>NC_140751.1:37517500-43307500 GCF_051527215.1 Medicago sativa
CAGAATCAGTGGTACAGTCTCGGTTTAGAAAGTTATGTCCATGATTAGCAAACAATGAAGAGTCTGCCACATGTATAATCACCTAATAAAATATGAAGCAAACGAAATGGATATAAGTCATGAATAGGATAAAAAAAAAAATCAAAACACTTTATGTTGGAACATTAATAGTCTGATGTTGGAAAATAAATTGGAAGATTAAACACCAAGTAATCATACTTTGATCTAATGTTGTGTGAATTGAAAAAATAGAGTGTGGGGGTCCCACATAAAATAGAACACACATATTAGTAGTGTTTAAATTGCGGTATTTAATTTTAAACACTTAATAATAATAAAAATAATAGTAATTATTATTTTTACTCAAGAATATCAGTTCCCATAAATTTAGCTTATGGTGGTTGTGATAAGAATAAGAATTTAATTGAATTTCTTATATTTCCTTCATTCAAATCTAATAGTTTGTTTCCTCCACTTTTGTGGATTTGTTTTTTTTGATCCTATCCACAAGTGTTGTTGAACTGATTAATAGATAAACTTCATTTTAACTTTATCCATTAAGAGTAACTGTTGTTGCAATTTGTGCTAAAACAGTTACAGAATCTCTATATAAATAGAGGACTCCACTCAGTTCAAAAAACACACCAAATCGCACAGTTGATGCTTCCTGTGCGGTTTCTCTCTTCTCCCTCCGACTTGTGTTAACAAGTTTCTTCTGCTTCTACTCCTTTCTGTCCCTTCGGAATTAAGAGTGTTCTTAAGACCATAGTCCCTTTTTCGGTTTAATGTCCCTTCGGAATTAAGAGTGGTCTTAAGTTCACAGTCCCTTCGATAATATAAGTCCCTTCGGAATAAAGAGTACTATTAAGATCATAGTCCCTTTCGTAATAATAATGTCCCGTCGGAATTATAAATGATCTTAACAGTACATAAATTATTTAAATATTTTTCTATTTGAGGAGAAATGGTGGTATCACCATATTTGAGTGGTCGTAGTACCATATTGAAAGTTTGGAGAACTTAAAGGTTAGAATGGCGGAAACACCATATTTAAGTGGTCTTAATGTAACGCCCTCCTTTTTATTTAATTATTTTAATTAGTTTTAGAATATATTTATATGATGTATATGAGGGATATATGATTTGTTGAGATTAGATGTCTTTTTATAATTTAGTTAATATATGTTGTTGAGTGATATTTTGTTATGTTATATGTTGGTATTTACTAGCATAATATATTTGTTAATTGTTATAGATATATATTTGTTATTTGGTGTATTATTATATATTTAGTAGAGAAATATTATTTATTAGAATATGAGGATTATTAGTGTGAGTGGATTTGGGGGTTAGAATAGAAAGAAGAATAAGTTGTTGGGCCTAAATAGATTTGGGAAGAATATTTTAGTATTATAAATAGAGAAGCTTAGGTTAGAAAGAGTTTACCGGAAACCGCTTTTTGGAAAAGAGGAGAACAAGAAAGAAGAGAAGAGGAGAGAAAAGTCAAGAGAAGAGGAGAAGACCTTAGGAAAGAAGAACGCTGCCGCTGATTCAAGAATTAATCTAAGGTGAGGGTGAGACTATCTTGCATTAATATTAAGTTGTTAAATCATTAGATTGCATCTAACAAGTTGGAGAAAATTTGTGAGAATTTGAGAATTAGGGTTTTGAGAGAGATTTGATGATTAAATGATGAAAACTTGTTGAATTCATGTAGAAATTGTATACAGTCCTTAGATAACCCATATGATGATTATTGGATGTAGTTTTGAGGTTAGAACCATAGAATTGGATGAGATGTTGGTGAGTTTAAGAATTAGGGTTTAATAATTGTAATAGGTTGTTAATAGATTTGAGAACCCTTTGAATTTGCATACAGTAAGTTGATGAATAATTAGTGTTTTAATGATAGGGTAATCATAGGGTAATGATTAGGGTCAATTTTGGAGAGTATTGGATCGAATACGAAGTGGAAAAGATTTCCCCAAAGCGAAATCGCAGCTGAACTGCGATTTTGCTGTCAATGTGCAAAACACATTTTTATTGTCTCAGTTTGACAAGTTTAAGTTCCGAACTGGGTTTAGGTGTAAACACGAAAGTTGTAGGTATTGATGTTAGCTTTCTAATGCCGTTGGTCTCACGTCAATAGGATTTATAGAACTTGAGTTATGGTCAAATTACTGCACGTAGGTCACAGTGAATTTTTATGGACTTTCAGCACAACTTTTCCGAATTTAAAATAAAAACTGGTACTGATCGGTACATAATTGGTCTTAGGCATAAACATGAAAGTTTTAGATAATTTTGTTAGCGAAATTGTACGGTGACATGAATTGGTCTTAGCGAAATTGTACGGTGACAGCCTTCTCTGTTTCATGTTTTTGCGTTTTGTTCATATGTTTCTGTTTTGAATTGATCTTTGTTGTAAACATGAAAGTTGTTGATATTTGTGATATCTTTCCAATAGCTTTGGTTTGACATGAAAATATGTTGTGGATAATTTATTATGTTTTTACAAAGATACATAGTGAATTATTGTTGATGTTTAAATACGATGTTATATGAAGTTGTTTATGATTGATGAATATGATGTTTTAAGATGTTGTTTATTATCATTTGATATTGTTATATTATGATATGACATGAATTATTTATGTGATCCATATGCTGTCAAGATGTTAAGATGTTAAGACGTTAAGATGATAAGAGTTGTTAAGTCGTCAAGTCGTTATGAAGTCATCAAGTTATTAAGATGTTATGTTGTCAAGATATCAAGATGTTAGGATGTCATAGATGTTCATGAAGTTGTCTAAGTTGTAGGAAGTTGAGTCCATTGCATACTCATATACGTTGGTTGGGGGCTTGATGCTTTGGAATGCTTAGTCATTCACACGATTGGTTGGGAGCTTGATGCTCTGAAAATCCTATTTACGCTCATATAAGTTGGTTGGGAGCTTGATGCTCTGAAGAGCCTATTTACGCTCATATAAGTTGGGAGCTTGAATTTAAAATAAGTTTTGAATGAAGTCTAATTGCAACAAAAAAATGAAATGTCAAAATAATAAATGCAATAATAAATTTAATTACAAGAGTTAAAAAAATTAAATAGAAAAGTCAAAGAAAATCATTAATGGACCGTCATGATATTCCTAGGGTCTTAGAAGCCTCCCGAAGGACTCCAAGACCTCCTTAAGGGACGTAAGACCTCTAGAAGGGCATGAGCGCCCTCCAAAAGGACCCTCAGGCCCTGGCGCGTTATGCTAGGGGCGCCGACCTATTGGTCTTCTAGAAACCGCCTAAGATTCACATAAATACGTAAATACCCCTATTGCTTGGAAACCAAGTAACCAAAACCCAAAGCCCATGGAAGGCTATAAATACCACTCTTGGGATCATTCCCAGGGCATCTAATCCTCAGTCTAAACCCTAATATACGATTCACAACCCTAGAATCCTTACCGTACTTTTTGCAAGTACAGTTGGCGCCGTCTGTGGGAAAAAGGTAAAACTAACCTTGACCACGTTTCTGAATCGCAGATCGGAAACCCTGAAACTAGACCTCTGAATCGTAAAATTCCCTCACGATTTAGAAACCCTAGCCCATTATCAACCAACCTAAATCGCACCCCACGTACGATTTAGAGAAAAGCCTCTCGTCATGGCAACACAGGAAGAGTTGGAGTCCATGCGAACCCAACTCGCTCAACTACAAGATTGAAACGATGCCTTACAGGCTTCGATGGAGAACATTCAACAGAAACAGTTAGAGGAAAAGGAGGAGTCGAATCAGGGCGAGATGGACGATCCCGAACCACAACCTCTGTTCGCCGAAATCTGGGACGCGCCAGTCCCAGAAAACTTCAAACCTCCCCACCTCTCCGTTTTTGACGGCAAGAGTGATCCCATGGAGCACGTCACGGCCTTCAACACTCGGATGGCTGTAGTCGGAGCTCCAGACTCTCTCAAGTGCAAACTGCTGGCCGGTACTTTTTCGGAGGCCGCCCTACGATGGTACATGAGCCTTCCACGATTCTCTATCCTCAGTTATCAAGACATGACCAGAAAACTTATCCAACAATTTTCTGCCAGCCGCCACCGCAAAGTTTCAGCAACCAGCCTGTTCAACGTACGCCAAGAACACAACGAATCCCTCAGGGATTACTTAGCCAGGTTCAACGACACAACCATAAAGGTGACCAACCCTAACCAAGAGGTGTTCGTCGGAGCTTTCCAGAACGGTCTAAGAGCAGGACAATTCAACGAGTCCCTGGCCCAGAAGCCCGCCGACTCCATGGAAGAAATCATGGCCAGAGCAGAATGCTACATCAAAGGTGAAGAAAGTAATGCTGAGAAGAAGGCAAGAGACGCAAGGGAACGCGCGCCCAACAATTCAGAACGGCGTCCTTACCAACCTCCAAGCGGCAGGGACCGCGCCCCCTACAGGGGACCAGACAAACGACCTTTCAATCCCTACTACCGCAAGCCGAACTTGGAGAACTTCACCCCCTTAAACACGAAGCCAGAGCGCATCATGAAAGAAGTCTACGAAACAAAACTGATTCCAGAGCCGCCTCCGACACAACGCACCACCATGGGGGAAGACAGGGACAAATGGTGCAAGTATCACAAACTACGAGGCCATGACACCGACTCGTGTATACATCTTCGTTGAGAAATTGAGAAACTAATCCAGAGCGGGAAATTGCGGGGATACGCTCGAGACAGAAGGGATGAGAGGTCAAAGGCGAGCAAGAAAGAAGAAATCGCCGAAGAAAAAAGACACACGTTGAACACCATATCTGGCGGCTTCGCCGGAGGAGGCGAGTCGAGTTCATCCCGAAAGAAGTATGTGCGGCAGGTAATGTTGTGCCAAGAGTATGAGGAGCACAGCCATCAGCGCGAGCCCGACATTTCCTTTTCAGCCAGAGATTATCGAGACATTGTGCCACACGATGATGATCCTATGGTCATCACCCTGCAGATCTTTAACTGGGATGTGGAAAGGGTCTTAATAGACCCAGGCAGCTCGGCTGATATACTGTACTATGACACTTTCGATCGAATGGGTTTAGACCCAGAACAACTACAACCTTTCAAAGGGACGCTGGCAGGATTTACGGGCGAGCAGGTTCATGAGAGGGGCTACATCACCCTAAAAACAACTTTCGGAAGTGGTTCTCACGCCAAAACCATTCGCGTCAGGTATCTCGTGATAAACTCGCCTAGTTCTTATGGCGCATTCCTGTCCACCAAGTTCTTAATGATGAAATATCCTTTGGATGATGGGAAAATCGGAACCATCCGAGGTGATCAGAAAATTGCTAGGGAATGCTACCACAATAGTTTGCGCCTGCAGAAAACCAAGAAGAAATCCAATAACGGGATAACGCATGAGGTTAATATGATCGACCTAGACCCCAGGGAGGATTTTCAACAAGAACGTCTGGAGCCCACCGAGGACTTAAAAGAAATCTCTATTGGACCAGAAACTCATCACACAACGAAGATCGGTACGTCCCTGAGCCCTGAGGAGGAGACCGCCCTGATAAACCTGCTGCGAAGGAATCTGGATCTCTTTGCCTGGAGCCCATCTGAAATGCCAGGAATGGATCCTGACGTGGCATGCCACCATTTGTCAATAAAACCCGGCGTAAAACCAGTTGTACAACGAAAAAGAAAGATGGGCGAAGAGAGAAGGAAAGTTGTAGACGACGAAGTAAAAAAGTTGGCAGACGCCCACTTTATAAGTGAAATAAAGTACCCTACCTGGTTGGCCAATACGGTCCTCGTAAAGAAAGCAAACGGGAAGTGGAGAATGTGCGTAGATTACACTGACCTAAACATGGCATGTCCCAAAGACCCTTATCCCCTCCCCAACATCGACCACCTGATCGACAACGCTTCTGGATACAAAACTCTGAGTTTTATGGACGCTTATTCCAGCTATAACCAGATACGTATGGACCCCCTAGACGCTCCCAAAACGGCGTTCATGACCAACACCAAGAACTATCACTATGAAGTCATGTCTTTTGGCCTCAAGAACGCAGGCGCCACTTTCCAACGGTCTATGGACACAGCTTTTTCTCAGCAGATAGGGCGTAATCTAGAAGTGTATATTGATGATCTGGTAGCGAAGACAAAAGAAGGGCGTAGTCATGCAGACGACCTAGAAGAGATTCTGAGCCAGGTTCGAAAATACAGAATTCGTTTGAATCCAGTAAAATGTTCCTTCGGAGTACAGGCGGGAAAATTCTTAGGTTTCCTCTTAACTAGAAGAGGCATTGAAGCGAACCCCGAGAAGTGCCAGGCGATCATCAGCATGAGAAGCCCCTCATGCATCAAAGAAGTGCAACAACTCACGGGAAGATTAGCAGCCTTATCTCGTTTCTTATCGTGCGCCGGAGACAAGGCTTTCTCTTTCTTCGCTTCCATCAAGAAGAAGTAAAAATTTGAGTGGACACCAGAGTGTGAGGAGGCTTTCCAGCAAATAAAGAGTTTTTTGTCAAGTCCGCATGTCCTCCAAAGACCAAGTGCGGGCGCCATCTTATTCTTATATTTGGCGGTCTCAGAAAACGCCATAAGTACAGTCTTGGTAGAAGAATCAGAAGCGGGAGAACAACCGATTTACTTCGTTAGCAGGGTGCTTAAAGGTACAGAGTTACGATATCAAAAGATAGAGCAGCTAGCTCTAGCCGTAATCACGACGGCAAGGAAGCTGCGACCATACTTCCAGAGCCACAAGATTGTCGTAAAATCCGATTACCCCATCAAGCAAGTTCTTGGGAAGCCAGACCTGGCAGGAAGGATGGTAGCATGGTCTATTGAACTTTCTGAGTATGACGTACAATTTATTCCTCGAGGAAGCATCAAATCTCAAGTCTTGGCAGATTTCGTCGTGGAGCTCTCCTCGCCAGCTCAGGAAAAAGCCCCTTTCGTATGGCTCCTATCTATAGACGGTTCTTCCAACTTGAAGGGTAGCGGTGCAGGTGTGATCTTGGAAGGGCCAGACGACATTCTCATAGAACAGTCCCTCAGGTTCGAGTTCAAAGCAAGCAACAACCAAGCCAAATACGAAGCATTGATCGCCGGCATGACTTTAGCTTAGGAAATGGGGGCTGAAAATTTGAGAGCTAAAAGTGACTCTCAGCTCATAACAAGCCAGATCTCGGGCGAATATCAGACAAAGGAAGCCCAACTCTCCAGATATCTAGCTAAGGTACAGCATCTCGCCAAACACTTCACATTCTTCGAAGCAATTTATGTGCCACGAGAGGAAAACTCCAGGGCAGACTTATTGGCAAAGCTTGCCAGCACCAAGCGACCAGGCAACAACAAGACTGTTATCCAGGAAGTAGTAGCTGCTCCCAGCACGAAGATCGAAGAAGTTCATCACGTCGCCGAAGCCAAAGAAGGCTGGATGGGACCATTACTGAGGTACCTGACCGGTTCATTCACGCCCATCAGTAGCGAAGAAGAACAAACAGTAAAAAGGCGAGCTTCAAAATTTGTCATAGTTTCCGGCAAGTTATACAAACGTGGACGAACAACCCCTTTATTACGCTGCCTAGGCGAGGATGAGACTCACCTAGTTCTTCTGGAGGTACACGAAGGAGTGTGTGGAAGCCATATCGGAGGCCGCGCTTTAGCCGCAAAACTCCTTCGTGCTGGATATTTCTGGCCCACCATGCTTCAAGACAGCTCTGAATTCGTCAAGAAATGTGACAAATGCCATAGATTTTCAGATAAGCAGCACGCCCCAGCTCAGGAGTTAACTTCTGTTTATTCTCCGTGGCCTTTCCACAAGTGGGCAGTTGACATCGTCGGACCATTTCCTCTTGCACCAGGGCAACTTAAGTTCCTCATAGTAGGCGTGGACTACTTCACCAAATGGATCGAAGCAGAAGCAGTCGCCAAGATAACAGCGGAAAGAGTCAAGAAGTTTTATTGGAAAAAGATCATATGTCGTTTTGGCCTTCCGAAATGCATAGTGTCAGATAATGGAACTCAGTTCGCAAGTTCGACAGTGATAGATTTTTGTAAGCACTTAGGAATACAAACGAAATTCGTCTCTGTAATTCACCCGCAAGCCAACAGACAAGCTGAATCCGCTAACAAAGTTATCCTCAGCGGGATCAAAAGGAAGCTAGAAGCCGCCAAAAGTCTCTGGGCAGAACAACTCCATGAGGTAAGAACGTTCGTAAGATTAAATACATAAATTCAGAAAGCAGGTTAACTTTTCACTCATTTCCATCTGTTTGAAATATTGTGATATAATAAATGAACGCCATGTCAATCAACATAAGCTCAGGTACTATGGTCTTATCACACGACGCCCCATTCTACAACAATGGAAGCGCCTTTCACGATGGTGTACGGTACGGACGCCATGCTCCCAGTAGAAATAGATACCCCCACTTGGCGACGAGAGTCCTTTTCTGAAGAAGGTATCGCCCTTTATTACTATGCTCAAGCTAACCTCTACATGTGCAGGAACGTCTATCATTCTCACAAAAACTTGAGTTTATAATTTCCTTTTTCTTTATCAAAGCAAATAAAGTAGGTTTGGCAGTCAGCATGGATGTCATTGACGAAGTCAGAGAACAAGCTCACATCAGGGAATTTGCCGCCAAACAGAGAGCAGCTCGCCGCTACAACTCCAAGGTAGTACCCAGAGAAATGAAGGAAGGCGACCTGGTCCTGAAGCAAGTTGTCGCCCCAACCAGGATAGGAAAACTTTTCCCAAACTGGGAGGGACCATACAGAATACGGGAGAAGTGCAATCACGGAGCGTACAAATTAGAAGAACTAAGTGGAGAAGCAGTACCTCGTACTTGGAACGTGGAAAATCTCCGACATTATTACAGTTAATTTTCTGTTCTTTATATTTCCATTACTAGTATTTCCAACAATAATGATGTATGCAAACACAACACCAAATGTTATCTCTAAACATTATTAATAATACAGGGTTTAGGTAGCACTCTTTTCCCCTGCAAGGGCAGGGGTTTTTAACGAGGCGCCTATTCCTTTCATATATGCTATCTGCTCGCCTATGTTTATTTTTTACAGACAGAACTTCATTGTCCGTAAATTGAAGAGAGGTCCAAAGGACCTGCGAGCCCGTCAACCTTTAAGCAAGGCTCTGACGGGTCTCGCCAAGTTGAAATAGTCAACCTTTAATCAAGGCCGGTCCCAAGCCCGGGTAAAATGGAGAGGGTTGTGTTAGGCCTCGACAGCCAACGTAAAACTTTGTCGAATCTCTATGACATGGACCAAATACGAAATAGTGTGAATGCTAGGTCGTTGCCCGGAAGCAACGCGCTGTATGGCTCGAGTACAGTGTCAAATGAGCAAGGGCCGCTGCATCGCCGCCTGGATGTAGTGAAAAATAAGCAAGGGTTCCCACATCTTCGTGAACGGGTGCGGGTAAAGAAGCTAGTTCATGAGAGTAGGATTCGTTTTGGAACTTGGAATATAGGTACTCTTACGGGTAAATCTATGGAAGTAGTAGACACTATGACTAGGAGGAGGATTAACTTTATGTGCCTACAAGAAACTAAGTGGGTGGGGAAAAAGGCGAGAGAATTAGATAGTTCAGGATTTAAGCTTTGGTACACGGGTGAAGTTAGATCGAGAAATGGGGTAGGCATCATTGTGGATAAGGAGTGGAAGAAAGATATTGTGGATGTTAAAAGGATAGGAGATCGGATTATAGCCTTAAAGTGTGTAGTGGAACAAGACACCTTTAACGTAATTAGCGCTTATGCACCTCAGGTAGGACTAGAAGAACACCTTAAAGTAAAGTTTTGGGAGGAGCTAGAAGGATTAATTCAGGATCTTCCATTAGGAGAAAAGATTTTTCTAGGAGGGGATTTGAATGGGCATGTAGGGAGGGTTTCGAGAGGTTTCGAGGGCGTGCATGGGGGGTATGGTCTCGGGGAGGTAAATGCGGAGGGAAATTCCATCTTAGATTTTTCATCGGCTTTTGATCTTACAATAGCAAATACGTGTTTTAGGAAAAGAGAGGAGCATCTCATCACTTACAAGAGTGGGGCCTCTTGTTCTCAGATCGATTTCTTTCTCATTAGGAAAACAGACAGGAAGATCTGTTTAGACTGTAAAGTCATACCGGGAGAGGGCTTAACTACCCAACATAGAGTAATGGTGATGGATGTAAGGGTTAAGAGGAGGGCAAAAAGAAGAGACCGTAGCGGGGCTCCGCGAATCAAGTGGTGGCATTTAAAGGGTGACAAACAAAGGATATTCCAATACAAGTTATTAGAGGGAGGTTTCAGGCAACCACATGGAAGCGCTAATGATATGTGGGAGAGGATGGCTCATGAGATTAAGAAGGTGGCAAAAGAGACATTGGGAGAATCTAGAGGTTTTGGACCTAGGGGTAAAGAATCTTGGTGGTGGAATGACAGTGTTCAGAGTAAAGTTCGGATCAAGAGAGATTGTTTTAGAGATTGGTCTAAGTGTAAAAATGCCGAAACTTGGGATAAATATAAGATAGCTAGGAAAGAGGCTAAGAAGGCGGTGAGCGAAGCGAGAACTCAAGCATTTGAAGGATTATACCAATCTTTAGGTACCAAGGAGGGGGAGAAATCTATATACAAGCTTGCGAAGGGACGAGAACGAAAGACAAGAGACCTGGACCAAGTGAAGTGTATTAAGGATGAAGAGGGTATAGTTTTGGTGCAAGAGAGAGATATTAAGGATAGATGGAAGAAGTATTTCCACAACTTATTTAATGAAGGATATGAGATCTTACCAGACTC
Organism: Medicago sativa; assembly: GCF_051527215.1. Taxonomy (NCBI): domain Eukaryota; kingdom Viridiplantae; phylum Streptophyta; class Magnoliopsida; order Fabales; family Fabaceae; genus Medicago; species Medicago sativa. Next base: position 37,528,285 of record NC_140751.1, read on the forward strand.
TAACAGGTTAGACATCAGAGAGGAGGACCGAAACTATAACTATTATCGCCGGATTCAGGAGCACGAGGTGAAAGAAGCGTTGAAAAGGATGAGTAATGGCAAGGCAGTTGGGCCGGACAACATACCTATTGAAGTGTGGAAAAGTCTTGGCGATAGAGGAATTGGGTGGCTCACAAAACTTTTCAACGAGATTATGAGGACGAAGAAAATGCCGGACGAGTGGAGAAGAAGCACCTTAATTCCAATCTATAAGAACAAGGGGGATATACAAGATTGCGCGAATTATAGGGGAATTAAGCTAATGAGTCATACCATGAAGTTATGGGAAAGGGTAATTGAGCGAAGACTAAGAAAAGAGACTCACGTTACGGATAACCAATTTGGTTTTATGCCTGGGAGGTCGACTATGGAAGCGATCTACTTACTTCGACGCGTGATGGAGCGATATCGGACGGATAAAAAAGACTTGCACTTAGTTTTCATTGATTTGGAGAAGGCGTATGATAGAGTACCTAGAGAGATTTTGTGGAAAGCCCTGGAGAAGAAAGGGGTGAGGATTGCCTATATTAGAGCTATCCAGGATATGTATGAGGGGGCTTCGACTAGTGTGAGGACGCAGGATGGGGATACCGGAGATTTTCCCATAACAATAGGACTGCACCAAGGGTCAACCCTAAGTCCTTATCTTTTTACTTTAGTTTTGGATGTACTGACGGAACACATCCAAGAGTTAGCACCGAGATGTATGCTTTTTGCAGATGATGTAGTCTTGCTTGGTGAGTCGAGGGAGGAGTTAAACGGGAGGCTAGAGACTTGGAGGCAAGCCTTAGAAGCGTACGGTTTCCGCCTGAGTAGAAACAAGACGGAATATATGGAATGTAACTTCAGTAAAAGGAGAAGTGGGTCTACCTTAGAGGTGAAAGTTGGAGACCATATCATACCCCAAGTTACACGGTTTAGATATCTTGGGTCCGTAGTACAAAATGACGGAGAAATAGAAGCTGATGTACATCATCGTATTCAAGCTGGGTGGTTGAAATGGAGAAGAGCCTCAGGTGTTTTGTGCGATAAGAAAGTACCACTTAAGCTGAAAGGAAAGTTCTATCGGACAGCAGTCAGACTGGCAATGTTGTATGGTACGGAGTGTTGGGCGATTAAGAGCCAACACGAGAGTAAAGTAAGCGTAGCGGAGATGAGGATGTTGCGTTGGATGAGTGGTAAGACTAGACATGATAGGATTAGGAATGACATCATTAGAGAGAGAGTGGGGGTAGCACCTATAGTAGAAAAGTTGGTAGAAAATAGGCTTAGATGGTTTGGACATGTAGAGAGAAGGCCCGTAGACGCCGTGGTAAGAAGAGTAGATCAAATGGCGGAGAGTCAGGTTAAAAGAGGTAGAGGAAGACCTAAGAAAACTATTAGAGAAACCATTAGAAAAGATTTAGAGGTCAATGAGTTGGATCCAAATATGGTCTTTGATAGAACATTATGGCGGCATTTGATCCATGTAGCCGACCCCACTTAGTGGGATAAGGCGTTGTTGTTGTTGTTTAATCAAGGCTCTGACAAATTGAAGAGAGGTCCCAAGGACCTGCGAGCCCGTCAACCTTTAAGCAAGGCTCTGACAAATTGAAGAGAGGTCCCAAGGACCTGCGAGCCCGTCAACCTTTAAGCAAGGCTCTGAAGGGTCTCGCCAAGTCAAAATAGTCAACCTTTAAGCAAGGCTCTCACAAATTGAAGAGAGGTCCCAAGGACCTGCGAGCCCGTCAACCTTTAAGCAAGGCTCTGAAGGGTCTCGCCAAGTCGAAATAAGTCAACCTTTAAGCAAGGCTCTGACGAATTGAAAAGAGGTCCAAAGCATCCTCGACGACCGTCAACCTTTAAGCAAGGCTCCGACGGTGCTCGCCAAGTCAAAGCAAACCCGTTGGCCTTGGAGCGAGGCTCGCCTAAAAATAGATCCCAAAAAACTCTCAAAGCAAAGCTATAAACATGGTCTCACCACTTCCGTTATGCTCACCTCCAAAGGACGTCAACCTTTACGAAGGCTCTGACAAGAATCGAACCTTGTCCAAAAAACGCTTCATGAAAGGCTATGGTCACTCTTCAACCTCGCCAGTATTAAACACATTATACACCATACGACGCTCCCGAAACAAATAGTGGGCAACGTATAATTAAGTAACGCTATAATCAGTAAAGCCTCTCTTTCGCTCTGCACCCAAGAAAGATATCCAAAAGGAAAAGCCGATTCCATATAAAAAGTTAGAAGAAGAAATGCGAAAAGCACGCAGCGTTAAAATTGCGGTTTTTAACAAAGCATAAATATAATCTAGTCAAAATAAAGCAGGCCCCAGGACCATATTGTTCAGAAAGATGCCTCGAAGAGCAGTCAAGAGTTAAGTTACAATAAACCAAACAAAACAAAATAACTTAAAGAAAAATAACAAAAGTTCATTCATCATCTTCCAATTTTCCATCCACAATGATCTTGAAAGGATCCAGCTCGTCCACCTTAGCGTCAGGGTTAAACAACAGCACCTGCTCAGTGGCACGTTTGAAGCCGTTTTCAAAGTAGATCGCCAAAGAGCGCCTTCCTTCATCAACAGCCAGCTCCGACTTCTTCAGAGCTTGGTCTTTCTCGTCTCTCTCCAGCTCGGCGACCTCCTTTGCCTTCTTCATTTCTTCCAAGGCGCCCTCGGCGGCCTTCTTGTCCCGCAATGCCTCTGTCAGTCGCCCCTCTAGACCAGTGGCTTTGTGTTTCCACTTCTCCACATCCTCCGCAGCGTCAACATTTTTCTTCTCCAGCGTCCCATATTTCAACTCCAGAGCGTGATTCAATAGCAAAACACAAAGGGCGGCTGTACCCGCATCAGCCACTAGATCGCTGGCTTTGGCTTTCACCGTTGCTTCAACATCAACTTTGGCGAAGGGCACCTGTTCCGCCATGTACCTTTAGGTCAAACAGAACAAACTCGTTAAGATACAATACAAGAACCCACGGTGAAGAAACAACTTAGGACAAGAAATCATATCGTCGAAAGTCAAATTCAGAGTGCCAGAACGACTCCATGGCCTCATCGTTAAGAGAAACGCGCCAAATCCTTTACTCGCCGTTGGGCGACTCCCACCAGCCTGGCTTCCCTTCACAGTACTTGATTTCTTCGGGACGGGTGAGTCAGATCGAGCAAGGGCATTCCCCTCACTCCCGCCTTCAGAACCTTCCACCTTGATCGCAACGGCATCACCCTTGGCAGCTTCTTTCCTCTTCAGCTTTCTTAGCGATACGCCGGCGGGATTGCTCGACACATACCCATTCGGATTCTTACTTTTCTCCAATTCCGCAATATACTTCTTCATCTCCGCTCCAGTTAGGGGCATCATCTCTCCTGCAAAAGTAAAATCACAAAGTTTCGAATTAAAAGCTTCCTAAAAAGATATTAGCACAAAAGCTCAAACTACGGACAAAACGAATAAAAACACTCAAGCAAGTAAGCCTCCATACGGGCATCATCGCCTATTGAGATACTTCTGCACATCCATTTCAAAACGTAAGAAAGGAACCTTTACGCCGAACTCTTCCAATACGGCGATATATACGAAGTACGACTCATCGCCCTCCCCCATCTCTTGGTCACAGACGCGTTCGTCAGGATCGCAAGACAGAAGAACCACGTCTTCCTCGCAGCCGGTAGCGGAGATATCAAATTTGCTTCTAAATAGGTCCATGGCGAACACATCCACGTACAACGATTCCTCCGCTAAAACTTCTTCTGCAAAAGAGTCCATCCCTACTAAGCTATCACCAGTTTCCCCTCCTGCCAAATCAGACAACGGATTCTGGAGTGAACAGATCTCCAGACACTCGTCCTCCTGACGATTCGTTCCGGAAGTGGCAGAAAGAAACACACAGTCACTATCTCTACTTGAGTTAACGCTGGAGTCACTGGATAAATCGCTAAACAATTCCTCCCCGTGTAACCCTTGATAAAAAGTATCCCAGTTAATAACCCCATTCGGACCGGTTGCATGTCTCAGACACTCTTTGCGCAACCGATCCCTCTCAGATGGATCAGTGGGATGAATCAGATTCCCCCTCTCATCGCATTCTCTAATCAAAACCATACCTAATTTCGGACTCTCACGAAGTGTAAAAATAAAGTAAAAAGTGAGAGAGGATGAGGAATACCTGTGTTGGAAAATAGAAATGTATGCTGAAGCCGCTTAAGCCGGAAGGAAGTTAGGAAAAAAGAAGAAGCTTGGCACAGCAAACGGAAGCGAAGAAATGAGAGTAAATGAAAAGCCAAACGCGTCCTTTAAAAAGACGAGGCCGCCTTGGGAAGCGTGTCTGAAACGATTGAGTGGAACAACGTCATTTAGATCTTGACACGTGGCGATCATCGGGGACGAGGAGAATACGAAGCGTCCAGAAGGCGAACGCCACACGAGGAACGTCGCCAAAACTCCAAGAAGAACCTTAAGCGTAAATCATAGAACGCCCAAACGGCGTGCATCAACTGAAGTCAGGCGTACTAACCACTTCGCCTTGTCCCAAGACTTGTGCTTGGGGGGCTGTGGACCGTCATGATATTCCTAAGAAAGACTTAATGGCCTCCAGAAGGTCCATCCCCTTGTCATCATCACTTCGCCTTGTCCCAAGACTTGTGCTTGGGGGGCTGTGGACCGTCATGATATTCCTAGGGTCTTAGAAGGCCTCCCGAAGGACTCCAAGACCTCCTTAAGGGACGTAAGACCTCTAGAAGGGCATGAGCGCCCTCCAAAAGGACCCCCAGGCCCTGGCGCGTTCTGCTAGGGGCGCCGACCTATTGGTCTTCTAGAAACCGCCTAAGATTCACATAAATACGTAAATACCCCTATTGCTTGGAAACCAAGTAACCAAAACCCAAGCCCATGGAAGGCAATAAATACCACTCTTGGGATCATTCCCAGGGCATCTAATCCTCAGTCTAAACCCTAATATACGATTCACAACCCTAGAATCCTTACCGTACTTTTTGCAAGTACAATTAACAATCAATGTCTTTAATACTCATATCAGCAACTGTACAAAAAAAATTGGAACACAAATGAAAGATAAATTGCAGTTAATGTTTAATAAATTTCACTAAGGTAATATTGAGTGAAATAATATTGAGTGAAAATCATTATCAATATGTTTGATTCTCTCATTTGACATTGTCTTAAAATTTTCACATTCTATTTGAAATTATTGTGCGTGTTTGAGCAAATATCATCATGAAGCTTGGAAACATTATCCTAACAGTGGGAGCTTTGTTTGCTCTCTTCACCCTCACCTATGGATCAGGTACACATATTATTAGAATAAACTATTAATTTGATTCTTAAACTATCACTCATTTACAAATTTCAACTATATAAATATTCTAAATAACCTTTAATTTTTTTTTTTGAAGAACCTTTAAATTTTTATTGTTGATCAATCAAATTAGTTTTTCATTTCCTTTTGAAATAAGATAGAGAATGATCATTTAGAGACTATCTTGATGTACTAAAAATAGTTTAAAAACTTTTACTACAATTTTATAGTTTATGGAATAATTTATGAGAGAGTGGTAGTTTAGGGACCAAAACCGATGGTTTATCATCATCATCATCAACATCATGATCGTCGTCGTCGTCGTCGCAGTTGATATTATGATCGTTGTTAAACTAAACTAACATGTGAAATGCGAGAAGTCACTTGATTAAGAGAAACTCTCTTCAACTTTAAGGAACTCGGTTCTGAGACTCGCCACTGATACTAACATGTGAAATGATTTGATGATATTTTTGCTGTCTATAATGTTGTAGGTGAGCTTGCCGATAAATTTTGTTACAAAACTTTACCAAGGTTAGATAACAACTGTGACCATGCCCTTCAAGACTGTGAACAAGATTTCGTGCAACGGTTTGGACAAGACTCTCAGCCTTATGGTTGTAAATGTCGAACTGATCGTACTAATTTATATCACGCATGCTCATGTAATGTCATGTGTTGACCCAAGTGGCAAAATGACTATTTAACTAATAATGAAAGGAACTAAACAATGATCTCCCTCACATCGTATTGTATGAGGTGTTTTTCTTTTAAATATGAAGTGTTAAATTTTGGATTTGGGTCCTCTTTTACCTTTTTAATTTGGCCTTTTTCATTTTTCTATTCCATCGATTGATTGATCTAAAAAAAATAGAGGAAAAAAAGATGAGTGAATTATTGAGGTCAATTATTCACATATTATGTGTACGTATATTGACTAGTTCATGTTTGCCATGCCTTAGAGTTAGAACCACATTTCTTTTCAAATAAAAACAATTAGTACTCTAAATTTATAACTTTAAATGGGACTGCAATAAAAGTTAATTTTTTCTTATATACTTAATACTTAGAATTTCAAATGATTGTTATATTAAGTGAACATTTGGAACCACATTGAATTTCAACAAAAATGTGGTGAAAAATCATGGCAAAAACACAGAAGCAAAGTATTAGAGCCTCTGATTTGACGGAAAAAAATATATCAGACATGAGAATTTGCATTCAGAAGCTGTTCCAAAAACACACAATGAAATACATGAAATATTGCAACCGCGCAATGCGCAGGTCTCGATCTAGTTTGCATAAAATGGCAAGAGATCGAATCAAAGTTTTGTTTATTTTCCATTCACAACAAACAATCATTTTAATTTTACCAAGTTGAAAAGTGAGACTAGGCCTAATGTTATTTTTTTCTCAAGTTTTGTTCCTACACAAACTCTTATTCTGCAACCATATACGTAAACTAATAAAAAGAAGAGAGATAAGTTTACACATGAATGCAACCATTCTCTAACTTATACAAGAAGTTATTCAATGAACAAAAACATTACAACTAGGGAAAGATGAATTCAGCAGAATCAGTGGTACAGTCTCATACAACTCTTCATTCAGCAGAAACATCACAATACTGGCTCGGTTTAGAAAGTTATATCCATGATTAGCAAACAATGAAGAGTCTGCGACATGTATAATCACCTAATAAAATATGAAGCAAACGAAATGGATATAAGTCATGAATAGGATAAAAAAAAAAATCAAAACACTTTATGTTGGAACATTAATAGTGTGATGTTGGAAAATAAATTGGAAGATTAAACACCAAGTAATCATACTTTGATCTAATGTTGTGTGAATTGAAAAAATAGAGTGTGGGGGTCTCACATAAAATAGAACACACACATTAGTAGTGTTTAAATTGCGGTATTTAATTTTAAATACTTAATAATAATAAAAATAATAGTAATTATTATTTTTATTCAAGAATATAACTTCCCATAAATTTAGCTTATGGTGGTTGTGATAAGAATAAGAATTTAATTGAATTTCTTATATTTCCTTCATTCAAATCTAATAGTTTGTTTCCTCCCCTTTTGTGGATTTGTTTCTTTTGATCCTATCCACAAGTGTTGTTGAACTGATTAATGGATAAACTTCATTTTAACTTTATCCATTAAGAGTAACTGTTGTTGCAATTTGTGCTAAAACAGTTACAGAATCTCTATATAAATAGAGGACTCCACTCAGTTCAAAAAACACACCAAATCGCACAGTTGATGCTTCCTGTGCGGTTTCTCTCTTCTCCCTCCGACTTGTGTTAACGAGTTTCTTCTGCTTCTACTCCTTTCTGTCCCTTCGGAATTAAGAATGTTCTTAAGACCATAGTCCCTTTTTCGGTTTAATGTCCCTTCGGAATTAAGAGTGGTCTTAAGTTCATAGTCCCTTCGATAATCTAAGTCCCTTCGGAATAAAGAGTACTATTAAGATCATAGTCCCTTTCGTAATAATAATGTCCCGTCAGAATTATAAATGATCTTAACAGTATATAAATTATTTAAATATTTTTCTATTTGAGGAGAAATGGTGGTATCACCATATTTGAGTGGTCGTAGTACCATATTGAAAGTTTGGAGAACTTAAAGGTTAGAATGGCGGAAACACCATATTTAAGTGGTCTTAACACCATATAGAATGGTAATAATACCATATTAAAGTGGTTTCAGTATTAAAGAGTGGTCTTAGTACCATATTTAAAGGTGTAAATCTCGAACGATTTTCTACAGTGCAGTAGTTAATCGAACAGTTGTAGCTGGGCTTGTTTTATCCTGGAGGCGGCGTGGTTGATAGTCTACCTTGCACAATTTTGGGTAGTGCCACGAAACGTCTTAAAGAGAGCGACCTAGTCGTGACTCAACCTAGTAACAACTTCGGTAGATAATAAAATTTGAAAATTCAAATACAACAGTTTGGAAATCCAAAATCAACAATTTTAAGACGTTTCGATCTACTATGTTTACCGAAGAAGTTACTTATTAAGGTTAAGTTGTCTCTAAATATATTAAGGGTAAATCAAGCTATAGAAATACATCTTTTGACTGAAACGATGAAGTGATTGTTGTATTTAAATAACAACATTAAAAATTCAAATACGTTAAATTTGTTTGAAATATGGTTTCGAAATCAGAGCCATATAGTGAAACAATAATTTGTTACAAAACAAATTATTTATTACAGAACCAAACAAGTTTAGTTTGTTACGAAACATAAGAAATGTTTGGAGTTGAAAAGAAAATAATTTGGTTCTGTTTGTTACAAAACAGTAACCAAAATTGATAAAATTGATAAATTTGTTACAAAACATTAAAAGAAAAAGGGATTGCGCCGTAAAAGAAAAAACGTGAGGTTGTTATTTCGTTTTGATGATCTCATAAATTTTGGGATGAAAACTCACTTACGTGCTGCCTGTACCATGATAAGAAACAAATGGTCATTACTATTTGTATGAGAACATTGATAAATCAAAGAAGGGATCAATTTTCTTTTGAAACAAATTATTTGAGAAATTTTTTCAAATATTTTGTATAAAAATAAGAAAGAATCTGAATTTCAGATTTCTATTGAATAAGACTGAGTTGACTCAGACTTAAGAGAGACTTGTGTACCATGCATTCTTGTGAGAAAAGACTGCGCCTTTGATGGTATGTTAAAAATTAAATTCTCCTTCTATTTTGTTAATTAGTTGTGTGATTTTAATATTTAACATATCAAAATTGATCACGAACAAGTGTTTAATTTTAAACTTGAGTAACTTGAAATTAATTCTAAAGTTATATGATTGAACAATTTTATTTATTGCAGTCAAGATATATGAACCAAAATTTCATATAAATCAGAATTTAGAGAATATGAATCTCTCAACATAATAAATTATGATATGCGTGAATTTGATGACACATAAATTAGAAATGATAAAATGATGTTTTTATCATATTTATTGATGACTGTGAATTTTGGAAAATAAAATTGATATGCTTGAATGTTCAATTTTTATAACGAAAATTGAAATTTATGTTGGCTAGAGTACCAAAGTCTAAGAACAAAAATTCTAATTAAGAAATTTTTGAAGAAAAGACAATCCAACTTGTCTTATTTTTGAACTTGGGATTGTCTGGACTATATTTGGATTCTGGACTCCAAGAGAGATAAACTCACTAGTAGAGCCTATGAATGTGTATTCATCGGGTATGCGATAAATAACAAAATATATAGGTTTTATGACCTAAATGTTAAAGTGATCATAGAATTTAAAAGATGTCGATTTTTATGTAAATGTTTACCCCTTTAACTAAAGAATAGTGGGGGCACTAGTGAGGGCTCTAATGGGAGCACGACATTAGTGAGGGCAAAATAAATTCCCTTCTAAAAATTAAGAACTAGTGGGGGCACTATATCTAATCACATTCATGTAATTAGAAATAGTTATGAAAACATCATACGAGATGTTATAGAACCTCAAGGAGGTAGGAAAGCTAAAATTGCTAAAGAGTATGAACTTGGTTTATACATTGGAAGAAGATTCATTAAGCCTTAAAGAGTTATATCCTCATTGGATGCTGAATTATGGCAAAAAGCAATAAACGATGAAATGAATTTTCTAGAGTCTAACAAAAACATGACACTTGGTTGACTTGTCTCATAGTTGCAAAACCAATCGGTTGTATTTGGATTTTGGAAAAAGGAACTAAAACCTGATGGTACGGTTGATGAATACAAGACTCTCCTTGTAGTCAAAGGTTTTAGACAAAGAGAAAAATATAGACTTCTTCGACATTCATTCACCAGTCACGAAAATCATACCCATAAGAGTACTAGTCCCTTTAGCCGCCGTTCATAACTCGATAGTACTCCAAATGGATGTGAAAATTGCCATTTTTATGGTGAACTAGAAGAAGAAATCTATATTAAACAACCTAAAAGTTTTGTGATTCATGGACTAGAAAACAAGGTCTGTAAGTTAGATAATTCTTTGTGAGGTCTAAAATAAACTCTTAAGGAATGCCATGAAAAATTTGACATTCTAATGCTATCGAATGAGTATAAAGTGAATGAAAGTAACAAATAATATTTGCACGATCATATGTCTCTATAAAGACGACTTGCTCATATTTGATTTAAAGATTCATGTTATGAATTATGTGAAATCATTGTTTATCAATAACACTGATAAGAAAGACCTAGACAAAGTTGAAGTAATTCTTGGTTTCAAGATTACTAGATCAGAAAAGAGAACTTTTTTGATAAATCTCACAAAGTTGAGAAGATCTTAAGGAAATGTAATTATTTCACCGTAAACTTGCAATCTATATTATGATCCAAGTGTAAGAACACTTGAGATGGAGTTAGAAAAACAGAATATACGAGCATCATTGGCAGCACTTAGGTATGCCACTGAATGTATTAGATCCGACATTGCCGATGTCGTGAAACTCTTGTGCAAGTTAACTAGTAGACGGATGAGAAGCATTGTCATGCTATAGAAAGAGTCATGAGGTGCCTTAAGAAGATTATGACTCTAAGATTACTTCACTAGGAGTAACCTATTGTACTTAAATGGTACGAGATATAAAATAGAACATCTTTCAGATGAATATTTAGCAACTAGTGTTTGCACATTGAGCATCACTAGAGGAGTTGTTTGTTAAAACAAATGATATTGACTCAATCCACTATGGAATGAATCTGAGATGAGAACACTAGAGAAAACTAGTGCAGAAGCAGGTTGACAAGATGCTTGCTAGTTGAGATCCCTTAGTGGATAAAACTGTTTCCAGAAGTGTTAATTTGTTGTGATAGTCTGCAGCTATTACAAAATTGAGAATCGTTACCACAATGGTAAGAGACGATTATTAAGTCACGAACACATAAAGTATTGAGGAGCTAGATACTCTCAAAAAGAACGGTTAAACTAGATCATGTATGTACTGATAAAGAATTAGTCAATCCTTTGACGAAAGGAAAGTCCTAAACACATCCAATAGGATGGGACTAATGCCCAAAGGTCATAAGTGATGGTAACCCGACCTACATGGCTGGAGATCCCAAGAAATAGGTTCAATGGGCAATAACAAGTCACAAGTGATAGAACATGCTATGTTAAAGGTAAGAAAGCATGATTCTTAGAGCGATAGAAGGATGAAACTCTTAATGAGATCTATACTCTATTTGGAGTGGAGTACATAGCTACATGAGTACTCTTGATAGACTCACCTATACGAATGTGGAACTAAGGGCCGATTCATATGGGATTCGGGGCAGAATACCTAGAGCGTTCGTTAAAACCGGGATACACGTACAAGGCCATAAACGCACGGGCTTTTAGAATACACCTTATGAAAAGGTTTGTGTGTGGGTTCTATGTCTGAGATAGAGTTCAATGCTGTAAGCAACTCTTGTTAATCAGAATTTTACTCGTTATGCAAAGGTTCAAGTTGTAGGCGACACCTTTGTTTACTAGCAAATCTTACGGAGACGTTTTTGACGTTACTTATGAAACCATTTTTTTAAATTCAAGTGGGGGATTGTTGGAACATTAGTGTGATGTTGGAAAATAAATTGGAAGATTAAACACCAAGTAATCATACATTGATCTAATGTTGTGTGAATTGAAAAAATAGAGTGTGGGGGTCCCACATAAAATAGAACACACACATTAGTAGTGTTTAAATTGCGGTATTTAATTTTAAATACTTAATAATAATAAAAATAATAGTAATTATTATTTTTATTCAAGAATATCAGTTCCCATAAATTTAGCTTATGGTGGTTGTGATAAGAATAAGAATTTAATTGAATTTCTTATATTTCCTTCATTCAAATCTAATAGTTTGTTTCCTCCACTTTTGTGGATTTGTTTCTTTTGATCCTATCCACAAGTGTTGTTGAACTGATTAATGGATAAACTTCATTTTAACTTTATCCATTAAGAGTAACTGTTGTTGCAATTTGTGCTAAAACAGTTACAGAATCTCTATATAAATAGAGGACTCCACTCAGTTCAAAAAACACACCAAATCGCACAGTTGATGCTTCCTGTGCGGTTTCTCTCTTCTCCCTCCGACTTGTGTTAACGAGTTTCTTCTGCTTCTACTCCTTTCTGTCCCTTCGGAATTAAGAGTGTTCTTAAGACCATAGTCCCTTTTTCGGTTTAATGTCCCTCCGGAATTAAGAGTGGTCTTAAGTTCATAGTCCCTTCGGAATAAAGAGTACTATTAAGATCATAGTCCCTTTCGTAATAATAATGTCCCGTCGGAATTATGAATGATCTTAACAGTATATAAATTATTTAAATATTTTTCTATTTGAGGAGAAATGGTGGTATCACCATATTTGAGTGGTCGTAGTACCATATTGAAAGTTTGGAGAACTTAAAGGTTAGAATGGCGGAAACACCATATTTAAGTGGTCTTAACACCATATAGAATGGTAATAATACCATATTAAAGTGGTTTCAGTATTAAAGAGTGGTCTTAGTACCATATTTGAAGGTGTAAATCTCGAACGATTTTCTACAGTGCAGTAGTTAATCGAACAGTTGTAGCTGGGCTTGTTTTTATCCTGGAGGCGGCGTGGTTGATAGTCTACCTTGCACAATTTTGGGTAGTGCCACGAAACGTCTTAAAGAGAGCGACCTGGTCGTGACTCAACCTAGTAACAACTTCGGTAGATAATAAAATTTGGAAATTCAAATACAACAGTTTGGAAATCCAAAAACAACACTTTATAATGTGATCAATAAAACTGTGAAGTAGGTTACGCTAACCTTAACTAGCCAGAGCTCAATTTTTGTCAAAGTTGTTTAACTTTGGGATCAAAGTAACATAGAGCTTGTCACCTACTCCATCAATAAACCGAAAGTAAGCATGCCTCCATTTCCTAATAAGAAACAAAGAACCAGAAATCCCCCGAAAACCAACTGCAAATCCAACTCCCATGCCAAGATACATTGATTCTCTTATAGAGTCCTCGTCTTCATTCTGTGTAGAAGGCTTTTCAATGTTAGGATTTTCTTCTTTTGTGGTACAATTGGTTACAGGAGCTCCGCATAGTTTAGGATTTCCAATGTAGCTCGATGCATTAAAACTTTGAAGTTGAGTTCCTATTGGAATTTTTCCGTCAAAATTGTTGTAAGATAAATTCAAATAACCCAAAAAGGTTAAGAGAGACATGCTTTGAGGAATTTCACAATAAAACTTATTACTAGAGAGGTCAAGAGATTCCATATTCTTCATGCGTCCAATATCTTTTGGTATTGTTCCAATCAAATTATTGTGAGATAAGTTTAACGTTTGAACTTGAACAAGCCGAAACAATTCCAATGGCACTTCTGCAGACAAGTTATTGGCTGAACGGTCAATAGTTCGTCTCTCCGGACGGACTTGATACACATATTCATGACCTTTGGTAAATAAATTAAATGTGGCAGGCTGCCATACATACACATGATTAGTATTCATTTGAGTCAAGTTGTAGACGCTATTCGGCAAAGATCCTGAAAATTTGTTGTGTGCAAGGTCCAAATAAAACAAAGAAGTGAGATTGAATAATTGTGGTGGAATATTCCCTTCAAAATGGTTAGATCTCAATATAACCACTTGTAAGTATTGTGACATCATGATTGGTATAGTTCCATGGAATTCATTTTCTCCCAAGAACATGTATCGTAAATCTTTCAAATTAGCGAGGTGCACTAGAACTTCACCAGACAACCTATTTCTACTCAAGATAATGTATTGTAAATCTGTCAAGTTCTTCCAACTATGTGGAATTGATCCTGAGAAGGAGTTGAAAGACACATCAACATGAGTGATCATTGGTGAAATGTTTGGGAGTCCTCCAGTGAAATTGTTGTGATCCAACCTTAAAAGCAAACAATTTAGTGTCAGGTTAGATATGTCTTCAACAATCGAATTGTTTGACAAAATAAGTTCATTGGGTATTCTTTCTACAAGGCTCGAGAACTTATTTCTATCTACCAGTGAAATTCCTGAGCTCGATGAGTCGAGATCTTGCAGTGACTTTTGTGTATATATCCAAGATGGAAAGTTTGGGCCTTGATTTGTATTACTCAATGACAGGTGAGAGAGTTGAAAAGGAGGAACCCAATCCAAATCAAATTTGAATACAATATTTGAATTACTCATGTCTAGTGAAACTAAACTAGAGTGTTTGGAAAAAGTTGAATTTGAAATTTCAGCAGAGAAATTATTGGAGCCAATGGATAAGGAAAATAAGGATGAGAGGGTTCCTAGAGTTGAAGGAATGAAACCGCTTAACATGTTCATTGAAAGAACAAGGTGTTGAATATTTGGTAGTTGTCCTATTCTATCTAGAATTGATCCTTGTAGGTTGTTTTTAGAGAGATCAAGGTGTCTTAAATTTTGAAGGTTTAGCAAGCTTGAAGGTATCTCACCATGTATATTGCTTTCATGAAGGTAAAGATAGGTGAGATTTTTGGTGAGATTAAAACACCCATTTGGCAGATGAGAGGTGAAGTTGTTTAGAGAAATATCAAGAGTTACAATTGAAGACAAATTCAAATACTCAAAAGATGAGTTGATCATGAAGTTGTTCAGTTTGCAATCACTCAATTGTACTTCTAATAGTGAGGGAAGTTTACTCACTACTTGTAGCCAATTGGATTCCTTATGAAGATCAATTCCACTAAGGATGAGATATTTCAAGGAAGAATGTGGTGAAAGCCAATCAAGATTATTCATGTGTAGATTAGGACCTTCGTTGAAGGATAAGTCAAGGTACAAAAGGTTAGATGAATGTGTGATGTTGTGTTGAGTGACTGGAATATAATTAGTGGAGAAATATAATTATTTAGAATAATGAGGCTTTGGGGCAGAATTGGAATTAAGAGAAAATAAATAGGTTAAGGTTTATATAAAAAGGAGAGCTAGAGTTAGAAAATTATATTACGTGCAAAACTGTTTTGGAGAAAGAGGAGAAACCTAGAGAAAGAGGAGAAACCTAGAGAAGAGAAGGGTCAGAGAAGAGAAGTCTGTAGAATCCTTGCAATCAATCAATCTAAGGTAAGGGTGGGACTAACCTTCTTTAATCATAAGTATATGGTTCTGAAATAGGGTTTAACATGTTTGTTGTTGTTTTACTTTGATGATTAGAGAAGTTAGGGTTTTGAATTGCAATTTAATTAATGAAATTCGTGCTCTAGTTGTAGTGATATGTTTGAGTATGTTAATTTGTTGATAAATGAATTGTTGATGATGAAATTGCATGCTCTTGGTATATGTATTTGGATACTTGATGAATTATGCTCAATTGATGATTTATGTTATGTTGTTGTTGATTTGTCGTTGGATTCATGATTATGAGTTGTGGTTGTTGATGATTGTTGTTGTTAATGTCATATTATGAATTGAGTATAAATTATGTTGAGTTGTTGTTGTTGATTGCGATGATTTTGAATGAATGTGAAGTTTGAATAATATAAGTTGTTTTTTCTAATTTTTTTCATCTCTGCCCCGAATTTTGAAATGAAAACTGCTATTGATCGGTGCAGAATTGGTCTTAGGTGTAAACACGAAAGTTGTAGGTATGGATGTTACCTTTCTAATGCCGTTGGTTTGACTCCAAAATGATTTATAGAACTTGAGTTATGGTCAAATTACTGCACGTAGGTCATAGCGAAATTACACAGTGACAACATTCTCTGTTTCATGTTTTTGCGTTTTTTTCACATGTTTCTGTTTTGAATTGGCTTTTGGTGTAAACATGAAAGTTTTAGATAATTTTGTTAGATTTCCAGTGGCTTTGGTTTGACGTGAAAATGATTTTTGGTTTTTGATTTATAGTGAAAATACTCCAAGGAGGTCTTAGCGAAATTGCACAGTGACAACATTCTCTGTTTCATGTTTTTGCGTCTGTTTCACACGTTTCTGTTTTGAATTGGTCTTTGGTATAAACATGAAAGTTGTTGATAATTGTGATATATTTCCAGTAGTCTTGGTTTGACATGAAAATATGTTGTGGATAATTTATTATGTTTTTACGAAGATGTACGATGAATTATTGTTGTTTAATATGATGTTATATGATGATGTTGTGATTAATGAATTATGATATTATAATGCAAAGATGTCGTTGTTGCCGTCAATGTAGTTAAAGTTGTAAGTTGTTGTCGATGTCGTTGAAGTTGTTGGTCGTCGTTGCATTGTTGTTGAGTCCATGCATCATCATTAAAGTTGAGGGCTTATGCCCTGGAATGCTTAGTCATTCACATTTAAAGTTGAGGGCTTATGCCCTGAAATGCTTAGTCATTCACCATTGAAGTTGAGGGCTTATGCCCTGGAATGCTTAGTCATTCACCGCGTTGAGAGCCTATGCTCTATAAGTTGAGGGCTTGATGCCCTAATTGGTACCACATGCATAATTAAGTTGTCAAGTTGATGAAGTTGTCGTTGCATTTGTCGTTGAAGCTAAGTTGTCGTTGATGTTAAGTTGTCGTTGATGTTGAGTTGTCGATGTTGCTGTCGTATTGTCAAGTTGTTATTATAACTAAGGAGCTGATAATGAGTAATTATGTGAAACATTAATGTTGTATAATTGTTGCTTATAATGTTAAATTTGTTGCTATTTATGTTGTTAAATTCTATTGATGAATTATATGCTTATTATTATTGAATGTGAATCTCACCCATTTTGTTTGAATGTTGCCTCTACGTGGGTAACGTGCAGATAACCAGGGATAACTGTTGATGTGAGTTGACTCCTTCACGCGTCGTCTTAGGGTTTTGCTCTGATACATAACGGGATGGGGATCTTTGCTTTATTTCCTTTTGTTATGTGTCTTTATGAATTATGTTGATGAACCTTTGCAAAGGATTGTTTAATAAGTTGCTTATGTTGAGGCCTTTTAGTGCCAAATATTGTTTAAACTTTTAAGAATTTTCTGCTGCGATATGTTTGGATTTATCGACAGGAATTGTTTTAAATAAAGAGTAGATTTTAACTCTATTTATATTGGAGGATATTTTAAAGAAATGTGACATCCTGTTTTAAGTCGAATACTCTGATTATTATGTATTATTTTGCATGTTGGGAAAACGGGGTGTTACAATTCACACTCATAAATGCAAAATATTCCTATTATGCACATCATTAAGACAAAACATATCATCGTCGTTCACATCGTCATCATAAGAAAACATCGTCATTCTCATCATCAATATAGTGAAGATGAGAAAAACACAAGAAGATGGGTTCAATTGTGTTGGATTTTTCTTCTTTTTAAACTATGTCCAATGTTCAAAGTTTGATAAAGTTCAGATTCAAGAACAACGTTCAGAGTCTAATGCAGCGAATAATGTATAGAGAGAGAGAGCGAGAGAGAGAGAGAGAGAGTGAGAGAGAGAGAAGAGAAAAAGTAACACAGCAATTATACAGGTTCCTCCGACAATCCGGAAGTAGTCCTGCCCCCCTTGCACTTCCAAGGAGAGTTCACTAAAATCAATATCTGATTACAAATTCTCAAGCACACAAGCAAGAGACTTCCAAATACTCAAGCATACAAGCAAGAGATTTCCTATGCTTAAGCACAAAAGCAAGAGACTTCTAGACAAACACAATTACAAGAAAAATGTTTGAGGTTGAACACTTGATATGCAATCAGTGGTGTTCACAATACAAATCAGATACATACTCTTAAGACTCTAGAATTTCTAAAATATGAAAGTTGTTAAGAAATTCTAAGTGAACTTTAATGTGCAACAATTTCAGCAGAGTTTTGACACTTGTAAATTGTTGGTGAGTCTCTTACAATCTTCAAGTCTTCACTCCTTTATATAGAGGTGTGAGAGATACGTTGATGATTTCCAGCACAACAAAAAAAGTCGTTGTTGAAGCTTGATCATCAACAATGATTTGTTGCTTGATTTGGTTATTGTCCTAGGAGGGACTAATTTGAAATCCATTCCTTGTTTGGAGAACACCCAGCGTAGACACAGTTGTAGCAGTACTATTGCAGACATGGTGGTGGAGCAGTGGTTGTACAATTGCACTATGTCCTTTTCCTGCGCTCTTCAATGGATAAACATCCAATACCTTCTAATTCCTCTGAAATAGTCATTGCTCCAGGCTTCTATTCCTTATGCAATAATGTGTCTTCAGAATAACAAACTTTAACTAATTGCAGCTTCTTGGCTTCAGACTCTGATGGTATTCAGATGCTTGATGACGTCAGACTCTGTCAGTCAGCTTCTGATGGTCTTCAGACTCTGTCTTACAACATAAGCTTCCTTTGCTAATTTCATTGCTCTATTTTGTTCTTCTAGAACCAATAACTTTTATTATACAACGATATTAAAATTTTTATAATTTATGCATGATAAAAATGATAAGTGGTCACTAATAAAGTTAGATTTCATACATAAGACAAGTTTATTTGAGGAGCAAATAAGCTAAACAAATTGTCACTTATAAAATTTTAGAAATAACTCAAATGCACGAGATAAGTTGTCACAAATGAAATTAACTCTGATAAAAGAGACAAGTTGTCACTGATAAAATAATTTTTGTTGAGTGGTCATTAATAAAATGATATGTTTCATCGATATATTACATAATATTCAAGGTAGAGTATCTTCTTTCACTGATATATAAAAAAAAACATGATATCACTATAACAAAGTTCCTATTATTTATACCATAACTTTTATGATACAACAATATTAAACTCTCTTTAACTAAAATACATGAAAAAAATGATAAGTTGTCCCTAATAAAGTTAAATTTCATACAGAAGACAAGTTTTTTTTTTTTTTTTAGGAGCAAATACGCTAGATAAATTGTCATTTATAAAATTTTAGAAATAACTTTTTTTTTGTGGTGGCCAGGGTTCGAACCCCGGACCGTGCATATATTATGCATTGTTCATACCAACTGAGGTAAGCTCATAAGGACAAATTTTAGAAATAACTCATATGCATGGGATAAGTTGTCACAAATTAATTAACTCTAATAAAAGAGACAAATTGTCGTTTATAAAATTATTTTTGTTGAGTGGTCATTGATAAAACAATATTTTTTATTGATATATTAAATAATATTCAATGTAACGTATCTTCATTCACTGATATAAAAAAAAACATGATATCACTATAATGATGTTCCTATTATTTATACCATAACTTTTATTATATAGCGATATCAAACTCTCTTTAACTAAAATACATGAAAAAAGTGATAAGTTGTCACTAATAAAGTTAAAATTTATACATAAGACAAGTTTTTTTTAGGAGCAAATATGCTACAAAAAAATTGTCACAAATTAATAAACTAATAAAAGAGACAAGTTGTCGTTGATAAAATTATTTTTGTTTAGTGTTCATTGATAAAACAATATTTTTTTTATCGATATATTAAATAATATTCAATGTAACATATCTTTTTTCAATGATATATAAGAAAAACATGATATCACTATAATAATGTTCCTATTATTTATACCATAAATTTTATTATACAACGATATTAAACTCTCTTTAATTAAAACACATTAAAAAAGTGATAAGTTATCACTAATAAAGTTAAATTTCATAAATAAGACAAGTTTTTTTTAATAACAAATACGCTAGACAAGTTGTCAGTTATAAAATCTTAGTAATAACTAAAATGCACGGGATAAGTTGTCACGAATGAAATCAACTTTGATAAAAGAGATAAGCTGACATTTATAAAATAATTTTTGTTGAGTAGTCATTGATAAAATAATATTTTTCATCGATACATTATATAATATTCAATGTAGAGTATCTTCTTTTATTGATATATAAAAACACATGATATCACTATAACGAAGTTCCTATTATTTATACCATAACTTTTATTATACAACAATATTAAACTCTCTTTAACTAAATGCGTTAAAAAAAATGATAAGTTGTCACTAATAAAATTAAATTTCATCAATAAGACAAGTTTTTTTAGAAGCAAATACGTTAAACAAGTTGTCACTTATACAATCTTAGAAATCACTCAAATGCATGGGATAAGTTGTCACAAATGAAATTAACTTTGATAAAAGATACAAGCTTTCATTGATAGAATAATTTTTGTTGAGTGATCATTGATAAAATAATATTTTTCATCAATATATTATATAATAATGTAGAGTATCCTCTTTCATTGATATATAAAAAAACATGATATCACTATAACGAATACATATTGAAACAACGCTGAAATAACGCGCTGATGACTTATAACGGGAACAAAGCTGCCAATGACTTATTCACCAAGCTACTAATCAAATAACATGGTGATAAATATAGGGAAATTTTACCCCACACCCATACACTTAAACTTTCACCCCAACATTTGATTCAAACTACCCATTTTGCCCTTTTATATAAATTAAAAAATTCTTTAACCATTTTCATTACAACCACCCACACACCTTCCAGATACTTTGGGAGAAAAAAAGAGACTATGTT
Organism: Medicago sativa; assembly: GCF_051527215.1. NCBI lineage: Eukaryota > Viridiplantae > Streptophyta > Magnoliopsida > Fabales > Fabaceae > Medicago > Medicago sativa. Next base: position 37,549,132 of record NC_140751.1, read on the forward strand.
GTGTTTCTTACTGGAATCTTATTCAATTTTTTCATTTTATTTTTTACCGGAATTGGTATTTGCTGGTTTTCGATGGTGTGACGGTCACCATCATCGTTGATTGCAGATTTCCCATCAATCGAACGGGTACCGAAAAACCCAAGAGAAGCATAGACTGTAATACACATCTGTTCCGATTTTTAGGTGTTGTTTTGTTTCTAAAAAACTGCATCTCTGGGTTACAGTGCTGCTTTGTTTCTACTCATTCTTTACTTTTAAGTTTGTTAATGTTATTTAATTTGTTATTCTTTTTATTAATTCTTTGCTTTTATTTTTTTTTTGTCCTATGTCAAGAACCACTACCAAATTTGATCAAACAAGTTGATTTTTCTCCTACTACAATACTAAGCAAGTTGAATTCACATAATTAAAAAATTATAATTCAGAAACATGCCACCGAAAAAGATTTGAAGAGGTTTATGGTAAAGCTGCCAGAAATGTAAACACAGGTATTTCTTGGTTGAATTCGAAAAAGTTGTATATTGATTACTGGAAAAAAAATACAAATCGATAGGTTTGAGGTGGTTTTGTCATGTGGGGGTGAACTCAAAAATGTTGAAAGTGAGAGTGAAAATTAAGATGTAAAAAATTAGATGGTATAAAGGATAAAATTGGAGTTTTTTAAGAAATGTAGGGATGAAAGTATAAATGTAGGGGTATTGGGTAAAATTTCCCAAATATAATTTTTTCAAATATTAATTTCTTAAAAAAACAAAAATTACTGAAAAACAAAATTATTATAAAAATTAGCATTGGTTATACACTCCCCAATTAAATAATAAATATTGGCAAAAAAAACATGCGCCAAGGGTACAACACTTGTAAAACATAAACACATTTTCCCTCTTTCTTTCATAGCCCCTCTCTCTCTTTTGCAAAACCCTGCTTATAGAAGTTAGAAATCAGAATGAACCTAAACGGCGTCGCAGCGCTCAACAAGGAAGAAAGAGAAAAAAAATTGCAAAAGGAAGAAGACGAAATTGTTTGCTTAGATGCATCGTTCTTCATGAATGACGAGTAACTCCTTCTCTCTCTCTCTCTCTCTCTCTCTATACCTTTTTCTTTTCACTGTCACTGTTGTAACTGTAATGATTGAACTTTTCTGGAATTTAATTTGAAGTTACCAGCTTACGGAATTCACATTTGGCTCTCAAAATATTCAGCTCTTCTGTTTGCAATCTGCTTCCAGTAAGTTTTTCACATTTCTTTCGATTTCATTTTTTGTATGTCATGTGCCAAGTTTCGTTAAAACCTTAGTTAAATACTATCCTAGCTAAGCAAGTGATTGGACTCGGATCATTAATGAGTTCCACCTGAGAACCAATCACTCGGGAGAACCCGAGTTTAATTCCTGGGTACGAGAACAATTATTATTCAGACTTTACTTACCTCTTGGCTCCTCCTATAAAAGCTTCTACAGCCGGTTGACCAAAATGGGGATCCCAAATTGCATGAGCAATAGGTCTTACATGTAAGCTACATGAAAGAGATTCCCGGAAGTCCACAGAAAAATTATTGCTAATTGTCCGAAATGAGAAGCAAAAATATTCCGATAAAGACGTTCCTCAGTAATATCATCATGACTTTCGAAGTCATGTGCGGTAGCAATACCAAACCAAATACGACGAGTAGTGGGGTCCTGTGCTAAGCCTTGGCTAAACCTTGGAAATCTTAATGCCATAATGCTTTTCAAATCCTCCTAGCCATTATCCTACTGCAATAATTCTTGCCAGAGGGTTAACACCAAATAAAAATAAAATACTATCCCATTTACTTTTCTTAAACTATTCCTTTGAAGTGATTGGATATACAAAAAGCTTAATTAAATACTATCTTAGCTAAGCAAGTGATCGGACGAATCAGTCGGCTGAATTCTGGGTTTCTAGGCCCCTCCCCTAGGAACTAGAGGGTTAACACGAATTGCGGCCCCTAGGTGCTACCTTAAACATCATTGCATTGCGGTTGAGATAATGGCCGTCATAGTGACACTATTACAATGTTGATTTTTGTGAACTTTTATGTTATTTCACCCTAAAATAGTCATTTTTTGTCTTCAACTTATTGCTACTGGCTTGGTTTATTTAATTTTGTGAACATTTACCCTAAATTTCGGAATGACAACGAAATATGCCCCTCCTATCTTGTTAATTCTTCTTATTGGCTTTATCTCTCGTCCTCATCTGTGAGGCTTTCAGTCGACCCTCTCTGCATATATCTAGCAGTATTCCCCACCTTGGAGGAATCACTTATATTTATTTTAGTTTCTAAGATAAGCTATTTTGAAACCATGGAGATGGAGGCCAACATTATTTGCTTTATATTGGTTTTAAATAATGGTAGCAGTGAACTTTGATTATTAGTTATGAATATGTCTTTAATGTGATGTATTTTTCTGTGTTTTTGCTTTTTTATGTGTATGGGTATGGTCTAATTTTTGTGTACCGTTCCCTAAACTTTGACGTGGTGGCCATACTGCACCTGCTATACCGCAATAGTAATGTCTAAGCAAATGAGGGTATATTCCAAACTAAAACTGTTCACTATGTTTTACCAAGGAAATAAAATTTACTTGGTTCACCTCTTTGAAAGGTTTTCCTGATATAATAACATACAAGACAGGGTGGCCAATCCCAATTGATTTGCAGTTATGAATTTTTACTTGATTAAATTAAATTCTGTAGCATTTGAAGATATATGTAGCCAAGTAACCCTTTACACTGTCATTCTTAGGGGATAAATTGGAGTAGAACATTAATAGAAATGCATAATTGAGAACCTGGAAGCTTTTATATAAACTTGAACGTATACAATTTTCTGTTTTTATAACTGGTGCCTTGATTTTTTGCTTTCTGTATCTTATAGTTTTTTTTGGATCATAATACTAATTATCTTTTGAATCAGCTGACTTCGATTTGACAGGGCAGCTGGTCTGGCCTGGAGCCATGTTACTGAATGATTATCTATCAAAACATGTTGAGATATTTCAGGGTTGCACTGCTATTGAATTAGGTTCTGGTGTTGGTATGTATTCACTTTTTAAAATAATTATTATTACTTACGTTTATACTTTTTATGTTTGTGGTAGAAACAATTCATCCTTAAAATGTCCCTAGTTTTACATATAAGAAGGGGGATATTCTAGTGCAATCGCACATTGCACAATATTACCTTGTTTTAGGAAATGAGTTACTTATCTTTATTGATAGTTTATTGTCTTCCAAAGTATTACTGGAAACCTATCATGTAATCATAATCTGTTAGGAGCCCAATAATTTATTTCAAAAGAATAAAAGAAATAACAATTGTATCGAGAAAATAAGAAAGAATAGGGAGAGAAAACTCTCCTCCTAGGGTTCCCCTTTTTAATAGAGTCGTTACTCTATACACGAAACTTTACAAAAGATTCAACGATCCTCTTCTATCAATGCATTCTTCTATTTATACAAGATACTCTCTAAATAGCTTCCCCAATTAACTCCTAATCCTATATTGTCACTTTCTCTTCTTATACCAAATCCAAACAATTCAAATCCTAACAAACTCCTCCTTATCCTAACATAATCGCACACTCAGTCATAGGATCACACAATACTACAATTTTCACATTTTGCTTTGTTCCCCATCAGGGGTGTGCAGGATTTGGATGACTGAACCAAAATGAAACAAACCTGTTTATGGTTCAGTTTCTACAAAAAAAAAAAAAAAAGGAAAAGCCAAACCTATTTTTTGCCAAACCGCTTTTGGTTTAGTGGTCTGGTTTAAAACGAGTCTGAAAATGGATTTTGTTTAGAAATGGTTCAAAACCAATTTTTTATGTAATCTGGTTTTCAAAAATGGTTTATGCTTCAATCCGGTTTTCAATATCAGTTTTTTGCTGCTATTAACCAGTTTAAATAACGGCTTTTGCTGCAAACCAATTTAAATAACCAGTTTCAATGTTACTTTTATGTAATCTAGTTTTCATTTAAAAAATAGGTATTTTATCTAAACCAGTTTTAAACTGGCTCAGCTATTCAGAGAAAGACAGAAATCAGACATTTTTCCCCTTCTGTTTTGTACAAATGATTAATTAAATAAAGTTAAGACATTTTTTTATTTAGAACTTTAATGGCAACGACTTAATCATAAACTATTTAGAACTAAAAACTAATATTACATGTGGCATGTTGGTTCTATTGGTAGCAATGCCAAATGACGTAGCACATATTGCTTTTATAAGGTCCACATTTTCAGAAATAACAACCGATCCGTCAGCTGCAATACCCCAGAAGACCTTAATCGTTCCACTAGGGCCCTGATCAATAAAAAAAAAAAAAAGTGCATAAACAATCCCGAAATGTATACAAATCAGTAAGGGATTAATATATACAATAACAATTGTTCCATCCTTGTTACCATAAATCACAAATCGAAAACTGCTTAATTTTTCTGAGGAGTTAATCAGCTGGGCATGGACCCCCTGCCACAAAGTATCTGATTGGCTTCTAAGTTAAATAGAGTCTAATTGGTTCCCTTTGATAGCTCATGTCATGAACAAAATATATTGGGGTTTACTCTAGTTAGAACAATTTATTATTATGAGAAACAAGAACTATTGATCACAGCTGTCAGATACAATTTAACAGCAAAAGTTAAAACAATTCATTAAATGTTCACATACAGCCCCTTGGCCCTCGTACACTCTCTTCCTGCATGAAGTGTTCTTATTAGATTCGCTCCCTATATATATATATATATATATATATATAGGGAACATATCTAGTGAGAAAGGGTATCCTTATGTGAGAGTGAGAGGATGACATATCAATATCAACCATCGGATATAAATACACGGATCAGATTAAAAGACACTCACATGCTCCACTTTTCAACTACCACACATTATTCCAAAAAAAAAAAAAATCACGCAAACTGGAATGTGTAGTTGTTCCTTCCGATCCATTGTGATATCACCTTCCACCTCCTCAATCTAGGCTTCCACCGTTTGAAACCACAACTTCTAAAATAAAAAAATTGCATGCTTATGTATTGAGAAGAAGTCAATTCGTAGGTTGAAAATTGGGTAAATCGTGGATAAAAAAATTGGAGAGTTTTAGATTATGATGCAAACGGTTCAATCTGTACTCATGACTTGTCGGAGACCATGGTCGCCTCACCCTCTTCACCGTGGCCTTCGTGACCGCAAAATCTCTCCCTCCCTTGGCTGTTCACTCATCAAACATTGTTACAGACTTACAGTTAAGATTTTTTATAAAAATGGTCAAAGAAAATGGGAAAGAGAAACCAATACAAAAGAGGAATAAAGGAGGAGGGGGTCATGGTAGGTGATCTAGATGTGAAGAACAAGGTCTGAGAGGTTTGATGAAGCAGGATGGGAAAGAGAAGGTGAGGGGTTTGTGTTTTTTTGTTTTAGTTTGGAATAATGTGTTAGGAACCCAATAATATGTTAGGAACCCAATAATTTAATTCAAAAGAATAAAAGAAATAACACTTTTATTGAGAAAATAAGAAAGAATAGGGAGAGAAAACTCTCCTCCTAGAGTTCCCCCTTTTTCAATAGATTCATTACTCTATACACTAAACTTTACAAAATCTTCAATGATACTCCTCTATCAATGCACTCTTCTATTTATACAGGATACAACTAGCTTCCCCAATCAACTCCTCCTTATCCTATGTTGTTACTTTCTCTTATCCAATATCCTAACAAACTCCTTTTCCTATATCCTAACATAATCACACACTGAGTCGTAGTATCACACAATACTACAATTTTCACATGCTGCTTTGATCCCCATCAGGGGTGTGTAGGACTTGGATGACTGAACCAAAATGAAACAAACCTGTTTATGGTTCAGTTTCTACACAAAAAAAGGAAAGCCAAACCTTTTTTTATGCCAAACCGCTTTTGGTTTAGTGGTCTGGTTTAAAATGAGTCTGGAAATGGATTTCATTTAGAAATGGTTCAAAACTGATTTTTTTATGTAATCTGGTTTTAAAAAATGGTTTATGCTTCAATCCAGTATTCATTATCAGTTTTTTGCTGCTATTAACCAGTTTAAATGACGGCTTCTACTGTAAACCAGTTTAAATAACCAGTTTCAATATCAGTTTTATGTAATCTAGTTTCATTAAAAAAATAGGAATTTTATCTAAACCAGTTTTAAACTGGCTCAGCTATTCCGAGAAAGACAGAAGTCAGACATTTTTTTTACTTAAAATTTTAATGGCAAACCACTTAATCATGAACTATTTAGAACGAAAAACTAATATTACATGTGGCATGTTGGTTCTATTGATTTTATTTTTTATTTTTTAAATAGTGTTGGTTCTATTGATAGCAATGCCAAATTACGTAGCACATATTGCTTCAGTACCCGAGAAGACCTTAATCTTTCCACTAGGTCCCTGATCAATAAAAAAAGTGCATAAACAATCCCGAAATGGATACAGATCAGTAAGGGATTAATATTAATATATACAATAACAATGGTTCCATCCTTGTTGCCATAGATCACAAATTGAAAACTGCCTTAATTTCTCCGAGGAGCCAATCAGCTAGGCATGGACCCTCTGCCACAAAGTATCTGATAGGCTTCTATGTTAAACAGAGTCTAGTTGGTTCCCTTTGATAGCTCATGTCATGAACAATATATATTTGGGGTTTACTCTTATTAGAACAATTTATTATTATGAGAAACAAGAACTATTTATCACAGCAGTCAGATACAATTTAACTGCAAAAATTAAAACAATTCATTAAATGTTCACGTACAGCCCCTTGGCCCTCGTACACTCTCTTCCTGCATGAAGTGTTCTTATTAGATTCGCTCCCTATATATATATAGGGAACATATCTAGTGAGAAAGGGTATCCTTATGTGAGAGTGAGAGGATGACATATCAATATCAACCATCGGATATAAATACACGGATCAGATTAAAAGACACTCACGTGCTCCACTTTTCAACTACCACACATTATTCCAAAAAAAAAAAATCACGCAAACTGGAATGTGTAGTTGTTCCTTCCGATCCATTGTGATATCACCTTCCACCTCCTCAATCTAGGCTTCCACCGTTTGAAACCACAACTTCTAAAATAAAAAATAAAAAAATTGCATGCTTATGTATTGAGAAGTCAATTTGTAGGTTGAAAATTGGGTAAATCGTGGATAAAAAAATTGGAGAGTTTTAGATTATGATGCAAACGGTTCAATCTGTACCCATGACTTGTCGGAGACCATGGTCGCCTCACCCTCTTCACCGTGGCCTTCGTGACCGCAAAATCTCTCCCTCCCTTGGCTGTTCACTCATCAAACATTGTTACAGACTTACAGTTAAGATTTTTTATAAAAATGGTCAAAGAAAATGGGAAAGAGAAATCAATACAAAAGAGGAATAAAGGAGGAGGGGGTCATGGTCGGTGATCTAGATGTGAAGAACCAGGTCTGAGAGGTTTGATGAAGCAGGATGGGAAAGAGAAGGTGAGGGGTTTGTGTTTTTTTGTTTTAGTTTGGAATAATGTGTGTGTTAGTTGAAAAGTGGAGCACGTGAGTGTCTTTTAATCCGATCTGTGTATTTTTATCCAATGGTTGATATGTCATCCTCTTGTTCTCACATAAGGATACCCTTTCTCACTAGATATGCTCCCATATATATAGGTTTTCCTTACCACTATACAACCTGCCACGATGACACGTTATTTTTATTAGCAACACAAAATACACAATTCTCAAATCCATTTCTCAAATAATAGATTTAAAAAATAATAATTGATCCGTAGAAGTAAATAACAAAATTATTAGTTTATAAGTCATTTCCAGCATACTTCTGATGATTGGAGGGCTTGTTTGGAATGGAAAATGCTGGACATTACAAAACATGAAATCTTGTAGGATTGAAAGACTTGGCTCAGGGTTAGTGTCTGAATTCAAAGAAATTGGACAGTTTGGCTAGCTCCTTCGGTGCATTAACCAACATCTCCTTGAAAATCTTCAATTTATTTGTCTATTAGCTCCCAATGTTTTGTGTCAAAAGAAAAAAACTCCAAATGCATTTTCCCTTCCTTATCAAATGCATAGACCAACATCATATGCCAACCAATATAACTAAGAGACCAAAAGAACTAATTGTGTTATACTGGTTGGTATCTAATACTGTTCTATACACTTGATCGGGAAGGGAAAACATTAGAAGCTGAGAGGCAAAGACGTTAGGGTTTATAGTTTGCTGAGTTATCCAGTTTTCTGTTTATAGTTTGCTGATGATCCAGCTTTTAGATCTACGTGTGGCATAATATTGTATTTTTGGTACGCGTTTATAATTCATATCACATTCTCCTGTTTTACATGTTTATTCCCCTTCCTATCTTAGGCAAGATCTCAATCTTGATCATTTGATGCTTATCCTTATTCTGTATGACATTAGACCTTGACGGCGTGATTATTTCTTGCTTTGAATCACAGGTATTACCGGAATACTTTGCCGCAGATTCTGCAATAAAGTTGTGTTGACAGACCATAATGAAGAAGTGCTTAAGGTAGGGTTATAAAAAATCTATTTGTATAACACATGGTGGCATATCTCCTTCCTGATTATTCTATGTGGTCTAATTAAACTACCTCATCTCAGATCATAAAGAAAAATATAGAGCTGCATTCATGTCCTGAGAATATTAGTCCTACTTCTAATGGTGAGTAAATACCTAGATGATCAATGGAAGATACTTATTAGTCCCTCTGAATTTTGATTTAAATATATATGCAGGATTAGTAGCAGAGAAACTAGAATGGGGAAACACTGATCAGATCCATGAAATTTTACAAAAACATCCTGGAGGTTTCGACTTTGTTCTTGGTGCTGATATCTATATCCTTATTATGTATTTAATAATCCCATTGATATCTAACATTACAACTAAGCTTAAATGCCTAAAAGTATGATGGCTTGCAATATAGGGAAATACATAGATACTGATAAAGCTGGTTCTTCATATAGATCTTTGGGGTAATAGGCATTTTGATCCTGAATGTGTAACGAGTAGTCACAATAGTCCCTCAATATATCGAAATTTCAAAATAGTCTCTGATTGTGCACTTCGTTAGTCAAAATAGTTCCTGACATTAAAATATTTCGTTAATATTGTCATATTAGTCCTTCAATATACTTACTTATTGTCATATGAGTCCTTATAAGTACTTATTTATTGTCATTTCAGTCCCTATATGAAAAGAGTTATTGTGAGTATTGAGGGATTATGTTAGTGTCAGGGGCTATTTTGATTAACAAAGTGCACAATCAGGGACTATTTTGCAATTTTGATACATTGAAGGACTATTGTGACTACTCCTTACACATTCAGGGACCAAAATGACTATTACCCCGTAGATCTTTAGAAGGTTATCCTGACATCTTTTTCAAGCAGTGTCACACATTTACCTATTTTAAAGCCTTTGCTAGTTGTCATGGCTATATGAGAACTAATTCCAATTATTTGCTAAAATGAACTAGAGGATCAAATACATAGAGAATTTTTGTGAAACTTGAAATTTAAATATGTGATTTTCATCTATAGATTTGTGTAATCATATTTCATTTTCACCAAATAAAATTAATATTGTAATCATATTTCATTTTTACCAAATAAAATTAATATCAACAACCTTAACACAATCACAAGCTTTCAGCAGTCAAACATCCCTTTGCTGTTTGGTACCGTTAGACAGCTCCTGCAAGTTAACGAAGGCAGAAAATGCAAGTTCATACTAGCCTATGTATCACGAGCTAAGATGTATGTAATCTATCTTATTATTCTTTAAATTTTTGTTTATCTCTTCTTGGTTTAGTGAATATTCTTTTCTTTGTTTTGATTGACAACATTATCATCTCATAGTTGATGGTCTAAGAGTAAGATCTATATTATCAGATAGCAATAGATAGTAGTGGGTGTATAAAACTTGAAACATATCTGTACATCTTATTTTACCTTGCAACAAGTTTTATAAATCTATAAATATTTACTTTGTTTCCAAATCATTTTAGTGTGGTCCAAAATTAAGTTCTTCATTGCAGCTGTAGTTCATTATATTTTTGGGACTTGGTACTGATTAAATAATACTCCTCTGGTCTCAAATATAAACGAAAAATGATTCATATATGGTTTCAAATATAAGCAAATTTAATCACTATGCATTGCCCTTATCAACTGAGCTATGCTCACGGGACATTAAATGACTCTTTTATTCACATGAAATAAGTTTCCATGAAGTGCACTTTCAAAAATGCACTTATTTTTTCATGAGATTGGAAGATTAAAAAGTGTGAGCTTATTTCAGTTATGCTTAAAATCAAGACCCAAGGGAGTAAAGTCCAATTTCTGAACTTCCTCCAAATTACTCAATCCTACAACTTTAGGAACTATGTGATTCACTCAAGTGTTGTATAATCTGAATTTTATAAGCATTTTCGTATTCAACTAAGATTTCTCTTACTGCAGGATGGATTCGATGATTATTTCTGAAGCTTCTAAGTTTCAGATGCAGATGAAGGAAGTGCCTGAAACAAAGTGTATTGTTGGGAATCATGAAGGTGTCATCTATGAGATCACACTCAAGTAAAGCATTAAATTAATATAGTTTGAGGTTTCCAGAAGCAGACATGGCATATGAAAACCAGAACTGATTTGACTTGAGCATTGGCTAGTGTTTTGGTTCGAACTGAAAGGTACTCTCAACCCTACCCTTGTCAATCATTGTAGACAACAGAGTAAAGATGACTCAAGAAATCCATGGGTTTGATATGGAAAAGAAGATATAAAATATGCACGAAAGCGATCCTATTTGTAGTGTCTATCTTGCAAAATGTATTTTTCATTGTGTAAGGAAAACATAACCAATTACTTAAGATTTTCAAGACAAATTGATATGAATGATTGGTGTCTATATTCCAACTGTTTTTGGATTGATTGAATTTAATGTTTATAAATATATTGAAATTTAAAGATTGAATGTGATGATCATACCTGCATATTTTATTATTTTATCATGTCAGCATTTTCGTGATTCTTAATTTTCCATGAGGTGATTTTATGATTTTATCCTTCATTTCAAACATTTGTTTCTCAAAGTTATAGTGCTTGTTTTGTTAACTGAAAAGTGGTAAAAGAAAGAGTGAAGGCCATTTTAATTCTTGAGACACTGAGATCTGATCCTTGTAAAGTTATCCCGAAATTTGTTCTTATGGTCTGTTTGGGGGTTTACGAGGGGAGGGCATTGAAAAAATGGAAGGATGAAGTGGAAAAAAATGGAGGGTTTTGGGAGGGGAGTGCTTTTAGGGGATTACTTTTTTTTTTTTTCTTTTCCTTTCTTCATATTATTACAAAATTCCCTAATTGGATGGAACTCAAAAACTTTTTAGGAGGAAAGTTTTGAAGGGTCTGATAAATTTTCCAAATCTACCATGTTTTTATAATACTCTCAATATAAAAAATATATTAATCATAAACATTTATTTACCATTATCTACAACAATAAACTCCCAAAAAAGATGAAAAATAACTATTTTTTTTCTCTTTCTAATTCTCTCTCCAAAGCCTTCCCATCCTCTTATCTCCAAACTCTCAAATAGAGGGAATAAAAATTGTTTTTTATATTTTTTCAGAAACCAAATTGAACCTTGTGTTTTTTCAGAGATTAAAACGAGTCTTCATTTTAAAGAGAAGGAAATTTTTTATTTATTTTTTATCCTATCAATAAAGAGAAGGAAAAATGAATTCTTCTATTTGATCTTGAGAGTTTATCAATTTCCATTCTTCAATTCCTCAATTCTAAACCATATAAGTTATTCATGGTATCCTTACCTTCATTTCTATCTTTTTATTTATTTATTTGATGTTCTCATTTCTATCTATTTTATTTCATAACATATAAACTCCGAATTTGATGAAGAAATTCATTTTTTTTTTTTGTATAGGAGTTGAATCAAGATTTGAAATATCCACCATCCTTTTTCATCATCCACGTTTTCTTCTTAAGGCCAAAATTTATTGTAGGTACACCATTTGATCGCCTTGCAGTGTCGATTGCCAGTTCTTAAGGCCAAAATTTATTGTAGGTACACCATTTGATCGCCTTGCAGTGTTGATTGCCAGATACTGATTGCTAGAAAGGGGGATCTTTGAGCTTGTTGTCTTGCATAGCAAAAAGAGGATTGAGAATTGATTCAACTGGGGAATGGGAATTGAAAGAGGTTTGAAAATAAGTGATACTGATAGATGAATGAAAGAAGGGAGAATGTGCTACTATTTATCTTGTTTATTTTTAACCTTTGACATGGTATTAAATTAAAAGAAGAATATGAGTAGATGAAGATAGAGGAGGGATGAAGAAGAGAGAATGTTTTCGATGCAAATCGAATGAAAAATAAGTGAATTGAACGGTTTAAATAAGAGAAGGCTACGAGCCAACATGCGTTGATTTTAGTGACCGAAGAAAAAGCCGAATATAAAATCTTTCTTTTTGTTCCCTACAAATCTAGACTCTAGGCGGTTGCATCCGAAGCCTAACCCTAGGGTCGACCTTGCTTATGACCGAATAATCGTTATCAAAGCACTATTTTCTTGTCATACAAACTAATTATATGCTATAAGCTATCCCATACAAGTTAGTAGCTAGACAATGCAAAATAGAGCAGAACTCTAACTAACGCATTTCTTTGTACGTAATATAACAAGGGCTGGCTTAATTTCTTTTGAATTCTTATATTTTTTAGTATATACAAAGACAACAAGAAAGATATAAAGTAAGCTTATTTTTGAATCCTGAAATAAAATGATCTACAAGATCTTGATCAAAGAAACATAGATATTAGAAGGTCTGGGATTCCATCTCTATTACTAGCAAACTTCTCCCCTTAACAAATTAACCATTTACATTAACATTTACTTCAAAAAAATATTCTCAAGGTAAGCACCAAATTTTTAAAATGCTGAAAACTACAAATCAACTGATTTGCTCACTTAAAGATGAGGTACTTATTTCCACACTGAAGAATTTCATCAACCGATCATTTAGCAATTGGTGTGATCCTGCAATACAAATTAAGGTCATCAAATAGATTATTATATAATTCAAATGTTAGTTGTTTCACAAAATTAATTCAAATGTTAGTTTTTTTCTTCTTCCCTATTTTTCCTCTTTCACGTGAGCCAATTTTTTAGTCAAAAATGAGTTGTTGTGGATTGCTATTCTTAGGGAAAAAACTTGCTGAGTTGGTCCACTCCTTTTCCCACTTATCCATAATTTGATACACGGTCCTATAGTAACTGAATAGTGCTAATGATCAGCGCTCAAAGTGTTATACGTTTCCGGACTTTGTGATGGGTAAGACTCTATAAAAGGGAAACATATTCACTCTGTTTCATGGTCGCTGAACCTACTCTTCTTTCTATAGAAAAAATACACCATCGAGTTTGAGTGAGTTAAGGTTTAGAATAGTGAAACAAATCGGTTGTAGTAGCAACAATTTAAATGTATTGTTTATGGTGTTTAACATGTTTAAATAGATTAGAAATAATTTACATTTTGGTTTAGCAATGGCTGGATGTTAGTGTTCTTAATTTTCTTCCGCAAATTTCTCTGATTTTAAGTGTAACATTCCCGAGTTAAATGGTGACAATTATAAGATCTAGAAGGAAAGAATTCTCCTTCATTTGGGCTGGATTGATATTAACTATGCCATTAGGAAGGATGATCTAATTTGCTTCCCGAGTTAGTGTTCACAAGGTAACCATCCAACCTTATGGCATAGTCAATATGGCATAGTCAATATCCATTCATCCCAAATGAGAATTCTTTCCTTCCAGATCTTATAATTGTCATCGTTTAACTCGGGAATGTCACACTTAAAATTAGAGAAATTTGCGGAAGCAAATTAAGAACACTAACCTCCAGCCATGATTAACCAAACTGTAAATGATTTCTAATCGATTTAAACATGTTAAACAACATAAACCACACATTTAAACAAGTAAGCGGAAGCAAAATAAGAACACTAACCTCCAGCCATTGCTATGTGAGAAAAGAGTTGTTGTTGCAGCTGCTACAACCGATTTGTTTCACTATTATAAACCTTAACTCAGTCAAACTCAATGGTGTAGTTTTCTATAGAGAGAAGAGTAGGTTCAGTGACCATGAAACTGAGTGAATACGTTTCCCTTTTATAGAGTCTGGCTCATCACAATGTCTGGAAACGTGTAACACTTTGAGGGTCGATCTTTAGCACTCTTCATTTACTATAGGGACTTGCATCAGATTATGGGTTGGAAAAAAGAGTGGATCAACTCAACAAGTTTTTTTTCCCTAAGAATAGCAATCCACAACAATTCATTTTTGACTCAAATATTGGCTCACGTGGAAGTGGAAAAATAGGAAAGAAAAAAAAACTAACATCAAATACATTACAATTTCAATTTTACATTAATTGGATTGATGAAGTTGGCTGGATTAATGTTATGATTGAATCTGATGCTAAGCTCATCGTGGAAAGTATCAATTCCCAACAGTTTCCGAGAGGGTATTGGGGCAAAGTTGGGAGAAAATGTGCAGAGAAGCTGAAGCATATGCGCACAGTGTCTATTAGTTGGATTAGTAGAAATCTCAATTGGGCTGCCCATGCTACTGCTAAATGGGCTGAGTGTGAACCCAATAAGATTTGGCATTGTAATTCTTTCCTTCCAGATCTTATAATTGTCATCGTTTAACTCGGGAATGTCACACTTAAAATTAGAGAAATTTGCGGAAGCAAATTAAGAACACTAACCTCCAGCCATGATTAACCAAACTGTAAATGATTTCTAATCGATTTAAACATGTTAAACAACATAAACCACACATTTAAACAAGTAAGCGGAAGCAAAATAAGAACACTAACCTCCAGCCATTGCTATGTGAGAAAAGAGTTGTTGTTGCAGCTGCTACAACCGATTTGTTTCACTATTCTAAACCTTAACTCAGTCAAACTCAATGGTGTAGTTTTCTATAGAGAGAAGAGTAGGTTCAGTGACCATGAAACTGAGTGAATACGTTTCCCTTTTATAGAGTCTGGCTCATCACAATGTCTGGAAACGTGTAACACTTTGAGGGTCGATCTTTAGCACTCTTCATTTACTACAGGGACTTGCATCAGATTATGGGTTGGAAAAAAGAGTGGATCAACTCAACAAGTTTTTTTCCCTAAGAATAGCAATCCACAACAATCATTTTTGACTCAAATATTGGCTCACGTGGAAGTGGAAAAATAGGAAAGAAAAAAAAACTAACATCAAATACATTACAATTTCAATTTTACATTAATTGGATTGATGAAGTTGGCTGGATTAATGTTATGATAGAATCTGATGCTAAGCTCATCGTGGAAAGTATCAATTCCCAACAGTTTCCGAGAGGGTATTGGGGCAAAGTTGTTATGTGAGAAAAGAGTTGTTGTTGCAGCTGCTACAACCGATTTGTTTCACTATTCTAAACCTTAACTCAGTCAAACTCAATGGTGTAGTTTTCTATAGAGAGAAGAGTAGGTTCAGTGACCATGAAACTGAGTGAATACGTTTCCCTTTTATAGAGTCTGGCTCATCACAATGTCTGGAAACGTGTAACACTTTGAGGGTCGATCTTTAGCACTCTTCATTTACTACAGGGACTTGCATCAGATTATGGGTTGGAAAAAAGAGTGGATCAACTCAACAAGTTTTTTTCCCTAAGAATAGCAATCCACAACAATTCATTTTTGACTCAAATATTGGCTAACGTGGAAGTGGAAAAATAGGAAAGAAAAAAAAAGCTAACATCAAATACATTACAATTTCAATTTTACATTAATTGGATTGATGAAGTTGGCTGGATTAATGTTATGATAGAATCTGATGCTAAGCTCATCGTGGAAAGTATCAATTCCCAACAGTTTCCGAGAGGGTATTGGGGCAAAGTTGGGAGAAAATGTGCAGAGAAGCTGAAGCATATGCGCACAGTGTCTATTAGCTGGATTAGTAGAAATCTCAATTGGGCTGCCCATGCTACTGCTAAATGGGCTGAGTGTGAACCCAATAAATGGGCTGCCCATTTTTACTCATATACAAAAAGATATGGGCTCTTTTATTAATCAATAATATTCTACCTTTTGATTCAAAAAATAAAAATTACAATTTCAATTTTACATTAACTATGCTCAACTTTTATAAAGAAAGATTTAATACCAAACAAAAAAAGTTCAATAAATTAATTAGCCCATTCCGTAGATAATTTTTGTAGCACTGAATGTGAATTTTCATCATTCCATGGAGATAGAAGACAAGAACACAGGAAAAAAATGATTCAATTTGAAATTACGATGTTAAATATCAATACAATGATGATGACAAAACAAACACCATTTGACATTGTTGTATGGGTAGAGATAGAACTCCCAACTTCCTTATCACTCCACACAAAGTCCACTTTATACCCCTAATCAATAAATTTGATTCTAGAAATAGTTTTGTAGATAGACACCAATAATCTCACAATATCATTTTTATATCAAGTGAAATTTACTCGTAAAACAAAAAACAAAACATATTTGATGCTTATAAAGTAGCATATATATTATTATTGATTGATTACAAGATATACAGTGAAGGACATGTTTATATAGGAGTTTTTTTTTTTCTTCTTTTGAAGAAATATGGCACTTTATAAACATCAAATATGTTTTGTTTTACTCATTAAATCTTTGAAAGTGTGGTTGAGCTTAACAAAATTCCATAAAATTGACTTGTGAGATGATGATTGCCCCCACTTATAAAAATATTGGCTAGACCATCTCTTATTTGATGTGAGACTTTTTAACAAACCTCCTAATGCCTAGGAATGGACATCTGAAACGTGGATATAAATGGTGGGTGACTCGATAACGAAAACATGATAACATGTGACCCAACGAATCTTGGAGGAGGCTTTGATGCAATCTTAGGTAATTAAAGATTATCGTATAAGAAGGTCAACAGTCCCATATTCACAGCAACTAAAATCCCTAACTAAACTTTATTGCCCTCTTGAAGAGTCTCCTTACAAAGATCAGGCCTTCTCTCAAGCCTGTTTTTAAAGGTTGAGCAATTCCTCTTTCTTGTTCTCAATCATATTCTTCAAGTATTTCTTAGTCGATGCTACGACTTAGTCAACAAACTCTTGAATTGTCAACGAATCAATAAGAACAAACTCTAAAACAATTTCCCTAATAATCTTCTCTGGTCTTGTAACATCCCTTGTATTTCCACCATCTAAACCTTCAAAAACAATCATATTCTCATAATCCTTTCCCCTTGAATCACCTGAAAGAACTTCTAATCTAGGTCTAGCAAGCAATTATGAAGGAAAAAAAAGAATGATTTTCTAAACTAGTAGTTTTATGCAGACTGTTATTACCTTGTTTCATGAATGAACTAAGACCAGTTCCAATTCCACCACCATGAATTGACAAAGCAACAAACCATCAACTATTGGTTTAAACCTTATATGAACAGAACCATTAGTCCCCTCACCACAATTCCAAATTTGATCATCTTTGTCAAATCATGACGGTAGAACAAACTGGTCTTAGTTCATTCATGCAACAAGGTAATTAGCCACTATAAAACTACTAGTTCAGAAAATCACTCTTTTTTTCCTTCTGAATTGCCTGATAAACCTAGATTTGAAGCTCATTCAGGTATTTAAGGGGAAGGAATTCCAAGAATATGAGAGTTTTTGAAGATTTAGATGGTGGAAATATGAGGAATGTTTCAAGACCAGAGGAGATTATTAGCGAAATTAATTTGAAGTTTGTTCTTATTGTTTCATTAATTATTCAGGAGCTAGTTAAGGAAGTTGTGGCATCAACTAAGGAATACTTGAAGAATATGATTGAGAACAAGAAGGAAGGATTGGTCAACCTTCAAAACAGGCTTAAGAGAAGGTCTGCTCTTTCTAAGGAGACTCTTTACAAGGGTAATAAAGTTCAGTTAGGGATTTTAGTTGTTGTGAAGATGGGACTGTCGAGCTTCTTGTACAGTAATGTTCAATTATCGAAGAAAGTATCAGAGCCTCCTCTAAGATGCATCCGCTATTGAGCCACTCACCATTTATATTCACGCTTTAGATGTTCAATCCAAGTTGTGAGGGGTGTGTTAAAGTGTCCCACATCAGATAAGAGTTGATTTGACAATGTCTTTATAAGTCGGGGCAATCCTCACTCCACAAGTCAGTTTTGTGGGGTTATGTTAAACTTACAATTTATGTTAAACTTACAATTTCATGACTATTGTTTTGTGAGCCATAACATTTTCCATATCTAGTATATGAGTATCACACGTACCCTCGTTTTAATCAAAAAGTAGTTTATAACAGGCCTGACTTTTTACCCTAAAAAAAAAAAAAAAACAGGCCTCACTTTTAAGATTTGTACGAGATATTTTTTCTTTTAATTTTTATTGTCATAGAACAAATTTAAAAGAACAAATAGATACCTTCCCTCAAAAAAAAAAAAAAAATAGATACCTGAATCCGGGTGCCTCCTTCTCCATAAATGGTTGCAAAGATCCATCATCATATTTCGAAATTGCTAATTTGTCACAATTTGATAATCTTTCCTTTTCCTTCAAATCTATTTTTGCACTAATTTGTGCATCAATACAACCATTAAGGTCCGACTCTTCATGATTGTATTGTCCTTATGTTACCATCAAGTTAAATTTTTCTTCCATTGCGTTTCCACTCAATTGTGCAACCCTTATTGTATCCATATAATTTTTGATCAATTTATTTACCCCTGTTACAACATCCACTTGTTGTAATGTCTCAAACTCTTGTTTTGTATCAACTCTGCTAATGGTAACATCATAATAAGGAATATCACCAATATTATTAGATATTGAATGAGTACTAGTAGAAGGCACATAAGAAAGATCAATTGAAAAGTAAGGGTTTTTTGCAGAGGCGGAGGTGGAAGAAATATTAGGGTTTTTTTCTTTTGAGGGGAGGAGAAGTATTAGGAGTGACCGAAACAAAAGGAGTTAGGTTTATAAATTAGGCAGAACGATTCGGGAGAAAAAAATACATGTTGGTCTTAAGTCAATGCTATTTTATTATTTCAAAAAAAAGTCAATGCTTATTTGACTAAATATTATTTTATTTTACTTTTTATAAAAAAATTTAATTTAATTTATATCTACTACTGCTATAAAACTACTCCATCCGATCCTTTTTAAATGTTTTTTAGAATATTAACACCAAAATAGCAAAGCAAAGTGTATTTTTTCACATTTTCTTTCTATTATACCCTCCTTTTAATCTACCAATATATTCCTATTTTTTTGTTCAAACTTTTTCTTTCCAATAAATTTAACATGTTATCTTTCTCTCATAACAAACATTTGTTTTTTTTTTTTTTTGACAAAAAATAAACGATATTCATTCATTCAAATTGATAGATTACATCGATACAATACAAATCCAAATTCGCTAAAAACAAAAAAGATGAATCTATGAACAAACTCACAACATCCATGTTAATAGCATAAAACGGCAAAGTAGCTATGCCTACAAATATGACTCAAAACCTTTTCCTACTAAAAACCTTTGCACAACGGTCTTGAGATTTCTAGTTTGATCTCGCTTGTAATAGTCAGAACTAGCCCCCGTTTGCCAAAATCACAGGCAAAGAACAACAAGCATCGCAGGCTAGCTCTGATACGCAGGTCGGTGCGGTGATGAGTCAATAATTAGTGTTTTTAATATAATATTTGAGTCCGCTTTATTTAGATTTAAATTTATTTTATTTAATATTATTTCCTTTTTAGAACTATTTTACTTCAATTGCAAGTTATTTAATTTCAGGAACAAATAATTGAAAGATTGAGTCTTGGAGCAAAAGAAAGAGGATTTGGAGCTGACTCGGGGTGAAAAATACGAAGATTGAAGACAAAAATACAAATTCCCCAAGTCAGAAGCTTGGCACGGCCCGTGCCACCAGCCACACGGCTGTGCCACTCCCCATAGCACTCTTTTGCTGCTTTTGCTTAAAAGACAAGCTACCTATTGGTTTACTCTTGACCTAAAAGCCCATGGTTTCTTGTGGAACATTCTAGTGATGTATTGCTTAGGATTTAAGTCATTGTAAACTATAAATAGAGTAGCTAGCTATCACAACAATTCATCTTTTGTTCTTGGAATTCAATAGTGACAATTGTCTTTCTTAATAAAAGTTCTTTCTTTTACTTTCTTGTTATTTTATTTTCTTCTTCTTTTCTTTTATGTCTACGATGAACATGAGTGAGTAGACTCTTCTTGTCTTGGGATTGTTGGGTAAGTCTAAATGACATAACCCTAACCCTAATTTTATATAAATATACTTTCTAATCTAATTTCACCGTTATAATAATGAATTAACAAATATCAAACTCATGAAGTGAAAGTGGAGGGTTAGTATTTGTTAATTCATCATCTCAAATATCAATTCATAAAGCGAAAGTGGAGTTTTGATATTGGAACAAGTGAAATTAGACAAGGATTGCGAAACATGAGAATAGTCTAGCAAACCTTGAGACAAATAAAGTTTCGTTCTTCAAGGATTCCAAAGGCAATCAACCATGAGAATAAGCGTGGTTGCTAGAGGAACACACTCACTGAAAACGAAAGGAGATGTGATAGGCTTAAGAGAAACTTGTCTTTAGAAAGTAAATCCAATATAAAATTATGGTTTAGGGTTTCTTTGTGAAGGGCTTGTTATTTAGATGAACCAATAAATCCCAAGGCGCTTTTTATTAATTGTTATTTTTGATCATTAAAAATCCAAATTTTACAACTGAACTTTTCTCTAATCACCCGTAAAGGTTAATTGAATTGAACAACTCCTTGTCGGAACGATACTCTTTTTATTACTACATCGGTAAACCGTGCACTTGCGGTTATACTCATCATGCAGCCTGGCTCATTTATGGCTAGTGCAGGTGGGGTCAACTTAGCAAATGGGTATCAAGAGGAACCCAATGAAAGGCCAAAAAAGATCCAGAAATGATCTGGCTGAAGAAAAACATCAAGGAATGGAGGTGCAAGTAGAACAAAATAAGTCACGTAGTTTAATTCCAAAGGATATGTTTGTTAAAAATAATCCAGTGTATGAGAAGGATAATGCATCGACATGACCTGGTCACCAGGCCTGTCGGCTCCTAGGGCTTGGAAACCTGAGTGTGGTTCCAAAACTTAAATTCCTAGTCCGGTATTATAATTTGGATGCTCTTTTTGTAAGCGAGACATTAGTCCACATCAACAAAATGGAAGAATTTCGTTATTTGTTGGGTTTCAATTTTTGCTTTGCTCTTGACAGAGTTAATAGGGGGAAGTTGGGTTTCAACTTTAAAACAAAGTGATACCAATCCCTACCAACTCCATCAAGTGCAAAACAAATGAACTAATTATCATAGGTACTTTTTTAACGAGGTCTCATGATTAAGTCAGACTTAATGTTCCACTAAATGAACTAATTATTATAGGTACTTTATTATTTTCCAACAAAACAAAACAAATAAAGAAATGTCTTGTTATATATTCATAAATATACACACACACACATATATATATGTATACATATATACATATATATGTATACATATATACATATATATATCTATACATATATACATGTGTATATCTATATATATATATATGTGTATATATATATATATATATATATACATGTATGTATACATATATACATGTATGTATGTATATACATACATGTATACATGTATATATGTATAAATATACATGTATGTGTGTATATATATAAATATATATATATATATGGATTTTGTTACAAGCCACCTTTTGGTGGTGTCTTTTAACAAGTCACACCTTAAGGTGTGATTTTCACTTTTTAGTTATAACTTTGCTACAAGACACCTTCATAAAAGGTGTCTTCTATCATAACCCTATATATATATATATATATATATATATATATATATATATATATATATATATATATATATATATATATATATATATATATAGAGAGGACATATCTTATGAGAATGACATCTTTATATGAGAATGATAAGAATGAATCTCAGCCATTAGATCAAAATAAATGGTCTAGATTAAAATACTTATTTTAAATAACAAGTATGCCTTTCCACATGCTATCATCAACCCATTTAACTTCTGATCTTCTCCAACCTTCCATCCGCTTCCAAATCCTTGGTGTTTGATACTTTTTTTTTTTTATCTTTTCATGGAGCTTCTAACCACTTTGTATTAATTTTTTGCCTTCTGAACAATCGAAACATAATCTGAATCAAATTTTACTTTTTAATTTATTTTCTTAGTTGGTGGAGATCTTAGATTTCATCTCGAGTAACAAGGAAACTGGAAAACAAGGAATCACTCATCCCAACTTTGTCGTCCCTTCACACCCACTGTATATCCTTGGTTCGGCCATCGCCGTCCGTCGACTGTCCAATCGGAGTTTTAATTTCAATAAAAATTTGAGCCAAAAACCTATTTTACAATTGAATCCAATTTAAAATCAAACAAGAACAATTTTGATTTTGTACAGAAAACAACAATTTTTTGTTTAAAATATAATTGATTTTCCAAAGCTTCATTCCATTCGAAAATTTTATGATTTAAATTAACGATGGAAGCTTCTTCTACAATATGTTTGCGGCGGCAAAGCGCACAGCAGCCACCGTCTCTGTCGTCGCTGGTGTTTCCAACGTCGGTTGTTGCATGAAAACAATAAAATAAAATCGAATTCAAGAGAGAGATGATCATTATTAGAAGAGTTTCACTTGGGAGATCAAATCACGTTAGATTGTGAGTTTGAGGAGATGAACCGTGAGTGGTGAGAGAGGATAGAATAAGGATATGCACATCTGTTGTTTAAGAAAGGTCTCTTAATCCCATCCATCCATTTTAATCTAATGGTTGTGATTTATTCTCACTGTTCTCATATAAGAAGTTCATTCTCATATGATACCCTTATATATATATATATATATATATATATATATATATATATATATATATATATATATATATATATATATATATATATCAAAGGCATGATACAAAGCCGAATCCAATGAAAACAAATGGTTGTTAGGGCTTACTCCCACATAAAGGACAAAATAAGATAGGGACCTTAGAAGACAACAACTTAGTAGCTTTTTTTTTTGTTTTTTTTAACAATTTTCACTCTTGGTTTAGAGAAATGATGTTTGGTGTGAATTGACATTTCAGGGGCTATCCGCAACAAGGTAAGCATGTTCAATCCAAACCTAGGGAATTGAGTTTAGGAAAAAAAAAATTAAATAAATCTGTAATATATGCATGTCAGTATCAGAATATTACTAGTGGATTGTGCCAGAGGATTAATATTTTGGAAAGAAAGTTTGACGGAAATATTTATCATTAGAGGTCAGCTTAATACGGATAAAGTATCAGTGTCGGATTTAACACGCTTGAGACAAGGGCATAATTGTAATTTCACGAAAAAGGATATTTATATGATTTTGGTGAAAAATATCTCATTTTCCCTTATCCTTTCTCTCTCTAGGTTGGCAAAGATTTCTCCTCCTTCTCTCTTCTCTTCTCTCACGCCACTCTCTCTTCTCCTCTCCACCAATCCTTCCAAAATTCCTTCTCCTTCCATGACAAGATTTCACCCTTTGCCCTCTCAAGTTACCATAAGTTTGTGTAAGCTTGGTTTTAGGTTGAATCTCTTCTTTTCTCTCATGAAGCTCATCCCATCTCTTCTTCTTTGAAGCACCAATTCTTCCAAGTTTGAATATGAGTGAACCAAGCATGGATTGTTAGCAACTTAGCAAGCAAGAAACAACTATGGTTTTGGAATCTAGATCTAGGGTTAGATGTTGTGAAGTGAACATGAGGCTTGGAGATTTGGGAGTCAAGTGTTGATCTTAGATGGAGTAATGAACAAGCAAGGAAATGGTGTGTTAGATTGCAAGAGAATAACAAGATTGAATGATATGAGCAAAGAAAACAAATTGATTAAGAGCTAGGGTTTGGTTGCTTGGGCTTGGAACTTGAAGATGTCTCAAGAAATTGCTAGGTGAGAAAACTATGAATATCTAGGGTTTTTACATAAGAGTTTAGTACCCCTTTTCATGCCATGCTTGCAATACATGTAAATACTTGCCATAAGAATGTTTTACATGTTTTCTATGACCATTAGAGTCCTAATATGCATAGAGACACTTGGTTTTGAGGTTTTTGAGTCAAAAACACCATTTTTACAAGTGTTGGACTATCATAACTCGCCACAGCGAGCAGATAGCTCGCTAGGCAACAGAACAGGGGGGTCCTGCTCGCCCCCAACTCGCCACAGAGAGAAGCTACTCACCACAGCGAGCAAGCTTACTCGCCTCGCGAGTAGACAGTGCAGCAACACACTGTTTGCTCGCTTCAGGTGTGGTTGGCATGCTCCGGTTCAGTTTTCTTCGAGTAGTCTTTTTATAAAAGTAAACCCCTCAAACCAAGGTCCTATATGATGATCTTTTAAAAGAGTTTTCTCAAGAATGAAGCAAGTATTTGACATGCTTAGTGATGCTTGGTACACGAGAAAATGACATGATACAGTACGAATTGGGGTAGCAAGTTATTTATTAAGCAAGGGAAAGAATATAGAGCCTCGACATAGCTTGTCGAGAACTGGGAAGTTAAGCAAGAATCCTATGTAGGATAAAACGCAAAGTATATTCTCTTCGCATATGATCAAAAATGATATTGCAAGTATGTTAAGCCGTGGATTGATTAGTTAATCTCTCCACTATGATTAAGAATGTTCAAGAATGAACAAGTATGAAGTTACCGCTAAACGGATCGATCAAGGTTCCGAGGTAAACATGCAAGCATGAATAGGTTTAACCTTTACGAACGACAAGACCATGACTAATATAATGTAGGTGGCATGTCTCTTGCTATCCACGCCAGGGGGATACAAGGGGTTCTCATGATGGGAACGGTTCAAGCCGCAAGGGACCCACATGTCACTGAGTAATCAAGATGTAGGTGTTCGTGTCTCTTGTTGTTCAAGGTAGGAGAGATATGAGAGGTTCTCCAAGGGGAACGATTCAAGCCGTAAGGGACCCGCACGACACCGAGGATGCCCGATGTGCCTTAGCTAGGTTTGCATCAGTCATGTTTGGATTGTACTCGGGGTTACTCCACCTGGGGATCTCCGTAAAATGAATCAAGATAATGAATGTTTGTTCAATGCTAACATAATGAATTAACTTACATACGATTATGTATGATATGACTATGATTATGATCATGAATGAACTCATGTACGATTATGTTAGAGAACAAGAGCACAAGATGCTATAACACAAGTACAAGTTATGAATAGAACAAGTAAAGAATGTTATGCCGATGATGATCTTAGGTTTCCCCTAATTGTCCGGTTTAGAATCGTGTCATGATTATGTTATGTTTAGGCCTCGATACGTTGAGCGTATTCTTGGCAATGCTGTTTTAGATTCCCCTTGACCGCCATGACACGTATAAGAAGTGAAACCTATAACAAGTTAGGAAGAACCTATGACGGGTCTAGCCTGCACGACTATCAAGGGAACATGACTACACACGTATAATCAACCGCCGGGTTGTATTGTAGACACGTGGTGATCGTAGGTTTCCCCCGAGGTTACCTATAGCCTAGGATTAGGTGGAACTCACTGAGACATTATGTCTCATCCCAATCCTTATTTGTTTCAGACAAACAGGTCGGATGGCAAGCTAGTAGCTGAATGGATGTTTCAACAAGTGATCGTTCGTACCCGCAGCAGGATGTTATGGATAATCAAGGATGTACTTATTATACTTTAGAAAAGTTGAGTTGTATTATCTTTGTACGAACGCATATTGTTGTATAAGTTATTCATTCGAAGATTTAATGTTGTAAATTTTAATGTATCCAGTACTAAAGATAACACACGTGCTAAACTTTCTAGATACGTTTAGTATGAGTGTTACAAAATCATTTTGAAAACATGAAATACATCATATAACCTAACAACCTAAATCAATGATCTAAGAAAGGGTCATCAGAAAATATATCTTGTCTTATTCTTTTAAAAAATAATTGTAAGTTTGCACTAAAGTTATTGGGTTTTGCTAGAAGACACCTTTTATGAAGGTGTCTTTTAGCAAGTTATTCTATGAGCATTTGACAAAAGACACCAACTAATTTTTATGAAGGTGTCTTTTAGGAAAGTTATAACTAAAAAGTGGAAATCACACCTTGAGGTGTGAGTTGCTAAAAGACACCTTCATGGGTGGTTTCTAGCAAAACACAAAGTTATTCATATATTTATCATTACAATGGTGTTTATATATTTTTGTTTATTTTTTATACTTCACATCACCTTAATGTCTAATTAATCAACAAATTTAATTAAAAATTCTTATAAAAGTAGTTAGAAATGTCTTTTCAAAAAGTATAACTAAATATATTTTTTAAACTGTATATAGTGTTACCAAATTATTAACATTATCAAGAAAAATAAAACTTATTAACATGAGGTAGAAGCTCAAATAAAAACAAAGTGAAAAAAATATAGATTGATAAAAGATGAGTAATGAGACAAGGTTGGTCTTATTTATAGAGCAGTCTACAACTATATGGGCTAACCGCAGCAAGGCAATGAAACAGAGAAGATATGAAATTGATAGGGAGTGTTGGGGTTCAATTTTTTTTTTTTTTTTTTTTTTGGCCTTAGGAGAAACTTGAAGGGTGCATATTATCTTAAATTTATTTGTTTTGCTAGTAATAAATTTTTATTTATAAATCAACAGATGGTATGTAGATTATACATCTTCTTTTAATATGTAAATATATTAACACAACACAAGATGCGCCAAAAGCTAATGATGGTAACAAATAATACACATAAGACGCGCCAAAAGCTAATGATGGTAACAAATAATACACACATAAAACGGGCGTTGTATATAGGTAGAATTATGCATATTGACTTAGACACCAATAAGAATCATTTTCTTGTCCTTAAATAGTAACTTGAAGGTAACATATTACCTAAAAAAAAGATGGAAGAAAGGGAAGGAGGACCAAATCTACCTACTCTTCCATCACTGGCTTGGCTTCATGGTGCTAACTCAGGCACCGGCTCCGGAACTGGCAAGTTTACAAGCTCTATTGTTGGTAAAGGCGCCACCGCCGACCGAGGTAGTTTGGGAGGTGAAAGCCACCGGTTTATGATCACAAAGATCATCCAGAAAAAGTATAGTGCTATAGTTACCACTGCGGTGAAAATGATCGGACTTACAACAATGCGAACAATGCCCCATGGAATATTGCGGTTGACAGGCTCTCCAGAAATGAAGGTGGATTGATTCACATGATGTTGAAACTCCGTTTCGTTGCCAATGTACGACATTGTTTTAGGTGAGATCACGTTTAGCCTTAAAGTACAGAAGAACGGTTTGTGTGGTGATATTTGCTAATTGTGGTGGGGTATTGTAAACATGAAGAGAAAGGAAGATATTTTTATGATTTTTCCATTGATTGGTTTCAAGGAAGAGGAGGAGATAAATTATTTCATTAGTAAGTAGAAGAAGAAAATGCAATCACTTTCTTTGTTAGAGGACACTTTCTAAAATGGAGTAATACTCTTGTGAGTTCACGTACAATCCAATTCCTTGGTTAGAAGTCCAAAATACGAGATGGAGTATTTATCCAGATTTTATCTCCAATCATTGGTTGTAGGTAGGTATACTCGCTCCGGTCACTATTATAAGCAAAAATCAACTTTTTAGGTTCATTCATTAAATAATGTATTTTGTCTATATTACTGACCAAATACATCATTTAATGAATGAACCTAAAAAGTTGACTTTTGCTTATAATAGTGACCGGAGGAAGTAGTTTATAGTAGAAGTCAATTTTGTCATTGTTTATGAAAGTTTGACTTCTACTCATCCTGAATTGAATTTGCTATGTGAATTCAAAATAACTTAAAAATTAAAATAAAAAATGTAAACTACATGTACTCCTATGTCATACGAAAATCTATTCGGAAACAGAGAAATTAACTTACCTATATATACAATGGAATGCTTTTTGGAAGATCTTACGATGCAATCTTTAAACTTTGATCTAGTGTAATAATATATTCATAAATGTTTGTAAAAGATGTGGGAATTTAGAGTAAAAGATGAAAGAGTCTATAAAAAGTTAACTTGGACACGAACACTTTTGATATTATAATTTAATTTTAAATAAATTTGAGTCTAACCGAATATTTTTAAGATGATATTAAGAGAAAAAAAAATCATGGTATGATAAAATGAAGGAAGACTTGTAAAAAAAAGAGAGCTAGGAATGGTAGTGGTTGCATGTGACTATATATTTTAATCTAAAGGTTGATAATAAATCTTCTCACATTCAAGTAAGATACGCAATTTAAGGTGAATTTCTCTAACCGATAGATTATTTGACAAAAAAAAAATACCCCATTTAAGTTTATCCATGATTTTTTTTATTGAAGGAAACAAATAGTTGAGTCCTTTGCAAGAATATGCGTTGATCTATCTAAATATTTCTATCCAATACTATTCTTCAAAAAAAAAAAAAAAAAATTCTATCCAATACTACATTGATTGACGAGGAGAAAAATTTGGCACATTAGGTCTTTATTTTCTGAATGTTGCACAAATGATGCAATTTGGTCTAATGTCAACATTTATGTTTCAATTCTTTCAAAAAAAAAAAAATGTATGTTTCAAGTGTTAAATGATGCAATTTGGTCACATGTCAACATTTATGTTTCAATTGTTAATTTTGCTGTGGAAAAAAAAAATAGAACAATATTTGTATTATCATATATTATATTTTCCTAGGAACGGCGTGAATAATATTAAATAGAGGCACACTTGAAAAGAAAAAAAAAGTAATTAATATTACATTAAAAAATTGATATGCAAATCATTTTAGATACTTTTTTTTTTGTCTTAAATCTCTTGGTTTCAGATAATTAGACATGATAACCTACAGTTAGGGGTGGCAAAACGGATCTGACCCGCCGGGCCGACCCGTTTGGCCCGCTATTTTTGGCGGGCTGAGTCGAAGTTTTGAACTCGCTTTCTATAGTTGGTTCGGCTCGTCTCCTCTCGTTAAAATACGGGGCGGGCACGGGGCGGGCGGGGCGGCCCGCTTAACTCGTTGGAAATGGGACAGGCACGGGGCGTGGCGGGGCGGCCCGCTTAACTCGTGTCTCAATTTGTTATTTTGAGTCTTATTTTATGCTTTTGGATTTATCTTGGTTGTTGAGTTTATTTATTTTGATACTTATTTTATAATTTGGTTGTTGGATTTATTTTATGATTTGTTTTATGTTGCACATTTGCCTTATTTTGCTATTAGTCATGACGTTGAATTCGAAAATTTGATAATTATCTTGTTTTTCACAAATTTACATGCTACCTATTATTTTATATTTTTTTAACGATAAAAGCAACATAGTTTTTTTTGTAACAATTAAGTTGTAAAAAAAAAAAGTTTTTGTTTGGTGGGCCGGCCCGCCAACTCGCAAGCCCACCACTAAACGAGGCGGGGTGAGGTTTTGGACTCGGTTACAAAATTTGACTCGGCTCGTCTCGTCTCTTTTTTAGCGGGTTTAGATGGGGCGGGCCTAAATGGGGCGGGCCGGTCCGCTTTGCCATCCCTACCTATAGTTAGACAAAGAGGTAAATAAAATCTGACCAAAATATGATTAAATTGAATGGAGATAGATAATGTTTTTTTTTTTTTTTACAAGAGATAATGCTTTTTTTTTTAGAGAAAATAACTTATATCATTTCATTAAAAATTAAACCAGTAATACATGTTGGAATACCATCAAAGACATGAAAGCTAGTACTAGATGTGGCTGCCTTAGCTAATGCATGTGCAACCTCATTTGCTTGCCTTATAATAAACTCGACATGAGAGTTTGTTAAATAATTGCTACATAATTGGACACTACTATCCATAATAGAACCAAATTCGGTGACATCTCCACGACCTTTTGTTGAAGTAATCGGCTACTCGTTTTGAGTCAACCTCGAAATCAACATTTTTAAGTTGAAGTTCATGTATCCACCGAATTGCATGATATAAACCCAAGGCCTCCTCAACATCGACATAACAAACTGGAGTAAACCACATTGTTTTAGAGCGGACATGGTTCCCATCTGAGTCTCGGATCCACATTCACAATCCTACCTTATTGCTGGTATTTGAAAATGAGGCATCAACATTACATTTGTATCTTCCCCTCCTGGGTTTCCTCCATTTGAAATTTAGATCCCCATTATGGTGGGAAGTGCTTAGCGTAACAGATATATTATTCTGACTTGTGATATTTTGCCTACGATTCGCATTCCTCCAACCTTCTAAAAGGTGTTTAGCTCTTTCCAGAACTGTAGCACTCGAGTCTGACACCTGTTGACACAATTTGAAATTTCTAGCTTTCCAAATGCTCAACATTATAGTGACGGTGATCTTAATCTGAGCTGTAGACAATTTCTACAATAAGTTAAAGTTGATATCTGGAGCATTATCAAGCTGGTTCAGAGATGGAGAAATCAAATGCCACACATTTGCCGCAAGCTAGACATCATTGGCTGCCTGGCAATGAAAGAGAATATAGCTATCCTCATAGGGGTCTTCACACATGACACAATTTGATGGACAATTAACACCCCTGTTTTGCAACTTCACTCGCGTTGGAAATCAGTCTCTGCAGATTCTCCACACCAAATTCTTGACTTTAGGAGGCACTTTTAATCTCCAGATTCCACTCCAATACCCAGGTTTTCGCAAGTGATCATTATTTATAGCATCTTCAATGCAAATGTGATAAGCACTTCTAACAGAGTAACACCCATTCTTCTCCGCCTTCCAAACCAATTTATCCATCTAAACCTGCTGGTGTAAAGGAGTATTTAGAATATTTTGGCTGTTTCATTCGCAAAGATCTGACAAACGAACTGTTTGTTACAGACTTTCTCATAATAAGGTTGTAGAGCCAGCATGTCGGGATCAACAAGAGAGATGCTAGATCCTGTCCCAATCCGAGGCTTGCTAACAATAGCAATATTAAAACCAGAACCAATTTTCCAGCGTGCACCTTGTTGAACAACCACTTTGGCGCTGAAGATGCTACGCCAGACAAAACTTGGGTTATGTCCCAACTTAGCATCCAGGTAACTGCTATTCGGGTAATAACGAGCTTTAAAAATTCTTGAGACAAGACTAGCCACATTAGTTTGAAGTTTCCATCCTGGTTTACCAAGCATTGCAACATTGAATGCTGCCAGGTCTTTGAATCCCATTCCTCCATGATTCTTGTGAACAGATAGCTTTTCCCAAGATAGACAATGCAAACCTTTGTTACTTGTACCTCCATGACCCCACCAGAAAGCGTTCATCATCTTTTCAATTTCGTCTAGGAGTGAGTTTGGTAACCTGAATATGCTCATAACATATGATGGGATCGCTTGAAGTACCGATTTGATCATGGCCTCCTTTCCTGCTTTGGACAAACATTTACTACCCAGCTACTGATTTTTTGCCGCACCCTATCCTTTATGAAACCGAAAGTCGCCTTTTTACTGCGCCCTACCATTGATGGTAGTCCAAGATAGTTGCCAGTTCCTAAGACATAACACACTCCTAAAATGTTGGTAATGGATTGTTGTAGCGGGACTTGAACATTTCTACTGTAAAAAATTTCAGACTTAGGAAGACTAATAGCTTAACTTGAAGCTTCCTCATACTTAGTTAGAATCTACTTCATCACAATTGCCTGGCTTTCCCCTGCTTGAAAAAACAAGAAACAATTATCAGCGAAGAGTAAATGGGATACCCTTGGAGCAATACGACAAACATGTACACCTTGAAGACCCCTTCTAGTTTCTGAATTTCTGATCAGCGCCGACAAGCCTTCAGCACAAAGAATGAATAAATATGGTAACAACGGGTCTCCTTGCCTTAACCCACGTCCTGGAATGATAGGTCCCGCCATCTCTTTGTTCATGCTGACAGAATAGTCAACTGTTTCTACACATATCATGATCCATTGGATCCACTTTCCAGAGAACCCCATCTTGTACATGACATCTTTAATATAAGATCAATCAATTCTATCATACACTTTGCTGATATCTAGCTTCAGTGCAACACTTTTCTCCTTGCCCTTCGTCTTCGT
This sequence comes from Medicago sativa, assembly GCF_051527215.1. NCBI lineage: Eukaryota > Viridiplantae > Streptophyta > Magnoliopsida > Fabales > Fabaceae > Medicago > Medicago sativa. Next base: position 37,581,472 of record NC_140751.1, read on the forward strand.
CTTCATATATTGAACCAGTTTAATAGTAAGTAACGCATTATCTAGAACGGATCTGCCGGGTACAAAAGCTGACTGTGAATCGGCAATACATTTGTGTAAAATTTTCTTCAGACGATTTGCCAGAACTTTGAACAACAACTTGTAGAGAACATTACACAAAGCTATGGGTCTCCAGTCTTTCATAGTTTTTTGTTTCTAGCCTTTTGGAATAAGGGCGATATTTGTTGAATTCAAAGTTGAGGGAAACTGGCCTTCATTCATCCACTGACAACAGTCATTAAAGATATCATCATTACACACTGACCAAAAGTGTTGATAGAAACCAGGATTGAAACCATCAGGTCCCGGGCACTTGTTAGGCTGCATGGAAAACATTGCTTCTTTAAATTCTTCTTTGCAAAAAGGTGTTGTTAGCTGAACATTATCTTCTTCATCAATCACCTGGTTTAGCATATTGATCACTGGAGAACGAACACTTTCGTGCCCTTCAAACAACTCATCAAAATAATTCTTCGCAATAGATCGCATTCCCGATTCATCTGTAATATGAATTCCTTCATCAGTTTCAAGAGAAAGAATTTTGTTGACTTTCTTTCAAGAAGTAGCTTCAGCATGAAAAAAATTTGTATTCAGATCTCCATCACGATACCAATGAGTTTTGGCTCTCTGTCGCCGGTACATATCCTCTTGCACAAGAAGATGATTAAGTTTTTGCCTCAAGTTATCGAATTGGACTTCATCCTGGATTCCATTGATACTACGATTTCTGCTAAGCTATTTTCGACAATTTTCAATATCAATTTGGAGTTGATTGCAATCAGATTTACTCCAATGTGTCAAATCTTCTGCACATGCAAATAGTTTATTGATTACATTGGTTACCGCATTCCCAATCCAGCTATCTCGAACAACATCATTTAGACCATCTTCAATTCTCCAGGCATTTTCGAATTTGAAGGTCCTTTTGCTTCTATGAGATCGTGCCACCAAGATTTTATCCAACAAAATAGGTGTCATACCCCAATTTTTGACCTAAGACCCTACATTCATACGCCGTTTGACCCTGAATAGTCTTTGATTTTTCAAAGGAAATTTCGGCAGAAGAGTATTTTAAAGTACCTCATTTTTGTTCCGATATCAGACCCTCTTCACTCTTTTATTTAATTTTTATTGTTATTGGTTTTTATTTTATTTTATTTTTATCTTTAGTTTTTTATTATTATTTCCATATTTTATTTTACCATTTATTTTATTTTATTTTATGTCGACTTTTCTTTTTAGGTTTTTTTTTTAATTAGTCAAGCGTCCAATAGGTTGTCCGGGGTCCAAAAGAATTTTCTTTCTCAACCGCGCCACCATTCATGGCCAAGATTCCTCATGTCAACTTTCACATTCCAAAACCATCAATCTCATTCAATTCCCCATCAAAAACCATTAAACCACTTTTCCATTCTCATCAACCTCCTCATCTATAAATAGAGCCTTCATTCCATACTTCAAAACACACCAAAAGTTCTCTTGAGTTGTCAAAAAACTTTTCTCTCTTCTCCCTCATTTAGCTTGTGTTGACGAGCTATTCTTTTCTTCTCCCTCTTTTTATGTCCCTTCGGAAAAGTCCCTTCGGAATTTTGTCCCTTCGGTTGTCCCTTTCTTTTATTTTCTTGCATTTTATTTCTTTGTAGCATTTTTGCATTTCATTTTATTTCTATTTATTATTATCATTTAGCATTTTAATTATCGTCATTTATTTTCCAGCAATTAGAATGTATCTAGGTTCAATGTAAACAATTTAAATGAGAAAAGTGTGTGTGTGTCCTTTTATTTCTTTACCGCTTATATATATATATATATATATATATATATATATATATATATAATATATCCAAAAATGCAAAAAAATTAGATTAGGTTAGGAGATTTTGTGGTGATCCAACGTCACTACAAAATTCTCACGCTTTTATTTTATTGCTACGTTAGTCTATTTTTAGTTTTTTTTAATTAATATTCAAAAAACAACAAAAACATGCAAATAATCAAAAATCACAAAAATATTTTTATAATAAACCTTGATTTTCAATCAAGTGATCGTTCTTTTTATTTTCTTTCTTAATCAAATTTCAAATCAATTTTAATTATACTTCGAGTCCTTTTTCTTTCAATATAAAAAATACAAACCAATTCTTATTTGCCATTTGGCATTTTATTTTAAAACTTTTTTCAAAACTAATAAAAAACACAAAGCCAATCAAACGTCAATTTCTACCCCGAACTACGAGGTTTTGATCCCTCACGGGTACGTAGGCAAAGGACACTCGTCCTTCCAAATCAATAAAAAATGTAAATAAATAAGTCTTTTTTTTCCTTTATCACTTTAAATTCTCTATTTCTACGTAGGCAGAGTACTACGAACATAAAGGGTGCTAATACCTTCCCTTTATGTAACCAACCCCCGAACCCTTTAATATTTAAAAATGTGGTATTTGAACCTTTTTCCACTTTCTTTTGAAAAATTAAAAGTTCAGTCGTGAAATAGAAAGTGAGTCAAACGCTAATCAAATAACATTTGATCTCCGAAAAATGACGCGACAATAGGAAAATGATCAGAAGACGGAGCAACAAGACTTCCCAACTTAGGATTAGGAAACATCTGCATCCAAGAATTCCAAGAGTCTCTTCTTTTACTAACTACTTGATATCCATAGAAACCTGTGAATATCCAAGCCCCACGACTCACTTATTCAATTTTAGCACTAATGTGATTAGCAGAATAATTAGTAAAATACTACAATTAACTGTATTTTGCCAAAACAAAGCAATACCTCCTCTGCTATTTCTAACAGTGCAAAACAAGAATCATAACCCAATAAATAACGAAATTCCTCGATTTTATTAACTTGAACCATAGTTTCAGAAAGAAAAAGGATATCCGGTTTATAATACCGAACAAGAAATTTGATTTTAAGAATTACACGCAGGTTTCCCAGACCTCGGCAATTCCATGCTACAATACTCATTAATCTCGACAGGCCTGGCTACCAGGTCCCGCTGTTTCATTTTATTCAAAGACTGGATTGTTAAAAATAGACCCTGCTTGCTGGCCCTCCTTTCCTTGGTCACCTTCATCAGTAATTTCAGTTCTAGACCTTTTTTTAGGCCCATTTTCCTCGAGGCCCACCTGCCCTGCTGGCCCCACGTGCACTAGCCATGAAGGAGCCTGGTTGCGCAGGGCAGCGCACTAAGGCTTGTCTGCGCGGCTTCCCATGTGACTGAACAGCTGCAGCGGCTTTGTCCTTTCTAGGAGGCTTGGCTCGGCTTAGCTGGCAATTTTTGTCTTTAGTAGAGTCAAAAGTTGCACCATACTCAACAGCATTAAAGACAGGTGACATAATTGATGATTGCTCATCATTTCCTCTAGACATCAAATTCTGAAGCTGGTCCACTTTATCCACTTTTATGACAGCATTGTTGGACTTGAAAACAGCATTGATTGGCACAGAATCTTTGACAAAAAGCTTCATGTAATCCGTTCCATACATCTTTTGATTGAGCAATAATGGTTGTAATGATTGATGAGTAATGGGGGCTACTTGTTGTTGGGAAGAGTCAAAGAGGACAAGTTGTCCTTGTTTTCCGCGCTTGTGCCCTTGTGGGGCCCTACTGTCAACATCATCTTCCTCCCTCCTTTTAGTGCCACGCGCCTCAAGCATACTGCCACCAGCTTTGGAAGTTTGTGGGCTCACCTTCTGTTAAGCATCCAGCTCAATTAACTTCCACATTGCTTCTGCACCTCCACCGTTTGCATACAAAAATTCATCTTTTTCATTAATTTCTTCCGTTAACACTTTATTTAGTTGATCTGATTTAGTAAGGTTCGGAGCAAATATTTTTGTGCTAGTCTTGATCTCCTCCTGATTGGACCCATCATTAGGAATTTCTGTAGGATCAACTTCCGTCCACCATCTCACAAGACCGGTCCCATTTGACCGTTGACATTCCATGTGTTGGAACAAAATGTGTTTAACAATGAACCTTAAAGAGTTTTGATGATAACAAGGTATTAAAAATTGTAAATTGGACTGGCTAATATTTGTTCAAGTGTACAGGACCATAGTTAAAAATTTACATCATATAAAGGTTCTGAAGAACAAAAAGAGAGCTAAGGAATCAAGAAAAGAAAGCTTGAAAGCATCTGAAAAGAAGTGCATCTGAATATGTAAGAGCATCTGAAGACAAAAGTGCGCCTGAAGAATGATGACGTCATCAGAAGCTGAAGGTCATCAGAAGCAAACAGTCATCAGAAGCGCATAGTTCAGAAGCAACTTCATCAGAAGCTGAAGCTCATCAGAAGCTGATTATCACCACAAGCTGAAGATTCAAAGATCAACACTTCAAAAGCTGTCTATTGGGTTCGAAAACACTGCAGAAGACTAGTGGATGGTTGCAACAGTCATTTTGGTGAAGATTTGAAGGCATTGGAAGCTTATCTTCAAAAAGCGTTGACATTGTACTTTGTACGAAATGTACAACCACCTTCTCCACTACTCTGTTTTGTGTCTACGCTACAGGACAAGAAAACAGCTCCAGAATAACAGCTATGCCTGCAAAGATGTTACTTCACAATGGGAATGGATTTCAAATTGGTTCTTCATAGGACAACAACCAAATCAGGCAAAAGATCATTGGTGAAAGATCAAGCTTCAACAACGACTCTTTTGATGTGCTAGCAATTTCACAACGTCTCTTTCACACCTCTATATAAAGGAGTGAAGACTTAGAGATTTGGTAATGCTGAACGAAAGACTCTCAACATTTTTACAAGTGCCAAACCTCTGCTGAAATTGTTCTGCATTTGTAACAGCCCGTTTTTCGCTAGATTTATTTTATTATTTATTTATGTGTGTTCTATGTGCTCTTATGTGATTATTTGCCTCTGTGTGTGTTTTTGGTTGGGAATCATAGAATTCGGTGTTAGAAGGGTATTTTAGTCATTTTGGACTTAGGGGCATTTTGGTCATTTTGAGGGCAGTGGCAATTTTGTAATTTTGCAGAAAGTTATTTTTAGTGCTTAGTGAGGGTTTTATTTTACTAATTGCTAGAGGGTGTAGTAATTATTTTATTTACCGTTAAGTGACCGTTAGTGTTATATTTTACCGGTAAGTGAGTAGTGACATTTTGAGTGTTAGAATAGAAATGGGTTAGGCCCATTAAGGTTTAAGAAATAAGCCCAATTGAGTAGAGCTAGTATATAAACTCTAGTGTTGGTGAGAATTAGGTTTACAAACATTATTCATTTCATTTCATTTGGGAAGAGAAGAGATAGAGACTAGAGGCAACAACAACAACAAGGGTTAGAAGGCAAAGAGGGGATTCAACATCTAGGAGCAAAATTGAGGCTTGGGTTAGAGAATCTTGGTGTTAGAGGTAAGAGGGTTAGAATTCAACCATAATTCATAATTTTCCCTTTTTACCCATTTTGTGAAATTGATGAATTGAATTTAATTGTTGTAAATTCGTGCATGATTGTTGTTGTTATGTTTGAGAACATGATTTGTGTGATAATTGCATGTTAGTATGTGAATTAACATGTTTAAATGCATAGTTGTTGGTGCTTTGTGTTCTTGAGCAAAATTGATGAAAAATGAAGTTGTGATGTTGAAATGTGCATGAATTTGTGTTCATTAGTTGTTGTTGATGATTGTTGAACTGTTAGAATCAAATTGGTGTGACTGGAATCATTATTTATGGATTCATGATGAGATTTGTGGTTATGTGGGTGCTTTTGAGAAAATTCATGATTTTGATGAAATGAGCTATGTTGTTGTTTTTAATGCTTGAATCATGTTTGTTTAAGTGTATTGAACCTGTTTTGACCCATAAACACTTTCTGGAAGTTGATTTGGGAGTTGGGGGTTTGAAAATTGGGATTTTGGGCAAAAATGGTGTAAAAACACGTAACTACTGAAGAAATTCGCTAGAACTGCGCTAATAGCGAAACTGTCTGGAGTTACTACGCTAATAGCTCAAACTACGCTAATAGCGAAATTGCCCAGAAACAGCTTTTCTATTTCGCGTTCTTGCGTCTTTTTCCCTCGTTTCTGTTTTGATCTGGTCTTTTGTGTAAACATGAAAGTTGTAGATAATTTTGTTAGCTTTCCAATGGCTTTGGTTTGACTTGAAAATGATTTTTGGTTTTTGAGTTATGAGGAAAATACTCCAAGGAGGTCTTCGAGAAAATTTTACGAAAAATCCGCATAACTATTTCTAAGTCGACCCAAACCTTATGGATTGTGTCCAAACTTCAAACTTGGGTTTTAAGAGTTCAATTAAGGTGTTTAATACTATCTAATCTATGAGGTGATATATCTACCTTGTTTTGCTTTGATAATGGAAATTTTTGTAAAAAGTGGAAAAGTGAGACGAACTTTGAGTTTTTCTTGAATTCGTCGTCTTTGGCCGATGAAATGCTTATGTATCCTCTACTGCACACATATGTGAATTGTGAGAGTACAAGGCATAGGCAATTGAGCTTGTTTACTTGGTGTTGACTCAAATGTTCAATTAATTTAATGTTGTGATTTTGAGTAGGCATGGCAATGGGTACGGGTGGGGACGGGTATCACCTTCCCCATCCCCATACCCTATTCTCAAAAACTTACCCGTTACCCTACCCATACCCAACGGGGATGAGAAATTGAATCCCATCCCCGTCCCCGACGGGTTCGGGGATCCCATCCCCATCCCCATACCCATAGTGAATCATTTTTTAATAATTTTTTTTTTTGTTTAAAACACTAATGATTTGTTCAAAGCCTACTAGACTTCCTGACTGATTATATATATATTCATCTTGGCCGATACTATCTCATGAATTTGACAGACTTAACTTTTCGAACAACAGACTTTGGTTTTTTCAATACAAACTAATCAATATATGACAAACTTTGCTTTTCAAACAACATACTTCAGTTTTTTCAATATATAAGTATACATCATACTGCAAAAATATTAGAAACCGAATCCCATGTAGTTACTTTCCGTCTCTTCAGCAATTATCTCATAAAGTTGCCAGTTAATTTTATTGGCTAGTACCAGAGCTTTTAAATTTAAGTCCTGTGTCTGCAACAAGAGAAGTAATCGTCAGGTGTAAATCACCAAGACAAAGCATAAATCTGAATGCAACAATTAAGTAAGAACACACAAACTCAGAATTTGAAAAAATCATGGCAGCAACTTCACTAGTAAGAACACGCAAAATCATGGCAGCAACTTCACCAGTAAGACTAACATTATCGGTTGAACCTGCATAAGAGAATTTGAAAAACAAATCACCAATTGTAATGAAATGAATCCAGAAATGAACCCAGAAAAGTAAGCAAAGTTGTGAATGAAATGAAAAGGGAATGAATGAAATGAACACAGAAAAACATAATTAAAATACCAGGGTGGGAAATACAGAACAGAAAGCGCCCTACCTGCTTGAGCGTTGAGAGAGAATGCAGAACAGAAAGCGCCGTCGGCCGCTCTGGACACTGGAGGAATGAAATAGATCTAGGGTTTTGCTCTTGTGTTTCTATTTATATTAAAAAAAAAGGGGTAAAAAAGTAATTTTATACATTCGGGTATGGTATGGGTATGGGTTCGGGGTGGGTACCTATATACCCGTTACCCGTCCCATACCCGTGTTTTGGAATCGGGTAAAACCCATACCCATACCCAAACCCAGTCAAAGCGGGGAAAACCCGTCAACTTTGGGTGGGTATGGGCGGGTACCCACGGGGACGGGTATTGTTGCCATGCCTAATTTTGAGAGACGAACTTGACTAAGATGACTTTTGAGAATCAATTGACTGTGAATCCTTTATGGAAAGTTATTATATGTTATAAGGAGATGATTGGTGTTGTAATTATGTGACAACTATATGTTGTGTGATTTTTGGATGTGGTTGGTGATTGTATATATGATATGTAATGGTGAATTGTTAATGTTTGCATATATACAAGTATTGGTGATGGTGAGGTGATTATTGTTTGTGTGAACATATGCATTTGTAGTTGAGTCATATGTTCATGCATACATGACTGATGGTGGTGGATTATATATCCAATGGAGGTGATTACGATGTTTTTGTTGCATCAAAGGTGACGACCTTGAGGTGTTTTGGTACCACATGCATCTAGATGAGTCTAGAGACATTGCATAAACTGTTGGTGGATTGAATTGCATTAAGATGTGTTTGATGGTTGATTATTGTTAATTGTACTTGCGGATTGAATTGTTAATTGTTGATTGACAAGGTGAGGCTGTGATATGTGTAATATACACTTGTGGATATGAACTTGATATGATGATATTGAATGATCTTGGATTATTACATGTTGTGAATATTGTGGAACTATGTATGAATTGTCATTCTTTATCTTTGATTATATCTTTCATTTCCAAAGTTCTTATTAATCTTATATGGATTATGATGATGTAATGCTAACCCTCAGTGGTTTACCACCTACCTTTCTGTATGGACGGGTAGATGGGGTGCAGGATGCTTAGTGTTGCTTGTTGATGCCGAGGAGTGGAGTCCTCTTGTTCATGCAAGTGTCTAGATTAGGGCTCTGATCTAGGATAGTCCTTGCACGTTGTTATTTGACTTTATGTTTTGAAATTGTTGAGCTATTTTGTTATTTGGAGTTTGGAGAATACATATGTATTTTATTGGAGATCCAGACATGTCTATGAATTATATGTATATGTTCCGCTGCTATGTGATGTGACATGATCTTTATGCATGTATGTATTGTGGTTTATTTGGAGACGTAGCATCTATTTCTAGAATATAGTTGTATATTCGCGCGTTTTACCGCTTATTAGAAATAGGGTGTTACAAGTTGGTATCAGAGCCGTGGTCGGTCTTGTCCAGACTAAAACCCGTTGAATTTCCTGTTGTATGCGACATGTACGGAAGTACTGTCGGTACTTGTTGTGTTGTTTCGTTCTTTTAGGTGGGTTTGAGCGTAGTGGGGGAGTAACAGTTTGCTTCAGGTTTGTTTAGTCTGGCAAGGGAATGTATCTTTGGCTGCGGAGGCTCAGTTGGTTGTGGTTTGTGTTAAGGTTCTTGTTGACTTTGAGTTGGATCTTGTGTGTCTTCCGTTGAAGCATATGGACGTAATTTTTGGTATGGATTGGATGTTGACTTTTGGTGTTAACATTAATTGTTTGACCAAGAGTGTAACGTTTTCTAAACCGGTAGCTGAAGAAGGCGGAAGGTTCTTAACCGCGGAGCAAGTGAAGAAGTCTTTGGACGGCGAAGCTTGTGTGTTCATGATGTTTGTTTCCTTGAAGGAGAGTAGTGAGAAGGGAGTTGGTGATTTGCAGGTAGTGCAAGAATTTCCAGAAGTTTTTCCAGACGACATTACCGAGTTACCACTGGAGAGAGAGGTTGAGTTTGCAATTGATTTGGTGCCTGGAACGAGTCCTATTTCGATTGCGCCGTATCGGATGTCTGCATCAGAGTTGGGAGAGTTGAAGAAGCAGTTGGAAGAGTTGTTAGAGAAACAGTTTATCAGGCCGAGTGTTTCTCCGTGGGGAGCTCCTGTATTGTTGGTTAAGAAGAAAGATGGAAGCATGAGGTTGTGTGTGGATTATCGACAGTTGAACAAGGTGACAATCAAGAATCGGTATCCGCTTCCGAGGATTGATGACTTGATGGATCAGTTGGTTGGTGCGAAAGTGTTCAGTAAGATTGATTTGAGATCAGGATATCATCAGATTAGAGTGAAGGCGGAAGATATATCCAAAACTGAGTTCAGAACGAGGTATGGACACTATGAGTATTCTGTGATGCCATTTGGAGTGTCTAATGCGCCAGGTGTCTTCATGGAATACATGAATAGAATATTTCATTCTTTTCTGGATCGTTTTGTGGTGGTGTTTATAGATGATATTTTGGTATATTCGAAGTCTGAAGAAGAACATGCCGAGCATTTGAGGATTGTGTTGGGAGTCTTGAAGGAGAATAAGTTGTTTGCTAAGTTGTCGAAGTGTGAGTTTTGGTTGCGGGAAGTGAGTTTCCTTGGTCATGTGATTTCTAAAGGTGGTATTGCCGTGGATCCGTCGAAGGTTGAGGCAGTGTTGCAGTGGGAATCACCTAAGTCTGTTTTTGAGGTTAGAAGCTTCCTTGGATTGGCAGGTTATTATCGGAGGTTCATTGAGGGATTCTCTAAGTTGGCGTTGCCATTGACGCAGTTGACTCGGAAAGGACAAGCTTATGTTTGGGATGCTAAGTGTGAAAAGAGTTTCCAAGAGTTGAAGAAGAGGTTGACGTCAGCTCCAGTGTTGATTTTGCCGAATCTGAAGGAATCATTTGTTGTGTATTGTGATGCTTCTAAGATGGGTCTTGGTGGTGTGCTTATGCAGAATCGTCAGGTTGTGGCTTATGCTTCGAGGCAGTTGAAAGTGCATGAGAAGAATTATCCGACTCATGACTTGGAATTGGCGGCCGTTGTGTATGTGTTGAAAATTTGGAGGCATTATCTGTATGGTTCTAAGTTTGAAGTGTTCAGTGATCATAAGAGTTTGAAGTACTTGTTTGACCAGAAGGAGTTGAATATGAGGCAGAGGAGATGGTTAGAGTATCTTAAGGATTTTGACTTCCAATTGAGTTATCATCCTGGAAAGGCCAATGTTGTTGCTGATGCTTTGAGTAGAAAGTCGTTGCATATGTCTGCTTTGATGGTAAAGGAGTTGGAGTTGATTGAGCAATTTCGAGACTTGAGTTTGGTTAGTGAGTTAACACCGGATGGTGTGAGGTTGGGAATGTTGAAGCTGACAAGTAATATTCTGGAGGAGATCAAGAATGGTCAGAAGGAAGATTTGGAACTTGTAGATCGAGTGGTGTTGGTTAATCAAGGCAAAGGTGGAGACTTTAGATTGGATGAGAACGGTGTTTTGATGTTTCGTGATCGTGTTTGTGTGCCAAGTGTACTTGAGCTTAAGAAGCAGATTTTGGAAGAAGGTCACAGAAGTAGTTTGAGTATTCATCCAGGAGCGACTAAGATGTATCAAGATTTGAAGAAGTTGTTTTGGTGGCCTGGGATGAAGAAGGATATTGCAGATTTTGTGTATGCTTGTTTGGTGTGTCAGAAGTCTAAGGTTGAACATCAGAAACCGTTGGGTTTGATGCAACCGTTGTTTGTGCCAGAGTGGAAGTGGGATAGCATATCAATGGACTTTGTTGGAGCTTTGCCGAAGACTGTTAAGGGTTTTGACTCTATTTGGGTGATTGTTGATCGGTTGACGAAGTCGGCACATTTTATTCCTATTAAGACCGGTATGTCTGTGGCTAAGTTGGCCGAGATCTACATTGAGCAGATTGTTAGATTGCATGGTGTCCCTTCTAGTATTGTGTCGGATCGGGATCCAAGGTTTACTTCTAAGTTTTGGGAGAGTTTGCAAGATGCTTTGGGAACTAAGTTGAGATTGAGTTCTGCTTATCATCCTCAGACTGATGGTCAGACGGAGAGGACTATTCAGAGTTTGGAAGATCTGTTGAGAGCTTGTGTGTTGGAGCAAGGTATCAGTTGGATTGAATGTTTACCGTTGATTGAGTTTACTTACAACAACAGTTTTCATTCTAGTATTGGGATGGCACCGTTTGAGGCTTTGTATGGTCGGAGGTGTAGAACTCCTTTGTGTTGGTATGAGTCAGGAGAGAGTGCTTTGTTAGGACCGGATGTTGTGCAAGAGACTACGGAAAAGGTTAAGATGATTCAAGAGAAGATGAAAGCGTCTCAGAGTAGACAGAAGAGTTATCATGATAAGAGGAGGAAGGACATCGAGTTTCAGGTTGGTGATCATGTGTTTTTGAGGGTGAATCCTGTAACTGGTGTTGGACGTGCTTTGAAGTGTCGGAAGTTGACTCCTCGTTTTGTTGGACCTTTTGAGATTGTTGAAAAGGTAGGGGCTGTAGCGTATCGGATTGCGTTACCGCCATCTTTGTCAAATCTTCATGATGTGTTTCATGTATCTCAGTTGAGGAAATATGTGTATGATGCGTCCCATGTGATTCAAGTGGATGATTTGGAGGTAAGGGATAATTTGACCGTTGAGACTTGACCGGTTAGGATTGAAGATCGTGAAGTGAAGCGTTTGCGTGGCAAGGAGGTCGTTTTGGTTAAAGTGATTTGGGTTGGACCGACGGGTGAGAGTGCCACTTGGGAATCGGAGAGTAGGATGAGGGTTGCGTATCCAGAGTTGTTTCCTTCAGGTAATTTTCGAGGGCGAAAATTCTTTTAGTGGGGAAGAGTTGTAACAGCCCGTTTTTCGCTAGATTTATTTTATTATTTATTTATGTGTGTTCTATGTGCTCTTATGTGATTATTTGCCTCTGTGTGTGTTTTTGGTTGGGAATCGTAGAATTCGGTGTTAGAAGGGTATTTTAGTCATTTTGGACTTAGGGGCATTTTGGTCATTTTGAGGGCAGTGGCAATTTTGTAATTTTGCAGAAAGTTATTTTTAGTGCTTAGTGAGGGTTTTATTTTACTAATTGCTAGAGGGTGTAGTAATTATTTTATTTACCGTTAAGTGACCGTTAGTGTTATATTTTACCGGTAAGTGAGTAGTGACATTTTGAGTGTTTGAATAGAAATGGGTTAGGCCCATTAAGGTTTAAGAAATAAGCCCAATTGAGTAGAGCTAGTATATAAACTCTAGTGTTGGTGAGAATTAGGTTTACAAACATTATTCATTTCATTTCATTTGGGAAGAGAAGAGATAGAGACTAGAGGCAACAACAACAACAAGGGTTAGAAGGCAAAGAGGGGATTCAACATCTAGGAGCAAAATTGAGGCTTGGGTTAGAGAATCTTGGTGTTAGAGGTAAGAGGGTTAGAATTCAACCATAATTCATAATTTTTCCTTTTTACCCATTTTGTGAAATTGATGAATTGAATTTAATTGTTGTAAATTCGTGCATGATTGTTGTTGTTATGTTTGAGAACATGATTTGTGTGATAATTGCATGTTAGTATGTGAATTAACATGTTTAAATGCATAGTTGTTGGTGCTTTGTGTTCTTGAGCAAAATTGATGAAAAATGAAGTTGTGATGTTGAAATGTGCATGAATTTGTGTTCATTAGTTGTTGTTGATGATTGTTGAACTGTTAGAATCAAATTGGTGTGACTGGATGTTATACCCTAATTTTGGACCTAAAAATACTTATTCAATTCTTCTTTTCTTGCATTATAAGCCATTTAATCTGTCTCTGATCAATTACATCTTTCTCTGCATTTTATTTCAATGTTATTTGCAAAATTCACATGTAAGGGTATTTTAGTCATTTCCTATGTCAAATTTCTCTCAGTCTTTTAAAATTTTGTTTGAGTCCTTTCAAGTAGTTTGAATAAGTCTTCATTTCAATTCTATGTCAGAATCCATTTCAAAAATTGCATTTAAAGTCATTTTGATTCAGTTTTGCCCCTAGGGGCATTTTAGTCTTTTCATGTGTTAAAACCCTGTTTAAAACCCTAAAAATTGTCTCTGAGTCTTTTAATTCGCTTGTATAAACTCTTGCTTTAATCCCTTGTTAAAAAATCATTTTAAAATTGCATTTGAGTCATTTTTAGTCGTTTTAAGTCCCTAGGGGCGTTTTGGTCATTTCACATAAAAACTCCTGTCTGCTTCGTTGTTTTTAATCGTCTCGCTTTACGTTAATTTTCAATTTACTTTTTTCAATTCAATTTTAGTTTTAATTTCCATTTTGGTCCTTGTACTTTTGTTATTTGCATTTTAATCCCTTTTTAAGTCAAAGTCAAGGTTTGTTACAAGTCAAGTGCCACATGTCTCACTCCCATTGGTCCAAGCATTTCCACATCACCTATAAATAGGTCAAAGTTGGTCAAGGTCCATAACTAGTCATTTTTTTCACACTAATTATTTTTTCAATCAAAATCACAAAAACTTTTCTCTCAATTTTCCCTCCACCTCTAACAAACTTTAACAACCTCTATCACCACCCTAACTAACTTTCTCCACCACTTCCACCACCCTAACAAATTTCCAACCACCACTTCAACCACCATAACCAACTCACACCACCAAAATTCATCACAAAAACCTCTCAAATCCTCATCCATGACCGATTCCACCTTCAATTTCGACAATCGCAGCTGATTCATCTGTCATCTTTCATCATTTCAGAATCGAATTCACCGATGGTTTCACCTTAATCATCGCCGTAACGCCGGAAAACGAATCAAGCAGCCGTTTCGTGTTTTCAATCAAGCAACAACCTCAACACACAGTTCCAAACCGAACGAAAATCATTACGAAACTTTCTCTCAATTCCGATCAGATTCCATTCTTCTTCTCCTTATCGATCATTTCACCATACGCTTCCAAGAAAGAGACTTGGTGAAGGAGAAGTTGTTGTAGAAGAACCGATTAACAACAACAGCAACAGCAACTTAGGTTCAGTTAAGAAAGTGCGGAACGGCGAATCGACGGTGAACGAGAGTGACAAGAGTTTCAGTAGCGGCGGCGATAACAGTAACGGTACCGGAAATTCGATTGCGGCGTCGAGTATGGCTGTTGGAAATTCAAACGCGCATAAGATTGATGAGGATTTGCATAGCAGGCAGTTTGCGGTGTATGGTAGGGAAGCTATTCGCGAAGCTGTACGTGAATTCAAGAGGTAACACGTTTTCTTCCTCTCTTCTTCCGATCTGCGCTGCTGCCATTGTTCTTGTGTGAATTTGAGTTCATAAAAGTGATTTTAATCCCTTCCATATTTCTTCTTTGACTGGATCTGCACTGTGTTCTTCATTATTGTGTGAATCCGAATACATGTTGAGAGAAAGTGAGTTTTTGGTGTAATCATTTTAGGAAGAACTTGTGAACAAATTGAACAAAGAAGAAGAAAGGAGTGTTTTTACGTGAAAGTTGAGGAAGAAGGGGTATTGACCCACTGAACCGGTTCGACCCGCTGGGTTAACCCATAACCCAGGCCCATCTCTCTTTTCTTGTGTTTTAAAGAAATCACTGCAGTTTTGTTGTTCACACCCCCTGTGTCTGATGCTTTTGTTAATTTTCGCTATTTGCACCCCTGTCCATTTAATCTTTTCATGAAAAATCCTAAAGATTTTTTCTATGTATTCTTGATTTTTCTCCTTAACATTTTGGTGACATTTTTTTGTGCTAAAACTTGAGAAAAGTATTTGAAGCATTTTTTTTCCATTTTTGTTAGAATTAGTAATTTTCTTGCACTTTTTAGCCTAAAAAATCCTTTAAAAATTCCTAAAAAATTCCTATGTGTTCTTAATCATTTTCTTGATATTTTTGTGATATTGTCATATGTTGAATCTTGGTTAAAAAATGTGTGGTATTTTCTTGTCAATTGATTGCTATTTTTGTTAAAAAATTGTGAAATTTTATGTGTTTTTGTGTTTAAAAATTCTCTAAAAATTCCAAAAATTTCATACATGTTTCTTGATAGTTTTGTGGTATTATTGTGATAATTGTTGCATGTTAAAAATTGACAAAAATAATGTGGTTAATTTTCTTACTATTTTGTGATATTTTGTGCTAAAAATTGATGAAAATTTGCTCGTTTCCAATTCCAATCCTTGATAAATGTTTGTGGTTCATGATGGATGATTTTATGAGGTTTTTACTACTGTTTGAATGTGTTTTTTTACTGGACATGTGCATGTGATGATTGGTTGCTTGCTTGGCAAGTTTTGTTTTGTGAATAAATGGTGCAAATAGGTCTAAATTCACATAAAAATGCAAAGTTTACGATGACACTTGGATCCTCATTTTAAAACCTGGGTTTTTATGCCTTGAAAGTATGTTGAATTGTGAGGATTATAGGTCATACTCAAGCCTTGCATTGGTGATGAGATTTTAGGCCTATTTCGCATTGTTTTTGCTTGTTTTTTATGTTAATTTTCATTACTTTTGTTATGATACCTTTGACTTGCTTTATATCTTGTGCTACTAACACTTTCATTTCATGTTTCATTCTTCCATAAGCATTCCCATTTCATTCCCATCTCTTTCTTCACTTTAATTTCTTGTACTTTAAGTTTCAATTTCATGCAAAAATTAGAATGTAAACATTTAGGAGTTCTTGTAATATTTTACTTCCATGCTTTTAATTTCTTGGCAAAGAGGCCATAGAATGTATCTAGGGTATGATGTAAAGGACAATGGACTCTAATAATGTACACCGACACAAGCACCGACACATGCACACACATCACTATATAGTTAGAATATGCATGTTTAGATGTATGTTTAGGATTGTATGTTTAGGCTTTATACTTAGAAAAATCATTTTCCAAAAAATATGAACAAACTTCACTCAAATCTTTTCCAAATAAACCTTGGGATCCAACATCCCATTGTATTTTCTTTTCATTTTCTTAATCAAATCTCAATAAACTTTAATCAAACCTTGACTTCTTTTGCAAATGACTAATTCAACCCCACCTTTTACAATCTCATGCCCTTGAGGCCTCTTTCTATTCTTCAAATTCCATTTTCAAACTTAAAATCAACCAACAAAAAACAAAAACATTTTTTTGAGAGAGAACTACGGTGGATTTGATCCCTTAAACGGGTACGTAGGCAAGGAACAAAATTCCTTCAATTCAACTAAAATAAAAATCCAAAAACATTCTTCTCCCTCCAATTCTTCACTTAGAATCCCTTTAGGTCTAACAACATCTTTCAAAATAGCATTTAAAAATAAAGCGCGCGCGTAGAAATTAAAGACGGTTCCTATAGGTTACTATAGTCGTTATGGGTGCCTAACACCTTCCCGTAGCGAAAACAACTCCCGGACCTCGATTCTCAAGGGTTTTGCTTACTTTTTCCCTTCCCAAGAAAAAATGAGATATCACCGGTTTAAAAGGTTCAAACGTAATCAATGTTTGACACCCGAAAACCAAGATAAAACACTGGAATCATTATTTATGGATTCATGATGAGATTTGTGGTTATGTGGATGCTTTTGAGAAAATTCATGATTTTGATGAAATGAGCTATGTTGTTGTTTTTAATGCTTGACTCATGTTTGTTTAAGTGTATTGAACCTGTTTTGACCCATAAACACTTTCTGGAAGTTGATTTGGGAGTTGGGGGTTTGAAAATTGGGATTTTGGGCAAAAATGGTGTAAAAACACGTAACTACTGAAGAAATTCGCTAGAACTGCGCTAATAGCGAAACTGTCTGGAGTTACTACGCTAATAGCTCAAACTACGCTAATAGCGAAATTGCCCAGAAACAGCTTTTCTATTTCGCGTTCTTGCGTCTTTTTCCCTCGTTTCTGTTTTGATCTGGTCTTTTGTGTAAACATGAAAGTTGTAGATAATTTTGTTAGCTTTCCAATGGCTTTGGTTTGACTTGAAAATGATTTTTGGTTTTTGAGTTATGAGGAAAATACTCCAAGGAGGTCTTCGAGAAAATTTTACGAAAAATCCGCATAACTATTTCTAAGTCGACCCAAACCTTATGGATTGTGTCCAAACTTCAAACTTGGGTTTTAAGAGTTCAATTAAGGTGTTTAATACTATCTAATCTATGAGGTGATATATCTACCTTGTTTTGCTTTGATAATGGAAATTTTTGTAAAAAGTGGAAAAGTGAGACGAACTTTGAGTTTTTCTTGAATTCGTCGTCTTTGGCCGATGAAATGCTTATGTATCCTCTACTGCACACATATGTGAATTGTGAGAGTACAAGGCATAGGCAATTGAGCTTGTTTACTTGGTGTTGACTCAAATGTTCAATTAATTTAATGTTGTGATTTTGAGAGACGAACTTGACTAAGATGACTTTTGAGAATCAATTGACTGTGAATCCTTTATGGAAAGTTATTATATGTTATAAGGAGATGATTGGTGTTGTAATTATGTGACAACTATATGTTGTGTGATTTTTGGATGTGGTTGGTGATTGTATATATGATATGTAATGGTGAATTGTTAATGTTTGCATATATACAAGTATTGGTGATGGTGAGGTGATTATTGTTTGTGTGAACATATGCATTTGTAGTTGAGTCATATGTTCATGCATACATGACTGATGGTGGTGGATTATATATCCAATGGAGGTGATTACGATGTTTTTGTTGCATCAAAGGTGACGACCTTGAGGTGTTTTGGTACCACATGCATCTAGATGAGTCTAGAGACATTGCATAAACTGTTGGTGGATTGAATTGCATTAAGATGTGTTTGATGGTTGATTATTGTTAATTGTACTTGCGGATTGAATTGTTAATTGTTGATTGACAAGGTGAGGCTGTGATATGTGTAATATACACTTGTGGATATGAACTTGATATGATGATATTGAATGATCTTGGATTATTACATGTTGTGAATATTGTGGAACTATGTATGAATTGTCATTCTTTATCTTTGATTATATCTTTCATTTCCAAAGTTCTTATTAATCTTATATGGATTATGATGATGTAATGCTAACCCTCAGTGGTTTACCACCTACCTTTCTGTATGGACGGGTAGATGGGGTGCAGGATGCTTAGTGTTGCTTGTTGATGCCGAGGAGTGGAGTCCTCTTGTTCATGCAAGTGTCTAGATTAGGGCTCTGATCTAGGATAGTCCTTGCACGTTGTTATTTGACTTTATGTTTTGAAATTGTTGAGCTATTTTGTTATTTGGAGTTTGGAGAATACATATGTATTTTATTGGAGATCCAGACATGTCTATGAATTATATGTATATGTTCCGCTGCTATGTGATGTGACATGATCTTTATGCATGTATGTATTGTGGTTTATTTGGAGACGTAGCATCTATTTCTAGAATATAGTTGTATATTCGCGCGTTTTACCGCTTATTAGAAATAGGGTGTTACAGCATTCACTTAAAATTTCTGTGTCTCAAAGTCATATCTTAGAAATTCTTAAGTCTTAGAGTCTGTATCTGATTTGTATTGTGAGCACCTCTGATTGTATATCAAGTGTTCAACCTTAAACAATTTTCTGTGTAATTTTGTTTAGTTAGAAGTCTCTTGCAGTTGTACTTGAGCAGGGAAGTCTCTTGATTGTGTTCTTGAGCATAGGAAGTCTCTTGCAGTTGTGCTTGAGCAAAGGAAGTCTCTTGCAGGTGTGCTTGAGCAATTGTAATCAGATATTACTCCTAGTGAAATCTCCTTGAAAGTGCAAGGGGGACTGGACTACTTCCGGATTGTGGAAGGAACCAGTATAATTGCTTTGTGTCTTTCTTCTTCTCTCTCTGTTTTATTCCGCTGTGTTCAGATTCTGATTATCACTTCAGAAGCTGTATCACTTAGCTTCTGATCAGTGTGTTCAGTTTTTAGGAGAAACGAAGAATTTTTAAAAACACAATTCAACCCCCCTTCTTGTGTTTTTCTCACCTTCACCATGTACCTGAAAAAAGTTAAAGACCTTCACTCCGCATTAATTCCTACCTTAATGCGTCCATACAATTTATGATTTGAAATTCTGTAACCATCAATTGCCATTGATTGACTATTATTGTCATTAATGGTTGTCCCTTCTTCCTTCTGGCCACCAGAATTTTTGCTCCGGCCACCAACGATCCATTTGCTCGCCTCTTTGTGACGACCACCAACTGAATTGTTCTCAGCTAGGAGATAAGCCCCCAATTTTTTCTAACTGCTCTCAGAACCGACTTTAAATTTATCACTACAAAAAATTTCAGAATGGCCTATAGTACCATACACAAAACAGAACTTGCCCAATTTCTCATACTTGAAAACAAGTCTTATGCTATCACCTTCCTCCCTCTCGATAACTAGATCTTGTTGTAACGGCTCCTCCACTGCAATTTCCACCAGGATCCACATGAACCTCCTCCATGGCCCATAATTATTTTCCTCATTAAACTTGATCATTTTTTCAATACGATTTCCAACGAGAGCACCAACCTTGTCGTCCATGAAACCAAACGGCAGCTGGTGAATCTGAGCCCATATTTCTGTAGTATTCATGGACTTTGTTAGAGGATTCTCCCCAATTGCGACTTTTTTCAGAATAATCATATTGTTGTCGAGTAACCAAGGGCTACGTTTAAGAATTCTTGCAAGATCCGCCTTTGAGTAAAGCTGGACCATAAATTTGTTATCTTCCATAGGGATTAGAGTCATTTGATACTTTGGTTCCCATATAGGACCAAGCCTAGCCTAAAGCGTGACTAAGTGAACAGGCTTGTTGACAACTACACGACCAACAAGGCACAAATTCAGCAATTCTTCTTGAGCGAGGTTCGGCCTTTGTGAAGCAACACCATGGTCTCCATTGATGTTTAGATTCTCCATTTATTTGGTTAAGATAGAGGTTAGGAATATAATAAAGATGAAGAATGAAAGGCTAATTTTCATGAAGCAGTGAATACAAACAATCAGGTATGATGCATACATATAGGCCTCGCTGCAAGCACATACAAGAGACAACCAAATCTTCACTAATAAAATGAAGATATTCATAATCAATAGGATGGATTGATAACCATAAAGGCCAAGATACAACCACATCAAAACTGTTGACTTAGAGGTGAAATTAATTGAAACCGCACTTAAAAGGAGCAACAAATCCCACCAATACACAACAAGATTCATGTTACAAGACTAAATCTGAAAAATATTTTTTGACCAAAACAAAACTGGGAACATACCACGTTGACCAAGGAAAACACAATCCCACAATGTGATCTCTAATCAACAGCACAAGAAAAGGAAAAGGAATAATCCAAAGCAGAACGATCAGATTAAGGGCCTGTTTGGTTCAGCTTTTCAGAATTGCTTTTATCCTCCAAAAGCAATTCTCCATGAAGCTACAAATCCTAGCTTCTAGCTTTTCTAGAATCAATTCTCCTTGAACAACGTGTATAGGTTTGTATATTTTATTATTACAACATGTTATTTTACTTTATTGCCCTTTATCAATTCTCATTCTTTATCAATTCTCCTTTAGCTATGTCTATTTTAGTAATTATACATTCAAAAGCAATTCTACATAATTGCATCCAAACATAAATCATTTTGTTTAATCAATTCTACATAATTGTATCCAAACATAAATCAATTCTCTCAGAATCAATTCTGTCAGAATCAATTCTATCAGAATCAATTCTCTCAGAATCAATTATATTCAAAGCTGAACCAAACGGGCACTAAGGATAAGAGAAATGTTAGGGTCACTCCCACTAACACTCTCTTTTAACACACTCAATCATAACAAGCCATATCATCTATTTTTTTGATTCATTTTACCTATAACCGGTTTCATCTTTACAGCATTATCATTTTTTTTTTAAATTAAATTTTAATTCTTATTTGATGCTCAACCTCCCATAAACTCTCTCTTCACGTTCTCCTTTGTCAAAGAAATTGGTTGCCGAAACACAATTCTTAGCAGGTTCTTCTTGTCATAAGCACAAAAATGTCTATTAATTGTCCTCCCAATTTTAGCCCAAACTGCAGTAACATGAACATTAACATAAAAAGCTTAAGGTTCTCCATGCTAGGAATGAACGACAAAATCTCTGTCACCACAAGAGCAACTAATTTTTGCACAAATAAACAACTGCAAAAAAAAAAGTTTATATAGATCTTCGATTATAACAATCTAAAACAAAATCCATGGACAACATGTTCTTGGACAATTTTTCCCCTTTGTATAACATGTGAGAACAAAAACTGATGTGAGAACATTTTAGAAAAGGGGAACCCACGTGACAACAAAAACAAAACAGAAACCAGCTAGAAATCAGAAGGAGGCATGGTAACATTATAAGAAAATAGAGACGAGATGGCTAACAAACGAAAGCGGATCCGAAGGACGAGGAGAAAGACGATAGAGCTTGTGTGTTACAAATCAGATAAAGGCATGGATAGATTGGAAAGAAAGGAGTAGTGTATAGATCGATCAAAAGGAGATTGAGCAATGAAGAGATTAGATAAGAAGAAACAAGGAGCTATGGAGATTTGTGGAGAGGAGAACGACGAGTTCCAATTTTTTTTTTTTTTTGGACCAAATTGTTCTTTAATAAAATAAAATAAAATAAAGCAACTGGTATTGCCGGTTTCCAGTAAAGAAATTAAAACAAGTGGGTGATGTGTCTAATTTTGATTGGAGTGTGTTAAAAGAGAATGTTAGTGGGAGTGACCCTAGCATTTCTCTAAGGATAATCAATCGGACAACAAATCTCTACAAAGGACAGAAAAAGATAGGGACCTTAGGGATCAATTATTTGAAGTATCTAAAAATGATAGAATAATATAAATATTTAGTTGACCCATAAGCCAAATTTTGAACTTGTGTTTTTAGATACTATTAAGGGTCATGTTAACTTGTGCCCTAAGGGCTTAGGGCACAAGTTAAGGAGCTTAAAATAGAATTAAGTAATAAATTTTATGTTGAAAAGATAACTTTTGAAACTTTCAAGACATTGAATGTTCAATTTCCGAGAAAAAAACTTCTACTTTTGGTTCCTTAACTTATGCCCCAAGGGCACAAGTTAACATTTCCCTACTATTAAATATGCAGACATTTGTTTGATTCAATCGATTAACTTTTCAAACTCCTGCAATCTATAAGAGAGTGATATTGTAATTCAAAAGCTTGTATTATTTGACATAAATGTCTTTACATATATAGAATAATCCCTAATTGATGCAAATAAATACAATATTAATTACAATAAATAAAATGCTGAAAGTGTTGGAACATGTGTGGAAATTGAGATAAAAGACTAAACACGAATTCCCATGTTGGGTACAAATAATGTTGTATGAATTAAAAAAAATGGAAGTCCCACATCGGATGAAACACACATTAGTAGTGTTTATGTAATGAGGGTGTAGCTTTAAAGGGTACATAATTATGTGAACAAAATAATTAGATGACACTTTCTAAAATGGAGTAATGTAATCTAAATATGGAAAGCCTCTTGTGAGTTCACGTACAATAATTAGTTGTAGGTAGTAGTTCATAGGATATAGTAGAAGTCAATTTAATTAGTTGTAGGTAGTAGTTCATAGGATATAGTAGAAGTCAATTTTATCATTATTAACGAAAGCTTGACTCTACTCATGGATTGTAGGAAACAGTAACATAATAAAAAATAACACATTCTTTTAATCGAATAAAAAGTAGTAGCAAAATTGTGTTACAGATTAATTTGTCCTTTGTATTCTATATGTACGTGTGTAACTTAAAGAGTACAATCGTCATTCAAAAAACAACAATTTGTGATGGTGTGTAGCTGAGTATGAGAAGCGATGACATGAGATTGGCTCAAACAAGGTGAGGAGTGGTGGCGTGTGAAGTAACCCAAATCCGATCCTTATTTTAGTTATATCCCCATGTTGTCCCATATTTTTTGTCCTGTTTTTCTTTTGACTGGATCATACCTGTCCTATTGCATTCGGATCGAAACAGGATGTAAGAGCGGGTCAGGTTTTGTACACCCCTAATGGATTGTTTGTCCTTATTAAAGTCAATTTTTATTTAGAAAAACAAAGTTGTGGCTGCCATCATTAATTGAATTTGCTATGTGAATTCAAATAACGTAGAAATTAAATTAAAAATTTAAACTACGTGTACGTCTTACGAGAATCTACTTGAAAACAGAGAAATTAACTTACCTATATGCAATGGAGTATTTTTGGAAGATCTTACGACTATATATTTTTGGATTAACTGGAAGGAACGTAACATACATATTTTTTAGAGAAAGAAGGAAACTTTACTGGCTCTTTATGAAAGGGTGAAGCTTCAGTCATATTGGTGGTTTAAGTCGAAATATGTTTTATTTGATCTTGAGTGCCAATTATGGAGGTTGAATCCTGTTTACTCTTTAATTGTAGTTACCTAGTTAGTTTAGTTTGATCTTTTTTCCTTCCTTTTGTGCGATGTTCTCTGCTACTTTGTCTGAACTTCTTTCGGTACACCTTGTGCTGAAGTGGCTTGATTTGTTTTTTTTAATATATCTATTTTCTTTTGGCCTTTTCAAAATAAAAATATATGCAATGGAGTATTTTTGGAAGATCTTATGGTGCAGTCTTTAATCTTTGATGTTTAATAATAGGGTTAATGGTGTTTGCCCCCTGTAATATAGCCCATTTCTAGGTTTACCCTAATAGGCCGTACAAAAACTAAAATTTTTGTAAAAAAAAAAAAAAATCGTTTTTTTATGGCCTATTAGAGGTGTATTTTGAATTTTTTTTTTACAAGGGGGTAAATCAAAAAAAATATTTTACAGGGGGTAAACCCATAAATGACCTATATTACAGGGGGTAAAACACTATTAACCCTTAATAATATATTCATGAATGTTTGTAAAAGAGGTGAAAATCTAGAGTAAAAGATAAAAAAGAGACTTAAAAGTTTACCCGAACACGCACAATTTTGATATTATAATTTAATTTCAAATAAATTTGAGTGTAATCGAATATTTTTAAGATGTTATTAAGAGAAAAGAAAAATCATGGTATAAGAAAATGAAGGAAGACTTGTGAAAAAGAAAAAAAAAAGCTGGGGAATGGTAATGGTTGAATGTGACTACATAATTTTAATCTAAAAGTTGACAATAAATCTTCTCACTCTCAAGTAAGATATCTCATTTAACTCTATCCCCAACTTTTATTTTATATTTTTGAAGGAAACAAATAGTTGAAACCTTTGCATGAATATGTGTCGATCTAAATATTTCTACCTAATACTACATTGATTGATGAGGGGGAAAAATCGGACACAATAGGTTTCTATTTTCTGAATGCTGCACAAATGATACAATTTGGTATGCTGTAAACATCTCTGTCACAAATCACGCAGGTTATACTTCAGCTTTCTAACTCACGCACGGGAGTATTTTGATCAGTTTGTATGTGAGTGAGCGTTTTTTGTCCGGAGAAGAGCAATTTTTTAAGTCTACCTATTAACTTTTCAAACTCCTGCAATCAATCGTGCTGATTAAGCATTTATTTATGCTTTAGATTCGATTAACAACATTATAAAAAAATGCAATTTCCACAAGACATAGTTGCTAGGAATGGAAGAACAATTAAATAAGAGAAAATGCAATTACCAATTTCCATCATTGGTAAACGAAGAATAAAGAATCCACAAGACATAGGCTTAAATGAATATATTGTATAATAAAATACTCCATCAAATCGAAGAACAATTAGATAAGAGAAAATGAAAACCATCTCTTGAATATATTGTATAATAAAATACTCCATCAAATCGAAGAACAATTAGATAAGAGAAAATGAAAACCATCTCTTGATCATATTATAAACTTCCTTGGGCTTAAATGTATGAGCCACATGTCCAGCACCCTGTAGAATGACAATGGAATTATAATGGGAGATTAGTCATTTTAGTCCCTGAATAGGAAATGAGTCGTCACTTTAGTCCCTGAATGCAGATAAATTGCAAAATAGTCCTTGAATGTAAACTCTGTTAGTCAATTTAGTCCTTGAATTCAGACTCTATTAGTCAATTTAGTCTCTGAATGTAGACTCCGTTAGTCACTTTAGTCCCTGAAATTGACCAAGAGAGTCTACATTCAGGGACTGTTTTGCAATTTCTCTGCATTCAGGGACTAAAGTGACTACTCATTTTCCATTCAGGGACTAAAGTGACTAATTCCCCGAATTATAATCGAATGACATTGGTATTAAATTTTGGATATTTCTTTTTCCATTCTATTAGTTTCTCGTGTGCCCTATGTATTTCAGATTTTATAATTCAAACAGTGTAAAACCCACCAAAACCCTTCAAAATACGTTAAAACACCTTTAGAAAAACTCTACTTTTTCGAATTTTATAATCCAAAGAGGGCACGCGAGAGAATGGTAGAAAAAGAAATTCTCTTAAAGTTCATCAAAAACAATAATTGTTGATTGAACTGAAAATAACTTTAAATAGCATTCTCAAATTCAAGATTATTTGCTTGCCTTCACAGCCACATATGTTAAGTAGTGGTCTTCTTTCATCTTGTAGATTTCTGTGAATCTGGGTGAAATATTCAAAAGGACCATGTAATTAATAAAATAGTACACAATAGTTTCCTTTCATCCAAAGCCAATAAAGAGCCCAAAAAAAAAAAAGAATTTAATTCATATTTACCTTTTTTTTATTGAAATTCATATATATCTTAGAAAACTATGTTATGAGAAATCAATCGACGAGTTTGCTCAAGTTAAAGGACAATGGATGAAATAAGACTTAATTACAAGTTTATAATTAGGGAAAAATCTTCACCTTACAAGTTGGTTTTGTAAGATTGAATTAGACTTAACTCAAATTTTAATATGCTATAGTCGAGGCTAAGGGGCTAAAGGGTCTTGCCATCGAGTGTGGCGTGGGTTGACCCCTACTTGACACATCAATGTTTTGACCTCAAATCCACAAGTGTACGAGATATTGTCCGCTTTGGATCTTGCGTGAGCCCTCACGATTTTGTGCTTTGCAAAGGCATTTCATAGGTTGATGTGCGTTTGTGTGTGCGTATACAAGTGCATAAAAACAAACACAAGTGCGTATACTCAAACTACAACAATTGGCATTCTAATTGCTTGCAAAAATTTGAAACAAAATTACCCGGCTACTTGACCTTCAACAAACCATGCACGCCATTTGTCATGTGTGCTCATGTTGAATGACTTGATCCAAGATTGTGTACTCAGTTGTGGTACAGAAAAGTCAAGATCAGAACTGCAAGTTATCACCCAAATAATGCGTGTGACATAATAGAAATAACATTATCAAAGAAAAAAAGGAAAAAATTATCCAAATTAAAATGCGTTTGTGTCTATGTAGTTACGACACAAACACATATATCAGACATAACACTGACATTAACAAGTAGAAGTAAATGAAGATATATCTACATGTTTTAGTTTCGTGTTCTACAGGTGTTAGTTTCGTGTTGGTATTAAGTTCAACACTAACACGTGTTGAACACGAAACACGACTTCAATTTGAAGCAGCAGTGATATATAGGTTTGCTTGGCAAAGTGTGCTGAAATTGAAGTTACCCATAAATTAGAGCTTGGATGTTGGCGTTGGTGAGATTGCGATAATATCCTACAGCACTGGTTTGTGTTTGTGTGTATGCTAAAGTCTTGTTGCATCTCAAAAACTCCCCTTTAGTTCCCTATTTAAATTGGATTATTGAATTAAATCCTTAGCTTCATGATAATTTCAATTAATTTCAATAAGTAATAATCATTCAATTATAAATGACATACAGAATTACCTCTCTGACATGAAGAGCCTTGCGCACATTTTCATCGTTTGCCCATATGTCGACCAGAATATGATAATAACTCTAAAAGACGGTAAAAAAATTTAATCAAGTTAGCACAATTTGGGAGACACACATACACATAAACACACACACACAGAGAGAAATTTTCTTAACTCTACACCAAAATTCTTGATCATCTTGAACAGGTTGTCGAATTATCTGGTTTACAGCAGGTGTAGTGATACAGAGAGGTTCTAAAATTTGTTGTTCGTTTATATATCGAACTAGCTGCAAAAAAAGGTTTACATGTTTAATTACAATGAGTAACCCAAATGCATTACTATGAATGCTAGCAGTATCATACTAACCTCAGAATAAGCTTCATAATCTGAGACACACTTTGTGTTATTTGGATCAATGTTTACATAATCACCCTTACAATTTTCCTCCAATGACTGCAACATTATATTTGAATTTTGAAACACATAAATATGAAAGCATGACACCTTCATAGCTAGATGCAAATTAAGACAGAAAGTCATAATTTTAGATTTGTTGAATGAAAATGATTATAAGATTCATAATGGCAAAGTAACCTCATAGAGTTCTTTTGGTATAAGATTCATATGGTATGCATATAAAACTTTCACGTTTATATGCTTATACAGGTCAACAGCAGGGCTTGCAAGCACATAACCCTGACGATAAGAATAAGATAATTAGTTATATATAGGTTAGACAATATTTAGCAAAATAAATGAAAATATAAAAATAAACTTGTGTTCTTTCTTACTTTGATGTTTATATGTGGCTTATGTCTTGCTATGTATCCTGCAATTCAAGCAAGAATTCAAGAAAATTCAAAAAAAAATAATGCCAAATTTAAATCATCAAATTAACATTTGTTACTGGAAACTTAATTAGTAGGTTTAATAAACTTTTATTGCTCTTATTTTAATTGAAACAAGATTTTAGACTTTTAGAGCGTGTTTGGTTTAGCGGCAAGCAGGCTAATAGCACGTCCCTATGCACTTTTACCGTGGTTTTTGAAAAGCTAGCAGTTGGAGAGTTTGGCCAAACACACGTTTTTTTACTTTCTCACCACTAGAGCAAACATATACTAGTCAATACAGGAGTGTAGTCTCCCAATTTCACAACTTTCAGGACTTCTAAAATCTTGTTTCGGTAAAAATAAAAGAACCGATATTGCATTTTCGCCTAGTTAGTGTTTACCTTCATATACTTTTTGAACAACAGGACCGGTAGTAAATCCTGAATATGAGCCACCACCTATGTAAAATGGATTTGAGCTAAACTTTGGATGATCAATAATCCACTGCATTGAAAGTAGAATATTATGCTTCAGACATATACCTTTGCATTGATAAATCATAAACAATAGAAGCAGAAAAATTGTTGACCTTTTGTAAAAAAGAATATGTATGATCCACCCACAGTGTGTCACTGCTATAGTAGCCTTCTTGTGTTTCTGAGTAAGAAAAACCAGTCCCAACTGGTATATCTATGTACATCATATTCAACATATGTGTCCAACCATATGGATTCAATTTAAGCTTTGGAAGGATTCCACTGTAATCGTCATCCATTGTTAATGGCCCTGTATAAACATTGCAATTCATGTTAAATGTTGTTTGTTTATTTTCTACACTTCACTTATAATTTTGGGTAGAAATACTTCTATATACTCTGTTGATATTTTTCACCTAAACCGGTACAAAATTCTTGTTGAGTGAGTTTTTTAAGACTTGGTTCCCAAGGAAAAAGGACCTGGTAATTTGGAGTCTGGCCGGAAAAATAAGTAAAGTCTGAACAAAAATTGTTATAGTCAAGGTAAGGGTATATGTCAAATGGAAACAACTCTAGTCATGGTGATGATTCTCAGTGAAGCCAACTAACATGAGTATATGTGAATTTCGTATAGTAAATTTCTCATGCGAGAGTCCCTATTTTGACATCTTGTTAGGAGTCCCATATCGAGTAGATAAAAGTGTTTGACATGATACTTAAGTCATGAGACTCTCTCATCTAATGGACTAGTCTTTTGGGTTAGGCTCTGTTCATGGGATTAAGTCCTAACAATTGGTGTTTTCATTGAGAGTAGTTGGACAACAGAAAGGACTACGTATTACCTGGATTAAGTGATAGTGGGTGAGTGCCAATAAAGTGAATGTCGTACTGCTCTTCATGGCAATGTTAGGAGTTCTACGTCTTCATGGCAATGTTAGGAGTTCTACATCGAGTGATAAAAGTGCTTGACGTGATACTTATGCCATGAGGCTCTATCACCTAATGACTTATCATCATAGCCAATATTGAGAGTTGGACAACAGAAAGGACTACTTATTACCTGGATTAAGTGATAGTGGGTGAGTGCCAATAAAGTGAATGTCGTACGGCTCTTCATGGCAATGTTAGGAGTTCTACGTCGAGTGATAAAAGTGCTTGACGTGATACATATGCCATGAGGCTCTATCACCTAATGACTTATCATAGTATAAAAAGGAACATGTCTCTCTCCTTAGTCCTTTTCAAAGAATTCTCTCACATTGTTTTCTTTGCCAATCAAAGGAACATGTGAATGAGAAAAATATACATTTGGATAATTTAAACCTTCTTAATCACAACCTAGAACAATAAAACAACTTTATGATTTACCATTTTCGAAAAAGAATGCTGAAAGTGCAGAACATCCTGGACCTCCAACGAACCAAAGTAAAATTGGATCAATAAAGGGATTTCTTTGGGACTCCACAAAATAGTAAAACATTTGCACCTTTGCTCCTTCTCCCACTCCTATGTATCTACACAATACACAGCCATAATTGGCTAATAAGTTAAAACTTTTCTCGTTCTAGTTCACTAATAATTTGTGTTTCATGATATATATTAAAATTAATTTCTCTCAAAAGAATATAGTAATACGTTTCAAAGATACCCTACTCCCTTAATCGTGGAACATTTTTCAAGAATTTTATCTAAGTTCAGTCACTGTTAACATTTCACATATTGTACATACAGAAATCATGCCTTTGTTATGTCCATTTGGTCGGAGGATTTTGGAGGAGTGAGGAGGGAATATTTTTAATTTTTTTTTAAAAAAAAATGGGAGCAAAACCACTCGTTTATTGCTTCCCCCAAATTAGAGTTTTTTAGAGAGATAGAAGATGATTAATATCATTATTACATTGGCAAAACTATCTTTAATTTTATGTTAAAACTTAAAATTATCATTCTTACTTAAATTTTAAGGACAACAATGTAAATTAATTTTTAAATTCCTCCCCTCTCTTGAGAACCAAACATGTTTTTAATTAAAATCAGTCTCTTCATCTTCCTTTCTCTTTCTTGAACCACACATATGTTTAACTAAAACATCTCTTTTTCACTCCTCTCCCGTCCCCTCACATCAAGGACGGATCCAGAAATCATAACTTGTGGGATCAATGTAATTTATTATATAAATATAGATTTCTTTTTGAAAATTTTATTATAAATTATATTTTATACAAAACATATATATGAGTACACCTTAACATATAAGAAATATAGCTTCTCTCCCAGTGTTTTCATATGAGAAATGATATTTTGACAACCACTTTTTGACAACTTTTGGACAACTTTCTCTCTCATACTCACATGATGTTGTTATCCTCTCTCTTCCTTTTTCTCTCTCCATTGTTTTTGACCAATAAGAAGTGAGAAAAACAAGGTTGTCAGCAAAGTTGTCATCAAATGGATGTCAAAATATCATTACTCTTTTCATATCTTGAGTGTTGTAGAATATATTTTTTTCAACACTATCAATATATCATTTTTTGTATATGTGACTAAACAATTATTAAAAATTTATCTTCAATATGATTGGTTTCATCCATCGAAAGTAATCTTACTAACAATTATTAAAAATTTATTTTAAATAGGTTTCATCCATCGAAAGTAATCTTATTCAAAATTTGTCGAGCACTCTAACATTATGTTTGGTTTAAGCGAAATATGGGAGAAGTTGGAGAGATCAATCTATATATAAAAGTTGCCCCAAGCAAACTTTGAAGCCCTAATTTTTCCTAAACCCTAATGACTAAAATTCCTATTTTACCCCTAACCTAACCCTTAATTTAGAAACAGCTGTAACAAAAGAAGAGCAAAAAAGCACGGGTTAATTCTTCTTCTTTCTCTCTCTTTATTTGAATCTCCTATTTCCCAAAACAAGGTCACGCGTTTCTTCTTCTTCTTCCTCTTATCATCACCACCGCCAACCCTCTCCCCCATCCATCGACGGCGACCACCAAACCTCTCCCACAACATATCAATAGCAAAACTTTCTACCATATCTATCCTCCATCATAGTCGTATTTCTCCTCTCATCCCTCGCCGTCGTCGACTCGATCGCCGCCGTCCGTCCTCTACCGCCTCAGCCTAAACATACTGTCGTTGTTTGCCTCAGCCTCAACAGATTGGCTCTGTTCCAATTTGGTTGAATTGTGTTTTAGTGGATTGGCTCTGTTTTAATTTGGTTGAATTGTGTTTTAGTGTTTGTTTATGGGTAAGTAAATTTGGTTGAGAGGTAGAGTGTGCAGACCGAGAAGAAAATCCCATATCACATCAAAATCTCGAAATTCACGGCATTTTCATTTGCTGGTTTCAATCCATGGCAGTTAGTTTGTTTTATTTTTTATTGTATGCTTCTTTTTCAATTTCAAAATAAACAAAAATAATTGAGTTTGGTTCTGTTCCAGTTTCATGAGTTAACATTAAACAACATAAATTTTCATCTTTTCTGTGTAATGGGTAAGCGTTGCTGTTGTTAAGAATGAAATGTGGTGTGCGGCTCTACTACTATTTTCTTTGATCAATTTTCAAGAAAAAATTCATCTTTAACCTTCTCTTTCGTCTGCTGAATTTTTTATTTGATTTTTTTGAATTTTTGAAGAAACAATTCTAGGGATTCATAGATCTTTGTGAGTATGGATTAATTATGCTATATATTTGCAACTCACAATTTCCGTTAACTTCAATCGGATTCTCTTAATTTTGCTTCCTTTAATCGGAACTCACAATTTCCGTTGACTTTACAAAAATAGACATTTTTTATTTGAACATCTTTTGAATATGCCAATTTTAGTTTCGATCCTCAAAAGAACTGATTTTGCCAAGTAATTCTTTTAGGTGGACAAATTCAGTGCAAAGTTTGATGCTGCTGGAAGCAATGCTCATATTCGTGTTGCAGCTTTTGAAAACTTTTAACAAGGTTTGCTCTAACTTTGGATAAAATAGTAGATTTTGAGTGTGTAGTATAATGTAAAATTGGTATTTTCAAACTTGGTGTGGTATTCATATTTTTCAAACTGATGGTGTTTCGGTCAGGAAAGAAGTAATTTTTGTATGTTTTGTGCTTGCTTTTGTATCTGCTGCTAGAGAGTTATAAATTGATGGTTTGTTGGTTTTGTGTCTTGGTGTTTTGCTAATGTCTATTATGTTATTTTCCCATTGAGTCCTGCTGTTTTTTCAGTATATGGCTGTTAAGGTTTGTCGTTTTGGCCGGCTGTTGCTAATGTAATCTATTTTCAACTGTGTATCCTTTCCTGTTAGTGCAGAGTTGCTGTAATTTCTATCCCAAGTCCGGTGATGCCTTCATGATTGCCTTTTTTAACTACAATTTTAGTGTTATTTTAGATTAGATTGTTTCTGTTTTTCTTTTTCTTTTTCAATCAACCAATTATACTGATGTAGGAAAATAGGAAAAAAAAAGTAAAAGCTTGCTGAAAACACATAAAATTTGCACTAAAACTAAACATACCAACTGCAGGCAAAAATGCCTAGAAAACCATATATAAGTACAAAAGAAAATTGCTTTAATCTGCATACCCGACATCAAAAACAATGCAGAATTTGGACGTTCCTCTTCAAATAATTTCTGGACCTTGGTTTGTTTGTTTTTCAATTTAGATTTGCATATTGGTGATTTCACAAATAAATGTAATTGTCCACATAAATAATCGTCCGAATTTTACACTTTGATTGCTTGGAAGCTTTTTTCTTCGTATTTATGGTTTAGGATAAATATGTTTATATGTCTTTGTATATATCTATTTTGCTTTCAACTGATTCTTTATATCTGATTTCCATTCATGGCTTAAGATGACTTTTGCTTTTGGTTGCTTTTGCTTTAGGTGACTTCTGATTCTTCTATTGTCTCTTATGATGCTGCCTATTGAGCAAAATCAAACCCTCCTTTCAAGTAAGCCTTGAAATAATCCATATCCTCAACAAAAAATTGCTTCTTTTATATTTCTGCGGATGTATTAGTTTTCCTCTATGTTCCCTTACATACACTAATATAACTTATTTCAGTATTAATGTAGGTAACATGTGCCTTAACATTGTTGACAACGGAATAATGGATTAACAGATTAAGTTATAGTGATGAAGAAGTTGCTAAAATAATAAATATCCTTTGCCTTAAGGTTGTCTAGAACCATTGTTTTGTCATGCTGCCATATGTCATTCAATAGCAGCAAACTAAATGGAGAATCTATTGCAATCAAATATACTTTTCAAAACAATCATTTAGGTAGTTAATCAAAGTGATTTTATATTATGGTATTAGAACTCTCCTTTTGAATTGATAGATTTAATTGAAGATATGAACTGTGGTCATGAATTTACTACTCATTTCAACAAATAGTTCATATGTAGCTATGTACAATTTGGTATTAGAACTCTCCTTTTGAATTGATAGATTTAATTGAAGATATGAACTGTGGTCATGAATTTACTAATCATTTCGACAAATAGTTCATATGTAGCCATGTACAATTTGCTAATAATATTTTTTATCTTCTCATATTCATATTCCACTTGAGTCTTCTTGCTCTGTTTTTGACAATCTCTACTATCATTCCTATTATTGTTTAACTTATTTTGACATCTCAGTTATTTTTTTTCCTTTCTTGAGGGGTTATTCAATTGGCAATGTAGAAATGATATAACCAAAACCATCAAATGGGAGATATGATTGTGTAATAGTGGAAACTGAACTTTTAATACTTTAATGGCTAGGATATATCACATATTTTCATATATATGTTTTGATACTGTTGTTTTACCCCCCATGACTTTGGCTTATTGTCAGTTTTTTTCCTTTCAATGTGAATGCAACGCTTTTTTCAGTTGACTCTTTTGTATCCCTTTTTCAGTTTAGTTTTTTATGCAATACTTAGATGTGCATGTGGTATGCCTTTTAATTATCTAGGTGAGAAGCATTCCTTGGCCTGATATGAGTCTATTAATATGATTTTGTTGTCCTTATAATTTGTTTTTCGCTGTTATATATTCGAGATTGGAGATGAACAATGCCATGTAGTTTAATGATTGACTCACTTTTTTTGTGAAATTCATCTTTGTGGCCATCGTGATTTTGTATCAATTTTTATTATAATGTAGGTTTTGTGACCGTTGGGTATTTCAAAGGAAAAGATGGAGTAAGTTTGATATGGATTTTAGATAGAGTGCTTGGTGACTACTAATTGAGTTATTGTGGGAATTTGCAACTTTTAGTTCTGCACGAAAGGTTGTCTTGAGTCATGCCTTTTGGTGTGTTGATAATCAAGTGGTGCGGCCTTCTTGACCGTTTCCTATTTCTTCAACGTAGACAGTTTCCTATTTTTGTGTCGTTCGCTATGACCATGATTAAAAGCCAAGGACAATCACTGAAAAAAGTTGGTATATATCTACCTCAACCTGTATTTTCGCACGGTCAACTATACGTTGCGGTATCAAGAGTAACCTATCGAAACGGTCTGAAAATTTTATTGACAGATGAGGACAACAATTGCATCAATACTACATCAAACGTGGTGTATAAAGAAGTTTTTTTGCAATTTATGAATTGTTCGGTGCTGATGAAATATAGGTGTTGCCGTTTTGTTGATACATTTGTCTGCCATCAATACAAGTATGTACTGTATTGATATTAATCTTAAATAAATGTCTGAATCATGGTCGTCAAACCTAACTCATCAGTGTGTTGCTTAATTTGTTTTTACAGGTTTTGTTTGACCTGACTGTTGCATTTGCCATCATATCTGAAACGCATAAATTCATGTTTATAGTATACTCAATGATCAATCCTTCTGTCTATATGAAAGGCTTGATGTATACAGGTATGTTGATTAAAATTTCGCATAAATCAGTTCTTCTCATATTATAAATAACTTATAATAAGGATTGCAGCAACTAATGCTTCAATTTTATGCTATCTTTGTTTTTCTTCGCAGGTTGAGCACAATTAAGCCATTGCATTTTTGGAATCATTATCATTGTTTCACCATTATTATCTTTGCTAATATATGCTCCTAATTGTTTAAGAATTTCATCTATGGTCTATTATTGACAGTTTATTACTGATAGCATCTATGGTCTATCATTATCATCGTTGGTTAATTTGTGGTTTTAAGGTACTTTCATTCCATTTTACATTGTAATTTTAAGATTGGATTTAAGTTGCTAGAACAATTTGTTCAAGCAGTTTTCTTCTTCTTCTGTGTGATGTTTTCAGTGCATGTATTGAATTGTAGTGTCATGAACAATGACATTTTGTTTGGATGTAATGTTTGCTGCCATAACTATACAATTTCCTTCCACTTGGTGTGCTCGGTAGAATTTAAATGGTATATGAAGAACATGTTTTGTTGGCATGCAATGCAATGTGGTCTGAATATGTTTTTTGTGGTCTGCCATAACTATATGATAATACTTGCTAATTGTCAAGCCTAATGTCCCTTGCTTATTTTTTCTTTGCTTAGTTCATTTTTTGTAGTTTAGATGTGCATGATAGTATCTGATGGTAATTATGATTTTTGCTTGGATAACATGCCTTAATTAGAACACTAAGAGAAACGCATAATGAGTCTTATGAAAAAAAATGGTATAAGTTTAATTTTCAATGATAAAATTTTCTAACCAGTTAATTATGTTAGTATGAAAAATTTAACTTTGACAACAATATTCAATTACATTGTTGATATTTGTTTTAGCTGTGATTTCACAATGGTGATTCTTATTACATATGAGATGGGTTAGTATAGCTTGGTTGTTTGAGAGGAAGGTCAGTTTTTGATCTTTCAAAGTGTTTATTATGCATTGATTTATTTGCATAACAAAGTTTGCTAATTTATTTATCTTGCAATAATTTACAGGTAAAAGCTTTCATATTTGAATATGTTCCAAGAATCAAGCACCAATAGAGGGAAGGAATCATAGATTTAGATGATGAGGTTTTAATAATACGAAAATGAGCCTACAAGTGTTGTAGAATACTTATGTTGCGTTCTTTTCAAAGAAGTATAAGTGTTATTTAGTTATGTTATATTAGTAGTGTAGTTTTTTTAATGTCAAAGTCAATTGTGGAATCCGAAATAGTGTAATTTCTGTTTGCATTTGTATTTATCAATTGACCTCTTTGTATAGCTTGCATAGGATCATTGACCTTTTTGATTAACTTGATTGCAGCTTGCAAGAAGAAATTGATTATAATGTGTTGTTGACCGGCAAGCCAAGCAATCCAACTATCTTTAATTAAATTTAGTTGAAGCATTGTAAGTGATATGAGTTATTTATACATGTTACTAAGATTGGACATCAATTGGTCGCATGAAATTTAATGAAAGATGGATATTTGTAATGTTTCATTGTATATTTGGTATTTCCTTGATAGTTGTTGATAAACGAATTTTCAAATTCAAAACTTTCTGCTGAATTTAGTTAGAATGAATAAAATAATGCAGGTGAAGTCATCCCAATCCCAATATTATGAAAGATAAAGTTTAAGCATTGTGCATATGTGGAGTAACTTACCTCTTTTTTGAAGGAATTAGTCTAGGTTTGCTTTGATCAAATATGATATAATGTGTTCAAATGTCTTATTTAGGAGTGCGAGTGGATTAAGATTATATGAAACCAATGACAATAAAGTTGTCTATTCTATGCTATTATTTTTTTTTTTAAGGATATTCTATGCTATTCATATCAATTAGTAATAAAAATACATTTTACATGTGATGTAACTCACCCATGATGGACGGGTGTGCGATCGAGTTGAGTTCTGAATGCTAAAGTTAATAAAAAAAGATAGGAAATCATATGCTTGAAGGAAATGTGATATCATTGGTGGGAGGAAAGATTTTGAGGTTATCTCTAATACTTTAAAAGAAGGGATGAGGATATCTATAACCAATGAAGATAGTGACAATGCTACTATAACTTCAAATATGGTCAAATATATTAATGTTAATACAAGTAATATACGGTTTATTTAACATTAAAATTTTATATGATATACTTTATTTTTATATATTACCGTCAACATGACCCGTGCGTCGCACGGGTCGTTGGTCTAGTAGATATAATTTCTCATGTTAGGTATGCTAATAAATAAGGAAGAGAGATGGAATTATGGTGGGACCCACCACTTTTTCCTTCTTCACAGATATGCGAAGACTACTACTACACACTTGAGATGCTCACTTCTTTTCACTTTCCCCTAAATACCCTTATCCTTATTTTGTTTATTCTTTTCACTTCAACCAACCACAACAAAACAGCAATGATTGAACCATGATATAATACTCTCTCCGTCCCCCGTATCTAAGTAACTTTTTATTAGATGCAAAAGATGCTTACATATATGAACGGAGGGAGTATAATAAAATATGATTGTTATATCAATCAATGAGAAAAATGATGCAAGATAATTTCAATTTCGATTTCAATTAAAGAAGAAAGAAACTCACCCTGTTTCAAGCTTGAATGGAAGTTCCCCATCAAAACCAGGAAGTTTCTTGACAATAGAACCCGAATAAACCATGAATGGCAGAAGCATTAAAGTACCTAACACAATACAGCTACATCTCCAACCCATCACACTACACAACCAGAAAAAAAAAATTAGGTTCAAGTAGTTAATGAACTCTACCAAATAGAAGAGGAGAACTTGAATTCGATTCCAGAGTAGAACAATTCTTATCCAAACTTTATTCAACTCCAGACAGAAATCTCGATAACCGAGCCCTTTCTGCTGAGAACCGGATGATTAACACCAAAATGAAAATCGAAGAAAATATACATAAAGTGAATAAACTCACCAGATAATAGTTCTGAATTATTGTGAGAAATGGTCAAGGTTAAGGTTACTGGAAGTTCAACTGAGCTTAAAATAACAGAAAAAATAAAAGTGCCAATATAAGGAAGCATATTCCTGTGCATTGAAATTTTGGACAAAGGTAACTGGTTAAAGTCAGAAGACAAAAACAATTGAATTGCATTATTGGTTCCTTTTTAATTTTTTACAAACCTGTCCCTGTTATTATTTGTCTATATTAATAATTTTTTAAGATGCCAAGTACATTACCACACAAAAATAACGAAATAGTTTGGTGATTTTACTCGAATGAGTGGTTTAGAGATATGTCAGGCCATGTCGTTAACAAGATGATATTTTTCAATTGTGACATATATTATTTTAATAGTTTGTAATTTTTTTGGAGAATAATATGTTTTTTAAGGAAATAATATGCTTAAATATCCTCTAAAAACATGTTTAAATATATTTAGAAGTTTGTTTTTCGGATTTAAATTTAAAATCAGATTCCTTTAAGATATTATTAGAATCCACATTCGAAATATTTTTCAAATTATTTTTAGGATTTGTTTTTTATTTTAAAGATGAAAATATGTTTTCAAATTACAATTTAACGTTATATTTTTTTGGTAGTGCAATTTAACGTTATATAGGAATATATTATTTTTAGTATGTTACAAAAGACCTAATATATTATGAGTTATATTATTATATTATTTGTGAGTAAAGCATTTCAATGGTTAGTGATCGTACCTGATCAGAAGGTGACTGCCGGTGCTTTGAAAGCGGTGGTTGTGACGGTGGTGGAATACGTCAGAATGCTTCTTGGAGCGGATGGGGGGTGTTTACCTGCAGGCACTCCGACGCTCAAGTCAGTAGAGATCAGAGAGTGAGGGTTTGAGAGGAAGAAAGAGTATACCTTGGCGACTGCATTGAGTCCCCTATTTATAGAGGTGGAGGGCTGCAGAGCCGTTGAGGAGGCACACCTGGCTCCGGCGGTTACGAAATCGTGGGAAGTGTAACCGCCAGAGAGTTTATTGCGTGAACGTGCTGAATGTGCAAAGAGACGTTGGGGGTTGTTTGAACCGGTCTCGTTTGCTTCGTGCACCCCCCTCGTGGAGAGAGGGCGTGTTGCGGGCAATAATGCCAAACGTGGAGTTTGTGCTTTGAAAGATATTGGGCCTAATTTAATGGGCCAAGTACCCTTTTGGCCGGTCCAGAACAGTAGCCCCCCAAGTCGTTGCTCTTGATGAAGAGTGATGACTTAAGTATAGACGTTATGCTCGTTCGAAGCCGACCCCAAGGGAAAGTTTATTGACATGCGTTCCCTCGTTCGAGGATGAAAAGGACCTTGTTTTGCCGAGTTTTAAGCATACTCCAGGTTCGAGCGGTCGTTTGCGAGGTTGGTTGAGAGTGCTAGAAGAATAGGTCGAGTGGGCTCGCCTACCTCAAAGCACTGTTCTCCCCCTAACGAGATGAGTTCGCCTGTATGTGGAGTTGAATGCGGTATTTGCGTGCCCGGCTGTACAAGGTCAGGTAGGAAGATTCCCTCGCCGGGAAGTTTGGTTGGATGTCATTCTGCATTTAATGCCAACGTCTCGAGGGAGAGGCTGAAGGGACGTGACCTTTGGTTTCTGAGTGACACGTGTGAAAGCTATTAGTAATACTTGAGTGCCTATAGTTTCCAGCGTGTTCTTGGTTTGAATTCCCGAGGTGTCATCATCACCGTTGATTGAATCCTGACGTTTGGAGAACCGTGGTGGAGGATCAGGGCCCTTTGATGAACAGGTTTGATTGAATCTGGACCGTAGAAGCAATGCTTTAGAGGAAGAGTCGCGGGTGAAGGGATGCACCGGATAGACTTCGTGACTTTTGGATGGTTTGTGAAACGAGTATAAATAGTTCCACTGTTGTTTGCAACGTCACTGCATTTCAAATTCCTCAGAGACTTAGAGACTTTCCACAGTTTCCAAAAGCAAAGTTCTTCCGAGTTTTCGTCTTTCAATCGCAACTTCAACCCCTTCCCCTTCACAGGTAAAGTTTTGATGACTTATCTCTTTGTTTCTGCATTTTTAGTTTCTGTCTCTTTTTTTAGAAACTGTAGGAGTGCATGCTTCTAGGGTAGAAGTAGTTTGACTTGGTGGTTTCCGCCGTTGGTTTAGGTGGTTTCCACCGTGCGTCAAAAGATTTTGTAGATATGTTGTCTGTTCTCTATTAGTGTTTAGAAAAACATTGGCGACAGGCTTAGGTTTCTTCCATAAGCTTCAAGTCTGTTCGCTGGGGGTAGGTCTCCTCGATGCGTGAGTTGAGCCTCTAGATCCCTTTGTTTTCTTATGGTAGCGATTTGATCCCTTCCTTGCCGTGGACGACCTGATGGGTGAAGGAAGGGTGGATCTGAATGTTGGATTCACTTTTTCCCCTCCTTTTTTCAGGTCTATCATGGCAAATGAGGGAGCTGTTGCGTCTGTCGTTTTGCGGCCCGGAGAGGAGCCCTTGGAGACTGAATCTGTGTATGCCACCGATGGTGTGAACGAAGTCCCTTTTGACATCATCGGAGAAGGGAGAGATTGGGAACTAATTCTGCCGAGCACGTCCAACAGGGTGTGTTCGGAGTATGAAAATCACATCTTTCCCATGAATGAAGTGGTTTTCAAAGACATGGGTTTTCGGCTCCCTTTCTCCAATTTCCAGCGGGAAGTGCTTCGTTGGACCAAGCTGTCACCCACCCAGATTCATCCAAATTCTTACGCTTTTATGAGGGCCTTTGAGTTGTTATGCGACTACCTTCGCATCTCTGCCTCTAAAAACGTCTTTTTCTCCTTCTTCACCGTGCAACGGGGCGCGGATTGGGTTTCTTTCCGGCAGACCCAGAAGATGTTTGAGATTTTTGCCGGAAAGGTCCGGAACTTCAAAGAGCGTTTCTTTTTTATACGGCCGTCAAGCATGGCTGCTTTAGAGAACCTCTTGGAAGCCGTTAAAGAGGGCGAGCATGAGCGCCGTCCTTGCTTTCACCTGTGTTGGTCTCAGGACCATTTTGCCTATGAACCGAGGGACTTCGGTCGAACCGTCGCCAGTCTGACTGACGAGGAGAAAGGCCTTCGTCAACAACTCTGGGCTTTCATCGAGTCCCTTCCCCAGTGGGTTAAGACTGACCGACGAGGGAACCCTTTGATGAGTGCGGACGGGACCCCAGTGACAGAGCCCTGCCTCATCAATACTTATGAGTTGTTGACCTCTGATAATTCTGATGCTTACCTTGGTAGTTTATTTTTTTTTTTGCTCTAGTCTTCTTGTTACCTTCTTATTTGTTTCCCTTAACTGACAAAGTTTCCTTTGTCTTTGTGTTTGCGGAGAAAATGAAGAAGGACCTGGGGGCCCTTATGAACGCGGCGAGCCGAAAGCTGTCGGCCAAGAAGAAACGAAAAGATGTCCATTCCCTCGAGCATCTTATTGCCGGTTCTGCTACTGGCTCGTCCTCTGGCCCTGTGGTGGATTTGGAAGTAGAAGAGCCTTCTGAGGAGCTAGTGCAGGATTCTGCCAAGAGCATAGGGTGAGGACGTCTTCTGATTACCCAATCACGCCGATCAAGGCCGTTCCCGTCCGCTCTGAGAAGGGAGGCTTCCTCCAGCTTCCGAAGGTGTGGTCCGAGCCTGAGCTGTGCGGCCCTCAATCGATCTTGTTCTTGGATGATCCTGAGCTGAAGATCATCCAGGATCTGGGTCCGGCTGGCCGGAGTAAGGCGATAACTGATGGGGTTATTGCCACCATGTAGGCTTTGGAGGTTGCTGCTGCCCTGAATAACACTTCGCTGGACAGTGAAGTTCGGGTTGATGCTCTGGTGCGGGAGAGGGACGCTTTGACCGCCAAGGTGGCTGCTCTTGAGGAGGATCAAAGGAGCAAGAGATCGGTCGCGGAAGAGCGTGATCGTCAGCTGACTTCTTTGAAGGAGCAGTTATTCGGGGCTCAAACCGCTCTGGAGCAAGCAACCGACTCTTCCCGGAAGCTGGCGGAGGAGAAGGCGTCGTTGGAGGAGGCTCTGAAGAAGGCGAACCTTCCTGGAGAGGATGAGGCGCAAGACCTTACTGTCCTGCGGCGCGCCGACCTTGTGGACAGGATTGGTGAGCTGGAAGGAAGCTTGGTGGACGCTGTCAAGCTTGGGTTTGAGCGGGCGGTGGCTCAGCTGAAGGTGGTGAACCCGGGTATCGAGCTGAACGTCGAAGGAATTCATCCCCTTAGCGAGGTGAGCGATGGGGTGATTACTCCGCCTCCTGATCCCGAGGAAGGAGACGGGCGTGTTGACGAAGCCCAGGCCTGATGAGGTCTTGTAATTTTCAACAACCAAACTTGTAATGACATTGTGCGCCCTTAGTGGTTTTAACACTTTTGTAATATAGTTGTATCATTTTTAATTACACTTGTTTGTATGATTCATTTTCAAGTATAATGTTTTGAATTTGAATGCTCGTCGTGTGAGGCTTTTTGATACTGTGAGAAGTATTTGTTGAGAGCGAATTATCTATCTTGCGTGTGTGACAGACTGCAATAATTCGTATGCTCTTAATTGTTCAACTTGTAAACATGTCTGCTTTTGAATTACGAAGCTCTTAAGTTGAATGTGGTGGGATAGACTACCCCCCGCAATTATTATTTCGACGAAGTGATTTAATGATTGGAGAGTTTAGCGTATCCGCCTGGTATTTTTACTACTTTGACTTGATGAAATCAAAGTTTTGCCTTTTGCCTCCTAGGTAGTAAGTTTACTTTGCTTGGAAAGTTCTACCATTGCGTAGTTTTTGCAAGGAAGGGCTTAGGCAAGAGTTTTCTAACTGTTTACACGGAGTATTTGTCAGAAGTATTGCACATCCAAGAGATTGTTTATCTGAATGTGTGTCCAAAGTTATGGACGTGTAACAGTAGATGAACAAGAGAATTTTTTCTAGGTTCAATCCACTGAGGCGTGAAACACCCATCGCGAGCTGGGGTTCTACCTAACATGCCGAGCAGTGATGTCGCAGCGGTAAGCGTACATATTGAGAAGTAAGAGAGTTTGTTTTATAAATCCCTCTCATCCTTACTCTTTTTGGATTCGGAGTGGCATGACTTTCCTCTTTCGTTTACTTGCTCGACGGGGAGCGATGAGTTCATCGTGTAGAACTAAGTACCTACATTAGAGTAAGTTGGCGTTAGCCGCCATCTAAGTGTAGTAATTTTTGAGCTTTTCTGCATTCCATGTTCTTGGAATTGCGTTTTGATGGAGGTCTTCGAGCCCGTAAGCTCCCGTCCCGGTCTTCATCCGGATCCTGAAGGGACCGTCCCAGTTGGCGGCGAGCTTCCCTTCTTCGGAATCCTTCTGGCTTCGCCGGAGGACGAGATCACCCACTTCGAATTATCTCCTTATGACCTTTTTGCTGTGGCGAGCGACTATTTTTTGTTTTAGCGCTGCCTCACGTAAGGTCGCCCCAATTCTGACTTCGTCGACGAATTCGAGCTCTTCACGTAGGTTTGCTGTGTTGGCTGGGAAGTCAGTGCTGGCATCAGTACGCCATGTCAGTTCAGTTAGCTCAATGGGTAAGACTGCCTCTGTCCCGTACGTGAGTCGAAAAGGTGACTCGCCAGTTGTGGAGTGGGGCGTGGTTCTGTAGGCTCACAGGACTGCGTGTAACTCCTCGGCCCATTGAGTTTTGGCCGTATCTAACCTTCTTCGTATTCCTCGCAGAATGACCCTGTTTGCAGCCTCGGCGAGACCGTTGGCTTGACGGTGTTCAACGGAAGTGAAGCTCTGTTTGATGCCAATATTCCTTAGGTAGTCCTGGAACCTTTGGTCCGTAAACTGTGTACCATTGTCGGATATTACTAACGCCGGTACTTCGAATCTTGCCAAG
The DNA here is from genome assembly GCF_051527215.1 of Medicago sativa. NCBI lineage: Eukaryota > Viridiplantae > Streptophyta > Magnoliopsida > Fabales > Fabaceae > Medicago > Medicago sativa. Next base: position 37,625,785 of record NC_140751.1, read on the forward strand.
ATATTTCTTTTGAAGAAGCGGAGTATGTTTTTAGCTGTGATCTTGGCTAATGGCTCTGCTTCTATCCATTTGGTTGCGTAGTCGATTGCGACTACCAGATATTTGAGCTGACCTGCTGCTTTGGGGAATGGTTCCAAAAGGTCGATGCCCCACCATGCGAAAGGCCAAAGTGAGACCAAGGATGTTAGCTCAGCCGGGGGTGCTACGTGCATGTCCCCGTGTCGCTGGCATTTATCGCAGAGGTTCACGTAGTCCTGGGCGTCCTTCAACATGGTAGGCCAGTAGTATCCTGCTCGTAGGATTTTTTTTGCGAGAGCTTTTGCACCAAGGTGTTGTCCGCAGATGCCGTCGTGGACGTCGGCAAGGACTTCTTGGGTCTCATTAGGTCCTAGGCACTTGATTAATGGAGTTATGAAACCACTTTTGTACAAGGTTCCCTCCACTAAAGTGAAGGAGCAGCCCTTCGTTTCAACCTTGTTTTTTCTTGTGGGTCAGTCGGGAGTTCGCCGATCTCTATGTATCGAGATATGGGTCCTCTCCAGTCTTCCATTCCGATGATTGCATTGATCTCCAGAGGGAGAGCTCCCCTATCCTGGATGCTTGGCTCGCTGAGAACCTCTTGTATGACTGTTTTGTTCCTGTTTGCAGTTCGTGTACTTGCGAGTTTTGAAAGAATGTCCGCCCGAGTATTTTGTTCGCGGGGAACGTGAATTACTTCGACGTTTTCGAATTCTTTCATCTTCTCTAGTACTAACTGGACATTTTCGAGCTCCCATGTCTTTGGTAGTTTGCAAGCCAGCTAGGAAGGCCTCATATTCTGCAGTGTTATTGGTAACCGGAAAAGACAACGCGAGGGAAATTTCGACAACGATACCTTTGTTATCTTTGATGATTATTCCGGCTCCACTTCCCTTGGAGTTGGATGACCCATCTACGAAGACGGTCCACCCCTCGGGGTTACCCTCAGCTGGGAAAGTCATCTCAGCGAGAAAGTCGGCGAGCACTTGTGCCTTTAGTGCCTTTCTGGATTCGTAATGAATGTCGAACTCGGATAACTCGAGCGACCATTTCATCATCCGACCGGCTACGTCTGGGCGACCCATGATTTGTCTGATGGGTTGGTCCGTCCGGACTACCACCGTATGTGCTAGGAAGTACTGCCTCAACCTTCTGGCTGCGGTGAGGAGTGCGAGAGCTACCTTTTCAATCCTTTGGTACCTTGTCTCAAGTCCCAACAATGCTTTGCTGGTGAAATATACCGGTTTCTGTCCCTCCGCCGTTTCTCTGATGAGGACGGCGCTTATCGCGTCAGAGGAGACAGAGAGGTATAGGTATAGTATTTCACCTTGATCTTGTCGCGATAGCACTGGTGGCGCAGAGAGCGTTTCTTTGAGGTGCTTCAAAGCGGTCTCGCACTCGTCCGTCCATTCGAACTTCATTTCTTTCCTCAAGAGTTTGAAGAAAGGAAGTGCGTGTTGAGCGGATTTAGCCACGAACCTTGAGAGGGCGGTCATCATTCCGTTGAGCGTTTGGATGCATTTCTGGGAGTGGGGTGTTGGGAGTTCAGTAAATGCTCGACATTTGTCTGGATTCGCTTCAATTCCTTTTCCCGTCAGATAGAAACCGAGGAACTTACCCGCTTGGACTCAAAAGGTGCATTTTTCTGGGTTGAGGCGCATGTTGTACTTTCGAGTTTGTTCGAACACTCTTCTGAGATGGGCGGCATGATCCATCTCTTGTAGGGATTTTCGATCATGTCATCCATGTAGACCTCGAGAATGTCGCCAAGAAGTGTCTTGTCGTAGACCTTGTTCATCATACGTTGATAAGTGGCCCCTGCATTTCGTAGATCGAAGGACATTACGTTGGAGTAATAGTTCCCTGATTCGGTCATGAAGGTTGTTTTCGTTTTATCTTCTTCGGCCATGGGTATCTGGTTGTACCCAGAATAGGCGTCCATGAAGGATAAAGTTTATAGCCAGAGGAATTATCAACGAGTTTATCGATGTTAGAAAGAGGATATGCGTCTTTAGGGCAGGCCCTATTAAGATCGGTATAGTCAACACACATACGCCATTTTCCATTAGATTTCTTGACAAGTACAACGTTGGAAAGCCAGGTAGTGTATTTGGCGTCAGAAATAAAATTTGCCTCTAGGAGGTCATTTACAGCTTTTTCCGCAGCCTCCGACTTTTCAGGAGACTGCTTTCTTCGCCGTTGGGCTACAGCGCTAACTCCGGGATCTATTGTCCGTTGGTGACAAGCGACGCTGGGGTCGATTCCGGGCATGTCGGCCGCGCTCCATGCGAACAGATCGGCGTTTTCTCTGAGGCAGGCGATCAGCTGGTTCCTGACGAGATCTGGGAGATCCTTGCCAATCTTAAAGTTCTTTGAGGGGTCGCTTCCGAAAGAAACCATCTCGAACTCTCCGTCAAGAATGGGTCTGAGAAGTTTCGCGTTGAGCGGATCCTACTTTTCCCGTTTTTGTTCCTTTAGGTCTTCCTTGGTGAACCTGAGGTCAAGTTTGACCAAGTTGGCATCCAGAATGCTCGCACCAGTTTTCCCTTTGTCCTCAGCGGGCTTGCTGGAGTGGGATGAAGGTGAGAAAAACACAAGAAGGGGGGTTGAACTGTGTTTTGAAAAATTCTTCGTTTCTCCTAAAAACTGAACACACTGATCAGAAGCTAAGTGAGACAGCTTCGGAAGTGATAATCAGAATCTAAATGCAGCGGAATAAAACAGAGAGAGAGAAGAAGAACGACACAAAGTAATTATACTGGTTCCTTCCACAATCCGGAAGTAGTCCAGTCCCCCTTGCACTTCCAAGGAGATTTCACTAAGAGTAATATCTGATTACAATTGCTCAAGCACACAAGAAAGAGACTTCCTTTGCTCAAGCACACAAGCTAGAGACTTCCTTTGCTCAAGAACACAATCAAGAGACTTCCTGCTCAAGCACAACTGCAAGAGACTTCCTAACTAAACAAAATTACACAGAAAATTGTTTAAGGTTGAGCACTTGATATACAATCAGAGGTGCTCACAATACAAATCAGATACAGACTCAATGGACTTAAGAATTTCTAAGATATGACTTTGAGACACAGAAATTCTAATTGAATGCAGAACAATTTCAGCAGAGATTTGGCACTTGTAAAAGTATTGAGAGTCTGTTGTTCAGCATTACAAAATCTCTAGGTCTTCACTCCTTTATATAGAGGTGTGAAAGAGACGTTGTGAAATTGCCAGCACCCAAAGAGTCGTTGCTGAAGCTTGATCTTTCACCTTTGATCTTTTGCCTGATTTGGTTGTTGTCCTATGAAGAACTAATTTGAAATCCATTCCTTATCCAAAGGAACATCTATGCAGGCGAAACCGTATTCTGGAGTTGTTTTCTTGTCTTGTAGCGTGGACACAAAACAGAGTAGTGGAGAACGTGGTTGTACAATTCGTACAAATGTCAACGCTTTCGTCCAAATTGCAAGCACATGCCTTCAAACACCTTTGAAATGACCGTTGCAAAATTCCACTAATCCTTTGTAGCGTTTTCGAATCCAATAGACAGCTTTTGCAGTGATAATTCTTCAATTCTTGAATCTTTGCAAATCCAGTTGATATTCAGCTTCTGGTGAAATAGCTTCTGATGAGGCAGCTTCTGATGATGCAGCTTTTGATGATACAGCTTCTGCAGCTTCTGATGATGCAGCTTCGGATGTTATGACTTCTGGACCTCTTGTCGTCAGGAGCACTATTCTTACTTCAGAAGCGACTTAACTTCATGAGCGTTTTTTTTTCTTAAGTAGCACGTTGCCTTCAGGAGCGTCCAAGCTTCAATTTTGTTGTTTCCTTTGCTCTTTATTTGCTCATTCAGAACCAATGATGATGTAACTATTTAATTATGGTCCTGTACACTTGAACAAATATTAGCTAGTCCAATTTACAATTTTTAATACCTTGTTATCATCAAAACTCTTTAAGGTTCATTGTTAAACACATTTTGTTCCAACAATCTCCCCCTTTTTGATGATGATAAACAAAAGTATTTAAAAATTGATCAATTGTTGTTAATTTAATTAACAAGTTGACTTTGGGGTTCTGAGGTTTGTAAGCTCAGAATCTGAGGTTTGTAAGCTCAAACTCCCCCTGAGTCTGATAGTCTTTAAGGTGAGGTTTGTAAGCTCCCCCTAAGTTCTATCCAGGTTAATTAAATTCATTTTTTGCACAATAAAATTATCAGAGCTTTAAAAAATGAATCATTGAAAGAATTAATTTAGAGATAAGAAGAATGGTTCAATTAATTTTACTTGAATTTTGATACTCCTTCTTTCGTTCATAGCTTATACCAATAAGGTAAAAAATGATAGAAGTTTTTCAAAAATTTCAAATGCCATTAATGGGGCTCAGAGCCTTTAAATACTTGTCACATATACTCCCCCTTTTGTCATTATCAAAAAAAATTGAAAAAAAAAATAAGCATAAAAGACAAAAAAAAATTTGGGCAAAAAAAAAAAAAACTCAAACATGAAGAGAGTATAATAGGAAAATAACTAAGTCAATCAGAGCAATGTAAATGAACAAGAATATCCAGGCATTATACATAAATCAGAAGTAGCTAAGCAGTCAGAACCATTAAGCATTCAGAAGCATAGAGAAATAAAACAAAATGGTTTCAGAAGCAAGGACTAAGAATTTAAAACAAACAACAAACAAAAGATAACACTAAGGTGTGCAACTAAGGGTTGGTTTGTTGTTGTTTCTTCATCTTCTCCATTTCTTCAATTTTCTTCTGCAACTGTTCTTCAAGAAATTGTTGCCTTTGGAGAAGAGCCTGTTCCCTTTCTCTAGCCTCTTGCTGCTGCTGTGCCATCTGTTTCTTCAGAAGCTTACACAACCTTGCTTCTCTGGTCAAGTAGTCCATTTCTAAGAAGAAAGGCTGGTTTGCCAGGAGCAGTGTAGGATTTCTAACTCTGAGACTCTGATTCAGATTTTCCATAAGCCTTCTGACTGAAGCTTGCTTGACTCTGATGCACTTAGCCTTTATGTCTTCAATAAGCTCAGTTGCCCGGTTCTGAAGTGATGCCCAAGAGTCTTCATATGCGTTGGTGAGATCAATTGTCCTCCTTTGATCCACCAGATTATGCATTTGAGAGAGAATAGAGAGTAGCTCAGCATCAATATATCCAGATTCTAGGGTGTTTGTGGGTGGTTGTTCAAGAATTTCAGGATCAGAATCACTAAGTTCAAGGTCTTGAACAAGGCTAGAAACTGGAATGGTGATGTGTTGAGTTGGGGTTGAGGTTGATGACTGGTCAGAAGCAATGTGTGCGGTAGAGGTTAGGTCTTGGACATTGACTTGAGAGTTGTCAATATCCATGGGAGTTGGTTGGGGTTCAATGTGCTCTGGTTGGGTTTCAGTTTCAGTTGGTGGTTGTTGTGGTGAAGTTGATGTTTGAGTGTTGAGTTAGGGGTCAATGGTAGCTACTGGTGATTGTGGGGGTGTTGTGGGTTTATGTGGTTCAGGTGTTTGTTGATGGGGGTTTTCTGAAACAACATTTTCAGAAGCAGCTGCTTCTGGGGTTGTTTCAGAGGCTTTTTCTGAGGTGGGTTTGTCTATAGGTAACTCACCTGAGTAGTGGAGAGCAAGGCTGTCTAAGACAGAAGTGTCTTCTTCTTGCTCAGTTGCTTGTGGTGAAAGGGGTGAGATGGGGGTAGAGGTGACTGGAATCTGACATACCTTGACTTTAGTTCCAGCTACTGAAGTGGTAGCACTAGGTGCTTTCAGAACCGCTTCTGAAGCTTTAACAGCCACTTCCTTGACTTCTTCAGACTTCTTCTTGAAGAATTCATCACATTTCTCCAGTCCTGAAGCCTTGAGCCTTTGATCCCTTTCCAGATTGTACTGAGCTTCTTTCCTCTTTATCTCAGTTAGCATCTGAACAGCTTGCTCATCAGCTTCTTTCTCCATATCAGAAGTCACTACAACCATTGGAGTGAAGGTTAGTTCAGATGCCTTCTCCTTATGCTCATTTCCCTTTATCCCATCAAGGGCTTTGTTCAGATGCTCTTCTGTGATGATGGACTCTGATCTGCCCTTACTTCTTTTCTCTGGAATAAAAGCGGCACCAACTTTCTTTCTCTTTCCTTTATCCTTTGCAGCATCAGACTCTGAAGCATCAGCTTCTGGAATTCTAAGATTCACATTCTGATCCATCTGTTCTTGCTCTATGTTATCAGCACCAGCAAATTCCTTCAAAGCTTTTGCTTCTCGCCAATTTTCTAGATAATCATCAGAATGTTCCTTAGCCATTCTCTTCATGGCTGGAGTCACTTGAACCATAGAGCTTTTCATTTCAAGTGGAGCCTTCTTTCTTTTCAGCTTAGGCTCTGCATCTTCTTTCTCTATCTCCTTCCAAGCTTCTTCCAACCTTTCTTTATGAAAAACGGTTTCAGCTTTCCCTCTCTTTCTCTTAGCAACCTTCTGTTGCTTGCCTTTATCAGTAGCAGCTTCTGATGCAGTAGCACTCTTAACCTTCTTTACTTTAGCAGGAACAGCTTCCTCCTGAGTGCTTGCATCTTCTTCCAAGACATACTCAGCTACTGATTTAGCCAAGATTTTAGGATTACTTTCCTCAAAGATTGAAGGAAAGTTCCTGATAATCTTAGTTTCTTCTGTAGTCATCTCCAACCACTTTTCATTTTCAGGAGCTTTCTTGATAAACTTCATAGAGAATAAGCTCCTGCTACTGATAGTCCTTTCAGCAGTAGACACTTCAAAGCATTTATCCGAAGCACTCCTTGTATTTCTCAAGAAGTCCAGCACTCTTCCTTGATGAAAGATCTCAGACAATAATCTTCCATAAGGTACTTGTTTTCTTCATTTAATAGTGCCTTCATTTATAGCCCAGCAGAGATGATCCATTACATATCTTGGGAAGTTTATCTTTTCCAGATTGGTCATGAAGTAAATTGCTAGCTTCTGTTGGTTGTTGGGTTGATCAGACCCTCCTGCTCTTTGAAAGAAACAATCGTTACTGAATTTCACCAACATTCTGTTGTGAATCTCCATTTCAGAAGGCTTAGCATCTTTGTTTCCAGCCAGAAGAGTGTTGTAGTAGCTTTGCAGCAGGATATCTTCCTTCCTGACTATTTCTTGAAACCTTCCTTCTGCATTCATTCTACAAGCTTTAGCTATAACATCCTCAGTGATGGTTATAGGAATGACCATCACTTCAGACCTTATTTCTAAGCTATCAAATGATGTAGGATTCATATCCATGGTCATTTTTCCTTTCTTTGACCCAGCTTGTTTGCTTACGACCTTTGTAGGCTTTCCATTGTACACTTCAGCTTTTAACCAAAAGTCCTTGACCAAGTTCACATATGTTGGCCCAATTAGCATCTTGAAATACTCAGTCAGCTTCTGAGTTTCTATCAATCCTTCCATGTTCACTTTGTACTTCTTAAGTGAAACAAAATCCACCGGTGACTCTACTTGAACTATTAAGGATTTCCATGGAATATCCATAGTCTTCTCTTTGTAGACGGACCCAGATTCTGGTACGCTATGCATGTTAGAAGTAGATTCTGAAACTTCTCGTTGCGAACTTGATGATGCCATTTGATGATTGACGAAGATTTGAAGAAGATGAAGATTTTAGGGTTCTAAGTTTGAGAGAATGCGCTTACTTCACAAGAGGTTTGAGAGCAAATATGTTTGTTGTGAGTGAGTAGTGTGTGAATTGACAAAGTGTTAAAAGTAAAACGATTGCAATTCAAAAGAGACAAACAAACATAACATTAATGACAAAATTGGGGGCGCGTGAAAAGTACTTTCAAAGCTATTAAATCATCATTGCCCTTTTAGTTATACACCAATACATACAGGCCACGTCAGAAGTTCACAGAGTAACTACCAAGTTAGTGGGCCAGAAGTTACTTTTAAAAAGTAACTCCCAACGTTTCCACTAATTCAACTATTCAGAAGCAACAAATCCAGCTTCTGGACTTCAGATGCTGATGTCATTATTATCAGAAGCGAGTTTTCCTCAGAACCTCAATAAAGAGCTTCTGATGGACTACTGTTTCTAAACTGACTTCAGAACCTAAAATCCTATTCAGGAGCAAGCAAGCATTTAATCAGATACAAAGTGCATGTTCAAATTTTTCTTTATAAAATCAAATCTTTCAACAGTTAAAGGCTTAGTAAATATGTCAGCCCATTGATTTTCAGTATCAATGAATTGTATATCTAAAATTCCTTTTTGAACATAATCTCTGATAAAACGGTGTTTGATTTCAACGTGCTTAGCTCTTGAATGCAAAATTGGATTTTTAGACAAACAAATAGCAGCAGTATTATCACAATAAATAGGAATACTGTTAGCAATTATCTGATAATCTTCCAACTGATGTTTCATCCAAAGTAGTTGTGTACAACAACGTGCAGCTGAAATGTATTCTGCTTCTGCTGTAGACATAGCAATAGTTGTTTGTCTTTTGCTAGCCCAGGATATAAGATTATCACCCAGAAATTGATAATTGCCACTGGTTGACTTTCTTTCAATCCTATCACCAGCATAATCAGCATCACAGAATCCAATTAGCTTATAATCTAAGGATTTCTTATAAAGGAGTCCAAGATTAGTTGTTCCTTTCAAATACCTGAAGATTCTCTTGACAGCAGTCATATGAGATTCTCTAGGATCTGATTGGAATCTTGCACACAAGCATACACTGAATAAAATATCTGGCCTAGATGCAGTGAGGTATAACAAAGAACCAATCATACCTCTATACAGCTTCTGGCCAACTTTAGCTCCTTCAACTTCTTTGCTTAAGGTGCACATAGGGTGCATTGGAGTGTTCATCACTTTACAATCTTCAAGCTTGAACTTCTTCAGAAGCTCCTTTGTATACTTAGATTGATGAACATAGACTCCATCTTTGCATTGATTAATTTGAATGCCCAGGAATAACTTCAGCTCTCTCATCATGCTCATTTCAAATTCATCCTGCATTAACTCAGAAAATTCCTTGCAAAGAGATGCATTAGTAGAACCAAATATTATATCATCAACATATATTTGCACAACAAGAATATCTTTCCCAAGGGTCCTTCTGAAGAGTGTTGTATCAACCTGTCCTCTTTTAAAATCATTCTTGATTAAGAAATTACTTAGTCTATCATACCAAGCTCTGGGAGCTTGTTTCAAGCCATATAGTGATTTCTTCAGTTTAAAAACATGGTCAGGATATTTAATATCCTCAAATCCAGGAGGTTGCTTGACATACACTTCTTCTTCTATGACACCATTTAGAAATGCACTCTTGACATCCATTTGATATAATATTATGCCATGATTAACTGCATAGGAAAGAAGTAACCTGATTGCTTCCAATCTTGCAACTGGAGCAAAAGTTTCAGTGTAATCAATGCCTTCTTGTTGACTATACCCTTGTGCAACAAGTCTGGCTTTGTTTCTTGTTACTTCACCTTGCTCATTCAGCTTGTTTCTGAATACCCATTTTGTTCCAATAATGTTCTTGTGCTGAGGTTTGGGTACCAGATCCCACACATCATTTCTTTGAAATTGATTCAACTCTTCTTGCATAGCTAGGATCCATCCATCATCTGAAAGTGCTTCATCAACTGTTGTAGGTTCAATCATTGAGATTAGTCCAATCATTGACTCTACTTGTCTGAAATGTGATCTTGTTCTTCTTGGACTATCTTTGTTTCCAATGATTAGCTCCTCAGGATGTGAAGACTTGTGTTTGAATGTGTTTCTGGGAGGATCTGCTTGATGTGAGCCATCTTGTGCTTCATCAGAAGCAGCTTTATCTTGCGCTTCTGATGTGGGTTCAGCTTCTGGACTATCTTCAGATTCAACTATCTGATCAGGTTCTGGAGTAACTTCAGGAACCTGTATCTCTGCAAAACTTTCATCTTGCTTTGAAGTTTTATCTTCAAGCTCCTTGTCATCAAATTTAACGTGCATAGATTCTTCAACACAGAGTGTTTCTGAATTATACACTCTGTATGCCTTTGACCTTTCAGAGTAACCTAAAAAGATTCCTCTTTGGGCCTTGGCATCAAATTTCTTTAGGTAGAGCTTGTTGTTCAGAATGTAACATGTACATCCAAATTGATGAAAGTAAGAGATATTGAGTTTTCTTCCTTTAAAGAGTTCATATGCAGTTTTCTCCAAAATAGGTCTAATATAGATCCTGTTTTGAACATAACATGCTGTATTCACTGCTTCTGCCCAAAAATGTTTAGCCAAATTGTTTTCATGGATCATGGTTCTGGCCATTTCTTGTAAAGTTCTATTCTTTCTCTCTACAACCCCATTTTGTTGCGGAGTTCTAGGAGAAGAGAATTCATGAATGATTCCATGTTTTTCACAAAAAGCTTCAAATGACTCATTTTCAAATTCTCCACCATGATCACTTCTGATTTTCAAAATTTTTGACTCTTTTTCAGTTTGAATTTGTGTGCAGAAGTCACAGAATACCTCATATGCATGATCCTTACTTTTCAGGAATTTCACCCAAGTCCATCTGCTGTAATCATCAACAATGACTAATCCATATATACTTCCATATAAGGATGCAGTACTCACTGGTCCAAATAAATCAATATGGAGTAATTCTAAAGGTCTTGAGGTTGAAACAATGTCTTTGGTTTTAAAAGATGATTTCACTATTTTCCCTCTCTGGCATGCACCACAGAGTGCATCTGAATGATAGTCAATGTCTGGTAGCCCTTTCACAAGTTGTAACTTACTAAGCTTAGAGATTAACCTCCAGTTAGCATGTCCCAACCTTCTGTGCCACATCCATTTCTTATCATTCACTGATAGTAGGCAAATTACATTCTGATCAGCCAGTTCAGAAAAATTGATTTTATAGACATTGTCAACTCTCTTTCCTTTGAACACAATGGATTTGTCTTCCTTGTTGATTACTGTACAGTTGGGTTTTTCAAAAAGCACATCATAACCATTATCACAAAATTGACTAATGCTCAAAAGGTTATGTTCAAGACCATCGACCAACCATACATTATTAATTGAGGTTGAGGAATTACCAATAGTTCCTGTACCTATGATCTTGCCTGACTGGTTGCCTCCAAATTTCACATTTCCTCCCTCTTTCATTGTTAGGCTGAGGAACATGGACTTGTTTCCTGTCATGTGTCTTGAGCAGCCGCTGTCTAGGTACCATGATCTTTGCTGTGGCACTGCTCTTAGACATACCTGCATCATTGACATTTTTAGATTTAGGTACCCATTGTCCTATGGGTCCTGGAAGGTTAGTACTTAAGGCTTTACTCTTCACTTCTTGTACCTTGTGCTGTGAGTTGGGTTGCTTCTGATTAACCATCACCTTAGGTTTTGGTACTTCAGAAGCAGTAACTGTCTTCTGAAACTTTGATTTCAGAGCCTCAGATTTTGGTTTCACCAGACTCTGAGGAATAGGTTCTGATCTTTTCAGGATCCTAACCTTTGAAGTCTTGGAATCAGATTTGATCATAGCCTTTGACTTAGAGTTCTTTGGCTTTGAAGTAATCTTAGCCTTAGAACTAGAGGCTTCAGGTTCTGATTGAACAACAGTTTCCAACTCAGCCCCTTCTGGTACAAAGAAGGTTTTCAGACCTTCCTTGATGCATTCACAACAATATTTTAAATTGGTTTTCTCAAGTTTCACTTCTGGAAAACCAATTCCTCTGCCATTGTTCTTGTAAATGCTATAAATCATAGAAGCTACTCTGCTTCTGTCAATGCCAGATATAATAAAATCTTCAAGAGCAATTTCATGGTTACTTAAAGGTTTTTCATTACACTTTTCTTGTAGCTTCTGACATAAGAACCTGAGCTGATCTTCATATGTTTTACACATGAAGTCAAAGCCCCTAAGTCCTTGTTCAGAAGCTTTCAGATCCAATAGAGTTGATTTTTGCTGTTTTACCAAATCAGCATATTTTTCTTTTAAATCCTTCAACTCATTGGTTCTTACTTCAAAATGTGTAAGGAGTTCTTTAAGTGACTCAACAAGTTCATCTCTGGGAATTTTGGAATATACCTCATTTTCATCTTCTGAGTCTGAATCTGATCCAGCTTCTGAAGTTGCTGTTGCTACCAACCCAACAGCTACCTTTGCATCTTCATCAGCTTCCTCTTTATTAGATCCAGATTCACTTCCCAAATCATCCCAGGTTGCCATTAAACTCTGCTTAATCTGCTTCTTGAATTTGCTTGGTTTGAATGTAGACCTCTTTGACTTGTCCTTTGACTTTTCTCTTTGAAGATCAGGGCATTCAGCAATGAAGTGTCCAGGCTTCTTACAGTTGAAGCATCCCTTCTGATCTTCTTTCCTTGAGCTTCTGGAGTTACCCCTTCTGGCAAGAAACTTTCTGTTCTTCTTGGCCAGATACTGAAGTCTGTTTGAGAGCATGGCCATTTCAGCAGCATCTGGTTCAGAATCTGAACTTGACTGTTCTTCCTCTTCAGATTCAACCATTTTGAGAGCTTTTGATGACTTGCCTTTGGATGGAAGAGCTATTGATTTACTCTTCTTAGTAGACTCATGTTCATTAAGACTTAACTCATGAACTTTGAGAGAACTAACAAGATCTTCGACACTTAAAGTGTTTAAATCTTTAGCTTCCTCAATGGCAGTCACCTTTGGTCTCCATCTGGCAGGTAAGCTTCTGAGTATCTTGCTTACATGATCAGAAGCAACATAGCTCTTCTTCAGAATCTGTAGCCCAGAGACTAAGGTTTGAAACCTTGAGTACATCTCCTCAATAGTTTCATCATCCTTCATCTTGAATAACTCATACTGATGTACAAGCAGGAGAGCCTTTGCTTCTTTGACCTTTTTGCTCCCTGCGTAGTTTGAACAAAGAGAAGCAAACATAGCTTTGGCAGTGGACTTGTCACTCATCTTCTTGTATTCTGCTTTGGGTATGGCAGTGACAAGAGCTCCTCTGATAATATGATGCTTCTTATAGAGTTTCCTCAGTTCTGGAGTATGTTTCTTTCTATCCACATCAGCTCCTTCTTCATCAAGGACTAAATCACCAACACCATCTTCCAGAATATCCCATAATTCTTCATCTAGGCTCATGATGTAACTGTAAAAGTTGGTCTTCCACCAAGAAAATTCTTCAGCATCTCCATTGAATTTTGGAATCTTCCCAACACTGGATTTCTTACTATCGCTATAATCATGTGAGACATTTTTATAGCTAGTATCACCAGAACCAGTAGGAGGAGGAGTAGACATGTTTTTCTCAGATCTTTGACTGTTGCATGGTTAAGTGTTACACAACAGACCAAGGCTCTAGATACCAATTGAAGGTGAGAAAAACACAAGAAGGGGGGTTGAATTGTGTTTTGAAAAATTCTTCGTTTCTCCTAAAAACTGAACACACTGATCAGAAGCTAAGTGAGACAGCTTCAGAAGTGATAATCAGAATCTAAATGCAGCGGAATAAAACAGAGAGAGAGAAGAAGAACGATACAAAGCAATTATACTGGTTCCTTCCACAATCCGGAAGTAGTCCAGTCCCCCTTGCACCTCCAAGGAGATTTCACTAAGAGTAATATCTGATTACAATTGCTCAAGCACACAAGCAAGAGACTTCCTTTGCTCAAGCACACAAGCTAGAGACTTCCTTTGCTCAAGAACACAATCAAGAGACTTCCTGCTCAAGCACAACTGCAAGAGACTTCCTAACTAAACAAAATTACACAGAAAATTGTTTAAGGTTGAGCACTTGATATACAATCAGAGGTGCTCACAATACAAATCAGATACAGACTCAATGGACTTAAGAATTTCTAAGATATGACTTTGAGACACAGAAATTCTAAGTGAATGCAGAACAATTTCAGCAGAGATTTGGCACTTGTAAAAGTATTGAGAGTCTGTTGTTCAACATTACAAAATCTCTAGGTCTTCACACCTTTATATAGAGGTGTGAAAGAGACGTTGTGAAATTGCCAGCACCCAAAGAGTCGTTGCTGAAGCTTGATCTTTCACCTTTGATCTTTTGCCTGATTTGGTTGTTGTCCTATGAAGAACTAATTTGAAATCCATTCCTTATCCAAAGGAACATCTATGCAGGCGAAGCCGTATTCTGGAGCTGTTTTCTTGTCTTGTAGCGTGGACACAAAACAGAGTAGTGGAGAACGTGGTTGTACAATTCGTATAAATGTCAACGCTTTCGTCCAAATTGCAAGCACATGCCTTCAAACACCTTTGAAATGACCGTTGCAAAATTCCACTAATCCTTTGTAGCGTTTTCGAATCCAATAGACAGCTTTTGCAAATCCAGTTGATATTCAGCTTCTGGTGAAATAGCTTCTGATGAGGCAGCTTCTGATGATGCAGCTTCTGATGATACAGCTTCTGCAGCTTCTGATGATGCAGCTTCTGATGTTATGACTTCTGGACCTCTTGTCTTCAGGAGCACTATTCTTACTTCAGAAGCGACTTAACTTCAGAAGCGTGTTTTTTTCTTAAGTAGCACGTTGCCTTCAGGAGCGTCCAAGCTTCAATTGTGTTGTTTCCTTTGCTCTTTATTTGCTCATTCAGAACCAATGATGATGTAACTATTTAATTATGGTCCTGTACACTTGAACAAATATTAGCTAGTTCAATTTACAATTTTTAATACCTTGTTATCATCAAAACTCTTTAAGGTTCATTGTTAAACACATTTTGTTCCAACATGGGAAACCGAGTTCTGGGTCTTGTTGGCTTGTAGGAAGCATCTTCTTGCAGCTTCGATGTCTCCGCTGAGAAAGGCGATGATGCCATCCTTTGCATGGTATTTCAACTTCAGATGAGCGGTTGAACATGCGGCCCCTAGCTGGGCGAGTCCGGTTCTCCCTATAATGCAATTATAGAGAGAGGGACAGTCGATCACCAAGAATGGGATCTTTATTGTTTTCTTAGCCTCCTTTTCGCCGAAAGAGACCAGTAGCTCCACATATCCCCATGGTTGAGTAGAAGAGTCGTTGAAGCCGTAGAGTTCATCCCCAACGTAGGGAGAAAGGTTTTTCTCTGTTAGTTGGAGAGTTTTGAACAGGCTGGTGTACATGATGTCTCATGAGGCCCCTGTGTCTATCAGGACTCGACGGACATCTGTGTTGGCCATCGATGCTCGCACGAGCAAAGGGATGGTGGAATTTGAGGCCCCACCAAGCAGTTCGGAGTCGTAGAATGCCAAAGGCGGCCTTCCTCCTCGAGGGGAGGTGGTCATGGTATTGACGCTCATCAGCTCCTCAAGTTTCCTTTTCATGCTGCCCATGGAAATGTTCAGTGCTCCTCCAGTGATAATGTTGGCGGTAGGGAACTGCTCCCAGGTGCATGAGTAGGGGGTGATCTCCACGTTGTCGGGGAAATCGCCAAGGTGCTCCACAGTCATAGCAACGAAACGTCCAGGCTTAGACCCGTCACCAACGACTTCAACTGCTTTCCTTTCTGCTTCGGGATTTTCCACGTACTGTTTGAGCCGTCCTCCCTGTATGAGGAGTTCAATGGCGTCCTTCAGATAGATGCAGTCGTCGGTGGTATGTCCGTGGCATTTGTGGAACCGACAATATTTTGTTTTGTCGATCCACTTCCTCTCCTGAGATGGAGCCTTCGGTGGCTTGATGCCAACTTCTGCTAGATCGGCCACGACGATCTCGGCGAGGATCTTCTCCCTTGACATGGCCAATGGAGTGTACTCGGTGAAGTGGCCACTAGGCCTCTTGCTCTCCCGAACGGCTTTGCCTTTCTTCTTTTTCTCATGGAAGGACTTCTTGGAGGATTCAGCAGCAGGCTCCTCCTTCCTGACCTTGTTGAGGCTGTCCGCGTACAAAGCCTCCTCGTAGGCAATGTAGATCTTGGCGATTGCTAGGAACTCGTTGAGGGTCCTTGGGCGATCCAAGAGGACAGCTTTCTTTACGTCCGTCTCCTCGCGCAGGCCTTTGGCAATGAGGTATAGCTTCATTGTCTCGTTTGCGCCTCGGACCTGGACGGCTTCTTTGTTGAACCTCTCGATGTAGTCTCGGAGGGGTTCACTTCTTCCTTAGACGATGGCTTCGAGGGAAGCCACCGTTTTTGGTTGCGTCCTTGACGCGGTGAAATGGGTGGTGAACTCGTTGCAGAGATCGCTCCAAGAGTCGATGGAGTTTCTCCTCAAGTTCTTGAACCATGTGACCGATCCTCGTCTTAGTGTGGTCACAAAGAGCTTACATTTGACGGCGCCCCGCACCGATCTGTAGGTGAAAACTGCTTCGATGTTCTTGATGTGCTTATCCGGATCGGTAGTCCCGTCGTATGAGTCCATTTGCGGTGGCTTTTCCAGTCCGCGAGGTATGGGAGCTTCACGGATACGCCGTGTAAATGGTCCGTAAGCGTTGCAGTCCGTTCAGGTATCTCGAGTGTCCCCTAAACTGGAAGGCGACCCTGAACGCCCGTTGCGTCTGGGCGAAGACCTCCCGGGAGGAGTCCGGTGCGGAGGGGATCTTCTTGATGAGGCCCGTCTTGGAGGAGATCTCCTGGGTGGAGACCGCCTAGGAGGAGATCTCCTAGGTGAAGACCGTCGGGGAGACCTCCTAGTTGCCGTCCTAGTGTAGGATGGAGATCTGATGCTCACCGAATGTCGGGGGGACCTGGAACGTGACCGGCTGGGATTCTCTCCTCTTCTGTTATGTATTGGGGAGAGAGACCGCCTGTCTTGAACGGTTGGTCATGCCTTTTCCAGGTCCATCAGTCGGCGGTTCTGTTCCTCGATTAACAACGTTTGTCGTTGAACCGTGCGGATCAGGTTACCGATGAGTGCGACGGTTGTTGCATCTTCTGGAGTCTCTGTAGGGCTGCTTGGACCCTGCAGAGGTCTTTGCTAGAGAGGAACTATCTGAGTTGGTTCCTCCCTGGGTGTATCCACAGATGACGGTGAGGATGTCACTCCATCCCGTTGAGGAATGTGCACTTCACTTCGTAACTGGGATTTGGCACCGTTGGCAGCCATGGTATTTTTATGGAAAGCTTTGGTTTTTAGGATTATAAAACGGGAGCTTATTTTTTTCCCACAGACGGCGCCACTGATCGTACCTGATCAGAAGGTGAATGCCGGTGCTTTGAAAGCGGTGGTTGTGACGGTGGTGGAATACGTCAGAATGCTTCTTGGAGCGGATGGGGGTGTGTACCTGCAGGCACTCCGACGCTCAAGTCAGTAGAGATCAGAGAGTGAGGGTTTGAGAGGAAGAAAGATTCTACCTTGGGGACTGCATTGAGTCCCCTATTTATAGAGGTGGAGGGCTGCAGAGCCGTTGAGGAGGCACACCTGGCTCCGGCGGTTACGAAATCGTGGGAAGTGTAACCGCCAGAGAGTTTATTGCGGGAACGTTTTGAATGTGCAAAGAGACGTTGGGGGTTGTTTGAACTGGTCTCATTTGCTTCGTGCACCCCCTCGTGGAGAGAGGGCGTGTTGCGGGCAATAATGCCAAACGTAGAGTTTGGGCTTTGAAAGATATTGGGCCTAAGTTAATGGGCCAAGTACCCTTTTGGCCGGTCCGGAACAGTTAGGATCAAAATCACGTGATTTAATTTTTTAATGGAGGGTTAGGACTTAGAATTACTTTGATTCTTCTATTCAAGTAAATGCATGTCATTAGAAGACTTTGTATATAGTTGCAATTTATACTAACGATGATAGTGAGAAAAACACAAGAAGGAAAAATTGATTTGTGTTGACTTTTTTGGTTTTCTTTTTCTTAGTGTTACAAACTGTTCAGAATCTCATGAGTACAGATTCTAACAGAGTCTGAGTGCAGAATACATAACGAAAATATAAAAGATAGAGAGAAAGAGCAGACACAAGCAATTTTATACCGGTTCCTCCCACAACACAGGAGTAGTCGAGTCCCCTTACACTTCCAAGGGATTTCACTGTAATCTCATAGATTACAGTTGCTCAAGGACTCTTCCAAGAGACTTCCCAATGCTCAAGCATCCTTGCAAAAGACTTCTTTGCTCAAGGTCACTACCAAGAGATTTCCACTGCTCAAGGACAATTCTAAGAGACTTCTATTGCTCAAGCATGCAGGCAAGAGACTTCCAATGCTCAAAGTGCTCCCCTAAGAGACTTCTATTGCTCAATCACAACTGATTGAGACTTCTTATGCTCAATCACAATTGACTGACACTTTGATGCTCAAGGCTTCACCAAGAGACTTATGTTTCTCAAGCTTCTCTTTTGTTTACAGCAAATATAAACAAACTTGTTCTTACATTGGATATAACAATTTTTGGTGTAAGCTGAACAATATGAATAAACTCTTTAAGACTTCTATGATTTCTAAGATTATAAAAGTTAAAACGAAAATCTTAAGTGCTTTTGCGCTATTTGATTTGGCATAGTAATGACACAGGCAGGGTCTTGTTCATCTTCTTCATGGTCTTCAACTCCATATATAGGTCGGGATTTGAGAGATGTTGGAGAAGAGTGCCGTCGCATAAAGATTTGTTGAGAAGCTTCAAATCAAGGACGTTGAGCCATAGTCAGATATGGATATTTCCGTTGGATAGTCATTCGAATATCCTTTGTCGAAACATGAAGTATTTGTTCATTCTTATTGCCCTTGAAGTTCTTTGTATGTTTCTTCACATGGTCAAAAGAAGACAAAATTGTGCTCAGATCCTTTGATGTGGACAACTACAGAAGTCGAAAAACTGACGTAGAGTCTGGGCCCCTCAGGTGCTTCTGAAGTCTGAATGTCTTCCAACTCTTATAGGGTCTTCTGTGTTCGGATAGGTCTTCTGAGTCTGATGATCTTCATAGAGTCTGATGATCTCCTCATCTTCTGAGAGGCATCCTTTTCTTCTAATCCAATATGTCGACTTCTAGTTGACCTTTCTTCAAATCATCTACCAAAGTCTTTAAGCTTCTATTGTGCTTCTGATGCTTCAATACTTGATGGGTATATTATATGATCTTGCACACTTGAAAAACTATTAGTATGTCCAATTGTTTTTCAATACTTGTTATCATCAAAACCTTAGAGGAATTGTACAAGACCCTTCTTGTTCCAACAATCTCCCCCTTTCTGATGATGACAAACATAAGTATTTGAAATAATTGTTGTTAATCTAATTAATAAGTAAACTTCAGGGTCTGGGGTTTGCAAGTTCCCCCTAAGTCTATCAGTCTCAGGGTTTGAGGTTTGTAGGCTCCCCCTGAGTTTGTGATGGTCCATTAAGGTGAGGTTTGCAAGCTCCCCCTAACTCTCATCTTATAGTTCCTAAGGTGAGGTTTATAAGCTCCCCCTAAGTTATATCTCGGTTAATACAAATTCATTTTAAATTATAATACAACGCATTAGAGCACATAAATATTGACACATCAGAGCTTCCAAGTGCATCAGATCTTTAAACATATCAAAGCTATTAAGGTTTGTTTCGTTTATCCAAGTCTGATAACGCCTTTTTGAGTCTATGAGTTCTAAAAAACACAAGTTAATATAAAGAATAAACTTATTAGATTTTATGCACGTATCATAACTTCTTAAGTCCGATAACTTCTCCAGATTTTGATAAATTCTAAATAGAACAGATTAACTTCTCAGTTCTTCGTTTTCCTTCTCAAGTGCTGAAATCCTTTCAGGTAAGGACGATTCTTGATTCTTGCTTGGAATGGCAGTGCTTCTAGGAGTGAGTCGAGGTTGTTCATGTGAAGATAGGTGTTGGTCAGGCTCTTGGTTGGTCATTTGTGGTTTAGGATGAGATCTAGAGGTTCAGGTGTCGAGGGAGGTCAAGATAGACTTGAATATGTGGGACACATGAATGGTAGAGGAAACAAGTGTAGGATAAACAATGTCTGGAGAGTGAATGTTGACAGTTTCAGCATTCATAGCATTGTCAAGTTGAGGTTCTAGTATAACTTTTATTGCAGGAATAGATGTAATATATAGTTTAGGAACAAGAGTCGACAAGATGTTTGGTGAAGTTTGAGCGAAGAAAGGGGTAGTCTTAGGTGCAGTTTTGCTTAGATCTTAGCATAGTTGGGTGTTTAGGTAAATTGTTTGGACAAAATGTGTTTAACAATGAACCTTAAAGAGTTTTGATGATAACAAGGTATTAAAAATTGTAAATTGGACTAGCTAATATTTGTTCAAGTGTACAGGACCACAGTTAAAAAGTTACATCATTAATTGGTTCTGAATGAGCAAATAAAGAACAAAAGAAAATGAAGCTTAGACGCTTCTGAAGGCAATACGCTCCTGAAGACAGAAAGCGCTCCTGAAGTCAAGCTGCTCCTGAAGAGAGTAAAGCGCTCCTGAAGAAATGGTGCTCCTGAAGATTACTGCTTCTGAAGACAAGAGGTCCTGAAGTCACATCATCAGAAGCTGCGTTATCAGAAGTTGCCTCATCAGAAGTCATTTCACCAGAAGCTGAAGATCAACTGGATTTGCAAAGATTCAAAGATTGAAGAATCAACACTGCAAAAGCTGTCTATTGGATTCAAAAACACAGCAGAAAATTAGTGGAACATTGCAACGGTCATTTCAAAGGTGTTTGAAGGCATGTGCTTGCAATTTGGACGAAAGCGTTGACATTGTACTATTGTACGAACTGTACAACCACCTTCTCCACTACTCTGTTTTGTGTCCACACTACAAGACAAGAAAACAGCTCCAAAATACGGCTTCGCCTACATAGATGTTCCTTTGGATAAGGAATGGATTTCAAATTGGTTCTTCATATGACAACAACCAAATCAGGCAAAAGATTATTAGTGAAAGATCAAGGTTCAACAACGACTCTTTGATGTGCTGGCAATTTCACAACGTCTCTTTCACACCTCTATATAAAGGAGTGAAGACTTAGAGAATTGGCAATGCAAGAACGTTAATGCTAGAACACTGAACGAAAGACTCACAACATTTTTACAAGCGTCAAACCTCTGCTGAAATTGTTCTGCATTCACTTAGAATTTCTGTGTCTCAAAGTTATATTTTAGAAATTCTTAAGTCATTGAGTCTGTATCTGATTTGTATTGTGAGCACCTTTGATTGTATATCAAGTGTTCAACCTTAAACAATTTTCTGTGTAATTTTGTTTAGTGAGAAGTCTCTTGCAGTTGTGCTTGAGCATGGAAGTCTCTTGATTGTGTTCTTTAGCAAAGGAAGTCTCTTGCTTGTGTGCTTGAGCAAAGGAAGTCTCTTGCTTGTGTGCTTGAGCAATTGTAATCAGATATTACTCTTAGTGAAATCTCCTTGGAAGTGCAAGGGGGACTGGACTACTTCCGGATTGTGGAAGGAACCAGTACAATTGCTTTGTGTCGTTCTTCTTCTCTCTCTCTGTTTTATTCCGCTGCATTTAGATTCTAATTACCACTTCAGAAGCTGTCTCACTTAGCTTCTGATCAAGTGTGTTCAGTTTTAGGAGAAACGAAGAATTTTTCAAAACACAATTCAACCCCCTCTTCTTGTGTTTTTCTCACCTTCAATTGTGTATCATTCAAGATGAAGGATGATGAAACTATTGAGGAGATGTACTAAAGGTTTCAAACCTTAGTCTCTGGGCTACAAATTCTAAAGAAGAGCTATGTTGCTTCTGACCATGTGAGCAAGATACTCAGAAGCTTGCCTGCAAGATGGAGACCAAAGGTGACTGCCATTGAGGAAGCTAAAGATTTAAACACTTTAAGTGTCGAAGATCTTATTAGTTCTCTCAAAGTTCATGAGTTAAGTCTTAATGAACATGAGTCTACTAAGAAGAGTAAATCAATAGCTCTTCCATCCAAAGGCAAGTCATCAAAAGCTCTCAAAGTGGTTGAATCTGAAGAGGAAGAACAATTAAGTTCAGATTCTGAACCAGATGCTGCTGAAATGGCCATGCTCTCAAACAGACTTCAATATCTGGCCAAGAAGAACAGAAAGTTTCTAACCAAGAGGAGTAACTCCAGAAGCTCAAGGAAAGAAGATCAGAAGGGATGCTTCAACTGTAAGAAGCCTGGACATTTCATTGCTGAATGTCCTGATCTTCAAAAAGAAAAGACAAAGGACAAGTCAAAGAGGTCTACATTCAAACCAAGCAAATTCAAGAAGCAGATCAAGCAGAGTTTAATGGCAACCTGGGATGATTTGGAAAGTGAATCTGGATCTGATAAAGAGGAAGCTGATGAAGATGCAAAGATAGTTGTGGGGTTGGTAGCAACAGCAACTTCAGAAGCTGGATCAGATTCAGACTCAGAAGATGAAAACGAGGTATATTCCAAAATTCCCAGAAATGAACTTGTTGAGTCACTTAAAGAACTTCTTACACATTTTGAAGTAAGAACCAATGAGTTGAAGGATTTAAAAGAAAAATATGTTGAGTTAATGAAACAACAAAAATCAACTCTATTGGATCTGAAAGCTTCTGAAGAAGGACTTAGGGGCTTTGACTTCATTTGTAAAACATACGAAGACAAGCTCAGGTTCTTATGTCAGAAGCTACAAGAAAAGTGTAATGAGAAACCTTTAAGCAACCATAAAATTGCTCTTGAAGATTTTATCATATCTGGCATTGACAGAAGCAGAGTGGCTTCTATGATTTATAGCATTTACAGAAACAATGGCAAAGGGATTGGTTTTTCAGGAGGGAAACCAAATGAAATCAGTCTCAAAGCATGTTGTGAATGCATCAAGGAAGGTCTGAAAACAGTTTTTGTACCTGAAGGTGCTGAGTTGGAAACTGTTGTTCAATCAGAACCTGAAGCTTCTAGTTCTAAGGCTAAGATTACTTCAAAGCCAAAGAACTCTAAGCCAAAGGCAATGATCAAATCTGATTCCAAAACTTCAAAGATCAGGATCCTGAAAAGATCAGAACCTGTACCTCAGAGTCTGGTGAAACCAAAATCTGAGGTTCTGAAGTCTAAGTTCAAGAAGAAGACAGTTACTGCTTCTGAAGTACCAAAACCAAAGGTAATGGTTAATCAGAAGCAACCCAACTCACAGCACAAGGTACAAAGAGTGAAGAGTAAAGCCTTAAGTACTAACCTTTCAGGACCCATAGGACAATGGGTACCTAAATCTGAAAATGTCAATGATGCAGGTATATCTAAGAGCAGCACCAAAGCAAAGATCATGGTACCTAGACAGCGGTTGCTCAAGACACATGATAGGAGAGAAGTCCAGCTTCCTCAGCTTAACAATGAAAGAAGGAGGAAGTGTGAAATTTGGAGGCAACCAATCTGGCAAGATCATAGGTACAGGAACTATTGGTAATTCCTTTACCTCAATTAATAATGTATGGTTGGTAGATGGTCTTGAACATAACCTTTTGAGCATTAGTCAATTTTGTGATAATGGTTATGATGTGCTTTTTGAAAAACCCAACTGTACAGTAATCAACAAGGAAGACAAATCCATTGTGTTCAAAGGAAAGAGAGTTGACAATGTCTATAAAATCAATTTTTCTAAACTGGCTGATCAGAAGGTGATGTGCCTACTATCAGTGAATGATAAGAAATGGATGTGGCACAGAAGGTTGGGACATGCTAACTGGAGGTTAATCTCTAAGCTTAGTAAGTTACAACTTGTCAAAGGGCTACCAGACATTGACTATCATTCAGATGCACTCTGTGGTGCATGTTAGAGAGGGAAAATTGTGAAATCATCTTTTAAAACCAAAGACATTGTTTCAACCTCAAGACCCTTAGAACTACTCCATATTGATTTATTTGGACCAGTGAGTACTGCATCCTTATATGGAAGTTGTCATACCCCAAATTTTGACCAAAAATCATGCATTCATCCACCAACACGTGTCTTTTGACCCTGATCAGTCTTTGACTTTTCAGTGAAAAATTCGGCAGAGAGGTATTTTAAAATACCTCATATTTGGTTCCGAATCGGGCCCTCTTCTCTCAATTTTTGTTTTTTTTAAATCCATCTTTTATTTAAACTTTCAATTAACCTTAATTAACTTTTAATTTTGTTTTCTTTCTTTTACTTTAACATTATTTGTTTATTTCGGTTTTTTTTACCTTATTATTATTTTAGTCTTTATCCTTTTATTTTTTCATTTTTATTTGTCCCAAATTAAGTCCAAAAATATCCAACACGCTCATTCACAACCTGTTACAACCTGTCAAGCAATTTCATTTCATTCCTCTTCAAGCCACATAAAAATCCAGTTCTATAAATATAACATCAGTAACAACAAAGACCAGGGAACCAACACAGAAGGACAAAAATTTTCCAGCAAAAGAACACACAAAAACAGCCGCAATACCACACAATTTTTGCAACTTAAACTCATAAACCCACAACAACATCATACACGAACAATTCACAACAACCTGCAAACACAATTTTACACACACACACACACACACACACACACACACACACTCACGCATACACACACACGCACTGCTACACACGCACACACGTACCACCTCAACATCACCAGTAAACAAACCGAGCACAGCAAAGTTAGTACCAAAGACGAACTCAAATCAAAATCGGATCAAAAAGGCAAAAGGTAGTAATTTCTAAAACTCTAGATCTAGCCCGGATTTCGTATCTTTTTAAGAAACAAATTTCGAAAACGAAAAGAGAATAAAAAAGGGGTTTAGAAAATATAATTTTTTTTGAAAAAGGAGTCTTTTTTTTTCCGGTACGGTGGCGCCGCCGTCCCAGGCAGGCAGCCGCCGCACCGGAAA
This sequence comes from Medicago sativa, assembly GCF_051527215.1. Lineage (NCBI taxonomy): Eukaryota > Viridiplantae > Streptophyta > Magnoliopsida > Fabales > Fabaceae > Medicago > Medicago sativa. Next base: position 37,650,500 of record NC_140751.1, read on the forward strand.
ATCACTCCGGCGGTGGCCCTTGTTTTTATGAACGAGAGAGAGAAGAGAGTGGGGGGAAGAAGAAAGAGAAAGAAGTGAATGAAATGAATTAAAAAGGAAAGGAATCATATTTATACATCATTTCTTCCTCAGGATTGATCTAGGCCGTTGATCAAATCAACGGCCATGATTTAAACCCATGACTCTTACCCATAACCCATAATCCAGCTGTAACCCACGACCCATTAACCCACCAGGCTCAACCCAACTGAAATTTTACAAGCCCAACTCATTTTCTGTTTTTTTTTTTTTGCATTTGTTCTCTACAGTTTTACTCATGCACCCCCCACAATACTGCCTACACCCCCAACATCTAATTTTTATTTCTTTTTTCATACGTTTTAATTCTCTCTCGCATCTTTTATTTCCTCATGCATTTTTATTTTATTTTTGCATTACATTCTATTGTCTACTATTATCATATATATATTTAAATTTTGTCATTAAATACACACCTCAATCCAGAGTACTCTGGTCCTAAATTAATTGTTAATATTATATTTTTCTCCAGAACAATCTGGTCCTTGTCAATTAAATTAATCTAGAATGCTCTGTTCCTAAATCAACTGTTAATATTATATTTCTGCTTATATAATCATTCTCCAGAGTGTTCTGGTCCGTGTTAAAATAATCTCATATTTCAGCTTAATATTATTTTTCTCATTCTGCTTATATAATTTTCATATTAATATTGCAAAACAACAAAAACATTCAAATATATCAAAATCACTAAAATATATTTATAAGCAAACCTTGATCTCAAATCAAACGATCGTCATTTTATTTTATTTTCTTAAATCAAATTTCAAATCAATCTTAATTCTACTTTGAGTCATTTTTCTTTAATATAAAAAAAAAACACAAACAAATATTCATTGGCCATTTTGGCTTTTCGTTTTAAAACCTTTTTCAAAAACTATTAAAAAACACTCAACCAATCAAACGTCAATTTCTACCCCGAACTACGAGGTTTTGATCCCTCACGGGTACGTAGGCACGGGTCACACGTCCTTCCAAATCGATAAAAATGTAGATAAATTAGGTCTTTATTTTCTTTTATCATTACAAATTCCATTTTTTAAAGCAAGCAAGTTTATAGCACAAAAGTTAAATAAACTCAAGAGGTTCTCGTAGAGTACTACGAATATTTAGGGTGCTTAACACCTTCCCTAAATATAACCAACCCCCGAACCCTTAATCCCTAAAAAATGTGGTATTTGAACCTTTTTCCACTTTCTTTTGAAAAGAATTAAATGTTCAGTCGTGAAACCAAAAGTGGGTCGAACGCTAATGAAATGGCTTGATCTCCGAAAAATGACGCGACAGAAATGGCGACTTCACTGGGGAAGAATGGTTGAGGGTTGAGCCTAACTTGGCTTTTTTAAAATTTGTGCTATAACTTGCTTAAAATCAAAAAAAAATATAAAAGATGGAAATTACATGCATATATGTTCTTCCTTTTTTATTTCTTCTTTCCTAAAACATGAGTGGTGAGATAAGTCCTAACCCGGGCTTGAGAGAAATATAAGATAGGAGTGGTAAACTCATAGTGTCATACCGAGGGTATACTCGTGTCTTGACACATGTGAGATAACCACACTTAGCGGAGGAGCTTGAAGTGATATATGTCGGCGTGTGTTTTCACGTTTAGACTTTATTACTCTTAAGTTTCCGTTGAACGCTAAGGATCTTTAGTAACCCTTAACCCATCTTGGCTTTTTAGGACGTAGTGCGGTGGCTAACCGGGTGTTTTCTCGGAATTAGTCGACACGCGATACTACACTCAAACGAGACTTTCCTACGAATTTTGTTGGACCGGGTGTTTTCTCGGTATCCGATAAAATTCGGAGGGGGTTGGACTTTGGGAACTTGGTAGAACCCTTGTTACAAGTACAAATGAAACTATAGTCCTTACGAAATGGCTTGCTTACCCTTCACTCCAACATTATGGACTTAAACCATACCATGTTTTCTCCGTTCTTTAGCATATTCATGCATACATTCATAGAAACTTTTTCTCATCAAAACATCGAAGGACTTAGATAAGTTTTTGTAAACATCAAAGATATTCCACTTTGTAAAAAGGAACATTAAGAAATACAAACTTTAAAAATCTTAACTAAGTTTTTGCTTTTGTTAAGAACTTTTTCCTTGGTTTTGTTCTTACCTTTTGAAAATAGAACCGATTGCAATATCTTTACAAATTTTCAAATGGAATCATGTTCATCTGCGATGTTTACAATTCACCTTGACAAATCATTCGATAACAAAAATTGTACATTTTTTGCATAAGCATTTCATACATCATGTGCATTCATAGTTTCTATCTGTGTCTCATACTTTGTCTCTATCTACAAACGGTCAATCCATCAGTTAAGTGGTCCGATGTCTTTTTCCAAGTTCGGCTCGCATATGCAAACACTCGTACAAACACAAAAGATGGATCAACTTCAGCAAGAGGTCCATAAGCTTCGGGTGGTACATGGAATGTTTAGTTGCAATTGGGTCTTTACTGATGTTTATTTCTACTACTCATTTGTTCAAAATAATATGTTTGTTTGTTGCTTTATGTTTTTCAAAAAAAAAAAAAATCCTCTCGTCCCACCCAAGACGAAAGTGAACTTGTGTAGGGCTTTTTACTTTATGTATTTTCTTCATTCATGAAAAGTCGCTTTGATCCCGACTTTGCTTTTATTTTGTGCTTTTTTCTAGAAAAAATGGTAATACAAAAAAAACCAAAAAAATTCTCAAATATCTGCATAAGCATTACTTATACTTGTCAAAATCAATAATCAAATCATGCATTAATAAACCCGTTGAATACAATAACCATGTACTCTCTTCCAACTTTGAGTTATCTGTGTCTGAAGATGAAGAAGAGGAAAGTGAAGAGACTCCCGAGGAGATCTCTCGAATATTGGGGCATATTAGCCATCGAAACTACGAACAAAAAAAGAAGATTGCCCAGAAGATGGCCTTCACTTACAAAAACTGGCTTGAGATGTTACCATTACTTTACATGAGTATTGTGCTTCGTACACATTTCAACAGGGGCAACCCCCCCTCCATCCCTCAGTATGCAACATGGAGGTGGTACCTCCCATGCAGGTTTGAAGTCCCGTCAATAGGAATTCTACTACAGTCCAAGCTTAATTAAACTTAAAATGCATGACGACCTTGTACAACTATATCAAAAAAGGTTGAAACAAACTTCCAACAAGAAGGTTCGTCCCCATGAAATTCAAGGAAGAGACTTTGTGCTCAAAGAGACACTACCTTTCCAGACAGACTCCAGGGGCAAGTGGTCGCCTAAACTATGAAGGCTCGTGTGCAATGACTCTTGTGACTACGGATGTTGACAAGCTTGCACGTCCTATGAATGCTGGTGCAGTCAAGAAATACTTTGTCAAAAAAAAAAAAACTCGATAAGTCGCAAACCTGAAAAGGTGACTTAGGCAAAAATGAGCGTCTCGGTGGACTGAAAACCCGAAAGGGCGGTCCACGCAAAATTAGAGACATGAACTAAAATGATCATCCTCATAGATTGAAAACCCGCAAGGGCGATCTATGCAAAAGTCAAGGATCATGACAAGTAACTACATCAGTCAGGCACAGTCCACTTGGGGCATCCAATCGACAAAAGAACCTCTGATTCAAAGCATATGCAGATCAAAGACTCGGAACAGGGGCAATTCAAGGTTGTTAGGGAGCATAACGGTTATTGTGTTCAATGTAACTTCCCCTATATTTACCATTTTCCAAAATTTTCAAAGATCCGTGGAGCCACGCCATTGGTAGGCCACCACTCAATTCATCAAATTTGAGCATGTGCCCATTTATTTGGAACTCTCATTTATTCTATTTGCAAAAATTTCTTCTATTTTTTATGGCAATACTTGAAGCAAAAATTTTTCAAAAATAAAACTTTTTTTTCTACATCTTTTGAAAAGTGTGAACAACAAACACACTCTCTTTGAACTCGTGAGTAAGGGAAGCGTACATCAGCATCCACCTCGAGAACGGTTACATTCCGAAAGAGAAACAGAGCTAAGCATTGTGGAGAGAACTTCTACATTGAGCAAGATGATGTCACAGTCCAAAAATACAAAAAAAAAAATCAATCAAAGCTCGCTAAGTTGAAAACCTGAAAAGGCGGCTTAGGCAATAGAGAGCGTCCCGGTGGACTGAAAACCCGAAAGGGCGGTCCAGGCAAAAATTAGGGGCATAAAAAAGGAATATACTTCCGGTGGACTGAAAACCCGAAAGGGCGGTCCAGGCAAAAGTTAGGGATTTTCAAAAAAAAAAAATGACTACACTTTGCGCCAGTTTACAAAATGGCGACTTCTGCCAGTGTTTAAAGGGCTTTACCCCAACGGTGTTTGACTCGTCCCCAAGTGATTTTATCCCCAATGAAGAATGTTGAACGATTGTAGCGTGATGTCGGGCCATTTTCTTTTTGGACCTGCCCAGCTGTGTCTCATCAATCTTACCATCATATTGTCATATGAGTCTCATACATATTCATACATTCATTCATTCATGCATACATAACATGCATTACAAATATCATTCATACATGGTTGTGTTATATTTCCTATGTCTTACTCCAATACATAACAAAAAATGTCATCCCCAATAGGACTGGTTCAAAAGTCTACCACCAATCAGATTTGTTTCAAGTGGCAGGTCCCACCAAATATTCATCTTTACCAGTGTCTATCCAAATTTCCCCAGTAATTGTTCAAACCTTATCTCGAGTGTCCTTTACTAATTCAAAAGTAATTGACAATTTTATTTCCTGTTATGTTCGTCTTTACCAGTTCAAAGGTAACAGACTTTGTCTTTTACTACTTTAAAAGTAATAGACAATTTTATTGCTTGTTACGTGCGTCTTTACTAATTCAAAAGTAATAGACAGTGTTGCGTTCGTCTTTACTACTTCAAAAGTATTTGACGATTTCTTGTAATGTCCTCCTTTACCAGTTCAAAGGTAACAGACATATCTTTACTACTTCAAAAGTAATAGACAAATTTATTTCTTGTTCGTCTTTACCAGTTCAAAGGTAACGGACATTGTCCTTTACTAATTCAAAAGTAATTCACGGTTTTATTTCCTATTATGTCCGTCTTTACCATTTCAAAGGTAACAGACACGTCTTTACTAATTCAAAAGTAATTGACAAATTTATTTCTTGTTCGTCTTTACCAGTTCAAAGGTAACAGACATTGTCCTTTACTAATTCAAAACTAGTTGACAAATTTATTTCTTGTTGCTCTTTACTAGTTCAAAGGTAACAGACATTGTCATTTACTAATTCAAAGGTAATTGACAAATTTATTTCTTGTTCGTCTTTACCATTTCAAAGGTAACATACATTGTCCTTTACTATTTCAAAAGTAATTGACAATTTTATTTCATGTCATGTCCGTCTTTACCAGTTCAAAGGTAACAGACATTGTCCTTTACTAATTCAAAAGTAATTGACAAATTTATTTCGTGTTCGTCTTTACCATTTCAAAGGTAACAGACATTGTCCTTTACTACTTCAAAAAGTAATAGACAAATTTATTTCATTGTTATTTCCGTCTTTTACTAATTCAAAAGTAATAGACACTTTTATTGCTTGTTACGTTCGTCTTTACTAATTCAAAAGTAATAGACAGTGTTGCGTTCGTCTTTACTGAAGGTGAGAAAAAACACAAGAAGGGGGGTTGAATTGTGTTTTGAAAAATTCTTCGTTTCTCCTAAAAACTAAACACACTGATCAGAAGCTAAGTGAGACAGCTTCTGAAGTGATAATCAGAATCTAAATGCAGCGGAATAAACAGAGAGAGAGAAGAAGAACGACACAAAGCAATTATACTGGTTCCTTCCACAATCCGGAAGTAGTCCAGTCCCCCTTGCACTTCCAAGGAGATTTCACTAAGAGTAATATCTGATTACAATTGCTCAAGCACACAAGCAAGAGACTTCCTTTGCTCAAGCACACAAGCTAGAGACTTCCTTTGCTCAAGAACACAACCAAGAGACTTCCTGCTCAAGCACAACTGCAAGAGACTTCCTAACTAAACAAAATTACACAGAAAATTGTTTAAGGTTGAACACTTGATATACAATCAGAGGTGCTCACAATACAAATCAGATACAGACTCAATGGACTTAAGAATTTCTAAGACATGATTTTGAGACACAGAAATTCTAAGTGAATGCAGAACAATTTCAGTAGAGGTTTGGCACTTGTAAAAATGTTGTGAGTCTTTCGTTCAGCGTTCTTGCATTACCAAAACTCTAAGTCTTCACTCCTTTATATAGAGGTGTGAGAGAGACGTTGTGAAATTGCCAGCACACCAAAGAGTCGTTGTTTGAAGCTTGATCTTTCACCAATGATCTTTTGCCTGATATGGTTGTTGTCCTATGAAGAACCAATTTGAAATCCATTCCTTATCCAAAGGAACATCTATGCAGGCGAAGCCGTATTCTGGAGCTGTTTTCTTGTCTTGTAGCGTGGACACAAAACAGAGTAGTGGAGAAGGTGGTTGTACAGTTCGTATAGTAGTACAATGTCAACGCTTTCGTCCAAATTGCAAGCACATGCCTTCAAACACCTTTGAAATGACCGTTGCAATGTTCCACTAATTTTCTGCTGTGTTTTCGAATCCAATAGACAGCTTTTGCAATGTAGATTCTTCAATCTTTGAATCTTTTGCAAATTCAGTTGATCTTTAGCTTCTGGTGAAATGACTTCTGATGAGGCAGCTTCTGATGATGCAGCTTCTCCAGCTTCTGATGATGTAGCTTCTGATGATGCAGCTTCTGAGAATGTGGCTTCTGGACTTCTTGTCTTCAGGAGCACTTTTCTTCAGGAGCGCTATTTCTTCATGAGCGCTTTTACTATCTTCAGGAGCAGCTTGACTTCAGGAGCGCTTTCCACTTTCAGGAGCGTATTGCCTTCAGAATCGTCTAAGCTTCATTTTCTTTTGCCCTTTATTTGCTCATTCAGAACCAATTAATGATGTAACTTTTTAACTGTGGTCCTGTACACTCGAACAAATATTAGCTAGTCCAATTTACAATTTTTAATACCTTGTTATCATCAAAACTCTTTGAGGTTCATTGTTAAACACATTTTGTTCCAACAATCTCCTCCTTTTTGATGATGACAAACAATAGTATTTAAAAATGGTCAATTGTTGTTAATCTAATTAACGAGTTGACTTTGGGGTTTCTGAGGTTTGTAAGCTCAGAGTCTGAGGTTTGTAAGCTCTAACTCCCCCTGAGTCTGATAGTTTTTAAGGTGAGGTTTGTAACCTCCCCCTATGTTCTATCCAGGTTAATTAAATTCATTTTTCGCACAATAATATCAGAGCTTTAAAAAAATTGAAAGAATTGACTTATAGATAAGAAGAATGGTTCAATTAATTTTTATTTGAAATTTGATACTCCCCCTTTTTGATACACCGTTTTAAGGTTAAAAACAAAAAGGATAGAAATTTTCAAAATTTTCAAATATTAATTAATGGGGGCTCAGAGCCTTTAAATACTATCACATATACTCCCCCTTTTGTCATTAGCAAAAAGACATAAACAAAAAGAAGAGATGAGAAAAACATAAGATTAAAGGTTCAGTGCATAATTCAAATAAATTTAAAGCATTTTAACCATCTTCAAAAATTAAATAAACAGGTTATAGCAAGCACACATGATATAAACAGTTAATGATATTCAGAAGCAAGAAGAATTCAGAAGCTAATAATATCAGAAGCGAAAAGAACTAAATCAGAAGCAGAGATGAACCAAGAATATCAAAAGCCTAAAGAGACAAAAAAAATAAGCTAAAAGTGTGCAACTATGGGTTTGGCTTATTTCTCTAAAATCTTCTTCAGAAGCTCTTGAACATCAGCATACTTCTTGTCCATATCTTTTCTGTAGTTGTCTTCTCTGATCTTGGCTTCTTGCATATCAGCTTCCAGTTTTGATATCTTCAGCTTCTGCTCTAGTAGTTCTGTTTCAAGCCTTTCATTTTCTTCTTTGAGCACCTTGTTGTCCTGAGCTAGAGCCAGGTTAGGTGCATCAATCTTTTCCAGGATCTCAGAAGGAATAATCAGATGCAGCTCCTTAGGCAGGAATTCATCAGGTTCTCTGCCTCTGATACTGAGTGGATTCTTCACCCAAGTACCAAGAACTTCAACATCTCCAGTATTCTCTTCTATTCCATTCAACCAATCTTCCAGCTTCTGCTTGGCTTGCTCTTGAGCCTCAATGCTGGAATCATGCAAAGCTGAAATCAGGTTGACGACCCTTTCTTTTATCCTCTTCCATTGCTTCTGATAGCTTATTGTATGACCCAAGTCATTTCTACCTGCTATCAATCTGAGAACTTCAGAAGCAATATCTTCCCACACATCTTTTAGTACCTGAGAATCCAGGTAAATGGTGGGAGGTGAAGGTTGTTTAGAGGGTTTTGGAGGGGCTAAGTGTACAATGGGTAGGTTTGATGATGATTGGTCATTTGTAGTTAAGGATTGGCTAGTTGATGGTTGGTCAGGAGTGGGGTCAACTACCATATCAGAGGCATGATCATCTTGATCATCCTCAGAGTCTGTGTCCATATCACATACACCAGTATGATGGGTGATCTTGATAACTTGTACTGGTGAAGGAGTTATGGAAGCAGGGGTTGGCTCAGGAACAATGTGTTCAGGAGCAGCAGTTTCAGGTGCAGGTTCAGGAATGGGTTTAGCAACTGGTTGTTCAGGAACAATATGTTCAGGAACGGTCTTTTGAGGAGTGACTTGTTCAGGAACAGATGGTTCAGGAACAGTTGGGGGTGATGAAGTTATAGGGGGTGAAAAGGCTTTTTCTGGTGAAGGTTTTTGTTGTGGGGGGTCTTCTGAAACAACTTTATCAGAAGCAGCTGCTTCTGGGGTTGTTTCAGAGGTTTTTTGTAAGGTTGTGTTAAAGCCAGATTAGGGTAGTTCACCTAGATAATGACTTTCTAGGTGATCTAAAAGAGAAGTGTCTTCAGAAGGAATAGAGGATGTGGTACAAGATGTGTGAGAAACTTGAGGTACCTTAGATAACATTGCAGAGTTATCTACTGCTTCTGAAGTTCCAAGATTCTGAACTTGCTCTACATTTTCAGCATCAGCTTCATCCACGATTAGCATCCTTTCTCCTTCCTCTTCTCTTTCAAGTTCTTTCAAGGCTTTCACTTCTCGCCTATTTGCTAAAAAGTCATCAGAATGTTCCTTAGCCATTCTCTTCATGACTGGAGTCACTTGAACCATAGAGCTTTTCATATCAAGTGGAGCCTTCTTTCTTTTCAGCTTAGGCTCTGCCTCTTCTTTCTCTATCTCCTCCCAAGCTTCTTCCAACCTTTCTTTATGAAAAACGGTTTCAGCTTTCCCTCTCTTTCTCTTAGAAACCTTCTGCTGCTTGTCCTTATCAGTAGCTGCTTCTGATGCAGTAGCACTCTTAACTTTCTTCACTTTAGCAGGAACAGCTTCCTCCTGAGTGCTTGCATCTTCTTCCAAGACATACTCAGCTACTGATTTAGCCAAGATTTTAGGATTACTTTCCTCAAAGATTGAAGGAAAGTTCCTGATAATCTCAGTTTCTTCTGTGGTCATCTCCAACCACTTTTCATTTTCAGGAGCTTTCTTGATAAACTTCATAGAGAATAAGCTCCTGCTACTGATAGTCCTTTCAACAGTAGACACTTCAAAGCATTTATCAGAAGCACTCCTTGTATTTCTCAAGAAGTCCAGCACTCTTCCTTGATGAAATATCTCAGACAATAATCTTCCATAAGGTACTTGTTTTCTTCCGTTAATAGTGCCTTCATTTATAGCCCAGCAGAGACGATCCATTACATATCTTGGGAAGTTTATCTTTTCCAGATTGGTCATGAAGTAAATTGCTAGCTTCTGTTGGTTGTTGGGTTGATCAGACCCTCCTGCTCTTTGAAAGAAGCAATCGTTACTGAATTTCACCAACATTCTGTTGTGAATCTCCATTTCAGAAGGCTTAGCATCTTTGTTTCCACCAAGAAGAGTGTTGTAGTAGCTTTGCAGCAAGACATCTTCCTTCTTGACTATTTCTTGAAACCTTCCTTCTGCATTCATTCTACAAGCTTTAGCTATAACATCCTCAGTGATGGTTATAGGAATGTCCATCACTTCAGACCTTATTTCCAAGCTATCAAAGGAGGTGGGATTCATATCCATGATTGTTTTCCCTTTCTTTGACCCAGCTTGTTTAACTTCGACCTTTGCAGGCTTTCCATTGTACACCTCAGCTTTTAGCCAGAAATCTTTGATCAGGTTCACATATGTTGGCCCATTCAGCATTTTGAAGTACTCAGACAGCTTCTGAGTTTCTATCAATCCTTCCATGTTCACTTTGTACTTCTTAAGTGAAGCGAAGTCCACCGGTGATTCTACTTGAACTATTAAGGATTTCCATGGAATATCCATAGTCTTCTCTTTGTAGACGGACCCAGATTCTGGTGCGCTTTGCATGTTTGAGGTAGATTCAGAAACTTTTGAGCTTGATGATGCCATTTGATGATGATTGAAGAGGATTTAGAGAATTTAGGGTTCTAAGGTTTTTGCGCTTACTTCGCAAGAGGTTTGAGAGCAAATGTGTTTGTTGTGAGTGAGTAGTGTGTGAATTGAAAAAGTGTTTAAGAGTAAAAACGTTTGCAATTCAAAAGAGACAAACAAACATAACATTAATGACAAATTGGGGGCGCGTGAAAAGTACTTTCAAAGCTATTAAATCATCATTGCTCTTTTAGTTATACACCAACACATACAGGCCACGTAAGAAATTCACAAAGTAACTACCAAGTTAGTGGGCCAGAAGTTACTTTTAAAAAGTAACTCCCAACGTTTCCACTAATTCAACTATTCAGAAGCAATAAATCCAGCTTCTGGACTTCAGATGCTGACGTCATCATCAGAAGTGAGTTTTCCTCAGAACCTCAATAAAGAGCTTCTGATGGACTACTGCTTCTGAACTAACTTCAGAACCTAAAATCCTATTCAGGAGCAAGCAAACTTTAATCAGACATGTAGTGCATGTTCAAATTTTTCTTTATAAAATCAAAATCTTTCAACAGTTAAAGGCTTAGTAAATATATCAGCCCATTGATTTTCAGTATCAATTAATTGTATATCTAAAATTCCTTTTTGAACATAATCTCTGATAAAATGGTGTTTGATTTCAATGTGCTTGGCTCTTGAATGCAAAATTGGATTTTTAGACAAACAAATAGCAGCAGTATTATCACAATAAATGGGAATACTGTTAGCAATTATCTGATAGTCTTCCAACTGATGTTTCATCCAAAGTAGTTGTGTACAGCAACTTGCAGCTGAAATGTATTCTGCTTCTGCCGTAGACATTGAAATAGTTGTTTGTCTTTTGCTAGCCCAGGATATAAGATTATCACCCAGAAATTGACAATTGCCACTGGTTGACTTTCTTTCAATCCTATCACCAGCATAATCAGCATCACAGAATCCAATTAGCTTATAATCTAAGGATTTCCTATAAAGGAGTCCAAGATTAGTTGTTCCTTTCAAATACCTGAAGATTCTCTTGACAGCAGTCATATGAGATTCTCTAGGATCTGATTGGAATCTTGCACACAAGCATACACTAAATAAAATATCTGGCCTAGATGCAGTGAGGTATAACAAAGAACCAATCATACCTCTATACAGCTTCTGGTTAATTTTAGCTCCTTCATCTTCTTTGCTTAAGGTGCACGTAGAGTGCATTGGAGTGTTCATCACTTTACAATCTTCAAGTTTGAACTTCTTTAGAAGCTCCTTTGAGTACTTAGACTGATGAACATAGACTCCATCTTTGCATTGATTAATTTGAATGCCCAGGAAGAACTTCAGCTCTCCCATCATGCTCATTTCAAATTCATCCTACATTAACTCAGAAAATTCCTTGCAAAGAGATGCATTAGTAGAACCAAATATTATATCATCAACATATATTTGCACAACAAGAATATCTTTCCCAAGGGTCCTTCTGAAGAGTGTTGTATCAACCTGTCCTCTTTTAAAATCTTTCTTGATTAAGAAATTACTTAGTCTATCATACCAAGCTCTGGGAGCTTGTTTCAAGCCATATAGTGATTTCTTCAGTTTAAAAACATGGTCAGGATACTTAATATCCTCAAATCCAGGAGGTTGCTTGACATACACTTCTTCTTCTATGACACCATTTAGAAATGCACTCTTGACATCCATTTGATATAATATTATGCCATGATTAACTGCATAGGAAAGAAGTAACCTGATTGCTTCCAATCTTGCAACTGGAGCAAACGTTTCAGTGTAATCAATGCCTTCTTGTTGACTATACCCTTGTGCAACAAGCCTGGCTTTGTTTCTTGTTAATTCACCTTGCTCATTCAGCTTGTTTCTGAATACCCATTTTGTTCCAATAATGTTCTTGTGCTGAGGTTTGGGTACCAGATCCCACACATCATTTCTTTGGAATTGATTCAACTTTTCTTGCATAGCTAGGATCCATCCATCATCTGAAAGTACTTCATCAACTGTTGTAGGTTCAATCATTGAGATTAGTCCAATCATTGACTCTACTTGTCTGAAATGTGATCTTGTTTTTCTTGGACTATCTTTGTTTCCAATGATTAGCTCCTCAGGATGTGAAGACTTGTGTTTGAATGTGTTTCTGGGAGGATCTGCTTGATGTGAGCCATCTTGTGCTTCATCAGAAGCAGCTTCATCTTGTGCTTCTGATGTGGGTTCAGCTTCTGGACTATCTTCAGATTCAGCTATCTGATCAGGTTCTGAAGTAACTTCAAGAACCTGTATCTCTGCAAAACTTTCATCTTGCTTTGAAGTTTTATCTTCAAGCTCCTTGTCATCAAATTTAACGTGCATAGATTCTTCAACACAGAGTGTTTCTGAATTATACACTCTGTATGCCTTTGACCTTTCAGAGTAACCTAAAAAGATTCCTCTTTGGGCCTTGGCATCAAATTTCTTTAGGTAGAGCTTGTTGTTCAGAATGTAACATGTACATCCAAATTGATGAAAGTAAGAGATATTGGGTTTTCTTCCTTTAAAGAGTTCATATGCTGTTTTCTCCAAAATAGGTCTAATATAAATCCTGTTTTGAACATAACATGCTGTATTCACTGCTTCTGCCCAAAAATGTTTAGCCAAATTGTTTTAATGGATCATGGTTCTGGCCATTTCTTGTAAAGTTCTATTCTTTCTCTCTACAACCCCATTTTGTTGTGGAGTTCTAGGAGAAGAGAATTCATGGATGATTCCATGTTTTTCACAAAAAGCTTCAAATGGCTCATTTTCAAATTCTCCACCATGATCACTTCTGATTTTCAAAATTTTTGACTCTTTTTCAGTTTGAATTTGTGTGCAGAAGTTACTGAATACCTCATATGCATAATCCTTACTTTTTAGGAATTTCACCCAAGTCCATCTGCTGTAATCATCAACAATGACTAATCCATATTTACTTCCATATAAGGATGCAGTACTCACTGGTCCAAATAAATCAATATGGAGTAATTCTAAAGGTCTTGAGGTTGAAACAATGTCTTTGGTTTTAAAAGATGATTTCACAATTTTCCCTCTCTGACATGCACCACAGAGTGCATCTGAATGATAGTCAATGTCTGGTAGCCCTTTCACAAGTTGTAACTTACTAAGCTTAGAGATTAACCTCCAGTTAGCATGTCCTAACCTTCTGTGCCACATCCATTTCTTATCATTCACTGATAGTAGGCAAATCACCTTCTGATCAGCCAGTTCAGAAAAATTGATTTTATAGACATTGTCAACTCTCTTTCCCTTGAACACAATGGATTTGTCTTCCTTGTTGATTACTGTACAGTTGGGTTTTTCAAAAAACACATCATAACCATTATCACAAAATTGACTAATGCTCAAAAGGTTATGTTCAAGACCATCTACCAACCATACATTATTAATTGAGGTAGAGGAATTACCAATAGTTCCTGTACCTATGATCTCTCCTGACTGGTTGCCTCCAAACTTCACATTTCCTCCCTCTTTCATTGTTAGGCTGAGGAACATGGATTTGTCTCCTGTCATGTGTCTTGAGCAACCGCTGTCTAGGTACCATGATCTTTGCTTTGGCACTGCTCTTAGACATACCTGCATCATTGACATTTTTAGATTTAGGTACCCATTGTCCTATGGGTCCTGGAAGGTTAGTACTTAAGGCTTTACTCTTCACTTCTTGTACCTTGTGCTATGAGTTGGGTTGCTTCTGATTAACCATCACCTTAGGATTTGGTACTTCAGAAGCAGTAACTGTCTTCTTCTGAAACTTAGATTTCAAAGCCTCAGATTTTGGTTTCACCAGACTCTGAGGAATAGGTTCTGATCTTTTCAGGATTCTAACCTTTGAAGTCTTGGAATCAGATTTGATCATAGCCTTTGACTTAGAGTTCTTTGGCTTTGAAGTAATCTTAGCCTTAGAACTAGAAGCTTCAGGTTCTGATTGAACAACAGTTTCCAACTCAGCCCCTTCTGGTACAAAAAAGGTTTTCAGACCTTCCTTGATGCATTCACAACAAGATTTTAGATTGGTTTTCTCAAGTTTCACTTCTGGAAAACCAATTCCTCTGCCATTGTTCTTGTAAATGCTACAAATCATAGAAGCTACTCTGCTTCTGTCAATGCCAGATATAATAAAATCTTCAAGAGCAATTTCATGGTTGCTTAAAGGTTTTTCATTACCTTTTCTTGTAGCTTCTGACATAAGAACCTGAGCTGATCTTCATATGTTTTACACATGAAGTCAAAGCCCCTAAGTCCTTGTTCAGAAGCTTTCAGATCCAATAGAGTTGATTTTTGCTGTTGTACCAAATCAGCATATTTTTCTTTTAAATCCTTCAACTCATTGGTTCTTACTTCAAAATGTGTAAGAAGTTCTTTAAGTGACTCAACAAGTTCATCTCTGGGAATTTTGGAATATACCTCGTTTTCATCTTCTGAGTCTGAATCTGATCCAGCTTCTGAAGTTGCTGTTGCTACCAACCCAACAGCTACCTTTGCATCTTCATCAGCTTCCTCTTTATCAGATCCAGATTCACTACCCAAATCATCCCAGGTTGCCATTAAACTCTGCTTAATCTGCTTCTTGAACTTGCTTGGTTTGAATGTAGACCTCTTTGACTTGTCCTTTGACTTTTCTCTTTGAAGATCAGGGCATTCAGCAATGAAGTGTCCAGGCTTCTTACAGTTGAAGCATCCCTTCTGATCTTCTTTCCTTGAGCTTCTGGAGTTACCCCTTCTGGCGAGAAACTTTCTGTTCTTCTTGGCCAGATATTGAAGTCTGTTTGAGAGCATGGCCATTTAAGCAGCATCTGGTTCAGAATCTGAACTTGACTGTTCTTCTTCTTCAGATTCAACCACTTTGAGAGCTTTTGATGACTTGCCTTTGGATGGAAGAGCTATTGATTTACTCTTCTTAGTAGACTCATGTTCATTAAGACTTAACTCATGAACTTTGAGAGAACTAATAAGATCTTCGACACTTAAAGTGTTTAAATCTTTAGCTTCCTCAATGGCAGTCACCTTTGGTCTCCATCTGGCAGGTAAGCTTCTGAGTATCTTGCTTACATGATCAGAAGCAACATAGCTCTTCTTTAGAATCTGTAGCCCAGAAACTAAGGTTTGAAACCTTGAGTACATCTCCTCAATAGTTTCATCATCCTTCATCTTGAATAACTCATACTGATGTACAAGCAGGAGAGCCTTTGCTTCTTTGACCTTTTTGCTCCCTTCATAGTTTGAACAGAGAGAAGCAAACATAGCTTTAGCAGTGGATTTGTCACTCATCTTCATGTATTCTGCTTTGGGTATGGCAGTGACAAGGGCTCCTCTGATAATATGATGCTTCTTGTAGAGTTTCCTCAGTTCTGGAGTATGTTTCTTTCTATCCACAGCAGCTCCTTCTTCATCAAGGACTAAATCACCAACACCATCTTCCAGAATATCCCATAATTCTTCATCTAGGCTCATGATGTAACTGTAAAAGTTGGTCTTCCACCAAGAGAATTCTTCAGCATCTCCATTGAATTTTGGAATCTTTCCAACACTGGATTTCTTACTATCACTATAATCATGTGAGACATTTTTATAGCTAGTATCACTAGAACCAGTAGGAGGAGGAGTAGACATGTTTTTCTCAGATCTTTGACTGTTGCACGGTTAAGTGTTACACAACAGACCAAGGCTCTAGATACCAATTGAAGGTGAGAAAAAACACAAGAAGGGGGGTTGAATTGTGTTTTGAAAAATTCTTCGTTTCTCCTAAAAACTGAACACACTGATCAGAAGCTAAGTGAGACAGCTTCTGAAGTGATAATCAGAATCTAAATGCAGCGGAATAAACAGAGAGAGAGAAGAAGAACGACACAAAGCAATTATACTGGTTCCTTCCACAATCCGGAAGTAGTCCAGTCCCCCTTGCACTTCCAAGGAGATTTCACTAAGAGTAATATCTGATTACAATTGCTCAAGCACACAAGCAAGAGACTTCCTTTGCTCAAGCACACAAGCTAGAGACTTCCTTTGCTCAAGAACACAACCAAGAGACTTCCTGCTCAAGCACAACTGCAAGAGACTTCCTAACTAAACAAAATTACACAGAAAATTGTTTAAGGTTGAACACTTGATATACAATCAGAGGTGCTCACAATACAAATCAGATACAGACTCAATGGACTTAAGAATTTCTAAGATATGATTTTGAGACACAGAAATTCTAAGTGAATGCAGAACAATTTAAGCAGAGGTTTGGCACTTGTAAAAATGTTGTGAGTCTTTCATTCAGCGTTCTTGCATTACCAAAACTCTAAGTCTTCACTCCTTTATATAGAGGTGTGAGAGAGACGTTGTGAAATTGCCAGCACACCAAAGAGTCGTTGTTTGAAGCTTGATCTTTCACCAATGATCTTTTGCCTGATATGGTTGTTGTCCTATGAAGAACCAATTTGAAATCCATTCCTTATCCAAAGGAACATCTATGCAGGCGAAGCCGTATTCTGGAGCTGTTTTCTTGTCTTGTAGCGTGGACACAAAACAGAGTAGTGGAGAAGGTGGTTGTACAGTTCGTACAGTAGTACAATGTCAACGCTTTAGTCCAAATTGCAAGCACATGCCTTCAAACACCTTTGAAATGACCGTTGCAATGTTCCACTAATTTTCTGCTGTGTTTTCGAATCCAATAGACAGCTTTTGCAATGTAGATTCTTCAATCTTTGAATCTTTTGCAAATTCAGTTGATCTTTAGCTTCTGGTGAAATGACTTCTGATGAGGCAGCTTCTGATGATGCAGCTTCTCCAGCTTCTGATGATGTAGCTTCTGATGATGCAGCTTCTGAGAATGTGGCTTCTGGACTTCTTGTCTTCAGGAGCACTTTTCTTCAGGAGCGCTATTTCTTCATGAGCGCTTTTACTATCTTCAGGAGCAGCTTGACTTCAGGAGCGCTTTCCACTTTCAGGAGCGTATTGCCTTCAGAATCGTCTAAGCTTCATTTTCTTTTGCCCTTTATTTGCTCATTCAGAACCAATTAATGATGTAACTTTTTAACTGTGGTCCTGTACACTCGAACAAATATTAGCTAGTCCAATTTACAATTTTTAATACCTTGTTATCATCAAAACTCTTTGAGGTTCATTGTTAAACACATTTTGTTCCAACATTTACTACTTCAAAAGTAATAGACGGCTTCTTTCCTCGTAATGTTCACTATTATCACTTCAAAGGTAATTGACATTCTTTCCTCCCCAGCAATCATTATCAGTTTGTCCCACAGTCGGCATATGTTTGTCGTTGTTGCATTCATAGTTACATTTGCATGCATTCATGTCATTATATTCATAAGCATTGCATTCTCAGCATTTCAATTGGTCAAAATTGGTGTACTTAATATTTAAGTCTCTTCGACCCGTCAAAACAAAGATTCTACCTTCAAGTCTCCGGACGAAGAGACTTAAATAGGGGCATCTGTCATACCCCAAATTTTGACCAAAAATCATGCATTCATCCACCAACACGTGTCTTTTGACCCTGATCAGTCTTTGACTTTTCAGTGAAAAATTCGGCAGAGAGGTATTTTAAAATACCTCATATTTGGTTCCGAATCGGGCCCTCTTCTCTCAATTTTTGTTTTTTTTAAATCCATCTTTTATTTAAACTTTCAATTAACCTTAATTAACTTTTAATTTTGTTTTCTTTCTTTTACTTTAACATTATTTGTTTATTTCGGTTTTTTTTTACCTTATTATTATTTTAGTCTTTATCCTTTTATTTTGTCATTTTTATTTGTCCCAAATTAAGTCCAAAAATATCCAACACGCTCATTCACAGCCTGTTACAACCTGTCAAGCAATTTCATTTCATTCCTCTTCAAGCCACATAAAAATCCAGTTCTATAAATATAACATCAGTAACAACAAAGACCAGGGAGCCAAGACAGAAGGACAAAAATTTTCCAGCAAAAGAACACATAAAAACAGCCGCAATACCACACAATTTTTGCAACTTAAACTCATAAACCCACAACAACATCATACACGAACAATTCACAACAACCTGCAAACACAATTTTACACACACACACACACACACACACACACGCATACACACACACGCACTGCTACACAAGCACACACGTACCACCTCAACATCACCAGTAAACAAACCGAGCACAACAAAGTTTGTACCAAAGACGAACTCAAATCAAAATCGGATCAAAAAGGCAAAACGTAGTAATTTCTAAAACTCTAGATCTAGCCCGGATTTCGTATCTTTTTAAGAAACAAATTTCGAAAACGAAAAGAGAATAAAAAAAGGGTTTAGAAAATATAATTTTTTTTTGAAAAAAGGAGTCTTTTTATTTTCCGGTACGGTGGCGCCGCCGTCCCAGGCAGGCAGCCGCCGCACCGGAAAATCACTCCGGCGGTGGCCCTTGTTTTTATGAACGAGAGAGAGAAGAGAGTGGGGGGAAGAAGAAAGAGAAAGAAGTGAATGAAATGAATTAAAAAGGAAAGGAATCATATTTATACATCATTTCTTCCTCAGGATTGATCTAGGCCGTTGATCAAATCAACGGCCATGATTTAAACCCATGACTCTTACCCATAACCCATAATCCAGCTGTAACCCACGACCCATTAACCCACCAGGCTCAACCCAACTGAAATTTTACAAGCCCAACTCTGTTTTTTTTTTCATTTGTTCTCTACAGTTTTACTCATGCACCCCCCACAATACTGCCTACACCCCCAACATCTAATTTTTATTTCTTTTTTCATACGTTTTAATTCTCTCTCGCATCTTTTATTTCCTCATGCATTTTTATTTTATTTTTGCATTACATTCTATTGTCTACTATTATCATATGCATATTTAAATTTTGTCATTAAATACACACCTCAATCCAGAGTACTCTGGTCCTAAATTAACTGTTAATATTATATTTTTCTCCAGAACAATCTGGTCCTTGTCAATTAAATTAATCTAGAGTGCTCTGGTCCTAAATCAACTGTTAATATTATATTTCTGCTTATATAATCATTCTCCAGAGTGTTCTAGTCCGTGTTAAAATAATCTCATATTTCAGCTTAATATTATTTTTCTCATTCTGCTTATATAATTTTCATATTAATATTGCAAAACAACAAAAACATTCAAATATATCAAAATCACTAAAATATTTTTATAAGCAAACCTTGATCTCAAATCAAGCGATCGTCATTTTATTTTATTTTCTTAAATCAAATTTCAAATCAATCTTAATTCTACTTTGAGTCATTTTTATTTAATATAAAAAAAAACACAAACAAATATTCATTGGCCATTTTGGCTTTTCGTTTTAAAACCTTTTTCAAAAACTATTAAAAAACACTCAACCAATCAAACGTCAATTTCTACCCCGAACTACGAGGTTTTGATCCCTCACGGGTACGTAGGCAAGGGACACGCGTCCTTCCAAATCGATAAAAATGTAGATAAATTAGGTCTTTATTTTCTTTTATCATTACAAATTCCATTTTTTAAAGCAAGCAAGTTTATAGCACAAAAGTTAAATAAAATCAAGAGGTTCTCGTAGAGTACTATGAATATTTAGGGTGCTTAACACCTTCCCTAAATATAACCAACCCCCGAACCCTTAATCCCTAAAAAATGTGGTATTTGAACCTTTTTCCACTTTCTTTTGAAAAGAATTAAATGTTCAGTCGTGAAACCAAAAGTGGGTCGAACGCTAATGAAATGGCTTGATCTCCGAAAAATGACGCGACAGAAGTAAATATGGATTAGTCATTGTTGATGATTACAACAGATGGACTTGGGTGAAATTCCTGAAAAGTAAAGATAATGCATATGATGTATTCAGTAACTTCTGCACACAAATTCAAACTGAAAAAGAGTCAAAGATTTTGAAAATTAGAAGTGATCATGGTGGAGAATTTGAAAATGAGTCATTTGAAGCTTTTTGTGAAAAACATGGAATCATCCATGAATTCTCTTCTCCTAGAACTCCACAACAAAATGGGGTTGTAGAGAGTAAGAATAGAACTTTACAAGAAATGGCCAGAACCATGATCCATGAAAACAATTTGGCTAAACATTTTTGGGCAGAAGCAGTGAATACAACATGTTATGTTCAAAATAGGATCTATATTAGACCTATTTTGGAGAAAACAGCATATGAACTCTTTAAAGGAAGGAAACCCAATATCTCTTACTTTCATCAATTTGGATGTACATGTTACATTCTGAACAACAAGCTCTACCTAAAGAAATTTGATGCCAAGGCCCAAAGAGGAATCTTCTTAGGTTACTCTGAAAGGTCAAAGGCATACAGAGTGTATAATTCAGAGACACTCTGTGTTGAAGAATCTATGCACGTTAAATTTGATGACAAAGAGCTTGAAGATAAAACTTCAAAGCAAGGTGAAAGTGTTGCAGAGATACAAGTTCCTGAAGTTACTCCAGAACCTGATCAGATAGCTGAATCTAAAGAAAGTCCAGAAGCTGAACCCACATCAGAAGCGCAAGATGAAACTGCTTCTGATGAAGCACAAGATGGCTCACATCAAGAAGATCCTCCCAGAAACACTTTCAAGCACAAGTCTTCACATCCTGAGGAGCTAATCATTGGAAACAAAGATAGTCCAAGAAGAACAAGATCATACTTCAGACAAGAAGAGTCAATGATTGGACTGATCTCAATGATTGAACCTACAAAAGTAGATGAAGCACTTTCAGATGATGGATGGATCTTAGCTATGCAAGAAGAGTTGAATCAATTTCAAAGAAATGATGTGTGGGATCTGGTACCCAAACCTCAGCACAAGAACATTATTGGAACAAAATGGGTATTCAGAAACAAGCTGAATGAGCAAGGAGAAGTAACAAGAAACAAAGCCAGACTTGTTGCACAAGGGTATAGTCAACAAGAAGGCATTGATTACACTGAAACATTTGCTCCAGTTGCAAGATTAGAAGCAATCAGGTTACTTCTTCCTATGCAGTTAATCATGACATAATATTATATCAAATGGATGTCAAGAGTGCTTTTCTTAATGGTGTCATAGAAGAAGAAGTGTATGTCAAGCAACCTCCTGGATTTGAGGATATTAAGTATCCTGACCATGTTTTTAAACTGAAGAAATCACTATATGGCTTGAAACAAGCTCCCAGAGCTTGGTATGATAGACTAAGTAATTTCTTAATCAAAAATGACTTTAAAAGAGGACAGGTTGATACAACACTCTTCAGAAGGACTCTTGGGAAAGATATTCTTGTAGTGCAAATATATGTTTATGATATAATATTTGGTTCTACTAATGCATCTCTTTGCAAGGAATTTTCTAAGTTAATGCAGGATGAATTTGAAATGAGCATGATGGGAGAGATGAAGTTCTTCCTGGGCATTCAAATTAATCAATGCAAAGATGGAGTCTATGTTCATCAATCAAAATATACAAAGGAGCTTCTGAAGAAGTTCAAGCTTGAAGATTGTAAAGTGATGAACACTCCAATGCATCCTACGTGCACCTTAAGCAAAGAAGATGAAGGAGCTAAAGTTGATCAGAAGCTGTACAGAGGTATGATTGGTTCTTTGTTATACCTCACTGCATCTAGGCCAAATATTTTATTCAGTGTATGCTTGTGTGCAAGATTCCAATCAGATCCTAGAGAATCTCATATGACTGCTGTCAAGAGAATCTTCAGGTATTTGAAAGGAACAACTAATCTTGGACTCGTTTATAGGAAATCCTTAGATTATAAGCTAATTGGATTCTGTGATGCTGATTATGCTGGTGATAGGATTGAAAGAAAGTCAACCAGTGGCAATTGTCAATTTCTGGGTGATAATCTTATATCCTGGGCTAGCAAAAGACAAACAACTATTGCTATGTCTACAGCAGAAGCAGAATAAATTTCAGCTGCAAGTTGTTGTACACAACTACTTTGGATGAAACATCTGTTGGAAGACTATCAGATAATTGCTAATAGTATTCCTATTTATTGTGATAATACTGCTGCTATTTGTTTGTCTAAAAATCCAATTTTGCATTCAAGAGCTAAGCATATTGAAATCAAACACCATTTTATCAGAGACTATGTTCAAAAAGGAATTTTAGATATACAATTCATTGATACTGAGAATCAATGGGATGATATATTTACTAAGTCTTTAACTGTTGAAAGATTTGATTTTATAAAGAAAAATTTGAACATGCACTTTGTGTCTGATTAAATGTTTGCTTGCTCCTGAATAGGATTTTAGGTTCTGAAGTTAGTTCAGAAGCAGTAGTCCATCAGAAGCTCTTTATTGAGGTTCTGAGGAAAACTCGCTTCTGATGATGACGTCAGCATCTGAAGTCCAGAAGCTGGATTTTATGCTTCTGAATAGTAGAGTTTGTGGAAACGTTGGGAGTTACTTTCTGTGGTAACTTCTGGCCCACTAACTTAGTAGTTACTCTGAGAACTTCTGACGTGGCCTGTATGTATTGGTGTATAACTAAAAAGGGCAATGATGATTTAATAGCTTTGAAAGTACTTTTCACGCGCCCCCAATTTTGTCATTAATGTTATGTTTGTTTGTCTCTTTTGAATTGCAATCGTTTTTACTTTTAACGCTTTGTCAATTCACACACTACTCACTCACAACAAACACATTTGCTCTCAAACCTCTTGCGAAGTAAGCGCAAAAACCCTAGAACCCTAAAATCATCATCTTCTTCAAATCTTCTTCAATCATCAAATGGCGTCATCAAGCTCACAACGAAAAGTTTCAGAATCTACTTCTAGCATGCAAGGCGCATCAGAATCTGGGTCCGTGTACAAAGAGAAGACTATGGATATTCCATGGAAATCCTTAATAGTTCAAATAGAATCACCGGTGGATTTCGCTTCACTTAAGAAGTACGAAGTGGACATGGAAGGTTAGGTAGATACTCAGAAGCTATCTGAGTACTTCAAGATGTTGAATGGGCCAACTTATGTGAACTTGGTCAAGGACTTTTGGTTAAGGGCTGAGGTGTACAATGGAAAGCCTGCAAAGGTCGTAAGTAAACAAGCTGGGTCAAAGAAAGGGAAAATGACCGTGGATTTGAATCCTACCTCTTTTGATAGCTTAGAAATAAGGTCTGAAGTGATGGGCATTCCTATAACCATCACTGAGGATGTTATAGCTAAAGCTTGTAGAGTGGATGCAGAGGGAAGATTCCAGGAAATAGTCAAGAAGGGAGATGTCATGCTAAATAGCTATTATAACACGCTTCTGGGTGGGAACAAAAATGCTAAGCCTTCTGAAATGGAGATTCACAACAGGATGTTGGTGAAATTCAGTAATGATTGCTTCTTTCAAGGAGCAGGAGGGTCTGATCAACCCAACAACCAACAGAAGCTAGCAATTTACTTCATGGCTATTTTTGATAAGATAAATTTCCCAAGATATGTCGTGGATCATCTCTGCTGGGCTATAAATGAAGGCACTATTAAAGGAAGGAAACAAGTGCCCTATGGAAGATTGCTATCTGAAATCTTTTATCAAGGAAGGGTGCTGGATTTCTTGAAAAAGACAAGGGGTGCTTCTGACAAGTGCTTCAAAGTTTCTACTGCTGAAAGGACTATCAGTAGCAGGAGCTTATTTTCTATGAACTTTATCAAGAAAACCCCTGAAGATGAGAAGTGGATAGAGATGACTACTGCAGAAACTGAGATTATCAGGGACTTTCCTTCCATCTTTAAGGAAAGTAATTCTGAAATCTTAGCTCAATCAGTTGCTAAGTATGTCTTGGAGGAAGATGCAAGCCATAGGAAGGAAGCTGCTCCTGTTAAAGGAAATAGGGCCAGAACCAGTACTGAATCAGAAGCTGCTGTTGCAAAAACCAAAAAGCAAAAAGTTGCTAAGTCTGAAGCTGAATCTGTTTCTGCCAAGGATAAAGGAAAGAGGCAGAAGGTTGGTGCTGCTTCTATTCCTCAAAAAAGAAGAAAAGGTAAGGCAGATCTGGTAATCACCAAAGAGCAGCTGGAGGAAGCTCTTGAAGAAATAGAAAAAGAAGAAGCTGAGCCCAAGCTGAAGAAGAAGAAGGCACTGGTAGATATGAAAATCTCTATGGTTGAAATGAATCCTGCCAAGGCCAAAATGGCTAAGGAATATGCTGCTAATAAGATAGCAGAAAGAAAGGAGAAGAAAATTGCTGATGAAGCTGAACGGATGGTCATGAAGAAAGCTGATACTTCAGAAGCTGATGCTTCAAAGTCTACTTCAGAAGCAGTAGATAACTCAGCAAAGTTATCTAAGGTACCTCAAGTTTCTCACATATCTTGTACCACATCCTCTATTCCTTCTGAAGACACTTCTCTTTTAGATCACCTAGAAAGTCATTATCTAGGTGAACTACCCCAATCTAGCTTTAACTCAACCTCAGAGAAAGCCTCTGAGACAACCCCAGAAGCAACCGCTTCTGATAAAGTTGTTTCAGAAGACCCCCCACAACAACAACCAGAACCAGAAAAAGCCTTTTCACCCCCTCAAACAGAACCTACAACTTCATCACCCCCAACTGTTCCTGAACCATCTGTTCCTGAACAAGTCACTCCTCAAAAGACCGTTCCTGAACATATTGTTCCTGAACAACCAGTTACTAAACCCATTCCTGAACTTGCATCTGAAACTGCTGCTCCTGAACACATTATTCCTGAGCCAACCCCTGCTTCCATAACTCCTTCAGCAGTACAAGTCATCAGGATCACCCATCATACTGGTGTATGTGATATGGACACAGACTCTGAGGATGATCAAGATGATCATGCCTCTGATATGGTAGTTGACCCCACTCCTGACCAACCATCAACTAGCAAATCCTTAACTACAAATGACCAATCATCATCAAACCTACCTATTGTACACTTAGCCCCTCCAAAACCCTCTAAACAACCTTCACCTCCCACCATTTTCCTGGATTCTCAAGTGCTACAACATGTGTGGGAAGATATTGCTTCTGAAGTTCTCAGACTGATAGCAGGAAGAAATGACTTGGGTCATCAAGTTAGCTATTAGAAGCAATGGAAAAGGATCAAGGAAAGGGTCATCAACCTGATTTCAGCACTGCATGATTCCTGCATTGAGGCTCAAGAGCAAGCCAAGCAGAAGCTGGAAGATTGGTTGAATGGAATGGAAGAGAATACTGGAGATGTAGAAATTCTTGGTACTTGGGTAAAGAACCCACTCAGTATCAGAGGCAGAGAACCTGGTGAATTCCTGCCTAAGGATTTGCATCTGATTATCCCTTCTGAGATCCTGGAGAAGAATGATGCACCTGACCTGGCTCTAGCTCAGGAGAACAAGGTGCTCAAAGAAGAAAATGAAAGACTTGAAACAGAGCTACTAGAGCAGAAGCTCAAGATATCAAAATTGGAAGCTGATATGCAAGAAGCCAAGATCAGAGAAGACAACTACAGAAAAGAGATGGACAAGAAGTATGCTGATGTTCAAGAGCTTCTGAAGATGATTTTAGAGAAATAAGCTAAACCCATAGCTGCACACTTTTAGCTTATTTTTTTTTGTCTCTTTAGGCTTTTAATATTCCATGATCATCTCTGCTTCTGATTCAGTTCTTTTCGCTTCTGATATTATATGCTTCTGAATTCTTCTTGCTTCTGAATATCATTAACTGTTTATATCATGTGTGTTGATAATAATGCTTGCTATGCTCTGTTTATTTTTTTTTTTTGGTTAATATGCTTTGAAATAATTTGAATTATGCTCTGAACCTTTAATCTTACGTTTTTCTCATCTCTTCTTTTTGTTTATGTCTTTTTGCTAATGACAAAAGGGGGAGTATATGTGATAGTATTTAAAGGCTCTGAGCCCCATTAATGATATTTGAAATTTTTGAAAAATTTCTATCTTTTTGTTTTACCTTTAAAAGTGTGTATCAAAAAGGGTGAAGTATCAAATCTCAAATAAAAAATAATTGAACCATTCTTCTTATCTATAAGTCAATTCTTTCAATTTTTTTAAGCTCTGATATTACTGTGCGAAAAATGAAGTTAATTAACCTGGATAGAACTTAGGGGGAGCTTACAAACCTCACCTTAAAGACTATCAGACTCAGGGGGAGTTATAGCTTACAAACTTCAGAAACCCCAAAGTCAACTCGTTAATTAGATTAACAACAATTGATCAATTTTAAATACTATTGTTTGTCATCATCAAAAAGGGGGAGATTGTTGGGACAAAATGTGTTTAACAATGTACCTTAAAGAGTTTTGATGATAACAAGGTATTAAAAATTGTAAATTGGACTAGCTAATATTTGTTCAAGTGTACAGGACCACAGTTAAAAAGTTACATCATTAATTGGTTCTGAATGAGCAAATAAAGAGCAAAAGAAAATGAAGCTTAGACGCTTCTGAAGGCAATACGCTCCTGAAGACAGAAAGCGCTCCTGAAGTCAATCTGCTCCTGAAGAGAGTAAAGCGCTCCTGAAGAAATGGTGCTTCTGAAGACAAGAGGTCCAGAAGTTACATCAACAGAATCTGCGTTATCAGAAGCTGCCTCATCAGAAGTCATTTCACCAGAAGCTGAAGATCAACTGGATTTGCAAAGATTCAAAGATTGAAGAATCAACACTGCAAAAGCTGTCTATTGGATTCGAAAACACAGCAGAAAATTAGTGGAACATTGCAACGGTCATTTCAAAGGTGTTTGAAGGCATGTGCTTGCAATTTGGACGAAAGCGTTGACATTGTACTATTGTACGAACAGTACAACCACCTTCTCCACTACTCTGTTTTTTGTCCACACTACAAGACAAGAAAACAGCTCCAGAATACGGCTTCGCCTACATAGATGTTCCTTTGGATAAGGAATGGATTTCAAATTGGTTCTTCATAGGACAACAACCAAATCAGGCAAAAGATTATTGGTGAAAGATCAAGCTTCAACAACGACTCTTTGATGTGCTGGCAATTTCACAACGTCTCTTTCACACCTCTATATAAAGGAGTGAAGACTTAGAGAATTGGCAATGCAAGAACGTTAATGCTAGAACGCTGAACGAAAGACTCACAACATTTTTACAAGTGCCAAACCTCTGCTGAAATTGTTCTGCATTCACGTAGAATTTCTGTGTCTCAAAGTTATATCTTAAAAATTCTTAAGTCATTGAGTCTGTATCTGATTTGTATTGTGAGCACCTCTGATTATATATCAAGTGTTCAACCTTAAACAATTTTCTGTGTAATTTTGTTTAGTTAGAAGTCTCTTGCAGTTGTGCTTGAGCAAGGAAGTCTCTTGATTGTGTTCTTGAGCAAAGGAAGTCTCTTGCTTGTGTGCTTGAGCAAAGGAAGTCTCTTGCTTGTGTGCTTGAGCAATTGTAATCAGATATTACTCTTAGTGAAATCTCCTTGGAAGTGCAAGGGGGACTGGACTACTTCCGGATTGTGGAAGGAACCAGTATAATTGCTTTGTGTCGTTCTTCTTCTCTCTCTCTCTGTTTTATTCCGCTGCATTTAGGTTCTGATTACCACTTTAGAAGCTGTCTCACTTAGCTTCTGATCAAGTGTGTTCAGTTTTAGGAGAAACGAAGAATTTTTCAAAACACAATTCAAGCCCCCCTTCTTGTGTTTTTCTCACCTTCATAAATATCTTCCAAAGCTAGCCTTGATAGCTACAATTTTAGCTAACTATTTTCTTCTATAATTGAGAAGATTCTTGTTAGCAACAAAAGAAACTTTGGTGTTGGATTCGAGGTTTTGAACACTAATTGGAAGTTCAACATCAAATACAGTTTCTGGTGAAGGGATGAGTGGTGGTGGAGCATTCAGATTAAATATTTGAGTTACATCTTTAACTGAGGATGAACTGGTAGCATCAGAATGTTCATCATCAGGGTCAGATGAGGTAGAGGATATGGATGAGAGAATTTCATCTAAGGAGCGATTTGTGTGGGTTAGTCTAGGTGGGGACTGGGGCAAAACATTTTCATGCATAAAAGTTTCAAAATTTCCTGGTAAATCTGATGTCTCTGATCTTCTTACTCCATAGGTTTCTATCTTGTCTGAATTGATCTCTTGAACAGGCTCAACTTGATTTGCTTGAATAATGATGGTCGAATTAGGCAAGTGTACCAAATCGCTTACCAAGTAATAAAGTGATAAGTAGAGTATCGTATCGACAGGGATTGTCATTTCAACCAAACAATTCAAGTTAATTATTTGAGAACAAAATAAAATAAAAGAGATAAGGGAATTAGACTTTTTCAAAGTTAATATGTTTGCAACAGAGCAAAGTTTACCTGTTTTGATTGCAGAATGTTAGCAGTGGTTAAGATTCTTCGAATCCTTTCTACTTGGGTGTTGGAATTATATAACAGTCGAGTCTTATTCATGTTATTTATCGTTATCTATATAAGTGATGAGTTCGTCGAGTTTTACTACCTATCGATTGACAAGTTGCACCTGCTGGTCACACGGTGATCATTACGTGTGGGGTCTTACTCTCTCAGAGATATGGCCTTATTCCCCTCCAGTTGTCGAGTTGCACCTACTAATCACACGGAAGTACGTGTGGGGTCTTACTCTATCAGAGGTAATTGAAACATAGACTTAAATTGACTTTCCTAAATTCCCATTAGTGAATTCCCGAGCTTCCTAAAGGTACTCTCTCTCTCTCTCTCTCTCTCTCTCTCTCTCTCGATAGTTCTACAAATGGGAATCCCTATTAGCGTCTACCTTACCAAGGTGAAAGAGGAGCGGAGTTACTGAGCTGATTTAAGTCATGAAATCACCTGTTTCCTTAATTACTCAACTAGTTACTAAATGATTTTAGCATATATACATCAATATTAGGTATGCCACCTCCCTAAGTACTTACTTTTATGGTTTACTCGCTTTCGGCATCTTTCACTAGTTACTAATTAATTACTTCTTAATTAGACATATATACATAAATATTAGGTAATGTCACCTCCCTAAGTGCCTAAATCAGGGTTTCAGAGGAGACAAATCTTACGCAACAACATTAATTCTAGTAGTATAATATTAAATATAGAAATAAAAAAACCTTGAATTAAATGAATTATCTAACAATCAGAATAGAGGTTCATCTTAAGTCCTATACTAAAAAGATTTAGTTACTCATGGTAACTAAATACAAATTACAAAAGAAATAAAACATACCCTAGAAAAACCTTGAGTGAGGAGAGAGGCTCCTCGCTTGAAGCTCCTAGTGCTTGACTTCCTCTTGAACCGCTTAGTTCTGAATGAGAAATTGTGAATGAGGAATGCGGTATTTATAGGGAGAGTTTCCACCTGAACTTGGGCTAAAATATTAAGCTTTTTGCACAAAAAAAAAATATAAAATAGCTTCTTGGCCCGCAAGGCACAAGCGCTAGGCGCCTAGGACCATGCGCCATGCGCATATGAGTATGTTTCTAAGCGCCAGGCACCCACACTCATGCACCAGGCGTCTCCTCATGTGCCCAAGAGCATGAAAACATGTGACAGGCGCATGGGAGTGCTGTATGGGCTCCGAAATGCCGTTTTCTTCATTTTTTGGGTGTTTGCTTCCATATAAGATGTCTTGGAACTTGGGCACAGATTCCTCCCTCTGAAACATCTTTTGAGGCCTCTTGAATCTCCATTCTTCATCTTCCCAAGGTCTTCACAAATCTTCAGAAGTCTTGCTTTGCCGATTTGCATGATTTCTTCGTGAATTACAACTAAACACCCTAAAATTGCTATTTTTCGAGAAGAATAGAATTATAGACTCAAATATAGAAAACATTATAAATGTACTGAAATCATATGTAATTTCTCTAACACTCCTTTATTTTGGATGTAAAATTGATGGTCAAATTAGTTAAGTGTACCAAATCATTTACCAAGTAATAAAGTGATAAGTAGAGTATCGTATCCATATGGATTGTTTTTTTTCTAAACAGCTCGTGTTACTTATTTTAAGTTGATGGTATAAAGTAAAAGAGATAAGAGTTATATATTGCAATTTTTATCTGTTTGCAATAGAGCAAGTTACCTGTTTTTGGTTGCAGAAAAGAAAACAGTGGTTAGGACTCTTTGAATCGTCCATGTTTATATTGTTGGATAATAAATAACATTCATGTTGCATTTAGTTATGTTAAGTAGATTATACAAATGATGAAGTCGTTGGGACATTCTAACCTAATCGATTGTCAAGCTGCGCCAGTTGATCGCACAGTGATCCTTACGTGTGGGGTCTATACTATCTCAGTTGATCTAGGTCTATCCCTCCGATGGCTAACTGCACCTGTTGGTTGCACGGTGATCCTTATGTGCTGGTCTTGCTAATTAAAAGGTAATTGAAACATAGACTTAAATTGGCGTTCCAAGATTTCCAAAGGCAATGAAAGCCAATGTTCCTGTAGGTCAGCCCATTTATGAATCTTAGGAAATTCATATCACACTCTCCTTCCCCCCTAAGTAGTTCTACAAACAGGCAGCCCTATAAACGTCTACCTTACCTAGAAGTCGAGTACAATGGTCTTACTTAGGTTTACTCCCCTCAGTGCTTGTTTCCCTAATTACTAAACTAGTTACATCCTAGGTTCAACAGATTTTACCCAATATCAGTAATGTCACCTCTTAAGTACTTACTACTAGGGTCAACTCGCTTTCGGTATATTTCATCTAGTTTACTAATAACTTACTTCCTAGACAGATAATTACTAGTATAAGGATATAAATATCAACATATAAGCTTCCAAATAGTAATAACAATGTTAAGCCTATCACGACCTATGTATCTAATCTAGGGTTGCACCTCACCAAAATAAATTCATCCTAAATAAAACTTAATAGCGAATAGAAAATAAACTAGAATATAAACAACATTAAATTAAATAATTATCAAACAAAAATAAACAGAGGTTTTTATTAGAACCCTAACCTATAGATATATAGTTACACACGATAGCTAAGACAAAAATACTAAAAGATAAAAAATACCTTAGAAAAGATAGGAGAAGATAGAAATCCTCCTTGGCTTCCTAGAATCACCTTCCTCTTGAACTGCTCCAGTTCTGAACGAGAAATTGTGAATGAGGAAGGCGGTATTTATTGAATCTTGTTTTGCCAACTGTTAACACGTTTATTTTCCTAGCATATTTTTTCTCTCTTTGTAAACTAGAATTAGAACTTGTTAAAGCACCTTAGTGATCTGTAGCATAATGTTCCTTTTCCCGTGTGTCAAAACTTCACATGCTTTCAAAATTCTTGTTCTCTACAGGTGAATCAATTCTCAGCTATTTAAATCGTATCACACAAACTCTCTGACTTTGTGTGAATCAACTCAATACATCTTGAATCGATTCACTCCTGAATCATGTCATTCAAATTTTAATTGTATCCTAGAGCTTTCTGACTTGCATTGAATTGATGCAATTTAATCTGAATCGTATCAATCTTCATCCTGTGAAATTTGAATCGACTCAGTTTATGTCTGAATCGCATCAATCTTCATTGTTCCTTTGTCTTGTATTTCAGCTGTCTAAATCGATTCATGATTTTAGTGAATCGATTCAAATAGTTATTTTTGCACGAAAATTATCACATTCACTCATTTACTATATATACTCACTCTCTCATAACTTTTAAAATATTGAATCATTTGCATCTATTCTCTCTAGGTCTCAAAAACTCATTGGACATAAATTCTTCAAGATTAAACCCTTTTTCTTAGAATCACTTTTACATTGAATCACATTGATTTTCTAGGGTTCTTATATGGATTGTAAGTTGTTTCTTTTAAGGAAATTGGTAGGGCTTAATTAAGGTTCCAAAGTGAAGTGAATAATCTCATTCCACCTCCAAAGGTATTGGGGGTCTTTCTAACCGTTCTTGCAATCGAAGGGGATTCGTTTATCAGACATAACATCGAAAACTTGAGTGAAGAGTTCGAAGGGGTGCACGGGTAATCAATTGAATATGTATTGTGTCTTTGATTGATAGCTTGGTATATTTTCATATAGGTTTGGTTTTGAAATTGTTTAAGTTTTGCAAATTGTTCAAGAAATCATTAAGTTTTGATTGTAATAAGATTTGTATTGTGAATCTCTCAATTCTATATTGAATCTTATTAGCACATAGTTTTATCTTTTTGCTTATTGTTGTGATTGTTCACGCGAGCTTCCAATAGTAGAATTAATTCAAATCACTTTTTATTAAAACTCCGAAAAACTTTTTCAAAGCGTTATTCACCCCCCTCTAGCTTGCAACGTTATTGGCCATATCAACCAACATTTATAGGGAAAGTTTCCACCTAACTTGGGCTAAAATCATGGGCTTCCAGGGGCAAAAAAGTCACAAAAAGTGACTTTTTTGCAAGTCACAAGCGCCTAGCTCCTAGTTTCATGCACCTTGCCCATGTGCCTTGGACTTTCAGGCGCCTAGGTCCATGCGCCAGGCGATTTAGTGTATCACTTTCAGGCACCTAGCGCGTACTTCTGTGCGCCAGGCGCTTTTGTTGTTCACTTTCCTGTATTCCAGTATTCTTCGCCTGTATGAGGTGTTTTCTTCATAGTTAAGTTGTCTTGGAACTTTGGAACAGAATTCCCCCCTTTGTAAAGTCTTTTGAGACCTCTTGAATCTTCATTATTCATCTTCCCAAGGCCCAATAATCTTCAGAGGTCTTGCTTTGTCTGATTTGCTTGATTTCTTTGTGAAATACTTCATGAACCCCCTAAAATTGCTATGTTTCGGGAAGAAAAGAATTACAGACTCAAATATAGAAAACATTACAAATGTTCCGAAATCATAAGAAATTGCTCTAATACTCGTCTGGTTTGTTGTAAAACCTACTAAAATAGACTGAAAAACATGCTAAGAATAACGTAAGATGACCTGTCATTACATTCAAGCGAGTCCGACTAGGAGAAAGTAACTTATATTCTCAGCCATACTTTTTTGCATGATATACGTATGTATCTCTTAAAGCCAGTACGGCTGGTCACGACATTTACCCACTCCAGTCGTCACATGAATGTACGTTGCTATAGATTTGAGACAATTCTAAACAGACAGTCAAGTTAAAATTATTTACACACTTTAAGGACTTTAAGAGTTATAACTTGGCTTAGGTAAAGGGTGGATATATTTGGGAAAGTAGGCTAACAAAAGAACTTGGAGTTAGTTTACTAACCTAGGGATTCCTACTAAACATTGATGATCTGCCAACCTTCATTCCTTGAATCAGACAAGATGGGTAAAATAGTAGAACTATTTGTCTTTTTATTTTTGACAAAAATAAACATTTTTTTAAGAGACCAAAATTTTTGGCTCTTGATATTTCTATTCTTTCTATTTTCTAGTTTTTTGTGTAGATCCATGGTCATCTACATTTTTTTCTTTTTCTGACAAATATGTTCTACTATTACCCCAGCCCAAACTTAAAATGTTGTTAATTCCAAAAAGCAACCCCAAACTTAGCTTCAAAACATGTGCACTCATAATAATACCTATCTAACTCCAAGTGAAATCAAACAGGGTGCATTTAAAGATCAGGACTATGACATGATTTGTCACTAAGTAACATAAAAGAAAATTTCGTTGGGAGGCTCAAAGTGGTTTCACAAAGTGATGAGGGCATAATTGTCCATGACACAAGTGCTTCAATTCAAGGGCTAGGAGGACCAATGACAAGGGCAAGGGCCAAGAAAGCTAAGGAGGCGCTAAATCAATTGGTGGCAAAAGTCTTGGAGTTCAAACCTACACTAGGAAGCATGGAGGGTAGAATGGTCATGTGCATCAAACCATTGGAGGAGGGGTGGGGCGCATCTCTTGCTGCCCATTTTATTTAGTTGTTTTTATTATGTTGTAATAAAAAGGTGTAAGGGATCAATTTTGGCCCAAAAACACTAAGTTACTTATTTTGTGTGTTTAATCCATTTTAAAGCTTCCAAAGCTTTAAATGGAACGTTTTGTGTGTTTATTTTATGCAAAGAAGTGCTGAAGACAAAAGAAAGACAAGGCATTAAAGATCATTTAATCTGAAGGAGGAATGGTGCAAGAATTGAAAAGGAACCAGACAAGATATCAATGAGACAATGAAGGCACTTCATTTCAGCATAGGAAACCATCATCATCATCAAAATCACGTCCAGCCACCCTCATTCATTGATTTGTTTTGTAACCATTTCTTGTATTCATGTTAATTTACTTCAGCCATAGGAAATAATGATAGATTAATTTGGCTGAAGGAATCTTAAGAGTTATTTGCCTTTTTCTTTGTAATTCAGCAAGTGTCCCTCCTACCTATATATAGGACACGAAAATTGAATAAAAATCAAGTTGAATTTTGTTAAAAAAAGTGAGTAATTGCTCTTTAGGTTCTGGATTGGACCTTGTATTGATCATATCAAGAATCCTTTCTTGTGGTGATTATCATTTCCATAGACTTATCATTTTCTAGGATTAGAAAGTGTGGCGTCCCTAAACTCTCCATTCCATTTCTTGTTTGAATCCACAAATCTGCCTAAACACCAATTGAAACCCAAAATTCACGTTTTCAATTCAAACACTTGTCAAAATTAACCCCAATTACATAATTTTCATATTCCTTTTGCACATCTTTTCATTCACAATATTTTCAGTCTATTTCTTGTGTTTCTTTGTCTATATTTAATCTTTGAGCAAGCAACTTTTATCAATTTATAGTTAAAAGTCAAATATGAACAATGTTCACAAAATAGTATTCATCAAGTGGTATCAGAGCAAGGTTCCTTTTAAAAGGGCCAAAAGTTCAAAGGTATCAAATTCTTCTTGTTCATCATTCTGATTTTCATCTTACAAAAAAAAATATATATATATTAAAAAAAAATCAGAATTGTTGCTTGTGTTCATCAATTTCGTTTTTGTGTTTTAATTGCCACACTTTCCTTGTTTTCCATTTATCTTGTCATTTCAGAATTTGAATTAGTTTCCTTGTTCACATCATTTCCAAACCTTTGTTTTTTTTTCATTCCTTGAATTGTGTTAAGTTTGTGTTTTGATTTTCACCATTTTGAAAGTTTTCTTACCTTGATTTACTTGGTTTCTCTAAAGAACTCAAAAGAGCAATTGAGTGGAAAAAGGCAAGAGTGATACATTAAAAAAAAAAGCCAATTTGAGTGAGTGTAAACACTTGTGAGGATTAGTTTTAGGGAATCATGACTGAGGAAGGTCCAAATAAGTTACTATTAGATGCACTCACAACAAGGTTTCAAGCCATGTTGCAGGTGCAAGCTGAACAATTTCAAGAACAAATTGATGAGTTAAAAGCTAGTTTAACTACTGATGGAAGTGGTGGGGAGGATGATGGAAGTAGGCCTAGAAGGAGGGATGAGAGGCCAAGGGAGGATAGGTTGAGGAGTATTAAGATCAAAGTTCCATCCTTTGTGGGAGCGAATGATCCGGAGGCATATCTAGAGTGGGAGACCAAAATAGAACAAATTTTTAATTGTCATGATTATTCTGATGTTGAAAAAGTGCAGGTGGCAGCCATTGAATTTAAGGAGTATGCTCTAATATGGTGGGATCAAATGATCAAAGAGAAGGTGAGGTATAATGAACCACCCATTGCAACTTGGGAGGAGATGAAGAGAATCATGAGGAGGAGATTTGTGCCATCCTATTACCATAGGGATTTGCACAACAAATTACAAAGACTCACTCAAGGTTCTAAAAGTGTTGAAGAATATTCCAAGGAGATGGAGGTGGCAAAGATTAGAGCCAATGTGGTGGAAGATCACGAAGCAACCATGGCTAGGTTCATTCATGGACTTAACCGTGACATTAGTGACATTGTGGAGCTGCATCATTACATGTCTTTGGAGGAATTAGTCCATCAAGCCATCAAGGTTGAACAACAACTCAAAAGGAAGGGTCAATTGAGAAGAAGCTCAACTTCTTCTTTCAATTCTTCAAGTTTGAAGGACAAGCAAAAGAAGGATGGTACCTCTTCACCTAAGGAGGCCATGAGTGATCCTGAAGGTAAAAACATTACTTCATCCCAAAATGTTTCTACTAACAAAGTTGTTAAGTGTTTCAAGTGCCAAGGTCAAGGACACATAGCCTCTCAATGTCCAACAAAGAGAACTATGTTAATTGAAGAAAATGATGACCTTGAGGAGGAGGAGGGTGTCGTGAATGATGAAGGAGGAGAAGAAGAGGAGGATGGTGAAAATGGTGAATTTCTCATGATTAGGAGGATGTTGGGAAACCAAGCCAAGGAGGAAGAATCAAATCAAA
Organism: Medicago sativa; assembly: GCF_051527215.1. Classification (NCBI taxonomy): domain Eukaryota; kingdom Viridiplantae; phylum Streptophyta; class Magnoliopsida; order Fabales; family Fabaceae; genus Medicago; species Medicago sativa. The sequence goes on from NC_140751.1 coordinate 37,687,377, forward strand.
GGGAAAACCTTTTCCATACAAGATGCTTAGTGCAAGGAAAGGTATGTTCTCTAATTATTGATGGAGGTAGTTGTACTAATGTTGCTAGTGCAAACATGGTGGGTAAATTAGAATTAGAAACAAGACCTCACCCTAGGCATTACAAACTTCAATGGCTTAGTGAAAGTGTAGAAATGCTTGTTGACAAACAAGTAGAGGTTTGTTTTAAAATTGGGAAGTATGAAGATGTTGTTGTGTGTGATGTAGTACCAATGGAGGCTTGTCATTTGTTGTTAGGAAGGCCATGGCAATTTGATAGAGGAGCGCAACATGATGGCCGAAGTAATAAGTATTCCTTTTTGCACTTTGGTAAAAAAATTACTCTTGCACCATTGAGTCCTAATGATGTAAGAGAAGATCAAAAGAAAATGAAAGAAAAATATGCGCAAGAAAAAGAAAAATATGCGCAAGAAAAAGAAAGAAAAGAAAAAGAAAAAGAAAAAGAAAGAAAAGAAAAAGAAAAAGAAAGAAAAGAGAAAGAAAAAGAAAAGAAAGAAAGTTTCATGGCAAAAAAAGAAGAAATAAAGAATGTCATTGTTACCAAACAGCCCCTATATTTGCTATTTTGCAAAGAGGTGGCTTTGTTTTCTAACACTCCTAACACTCAAAAATTTCCAAGTTGTGTTGAATTTCTTTTGCAGGAGTTTGATGCTTTGTTCCCTAAAGAGATACCAAATGGGCTACCACCTATAAGAGGTATTGAACATCACATTAACCTCATTCCGGGGGCATCTTTACCAAACCGTCCAGCCTACCGGAGCAATCCCCAACAAACTCAAGAAATTCAAAATCAAGTTGCTGAATTGGTAAGTAAAGGATGGGTAAGAGAAAGTTTAAGTCCTTGTGTTGTCCCTGTTATTCTAGTTCCAAAAAAAGATGGTAGTTGGAGAATGTGCACTGATTGTAGGGCTGTTAACAATATCACCATTAAGTATAGACATCCAATTCCTAGGTTAGATGATTTACTTGATGAATTGTTTGGTGCATGTTTATTTTCTAAAATTGATTTGAAAAGTGGCTATCACCAAATAAGAATTAGGGAGGGGGATGAATGGAAAACTGCTTTTAAAACAAAATATGGTTTGTATGAGTGGACGGTTATGCCGTTTGGTTTAACTAATGCACCAAGTACTTTTATGAGACTCATGAACCATGTTTTAAGGGAATTCTTGGGAAAATTTGTTGTTCTGTATTTTGATGATATCTTGATATATAGCAAAAATTTAGAGGAACATTGTGGTCATTTAAGGGTTGTTTTAGAAGTTTTGAAGAAAGAACATTTGTTTGCAAATCTGGAAAAATGTGTTTTTTGCACAGATCATGTAATTTTCTTAGGTTTTGTTGTAAGCTCCAAGGGAATCCATATGGATGAAGAGAAGGTAAGAGCAATCAAGGATTGGCCACAACCCAAAAATGTAAGTGAGGTAAGAAGTTTCCATGGTTTAGCAAGTTTCTATAGGAGGTTTGTGAAAGATTTTAGCACCATTGCTGCACCTCTTAATGAGATTGTTAAGAAAAATGTTGTTTTTAAATGGGGTGAGAAACAAGAGCAAGCTTTTGCTGCACTTAAAGAAAAACTCACCAAAGCACCAATTTTAGCATTGCCAAATTTTTCCAAATCTTTTGAAATTGAATGTGATGCTTCTAATGTTGGAATTGGGGCTGTTTTGATGCAAGAAGGACATCCAATTGCTTATTTTAGTGAGAAGTTAAAGGGTGCTTCTCTTAATTACTCCACTTATGATAAGGAATTGTATGCTTTGTTTAAAGCATTGCAAACTTGGCAACATTACCTACTGCCCAAAGAATTTGTCATTCATAGTGACCATGAATCTTTGAAACATTTAAAAGGGCAAGGTAAGTTGAACAAGAGACATGCCAAATGGGTTGAATTTCTTGAACAATTTCCATATGTGATTAAACATAAAAAAGGTAAAGCTAATGTGGTTGCAGATGCACTTTCAAGAAGGTATGCCTTACTCTCCACTCTTGAAACTAAAGTTTTTGGACTTGAGCATATTAAGAGTTTATATGAGAGTGACACTGATTTTTCATCAAAGTTTTTTGCTTGTGAACATGCTGCCATTAATGGATATTTTAGGCACAATGGCTATTTGTTTAAAGAAAAAAGATTGTGTGTGCCAAAATGTTCCATAAGAACTTTGCTTTTAAAAGAGGCGCATGAGGGGGGATTAATGGGACACTTTGGGGTTGTTAAAACTTTAGAGTTGCTGCAAGAACATTTTTATTGGCCCCATATGAAAATTGATGTCCAAAAGTTGTGTGAAAGATGCATAGTGTGTAAAAAGGCCAAATCAAAAGTTTTGCCTCATGGTCTTTATACACCATTACCAGCTCCTGAATTTCCTTGGGTTGACATTTCCATGGATTTTGTTTTGGGTTTACCTAGAACAAAGAATGGGAAAGATTCTATTTTTGTTGTTGTTGACAGGTTTTCCAAGATGGCCCATTTCATTGCATGCAAAAAGGTGGATGATGCAAGCCATGTAGCTGATTTGTTTTTCAAGGAGATTGTGCGCATTCATGGAGTTCCAAGAAGCATAGTTTCAGATCGTGACACCAAATTTTTAAGTCACTTTTGGAGGACCTTGTGGGGTAAGATTGGAACAAAGTTACTTTTCTCAACAACTTGTCACCCTCAAACAGATGGTCAAACTGAGGTAGTAAATAGAACTCTCTCTACTCTTCTTAGAAGTGTTCTTACAAGAAATTTGAGAACGTGGGAAGAATGTTTACCCCACGTGGAATTTGCTTACAATCGTGTGGTGCATAGTACTACAAAAATGTCACCTTTTGAAGTTGTTTATGGTTTTAATCCACTAACTCCACTTGATTTGTTACCTATGCCTAACAATTCTCTTTTGAAACATAAGGATGGAAAAGACAAAGCTGAGTTTGTGAAGAAAATGCATGAGCAAGTGAAGTTGCAAATTGAAAAGAAAAATGAAGGGTATGCTAAACATGCAAACAAAGGAAGGAAGAAGGTGATTTTTGAACCCGGTGATTGGGTTTGGGTGCATATGAGGAAAGAAAGGTTTCCTAACCAAAGGAAGTCAAAACTTCAGCCAAGGGGTGATGGACCATTTCAAGTGCTAGAAAGGATCAATGACAATGCTTACAAGCTTGAGTTACCCGGTGAGTATGATATAAGTGCTACTTTTAATGTTGCTGACTTAGCTCCTTTTGATGTAGGTGATGGTGATTTCAATTCGTGGACGAATTCTTTTCAAGAGGGAGGGGATGATGAGGGCATAATTGTCCATGACACAAGTGCTTCAATTCAAGGGCTATGAGGACCAATGACAAGGGCAAGGGCCAAGAAAGCTAAGGAGGCGCTAAATCAATTGGTGGCAAAAGTCTTGGAGTTCAAACCTACACTAGGAAGCATGGAGGGTAGAATGGTCATGTGCATCAAACCATTGGAGGAGGGGTGGGGCGCATCTCTTGCTGCCCATTTTATTTAGTTGTTTTTATTATGTTGTAATAAAAAGGTGTAAGGGATCAATTTTGGCCCAAAAACACTAAGTTGCTTATTTTGTGTGTTTAATCCATTTTAAAGCTTCCAAAGCTTTAAATGGAACGTTTTGTGTGTTTATTTTATGCAAAGAAGTGCTGAAGACAAAAGAAAGACAAGGCATTAAAGATCATTTAATCTGAAGGAGGAATGGTGCAAGAATTGAAAAGGAACCAGACAAGATATCAATGAGACAATGAAGGCACTTCATTTCAGCATAGGAAACCATCATCATCATCAAAATCACGTCCAGCCACCCTCATTCATTGATTTGTTTTGTAACCATTTCTTGTATTCATGTTAATTTACTTCAGCCATAGGAAATAATGATAGATTAATTTGGCTGAAGGAATCTTAAGAGTTATTTGCCTTTTTCTTTGTAATTCAGCAAGTGTCCCTCCTACCTATATATAGGACACGAAAATTGAATAAAAATCAAGTTGAATTTTGTTAAAAAAAGTGAGTAATTGCTCTTTAGGTTCTGGATTGGACCTTGTATTGATCATATCAAGAATCCTTTCTTGTGGTGATTATCATTTCCATAGACTTATCATTTTCTAGGATTAGAAAGTGTGGCGTCCCTAAACTCTCCATTCCATTTCTTGTTTGAATCCACAAATCTGCCTAAACACCAATTGAAACCCAAAATTCAAGTTTTCAATTCAAACACTTGTCAAAATTAACCCCAATTACATAATTTTCATATTCCTTTTGCACATCTTTTCATTCACAATATTTTCAGTCTATTTCTTGTGTTTCTTTGTCTATATTTAATCTTTGAGCAAGCAACTTTTATCAATTTATAGTTAAAAGTCAAATATGAACAATGTTCACAAAATAGTATTCATCACAAAGGATCAAGGTACCAAAGAAAAATTGTCTCATGTGTAATATAATTTAACCGATCGTTTGTAAAGAACGGTCATAAATTCAAGCAAAAATTGAATTCATATGGAACACTCATAATAGGAAATATTTAATTATCTAACAACCTAGAATGGATATGGATATATTTGGCTTTAAATCTCACCGGTTATGCTATTCAGATAGGAGACACTTATTTTATCTTGGTTTTCGGGTGTCAAACATTGATTACGTTTGAACCTTTTTAACCGGTGATATCTCATTTTTTCTTGGGAAGGGAAAAAAGTAAGCAAAACCCTTGAGAATCGAGGTCCGAGAGTTGTTTTCGCTATGGGAAGGTGTTAGGCGCCCATAACGACTATAGTAACCTATAGGAACCGTCTTTACTTTCTACGCGCACGCTTTATTTTTAAATGCTATTTTGAAAGTGTTTATTTAAACCTAAGAATTTACTAAGTGGAGAATTGGAGGGAGAAGAAAGTGTTTGAATTTTTATTTTATTTGAATTGAAGGAATATTGATTCCTTGCCTACGTACCCGGTTAAGGGATCAAATCCACCGTAGTTCTCTTCCAAAAAATGTTTTTGCTTTTTGTTGGTTGGTTTTAAGTTTGAAAATTGGAATTTTGAAGAATGGAGATTGAGAGGCCTTCAAGGCATGAGATTTAAGAAAAAGTGGGGTTTGATTAGTAATTTTGGAAAAAAGTCAAGTATGATTAATTTTCATTGAAATTTGATTAAGAAAATAAAAGAGAAAATCAATGGGATTTTGGATCCCAAGGTTTATTGTGAAAATGATTTGAATGATGTTGTTCAAGTCGTTTTTGGAAAATGATTTTTCTAAGTGTAAAGCCTAAGCATTCATCTAAACATTCAATCCTAAACATACATCTAAACATGCATATCCTGGCCATACATCTAAAGTATCTATGTGATGTGTGTGCATGTGTCGGTGCTTGTGTCGGTGTACATCATTAGAGTCCATTGTCCTTATTACATTGGCCCTAGTTTACATCCTATGGTCTTGCAAGAAATTAAAATTGCATAAAAGTAAAGTACAAGAATCCCTAGGTTTTTTTTACATACTAAGTTTTGCATGAATTTTAAAGTGTAGGAAAATAAAAGGATGAAAATGTGAGATGGAAGATGAAATGCTCATGATGTATGAAACAAATAGAGGAAATTGTTAGTAATGTGAGGCATAAAGAGATAGAGATATAGGTAAGTAAGATAGCACTAACAAAGTGACAAAACTTAGCAAAACAAGTAGCAAAATATGCCTAAAAGTTCACCACAATAACAAGGCAAACATATGACCCATAATTCTCATATCATGACCACTTTACAAAGTGTTTTAGTTCAGTTTCCAACACAAGAATTATGAGGAAATATCAAGCCAAGCCCTATAGCACATTTTAGGCATATTTTACACTTTATTTTCACAAGAATACTCACATTACTTGCAAAACAAGAAATTGACAAATCCCATTCACAAACAGTAAACACAAAGATACAAATTAGTGGCAAGCACATCACAAGGTTACACAACAAGTACAAGTATTAGTTTGACAAACTATCATATCAAAACATAGAGAAAATTCACAATAAAGGCAAACAAATCACAAGTGATATCATGCATATTTTTTTATCAATTTTAATGTGTAAAACATCCACAAAAATATCAAGAAACACCTTAACAACACATAGGAATTTTCTAGGATTTTTATCAAAGTTTTTTGGGCTATCAGGGGTGCAAACAACAACTTGCAGTATCCAAATAGCAAGAAAGAAGAACAAAACGAAAAAAGAACAGAAAGCCTAGGCCCAAGCCCAAGGGAAGATGGATTCGGATCCTCCAAATGCCTCAGAGGCGTTGGATGGATCCAACTCCATCAAAACCCTAGATCTGAGGGCTAGGAACGTGCAACACACCACATGACAGTTCAGGCGCACAAACAGGGCGAATCCACACCGTACACGTAAACGAACCGGTGATCAAACGGTCAAGAAAGAAAGAGAGAGTGGACCAGACATGAACCAGACTGGTTCGTATGAACCGGTCCGGTTCACGTGGTATATAAAAGGGATGAGACCGGTCCAAGTTCATTCTTCCACTCCTTTCTCTTTCTTCCTCCTTCGTTCTCTCTCGTCTTCTCACCGTTCTCTCCAATCTAAACCTAATCAAACCCTAAAACACTCAGAGATTCACACTGGTTTCAGTTTTAAACTTAGAATCTACAAACAAACGGTAGATCGACGTAGATTAGACTTCGGTCTTTATGGTTCTGAAAGTATTCATCGTTTTCAAAAAAAATTTTTTAGGAAGAGGTTCTGGAAGTATTTGATCTACGTCGATCTATCACAGCGAACACATGTAAGGTCTAGAACGTTGATCTTTCGAAGAAAAGGGAAGGAGTCGAAGATTTACCTGCTGGAAATCAAAGATTCGAACGAGAAAGGGATGGAGGAAGCTTCGATTTGTCCTTTGATCTTCTGGCAAAATCTGAGTTGTTGAATCTCTGTGATGTTTGATTCGAAACCCTAGGGTTTTGGATTGGCTCGAATTAGGCTTCGTTTTGATCTGGTTGAGTGTTTCTTGGTGGATTCTGGCGAAATCAATTCGATTTTGATGAATTTGCTTCGAATCTATGTTGAATTTGATTTGATTTTTCTGGATATTCCTCTTCGTATTCTCTGATCTTCTTCGATTCCTCTTCTTCTCACTCTCGAAGTTTCTTCGTGATCGTGATCGAATCTGTCACTATGAGTGACGGAATCTCACTTGAATTGCGAAGAAACACGATTCAATGATGAAGATTCAGTGATGAATCTCTGAGAATCGTCGTAATTTGCTTCAATTGTGATGAATTTTGATTCTGGGAATTTTTTAGGGTTTTGAGTGGTTCATCGTGTTCTTCATGGTTCTGGAAAACGGTTACAGTTTTGATTTTCTGGAGACGAGAGAGAAAATGGGAAATGTGTTTGTTGAGTTGGCAATTGGTGATTGATCTGCGATGATTAGGCCCTTTTATAGCTTGACATGTGTTCCTGAGATCCAATGGCATGGTGACATGTGTCCTGGACCCTAACTGATTCGGCCTTGGACCAATTTGGACTTAAGGGCCTCTTTGCAATTTCTGGAAATTAAGGGACCAATCTGCAATTTAAAAAAAATGGACTGGACTGCAAACTTTTGGACTAAAAGGACTTAATTGTAAATTAAAAAGATTTAAAGGACTGAAGGGAAAAAAAATGGACCAAAATGCAAACAAAAAGACTTTAGGGACTAAAATGCAATTATTAGGAAGTTTGAGGACTAAAAATAAAAAAATGAATTAAAATTGGAAAATGGAAAATAACGTAAAGTGAAACGATAAAAATAACAAAACGGACTAAAATGAACCAATTACTTAAATGAGGTACTTTAAAGTAACCTCTCTCTGTCGAAATTTCGTGTGAAATGACCAAAATGCCCCTGGGGACCAAAACGACTCAGAATGACTCAGATGCAATTTTAAAATGGATTTTATCATGAAATTAAAGCAAGGGTCTATTCAAACAAATTGAAAAGACTCAGAGACAATTTTTAGAAATTAAACAGAGTTTTAACACATGAAAAGACTAAAATGCCCCTAGGGGCTAAACTGACTCAAAATGACTTCAAATGCAATTTTTGAAATGGATTTTGACATAGAATTGAAATAGAGACTTATTCAAACCATTCGAAAAGACTCAAACAACTTTTAAGGACTAAAATGAGTTTGGATGCAGGAAATGACTAAAATACCCTTTTTCATGAATTTTGCAAGTAATATTGAAATAAGATGCAGAGAAAGATGCAATTGATCAGAGACATATCAAATGACTTAAAATGCAAGAAAGATGTTTTTGGATGACTTGAAATGCAAGAAAACATGGACAAACACACAGTTGAAAAGATATTAAATTGAGAGATAAAGCAGAGTGAAATGTCGGTGTAACAATAGCAGATTGACAAATGTTCAGGGATAGTAGACATATATCAAAGATGAAAGAAAGTTTTGAACAAGTATTTTTAGGTCCAAAATTAGGGTATAACAGCTGCCCCTATTTAAGTTTCTTTGTCCGGAGAGTCAAGAGACGAAGTCTTTGGTTTGACGGGACGAAGACACTTAAATATTAACATTTGCACTGTTTTTGGACATAAAAATACGCTTCTCATATCTTCAAAAACATGAATGCCATGCAACATTTTGATTATGAATGCAAGACAAGCAACTGGAGTCTACAGAGCATGTTATATCACTGGGGATTTAGGTAGACATTGACAAGGTAGACAAACCAGGGGACAAAAGATAGGTACAAGCTGCTCTTTGGATCGAACTCGCCACTTGACCATGGAATACAAACAAGAGATGGGTACAAGCTATTCTTTGGATCGAACTTGCTACTTGACCGGGAATAGAAATACAAGGCAGGTACAAGCTGTTCTTTAAATCGAACTTGCCATTTGACCTGGAGGCATAGACAAAAAGATGATACAAGCTGTTCTTTGGATCGAACTTGCTGCTTGATCAATATCACAACATGTAGATAGGTGCAAACTGTTCTTTGGATCGAACTTGTCGTTTGAATGATAACAAAAATAAGCAGGGTACAAACTGTTCTTTGGATCGAACTAGCCGTTTGACCGGAAATGTAGGCATATAAGCAGGTACAAGCTGTTCTTTGGATCGAACTAGCCACTTGACTGATAACAAGATACAAATTGGAAGTTTGATTTGGAAAGATACGAATTGAGAGTAAGTTGATATTGATTTGACTTGAAGATAGACATGACCATTTTGTTGGCCCAGAAGCAAATTGAGAGTGGATTAACATTGACAAAGACATTGAATTGAAAGTTTGAGATTGAAAATTGAGATTGAAAATTGAAATTGATCAGAGACATAGACATAGACATTGAATTGAGAGTTGAAATTGAATTGAATTGGAGATTGAAATTGAATTGAATTGGAAATTGAAATTGAGTTAAATTGACCTTGAGATTGGATTGAAAGTTGAGATTGGATTGAATTTGACATTTAAAATTGAATTGAATTTGAAATTGAGATTGGATTGAAAGTTGAGATTGAATCGAATTTGACAGTGAAGATTGAATTGAATTTGACAGTTTGAAATTGAATTGAATTGAAATTGGGATTGGATTGAAATTGGGGATTGAGTTGAATTTGAAAGTGAAGATTGAGTTGGATTGAAAGTTGAGATTGGAAATGCAACATGTATGTATGGTATAACAAGATTATTGAATGTATGAGCACATAGAATGCATGATTATGCATGTATGAATGCTTGAAATGCATGGTTGGTTCGTAGTTTGACAGCGAAGTGTCACAGAGATAGACAAAATATTGGAAGATTGGGCACGTAGTGGCTCGTGCCATAACATATTCATATGGAAATCCTCTTTGGAGAGACCGTTGTTGGAAGACGTATCAAAATCATGGCTGAGGGCAATAAAAACTTGTAGAGGAGGGACCCTTGGAAGAATTCTTTGATCCAGGTCGCCGTTGTTAGGCGTGTCAGTGCTGGGTAAACGTTGGATGTTCGCATCTGTGGTCAATGCTTTTCATTCTTTCATTCTTTCAGTTTTCATTTTCAATCCCATTTTTGCCTGAACCGCCCTTTCGGGTTTTCGATTCACCGAGAATAAATTCTTTTCATTGCCCCATTTTTGCCTGAACTGCCTTCATAGGTTGTCAATCAGCGGGGTGCTCATTTTTGCCTAAGCCGCCCTTTCGGGTTTTCAACTTAGCGAGCTTTTTATTTTCATTTTTTTTCAAATTTCCATTCTGTTTTTTCATTCTTGCCAATGACCACAGATCATCCTGGGGAGTAACCTGCTCGTAACACGTATTGAAATAGACATTGACATTCATTTATTCATGCATGTTTCATTGAAATGTACCTTATTGCTCAGGTTCGCTTTCAAAATAGATAGGAAAAAGTTTTTCAATTTTCAAAGATGTTTGTTTCAGACATTGACATTATCAAATAGAAAGGAAATATTTTTGTATATAGCATTGAAAATAGAAAGAAAAATAGAATTTCAAACAAAAGCACCGGCTCAAATTGATGTAGAAGAGTGAAAGTCAGCCAAAGGCATAACCCCACGGATTTACAAAGCTTGGAAAATGGTAATTTTATTGGTTGGTGGTACATTGAACACGATGACCGCTACATTTCATAGAAATTTTGAATTCACAAGTACAGAAGCTTCTGATGAAGACGATCTTTGACAGCTGCAGATGCCCCAAGAGGTGATGGTGATTTGCCGGATATAGTTACTTGTCTTTTATTGTCAACCTCATTTTTGCATGAACCGCCCTTTCGGGTTTTCGGCTCATCGAGGCGCTCATTCTTGTCTGAGTTGCGTACAATCTCAGCGAGCTTTTTCATATTCATTTTTTTGTCCCTAACTTTTGCCTGGATCGCCCTTTCGGGTTTTCGATCCATCGGGAAGCGCATTTTTGCCTAGGCCGCCCTTTCGGGTTTTCGACCTACCACGCTGTTCTTTTCTTTTTAGACAAAGTATTTCTTGACTATATCGGCGTTAATAGGATTCGGAAGCTCAACACCATCCATGTGTGTAAGAATCAAAGCACCACCAGAGAAAGCCTTCTTGACAACATAAGGACCTTCATAGTTAGGTGTCCACTTGCCCCTTGGGTCGGGTTGCTGGCTTATTCTTCTTTTCAATACAAGTTCGCCTTCCTTGAATTCTCGAGGTCGGACTTTCTTGTCAAAAGCATTCTTCATTCGCACTTGATACAACTGTCCATGAGCCATAGCATCCATACGTTTCTCTTCAATCAAATTCAATTGATCATACCGACTTTGACACCATTCAGCCTCAGTTAATTTTGCTTCCATGATCACTCGAAGAGATGGAATCTCCACTTCCAGAGGGAGAACTGCTTCCATACCATACACTAAAGAGAAAGGAGTTGCCCCGGTTGAACTGTGCACTGTAGTACAGTAACCATGCAAGGCAAACGGTAGCATCTCATGCCAGTCTTTGTAAGTAGTGACCATCTTCTGAACAATCTTCTTGATGTTCTTGTTAGCGGCCTCAACTGCACCATTCATCTGAGGTTTATAAGGAGAAGAGTTGTGATGTTCAATCTTGAATTCTTCACATAAAGCTTGCTTCATGCTATTGTTCAGATTGGAACCATTGTCAGTGATGATTTTATTGGGAACACCATATCGACAGATGATGTTATTCTTGATAAACTTTACTACCACTTGCTTGGTTACATTTGGATAGGAAGCAGCTTCAACCCACTTGGTGAAATAGTCAATTGCCACTAGAATGAAACGATGTCCATTGGAAGCTTTTGGTTCAATTCTTCCGATCATGTCAATGCCCCACATAGAGAAAGGCCATGAGGAAGAGATAACATTGAGGGCATGAGGAGGCACATGAATCTTGTCAGCATAAATTTGACATTTGTGGCATCTCTTGGCATGTCTGTGGCAGTCACGTTCCATGGTTATCCAGTAATAGCCGTCTCTTAACAGTTTTCTTGACATGGTGTGGCCCGAAGCATGGGTCCCAAAAGTACCGTCATGTACATCATGCATCAATTTCTCAGCTTCTTGTTTGTCAACACATCTCAACAAGACCATGTCATAGTTCCTCTTGTATAGGATTTCTCCGTCCAGAAGGAATTTGCTAGCCCATCGTCTCAAAGTCTTTTTATCCCTGTTGGAAGCACCAGGTGGATATTCATGACTCTGCAAGAACTGTTTGATGTTATAATACCAAGGTTTTCCATTATTCACATTTTCATCAGCTTGATCTGGCATATTTTCAATAGTAAACACATGAGCGGGTCTATCAAGACGTTGTACTTTGATTACGGGTACATCATTCCAGTGATTCACACGAAACATAGAAGACAAAGTAGCAAGAGCGTCAGCCATCTGGTTTTCATCCCGAGGGATGTGGTGCAGCTCAACCTTGGTAAAGTATGTCAACAGACGTCTTGCATAGTCACGGTAAGGGATCAGCTTCTCATGATGAGTCTCCCATTCACCCTTTATCTGATTAATAACAAGTGCAGAATCTCCATAGATGTCAAGGTGCTTAATTCTCATATCAATGGCTTCTTCAATGCCCAAGATGCATGCTTCATATTCAGCTATGTTGTTCATGCATTCAAAAGTTATTCGAGCAGTGAAGGGAATGTGGTGCCCCTGCGGAGTTACAATAATGGCCCCAATTCCTTTACCATAAGCGTTGACAGCACCATCAAATACCAATCCCCATTTGCTGTTGGGGTCCGGTCCTTCATTGATTAGTGGTTCTTCACAGTCTTTTGCTTTCAGATACATAATCTCTTCATCAGGGAAATCAAACTTAATCGGCTGGTAATCGTCAAGAGGTTGACAAGCAATATGCTCAGCAAGGATGCTCCCTTTGATTGCTTTCTGAGCTTTGTACACAATATCATATTCAGACAACAACATTTGCCAACGTGCAATCTTTCCAGTAACAGCAGGCTTCTCAAAGATGTACTTGATTGGATCCATTCGGGATATCAACCAAGTTGTATGATTCACCATATAATGACGCAGGCATTTGGCAGCCCAAGCTAAAGCACAACAAGTCTTTTCAAGCATTGTATACCGAGTGGTCATACCCCTTTGATAGGTATCACCAGCATTTATCAAGCCGAACGGCATCACTTTATAACAGAACGTTCCCCATGGAGTAATGAAGGACGTCTTTTCTCTATCTTCAGGAGACATTCGTATCTGATTATAGCCAGAGAAACCATCCATAAAAGAGAACACTTTAGACTGAGCAGTACTGTCAACAAGCACATCAATATGAGGCAATGGGAAGTTATCTTTCGGACTGGCTTTATTCAGATCTCTGTAATCAACACACATTCGAACTTTCCTATCTTTCTTTGGTACTGGTACAATGTTGGCAATCCACTCAGGATATTCAGCTGTCATGAGGAAACCTGCATCAATTTGCTTCTGCACCTCGGCCTTGATCTTAAGAGCCATGTCTGGACGAGACCTTCTCAATTTCTGTTTGACAGGAGGATATTCAGGTCTTGTCGATATCCGATGTTCCACAATCTTGGGATCTAGACCCGGCATATCTTCATAGGACCATGCAAAGACATCTGGATAATCATGGAGAAGCTGAGTAATCTTCTTTTTCACTTCTGGCTCAAGTGCAACACCAATCTTGATCTCTCGCTTGTTCTCTTCAGTACCCAGGTTGATAAGCTCAATCTCTTCCTGGTGAGGCTGAATGACTCTTCTTTCTTGCTCAAGCAGTCGGGTGATCTCATACGGTATCTCATCATCATCTTCCTCATCTTCAGTTTCATATACAGGGAATTCAAAATTTGGAGGAACCATAGGGTCACTGTGTTCAACGGGTTTATTATGGTTCAATCTGCATAATATGATTGGAATGATTTTAGAAAAATGTTTTTCATGCAGATTTTTGAAATTAATAAGAAAATACAGATGTTTTGGTTTTTTCTGGCATTACCATTATTTCCAAGAAAAAGCACTAAAAAGTATAAAAACAAAGAGTCGTGAGAAAGACGACAACTTTTATTGATAACGGCAATGCCGAAACAAACATGCCCTTACAATGATATCACTTTCGCCTTGGGCATAGCGAAAGGATTGTTATTTTGAAAACAAAGAAAAACATGAGCAACAAGACACATTACATGGAAGCATGCATGACTAAAGGAACATCAATGGCCTCCCAATTTCTCACAGTGCCTCCTGGTACAACAAATGTAGGCACATAACTACTTTCAGCAGCATCTTCAGCAATAGCATTGATAAACCCAGCACTGTAGAAAGTTCCTGTTGAAACACCTGAGGTCGGGGAGAATCCAAGGCCCTCTTTACGCTTGTTTTCCAAAATCTGAATCACTTTGCCCCAGCCAGCAGCTTACCCTTCTTGAACAGCTCTCTGGGCATCTTTCAATGAAGCCATACTGGCACTAGCTCTCCGGGGTTCTACATCTTCAACAGTCAAGCCTTGAAATGACGTCCCTTCAGCAGACCCTGCTTCAACACAAGAGAAAGATGACACATGGCTAACCAGATATGCTTCTTCACCATGTACCGTGACAAGCTTACCATTCCTCACAAACTTGAGCTTCTGATGTAGAGTAGAAGTTACCGCCCCAGCATCGTGAATCCACGGTCTTCCGAGGAGACAACTGTAAGAAGCATTGATGTCCATGACCTGAAAAGTAATCTGAAATGTCTCGGGACCAATGGTAATTGGCAAGTCTACTTCCCCAAGAACATCCTTGCAAGATCTGTCGAAAGCCTTAACCAGATAGCTGCTTCCCCTCAGAGAAATTCCATGATGACTCAATTATCTTAGTGTAGACTCAGGCATTACATTTAAGGATGATCCAGTGTCCACCAGCACATTGGATATCATGTCAGACTTACAGTGCACTGAGATATGCAGAGCCAAGTTGTGGTGTTTCCCTGCTTCGGGGAGTTCATCGTCATCAAACCCCAAGTTATTGCAAGCAGTGATGTTACCCACTATTCCATTGAACTGATCCACAGAGACTTCATGATCAACATCGGCCTGTTCCAGTACTTTCATCAACACTTTCCTGTGAGCTTCTGAACTCAAGAGCAGAGACAAGATGGATATCTTTGATGGAGTTTGTAGCAGCTGGTCAACAATCTTATAATCGCTCTTTTTGATAAGCCTCAGAATTTCGTCCAAATTAGACTCTTCAATAGATTGGCCTGATGGGCCAGAGCTCTTGTCAACAGGAGGAGCAACTGGTGGGGTTATTGTAGCAACAGGTGTAACCACCTTCTTTTGAAACAAGGGTGGACGGACTTTTCCGCTTCTCAGAGCTGTAATTTCACCGGCAACATTATCAACCGTAGCTGGGGATACCAGAGGCACTTCCACTCCATTCTCAATCATGGTTGCATCGTACTTGTAAGGGATTGCCTTTGTAGAGGCATAAGATACCGGACCAGGTAACCTGATCACCAAAGGTTCAACATTCCTTGTCTGAGATGTACTTCCAGCAGGAGAGTCATGAAACACTGGCACAATCACGCAAACATCACTGGCAATCAAGTGCTTGTCATCCATCAGGCTTTGTATATCATCTTGCACCACACAACACCCCCTAGGATTTTGAAGACATTCTGAACAAGAAGCATGATTGTGATTGAACAAGAAGCATGTAGCGGTACCAAAGGAGTAACAACATTACGGAAATTTAACAGGGGAGCCTCTCTAGGAACAGGAACTCTTTCAAAAGCCTCGATCATGTTAACTGCGGCATGATTTGGAAGTGGATTGTCAAGAACATGAGGAACACTATTTTCAAAAGTCAACCGTCCTCTGTCCATCAGGTCTTTTACAATATACTTCAGAGCATAGCAACCTTCAACATTGTGGCCTTGAGCGCCCTGATGGAATTCACATGTGAGATCCTGTCGGAACCTGGGAGGCAATGGTGTAGGCGGGGGCTTGCCTGGTCTGGTGATGCAGTGGCCCTTAGCAAGTAAAGTTGGGAGTAGATCAGCATACCGCATTGGTATTGGTGGAAAATAAGTCTTGGGCCGAGGACCCTGTTGTTGTTGCTGTTGTTGTTGAGCAGGAGGCTGGTGTTGTACTTGCTGAGCAATGGCATTAACGGGCACTGGTGGTTGACCCGGTGGCAGAGGATATTGCTGGTAGAATGGTGGGAAGAAAGGATGCTGAGAATACTGCATATGTTGGTAGGGCAGAGGCAACTGAGCAGCATTAATAGGAGCGACAGTAGCTGAAGATTGGTTACCGGATACCATCCCTATTTCGGATTCCTTCCTCTTGTGGTGGCCATTACCGTACTTCTTTGGTGCATTAGCTGAGGACTCACCCTTTTCAAGAACAATGATACCCTCTCTGACAGCCTCCTCTAGACGAGTTCTCATAGTAACCATGTCGGAGAAATTGTTTGGAGCAGAGACTATCATTCTTTCTTTATATTCCTTCTTCAGAGTTTTCAAGAATGTCTGTGTCAGCTCTTCCTCATCAAGCCGAGGAGAAACACGGGCAGCTGCCCCTCTCCATCTCTGACCATATTCACGGAAGGTTTCATCTGACTTCTGAGACAAAGACTTAAGAGAATCCTTATTCGGCTTCAAACGGGTGTTGAACTCATAATGACTTTCAAAAGCAGCAGCAAGTTCCTCAAAAGTATGGTTATTGTCTTTGCTTAAACCGGTGTACCAATCTGCCGCATCTTCCATCAAGCTATCCTGGAAGTAGTGAATCATCAGTGCATCATTATCTGTGTAGTTGGCCATCTTTCGGACGTACCGAATGACATGACTATGTGGACAAGAAGTTCCATTGTATTTGTCAAAATCTGGCACTTTGAATTTCTTAGGGACCTCAAATCGGGATACCAAGCATAGATCACGAGCCTTAGCAGAAACACCGTTCCCACGGCTAGCTTTGACCTCACGGAGTTCTCCAACCAATTCTCTTAACTGTTGTCTCATAGTCTCCATTACAGGGTCTTGTCTGCGCGGAGTGTCAACATCAATTACCTGTTGCACAGTGTGTACAACAGGGTCGGTAACAACGGTAGTCACTTGAGGCATAGAAGTAGGTGTGGTAGCAAAAGTTGTCACAGGAATCTGTCCTTGACCAGCAAAACCAGAGATACCAGCCGCAGTACTAGGAGCATAGAAAGCTGAGAGTCCATAAGGGCGTCCATTGGGCATAACAAAACGAGCATCAGAAGCTACAGTAGACAGTGGGATAGACGGGATCCCTTCAGTAGAAACTGGAACAGATGTGGCTGGTTGCTCTTGTGCAGCCATCATAGTGGACATGGCGTCGTGAGCCTTAGCCAAGTCTTCTTTCATAGCAGCCAGTTCGGCACGGAGCTGAGCATTTTCTTCTTCAAAGTTAGCCATGATTCTTCTCTTGTAAAATCTTGTTTGATGAACTCTGTCTGGTTGGTAAACTTTACGAGTACGAGCCACTTTTCAGACTGCGGCAGAAGAACCAGGAGGCAATGAGCACGAGAGAAGTCTTTTGTGACCAAAGAATGCATATGATACATGAGATGTGTTAATGTATATGCAAAAAGACTCTTTTTTTGTGTTATCGAAGGGTTTTAGACAAATTAGAAACTTGTAAACATTACTAAATAGATGAAACATCAAACCCAGACAAACAAACAAGCATCACAGAGTCTTACAAGATAATTCCCTTTGAAATACTAAGCCCAGGGATAGACTTTGAAATGTAAAACAACATAAACAACTGGAAATAACAACAGGAAAAAGAAATCCTCAAGCATAGGAAGTGGAAGCGTCATCCTCAAACTCAGACTCATAGCTGTAGTATCGAGCATAGAAGTTACGGGCACCCCTAGCGCTCTTGGAGTCTCTCATAAGCAACTTATCCTTTTCTTCAATTTCCTTCCTAGCTTTAGCCAACTCTTTGTTCAGTGTCAACACCTCATGAGTCTTCTGTTCATTTTTTCCATCCAAAGTCATAATCAAGTTCTCAGCCTCATAGTATCTAGTCCTCCATTGGTGCTTCTCTCGACTCTCCATAGCTAGATGCTCCTGATACATCTCCTGAGTAGGTGGGAGTAGAGGCAAAGGCATGGTAGGAATAGATGCAGACACATATCTCATAGAGGGGTAAGGCATACCAATCTTCCCAGCTTGGTTTATCACCCACTGTGTATAGGCCTCATGAGCAACACCGGACCTTACACCCATGTGCTTCACCTCTTTCTTCCGAAGTTTAGACCAAGCTTTCATGAAATCCTCTCTTATTCCTGTGGGTGCAATGGAGTAGTGGAAGAAGTAAGGAGATGTAGCAAGATTGATGGGCTTTTCTTTCATCGGAAAACCAAATTGTCGCAAGGCGAGCTCCGGGTTATAGTTGATTCCACCCCGGGTACCAAGAAGAGGTACATTAAGAAACTTCCCACCACCGAAGATAATTTCCTTGACTCTAAAAGCTGGAGTGAGCCAAACCACTTCATTAGGAGTGAGATCCATGATCCTCTGTGAAATAAACCAATTCTCTGGATTATCATGGAAAGACTTCGGAAGGTGCGAAATAAACCACCTATAGAGAAGAGGTACACAGCAAAGAATGTATCCACGACCCTTGCCGGATCGATCGTGAATAGCATGATATGTGTCAACTAGCACAGTAGGAACCGGATTCTTGGAGTGGAAGATCATAATAGCATTCATGTCCACGAAGTCATCAAGATTCGGAAAGAGAATAAGCCATTAGATGAGGAGTGCAAAAATAGCCTCAAGAGTGTCTTGACAAGTGGTCTTGAGGTTGGCTTTCTCAAGTAGATACTTTGAAGTAAACCCTCGGATGTGAGCCTTAGTGACAAGATTCTTGGAGATATCGGTGGTCTTGAGATAGAGATCTTTAGCAATAACCAATGGAGTAGGAGGATGCTCAAGCCCTGAGAAAGGTACCCCCTTAGCAATAGATAGACCCATCAAGCAAGAATAAGCCTCTAAAGTAGGCACCAACTGAAAGTCGGGAAAAGTAAAGCACCGATAGTCCCGATCATAGAATTGCACTAGAGTGTGCACAAGCTTCTCATCCACATTAGTCTGGAGGAGAGTAAGTAAAGCCCCGTAACGATGTCGGAAACCAGTCGGATCCTCAATCTTGAGTGCCAAATCTCTCAAACTAGCCAAATCCACTTCCTTGAACTTGTAGGACTTAGTCTTCCCCATTCCTACAATGTTTACAAATTTAATTTGTCTAAGTCCTTTGATAAATGCATGGAAAAAAGTTTATGCATGTATGCATGAATGCATGATTATGTTCAAGTACGGAGAAAACATGGTGGGTTAAAGTTCAAAGTCGAGGAGTCATGGGTGGACACGGTGTCCGGTGAAACTAGGGCTTTAGGAGATAGTAACCGGGTTCTAAAAAGGTTCCCAAGTTGCAACCTCTCCGACGTATATCACGGTGTCACGAGACAACACTCGCTCCATGATTATACGTAAGAAGGTCTAACTTGAGTGTAGTATCGCGTGACGACTAAAACTCGAGACAACACTCGGTTTAGCCTCCGCACTACATCCTAGAAAATGGCCATGGATGGGTTCGGTTATCTACGGTTCATAGCGTCATAGAACAATTAGAAGTAAAGTGCCTAAACGCGACAACACGCGCCGACAACATCACCCCCAAAATGCCTCAGCTATGTGGGATTGATCGCATAATCCAATACACGAGGCAACCCCCGGAATGAATTGTTGATTATATCCCACCTAAATCCTAAGTTCACTCAGCCCGGGTGTAGGACTTTTGATATTCTCACCCCACACGTTTGCAAGAAATTAAACATTTATTCATATAGGAAAACAAGTAAAAGAAGCAGGTAAAAACGAAGCGCAAGCATGGAACTAAAGACTAGGCGTAACTCTCGAATCTCCCCAGTGAAGTCGCCAGCTGTTTTATCTTGGTTTTCAGGTGTCAAACATTGATTACGTTTGAACCTTTTTAACCTGTGATATCTCATTTTTTCTTGGGAAGGGAAAAAAGTAAGCAAAACCCTTGAGAATCGAGGTCCGGGAGTTGTTTTCACTACGGGAAGGTGTTAGGCACCCATAACGACTACAGTAACATATAGGAACCGTCTTTACTTTCTACGCGCGCGCTTTATTTTTAAATGCTATTTTGAAAGTGTTTATTTAAACCTAAGAATTTACTAAGTGGAGAATTGGAGGGAGAAGAAAGTGTTTGAATTTTTATTTTATTTGAATTGAAGGAATATTGATTCCTTGCCTACGTACCCGGTTAAGGGATCAAATCCACCGTAGTTCTCTTCCAAAAAATGATTTTGTTTTTGTTGGTTGGTTTTAAGTTTGAAAATTGGAATTTTGAAGAATGGAGATTGAGAGGCCTTAAAGGCATGAGATTTAAGAAAAAGTGGGGTTTGATTAGTGATTTTGGAAAAAAGTCAAGTATGGTTGATTTTCATTGAAATTTGATTAAGAAAATAAAAGAGAAAATCAATGGGATTTTGGATCCCAAGGTTTATTGTGAAAATGATTTGAGTGATGTTGTTCAAGTCGTTTTTGGAAAATGATTTTTCTAAGTGTAAAGCCTAAGCATTCATCTAAACATTCAATCCTAAACATACATCTAAACATGCATATCCTGGCCATATATCTAAAGTATCTATGTGATGTGTGTGCATGTGTCGGTGCTTGTGTCGGTGTACATCATTAGAGTCCATTGTCCTTATTACATTGGCCCTAGTTTACATCCTATCGTCTTGCAAGAAATTAAAATTTCATAAAAGTAAAGTACAAGAATCCCTAGGTTTTTTTTACATACTAAGTTTTGCATGAATTTTAAATTGTAGGAAAATAAAAGGATGAAAATGTGAGATGGAAGATGAAATGCTCATGATGTATGAAACAAATAGAGGAAATTGTTAGTAATGTGAGGCATAAAGAGATAGAGATATAGGTAAGTAAGATAGCACTAACAAAGTGACAAAACTTAGCAAAACAAGTAGCAAAATATGCCTAAAAGTTCACCACAAAAACAAGGCAAACATATGACCCATAATTCTCATATCATGACCACTTTACAAAGTGTTTTAGTTCAGTTTCCAACACAAGAATTATGAGGAAATATCAAGCCAAGCCCTATAGCACATTTTAGGCATATTTTACACTTTATTTTCACAAGAATACTCACATTACTTGCAAAACAAGAAATTGACAAATCCCATTCACAAACAGTAAACACAAAGATACAAATTAGTGGCAAGCATATTACAAGGTTACACAACAAGTACAAGTATTAGTTTGACAAAGTATCATATCAAAACATAAAGAAAATTCACAATAAAGGCAAACAAATCACAAGTGATATCATGCATATTTTTTTTATCAATTTTAATGTGTAAAACATCAACAAAAATATCAAGAAACACCTTAACAACACATAGGAATTTTCTAGGATTTTTATCAAAGTTTTTTGGGCTATCAGGGGTGCAAACAACAACTTGCAGTATCCAAATAGCAGAAAAGAAGAACAAAACGAAAAAAGAACAGAAAGCCTAGGCCCAAGCCCAAGGGAAGATGGATTCGGATCCTCCCAATGCCTCAGAGGCGTTGGATGGATCCAACTCCATCAAAACCCTAGATCTGAGGGCTAGGAACGTGCAACACACCACAAGACAGTTCAGGCACACAAACAGGGCGAATCCACACCGTACACGTAAACGAACCGATGATCAAACGGTCAAGAAAGAAAGAGAGAGTGGACCAGACATGAACCAGACTGGTTCGTATGAACCGGTCCGGTTCACGTGGTATATAAAAGGGATGAGACCGGTCCAAATTCATTCTTCCACTCCTTTCTCTTTCTTCCTCCTTCGTTCTCTCTCATCTTCTCACCGTTCTCTCCAATCTAAACCTAATCAAACCCTAAAACACTTAGAGATTCACACTGGTTTCAGTCTTAAACTTAGAATCTACAAACAAACGGTAGATCGACGTAGATTAGACTTCGGTCTTTACCGTTCTGAAAGTATTCATCATTTTCAAACTTTTTTTTTTAGGAAGAGGTTCTGGAAGTCTTTGATCTACGTCGATCTATCACAGCGAACACATGTAATGTCTAGAACGTTGATCTTTCGAAGAAAAGGGAATGAGTCGAAGATTTACTGCTGGAAATCAAAGATTCGAACGAGAAAGGGATGGAGGAAGCTTCGATTTGTCCTTTGATCTTCTGGCAAAATCTGAGTTGTTGAATCTCTGTGATGTTTGATTCGAAACCCTAGGGTTTTGGATTGGCTCGAATTAGGCTTCGTTTTGATCTGGTTGAGTGTTTCTTGGTGGATTCTGGCGAAATCAATTCGATTTTGATGAATTTGCTTCGAATCTCTGTTGAATTTGATTTGATTTTTTCTGGATATTCCTCTTCGTATTCTCTGATCTTCTTCGATTCCTCTTCTTCTCACTCTCGAAGTTTCTTCGTGATCGTGATCGAATCTGTCACTATGAGTGACGGAATCTCACTTGAATTGCGAAGAAACACGATTCAATGATGAAGATTCAGTGATGAATCTCTGAGAATCGTCGTAATTTGCTTCAATTGTGATGAATTTTGATTCTGAAAATTTTTTAGGGTTTTGAGTGGTTCATCGTGTTCTTCATGGTTCTGGAAAACGGTTACAGTTTTGATTTTCTGGAGAAGAGAGAGAAAATGGGAAATGTGTTTGTTGAGTTGGCAATTGGTGATTGATCTGCGATGATTAGGCCCTTTTATAGCTTGACATGTGTTCCTGAGATCCAATGGCATGGTGACATGTGTCCTGGACCCTAACTGATTCGGCCCTGGACCAATTTGGACTTAAGGGCCTCTTTGCAATTTCTGGAAATTAAGGGACCAATCTGCAATTTGAAAAAAAATGGACTGGACTGCAAACTATTGGACCAAAAGGACTTAATTGTAAATTAAAAAGATTTAAAGGACTGAAGGGAAAAAAAATGGACCAAAATGCAAACAAAAAGACTCTAGGGACTAAAATGCAATTATTAGGAAGTTTGAGGACTAAAAATAAAAAAATGAATTAAAATTGGAAAATGGAAAATAACGTAAAGTGAAACGATAAAAATAACAAAACGGACTAAAATGAACCAATTACTTAAATGAGGTACTTTAAAGTAACCTCTCTCTGTCGAAATTTCGTGTGAAATGACCAAAATGCCCCTGGGGACCAAAACGACTCAGAATGACTCAGATGCAATTTTAAAATGGATTTTATCATGAAATTAAAGCAAGGGTCTATTCAAACAAATTGAAAAGACTCAGAGACAATTTTTAGAAATTAAACAGAGTTTTAACACATGAAAAGACTAAAATGCCCCTAGGGGCTAAACTGACTCAAAATGACTTCAAATGCAATTTTTGAAATGGATTTTGACATAGAATTGAAATAGAGACTTATTCAAACCATTCGAAAAGACTCAAACAACTTTTAAGGACTAAAATGAGTTTGGATGCAGGAAATGACTAAAATACCCTTTTTCATGAATTTTGCAAGTAATATTGAAATAAGATGCAGAGAAAGATGCAATTGATCAGAGACATATCAAATGACTTAAAATGCAAGAAAGATGTTTTTGGATGACTTGAAATGCAAGAAAACATGGACAAACACACAGTTGAAAAGATATTAAATTGAGAGATAAAGCAGAGTGAAATGTCGGTGTAACAATAGCAGATTGACAAATGTTCAGGGATAGTAGACATATATCAAAGATGAAAGAAAGTTTTGAACAAGTATTTTTAGGTCCAAAATTAGGGTATAACAACACTGATGCTTTGAAATGACTACCTAAGACTAAAACAAAATTAAGCATAAAAGGAAAGGTTGTAAATATAAACGCAAAGAATAAAATTGTATAAGATAAACTTGAGGATTAGTAACAAATTTAAGAAATGAAATTGATTAGTCAGGAAATCTCAGCTTAGTAGAAAATAAAAATGCAGGAAAATAAATTAATGGGTTGCCTCCCATTCAGCGCTTGTTTAACGTCTTAGTCCCAACGGTCAATAGGTTGCCTCCTATTCAATACTTTTTTTGAGTCATTAGCTTGACAAAATAGGTTTCCTCCTATTCAGCGCGTGTTTTACGTCTCGAGCCTGACGGATATGTCTAACTTGTGTTTAGGAGCCCCTGTCCTTCACGCTCCTTGTTTTCTTTCTCCTCTTCAACCTCCAGGTTGACTTATTCCTTTGGCACTCCTTTCTGCCATAGGCAACAGTATTGTTCAGAAACGGTATAGGTGATTGTTAGCTGGTAATTTCACCAGCCTCATTTAATGTGGTCAACATTAGTTGACTTTTACTCTTGCAGGAATCAAAGTCTTTTTTTCAATCAAAGGAGTTTCGACGAGATGTTGGACTTATCATAAAATGTCTCAAACCCTTGAAGCCTTAACGTTGGACAAGATACGAGTCAAGAAGCAAAATCGTCGAAGTCAAGCAACTGCTTTTGAAGCGGGAAAATTCGAATTTCAAAAGAGAAGCGGTTTCCTCAAAGGAGAACGTGGGAGACAAGCGGTTGTCCACATGGAAAGAGCGCTGATCATGGGATTAGTTTATTTCCACTTATTTCCTATGTATAAATAGTAGTTATAGGGAAAACGGGTCGTAAATCACCTATACAGAATTCTAAAACACTCGAAGTACTGGTACAAAAGAAAAAAGTCATAAAGAATGTATGTTAAGGATTTGTCGAACCACCTTTATTTTTCTGCATTTACCTTGCTTTTAAAACCTTCTATTCGTCAAAAGACGCCACACGGTCTCGTCCCGTTCGTTAAGCAACCTACGAACTCAATGAACGCACATAAACAAAATGCAAAACATGTCCTAGGATCTCTGGTTTGGTCCTGCTCGTAATAATCAAAACCAACCCGTACTGTTTTCCAAAAACACCGGCAAACAAATTGGCACGCCCGGTGGAACCCTGTTTGTGCAACTTTTTTCAAAAACATTTTCAAACATGGAAAGAAATTTCCATTATATTTTTAAAACCTTGGAAAGAAATTTCCATTGTAGTCTTTTTCAAAACCTTGGAAAGAAATTACCATTGTATTTCTAAAAACCTTTTTCAAAAATCTTTGGAAGCAATTTCCATTGTGCAATTTTCATAAACAAAAACCTTCGGAAGAGATTGTCATAATCTTCCAGAATTTTTCAAAACTTTTTTCGAAAAAAACCTTTTTTCTAAAAACCCTTCTTAGGGAAATAGTTACTCTGAAGATTAGCAACCATTTTCAGTTGAACTTTTTTCTAAGAAAGAATTAACATTTTGTGCATGCATTTAAGAAGTAGTAAAGCTTTGAAAACAATGATTAAATCCACCAATACTGGTGCTTCGGTGTCATCACAATCATCGCAAACATCTTCACAAGCACAAGTTACACGGGCGTCCGCCCCTGCAGTGGGTGCTAGTGTACCAACGGCCATGGGGGCAACCATGGCCATGCAGGTTTCGACGGAAATGGGAGTAACCGCTCCCACAACCGCTCCGACTGTAACTGCTCAAATGACACAACAAAAAATGAGGACCTTTGTGCCACCATTTACCGATGGTGTACATGTGTCTACAAGTGTCCCTTCTTCTCCTAGCCCTCAAGTCAGGACTAGATTTGATGATAGGGTCTTAAATACGCAGAACTTTTCTAAGGAACAGCCATATGGTATGTGCAAGCTGCTATTTTCACCAGCCTCAATTAATGTGGTCAACATTAGTTGACTTTTACTCCTGCAGGAATCGAAGTCTTTTCCTCAATTAAAGGAGTTTCGACGAAGATGTTGGACTTAACATAAAAATCCTCGAACCTTTGAAGTTCGACAAGATACGAGTCAAGAAGCATAACCATTGAAGTCAAGCAACTGCCTTGGGAGCGGGAAGATTCGAATTTCAAAAGAGAAGCGGTTTCCTCAAAGGAGAACGTGGGAGACAAGAGGTTGTCTACATGGAACGAGTGTCGATCGTGGGATTAGCTTCTTTCCACTTATTTTATGTATAAATAGTAGTTTTCCATAGGGAAAACGGGTCGCAAATCACCTATACAGAATTCTAAAACACTCAAAGTACCGACGCGGAAGAAAAGAGTCATAAAGAATGTATGTAATGAATTTGTTGAACCACCTTTATTTTTAATGCATTGTATTTTACATTTTTTTTTAAGCTTCTGCAATTTAAACTTAATGCATTTACTATGCTTTTAAAACCTTTTTCTGTCGAAAGACGCCACACGGTATTGTCTCGTTCATTAATCAACCTACGAACTCGATGAACTTGATGAAGTGACTATTTTGAAAGTCATGATTAGCGTGACATCATTCTTTGGAATACTTAGAGTTTTCTCAAAAATGCTAATTCTCTCCTTTGAATATATTCAGTCGAAAATGACATGGGGGGCAATTTGTTTGATGGTACTTTCACCAGCCTCATTTAATGAGGTCAACATTAGTTGACTTTTACTCCTGCAGGAATCGAAGCCTTATCCTCAGTTACATGAGTTTCGACGAAGATGTTGTACTTAACATAAAAAGCCTCGAAGCTTTGAAGTTCGACAAGATACAAGTCAAGAAGCAAAACCGTCGAAGTTAAGCAACTGCATTGGGAGCAGGAAGATTCAAATTTCAAATGAGAAGCGGTTTCCTCAAAGGAGAACGTGGGAGACAAGCGGTTGTCTACATGGAAGGAGTGCTGATCGTGAGATTAGTTTCTTTTCACTTATTTTCTATGCATAAATAGTATTTTTTCCATAGGGAAAACGGGTCACAAATCACCTATAGAGAATTCTAAAACACTCGAAGTACCGGCGCGAGAGAAAAGAGTCATAAAAAATGTATGTAAAGGATTTATCGAACCACCTTTATTTTTAATGCATTGTATTTTACCTTTCCTTTAAGTTTCTGCAATTTAAACTTAATGCATTTACTCTGCTTTTAAAACCTTTTTCTGTCGAAAGACGCCACACGGTATTGTCTCGTTCATTAAGAAACCTATCAACTCGATGAATGCACACAAACAAAATGCACAACATGTCATAGGATCTCTAGTTTGGTCCTGCTCGTAATAATCAAAACTAGACCGTATTGTTTACCAAAAACACCACAAATTGGCACGCCCGGTGGGACCCTGTTTGTGCTTTTTTTTTAAAAAAAAAATTCAATACCTTAGAAAGAAATTTCCATTGTATTTTTAAAAAAAACCTTGGAGGGAAATTTCAATTGTAGTCTCTTTCAAAACCTTGGAAAGAAATTTCCATTGTATTTTTAAAAAACTTTTTCAAAAACCTTTGGAAGCAATTTCCATTGTGCATTTTTCAAACAAAAACCTTTGGAAGAGATTGTCATAATCTTCCAAAAAATTTCAAAACTTTTTCTACAAAAAATCCTTTTTTCTAAAAACCCTTCTTGTGGAAACAATTATTCTGAAGATTAGCAACTTTGTAGCTCGGTGCTTGTTCTTTAAACTTTGGTTTGCATCCATGCCCCCCGTTCATCATTATAGCTTCCACCGACTTCTTGTTCATGGTGCAAGTTTGCACCTACCTCCTCTTCATTACCATCATCATCACCATCATTATGTACCTGTGGGTTAGTACCAACATAAAGCAAATTTTCCACCACCTCTAGAATAGTTAAGTCCGTATTAGATAGAATAATCAAACAATAAGCTCTAATAATTTTCCATTCATATTGGTATTGTGAGTAGGGTCATGGGTTCTAAGGAAGGACAAAGTAGTGAGAGTATATAAGTCTAGATAATAGTTCCCCTCTATCCTCTTGATCCCTTGATTCACACTCACCCAAACTTCCTAGCAAGAAAAGTGATGATTCCACCTACCATTATATCACCCTTATCATCTGGTTTCTTTTTAACAATTGAAACAAGATAATCAAGCAAATAATAGCAAATGTTAATATGATGGTTATAAAGCGTAGCCCACAACATAAACAGCTCATTAATCCTCATCATTCCTACCTCTTTCCTACTCTATATGGTGTCATAACCCTTTGAAGGTACCTAAGCACGGGGTTGTGTTATTCAATAGCTTAATCACATTATTCTTTATTCGTAGTCTATCTATAACATTAACATCATGGTACCTGCAAGTAGAGATAGTTCTAGAGATTAGAGATTTATACCTATTTCTTTGTTCGGGATCCTTGAATTTGATCCGATGATTGCGGGTTGTTGATTGCTTCTTGCACCACTTCCGAAGTCTTCAATCTCCTTACCTTTCCTCTTGGATTCCAATTGACCTTTATTGGTGTGGATTTTGGGTGAAGGTTAGGGTTAGGCAAGGTTTTTGGGTTTAAGTGAGGTTTATAGAGTTATGAAGAATGGAGGAAAGAGGGTATTTTGAATAAGGAAAAAGAAAAAAAAATTATTTTTTTTTTTGCTGAAAGGTTGGCACGGCCGTGCCAACATTGGCACGGGCCGTGCCAAGCTTCTGGAAAAGAGGCAAATTTTTTTTTTTTTTTGGGTTTCTAGTCACCGGCTTCAACTTTCTTTCACTTTTTTGCATCATATTTGGACAAATACCTACAAAACAAAATAAAATAACACAAAACAAAAAAAAGCAATAAAAATCATGGGTTGCCTCCCACGAAGCACTTGTTTAGAGTCACTAGTTTGACGGTTAGAAGGTGGTTTTAACTATCCTATACCCAATCTCTCACTAAGGGATAATGGCAACAAACTAACATTCTCTCCCAAATCACACATGGCTTTCTCAAATGTTTTATATCCTATGGCACAAGGTATGAAAAATCTCTCTGGATCCTTAAGTTTAGGTGGCAAATTGTTTGGAAGTATTTCAATAAAAATTTTAAACTGCTCATCTAACTTGGATTTAGCAAACTCTTGTGTTAAAGGAATTTTAGGCTCATGAGATGGTGAAACAAATGGCTTGTCATTCTCTCCTATAGCTTTCTCACTTTGAGGCTCATCACTTCCTAGCTCTCCTTCATTGTTCTTAATTTTCACAACGGGGTCCTCTAATTGGTTACCATCCCTAAAAATAATAGCACTTATATGGTCTTTGGGGTTGGTTTCGGTTTGTCCTAGAAGGACTTCGGAGGTTTGAGAGGGAGTAGCCACCCGTTGGGGTACTTGAGAAGTCTGAGTCTCTATCATCTTACTGTGAGTAACTATGGAGTCTGATGTACGTTTGGCAAGAGAGTCCTTCAAAAATTCAGTTTGGTTTTTAAGCTTTTGGAGCTGCTCAGATTGATTTATAAGAAAATTTTCTAAAAAAAGTTCCAAGCTGGATTTTTGAGGGACTCTTTGGTTGTTTGCATAACTTGGTGGTGTTGTTTGTTGTCCAAAAAGATTTTGGGGGTTTTGAAAAAAAAATTGACCGTTCCTAAACCCTTGATTATATTGAGCACAGTTTACTTGATCAGGACTTCTAACAACACTACCTAGTTGGCAATTAATGCCAATATGGCCAAATACACCACAAATTTCACAAAAAGGTGATACAGGGGCAGGTGTGACAGCACTAGTATTTATTTTATCAAATTTTTGTGTGAGTGCGTCAACCTTAGCAGCTAGATGATCAAGGGAAGAATTTTCATACATACCTTCCTCTTTTTTAGAGGGTGAAGGAGCAACATTAGTGGTGTCCCTTCCGTAGGTCCACTGATAGTGGTTTTGTAGCATGTCCTCGATCAAAGCATATGCTTCTGTGTATGTTTTGTTCATCAAAGCTCCACCTGCAGCTGCATCAACATAAATTTTTGTGGGATATAAAAGACCATTATAAAAAGTGTGAAAAATAAGCCAGTTCTTTAAACCATGATGGGGACAAAGTCTAAGCATTTCTTTGAAACGCTCCCACGCATTGTAAAGAGATTCTCCATTTTTTGATTGAATTGTATGATTTGATCATTTGAAGTGATAGAACCAATTTCCAATGAATTAAACCAAGTACTAGCTCTACCCCCTAGGGAAAAAGGAAAGTAGTGCAGCCTTACGACCTCTTGGTTTGCATTCACGGTTCCACTGAGTCTTAAAAAAGTTGAAATATGAAAATTCGGATCCTCAGTGGGTGATCCAAAAAATTGAGTAAGTTGGTGATGTTTGCCATCTAGGTGTAGTACTTTTTGAGTTTTTCTGCATTCCAAGTTCGTGGAATTGCGTTTTGATGGAGGTCTTCGAGCCCGTAAGCTCCCGTCCCGGTCTTCATCCGGATCCTGAAGGGACCGTCCCAGTTGGCGGCGAGCTTCCCTTCTTCGGAGTCCTTCTGGTTTCGCCGGAGGACGAGATCGCCCACTTCGAATTCTCTGCTTATGACCTTTTTGCTGTGACGAGCGGCTATTTTTTGTTTTAGCGTTGCTTCTCGCAAGGTCGCCCCGATCCTGACTTCGTCGACGAATTCTAGCTCTTCACGTAGATTTGCCGTGTTGGCTGGGAAGTCAGTGCTGGCGTCAATACGCCATGTGAGTTCAGTTAGCTCAATGGGTAAGACTGCCTTTGTCCCATATGTGAGTCGAAAAGGTGACTCGCCAGTTGTTGAGTGGGATGTAGTTTCGTAGGCCCAAAGGACTGCGTGTAATTCATCAACCCATTGAGTTTTGGTCGTGTCTAGCCTTCTTCGTATTCCTCGCAGAATGACCCTGTTTGCAGCCTCGGCAAGACCGTTGGCTTGAGGGTGTTCGACGGAGGTGAAGCTTTGTTTGATGCCGATATTCCTTAGGTAGTCCTGGAACCTTTGGTCCGTGAACTGTGTACCATTGTCGGATATCACTAGCGCTGGTACTCCGAATCTCGCCAAGATATTTCTTTTGAAGAAGCGGAGTATGTTTTTAGTTGTGATCTTGGCCAATGGTTCGACTTCGATCCATTTGGTTGAATAGTCGATTGCGACTACCAGATATTTGAGTTGTCCTGTTGCTTTGGGGAATGGTCCCAAAAGGTCGATGCCCTACCATGCGAAAGGCCAAGGTGAGACCAAGGATGTTAGCTCAGCCGGGGGTGCTAGGTGCATGTCCCCGTGTCGCTGGCATTTATCGCAGAGGTTCACGTAATCTTGGGCGTCTTTCAACATAGTAGGCCAATAGTATCCTGCTCGTAGGACCTTTTTTGCGAGAGCCTTTGCACCAAGGTGTTGTCCGTAGATGCCGTCGTGGATGTCGGCGAGGACTTCTTGGGTCTCATTAGGTCCTAGGCACTTGATTAACGGGATGTTGAAACCCCTTTTGTACAAGGTTCCTTCCACTAACGTGAATGAGCAGGCTCTTCGTTTCAACCTTGTTTTTTCTTGTGGGTCGGTCGAGAGTTCGCCATTCTCTATGCATCGAGATATGGGTCCCCTCCAATCTTCCATTCCGACGATTGCAAGACATTATCAAACTTATACAAAATCCTATCATCTGATGCTGACAAATTAGAAAATAATACCTTTTATCTTTCAACACAATGTTCGTACACGGTTTCTTTCCAGTCCCAATTGGCGTTGCTTTACAATCTCATGAAGAAGTTCGATGATTTCTTAAGGAAAAAAAATTACATATATAAGAACATTATAATCGGCGAAAACACAGAAATAAATTAAAGCACATAACTATACCATATAAAACGTCAATTTTGAATTTTCCTTCTTGAA
This sequence comes from Medicago sativa, assembly GCF_051527215.1. NCBI lineage: Eukaryota > Viridiplantae > Streptophyta > Magnoliopsida > Fabales > Fabaceae > Medicago > Medicago sativa. Next base: position 37,719,057 of record NC_140751.1, read on the forward strand.
TTTCCTTAAATGACTTAAAGCGAAATTCATGAGTAAGAACATTAGTTAACTTGTCATACTTCTGCACCTTTGTACCATAACCAAAAACAACCTTAAAGGGATTAAATGCAATGTCATTATCAAACACATGACAATTATACAAAATATAAGTCTTGTTTTCCTCGATCAAAGCCTTCTAATGCTCCAATTGTCTATATCGAGTTATTACATGAACTCGATCACTCTAAATCCGAGAAAGAAACCAAAAAATATAAATAAATTAAAATGTACACTAATAAGTAACATTGATAAATCATAAAGGAAATCACAACAAATCTTAACTAACTCATCTAACCTTTGCATCACAAAAAATGAGTTTCATATGTTGATTCTCATTACTACCAGTCACAATCCAAGAATCCAGCACTCCAAATCCTATTTTCCAAATGTCCAAATCATTTTTGAGATCCTTAATGTAGTTCCTTTAAGAAAGTTAAAATAAAGGTCTTTAAGAAAGAAGTTAATGTTGTTTGCTTTCTTTGTTTTTTTAGTTTTAAAGTTATTTTTAAGTTAAATGTTGTTTGGCAAAATATTGTACAAACTTTGAATTTTTTTATTTTTACGGTGTCCGCGGTTCGAACTCTGGACTTGGCATATATTTATGCATTGTTCCTATCAACTGAGCTAAACTCACGAGGACAAAACTTTGAATTTATTATGAATTAACATAATAAATAAAAAAATGTTTAAAATAAAAGATATTTTTTTTTACAAATACTATATTTACTCAATAACGTTTATTTTGTGTAACATGAATACAAATTTGTATCATCATATAAATGACTTGTTAAATATTTGAATAGAAGAAACAATTTAAGGAGCCTGAAATAATAACATAAATAATATTAAAATAGTTGGTTTTTTCTATTTCAATTATACTCTATAATAAATTTCGTTATAAGAATACCATATTTTTGGTGTCTTTCAAAAAGATAAGAATTTATATTATATGATATTATATTTGTTACATTATTGGTGTCATAGAAACAAATATGTTTAGTTTTTTTGAATAAGAAAAAGATATGCATAATTTGTTACAATATAAAGGTGCAATATATATATATAAATATAAAGCTGATCATTATTTAGCTAAATATGCTCTTAAGAATTCAGTTTGCATATGGATCGAAGAAACTCCGCCTTGTATTTCTGCAGTCTTGGCATTTGATTTGTTACCAGACTTTCATTAATGAAATTGTCTTTAACGTAAAAAAAAAAAGTATAATTTTTTTAGGCATCTATAACATTTTTGAAGAAAAGACATCTACAATTTTACTTTTAAATAAAATCAAAATGTTGTGATGATTAAACGATATTTAAATTAAATATATAAGTGATAAAAAGATAATAAAATTCCTTTGAAAAAAGGTAATAAAATTAAATGGAACCTCCTTAAACAAAATTAAATGGAACGGTTCAAAACAATTAAATGGAAGAAAAAAACATATTGAAATATAATATTAAAAAATAAAAGAAAAGGTTCCCAACGTGAATTGAAGAGAGATGCTTGTGAAATAAATTGTCGAGAAGTAGTTTTTTGAAGTAGCATTCAACAACTTTTGGCCAAAGCTCATTCCATTCAATTTTATGCATCAAAAAAAATATTTTTTTAGTAAGTACTTAATTGATATTGTATTTGGTCTAACTTCTCCTTAAAAATATAGAGAAGTTGAAAAAAAAACGGGTCAAACGGTATCTTAATCTCCCACAACGACAGTGTAGAAGCAACTTAATTTGGGAGAAAAAAATTGAAAAATAGTTAAAAATAAAAAAATTGGAAAATAGTTAAAAGTTTTTAAAAAATGTAAAAATTGGAAAATAGTTTGAAAAAAATCAGTGAGGTAGCACTCAACCAAGCAACACTAAAAAAAATTATATGCATTAGCGTAACTAAAAAACAGACAGACAAACATAAAATATTACTCTAAAAGTTAATATGTGTGTGTGTATATATTCGCGAGGTTGAAGAAAGGAAATAAAAATATTTGATATCATTAAATGACAGCGTGAATAAAAATATCTGTGAGGTTGTGATGATTAAACATATTGAAATTAAATATATAAAAGATAATAAAATTCCTTTGAAAAAAAGATAATAAAATAAAATGGAACCTCCTTAAAAAATTAAATGGAACTGTTCAAAAAAAATTTAAGTTAAATGGAAGAAAAAAAAAAACAGATTGAAATATAATATTAAAAAATAAAAGAAAAGATTAAAAAAAAAAAAAAATGAATTTGATTTCATTTTCATCTTTCCAATTCCCTCCTTTATCTTTCTCAACACACCCACTCCTTTTATTTTCATCATCATTAATACTACACCATGGAATCCCTAAAAATACAATTTACACCAGAATTTCACCAAACCCAAACCCATTTCATGAACAAACTCTCTTCCAAACTCAAACCCATCATTTCTTTCAGATCCTTCTGTGCCTCTTCTCTTTCCCAAACCCAAACCCAAACCCAAAACCCTGAAATCATAGTTCCCGTAAGAAGAAAACGTAGGGTTGTATCTTCTTCTTCTTCTTCCGATGCTCAACTCAAGGAAAATTGGTTGGCTTCAATCTCTTACTCTTCCCCAGCAAATTCTACCCATTTTTTGAGTGAAGACCAGAATCTGACACCGAAAATCGAGGGCTCTAAATGGTTTCTCGGAATTGACCCAGATGTTTCTGGTGCTGTTGCGTTGTTGAAAATGCATGATTCTGTTTGCTCTGCTCAGGTATGCACCATACTTCTTTTGGATGAAGTTCTTTGCTTAGATGGTTAGATAGAGTTTCTTTTTACTTGGTAGGGACTAATATCACCGTCCAGTGATGGGTCCCAATTGAAGCCAAAAGAAGTTAGGTAGACTCTGGTCGTGTAGGCTTGAGACCTAAGAGCGACCTCCTCTCTTGGTCTTAGGTTCGAATCCTGCACCTGCCAACAATTCCTGTGTTGGGGCCGGGGCCAGGGCCAGAGTGTGGGGCCGCTCTTTAATCTATAATAATGTAGATTTAGCAGCACCAAATAAGTTTATTTGTGAAAATTATTAGTAGAAATATGGAAGACGAAATTATCACTTAAAAAAAGAGCATCCCGGCGAGTGAAGCTCCTGTATACACAGGGTTCGGGAAGGTGTCCCACCATTTTTGGTGTATTACGCAGCCTTACCCACATAAGAGGCTGTTTCCAGGATATTTTGCATGATGATTTGTTGGGGTATTTAAGTTATATTTTATTTTTAAAACCAAGGTATACCCTCCTGGAATTAGAGACCGATCTCGTAATTGTTATCTATTTAAGGCATTAACTTCTTCTAATATATTTTCATACACACCAGTCAGTTACTGATTGAATCCCCCGACCAAATTGTTAAGGATAATGGGGTGTGTTTTCGAATGTACTGAGATGGTGTTTACAGGTTTTTAAATGAATGGCTATTAATGGATATGATGGATATTTGTTATGTTTATGAATTTGGATCGAGATTTGGCTGTTTTGGCATGTAAGGATTGTAGTTTGGTCAAAATTTTGTTAACTATGGGAATTGTTTATACTTTATATGGCAGTGTTGTTTACGGATATAATCTGAAATCTGTAGCTGTATACATTTTGTTATGCTGGTAGCTATTGTTGCATATAAAATGATAATACCAAACTTTTCTAAACACATTCTTTGTTATTGGTGCATTTCTGAAAAAGTCAATTTAACAGGCTGTAAATTTATTGGTTTCGTAAAAATGTGTTGTATTTTTAAGAAATGCTCCAATTACAAAGTATGTTAAAAGAGTGTGTCACTACCATGGTAGTCAGGAACGAGTCCCAGCACGTAGGATCGCACGATCTTACGTGCCACAGCACCTCAACTGTGCTTCGACTTCACTCTGGTTCGGTTTTGCTCTGTTTCATCTGTTTTTTGCCATTTTCCCTGTTTTCTCTGTTTTTTGCCGTTTTTCCTCTGTTTCCTCTGTTTTTCTCTGTTTTATTGCTTGGTTCCTCTGTTTTTCCTCTAATATCTCTGTTTTTATGCTTGGTTCCTCTGTTTTCCCTGTATTTTCCCTATATATTTCTCTCAATTCTATCGACAACCTATCGATCCTACTTACGAACCGTGTTACGTCCCTCGTGTTTACGTTCCTACACTGGCCAATCGAACCTACATAGGAACTCGTTACTGACTACATTGGTCACTACCATTCCTCTTGTTTCATAATTTGATGAAAATTGCTTGTAGACAGATGAAATAAATATGCAGTGTAGTAATGATTGTGCCTTTGCATATGTGGTTTCTTGGCCATATGTCGTGTTATGCTATATACTATACCTGTTCAATTGTAAGTTCCATCGAGGAAGGATATATATCTAAGCGAAATAATTGAAATCCATTTGGTAGTCCACTGGATTTGTAATTTTTTATCGGTGCATTTAATTAAAATGTCTACCGCATTTGTGTAGGATCCTAGAAAGTTTGGGTAGGCATAAAGCGTCAATGACATTAAGGCTTGCACATTTTTTGAGCATGCACATATGCATGCTTGATAATCTAGATTGCCCATTGCAGTTTGGGATAAGATAAATAAGGGTACTAACTGTATCGTTGGTCATTTGCTATTTCAATTATAAGTCAATGCAAGAATGCACGATGACTTGCTATTTCCCTCTGCCTCTTATAATCGTAAAAATGTGCAATGACCAACTAACATTTTCTGTTTCAATTATAAGAGGTTTTTCTGTGTTATGTTGGTCATTGCAAGAATGCACGATGACTTGTTGATAGGAACCCGAATTAAAGAGAAACAAAAGGAATAGTATTATTGATTGAAAAGAAAATATTACAGAAGATTATCCCTCTGTAATCCCAGAGCAAAAGCTCCTCAGAGAAGATACATTTCTCTCTCTGCCCAAAACCAATAAGGTTCCTAATTGAATTATTTTGAATTTTTTTACTGTTGTGGCCAAATGGCCTTATTTATACAAACTAAGGGCATAAACTGCCTGTAACCGCTCCTAATCAATACAAATTACTGCATAAACTGCCTAACTGCTTCTAATCAACACAAATACTGCATATTATACAAAATGCTAACTGCTCCTAAATAACTATATATTAAAATAACTGACTGCATCAGCAGTTACCCTATCAATACCACCGGATACCTAACACTTGTATTGTTATTATTGGGATTTATGAATGTAAATAATAATTTTGCAACCAGAAGAGCCGAAAAGGATGATCTTTTGATATTATTAAAAAGAAACTATCAGGAAATTTTAGTCTACCCATTCCTTTAGTAAGCATATTATGTATTATGGAAAATAATTTACAGTAACATGACAATGGTAACTGATGTTGTGTGTAGTGTTACTCTTAGATTTGTTCATATAAGGAAGGAGTGAAATCTGGATGAGGTCGACTTCTACAGTGTAGTATAATATTTTATACTTATGTGAATTAGTTTGGCATTAGATCCCCTAGGTTCCTTGATTTTATTATTTTAAACTGCTACTGAAGATTCTGTTCAAAATTTAATCTACATAATATTGACAAAAGATGTGATTATATCAGTCCAACATACACAGGTATTTGACTCTCCTCATGTGCAATTACTTGTTGGCAAAAGAACACGGAGACGTTTAAATGCCAATTCTATTGTTCAGTTGATCCGTAGTTTTGATGCTCCAGCTGGTATACTATCTTTTCTCTATCATTATTTCTTCAAAAAAAATGCAGGAATTTGTTATTCGTTTTTGTGCTCTGAGTCAACTGCCTAGTATTTATTTCTTTTGTTATTTTGTTAACTTGTTAGTTATATTATCATTCTAAAATCTTAAGTTATATGTATTATGATATGTTAAGACTGTGATCCTGTGACTATAGTATATTGAGAGGTTAAACAATCCTACTGACTTGATTTCTTGTAAGAATCTTAGTCTGGTTGTATGTGTTTGTTTAATATTTTATTGATAAATTTCAGGAATGCAATTGTGTATACTACTACTTTGCATTTGACAATCATAAGTTTTGATAAGACCTACTATAAGAAGTCAATATTTATTTATTTACGAAATGCTAAATTGATAGTGCCATTCACATTATATGTTTGTTAGATAGAAAGATTAATAACCTCATTCTTGGTATTTGTGGACAATATTAACGGATTAAGTATTTTCTGATGTAACTTAACACATCTTAGGCTTGTCTTTCACAAGTCCTCAGTTTGCTATAGTAATTTTTGAATCATTATTTTGCTTTTTCATATACAAGGTTGACACTGTTTATGGTTGGATATTTGCAAACTGATTCTTGATTTCATTAGGAACCACTGCATATATAGAACAGTCGATCCCTTTTCCACAAGATGGGAAGCAGGTTAGTATGCTCACTCAAACTAGTTTTTGAAAGACTTCATTTATTACTGCTTATTAATAACTCATTACCTTCTTAAATTATCTATTCATACTAATTAGCCGGTCAGCCGGTCGTGACATAATTCGAATGATTATGTATCAACTTCCCACTGTCCGAAAGAAAACTCTGTCAAAAGAATCTGCATGTATAAATCATTTTCCTTTCCGCTTGACTGACACATATTCCTTAAGTAGCAATTGAAAACATTCTATTTCTCAAATATTCATTGTGAATCTGTGATCACATTAGAATATATGATGACTATGTCATTTAGTATGGGCACTATGGAAGTTATAAGGTGACTTGATGGGAGTGCTGGGATAACTAATAATCTCTGCTGTCCAGTGTTGGCTGGTAGTACTATTTATTAATATAAATAGTCTATTGCTTCAATGAAATAAACCCATTTTTAACTAGTTTAATGTCCTCGTAAATAGCATATTTATCATGTGATATCTGAAGCCGTCTATTGGTACAAATCAACTTAAAGTAAACTTTTAAACCCTTTCTTGTTTTTAAGTCTGGACCTTGAGTCCCTCATGTTAGCTGTCACGTCATCTCTTAGATGATGTTATGGCCGACAAAAAGTCACATAGGTACAAGTTGGTCCCACTGTGCAATCTACAACTGTCACCATGATACTTATACCAGAGCATCTCTATATACCGTGTTGATTATTCTTACCATCATGATTGGTTTTACTGGTTGGAGATTCCCTATCAGTAGTTGGAGATGATGGTGTGAGAAGGAGGTATTTGGTTGGTATTTTCAAGTGGCTGCAATGGGGATGGTGTTTGGTGAGGAGTAGCTGGTGTTGTGTTACTGTGAAGAGGGTGGGGAGGTGGGGTGGCAGGAGAGGGAGAAAGAGAGGGTGTTAGGTTAGGGAGGGAGAGGAAGCAGAAGAAGATGAAAGGAATGACGTGGCATGGCACCATGCTTATATGGTCTTCAGTTATTGATATCATCATGTTAGACCTCTTATCAGTATGAAAGTGGAAGGAAAAGTCAGTAGGCATTTTATTTTGAGACTGAATATTGATTGGAAGAGACCTAACTCTCAAATTTTTAGAGGCAAGAGACCAAGACTTTAGAATTTCTTGGATAGGAAGTGCCTGTTTCCTTTGTTTTATGTTGTATAATTTTTTCAACTATATTTCCTGTTATCAAAATTCTGCCCACAACAACTAGAATTGTTCAATAAAAGTGAATTATTTCCTTTATATTTCTAGGTTTGGTACAAGTTTCTCTGACATCATCTGAAGGACAACAACTAACGGCAAGAACTAGAATCCAGACTTCTAAAAAACGAGGATGAAAAGCGGAATTGTTTTAAAGGGACTAACTAAAATTAAAAATCGTTATGTTTAAAGGGTCTAAAAGCATATTTAATCCATAAAATTATGTTATTTTTCCTTAAAGAAATGCATGTTTGTTAAGACCTTTTTCAGTTTGATATTTAAAAAATATTTTTAATTTACTTTTCTATCAACATTTTGAAATGCGTGTATCAATTATGTTTTGCTCAGAAAGATTAATATTTTCCCCTATCTTTTGCATTCAAGGGCTGGTGGAGTGGAGGATTCGGGTATGGGCTGTGGATTGGGATCTTAGTTTCCTCAGGATTTACTGTTGTTCCAGTGCCGTCTTTTACTTGGAAAGCGAAGTTTGAACTCTCTGGAAGCAAGAATGCAAAGGTTGGTTTGGGTGTTCTCATATTATCATAATACAGTTTTTCGTCCACTTGCAATGTTTTATTATTATTTCCAAAAACTTGGAAATAATCAGCAAATATAATGTTAATTTATCATGAAAAAAGAAAAAACATTATGCTTGTGGAAAGTATTATTTAGAAAGTACTTAACAATTTAATTGCAGCCACGATTATTTCTTGAAATTTTCCACCATGGCTTGCAACCTTTAACCTCACCCTAGGAAGCATAAAAAGGCATTGTCCATTAGTTTTCTTCATCTTTTCCATTAAACTTGAAAAGCCTTTGTGTTGTTGTTTCCTTCTTTGGATGCTATAGCACCTTTCACAAACCAAACATTAGATTCCTATGGAATCTTAATTGTATGTCTGTATTCACAGTGGAATGCAGGATTAGCGTGTGTTCATCCGAATTTATGATTTGGAGCTGTGGAAAAATCACCATAAATATTCATTGGAATGCGAGAATAGCCTTTCCACAGTCAAACCAAACATTACCTAAGATGTTTACTCATATTGTGGTCGTCAATGTCATATATCTTTATTCTGTTATAGAATTGAGCCTTAATACTATTTTGTTCGTTCCATTTATCTCTCCTTCCATTGGAATTGCAATTGAAAGTTGATATTAGGAAATTAATAGAAGGGAAGCCCTTGGTTCATGTCATGAATCATAATAACACTTTAATGTGTCCTACCTTTTAAAAATAGAAGTTACACATTTCCTAGTAAACTAACTTTTGAATATTGGTACAGTGGCTATTTGTTTAGATAGCTTTTGTCTTGCCTTCGAGTACGGAATTGTGGTCTTGAGATTTTGAAAGAGGTCAAATCATATGTCTTGCCATTACTGCTAGAACTACCAAAATCTCAAATATGCATGTTTGATGTTCGCCCTCAACCTATTTGACCTTTTGGGGCTCACTTGTTACCAAAATAGTTATGCTTGTGTTGAATACCTTGCTTTAAAAAGAAAATACAAACTTTACAGCATATATTGAAGAGCTGATTTAACAAACATTTTGTGATTTTGCTTATAAAAACAAAAAAATATACCGTGGGTCGTTTCTTGCTGGGATCGTTTCTATAAGGGGGTGGGTGGTTTGTAGGTGGAATCTTTTTCATTCTCTTGAATCATGTCTTCTGAGAATCTGGATTCCTTGAAATGTGTAAAATGTATTTGGTATGCCTAAAATATTTTTAGGAGTATCAAACAATGTTTATAGGAAGTCTTCTATCTTCTATCTTCTATCTATTCTTCAGAAAAGTCTCCCCCCAAATGACGTGTGAGGGTGTGACAAAACTTCTAGTTATAAAAATTTTGGGTTGCCAACCCTCTAGTGGCATGTGGAATAGTTTGAACAAGAAACATAATTTTAAAATTATATTGGTAGTACTAGTTTCCTGATAATATTTTTGTAATATTCATGCCAAACACAAAAAATCCAAGATTCTGAAATTCAGATTCTCGTGAAACATAAAAATATAACATTTTATGCTATCTGATTTTCTGATGTTGATATTTCTCCATTAACTATATATTTTGTTCACTATGTATACTCATTTCATTTATTAGCGACACCTGTTTTTTCTTTTACTGCAGGATGATAGCAGGAAACTTGCATCCACATTATTTCCGTCACTGAGTTCCCTGTTAACCAGGAAAAAAGATCATGGTACATATTTCTATTGCTTAGTCCATTATTCAACTACTGTGCTGCTTGATGATCATAAATCATCTTCAAAATCTATTACAAGGGGAATGCTTATGGAACTTGCTCAAATCCTAGAAATTTTACGTTGCTTTTAATCATAATAAATTTCGCCATTTAATTTTCAACGATTCTACACTTGATCAAAGTGTCTTGTAGTTCTGTACAAGACATTTCCCACCTCAACCAAAATTTTAAGCTGGAATGACTCTTACTCCACTTGCTTAAGAAGTAACTCTTGTTGTAGATACTGTTTATTAATTTGACCGTTGATTTTTTTACCAAGTATTTCATCAAATAACTTAGATTTAACGTATAAAATACATTTAAAATATTAGGATATGATGATTATAAAATTGCATGAATACAGATCTCGATTTATTTAAAATTTGAAGTGAATGATGGTTAAAATAATAGAAGCCTTCACCATATATGGGTGATGATCAGCTTATCAAAGAGTAAGTTCAAATTTGTTCTGTTAAAGAACTCTTTATAAACTCTCTCCAACAGCATGGTAAAGTATTATTCCTTATAACACTTAATTTCTCCATACATTCTAGATTAACTAATCCATTTATATATGGAAACTAACATGTATTCCCCTATAATGCTTGGTTACAAATATATGATTATGCTACAACCAAATGGTGCCTCTAAAACAAAAACACTGTCACCTGGTTGATACAGCTCAAATACCAAGTTAAATGCTTTAAAAGAATATTAATTTAAGGAAAATTGTATCAACAATAATAAATAGAGAGCGCAACAACTCTAATTCTGACTATTATCAACATGCTATCTATTCAAAAGACTCATTGCTAATGGCATATCAAGTTTCAGACATCCATTTGCTGTATTTGTAGGTTCCTGTTCATTACTACACACGTTTCTTATGTGCTCTGATTTTTAATGAATTTTTCATGTTGTAGGAAGAGCAGAGGCTTTATTAATTGCTGCATATGGCAAAGACCAAAACCAAAGCCAAGTGCCTACTGAAACCATCATTGACAAATTGGAAACCTGAAAATTTCCGTATTTATCAGCTTCTGCCCCTCCCTACTTCTATTTTTCAACCTATCCATGATTTGATTGCTAATTGTATGTCCTAATTATATTGTATACTATGTTCTAATTTATATACATTCCTAAGTTATTTATTATTATTGTAAAGATGAAGAGTTTATTTAGTGTATTTGGAATTTTATTTTAAGATATAGATCTCTTCCAATGTAACAGTTTCTAGTTTGAACTCTGAGAATGCAATAACATTAAAATCCTTAAGGAAATTAAAGGGTTGATGCTCATGAAGTCTTGCATTCCTTGAGGGTTGTAAATTGTGATACTGGTATATATAAAAGAAGTCAGCGTTTGCTATGGGAGTGTTGATGACAATAGTTTAGGACATGCTCATAAGTTGTTTTTATCCATTTTATATGAAAATATTGTAGTTAAACTACTAAGCACGTTGAAGTGAAATATTGGCGTAATCTTTGTGTGCCGTTTTGCTTCTTGGCGGTGACTTGTGAAGGTATTTTTTTTTTAGCGAACTATTATCATATCATTAATCAACCAATGTTCAATACAAGAAGGATAAAAATAAAAAATATTGTGATCAGCTCAAGAACAGGCCGCCCTAGCTAAAGTATGAGCAATCATGTTCGCATGTCTCCTAACAAACTTTACCTTGAAGTTGGAATGTAAAGATAACTGATAAATAATACTAGAAACAATAGCATAGAATTCCGAAACATCATGGTCCGAAGACAATAGAGTTTGCACTAAAGTAGACGAGTTGGACTCAAAGACAACCTGGCCTCATCTGTTTGCATCAGCACAGTGAAGGGCCTCGAGTAAGGCTACTGCCTCCCCTCCAAAACTGTCATATTTGCTTGCTGCCATTTCGTTTGAGCCCGAATAAATTGTTCGTGAGAGTCTCTAACACAACATGCTAAAGATGTAATATGGTTACGGTCATGGAACACGGTATCCGCATTGCACTTCAACCATGTCTCGCCGGTGTCTCCCAAACTGAGTTGTTACCTTGCACTATATTCTACCCGTGCTGCACAACTGGTGGTGAGGGCTGTTTATGAACCTCTTGCCATTGTTGCCATGCATCTAGTGTTGTCCTCCCAATGCTCTTTGAAGTATGAAGAACATCATTCCAAATGACATCATTACGTGCAGCAGTGATTCCTCTTGGGAACGGCATCTGTTTATTAGCATTCATAATACAGATTTACAATGATTTATATTAGCCGAATTAAGGTACATTGCAAAGTTGGAATGAGACTACCGGTGCTTGGCTATAATAACGTTTGAGTTTGTCTACATTCCATGTTCTGGGGATTGGGAGGCCGTCCAACGACTCGAGGATGTAGGCATCGATCCCTGTACTGGAGGTGACCCTGTACGGTCCATCTCAATTTGCTGCCAACTTCCCTTCCTAGGCGTTCTTGTTACCCACGTCCGCCCGACGGAGGACGCGATCTCCCGGATCAAAGTCTATGGGTCTAACTTTCATGTTGTATCGAGAGGTGGTAGCCTGTTTGATGGCGGCTTCTGTCAGGGTGGTAAAGTTTTTGGAGTCGTCGATGAAATCCAGCTTTTCCAGGGTGGCTTCGACGTTGTCGACATGGTCAAGCAGGTGTTCTGTCCTCCAAATTAGTTCTTTTACTTCGACCGGTATCACAACTTCCGTCCCGAAGGTGAGGCGGAAAGGGGTTTCCCCCGTGGTTGAGTGTGGTGTGGTGCGGTATGCCCACAAGACGTGTGGAAGTTCTTCGGACCAGTTTTCTTTTGCTTACTCTAGCCTTCTCTTCAACCCCCTCAGTATGACCCTGTTGGCGGACTCTACTTGCCCGTTTGTCTAGGGATCCTCTATCCTTCTCTTCAACCCCCTCAGTATGACCCAAATCAAATCAAATCAATGATCAAACAATTGATTTTTGTGAAATTAATCAAAATGCAACACATAAGGATCCTTGTAATGAAATAGAAAAAATATTTGAGAAAGGAAAACCAACTTGGAGAGCATAATATTTGCAAGAATGGACCATGATCAAGTAGTAAAAGACCCCATTTTTCAACTCTGCCAATAATTTGAATCGAGTAAAAGTCAACTGATTCAAAAAGATAAAGCTCTTCTTGATACTTATTCTTTATGTATTGAGCTTGATGTTACCATAGACCTTAGGAAACTATATATTGATCTTAATGTTTCAATATCCTTTAGGAAGCTAGATAGGTCATGTATCAAGCACCCCTTGTCTAATTTTACTTCTAATTTATCTTTTATTGAAATTCCAATGAATGTGCAAGTAGCTCTAGAAATTCAAAAGTGGAAGGAAGTTATTTTTTAGGAGACGAAATCTCTTGAAAAGAATAAAACTTAACATGCCACAACTCAACCTATAGGAAAAAGGATTGTGGGATGTAAGTGGGCATTAACAATAAAGTACAATTCTTATGGATTAATCATAAGGTACAAAACTCGGTTAGTTTCCAAAGAATTTACTCATACCTATGGCATAGACTACTTAGAGACCTTTGTTCATATTGCAAAGCTTAACACAACCAGAATACTCATATCCCATGTTGCTAACTTATATTGGCCTCTCCACTAGCTAGATGCAAAAAATGTCTTCCTCACTAGTGATTTAAAAGAAGAAATGTATATAAATTGTAATCCAGGTTTTGTAGAATACTTTGGATCATAAGTGTGTAAACTAAAGAAGTCTTTTGTATGGGCTGGAACAATCTTCAATATCTTTGTTTGAAAAGTTTACTTAGCTAATGAAGAAACATAAATATACTCAAGGACAAGTAGATCATACTTTATTCACAAAGTCAAGTCAAAATGGAAATACCTAATTTTTATGATTTATGTTGATGATATTGTTTTTATAGGTAATAACGAGGCAGAAAAGGAGAGATTAAAGAATAACTTAGCAACATATTTTGAAATCAAAGACTTAAATCCTTTCAATTAGTTTTTTGGCATGTAAGTATCAAGATCAAAGAAACAAATTGTTGTTTTTCATGTAAAATATGTTTTTGATCTCCTACAAGAGACATGTATGAGTGGTTCTAAGCCTGCTGACACTGTTATGACCCTAAATGATAAACTTTGGGAGAAAGGAGACACCCGAGTTGACATTGGAAGTTATCATAGGTTAGCTGGAAAACATATATATTTTTCTCATACTATTTCTAACATTGCTTTCTTTTCTAGTGTTGTTAGTCAGTTCATGCATGTCCTATTTGAAGAACATCTTGAAGTTGTGTGCCGAATATTGAGTTGCTTGAAAGCAATTCCTAGAAAAGGTTTATACTTCAAGAAGATCAATGATAAAAATGTGGAAATATCCACTGATGCAAATTGGGTAGGATATATTATAGATAGAAAGTCAACTTCAAGTTCTTGAAATATGAGTGGGTGGAACCTAGTGACTTGAAGAAGTAAAAAACTGTAACACCCATACTAGACGTATCTAGAAAGTCTAGCACATGTGTTATCTTTAGTGTTGGATACATTAAAATTTACAACAATAAAACTTCAAATGAATGTTTATACAACAACATGCGTTCGTACAAGAGATTACATCTTAAACTTTCCTAATACATAATGTATACATCCTTGAAGATCCACATCATCCGACATCGGGTACGATCCAACACTTGTCGCAGCATCCACTCGGCTACTAGCTTGCAAACCATCCCGATATCTGAAACAAATAAGGATTGGGATGAGACATAATGTCTCAGTGAGTTGCACCTAACCCTAGGCTATAGGTAACCTCAGGGGAAAACCTATCGTCGCCACGTGTCTACAATACAACCTGACGGTTGATTATACGTGTGTGGAGTCTTGCTTCCCTAGACGGTAGTGCATGCTAGACCCGTCATAGGCTTACCTTACTTGTTATAGGCTTCTCTTCTTATACGTGCCATGGCGGCTAAGGGGAAACTAAAACCGCAATGCCAAGATACGATTTACGCATCAATGCCTTCACTTGCTAAAGTCATGACACAATTCTAAACTGGACGATTAGGGGAAACCTAGGATCGTTGTCGGTATAACTCTCTTAACTTGCTTACTTGAATAAGTTGTATCTAAAAACTTTCTTAATCTCACCACCAAAGTGACTCTTTCTAGCTTGCTAGCTCTTGACTTTCTACTTACTTATTCTTTCTAGTTCTTGACAGTCTATGCCAAGGCTCTATGACACAACATAAACATGTCTAATAAATATGCATAGTCAAGTTCATTAAGTTAGCGTTTAACAAACAATTATAATCTGAGTTCATTTTACGGAAAGCCACGAGTGGAGTAACCCCGAGCGCAATCCCTATCTAACCGATGGAACCTATCTAAGGAATAACCAACGGCACTCCTGCAGTGACGTGCGGGATCCTTACGGCTAACCCCATTTACCCTGGTGGAAACCCCCTGCGCCAACCTAGTGTGAGCCACAAGGGACACGACCACTACATCTTGCTAAAGCTTTATATGTGAATAGATATCTAATCGCTTCACAGCTTTATTAAAGTCTTTAGTCTATGAATGCATGAGTATTAAATCTATATATACTATTTCTTGTACCTCGGATCCTTAAATGATCCCACTAGAGGTAAACTATATGCTTGCTTAACTTTCTATGTGAAGAGACATCTAATCAATTCACGTCTTGCCATACTCGTATGGCACTTGCTTCTATGCGAAGTCAATACTTATAATACTTATATCGCATCACACTTATCAAGCATACTACTAATTTCTAGCCTTCTATTCTATTTCTTGACAAGCTATGTCAAGGCTTTACTTCATTCCCTTCCCGAATGCTTATCTTGCTACCCGATTCTTTTGTACTATCTCTCGTTTACCATGCTTTACCCTACTTGCCGAATACTTGTTTCATTTATAAGAAAGTCTCCTTTTTAAACTTTAACAATTAGGATCTTGGTTGGAGGGGTTTACTTCTCTTAAAAAGACTGCACAAGAAAAACCGCTCGCGAAACGCCGAAACGACCTGAGGCGAACAAAACAATGGGTTTCCCCACTGTGTTGCTCGCCTAGGCGAGTAGAATTACTGGGGAGGCGAGCAACAGCTCGCAGCTGCGAGTTGGGGGCGAGCAGGACCCCCTGTTCGGCCCTCTAGCTCGCCTCGCGAGCCATTTGCTCGCCATGGCGAGCTGTGACAGTCCTGCAACCTCAAAATTGATATTTTTGACTTAAAAACCTCAAACCAAGCATCTCCAAGTGCTATGTGACCCTTAGGATCATTAGAAACCTGTAAAAACAGTCATGGAACAAGTGTACACAAGTATGGCAAGCATGGTAAGAAAAGGGCAACTAATCTTATATTTTAAAACCTTAGAATGCATAATATTCTTACAAGAGAATCACATAATCCCAAAGGGTGGGAAACTATCTAAGGAACTGACCTAAAAGATTACACTTGATTCCCAAAAGCTTCCAAGCATCAACTTCACTTCATGCCTCAAAACCCTAGCTTTGGTCCTTATTGCTTTCTTGATCAAACCATCTCACTCTTGTTATTTTATTGCAATCCATAACATCTTCATCCTTGCTAGCTCATCTCAAATCCAACCCAAAGCTTTATTCAACAAACCCTAGTTCTTGATTTGTTCACATCCATGGCCTTAGCTCACCAATCAATCTTCAATCATCTTCCTCTTTGTTTCTTAACCATGAATAAACCATAGCTTACACCAAAACATGCTTCAACTTCCAACTTGATCGAAACCCTAACTTTGAATCCATTCTTTAAAGATAGAAAAGAGGAATCAAACAAAACTCCAAGCTTAAGAGATGATGAGAAACATAATCTAGGAGCATGCCATAAGAGGAAGTACTTTTGATGAAGTTGTGAGGTGAGGAGAAGGAGGGAGATCGATGGAGAAGAGAGAAGAGAGAGCTCAAAGTCTTTCTCTAACCAAGAGAGAGAAAGGAAAGAAGGAAAATGAGATATTTTTGGTCCTTCACCAAATAAATATCTTCCTCTTGTGAAATTACCAAGTTGCCCTTGCCTTAAGCGTGCTAAAACCGTCTCTGATACTTAATCCGTAATGAGCTGATATTACGTAATAAATGTTATCCATTAAACTTTCTTTTCAAAATAAGTTCTCTGGGACGATCGACTGATACAGTTCTGATACTGACAGGCGGGATATTACAAAAACAAGGAATGGTTGCAGGAAGTAGTGTTTTGAGTTTAGAGCAATGTCTCAAGGTATTTGTGAAGGTACGTGGATTCTCAAAGTTTTGAGGGAACTAAAGATAGCTGTAGAACTTCCATTTAAGTTGTATTGTGATAGCAAGGTCACTACAAGCACAACTCACAATCTTGTTCAACATGATCGGGCAAAGTATATTGAGATCAATCATCATTTCTTCAAAGAGAAGATAGATTATGGTATTCTCTGCTAGCAATTTGTTCCTTGTAATCAATAGACAGGTGACATATTAACCAAGAACTTGGGAAGGACAACATTTGAATACTTGATCAACAAATGATAGATATCTATGCATCAACTTGAGGGAGATTGTTGAAATATATTATTTCCTTTATATCATTATCCTATTTGTGGTTATTTATTTGTCTTTATATCACTACTAAAATAAACGAGTTGTCTCATTGTAATCTCTCCTATAAAAGGAGCCCCTTTTCCATTCATAATAATATATCACAATATCACCCATATTATTTTCTACAACACCCTTAGTTAATATATCATATTTTAGATGATGTACACTAATATTTAAGATTTCTTACATCGAGGAGGTTTTTTAGTACTTTTTCTTTGGTTATAAAACCTATTTGTGGATTTTTATTTTTATATGGTGATATATTTACTTAGTATGCTTTTACTTTATTATAACTTTTGCGATATATTTCATATGTCTATTCATTTCAGGCATCTTAAAAATGAAGAGTATAAACACTTACTGTAAGTGTGGTTTTGGCATACAAATGACAATTTTAACATAAACTTATTTTGAATCATTTAGTTTTGATATTTCAAGGATTCTCGAAATATATAGTACTATTTATAAAGTTTATATAAGTTGGCAATCTTATTCTAAATGCAGAAAGGGAAAAATAACTACTAAATATATTTAAACATTGACTTTATTTATTAAAGAAGTTGTACAATTCTAGATCAAGGATATTGTTTTCAATATCTTATTTGTGAAAATAAATGTAACAACACGTTTATAATATAATTATATGAATTTCAGCTTGTCAAAGAAAATTAAATATCAAAGAAACATAAACGATATTTTGTTGGAAATTAAAATCACCAACTTTATTACATAAAAATAAAATCATATGCTTATAAGTAGCAATACGTTATTTTTCAATTTAATTATTACTCTTAGATACACTCACACATACGATTAATGCATTTCGCTCTTTGTTTGCGGGTGCAAAATACTGTTGGACAATCAATGTCAACTTGGCAGACAAACATACCTGCGATATCATATAAGAATAAATGATAGTCAATAATAAGTGATCAAATAGTGTGTGTATGATATACAAAATAAAATAAAAAATGGTGCAAAGAATTGGCTTACCGGCATTGGTTACAACAAGAATTAAAGAAAAGAAGATTATCAAAGCGTAAACAAATGTAGAAATTTGAGCCATAGTTCTATGAGTTCTTAACAGATCTTAGCCCTTTTAGAGTTGTAAGAAACAAATCGTGAATTTGGAACTTTATTTAATTGTCTCTATGAAAACAAACTTGTATATTATTTATAATAATTTTATTATACTTTTTTATTTCTCTTTCATCTTTTCATAATGAACAAGGGAAAATTTCAAAAATCGAAAGAATTTAAAATATTACATAAACCAAAAAATTGTTGTAGAAATTCTAATGTATTGAAGAGGTGGCAGCACATTTATTTATAAATTGAAATTACCATAAAATAATTAATTTTTTGGACAAAATTATAAGGTAAAAATTTATTCATATCATACACCTCTTAATGATGTTAAGAGGCGGAACAAGTGATGGAAGAAATTGTGTGTTATCCAACACAAGAAAAAAAAGGGAGTTCTTTGTTTAAACAAATACCAAAAGTGCAGAGGCACATATCATATTATACTTTTTTTCCCGCCAACTAAGAAAATTTTGATCATGGATTCAACAAGTGTTATAAGAATTTTTCCTTAACTACCACTCATTTATCAGAGAACTTACATATTATAAGTTATTTATATTGTTTCTTTTTTCCTTCGTTGGGTTTTGGTTTGGTCTCCCAACTTTGTTGCTCTTTTTTCTTTTTCTCTTTACTTTCAATAAATTGTTGAAGTATGTCTTTGCATAATCTACTTATTAAGAAAAAAATTGGGATTTTAGCCCTTAATTGATGATAATTAAAAATATTTAAGGGAGGAATTTAAATTTTTAATTTGATAAATGTCTTTGAGTGTGTAGCTGAAATGGTCATCACATAAGTAAAAAACATAGACTGTTGAAAGCCCACAAGGAATGATAAGAAGAAAAAGAAGCGCAAACACCGATTATATTTAAAATTTGACATTTCTAAAAAAAAAATTATCTAGATGAAACATTCCTATAAAAATAACAATCAAAGACAAAATTTATAATGAATTTCAGAAATATTTTAGGTGAATACCAAACATAATGTTATTTTTGTCGAAGTTTAAGACAAAAAAAGAAAAGCTTGGTCCCTAATTTTGAGGAAACCTACAGAACACCTTTTTAGAATAGGTTTTAAGAATACATTATATAAAAAAAATCATTTATGGTTCTGATCTGTTTTGTTTTCTATCCATGTTTCTTTGAGTGTTATTTAGAACAGGATATTACAAATGCACATATTAAAAGTATTCGAAGAAAGATGAACTTAAACTTCAAACGAATATAAGAATGACTTAAGAAACAAAGATTTCAAAATCATACCAAGTCTAATCACAAAATGAGGACCAATGGAACAAACTTTACCTTTTTTTTTAGAAACTTAAGAATGGATTTCCTAATGTGATCTGTTCAGTGAGAACGGATGTGTGGTGATGGTGGCGGAAAATGCTCCTGTGTGACGGTGACGGTCTCCAGTAGAGCGGTGTTGAATCCGTGTGGTGGAACGAAAAGTGCATGTAGGCACGTTAGCACTCCAACTGATAAACGTTAAAAATCGTATAGGGATAAAAAGTAAAAGAAAAATATGGATTTGGGGAAAGAAATGGTGAAAGAAGGCGTCACACTCACTTCCAATCCAAGAAGGAATGCTAAGCCATGAAGAATCGCCACAATGGTAAGGAAGCCATTGATAAGATTCGATAAACTTGGTTCAATCCAGAACCAAAAAAAAGAGACAAAGCTCTCACAACACACAAAGTGTATTTTTTATCAAAATTGTACATATCTTTTATTGAAATTTCGTGTGCCTATTATACACAAAGGCTAACACTATTTTTACAATGAAAAACTTAATGGAAAATCATTAATTCAGCAAATAAATCTAACATAAATGCCTATGATGCTGAATTGTTACAAAAAGGTTACAAATTGATTGCATCATTTAAATATTGCATAATTCTCTTGATTGTGTAGATGAAACATCAGCTTTTTCTTTCCTTAATGCACCTCCACATCTTGCTCTTGACTGCTTGGATGTTGGTCTCTTTAATTTAATCACATCCTGAAACTTTTAGCTCATTTTCGACCATGATACAAGCAGATTTTCCTCGAAAATAAAAACTTTGAACCAAAAAATAATTTGGTTCTCTTATTCAACGATGACTTTATTACTCTTGTCAAGGCATAGCATTTTAGGATCACATCATACTCCCCCTCTTCAAGAGAATTCGACCTCGAATTTATTGCTTGAATACCTCCCGGGTCAAAAACAAGTATATAGAATCCATAACATGTAACTTTAACTTTAGAGAGCTCTTCACATTTATTGGCAGAATTTGTTTGCTTTTCATCCACTATTGATTTATGGACATGATCATCGTTCCAAATCTCATAAATTCCTTCCACTTGTTGAGAAAAAGTTTCTTCATTCTCATTGTTTCCTTCATGACATAAAGAAATGTTAGACAATTGAATAATATTAGAAGAAGAATCCCAACATTTGAAAACACAAACCAACTTAGAAGAAGGTACTAATGTAATATTAGGCCAAAACTTCCCAACATTTTTTTCTTCCTTTTCCTTCTCATTCTCCTTTTCTTCTCCTTTTTCCTCTACTTCTTTTCCATCACTTTCTTTTGTCTCTTCTCTTTCCTTTTCACATTCTTCTTCGTGAGTTTCCTTTACAATGAGACTCTCTTTTTCTTCAACATTTATTTTAGGCTCTATATAATGATTTTGCATTTGAAGGAGATTTTCCTCTAGTATTTTAGAGATATCAGCCATTCCTCTATCAATTATTGCCATCATTTCCTTCTTTCTTTTTTGTCTTTCCCTTTCTCTTTGCAATATTTTTTCACCTTCCACCTTCTTTCTTTGAATTTCTCTAAGATGATAAGAAGGTGCATAACGCCTCCTCATCATTCTTTTCATTTCCTCCCAAGTTTCAATCGGTGGATCTCCATACCACCTTCTTTCCTTGATAGTTTGATCCCACCACACTAATGCATAATCTTTAAATTCAAGAGCTGCAACCTGCACTTTTTGAACATTAGAGAAAGTGTTGCATTGAAAAAATTGTTCGATTTTCTTTTCCCACTCTAGATATGCATCTGAATCTCTTTGCCCTCGAAAAAATGGAACTTTAAATTTTTTGTCACTATATCTTTCCATTTTTTTCTAACAAATAAAGATGGATTAAAATGAAGAAATCTTAAGGATAATATGGAAATGAAGAAGATGATGATTTCAAAATTGAAACAAAAATCGTCCCAAACGAAACTGTGCTCTGATACCAAATGATAAACGTTAAAAATCGTATAGGGATAAAAAGTAAAAGAAAAATATGGATTTGGGGAAAGAAATGGTGAAAGAAGGCGTCACACTCACTTCCAATCCAAGAAGGAATGCTAAGCCATGAAGAATCGCCACAATGGTAAGGAAGCCATTGATAAGATTCGATAAACTTGGTTCAATCCAGAACCAAAAAAAAGAGACAAAGCTCTCACAACACACAAAGTGTATTTTTTATCAAAATTGTACATATCTTTTATTGAAATTTCGTGTGCTTATTATACAAAAAGGCTAACACTATTTTTACAATGAAAAACTTAATGGAAAATCATTAATTCAGCAAATAAATCTAACATAAATGCCTATGATGCCGAATTGTTACAAAAAGGTTACAAATTGATTGCATCATTTAAATATTGCATAATTCTCTTGATTGTGTAGATGAAACATCAGCTTTTTCTTTCCTTAATGCACCTCCACATCTTGCTCTTGACTGCTTGGATGTTGGTCTCTTTAATTTAATCACATCCTGAAACTTTTAGCTCATTTTCGACCATGATACAAGCAGATTTTCCTCGAAAATAAAAACTTTGAACCAAAAAATAATTTGGTTCTCTTATTCAACGATGACTTTATTACTCTTGTCAAGGCATAGCATTTTAGGATCACATCACCAACCCCCAAGTCATTAATGGAACTGAGAAAGAGTGTGTAGAAAGTGTTAAGAAAGTGAATCGTAAATTGAGGATGAAGCAAAATCACCCTCATATAGGCGCGCGTTGGGCATAAACGTCTTCGGTTTATGCGGCGTGTGATTAGGGACGGTTAGAGGACATGTGATGGGTGATCCTTACGTGGGGGGCACTCCTGTGTGGCGCGGTCCACTTTGAGCTGGCATCTTCACTCAGGCGCGGAGCCTTGAGGCGTGTAAGTTATGCCACGTGCCAACGTGTGATTGGTCTTCTGACTGGTCCAGAACAGTTTCCCGCAAGTGGTTGATGCCTTTAAGGCGCAATGGATTTAACTGAGAAAGGAGGCGTGCGATCGAGCGCCTGTAATTAGTTGTGTTCGATGTGTTTGGTGGGAAGTTTTTTTCCGTCCCCTTGGAGGGAATCCTTTTGTGAAAGAGGCGTTCGATGGAGCGCGCTTACGATAGTTGGCCCAGTGGCGTTAGATGCAAGTTAGTGGGAGTAGTTGCCATTTAATGCCTTGAACAAAAAACATCCATGATGTTATGGCAATTTAGTTTACTTTCCACATGTTTGCTTTGTTGGCTGCACGTGTTCCGTGCTTTGCGCTTTATGCGCGCGCCACTTGAGTGCCCTTTGTGATTCAAGGTCACATCTTGGCTATTGAATCATGATATTATTTCTTTGATTTTCATCCTTTGTAAACTGTTTAAGAACCTCATGTTCTTTTTAGCCAGATATTGAAGTCTTTTAGAAAGCATAGCCATCTCCTCAGCTTTTGGATCTTCATCAGAACCTCCAGCAGGAGTTTCATCTTCAGATTCATCAGCTTTGAGAGCTTTTGAATACTTTCCCTTTGACTTCAATGCTATAGATTTGGATTTCTTCACAGGTTCTTCTTCAGTGAGTCCTATCTCATGACATTTGAGAGAGCTTATGTGATCTTCAAGACTGAGTGTGTTTAGATCTCTAGCTTCCTCAATAGTTGTTGCCTTAGGTCTCCACTTAGCAGGTAAGCTCGTTAGAATCTTTGTCACATGATCAATAGTTACATAACTTTTCTTCAGAATCTGAAGTCCGGATACTAGACTCTAAAACCTTGAGTACATAGCATCAGTGTCTTCATTCTGAACATTTCATATTGCTGAACAAGCATAGCAGCTTTAGCTTCTTGGACCTTCTTGTTGCCTTCATAGTTAGAACATAAAGACTTGAACATGGCTTTAGCAGTAGATTTGTCACTCATCTTTAAGTATTCTCTGTGAGGTAGAGCAACAACAAGAATTCCTCTGATCTTGTGATGTTTCATATAGAGCTTCTTCTGAGAAGCAGTGTGTTTCTTTCTATCAACAACTACACCTTCATCATCAAAAGTAAGATCAACCACAT
Source organism: Medicago sativa (assembly GCF_051527215.1). Classification (NCBI taxonomy): domain Eukaryota; kingdom Viridiplantae; phylum Streptophyta; class Magnoliopsida; order Fabales; family Fabaceae; genus Medicago; species Medicago sativa. The sequence goes on from NC_140751.1 coordinate 37,742,919, forward strand.
ATTCAAGAATATCCCATAATTCTTCATCTATGCCAATGATGTGACTGTAAAATGTTTCAGGATCACTACTGAACATAGGTGGCTTGTGTGAACCAGATGACTTGTCATCAGTACCATAATCATATGATACAACTACTTCAGAGTTTCCAGTATCACCATCACCACTTGCAGACATGCTTTTCTCATATCTTTTCTGTTACACTATTAAGTGCTAGAACAACAAAACCAGGTGCTCTGGTACCAACTAAAGGTGAGAAAAACACAAGAAGGGGGGTTGGATTATGTTAGCTTTTTCTTCTCTTTCACTAAGCCATAGTTCAGAGTCTGAAACAATGTTCAGAGTTAAGTGCAGCGGATAAATAAAGAGAGAGAGAGAGAGAGAGAGAGAGAGAGAGAGAGAGAGAGAAGAGAGAGAAACAAGCAATTGTCCTGGTTCCTTTCACAATCTGGTAGCCCAATCCCACAAGTAGATTTTTTACTATAATCACACAAATTACAAATGCTCAAGGACACAACCAATAGACTTCAAATGCTTAACACACAAGCAAGAGACTTCCTATGCTCAATAGAAAAGCAAGATACTTTCTAACAAACAGATTATAAAAAATAAGTTTGGTTGATCACTTGATATACAATCAGTGGTGTTCATAATACAAAACAGTTCAGACTCTCAGACTTAAGAATTTCTTAAGATATGAAAGTTTATAAGAAATTCTAAGTGTTTGATGCACAATGAATTTGATAGAGTTTTGGCACAAGTAAATTATTGTAGCGTTTCTACTAATCTTCAAGTCTTCATTCCTTTATATAGAGGTAGAAAAGAGATGTTGTAGAGGTGCCAGCACATCAAAGAGTCGTTAGAGAAGCTTGATCATTCAACATTGATTTGTTGCTTGATTTGGTTAATGTCCTATGAAGGAATGTATTTGAATCCTTTCCTTGATGAGAAATTAACCGTTCCAATCCAGTAGAGACACAACTATAGCTTGTTCTATGCGCAAAAAATGTTGGAGTAGTGGAGGTAGTGGTTGTACAATTGTACTAATTTTCTTCACTGTCCTTTATTTGAGGATAAGCATCCAAAGCATGCCATTTCCTCAGAATATTTGTTGCTTTAGTCTTCTAATCCCTTCTGCACCTTCATTTCTTCAAATAACCAAAATAAATAACTTCAGGGTCTTCACATCAGCTTCTGATAAAACTTCAGACTCTGGGTAGTCTTCAGACTCTGAGAGTCAGCTTCTGGTAGTCTTCAAACTCTGAATACTTCAGACTCTGACTTGCAACTTGGCTTCTCTTGAAAATACTTTTGCTCTAATTAGTTCTTCCAGAACCAATACTTTGTTTTAAGACATATAAATTTTAGTTTAAGGTCCTGCACACTTGAACAAATATTAGCATATCCAATTGAACTTTTAATACCTTGTTATCATCAAAACTTCAAAGACATTGTTTAAACACGTTTTTTTCCCAACATGTAGGGTGTTTAATGTGTTGGTTATCATGATGTGAGTGATTGTTCGTCTATTATGTGAATTGTGCTTTATGAAAGATGTTGCTTCTTTGTGGTAATAATCGTTTGATAATTGTTTATGATGAATATGTGGAGGTAATTATCTGATGAGAAGTATTTAGAGATAATTATATGATAATTTTTGATGGTGGATTCTAGGGTGAGGGATCAATTAAGTCCCTCACCGGTGGACCAGAACATAAATGCCATTAGATTGAATCAATGGTTTAGATTTATCAAAAATAAAAATGAGAATATTCACAAAATGTCACACACAATCTTTTCCCAAACTAATTGAACCCAGAAACGGTTTTTCTTTTTGTTGAAATCATCATCTTCAACATCCATTCCAATTGCTGTTAAAGAGAATCTGCGAGAAAAATTGAGTATTGCTTTCAAAAGTTTATGGGTTTTGCTAAAAACATAGTTTCTAAGTTCAATTAGTGATAGTGAGCTTTTAATACACATAAATTAAGAAACATGAGATCTTTGAATTCCCATTAAAAAATGAGTTCTTTGAATTTACGCTGTACAAAAGACAATGAATAACAAATTAACCAATTTAAGAGGGATATTGCTTATCACTTTCGTTTCCAACATATAAAACTCAATTACGCTGTATACAATTAAAATTTTTGATGCATTCTTGTTGCTTTTGTGGCTTGTAATTCTTCAGTTTTCCTTCTGTATTATAGTTGGTTGATTAGAAGTCTGTTCAAGCAATTTTAAAGGAGTTAGATCGGTGCTTGTAGAGATTTTATTGATGGTGTCTTTTCATGATTTCATCAGATTGCTTATTGTGAAAAATAGTTGTTTATTCAATGCCAAAAAGTTTAATCATCTTTGAAAAAGAAAAAGATTTTTTTTTTTGATTTGATCTCAGACTTTATGGTTTGGGTGCTTGATAATTGGAGGTAAAGATAGTATCTTATTTTGAACGAAGAATTAGAGTAAGAATTGTAAATATAACTGGAAACCAGTTGTGGATACTATTGAGTGTGAAAAGTTGCACATATTCTCCCTTTTAATTTAAATAAATCTGAACCATCTATTTCATCCATTGGTGTTTTTCTCGTGGTCCACCGGTGAGGGACCTAATTGGACCCTCACCCTAGAATTCACCATTTTTGATTATGGATGTATTGTTTGATAATGCAATGTGGAGAAAATGTAGAGAATATGAATAGTTAATTGGTGTTGTGCATTATCGAGTCAATACTTGGCATCCTTGCATTCATAAGTCCTATATGTGGAGAATATGTAGAAAATATGTAGATGGATCAATCAGTAACATTACTTCCGACATCCAAATAGTACCGCATGCATGTAGAGTCGTGTCTATATCATACATGCATATGAGAGTGTGAAACATGTCATATTTAATTATGTGACTTGGTGAATTATGTGATTGGTGAATAATGTGATATATGTAGAGATGTGTGCTTGAAACATGTAGCTTGGTGATATTAGTGCACTTGAGATATTGTCGTTAAGGTGATGAATTATTGATGATGATTTGATTAAAGGATGAGTTATGCTTGAATATGTTATGATTAATTTTATGATAATATTCACATGATGTTAGCATTCTAGGATGATAAGCATGTAAATATGTGATACTTGAAATCCTTGAATGCTATTTTATGCTTATATTTTATTATGTGGAATATTACCTAACCCCCAGCGGTCGTTTGATTGACCGCCTCGTCATTTGTATGAATGGTGTAGACGATGTGTGTAACACCCCGTTTTCCTAACATAAAAATTTCATAATAAAAATCAGAGTAATTCAACATAAACGGAATGTCACATTCTTTTCATAAAATCATGGACGGAATAAATAAACATTTATCCTTCGAAATCCAACAACGTAATATTTAAAACTTCGCAGCGGAAAATTATTTAAACATCCGAAACAATCCTTGGCACAAGGGCCTCAACATAAATCTCATAAAACTTAGTTCAATAACAATTCATGAAAACTTCTGAAAATAATACTTAAGGAACAGAAAAGCTATAACAAAATTCTCATCCCGTTACGTATCAGAGCACCTAGGACACACTTGTGAGGAGTCCACTCATGACCGCGACTAATCTTGGTTACCTGCAAGTTACCCATACGAAGAGCAACATTTTCAAGCAGAAGGGGTGAGATTTCACAAACAACAATATTAAGCATATAATTCATCAATTACATTTAACAACATAAACATCATCAACATATCATAATAATAATCATGTAACATCATATCATCATCATAAACAACTTCATAATCAATCATCAACATCAACTTCATAATCAATCATCAACATCAACTTCATAATCAACTTCGTAAATTAATCTTTAATAACTTGACGACTTTGACTCGACTATGAAACTTCAACTCGACTATGCAACTCTTAACATCTTAAATCATCTTGACAATGCAAATGCATGTGGTACCAATCAGGGCATCAAACCCCCAACATATTTGAGCGTAAAAAGGCTCCAGCGCATCAAGCCCCCAACATATTTGAGCAAAAGCTCCAGGGCATCAAGCCCTCAACTTTGAATGAGTATGCATGGACTCAACATCTTACATCTTAAACATCTTGAACATCATGAACATCTTATATGACTCCAATAATTTGGACGACATCTTACAACTTAGACCGACATTTACAACTTTATAACATTAATGGTCAACAACAGCAAAACAACAACATATGCAGCAAATAACAGCTCTTTTACATCATATAATCATTAAAGAATGAATCGCATCGACATAATCATCATAAGTAATACTTAACGTGCATATTTAACAACATCACATTACTATTAATATTAATCATCTTAATTCAGGTCTTCTGGACAGCTTCTAACATCATCAATAACTTTCATTTCCTACCCCAAGGTCATCTCAAGACTACACGTGCGAAAGGGATCACAAGGCAACAATTCAAGGCAACCTACCACTAGTTAGACTCATCACAACATAGGTTAAATACTCTTAACACCTTAATTAAACTCATAGTACACAAGCTTTGAAGTTTAGAGACAATCCATTAGTTTTGGTTTAACTTAGAAATAGTTATGCTGAATTTTCATAAAGTTTTACTAAGACCCACTTGGAATATTTTCATCATAACTCAAAATCTAAAAATCATTTTTGAGCCAAACCAAGACAATTAGAAAGCTAACACAATTATCTAAAACTTTCATGTTTACACCTAAGGCCAATTCAAAACAGAAATGTGTGAAAAGACACAAGAACGCAAAAATCGATGTCCTGACAGCATGCAAACGAAGGCACAACAAAGCAGTCACCCATGAAGGCTGCCTTGCTGCGCTCAGGCGCTGGCAAACGGCGCCCAGGCATGCGCAGGCAGTAGCCAGTGACCTGTGCTGCAGCTCTGTGCAGTCCTGGTTCTTCCCCGGTTTTACCGTTTCGTCCGTAAAATCCTAACCGTTACCCCAATTCCAATTCTGTTTTCACCTACGCGTTCTATTCGACAAATCCTATCATATTTTACTGAAAAATCATATTTTCAAATCTCCAAAACAGCTTATTCCAGAATCACTTATTTCCCAAAAACACTTAAAATCACTTTTTCTCAAAATCTCAATTTTCGTCAACTCAACCCCAAAACTGGTTCTAATCGTTGTACTATGAAAGTTCTAAGGTCTGAACACTGTTTTCCTACATCAATTCAACAGGTTTCCATCATCTAATCAATAATTTACAAATTCTAACCCTAATTCCCAAATTCTCACAAACTAAACCTACAATATGTTAGATGCAATTCAGAATCACAGACTTAATATTACTGAAAGATCGTCTCACCCTTACCTTAGAAAGTAGAAATCGCAGCATTTCTAGGTCTTCTCCTCTTCTCTTGACTTTTCTCTTCCCTTCTCTTCTCCTATCTCTAAACCTTGTTTTCTCCAAATCCTTGTTTTTTTTGCATATATTCCCCTTTCAACCTAATCTCTCCTCTATTTATATTACTAATTACTCTTCTTAAATCTAATTAGGCCCAATAACTCTCTTCTTTCTATTTCAGCCCTCAAATCTACTTATTCTAATAATTATATTTCTCCACTAAATATATTCTTCCACTAAATATATTCTCCCACTAAATATAAAATAGGGGTTACTAATAAATATAAACACACAACAAAATATCACTCATCAAATAAATTAATTAAATTATAAAAAGACTCTAAACTCAATAAAATAAATAAATAACAAGGAGGGCGTTACAACTCTCCCCAACTTAAAAGAATTTCGTCCTCGAAATTCAGAGCACAAGAGAAAATGAATTTAGTTATTGATTCAATATCTTAAACCATATATAACAAAATAGAAACTTCAAACAATACACAAAAACCATATTAAAGTTAGTTAGTTAAACATGATCACATAATAAAACATAACTATTAATTAGAAAACACAACGACAGTATTCAACCGTCACAAGACACAACGACTGATCTACTTGGCCGGACGGACCGACCCGCTCTGATACCAATTGTAACACCCCGTTTTCCCAACATAAAAATTTCATAATAAAAATCAGAGTAATTCAACATAAACGGAATGTCACATTCTTTTCATAAAATCATAGACGGAATAAACAAACATTTATCCTTCGAAATCCAACAACATAATATTTAAAACTTCGCAGCGGAAAATTATTTAAACATCCGAGACAATCCTTGGCACAAGGGCCTCAACATAAAATCTCATAAAACTTAGTTCAATAACAATTCATGAAAACTTCTGAAAATAATAGGTAAGGAACATAAAAGCTATAACAAAATTCCCATCCCGTTACGTATCAGAGCACCTAGGACACACTTGTGAGGAGTCCACTCACGACCGCGATTAATCTTGGTTACCTGCAAGTTACCCATACGAAGAGCAACATTTTCAAGCAGAAGGGGTGAGATTTCACAAACAACAATATTAAGCATATAATTCATCAATTACATTTAACAGCATAACCATCATCAACATATCATAATAATAATCATGTAACATCATATCATCATCATAAACAACTTCATATTAATCATCGACATGAACTTCATAATCAATCATCAACATCAACATCATAATCAACTTTGTAAATTAATCTTTAACAACTTGACGACTTTGACTCGACTATGCAACTTCAACTCGACTATGCAACTCTTAACATCTTAAATCATCTTGACGTTGCAAATGCATGTGGTACCAATCAGGGCATCAAACCCCCAACATATTTGAGCTTAAAAAGGCTCCAGGGCATCAAGCCCCCAACATATTTGAGCAAAAGCTCCAGGGCATCAAGCCCCCAACATATTTGAGAAAAAGCTCCAGGGCATCAAGCCTTCAACTTTGAATGAGTATGCATTGACGCAACATCTTACATCTTGAACATCATGAACATCTTATATGACTCCAATAATTTGGATGACATCTTACAACTTTACAACTTAGACCGACATTTACAACTTTATGACATTAATGGTCAACAACAGCGAAACAACAACATATGCAGCAAATAACAGCTCTTATACATCATATAATCATTAAAGAATGAATCGCATCGACATAATCATCATAAGTAATACTTAAGGTGCATATTTAACAACATCACATTACTATTAATATTAATCATCTTAATTCAGGTCTTCTGGACAGCTTCTAACATCATCCATAACTTTTATTTCCTACCCCAAGGTCATCTCAAGACTACACGTGCGAAAAGGATCGCAAGGCAACAATTCAAGGCAACCTACCACTAGTTAGACTCATCACAGCATAGGTTAAATACGCTTAACACCTTAATTAAGCTCATAGTACACAAGCTTTGAAGTTTGGAGACAATCCATAAGTTTTGGTTTAACTTAGAAATAGTTATGCTGAATTTTCATAAAGTTTTACTAAGACCCACTTGGAATATTTTCATCATAACTCAAAATCTAAAAATCATTTTTGAGCCAAACCAAGACCATTAGAAAGCTAACACAATTATCTAAAACTTTCATGTTTACACCTAAGGCCAATTCAAAACAGAAATGTGTGAAAAGACACAAGAACGCAAAAATCGATGTCTTGACATCACGCAAACGAAGGCACAACAAAGCAGTCACCCATGAGGGCTGCCTTGCTGCGCTCAGGCGCTGGCAAGCGGCGCCCAGGCGTGGGCAGGCAGTAGCCAGTGACCTGCGCTGCAGCTCTGTGAAGTCCTGGTTCTTCCCCGGTTTTACCGTTTCGTCCGTAAAATCCTAACCGTTACCCCAATTCCAATTCTGTTTTCGCCTACGCGTTCTATTCGACAAATCCTATCATATTTTACTGAAAAATCATATTTTCAAATCTCCAAAACAGCTTATTCCAGAATCACTTATTTCCCAAAAACACTTAAAATCATTTTTTCTTAAAATCTCAATTTTCGTCAACTCAACCCCAAAACTGGTTCTAATCGTTGTACTATGAAAGTTCTAAGGTCTGAACACTGCTTTCCTACATCAATTCAACAGGTTTCCATCATCTAATCAACAATTTACAACTTCTAACCCTAATTCCCAAATTCTCACAAACTAAACCTACAATATGTTAGATGCAATTCAGAATCACAGACTTAATATTACTGAAAGATCGTCTCACCCTTACCTTAGAAAGTAGAAATCGCAGCACTTCTAGGTCTTCTCCTCTTCTCTTGACTTTTCTCTTCCCTTCTCTTCTCCTCTCTCTAAACCTTGTTTTCTCCAAATCCTTGTTTTTTTGCATATATTCCCCTTTCAACCTAATCTCTCCTTTATTTATATTACTAATTACTCTTCTTAAATCTAATTAGGCCTAATAACTCTCTTCTTTCTATTTCAGCCCCCAAATTTACTTATTCTAATAATTATATTTCTCCACAAAATATATTCTTCCACTAAATATATTCTCCCACTAAATATAAAATAGGGGTTACTAATAAATATAAACACACAACAAAATATCACTCATCAAATAAATTAATTAAATTATAAAAAGACTCTAAACTCATTAAAATAAATAAATAACAAGGAGGGCGTTACAACTCTCCCCAACTTAAAAGAATTTCGTCCTCGAAATTCAGAGCACAAGAGAAAATGAATTTAGTTATTGATTCAATATCTTAAACCATATATAACAAAATAGAAACTTCAAACAATACACAAAAACCACATTAAAGTTAGTCAGTTAAACATGATCACATAATAAAACATAACTATTAATTAGAAAACACAACGACAGTATTCAACCGTCACATGACACAACGACTCAACTACTTGGCCGGACGGACCGACCTGCTCTAATACCAATTGTAACACGCCGTTTTCCCAACATAAAAATTTCATAATAAAAATCAGAGTAATTCAACATAAACGGAATGTCACATTCTTTTCATAAAATCATAGACGGAATAAATAAACATTTATCCTTCGAAATCCAACAACATAATATTTAAAACTTCGCAGCGGAAAATTATTTAAACATCCGAAACAATCCTTGGCACAAGGGCCTCAACATAAAATCTCATAAAACTTAGTTCAATAACAATTCATGAAAACTTCTAAAAATAATACGTAAGGAACAGAAAAGCTATAACAAAATTCCCATCCCGTTACGTATCAGAGCACCTAGGACACACTTGTGAGGAGTCCACTCACGACCGCGACTAATCTTGGTTACCTGCAAGTTACTCATACGAAGAGCAACATTTTCAAGCAGAAGGGGTGAGATTTCACAAAAAACAATATTAAGCATATAATTCATCAACTACATTTAACAACATAAACATCATCAACATATCATAATAATAATCGTGTAACATTATATCATCATCATCAACAACTTCATATTAATCATCGACATCAACTTCATAATCAATCATCAACATCAACTTCATAATCAACTTCGTAAATTAATCTTTAACAACTTGACGACTTTGACTCGGCTATGCAACTTCAACTCGACTATGCAACTCTTAACATCTTAAATCATCTTGACAATGCAAATGCATGTGGTACCAATCAGGGCATCAAACCCCCAACATATTTGAGCGTAAAACGGCTCCAGGGCATCAAGCCCTTAACATATTTGAGCAAAAGCTCCAGGGCATCAAACCTTCAACTTTGAATGAGTATGCATGGAGTCAACATCTTACATCTTAAACATCTTGAACATCATGAACATCTTATATGATTCCAATAATTTGGACGACATCTTACAAATTTACAACTTAGACCGACATTTACAACTTTATGACATTAATGGTCAACAACATCAAAACAGCAACAAATGCAGCAAATAACAGCTCTTATACATCATATAATCATTAAAGAATGAATCGCATCGACATAATCATCATAAGTAATACTTAAGGTGCATATTTAACAACATCACATTACTATTAATATTAATCATCTTAATTCAGGTCTTCTGGACAGCTTCTAACATCATCAATAACTTTCATTTCCTACCCCAAGGTCATCTCAAGACTACACGTGCGAAAAGGATCGCAAGGCAACAATTCAAGGCAACCTACCACTGGTTAGACTCATCACAACATAGGTTAAATACTCTTAACACCTTAATTAAACTCATAGTACACAAGCTTTGAAGTTTGGAGACAATCCATAAGTTTTGGTTTAACTTAGAAATAGTTATGCTGAATTTTCATAAAGTTTTACTAAGACCCACTTGGAATATTTTCATCATAACTCAAAATCTAAAAATCATTTTTGAGTCAAACCAAGACCATTAGAAAGCTAACACAATTATCTAAAACTTTCATATTTACACCTAAGGCCAATTCAAAACAGAAATGTGTGAAAAGACTCAAGAACGCAAAAATTGATGTTCTGACAGCACCCAAACGAAGGCACAACAAAGCAGTCACCCATGAGGGCTGCCTTGCTGCGCTCAGGCGCTGGCAAGCGGTGCCCAGGCGTGGGCAGGCAATAGCCAGTGACCTGCGCTGCAGCTCTGTGCGGTCCTGGTTCTTCCCCGGTTTTACCGTTTCGTCCGTAAAATCCTAACCGTTACCCCAATTCCAATTCTGTTTTCGCCTACGCGTTCTATTCGACAAATCCTATCATATTTTACTGAAAAATCATATTTTCAAATCTCCAAAACAGCTTATTCCAGAATCACTTATTTCCCAAAAACACTTAAAATCACTTTTTCTCAAAATCTCAATTTTCGTCAACTCAACCCCAAAACTGGTTCTAATCGTTGTACTATGAAATTTCTAAGGTCTGAACACTGTTTTCCTACATCAATTCAACAGGTTTCCATCATCTAATCAACAATTTACAACTTCTAACCCTAATTCCCAAATTCACACAAACTAAACCTACAATATGTTAGATACAATTCAGAATCACAGACTTAATATTACTGAAAGATCGTCTCACCCTTACCTTAGAAAGTAGAAATCGCAGCACTTCTAGGTCTTCTCCTCTTCACTTGACTTTTCTCTTCCCTTCTCTTCTCCTCTCTCTAAACCTTGTTTTCTCCAAATCCTTGTTTTTTTTGCATATATTCCCCTTTCAACCTAATCTCTCCTCTATTTATATTACTAATTACTCTTCTTAAATCTAATTAGGCCCAATAACTCTATTCTTTCTATTTCAGCCCCCAAATCTACTTATTCTAATAATTATATTTCTCCACTAAATATATTCTTCCACTAAATATAAAATAGGGGTTACTAATAAATATAAACACACAACAAAATATCACACATCAAATAAATTAATTAAATTATAAAAAGACTTTAAACTCAATAAAATAAAATAAATAAATAACAAGGAGGGCGTTACAACTCTCCCCAACTTAAAGGAATTTCGTCCTCGAAATTCAGAGCACAAGAGAAAATGAATTTAGTTATTGATTCAATATCTTAAACCATATATAACAAAATAGAAACTTCAAACAATACACAAAAACCATATTAAAGTTAGTTAGTTAAACATGATCACATAATAAAACATAACTATTAATTAGAAAACACAACGACAGTATTCAACCGTCACATGACACAACGTCTCATCTACTTGGCCGGACGGACCGACCTGCTCTGATACCAATTGTAACACCCCGATTTCCCCATAATAAAAATCAGAGTAATTCAACATAAACGGAATGTCACATTCTTTTCATAAAATCATAGACGGAATAAAAAAACATTTATCCTTCGAAATCCAACAACGTAATATTTAAAACTTCGCAGCGGAAAATTATTTAAACATCCAAAACAATCCTTGACACAAGGGCTTCAACATAAAATCTCATAAAACTTAGTTCAATAACAATTCATGAAAACTTCTGAAAATAATAGGTAAGGAACAGAAAAGCTATAACAAAATTCCCATCCCGTTACGTATCAGAGCACCTAGGACACACTTGTGAGGAGTCAACTCACAACCGCGACTAATCTTGGTTACCTGCAAGTTACCCATACGAAGAGCAACATTTTCAAGCAGAAGGGGTGAGATTTCACAAACAACAATATTAAGCATATAATTCATCAGTTACCTTTAACAACATAAACATCATCAACATATCATAATAATAATCATGTAACATCATATCATCATCATAAACAACTTCATATTAATCATCGACATCAACTTCATAATCAATCATCAACATCAACTTCATAATCAACTTCGTAAATTAATCTTTAACAACTTGACGACTTTGACTCGACTATGCAACTTCAACTCGACTATGCAACTCTTAACATCTTAAATCATCTTGACGATGCAAATACATGTGGTACCAATCAGGGCATCAAACCCCCAACATATTTGAGAAAAAGCTCCAGGGCATCAAGCCCTCAACTTTGAATGAGTATGCATGGACTCAACATCTTACATCTTGAACATCATGAACATCTTATATGACTCCAATAATTTGGACGACATCTTACAACTTTACAACTTAGACCGACATTTACAACTTTATGACATTAATGGTCAACAACTGCAAAACAACAACATATGCAGCAAATAACAGCTCTTATACATCATATAATCATTAAAGAATGAATCGCATCGACATAATCATCATAAGTAATACTTAAGGTGCATATTTAACAACATCACATTACTATTAATATTAATCATCTTAATTCAGGTCTTCTGGACAGCTTCTAACATCATCAATAACTTTCATTTCCTACCCCAAGGTCATCTCAAGACTACACGTGCGAAAAGGATCGCAAGGCAACAATTCAAGGCAACCTACCACTAGTTAGACTCATCACAACATAGGTTAAATACTCTTAACACCTTAATTAAACTCATAGTACACAAGCTTTGAAGTGTGGAGACAATCCATAAGTTTTGGTTTAACTTAGAAATAGTTATGCTGAATTTTCATAAAGTTTTACTAAGACCCACTTGGAATATTTTCATCATAACTCAAAATCTAAATATCATTTTTGAGCCAAACCAAAACCATTAGAAAGCTAACACAATTATCTAAAACTTTAATGTTTACACCTAAGGCCAATTCAAAACAGAAATGTGTGAAAAGACACAAGAACGCAAAAATCGATGTCCTGACAGCACGCAAACGAAGGCACAACAAAGCAGTCACCCATTAGGGCTGCCTTGCTGCGCTCAGGCGCTGGCAAGCGGCGCCCAGACGTGGGCAGGCAGTAGCCAATGACCTGCCCTGCAGCTCTGTGCAATCCTGGTTCTTCCCCGGTTTTACCGTTTCGTCCGTAAAATCCTAACCGTTACCCCAATTCCAATTCTGTTTTCGCCTACGCGTTCTATTCGACAAATCCTATCATATTTTACTAAAAAATCATATTTTCAAATCTCCAAAATAGCTTATTCCAGAATCACTTATTTCCCAAAAACACTTAAAATCACTTTTTCTCAAAATCTCAATTTTCGTCAACTCGACCCCAAAACTGGTTCTAATCGTTGTACTATGAAAGTTCTAAGGTCTGAACACTGCTTTCCTACATCAATTCAACAGGTTTCCATCATCTAATCAACAATTTACAACTTCTAACCCTAATTCCCAAATTCTCACAAACTAAACCTACAATATGTTAGATGCAATTCAGAATCACAGACTTAATATTACTGAAAGATCGTCTCACCCTTACCTTAGAAAGTAGAAATCGCAGCACTTCTAGGTCTTCTCCTCTTCTCATGACTTTTCTCTTCCCTTCTCTTCTCCTCTCTCTAAACCTTGTTTTCTCCAAATCCTTGTTTTGTTTGCATATATTACCCTTTCAACCTAATCTCTCCTCTATTTATATTACTAATTACTCTTCTTAAATCTAATTAGTCCCAATAACTCTATTCTTTCTATTTCAACCCCCAAATCTACTTATTCTAATAATTATATTTCTCCACTAAATATATTCTTCCACTAAATATAAAATAGGGGTTACTAATAAATATAAACACACAACAAAATATCACTCATCAAATAAATTAATTAAATTATAAAAAGACTCTAAACTCAATAAAATAAATAAATAACAAGGAGGGCGTTACAACTCTCCCCAACTTAAAGGAATTTCGTCCTCGAAATTCAGAGCACAAGAGAAAATGAATTTAGTTATTGATTCAATATCTTAAACCATATATAACAAAATAGAAACTTCAAACAATACACAAAAACCATATTAAAGTTAGTTAGTTAAACATGATCACATAATAAAACATAACTATTAATTAGAAAACAGAACGACAGTATTCAACCGTCACACGACACAACGACTCATCTACTTGGCCGGACGGACCGACCTGCTCTGATACCAATTGTAACACCCCGTTTTCCCAACATAAAAATTTCATAATAAAAATCAGAGTAATTCAACATAAACGGAATGTCACATTCTTTTCATAAAATCATAGACGGAATAAATAAACATTTATCCTTCGAAATCAAACAACGTAATATTTAAAACTTCGCAGCGGAAAATTATTTAAACATCCGAAACAATCCTTGGCACAAGGGCCTCAACATAAAATCTCATAAAACTTAGTTCAATAACAATTCATGAAAACTTCTGAAAATAATAGGTAAGGAACAGGAAAGCTATAACAAAATTCCCATCCCGTTACGTATCAGAGCACCTAGGACACACTTGTGAGGAGTCCACTCACGACCGCGACTAATCTTGGTTACCTGCAAGTTACCCATACGAAGAGCAACATTTTCAAGCAGAAGGGGTGAGATTTCACAAACAACAATATTAAGCATATAATTCATCAATTACATTTAACAGCATAAACATCATCAACATATCATAATAATAGTCATGTAACATCATATCATCATCATAAACAACTTCATATTAATCATCGACATCAACTTCATAATCAATCATCAACATCAACTTCATAATCAACTTCGTAAATTAATATTTAACAACTTCACGACTTTGACTCGACTATGCAACTTCAACACGACTATGCAACTCTTAACATCTTAAATCATCTTGACGTTGCAAATGCATGTGGTACCAATCAGGGCATCAAACCCCCAACATATTTGAGCTTAAAAAGGCTCCAGGGCATCAAGCCCCCAACATATTTGAGAAAAAGCTCCATGGCATCAAGCCCTCAACTTTGAATGAGTATGCATGGACTCAACATCTTACATCTTGAACATCATGAACATCTTATATGACTCCAATAATTTGGATGACATCTTACAACTTTACAACTTAGACCGACATTTACAACTTTATGACATTAATGGTCAACAACAGCGAAACAACAACATATGCATCAAATAACAGCTCTTATACATCATATAATCATTAAAGAATGAATCGCATCGACATAATCATCATAAGTAATACTTAAGGTGCATATTTAACAACATCACATTACTATTAATATTAATCATCTTAATTCAGGTCTTCTGGACAGCTTCTAACATCATCCATAACTTTCATTTCCTACCCCAAGGTCATCTCAAGACTACACGTGCGAAAAGGATCGCAAGGCAACAATTCAAGGCAACCTACCACTAGTTAGACTCATCACAGCATAGGTTAAATACTCTTAACACCTTAATTAAACTCATAGTACACAAGCTTTGAAGTTTGGAGACAATCCATAAGTTTTGGTTTAACTTAGAAATAGTTATGCTGAATTTTCATAAAGTTTTACTAAGACCCACTTGGAATATTTTCATCATAACTCAAAATCTAAAAATCATTTTTGAGTCAAACCAAGACCAATAGAAAGCTAACACAATTATCTAAAACTTTCATGTTTACACCTAAGGCCAATTCAAAACAGAAATGTTTGAAAAGACACAAGAACGCAAAAATCGATGCCCTGACATCACGCAAACGAAGGCACAACAAAGCAGTCACCCATGAGGGCTGCCTTGCTGCGCTCAGGCGCTGGCAAGCGGCGCCCAGGCGTGGGCAGGCAGTAGCCAGTGACCTGCGCTGCAGCTCTGTGCAGTCCTGGTTCTTCCCCGGTTTTACCGTTTCGTCCGTAAAATCCTAACCGTTACCCCAATTCCAATTCTGTTTTCGCCTACGCGTTCTATTCGACAAATCCTATCATATTTTACTGAAAAATCATATTTTCAAATCTCCAAAACAGCTTATTCCAGAATCACTTATTTCCCAAAAACACTTAAAATCATTTTTTCTCAAATTCTCAATTTTCGTCAACTCAACCCCAAAACTGGTTCTAATCGTTGTACTATGAAAGTTCTAAGGTCTGAACACTGTTTTCCTACATCAATTCAACAGGTTTCCATCATCTAATCAACAATTTACAACTTCTAACCCTAATTCCCAAATTTTCACAAACTAAACCTACAATATGTTAGATGCAATTCAGAATCACAGACTTAATATTACTGAAAGATCGTCTCACCCTTACCTTAGAAAGTAGAAATCGCAGCACTTCTAGGTCTTCTCCTCTTCTCTTGACTTTTCTCTTCCCTTCTCTTCTCCTCTCTCTATACCTTGTTTTCTCCAAATCCTTGTTTTGTTTGCATATATTACCCTTTCAACCTAATCTCTCCTCTATTTATATTACTAATTACTCTTCTTAAATCTAATTAGTCCCAATAACTCTATTCTTTCTATTTCAACCCCCAAATCTACTTATTCTAATAATTATATTTCTCCACTAAATATATTCTTCCACTAAATATAAAATAGGGGTTACTAATAAATATAAACACACAACAAAATATCACTCATCAAATAAATTAATTAAATTATAAAAAGACTCTAAACTCAATAAAATAAATAAATAACAAGGAGGGTGTTACAACTCTCCCCAACTTAAAGGAATTTCGTCCTCGAAATTCAGAGCACAAGAGAAAATGAATTTAGTTATTGATTCAATATCTTAAACCATATATAACAAAATAGAAACTTCAAACAATACACAAAAACCATATTAAAGTTAGTTAGTTAAACATGATCACATAATAAAACATAACTATTAATTAGAAAACACAACGACAGTATTCAACCGTCACACGACACAACGACTCATCTACTTGGCCGGACGGACCGACCTGCTCTGATACCAATTGTAACACCCCGTTTTCCCAACATAAAAATTTCATAATAAAAATCAGAGTAATTCAACATAAACGGAATGTCACATTCTTTTCATAAAATCATAGACGGAATAAATAAACATTTATCCTTCGAAATCAAACAACGTAATATTTAAAACTTCGCAGCGGAAAATTATTTAAACATCCGAAACAATCCTTGGCACAAGGGCCTCAACATAAAATCTCATAAAACTTAGTTCAATAACAATTCATGAAAACTTCTGAAAATAATAGGTAAGGAACAGAAAAGCTATAACAAAATTCCCATCCCGTTACGTATCAGAGCACCTAGGACACACTTGTGAGGAGTCCACTCACGACCGCGACTAATCTTGGTTACCTGCAAGTTACCCATTCGAAGAGCAACATTTTCAAGCAGAAGGGGTGAGATTTCACAAACAACAATATTAAGCATATAATTCATCAATTACATTTAACAGCATAAACATCATCAACATATCATAATAATAGTCATGTAACATCATATCATCATCATAAACAACTTCATATTAATCATCGACATCAACTTCATAATCAATCATCAACATCAACTTCATAATCAACTTCGTAAATTAATCTTTAACAACTTCACGACTTTGACTCGACTATGCAACTTCAACTCGACTATGCAACTCTTAACATCTTAAATCATCTTGACGTTGCAAATGCATGTGGTACCAATCAGGGCATCAAACCCCCAACATATTTGAGCTTAAAAAGGCTCCAGGGCATCAAGCCCCCAACATATTTGAGAAAAAGCTCCAGGGCATCAAGCCCTCAACTTTGAATGAGTATGCATGGACGCAACATCTTACATCTTGAACATCATGAACATCTTATATGACTCCAATAATTTGGATGACATCTTACAACTTTACAACTTAGACCGACATTTACAACTTTATGACATTAATGGTCAACAACAGCGAAACAACAACATATGCAGCAAATAACAGCTCTTATACATCATATAATCATTAAAGAATGAATCGCATCGACATAATCATCATAAGTAATACTTAAGGTGCATATTTAACAACATCACATTACTATTAATATTAATCATCTTAATTCAGGTCTTCTGGACAGCTTCTAACATCATCCATAACTTTCATTTCCTACCCCAAGGTCATCTCAAGACTACACGTGCGAAAAGGATCGCAAGGCAACAATTCAAGGCAACCTACCACTAGTTAGACTCATCACAGCATAGGTTAAATACTCTTAACACCTTAATTAAACTCATAGTACACAAGCTTTGAAGTTTGGAGACAATCCATAAGTTTTGGTTTAACTTAGAAATAGTTATGCTGAATTTTCATAAAGTTTTACTAAGACCCACTTGGAATATTTTCATCATAACTCAAAATCTAAAAATCATTTTTGAGTCAAACCAAGACCATTAGAAAGCTAACACAATTATCTAAAACTTTCATGTTTACACCTAAGGCCAATTCAAAACAGAAATGTTTGAAAAGACACAAGAACGCAAAAATCGATGTCCTGACATCACGCAAACGAAGGCACAACAAAGCAGTCACCCATGAGGGCTGCCTTGCTGCGCTCAGGCGCTGGCAAGCGGCGCCCAGGCGTGGGCAGGCAGTAGCCAGTGACCTGCGCTGCAGCTCTGTGCAGTCCTGGTTCTTCCCCGGTTTTACCGTTTCGTCCGTAAAATCCTAACCGTTACCCCAATTCCAATTCTGTTTTCGCCTATGCGTTCTATTCGACAAATCCTATCATATTTTACTGAAAAATCATATTTTCAAATCTCCAAAACAGCTTATTCCAGAATCACTTATTTCCCAAAAACACTTAAAATCATTTTTTCTCAAATTCTCAATTTTCGTCAACTCAACCCCAAAACTGGTTCTAATCGTTGTACTATGAAAGTTCTAAGGTCTGAACACTGTTTTCCTACATCAATTCAACAGGTTTCCATCATCTAATCAACAACTTACAACTTCTAACCCTAATTCCCAAATTTTCACAAACTAAACCTACAATATGTTAGATGCAATTCAGAATCACAGACTTAATATTACTGAAAGATCGTCTCACCCTTACCTTAGAAAGTAGAAATCGCAGCACTTCTAGGTCTTCTCCTCTTCTCTTGACTTTTCTCTTCCCTTCTCTTCTCCTCTCTCTATACCTTGTTTTCTCCAAATCCTTGTTTTGTTTGCATATATTACCCTTTCAACCTAATCTCTCCTCTATTTATATTACTAATTACACTTCTTAAATCTAATTAGTCCCAATAACTCTATTCTTTCTATTTCAACCCCCAAATCTACTTATTCTAATAATTATATTTCTCCACTAAATATATTCTTCCACTAAATATAAAATAGGGGTTACTAATAAATATAAACACACAACAAAATATCACTCATCAAATAAATTAATTAAATTATAAAAAGACTCTAAACTCAATAAAATAAATAAATAACAAGGAGGGTGTTACAACTCTCCCCAACTTAAAGGAATTTCGTCCTCGAAATTCAGAGCACAAGAGAAAATGAATTTAGTTATTGATTCAATATCTTAAACCATATATAACAAAATAGAAACTTCAAACAATACACAAAAACCATATTAAAGTTAGTTAGTTAAACATGATCACATAATAAAACATAACTATTAATTAGAAAACAGAACGACAGTATTCAACCGTCACACGACACAACGACTCATCTACTTGGCCGGACGGACCGACCTGCTCTGATACCAATTGTAACACCCCGTTTTCCCAACATAAAAATTTCATAATAAAAATCAGAGTAATTCAACATAAACGGAATGTCACATTCTTTTCATAAAATCATAGACGGAATAAATAAACATTTATCCTTCGAAATCAAACAACGTAATATTTAAAACTTCGCAGCGGAAAATTATTTAAACATCCGAAACAATCCTTGGCACAAGGGCCTCAACATAAAATCTCATAAAACTTAGTTCAATAACAATTCATGAAAACTTCTGAAAATAATAGGTAAGGAACAGAAAAGCTATAAGAAAATTCCCATCCCGTTACGTATCAGAGCACCTAGGACACACTTGTGAGGAGTCCACTCACGACCGCGACTAATCTTGGTTACCTGCAAGTTACCCATTCGAAGAGCAACATTTTCAAGCAGAAGGGGTGAGATTTCACAAACAACAATATTAAGCATATAATTCATCAATTACATTTAACAGCATAAACATCATCAACATATCATAATAATAGTCATGTAACATCATATCATCATCATAAACAACTTCATATTAATCATCGACATCAACTTCATAATCAATCATCAACATCAACTTCATAATCAACTTCGTAAATTAATCTTTAACAACTTCACGACTTTGACTCGACTATGCAACTTCAACTCGACTATGCAACTCTTAACATCTTAAATCATCTTGACGTTGCAAATGCATGTGGTACCAATCAGGGCATCAAACCCCCAACATATTTGAGCTTAAAAAGGCTCCAGGGCATCAAGCCCCCAACATATTTGAGAAAAAGCTCCAGGGCATCAAGCCCTCAACTTTGAATGAGTATGCATGGACGCAACATCTTACATCTTGAACATCATGAACATCTTATATGACTCCAATAATTTGGATGACATCTTACAACTTTACAACTTAGACCGACATTTACAACTTTATGACATTAATGGTCAACAACAGCGAAACAACAACATATGCAGCAAATAACAGCTCTTATACATCATATAATCATTAAAGAATGAATCGCATCGACATAATCATCATAAGTAATACTTAAGGTGCATATTTAACAACATCACATTACTATTAATATTAATCATCTTAATTCAGGTCTTCTGGACAGCTTCTAACATCATCCATAACTTTCATTTCCTACCCCAAGGTCATCTCAAGACTACACGTGCGAAAAGGATCGCAAGGCAACAATTCAAGGCAACCTACCACTAGTTAGACTCATCACAGCATAGGTTAAATACTCTTAACACCTTAATTAAACTCATAGTACACAAGCTTTGAAGTTTGGAGACAATCCATAAGTTTTGGTTTAACTTAGAAATAGTTATGCTGAATTTTCATAAAGTTTTACTAAGACCCACTTGGAATATTTTCATCATAACTCAAAATCTAAAAATCATTTTTGAGTCAAACCAAGACCATTAGAAAGCTAACACAATTATCTAAAACTTTCATGTTTACACCTCAGGCCAATTCAAAACAGAAATGTTTGAAAAGACACAAGAACGCAAAAATCGATGTCCTGACATCACGCAAACGAAGGCACAACAAAGCAGTCACCCATGAGGGCTGCCTTGCTGCGCTCAGGTGCTGGCAAGCGGCGCCCAGGCGTGGGCAGGCAGTAGCCAGTGACCTGCGCTGCAGCTCTGTGCAGTCCTGGTTCTTCCCCGGTTTTACCGTTTCGTCCGTAAAATCCTAACCGTTACCCCAATTCCAATTCTGTTTTCGCCTACGCGTTCTATTCGACAAATCCTATCATATTTTACTGAAAAATCATATTTTCAAATCTCCAAAACAGCTTATTCCAGAATCACTTATTTCCCAAAAACACTTAAAATCATTTTTTCTCAAATTCTCAATTTTCGTCAACTCAACCCCAAAACTGGTTCTAATCGTTGTACTATGAAAGTTCTAAGGTCTGAACACTGCTTTCCTACATCAATGCAACAGGTTTCCATCATCTAATCAACAATTTACAACTTCTAACCCTAATTCCCAAATTTTCACAAACTAAACCTACAATATGTTAGATGCAATTCAGAATCACAGACTTAATATTACTGAAAGATCGTCTCACCCTTACCTTAGAAAGTAGAAATCGCAGCACTTCTAGGTCTTCTCCTCTTCTCTTGACTTTTCTCTTCCCTTCTCTTCTCCTCTCTCTATACCTTGTTTTCTCCAAATCCTTGTTTTGTTTGCATATATTACCCTTTCAACCTAATCTCTCCTCTATTTATATTACTAATTACTCTTCTTAAATCTAATTAGTCCCAATAACTCTATTCTTTCTATTTCAACCCCCAAATCTACTTATTCTAATAATTATATTTCTCCACTAAATATATTCTTCCACTAAATATAAAATAGGGGTTACTAATAAATATAAACACACAACAAAATATCACTCATCAAATAAATTAATTAAATTATAAAAAGACTCTAAACTCAATAAAATAAATAAATAACAAGGAGGGTGTTACAACTCTCCCCAACTTAAAGGAATTTCGTCCTCGAAATTCAGAGCACAAGAGAAAATGAATTTAGTTATTGATTCAATATCTTAAACCATATATAACAAAATAGAAACTTCAAACAATACACAAAAACCATATTAAAGTTAGTTAGTTAAACATGATCACATAATAAAACATAACTATTAATTAGAAAACACAACGACAGTATTCAACCGTCACACGACACAACGACTCATCTACTTGGCCGGACGGACCGACCTGCTCTGATACCAATTGTAACACCCCGTTTTCCCAACATAAAAATTTCATAATAAAAATCAGAGTAATTCAACATAAACGGAATGTCACATTCTTTTCATAAAATCATAGACGGAATAAATAAACATTTATCCTTCGAAATCAAACAACGTAATATTTAAAACTTCGCAGCGGAAAATTATTTAAACATCCGAAACAATCCTTGGCACAAGGGCCTCAACATAAAATCTCATAAAACTTAGTTCAATAACAATTCATGAAAACTTCTGAAAATAATAGGTAAGGAACAGAAAAGCTATAAGAAAATTCCCATCCCGTTACGTATCAGAGCACCTAGGACACACTTGTGAGGAGTCCACTCACGACCGCGACTAATCTTGGTTACCTGCAAGTTACCCATTCGAAGAGCAACATTTTCAAGCAGAAGGGGTGAGATTTCACAAACAACAATATTAAGCATATAATTCATCAATTACATTTAACAGCATAAACATCATCAACATATCATAATAATAGTCATGTAACATCATATCATCATCATAAACAACTTCATATTAATCATCGACATCAACTTCATAATCAATCATCAACATCAACTTCATAATCAACTTCGTAAATTAATCTTTAACAACTTCACGACTTTGACTCGACTATGCAACTTCAACTCGACTATGCAACTCTTAACATCTTAAATCATCTTGACGTTGCAAATGCATGTGGTACCAATCAGGGCATCAAACCCCCAACATATTTGAGCTTAAAAAGGCTCCAGGGCATCAAGCCCCCAACATATTTGAGAAAAAGCTCCAGGGCATCAAGCCCTCAACTTTGAATGAGTATGCATGGACGCAACATCTTACATCTTGAACATCATGAACATCTTATATGACTCCAATAATTTGGATGACATCTTACACCTTTACAACTTAGACCGACATTTACAACTTTATGACATTAATGGTCAACAACAGCGAAACAACAACATATGCAGCAAATAACAGCTCTTATACATCATATAATCATTAAAGAATGAATCGCATCGACATAATCATCATAAGTAATACTTAAGGTGCATATTTAACAACATCACATTACTATTAATATTAATCATCTTAATTCAGGTCTTCTGGACAGCTTCTAACATCATCCATAACTTTCATTTCCTACCCCAAGGTCATCTCAAGACTACACGTGCGAAAAGGATCGCAAGGCAACAATTCAAGGCAACCTACCACTAGTTAGACTCATCACAGCATAGGTTAAATACTCTTAACACCTTAATTAAACTCATAGTACACAAGCTTTGAAGTTTGGAGACAATCCATAAGTTTTGGTTTAACTTAGAAATAGTTATGCTGAATTTTCATAAAGTTTTACTAAGACCCACTTGGAATATTTTCATCATAACTCAAAATCTAAAAATCATTTTTGAGTCAAACCAAGACCAATAGAAAGCTAACACAATTATCTAAAACTTTCATGTTTACACCTAAGGCCAATTCAAAACAGAAATGTTTGAAAAGACACAAGAACGCAAAAATCGATGCCCTGACATCACGCAAACGAAGGCACAACAAAGCAGTCACCCATGAGGGCTGCCTTGCTGCGCTCAGGCGCTGGCAAGCGGCGCCCAGGCGTGGGCAGGCAGTAGCCAGTGACCTGCGCTGCAGCTCTGTGCAGTCCTGGTTCTTCCCCGGTTTTACCGTTTCGTCCGTAAAATCCTAACCGTTACCCCAATTCCAATTCTGTTTTCGCCTACGCGTTCTATTCGACAAATCCTATCATATTTTACTGAAAAATCATATTTTCAAATCTCCAAAACAGCTTATTCCAGAATCACTTATTTCCCAAAAACACTTAAAATCATTTTTTCTCAAATTCTCAATTTTCGTCAACTCAACCCCAAAACTGGTTCTAATCGTTGTACTATGAAAGTTCTAAGGTCTGAACACTGCTTTCCTACATCAATGCAACAGGTTTCCATCATCTAATCAACAATTTACAACTTCTAACCCTAATTCCCAAATTTTCACAAACTAAACCTACAATATGTTAGATGCAATTCAGAATCACAGACTTAATATTACTGAAAGATCGTCTCACCCTTACCTTAGAAAGTAGAAATCGCAGCACTTCTAGGTCTTCTCCTCTTCTCTTGACTTTTCTCTTCCCTTCTCTTCTCCTCTCTCTATACCTTGTTTTCTCCAAATCCTTGTTTTGTTTGCATATATTACCCTTTCAACCTAATCTCTCCTCTATTTATATTACTAATTACTCTTCTTAAATCTAATTAGTCCCAATAACTCTATTCTTTCTATTTCAACCCCCAAATCTACTTATTCTAATAATTATATTTCTCCACTAAATATATTCTTCCACTAAATATAAAATAGGGGTTACTAATAAATATAAACACACAACAAAATATCACTCATCAAATAAATTAATTAAATTATAAAAAGACTCTAAACTCAATAAAATAAATAAATAACAAGGAGGGTGTTACAACTCTCCCCAACTTAAAGGAATTTCGTCCTCGAAATTCAGAGCACAAGAGAAAATGAATTTAGTTATTGATTCAATATCTTAAACCATATATAACAAAATAGAAACTTCAAACAATACACAAAAACCATATTAAAGTTAGTTAGTTAAACATGATCACATAATAAAACATAACTATTAATTAGAAAACACAACGACAGTATTCAACCGTCACACGACACAACGACTCATCTACTTGGCCGGACGGACCGACCTGCTCTGATACCAATTGTAACACCCCGTTTTCCCAACATAAAAATTTCATAATAAAAATCAGAGTAATTCAACATAAACGGAATGTCACATTCTTTTCATAAAATCATAGACGGAATAAATAAACATTTATCCTTCGAAATCAAACAACGTAATATTTAAAACTTCGCAGCGGAAAATTATTTAAACATCCGAAACAATCCTTGGCACAAGGGCCTCAACATAAAATCTCATAAAACTTAGTTCAATAACAATTCATGAAAACTTCTGAAAATAATAGGTAAGGAACAGAAAAGCTATAAGAAAATTCCCATCCCGTTACGTATCAGAGCACCTAGGACACACTTGTGAGGAGTCCACTCACGACCGCGACTAATCTTGGTTACCTGCAAGTTACCCATTCGAAGAGCAACATTTTCAAGCAGAAGGGGTGAGATTTCACAAACAACAATATTAAGCATATAATTCATCAATTACATTTAACAGCATAAACATCATCAACATATCATAATAATAGTCATGTAACATCATATCATCATCATAAACAACTTCATATTAATCATCGACATCAACTTCATAATCAATCATCAACATCAACTTCATAATCAACTTCGTAAATTAATCTTTAACAACTTCACGACTTTGACTCGACTATGCAACTTCAACTCGACTATGCAACTCTTAACATCTTAAATCATCTTGACGTTGCAAATGCATGTGGTACCAATCAGGGCATCAAACCCCCAACATATTTGAGCTTAAAAAGGCTCCAGGGCATCAAGCCCCCAACATATTTGAGAAAAAGCTCCAGGGCATCAAGCCCTCAACTTTGAATGAGTATGCATGGACGCAACATCTTACATCTTGAACATCATGAACATCTTATATGACTCCAATAATTTGGATGACATCTTACACCTTTACAACTTAGACCGACATTTACAACTTTATGACATTAATGGTCAACAACAGCGAAACAACAACATATGCAGCAAATAACAGCTCTTATACATCATATAATCATTAAAGAATGAATCGCATCGACATAATCATCATAAGTAATACTTAAGGTGCATATTTAACAACATCACATTACTATTAATATTAATCATCTTAATTCAGGTCTTCTGGACAGCTTCTAACATCATCCATAACTTTCATTTCCTACCCCAAGGTCATCTCAAGACTACACGTGCGAAAAGGATCGCAAGGCAACAATTCAAGGCAACCTACCACTAGTTAGACTCATCACAGCATAGGTTAAATACTCTTAACACCTTAATTAAACTCATAGTACACAAGCTTTGAAGTTTGGAGACAATCCATAAGTTTTGGTTTAACTTAGAAATAGTTATGCTGAATTTTCATAAAGTTTTACTAAGACCCACTTGGAATATTTTCATCATAACTCAAAATCTAAAAATCATTTTTGAGTCAAACCAAGACCATTAGAAAGCTAACACAATTATCTAAAACTTTCATGTTTACACCTAAGGCCAATTCAAAACAGAAATGTTTGAAAAGACACAAGAACGCAAAAATCGATGTCCTGACATCACGCAAACGAAGGCACAACAAAGCAGTCACCCATGAGGGCTGCCTTGCTGCGCTCAGGCGCTGGCAAGCGGCGCCCAGGCGTGGGCAGGCAGTAGCCAGTGACCTGCGCTGCAGCTCTGTGCAGTCCTGGTTCTTCCCCGGTTTTACCGTTTCGTCCGTAAAATCCTAACCGTTACCCCAATTCCAATTCTGTTTTCGCCTATGCGTTCTATTCGACAAATCCTATCATATTTTACTGAAAAATCATATTTTCAAATCTCCAAAACAGCTTATTCCAGAATCACTTATTTCCCAAAAACACTTAAAATCATTTTTTCTCAAATTCTCAATTTTCGTCAACTCAACCCCAAAACTGGTTCTAATCGTTGTACTATGAAAGTTCTAAGGTCTGAACACTGTTTTCCTACATCAATTCAACAGGTTTCCATCATCTAATCAACAATTTACAACTTCTAACCCTAATTCCCAAATTTTCACAAACTAAACCTACAATATGTTAGATGCAATTCAGAATCACAGACTTAATATTACTGAAAGATCGTCTCACCCTTACCTTAGAAAGTAGAAATCGCAGCACTTCTAGGTCTTCTCCTCTTCTCTTGACTTTTCTCTTCCCTTCTCTTCTCCTCTCTCTATACCTTGTTTTCTCCAAATCCTTGTTTTGTTTGCATATATTACCCTTTCAACCTAATCTCTCCTCTATTTATATTACTAATTACACTTCTTAAATCTAATTAGTCCCAATAACTCTATTCTTTCTATTTCAACCCCCAAATCTACTTATTCTAATAATTATATTTCTCCACTAAATATATTCTTCCACTAAATATAAAATAGGGGTTACTAATAAATATAAACACACAACAAAATATCACTCATCAAATAAATTAATTAAATTATAAAAAGACTCTAAACTCAATAAAATAAATAAATAACAAGGAGGGTGTTACAACTCTCCCCAACTTAAAGGAATTTCGTCCTCGAAATTCAGAGCACAAGAGAAAATGAATTTAGTTATTGATTCAATATCTTAAACCATATATAACAAAATAGAAACTTCAAACAATACACAAAAACCATATTAAAGTTAGTTAGTTAAACATGATCACATAATAAAACATAACTATTAATTAGAAAACACAACGACAGTATTCAACCGTCACACGACACAACGACTCATCTACTTGGCCGGACGGACCGACCTGCTCTGATACCAATTGTAACACCCCGTTTTCCCAACATAAAAATTTCATAATAAAAATCAGAGTAATTCAACATAAACGGAATGTCACATTCTTTTCATAAAATCATAGACGGAATAAATAAACATTTATCCTTCGAAATCAAACAACGTAATATTTAAAACTTCGCAGCGGAAAATTATTTAAACATCCGAAACAATCCTTGGCACAAGGGCCTCAACATAAAATCTCATAAAACTTAGTTCAATAACAATTCATGAAAACTTCTGAAAATAATAGGTAAGGAACAGAAAAGCTATAAGAAAATTCCCATCCCGTTACGTATCAGAGCACCTAGGACACACTTGTGAGGAGTCCACTCACGACCGCGACTAATCTTGGTTACCTGCAAGTTACCCATTCGAAGAGCAACATTTTCAAGCAGAAGGGGTGAGATTTCACAAACAACAATATTAAGCATATAATTCATCAATTACATTTAACAGCATAAACATCATCAACATATCATAATAATAGTCATGTAACATCATATCATCATCATAAACAACTTCATATTAATCATCGACATCAACTTCATAATCAATCATCAACATCAACTTCATAATCAACTTCGTAAATTAATCTTTAACAACTTCACGACTTTGACTCGACTATGCAACTTCAACTCGACTATGCAACTCTTAACATCTTAAATCATCTTGACGTTGCAAATGCATGTGGTACCAATCAGGGCATCAAACCCCCAACATATTTGAGCTTAAAAAGGCTCCAGGGCATCAAGCCCCCAACATATTTGAGAAAAAGCTCCAGGGCATCAAGCCCTCAACTTTGAATGAGTATGCATGGACGCAACATCTTACATCTTGAACATCATGAACATCTTATATGACTCCAATAATTTGGATGACATCTTACAACTTTACAACTTAGACCGACATTTACAACTTTATGACATTAATGGTCAACAACAGCGAAACAACAACATATGCAGCAAATAACAGCTCTTATACATCATATAATCATTAAAGAATGAATCGCATCGACATAATCATCATAAGTAATACTTAAGGTGCATATTTAACAACATCACATTACTATTAATATTAATCATCTTAATTCAGGTCTTCTGGACAGCTTCTAACATCATCCATAACTTTCATTTCCTACCCCAAGGTCATCTCAAGACTACACGTGCGAAAAGGATCGCAAGGCAACAATTCAAGGCAACCTACCACTAGTTAGACTCATCACAGCATAGGTTAAATACTCTTAACACCTTAATTAAACTCATAGTACACAAGCTTTGAAGTTTGGAGACAATCCATAAGTTTTGGTTTAACTTAGAAATAGTTATGCTGAATTTTCATAAAGTTTTACTAAGACCCACTTGGAATATTTTCATCATAACTCAAAATCTAAAAATCATTTTTGAGTCAAACCAAGACCATTAGAAAGCTAACACAATTATCTAAAACTTTCATGTTTACACCTCAGGCCAATTCAAAACAGAAATGTTTGAAAAGACACAAGAACGCAAAAATCGATGTCCTGACATCACGCAAACGAAGGCACAACAAAGCAGTCACCCATGAGGGCTGCCTTGCTGCGCTCAGGTGCTGGCAAGCGGCGCCCAGGCGTGGGCAGGCAGTAGCCAGTGACCTGCGCTGCAGCTCTGTGCAGTCCTGGTTCTTCCCCGGTTTTACCGTTTCGTCCGTAAAATCCTAACCGTTACCCCAATTCCAATTCTGTTTTCGCCTACGCGTTCTATTCGACAAATCCTATCATATTTTACTGAAAAATCATATTTTCAAATCTCCAAAACAGCTTATTCCAGAATCACTTATTTCCCAAAAACACTTAAAATCATTTTTTCTCAAATTCTCAATTTTCGTCAACTCAACCCCAAAACTGGTTCTAATCGTTGTACTATGAAAGTTCTAAGGTCTGAACACTGCTTTCCTACATCAATGCAACAGGTTTCCATCATCTAATCAACAATTTACAACTTCTAACCCTAATTCCCAAATTTTCACAAACTAAACCTACAATATGTTAGATGCAATTCAGAATCACAGACTTAATATTACTGAAAGATCGTCTCACCCTTACCTTAGAAAGTAGAAATCGCAGCACTTCTAGGTCTTCTCCTCTTCTCTTGACTTTTCTCTTCCCTTCTCTTCTCCTCTCTCTATACCTTGTTTTCTCCAAATCCTTGTTTTGTTTGCATATATTACCCTTTCAACCTAATCTCTCCTCTATTTATATTACTAATTACTCTTCTTAAATCTAATTAGTCCCAATAACTCTATTCTTTCTATTTCAACCCCCAAATCTACTTATTCTAATAATTATATTTCTCCACTAAATATATTCTTCCACTAAATATAAAATAGGGGTTACTAATAAATATAAACACACAACAAAATATCACTCATCAAATAAATTAATTAAATTATAAAAAGACTCTAAACTCAATAAAATAAATAAATAACAAGGAGGGCGTTACAACTCTCCCCAACTTAAAGGAATTTCGTCCTCGAAATTCAGAGCACAAGAGAAAATGAATTTAGTTATTGATTCAATATCTTAAACCATATATAACAAAATAGAAACTTCAAACAATACACAAAAACCATATTAAAGTTAGTTAGTTAAACATGATCACATAATAAAACATAACTATTAATTAGAAAACACAACGACAGTATTCAACCGTCACACGACACAACGACTCATCTACTTGGCCGGACGGACCGACCTGCTCTGATACCAATTGTAACACCCCGTTTTCCCAACATAAAAATTTCATAATAAAAATCAGAGTAATTCAACATAAACGGAATGTCACATTCTTTTCATAAAATCATAGACGGAATAAATAAACATTTATCCTTCGAAATCAAACAACGTAATATTTAAAACTTCGCAGCGGAAAATTATTTAAACATCCGAAACAATCCTTGGCACAAGGGCCTCAACATAAAATCTCATAAAACTTAGTTCAATAACAATTCATGAAAACTTCTGAAAATAATAGGTAAGGAACAGAAAAGCTATAACAAAATTCCCATCCCGTTACGTATCAGAGCACCTAGGACACACTTGTGAGGAGTCCACTCACGACCGCGACTAATCTTGGTTACCTGCAAGTTACCCATACGAAGAGCAACATTTTCAAGCAGAAGGGGTGAGATTTCACAAACAACAATATTAAGCATATAATTCATCAATTACATTTAACAGCATAAACATCATCAACATATCATAATAATAGTCATTTAACATCATATCATCATCATAAACAACTTCATATTAATCATCGACATCAACTTCATAATCAATCATCAACATCAACTTCATAATCAACTTCGTAAATTAATCTTTAACAACTTCACGACTTTGACTCGACTATGCAACTTCAACTCGACTATGCAACTCTTAACATCTTAAATCATCTTGACGTTGCAAATGCATGTGGTACCAATCAGGGCATCAAACCCCCAACATATTTGAGCTTAAAAAGGCTCCAGGGCATCAAGCCCCCAACATATTTGAGAAAAAGCTCCAGGGCATCAAGCCCTCAACTTTGAATGAGTATGCATGGACGCAACATCTTACATCTTGAACATCATGAACATCTTATATGACTCCAATAATTTGGATGACATCTTACAACTTTACAACTTAGACCGACATTTACAACTTTATGACATTAATGGTCAACAACAGCGAAACAACAACATATGCAGCAAATAACAGCTCTTATACATCATATAATCATTAAAGAATGAATCGCATAGACATAATCATCATAAGTAATACTTAAGGTGCATATTTAACAACATCACATTACTATTAATATTAATCATCTTAATTCAGGTCTTCTGACCAGCTTCTAACATCATCCATAACTTTCATTTCC
The DNA here is from genome assembly GCF_051527215.1 of Medicago sativa. NCBI lineage: Eukaryota > Viridiplantae > Streptophyta > Magnoliopsida > Fabales > Fabaceae > Medicago > Medicago sativa. The sequence goes on from NC_140751.1 coordinate 37,774,927, forward strand.
TACCCCAAGGTCATCTCAAGACTACACGTGCGAAAAGGATCGCAAGGCAACAATTCAAGGCAACCTACCACTAGTTAGACTCATCACAGCATAGGTTAAATACTCTTAACACCTTAATTAAACTCATAGTACACAAGCTTTGAAGTTTGGAGACAATCCATAAGTTTTGGTTTAACTTAGAAATAGTTATGCTGAATTTTCATAAAGTTTTACTAAGACCCACTTGGAATATTTTCATCATAACTCAAAATCTAAAAATCATTTTTGAGTCAAACCAAGACCATTAGAAAGCTAACACAATTATCTAAAACTTTCATGTTTACACCTAAGGTCAATTCAAAACAGAAATGTGCGAAAAGACACAAGAACGCAAAAATCGATGTCCTGACATCACGCAAACGAAGGCACAACAAAGCAGTCACCCATGAGGGCTGCCTTGCTGCGCTCAGGCGCTGGCAAGCGGCGCCCAGGCGTGGGCAGGCAGTAGCCAGTGACCTGCGCTGCAGCTCTGTGCAGTCCTGGTTCTTCCCCGGTTTTACCGTTTCGTCCGTAAAATCCTAACCGTTACCCCAATTCCAATTCTGTTTTCGCCTACGCGTTCTATTCGACAAATCCTATCATATTTTACTGAAAAATCATATTTTCAAATCTCCAAAACAGCTTATTCCAGAATCACTTATTTCCCAAAAACACTTAAAATCATTTTTTCTCAAATTCTCAATTTTCGTCAACTCAACCCCAAAACTGGTTCTAATCGTTGTACTATGAAAGTTCTAAGGTCTGAACACTGCTTTCCTACATCAATGCAACAGGTTTCCATCATCTAATCAACAATTTACAACTTCTAACCCTAATTCCCAAATTTTCACAAACTAAACCTACAATATGTTAGATGCAATTCAGAATCACAGACTTAATATTACTGAAAGATCGTCTCACCCTTACCTTAGAAAGTAGAAATCGCAGCACTTCTAGGTCTTCTCCTCTTCTCTTGACTTTTCTCTTCCCTTCTCTTCTCCTCTCTCTATACCTTGTTTTCTCCAAATCCTTGTTTTGTTTGCATATATTACCCTTTCAACCTAATCTCTCCTCTATTTATATTACTAATTACTCTTCTTAAATCTAATTAGTCCCAATAACTCTATTCTTTCTATTTCAACCCCCAAATCTACTTATTCTAATAATTATATTTCTCCACTAAATATATTCTTCCACTAAATATAAAATAGGGGTTACTAATAAATATAAACACACAACAAAATATCACTCATCAAATAAATTAATTAAATTATAAAAAGACTCTAAACTCAATAAAATAAATAAATAACAAGGAGGGCGTTACAACTCTCCCCAACTTAAAGGAATTTCGTCCTCGAAATTCAGAGCACAAGAGAAAATGAATTTAGTTATTGATTCAATATCTTAAACCATATATAACAAAATAGAAACTTCAAACAATACACAAAAACCATATTAAAGTTAGTTAGTTAAACATGATCACACAAAACATAACTATTAATTAGAAAACACAACGACAGTATTCAACCGTCACACGACACAACGACTCATCTACTTGGCCGGACGGACCGACCTGCTCTGATACCAATTGTAACACCCCGTTTTCCCAACATAAAAATTTCATAATAAAAATCAGAGTAATTCAACATAAACGGAATGTCACATTCTTTTCATAAAATCATAGACGGAATAAATAAACATTTATCCTTCGAAATCAAACAACGTAATATTTAAAACTTCGCAGCGGAAAATTATTTAAACATCCGAAACAATCCTTGGCACAAGGGCCTCAACATAAAATCTCATAAAACTTAGTTCAATAACAATTCATGAAAACTTCTGAAAATAATAGGTAAGGAACAGAAAAGCTATAACAAAATTCCCATCCCGTTACGTATCAGAGCACCTAGGACACACTTGTGAGGAGTCCACTCACGACCGCGACTAATCTTGGTTACCTGCAAGTTACCCATACGAAGAGCAACATTTTCAAGCAGAAGGGGTGAGATTTCACAAACAACAATATTAAGCATATAATTCATCAATTACATTTAACAGCATAAACATCATCAACATATCATAATAATAGTCATTTAACATCATATCATCATCATAAACAACTTCATATTAATCATCGACATCAACTTCATAATCAATCATCAACATCAACTTCATAATCAACTTCGTAAATTAATCTTTAACAACTTCACGACTTTGACTCGACTATGCAACTTCAACTCGACTATGCAACTCTTAACATCTTAAATCATCTTGACGTTGCAAATGCATGTGGTACCAATCAGGGCATCAAACCCCCAACATATTTGAGCTTAAAAAGGCTCCAGGGCATCAAGCCCCCAACATATTTGAGAAAAAGCTCCAGGGCATCAAGCCCTCAACTTTGAATGAGTATGCATGGACGCAACATCTTACATCTTGAACATCATGAACATCTTATATGACTCCAATAATTTGGATGACATCTTACAACTTTACAACTTAGACCGACATTTACAACTTTATGACATTAATGGTCAACAACAGCGAAACAACAACATATGCAGCAAATAACAGCTCTTATACATCATATAATCATTAAAGAATGAATCGCATCGACATAATCATCATAAGTAATACTTAAGGTGCATATTTAACAACATCACATTACTATTAATATTAATCATCTTAATTCAGGTCTTCTGACCAGCTTCTAACATCATCCATAACTTTCATTTCCTACCCCAAGGTCATCTCAAGACTACACGTGCGAAAAGGATCGCAAGGCAACAATTCAAGGCAACCTACCACTAGTTAGACTCATCACAGCATAGGTTAAATACTCTTAACACCTTAATTAAACTCATAGTACACAAGCTTTGAAGTTTGGAGACAATCCATAAGTTTTGGTTTAACTTAGAAATAGTTATGCTGAATTTTCATAAAGTTTTACTAAGACCCACTTGGAATATTTTCATCATAACTCAAAATCTAAAAATCATTTTTGAGTCAAACCAAGACCATTAGAAAGCTAACACAATTATCTAAAACTTTCATGTTTACACCTAAGGCCAATTCAAAACAGAAATGTGCGAAAAGACACAAGAACGCAAAAATCGATGTCCTGACATCACGCAAACGAAGGCACAACAAAGCAGTCACCCATGAGGGCTGCCTTGCTGCGCTCAGGCGCTGGCAAGCGGCGCCCAGGCGTGGGCAGGCAGTAGCCAGTGACCTGCGCTGCAGCTCTGTGCAGTCCTGGTTCTTCCCCGGTTTTACCGTTTCGTCCGTAAAATCCTAACCGTTACCCCAATTCCAATTCTGTTTTCGCCTACGCGTTCTATTTGACAAATCCTATCATATTTTACTGAAAAATCATATTTTCAAATCTCCAAAACAGCTTATTCCAGAATCACTTATTTCCCAAAAACACTTAAAATCATTTTTTCTCAAATTCTCAATTTTCGTCAACTCAACCCCAAAACTGGTTCTAATCGTTGTACTATGAAAGTTCTAAGGTCTGAACACTGCTTTCCTACATCAATTCAACAGGTTTCCATCATCTAATCAACAATTTACAACTTCTAACCCTAATTCCCAAATTCTCACAAACTAAACCTACAATATGTTAGATGCAATTCAGAATCACAGACTTAATATTACTGAAAGATCGTCTCACCCTTACCTTAGAAAGTAGAAATCGCAGCACTTCTAGGTCTTCTCCTCTTCTCTTGACTTTTCTCTTCCCTTCTCTTCTCCTCTCTCTATACCTTGTTTTCTCCAAATCCTTGTTTTGTTTGCATATATTACCCTTTCAACCTAATCTCTCCTCTATTTATATTACTAATTACTCTTCTTAAATCTAATTAGTCCCAATAACTCTATTCTTTCTATTTCAACCCCCAAATCTACTTATTCTAATAATTATATTTCTCCACTAAATATATTCTTCCACTAAATATAAAATAGGGGTTACTAATAAATATAAACACACAACAAAATATCACTCATCAAATAAATTAATTAAATTATAAAAAGACTCTAAACTCAATAAAATAAATAAATAACAAGGAGGGCGTTACAACTCTCCCCAACTTAAAGGAATTTCGTCCTCGAAATTCAGAGCACAAGAGAAAATGAATTTAGTTATTGATTCAATATCTTAAACCATATATAACAAAATAGAAACTTCAAACAATACACAAAAACCATATTAAAGTTAGTTAGTTAAACATGATCACATAATAAAACATAACTATTAATTAGAAAACACAACGACAGTATTCAACCGTCACACGACACAACGACTCATCTACTTGGCCGGACGGACCGACCTGCTCTGATACCAATTGTAACACCCCGTTTTCCCAACATAAAAATTTCATAATAAAAATCAGAGTAATTCAACATAAACGGAATGTCACATTCTTTTCATAAAATCATAGACGGAATAAATAAACATTTATCCTTCGAAATCAAACAACGTAATATTTAAAACTTCGCAGCGGAAAATTATTTAAACATCCGAAACAATCCTTGGCACAAGGGCCTCAACATAAAATCTCATAAAACTTAGTTCAATAACAATTCATGAAAACGTCTGAAAATAATAGGTAAGGAACAGAAAAGCTATAACAAAATTCCCATCCCGTTACGTATCAGAGCACCTAGGACACACTTGTGAGGAGTCCACTCACGACCGCGACTAATCTTGGTTACCTGCAAGTTACCCATACGAAGAGCAACATTTTCAAGCAGAAGGGGTGAGATTTCACAAACAACAATATTAAGCATATAATTCATCAATTACATTTAACAGCATAAACATCATCAACATATCATAATAATAGTCATGTAACATCATATCATCATCATAAACAACTTCATATTAATCATCGACATCAACTTCATAATCAATCATCAACATCAACTTCATAATCAACTTCGTAAATTAATCTTTAACAACTTCACGACTTTGACTCGACTATGCAACTTCAACTCGACTATGCAACTCTTAACATCTTAAATCATCTTGACGTTGCAAATGCATGTGGTACCAATCAGGGCATCAAACCCCCAACATATTTGAGCTTAAAAAGGCTCCAGGGCATCAAGCCCCCAACATATTTGAGAAAAAGCTCCAGGGCATCAAGCCCTCAACTTTGAATGAGTATGCATGGACGCAACATCTTACATCTTGAACATCATGAACATCTTATATGACTCCAATAATTTGGATGACATCTTACAACTTTACAACTTAGACCGACATTTACAACTTTATGACATTAATGGTCAACAACAGCGAAACAACAACATATGCAGCAAATAACAGCTCTTATACATCATATAATCATTAAAGAATGAATCGCATCGACATAATCATCATAAGTAATACTTAAGGTGCATATTTAACAACATCACATTACTATTAATATTAATCATCTTAATTTAGGTCTTCTGGACAGCTTCTAACATCATCCATAACTTTCATTTCCTACCCCAAGGTCATCTCAAGACTACACGTGCGAAAAGGATCGCAAGGCAACAATTCAAGGCAACCTACCACTAGTTAGACTCATCACAACATAGGTTAAATACTCTTAACACCTTAATTAAACTCATAGTACACAAGCTTTGAAGTTTGGAGACAATCCATAAGTTTTGGTTTAACTTAGAAATAGTTATGCTGAATTTTCATAAAGTTTTACTAAGACCCACTTGGAATATTTTCATCATAACTCAAAATCTAAAAATCATTTTTGAGTCAAACCAAGACCATTAGAAAGCTAACACAATTATCTAAAACTTTCATGTTTACACCTAAGGCCAATTCAAAACAGAAATGTGCGAAAAGACACAAGAACGCAAAAATCGATGTCCTGACATCACGCAAACGAAGGCACAACAAAGCAGTCACCCATGAGGGCTGCCTTGCTGCGCTCAGGCGCTGGCAAGCGGCGCCCAGGCGTGGGCAGGCAGTAGCCAGTGACCTGCGCTGCAGCTCTGTGCAGTCCTGGTTCTTCCCCGGTTTTACCGTTTCGTCCGTAAAATCCTAACCATTACCCCAATTCCAATTCTGTTTTCGCCTACGCGTTCTATTCGACAAATCCTATCATATTTTACTGAAAAATCATATTTTCAAATCTCCAAAACAGCTTATTCCAGAATCACTTATTTCCCAAAAACACTTAAAATCATTTTTTCTCAAATTCTCAATTTTCGTCAACTCAACCCCAAAACTGGTTCTAATCGTTGTACTATGAAAGTTCTAAGGTCTGAACACTGCTTTCCTACATCAATTCAACAGGTTTCCATCATCTAATCAACAATTTACAACTTCTAACCCTAATTCCCAAATTCTCACAAACTAAACCTACAATATGTTAGATGCAATTCAGAATCACAGACTTAATATTACTGAAAGATCGTCTCACCCTTACCTTAGAAAGTAGAAATCGCAGCACTTCTAGGTCTTCTCCTCTTCTCTTGACTTTTCTCTTCCCTTCTCTTCTCCTCTCTCTAAACCTTGTTTTCTCCAAATCCTTGTTTTGTTTGCATATATTACCCTTTCAACCTAATCTCTCCTCTATTTATATTACTAATTACTCTTCTTAAATCTAATTAGTCCCAATAACTCTATTCTTTCTATTTCAACCCCCAAATCTACTTATTCTAATAATTATATTTCTCCACTAAATATATTCTTCCACTAAATATAAAATAGGGGTTACTAATAAATATAAACACACAACAAAATATCACTCATCAAATAAATTAATTAAATTATAAAAAGACTCTAAACTCAATAAAATAAATAAATAACAAGGAGGGCGTTACAACTCTCCCCAACTTAAAGGAATTTCGTCCTTGAAATTCAGAGCACAAGAGAAAATGAATTTAGTTATTGATTCAATATCTTAAACCATATATAACAAAATAGAAACTTCAAACAATACACAAAAACCATATTAAAGTTAGTTAGTTAAACATGATCACATAATAAAACATAACTATTAATTAGAAAACACAACGACAGTATTCAACCGTCACACGACACAACGACTCATCTACTTGGCCGGACGGACCGACCTGCTCTGATACCAATTGTAACACCCCGTTTTCCCAACATAAAAATTTCATAATAAAAATCAGAGTAATTCAACATAAACGGAATGTCACATTCTTTTCATAAAATCATAGACGGAATAAATAAACATTTATCCTTCGAAATCAAACAACGTAATATTTAAAACTTCGCAGCGGAAAATTATTTAAACATCCGAAACAATCCTTGGCACAAGGGCCTCAACATAAAATCTCATAAAACTTAGTTCAATAACAATTCATGAAAACTTCTGAAAATAATAGGTAAGGAACAGAAAAGCTATAACAAAATTCCCATCCCGTTACGTATCAGAGCACCTAGGACACACTTGTGAGGAGTCCACTCACGACCGCGAATAATCTTGGTTACCTGCAAGTTACCCATACGAAGAGCAACATTTTCAAGCAGAAGGGGTGAGATTTCACAAACAACAATATTAAGCATATAATTCATCAATTACATTTAACAGCATAAACATCATCAACATATCATAATAATAGTCATGTAACATCATATCATCATCATAAACAACTTCATATTAATCATCGACATCAACTTCATAATCAATCATCAACATCAACTTCATAATCAACTTCGTAAATTAATCTTTAACAACTTCACGACTTTGACTCGACTATGCAACTTCAACTCGACTATGCAACTCTTAACATCTTAAATCATCTTGACGTTGCAAATGCATGTGGTACCAATCAGGGCATCAAACCCCCAACATATTTGAGCTTAAAAAGGCTCCAGGGCATCAAGCCCCCAACATATTTGAGAAAAAGCTCCAGGGCATCAAGCCCTCAACTTTGAATGAGTATGCATGGACGCAACATCTTACATCTTGAACATCATGAACATCTTATATGACTCCAATAATTTGGATGACATCTTACAACTTTACAACTTAGACCGACATTTACAACTTTATGACATTAATGGTCAACAACAGCGAAACAACAACATATGCAGCAAATAACAGCTCTTATACATCATATAATCATTAAAGAATGAATCGCATCGACATAATCATCATAAGTAATACTTAAGGTGCATATTTAACAACATCACATTACTATTAATATTAATCATCTTAATTCAGGTCTTCTGGACAGCTTCTAACATCATCCATAACTTTCATTTCCTACCCCAAGGTCATCTCAAGACTACACGTGCGAAAAGGATCGCAAGGCAACAATTCAAGGCAACCTACCACTAGTTAGACTCATCACAGCATAGGTTAAATACTCTTAACACCTTAATTAAACTCATAGTACACAAGCTTTGAAGATTGGAGACAATCCATAAGTTTTGGTTTAACTTAGAAATAGTTATGCTGAATTTTCATAAAGTTTTACTAAGACCCACTTGGAATATTTTCATCATAACTCAAAATCTAAAAATCATTTTTGAGTCAAACCAAGACCATTAGAAAGCTAACACAATTATCTAAAACTTTCATGTTTACACCTAAGGCCAATTCAAAACAGAAATGTGCGAAAAGACACAAGAACGCAAAAATCGATGTCCTGACATCACGCAAACGAAGGCACAACAAAGCAGTCACCCATGAGGGCTGCCTTGCTGCGCTCAGGCGCTGGCAAGCGGCGCCCAGGCGTGGGCAGGCAGTAGCCAGTGACCTGCGCTGCAGCTCTGTGCAGTCCTGGTTCTTCCCCGGTTTTACCGTTTCGTCCGTAAAATCCTAACCGTTACCCCAATTCCAATTCTGTTTTCGCCTACGCGTTCTATTCGACAAATCCTATCATATTTTACTGAAAAATCATATTTTCAAATCTCCAAAACAGCTTATTCCAGAATCACTTATTTCCCAAAAACACTTAAAATCATTTTTTCTCAAATTCTCAATTTTCGTCAACTCAACCCCAAAACTGGTTCTAATCGTTGTACTATGAAAGTTCTAAGGTCTGAACACTGCTTTCCTACATCAATTCAACAGGTTTCCATCATCTAATCAACAATTTACAACTTCTAACCCTAATTCCCAAATTCTCACAAACTAAACCTACAATATGTTAGATGCAATTCAGAATCACAGACTTAATATTACTGAAAGATCGTCTCACCCTTACCTTAGAAAGTAGAAATCGCAGCACTTCTAGGTCTTCTCCTCTTCTCTTGACTTTTCTCTTCCCTTCTCTTCTCCTCTCTCTAAACCTTGTTTTCTCCAAATCCTTGTTTTGTTTGCATATATTACCCTTTCAACCTAATCTCTCCTCTATTTATATTACTAATTACTCTTCTTAAATCTAATTAGTCCCAATAACTCTATTCTTTCTATTTCAACCCCCAAATCTACTTATTCTAATAATTATATTTCTCCACTAAATATATTCTTCTACTAAATATAAAATAGGGGTTACTAATAAATATAAACACACAACAAAATATCACTCATCAAATAAATTAATTAAATTATAAAAAGACTCTAAACTCAATAAAATAAATAAATAACAAGGAGGGCGTTACAACTCTCCCCAACTTAAAGGAATTTCGTCCTCGAAATTCAGAGCACAAGAGAAAATGAATTTAGTTATTGATTCAATATCTTAAACCATATATAACAAAATAAAAACTTCAAACAATACACAAAAACCATATTAAAGTTAGTTAGTTAAACATGATCACATAATAAAACATAACTATTAATTAGAAAACACAACGACAGTATTCAACCGTCACACGACACAACGACTCATCTACTTGGCCGGACGGACCGACCTGCTCTGATACCAATTGTAACACCCCGTTTTCCCAACATAAAAATTTCATAATAAAAATCAGAGTAATTCAACATAAACGGAATGTCACATTCTTTTCATAAAATCATAGACGGAATAAATAAACATTTATCCTTCGAAATCAAACAACGTAATATTTAAAACTTCGCAGCGGAAAATTATTTAAACATCCGAAACAATCCTTGGCACAAGGGCCTCAACATAAAATCTCATAAAACTTAGTTCAATAACAATTCATGAAAACTTCTGAAAATAATAGGTAAGGAACAGAAAAGCTATAACAAAATTCCCATCCCGTTACGTATCAGAGCACCTAGGACACACTTGTGAGGAGTCCACTCACGACCGCGACTAATCTTGGTTACCTGCAAGTTACCCATACGAAGAGCAACATTTTCAAGCAGAAGGGGTGAGATTTCACAAACAACAATATTAAGCATATAATTCATCAATTACATTTAACAGCATAAACATCATCAACATATCATAATAATAGTCATGTAACATCATATCATCATCATAAACAACTTCATATTAATCATCGACATCAACTTCATAATCAATCATCAACATCAACTTCATAATCAACTTCGTAAATTAATCTTTAACAACTTCACGACTTTGACTCGACTATGCAACTTCAACTCGACTATGCAACTCTTAACATCTTAAATCATCTTGACGTTGCAAATGCATGTGGTACCAATCAGGGCATCAAACCCCCAACATATTTGAGCTTAAAAAGGCTCCAGGGCATCAAGCCCCCAACATATTTGAGAAAAAGCTCCAGGGCATCAAGCCCTCAACTTTGAATGAGTATGCATGGACGCAACATCTTACATCTTGAACATCATGAACATCTTATATGACTCCAATAATTTGGATGACATCTTACACCTTTACAACTTAGACCGACATTTACAACTTTATGACATTAATGGTCAACAACAGCGAAACAACAACATATGCAGCAAATAACAGCTCTTATACATCATATAATCATTAAAGAATGAATCGCATCGACATAATCATCATAAGTAATACTTAAGGTGCATATTTAACAACATCACATTACTATTAATATTAATCATCTTAATTCAGGTCTTCTGGACAGCTTCTAACATCATCCATAACTTTCATTTCCTACCCCAAGGTCATCTCAAGACTACACGTGCGAAAAGGATCGCAAGGCAACAATTCAAGGCAACCTACCACTAGTTAGACTCATCACAGCATAGGTTAAATACTCTTAACACCTTAATTAAACTCATAGTACACAAGCTTTGAAGTTTGGAGACAATCCATAAGTTTTGGTTTAACTTAGAAATAGTTATGCTGAATTTTCATAAAGTTTTACTAAGACCCACTTGGAATATTTTCATCATAACTCAAAATCTAAAAATCATTTTTGAGTCAAACCAAGACCATTAGAAAGCTAACACAATTATCTAAAACTTTCATGTTTACACCTAAGGCCAATTCAAAACAGAAATGTGCGAAAAGACACAAGAACGCAAAAATCGATGTCCTGACATCACGCAAACGAAGGCACAACAAAGCAGTCACACATGAGGGCTGCCTTGCTGCGCTCAGGCGCTGGCAAGCGGCGCCCAGGCGTGGGCAGGCAGTAGCCAGTGACCTGCGCTACAGCTCTGTGCAGTCCTGGTTCTTCCCCGGTTTTACCGTTTCGTCCGTAAAATCCTAACCGTTACCCCAATTCCAATTCTGTTTTCGCCTACGCGTTCTATTCGACAAATCCTATCATATTTTACTGAAAAATCATATTTTCAAATCTCCAAAACAGCTTATTCCAGAATCACTTATTTCCCAAAAACACTTAAAATCATTTTTTCTCAAATTCTCAATTTTCGCCAACTCAACCCCAAAACTGGTTCTAATCGTTGTACTATGAAAGTTCTAAGGTCTGAACACTGCTTTCCTACATCAATTCAACAGGTTTCCATCATCTAATCAACAATTTACAACTTCTAACCCTAATTCCCAAATTCTCACAAACTAAACCTACAATATGTTAGATGCAATTCAGAATCACAGACTTAATATTACTGAAAGATCGTCTCACCCTTACCTTAGAAAGTAGAAATCGCAGCACTTCTAGGTCTTCTCCTCTTCTCTTGACTTTTCTCTTCCCTTCTCTTCTCCTCTCTCTAAACCTTGTTTTCTCCAAATCCTTGTTTTGTTTGCATATATTACCCTTTCAACCTAATCTCTCCTCTATTTATATTACTAATTACTCTTCTTAAATCTAATTAGTCCCAATAACTCTATTCTTTCTATTTCAACCCCCAAATCTACTTATTCTAATAATTATATTTCTCCACTAAATATATTCTTCCACTAAATATAAAATAGGGGTTACTAATAAATATAAACACACAACAAAATATCACTCATCAAATAAATTAATTAAATTATAAAAAGACTCTAAACTCAATAAAATAAATAAATAACAAGGAGGGCGTTACAACTCTCCCCAACTTAAAGGAATTTCGTCCTCGAAATTCAGAGCACAAGAGAAAATGAATTTAGTTATTGATTCAATATCTTAAACCATATATAACAAAATAGAAACTTCAAACAATACACAAAAACCATATTAAAGTTAGTTAGTTAAACATGATCACATAATAAAACATAACTATTAATTAGAAAACACAACGACAGTATTCAACCGTCACACGACACAACGACTCATCTACTTGGCCGGACGGACCGACCTGCTCTGATACCAATTGTAACACCCCGTTTTCCCAACATAAAAATTTCATAATAAAAATCAGAGTAATTCAACATAAACGGAATGTCACATTCTTTTCATAAAATCATAGACGGAATAAATAAACATTTATCCTTCGAAATCAAACAACGTAATATTTAAAACTTCGCAGCGGAAAATTATTTAAACATCCGAAACAATCCTTGGCACAAGGGCCTCAACATAAAATCTCATAAAACTTAGTTCAATAACAATTCATGAAAACTTCTGAAAATAATAGGTAAGGAACAGAAAAGCTATAACAAAATTCCCATCCCGTTACGTATCAGAGCACCTAGGACACACTTGTGAGGAGTCCACTCACGACCGCGACTAATCTTGGTTACCTGCAAGTTACCCATACGAAGAGCAACATTTTCAAGCAGAAGGGGTGAGATTTCACAAACAACAATATTAAGCATATAATTCATCAATTACATTTAACAGCATAAACATCATCAACATATCATAATAATAGTCATGTAACATCATATCATCATCATAAACAACTTCATATTAATCATCGACATCAACTTCATAATCAATCATCAACATCAACTTCATAATCAACTTCGTAAATTAATCTTTAACAACTTCACGACTTTGACTCGACTATGCAACTTCAACTCGACTATGCAACTCTTAACATCTTAAATCATCTTGACGTTGCAAATGCATGTGGTACCAATCAGGGCATCAAACCCCCAACATATTTGAGCTTAAAAAGGCTCCAGGGCATCAAGCCCCCAACATATTTGAGAAAAAGCTCCAGGGCATCAAGCCCTCAACTTTGAATGAGTATGCATGGACGCAACATCTTACATCTTGAACATCATGAACATCTTATATGACTCCAATAATTTGGATGACATCTTACAACTTTACAACTTAGACCGACATTTACAACTTTATGACATTAATGGTCAACAACAGCGAAACAACAACATATGCAGCAAATAACAGCTCTTATACATCATATAATCATTAAAGAATGAATCGCATCGACATAATCATCATAAGTAATACTTAAGGTGCATATTTAACAACATCACATTACTATTAATATTAATCATCTTAATTCAGGTCTTCTGGACAGCTTCTAACATCATCCATAACTTTCATTTCCTACCCCAAGGTCATCTCAAGACTACACGTGCGAAAAGGATCGCAAGGCAACAATTCAAGGCAACCTACCACTAGTTAGACTCATCACAACATAGGTTAAATACTCTTAACACCTTAATTAAACTCATAGTACACAAGCTTTGAAGATTGGAGACAATCCATAAGTTTTGGTTTAACTTAGAAATAGTTATGCTGAATTTTCATAAAGTTTTACTAAGACCCACTTGGAATATTTTCATCATAACTCAAAATCTAAAAATCATTTTTGAGTCAAACCAAGACCATTAGAAAGCTAACACAATTATCTAAAACTTTCATGTTTACACCTAAGGCCAATTCAAAACAGAAATGTGCGAAAAGACACAAGAACGCAAAAATCGATGTCCTGACATCACGCAAACGAAGGCACAACAAAGCAGTCACCCATGAGGGCTGCCTTGCTGCGCTCAGGCGCTGGCAAGCGGCGCCCAGGCGTGGGCAGGCAGTAGCCAGTGACCTGCGCTGCAGCACTGTGCAGTCCTGGTTCTTCCCCGGTTTTACCGTTTCGTCCGTAAAATCCTAACCGTTACCCCAATTCCAATTCTGTTTTCGCCTACGCGTTCTATTCGACAAATCCTATCATATTTTACTGAAAAATCATATTTTCAAATCTCCAAAACAGCTTATTCCAGAATCACTTATTTCCCAAAAACACTTAAAACCATTTTTTCTCAAATTCTCAATTTTCGTCAACTCAACCCCAAAACTGGTTCTAATCGTTGTACTATGAAAGTTCTAAGGTCTGAACACTGCTTTCCTACATCAATTCAACAGGTTTCCATCATCTAATCAACAATTTACAACTTCTAACCCTAATTCCCAAATTCTCACAAACTAAACCTACAATATGTTAGATGCAATTCAGAATCACAGACTTAATATTACTGAAAGATCGTCTCACCCTTACCTTAGAAAGTAGAAATCGCAGCACTTCTAGGTCTTCTCCTCTTCTCTTGACTTTTCTCTTCCCTTCTCTTCTCCTCTCTCTAAACCTTGTTTTCTCCAAATCCTTGTTTTGTTTGCATATATTACCCTTTCAACCTAATCTCTCCTCTATTTATATTACTAATTACTCTTCTTAAATCTAATTAGTCCCAATAACTCTATTCTTTCTATTTCAACCCCCAAATCTACTTATTCTAATAATTATATTTCTCCACTAAATATATTCTTCTACTAAATATAAAATAGGGGTTACTAATAAATATAAACACACAACAAAATATCACTCATCAAATAAATTAATTAAATTATAAAAAGACTCTAAACTCAATAAAATAAATAAATAACAAGGAGGGCGTTACAACTCTCCCCAACTTAAAGGAATTTCGTCCTCGAAATTCAGAGCACAAGAGAAAATGAATTTAGTTATTGATTCAATATCTTAAACCATATATAACAAAATAAAAACTTCAAACAATACACAAAAACCATATTAAAGTTAGTTAGTTAAACATGATCACATAATAAAACATAACTATTAATTAGAAAACACAACGACAGTATTCAACCGTCACACGACACAACGACTCATCTACATGGCCGGACGGACCGACCTGCTCTGATACCAATTGTAACACCCCGTTTTCCCAACATAAAAATTTCATAATAAAAATCAGAGTAATTCAACATAAACGGAATGTCACATTCTTTTCATAAAATCATAGACGGAATAAATAAACATTTATCCTTCGAAATCAAACAACGTAATATTTAAAACTTCGCAGCGGAAAATTATTTAAACATCCGAAACAATCCTTGGCACAAGGGCCTCAACATAAAATCTCATAAAACTTAGTTCAATAACAATTCATGAAAACTTCTGAAAATAATAGGTAAGGAACAGAAAAGCTATAACAAAATTCCCATCCCGTTACGTATCAGAGCACCTAGGACACACTTGTGAGGAGTCCACTCACGACCGCGACTAATCTTGGTTACCTGCAAGTTACCCATACGAAGAGCAACATTTTCAAGCAGAAGGGGTGAGATTTCACAAACAACAATATTAAGCATATAATTCATCAATTACATTTAACAGCATAAACATCATCAACATATCATAATAATAGTCATGTAACATCATATCATCATCATAAACAACTTCATATTAATCATCGACATCAACTTCATAATCAATCATCAACATCAACTTCATAATCAACTTCGTAAATTAATCTTTAACAACTTCACGACTTTGACTCGACTATGCAACTTCAACTCGACTATGCAACTCTTAACATCTTAAATCATCTTGACGTTGCAAATGCATGTGGTACCAATCAGGGCATCAAACCCCCAACATATTTGAGCTTAAAAAGGCTCCAGGGCATCAAGCCCCCAACATATTTGAGAAAAAGCTCCAGGGCATCAAGCCCTCAACTTTGAATGAGTATGCATGGACGCAACATCTTACATCTTGAACATCATGAACATCTTATATGACTCCAATAATTTGGATGACATCTTACACCTTTACAACTTAGACCGACATTTACAACTTTATGACATTAATGGTCAACAACAGCGAAACAACAACATATGCAGCAAATAACAGCTCTTATACATCATATAATCATTAAAGAATGAATCGCATCGACATAATCATCATAAGTAATACTTAAGGTGCATATTTAACAACATCACATTACTATTAATATTAATCATCTTAATTCAGGTCTTCTGGACAGCTTCTAACATCATCCATAACTTTCATTTCCTACCCCAAGGTCATCTCAAGACTACACGTGCGAAAAGGATCGCAAGGCAACAATTCAAGGCAACCTACCACTAGTTAGACTCATCACAGCATAGGTTAAATACTCTTAACACCTTAATTAAACTCATAGTACACAAGCTTTGAAGTTTGGAGACAATCCATAAGTTTTGGTTTAACTTAGAAATAGTTATGCTGAATTTTCATAAAGTTTTACTAAGACCCACTTGGAATATTTTCATCATAACTCAAAATCTAAAAATCATTTTTGAGTCAAACCAAGACCATTAGAAAGCTAACACAATTATCTAAAACTTTCATGTTTACACCTAAGGCCAATTCAAAACAGAAATGTGCGAAAAGACACAAGAACGCAAAAATCGATGTCCTGACATCACGCAAACGAAGGCACAACAAAGCAGTCACACATGAGGGCTGCCTTGCTGCGCTCAGGCGCTGGCAAGCGGCGCCCAGGCGTGGGCAGGCAGTAGCCAGTGACCTGCACTACAGCTCTGTGCAGTCCTGGTTCTTCCCCGGTTTTACCGTTTCGTCCGTAAAATCCTAACCGTTACCCCAATTCCAATTCTGTTTTCGCCTACGCGTTCTATTCGACAAATCCTATCATATTTTACTGAAAAATCATATTTTCAAATCTCCAAAACAGCTTATTCCAGAATCACTTATTTCCCAAAAACACTTAAAATCATTTTTTTCTCAAATTCTCAATTTTCGCCAACTCAACCCCAAAACTGGTTCTAATCGTTGTACTATGAAAGTTCTAAGGTCTGAACACTGCTTTCCTACATCAATTCAACAGGTTTCCATCATCTAATCAACAATTTACAACTTCTAACCCTAATTCCCAAATTCTCACAAACTAAACCTACAATATGTTAGATGCAATTCAGAATCACAGACTTAATATTACTGAAAGATCGTCTCACCCTTACCTTAGAAAGTAGAAATCGCAGCACTTCTAGGTCTTCTCCTCTTCTCTTGACTTTTCTCTTCCCTTCTCTTCTCCTCTCTCTAAACCTTGTTTTCTCCAAATCCTTGTTTTGTTTGCATATATTACCCTTTCAACCTAATCTCTCCTCTATTTATATTACTAATTACTCTTCTTAAATCTAATTAGGCCCAATAACTCTATTCTTTCTATTTCAACCCCCAAATCTACTTATTCTAATAATTATATTTCTCCACTAAATATATTCTTCCACTAAATATAAAATAGGGGTTACTAATAAATATAAACACACAACAAAATATCACTCATCAAATAAATTAATTAAATTACAAAAAGACTCTAAACTCAATAAAATAAATAAATAACAAGGAGGGCGTTACAACTCTCCCCAACTTAAAGGAATTTCGTCCTCGAAATTCAGAGCACAAGAGAAAATGAATTTAGTTATTGATTCAATATCTTAAACCATATATAACAAAATAGAAACTTCAAACAATACACAAAAACCATATTAAAGTTAGTTAGTTAAACATGATCACATAATAAAACATAACTATTAATTAGAAAACACAACGACAGTATTCAACCGTCACACGACACAACGACTCATCTACTTGGCCGGACGGACCGACCTGCTCTGATACCAATTGTAACACCCCGTTTTCCCAACATAAAAATTTCATAATAAAAATCAGAGTAATTCAACATAAACGGAATGTCACATTCTTTTCATAAAATCATAGACGGAATAAATAAACATTTATCCTTCGAAATCAAACAACGTAATATTTAAAACTTCGCAGCGGAAAATTATTTAAACATCCGAAACAATCCTTGGCACAAGGGCCTCAACATAAAATCTCATAAAACTTAGTTCAATAACAATTCATGAAAACTTCTGAAAATAATAGGTAAGGAACAGAAAAGCTATAACAAAATTCCCATCCCGTTACGTATCAGAGCACCTAGGACACACTTGTGAGGAGTCCACTCACGACCGCGACTAATCTTGGTTACCTGCAAGTTACCCATACGAAGAGCAACATTTTCAAGCAGAAGGGGTGAGATTTCACAAACAACAATATTAAGCATATAATTCATCAATTACATTTAACAGCATAAACATCATCAACATATCATAATAATAGTCATGTAACATCATATCATCATCATAAACAACTTCATATTAATCATCGACATCAACTTCATAATCAATCATCAACATCAACTTCATAATCAACTTCGTAAATTAATCTTTAACAACTTCACGACTTTGACTCGACTATGCAACTTCAACTCGACTATGCAACTCTTAACATCTTAAATCATCTTGACGTTGCAAATGCATGTGGTACCAATCAGGGCATCAAACCCCCAACATATTTGAGCTTAAAAAGGCTCCAGGGCATCAAGCCCCCAACATATTTGAGAAAAAGCTCCAGGGCATCAAGCCCTCAACTTTGAATGAGTATGCATGGACGCAACATCTTACATCTTGAACATCATGAACATCTTATATGACTCCAATAATTTGGATGACATCTTACAACTTTACAACTTAGACCGACATTTACAACTTTATGACATTAATGGTCAACAACAGCGAAACAACAACATATGCAGCAAATAACAGCTCTTATACATCATATAATCATTAAAGAATGAATCGCATCGACATAATCATCATAAGTAATACTTAAGGTGCATATTTAACAACATCACATTACTATTAATATTAATCATCTTAATTCAGGTCTTCTGGACAGCTTCTAACATCATCCATAACTTTCATTTCCTACCCCAAGGTCATCTCAAGACTACAAGTGCGAAAAGGATCGCAAGGCAACAATTCAAGGCAACCTACCACTAGTTAGACTCATCACAGCATAGGTTAAATACTCTTAACACCTTAATTAAACTCATAGTACACAAGCTTTGAAGTTTGGAGACAATCCATAAGTTTTGGTTTAACTTAGAAATAGTTATGCTGAATTTTCATAAAGTTTTACTAAGACCCACTTGGAATATTTTCATCATAACTCAAAATCTAAAAATCATTTTTGAGTCAAACCAAGACCATTAGAAAGCTAACACAATTATCTAAAACTTTCATGTTTACACCTAAGACCAATTCAAAACAGAAATGTGCGAAAAGACACAAGAACGCAAAAATCGATGTCCTGACATCACGCAAACGAAGGCACAACAAAGCAGTCACCCATGAGGGCTGCCTTGCTGCGCTCAGGCGCTGGCAAGCGGCGCCCAGGCGTGGGCAGGCAGTAGCCAGTGACCTGCGCTGCAGCTCTGTGCAGTCCTGGTTCTTCCCCGGTTTTACCGTTTCGTCCGTAAAATCCTAACCGTTACCCCAATTCCAATTCTGTTTTCGCCTACGCGTTCTATTCGACAAATCCTATCATATTTTACTGAAAAATCATATTTTCAAATCTCCAAAACAGCTTATTCCAGAATCACTTATTTCCCAAAAACACTTAAAATCATTTTTTCTCAAATTCTCAATTTTCGTCAACTCAACCCCAAAACTGGTTCTAATCGTTGTACTATGAAAGTTCTAAGGTCTGAACACTGCTTTCCTACATCAATTCAACAGGTTTCCATCATCTAATCAACAATTTACAACTTCTAACCCTAATTCCCAAATTCTCACAAACTAAACCTACAATATGTTAGATGCAATTCAGAATCACAGACTTAATATTACTGAAAGATCGTCTCACCTTTACCTTAGAAAGTAGAAATCGCAGCACTTCTAGGTCTTCTCCTCTTCTCTTGACTTTTCTCTTCCCTTCTCTTCTCCTCTCTCTAAACCTTGTTTTCTCCAAATCCTTGTTTTGTTTGCATATATTACCCTTTCAACCTAATCTCTCCTCTATTTATATTACTAATTACTCTTCTTAAATCTAATTAGGCCCAATAACTCTATTCTTTCTATTTCAACCCCCAAATCTACTTATTCTAATAATTATATTTCTCCACTAAATATATTCTTCCACTAAATATAAAATAGGGGTTACTAATAAATATAAACACACAACAAAATATCACTCATCAAATAAATTAATTAAATTACAAAAAGACTCTAAACTCAATAAAATAAATAAATAACGAGGAGGGCGTTACAACTCTCCCCAACTTAAAGGAATTTCGTCCTCGAAATTCAGAGCACAAGAGAAAATGAATTTAGTTATTGATTCAATATCTTAAACCATATATAACAAAATAGAAACTTCAAACAATACACAAAAACCATATTAAAGTTAGTTAGTTAAACATGATCACATAATAAAACATAACTATTAATTAGAAAACACAACGACAGTATTCAACCGTCACACGACACAACGACTCATCTACTTGGCCGGACGGACCGACCTGCTCTGATACCAATTGTAACACCCCGTTTTCCCAACATAAAAATTTCATAATAAAAATCAGAGTAATTCAACATAAACGGAATGTCACATTCTTTTCATAAAATCATAGACGGAATAAATAAACATTTATCCTTCGAAATCCAACAACGTAATATTTAAAACTTCGCAGCGGAAAATTATTTAAACATCCGAAACAATCCTTGGCACAAGGGCCTCAACATAAAATCTCATAAAACTTAGTTCAATAACAATTCATGAAAACTTCTGAAAATAATAGGTAAGGAACAGAAAAGCTATAACAAAATTCCCATCCCGTTACGTATCAGAGCACCTAGGACACACTTGTGAGGAGTCCACTCACGACCGCGACTAATCTTGGTTACCTGCAAGTTACCCATACGAAGAGCAACATTTTCAAGCAGAAGGGGTGAGATTTCACAAACAACAATATTAAGCATATAATTCATCAATTACATTTAACAGCATAAACATCATCAACATATCATAATAATAGTCATGTAACATCATATCATCATCATAAACAACTTCATATTAATCATCGACATCAACTTCATAATCAATCATCAACATCAACTTCATAATCAACTTCGTAAATTAATCTTTAACAACTTCACGACTTTGACACGACTATGCAACTTCAACTCGACTATGCAACTCTTAACATCTTAAATCATCTTGACGTTGCAAATGCATGTGGTACCAATCAGGGCATCAAACCCCCAACATATTTGAGCTTAAAAAGGCTCCAGGGCATCAAGCCCCCAACATATTTGAGAAAAAGCTCCAGGGCATCAAGCCCTCAACTTTGAATGAGTATGCATGGACGCAACATCTTACATCTTGAACATCATGAACATCTTATATGACTCCAATAATTTGGATGACATCTTACAACTTTACAACTTAGACCGACATTTACAACTTGATGACATTAATGGTCAACAACAGCGAAACAACAACATATGCAGCAAATAACAGCTCTTATACATCATATAATCATTAAAGAATGAATCGCATCGACATAATCATCATAAGTAATACTTAAGGTGCATATTTAACAACATCACATTACTATTAATATTAATCATCTTAATTCAGGTCTTCTGGACAGCTTCTAACATCATCCATAACTTTCATTTCCTACCCCAAGGTCATCTCAAGACTACACGTGCGAAAAGGATCGCAAGGCAACAATTCAAGGCAACCTACCACTAGTTAGACTCATCACAACATAGGTTAAATACTCTTAACACCTTAATTAAACTCATAGTACACAAGCTTTGAAGTTTGGAGACAATCCATAAGTTTTGGTTTAACTTAGAAATAGTTATGCTGAATTTTCATAAAGTTTTACTAAGACCCACTTGGAATATTTTCATCATAACTCAAAATCTAAAAATCATTTTTGAGCCAAACCAAGACCATTAGAAAGCTAACACAATTATCTAAAACTTTCATGTTTACACCTAAGGCCATTTCAAAACAGAAATTTGTGAAAAGACACAAGAACGCAAAAATCGATGTCCTGACATCACGCAAACGAAGGCACAACAAAGCAGTCACCCATGAGGGCTGCCTTGCTGCGCTCAGGCGCTGGCAAGCGGCGCCCAGGCGTGGGCAGGCAGTAGCCAGTGACCTGCGCTGCAGCTCTGTGCAGTCCTGGTTCTTCCCCGGTTTTACCGTTTCGTCCGTAAAACCTAACCGTTACCCCAATTCCAATTCTGTTTTCGCCTACGCGTTCTATTCGACAAATCCTATCATATTTTACTGAAAAATCATATTTTCAAATCTCCAAAACAGCTTATTCCAGAATCACTTATTTCCCAAAAACACTTAAAATCATTTTTTCTCAAATTCTCAATTTTCGTCAACTCAACCCCAAAATTGGTTCTAATCGTTGTACTATGAAAGTTCTAAGGTCTGAACACTGCCTTCCTACATCAATTCAACAGGTTTCCATCATCTAATCAACAATTTACAACTTCTAACCCTAATTCCCAAATTCTCACAAACTAAACCTACAATATGTTAGATGCAATTCAGAATCACAGACTTAATATTACTGAAAGATCGTCTCACCCTTACCTTAGAAAGTAGAAATCGCAGCACTTCTAGGTCTTCTCCTCTTCTCTTGACTTTTCTCTTCCCTTCTCTTCTCCTCTCTCTAAACCTTGTTTTCTCCAAATCCTTGTTTTTTTGCATATATTCCCCTTTCAACCTAATCTCTCCTCTATTTATATTACTAATTACTCTTCTTAAATATAAACATGATCACATAATAAAACATAACTATTAATTAGAAAACACAACGACAGTATTCAACCGTTACACGACACAACGACTCATCTACTTGGCCGGACGGACCGACCTGCTCTGATACCAATTGTAACACCCCGTTTTCCCAACATAAAAATTTCATAACAAAAATCAGAGTAATTCAACATAAACGGAATGTCACATTCTTTTCATAAAATCATAGACGGAATAAACAAACATTTATCCTTCGAAATCCAACAACGTAATATTTAAAACTTCGCAGCGGAAAATTATTTAAACATCCGAAACAATCCTTGACACAAGGGCTTCAACATAAAATCTCATAAAACTTAGTTCAATAACAATTCATGAAAACTTCTGAAAATAATAGGTAAGGAACAGAAAAGCTATAACAAAATTCTCATCCCGTTACGTATCAGAGCACCTAGGACACACTTGTGAGGAGTCCACTCACGACCGCGACTAATCTTGGTTACCTGCAAGTTACCCATACGAAGAGCAACATTTTCAAGCAGAAGGGGTGAGATTTCACAAACAACAATATTAAGCATATAATTCATCAATTACCTTTAACAACATAAACATCATCAACATATCATAATAATAATGTAACATCATATCATCATCATAAACAAATTCATATTAATCATCGACATCAACTTCATAATCAATCATCAACATCAATTTCATAATCAACTTCGTAAATTAATCTTTAACAACTTGACGACTTTGACTCGACTATGCAACTTCAACTCGACTATGCAACTCTTAACATCTTAAATCATCTTGACGATGCAAATGCATGTGGTACCAATCAGGGCATCAAACCCCCAACATATTTGAGCGTAAAAAGGCTCCAGGGCATCAAGCCCCCAACATATTTGAGCAAAAGCTCCAGGGCATCAAGCCCCCAACATATTTGAGAAAAAGCTCCAGGGCATCAAGCCCTCAACTTTGAATGAGTATGCATGGACTCAACATCTTACATCTTGAACATCATGAACATCTTATATGACTCCAATAATTTGGACGACATCTTACAACTTTACAACTTAGACCGACATTTACAACTTTATGACATTAATGGTCAACAACAGCCAAACAACAACATATGCAGCAAATAACAGCTCTTATACATCATATAATCATTAAAGAATGAATCGCATCGACATAATCATCATAAGTAATACTTAAGGTGCATATTTAACAACATCACATTACTATTAATATTAATCATCTTAATGCAGGTCTTCTGGACAGCTTCTAACATCATCAATAACTTTCATTTCCTACCCCAAGGTCATCTCAAGACTACACGTGCGAAAAGGATCGCAAGGCAACAATACAAGGCAACCTACCACTAGTTAGACTCATCACAGCATAGGTTAAATACTCTTAACACCTTAATTAAACTCATAGTACACAAGCTTTGAAGTTTGGAGACAATCCATAAGTTTTGGTTTAACTTAGAAATAGTTATGCTGAATTTTCATAAAGTTTTACTAAGACCCACTTGGAATATTTTCATCATAACTCAAAATCTAAATATCATTTTTGAGCCAAACCAAAACCATTAGAAAGCTAACACAATTATCTAAAACTTTCATGTTTACACCTAAGGCCAATTCAAACAGAAATGTGTGAAAAGACACAAGAACGCAAAAATCGATGTCCTGACAGCACGCAAACGAAGGCACAACAAAGCAGTCACCCATGAGGGCTGCCTTGCTGCGCTCAGGCGCTAGCAAGCGGCGCCCAGGCGTGGCAGGCAGTAGCCGGTGACCTGCGCTGCAGCTCTGTGCAATCCTGGTTCTTCCCCGGTTTTACCGTTTCGTCCGTAAAATCCTAACCGTTACCCCAATTCCAATTCTGTTTTCGCCTACGCGTTCTATTCGACAAATCCTATCTTTTTTACTGAAAAATCATATTTTCAAATCTCCAAAACAGGTTATTCCAGAATCACTTATTTCCCAAAAACACTTAAAATCACTTTTTCTCAAAATCGCAATTTTCGTCAACTCGACCCCAAAACTGGTTCTAATCGTTGTACTATAAAAGTTCTAAGGTCTGAACACTGTTTTCCAACATCAATTCAACAGGTTTCCATCATCTAATCAACAATTTACAACTTCTAACCCTAATTCCCAAATTCTCACAAACTAAACGTACAATATGTTAGATGCAATTCAGAATCACAGGCTTAATATTACTGAAAGATCGTCTCACCCTTACCTTAGAAAGTATAAATCGCAGCACTTCTAGGTCTTCTCCTCTTCACTTGACTTTTCTCTTCCCTTCTCTTCTCCTCTCTCTAAACCTTGTTTTCTCCAAATCCTTGTTTTTTTTGCATATATTACCCTTTCAACCTAATCTCTCCTCTATTTATATTACTAATTATTCTTCTTAAATCTAATTAGGCCCAATAACTCTATTCTTTCTATTTCAGCCCCCAAATCTACTTATTCTAATAATTATATTTCTCCACTAAATATATTCTTCCACTAAATATAAAATAGGGGTTACTAATAAATATAAACACACAACAAAATATCACTCATCAAATAAATAAATTAAATTATAAAAAGACTCTAAACTCAATAAAATAAATAAATAACAAGGAGGGCGTTACAACTCTCCCCAACTTAAAGGAATTTCGTCCTCGAAATTCAGAGCACAAGAGAAAATGAATTTAGTTATTGATTCAATATCTTAAACCATATATAACATAATAGAAACTTTAAACAATACACAAAAACCATATTAAAGTTAGTTATTTAAACATGATCACATAATAAAACATAACTATTAATTAGAAAACACAACGACAGTATTCAACCGTCACACGACACAACGACTCATCTACTTGGCCGGACGGACCGACCTGCTCTGATACCAATTGTAACACCCCGTTTTCCCAACATAAATATTTCATAATAAAAATCCGAGTAATTGAACATAAACGGAATGTCACATTCTTTTCATAAAATCATAGACGGAATAAATAAACATTTATCCTTCGAAATCCAACAACGTAATATTTAAAACTTCGCAGCGGAAAATTATTTAAACATCCGAAACAATCCTTGACACAAGGGCTTCAACATAAAATCTCATAAAACTTAGTTCAATAACAATTCATGAAAACTTCTGAAAATAATAGGTAAGGAACAGAAAAGCTATAACAAAATTCCCATCCCGTTACGTATCAGAGCACCTAGGACACACTTGTGAGGAGTCTACTCACGACCTCGACTAATCTTGGTTACCTGCAAGTTACCCATACGAAGAGCAACATTTTCAAGCAGAAGGGGTGAGATTTCACAAACAACAATATTAAGCATATAATTCATCAATTACATTTAACAGCATAAACATCATCAACATATCATAATAATAATCATGTAACATCATATCATCATCATAAACAACTTCATATTAATCATCGACATCAACTTCATAATCAATCATCAACATCAACTTCATAATCAACTTCGTAAATTAATCTTTAACAACTTGACGACTTTGACTCGACTATGCAACTTCAACTTGACTATGCAACTCTTAACATCTTAAATCATCTTGACGATGCAAATGCATGTGGTACCAATCAGGGCATCAAACCCCCAACATATTTGAGCGTAAAAAGGCTCCAGGGCATCAATCCACCAACATATTTGAGCAAAAGTTCTAGGTTATCAAGCCCCCAACATATTTGAGAAAAAGCTCCAGGGCATCAAGCCCTCAACTTTGAATGAGTATGCATGGACTCAACATCTTACATCTTGAACAACATGAACATCTTATAAGACTCCAATAATTTAGACGACATCTTACAACTTTACAACTTAGACCGACATTTACAACTTTATGACATTAATGGTCAACAACAAAACAACAACATATGCAGCAAATAACAGCTCTTATACATCATATAATCATTAAAGAATGAATCGCATCGACATAATCATCATAAGTAATACTTAAGGTGCATATTTAACAACATCACATTACTATTAATATTAATCATCTTAATTCAGGTCTTCTGGACAGCTTCTAACATCATCAATAACTTTCATTTCCTACTCCAAGGTCATCTCAAGACTACACGTGCGAAAAGGACCGCAAGGCAACAATTCAAGGCAACCTACCACTAGTTAGACTCATCACAGCATATGTTAAATACTCTTAACACCTTAATTAAACTCATAGTACACAAGCTTTGAAGTTTGGAGACAATCCATAAGTTTTGGTTTAACTTAGAAATAGTTATGCTGAATTTTCATAAAGTTTTACTAAGACCCACTTGGAATATTTTCATCATAACTCAAAATCTAAAAATCATTTTTGAGCCAAACCAAGACCATTAGAAAGCTAACACAATTATCTAAAACTTTCATGTTTACACCTATGGCCAATTCAAAACAGAAATGTGTGAAAAGACACAAGAACGCAAAAATCGATGTCCTGACAGCACGCAAACGAAGGCACAACAAAGCAGTCACCCATGAGGGCTGCCTTGCTCAGGCACTGGAAAGCTGCGCCCAAGCGTGGGCAGGCAGTAGCCACTGACCTGCGCTGCAGCTCAGTGCAGTCCTTGTTCTTCCTCGGTTTTACCGTTTCGTCTGTAAAAACCTAACCGTTACTCCGATTCCAATTCCGTTTTTGCCTACGCGTTCTATTCGACAAATCCTATCATATTTTACTGAAAAATCATATTTTCAAATCTCCAAAACAGCTTATTCCAGAATCACTTATTTCCCAAAAACACTTAAAATCACTTTTTCTCAAAATCTCAATTTTCATCAACTCAACCCCAAAACTGGTTCTAATCGTTGTACTATGAAAGTTCTAAGGTCTGAACACTGTTTTCTTACATCAATTCAACAGGTTTCCATCATCTAATCAACAATTTACAACTTCTAACCCTAATTCCCAAATTCTCACAAACTAAACCTACAACATGTTAGATGCAATTCAGAATCACAGACTTAATATTACTGAAAGATTGTCTTACCCTTACCTTAGAAAGTAGAAATCGCAGCACTTCTAGGTCTTCTCCTCTTCTATTGACTTTTCTCTTCTCTTCTCTTCTCTCTAAACGTTGTTTTCTCCAAATCCTTGTTTTTTTTATATTCCCCTTTCAGCCTAATCTCTCCTCTATTTATATTACTAATTACTCTTCTTAAATCTGATTAGGCCCAATAACTCTCTTCTTTCTATTTCAGCCCCCAAATCAACTTATTCTAATAATTATATTTCTCCACTAAATATATTCTCTCACTAAATATAAAATAGGGGTTACTAATAAATATAAACACACAACAAAATATCACTCATCAAATAAATTAATTAAATTATAAAAAGACTCTAAACTCAATAAAATAAATAAATAACAAGGAGGGCGTTACAACGTGCAGGGTTGAGTTCATTTTTCTTGTGAATGCTCGAGGATTAGCTAGGAGGTCTATATTAGGCTCTTATTAGGAGTGTCGGGATTTATGCATTTTATGCTGCTTATATGTTGTTGGATTTATTTGCCAAGACTGTTGTTATGTATATGAGACCTGAGACCTGGTGTTAATATTTTATTATTGTGTACTCTGAGGATGATTACATGTTGCTGAGATATTTATGATGTTGTTTTTCCGCTGCGAGCTTTTATGAAAATCAGATTATGCATGTTTTTGAGAAATGATGACGTGGCATCTTAAACTCTTTTGAATAAATGATTTATTTGCATGGTTTATTGAATTCGGGGTTTAAGGGTGTCACATATTCAGTATATCATGAATGGTTTACACTCTCCAACAAATAGTGGTGGAATTTCATACTTAGATAAGTAGTTGACATTATCGAATATGAGTCACATTGTTGCAACTTGTTACAATAGAGATGTTGTCCAATTGGTTTTGCCCGAAAGAGCTATATGTATGACTTTTTTCTCAATCTGAGGTGCTCCACCACTTAACCCACATGCCCACATTATGTGTCTTGGCTTAATTCCCGACCACTTTCTTCATGTTTATTTGAAATACAGTTGTCCATTACCTCTGTCTTGTATGGAGTGGACTAATCAAAAGATTAGTGAGGCTGAGCAGTGGGAGTTTGCATTTATGGATAGACAAGCTTTGTTCAAATATCTCATGTCTAATGAGCCGAAATCGCCAAAAAAACCAACAAGTTATTTCAATCCAATTTATGGTGACACTCCTAATCCTAAAAAACCAAAAGGAGAATTTGAAGTCATTGAAGAAGATGAAGATGATTCCCTATCACTAGCTAGTTAGATAGGCTATGACACATTTTTGTCGGTGTTCGTCCTTTTTTTGTCGATGTTACACCGGTATTTTTTTTGGTGGCTGGTTATGTAACGCCGATATTTGCGACCAATATGTAACTAACATTATATAGATTATATAAATACATGAAGTGAAATATTTTTTGGTGGCCGGTTATGTAACGCCAATTATTTCTCGCATTTTTTGATGTCTAATTACTCAACAATTTATTTTTATCTTTCATTTGGTTTTATGCTCATACTTGTTATTCCATTAGATTTTGTGAATTGAAACATGTCTGAAGATGCACAAGTTGAAGTTAAAGCTCATGTCTGATACTCCGCCACGAAGAAGACGATTAAGGTCTTTTTAACCCCCACCGACAAGTTGGATGAGTTGAAGGCACAACTTAACATATACTTTGTCTATATTAGTGAAAATCAAAGAACATCTCATGTATTTGTACAAGTGCCATGTGTGAACCTGGGGGAGGATAACGATGAAGACAGTTGGAAGACCGTGTATTTTGCACAAGTTATCTGTGATGATGACGACGCTGATTACATGTTTAAGTCAATGGTTGAAAATAACATTTTACATCTTTGTGTCCGATCCATTGAAGTTTAATATTTATTAACGTGTAATAGTGTAATGTGTTCGAATTGGTGTCCGTAATGTTCCATTTTAATGAATTTGTGTCAAATTTGTGGATTGTGTATTTGATGACGAATTTGTGTAATTTGGATAATTTATGTGTGATTGTGTGATTATGTGTGATTAACGACGAATTTTTTTAATTTAGATTGATTATGTGTGATTAACGACAAATTTGTGTAATTTGGATCAATTATATATGAATGTGTGATTAACGACGAATTTGTATAATTTGAATCGATTATGTGTGATTATGTGGTTATATGTGTGATTATGTTGTTGAAATGGTGTAATTTGGATCAATTATGAGCGTGGTTGATTACGAGTCATTAATTGCTTGGTTGCTTGCATTCAATGATGTTCTGCTGCTATTACAAAAGCCAACGTGAGTTAACTCACATAGACCATAACAGAATGTGAGTTAACTCACGTTGGGATCAGCATGACTTAACTCACGTTAATATATAATGAACATGACTTAAGTCACATTGGCAATATATAATGAACATGACTTAAGTCACGTTGGGTATTTTAGTCTGTTTGTGTGGGAGTGATCAATTTTTTATGGGAGAAGAGAAATTTTCTATTAGTATATACGGTAGATTTTTATATAACTGATGTTATTTGAACATAAAAATTTGACAATATATCCACAAGCGTATAAAATTACAATAATTTTAAGTATTTATGTGACTTGAAGAGAAAGAAAACTGTAATGGAAAAACGAAAAATCGTATCTATCCCGTATAATATACTTGTTTGACAACAAAAATGTTCTCAAGATGACAGATTTCTCTTTTTATATAAATCGTTCAACAAATATACACTGTACATCTTTTGTGTGTAAATGAGAAGCAATTTACATTGATGGACACCAAAAACGTACACATAAACTTTGTCTAGAAAAATGGGTGATAACCACAATGTGGAAAAGAATATCAAATTGGCCTAAATATATGATAATTCCCTTCAAGTTGTATATATTCTTGTAAAAAACAAAGTCATGGTAGGTGGTAAATTAGATTAGATACTAATCCAAGACTTCAGATGGCCACATGCGTTTCCAAATGGAAATTTCATTCTCATTCTCAATCTTTCTTATTCCCCCATAAAATCCATCAGCCTCATTTCCTTCTTCCCTATGGTATTTCCTATTGATCCTAGTCTGTCTCCATCTTGAGCCAGGAGTGTAATGGTTGAACTCTAGCATCACCGAGTCTGCAGTCAACAAAAATATCAAATACCTAACAAATATAACGTAAAAAGTAGTGGGGCAGTTGCCCCCATCTGCACTAAATAACTCCGTCTTTGAGTTGATTCAAAAATGATATCTGAAATTGCAAAATGTTAATAAAATTTGTCCCTTCTGATTTGTTGTTATCCAATGCCCCCCTCTACAATAATCACTTAGTTTCAATCCATCTCTGATATTATAAACAAAATATCATTCTAGTCCTTGATTTAAATTTGATGCAATTTTAGAGATTATTTTAAGATAATGTCAATGACTAGATTTATACAGTCCAACAATTTCAAGGACCTTTTCCGGTTTTTATTTATTTGGCTAAATTACCTTTTTGGTCCTCTAACTATTTAATTGGTATCGGTTTGGTCCTCTAACTAAAAATTGATTTATTTCGGTCCTCTAACTTTGTCACCGTTACTGCTTTTCGTCCTTTCTGTCAGATTTATTCAAATTTTGTTAGGGTTCATCAACATCATTCTTCAACTCTGAATTTCTTCATCATCTTCAACATCATGTTCAACAACATTCTTAAAAAAAATCCAGAAAAATAACCAAAAAAACAAACAACATAAATTAAACTCTCCTCCATCATTATCAACTCAAACCTAAAATCATTCATTCCACCATAATCTTGTTCCTCTTCTCAATTCTAAATTAGTAATCACAGTCCACTGCAATTTCCCTATCATACCCATCAATATTCCTTTTTCATTTGGCTTACTCTTCCATTTTCTTCCAAACCTTTCCAACTCCAAAAGATCGTTTCAACATTCAATTTAATTCTCAATTTGTTCTCGTTCTCCATTTGCTGCATAAAAACAAAATAATCACTTATTTTAACTATTAAACTCTCAATAATCACTTATTCCATAACTTGTAACAATCCCAAATTTCGAAAACAAGAAACCCCACTATTCCAAAAACTGTATAAAACCCAGAAACCGAAAATTAGGGAATAAAGATTCAAAATTTTCCCTTTCAAAATCGAAATCCATTGCTGTCGTGTTGCTGTTGTGTTGTTGCCGTATTGTTTTTCCTTCAATCGAAATCCGAAAATTAGGGATTTAAGATTGGTTTTTCCTTCAATTGATGTCGTGCTTTCTTCTCTCAATTGCAGATTCGAATCCCAACAACAAAGAAAAAAAATCAAATTCCAGATTTGTATCATTCAATTTTTTCATTTGTCTTCTTCAGCGAATCAAGAGATTGAATTAACTGATGTTGTTGCTTCTATAAAGAACCCTAATGTTTTTTTAATAAAACTGACGGAAAGGACGAAAAGCAGTAACAGTGACAAAGTTAGAGGACCGAAATAAATCAATTTTTAGTTAGAGGACCAAACCGATACCAATTAAATAGTTAGAGGACCAAAAAGGTAATTTAACCTATTTATTTCAAAATTTTCATCTATGCTTCTAGTGACAACATGTGATGCACATAAATAAATTTTATTTCAGAGCATAAGTTTTTTTTTTTTTTAAGAAATAGCATAAGTTAACATTTCCCTTTTAAATTTCATTCTTAAAAATGTTTATGCCAACCAAGTATGGAGTTTTCAAAACAAGATAGCTAAACCAATGTTTTATGAACACATGTATTTATATGTTTCACGGTTAACAAAATTATGTGTGAACACATGATTTTTGATTTTGTCAACTGAGGAACAAATATAAAATTTAATGGATGAACATAGTTAGGCTTTAAATGTATTAACTGACAGAAATTATCAATGTGTTGGTGGAAATGATGACATACTGTCCATGAAATGGCTTCAAGACCACTCAAATAGCATAATAAGTTTAAGTGGTCCACATTTTGATATATTTATAATTTTTTTTAGTGGTCCACATTTTGATATATATTTAGAATTATAATCCGTAAAGATACCTACCGAAAATTGTGACCTGATCTGGTCATTCAAATTAAATTATTCAAGCATGTCAATTTTTTCATTTATAACTCCCCAATATGATAATGGTTGATTACATAGCTTCTAAATTTAAATTATAAATCAACAAATCACCATAATTTTCAGTCCATTTCTATCATCAAAATTCCTAGGCAATATCTTTCTTTTAGTCACCAATATGGTATCTTTATAAACATAGTTTATATAAATATTATTGGTTTGATCCTTTTTCGGATCCTATGTTAGAGGAGCTTCAGTACCTCTTTATAACCTCTATATATATTTATATAAATAGTTATAATCATATTTAAGAAAACAGAATTCAGCATAACCTCACCGTCATTTTTAGTATTATCTTTTCAATTATCTACTATCAAAAATCCCCTAAAAGATTCCACATATGTAGGGAGGGTATTGCACGGGAAGATTATGAAACTATTCAACTAAAATGGGGAAACGAACTAGAATTAAAAGTCGATAACAAAAAGAAAGTAATGACTGATAAATACCAATCATACAAAAGGAAATGAGAAATGATATTTTGACAACCACTTTTTGACAACTTTTGGACAACTTTCTCTCTCATACTCACATGATGTTGTTATTCTCTCTCTTCCTTTTTCTCTCTCCATTGTTTTTAACCAATAAGAAGTGAGAAAAACAAAGTTGTCAACAAAGTTGTCATCAAATGGACGTCAAAATATCAATACTCAAAGAAAATTGACATTGATTGACTCACCACTATTATGACAGCGGCAATGATTTTCATTGTCATTACATGACTCCAAGTGACCCACAACACCATACCACCAACCTGCGACAAAAGTAGCCATTCATAAGGTTAATAAAATATTAATACTTGTACACCTATGGTGATTCAACCGATAAAAATGTTGAAATTATTAGATTAAACATTGTAATCTGAGTTTGAACCTCGACTTCTTATTTATGTGTGTGAGTTTATAGTGAATATTTTCATTTCGTCTATCTAAAAAAACTATCAAAGGTTTATAGTGGCCGTTGGATCAATATTAGAGGTCATCAAAAACTATTTTAAAATTTTGATATATTTAAAGATTATTGTGACTTGAGGGTAACCTTAGCGCAACTGGTAAAGTTGTTGTCCTGTGATTGAAAGGTCACGGGTTCAAGTCCTGGAAACAGCATTGTGTAAAACAGAGTAAGACTGCGTTCAATACACCAAATGGTGGGACTCCTTCCCTGTAAAACAGAGTAAGGCTGCGTTCAATACACCAAATGGTGGGACTCCTTCCCGGACACTGCATATCCGGGAGCTCTAGTGCAACAGGTTGCCTTTTTTTAAGATTATTGTGACTAGTCGTTGTATATTCAGACCAAAATATCATTTCTCATAATTAGAGTAATGATATTTTGACATCCATTTGATGACAACTTTGTTGACAACCTTGTTTTTCTCTCTTTTTATTGGTCAAAAACAATGGAGAGAGAAAAAGGAGGAAGAGAGAGAATAAGAGAATCATGTGAGTATGAAAGAGAAAGTTGTTCAAAAATTGTCAAAAAATGGTTGTACAAATATCATTTCTCAAATATTTATATATCACCCCAATTTTGTCACGTGCTATCTGGAGGAAGACTTTTCTTACGATAGATAAACTAGTCAAGATTCCATGTTACACGGATCTGGGGAAAACATAGTGATAAACAAATGTAAAATTCTGACATTTGTGTTATTAGAGGAAGACTTTTCTTTTCTTAAGATAGAGGATTAGTTAATAGAATTAATACATGGAATTAAAAAATGATGGTGGAGAAAGGAACAAACCATAAGGAAATTCTTTTTTTCTCCTCCACTGAATCTCTATGTGATTGCCAGGATGCAAATCATTTAAACAATCAGAGATATGAAGATCATGTGGAGAGATATCAACAGGAGGTGCTCTTAGCCTTTCCCATGGAATTCCACACTCTGTAGCTTCTCTTCTTCCATGTGAAGGATACCTATAACAAGCAATCATTTAATCAAGATCTACATTTTACTTTATAGAGAACGCTAAAGAATGTTCTAAGAACATTGGTTAAACAACTTAAAATGGTAAGATTTTATCAAAAATGGTTTAATGATTAATTGATCAAAAGAACTAATTTATACTTTCAAGACAAAATTTCTATTTATGGATTTCTTAGCCCATAATTCCGGGACATTGGTTAACAAGATCCTTATCTGGTTGATACTCAAATATATAACTAATGTGAACCAATTTAATACATAATAGATTCCATGAAATGACACACTTAAGCATGTGATTATCGAAAATCATAGAAAATTTACCTTGCTAGAAGGGTATTGGTTCGCGAATCATAGCTAAGTTCAGCATCATAGCAAGATAACAGGAAACCAAGATGACCATTCTACAACACCAACACCAACACCAAAATTGTAACATGTGAGAAACACTAGCCATTAAATTCCATTGAAAATAAAGCAATTGATTTAATTTTTGCAGCTAACAGTATGGTGTGGATAAGTTTTTAATAACAATAAATGTTGTGTTATTTTGACACAAATTTTATATCAAATTTTCATAACAAATTAGATGGTTAATACAGTTCAAATATGTGGTAAATTATGTTTAATGAATGCTAACTGTGACACCTTGTTATATTCATTAGCCATCTACTAAATTGCGTTAACCACTTATTTGAACTACATTAATCATCTAATTTGTTGTCAAATTTATATGTCAAAAACCATTTCCCTAAAAAAAAATGACCAAAGGGTTTCCATAGATACCTCACGGTTATAGACTTGAGCAGGAAACCAGAAGCTGCCAGTTTCAATAGCAAGATACCAATTCATAACAGAATCAACAGGCAATGAATTCCTATGATTGCAGCTATCATTTCCATCACCAACCATTAATTTCATCCCTTGAAAAGGCCAAAGAAGAGAGAAAATTTTCATCCATAACCCACTTTGTTTGCCATATTTAAGACTCCCAACACCCTTTTTTGAAGCAACATGCCATTTCCATTCCCTATAAGCAGCTTGACCAATAACTCCACCCCATTTCTTCTTCATGTGTCTCTCCCAAAAGTAATCACTCACACACCTCTCCCTCAATGAATGGCAAACACCAGCCATTTGAAAAAGTGAAGAAGGAGGTAACTTTTCAAGTATGCATTCCAAAGTTAGCTCTGGCAAGTCCAACAATGATAACTTCTCCTCAATCTCTTCAACATGATCAACTCTTGAACTAAGACTCTTCCTCACCATAGACATCCTTGTGTGAATTTGACAAAGTAAACCAATCCAAAGGTGATTCTTAAACAACTTGGAGAATGTTTTCAAAGACAACACTTGGTGCTTCATTTCATTTTCATTTGTCCATGATGGGAATGATTTTAGAAAAGAAAGAGAGTTTAAGTTTAAAAAGAAGAAAAAAGAGATGCAAGTAATTATGAAGTAAAGTAACATTTTAAAATTAAGGAAATCTTTTACGTGTCAAACTTGAATTTGGTATATGAGATAAGAGAGCCTCAAAGACCTTATGTGGAAAGGAAAGGCAATGACTTTATTTGTTATTTAAGGTAATCAAAAGCAAAGAAAAATGAAACCTCACTACTTCGCCAAAACTTGGAAACAAATTTGGTATCTTCAAACAAACATCTTTTAAAGAAGGGTTATTTTTTAATTGATTCAAAGAGACCCCACCGAGAAACCCAATGGTAGGCCTCCTCACCAATGTTTGAACAGAATAAATATGGTTTGACAAACATACCGACGAACTTGGGTTGGAAGCTGCCTTGACTAAGGATTTTTCTTTTTTAACAATACCTCGACTTATAGGCAAAAATATTATTATGAAAGTTTTAAATAGAGTCGTGGTAGTTGACGGAAAAGATTCTATCCTGTGAAGTCTTTTTTTATGCAGTTTTAATCTCAACTTTTAATAGTCACCGTTCTTATGTTTTTATGCAGTAGTTATGGTGCAGTCACTGGGATCCAAACCCGTTTTTGACAGGTCTGCAATCCTTGATATATGATCGGTCTGGTGACAATCGATGAAAATAAATTGATGTTCACGGTGCTTTGATGCGGTGGAGGCTGAGGCTCTACCGTAGAAGTGAAAGGTACTTGCAAATTCTTTAGCACTATGATGACGTATCATCTTACGTTATTCTCAACATGTTTTTCAGTCAATTTCAGTAGGTTTTAGCAGCAAAAAGGAGGATTATTAGAAAAATTGTCTAATATTTTGGGACTTTTGTAATGTTTTCTATATTTGAGTCTGTAATTCTTGTTTTCACGTAACATAGTAATTTTAGAGGGTTTTTGAAGTAATTCACGAAGAAATCATGCAAATCGGCAAATCAAGAACATCCGAAGATTTGTGAAGACTTTGGGATGACCAAGAATGAAGATTTAAGAGGCCTCATGAGACTTTACAGTGGGAGGAATTATGTTCCCAAGTTCCGAGGCAAATTATTTGAAGATGAAGACCTAAAAACTACGAAAATTGGAGAAACTGGGCCAAGGAAGCAAAACCATGCGCCTTGGGCACATGGGATGCGCCTTGGGCATGGCAAAAACTTGCCATGTGCCTTTGGCATCTACCATGCGCCTTGGGCATATTCCAAGATGCACTTCATGCGCCCCGAACATTTGAAATGTGAGGGGCGCAAGCGTAATTTTATGTTTTTTTAGGGTAAAATCTGCATTTTTAACCCATACCTAGTAATAGACTCTCACTATAAATACTAGCCTTCCTCATTCAGAATTTCTCGTTCAGAAGTGTGGCAGTTCAAGAGGAAGACAACTTTGGAGCTTCAGGAGAATTTTTATCTTCTCCTTGATTTTATAGGGTATGTTTTTATCTTTAGTAATTTGTTTTTAGTTACTGATTGTACCTGATAAGAAAGTGACTGCCGATGCATTAAATGTGGTGGTTTGGGTGGTGGTTGAATGCTTCAAGAATGTTTTCTTGGAACAGTGTGGGGGGGGGGGGTGTACCTGCTGGCACTCCGACGCTCAAGTCAGTAGAGATCAGAGAATGAGGGTTTAGAGAGAGTAGATTCTACCTTGGGGACTGCTAAGAGTCCCCTATATATAGTGGTGGGTGGCTCTAGAGCCGTTGTAATGGCACACGTGCTTCCGGCAGTTACGAATTCGTTGGAAGTGTAACCGCCAGAGAGAGATTCGCGGGAACGTTGGAAGAGACGTTGTAGTTCGTTTGAACTGGTCTCAGTTACTCCGTGCACCCCCCTCGCAGGGAAGGGGTGTGTTGCGAGTAATATTGCCAAACATGGTATTTGGGCTTGGTTAGTGTTGGGCCTAAGTAAATGGGCCTTAGGTCTTTCAACCGGTCCAGAACAGTAGCCCCCAAGTCGTTGCTCTTGATGAAGAGTGATGACTTAAGGCGGGGCGAGGCTATTGCTTATGGAGGTGCAATGAATATTGCGCGTTTATCCAGCAAGGGAATAAGGGGAGAGATAAGCCTGTCTCTACATTAAAGCTTCCTTGATATTCCGTGATAAAGAACATTTGTTCTTGTGGGAATATCTATCAGATCCGTGGTATGGAAAATACCTTTGGGACCTCGGAGTTAGTTATATTTAGTGGCTAAGTTGTAGCCGAGGTTGGGCGTGCGTGTCAGAGGACGCGCTCGCCGCAACTAGGGACGCTTGTTTCGTAGCTAGACAAACTCGTCGGTTTGTGTAGCTTGTGCTCGGTATACGGGTGTTCGCTGCGTCTTTGGCCGGATGAAAGATTCCCTCATCAGGAAGTTGGTCGTTTGTTAGTCAGCAATTAATGCCCACGTCTCGAGGGAAAGATTGAGGAGACACGACCTTTGGTTTATGATTGACACGTATAAAGGCTATTAAGGTACTTGAGTACCTAACGCCTGATGAGTGTTCTAGGTTTGTGTTTCCAAGATATCATCAAAACCATTGTTTTAATCTTGACGTTTCAAGAACCGTTACTATTGATCAGGGTCGTTGGATGTGTGATTAGATTTGCTCTGGACCGTGATATCGTTGTTGGTGGAAAGTTGTACATGAAGAAGTGCACCAGATTGTAACTGTATGACTCTGAAAGGTTGTGAAGCGGGAATAAGTAGTTTCAAATGCCTATTTTGAATACTTTCATTACCTCACTTTTTAGAAACTCAGAATTTCTTCCAAGAGTTTTCTCAGAGACGAAACACTCTGATCCTTCCTTTTTCCATTCCAAGTCTAGCTCTTCACCCATCTCACTAAATGCATGCTTTTAGTGTAGATGTTACTCTGATACGGTGGTTGCTGCCGTTTGTTATGGAGGTTCCCACCATGTGTTAGGAGTTCTTAGGGATCTGCTTTCTGTTTTATATGTTTTGAGAGAAAACGTTTGCGACAGGCTGTAGTTTGGTTCTTAAGCTTCAGTCATGTTGGCCACTAAAAAGAGTTTTCTCCGCCGTAATAGGTGTAGTCTCGCCGTTAGTTTTGAGAGGAGATACCATGAAGGCGTTTACTTTATCGCGCTTTCCTTTTTGGTTTAGCTTTGCGAAGATGTTCGATCCCTTCCTCCCCATGGCCGATCTGATAGGTGAAGGAAGGGTGGATCTGAATGTTAGATCCACTTTTTCCTTGATCTTTCAGATTTTCCATGGTTGAAACTTCCGATGAACGAGAGATAACGGCGTAAGACGTTTCTTGGATGAGAGACGAACCTCTGGAAATAGAGTCGTCCTTTGCTTTGGGTGGAACGGGAGAAATCCCTTTTAATTTTGTTGGCGAAATTGAGGATTGGGAAGTTATACTTCCGAGCACATCAGATAAAGTGTGCTCGTCGTATGGGGATCATGTCTTTCCCATGTATGAAGTGGTTTTCAAAGACATGGATTTCTGCCTTCCCTTCTCTGATTTCCAAAGGGATGTACTCCGATGGACAAAGTTGTCTCCTTCTCAGATCCAACACAATTCTTATGCTTTCATGAGGGCGTTTGAATTGGTGTGTCAATACTTGGGAGTCCCTGCCTCCAAAAATGTTTTCTTCTCCATATTCACTGTTCAACAGGGAACCGCTTGGGTATCTTTCCGCCAAAACAAAAAGATGTTTGACATATTTGCGGGGAAGGTACGGAGTTTCAAGGAGCGATTCTTCTTGGTAAAGCTTAGGAGTGAATTGGCCTTGGACACTCTTTTGCAGACGGCGGAGGGTGAATCCCCAGATAGGCGCCCTTTCTTCCCTCTGTGCTGGAGTAGGGATCACTTTCGCTATGAATCGAAAGATTTTTGCCGGAGTGTTTCCAGTCTGACAGAGGAAGAGAAAGAGGTCCACCGAAAACTCAGGGCATCTGTTCAATCTTTTCCGCGGGGGATTAAGACTGATAAACGGGGAAATCTGGTGATGGA
This sequence comes from Medicago sativa, assembly GCF_051527215.1. Taxonomy (NCBI): domain Eukaryota; kingdom Viridiplantae; phylum Streptophyta; class Magnoliopsida; order Fabales; family Fabaceae; genus Medicago; species Medicago sativa. The sequence goes on from NC_140751.1 coordinate 37,815,586, forward strand.
TGCGGAGGGAAAATCGGTAACAGAGCCCCGCTTCATCAATACCCATGAATTGGTGGTGTCTAAGGACCCAGATGGTTGCCTTGGTAGTTATATCTCTTTTTCTTCCTTTTCATTCTAACCTTGTTTACAGTCTTTCGTGCTTGACTTATTTTCCGCACTTTGTGTTTGTAGGAAAAATGAAAGATCTTCAGGTGCTTGTGAATGAAACGAGCAAAAAGGTCACCGCCAAGAATCGGCGCAAGAACATTCAATTCGTGAGTCACCTTCTGGCCGGGGCCAACCCTAGATCGACTTCTCGACCGATTGTGTAATTAGGGGGAAGTGACGATCCTAAGGAGGGGGTGCATGAGCTCGCCAAGAGGAAGAGGGTGGATACAATTATCCGTGAGCCGGTCATGCCCATCAAGGCCGTTCCTTTCTGCTCTGTGAGTGGGGAATTTCTGCAGCTCCCAAGAGTATGGTCGGAGCCAGAGCGTTGTGGCTCTGACTCATCCCTTTTTCTTGTTGATCCAGAATTGAAAGTTATCCAAGACCTTGGTCTTGCCGGCCGAAGCAAAGCAATAACGGAAGGAGTTATTGCTGCGATGAAGGCTTTGGAGGTCGCCGCGGTCCTAAATAGTGTTTCGATGGAAGGCGAGATCCGGATGGACGTGCTGAAGGAGGAGAGCGACACTCTTGCGGCTAAGGTCTCCCAACTTGAAGGTGATGCCGCTGCTGCGAGGTCAGTTGCTGAGGAGCGTGACCGCCGCATCGTTGCTTTGAAAAAGCAAGTGGCGGATGCTCGAACAACTCAAAAGCAAGCAACTGAGGCCTTTAACAAGTTGGCTGACGAGAAGAAGGCCCTAGAGGAGTCTTTGAAGAGGGCATACCTTCCTGAGGAGGATGAGATGGAGGATACGGCTGCACTGAACCGTGCCGGCATGGTTGAGAGGGTCAGCGTGCTGGAAGGAAGCTTGGTGGATGCCACCAAGTTTCGTTTTGACCGCGCAGTGGATCAGTTGAAGGTGGTGAACCCCGGCATTGACTTATGTGTCAATGGAATCCATCACCTTAGTCTTGTTGACGATGGAGTGATTAAGCCTCCCCCAGCCGTGGGCGAAGACATAGGGCATGTTAATGACGCCCAGGCCAAAGAGGCCTTGTAATTTTAATCTCTTCTTTAACAAACTTGCTTGTAATCGGCTTTTATGCCACTGACACTGTGTGCCCTTCGTGGTACCTTACATTTGCTTTGTTTATTTAACTCGTTTTCTCTTATCACACTTGTCTTGAAAATGTTTGTTTTTATTTTTAAGTATGATATTCGAACTGAGTGCTCGTTGTGTGAGGATTTTATACTGTTTGAAGTATTTTTGAGAGCGAACTGTTAGTCTTGTACATTTTAAGAATAATAATCTGTATGCTCGAATGTTTCGTTTCTTGATGCTTATTTTGATTTTTTAAGCGATCAATGAATCAAAAATAGATTTGCTAAGGCGAGGTAGTCTACCCCCGACAGTCGTTGCATTGACGAAGTAAAGTAAGGGTTGGGGAGCTTATATATTTGACCTTTTTCGGCGAATTGGTACTTTAACTCATTGTTCTAAATTAAAGGTTTGCTCTTCGTCCCCCGGTATTGTTGCTCGTTCGGAACAAATACCTTTTGCGTTGTTTTGTGAAGGAAAGGGAATCCGAGCGTGAGAGTCCTAACTGTTACGCGGGGTGTTTGTTAGAAGCATTTCACATCCAAGAGATCGTTTATCTGAATGTGTGTCCAAAGTTGTGTTTCGGACGTAAAACAGAGGATGAACGAAAAAATCAATTGAAGTTCAACTCGTCGAGGCGTGAATCACCCATCGCGAGCTGGGTCTACCTAACATGCCGAGCAGTGATGTCGCAGTTGGGAGCGAACATACTGAGGTTTAAGTGATTCTGTTGTGTAGATTTCACTTATCCTTTAAGAATGTTTTGGATTTGGAGTGGCACGACTTTCCTCCTCCGTTGTAATTGCTCGTTTAGTGGGAGCATGAAGTTCGTTATGTTGAACTAGGCATGTTCCTTTGAGTTTGGTTGGCTCTGTTTGCCATCTAAGTGCAATAGCTTTTGAGTTTTTCGGTATTCCAAGTTCTTGGAATTGGGTCCTTTCTGAGGTCATCGGGATCGTAGGCTCCCGTTACAGTTTTCATTCGGATTTTGTAGGGTCCCTTCCAGTTGGCAGCGAGTATCCCTTCTTCAGAATCTTTCTGGTTTCGTCGAAGGACGAGGTCGCCAACTTTGAATTCTCGTTTGATGACCTTCTTGTTGTGGCGAGCTGCTATCTTTTGTTTTAACGTTGTTTCTCGCAAAGCATCTTCACTTCTGATCTCGTAGACGAACTCGAGTTCTTCTCGTAAATTCACCGAATTGGCTGGGAATTCAGTTTTGGCGCTAGTTTGCCATGTGAGCTCATTTAACTCAGTGGGAATGACCGCTTCTGTCCCATAGGTGAGTCGGAAAGGTGACTCGCTCGTCGTGGAGTGAGGAGTTGCTCTATAGGCCCAAAGGACTGTATGTAGCTCCTTAGCCCAACTAGTTTTGGCCTCGTCTAGTCTTCTTCGTATTCCTCGCAAGATCACCTTGTTTGCTACTTTGGCTAGTCTGTTAGCTTGAGGGTGCTCGACGGAGGTGAAGCTTTGTGTGATGCCGATATTTCTCAAGTAGTCCTGGAATTTTTGTTCGGTGAACTGAGTTCCGTTGTCAGAGAACACCAGGGCCGGTACTCGAAATCTTGCTAGTATGTTTCTTTTGAAGAAACAGAGTACATTTTTTGTTGTGATTTTAGCTAGAGGTTCAGCTTCGATCCACTTAGTTGAATAGTCGATTGCTACGACCAAGTATATGAGTTGTCCGGCAGCTTTAGGAAATGGTTCCAGAAGGTCAATGCCCTACCAAGCAAACGACCAAGGATAGACTAAAGATGCCAGTTCCGCAGGAGGTGCGATGTGCATATCTCCATGCCGTTGACATTTGTCACACAGGTTGACGTAATCTTTGGCGTCCTTCAGCAAGGTGGGCTAAAAGTATCCTGCTCGTAAGACTTTTTTGGCGAGAGCTTTTGCTCGAAGCTATTGCCCACTTATGCCATCATGTACTTCGGCGAGGACTTCTTAGGTCTCATTTGGTCCCAGACACTTGATAAGTGGTGTGATGAAACCCCTTTTGTAAAGGGTTCTTTCCACTAAAGTGAATGAGCAGGGCCTTCGCTTCAGCTTCGTTCTTTCATAAGGATATGAAGGGAATTCCCTGCTAGTTATGTAGCGTGTTATAGGTCCCTTCCAGTGTGCTAGATTCATTAAGGACTTCTTGAATTACTGTTTTGTTTTTGTTTGCAGTCCGTGTGCTAGCGAGTTTTGAGAGAATGTCCGCTCGGGTATTCTGTTCGTGGGGAACGTGAATTACCTCAACAGCCTCGATTTCTTTCATTTTTGTCAACACTAGCTGGACGTATTCTTGAAGATGCTCTTCTCTGACCTGGTAGTCGCCAGTAACCTGAGAAGCCATTAATTGAGAATTTGTAAAGATTTTTACCTTTTTAGCTCCTAGATCCTGGGCGGTCCGTAGGCTGGCTAAGAAGGCTTCATATTCTGCTGTATTGTTCGTCACAGGAAAGGACAAACTGAGGGAGACTTCACCGACAATGCCTTCGATGTTTTCAACGATCACCTCGGCTCCGCTCCCTTTAGAATTGGATGATCCATCAACGAAGATGGTCCTCTCTTCCTCCTTGATCTCCTCGACGGGGATGGTCATTTCGGCTAGGAAGTCTGCGAACACTTGTGCCTTCAGTGCTTTCCTGGATTCGTAGTGTATGTCAAATTCTAACAGTTGGAGTGACCACTTCATCATCCTTCCAGCGACGTCAAGGTGACCCTAGATTTTCCTGATGGGTTGGTCCGTTCGGACTATGACCGTATGAGCCAGGAAATATTGCCTTAGCCTTCGTGCTGCCGTTACGAGAGCGACGGCCACCTTTTCAATCTTTTGGTACCTCGTCTCTAGCCCTAGCAACGCTTTTCTCGTGAAGTATGTTGGTTTCTGTCCCTCCGGCATTTCCCTGATTGGAACGGCGCTGACCGCATCAGATGAAACAGAGAGGTAGAGGTATAATACTTCGCCTTGGTCGGGTCACGAGAGAACCAAAGTTTGGGATAGGGCGCTGTTGAGATGTGTCAGTGCGACTTCACATTCGTCTGTCCATTCAAACTTTGTTTCTTTCTTGAGAAGTTTGAAGAAAGGAAGAGCGTGTTGAGCGGACTTGGCAATGAATCGGGATAGCGAAGTTAACATTCCATTAAGCGTTTGGATACACTTTTCAGAGTAGGGTGTAGGGAGTTCTGTAAATGGTCGGCATTTGTCTGGATTTGCCTCAATTCCTCTTTCTGTTAAGTAGAAGCCGAGGAACTTACCCGCTTGGACTCCAAACGTGCATTTTTCAGGATTGAGTCACATGTTGTATTTATGGGTTTATTCGAACACCCTCCTGAGATAAGCGGGATGATCAACCTTCTGTTGAGATTTGACGATCATGTTGTCTATTTAAACCTCAAGAATGTAGCCCATAAGTTTTTTGTCGTAGACTTTATTCATCATTCATTGATAAGTAGCCCCCACATTTCGAAGACCAAAGGGCATTACGTTGTAGTAATAGTTCCCAGATTCAATCATGAAAGCTATTTTCTCTTTATCTTCGTCAGCTATGGGTATCTGGTTGTAACCAGAATAGGCATTCAAGAAGGATAAGAGTCTGTAACCAGAGGAATTATCTACGAGTTTATCTATGTTAGGATGAGGATATGCATCTTTAGGGCAAGCCCTATGAAGATCGGTATAATCAACACACATAAGCCATTTTCCGTTAGATTTCTTGACAAGTACAACATTTGAGAGCCATGTAGTGTATTTGGCCTTAGAAATAAAGTTTGCCTCTAGGAGGTCTTTTATAGTTTTTTCTGCAACCTTCGATTTTTCAGGAGACTGCTTCCTACGTCGCTGGGCCACAACACTAATACTAGGATTGACTGTCAGCTGATGACAATTGACGCTAGGGTCGATTCCGGGCTTGTCAGCTGCGCTCTAGGCGAATAGATCCGCATTTTCCTTTAAACAAGCGACCAACTGTGCTCCGACTAGTTCAGGAATATCCTTGGCGATCTTCAAGTTTTTTGTGGGATCGTCTCTGAAGGAGACCAACTCGAATTCTCCATCGGGAATAGGCCTAAGAAGTTTTGCGTTGAGGGGATCCTTCTTTTCCTTCTTTTGTTCCTTAAGGTCTTGCTTGGTGAACCTGGGGTAAAGTTCGACCAAATTTGCGTCCAAAGAGCTCGCAACAACTTTCCTTTTATCCTCAGCAGTTTTGCTGAACTGGAAAACCGAGTTCTGGGTTTTATTGGCCTGAAGAAAACATCTTCGAGCAGCCTCGATGTCTCCGTTTAGGGAACCGATGATGCCATCCTTTGCATGGTATTTCAACTTCAGATGAGTCGTTGAACATGCAGCGCCCAGTTGGGCGAGTCCTGTCCTCCCTATAATGCAATTATAGAGAGACGGTCAGTCGATCACCAGAAATGGGATCTTTATTGTATTCCTGGCCTACTTTTCACCAAAGATGACCAGCAGTTCTACGTAGCCCCAAGGTTGAGTCGAGGAGCCGTTGAAGCCGTAGAGTTCGTTTCCAACGTACGGAGAAAGGTTTTTCTTAGTTAGTTGGAGGGTTTTGAATAACCTGGTGTACATGATGTCGCATGAGGCCCCTGTGTCTATCAGGACTTGGCGAACATCGGTGTTAGCCATCGATGCTCGAACGAGCAATGGGATGGTTGAATTTGGAGCCCCACCAGGTAGTTTGGAGTCGTAGAATTCCAACGGTGGTCTTGCTCCTAAGTTTGAATTGGAGGGGACCAGCAGGTTGACGCTCATGAGCTCTTCGAACTTTCTCTTAGTGCTTCCTATGGAGATGTTTATCGTTCCACCTGTGATGACGTTGGCTATGTGGAACTGTTCCCATGTGCATTAGTAGGGGACGACTTTGACGTTGTCAGGGAAATCGCCCAAATGCTCTACAGACATGGCGACTACCTTGTCCGCATCATTGCCATCGTTGATGAGTTCAATGGTTTTCTTTTCTGGCTCTGGGTTCTTGACGAACTGCCATCCTCGCTGGATGAGGAGTTCAATAGCATCCTTCAAGTCGATGTAGTCATAAGTAAGATTCTCATGGCACTTGTGGAATCGACGGTATTTAGTTTTGTGGACCCTCTTCTTCCTCTGCGAAGGAGCCTTTGGTGGCTTAACACCAGCTTCCTTCAGATCGGCTACAGCCATCTTGACAAAAAATTTCTCCCTGGACATGGCCAGGGGTGTGTACTCGGTGAAACGACCGGTGGGTCCCGTGCTTTCTCTAGCCACTTTGCCTTCCCTCTTCTTCTCATGTAAGGGCTTTTTGGAGGATTCAGCAGCAGGCTCCTCCTTCCTGGATTTGTTGAGGCTGTCCGCGTACAGCTCCTCTTCATATCTTATTTAGATCTTGGCGATTGCTAGGAAATCGTTAAGGGTCCTTGGGCGATCAAGGCAGACATCTTTCTTGACGTTTGTGCCTTCGCACAGTGTAACAACCCGATTTTTCGTAAGTTTTGTTTTATTATTTATTTAATTGTTTATTTATGTGTGATATGTGCTCATATGCGATTATTTGCCTCTGTGTGTGTTTTGGTGGGAATTTGTAGAATTCGGTGTTAGAAGGGTATTTAGTCATTTTGGACTTAGGGGCATTTTGGTCATTTTATGAGTGGGGGTAATTTTGTAATTTTGATAAGGATTGTCTTTAGTGCTTAGTGAGAGTGGTTATTTTACTAAGTCACTAGAGAGAGTATAGTAATTATTTATTTACCGGTAGCTGACCGTTGTTATTACATTTTACCGTTAAGTGAGTAGTAACATTTGGGTAAGAATAGAAATGGGTTAAGCCCATTAAGGTGTTGTGAGTTAAGCCCACCTAGGTGAACCTATATAAACTCTTGTTAGTAGAGAAATAGGGTTTTTCACCAACATTTTGTAATTGAGAATAGATAGATATAGAGAGGAGATAAGGGTTTGAAGAGGAGATCTAGAAGAGGCTAGAGGGAGCTAGAGATTCAAGCTTTGGGAGCTAAAGTGAAGCCTTAGTTGGTGTTGAGAAGGATTAAGGTAAGGGGGTTAGAATTCAAGCATAATTAATAGTTTTGTTCTTCCCTAATTCTTTGATTAAGTGGTTAATTTGATTTTTACAAGTAGAAATTCGTGCTTGAATTTGAGGACATGATTCTATGCATGAATTGAATGATAATTGTGTTGTTGTTGTTGAACTTGCATGACAAAATGGGTTTATATGCATATAACATGTTCTTGAGTGAAATTGATGATGAATAATGTTGTGGTTGATAAATTGATGATGAATTCAAGATTGGTTGTTGTTGTTGATGTTGTGAGGTGTTGCTGTTGATGAATGGAACCTTGGGTAACCATGATCTTTGAGCTTGTGATGATTTGTGTTGTTTATTTTTTTGAAGTTTTATGAAAATGGGTCAAATGGTGAATTTTGTTGGGAGAATGTTTTGGGTCAAATTTTATATGAATTTGAGTGTCTTTTCATGTTTGGAATTGTTTAGACAAACCATGGGATCAAATTTGGGTATTGGGAAGTCAAAATAGGGCTTTTGGGGTGACAATGGGGTTTTTCCCGAGAGCTTACTGTCACAACTCGCCACAGCAAGCTGGAGGCTAGTTGGACACGAGCAACAGGGGCTTCCTGTTGCTTGCTCGCCTCGCGAGTAAAGTTACTCGCAACGGCGAGTTGCACAGGGCAGTACCCCCTTTTTTGCGTTCTTGCGTCTTTTTCCCTCGTTTTTGTTTTGATTTGGTTTTTGGTGTAAACATGGAAGTTTTAGTTAATCTTTTTATCTTTCCAATGGCTCTGGTTTGACTTGAAATTGATTCTAGGATTTTAAGTTATGAGGAAAACACTCTAAGGATGTCTTCGAGAAATTTTACGAAAACTTCGCATAACCACTTTTAAGTCAACCCAAACCTTATGGATTGTTTCCTACTTTCAAACTTGGGTTCTATAAGTTCAATTATGGTTTTCAAACTGTGATGTGTGGGGTCTAACTTGTTTTGCTTAGAAAATGGAAATTTCTTGAAAAATGTTTCGGTGAGACGAACTTTGTGATTTTCATGAATTCGTCGTGTTTGGCCGGTGAAACGCTAAGGTATCCTCTACTTCACCCACATGTGGCCTAGAGGTATACTTAGTTGGGGCAATGGAACTTGTTTACATGGTTTTGGCTTAAATGCTCAATTATTTCTAAAGTTGTGATTTTTAGAGACGAAATTTGTTGGAAATGTTTTTAAGAGCCAATTGCCTTATGAATGCTTGTGGATAGTTGATATAATTTATGTTGAGATGATTGATGATGTATATATGTGATAACTATATGTTGATTGAATTATGGATGTTGTTGGTGATTGTATATATGTCAAGTGGCGGTGAATTGTTGTCGATTGCATATGTTGGTGATGGTGAGGTGATTTGTTTGTGCGAACATATGCATTGTATTCGAGTCATATGTTCATGCATTCACGACTGATGGTGGCGGATTTTATATCCAATTGAGGTGATTGCGATGTTTTTGTTGCATCAAAGGTGCCGACCTTGAGGTGATTTGGTACCACATGCATGTATGTGTCGAGTTTAGGCATATCACATTGCATGAGTCTTAATTGTTGTATTGAATGATGAATGTTGATGATGAGTGTGCTAAATGATCATATAATTGTAATGATTGAGGTTGTTATATGAATGTGGATGTGGAGGTTAAATGTTCATGATGATTTATTGAGAATTGAACTGTTTTATCTATATCAAGTTTTTATATATTGATTATGATTGATGTAATACTAACCTCCAGTGGTTTTGACTGCCTACCTGTCTGTGTGGATGGGTAGATGTTGTGCAGGAGTAGTCCGCTTGCGGTGAGTGCTTGGATAGCTGGAGTTAGCCTCCGCTGTCATTTGGAGTTATAGTCTATGGCTCTGATTAGGTCGAGTCAGTGTCTTTTGGTTGTGTTGGACTTATTTTATTTATTTGAGGTGTACTATTTGTTGAGGATGGAGAATTTTCTTATGATGATGTATTTGACCATGGAATATGTATGATTTTATGTCCGCTGCGATTGTTGAGATTTATATCTAAGCATGCAAGCCGTTGTTTAGTTTGAGACGTAGCGTCTAATTCTTGAATATTTGCTATATTCGCATGTTTTATTGCTTTAATAGAATTAGGGCATTACAAGTTGGTATCAGAGTCGTGGTCAGTCCTTGTCCGGACTAGTATGCGTTAATTTTTCCTTTTGTGCACGAATGGTAATGGATTACCTTCGGTACTTTTTTGTTGTGCTGTTGTTCTTATCTGTTGGTTGGTTTTATGTAGAAGTGAGATGGCTGGTGGTAGAGATGATGCGGCAATTGCGTAGGCTTTGGCTTCGATGGCTCAGGTGTTGGCTCAGGCTAACGAGCAGGCGGCGGTTGGTCATCGTGATCCTGGAGAGGCTGAGGAGCGGAGGCTTGATCGTTTCTTGCGAAACAGTCCGCCGACGTTCAAGGGTAGGTATGACCCGGATGGAGCTCAGACATGGATGCAAGCCATGGAGAGGATCTTTCATGCTATGGTGACTAGTGAGGACCAGAAGGTTAGGATGGCTACTCACATGCTTGCTGAGGAGGCTGAGTATTGGTGGACCAATGCTAAAGGAAGGCTTGAGGCTGGTGGAGCTGTGACTTGGGCTAGGTTCAAGACTGAGTTTTTGAGGAAGTACTTTCCTGAGGATTTGAGGACTAAGAAAGAAGTGGAATTCTTGAACTTGAAGCAGGAGAACCGTTCAGTGGCCGAGTATGCTGCAAAGTTTGAAGAGCTTTCGAGGTTTTGTCCGTACATCAATGCGTAGGATGCTATGGTTTCCAAGTGTGTGAAGTTCGAAAGTGTTTTGAGGTCCGACATCTATCAGTACATGTGTATTCAGGAGATCCATGACTTTGACACTTTGGTGCATAAGTGTCGTATGTTTGATGACGCCGGGAGGGCTAAGGCTAATCATTACAAGGCTTAGAATGAGAATAAGGGAAAGGGTCATGGATTTGGGAAGCCGTATAGCAAGGACAAAGTAAAGAAGAAAGAATCCGGTGGAGGCTCTAAGTCGAATGTTGCTGAGGTGAGATGCTACAAGTGTGGAATTTTGGGTCATTACTCGATTGATTGCAAGAAAGGAGAGAGTTGCTACAAGTGGGGGGAAGCAGGTCACAAGGCTTTTGAGTGCAAGAAGAAGATTACTTGCTACAATTGTGGTGAAGAGGGTCATCTCAGTACTAAGTGTACCAAGCCGAAGAAGGCAGCGGGGAAGGTGTTTGCATTGAATACGGAAGAGGTAGAGCATCCGGATAATCTCATCCGAGGTATGTGTTTTATCAATAGTACTCCTTTAATTGCAATTATTGATACTGGTGCTACTTTTCTCGCGGTTAGTTGTGTTGAGCGTTTGGGTTTGGTTGTGACTCCGTTGTCTCGAGGGATGGTTATCGACACATCAGCTAGTGGTTCAGTGACTACTTCCTTAGTGTGTGCTCAGTGTCCTGTTAGTTTTGGCAATGTTGATTTTGAGTTGGATCTTGTGCGTCTTCCGTTGAAGCATATGGACGTGAGTTTTGGTATGGATTGAATGTTGACTTTTGGTGTTAACATTAATTGTTTGACCAAGAGTGTAACGTTTTCTAAGCCGGTAGCGGAGATGGGTGAGAAGTTCTTAACCGCGGAGTAAGTGAAGAAGTCTTTGGACGGTGAAGCTCATGTGTTCATGATGTTTGCTTCCTTGAAGGAAAGTAGTGAGAATGGAGTTAGTGATTTGCCGGTAGTGCAAGAGTTTCCAGAAGTTTTTCCGGACGACATTACCGAGTTACCGCCAGAGAGGGAAGTTGAGTTTGCAATTGATTTGGTACCAGGAACGAGTCTTATTTTGATTGTGCCGTATCGGATGTATGCATCAGAGTCGGGTGAATTGAAGAAGCAGTTGGAAGAGTTGCTCGAGATGCAGTTTATCAGGCCGAGTGTTTCTCCGTTGGGTGCTCCTGTGTTGCTGGTTAAGAAGAAGGATGGAAGCATGAGGTTGTGTGTGGATTATCGGCAATTGAACAAAGTGACAATCAAGAATCGATATCCGCTTCCGAGGATTTATGATTTGATGGATCAGTTGGTTGGTACGGAAGTGTTCAGCAAGATTGATTTGAGGTCATGTGATTTCTAAAGGTGGAATTGTCGTGGATCCGTCAAAGGTTGATGTAGTGTTGCAATGGGAATCACCTAAGTCTGTTTTTGAAGTTAGAAGCTTTCTTGGTTTGGCAGGTTATTATCGGAGGATCATTGAGGGATTCTCTAAGTTGGCGTTTTCATTGACGCAGTTGACTCGGAAAGGGCAAGCTTATGTTTGGGATGCTAAGTGTGAGAAGAATTTCCAAGAGTTGAAGAAGAGGTTGACTTCAGCTCCAGTGTTGATTTTACCGAATCCGAGGGAATCGTTTGTTGTGTATTGTGATGCTTCTAAGATGGGTCTTGGTGGCATGCTTATGCAGAATCGTCAGGTTATGGCTTATGCTTCGAGGCAGTTGAAAGTGCATGAGAAGAATTATCCGACTCATGACTTGGAATTGGCGGCAGTGGTGTATGTGTTGAAGATTTGGAGGCATTATCTGTATGGTTCTAAGTTTGAGGTGTTCAGTGTTCATAAGAGTTTGAAGTACTTGTTTGACCAGAAAGAGTTGAATATGAGGCAGAGAAGGTGGTTGGAGTATCTTAAGGACTTTGATTTTCAGCTGAGTTATCACCCTGGGAAGGCGAATATTGTTGTTGATGCTTTGAGTAGGAAGTCGTTGCATATGTCTGCTTTGATGGTTAAAGAAATGGAGTTGATTGAGAAGTTTCGAGATTTGAGTTTGGTTAGCGAGTTGACGTCGGATGGTGTGCGGTTAGGGATGTTGAAGCTGACGAGTAATATTTTGGAAGATATCAAGAATGGTCAGAAGGAAGATTTGGAACTTGTAGATCGAGTGGCGTTGGTTAAGGTAAGGGTGGAGATTTCAGATTGGATGAGAACGGTGTTTTGATGTTTCGTGATCGTGTTTGTGTACCAGATGTTCTTGAGCTTAAGAGACGGATTTTGGAAGAAGGCCACATAAGTAGTTTGAATATTCATCCAGGAGCGACTAAGATGTATCATGATTTGAAGAGGTTGTTTTGGTGGCCTGGAATGAAGAAGGAGATCGCAGAGTTTGTTTATGCTTGTTTGGTTTGTCAGAAGTTTAAGATTGAACATCAGAAGCCGTCGGGTTTGATGCAACCGTTGTTTGTTCCAGAGTGGAAGTGGGATAGTATCTCTATGGATTTTGTTGGAGCTTTGTCGAAGACTATTAAGGGTTTTGATTCGATTTGGGTGATTGTTGATCGGTTGACGAAGTCGGCACATTTTGTTCCTATCAATATCGGTATGTCTGTGGCGAAGTTGGCTGAGATCTACATTGAGCAGATTGTTAGGTTGCATGGCATTCCTTCTAGTATTGTGTCGGATCGGGATCCAAAGTTTACTTCTAAGTTTTGGGAGAGTTTGCAAGTTGCTTTGGGAACTAAGTTGAGGTTGAGTTCTGCTTATCATCCCCAGATTGATGGTCAGACGGAGGACTATTCAGAGTTTGGAAGATTTGTTGAGAGCTTGTGTTTTGGAGCAAAATGTCTGTTGGATCGAATGTTTAACGTTGATTGAGTTTACTAACAACAACAGTTTTCATTCTAGTATCGGAATGGCACCGTTTGAGGCTTTGTATGGTCGGAAGTGTAGAACTCCGTTGTGTTGGTATAAGTCAGGTGAAAGTGCTTTGTTAGGACCGGAAGTTGTGCAAGAAACTATAGAAAAGGTTAAGATGATTCAAGAGAAGATGAGAGCATCTGAGAGTAGGCAGAAGAGTTATCATGATAAGAGGAGGAAGGATATTGAGTTTCAGGTTGGTGATCATGTGTTTTTGAGGGTGAATCCTGTAACCGGTGTGGGTCGTGCTTTGAAGTGTCGGAAGTTGACTCCTCGTCTTGTTAGACCGTTTGAGATTATTGAGAAGGTTGGGGTTGTAACGTATCGGATTGCGTTGCCATCGTCTTTGTTGAATCTTCATGATGTGTTTCATGTGTCTCAGTTGCGGAAGTATGTGTATGATGCGTCTCATGTGATTCAAGTGGATGATTTAGAAGTAAGGGATAATTTGACCGTTGAGACTTGGCCAGTTAGGATTGAGGATCGTGAATTGAAGCGTTTGCGTGGCAAGGAGATCGTTTTGGTTAAAGTGATTTGGGTTGGACCGACTGGTGAGAGTGCCACTTGGAAATCGGAGAGTAGGATGAGGGTTTCGTATCCAGAGTTGTTTCCTTCAGGTAATTTCGAGGGCGAAAATTCTTTTAGTGGGGGAGAGTTGTAACAGCCCGATTTTTTGTCAGTTTTGTTTTATTATTTATTTATGTGTGATATGTGCTCATATGCGATTATTTGCCTCTGTGTGTGTTTTGGTGGGAATTTGTGGAATTCGGTGTTAGAAGGGTATTTTAGTTATTTTGGATTTAGGGGCATTTTGGTCATTTTATTAGTGGGGGTAATTTTGTAATTTTGATAAGGATTGTCTTTAGTGCTTAGTGAGAGTGGTTATTTTACTAAGTCACTAGAGAGAGTATAGTAATTATTTATTTACCGGTAGGTGACCGTTGTTATTACATTTTACCGTTAAGTGAGTAGTAACATTTTGGTAAGAATAGAAATGGGTTAGGCCCATTAAGGTGTTGTGAGTTAAGCCCAATTAGGTGAACCTATATAAACTCTTGTTAGTAGAGAAATATGGTTTTTCACCAACATTTTGCAATGGAGAAGAGATATAGATAGAGAGGAGATAAGGGTTTGAAGAGGAGATCTAGAAGAGGCTAGAGGGAGCTAGAGATTCAAGCTTTGGGAGCTAAAGTGAAGCCTTAGTTGGTGTTGAGAAGGATTAAGGTAAGGGGGTTAGAATTCAAGCATAATTAATAGTTTTGTTTTCCCTAATTCTTAGATTAAGTGGTTAATTTGATTTTTAGAAGTTGAAATTCGTTCTTGAATTTGAGGACATGATTCTATGCATGAATTGAATGATAATTGTGTTGTTGTTGTTGAACTTGCATGACAAAATGGTTTATATGCATATAACATGTTCTTGAGTGAAATTGATGATGAATAATGTTGTGGTTGATAAATTGATGATGAATTCATGATTGGTTGTTGTTGTTGTTGTTGTTGTTGTTGTGAGGTGTTGCTGTTGATGAATGGAACCTTGGGTAACCATAATCTTTGAGCTTGTGATGATTTGTGTTGTTTATTTTTTTGAAGTTTTATGAAAATGGGTCAAATGGTGAATTTTGTTGGGAGAATGTTTTGGGTCAAATTTTATATGAATTTGAGTGTCTTTTCATGTTTGGAATCGTTTAGACAAACCATGGGATCAAATTTGGGCATTGGGAAGTCAAAATTGGGGTTTTGGGGTGAAAATGGGGTTTTTCCCGAGAGCTTACTGTCACAACCCGCCACAGCGAGCTGGAGGCTAGTTGGACGCGAGCAACAGGGGCTTCCTGTGGCTTGCTCGCCTCGCGAGTAAAGTTACTCGCAACGGCAAGTTACACAGGGCAGTACCCCCTGTTTCGCGTTATTGCATCTTTTTCTCTCATTTCTGTTTTGATTTGGTTTTTGGTGTAAACATGGAAGTTTTAGATAATCTTGTTATCTTTCCAATGGCTCTGGTCTGACTTGAAATTGATTCTTGGATTTTAAGTTATGAGGAAAACACTCTAAGGATGTCTTAGAGAAATTTTACGAAAACTCCGCATAACCACTTTTAAGTCAACCCAAACCTTATGGATTGTTTCCTACTTTCAAACTTGGGTTCTATAAGTTCAATTATGGTTTTCAAACTGTGATGTGTTGGGTCTAACTTTTTTTGCTTAGAAAATGGAAATTTCTTGAAAAATGTTTCGGTGAGACGAACTTTGTGATTTTCATGAATTCGTCGTGTTTGGCCGGTGAAACACCAAGATATCCTCTACTGCACCCACATGTGGCCTAGAGGTATACTTAGTTGAGGAAATGGAACTTGTTTACTTGGTTTTGGCTTAAATGCTCAATTATTTCTAAAGTTGTGATTTTTAGAGACGAAATTTGTTGGAAATGTTTTTAAGAGCCGATTGCCTTATGAATCCTTGTGGATAGTTGATATAATTTATGTGGAGATGATTGATGATGTATATATGTGATAACTATATGTTGATTGAATTATGAATGTTGTTGGTGATTGTATATATGTCAAGTGGTGGTGATTTGTTGTCGATTGCATATATACTAAATGTTGGTGATGGTGAGGTGATTTGTTTGTGTGAACATATGCATTGTAGTCGAGTCATATGTTCATGCATTCACGACTGATGGTGGCATATTTTATATCCAATTGAGGTGATTACGATGTTTTTGTTGCATCGAAGGTGACGACATTGAGGTGATTTGGCCCCATATGCATGTATGTGTCGAGTTTAGGCATATCACATTGCATGAGTCTTAATTGTTGTATTGAATGATGAATGTTGATGATGAGTGTGCTAAATGATCATATTATTGTAATGATTGAGGTTGTTATATGAATGTGGATGTGGAGGTTAAATGTTCATGATGATTTATTGAGAATTGCACTGTTTTATCTAAATCAAGTTTTTATATATTGATTATGATTGATGTAATACTAACCTCCAGTGGTTTTGACCGCCTACCTGTCTGTATGGATGGGTAGACACTGTGCAGGAGTAGTCCGCTTGCGGTGAGTGCTTGGATAGCTGGAGTTAGCCTCCGCTATCATTTAGAGTTATAGTCTAGGGCTCTGATTAGGTCGAGTCAGTGTCTTTTGGTTGTGTTGGACTTATTTTATTTATTTGAGGTGTACTGTTTGTTGAGGATGGAGAATTTTCATATGATGATGTATTTGACCATGGTATATGTATGATTTATTGTCCGCTGCGATTGTTGAGATTTATATCTATGCATGCAAGCCGTTGTTTAGTTTGAGACGTAGCGTCTAATTCTTGAATATTTGCTATATTCGCATGTTTTATTGCTTTAATTGAATTAGGGCGTTACACGCAGACCTTTGGCAATGAGGTACCGTTTCATTGTATCGTCGGCACCTCGTACCTGTACGATTTCCTTGTTGAACCTTTCGATGTAATCTTGAAGAGGTTCGCTCTTTCCTTGGACAATAGCTTCGAGGGAAGCCACCGTCTTTGGTTGTGTTCTAGAAGCGGTGAAATGGGTGGTGAACTCGTCGCAGAGGTCGCTCCATGAGTCAATATAGTTTCTCCGTAAGTTCTTGAACCATGTGACGGCTCCTCGTCTCAGCGTGGTGACGAAGAGCTTGGATTTAACGGGGCCTCGCACCGATCGATAGGTGACAACAGCTTCAATGTTCTCAATGTGCTCGTCTGGATCTGTTGTTCCGTCCTACGAATCCATTTGAGGTGGCTTCTCTAGTCCTCGGGGAATAGGAGCGTCTCAGATGCGCCGTGTTAATGGACCGTAAGCGTTATGATCATTCTGGGAATCGCGGTTGTCCTCATAACTAGAGGGAGACCAAGAGCGTCTGTTGCGTCTTGGTAGGGATCTCCTTGGACGAGACCGTCTTGGAGGAGTTCTCCTTCTGGTTGACCTCCAGGTGTGGCTTGGAGATCTGACGCTAACTGAGTGCCGAGGGACCTGGAATATGAGTGGCGAAGGCTCGTCCCTTTTTGCTAGGTGCTGGGGAAGGAGTCCGTTTGGATTGGACCAACTGGCACGCTTGCTACAAATCTATCAGACGTCAGTTCTGTTCCTCGATTAACGACGTCTGTCGTTGAACCGTGCAGATCAGGTTACTGATGAGGGCACCTGTTGGTGTAGCGTTCTCTGACGTCTGTGTAGGTCGTAGAGGACCTTGCAGAGGCCTTTCTTCGAGAGGGATATCCTACTAATGGATTATTTGTATGGCATCCCCTCTAGGTGTACCCATAGGAGAAGGTGAAGATGTCATTCCGTCCCTTCGAAGGACACGAACTTCACTTCGTATCTGTGAGCTGGCACCATTGGCAGTCATGGTAGTTTTTTTTTGAAAGCTTTGGTTTTTAGTAGTGTAAAAATGGGGAGAGCTTATATTTCCCACAGACGGCGCCACTGATCGTACTTGATCAGAAGGTGACTGCCGGTGCTTTAAATGCGGTGGTTTGAGTGGTGGTTGAATGCTTTAATAATGATTTCTTGGAACGGCGGGAGGGTGTGTACCTGCAGGCACTCCGATGCTCAAGTCAGTAGAGATCAGAGAATGAGGGTTTAGAGAGAGAGAGTAGATTCTACCTTGGGGACGGCTAAGAGTCCCCTATATATAGAGGTGGGTGGCTGCAGAGCCGTTGTAATGGTACACGTGAGTCTGGCGGTTATGAAATTGCGGGTAGTTTAACCGCCGGAGAGAGATTCGCGGGAACGTTGGAAGAGACGTTGCAGTTCGTTTGAACTGGTCTCACTTGCTCCATGCACCACCCCCCCTCGCGGAGAAGGTGTGTGTTGCGAGTAATATTGCCAAACACGGTATTTAGGCTTGGTTAGTGTTGGGCCTAAGTAAATGGGCCTTAGGTCTTTCGACCGATCCAGAACAGTTGTCATGTGGAACTAATTCTTTTTAGGTTAAAGTATTAATATTAACCTCTATTTATTTTTTTTTGGATATTTATTTAATTTAATATCATTTTTAGTTTATTTATCTTTTGTTCGCTATTAAGTTTTTTTTAGCAATTATTTATTTCAAAGGATCGTAACCCTAGATTAGGTACTTAGGTTGTGACATGGCCTAATACAGTTATTACTATCTTGCTACTTATATCTTGATATTTATTGCTCGTATACTAATAACTATTTGTCTAGGAAGTAATTAGTTAGTAACTAGCGAAAGATATCGAAAGCGAGTTGACTCTAGTAGTAAGTACTTAGGAGATAACATTAGTAATACTAAGTAAAATCTGCTGAACGTGGAAGGTAACTAGTTATTAATTAAGGAAACAAGCGTTTCTGGGGAATTAACCTAATAGAACCATTCTCTTTAACCCTTGGTAAAGTAGAAGATATAGGGTTGTCCGTTTGTAGAACTACTATGTGCGAGATAGAGCGTGCTATGAGTGTCCTAAGATTTATAGATGGGTAGACCTATAGGAACCCTGGCCTTCATTGCCTTTGGAAATCTAGAAAAGCCAATATAAAGTCTATGATTTCAATTACCTTAGAGACGGTAAGATCCCACACGTAAGGATCACCGTGTGATCAGTAGGTGCAACCAGACACAGGAGGGATAAACCTAGTTAACCGAGATTTATAGACCCCACATGTAAAGGATCATTGTGTGATCAGCAGGTGCAGTTTCCAACCTTCCAGGTTAGTCACGTCCCAATGACCTCATCACTTTTATATTCTACCTAAGATAAATAAACGCAACATGACTGTTATTTAATATCCAGCAATATAAACAGAGGGGATTCGAAGAATCCATACCACTGCATACTTTTCTACAACCAAAAACAGGTAAACTTGCTCTGTTGTAAATAGATAAAAATTGCAAGCTTCTAACCCTTATCTTTTATGATATCTTCAACTTAAAAAATAAGTAAAACAAATTGTTTGGACGAAACGACAATCCATGTGGATACGATACTCTACTTATCACTTTATTACTTGGTAAACAATTTGGTACACTTGCCTAATCCGCACATCACACTACAACGTTGAAGTTAAAATATGAATGAGGCGGTGAAACGGAAGGTAAGGTGGAAAGTGAATCACACCTCGAGAGTAATGAGGAACCACCCTTACAAAGGCGCGGAGGCACGTAAATGCCTCTGTGAGATGCGATGTGAATATAAGAGTATGTTAGAGATGATCTGGGTGGTGGAAATAGAGTTTGGCGTATGTCTATGCGGTAATCCGCATAAAGCTTAGCCTGCTCTCTCACCGCGCTGTCTAGAACAGTTGCCCCCCAAGTCATTACTGTCTTTATGGCGTAATGAACTTATTATCCAGGGCGTGAAGGATGCCACGTCGGTGAGTCTTTATATCCAGGTGAAAAGGATGTTGTGTTGAGGTACTCCGTGCTGGACTCCCTGGTGGAAGATTCCTACCGAGTGCGGTTAGTTTGGTTATAAATGACGTAAAACTAAAGGGACATCTTTTCGGTTTTGCTTTACACGTGTCAGGAGCATGGGAGACACTCGCTGCAACTTCTTCCATTTCAGGCGTTCCACCACTCAAGTGTTTCTAGGGGCTCGAGGCTAATTCAACCATTGGATCATGGCCTTTGGCTCCTGATTGATATGGAGCGTTGATTCAAACGCTTTAAAGTCTTTAAAAGGTGGGAAACTCTTCATTCCCACTTTTTCTATCTTCTCAGCTCAATTGCACACTGAAACCGCAAATTTATCCTTTATTAACTTCCTTTTGTTTTTTCAGATCTCCTTAGTAGATGCTAGATTTTATGGTGATCTCGTTCGATTTGTTTGACCATAACTGAAGAATTTTGATCAGGTATGTTTTCTTCTTCCTTTCGCCTTTAAATTGTTTTCATCCTTTTTTGATCAGGTATGTTTTCTTCCTCCTTTCTTCTGAAGCTTTGTTGTTTTTCTTTTCCTTTTTATTGCATCGAAATCATGAAAGACATTATTGTTCTTGACTCTGAGAGTTAATTATGTGAGGAAGTTGATGAAATGCTTGTTGAGTGGGACTGTGTTCCAGATGAGGATGAGGAATTCAAACCACCCTCTGACGTACGAGTGTGTGTTGTTTTTAATTTTGATTTGATTGAGCTGATAAATCATGGTTTTGTCACCAATTTTGAAAGTGACGAGAACTATTGGTCTGTGAGAATGTCTTTATTCTCGTATATGAAGCGTTCTCCCTTCAACCCGAAAATTATGTGGTGATTAAAAGAGACTTCCAGATTCCGTACTCACGGTCTTCCTTTTCTATTTTACTGGATGAAACTCACAAGATACGTCAATAACACATATGTATCAGGAGACGGTGGAGGATTCTAGTTCCTCGCCTGGGGGCAATTTTCCGCTTTAATGAACGGTGGTGGTGTCATTGGTGGAGGCACCGCAGCCGAATGAATCCCATTGTTCGCAATCTTTAGAGAAACTTCAGTGTTGTTCTCGTCCTGTTCCACTGGTGTGATTATAGGCGTTGAACAGTCTTCTAGGATCTGAAAAGCCAATCAAACTTCCGCGCGACAGAATCCTTTCTTATAGTGGTTCTGTTTCTAGTTCTAGCTATAACTTCAAATGGAATAAGGTGACTGTTGAACCTGTTGGAACAAAATGTGTTTGACAATACCACTTTGAGTTTTGATGATAACAAGGTATTAAAAAATGTCAATTAGATATGCTAATATTTGTTCAAGTGTGCAGGACCATAGACAAAAATTTAAATGTCTTTATATCAAGCATAGGTTCTGGAAGAACAAATGAGAGCAATGAAGTTAACAAAAAGGAAGCTTATGTTGTAAGAAAGAGCATCTGAAGAGAAGAGGTTCTGAAGATCATCAAAAGCAGTCTCATCAGAAGCTGTCTACCAGAAGCTGACGTCATCAGAAGCTAAAGTTCATTAGAAGCTGAAGAATGGAAGCTAAATTCAGTAACATGTTGTTATTCTGAATTCATATCATTACAGAAGGAATAAAAGCCTGGAGCAACGGCTATTTCAGAGGAATTAGAAGGTTTTGGATGCTTATCCACAAGAGAGTGCGGGAAAAGGACATAGTACATTTGTACAACCACTACCTCCACTACTCCACTCCTCATGTATGCAATAGTACAAGACAACAGTTGTGACTATGCTGGTATTTCTCTATACAAGGAATGGATTTGAAATTGTTCCCTCCTAGAACAATAACCAAATCAAGCAACAGATCATTGGTGATTTCATCAAGCTTCAACAACGACTCTTTTGTGATGTGCTGGAAATTTCCAACGTATCTTTCACACGTCTATATAAAGGAGTGAAGACCTGAAGATTGAAAAGACTCTTACAACAATTTCAAAGTGCCAAACCTCTGGTGAAATTGTTTCACATCATGTTCACTTAGAATTTCTTATCAACTTTTATATCTTAGAAATTCTTGAGTCTTAAGAGTCTGTATCTGATTTGTATTTGTGAACACCACTGATTGTATAACAAGTGTTCAAACTCAAACATTTATCTTTGTAATTCTGTTTGAATAGAAGTCTCTTGCTTTTGTGCTTAAGCATATGAAGTCTCTTGCGTTTGTGCTTGAGCATAGGAAACCTCTTGCAGTTGTGCTTGAGTAGTTTGAAGTCTTTTGCTTTAGTGCTTGAGCAATTGTAATCAGATATTGATTTTAGTGAACTCTCCTTGGCAGCGCAGGAAGGAGTGGACTAGTTCCGGATTGTGGAAGGAGGCACAATAATTGCTTTGTGTCTTTCCTCTCTCTCTCTCTCTCTCTCTCTCTCTCTCTCTCTCTCTCTCTACTTAACTGCTGCACTTAGACTCTGAACATTGCATCAGAACTTGAACTTTATCAGCTTCTGATCAGTGAATTCATTTTTAGGAGAAGAAAAAGAAAACACAATTCAACCCCCCTTCTTGTGTTTTTCTCACCATCAGAACCGTCATAGTGGAGGAACGTGAAACCAAAAATAGTTACGACGGAAGAACGCGTAACTGAAAACGATTATAGTGGAAAATTGTTTGAATCACTGGGAATCAGTGAACGGCCCCCCTCCTTCTAGCAGCAATTGTCCATCGAAAGAATGGTTCGATGGAGCGAATAAGATGTCGAAGAACAGTTGGCATCGAAGAGTGGAGCTAAATGACGGTTTCTCGTCGAAGAGGCGTTGTTTGGAATTCAAATACGCCCGTAGCAGTTATTAGAGGTTACGTCCTAAACGTGTCCGTAGGCAGTTACTTAGTATAAGTAGTATTTTCCTCAATGGAAAACGGGTCACAATTCAAACAAACTAAAAGCTTACACACTCAAACTATCAGGACACACACAAAGGAGAAACGAGTAAACAAGACATAATGTATGAATCTGTGTACCAACCTTTTTTACTTTCATTTACTTCAATGCAATTTCTAGTTTAACTCTTTAGTCTAGACTCTTTCCTTTTTTTCCTTCAAATCCTTTCTTTTTTTAAAACTTTTGCATCGATCCATTGAAGATAATCTCGACGGGTCTCACTCTGTTTCTGGATTTCGACTGATATATTCATAGTTTGCTAAAATAGTCACCAAACGATGTTGAGCAATCAAGTATAAACAGTATTGAGATTTGCTGGCTGATCTCGCTCGCCCTTGTCTTAAAACCAGTTCAGTAGTTTACCAAAATCCAGGGTAAAGAAATTGGCACGCCCAGTGGGACGGTTTGTACTTTTGCGTAAAGTCATTCCTTGTGTTCAATCTTCGGTGATTTTTGTTGTGTATGTTCTTGAGGAGTAGAAAGAAACTTCCAGAAATGGTATGTTCTACTCGTAGTAATCATCCACCATCAAGCCCAACAAGGGCATCTATGGATAATTCATCATTAAATGGAAATCCACAACAAAGTCCACATACGACGCCATCCCATGGCGAAAACGTTGATGAAACAGTGGGGGCAACAATTCCTGCTCATACATCATCAACCTTTCTCGTCACAGCTTCAACGGTTTTAGCGATTACACTATCTAATACGAATTTTGGCAATCTGTTAGTTCAAAATCCATGGTCCTTTGATCCATCAAATCTTAGGAACCAATCATACGGAATGCCTTCATCTTTTATGATGGGCCTCCATAATAGTCCACTTGTTGTTTCAGAGAATTTAAATGCGGTTCACCCTCAGTTTTATTATCTTTGGCCGAGTGTTTCTGGTTTAAATCCTCAAAAAAATTGACCAATGCTTCCTTGGTTGCCTTAAGACAACAAATGGAAGATAGTAACCATGAAATGGTCAATATGTTGACTCAACAAATTGGAACGATATTTAATCATTTAATTAGGGATACCCATAACAGTTATTTGGTATTATCAGACCAGATGGGGGGAATTGGTGATTTCTTTGGCGCTCCTCCACGGCGAAATGTGAAAATACCTCAAGTTCAGAATCATATGCCTATTAAAATGCCTGTCAATATACCTAATGCTGGAAATCTTATCAATTAAGTGCCCCAACCTGTGGTCGAACCACCAGCGCCAGGGGTGTAGGAAAGAATTCCAATTATGGTTAAAAGGAACCAAGATCCTGATCAAATAGTTAGGCAAGCCCAACAAATTAATTTGGAGGGTCAAAACAATATTGCCAACGTAGTCGAAACCCTTTTGACTCAAAATGGTTTCAACATGGGTTTGCATAGACCTAATTTCGTGTCACCTTTACCTGAGTAAGTGACAATGGAGGAATTACCCAGGGGTTGGAAAATCCCTAAGTTTACCAAGTTTGGTGGAGAGACTAATGAATCCACTGTTGAACATATCGCTCGTTACTTGACAGATGCGGGTGACATAGCAAACAATGAGAACTTGAGAATGAAATTTTTGCCAAGTTCCATGAAAAAAAAATGCCTTTACTTGGTATACAACGTTGCCTCCAAGGTCCATCTTTACTTGGAGTCAATTAGAAAAGGCTTTCCATGAACAATTCTACATGGGGCAATCTAAGATTAATCTCAAAGAATTGACAAGTGTTCGACGTAAAACGACGGAGTCTATTGACGATTGCTTGAATAGATTCAGGCTTCTTAAAGCTAGATGTTTTACCCACGTGCCTGAACATGAATTAGTTGAAATAGCTGCTAGCGGTCTAGACTATTCTATTCGAAAGAAATTAGATACTCAATATCTAAGAGATATGGCACAACTAGCAGATAGAGTCCGACAAGTCGAAAGAGTTAAAGCTGAAAAGGCAAGGGCTAGCAAGTATGGTGTTAAAAGAGAGAAGGTTGCTTATGTCGATACTAATGGCAATAACCAAGATTTCGACGTCGGTTGGAGTCTTGTCGAGGAAAGCGAAATTAATATCGCTGGACTGCAACCAGGACCCCCATTCGTATGTAAATTGTTAAAACCTTCCAATAGGAAGAATCCTGAGGAACCAAAAAATGACAAGTTTGTGTCTAAAACTTACACATTTGATGTCACCAAATGTGATGAGATTTTTGATCTACTAGTCAAAGAAGGCATAATGATAGTGCCTAATGGTTTGAAATTACGTCCTCTTGAGGAAAGATAAAAAAGAGGATATTGTAAATTCCATGGTAATTTTGGTGAAGACACATCTCGTCGTGTGGTTTTCAGGGACTTAGTGAAAAAAGCACTAAACGAAGGCATACTAAAGTTTGGAGACAAACCAAAGCAGCCTATGCAAGTTGATATTGATCCTTTGGTGAAATCAGATTCCATGTACCTAGAAGTTGCAGGCTTGAACATGGTGAAAATATCTGAGATCGATCCTATAGCGGCTACTGATGGTCCAAAGG
This sequence comes from Medicago sativa, assembly GCF_051527215.1. Taxonomy (NCBI): domain Eukaryota; kingdom Viridiplantae; phylum Streptophyta; class Magnoliopsida; order Fabales; family Fabaceae; genus Medicago; species Medicago sativa. The sequence goes on from NC_140751.1 coordinate 37,840,268, forward strand.
TTAATATCGAAATGGTTACTGAAGGCCATCGATGTGCTGATACAGTGATTACTGAAGATCAGTATGAAGAAAAAATACAAGTGGTATTTCCTAAAGCTGAAGAAGATCTCATTGATTTTGTTAACAAATGCAAAATCTCTGGTTCTTTGGTTATGCTGTGTCCTAGATGTAGCGCCACTTTTGACAAGAAAGATGCAAAGAATTTTGAAGGCTTTCGACCCAAAACGAAGTGAAAAGGAAAATGGCTGACAAAAGGCCTAAGTTCAGTTTCAACAAAGCGAACATTCCTTTCAAAGACACATCCCCAATGCAAACCAGAAGACGAGACCAGTAAAAACCTTCACCCCTCCCTCCAAATCACCAAATAATCAATGGATATTTTCTGGAGGTAAGAAGTCTGATCACAAGTCTCCACCTAAAAAATGGGTCGAGAAAGTCAATGGAAAATCTTCAACTGAGCAGTGGGTATCTTCTGGTGGGAAGAGAAATACTGGACATAACAATCAGAATAAGATGTTTGTTCAAAAACAAGAAGAAACATCTGATTCGAAAAAGTTCATCCATAACGTCAACTACAAAGGGAAAAATCCTATGACAAAAACTCAATGGCGAAGATTCCAGCATCAGAAGAAGAATGATGCCTTGAAGGATGTTTCGAACATTGAGAAAAATGTTGACAGAGGGAAGAGCCAAGAACCAACTTTCTTCAACGCGTTTAGAAAGCCTGCTACTGAGAGAATCTTTCCTCCACTTTTAGATGTGAAGAAAGACCTTTCAGTCAAAGATGAAGAACTGACTTCGAATTTCACTCGTTCAAAAGCTAGCCTCAATATAATTTTTGTCGTATCAATGCTTCCGATTGAATATGACGTTATATCAAAGGTTACGGAGGATGAATATGATTTCATCAAAGAAATGACAGGATTTCATCATAGAAATGATGGCTCACCAGCCGAAATGTTATTACGTGATGGATAATGGTTGTGTAGAAGGACAACAAGCTATGTTCGAAAGACCTGATCATCACATGCAACATCATCTTAAACCTTTGTTCATCCAGGCTAAGATTAACGATGTTGGGATAAACAAAGTGCTGGTAGACGGAGGTGCAACAGTAAATCTATTGTCGCACTGTCTCTTGAAAAAGATTGGCGTGTCAGAAACTGATTTGAAGCCACATAATGTAGTTCTTTGCAACTATGAAGGGAAATCTGGAAGTTCCCTCTGTGCTGTTGAAGTTGACCTGGTGGTAGGAACTGTCAAAAGGCCAACTTTAGTTTTGATAGTTGAGTCAAAGGCTAACTACAATTTTCTACTTGGCAGAGAGTGGATACATGGTGTTGGAGCTGTTCCTTCAACAATTCACTAAAGACTCTCTCTTTGGAAGGAAAATGGTGTGCTAGAAAATATTTAAGTATACCAAAGTTACTTTGTGGCCGAAGTTGCAAACATCACAAAGAAGACCTTCGATAAACAATTAGCTAGAATTGGGCCATGTCCTATTTCTGCGATTGGTTATGAGAACGATGGCAATTTCCTTTGGTCAATGAAATTGCATCCAAGAGATGGTTTCATTTGGAAGAAAGAATGTGTTAAAGGTGATGTGATGAGGACTAGAGCCTCTATGTATCCAAAGACCCCAGCCTGGGGGCATCCTGAAATTGGAGTCTCACCATCTCGCTAGGAAGATGTCAGCGTTGATGACGACTGAACCCAATGTTTGGGAAAAGATTACGGCTTATGTGGCCGAAAACAATGAAAAAGCAGCTTTGGAAGCTGAGATCGAACAAGAAAGATCAATCAAAGATGTCGATGATGATTTTCGATTCAGTTCAATTGAAAGCCAAAGGTTAGATTGTATCTATAATAATGAACCTTTGGGTTTCGAGAAAGATCCAATGGGATTAACTGAGAAAATGAAGGCTCAGGATCCTTTGGAAGAAGTTGATTTAATTGATGGTTCAATAAAAAGACCAACTTATATTAGCACCAAGATTGACAACGATTTCAAAATTCAAATTGTTGAATTGTTGAAGAAATACAAAGACTGTTTAGCTTGGGATTACAATGAAATGCAAGGTTTGAGTTGAGATGTGGCAGAACTTAAGTTACCAATTTGACCTAACAAAAAACCAGCGAAACAGACTCCAAGAAGGTTTGCACCACAAATCCAGTCAAAGATCAAAGAAGAAATCGAGAGATTGCTAAAATGCAGCTTCATCAGCACTGCAAGGTATGTAGATTGGCTAGCTAGTATTGTTCTTGCTGTTAAGAAAAATGGGACTCTTGCCCCAAAAGATGAATACTCTATGCCAGTGGCAAAAATGCTTGTTGATTCTACAGCAGGCCATGAATATTTAAGCTTGTTAGATGGCTATTATGGGTATAATCAAATATACACTGCTGAAGAAGATGTTTCTAAGAATGCTTTTAGATTTACAGGGGCTTTAGGTTGTTATGAATGGATAATAATGCCTTTTGGCCTAAAAAATGCTGGTGCTTGCTATTAAAGAGCAATGAATTCTATGTTTCATGATTTTATAGGACAATTTATGCAAATTTACATAGATGACATTGTTGTTAAATCATCTGCTGAGAAGGATCATTTATATCACCTTCAAAGATCGTTCGAAAGAATGAGAAAATATGGATTGAAAATGAATCCATTGAAATGTGCTTTTGGTGTGCGTGCAGGCGACTTCTTAGGTTTTATTGTGCACAAAAAAGGCATTGAAATCAATCAAAACAAAACAAAGGCAATTTTGGAGACAAAACCTCCTTCGACAAAGAAAGAGCTTCAATCTTTGTTGGGAAAAATCAACTTTCTTAGAAGATTCATTTCAAATCTAAGTGGCAAGACTGAAGTTTTCTCACCACTATTGCGGCTGAAGATAAAAGATGTTTTCAAATGGGAACCAGAACATCAAAAAGCATTCGATGACATCAAAGCTTATTTGATGAACCCGCCTATTTTGTTACCGCCCCTTAGTTATAAAGTAATGAAATTGTATATAGCTGCTTCGGATAATACCATAGGAAGTATGCCAGCACAAGAAGATGAAAATGGTGTAGAAAGAGTCATTTACTATCTTAGTAGGGTTCTAAATGATGCTCAAACAAGGTATCATCCAAGTGAAAAATTGTGCCTTTGTTATTACTTTTCATGTACTAAACTTAAGCAATATATAAAGCCTATCAATGTTTACCTTTATTCCCACTTTGACATAATCAACAATATGCTGTCAAAGCCAATACTACATAGCAGAGTAGGTAAATGGGCTTTGGAACTTACAGAATATTCATTGACCTATCAACCTTTAAAATCTTTGAAAGGTCAAATTATTGCTGATTTCATTGTTGATCATTCTGTAATTGAAGAACCATTGAACTTTGTGGATGTTCAACCTTGAAAGCTCTATTTCGATGGTTCCAGCCATAAAAATGGCACTGGAGTTGGAATTTTAATCATTTCTCCTGAAAATATTCCAACCAAGCTTCACTTTTGAATTGACAAGCTTTTCTCTAATAATGAGGCTGAATACGAAGCCTTGATAGCAAGACTCGAGAACTTACTCGAACTGGGGGAAAAAGATGTCGAAATTAAAGTTGATTTTGAATTAGTCATAAAGCAATTGACAAAAGAGTACAAATGTGTTAAAGAAAATTTAATTATTTACTTTGCCACTACTACTTTATTGAAAAATTTCGATCGGGCAAACATTCAACATGTGCCTAGGATTGAAAATCAAGAAGCAGATGACTTAGCACAAATTGCTTCAGATACAGAATCACTGAAATAAAATTGAATGAACTTATCAAAATACGAGAAAAACTTGCCTCAAAGAAATCTGGTTCAGATAAATTATCAATACTAAAACTTGGGGGGGCAAGAGAACCAAATGGTGGTGAAATTTTTTCTTCAAGTCATGTTGAAATTTTTGCAATTGACAACTTATCGGACAATCATTGCGAACACCAATTGTCGAATACCTGCAAAACCCTGCGGTAAATACTAGTAGAAAGACTAAATACAGAGCATTAAGCTATGTAATTATTGGAAATGAGTTGTTTAAAAAATCTCCAGAAGGGATTTTACCCAAATGCCTCAGTGAAACTGAAGCATACCTAGCAATTTATGATACTCATAGTGGTGCATGCGGATCTCACCAAGTAGGTCATAAAATGAAATGGCTTTTATTTCGACAAGGGGTGTACTAGCCAACTATGCTAAAAAATTGCATAGTGTTTGCGAAAAGTTGTCAAGAATGTCAACTTCATGCGGGAATCCAACATGTGCCTACTAGTGAGTTACATTCGATTGTAAAGCCTTGGCCATTTAGAGGATGGGCTCTGGACGTAATTGGCGAGATTAAACCTGGTTCGTCAAAAGGGCACAAATACATATTGGTTGGAATAGACTATTTCACCAAATTGGTAGAAGCCATCCCTTTAAGGAAGGTTACTCAAGATGTGGTCATTAGTTTCATTCAAAACCATATTTTGCATAGGTTTGGAATTCCAGAAACCATCACCACTGATCAAGGATCAGTTTTTACAGGCCAAAAAACGGTACGATTTGCTAACCAAACAGGTTTCAAATTGTTAACTTCGACACCATATTATGCTCAAGCAAATGGTCAAGTCGAAGCAGCCAATAAAAACCTCATCACTTTGATTAAAAAGAAGCTGAAAGAAAATCCAAGAGGTTGGCACAAGACCCTTGATCAAGCTTTATTGGCTTATAGAACTTCCCCTAGAGAGTAAACTAAAACGACTCCCTTTAGGCTCACAGTTGGACATCATGTTGTGTTGCCTGCAGAAATTTGTCTTCAGTCGGCTAAAGTTCAAAGACAATAGGAAATCCCTGTTGACCATTATTGGAATATGGTTTTGGACGAGTTAGTTGATTTAGATGAAGAAAGGTTAAAAGCATTAGATGTTCTCATAAGGCAAAAGGATAGAATAACCAAGTTTTATAACAAAAAGGCCAAATAAAAAACTTTTGATGTAAATGACTTGGTTTGGAAAGTTATCCTGCCTATGGATAAAAGAGATACAACCTTAGGTAAATGGGCCTGGTTGGGAAGGACCATGGAAAATCCTAAGAATCTTTTTGAATAATGCATATGAAATCGAAGAGTTGCATGACGATAATCGAATCATGCGCATAAATGGAAAGTACTTGAGAAAGTATAAACCATTACTACAAGAAGTCAAAATAACTTTAGACTAATTTGAAAAGAAATAAAAGCATGGCCTTAAGAAATTAAAGCCAGCTATCAGGCAACTTACAAAAGTGTCGAATGATTACAATTTAAGTGCGAAGTCTTCAAACATTCATTCGACACATATGTTACAAAAATTACATTGCCCTAAAATCTAACTACAGCTACGAAAGAATTAGCCAAAATGGAAGGTGCTCCGAAAGTCATCAAGCTCAATGTCGAAACGGCAGAAGATGCAGATGTCAGTTTGAGAATACTCGTAATCTTGTCCAGGAGAAGGCCAGTAATAGCCAGGTAATCTTCCGTCTCAGATACAGGTATCCTTTGACTGACACAGAGTTCTCAGAGTCAAACTGTTAGGCATTGGCCTATCCCACCCAAAAGGGAGGAAACAAGCCCAATAAGAGGTTCCCCACCCGCTCATGCGGTGGCGACGTTCGCTAAGTTTATGAGCTCGAAAGAACCTAGTAAAGGTAGAAATCACTTTGTCGATACCTTCAGTTCCCTCTGCAGTGGCATCTAGCAACATCAAAAAATAATCCACTACTTCGGCTATAGGAGCAGAGGCAATGTTTAAGACATGTCAGACTTTTTCCACATTGGGGTCAATTTCGTGAAGCAAACTAACTCCACGAAGAACACAAGAGTCTGGATGACCATTCTTAATCATTGCGTTAAGGAAAGAGACTTGACGAGAGGTAAGATCATCAAAACCCAACCAATCCGCATATTCTGGGGGTAAAACCCTAAGTACCTCCGGGAGCGTACATATTCTTGCATGGGCTCTCGAAGTTCGCTCGAAATTTGAAAGTTGGTGACTACCATATTCTGCTACTCTATGTGTAATCATAGCAAGTTCATCATCACCCAATCTTTCCATTATTCTAGAAATACGAAAAGTAAAGGACGACAGAGCTTGTCTCTTTTCTTTCTAGAGATAAATGGAAGGAGAGAAGGAAGGTAAAATGAAAAATGGTGGTTTATATAACCCCGAAAGGATTGAAGAAACTAAGGTTAATTTCAAAGGTTAACCTATCGGGTGAAGCCACACATCTATGTGGAAAAGAGGCTTTCCAGTGGAAAAAGGAAAGTTAAAACGCCTTTAAAATCACAGAGAAAGAGTCAATAAGATCCCATGATAGGAAAGGAAAATGAAGAGTTCTGATGAACTAAGAAATGGGAGAGAGAAAGGCACGCACCTTTTCAACTTCAAATTTCTAAACGGATGTCATGGACGATTATTGAAAGTGGAGCAGAAGTTGGATTCCACGATTTGGAACGTGGCCCACTAAATGGAGTTTAATGACACCATTACTAAAAAGGTTGTTTTTAACTGCCTTTAAAAGTTTCTAATACTGATAAATTGGTTGGTTTCGACCAGGTAGATACGCTCAATGAAGTTCAAAAAATGTACTCTTTCTTCTTCTATCTGAAGATACCAACGAAAAAGACATTTTTTGGGGGGCAATTTGTTAGCTTGTATTTTCATCAGGCTATAATAAATGCGGTCAGTGAAGTTTGACCTAGATTTCGAAGAGAATGAAGCAAGCTCAAGTCTCAAGTTTGACAGTCAAAATGAAGAACAGAAGATTGGCTGATCGAAAGAATGGTTCGACGGAGCGAAGAAGATGTCAAAAAACGGGTGGCATTGAATAGTGGAGCTAAATGATGGTTTCTGTCGAAGAGGCGTTGTTTGGAATTCAAATACGCCCGTAGCAGTTATTAGCGGTTACGTCCTAAATGTGTCCGTAGGCAGTTACTTAGTATAAGTAGTATTTTCCTCTATGGAAAACGGGTCACAATTCAAACATACTGAAAGCTTACACACTCAAACTATCCGCACACACATAAAGGAGAAACGAATAAACGAGCCATAACGTATGAATCTGTGTACCAACCTTTTTTGCATCGATCCATTGAAGATAATCTAGACTGGTCTCACCCTATTTCTAGATTTCGACGGTTATATTCATAGTTCGCTAGAATAGTCACCAAACGACTTTGAGCAATCAAGTACAAATGGTCTTGAGATTTGCTGGCTGATCTCGCTCGCCCTTGTCTTAAAACCAGATCAGTAGTTTACCAAAATCCATGGTAAACACCTAGTGATGATCAATGAATACAAATGGATGTTCACGATGCTCCGGTACGGCTGAGGCTCCGCAAATTTTGGCCATGAACCTTTATCTTAAACCCTATGTACGTATAAAAAAAAGAGAAAAAAGAGATTAAGCCTTTGAAATACTTCTATTCATCTTTTATTGGCGTCCCACAACAAAAAGGAGAAAAACAATGTAAACAAAAACATGTGTTTTTCAATGAAGGGTCATGTTAACCGGTGCCCCGGGGCACTGGTTAAAGAAGTTAAAAGAGAAAATTTTAAATTAAAAATGTCACTTTTTATACTTTTATGACATTAAATGCACAAGTTTCAATGTAACATTACTAAATTTGGCTTCCTTAACTAGTGCCACGAGGGCACCGGTTAACATTTCCTTCAAATATTAAACTTTTTTGTAAAGGGGGTCCTATCCTATGAAAGTACTGAACCGAGGAAGGTGAAGAAATGTGGGGTACCGAAATATGATACACAAAGCTTTCTGACACCTGGATGATGGGATTAACAAAAATGGCAAGAAAATAAGGGAGATAAATTAAATTAAATGAAAAGGTACAAGTAGTCCAAATGTAATGACCCAAATCTGAAGAATATTCATATATTTTGTGTAAAAGAAATTTCATGTATTGCTATGGGAATAATTCGTGCATAGAACAAATCTTTGGTAGTTGAAGTTGAAGCAGTGATAGGTCCACAATCAGTCAATCATAATGTATAGAGAAGGAAACTAAAAGGGTTTGGTGATGAATGTTGAAGGGTAGTGGGTAGGGTAGGTAGGTCCTCTTCTCCACCCCCTCAGTTCAACAAATTCTTCACTATACTTCAATTATTCTCTTCTCTATTCAAAGAGTACAAAACCATGTTACACTTTTTGTCGTTGACGCAATTTAGCAAAACAGTTAATGGATAACGAAAGAGGAAATTAAAATTAAAAAGTAGTTATTTTGTTCAATAAAAAAGTAATGGGCGGCTAAGGTTGAAATAAGTTTTTGTGTGGATATCAAACGCATTTCTACTTCCTAGATTCCGTGATCCAATCAATTATCCATATATCTATGTAGCAAAATACTAAAAGTTATATTAAAATTGATAAGGATAAATTTATATATTAAAAAAATGTAACAAAAACACACACACACACACACACACATATATATATATATATATATATATATATATATATATATATATATATATATATATATATATATATATGGACAAGATCTGTTGACACAAATCCTAACTGTTTACTTTATTTGATCAAATGCTAATTATAGTGCCACGTTTTTATTTATGTGTATCCTTTCTTTCAATCACATACTATTATTGTTTTTAATGATTACAAAACCCAAATTGAAAACATGATCTTAACATGATCCTCTTATTCTCTTGTCTGCAAAGTCAAAATACTCCATAACTAAATAATAAAATACTTCAAGATATTAGAGTTTAGAATTAATTGAAAATTTGCTCAAAAAAAAAAAGAATTAACTGAAAATATTAGTTTTTTTTTTACTAATTGGAAATATTAGTTGGTTAATCATTGTTCTGGAAGAAAAAATGATTTTACTACTTGAGTGTTGATGAGTTTGCTTCCATTGGTTTAATGTATTGGCCATTAATTCTTGATTGAATAAATATAAGCAACTTCATATGAATTTCTGATATAAAATCAATTTTATATCAGGTGTCAATCGATAGTGAAAATTGATAATAACAACGAAAATTGATAATCATGTTAACTACTCCATCCATTTCAAAATGAGTGTCGTTTTAGGTGTTTACACACATATTAAGAAATGCAATGATTAAGAGAAAGAGAATGGTTATTTTACCAAATTATCCTTATTAACTAGTATTGGTTAGTTTTAAAAGTTATACTTTGGAAGTAGTGTGCAGAGTATTAATTGGAGGGTACAATTGAAAAGAAAAAGTTATTATTGCATTGGAAACTGAAAGCGACACTTATTTTGAAACAATTTTTTTTGGCTAAAACGACACTCATTTTGAAACGGAAGGAGTATAAGGTAAAGTTTGGTAAAGTTTTTAATTGTTAGAAACATAATTACAACCTGTTCCCTTTTCCTAGACAAATCAATAAAAACAAGCGTACATATACCTATCATATTACAAATTGGATCATATCAATATTTTAAGATGAAAACAATGAGAAAGGTAATTACAAGTTTTATTGTATTCTTCAACGGCAATGAAATCGAAATAAGAAAAGTTATGATCAAACAATTTCTAAAAGAAAAAAAATAAATACAGGCGTGAGTAATTTCAGGAAGAAGATGGCGTGATTTCATTTATCTCCTAAAGAGTCTGCACGTAAGCAACTAAAGCAAATAAATATGAGCCATTAAGATGAAAAAAAGAACGGATAGGATTTGGTGTCATCGAATCCGTTGACACCTGACGTCAACATATATATGTGTGTGTGTGTGTGTGTGTGTGTGTGATTTTTATCTTTAGGTTTATTTGATCAATTGGTTCTCTAAATAATTTCAAATTTTCATTTTAGTCCCACAATTAATAAAACTCAGGTTTTAGTCCCTCACTTTTTTCTCTGTTAGCCAAATAAATCTCTTATGTCAAAACATTAAAACTTCCGTTAGTATTGAGTCCAAGTGGCAAATCCTAAGTGGCTGGTATAAAAGGACGGATTTTTGTTTTTTAGGGAAAGAACGATTTTTTTCTTAGAAACCTAGAATTAGGGTTTGCTCATCTTCAACTTGCCTCATCTCTGTATGCAAAATCCCTTGTCCTCATTCTTGCTATTGCTGTGTTATTTTCGCAAGTGCGCATTTTTACCGAAGTAGTAAAAAAGTATCCTTCCAACAGGGAGTTGTGTAAATTGATTCTCTTTTTAATTAAGATTAGCTGAAAGATTAGGGTTTTAAAAGTATGGATTTTTGATTGATTGAAAATAATAATAAAAAGAGCCTCGGGATCGTTGGTTCATCATAATGACAAATCTTTCACAATCCAAACCTATATACTAATTTTATGTTAAACCTATTTCTAAAGACCGGTTTCTCTGAAGCATATCAAGGTTTCTCTCGAAATCAATGAGTGTGTTTTAACAACAACCACACCTATTCTCATGCTTGATCGTTGTTGAAACCCATTACGAACGAAACTTTAAGGTCTCAAAATTTTCTAGACTATTCTCATGTTTATAAAACCTTGTCTAATCTCACATGTCCAATACTAACCTTCTTCTTTCGATACTTCGGTTAGTATTTGAAATAAGAGTTAAGAACGATGAGATTAGATTAGAAAAATAGGGTTTACATGAAATTAGGGTTCTAGGCTTGGTTTGAATAGGATTAGGTCATTATACTTATCCAACAATCCCAAGACAAAAAAGTCTACTCACTAATGTTCATCGTAGACACAGAGATTAAGAAGAATAACATGAAAGTAAATAACAAGAATAATAAAAAGAAAGAAAAGTAAGAACTTTTATTAATGGAAAGAGTTGTCACATAAAATTCCCAACAACAAAAGATGAAGAGATATGTCTGGTCGCTGCTCTATTTATAGCCTAAAGCTAACTTAAGCCCTAAGAAAAGGAATAAAAATTACATAGCAAGCAACCCATGGGCTTTTAGGTCTGAAAAGTAACAAAATAGCAGTCTGAAACCTTTGCACGGTCGTGCTCAGCTTGGCATGGGTCGTGCCAGTCTTTGAACAAAATAGCAAAAATGGGAGCTGCCATCGAGCACGGTCATGCGCCTGCAGGCACGGACCGTGCCAGTCTCTCTAGAGTTTGGCACGCTTGAATAACTTGGAGGCACAGTTTGGATGTTGTCAGGCACGGTTGTGCCTGATATTTTTGCACAGGATCTTCATATTTTTGGCTACAATCAGCCCCAAATCATGCTCTAGATCCTTCCATTCTTTAATCATGCTCCAAAACCCTTTCTTTTGTTCCTGAAATTAAATAACAACAAAATGAAGTAAAATAGTTCTAGAAAGTAATTAAAAACACATAAAATCTTAATAAAATAGACACTAAAAAACACTAAATTATTGACTTATCCAGCTCCCCCATACTTGAATCTTTGCTTGTCCTCAAGCAAAAGGCATAAACATTAGCAGCATAAACAAAATTAACATGTGACAGCACAATTAAGAACTTTTGTCTCCTCCAAGGCTTTGTTTTCAACGTACACTAATCACAAGTTCTAGTATTTCTTATGAACCTATTCAACTCAACAACAAGTCTCAAGTGAGTGAGTGAGTGTGTGTGTGTGTGTGTGAGTGTGTGTGTAGTCCAGCTTTTTCTTGCTCCTGTGTAAGAGATATTATGAGGAAATAGGTTCTAACCTTAACACTAAACCAACCGAGAAAAGTCCTTTCTTCATTTCATATCATAGAGGTGAGAATCCTTTTGATCATGTCACATTTCCACAATATAAACAAGTTGCTTGCATGCCTTTTGCAACAAAACAAAACAAAAAATTAAAATTCAAGGGAGTTCGAAACACTACGACACTTAAACTAAAACAAGACACTTTATTGACTTCCCCCATACTTGGGTTAAACATTGTCCTCAATGAAATCAAAAGTAAACAAAATAGAAGAGGGGTAGGAAAGCTGACATCTTTCTTAGGCATTTTCTTGCAAACGAACATAACCAAACTTCCTTACTTTAAAACCATGTTTCTTTTTATCATCCTGGACATTTATTTTTGGCTTAATAGCTCATTTGGTCCCTCAATTAATTTCCAGTTTTCATTTTGGTCCCATATCTAATAAAACGCACGTTTTGGTCTTTCAATTATGTCTCGGTCAGTCAAAAAAATCCCAAACGTTAACTAAATTCATTTCCGTTAGTTTTTGGCCACGTGGACACAGGTATAAAGGCAAAATGTTAGGGTTTAGAGAGAGAAAAATCTAGTTTTCAAAAAATAGAAAGAGATAGAGAGAGAAAGACAAAAAATTAGGGTTCATTCTTCTTCCTATCTCTCCAAATCGAATCCCCTCCAAATCGAATCTCCTTCCTCCAAATTTCGTTCTTCTTCATCTTCCTTCATCTTCATCCCTATCATTTCCCTCAAATTTCAAAAATCTGGAAAAAATCCATTTGCCCCAAATTTCGAAAATTTCTGGAAACGAATCTGAGAAATGTCAAATGAAATGTCTCAATCTATTGGGTCTGTTGGTTCAAGTCTTAGAAGAAGAGTAGTGAGTGAATGCAGGTGTGGTGAAATTCCAGTAATCCGCACTGTTACTGACAACACAAATCCGAAATTTGGGAAAAAATTTTGGGGATGCAAAAATTACAGGAATCATTATGAGAAAGGTTGTGGATTTTTTAGGTTAGTTGATAAAGGACAAGTTGATGATAGGGATCTGTTGTATTCAAAGTTGGAGAAAAAAAACCAGAAGTTGAAGAATGCATTGGAGATAACAAGGATATGGTTGAAGAAGTCCATTATTTTTGGATTATCATCTTTTGGGTTGTGCCTTGTGTTTGGGACTGTATTGCTATGCAAGATTAGCTGTGTAATGAAAGAATGAAATAGTTAGAACCGCTATATTTTGTAATTCCTGAATGAATGAAATGATGATTGTAATGGTTCATATGAATGAATGAATTTGTATTTTGAATTTGAATTAATGAATGAATGGTTAGGGCCCTTTGTTTTGTTAACTATGAATGAATGAATGAATGAATTTGCATTATGAAGGAATGAATGAATGTTTCTGAGATTCATTTGTATGATTGAATGAAGGTTGCCACAACATGAATGAATATAACCTTTGTATGAATGAATGAATGAATTTTGCAGAAGTAGAAAAGTATTTTGCAGAAGTAGAAGAGTGTTGCAGAAGTATAATAATGTCAGAAGTATAAATAAGTAGACAACATAGCTGAATTTGATTCATTGTATTAAACATAATACAGGTCATTACATCCAAAAAGTGATACTGCACTTGGCCTTTACATAACATGTATGCACTTAGGCAATACATCAAAACAACCATTAGAGGTATATTGTACCTTGCACTTAGGCAATACATCAAATTCAACAGATTAGGTAGATAGCAGATTGCAATTGGGCATTACATAAAATTAAGCAGAACAGTTAAAATGTACCAGCAACTGGGCATTACAACAAAATTACCACATTAAGCATAAGTATTATCCTACCAAAGAGGCATTGCATCAAAAAATAGTCATTAATAAAAGTTCCTAATGTTGAGTTGAGACTGAACCCTCAACTCTAGCAGAAGTCTTTTTCTTCTTGCCTTTTGATCCCTCTGGTTGTGATGAAGATATCTTCTCCTTTTGGTTCCTCTTCCTTTTACTTGCACCTTCAGTTCCAGGTTGTGCACCATGAGTGGTCCTTTGAGTACCAGCTGATGTTCTTGTAGCAGTTTGAGTAGTCCTTGAAGCAGGTTGTGCACCATGGGTGGTCCTTTGAGTACCAGCTGATGTTCTTGTACCAGTTTGAGTAGTCCTTGAAGTAGGTTGTGCACCATGAGTGGTCCTTTGAGTACCAGAAGTCCTTTGAGTACCAGCTGATGTCCTTGTAGCAGTTTGTGTACCTTGAGCAGCTTGTGTATTCCTTGAAGCAGTGTGTGTAGATTGAGCAGCTTATGCAGTCATAGCAGATTGTGTAGTTTGTGAAACTTGTGGCTGACTAGACTGCACTGTTGAGGCTTGTGTTGGAGGTGGTGGAGGTGGTGGTGGGAGCTTTCAAGTGGCCTTATTATGCCCAGGTTGCTTGCATCTGGTACATTTGATACCCCATCTTCCTCTGCGCAGTTGTCCATCAGTCTTCAATAGCTCACCTGCCTCATTGTTTCTCTTCTTCTTTGGTCTACCAGCTTGCCTTCTAATTGGTGGAGGCTGCAAATCATTGTATTCAGTCCTTTCCCACAGACATTGACCATTAGCAGGGTAGATTACAGATGAGTATCAAGCTTCATACTTTGCCTTTCTGTAACAATCAGGGACAAAATCATATATATTCAAAGACCTTTTCCTCATGCAGGAAATGGCATGACAACATGGCTAGCCTGTCAAAAGCCATTTCCTACAGTCACATTCATTCCTAAGCAAGTTTACATGGTACTTGTATCCAGTTGAAGAAATGTGCCAAACCTCAAAATCATACTCAGTACTTTGCCTACATACAATCATATAAGGCAATTAAATTCATATAAGAAATGACCCAGCATAGTATTAAACATAATATGGTACATTAAGAGAAAAACATTTAAGGAAAGTCATACCTAACCAACCAGTTGTTTGTGTTAGCAGCTTCTCTGACCATTTTTTTTTCTTTATATTAGGAAGCACATCATCCTCATATCTGGCTATTTTCTTTCTGTTTGCCTCCCATTTTTCCATCAAATACACTCTAATGTCTTCACACATGGTCACCACTGGTTTTGATCTTGGAATGATGATAGTTGAGTTGAATGCTTCAGACATGTTATTAACCAATGTATCACACATTGGACCACTTGTGAACTGTGACTTACTCCAATGTTTAGCAAGAATCAACATCAAGTAGTCATAAGCAGCTTCATTAATATCTTTGATCTCATTCATTGCATCTTTGAAAGCATTATCATAAGTGGCCTTGGCTGCCCTCCACATTAACTCTTTCAACTTTTTACCAGGATACTTCTTTCTAAAATTGTTATAGAGGTGTCTAACACAGAACCTCTGATCAACTCCTTCCAACAATTCATCCATTGCTGGCAAAAGACCCTGCAAAAAAGTGGAAATTAGAAACATATAAGAATGAATTATTTAAGAGATAACGACCATAAAATTTAAACTGAAGTTTACCTTTTGTTGATCACTTATAAAGGTGTATGTCTTGCATAAACTTGTCCCACCTAGGTCGTTGATGAGAAGTTCCAAAAACAATTTCCATGATTCTTTTGTTTCACCTTCAACCACAGCAAATGCTATTGGAAGCATCTGGTCATTTGGGTTCCTCCCTATTGCAGCTAGCAATTGTCCCCCATAGTAACCCTTCAAAAAACAACCATCCAGTCCAATAATAGACCTGCAGTGCATAAAACTATCCTTGCATGCTTTGAGACAAATGTACATTCTTTGAAAATGGGGACATAAAACTGTTCCAGGATTTTGAAGATATTCTTCTGTTCCTTGGAATGGCATGGTAGATATCCTCACAGTAGAATGCCTATTTTACCTTAACAGTTCATGTGCATAATCTTAAATCCTAGTATACTGATCCCTAAAAGATCCATCAACCTTATCAATTGCAATACCCCTAGCCCTAAATGCCTTAGTCAGATTAACACCAACATTCCACTTTTCATGAGCTCTATTAACAATATCAGTCAATTTCAAATCTGCATTTTCTCTTACCCTAGACTGAAGCTTGTCTCCCAACCACTCAGAATTCATCAGCTTTACATCAAAGTCTCTGGCACAAGTGTGATATTCATCTTTAGCAACCTTTCTCAACTGCCAAGTTTCTTGATCTGGAATCTTGGCCAAGTAAGCCTCCCATTGACAAGGACGTTTACAAATCACCCTCACCCTCCTCTTATCATTCTTAGTAAATTTAAGAGGCCTTCCTGAATGAACTTCATAAGTTCTGATATCTTTTTGAAATTCTTGCTTAGTTCCAAAGTAAGTTCCCAACTCCCACTCATAGTCTTTCATGTTATCCAGAAGCTTAAAGGTTGGAAATTTATTCTTAGGCACCCCATCTTCATCATCAGTCTCACATCCACTATCTAACTCATCACAGTTACAGTCTTCTTCATCACTCAATTCCCTGTTTATCAAAGGTCTAGATGGCCCACCCTGTTGCAAGTTGTTAATCAGCTGGTCCCTCAAATCATCTTCAAACACTACTTCATTCACCTTTTTCTTTTGTTGGCTCTTTGGTGGTCTTCCCCTCTTTTTCTTAGGCTGACTGCCACTAACCTCTTTCCCCTTTGAACCAGACCTGCTAGTACCCTCTCCTACTTCATTACTTTTCTCTGGTTCAGCTTCAGCATTAAATCCCTCAGCTCTGCCCAAATCTGGTACATCTGGTACAACTTCCACAGTTGGGTTCTCACCTTCACCAAGCACATCACCCTCTTTGTTTGCTTTGTTTTTTCCTTCACTAGTTACCTTACTCTCTAGGTTTGTTTCTTCAACAAAATCAAACCAACAACCATCTTCCTCTCCAATAACTTCTTCTGAGCCATCTATACTAATTGCTAATGCACTATCTTCACCTTTACTGTCTTCCCTTTGCAAGTTTGACCCATATTCATTTGTTAACCCATACACAAATCCATCCCTTAAATCAACAGAAGGCCCATTATCTTCTCTCACATAAGCTGGCCCACCTAAATTAATCACAAAATTTATCCCCCCATCAACCACAGTGGGCCCCATATATTCCCCCTCATTCAACACAGTAGGCCCCACATGTTCTCCCTCATTCACCACAGTGGGCCCCACAAATTCTTACTCATTCACCACAGTGGGCCCCACAAATTCTTCCTCATTCACCACAGTGGGCCCCACAAATTCTTCCTCACACACAAGACTGGGTCCCTCATCAGTTACTCTATTTCCCTCACCATTGACCCCACCATCCACCTCACTCTCTAGGTTTGTTTCTTCAGCAACACATCCTCCTTCTTCAACCTCTACTCCCTCATTTCCCACTTCAACCTCTACTCTCTCATTTCCCACATCTTCCCCAAAATTCATTGCATCTTCAAACACAGCATCATCAACACCCTCATTTCCCACATTATCCCCTGCATTTCCATCATTCTCCACCACATTATCCTCCTCCTCAACAATTTCTTCCACAACAACTCCCACATTCCCAGCTTGTATAGAATACTCAATCAAAGGGTTTAGAGGTGCCAATTGTGGATTTTCTCCTACAATGTGAACCACATAAAGGTGTACCCTATCAAACTCTTCAGCAATATGTATCATGCTTTTACAACCTTGATCATCTCTCAATCTAACAAGCTCCATCAGTAGACTAGGGTCATAGTACCAAAGGGCCCTTAACATTGGGTAACCTAGACGCTTTAAGGTTGAAAGCAAGGAGAAATAACTCCACAAATCTGGGTCACACTCTAGTGCGGTTTCAATCCCATCATACCCAACTTGATTCAAATGGGAAACCCCCCCCCCCCCATGGTGAAGCACAAGCAAAAAACGACCCTCCAGCTGTTAAAATCGAAAAAAATTTACTTAACCCAGACAAACAGAGGGTACAAATCATTAAACATTTTCAAATCCAGTATATGAATATTCAAATCATTCATATGAAACCCTAACCCTAAACCAGAAAATGAATAAAAAATTGATTGTTATATGAAAACCCTAACCCTAAACCAGTAACCATTCAAGTTTTTCAAAACCCTAAACCGGAACACAAACCCTAACTTTTGAAATCAAACAAAAAACAACAACATACCTCATCAGTAGGTGCGAAATCTTCGTCTTCACCAGCCATCTTCGAATCTGCTAAGCTTTTCTCGCACAGATCCTTCTTCTTCGCCTTCAATCCCTTCTGTTGGAACAAAATGTGTTTAACAATGAACCTTAAAGAGTTTTGATGATAACAAGGTATTAAAAATTGTAAATTGGACTAGCTAATATTTGTTCAAGTGTACAGGACCATAATTATAAAGTCACATCATCATTGGTTCTGAATGAGCAAATAAAGAGCAAAAGAAAATGAAGCTTAGATGATTCTGAAGGCAAAGCGCTCCTGAAGTCAAGCTGCTCCTGAAGAAATAGCGCTCCTGAAGTAAGCCACTCCTGAAGAATAGTGCTTCTGAAGACAAGAGGTCCAGAAGCCACATCATCAGAAGCTGCGTCATCAGAAGCTGCAGAAGTCATATCATCAGAAGCTGCATCATCAGAAGCTGCCTCATCAGAAGCTATTTCACCAGAAGCTGAATCTCAACTGGATTTGCAAAAGATTCAAGAATTGAAGAATTATCAATGCAAAAGCTGTCCATTGGATTCGAAAACACAAACAAAGGATTAGTGGAATTTTGCAACGGTCATTTCAAAGGTGTTTGAAGGCTTGTGCTTGCATTTTGGACGAAAGCGTTGACATTGTACTTTGTACGAATTGTACAACCACGTTCTCCACTACTCTGTTTTGTGTCCACGCTTCAAGACAAGAAAACAGCTCCAGAATACGGTCTCGCCTGCATATATGTTCCTTTGGATAAGGAATGGATTTCAAATTGGTTCTTCATAGGACAACAACCAAATCAGGCAAAAGATCATTGGTGAAAGATCAAGCTTCACTAACGACTCTTTGGTGTGCTGGCAATTT
Organism: Medicago sativa; assembly: GCF_051527215.1. Taxonomy (NCBI): domain Eukaryota; kingdom Viridiplantae; phylum Streptophyta; class Magnoliopsida; order Fabales; family Fabaceae; genus Medicago; species Medicago sativa. The sequence continues at coordinate 37,858,936 of NC_140751.1, forward strand.
CATAACGTCTCTTTCACACCTCTATATAAAGGAGTGAAGACTTAGAGAATCGGTAATGCAAGAACGCTAAACGAAAGACTCACAAGATTTTCACAAGTACCAAACCTCTGCTGAAATTGTTCTGCATTCACTTAGAATTTCTGTGTCTCAAAGTCATATCTTAGAAATTCTTAAGTTCATTGAGTCTGTATCTGATTTGTATTGTGAGCACCTCTGATTGTATATCAAGTGTTCAACCTTAAACAATTTTCTGTGTAATTTTGTTTAGTTAGGAAGTCTCTTGCAGTTGTGCTTGAGCAGGAAGTCTCTTGATTGTGTTCTTGAGCAAAGGAAGTCTCTAGCTTGTGTGCTTGAGCAAAGGAAGTCTCTTGCTTGTGTGCTTGAGCATTTGTAATCAGATATTACTCATAGTGAAATCTCCTTGGAAGTGCAAGGGGGACTGGACTACTTCCGGATTGTGGAAGGAACCAGTATAATTGCTTTATGTCGTTCTTCTTCTCTCTCTCTGTTTTATTCCGCTGCATTTAGATTCTGATTATCACTTCAGAAGCTGTCTCACCTAGCTTCTGATCAGTGTGTTCAGTTTTTAGGAGAAACGAAGAATTTTTCAAAACACAATTCAACCCCCCTTCTTGTGTTTTTCTCACCTTCAATTGGTATCTAGAGCCTTGGTCTGTTGTGTATCACTTAACCGTGCAACAGTCAAAGATCTGAGAAAAACATGTCTACTCCTCCTCCTACTGGTCCTAGTGATACTAGCTATAAACATGTCTCACATGATTATAGTGATAGTAAGAAAACCAGTGTTGGAAAAGTTCCAAAGTTCAATGGAGATGCTGAAGAGTTCTCTTGGTGGAAGACCAACTTTTACAGTTACATCATGAGCCTGGATGAAGAATTATGGGATATTCTGGAAGATGGTGTTGGTGATTTAGTCCTTGATGAAGAAGGAGCTGCTGTGGATAGAAAGAAACATACTCCAGAACTGAGGAAACTTTACAAGAAGCATCATATTATCAGAGGAGCCCTTGTCACTGCCATACCCAAAGCAGAGTATATGAAGATGAGTGACAAATCCACTGCTAAAGCTATGTTTGCTTCTCTCTGTTCAAATTATGAAGGGAGCAAGAAGGTCAAAGAAGCAAAGGCTCTCCTGCTTGTACATCAGTATGAGTTATTCAAGATGAAGGATGATGAAACTATTGAGGAGATGTACTCAAGGTTTCAAACCTTAGTTTTTGGGCTACAGATTCTAAAGAAGAGCTATGTTGCTTCTGATCATGTAACCAAGATACTCAGAAGCTTACCTGCCAGATGGAGACCAAAAGTGACTGCCATTGAGGAAGCTAAAGATTTAAACACTTTAAGTGTCGAAGATCTTGTTAGTTCTCTCAAAGTTCATGAGTTAAGTCTTAATGAACATGAGTCTACTAAGAAGAGTAAATCAATAGCTCTTCCATCCAAAGGCAAGTCATCAAAAGCTCTCAAAGTAGTTGAATCTGAAGAGGAAGAACAGTCAAGTTCAGATTCTGAACCAGATGCTGCTGAAATGGCCATGCTCTCAAACAGACTTCAATATCTGGCCAAGAAGAACAGAAAGTTTCTCTCCAGAAGGGGTAACTCCAGAAGCTCAAAGAAAGAAGATCAGAAGGGATGCTTCAACTGTAAGAAGCCTGGACACTTCATTGCTGAATGCCCTGATCTTCAAAGAGAAAAGTCAAAGGACAAGTCAAAGAGGTCTACATTTAAACCAAGCAAACTCAAGAAGCAGATTAAGCAGAGTTTAATGGCAACCTGGGATGATTTGGGTAGTGAATCTGGATCTGATAAAGAGGAAGCTGATGAAGATGCAAAGGTAGCTGTTGGGTTGGTAGCAACAGCAACTTCAGAAGCTGGATCAGATTCAGACTCAGAAGATGAAAACGAGGTATATTCCAAAATTCCCAGAGATGAACTTGTTGAGTCACTTAAAGAACTTCTTACACATTTTGAAGTAAGAACCAATGAGTTGAAGGATTTAAAAGAAAAATATGCTGATTTGGTACAACAGCAAAAATCAACTCTATTGGATCTGAAAGCTTCTGAACAAGGACTTAGGGGCTTTGACTTCATGTGTAAAACATATGAAGATCAGCTCAGGTTCTTATGTCAGAAGCTACAAGAAAAGTGTAATGAAAAACCTTTAAGTAACCATGAAATTGCTCTTGAAGATTTTATTATATCTGGCATTGACAGAAGCAGAGTAGCTTCTATGATTTATAGCATTTACAAGAACAATGGCAGAGGAATTGGTTTTCCAGAAGTGAAACTTGAGAAAACCAATCTAAAATCTTGTTGTGAATGCATCAAGGAAGGTCTGAAAACATTCTTTGTACCAGAAGGGGCTGAGTTGGAAACTGTTGTTCAATCAGAACCTGAAGCTTCTAGTCCTAAGGCTAAGATTACTTCAACGCCAAAGAACTCTAAGTCAAAGGCTATGATCAAATCTGATTCCAAGACTTCAAAGGTCAGGATCCTGAAAAGATCAGAACCTATTCCTCAGAGTCTGGTGAAACCAAAATCTGGGGTTCTGAAGTCTAAGTTTCAGAAGAAGATAGTTACTGCTTCTGAAGTACCAAAACCTAAGGTGATGGTTAATCAGAAGCAACCCAACTCACAGCACAAGGTACAAGAAGTGAAGAGTAAAGCCTTAAGTACTAACCTTCCAGGACCCATAGAACAATGGGTACCTAAATCTAAAAATGTCAATGATGCAGGTATGTCTAACAGCAGTGCCAAAGCAAAGATCATGGTACCTAGACAGCGGTTGCTCAAGACACATGACAGGAGACAAGTCCATGTTCCTCAGCCTAACAATGAAAGAGGGAGGAAATGTGAAATTTGGGGGCAACCAGTCAGGCAAGATCATAGGTACAGGAACTATTGGTAATTCCTCTACCTCAATTAATAATGTATGGTTGGTAGATGGTCTTGAACATAACCTTTTGAGCATCAGTCAATTTTGTGATAATGGTTATGATGTGCTTTTTGAAAAACCCAACTGTACAGTAATCAACAAGAAAGACAAATCCATTGTGTTCAAGGGAAAGAGAGTTGACAATGTCTATAAAATCAATTTTTCTGAACTGGCTGATCAGAAGGTGGTTTGCCTACTATCAGTGAATGATAAGAAATGGATGTGGCACAGAAGGTTGGGACATGCTAACTGGAGGTTAATCTCTAAGCTTAGTAAGTTACAACTTGTGAAAGGGCTACCAGACATTGACTATCATTCAGATGCACTCTGTGGTGCATGTCAGAGAGGGAAAATTGTGAAATCATCTTTTAAAACCAAAGACATTGTTTCAACCTCAAGACCTTTAGAATTACTCCATATTGATTTATTTGGACCAGTGAGTACTGCATCCCTATATGGAAATAGATATGGATTAGTCATTGTTGATGATTACAGCAGATGGACTTGGGTGAAATTCATAAAGAGTAAAGATGTTGCGTGTGATGTATTCAGTAGCTTCTGCACTCAAATTCAATCTGAAAAAGAATCAAAAATTTTGAAAGTCAGAAGTGATCATGGTGGAGAATTTGAAAATGAGCCATTTGAAGCTTTTTGTGAAAAACATGGAATTTTCCATGAGTTCTCTTCTCCTAGAACACCACAACAAAATGGGGTTGTAGAGAGAAAGAATAGAACTTTACAAGAAATGGCCAGAACCATGATTCATGAAAACAATTTACCAAAACATTTTTGGGCAGAAGCAGTGAATACAACATGCTATGTTCAGAACAGGATCTATATTAGACCTATTTTGGAGAAAACAGCATATGAACTCTTTAAAGGAAGAAAACCCAATATCTCTTACTTTCATCAATTTGGATGTACATGTTACATTCTGAACAACAAGCTCTACCTAAAGAAATTTGATGCCAAGGCCCAAAGGGGAATCTTTTTAGGTTACTCTGAAAGGTCAAAGGCATACAGAGTGTATAATTCAGAAACACTTTGTGTTGAAGAATCTATGCACGTTAAATTTGATGACAAGGAGCTTGAAGATAAAACTTCAAAGCAAGGTGAAAGTTCTGCAGAGATACAGGTTCCTGAAGCTACTCCAGAACCTGATCAGATAGCTGAGTCTGAAGATAGTCCAGAAGCTGAACCCACATCAGAAGCACAAGATGAAGCTGCTTCTGATGAAGCACAAGATGGCTCACATCAAGCAGATCCTCCCAGAAACACATTCAAACACAAGTCTTCACATCCTGAGGAGCTAATCATTGGAAACAAGGATAGTCCAAGAAGAACAAGATCACATTTCAGACAAGAGGAGTCAATGATTGGACTAATCTCAATGATTGAACCTACAACGGTTGATGAAGCACTTTCAGATGATGGATGGATCCTAGCTATGCAAGAAGAGTTGAATCAATTTCAAAGAAATGATGTGTGGGATCTGGTACCCAAACCTCAGCACAAGAACATTATTGGAACAAAATGGGTATTCAGAAACAAGCTGAATGAGCAAAGTGAAGTAACAAGAAACAAAGCCAGGCTTGTTGCACAAGGGTATAGTCAACAAGAAGGCATTGATTACACTGAAACGTTTGCTCCAGTTGCAAGATTGGAAGCAATCAGGTTACTTCTTTCCTATGCAGTTAATCATGGCATAATATTATATCAAATGGATGTCAAGAGTGCTTTTCTAAATGGTGTCATAGAAGAAGAAGTGTATGTCAAGCAACCTCCTGGATTTGAGGATATTAAATATCCTAACCATGTTTTTAAACTGAAGAAATCACTATATGGCTTGAAACAAGCTCCCAGAGCTTGGTATGATAGACTAAGTAATTTCTTAATCAAAAATGATTTTAAAAGAGGACAGGTTGATACTACACTCTTCAGAAGGACCCTTGGGAAAGATATTCTTGTTGTGCAAATATATGTTGATGATATAATATTTGGTTCTACTAATGCATCTCTTTGCAAGGAATTTTCTGAGTTGATGCAGGATGAATTTGAAATGAGCATGATGGGAGAGCTGAAGTTCTTCCTTGGCATTCAAATCAATCAATGCAAAGATGGAGTCTATGTTCATCAATCAAAGTACACAAAGGAGCTTCTGAAGAAGTTCAAACTTGAAGATTGTAAAGTGATGAACACTCCAATGCACCCCACGTGCAACTTAAGCAAAGAAGATGAAGGAGCTAAAGTAGATCAGAAGCTGTATAGAGGTATGATTGGTTCTTTGTTATACCTCACTGCATCTAGGCCAGATATTTTATTCAGTGTATGCTTGTGTGCAAGATTCCAATCAGATCCTAGAGAATCTCATATGACTTCTGTCAAGAGAATCTTCAGGTATTTGAAAGGAACAACTAATCTTGGACTCCTTTATAGGAAATCCTTAGATTATAAGCTAATTGGATTCTGTGATGCTGATTATGCTGGTGATAGGATTGAAAGAAAGTCAACCAGTGGCAACTGTCAATTTCTGGGTGATAATCTTATATCCTGGGCTAGCAAAAGACAAACAACTATTGCTATGTCTACAGCAGAAGCAGAATACATTTCAGCTGCAAGTTGTTGTACACAACTACTCTGGATGAAACATCAGTTGGAAGATTATCAGATGACTGCTAACAGTATTCCCATTTATTGTGATAATACTGCTGCTATTTGTTTGTCTAAAAATCCAATTTTGCATTCAAGAGCGAAGCACATTGAAATCAAACACCATTTTATCAGAGATTATGTTCAAAAAGGAATTTTAGATATACAATTCATTGATACTGAAAATCAATGGGCTGATATATTTACTAAGCCTTTAACTGTTGAAAGATTTGATTTTATAAAGAAAAATTTGAACATGCACTTTGTATCTGATTAAATGCTTGCTTGCTCCTGAATAGGATTTTAGGTTCTGAAGTTAGTTCAGAAGCGGTAGTCCATCAGAAGCTCTTTATTGAGGTTCTGAGGAAAACTCGCTTCTGATGATGACGTCAGCATCTGAAGTCCAGAAGCTGGATTTGTTGCTTCTGAATAGTTGAATTAGTGGAAACGTTGGAAGTTACCTTTTAAAAAGTAACTTCTGGCCCACTAACTTGGTAGTCACTCTGTGAACTTCTTACGTGGCCTGTATGTGTTGGTGTATAACTAAAAGGGCAATGATGATTTAATAGCTTTGAAAGTACTTTTCACGTGCCCCCAATTTAGTCATTAATGTTATGTTTGTTTGTCTCTTTTGAATTGCAATCGTTTTACTTTTAACACTTTGACAATTCACACACTACTCACTCACAACAAACACATTTGCTCTCAAACCTCTTGCGAAGTAAGCGCATTCTCTCAACCTTAGAACCCTAAAATCTTCATCTTCTTCAAATCTTCGTCAATCATCAAATGGCATCATCAAGCTCGCAACGAGAAGTTTCAGTATCTACTTCACGAATGATCCCTGAATATGACTACAAAGGAAGAAGCATGAAATTGGAAGAATGGGAACTACAGGTTCAAATAGAAAATCCGGTGGATTTTGAATCACTCGCCTTCCATGAGTGTTGGATCAGAAGCTACTATGAAAAGCAGGAACTTATGCATTACTTCAAGATGTTGAATGGACCAACATACGAAGCATTGGTAAGACACTTCTGGGTGAGGGCTAAGGTTTATGACAAAGCTGCGTCTATAACTGAAGAAAGTCAAATGGTGTTGATTTATCCCGAACTGGAAGGGAAGACCAGAGAAGAAATGGGTCTTGAGCCATTTACAGGTATTGAAATCAGGTCAAGTATTTGTGGTATTCCAGTAAGAATTGCGGAATGGCAGATAGAAGCTGTACTCTGTAGAGAGGCCTCTGGAAAATACTCTGGAATTGATCTCTCAAATACAGCTGAAGAACGCCTCTGGAAAGAGAAAGTAAACTTGGCCCTGTACAACTCAACACAAGCAGGAAAGTATGCTGATCTAAGCATGGATAAGAAGCTGCTTCTGAAGATTCAGAATGAGGACTTACTTCCATATGGTGGAAGTGAGAAACCCAATTTGGCACAAAAGGTCTTTCTTCAACACTTCATTAAGAAGGAGAAAGTGAACGTGCCAAAATATATGTTCAAATACTTGATAGAGTGTCTGAAACAGAGTCAGCTGCAGAATAGAACCTGGGTACCTTATGGAAGACTCTTGTCAGAAATATTCTATCAAGGAGGAGTCTTAGACAAGCTAAGCAGTGCTGAAGCCTTCACAGATGAGTTGCTTGATACTAAAACTGGAAAGTTCATTAATGCACAAACCCTCAAGAATATGAAGTTGATCCCTGCTGTCACCAAGCTTCATACAGATTTGAGTGAATCACTTGTTAAGTTTGATCTTATGAAGGACTTTCCACCCATCTGCAAGAAGGATCCCATTGAAGTGCAGATGTACTATATAAAGGAACATTTTGAGGCAACCAATGAGAGAATCAGATTGGAAGATATTCCAGAGGAAATGTATGGTGGTGCTCTGCCACGAGCCAGAGGCAGAAAGTCAAAAAGAATGATGACTGCAGAGCAATATCTAGAGGTTGAACAATCTGCTAAAAAGGCAAAAGTTGCTACTGACAAGCTCAAAATTGGTAGTTCATCAGTACCTTCTATTGAAGAAGCCATTGAAGACATGGATTCCAGGATGATCATGGATGTTGGCATTACTCTTGATCAACCTGCAATACCAAAGAAGAAAAGGAAGCAAGCAGTAAGGAGGACCAAGAACTTCCCTCATGTTTCTAAGAAGACTGAAGTTGCTACTATTGTGTCAGAAGCTATTGGAAAAGCTATGGAGATTGCTGCTGAGCTACAAGAGTCTGTAGTTTCAGAAGCCAAGCAACTGTTGCTGATGACCAGTGAGTCTGTTAAAGAGGATTCTGATCCTGAACCAGAGAAGGTAATTAATATATCATCAGATTCCGCATCCTCACCATTATCAGATTCTGATGATTCTGATGATGATATACCCTTAGCCCAACTCTTTCAAAAACCAGTAAAAAGCCAGCCAACATCAACCAAAACCAACAAAAAGCCCTCTCAGTCAACTACTTATGAACCAGTTGGTCACATAATTAATGAGAAGTTGGCTGAAATGGCTGTGCAGAGAGAAAGAGTCATTGAGACTATCTTTCGCCTTAACCCTCAACCCCTTAACATTCAACCTCTCAACATGATTCCTCCAGAAAATGTTGAGTTTACCTCAGAAAAGGCCTCTGAAGCAACTCCAGAAGCAGCTGCTTCTGAAAACGTTGTTTCAGAAAACCCCCATCAACAAACACCTGAACCACATAAACCCACAACACCCCCACAATCACCAACAGCTACCATTGACCCCCAACTCAACACTCAAACATCAACTTCACCACAACAACCACCAACTGAAATTGAACACTCCCCACAACCAACTCCCATGGATGTTGACATCTCTCTAGTCAATGTTCAAGCCTCAACCTCTACCACTCACATTGCCTCTGACCAGCCTTCATCTTCAAACACACAAACACACTTTACCATTCCACTTCCTAACCCTGTTCAAGATCTGGAAATCAGTGATTCTGATCTTGAAATCCTTGAACAACCACCCACAAACATCCTGGAATCTGGATATATTAATTCTGAGCTTCTGACAATCCTTAGTAGATTGCATAATCTTGTGGATCAACGAAGGACAATTGATCTCACAAGTGCATATGAAGACTCCTGGACATCTCTTCAGAACCGGGCAGCTGAGCTTATTGAAGATATCAAGGCTAAATGCATCAGAGTCAAGCAAGCTTCAGTCAGAAGACTAATAGAGCATTTGAATCAGAGTCTCAGAGTAAGAAGTTCTACACTGCTCCTGGCAAACCAGCCTTTCTTCTTAGAAACGGATTACTTGACCAGAGAAGCAAGGTTGTGTAAGCTTCTGAAGAAACAGATGGCACAGCAGCAGCAAGAAGCTAAGGAAAGGGAACAGGCTCTTCTCCAGAGGCAACAACAGCTTGAAGAACTGTTGCAGAAGAAGATTGAAGAAATGGAGGAGATGAAGAAACAACATCAAACCAACACTTAGTTGCACACCCTTGTGTTTTTCTTTTTGTTTGTTGTTTGTTTTGAATTCCTAGTCCTTGCTTCTGAAACCATTCTGTTTTAATTCTCTTTGCTTCTGAATGCTTACTGATTCTGACTGTTTAGCTGCTTCTGATATTTTAGATATTCATGTTCATATATTTTTGATCTGATTAATTTCTTGTATACTCTCTTTTGATTAATTTCTTGTATACTCTCTTTTTGTCTTTTATGTTTTTTTTTATCTTTTTTGATAATGACAAAAGGGGGAGTATATGTGACAAGTATTTAAAGGCTCTGAGCCCCATTAATGGCATTTGAATTTTTTTTGAAAAACTTCTATCATTTTTTTTACCTTATTGGTATAAGCTATGAACGAACGAAGGAGTATCAAAATTCAAGTAAAATTAATTGAACCATTCTTCTTATCTATAAGCTAATTCTTTCACTGATTCAATTTTGTTTTTAAGCTCTGATATTTTTTATTGTGCGAAAAATGAATTTAATTAACCTGGATAGAACTTAGGGGGAGCTTACAAACCTCACCTTAAATACTATCAGACTCAGGCGAGTTTGAGCTTACAAACCTCAGATTCTGAGCTTACAAACCTTAGAACCCCAAAGTCAACTTGTTAATTAGATTAACAACAATTGATCAATTTTAAATACTTTTGTTTGTCATCATAATAAAGGGGGAGATTGTTGGAACAAAATGTGTTTAACAATGAACCTTAAAGAGTTTTGATGATAACAAGGTATTAAAAATTGTAAATTGGACTAGCTAATATTTGTTCAAGTGTACAGGACCATAATTATAAAGTCACATCATCATTGGTTCTGAATGAGCAAATAAAGAGCAAAAGAAAATGAAGCTTAGATGATTTTGAAGGCAAAGCGCTCCTGAAGTCAAGCTGCTCCTGAAGAAATAGCGCTCCTGAAGTAAGCCACTCCTGAAGAATAGTGCTTCTGAAGACAAGAGGTCCAGAAGCCACATCATCAGAAGCTGCAGAAGTCATATCATCAGAAGCTGCATCATCAGAAGCTGCCTCATCAGAAGCTATTTCACCAGAAGCTGAATCTCAACTGGATTTGCAAAAGATTCAAGAATTGAAGAATTATCAATGCAAAAGCTGTCCATTGGATTCGAAAACACAAACAAAGGATTAGTGGAATTTTGCAACGGTCATTTCAAAGGTGTTTGAAGGCTTGTGCTTGCATTTTGGACGAAAGCGTTGACATTGTACTTTGTACGAATTGTACAACCACGTTCTCCACTACTCTGTTTTGTGTCCACGCTTCAAGACAAGAAAACAGCTCTAGAATACGGTCTCGCCTGCATATATGTTCCTTTGGATAAGGAATGGATTTCAAATTGGTTCTTCATAGGACAACAACCAAATCAGGCAAAAGATCATTGGTGAAAGATCAAGCTTCACTAACGACTCTTTGGTGTGCTGGCAATTTCATAACGTCTCTTTCACACCTCTATATAAAGGAGTGAAGACCTAGAGAATTGGTAATGCAAGAACGCTAAACGAAAGACTCACAAGATTTTCACAAGTACCAAACCTCTGCTGAAATTATTCTGCATTCACTTAGAATTTCTGTGTCTCAAAGTCATATCTTAGAAATTCTTAAGTTCATTGAGTCTGTATCTGATTTGTATTGTGAGCACCTCTGATTGTATATCAAGTGTTCAACCTTAAACAATTTTCTGTGTAATTTTGTTTAGTTAGGAAGTCTCTTGCAGTTGTGCTTGAGCAGGAAGTCTCTTGATTGTGTTCTTGAGCAAAGGAAGTCTCTAGCTTGTGTGCTTGAGCAAAGGAAGTCTCTTGCTTGTGTGCTTGAGCATTTGTAATCAGATATTACTCATAGTGAAATCTCCTTGGAAGTGCAAGGGGGACTGGACTACTTCCGGATTGTGGAAGGAACCAGTATAATTGCTTTGTGTCGTTCTTCTTCTCTCTCTCTGTTTTATTCCGCTGCATTTAGATTCTGATTATCACTTCAGAAGCTGTCTCACCTAGCTTCTGATCAGTGTGATCAGTTTTTAGGAGAAACGAAGAATTTTTCAAAACACAATTCAACCCCCCTTCTTGTGTTTTTCTCACCTTCACCTTCGTCTTCCCTTACTCTCAGTGTTTTCGTCTTTCTCTCTCTCTCTCTCTCTCTCTCTCTCTCTCTCTCTCTCTCTCTCTCTATCTCTTTCTATTTTTTGAAAACCAGATTTTTCTCTCTCTAAACCTTAACATTTTGCCTTTATACATGTGTCCACGTGGCCAAAAACTAACGGAAATGAATTTAGTTAACGTTTGGGATTTTTTTGATCGATAGAGACATAATTGAAGGACCAAAACGTGCGTTTTATTAGATATGGGACCAAAATGAAAACTGGAAATTAATTGAGGGACCAAATGAGCTATTAAGCCTTTATTTTTTTCTAAAACTTGAAAAACAAAGCAAGTAAACAAAAGTAAATCCATGGGTTGCCACCCACGCAGAGCTCTTTTAACGTCATTAGCTTGACGATAAAAAAAGTTTATGCTTCTTAATCTCGGTTACGTAGAGCATTGTGTGCAGGTAATGCTAAAGAACATTCTTTGACACAAAGATCAATCACATCAATCATACAACATGAATCAAAAATAGAGGGACCATTCATCAAATTGGCAATTTCAAACTCTACCTTCTCGTCACCTACATGAAAAACTATCTTACCATTCTTAACATCAATAACAACACCCGCAGTATCGAGGAATGGCCTTCCTAGAAGGATCGAAATTTCAGAATCCTCTTCGATGTCTACTACCACAAAATCCATCGGGATATAAATTTTTCCCACCTTAATGGGGATATCCTCAAGAACTCCGGCCGGATAGATAATGGAACGATCGGCCAACTGCAAGGTCATCTTAGTGGGTTTCAAATCACCTATATCAATCCTCTTCAACAGGGACATGGTCAACAAGCTAACACTAGCCCCTAGATGACACATGACTTTCTCAATGGTTTCCTTCCAAATCACACAAGGGATGGAAAAACTACCTGGATCTTTGAGCTTTAGAGGCAATTTCTTTTGTATGACAGCACTACATTCTCTTGTTAGAGCTATTGTCTCATTATCCTCTATTTTTCTTTTCTTTGATAAAATATCTTTCAAATTTTTTGAATAGAGAGACATTTGAGACAAAGCTTCAGTAAAAAGAATATTAATGTATATTTTTTTCAGCATGTCAACAAACTTTTTAAATTGTGCCTCCAAGTTAGGTTTAGCAAGCCTTCTTGGAAAAAGAATTTTTGGCGAGTGGTTGAGTTTTTGGCTTTTCACTCTCTCCTACGACCTTCTCACTTTGTGGCTTTTCACTCTCTACCCCTACTTCCTTACCTAGTAGCTCATTACTCTCCTTCTCAACCTCATTTTTCTTTGTTTCCACAACGGGGTCCTCTAGTTGCCTACCATTCCTAAATGTAATAGAATTTATTTGGCCTTTGGGATTGGTTTCAGGTTGACCTGGAAAGATTCCGGGACTTTGAGAGGAATTAGCTACATGTTGGGCTACTTGAGATAATTGAGTCTCTAGCATTTTATTGTGAGTAGCGATGGAATCCACTTTTGAAGCAAGCTTGTTGAGAGAGTCGTTCAAAAATCCAGTTTGGTTTTTAAGTTCTTGGTATTTGCTTGGATTGACCCACTACATAATTTTCTAACAAAAGTTCCTGATCGTACGTGATCAAAAGGAGACTGCCGGTGCTTTGAATGTGGTGGTTGTGACGGTGGTGGAATGCGTCAGAATGCTTCTTAGAGCGGATGGGGTGTGTGTACCTGCAGGCACTCCGACGCTCAAGTCAGTAGAGATAAGAGAGTGAGGGTTTTTGAGGAAGAAAGAATTCTACCCTGGGGACTGCGGTGAGTCCCTTATTTATAGAGGTGGAGAGCTACAGAGCCGTTGAGGAGACACACCTGGCTCTGGCGGTTACGAAATCGTGGGAAGTGTAACCGCCAGAGATTTTATTGCGGGAACGTGCACAACGTGCAAGAGAGACGTTGGGGTTCGTTTGAACCGGTCTCTTTGCTTCGTGCACCCCCCTTCAGGCGAGGGGGTATGTTGTGAGCAATATTGCCAAACGTGGAGTTTGGGCTTTGAATGATATTGGGCCTAAGTAAATGGGCCAAGAATCTCTTTGGCCGATCTAGAACAGTAGCCCCCCAAGTCGTTGCTCTTGATAAAGAGTGATGACTTAAGTGCGGGCGTTTTGCTCGTCAGGAGTCGGTCTCAAGGGAAATTCAGTTGGTATGTATCCCCGTGTTAGAGGAAGAGATGGATCCCGTTAGCGGACTTTACGCATGCCTTGACTTGGAGGATCGTTTGCGAGGCGGACCGAGAATGCTGAGACTTTGGGCCAGATAGGCTCGCCTGTCTCGAAGCGTTTGTTCTCCCTCTAACGATGTAAATTCGCCTGTCAATGTGGCGGAGTCCGGCATATGTATGTCCGGCGATGAGATCGGAAGGAAAGATTCCCTCGTCAGGAGGTTTGGTCGGATGTCATTCCATAATTAATGCTAAGGTCTCGAGGGAGAGGTTGAGGAGACATGACCTTTGGTTTCTGAGTGACACGTGTGCAAGCTGTTAGTAGCACTTGAGTGCCTATAGTTTCCAGCGTGTTCTCGGGTTGTATTTCCAAGGTGTCATCATCACTGTTGATTGCATCCTGACGTTTGGTGAACCGTAGTGATGGATCAGAACCCTTGGATGAAAAGGTTTGATCGAATTTGGACCGTAGAAGCGGTGCTTAAGAGGAAGAGCTGCGAGCGAAGGGATGCACTGGATAGACTTCGTGACTTTTGGGTGGTTTGTGGAACGAGTATAAACAGTTCCACTGTTGTTTGGAACGTCACTGCGTTTCAAATTTCTCCAAGACTTAGAGATTTTCCCCAGTTTCCAAAAGCAAAGTTCTTCCAAATTTTCGCATCCCAACCGCAACTTCAATCTCTTCTTCTTCACAGGTAGAGTTCTGTGACTCGCTTCTTTTACTTCTATACTTTAGTTTTTGTTTTTCTTTAGAAACCGTATGAATGCATGCTTCTAGGGCAGGAGTAGTTTTGACTCGGTGGTTTCCGCCGTTGGTTTAGGCGTTTGCCACTGTGCATCAAAGAGTTTTGTAGGTATGCTGTCTGTTTTCTGTTTAGTGTTTCGAAAAACATTGGCGACAGGCTTACGCTTCTTCCATAAGCTTTAGGTCTGTTCGCTGGGGGTAGGTCCCCTCGATGCGTGAATTTGAGTTTCTAGACCCTCTGGCTTTTTTATGGTAGCGTTTTGATCCCTTCCTTGCCATGACCGACCTGATAGGTGAAGGAAGGGTGGATCTAACTGTTAGATTCACTTTTTCCCTTGCTTTTTCCAGATCTGTCATGGCTGACGAGGGAGTTGCTGCGTCCGTAGTTATGAGGCCCGGAGAGGAACCCTTAGAAACTGAATCGGTGTTTGCCGCTGATGGTGTGAACGAAGCACCTTTTGACCTCATCGGTGAAGGTAGAGACTGGGAGCTGATTCTACCGAGCACGTCCAACCGGGTGTGTTCGGAGTATGAAAATTACGTATTTCCCATGTATGAAGTGATTTTCAAGGACATGGGTTTTCGGCTCCCTTTCTTTAACTTCCAGCGGGAGGTGCTTCGCTGGACCAAGCTGTCACCTACCCAGATTCATCCAAATTCTTATGCCTTTATGAGGGCTTTTGAGCTGTTGTGCAATTATCTTTGCATCCCTGCCTCCAAGAACGTCTTTTTCTCCTTCTTCACCGTACAGCGGGGTACGGACTGGGTTTCTTTTCGCCAGACCCAGAAGATGTTTGAGGCCTTTGCCGGGAAGATCCGGAGTTTCAAAGAGCGCTTTTTTCTGGTTCGGCCTAAGAGTGCGGCTGCTCTGGAAAGTCTCTTGGAGGCTGCTAAGGAAGGTGGGCAGGAGCGTCGTCCTTACTTCCACCTGTGCTGGTCTCAAGACCATTTTGCTTATGAACCGAAGGACTTCGGTCGAACCATCGCCACTCTGACTGATGAGGAGAGAGGCCTTCGTCAACAACTCTGGGCTTTCATTGAGTCCCTTCCCCAAAGGGTTAAGACTGACCGACGGGGGGATCATTTGATGAATGCAGACGGGACCCCAGTAACAGAGCCCCGCTTCATCAACACTTATGAGTTGTTGACCTCCGATAATTATGATGCCTGTCTTGGTAGCTTATTTTCTTGTTTTTGTCTTCTTGTTGTCCTTTTGTTTTGTTTCTCCTAACTTATAAGTTTCTTTTGTCTTGTGTTTGCAGAGAAAATGAAGAAGGACTTGGCAGCCCTTGTGAATGCGACCAGCAAGAAGCTCTCGGCCAAGAAAAAGCGTAAAAATGTCCTGTCCCTGGAGCATCTGATTTCTGGGTCTGGTCATAGCTCAACCCTTGGTCCTGTGGTGGATTTGGACAGGGAGGAGCCATCTGAGGAGTTGGTGCAGGATCCTGCCAAGAGGCAGAGGGTGAGGGTGTCCTCTGAGGATCCAATCACGCCGATCAAGGTTGTTCCCGTCCGTTCTGAGAAGGGAGACTTCCTCCAGTTGCCGAGGGTGTGGTCCGAACCGGAGCTGTGTGGTCCCCAGTCGACCCTTTTCTTGGATGATTCTGAGCTGAGGATTATCCAGGATCAGGGTCCAACTGGCCGGAGTAAGGCAATAACTGATTGGGTTATTGCCACTATGAAGGCTTTGGAGGTCGCCGCTGCTCTGAATAACGCTTCTCTGGACAATGAGGTTCGGGTCGATGCTCTGGTGCCGGAGAGGGATGCTCTGACCGCCAAGGTGGCTGCTCTTGAGGAGGATCAAAGGACCAAGAGGTCAGTTGCGGAGGAGCGTGACCGTCAACTTGCTTCTTTGAAGGAGCAGTTTTCTGAGACTCAGACTGTTCTTGAGCAAGCAACCGACTCCTCCCGGAAGCTGGCGGAGGAGAAGGCGTCTTTGGAGGAGGCTCTGAAGAAGGCAGACCTCCCTGGAGAGGATGAGGCGGAAGACCTTGCTGTCCTGCGTCGCGCCGGCCTTGTGGACAAGATTGGTGAGCTGGAAGAAAGCTTCGTGGAGGCCCTTCAGCTTGGCTTTAATCGGGCGGTGGCCTAGTTGAAGGTGACGAACCCTGGCATTGAGCTGAATATCGAAGGAATTCATCCTCTTAGTGAGGTGAAAGACGGGGTGATCGTTCCGCCTCCTGATCCTGAGGAAGAAGATGGGCATGTTGATGAAGCCCAGGCCTGATGAGGCCTTGTAATTAATCTTTCAACAACCAACTTGTAACGACAATGTGCGCCCTTAGTGGTTTTAGCACCTTAATAATATAATTGCTTTATTTTCAATTGTACTTGTTTCTGAAGTGTATGCTTTTACTTTTAAGTACAATGTTTTGAATTTTGCATGCTCGTAGTGTGAGGCTTACTATACTGTTTGAAGTATATGTTTGAGAGCGAATTATCTATTTAACTTGTATGTTTGATAAATTGTGATAATTCGTATGCTCTTAGCTGCTATCGAGGGCGAACTATCTATCTGCCTTGTGTTTTTTGACAGACTGTAATAATTCGTGCGCTCTTAGTTGTTCAACTTGCGAACTTGTCTGCTTTCGGATTGCAAAGCTCTTTAAGTTAAGTGTAGCGGGATGGGCTACCCCCCGTAGTCATTATTTCGACGAAGTGACTTAATGACTGAGAGTCTTGTACGCCCGCCCGACGCTTTGTAGCTTTGACTTGATGAAATCAAAGTTGTGTCTTTTGCTTTCCAAGTAAAAATTGACTTCGCTTGGAAAGTTTTTACCTTTGCGTAGTTTTGCAAGGAAGAGCTCAGGCAAGAAGTTTTCTAACTGTTTACGCGGAGTATTAGTTAGAAGTGTTTGCACATCCAAGAGATTGTTTATCTGAATGTGTGTCCAAAGTTATGGACGTGTAACAGCGAATGAACGAGAGAAATTTTTCTAAGTTCGCTCCACTGAGGCGTGAAACACCCATCGCGAGCTGGGGTTCTACCTAACATGCCGAGCAGTGATGTCGCAGCGGTAAACGTACATACTGAGGAGTAAGAGAATTTGTTATGTAAAATCCTCTCATCCTTTTTCTTTTTGGATTCGGAGTGGCACGACTTTCCTCTTCCGTTTATTTGCTCGACGGGGAGCGATGAGTCCGTTGTATCGAACTAAGTACATACATTAGAGTGGGTTGGCGTTGTTTGCCATCTAAGTGTGGTACTTTTTGAGTTTTTCTGCATTCCAAGTCCTTGGAATTGCGTTTTGATGGAGGTCTTCGAGTCCGTAAGCTCCTGTCCCGGTCTTCATCCGGATCCTGAAGGGGCCGTCCCAGTTGGCGGCGAGCTTCCCTTCTTCGGAATCCTTCTGGTTTCGCCGGAGGACGAGGTCAACTACTTCGAATTCTCTTTTGATGACTTTCTTGCTGTGGCGAGCAGCTATTTTCTATTTTAGTGCTGCCTCTCGCAAGGTTGCCCCTTTCCTGACTTCGTCGACGAATTCGAGCTCTTCACGTAGATTTCCCGTGTTGGCCGGGAAGTTAGTGCTAGCGTCCGTACGCCATGTAAGTTCAGTTAGCTCAATGGGTAAGACCGCTTCTGTCCCGTACGTGAGTCGAAAAGGTGACTCGCCAGTTGTGGAATGGGGAGTAGTTCTGTAGGCCCAGAGGACTGCGTGTAATTCCTCCGCCCATTGTGTTTTGGCCGCGTCTAGCCTCCTTCGTATTCCTCACAGAACTACCCTGTTTACAGCCTCGGCGAGGCCGTTGGCTTGAGGGTGTTCGACGGAGGTGAAGCTTTGCTTGATGCCGATATTCCTTAGGTAGTCCTGGAACCGTTGGTCCGTGAACTGTGTATCATTGTCGGATATCACTAATGCTGGCACTCCGAATCTTGCTAAGATGTTTTTCTTAACGAAGCGGAGGACGTTTTTAGCTGTGATTTTGGCCAATGGTTCTGCTTCGATCCATTTGGTTGAGTAGTTGATCGCGACGACCTGATACTTTAGTTGCCCAGAGGCTTTGGGGAATGGTCCCAGAAGGTCGATGCCCCACCATGCGAAAGGCCAAGGGGAGACCAAGGATGTTAGCTCAGTAGGAGGTGCTAGGTGCATGTCCCTGTGTCGCTGGCATTTATCGCAGAGGTTCACGTAGTCTTGGGCGTCTTTCAGCATGGTAGGCCAGTAGTATCCTGCTCGTATGCCTTTTTCGCGAGAGCTTTTGCACCAAGATGTTGTCCGCAGATGCCGTCGTGAATGTCGGCGAGGACTTCTTGGGTCTCGTTGGGTCCTAGGCACTTGATTAGCGGAATGTTGAAACCTCTTTTGTACAAGGTTCCTTCCACCAATGTGAATGAGCAGGCCCTCCGTTTCAACCTTGTTTGTTCTTGCGGATCGGTCGGGAGCTCGCCATTTTCTATGTATCGAGAGATGGGTCCCCTCCAATCTTCCATTCCGATGATCGAGTTGACCTCTTGGTGCAGAGTTCCTATGTTCTGGATGCTTGGCTCGCTGAGGACCTCTTGAATTACTGTTTTGTTTCCGTTCGCAGTTCGCGTACTTGCGAGTTTTGAAAGAATGTCTGCCCGAGTATTCTGTTCGCGGGGAACGTGAATTACTTCTACGGTGTCGAATTCTTTCATTTTCTCTAGTATTAACTGGACGTACTTTTGAAGGTGGTCTTCTTTTACCTGGAACTCTCCCGTGACTTGGGAAGCCACTAGTTGCGAGTCGGTAAAGATTTTCACCTTTTTGGCCCCCATGTTTTTGGCGGTTCGCAAGCCAGCCAGAAAGGTTTCATACTCTGCAGTGTTATTGGTAACAGGAAAAGACAAAGCGAGGGAAATTTCGACAACGATACCTTTGTTGTCTTCGATGATTATTCCCGCTCCGCTTCCTTTGGCGTTAGATGACCCGTCTACGAAGACGGTCCATTCTTCGGGGCTTTCCTCAGCCGGGAAAGTCATTTCGGCGAGGAAGTCGGCGAACACCTGAGCCTTTAGTGCCTTTTTGGATTCGTAATGAATGTCGAACTCGGATAGCTCGGTGATAACACTGGTGGCGCAGAGAGCGTTTCTTTAAGGTGCTGTAAGGCAGTTTCGCACTCGTCTGTCCATTCGAACTTCGCTTCTTTCCTCAAGAGTTTGAAGAAAGGAAATGCATGTTGAGCGGACTTCGCCACGAACCTGGAGAGAGCGGTCAGCATTCCGTTGAGTGTTTGGATGCACTTTTTGGAGTGGGGTGTCGGAAGCTCAGTAAATGCGCGGCATTTGTCTGGATTTGCTTCAATTCCTCTTTCTGTAAGATAGAAACCGAGGAATTTACCCGCTTGGACTCCGAAGGTGCATTTTTATGGGTTGAGTCTCATGTTATATTTCCGAGTTTGCTCGAACACTCTTCTGAGGTGAGTGGCATGATCCACCTCTTGTTGGGATTTTACGATCATGTCGTCCATGTAAACCTCTAGAATGTTGCCCAGAAATGCCTTGTCGTAAACTCTGTTCATCATTCGTTGATAAGTAGCCCCCGCGTTTCGTAGACCGAAGGGCATTATGTTGTAGTAATAGTTCCCTGATTCGGTCATGAAGGCTGTTTTCATTTTATCTTCTTCAGCCATGGGTATCTGATTGTACCCAGAATAGGCGTCCATGAAGGATAAAAGTTTATAGCCAGAGAAATTATCAACGAGTTTGTCGATGTTAGGAAGAGGATATGCGTCTTTAGGGCAGGCCCTATTAAGATCGGTATAGTCAACACACATACGCCATTTTCCATTAGATTTTTTGACAAGTACAACATTGGAGGGCCAGGTAGTGTATTTTCCCTCGGAAATAAACTTTGCCTCTAGGAGGTCTTTTACAGCTTTTTCTGTAGCCTCTGAGTTTTCAGGAGACTGCTTCCTACGGCGCTGGGCTACAGTGCTAACTCCGGGATCCACTGTCAGTTGGTGACAGGCGACGCTAGGGTCGATTCCGGGCATGTCGGCTGCGCTCCAGGTGAACAGGTCAGCATTTTCTCTGAGGCAGTGGTTCTTGACAAGTTCGGGGAGATCCTTGCCAATCTTGAAGTTCTTCGAGGGGTCGTTGCCGAACAGGACCAGCTCGAATTCACCATCGGGAACAGGTCGAAGAAGTTTCGCGTTGAGCGGATCCTTCTTCTCCCGTTTTTGCTCCTTCAGGTCTTCCTTGGTGAACCTGGGGTCAAGTTCGACCAAGTTGGCATCCAGCGTACTCGCAGCAGCTTTCCCTTTGTCCCCGGCAGATTTGCTGGTTTGGGAAACCGAGTTCTGGGTCTTATTAGCTTGGAGGAAACATCTTCTAGCAGCTTTGATGTCTCTGCTGAGAGAGGCGATGATGCCGTCTTTTGCATGGTACTTCAACTTCAGATGAACGGTTGAACATGCGGCCCCCAGCTGGGCTAACCCGGTCCTCCCTATAATGCAGTTATAGAGAGAAGGTGACTAGTAGCTCTACGTACCCCTATGGTTGAGTGGATGAGCCGTTGAAGCCATAGAGTTCATCTCCAACGTAGGGAGAAAGGTTTTTCTCCGTCAATTGGAGAGTTCTGAACAGGTTGGTGTACATGATGTCGCATGAGGCCCCTGTGTCTATCAGGACTCGTCGGACATCTGCATTGGCCATCGATGCTCGCACGAGCAAAGGAATGGCTGGATTTGAAGCTTCACCAGGCAGTTCGGAGTCGTAGAATGCCAAAGGTGGCCTTCCTCCTCGATTGGAGGGGGCCATGGCATTGACTTCCATGAGTTCCAGGAATTTTCTTTTCACGCTGCCCATGGAAATGTTCAGCGTCCCTCCAGTGATGATGTTAGCGGTAGGGAACTGCTCCCAGGTGCATGAGTAGGGGGTGATTTCCAGGTTATCAGAGAAATCACCAAGATGTTCCACGGACATTGCAATGGTCCTTTCGGGCTTAGATCCGTCGCCTATAAGTTCGACGGCTTTCCGTTCTGCTTCCGGATTTTTGACGTACTGCTTGAGTCGACCCCTTTGGATGATGAGTTCGATGGCGTCCTTCAGATGGATGCAGTCGTCGGTGGTGTGTCCGTGGCACTTGTGGAATCGACAGTATTTTGTTTTGTCGACTCCCTTCCTCTCCTGAGATGGAGTCTTTGGAGGCTTGATGCCGACTTCTGCTAGATCGGCCACAGCGATCTCAGCGAGGATTTTCTCCCTTGACATAGCCAGTGGAGTGTACTCGGTGAAGTGACCGTTTGGTCTCTTGCTTTCGTGAGCAGCTTTGCCTTCCCTCTTTTTCTCATGGAAGGGCTTTTTGGAGGATTCAGCAGCAGGTTCCTCCTTCCTGACCTTGTTGAGGTTGTCCGCGTACAAAGCCTCTTCGTAGGCGATGTATATCTTGGCGATCGCTAGGAACTCGTTGAGAGTCCTTGGGCGATCCAGGAGGACAGCTTTCTTGACGTCTGTCTCGTCGCGTAGGCCTTTGGCAATGAGGTATAGCTTCATTGTCTCATTTGCGCCCCGGACCTGGACGGCTTCTTTGTTGAACCTCTCGATGTAGTCTCGGAGAGGTTCGCTTCTTCCTTGGACGATGGCTTCGAGGGAAGCCACCCTTTTTGGTTGCGTCCTTGACGCAGTGAAATGGGTGGTGAACTCGTTGCATAGGTCGCTCCAAGAGTCGATGGAGTTTCTCCTCGAGTTCTTGAACCACGTAATGGCTCCTCGCCTCAGAGTAGTGACGAAGAGCTTGCATTTAACGGCGCCCCGCACCGATCGGTAAGTGAGAACTGCTTCGATGTTCTCAATGTGCTCATCCGGATCGGTAGTCCCGTCGTATGAGTCCATCTGCGGCGGCTTTTCCAGTCCGCGAGGCATAGGAGCTTCCCGGATACGCCGTGTGAACGAACCGTAAGCATTACGATCCGTTTGGGTATCGCGAGTGTCCAAAGAACTGGAAGGTGACCGCGAGTGCCCGTTGCGTCTTGGTGGAGACCTCCTGGGTGGAGTTCGACGCGGAGGGGATCTTGGCGACGGGGCCCTTTTGGGAAGGGATCTCCTTGGTGGAGATCGTCGGGGGGACCTTCTTGTTGACCTCCGGGAGTAGGATGGAGATCCGATGCTCGATAAATGTCGAGGGGATCTGGAATGTGACCAGATGGTGCTCCCTCCTCTTCTGTTACGTATTGGGGAGAAATATCGCCGGGTTTGGACGGTTGGACGTGCTTGCTCCAGATCCATCAGCCGGCGGTTCTGTTCCTCGATTAACGACGTTTGTCGTTGAACCGTGCCGATCAGGTTGCTGATGAGTACGCCGGTCGATGCTGCGTCTTCTGGCGTCTCTGTAGGGCGGACGGGACCTAGCATAGGCCTTTGTTGGATAGGAAGTACCTGGGTTGGGTCCTCCCTGGGTGTATCCACAGGTGAAGGTGAGGATGTTACGCCATCCCGTAGAGGAATGCGCACCTCACTTCGTAGCTGGGATTTGGCACCGTTGGCAGCCATTGTAGTTTTTTGTTAAAAGCTTTGGTTTTTAGGGATAAAAACGGGGAAGCTTGTATTTTTCCCACAGACGGCGCCACTGATCGTACCTGATCAGAAGGAGACTGCCGGTGCTTTGAATGCGGTGGTTGTGACAGTGGTGGAATGCGTCAGAATGATTCTTGGAGTGGATGGGGGGTGTGTACCTGCAGGCACTCTGACGCTCAAGTCAGTAGAGATCAGAGAGTGAGGGTTTTTGAGGAAGAAAGAATTCTACCCTGGGGACTGCGGTGAGTCCCCTATTTATAGAGGTGGAGAGCTGCAGAGCCGTTGAGGAGGCACACCTGGCTCTGGCGGTTACGAAATCGTGGGAACTGTAACCGCCAGAGATTTTATTGCGGGAACGTGCACAACGTGCAAGAGAGACGTTGGGGTTCGTTTGAACCAGTCTCTTTGCTTCGTGCACCCCCCCTTCAGGCGAGGGGGTATGTTGTGAGCAATAATGCCAAACGTGGAGTTTGGGCTTTGAATGATATTGGGCCTAAGTAAATGGGCCAAGAATCTCTTTGGCCGGTCCAGAACAGTTCCAAACTGGATTTTTGAAGGACTCTTTGGTTGTTTGTATAATTGGGTGGTGCTATTTGCTGTCCAAAAGGATTTTGAGTAGTTTTATTATAAAATTTTTGGTTTGGCCTCATTCCTTGATAATAGTTCAATTACTAAGGACTTTCAACAGCAGTACCTAGTTAGCATTCAACACTACTATGACCAAATATTCCACAAACTTCACACGGTGGTTGAATGTGTGTTGTCAATCTCATTATGGCTGCTCTGAGCATAATGTGATTATCCAACTCAGCTGAGCCCCCACCCCACTCACATACTGAAGTCCCAACATTATGATGAATTATTTTTGTTTTTGGATGTTATTTTCTTAATTCTTTTATTTTAAATTTTAGTTATTGAATGCCATTCGGTTTGATACTATTTTTTTTATTCAACATTTCATATTCCTTCATTTTTTTCTTCGGTGGGATCAGATAGTAGTAAAGTATAAATGTATTATGATGAGTTAACAAAATACATGATGTATCAATGCAACTTATATGCTTGTCTTAGCCTAATATGATAATTCAATATATTGTAGGCTCCCCCATCTGACAAAGTCATGACATTATGCTTAACTATTTTGTTAGTGTTTGGATGTCAATTGTATAATTTTTTATCTTCAAATTTATTTTTGGGATGCCATTCACTTTCATGCTATTTCTGCACAATTTTTCCTTTGGTAAAATATTTAATCAAACATCTTCAACTCCTTCAACAAACTCATAAACTTATCAGCAACTCCATATTCTTTATACACTCACCAACAAATTAGCCACACCATCCTTAGTTCAGAGATTTCTTTTTTTAATCTAGCTTCAACTCACAGGAAATAATATTATATATCTGTTATTTTTTTTTTATAAGCTTTAGTGGGTCATTTGCCTCGTTGACGTGCTAGTCTCTACACACAAGGACGTATATTGAGTTATTAACAAAACAAAAAATGTTTAGTTTCCCATAAAAACTAAGAAAGAAAATCAAATACATTTTACAATTTTAAAACATCGTTTATTTTTTAGTTTTTTAAATTATCAACTTGTCCTATGATTCATATATTCGTGGGTCTTAATAGACTTATTTAGCAAGACACGTTTTTCAAGTGGTGTGAGCCACACCCATCAATTTCATCTTAAAAGAGAGTGTTTGAGAGTGTGTGGTTAACACTTCTTTTTTGTCTCGTTGATGGATTGTTGGCAGTTAATTATTGTAAAAAAAAAAAAAAATCATTGTGGGAGATACGGAAAGAAAGAAACAATAGGATCTTCACTGGTAAACAATGCTCAATTTTACAGGTGGTGGACAAAATTAAGTCGCTGTCTTTTATGTGGTTGAAGGCGAAGTTTCCTTCTCTTCACCTCAACTATCATGGCTGGTGGCTTTCACCTTTCACTATCTTGGGCATTGGATAATTGTTTCTTGTCTATTTATTTTTGTCGTTTTTCTCGGTTTGGTAACCGTTGTATCTATTGTATAACTCTGTTCTTCCTAACATGTCTGTTCTTCCTAACATGTCTTATGTTAAGAAGGACCTTTTGATGTGGTAATATAGTTCATTTTAGCCTCTTAAAAAAAATTATTGTAAAATATTGAGTGATTGTTTGGTCAAAACCATGAGAGAAATTAGGAAAGTACTGAAGTGAATCTACAATTTGGAATGGATCAGCACCATGTATAAAGAATGCCTGGTCCTTAATTTCAGGAGTATCACTTTTGACATTTAATGCACAACGTTTATTTATAAAATTGGCTGTTAAAAAAGTACTCCCTCCGTTTCAAAATGAATGTCGTTTTAAGTGTTTACACACATATTAAGAAATGCAATGATTAAAAGAAAGAGAATGATTATTTTACCAAATTATCCTTATTAACTATTGGTTAATTTTAAATGTAATACTTTGGAAGTAGTGTGCAGAGTATTAATTGGAGGGTACAATTGAAAAGAAAAAGGTATTATTGCATTGGAAACTGAAAGTGACATTCATTTTAAAACAATTTTTTTTTGCTAAAGCGACACTCATTTTGAAACGGAGGGAGTAGTAGAAATATATCAAATGATATTAAAGAGTTCATTACTGTGTAAACAATATAAAGAGTTCAAATGATATTTAATGCACTACATTTTTAATGAACTTTTGCCGTATATTTATATGTAGATATTATTACAAAGTCGTAGATTCCTAGTACATTTAATAGCAGAAGTCCAAAAATGAAGGAGTGGTTTTTGTTCTTATAATATCAAGGCCTAAGACAGCAATTCATGTAACTCAAAGCATTCCTTCTCCCCTGCAAAATTATAAACAACCTATGAGTTAGAAAATGTTTCCATCGATTTTATATTGTAGTATCTTTATGTTAAACGAGTTTGAATCTCATCCAAAAAGTTAGATCAAAGAATGAGGGTGTCCAAACACTATACTATATGTAGTATCAACACTATACTATACCATCGGTAAGTAAAATGCCTCAGATGTAAGATTAGAGGTGTTAAAAGAATTGTGGCGTCTGCAACCAAGAGATCAATTAAGAGGGGGTAGATTTGGTGATGGTAGCGGTCGCAGTGGGTTAGTAGATTTTCGGTTTGTGGCAGAAGTGGTAGATTTTCAAGTGATAGGTTTTCAAACAGTGGAGAGGTGGTGGAAATTCTAGGGTGGGAAGAGATGGTTAAAATTCATTGGATTTGGAGGATTTAAGTTCAGATGAGCTCAATGTGTCCTCAATCCATTAACATAATTTGTTTTAGATGTCGTATTTTCTTTAAAAAGAGAGGTACTATCATAGTGTTGATTTATAAATGTTTTTTTTATGTATGAGAAAGCACATTTATATATGACAGATGTACGGTTCGATTTTTTATTTATGAATTTATACATTCAAACAACCTGGAAATACGTGCCATGTGGGACTCCAACAACTTTAATATCCACCCTCACGAGTTTTATGGGTTAGATTTTCCACATTGCAGTCCTTAACCCAACTCTCATACCATGTTGAATGAGTTTGAATCTCATTCCAAAAATTAGCCCAAATGATAAGGGTGACAAAATACATTGATACATCCAATAACCCGAAAACCTTAGCAAAGTTGGACTTCAAACAAACACCAAACAACTTCAATACTTTAGTCTCCAATCATCCTATTTCCTTCTCCTTGTCCCTCTTTCTCTCTCATACATACATACATACACTCTTCCCTTAACCGCTAAGACAATATTTGGTGGTTGAATTATTTAAAAGTTTAAAGAAACAATGGTCAAAGACTTCTCAAACTCCGAAAAGTGGAATTAGTACGAAAAACTACATAATCAATATCTAATTTGCCGAACGAAGTTTAGCGACGATGGAGAGACGAAATTTATTTTTCCGTCACTAATTTTGGTCATAATTATATTTTTTTTTCAAGGTAATTAAAATCAAACAAAACCCACCTTTTCAACCTGTTAGACTAGGAACCGGACATATACTTGGTTCGTTTGACCTCTAAAGTCGGCCTACAATAGAATTGGGAGAAAAACCAAAAAACCAACAAGTAGAGCTGTCAAAAATGGGTCGGGCTAATGGGCCGTCCTATTAGACCACATTTTTGGGCCGGGCCTAAAAACTAGCCCAAAAATACACTCGGGCTTTTTGGCCCAAGCCCATTTGGCCCATAAAAAAATGGGTCCGGACCGGGCCAACCCATTTTTACTATTTAATTTAATTTTTTTTTAAAAAAATAGTATATTTTTGAAAAAAGTTATCAACTATTTTAAAATTTATTAATAAAAAAATATTTAAATAAATAACTTAATAAAAATGAATGAATTTAGCTTAAATTTTTAAAATTTTAAAGTTTATAAATTATTAATTTGATTTAATTGAATGAATAATCTAGAGTTTCATTAATATTCAATGTTAATGTCAAAATTATTTGCACTTTTATGTCCATCCAATCATATTTTAGAAAAAAAAATAGTGGTGAGTGACTAATATATAAAAAATACATAAGAAATAGTAAATAAATTTTAAAAGTAAAAAATAAACAGGCCGGCCTGGCCCATGGCCCACACAGGCCGGGCCGGACTCTAGAATCTGCGGCCCAATTATAATTGGGCTGGGCCGAGCCGGCCCATTTATGTAGTTGGGACTCTCGGGTCCGGGCCGGGACGAGCCAACCCATTTGACACCTTTACCAACAAGGAACCGGTAAAACCAAGAAAAATCTGCGATTGAGCCGATTACACTGGTTGGAACGAATTCTCTTTTCTCACTCTTTTTTTTTTTACTAAAATAATTGAATTATAACGTCATTTTGGATTTTTGGTGAAATGGGCCTCACAATTGAAGCCTCAACTCACCCAAATCATGAGAACATGATTTTTAGAAAAAAAAAATAGTGGTGAGTGACTAATATATAAAAAATACATAAGAAATAGTGAATAAATTTTAAAAGTAAAAAATAAACAGGCCGACCTGGCCCATGGCCCACACAGGCCGGGCCAGACTCTAGAATCTGCGGCCCAATTATAATTGGGCTGGGCCGAGCCGGCCCATTTATGTAGTTGGGCCTCTCGGGTCCGGACCGGGACGGGCCAGCCCATTTGACACCTTTACCAACAAGGAACCGGTAAAACCAAGAAAAATCTGCGATTGAGTCGATTACACTGGTTGGAATGAATTCTCTTTTCTCACCCTTTTTTTTTTTTACTAAAATAATCGAATTATAACGTCATTTTGGATTTTTGGTGAAATGGGCCTCACAATTGAAGCCTCAACTCACCCAAATCATGAGAACATGATTAAAGTTAGGCTTAATAACAGTTTTGGCCCCCTATGTTTCAAGAAGTTGCAATTTTGGTCCCCTAACTAAAATAATTCGATTTTGGCCCCCTTTGCACTTTTGGCCCCTAGGCCAATTTTGACCAAGTCAATGCTGACGTGGCGCCACGTTTGTAATTTTTTTAATTAATTTTTTTTAAAAAAAGTATTTTTTATTTTTTAATTAAAAAAAGGGGAAATAGTCACTTTAGTCCCTGAATGGGAAGCGATTCGTCAATTTAGTCCCTGAATGCAGAGAAACTTCAAAATAGTCCCTGAATGTAAACTCTGTTAGTCAATTTCGTCCCTGACGTTAAATAGGTCTGTTAACGATGACGTGGCGGCTGATGTGGCAATATGATAACTGCCACGTAAGATTGTGACTTGGCAAAACGTAAACACGTGGCAAAACGTAGTCACTTTAGTCCCTGAATCGGAAGATATTCGTCACTTTAGTCCCTGAATGCAGATAAATTGCAAAATAGTCCCTGAATGTAGACTTTGTTAGTCAATTTAGTCCCTGAATGCAAACTTCATTAGTCAATTTAGTCCCTGAATGTAGACTCTGTTCGTCACTTTAGTCCCTGAAATTGACCATGCCGTGACTGTTTTGCAATTACTCTTCATTCATGGACTAAAGTGACGATTCCTCTCCCATTCAGGGACTAAAGTGACTAATTCCCCATTTGTTGCTTTGAATCTTCAGCTTTTTCAGCTTAGATTGTTGCATTGGACATAGAGGTCCACTTATGTTGGCCAACTTCAATCGGTTTGATGTCATAGTTCTCATTATGTATGACCTTATCTCCTCTAATAAAGTCACAATCGGTTTCGCTCGGTATTTCAAAATACTTGAGTTAAACCCCTCACAAGTATTGTTGCATACATTATCAATCTTAGGATCAATACAAAAAAATGGGGAATTAGTCACTTTAGTCCCTGAATCGGAAGAGAGTCGTCACTTTAGTCCCTGAATGCAGATAAATTGTAAAACAGTCCCTACATGGTCAATTTCAGGGACTAAAGTGACTAACGGAATCTACATTCAGGGACTAAATTGACTAACGAAGTTTGCATTCAGGGATTAAATTGACTAACAAAGTCTACATTCAGGGACTATTTTGCAATTTATCTGCATTCAGGGACTAAAGTGACGAATCTCTTCCGATTCAGGGACTAAAGTGACTAATTCCCCAATCTTACGTGGCAGTTATCATATTGCCACATCAGCCGCCACGTCATCGTTAACAGACCTATTTAACGCCAGGGACGAAATTGACTAACAGAGTTTACATTCAGGGACTATTTTGAAGTTTCTCTGCATTCAGGGACTAAATTGACGAATCGCTTCCCATTCAGGGACTAAAGTGACTATTTCCCCTTAAAAAAATTTTAAAAAGTATTTTTTTATTTTTTTAATAATTAAAAAAATAAAAAATAAAAAAATTTACACACGTGGCGCCACGTCAAAATTGGCCTAGGGGGCCAAAAGTGCAAAGGAGGCAAAACATAATGGGCCAAAATCGAATTATTTTAGTTAGGGGGCCAAAATCGCAACTTCTTGAAACATAGGGGGTCAAAACTGCTATTAAGCCTTAAAGTTATTTGATATCTTTAACTTATTCACGATGACAATCACCAAGCCGAGGAACAACCAAGATCATAGAAACATGCACTTTGTCCTTCCCGAAACCTTATTACTCTTGCAATCACCAAGCTGAGTTCCATTACATGGTGTTTTGCAAGCTTTTGTGTTGGAGTTTCTTTTTTAATGGGTTGCAGTATTTGGTTCTCCTTTTATAATATTATTTGTCATTCAAAATAAGAGTTTCCTTTGCCAACACTACACCTAACTTTGGTCCATGTGCGTTGATCAAGGGGGTATGGACCAAAGCTAGGTGGAGTAGTTGCTCAAAGGGTCATCATACTACATTATGTTATTGTTGCAAATCAAAACTTAAACAAGAAAAGTCCACAACCAAGCATACATAGCAAATTATTATGAAACTGAAATTTTAATAACCAAGATCATGTTCTCACCATAACAGGAGAATCTGCATGAGCATGGTGAGCGTGATTATGTCCAAAACCATGACCGTGACCATGACGATGATTTGTAGCATTGGTGGCGGCAACCCTTTCATTGCTAATGCTGAGACGACGCTTGACTTCAGACCAGTCTGTTTTATGATTCTTCTTGTTTTCGCGCGCAATGTTGAACACCATCGAGTAGTCAGTAGGCACTCCTTTTGACTTATTTTCCCACCCTCCAAATTGTGGCACAGACATCTTAGGCTTCTGCTGCATATCACATTTTTTAAGTCAGTAACTCAATTGATTTCTTATTTTTCACAAGGAAAATGCATAGTTTATTTTGAGTGTAAATCTCTTCCCTTGTATTGGTTAGTACCCCCTTGATCAACGCACATTAACCATTACAAGTTAAAGGTTTCACACTCCAATATACAACTATAACAAAAAAAATTAAATTATTTATAGAAATTAAAAGAGAAAAATTAAGTCTTTATATTAGCATTTAATTTTCTTTTATCTTAACCTTTTGTTGATTATTCAATTTGTAAGTAGACACTATAGAATAACAATGTTGATTCCATCGTCTCGGCCTTGTATTGGTTAACACCCCCATGATTAACGCACATCAACCAATACAAGCCCAAGATTCAAATATAAAGGAAAAGGAAGAGAAGATAAACAAAAAAAAAAATAATATCACATAAAATGTGATTTGTCATTCCTTATTTTTAATAAATTTGGTTAATACTTCGATGATTAACTCTATATATTGTCTTCTTTCAAAAAAAAAACTCTATATATTGTCTGCAATATATATACTATCAATAACAACATGGTGATAATATGAAAATGGAGAGGAACTTGCTGCATCAAGAAAAATATTGGTTAGATACATATTACTAGAAAAAGAAGTTAGAATAACGATAGAAATTAAATCCGAAAAAAATAAAATTAATCACTAAATTAACGGTTCTAATATTTTGCGATGAAATTAGAGACGGAATTTTCATTTTCTATCTCTATTTTTGTTACTATTTTAACTTTTTCTAATAGTTAATATACATAATTATTTGGTTTATATGTTATAGGTACGAAGTTTCTACCGCGGTTTAGAAGTTACAAATCTCCATCATATAACCTAAGGGGCACACAAGTTGGATTGTCCCATCCAAACTTAATTTTCTCCATACACAAAAGTCCGGGATCGATTCCTGGATCACTTGCTTATGGGGCATAAATTTACTAATCTATTGTTGATATATTTGGTTAATTGAAAATAAAGATTAGAGATAGCATGAAATTTCATGTATATATTAAGTTGCAGGAAATATATAATGAGAGCGAGGGCTTCAATCTCATGATCAAAATCTAGATATTTAACTTTATTATCCGGTAATGTAAAAACGATTATAATTTTGTTTTTCATTCATGATCCCTAGCTTGGTCATACTCATATCCATTATGATTCACACCACCTACCAAATATCAATCAATATATAGCAATTTAGGCTTACCTCCTTTCGTTCCATATTTGGGGATTCAATAGGTTAAATTAACCCTTGGAATTTTAGGCCCCAACTCTTTAGTTAAGATGTTTGCCTAAAGCACTTTTAATGCCTGATTGAAGAGGGTGGGAATTTCTTCCCACAAGGAATTAAATTTGAACAATATAGGAAACTAGGATCCTACTTGAAAACTCTGTATTTTCATATCATTAGTTCTTCAAGATATCCCAGCTCCAAGAAGATACCAATGGAATTCATGTATTTATGTGATGCTAGATGGGTCTTGATCAAGTCAAAATAGAGGCCAAAATTATGGTTGACATGAGTTCTGTCCTTGAGTTGTGAACCGTTAATTGTTAATTGGAACATTGCCTAAATAAGGGGAGCTCTATTTAGCTGTAACAAAAGATAACCACATAGAATTTTTTATCTATATATAACAAATTTAACGTCAAGTAAAAACATATTTCACATTGGAATCCTACAATATAGTACATTGATACCATACAGATCCAAAATCTATATAAACAAAAAGGATGAATCTGCGAACAAACTCATAGTATCCATGTTGTTAGCATAAAACAACAAAATACCTATGCCTACAAATATGATTGTATTCAAGTTTCCGGAATACTCTTATCTCTGGATCTGCATACATTGATGACATCAATGTCATTGATTGGATATGCACTTGCTCAACGTTAATCTTTCAACCTGAATCAAATAAATATCATACTAAGATAGGAAATAAAAAATACATTGCACAGATAGGGAAAATCAAAACAAATACAGTCGTGCAGAGACGACGAAATCACAAAAACAACCGAAAAAGACTGAAAATATGTGTAAATCACTTATTCAGGTAGAAAAGAAGGAAAAACAATTTGGAAGGTGATTTTTGGTCAAAATTGACCCCAAATCACCCATCTTCTGTAAACTAGAAAAGAAATGGGTACGACTAGGGTTTTTGTGTGTGTGTGTGTGTGTGTGTGTGTTGTTGAAACAAAATGTGTTTAACATTGCCACCTTAAGTTTTGATAATAACAAGGTATTAAAAGTTCAATTGGATATGCTAATATTTATTCAAGTGTGCAGGACCATAGAATAAAATTTATAAGTCTTTAAACAAATATTGGTTCTGGAAGAACAAATGAGAGCAAAGGAATTTACAAAGGAAGCTTATGTCTGAGTCTGAAGACAATCAGAGTCTAATGACCATCAAAAGTTGACTGGCAGAGTCTGAAGTCACCGAGTCTGAAGTCAAGAACCTGGAGTTAGTTATATTTATTGAAGACACAAGATTGCAGAAGGAATAGAAGCCTGTGGCAACGACTATTTCAGAGAAATTAGAAGACATTGAATGCTTATACAATGAAGAATGGACAGAGAAAGGACAATAATACAATTGTTTCATGAAAATAAATGGAATAGATCTTTACAAGAAATGACCAGAACCATGATTCATGAAAATAATTTGGCTAAACACTTTTTGGCAGAAGCAGTAAACACAACATGTTATGTTTAAAATAGAATCTATATCAGACCTATATTGGACAAAACAACATATGAACTTTTTAAAGGAAGAAAACCTAATATCTCTTGCTTTCATCAATTTGGATGTATCTGTTACATTCTAAATAACAAAGTCTTGTTGAGGCAAAATCCCTAATTAATTTTAAAGATAATAAACCAATATGATTAAAGAATTAATGGACTTTGATTAATTCCTTGGTATTTAACTTGTGCTCTTGAGTGTTTTACTAAGACAGGAACAAGGTTTAAATCATACCAAGAATAAAGAAATCAAAGGACATTTGAATTCAAAATCTAACACTGAGGTCAAAAAGTTAGATCAGAATGTTGCTCAGAGATCAGAATGTTCGCACAAGAGATCAGAAGGTTGCTTTTATACAAGCCCAGAATCTCAAGAACATGGATCAAGGTCATGCAAGGCACATGTGACATAAATAAATGTCAAGAGAAGTACTTTTGCATGGATCAATCAAGCAATAAAGGCATATACAAGGATTATGTCAAAAAGGATACTTTATGTTCATTTAAGACTATGAACATTAAAGTCCTAGGAATATTCCACAAGGGAATATCATCCTAGATGTTATATTTACTGCTCTTCATTGTGTTTCACTATTAGGATTTGATTACATCAAATGGTAGTCTTACAAATCATCCTAAGTGAAACAAATGGAACATTCTGATGATCAGAATGTCCAGCTCAGCACAGGCCTACTTTATGAACAGTACAGTAGGTGAAAAGCAAAAGCAAAAGCAAAGCAAATCTATCTTGCTCAATCAGAGATAGACACGTATGAGAGTTGGTACAGAACAAGGACCACACAATCTCTCAAAGCCTGTGTATGAAGATGCAGAATCCCACTATATCCTCCTGCACCAAGTTCCAAGGCAGATCTGGCAACTGAACTTTCTGAAGTATGAAGAAAAGTCCATACTTTGGTTATTGCCCAGAAATTCATATGAAAAGCATATGACACGCCCAGAACTTCATATATTCATTCATATATGATGAACCCAGATGAAGAACATGATGAACCCAGATGAAGATCATCATGAACGCAACAACATTCTGAAGTTCATCAGAGATCAGAATGTTTGCCCAGAATTTCAAGTAAAAGCTTGTGGGACCCAGGACACATGGCATAACACCATTGGACACCCCACAACGGCTATTTGAGCCCAAGGACTCTATAAATACAGTTCAAAGGCTCAGCATTACTTGCACCATTGCAAAGCATACAAGAAAACAACTCTGATTTTGTTTGAAGCTCTTGCAAACTGAAATTGATCAATCTCTAAGGCTTTCATTACTTAGTGCAAATCAATACTCCTTGTTATCTCTAAGATAACTCCTTTCTCTTCTTCCTCCTCTGTTTGATTCACAAACATTCAACTTCCATATAAATTGTAACTAAGTCTCATCTAGCTTTAGGGGTACTAAAGTGTTAGTTTGAGCAAAGGTTGTAAAAGTCTAAGTGGGTAACTTAGCAAGAAGGTGCAAGCCTGCTGAGGCTTAGAGAATACAGGATTGTAATTGTTCAGGTGAACAAAGATTGTAAGGTGCAGGACTTGAGAGGTTATCTCAAGCATCATAGTGGAAACTCTCACAAGATTGTGAGGAGAGGACTAGCCCACATTGGGTGAACCTCTATAAATCTCTGTGTGTTCTTTCTTTCTTCCTTATACTCTTTAATTTCAGTATACACAACACACACCAACACATTTACTTTATTAATCAGTTTCTGTGTATGAACTTCAGAACGTTCTGAGTTCAGAAAGTTAACTTAACCATTCCAAGTAAACTACTTGAGAATAACTTTTAAGTTTTGGGATAATTTTTAAAGGGTCACAATTCAAACCCCCCCTTTCTTGTGACTATTTTATCTACTTCAAGTCTACCTAAAGAAATTTGATGTCATGGCTCAAAGAGGAATCTTTTTAGGTTACTCTAAAAGATCCAAAGCATACAGAGTGTATAATTCAGAGACACAATGTGTTGAAGAATCAATGCACATCAAATTTGATGACAAGGAGCTTGGAAGTGAAATTCCAGAGCTATTTGAAAGTTTCGCAGAGATACAGGTGTCTGAAGAACCTTCAGAACCTGAACCCATTCCAGAAGCTCAAGATGAAGAAGTTTCTGATAAAGCTCAAGATGGTTCACAGCAAGCTATTCAACTATCTCAACAACATTGCATTATCAAGTATACATGTCCACACATTCAACAATCATAATTCACATAAGAATCATCATCACACCCATCATCATCAACTACACAATATCTCACAACAATTCCACATACTTCTCATAAACCAAGCAAAGTGGAATACATTCATGATAAACTTCATATTCAACCTTCAACAACCATTCATATATCCTCAATTAATCATATAACATCATTCACAAAAGATTTACAAGGCAATTGGTTCAAGGAACAGTTTTTAACAAAGTTCGTCTATCGGTATCTCATAATCAAAATAATTGAAGTTGTTAAACCAAACCAAGTAAAACAAGATTCAATGCCTCAACTAAGTATACCTCTAGGCCACATGTGGGTGCAATAGAGGATACTTTGGCGTTTCACCGGTCAAATGCAACGAAATCATGAAAAACCCAAAATTCGTCTCACTTTTCAAGGAATTTCCATTTTCAAATCAAAACAAGTTAGATCCATCACATCATTGTTTAAATGCCATTAAACACCTTAATTGAACTCATAAAACTTAAGTTTCGAAGCTTGGAAACAATCCATAAGGTTTGAGTTGACTTAGAAATAGTTATGCGGAATTTTCGTAAAATTTCCCTAAGACCCCTTGGAGTATTTTTATCATAACTAAAAAACCAAAAATCATTTTCAAGTCAAACCAAAGTCATTGGAAAGATAACAAAATTATCTACAACTTTCATGTTTACACCGAAAGCCAATTCAAAACAGAAACGAGGGAAAAAGACGCAAGAACGAGAAACAGCGAATGCTGGCACTGGGCAATTTCGCTGATAGCGAAAATCCTGAAATGTTTTCAAATACAAGTTGTCACATCCAGAGAATCTAATCATTGGAAACAGAGACAGCCCCAGAATGACAAGATCATCCTTCAGACAAGAACCTTTAATGTTGGGATTGTTATCAGTGATAGAACCTACTACTGTCGATGAAGCACTTTCAGATAATGGATGTATAACAGCTATGCAAGAAGAGCTCAAATGAAAGATAATTTTATAAAGTTAATTATAGTTTTCTTTTCTCATACAACATTAATTACATTTTTTAATTTATGCGAAATAAACAAAAATCCCATCAGATCTTATGAATTGTCCAATAAGTATAATTTGATATTAATCCGCATATAAATAATCTGAGTGACTTCAATAATTCTATTAATTTCAGGCTATCAGCTCGCACGATGCTACATCTAGAACATCTACTACTGGTGTAACTTTCCTCCATTCAACGTTAAAAGTTAAAGTATCTGACGACAATTAAATTGATCTGATATTCTTCAATTATCTACAAAGAACGGTAGCTACTATAAATTGATCTGATATTCTGCAATCACTTCTACATTATAAGGTTGGACTTGGACTGTTTGGTGCCACCATAGCTCATTTGATATACATCAACATACTCCCATTGTACTTGTTAATTTCAAAGCATTTAGCCCAATGCTATATTATCCCACTTTCCGAACTTTACATTGTACTGATCTAATCCATCTCTCTCTCCCATCGTGCTATACTCCCATCTACATGCTACCATTGAACTGATTTAATCAATTTCCAACTTTACACATGTTTGTACTAGCCCATTTTACTAGAAAACACGTGTGTGCTACTTGTATTAATTTGAATGGCTATTAATCGAAGAGGAGTTTTTTAGACACTCTCTTTCTAATACTCTTTCTAACATCCGGTCTTTTATTGGATGAAATCTACGTGGGTACCACATTTGAAAATAGATCTCACATAAAGTGGTGAGACTCACATGTGTTTCACCCAATAGAACAGTGAGTGTTAAAGAGAGTGATAGAAAAGAGTGTTTATGACATTTCTCTTAATTGAGTGGCGTGTGAGTGCCGAAAGTACAATCCATAATCATGAGCGGCATCAATCAAGGTTGTTTTAGGGTTTTCTATAGAGGAGGTTGTTTTATGGTTGGTAAAGAACCAAGTCAACTCTAATATAGTTCCAAGTCCGACTCAACAATTAACTTGTTTAACAAGATTCATGAACCAAATAGGCTAAACATAAGTTGATATTGCATCATGAAGATGATAGTGAGAAGAATCAGATTACTTAGACTACAAACAATTTATTTAGTTAGTCTAGTTAGCTATAATTCTATGTGATACCTTGCATTGTAAGGTAGTGTGGTCTCACTCTTGTGTATATATAGCCATTGTACTCTCAATATTCAATCAATTTATCATTATTTCATTTTCTCATAGTATGGTATCAATTTTGTTTCTTATCCCTCTTTGAGAAAGAAAGATAGAGAGAAATGTTATTATGATCCTAACCGTCTTTTTAACCGTTTTATGTTGCATCTTCTTCCTCGTTCTTTATCCTCCATTGATGCAGAACGTTGTTCATTATTCTTTCTCAGTTGCAGTGTGTTTTTAATTTTTGATTTTCTCTGTTTATTCGTGATTTATGATTGTGAATCTCTCAATCACTGCTTTTTGCGCAAGATCTATAACATCCTAAACCCCTTAAGCATTAAATCATGCAAAATAAATAATTATTTTCAAAAGAGTTTAGATGTTGCGCCTTCATTTATCAATACATACATAAGCGGTTTTCATAAAAATTTCGCAACGGAAGACAAACATACAAAAATGATCTCAACAACAATAAATAGTTCTCCATCACCATGTCATAGGTCTTATGATTCATCACCAAATAAAATCTCAAGTCTCAAATATAAATGAGCAACAAGTCTCAAAACACATAAGTAAATAAACATAGACTGACATCTTAATCAGAGCCCTAACTAAGACTCCATAGAAAATAAATGAGGTAGCTCCAAAGCTAGTCCTCAAGCGACTCACAAGCAATAAGAAAATCACTTCTGCACGCCGTCTACCGATTCATACAAATAGGCAGCCGGTCAACCAAACGGCCATTGGGGGCTAGATAATATTCTACAAATAATATATAATGAAGTAAAGCGACATATTCATTTTCGATGATCATTGAATAGACATTTATTAAATCATTCAACAATGAATTTCCACATCAACATTTTCATCAAACTTACAAGTACAATAAAACATGTACAAATTCACCTTTTTCATCTGTTCATAACATTCACCAATTTCACCGACACACATAATCACAAATTCACATAGCCAAATATGACATGTTTCACCAATTATCTAGTGCATATGCAATGTTCTAGACTCTTCTAGATGCATGCATGTGACACCAATTGGATTCCGGAGATAATTTTACTGTATTGAATTCACATCAACGTAAGAGTACACCTCCACTTACGTATGTCACCAAAGCAATGTAAAAGTACACCTCCATTTACATTCTTCACAAGACTCAACATGACTGTGAATGCATGGACTTCAAGCAAAGACTCGACAATGCATAAATCACCAAACTAATGTATTCACCAAAGCAATGTAAAGTACACCTCCAATTGCATTATACTCATATATTCTTATATGCGACGTTAATGATCTAGTCATTTGTTGAATTAACATTTGATCGAAATAAAAATAAAAATCATTATA
This sequence comes from Medicago sativa, assembly GCF_051527215.1. Lineage (NCBI taxonomy): Eukaryota > Viridiplantae > Streptophyta > Magnoliopsida > Fabales > Fabaceae > Medicago > Medicago sativa. The sequence goes on from NC_140751.1 coordinate 37,897,705, forward strand.
TTTTTCGATAAAAATAATAAACAACAATTTAGCGAAAATTAATATTACTGTAATTTTTTTTTAACAGGAAAAATAAATATTGTGTTGGGAGTAACAATAGGCTAAATGTCTAGGAAAACCAATAGACTTAAATACCACATTTCCACTTAAAACCTCAAAGCATCAGGTATATGTGTTTCTTCTCTTATATATAAGTTATTTCCTCCATATATGAGACCTAATCACTCACACTTGATTTTCAACATATTGTAATCTTGAAAATTTACTAATGTCGCATTTCTGTTTTTGGGCATGTCAAAAATAAAGAACTGAGCATTCGGAAAGTGCTACAATCCAAGATATATTGCGGAGATTATTGCACCACGAACGCTAGAAACTCTTTTTTGAAATAGTTTATTTAACAGTACCGTAGAAAACACTCACAGCTAGTGTTTTGAATCTACTCAAGTTTTGGGTTTTCTTTATTTTTTTTGAGGGTATTCAAGTCTTGGGTGTGTCTTACTGTCTTTGTTTTGGGGGGTCTTGTATATTACTCTTGTACTGTATGTTTCTTGCATGTCTTAATGAATTGAATTTGTTTGGCCTTTGAATAGAAAAAAAATTGACAACACAACGGGGTTAGTTGGCCTTCGGAAGGTATTAGAGTTTTTGATAAGTACTTATAATTAAGAAGGTTGATACACCACTCTTAATTAAGCAAACTTGGAGTACTTCTATTACTCTAGCATATTTGTACTCTTGACTCATTTATATACTATATATAATTGAGTTAATTATGTTTTTGGTCCCTACAAAATTGCAACCTTGTAAGTTTAGTCCTTACTTAATTTTAATAGTTTTTTTAATCCCTACAAAAAAATTCTGCACTCAATATTAGTCCTTACTCAATCCAAATTTGTTTAATTTATGCTTAAACTCTTAAGTTTTTCAACAATTTTTTACAGGCGTGTTAAGAACGTTATTAAAAGGTCCTCCGGAAAAAATATCGCAAAAATTTGATTTCTACATTCATATTTTTGTTACTTATATCTTAAACTTTTGTCGTTTTAAAAAATTCATATTTAATTTATTTCATGTTAAAAAATTATAGATTTTAGTAAATGAACCTTTCATAGTGTTCTAAACTTGTATAAAAAGAATCGTTAAAAAATTTAAGAGTTTAAGGATAATTAAACAAAATTTATTTTAGCAGGGACTAAAATTATAAGTAAATTTTTTTTTGTAGGGATTAAAAATGCTATTAAAATTAAGTAAGGACTAAACTTAGAAGGTCGCAATTTTACAGGGACCAAAAACATATTTAACCCTATATAATTTGCCATTGAAAAGAAAACTCTTAAGCCAAACTTCTTTTTCTAACCAAAATAAAATAATTAGAGAAGTATTGGGATGAAGAACATTTAGATATATACTTTACTGTCTCATATTCAAAATTAGGTACTTCTTTTATAGCCATTATTATCTGCCCATAAAATAAATATTTTACTATTTTATTTTTAAAAAGCCTAAATGATGAAATATTAAAACGAAACAATCAAACTTGTCAAAAAAAAAAAAAACTACAATGAGTGTTAAGACCAAAAAGAAAAGTCTACAAATATAGAATAAAAAAAACACCAAAACAATAGTGACACCAAACCAAAAAGAAATATTGAAAATCTAATGATTTAACTCAAGTGGTTAATAAACTCCCCTAAAAACCAATGGTTCAATATATCTAAGTTATATTTTCATATTCAAAATTAGGTACTTCTTTTATAGCCATTATTATCTGCCCATAAAATAAATATTTTACTATTTTATTTTTAAAAAGCCTAAATGATGAAATATTAAAACGAAACAATCAAACTTGTCAAAAAAAAAAAACTACAATGAGTGTTAAGACCAAAAAGAAAAGTCTACAAATATAGAATAAAAAAAAACACCAAAACAATAGTGACACCAAACCAAAAAGAAATATTGAAAATCTAATGATTTAACTCAAGTGGTTAATAAACTCCCCTAAAAACCAATGGTTCAATATATCTAAGTTATATTTTTGGTGAACAATTCTTTGTCAAAATTTACTTATCTCTCGATCAAACAACGGATTACTAAGATTTTCCATAAGAATCAGAGGGTTAACACAGAAACAAAATTGACAAAAAAATGAACATTAATAAAAATATAATAAATATTAAATATGTAATAGAAAAATAATTTACGATTTATTAACGTAAAATAAAATAAAAAACAAAAAAAATATTAGACAAGGTCGATAATGATATATCTAAAATAAATCCTTAAAAAAAAAGATATATCTAAAATAAAATAAAATTAAATAGTCAATGATGTTTTTGAAAAGCAAATATAATGAAAGACAAATGAGGAGAAAATTTCACTCAATAGAAAAAAGTGATGTGACCCCAACCAAACCGAATGGAACTATAAATAGTTGCACCCTAGCTACTACAATCGCATTCCACGATCTCTTGAATCATCACCAATTCAATTACAAGATTATTCATAAGCAAAAAAAGCTTCACAATGGTGATCACCCTATACCAAACGTTCCTTTACAAGGAACTTTCCATTTCCTTTTTCATTTTCTTGATAACCCATTTATTCTTCAGAACTTTTCTCCTAAAAAACAATCACAAAAAACTTCCACCCGGGCCAAAAGGTTATCCAATTTTAGGTGCACTCCCACTAATGGGAACCATGCCTCATCTCACACTCTTCAAAATGTCACAAAAATATGGACCCGTAATGTACCTAAAAATGGGATCACACAACATGGTTGTAGCCTCAACACCTTCTTCAGCCAAAGCATTTCTTAAAACACTTGACCAAAATTTTTCCAATAGGCCGCCCAACGCTGGCGCGACACACCTAGCTTATGATTCACAAGACATGGTTTTCGCGGACTATGGATCTAGGTGGAAATTACTTAGAAAACTAAGTAACTTGCACATGCTCGGTGGAAAAGCTCTTGAAGATTGGTCGAAAATTAGAAGGGACGAAATGGGACACATGATTCGTACAATGTATGATTGTAGCAAGAAAGATGAATCCATTGTTGTGTCTGAGATGTTAACATATGCTATGGCTAATATGATAGGTCAAGTTATATTAAGTCGTCGTGTGTTTGAGACAAAAGGTTATGAATCGAATGAATTTAAGGATATGGTTGTTGAGCTCATGACTACTGCTGGTTATTTTAATATTGGTGATTTTATACCAATTCTTGCTTGGTTGGATCTTCAAGGCATTGAACGAGGGATGAAGCGCTTACACAAAAAGTTTGATGCTTTGTTGACAAAGATGATTGAGGAACATGTGGCTTCTAGTCAAAAAAGTCATAGGGTTAAGCCTGATTTCTTAGACAGACTCATTGCTCAAAGTAAGGAAGATTCTGATGGGGAGAAATTATCACTCACTAACATCAAGGCATTACTCTTGGTACGTATAATTAGCCCTAACTATCTCACTTCTAAATTCTTTTATACTCTTTTTATTTGAGAGGAAATTCTTTGTTACCTTGTTATTTGAAAATACATAAACTATATAAAATTTTAACGGATTGTCAAAGAAAATGAGGGACAAATATTTATAGTTATAGTCTCTAATACATAGCAACAAAAATAGATATAAGATGCCTTAAAAAAATAGATTTATGATATTTTATGATATTTCTAATTATGTCATATTTGAGTTAGATTATTGTCCAATTTTTAGTAATTTGTTATATGATTTATGATATTTTAGGAATAAAAAAACCTTATTTTTTATTTATTAGAGCTAATTTATCATATTACAAAGATTGAAATAAATAAATTGTTATCTGTCTACCACAAGTCAAACCCTTATTGAGCCTTAAATCAATGTATAATATGTTCAACATCGAGTCGAGTTTGGATTACCTTACATATATATGCACTAGTTCTATTATAGAATGGGAAAAAAAAACTATATGTTATTTTTTTAGTAATAATATTTGAAACATTTAGGTATTAAATGTAGACAAATTTTTCAACCAAAATTTAAATTTTAGTTTGTTGCATTATGAGAGTATATCTCTTTTTAGATCTAACATGCGTTCGTATAAATAATAATAAAATGTTTGTTACATGTTGAGATTCAATAAAATTTGCACCAAGGATTTAGGCAAAAGAAATTTGTTTTTTTTTTTTTTTTGTGATTAGTCAAAACAAATTTGTTAAAATGTATTAAATTAATATTGGATTGGATGTGTATATTCGTATTTTACGCTACTAGCTCCTAAAGAATTTGATTAGATTTATTTCTTAATCTATATACAAGGTCATATTCATATAATTACTTTTAGATAAATCCAATGTGTAGAATTGTTGATGTTGGACAAATTTTGAGACACTTAGTTAACATAGGAGTGTGTATGTTTTTTTGTGTTTGAAATTTTTCCAATGTGTATAATTGACTCCTATCTTGACACTGCAATCCATTATTAAAATTAGCTCCATCTATATATAAATCCTTATTAAAATCTGCGTGCAATATTTTCGTCCTAGAATCTGAACTAATGTTAAATGTTGGAAAACTAGTGACCTAACCCGTGCGTCGCACGGTTTAAAATACTCATTTGGTTGACTATAAATTAATCTCATCACCGCATCATCCAACTATTAATTCTTAAGATATTAATATTCACACAGCAAAAATAATCTAAAATTAAAGTACTTTCTCCAAAAATAAAATATAGTCCAAATTCAAGCCATGTACCTCACGCACATGTGCAAAGCAAACCCAAGAACAAACAGCAGATTTCGAAGGATTCGGCAAGAAAATTAATTGTTACAAAGATGATTGGGATGAAAATAAAATCAGCAAAATACAATAAAATATAACCAAAATAGACTTCAAATTGCATAAAAAAAAAATAAACCACCAAACGTTTGAGACGAAGTTAAAAGCAAGCATTACAATACTTCAAAACAGCGCGGACCAGCCCAGCAAATTTTACAGTAAATTAAGAATCACTGATCTTCCTTTTGTTAGTGTAAAAAATAATGTCAATTAGGTTCAAAGATTAGCTACAACTACTATATTAATTGGCTTCAAGTGATTAATGAGTTCAACCAAATGATGAATTGTTTGGGGAACCTGAGTTTGATTCTTGGATGAAATAATTCTTGGGCAAACTATACTTACCTCACGATCGAACTCCAAATTACCAGTATGCATGCCAATGAGGCGAGGTGGGGACATATTTTACCTTCCCCGTCCCCGTCCCCGTCCCCGTCCCCAATTCCCATATATTTACCTATCACCGTACTCATACCCAACGGGGATGAGAAATTGAATCTCGTCCCCGTCTCCGACGGGTTCCGGTATCTCATCCCTGTACCCAAAGTGAATGATTTTTTTTAATACAAAAAGAAGTTTTCTCCAGCCTCTAGGGAAATGTTGTACTACAGAAAAGAGAGACCGAGGGTGTGACATGTGGAAAAGGAAGATCGAAAACTCGAGTGTGTCCAGACACACTGACATTTTTACTGATTGAGTGAAATGGTTTAGGATTTGAGTTTTTATTTATATAAAAAAGAGTAATATAGTAATTTTTAACATCCGAATGACGGGTTTGGGTATGGGTTCCAGGTGAATATATATCCATGTAACATGTCCCGTACCTATGTTTTGGAATCAAGGAAAAGCCAAACCCAATCAAAGCGGGAAAACCCGTCCAATCGGAGTGTGTTTACGCGGGTACCCACAAGTATGGGTTTTGGTGCAATGCCTAATTACCAGGATCCATTCTCCTAAAAACCAGATGGTTAACACACAAAAAAAGGCCACGTCAAATAATAGTTTGGAGGTTAAGTATCAAGCCACATCTCAATTCAACATAACTTTTGGCGTATTACAACATATATCAAAAATACGATAATACAAATAACTATAATTAAAGAGTCAGGATTCACACAAGGTTTAAGTAAAAAGACTTATACTAAAGCTCAACCGAATTGTTTCTTATATTTATTTTATCAAATAGAGAGGATCTTAACCCGATTAATTGGGCCTCATCACTATTTTTTTAAACTATTATAATCAACTTTAATTCATGGTTCTTGATTTTGTGTCTACCTTTGAAACTTTTAACTATAATGTAAGGTGTTTTGTCTTGTAAAAGAAGTAAGGTGTTATGATTTACTCCCTCTGTTTCAAAATGAGTGTCACTTCAGCTAAAAAAATTTCTTTCAAAATGAATGTCACTTTACATTTTCAATACAACTTTAATTTTTTCTTCCAACTTTTCCCTCACACAATTTTCAATGCAACTTTAATTTTGTCTTTTTCTTATAAAGTAAGGGCATTTTAGTAGAAGCGTTATATCCAATGATTATTTCATTTCATTTCTTAATCTGTGTGCCAAAGCCTAAAGCGACACTCATTTTGAAACGGAGGGAGTATTTGCAAGACTAAAACCGAAGCCCCGATACGGATACGGGTGCAGGTACGATACGATACGGGTATGCAGATACGCTAATTTTTTTATATTTAGGGAACGATACGGTTAAGATACGTTAACAAAAATTTATAGTAAAACTTATATGTATATAAAATACTTGAAGAAAATCATCACCGATTACTCTTCATTATTGTATTATTATAAAAATTACAATATTTTAAATATAATACATGTGATTAAAATAATTTTTTAAAGTTTTCAGATGTTGGGATATCGAGAGAAACATCTTTCAAAGAGCTCAACACAAATTTTATCTAATGTTGATTAAATGAATCACATCTCTCGCTACGTTCATCCACAAGAAGTATAATTTTAAGTGTTTCGTCGTGAAACAATTATATTGATGCATATCTAAAATTGAATCATATACATCTATAATGAATTTTTACAACATTGTCTCACTTTTTTACCCTTCATCTTTTCCTAGGATACGTATTGTGAAGTATCTTAGAAGTATCTTTGTGTATTTATGGAGCATCACATAAATATCCGATAAAATATTTATTAAAAATTAAAATAATTAATTACGATACTTCGTGGATACGTATCCACGAATATCCACGCAATATCGGTATCCGATACATCCAATACGGGTACATCTCCGTTTTGGAGTATTCGGACTTTATAGACTAAAAACTAAACAATTTTTTTGAAAGAAAACAAAAAGACGGGTATAGACAAAAAAATTAAAAAGAAAGAAAAAATAATGTTTTTTTTGAGTTAAAAGAAAAAATAATGTTTATTTTTCAACATTCACCCATTTCTCCCTTTGCAAATTTCTAATAAAAATGAAAATCACCTATTAGTTGTTTTTTGTCTGAAAAAAAAAATTCAGTTCATTTTCTAGTTTATGGAAATGAAAAGGAAAAACATAAACTCACTCCTCTTCTCCCTGCTTCAAACCCTAGCCGCCCATAATCTCTGTGGTCTCCCCTTTGTCGCTCTAAAGCCTATGCTAACATTTTTATTTCACGGCCTGGGCACCGTCACCGGTGATCACCGTCGCCGGTAATTCAGCATGGACATCCAAAAAAACTAATTGTAAAAACAACTATCCATCTATAGCAATCCTCACTGTATCTCTAGCAATGTCTACACCATGAAGCATGCAAGCTTAATAGACAACAAACAAAAGGCATCTTATATAGATAGCAAACATTACCACTTAAGGGGATAACAACAACAAAAACTGATCCCATATACAGATGTCCATGGAATAGAATCCAATGATGGATTGAATCCCCCATTCTTATTCTATTCCAACAACCAAAAAGAACATCTGCGGGGATACAGAAGAAAAAAAGAGACACTACATCAAAATATTTTAAAATTTTCACTATACAAATTCTAAACCATCTCTACAGAAATAACCAAAGTTCAATGACCAGCAGCTAGTCAGAAACGAACTGAGCCAGCTTCAGCTTCTTCCCATCCCCTGCAACACAATCCTCATCTTCCACACAAGAAAACCCCCTTTTGGAACTTTTGCTGCAAAGTACCTCATCCTTCAAAGAGCTTGCCAGCATGCTTTTAACCTCGCTTATTTCACCATCGACATTAAACTCATCCTTAACACAACCAGGATTTTCTACCTTCAAAGATGGAATCAGCTCACTGGAGGATGAAACCTAGACAAAAATACATAGCACATAATTAAAAACAAAATAATCACAATGAATAAAATTTTCAAACCAATGTAAAATCTGTTGACACGGTTCAAATTCAAACACAAAGACAGCCATACATTTGATGAAAGATAAGGATAGATGTGCTCAAAGAATGCATCAACAAAATCTGAATCATGCCTCATATCAACAACAGAGAATGAAATCTCATCCTTTGACCGAAGGACCTCGTCCTTCTCCACTTTAAAGACAACAACATCACCAAGCTTGAGGTTAACATTGTGAGGATAAATTGAGGAACATTCAGCCTAAAGAACAAAAGAAAGCACCGTCTCAAAAGCCACAAAAAACCAACGCGCACACACCAGGAAGAAAACAAAGAGCCGGGAGAAAAAACAAACTACAAAATATTCTGGCCAGAAAAAAAACAGAAACAATACAACAAAGCAGAAGAATATATTTACCATTTCTGCCAATAAACGACACGTTTCAGGGACAAGAGTCTTGACCTTTTCATCAAACAAAGAAAGGACAACTCGATCAGAATCATCTTCGACATTTATCTTGAGTCGATACCTTAAAATAAATAAATACATTTGCAAAATAATGAACATCAAATAATCAAATAAATTGAACAATTTGATATAGATGCGACAAAAAACCAAAGCTTCGAAAAAACATGACTAAATTAGACTATGAATATATATTTAACCCAAAAAACTCCTACAAAGAACACACTCATCACAAATAAACAACAATAATAAATAATGACAACATGAATCATGCTTGAGTAAAAGAATATAACCAATAATACCTAGGTATCATCTTTCCAGCAGAATCAGACAACCACATGTCCACACCCTCATAAATTCCATCGTAACATGCAGGCACAATAAATACACCATCATTATCACATTCAACCAGCTCAGACAAATTCTTAACAACACAAGAACCAATAAATTGGTCAACCCCAATGTTAGCTGCAAGTTCATTCCTCTCCAAATCCATTTCAGCCAAATCTTGAAAATTAACAACATAATTTAATTCAATAGATTGAACATCAATTACGAAATTAAAATAAAAATAAACAAACAAACTACGGCAGCCACATATCTCTTAAAGAAACTATATTACCCACACAAATATGCATACAAAGAAACATGATAAAATGTAGGCACATACCTAAACTTTTAACAAAAATGACCAAGACTCTCTGTTACAGTTATACAATAACATGTAGGGGATATATATAGAAAAAGCACAAATAAGAGAAAGATACATTGTCTAAAATTTGAAAATTTAACTTTGGGTGGGAAACTTTCACAAGCCCTTCAAAATAAATTAAAATAAGAAACCACCTATGCTCACCTATTAAAAAAAGACGGTTAAAAAAATCATCAGCCTACAAATATATCCTGGTTAGTACACTCATCAACCAATAACATATCTTGGTTAAAACAATCAAAATTAGATTTTATGCATTTTAACCATGAATAAAGGCTAAATATTAGATAATAGATCAATAACTCTAGCATATAATAGACCAGAGGTAGTCTGAAGATGTGACCAACAAAGACATCAACACCTATATAATTTTAGTCACTAAAAAAACCACCTAAGTTTTCCTATATAATTTTAATCACCAAAAAAAAAACAGAATATTCTACCCCAATTTATTAGAGATGCATGCGGTCAGTTTTTAATTTTTTTTCTTCTAAAATCACAATGAAAGAAAAAAACAGTACTAATTTAACGGAGCAGAAAATCGTCGATAAAATTCGTATACAAAACAGAGCCAATACAAATATTAATTATACATTTCTTTAAACTATTTAGCCCAACTTGTCAAAAAAAAAAAATACCATAAAATGAATCCCAGCAAAACTATGGAGCAAAATAACACCGCCATCAACGAAAAACTATCCAAATAAAACAAAAAGGAAAATGCTCAATATTCACCAAAACTAAAATATGATAAAAGAAAATAATAACCAACCCCACAAAACAAAAAATAAAAAAACTAAATAAAATTAGAAAAGTAAACCTTATACCATCATCTTGCTGCAGGAATCAGATCAACAAAACCAAACGATGATAATCCTCTTCTACACAAACTATCTCTCTCATTACAAAACACATCAGATGGAATTATAATTCTGGTGTCATCGCAAACAATGAAAGAGATAGTTGGTGTAGAGGGTGATTGACCAGCGAACACCATCAAACTCCACCCTCAAAATTTCCTCCGGCTTCAATTAAATTAAATCAACACAGTCAAGGTCACACACAACACAGAGAGATAGATGAAATTGAAACAAAATTAAAACAAAACGATCAAGAACGACACCTATATGAAAGGGGATTGTATATCGCAAGGAAGAACCAGACAGAGAAGCAGCAACCAAGCAGGAAAAGAAGGTAGATCGGGTTTATATAGAGACCTGGCGTGCGTGCAAAGCCATTCACAGTGATATTTAGTAATTTTGGAAATACACCATATCACCTTTACCCTGTTAGGTAGCCAGTAGTTTATTATTTAATTGGTGCATCACTCTCAATGTCAAGGAAATGACAATGCAAAAAAAAAAAAAGAGAGAGAGAATGAAAAGTACTTTAATATTAGATAAGACAACACGGAAGAAGACAAAAACAACACAAAAGAAGAAGCGAAAAGTATTTCCTGGGACATCAAGGAAAGCACAAATAACAAAACTCTTAGTCATTTTTTATCATGTCTATAACAAAGTCTTGGTAATTAAGTTTATAAAAAAAATCTTAGTCATTATCTTAACATTCTCAGTCGTTATGCCTACAACCAATAACCATAACCAATTAAATACAAAAGTGATGGCCAATGTTTTTCTTAATTAACAATTACCACAGAAGCTTCAAATTCAGCATAAAACACAACAAACTTTAATAAATTGATAAGGCCGCATTAGACATAATTATCACCAACATTACAAAGGTTCCATTGCAATACACACAATGCTTCTAACATTAATAAATCAGGCAATTAAGATTCCTGATACAAAATAACTGGATAATTTGATACTTAATCAAATCCCAAATACAAAACATGAGAATAGACAAAAACATATTTTACATATTCAAAAAGGCAGCCTTCCAAACATCAAAAAAGGATGCCAACTTCTTCATCCAATGAATCACTCCCTCTCCATCTTAACAGCCTTCAAAGGCCGATCCATGTTCAAATCATCCACACCTTCAAACACTTCAGACAAATTCTTCTTAACTGAAGTAGATCCTCTTGCCCTCTTCCTAGCATTCTTGACAGCAAATGGGGCAGACAGGGGAGCTTCCACAACAGTAGGAGCCGACTGAACAACCTCCACATGGCTCTCCACCAAGCTAGAAGAGTCCTACGCGATACAAAAAACCAGATAGACGTTGCATCAGATAGCAAATAAATTTTTCACTATACAGAACAAAAAGACTCATTATTCAAATATATTTATTGTTCTAAAAACACCACTAACATCTGTTGTCAAAGGCGTATCAGCAGTTATGTTAGGAGAGGGTGGGGTGACAACAGCACCAGCAACAAACCCAGCAGTCTCGGAAACCAACTCTTCATCACCCTTGGAGACATCGCCAACAGGTTCTCCAGAGGCAGAATGCAACACAGACTATATGATTTAAAGGAGGAAAACAAAACACACCATGAATAAAACATTGTTGTCCCTCATAATACTATCTGAAAGTTTAAGCAAAACAGACAGGCACAAGATACATACCTTCTCAGGAGTGTACTCAAATCCAATAGCCTCAAATGACTTGATTATATTAGAATCATCACAAACCCTCTTCACTCTAAAACTTGTCTCAAAGGAAGATGACACATAAACTTTCCTCTCAACCTTGAACAACAATTTCTTACCAATAAGACCCTCAATCTGAGGGGGATATCCATCACCATTCTCAACCTAGATACACAAAATGACCAATAATTAATTGTGAACCAAATATTCCAACACCATGCATAAACAAAGACAACAAACAGAGTATGTCTCTTGCAAAACATGAGATAAACATCAAAAAGAGATTAAATACTTTGCCCATTAAGCGGGAGCAAGCCCGAACAAACTAACCTTTGACTGGGTAACCAACTCTGCACAGCTTATTCCAATAAGGTAGTGAACATCAGTATCAAACAACATAAACAGAGCCTCTGAATCTCCTTCACTGACATTCATGGTGACTCTATACCTAGGAGTAACCTGATAAACATGCTTGTCGCAACCCGAACAATAATATCTTCCAGAATCAGGTGTCACCTTTCGGTTACACTTGCAAGCAAAATAGCAAAACTCTCCACCAACCTCCAAACCACGAATGGCAGCAAGGACAACAAAAACACCATCCTCCACACATTCCTTCAGTCCAGCCACAGTCTTTCTAGGATGCAATTTCAAAAAATCATCCTCCTTTGAAATTCTAGCCCTAGGTTGAATGAGAGCAACCTGATGGGTGCACTCACTTCCATGAACAGCAATCCTAATCAATAAAAAAACATGTCATCTTTCACCCTAGACCAACACAATGGATCATATGCAACAAACAAAATCATATAATCAACTTAGAACTCACCCATTTTTGAACTCAGCAACCTCAGGAATCTCTGGATTAATTAAAATCCTAGTAGTATTCATAACATTTTGAATAGATGCATTCTCTAAAGATGAAATTTAAGAAATCAGACAACAATATCAAATCTAAAACACAACACAAAAAAATATATATAATACAATCAAATACAGATTATACAGATTATCAAGAACATGACATGGGATGAGCACATACCCCTAAAAACCTTAATCTTTGCAAACTGAACAACAATCACAGGCATCCCTGCTCCAGCACTCTCCATCAATTTCTTCATGATATCCACGTACTCACCAAACAACGCACAATCAAACTTGCCACTGAAAATTAAACCATTCAAAACAAAAAACACAAACAATAAATCAGCATGAATATCATAACCATGTCAGTACAAAGTCCTCAATAAATTTTAAAGTTTGTCAACCTGTCATCCATAATCTCAACAATAAGCATCCTAGTGATCTTGCCATCCCTGAGGTACTCCCTCTCAGCAGACATCCCACTAACCAAGCCAATCACATCTAAATTTGGAACAAATCAAGAAAAAACACATAAAAACACTAACCATAACTATATCTACAACCACAACAGAAACATTATATTTTTGAAATAAGTAATAACACAAACATATACAACAGGAATAACAACAACAAAATCAACCAAGATACCTCTCAGATAAACTGATTCAGACTTATGGGCCTTCACATCATCACATTTGATAAGGGAAAGACCAAATCGACTTATAGAGGGAGCTTCACACTTTTGAACCTTGGTTCTCATGAGGAAGAGAAGTTTGTATTCATGAGAGGTAGTCCGGTAGGATCCAGACACTGGAGCAACTGCAAAATAACACAACTTGTAGCAATCACCTTCAACCAACTTTCCTTGAAACATGTAAATCAACTGTTTTCTGATAGAAGCGTGAATCTTATCTCCCTGAACAAATAAGAAGATAAAAATCAACTAACAACAATGCATACCAAAAAACAAACACGGTTAATCACAAAGAGTGAAACAAAAAGAAAACACAGACTGCAAAGAAGAACAACCTTATCATCAACCAGAACCATTTCAATGGAATTGGGCTGCTCAGGATTAAGAAACGAAGGAACATTCCAAATCCTAACAACCCTCACTTTGATCCTCCAGTTTTCCTTCTCAGACTTGATGTCACACACAGAATCAAAAGAGGAACTCATGGTATTCTCTATGAACAGAAAAATCAAGAAGAATAACTGCTGACTACAACCGATACTACAAAGGAAATAACCAGTATTTATAGCCAGAATTCTCTGCAATCTAAACCCCACATTAACAAAGAGACCCAGCCCCCACATTAAATTAAATTTAAATTAATTTAAATTAAATTAAATACAACAACGACGGAAAAGAGAGTACGACAAAGTAATTCACATCATCTTCTCTCCTATAAAATTTAGACATGACAAGATAAAATACTATGAGATCTTTTAGATTTATTAGATTCACATAAGAAAGGGAGAAATTGAACCAAGGCCGAAAGTGCAATCTCCAAGAAATCATCATCACAAGCTAAAATACTATGAAATCTTCTCTCCCTTCTACCTAGTAGCCGCCTGAAATTAACCTACGAACAGCAGGACATTAATAAGCCTACATTAGATGGCCGCTGAAGAGGTTCACTGGGCCAGTCCCTACTAAAAATCTGAAAGAGTATTTTAATCAGGTTTATTTGTAAGCTCTTGGTTAATGCTCCACAGTGTGAAATTTTTAAGAGTAAAGATAGGTGTTTTGATGATGGATAGGAATGCAATAATAGTAGGACCCCTCCACCAAATACTGGAGGTTGAATCCCCACTCCTACAAGAACCCAAAATGAGATACTTGAAAATGATACAAACTAAGAGTTAAGAGGATCTGTACTCACAAACTACAAGTACAAAGCAAAGTAGGATAAAGTGCAAATCAATATTAACATCAAAGACATATCCTCGTCAAAAAAATCCAAGACTAGTGACATTAAATTTGTTAAGCCTATAAATTAATGTCCAGCCTGAACATGTCGATGTAGTAATTAATGATATAAACATAATTGAACCACCGATTATTAATGGACTTGGACCACTTATTATTAATGGACTTAATTATTACTCCCTACGTCCAAAATTGTAAAAAAAATAATATCAAAGCACACTTATTAAGAAAAATTAAAATATAAGAATTTGAAATATAGTTTGTGTTTTTATTTTTTTAATAAGTTTTATAGGAAGATTTAAAATCAATTTTCATTGGCTATTGGTTATGGAGAAAATGGAAGAGATGGAAAATTGAATGTAATTTGTATTTAACTTCATTAGAATAAACAAATTTTTTTTATTGAAAAAGATAGTTTTCTAAAAAAACAAGATTAAATAGGACAATAGTTTGTCTTTTTTACTTACATTTTGAGACAAAGAAAGTGAGTTTTTTTTTTTTTTTTAAATTTTGGGACGGATGAAGTATATGCCTAAACGAGCATAATAAAAAGAAAGACACTGAATTATTTGTTTAGGGAGCCACAAAATTATTTAATCTATAGACTATTTAAAAAATTAATAAAAATTTGGTAAAAAAAAAAAATTAATAAAAATAAAAACGCATTGGACCACCAATATATTAGCAGAAATAAAATAAAATATTGGACCACCTAGAATTTTGTAGTTCGTTACTAAAAAAATAATAATAATTTAGTAGTTCGTCTTAGGGAAGAAAGTTACTAATTTTTTTGTTTTTCACACAAGATCAAAATTACTAGTTTCTTTTTTAGAGGATCAAAATTACTAGTTAGCTAGCATAATAAGTATAATTTTTTTTTTACTTTTTAGTATAATAAAAAAATATTTTTTTCCTCACCCACAACCAAATTTTGTTTTTTATTTTTTTACATATTTTTAATGTAATTAGATTTTGTTCTAATTCTAACCAATAATAACATTTTACAGAGGATCAAAATTTCTAGTTAACAAGCTTAATAAGTATAAATAAAATAAAAAATCTTCTTCAAAAAAGTATAATAAAAAAATAATTTTTTCACACCCACAACCAAATTTTGTTTTTTATATTTTTAGTGTAATTAGATTTTGTTCTAATTCTAACCAATAATAACATTTTACTCTTGTGTATAGAATCTATTTACCGCAGGAACCGATACATCGTCAAGTATCATAGAGTGGGCACTAGCAGAAATGTTGAAGAATCCCAAAATCATGAAAAGAGTTCATGAAGAAATGGACCAAGTCATAGGTAAACAACGACGGCTCCAAGAATCAGACATTCAAAAGCTTCCATATTTACAAGCAATTTGCAAAGAGACATATAGAAAACACCCATCAACACCACTAAACTTGCCACGTGTTTCATTAGAACCATGCCAAGTAAATGGCTATTACATCCCAAAAAACACTAGGTTAAGTGTGAACATTTGGGCCATAGGAAGAGACCCTATTGTGTGGGAGAATCCATTGGAGTTTAATCCAGATAGGTTTTTGAGTGGTAAAAATGCTAAAATTGATCCACGTGGAAATGATTTTGAGTTGATTCCTTTTGGTGCTGGGAGAAGAATTTGTGCTGGGACAAGAATGGGGATTGTACTTGTTCAATACATTTTGGGCGCTTTGGTTCATTCATTTGATTGGAAGTTACCAAATGGTGTTGTGGACTTGAACATGGATGAGTCATTTGGGCTTGCCTTGCAGAAAAAAGTTCCTCTTGCTGCTATTGTTAGCCCAAGATTGTCTCCATCTGCTTACATTCTTTAAGTTGGGAAAATTGTTCACACGTGTTTAAAATGAAACACACCAATAAATGACCAAAATACCCCTCGACAGTTAACTGCCATCGATTTCAGTATTCCTCGACAGTTAAGTGCCGCCGAGTTTTTGAAATCCTCGGCAGTTAACTGCCGATGCGCTGTTCCATCAGATTATAACTGTCAGTTTTTGATCATTTACTGGTGTGTTTCAGCTTAAACACATGTGTGAAGAGCAAATTTCTTAAGTTGGTCATTGCGATCACTAGCTACATTCAAGCATTTTGTCTATTGTGTGTCTTTGTTTTTGTTTTTGTTTTGTTTGGGGTGAAAATGTGTTTGTGCATCTTTTGGGTACTATATTGTCAGGGGCGTAGCCCTTCATATGGGAGGGGTAGCCTTGGCTACCACAAAAAAAATATTATTCTTGAAGTGGTCGGTATGTATTTATATTGAGCTACCCCAAATAATAAACATTGAGCTACCCCAAATAAATTTAGTTGTAAAAATTAGCATAAATAATAAAGTATTACAATTACTACAGGATTGATATATTTATTTGTATTGGTTTGATACTTCAGGTCTCAATAACAACAATAGAGAAACCTTTTTCAACAATAAAAATTATCAAGACAATAACCATAGACAAATTAAATGGACAATGAGTTTCTTGCAAATAACCTATTTATTTACATTTGAAAAGACATTATTAATCTATTATTAAACATACAATTATTGATGAAATTGGGTTCTCGAAACGCATTTTGCCCAACGTTTCTAAATAGCGATTTTTATGTTAAGTTCCTAAGATTTGTTAATTTTAGTCCTTAATTTCTTGTTAGATATTAAATTCAAGACTAAAACCACTTTTTTTTTTTTTTTTTTGTAAAATTTTAAAAAACTGAGACAAAATTGGATAATTTTTTAAGGACTAAACCTTAAAACTTATAATTTATGGGACTAAAAATATATTTTATCCTTAAATTTAATATATTTGTTTAAAAAAAAAAATTCTTCTTTATAGTTGGCCCCTGCATAAATTTTTTGCGAGCTTCGCCGCTGTATATTGTGCGTGTTTGTATTAATAATAAAAAGGCTAAGTAACTTTTTTAATTAGTCCATGTATTCTACTATTTTTTATATAACATCCATGTAACTCATTTAGTGGTGTGGTTGTCTCACTTCTCAAATGGTGATCTTTTTGTGAAGCAGACTTCCCAGTGTTTGTTAATCAGACGACCTTGATTTGGCGCCATTGTATTCCTCCATCACAATCTTTTATTTTTTTAGACTTATGCTGTTATGACGGTAAAATTCCTACATATAATGACTTAAGAATTAGGGGGTGCACAGAGGTTTCTATCTGTGTTCTATGCATGACAAGTTTTGAATATTCATCCTATCTTTTTCTCACTTGCTCGTTTACCTTGAAGGTCTGTTTGGTAAGACCAACAAACATGTATGTCCCAAAAAGTTCTGTTTTATAAACATCATATTATCAAGAGTTTATAGCGTATTTAAGGAGCTTATAACTTATTTTACATATGCTATTTCAATTTGTTTTTAATTTCTATGTGAGAATTGATTTAATCTTTTTGTGTGAAACTGAGCATTTTTTCTTGAAAAAAATCATCACTTCTCTGTTCAGTAATTTCTTTATATGTGTCTTGGTTACTTTTCTTTTATGTCATGTATTTTGTTTCTTCGTAAGTTGAAATGCACGATGTAAGAATCATGAATTTTGTATGGATTATGTATGATTTATGAAATTTGAATGGATTATGTATGCATGTTTAAAAGTTCAAGTTTTTTGCTAATGAAAAAAAAAGTTATTCTTTCCACCAAAAAATAAATAAATTCAAAAATTCATGGGTATCTGTTCTGGACCGGCCAAAAAGACCTTTGGCCCATTTACTTAGGCCCAGTACAATCCAAAGCTCAAACGTCACGTTTGGCAACGTTACTTGCGACACACCCCTTCCTCACGAGGGGGGTGCACGGAGCGAGCGAGACCGGTTCAAATGAGCCACAACGTCTCTCTGCACGTTCCCGCAATAAACTCTCTGGCGGTTACACTTCCCATGATTTCGTAACCGCTAGAGACAGGTGTGCCACTACAACGACTCTGCAGCCCTCCACCTCTATAAATAGGGGACTCACCGCAGTCCCCAAGGTAGAATCTATCTCTCCCTATAAACCCTCACTCTCTGATCTCTACTGACTTGAGCGTCGGAGTGCCTGCATGTACACACCCCCTATCTGCTCCAAGAAGCATTCTGACGTATTCCACTACCATCTAAACCACCGCATTTAAAGCACCGGCAGTCACCTTCTGATCAGGTACGATCAGTGGCGCCGTCTGTGGGAAAATATAAGCTCTCCCCGTTTTTATATTCCTAAAAATCAAAGCTTTCGAAAAAACTTCAATGGCTGGCAACGATGCCAACTCCCAAATACGAAGTGAGATACGCATCCCTCAACGGGATGGTATGACATCCTCACCTTCACCTGTAGACACGCCCAGAGAGGAACTGTAATACCCCGTTTTCCCAACATAAAAATTTTAAAAATAAATCAGAGTTTCTCAACGTAAACGGAATGTTACATTTCTTTTCTTAAAATCGTAAACGGAATAAATAAATATTTATCCTTCAAAAATCCAACAACGTAATATTTAAAACATCGCAGCGGAAATATTTCAACATCTTAAACAATCTTTGGCACAAGGGCCTCAACATAAAATCTCATAATATCTTAGTTCAACAACAATTCTTAAAAGTTTCATAAGGTAATACGTAAGGAATAGAAAACAATGACAAAATTCTCATCCCGTTACGTATCAGAGCACCTAAGACACACCCTTGTGAGGAGTTCACTCACGACCGCAATTAATCTTGGTTACCTGCAAGTTACCCATACGAAGAGCAACATTTTCAAGCAGAAGGGGTGAGATTTCACATTCATTAATAATAAGCATATAATTCTTCAATAGAATTTAACAACATAAACATCATCATCATCATATCATATTAATAATCATATAAAATCATAGCATCATCATAAACAACTTCATAATCAATCATCAATAACAACTTCTTACTCAACTTAATCAACTTGACGACTTTGACTCGACTATGCAACTTCAACTTGACTATGCAACTTCAACTTCTTAAAACCATCTTGATAATACAAATGCATGTGGTACCAATTCAGGGCATCAAGCCCCCCAACATATTTGAGCGTAAAAAGGCTCCAGGGCATCAAGCCCCCAACTTAATTGAGCAAAAGCTCCAGGGCATCAAGCCCTCAACTTGAATGATGTATGCATGGACTCAACAACAAATCAACAACTTCAATGACATCAACAACAACTTACAACTTAATGACATTGACGACAACAGTGACAACGACAACAACAACATCTTCTCATGATAATATCATAATTCATCAATTATAGACAACATCTTATATCATCATATTAAATAACATATACCTTCATATAATACTTCATCAATCATGAACAACATCATAAAACATCATATTCTTCAATCATAAACAACATCATATAACATCGTATTTAAGCAACAACAATAATTCACTATGTATATTTGTAAAAACATAATAAATTATCCACAACATATTTTCATGTCAAATCAAAGCTACTGGAAAGATATCACAAATATCAACAACTTTCATGTTTATACCAAAGACTAATTCATAACAGAAACATGTGAAACAAACGCAAAAACATGAAACAGAGAATGCTGTCACCGTAAAATTTTGCTAAGACCTCCTTGGAGTATTTTCATCATAACTCAAAAACTAAAAATCATATTCACGTCAAACCAAAGCCACTGGAAAGCTAACAAAATTATCTAAAACTTTCATGGTTACAACAAAGGCCAATTTTGTACCGATCAATACCAGTTTTCATTTTAAATTTGAAAAAGTTGTGCAGAAGTCCATAAAAATTCACTGTGACCTACGTGCAGTAATTTGACCATAACTCAAGTTTTATAAATCATTTTGACATCAGACCAACGACATTATAAATCTAACATTCATACCTACAACTTTCGTGTTTACACCTAAGACCAATTCCGCACCGATCAATACTAGTTTTCATTTTAAAATTCGGGGCAGAGATGAAAAAAAATCAGAAAAAGCAACTTATATTATTCAAACTTCACATTCATTCAAAATCATCTCAATCAACAACAACATAACATAAATCATCAATTGAGCATAATTTATTAAGTATCCAAATACATATACCAAGAGCATGCAATTTCATCATCAACAATTCATTTATCAACAAATTAACATACCCAAACATATCACTACAACTAGAGCACGAATTTCATCAATTAAATTGCAATTCAAAACCCTAACTTCTTTAATCATCAAAATAAAACAACAACAAACATGTTAAACCCTATTTCAGAACCATATAGTTATGATTAAAGAAGGTTAGTCCCACCCTTACCTTAGATTAATTGACAACAAGGTTCTACAAACTTCTCCTTCTCTGACTCTTCTCTTCTCTTCGTTTCTCCTCTTTCTCTAGGTTTCTCCTCTTTCTCCCACAAATAGTTTGCACGAAATCCTTATTTTCTAACTCTGACTCTCCTATATATATATATATATATATATATATATATATATATATATATATATCCTTAACCTATTTATTTTCTCTTAATTCCAATTCTTCCCCAAAGCCTCATTATTCTAAATAATTATATTTCTCCACTAAATATACTTTTCCACTAATTATATTCTCCCACTAAATATATTCTTCTACTAAATAACACATAATAGCATATTTCATCAAAATATATATGTATATAATATTTTAACACCAAATAACAAATATATCTCTACACAAAACAACAAATATATTTCTACATCAGCTAACATATATATTTCTACACAAAATAACAAATATATTTTTACACCAGATAACATATATATTTATACACAAAATAACAAATATATTATACTAATAAATACCAACATATAACATAACAAAATATCACTCAAAAAATATATCAACTAAATTATAAAAAAGACATCTAATCTCAATAAAATAAATAAGTAATAAAGTAGGGCCTTACAGGAACCAGCACAAATAGTTCCTCTCCAGCAAAGACCTCTGCAGGGTCCTCTACATCCTACTGAGACACCTGAAGATACTACGCCAACTGGTGCCCTCGTCAGCAACCTGCTCAGCACGGTTCAACGACCAATGTCGTTAATCGAGGAACAGAACCGACACCTGATGGATCTGGAGCAAGCACGCCCACTAGTCCCGACCAAACAGACTCCTTCCCCAGTACGTAGCAGAAGAGGAAGGAGCCCTCGCCAGTCACGTTCCAGATCCCCGAGGCACCTGTAACACCCTATTTCTATTAAGCGGTAAAACGCGTGAATACATCAGAAATATTCTAGAAATAGATGCTACGTCTCCGAATAAACCACAAATCATACATGCATAAAGATCATGTTACACAACATAGCAGCGGAACAACATATAATTCATAAACATCTCCAAATCTCAACTTAATACAAGTGTATCCTCCAAATCTGAACAACCATAACATCTCAAATCCAAATACATAATCAAATAAAACAACATGCAAGAACTATCCTAGATCAGAGCCCTAATCTAGACACTTGCATAGATAAAAGAGGAACTCCACTCCTCGGCAACATCAAGCAAACAGACTAAGCATCCTGCACTCCATTTACCCGTCCATACAGAAAGGTAGGTGGTAAACCACTGAGGGTTAGCATTACATCATCATAATCCATATAAGATTAACAAGAACTTTGAAGATGAAAGATATAATCAAGGATAAAGAATGACAATCCATACATAATTCCACAATATTCACAACATATAAATATTCCAAGATCATTCAATATCATCATACCAAGTTCATGTCCACAAGTGTATCATACACATATCACAACCTCACCTTGTCAATCAACAATTAACAATTCAATCCGCAAGTACAATTAGCAATATAATCAACCATCAAACACATCTTATTTGCAATTCAATCCACCAACAGTTTATGCAATGTCTCTAGACTCATCTAGATGCATGTGGTACCAAAACACCTCAAGGTCGTCACCTTCGATGCAACAAAAACATCGTAATCACCTCCATTGGATATAAAAATCGACCACCATCAGTCATGTATGCATGAACATATGACTCAACTACAAATGCATATGTTCACACAAACAATAATCACCTCACCATCACCAATACTTGTATATATGCAATCATTAACAATTCACCATCACATATCATATATACAATCACCAACCACATCCAAAAATCACACAACATGTAGTTGTCACATAATTACACCACCAATCATCTCCACATAACATATAATAACTCTCCATAAAGGATTCACAATCAATTGATTCTCAAAAGTCATCTTTAGTCAAGTTCGTCTCTCAAAATCACAAAATTAATTAATTGAACATTTGAGTCAAAACCAAGTAAACAAGCTCAATTGCCTATGCCTTGTATTCTCACAATTCACATATGTGTGCAGTAGAGGTTACATAAGCATTTCATCGGCCAAATGCGACGAATTCACGAAAAACTCAAAGTTCGTCTCGTTTTATCACTTTTCACAAAATTTCCATTTTCAAAGCAAAACAAGTTCAAACTTGATGGAACCAATCACAACCATTTTTAGAAATCATACAAACATTACGCAACTGTAATCCCACTTCAATTTCCAGAGAAAACGAGTTTTTGGAAAAATCAACGTTTGGACCGTTTTTACAAAAGTTAGACGATTTTCATAAATTCAAGTCCAAACCAATTCAAATCATGTTCCAGTAGGATTAAAGGTGTAAACGAGGTTAATTATGTCCAAAGAAACATTTTAGAAGTATCGGATTGGTCCCCAAGTGCTCGAAAACAAAAATCAAAAATTGCTGAACTGGGGCTAGGACGCGAAAGCGTCCTCTGCACGCTTTAGCGTCCTAGTTCCAGAAACTCCTGGAACAGCACGCTTTTGGGACGCTTCTGGGATGCTGATGGGATGCTTAAGCGTCCTAAGCACGCGAAAGCGTCCTACATCAGATTCCCAGAACTCAGTTACGGGTTCTAGTTCAATTCATTCCAAAATCCACTTTTCAATCCCCCAATTCACCCAAACCAGTTCCAATAAGTGTTTATAGGTCAAAATAGGTTCAATACACTTAAACACATACAAGTTTTGGAATTAAATCATCAACATAACCAAATTCACCAATTTCTCAATTCATTCTCAACTTTCAATAATAATATCAAATCTCATCATTAATTCACCAATCTTGATACCCAAAGTACCAATTCAACAACAACATATTCTAAATCAATAACAACAACTAATGAGTACAAATTCATGCACAATTCAACATCACAACATCAATTCTCATCAAACTTGCTCAAGAACACAAAACACCAACAACTATACATTTGAACATGTTAATTCACATACTAACATGCAATTATCACATAAATCATGTTCTCAAACATAACAACAACAATTATGCACGAATTTTACAACAATTAGGTTCAATTCATCAATTTAACAAAAATGGGTAAAGAGAAAAAAAAGATGAATTATGGTTGAAGCCTAACCCTCTTACCTCTAGCTCCAAGATTCTCTAACACAAGCTTCAATTTAGCTTCTAGATGATGAATCTCCTCTTCAGCTCTAACCCTTGATGTTGTTCTTTCCTCTAGCCTCTATCTCTTCTCTTCTCAATGAAAATGAAATGAAAATGTTTGTAACCCTATCTCTTCTCACTAACATTAGTTTATAAAGGCTCACTTAATGGGCTTATCTCACAAACCTTAATGGGCCTAACCCATTTCTAATTCAACCTCAAAATGTCACTACTCACTTACCGGTAAAATATAACACTAACGGTCACTTAACGGTAAATAAAATAATTACTACACCCTCTAGTAACTTGGTAAAATAGTAACTCTCACTAAACACTAAAAAAAATAACTTTCTGCAAAATTACAAAATTACCCCTACTCTCAAAATGACCAAAATGCCCCTAAGTCCAAAATGACTAAAATACCCTTCTAACACTGAATTCTACGATTCCCAACCAAAAATACACACAGAGGCAAATAATCACACATGAGCACATATAGCACACATAAATAATAAATAAAATAAATCTAGCAAAAAATCGGGCTGTTACAACTCTCCCCCACTAAAAAGAATTTTCGCCCTCGAAAATTACTTGAAGGAAACAACTTTGGATACACAACCCTCATCCTACTCTCCGATTCCCAAGTGGCACTCTCACCGGTTGGTCCAACCCAAATCACTTTAACCAAAACGACCTCCTTGCCACGCAAACGCTTCACTTCACGATCCTCAATCCTAACTGGCCAAGTCTCAACAGTCAAATTATCTCTTACTTCCAAATCATCCACTTGAATCACATGAGACGCATCATACACATACTTCCGCAACTGAGACACATGAAACACATCATGAAGATTCGACAAAGATGGCGGTAACGCAATCCGATACGCTACGACCCCAACCTTCTCAACAATCTCAAAAGGTCCAACAAAACGAGGAGTCAACTTCCGACACTTCAAAGCACGTCCAACACCAGTTATAGGATTCACTCTCAAAAACACATGATCACCAACCTGAAACTCATGGTCTTTCCTCCTCTTATCACGATAACTCTTCTGCCTACTCTGAGACGCTTTCATCTTCTCTTGGATCATCTTAACCTTTTCCGTAGTTTCTTGCACAACATCCGGTCCTAACAAAGCACTTTCTCCTGACTCATACCAACACAAAGGAGTCCTACACCTCCGACCATACAAAGCCTCAAACGGTGTCATACCGAAACTAGAATGAAAACTGTTGTTGTAAGTAAACTCAATCAACGGTAAACATTCAATCCAACTAACACCTTGCTCCAGCACGCAAGCTCTCAACAAATCTTCCAAACTCTGAATAGTCCTCTCCGTCTGACCATCATTCTGCGGATGATAAGCAGAACTCAACCTCAACTTAGTTCCCAAAGCATCTTGCAAACTTTCCCAAAATTTAGAAGTAAACCTCGGATCCCGATCCGACACAATACTAGAAGGAACACCATGCAATCTAACAATTTGCTCAATGTAGATCTCAGCCAACTTCGCCACAGACATACCGGTCTTAATAGGAACAAAATGTGCCGACTTCGTCAACCGATCAACAATCACCCAAATAGAGTCAAAACCCTTAACAGTCTTCGGCAACGCTTCAACAAAGTCCATCGATATACTATCCCACTTCCACTCTGGCACAAACAACGGTTGCATCAAACCTGACGGTCTCTGATGTTCAATCTTAGACTTCTTGATAACATGCAAAATACACTGTCTAAATAGTTTGTATTCCATTTAATTTAGAGTCAATTATTTTATTTTGCACGATTACCGCTAGTACTTTGATGTGTTTCAGGACCATAAGGTGTAAAAAGCAGAAGTGAAGAAAAATGAGGAAAAGAAAGATATCATGTGTCACAAGCCCAACGACCTTTGGCAATTTTTCTGTTCAAGAATTAGACTATAAAAGCACATGAGACACTCAGTTGCAATGGACCCCGAGTTTTTGTTCATCTTTATTTCTTTAGAACCCTAGCTGCCGTACAATATTTTTGGCCTGCAATATTTTACACTCGTAGCTTGGACGATTCATTGAGGATTCCAAATTTTCTAGCCGCTGCAATTTACATATATTTCATCCGATTTAAAGTTTCAGTTTTTCCCTTTATTAGCCTTTTAATTCCTGTTATCATTCTTATTCCTGGTTATTAAAATTTCCTTGTTCCTGCGCGTAAGTTTCTTAGCTATTGCATACTGCCGTATTCATCCAATTCCAAGCCTATTGGATTTTTATTGTTGCTGCTACTAATTCTTCAATTCCATCACTTGCGGTTACTGTGCAAACTCAATTGATTGAGGATTATTATTATTATGCCCTGGCTGTAGTTGTCCTTTTCTGCCTAATTTAAAGTAGGGTAAAATATGCTTTTCGTCCCTGTAATTATAGGCCATTTGAATTTTCGTCCCTGAGCTTACTAATCCTCCCATTTCGTCCCTGTAAAAGTTAATCACTTGAAATTTCGTCCCTCGCCCCTTTTAATCACTGCCACGTCAGCAAATTACCAAAATGGCATGGGAAATGACGAAAATACCCCTGGCTTATTTTTTTTTTGTTTTTTTTCCTTCAAAATTTTTTTCCCAGCTTTTTCCCGAATTTTTTTTTACGATTTTTTCTCCGAAAAATTTCATTTTTTTCAGTTTTAATTTTAACATTTTTTTTCCAAAATTTTTTAATTATTTTTTCAGATATTTTAATTTAAAAAAATAATTTTCACAAAAATTTTTTTCCCGAATTTTTTTTACGATTTTTTCTCCGAAAAATTTCAGTTTTTTCAGTTTTAATTTTAACATTTTTTTTCCGAAATTTTTTATGATTTTTAATTATTTTTTCAGATTTTTTTAATTTAAAAAAAGAATTTTCAAAATTTTGAAATTTTTTTTAAGGGAAAAAAATAAGTCAGGGGTATTTTCGTCATTTCCCATGCCATTTTGGTAATTTGCTGACGTGGCAGTGATTAAAAGGGGCGAGGGACGAAATTTCAAGTGATTAACTTTTACAGGGACGAAATGGGAGGATTAGTAAGCTCAGGGACGAAAATTCAAATGGCCTATAATTACAGGGATGAAAAGCATATTTTACCTGCCCTTTAAAGTATCCATCCAAATAACAGGTTCGGTTCCTTTATTTGTTTGCTTTTATATGGATTCATCAAGGAAAATAGGTTTAGATTATTATTTTATTATGTCTGAGTAGTTTACTTTGAGCCCGGAATGTGAGGATCGTCACACCAATGATACTCTACTAAATTGTATGTTATATAATTGAAACAAGAAGTGTATTTTTAGTCCGAAAATTCTGTTTTTCAAATTAAAAGCTTCACTACGAAAGTAGGAACATAGAGATATCGTTTACGTGTCGAAAGAGCGGCAACGATAACGGACTTAGGAAATTCGGAAAATAATATAAAAAGAAAACAACGAAAGCACTTTTTAAATTAATTTAGAAAATTTATATTTTCAAAAAGGGATTTTAGAATTATAATCATGCACGCGAAAGCTGACGGTTATAAGTTTAAAATCTGGTAACGGGCGTGCGAAAGCCGACGGTACCTTTAAATTGATTTTCTACTAAAAATTACTTTTTCCAAGAAAGATTTAATTATTTTTCAGAAAAGGACTTCGAAGTTGTAATTCGTACCACGCGAAAGCGGGCAATTGCAGGTTCGACTTTCTGGCACCGCATGCGCTAGAGTAAGCGGCGTCTTTAACTTAATTATTTCCCGCGAGGAAAATTATCTTGTTTTAATTATAAAACTACTACTTTGTGAGTATCGATGGTCGACGAGAACTACATTCCGATCTCTTGTTATTATTATTAAATTAAATTCATTGCTTTATTTTATTACGCGCAAATTCCAAACAATTTTCATTTTGCCTTAGATAAACATAGAAACGACAAGAAGCGGTACTTGTTAAATTGGTCTCTGTGGATACGATACTTTTTATACTAAAACCGACATAGCCGTGCACTTGAGGCCCTGTCAAGTTTTTGGCGCCGTTGCCGGGGACCAATTTTTGGCAATATCGCTACTCTGTTGTTACACCGTTTAGACTAAGGCCCTTTTATTTATTTAAAAAAAAAACTTTGTATGCGAAAAACCCGAAGTGCCGAAAATCTAGGCAGCTACGTTGACGAAATTGAGCGCTACTTTCGAGCTAGGCGCCGATTGTTATTCGATACCCCGTCGCAGTCTGAGCCTCAATCAGAAATGGGCGACAACAACAACGATAACCGGCCACTGAAGGATTTCGCTGTGCCCTCTGAGGAGGAGCCTCATACGAGCATTGTTCGCCTTGCCATTGCGGCGAATAACTTCGAGCTCATGCCCTCTTTAGTGCATATAATTCAGCAAAATCAGTTCTCCGGAAACCCAACGAAGGACCCGAACTTGCACCTTGCTACATTTGTGCGGTTCGCTGAGACGCTGAAAGTGAATGGCGTCGACCCTGAAGCCATTCATTTACGTTTATTCCCTTTCTCCCTCAGGGAAAGAGCTAGCGCATGGCTTAATTCCCTGCCGTCAAATTCCATAACGACATGGAATGAATTAAAAAAGGCGTTCCTCGCTAGGTATTTCCCGCCGAGCAAAATGGCACAATTGAGGAACCTAATTACCTGATTTAGGCAGAATGACGGAGAGTCTTTCTTTGAAGCGTGGGAGAGATACAAGGATCTTTTGCGAGCTTGCCCGCATCATGGGTTGGAAAAGTGGCTGATCATCCATACCTTTTACAATGGTCTCCTGTATAACACAAGGATGACTATCGATGCCGCTGCGGGAGGAGCTCTAATGAACAAGCCGTTTGCTGAGGCTTGGGGCCTGATCAAGGATATGGCCCAGAACCATTACCAATGGGGGATCATCTGAGCGCTAAAGTTGATGCGCTATATAAAAAGATAGATAGTCTATCCATCATTCCACCTGCCCCCGTGGCCGTTGTGGCCCCTAACTGTGAGATTTGCCGGACACCTGGACACACTCCTACTGAGTGTCATCTGTTAGTCGGTACGGACCAGGCAAACTACGCGCATGGGAACCCATACGGGCAAAGAAATCCTAATTTCCCATATAAAAATAGCAATCCCACCTATTCGCAAAATCTTGCACCCATTGCACCCCCTGGTTTCCAAGGTCAAAGAGGAGCCCCTGTTGCTCCTCAAAAGTCTAACCTGGAGCTAATGATGGAAAACTTCGTCATGGCTCAGACCCAACAGAACAAAGAATTCCTGAATCAGAATATCCACACTAATGAAATGATTAAGCAGCTTACATCTAAAGTTGATATGTTGGCCACTCATAGCAAGATGTTGGAAACACAAATTTCTCAAGTGGCCCAACAGCAAGCATCTGCAGCTGCACCATTAGGAACATTCCCTGCGCAACCTCAAACAAACCCAAAAGGGGAGCTAAATGTTGTTACCCTGCGTAGTGGAAAAGAGGTAGGGAATCCTAGTGAGAGGGAAGGCACTGAGAAAGAGTATGCGCCTGTTGAGAGTGAACAAACCTCAAAGGGAAAGGAGGGAGTTGAGGAAGAAAAAGAGAAACCCTATGTACCTCCACCTCCTTGCAAACCTCCAATCCCATTCCCTCAAAGACTAGCTAAATCAAAGAGTGAGGGACAATTTAAAAGGTTTGCTGAGCTCTTGAAAAAGCTCCATGTTAACATCCCTTTCATTGAGGCTATTATTCAAATGCCTTCTTATGCAAAATTCTTAAAAGAAATTCTGACAAATAAGAGGAAGGTTGATGTCGATGATACTGTAGCACTCACTGAGGAGTGTAGCGCTATCATTCAGAACAAGATGCCACCTAAATTGAAAGATCCCGGGAGTTTTTCGATTCCTTGTGTTATTGGCAACTACATCATTGATAAAGCTCTCTGTGATTTAGGTGCTAGTGTGAGTCTCATGCCTCTGTCTATCTACAAGAGGCTCAATCTAGGAGAGTTGAAACCAACAAAAATGTCCCTACAACTAGCTGACCGATCCATAAAATACCCAGTTGGAATACTGGAGGATGTTCCTCTAAGAATTGGTCAGCTGTACATTCCCACTGACTTTGTGGTGATGGACATAAGTGAAGACTCTCACATCCCTATCCTCCTAGGAAGACCCTTTTTAGCCACTGCTGGTGCTATTATAGATGTCAAGAAGGGAAAAATAACCTTCGAGGTTGGAGATGAAAAGATCGAGTTCCTCTTATTCAAATTCATGAACAACCCATCAATTAACGATTCATGCTGCCTTGTTGATACCATAGATGGGTGCGTTAAGGGTTACTCTTCAAAGTTACTCCCGAATTATAGGTTGGAACCCCCCTGAAAGCTGAGTAAGGCGTCGAGCTACCGACGTTAAATGAAGCGCTGCGTGGGAGGCAACCCACAGTTTTTATTTATTGACCTTATTTTTATGTTTATTTTTTTTAAAGAAATAAAAAGATCAGTCAGAGTTGACGAGGATAGGTGGCATGTCCCAAAGGCAAGAGAGGAAAAAATTGGCAAGGATATATGGATGATCCAGCATCATTGGATGCCCCCAGATGACCTAGACGACGATTGATCTGCTAGGTAGTGTCTTTCCTTTTCTTTTATTTTTATTTTTATTTATTTCCATTGAGGTCAATGTCAGTTTTAAGTGTGGGGGAGGAATTTCCCACCTTAACAGTCTAAGTCTTAATTATCGAGTCGAAAAAATGTGTAGTTTTTGCTTGTCTAATTCTCCCGTTTTTATGAACCAATAAAATTTCAAAAATAAAAAATAATAATAATAATAATAAATTTAAGGCTGAGTTCGATGATGACTTTATGCATGTAAACACCCTTACCCTTTTTAAGTTTCACTCAACTCATATCATGTTTCAATGTGAAAATTCTCTTTTTGAGAAAAAGCACAAAGTTGCAGTCTTTGAGTAAGTGTATGAGTAGGTATTTTAAGGAGCACGTTCTAACTTTAATGGTAACTTAGACCCTTAAAAGTCTTCAGAGTAAAAGTAGTATAAGTTTGTGTGAGAAATAATGTGCTTTATTGTTATAAATTGTTAAACTAAAATGGGGCGGGAGAATGGCACCAACATGTGGAGGAAAGGACATTCCCTCTCTGACTTCCTAAATGTGGTGGTGACTCCCTAAATTGAGCTTAAGTTCCAAATCCCTCAAAAGAGGAAATAAATTCATCAAAGCTAGGGGGAAAGGACACCCTCTCCATAAAGACTTTCTACGCGAAGATGATAAAAATTTTGCAGCACTACTTAGGGTGATTTTGAATCTAGGAGGAAAGGACACCCTCTCCATAAAGACTTCCTATGAGGATAGATAGCCCCTAAGCAATCTGCAGCCCCTTGTGCTTATTGTTAATTTAATTCTAACTAAATTCCCATCTCTCTTATATGAAATGAAGAAAGGACTTTTCTCGGTTGATTTACTGTTGAAGTTAGAACCTGTTTCCTCATAATACCTCTTACACAGGCGCAATAAAAAGCTGGACTCCACACACACACTCACTTGAAACTGTTGTAGGTTGATGTGATCCTTGAAAAGTGTTTAGGTTGTGATAAATGCATCTTGAGAACAAAGCCTTGAAAAATAAAAATGCAATTGATTTCTAGTTCATTCTGTTCTTCTGAATTATGTTGTTGTCGTCCCTTGCTTTTTGCTTGAGGACAAGCAATGGATCAGGTGTGGGGGAGTTTGATAACATGCAAAATACACTGTCTAAATAGTTTGTTTTCCATTTAATTTAGAGTCAATTATTTTATTTTGCACGATTACCGCTAGTACTTTGATGTGTTTCAGGACCATAAGGTGTAAAAAGCAGAAGTGAAGAAAAATGAGGAAAAGAAAGATATCATGTGTCACAAGTCCAACGACCTTTGGCAATTTTTCTGTTCAAGAATTAGACTATAAAAGCACATGAGACACTCAGTTGCAAAGGACCCCGAGTTTTTGTTCAGTTTTATTTCTTTAGAACCCTAGCTGCCGTACAATATTTTTGGCCTGCAATATTTTACACTCGTAGCTTGGACGATTCATTGGGGATTCCAAATTTTCTAGCCGCTGCAATTTACATATATTTCATCCGATTTAAAGTTTCAGTTTTTCCCTTTATTAGCCTTTTAATTCCTGTTATCATTCTTATTCCTGGTTATTAAAATTTCCTTGTTCCTGCGCGTAAGTTTCTTAGCTATTGCATACTGCCGTATTCATCCAATTCCAAGCCTATTGGATTTTTATTGTTGCTGCTACTAATTCTTCAATTCCATCACTTGCAGTTACTGTGCAAACTCAATTGATTGAGGATTATTATTATTATGCCCTGGCTGTAGTTGTCCTTTTCTGCCTAATTTAAAGTATCCATCCAAATAACAGGTTCGGTTCCTTTATTTGTTTGCTTTTATATGGATTCATCAAGGAAAATAGGTTTAGATTATTATTTTATTATGTCTGAGTAGTTTACTTTGAGCCCGGAATGTGAGGATCGTCACACCAATGATACTCTACTAAATTGTATGTTATATAATTGAAACAAGAAGTGTATTTTTAGTCCGAAAATTCCGTTTTTCAAATTAAAAGCTTCACTACGAAAGTAGGAACATAGAGATATCGTTTACGTGTCGAAAAGCGGCAACGATAACGGACTTAGGAAATTCGGAAAATAATTTAAAAAGAAAACAGGGAAAGCACTTTTTAAATTAATTTAGAAAATTTATATTTTCAAAAAGAGATTTTAGAATTATAATCGTGCACGCAAAAGCTGACGGTTATAAGTTTAAAATCTGGTAACGGGCGTGCGAAAGCCGACGGTACCTTTAAATTGATTTTCTACTAAAAATTACTTTTTCCAAGAAAGATTTAATTATTTTTCAAAAAAGGACTTCGAAGTTGTAATTCGTACCACGCGAAAGGGGGGAATTGCAGGTTCGACTTTCTGGCACCGCATGCGCTAGAGTAAGCGGCGTCTTTAACTTAATTATTTCCCGCGAGGAAAATTATCTTGTTTTAATTATAAAACTACTACTTTGTGAGTATCGATGGTCGACGAGAACTACATCCCGATCTCTTGTTATTATTATTAAATTAAATTCATTGTTTTATTTTATTACGCGCAAATTTCAAACAATTTTCATTTTGCCTTAGATAAACATAGAAACGACAAGAAGCGGTACTTGTTAAATTGGTCTCTGTGGATACGATACCTTTTATAGTAAAACCGACATAGCCGTGCACTTGAGGCCCTGTCAAGTTTTTGGCGCCGTTGCCGGGGACCAATTTTTGGCAATATCGCTACTCTGTTGTTACACCGTTTAGACTAAGGCCCTTTTATTTATTTTAAAAAAAAACTTTGTATGCGAAAAACCCGAAGTGCCGAAAATCTAGGCAGCTACGTTGACGAAATTGAGCGCTACTTTCGAGCTAGGCGCCGATTGTTATTCGATACCCCGTCGCAGTCTGAGCCTCAATCAGAAATGGGCGGCAACAACAACGATAACCGGCCACTGAAGGATTTCGCTGTGCCCTCTGAGGAGGAGCCTCAGACGAGCATTGTTCGCCTTGCCATTGCGGCGAATAACTTCGAGCTCATGCCCTCTTTAGTGCAGATAATTCAGCAAAATCAGTTCTCCGAAAACCCAACGGAGGACCCAAACTTGCACCTTGCTACATTTGTGCGGTTCGCTGAGACGCTGAAAGTGAATGGCGTCGACCCTAAAGCCATTCGTTTACGTTTATTCCCTTTCTCCCTCAGGGAAAGAGCTAGCGCATGGCTTAATTCCCTGCCGTCAAATTCCATAACGACATGGAATGAATTAAAAAAGGCGTTCCTCGCTAGGTATTTCCCGCCGAGCAAAACGGCACAATTGAGGAACCTAATTACCTGATTTAGGCAGAATGACGGAGAGTCTCTCTTTGAAGAGTGGGAGAGATACAAGGATCTTTTGCGAGCTTGCCCGCATCATGGGTTGGAAAAGTGGCTGATCATCCATACCTTTTACAATGGTCTCCTGTATAACACAAGGATGACTATCGATGCCGCTGCGGGAGGAGCTCTAATGAACAAGCCGTTTGCTGAGGCTTGGGGCCTGATCGAGGATATGGCCCAGAACGATTACCAATGGGGGAGCGAACGCGCTCTAGCTGAAAAAGGCTAGCCCAAGGCAGGGATGTACGAGGTTAGCAGTTTTGATCATCTGAGCGCTAAAGTTGATGCGCTATATAAAAAGATAGATAGTATATCCATCACTCCACCTGCCCCCGTGGCCGTTGTGGCCCCTAACTGTGAGATTTGCGGGACACCTGGACACACTCCTACTGAGTGTCATCTGTTAGTCGGTACAGACCAGGCAAACTATGCGCATGGGAACCCATACGGGCAAAGAAATCCTAATTTCCCATATAAAAATAGCAATCCCACCTATTCGCAAAATCTTGCAC
This sequence comes from Medicago sativa, assembly GCF_051527215.1. NCBI lineage: Eukaryota > Viridiplantae > Streptophyta > Magnoliopsida > Fabales > Fabaceae > Medicago > Medicago sativa. Next base: position 37,932,345 of record NC_140751.1, read on the forward strand.
CCATTGCACCCCTTGGTTTCCAAGGTCAAAGAGGAGCCCTTGTTGCTCCTCAAAAGTCTAACCTGGAGCTAATGATGGAACACTTCGTCATGGCTCAGACCCAACAGAACAAAGAATTCCTGAATCAGAATATCCACACTAATGAAATGATTAAGCAGCTTACATCTAAAGTTGATATGTTGGCCACTCATAGCAAGATGTTGGAAACACAAATTTCTTAAGTGGCCCAACAGCAAGCATCTGCAGCTGCACCATTAGGAACATTTCCTGCGCAACCTCAAACAAACCCAAAAGGGGAGCTAAATGTTGTTACCCTGCGTAGTGGAAAAGAGGTAGGGAATCCTAGTGATAAGGAAGGCACTGAGAAAGAGTATGCGCCTGTTAAGAGTGAACAAACCTCAAAGGGAAAGGAGGGAGTTGAGGAAGAAAAAGAGAAACCCTATGTACCTCCACCTCCTTGCAAACCTCCAATCCCATTCCCTCAAAGACTAGCTAAATCAAAGAGTGAGGGACAATTTAAAAGGTTTGCTGAGCTCTTGAAAAAGCTCCATGTTAACATCCCTTTCATTGAGGCTATTATTCAAATGCCCTCTTATGCAAAATTCTTAAAAGAAATTCTGACAAATAAGAGGAAGGTTGATGTCGATGATATTGTAGCACTCACTGAGGAGTGTAGCACTATCATTCAGAACAAGATGCCACCTAAATTGAAAGATCCCGGGAGTTTTTCGATTCCTTGTGTTATTGGCAACTACATCATTGATAAAGCTCTCTGTGATTTAGGTGCTAGTGTGAGTATCATGCCTCTGTCTATCTACAAGAGGCTCAATCTAGGAGAGTTGAAACCAACAAAAATGTCCCTACAACTAGCTGACCGATCCATAAAATACCCAGTTGGAATACTGGAGGATGTTCCTCTAAGAATTGGTCAGCTGTACATTCCCACTGACTTTGTGGTGATGGACATAAGTGAAGACTCTCACATCCCTATCCTCCTAGGAAGACCCTTTTTAGCCACTGCTGGTGCTATTATAGATGTCAAGAAGGGAAAAATAACCTTCGAGGTTGGAGATGAAAAGATCGAGTTCCTCTTATTCAAATTCATGAACAACCCATCAATTAACGATTCATGCTGCCTTGTTGATACCATAGATGGGTGCGTTAAGGGTTACTCTTCAAAGTTACTCCCGAATTATAGGTTGGAACCCCCCTGAAAGCTGAGTAAGGCGTCGAGCTACCGACGTTAAATGAAGCGCTGCGTGGGAGGCAACCCACAGTTTTTATTTATTGACCTTATTTTTATGTTTATTTTTTTTAAAGAAATAAAAAGATCAGTCAGATTTGACGAGGATAGGTGGCATGTCCCAAAGGCAAGAGAGGAAAAAATTGGCAAGGATATATGGATGATCCAGCATCATTGGATGCCCCCAGATGACCTAGACGACGATTGATCTGCTAGGTAGTGTCTTTCCTTTTCTTTTATTTTTATTTTTATTTATTTCCATTGAGGTCAATGTCAGTTTTAAGTGTGGGGGAGGAATTTCCCACCTTAACAGTCTAAGTCTTAATTATCGAGTCGAAAAAATGTGTAGTTTTTGCTTGTCTAATTCTCCCGTTTTTATGAACCAATAAAATTTCAAAAATAAAAAATAATAATAATAATAATAATAAATTTAAGGCTGAGTTCGATGATGACTTTATGCATGTAAACACCCTTACCCTTTTTAAGTTTCACTCAACTCATATCATGTTTCAATGTGAAAATTCTCTTTTTGAGAAAAAGCACAAAGTTGCAGTCTTTGAGTAAGTGTATGAGTAGGTATTTTAAGGAGCACGTTCTAACTTTAATGGTAACTTAGACCCTTAAAAGTCTTCAGAGTAAAAGTAGTATAAGTTTGTGTGGGAAATAATGTGCTTTATTGTTATAAATTGTTAAACTAAAATGGGGCGGGAGAATGGCACCAACATGTGGAGGAAAGGACATTCCCTCTCTGACTTCCTAAATGTGGTGGTGACTCCCTAAATTGAGCTTAAGTTCCAAATCGCTCAAAAGAGGAAATAAATTCATCAAAGCTAGGGGGAAAGGACACCCTCTCCATAAAGACTTCCTACACGGAGATGATAAAATTTTTGCAGCACTACTTAGGGTGATTTTGAATCTAGGAGGAAAGGACACCCTCTCCATAAAGACTTCCTGTGAGGATAGATAGCCCCTAAGCAATCTGCAGCCCCTTGTGCTTATTGTTAATTTAATTCTAACTAAATTCCCATCTCTCTTATATTGAATGAAGAAAGGACTTTTCTCGGTTGATTTACTGTTGAAGTTAGAACCTGTTTCCTCATAATACCTCTTACACAGGCGCAATAAAAAGCTGGACTCCACACACACACTCACTTGAAACTGTTGTAGGTTGATGTGATCCTTGAAAAGTGTTTAGGTTGTGATAAATGCATCTTTAGAACAAAGCCTTGAAAAATAAAAATGCAATTGATTTCTAGTTCATTCTGTTCTTCTGAATTATGTTGTTGTCGTCCCTTGCTTTTTGCTTGAGGACAAGCAATGGATCAAGTGTGGGGGAGTTTGATAACATGCAAAATATACTGTCTAAATAGTTTGTTTTCCATTTAATTTAGAGTCAATTATTTTATTTTGCACGATTACCGCTAGTACTTTGATGTGTTTCAGGACCATAAGGTGTAAAAAGCAGAAGTGAAGAAAAATGAGGAAAAGAAAGATATCATGTGTCACAAGCCCAACGACCTTTGGCAATTTTTCTGTTCAAGAATTAGACTATAAAAGCACATGAGACACTCAGTTGCAAAGGACCCCGAGTTTTTGTTCAGTTTTATTTCTTTAGAACCCTAGCTGCCGTACAATATTTTTGGCCTGCAATATTTTACACTCGTAGCTTGGACGATTCATTGGGGATTCCAAATTTTCTAGCCGCTGCAATTTACATATATTTCATCCGATTTAAAGTTTCAGTTTTTCCCTTTATTAGCCTTTTAATTCCTGTTATCATTCTTATTCCTGGTTATTAAAATTTCCTTGTTCCTGCGCGGTAGTTTCTTAGCTATTGCATACTGCCGTATTCATCCAATTCCAAGCCTATTGGATTTTTATTGTTGCTGCTACTAATTCTTCAATTCCATCACTTGCGGTTACTGTGCAAACTCAATTGATTGAGGATTATTATTATTATGCCCTAGCTGTAGTTGTCCTTTTCTGCCTAATTTAAAGTATCCATCCAAATAACAGGTTCGGTTCCTTTATTTGTTTGCTTTTATATGGATTCATCAAGGAAAATAGGTTTAGATTATTATTTTATTATGTCTGAGTAGTTTACTTTGAGCCCGGAATGTGAGGATCGTCACACCAATGATACTCTACTAAATTGTATGTTATATAATTGAAACAAGAAGTCTATTTTTAGTCCGAAAATTCTGTTTTTCAAATTAAAAGCTTCACTACGAAAGTAGGAACATAGAGATATCGTTTACGTGTCGAAAGAGCGGCAACGATAACGGACTTAGGAAATTCGGAAAATAATTTTTAAAAAAAAACAGCGAAAGCACTTTTTAAATTAATTTAGAAAATTTATATTTTCAAAAAGAGATTTTAGAATTATAATCGTGCACGCGAAAGCTGACGGTTATAAGTTTAAAATCTGGTAACGGGCGTGCGAAAGCCGACGGTACCTTTAAATTGATTTTCTACTAAAAATTACTTTTTCCAAGAAAGATTTAATTATTTTTCAAAAAAGGACTTCGAAGTTGTAATTCGTACCACGCGAAAGCGGGCAATTGCAGGTTCGACTTTCTGGCACCGCATACGCTAGAGTAAGCGGCGTCTTTAACTTAATTATTTCCCGCGAGGAAAATTATCTTCTTTTAATTATAAAACTACTACTTTGTGAGTATCGATGGTCGACGAGAACTACATTCCGGTCTCATGTTATTATTATTAAATTAAATTCATTGTTTTATTTTATTACGCGCAAATTCCAAACAATTTTCATTTTGCCTTAGATAAACATAGAAACGACAAGAAGCGGTACTTGTTAAATTGGTCTCTGTGGATACGATACTTTTTATACTAAAACCGACATAGCCGTGCACTTGAGGCCCTGTCACTTCTGACAAACCAAACAAGCATACACAAACTCTGCAATATCCTTCATCATTCCAGGCCACCAAAACAGCTTCTTCAAATCCTGAAACATCTTAGTCGCTCCTGGATGAATACTCAAACTACTTTTATGACCTTCTTCCAAAATCTGTTTCTTAAGCTCAATAACACTTGGCACACAAACACGATCACGAAACATCAAAACACCGTTCTCATCCAACCGCAAGTCTCCACCCGTACCTTGATTAACCAACACCACTCGATCAACCAGTTCCAAATCTTCCTTTTGACCATTCTTAATCTCTTCCAATATATTACTTGTCAGCTTCAACATTCCCAACCTCACACCATCTGGCGTCTGCTTTATCTTGGTTTTTTGGGTGTCAAACATTGATTAAGTTTGAACCTTTTTAACCGTTGATATCTCATTTTTTCTTTGGAAGGGAAAAAATAAGTAAAACCCTTGAGAATCGAGGTCCGGGAGTTGTTTTCGCTACGGGAAGGTGTTAGGCACCCATAACAACTATAGTATCCTATAGGAACCGTCTTTACTTTCTACGCGCGCGCGCTTTATTTTTAAATGCTATTTGAAAGTGTTATTTACACCTAAGGGTTTGCTAGGTTAAGAATTGGAGGGAGAGAAATGTGTTTGAATTTTTGTTTTATTGGAATTCGAGAAGTTTTGACTTCTTGCCTACATACCCTTTTAAGGGATCAAAATCCATGTAGTTCTCTTCCACATAACACATTATTTTTTTATCCATTTTTAACGTGTCAAAATATCCTAAGAAACAAGTTTCAAGTGTCAAAAATAGTTGCAAAAGAGTTCATAAGGTCTTTTAGAAATTTTTAATAAGATTTTTAACAAGAAAATGAAAAAGAAATTGAATCATCAAAGGGAAAATTATTTTCATGTATTTATATCAAGATTAACATGTAAACACATCAAGATTCATCAAAAAAAAATCAAGAAAATGATTAGAACATTTTTTAGGAATTTTTTTAAAAGGTTTTTGATGAAACAGAGGTGCAAATATCAAGAAGTAGTGTGGGAATAGCACAAATATAGCAAGAAAGCAAAGTCCAGTTCAACAGAAACCCAGGCCCAGGATCCAGGATGGATCTGGACTATCCAAACGCATCAGGAGCGTTGGATTGATCCAGTTCCCCCTAACCCTAGATCTAACGGTGGAAACACAACCTAGAGGCTTATATAAGCCTTACTCCAACGTTTTCTTCATTTTCCTCTCTTCTTTCTCTCTCTAACTTCTCTCCTAGTGAGAGAAGCTCTGCAACCTCTCTTCTTCTCCGATCATCTTCCACCGCCGGTTTCTGGAATGAAACGGCTGGAGAAGATGAAGATTCATCGGAATCTTCATCGTCACCGCCGTGAATTCCAGATTCCGGCGAGACCTTAACAACTCCGATCTACATGGATCTAAACCCTAACTTACTTCGTAGATCTACATTTTAGGGTTCGGTTTTCAAATCTTTTCAATCTTTTCAGAGTTCTTCGAAAGAACAAGTCTTAGAACTTGTTAATCTGCTTCGATTCACCGTTTATTTGTGTTTGTAAACCTTTGATGAGCTTTTGCAATGAAAACGAAGAAGTTTTTTGTGAAGTTACCTGGTTTTAATCGGAGATTCGAGCAAAAGATCCTCGTGAGCTTTCTGGTAAGTTTGAACCGAAAATAAATCGGTGTTCTTCTCTTCTTCTTCTTCACTGGTCCAAAACTTGCTTCGATTCTTCTTCTTCTCACTCTCTCTAACTGTGATCGTACAAGTTCGTTGAATTTGTGCTTGAATTGCAGTTGTTTTGGTTCGATGATGAAGATTCACCTTCGAATCTTTGAGAACTGCAATGAATTTGCTTAATTTTGCTTCAATTTCTTGTTCTGGAAAATTAGGGTTTGATGAATGTTCTTAGTGTTCTTTGATGAATCTGGAAAACGGTTATGATTTTGATTCTGAGGAGAAGAGAGAGAATTGGGAATTGTGTTTGTGTGATGTGGCACGTTGTGAATGGAATCTGTCACTGTGCATTGATGAGTTGGCCTTTATATAGGCTGCCATGTGTGCTTGAGACCCAATGAATTCGTGACACCTGTACTGGACTGTAACTAACTCGGCCTTGGACTGTTTTGGGACTCAGGGACCTTTCTGCAATTATTGAAAATTGAAGGACCAAAGTACAATAATAGAAAAAGGACTTAAAACAAAATTACAAACATTTGAGGACTAAAATGCAAAACTGTTAAAGGACTAAAAATGCAAATTTTAGAGACTCAGTGGACTGAGATGAAAAAAGGACTAAAATGCAAATAATAAGACTTTAAGGACTAAAATGCAATTAAAAATGAAATTGGGTAAAAAAAATGTAAATTGAAAACAACGTAAAGTGAAACCAATAAAAAACACAAAAAGGACTAAAATGAACCAACTACACAAATGAGGTACTTCAAAGTAACCTCTCTCTGTCAAAATTTCATGTGAAATGACCAAAATGCCCCTTAGGGACTAAACTGACTCTGAATGACTCAAATGCAATTTTTGAAATGGATTTTAACATGGAATTGAAACAAAAACTTATACAACAAATTGAAAGGACTCAGAGACAATTTTCAGGGACTAAAATGAGTTTGAACACAGGAAATGACTAAAATGCCCTTTTTATGAATTTTTGCAAATAACATTGAAATAAAATGCAGAGAAACATGCAATTGATCAGGGACAACTTGACATGCAAGAAAAACCTTTTGGATGGCTTTAAATGCAAGAAAATATAGACAAAGTCATAATTGAAAATTTTTCAAAACAAAGACAGTAAACCATGCAGCTAAAACATAGTAAAATATCAGGGTAAACAATATCAAATTGGCAATCACTCAATAGTAATAGACACATATCAGAGATGGAAAAACATTTTGAGCAAGTATTTTTAGGTCCAAAATTAGGGTATAACAGCTGCCCCTATTTAAGTTTCTTTGTCCGGAGAGTCAAGAGACGAAGTCTTTGATTTGACGGGACGAAGATACTTAAATATTAACATTTGCACTGTTTTTGGACATAAAAATATGCTCTCACATTTGCAAAAACATGAATGCCATGCAACATTTTGATTATGAATGCAAGACAAGCAAACTGGAGTCTATAGAGCATGTCATATCATTGGGGATCTAGGTAGACATTAACAGGATAGACAAATCAGGGGACAAGAGATAGGTACAAGCTGTTCTTTGGATCGAACTAGCCACTTGACCCTGTAATACAAACAAGAGGTGGGTACAAGCTGTTCTTTGGATCGAACTTGCTACTTGACCGGGAATAGAAGTACAAGACAGGTACAAGCTGTTCTTTGGATCGAACTTGTCACTTGACCGAAATCATAGACATATAGGCAGATACAAGCTATTCTTCGGATCGAACTTGCTGCTTGATCAATATCACAACATAAGCCAGGTACAAACTGTTCTTTGGATCGAACTTGTTGTTTGACCAGAGACATAGACAAAAGGCAGATACAAGCTGTTCTTTGGATCGAACTTGCTGCTTGATCAATATCACAGCATAAGCCGGGTACATACTGTTCTTTGGATCGAACTTGTCGTTTGACCGGAAATAGAGGCATATAAGCGGGTACAAGCTGTTCTTTGGATCGAACTAGCCACTTGACCAATAACAAGACATATAGCAAGATACATTGGAGGTTTGATTCAACAAGATACAAATTGGGGATAAATTGACATTGACTTGATTTGAAAATAGACATGACCATTATCGTTGGCTCAAGAGCAAATTGAGAGTGAATTAACATTGATGGAGGCATTGAATTGAATTGAAAGTTGACATTGAAAGAGACATTTGAAAATGGAAAATAATCAGAGACACAGATATAGACATAGACATGGAATTGAATTTGAGAGTTGAACAGAGACATAGACATAGACATAGACATAGGCATAGACATTGGATTGAGAGTTGAAATTGAATTGGATTGGAAGTTGAGATTGGGGAATGCAACATGTATGTATGGTATAACAACATTATCAAATATATGAGCACATAGAATGCATGATTATGCATGTATGAATGCTTGGAAATGCATGATTGGTTTACAATTTGGCAGAGAAGTTTCACGGAGACAGACAAAACATTGGAAGAATGGGCACGTGGTGGCTCGTGCTATAACATATACACACAGGAATCCTCTTTGAAGAGACCGTCGTTGAGAGACGTATCGAAGCCATGGCTGAGGGCAATATATCATATCACATACACAAAGCCTGTAGAAGAGGGAACCTTGGAAGATTCTTTGATACAGGTCGCCATTGCTAGGCGTGTCAGTGCTGGGTAAACATAGGATGTTCGCATCTGTGGTCAATGCTTTTCATTCTTTCATTTTTCATTCTTCAATACCATTTTTGCCTGAACCGCCCTTTCGGGTTTTCGATTCACCGGGAATAAATTCTTTTCACTGCCCCATTTTTGCCTGGATTGCCTTCATAGGTTGTCAATCAGCGGGGTGCTCATTTTTGCCTAAGCCGCCCTTTCGGGTTTTCGACTAAGCGAGCTTTTCATTTTCATTTTTCATTTTTCACTTTCATTCTGTTTTTCATTCTTGCCATTGACCATAGATCATCCTGGGGAACAACTTGCTTGCAACATGTATTGGAATGGACATTGATACACATTTATTCATGCATGTTTCTCTGGAATGTACCCTATTGCTCAGGTTTGCTTTCAAAATAAACAAAAAAGGATTTTCCAATTTCCAAAGATGTTTGTTTCAGACATTGACATTATCAAATAGACAAAAAATATTTTGTATATAGCATTGAGAATAGGAAGAAAATAGAGTTTCAAACAAAAGCACAGACTCAAATTGATGTAGAAGAGTGAAAGTCAACCAAAGGCATAACTCCACGGATTTACAAAGCTTGGAAAATGGTAATTTTATTGGTTGGTGGTACATTGAACACGATGACCGCTACATTTCATAGAAATTTTGAATTCACAAGTACAAAAGCTTCTAATGAAGACGATCATTGACAGCTGCCGATGCCCCAAGGGGTGATGGTGATTTGCCAGATGTCTTTTATTATCAATCTCATTTTTGCATGAACCGCCCTTTCGGGTTTTTGGCTCATCGAGACGCTCATTTTTGCCTGAGTTGCGTACAATCTCAGCGAGCTTTTTCATATTCATTTTTTGTCCCTAACTTTTGCCTGGACCGCCCTTTCGGGTTTTCGATCCACCGGGAAGCGCAATTTTGCTTAGGCCGCCCTTTCGGGTTTTCGACCTACCACACTGTTCTTTTCATATTTTTAGACAAAGTATTTCTTGACTATATCGGCATTTACAGGATTTGGAAGTTTAATACCATCCATGTGTGTAAGGATCAAAGCACCACCAGAGAAAGCCTTCTTGACAACATAAGGACCTTCATAGTTAGGTGTCCACTTGCCCCTTGGGTCGGGTTGCTGGCTTATCCTTCTTTTCAATACAAGTTCGCCTTCCTTGAATTCACGAGGCCGGACTTTCTTGTCAAAAGCATTCTTCATTCGCACTTGATACAACTGTCCATGAGCCATAGCGTCCATGCGTTTCTCTTCAATCAAATTCAACTGGTCATACCAACTTTCACACCATTCAGCCTCAGTTAATTTTGCTTCCATGATCACTCGAAGAGACGGAATCTCCACTTCCAGAGGGAGAACTGCTTCCATACCATACACCAGAGAAAAGGGTGTTGCCCCGGTTGAACTGCGCACTGTAGTACAGTAACCATGCAAGGCAAAAGGTAGCGCCTCATGCCAGTCTTTGTAAGTAGTAACCATCTTCTGAACAATCTTCTTGATGTTCTTGTTAGCGGCCTCAACTGCACCATTCATCTGAGGTCTATAAGGAGAAGAGTTGTGATGTTCAATCTTGAATTCTTCACATAAAGCTTGCATCATGTTATTGTTCAGATTGGAACCATTGTCGGTAATGATCTTGTTGGGAACACCATATCGACAGATGATGTTATTCTTGATAAATTTCACTACCACTTGCTTGGTCACATTCGGTTAGGAAGCAGCTTCAACCCATTTGGTAAAATAATCAATTGCCACTAAGATGACACGATGTCCATTAGAAGCCTTTGGCTCGATTCTTCCGATCATATCAATGCCCCACATAGAGAAAGGCCACGGGGAAGAAATAACATTGAGGGCATGTGGAGGCACATGAATTTTGTCAGCATAAATTTGAAATTTGTGGCATCTCTTGGCATATCTGTAGCAGTCACGCTCCATAGTCATCCAGTAATAGCCGGCTCTTAATAGTTTTCTTGACATGGTGTGACCCGGAGCATGGGTAGTACCGTCATGTACATCGTGCATCAATTTCTCAGCTTCTTGTTCATCCACACATCTCAATAAGACCATGTCATAGTTCCTTTTGTATAGGATTTCTCCGTCCAGAAGGAATCTACTAGCCCATCTCCTTAGGGTCTTTTTATCCCTATTGGAAGCACCAGGTGGATATTCATGATTCTGCAAGAATTGTTTGATGTTATGATACCAAGGTTTTTTATTATTCATATCTTCATCAGCCTGATCTGGCATATTTTCAATAGTAAACACGTGAGCAGGTCTATCAAGACGCTGCACCTTGATTATGGGCATGTCATTCCAGTGATTCACACGAAACATGGAAGACAAAGTAGCAAGAGCATCAGCCATCTGGTTTTCATCCCGAGGGATATGGTGCAGCTCAACCTTTGTAAAGTATGTCAACAGACGTCTTGTATAGTCACGGTAAGGGATCAGCTTCTCATGATGAGTCTCCCATTCACCTTTTATCTGATTAATGACAAGCGCGGAATCACCGTAGATGTCAAGATGTTTGACTCTCATGTCAATGGCTTCCTCAATTCCCAAGATGCATGCTTCATATTCAGCTATATTGTTCGTGCACTCAAAAATTATTCGAGCAGTGAAAGGAATGTGGTGCCCCTGTGGAGTTACAATAATGGCCCCAATCCCTTTACCATAAGCATTAACAGCACCATCAAATATCAATCCCCACTTGCTATTGGGATCCGGCCCTTCATCAATCAGCGGTTCCTCACAGTTTTTTGCTTTCAAATACATAATCTCTTCATCAGGGAATTCAAACTTAATCGGCTGGTAATCATCAAGAGGTTGACAAGCAAGATGCTCAACAAGGATACTTCCTTTGATTGCTCTTTGAGCTTTATACACTATCATATTCAGACAACAACATTTGCCAACGTGCAATCTTTCCAGTGACAGCAGGCTTTTCAAAGATGTACTTGATTGGATCCATTTGGGATATCAACCAAGTTGTATGATTCACCATATAATGACGCATGCGTTTGGCAGCCCAAGCTAAAGCACAACAAGTCTTTTCAAGCATTGTATACCGAGTCTCACAGTCGGTGAATTTCTTGCTTAGATAGTAGATAGCATGTTCTTTCTTTCCAGTCTCGTCTTGTTGGCCGAGAACACAACCCATGGATTCATCTAACACTGACAGATACATAATCGAAGGTCTTCCTTCCACTGGTGGGACAAGGATAGGTGGTTCCAACAAGTATTCTTTAATGCTATCAAAAGCTTCCTGACATTCATCGTTCCATACAACAGGCTGATTCTTTCTGAGTAATTTGAAAATTGGTCCACAGGTAGTAGTCATGTGAGATATAAATCTTGAAATATAATTCAGGCGTCCGAGGAAACCTCTAACTTGCTTTTCAGTTTGAGGGGCCGGCATCTCTCTGATGGCTCGGACTTTGTCAAGATCAACTTCAATACCTCTTTGGCTGACAATGAAGCCTAACAGCTTTCCAGATCTTACACCGAATGTACATTTGTTGGGATTCAGCCCAAACTTGTACTTTCTTAATCTTTCAAACATCTTTTTCAAATACACAACATGATGCTCTTCATCACTTGACTTCACAATCATGTCATCAACATATACTTCAATCTCTTTGTGAATCATATCATGAAACAGAGTAGTCAAAACTCTCTGATACGTTGCACCAGCATTTATCAAACCAAACGACATCACTTTATAACAGAATGTTCCCCATGGAGCGATGAAGGACGTCTTTTCTCTATCTTCAGGCGACATCCGTATCTGTTTATAGCCAGAGAAACCATCCATAAAGGAGAACACTTTAGACTGAGCAGTACTGTCAACAAGCACATCAATATGTGGCAATGGGAAGTTATCTTTCGGACTGGCTTTATTCAAATCTCTGTAATCAACACACATCCGAACTTTCCCATCTTTCTTTGGCACTGGTACAATGTTGGCGATCCACTCAGGATATTCAGCTGTCATGAGAAAACCTGTCTTGACGGGAGGGCATTCAGGCCTTGTCGGTATCCGATGCTCCACAATCTTGGGATCTAGACCCGGCATATCTTCATAGGACCATGCAAAGACATCGGATAATGATGGAGAAGCTGAGTAATCTTCTTTTTTACTTGTGGCTCAAGTGCAGCACCAATTTTGATCTCTCGCTTGTTCTCTTCAGTACCCAGGTTGACAAGCTCAATCTCTTCCTGGTGAGGCTGAATGACTCTTTTTTCTTGCTCAAGCAGTCGAGTGATCTCGTACAGTATCTCTTCATCATCCTTCTCATCTTCAGCTTCGTATACAGGGAATTCAAAATTTGGAGGAACCGTAGGGTCACTGTGTTCAACGGGTTTATTATGGTTCAATCTGCATAATATGATTGGGATGATTTTAGAAAAATGTTTTTCATGCAGATTTTTTAAATTAATAAGAAAATACAGATGTTTTGGTTTTTTCGGGCATTACCATTATTTCCAAGAAAAAGGCACTAAAAAGTAAAAACAAAGAGTCGCGGGGAAGACGACAACTTTTATTGATAACGGCAATGCCAAAACAAACACGCCCTTACAAAGACATCACTTTCGCCTTGGCAAGAGCGAAAGGATTGTTATTTTGAAAACAAAGAAAAGCATGAGCAACAAGACACATTACATGGAAGCATGCATGACTAAAGGAACATCAATGGCCTCCCAATTTCTCACGGTGCCTCCTGGTACAACAAACGTGGGCACATAACTACTTCCAGCAGCATCTTCAGTAATAGCGTTAATAAACCCAGCAGTATAGAAAGTTCCTGTTAAAACGCCCGAGGTCGGGGAGAAACCGAGGCCTTCTCTGCGCTTATTCTCCAAAATTTGTATCACTTTGCCCCAGCCAGCAACTTGCCCTTCTTGAACAGCCTTCCGGGCGTCTTTCAATGAAACCATAGTAACACTACCTCTTCGGGGTTCTGCGCCTTCAACAGTCAAGCCTTGAAATGACGTCCCTTCAGCAGACCCTGCTTCAACACAAGAGAAAGATGACACTTGGCTAACCAGATACGCTTCTTCACCATGTACCATTCCTCACAAACTTGAGCTTTTGATGCAGAGTGGAAGTTACTGCCCCAGCATCGTGAATCCACGGTCTTCCGAGGAGGCAACTGTAAGAGGCGTTGATGTCCATAATCTGAAATGTGACCTGGAATGTCTCCGGTCCAATGGTAATTGGGAGATCTACTTCTCCAAGAACATCTTTACGAGATCCGTCAAAAGCCTTAACCAAATAACTGCTTCCCCTTAGAGAGAGTCCATGATGACTCAACTGTCTCAATGTAGACTCAGGAATTACATTTAAGGACAATCCAGTGTCCACCAACACATTGGATATCATGTCAGACTTACAGTGCACTGAGATATGCAAAGCTGAGTTGTGGTACTTCCTGTAACGCCCCATTTTTATTCTATTATTTTAATAGATGTGTGAATATTTTTATATGACTTTATTTGTTATATATATATGATTTTATGTGAAATATATATTTTATATGATTTTTGTGTGATAAATGTTATGATGCTAATTTATTATATGATTTATGGAGTTGTATTTTATTTGAATGAATGTTGTTATTATTTGATAGAAATAATATGAGAAATAGAAATATTATAGAAATAGTATTTATTTTTGGTTAATGGGAATTAAGTGGAAATTAATAGAAATTAAGGGAGTTGGGTGAGAAAAGAAAAGAGATATATTTTTGAAGTAAAAGAAAGAAAAGGGAGAGAAACATTTTTCACGTAATAACATTAGAAGAAAACTGGTTTTGGAGAGAAAACCTAGAAGAGGCCAAGAGAGAGCTAGGAAGGAATCGATTGCGGTAGCTTGTCGTTTGGTGTTGCTGAACTAAGGTAAGGGTGGGATTCCTTTCAATAATCATGGTATATAATTCTGATTTTTAATGATTGTGGTGTTTTGGGCATTAGGGTTAGAAAGTTTTAGGTTAATTGCTTAACATGATGAATTGTGTTGTTGATGAATGTTTCTATGTTATTTGATTGCTATATTGCCAAATTGAGCCTGAGAACTAATGTTGAAACGTATTTTGGGTAATCAGGGATCAAAAATTGGGATTTTGATTGAAACGTCGGTGTCTGAATGTTCTACAGACAAGTGATTATGTGAGGTTGGGAAAACGATTTTTTTTGAGTGGTTTAAACTTGAATTTTCCTGTAGAATATGATAGAGCTTAGTGTCAGGAGCGCATGAGCGAAAACGGCATCGAAAACGGATTAACGGTTTAGGTTCTACGCACGAAAACGTGAGAGGTAGAAAATCTGATGTTGTCTGTCGAACTATGAACGTGCCACGATGGCATCCCAACGTGCAACGATTTTTCCAGGAACGAAACCATTTTTAGGCTGTCCAAACGTGCCACGATGGTACCTTAACGTGCCACGATGAAGTATTGACTTAGACTATTTTTGACCTATTTCTATGCCTCTAAAGGGGTCCTAAGATGTATAGTAAGACCCCAAATCAATAAACTTAAGTGTTAGGGATTTAGTTGAGGTGTTTTATGGATATTTGACTTATGTTCTATTGATCAAAACTTAATTGCTTTTGGGGGATGTTTTAGACTTTGAAATGAATGTAATTGATTTATAAATATATACTATGTTGTTGATTCCCGTTGTTGACGTTGTTGTAACGTCTAATGTCAAAGTTGGGGAGTGTGTCATAATTGTTGTAGGCACATATGTTGTTGTTGTAGTCGTTGTTGAAGTTGTATGTTGATATACACAAGTCGAGTCCATATGCATACTCATGTTCTATTGGGGGCTTATGCCCTGGAATGTTTATCATTCAAATTGTTGGGGGCTTATGCCCTGGAATGTTATCATTCACCTGTTGGGGGCTTATGCCCTGGAATGCTTAGCATTCAACGCGCGTAGATTGGTACCACCTACATGATGCATTAGTTGTTGCTGTCGTAGCATTGTCGAGTTGTTGTTGTCGTTGTAGCATTGTCGAGTTGTTGTCGTTGTCGCATTGTCGAGTTGTTGTTGTCGTTGTAGCATTGTCGAGTTGTTGTCGTTGTCGCATTGTCGAGTTGTCGGTGTCGTTGTGGATAACGTTGTTGTTGTTGTTGCTGTATCTTGTTGCTGAAAATAATTATGTCGTTGCTTATGTGTTTATTTATATAGATTATTAATGATGTCTGTTGTGATATGCTTGTTTGTTTTCATTAATTTGATGAATTATATATATTATTATTGGATAAGTTTCTCACCCCTTCTGCGTATATGTTGCCTCGACCGTGGGTAATGTGCAGGTAATGATGGCTTGTAGGTTGATTGGCTCAAGTGTCTAGGGCTCTGATACATATTAGGATGGGGATCGTCGCGAGTGTCTTCTCATTTCTCCTATGTATCACATATTTTGGAAAAGACTTGCTATTAGAATAAAGCTGAATTATGTTGTGGCCTTTGTGCCAAGATTTTTATTGATGTTGAATTTGGTTGAATTTATATTTTAAAGAATTATTCCGCTGCAGTTTGTAAGATATTTTAAATGTTGGCATTTAAATAAATAGATATTTTCTATTTATGAATTTTTGAAAAGTAGTGTGATACTCCGTTGTGTGATTACTTTGATTATAATAATTAATATTAAATCGTTGGGAGAACGGGGTGTTACACTTTCCTGCTTGGGGGAGTTCATCGTCACAAAACCCCAAGTTATTACAAGCAGTAATGTTACCCACTATTCCGTTGAACTGATCCACGGAGACTTCATGATCAACATAGGCCTGTTCCAGCACTTTCATCAACACTTTCCTGTGAGCTTCTGAGCTTAGGAGTAAAGACAAGATGGATATTTTTGATGGAGTTTGCAGCAGTTGGTCTACAATCTTATAATCGCTCTTTTTGATGAGCCTCAAAATCTCGTCCAGATTAGACTCTTCAATAGACTGGCCCGAAGGGCTGGCATTCTTGTCAACAGGAGGAGCAACCGGTGGAGTTACTGTGGCAGCGGGTGTAACAACCTTCTTCTGGAACAAATGTGGACGGACCCTTCCACTTCTCAGAGTTGTAGTTTCCTCAGCAATATTACTAACCGCAGCTGGGGATACCAGAAGCACTTCCACTCCATTCTCAATCACAGTTGCATCGTATTTGTAAGGGATTGCTTTAGTAGAGGCATAAGATACTGGGCCAGGTAGCCTGATCACCAAGGGTTCTACTTCCCTTGTCTGAGATACACTTTTGGCAGGAGAATCATGAAACACTGGCACAATCATACTGGCAACCAAGTTCTTGTTGTCCATTAGACTCTGTATATCACCTTGTACGGTACAACAACCCATAGGATTCTGAAGACACTCTGAACAGGAAGCATGATCATGTTTAAACAAGGCAGCTTGGCAGAGCTTGACATGTAGTGGCACCAAATGAGTAGCAACATTACGGACATCTAAAGCGGGGACTTCTCGAAGAACCCGAGATGTTTCAACTTTATCAAAAGCCTCAATCATGTTAACAGCTGCATGATCTGGAAGCGGGTTGTCAAGAACGTGTGGAACACTATTTTCAAAAGTCAATCGTCCTCTGTCTATTAGATCCTTTACAACGTACTTCAAAGCATAACACCCTTCAACATCGTGGCCCTGAGTGCCCTGATGGAATTCACATCTGAGGTCTTGTCGGAACCTGGGAGGCAACGGCGTAGGCAGAGGCTTGCCTGGTCTGGTGACGCAATGGTATTGGTGGAAAATAAGGCCTGGGCCGAGGACCCTGTTGTTGTGGTTGTTGCTGTTGAGCAGGAGGCCGCTGTTGGACCTGCTGGGCAATGGCATTAACGGGCACTGGCGGTTGATCCGGTGGCAGAGGATACTGCTGGTAGAATGGTGGGAAGAAGGGATGTTGAGAGTACTGCACATATTGGTAGGGTAGGGGTAACTGAGCGGCATTAATAGGCGCGACAGCAGCTGTAGAGTTGTTACCAGACACCATCCCTACTTCGGATTCCTTCTTCTTATGGTGGCCGTTACCATACTTCTTCGGCACACTAGCTGAGGGCTCACCTTTTTCAAGAACAATGATACCTTCTCTGAAAGCCTCCTCTAGACGAGTTCCCATAGTAACCATGTCAGAGAAATTATTTGGTGCAGAGACTATCATCCTTTCAACATATTCCTTGTTCAAAGTCTTCAGGAATGTCTGTGTCAGTTCTTCCTCGTCAAGCCGAGGAGAAACACGGGCAGCTGCCCCTCTCCATCTCTGAGCATATTCACGGAAGGTTTCATCTGACTTCTGAGACAAAGACTTAAGAGAATCCCTATTCGGCTTTAAGCGGGTGTTAAACTCATAATGATTTTCAAAAGCAGCGGCGAGTTCTTCAAAAGTATGGATATTGTCTTTGCTCAAACCGGTGTACCAGTCTGCCTCATCTTCCATCAAGCTATCCTGGAAGCAGTGGATCATCAGCGCATCATTATCTGCGTAGTTGGCCATCTTTCGGACGTACCGAATGACATGGCTATGTGGACAAGAAGATCCATTGTATTTGTCAAAGTCTGGCACTTTGAACTTCTTAGGAACCTCAAATCGGGATACCAGGCATAGATCACGAGCCTTAGCAGAAACACCGTTCCCACGGCTAGCTTTGACCTCACGGAGCTCTCCAGCTAGCTCTCTTAACTGTTCTCCCATAGCCTCCATTATGGGGTCCTGTCCACGCGGAGTGTCCACATCGATTACCTGTTGCACAGTGTGCACAACAGGATCGGTAACGACAGTAGTCACTTGAGGCATAGAGGTAGATGTAGAAGCAAAAGTTGTTGCAGGAATATGTCCTTGATGGGCAATACCAGAAATACCGGCTGTATTATTAGGAGCATAGAAAGTTGAGAGTCCATAAGAGCGGCCATTGGGCATAACAAACCGAGCATCAGAAGCCACAGTGGATAATGGGATGGATGGAATCATTTCAGTAGAAGCTGGAACAGATGTGGCTGGTTGTTCTTGTGCAACCATCAGAGTAGACATAGCGTCATGAACCTTAGCCAAGTCTTCTTTCATAGCAGCCAATTCGACACGGAGCTGAGCATTCTCTTCTTCAAAGTTAGCCAAGTTTCTTCTCTTGTACAATCTTGTCTGATGAATTCTAGCTAGTTGGTGAACCTTGCGTGCACGAGCCACCTTTCAGACTGCGGCAGAAGAACCAGGAGGTAATGAGCACAGGAAGTTTTTTTTTTGCGACCAATGAATGCAATGATGTATGAAATGTGTAGATGCTTATGCAAAAAAGACTCTTTTTTGTGTTATCGAAGGGTTTTAGGCAAATTAGAAATTTGTAAACATTACTAAACAACTGAAACATCATAACCAGACGACACAATCACAAGGTTTTACAAGATAATTCTCTTTGAAATGCTAAGCCAAGAGATAGACTGTAAAACAACAATAACAACTGGGAACAACAACAGGAAACAGTAATCCTCAAGCGTAGGAAGTGGAAGGATCATTCTCAGACTCAGACTCATAGCTACACTATCGTGCATAGAAGTCACGGGCACCCCTAGCCCTCTTGGAATCCCTCATAAGCAACTTATCTTTTTCTTCAATTTCTTTCCTAGCTTTAGCCAACTCCTTCTTCAATGCCAAAATCTCATGAGTCTTCTGTTCATCTTTCCCATCCAAAGTCATAATCAAATTCTCAGCCTCATAGTATCTACTCTTCAACTGATGCTTCTCTCGGTTCTCTATAGCTAGATGCTCCTGATACATTTCCTGAGTAGGCAGAGGTAGAGGCAAAGGCATGGTTGGAGTGGATGCAGACACATATCTCATGGTGGGGTAAGGCATACCAATCTTCTCGGCCTGATTTATCACCCACTGAGTATAGGCCTCATGAGCAACACCGGACCTCACACCCATATGTTTCACATCTTTCCTGCGAATCTTGGACCAAGCCTCTATGAAATCTTCTCTTATTCCCATGGGAGCATTAGAGTAATGGAAGAAATAAGGAGATGTAGCAAGATAGATGGGCTTCTCCTTCATCGGGAAACCAAATTGTCGCAAGGCGAGCTCCGGGTTATAGTTGATTCCACCTCGGGTACCAAGAAGAGGTACATTAAGAAACTTCCACCACCAAAGATGATTTCTTTGACTCTAGCAGCGGGAGTGAGCCAAACCACTTCATTAGGGGTGAGAGCCATGATCCGCTGTGAAATAGTCCAATTCTCTGGATTATCATGGAAAGACTTCGGAAGGTGCGAAATAAACCACCTATAGAGGAGAGGTACACAGCAAAGAATGTATCCACGACCCTTGCCAGATCGATCGTGAATAGCATGGTATGTGTCAGCCAACAAAGTAGGAACTGGATTCTTGGAGCGGAAGATCATAATAGCATCCATGTCCACGAAGTCATCAAGATTCGGAAAGAGAATAAGCCCATAGATGAGTAACGCAAGAATAGCCTCAAGAGTGTCCTGACAAGTGGTTTTGATATTGGCTTTCTCAAGTAGATACTCCGAAGTGAATTCCCGGATGTGAGCCTTAGTGACAAGATTCTTGGAAACATCGGAGGTCTTGAGATAGAGATCACGGGCAATAACCAAAGGAGTACGGGGATGCTCAAGACCCGTGAAAGGTACCCCCTTAGCAATAGATAGATCCATCAAGCAAGAATAAGCCTCGAGTGTGGGCACCAACTGAAAGTCGTGAAAAGTGAAGCACCGATAGTCCTGATCATAAAACTGCACTAGAGTGTGTACAAGCTTCTCATCCACATTAGTCCGGAGAAGAGTAAGTAAATCCCTGTAACGACGTCAGAAACCGGTTGGATCCTTGATCTTGAGTGCCAAATCTCTCAAACTAGCCAAATCCACCTCCTTGAACTTGTAGGACTTAGTCTTCCCCATTCCTACAATGTTTACAAATTCAATTTGTCCAAGCCCTTCGATAAATGCATGGAAAAAAGTTTATGCATGTATGCGTGTATGCATGTATGCATGATCACATTCAAGTACGGAGAAAACATGGTGGGTTGAAATTCAAAGTCAAGGAGTCATGAGTGGACACGTTGTCCGTTGAATCTAGGGCTTTGGATAATTGTAACCGGGTTCTAAAAAGTTCCCAAGTCGCAACCTCTCCGACGTATATCATGGTGCCACGAGACAAACACTCGCTCCATGATTATGAGTAAGAAGGTCTAACTTGAGTGTAGTATCGCGTGACGACTAAAACTCGAGACAACACTCGGTTTAGCCTCCACACTACATCCTAGAAAATGGCCATGGATGGGTTCGGTTATCTACGGTTCATAGCGTCATAGAACAATTGGAAGCAAAGTGCCTAAACGCGACAACACGCGCCGACAACATCACCCCCAAAATGCCTCAGCTATGTGGGATTGATCGCATAATCCGATACACGAGGCAACCCTCAGAATGAATTGTCGATTATATCCCACCTAATTCCTAAGTTCACTCAGCCCGGGTGTAGGGCTTTAATATTCTCACCCCCACACGTTTGCAAGAATTTAAACATTTATTCACATAAGAAAGCAAGTAAAAAAAAGCAAGTAAAAACAAGGCGCGAGCGTGAAAATAAAGACTAGGCGTAACTCTCGAATCTCCCCAGTGAAGTCGCCAGCTGTTTTATCTTGGTTTTTCGGGTGTCAAACATTGATTAAGTTTGAACCTTTTTAACCGTTGATATCTCATTTTTTCTTGGGAAGGGAAAAAATAAGTAAAACCCTTGAGAATCGAGGTCCGGGAGTTGTTTTCGCTACGGGAAGGTGTTAGGCACCCATAACGACTATAGTATCCTATAGGAACCGTCATTACTTTCTACGCGCGCGCTTTATTTTTAAATGCTATTTGAAAGTGTTATTTACACCTAAGGATTTGCTAGGTTAAGAATTGGAGGGAGAGAAATGAGTTTGAATTTTTGTTTTATTGGAATTGGAGAAGTTTTGACTTCTTGCCTACATACCCTTTTAAGGGATCAAAATCCATGTAGTTCTCTTCCACAAAAATGTTTTTGTTTTTGTTGGTTGATTTTAATTTTGAAAATGGAATTTTGAAGAATAAGAGAGAGAGGCCTCAAGGGCATAAGATTTGGAAAATGTGAGGTGGAATTAGTTATTTTGCAAAAAGAAGTCTAAGTATGATTAAAGTTCATTAAGGTTTTTATTTAAGAAAACAAAGGGAAAATTCAATGGGATTTTGATCCCAAGGTTTCTTTGGAAAATTATTTGAGTGAAGTTGTTCATGTTTTTTGGAAAAGAGAATTTTTCTAAGTATTATGATTCCTAAGCATACATCTAAAGCATACATTCCCTAAGCATACATCTAAAGTATCCATGCGATGTGTGTGCATGTGTCGGTGCTTGTGTCGGTGTACATCATTATAGTCCATAGTCCTTATTACATCATTAGCCTAGATACATTCTATGGTCTTGCAAGAAATTTAAATTGCCTAAAAGTAAAGTACCAAAGTTCCTACATGTTACATTCTAAGTCTTGTTATGAATCAAAGTGCCAAGGAATGAAAGGGTGAGAAGGAGATGGAAGATGGAATGCTCATGATGTATGAAACATAAAGTAGAGTGGTTAGTGGAAATAAGGCATAAAATGATAGAAAGGTAGGCTAGGAAATACTAAAACAAAGAATGGTAAAAATGACAAAAAATAGAGTGTCAAAATGTAGTGGAAATTTATCATAACCTCTCAATAAGCACATGACCTATAATTCTCTTATTATGAGCAATGTTCAAAGACTTCATTGTAGCCACAATGTGGTAATTATAGGCACATATTCAAACCAAGAGTTATGACACACTTTTAGACATATTTTACACTTTATTTTTGTATGGAAATATTCACATAACTTGTAGCACAAGAAACTAACAAATCAAACTCCAAAACAGTAAAGAATAGCACCAAATCAGAGGCATACACATTGTAAACTCTCATACCAAGGGTCAATATACCATAGCAAGATTTTAGGATCACGAACATGCAAGAATTTCACAAGAAATTAACAAAAAGTAACATAAAATCACAAGAAAACTCCACATATATTTTTATCAATTTCCAATAGGCTAGAATCATTACAAAAATACCACAAAACTACCAAGAAATGTGTATGAAAATTTTTGGAATTTTTAAAGAATTTTTAGACACAGAAACATATAAAAACTTCACAATTTTTAACAAAAATGGTAAACCATTGACAAGAAAATACCACACATTTTTTAATCAAGATTTAACACATGACAACATCACAAAAATATCAAGAAAATGGTCAAGAACACATAGGAATTTTTTAGGAATTTTTTAAAGGATTTTTGAACATGCAGGGGTGCAGTTAGCAAGAAATGGCATGCAAAATAGCAAGAAACAAGCAAAAACGAAAAAAAACTGCAAGAAAAGAACGTCCAGGCCCAAGGGAAATGGATCCTGGATCATCCAAACGCATCAGGCGCGTTGGATTGATCCAGGGAGCCAAAACCCTAGATCCAACGCTACAGAACGCGTGGGAGCATGATATGATGATGTACGCACACGCATGGAATCACAAGGGAGTATAAAAGTAAAATCCAAGAAGAAAACCACACAATTCCCACACGTTTCTCTCTCTAGGTTATGTTTAGAGAGAGGTGCTCTGCAAGTGTTGAACGGAGAGGACGAACGGCGTGGTTTTCCAGCGCGGTGGCTGCCGGCGGCGCCGCCGCACTGGAAAACGAAACTTATCCTTTTCCTTAAAAAACTTATATCAAAACGATCCTCTTCTTCTCCTCTGTTCGAATTTGCAAATAATTTTTGGGAACAATCACGCAATTGAGCTAGATCTAACGACTTAAGTTGCGAAAAATTTGAAAAGAGAGAGAGAAGAAAGGAGTACCAGTTCGCTTTGCCACTCCTTGAAGACGTTGTTAACGTTCTTGCTTCATTCGGCCACTTTCTTCTTCGTCTTTTGGCTTTCTGTAAATTGCTCAAACCCTAGCCTCTTCGATCCTTTCACAAATTCCAAATTCTTTCCCTGTTGACCTTCGATTTGGTGATTTTCGAAACCCTAGGGTTCGGAATCAGCTTGAATTGAAGTTTGATTTGGTTTTCCTTGAATGTTTCGGTGTGGCTTTGACGAAATTGGTTCAATCTTTGATGAACCTGTTTCTTGTTTGAGTTCGACTTGATGTTGATGCTGGTTTTCTTGATCCTCTTCTTCTCTTCCTCAATCCTTCTCCTGTGATCGCATTCGTGCTCGAATTGCAGGAGAAAGGTTCGATGATGATGATTCTCGCAGAGAATTACTGAGAACCTTCGCAACTTTGATCGAATTTGGTAGATTTTGTTGAATTAGAATCTGGTTTGATGAAATGATTGTTGAAACGAATTTGTTTGTGGTTGAATCGATGAGAATTGGTGTGAATTCGAAAGGATTTGGAGGAAATGTGATTCTGGAAAAAAACGGTTAGGGTTTGAAGGTGATGAAGTTGTTCATCGTGTTCTTGAGTTATTTGAATTTGTGATCTGTGATTTTGGAGAGAGAAATTGAGAGTGTGTTTGTGTGAGTTGGCCAGTTCTGAATGGATCTGTGATGATTAGGCCCCTTTATAGCTGACACGTGTGCATCTTTGAACCAATGGCTTGCTGCCACGTGGACTGGATTGTAACTAACTGGACAAATGACAAACTGACATGTGTACTGAACTTATAACAAACTTTTGGGCCTATTTGCAATTATTAAAAATTGAAGGACTGAAATGCAAAATAAAAAAGGACTAAAAAATGTAATTAAAATAAAATTGGTAAAAAAACGTAATTTGAAAATAACGTAAAGTGAAACGACTAAAATTGACAAAACGGACTAAAACGAACCATTTACCTAAATGAGGTACTCTAAAGTAACCTCTCTCTGCCAAAATTTCGTGTGAAATGACCAAAATGCCCCTAGGGGCTAAACTGACTTAAAACAACTCAGATGCAATTTTAAAAATGATTTTTAACAGAGAATTGAAGCAAGAGTTTATACAAGCAAATCAAAAGACTCAGAGACCAATTTTAGAATTTAAACAGGGTTTTATCACATGGAAAGACTAAAATACCCCTAGGGGCTAAACCGACTCAAAATGACTTCAAATGCAATTTTTAAAAGGGATTTTGACATAGAATTGAAATGAAGACTTATTCAAACTATTTTTTTTTGGTAACAAAAGGGAAGAAAAAAAAAAACTAAAAAGGACCCATACTAGGGTCGAACAAACTCAACACCCCTGGCATCTGCTAAGAGGATAGAGGTCATATCAGGAGGGGCTTCATTCAAAATAACAAAGCTGCTACCACTAAGAGCACCCTTTTTAGCTAGAAAATCAGCTGCAGCGTTACCCTCACGCAAAGTATGTCGTAAACTAACCACCCAATCTCTACGAAGAAGGTGTTTAATAGCCATGACTAAATTTCCATATTTGTGATGAACATTAAAATCCTTTTGGATGAGGTCAACAACAATAGTTGAATCAGAGAGACACACCACATGCTTAAATCCAGTATCCCAACACAACTTCAAACCATGGTATAAACCCAAAATCTCAGCATGGAGGACTCAAACAAATTTTTAACAGACTGAAAGAAATTTTAACATAGGAAATGACTAAAATACCCTTCTATGTGAATTTTGCAAATAACATTGAAATAATATGTAGAGGAAAATGCAATTGATCAGGGACAAATTCAAATGACTTAAAATGCACGAAAAGGAGAATTGAGCTAGTATTTTTAGGTCCAAAATTAGGGTATAACAGCTGCCCCTATTTAAGTTTCTTTGTCCGGAGAGTCAAGAGACGAGGTCTTTGACTTGACGGGACGAAGATACTTAAATATTAACATTTGCACTGTTTTTGGACATAAAAATACGCTTTCATATTTTCAAAGATATGAATGCCATGCAATATTTTGATTATGAATGCAAGACAAACAACTGGAGTCTATGGAGCATGTCATGTCACCGGGGATCCAGGTGGACATTGACAGGGTAGACAAACCAGGGGATAGAAAATAGGGTACAAGCTGTTCTTTGGATCGAACTAGCCACTTGACCGAGGAATACAAAACAAGAGATAGGTGCAAGCTGTTCTTGGGATCGAACTTGGCACTTGACCGGAAACATAGACATATAGGCAGATACAAGCTGTTCTTTGGATCGAACTTGACACTTGATTGAAGATACAAACAGATAGACAAGCACAAACTGTTCTTTGGATCGAACTGGCTGTTTGGCTGGAGATATAGACAAAAGGGTAGATACAAACTGTTCTTTGGATCGAACTCGCCGTTGGATCATCACCACATCATGTAGGTAGGTGCAAACTGTTCTTTGGATCGAACTTGTCGTTTGACTGATAACAAAGCATAAGCTGGGTACAAACTGTTCTTTGGATCGAACTTGTCGTTTGTCCGGAAGTATAGGTATATAAGCAGGTACAAGTTATTCTTTGGGTCGAACTAGCTGCTTGACCAATAACAAGATACAGATTGGAAGTTTGATTTAGAAAGATACGAATTGAGACTAAGTTGATATTGATTTGATTTGAAAATAGATATGACCATTGTTGTTGGCCCAAAAGCAAACTGAGAGTGGATTAACATTGACAAAGACATTGAATTGAAAGTTTGATGTTGAAAGAGAGATTGAAAGTTGAGATTGAGCAGAGACATAGGAATTGAGAGTTGAAATTGAATTGGATTGGAGATTGAAATTGAGTTGAATTGGAGATTGAAATTGAATTGAATTGGAGATTGAAATTGAATTGAAAGTTGAAATTGAATTGAATTTGACAGTTGAAATTGGATTGAGTTAAAATTGAGTTTGATTTTGACATTTGAAATTGAAATTGTGATTGGATTGAAATTGGAGATTGAAATTGAGTTTGACAGTTGAAGTTTGGATTGAATTGAGATTGAGATTGAATTGAAATTGGAGATTGAGTTGAAATGGGAGATTGAGATTGAGTTGATTTGGAATTTGAATGTTGATTCAAATTGATAGTGGAGATTGAACTGAATTGTAAGTGGAAACTGAGTTGGATTGAAAGTTGAAATTGGAAATGCAATATGTATGTACGGTATGACAAGGTTATTGAATGTATGAGCACATAAAATGCATGATTATGCATGTATGAATGCTTGAAATGCATGATTGGTTTGTAATTTGACAAGAAAGCTTCACAGAGATAGAGGCAACATTGGAAGATTGGGCACGTAGTGGCTCGTGCTGCAACATATTCACATAGAAAATCCTCTTTGGAGAGATCGTCGTTGAGAGACGTATCAAAACCATGACTGAGGGCAATAAAACTTGTAGAGAAGGGAACCTTGGAAGATTCTTGGATACAGGTTGCCGTTGTTAGGCGTGTCAGTGCTGGGTAAACATTGGATGTTCGCATCTGTGGTCAATGCTTTTATTTCATTTTTATTTTTCATCTTTCAATCCCATTTTTGCCTGAACCGCCCTTTCGGGTTTTCGATTCACCGGGGAGTAAGATTCTTTTCATTGCCCCATTTTTGCCTGAATTGCCTTCATAGGTTGTCAATCAGCGGGGTGCTCATTTTTGCCTAAGCCGCCCTTTCGGGTTTTCAACTTAGCGAACTTTTCATTTCCATTTTTCATTTTTTTTTCATTTTCATCCTGTTTTTCATTCTTGCCGTTGACCACAGATCATCCTGGGGAGTAACCTGCTCGTAACATGTATTGAAATAGACATTGACACTCATTTATTCATGCATGTTTCATTGAAATGTACCCTATTGCTCAGGTTTGCTTTCAAAATAGACAGAAAAGGATTTTTTCAATTTTCAAAAATGTTCGTTTCAAGCATTGACATTATCAAATAGAAAGAAAATATTTTGCATACAGCATTGAAAATAGAAAGAAAAAATAGAGTTTCAAACAATAGCACAGGCTCAAATTGATGTAGAAGAGTGAAAGTTAGCCAAAGGCATAACTCCACGGATTTACAAAGCTTGGAAAATGGTAATTTTATTGGTTGGTGATACATTGAACACGATGACCGCTACATTTCATAGAAATTTTGGATTCACAAGTACAGAAGCTTCTGATGAAGATGATCATTGACAGTTGCAGATGCCCCAAGGGTGATGATGATTTGCCAGATATAGTTACTTGTCTTTTATTGTCAACCTCATTTTTGCATGAACCGCCCTTTCGGGTTTTCGGCTCATCGAGGCGCTCATTCTTGCCTGAGTTGCATACAATCTCAGCGAGCTTTTTCATATTCATTTTGTTTTTTTTTTGTCCCTAACTTTTGCCTGGATCGCCCTTTCGGGTTTTCGATCCACCGGGAAGCGCATTTTTGCCTAGGCCGCCCTTTCGGGTTTTCGACCTACCACGCTGTTCTTTTCTTTCTAGACAAAGTATTTCTGGACTATATCGGCATTAACAGGATTTGGGAGTTCAACACCATCCATGTGTGTAAGAATCAAAGCACCACCAGAGAAAGCCTTCTTGACAACTTAAGGACCTTCGTAGTTAGGTGTCCACTTGCCCCTTGGGTCGGGTTGTTGACTTATCCTTCTTTTCAATACAAGTTCGCCTTCCTTGAATTCTCGAGGTCGGACTTTCTTGTCAAAAGCATTCTTCATTCGTACTTGATACAACTGTCCATGAGCCATAGCACCCATACGTTTCTCTTCAATCAGATTCAATTGATCGTACCGACTTTGACACCATTCAGCCTCAGTTAATTTTGCTTCCATGATCACTCGAAGAGATGGAATCTCCACTTCCAGAGGGAGAACTGCTTCCATGCCATATACCAGAGAGAAAGGAGTTGCCCCGGTTGAACTACGCACTGTAGTACGGTAACCATGCAAGGCAAAAGGTAGCATTTCATGCCAGTCTTTGTAAGTAGTGACCATCTTCTGAACTATCTTCTTGATGTTCTTGTTAGCGGCCTCAACTGCACCATTCATCTGAGGTCTATAAGGAGAAGAGTTATGATGTTCAATTTTGAATTCTTCACATAAAGCCTGCATCATGCTATTGTTCAGATTGGAACCATTGTCAGTGATGATCTTGTTGGGAACACCATATCGACAGATGATGTTATTCTTGATAAACTTAACAACTACTTGCTTGGTCATATTTGCATAGGAAGCAGCTTCAACCCACTTGGTGAAATAGTCAATTGCCACTAGAATGAAACGATGTCCGTTGGAAGCTTTTGGTTCAATTCTTCCGATCATGTCAATGCCCCACATAGAGAAAGGCCATGGGGAAGATATAACATTGAGGGCATGTGGAGGTACATGAATCTTGTCAGCATAAATTTGACATTTGTGGCACCTCATAGCATGTTTGTGGCAGTCACGCTCCATAGTTATCCAGTAATAACCGGCTCTTAACAGTTTTCTTGACATGGTATGGCCCGAAGCATGGGTCCTAAAAGTGCCATCATGTACATCATGCATCAATTTCTCAGCTTCTTGTTTGTCAACACACCTCAACAAGACCATGTCATAGTTCCTCTTGTATAGGATTTCTCCGTCCAGAAGGAATCTACTAGCCCATCTTCTCAAAGTCTTTTTATCCCTATTGGAAGCACCAGGTGGATATTCATGGTTTTACAAGAATTGTTTGATGTTGTAATACCAAGGCTTTTTATCATTCACATCTTCATCAGCCCGATCTGGCATATTTTCAATAGTAAACACATGAGCGGGTCTATCAAGACGCTGCACCTTGATTACGGGCACATCATTCCAGTGATTCGCACGAAACATGGAAGACTGAGTAGCAAGCACATCAGCCATCTGGTTTTCATCCCGAGGGATGTGGTGCAGCTCAACCTTGGTAAAGTATGTTAACAGACGTCTTGCATAGTCACGGTAAGGGATCAGCTTTTCATGATGAGTCTCCCATTCACCCTTTATCTGATTAATAACAAGTGCAGAATCTCCATAGATGTCAAGGTGCTTAATTCTCAGGTCAATGGCTTCTTCAATGCCCAAGATGCATGCTTCATATTCAGCTATGTTGTTCGTGCATTCAAAAGTTATTCGAGCAGTGAAAGGAATGTGGTGCCCCTGCGGAGTTACAATGATGGCTCCAATTCCTTTACCATAAGCATTAACAGCACCATCAAACACCAATCCCCATTTGCTGTTGGGGTCCGGCCCTTCATTGATCAGTGGTTCTTCACAGTCTTTCGCTTTCAAATACATAATCTCTTCATTAGGGAAATCAAACTTAATCGGCTGGTAATCATCAAGAGGCTGACAAGCAAGATGCTCAGCAAGGATACTTCCTTTGATTGCTTTCTGAGCTTTGTACACAATATCATATTCAGACAACAACATTTGCCAACGTGCAATCTTTCCAGTAACATCAGGCTTCTCAAAGATGTACTTGATTGGATCCATTCGGTATATCAACCAAGTTGTATGATTCACCATATAATGACGCAGGCGTTTGGCAGCCCAAGCTAAAGCACAACAAGTCTTTTCAAGCATTGTATACCGAGTCTCACAATCAGTGAATTTCTTGCTTAGATAGTAGATAGCATGCTCTTTCTTTCCAGTCTCGTCTTGTTTATCGAGAACACAACCCACTGAATCATCTAACACTGACAGATACATAATCAAAGGCCTTCCTTCCACTGGTGGGACAAGGATAGGTGGTTCCAACATGTATTCTTTAATGCTATCAAAAGCTTCCTGGCATTCATCATTCCATACAACAGGCTGATTCTTTCTGAGCAATTTGAAAATTGGTCCACAGGTAGTAGTCATGTGAGATATAAATCTTGAAATATAATTCAGACGTCCTAGGAAACCTCTGACTTGCTTCTCAGTTTGAGGGGCCGGCATCTCTCTGATGGCTCAGACTTTGTCAGGATCAACTTCAATGCCTCTTTGACTGACAATGAAGCCTAGCAATTTTCCAGATCTTACACCAAATGTGCACTTATTAGGATTCAAACGCAGCTTGTACTTTCTCAGTCTTTCAAACATCTTTTTCAAATACACAACATGCTGCTCCTCATCACTTGACTTCACAATCATGTCATCAACATATACTTCAATCTCTTTGTGAATCATATCATGAAATAGAGTTGTCATACCCCTTTGATAGGTAGCACCAGCATTTATCAAGCCAAACGACATCACTTTATAACAGAACGTTCTCCACGGAGTGATGAAGGACGTCTTTTCTCTATCTTCAGAAGACATCCGTATTTGGTTATAGCCAGAGAAACCATCCATGAAGGAGAACACTTTGGATTGAGCAGTACTGTCAACAAGCACATCAATATGAGGCAATGGGAAGTTATCTTTTGGACTGGCTTTGTTCAGATCTCTGTAATCAACACACATTCGAACTTTCCCATCTTTCTTTGGTACTGGTACAATGTTGGCAATTCAGCCTTGATCTTAAGAGCCATGTCTGGACGAGACCTTCTCAATTTCTGTTTGACAGGAGGACATTCAGGTCTTGTCGGTATCCGATGTTCCACAATCTTGGGATCTAGACCCGGCATATCTTCAAAGGACCATGCAAAGACATCTGGATAGTCATGGAGAAGTTGAGTGATCTTCTTTTTCACTTCTGGCTCAAGTGCAGCACCAATCTTGATCTCTCGCTTGTTTTCTTCAGTACCCAGGTTGATAAGCTCAATCTCTTCCTGGTGAGGCTGAATGGCTCTTCTTTCTTGCTCAAGCAGTCGAGTGATCTCATACGGTATCTCTTCATTATCTTCCTCATCTTCAGCTTCATATACAGGGAATTCAAAATTTGGAGGAACCATAAGGTCACTGTGTTTAACGGGTTTATTATGGTTCAATCTGCATAATATGATTG
Source organism: Medicago sativa (assembly GCF_051527215.1). NCBI lineage: Eukaryota > Viridiplantae > Streptophyta > Magnoliopsida > Fabales > Fabaceae > Medicago > Medicago sativa. The sequence continues at coordinate 37,963,719 of NC_140751.1, forward strand.
CGATGATTTTGGAAAAATGTTTTCTATGCAGATTTTTGAAATTAATAAGAAAATACAGATGTTTTGGTTTTTTCTGGCATTACCATTATTTCCAAGAAAAAGGCACTAAAAAGTAAAAAAAAAAAGAGTCGTGAGAAAGACGACAACTTTTATTGATAACGGCAATGCCGAAACAAACATGCCCTTACAATGATATCACTTTCGCCTTAGGCAGAGCAAAAGGATTGTTATTTTGAAAACAAAGAAAAACATGAGCAACAAGACACATTACATGGAAGCATGCATGACTAAAGGAACATCAATGGCCTCCCAATTTCTCACAGTGCCTCCTGGTATAACAAATGTAGGCACGTGACTACTCTCAGCAGCATCTTCAGCAATAGCATTAATAAACCCAGCACTGTAGAAAGTTCCTGTTGAAACACCAGAGGTTGGGGAGAATCCAAGGCCCTCTTTACGCTTGTTTTCCAGAATCTGAATCACTTTGCCCCAGCCGGCAGCCTGCCCTTCTTGAACAGCCCTCTGGGCGTCTTTCAGTGAAGCCATGCTAGCACAAGCTCTCCGGGGTTCTGCACCCTCAACAGTCAAGCCTTGAAATGACGTCCCTTCAGCGGATCCTGCTTCAACACAAGAGAAAGATGACACTTGGCTAACCAGATATGCTTCTTCACCATGTACAGTGACAATCTTACCGTTCCTCACAAACTTGAGCTTTTGATGTAAAGTAGAAGTTACTGCCCCAGTGTCGTGAATCCACGGTCTTCCGAGGAGACAACTGTAAGAAGCATTGATGTCCATGACCTAGAAGGTGATCTGGAATGTCTCAGGACCAATGGTAATTGGCAAGTCTACTTCCCCAAGAACATCCCTGCGAGATCCGTCGAAAGCCTTAACCAGATAGATACTTCCCCTCAGAGAAATTCCATGATGACTTAACTGCCTTAGTGTAGATTCCGGCATTACATTTAAGGATGATCCAGTGTCCACCAACACATTGGATATCATGTCAGACTTGCAGTGTACCGAGATATGTAGAGCCAAGTTGTGGTGTTTCCCTGCTTCGGGGAGTTCATCGTCACCAAACCCCAAGTTATTGCAAGCAGTGATGTTACCCACTATTCCATCAAACTGATCCACAGACACTTCATGATCAACATAGGCCTGTTCTAGTACTTTCATCAACACTTTCCTGTGAGCCTCTGAGCTCAAGAGCAGAGACAAGATGGATATCTTTGACGGAGTTTGCAGCAGCTGGTGAACAATTTTGTAGTCACTCTTTTTAATAAGCCTCAGAATTTCGTCCAGATTGGATTCTTCAATAGACTGGCCTGATGGGCCGGGGCTCTTGTCAACAGGAGGAGCAACTGGTGGAGTTACTGTGGCAATAGGTGTAACCACCTTCTTTTGGAACAAGGGTGGACGGACTTTTCCGCTTCTCAGGGCTGTAATTTCTCCCGCAACATTATCAACCGTGGCTGGGGATACCAGAGGCACTTCCACTCCATTCTCAATCATGGTTGCATTGTACTTGTAAGGGATAGCTTTTGTAGAGGTATAAGATACAGGGCCAGGTAACCTGATCACCAAAGGTTCAACATTTCTTGTCTGAGATGCACTTTCAGCAGGAGAATTTTGAAACACTGGCACAATCACACAAACATCACTGACAATCAAGTGCTTGTCATCCATCAGACTCTGTATATCATCTTGCACCACACCACAACCCATAGGATTTTGGAGACATTCTGAACAAGAAGCATGATCGTGACTGAACAAAGAAGCCTGACAAAGTTTGACATGTAGCGGTACCAAGGGAGTAACAACATTGCGGACATCCAACATGGGATCCCCTTGAGGAACGGGAACTCTTTCGAAAGCCTCGATCATGTTAACGGCAGCATGGTTTGGAAGTGGATTGTCGAGAACATGAGGAACACTATTTTCAAAAGTCAACCGTCCTTTTTCTATCAGGTCTTTCACAATATATTTCAGAGCATAGCAACCTTCAACATCGTGGCCTTGAGCGCCCTGATGGAATTCACATGTAAGATCCTGTCGGAACCTGGGAGGCAATGGAGTAGGCGGAGGCTTTCCTGGTCTGGTGACACAGTGTCCCTTAGCAAGTAAAGTTGGGAGCAGCTCAGCATACCGCATAGGTATTGGTGGAAAATAAGTCTTGGGTCGTGGACCCTGTTGTTGCTGCTGCTGTTGAGCAGGAGGCTGGGGTTGTACTTGCTGAGCAATGGCGTTGACGGGCACTGGTGGTTGTCCCGGCGGCAGAGGATATTGCTGATAGAATGGTGGGAAGAAGGGATGTTGAGAGTACTGCATGTATTGATAGGGCAAAGGTAATTGAGTAGCAGTTGTAGATGGGTTACCAGATACCATCCCTACTTCGGATTCCTTCCTCTTATGGTGGCCATTACCGTACTTCTTTGGTGCACTGGCTGAAGATTCACCCTTTTCAAGAACAATGATACCCTCTCTGACAGCCTCCTCTAGACGAGTTCCCATAGTAACCATATCGGAGAAGTTGTTTGGAGCAGAGACTATCATTCTTTCCTTATATTCCTTCTTCAGAGTCTTCAGGAATGTATGTGTTAATTCTTCCTCATCGAGTCGGGGAGAAACACGGGCAGCTGCCCCTCTCCATCTCTGAGCATATTCACGGAAGGTTTCATCTGATTTCTGAGACAAAGACTTAAGAGAGTCCCTATTTGGCCTCAGACGGGTATTGAACTCATAATGACTTTCAAAAGCAGTAGCCAGATCCTCAAAAGTATGGATGTTGTCTTTGCTCAAACCAGTGTATCAATCTGCCGCATCTTCTGCTAGGCTGTCTTGGAAGCAGTGTATCATCAGTGCATCATTATCTGCATAATTGGCCATCTTTCGGACGTACAGATGACATGGCTATGTGGACAGGAAGATCCATTTTATTTGTCAAAATCTGGCACCTTAAACTTCTTAGGAATCTCAAATCGGGATACCAAGCACAGATCACGAGCTTTAGCAGAGACATTGTTCCCGCGGCTAGCTTTGACCTCACGGAGTTCCCCAGCCAACTCCCTTAATTGTTGTTTCATAGCTTCCATTGCAGGGTTCTGTCCACGTGGAGTATCGACATCAATCACCTGTTGCATAGTGTGGACAATAGGATCAGTAACAACGGTAGTCACTTGAGGCATAGCAGTGGATACGGGAATCTGTCCTTGACCAGCAAAACCAGAGACACCAGCAGCAGTATTAGGAGAATAGTAAGCCGAGAGTCCATAAGGACGCCCATTGGGCATAACAAAACGAGCATCAGTAGCCACAGTAGACAGTGGGATAGAGGGAATCCCTTCAGTAGAAACTGGGACAGATGTGGCTGGTTGTTCTTGTGCAGCCATCATAGTGGACATAGCGTCATGAGCCTAAGCCAAGTCTTCTTTCATAGCAGCCAATTCGGCACGGAGCTGAGCATTTTCTTCTTCAAAGTTAGCCATAATCCTTCTCTTGTGAAATCTTGTTTGATGAACTCTATCTGGTTGGTAAACTTTGCGAACACGAGCCACTTTTCAGACTGCGGCGGACAAAACCAGGAGGCAATGAGCACGAGAGAAGTCTTTTGTGACCAATGAATGCATATGATGCATGAAATGTGTAAATGCATATGCAAAAAGACTCTTTTTGTGTTATCGAAGGGTTTTAGACAAATTAGAAGTTTGTAAGCATTACTAAACAATAATTAACGGGAAACAAACAACCAACATATAGTTTTACAAGATGATTCCCTTTGAAATGCTAAGCCAAGGGATAGACTTTGAAATGTAAAACAATGTGAACAAATGGAAATAACAACAGGAAATGGTGATCCTCAAGCATAGGAAGTGGAAGCATCATCCTCAGACTCAGACTCATAGCTGCAATATCGTGCATAGAAGTCACGGGCACCCCTGGCCCTCTTAGAGTCTCTCATAAGCAACCTATCTTTCTCTTCAATCTCTCTCCTAGCCTTAGCTAGCTCTTTCTTCAGTATCAAGACCTCATGAGTCTTCTGCTCATCCTTTCCATCCAAAGTCATGATCAAGTTCTCAGCCTCATAGTATCTAGTCTTCCACTGATGCTTCTCCCGACTCTCCATAGCTAGATGCTCCTGATACATCTCTTGGGTAGGTGGGAGTATAGAGGCAAAGGCATGGTAGGAATAGATGCAGACACATATCTCATAGAGGGGTAAGGCATACCAATCTCTTCAGCTTGGTTTATCACCCACTGTGTATAGGCCTCATGAGCAACACCGGACCTTACACCCATATGCTTCACCTCTTTCTTTCGGAGCTTGGACCAAGCTTCCATCAAATCCTCTCTTATTCCTATGGGAGCATTGGAGTAGTGAAAGAAGTAAGGAGCTGTAGCAAGATTGATGGGCTTTTCTTTCATCGGGAAACCAAATTGTCGCAAGGCGAGCTCCGGGTTATAGTTGATTCCACCCCGGGTACCAAGAAGAGGTACATTAAGAAACTTCCCACCACCAAAGATGATTTCCTTAACTCTAGAAGCTGGAGTGAGCCAAACCACTTCATTAGGAGTGAGAGCCATAATCCTCTGTGAAATAGACCAATTCTCCGGATTGTCGTGGAAAGACTTCGGAAGGTGCAAAATAAACCACCTATAGAGAAGAGGCACACAACAAAGAATGTATCCACGACCCTTGCCGGAACGATCGTGAATAGCATGGTATGTGTTAGCTAGCAAGGTAGGAACCGAATTCTTTGAATGGAAGATCATAATAGCATTCATGTCCACGAAGTCATCAAGATTTGGAAAGAGAATAAGCCCATAGATGAGAAGTGCAAGAATAGCCAATGGAGTAGGAGGATTTTCAGGTCCTGAGAAAGGTACCCCCTTAGCAATAGATAGACCCATCAAGGAGGAATAAGCCTCTAGAGTAGGCACCAACTGGAAGTCGGGAAAAGTAAAGCACCGATACTCCCGATCATAGAATTGCACTAGAGTGTGCACAAGCTTCTCATCCACATTAGTCTGGAGAATAGTAAGTAAAGCCCCGTAACGATGTCGGAAACCAGTCGGATCCTCGACCTTGAGTGCCAAATCTCTCAAACTAGCCAAATCCACTTCCTTGAACTTGTAGGACTTAGTCTTCCCCATTCCTACAATGTTTACAAATTCAATTTGTCTAAGCCCTTCGATAACAATGCATGGAAAAAGTTTATGTATGTATGCATGTATGCATGAATGCATGATTATGTTCAAGTTCGGAGAAAACATGGTGGGTTGAAGTTCAAAGTCGAGGAGTCATGGGCGGACACGGTGTCCGGTGAATCTAGGGCTTTAGGAAATAGTAACCGGGTTCTAAAAAGGTTCCCAAGTTGCAACCTCTCCGACGTATATCATGGTGTCACGAGACAACACTCGCTCCATGATTATACATAAGAAGGTCTAACTTGAGTGTAGTATCGCGTGACGACTAAAACTCGAGACAACACTCGGTTTAGCCTCCGCACTACGTCCTAGAAAATAGCCATGGATGGGTTTGGTTATCTACGGTTCATAGCGTCATAGAACAATTAGAAGTAAAGTGCCTAAACGCGACAACACGCGCCGACAACATCACCCCAAAATGCCTTAGCTATGTGGGATTGATCGCATAATCCAAAACACGAGGCAACCCCCGGAATGAATTGTCGATTATATCCCTCCTAAATCCTAAGTTCACTCAGTCCGGGTGTAGGACTTTTGATATTCTCACCCCACACGTTTGCAAGAATTTAAACATTTATTCACATAGGAAAGCAAGTAAAAGAAACAAGTAAAAACAAAACGCAAGCGTGGAAATAAAGACTAGGCGTAACTCTCGAATCTCCCCAGTGAAGTCGCCAGCTGTTTTATCTTGGTTTTCGGGTGTCGAACATTGATTATGTTTGAACCTTTTTAACCGGTGATATCTTATTTTTTCTTGGGAAGGGAAAAAGTAAGCAAAACCCTTGAGAATCGAGGTCCGAGAGTTGTTTTCGCTACGGGAAGGTGTTAGGCACCCATAACGACTATAGTATCCTATAGGAACCGTCTTTATTTTCTACGCGCGCGCTTTATTTTTAAATGCTATTTGAAAGTGATATTTACACCTAAGAGTTTTCTAAGTGAAGAATTGGAGGGAGAAGAAGATGTTTGAATTTTTATTTTATTTGAATTGAAGGAATTTTGTTCCTTGCCTACGTACCCGTTTAAGGGATCAAATCCACCGTAGTTCTCTTCCAAAAATATTTTTTGTTTTTTGTTGGTTGATTTTAAGTTTGAAAATTGGAATTTGAAGAATGGAGATTGAGAGGCCTTAAAGGCATGAGAGTTAAGAAAAAGGTGGGGTTTGATTAGTGACTCTGGAAAATGAAAGTCAAAGTATGATTAAAATTCATTAAAATTTGATTAAGAAAATAAAAGAGAGTACAATGGGATTTTGGATCCCAAGGTTTATTATGGAAAAAGATTTGAGTGATGTTGTTCATATTTTTTGGAAAATTGATTTTTCTAAGTGTAAATCCTAAGCATTCATCTAAACATGCAATCCTAAACATACATCTAAACATGCATATCCTAAGCATATATCTAAAGTGAGGTGTGTGCATGTGTCGGTGCTTGTGTCGGTGTACATCATTAGAGTCCATAGTCCTTATTACATCATTAGCCTAGATACATTCTATGGTCTTGCAAGAAATTTAAATTGCCTAAAAGTAAAGTACCAAAGTTCCTACATGTTACATTCTAAGTCTTGTTATGAATCAAAGTGCCAAGGAATGAAAGGGTGAGAAGGAGATGGAAGATGGAATGCTCATGATGTATGAAACATAAAGTAGAGTGGTTAGTGGAAATAAGGCATAAAATGATAGAAAGGTAGGCTGGGAAATACTAAAACAAAGAATGGTAAAAATGACAAAAAATAGAGTGTCAAAATGTAGTGGAAATTTATCATAACCTCTCAATAAGCACATGACCTATAATTCTCTTATTATGAGCAATGTTCAAAGGCTTCATTGTAGCCACAATGTGGTAATTATAGGCACATATTCAAACCAAGAGTTATGACACACTTTTAGACATATTTTACACTTTATTTTTGTATGGAAATATTCACATAACTTGTAGCACAAGAAACTAACAAATCAAACTCCAAAACAGTAAAGAATAGCACCAAATCAGAGGCATACACATTGTAAACTCTCATACCAAGGGTCAATATACCATAGCAAGATTTTAGGATCACGAACATGCAAGAATTTCACAAGAAATTAACAAAAAGTAACATAAAATCACAAGAAAACTCCACATATATTTTTATCAATTTCCAATAGGCTAGAATCATTACAAAAATACCACAAAACTACCAAGAAATGTATATGAAAATTTTTGGAATTTTTAAAGAATTTTTAGACACATAAACATATAAAAACTTCACAATTTTTAACAAAAATGGTAAACAATTGACAAGAAAATACCACACATTTTTTAATCAAGATTTAACACATGACAACATCACAAAAATATCAAGAAAATGGTCAAGAACACATAGGAATTTTTTAGGAATTTTTTAAAGGATTTTTGAACATGCAGGGGTGCAGTTAGCAAGAAATGGCATGCAAAATAGCAAGAAACAAGCAAAAACGAAAAAAAGCTGCAAGAAAAGAACGTCCAGGCCCAAGGGAAATGGATCCTGGATCATCCAAATGCATCAGGCGCGTTGGATTGATCCAGGGAGCCAAAACCCTAAATCCAACGCTACAGAACGCGTGGGAGCATGATATGATGATGTACGCACACGCATGGAATCACAAGGGAGTATAAAAGTAAAATCCAAGAAGAAAACCACACAATTCCCACACGTTTCTCTCTCTAGGTTATGTTTAGAGAGAGGTGCTCTGCAAGTGTTGAACGGAGAGGACGAACGGCGTGGTTTTCCAGCGCGGTGGCTGCCGGCGGCGCCGCCGCACTAGAAAACGAAACTTATCCTTTTCCTTAAAAAACTTATATCAAAACGATCCTCTTCTTCTCCTCTGTTCGAATTTGCAAATAATTTTTGGGAACAATCACGCAATTGGGCTAGATCTAACGACTTAAGTTGCGAAAAATTTGAAAAGAGAGAGAGAAGAAAGGAGTACCAGTTCGCTTTGCCACTCCTTGAAGACGTTGTTAACGTTCTTTCTTCGTTCGGCTTTGCACTTTCTTCTTCGTCTTTTGGCTTTCTGTAAATTGCTCAAACCCTAGCCTCTTCGATCCTTTCGTAAATTCCAAATTCTTTCCCTGTTGACCTTCGATTTGGTGATTTTCGAAACCCTAGGGTTCGGAATCAGCTTGAATTGAAGTTTGATTTGGTTTTCCTTGAATGTTTCGGTGTGGCTTTGACGAAATTGGTTCAATCTTTGATGAACCTATTTCTTGTTTGAGTTCGACTTGATGTTGATGCTGGTTTTCTTGATCCTCTTCTTCTCTTCCTCAATCCTTCTCCTGTGATCGCATTCGTGCTCGAATTGCAGGAGAAAGGTTCGATGATGATGATTCTCGCAGAGAATTACTGAGAACCTTCGCAGCTTCAATCGAATTTGGTAGATTTTGTTGAATTAGAATCTGGTTTGATGAAATGATTGTTGAAACGAATTTGTTTGTGGTTGAATCGATGAGAATTGGTGTGAATTCGAAAGGATTTGGAGGAAATGTGATTCTGGAAAAAAACGGTTAGGGTTTGAAGGTGATGAAGTTGTTCATCGTGTTCTTGAGTTCTTTGAATTTGTGATCTGTGATTTTGGAGAGAGAAATTGAGAGTGTGTTTGTGTGAGTTGGCCAGTTCTGAATGGATCTGTGATGATTAGGCCCCTTTATAGCTGACACTTGTGCATCTTTGAACCAATGGCTTGCTGCCATGTGGACTGGATTGTAACTAACTGGACAAATGACAAACTGACATGTGTACTGGACTTATAACAAACTTTTGGGCCTATTTGCAATTATTAAAAATTGAAGGACTAAAATGCAAAAATAAAAAAGGACTAAAAAATGTAATTAAAATAAAATTGGTAAAAAACGTAATTTGAAAATAACGTAAAGTGAAACGACTAAAATTGACAAAACGGACTAAAACGAACCATTTACCTAAATGAGGTACTCTAAAGTAACCTCTCTCTGCCAAAATTTCGTGTGAAATGACCAAAATGCCCCTAGGGGCTAAACTGACTTAAAACGACTCAGATGCAATTTTAAAAATGATTTTTAACAGAGAATTGAAGCAAGAGTTTATACAAGCAAATCAAAAGACTCAGAGACCAATTTTAGAATTTAAACAGGGTTTTATCACATGAAAAGACTAAAATGCCCCTAGGGGCTAAACCGACTCAAAATGACTTCAAATGCAATTTTTAAAAGGGATTTTGACATAGAATTGAAATGAAGACTTATTCAAACTATTTGAAAGGACTCAAACAAATTTTTAACAGACTGAAAGAAATTTTAACATAGGAAATGACTAAAATACCCTTCTATGTGAATTTTGCAAATAACATTGAAATAATACGTAGAGGAAAATGCAATTGATCAGGGACAAATTCAAATGACTTAAAATGCACGAAAAGGAGAATTGAGCTAGTATTTTTAGGTCCAAAATTAGGGTATAACAACCACCAATCATCTCCACATAACATATAATAACTCTCCATAAAGGATTCACAATCAATTGATTCTCAAAAGTCATCTTTAGTCAAGTTCGTCTCTCAAAATCACAACATTAAATTAATTGAACATTTGAGTCAAAACCAAGTAAACAAGCTCAATTTCCTATACCTTGTATTCTCACAATTCACATATGTGTGCAGTAGAGGTTACATAAGCATTTCAGCGGCCAAATGCGACGAATTCATGAAAAACTCAAAGTTCGTCTCGTTTTATCACTTTTCACAAAATATCCATTTTCAAAGCAAAACAAGTTCAAACTTGATGGAACCAATCACAACCATTTTTAGAAATCATATAAACATTACGCAACTCTAATCCCACTTCAATTTCCAGAGAAAACGAGTTTTTGGAAAAATCAACGTTTGGACCGTTTTTACAAAAGTTAGACGATTTTCATAAATTCAAGTCCAAACCAATTCAAATCATGTTCCAGTAGGATTAAAGGTGTAAACAGAGGTTAATTATGTCCAAAGAAACATTTTAGAAGTATCAGATTGGTCCCCAAGTGCTCCAAAACAAAAATCAAAAATTGCTGAACTGGGGCTAGGACGCGAAAGCGTCCTCTGCACGCTTTAGCGTCCTAGTTCCAGAAACTCCTGGAACAGCACGCTTTTGGGACGCTTCTGGGACGCTGATGGGATGCTTAAGCGTCCTAAGCACGCGAAAGCGTCCTACATCAGATTCCCAGAACTCAGTTACGGGTTCTAGTTAAATTCATTCCAAAATCCACTTTTCAATCCCCCAATTCACCCAAACCAGTTCGAAAAAGTGTTTATAGGTCAAAATAGGTTCAATACACTTAAACACATACAAGTTTTGGAATTAAATAATCAACATAACCAAATTCACCAATTTCTCAATTCATTCTCAACTTTCAATAACAATATCAAATCTCATCATTAATTCACCAATCTTGATACCCAAAGTACCAATTCAACAACAACATATTCTAAATCAATAACAACAACTAATGAGTACAAATTCATGCACAATTCAACATCACAACATCAATTCTCATCAAACTTGCTCAAGAACACAAAACACCAACAACTATACATTTGAACATGTTAATTCACATACTAACATGCAATTATCACATAAATCATGTTCTCAAACATAACAACAACAATTATGCACGAATTTTACAACAATTAGGTTCAATTCATCAATTTAACAAAAATGGGTAAAGAGAAAAAAAAAAGATGAATTATGGTTGAAACCTAACCCTCTTACCTCTAGCTCCAAGATTCTCTAACCCAAGCTTCAATTTAGCTCCTAGATGATGAATCCCCTCTTCAAGCTCTAACCCTTGATCTTGTTCTTCCCTCTAGCCTCTATCTCTTCTCTTCTCAATGAAAATGAAATGAAAATGTTTGTAACCCTATCTCTTCTCACTAACATTAGTTTATAAAGGCTCACTTAATGGGCTTATCTCACAAACCTTAATGGGCCTAACCCATTTCTAATTCAACCTCAAAATGTCACTACTCACTTACCGGTAAAATATAACACTAAAGGTCACTTAACGGTAAATAAAATAATTACTACACCCTCTAGTAACTTGGTAAAATAGTAACTCTCACTAAACACTAAAAAAAATAACTTTCTGCAAAATTACAAAATTACCCCTACTCTCAAAATGACCAAAATGCCCCTAAGTCCAAAATGACTAAAATACCCTTCTAACACTGAATTCTACGATTCCCAACCAAAAATACACACAGAGGCAAATAATCACACATAAATAATAAATAAAATAAATCTAGCGAAAAATCGGGCTGTTACAGCACCCAGTAAGCGTCAGATCCCCGAGTTACACCAGGAGATCGGCGAGAAGGAGGTCACCCATACGAACTCCTCCAAGGCGGTCTCCTCCTAGACGATTTCCCCCTAGAAGATCCCCTCCACGACGATCCCCTCCAAGGAGATCTCCATCAAGACGTAACCGGCTCTCTTAGTCATCCTCTAGCTCTACGGACACTCGCGATCCCCGAAGTGACTGTAATGCTTACGGTCCATTCACACGGTGCATCCGAGAAGCTCCTATCCCCCGCGGGTTAGAGAAACCTCCCCAGATGGACTCATACGATGGGACAATTGACCCGGACGAGCACATCGAGTACATTGAGGCAGTTCTCACCTACAGATCGGTGCAGGGCGCCTTGAAATGCAAGCTTTTCGTCACTACACTAAGGCGAGGAGCTGTCACCTGGTTCAAGAACTTAAGGAGAAACTTCATCGACTCATGGAGCGACCTCTGTTACGAGTTCACGACCCACTTCACCGCGTCGAGGACACAGCAAAAAAACGGTGGCATCCCTTGAAGCAATCGTCCAAGGAAAGAGCGAACCTCTCCGAGACTACATCGAGAGGTTCAACAAAGAAGCTGTTCAGGTACGAGGTGTCGACGAAACAATGAAGCAGCACCTCATCCCCAAAGGTCTGCGCGAGGGCACAGACGTGAAGAAAGTTGTTCGCTTAGATCGCTCAAGGACTCTCAACGAGTTCCTAGCGATCGCAAAGATCTACATAGCTTATGAGGAGGAGTTGTATGCGGACATCCTCAACAAATCCAGGAAGGAGGAGCCTGCTGCTGAATCCTCCAAAAATCCCTTCCATGAGAAAAAGTAGGAAGGCAAAGCTGCTCGTGAAGGCAAAAGACCCAATGGTCACTTCACCGAGTACACTCCTTCGGCCATGGCAAGGGAGAAAATCTAAGCCGAGATCGCTGTAGCCGATCTGACAGAAGCTGGCGTCAAGCCACCAAAGGCTCCATCTCAGGTAGGAAAGGGGTCGACAAGAAAAAATATTGTCGATTCCACAAGTGCCACGGACACACCACAAATGACTGCATCCATCTGAAGGATGCTATTGAACTCCTCATTCAGCGAGGACGACTCAAGCAGTTCATCAAGAACCCAGAGGCAGAAAGAAAATCGTTGAACTCATTGGGGACGACACCAAGCCTGGCAAAACGATTGCCATGTCCGTAGAACACCTAGGTGATTTCCCTGACAATGTGGATATCACCCCCTACTCATGCACCTGGGAGTAGTTCCCCCCTGCCAACTTCATCACAGGAGGAACGCTAGACATCTCCATGGGAAGCATGAAGAGGAAGTTTGAGGAGCTCATGAGCGTCAACTTGCTAGCCCCATCCAATCACGGAAGAAGACCACCTTTGGCGTTCTACGACTCAGAACTACCTAGTGGAGCTTCAAATTATACAATTCCTTTGCTCGTGCGAGCATCGATGGCCAACGCAGATGTCCGTCGAGTCCTGATTGACACAGGTGCCTCATGCGACATCATGTACACCAGCCTGTTCAAAACTCTTCAACTAACGGAGAAAAACCTTTCTCCCTATGTTGGAAATGAACTCTAAGGCTTCAACGGCGCATCTACTCAGCCATGTGGATACGTAGAACTACTGGTCACCTTCGGCGAAAAGGAGGCCAAGAAGACAATAAAGATCCCATTCCTTGTAATCAACTGCCCTTCTCTCTACCATTGCATTATAGGGAGAACTGGGCTTGCCCAACTGGTTGCTGCATGTTCAACCGCTCATCTGAAGTTGAAATACCATGCAAAAGATGACATCATCGCCTGTCTCAACGGAGACATCAAAGTTGCAAGAAGATGTTTCCTCCAGGCTAATAAGTCCCAGAACTCGGTTTCCCAATCCAGCAAGCCTGGTGAAGACAAAGGGAAAGCTGTCGCGATCTCTCTAGATGCCAACTTGGTCGAACTTGATCCCAGGTTCACCAAGGAAGACCTCAGGGAACAAAAGAGGGAAAATAAGGATCCGCTCAACACGAAACTTCTTAGACCCATTCCTGATGGTGAATTCGAGCCGGTTCCTTTCGGGAACGACCCCTCAAAGAACTTCAAGATCGGCAAGGATCTTTCTAAACTTGTCAAAACACAGCTGATCTCCTACCTCAGCGAGAACGCCGACCTATTCGCATGGAGTGTGGCCGACATGCCTGGAATCGACCCTAGCGTCGCTTGTCACCAGCTGACAGTAGATCCTGGTTTAAGCGTCGTTGCTTAGCGACGTAGAAAGCAGTCTCCTGAAAAATCAGAGGCTAGAGAAAAAGCTGTAAAAGACCTCCGAGAGGCAAATTTTATTTCTGAGGCCAAATACACTACCTGGCTCTCCATTGTTGTACTTGTCAAGAAATCTAATGGAAAATGGCATATGTGTGTACCGATCTTAATAGGGTGTGCCCTAAAGACTCATATTCTCTTCCTAACATTGATAAACTCTTGGATAATTCCTCCGGCTATAAACTTTTATCCTTCATGGACGCCTATTTTGGGTACAACCAGATACCCATGGCCGAAGAAGATAAAATGAAAACAGCCTTCATGACCGAATCAGGGAACTATTACTACAACGTAATGCCCTTCGGTCTATGAAATATGGGGGCTACTTATCAACGTATGATGAACAAAGTCTATGACAAGGCACTTCTGGGCGACATCCTTGAGGTCTACATGGACGCTATGATTGTAAAATCCCAACAAAAGGTTGATCATGCCGCTCATCTCAAGAGAGTGTTCGAACAAACTCGGAAATACAACATGCGGCTCAACCCGGAAAAATGCACCTTTGGAGTTCTAGCGGGTAAATTCCTTGGTTTTTACTTAACGGAAAGAGGAATTGAAGCGAACCCAGATAAATGCCGAGCATTTACTGAGCTCCCCACACCCCACTCCAAGAAGTGAATCCAAACACTAAACGGTATCCTGACTGACCTCTCAAGATTCGTGGCTAAGTCCGCTCAACACGCTCTTCCTTTCTTCAAACTCTTACGAAAGGAAACGAAGTTCAATTGGGCAGACGAGTGTGAGAAAGCCTTAAAGCATCTCAAAGAAACCCTATCTGCACCACCAGTGTTCTCACGACCCGACCAAGGTGAAGTAGTGTACCTATACCTTTCAGTTTCCTTTGACGCGGTAAACGCCGTCCTCATAAGAGAAACGGCGGAGAGACAGAAACCATTCTACTTCACCAGCAAGGCGTTGCTAGGGCCTGAGACGAGGTACCAAAGAATCGAAAAGGTGGCTCTCGCCCTCATTACAAAAGCTCGAAGATTGAGGCAGTACTTTTTAGCTCATATGGTAATAGTCCAAACAGACCAACCCATCAGACAAATCATAGGTTGCCCCGACGTGGCCGGTCGGATAATGAAGTGGTCACTCGAGCTATCCGAGTTCGACATACACTACGAATCCAGAAAGGCACTAAAGGCGCAGGTGTTCGTTGACTTCCTTGCCGAAATGACTTTCCCGATTGAGGATAACGCTGAAGAATGGACTGTCTTCGTAGACAAATCATCTAATTCCAAAGGAAGCGGAGCCGGGATAATCATAGAAAACAACAAAGGTATCGTTGTCGAATTCTCTCTTGGTTTATCTTTTCCCGTCACCAATAACACTACACAGTACGAAGCCTTCTTAGCTGGTCTGTGAACCGCCCAAGACCTGGGAGCCAAAAAGGTAAAAATCTTTACTGATTCTCAGCTGGTAGCTTTCCAAGTCACAGGTGAATTCCTGGTCAAAGTGGAGCACCTCCAACGGTACGTCCAGCTGGTACTAGAGAAAATGAAAGAATTTGAAACTGTCAAGGTAACTCATGTTCCCCGCGAACAAAACACCAGGGCAGATATTCTTTCGAAGCTCGCCAGCACACGGACTGCCAGCGGAAACAAAACCGTCATACAAGAAGTTCTCGACGAACCAAGCGTCCACAGACGAGACGCTCAATTCCTCGAAGTCAACTCAATTATTGGGATGGAGGATTTGAGAGGACTCATCTCTCGTTACATATAGAATGGGGAACTTCCTTCTGATCCATATGAAAGGACAAGGCTGAAACGAAGGGCTTGCTCGTTCACTTTAGTGGAGGGAACCATATACAAGAGGGGTTTCATCACACCACTTATCAAGTGTTTGCGACCTAACAAGACCCAAGATTATGTAAACCTTTGTGATAAATGTCATTGACACGGGGACAAGCATCTCGCACCCCCCGCTGAACTAACGTCATTGGTTTCTCCTTGGCCCTTCGCATGGTGGTGCATTGACCTTTTGGGACCATTCCCTAAAACCCATGGACAATTCAAATATCTCGTAGTGGCCATTGACTACTCGACAAAATGGATCGAGGCTGAACCATTAGGGAAGATCACAGCCAAAAACGTACTTCGATTTTTCAAAAGGAACATCCTAGCAAGATTTGGAGTGGCTGCTTTAGTGATATCTGACAATGGGACTCAGTTTACAGACCAAAGGTTCCAGGACTACTTGAGGAAGATTGGGATCAAACAAAGGTTTACCTCCATCGAGCACTCTCAAGCTAACGGCCTCGCCGAAGCAGCAACCAGGGTCATTCTACGAGGAATACGAAGAAGGCTAGACACGGCTAAAACTAAGTGGGTTGAAGAGTCGCATACGGTCCTCTGGGCCTACAGAACTACTCCCAACTCCACAACTGGCGAGTCACCTTTTCGACTCACTTATGGGACAGAGGCGGTCATACCCATTGAGCTAACTGAACTCACATGGCGGACTGACGCCAACACTGACTTCCCAGCCAACACTGCAAATCTGCGTGAAGAGCTCGAATTTGTCGACGAAGTCAGAGACGAAGCTGCCTTGCGAGAAACAGCGCTAAAGTTGAAAATAGCCGCTTGCCATAGCAAAAAGGTCGTAAAGAGAGAATTCGAAGTAGGCGACCTCGTCCTCCGGCGAAACCAGAAGGACTCTGAAGAAGGGAAGCTCTCAGCCAACTAGGAGGGACCCTACAGAGTCCGAATGAAAACCGAAACGGGGGCTTACGGGCTTGAAGATCTCCACAAAGGCACAATTCCTAGAACTTGGAACACCGAAAAACTCAAAAAGTATTACACTTAGATGGCAAACGACGCCAAACAACTCTAATGTACATACTCAATTCAACACAACGAACTTCTCGCTCTCCAAACGAGCAATTAAACGAAAGAGGAAAGTCCTGCCACTCCAAATCCAAAAAATTAAAGGATAAGAGGGATCTACACAACAGATTCTCTTACTCCTCAGTATGTACGCTTACCTCTGCGACATCACTGCTCGGTATGTTAGGTAGAACCCCAACTCGCGATGGGGATTCACGCCTAAGTGTGTTTAACTTAGATTGATTTCTTCGTTCATCCGCTGTTCTACTTCCGAAAACACAACTTTGGACACACATTCAGATAAACTATCTCTTGGATGTGAAAAGCTTCTGATAAATAGCCCGCGTAACAGTCAGAACCCTCGCACCCGAACTCTTCCTTGCAAAACAACGCAAAGGGTAAAACGTTCCTGACATACCCCAATTTTTGACCTAAGGATCCTACATTCATAAACCGACACGTGTCCTTTGACCCTGATCAATCTCTGACGTTTCAGTGAAAATTTCGACAGAGAGGTATTCTGAAATACCTCATGTTTGGTTCCGAGTAGGGCCATCTTCTCACTTGATTTTCATTTTTTATCTTTTAGTTAAAATTTCCATCTTTTATTCCTTTTTTAAATAATTTTATTTTAATTTTATTCTGTTTAGTTTTTATCTATTCATTTAATTATTTCATTTTTTTTAGATAAGTCCAAAAGGTCAAGTCTGCATAATCTTTTTTTATCATTATGGTTTTTTCATTTATTATTTATATTTTTATTATTTGATAAAATCTAAAAAGGGTCCCAATCCACAATACAGCCTCTCATGCGTCTGTCAACGCACCTCAATCCAAACCTAGAATCTGTTACGCGCTTTCACTGTTCTCCTCCCCAAGCCACAAATTTTTCTACTCCTTCTAACAAACCCTAAGTCTGAATTGTAACACTATAAACTCAAAGCTGCAGACATACACTTAGGCGGCCGGAAATTCACCACAAAAACCCTGCATCAAAAACCATATTCAAACACCACTAGACACAAGCACATCGCACAAGTCATCACCAAGCCTCACACATCAAAACCAATTTGTACAACCATCACAACATCATGAATTCGTAACTCTCAATCATCACCAATCTAAGCCGCAAACCTCAATAGTGCACGAAACCGTACAACACAAATCAACCACTGAATTGTCACTACCGTACACGAGTCCGACGATCACAAAAACCGTGAATAAGAGCATCGCTGAACGAGCAGCCACATCCAAACCGACGCATCCATACAAGGCGAATCTGAAGCCAATCAAGCCGGAAGTTTACATCTACGCCGTGATCGGATTCCGTTTTCAAACAAAAGGTATAAATTTCTTTTCCTTTTTTAGATTTAGACGTCTGGGTAAGGATTTAGAGAATTTTAAGGCTTGAAGTGAATAAAGAGAGGAGAGTAGAAGAGACTAGAACAAAAAAAATAAAAAAAATAAAAGTTTAGGGTTCCGGCGTGGTTGCGCTGCCGCACCGGCCGGCTAACCGCTGCCGGAACCCCCATACCTTCCATCGGTGAAGAAGAAAACATATTGAGAGAGACAGAGAGAGAGAGAGAGAGAGAGAGAGAGAGAGAGAGACGAGAGCAAAAGAAGGGTAAGAGAGAGAAGAAACTTGTGAAAATGAATTGAAGCATGAGCTATAGCCTACATATATAATCTCATGGGATCATGTGTGCGTGGGTGCATGTTCTACCATGCACCCTCGCTCTTCCTGACCACCTGATCCAAATCAAACGGCCGTGATTGAACCTGCTAGACCCACACCCCTAAGCCTACAACTCCAACACCCCTTTGCTTTGAATCCCAATTTTCTTTATTTTTACAGTATGCACACCCCTGAATACTGCTGCACCGCCTGCATTCATGTTTTTTACTACATCTTGTTTAATTCTCTCATGCATTTTTTCCATTATTGCATTTTAATTATGCTGCATTTTAGGTCATTTTATTTCTATTTGTTACATTTCATTTTTATTATTCGTAATTTAATTATCGTTATTTATTTTCCAATAAAATTATCTTGTATATTAGGCTTAAATGTAATCATTCATGCATTTTTTTAGTTTTATCATCTCATTATTTCGATAGTTTATTTTATAGCATGAGTTTTAGAATGTAAACTAGACTTTAATGTAAATAATTTATTTTTCTTGTCATTTATCTTCCGCAAACCTTAGAATGTATATTAGGCTTGATGTAAATCATGCATGTGTGCGTGTGTGATTTATTTTTATGCTCTATAGTTTAGGTCAATGGTCTTTGTGGTGATTCAACGTCACCACAAAGTGCCTACGCTTTTAATGCAAACAAACCACGAAATCACATAAAACTTTTTCACAATAAACCTTGATTCAAAAATCAAGTGATCCCATTTCTTTATTTTATTTCCTTAATCAAATTTCAATCAACTTAATTTTACTTTGAGTTATTTTTCTTTTATTATAAAAAATACAAATAAATTCATATTTGCCACTTGGCTTTATTTCAAAACCTTTTTCAAAAACTTAATAAAAACACAAAACAAATCAAACGTCAATTTCTACCCCGAATTACGAGGTTTTGATCCCTCACGGGTACGTAGGCAGCAGACATTCATCCTTCCAAATAAAAAAAAATGCAAATAAAATCAGTCTTTTTTTTATTTTTTCTTTAATCACTTTAACTTCATTTCTTTCAAAAGCAAGCAAGTTTATAGCACGAAAAGTGAAATAAAATCAAGAGGTTCTCGTAGATTACTACGAACATAAAGGGTGATAATACCTTCCCTTCATGTAACTAACCCCGAATCCTAAATCTTTTCAATATAGGGTGGTTTGAACTTTTTTCCCCTTTTCTTAAAAAATTAAATGTTCAGTCGTGAAATAACTAGTGAGTCAAAAGCTAATCAAATAGCCTTGATCTCCAAAAAAAATGACGCGACAGAAATGGCGACTTCACTGGGGACCCCTAAGAGGGTTGAGCCTAACTTGGCTTTATTTAACTATTGTGCTATAACCTGCTTAAAAATCAAATAATAAAAGATGGAAATACTTGTATATATGTTCTCCCTTCTTCCTTCTTTCTTCTTTTAACGTGAGTGGTGAGATAAGTCCTAACCCGGGCTTGGGGAAATATAAGATAGGAGTGGTAGAACCATAGTGACATTCCGAGAGTATTCTCGTGTTTAGGAACATGTGATATGGCCACGCTTAGCGGAGGATCTTGGAGTGATATATGTCGGTGTGTGTTGTCACGTTTAGACATTATTACTTTTAAGCATCCATCGAAGCTAAGTACCTTTAGTTACCTTTAACCCATCTTAGCCTTTTAGGAAGTAGTGCGGTGGCTAACCAAGTGTTGTCTTGGAATTAGTCGACACGTGATGCTACACTCAAATGAGACTTTCCTACGAACACTGTTGGACCGGGTGTTGTCCCGTCACCCAACTAAATTCGGAGGGGGTTGTAGACTTTGGGAACTTGGTAGAACCCGTGATACAAGTACAAATGGAACCATAGTCCTTGCCAAAATGACGAGTTTACCCCTGACTCCATCATTATGGACCTAACCTCACCATGTTTTCTCCGTTCTTTAGCATAATCATGCATACATGCATTCATTCATAAACAACTTTTTCCATAAAATATCAAAGGATTTAGACAAGTTTTTTTTTTGCAAACATCACAGATGAACGGACCTTGTAAGGAAGAACACCAAGAAATCCAAACTTCAAAACTTTTAACTAAGCTTTAACTTTTGTTAAAGAACTTTTTCCTTGATTTCGTTCTTACTTTTGAAATGGGAACTATTTGAAATATTTCAAATTATGAAATGAAACAATGTTCCATATGATGTTTACGATTAGTTTGACAAGTCCTTTGATAAAAAAAATGTGTCTATTTTTGTATAAGCATCATGCATCATTTTGCATTTCATAGTCTCGTTTTCGAGTCTCACAAATTTTTATCTTCCATAAAAGGTCAACCCATTTCAAAAGCGGTCTGACTGTCCCGTCCAAAGCCAACTCGCATCTACAACACTCGAGCTAACGTAAGAAAGAAAATGGAAGGTCTTGAACAAGAGAATCATGCACTTCATGAACAAATGGCAGCCATGCAGACTAAGATGGACGAAATGAATGAACTAATGAAAACACTGGCGGCAACACAGAATCAACCACCGCCACCTCCTCCTCTCAGCACTCAGGTCGAAGCAACTGTCTCTACTGTCCCTGATTGGAGGATATCTGTCAGTGCTCCACCATACTCCATGCCAAAAGGTCGTCCTTGGGGTGTTCCTATTAGTCTTGGTGAAGTATTCCACCTTTATGCCTCCAAAGTGCCAATGCCTACTTCTCAATATGCAGCTCCTGTTCGTCTGCCTTTTGCAACAATTCCTCGAGCTACTATGGCGTACTCAGCACCTATGGTTCATGCTATCCCGTAAGATAACGGACCCATCTTCCATTCAGGGAGTGTGGGGGCCTATGATCAAGTGGATGATTTATAATAGAAGTATGATGAGATGTACCGTGAGATGAAATCTCTCTGCGGGAAAGAAAAATTCGGGAAAAATGTTTATGATCTGTGCTTAGTTCCGAATGTCCAGATACCCCACAAATTCAAGGTCCCAGATTTCGAGAAGTATAAAGGGAACTCCTGCCCTAAGAAACATCTGACAATGTATGTAAGAAGGATGTCTGCATATGCCAAGGACGATCAAGTCCTTATCTATTTCTTTCAAGAGAGTTTAGCTAGTCCTGCCTCAAAATGGTATACGAATCTAGACAAAACAAGGATCCAAACTTTCCGTGATCTATGTGATGCTTTTGTGGAACAATACAGTTATAAGAACAATGCAGTTATAATGTGGATATGGCTCCAGACCGAAGCGATCTTCAAGCTATGAATCAAGAGAACAAGGAAACATTCAAAGAGTATGCCCAACGATGGAGAGATACCGTTGCCCAAGTCAGCCCGTGTATAGAAGAGAAAGAGATGACCATGCTCTTCTTAAAAACTCTCAATCAGTTCTACTACGAGAAGATGGTCGGAAGTACGCCCAAAAACTTTGCTGAGATGGTTGGTATGGTGGTACAGTTGGAAAAAGGATTCCTAGAAGGACGATTGGTCAATGAAAGTGTCCCCACTCGCAGTTCAAAAAAGAAAGACTAGGAAGTGAATATGGTGAAAGGTCAGCCTCGACGACAGGCTCATCCGCAATTCAATCCACATCACCAGGCTCAGAAAACACCGCAGTATGATCCGATTCCTCTGAAATATGCTGAGCTGCCTCCCTCTTTGCGTGAGAGGAACCTTGTCCGGACCAGACCACCTCGGCCGATACATAAGAAATTGCCGGCTAGGTGGAGACCTGACCTCTTCTGTACCTTCCATCAAGGGGCACAAGGTCATGACATTGAGCACTATTTCTCTTTGAAGATTGAAGTCCAGAAGCTGATCGACGACGATGTCTTGCCTTTCAAGAATTTGAATCCGAGCGTGTAGACGCAATTGAGTCGCTGTCAATGTTCATTCTTGCTCATTTAATATGTTTGTTGTTTGTCTTTCAAAAAATATCCTTTCGTCCTGCCCGAGACGAAAGTGAACTTGTTTAGGGCTTTTTGCTTCATGTATTTTCCATCATTAATAAAAAGGTCGTTTTGATCCTGACTTTGTTTTTATTTTGTGCTTATTCTGGGAAAATGGTAATACAAAAAAACCAAAAAAAAAAAATTCTTTAATCATTCTCAAATATCTGCATAATCATAACTTATGCATAATCATAACTTATACTTACTTGTCAAAATCAATAATCAAATCATGCATTGATAAGCCCGTTGAACACATTAACCGTATCCTCTCTTCCAACTTTGAGTTCCCTGTGTCCGAAGCTGAAGAAGGGAAGAATGAAGAGACTCCCGACAAGATCTCTCGCATACTGGGGCATCTTAGCCATTGAAGCCACAAACAAAAATCAAGAAGATTGTCTAGAAGATGGCAGTCACTTACAAAGACTGGCATGAGATGTTATCGTTGCCTTACGTGGGTATCGTGCTTCATTACACATTTCAACAGGGGCAGCCCCCATCCTCCCCTCAAGTATACAACATGGAGGTCATGTCTCCCGTGGGGTTTGAAGTCCCGTCAATAGGAGTTCTGCTGAAATCCCAGCTTGATTGAACTTTAACTGCATGACAACCTTGTACAACTACATCAAAAGAGGTTGAAACAAACTTCCAACAAGAAGGTTCGTCCCGTGAAATTCAAGAAGGAGACTTTGTGCCCAAAAAGGTACTATCTTTTCAACCAGACTCCAGGGGCAAGTGGACGTCTAACTATGAAGGCCCATGTGCAATGACTTTTGTGACTACGGATGGTGACAAACACACACATCCTATGAATGCCGGTGTAGTCAAGAAATACTCTGTCAAAAATAAAAGCTCGATAAGTCGCAAACCTGAAAAGGCGGCTTAAGCAAAAAAGAGCGTCACGGTGAACTGAAAACCCGCAAGGGCGGTCCAGGCAAAAGTTAGAGACATGAACAAAAATGATTATCCTGATATATTGAAAGCCTAAAAAGGCGATCTATGCAAAAGTTAAGGATCATGACAAAGTAACTGCATCCGGCCAGGCACAACCCACTTGGGGCATACCTACAATCAAAGAACCTCCGATTCGAAGCATCTGTAGATCAAAGACTCGGAACAGGGGCATTCAAAGTTGTTAGGGAGAATAACTGTTATTGTGTTCAATGTACTTTCCCATTATGTTTACCATTTTCCAACTTTTGCAAAAATCTTTGGGGCCACGCCATTGGCAGGTCACCACTCAAGTCATCAAATTTGAGCCTGTGCCCATTTACTTGGAACTCCCATTTATTCTATTCACAAAATTTCTTCTATTTTTGATGCAATACTTGAAGCAAAAAAATTTCAAAATACAAAACTTTTTTTTACATCTTTTGAGAAGTGTGAACCACAAACACACTCTCTTTGAACTCGTGAGTAGTTGAAGCGTACATCAGCATGCGCCTAGAGAACGGTTACACTCCGAAAGAGAAACATGGCTAAGCACTATGGAGAGGGCCTCTGCTTTGAGCCAGATGTTGCCACAATACAAAAAAAATCAAAAAAATATATACAAAAAAAAAAGAGCTCGCTAAGTTGAAAACCTAAAAAGTCGACTTAGGCAATAGAGAGCATCCCGGTGGACTGAAAACCCAAAAGGGTGGTCCAGGCAAAAATTAGTGGCACAAAAAAGGAATATATTCTTGGTGGACTGAGAACCCGAAAGGGCGGTCCAGGCAAAAGTTAGGGATTTTCAAAAAAAAATATAAAGCAAAAAACGTGACTGATGAGGCGTACCAGTGGGAAGACACTCTGTGCTGGTTTACAAATGGGCTCTATCCCCAGGAGGCATCAGTTGCTACCTTGTGCTGTATTTTTACCCCATCAACGGTTCAATTTGTTCGCAATAATATCATCTCCAAGGTAGTCTGCCGAGTGTTTGTACTGCAATGTCAGTGCACTTCCCATCTTACCTATCTTGTCTCGTTTCATCGAGTCACTGTCATTTACAGTTTATACAGTCATGCAAGTTGCATAATTATATATTCACACATTCATACATTCATATATTCATACATCTATACATTCATACATTCATACCTTAATACTTTCACATATTCATACACAACATATACACAATATCAATTCATACATGGGTGCATCAGTCACCCAAAGTCTTGTTTGGTCGTATCCTTTCGTTTCAGTCCTCAATTGTTTCAAGCTGACAGTCCTAAGCAACAGACCGCTTGAGTTTACTTTTTTCAAGCTGCCAGTCCTAAACAACGGACCGCTTGAGTTTACTTGTTTCAAGCCGCCAGTCCTAAACAACGGACCGCTTGAGTTTACTTTTTATCTTTGTTTCAAGCTGCCAGTCCTAAACAACGGACCGCTTGAGTTTACCATTTTATCAATCGTTTCGACCTACCAGTCCTAAACAACGGACCGCTTGAGTTTACCTTTCATTCTCTCACAAGTGTCATCCCCAGTGTGTCTGGTCAAAGGATGTCTCATTCATTTGTCTTCATACAGCTATCTTACAGATAGTAGACAACATCCATGTCATTTGTCTTCATACGGCTATCTTACAGATAGTAGATAATGTCTTTTTTTCATCTTACCATGATACGACTATCATACGGATAGTAGGTAATCCATGTCATTTCTCTTCATACGGCTATCTTATAGATTGTAGACAATGTCTTTATTTCATCTTACCTTCATACGACTATCACACGGGTAGTAGGTAATACATTTCATGTGTCCTCATACAGCTATCAATTCCAATAGTAGGTAAAACCTATCAAACTCTTGTCTTCATACATCTATATACAGATAGTGGACAATCATCTTCCCCAGTGAAACTACAGTATCCCCTAGCGGAGTTGGATCCCTTTCTTTGACACATTTGGGTATTCCGCGATTGTTTCTCGTCTCAATCAAATCATCTTTGCCATCCTGCATTCATAATTGCATCATGAGTATTTCATAGCATCTTAGGTCAAAAATGGCGTACTTCGTATTTAAGTCTCTTCGACCCGTCAAATCAAAGATTGCATCTTCAAGTCTCTGGACGAAGAAGCATAAATAGGGGCATCTGTCATACCCCAATTTTTGACCTAAGGATCCTACATTCATACACCGACACGTGTCCTTTGACCCTGATCAATCTCTGACGTTTCAGTGAAAATTTCGACAGAGAGGTATTTTGAAATACCTCATGTTTGGTTCCTAGTAGGGCCCTCTTCTCTCTTTATTTTCCTTTTTTATCTTTTAGTTAAAATTTCCATCTTTTATTCCTTTTCTAAATCATTTTATTTTAATTTCATTCTGTTTAGTTTTTATCTATTCATTTAATTATTTCATTTTTTTTAGATAAGTCCAAAAGGTCAAGTCTGCATAATCTTTTTTTATCATTAATGTTTTTTCATTTATTATTTATATTTTTATTATTTCATAAAATCTAAAAAGGGTCCCAATCCACAACACAGCCTGTCATGCGTCTGTCAACGCACCTCAATCCAAACCCAGAATCTGTTACGCGCTTTCACTGTTCTCCTCCCCAAGCCACAAATTTTTCTACTCCTTCTAACAAACCCTAAGTCTGAATTGTAACACTATAAAATCAAAGCTGCAGACACACATTCAGGCATCCGGAAATTCACCACAAAAACCCTGCATCAAAAACCATATTCAAACACCACTAGACACTAGCACATCGCACAAGTCATCACCAAACCTCACATATCAAAACCAATTTGTATAACCATCACAACATCATTAATTCGTAACTCTCAGTCATCACCAATCTAAGCCTCAAACCTCAACAATCCACGAAACTGTACAACACAAATCAACCACTGAACCGTCACTACCGTACACGAATCCGGCGATCACAACAGCTGTAAATTAGAGCACCACTAAACCAGCAGCCACATCCAAACCGACGCATCCATACAAGGCGAATCCGAAGCCAATCAAGCCGCAGCTTTACATCTACGCCGTGATCGGATTCCGTTTTCAAACAAAAGGTATAAATTTCTTTTCCTTTTTTAGATTTAGGCGTCTGGGTAAGGATTTAGGGAATTTTAAGGCTAGAAGTGAATAAAGGTAGGAGAGTACAAGAGAATAGAACAAAAAAAAATTAAAAAAAAAAAAGTTTAGGGTTCCGCCGTGGTTGCGCCGCCGCACCGGCCGGCCAACCGCCGGCGGAACCCCCATACCTTCCATCGGTGAAGAAGAAAACATATTGAGAGATAGACGAGAGCAAAAGAAGGGTAAGAGAGAGAAGATACTTGTGAAAATGAATTGAAGGCTGAGCTACAACCTATATATATATTCTCATGGGATCTTGTGCGCGTGGGTGCATATTCTACCATGCACCCTCGCTCTTCCTGACCGCCTGATCCAAATCAAATGGCCGTGATTGAACCTGCTTGGCCCACACCCTTAAGCCTACAAGCCCAACTCCCCCTTTGCTTTGAAGCCCAATTTTCTTTATTTTATAGTCTGCACACCCCAAAATACTGCTGCACCCCCCTGCATTCATATTTTTTACTACATCTTGTTTAATTCTCTCATGCATTTTTTCCATTATTGCATTTTAATTATGCTGCATTCTAGGTCATTTTATTTCTATTTGTTAAATTTCATTTTTATTATTCGCATTTTAATTATCGTTATTTATTTTCCAATAAAATTAGCTTGTATATTAGGCTTAAATGTAATCATTCATGCATTTTTTAGTTTTATCATCTCATTATTTCGATAGTTTATTTTATAGCATTAGTTTTAGAATGTATACTAGGCTTTAATGTAAATAATTTATTTTTCTTGTCATTTATTTTCCGCAGACCTTATAATGTATATTAGGCTTGATGTAAATCATGCATGTGTGAGTGTGTGATTTATTTTTATGCTCTATAGTTTAGGTCAATGGTCTTTGTGGTGATCCAACGCCACCACAAAGTGCCTACGCTTTTATTTTCTTGCTCCGCTAGTTGTAGCTTTAATTTAATGCAAACAAACCACAAAATCACGAAAAACTTTTTCACAATAAACCTAGATTCAAAAATCAAGTGATCCCATTTCTTTATTTTATTTCCTTAATCAAATTTCAATCAACTTAATTTTACTTTGAGTTATTTTTCTTTTATTATAAAAAATACAAACAAGTTCATATTTGCCACTTGGCTTTATTTCAAAACCTTTTTCAAAAACTTAATAAAAAACACAAAACCAATCAAACGTCAATTTCTACCCCAAACTACGAGGTTTTGATCCCTCACGGGTACGTAGACAGAGGACACTCGTCTTTCCAAATCATAAGAAATGTAAATAAAATCAGTATTTTTTTATTTTTTCTTTAATCACTTTAACTTCATTTCTTTCAAAAGCAAGCAAGTTTATAGCACGAAAAGTTAAATAAAATCAAGAGGTTCTCGTAGAGTACTACGAACATAAAGGGTGCTAATACCTTCCCTTCATGTAACTAACCCTGAATCCTAAATCTTTTCAATATAGGGTGGTTTGAACTTTTTCCCCTTTTCTTAAAAAATTAAATGTTCAGTCGTGAAATAACTAGTGAGTCAAAAGCTAATCAAATAGCCTTGATCTCCAAAAAATGACGCGACAATTCCAAACAGAGCAACTAATGCCTGGGAAGAGAAAGGCAAAACTTGATTCAAAACAACGAGTCAAAGCAACAAGGCCGCAGGCGGGCATGCAAAACTCTCCAGCCATTAATTCACTTTGTCGAAATAATGACTGCCAGGGGGTAGGCCATCCCACCTCAGCGGACTTACATCACTTCAAGCCTCATATCCCAAAAAGCGAGCATCAAAATACAATCAAAAAAGCATACAAATTGTTACATTTTGTAAAACATACAAGATAAGCAGTTCGCTCTTGACAAATACTTCAAACATTATAAAAAAGCCTCACACAACGAGCACTCAATTCAAAACATTATACTTGAAAATAAATCACTCATTTTTAGACAAGTGTAATTGAGAATAGACTAATTATATTGCAAAGGTGCTAAAAACACGAAGGGCGCACAATGTCATTACAAGCATGGTTGTTGAAAAAGGTATTAATTACAAGGCCCTTTTGGCCTGGGCGTCATCAACATGCCCTTCATCTTCCTCCAAGTTTGGGGGAGGCTTGATCACTCCATCTTATACATCACTAAGATGGTGAGTTCCTTCGACAATCAGGTCGACGTCGGGATTCACCACCTTCAGCTGAGCCACTTCACGATCAAAGCCAAGCTTGACGGCGTCCAACAAGCTCCCTTCAAGCTCACCAATCCTGTCCACAAGACCAGCACGCTTCAGGACAGCTGTGTCTTCCTCTTCATCCTCTCTAGGAAAGTCCGCCTTCTTCAGAGCTTCCTCCAAAGACACCTTCTCCTCAGCCAACTTCCGAGAAGAATCGGCCGTTTGCTCAAGAGCAATTCGAGCTTCCGCCAATCGCGTCTCCATAACAGCAAATTGGTGGTCACGCTCCTCAGAAACCGACCTCTTGATCCTTGCCTCTTCTTCCAGAGTAGTGACCTTTGCAGTCAAAGCGTCCTTCTCCTGAGCCAATGCATCGGCCCGGACTTCACTCTCCAGCGAAGCATTATTCAAGGCCGCAGCAACCTCCAAAGCCTTCATAGTAGCAATAACCCCATCAGTTATCTCTTTACTCCGGCCAGCTGGACCTAAGTCCTGAATAATCTTCAGCTCGAGATCGTCCAAGAAAAGAGTCGACTGAGGGCCACACAGATCCGGCTCATACCACACTTTCGGAAGCTGAAGGAAGTCTCCCCTCTCGGAACGAACAGAAACTGCCCTAATCGGCGTGATCGGCTCCTTGGAAGGCGTCCCCACCTTCTACCTTTTCACAAACTCCTGCACCAGCTCTTCAGGAGGACCCTCACCTTCCAAGTCCACCACATGACTAGAGGTTGGACCCGGACCAGAACCGGCTATGAGGTGCTCCAAGGACTGGACATTCTTGCACCGCTTCTTGGCAGAGATCTTCTTGCTCGCTGCGTTCACAAGAGCCCCCAAGTCTTTCATTTTTCCTGCAAAACATAAAAAGGGAAAATTCGTCAGATAGGGGGAACAAAACAAGAAAACAAGGAGATAAAATACAAAAAGAGGTTAAACTACCGAGGCAATCTTTGAAATCCTGGGATGTCAACAACTTGTGAGAATTGATGAGGTGGGGCTCTGTTACTTGTTTTCTATCCTTGTTCATCAATGGCTTCCCCCGTTTGTCGGTTTTGACCCTCCGTGGGAGAGATTGAACAAACGCCCAAAGTTGTTGGCGCACTTCTATCTCCTCCTCTGAGAGACTAGAGGGGGTTCGGCCAAAATGCTTCGGCTCGTAACCAAAGTGGTCCTGAGACCAACAGAGATGGAAGAAAGGGCGACGCTCCTGAACACCATCATCTATCGCACTCAGAATGGAAGCCAAAGCCGCTTCGCTTTTCGGCCTTACCAAAAAAGAGCGTTCTTTGAAACTCCTCACTTTTCCAGCAAAAACCCCAAACATTTTCTGGGTCTGACGGAAAGAAACCCAGTCCGCACCCCGTTGTACGGTGAAGAAGGAGAAGAAAACGTTCTTAGAGGCGGGAAGTTGGAGATAGTCACACAGCAACTCGAAGGCTCTCATAAAGGCATAGGAGTTAGGATGGATTTGGGAGGGCGACAACTTGGTCCACCGAAGTACCTCCCGTTGGAAGTCAGAGAAAGGGAACCGAAAACCCATGTCTTTGAAAAACACTTCATACATGGGAAAGGCGTAGTTCTCGTACTCCGAACACACCCTATCGGAAGTGCTCAGAAGCACCAGCTCCCAATCCTCCGTGTTTCCAATCAAGCCGAAAGGGATCTCTCCCACACCACCTAAGGCGAATGACGACTCTATTTCCAGGGGCTCTTCCCCCAACCAAGAGAAGACAGGGGCGACAGCTTCCTCGTTTGCCATGGAAGCTGAAAAAGCAAAAGGAAAAGTGAATCCAACATTCATATACACCTTTCCTTCACCCATCAGGTCTACCATGGCGAGGAAGGGATCAAACACCACTGCTAAAGGTCAAAGAAATAAAATAAAGCGACGGATCTACTCTACACATCGGGGAATCTGCTTCGCGGCGAACATGGTTATAGCTTATGGACTAAACTAAAGCCTGTCGCCAATGTTTTTCTAATACATACAGAAAACAGACAGCAAGTCCTTAGAACTCGTCACGCACGGTGGAAATGACCTTAACAAACGACGGAAACCACCAAGTTGGAGTAACTTCTACCCTAAAGCATGCATTTCTACAGTGGCTAAAAATCAAAACAAAGGAAAAAACTTCTAAGTTGAAGGTTCGGGCATTACCTGTTACGATGGATGGTCTGGACTTGAAGTGAGAAGTTGAAGGTTCAGAAAGGCTTCAGCTTTGAAGGAACTCTTGGAAAAACTTCTAAGTTTCTGAGAAAAAAGAAAATGCAGTAATAGTCCAAACAACGTTTGAACTATTTATACTCGTTTCATAAACCTCTCAAAGGTCTCGAGGTCCCAATCCGGTGCAACCCTTCACGTACAACTCTCCACTCAAGTAACATGCCTACGGTCCTGATTATATCAAAACATCCATCCAAGGGTTCTGATCACTCGCAGCAGTTCTCTAAACGTTAGGATTGAATCAACGGTACTGATGACATCTTGGAAACACAAACCAAGAACATTGTGCAGACTATAGGTACTCAAGTACTATAATAGTCTTTACACGTGTCACTCAGAAACCAAAGGTCATGTCTTCTCAGTTTCTCCCTCGAGACGTGGGCATTAATTACGGAATGACATTCGACTTAACATCCTGGCGATGGAATCTTTTCCTTCCAATCCTACTCGGTCGGGCACTCAAAGGCCGAACATAACCCATCTCACTTTTGAACAAGAGAGTACATAAAAGCGAACCTCCTTTCAACGACCGACCACGAGTGACCATAACGCCCACACTTAAGTCATCACTCTTCATCAAGAGCAACGACTTGAGGGACTACTGTTCTGGACAGGCCAAAAGGACCTTTGGCCCATTTACTTAGGCCCAATACAATCCAAAGCCCAAACACCACGTTTGGCAACGTTACTTGCGACACACCCCTTCCTTGCGAGGGGGGTGCACAAAGCGAGCGAGACCGGTTCAAATGAGACACAACGTCTGCACGTTCCCGCAATAAACTCTCTGGCGGTTACACTTCCCACGATTTCGCAACCGCCAGAGACAGGTGTGCCACTACAACGGCTCTGCAGCCCTCCACCTCTATAAATAAGGGACTCACCGCAGTCCCCAAGGTAGAATCTATCTCTCCTTCTAAGCCCTCACTCTCTGATCTCTACTGACATGAGTGTCGGAGTGCGTGCAGGTACACACCCCCCATCCGCTCCTAGAAGCATTCTGACCTATTCCACCACCGTCTAAACAACCGCATTCAAAGCACCGGCAGTCACCTTCTGATCAGGTACGATCAGTATCCATAAATACCCATGGATACCTCAATGACGAATTCTACCATGCCGTGCTCGAAATAACGGATTTAAATCCATCGGTTCTACAGACCAAAAGGAAAAGAGCATGACCAAGGGTTGAACCCATGTCATTAAATGTGGGTCCCACCTATAAAAAATAAGATTATATAAATCCATCGGTTCTACTGACCAATAGGAAGAGAGCATGACCAAGGGTTGAATCCATGTCCTTAAATGTGGGTCCCACCTATAAAAAATCAGATTTTATAATAATAAGTGTACATTAATGTTCAGAATTTTTCCTTTCTATTTAAAAAAAAATCCTATTTTCAGAATTTTTTTTAAATTCGAAAACAATTGTTCCCGAAAATTGAAATTGAAATCTAAAATTCTAATTAAAGCCTTAATTCTCTCTTCTTATTCTAAAACCTATAAATCTGAATCTATTATCTCCTCCTTCGTAATGTCGCTTGAACAAACCTCACATTGGTATATCTCCAACTTTCGTTATTATTTAACTAAGCATCTGGGTTTATTTGGGTTTCATATTTGGGATTTTAGTCTTGATTCATAAATTCGATTGTTTGGCTTCATTGTTTATAGAATTGTAGAGTTGAAGATGTCGACCATAGCAGAACCAGACATTTGTGAAGGTATGTGAAATTATTTCGATTGAAATAATAGGGTTTTATTTGGTACAAATGGTACTTTGAATGTCGTACTTTATTGTTATTAAAGTTCTTCTTTTGATAGTGTTAGGTAATCACATACATGAAGGTGATAAAAACACACAAGGTGTTGGAACATAATGTGTTTAACATTACGACCTTAAGTTTTGATGATAACATTACGACCTTAAATAGTCAATTGGATATGCTAATATTTTTTCAAGTATGCAGGACCATAGAAAAAAAATTTGTAAGTCTTAAATCCAAATATTAGTTCTAAAAGAACAAAAGAGAGCAATGGAATTTGCAAAGGAAGCTTATGTTGCAAGACAGAGTCTGAAGACCATCAGAGTCTAAAGATTCACCAGAAGATGACTGCCAGAAGTTGACGTCATCAAGCGTCTGAAGACCATCAGAGTCTGAAGTTCATCAGAGTCTGAAGTCATGAAGCTACCGTTAGTAAAAGTTTGTTATTTTGAAGACACAAGATTACTGAAGGAATGGAAGCCTAGAGCAATAACTATTTCAGAGGAATTAGAAGGCATTGGATGCTTTTCCACTGAAGAGCGCAGAAAAAGGACATCGTACAATTGTACAACCACTACTCCACTACCATTTCTGTAATAGTACTGCTACAGTTGTGTCTACACTAGTTGTTCTCCAAACAAGGAATGAATTTCAAATCACTCCCTCCCAAGACAATAACCAAATCAAGCAATCGATCATTGGTGATGATCAAGCTTCAACAATGAATCTTTTTGATGTGCTGGCAATCATCAACATATCTCTCACACCTCTATATAAAGGAGTGAAGACTTGAAGATTGGAAGAGACTCATCAACATTTTCATAGTGCTAAAACTTTGCTGAAATTGTTGCACATCAAAGTTCACTTAGAATTTCTTATAAACTTTCATATCATAGAAATTATAGAGTCTTAAGAGTCTTATCTGATTTGTATTGTGAACACAACTGATTGTATATCAAGTGTTCAACCTCAAACATTTTTCTTGTAATTGTGTTTGTCAAGAAGTCTCTTGCTTTTGTGCTTGAGCATTAGGAAATCTCTTGCTTGTGTGCTTGAGTATTTGGAAGTCTCTTGCTTGTGTGCTTGAGCAATTGTAATCAGATATTGATTTTATTGAACTCTCCTTAGAAGTTTAAGGGGGACATGACTACTTCCGGATTGTGGAAAGAACCTGTATAATTGCTTTGTGTCTTACTCTTTTCTCTCTCTCTCTCTCTCTCTCTATATATATATATATACACACACATATATATATATATATATATATATATATATATATATATATATACATTATCCGCTGTATTAGACTTTGAACCTTGTTCTTGAATCTGAACTCTACCAGACTCTGAACATTGGACTTAGTTTAAAAAGAAGAAAAAGAAAACACAATTCAACCCCACCTTCTTATGTTTTTCTCTCCTTCAGAAGGGGGTTGAATTGTGTTGGCATTTTTGACGATTTCTTTTTCTAAGTGTTTATAAAAACCTGGTCATATGTTGCAGATTCTGACTCAGAATGCAACAGAAATACATAACACAAAGATAAAGAGTCAGAGAAAGAGAAGACAAACACAAAGCAATTTATACTAGTTCCTCCCATAACACAACAGTAGTCTAGTCCCCTTGCACTTCCAAGGATTTCACTATAATCACTCTGGATTACAACTTGCTCAAGGACACAATCAAGAGACTTCTATGATCTAGGACTCTACCTAAAGACTTTTGCTTAAGGACAACTTCAAGAGACTTCCCTTTCATTAAGTACAACTGCTTAAGAATTTCCCATGCTCAATCACAACTGACTAAGACTTCCTAGGTGCTCAAGGATTCACCAAGAGAGTAATATGCTCCAACACGCATGTTTTAACACACTAAACCCTTAATGCGATAAATTACGCGACTAATACAAATCATACAAGGATTTAAATGTTACTTCTTCTATAAGTTCCAAAACATGCATAAATAATTTTTCTCAAAACATCGCAACAGAATAATTATCTCGACAGTTCATCAATAATAAAATAATTCTTAAAGTAGGCATGTTAACATACTACACATATCATCATCAATACATAGTCTCAAAAATCCTCGATAGTCATAATAAAGGTAAACACCAAAGACCGACACCTAATCAGAGCCCTAAAGACTAAGACGCCAAAAACAGTAGACGAGGTAGCTCCAAGTTATCCACAAGCAACTCACCAAAGCAAAGCAAACTACTCATGCACAACGTCTACCCATTCATAAGAATAAGGCAGGCGGTCAACCAAACGACCACTAGAGGTTAGTCCACATTTCATAATTAAAGTATCAAACATAAGCATTCAAGGATTCATGCATAACACATATATATACTTCGACATTCCTAGAATACTAACTCCACATGAATATTAACTTCAATTCAATGCAAATTATATCATCCTACCTCTATCACAATACATCGAGTATATTCATACTTTAATTCATCATAAAAAAACTCATCATTTATAAAATTATAACATTTATCAATATAAGAATTACTCACATTATTCCTCATTTAGTCTAATCAACAACACATACAATTAATCATTTCAAAAGTATAAGCAAAGAAATCATCGTCACTAAAGAGGTCATAAAATCATACACATATAATTCACACTTCATTATTTTCACCAAAATTAAAATCATCAATTAAAATCACTAAGTGTACAAGTATCACCAAAAATAACAAACATCATCAAGAACACAATTCACCAAGTTCACCAATGCACATAAATCACCAAGGTTCGCCAAGCACATAATCAAATATGACATATTTAGAAACTTCACCAAATGTATGCAATGCGCCTAGACAAGACTCTATATGCATGTGGTACCAAACACCATCAAGGTCGTCACCTTAAGATACAATTGTGTCATAAACACCGTCGTTGAATACAAAGTATTCTAATCACCTTCGTTGGATATAATTATCCTAATCACCGTCGTTGGATACAAAGTATCCAAATCATTGTCCTTGGATATAAATATCTTACTTATGAATGCATGAACATATGACTCAGTAATGCATACATTCAAACAACACCTCACCGACATAAACACCGACATTTTTCATACATGCAAGCACCATTAAATCACCGTCATTTTTGCATGTAAGAATTCACCATCAATAATAAATCACCATTATTAAAATCATCATCATTATCAACACCAAAACATAATCATATTTATCACCAAACATTCATCAAATATTCATCACAAAAAAAGAAACACCTTCACCTCATAATTCACAAGTCACCTTCAACAAGAGTCATCACCGAATCATCAAATTAAAATCACCAAAAAATCATCATCAGCAACTATCACCTCAAAGAAACAATAATATTTCAAAGTCACATTTCACATAAAGATGGTCATCTAACCACATCATGATATTAATCATATTAAACACCCAGACAACATTGATTCATTTTATCCTATCATATAATCATGAACATAAAATCAATTGCAAGTTATCCAGTCATAACAGTACATTTTGACAAAGTCCACCTATTTTCACAACTTTTAATGTTTCCTGAGTAATTCAACAAAACAAGGTAAACATGATCCAACACCTCCACCAAGCATATACACTACACGCATATGATCATAGTAGCTCATGCATATAGGCATCATAGGGAAATTTCAACTGATTCCAAAATTTCACTAAGTTCGTCTATGTTTAGAAAAACTAGCATTTTTTGATTATTCCACCAAAATCAAAGTAACCAAGTTCAAACACCTCAACCAAGTATATACACAATTCACATATGAGTGCAGTAACATATACATATACGTTTCATATGTCAATTCCGATTAATTTCAAAATTCACCTAATTTCCTCTCACTTTAACACTTTTCAAAAGAATTTCATTTTCCGGAGCAAAGCCATGTTAAAGCTCATGAACATCATTCAAAACATTTTAATAAATTAGGGTTACAGTAAACAATCCTAGCCCTACCCTTTTCCTTTGAGAAAAATGATTTTCAGAAAATCCATGTTCTTGAACATTTTTCAAAAAGTATTGAATTGATTCATAAAATCAAGTTCAATCCAATCCATTTGATGTTTCTAGAGGTTTAGAAAGCTTGACAACAGTTAAATACATCAAAAGAATCATTTTGAACCGTTCGGATTGGCCTGAAAGTACCCGACTCAAATTCTCATTGTTTGCAATATCTCCAACCTCAATCAAGTATCGTGCTATATATTCGACAGTAGATTCGCTGGTATCACAAACACACGTTGTTAACTTAGGAATTTTATAACCCCTAGGAAGTTCAGCTTGTAGAACATATTATGACAAAGGAGATACAAAGTTTGGCCTATGTAAACCCACGTTTAAGCCATTATGAGTCATAATACTTTCATCCAAATTGGCTATGTTATTTTGTGCTCTGATGTTTTGTTGTTGGACGTTTCCAACAACTTCATCTGCATCATGATTCCTGTTTACCAAAATTAGTTCTGGTTGTGCTTGTACCGTTGGTTCAAACAGTTGAGGTTGAGACATAGACTGTTATCTTTGAACCACGGGTTCGACAACTTGCACTGGTTGAATATTTTGGATTTGAGGGATATTTTGGATTTGAGGGATCTGTTGATACACAATTTATGGAGGGGAGAAGAAATCTCCTATTATCCCTATTTGAGTGGCTAATGCTTGGTAACTTTGATTCGAAATTTATATCAAAGGATTAAATACCGTACCAATTTGTTGTGTTAACAAATTAATCATCTCGTGATTGCTCTCATCCATTTGTTGCCTAAACAACATCATAGTTTTGTAGTCAAGGCTGGTGTAGAATTTTTGCTAAAAACGGTATAACTTAAAGGACTATGCATATTAAACGGTGTAAATGCATTTGCATGTTCTGTGAATGCAGGATTGTTATGCAAATTTGCCATCGTTGAAGTTCGCCTACCATACGGTTGGTCCTTAGAAAATTTCTGCATATTTATGACCATATCTTCAAATCTAGCCTTAACTTGAGGGTTAGGAGAAGTAAGGACACTTGTAGACACCGGCACACCAGTAGTAAATGGTGGCACAAAGGTCACCTTTCCTGGTTGTGTCATTGAAGTGGTTATAGTTGGAGCCGTTGCTGAAGCGGTTACTCCCATTTTTGTCGAAACCGGTATGGCCATGGTTGACACCACAGTCGTTGATACACTAGCACCCACTAAAGGGGCGGATGCCCGTCTAGATTGTCCTTGTGAATATGATTGCGATGATTGTGATAACATAGAAGCACCAATATTGATGGATTTAGTCATTATCTTCAAAGCTTCACCACTTCTTAAATGCATGCACAAGAATGCGAATTTTCTTAAGAACAAGTTTACTAAAAATAGTTGCTATTTCAGAAAACAGTTTTCACAAGAAAGGTTTTTTTAGAAAAAAAATCTCTGAAAATGTTTTGGAAGATTATCGCAATTTCCTCCAAATGATTTTTTTAATAAATGGACAATGGAAATTTCTTCCAAAGGTTTTGATTTTTTTTTTGTTTTGAAAATGATGCACAAATAGGATCTTACTGGGCATGCCAATTTGTTTATCGATGCTTTTGGTCAACAATACAGGCTGGTTTTGATTATTACAAGTAAGATCAAACCAGAAATCCTAGAACATGTTGTGCATTTGTTTTTAAAAAAGAGAGTTCACGTTCATCAAGTTCATAGGTTGCTTAATGAACAGGACGAGACCGTATGGCGTCTTTTGACAGAAAAAGGTTTTAAAACGCAGTTATTGCAAGATAAAGGTGCTGAAAGTTAAAATTGCAGAAACTTAAAGGAAAGATAAATTTTATTGCATTAAAAATAGAAGTGGTTTGAGAAATCCTTTACATACATTCTGTACATAGCAAAATAAATAGAAAGAGCCTAATCCCACGATCAACACTTCTTCCATGTAAACAACCGCTTGTCTCCCACGTTTCCATTGACGAAACCGCTTCTTTTTGAAATTCAAAATCTTCCCACCTCAACAGTTTTGCTTGGCTTCAACGTCATTGTATCCTTGACTCACATCTTGTCGAATGCTAAGGCTTTTAGGCCTTTTTCACGCTAAGCCCACATCTCGTCGAACTCTTCAACTTTGAAGAAAAATACTTCGATTCCTGTAAAGATAAAAGTCAACTATTGTTGACCACATTAAATGAGGTTGGTAAAATTACCAACTAACAGGGAGTTACATGAAACACTCGGCCTGATAAATTGTTTCTCCAACAACTCTTCTAACTGTTTCTTCAGCTCGTACAATTTAGATGTGGATATCTGATAAGGTGCCGATGAAATAGGACTTTTCCTGGTACAAAATCAATAGCAAACTCCATGTCTCTCTCCGGCGGTAAGTGTTAGCCTGTATTTTCGATAGGCTACAATAAATGCAGTTAATTAAGGTTGACTTAAGTTTGATGCTCAAGCTGGATCGATTTCATGCACTTAAAGAGATGTTGCCGTTCGACGGAGAGGCTTTGACAAGCAAGCAAGATATCAAAGAGAAGTTGGTACCAGATCGACGAGCCAAAAGCAGTTACTGTCAAAGAGATGTCATTTGAAATTCAAAAGATGTCTAGGGTAGATTTTAGCAGTTATGTCTGACGGTTTCTGTAAAGGCAGTTACTTAGTATAAAGCGGTTCCTTGCAATTTACCCTTTTTTTCCTTTTCTTTTAAGAAATTTGCTTCGACAGATTCGACACGTGTTCGATCCCAACCTTTACTTTTTGTTTTACGCCAAGAACATTCATACTTTATGCCAGACATAAACACAATATGCCCTGAGATTTACACGTTGATCTATCTAGTTAACCGTTTTCGAAAACTAGCGTTTGTTTACCAAAAACCAAGGTAAACAAATTGGCACGCCTAGTGGGACTGTCTGTGTTATTTGTTTCAAAAACATTCAGAAAAAACATTTTTTCTGAGTGGTTTGTTCGTTTTGTTTAAAATCATGTGATTCTTGTTGTGCATGTTCTTAAGGAACAAGAAGAAACTCCCATAAATGGTACGTAATACACGTAACAATGACTCGCAATCTAGTCCATAAATGGCGGATGTAACATTAGAAGTTACTTCACAACAACAAAACCCACAAGTTACGCCAACCGTTGGCATGAGTCACACAGAAACATTGGGCGC
Organism: Medicago sativa; assembly: GCF_051527215.1. NCBI lineage: Eukaryota > Viridiplantae > Streptophyta > Magnoliopsida > Fabales > Fabaceae > Medicago > Medicago sativa. The sequence goes on from NC_140751.1 coordinate 38,003,322, forward strand.
AACGATGCCCACTCACGTTTATTCGACTATACCCGCTGCGGCATCGACTGTTGCTACAGCCGCACAATCACAAGTTGGTTTTGGATGCCAATCATATCCAAATACATGGTTCTTCGATAGAAACCAACTGCATGGCATGCCGTAATCTTTTATGGCAGACATACTGTTTACCAGTGTTTTCGGCAAACTACGTGCTAGTTCTGATTATTACAAGCGAGAATGAACTAGAAATCTCACGACATGTTGTGCAAAGGTTTTGATCGAAAAGAGGTTTGAAAAAAGGCCGTGAAATGCATTCAGGTTACTTAGAGAGCAAGACGGGTTTTGAATGTAAAGAAAGCACTGTCTCTCGACAGGTTTGAGATTGCAAGTAAAAGCAAAGCAATATAAAATTAAAAGAAAAAAGGTTAAAAGTTTAAACGCGTAAACTTAAAGGAAAGGTAAAATGCATTGCATTAAAAATAAAGGTGGTCTACAAATCAGTTTACATACATTATGTATAATTCGTTTCCCTAGATGCCGGTAGTTTGAGTGTTGTAGAATTTTATAAATGATTTGCGACCCATTTTCCGACTTAGAAACACTTATTTATACTAGAATAACTAACTGGCGAACCATTAATCCCATGATCAACATTTCCTCCATCTTGGACAACCTTTTGTCCCACGTTTCCACTAAGGGAACCGCTCTTGAGCTTGAAATCATGCTTTCCTGCATTGATTGCACTACTTCGACGCGATCATGCTTTTTCAGCCTTACTTTGTCGAACGCTTGCCTATGCGCACTAGGCTTGCCATCCTGTCGAAATCCTCAACTTGAAATGAGAAAGCCTTCGATTCCTGCAAAGTTAAAGGTCCATATTAAATGAGCCTGTCGAAATTACAGGCTAACAAAATGCCCCCCAAAAATGCCATTTTTGACGAAACATCAACAAGAGGAGAATATTGGCATTTTTGAATAATGCCTCGAGTTATTTTAAAACGATGACATCATCAAACCCATTACCCTTCAATCATGATCCTTTTCAATTTCTTCTTTTTTCATTGATCATTTAAGGGCTTAACTGGGCCATGTCCTCCGTACGTGCATAAAAGCTTTGATAAATCGTTATCAAAACTCTCTTAGCAGCATTAGTGACGTGCCGTTTTCCAAGGAAGCAATGTAACAACCCAATTTTCGTTAGATTTATTTTATTATTTATTTATGTGTGTTATATGTGCTTATATGTGATTATTTGCCTTTGTATGTATTTTTGGTTGGGATTGTAGGATTCGGTGTTAGAAGGGTATTTTAGTCATTTTGGACTTAGGGGCATTTCGGTCATTTTAAGAGTAGGGGTAATTTTGTAATTTTGTTGAGGATTGTTTTTAGTGCTTAGTGAGAGTCGTTATTTTACTAAGTTACTAGAGAGTGTAGTAATTATTTTATTTACCGGTAAGTGACCGTTAGTGATATATTTTACCGTTAAGTGAGTAGTAACATTTGGGGTTAGAATAGAAATGGGTTAGGCCCATTAAGGTTTATGAGATAAGCCCAATTGGATAGAGCATATATAAACTCTAGTTGTTGGTGAAAATTAGGTTTTACAAACATTTATCATTTCATTTCATTTGAGAGAAGAGATAGAGATAGAGAGAAGAAGGGTTTGAAGAGATTGAAGAGGAAGGCTAGGGCTAGAAGAGGGATTCATCATCTAGAAGCTAAATTGAAGCTTGGGTTAGAGAATCTTGGTGCTAGAGGTAAGAGGGTTAGATTTCAACCATAATCCCTAACTTTTCATTTCTACCCATTTTGTGAAATTGATGAATTGATTTTAATTGGTGTAAATTCTTGCATGATTGTTGTTGTTATGTTTGAGGACATGATTTGTTGATAATCAAGTTGTTGTTGATGAAATTACATGCTCAATATATGTTTATATGTATACTTGTTGATTTTGCTCAAAATGGTATAAATTAGTGTTGTTGTGGTTGATTAGTGATGGATTCATGTTTGAATGAGGTTGTTGATGAATTAGATATGTTGTTGTTGTTGATTTATACCATGGGTATTCCATTTTGTGAAGTTGTTGTTTGAATTGGTGAAGTTGTGCTAAGATGTTCATGTGAAGGACCAAAATGAACTTTTGAAATATGAAGTTGTTGACTGAGTTTTTGATGTTGTTGGATGAATTGGACTTGGTATAATTTCTGTTTTCATGTTGTGGTTGTGTTAGTCGAGTCGTTTGGGAGAAAACAGGTTTTTCGTGTGAAATGTCGGTGTTTAAGCGTTTTTGCAAATAAGTGATTATGTGAGGTTTGGGAGAAATGATTTTGGGATGGTTGAAACTTGAATTTTTCTGTAGATTATGATAGAGCTAAGTGTCAGGAGCGTGTAGGCGAAAACGGCATCAAAATCCGATTAACGGTTTGAATTTTATGCGCGAAATGGTGAAAACGGAAAAAACGAAGAAAAAGATGTGCTGTCAATCGAGCACGGCCGTGCTAACTTTCTGTTTCCTAGGCACGGCCGTGCCGTGCATGGCACGGGCCGTGCCGTGCTGACAGAACTTCGATTTCTGCGTTTTTTGTGCTTTTTCACCCATTTCTGCTTTGAATTGGCCTTTGGTGTAAACATGAAAGTTTTAGATAATTTTGTTAGTTTTCCAATGGCTTTGGTTTGACTTGAAAATAATTCATGGATTTTGAGTTATGAGGAAAACACTCTAAGGATGTCTTAGAGAAATTTTACGAAAACTCCGCATAACCACTTTTAAGTCGACCCAAATCTTATGGATTGCTTCCTACTTTCAAACTTGGATTCTATAAGTTCAATTATGGTTTTCAAACTATGATGTGTTGGTGTTGGGTCTAACTTGTCTTGCTTAGAAAATGGGAAATTTCTTGAAAAGTGTTTCGGTGAGACGAACTTTGTGATTTTCATGAATTCATCGTATTTGGCCGATGAAATGCTTATGTAACCTCTATTGCACATATATGTGACTTGTGAGAATACATGGCATAGGCAATTGAGCTTGTTTGCTTGGTTTTGACTTAAATGTTCAATTGCTTGTAATATTTTGACTTTGAGAGACGAACTTGATTAAAAATGATTTTTGAGAGCCTATTGCTTATCAACCATTTATGAATAGATTAATATGACTATGAAATGGTGTATGAATGTTTGTTGAGTGATGAAGTTGATGTTTGTGATCATATGTTGTAGTTGTTCCTTATTTTGGATTGTAAAGAATTATGTGGAAATGTGGCAACTATATGTTGATTTATGTGGAGATGATTGGTGATGCATATGTGTGTGACAACCATATGTTTCTTGTATTGTGAATGTTGTTGGTGATTGTATATATATTATGTGGTGGTGAATTGTTGTTGATTGCATATATACAAATATTGGTGATGTTGAGGTGAATTGTTTGTGTGAACATATGCATTGTAGTTGAGTCATATGTTCATGCATACATGAATGATGGTGGTGGATTTTATATCCAATTGAGGTGATTACGATGTTTTTGTTTCAACGAAGGTGACGACCTTGAGGTGTTTTGGTACCACATGCATCTAGATGAGTCTAGAGCCATTGCATAAACTGTTGGTGAATTGAATTGCATGGAGATGTGTTTGGTGATTGATTTGCTAATTGCAATTGTGGATTGAATTGTTAATTGTTAATTGTTGATTGACAAGGTGAAATTGTGATATGTGTATGATACACTTGTTGATATGAACTTGGAATGATGGTAATGAATGATATGAATGTTGTGGATACTTGTGAGTATGTGTATAATTTAGCAAACATTATGCTCAAATATATCTTTCATTCCAATGTTCTTACTATTTTCTTATATGGATTATGATGATGTAATGCTAACCCTCAGTGGTTTACCACCTACCTTTCTGTATAGACGGGTAGATGGAGTGCAGGATGCTTAGTTTGTTTGCTTGATGATGCCGAGGAGTGGAGTTCCTCTTTTTATGCAAGTGTCTAGATTAGGGCTCTGATCTAGGGTAGTTCTTGCATGTTGTTTTATTTGACTATGTATTTTGGAGTTGAGTTGGTACTTGTTATTTGAGATTTGGAGAATACATTTGTATTTTGTTGAGACCTGGAGATGTTTTATGATTATATGTATGTTCCGCTGCTATGTTATGTAAACATGATATTTATGCATGAATGAATTGTGGTTTATTCGAAGACGTAGCATCTATTTCTAGAATATGTTTGTATATTCGCGCGTTTTACCGCTTATTAGAAATAGGGTGTTACAAGCAGCGGTTAAAAAAAATCCCTTGAAAAGAAACCTCCCTTGTTTTAAGAAACTGCTTTGTAGTTAGTTTCTTGCTATAAAGCTCTCGGGTCTTGTCCTCCAAATTGTTCCTCTCTTAACGCATCACGAGATATTATCTCGCTCATTCCTAAAACATGGAAACACTTCCGACCGATCTCCTTATGGTTATTACCAAAAAGGTTGCTGCTTTTGGAACTCAAGACCTTTTAAACTTTGGTGTCATATCAAAAATCCACCATCAACTCGCTAACAAAAAGGCGGAGCTCAGGGCGTTGAATCGGGATTGTCTATGGTACATTGTTGATCCCACTTCATTCCTGGCTAAATGCCGATTTGTGCGCCGGTTGCCCAGCAGTGGACATCCTTCTTACAACGTAGCGATCGCTGCTTTCATGCTTCATCAAATTCGCCCTAATTTGGAAAGGATCAAACAAATCTTGGCGAAGGCAATGAAGCATGGTTTCGACGGGGCTACCTATTTTAACCTTATGCTGGAGGTGTTGCCTGCAGATAATCTTCCTGACGATCATATCCTTCCTTTGTTTCAAGATCTTTTCGACTGCCGTCAACTTGCGAACTGCCGTAACGTTATTCTGCATACAGCGGGTCCTACGACAAACTTATGTCTATCATGCTACCTCGACATCAAGCTTGCTTGGTTTTTACGGCATTTTCGTTTTTTAGATCTTGGCTTTTTATGGTAGTGGATATCTGGGGATTTGTAGGCATGCATAAATTGGCATCACCTTCGTCTTAAACTATAATGCCAAATTTTGCTTCCTTTTGTTTTGGTACTGTTATGTGCATGTGTTGTAACATAACAGTGCCTAATTTTGTAACTCTTCAGCAATGTTTTGCGTTGTCTTGTTAGTTCAAAGCCGAATGTTTGTTCCGTGTCGAATTTTTAATGTCTGTGCTATTTTTATTTTCACACATTAGGCTTATACTTTCAGTACGTGCCTTTATTTCGACATTTATCAAAGAATTTTATTCCTTTGATAAATTGTAAATGGTAAGACTTTCAATTTTCAGGATAATAATTATTTGCAACAAAGAGACATTTGCAAATGAACCAAAGTTTGTAATGAAAACTTTAATAAACACAACTCTTTGCTCTGGCGTTTTTCTAATGACAAGTTTGTCAAAAGGATACAAGACAATAATTACATCTATCGTGGTTTTAACCATTTCTTTTGGTTTCTACCCGAAACTTTAAACATCAAAGGCAAGAAATGCCAATTTTCACCATTTGATTTTCAACTTAGGAATCATACGAATTCTTATCATAGATACAATCGATTTTATGGCCAACTGACCAAATTTTCCTTAAGTTTCAACCTAAGTGTTTCGATAGTATCTTTGTTAATGGTTTCTTAACCATCCTTTTCTAAATACCAGACATTAAGGCCTTCTTAATCTCACACTCTGGCTAAATAACCCTGATCTGGTTCTAAGTGTCTTGTTTAGATGTGATGATAATCCTCATCATTCCCTGAGCCTAGGGAATTCAAATCTTCCACAATAGGTTATGTGTCGAGAATTTCCCTTTCCCACATGAAATCATGAGTTGGATGGAGTCTTACAGAACTTGCATCTCCTTGATTAGTGCCAACAGACTTTACAGATGCACATGGAGCAATATTTGCTAAACTTTTGTTGAAAGTCTTTATTGTAATCTGATTCACTTCAGCAAGAAAATAGCTTTGGTCAGCATCAATATTTTCGACTGTACGATCATCTCTCCAAATTGAGATTCTTTGATGCATGGATGAGGGAAGAATACATATCCCATGAATCCACTTTCTTCCTAACAACAAGTTAAAGTTAGCTTTCGATGGAACTACCATGAACAAAGTTGGTCTAATTACAGTTCCCACTGTTAAACTAACTTGGATGGCACCAAGGGAATGTCCAGCCTTTCCCTCATAATTCGACAGAGTTACATTATGAGGCTTCAAATCCTTGTCGGTCTTACCAATCCTTTTGAGTAACGACTGAGACATTAAATTGACAACAGCACCACCATCGACCAACACTTTGTTAACACCAATCTCATCCACTTTGGCTTGAATGAACAAAGGTTTAAGCCAATTCTTCATCGAATCATCTGGCTTTTCAAATATGGCTTCCAATTACCTTTAGAGCCATCGTTTGTTGCAATGTAGCACATGGGTTTGTATTCCTCCATGTCTTTGGGATCAAATTCTTCTTCCAAGTCATCAACTTCTGACACCATATCATACTCAACTGATAAAATGGAAACTACATTGCATAAGACATCAAAGTTCGGCTCTGAATCCATAAACTTTGAACCCAATACATCATCTTCATTAGGATCATCCTCGACTAAGGGAAGAGACAACCTTTCTTTCGCTGGTCTTCTTCCTGGTTCGACCATTCTTTGACCATTATTTGGTTCAATAGATTTGTCTTCAAGGCTTGCAGCAACGCCTTTTTTAGACCTCTGGTACCTTCTCCATTGAGTCCATGTCATGGGATTCTGTCCCTTGCAGTTGTTGCTATAAGCATACTTTTTCAACTCAAAGGCAGTGCCATTTTTGTTGTTATCAACAATACTGATGCTTCTTTTCACCATATTGTTCTTCCTATGTTGCACATTCTTATGGGTTGACTGAACCCATTTCTGGTTGGGTGCATATGGAATAAAAGTTTTTCCTTGACCACCATTGTTGACATAATTGGTGATTGAAGAGTTATTAATGAAAGGAATATAACTCTTTGTAAAGGAAAACTTAGGTCTTTGATCACCAGACTATTTTCCCCTTTTCTCAGGTGTCGGGATAGAACCCTCAGGGCCTTTAGTTGCCTATTTGTCAAAAACAACACTAAATCTAGGGCAGAGCATTACCTCAGAATTCTTTAGCTTGCATCAATTGAGGAAGTCAATCAGTTCTTCTTCAGCTGTAGGATATACTTTTTTAACTTCTCGTCGAACTACATCTTTATTGATGTCCACCATTCGATATTCTGCAACAGCAGCTTCTGCTTCGACAGACATTCCTTCGACAATATCAACAATTGCTTCAACCATATTGCAACCTGCGATGTCAGGTACATCATACTCGCATCTTACAAAGGATCAGAGTCTACTTGCATTTGCCGCTTTGGTTTGTCTCAAAACTTCAATCTGCCTTCATTGAGACCATTTTGAACCGAATCCATGAAAAGGGAATATCATGAGGTTTTATGTGCCAAATAATTATGATATTTACAAAATCCTCTTTTCTGACGTTGCTCTAGTGGTGGGATTTTTAAATCCTTAGGTACTACTACTTGACCATCATCAACTAAGAGATCGTAAATCTCTTCGTATTTGGTTACGTCGAACGTATATGTTTTGGGAACATATCTTTCATTGCTTGCTTCAACAAGATTATTCCCGTCTAAGGGCCTTAACGATTTACACGTATAAGGGGCCTAGGTTTTAGTTTAGCAATGTCAACCTCCCTTGTTTCGACATCGCCAAAAGCTATGTCGAATTCTTGATTGCTTTCATTTGATCCATATAATCAACCTTTTATGTGTTTTGATGTTTCTGAGTTCTGGCTTTCTCAGCCATTAGTCTTTAGACATATCGAACTCTATCGGCCAATTGGGCCATATCTCTCAAGTGTTGAGTGTCTAGTTTCTTCCTAATGGAATAATCTAGGCTACCAGCGTGCATTTCGACTAACTCATGTTCAGGCACTTGAGTGAAACATCTTGCCTTTAACAATCTGAATCTACTGAGATAATCGTCAATGGATTCAGTGAAATTCCTTTTGACACTTGCCAATTCTTTTAGACTTATCTTAGATTGGCCCATGTAGAATTGCTCATAACCTCTCTAATTGAGTCCAATTTTGGATTGAATGTGGTGTATGACTAGTAAACCACATGAAGGCATTCTTTGTTAGAAAATTTGGAAAATATATCAATCTCAAATTCTCATCATTTGCTAGATCTCCTGCCTCTCTCACATATCGTGTGATATGTTCGACAGTGGACTCACTTGTATCTCCTGCAAATTTGGTGAACTTAGGAATTTTATAACCCCTAGGAGGTTCAGATTTTAATACCAATTCCGACAAAGGAGAAACAAAGTTTGGCCTATGTAGGCTAATATTTAAACCATTTTGAGCCATTATATTTTCGACCAAATTGGCTATATTGTTATGTGCTCCTATGCTTTGTTGTTGGACATTCCTAACAACTTCATCGGCATTATCATTTCTATCCACCAAGATCACTTCAGGTTGATCTTGAATCACTGGTTCAACCGGTTGGGGTTGAGGCGTAAGTTATGGCCTCTGAACCATTGGTTCCACTAACTGTAACGGTTGTTGATTTTGATCTTGGGGAACCGATTGGTAAACCGCTTGTGGGGGTGCAAAGAAATCTTCTAGCCTCCCCATTTGGGTGGTTAAGGCTTGGTAACTCTCATCCATTTGTTGTCTTAACAAATTCATCGAATTTGTTGTTAACGGTGGTAGAGTATTTCGACCAAAAATGATAGAACTTGAGGGACTATGTATGTTGTGCATTGTGAACTGATTCGCTTAATCTTCAAATACGGATGCACTATTATGTGCATTTGCCATCGTTGAAGTTGGCATACCATACGTTTGTTCCATAGAAAGGTTCTGCACATTTGTATTTCTATCATCAAGCCTAGGCCTGACTAAAGAAGAACTTGGAATACTGGTGGTTGAAGGAACGCCAGATCGGTTGAGGGAGCAGTTACTCCCATTTCCGTCGAAACTGGCATAGCCATGGTTGCCCCAAAAGGGGTTGACACATTTAAATCTCCCAAAGGAGAAGTGGCTTGTAAAGATTGTGCTTGTGAAGATGATTGTGAAGTGGATGAACTGGCACAAGCCATAGATTTACCACTTCTCAAATGCATACACATACAACTTGGTGTTTTTAGCAATAAAGTTATGCGGAAATAGTAACAAAATTCAAAAAACGGATCTCACAAGGAGATGGATTTTGTTTTTTTTTTTTTTTTTTGAAAAACCGTTTTTTATGAAAAAGTTTTTGAAAATCAATTGAACAAACAGGGTCCCACCGGGCTGTTTACCCTGGATTTTGGTAAACTACTAAACTGGTTTTAAGACAAGGGCGAGTAATATCAGCCAGCAAATCTCAAGACCGTTTGTATTTGATTTCTCAACTTCGTCTGGTGACTATTCTAGCGAACTATGAATATAACCGTAGAAATCAAGAAACAGGGTGAGACCCGTCGAGATTATCTTCAATGCATCGATGCAAAAGCTTTAAAAAAGGTTTTAAAGGATAAAGGAAAAAGAAAAGAGTCTAAACTAAAGAGTTAAACTAGAAATTAAAGTAAATGAATGTAAAAAAGGTTGGTACACAGATTCATATGTTATGGCTTGTTTACTCGTTTCTCCTTTGTGTGTGTGCGGATAGTTTGAGTGTGTAAGCTTTCGGTATGTTTGAATTGTGACCCATTTTCCATAGAGGAAAATGCTACTTATACTAAGTAACTGCCTACGGACACATTTAGGACGTAACCGCTAATAACTGCTACGGGCGTATTTGAGTTCCAAATAACGCCTCTACGACGAGAAATCGTCATTTAGTTCCTCTCCTCGATGCCAACCGTTCTTCGACATCTTCTTCACTTTGTCGAACTTGAGACTTGAGCTTGCTTCGTTCTCTTCGAAATCTGGGCCAAACTTCATTGACCGCGTATATTATAGCCTATTGAAAATACAGGCTAACAAATTGCCCCCCAAAAAATGTCTTTTTCGTTGATATCTTCAGATAGAAGATGTAACGTCCCAATATTTTTATATATATGTGTTTTAATTGTTTTTGTGATATATTTTATTTTACTCTTCAATCATCTCTTTTCAGGTTAATTATTTGGTTATCTATCTTTATGTTATTTTATTAGATGCGCATTTTAATTATTTTATTTTTAAGTATGTGTGTGTGTTGTGTACACTAGCTTAATTATCCTAACGTATTAGTTTACTTGAGTATTCGTAACTTATGTCAATAATAAAATAATAATAATCTTAATTTCTTTAGAATTATGCATGATAGAATCTTTACATTGGTCTAACTGGTAACACTTTGTGTTCACATTGGTGTTTCGAGGCCAAATCTAAGCAATGCCCACTTGTTTTCAATTAAATTCACTTTATTGTAATCTAAACACTTTCATGATCATTGTACTGGTCCACTCTTAATTTTCCTTTAGAAACCACCAATTAAGAGAAAATAAACCTGTAGGGAAAATATCATATAGGTTGGAGTGTTGACCAAATCGGAGTTAATATGTTGGCAATAAAAATTTGGGTTAAATATGTTTTTGGTCCCTATAAATATGTCAACTTTTCGTTTTAGTCCCTCTAAAATTTTCCTTCAACTTTTAGTCCCTATAAAATTTTCAATCTTCACTTTTGGTCCCTCTTTTAAAGTAAACTCATATGTAGAATTCATATTATTTAATAAAATTTTCCAGAAAAATTCAAAATTTTATAAGAATCACTCCAAAAAAAATTCAGAATTTTTTAACAAAACATGAATTTAATATGAATTTTTATATGTTTTAAGGTTAAAAATTCATATTTAATTTGTGTTTTGTTAAAAAATTCTAATTTTTTTTAGGAAATTTTTTTAGAATATTTTATACATTTCTGCACAATTTCATTAAAAAATACAAAAATTAAATTAAAAATAAAGACCAAAAGTAGTGATTGAAAATTTTATAAGGACTAAAAGTTGAAGGAAAATTTTAGAGGGACTAAAACGAAAAGTTGACATATTTATAGGGACCAAAAACATATTTAACCCTAAAAATTTATGTGCAACCCTGTAGTCAAATATGTACCTTCCTTTCTTTTTATTTATTGCTACCTTTGACTAGAATAATTTCATTAATAGTGAGTTTATTTCCTTCAGTCCCAACTTAATTCTCCTAGAGTTGGTAACGTTTCTTATCTTACTTTCAGCAGCCCTTAATATTTTGAACCACACGTAACAAACATCCAAAACAAAACAATCTGAGAGAAAAGGGTGAGCGTAACCCTCTAGCAACAAAAACATAAAAATCCTCTTTTACATCCTGTTATCGTTCTTCTCCTTGTTTATTCTACCACTTCATCTTAGTGTGAGGTCTTAAGAATCCCAAGACTAGCTCGTGCATTTCGGTGCAGAAGCAACTTTAGGGACGTATTGTGTCACAGGAAAATCACCCAAAGGTAAAGGGCTTTTTCCCCATACGTTCTTACTAAGTGCTAGGACCTTGTTACGAAATAGTCACTACACCATTTGTTGTCTCTGGCAACACTTTTTTAGAGGACGTGTAAAAATTGTCCTCTAAAAGTGTTAACTATGATTAATTTTTTTGAAATTTTAACTAGAAATTCCTTTTTCAATTAAACAATTATCGCTTGTCTATGCTTTAAAATGCAAGAAGGATTAGATGTTGGTTCGCGTAGGAATACTGGTCAAAGTTCTGCTGAAGGATTAGATTTACCTTTTCAAGCTAGATCAAGTGCTAAGTTGAAAAAGATGGTACTGCATCAAATTAAGCAAGAAAAAATTGAAAAGTTGCATGAGAAGCTGCAGGGAAACAATATAGAAATGCCTCATGAGATTGTAGAAGTTGTAGACGGTAAATCATTTTCTTGTCTCATGATTATGATTTTATGCATATATTTTGTTTTGCTTGTTAATATATATGCAAAAAGTTGTTAGTAGTGACATCACTTGAAATGTAGTCAAGTGCCTGAAATTGTTAACTTGCGTGTGTAGAGTCTGAATTAGTGTTGTGTGAACTTATGATTATGTTGGTTGGCTGAATTGTTTAAGTGTGTCCAAGGTTGGATTTTGATTGTGTTGCAAAATTTTATGCATAAATTTTGTTTCTGCATTTTGTGGTGTTTGTGCGAACTTGTGATTTATTTTTCTGCATTTTGTGTTTGTTTCTGTGTTGCATAACATGGCACAAGTTACGGAAACTTAAATATGGGCCTGTAATGATAGAATAAGGAAGGGAAATGTGTAAAACAAATTTCCTATTTGCGGTTATGTTGTGTGTGTTTTACTTGTTGTTTTGGTTTTTATTTGTGTGAGGTATAACACTTGTTGATGATGTCCTGATTGTCCTCTGAACCAACAATATCTATGGTTGATGTATTTTGTTGTTCTTATGCAGCAAGGTATCAATGAAGATGTTGAAAAGGATGAGATAGATGAGGAATTGCAAGAGGAAGACGTAGATGATGAAATTCTCGAGGGCAACATAGGTGATGAATTTCAAGAGGATGATATAGATGATAAGAGGACGGCCTAGATGATGAAATTCAAGAGGATGACATCGATGATGAATTTGAAGTGGACGATTTGGATGATGAATTTCAAGATAAATTTGAATGAGTTGGATGGTGTTTTATTTAGATTGTAGTTAAACAATTAAACTTGACCGAACTATGGTTTTGTTATTTTGCTAGGCTCATACTTCGAAGCATTAAACTTAATAAGTAATGTTCGACATTTTGATTACTCTTATGTGTTGAATTAATGTTTGAACTATTTTATTATATTACATCTTTTGTAGATGTATTTCTAAATTCGATCTTGTTTTGAGTTATAATTGACAATTTTAATATTGCCTTTAAGCTATAGTTACATTTCAAAAATAATTGGAAAATTGTAATATTTTACGAGAACACTCTAAAAATGTTGCATGTAAGCTATGGGGACGTTTTTATGTCTTCTAAATGATTCACATATAAGGCAACAATTATTAATTGTCGCATCCTATGGCAACATTTAAAAACGTCCCCTTAGATTCCCCGAAAAATTGTCCCTTATTCCTAGGGTTTAGGGGACGTTTCAGAAAAGTGTGCCCAAAGATCATGAAAAAACGTCCCCTATACTTTTAGGCAACGTTTTTCATAGTTCTGGCAAAAATTTTCAATTGTTGTTATAAAGGATAAATGGTGTAGTGAGTGGTAGAAATTCTTTTCGTTTGAAAGAAGATAAAAATAATAATATTAATTGAAAAATATATATATATTTATTAAAGTTTGGAATTTATTTGTGAAATTTATATATGAGAATGTGGTATCGATTTTTATTATGTTTTATTTGTTTTGTGATCTTTGAGAATAAAGAGATGTAATTTGTTTATGATTTAGTTGTGTGGTTGCCTTAGTGGCTGGGTTCTATTTTTCTTTTGCCTAAGTGGCTAGATTATATATTTTTGAAAATTAATCATCATGGCATGGCATATGCAGCCTTTGTGGCTTGTTTCATTATCATGACATTTGTTTAGCCTTTGTGGCTCGTTTTTAGCCTTTGTGGCTTGTTTAGCCTTTGTGGCTCGTTAGCCTTTGTGGCTTGTTTAGCCTTTGTGGCTTGTTTATATCTGGATCATGTAGTGATTAAGAGCATGCATCTTATGCATAGTTGCATTTGGGTTTTTTTTTTTTATTTCCTTTTGATCGAGAAGTTTTAATGCTATCTACTTTGTGACATTGTTCTTGTGGTTTGAGTATGAACCAATTTGGATAAGGAAATTGACCCTTACATTAATATAAAGTTGTAGGTACCAAAGATGAAATATGAAGCTTGATGTCTGATGAAACGCTTACGGGGCAAATTGGGTTTTTCAATGAAAAAGAATACTAGTTTTCATTAATTTGTAATTTTAACTTTTAAAATATTTTTGAACTCTATTATTAAGGAGTAATTTTCTATTTATTTATTTTTAATAGTTTATCTTTCTATTAGTTTCATTCAAACAGTTTGTTTAAAAAAATATATAGTCTCATATTTTCTAAAGCAATGAATAATTTTAATTAATGTCTTGGATGAAAACATTGGGCGTTACAATATGGTATCAGAGCAATAATCATCGGACATAATTTTTTTTGGGTGGGACGATCTTATATGGCGCATGCTTGTGTGATGTATGTATATAGTTTATTTATGACTTAATTTGTAAATGGCTATATCTTTTATTAAAAAAAAAAGGGTCTGAAATAGGAGTAAAACTAATTTTTCAAAGAAAGGATTAATTTGGATTATTCAGCGGAAAAATAAATTAGTGATTTCTTAAGTTCGTAAACATGGTCAGGTGCTTAAGATCCTCAAAACCAGGAGGTTGCTTGACAAACACTTCTTATGATATTACTCCATTGAGAAATGCACTCTTTACATCCATCTGATATAATATTATGCCATGGATAGAAGTAACCTGATTGCTTCCAATATTGCAACTGGAGCAAATGTTTCAGTATAATCAATGCCTTCTTGTTGACTGTAACCTTGTTCAACAAGTCTTGCTTTGTTTCTGACTACTTCACCTTGTTCATTCAGCTTGTTTCTCGATACCAATTTTGTTCCAATAATGTTCTTATGCTGAGGTTTGGGTACCAGATCTCACACATCATTTCTTTGAAACTGATAAAGCTCTTCCTACATAGCTAGTATCCATCCATCATCTGAAAGTGCTTCATCAACTGTAGCAGGTTTAATCACTGACAACAGTCCTATCACAAACTCTTCTTGTCTAAAGTATGATCTTGTTTTTCTAGCACTCTCTTTGTTTCCAATGATTTGATCCTCAGGATGTGAAGACTTGTACTTGAATGTATTCTTGGATTGATTAGCTTGCTGAGAGCCATCTTGAGCTTCATCAGAAACAACTTCATCTTGTGCTTCAGGGGCTGGTTCAGTTTCTGGACTAACTTCAGATTCAGCTATCTGATCAGGTTCTGGAGTATCTTCAGGAACCTGTATATCTGCAAAACTTTCATCTTGCTCTGGAGTTTTACTTCCAGGCTCTTTGTCATCAAATTTAATGTGCATTGATTCTTCAAGACAAAGTGTTTTTGAATTATACACTCTGTATGCCTTTGACCTTTCAGAGTAACCTAAAAAGATTCCTCTTTGGGCCTTGGCATCAAATTTCTTTAGGTTGAGCTTGTTATTTAGAATGTAACAGGTACATCCAAATTGATGAAAGTAAGAGATATTGACTCTTCTTCCCTTAAAGAGTTCATATGTTGTTTTCTCCAAGATAGGTCTGATATAGATTCTATTTTGGACATAACATGTTGTATTCACTGCTTCTGCCCAGAAATGTTTAGCCAAATTGTTTTCTTGAATCATGGTTCTAGCCATTTCTTGTAAGTTCTATTCTTTCTCTCTACAACCTCATTTTGCTGTGGAGTTTTAGGAGAAGGGAATTCATGGACAATTCCAGGTTTTTCACAAAAATTTTCAAATGGCTCATTTTCAAACTCTCCACCATGATCACTTCTTACTTTTAAAATCTTCATTTCTTTTTCAGACTGTGTTTGAGTGCAGAAGTTGCTTAATACATCATAAGCATTATCCTCACTTTTCAGGAATTTTACCCAAGTCCATCTGCTGTAATCATCAACAATAACTAATCCATATTTACTTCCATATAAGGATGCAGTGCTAACTGATCCAAATAAATCAATATGAAATAAGTCTAAGGGTCTGGAGGTTGAGACAGTGTCTTTTGTTTTAAAATATGATTTCACAATCTTCCCTTTTTGGCATGCACCACAAAGTGCATCTGAATGATAGTCAATGTATGGTAGGCCTTTGACAAGTTGTAACTTACTAGGCTAAGAGATTAATCTCCAGTTAGCATGTCCCAACCTTCTGTGCCACATCCATTTCTTATCATTCACAGACAGATTACCTCCTTCTGATTAACTAGTTCAGAGAAGTTAATTTTATAGACATTCTCCATACTCTTTCCATTGAATACTATGGACTTGTTATCTTTGTTGATTACTGTGCAGTTGGTCTTTTCAAACATCACATCATAACCATTATCACAAAACTGACTGATACTCAAAAGGTTATGTTCAAGACCATCTACCAACCACACATTATTAATTGAGATAGAGGAGTTACCAATAGTTTCCGTACTAATGATCTTGCCAGACTGGTTGCCTCCAAACTTCACATTTCCTCCTTCTTTCATTGTGAGGGTGAGGAACATAGACTTCTCTCCTGTTATATGCCTTGAGCAACCGCTGTCTAGGTACCATGATTTTTTCTTTTCCTTTGCTCTTAGACATATCTCATTTTCATCTTCAGAGTCTGAGTCAGTATCTTCTTTTGAAGTCACAGTAGCCACTAACCCCATAGCTACATTTGCTTCATCTCCAGCTTCTTCCTTTTCAGACCCAGATTCACTGTCTAAATCTTCCCAGGTTGCCATTAAAATCTTCTTAATCTGCTTTCTGAATTTCTTAATATTCATGACTTATCCTTTGATTTCTCCTTTGATTTCTCCTTCTTAATCAGCTTTTGTTACCACCTCTCTTACTCAGACACTTCCTGTTCTTCCTTGCCAGATACTCAAGATTGTTGGAGAGCATAGCCATCTTCTCTGTAGGATCTTCATCAGAGTCTCCATCAGGTGACTCTTCTTCGGATTCAATAACTTTAAGAGCTTTTGATGACTTCCCTTTAGATGGTAGAGCAATAGATTTACTCTTCTTAGCAAGCTCATGTTCATTTAGACTTATCTCATGAACCTTGAGAGAGCTGACAAGATCTTCAACACTTAACGTGTTTAAATCTTTAGGTTCCTCGGTAGCATTAACCTTAGGTCTCCTTTTCCACCCCAGGGCTCTCCGTAAAATCAGCTCAGATATAATTGTTATTGCTAACCTCTAACCTAATGAATGAACTTGATTTTCATATGAAGTTAGATATGTATATATTATGTCATAGAGCCTTGACGTAGATCGTCAAGAACTAGAATGATAGAAGAAATCCCTAGCAGGCAAGCTTCTTAGTATATTGCTAACATGATCAGAAGCAACATAACTCTTCTTCAGTATTTGTAGTCCAGAGACTAGGGTTTGAAACCTTGAGTACATCTCCTCAATATTTTCATCATCCTTCATCTTGAACAACTCATACTGATGAATAAGCTTAATAGCTTTTGCTTCTCTGACTTTCTTGTTGCCTTCATAGTTTGCACAAAGAGAAGCAAACATTGCCTTAGCAGTGGATTTGTCACTCATCTTCATATACTCTGCTTTAGGTATAGCAGTTACAAGTGCTCCTCTGATAGTATGATGCTTCTTATAAAGTTTCTTCTGAGCAGGAGTATGTTTCTTTCTATCAACACCAGCTCATTCTTTATCAAGGACTAAGTCACCAACACCATCTTCAAGTATGTCCCAAAGTTCTTCATCTAAACCCATGACATAGCTGTAGAAGTTGGTTTTCCACCAAGAAAATTCTTCAGGATCTCCATTGAAATTAGGAACTTTTCCAGAGTTAGATTTCTTTTTGTCACCATAGTCATATGGAACAACATTGTTGTTCCCAGATTCCGAACTGGAGGAATCACCAGACATGTTTTTCTCAGATCTTTTTCTGTTACACTGTTAAGTGTTAAGACAACAGACCAAGGCTCTAGATACCAATAGAAGGAGAGAAAAACACAAGAAGGGGGGTTGAATTGTGTTAGCTTTTTCTTCGTTTTCTCCTAAGTTGAAAACACTGATCAGAAGAAGATAGAGTTCTACTTCTGCAAGAGATTTCCTATGCTCCTGAACACAATCAAGAGACTTCCTATGCTCAAACACAACTGCAAGAGACTTCTATTTAAACAGAATTACAAAGAAAAAATTTTGAGGTTGAACACTTGATATACAATCAATGGTGTTCACAATACAAATCAGATACATACTGTTAAGACTCTAGAATTTCTAAGATATGAAAGTTCTTAAGAAATTCTAAGTGAACTTTTGATTGTAGAACAATTTCAGCAGAGTTTTGACACTTGTAAATTGTTGTTGAGTGTAACGCCCTATTGCTATTAAAGCGATAAAACATGCGAATATAACGAATATTCAAGAAATAGACGCTATGTCTAACATAAACCAAAAACTCAACATGCATATATATAAAATATCTCAGCAGTCTCAGCAGAACAAAACATATAATTCCTCAAATACAAGCCATGGTCAAAAATACACCAACATATAAATCCTCCAAGTCCTAAACAAAGGGACAATAAAGTCAAATCAACAACAGACACAAGACACTAAAGCCTAATCAGAGTCTGTCCTAGACTCTAAGACACGACAGCAGAGAAAGCTCCTGCCATCCAAACATCCACTAAGCAAACTCATCGAGCAACTAATCCTGCACAGCGTCTACCCATCCATACAGACAGGTAGGCGGCAAAAACCACTGGGGATAAGCATTACATTAATCATAATCAATAAACAATAATTAACATGATTAATTCAATTCAATTCTCAAATAGAATACATGTTCAATTAACATTCATGGTTACATTCAAGCAACAACTCAAGTATCACAACTAGCATTTATCAACACATTCATCACTAACTACATCATTCACATGCCACATCAACATCATTATAATATGCAATGCGCCTAGACTCGACACGTATATGCATGTGGTACCAAATCTTCTCAAGGTCGTCACCCATGATGCAACAAAAACATCATATGTAAGAGAACACATCCTCTCTTATAATCCACCTATGTAAAATTACACCTCCTCTTTTACATTTCACATATGACTCGATATGATTATGATGCATGGACATACAACAATGACCCGATAATGCACAACTTCACCACAACAACGTCAATGTAAAAGTACACCTCCAATTACATTGACTATTTCAACAACATTGCATTATCAAGTATACATGTCCACACATTCAACAAATCACAATTTACACAAGAGTCATCATCACACACATCAATATCTCCTTACCAAATATCATAACGTTTCCACATACTTTCCAATAACCAAGTAAAATGGAACAACACATCATATCATGATAAACATCATATTCAATCGTCCACAATCGTCCACATATCATCCATTATTCACATAAAATCATTCATGAAAGAATTATAAGGTAATTGGATTTAAAGAACCATTTTCGACAAGTTCGTCTCTCATGTTCAACATAAAAATAATTGAGACGAATAATTCAAAAACCAACAAACAAGATCCAATCCCTCAACTAAGTATACCCCTAGGCCACATATAGGTGCAGTAGAGTATACAATTGCGTTTCACCGGTCGAATGTGACGAAATCATAAAAACTCAAAGTTCACCTCACTTTAAAGGAATTTCCATTTTCAAATCAAAACAAGCTAGGTCCACTACATTCACAGTTTGGACACCATTTAAACACTTTAAATGAACTCATAAAACAATAATTTGAAGTTAGGAAATGTAACACCCCGTTTTCCCAACGTAAAAATTTCATAATAAAAATCAGAGTAATTCAACTTAAACGGAATGTCACATTCTTTTTCAAAAAACATAAACTGAATAAATAAATATTTATCCTTCAAAATTACTCTTTTCCTCATAATCTTATTTATTTCTAAATTAAATATATATATCTCCCACTTATAATATTAATACACCAAATAGAAAATATACCTCTTCACTGAATAACAAATATATTTCTACACCAGATAACATATATATTTCTACACTAAATAACATATATATTTCTACACAAAATAACAAATATATTTCTACACCAAATAACATATATTTCTACACAAAATAACAAATATATCTCTACATAAAATAACACAAATATTTCTACACAAAATAACAAATATATCTCTACATCAAATAACAGATATATTTCTACACAAAATAACCCCACAACTTAATATTTATTTTATTTTCGAATCTTATTTTATTAAACAATAAAATAAGTCACAATGTCTCATAAATTTCTCTAAAATCATATAAATCACATAAATCTTATAAATCACACTAATCATATAAATATATTCTAAAACTCATTTAAAATAATTAAATAATCGAAACGGGAGTTACAACTCTACCCCCTTAAAAGAATTTCGTCCTCGAAATTCAAAGAACAAGAGGAAAATGAATTTAGTTATTACTTAAATATCTTAAACAAAATAGTAACTTCAAACATTACACAAAAATCACATTAATGTTAGTCAGTCAAACATGATCACATAATAAAACATAACCATTAAATAGAAAGCACAATGACAGTATTCTACCGTCACACGACACAACGACTCATCTACTTGGCCGGACGGACCGACATGCTCTGATACCAATTGTAACACCCCGTTTTCCCAACGTAAAAATTTCATAATAAAAATCAGAGTAATTCAACTTAAACGAAATGTCACATTCTTTTTCTAAAAACATAAACTGAATAAATAAATATTTATCCTTCAAAATTACTCTTTTCCTCATAATCTTATTTATTTCTAAATTAAATATATATCTCTCCCACTTAATAATATTAATACACCAAATAACAAATATACCTCTTCACTGAATAACAAATATATTTCTACACTAAATAACATATATATTTCTACACAAAATAACAAATATATTTCTACACAAAATAACAAATATATCTCTACATCAAATAACAAAAATATTTCTTCACAAAATAACAAATATATCTCTACATCAAATAACAAATATATTTCTACACAAAATAACCCCACAACTTAATATTTATTTTATTTTCGAATCTTATTTTATTAAGCAATAAAATAAGTCACAGTGTCTCATAAATTTCTCTAAAATCATATAAATCTTATAAATCTTATAAATCACACTAATCATGTAAATATATATTCTAAAACTCATTTAAAATAATTAAATAATCGAAACGGGCGTTACAGGAAACAATCCACAAGGTTTGGGTCGACTTAGGAATAGTTATGCGGAAGTTTCGTAAAATTCACTAAGAGTATTTTCCTCATAACTTAAAAACCAAAAATCATTTCCATGCCGAACCAACGCCTTTGGAAAGATAACAAGATTATCTAAAACTTCCATGTTTACACCAAAAATCAAATCAAAACAGAAACGAGGGAAAAAGAAGCAAGAACGCGAAACAGGGGGTGCTGCTCTGTGTAACTCGCCATTGCGAGTAACTTTACTCGCGAGGCGAGTAAGCTCTAGGGAGCCCCTGCTGCTCGCGTCCAACTCGCCTCGCGAGCACGGTGGCGAGTTGTGACAGTAAGCTCTCGGGAAAACCTCCACTTTCACCCCAAAACCCCAATTTTGACTTTCCAATGCCCAAATTTGATCCCAAGGCTTGTCTAAACATTTACAAACATAAAAAGACACTCAATTTGATATAAAATTTGACCCAAAACATGCTCCTAACAAATTCACCATTTTGACTCATTTTCATAAACCTCAAAAATAACAACACAAATCATCACAAACTCAAAGATTATGATTGCCCAAGGTTTCTAACATCAACAACAACACTCACAACATCAACAACAACAACCAATCATGAATTCATCACAATTCATCAACAACAACATCTCATATCAACAATTTTTGGGTAAAACATAAAGCATACATATATACATGATTTAAGCTTGCAATTTCATCATCAACAACTCAATTAGCATTCAATTTACATACCCAAACATTGCATCACAACATAAGCACGAATTTCACAATTAATGTCACAATTAATCAATTATTCAAATAAGCACTTATGTAAGAAATTAGGGTAAAAGCTACAACTAAGTGATTATGATCAAAGACTAACCCCCTTACCTTAATTCTCCACAAACTCAAGCTAAGGCTTCACTTTAGCTCCCAAAGTTTGGATCTCTAGCTCTCTCTCTAGCTCTTCTCCTTCAAACCCTTTCTCTTCTTTTGTCTCTATCTCTTCCCAAATGTGAAAATGTTGGTAAAACCCTATTCCTCTACTAGCACTAGCGTTTAAATAGGCTTTACTTAATTGGGCTCAACTCACAATCCTTAATGGGCCTAACCCATTTCTATTCTAACCCAAAATGTTACTACTCACTTAACGGTAAATTGTAATAACAACGGTCAACTACCGGTAACAAAATAATTACTACACTCTCTCTAGTAACTTAATAAAATACCCACTCTCACTAAGCACTAAAAGTAATCCTCATAAAAATTACAAAATTACCCCTACTCGTGAAATGACCAAAATATCCCTGGGTCAAAAATGACTAAAATACCCTTCTAACACCAAATTCTACGATTCCCGACCAAAAATACACGCAGAGGCAAATAATCACATAAGGGCACATATTAACATACATAAAAGAATTAAATAAATAATAAAATAAATATAGCGAAAAATCGGGCTGTTACATTGAGTCCTTGCCAATCTCTAAGTCTTCACTCCTTTATATAGAGATGTGAAAGAGACGTTGTGAATTGCCAGCACATCAAAATAGAGTCGTTTGAAGCTTTGATCAATCACCAATGATCTTTTGCCTGATATGGTTACTGTCCTCTAAAGGATCAATTTCAACTCGATTCCAATTGTGAAGGAACATCGTTGCAGGCAGAGCTGTTTTTCTTGTCTTGTAGTAGAGACAAAAACAGAGTAGTGGAGGTAGTGGTTGTACACTTCGTACAATTGTACTTTGTCAACGCTCTTCAAAGAACAAGCATCCAATGCATTCAAATCCTTTCAAAATAGACGTTGCTTCACTCTTCTAGTCTTCTGCAATGCTTAGACGAGATTAAATCCTTTGAACAGCCTTTGAAGCTTTAAGTCTTGAATCTCCTGATGAACTTCAGCTTCTGGTGATCTTCAGTTTCTAATGAGTTGCTTCTGATGTACTTGCTTCTGATGAACTTCAGGAGCACTAAACTTCAGGAGCACTTTTCTTCAGATGCTTCAAGCTTCCTTTTTATTAATTCCTTAGCTCTCTTTTGTTTTTTCAGAACCTATTTAAGATATCAAATTTTTGTCTATGGTTCTGTACACTTGAACAAATATTAGCATATCCAATTGACAATTTTTAATCCCTTGTTATCTTCAAAACTCTAAAAGGGTAATGTTAAACACATTTTGTTCCAACAATCTCCCCCTTTTTGATGATGACAAACATTAGTATTTAAAATGTACAATTGTTGTTAATCTAATTAACAAGTTGACTATAAGGGTTTGAGGTTTGTAAGCTCCCCCTGAGTCTAATAGTACTTTAAGGTGAGGTTTGTAAGCTCCCTCTGAGTTCTATCCATGTTAATTAAATTCATCATTAAAAAACGAAATAACACTCAGAATAATCTCACATTAATAGACTAAGAGATAAGAAGAAGATTCTATTAATTTAACTTGATTAGAATCAAATTAATGGGGCTCGGAGCCTATAAATACTATACATCTACTCCCCCTTTTGTCATCAACAAAAAGTATAAAAACTAAAGACAAAAAGAAAGAGATGAGAAAAACATAATGAGATATTCTATAAAACTGAAAAGTAAGCACATAAAGTTCAGAAGCATAAAAATTAGTCAGAAGCAAATAACATTGATCAGAAGTAGTTCAGAAGCATATAAGTTCAGATGCAGAAATAAAACAACATACATAAACACAGGCTACAGGTGTGCAACTAGGGTTGGGCTTCTTTCTGAAACATTTCCATCATCTGTTTCATCAACTTGTTTCTTTCTTCAACCTGTTGCTTCATATCTCTCTTGAAGTCTTCATTACTCTTGATCAATTTTTCTTCTCTAACTCTGGCTTCTTCCAATTTAGCTTCTGTGGATGACTTGTATTCAAGCAATAGCAATTTCTGTTCCAAGAGTTCTTTCTTCAGCTTCTTGTTTTCTCTTTCCAAATCAGCATTCCTTTGCATCAATTCCAGACTTGTAGAGGCACTACAAGAAAAACTGCATTTTGCGACCTTTAAAATGGCAGATTGCGACTGTTAGAAGGGTCGCAGATGTACAATTGCGACCCTTCCCCAACAGTCACGGACGTTGGGGTCGCAAGTGTCTTTTGCGACCCTTCATAGAACAGCCGCACCAACTGCCGCAAAAGGCACTGCGACAGTTGCTAAGGGTCGCAAATGAGGAGATTCAAATGGATTTCAAGGGGCTTGCGACAGTTGGGGAAGGGTCGCAGATGCATAAAATTTATTTATAAAAAAACGTTGCGACAGTTTGCAAGGGTCGCAGATGTTGAGTTAATTTAAAAAAAAAATCAGTTTTTTCCTGAATTTTTAATAGAACTATTTACTAATAAAAAATATATAAAACTAAAATAATTCATAATAAAAAATATGAACAAATTCATAAACTAAAATATGAATTTTACATTCATATAAAATACAAACAAGTGATACAATAAGGTTTCTTGAGTTCCTAACATGAAAATTTAATCAATTATGTAGATGATATTTGGCGAGGAAGTTGTTTTGATCAACTAGAGATGAATAGACTCCAAAGAATGCTATGCTCTGTTTGGTGATTCTATGTCTTCCGCCTAAAAATAAGTCAAAGATTATATAAGACACATCAATTAACAAAAATAAGCAATAATGTCACGCAAGTCATGATTCTAACTTATCGCGCAATTAAACTTATAATTACTTTCTGATATATTTGTCAAAAATAACCACTATGGAATAACCATTAGTATAGGAAAATGAACATAAAAACATCATCAACTTCAATTATAAACATCATCAACTTCAAGTATAAACATTAGCAGAAACATGTTTTGTGTATTGGATACTTGGTTTGGACTACTTGAGCTACTTGATACACATATATAATCTTTCTTCTAATCATGAATCGCAGAGTAACTTTCTATATGTCAACACCAACCACTAAAATGTTATCATATCAACAACTAAGTTAGTATGAAATCTAAACTAAATTATTATGATAAGATTACCACACTAGAACACAACAATCATAAGAAAAATCCAGAATTTCCATTGCAACATTCCATTGGCAGTTAGACACATAAACTCCATCAAAATACCTTACGAAAAAAATAAATAACATGGATTAAAATTTAGAACTAGTATCTCACCTTTTCAGAGACAAGTTTACTTGATGACAAGGAGTGCTATTAAATCAACCAAAGATAGCAAACTTCAATTAGGTAAAGATGCTGCAGAAAACAAAGACAAGGTGTTAATTGCTATTCTTTAAGGTTTCTAAATAAAAAAACAGTACTGAGTTCATTAAAAATATCATCATAGTAACATAAAATGAACTATAAATATAAATAAAATATGATAATACACCTCAAATTTCATAATAGCAAAGGGGAAATTTTATACTAAATGAACAAAAAACATCAAACATTCCTATAAATAAATGATCCTCTTGTTCATCATTCCAAGCTACCTGCACATAATCCAATCTTTCTACAATCACATAATCCTTTTGTTTACTATTTTCTTTAATTTCATCTTTAAACCTTTTCACCTCCACCTTTACTATTACAACTTATAGGTAGAACAGTCACAATCATAATTCTCATATAACAAAAACCATGGTTTGTAGAAATCATAAAAATCAATTTGATTTGATGCAAAATGATAAGACAGAAATCAAAAAGATAAAACGAGGCAATCTATAAGACGAGGAAAGCTAGTTATCAATATTAGATGAGAATAGTGAGAAAAGAATTAAAAGAGAAGCCGTTAGGATTTAGATTACCTTTGTAGAAAAGAACCTTATATCAATATTACCTCTACACTTTTTCAAGACTTCTTCCCACTACAGTCAAATCCCAAATAAAAGATAAATTATATACTGTAAGACAAAAGGAAATCATCAAACAAGGGTGTACCAATTATTGAATATGGCAATCCAAAGTCTTAAGCAAAAAATTCCAGCCACATATGACAATGACATTGAATGAATTCTAATATAGGTAAAGCAAACATATAATCTTGTAGTTTCATTATGACATGGCTACAAATTCACAAGAAATAAAATAAACTACAGCTACTGAACCAGCCAGCTATATCCAATTTCATTACTGTGCATCATAACCAGCCATATCTGTTGAGTCTTGTAGCATAGACCTTAGTCCAAGTGAGTCTATCAGAAAGAGTATAAAATATGGCCAGTTGCTAAATCAAATAATAATAACATATCAGATATCAATTCAAGACCAAGCTCAAACAACTCTGTAGCAACTAAAAAAATAATAGTGTGAACACAATGCACTGTGCTAGAAAGAACTCAAGTACCCACTTAACATAAGGCTTTTAGCAGTAAAAGGCTTAATAAACCATCCAAAAGCTTTGAAAATTATTATAAGACATAGCATCCAATTAAATTGATTCAAGAAAGCCTCTACGATCCAAAACATAAATAAAGTGAGGCATACAACAAATTATTCATGCCTACATAGACAAGCCTATGAATAAGACTTAATATCCTATTCTCATACAGAACTGATTCCATGAACAAGTTCTTTAGTCTGATGCAAAACTTGGATTTCTTTCATGTTTCAACCAATCAATTAAAACTCAAAATATATCATAGTTTTTCGTTTTACCACTAATCATAGAATGAACAACCAGACTATACCATACAATAGATAAAACTCGCACAAAATTTAGAAGCAGTGTGTTTACGGTATGTAGTTTGGAAGATCACAACTAGGTGTCATTATATTTTAGAACAAGTTTATAAATCCATCACAAAAAGCACCAAACAGAAGCAAACCAAATATATATCCTATCTCAAGAAAAATTTGTTTGTCACAGCATAAGGAATACTAATATATTTGAGAGAAATTTGTACCTATAACCAGCTTCAACACTTTGTTCTTTTTGCTACCTGAGATGAAAAATTACATTAGTATTGGATTAATAAGGTTCACAACTTTATATTATATTTTTATATTATATTAAATGATTAATTGAATTAAACAATCAGCTTTTGTACCTATTGCACCAAACAGCAGCTGGCCTAAAAGAACATCGCCTATCCTATAAAATTGATGCTTGGACATACATAAAGGAAAGGCCACCTGAGATAATTAAAAATCAACAACAACTGGTCCTTAAATCCATTTTGCGCATACCCCTGCCTCAAAATTAACTAAGGGCACAAAACTTAAAAACATGCACTAAAAATTGCAGCTATTTATCGCCCAAACCAAAACTGCACCTTCTGCATCTAATGACAAAAACACGCCCCACCCTTCTGCCTGGACCTACCAACAACTGCTCAAGCAAGAGCTAAAGCCAAAACAGTTGAAGAAACCGCCCCTTTGTTGGAGCAAAAATGTTGCTATTCCTCCAAAACCAACACAACAATTCCGCCAATCACACTATTTCCTCAATAGAGGATTGAATTGTGATAGCAAAGGAGAATCACAACACTTTGTGCATCACCAATCCATAGAAAATCATAAACTTAATCACCTCCCTCTCAACAACTTATGAACAGCAACTTCCATGATTTTCCCTTACTTTCACATGTTTTTCTTCCACCAACAATCTCAAATAAAACCATCTCATTATATATATACAAATCTTCCTATTTCAGAGGCTACTCAACATTATTGGAACTCATCAAAATTCAAGGGCTTACTAGTAAGATTTTTAAAACTACTACAAAATTATATATAGGAAACTAAATCCTAAACTTCCAAATCCTAAACTTCATAATCAGCATAGATAAAAGATACAATTATTACTTCAAGAACAACAAAACAGGATTACTGGGTCATCAAATTTCAACACTATAAAAATCCCATTTCAACATTTCACTCAAAATTTCAAAACAGGGTTACAGATTTTAACTAATGAAACAATGGATAACATTACCTTAAAAAATATTCACAACAACAACGTAAAACAAGAAGAAAAGATGAATAAGGTTTTGAGGGTTACCATAGAAAGAGAGAGTTGAGCACCGATTGAGTGAGTGAGTTGAGCACCGATTGATTGAGTTGACCATGATTCAGCATCGATTTAGCACCGATTCAGACAGATCCAGACATATCACCGATTGAGTGAGTGAGTTGAGCACCGATTGAGAGGTTAGGTTTTGGGAGTGAACGATTGAGAGTGAGAACATTCAGGGAACAAAGATTTTGGGGATGAAATTGAGAAAATTTTTGCAATTTGAGAGTGAGATGAAATATTTGGGTCTTAGGGTTTAGAGAAAATTTTGGGAAAGTGAGATGGAGTGGAAGGTGAAACTGAATATTGGAGTGAATGAAAATTTTGGCCAAGCCGAAATGGACAATTAACAACGCGGCTTCTAATTTAATAAAAAACCTGCGACTGTTGACCATAACTGTCGCAACAACTGTTGCAAATATGCACATTGAGGCAGTTATAAGGTAAGGGTCGCAATTGAAGTGTCGCAAAATGCTGATTTTCTTGTAGTGAGGCTGATTTGAAGTTGATCTTGTTCAACCAAGTTAAGTCCAATTCCTTAGGATGCACACCAGTAGGAATGAAATCAGTAGCATTCCTTTCTCTTAAGCATAGAGGATTTTGCACTCAAGTTCTTAGCACTTTTACTTCTTATAGATTACTATCAACCCCTTTTAGCCAATCTTGAAGCTTGTTTTGAGCAGACTCTTGAGCATCAAAACATGATCTTTGTAGTTCAGTCATGATAAAGTCTACTCTATCTTTCAATCTCTTCCATTGGTTCTCATAACTATCTTTGTAAATTAGATTATTCCTTGCTTGATTCAGATTGTTCAGCTCCTGAAATATATTCTCACACACATCTGCTAAAATAGTAGAATCTAGAAAACAATGTGGTTGGAGAAGGGACATTTATTTTGACAAGAGCACAAGGTTGAATGGCTAAAATTGAGGATGAAGGTTGGTTATTTATGGAGGTTGGAGTTTGAATAATGGTCTTTGAAGATTGATCAGGAACAGAAAGAGACTCAATATGAACTGAGAGGCTCTGTTCCGGAACATATTGTTTAGAAACAGTTTGTTCATGAACAGTTTGTTCAGGAACAGAGGCAGTTGGGAAGGTTGTTGAGGCTATTTGTAGGTTTGGTGCTTTTGTTCGGGGCTTTCTAAAGTAACTTCATCAGAAGCTACCTTAGAGGCTCTCTGTAGATTAGACTCAACGCCTGGTAGTTCACTAGAATAGTGATTGACCATATTCTCTAAGACTGATGTTTCTGAAGTTTGGTTGGTTGAAGTTGGATGAGATGATGAAGACTTATTTATATTTGAAGATTCAGGACCTACATGATCACCTAAGACATCTGCATCAGCAGGAACAAAGCTGAGAGGTTCAATCATGGGAGGTTGGAAAGGATGGTTAGCAGGTAGTGTTTCACAAACCTTGAATCTCATTTGAGCCATATCGTGTATTCTTTCATCAACACTAGGATACATAGGCTCATAGGGAACAATCAGCAGGCTTTTTGTGGAGTTTGGTGGATGGTGAAAGGCCTTTATGAATGGTTGTTTAAATTTTGCCTAGGGGAAAATCATCATAATCAGATGAAGTTGAGGAGGATGATGATGTGTTTGAGAGAGAAAGAAATGTAGAACTAGATTCTATATTAATAACATCAGCAGAGTGTGGAGAATCAGGATTACCTCTTGAAGCTTCTGGAATATCAGCTTCTAAACAATCAGCATTTCCCTCCTGGACTTGTTCAGTGGTTACCATCATCAGACTTCCAGCCTCAGTTGCCACAAACTCTTGTACAACTTAAGTAGCCTTAATCACTTCCTGAGCATCTATACCAACATCTTTTTGTACAATGCTAGATGCAGGGACTTCAATATCTTTTGATATCTCCAGGGCCTTCTGAAGACTAACAGCAACTTCAGCATCCTTATGAAGTGCAGATTCTTCTGCATCTTTCTTTTTCTTTAGCTCTCTGGTCACAAGATCAGTTGCAGCTTCAATATGATCCTCCTCTTCCATCACATAGTCTGCTACCTTCAGTTTCCTGATAGCTTGCTTTCTCTTCTTCTTTGGGATAGAAGGTTGATCAGGAGCAGATTGTGAAGTTGCAGCAGTTTTACCACTTCTGGTCCTTTTGGTTAAAATCTTATCAGTTTCAAGATCTTCAACCTCTTCTTGGATAGTTGGTATAGCAAGACCAACTATGTTCTCCTGAACTGCAGCTCTCTCCTTTGTAGCTTTCTTGGCTTTCTTGGAGGGGTGTTCAGAAGCATCTTTCAGATAATCATCTTTAGTGAGTGCATTCGTCTTGGTCTTTCTGCTCTTTGCTACTTGCAAAGCACCACCATACATGGGTTCAGGAACATCTTCAAGCATGATCCTCTTACCAGTTGTTGCAAAGTGATCTTTGATGTAGTTCATCTGAACATCAAGAGGATCTTGTTTGCAGATTGGAGGAAAATCTTCCATCATGTTGGACATTGCATCAGATTCCTTTAGATCTGTGTTGAGCTTTGTATAAGCTTCCTTCTCAATCAAATTCATGTTCCTGAGAGTTCTTTTATTGATGATATTCCCTGTTTCAGTAACAAGCTGTTCATCAGTGAAGAAATTGACTTTGCTGAGAGCTTTCAGAATCCCTCCTTGATGAAGAATCTCTGAGATAAGCCTTCGATAGAGAACCCAACATCTCCTGTTATCCTGGCTTTCCCTGAGCTGTTTAATCATATGCTTGAATATATACTTGGGCACATTTTCTTTTTCCTTCATGATGAAGTAATGAAGAAAAATTATGTGGTCCAAGGAGGGTTGATCACTACCACCACCTTTTGGTAGGAGATTTTCATTTTGGATTTTCAGGAGCATTTTCCTCTCCTTGCTTATGTCACAGTAAGCACCTTTCTTGTTACTGTTGAACATAGACTGATTGACTATTTCATTCCAAGGACTGGTCTTGCTGTTACCAATACCACCTTTGAAATTTCCTTCTGCAGATCTTCTGAAAACGAAAGAGATAATATCTTCTAAGATGAAAACTGTAACAGCCCAGGTGGGTCCCGCACCTATTAGTGGGGCCGTCCCACTACCCCGGCACTGTCACTCACAAGCTTAATCACTACCCCCTCCTCTAGTAGTGTTTTTGCCTCCCGTGGGAATCGAACCTAGTACCTGGGGATAAGTACTACTTCAATGCATTCCCACTACCAATTGAGTTGTAGCTCAATTGGTAGTGGGAATGCATTGAAGTTATACTTATCCCCAGGTACTAGGTTCGATTCCCACGGGAGGCAAAAACACTACTAGAGGAGGGGGGTAGTGATTAAGCTTGTGAGTGACAGTGCCGGGGTAGTGGGACGGCCCCACTAATAGGTGCGGGACCCACCTGGGCTGTTACAAAAACAGGGATGCCCATGATGCTTGACCTGATTTATGTGCATGTGAATGGTTCCAGACCCATTTCTTCCCTTGATTTTCCTTCCAGAGTAGGATCAATCAGTACATTCTCTGTTTCTTCCAACTTAGCAGCCTTCCTGTCATAAACATGCGCTCTAACCCAGAAGTGCCTAACCAGTGTCTTGTATGTTGTACCATTCAACATATTGAAGTAATCCATGAGACCTTGTGCTTCGTAGTAACTTCTGATGTCACAACCATGATGTGATAATGAAGTGAAGTCCACTGGATTCTCGGTTTGAATCCTAAGATCCCATTCTTCTAAGGACATAGTCCTCCCTTTGATTTCATAAGCAGGTGCTCCTTGCATGCTTGATGACGTTTCTGGAACTGAACTTGAGGACACCATTGATGAGTATGAAGATTTAGGGAACTAGGTTTTGATTGAAGAGAACGAACTTACTTCGCAGAGAAACAGAGTGGAAAGAGGAAAGTGTAGGTTGTGAAGTGAGTAGTGTGTGATTTGTCTAAGTGTTTTGAGTAAAACTTTTGCAATTCAGAAGGGGACAAAGAAACACAGCATTAATGACATAGGGGGCGCGAGATATTACATTCAAAGCTTAAAATCATCATTGCCCTTTTACGTTATACACTAATACACTTAAGCCACGTCAGAGTTTCTCAGAGTAACTGCCAAGTTAGTGGGACAGGTGTTACTAAAAACTAACTTTCAACGTTTCCATTAACTCTGCTATTCAGGAGCACAAAATCCAGTTTATGGAGTTCAGATGCTGATGTCATCTTCAGAAGCACATTTTCCTCATAACCTCAATAAAGAGCTTCTGATGGACTATAGCTTCTGAACGACTTCATGACCTAAATTCCTATTCAGGAGCAAGTAAATCTAATCAGACACAAAGTGCATGTTCAAATTTTTCTTTATAAAATCAAATATTTCCACAGTTAAAGGCTTCGTAAATATATCAGCCCATTGATGTTCAATATCAATGAATTGTATATCTAAAATTCCTTTTTGAACATAGTCTCTAATAAAGTGGTGTTTGATTTCAATATGCTTGGCTCTTGAATGTAGAATTTGATTCTTTGACAAACAAATGGCAGCAGTATTATCACAATAGATGGAAATACTGTTAGTATTAATCTGATAGTCTTCCAAAAGATGTTTCATCCAAAGCAGTTGTGTACAAAAACTTGCAGCTGAAATGTATTCTGCTTCTGCTGTAGACATATCAATAGTTGCTTGTCTTTTACTAACCAAAGATATCAGATTCTCACCCAGAAACTAGCAGTTGCCACTGGTTGATTTTCTTTCAATCCTATCACCAGCATAATCAGCATCACAAAATCCAACCAACTGATAATCTAAGGATTTCCTATAAAGGAGTCCAAGATTAGTTGTTCCTTTCAAATACCTGAAGATTCTCTTAACAGCAGTTAAATAAGATTCTCTAGGATCTCAATGGAATCTTGCACACAAGCATACACTGAATAAAATATCTGGCCTAGATGCAGTGAGGTATAACAAAGAACCAATCATACCTCTATACAGCTTCTGGTCTACTGTTGATCTAGTATCTTTTTTGCTTAAGGTGCAGTTTGGATGCATTGGAGTGTTCATCACTTTGCAATCTTCCAGCTTGAACTTCTTCAGAAGCTCCTTTGTATATTTTGTTTGATGAACACATACTCCATCTTTAATTTGATTGATTTCAATTCCAAGGAAGAACTTCAACTCTCCCATCATGCTCATTTCAAATTCATCCATCATTAACTTAGAAAATTCCTTGCAAAGAGATGCATTAGTAGAACCAAATATTATATCATCAACATATATCTGCACAACAAGAATGTCTTTCTCAAGAGTCCTTCTGAAGAGTGTTGTGTCAGCCTGACCTCTTTTAAAATCATTCTTGATCAAGAAATTGCTTAGTCTATCATACCAAGCTCCGGGAGCTTGTTTCAAGCCATATAGTGATTTCTTAAGTTTATAAACATGGTCAGGATGCTTAAGATCCTCAAAACCTGGAGGTTGCTTGACAAACGCTTCTTCTTCAATGACTCCATTAAGAAATGCACTCTTGACATCCATTTGATATAATATTATGCCATGGTTTACTGCATAGGATAGAAGTAACCTGATGGCTTCCAATCTTGCAACTGGAGCAAATATTTCAGTATAATCAATGCCTTCTTGTTGACTGTAACCTTGTGCAACAAATTTTGCTTTATTTCTGACTACTTCACCTTGTTCATTCAACTTATTTCTGAATACCCATTTTGTTCCAATAATGTTCTTCTGATGAGGTTTGGGTACCAGATCCCACACATCATTCCTTTGAAACTGATTAAGCTCTTCTTGCATAGCTAGTATCCATCCATCATCTGAAAGTGCTTCATAAACTGTAGCAGGTTTAAGCACTGATAACAGTCCTATCATAGACTCTTCTTGTCTAAAGTATGATCTGGTTCTTCTAGGACTTTCTTTGTTTCCAATGATTTGATCCTCCAGATGTGAAGACTTGTACTTGAATGTATTCTTGGATTGATTAGCTTGCTGAGAGCCATCTTGAGCTTCATCAGAAGCAACTTCATCTTGTGCTTCTGAAGTCGGTTTAGCTTCTAGACTATCTTCAGATTCAGCTATCTAAACAGGTTCTGGAGTATCTTCAATAACCTGTATATCTGCAAAACTTTCATCTTGCTCTGGAGTTTTACTTTTAGGCTCTTTGTCATCAAATTTAACGTGAATTGATTCTTCAACATAGAGTGTCTCTGAATTATACACTTTGTATGTCTTTGACCTTTTAGAGTAGCCTAAAAAGATTCCTCTTTGGGCCTTGGCATCAAATTTCTTTAGGTAGAGCTTGTTATTTAGAATGTAACAGGTACATCCAAATTGATGTAAGTAAGAGATATTGGGTCTTCTTCCCTTAAAGAGTTCGCATGTTGTTTTCTCCATGATAGGTCTGATATAGATTCTATTTTAGACATAACATGTTGTATTCACTGCTTCTGCCCAGAAATGTATAGCCAAATTGTTTTCATGAATCATGGTTCTAGCCATTTCTTGTAAAGTTCTATTCTTCCTCTCTACAACCCCATTTTATTGTGGAGTTCTAGGAGAAGAGAATTCATGG
Organism: Medicago sativa; assembly: GCF_051527215.1. Lineage (NCBI taxonomy): Eukaryota > Viridiplantae > Streptophyta > Magnoliopsida > Fabales > Fabaceae > Medicago > Medicago sativa. The sequence goes on from NC_140751.1 coordinate 38,037,893, forward strand.
ACAATTCCATGTTTTTTACAAAAAGTTTCAAATGGCTCATTTTCAAATTCTCCACCATGATCACTTCTTACTTTTAAAATCTTCATTACTTTTTTAGACTGTATTTGAGTGCAGAAGTTATTGAATACATCATAAGCATTATCCTTACTTTTCAGGAATTTGACACAAGTCCATCTGCTGTAATCATCAACAATAACTAATCCATATTTACTTCCATGTGAGGATGCAGTGCTAATTGGTCCAAATAAATCAATATGAAGTAATTCTAAGGGTCTGGAGGTTGAAACAATGTTGTCTATAAAAGGATGCAGTGCTAATTGTTGCCATTCTAACATTGTCTATAAAAGGATAACCATAACGTTGGTTGATGGGTACTTGATGAAGCATGCTGAGGGACATGAGTGTCCTAGATGGGATTTGTCCCTCCTCATAAACGGGAGATATATCTTTAGGCCTCTTGATGAAATATGACTGTAAAACTGCATGGCCATGCCGAACTAAGTCAATATAAGACATTGGACTTATTCGTTATTTAGTATATTTTGGAATCAAGAAATATAAATTTGATCTATAAAAGGGTGACAATATCTATGCCTTGGGATCAATAAAGATATCGAGACAAATGAGTAATTGTACACATGAGTATTATCATGGAAAGGTTTCGTCAGATCACTTGATATTCTTGTCACTTGGGTAGCAATGATGTGTTGCTAGATACCGCTCATTGTTTATAATATTAAATATTAGATTTAATATTATTGCCAACGTGATTAGAACCTATAGGGTCACACACAAAGAACAGTCAAAAGAGAAACATATAAGTATGACTTATATAAGGGGTGTGTTTAGTAAATAACGCTAATTAGTTAGCAAAATTACTAAACTCGTTGTTGGGCTTACTGAAGCCCAATAGTGACTTCTGACTTGCAGAGCACACTAGAAGTTCTATAAATAGAACTCTAGTGCTGAAGTTTTTGGTTACACGTTTTGGAGCAACCCTTCTTCTCTGCACTTCTGATTCCTTGGCTAGCACCGAGTTTTGGAGGAGCACTGTTCGTGTGGACTTGCTAGAGGCTTTACTGCTTGCTGCTTGCTTGGCTGTGATCGAGATTCCAGTTTCTAGTTTCCAACGTTCAGATTCCAAACTTCAAGGTAACTATCGAATCACTGATTCATGTTTGAATTTCGTAATGATCCAAGGAAAGAAAATCGAAAATATTCTGCTGCTTCTACTCCTTTCTTGTATTTGATTTTCCTTCACCATTTCTTATCATTCACTGACAGAAGACAAATTACCTTCTGATCAACCAGTTCAGAGAAATTAATTTTATAGACATTCTCCATCCTCTTTCCCTTGAATATTATGGACTTGTTATCTTTATTGATTACTGTGCAGCTGGTATTTTCAAACATCACATCATAACCATTGTCACAAAACTGATTGATACTCAAAATGTTATGTTCAAGACCATCTACCAACCACACATTATTAATTGAGATAAAGGAGTTACCAATAGTTCATGTACCAATGATCTTGCCAGACTGGTTGCCTCCAGACTTCACATTTCCTCCTTCTTTCATTGTGAGGGTGAGGAACATAGACTTCTCTCCTGTCATATGCCTTGAGCAACCGCTGTCTAGGTACCATGATTTTTGCTTTTCCTTTGCTCTTAGACATAACTGTAGCATTGACAATTTCAGATTTAGGTACTCATTGTTTTATGGATCCTTTGAGGTTAGTACTGGAAGCTTTACTCTTCACTTCTTGTACCTTGTGCTGTAAGTTTGATAACTTCTGGTTATTTTTGGTTCCCCATAAGCAATAACTGTTTTGTTCTTCTGTGCATGGCTTTTTGATAATTTCAGATTTAGGTACCCATTATATTATGTTTTCTGTGCATGGCTTTTCGATTTGATTCGATGTTTCAGAAACAGTTTCTGGTGAAACATCGACGTTTCGATTATACATATCGACAGAAACATAATTAATCGATCATAAAACGCAGTTAATAATAATATCAATCATGTGTATGTGCATGGCTTTTTGATTTGCTTTGATGTTTCAGAAATCGTTTCTGGTGAAACATCAAACTTTTCGATTATACATATCGACAGAAGCATGATTGGTAAATTATGTATAACAACAGTATATGTGATATACTGGATTTGATTGTAGTTTAAATAAGTCAAATGATATTTGTTCATGTTAATTGATCTGATGTATGGAGCTTTGTAACCGATTCTGTGTACTCTGGTGAAGCATCCTAGACTCAATCATGATATGTGAATAAACAATCAGAGTACTTGTTTAATAAGATCAGATTGTTGTGACTGAATTAGGGTTTGCCGAAACAATTAGGGTAATCAGAAACGTGTCAAGTGTTGATACAAAATACAGTGCTAATTCAAAGTGAATCGTTCATAATGGATTAGCTTCCGGGGCGCTGCCTCGGAAGCCCCGCAAGGGCAGCGGAACCCCCAGCTAATCTGCGTAGGGTGATCATATGTCGAATTTTAATTTAATTTATTTAATTATAAGGTATAATTAATAATAATAAAAGTGTGTTTGTTATTATTATCATGTGAATGATTATGGCCTTAGTCCTTTTTATTTTTTTTATTTCTTTTGGATATTGAAATACGGCCTACGTGTCGTGCCTCTCTCTTATATCTCAATTGTACATTCTCTTCTCATCCACTCCCTCGTATGTAAAACGAGTTTCTTTCATATGTAATGTAAATAGAATGTAAGGAGGTAATAGGGCTCAAGACGTTAGGATAGTCCTGGAAGTCAAGTTTGGAGAAGCAAGGTTGTTTCTAGGATTAGTTTAGATTCTCTCATTGGCTTGAGAGAGTCATAGCGTTAGGATGGCCATAATCATGTCAATTTATTATTGTATAATTGTTATGCATGTTATGTTTGGAGTGCGAATATATGTGATATATAAGCCGTGGTGAGGCGAGATCAAACTTAATAAAAATCCTTCAATTTAAAATATTAAGTTCAATGCTTTCCAAAAGTTTAACACCCTTCAAGACTAATATCGAATATGTGGGTTTTGCCTCCGTGAAGCGCATATTTTATACTAGTAAGTTGCGGTGCGGTAATCCAATTTACCCAAGTGTTATTCTTTTGGGTCTAACTTAACTAAATTAATTTTAATAAGATTAGAATAAATTTAGAAGCTATAATTGGGTAACGTCTATATGATAGATTTGAATAAGAGTTATTCACCTAATTGATTTGAAAGTTGTATATGATACAATTGGAAATGTTCCTACCTAAATAGCTGAGTTTTAAGTATAGCCCCCGTTGACTTAAAGCAAGGTGAAATAAGGATTTCAATCCACTAGAAAATCTTCCAACGTGATTTTCCGAGTCAAATGTTTGAAGGTCATTTGATTTGAGTAAAATAGTGGGAGCGTATTTAATTAAAGGCCAAGTTAAATATGTTATTTCATGATACTTATTTTGTATATTTTAAAATTGTAGATGGCCAATAACGCTTCAAACAACATTTTGCGATCACTCATTGAAAAGGAAAAATTGACTGAAACAAATTTTATTGACTGGTACCGTAACATGAGAATTGACCTCACCCACGAGAAAAAGCTGTATGTGCTTGATGGATCCGTTCCTGAGGCACCACCTGCTGGAGCTCCTTCTGCTCAAAGAAATGCTCATACCAAGCATCTCAATGATTCCATAGAAGTCTCTTGCATCATGCTAGCCACCATGACTCCCGAGCTGCAAAAACAGCATGAAGGGATGGCTGCGTTCGATATGATCGGACATCTAAGGACTCTTTATGAAGAGCAGGCTAGGCATGAAAGGTTTGATATCTCTAAGGCCCTTTTCTCTACCAAGCTATCAGAAGGAAGTCCCGTAGGACCTCATGTGCTCAAAATGATTGGGTATTCTGAGAACCTAGCTCGATTGGGATTTGTGCTTGAGCAGGAACTTGTTGTTGATCTTATCTTGCAATCGTTGCCTGAAAGCTTCAGCAGTTTTGTCCAGAACTTCCTCATGAATGACATGGACAAAACACTTCCATAGCTTGCAGCAATGTTGAGAACTGCTGAGAAAAACATGAAGGGAAAGAGAAAGGTTGCTGCCGTTTTAATGGTTAATAATGGCAAGTTCAAAAAGCACCATAAGAAGCCTAATAAGTCTAAGGGAAATGGCAAAGGCAAAGCTGTTGCCAAGCCATCAACCAAAGCTTTGAAGCCTACTGGAGGCGTGGCTAAGGAGGGCAAGTGCTTCTACTGCAACAAGCAGGGGCATTGGAAGCGTAACTGCCCAAAGTATCTGGAAGACAAGAAGAATGGAAATGTTCCTACTACTTCTGCAGGTATTTTTGTTATAGAAATTAATATGTCTACTTCTAAATCTTGGGTATTAGATACTGGATGTGGTTCTCATATTTGTACTGATGTGCAGGGCCTGAGAACGAGTAGAGCATTGGCAAAAGGCGAGGTCAATCTTAGAGTTGGCAATGGAGAAAAGGTTGCTGCTTTAGCTGTTGGAACTTATGTATTGACCTTACCTAGTGGTCTTTTAATTAATTTAGAAAACTGCTATTATATACCTGCCATTAGCAGGAATATTATTTCAATTTCTTGTTTGGACAAGGCCGGTTTTTATTTTACAATAAAGGACAAATGTTGTTCCGTTTATTTGGATAATATTCTTTATGCTAATGCAATTTTGATTAATGGACTTTATATCCTAGATCTTGATATGCCTATCTATAACATTAATGCTAAGAGGATGAAACCAAATGAGTTAAATCCGACTTACCTTTGGCATTGTCGTTTAGGCCATATAAATGAGAATCGCATTTCCAAACTCCATAAAGATGGAATTTTGGACTCTTTTGATTTTGAATCATATGAAACATGTCGATCTTGTTTGTTAGGGAAAATGACAAAGGCTCCATTTACCGGTCAAGGTGAAAGGGCTAGTGATCTTTTAGGTCTCATACATACTGATGTGTGTGGACCCCTAAACATAACTGCTAGAGGAGGTTTTCACTACTTCATCACATTCACTGATGACTTTAGTAGATTTGGATATATGTATCTAATGAAACATAAATCTGAATCATTTACTTTATTCAAGGAATTTCAAAATGAAGTAGAAAACCAACTAGGCAAGAAAATCAAAATGCTTCGATCTGATCAAGGTGGAGAGTATTTGAGCTTAGAGTTTGACAATCATCTAAAAGAATGCGGGATCTTGTCCCAACTCACACCTCCTGGAACTCCACAATGGAATGGTGTTTCCGAAAGGAGAAATCGAACCTTGTTAGACATGGTACGATCAATGATGAGTCATGCGGAACTTCCAAACTCCTTATGGGGATACACCTTATTAACTACAGCTTATACACTCAACCGAGTTCCATACAAAGCGGTAGAAAAGACACCATATGAGATATGGAATGGTCGAAAACCCAATGTGGGACATTGAAAGATTTGGGGTTGTGAAGCTTATATAAAACGACTTATGTCTACTAAGCTTGAACAAAGATCTGATAAATGTTTCTTTGTGGGATATCCTAAAGAAACTAGAGGATACTACTTTTACAAACCTTCTGAGGGAACAATTGTTGTTGCCAGAAATGGAGTCTTTCTTGAAAAGGATTTTGTCTCCAAAAGAATCAGTGGGAGCAAAGTAGATCTTGAAGAAGTTCAAGACCCACAAAGTAAAGACATACCGGTGGAGGAACAGGAACATGATACACAAACTGTTGTGACAGAAATTCCTATTCCAGTAACACAAGAACCACGTAGGTCAAGCAGGATACGTCAATAACCCGAGAGATATGGGTATCTCATATCAAAAGAGGGTGATGTATTGCTCATGGATCAAGATGAGCATGTGACTTACACAGAGGCCATTACTGGTCCTGAATCTGAGAAGTGGCTTGAAGCCATGAAATCTGAAATGGATTCCATGTACACAAATCAAGTTTGGAACTTGATCGAAGCACCTGAAGGAATTAATCCTATAGGATGCAAGTGGGTTTTCAAAAAGAAAATTGACATGGATGGAAAGGTTAATACCTACAAAGCACGATTGGTTGCTAAAGGTTTCAAACAAATTCATGGTGTAGACTATGATGAAACCTTTTCACCAGTTGCAATGATTAAATCCATTCGGATCTTACTTGCTATCGCTGCATACCATGATTATGAAATCTGGCAAATGGATGTCAAGACTGCTTTCCTTAATGGAAATCTTCTTGAGGATGTGTACATGACACAACCTGAAGGATTTGGCGATCCTAAAGCACCCAAGAAAGTATATAAATTACAGTGATCAATCTACAGATTGAAGCAAGCTTCCAGAAGTTGGAATCTTCGTTTTGATGAAACTGTACAACAATATAGATTCATTAAAAATGAAGATGAGCCTTGTGTTTACAAGAAGGTTAGTGGGAGCATAGTCTCATTTCTGGTTTTATATGTGGATGACATATTGTTAATCGGAAATGACATCCCTACACTACAAGGAATCAAAACTTGGTTAGGGAAATGCTTTTCTATGAAAGACTTAGGTGAAGCTTCCTTTATATTAGGAATCAGGATCTATAGAGATAGATCATAGAGATTGCTTGGCTTAAGTCAGGGTACATATATAGACAAAGTCCTGAGACGTTTCAATATGCATGATTCCAAGAGAGGATTCATCCCTATGTCGTCAGGTATAAATCTATCAAAGACTCAATCCCCTTCGACTAACGAAGAAAGGGATCGAATGCGTGATATTCCATATGCTTCAGCAATTGGGTTTATCATGTATGATATGTACTCGACCAGATGTCTCGTATGCTTTAAGTGCTACGAGCAGATACCAGTCTAATCCTGGCAATGATCATTGGATTGCTGTCAAGAATATCCTTAAGTACTTGAGAAGAACTAAGGACACTTTCTTGATCTATGGAGGTCAAGAAGAGCTCTCTGTAATTGGTTACATTGATGCTAGTTTTCAGACAGATCATGATGACTTTAAATCGTAATCTGGATATGTGTTTTGCTTAAATGGCGGTGCTGTGAGCTGGAAGAGTTCAAAGCAAGAAACAGTCGCTGATTCTACAACAGAAGCCGAGTATTTTGCTGCAAAGGAAGCTGTTTGGATTAAGAAATTCATTTCTGATCTTGGAATAGTTTCAAGTATTGTGGATCCCATTGCATTACTATGTGATAACAATGGAGCAATCGCACAAGCCAAAGAACCTAGATCTCACCAGAAATCCAAACACATACAAAGGCGCTACCATCTTATTCGAGAGATTATCGAAATGGGAGATGTTAAAATATGCAAAGTACCAACATTAGAGAATGTTGCCGATCCACTTACTAAAGCTCTTGCCCAGCAGAAGCATGATGGTCATGCTAGATCTATGGGTATTAGGTTTATGCCTAATTGGCTCTAGTGCTAGTAGGAGATTGTTGGTGTAAGCCCTAGAGGCCAATAGTTTATGTTAAACATTATCTTATGTATCATGACTACTTTTATTATTGAATAATATATGACACTCTTTATTATATTTGTGTAATGTTAATAAAGTCCTTAGAATAAACAGTTCATGTAATAATATATTAAGTGTGACTTAATCATGAGATTACATTATCATAAAGAACACTATTCTTAAATGTAACCGTAGTCAAAGCTTTAATATGAATAAAGGATAATAATAAAGCATCGAGACTATTATGTATGTAGACTGATGACCGCATCTCATGGGTCATAGATATGAGATATTAAGTCTATACATAGGTATAAATATTAGGAGTAATATTTCTACTGGATCGACCCACCGTGAGAATACTACATAGTAAGTTATGCAATTGTCATAAGATATTCTCACAATGATAATAGTGTATATCGCTCTTAGACCTGAAACCACTATGATCCCTAGATGTGGACTCAAGTGCTTTGTTGCCATTCTAACGTTGTCTGTAAAAGGATAACCATAACATTGGTTGATGGGTACTTGATGAAGCATGCTGAGGGACATGAGTGTCCTAGATGGGATTTGTCCCTCCTCATAAACAGGAGATATATCTTTAGGCCTCTTGATGAAATATGACTGTAAAACTGCATGACCATGCCGAACTAAGTCAATATAAGATATTGGACTTATTCGTTATTCAGTATATTTCAGAATCAAGAAATATAAATATTGATCTATACAAGGGTGACAATATCTATGCCTTGGGATCAATAAAGATATCGAGACAAAGGAGTAATTGTACACATGAGAATTATCATGGAAAGGTTTCGTCAGATCACTTGACATTCTTGTCACTTGGGTAGCAATGATGTGTTGCTAGATACCGCTCATTGTTTATAATATTAAATATTAGATTTAATATTATTGCCAACGTGACTAGAACCTATAGGGTCACGCACAAAGAACAGTCAAAAGAGAAACATATAAATATGACTTATATAAGGGGTGCGTTTAGTAAATAACGCTAATTAGTTAGCAAAATTATTAAACTCGTTGTTGGGCTTACTGAAGCCCAATAGTGACTTCTGACTTGCAGAGCACACTAGAAGTTCTATAAATAGAACTCTAGTGCTGAAGTTTTTGGTTACACGTTTTGGAGCAACCCTTCTTCTCTGCACTTCTGATTCCTTGGCTAGCACCGAGTTTTGGAGGAGCACTGTGTGGACTTGCTAAAGGCTTTGCTGCTTGCTGCTTGCTTGGCTGTGATCGAGATTCCAGTTTCCAGTTTCCAACGTTCAGATTCCAAACTTCGAGGTAACTATCGAATCACTGATTCATGTTTGAATTTTGTAATGATCGAAGGAAAGAAAATCGAAATTATTCCGCTACTTCTACTCCTTTCTTGTATTTGATTTTCCTTCACCATTTCTTATCATTCACTAACAGAAGACAAATTACCTTCTGATCAACCAGTTCAGAGAAATTAATTTTATAGACATTCTCCATCCTCTTTCCCTTGAATACTATGGACTTGTTATCTTTGTTGTTTCTTGTGCAGTTTGTATTTTTAAACATCACATCATAACCATTGTAACAAAACTGATTGATACTCAAAAGGTTATGTTCAAGACCATCTACCAACCACACATTATTAATTGAGATAAAGGAGTTACCAATAGTTCCTGTACCAATGATCTTGCCAGACTGGTTGCCTCCAAACTTCACATTTCCTCCTTCTTTCATTGTGAGGGTGAGGAACATGGACTTCTCTCCTGTCATATGCCTTGTGCAACCGCTGTCTAGGTACCATGATTTTTGCTTTTCCTTTGCTCTTAGACATATCTGTAGCATTGACAATTTCAGATTTAGGTACCCATTGTTTTATGGATCCTTTGAGGTTAGTACTGGAAGCTTTACTCTTCACTTCTTGTACCTTGAGTTGTAAGTTTGATAACTTCTGGTTATTTTTGGTTCCCCAGAAGCAATAACTGTTTTGTTCTTCTAAAACTTAGACTTCAGGACTTCAGATTCATGTTTCAACAAACTCTGAGGAACAGGTTATGATCTTTTCAGAATCTTGATCTATGAAGTCTTGGAATCAGATTTTATCATTCTCTTTGGCTTAGAGTTCTTTGGCTTTGAAGTAATCTTAGCCTTAGAGTTGGAAGCTTCAGGTTCTGACTAAACTACAGTTTCACACTTAGCACCTTCAGGTACAAAGAAGGTTTTCAATCTTTCCTTGATGCATTCACAACATGCTTTGAGACTGATTTCATTAGGTTTCCCTCCTGAAAATCCAATCCCTTTACCATTGTTTCTGTAAATGCTATAAATCATTGAAGCAACTTTGCTTCTGTCAATACCAGATATAATAAAATCCTCAAGAGCAATTTCATGTTTACTTAAAAATTTTCCATTACACTTTTCTTGTAGGTTCTGACAAAGAAACTTGAGCTTCTCGTTATAAGTTTTACAAATGAAGTCAAAGCCTCTAAGTCCTTCATCAGAAGCTTTCAGATCCAACAGAGTTGATTCTTGTTGTTTCATTAAATCAACATATTTTTCTTTTAAATCTTTCAACTCATTGGTTCTGAGTTCAAAGTGTGTAAGAAGTTCTTTAAGAGACTCAATAAGTTCTTCTCTGGGAATTTTAGAATATACCTCATTTTCATCTTCAGAGTTTGAGTCAGGTTCTGCTTCTGAAGTTACTGTAGCCACTAACCCCATAGCTACATTTGCTTCATCTCCAGCTTCTTCCTTTTCAGACCTAGATTCACTATCTAAATCTTCCCAGGTTGCCATTAAACTCTTCTTAATCTGCTTTCTGAATTTCCTTGAGTTGAAACTTGACTTCTTTAACTTATCCTTTGATTTCTCCTTCTGAAAATCAGGGCAATCAGCAATGAAATGTCCATACTTCTTACAGTTGAAGCATCCCTTATGATCTTATTTCTTGGAGCTTTTGTAATCACTTCTCTTACTCAGAAACTTCCTGTTCTTCCTTGCCAGATACTCAAGCTTGTTGGAAAGCATAGCCATCTTCTCAGTATGATCTTCATCAGAGTCTCCATCAGGTGACTCTTCTTCAGATTCAATAACTTTAAGAGCTTTTGATGACTTCCCTTTAGATGGTAGAGCAATAAATTTACTCTTCTTAGCAGGCTCATGTTCATTTAGGCTTATCTCATGAACCTTGAGAGAGCTGACAAGATCTTCAACACTTAAAATGTTTAAATATTTAGCTTCCTCAATAGCAGTAACCTTAGGTCTCCATTTAGCAGGCAAGCTTCTTAGTATCTTGCTAACATGATCAGAAGCAACATAACTCTTCTTCAGTATTTGTAATCCAGAGACTAGGGTTTGAAACCTTGAGTACATTTCCTCAATAGTTTCATCATCCTTTGTCTTGAACAACTCATACTGATGAACAAGCATAAGATCTTTTACTTCTATGAATTTCTTTTTGCCTTCATAGTTTGTACAAAGAGAAGCAAACATTGCCTTAGTAGTAGATTTGTTACTCATCTTTATATACTTTGCTTTAGGTATAGCAGTGACAAGTGCTCCTCTGTTAGTATGATGCTTCTAGTAGAGTTTCTTCTGAGCAGGAGTATGTTTCTTTCTATCAATAGCAGCTCCTTCTTCATAAAGGACCAAGTCACCAACATCATCTTCAAGTATATCCCATAGTTCTTCATCTAAAACCATGACATAGCTGTAGAAGTTGGTTTTCCACCAAGAAAATTCTTCAGGATCTCCATTGAACTTAGGAACTTTTCCAGAGTCAGATTTCTTGTTGTCACCATAATCATATGGAACAGCATTGTTGTTCCCAGATCCAGAACCAGAGCCTTCACCAGACATGTTTTTCTCAGATCTTTTTCTATTACACTGTTAAGTGTTAAGGCAACAGACCAAAGCTCTGATACCAATTGAAGGTAAGAAAAACACAAGAAGGGGGGTTGAATTGTGTTAGTTTTTTCTTCGTTTTTTCTTCGTTTTCTCCTAAGCTGAAAACACTGATCAGAGGCAGATAGAGCTGAAGTGATGTTCAAGACTAAATGCAGCGGATAAAACAGAGAGAGAGAGAAGAAAGACACAAAGCAATTATACAGGTTCCTTCCACAAACCGGAAGTAGTCATGTCCCCCTTGCACTTCTAAGGAGAGTTCACTAAAATGTAATATCTGATTACAAATGCTCACTGCTAAAACTAGCAAGAGACTTCAAACTACTCAAGCACAACTGCAAGAGATTTCCTATGCTCCTGAACACAATCAAGAGACTTCCTATGCTCAAACACAACTGCAAGATACTTCTATTCAAACAGAATCACAAAGAAAAATGTTTGAGGTTGAACACTTGATATACAATCAGTTGTGTTCACAATACAATCAAATACAGACTCTTAAGACTCTAGAATTTCTAAGATATGAAAGACGTTAAGAAATTCTAAGTGAACTTTTGATTGCAGAACAATTTCAGCAGAGTTTTGGCACTTGTAAATTGTTGTTGAGTCCTTGCCAATCTCTAAGTCTTCACTCCTTTATATAGAGGTGTGAAAGAGACGTTGTGAATTGCCAGCACATCAAAATAGAGTCGTTTGAAGCTTTGATCAATCACCAATGATCTTTTGCCTGATATGGTTATTGTCCTATAAAGGATCAATTTCAAATCTATTCCAATTGTGATGGAACATCATTGCGGGGAGAGCTGTTTTTCTTGTCTTGTAGCAGAGACAAAAACAGAGTAGTGGAGGTAGTGGTTGTACAGTTAGTACAATTGTACTTTGTCAACGCTCTTCAAAGAACAAACATACAACGCTTTCAAATCCTTTCAAAATAGATGTTGCTTCACTCTTCTAGTCTTCTGAAGTGCTTAGACGATATTAAATCCATTGAACAACCATTGAAGCTTTAAGTCTTGCATCTCCTGATGAACTTCAGCTTCTGGTGATCTTCAGCTTCTGATGACGTGCTTCTGATGTACTTGCTTCTGATGACGTCATTACTTTAGGAGCACTAAACTTCAAGAGCACTTTTCTTCAGATGCTTCAAGCTTCCTTTTTGTTGATTCCTTAGCTCTCTTTTGTTCTTTCAGAACCTATTTAAGATATCAAATTTTTGTCTATATTCCTGTACACTTGAACAAATATTAGCATATCCAATTGACAATTTTTAATCCCTTGTTATCATCAAAACTCTAAAAGGGTAATGTTAAACACATTTTGTTCCAACAACTTTAGCTGGAATGAAATCAAACAGTCCTTAGTGGCCAGTACTTAGCAAAAGATGGTTTAGAAACCATTAGCAAAAGATACTATCGAAATGCTTAGTTTGAAACTTAAGTATATGTTGGTCAATTGACTTCGAATTTGATTGTATCTATGATGAGGAATTAGTATTATTCCTACCTAGAATCAAATGGTAAAAAATGGCATTAATTGCCTTTGATTATTCAAAATTTTGGTATAAGAAACCAAAAGAAGTGGTTAAAACCACAATAGACTTAACTCTTGTCTAATATTATTTTGACAAGTTTGTCAATAGCAAACCTTGGATGCAAGGAGTTATGTTTGTTGAATTTTATTACATCTTTGGGTTATTTGCAAATATCTCTTCGCTGCAAATGAATTTTTATCTTGGAAATTGGAAGCTTTACTGTAACACCCCGTTTTCCCAACATAAAAATTTCATAATAAAAATCAGAGTTTCTCAATCATAACGGAATGTCACATTCTTTTCTTAAAATCATAAACTGAATAAATAAATATTTATCCTTCAAAATCAAACAACGTAATTATTTTAAACTTCGCAGCGAAATAGTTTCAACAACTTAAACATAATCTTTGGCACAAGGGCCTCAACATAAAATCTCATAATATCTTGGTTCAACAATAGCTCTTATAAAATTCATAAGGTAATACATAAGGAACAGAAAACAATGACAAAATTCCCATCCCGTTACGTATCAGAGCACCTAAGACACACACTTGTGAGGAGTCCACTCACGACCGCAACTAGTCTTGGTTACCTGCAAGTTACCCATACGAAGAGCAACATTTTCAAGCAGAAGGGGTGAGATTTCACAAACAACAATATTAAGCATATAATTCATCAATTACATTTAACAACATAAACATCATCAACATATCATAATAATAATCATGTAACATCATATCATCATCATAAACAACTTCATATTAATCATCGACATCAACTTCATAATCAACTTCGTAAATTAATCTTTAACAACTTGACGAGTTTGACTCGACAATACAACTTCAACTCGACTATGCAACTCTTAACATCTTAAATCATCTTGACAATGCAAATGCATGTGGTACCAATTAGGGCATCAAGCCCCCAACATATTTGAGCGTAAAAAGGCTCCAGGGCATCAAGTCCCCGACATATTTGAACAAAAGCTCCAGGGCATCAAGCCCCCAACATATTTGAGCAAAAGCTCCAGGGCATCAAGCACTCAACTTTGAATGAGTATGCATGGACTTAGAAATAGTTATGCTGAATTTTCATAAAGTTTTACTAAGACCCACTTGGAGTATTTTCATCATAACTCAATATCTAAAAACCATTTTTGAGCCAAACCAAGACCATTAGAAAGCTAACACAATTATCTAAAACTTTCATGTTTACACCTAAGGCCAATTCAAAACAGAAATGTGTGAAAAAGACACAAGAACGCAAAAATCGAAGTCCTGACAGCACGCAAACGAAGGCACAACAAAGCAGTCACCCATGAGAGGCTGCCTTGCTGCACTCAGGCATTGGAAAGCTGCGCCCAGCCGTGGGCAGGTAGTAGCCAGTGACCTGCGCTGCAGCTCTGTGCAGTCCTGGTTTTTCCCCGGTTTTACCGTTTCGTCCGTAAATACCAAACAGTTACCCCGATTCCAATTCCGATTTCGCCTACGCGTTCTATTCGACAAATCCTATGATATTTTACTGAAAAATCGTATTTTCAAATCTCCAAAACAGCTTATCCCAGAATCACTTATTTCCCAAAAACACTTAAAATCACTTTTTCTCAAAATCTCAATTTTCATCAACTCAACCCCAAAACTGGTTCTAATCATTGTACTATGAAAGTTCTAAGGTCTGAACACTGTTTTCCTACATCAATTCAACAGGTTTCCATCATCTAATCAACAATTTAAGACTTCTAACCCAAATTCCCAAATTCTCACAAACTAAACCTACAACATGTTAGATGCAATTTCAGAATCACAGACTTAATATTACTGAAAGATCGTCTCACTCTTACCTTAGAAAGTAGAAATCGCAGCACTTCTAGGTCTTCTCTTCTTCTCTTGACTTTTTCTCCCTTTTTCACCAAAAACTGATCGTACGCGTTCTATGTCTTTCTAACCTAACTTCTCTTATTTAAAACCCCTCATCTAATTTATGTTATTCCTCTTTCTACCACTAAACTTTCTAAATTCACAAAATAACCCCACAACTTAATATTTATTTTATTTTCGAATCTTATTTTATTAAACAATAAAATAAGTCACAACGTCTCATAAATTTCTCTAAAATCATATAAATCACATAAATCTCATATAAATCACGCCAATCATATAAATATGATCTAAAACTCATTAAAATAATTAAATAATCGAAACTGGCGTTACAACTCTCCCCAACTTATAGAATTTTCGTCCTTGAAAATTTACCTCAGATCAGACAATCCTCATCCTTTGTCTGAGTACCAGATAAAGCAAACACCTTCCCACTAGCCTGAGCCTTCTTAGGTTTCTTGCATTGTGAACCCATGTGTCTTTCTTCATTGCAATTAAAACACACCACATCATCATGCTTACATTCCGTAATAGTATGTCCCTTCTTACCACAACGGAAACACCGTTTCATCTCTTTAGTACAAGCATTACTCTTATGGCCTTTCTCACCACAAGTGTAGCAAACAACCTCAGCAGTAGTATCTTTCTTTCCAGATCTCCTCTCATCATTCCCTATTTGACTACCTTGATCAGCAGGGGCACTGTAAGGCTTATGACGATTCTGTTGGTTCTTACTCTTCCGCTCATTCCTGATCTTGTAATGGGCTTTAATATCTTCTTCATAAATTCTGCAACTGCTCACCAGCTCGGAAAAGTTACGGATCTTCTGATATCCATTGGCCCGTTTGATCTCATGATGCAAGCCATTCTCAAACTTAATACACTTAGAAAATTCAGCAGTCTCAGCAGTTTAGTGTGGATAAAACTTAGCTAATTCCACAAACTTAGCAGCATACTCAGTCACCGACATTTCACCTTGCTTCAACTCAAGAAACTAAATCTCTTTCTTCCCGCGAACATCTTCCGAAAAGTATCTGTTTAGGAACTCCCTCCTAAACACAGCCCAAGTAATAGCTCCATCTCCGTTCTCTAGGATTAGTTGAACACTCAACCACCAATCATCAGCTTCCTCAGCTAACATGTGTGTGCCAAAGCGCACCATCTGAACTTCACTGCATTGCATAACCCGAAAAATTCTTTCAACATCTTTGAGCCACGTCTGAGCTCCATCAGGATCATACCTTCCCTTGAAAGTAGGTGGACGATTCCTCAGAAAAGTTTCCAGCATCCTAACTCCATCATTAGCACCAACATTAGGCTGATGTCCCACAGCTTGAGCTACAACTTCCAACGCAGCAACAATAGCAACATCATTTCTTCCAGCCATCTTAGTTCTCTACACAACACACAACAATCAGAATAACATAATAATGGTATTCCAACTGTTAGACGACACTACTCGACTCAACTACTTCGCTGGATAGACCGACCTGCTCTGATACCAATTGTAACACCCCGTTTTCCCAACATAAAAATTTCATAATAAAAATCAGAGTTTCTCAATCATAACGGAATGTCCCACATTCTTTTCTTAAAATCATAAACTGAATAAATAAATATTTATCCTTCAAAATCCAACAACGTAATTATTTTAAACTTTGCAGCGAAATAGTTTCAACAACTTAAACATAATCTTTGGCACAAGGGCCTCAACATAAAATCTCATAATATCTTGGTTCAACAATAGTTCTTAGAAAATTCATAAGGTAATACGTAAGGAACAGAAAACAATGACAAAATTCCCATCCCGTTACGTATCAGAGCACCGAAGACACACACTTGTGAGGAGTCCACTCACGACCGTAACTAGTCTTGGTTACCTGCAAGTTACCCATACGGAGAGCAACATTTTCAAGCAGAAGGGGTGAGATTTCACAAACAACAATATTAAGCATATAATTCATCAATTACATTTAACAACATAAACATCATCAACATATCATAATAATAATCATGTAACATCATATCATCATCATAAACAACTTCATATTAATCATCGACATAAACTTCATAATCAACTTCGTAAATTAATCTTTAACAACTTGACAACTTTGACTCGACTATGCAACTTCAACTCGACTATGCAACTCTTAACATCTTAAATCATCTTGACAATGCAAATGCATGTGATACCAATCAGAGCATCAAGCCACCAACATATTTGAGCGTAAAAAGGCTCCAGGGCATCAAGCCCCTGACATATTTGAGCAAAAGCTCCAGGGCATCAAGCCCCCAACATATTTGAGCGTAAAAAGGCTCCAGGGCTTCAAGCCCCCAACATATTTGAGCAAAAGCTCCAGGGCATCAAGCCCTCAACTTTGAATGAGTATGCATGGACTCAACATCTTACATCTTAAACATCTTGAACATCATGAACATCTTATATGACTCCAATAATTTGGACAACATCTTACAATTTTACAACTTAGACCGACATTTACAACTTTATGACATTAATGGTCAACAATAGCAAAACAGCAACATATGCAGAAAATAACAGCTCTTATACATCATATAATCATTAAAGAATGAATCGCATCAACATAATCATCATAAGTAATACTTAAGGTGCATATTTAACGACATCACATTACTATTAGTATTAATCATCTGAATTCAGGTCTTCTGGACAGCTTCTAACATCATCAATAACTTTCATTTCCAACCCCAAGGTTATCTCAAGACTACACGTGCGAAAAGGATCGCAAGGCAACAATTCAAGGCAACCTGCCACTGGTTAGACTCATCACAACATAGGTTAAATACTCTTAACACCTTAATTAAACTCATAGTACACAAGCTTTGAAGTTTGGAGACAATCCATAAGTTTTGGTTTAACTTAGAAATAGTTATGCTGAATTTTCATAAAGTTTTACAAAGACCCACTTGGAGTATTTTCATCATAACTCAAAATCTAAAAATCATTTTTAGCCAAACCAAGACCATTAGAAGGCTAACACAATTATCTAAAACTTTCATGTTTACACCTAAGGCCAATTCAAAACAGAAATGTGTGAAAAAGACACAAGAACGCAAAAATCGAAGTCCTGACAGCACGCAAACGAAGGCACAACAAAGCAGTCACCCATGAGGGGCTGCCTTGCTACGCTTAGGCGCTGGCAAGCTGTGCCCAGGCGTGGGCAGGCTATAGCTAGTGAGCTCCGCTGCAGCTCTGTGCAGTCCTGGTTTTTCCCCGGTTTTACCGTTTCGTCCGTAAAAACCTAACCGTTACCCCAATTCCAATTCCGTTTTCACCCATGCGTTCTATTCGACAAATCCTGTCATATTTTACTGAAAAATCATATTTTAAAATCTCCAAAACAGCTTATCCCAGAATCACTTATTTTCCAAAAACACTTAAAATCACTTTTTCTCAAAATCTCAATTTTCATCAACTCAACCCCAAAACTGGTTCTAATCATTATACTATGAAAGTTCTAAGGTCTGAACATTGTTTTCCTACATCAATTCAACATGTTTCCATCATCTAATCAACAATTTCCAACTTCTAACCCTAATTCCCAAATTCTCACAAACTAAACCTACAACATGTTAGAAGCAATTTTAGAATCACAGACTTAATATTACTGAAAGATCGTCTCACCCTTACCTTTGAAAGTAGAAATCGCAGCACTTCTAGGTCTTCTCCTCTTCTCTTGACTTTTTCTCCCTCTTTCACCAAAAACTGATCGTACGCGTTCTATGTCTTTCTAACCTAACTTCTCTTATTTATAACCCCTCGTCTAATTTATCTTATTCCTTTTTCTACCACTAAACTTTCTAAACTCACAAAATAACCCCACAACTTAATATTTATTTTATTTTCGAATCTTATTTTATTAAACAATAAAATAAGTCACAACGTCTCATAAATTTCTCTAAAATCATATAAATCACATAAATCTCATATAAATCACGCCAATCATATAAATATGATCTAAAACTCATTAAAATAATTAAATAATCGAAACGGGCATTACATTTACCATTTATAATATGTTAAAGGAAATAAAATTCTGTGATAACATGTCGAAATAAAGACACATACTAAAGTATAAGTATATTGTGTAAAAACAGAAATAGCACAAACGTTAAATTTTGACAGAGAAAAACATCAGGTTTTAATTATTAAGACAATTCAAAACATTGCCGAATTATTGCAATTTGGACATTGTTATGTCACAACATAATACATAACAACACCAAACAAAATGAGTGGCATTGCGGTTCCTGTTGTTTTAAAAGCCATTTGATGGTCTAAAATAAAAAATGGAAAAATGCACACAAGATGAGTTATCGGAACTCAAAGGGAACCTTGAATCCTCCATGATACGAAAGTGAATGAGGAACCAGGTGATTTCAAGGTCAAGGCGGCAAAATAGACAGATGTCAGGCATCCTGTATTCCACATCAGACCGAGGAAGTGGCTAAACAAGCCTTGACTTCGTTTTGCTGCCTTCACATGTTCCACCAAATTCACAGGCGCGTCAATACACTAACCCTCGAGGGAGGAAAGCCGAATTAGGGTGAACCCCTAGGTTCATAAGGGACCTCCTGCAACAAGCTAGTTGCTTGTCGACAAAAAGGTCGATAAACACTGAGAAGACCTCACCCACGGAAAACCCATCTTCGGCCAATACATCAAGTATCATCAAAAAGTACTTTGATCTGTGATGGGCTGCTGCATCCAGAAACTGTCTAACTTTCCTTACATCTAGATCTGGCTATTGAAAGAGTTGAGAAGCCAAAGTGATACAGAATGTTGAATGCCCGCTGTCTGAAAGTTGTTGCATGAAAGCGATTTTTTCTGCACAGGGTTTAGGATCAAAGAGGTAAAACAGACAGCTCCGAGGTAAAGCCTTAAGTAGCGCAGGGTGATCAAGAAGCCTCCAGTAGCGAAGAAAAATGGCCCTAAATCTGAAAAGTTTTTTAACGCCAGAGTTAGCGACTTTTGAGGCAATAAGAAGCAGGAGGTGATCCGCCAAATCGTCCATATTGCGCGTCAAACAAAGTTCACAAAGGTGGAGAAGAAGTGACGTGATCCAAATGGGCTATTTGAAGAGTGCGACAATAGGTGTAATGGCTTCTAGAGATTCGAGAATGAGAATCTTGATTTAAAATGGCCATTATTACATGGAGGTGAATTAAAATGAAGATTAAGTACTCTATTAGCCATAAGATCCTTTAGATGATTGCCACGTGTTTACCGTGATGGATATGATCAATGGTTGGTATTTGCTTTACCAAGATGTCCCGCTAACTTTTCAACTGCAAGAGTTGGCCCACTAAAGCAATGAAATGTTTTCGACCATTGAGAGGAAAATACTAACGGGACATGTGAAATACTTTAAAAAATGCCAATGTTCTCCTCTTTTGAGTCGTATCATCGAAAATGGCATTTTTTGGGGGTATTTTGTTAGCCTGTAAATTCAACAGGCTCATTTAACATTTGTTTGACCTTTTAACTTTGCAGGAATCGAAGGCTTTCTCATCTCAAGTCGAGAATTTCGACAAGATAGCAAGCTAGCGCGCGTGATTTGAAGTTTGATAGAACAAAACCGAAGGAAGATCGCATCGAAGTCAAGCAATGAAGGAGGGAAAGCACGATTTCGAGTTTGGAAACTGTTGCCCAAGATGGAGGAAGTGCTGATCATGGGATTAGTGGTTTGCCAGTTAGTAATTTTAGTATAAATAAGTGTTTCCAAGCCGGAAAATGGGTCGCAAATCATTTATAGAATTCTACAACACTCAAACTACCGGCGTCTAGGGAAACGAGTTATACAGAATATATGTAAACTGATTTGTATACCACCATTATTTTAATGCAGTGCATTTTACCTTGCCTTTAAGTTTACGTGCTTAAAGCCTTTTGTTTACCAACCCAACCTGCTCTCTAAGTAACATGAGTGCATCTCGTGGCGCTTTTCAAAACCCTTTTTTGATCAAAACCTTTGCACAACATGCTCCTGAGATCTCTAGTTCAACCTCACTTGTAATAATCAGTACTAGCCCGTAGTTTGCCGAAAACACAAGCAAACACCTTCTAGGCTAAAAATCCACTAATCCCAAATCAAACACACAAACAAGCAATTAAGAAAATATAAACATATAATAAATAAATAAAATAATCCTAACAAAAAATGGGCTGTTACACTAACCGCGCTATCAAACATATGAATCAAATGACATAACTTCTTTCACTTCATCTAGGTGGGAATGTTTATTTAAATTGGTGTTTTAAGAGATATAGCTTTGTAAGGCGGCACTCTTGGGATGTTGTTCAAATTGGTGTTTTTCCAAGAGGGAGGCCAGGTCATTCTTGGGATGTTAGTGAGGGTGAGTCACTCCCATCTTACGTCAGTAACCTCCTCTCTTCTCAAGAGTTCAAACCGGTCATTCTTGGGATGTTAGTAAAGGTGAGTCACTCTCATCTTATGTTAATATTTTCTCTTTGTTTTTTGGGGCTACCCACCTATTTTGGGAAAGTGGTGAGTGTGAATCACCCAAATTGAAATTCGAGCACTCGCTGGATAGATGTCTTACCCAATGTCCTGGACAAGAGGTTCAACAATACTGATGTCCTATACAACAGGTAGGACACTATAGCACAATAACAATAAACATCAATTAAAGTAAAATGCAATAAATAAAGAAAACAGTAGGTTTGGTAACCCAACTCAGTGAAACCTGACCTACGTCCGGAGGCATCCATACCAAGAAAGGAAATTCACTTTTATAGTATTGGTTCATAGTCTTATGCAAATAGCCCCTATTCACTTCCTTGACACCTAATCATTACCAATAAATTTCTACCTATGACTCCCCAAGATATGAGATTCCATCTCATTTTCATCACTCAATCAATACCCTTGTGATTGTCCTTAATCACGATTACAATCAAATTGGAGAACAACTCCAATAAACAAACCAACTCTTGCAAAAAGCACTAGGGTGGTTTACAAATGACAAAATACAACTCATCTAAACAAACCAGCTTTATGCATCAAGAGGATACAAAGAGAGGTATACAAATAACTATGACTCGAAACCCTAAGACTCTTTTCTCAAAATGACGGCTTCGATCAATCTTCAAAAGGTGTGAGTTTTCCTTTATATAGCTAGAGTAAACATGGGTTTTTCCTTCACGGGCTAAACAATAAACAAACCAAAACATATATTATTTCCTAAAATGTTTAGGACATTAAATTCAAAACACGACAAAGTTTAAACCAACATGAGCAGTTTCTAGAAACACACATTTTGTGGAGCACAAGCTACGTGAATAAATCTTCAATCAAATCTTCAAGGATTTCACGCAAAAACACAATCTTTCAAGAATACAAAATAAAGTACTTGACCTTAAGATAAGATGTTGTACTTGCATGATTAGGACATCTGATACAACTTCTTGCAAGAACTTCTTGTTTTAACAAAATGCAACCAACACAATATAAAAACCCAATAGTTTAAAATTAAATTCGGGGTTTCTCTTTGGAATCAGAAACATCTTAAATTTGGGGTTGGATACCAGTAGAACTTGGTTATCAAAGGAAAATAATGAAAAAGAAAAATGTAGATAAAACATCAAAATGATGGCCCACAAAAAAAAATCAAGAGCCAACAAAAGTTTAGTTAAAAAAAAAATGTTCTAGTAGGACCCATATCTCTTATTTAGCATATAAGCTAGTACCTCAAACATCGGTTGTGACTGATTGTAAATCAGAGCCACAGGTTGGAGGAAAAGTATTTTAAAAAAAAAAATAGTTAGGATGTAGGGTTGAAAATTAAGAAAGAATAAGAAGTACAATCTATATAATATATTTTTCTACCCTATTTCCTTTTATCACAATCATATTGGGGTACAAATTCATAGCACAACATTCGTGAAATTATTAAAAGAATAAAAAAGTCATTAACTGACAACAAAATAACTAAATGACATCTTAAGAAATATTCTAGTTGGACTTCTGCGTACTATTTTGGGACTGTTACTCAAATAAACTTTTTTTTTTTGAGGGATGAATGCATAAATTATAAACCCCATAAACGACATACACATTCATGATTAAGACACCTCGGATTAAAAGGATGCTTGCACTTTTCCTTTGGACAATCAATATCTCTAACACACCAAGGGTAGGCATAATAAGCCCCTTCAATGGAAAAAGAGAATAAAAGAATGTTACAATGTTGTATATAAAGAGAATAAAAGTATGTTACAATGTTGTATATAAAGTAAATAAAGAAAGGGTTAATTATGTTTTTGGTCCCTACAAAATTGCGACCTTTTAAGTTTAGTCCTTACTTAATTTTAATAGCATTTTTAATCCCTACAAAAAATTTCTGCACTCAATATTAGTCCTTACTCAATCCATATTTGTTTAATTTATGCTTAAACTCTTAAGTTTTTCGACAATTTTTTACAGGCATGTTAAGAACGTTATTAAAAGGTCCTCCGAAAAAAATATCGCAAAAATTTGATTTCTACGTCCATATTTTTGTTACTTATATCTTAAACTTTTGTCGTTTTAAAAAATTCATATTTAATTTATTTCATGTTAAAAAATTATAAAATATCGCAAAAATTTGATTTCTACGTCCATATTTTTGTTACTTATATCTTAAACTTTTGTCGTTTTAAAAAATTCATATTTAATTTATTTCATGTTAAAAAATTATAGATTTTAGTAAATGAACCTTTCATAGTGTTCTAAACTTGTATAAAAAGAATCGTTAAAAAATTTAAGAGTTTAAGGATAATTAAACAAAATTTATTTTAGCAGGGACTAAAATTATAAGTAAATTTTTTTTTGTAGGGATTAGAAAAGCTATTAAAATTAAGTTGGACTAAACTTAGAAGGTCGCCATTTTATAGGGACCAAAAACATATTTAACCCATAAAGAAATTTGAAAAGGATAAAAGGTCTCACCGTCGACTGTGATTTCAAAAAGAAATAAGGAAAGAAAGATAATCAGAACGCAAACAAACTTTGCAATTTTAACCATAGTTTACTTTAGTTGTATGAATGAAATAGATTATATTTTTTTTTTATAACTTATAATAGTTTTTAGAAACTACGAATTTGTAAAAAATGCCTTCCTTAAAATATAATATCTATAAAATGCCTCTTAAGTACTTCAATACGTCGTCCCTTCAGCACACATAGTAAGAAGGTCATACAATAAAAATATCAATCATAAGAATTCATTATTTATTTCTTACAAAATCTATAGGGTTAATACTACTTTGGGTCCTTGTGATATTAGCGAATTCCAATTTTTGTTCTGGTTAAAAAAAAAAGTTTAAAGTTTGTCCCTGTAATTTCAGATTCTTCATTTTAGGTTCCTAATTTAGTCTATGTCAGCATAATTTGTCTATGTGGCATGTTGATTGAACTATTTTCATTCATTTTCGAATTAACTAATTCCAAGTGGCAATTTTTATAAATAACACTAATTTAAAAATAAATATATTAAAAAAAAAACTTAAATGAAGGTTTTGTTCATCATTTGTTCATCCATGTTCATCTTCTTCATCATGTTCCTCCCTCCTTTCTTCAACCTTAAATACCATAACCCAAAAATTCATCAAATCATAAAACCATATTCATCCCCTCAACTTATAAATTTATAAACCCCAAAAAAACAAAAGAAGATTCAATAACACAAACAACAACAAAATCTCAAACAAACAAACACGAAGTCTTCCAAAAACAATCCAGAAGAAGATTAACTTTTTTTTTCATAAGAGGACCTCATCCTCCGTTAGATCTTGTCTCTGATTTTGTTTTAAATCATGTCTCCTACAGGTCTATATGTTGGAACAAAAATGATTTATGCAATTCCTTTAAGGTTTGATGATAACAAAGTATTCAAGAACAATGGGATATACTAATATTTGTTCAAGTGTGTAGGATCATAAAATGTATCTATCAAAGTATATAACATGTATTAAAGCATCAGATGCATTAGAGGAGTTTAGAAGACTATGGTAGAAGATCTTAAGAAAGGTTATCCGGAAGTCAACAAATTGTGTTAGAAGAAAAAGGACACCTCGCAGAAGCTGATGATTCAGGTGTGACACTTCTTACCCATACTATAATCACACTTTCTCCTGAACCCCTTACTGACTTGGGCGTTGGAGCATGTACATGTACATAACCCCCTCCAATGGATAAGGACCCAGGACGGACAACTCAATGGAGCAAGGCTTATGGCGGACAAATTAAAGCTCGATCCCCATAATTCAATATATCTTATCCAACCAACCATCTTCTTAGGTTCAACCAGATCAAATATCGTGGTTGATAAAGAAAGCATATCTTACTTATAATGTGAAGAACATACTTGATATGAAGCCGAGGAATTGTTGACCTCCATGATCGTTGTACTTCAATAAATGTATTGTAATCATCAAAAAATAAGGGAAGGGAGTGTTAGAAAGTCTGTAACGAATAACCCAATAGATGTAGGGCTCAAGATTGTTGGAACAAAATGTGTTTAACAATGAACCTTTGAGAGTTTTGATGATAACATGGTATTAAAAATTGTCAATTGGATAAGCTAATATTTGTTCAAGTGTACAGGACCATAGACAAAAATTTGACATCTTAAATAGGTTCTGGATGAACAAAAGAGAGCTAAGGAATCAACAAAAAGGAAGCTTAATGCGTCTGAAGAGAAGTGCTCCTAAAGTCAAAGTGCTCCTGAAGTGGTGACGTCATCAGAAACTGAAGTTCATCAGAAGCATCTCATCAGAAGCAAGTTCATCACCAGAAGCTGAAGTTCATCAGCAGATGCAAGACTTAAAGCTTCAAGGGCTATTCAATGGATTTAAACTCGTCTAAGCATTGCAGAAGACTGGAAATGTAAAGCAACGGTCATTTTGAAAGGATTTGAAGGCATTGGATGCTTATCTTCAAAAAGCGTTGACAAAGTACAATTGTACGAAGTGTACAACCACTACCTCCACAACTCTGTTTTTGTCTTTGCTACAAGACAAGAAAAACAGCTCTGCCTGCAACAATGTTCCTTCACAATGGGAATGGATTTGAAATTGATCCTGCAGAGGACAACTACCATATTAGGCAAAAGATCATCGGTGATTGATCAAAGCTTCAAACGACTCTTTTTGATGTGCTGGAAATTCACAACGTCTCTTTCACACCTCTATATAAAGAAGTGAAGACTTAGAGATTGGCAGGGACTCAACAACAATTTACCAGTGCCAAAACTCTGCTGAAATTGTTCTGCATTCAAAAGTTCACTTAGAATTTCTTATCAACTTTCATATCTTAGAAATTCTAGAGTCTTAAGAGTTTGTATCTGATATGTATTGTGAACACCACTGATTGTATATCAAGTGTTCAACCTCAAACATTTTTCTTTGTAATTATGTTTGATTAGAAGTCTCTTGCAGTTGTGCTTGAGCATTAGAAGTCTCTTGATTGTGTTCAGGAGCATAGGATGTCTCTTGCAGTTGTGCTTGAGCAGTTTGAAGTCTCTTGCTAAGTTTTGCAGTGAGCAGTTGTAATCAAATAATACATCTTAGTGAACTCTCTTTGGAAGTGCAAGGGGGACAGGACTTCTTCCGGTTTGTGGAAGGAACCTGTATAATTGCTTTGTGTCTTTCTTCTCTCTCACTTTGTTTTTATCCGCTGCAAGTTAGTCCTGAACATCACTTCAGAAGCAGTCTCTATTTGCTTATGGCCAGTGTTTTCAGCTTAGGAGAAAACGAAGAAGAAGCAAACATAATTCAACCCACCTTCTTGTGTTTTTCTCACCTTCAATTGGTATCTAGAGCCTTGGTCTGCTGTCTTAACACTTAACAGTGTAATAGAAAAAGGTCTGAGAAAAACATGTCCGGGTTTAATGGAGATCCTAAGTTTAATGGAGATCCTGAAGAATTTTCTTGGTGGAAAACCAACTTCTACAACTATGTCATTAGTTTAGATGAAGAACTATAGGACATACTTGAAGATGGTGTTGGTGACTTGGTCCTTGATGAAGAAGGAGATGTTGTTGACAGAAAGAAACATACTCCTGCTCTGAAGAAACTTTACAAGAAGGATCATATTATCAGAGGAGCACTTGTCACTGCTATACCTAAAGCAGAGTATATGAAGATGAGTGACAAATCCACTGCTAAAGCTATGTTTGCTTCTATTTGTTCTAACTATGAAGGGAGCAAGAAGGTCAAAGAAGCAAAAGCTCTTATGCTTTTTCATCAGTATGAGTTGTTCAAGATGAAGGATGATGAAATTATTGAGGAAATGTACTCAAGGTTTCAAACCCTAGTCTCTGGACTACAAATACTAAAGAATATCTATGTTGCTTCTGATCATGTTAGCAAGATACTAAGAAGCTTGCCTGCTAGATGGAGACCTAAGGTTACTGCTATTGAGGAAGTTAAAGATTTAAAAACTTTAAGTGTTGAAGATCTTATCAGCTCTTTCAAAGTTCATGAGATAAGTCTTAATGAATATGAGCCTGCTAAGAAGAGTAAATCTATTGCTCTACCATCTAAAGGGAAAGTCATCAAAAGCTCTTAAAGTTATTGAATCTGAAGATGAGTCGCCTAATGGAGACTCTGATGAAGATCCTACTGAGAAGATGGCTATGCTTTCCAACAAGCTTGAGTATCTGGCAAGGAAGAACAAGAAGTTTCTGAGTATGAGAGGTGGCTACAAGAGCTCCAAGAAAGAAGATCAGAAGGGATGCTTCAACTGTAAGAAGCCTGGACACTTCATTGTTGATTGCCTTGATCTTCAGAAGGAGAAATCAAAGGATAAGTCAAAGAAATCAAGTTTCAACACAAAGAAATTCAGAAAGCAGATTAAGAAGAGTTTAATGGCAACCTGGGAAGATTTGGATAGTGAATCTGGGTTTGAAAAGGAAGAAGCTGAAGAAGATGCTAAGGTAGCTATGGGGTTAGTGGTTACTGAGACTTCAGAAGCAGATCCTGACTCAGACTCTTAAGATGAAAATGAGGTATATTCTAAAATTCCCAGAGAAGAACTTATTGAGTCTCTTAAAGAACTATTTACACATTTTGAAGTAAGAACTAATGAGTTGAAAGATTTAAAAGAAAATTATGTTGATTTAATGAAACAACAAGAATCAACTCTATTGGATCTAAAAGCTTCTGAAGAAGGACTTAGAGGCTTTGTCTTCATTTGTAAAACTTATGAAGAGAAGCTCAAGTATCTTTGTCAGAAGCTACAAGAAAAGTGTAATGGAAAGTCTTTAAGCAAGCATGAAATTGCTCTTGAGGATTTTATTATATCTGGTACTGACAGAAGCAAAGTTGCTTCAAAGATTTACGGCAATTACAGAAACAATGGCAAAGGGATTGAATTTTGAGGAGGGAAACCTAATGAAATCAGTCTCAAAGCATGTTGTGAATGCGTCAAGGAAGGATTGAAAACCTTCTTTGTACCTGAAGGTGCTAAGTTTAAAACTGTGGTTCAATCAGAACATGAAGCATCCAGCTCTAAGGCTAAGATTACCTCAAAGCCAAAGAATTCTAAGCCAAAGGCTATGATTAACTCTTATTCTAAAACTTCAAAGATCAGGATTCTGAAGAGATCAGAACCTGTTCCTCAGAGTATGTTGAAACATGAATCTGAGGTCCTAGGGAATCAAAACCAAAGGTTGTTAAACCTAAGGTAATGATTAACCAGAAGCTACCAAACTTACAGCACAAGATACAAGAAGTGAAAAGTAAAACTTCTAGTACTAACCTGAAAGGACCCATAAAACAATGGGTACCTAAATCTGAAATTGTCAATACTGCAGATATGTCTAAGAGCAAAGGAAAAGAAAAAATCATGGTACCTAGACAACGGTTGCTCAAGGAATATGACAGGAGAGAAGTCTATGTTCCTCACCCTCACAATGAAAGAAGGAGGAAATGTGAAATTTGGAGGCAACCAGTCTGGCAAGATCATTGGTACAGGAACTATTGGTAACTCCTCTATCTCAATCAATAATGTGTGGCTGGTAGATGGTGCTTAGTAAGTTACAACCTGTCAAAGGCCTATCAGACATTGACTATCATTCAAATGCACTTTGTGGTGCATGCCAGAAGGGGAAGATTGTGAAATCATCTTTTAAAACAAAAGACACTGTCTCAACCTCCAGACCCTTAGAATTACTTCATATTGATTTATTTGGATCAGTTAGCACTGCATCCTTATATGGAAGTAAATATGGATTAGTTATTGTTGATGATTACAACAGATGGACTTAGGTAAAATTCCTGAAAAGTAAGGATAATTCTTATGATGTATTAAGCAAATTCTGCACTCAAACACAATCTGAAATAGAAATGAAGATTTTAAAAGTAAGAAGTGATCATGGTGGAGAGTTTGAAAATGAGCCATTTGAAAACTTTTTTCAAAAACTTGGAATTGTTCATGAATTCTCTTCTCCTAGAACTCCACAACAAAATGGGGTTGTAGAGAGAAAGAATAGAACTTTACAAGAAATGGCTAGAACCATGATTCATGAAAACAATTTGGCTAAACATTTCTGGGCAGAAGCAGTGAATACAACATGTTATGTCCAAAATAGAATCTATATCAGACCTATCTTGGAGAAAACAGCATATGAACTCTTTAACGGAAGAAGACCCAATATTTCTTACTTTCATCAATTTGGATGTATATGTTACATTTTAAATAACAAACTCTACCTAAAGAATTTTGATGCCAAGGCCCAAAGAGGAATCTTTTTAGGTTACTCTGAAAGGTCAAAGGCATACATAGTGTATAATTCAAAAACACTTTGTGTTCAAGAATCAATGCATGTTAAATTTGATGACAAAGAGCCTGGAAGTAAAACTCCAGAGCAAGATGAAAGTTTTGCAAAGATACAGGTTCCTGAAGATACTCCAGAACCTGATCAGATAGCTGAATCTGAAGATAGTCCAGAAGCTGAACTTACCTCAGAAGCACAAGATGAAATTGCTTCTGATGAAGCTCAAGATGGCTCTCAACAAGCTACTCAATCCAAGAACTCATTCAAGTACAAGTCTTCACATCTTGAGGATCAAATCATTGGAAACAAAGAGAGTCCTAGAAGAACAAGATCATACTTCAGACAAGAAGAGTCAATGATAGGACTGTTATCAATGATTGAACCTGTTACAGTTGATGAAGCACTTGCAAATGATGAATGGATACTAGCTATGTAGGAAGAGCTTAATCAATTTCAAAGGAATGATGTGTGGGATCTGTACCCAAACCTCAGCATAAGAACATTATTGGAACAAAATGGGTATTCAGAAACAAGTTAAATGAACAAGGTGAAGTAGTCAGAAACAAAGCAAGACTTGTTGCACAAGGTTATAGTCAACAAGAAGGCATTGGTTATACTAAAACATTTGCTTCAGTTGCAAGATTGGAAGCAATCAGGTTACTTCTATCCTATGCAGTAAATCATGGCATAAGATTATATCAAATGGATCTCAAGAGTGCATTTCTCAATGGAGTCATTGAAGAAGAAGTGTTTATCAAGCAAACTCCTGGTTTTGAGGATCTTAAGCATCCTGACCATATCTACAAACTTAAAGAAATCACTATATGGCTTGAAACAAGCTCCCAGAGCTTGGTATCATAGGCTAAGTAATTTCTTGATCAAAAATGATTTTGAAAGAGGCCAAGTTGACACAACACTCTTCACAAGGACTCTTGAGAAAGACATTCTTATTGTGCAGATAAATGTTGATGATATAATATTTGGTTCTACTAATGCATCTCTTTGCAAGGAATTTTCTAAGTTAATGCAGGATGAATTTGAAATGAGCATGATGGGAGAGCTGAAGTTCTTCCTTGGAATTCAAATCAATCAAAGCAAAGATGGAGTATATGTTCATCAAACAAAATATACTAAGGAGCTTCTGAAGAAGTTCAAGCTAGAAGATTGTAAAATGATGAACACTCCAATGCATCCAACCTGCACCTTAAGCAAAGAAGATACTGGAACAAAAGTAGACCAGAAGCTGCATAGAGGTATGATTGGTTCTTTGTTATACCTCACTGCATCTAGGCCATATATTTTATTCAGTGTATGTTTGTGTGCAAGATTCCAATCAGATCCTAGAGAATCTCATTTAACTGTTGTTAAGAGAATCTTCAGGTATTTGAAAGGAACAACTAATCTTGGACTCCTTTATAGGACATCCTTAGATTATCAGTTCGTTGGATTTTCTGATTCTGACTATGCTGGTGATAGGATTGAAAGAAAATCAACCAGTGGCAATTGTCAATTTCTGGGTGATAATCTGATATCCTGGGCTAGCTAAAGACAAGCAACTATTGCTATGTCTACAGCAGAAGCAGAATACATCTCAGCTACAAGTTGTTGTGCACAACTACTTTGGATGAAACATCAGTTGGAAGACTATCATATTACTGCTAACAGTATTCCCATTTATTGTGATAATACTGCTGCTATTTGTTTGTCAAAGAATCCAATTCTACGTTCAAGAGCCAAGCATATTGAAATCAAACACCAGTTTATTAGAAACTATGTTCAAAAAGGAATTTTAGATATAAAATTCATTGATAATGAGCATCAATGGGCTGATATATTTACTAAGCCTTTAACTGTGGAAAGATTTGATTTTATAAAGAAAAATTTGAACATACACTTTGTGTCTGATTAAAATTTGCTTGCTCCTAAATAGGAATTTAGGTCCTGAAGTCTGTCCAGAAGCTATGGTCCATTAGAAGCTCTTTATTGAGGTTCTGAGGAAAATGTGCTTCTGAAGATGACATCAGCATCTGAACTCCAAAAGTTGGACTTTGTGCTTCTGAATAGCAGAGTTAGTGGAAACGCTGGAAGTTACTTTTTAGGAAGAAGAGGAAGACTGTTGTCAGGAAATTGAAGGAATCAGCTTATGTAGCTGAAGAGGAAGAATGTATTGAAGCTGCTACTGAGCTGGTTACAAGGGAGATAAAGAGAAAGAAAGCTGAGGATGATGTTGCACTCCAGAAGGCTCTGGAGATTGCAAAGAAGATTGAGGTCCCTGCATCCAGTCTTGTTAGAGCAGATGCATTTATAGATGCTCAAGAAGTTGTCAAAGCTACTGAAGCTGTGCAAGAACTAGTAACTTCAGATGCTGGAAACATGCTGATGGTAGTTAATGCTGGTGAAGGTGTCCAGGAGGACAATACTGCTGGGTCGGATGCTGCTGCTCCAGAAGCTGTTACAGGTATTCCTGATTCTCCACACTCTCAGTCTTTTATAAAAGTATAATCTGATTCAACCAAATCCACCTCCTCTTTATCATCCTCTGATCTAGATAACATACCTTTAGGCAAACTTTGCCCATCCACTCAAAAAGGCTTTTCATCAACAACCAAAACCCACAGAAAGCCTTCTCAGAACATATAATTTGAGCCTATGGTTCCTAGTGTCAATGAAAGAATAGGCCAAATGTCTGAGATGGGAAACAAAGTCTGTGAAAGACTACCCTTTAACCATCCACTCCAACCACAGATAATTCCACCCCTCAATATGGTTCCTCCTGAGGTGAATGTTGAATCATCATCATCTCAACCACCCTCAACCAACCAAAACCAAGAGACATCAGTTCTAGGCAATTTGGTCAGTCACCACTCTGGTGAACTACCAGAATTTGAGCTAAACTCACAAAAATCCTCTGAAGTAGCCTCTGATGAAGTTGCTTTAGAAAGCCCCCAACAACAAGCACCTAACCAACAAATGACTTCAATAACCAGCCCTAAACATGTCATTACACCTGCCTCTGAACACATCATACCTAAATATATTGTTCCTGGTCAAGTCTTAACACCTTCCATTCCTGAAACCATCAGTGAATCTGACTTCATGATCACATCAGATGCTTCTGATGTAGAGGTTGAGCAATCATCCTTTACCGTGATTGAGAAGTTTGTTCCTGATAAACCCTCATTTAGAACTCAAACTCCAACATCCACAAATAGCCAATCATCATAATCCTTAGCTATCCAACCTGTTGCTCCTACCAAACCTACAAAGTTACCCTCACCACCAACCATCTTTCTAGATTCTACTCTATTACAAGATGTGTGTGAGAATATATCTCAGGAGTTGATCTAGCTGATCCAAGCAAGGAATAATCTTACTCACAAGGAAAGCTATGAGAAGCAGTGGAGAAGATTGAAGGAAAGAGTTGATTTTGTCTTGTCTGAACTTCAGAAAACATGTTTGGATGAACAAGACTCGGCTCAACAGAAATTTAAAGACTGTCTGAAAGGAGTAGATAATAACTTGCAAGAAGTTAAGGTTTTCATAACCTGGGTGCAGAATCCTCCAAGCATAAAAGGAAGAGAAGTTACTTACTTCATTCCTTCTGGTGTGCATCCTAGAGACCTGGATTTAAGCTTCTTGAGCAAGGTCAGCTTCAAATCAGCATCTGGAAGCCTAGATTTATTGCAAAGAAATGCTGACTTGGAATCTGAGAACAGGAAGCTGAAGAAAGAGCTAATGGAGCAAAAGCTACTTCTACTGGAGTACAAATCATCCACTGAAGTTAAGCTAGAAGAAGCTAGAGCTAGAGAATAGAACTTGATCAAAAGCAATGAGGAATTTAAGAATCATATGAAGCTACAACAAGAAGCTATGCAGAAGCAACAAGAAGAGACCAACTTAATGATCAAACAGATGATGAACATGCTACATAAACAAGCCAACCCTTAGTTGCACATACAATTAACTTGTTTAGTTCATATCTTAAGTTGTTTTGCTTGTCATCTTCTTACATTTACTGTGCCTCTGACTTCATGTTTGCTTCTGAACTAGTTTTGCGCTTCTGATACCATTTGTCTTTGCTATGATATTTCTTCTATATTTATGCTCTGTTATATATATGGTTCATGCTCTGTTTTTAGAAAATTCTTTTTCTCACTATCTTTTTCCTATCTCTTTCTTTTTGTCTTTAGTTTTTAAACTTTTTATTGATGAAAAAAAGGGGAGTATATGTATAGTATTTATAGGCTCTGAGCCCCATTAATTTAATTTTTAATCATATTAAATTAATAGGACCTACTTCTTATCTCTTAGTCTATTGATGTGAGAATATTCTGAGTGTTATTGCGCTTTTAAATGATGAATTTAATTAACATGGATAGAACTCAGGGGGAGCTTACAAACCTCACCTTAAGAACTATTATACTCAGGGGGAGCTTACAAACCTCAAACCCTTATAGTCAACTTGTTAATTGGATTAACAACAATTGCACATTTTAAATGCTATTGTTTGTCATCATCAAAAAGGGGGAGATTATTGGAACAAAATGTGTTTAACAATGAGCCTTTGAGAGTTTTGATGATAACAAAATGTGTTTAACAATGAACCTTTGAGAGTTTTGGTGATAAAAATTGTCAATTAGATAAGCTAATATTTGTTCAAGTGTACAGAACCATAGACAAAAATTTGACATCTTAAATAGGTTCTGGATGAACAAAAGAGAGCTAAGGAATCAACAAAAAGGAAGCTTAATGCATCTGAAGAGAAGTGCTCCTGAAGTCAAAGTGCTCCTGAAGTGGTGACGTCATCAGAAGGTAGAATTCATCAGAAGCATCTCATCAGAAGCAAGTTCATCACCAGAAGCTGAAGTTCATTAGGAGATGCAAGACTTAAAGCTTCAAGGGTTGTTCAATGGATTTAAACTCGTCTAAGCATTGCAGAGGACTGGAAATGTAAAGCAACGATCATTTTGAAAGGATTTGAAGGAATTTGATGCTTATCTTCAAAAAGTGTTGACAAAGTACAATTGTACGAAGTGTACAACCACTACCTCCACTACTCTGTTTTTGTCTCTGCTACAAGACAAGAAAAACAGCTCTGCCTGCAACGATGTTCCTTCACAATGGGAATGGATTTGAAATTGATCCTTCATAGGACAACTACCATATCAGGCAAAAGATCATTGGTGATTGATCAAAGTTTCAAACGACTCTTTTTGATGTGCTGGCAATTCACAGCGTCTCTTTCACACCTCTTTATAAAGAAGTGAAGAATTAGAGATTGGAAAGGACTCAACAACAATTTACAAGTGCCAAAACTCTTGTTACTTATTTTTGTAAGTTTGATGGTATAAAAGGTAGGTTTCAATTTTTATCAGTTTGCAACTAAGCAAGTTTATATGTTTTGGTTGCAGAAAAGTAAGCAGCAGTTAGGATTCTTCGAATCTCCTATGCATATATATTGTTCGATAATAAGTAATATAAATGTCGCGTTTACTTATCTTAGGTAGACTATACAAGTGATGAGGCCGTTGGGATGTTCGTATTTAGGTAGGGAACCAAGAGAATGGTCTACAAACAGGAAATCCTAATCTACGTATACCTTACTAAGGGTTTCAAGAGAATGGTCTTATTAGGTAATAGCTTTAAGTCGAACAGCTAGGTGCTTGTTTCCCTAATTACTAACCAGTTAATTCCTAGCCTCGGTAAGGCACCACTCGACCCAATGGGTTCCAACCACTGGGTACCTATGCCTAGGGTCAACAATTATTCTAATATCTTTGGCAAGTTAATAATCAGTTACTTCCTAGACAGATAGTTATCAACCTAAGTTAAAGATATAAATATTAAACCACGTCACACAACCTAAGTACCTAATCAAGGGTTTCACCTCTCACATAAATAATACTACTTCCTAATAATAGTTGTTTACCGGTGTTTTCGGTAAACTACGGGCTATTTCTGATTATTACAAGTGAGACCGAACTAGAAATCTCAGGTCATTTCGTGCAAAGGTTTTTATTGAAAACAGTTTGAAAAAGGCCACGAGATGCACTCAGGTTACTTAGAGAGCAGGACGGGTTTTGAAATAAAAAGGGCATTGTCTCTCACCGGGTTTGAGGTTGCAAGTAAAAGCAAGACAAAACTAAAGGAAAGAGTAAAAGATTAAACGCATAAACTTAAAAGGAAATGTTAAATGCATTGCGATAAATATAAAGTGGTCTACAAATCAGTTTACATACATTTTGTATAACTCGTTTCCCTAGACGCCGGTAGTTTGAGTGTTGTAGAATTTCTATAAATGATTTGCAACCCATTTTCCGACTTGGAAACTCATATTTATACCTAAAGAAAATAACTAGCAAATACTAATCCTGTGATCAGCACTTTCTCCATCTTGGACAACCGCTTGTCCCCATGTTTCCACTAAGGAAACCGCTCTTGAGCTTGAAATCGTGTTTTTCTGCCTTGAATGCTTGATTTCGACGCGATTGTACTCTCAGCCTTGTTCTGTCGAACTTCTGACTATGCGCGCTAAGCTTGCCACCTTGTCGAAATCCTCAAATTGAAATGAGAAAACCTTCGATTTCTGCAAAGTTAAAGGTCAAACAAATATTGACCATATTAAATGAGCCTGCTGAAATTACAGGCTAACAAAATGCCCCCCAAAAATGCCATTTTCGACGAAAAAATCTTCGAAAGAGAAGAAAATTGGCATTTTTTAGAAACACTTTTCTCTCCTCATTCTTATGTCGTTGCCGCGGTGATTTTCAGAAATCAAGCTATTTAGTTAGCTTTGACTCACTAATTTTATTTCACGACTGAACTTTTAATTTTTTCAAGAAGTTTGCCTAAAGGTATGTTATCTAGATCAGAGGATGATAAAGAGGAGGTGGATTGGGAGGACGTGGATTGGGTTGAATTATAGGCTACTTCATTGACACTAGGAACCATAGGCTCAAATTATATGTTCTGAGAAGGCTTTCTGTGGGTTTTGGTTGTTGATGAAAAGCCTTTTTGAGTGGATGGGTAAAGTTTGCCTAAAGGTATGTTATCTAGATCAGAGGATGATAAAGAGGAGGTGGATTGGGAGGACGTGGATTGGGTTGAATCAGATTCTACTTTTATAAAAGACTGAGAGTGTGGAGAATCAGGAATACCTGTAACAGCTTCTGGAGCAGCAGCATCCGACCCAGCAGTATTGTCCTCCTGGACACCTTCACCAGCATTAACTACCATCAGCATGTTTCCAGCATCTGAAGTTACTAGTTCTTGCACAGCTTCAGTAGCTTTGACAACTTCCTGAGCATCTGTAAATGCATTTGCTCTAACAAGATTGGATGCAGGGACCTCAATCTTCTTTGCAATCTTCAGAGCCTTCTGGAGTGCAACATCATCCTCAGGTTTCTTTCTCTTTATCTCCCTTGTAACCAGCTTAGTAGCAGCTTCAATACATTCTTCCTCTTCAGCTACATAAGCTGATTCCTTCAACTTCCTGACAACAGTCTTCCTCTTCAGCTTCAATACCGTTTGATTTGTTTTGTATTTGTTATTAGTTTTGAAAAAGTTTTAAAACAAAAGCCAAGTGACAAAATAAGAATTTGTTTGTATTTTTTAATGTTAAGAGAAAATTACTCAAAATATGATTAAATTGATTGAAATTATCTTAAGAAAAGAAATAAAGACAAGAATCACTTGATTGAAAATCAAGGTTTATTATGAAAATGATTTTTTTGTGAATTTTGGTTATTTGCATGTTTTTGTTCTTTTTAATTAATAACTAAAACCTAGAAATAAAACTAACGTTAGAATAAAATAAAAGCGTGAGAATTTTGTGGTGACGTTGGATCACAACAAAATCTCCTAATCTGACCTAATTTTTTCATTTTTTTAACATATAAAGCAGAATAAATAAATAAATAAATAAATAAAGACACATGCATGGTTCTTCTCATTTATAGTTTACATTGGACCTAAATAGATTCTAAATCTATGCAAAATAAAAATAAATGACGAAAAATAAAAATAAATAAATAATAAAAAATGCAGAATGATAAACTTAAACTAAAAAATGAATAAAAGTGTGAAAAGAGAAAATAAAATGCAACGGAAAAAATAAGAATGCGTGAAAAGGAAAAAAATGAAATAAGATGGGGGGGTGCAGGCAGTATAATTAGGGGTACAGGAATTGAAAAGACAACCTAGTCTGATTGGACCTAGTCTGATTGGATCTGGGCCGTCTGATTTATCAAACAACCTAGATCTGATCATGATGGAGGCATCAAGGGCCAACAGATCTGAATCAGATGGTCAAAAGGGCGAGGGCGCATCTTAAACACATGGACAAGCACGCATAGGATCAAGCCATTTTCAAACCCACTTTCTCTCTCTTAAACCCTTCTTTCTCGTTTGCAATTCGGCCTTCTTTCTTCCTTGTCTACCTATTCCTGAAATCGAAAAACACAAAGAGACAAAATATGAGTCTAGATCGAAGAATTAATGGAATACCTTTTGTTTTTCTTTGTTTCGGTTTAATATCCGGTTTGATGATTTGTTGTGAGGGTCGATTTATGGGTT
Organism: Medicago sativa; assembly: GCF_051527215.1. Lineage (NCBI taxonomy): Eukaryota > Viridiplantae > Streptophyta > Magnoliopsida > Fabales > Fabaceae > Medicago > Medicago sativa. The sequence goes on from NC_140751.1 coordinate 38,076,067, forward strand.
GTCTGTTTGTAGTTTCGATTTTCGGATACGGTTTTGTGATTGGTTTTTGTGGGTATTTAAGGGTTTGAGTTTAGGTACGACTTGGATAGGGTTGGATATATGGATCGGTTGTGGTATGTGTTTCTTGCAGGTTGTTTGGCTGTTTTATGGGATTGGAATCGTGGTGTTTCTGTGTAGTGTTATCAGATGAATCTTTGCCTCCTAGTTCTGTGTTTCTTCTCTTTCTTTATAGCCCAGAAAAACGTGTTGTTGCCTTTGAAATTAAAATTAAAAATTGAATAAAATATGGAAACTAAAAGATAAATGTAAACAATAAAAAAAACTAAAAATAAAGAGAGAAGACGGCCCGAATCGGAACAAAAATTGAGGTATTTTCAAATACATCTCTGCCGAAATTTCCTTTGAAAAATCAAAGACTATTCAGGGTCAAATGACATATGAGTGTAGGATCTTAGGTCAAAAATTGGGGTATGACAGATGACCCTATTTAAGTTTCTTCGTCCAGAGACTTGAAGATGAAATCTTTGATTCGATGGGCCGAAGAGACTTAAATACAAAGTACACCATTTTTGGACCTAAGATGCTATGAATGCTCGTGATGCAATTATGAATGCAGGGTGGCAAAGATGATTTAACTGGGACGAGAAACAACAATGGGATACCCAAATTTGTTGAAAAAAGGAATCTGACTCCGCTAGGGGGTAATGTAGTTTCACTTGGGGAAATGATTGTCTACTGTTGTATTGGTTTAGAAACGATAGTTTAATGAAGACAAAAAAATTTAGTGGCACCATTTGACCAGATATATTGGGATGACACTTTTGATATTCTGTTATCTGAAAATCTGGGGAAAGACGCTTTTAACCTTCCGTAATCCGGCAAAACGGGGATAGTCGCTTCTGAAACTTCTGTAATCCGACAAACCGGGGAAAGACGCTTTTGATATTCCGTAATTCGATTAACCGGGGAATGACACATTTGATATTCCGTAATCCGATAAACTGAGGAATGACAAATTTGATATTCTGTAATCTGATAAACTGGGGAATGACGCATTTGATATTCCGTAATCCAATAAACCGAGGAATGACCCATTAAACCGGGGAAAGACACATTTGAGATTCCGTAATCCGATAAACCGGGGAATGACACATTTGACATTTCGTAATCCGATAAATCGGGGAATGACACATTTGATATTCCGTAATCCGATAAACTGAGGAATGACAAATTTGATATTCTGTAATCTGATAAACTGGGGAATGACGCATTTGATATTCCGTAATCCAATAAACCGAGGAATGACCCATTAAACCGGGGAAAGACACATTTGAGATTCCGTAATCCGATAAACCGGGGAATGACACATTTGACATTTCGTAATCCGATAAATCGGGGAATGACACATTTGATATTCCGTAATCCGATAAACCAGGGAATGACACATTTGATATTCCGTAATCCGATAAACTGGGGAATGACGCATTTGATATTCCGTAATCCAATAAACCGAGGAATGACCCATTAAACTGGGGAATGACACATTTGATATTCCGTAATCCGATAAACCCGGGAATGACACATTTGACATTCCTTAATCCGATAAATCGGGGAATGATACATTTGATATTCTGTAATCCGATAAACCAGGGAATGACTTATTTGATATTCTGTAATCCAATAAACCGGGGAATGACACATTTGATATTCCGTAATTTGATAAACTGGGGAAGGACACGTTTGATATTCCGTAATCAGATAAACCGGGGAATGAAACATTTGATAAAGTAGAAATTGGGTGACTTCTCATTATCTGACATACCGGGAGATTAAACTTTTGAGAAAATATGGATTTGCAAGCTTTTTTTTATAAAGAAAAACTTCCACTTGCTTTTTGGGGTTAGACCGAGCAAAACAATACTCTGGGTGACTAATGCAATCATGTATGAATGATGTTGTGTATATGCTATGTATGCATGAATGTATGAATACGTGAAAGTATTAATGTATGAATGAATGTATGAATGTACAACTTGTACGACTGTATGACCATAGGACTATATATAACAGGAGAACTCGATGAAACGAGACAGGACAAGTAAGATGAGAGGCGGACTGACATTGCAGTACAAACATTCGGCAAACTTCCTTGGAGATGATATTATTATGAACAAATCAAGTTGTTGGCGGGGTAAATCCTGACACAACATAACAACTGAATAGGGAAGTAGACACCTCATGGGGAGAAAACCTGCTATTTAACCAAAAATCTAGAAGAAGTCCACATTTGTAAACCGGCGCAGAGTATTCTTCCACTGGTTCGCCTCAGCAGTCATGCATTTTTTGTTTTTTCTTTGAAAATCCCTAACTTTTGCCTGGACCGCCCTTTCGGGTTTTCTGTCCACTAAGAATATATTTCCTTTTTTTGCCCCTAATTTTTGGCTTGACGGCCCTTTCGGGTTTTCAGTCCACCAGGACGCTCTCTATTGCCTAAGCAGCCTTTTTAGGTTTTCAGCTTAGCGAGCTTTCCTTTTTTTGTATTTCTTTTTGTATTTTTGGCTTATGACAGCATCTTGCTCAAAGAAGTAGTCCTCTCCATAGTGCTTAGCCATGTTTCTCTTTCGGAGTGTAACCGTTCTCGAGGCGGATGTTGAGGTACATGTCACCTACTCAAGAGTTCAAAGAGAGTGTGTTTGTTGTTTACATTTTTCAAATGACATGGAAAAGTTTTTTTTGAAAATATTTTGCTTCAAATATTGCCGTCAAAAATAGAAGAAATTTTGCAAGGAGAATGAATGACAATTCCAAATAAATGGGCATAGGCTCAAATTTTATTAATGGAGTGGTGACCTGCCAATGGCGTGGCTCCACAGATCTTTGCAAAATTTGGAAAATGGTAAATATTTGGGAAGGTACATTGAACACAATAACCGCTATTCTCCTTGACAACTTTGAATTACACTGTTCTGAGTCCTTGATTGACAGATGATTCAAATCGAAGGTTCTTCTGACATTGACTTGGACTTGATGATGCCATGATGATTGATGAAGATTTAAGGTTCTTAGGTTTTGATTTTGAAAAAGAAGAGATTTTTAGAGATACGGTCTAAAATCAGAAAGCGTAAGTAGTGTTGTGAGGAGTGTGTGATTTTGTCTAAGTGTTTTTAGCAAAAACGCTTGCAATTTAGAAGGGGATAAATAAACACAACATTAATGACAAAGTGGGCACGAGATAGTACATTCAAAGCTAAAATTCATCATTGCCTTCTTAAGTTATAAACCAATACAAATAATCCATGTATGAGTTTCTCAGAGTAACTTCCATGTTAATGGGACATGTGTCACTAAAGAGTAACTTTGAACGTCCAAAATCTGGAGTTCAGATGTTGATGTCATCAGAAGCACATTTTCCATAGAACCTCAGTGAAGAGCTTCTGATGGACTATAGCTTCTGAACAACATCATAACCTAAATTCCTATTCAGAGGTAAGCATTTAATCAGACACAAAGTGCATGTTCATTTTTTTTTTTATAAAATCAAATCTTTCAAGAGTTAAAGGCTTAGTTAATACATTAGCCCATTGATGTTCAGTATCAATGAATTGTATATCCAAAAATTCCTTTTTTGTACATAGTCTCTGATAAAGTGGTGTTTGATTTCAATATGCTTGGATCTAGAATGTAAAATTGGATTCTTTGACAAACAAATAACATCAGTATTATCACAAAAGATGGAAATTCTGTTATCATTAATCTGATAATCTTCCAACTGATGTTTCATCCAGAGTAGTTGTGTGCAACAACCTGCAACTGAGATGTATTCTGCTTCTGTTGTAGACATAGCAATAGTTGCTTGTCTTTTGCTAGCCCAGGATATCAGATTCACGCCAAGAAACTGACAGTTTCCACTAGTTGATTTTCTTTCAATCCTGTCACCAGCATAATCAGCATCACAAAATCCAACCAACTTATAATCTAAGGATTTCCTATAAAGGAGTCCAAGATTAGTTGTTCCTTTCAAATATCTAAAGATTCTCTTAACAACCGTTAAATGTGATTCTCTAGGATTTGATTGGAATCTTACACATAAGTATACACTGAATAAGATATCTGGCATAGATGCAGTGAGATATAACAAAGAACCTATCATACCTCTATACAGCTTCTAGTCAACCTTTGATCATGTATATTCTTTGCTTAAGGTGCAGAATGGATGCATTGGTGTGTTCATCTCTTTATAGTTTTCAAGCTTGAACTTCTTCAGAAGCTGCTTAGTATACTTTGAATGATGAACATACACTCCATCTTTGCATTGATTGATTTGAATTCCAAGAAAGAACTTCAATTCTCCCGTCACGCTCATTTCAAATTCATCCTGCATTAACTTAGAGAATTCCTTGCAAAGAGATGCATTAGTAGAACCAAATATTATATCATCAACATAAATCTACACAACAAGAATATCTTGCTCAAGAGTTCTTATGAAGGGTGCTGTGTCAACCTGACCTCTTTTAAAATCATTTTCAATTAAGAAATTACTTAGTCTATCATACCAAGCTCTGGGAGCTTGTTTCAGACCATATAGTCATTTCTTAAGTTTATAAACATGGTCAGGATACTTCAGATCCTCAAAACCTGGCGGTTGCTTGACATCCATTTGATATAATATAATGCCATAATTTACTGCATAGGATAGAAATCACCTGATTGCTTCCAATCTTGCAACTAGAGCAAATGTTTCAGTATAATCAATGCCTTCTTGTTGACTATAACCTTGAGCAACAAGTCTGGCTTTGTTTCTGACTACTTCTCCTTGTTCATTAAGCTTGTTTCTAAATACCCATTTTGTTCAGCTAGCCTAGTTCGTAGTTGCAGGTGGGAACGTTAAATACTGCCTTTGATCCTCCAATAATGTTCTTGTGCTGAGGCTTGGGTACCAGATCCCACAAATCATTTCTTTGAAATTGATTGAGTTCTTCTTGCATAGTAAGTATCTATCCCATCTGATAGTGCTTCATCAACAGTAGCAGGCTTTATCATTGATAACAATCCCATCATAGACTCTTCTTATTTGAAAAATGATCTTGTTCTCCTGGGACTCTCTTTGTTTCCAATGATTAGATCCTCTGGATGTGAAGACTTGTACTTGAAAGTATTCTTGGATTGATTAGCTTGTTGAGAACAATCTTGAGCTTCATCAGAAGCTACTTCATTTTGAGCTTCTGGAGTCGGTTCAGCTTCTAGACTATCATAAGACTCAGGAATCTGATTAGGTTCTGAAGTATCTTTAGGCACCTGTATATTTGCAAAACTTTCACCTTGCTCTGGTGTTTCATTTCCAGGCTCTTTATCATCAATTTTGACGTGCATTGATTCTTCAACACACAATGTTTCAAAATTATACACTTTGTATGCGTTTGACCTTTCAGAGTAACCTAAAAATATTCCTCTTTGGGCCTTGGCATCAAATTTCTTTAGGTAGACTTTATTATTTAGAATGTAACAGGTACCTCCAAATTGATGAAAGTAAGAGATATTAGGTCTTCTTCCCTTAAAGAGTTCATATGTTATGTTCTCCAAGATAGGTCTAATATTGCTCCATATTTACTTCCATATAAGGATGCAGTTTTAACTAGTCCAAATAAATCAATATGGAGCAATTCTAAGGGTCTGGAGCTTGAGACAATGTCTTTTGTTTTAAAAGATGATTTAACAATTTTCCCTTTCTGGCATGCACCACAGAGTGCATCTGAATGATAGTCAATGTTTGGTAAGCCTTTGACCAGTTGTAACTTACTAAGCTTAGAGATTAATCTCCAGTTAGCATGTCCCAATCTTCTGTGCCACACCCATTTCTTATCATTCACTGATAGATGGCAAACTACCTTCTGATCAACCAGTTCAGAGAAGTTAATTTTATAGACATTGTCTATCCTCTTTCCCTTAAATACTATGGAATTGTCATTTTTGTTAACAATTGTGCAGTTGGTCTTATCAAACATCACATCATAACCATTGACACAAAACTGACTGATACTAAGTAGGTTATGTCTAAGACCATCTACCAACCACACATTATTAATAGAGATAGGAGAGTTACTAGTAGTTCCTGTACCAATAATCTTGCCATCTTGGTTGCCTCCAAATTTCACATTTCCTCCCTCTTTCATTGTAGAGTAAGGAACATAGACTTATTTCCTGTTATGTGTCTTGAGAAACCGCTGTCTAAGTACCATGATCTTTGCTTTTTCTTTGCTCTTAGGAATATCTGTAACATTAACAATTTCAGATTTAGGTACCCATATCTTTATGGGTCCTTTGGAGTTAGTACTGAGAGTTTTACTCTTCATCTTTTGTGCCTTGTGCTGAATGTTTGGTGGCTTCTGTTTGCTCAATACATTAGGTTTAAAACCTTTTGGTTTTGGTTCCCTAGAAGCAACAACTGTTTTCCTTCTCTGAAGCTTAGACTTTAAGATACCATACTCTGAGTTCATCAGACTATGAGTGATTCCATTGGGTTTCCCTTCTGAGAATCCAATTCCTTTACCATTGTTCTTGTAAATGCTATATATCATAGAGCAATTTGATACTTATGTCATTGCCAGATATAATAAAATCTTCTAGAGCAATTTGATGCTTTCTTAAATGTTTTCCTTCACACTTTTCTTGAAGCTTCTGATAAAGAAACTTGAGTTTGTCTTCATAAGTTCTTCTTAGCCAGATACCGCAGCTTGCTGGAAAGCGCAACCATCTTCTCAGCATGGTCTTCATCAGAATCTCCATCAGGTGATTCTTCTTCAGACTCAATGACTTTGAGAGCTTTTGAAGACTTTCCTTTATATGGTAGAGCAATAGATGTAGTCTTCTTAGCAGAATCATGTTCATTAAGAGAAATCTCATGAACCTTGAGAGAGCTCATAAGATATTCAACACTTAAAGTGTTTAAATCCTTAGCTTCCTCAATAGCAGTAACTTTAGGTATCCATCTAGCAGGTAAGCTTCATAGAATCTTGCTCACTTGATCAGAAACTACATAGCTTTTCTTCAATATTTGAAGTCCAAAGACTAGGGTCTGAAATCTTGAGTACATTTCCTCCATACATTCTGTCTTATCTTGGTTTTTCGAGTGTCAAACATTGATTAAGTTTGAACCTTTTTAACCGTTGATATCTCATTTTTTCTTGGGAAGGGAACAAAAAAGTAAAACCCTTGAGAATCGAGGTCCGGGAGTTGTTTTCGCTACGGGAAGGTGTTAGGCACCAATAACGACTATAATATCTATAGGAACCGTCTTTACTTTCTATGCGCGCGCTTTATTTTTAAATGCTATTTGAAAGTGTTATTTACACCTAAGGGTTTGCTAGGTTAAAAATTGGAGGGAGAGAAATGTGTTTGAATTTTTTGTTTTATTGGAATTGGATAAGTTTTGACTTCTTGCCTACATACCCTTTTAAGGGATCAAAATCCATGTAGTTCTCTTCCACAAAAATGTTTTTGTTTTTGTTGGTTGATTTTAATTTTGAAAATGGAATTTTGAAGAATAAGAGAGAGAGGCCTCAAGGGCATAAGATTTGGAAAATGTGAGGTGGAATTAGTTATTTTGCAAAAAGAAGTCTAAGTATGATTAAAGTTCATTAAGGTTTTTATTTAAGAAAACAAAGGGAAAATTCAATGGGATTTTGATCCCAAGGTTTCTTTGGAAAATTATTTGAGTGAAGTTGTTCATGTTTTTTGGAAAAGAGAATTTTTCTAAGTATCATGATTCCTAAGCATACATCTAAAGCATACATTCCCTAAGCATACATCTAAAGTATCCATGCGATGTGTGTGCATATGTCGGTGCTTGTGTCGGTGTACATTATTAAAGTCCATTGTCCTTTACATATGCCCTAATTTACATTCTATGGTCTTGCAAGGAATTAAAAGCATAAGGTAAAGTACAAAAGTCCCTAAGTTTTTACATGCTAAGTCTTGGCATGAGAAATTAAGGTGCAAGAAATAAAACTAAAGCTAAAGAATGAAGTATACGTATGGAATGTATGAAACATGAAATGAAAGGGGTTAGTAGCACCAAATATAATGAAGAGAGTAATAAGGCAAGAAAATACTAAACAAAGGCAAAAACACAAAGATAAAGTGTTAAAACATACTAGAAATTAATCACAATACTTCAAAATGCACATGACTCACAATTTCCCCATTATGACAATTTTAAAATGAGTTTCAATGCAGAAAATGATTAGAACATTTTTTAGGAATTTTTTTAAAAGGTTTTTGATGAAACAGAGGTGAAAATATCAAGAAGCAGTGTGGGAATAGCACAAACATAGCAAGAAAACGAAGTCCAGTTCAACAGAAACCCAGGCCCAGGATCCAGGATGGATCTGGACTATCCAAACGCATCAGGAGCGTTGGATTGATCCAGTTCCCCATAACCCTAGATCTAACGGTGGAAACACAACCTAGAGGCTTATATAAGCCTTACTCCAACGTTTTCTTCATTTTCTCCTCTTCTTTCTCTCTCTAACTTCTCTCCTAGTGAGAGAAGCTCTGCAACCTCTCTTCTTCTCCGATCATCTTCCACCGCCGGTTTCTGGTATGAAACGGCTGGAGAAGATGAAGATTCATCGGAATCTTCATCGTCACCGCCGTGAATTCCAGATTCCGGTGAGACCTTAATAACTCCGATCTACCTGGATCTAAACCCTAACTTACTCTACTTTTCATGCTGATTACGAATATGAACTTTGTTTTACAAAATAAACGGTGAATCTTTGTAGATCTACATTTCAGGGTTCGGTTTTCAAATCTTTTCAATCTTTTCAGAGTTCTTCGAAACAACAAGTCTTAGAACTTGTTATCTGCTTTGATTCACCGTTTATTTGTGTTTGTAAACCTTCGATGAGCTTTTGCAATGAAAACGAAGAAGTTTTTTGTGAAGTTACCTGGTTTTGATCGGAGATTCGAACAAAAGATCCACGTGAGCTTTTTGGTAAGTTTGAACCGAAAATAAATCGGTGTTCTTCTCTTCTTCTTCTTCACTAGTCCAAAACTTGCTTCGATTCTTCTTCTTCTCACTCTCTCTAACTGTGATCGTACAAGTTCATTGAATTTGTGCTTGAATTGCAGTTGTTTTGGTTCGATGATGAAGATTCACCTTCGAATCTCTGAGAACTGCAATGAATTTGCTTAATTTTGCTTCAATTTCTTGTTCTGGAAATTTAGGGTTTGATGAATGTTCTTAGTGTTCTTTGATGAATCTGGAAAACGGTTATGATTTTGATTCTGAGGAGAAGAGAGAGAATTGGGAATTGTGTTTGTGTGATGTGGCACGTTGTGAATGGAATCTGTCACTGTGCATTGATGAGTTGGCCTTTATATAGGCTGCCATGTGTGCTTGAGGCCCAATGAATTTGTGACACCTGTACTGGACTGTAACTAACTCGGCCTTGGACTGTTTTGGGACTCCGGGACCTTTCTGCAATTATTGAAAATTGAAGGGCCAAAGTACAATAATAGAAAAAGGACTTAAAACAAAATTACAAACATTTGACGACTAAAATGCAAAACTGTTAAAGGACTAAAAATGCAAATTTTAGAGACTCAGTGGACTGAAATGAAAAAAGGACTAAAATGCAAATAATAAGACTTTAAGGACTAAAATGCAATTAAAAATGAAATTGGGTAAAAAAAAATGTAAATTGAAAACAACGTAAAGTGAAACCAATAAAAAACACAAAAAGGACTAAAATGAACCAACTACACAAATGAGGTACTTCAAAGTAACCTCTCTCTGTCAAAATTTCATGTGAAATGACCAAAATGCCCCTAGGGACTAAACTGACTCTAAATGACTAAGATGCAATTTTTGAAATGGATTTTAACATGGAATTGAAACAAAAACTTATACAACAAATTGAAAGGACTCAGAGACAATTTTCAGGGACTAAAATGAGTTTGAACACAGGAAATGACTAAAATGCCCTTTTTATGAATTTTTGCAAATAACATTGAAATAAAATGCAGAGAAACATGCAATTGATCAGGGACAACTTGATATGCAAGAAAAACCTTTTGGATGGCTTTAAATGCAAGAAAATATAGACAAAGTCATAATTGAAATTTTTTTAAAACAAAGACAGTAAACCATGCAGCTAAAACATAGTAAAATATCAGGGTAAACAATATCAAATTGGCAATCACTCAATAGTAATAGACACCTATCAGAGATGGAAAAACATTTTGAGCAAGTATTTTTAGGTCCAAAATTAGGGTATAACAGCTGCCCCTATTTAAGTTTCTTTGTCCGGATAGTCAAGAGAAGAAGTCTTTGATTTGACGGGACGAAGATACTTAAATATTAACATTTGCACTGTTTTTGGACATAAAAATATGCTCTCACATTTGCAAAAACATGAATGTCGTGCAACATTTTGATTATGAATGCAAGACAAGCAAACTGGAGTCTACAGAGCATGTCATATCACTGGGGATCTAGGTAGACATTAACAGGATAGACAAACCAGGGGACAAGAAATAGGTACAAGCATTTCTTTGGATCGAACTAGCCACTTGACCCAGTAATACAAACAAGAGGTGGGTACAAGCTGTTCTTTGGATCGAACTTGTCACTTGACCGGAATCATAGACATATAGGCAGATACAAGCTGTTCTTCGGATCGAACTTGCTGCTTGATCAATATCACAACATAAGCCGGGTACAAACTGTTATTTGGATCGAACTTGTTGTTTGACCAGAGACATAGACAAAAGGCAGATACAAGCTATTCTTTGGATCGAACTTGTTGCTTGATCGAACTTGTTGCTTGATCAATATCACAGCATAAGCCGGGTACAAACTGTTCTTTGGATCGAACTTGTCGTTTGACCGGAAATACAGGCATATAAGCAGGTACAAGTTGTTCTTTGGATCGAACTAGCCACTTGACCAATAACAAGACATATAGCAAGATACAATGGAGGTTTGATTCAACAAGATACAAATTGGGGATAAATTGACATTGACTTGATTTGAAAATAGACATGACCATTATCGTTGGCCTAAGAGCAAATTGAGAGTGAATTAACATTGATGGAGGCATTGAATTGAATTGAAAGTTGTCATTGAAAGAGACATTTGAAAATGGAAAATAATCAGAGACACAGATATAGACATAGACATGGAATTGAATTTGAGAGTTTAACAGAGACATAGACATAGACATAGGTATAGACATTGGATTGAGAGTTGAAATTGCATTGGATTGGAAGTTGAGATTGGGGAGTGCAACATGTATGTATGGTATAACAACATTATCAAATATATGAGCACATAGAAAGCATGATTATGCATGTATGAATGCTTGGAAATGCATGATTGGTTTACAATTTGGCAGAGAAGTTTCACGGAGACAGACAAAACATTGGAAGATTGGGCACGTGGTGGCTCGTGCTATAATATATACACACAGGAATCCTCTTTGGAGAGACCGTTGAGAGACGTATCGAAGCCATGGCTGAGGGCAATATATCATATCACATACACAAAGCCTGCAGAAGAGGGAACCTTGGGAGATTCTTTGATACAGGTCGCCATTGCTAGGCGTGTCAGTGCTGGGTACACATCGGATGTTCGCATCTGTGGTCAATGCTTTTCATTCTTTCATTCTTTCATTTTCCATTCTTCAATCCCATTTTTGCCTGAACCGCCCTTTCGGGTTTTCGATTCACCGGGAATAAATTCTTTCCACTGCCCCATTTTTGCCTGGATTGCCTTCATAGGTTGTCAATCAGCGGGGTGCTCATTTTTGCCTAAGCCGCCCTTTCGGGTTTTCGACTTAGCGAGCTTTTCATTTTCATTTTCCATTTTTCACTTTCATTCTGTTTTTCATTCTTGCCATTGACCACAGATCATCCTGGGGAACAACCTGCTTGCAATATGTATTAGAATGGACATTGATACACATTTATTCCTGCATGTTTCACTGGAATGTACCCTATTGCTCAGGTTTGCTTTCAAAATAAACAAAAAAGGATTTTCCAATTTCCAAAGATGTTTGTTTCAGACATTGACATTATCAAATAGACAAAAAATATTTTATATATAGCATTGAAAATAGGAATAAAATAGAGTTTCAAACAAAAGCACAGGCTCAAATTGATGTAGAAGAGTGAAAGTCAGCCAAAGGCATAACTCCACGGATTTACAAAGCTTGGAAAATGGTAATTTTATTGGTTGGTGGTACATTGAACACGATGACCGCTACATTTCATAGAAATTTTGAATTCACAAGTACAGAAGCTTCTGATGAAGACGATCATTGACAGCTACCGATGACCCAAGGGGTGATAGTGATTTGCCAGATATAGTTACTTGTCTTTTATTATCAATCTCATTTTTGCATGAACCGCCCTTTCGGGTTTTCGGCTCATCGAGACGCTCATTTTTGCCTGAGTTGCGTACAATCTCAGCGAGCTTTTTCATATTCATTTTTTTGTCCCTAACTTTTGCCTGGACCGCCCTTTCGGGTTTTCGATCCACCGGGAAGCGCATTTTTGCCTAGGCCGCCCTTTCGGGTTTTCGACCTACCACGCTGTTCTTTTCATATTTTTAGACAAAGTATTTCTTGACTATATCGGCATTTACAGGATTTGGAAGTTCAATACCATCCATGTGTGTAAGGATCAAAGCACCACCAGAGAAAGCCTTCTTGACAACATAAGGACCTTCATAGTTAGGTGTCCACTTGCCCCTTGGGTCGGGTTGCTGGCTTATCCTTCTTTTCAATACAAGTTCGCCTTCCTTGAATTCACGAGGCCGAACTTTCTTGTCAAAAGCATTCTTCATTCGCACTTGATACAACTGTCCATGAGCCATAGCGTCCATGTGTTTCTCTTCAATCAAATTCAACTGGTCATACCGACTTTGACACCATTCAGCCTCAGTTAATTTTACTTCCATGATCACTCGAAGAGACAGAATCTCCACTTCCAGAGGGAGAACTGCTTCCATACCATACACCAGAGAAAAGGGTGTTGCCCCGGTTGAACTGCGCACTGTAGTACGGTAACCATGCAAGGCAAAAGGTAGCATCTCATTCCAGTCTTTGTAAGTAGTAACCATCTTCTGAACAATCTTCTTGATGTTCTTGTTAGCGGCCTCAACTGCACCATTCATCTGAGGTCTATAAGGAGAAGAGTTGTGACGTTCAATCTTGAATTCTTCACATAAAGCTTGCATCATGTTATTGTTCAGATTGGAACCATTGCCGGTAATGATCTTGTTGGGAACACCATATCGACAGATGACGTTATTCTTGATAAATTTCACTACCACTTGCTTGGTCACATTCGCATAGGAAGCAGCTTCAACCCATTTGGTAAAATAATCAATTGCCACTAAGATAAAACGATGTCCATTAGAAGCCTTTGGCTCGATTCTTCCGATCATATCAATGCCCCACATAGAGAAAGGCCATGGGGAAGAAATAACATTGAGGGCATGTGGAGGCATATGAATTTTTTCAACATAAATTTGACATTTGTGGCATCTCTTGGCATGTCTGTAGCAGTCATGCTCCATAGTCATCCAGTAATAGCCGGCTCTTAATAGTTTTCTTGACGTGGTGTGACCCGGAGCATGGGTCCCGAAAGTACCGTCATGTACATCGTGCATCAATTTCCCAGCTTCTTGTTCATCCACACATCTCAACAAGACCATGTCATAGTTCCTTTTGTATATGATTTCTCCGTCCAGAAGGAATCTACTAGCCCATCTCCTTAGGGTCTTTTTATCCCAATTGGAAGCACCAGGTGGATATTCATGATTCTGCAAGAATTGTTTGATGTTATGATACCAAGGTTTTCTATTATTCATATCTTCATCAGCCTGATCTGGCATATTTTCAATAGTAAACACGTGAACGGGTCTATCAGGACGCTGCACCTTGATTATGGGCACGTCATTCCAGTGATTCACATGAAACATGGAAGACAAAGTAGCAAGAGCATCAGCCATCTGGTTTTCATCCCGGGGGATATGGTGCAGCTCAACCTTTGTAAAGTATGTTAACAAACGTCTTGCATAGTCACGGTAAAGGATCAGCTTCTCATGATGAGTCTCCCATTCACCTTTTATCTGATTAATGACAAGCGCGGAATCACCGTAGATGTCAAGATGTTTGATTCTCATGTCAATGGCTTCTTCAATTTCCAAGATGCATGCTTCATATTCAGCTATATTGTTCGTGCACTCAAAAATTATTCGAGCAGTGAAAGGAATGTGGTGCCCCTGTGGAGTTACAATAATGGCCCCAATCCCTTTACCATAAGCATTAACAGCACCATCAAATACCAATCCCCACTTGCTATTGGGATCCGGCCCTTCATCAATCAGCGGTTCCTCACAGTCTTTTGCTTTCAAACACATAATCTCTTCATCAGGGAATTCAAACTTAATCGGCTGGTAATCATCAAGAGGTTGACAAGCAAGATGCTCAGCAAGGATACTTCCTTTGATTGCTCTTTGAGCTTTATACACAATATCATATTCAGACAACAACATTTGCCAACGTGCAATCTTTCCAGTGACAGCAGGCTTTTCAAAGATGTACTTGATTGGATCCATTCGGGATATCAACCAAGTTGTATGATTCACCAAATAATGACGCAGGCATTTGGCAGCCCAAGCTAAAGCACAACAAGTCTTTTCAAACATTGTATACCGAGTCTCACAGTCGGTGAATTTCTTGCTCAGATAGTAGATAGCATGTTCCTTCTTTCCAGTCTCGTCTTGTTGACCGAGAACACAACCCATGGATTCATCTAACACTGACAGATACATAATCAAAGGTCTTCCTTCCACTGGCGGGACAAGGATAGGTGGTTCCAACAAGTATTCTTTAATCCTATCAAAAGCTTCCTGACATTCATCATTCCATACAACAGGCTGATTCTTTCTGAGTAATTTGAAAATTGGTCCACAGGTAGTAGTCATGTGAGATATAAATCTTGAAATATAATTCAGGCGTCCGAGGAAACCTCTGACTTGCTTTTCAGTTTGAGGGGCCGGTATCTCTCTGATGGCTCGGACTTTGTCAGGATCAACTTCAATACCTCTTTGGCTGATAATGAAGCCTAGCAGCTTTCCAGATCTTACACCGAATGTACATTTGTTGGGATTCAACCGCAACTTGTACTTTCTTAATCTTTCAAACATCTTTTTCAAATACACAACATGCTGCTCTTCATCACTTGACTTCACAATCATGTCATCAACATATACTTCAATCTCTTTGTGAATCATATCATGAAACAGAGTAGTCATACCTCTCTGATACGTTGCACCAGCATTTATCAAACCAAACGACATCACTTTATAACAGAATGTTCCCCATGGAGTGATGAAGGACGTCTTTTCTCTATCTTCAGGCGACATCTGTATCTGGTTATAGCCAGCGAAACCATCCATAAAGGAGAACACTTTAGACTGAGCAGTACTGTCAACAAGCACATCAATATGTGGCAATGGGAAATTATCTTTCGGACTGGCTTTATTCAAATCTCTGTAATCAACACACATCTGAACTTTCCCATCTTTCTTTGGCACTGGTACAATGTCGGCGATCCACTCAGGATATTCAGCTGTCATGAGGAAACCTGCGTCAATTTGCTTTTGCACCTCAGCCTTAATCTTAAGAGCCATGTCTGGACGAGACCTTCTCAATTTCTGCTTGACGGGAGGGCATTCAGGCCTTGTCGGTATCCGATGCTCCACAATCTTGGGATCTAGACCCGGCATATCTTCATAGGACCATGCAAAGACATCCGAATAATGATGGAGAAGCTGAGTAATCTTCTTTTTCACTTCTGGCTCAAGTGCAGCACCAATTTTGATCTCTCGCTTGTTCTCTTCAGTACCCAGGTTGACAAGCTCAATCTCTTCCTGGTGAGGCTGAATGGCTCTTCTTTCTTGCTCAAGCAGTCGAGTGATCTCATACGGTATCTCTTCGTCATCCTCCCCGTCTTCAGCTTCGTATACAGGGAATTCAAAATTTGGAGGAACCGTAGGGTCACTGTGTTCAACGGGTTTATTATGGTTCAATCTGCATAATATGATTGGGATGATTTTAGAAAAATGTTTTTCATGCAGATTTTTGAAATTAATAAGAAAATACAGATGTTTTGGTTTTTTCTGGCATTACCATTATTTCCAAGAAAAAGGCACTAAAAGGTAAAAAACAAAGAGTCGCGGGGAAGACGACAACTTTTATTTATAACGGCAATGCCGAAACAAACACGCCCTTACAATGGCATCACTTTCGCCTTGGGCAGAGCGAAAGGATTATTATTTTGAAAACAAAGAAAAGCATGAGCAACAAGACACATTACATGGAAGCATGCATGACTAAAGGAACATCAATGGCCTCCCAATTTCTCACGGTGCCTCCTGGTACAACAAACGTGGGCACATAACTACTTTCAGCAGCATCTTCAGTAATAGCGTTAATAAACCCAGCACTATAGAAAGTTCCTGTTGAAACGCCCGAGGTCGGGGAGAAACCGAGGCCTTCTCTGCGCTTATTCTCCAGAATCTGTATCACTTTGCCCCAGCCAGCAGCTTGCCCCTCTTGAACAGCTTTCTGGGCGTCTTTCAATGAAGCCATAGTAGCACTACCTCTTCGGGGTTCTGCGCCTTCAACAGTCAAGCCTTGAAATGACGTCCCTTCAGCGGACCCTGCTTCAACACAAGAGAAAGATGACACTTGGCTAACCAGATACGCTTCTTCACCATGTACAGTGACAAGCTTACCATTCCTCACAAACTTGAGCTTTTGATGCAGAGTGGAAGTTACTTCCCCAGCATCGTGAATCCACGGTCTTCCGAGGAGGCAACTGTAAGAGGCGTTGATGTCCATGATCTGAAAAATGACCTGGAATGTCTCCGGTCCAATGGTAATTGGGAGATCTACTTCTCCAAGAACATCTTTACGAGATCCGTCAAAAGCCTTAACCAAATAACTGCTTCCCCTTAGAGAAAGTCCATGATGACTCAACTGTCTCAATGTAGACTCAGGCATTACATTTAAGGACGATCCAGTGTCCACCAACACATTGGATATCATGTCAGACTTACAGTGCACTGAGATATGCAAAGCTAAGTTGTGGTACTTCCCTGCTTCGGGGAGTTCATCGTCACCAAACCCCAAGTTATTACAAGCAGTAATGTTACCCACTATTCCGTTGAACTGATCCACGGAGACTTCATGATCAACATAGGCCTGTTTCAGCACTTTCATCAACACTTTCCTGTGAGCTTCTGAGCTTAGGAGTAAAGACAAGATGGATATTTTTGATGGAGTTTGCAGTAGTTGGTCTACAATCTTATTATCGCTCTTTTTGATGAGCCTCAAAATCTCATCCAGATTAGACTCTTCAATAGACTGGCCCGATGGGCTGGCATTCTTGTCAATAGGAGGAGCAATCGGTGGAGTTACTGTGGCAGCGGGTGTAACAACCTTCTTCTGGAACAAGGGTGGACGGACCCTTCCACTTCTCAGAGTTGTAGTTTCCTCAGCAATATTACTAACCGTAGCTGGGGATACCAGAGGCACTTCAACTCCATTCTCAATCATAGTTGCATCGTATTTGTAAGGGATTGCTTTAGTAGAGGCATAAGATATTGGGCCAGGTAGCCTGATCACTAAGGGTTCTACTTCCCTTGTCTGAGATACACTTTTGGCAGGAGAATCATGAAACACTGGCACAATCATATAAACGTCACTGGCAACCAAGTGCTTGTTGTCCATTAGACTCTGTATATCACCTTGTACGGTACAACAGCCCATAGGATTCTGAAGACACTCTGAACAGAAAGCATGATCATGTTTAAACAAGGCAGCTTGGCAGATCTTGACATGTAGTGGCACCAAAGGAGTAGCAACATTACGGACATCTAAAGCGGGGACTCCTCGAATAACCCAAGATGTTTCAACTTTATCAAAAGCCTCAATCATGTTAACAGCTGCATGATCTGGAAGCGGGTTGTCAAGAACGTGTGTAACACTATTTTCAAAAGTCAATCGTCCTCTGTCTATTAGATCCTTTACAACGTACTTCAAAGCATAACACCCTTCAACATCGTGGCCCTGAGCGCCCTGATGGAATTCACATCTGAGGTCTCGTCGGAACCTAGGAGGCAACGGCGTAGGCGGAGGCTTGCCTGGTCTGGTGACGCAGTGCCCTTTAGCTAGTAGAGTTGGGAGCAGATCAGCATACCGTATTGGTATTGGTGGAAAATAAGGCCTGGGCCGAGGGCCCTATTGTTGTGGCTGTTGCTGTTGAGCAGGAGGCTGCTGTTGGACCTGCTGGGCAATCGCATTAACGGGCACTGGTGGTTGACCCGGTGGCAGAGGATACTGCTGGTAGAATGGTGGGAAGAAGGGATGTTGAGAGTACTGCATATATTGGTAGGGTAGGGGTAACTGAGCAGCATTAATAGGAGCGACAGCAGCTGTAGACTGGTTACCGGACACCATCCCTACTTCGGATTCCTTCTTCTTATGGTGGCTGTAACACCCCGTTTTCCCAACTTGAAAATTTCATTTAAATCAGAGTATTTAATTCATAACGGAATGTCACATACTACTTAAAAATCTTAAAAATAGATAATAATAATAATAATTATCTCTCAAAATTCAACATAAAAAAAAATCTACAATCTTGCAGCGGAAAATAGTTCAACACATTAAAAGTCTTGGCACGCAGGCCTCATCAAAATCTCATAGTTTCAGTTCAACATTTATTCATAAAAAGTTCATAAGGACACGTAAGGAATAGTAGTAAAGCAAGTCCCCATCCTGTTACGTATCAGAGCACCTAGACACAATGTGAGGAGTCCACTCTGTTTTATCTTGGTTTTTCGGGTGTCAAACATTGATTACGTTTGAACCTTTTAAACCGGTGATATCTTATTTTTTCTTGGGAAGGGAAAAAGTAAGCAAAACCCTTGAGAATCGAGGTCCGGGAGTTGTTTTCGCTACGGGAAGGTGTTAGGCACCCATAACGACTATAGTATCCTATAGGAACCGTCTTTAATTTCTACGCGCGCGCTTTATTTTTAAAATGCTATTTTGAAAGGATATTATTGAACCTAAAGGGATTCTAAGTGAAGAATTGGAGGGAGAAGAATGTTTTTGGATTTTTATTTTAGTTGAATTGAAGGAATTTTGTTCCTTGCCTACGTACCCGTTTAAGGGATCAAATCCACCGTAGTTCTCTTCCAAAAATGTTTTTGTTTTTTGTTGGTTGATTTTAGGTTTGAAAATGGGAATTTGAAGAATAGTAAGAGGCCTCAAGGGCATGAGATTGTAAAAAGTGGGGGTTGAATTAGTCGTTTGCAAAATATGGTCTAAGTATGATTACTTTCATTGAATTTTTTGATTAAGAAAACAAAAGGGAAAATACAATGGGATTTTGATCCCAAGGTTTATTTTGAAAATGGTTTGGGTGATGTTGTTCACATTTGTTTGTAAAATTGATTTTTCTAGGTTTAAAGCCTAAACATACATCTAAACATACAATCCTAAACATACATCTAAACATGCATATTCTTGTAAAATGTTTACCATTTCTTGTCAAAAATTGTGAAGTTCTTCAGCCTAAAACCTTTAAAAATTTCCTAAAAAATTCATATAGGCTTCTTGATAGTTTTGTGGCATTTTGTGATAATTTTCACATGTTAAAATTGGTTAAAAGGTGAGGTGTTAATTTTCTTGCTATTTTGTGATATTTTATGCTAAAATTGATGGAAATTTGCTTGATTCCAATCCCACTTTCTTGATGAACACTTGTGACCTATGCCATTTGATTCTATGGGGTTTTAACCACTGTTTGTGTTTAATATTGCTGCATGATTGTGAATTTTGGTAGGTTACTTAGTTTACAAGTTACTTGTGTAAGTAAATAATGTAAGTGTGCCTAATTTTGCTTCTAAAATGTCAAGTTAGTCATGTTGCCTTAATTCCCATTCCAAAATCTGATTCTAAACCTTTAAAAATGTGTTGGAATGTGAGGATTATAAGTCACATGAGTCTTGCACTTTATGAGCAAATTTTAGCCATATTTGCACTCATTCTTGCCTTTATTTTGGGTTATTTTCTATGCTTTATGCTATAGTATTTCTCTTGCTTCGTTTCTTTTGATATTATCATGTGTTACTAACCATTTCATCTCATGTCTCATATTCTTCATAAGCATTCCCATTTCATTCCTTGCTTCACTTCATTTCTTGCACTATAAGTTTTGTCAAGACTTAGTATGTAAAAACTTAGGAATTTTTGTACGTTACTTTTATGCAATTTTAATTTCTTGGCAAAGAGGCCATAGAATGTATCTAGGGTATGATGTAAAGGACAATGGACTCTAATAATGTACACCGACACAAGCACCGACACATACACACACATCACTATAGTATATAGCTAGAATATGCATGTTTAGATGTATGTTTAGGATTGTATGTTTAGATGTATGTTTAGGCTTTAAACCTAGAAAAATCAATTTTACAAACAAATGTGAACAACATCACCCAAACCATTTTCAAAATAAACCTTGGGATCAAAATCCCATTGTATTTTCCCTTTTGTTTTCTTAATCAAAAAATTCAATGAAAGTAATCATACTTAGACCATATTTTGCAAACGACTAATTCAACCCCCACTTTTTACAATCTCATGCCCTTGAGGCCTCTTACTATTCTTCAAATTCCCATTTTCAAACCTAAAATCAACCAACAAAAAACAAAAACATTTTTGGAAGAGAACTACGGTGGATTTGATCCCTTAAACGGGTACGTAGGCAAGGAACAAAATTCCTTCAATTCAACTAAAATAAAAATCCAAAAACATTCTTCTCCCTCCAATTCTTCACTTAGAATCCCTTTAGGTTCAATAATATCCTTTCAAAATAGCATTTTAAAAATAAAGCGCGCGCGTAGAAATTAAAGACGGTTCCTATAGGATACTATAGTCGTTATGGGTTCCTAACACCTTCCCGTAGCGAAAACAACTCCCGAACCTCGATTCTCAAGGGTTTTGCTTACTTTTTCCCTTCCCAAGAAAAAATAAGATATCACCGGTTTAAAAGGTTCAAACGTAATCAATGTTTGACACCCGAAAAACCAAGATAAAACAGCTGGCGACTCCGCTGGGGGCACATTCGAGAGTTACGCCTAGTCTTTATTTCCACGCTTGCGCTTGTATTTTTACTTGTTTCTTTTACTTGCTTTCCTATGTGAATATATGTTTAATCTCTTGCAAACGTGTGGGGTGAGAATATCAAAAGTCCTGCACCCGGGCTGAGTGAACTTAGGATTTAGGAGGGATATAATCGACAATTCATTCCGGGGGTTGCCTCGTGTTTTGGATTATCCGATCAATCCCACATAGCTGAGGCATTTTGGGGGTGATGTTGTCGGCGCGTGTTGTCGCGTTTAGGCACTTTACTTCTAATTGTTCTATGACGCTATGAACCGTAGATAACCAAACCCATCCATGGCCATTTTCTAGGATGTAGTGCGGAGGCTAAACCGAGTGTTGTCTCGAGTTTTAGTCGTCACGCGATACTACACTCAAGTTAGACCTTCCACGCATAATCATGGAACGAGTGTTGTCTCGTGGCATCATGATATACGTCGGAGAGGTTGCAACTTGGGAACCTTTTTAGAACCCGGTTACTATATCCTAAAGCCCTAGATTCATCGGACGCCGTGTCCACACATGACTCCTCGACTTTGAACTTCAACCCACCATGTTTTCTCCGAACTTGAACATAATCATGCATTCATGCATACATGCATAAACCTTTTGTCATGCATTGTTATCGAAGGGCTTAGACAAGTTGAATCTGTAAACATTGTAGGAATGAAGATGACTAAGTCCTACAAGTTCAAGGAAGTGGATTTGGCTAGTTTGAGAGATTTGGCACTCAAGATTGAGGATCCGACTGGTTTCCGACATCGTTACGGGGCTTTACTTCCTATTCTCCATACTAATGTGGATGAGAAGCTTGTACACACTCTAGCGCAATTCTATGATCGGGGGTATCGGTGCTTTACGTTTCCATACTTTCAGTTGGTGCCTACTCTAGAGGCTTATTCTCACTTGATGGGTCTATCTATTGCTAAGGGGGTACCTTTCTCGGGACCTGAAAATCCTCCTACTCCACTGGTTATTGCTAAAGATCTCCATCTCAAGACCACCGATGTCTCCAAGAATCTTGTCACTAAGGCACGCATCCGAGGGTTCACTTCAGAGTATCTTCTTGGGAAAGCCAACCTCAATACCACTTGTCAGGACACTCTCGAGGCTATTCTTGCACTCCTCATCTATGGGCTCATTCTCTTTCCGAATCTTGATGACTTCGTGGACATGAATGCTATTATGATCTTCCACTCCAAGAATCCGGTTCCTACCTTGCTAGCTGACACATACCATGCTATTCACGATCGTTCCGGCAAGGGCCGTGGATACATTCTTTGTTGTGTGCCTCTCCTCTATAGGTGGTTTATTTCGCACCTTCCGAAGTCTTTCCACGACAATCCGGAGAATTGGTCTATTTCACAGAGGATTATGGCTCTCACTCCTAATGAAGTGGTTTAGCTCACTCCCGCTTCTAGAGTCAAGGAAATCATCTTTGGTGGTGGAAAGTTTCTTAATGTACCTCTTCTTGGTACCCGGGGTGGAATCAACTATAACCCGGAACTTACTTTGCGACAATTTGGTTTCCCGATGAGAGATAAGCCCATCAATCTTGCTACAGCTCCTTACTTCTTTCACTACTCCAATGCTCCCACGGGAATTAGAGAGGATTTCATGGAAGCTTGGTCTAAGCTTCGGAAGAAAGAGGTGAAGCATATGGGTGTAAGGTCCGGTATTGCTCACGAGGCCTATACACAGTGGGTGATAAACCAAGCTGAGGAGATTGGTATGCCTTACCCCTCTATGAGATATGTGTCTGCATCTGTTCCTACCATGCCTTTGCCTCTACTCCCACCTACCCAGGAGATGTATCAGGAGCATCTAGCTATGGAGAGTCGGGAGAAACATCAGTGGAGGGCTAGATACTATGAGGCTGAGAACTTGATCATGAATTTGGATGGAAAGGATGAGCAGCAGACTCACGAGGTCTTGACACTGAAGAAGGAGCTAGCTAAGGCTAAGAGAGAGATTGAAGAGAAAGATAGGTTGCTTATGAGAGACTCCAAGAGGGCTAGGAGTGCCCATGACTTCTATGCACGATACTGCGACTATGAGTCTGAGTCTGAGGACGATGCTTCCACTTCCCATGCTTGAGGATTTCTTTTGCCTGTTGTTTATGTTGAAATTGTCTTGTAAAACTATATGCTGGTTGTTTGTTTCCCGTCTATGTTAATTGTTGTTAGTAATGTTTACAAGTTTCTAATCTGTCTAAAACCCTTCGATAACACAAAAAGAGTCTTTTTGCATATGCATTAACATATTTCATGCATCATATGCATTCATTGGTCACAAAAAACTTCTCTCGTGCTCATTGCCTCCTGGTTTTGTCTGCCGCAGTCTGAAAAGTGGCTCGTACTCGCAAAGTCTACCAACCAGATAGAGTTCATCAAACAAGATTTCACAAGAGAAGAATGATGGCTAACTTTGAAGAAGAAAATGCTCAGCTCCGTGCCGAATTAGCTGCTATGAAAGAAGACTTGGCTAAGGCTCATGACGCTATGTCCACTATGATGGCTGCACAAGAACAACCAGCCACTTCTGTCCCAGTTACTGCTGAGATTCCTGTGTCCACTTCTATGCCTCAAGTGACTACTGTTGTTACCGACCCTATTGTACACACTGTGCAACAGGTGATTGATGTTGACACTCCGCGAGGACAAGATCCCGCAATGGAAGCTATGAAAAGACAGTGAAGGGAGTTCGCTGGAGAACTCCGTGAGGTCAAGGCTAGCCGGGGAAGCAATGGTGCTCCTGCTAAAGCTCGTGATCTATGCTTGGTGTCCCGATTCGAGGTTCCTAAGAAATTCAAAGAGCCAGAATTTGACAAATACAATGGGACCTCTTGTCCACACAACCATGTTATCCGGTACGTCCGAAAGATGGCAAACTACGCAGATAATGATGCACTAATGATCCATTGCTTCCAGAGTAGCTTGACAGATGATGCAGCAGATTGGTACACTAGTTTGAGCAAAGACAACATCCATACTTTTGAGGAACTCGCTACTGCTTTTGAAAGCCATTATGAATTTAATACCCGTCTGAAGCCGGATAGGGACTCTCTTAAGGCTCTGTCTCAGAAGTCAGATGAAACCTTCCGTGAATATGCCCAGAGGTGGAGAGGGGCAGCTGCCCGTGTCTCTCCCCGACTTGATGAGGAAGAATTAACACAGACATTCCTGAAAACTCTGAAGAAGGAATATAAGGAAAGAATGATAGTCTCTGCTCCAAATAATTTCTCCGACATGGTTACTATGGGAACTCGTCTAGAGGAGGCTGTCAGAGAGGGTATTATTGTCCTTGAGAAGGGTGAATCTTCAGCCAGTGCACCGAAGAAGTATGGTAATGGTCACCATAAGAGGAAAGAATCCGAAGTAGGGATGGTATCTGGCAACCCGTCTGCAGCTGCTACACAACTACCTCTGCCCTATCACTACATGCAGTACTCTCAACATCCGTTCTTCCCACCATTCTACCAGCAATATCCTCTGCCACCGGGTCAACCACCAGTGCCCGTTAATGCCATTGCTCAACAAGTACAACAACAGCCTCCTGCTCAACAGCAACGGCAGCAACAACAGGGTCCCCGACCCAAACCTTCTTTTCCACCAATACCAATGCGGTATGGTGAGCTGCTCCCAACTCTACTGGCCAAGGGACACTGCATCACTAGACCAGGCAAACCTCCGCCTAATCCATTGCCTCCCAGGTTCCGACAGGACCTAACATATGAATTCCATCAAGGCGCTCAAGGCCATGATGTTGAAGGTTGCTTTGCTCTGAAATATATTGTGAAAGACCTGATAGAAAAAGGACGGTTGACTTTTGCGAACAGTGTTCCGCATGTTCTTGACAATCCGCTTCCAAACCATGTTGCTGTCAACATGATCGAGGCTTTCGAAAGAATCCCCGTTCCTCAAGAGGATCCCATGTTGGATGTCCGCAATGTTGTTACTCCCTTGGTACCGTTACATGTCAAGCTTTGCCAGGCTTCTATATTCAATCATGATCATGCTTCTTGTTCAGAATGTCTTCGGAATCCTATGGGCTGTTGTGTGGTGCAAGGTGATATCCAGAGTCTGATGGATGACAAGCACTTGATTGCCAGTGATGTATGTGTGATTGTGCCAGTGTTCCATGACTCTCCTGTTGAAAGTGTAAGGAATGTTGAGCCTTTGGTGATCAGGTTACCTGGTCCGGTATCTTATACCTCTACCAAAGCAATTCCTTACAAGTACAGTGCAACCATGATTGAGAATGGAGTGGAGGTGCCTCTGATATCCCCAGCTGCAGTTGACAATGTTGCCGGTGAAATTACAACTCTGCGAAGCGGGAAGGTCCGTCCACCCTTGTTTCAAAAGAAGGTGGTGGCACCTATTGCCACGATAACTCCACCAGTTGTTCCTCCTGTTGACAAGAACCCCGGCCCAACAGGCCAATCTATTGAAGAGTCTAATCTGGATGAGATTCTGAGGCTTATTAAGAAGAGTGACTATAAGATTGTTGACCAACTGCTGCAAACTCCATCAAAGATATCCATCTTGTCTCTGCTCATGAGCTCGGAAGCTCACAGGAAGGTGTTGATGAAGATACTTGAGCAAGCTTATGTTGATCACGAAGTCTCTGTGGATCAGTTTGATGGGATAGTGAGTAATATTACTGCCTGCAACAACTTGGGGTTTGGTGACGATGAACTCCCCGAAGCAGGGAAACACCGCAACTTGGCTCTGCATATCTCAGTACATTGTAGATCTGACATGATATCCAATGTGTTGGTGGACACTAGATCGTCTCTGAATGTAATGCCTGAATCCACACTAAGGCAATTGAGCCATCACGGAATTTCTCTGAGGGGTAGCAGCTATCTGGTTAAAGCTTTTGATGGATCCCGCAAGGATGTTCTCGGGGAGGTAGACTTGCCAATTACCATTGGGCCAGAGACATTCCAAATCACTTTCCAAGTCATGGACATCAATGCTTCTTACAGTTGTCTCCTCGGAAGACCGTGGATCCACGACGCTGGAGCGGTAACTTCTACGTTGCATCAGAAGCTCAAGTTCATGAGGAACGGTAAGATTGTCACTGTACATGGTGAAGAGGCATTTCTGGTTAGCCAAGTATCATCTTTCTCTTGTGTTGAAGCAGGGTCCGCCGAAGGGACGTCATTTCAAGGCTTAACTGTTGAAGGTGCAGAGCCCCGGAGGGCTGGTACTGCTATGGCTTCACTAAAAGACGCTCAGAAGGCTGTTCAAGCAGGGCAAGCTGCTGGCTGGGGCAAGGTAATTCAGATCTTGGAAAACAAGCGTAAAGAGGGCCTTGGATTCTCCCCGACCTCTGGTGTTTCAAAAGGAACTTTCTACAGTGCTGGGTTCATCAATGCTATTGCTGAAGATACTGCTGGAAGTAGTTACGTGCCTACATTTGTTATACCAGGAGGCACTGTGAGAAATTGGGAGGCCATTGATGTTCCTTTAGTCATGCATGCTTCCATGTAATGTGTCCTGTTGCTCATGTTTTTTGTTTTCAAAATAACAATCCTTTCGCTCTGCCCAAGGCGAAAGTGATATCATTGTAAGGGCATGTTTGTTTCGGCATTGCCGTTATCAATAAAAGTTGTCGTCTTTCTCACGACTCTTTGTTTTTTACTTTTAGCGCCTTTTCCTTGGAAATAATGGTAATGCCAGAAAAAACCAAAACATCTGTATTTTCTTATTAATTTCAAAAATCTGCATGAAAAAAAAACACATTTTTCTAAAATCATCCCAATCATATTATGCAGATTGAACCACAATAAACCCGTTGAACACAGTGACCCTATGGTTCCTCCAAATTTTGAATTCCCTGTATATGAAGCTGAAGATGAGGAGGATGATGAAGAGATACCGTATGAGATCACTCGACTGCTTGAGCAAGAAAGAAGAGCCATTCGGCCTCACCAGGAAGAAATTGAACTCATCAACCTGGGCACCGAAGAGAACAAGCGAGAGATCAAGATCGGTGCTGCACTTGAGCCAGAAGTAAAAAAGAAGATTACTCAGCTTCTCCATGATTATCCAGATGTCTTTGCATGGTCCTATGAAGATATGCCGGGTCTAGATCCCAAGATTGTGGAACATCGGATACCGACAAGACCTGAATGTCCTCCTGTCAAGCAGAAATTGAGAAGGTCTCGTCCAGACATGGCTCTTAAAATCAAGGCTGAGGTGCAGAAGCAAATTGATGCGGGTTTCCTCATGACAGCTGAATACCCTGAGTGGATTGCCAACATTGTACCAGTACCGAAGAAAGATGGGAAAGTTCGAATGTGTGTTGATTACAGAGATTTGAATAAAGCCAGTCCAAAAGACAACTTCCCATTGCCTCATATTGACGTGCTTGTTGACAGTACTGCTTAATCCAAAGTGTTCTCCTTTATGGATGGTTTTTCTGGTTATAATCAGATACGAATGTCACCTGAAGATAGAGAAAAGACGTCCTTCATTACTCCGTGGGGAACGTTCTGTTATAAAGTGATGCCGTTTGGCTTAATAAATGCTGGTGCTACTTATCAAAGGGGTATGACCACTCTATTTCATGATATGATTCACAAAGAGATCGAAGTATATGTTGATGATATGATTGTGAAATCAAGTGATGAAGAGCAGCATGTTGTGTATTTGAAAAAGATGTTTGAAAGATTGAGAAAGTACAAGCTGCGGTTGAATCCTAACAAGTGCACATTTGGTGTAAGATCTGGAAAGTTGCTAGGCTTCATTGTCAGTCAAAGAGGCATTGAAGTTGATCCAGACAAAGTCCGAGCCATCAGAGAGATGCCGGCCCCTCAAACTGAGAAGCAAGTCAGAGGTTTCCTCGGACGTCTGAATTATATTTCAAGGTTCATATCTCATATGACTACTACTTGTGGTCCAATTTTCAAATTGCTCAGAAAGAATCAGCCCGTTGTATGGAATGATGAATGTCAGGAAGCTTTTGATAGCATTAAAGAATACCTGTTGGAGCCACCTATCCTTGTCCCGCCAGTGGAAGGAAGGCCTTTGATTATGTATCTGTCAGTGTTAGATGATTCAGTGGGCTGTGTTCTCGGTCAGCAAGACGAGACTGGTAAGAAAGAGCATGCTATCTACTATCTGAGCAAGAAGTTCACCGACTGTGAGACTCGGTATACAATGCTTGAAAAAACTTGTTGTGCTTTAGCTTGGGCTGCCAAACGCCTGCGTCATTATATGGTGAATCATACAACTTGGTTGATATCCCGAATGGATCCAATCAAATACATCTTTGAAAAGCCTGCTGTTACTGGAAAGATTGCACGTTGGCAAATGTTGTTGTCTGAATATGATATTGTGTACAAAGCTCAGAAAGCAATCAAAGGAAGCATCCTTGCTGAGCATCTTGCTTGTCAACCTCTTGATGATTACCAGCCGATTAAGTTTGATTTCCCTGATGAAGAGATTATGTATCTGAAAGCAAAAGACTGTGAAGAACCACTAATCAATGAAGGGCCGGACCCCAATAGCAAATGGGGCTTGGTGTTTGATGGTGCTGTTAATGCTTATGGTAAAGGAATTGGAGCCATCATTGTAACCCCGCAGGGGCACCACATTCCTTTCACTGCTCGAATCACTTTTGAATGCACAAACAACATAGCTGAATATGAAGCATGCATCTTGGGCATTGAAGAAGCCCTTGATCTGAGAATTAAGCACCTTGACATCTATGGAGATTCTGCACTTGTCATTAATCAGATAAAGGGTGAATGGGAGACTCATCATGAGAAGTTGATCCCGTACCGTGACTATGCAAGACGTCTGTTGACATACTTTACGAAGGTTGAGCTGCACCATATCCCTCGGGATGAAAATCAGATGGCTGACGCTCTTGCTACTTTGTCTTCCATGTTTCGTGTCAATCACTGGAATGATGTGCCCGTGATCAAAGTACAACGTCTTGATAGACCCGCTCATGTGTTTACTATTGAAAATATGCCAGATCAAGCTGATAAAGATGTGAATGATAAAAAGCCTTGGTATTACAATATCAAACAATTCTTGCAGAATCGTGAATATCCACCTGGTGCTTCCAACAGGGATAAAAAGACCTTGAGAAGATGGGCCAGTAGATTTCTTCTGGACGGAGAAATCCTATACAAGAGGAACTATGACATGGTCTTGTTGAGATGTGTTGACAAACAAGAAGCTGAGAAATTGATGCATGATGTACATGACGGTACCTTGGGACCCATGCTTCGGGCCACACCATGTCGAGGAAACTGTTAAGAGCCGGCTATTACTGGATAACCATGGAACGTGACTGCCACAAACATGCCAAAAGATGCCACAAATGTCAAATTTATGCTGATAAGATTCATGTACCTCCACATGCCCTCAATGTTATGTCTTCCCCATGGCCTTTCTCTATGTAGGGCATTGACATGATCGGAAGAATTGAACCAAAAGCTTCCAATGGACATCGTTTCATTCTAGTGGCAATTGACTACTTCACCAAGTGGGTTGAAGCTGCTTCCTTTGCAAATGTGACCAAGCAAGTGGTTGTCAAGTTTATCAAGAATAACGTCATCTGTCGATATGGTGTTCCCAACAAGATCATCACTGACAATGGTTCCAATCTGAACAATAGTATGATGCAAGCTTTATGTGAAGAATTCAAAATTGAACATCACAACTCTTCTCCTTACAGACCTCAGATGAATGGTGCAGTTGATGCCGCTAACAAGAACATCAAGAAGATTGTTCAGAAGATGGTCACTACTTACAAAGACTGGCATGAAATGTTACCTTTTTCCTTGCATGGTTACCGTACTACAGTGCGCAGTTCAACCGGGGCAACTCCCTTCTCTCTTGTGTATGGCATGGAAGCAGTTCTCCCTCTGGAAGTGGAGATTCCATCTCTTCGAGTGATTATGGAAGCAAAATTAACTGAAGCTGAATGGTGTCAAAGTCGGTATGATCAATTGAATCTGATTGAAGAGAAACGTATGGATGCTATGGCTCATGGACAGTTGTATCAAGTGCGAATGA
This sequence comes from Medicago sativa, assembly GCF_051527215.1. Classification (NCBI taxonomy): domain Eukaryota; kingdom Viridiplantae; phylum Streptophyta; class Magnoliopsida; order Fabales; family Fabaceae; genus Medicago; species Medicago sativa. The sequence goes on from NC_140751.1 coordinate 38,106,362, forward strand.
AGAATGCTTTTGACAAGAAAGTCCGACCTCGAGAATTCAAGGAAGGCGAGCTTGTATTGAAAAGAAGGATAAGTCAGCAACCCGACCCAAGGGGCAAGTAGACACCTAACTATGAAGGTCCTTATATTGTCAAGAAGGCCTTCTCTGGTGGTGCTTTAATCCTTACACACATGGATGGTGTTGAGCTTCCAAATCCTGTTAATGCCGATATAGTCAAGAAATACTTTGTCTAAAAAAAAAGAAAAGAACACACTCACGAACGCCTCTAGTCTTTATTACCTGCACATTACCCACGCGAGGCAACATATACGCAGAAGGGGTGAGATTTCATAATCAATACATTAAGCATATAATCCAATAAAATGTATTTAACAACTTAAACATTAATAACATATCCACAATTAACACTCAACATATTTTTCATTTCATAACAAATACAATCATCAAATACCATTACTAAATATCATCACAAATCATAATCAACTTAACACTTAGCTCGACAATACAACTCATCTTGACAATGCAACTTTACCAACTCAACAACGACTTAACAACATAACTCATCTTGACAATGCAACTCTATCAACTCAACAACAACTTAACAACTTAGACCATCATGAAACTTCTTGATATGCAAATGCATGTGGTACCAATCAACAACAAAATGAGCATAATAGGCTCTTCAACATGTGAGCACAAAGGCTGCCGGGCCTAAAGCCCCCAACTTTAATGAGCATGCAATGAACTCAACTTCCAACAACTTAGACAACAACGTGAACAACTCATACGACTCATAATCATGGACAACTTCTTAAATTCCAACAACATAGACCGACTCATGCAACCTCGAGACACTAACAGTCAATAGCAGGGAACAGCAGCAAGATACATCATTTAATAACGCTTGAATGCGTTAACATCATCTAATGAATGAATTACATCATCATAAGTATCATAAAGCATCATTATAACATTCATGCAACAACAATTCTAATCTCAGTCACCTGAACAGACTTCTGGAGCTTATGAAAGCATCCTAAACAACTCTCTTACTTACTTCTAAGGTCAACTCAAGTCTATACGTGCGAAAGGATCGCATCAGGACAATTTTGGGCAACTAACAACCTAACTCGCAGTGGCAAGTAACTTTGCTCGCAAGTTGGGTTACACTATGGCAAGGAACTACTCCTATAACCCTTAATTAAATCCCTCTCATTAAGCTTATTGATTTGGGGCCTTACTGTACATCTTAGGAACCCTTTAGAGGCATAAAAATGGGTCAAATATAGTTTAAGTCAACACTGCATTGTGGCACATTTGGACAGCCTAAAAATGGTTTCGATTCTGGAAAAATCGTGGCACGTTGGGCTTCCATCGTGGCACGTTCATAGTTCGACAGACAACTTCAGATTTTCTACCTTTCACGTTTTCGGCCGTAAAACTCAACCGTTAATCCGTTTTCGATGCCGTTTTCGCCTACGCGCTCCTGACACTAAGCTCTATCATATTCTACAGAAAAATTCAAGTTTAAACCACTCAAAACTCGTTTTCCAAAACCTCACAACCCTAATTCTTAACTCACCGACATCTCATCTAATCACATAGTTTTAGCTTCAAAATTACTTCTGATAATCATTATGGGGATTATCTAAGGTCTAATTATAGTCTCTTCATCAATCTAACAACTTTTCATCAATTAATCCTCAAACTCCCTCAAACCCTAAGTCAATTCTCACAAAACTCAACCTAATCATGCTAAATCATTCTACAGAATTATAACCTTAATAATATTGAAAATTAGTCTCACCCTTACCTGATTATAGCAGAATCGCAGCTCTCTCTCCCTCTTGATCTCCTCTTCTGACTTTTTCTCCCTTTTCCAAAAGCGTTTCACGTAAAAATGTCTCCCACTTATGTTTGTCTTATTTATTTACCCTTATTGCTCATCTCACCTATAAACTTACTATTTCCACCTCACAGCCCAACTTCTAATATTTTTATTTTATTTCTCATATCTTATTTATTTAATAATAAAATAAATCACACCAACATAAAAACTTCACAACATCATATACTCCACATAATTTATTCATAAATCATATAAACTACTCAACCTGACGAATCATATAATTCACACATCTTAGTCATATAAATTACTTAAATCATAAATCATATAAGCATATATTTATAAATATATTCTAAACTTCATCGAATTAATTAAATAATTAAGACGGGCGTTACAACTCTCCCCAACTTATAGAATTTTCGTCCTCGAAAATTTACCTCAAGCAAACAACTCTGGATAAGACTCTACCATCTTACTCTCAAGAACACGTGCTCTCCTTCTTGAAACTCAAGGTCTTTCCTACGCTTATCATGGTAACTCTTTTGTCGACTCTACGACGCATTCATCTTTTCTTGAATCATTTTCACTTTCTCAGTAGTCTGCTGAACAATTTCTGGACCTAAAACCACACTTTCACCTGTTTCAAACGAACACAACGGAGTCCTACACTTCCGACCATACAAGGCCTCGAAAGGTGTCATCCCAATACTTGAATGATGACTGTTATTATATGTGAACTCTATCAACGGGAGATGACTATCCCAAGTTCCACCTTGCCCAAGTACACAAACTCTCAACAAGTCTTTGAGTGACTGAATTGTTCTTTCCGACTGACCATCTGTTTGAGGATGATAAGCCGAACTCAATCTCAACTTAGAGCCTAAAGCCTCTTGCAAACTCTTCCAAAATCTAGAAGTAAATCTTGGATCTCTATCTGACACGATGCTTGAAGGAACACCATGCAATTTCACTATGTCTCGAATATAAATATCTGCCAACTGAGCCACAGGAAAAGGAAAACTAATATTAATCGGGAGGAAGTGTGCCGACTTCGTCAATCTATCCACAATCACCCAAATAGCATCATTTCCCTTAGGAGTATTCGGCAAACTCGTCACAAAATCCATGGATATACTATCCCATTTCCATTCTGGTACATCTAACGGTGTCATCAATCCAGCAGGCTTCTGATGCTCCACCTTCGACTTCTGACAAATTAAACAAGAATACACAAATTGTGCTACATCACGTTTCAATCCAGACCACCAAAACAACTTCTTTAAATCATGATACATCTTTGTAGCTCCCGGATGGATACTCAAGCTACTCCTATGACTCTCTTCAAGAATCATCTTCTTTATCTCATCATTGTCTGGAATACAAATCCTACCCCGAAACCTCAACACACCCTGACCATCGACCTTAAAGTCACCATCTTCAGTTTGATTACTAGCAGCCAACAAGTCCACAAACTTAACATCAGCTTTCTGCGCATCTTTAATATCTTTTAAGAAATCATTATCAATTTTCAGCATTCCTAACTTAACACTCCGAGGCGACATTTCACAAACTAAGCTCATATCTCTAAACTGTTCAAGCAATTCAAATTCCTTCACCATCATAGCAGACATATGTAAACTCTTCCTACTTAGGGCATCTGCAACCACATTAGCTTTACCCGGATGGTAATTCAAACTAAAATCATAATCTTTCAACAATTCGAGCCACCTTCGTTGTCGCATATTCAATTCTTTCTGATCAAACAAGTACTTCAAACTCTTGTGATCACTAAACACCTTTAATCTCAAATCATACAAGTAATGTCTCCAAATCTTAAGCACGAATACAACTGCAGCTAATTCCAGATCATGAGTAGGATAATTTCGTTCATGTAATCTCAACTGTCTTGATGCATAAGCAACCACCTTACCATCTTGCATAAGCACACCGCCTAAACCCAACTTGGACGCATCACAATACACCACAAAAGGTTCATCGGACTTCGGCAAAATCAAGATTGGAGCCGTCGTCAAACGCTTCTTCAATTCGTTAAAACTGTTCTCACAATGAACATCCCACACAAAGGTCTTACCTTTACAAGTCAATTGCGTTAACGGAAGTGCCAACTTAGAAAATCCTTCAATAAATCTTCGGTAGTAACCTGCTAAACCCAAAAAGCTTCTAATCTCTGTGACTGACTTAGGAGTCTCCTATTGTGATAATGCATCAACTTTAGACGGATCAACTGCAATACCACTACCAGAAATAACATGGCCAAGAGAACTTACTTCATTCAACCAGGATTCACACTTAGACAATTTGGCATACAACTTCTTCTCTTTCAGCACTTGCAAGACAATCTTCAAATGCTCAGCATGTTCTTCTTCCGTCTTATATTCATGATGTCCATATCGCGTTCTAAACGCCGTCTTCTGCATATCTTCATCTTTCACTTTAATCTGGTGGTAACCCGATCTCAAGTCAATCTTGCTAAACGCACGTGCACCCACTTACAACCTATCAATTACTGCTTGATTCTCCATGGACAAAGACGCCATCAATGAAACATCAAGATTTCGTCACGTTCTAACTGCTTCAGCTAATTAGTAGTCAAAAACTCTGCTCCACTTTCTTCCTCGACAGCAGAAAAAAAATACGCCGACTTACTAAAACAATTAATATGGACATGGTTGTACTCCAACCAGTCCATACAAAGGGTTACACAACAAACAACATCAAACATGACAACTCAAATACAGTACAAAACTGTAATACGACACAACATGACTCTACTACTTGGCCGGATGGACCGACCTGCTCTGATACCAATTGTAACACCCCGTTTTCCCAACTTGAAAATTTCATTTAAATCAGAGTATTTAATTCATAACGGAATGTCACATACTACTTAAAAATCTTAAAAACAGATAATAATAATTATCTCTCAAAATTCAACATCAAAAAAAAAATCTACAATCTTGCAGCGGAAAATAGTTCAACACATTAAAAGTCTTGGCACGCAGGCCTCATCAAAATCTCATAGTTTCAGTTCAACATTTATTCATAAAAAGTTCATAAGGACACGTAAGGAATAGTAGTAAAGCAAGTCCCCATCCCGTTACGTATCAGAGCACCTAGACACAATGTGAGGAGTCCACTCACGAACGCCTCTAGTCTTTATTACCTGCACATTACCCACGGTCGAGGCAACATATACGCAGAAGGGGTGAGATTTCATAATCAATACATTAAGCATATAATCCAATAAAATGCATTTAACAACTTAAACATTAATAACATATCCACAATTAACACTCAACATATTTTTCATTTCATAACAAATACAACCATCAAATACCATTACTAAATATCATCACAAATCATAATCAACTTAACACTTAGCTCGACAACACAACTCATCTTGACAATGCAACTTTACCAACTCAACAACGACTTAACAACACAACTCATCTTGACAATGCAACTCTATCAACTCAACAACAACTTAACAACTTAGACCATCATGAAACTTCTTGATATGCAAATGCATGTGGTACCAATCAACAACAAAATGAGCATAATAGGCTCTTCAACGTGTGAGCACAAAGGCTGCCGGGCCTAAAGCCCCCAACTTTAATGAGCACAAAGGCTGCCGGGCCTAAAGCCCCCAACTTTAATGAGCACAAAGGCTGCCGGGCCTAAAGCCTTCAACTTTAATGAGCATGCAATGAACTCAACTTCCAACAACTTAGACAACAACGTGAACAACTCATACGACTCATAATCATGGACAACTTCTTAAATTCCAACAACATAGACCGACTCATGCAACCTCGAGACACTAACAGTCAATAGCAGGGAACAGCAGCAAGATACATCATTTAATAACGCTTGAATGCGTTAACATCATCTAATGAATGAATTACATCATCATAAGTATCATAAAGCATCATTATAACATTCATGCAACAACAATTCTAATCTCAGTCACCTGAACAGACTTCTGGAGCTTATGAAAGCATCCTAAACAGCTCTCTTACTTACTTCTAAGGTCAACTCAAGTCTATACGTGCGAAAGGATCGCATCGGGACAATTTTGGGCAACTAACAGCCTAACTCGCAGTGGCGAGTAACTTTGCTCGCAAGTTGGGTAACACTATGGCAAGGAACTACTCCTATAACCCTTAATTAAATCCCTCTCATTAAGCTTAATGATTTGGGGCCTTACTGTACATCTTAGGAACCCTTTAGAGGCATAAAAATGGGTCAAATATAGTTTAAGTCAACACTGCATCGTGGCACGTTGAGGTACCATCGTGGCACGTTTGGACAGCCTAAAAATGGTTTCGATTCTGGAAAAATCGTGGCACGTTGGGCTTCCATAGTGGCACGTTCATAGTTCGACAGACAACTTCAGATTTTCTACCTTTCACGTTTTCGGCCGTAAAACTCAACCGTTAATCCGTTTTCGATGCCGTTTTCGCCTACGCGCTCCTGACACTAAGCTCTATCATATTCTATAGAAAAATTCAAGTTTAAACCACTCAAAACTCGTTTTCCAAAACCTCACAACCCTAATTCTTAACTCACCGACATCTCATCTAATCACATAGTTTTAGCTTCAAAATTACTTCTGATAATCATTATGGGGATTAACTAAGGTCTAATTACAGTCTCTTCATCAATCTAACAACTTTTCATCAATTAATCCTCAAACTCCCTCAAACCCTAATTCGTCAATTCTCACAAAACTCAACCTAATCATGCTAAATCATTCTACAGAATTATAACCTTAATAATATTGAAAATTAGTCTCACCCTTACCTGATTATAGCAGAATCGCAGCTCTCTCTCCCTCTTGATCTCCTCTTTTGACTTTTTCTCCCTTTTCCAAAAGCGTTTCACGTAAAAACGTCTCCCACTTATGTTTGTCTTATTTATTTACCCTTATTGCTCATCTCACCTATAAACTTACTATTTCCACCTCACAGCCCAACTTCTAATATTTTTATTTTATTTCTCATATCTTATTTATTTAATAATAAAATAAATCACACCAACATAACAACTTCACAACATCATATACTCCACATAATTTATTCATAAATCATATAAACTACTCAACCTCACGAATCATATAATTCACACATCTTAGTCATATAAATTACTTAAATCATAAATCATATAAGCATATATTTATAAATATATTCTAAACTTCATCGAATTAATTAAATAATTAAGACGGGCGTTACAGTGGTCGTTACCATACTTCTTTGGCGCACTAGCTGAGGACTCACCCTTTTCAAGAACAATGATACCTTCTCTGACAGCCTCTTCTAGACGAGTTCCCATTGTAACCATGTCGGAGAAATTTTTTGGTGCAGAAACTATCATTCTTTCAACATATTCCTTTTTCAAAGTTTTCAGGAATGTCCGTGTCAGTTCTTCCTCATCGAGCCGAGGTGAAACGCGGGCAGCTGCTCCCCTCCATCTCTGAGCATATTCACGGAAGGTTTCATCTGACTTCTGAGACAAAGACTTAAGATAATCTCTATTCGGCTTCAAGCGGGTGTTAAACTCATAATGATTTTCAAAAGCAGCGGCAAGTTCTTCAAAAGTATGGATATTGTCTTTGCTCAAACCGGTGTACCAGTCTGCCGCATCTTCCATCAAGCTATCCTGGAAGCAGTGGATCATCAACGCATCATTATCTGCATAGTTGGCCATCTTTTGGACGTATCGAATGACATGGCTATGTGGACAAGAAGATCCATTATATTTGTCAAATTCTGGCACTTTGAACTTCTTAGGAACCTCAAATCGGGATACCAGGCATAGATCACGAGCCTTAGCAGAAACACCGTTCCCACGGCTAGCTTTGACCTCACGGAACTCTCCGGCTAGCTCTCTTAACTGTTCTCTCATAGCCTCCATTATGGGGTCCTGTCCACGCGGAGTGTCCACATCGATTACCTGTTGAATAGTGTGCACGACAGGATCGGTAACAACAGTAGTCACTTGAGGCATAGAGGTAGATGTAGAAGAAAAAGTTGTTGCAGGAATATGTCCTTGATGGGCAATACCAGAAATACCGGCTGCAGTATTAGGAGCATAGAAAGCTGAGAGTCCATAAGGGCGGCCATTGGGCATAACAAACCGAGCATCAGAAGCCACAGTGGATAATGGGATGGATGGAATCATTTCAGTAGAAGCTGGAACAGATGTGGCTGGTTGTTCTTGTGCAGCCATCAGAGTAGACATAGCGTCATGAGCCTTAGCCAAGTCTTCTTTCATAACAGCCAATTCGGCACGGAGCTGAGCATTCTCTTCTTCAAAGTTAGCCATGTTTCTTCTCTTGTACAATCTTGTCTGATGAATTCTAGCTGGTTGGTGAACCTTGCGTGCACGAGCCACCTTTCAGACTGCGGCAGAAGAACCAGGAAGTAATGAGCACAGGGAAGTTTTTTGCGACCAATGAATGCAATGATGCATGAAATGTGTAGATGATTATGCAAAAAAGACTCTTTTTTGTGTTATCGAAGGGTTTTAGGCAAATTAGAAATTTGTAAACATTACTAAACAACTGAAACATCATAACCCGACGACACAATCACAAGGTTTTACAAGATAATTCTCTTTGAAAGGCTAAGCCAAGAGATAGACTATAAAACAACAATAACAACTGGAAACAACAACAGGAAACAGTAATCCTCAAGCGTAGGAAGTGGAAGGATCATTCTCAGACTCAGACTCATAGCTACAGTATCGTGCATAGAAGTCATGGGCACCCCTAGCCCTCTTGGAATCCCTCATAAGCAACTTATCTTTTTCTTCAATTTCTTTCCTAGCTTTAGCCAACTCCTTCTTCAATGTCAAAACCTCATGAGTCTTCTGTTCATCTTTCCCATCCAAAGTCATGATCAAATTCTCAGCCTCATAGTATCTAGTCTTCCATTGATGCTTCTCTCGGTTCTCCATAGCTAGATGCTCTTGATACATTTCCTGAGTAGGCAAAGGCAAAGGCATGGTTGGAGTGGATGCAGACACATATCTCATGGCGGGGTAAGGCATACCAATCTTCTCGGCCTGATTTATCACCCACTGAGTATAGGCCTCATGAGCAACACCGGACCTCACACCCATATGTTTCACATAATTCCTCCGAATCTTGGACCAAGCCTCTATGAAATCTTCTCTTATTCCCGTGGCAGCATTAGAGTAATGGAAGAAATAAGGAGATGTAGCAAGATAGATGGGCTTCTCTTTCATCGGGAGACCAAATTGTCGCAAGGCGAGCTCCGGGTTATAGTTGATTCCACCTCGGGTACCAAGAAGAGGTACATTAAGAAACTTCCCACCACCGAAGATGACTTCTTTGACTCTAGCAGCGGGAGTGAGCCAAACCACTTCATTAGGGGTGAGAGCCATGATCCGCTGTGAAATAGTCCAATTCTCTGGATTATCATGGAAGGACTTCGGAAGGTGCGAAATAAACCACCTATAGAGGAGAGGTACACAGCAAAGAATGTATCCACGACCCTTGCCAGATCGATCGTGAATAGCATGGTATGTGTCAGCCAGCAAAGTAGGAACCGGATTCTTGGATCGGAAGATCATAATAGCATTCATATCCACGAAGTCATCAAGATTCGGAAAGAGAATAAGCCCATAGATGAGTAACGCAAGAATAGCCTCAAGAGTGTCCTGACAAGTGGTTTTGAGATTGGCTTTCTCAAGTAGATACTCCGAAGTGAATCCCCGGATGTGAGCCTTAGTGACAAGATTCTTGGAAACATCGGAGGTCTTGAGATAGAGATCACGGGCAATAACCAAAGGAGTAGGGGGATGCTCAAGACCCGTGAAAGGTACCCCCTTAGCAATAGATAGATCCATCAAGCAAGAATAAGCCTCGAGTGTGGGAACCAACTGAAAGTCAGGAAAAGTGAAGCACCGATAGTCCTGATCATAAAACTGCACTAGAGTGTGTACAAGCTTCTCATCCACATTAGTCCAGAGAAAAGCAAGTAAATCCCCGTAACGACGTCGGAAACCGGTTGGATCCTTGATCTTGAGTGCCAAATCTCTCAAACTAGCCAAATCCACCTCCTTGAACTTGTAGGACTTAGTCTTCCCCATTCCTACAATGTTTACAAATTCAATTTGTCTAAGCCCTTCGATTAATGCATGGAAAAAAGTTTATGCATGTATGCATGTATGCATGATCACATTCAAGTACGGAAAAAACATGGTGGGTTGAAATTCAAAGTCAAGGAGTCATGGGTGGACACGTTGTCCGGTGAATCTAGGGCTTTGGATAATAGTAACCGGGTTCTAAAAAGTTCCCAAGTCGCAACCTCTCCGACGTATATCATGGTGCCACGAGACAAACACTCGCTCCATGATTATGCGTAAGAAGGTCTAACTTGAGCGTAGTATCGCGTGACGACTAAAACACGAGACAACACTCGGTTTAGCCTCCGCACTACATCCTAGAAAATGGCCATGGATGGGTTCGGTTATCTACGGTTCATAGCGTCATAGAACAATTGGAAGCAAAGTGCCTAAACGCGACAACACGCGCCGACAACATCACCCCCAAAATGCCTCAGTTATGTGGGATTGATCGCATAATCCAATACACGAGGCAACCTTCGGAATGAATTGTCGATTATATCCCCCCTAATTCCTAAGTTCACTCAGCCCGGGTGCAGGGCTTTAATATTCTCACCCCCACACGTTTGCAAGAATTTAAACATTTATTCACATAAGAAAGCAAGTAAAAAAAGGAGCAAGTAAAAACAAAGCGCAAGCGTGAAAATAAGGACTAGGCGTAACTCTCGAATGCGCCCCCAGCGGAGTCGCCCGCTGTTTTATCTTGGTTTTTCGGGTGTCAAACATTGATTAAGTTTGAACTTTTTTAATCGTTGATATCTCATTTTTTCTTGGGAAGGGTAAAAATAAGTAAAACCCTTGAGAATCGAGGTCCAAGAGTTGTTTTTGCTACGGGAAGGTGTTAGGCACCCATAACGACTATAGTATCCTATAGGAACCGTCTTTACTTTCTACGCGCGCGCTTTATTTTTAAATGCTATTTGAAAGTGTTATTTACACCTAAGGGTTTGCTAGGTTAAGAATTGGAGGGAGAGAAATGTGTTTGAATTTTTTGTTTTATTGGAATTGGAGAAGTTTTGACTTCTTGCCTACATACCCTTTTAAGGGATCAAAATCCATGTAGTTCTCTTCCACAAAATGTTTTTGTTTTTGTTGGTTGATTTTAATTTTGAAAATGGAATTTTGAAGAATAAGAGAGAGAGGCCTCAAGGGCATAAGATTTGGAAAATGTGAGATGGAATTAGTTATTTTGCAAAAAGAAGTCTAAGTATGATTAAAGTTCATTAAGGTTTTTATTTAAGAAAACAAAGGGAAAATTCAATGGGATTTTGATCCCAAGGTTTCTTTGGAAAATTATTTGAGTGAAGTTGTTCATGTTTTTTGGAAAAGAGAATTTTTCTAAGTATCATGATTCCTAAGCATACATCTAAAGCATACATTCCCTAAGCATACATCTAAAGTATCCATGCGATGTGTGTGCATGTGTCGGTGCTTGTGTCGGTGTACATTATTAAAGTCCATTGTCCTTTACATATGCCCTATTTTACATTCTATGGTCTTGCAAGGAATTAAAAGCATAAGGTAAAGTACAAAAGTCCCTAAGTTTTTACATGCTAAGTCTTGGCATGAGAAATTAAGGTGCAAGAAATAAAACTAAAGCTAAAGAATGAAGTATGCTTATGGAATGTATGAAACATGAAATGAAAGGGGTTAGTAGCACCAAATATAATGAAGAAAGTAATAAGGCAAGAAAATAATAAACAAAGGCAAAAACACAAAGATAAAGTGTTAAAACATACTAGAAATTAATCACAATACTTCAAAATGCACATGACTCACAATTTCCCCATTATGACAATTTTAAAATGAGTTTCAATGCAGCCAAAATGTGAGAATTAGAGGTTCATGCTCAAGTTACAAAACTGTGATTCATCTCTAGATATATTTAACATTTTATTTTCTCAAACAATCATTAGTTTACCTTGTAAAACAAGTAACTAATCACACATATTCACATACAGCAAGAAACACATCCAAACAGTGACAAATCCATCACCAATTCACACATCATAATCACAAACATACACCAAAAATTGGAATCAAAATTATGCACATTTTCACAAGTTTTTAACATAAAATTCAAGAAATAAAGCAAAACACAACACATTATTTTTTTTTTTATCCATTTTTAACGTGTCAAAATATCCTAAGAAACAAGTTTCAAGTGTCAAAAATAGTTGCAAAAGAGTTCATAAGGTCTTTTAGAAATTTTTAATAAGATTTTTAACAAGAAAATGAAAAAGAAATTGAATCATCAAAGGAAAAATTATTTTCATGTATTTATATCAAGATTAACATGTAAACACATCAAGATTCATCAAAAAATATCAAGAAAATGATTAGAACATTTATTAGGAATTTTTTTAAAAGGTTTTTGATGAAACAGAGGTGCAAATATCAAGAAGCAGTGTGGGAATAGCACAAACATAGCAAGAAAACGAAGTCCAGTTCAACAGAAACCCAGGCCCAGGATCCAGGATGGATCTGGACTATCCAAACGCATCAGGAGCGTTGGATTGATCCAGTTCCCCCTAACCCTAGATCTAACGGTGGAAACACAACCTAGAGGCTTATATAAGCCTTACTCCAACGTTTTCTTCATTTTCCCCTCTTCTTTCTCTCTCTAACTTCTCTCCTAGTGAGAGAAGCTCTGCAACCTCTCTTCTTCTCCGATCATCGTCTACCGCCGGTTTCTGGAATGAAACGGCTGGAGAAGATGAAGATTCATCGGAATCTTCATCGTCACCGCCGTGAATTCCAGATTCCGGCGAGACCTTAACAACTCCGATCTACATGGATCTAAACCCTAACTTACTCTACTTTTCATGCTGATTACGAATATGAACTTTGTTTTACAAAATAAATGGTGAATCTTCGTAGATCTACATTTTAGGGTTCGGTTTTCAAATCTTTTCAATCTTTTCAGAGTTCTTCGAAAGAACAAGTCTTAGAACTTGTTAATCTGCTTCGATTCACCGTTTATTTGTGTTTGTAAACCTTCGATGAGCTTTTGCAATGAAAACGAAGAAGTTTTTTGTGAAGTTACCTGGTTTTGATTGGAGATTTGAACAAAAGATCCACGTGAGCTTTCTGGTAAGTTTGAACCGAAAATAAATCGGTGTTCTTCTCTTCTTCTTCTTCACTGGTCCAAAACTTGCTTCGATTCTTCTTCTTCTCACTCTCTCTAACTATGATCGTACAAGTTCGTTGAATTTGTGCTTGAATTGCAGTTGTTTTGGTTCGATGATGAAGATTCACCTTCGAATCTCTGAGAACTGCAATGAATTTGCTTAATTTTGCTTCAATTTCTTGTTTTGGAAATTTAGGGTTTGATGAATGTTCTTAGTTTTCTTTGATGAATCTGGAAAACGGTTATGATTTTGATTCTGAGGAGAAGAGAGAGAATTGGGAATTGTGTTTGTGTGATCTGGCACGTTGTGAATGGAATCTGTCACTGTGGATTGATGAGTTGGCCTTTATATAGGCTGCCATGTGTGCTTGAGACCCAATGAATTTGTGACACCTGTACTGGACTGTAACTAACTCGGCCTTGGACTGTTTTGGGACTCAGGGACCTTTCTGCAATTATTGAAAATTGAAGGACCAAAGTACAATAATAGAAAAAGGACTTAAAACAAAATTACAAACATTTGAGGACTAAAATGCAAAACTGTTAAAGGACTAAAAATGCAAATTTTAGAGACTCAGTGGACTGAAATGAAAAAAGGACTAAAATGCAAATAATAAGACTTTAAGGACTAAAATGCAATTAAAAATGAAATTGGGTAAAAAAAATGTAAATTGAAAACAACGTAAAGTGAAACCAATAAAAAACACAAAAAGGACTAAAATGAACCAACTACACAAATGAGGTACTTCAAAGTAACCTCTCTCTGTCAAAATTTCATGTGAAATGACCAAAATGCCCCTAGGGACTAAACTGACTCTAAATGACTAAGATGCAATTTTTGAAATGGATTTTAACATGGAATTGAAACAAAACTTATACAACAAATTGAAAGGACTCAGAGACAATTTTCAGGGACTAAAATGAGTTTGAACACAGGAAATGACTAAAATTCCCTTTTTATGAATTTTTGCAAATAACATTGAAATAAAATGCAGAGAAACATGCAATTGATCAGGGACAACTTGATATGCAAGAAAAACCTTTTGGATGGCATTAAATGCAAGAAAATATAGACAAAGTCATAATTGAAATTTTTTTAAAACAAAGACAGTAAACCATGCAGCTAAAACATAGTAAAATATCAGGGTAAACAATATCAAATTGGCAATCACTCAATAGTAATAGACACCTATCAGAGATGGAAAAACATTTTGAGCAAGTATTTTTAGGTCCAAAATTAGGGTATAACACATTCATCATCCTTTTCATCTTGAACAACTCACACTGATGAACAAGCATGGTAGCCTTTGCTTCTTTGACCTTCTTAGTACCTTCAAAGTTTGCACAAAGTGAAGCAAACATTGCCTTTGCAGTAGGTTTGTCACTCATCTTCATATAGGTTGTGTGATATATAGAAGCAACAAGTATTCCTCTAATATTATGATGTTTCTTGTAAATCTTCTTCTGAGCAGGAGTATGTTTCTTTCTATCAATAGCAGCTCCTTCTTCATCAAGGACTAAGTCACCAACACCATCTTCAAGAATATCCCACAGTTTTTCATCTAATCCCATGATGTGACTGTACATATTAGTTTTCCACCAGGAAAATTCTTCAGGATTTCCATTAAATCTTGGAGCTTTGCTGGAGTCAGATTTCTTATCCTCAGAGGTACCATAATCATAAGGAACAACATTATTGTTTCCAGCAGTGGTAGTATCACCAAACATTTTTTTCTCAGATATTAATATGTTATACTGTTAAGTGTTAAGACAACAGACCAAGGCTCTAGATACCAATTGAAGGTGAGAAAAACACAAGAAGAAGGGGTTGAATTATGTTTTCTTTTTCTTCTTCTGAAACTGAAATCACTGTTCAGAACCTGATAGAGTTCAGCTTTTGAAGTAGTGTTCAGAGTCTAGTTGCAGCGGATAAATAAATAGAGAGAGAAAGAAGAATGACACAAAGCAATTTATAGCGGTTACTTCCACAATCCGGAAGTAGTCCACTCCTCCTTGCACTTCCAAAGAGAGTTCACTAAAATCAATATTTGATTACAACTGCTCAAGCTCAATAGCAAGAGACTTCAAACTAACTCAAGCACAACTGCTAGAGACTTCCTAAGCTCAAGCACAACTGCAATTGACTTCTATTCAAACAAAATTACAAAGAAAATTGTTTGAGGTTGAACACCTGATATACAATCAGTGGTATTCACAATACAAAAAGATACAAACTCTTAAGACTCTAAAATTTCTAAGATATGAAAGTTGTTAAGAAATTCTGAGTGAACTTTGATGTGAAACAATTTCAGCATAGGTTTGGCTCTTGTAAAATTGTGCGAGTCTCTTAGAAATCTTCAAGTCTTCACTCATTTATATAGAGGTGTGAGAGGAACGTTGTAGATTGCCAACACATCAAAAAGAGTCGTTATTGAAGCTTGATCAAATCACCAATGATCTGTTGCTTTATTTGGTTATTGTCCTATAAATGAACAATTTCATATCCCTTCCAAGAATAGAGAAACACCAGCGTTGATATAGTTGTTATGTTGTACTATTGCCGACATGAAGAGTGAAGTAGTGGAGTAATGGTTGTACAATTGTACTATTGTCCTTTTTTGCGCTCTTAAGTGAATGAGCATCCAATGCCTTCAAATTCCTCTCAATTAGCCGGTCCTCCAGGCTTCTATTCCTTCTGCAATCACATGCTTGAAAATAATAACTTTTAACAAACTCTGAAGCTTCCAGTATTTCAGCTTCTGATGAACATCTTCTAATGAAGTGCTTCTGATAACGTCAGCTTCTGGTAACAGCTTCTGAGGAGTTGTTTTCAATTGTCTTTAGATGTTATCTTCTTCCAAATCTATCTTGTAACACAAGCTCCCCTTTTGTAGATTCCATTGCTCTAATTTGTTCTTTCATAACCTATGCTTGATATATAAAGACATTTAATTTTTGTTTATGGTCCACTTGAACAAATATTAGCATATCCAATTGACATTTATTAATACCTTGTTATCATCAAAACTCAAAGGGTAATGTTAAACACATTTTGTTCCAACACAGTGGACTCACTGGTATCACCTGCAAATTTGGTGAACTTAGGATTTTTGCAACCCCTAGGAAGTTCAGACTATAACACCAATTCCGACAAAGGAGACACAAAGTTTGGCATATTGTTAGCCTGTATTTTCAACACGCTATAGTAAATGTGGTCAATGAAGTTTGACCTAGATTTCGAAGAGAATGAATTGAGTTCAACTCTCAAGTTCAACTGTCGAAGCGAAGTCCAGAAGATATGCAAATCGAGAGGATTGTTTGACAGAGTGAAGAAGATGTCGAAGGAAGATCGGTGTCTAAGAGAGGATCTAAGTAGCAGTTTCTCGTCGAAGAGACATTATTTGAAATTCAAATAAGTCTGTAGTAGTTATTGGCAGCTACGTCTCGAACGTGTCTGTAGGAAGCTATTTAGTATAAATAGCATTTTCCTCTTTGGAAAACGGGTCACAATTCAATCATACTGAAAACTTACGCTCAAACAATCCGCTCGAATAAGGAGAAACGAGCAGACAAGTCCTAATTAATGAATTTGTGCACCACTTTACTTTCATTTTAATGCAATTCTAGTTTAACTTTTTAGACTCTTTTTTTCGTTTAATCTTTTATTTTAAGCTTTCACATCGATCCCTTGAAGATAATCTCGACAGGTCTTACCCTGTGTCTGGATTTCGACAGTTATATTCATAGTTTGCTATTAGTAACAAGAACAGTCACGGTTTTCTTGAAAACAATCAAGCACGAAATGCCTTGAGATTTGTTGTTTGATCTCACTCGCCTTTGTTTTAAATCAGTTCAGTAGTTTACCAAAATCTAGGGTAAACAAATTGGCATGCCCAGTGGGACAGTTTGTGCTTTTGTTTAAATTTTATTTGAAAATTTGTTCTGTTTTTTTTTCCAAACTTGTGATTTTTCTTGTTTATGTTCTTGAGGAATAGAAAGAAACTTCCAGAAATGGTACGTTCTACTCGCAGTAATGATCCACCATCAAGCCCAACAAGGGCGTCGATGGAAAATACATCATTAATTGTAATTCCACAACAAAGTCCACAACCGACGCCATCTAATGGCTCAAATGATGATGAAACAGTGGGGGCAACGATTTCTGCTCATATATCATCAACCATGCCCGTTACAACCTCGACGGTTGCAGCATGTTGCGTCATTTTTCGAAGGTCAAGGCTATTTGATTAACTTTTGACTCACTAATTATTTCACGACTGAACATTTAATTTTTTTTTTTTAGGAAAAGGGGAAAAAGTTCAAACCACCCCATATTGAAAAGATTTAGGGTTCGGGGGTTAGTTACACAAAGGGAAGGTATTAGCACCATTTATGTCCGTAGTATCCTACGGGAACCTCTTGATTTTATTTAATTTATGTGCTATAACTTGCTTGCTTAAAAAGAAATTAGAGTGATGCTTAAAAGAAAAATAAAGTGTTTTTATTTACACTTTTTATAATTTGGAAGGACGAGTGTCCTCTGCCTACGTACCCGTGAGGGATCAAAACCTCGTAGTTTGGGGTAGAAATTGACGTTTGATTGGTTTTGTGTTTTTTTATTGGTTTTGAAAAGGTTTTAAAACGAAAGAAGCCAAAGTGGCAAATGAGTATTTGTTTGTGTTTTTTAATATTAAAGAAAATGGACTCATGATAAAATTAAATTGATTAATGTTTGATTTAAGAAAATAAAAAGACGATCACTTGATTTAGAATCAAGGTTTGTTTATGAAAATATTTTTGTGGTTTTGTATTATTTGCATGTTTTTGTTGTTTTTGAATGATAATTAAAAAAGAATTGAAACTAATGGAGCAGAAAAAAAAATAAAGCGTAGGTATTTTGTGGTGACGTTGGATCACCACAATATCCTTTAACCTAGACTAGAGAGAAAATAAAAGGCATACACCCACACACGCACACATGCATGATTTACATTAAGCCTAATATACATTCTAAGGTTTGTGGAGAATGAATGACAAGGAAAATAAATTATTTACATTAAATCCTAGTTTACATTCTAAAATCCATGCTATAAAGTGAACGACGAAAAATAACTTAGAGTGAAAAAAATGATAAAAAATGCATGAATGAATTACATTAAAGTCTAAATACAATCTAATAATTTTAAAAAGAATGCTTAACAATGAAATGTAAATGCAAAAGACAAATTAAATAATATAAGATGCAGTAAGATAAAACGTAATTAAAATGACAAATGCATGAAAGAATAAAAAGTAAAAAAAAATGGATGCAGGAGGGGGGTGCAGCAGTGCTATGGGGGGTGTGCAAAATAACAAAAAAAGGAATTGGGCTTAAGGGAACTGAACCGGGTCGGTTCACCAAGAGGGTCGGGTCGACCTAGTAGTATAAAGGGGGTGAGACAAAATTTTGCCTTCATTCCAACAAATGCTTTCTCTCTCTTTCTATCATATTTCCCCTTCGTTCTCTCTTCTCTCTCCCATCTTTTCCTATGTTCTTCATTCACGTATGAGTTTTCCGGCGACCGGAAGAGGTTCCCGGCGCCGGAAACTGCAAAAAAGCTTCTTCCTTTTTTAAATTCTTTTCGTGTTTCTCAATTCCTTTTTTTCTCTACATAATTTTAAACCTAGTTTTTTCAAATCATACTCATACAGACCTAAATCTAAAATGAAAGAAATCCTACCTTTATTATTTTTTTGCTGCGGATTCGGTTGTGTTGGGATTGGATTTCGACTTGATTGATGCGTTTTTGAAAACTTGAATCCATTTAGTTGCGTGATTGACTGGTGTTGTGATGATTTTGAATTGTGTCTGTTGGTGCTGATTGACGGCGGTTCCGATGTTGGTGAATTAGTACAGTTTCAATTTGGATCTTGTATTGGGGTTTGATGCGGATTAGTGTATGTTTGTTGTTGTTGTTCACGTGTTGATGTTTGTGATGATGATGTAACGTTGGTTTGAAAAAAAAAAGACGATTTGGTTCTTGGTGAATTGGTTTTTGATGTGAATTGCAGGTTAATTGGGTTTTCTGTGTTACTGTGCGTGATGAATTTTTGGCCCCCCTTTTAATTGTGGTTTGCAGGCTCTTTTATAGTGTCAAGGGTTGTGCTGGAAATATGCTTGAATTGGGGAAGGGGGAACTCGTTTCTGTTCCTGAGTTTGCTGCAGATGAGGGGATTGGAACTGATGAACGCGGGACATGCTGTTTTCTTGATTGGGAGGAATTTGGACTTGGACAAATTTGGATATGGACAGAAAAAAAATAATACTAATAAAAACAGAAAAAGAGATAAAGACTAACAACCAAAACTAAAAAAAAAGATAAAAATAAAATAATGAAAGAGTAAAGATTAAAAAAAACCAAAATTAAAGTTAGTAAAGAAACTTAAATAAAAGATGGAAATTAAAATAAAAGAATAAAAATAAAGAGAGAAGAGGGCCCAACTCGGAACCAAATATGAGGTATTTTAAAATACCTCTCTGCCGAATTTTTCACTGAAAAGTCAGAGACTGATCAGGGTCAAATGACATATGAATGTAAGGTCTTAGGTCAGAAATTGGGGTATGACAGATGCCTCTATTTAAGTTTCTTCGTCCGGAGATTTGAAGATGAAATCTTTGATTCGATGGGCCGAAGAGACTTAAATACAAAAGTACACCAATTTTGACCTAACATGTTACGAATGCTCATGATGTAATTATGAATGCAGGACGATAAAGATGATTTGACTGGATAGAGAAACAACAACGGGGTGCCCAAATTCGTTGAAGAAAAGGGATCCGACTCCACTAGGGTAATATAGTTTCACTGGGGAAAATGATTGTCTACTATCTGTATGATAGATGTATGAAGACAAGAGTCTGATAGGTTTTACCTCCTATCGAAATTGATAGCTGTATGAGGACACATAAAATGTATTACCTATTACCGTATGATAGCCGTATGAAGGTAAGATGAAAAAAGACATTTTCTGCTATCTGTAAGATAGCCGTACAAAGACAAATGACATGGATTACCTACTATCCGTATGAAGGTAAGATGAAAAAAGACATTGTATATTATCTGTAAGATAGTCGTATGAAGACAAATGACATGGATTACCTACTATCTGTATGATAGCCTTATGAAGGGAAGATACTATCTGTAAGATAGTCGTATGAAGACAAATGAATGGATTACCTACCACCTATATGATAGCCGTATGAAGGTAAGATGAAAAAAGACATTGTCTACTATCCGTAAGATAGTCGTATGAAGACAAATGACATAGATTACCTACTACCCGTATGGTAGCTGTATAAAGGTAAGATGAAAAAAAGACATTGTCTACTATCCGTAAGATAGTCGTATGAAGACAAATGGCATAGATTACCTACTACCCTTATGGTAGCCGTATGAAGGCAAAAGATGGATGAGACATCCTTTGACCAGATGTACTTGGGATGACACTTGTGAGAAAACAAAACGTGATTTCAAACTGTTCATTGGTTGGAACTGACCGTTTGAACCATGATGAAAGGTAAAACTGAAGCGGTCCGTTGTTTAGGACTGACAGCTTGAAACAAGATAAAAAGTAAACTCAAGTGGTCCGTTGTTTAGGACTGGCGGCTTGAAATAATATAAAAAGGTAAACCCAAGCGGTCCGTTGTTCAGGACTGGCAGCTTGAGATGAAAAGGTAAACTTAAGCGGTCCGTTGTTTAGGACTAGCAGCTTGAAACGATTGAGGACTGAAACGAAAGGATACGACCAAACAAGACTTTGGGTGACTGATGCACCCATGTATGAATTGATATTGTGTATATGTCGTGTATGAATATGTGAAAGTATTAAGGTATGAATGTATGAATGTATAGATGTATGAATATATGAATGTATGAATGTGTGAATATATAATTATGCAACTTGCATGACTGTATAAACTTAAATGACAGTGACTCGATGAAACGAGACAAGATAGGTAAGATGGGAAGTGCACTGACATCGTAGAACAAACACTCGGCAAACTTCCTTGGAGATGATATTATTGTGAATAAATCAAGCCATTGACGGTGTAAAACCCTGCACAAGGTAGCAATTAATGCCTCATGTGGAGAAAACCCTTGTTTAACCAAAAGTCTGGAAGAAGTCGCCCTTTGTAAACCAGCGCAAAAAGTTCTTCTACTGGTACGCCTCAGCAGTCACGTTTTTTTTTTTGTTTATATTTTTTTTTTGAAAATCCCTAACTTTTGTCTAGACCGCCCTTTCGGGTTTTCAGTCCACCGGGAATATATTCCTTTGTGCCCCTAATTTTTACCTGGACCGCCCTTTCGGGTTTTCAGTCCACCGGGACACTCTCTATTGCCTAATCGCCTTTTCAGGTTTTCAGCTTAGCGAGCTTTTATTTTTGTATTTTTGGGTTGTGACAGCATCTTGCTCAAAGCAGAGGTCTTCTCCATAGTGTATAGCCATGTTTCTCATCCGGAGTGTAACCGTTCTCGAGGCGGATGTTGATGTACGCTCCACCTACTCACAAGTTCAAAGAGAGTATGTTTGTTGTTCACACTTTTCAAAAGATGTAAAAAAAAGTTTCGTATTTTGAAAAAAATTTGCTTCAAGTATTGCCATCAAAAATGGAAGAAATACTGTAAGTAGAATAAATGAGAGTTCCAAGTAAATGGGTGTCACGTCCTTTTTCGTAGATCAAGGCTATTTGATTAGCGTTTGACTCACTTTTTTATTTCACAACTAAACATTTAATTATTTAAGAAAAGGGGAAAAAAGTTCAAACTACCCCATATTTTGAAAGATTTAGGGTTCGAGGGTTAGTTACATAAAGGGAAGGTGTTAGCACCCTTTATGTCCGTAGTATCCTACGGGAACCTCTTGATTTTATTTAATTTATGTGCTATAACTTGCTTGTTTTAAATGAAATGGAATTAGAGTGATAAAAAATAAAGACTAATTTTATTTACATTTTTTATGATTTGGAAGGACAAGTCCTTTGCCTACGTACCCGTGAGGGATCAAAACCTCGTAGTTCGGGGTAGAAATTGGCGTTTGATTGGTTTAGTGTTTTTTATTTGTTTTGAAAAAGGTTTAAAATGAAAAGCCAAGTGGCAAATGAGAATTGGTTTGTATTTTTTATATTAAAGAAAATTACTCAAAATGAAATAAGATTGATTAACATTTGATTAAGAAAACAAGAATAAAAAGGGATCACTTGATTTTTGAATCAAGGTTTATTGTGAAAAATATCTGTTTGTGAGTTTTGCAATATTTGCATGTTTTTGTTGTTTTTAAATAGAAAGTGAAACCTAAAATAAAACCAACGGAGCAATAACAAATAAAATGTAGGTATTTTGTAGTGACGTTGGTTCACCACAAAAACCTTTAACCTAAATTATATATGAAGCATAAAAGAAAATAAAAGGACACACGCACGCACGCACACACATCTTTCTCATTTATATTGTTTACATTGACCTAGGATACATTCTAATTCATATGCAATAAAAATAAATGACGGAAAAAAATAAATCTGCATGAATAACTAATAAACCTAAACTAATAAAAATGCATGAGAAAAGAAAAATAAAATGCTAGAGAAAATAAAAATGATTAAAAAAAAAAGAAATGTAGAAAGGCCACCTGTTCTCTTTATGATGATGGAATCTCTTTAACTTTGGAGAGTAGCCACGGCCTTGTAATTGGAATGGAATAGAACAGCCACGGCAAACACCTACAACAAACTGTTAACGATGGATTCTCTAGAAAAAAGAAGCAGGTGCTACCTGAAACAATTCAAAGCAATATGATATCGAGAACTGTACACCCACGCAGCAGCTTATGTATATGTATATATGTGGAACACGGCAAAAAGTAACAATAGCAATAGTGGTGCTCAAATTGTAATATGGAACTGGAAATTAAAAATTGCCTCCAACAAGAATTCTAAAAAGTATATTATATTATGGTAGTTAGAAGGTTTGGAGCATTCACAAAGCCTCACGTCACTAGCCAATTGCAACCAAATAATTATTCGAATTGAAATACAGAGCAGCAACGAGTAAGGCAAATTAAAATAACAAGTAGGCCGCAGCGCAACAATATGAAAATAATGGAATTGCAACAGTAGCGTGAAAGCAATAACAAAAGCTTCTAATGGAATTCGAATGGATAATTGTAAAACAAATGTTCTCAAGGTTCTGAAC
The DNA here is from genome assembly GCF_051527215.1 of Medicago sativa. Classification (NCBI taxonomy): domain Eukaryota; kingdom Viridiplantae; phylum Streptophyta; class Magnoliopsida; order Fabales; family Fabaceae; genus Medicago; species Medicago sativa. The sequence continues at coordinate 38,129,739 of NC_140751.1, forward strand.
TATGCTAGCGTGAATTAAAATAAAAAATGCAAAGCTGAAACTTGAAACTGTGTAGAAATAAGGGTTTTGGAATTAGGTTAAGTTGCAGTGGCTAGGTTTATGGTTTTCGGGTTTTTTTGGAATATTTGTGTGTGTGAAAAATTGTGTCTGTTGCTGCTGTTGTGCAGGCTGTGTTTTATAGTACTAGGCTTTGTTAAAGAAAGGAAGTGAATTGGGGCGAAAGAAAAGGTGATTGACTCTGAAATTGTGCCTTTGAAAGTGGTGTAAACCTGGACATTTTTGTGACCTATTGACTTGTCTATAACTAAAAATAAAAATAAATAAAAAAGTGATAAATACGAATAAACTAAAAATTAAAATTAATGGAATAAATTAAAATAATGGATAATAACAAAATAAATAAAAGATGGAAATGAATTAAAATAAAAATTAAAAGGACTAATAATAATAAAAAGTGTGAAGAGGGTCCGAATCGGAACTAAAAATGAGGTATTTTAAAATACCTCTATGACGGAATTTCCTCTGAGAAGTCAAGGACTATTCAGGGTCGAACGACGTATGAATGTAGGGTCGTAGGTCGAAAATTGGGGTATGACAGATGCCCCTATTTAAGTTTCTTCGTCAGGAGATTTGAAGATGTAATCTTGGAGTTGACAGGCCAAAGAGACTTAAATACAGAGTACACCATTTTTGACCTAAGATGCTCGTGATGCAATTATGAATGCAGGACGGCAAAGATGATTTGACTGGGTTGAAAAACAACAACTGGATACCCAAGTTCGTTAAAGAAAGGGATCCGACTCCGCTGGGGAATTGCAGTTTCACTTGGAAGAGATTGTCTACTACCGTATTGGTTTGGAACGATAGCTTAATGAATACAACATTTTTTAGCAACACATCTTGACCTGACGCACTGCGGGATGGCACTTTTGGAAATAAAGGGTGATTTTACACTGTTCGTTTTGTCTGAACTTGTTGCTTGACATGTAATTAAAAAGATAGACACGAGCTGTTCGTTTGTTGGAACTCGTCGCTTGGCATATTTTGGTTGATTTGTGACATCTATGGACCAGACATACTGGGGATGGCGCTTTTTGATAGGGTTCAAGTTGTCCTTTTGTCGAAAACTAGCCACTTGAAATTGATTGAAGGTAGACTCAAGTTGTCCTTTCGTCTGAAACTAGCCACTTGAAATTGATTGATTTGACTCAAGCTGTCCTTTTGTTGGAACCAGCCACTTGAAATTGATCGAAGGTAGACTCAAGCTGTCCTTTTGTCGGAAACTAGCCACTTGAAATTGATTGATGACAGCTCTTGAACAAATATACTGGGGATGACACTTTTGAAAGGGTTCAAGCTGTCCTTTTGTCGGAAACTAGCCACTTGAAATTGATTAGTGACACCTCTTGAACAGATATACTGGGGATGACACTTTTGAGATTTTGTAATCCGATAAACCGGAGAATGACACATTTTGATATTCCGTCATCCGACAATGTGGCGAATTTAAACACATTTTGTGAAAGTAGAAATTGAGTGATTGCAAGCTATTCATTTGTTCGAACTTGCCACTTGACATATGATAAAGGTAAATGCAAGTTGTCTGTTTGTTAGGACTTGGCACTTGACTTAAGGATGATTGAGGAACGACTGAAAGGATACAGCCGAACAAGACTTTGGGCGACTGATGCAACCATGTATGAATGATGTTGTGTATATATTGTGTATGCATGAATATATGAATGTGTGAAAGTATTAATGTATGAATGTATGATTGTATGAATGTACGAATGTATGGATGTAACTTGTACGACTGTATAAACTGTATATGATAGGTGACTTGATGAAACGAGACAAGACAAGTGAGATGGGAAATGGACTGACTTCGCAGTACAAACACTCGGCAAACTCCCTTAGAGATGATACTATTGTGAACAAATCGAGTTGTTTACGGGTTAAAACCTGGCACAAGGTAGCGACCGATGCCTCCTGGGGATAGATCCCATTGTTAACCAAAAGTCTGGAAGAAGTGGCCATTTGGAAACCGGCGCAGAGCGTTCTTCCATCGACACGCTTCAGTAGTCATGTTTTTTGGTTTTTTTTTTATTTTAAAAATCCCTAACTTTTGCCTGGACCTCCCTTCACCGGGAATATATTCCTTTTTTATGCCCCTAATTTTTGCCTGGACCGCCCTTTCGGGTTTTCAGTCCACCGGGACGCTCTCTATTGCCTAAGCCGCCTTTTTAGGTTTTCAGCTTAGCGAGCTCTTTTTTGTATATTTTTTGTATTTATGGATTATGACTAGATCTTGCTCAAAGCAGAGGTCCTCTCAATTGTGCTTAGCCATGTTCCTCTTTCGGAGTGTAACCGTTCTTGAGTCGGATGTTGCTATACGCTTCACATACTCACGAGTTCAAAGAGAATGTGTTTGTTGTTCGCACTTTTCAAAAGATGTGTAAAAATAAGTTTTGTATTTTGAAAATTTTTGCTTTAAGTATTACCATCAAAAATAGAAGAAATTTTGCAAATAAAATAAATGAGAGTTCCAAATAAATGGGCACAGGCTCAAATTTGATGAACTGAGTGGTGACTTGTCAATGGCATGGCTCCACAGATTTTTGAAAAATTTGGAAAATGGTAAATGTATGGGAAGGGTACATTGAACACAATAATCGCTATTCTCCCTAACAACTTTGAATTGCCCCTGTTTCGAGTCTTTGATTTGTAGGTGCTACAAATCGGAGGTCTTTTGATAGTTGGATGCCCCAAGTGGATGTTGCCCGAATGATGTTACGGGTCTTTAAGCTGCAGATACGTCCAAAACGGAGGTTCTTTGATAGCAGGTATGCCCCAAGTGGATTGTGTCTGACCGGATGCAGTAACTTTGTCTTTTGATCCTTAACTTTTGCATAGATCGGCCTTTCGGGTTTTCAATCTATCAGGATAATCATTTTTGTTCATGCCTCTAATTTTTGCCCGGACAGCCCTTTCGGGTTTTCAGTTCGTCGAGACGCTCATTTTTGCCTAAGTCGCCTTTTCAGTTTTGCGACTTATCGAGCTTTTCTTTTTTTGTTTTTTTGACAAAGTATTTCTTGATTGCAACGGTATTCGTAGGACGTGCGAGTTTGTCGCCATCCATAGTTGTAAAAGTACTGCACACGAGCATTCATAGTTAGGCGTCTACTTGCCCCTGCTGTCTAGTTCAAAAGATAGTACCTTTTTTAGCACAAAGTCTTCTTCTTGAATTTCATGGGGACGAACCTTCTTGTTGGAAGTTTGTTTCAACCTCTTTTGATATAGTTGTACAAGGTCGTCATGCATTTTAAGTTCAACCAAATTGGATTCCATCATAACTCCTATTGACGGGACTTCGATCTCCGCGGGAGGCATGGTCTCCATGTTGTATACTTGAGGGAAAGAGGGGGAGTTGCCTATATTGAAATGTGTAATGAAGCACGATACTCCTGTGAGGCAACGATAACATCTCATGCCAGCCTTTGTAAGTGACTGCCATCTTCTGACAATCTTCTTGATATTTTGTTTTGTAGCTTCGACGGCTAGATGCCCCAGTATTTGAGAGATCTCGTCGGGGATCTCTTCATTCTCCTTTTCTTCATCTTCAGACAAAGGAACTCAAAGTCGAGAGAAAGTATAGGGTTAATGTGTTCAACGAGTTTATTAATGCATGATTTGATTATTGATTTTGACAAGTAAGTATAAATTATGATTATGCAGATATTTGAGGGTGATTGGATTTTTTTGGTTTTTTGTATTACCATTTTTCCAGAAAAAAGCACAAATTAAAAAACAAAGTCGGGATTAAAATGACCTTTTTATTAATGATGAAAATACTTAAAGCAAAAAGCCCTACACAAGTTCACTTTCGTCTCGGGCATAACGAAAGAATATTTTTTGAAAAGTGAAAAGCAACAAACAAACGTTATTTGAACAAAAAAACAGCGGAAGGAACGCCAACAGCGACCCAATTACAGCTAACCACTCCATGTGTTAAGTCTTAGAAGGTCAGGCGGTTGGTCCGGATCAAATTCTGAACTGCATTCTTCATTGCATTACAATGTTCAATATCATGGCCAGGTGCCCCTTGATGGAAGGTACAGAAAAGCTCAGGTCTATACCATGCTGGCAATCTTGCTGGTACCGGAGGAGGCGCCTTGGTCTGGACTAGCTTCCTTTCGAGCAATTGTGGAAGAAAAACCGCATATTTCACGGGAATTGGGGTAAATTATGCCCTTGAAGCCTGTTGTTGCTGATACGGTTGCTGAGGATGTTGTGGTCAATAACCCGATTGCTGAATGGCAGTGGTAGCGGGTGTGACTGCAGCAACGTGTTGATAAGCCGGACGTTTTTGCTGAGGCCTCCCCTGGGCTACAATGCTCACTTCTTGTTCGTTCTTTCTCGGAAAGTTGTTCCCAAATTCATTAGAACTGCTGGCAGGTACACTTTCCATAACTAATCGTCCTTCTCGGACTCCTTCTTCCAATTGTACACCCATACCAACCATCTCAGCAAAGTTCTTAGGCGCACTTCCGACCATCTTCTCGTAGTAGAAATGATTGAGAGTTTTTAAAAAGAGCTTAGTCATCTCTTTCTCTTCAATACGCGGGCTGACTTGGGCATCGGTATCCCTCCATCGCTGGGCATACTCCTTGAATGTTTCCTTGTTCTCGTGAGTCATAGTCTGAAGATCGCTTCGGTCTGGGGCCATATCCACATTATAACTGTATTGTTCCACAAAAGCTTCACACAGATCATAGAAAGTTCGGATCTTTGTTTTGTCTAGATTCATGTACCATTTTGAGGCAAGACTAGCCAAATTCTCTTGAAAGTAATAGATAAGGACCTGATCTTCCTTGGCATATGCGGACATCTTTCTCACATACATTGTCAGATGTTCCTAAGGTTAGGAGTTCCCTTTATACTTCTCAAAATCTGGGACCTTAAACTTGTGGGGTATCTGGACGTTCGGCACCAGACAGAGATCGTAAGAAGTTTTCCCAAACACTTTCTTCCCACGGAGAGCTCTCATTTCTCAATGCATCTCATCATACTTCTCTTGTAGGTTATCAACCCTGTCTTAGGCCCCCACACTCCCAAAATGGAAGATGGGTTCCTCTTCTTGTGGGATAGTATGAACGGCAGGTGCTGAGTAGGTCACGGCGGCTGGAGGAAACGTCGTAACTTGTTGAGGAACATGAGTTGCACGTTGAAAAATAGGCATCTGAGCTTCACAAGCAATGGGACGAAGTATTTCGCTAGCCGAAAAAGGAGGGAACCATGGCATGGTACGTTGTGGTGTAAAGTACTTCGGAGTATCGGCACAAAATGACCATTCAGGGCCAATAGAAACATTTTCGGCTTGAGTCCTGATAGGAGGAGGAGGTGGTTGATTCTGTGCAACCGTCAGTGTTTTCATCAATTCAGTCATTTCGTCCATCTTAGTTTGCAAGGCTGCCATTTCCTTTTGACTCCCTAAAAAGCATAGATATTTTTGGTGATAGGTGTTTGAATCCAGACTGTATGAAAACTGAAGTAATTGTATTTATAATGTAACCACAAGCCTTTACGACTATTCTGGTCCTTTTTTCTTGTCTTTTTTATGATTTTAGTCTTCATTTCTACGTCTATAATTTTGAAATTTTCTAACATTTTCCTCACTTATACATTTGAGGCAAAATGTCATACTTATGTAAAACTAAGGACCAAAATGTTGAATTTAGGAAGGACTATATAATCTTGAATTTAATGTGTCCTTTTTTTTTTTCTTTCTTTCTTTCTAATAACCTTTAATCTTCTTTTTTTTGGGTGAACATATATAAACCTTTATTAGCATTACTCACATAGTAGCATTTCATTATTCTAACACAAATGTATATTTTCCTATATATCAAGAATTTGTTCACTACAGGGACAGATACATCATCTAGCATCATAGAATGGGCACTTGCTGAAATGCTAAAAAGTCCAAACATCTTGATAAGGGCACAAAAAGAGATGAATCAAGTGGTAGGCAGGGAAAGAATGCTAGTTGAATCTGACCTAGAAAAATTACCATACCTTCAAGCAATATGCAAGGAGACATATCGTTTGCATCCATCTACACCCCTTGGTGTTCCAAGGGTGTCAAATAAAGCAAGCCAAATTAATGGTTACTACATCCCCAAAAATACAAGGTTCAATGTTAACATATGGGCCATAGGGAGAGACCCAAATATATGGGCTAACCCATTAGAATTCAAACTAGAAAGATTTTGAGAGTTGCTTTTTTGACATATAATACTTCCTATTGACACATGGAAATGACCAAATTACCCCCACGGTAGTTAACGGCTGCTGATTAAAGCGCCGGTAGTTAACTGCCGCTGGACACTCAGCGGTAGTTAACTACCGCTGGAATTGATTTTATGTCCCACTGTTTCTGCAACTTTTCCACTCACCTCATAAACTCTCCTTCCTCTCCCCGTGTCTGTGTTTTTTCATTTCTTGTATATTCTGGAGAAAACAAAAATGACTCTTCCTCAAAAGCTTCATGAATCTTTCAAAGACAAAACAAGCCAAGAATTGTCTCTCTCCCTAACAAACCAAGAAGTTTCCAGTTTAAACATGTTGATGTTGATCCACAACCTCCTTTACTTACTAAGCAAAAATATTCATAGATCCATAGAAATCAAATAATGAAAATAACACAAGCTCAATGGAATTTTGGCCATGGATGTTTTTTTTATCTTGGACGAAGTAGCAGATCGGATACAAACTTCAAACCCCATTAACTAAGCTTGTATCTTTTCCTCAATTCTAGATGGATTTTTTTTCTATGATGTTAGTTTTAATTTATTCATGTTTAATTATTTGTCACTTGTAGAGAGAATCACATGTCCTTTGTCACTGGAGAAAAGAGGTTCTTTGTTTTAATTGTGAAATTTGTCATTGAAATTTCAATGACAATGACAAGGCAATGGTTTACAAAAGCAAACAGGAATGGGTTTGTGGAAGAAAATGAAATCGGACAGTAAACAAAATTAATTCCAGCGGCAGTTAACTACCGACGCTTATATCAGCGGTTGTTAACTACCGCTGGGGGTAAAATGGTCATTTCCATGTGTCAATTGAAAGTATTCTTTGTCAGAAAAGCAACTCTCAAATATTTTTAAGTGGAAAATATGCAAGAATTGATCCACGTGGAGTTGATTTTGAATTGATTCCTTTTGGAGCTGGAAGGAGAGTTTGTGTTGGGTATAAAATGGCTATTGTGGTGATTGAGTACATTCTGGGCACATTGGTACACTCTTTTGTCTGGAAATTACCAAATGGTGTAGAGCTAAACATGGATGAGGCCTTTGGACTTACATTGGAAAAGGCAGTGCCCTTGTCAGCTATAGTTACCCCTCGCTTGGTCCCAGATGCTTATGTTTAATATAATGCTCATATATAAGGCTATATAATTACTATATACTATTATCTATGATAGTTACCTAATATAAAATCCCTTCAACCAATCTGGACTAATCAGAAACACATTGATATCTTGTAAAATCTTTTTATAATCTCAGTCAATGTCAATTAAAAATCCCTTCTTGACTCTAGATTGGACTAAATTTAACTCTGTAACTATAAAAAAATCAACATCTAAAATTTTGTATAAAATAAAATTGGACAATCTTGATTAACGAATAGTCTTCCACCAAAAACATAAACTTTCCTTTGACCCAAACAATAAGAGCAATTTCCCATAGCTTTAAATCCCAAATTATAGATCTGAAGCCTCTCGTAAATGACCCCAACAACCTCGCTTGTTAATCATGTAATGTTTTTTGTTTTATTTTTAATTACGTGTTTTCTCATATGTATGAATTTATCCAGATGATAATAAAATGGGAGAGCGTTTGGATTGAGAGAGGCACATGGTAATTCAAGGTATAATCACTTGAATTTAGACAAACAAGAAGGAGAGAAGGACGAAGAAAAAGAGTGAGAGAAGAGAGAAACAGTGCAGAATAAAGAAGAGAGATGATGAGATATGGCGGCACACTTTAAAATAGAATTTAATCTGATCCATTAATTTAATCTAATGGCTATTATGTAACCCTCTCACCTCTCATTTTAATAACTCCTCTCATTTGGGCTCTGTTTGGTAAAATTAGCTGATAGCTGATAAGCTAGCTGATAGCTTTTAGCTGATAAGCTAGCTGATAGCTTTTAGCTGATAAGCTAGTTAAAGTGTTTGGTAAAATTAGCTGATAGCTTTTGCTTTGAATAATAAGGGTAAATATGGAAGAAAAAATGAGAAGCTAAAAGCTATAAGCTCAAAAGCTACTTGAAGTAGCTTCTGAAAAATAGCTTAAAAGCTCCTGAAATAAGCTATAAGCTCGTTGTACCAAACAGAGCTTTTGTGTTACCAAACAGAGCTTTTTTTGTCAAATGAGCTTATAAGCTAAAAGCTCTTTTTGGTGGTTTACCAAACAGAGCCTTGATCCCCTACTTGAGCTTATAAGCTAAATGAGCTTTTACTCTCAAATTCATTAACCAAATTCTTCTTTGAAATCGACTTCGATGAAAATTGTCCAATACTTACAGATTGTATCTAATGTGAGTGGTGTAATATGAAACTACAATTCTTGAGATCCAATTCATACAAGGAAATTTCATCCTTCTCATCCAATTAACTCCGACCCTTTCTTCATTGACCACTAATTACATCACTTGGAATGGATTTACTCAGCAAGTGCTACTAATGACTCACAAATGATTGTTGAACATCATGAGAATGAATATAATCATCACACACTTTCAGATATGGAACAAGATCAATGGAGCTTTCCTAGTCAAGAGGATTTGAGGGGAAGGGAGATTCCAACAGAGGTTTTGATGGCGGAAGCGAGATTTACGGCGAGAGGGGAGAGAGATGGATATGAAAGAGAGAGGTGGGTATTATGAGAGAGAGAAAAGTGAATGAATCTCTTATTTTTCATTGATTGAATGAGATCAATACAGAGTTATTTATACATGATATGGATTGTATGCTAAGTAATGTAAGCTAGCAACTAGAGTATTACAACTTCAAGTGATAACTTGCTGCGCAAGTTATCTCTGATAGCATGAAGGAATGTGAACTGTAATAGTCCCCCTCAAGTTGGAGGTTTATATATGTCTATTAAACCCAACTTGAACAAAAGAGAGTTGAATGGTTGGGGAAGAAGTGATTTGGTGAAGAAATCTGCCAATTGATTTTGTGAGGAAATTAGGAGAAGCTTCATGATTCCTGCTGCAAGCTTTTCTCTAACAATGTGGCAGTCAATCTCTAGATGTTTAGTTCTCTCATGAAACACTGGATTGGCTGATATATGAAGTGCACTTTGATTGTCACAATATAAAACAGGAACTCTAGTGCATGTGACTTGTAAATCCTTGAGCAAATATAAGAGCCATTGCAGTTCACAAGTGGCTGCACCAAGTGCTCTATACTCAGCCTCAGATGAGGATCTGGAGACAGTAAGCTGCTTCTTAGTCCTCCATGAAATCAAGGAATCCCCAAGAAAGAAACATTGTCCAGATATAGATCTTCTAGTGTCCTTACATCCTGCCCAGTCTGCATCTGAATAACCTTGAATGTAGGGAAGTGAGGATCTGGGGAAGAAAAGGCCTTTGCCAGGACATGTTTTGAGATACTTGAGTACTCTTAATGCTGCATTGTAGTGTGTTTGAGTTGGCTTTGACAAGAACTGGCTCAACTGCTGGGTAATGAAAGTGATGTCTGGCCTAGTTGCATTCAAATACAATAATCTGCCAACAAGCCTTCTGTATGCAGAAATATCTGGATATGGAGGTGATGAATCATTGTATAGTTTGATGGATGGATCTGAAGGGGTGGCTACAGGTTTAGAATCCAAGAAACCTGAATCAGTCAACAGATCCAAGCAGTATTTCCTCTGACATAAAGAGATACCTAGTTTTGAATGAGCAACTTCCAAACCCAAAAAATATTTGAGCTGGCCCAAATCTTTGATTTTGAAAGAACTATGAAGAATGTTCTTAATGAAAGTGAATTCATCCAGAGAGTTGCCAGCCAATATAATATCATCCACATACACTAAAAGTGCAGTAAAATGATGAGCAGTATGCTTGATGAATAGAGAATGATCTGCTGAAGCATGTGTATAGCCATGAGTAAGTAACAAAGAAGCCAGTTTCTCATACCATTTCCTACTGGCCTGTTTAAGACCATATAGGGATTTGAGCAGTTTGCAGCATTGATTGGGCTTATTGATGGAAACACCAGGAGGAATCTCCATGTACACATCTTCTTGGAGATCTCCATGCAGGAAAGCATTGTTTACATCAAGTTGATGAAGATGCCAATTGTTTAAAGAAGCAAGAGCCAGTACTAATCTGATGGTGGTATGCTTAGCTACAGGTGAGTAAGTGTCAAAATAGTCCAATCCTTCCACCTGATTATAACCCTTAGCAACCAATCTGGCCTTGTATCTCTCAATGGTGCCATCTGCATGATGCTTAATTTTGTAAACCCATCTGCAGCCTATTGGTTTGGCATTGGGAGGTAAGTCAATGATTTTCCAAGTTCCAGTATTTTCAAGTGCAGTGAGCTCTACTTGCATAGCTTGCCTCCAACATTCAAACTTGTTTGCCTCAGTGAAGGATTTTGGTTCAGTATGAGCATGAAGAGACAAAATGAAATGAGAATGAGGGTTAGAAATATTATGATAAGAAATAAAATTGTCAATAGAATGTAAAGTATTAATAGATGCAGATTGTTTATTTGGACAAATGAAATCCTTCAAATAAGAAGGAGTGGTTTTATTTCTGGAGGATTGTCTGATTGGGGGAGGAGGAGCAATGTCATTGATAGGTTGAGTGGTGGTAAGAGTCTCAGAAGAAGAAGAGGGAACAATGACAGTGGTTGAAGAAGGAGAGGATGGAACTTCATCAGATGAAAGATCTGAAGAAGATGGAAAAGATGTGAAATACTCCCAATCATGACTCTGAGATGAGCAATTTGACTTATAGGGTAAGACACATTCATGAAAAACAACATGTCTGGAAATGAAAATTTCTTTGGTGTGAAGATCATATAAGACAGAACCTTTAAAACCTAACTTGTAACCTAAGAAAACTGACTTTCTGGCCCTTGGTTCAAGTTTGGTTCTGTGACTTTGAACAGATGAAGCATAGCATAGACAACCAAAAACCTTAAAGGTATTGACATCTGGGGGATTGTCATAGAGTAAATGATAGGGAGAATGATTGTGAAGAACAGGTGTGGGAACTCTATTGATTATGAAAACAGCATATAGGAAGGCATATGACCAAAAAAATAAAGGTAATTTGGATTGGTACAATAAAGCCCTGCCTATGTTCAAAATATGTTGGTGCTTTCTCTCCACTCTCCCATTTTGTTGGGGGGTTTCAACACAAGATCTTTGATGCAAAATTCCTTTAGAGGCATAATAATCATGAAGGAGAAACTCAGGACCATTGTCAGTTCTGATGACTTGGGGTATTACATGAAATTGATTTTCAATCATGGCAATGAAATTTTTAATGTGAAGGGGTACTTCAGCTTTAGCTTTGAGTAATATGATCCACAAGAATCTAGTGTGATCATCAACAATGGTGAGAAAATATTTATGACCATGAACTGAGTTAATAGCAAGAGGGCCCCAAATATCAAAATGCAACAATTGAAATTTACTAGTAGCATGAGAAGAACTATGAGAAAAGGGCAATTTCTTATGTCTTGCAAAATGACAAATGTCACATGCAGCTTTATTGTCAACTATAATAGAGGGATACAAATGACTCATAGAAGAGAGTCTTTGATTAGACAAGTGACCAAGCCTGAAGTGCCAAAGGGCAGATTCAGGAATCCTAGAACTATCAAAGACAGTTGAAGACTTAGAAATGCTAGAATCTGAAACATTACAAGCACTATGTGCTACATTATTAGGTAAAGACTTGAAACTATTTGGAAGTTGCAACTTCTGAGTGATATATTGCATGGACAATTTGTAGAGACCATCTGATTTCTCACCCAAACCAATCATCCTCAGTGATGTCACATCCTGTATAATACATTTATTAGAAACAAAATTGACACTGCAAGATAAGGATTCACACATTTTGGATACTGAAATCAAGTTAACTTTAAATTCAGGAGAATACAGGACATGATGTAGATACAAATGAGGAGTGAAAGAGACATTGCCAGCATGATGCACATAAACAGAATTACCATTAGGAAAAGTAACAAGAACATGTTTAATTTGATAAAATGAAGTAAAATGAGATTTAGAGAAACAAATGTGATCATTAGCTCCTGAATCTATGATCCAAACAGGTATGGAATTAACATGAAAAGAACAGGAGAAAACACTTTGTATACCTGATTGTAAAGGAACAATGGGAACAGTTGGAGAGGTAGTAATTTGGTTAGATGTAGAGGCAGGTGTCTGAGGCAACAAGGTTGCTTGTTGAAGCAAACTCACAAGGTGCTCATATCTGTCTTGAGAAATACTGAAACCTGAATCACCATTCCCATGCTCAGTGTTACTTGCATTTTCAGATTCAACTGTAACACTATTTGTGGATCCATGTGTAACATTGTTGGAATTTGCTGATTTGTTAGCATTAGGAAATCCATGCTTGAGGTAACAAGTGTCAATGGTGTGATTGGTACGATTGCAGAAAGTGCAATGTCTAGAGGAATTCTTGTTGTGATTGTAAGATCCTCTGCCACGACCATAAGGTTTCTTGGAATCAGTGGCATTAACCAAGACACTTGATTCATCAGCAGGAAGAGAAAGAATAGGTGCATGGTTACTTTCCTCTTGAATCACTAAAGAGTACACCTTATTCAGAGAAGGTAAAGGATCCATAAGCAAGATCTGAGTCTTGACCACAGAAAACTGATCGTTCAAACCAACAAGGAACTGCATGATCTGATCCTCAACTCTGTATTCATGAGCAAGAGTTGAAGATTCACAACGGCATTGATGAGGGCAAGAACACTTTGGAAGAGGTCTGTGTGAATTCAGTTCTTCCCAAAGTGCAAGCATTTCAGTGAAGTACTCAGAAACCGTTTTGCTTCCTTGTTTGAGGTTGTTAATGGAAGAACGAAGAGTGGAAATTCTGATTCTATCAGCTTTGGAAAATCTTTCTTTCAGATCTTCCCAAACTTCAGATGCATAATCATAGAAAACAATAGTTTGAGCAATAGATTCAGAAACTGAATTGATAATCCATGAGTGTATGAGATGATTGCAACGCTCCCACGCTGCTCTGTTCAAGTCCATAGCATCTGGTTGAGGAAGAACGCCATTGATGAAGGCGAGTTTGTTCTTCGCTCCCAACGCACGCTTCATTGAACGACTCCAAGCCAAGTAATTGGAGCCGTTAAGCTTGGGAATGATTGTAACCGAATTTGGACCTTCGCTTGGATGAAAATAGAAAACCGAGTCAACATCTTGTTGATTCGGTGCAGCTTGAATGATAATAGGTGCTTGACGAGGAGGCATAGTGCAATGTGAAGAATCAAGATGAAAACAATGCGTAAAACACAAAAATTGAAGAAATTGAAGAAGAATTCACCAATTGAAGCAAAGAAGAACAAAGAAGCGATAAGAAAAAGCTTCAGTGAGCAACAATGGCGAAAAACAGAGAAGAATCAAAGGTTGAAGATGAAGATTGAAGCGGAAGCAACCGTAACAGAAAACGGTTAGGATCGAAACTTCTCTCTCAAGAGAGAGAAATCTGATACCATATTATGAGAGAGAGAAAAGTGAATGAATCTCTTATTTTTCATTGATTGAATGAGATCAATACAGAGTTATTTATACATGATATGGATTGTATGCTAAGTAATGTAAGCTAGCAACTAGAGTATTACAACTTCAAGTGATAACTTGCTGCGCAAGTTATCTCTGATAGCATGAAGGAATGTGAACTGTAATAGTGGGGGGAGAGAGAGAGAGAGAGATAGAGACAATCCTTGAGAGAGAAGCTGGTGGAAGTTCATGGGTAAGAGAGAGAATCCATGAATGAAACAAGACTTTGCACATGAGAATGACACAGGATTCACACGTGACTCACTTAATTTGGGATTTAATCTTAACCACACGTTTTAATCTGATGGCTTTTATTCATTCTTATCATTCTCACATATCATTGTCATTCTCATGTGATATGCCCCCTATATATATGTGTGTGTGTGTGTGTGTCTGAGAGAAATTTAGGTCACTTACATTAAGTTTCAATAAGATCAAAGTATTGATTGAATGTAATGTTTGAAACCCGTGTGCGCAAGGTTCTTTTTATGATCTGCAATTTTATGCAATAAAGTATAAAAATTGGTCAATTGTGTTGATGAATTATATGACGACTTTCGTTGGTTTTAATCTATGGAGATGAGTATTACTTCCATTAGTTTCTTTTTAATTGTCACATTTTATCTTATACACAATTCAAGACAACAAATATTTTTACTATTTTTTATACAACAATTTATTATTATTTTTTTTTTGGATAGATAGACGAGATGACAAAATCATCATAAACTCACACACACAAAATGTAGGTACCGAAGTTCGAACCTCGGTCATGACGTCTGGCCTGACAATTTCGGTATTTTTGCTAGTTGATCTAGGACTTATGGGACCAATTTATCTTATTTCTATTTTAACCTTAATCATCTAGTACCTCATTTCATATTTATCTCTCGACAATGAATATCTAAGGATAATATAAGTAAAGCAATATTTAATAATGCATTGGACTTTGAAAATGACAGTTAATTAAAAACAAAATTTTTATGTAAAAGTGACAATTATAAAGGAACCTAGGGAGTATTATTTACATATACAATTTAACTATGGATAAGGTGAAAGTTGTTTTTAACTAATGTACAATTTTCATGTAATGAACGAAAGCTTATTGAGTATGTCCTTCAATGACAATAACAAACTTAGTTTAATTGATGAATTGAGATTAATCAACTACATAATTGACCGACGAGTATCTAAGAAGGACCAATTAAAGGGAAAATGAGTCAAAAATTATCAACATGATCATTTCAAGTGACAATGGCTTGGGAGGAGGGTTTGCTGCCCCATTTTGTTGTTGTTATTTTAATTGTGATGTAATAAAGATGTAATGGTTTTGTGTGTTTAATCCATTTTAAAGTTGAATTATACTCTTTATCCAACACATTTTGCTCGCGCTCAGCTGAACTAACAAAAATACTCCTGCGTTAGTTAACGAACTCGGCATGACTTAAGTCACGCAAGTGTTAAACTCAACGTGACGTATCTTAAACAAAGAGATTAACACATACGTTACGCTAGTACATTATTAAGAAACCACATAAACCGCACGAGTTCTCTCCACATGGTTCATTATTGTTTGAGTTTGAGTTAGCAACCACTGTAAATTTCGACACCTAAGCTAATTTGCATGTGAGACTATTAAGAAAGTCCTTTCCTTTTTAATTTGTTCTTTATATATGGCATTATTTTTTGACAAAAGAACCAATAGGATGGAACAAATTAAATGTCCTTTATTGCTGTCCCATATGGCACACAAGTGAAAACATGCAAATAAAAATAAAAATTTGCATCAATGGAAAGTGCCATTGGAAAATTAACGAGGACACTTAACTAGAGTGAGTTAACTCACACAGGGTGTAATACCTGTGTGAGTTAACTCATGCGGCGTAACTTAAGTCACGCATGTGTAAATTTAAGTCACGTTTGATTTACACATGCGTTAGTTAACTAACGTAGGAGTTTTTTGGTCAGTTTGGCTGAGTGGGAGCGAAACTTGCTGGGAGAAGAGCAGAATTCTTTAAAGTTTACAAAGCTTTTGAAAGGATGAAGATTCGCTCCAAGAATTGCTTCTCTCTTTTTCACCTTTTACTCTACCTTTTACTATTGTTGTTTTATCCCTCTCCCTTGTCAATCATGACTCCTCTTTATTGTTAAAGAAAAATCCCTTTGAAATCGTTTTTAAATGATTAACAAACTCTTGTGCTAAAATAAAGATTATGATATATGTTATTATTTAATGTGTGCTCTTGAGTGGATTTTATTAAGGACATGAAATTCAAATCTCACAAATACGTTAAAGTTATGTGTCCTTTGATAATAATCATCAAGCCCCTTAATTCAAGACTCAATTAAGAAATGATATTTATTGAATGATATTTATTGAATTAATCCAAAATGATCGAAAAATAAAAGGCATGCACTCTTAAAAGCAAAATGGATAAGCATTCATAAGTCATTATCTTTCAAACATGGTAGAAAGTATTTCCTAAAGAGATGATGAAGATAACAAGGCTCTGTGATGAGTCTTCGTGAGCAAGCAAGGCAAAAAGCATAAATTAATACATCCTCCGGTCACAAATATAAGCAAAAATTAACTTTTTAGATTCATTCAATAAATGATGTATGTGGTCTATTTAATAGTCCACATACATCATTTATTAAATGAACCTAAAAAGTGAATTTTTGTTTATACTCCCTCCGTCCCTTGATGTAACCCCCCTTTGCATTTTTCACATTTCTTAAGAAAAGTTGTCAGTGTAATTAATGTGTCTGTTTTGTGTGTTAATATTACCAAATTGTCCTTTGTCTGTATGTGTATTAAATTTGACTTTTCAAATTTAAAGACAAGTTAGTAGTATTAATTAGGGGTATGTATAGGAAAAAAATAATAAATGCGTCTAGTAATTTGTAAAGGAGTTTACATTTAGGGACAAAAATAAAAACAAATGGGTGGTTACATATAGGGACGGAGGGAGTATTTGTGACCAATGGTGTATATCTTTATGACCAAGTATGCAAAAATAATTACTCCCTCCGTCCCGGATTAACTCAGCCATTTACTAAAAAAAAGTGTCCCAAAATAACTGAGCCATTTCAATTTTCAATACTACTTTCATCATTCCCAATTCAATATATTCCACTTTCCCATTTATTTATACATTTTTCTTAATAAGTGTGAAATGATCCAATGACTCAATTAATTCCGGACTGAGGGAGTAGATATGATGTCTTCGAGACGAAGCAATGAAAAAATCAACAAAGTAATGCATCTTAAAGAACAAAAAAAAAAGTGATAAAGGTGATATGACCTTTTACTATTCATGTAGGAATTGAGATAAATAATTTGCCTTTAAATAAATCACCAAGTAAAGGAAGTTAAACAGTTTTCTTCATTTTCCCACAAAAATAGGAGTAAAGGCAAGAAGTTATCATTATATATAAGCCTTGGAAGTTCCCCAGACTATACTGCCAAGCATTGCTTGCTCGTGTAACCAAAACTTTTCATATTCTTGCTCGTGTAACCAAAACTTTTCATATTCAAGCAGTTATAAGAGGCTTCATCTCAAGGAATCATTTCTTATCACATAGATATTTGGCATTACATGAATGCTTGCATTTTGTGATTCTTTCTGAAACTAAGTTAATAGGAGAATAATGGAAAGAGGAGGTTCAAGTAAGAAGAGAGCGCCTTACAATGACTATGGCTTCATGGATTTGATTTTTTCTTGGTCTATTGAAAATATTTTAGATGAAGATTTATACAAGAATAAGGTTGATACTTGCAACTATTCCTACATTTTATCTTGTATTAAAAATTAAGAGCTTGTTTGAAACACTTTTGAAAAACTTTTTTTTAGTTTTTAAAAACTTGAAAATTAAAAATTTGTTTGCTAAACTATTTTTAAAATTACAGTTTTGGAAACTGTCTTGAATTTTTTAGTTTTGGGGACTAAAAAACTAAAACATGTAAAAGGATAATCATTGTGAAAAATTGACTTGTATATTTCAAAAACTGAAAACAAAAACTATTTCAAACAGGCCCTTATTGTTTTTTTTTTGTTTCTATTCCTGCAATTTCCTTACTTAATATTTTTGGTACCACGTGATCTTGACCGTCAAATCTAAATTATCTAAATTGAACTGCACATTTTAACTTCGGTAAATTGAGTTCAAAATACAAAGTCAGAACGTCGATGTATAAATCTTTATTTGCTGGTCTAGATCAGTTACAGTTGTTTGAATGACTGTAGATATCCAAAACGGTCCTAGAAATGTGTGTGTGTATAAAATTGATATTGTTGGTGTATAGTCATGACCATAATTTTGAATTCTGGCACCAATACAACTGTTTCAGGGGTTTTTGCAACTACAGATCATAGCTCATTTTTTTCACTAGTTTTCATATATTATATAACTGCTTCATGTACTTGACCTTAATTTTGTGTCTATCTATTTATCTCATTCAGGTTGAGAAGATTGGACTATCCTTTGAGTCCATCACTCACTATCTTGGATCTTACAAATACCATTTATTGGAAGAAACTCGAGCAACTCTATGCTCAAGCATGGAGCTCATACACCAAGCACCTTATGGCAAGGTTGCAGGACTTAAACTGGCGAAACCATTTAACAACAAAAACGGTAATGAAGCAGAAAACCCGTCCAAAAATAAACTGTATAACTTGAATATTGAAGGCTGGGAAAACAGGTTTATTCATCGAGGAGAGCCGTATAAAACATTACCTGGAGATGTTTTGGTTTTGGCTGATTCTAAACCTGAATCAGTGAATGATTTGCAGAGATTTGGAAGGTTTTGGTGTTTTTTGACAATTGTATGGACAGGAGATGAGAACGATGGTGAGAACGTGGATTCTGTTTATTTTAAAGTGAAAGCATCACAAGATCTTGACCTTAATGAGTTAAGATACAAATCGCTTTTTGTTGTTTTCTTGACAAATGTTGGATCTTATAGAAAAATATGGAGTGGACTCTACATAACTGATGGTAACTTAAATCTTGTCAAACAAATTTTGTGCAACGACGATGATGGGGTAAGAAACTGGATTTTTACTTGTAGTATTTCAGTTGACTATATCATCTTACTGTTATATTCTCTCTTGTAACTTAATGCTAATTTGAGACCAAATAGTTTCACTTATATACTTTCATGATGAGCCCCTGAGACCCAACTCATCTGAGACTTAACTATTTAAGTTTTTTATGAACAAAAAAAAAACATTATTTCCACCTTTGTTGTTACAGTTTTAGTATATATTATCTTAGTTAATGTTATGTTTACTTGTATGAATTGCTAATTTTTCTGTAGCTATTATTTTTTCATTTTATATAGAGTCAAATAATCTGCATAGGCTTTAAGCATTTATTTCTTCTCTTATTCTTTTATCAAGTTGTTGAGTTATGTATTGTTTTTGAACTAGTTGATGATGAAATTGGCGCTTCAACTGATTTTATTTTATGTATGATGGGAAACAGGTCAAGAGAAGTTGTGAATGCACCTCCGAATCTGATGATTTATGGGATGATTGTTCATATCAAAGACTATCATCAGAACTAAATGAGTCACAAAACAATGCTATTCGTGATTGTCTTTCTGGCATTCATTGCAGTCACAATTCTACAATAAAGCTTATTTGGGGTCCTCCTGGGACTGGAAAAACAAAAACTTTAGGAACACTGCTTTTTCTTCTGTTGAAAATGAAATATAGAATTCTAGTATGTGCTCCAACAAACATTGCAATCAAGGAAGTTGCTTCACGTATGTTGAACATCGTTAGAGAATCACTTTGTGGCCAAATTGGCGATTTGTTTTGTTCTCCAGGTGATATGCTGTTGTTTGGAAATAATGATAGACTTGATGTTAGAGGTGAAGATATCGAAGATATTTTCTTGGACAACCGTGTTCAACAGCTCAGGGAATGTTTTTCGACTTATACTGGATGGAGACATTGTTTTGATTCAATGATTAATCTTCTAAATAGTTGTGTTTCTGATTATCACGTCATGGAGAACGAGATGATAAGGTTGAAGAGACTAGGAACGAAAGGTTTTCAGCAGAAGTCGTTTCTGGAGTTTCTGAGAGAAAGGTTTCATTCCAGAGCATTGCAATTGAAAGATTGTATTTCTATGTTATGCACTCATTTACCAATGGGTCACATTTTAGAACATAACTATAGGTACTTGGTCTGTTTAAATGAGTCCCTTGACTCATTTCAAGAGACGTTGTTTCAAGGGAATTTGACTTCTGATGAATTGAAGACACTTTTCTGTAATCTAATAATGCCAGAGGATTCTTCTTGGTATTTTGAGAATGGTGCTGCCCAGAAACTTATCAAGAAGAGAAATGAATTTTTATCCGCATTGGAAATTGCCAAACATTCACTTGACAGAGTTGATTGGACAAGATTTACTAAAGACGAATCTATTAGAGATTTTTGTTTTGAAAATTCATCAATAATATTTTGCACAACTTCTACTTCCTTTAGGCTGCACAAAATTTCTATGAAGCCAATGAACTTTTTGGTGATCGATGAAGCTTCACAACTTAAAGAGTGTGAATCAATACTACCTTTACAACTTCCAGGAATCAATCACGCCATTCTTGTTGGCGATGAGTGTCAACTTTCTTCTATGGTCAGAAGTAATGTAAGCATATACTTAACTTATTTTTTCTGTTAATGAATTCTTCATCTTGAATCCATTTTTATTTGTCATTTGTGATTGTTGTTTGTTTTAAGGTTTGTAATGAAGCTGGTTTTGGGAGAAGCTTATTTGAAAGGTTAAGTTTATTTGGTAACCCGAAAAACCTTCTCAACATGCAGCACAGAATGCATCCAGAAATAAGCTTGTTTCCAAATTCATATTTTTATAGCAATAAAATTTGCGATGCACCGAATGTTCAAACATGCTACAGTAGGCAATATCTTCCAGGGCCAATGTATGGTCCCTATTCTTTCATAAATGTTGCCGGTGGAAGAGAAGAGATTGATGACGGCGGAAGAAGTTATAAGAATATGGCTGAAGTTGCTGTTGTCATGACAATACTGAAGAATTTGCACAAAGGTTTGTCCTTTTTCGCAATTTCTCACATGTAATTAAACATTTTTCCGCATATAATTTATGAAGTACATGTGACATATACTTACTTTTCTTGGTTGTAGCATGGCTTGCTACAAAGGAGAAAGTATCCATTGGCATAGTTTCTCCATATGCTGGACAAGTACTAAAAATTCAAGAGAAACTAGCAAGGGTGAATTACAGTGGCGATGATGGATTTAATGTGAATGTGAAATCAATTGATGGTTTCCAAGGTGGTGAACGAGATATCATTATATTATCAACTGTAAGAACCAATTACAGAACTTCTCTTCAGTTCATTTACTCTCCGCAAAGAACAAATGTAGCTCTTACAAGGGCTAGGTACATCTTCTACTGCAACTTCTCCTAAATTTTTTAATTTTTTTGTAAGCATATTGAAACAGTTCTGTTGTTTTTTTTTTTTTTTAAATCATTGCTAGGCATTGTTTATGGATTTTGGGGAATGAAAGTGCCCTAGCTAAAAATGACAATGTTTGGAAGAGTTTGGTTCTTGATTCCAAGAATCGTGGATTTTTCTTTCATGCTGATAAAGACACCGAAATGGCTAAAGCTATCTTTGATTCCATGAAAGAATTAGATCAATCTCTTGATTTGCTTGATACAAACAGTGTCATCTTCAGAAATACAATGTGGAAGGTGTGTGTGTGTGTGTGTGTGTGTGTGTGTGTGTTGATGCTGATTTAAATTAATACTTGTTTTTCTGTTAATTTGTATTTAATGAGTTGTTATCTATTTATTAGTTGTCGATTTTCATTGTAATTTTGTTAGTTTCATTTAGAACATGCTTGCATAAACTTCTACACTTCTTCAGGTACAATTCAGTGATAAATTCCGTAGATCATTCCAAAGGTTGTGTAAACAGCAGCAAAGCAAAAACTCGGTAATAAACGTTTTGGAAAGGCTTGCAAATGGGTGGAGACCTAGGGGACGAAGTGTCGAAATTGCTTGTGAAAGTTCATCAAAGATTCTAAAACAATTTAAGGTTGGAAGTTGCTATATCATGTGTTCAATAGAGATAGTGAAGGACTGGAGGTGCTACGTTCAGGTTCTCAAGATGTGGGACCTAGTGCCTCTAGAAGATATTTCAAAATTGGCTAAGCGTGTTGACAATGAATTCAGAAGATACACTGATGAATATATTGTTTGCTGCAAAGAAAAAGGTTTTGATGGGTAAGTTGATTCTTTTTAGTTTAATTGATTCCGAATGAACTCAGATAAATTGTTTTAAATTTTAGTTACAGTTATGGTTGCTTTATGATTCTTGCAACTGCATACAAATGCAGCCGATGCAGCCTCAATTGAATCCATGATTTGGTTGTGGAGGCCTCCAGAACTATGACTCTATTCTCTATTCTTAACTCCTCCTTCTTTTTGAACAGGATGGTAGAATTTCCATTGAGCTGGCCAGGAAGCGCAAATATCCAAAAACTTAAGAGAGTTGGTACTACTAATACAACGGAGGGTGATTTAGTTGAGTCTGAAGGTGCCAATAATGCTGCTGAAAAATCAATGGTTAAGGAAAGTACTTTGTTGATGAAGTTCTGTGCCATCTCATCAGATTACACACGTACTGGCCGTTATGATATTGAAGTGGATTTTCCATTTGAGTTAACAAATGAACAGCGTAAAATAGTTACCTTCCCTAGGAGTACATTTGTACTAGGTCGGTCAGGTACAGGAAAAACAACAGTTCTTACCACTAAGCTGATTCAAAATGAGAAAATACACCATGTGGCTGTTGAAAGCGTTTATGGTCAAAATTATAATGCAAGTGACTCTAGTGAGAATGCTGTTGAGATCAAGAGACCGGTGTTACGGCAATTGTTGGTGACGTTGAGTTCTGGACTTTGTCAAGAGATCAAACACCATGTTTCTTCTTTCAAAAGGTATGCGGCTTCTACAATAATCTCATAATTTGGTTTCTGCCGAACGAAATCTTTCGCCTCATAATTTAATTTATTTCCTTGCAGGTCCATAGGTGAGAATGGTTTAATTGATGAAGATATTGATGATTCCTTTTCTGATCTTCCAACTAACATTTATCCACTTGTGATAACATTTCACAA
The DNA here is from genome assembly GCF_051527215.1 of Medicago sativa. NCBI lineage: Eukaryota > Viridiplantae > Streptophyta > Magnoliopsida > Fabales > Fabaceae > Medicago > Medicago sativa. The sequence continues at coordinate 38,152,774 of NC_140751.1, forward strand.
ATTTCTTCTGATGTTTGATTTGACATTGGGTAATTCTTATATTAAAAGATTTTCTGATCTCGAGAATCGGAAGAAGAAGGAAGTTAATTTTGAAAGATTTGAATCATCATACTGGCCTCATTTTAATTCCCAATTGATCAAAAAGTTGGATTCTTATCTTGTATTCACGGAAATAATGTCACATATAAAAGGCAGCATAAAAGCAGCTGAGAGTGGTAAGCTGAGTCGTGAGGACTATTGTACTTTATCTGAAAGTCGAGCATCGAGTAGTTTGAGCATGAAAACAAGAGAACTGATATATGATATCTTTCAAAACTATGAAAAAATGAAGATGCGGAAGGGAGAATTTGATATTGCTGACATTGTAATTGATCTCCATCGTAGGTTGAGGACCGAAAAATACAAGGGTGATGTAATGAACTTTGTGTTCATTGATGAAGTTCAGGATCTAACAATGGCACAAATTGTGCTATTTAAACACATTTGTAGAAATGTTGAAGAGGGTTTTGTGTTTTGTGGGGATACAGCTCAAACAATTGGAAGGGGTATCGACTTTAGATTCCAAGATGTAAGATCAATCTTCTTCAACAAGTTTGTGTTAGAATCTAAAAGTCAGTTTTTGGATAAAAAGAATGAGAAGATGAAAGGTTGCATTTCTGATATTTTCATGTTGAGTGAGAACTTTAGTACTCATGCCGAGGTGCTAAAATTGTCACAAAGTGTTATTGAACTTTTGTTTCATTTCTTTTCAAATTCAATTGACATGTTGAAGGTGGAGACTAGTTTGGTTTATGGAGAATCACCTATTGTTATACAATCTATGAATGGTGAAAATCCGATTCTGACAATTTTTGGCAGAAATGGTTACAACGGTGGGAACATTGGAGGGTTTAGGGAAGATCAAGTAATCTTGGTAAGGGATGATTCTACCAAGGAAGAAATCGTGCGCCTTGTTGGGAAACAAGCTCTTGTTTTAACCATTTTAGAGTGCAAGGGCCTTCAATTTAAGGTTTTTAAAACTCTTGATTATGCTTAACTTATTTTATTTTTCTATTATTTTCTGACAATGTTTTATGTTTTTTTCCGGAATTTTTTAGGATGTGTTATTGTACAACTTTTTTGCTTCTTCTCCTTTGAAAAGGCGATGGGGGATTATATATGAGTACATGAAGGAAAATAATTTGTTGGACTGTCATTCGCGTATTAACTGTCAAAGTTTTGTCGATTCGAAGCATAATGTTTTGTGCTCTGAACTAAAACAACTGTATGTGGCTTTAACTAGAGCAAGGAAGAGGTTGTGGATTTGTGAGGAGGATGTAGAAGAGTTTTCTAAGCCCATGTTTTCTTATTGGGAAAAGAAGAATCTTGTACAATTCAAGATACTAGATAATTCTCTAGTTGAGACAATGAAGGTTGAAGGATGAAAGCAGTGAGGAGGAATGGAGATCAATGCGAAAAGGTAATCTTGATTTTGACATGACCACCATTTCTGTTGAAAGATATGTGAAGGACTCTAGTGTTAAAGGCCGAGGCATAATTTTACTCTTGGGGCACAAGGAAAGCAGTCAAGTATTTGAGAGTTTCTTCAGTGTTTTGTAAATTTTCGGGGTTATCTCGAAGGAGCATGTATATGTTTATGTATGCAATGTGCAATATGCAATATCAATTTCCAACAGTTTTAAATAGCTAACCTGTTAGCAAATGTGACCATATTTAACAGGGCAAATGCTGCATGTTACGTAACAGCATACAACGAAAACAACGAACTGCGTTGTTATTGATCTGTTATTACCTTTTTGTCCATAATTGATTTTCTATGGTACTATATAGAATGCCTCGTTTAACTAATGCAACCAGTGCTAGATTTTAATCGACATGTTTAACAGGATTCATGAGTCTGTCTGTTACTCGTGGAGGGAAATTCATAGAGGGAAAGGGAAGGTTAATGTGTAACCAAAACCAATTTTGAGTTTCGGATGCCATCATTCCCTTGTCTGCTTATTTTTTTGAATTTCAGAAATCTTCAAGTATAAATTTTGTTCGGAAAATTATGGATTTCATTTCTTAGAAGTATAAAATTTACTTTTTTTAATGCGAAATTTCTATTTTAAAATTTTTAACACGTGCTCTTGGAGACATAACTTAGTAATAATCCTTATGTGTATTTGTCCTTGTGAGTTTAACTCAGTTGGTAAGGACAATGCATAATTAATATATGCAATGTCCGGGGTTCAAATCCCGGCCACCACCAAAAAAATCCTTATGTGTATTTTTGGAAATTTAAAAATGTTAAACAAAAGGTTAGCAATGCAATTTTTAGTGTATTTTTGGAAATTTAAAAATGTTAAACAAAAGGTTAGCAATGCAATTTTTAGGAATTTCCATTTCATTTATACTCATTTCTTATTAAAATAAGTGATTATTAAATTTTGATAATTTAAAAATATTTAGAAAAATATATAAAAATATATGCATATGATCATTTCTAAGTCAATGTCACACCTATTTGTAGATGCTGCATCAGCATCAATGTACTTGTAAAATTGCATAAATCTACAAATTCGAGTGATAAAATTTAGTGGATAGAATGAATAATATTGTAAATATATAAATTGGGGGATCGAATGTAAATTAAGTATTTTTTTTTGGTACAATAAATTAAGTATTCTTTATAGTGCTACCAAATTTATCTGCAATGAATCGAGTTGATGTAGTTTTAGTATTAAGTGCAAGAATTACCAAAATTAGTTACATCACTTTGAGATTAAAATTCGCACGTCAAGAAAATATAGCCTCTAAGATTGTTTTACTTAGACCTTTTGTATTTTCCATCCAACAAGTTATGCACGTGGGACTAACCTATGCACCTAACACTCTTGCCCCTAAAATGGAAATGCGACCTTTAATTTTCTAATCCCTTGTCACATATCCAAAACATTTACCCTCTTTATATAAATAATATATAATCACTGTATTTTATAGCTAGTCATCTTCGATTAGACAAACACAACATGGCTTTTGATGCGTTTCTTCTTAGAGATATTGGTATTGCCATTTTCATCTTCTTCATCTCACACTTCTTCATAGGCTTGATTCTTAGAAACACTTCTAAAAATCTCCCACCTGGCCCAAGAGGATGGCCAATTCTTGGTGTTCTACCAAACTTGGGAACCATGCCTCATGTCACACTCACAAACATGGCCAAGAAATTTGGACCAATCATGTATCTTAAAATGGGCACTTGTGACACTGTGGTTGCTTCAAGCCCAGATGCAGCTAGAGCGTTTCTCAAGACTTTAGACCATAATTTCCTAAATAGGCCTACCATTATTGGTGCAACTTATTTGGGTTACAATTCACAAGACCTTGTTTTTGCAAAATATGGACCTAAATGGAAACTACTTAGGAAATTAACAACCTTACACATGCTTGGTGGGAAGGCCCTTCAAAATTGGGCAAATGTGAGAGAAATTGAGGTGAAACACATGGTGAGATCCATTCATGAGTTTGGGAAAAAAGGTGAATCGATTGAGGTTGGTGGTTTGTTGAGTTGTGCAATAACAAACATGGTGAGCCAAGTTGTATTAAGCAAACGTATGTTTGCAAGTAAAGGGCAAGAGTCAAAGGAGTTTAAGGAAATGGTTGTGGAGTTCATGACAATATCTGGAATCAACATTGGTGATTTTGTACCTTTCATTGGGTGGATTGATTTGGAAGGTGTAGTGGGTAAGATGAAACGATTGCATAAGAGGTTTGATGTGTTTTTGACCAAATTGATTGAAGATCATGTGAATTGTGCTCATGAACGTAAAGGGAAGCCAGATTTTTTGGATGTGGTTTTGGCAAATGATGATGATAATTTTGGTGAGCGATTGAGCTTGTCCAACATCAAGGCTTTATTATTGGTACTTCTCTCTTTCCCAGCTACCACTTTATCTTAAATTTGTCAATATAAAATAGAATAGCATATACATGAAAAAAAAAAAAATATATGTTGCGCACTATTAAAACAAAAAAATGTGGTATACATATAAAATTGTATTAAGAACAAGTTAAATCTTGGGGTGCTATAAAGACTCTTTTTCAACGGTCACTCTAACATTTGCTCTTTTACGTGAAATTAATTATAATCTACATTGATCTGCTCTCATCTAAAAAGATAACTAACAAGTGTTAGCGTGAGTGTTAAAAATGTCAATATTATATTATTTTTATGAGATTTTTTGTTATCAAATCTGGATTTTTATGTTTGTATGATAATTAAGATTTGAATTTGTTTAGTTTGATGAGTTTTTGATAGGATACTTTTTGAGTTTTTGATTTTTTCTTTTTTTATATAAAAATAATAATCTTGATATTTTATAACATAAAAGATTAGATAGAAAAAAAAAATAAAGGAATAAAGTTCTACCTAAAACTAAACTAAAAGACGAGTTTTCTAATTTTGCCAAACTAAAGAGTATTCTTACTTTTCACCTAAAAAAAAAAGAGTATTCTTACTCAAAAAAAAAAAAAAAAGACTAAAGTGTATTTAAGGAGAAACCACATAAATAAATGATGATAGTCATAATTCACCACAATATAATAATAAGCAAAAAAAACAATAGAACCCCCCATAAAAAAACCATATAATTTTTTTTGCCATATCACGGGTGAGGGTTACATTTCTATTTTTTAATAATAACTATTTATTTATATCAACCTGAACTGACTACTGACCTAAGAGTATTTATTTTAAGGTAATCAATTTTTCTCTCTAATCAATTATTTATGTGATAAAATTAAGGACAAAACCTATGTACAATTTTTTGCTTACAATTTTTCTACTTTTGTATTCCTTAATAAATGTCCCGAATAGAACACATATAGACTATCTTCTTAATTAAAATGAACTAATGACCAACTTTGCTTTGCTCATCATGATTCATGGCCGTTTCATTCCATTAATACCAAACAAGTTTCAATTCCTTCTTCACATGCATTACATCACAACAGAAGATCATATAATAAAACATTGAGAAAGGGAAAACCACCCATAAGGATTGTCAAACTTAGGAAAAAAGAAAAATAATTGAAGCTCAACATTGAGAGTGTGAGTGGATTTCAATAACCAGTGTCCTCCTCCACTTTTGATATCAATAAATGAGGAATGCTAAGCACAGTTGCTTCAACACTCTCCTTTTGACACCTTCGCTGCCATTGGTCCACGCGGTTGTTATTTAAAATCTTGTAAAAGGCAACCGAGTAAACCAATTAATATGGTTTAATTTATTTTAATTTTAATCAAGTCTTTTTGTTAAAAAAAAAGTCTTTTGCTGCAAGGCTGTATTCATTCATCCTCAAGCATGAAATCATCCTTATAAGTGAATAACTTGTGTCGTATCATGACGAGATGTGAGCAAGCAATTTTTTAAAACTGTTGGGAGTCGCAGAACATGGACTCTGGACTGTAGAGAGAAAGAGAGAACCCAGATTGAAGAACCTAGAGAGAACATGGGCTCTGGATTGGAGTCGCAGAACGTTGTACAATTGTTTTGGGAAAATATTGAAGAACATAACCATTCACTTCACAAATACTTCATCCATTGATGCAGCAACCCAAAAGATCTAAACCACCGACATCACATTCACAGCAACCTGACGCCTCATAACCATGGTTCAACCTTAAGCACCTAAATCAACTAAACATCAACAAAAAACAAATCTTTCCCTAAATTTCACAAAACGGACTGCTACTACCTCATTCATCAATCTGTAGCAAAATTGGAGAGCTTGCAATTGGGGAATTTGATATGACGTAATTCAATGGGTTTGGCACACAAAGGAGATTCATTATTTAAAACAAAGAAAGAAATCGCTAAAGATGAGCTTTTTCTCATGTTGTTATGGATATTCTTCCTTCTGCAACAATAATAGAGATTGGAGATGTTGGAATTGGATTGGATTGATGGTGTTTTTAGATTTGTTGTACAACACAATTTTTGAGTAATAATAATTAAAATATAAAATAAAATGCTAATAAATTCATGGGTTAATTATGTTTCTAGTCCCTATAAAATAGGTCCCTACTTAATTTTAATAGCATTTTTAGTCCCTAATTTTGTTTTTCTGCACTGAGTATTAGTCCCTACTCAATTCAAATTTGTTTAATTTATGCTTAAACTCTTAAATTTTTGAACAATTTTTTGCAGACATGTTTAGAACATTACTAAAAGTTCGTCCGCAAAAAATTATCGCAAAATTTGATTTCTACATCCAGATTTTATTACTTTTTATCTTTAACTTTTGTCGTTTTAAAAAATTCACATTTAATTCATTTCATGTCAGAAAATTCTAAATTTTAGTAAACGAACCTTTCATAGTGTTCTAATCTTGTCTCAAAAAAATCGTTCAAAAATTTAAGAGTTTAAGGATAATTAATCAAACTTTGTTTTAGCAGGGACTAAAATTATAAGTAAATTTTTTTTTATAGGGACTAAAAATGCTATTAAAATTAAGTAGGAACTAAACTTACTAGGTCGCTATTTTATAGGGACTAGAAACATAATTAACCCTAAATTCATTTGACTTGTTCAGCCGGTTAAAGGTTTAAGAGATTAAAAAAAAAACAAGTGACGTGTCATGCATATGGAGAGAGTGACCAACAGCGATTGCACAAGCGATTGCCCCTAGCACAACTCTCAATGAAGATATGCCAACGGCTATCGTCAAATAATAATTAATGCAAGAAAATCTCTATGGTTTTAACCTCTGTTGTCAATAGCGGCCAAACGCGGCGCGATCGCGGCGCGGCGCGGCCGAAAACAGCCTAGCGCGTCAGAGCGCGACCGAGTCGCGCGTTAGGGAAAAGCGGATCAAAAGCGGGTTTCGCGGCCGCTTTTCGGTGTAGCGGAGCGGGTCAAAGGCGGCGCGATTCGGGTTCTGTGTAAAATACTGGTGCTGGAAATCGTAAGATCCGTATTTGCTAACGGGTCGGATCCAAGATCCACTATGTTACAACGATGATGCAGAGTTTTTATTTTTTATTGATTTGAAAAAAACACGTTTAGTCACGTGAATGGCTGGACATGCAGTTAATGTCCCACAGCTGTAACCCACTACTCCCAATTACTATTAGTTAATGCCCCACAGCTGTAACCCTCTACTCCCAATTACTATTATTTGTCGTTTCATTCTCTATTCATTCAATTCAATAACTTTACATTCCTTTTTTATTTTCAATAATTTATTAATAATTAATTGCTAATCTGATTTAAAAAAGTCAAACTCATAATAATCATAATAATAATAGGGTAATGCTAATGTGATTTAAAAAAGTCAAAATCATAATAATAATAGTTTTTAAATTAATAAGTATATACAATTAATTTGTTTCTTAAGTACATTGCTTAAGTCTCTCAAAAAAAAAAGTACATTGCTTAAGGTATTTTAATATTGTTTTTTAGCATTATGGTATTTAAGTATATTATTTAAGGTATTTTAATATTTCTTTTTGAACAATATGATATTTTAACATTAAAAGTATTTAAGTATAATAGTATTTAATACTAAAAACAATTAATAATCTTTAATTTTTCATTTATACTAATACCAAATATAATTTTTTCCATAATTTCTTGGTCCTTTATTAACAATATAATTTTTAGTTTTAGGATCCGCGTCATGTAATAGCCCCCGCGTCGCGCCCGCATACCGCGCCGCGTCAATTTTTGAGGTGGCCGCGTCGCGCCGCGTTTCCGCTTTGACAACCATGGTTTTAACATTTGTTCTTGACCCTTTCAATTACTTAGGGGTCTCTATTTTTAAGGGGAAACCAAAAGCAATTTAATTCGAGCTAATTACAGATGAAATCAAAGCAAAGCTTTCAGATCGTTAAGCCTGTTGTCCATAGCATGCTTATTCACACCATAACCATCTATTCATGGCTATCTTCCCATTCTTATAATCGTTGAGAAATGGCTAAAAAACTTTATCTAAAGTAGAGACACCTCAAAGAGGAAGCTTGTTAATGTTGCCTGGAAAAAGGTTTGTTCTCCTTATGATGAAGGTGGTCAGGGAATGAGAAATAGAGTCATTAGGAATGCAAATGCAATTAATACATCACATTTCTTTTTCTTTCTGGGGGTATTGCTAGGCCAAACCGCAAGTGCACGCTCTATCGAAGTAGTAGTAAAAGAGAGTATCGTTCCGCTAGGGAGTTGTTTAATTTAACTAACTTTAGGAGAATGATTAGAGGAGAAAGTTTATAAAAGAGGAGGTTTAGTTGGTTGAAGTAAATAACAATAATAAAAAGGAGCCTTGGGATCATTGGTTCATCGTAATGACAAATCCTTTACAAACAAACCCTTAAACTTATAACCTTACGTTGGTCCTAATCTCTAAAGACAAGTTTCTCTTTAGCCTATCACATCTCCTTTCGGTCTCGGTGAGTGTGTTCCTCCAACAACTACACCTATTTTCATGGGTGATAGCCTTTGGAATCCTTGAAGCTCGAAACTTTATATGTCTCAAGGTTTGCTAGACTATTTTCATGTTTCACAATCCTTGTCTAGATTCACTTGTTCGAATATCAAAACTCCACTTTCGTTTTATGAATTGATATTTGGAATAATGGATTAACAATTATCAAACCCTCCACTTTCGTTTCTACAGTTTGATAATGGTTAATTCATGTTAAAACGGTGAATCTAGATTAGAAATTAAGGTTACATAAGATTAATGTTTAAGGCTTGGTTTGATCCGGATTACGTCATTAGACTTATCCAACAATCCCAAGACAAAGAAGTCTACTCACTCATGTTCATCGTAGACATGGGGGAAGAAGAGAGAAAGCAATAAAATAACAAGAAAGTAAATAAAATAAAAGGTAAACTTTATTATGAAAACAATTGTCACTATTTGATTCCAAGAATAAAGATGAATGTTTATGATAGAGAGCTACTATATTTATATCTTTACAATTGACTTAAAATCTAAGAAACTAAAAGGGCTAATCAGTAAAACTACAACAGGGTAACTTGGGCTTGAAGAAAAGCAGAAAAAGGGCATCTGGAGGGTGGCACGGTCGTGCCACATGTTGGCACGGGCCGTGCCAAGCTTCTGACTTGTGGGAGACATATTTTTGTCTCCGTATCTTCGTATGCATTGTATTTGCTCCAGACCTCTATCTTTTGCTCCAAGACACCTTCCATCATATATTCGTTCCTGAAATAAATAAAATGCAATTTGAAGTAAAAGATTCAAAAAGGAAATAAAATTAAAATTAAATAAAACTAAATCTAAATAAAACCATACTAAATAATGCATAAAAATAGACTAAATTATGACTCATCAAACTACCCCACACTTGAATCTTTGCTTGTCCTCAAGCAAAAGGCAACAGACATAGTACAACAAGAAAGATTAAACATGGCAACACAGTTGAAAAATTCATGCATTTCCTAAGGTTTTGTTTCAAGTATACTAATCACGACCTCAAGCATTCCTTGTGAACCTATTCAACCCAACAATAAGTCTTAAGTGAGTGTGTGTGTGTGTGCAGTCCAACCCTTTTCTTGCTCCTGTATAAGACTGATATTATGAGGAACAGGTTCTATCCCTAATGCTAAAGTAACCGAGAAAAGTTCTTTCTTCATTTCATATAAGAGTGATGGGAATTTAGTTAAAATTAAATTAGATTAACAATTTAAGCACAAAGGGGCTGCAAATGCTTAGGGGCTATCTATCCACGTAAGAAGTCTTTATGGATGAGTTGTCCTTTCCCCCTAGATTCAAAATTATCCTAAGCAGTGCTGCAAAATTTTTTGTTCATCTCCGCGTAGAAAGTCTTTTTGGAGAGAGTGTCCTTTCCCCCTAGCATTGATGAATTTATTTCCTCATTGGAGGGATTTGGAACTTAAGTTCAATTAGGGAGTCACCACCATAATTAGGAAGTTATGGATTGTCCTTTCCCCCACATGTTGGTGCCATTCTCCCACCCCATTTTAACTTTTATTTATAAGAAATTCTAACAATAAAGCACAATGATTATTTCCCACACAAACTTATACTACTTTTACTCTAAAGACTTTTAAGGGTCTATGTTAACACTAAAGATAGAACGAGTTCCTTAAAATACCTACTCATACACTTGCTCAAAGATTGCAACCGGGTGCTTTTCTCATTGGAGAATTTTTTCTTCACAATAAAACATGATGCGGGTATAGCAAGAACACTAAAAACACAAGAAATTACTTTCATGTGCAAGAAACTACCTTTTTAAGAGAAGACAACAAAAAATTTTATGCCATGATTTACATTAAAAACAAGCTACTTAATCATGCCTTTCGCTATAAAAACAAAACAAAAGAATAAAGTTCAAGGGAGCTTGGGAACACTACGACTCAAGACACTTTATTAGGCCCCCCCACACTTAGGGGAAGCATTGTCCTCAATGATTCAAAAGAAACGAAAAATTAAAAGAGAAGAAGAAATAGAGGAAGAAGAAAGATAGATGGAGAGAGTAGGAGAAAGAGAGAAGAGAGAAGGGAAGAGAGGAAGAGGAAAGCTCACAATTTATTGGGGTCCATAAGGAGGGCCTTGGAGATGAAAGTGTTGCATCATCCGACGGAGCATTTCATTATTTTCATCATTGATGCGGTTGCCCCTTTGAACTTCATTTCAAAGCCCGGAGATTTCAACACCTTGCCTTTGTTGCTCGGTGCTCATCCTCTCAATCTCATTGTGTATCCATGCCCATCGTTGATTTTCATTAAGCCCACCGGCTTCATGGCCATGGTGTTCTTCCTCTTGGTGCAAGTTAGCACCTTCTCCTACATCCTGGTGCAAGTTAGCACCTTCTCCCTCGTCATCATCTTGCTCCTCAAGAACCTGAACATTATCACCATACAACAAATTTTCTTCCACCTCGGTGGTAGTCCGAGATGGGTTAGGAAGTAAAAACATGATGGGCACATTTAGCTTGAGTTGGTAATGGAGGGGTGGACGGTGTTTAATGAAATTCATAGCAATGAGGGTATCTATGTTGAGCCTATTGTTTCCCTCAATTGGTTTTATTCCCTCATCCTCACCCACTCCAAAACTCCTAGCTATGTAAGTGATGATGCCTCCTACCACTGTCTCCCCTTTACCGGTCGGTCTAGTACCGATGAAGTCAAGGTACTCAAGCATGTAAAAACAAGTGTTTACGGGGTGGTTATAAAGCATTGCCCATAACATGAAGAGTTCATCGCTTATAGTATTACCTAGCTCGGTTCTACCCCAAATAGTGCAAGCCATTATCCTCTAAAGGTACCTAAGTACGTGGTTGTGAATGTTGCTAGCTTTATTGGCTCTAGTGACGAATTTGTTAAGACCGGTGATACGTTTCCAAAAGTCAGCGGGTTGATAGTCAACCGGCTTTAGGCTAGGATCCCAAGAATCATGGATATACCCCTCGTTTGCAAAGCCTAAGGCATCACAAAAGTGCTGTAGAGACATATCATAATCAATATTCAATAGCCGGAAAGAAACTTTATGGTTGGGGACTTGGGGTTATCAAAATTCAACTTATCTTTAGTAAAAACAATTGAGCTTAGAAATTCATAAGTGAAATTCTCATAACCCCGCATAGGTTTCAACATATCAGTCCAACCTAGCTTTCCTATCAACCTAGAAACATCATCTAAAAGTTCTAGCACATCCAAAGTATGAGAATCAGGATACCGAGAAGGATGCAAGGGTTTAGAGATTAGAATTTTATACCTTCCCTTTTGCTTGTTGTCTTTGAACTGGATTCCATGATTCTTGACTTGTGCTTGCCTCTTTGGAGGGGTCCTCCGGAAGATCTTGCTGGTTCCTTGCCACTTCTTCTTGAAGCCATTGATCTTAGGTTGACTTTTGTGTGGATTGGTTGAAGGTTAGGGTTTTGGAAGATTTATGGTGGAAAGGATTGGTTTAGGGTTGGGGTTGATGTTTAAGTAAGTTTTATGAGTTTGGTGGTGGAGATGGTTGAATAATTTGTGGTTTTTGGGTTAGGTTAAAGAGAATAGGGTTTTGGTGAATTATGGTTTTGGGTGGATGAAAGTTGTTTTTGATTGGTGGTTTGTGTTTAGAGTGAAGTTTAGAGTTGATTTGGGGAAGAATTGGATTGATTTGGTGGAGTTTTGATGGAGATATGAAGGTTGGAGGTTTGAAGGTTATGGATTTTAGAGAGAAGTTTGAAGGTAGAGAGAGGTTTGTGTTTGAGAATGAAGAAGAAGGAAGAAAAATTTTGGTGTTATAGAGGGCAAGAGATCGGGCACGGCCGTGCCAACCTTGGCACGGGCCGTGCCAACATTCTGACTTTATGGCCTATTTTGTGCTTTATAAATCTGGCACGGCCGTGCCAGCCTTAGCACGGGCCGTGCCACCTTTCTGGTCTAGGGGGCTTCAATTTTTTTTCATTTTCTCGAATCGTACTTGGACAATCACCTACAAAACAACCTAAAACAAATAAAAACAAACAAAACAAAAGCAATTAAATGCGTGGGTTTCCTCCCACGAAGCGCTCGTTTAAAGTCATTAGCTTGACGGTTAGAAAAAGTCCTTAGAATGGATCAAAGAGATCATGTTGTGTAGATGACGCTATAAAACGTTCTTTCACATCATGATCTTTAACCATGCAACAAGAGTAAAGAGCGGGACCCTTCATAACACCTTCCAACTCAAATTCTATCATTTTATCACTCACTTGAAAGACGATCCTACCTAGTTTAATATCAACAAGAGCTCCCGCAGTTGCGAGGAAAGGTCTACCTAGGATTATAGGGACGTCATCGTCCTCTTCAATGTCAATGACTACAAAATCAGTTGGGATGTATATCCATTCTATTTTAACAGGTATGTCATCAACATATCCAACTAGTTTCATGGTAGAACGATCAACTAACTTCAATTCTAACTCGGTAGGTTTTAACTATCCTATCCCCATCTTTTTAAAGAGAGACAAAGGCAGCAAACTAACACTAGCCCCTAAGTCACACAAGGCTTTGTTTATGGTTTCATTCCCAATTTCACAAGGTATGACAAAGCTACCTAGATCTCTAAGCTTAGGGGGTGTCTTCTGAATGATTGCACTAGCGTCCTTAGCCAAAGCTATTGTCTCATTATGCTCTATAGGCCCTTTCTTTGAAAAAAATTTCTTTAAAAACTTAGCATATAGAGGCATCCGAGACAAAGCTTCAGCAAAAGGAAGTTTAATGCAAATCTTCCTAAGTATGTTAACAAATTTTTCAAATTTACCCTCCAAGTTAGGCTTAGCAAGATTTAAAGGGGATGGAGTTTTGTTCTCATCAAGTGGTTTCTTAGTTTTCTCACCTAAAAGCTTGACACTTTCTTTCTCAATGTTTTGAACCTTAGCAATATTATCTCCTAACTTACTACCCTCAATAGAAATGATATTAACATGAGCCTTAGGGTTGGCTTCGGTTTGACCAGGAAAGACTCCTGGTGCTTGAGAAAGAGTGGACACTTGTTGGGCTATTTGGGAGATTTGTGTTTCAAGCATTTTAGAATGAGTAGAAATAGAATAAACCTTGGTATTGAGTTTGGAAAGGGAGTCATTCAGAAATCCGGTTTAGTTTTTAAGTTCTTGAAGTTGTTTATTTTGGTTGGCAATAGAATTTTCCAACAAAATTTCCAAATTGGATTTCTGAGCGACTCTTTGGTTGGTTGCATAGCCAGGTGGTGCTACTTGTCCATAGGGATTTTGATTTTTATAAAAGTTTTGATTTTGTCTCATCCCTTGGTCGTATTGAGCATAATTCATTTGCTCATCACCATTAATAGCACTACCTAGTTGGCAATCAACACCAACATGACCAGTTATACCACAGATTTCACAAGAAGAAGATGCAGGAGTAGAAGAGATAGCACTAACATTGAATTTTTCAAACTTTTGGGTTAGTGCATCAATTTTAGCAGCAAGGTGATCATAATTAGAGACTTCGTACATACCTGCCTCCTTTTTGGAGGATGAAGAACTAGTGATGGCTCTCTCGTCAGTCCATTTGTAATGGTTTTGAGCCATATATTCAATCAAGGCGTATGCCTCCGTGTAGTTTTTGTTCAATAGAGCTCCACTTGCAGCTGCATCAACAGACATCTTAGTGGTATAAGACAAGCCATTATAAAAGGTGTGGACTACAAGCCACTTCCCTAAACCATGGTGGGGACAAAGTCTAAGCAATTCTTTGAACCGCTCCCACGCATCATAGAGAGATTCCCCATCTTTTTGGTTGAACCGTGTAATTTGGTCCCTTAGTTTAGCAGTTTTAGAGGGGGAAAGAATCGGGCAAGGAATGCTTGCCTCATTTGATCCCATGAAATAATGGAACCGACTTCAAGAGAATGGAACCAAGCGCTAGCTCAATCCCTTGAGGAAAAGGGAAAGAGATGAAGTCTTACGGCCTCTTGGTTCTCCTTTAGGGTTCTACTAATTCGTAGGAAAACAGAGATGTGAAGATTGGGATCCTCGGTGGGGGATCCTGAAAATTGGTTTTGCTGCACCAAGTTAAGTAGGGCAGCTTAATTTCAAAATTGTCATCCTCAACCGTTGGGTACACAATAACAACTTGTGGCTCAGCCGTAGACGGCGTTGCATACTCTTTAAGAGTGCGACCAGCCATGGCGGTGTTATTTTGTGCCTCTCTCCTCCTTCTATGTTAAAACCTTTCGATCTCGGGTATGAATACCACTCGATTTCTAGTTCTTCGCATAAAATGTTGAGAACCCAAGAAGTTAACGATAACAGAAAGAAAAGAAAAAGAAAAAGAAAAGAAAAAGAAGAAGAGAGAATTCTAATCACTAAAGAAAAGTTAATTAAATTAGTTAACTCCCCAGCATCGGCGCCAAAAACTTGATAGGCCAAACCGCAAGTGCACGGTCTATCGAAGTAGTAGTAAAAGAGAGTATCGTTCCGCCAGGGAGTTGTTTAATTTAACTAACTTTAGGAGAATGATTAGAGGAGAAGAAAGTTTAAAAAAGAGGAGGTTTAGTTGGTTGAAATAAATAACAATAATAAAAAGGAGCCTTGGGATCATTGGTTCATCGTAATGACGAATCCTTTACAAACAAACCCTTAAACTTATAACCTTACGTTGGTCCTAATTTCTAAACACACGTTTCTCTTTAGCCTATCACATCTCCTTTCGGTCTCAGTGAGTGTGTTCCTCCAACAACTACACCTATTTTCATGGGTGATTGCCTTTGGAATCCTTGAAGCTCGAAACTTTATATGTCTCAAGGTTTGCTAGACTATTTTCATGTTTCGCAATCCTTGTCTAGATTCACTTGTTCGAATATCAAAACTCCACTTTCGTTTTATGAATTGATATTTGGAATAATGGATTAACAATTATCAAACCCTCCACTTTTGTTTCTACAGTTTGATAATGGTTAATTCATGTTAAAACGGTGAATCTAGATTAGAAATTAAGGTTACATAAGATTAAGGTTTAAGGCTTGGTTTGATCCGGATTACGTCATTAGACTTATCCAACAATCCCAAGACAAAGAAGTCTACTCACTCATATTCATCGTAGACATGGGGGAAGAAGAGAGAAAGCAATAAAATAACAAGAAAGTAAATAAAATAAAAGGTGAACTTTATTATGAAAACAATTGTCACTATTTGATTCCAAGAATAAAGATGAATGTTTATGATGGAGAGCTACTCTATTTATAGCTTTACAATTGACTTAAAATCTAAGCAACTATAAGGGCTAATCAGTAAAACTACAACAGGGTAACTTGGACTTGAAGAAAAGCAGCAAAAGGGCATCTAAAGGGTGGCACGGCCGTGCCACATGTTGGCACAGGCCGTGCCAAGCTTCTGACTTGTGGGAGACATATTTTTGTCTCCGTATCTTCATATTTTTGCACTCTATTTGCTCCAGATCTCTTTCTTTTGTTCCAAGACACCTTCCATCATATATTCGTTCCTGAAATAAAATAAAATGCAATTTGAAGTAAAAGATTCAAAAAGGAAATAAAATTAAAATAAAATAAAACTAAATCTAAATAAAACGATACTAAATAATGCATAAAAATAGACTAAATTATGACTCATCAGGTATCTGAATTCAAAACTATTATTGAAAACTCTTCGTGGCTATTAGGAAATGGCCTCAAAGCTGACTTGATTCTTGGTGTGGGGGGTCCTCTTTCATATTTTACGCAAATTCATTCCAACACCTAAAAAAGTTAGTGAATATATCTCAATTCCCAATGGAGTATCCCAGATTATATTGCTCATATGTTTCCATCCCGGTGGAACCTGGTGCAACAAGTCATTGTTGATCGATATGACGAATGTGAAGCGAATCTAGAGGGGGTGAATAAATTCCCCTGTAAAATATTTCTCGGAAGTGTGTTTTGAAAAGAATTGGTCTAAATCAAATTTAACTATTGGAGCAGATACAATCGATAAAAGGAGTCTAGCAATGCTAATAACATAGTTTAACTTCGAGCAAGTAATTCACAATTGATTAGTTATTAAACGATGAAACTTTTAATACACAATCAAATTACAAAACATAGCACAACATCGAACCAAGACTAAAACCTAGAAATAAAGCAATAACAAAAACTTAAATAAATCAAATGACAAGTGATTGAATAGTCGAATTGAGTTATCAAAGTTTGTCTGAATTACCTAACCATTGTTGATTCACCTAATAAATCAACATACATCAAATTATATTGCAAGAAATAAAGAGAAAGGAGAAGAGAAGGTGGTATTTATAGAGGTTCCACCAATTGTCATCGCGATGCGGTACATCCTCTCCTCGTAGAGGAAAACATCTACGAACTTCCACCAGAATGTTGAAAATGTTTACAAGAGTCAATTACAAAGGTTCGTTGAATTTAAGAATCAACCAGATCCTAAATTTTCTATGCTAAGTAATAGCCTCAATCTTCAAGCCTCCTTGAATTTGGATAATTCCAAGGTCTTCAAATCTCAAGCTTGCATGAAATCCATCGATCTTCGTACCCAAGAAATCTTCTTTATTATTGCCTCGCATCCATCCACTTGAACCTTGATTGTTTCACAAACAACCCTCACAATTACATTTGGAGGTGAAAAGTACTTCCATTTCCTTTAGATCCGTAATGCTCCACTAAGATCCTTGAATGAAACCAAACTTACAATTATCATATAGCACCCTAACAATATAAATCTCAAATCCTACAAGTGTTTAATCCAAAGAAGTTTGTAGAGAGAGAGAGAGAGAGAGAGAGAGAGAGAGAGAACTTTAGAGTGTTTTTGCGATTTGATTCAATGAGTCTTGTAGCATAAATTAACACAATTCTCACTTCTATATATATATATATAGTGATAAATACTAAAAGTCATGTTCTCAAGCAGACACAAAATTTATGAAAATGGGTAATACTGTAATCAACCAAATAATATTAAACAAAGAAATTTAGAATCCAAATTTTATGAAAACTGAAGTGATTGTATTTATAATGTAACCACAACAATAGTCTCTTCATTTATAAATCTATAATTTTGAAATTTTCTAACATTTTCCTCACTTATACGTTTGGGGCAAAATGTCATACTTTTGTAAAACTAAGGACCAAAATGTTGAATTTAGGAAGGACTATATAATCTTGAATTTAATGTGTCCTTTTTTTTCCCTTTCTTTCTAATAACCTTTAATCTGTCTTTTTCTTTGAAGAAATTTATTTTATTTTTGGTGATCATATATTGTTTTTTTTTTAATATATATAAACCTTTATTAGCATTACTCACACAATAGCATTTCATTATTCTAACACAAATGTATCTTTTCCTTTATATCAAGAATTTGTTCACTGCAGGGACAGATACATCATCTAGCATCATAGAATGGGCACTTGCTGAAATGCTAAAAAGTCCAAACATCTTGATAAGGGCACAAAAAGAGATGAATCAAGTGGTAGGCAGGGAAAGAATGCTAGTTGAATCTGACCTAGAAAAATTACCATACCTTCAAGCAATATGCAGGGAGACATATCGTTTGCATCCATCTACACCCCTTAGTGTTCCAAGGGTGTCAAATAAAGCATGCCAAATTAATGGTTACTACATCCCCAAGAATACAAGGTTCAATGTTAACATATGGGCCATAGGGAGAGACCCAAATATATGGGCTAACCCATTAGAATTCAAACCAGAAAGATTTTTAAGTGGAAAATATGCAAGAATTGATCCAAGTGGAGTTGATTTTGAATTGATTCCTTTTGGAGCTGGAAGGAGAGTTTGTGTTGGGTATAAAATGGCAATTGTGGTGATTGAGTACATTCTTGGCACATTGGTACACTCTTTTGACTGGAAATTACCAAATGGTGTAGAGCTAAACATGGATGAGGCCTTTGGACTTACATTGGAAAAGGCAGTGCCCTTGTCAGCTATAGTTACCCCTCGCTTGGTCCCAGATGCTTATGTTTAATATAATGCTCATATATAAGGCTATATAATTACTATATACTATTATCTATGATAGTTACCTAATATAAAATGCTATATATATATATATATATATATATATATATATATAATGTGAGAAATTTAGGCCACTTACATTAAGTTTAAATAAGATCAAAGTATTGATTGAATGTAATGTTTGAAACCCGTGTGCGCAAGGTTGTTTTTATGATCTATCAATTTTATGCGATAAAGTATAAAAATTGGTCAATTGTGTTGATGAATTATATGACGACTTTTGTTGGTTTTAATCTATGGAGAGGAGTATTACTCCATCAGTTCCTTTTTAATTGTCATATTTTGATTATTTACGCAATTCAAGACAACAAATACTTTTATTATTTTTGATACAACAATTTATCTTATCCTTATTTATTAATTTTATTTGGTCTGCAGTAACTTAACCTAATAATTTCCCTCTAAAATGCTGCATTAGGTTAGCAGCAATTTAACCTAACAAATAAAATGCAGCGCACCAATTTAACCTAACAAATTCTCTCTAAAATGCAGCAATCCCTAATATTTCTCCTCACTAATGAGTTTTTCATTCCTATCACATTGTGTCATCATTTGTATATATCTATTGTTTCTGTAGACTTTTTTTTTGACAAGTTGTTGTACACTTATTTAATACGTTTACAAACAGAATACCATAATTTCCATGCAAACTCGGCTATATATAACAAACCCTAAACCGTGTTTCTCTAAAAAAAAAAAAAAACCTAAACCGTGGTAAATAAAAACCCTAAACCGTGGTAAATTTTCATTTGTTAAATAATTTTTTTTAATGAATTAATGACTACTTCAATTTCAGCATTATTTGTTTCAATAAATGTAGTTTTTTATTTGTTTTTGAATTTACAAATTTGTTAAGAAAAAATTGAAGGAAAATTTGCTATTTCTTTTAAAACTGATTTTTTTTCTTCGAATTTTTATCATATCCACTAAAAAATTCATACTACCAAACACTATTTTTGAAAGTTAATGACCAGTATGATTTTTGAATGTCAAACATGCTCTGATTATTTTTTAATGTTAATAAACAGTAAAAAAATCTCTAAATTATTGAATGTCAAAATCATTTTATTTAAATTTGTTGCAAACAGGGTCTATGGGGTTGTTCGTTATAACTTTTAAAAAAGATCACTTTTAAGAGCATTATTTCTCTTTGTTATTGTTTTTTTTAAAACCAGAATCTAAAAAAAAATCTAAAAAAAATTTCAAATTAAAAGATATTAAGATTATGTTTTTTGTGGGAGGGTGTAACAACCCGATTTTCGTTAGATTTATTTTTAATTGTTTTTATATGTGTTTATACGTGCTTATACATGATTAATTGCCTATGTGTGTATTTTTGGTTGGGATTATTAGAATTCGGTGTTAAAAGGGTATTTTAGTCATTTTGGAATTATGGGTATTTTGGTCATTGTGTGAGCAAGGGTAAATTAGTAATTCCTCTGTGATGATTATTTTTAGTGTTTCAAGTGGGAACCATTAGTTTTACTAAGTTACTAGTGGTTGTGGTAATTAGTGGTGAGCCGGTAAGTGTTCGATAACTTTCTACCGTAAGTGCGTTAGACTTTGTGGTTTAGTTATTTAGAGGTCTTAGGCCCATTAAGACTTTTTAAGGGTTAAGCCTATTAGTGTGGACAATATTTAAGCTCTAGTGTTTGTAGAAAAATAGAGTTCACATTCATTTTGTAAGAATTTGAGAGAGGTGGAGAAAGAAAGAGCAAGAGGAAGAAAGAAGAGGGTTAGAAGAAGCTTGAAGAATCAAAAGATGATAGAGATTCTAGGAGCTAAATTGAAGTTTTTGCTAGGATTTTTGTCAATTGAGGTAAGGGGGTTAGTGTTATACCCTAATTTTGGACTTAAAAATACTAACTCAATTCTTCCTTTCTTGCATTTCAAGTCATTTGATTTGTCTCTGATCAATTACATCTTTCTCTGCATTTTATTTCAATATTACTTGCAAAATTCATGAAAAAGGGCATTTTAGTCATTTCCTGTGTCAAAATTTCTTTCAGTCTTTTAAAAATTGTTTGAGTCTTTTCAAATGGTTTGAATAAGTCCTTATTTCAATTCTATGTCAAAATCCATTTTTAAAATTGCATTTGAAGTCATTTTGAGTCAGTTTTGCCCCTAGGGGCATTTTAGTCTTTTCATGTGTTAAAGCTCTGTTTAATCTCTTAAAATTGTCTCTGAGTCTTTTAATTTGCTTGTATAAGCTCTTGCTTCAATTCCCTGTTAAAAAATCCATTTTAAAATTGCGTCTGAGTCATTTTTAGTCGTTTTAGTCCCCAGGGGCATTTTGGTCATTTCACACGAAATTTCGGCAGAGAGAGGTTACTTTAAAGTACCTCATTTAGGTAATTGGTTCGTTTTAGTCCGTTTTGTCAATTTTAATGGTTTCACTTTACGTTTATTTCAAATTACGTTTTTTAATTCAATTTTATTAATTTTTTTTTCTCATTTTAGTCCTAAGGTTTCCAAAAATTACATTTTAGTCCCTTGGGTCATGTCATTTTCTTTTAGGTCCTTTTTTTGATTCGAATTTTTATTTTTTTAGTCCATTTTAAGCCAATTTCAATTAAGTCCTCCAGTCTTTAAATTTTTTCCTTTTTGCAGTCCAGTCTTTTTGAAAATTGCAGGTCAGCCCCTTAAGTCTCAGAATTGCAAAATGGTCCTCCAAGCTCAAATTCAGTCCAAGTTCGAATTAAACAAAGTCCAGAACCAGAGAAGAGGAAGACGAACAACAACGAAGTGTTCACCAGAAGAATCAAAGGCTCTCTTGAGGATCTTGTTCGAATCTCCGTTCAAATCCAGGTATAACTCAAGAAACCTTCTCATTTTTTTGTTCTAATCTTCATCGAAGGTTCACAATCGAAAATAAACGGTGAAACAAAGTGGATTAACAAGTCCTAAGACTTGTTCGTTCGAAAGGTTTGAAAACAAATCAAAAAGCGTGAAAACCGAAACCCTAAAGCATAAATCCATGAAGATTCACCGTTTATTTTCACAAACAGAGTTCAAATCCAGATTTAGCGTAGAAAATAGAGTAGTTTAGGGTTCGTTTCAAGCAGTTTTGAAAAAGTTTGAAAACCTAGAAGCCGAAGGTTTCGAGCGTAGATCTGCTCAAACCTAAGCTTCGATTCAAAAAACCAATCCCAGAATCATAAAGAGGAAACTCAGATGAACACAACGATGTAAAAAAATTGCAGAAAACGTTCAGGTGTGGCGGCGCCGCCGGCGAACCACCACACCTCCGCCGTTGTGTCCATCGGAGAAGATGAAGATCATAAGCTGAGAGAAGAGAGCTTCTCTCTCTAAGGTTTAACTTAGAGAGAGAAACGGAGAAGTAAAATGAAATGAACCGGTCCACAAGTCCTTTTATAAACTACTGAACCGGTCTGGTTCAGTCTTGGTTCGTTTGGTTTTACGTCTTAGCTGTTGGATCTAAGGTTTGATCCAATTGGATCAATCCAACGGCTATGTTTGCTCCCTGTGATCCAAGTCTATTAGGGTTTGGGCCTGGACTTTTGTTTTTTACTGGATTTCGTTGTTTCTTTATTTTCTTGCTATAGTGACACTGTATCTTGCTGTTTGCACCCCTGTATGTCCAAAGTTTTGCATAAAAATCCTAAAATTTTTTCCATGTCTTCTTGATCATTTTTCTTGACATTTTTGTGATGTTGTATGTGTTAAGTCTTGATTAAAAAATATGTAGTATTTTCTTGATAATTGTTTACTATGTTTGTTAAATTTATGAAAGTTTTATGTGCTCTTGTGTCCAAAAAATCCTTTAAAAATTCAAAGTATTTTCATACACATTTCTTGGTAGTTTTGTGGTATTTTTGTGATGTTTCTAGACTATTAAAATTGATAAGAATAATGTGGTGATTTTCTTGCTATTTTGTGATGTTTTGTATTAAAAATGGGTAAAAACTTGCTTGATTCTAATTCCAATTTCTTGATGAATGTTTGTGACCTATACCACTTGATTTTGTGAAGTCTTAGCTACTGTTTGTGTGTGTTTCTTGCTGCATATGAATAGGTGTAATTAGTTTCTTGTGTTACAAGTTATGTGAATATTGCTATGTAAAAATAAAGTGTAAAATGTGTCTAAAAGTGTGTCATAACTCTTGATTTGAATATGTGCCTATAATTACCACATTGTGGCTGCAATAAAGTCTCTTGAAAAGTGCTATGATGAGAGAATTATAGGTCATGTGCATATTGAGAAGTTATGGTAAACTTTTAGTGTATTTTAACACTTTATTCTTGTTGATTTTACCACTTTTGTTTAACACTTTCTTGCCTTATTTCTCTATCCTATTGCATCTTGTGCTACTAACCATCTTATTTCATATTTCACACATTCCATAAGCATTTCCATCTCCATTCCACATTCTTGGTTCTTATCTTCCTACACTTTAAAATTCATGCAAAACTTAGTATGTAAAGACCTAGGAGTTTTGTAATTTCTTTTATATTTTTAAATTCTTGCAAGACCATAGAATGTATCTAGGCCAATGATGTAAAGGACAATGGACTCTAATGATGTACACCGACACAAGCACCGACACTTGCACACACATCACTTTAGGTATATGGCTAGAATATGCATGTTTAGATGTATGTTTAGGATTGTATGTTTAGATGAATGCCTAGGATTTACACTTAGAAAAATCATTTTCCAAAAAATATATAAACAACATCACTCAAAGTATTTTTCTTAATAAACCTTGGGATCAAAATCCCATTGAATTTTCCTTTTCTTTTCTTAAATAAAAACTTAATAAATTTTAATCATACTTAGACCACATTTTGCAAACGACTAATTCCACCTCACATTTTTTACAATCTCATGCCCTTGAGGCCTCTCTCACTCATTCTTAAAAATTCCAATTTTCAAACTTAAAATCAAACAACAAAAACAAAAACATTTTTGGAAGAGAACTACGGTGGATTTGATCCCTTAAAAGGGTACGTAGGCAAGGAATCAAAATTCCTTCAATTCAAATAAAACAAAAATTCAAACGCTTTCTTCTCCCTCCAATTCTTCACTTAGAAACCCTTAGGCTTAAATAAACACTTTCAAAATAGCATTTAAAAATAAAGCGCACGCGTAGAAAGTAAAGACGGTTCCTATAGGATACTATAGTCGTTATGGGTGCCTAACACCTTCCCGTAGCAAAAACAACTCCCGGACCTCGATTCTCGAGGGTTTTGCTTACTTTTTCCCTTCCCAAGAAAAAATAAGATATCACCGGTTAAAAAGGTTCAAACGTAATCAATGTTTGACACCCGAAAACCAAGATAAAACAGCTGGCAACTTCACTGGGGATATT
This sequence comes from Medicago sativa, assembly GCF_051527215.1. NCBI lineage: Eukaryota > Viridiplantae > Streptophyta > Magnoliopsida > Fabales > Fabaceae > Medicago > Medicago sativa. The sequence continues at coordinate 38,176,618 of NC_140751.1, forward strand.
CGAGAGTTACGCCTAGTCTTTATTTCCACGCTTGCGCTTTGTTTTTACTTGTTTCTTTTACTTGCTTTCCTATGTGAATAAATGTTTAAATTCTTGCAAACGTGTGGGGTGAGAATATCAAAAGTCCTGCACCCGGGCTGAGTGAACTTAGGATTTAGGAGGGATATAATCGACAATTCATTTCGGGGGTTGCCTCGTGTTTTGGATTAAGCGATCAATCCCACATAGCTGAGGCATTTTGGGGGTGATGTTGTCGGCGCGTGTTGTCGCGTTTAGGCACTTTAATTCTAATTGTTCTATGACGCTATGAACCGTAGATAACCAAACCCATCCATGGCCATTTTCTAGGATGTAGTGCGGAGACTAAACCGAGTGTTGTCTCGAGTTTTAGTTGTCACGCGATACTACACTCAAGTTAGACCTTCTTACGGATAATCATGGAGCGAGTGTTTTTCTCGTGGCACCGTGATGTACGTCGGAGAGGTTGCAACTTGGGAACCTTTCTAGAACCCGGTTACTATTTCCTAAAGCCCTAGATTTACCGGACACCGTGTCCACCCGTGACTCCTTGACTTTGAACTTCAACCCACCATGTTTTCTCCGAACTTGAACATAATCATGCATTCATGCATACATGCATACATGCATAAACTTTTTCCATGTATTGTTATCGAAGGGCTTAGACAAATTGAATTTGTAAACATTGTAGGAATGGGAAAGACTAAGTCCTACAAGTTCAAGGAAGTGGATTTGGCTAGTTTGAGAGATTTGGCACTCAAGGTCGAGGATCCGACTGGTTTCCGACATCGTTACGGGGCTTTACTTACTATTCTCCAGACTAATGTTGATGAGAAGCTTGTGCACACTCTAGTGCAATTCTATGATCGGGAGTATCGGTGCTTCACTTTTCCGGACTTTCAGTTGGTGCCTACTCTAGAGGCTTATTCTTCCTTGATGGGTCTATCTATTGCTAAGGGGGTGCCCTTCGCGGGACTTGAGAATCCTCCTACTCCATTGGTTATTGCTAAAGATCTCTATCTCAAGACCACCGATGTCTCCAAGAATCTTGTCACTAAGGCTCGCATCCGAGGGTTCACTTCAAAGTATCTACTTGAGAAAGCCAACCTTAATACCACTTGTCAGGACACTATCGAGGCTATTCTTGCACTTCTCATCTATGGGCTTATTCTCTTTCTAAATCTTGATGACTTCGTGGACATGAATGCTATTATGATCTTCCATTCCAAGAATCCGGTTCCTACCTTGCTAGCTGACACATACCATGCTATTCACGATCGTTTCGGCAAGGGTCGTGGATACATTCTTTGTTGTGTGCCTCTCCTCTATAGGTGGTTTATTTCGCACCTTCCGAAGTCTTTCCACGACAATCCGGAGAATTGGTCTATTTCACAGAGGATTATGGCTCTCACTCCTAATGAAGTGGTTTGGCTCACTCCAGCTTCTACAGATACTTACTTCTTTCACTACTCCAATGCTCCCACAGGAATAAGAGAAGATTTCATGGAAGCTTGGTCCAAACTCCGAAAGAAAGAGGTGAAGCATATGCGTGTAAGGTCCGGTGTTGCTCATGAGGTCTATACACAGTGGGTGATAAACCAAGCCGGAGAGATTGGCATGCCTTACCCCTCTATGAGATATGTGTCTGCATCTATTCCTACCATGCCTTTGCCTCTACTACCACCTACTCAGGAGATGTATCAGGAGCATCTAGCTATGGAGAGTCGGGAAAAGCATCAGTGGAGGGCTAGATACTATGAGGCTGAGAACTTGATCATGACTTTGGATGGAAAGGATGAGCAGCAGACTCATGAGGTCTTGACACTAAAGAAAGAGTTGGCTAAAGCTAGGAAGGAAATTGAAGAGAAAGATAGGTTGCTTATGAGAGACTCTAAGAGGGCTAGGGGTGCCCGTGACTTCCATGCACGATACTGCAGCTATGAGTCTGAGTTTGAGGATGATGCTTCCACTTCCTATGCTTGAGGATTTCTTTTTCCTGTTGTTATTTCCAGTTGTTTATGTTGTTTTACATTTCAAAGTCTATCCCTTGGCTTAGCATTTCAAAGGGAATCGTCTTGTAAAACTATATGTTGGTTGTTTGCTTCCCGTTTATGTTAATTGTTGTTTAGTAGTGTTTACAAACTTCAAATTTGTCTGAAACCCTTCGATAACACAAAAAAAAGAGTCTTTTTGCATATGCATTTACACATTTCATGCATCATATGCATTCATTGGTCACAAAAGACTTCTCTCGTGCTCATTGCCTCCTGGTTTTGTCCGCCGCAGTCTGAAAAGTGGCTCATGTTCGCAAGGTTTACCAACCAGATAGAGTTCATCAAACAAGATTTCACAAGAGAAGGATTATGGCTAACTTTGAAGAAGAAAATGCTCAGCTCCGTGCCGAATTGGCTGCTATGAAGGAAGACTTGGCTAAGGCTCATGACACTATGTCTGCTTTGATGGCTGCACAAGAACAACCAGCCACATCTGTTCCAGCTTCTACTGAAGCAATTCCATCTATCCCACTATCTACTGTGGCTACTGATGCTCGGTTTGTCATGCCCAATGGGCGTCCTTATGGACTCTCAGCTTACTATTCTCCTAATACTGCTGCTGGTGTCTCTGGTTTTGCTGGTCAAGGACAGATTCCCATATCCACTGCTATGCCTCAAGTGACCACCATTGTTACCGATCCTATTGTCCATACTATGCAACAGGTGATTGATGTCGATACTCCGCGTGGACAAGACCCTGTAATGGAAGCTATGAAACGACAGTTAAGAGAGTTGGCTGGAGAACTCCGTGAGGTCAAAGCTAGCCGTGGAAACAATGTCTCTGCTAAGGCTCATGATCTATGCTTGGTATCCCGATTTGAGATTCCTAAGAAGTTTAAGGTGCCAGATTTTGACAAATACAATGGATCTTCTTGTCCACATAGCCATGTCATTCGGTACGTCCGAAAGATGGCCAATTATGCAGATAATGATGCACTGATGATACACTGCTTCCAAGACAGCCTAGCAGAGGATGCGGCAGATTGGTACACTGGTTTGAGCAAAGACAATATCCATACTTTCGAAGATCTTGCTGCTGCTTTTGAAAGTCATTATGAGTTCAACACCCGTCTGAAGCCAAATAGGGACTCTCTTAAGTCCTTGTCTCAGAAGTCAGATGAAACTTTCCGTGAATATGCTCAGAGGTGGAGAGGGGCAGCTGCCCGTGTTTCTCCTCGACTCGATGAGGAAGAATTAACACAGACATTCCTGAAGACTCTGAAGAAGGAATATAAGGAAAGAATGATAGTCTCTGCTCCAAACAACTTCTCCGACATGGTTACCATGGGAACTCGTCTAGAAGAGGCCGTCGGAGAAGGTATCATTGTTCTTGAGAAGGGTGAATCTTCAGCCAGTGCACCAAAGAAGTATGGTAATGGCCACCATAAGCGGAAAGAATCCGAAGTAGGGATGGTATCTGGTAATCAGTCTACACCTGTTAATGCTACTCAATTGCCTTTGCCCTACCAATACATGCAGTACTCTCAACATCCTTTCTTCCCACCATTCTATCAGCAATATCCTCTGCCACCGGGTCAACCGCCAGTGCCCGTTAATGCCATTGCTCAACAAGTACAACACCAACCTCCTGCTCAACAACAACAGCATCAGCAACAACAGGGTCCTCGGCCCAAGACTTATTTTCCACCAATACCAATGCGGTATGCTGAGCTGCTCCCAACTCCACTTGCTAAGGGCCACTGTGTCACTAGACCAGGCAAGCCTCCGCCTAATCCTTTGCCTCCCAGGTTCCGACAGGATCTTACATGTGAATTCCATCAGGGTGCTCAAGGCCACGATGTTGAAGGTTGCTATGCTCTGAAGTATATTGTGAAAGATCTGATAGAAAAAGGACGATTGGCTTTTGAAAATAGTGTTCCTCATGTTCTTGACAATCCACTTCCAAACCATGCTGCGGTTAACATGATCGAGGCTCTCGAAAGAGTTCCTGTTCCTCAAGAGGATCCCATGTTGGATGTCCGCAATGTTGTTACTCCCTTGGTACCGCTACATGTCAAACTTTGCCAAGCTTCTTTGTTCAATCACGATCATGCTTCTTGTTCAGAATGTCTTCAAAATCCTATGGGTTGTTGTGTGGTGCAAGATGATATACAGAGTCTGATGGATGACAAACACTTGATTGCTAGTGATGTTTGTGTGATTGTACCAGTGTTTCATGATTCTCCTGTTGAAACGGTATCCCAGACAAGGAATGTTGAGCCCTTAGTGATCAGGTTACCTGGTCCTGTATCTTATGCCTCTACCAAAGCAATTCCTTACAAATACAATGCAACCATGATTGAGAACGGAGTAGAAGTGCCTCTGGTATCCCCAGCTATACTTGATAACGTTGCTAGTGAAATTACAGCTTTGAGAAGCGGGAAAGTCCGTTCACCCTTGTTCCAAAAGAAAGTGGTTACACCTGTTGCCACAATAACTCCACCAGTTGCTCCTCCTGTTGACAAGAATGCCGGCCCAACAGGCCAATCTATTGAGGAGTCTAATCTAGATGAAATTCTGAGGCTTGTTAAAAAGAGTGACTATAAAATTGTTGACCAGCTGCTGCAAACTCCGTCAAAGATATCCATCTTGTCTCTGCTCTTGAGCTCAGAAGCTCACAGGAAAGTGTTGATGAAGGTACTGGAACAGGCCTATGTTGATCATGAAGTCTCTGTGGATTAGTTTGATGGAATAGTGGGTAACCTTACTGCTTGCAACAACTTGGGATTTGGTGACGATGAACTCCCCGAAGCAGGGAAACACCACAACTTGGCTCTGCATATCTCGGTACACTGCAAGTCTGACATGATATCCAATGTGTTGGTGGACACTGGGTCATCTTTAAATGTAATGCCTGAGTCCACACTGAGACAATTGAGTCATCATGGAATTTCCCTGAGGGGAAGTAGCTATCTGGTTAAGGCTTTCGACGGATCTCGCAAAGATGTTCTTGGGGAAGTAGACTTGCCAATTACCATTGGTCCGAGACATCTCAGATTACTTTCCAGGTCATGGACATCAATGCTTCTTACAGTTGTCTCCTCGGAAGACCGTGGATTCACGACGCTGGGGCAGTAACTTCTACTTTGCATCAGAAACTCAAGTTCGTAAGGAATGGTAAGATTGTCACTATACATGGTGAAGAAGCATATCTGGTTAGCCAAGTGTCATCTTTCTCTTGTGTTGAACCAGGGTCCGCTGAAGGGACGTCATTTCAAGGCTTGACTGTTGAGGGTGCAGAATCCCGAAGAGCTGGTGCTAGCATGGCTTCACTGAAAGACGCCCAGAAGGTTGTTCAAGAAGGGCAAGCTGCCGGCTGGGGCAAAGTGATTCAGATTTTGGAAAACAAGCGTAAAGAGGGCCTTGGATTCTCCCTGACCTCAGGCGTTTCAACAGGAACTTTCTCTGAAGATGCTGCTGAGAGTAGTTATGTGCCTACATTTGTTGTACCAGGAGGCACCGTGAGAAATTGGGAGGCCATTGATGTTCCTTTAGTCATGCATGCTTCCATGTAATGTGTCTTGTTGCTCATGTTTTCTTTGTTTTCAAAATAACAATCCTTTCACTCTGCCCAAGGCGAAAGTGATATCATTGTAAGGGCATGTTTGTTTCGGCATTGCCGTTATCAATAAAAGTTGTCGTCTTTTCCGCGACTCTTTGTTTTTTTACTTTTTAGTGCCTTTTTCTTGGAAATAATGGTAATGCCAGAAAAAACCAAAACATCTGTATTTTCTTATTAATTTCAAAAATTTGCATGAAAAACATTATTCTAAAATCATCCCAATCATATTATGCAGATTGAACCATAATAAACCCGTTGAACACAATGACCCTATGGTTCCTCCAAATTTTGAATTCCCGGTATATGAAGCTGAAGATGAGGAAGATGATGAAGAGATACCGTATGAGATCACTCGACTGCTTGAGCAAGAAAGAAGAGCCATTCAGCCTCACCAGGAAGAAATTGAGCTTATCAACCTGAGTACTGAAGAGAACAAACGAGAGATCAAAATCGGTGCTGCACTCGAGCCAGAGGTGAAAAAGAAGATTACTCAGCTTCTCCGTGATTATCCAGATGTCTTTGCATGGTCCTATGAAGATATGCCGGGTCTAGATCCCAAGATTGTGGAACATCGGATACCGACAAGGCCTGAATGTCCTCCTGTCAAACAGAAATTGAGAAGGTCTCGTCCAGACATGGCTCTTAAGATCAAGGCTGAGGTGCAGAAACAAATTGACGTGGGTTTCCTCATGACAGCTGAATACCCTGGGTGGATTGCCAACATCGTACCAGTACCAAAGAAAGATGGGAAAGTTCGAATGTGTGTTGATTACAGAGATTTGAATAAAGCCAGTCCAAAAGATAACTTCCCATTGCCTCATATTGATGTGCTTGTTGACAGTACTGCTCAATCCAAGGTGTTCTCCTTTATGGATGGTTTCTCTGGCTATAACCAGATACGGATGTCATCTGAAGATAGAGAAAAGACGTCCTTTATCACTGCATGGGGAACGTTCTGTTATAAAGTGATGTCGTTTGGCTTGATAAATGCTGGTGCTACCTATCAAAGAGGTATGACTACTCTGTTTCATGATATGATTCACAAAGAGATTGAAGTATATGTTGATGACATGATTGTGAAGTCAAGTGATGAAGAGCAGCATGTTGTGTATTTGAAGAAGATGTTTGAAAGATTAAGAAAGTACAAGCTGCGGTTGAATCCTAACAAGTGTACATTCGGTGTAAGATCTGGAAAGTTGCTAGGCTTCATTGTCAGTCAAAGAGGCATTGAAGTTGACCCTGACAAAGTCCGAGCCATCAGAGAGATGCCGGCCCCTCAAACTGAAAAGCAAGTCAGAGGTTTCCTCGGATGTCTGAATTATATTTCAAGATTCATATCTCACATGACTACTACCTGCGGACCAATTTTCAAATTGCTCAGAAAGAATCAGCCTGTTGTGTGGAATGATGAATGCCAGGAAGCTTTTGATAGCATTAAAGAATACCTGTTAGAACCACCTATCCTCGTCCCGCCAGTGGAAGGAAGGCCTTTGATTATGTATCTGTCAGTGTTAGATGATTCTGTGGGCTGTGTCCTCGGTCAGCAAGACGAGACTGGAAAGAAAGAACATGCCATTTACTATCTGAGCAAGAAGTTCACCGACTGTGAGACTCAGTATACAATGCTTGAAAGGACTTGTTGTGCTTTAGCTTGGGCTGCCAAACGCCTGCGTCATTATATGGTGAATCATACAACTTGGTTGATATCCCGAATGGATCCAATCAAGTACATCTTTGAAAAGCCTGCTGTTACTGGAAAGATTGCACGTTGGCAAATGTTGTTGTCTGAATATGATATTGTGTACAAAGCTCAGAAAGCAATCAAAGGAAGTGTCCTTGCTGAGCATCTTGCTTGTCAACCTCTTGATGATTACCAGCCAATTAAGTTTGATTTCCCCGATGAAGAGATTATGTATCTGAAAGCAAAAGACTGTGAAGAACCACTAATCCATGAAGGGCCAGATCCTAATAGCAAATGGGGGTTGGTGTTTGATGGCACTGTTAATGCTTATGGTAAAGGAGTTGGAGCCATCATTGTAACTCCACAGGGGCACCACATTCCTTTCACTGCTCGAATAACCTTTGAATGCACGAACAACACAGCTGAATATGAAGCATGCATCTTGGGCATTGAAGAAGCCCTTGATCTGAGGATTAAACACCTGGACATCTATGGAGATTCTGCACTTGTTATCAATCAGATAAAGGGTGGATGGGAGACTCATCATGAGAAGCTGATCCCTTCCTTACCGTGACTACGCAAGACGTCTATTGACATACTTTACAAAGGTTGAGCTGCACCATATCCCTCGGGATGAAAACCAGATGGCTGATGCTCTTGCTACTTTGTCTTCCATGTTTCGTATCAATCACTGGAATGACGTGCCTGTGATCAAAGTGCAGCATCTTGATAGACCCGCTCATGTGTTTACTATTGAAAATATGCCAGATCAAGCTGATCAAGATGTGAATAATGGAAAGCCTTGGTATCACAACATCAAGCAATTCTTGCAGAATCACGAATATCCACCTGGTGCTTCCAACAGGGATAAGAAGACTTTGAGACGATGGGCTAGCAAATTCCTTCTGGATGGAAAAATCCTATACAAGAGGAACTATGACATGGTCTTGTTGAGATGTGTTGACAAGCAAGAAGCTGAGAAATTGATGCATGATGTACATAATGGCACTTTTGGGACCCATGCTTCGGGCCACACTATGTCAAGGAAACTGTTAAGAGCCGGCTATTACTGGATAACCATGGAACGTGACTGCCACAAACATGCTAAGAGATGCCACAAGTGTCAGATTTATGCTGACAAGATTCATGTGCCTCCACATGCTCTCAATGTTATAACTTCCCCATGGCCTTTCTCTATGTGGGGCATTGATATGATCGGAAGAATCGAACCTAAAGCTTCCAATGGACATCGTTTCATTCTAGTGGCAATTGACTATTTCACCAAGTGGGTTGAAGCTGCCTCCTATGCAAATGTGACCAAGCAAGTGGTTTTCAAGTTTATAAAAAATAACATCATCTGTCGATATGGTGTTCCTAACAAAATCATCACTGACAATGGTTCCAATCTGAACAATAGCATGGTGCAAGCTTTATGTGAAGAATTCAAGATTGAACATCACAACTCTTCTCCTTATAGACCTCAGATGAATGGTGCAGTTGAGGCCGCTAACAAGAACATCAAGAAGATTGTTCAGAAGATGGTCACTACTTACAAAGACTGGTACGAAATGCTACCTTTTGCCTTTCATGGTTACCGTACTACAGTACACAGTTCAACCGGGGCAACCCCTTTCTCTTTGGTATATGGTATGGAAGCAGTTCTCCCTCTGGAAGTGGAGATTCCAGCTCTTCGAGTGATCATGGAAGCGAAATTAACCGAGGCTGAATGGTGTCAAAGTCAGTACGATCAATTGAATCTGATTGAAGAGAAACGTATGGATGCTATGGCTCGTGGACAGTTGTATCAAGTGCGAATGAAGAATGCTTTTGACAAGAAAGTCCGGCCTCGAGAATTCAAGGAAGGCGAACTTGTATTGAAAAGAAGGATAAGTCAGCAACCCGACCCAAGGGGCAAGTGGACACCTAACTATGAAGGTCCTTATGTTGTCAAGAAGGCTTTCTCTGGTGGTGCTTTGATTCTTACACACAAGGATGGTGTTGAACTCCCAAATCCTGTTAATGCCGATATAGTCAAGAAATACTTTGTCTAAAAAGAAAAGAACAGCGTGGTAGGTCGAAAACCCGAAAGGGCGGCCTAGGCAAAAATGCGCTTCCCGGTGGATCGAAAACCCGAAAGGGCGATCCAGGCAAAAGTTAGGGACAAAAAAAAATGAATATGAAAGAGCTCGCTGAGATTGTACGTAACTCAGGCAAGAATGAGCGCCTCGATTGGCCGAAAACCCGAAAGGGCGGTTCATGCAAAAATGAGGTTGAAAATGAAAGACAAGTAACTATATCTGGCAAATTACCATCACCCTTGGGGCACCCACAACTGTCAATGATCGTCTTCATCAGAAGCTTCTGTACTTGTGAATTCAAAGTTTCTATGAAATGTAGCGGTCATCGTGTTCAATGTATCACCAACCAATAAAATTACCATTTTCCAAGCTTTGTAAATCCGTGGGGTTATGCCTTTGGCTAATTTTCACTCTTCTACATCAATTTGAGTCTGTGCTATTGTTTGAAACTCTATTTTTCTTTCTACTTTCAGTGCTATATACAAAATATTTTCTTTCTATTTGATAATGTCAATGTCTGAAACAAACATTTTTGAAAACTGAAAAATCTTTTTCTGTCTATTTTGAAAGCAAACCTGAGCAATAGGGTACATTTCAATGAAACATGCATGAATAAATGAATGTCAATGTCTATTTCAATCCATGTTACAAGCAGGTTACTCCCCCAGGATGATCTGTGGTCAATGGCAAGAATGAAAAAACAGAATGAAAAATTGAAAAAAATGCAAATGAAAAGCTCGCTAAGTTGAAAACCCGAAAGGGCGGCTTAGGCAAAAATGAGCACCCCGCTGATTGACAACCTATGAAGGCAATTCAGGCAAAAATGGGGCAATGAAAAGAATCTTACTCCCCGGTGAATCGAAAACCCGAAAGGGCGGTTCAGGCAAAAATGGGGTTTGAAAATGAAAGAATGAAAATGAAATAAAAGAATTGACCACAGATGCGAACATCCAATGTTTCCTCAGCACTGACACGCCTAGCAACGGCGACCTGTATTCAAGAATCTTCCAAGGTTCCCTTTTCTACAAGTTTATATTGCCCTCAGCCATGGTTTCGATACGTCTCTCAACGACGGTCTCTCCAAAGAGGTTTTCCCCTATGAATATGTTGCAGCACGAGCCACTACGTGCCCAATCTTCCAATGTTTTGCCAATCTCTGTGAAACTTTCTTGTCAAATTACAAACCAATCATGCATTTCAAGCATTCATACATGCATAATCATGCATTTTATGTGCTCATACATTCAATAATCTTGTTATACCATACATACATATTGCATTTCCAATTTCAAACTTTCAATCCAACTCAGTTTCCACTTTCAATTCAACTCAATGTCAATATCCAACTCAACTCAAATTCCAATTTCAATTCAATTCCAATTCCAATTCAATTTCAATTTCAATTCAAGTCAATTTCAACTGTCAGATTCAATTTCAATCTCCAATTTCAATCCAATCACAATTTCAATTTCAACTGTCAAATTCAATTCAATTTTAACCTTCAATCCAATTTCAATGTCAATTTCTAACTCAATTCAATCTCAATTTCCAACTCAATTCAATTTCAATCTCCAATTCAATTCAACTTCAATTCTCAATTCAACGTCAATGTCTATGTCTCAATTCAATTTCAATTTCCAATGTCTCTTTCAATATCAACTCTCAATTCAGTGTCTATGTCTATGTCTCCGACCAATCTCAATTTTCAATCTCTCTTTCAATCTCAAACTCTCAATTCGATGTCTTTGTCAATGTTAATTCACTCTCGATTTGCTTTTGGGCCAATAAAAATGGTCATGTCTATCTTCAAGTCAAGTTAATATCAACTTACTCTCAATTTGTATCTTTCTAGATCAAACTTCCAATTCATATCTTGTTATCGGTCAAGTGACTAGTTCGATCCAAAGAACAAACTTGTACCTGCTTATATGCCTACATTTCTGGTCAAACAACAAGTTCGATCCAAAGAACAGTTTGCACCCAGATTATGCTTTGTTATCAGTCAAACGACAAGTTCGATCCAAAGAACAGTTTGTACCTACTTACATGATGTGGTGATGATCCAACGGCGAGTTCGATCCAAAGAACAGTTTGTATCTACCCTTTTGTTTATATCTCCAGCCAAACAGCCAGTTCGACCCAAAGAATAGTTTGTGCTTGTCTATCTGTTTGTATCTTCAATCAAGTGTCAAGTTCGATCCAAAGAACAACTTGTATCTGCCTATATGTCTATGTTTCCGGTCAAGTGCCAAGTTCGATCCCAAGAACAGCTTGCACCTATCTCTTGTTTTGTATCCCTCGGTCAAGTGGCTAGTTCGATCCAAAGAACAGCTTGTACCCTATTTTCTATCCCCTGGTTTGTCTACCCTGTCAATGTCTACTTAAATCCCCAGTGTTGTGACATGCTCTGTAGACTCCAGTTTGTTTGTCTTGCATTCATAATCAAAATGTTGCATGGCATTCATATTTTGGAAAATCTGAAAACGTATTTTTACGTCCAAAAGCAGTGCAAATGTTAATATTTAAGTATCTTCGTCCCGTCAACTCAAAGACTTCGTCTCTTGACTCTCCGGACAAAGAAACTTAAATAGGGGCAGCTGTTATACCCTAATTTTGGACTTAAAAATACTAACTCAATTCTTCCTTTCTTGCATTTCAAGTCATTTGATTTGTCTCTGATCAATTACATCTTTCTCTGCATTTTATTTCAATATTACTTGCAAAATTCATGAAAAAGGGCATTTTAGTCATTTCTTGTGTCAAAATTTCTTTCAGTCTTTTAAAAATTGTTTGAGTCTTTCCAAATGGTTTGAATAAGTCCTTATTTCAATTCTATGTCAAAATCCATTTTTAAAATTGCATTTGAAGTCATTTTGAGTCAGTTTTGCCCCTAGGGGCATTTTAGTCTTTTCATGTGTTAAAGCTCTGTTTAATCTCTTAAAATTGTCTCTGAGTCTTTTAATTTGCTTGTATAAGCTCTTGCTTCAATTCCCTGTTAAAAAATCCATTTTAAAATTGCGTCTGAGTCATTTTTAGTCGTTTTAGTCCCTAGGGGCATTTTGGTCATTTCACACGAAATTTCGGCAGAGAGAGGTTACTTTAAAGTACCTCATTTAGGTAATTGGTTCGTTTTAGTCCGTTTTGTCAATTTTAATGGTTTCACTTTACGTTTATTTCAAATTACGTTTTTTAATTCAATTTTATTATTTTTTTTTCTCATTTTAGTCCTAAGGTTTCCAAAAATTGCATTTTAGTCCCTTGGGTCATGTCATTTTCTTTTAGGTCCTTTTTTTGATTCGAATTTTTATTTTTTTAGTCCATTTTAAGCCAATTTCAATTAAGTCCTCCAGTCTTTAAATTTTTTCCTTTTTGCAGTCCAGTCCTTTTTGAAAATTGCAGGTCAGCCCCTTAAGTCTCAGAATTGCAAAATGGTCCTCCAAGCTCAAATTCAGTCCAAGTTCGAATTAAACAAAGTCCAGAACAGGTGTCACAAACTCATTGGTCCAGAGTATCACACTTGGCCTATAAATAGAGGCCAACTCATCAAGTGCAGAGGGGGATACCATTCACTCAGTGACACATCACCACAGAAAGTTCTAACAAACTTTCTCTCTCTTCTCAAAACCCTAACCACCGTAACAAACCTTCCACCACCACTTCCTCCACCGTAACAGAATTATAAGCCACCACAAGCTCCAAAATTCATACGAATTATCCATCAAATTCATCATAATACATACAAAATCAGTACAAATTTTCAGAAGATCAAAGCAAAATGTGTTCAATTCAGAAAACTAGTTCGAATTTGCAGAGGATTCTCAGTGATTTTCTGTGAAAATCATCATCATCGAACCCTCACCTTCGCAATTCAAGCAAGTATACGTCAATTGCAAGGACGAATTCCTTGCGATCACGAAGGATTTGGTGAAAGAGAGAAGAAGAGAGATTGAGTTTGAAGTGAACCAGAGAAGAGGAAGACGAACAACAACGAAGTGTTCACCAGAAGAATCAAAGGCTCTCTTGAGGATCTTGTTCGAATCTCCGTTCAAATCCAGGTATAACTCAAGAAACCTTCTCATTTTTTTGTTCTAATCTTCATCGAAGGTTCACAATCGAAAATAAACGGTGAAACAAAGTGGATTAACAAGTCCTAAGACTTGTTCGTTCGAAAGGTTTGAAAACAAATCAAAAAGCGTGAAAACCGAAACCCTAAAGCATAAATCCATGAAGATTCACCGTTTATTTTCACAAACAGAGTTCAAATCCAGATTTAGCGTAGAAAATAGAGTAGTTTAGGGTTCGTTTCAAGCAGTTTTGAAAAAGTTTGAAAACCTAGAAGCCGAAGGTTTCGAGCGTAGATCTGCTCAAACCTAAGCTTCGATTCAAAAAACCAATCCCAGAATCATAAAGAGGAAACTCAGATGAACACAACGATGTAAAAAAATTGCAGAAAACGTTCAGGTGTGGTGGCGCCGCCGGCGAACCACCACACCTCCGCCGTTGTGTCCATCGGAGAAGATGAAGATCATAAGGTAAGAGAAGAGAGCTTCTCTCTCTAAGGTTTAACTTAGAGAGAGAAACGGAGAAGTAAAATGAAATGAACCGGTCCACAAGTCCTTTTATAAACTACTGAACCGGTCTGGTTCAGTCTTGGTTCGTTTGGTTTTACGTCTTAGCCGTTGGATCTAAGGTTTGATCCAATTGGATCAATCCAACGGCTATGTTAGCTCCCTGTGATCCAAGTCTGTTAGGGTTTGGGCCTGGACTTTTGTTTTTTTACTGGATTTCGTTGTTTCTTTATTTTCTTGCTATAGTGACACTGTATCTTGCTGTTTGCACCCCTGTATGTCCAAAGTTTTGCATAAAAATCCTAAAATTTTTTCCATGTCTTCTTGATCATTTTTCTTGACATTTTTGTGATGTTGTATGTGTTAAGTCTTGATTAAAAAATATGTAGTATTTTCTTGATAATTGTTTACTATGTTTGTTAAATTTATGAAAGTTTTATGTGCTCTTGTGTCAAAAAAATCCTTTAAAAATTCAAAGTATTTTCATACACATTTCTTGGTAGTTTTGTGGTATTTTTGTGATGTTTCTAGACTATTAAAATTGATAAGAATAATGTGGTGATTTTCTTGCTATTTTGTGATGTTTTGTATTAAAAATGGGTAAAAACTTGCTTGATTCTAATTCCAATTTCTTGATGAATGTTTGTGACCTATACCACTTGATTTTGTGAAGTCTTAGCTACTGTTTGTGTGTGTTTCTTGCTGCATATGAATAGGTGTAATTAGTTTCTTGTGTTACAAGTTATGTGAATATTGCTATGTAAAAATAAAGTGTAAAATGTGTCTAAAAGTGTGTCATAACTCTTGATTTGAATATGTGCCTATAATTACCACATTGTGGCTGCAATAAAGTCTCTTGAAAAGTGCTTGATGAGAGAATTATAGGTCATGTGCATATTGAGAAGTTATGGTAAACTTTTAGTGTATTTTAACACTTTATTCTTGATGATTTTATCACTTTTGTTTAACACTTTCTTGCCTTATTTCTCTATCCTATTGCATCTTGTGCTACTAACCATCTTATTTCATATTTCACACATTCCACAAGCATTTCCATCTCCATTCCACATTCTTGGTTCTTATCTTCCTACACTTTAAAATTCATGCAAAACTTAGTATGTAAAGACCTAGGAGTTTTGTAATTTCTTTTATATTTTTAAATTCTTGCAAGACCATAGAATGTATCTAGGCCAATGATGTAAAGGACAATGGACTCTAATGATGTACACCGACATAAGCACCGACACTTGCACACACATCACTTTAGGTATATGGATAGAATATGCATGTTTAGATGTATGTTTAGGATTGTATGTTTAGATGAATGCCTAGGATTTACACTTAGAAAAATCATTTTCCAAAAAATATATAAACAACATCACTCAAAGTATTTTTCTTAATAAACCTTGGGACCAAAATCCCATTGAATTTTCCTTTTCTTTTCTTAAATAAAAACTTAATAAATTTTAATCATACTTAGACCACATTTTGCAAACGACTAATTCCACCTCACATTTTTTACAATCTCATGCCCTTGAGGCCTCTCTCACTCATTCTTAAAAATTCCAATTTTCAAACTTAAAATCAACCAACAAAAACAAAAACATTTTTGGAAGAGAACTACGGTGGATTTGATCCCTTAAAAGGGTACGTAGGCAAGGAATCAAAATTCCTTCAATTCAAATAAAACAAAAATTCAAACGCTTTCTTCTCCCTCCAATTCTTCACTTAGAAACCTTTAGGCTTAAATAAACACTTTCAAAATAGCATTTAAAAATAAAGCGCGCGCGTAGAAAGTAAAGACGGTTCCTATAGGATACTATAGTCGTTATGGGTGCCTAACACCTTCCCGTAGCGAAAACAACTCCCGGACCTCGATTCTCGAGGGTTTTGCTTACTTTTTCCCTTCCCAAGAAAAAATAAGATATCACCGGTTAAAAAGGTTCAAACGTAATCAATGTTTGACACCCGAAAACCAAGATAAAACAGTTAGATTCTTCATAATCTCTTAGTTGTAATCCCTTCTCTAATTCCATGCAAAAGTGCTTATTTAAAATAAGTGATTATTGTGGACTTACTTGTTGAAATTCGTGCTCTTGTTATAGTGATATGTTTGAGTATAACAATTTGATGATATTTGAATTGTTGTTGATGAAATTGCATGTTCATGATATGTATAAATGGGCATATTGTGAATTGTGCTCAAATTGATGAATTGTGCTATGTTGTTGTTGATTTGTGATTGAATTCATGATTGTGGATTGTGGTTGTTGTTAATTGTTGTTGTTATTGTCATATCATGGTTTGAGTATGAATTAAGTTGAGTTATTGTTGATGAATTGAGTTGTTTGGAAGAAATGAATTGTTGTTGTTGTTGTTAAAGTTTTGGTGTTTCATCAATTCAATTGTTGTATAAGCCATTTTAACTGTTGTGGAAAGAGCTTATTTGATGTGTTTGAGCCTTGGGATAAGTTGTTAAACACTTTGGGTGAATGAGGAATCAAAATAAGTACTTTTGGGGTGATTTGAAGGAAACCCGAGGTCAAACAACGTGAATTCGTACTTTTCGCAGGGCTGGCGCTTGAACTGGGGCACTAGGTGCCCAGTTCCAGAGAGCCAGCGCTTGAGCTGGCGCTTATGCAGCTTCCTGGCGCCCAGCGCCCAGAGTCATCTTGTGTGCCATTTTTCACCATTTTGATTTTTGAGTTGGCTTTAGGTGTGAACATGAAAATTGTAGGTTAAGATGTTAGCGTTCTAATGGCTTTAGTTTGACATCCAAATGATTTTTAGAACTTGAGTTATGATTAAATTACTACACATGGGTCAAGTGGATTTTTGCGAAAACTTATCATAACTTTTTCTATGAGCCGTGAAACTTTTCCAAACTTGATATTGGGTTTGATGAAGTTCTTAGAGTGAGTAATTGAGTATTCATTTATGGATTTGGGAATGTGAATGTTTGAGAAATTTTTTGGGTGGAATTGAATCAGAGAAAACGGGTTTTTGAGCTAAATGTCGTTTTAAGTGATTACATGAAATAAGCCATGTGTTTGGAGATTGAACTTGAGGTGTTTGAGTTTAAAATGATGTATTATTTTGTTGTTTTGATTCATATTTTTGCTGGAACATATTTTACTTGCTCAAACTTTGGATTTTCTAAAGAGTAATGATATTTTGACATCTATTTGATGACAACTTTGTTGACAACCTTGTTTTTCTCACTTTTTATTGGTCAAAAAAAATGGAGAGAGAAAAAGGAAGTGAGAGGATAACAATATCATGTGAGTATGAGAGAGAAAGTTGTCCAAAAGTTGTCAAAAAATGGTTGTCAAAATATCATTTCTCTTTTCTAAATGGTAGGAAACTTGGATTTATGGCGTTTTCGATTTTCGGAAATTACTGGAAAATGGACGTTTTGTGAATAATGATGATTGTATGCTTGGTCTATAGTCCTAATGGACTTAGGAGAAGTATGCAAGGTTGGTGCAAAGCAATGGTGTGTTTGGAACTCAATTTTGGTAATATGGTGCCATAGACGAACTTAGGACTTTTCCCATATGAACTGGAGTAAAACTTTGAATTGAGACTTGACGTCTTGTAAGTGGTTTACATTCATGATTTTATGACTTTTAAAATTAGTTGTGAGAGGTCTTAATGAATTTTAACTTTTTTTGTTTTGAAAGTGAAAATCTTTCTGAAAAGTTGTAAATAAGAGACGAACTTTGTTGAAAACAATCTTTAAGGACCAAATACTTGACAAAACCTTTGATAATAGTTTGTGATAATTATGTGGAGATATGTGAGTGATTGATAGGTGTTGAATATGATATTTATTATAATGTGTTGTGTTTTCTCCTTTACTTGGATTGTGAAGAATTGTATGGAGTTGTAGAACTATATGACATAATTGATGTTACGTAATGCATATATGTTAATTATGATGATGGTGATTTTGATATTTGTAGATAATTATGATGATGATCATGCTGATGATAATGTGGTGATCATTCTTATTTGAATTGTGACTTGTTGATTGTGTGGACGTAAATACTTGATAATGTAATTGTTGTTGAAGTTGATCAATATAAATGGAGGTTATCCTTTATATTGTTTTTGAATATATATGAGGTGATTTTGCATTATCGATTCTTTGCTTGTATGTCCATGCATCATAGTCATGTTGAGTTGTTGATGTTGTAAAAGGGTGTGCTCTTTTACTTCGGCGAAATGTAAGACGTGCGTGAAATCTTACATAGGATATTATGTTGGCATCTTAAGGTGACAGCCTTTGTTGTTGACGGTACCGCATGCATCTAGAAGAGTCTAGAACATTGCATGCATTTGAGTAATTGATGAGTCGTGTCATAATTGAATATGTGACTTGATGAATTTGTGCATTGGTGGAATTTGGTGAATGTTGTGATTATGTGGATTGGTGTATATGTACATTGGTAGATTTTGTTGATGGTTGTGAATAATTGAACTATGCTCTAATTGCATGTCTTACTTGCTTGTGCTTTTACACTTGGTGAATCAAATTGATGAAAATTATTTGATAATAGTAATGAGGTGAGGATTGTATATGTATATTTATTTATATGATGTGGTGATTCCTTTGATAATGATGATTGCTTGCTTATAACTTTGGAGCGATGAATTGTACTTGTTGAGTTAAGTATGCTAACTGAGGAATAAGGTGAGTAATCCTTTCATTGATTGATGTTGATAAATGATGAGCTTATGTCGACGACTTGATTAGAGATTGAATATGCTTTCTATGCTATGTTAGTATTGTGATAGCTTGATGTGTATGGAATGGGGGATAATAATCATGTGATGTTAGTATTCTAGGAGGGATGTGTATGTATATGTGTTATGCATGAAATCCTTGAATTCTTATGTTTGTTTTATGTCGATTATGATTGATGTATAATTAACCCCCAGTGGTTTTGACCGCCTACCTGTTTGTATGAATGGATAGACGGAGTGCAAGAGTAGTTTACTTGTCGGTGAGTGCTCAAGGATAGCAGGAGCTACCTCTATTTTTCTGTTCGATGTCTTATATTAGGCTCTGATCTAGGATGTCTGTCGCTGTTTGTTTATTTTGAACATGTTGTTGAGATTTTTACCCTTATGTTGGGATTTGGAGATTTTATGTGCTGGTGTATATGGAGTTTTGACTTGTATACTTGGAGTTGTATATCCGCTGCGTAGTTGCTTGAATTTTTTTGCATGTTATGTTTTGGAGAACTTTTGTAGACGTGACGTCTATTTCTTGAATAATTGCATTATTCGCGTGTTTTATCGCTTTATTAGAAATAGGGATTTACAGAAGGGGGAGAAAATAAGTATCAAAAGATGAAAGTAATTTCGTAACAAAAAATTCGGATACCATACATAGCGAATTTCACTCATCCTTAATTATATGTCTAACCCTGGCAATGCCAAGTAAAAAAACTAGTTTATTTTACTTTAGATAAACATTATGATGGGTATTTGTGTTGGCTGCGTTATTGCTAAAACAAATATCCTTGTTATGTAAGTTGGAACCAATGTTCCAACATGTGTTTAGGCAGCTCTGTAAGATGTTGGATACAATGTTCCAACATCCTGACACGGTTCAGTGTGTCTGAGTTCATGCCTTTTTCTACGCGCGCCCTTTATTGTTTAAGGAAACAATATTTCCTTAACTTATTGACCAAGCAACGCACATATCTTCTAAGAATCAGTTGTGGAATATTTCTAAAATATATTTTATATTTTAGGAAATATTTGTTAATGGTTGGAACGATCCAATAAATGTCCGACATTTTAGGACTTTCCATATTTGTTTCTGATTCTTGTTTTGCAGATTAGCTGAACTGATCTACTTTGTTCTGAAGCCCAACTAAGTATTTTGCCCAAGTTGCTTCAGTATATAAACAAGACTCCAAGACCTAATTATTCATTCAAGCTGTCATACTAAAAAGTTTTGATTTTTAGGGTTTTGAGTCTACATGTATTCTGCTCTTGTATCATGTTGATGCAAGTTTAGAATCTTTATTGTGTGCCTTTCTTGTATCGCCTATGATACTTGTTTAAGACTATGTGTGTAAGTTTGATACTCTTGTGTACTACACCGAAGTTGTCAAACAAGGTGTTAGTTGTTTGTGTTTAAAGGTAACTTCATCTTTATGTTTGGTTTATGTCTGATAGGTCACAGAGGTTGTGACTGACGATTAGGATAGTGAGATGGGATCTCAGATCTAGGCGTTCCTAGGTTGAAGTCTATACGGGTAGGTCCTAGGTCATAAAGTGTAAACGAAGAGTTTGATGAAAGCTTTTAAATAAGGACTACACAAGTGGATTTCCTTCCTGGCTTGGTAGCCCCCAGAGTAGGTGTGTTTGTCACCGAACTAGGTCAACAAATTTATTGTGTTCTTTACTTTCCTGTCATTTATTTTCTTGTTTTTATTTCTATTTATTACGCGATGTTGGAACATTAAACGGAACATTGCAAACGTTAAAACATCTGACAGAACATATTAAAACAAGTGCGCTAGAATTTCAATTAGCATCAGAGCAGGCACCCTGCCTATTTTAGGGTGAGCTCCAGGGAAGTTTCATTCTAGCACTATGGACAAGGAAGGTGGATTTGTAAACAGGCCCCCTCTGTTAGATGGCTCAAACTATGACTACTGGAAATCATGCATGAGTGCTTTTCTCAAATCCATTGACAGTAAAACCTGGAAGTCAGTTCTGAAAGGTTTGGAACATCCTGTGACACTTGATGCTGATGGTAACATAACTGATGTTTTGAAACCAGAAGAAGAATGGACTGCTTCTGAAGATGAACTGGCTCTTGGAAACTCCAAAGCATTGAATGCCTTGTTCAATGGGGTAGACAAGAATATGTTAAGACTGATCAAGCAATGCATTGTGGCTAAGGATGCTTGGGAGATTCTCAAAACTGCACATGAAGGCACAATTAAGGTAAAAAGTGCGAAAATCCAACTTCTTACTACTAAATTTGAGAATCTGAAAATGTTAGAAGATGAGAGCATTCAAGACTATCATTTGAATATTCTAGATATTGTAAA
This sequence comes from Medicago sativa, assembly GCF_051527215.1. Lineage (NCBI taxonomy): Eukaryota > Viridiplantae > Streptophyta > Magnoliopsida > Fabales > Fabaceae > Medicago > Medicago sativa. The sequence continues at coordinate 38,197,658 of NC_140751.1, forward strand.
TTCTTTTGAGTCTCTTGGCGAGAAAATTTATGATGAAAAACTAGTTCGAAAAATTCTCAAATCTCTACCTAAGAGGTTTGACATGAAAGTCACTGCTATTGAGGAGGCTCAGGATATATCTAGTTTAAAGGTTGATAAATTAATAGTGTCCTTGCAAAACTTTGAAATAAGTGTCAACAGCAAGACTGATAAAAAGGGGAAGGGTATTGCCTTTACTTCTAGTATGGATTCTGATGACACTCATTGAAATTATGAAGATGATGAGGAAATGTCAGAGTCACTAGCACTTCTTGGGAGAGAGTTCAAGAAGATTTTCAAAAGGTTTGATAGAAGGTCCATGCCAAATGGTCAGAACATCCAACCCAACAGTAACAATCAACCTAGTAAAAAGAAGGTGGCAAGATCTGATAAAATGAACTCTCACTACAAAGGAGTTCAATGTCATGAATGTGAAGGGTAAGGCCATATCAGAACAGAATGTGCTACTTTTCTAAAGAAACAGAAGAAAAGTTTGGATTTTCTTGGTCAGATGGAGGTGACTCAGATGATGAAGTAAAAGTTGAATCTGCAAATTATGTATCTGCCCTAACTGGTAGAATTATGTCAGACACTGAATCTTGTGAAGAGGAAATGTCTTATGATTAGCTTGCTATATCCTACTATGACCTAATGGCTAAAAATACTGAGTTATCCCAAAAATTGGAGGAACAGGTAAAAGAGATTGCACAACTGCAGGATGCAAGGTTTGATAATCTAGCTCATATCTCAGAACTCAATGATGAGTTGTCAAAATTGAACTCTCAACTAGAGCAGATGAAAGAACAGGGTGGAATGATGACATCATAGTTAATGTTCAAACATCCAGAGGAACATTTGACCAAGAAGAAACCAAAGTCCTGGGTCTGTGATCATTGTAAAGGGAAGGGACGCATTAGACCTTATTGCTTCAAGCTGCATGGTGAGTTCAAGCATTTTCAGCAGAAACCATACAAGAAAGGATGGAACCCCAGAAGTATCAACACTGGGTTAATTGCTCACACATCTCTCAGAGCATCATCTAAAAAGGATTGGTATTTTGATAGTGGTTGTTCAAGACATATGACTGGTGTAGAAAACTACATGGAAGATGTAAGACTTGATTAAACATGCGTAAAGGAAATATTGCAGGAGTTAGAAACCTGATTAAACATGGGTTGCCAAGACTTGATGATGTGCTGCTAGTTATAGGATTAACTGCCAATTTAATTAGCATTAGCCAGTTGTGTGATCTAGGACTGCAAGTAAACTTCACCAAACTAGAATGTCAGATTTCATATGAGAAAGGCGAAGTACTTATGAGAGGCACAAGGTCCAAATACAATTGCTATCTTTGGGTATCTCAGGAAGAGTCATTTATCTCAACCTGTCTTTTGAGCAAAGAGGAAGAGATCAAGTTGTGGCATCAAAGGTTGGGTCATCTGCATCTAAAAGGGATGAAGAAAGCCTTATCTTCAGAAGCTATTAGAGGTCTACCAGATCTGAAGATTGTTGAAGGCAGCATATGTGGTGAATGTCAGATTGGCAAACAAACAAGGATGTCCCATCCAAGGTTGGAACATCAAGCAACCTCTAAAGTGCTTGAACTTCCGCACATGGATCTGGTGGGACCTATGCAAGTTGAGAGCATTGGTGGAAAAAGGTATGTACTTGTTGTTGTTGATGACTATTCAAGATACACTTGGGTGAACTTTATTAGAGAAAAATCAGATACTTTTAATGTGTTCAAAGATCTGTGCACACAACTGCAAAGAGAAAAGGACTGTGACATTGTAAGAATTACGAGTGATCATGGAACTGAATTTGAAAATGCAAGATTTGATGAATATTGCACAGGTGAGGGAATCAAACATGAATTTTCTTCTCCTATAACACCTTAACCAAATGGTGTTGTGAAAAGAAAGAACAGAACGCGTCAAGAATCTGCCAGAGTCATGCTTCATGTAAAACACTTACCTTATCGTTTCTGGGCTGAAGCCATGAACACACCATGCCATATTCACAACAGAGTTACCCTAAGAAATGGAACCTCAACAACTCTCTATGAGTTATGGAAAGGGAGAAAACCTACTGTTAAATACTTCCATGTGTTTGGTAGCAAGTGCTACATCTTGTCTGATAGAGATTACGGGAGGAAGATGGATCCTAAGAGTGATGAAGGAATTTTTCTTGGTTACTCTACTAACAGCAGAGCCTATAGGGTTTTTAATTCCAAAACTAAAACTGTGATGGAATCTATTAATGTAGTGATAGATGATGTGCCTAAGGAAATGGTTTCTGATGTTGATACTGATGTTGAAACACCTGTTCAGGAAACAAATGCACCCACCCAGGTGAATGAATCTGAACCTAAGAAAGATGAAAATGAAGATACTGGGCAAGATCAGATGTCTACTACTAAGGGTCCCTTTATGAGAATTCAAAAGAATCATACTCAAGACCTAATCATTGGGAATCCTAACCTAGGAATCACAACCAGAAGGTCGGCTGGAGTCATTGTCAACTCTTGTTTTGTGTCCAAGATTGAGCCAAAGAATGTCAAAAAAAGCCCTGACAGATGAGTTTTGGATTGAAGCAATGCATGAAGATCTTAATCAATTCAAAAGGAGTGAAGTGTGGGATTTAGTTCCAAGACCTAAAGGTGTGAATGTGATAGGTACCAAGTAGATCTGCAAGAACAAATCTGATGAACATGGAACCGTGACCAGAAATAAGGCAAGACTTGTAGCTCAGGGTTACACTCAGATAGAGGGTCTGGATTTTGATGAGACTTTTGCACCTGTTGCTAGACTGAAATCTATAAGATTGTTACTAGGTGTGTCTTGTATACTTAAATTAAAGTTGTTCTAGATGGATATAAAGAGTGCCTTCCTGAATGGGTACTTGAATGAGGAGGTTTATGTTGAACAACCTAAAAGATTTGTTGATCCTAACTTTCCCAATCATGTCTACAGATTGAAGAAAGCTCTGTATGGTTTAAAACAGGCACCCAGAGCATGGTATGAGAGACTCACTCAGTTTCTTGTTGTACAAGGGTACAAAAAAGAATGTACAGACAAGACCCTGTTTGTAAAAGATGATAATAGAAGACTAATGATTGCACAAATATATGTTGATGACATTGTTTTTGGTTGGATGTCGAACAAGATGGTTCAACATTTCATCCAGCAAATGCAGTCTGAGTTTGAGATGAGCCTAGTTGGTGAGTTGACCTATTTTCTTGGCCTTCAGGTTAAACAAATGGAGGATACTATCTTTATTTCTCAGAGTAAATATGCCAAGAACATTGTCAGGAAATTTGGGTTGGATACTGGTGGTCATAAGAGAACTCCAGCTGCAACTCACTTGAAGCTGACAAAGGATGAAGGTGGTATATTTGTTGATCAAAGCATGTACAGAAGCATGATTGGGAGTTTATTATATCTTACTGCAAGCAGACCAGATATGACTTTTGTTGTAGGTGTGTGTGCAAGGTATCAAGCTGAACCAAAGATGAGTCAACTTACTCAAGTAAAGAGGATACTGAAGTATATCAATAGCACCAGTGACTATGGGATCTTATACTCATCCAGTGAAAACTCTAAGTTGATAGGCTAATGTGATGTTGACTGGGCAGGAAGTGCTGATGACAGAAAAAGTACCTCAGGAGGTTGTTTCTTTTTAGGAAATAATCTAATTTCCTGGTTTAGTAAGAAACATAATTGTGTATCCCTATCTACTGTTAAAGTTGAATACATAGCAGCTGGAAGTAGTTGTTCTCAACTTGTCTAGATGAAGCAGATGCTGAAGGAGTATAATGTTGAACAACATGTTTTAACCTTATACTGTGACAACTTAAGTGCTATCAATATTTCTAAAAACTCTATTCAACATAGCAGAACAAAGCACATTGACATTTGACATCATTTCATCAGAGATCTTGTTGAAGAAAAGGTTGTGACACTTGAGCATGTTGACACAGAGGAGCAACTGGCAGATATTTTCACCAAGGCCTTAGATGCTAAACAGTTTGAAAATCTAAGAGGCAAGTTGAGAATTTGCCGGAATGGGGAGGCTTGATCATCTGTGTTGTGAGGCGTGTTGTCAATCTTTACTTATTTGCACGTCTTTGTGTTGTGGGGTATACAAGCAATGAAGTACTCCTGAAGTCCTCTATTTGATTCTATTTGGTATACAAGCAATGAAGTACTCCTGAAGTCCTCTATCTATTCTATGTGGGATATGCCTGTTACTCTCTATATCTATGCATGTACTGTATATGTGCCTCTCTGCATGTATCTTGTGTGTCTGCATTTATTTTGTAGCTTTGATTGTGTATGCCTGCAGCTTTGATTGTGTATGCTTGCTATTTTCTGTTGTTGCATTTATTTTGCAACTATGTCAGGTTATGTGTAGATGTTGGCACTTATGTTGCAACATCTTGTTGTTTGATGAGTCAATAATTAGTTAGTTTTAGCATAACATTTGGTTTCGTTTTAATTAGATTTGAGTTTATTTTATTTTAATAGTGTTTCCTTTTTGAGCTATTTTACTTCAATTGCATATTATTATATTTCAGGAATAAATATTCGATGGATTGAGTCTTGGAGCAAAAGAAAGGAGTCTGGAGCTGATTCGGAGCTAAAATACGAAGATTCAGAGACAAAAATAAGTCTCCCCCAAGTCAGAAGCTTGGCACGACCCGTGCCAATATGTGGCACAGCCGTGCCACCTCCCAGAACGCCCTTTTGCTGCTTTTTCTTAGGACTTAAGCTACTATGTTTTAGTTTTACCAAAAATCCCATGTTGTTGCTTAGATCTTAAGTCGAATGTAAACTATAAATAGAGTAGCTTCCCATTGAAGGTGAGAAAAACACAAGAAGGGGGGGTTGAATTGTGTTAGCTTTTCTTCGTTTTCTCCTAAGCTGAAGACACTGATCAGAAGCAAAGTAGGAACTACTTCTGAAGTGAAGTTCAGTACTAAATGCAGCAGATAAAAACAGAGAGAGAGAGAAAGAAGAAAGACACAAAACAATTATACAGGTTCCTTCCACAAACTGGAAGTAGTCCTGTCCCCCTTGCACTTCCAAGGAGAGTTCACTAAAATGAAATATCTGATTACAACTACTCACTGCTACAACTAGCAAGAGACTTCAAATTGCTCAAGCACACAAGCAAGAGACTTCCTATGCTCCTGAACATAATCAAGAGACTTCTATTGGTCAAGCACAACTGCAAGAGACTTCTAATCAAACAAGATTATAAAGAAAAATGTTTGAGGTTGAACACTTGATATACAATCAGAGGTGCTCACAATACAAATCAGATACAGACTCTTTAAGACTCTAGAATTTCTAAGATATGAACTTGAAAATAGAAATTCTAAGTGAACTTTGAATGCAGAACAATTTCAGCAGAGTTTTGGCACTTGTAAATTGTTGTTGAGCATTACCAATCTCTGAGTCTTCACTTGTAAATTGCCAGTACATCAAAAAGAGTCGTTTGAAGCTTGATCAATCACCAATGATCTTTTTCCTGATTTGGTAGTTGTCCTACGAAGAACCAATTTCAAATCAATTCCCATTGTGAAGGAACTTCGTTGCAGGCAGAGGTGTATTTCAGAGCTATTTTCTTGTCTTGTAGCAGAGACACTGCAGAGTAGTGGAGGTAGTGGTTGTACACTTCGTACAGTTGTACTTTGTCAACGCTTTTGAAGATAAGCATCCAATGCCTTCAAATCCTTTCAAAATGACCGTTGCTTCACATTCCCAGTCTTCTGCGTTGCTTAGACGAGTTTAAATCCATTGAACAACTTTTGAAACTTTAAGTCTTGCAGCTTCTAGTGATCTTCAGCTTCTGATGAGGTTGCTTCTGATGAACTGTAGCTTCTGATGACGTCATCACTTCAGGAGCACTTTGTCTTCAGGAGCACTTTTGACTTCAGGAGCACTTCTCTTCAAACGCTTTAAGCTTCCTTTTTGTTGATTTCTTAGCTCTCTTTTGTTCATCCAGAACCTTTTTAAGATATAAAATTTTGTCTATGGTCCTGTACACTTGAACAAATATTAGCTAGTCCAATTGACAATTTTTAATACCTGTTATCATCAAAACTCTCAAGGTTCATTGTTAAACACATTTTGTTCCAACAATCTCCCCCTTTTTGATGATGACAAATAATAGTATTTAAAATATGCAATTGTTGTTAATTCAATTAACAAGTTGACTTTAAGGGTATGAGGTTTGCAAGCTCCCTCTAAGTCTAATAGTACTTTAAGGTGAGTTATGTAAGCTCTCCCTGAGTTCAATTCAAGTTAATTAAATTCATCATTTAAAACGAAATAACTCTCAGAAATTTCTCACAATAAAATAGACTAAGAGATAAGAAGTTGATCCTATTAATTTAAATTAATGGGGCTCAGAGCCTATAAATACTATACATACTACTCCCCCTTTTGTCATCAACAAAAAGTTTAAAAACTTAAGACAAAAAGATAAAATAGTAAAAAGATAGTGAGAAAAAGATATTCTAAGTTAAAATCAGAGCATACAAATATAAGATAATATCAGAGCACATATGCAAATATATATCAGAGCAAAAAACATATAACCAAAGCTTGATAATATAGTTTAGAAGCATATAGAATTGATCAGGAGCGTAATAAGTTCATAAGCAAAAAAAAAAAATTCTAAGACAAAAACTAAAACTAAACAAGCTAAATGTGTGCAACTAAGGGTTGGCTTGTTTGTTCATCATTTCCATCATCGTTTTGATCATTTGTTGAGATTCATCATGCTTCCTCTGTATAGCTTCCTGCTGATTATTCATCTCAAGCTTGAAGGCTTCATTGCTCTTTATCAGATTCTCTTCTCCGATTTTAGCTTCTCTCAAGGCTTCTTTAACTTCTTCTAGCTTTGCTTCAGCAGAAGACTTATATTCAAGCAAGAGTAGCTTCTGTTCCATGACGTCTTTCTTCAGCTTTTTGTTCTCAGATTCCAAGGAAGCATTTCTGCTTAATAGATCCAACTTTCCAGATGCTGACTTGAAGTTAACCTTGGTTAAGAAGCTCAAATCCAGATCCTTAGGATTCACACCAGTAGGAATGAAGTCATAGATCTCTCTTCGCTTTATGCTTGGAGGACTCTGAACCCAAGTTCTCAGGATCTTAACTTTCTGCAGACTGTTATCTACTCCCTTAAGCCATTGTTGAAGCTTTTGCTGAGCTAAATCTTGAGCATCAGAGCAAGTTGTTTGGAGTGCAGACTGGATATAATCAACTCTTTCCTTCTGTCTGTTCCATTGCTTCTCTTAGCTTCATGTGTGATCCAAATCATTCTTGGCTTGAATGAGTTTCACCAGCTTCTGACCTATATCCTCACACACATCTTGTAATAAAATAGAATTAAGGAAGATGGTTGGTTGAGAGGGTATTTTTGTAGGTTTTGGAGGGACAATAGGTGTAACAGCCCGATTTTCGCTAGATTTATTTTATTATTTATTTTATGTGTGTTATATGTATTCTTATGTGATTATTTACCTCTGTGTGTATTTTTGGTTGGGGATCGTAGAAATCAGTGTTAGAAGGGTATTTTAGTCATTTTGGACTTAGGGGCATTTTGATCATTTTGAGAGTAAGGGTAATTTTGTATTTTAGTTGAAGATTATTTTTAGTGCTTAGCGAGAGTTATTATTTCACCAAGTTACTAGAGAGAGGGTAGTAATTATTTATTTACCGGTAAGTGGCCGTTAGTGATATATTTTACCGTTAAGTGAGTAATAACATTTTTGAGGTTAGAATAGAAATGGGTTAGGCCCATTAAGATTGTGAATTAAGCCCAATTAAGGGAGCCTATATAATCTAATGTTAGTAGAGAAATAAGGTTTTACCACATTTGTTCATTTGAGAAGAGAAGAGATAGAGGCTAGAGAGAAGAACAAGAACAAGGGTTAGAGCTAGAAGATGGATTCATCATCTAGGAGCTAAATTGAAGCTTGGGTTAGAGATTCTTGGTGCTAGAGGTAAGAGGGTTAGATTTCAACCATAATTCCTAACTTTTCATTTCTACCCATTTTGTGAAATTGATGAATTGAACCTAATTAATTGTAAATTCGTGCTTATGTTTTGATGCAATGTTTGGGTATGTAAATTGAAAGTTAATTGAGTTGTTGATGATGAAATTACATGCTTAAGTTGTGTTTATATGTGTGCTTTGCATTTTTTCCAAAAATGAAGATATGAGGTGTTGTTGTGATGAATTATTGATGAATTCATGATGGTTAGTTGCTGTGTTGTTGAGAGAAGTTGTTGTTGATGATTAAAACCTTGGGTAATTATAATTGTGGAGTTGTTATGACCTTGTGTTGTTTTTGAAGTTTTAATGAAAAATGGGTCAAATGGTGATTTTTGTTAGGAGAATGTTTTGGGGCAAATTTTATATGAAATTGAGTGTCTTTTCATGTTTAGAAATGTTTAAACAAACTTTGGGATCAAATTTGAGTTTTGGGAAGTCAAAATTAGGGTTTTGGGGTGAAAATGAAGTTTTTCCTGAGACTGGACTGTCATAACTCGCAGTGGCGAGTAAGCTTACTCGCAATGGCGAGTGACTGATCACTCGCAATGGCGAGTGGACCTGCTCGCAATGGCAAGCTGCATAGGTCAGTACTCCCTGTTTTGCGTTTTTGTGCCTTTATCCCTCATTTTTGTTTTGAACTGGTTTTTGGTATGAACATGAAAATTGTAGATAATATTTTTAGCTTTCTAAAGGCATTGGTTTGACTTGAATATGATTTTTGGTTTTCAAATTATGGGGAAAATATTCTTGAAAAGTTTTATCGAAAAACCCGCATAACTAATTTTAAGTCGACCCAAACCTTGTGGACTGTTGTTAATCATTGAGACTTGGTTTTTATGAGTTCAATTAAGGTTTTTAGTAGTATTTAAACTATGATGTGAGGGATCTAACTTGTTTTGATTTAAAAATGGAAATTTTTGTGAAAAGTGATAAAGGGAGACGAACTTTGTGATTTTTATGAATTCGTCATATTTGGCCGGTGAAACGCCAAGGTATCCTCTACTGCACTCATATGTGGCCTAGAGGTATGCTTAGTTGAGGCGTTGGAACTTGTTTACTCAGTTCTGGCTTAATGGCTCAATTATTTTCAATGTTGTGTTTTTTGGAGACGAACTTGGTTGAAAATGATTTTTGAGAACCAATTGCTTATGAACCCTTTATGAATAGATTAATATGATTATGAGATGAGGTATGAATGGTTGTTGAGTGATGAATATGATGTTTGTGATCATATGTTATAATTGTTCCTTTATTTGGATTGTAAGGAATTATGTGGAAATGCGGCAACTATATGTTGATTTATGTGGAGATGATTGATGATGTATATCGGTGACAATTATATGTTGATTGAATTGTGGATGTTGTTGGTGATTGTATATATGTCAAGTGGTGGTGAATTGTTGTCGATGCATATATACTAATTGAATGGTGATTAACATGTTTATGTTATGTTGTTTGTTGAAAATGTTAAATGTTGATTGTTGGTGGTGAATTCATACATGCTAATTTGATGGTGATATTGTTGGTGAATGCATGTATGCAAAATGATGGTGATGGTGAGGTTATTATTGTTTGTGTGAACATATGCATTGAGTCGAGTCATATGTTCATGCATTCATGACTAATGGTGGCGGATTTTATATACAATTGACGTGATTACGATGTTTTTGTTGCATCGATGGTGACGATCTTGAGGTGATTTGGTACCACATGCATCTAGAAGAGTCTAGAGCATTATATGCATTTGATTAGTTAATGAGTCGTGTCATAATTGAATATATGACTTGGTGAATTTTTGGTTTGGTGAAATTTGGTGAATGTTGTGATTGTGTGGATTCGTGTATATGTACATTGGTGGATTTTGGTTGATGGTTGTGAATGACTGAATTATGCTCTAATTGCATGTCTTATTTGTTTGTGCTTATACACTTGGTCAATCTATTTGATGATAATTAATTTGATAAAAATGATGGAGTGAGAGTTGTATATGTATATGCATATGATGTGGTGATTTCCTTGATGATGGTGATTACTTGCTTATAACTTTGAAATGATGAATTGTACTTTTGAATTAAGTATGTTAAGTGGAGAATAAGGTGAGTAATCCTTTCTTTAATTGATAATTGATGAACTTATGTCGATGATTTGTTTAGAAATTGGATATACTTGCTATTCCATGTTAATAATGTGATAGCTTAAAATGTAAGTGATGGGGGATAATAATTATGTGATGCTAGTGTTCTAGGACGGATGATTATGTATATGTGATATGTATGAACCCTTGAATACTATGTTTTCATATGTGGATTATGATAATGTAATGCTAACCCTCAATGGTTTACCACCTACCTTTTCGTATGGACGGGTAGATGGAGTGCAGGATGCTTAGACCTTATGCTTGATGTTGCCGAGGAGTGGAGTTCCTCTTTTTATGAGCAAGTGTCTAGATTAGGGCTCTGATCTAGGTTAGTACTTGCATGTTGGATTTTGTTTTGACTATGTAGTTTGGAGTTGAGATATTATTGTATTTGAGATTTGGAGGATATGTTCTTATTATATTGAGCATTGAGGTTGTTTATGGACTATATGTATGTTCCGCTGCTATGTGATGTAACATGATCTTTATGCATGTATGTTTTAATTTGAAGACGTAGCATCTATTACTAGAATATATTCGTATGTTCGCACATTTTACCGCTTATTAGAAATAGGGTGTTACAAGTTGGTATCAGAGCCGTGGTCGGTCTTGTCCAAACCAAAACCTGATGAATTTCCTATTGTATGCCACATGTACGGGAGTACTGTCGGTACTTGTTGTGTTGTTTCGTTCTTTTAGGTTGTTTTAAGCGTAGTGGGGGAGTAGCAGGTTGTTTCAGGTTCGTTGGGTCTGGCAAGGGAAGGTATCTTTGGCTGCGGAGGCTCAGATTTTTGTGGTTTGTGTTAAGGTTCATGTTGATTTTGAGTTGGATCTTGTGTGTCTTCCGTTGAAGCATATGGACGTGATTTTCAGTATGGATTGGATGTTGACTTTTGGTGTTAACATCAATTGTTTAACCAAGAGTGTAACGTTTTCTAAGCCGGTAGCTGAGGAAGGAGGGAAGTTCTTGACCGCGGAGCAAGTGAAGAAGTCTTTGGATGGAGAAGCTAGTGTGTTTATGATGTTTTCTTCCTTGAAGGAAAGTAGTGAGAAAGGAATGGGTGATTTGCTGGTAGTGCAAGAGTTTTCAGAAGTTTTTCAGGACGACATTACCGATTTACCGCCAGAGAGGGAAGTTGAGTTTGCAATTGATTTGGTACCAGGAACGAGTGCTATTTCGATTGCGCCTTATCGGATGTCTGCATCAGAGTTAGGTGAATTGAACAAGCAGTTGGAAGATTTGCTCAAAAAGCAGTTTATCAGGCCGAGTGTTTCTCCGTGGGGCACTCTTGTGTTGTTGGTTAAGAAGAAAGATGGAAGCATGAGGTTGTGTGTGGATTATCGGCAGTTGAACAAAGTGACAATCAAGAATCCGTATCCGCTTTCGAGGATTGATGATTTGATGGATCAGTTGGTTGGTGCAGAAGTGTTCAGCAAGATTGATTTGAGATCAGGATATCATCAGATTAAAGTCAAGGCATAAGATATATCCAAAACTGCGTTCCGAACCAGGTATGGACACTATGAGTATTCTGTGATGCCATTTGGAGTATCTAATGCTCCAGGTGTTTTCATGGAATATATGAATAGAATATTTCATCCTTTTCTGGACCGTTTTGTGGTGGTGTTTATCGATGATATTTTGGTGTATTTGAAGTTGGAGAAAGAGCATGCCGAGCATTTGAGGATAATGTTGGGAGTCTTAAAGGAGAAGAAGTTGTTTGCTAAGTTGTCGAAGTGTGAGTTTTGGTTGCGTGAAGTGAGTTTCCTTGGTTATGTAATTTCTAAAGGTGGTATTGTCGTGGATCCGTCGAAGGTTGATGCAGTGTTGCAGTGGGAATCACCTAAGTCTGTTTTCGAAGTTAGAAGGTTTCTTGCTTTGGCAGGTTATTATCGGAGGTTCATTGAGGGATTCTCTAAGTTGGCGTTGCCATTGACGCAGTTGACTCGGAAAGGGCAAGAGTTGAAGAAGAGGTTGACTTCAGCTCCAGTGTTAATTTTGCCGAATTCGAAGGAATCGTTTGTGGTGTATTATGATGCTTCTAAGATGGGTCTTGGTGGTGTGCTTATGCAGAATCGTTAGGTTCTGGCTTATGCTTCGAGGCAATTGAAAGTGCTTGAGAAGAATTATCCGATTCATGACTTGGAATTGGCGGCCGTTGTGTATGTGTTGAAGATTTGGAGGCTTTATCTGTATGGTTCTAAGTTTGAGGTGTTCAGTGATCACAAGAGTTTGAAGTATTTGTTTGACCAGAAGGACTTGAATATGAGGCAGAGGAGATGGTTGGAGTATCTTAAGGATTTCGACTTTCAGTTGAGTTACCATCCTGGGAAGGCGAATGTTGTTGCTGATGCTTTGAGTAGGAAGTCGTTGCATATGTCTGCTTTGATGGTTAAAGAGTTGGAGTTGATTGAGCAGTTTCGAGATTTGAGTTTAGTTAGTGAGTTGACACCGGAGGGTGTGGGGTTGGGAATGTTGAAGCTAACGAGTAATATTTTGGAAGAGATTAAGAATGGTCAGAAGGAAGATTTGGAACTTATGGATAGAATGGTGTTGGTTAACCAAGGAAATGGTGAAGACTTCAGATTGGGTGAGAACGGTGTCTTGATGTTTCGTGATCGTGTTTGTGTACCAGATGTTCTTGAGCTTAAGAGACGGATTTTGGAAGAAGGTCACAGAAGTAGTTGAGTATTCATCCAGGAGCGACTAAGATGTATCAGGATTTGAAGAGGTTGTTTTGGTGGCCTGGAATGAAGAAGGAGATTGCAGAATTTGTGTATGCTTGTTTGGTTTGTCAGAAGTCTAAGATTGAACATCAGAAGCCTTCAGGTTTGATGCAACCGTTGTTTGTGCTAGAATGGAAGTGGGATAGTATCTCTATGGACGTTGTTGGAGCTTTACCGAAGACTGTGAAGGGTTTTGATTCGATTTGGGTGATTGTTGATCAGTTGACGAAGTCAGCATATTTTGTTCCTATCAAGACCGATATGTATGTGGCGAAGTTGGCTGAGATCTACATTGAGCAGATTGTTAGATTGCATGGTATTCCTTCTACTATTGTGTCGGATCGAGATCCGAGGTTTACTTCTAAGTTTTGGGAGTGTTTGCAGGTTGCTTTGGGAACTAATTTAAGGTTGAGTTCTGCTTATCATCCCCAGACCGATGGTCAGACGGAGAGGACTATTCAGAGTTTGGAATATTTGTTGAGATCTTGTGTTTTGGAGCAAGGTGTCAGTTGGGTCGAATGTTTACCGTTGATTGAATTTACGTACAACAACAATTTTCATTCCAGAATCGGAATGGCACCGTTTGAGATTTTGTATGGTCGGAGGTGTAGGACTCCTCTGTGTTGGTATGAATCAGGTGAAAGTGCTTTGTTAGGACCGAAAGTTGTGCAAGAGACTACGGAAAAGGTTATGATGATCCAAGAGAAGATGAGAGCGTCTCAGAGTATGCATAAGAGTTATCATGATAAGAGGAGGAAGGATATTGAGTTTCAGGTTGGTGATCATGTGTTTTTGAGAGTGAATCCTGTAACCAGTGTTGGACGTGCTTTGAAGTGTCGGAAGTTGACTCCTCGTTTTGTTGGACCTTTTGAAATCATTGAGAAGGTTGGGGTTGTAGCGTATCGGATTGCGTTACCGCCATCTTTGTCGAATCTTCATGATGTGTTTCATGTGTCTCAGTTGAGGAAGTATGTGTATGATGCGCCTCATGTAATTCAAGTGGATGATTTGGAGGTAAGAGATAATTGGACCGTTGAGACTTGGCCAGTTAGGATTGAGGATCGTGAAGAGAAGCGTTTGCGTGGCAAGGAGATCGTTTGGTTAAAGTGATTTGGGTTGGACCAACTGGAGAGAGTGCCACGTAGGAATCGGAGAGTATGATGAGGGTTGCGTATCCAGAGTTGTTTCCTTCAGGTAATTTTCGAGGGCGAAAATTCTTTTTAGTGGGGGAGAGTTGTAACAACCCGATTTTTGCTAGATTTATTTTATTATTTATTTTATGTGTGTTTTATGTAATCTTATGTGATTATTTACCTCTGTGTGTATTTTTGGTCGGGGATCGTAGAAATCGGTGTTAGAAGGGTATTTTAGTCATTTTGGACTTAGGGGTATTTTAGTCATTTTGAGAGTAAGGGTAATTTTGTAATTTAGTTGAAGATTATTTTTAGTGCTTAGTGAGAGTTATTATTTCACCAACTTACTAGAGAGAGTGTAGTAATTATTTATTTACCGGTAAGTGGCCGTTAGTGATATATTTTACCGTTAAGTGAGTAATAACATTTTTGGGGTTAGAATAGAAATGGGTTAGGCCCATTAAGATTGTGAATTAAGCCCAATTAAGGGAGCCTATATAATCTAATGTTAGTAGAGAAATATGGTTTTACCACATTTGTTCATTTGAGAAGAGAAGAGATAGTGGCTAGAGAGAAGAACAAGAACAAGGGTTAGAGCTAGAAGAGGGATTCATCATCTAGGAGCTAAATTGAAGCTTGGGTTAGAGAATCTTGGTGCTAGAGGTAAGAGGGTTAGATTTCAACCATAATTCCTAACTTTTCATTTCTACCCATTTTGTGAAATTGATGAATTGGACCTAATTAACTGTAAATTCGTGCTTATGTTTTGATGCAATGTTTGGGTATGTAAATTGAATGTTAATTGAGTTGTTGATGATGAACTTACATGCTTAAGTTGTGTTTCTATGTGTGCTTTGCATTTTTGTCCAAAAATGAAGATATGAGGTGTTGTTGTGATGAATTATTGATGAATTCATGATGGTTAGTTGCTGTGTTGTTGAGAGAAGTTGTTGTTGATGATTAAAACCTTGGGTAATTATAATTGTGAAGTTTGTTATGACCTTGTGTTGTTTTTGAAGTTTTAATGAAAAATGGGTCAAATGGTGATTTTTGTTAGGAGAATGTTTTGGGGCAAATTTTATATGAAATTGAGTGTCTTTTCATGTTTAGAAATGTTTAAACAAACTTTGGGATCAAATTTGAGTTTTGGGAAGTCAAAATTAGGGTTTTGGGGTGAAAATGAAGTTTTTCCTGAGACTGGACTGTCATAACTCGCAGTGGCGAGTAAGCTTACTCGCAATGGCGAGTGACTGATCACTCGCAATGGCGAGTGACTGATCACTCGCAATGGCGAGTGGACCTGCTCGCAATGGCAAGCTGCATAGGTCAGTACTCCCTGTTTTGCGTTTTTGTGCCTTTATCCCTCGTTTTTGTTTTGAACTGGTTTTTGGTATGAACATGAAAATTGTAGATAATATTTTTATCTTTCTAAAGGCATTGGTTTGACTTGAATATGATTTTTGGTTTTCAAATTATGGGGAAAATATTCTTGAAAAGTTTTATCGAAAAACCCGCATAACTAATTTTAAGTCGACCCAAACCTTGTGGACTGTTGTTAATCTTTGAGACTTGGTTTTTATGAGTTCAATTAAGGTTTTTAGTAGTATTTAAACTATGATGTGAGGGATCTAACTTGTTTTGATTTAAAAATGGAAATTTTTGTGAAAAGTGATAAAGGGAGACGAACTTTGTGATTTTTATGAATTCGTCCTATTTGGCCGGTGAAACGCCAAGGTATCCTCTACTGCACTCATATGTGGCCTGGAGGTATGCTTGGTTGAGGCGTTGGAAGTTGTTTACTCAGTTCTGGCTTAATGGCTCAATTATTTTCAATGTTGTGACTTTTGGAGACGAACTTGGTTGAAAATGATTTTTGAGAAGCAATTGCTTATGAACCCTTTATGAATAGATTAATATGATTATGAGATGAGGTATGAATGGTTGTTGAGTGATGAATATGATGTTTGTGATCATATGTTATAATTGTTCCTTTATTTGGATTGTAAGGAATTAAGTGGAAATGCGGCAACTATATGTTGATTTATGTGGAGATGATTGATGATGTATATCGGTGACAATTATATGTTGATTGAATTGTGGATGTTGTTGGTGATTGTATATATGTCAAGTGGTGGTGAATTGTTGTCGATGCATATATACTAATTGAATGGTGATTAACATGTTTATGTTATGTTGTTTGTTGAAAATGTTAAATGTTGATTGTTGGTGGTGAATTCATACATGCTAATTTGATGGTGATATTGTTGGTGAATGCATGTATGCAAAATGATGGTGATGGTGAGGTTATTATTGTTTGTGTGAACATATGCATTGAGTCGAGTCATATGTTCATGCATTCATGACTAATGGTGGCGGATTTTATATCCAATTGAGGTGATTACGATGTTTTTGTTGCATCGAAGGTGACGACCTTGAGTTGATTTGGTACCACATGCATCTAGAAGAGTCTAGAGCATTATATGCATTTGATTTGTTAATGAGTTGTGTCATAATTGAATATATGACTTGGTGAATTTTTGGTTTGGTGAAATTTGGTGAATGTTGTGATTGTGTGGATTCGTGTATATGTACATTGGTGGATTTTGGTTGATGGTTGTGAATGACTGAATTATGCTCTAATTGCATGTCTTATTTGTTTGTGCTTATACACTTGGTCAATCTATTTGATGATAATTAATTTGATAAAAATGATGGAGTGAGAGTTGTATATGTATATGCATATGATGTGGTGATTTCCTTGATGATGGTGATTACTTGCTTATAACTTTGAAATGATGAATTGTACTTTTGAATTAAGTATGTTAAGTGGAGAATAAGGTGAGTAATCCTTTCTTTAATTGATAATTGATGAACTTATGTCGATGATTTGTTTAGAAATTGGATATACTTCATATTCCATGTTAATAATGTGATAGCTTGAAATGTAAGTGATGGGGGATAATAATTATGTGATGCTAGTGTTCTAGGACGGATGATTATGTATATGTGATATGTATGAACCCTTGAATACTATGTTTTCATATGTGGATTATGATAATGTAATGCTAACCCTCAATGGTTTACCACCTACCTTTTCGTATGGACGGGTAGATGGAGTGCAGGATGCTTAGACCTTATGCTTGATGTTGCCGAGGAGTGGAGTTCCTCTTTTTATGAGCAAGTGTCTAGATTAGGGCTCTGATCTAGGTTAGTACTTGCATGTTGGATTTTGTTTTGACTATGTAGTTTGGAGTTGAGATATTATTGTATTTGAGATTTGGAGGATATGTTCTTATTATATTGAGCATTGAGGTTGTTTATGGACTATATGTATGTTCCGCTGCTATGTGATGTAACATGATCTTTATGCATGTATGTTTTAATTTGAAGACGTAGCATCTATTACTAGAATATATTCGTATGTTCGCACATTTTACCGCTTATTAGAAATAGGGTGTTACAAGTTGGTATCAGAGCCGTGGTCGGTCTTGTCCAAACCAAAACCTGATGAATTTCCTATTGTATGCCACATGTACGGGAGTACTGTCGGTACTTGTTGTGTTGTTTCGTTCTTTTAGGTTGTTTTAAGCGTAGTGGGGGAGTAGCAGGTTGTTTCAGGTTCGTTGGGTCTGGCAAGGGAAGGTATCTTTGGCTGCGGAGGCTCAGATTTTTGTGGTTTGTGTTAAGGTTCATGTTGATTTTGAGTTGGATCTTGTGTGTCTTCCGTTGAAGCATATGGACGTGATTTTCAGTATGGATTGGATGTTGACTTTTGGTGTTAACATCAATTGTTTAACCAAGAGTGTAACGTTTTCTAAGCCGGTAGCTGAGGAAGGAGGGAAGTTCTTGACCGCGGAGCAAGTGAAGAAGTCTTTGGATGGAGAAGCTAGTGTGTTTATGATGTTTTCTTCCTTGAAGGAAAGTAGTGAGAAAGGAATGGGTGATTTTCCGGTAGTGCAAGAGTTTTCAGAAGTTTTTCAGGACGACATTACCGATTTACCGCCAGAGAGGGAAGTTGAGTTTGCAATTGATTTGGTACCAGGAACGAGTGCTATTTCGATTGCGCCTTATCGGATGTCTGCATCAGAGTTAGGTGAATTGAACAAGCAGTTGGAAGATTTGCTCAAAAAGCAGTTTATCAGGCCGAGTGTTTCTCCGTGGGGCACTCTTGTGTTGTTGGTTAAGAAGAAAGATGGAAGCATGAGGTTGTGTGTGGATTATCGGCAGTTGAACAAAGTGACAATCAAGAATCCGTATCCGCTTTCGAGGATTGATGATTTGATGGATCAGTTGGTTGGTGCAGAAGTGTTCAGCAAGATTGATTTGAGATCAGGATATCATCAGATTAAAGTCAAGGCATAAGATATATCCAAAACTGCGTTCCGAACCAGGTATGGACACTATGAGTATTCTGTGATGCCATTTGGAGTATCTAATGCTCCAGGTGTTTTCATGGAATATATGAATAGAATATTTCATCCTTTTCTGGACCGTTTTGTGGTGGTGTTTATCGATGATATTTTGGTGTATTTGAAGTTGGAGAAAGAGCATGCCGAGCATTTGAGGATAATGTTGGGAGTCTTAAAGGAGAAGAAGTTGTTTGCTAAGTTGTCGAAGTGTGAGTTTTGGTTGCGTGAAGTGAGTTTCCTTGGTTATGTAATTTCTAAAGGTGGTATTGTCGTGGATCCGTCGAAGGTTGATGCAGTGTTGCAGTGGGAATCACCTAAGTCTGTTTTCGAAGTTAGAAGGTTTCTTGCTTTGGCAGGTTATTATCGGAGGTTCATTGAGGGATTCTCTAAGTTGGCGTTGCCATTGACGCAGTTGACTCGGAAAGGGCAAGAGTTGAAGAAGAGGTTGACTTCAGCTCCAGTGTTAATTTTGCCGAATTCGAAGGAATCGTTTGTGGTGTATTATGATGCTTCTAAGATGGGTCTTGGTGGTGTGCTTATGCAGAATCGTTAGGTTCTGGCTTATGCTTCGAGGCAATTGAAAGTGCTTGAGAAGAATTATCCGATTCATGACTTGGAATTGGCGGCCGTTGTGTATGTGTTGAAGATTTGGAGGCTTTATCTGTATGGTTCTAAGTTTGAGGTGTTCAGTGATCACAAGAGTTTGAAGTATTTGTTTGACCAGAAGGACTTGAATATGAGGCAGAGGAGATGGTTGGAGTATCTTAAGGATTTCGACTTTCAGTTGAGTTACCATCCTGGGAAGGCGAATGTTGTTGCTGATGCTTTGAGTAGGAAGTCGTTGCATATGTCTGCTTTGATGGTTAAAGAGTTGGAGTTGATTGAGCAGTTTCGAGATTTGAGTTTAGTTAGTGAGTTGACACCGGAGGGTGTGGGGTTGGGAATGTTGAAGCTAACGAGTAATATTTTGGAAGAGATTAAGAATGGTCAGAAGGAAGATTTGGAACTTATGGATAGAATGGTGTTGGTTAACCAAGGAAATGGTGAAGACTTCAGATTGGGTGAGAACGGTGTCTTGATGTTTCGTGATCGTGTTTGTGTACCAGATGTTCTTGAGCTTAAGAGACGGATTTTGGAAGAAGGTCACAGAAGTAGTTGAGTATTCATCCAGGAGCGACTAAGATGTATCAGGATTTGAAGAGGTTGTTTTGGTGGCCTGGAATGAAGAAGGAGATTGCAGAATTTGTGTATGCTTGTTTGGTTTGTCAGAAGTCTAAGATTGAACATCAGAAGCCTTCAGGTTTGATGCAACCGTTGTTTGTGCTAGAATGGAAGTGGGATAGTATCTCTATGGACGTTGTTGGAGCTTTACCGAAGACTGTGAAGGGTTTTGATTCGATTTGGGTGATTGTTGATCAGTTGACGAAGTCAGCATATTTTGTTCCTATCAAGACCGATATGTATGTGGCGAAGTTGGCTGAGATCTACATTGAGCAGATTGTTAGATTGCATGGTATTCCTTCTACTATTGTGTCGGATCGAGATCCGAGGTTTACTTCTAAGTTTTGGGAGTGTTTGCAGGTTGCTTTGGGAACTAATTTAAGGTTGAGTTCTGCTTATCATCCCCAGACCGATGGTCAGACGGAGAGGACTATTCAGAGTTTGGAATATTTGTTGAGATCTTGTGTTTTGGAGCAAGGTGTCAGTTGGGTCGAATGTTTACCGTTGATTGAATTTACGTACAACAACAATTTTCATTCCAGAATCGGAATGGCACCGTTTGAGATTTTGTATGGTCGGAGGTGTAGGACTCCTCTGTGTTGGTATGAATCAGGTGAAAGTGCTTTGTTAGGACCGAAAGTTGTGCAAGAGACTACGGAAAAGGTTATGATGATCCAAGAGAAGATGAGAGCGTCTCAGAGTATGCATAAGAGTTATCATGATAAGAGGAGGAAGGATATTGAGTTTCAGGTTGGTGATCATGTGTTTTTGAGAGTGAATCCTGTAACCAGTGTTGGACGTGCTTTGAAGTGTCGGAAGTTGACTCCTCGTTTTGTTGGACCTTTTGAAATCATTGAGAAGGTTGGGGTTGTAGCGTATCGGATTGCGTTACCGCCATCTTTGTCGAATCTTCATGATGTGTTTCATGTGTCTCAGTTGAGGAAGTATGTGTATGATGCGCCTCATGTAATTCAAGTGGATGATTTGGAGGTAAGAGATAATTGGACCGTTGAGACTTGGCCAGTTAGGATTGAGGATCGTGAAGAGAAGCGTTTGCGTGGCAAGGAGATCGTTTGGTTAAAGTGATTTGGGTTGGACCAACTGGAGAGAGTGCCACGTAGGAATCGGAGAGTATGATGAGGGTTGCGTATCCAGAGTTGTTTCCTTCAGGTAATTTTCGAGGGCGAAAATTCTTTTTAGTGGGGGAGAGTTGTAACAACCCGATTTTTGCTAGATTTATTTTATTATTTATTTTATGTGTGTTTTATGTAATCTTATGTGATTATTTACCTCTGTGTGTATTTTTGGTCGGGGATCGTAGAAATCGGTGTTAGAAGGGTATTTTAGTCATTTTGGACTTAGGGGTATTTTAGTCATTTTGAGAGTAAGGGTAATTTTGTAATTTAGTTGAAGATTATTTTTAGTGCTTAGTGAGAGTTATTATTTCACCAACTTACTAGAGAGAGTGTAGTAATTATTTATTTACCGGTAAGTGGCCGTTAGTGATATATTTTACCGTTAAGTGAGTAATAACATTTTTGGGGTTAGAATAGAAATGGGTTAGGCCCATTAAGATTGTGAATTAAGCCCAATTAAGGGAGCCTATATAATCTAATGTTAGTAGAGAAATATGGTTTTACCACATTTGTTCATTTGAGAAGAGAAGAGATAGTGGCTAGAGAGAAGAACAAGAACAAGGGTTAGAGCTAGAAGAGGGATTCATCATCTAGGAGCTAAATTGAAGCTTGGGTTAGAGAATCTTGGTGCTAGAGGTAAGAGGGTTAGATTTCAACCATAATTCCTAACTTTTCATTTCTACCCATTTTGTGAAATTGATGAATTGGACCTAATTAACTGTAAATTCGTGCTTATGTTTTGATGCAATGTTTGGGTATGTAAATTGAATGTTAATTGAGTTGTTGATGATGAACTTACATGCTTAAGTTGTGTTTCTATGTGTGCTTTGCATTTTTGTCCAAAAATGAAGATATGAGGTGTTGTTGTGATGAATTATTGATGAATTCATGATGGTTAGTTGCTGTGTTGTTGAGAGAAGTTGTTGTTGATGATTAAAACCTTGGGTAATTATAATTGTGAAGTTTGTTATGACCTTGTGTTGTTTTTGAAGTTTTAATGAAAAATGGGTCAAATGGTGATTTTTGTTAGGAGAATGTTTTGGGGCAAATTTTATATGAAATTGAGTGTCTTTTCATGTTTAGAAATGTTTAAACAAACTTTGGGATCAAATTTGAGTTTTGGGAAGTCAAAATTAGGGTTTTGGGGTGAAAATGAAGTTTTTCCTGAGACTGGACTGTCATAACTCGCAGTGGCGAGTAAGCTTACTCGCAATGGCGAGTGACTGATCACTCGCAATGGCGAGTGACTGATCACTCGCAATGGCGAGTGGACCTGCTCGCAATGGCAAGCTGCATAGGTCAGTACTCCCTGTTTTGCGTTTTTGTGCCTTTATCCCTCGTTTTTGTTTTGAACTGGTTTTTGGTATGAACATGAAAATTGTAGATAATATTTTTATCTTTCTAAAGGCATTGGTTTGACTTGAATATGATTTTTGGTTTTCAAATTATGGGGAAAATATTCTTGAAAAGTTTTATCGAAAAACCCGCATAACTAATTTTAAGTCGACCCAAACCTTGTGGACTGTTGTTAATCTTTGAGACTTGGTTTTTATGAGTTCAATTAAGGTTTTTAGTAGTATTTAAACTATGATGTGAGGGATCTAACTTGTTTTGATTTAAAAATGGAAATTTTTGTGAAAAGTGATAAAGGGAGACGAACTTTGTGATTTTTATGAATTCGTCCTATTTGGCCGGTGAAACGCCAAGGTATCCTCTACTGCACTCATATGTGGCCTGGAGGTATGCTTGGTTGAGGCGTTGGAAGTTGTTTACTCAGTTCTGGCTTAATGGCTCAATTATTTTCAATGTTGTGACTTTTGGAGACGAACTTGGTTGAAAATGATTTTTGAGAAGCAATTGCTTATGAACCCTTTATGAATAGATTAATATGATTATGAGATGAGGTATGAATGGTTGTTGAGTGATGAATATGATGTTTGTGATCATATGTTATAATTGTTCCTTTATTTGGATTGTAAGGGATTAAGTGGAAATGCGGCAACTATATGTTGATTTATGTGGAGATGATTGATGATGTATATCGGTGACAATTATATGTTGATTGAATTGTGGATGTTGTTGGTGATTGTATATATGTCAAGTGGTGGTGAATTGTTGTCGATGCATATATACTAATTGAATGGTGATTAACATGTTTATGTTATGTTGTTTGTTGAAAATGTTAAATGTTGATTGTTGGTGGTGAATTCATACATGCTAATTTGATGGTGATATTGTTGGTGAATGCATGTATGCAAAATGATGGTGATGGTGAGGTTATTATTGTTTGTGTGAACATATGCATTGAGTCGAGTCATATGTTCATGCATTCATGACTAATGGTGGCGGATTTTATATCCAATTGAGGTGATTACGATGTTTTTGTTGCATCGAAGGTGACGACCTTGAGTTGATTTGGTACCACATGCATCTAGAAGAGTCTAGAGCATTATATGCATTTGATTTGTTAATGAGTTGTGTCATAATTGAATATATGACTTGGTGAATTTTTGGTTTGGTGAAATTTGGTGAATGTTGTGATTGTGTGGATTCGTGTATATGTACATTGGTGGATTTTGGTTGATGGTTGTGAATGACTGAATTATGCTCTAATTGCATGTCTTATTTTTTTGTGCTTATACACTTGGTCAATCTATTTGATGATAATTAATTTGATAAAAATGATGGAGTGAGAGTTGTATATGTATATGCATATGATGTGGTGATTTCCTTGATGATGGTGATTACTTGCTTATAACTTTGAAATGATGAATTGTACTTTTGAATTAAGTATGTTAAGTGGAGAATAAGGTGAGTAATCCTTTCTTTAATTGATAATTGATGAACTTATGTCGATGATTTGTTTAGAAATTGGATATACTTCATATTCCATGTTAATAATGTGATAGCTTGAAATGTAAGTGATGGGGGATAATAATTATGTGATGCTAGTGTTCTAGGACGGATGATTATGTATATGTGATATGTATGAACCCTTGAATACTATGTTTTCATATGTGGATTATGATAATGTAATGCTAACCCTCAATGGTTTACCACCTACCTTTTCGTATGGACGGGTAGATGGAGTGCAGGATGCTTAGACCTTATGCTTGATGTTGCCGAGGAGTGGAGTTCCTCTTTTTATGAGCAAGTGTCTAGATTAGGGCTCTGATCTAGGTTAGTACTTGCATGTTGGATTTTGTTTTGACTATGTAGTTTGGAGTTGAGATATTATTGTATTTGAGATTTGGAGGATATGTTCTTATTATATTGAGCATTGAGGTTGTTTATGGACTATATGTATGTTCCGCTGCTATGTGATGTAACATGATCTTTATGCATGTATGTTTTAATTTGAAGACGTAGCATCTAATACTAGAATATATTCGTATGTTCGCACGTTTTACCGCTTATTAGAAATAGGGTGTTACAAGTTGGTATCAGAGCCGTGGTCGGTCTTGTCCAGACCAAAACCTGATGAATTTCCTATTGTATGCCACATGTACGGGAGTACTGTCGGTACTTGTTATGTTGTTTCGTTCTTTTAGGTGGTTTTAAGCGTAGTGGGGGAGTAGCAGGTTGTTTTAGGTTCGTTGGGTCTGGCAAGGGAAGGTATCTTTGGCTGCGGAGGCTCAGTTTTTTGTGGTTTGTGTTAAGGTTCATGTTGATTTTGAGTTGGATCTTGTGTGTCTTCCGTTGAAGCTTATGGACGTGATTTTCAGTATGGATTGGATGTTGACTTTTGGTGTTAACATCAATTGTTTAACCAAGAGTGTAACGTTTTCTAAGCCGGTAGCTGAGGAAGGAGGGAAGTTCTTGACCGCGGAGCAAGTGAAGAAGTCTTTGGATGGAGAAGCTAGTGTGTTTATGATGTTTGCTTCCTTGAAGGAAAGTAGTGAGAAAGGAGTGGGTGATTTGCCGGTAGTGCAAGAGTTTCCAGAAGTTTTTCAGGACGACATTACCGATTTACCTCCAGAGAGGGAAGTTGAGTTTGCAATTGATTTGGTACCAGGAACGAGTGCTATTTCGATTGCGCCTTATCGGATGTCTGCATCAGAGTTAGGTGAATTGAACAAGCAGTTGGAAGATTTGCTCAAAAAGCAGTTTATCAGGCCGGGTGTTTCTCCGTGGGGCACTCTTGTGTTGTTGGTTAAGAAGAAAGATGGAAGCATGAGGTTGTGTGTGGATTATCGGCAGTTGAACAAAGTGACAATCAAGAATCCGTATCCGCTTTCGAGGATTGATGATTTGATGGATCAGTTGGTTGGTGCAGAAGTGTTCAGCAAGATTGATTTGAGATCAGGATATCATCAGATTAGAGTCAAGGCATAAGATATATCCAAAACTGCATTCCGAACCAGGTATGGACACTATGAGTATTCTGTGATGTCATTTGGAGTATCTAATGCTCCAGGTGTTTTCATGGAATATATGAATAGAATATTTCATCCTTTTCTGGACCGTTTTGTGGTGGTGTTTATCGATGATATTTTGGTGTATTTGAAGTTGGAGAAAGAGCATGCCGAGCATTTGAGGATAATGTTGGGAGTCTTAAAGGAGAAGAAGTTGTTTGCTAAGTTGTCGAAGTGTGAGTTTTGGTTGCGTGAAGTGAGTTTCCTTGGTTATGTAATTTCTAAAGGTGGTATTGTCGTGGATCCGTCGAAGGTTGATGCAGTGTTGCAGTGGGAATCACCTAAGTCTGTTTTCGAAGTTAGAAGCTTTCTTGCTTTGGCAGGTTATTATCGGAGGTTCATTGAGGGATTCTCTAAGTTGGCGTTGCCATTGACGCAGTTGACTCGGAAAGGGCAAGAGTTGAAGAAGAGGTTGACTTCAGCTCCAGTGTTAATTTTGCCGAATTCGAAGGAATCGTTTGTGGTGTATTATGATGCTTCTAAGATGGGTCTTGGTGGTGTGCTTATGCAGAATCGTTAGGTTCTGGCTTATGCTTCGAGGCAATTGAAAGTGCTTGAGAAGAATTATCCGATTCATGACTTGGAATTGGCGGCCGTTGTGTATGTGTTGAAGATTTGGAGGCATTATCTGTATGGTTCTAAGTTTGAGGTGTTCAGTGATCACAAGAGTTTGAAGTATTTGTTTGACCAGAAGGACTTGAATATGAGGCAGAGGAGATGGTTGGAGTATCTTAAGGATTTCGACTTTCAGTTGAGTTACCATCCTAGGAAGGCGAATGTTGTTGCTGATGCTTTGAGTAGGAAGTCGTTGCATATGTCTGCTTTGATGGTTAAAGAGTTGGAGTTGATTGAGCAGTTTCGAGATTTGAGTTTAGTTAGTGAGTTGACACCGGAGGGTGTGAGGTTGGGAATGTTGAAGCTAACGAGTAATATTTTGGAAGAGATTAAGAATGGTCAGAAGGAAGATTTGGAACTTATGGATAGAATGGTGTTGGTTAACCAAGGCAAAGGTGAAGACTTCAGATTGGGTGAGAACGGTGTCTTGATGTTTCGTGATCGTGTTTGTGTACCAGATGTTCTTGAGCTTAAGAGACGGATTTTGGAAGAAGGTCACAGAAGTAGTTGAGTATTCATCCAGGAGCGACTAAGATGTATCAGGATTTGAAGAGGTTGTTTTGGTGGCCTGGAATGAAGAAGGAGATTGCAGAATTTGTGTATGCTTGTTTGGTTTGTCAGAAGTCTAAGATTGAACATCAGAAGCCTTCAGGTTTGATGCAACCGTTGTTTGTGCCAGAATGGAAGTGGGATAGTATCTCTATGGACGTTGTTGGAGCTTTACCGAAGACTGTGAAGGGTTTTGATTCGATTTGGGTGATTGTTGATCAGTTGACGAAGTCAACATATTTTGTTCCTATCAAGACCGATATGTCTGTGGCGAAGTTGGCTGAGATCTACATTAAGCAGATTGTTAGATTGCATGGTATTCCTTCTACTATTGTGTCGGATCGGGATCCGAGGTTTACTTCTAAGTTTTGGGAGTGTTTGCAGGTTGCTTTGGGAACTAATTTAAGGTTGAGTTCTGCTTATCATCCCCAGACCGATGGTCAGACGGAGAGGACTATTCAGAGTTTGGAATATTTGTTGAGAGCTTGTGTTTTGGAGCAAGGTGTCAGTTGGGTCGAATGTTTACCGTTGATTGAATTTACGTACAACAACAGTTTTCATTCCAGAATCGGAATGGCACCGTTTGAGGTTTTGTATGGTCGGAGGTGTAGGACTCCTCTGTGTTGGTATGAATCAGGTGAAAGTGCTTTGTTAGGACCGAAAGTTGTGCAAGAGACTACGGAAAAGGTTATGATGATCCAAGAGAAGATGAGAGCGTCTCAGAGTATGCAGAAGAGTTATCATGATAAGAGGAGGAAGGAAATTGAGTTTCAGGTTGGTGATCATGTGTTTTTGAGAGTGAATCCTGTAACCAGTGTTGGACGTGCTTTGAAGTGTCGGAAGTTGACTCCTCGTTTTGTTGGACCTTTTGAAATCATTGAGAAGGTTGGGGTTGTAGCGTATCGGATCGCGTTACCGCCATCTTTGTCGAATCTTCATGATGTGTTTCATGTGTCTCAGTTGAGGAAGTATGTGTATGATGCGCCTCATGTAATTCAAGTGGATGATTTGGAGGTAAGAGATAATTGGACCGTTGAGACTTGGCCAGTTAGGATTGAGGATCGTGAAGAGAAGCGTTTGCGTGGCAAGGAGATCGTTTGGTTAAAGTGATTTGGGTTGGACCAACTGGAGAGAGTGCCACGTAGGAATCGGAGAGTATGATGAGGGTTGCGTATCCAGAGTTGTTTCCTTCAGGTAATTTTCGAGGGCGAAAATTCTTTTTAGTGGGGGAGAGTTGTAACAGCCCGATTTTCGCTAGATTTATTTTATTATTTATTTTATGTGTGTTTTATGTAATCTTATGTGATTATTTACCTCTGTGTGTATTTTTGGTCGGGGATCGTAGAAATCGGTGTTAGAAGGGTATTTTAGTCATTTTGGACTTAGGGGTATTTTAGTCATTTTGAGAGTAAGGGTAATTTTGTAATTTAGTTGAAGATTATTTTTAGTGCTTAGTGAGAGTTATTATTTCACCAACTTACTAGAGAGAGTGTAGTAATTATTTATTTACCGGTAAGTGGCCGTTAGTGATATATTTTACCGTTAAGTGAGTAATAACATTTTTGGGGTTAGAATAGAAATGGGTTAGGCCCATTAAGATTGTGAATTAAGCCCAATTAAGGGAGCCTATATAATCTAATGTTAGTAGAGAAATATGGTTTTACCACATTTGTTCATTTGAGAAGAGAAGAGATAGTGGCTAGAGAGAAGAACAAGAACAAGGGTTAGAGCTAGAAGAGGGATTCATCATCTAGGAGCTAAATTGAAGCTTGGGTTAGAGAATCTTGGTGCTAGAGGTAAGAGGGTTAGATTTCAACCATAATTCCTAACTTTTCATTTCTACCCATTTTGTGAAATTGATGAATTGGACCTAATTAACAGTAAATTCGTGCTTATGTTTTGATGCAATGTTTGGGTATGTAAATTGAATGTTAATTGAGTTGTTGATGATGAAATTACATGCTTAAATTGTGGTTATATGTGTGCTTTACATTTTTGTCCAAAAATGAAGATATGAGGTGTTGTTGTGATGAATTATTGATGAATTCATGATGGTTGGTTGCTGTGTTGTTGAGAGAAGTTGTTGTTGATGATTAAAACCTTGGGTAATTATAATTGTGGAGTTGTTATGACCTTGTGTTGTTTTTGAAGTTTTAATGAAAAATGGGTCAAATGGTGATTTTTGTTAGGAGAATGTTTTGGGGCAAATTTTATATGAAATTGAGTGTCTTTTAATGTTTAGAAATGTTTAAACAAACTTTGGGATCAAATTTGAGCTTTGGGAAGTGAAAATTGGGGTTTTGGGGTGAAAATGAAGTTTTCCCCGAGACTGGACTGTCATAACTCGCAGTGGCGAGTAAGCTTACTCGCAATGGCGAATGATTGATCACTCGCAATGGCGAGTGGACCTGCTCGCAATGGCAAGCTGCATAGGTCAGTACTCCCTGTTTTGCGTTTTTGTGCCTTTATCCCTCGTTTTTGTTTTGAACTGGTTTTTGGTATGAACATGAAAATTGTAGATAATATTTTTAGCTTTCTAAAGGCATTGGTTTGACTTGAATATGATTTTTGGTTTTCAAATTATGGGGAAAATATTATTGAAAAGTTTTATCGACCCAAACCTTGTGGAATGTTTTTAATCTTTGAGACTTGATTTTTATGAGTTCAATTAAGGTGTTTAGTAGTATTTAAACTATGATGTGAGGGATCTAACTTGTTTTGATTTAAAAATGGAAATTTTTGTGAAAAGTGATAAATGGAGACGAACTTTGTGATTTTTATGAATTCGTCGTATTTGGACGGTGAAACGCCAAGGTATCCTCTACTGCACTCATATGTGGCCTAGAGGTATGCGTGGTTGAGGCATTGGAACTTGTTTACTCAGTTCTGGCTTAATGGCTCAATTATTTTCAATGTTGTGACTTTTGGAGACGAACTTGGTTGAAAATGATTTTTGAGAACCAATTGCTTATGAACCCTTTATGAATAGATTAATATGATTATGAGATGAGGTATGAATGGTTGTGGAGTGATGAATATGATGTTTGTGATCATATTTTATAATTGTTCCTTTATTTGGACTGTAAGGAATTATGTGGAAATGCGGCAACTATATGTTGATTTATGTGGAGATGATTGATGATGTATATCGGTGACAATTATATGTTGATTGAATTGTGGATGTTGTTGGTGATTGTATATATGTCAAGTGGTGGTGAATTGTTGTCGATGCATATATACTAATTGAATGGTGATTAACATGTTTATGTTATGTTGTTTGTTGAAAATGTTAAATGTTGATTGTTGGTGGTGAATTCATACATGCTAATTTGACGGTGATATTGTTGGTGAATGCATGTATGCAAAATGATGGTGATGGTGAGGTGATTATTGTTTTTGTGAACATATGCATTGAGTCGAGTCATATGTTCATGCATTCATGACTGATGGTGGCGGATTTTATATCCAATTGAGGTGCTTATGATGTTTTTGTTGCATCGAAGGTGACAACCTTGAGGTGATTTGGTACCACCTGCATATAGAAGTGTCTAGAGCATTATATGCATTTGATTAGTTGATGAGTCGTGTCATAATTGAATATATGACTTGGTGAATTTGTGGTTTGGTGAAATTTGGTGAATGTTGTGATTGTGTGGATTCGTGTATATGTACATTGGTGGATTTTGGTTGATGGTTGTGAATGATTGAATTATGCTTTAATTGCATGTCTTATTTTTTTGTGCTTATACACTTGGTCAATCTATTTGATGATAACTAATTTGATAAAAATGATGGAGTGAGAGTTGTATATGTATATGCATATGATGTGGTGATTTCCTTGATGATGGTGATTACTTGCTTATAACTTTGAAATGATGAATTGTACTTTTGAATTAAGTATGCTAAGTGGAGAATAAGGTGAGTAATCCTTTCTTTAATTGATAATTGATGAACTTATGTCGATGATTTGTTTAGAAATTGGATATACTTGCTATGCCATGTTAATAATGTGATAGCTTGAAATGTAAGATATGGGGGATAATAATTATGTGATGCTAGTGTTCTAGGAGGGATGATTATGTATATGTGATATGTATGAACCCGTGAATACTATGTTTTCATATGTGGATTATGATGATGTAATGCTAACCCTCAGTGGTTTACCACCTACCTTTCCGTATGGACGGGTAGATGGAGTGCAGGATGCTTAGACCTTATGCTTGATTTTGCCGAGGAGTGGAGCTCCTCTTTTTATGTGCAAGTGTCTAGATTAGGGCTCTGATCTAGGGTAGTACTTGCATGTTGGATTTTGTTTTGACTATGTAGTTTGGAGTTGAGATATTATTGTATTTGAGATTTGGAGGATATGTTCTTATTATTTTGAGCATTGAGGTTGTTAATGGACTATATGTATGTTCCGCTGCTATGTGATGTAACATGATCTTTATGCATGTATGTTTTAATTTGAAGACGTAGCATCTATTTCTAGAATATATTCGTATGTTTGCGCGTTTTACCGCTTATTAGAAATAGGGTGTTACAATAGGTATAATAGCTAGGGATGATAATGGTTGGCTATTTGTAGATTTTGGAGTTTCAGAGTTGCTAGTTGAGGGTTGATCAGAGACAGACTCTATAATCACAGTAGAGACAGATTGCTCAATCTCCAAATCAGTAGCATCTGATGTGACTATATTGTCAGGATCACTAATGGTTTCAGGTAAGGGTGTTAGGATTTGTCCAGGAACATAGTGTTCAGGAACAATATATTCAAGAATGTTGGATGAAAAGGTATGCTCATGAGCAGGTTGTTCAGGAACAATGTGTTCAGGAACAACAGGCTCAGGAATAGAAACATGCTCAGATGTAGAGACATGTTCAGAGCTAGAGACATGAGCAGGGCTAATTGTTGTGGTCATCTGTTGGTTTGGTGATTGGTGTTGGGGGCTTTCTGAAGCAGTTTCCATAGAAACTTCTTCAGAGGCTCTTTGTAAGGTAGGCTCAACATTTGGCAGTTCACCAGAGTATTGACTGACCAAGTTGTCTAAGACAGTTGTGTCTTGGGTTTGATTTATTGAAGAGGGTGCTTGAGATGATGACGAGGGTTCAATATTCTCATCAGAAGGAACCATGTTAAGTGGTTAAATCATTGGTGGTCTTAAAGGATTGCAACTAACAGGAAATCTATTGTAGAGATCTGCTTTTCTTTGAGCTAGGCCAATGACTCTTTCATCTATATCAGTTCTAACAGGTTCTTGAGAAATATTGGTTTTAGGCTTTTTGTGTTTGACATTGTATATTTGGCCTAAAGGTATGTCATCTGTGTTAGTGGATGATGAAGATGTGGATTGGGAGGGTGATGATTGGGTTAAGTCTGATTCTATGTTTACAATAGTATGAGTGTGTGAGAGATCAGGATTACCTCTTTCATCAGCTTCTGGAGCAACATCTGAGCTAGCAGCAATGTCCTCCTGAGTTCCTCCACCAACAGTCAAAATCATCATCAGATTACTAGCTTCTGAAATTGCCAACTCTTGCACATCTTCAGTAGCCTTGACAATTTCTTCAGCATCAACGACTACATCTCCTCTAATAACACTGGATGCAGGGATCTCTATATCCTTTGCAATCTCTAGAGCCTTCTGGAGTGCAGCAGCATCCTCAACTTTCTTCTTCTTCATTTCCCTGGTGACCAATCCAGATGCAGCTTCAATACCTTCAACTTCCTCAGTCATAGAGGGCGACTCTTTGATTTTCCTTATAGCTGGTTTAATCTTCCTTTTGGGAATAGGAGGTTGTTCAGGAGCAATCTGAGTTGAAGCAGCAGCTACCTTGCCACTTCTGGTTCTTCTGTTCAGGACCTCCTCAGTGTTCAAGTCCTGAACCTCTTCTTCAATTGATTGCATGCCAGAGCCACCAATCTTAAGCTTTTCAGCAACAGCTTTCCCTTTCTTTGCCTTCTTGGCAGATTGTTCAGCTTCAAGGTATTCTTCCTTAGAGGTCACCATCCTCTTGGATTTTCTGCTTTTTGCGACTGGCAGAGCACCACCATACATTTCATCAGGTACATCATCCATCCTGATGACCTAGCCATATGTTTCATAATGGTTTTTTATGAAGTGTATCTGAACTTCAATAGGGTCCTTCTTGCAGATGGGTGGAAAGTTCTCCATTAAGTTGGACTTAGCACTAGATTCATTCAAGTCAGTACTGAGCTTGGTGACTGTACTGATCAGCTTCATGTGCTTGAGTGTCTTAGCATTGATGAACTTCCCAGTTGTAGTGTCAAGCTGCTCATCTGAATAGATTTTGGACACCACTGAGTACATCCAGAATCCCTTCTTGATGAAGGATCTCTGATATCAGCCTTCCATAAGGAACCCAACATCTTTTCTTCTGTTGACTCTCCCTCAGCTCCTTGATCATATACTTGAAAATGTATTTGGGAGCATTTACTTTTTCCTTCTGAATGAAGTGATGAAGGAAAACCTTCTTCCCCATTGAAGGTTGATCACCACCACTACCTTTAGGAAGCAGATTCTCATTCTGAATCTTCAGAAGCATTTTCTTTTCAATACTCAGGTCAGCATATTTTCTTGGAGTGCTGGAGTTGAACATGGACAAGTTTACAGTTTCATTCCAGGGGCTGTTCTTGGCATTTGGAATTTCTACTCCTGAGTATTTACAAGAAGCATCTAATCTGAGTACGGATGCTATTTGCCATTCAGCAATAAATACAGGAATCCCCATAACACTTGACCTAATTTTCACACAAGTGAATGGTGCCAAACCCATTTCTTCTCTTATCTTCCCAGCCAGAGAGGGATTTAACAGAATCTTATGTCTTTCTTCAGCTTCAGAAGCAGCTTTGTCGTAAACTGATGCTCTTACTTAGAAGTGCTTTACCAGTGCTTCGTATGTTGGTCCATTCAACATGTTGAAGTATGGCATAAGCCCTTGTGCTTCGTAGTAGCTTTTGATGTCACACCCATGGAAGGCTAGAGACTCAAAATCCACAAGATTCTCTGTTTGAATCTTTAACTCCCATTCTTCCAAGGACATAGTCCTTCCCTTAATCTCGTAGGCAGGGGCTTCTTGTGAGGACGATTCTGGAGCATTTTGTTGTTGCATGCTAGAGGTTGATTCTGGAATATCTTGATTTGAACTAGATGATGCCATAGATGATGATGAAGATTTTATGGTTCTAAGGATTTAAGAAGCAGAGAGATGCTCTTACTTCGCAACGAAGGTTGACAGAGGAAAGTGTTTGTAGTGATGTGAGTAGTGTGTGAATTGACTAAGTGTTTTGAGTAAAACGTTTCCAATTAAGAAAAGAGACAAACAAACACAACATTAATGACAAAGGGGGTGCGTGATAGTACATTCAAAGCTATAATCATCATTGCCCTCTTAAGTTATACACCAATACAAATAAGCCATGTCAGAAGTTCTCAGAGTAACTGCCAAGTTAGTGGGCCAGGTGTTACCAAAAAATAACTTCCAGCGTTTCCACTAACTGTGCTATTCAGAAGCACAAAACCCAGCTTCTGGACTTCAGATGCTGACGTCATCATCAGAAGCACATTTTCCTCAGAACCTCAATAAAGAGCTTCTGATGGATCATAGCTTCTGAACTGACTTCAGAACCTAAATTCCTATTCAGGAGCAAGCAAACTTTAATCAGACACAAAGTGCATGTTCAAATTTTTCTTTATAAAATCAAATCTTTCAACAGTTAAAGACTTAGTAAATATATCAGCCCATTGATTCTCAGTATCAATGAATTGTATATCTAAAATTCCTTTTTGAACATAGTCTCTGATAAAATGGTGTTTGATTTCAATATGCTTGGCTCTAAAATGCAAAATTGGATTTTTAGACAAACAAATAGCAGCAGTATTATCACAATAAATGGGAATACTATTAGCATTAATCTGATAGTCTTCCAACTGATGTTTCATCCAAAGTAGTTGTGTACAACAAATTGCAGCTGAGATGTATTCTTCTTCTGCTGTAGACATAGCAATAGTTGCTTGTCTTTTGCTAGCCTAGGATATAAGATTATCACCCAGAAATTGACAATTGCCACTGATTGACTTTCTTTCAATCCTGTCACCAGCATAATCAGCATCACAAAATCTAACCAACTTATAATCTAGGGATTTCCTATAAAGGAGTCCAAGATTAGTTGTTCCTTTCAGATACCTGGAGATTCTCTTAACAACTGTTAAATGAGATTCTCTAGGATCTGATTGGAATCTTGCACACAAGCATACACTGAACAAAATATCTGACCTAGATGCAGTGAGGTATAACAAAGAACCAATCATAACTCTGTACAGCTTCTGGTCTACGTTAGTTCCAGTATCTTCTTTGCTTAAGGTGTAGGTTGGATGCATTGGAGTGTTCATCACTTTACAATCTTCTTGCTTGAACTTCTTCAGAAGCTCCTTAGTGTATTTTGTTTGATGAACATAGACTCCATCTTTGCTTTGATTGATTTGAATGCCAAGGAAGAACTTCAGCTCTCCCATCATGCTCATTTCAAATTCATCCAGCATTAACTTAGAAAATTCCTTGCAAAGAGATGCATTAGTAGAACCAAATATTATATCATCAGCATATATTTGCACAACAAGAATATCTTTCTCAAGAGTCCTTCTGAAGAGTGTTGTGTCAACTTGGCCTCTTTTAAAATCATTTTTAATTAGGAAATTACTAAGTCTATCATACCAAGCTCTAGGAGCTTGTTTCAAGCCATATAGTGATTTCTTAAGTTTGAAAACATGGTCAGGATGCTTAAGATCCTCAAAACCAGGAGGTTGCTTGACAAACACTTCTTCTTCAATAACTCCATTATGCAATGCACTCTTGACATCCATTTGATATAATATTATGCCATGATTAACTGCATAGGAAAGAAGTAACCTGATTGCTTCCAATCTTGCAACTGAAGCAAATGTTTCAATATAATTGATGACATGCTGTCATTACGTAATTTTTAGGACTTATTGTGACATTTTGATAGAGTTCTCATGCAATTTATACTGTTCTGGAGTGCAAAAAGCTTAAATATTGAAGTATGTTCGAAAGAAATCGCGCCACGCCAATTTCAAGCCGTGCTGCGATTTTTGAAGCAAAATTACATCCTCCCTGTTTGAGGGAAATCGCGGCACGCCTATATACATGGCGCGGCGCGATTTTGACGGGTCAGGCCCATGACTTCTATAAATACTGCACTCAATCTGAAGAACAAGGGTGACGATTTTGGAGAGCAAAGTGCGATTTTGAGACATCAGAGACGGCTAGAAGGGCGATTTCTTCATCCTTTTACCAATTCATGTATGTTTTAATTATTTCATTGATTATGCTATTTGTAAACTCGATTATGAGTAGCTAAATCTCTTAGAGATTAGATCCGCGATGAATCTTTGTAACCCTAATTGACACATGTTGCTGTGAAACTCTATTTTGTTTATGAATTCAATTCTAGTTTATTCAATTCAATTGTTCTTAATGCTTTTTATATCTTGATCACATATAACTTGATTTCGTGAGAATGAATGACCACTGACCATGGCTTTCAACTTAGACCTAATTGAATTGTTCTAATAAACAGGGTTAGTCTAGGAATAGATAACCGTTTGTTAGTGATAATAGGTTAACGTTCGGTAAAACCTTCAAGAATTATTAGACCACCTAAGGAATTAGGGGCTGTAGTTTAAGAAGAGGGTCCTAACTCAAGGGATTGATTAGGGCTAATTTGTTAATCATCGTAAACTAGAAGAGGGTTCATAACAAATAGGTGCAGTAGACCAATTAGGGGAACTTAGAGGATTCGATGGATCTGATCTCATCTTTCTCTCATATTTTCTTAATCAAATCTAATTTCTTTTATTTGATTTCATAAAATCAAACCAAATCTTCTGCCTAGTGGCAAACTAAAAATAAACTTTACACATCCTAATTATATAACGAAATTGAATTATTGAAGTTAAAAACAGTCCTCGTGGGATCGATATTTTTACTACTTCGATAGTATTTGGTGCACTTGCCAAACGTTCTATCAATAATCAATGCCTTCTTGTTGACTGTAACCTTGTGCAACAAGTCTTGCTTTGTTTCTGGTTACTTCACCTTGTTCATTCATCTTGTTTCTGAATACCCATTTTGTTCCAATAATGTTCTTATGCTGAGGTTTGGGTACCAGATCCCACACATCATTCCTTTGAAACTGATTAAGCTCTTCTTGCATAGCCAGTATCCATCCATCATCTGAAAGTGCTTCATCAGCTGTAGCAGGTTCAATCACTGATAACAGTCCTATCATAGACTCTTCTTGTCTGAAATATGATCTTGTTCTTCTAGGACTATTTTTGTTTCCAATGATTAGCTCCTCAGGATGTGAAGACTTGTGCTTGAGTGTGTTCTTGGATTGAATAGCTTGCTGAGAGCCATCTTGAGCTTCATCAGCAGCAACTTCATCTTGTGCTTCTGGGGTGGGTTCAGCTTCTGGACTGTCTTCAGATTCAGCTATCAGATCAGGTTCTAGAGTATATTCAGGAACCTGTATCTCTGCAAAACTTTCATCTTGCTCTGGAGTTTTACTTCCAGGCTCTTTGTCATCAAACTTAACATGCATTGATTATTCAACACATTGTGTTTCTGAATTATATACTCTATATGCCTTTGACCTTTCAGAGTAACCTAAAAAGATTCCTCTTTGGGCCTTGGCATCAAATTTCTTTAGGTAGAGCTTGTTATTTAGAATGTAACATGTACATCCAAATTGATGAAAGTAAGAGATATTGGGTCTTCTTCCCTTAAAGAGTTCATATGCTGTTTTCTCCAAGATAGGTCTGATATAGATTCTATTTTGGACATAACATGTTGTATTCACTGCTTCTGCCCAGAAATGTTTAGCCAAATTGTTTTCATGAATCATGGTTCTAGCCATTTCTTGTAAAGTTCTATTCTTTCTTTCTATAACCCCCATTTTGTTGTGGAGTTCTAGGAGAAGAGAATTCATGGATAATTCCAAGTTTCTCACAAAAATTTTCAAATCGCTCATTTTCAAATTTTCCACGATGATCACTTCTAACTTTCAAAATTTTCATTTCTTTTTCAGACTGTATTTGAGTGCAGAAGTTACTGAATACATCATAAGCATTATCCTTACTTTTCAAGAATTTTACCCAAGTCCATCTGCTGTAATCATCAACAATAACCAATCCATATTTACTTCCATATAAGGATGCAGTGCTAACTGGTCCAAATAGATCAATATGGAGTAATTCTAAGGGTCTAGAGGTTGAAACAATGTCTTTTTTTTTTTTTTAAATATGATTTCACAATTTTTCCCTAATGCACCACAAAGTGCATCTGAATGATAGTCAATGTCTGGAAGGCCTTTGACAAGTTGTAACTTACTAAGCTTAGAGATTAATCTCCAGTTAGCATGCCCACAACCTTCTATGCCACAACTATTTCTTATCATTCACTGACAGAAGACAAATTACCTTATGGTCAACCAGTTCAGAAAAATTGATTTTATAGACATTCTCCATTCTCATTCCCTTGAATACTATGGATTTGTTTTCTTTGTTGATTATAGTGCAGTTGGTCTTTTCAAACATCACATCATAAGCATTGTCACAAAATTGACTAATGTTCAATAGGTTATGTTCAAGACCTTCTACCAACCACACATTATTGATTGAGATAGAGGAGTTACCAATAGTTCCCGTACCAGTGATCTTGCCAGACTGGTTGTCTCCATACTTCACACTTCCTCCTTCTTTCATAGTGAGGGTGAGGAACATAGACTTCTCTCCTGTCATATGCCTTGAGCAACCGCTGTCTAGGTACCATGATTTTTGCTTTTCCTTTGCTCTTAGACATATCTGCAGTATTGACATTTTCAGATTTAGGTACCCATTGTTTTATGGGTCCTTTCAGGTTAGTACTGGAAGTTTTACTCTTCACTTCTTGTACCTTGTGCTGTAATTTTGGTAGCTTCTGGTTAACCATTACCTTAGGTTTAACAGCCTTTGGTTTTGGTACTTCAGTAGCAGTAACTATCTTCTTCTGAAACTTAGACTTCAGGACCTCAGATTCATGTTTCAACGGACTCTGAGGAACAGGTTCTGATCTCTTTAGAGTCCTGATCTTTGAAGTCTTAGAATCAGAGTTTATCATTGCCTTTGGCTTAGAGTTCTTTGGCTTTGAAGTAATCTTAGCCTTAGAGCTAGAAGCTTCAGGTTATGATTGAACACCAGTTTCCATCTTAGCACCTTCAGGTACAAAGAAGGTTTTCAATCCTTCCTTGATGCATTCACAACATGCTTTGAGACTAATTTCATTAGGTTTCCCTCCTGAAAATAAAATCCCTTTTCCATTGTTTCTGTAAATGCTATAAATCATTGAAGCAACTTTGCTTCTGTCAATACTAGATATAATGAAATCTTCAAGAGCTATCTCATGCTTGCTTAAAGACTTTCCATTAAATTTTCTTGTAGCTTCTGACAAAGATACTTGAGCTTCTCTTCATAAGTTTTACAAATGAAGTCAAAGCCTTTAAGTCCTTCTTCAGAAGCTTTCAGATCCAATAGAGTTGATTCTTGTTGTTTCATCAACACAACATATTTTTCTTTTAAATTCTTCAACTCATTAGTTCTAAGCTCAAAATGTGTAAGGAGTTCTTTAAGAGACTCAATAAGTTCTTCTTTGGGAATTTTAGAATATACCTCATTTTCATCTTCAGAATCTAAATCAAGATCTTCTTCTGAAGTCTCAGTAGCCACTAACCCAACAGCTACTTTAGCATCTTCATCAGCTTCTTCCTTTTCAGACCCAGATTCACTATCCAAATCTTCCCAGGTTGCCATTAAACTCTTCTTAATATGCTTTCTGAACTTCCTTGTGTTGAAGCTTGATTTCTTTGACTTATCCTTTGATTTCTCCTTCTGAAGATCAGGGCAATCAGTAATGAAGTGACCAGGCTTCTTACAGTTGAAGCAACCCTTCTGATCTTCTTTCTTGGAGCTCTTGCTACCACTTCTCTTACTCAGGAACTTCCTGTTCTTCCTTGCCAGATACTCAAGCTTGTTGGAAAGCATAGCCATCTTCTCAGTAGGATCTTCATCAGAATCTCCATCAGGTGACTCATCTTCATATTCAATAACTTTAAGAGCTTTTAATGACTTTCCTTTAGATGGTAGAGTAATAGATTTACTCTTCTTAGCAGGCTCATGTTCATTAAGACTAATCTCATGAACTTTGAGAGAGCTAACAAGATCTTCAACACTCAAAGTGTTTAAATCTTTAGCTTCCTCAATAGCAGTAACCTTAGGTCTCCATCTAGCAGGCAAGCTTGTTAGTATCTTGCTAACATGATCAGAAGCAGCATAACTCTTCTTCAGTATTTGTAGTCCAGAGACTAAGGTTTGAAACCTTGAGTACATCTCCTCAATAGTTTCATCATACTTCATCTTGAACAACTCATACTGATGTACAAGCATAAGAGCTTTTGCTTCCTTGACTTTATTGCTTCCTTGACTCATCTTCATGTACTCTGCTTTAGGTATAGCAGTGACAAACGCTCCTCTGATAATATGATGCTTCTTGTAAAGTTTCTTCAAGACAGGAGTATGTTTCTTTCTATCAACAGCAGCTCCTTCTTCATCAAGAACCAAGTCACCAATACCATTTTCAAGTATGTCCCATAGTTCTTCATTTAAACCCATGACATAGCTGTAGAAGTTGGTTTTCCACCAAGAAAATTCTTCAGGATCTCCATTAAACTTAGGAATCTTTCCAAAGTTGGAATTTTTCTATCACCATAGTCAAATGGAACATCATTGTTGTTCATTTGGCCAGAACTGGAAGATTCACCAGACATGTTTTTCTCGGATCTTTTTCTGTTACACTGTTAAGTGTTAAGACAAAAGACCAAGGCTCTAGATACCAATTTAAGGTGAGAAAAACACAAGAAGGGGGGTTGAATTGTGTTAGCTTTTCTTTGTTTTCTCCTAAGCTGAAGACACTGATCAGAAGCAAAGTAGGAACTACTTCTGAAGTGAAGTTCAGTACTAAATGCAGCGGATAAAAACAGAGAGAGAGAAAGAAGAAAGACACAAAGCAATTATACAGGTTCCTTCCACAAACCGGAAGTTGTCCTGTCCCCCTTGCACTTCCAAGGAGAGTTCACTAAAATGTAATATCTGATTACAACTGCTCACTGCTACAACTAGCAAGAGACTTCAAATTGCTCAAGCACACAAGCAAGAGACTTCCTATGCTCCTGAACACAATCAAGAGACTTCAATTGCTCAATCACAACTGCAAGAGACTTCTAATCAAACAAGATTACAAAGAAAAATGTTTGAGGTTGAAGACTTGATATACAATCAGAGGTGCTCACAATACAAATCGGATACAGACTCTTTAAGACTCTAGAATTTCTAAGATATGAACTTGAAAACAGAAATTCTAAGTGAACTTTGAATGCAGAACAATTTCAGCAGAGTTTTAGCACTTGTAAATTGTTGTTGAGCATTACCAATCTCTGAGTCTTCACTCCTTTATATAGAGGTGTGAAAGAGACGTTGTGAAATTGCCAGCACATCAAAAAGAGTCGTTTGAAGCTTGATCAATCACCAACGATCTTTTGCCTGATTTGGTAGTTGTCCTACGAAGAACCAATTTCAAATCCATTCCCATTGTGAAGGAACATCGTTGCAGGCAGAGCTGTATTTCAGAGCTGTTTTCTTGTCTTGTAGTAGAGACACTGCAGAGTAGTGGAGGTAGTGGTTGTACACTTCGTACAATTGTACTTTGTCAACGCTTTTGAAGATAAGCATCCAATGCCTTCAAATCCTTTCAAAATGACCGTTGCTTCACATTCCCAGTCTTCTGCGTTGCTTAGACGAGTTTAAATCCATTGAAAAGCTTTTGAAACTTTAAGTCTTGCAGCTTCTGGTGATCTTCAGCTTCTGACGAGACTACTTCTGCTGAACTTGCTTCTGATGAACTGAGCTTCTGATGACGTCGTCACTTCAGGAGCACTTTGTCTTCAGGAGCACTTTTGACTTCAGGAGCACTTCTCTTCAGACGCTTTAAGCTTCCTTTTTGTTGATTTCTTAGCTCTCTTTTGTTCATCCAGAACCTTTTTAAGATGTAAATATTTGTCTATGGTCATGTACACTTGAACAAATATTAGCTAGTCCAATTGACAATTTTTAATACCTTGTTATCATCAAAACTCTCAAGGTTCATTGTTAAACACAATTTGTTCCAACACCCATCACAAACATTCATCTTTATTTCTTGGAATTCAATAAGTGACAATTGTCTTTCTCAATAAAGTTCTCCTTTTATTTCTTTACTTTCTTGTTATTTACTTTATGCTTTCTCTCTTCTTCTCTATGTCTACGATGAGCATGAGTGAGTAGACTTCTCTTGTCTTGGGATTGTTGGATAAGTCTAATGACATAATCCTAATCGAACCAAGCTTTAACCCTGATTTCATGTAACCTTAATTTCTAATCTAAATTCACCTTTTTAACATGAATTAACAATTATCAAACTGTGAAAACAAAAGTGGAGGGTTTGATAATTGTTAATCCATCATCTCAAATATCAATTCATAATGCGAACGCAGAGCTTTGATATTGGAACAAGTGAATTTAGACAAGAATTGCAATGGCAGCGAAATAGTCTCTGCAATTCTTGAGACATTGGTAGTTTCAATCCTTATAAGCTTCTTCTAGTAATCAAATCAACGAAATAGGTTTGATCACTAGAGGTAAACTCTCACTGGACTTGGTCGGAAAGGTGAGGGGCTAAAGGGAAACCGGTCTTTAGAAATTAGGTATAAAACATGAAGTTATAAGTTAAGGTTTTGGTTTGTGAAGGACTTGTTATTATGATGAACCAATAATCCCAAGGCTCTTTTTATTATTGTATTTCTTTTCAATCAACTGAACCCCTCTACTTTACAATCTTTCTTCTCCTTTAATCA
The DNA here is from genome assembly GCF_051527215.1 of Medicago sativa. Taxonomy (NCBI): domain Eukaryota; kingdom Viridiplantae; phylum Streptophyta; class Magnoliopsida; order Fabales; family Fabaceae; genus Medicago; species Medicago sativa. The sequence goes on from NC_140751.1 coordinate 38,240,106, forward strand.
TTCTCTAAAAGTTAATTAGATTAAACAACTCCCTGTCGGAACGATACTCTCTTTTATTACTACTTCGATAGACCGTGCACTACTTTTGAATGATGATCTGAGAATTTGTTCTCAATATTTTTTTTATGTACATGTTCCTTGCTGATGTTCTTTATAATGTTGGAACATGTCTGAGAAGGTTTGTGTAGATGTTAGCACCGGTGCTACAACATCTCTATGATGGTTCTAAGAATTTATTTTTCTCAGTATTCTTGCTGTACATGTTCCTTGTTGTTGTTGCTTTATTTTGATGGAACATGTCTATGTGTATGACTTGTAAAAGTCTAGGTGACTTTGTGTGACCTTTGATAGGTCTGCTAGCTTAGGACTACTGATAGGTCTGCTAGTTGGTGAATATTCCTTGAAAGATTCAATGGCCAGATCCTGAAATTTTCTTTATCTATGCATTAGGAGTTTTTTGAGTGTTCAGAATATCTATATGCATGTATTCAGGGGGAGTAACAGAATATTCCTGTAAGTAGTCACTCATAAGTTCATATATTCGGGGGGAGTGATACTTCTATGTGTGCTTGTGCTAGTCCAAGCTGGTTGACAGGATGTTGAGTTAGATGTTTAGACATTTGTATCTATCACTTGTAAGTGTGGGAATTTATTTTTCCTTTACTTCTTTATGTGGTTAGTGACAATACTCTGTTGACATCCAAGTCTGTCACATGTAAGTATAAGAATTTATTTTTCATGTGCTTCTTTGGTTGGTTGGTGACAGCACTCTGTAGGTTGGGAAATTTAGTTTTTCCTTGCCTCTATGTGTGGCAGGTACTCCTGTCTGATGTTATGAAGGATGTTGAAACATCCTATTTTGTGTGGGAATTCTCTTTCCCTGACTGTAGCATAGGAACGTAGTTCTCCTCTGCTCTTGAGAGAATTTACTTCTCTCTTTCTGTGTGTGTGGGAATTTGTTTTCCCTGACTGTCGCATGGGAATTTATTTTTCCTCTACTCTATGTGGTGAAGGATGTTGGAACATCCGATGCGTAGGGAACTCATGTTTTCTAGTTGTAGCATAGGAATTTATTTTTCCTCTGCTCTTCTGAGACGATGTTATTTATCCTATCCGCTGCTGTATGTCTCTGATATAGTGTAATACTTCTGCCAGCTGAAGCTGTGATTGAAGACTCGTGAGGTATTCTATGTATGCACACATTTGCCTTCACTAGAGTGATACTGCCTGTTACTCCTTCTTCTTGAATATGTGTTCGTGATGACTTGAAGAAGTGTATCTAAGGTATCTCTTTAGATTTGTGTGCTAATTGTTTCTTCACAGGTATATGTTCATGCTCTTGGAGAAATGGTCTTTTGTATCCCTCTTTATTCTTTGGATTTTGCCATAATTTGTTTTAGCCAAAAATTTGCCAAAGGGGGAGATTGTTGGGTATTTGTGTTGGCTGCATTATTGCTAAAACAAATATCCTTGTTATGTAAGTTGGAACCAATGTTCCAACATGTGTTTAGGCATCTTTGTAAGATGTTGGATACAATGTTCCAACATCCTGGCACAGTTCAGTGTGCCTGAGTTCATGCCTTTTTGTACGCGCACCCTTTATTGTTTAAGGAAACAATATTTCCTTAACTTATTGACCAAGCAACGCGCATATCTTCTAAGAATCAGCTGTAAAATATTTCTAAAGTAGATTTTATATTTTAGGAAATATTTGTTATTGGTTGGAACGATCCTATAAATGTTCTGACATTTTAGGACTTTCCATATTTGTTTCTGATTTAATGTTTTGCAGATTATCCGAACCAATCTTCTTTGTTCTGAAGCCCAACTAAGTATTTAACCCAAGCTGCTTCAGTATATAAATAAGACTCCAAGAACTAATTATTCATTCAAGCCGTCATACTAAAAAGTTTAGATTTTTAGGGTTTTGAGTCTACTTGTATTCTGCTTTTGTATCATGTTGATGCAAGTTTAGAATCTTTATTGTGTGCCTTTCTTGTATCGCCTGTGATACTTGTTTAGGACTATGTGTGTGAGTTTGATAATCTTGTGTACTACCCCAAATATGTGAAACAAGGTGTTAGTTGTTTGTGTTTGAAGGTAACTTCATCTTTGTGTTTGGTTTAGGTTTGATAGGTCACAGGGGCCGTGACTGACCATTAGGATAGTGAGATGAGATCTCAGATCTTGGAGTTCCTAGGTTGAAGTCTATACGGGTAGGTCCTATGTCATAAATTGTAAACGAGGAGTTTCCTGAAAGCTTATGAATAAGGACTACACTAGTGGATTTACTTCCTGGCTTGGTAGCCCCCAGAGTAGGTGTGTTTGTCACCGAACTAGGTCAATAAACTCATTGTGTTCTTTACTTTCCTGTCATTTATTTTCTTGTTTTTATTTCTGTTTATTACGCGATGTTGGAACATTAAACGGAACATTGCAAACGTTAAAACATCTGACAGAACATATTAAAACAAGTGCGCTAGAATTTCACATTAATTGCAAAAGTGTGGATGGAAAAATTAGGTTAAAATTAGGTTAAGTATAGCGAGACAGGTTAACATTTATAAGTAAGAGATTATGATTTTTATTGGGGGAGAAAATAAGTATCAAAAGATGAAAGTAATTTTGTAACAAAAAATTCGGATACCATACATAAGCCTACAAACAAGTGAAAAATTCATCATCAAGCACAATGTCAAATACTCTTACAAATCTCAATTATATTTTCGGAACATCATCTTAAGAGTATACGAAATACAACCTCCGATCCTCTTAGTATCTTGAAAGTTTTAAATTGATCCTAACATCAAATCATACTTTGTTGTATATCCTCAAACTTGTAAAAACTGGAGTGGTAGTCCACTACTAAAAACACAAAAATTAGTAAGGGAAATTTAGAGAGGGAAAAGGCGAAATCCTTCTCTAATTCCGTAATTAGATTTTCCGACCAAGGAATTTGTAAGGGACTTTATTTTTTCCGTCACTAATTTTTCTAGAGCTGTCAAAATGGGTCGGGCCTACCGGACCGGACTGGAAAAACCCAAAAAATGAAGGGTTTGAACAACAAAAATTTGAGCCCGAATAGTACGAGGGCTTTTTAGCCCGAGCCCGTTTAAGCCCGAACTTGTGGTGGGCTATCCCGGCGGGGCTCCGGGCAGCCCGAAAGCCCGACTATTTTTATTAGACTAATAAGTTTTTTTTATAGTTACCCACTCCACTGTTTTGTTTTGTCTTAAGGCCAATGTTTATCCTTTTTTGTGTGATATTGTCCAAGGCTATTCCAAAGTCATAAAACTAAAGGTTAAATATTGTATTTAGTCTTAAATGTGTAATTAGCCCTCAGACTTTTATCAGTTTTTGGCATCGGTCCCTGCACTTTTTTTTGTTTGGTTTAGGTCCCTACAGTTTGTAAATAATTTGTTATTGGTTCCTCTGTTAGTCAACTATGTTAGTCAACTGTTAAAAAAAAACCAAAACTAACAGAGTGCCACGTGGCCCAATTATTTTCCGCCACGTGGCACAGTAAAGAGAAAATTTTAAAATTATTAAAAGAATTCAAATAAAATAATTGTTTTGTAATTATTAAAAGTATTATTATTAGAAAAATAAAATAATTTTTTTAATTAGGTCCTTCCGTTAGAGGAATGTTAGTCAACCGTTAGTTAACGCTGACGTGGCATACTATATAAATAGGTCCTTAAACTAATTAAAGTTTGTAAATAGGTCCTTCAACTAATTTACATTTTGAAACAGGTCCCTAGGCAAATTTAGACATGTAAAAGTTGGTCAATCTAGAAACCAACAATTGTTGTCCATAACGACCCTTTAAGTGACAACCATCAAGTCCAATAATTGATCTACAAGCAGCCAAAAATCCCCTTTTCACAGCTTCTATGCACATGTACAATCTTTGAAATCGTGGTTGATGGACTAACGTAGGTCTATCCAACATTACTTTTAGGGTTGAACCAACATTTTTGGATCTGACCTCTTCACAATAATCCCATATTCTAGAATATTGCTCAAGTGCTTGACCTTCTTGTTTCTCGAGTGCCTTTCTTCTTGCCCAATATACCTTAGTAATTGAAATATCGGCCATGTATTTTTCTTTCACATCTTCAATTATATGAGAAAGCTTTTTACTCTCACCCATCTTCATATTGGTAGAAAACTTTTCTGCAACCCAGCTTGAAGAGGCCAAATACCCTTTAAATGTTCTCCCACAAGTATGATCTCCCGGATATGTCTTAAGTCTATAGGTCTCCTCACAACCAACTTTGCTGACAAATGCCATCCACTCACAAGATTCACCATTGCACTTCATTCTACACCTTAACTTGTCATTCTTAACATATCTTATATCGATTCCTACCATTCAATAAGGCCCATTCCTTCATAGCATCTTTGAATTGATTCAAAGATAAAAATTCAGTCCCAACTGCCATTTGTATTCCATGCACATCTCAACAGGATTGAAAATATTCTTACGTGTGCTTTGTTTACTTTGTTCGTCATCATCTGACCCATCCATACTATCTAAATATTCTGATTCATACCCATTAGATATTTCACCTTCAATAATACTTTTAGATTTATCCATACTTTGAACTTCAAGAATTTGTTCTTGATTTTGTGTACCAACAGGATCTTCATCAAATTCAAAATAATCATCATGCTCACCATCATCAGCACTATCATTTAATTTGTCTTCCACGCTAGCTTCATAAACACTTGTACTGTTATCATCATATTCAATTTCATTTGCAGCAGGGACATAATCAGGATCATTAGAAGTTACTTCAATGCCATTAGATTCATGGTACCTGTGGAGCACATATAACTTCACTTGTTTCATCAGTGTACTCAACACATTCTTTGCCATACTCATGCAATCAGAGTCTGGCTTGAGTTCTTTTAAGCCAGTGTTCAAGTCTCTTTCAGGCTCCACATACAAGATCTTCACATAACCATTATATTCTAACTTCTTCAATACATCAACAATTTCTTGTAGTGAGCAGTGATAATATAAAAAGGAAATAATATAACAATGATTTTATTTATATAAAAAGGAAATAATATAACAATGATTTTATTTGAATTCTTTAAGTTTTAAAATTTTGTTTTGGAAGATGCCACGTGGCATTAAATAATTGGGCCACGTGGCACTAAATTAGTTTTGAGTTTTTTTTCATAGTTGACTATCAGAGTTGACTAACAGAGGGACCAACAACAAATTATTTACAAACAACAGGGACCTAAACCAAATAAAAAAAGCGCAGGGACCAATGTCAAAAACTGATAAAAGTGCAAGGACTAATTACACATTTAAGCCTTGTATTTACAACGTAAACACGGCTTGCAAAGAGAAAGCTGATAACGCACAACAAAGCAAAGTTTGCCATTTGGATTGAATTTACTGTTTAATCTAAACATTGTAAGGTATGACAATTTTCACAATGTGATGAAGTTTACTATGGCACATGATTAACATTGTCTAATGAGTAATGAAATTATGTTGTTCCTCTGAACCAAATAACTTCCGATATTTATATTTTTAAATGTCGTAATGTCATAATTTTAAGAATTCTACGTGAAGTTTTCAGAAGGAAAAAAAAACTCTATGTGGTGTGAATAATTTTAAGTCATTTTTATTTTTAAAATTAATTATTTTTTATTAATTGGCTAGGCCCGAAAGCCCGTGGCCCGTAAAGGGCCGGGCTTGGACAACTATATTTGAGCCCGTTTATCATGCGGGTCTTTTTGGCCCGACCCAAAAAAGCCCGAGCCCAACATGGGCTAGCCCGACACGGGTCGGGTAGTCCGTTTTGATAGCTATAGTTTTCCCCCCTAATTTTGCTTTTTCTAGTAATGGTGTAAGCTTGCTGAAACTACTAATATCAGTGGTGTAAGTCTAGTGAGGCTATGAGAATACGTAGTTGATTGAATATCCTCAAACTCTTCAAAAGCGCGAGTGATAGTGTAATCTGGTGAAGTTATGAGAATACGTAGTTGTATATCCTTAAGCTCTTCAGAAGCATGAGTAATAGTGTAAGTATGGTGAGGCTAAGGGAATACATAGTTTTGCACATTGCAAAGAGGGCGAAGAAACTCCTAAGAACTAGTGGATAATCTCACATGGGGACTGGAGTAATCCACACTGAGGGAACCAGGATAACTTATCTATGTGATCTCTCTTAAACTCTTCTCTTCACTTTCCGCTTTATTTATTATAGTATTGCATATTCATATATTTTGTTTTACTAATCATCTTACTCGAAGAAAAGTTGTTAGAGTTTATTTTTCAAGAGAATAGAATTTTTTTAAAGATAACTATTCAACCCTCCTTCTACTTCAATTAGCATCAAAGCTCTGCCTCTAAGGTTAGAGTACTTTTTTTTTTTTGAAAAAAGGTTATAGTACTTAACAGTGTAAGAGGAAAAGATCTAGGGAGAAGAAAATGTCAAAATCAACTAAGTTTGTACCTGAAAGAGGGTCCTCAAGCAGACCTCCGTATTTCGATGGAACATACTACTACGATTGGAAAGGAAAGATTAGATTATTTATGGCATCTCAAGACAATTTGTGGCCAGTTGTTGAAAGTGAAAACTTTGTTCCAATAATAACTGCTACAGTAACAACACTCTCACTAGTAAAACCATAAACAGAATGGTCAAAAGAAGAAAAAGAAAAGGTACTCCTAAACCTTAATGTTTAACTATTTCTAACATGTGTTTTAAGCAGGGAATAGAAAGATAAGTTGTTGTTTAAAAAATATATATATCGTAATAAGCTGTTTTGTATAAGATAAGCTGTTTTGAATAAGTTGTTTTTTTAAAAATATATCGTAATAAATTGTTTTCCATAAAATAAGTTGTTTTCAAAATAAGTTATGTTATGAAAATTACAAGAGATATGGTTAAATGTTCAGTTCGGATGATTGAGGTTATTAACGTTTCAGTTCAGTTAGTGAATTGTTATCAAAATAATGGTTCGGTTCGCGAATTTGTAAAATGGTTCAACTAATTTTGATACAGTTTGGTTCGGTTAACCGGTTCAGTTTGGTTTTTTGTTATGTTTACACACCCCTAACTATAGCGATAGTGATTCGGCTGGTAGTTACTACGACAGAAAAAGTACTTCAGCTTATGTTTTTTGTCTAGCTTCCAAAGCTATTTCATGTAGTTTTAAAAGCAAAACTATGTTGCATTATCTTCGGCAGAGGCTTAATATACATGTCAATGAATGAAGCAAAAGGGAAAGGATTGTCTCTAGTGAATTATTTCTCCAGTTTTCTCCTGTGAGAAATCTTAGCCATTCATTTATTTTAATAACAGATCAATGGCTATTATTAAAATAATTAAATCACATGGGTTGTCTTTTTCCTTTCATTCCTTCTTCACGAACAATATCATCTTCCATACGCACAACTCACCACCAACCCATCTCAATTCTCAACCCATCAGGTTCCAATTTTTTTGTGGTTTTTCATCACCATCTGTCCTTTTTCATCCAATCTGCGATGGACAGTAAAAATCAACTTCCCAGCAATCAATTTAAATCTGCGATGAAACTCAGAGTTTGAATCTCCTTCTCTCGCTCTCTCTCAATCAAGAAAAGAATAAAACCAATAAATTAATGTTTTTGAAGGTTAGTGAGTTTTGTCTTTTAATTTGTTTAAGAAAGAAAAATGGAAAATAGAGATGGAATGGAAAACACCACCACTGCTGTGGTGCAGCACCTCTCAGCTCCACCGTGCGGCCACCACTTGTGCAGGTTGCCGTTGAGATGGGTTTCTTAGGAAGGTGGGTTGAGTCAGATGAGTTTGTGAGTGAAGGGAACCTCACGATGAATGAAGGAAAGGACAAAGACAAGCCTATGTGATTTAATTATTTTTGTTAACATCCATTGATTTGTCATTGAACAAAATGAATGGCTGAGATTACCATAGAGAAAACTGGACAGATTATTCACGGGAGACAATCCTCTCCCATTCCATTGGAATTTTCCATATTCAAAGGGAGTCCATCTTTGCTCCGTTTATGTTTCCTCAATTTACCCATTTTAAGACTTAGATGAATGACATATGGCAAAATTAAATCTAACGGCTATCATTAAAAGATGAAGAATAAAAAGAATCCAGGTAATAAAAAAGAGAAAGCAATCACGTGTTCTGTTCTCTCATAGCTTTCCATCTTCCTCCCCCATTATCATTGTCGCCGCCCTTGACGGAACCCCTCTCCGCCCATACCAGCGGCGTATCTCTTCCCTAGCCTCACACACCATTCTTCGTCTCCATCAGCGTCATGAGCTAACTCCACCATCCCGCAACCAACACGCCGCCACTCATCTCTTTCCTTTTGAAAGCGGCCGGACGGTCACCGTTTTCTGGAGTTGTTGATCGAAACCCTTCTGGATTTGTTTTTTGGAAGCTGAAATGGAGAATTTTGTTTGGAATAATAATAATCTAGCAAATTGTATTTTTTTAGGGGTGGGTGAAGATGAGGTGTACATAGATCGAATAGTTTCAATTTACCCCTTTTATCTCATATGTGTTGTATAAATCTTCATTTGGTTTATGAACTGAAATAGTATAGACTGTAGAATTTTATTTTTGTACATTTATCATATTATGAAGTTATAAATCAGTAAGCAAGTAGGCATCAATTGGCGTGTGGGTTTCTGTTAGCTGGTTGGCACCAACTAGACCCAAGAGGATCAGCTACAAACCAATTTGGACCAAACATTATGTTCTCAAATGAAATGGGCCTCAAAGTGTTATCTGTAATTCAGGCTAAAGGCCCAATTTTATACTAGGTCAAGAGTGATACCCTAGTTATTTATAGTGCAGCTAGTGTCTCTCTCCAATCATGAATGAACAATCGTCGTTTTCTTTTTGTTTCTTTTGTCTTCACAGTTTTCTTTTTCCTTCATACTATCTTGCATAACTCTGAACTTGATCTTAGCTGGTAGTATTATCCAACATTGGTGCTTTCATTAGCTTACTCTATGCCTCCCAAACCCATAAACCCTTCTTCCAAAGATCTGGAGGATGCAATTCAAGCTACCCAACAGAGATTTGAAGACTCACTCCATGCCACCCATTCTCACTTCATTGAATAATTAAGGCTGATGAATACTAAATTGGATAACCAACAACAACTATTGGACTCACGGGATGAGAATTTCCACCGCCTGCTTCAGTCCCGTCATGAAGCCCTCACTGCCATGCTTGCGGAGGTGCTTCACTCACGCCCTCCGTCGTCCGACCCACCACCTCTGAGTTCTTCAGGTAATCCCCTTAGCATCCTCAGTACGAATAACTCCAACATACCCACATCTTCACATCAACATCTATCTTCACACACCACCACTACCACCCCCATTTCAATTCCTTCCACACCACCACCATTTTCTTTGTCACCTCAGACAACCTTCCCGTTGTTTCATCAATCATCCACACGTCAACCGACTACTACCTCTACAACCACACCCATACATGTTTCACTACCAAACCACCTTACTCATATCTCCATTCCCCAGCCCATAATCTTTTCACATAACACACAACAACAACAATCTCCTTACAGCCAACCCAATTTCTCCAACCCTATTCCTTTTGGCAACTTCCAACCTCAACCAATCCCATACACCCAACAACTTTTCCCACCCCACCTCCTACATTCAACCAACTAATTCAAACCCCTAAAATCGAACTCGTTGCTTTTGACGGTTCCAAACCCTTGGAATGGTTGTTCCAAGCCGAGCAATTCTTTTCCTTTTATAATATCAACCATGAAAACAGATTATCCCTTGCCTCTTTTTACATGAAGGGGGATGCACGCAGCTGGTACAAATGGATGTATCTCAACCATCAACTTTATGATTGGAATTCTTTTACTAAGGAATTGGAATTACGATTTGGGCCCTCAACATATGATAACCACCAAGCTCAACTTTTCAAATTGCGTCAATATGGATCTGTCTCAGATTATCAAACACAATTCGAGAAGTTGGGGAACCGTGTCCTCGGCCTACCACCAGAAGCCCTCCTTAATTGCTTTATTTCCGGCCTCATACCCGAAATTCGCCATGAACTAGCTATCCAAAAACCTTTCACCACATCACCCAAGCTATTGGCCTTGCTAAATTGATCGAAGCCAAAATCAAGGACGCTAAACAAAAATCCACTCGACCATACAATTCCATGCCCAACTCCACAACCACAACTCCCACAAATTCCCTCGGCCCAAAACCAAACCCAACCCAACAATCCACACCAACACCGAAGCCAACCTCCTCTACCGCTCTCACACCCACTTCCAAACTACCTATTCGCCGTTTGTCGCCCACTCAAATGCAAGAGCGCCGAGCCTAATGCCTTTGTTATAATTGTGATGAAAAATATGTTACGGGTCACAAATGCGCAACCGGACGTTACCTCTTACTCATACTCGAACCAGGAATGGAAGAAGAGTTGGACGACACAACCACCGAAACCGAAACCACTGACGAACCAAAAACTATGTATTTCCAGCTTTCTCCTCAAGCCTTAACGGGCCAACCTTCCCCAAAAACACTCAAATTCAACGGGCGTCTTTTCGGTCTCACCGTGTCCGTTCTCATCGACATCGGTAGTTCTCATAACATTCTACAACCCCGTATTGCCCAACACCTCCAAATTTCCCCCACCCACATTCCAAATCTCTCTGTCATGGTAGGCAATGGTACTCGAATCCACTGCTCCGAATTCTGTCCAGACATCCCCATATCACTTCAAAATAACCTTTTCTATATTACTTTTCACCTATTACCAATTGAAGGCGCCAATGTTGTTCTCGGAATGGAGTGGTTACGAACTTTGGGCTTAATATCAGCAGATTTCTCCATTCCATCAATATCCTTCAACCACAACAACCACACCATTACCCTCACTGGTGATCCCCCGCGGCATCCAGAACCATCCACCTATCATCACCTCTGTCATTTACTCCACACCATCGCGGTTGCTTCCCTCCACCTTCTAACATGTACACCAACCACCGAACCCTCAATTCAACAACCAACTACAGTCCTGCCACCCTTCCCATACCACCAGAAATACAAATGGTTCTTGATCAAAACACCACTGTTTTTAACACCCCACATGCCCTTCCCCCGCCCCGACCACATGACCACCACATCCCTCTACAACCTAACACAACCCCCATCAATGTCAAACCATATCGATATCCTCACTCCCAAAAAGAAGCCATGACCACCATCATCCAAGAAATGCTTTCCGACGGTATCATCCAACCGAGTAATAACCCATACTCCTCCCCCGTTCTTTTGGTAAGAAAAAAAGATGGTTCTTGGCGATTTTGTGAGGATTATAGAGCTTTGAATGCCGTAACCGTCTGTGACCATTTTCCCATACCCACTATTGATGAATTGCTAGATGAACTAGGGTCAGCTACTGTTTTTACCAAGCTAGATTTAAGATCCGGTTATCATCAGATTCGGGTTGTGCAAGATGATATTAACAACACGGCTTATCGAACGTTTGATGGTCACAACGAGTTCCTAGTTATGCCTTTCGGACTAACTAATGCTCCCTCAACGTTCCAATCAGCTATGAACGACACGTTTCGCCCTTACTTACGAAAATTTATTTTAGTATTTTTTGATGACATTCTCATTTATAGTAATTCTTTATCTGACCACATTCAACATTTAAAATTAGTTTTGGAATTGCTTAGTCATAATCAGTTTTTGGCCAAGTTGTCCAAATGTGTTTCTGCAGTACCACAAGTGGACTATTTGGGCCATGTCATCTCAGCTAACGGAGTTACACCAGATCCGAAAAAGATTGCTGCCATTTTGGAATGGCCGGTCCCTCGCTCTCTAACAGCGCTGCATGGATTTCTCAGCCTCACAGGCTTTTATCGGTGTTTCGTACAGCACTACGCAACCACAGCAGCACCGCTCACAGATCTTTTAAAAGGAAGCAAATTTACATGGAATGATGCTGCTGATACAACTTTTTATACAACTAAAAAAACAAATGACAACAACTCCAGTGCTCATGCTTCCAGATTTTTCACTGCCCTTTACTCTAGAAACCGATGCCTCAGCAGTAGCTATTGGAGCAGTCTTGTCCCAAAACGGACACCCACTGGCCTTCTTCAGTCGCAAAATATGTTGGCGTTTACAATAGTCATTTGTCTACCTCCGTGAGCTTTTCGCCATCACCGAAGCTGTAAAAAAATGGCGTCAATATTTGATTGACAGAAACTTTAAGATATTCACAGATCAGAAAAGCTTGAAGGAACTATTAACCCAAACAATTCAGACACACGAACAGCAGAAATGGGCAGCCAAATTGAAGGGATTTTGTTTTGAAATTCACTATAAACTAGGCAAAACCAACCTGGTAGCAGACGCCCTCAGTAGGCAATTCTCTGGTGATACTTCAGACTCTTTACTCCTCTCTATCATCTCCTGTACCTTATCTTCTTCACTGCCTGCAACAATACCATAAGACAGATGACACATGCAGAAAATTAGTGTCTTCTTGCCTTCACAACACTGAATCCGCACCATTCTACAAATTCACTAGTGGACTCCTCTACTTCAAAGACAGTATTTTTATACCACCAATACAAGAATGGTGTCAAGCAGTACTTACTGAGTTTCAGAATACTCCTTCAGCTGGGCACTCAGGCGCCAAACCAACACTTTCTCAGTTGGCGGCTTCCTTTTCATGGCCGGGAGTCTTTAAAGACAGGAATGGGTCCGCAACCGCACCGTTTGTCAACAAAACAAATACTTGCCCACAAAGAAACAAGGGTTACTACAACCTTTGGAAATTCCAGCACAAGTTTGGGAGGACCTCACAATGGATTTTGTGACTCACTTACCAAATTCCTTCGGTCACACGGCTTGTTTTATCTTGGTTTTTGGGTGTCAAACATTGATTAAGTTTGAACCTTTTTAACCTTTGATATCTCATTTTTTCTTGGGAAGGGAAAAAATAAGCAAAACCCTTGAGAATCGAGATCCGGGAGTTTTTTTCGCTACGGGAAGGTGTTAGGCACCCATAACGACTATAGTATCCTATAGGAACCGTCTTTACTTTCTACGCGCACGCTTTATTTTTAAATGCTATTTGAAAAGTGATATTTACACCTAAGAGTTTACTAAGTCAAGAATTGGAGGGAGAAGAAAGCGCTTGAATTTTTATTTTATTTGAATTGAAGGAATTTTGTTTCCTTGCCTACGTACCCTTTTAAGGGATCAAATCCACCGTAGTTCTCTTCCAAAAATATTTTTGTTTTTGTTGGTTGATTTTAAGTTTGAAAATTGGAATTTTGAAGAATGGAGATTGAGAGGCCTTAAAGGCATGAGATTGTGAAATTGTGAAGTTGAATTAGTCATTTTGGAAAAAAGTCAAGTATGATTAATTTTCATTGAAATTTGATTAAGAAAATAAAAAGGAAAATACAATGGGATTTTGATCCCAAGGTTTATTGTGAAAATGACTTGAGTGATATTGTTCATATTTGTTTGGCAAATGATTTTTCTAAGTGTAAATCCTAGGCATTCATCTAAACATTCAATCCTAAACATACATCTAAACATGCATATCCTAGCCATACATCTAAGAAATGTCTATGTGATGTGTGTGCATGTGTCGGTGCTTGTGTCGGTGTACATCATTAGAGTCCATTGTCCTTTACATCATTGGCCTAAATACATTCTATGGTCTTGCAAGAATTTTAAAGGCATAAAGTAAAATACAAGAGCTCCTAGGTGTTTCATTCTAATTTTTGCATGAATTTTAAAGTGCCAGAAATAAAAGGGTGAGAATGTGAGATGGAGGATGAAATGCTCATGATGTATGAAACATGAAGTAGAGTGGTTAGTGAAAATAAGGCATAAAATGATAGAAAGATAGGCAAGGAAATACTAAACAAAGAATAGTAAAAAATGACAAGAATAAAGTGTCAAAATGTAGTAAAAATTCACCATAACCTCTCAATAAGTACATTACCTATAATTCTCCTATCATAAGCAATTTTCAAAGACTTCATTGTTTTATGAGTGTGAGAATTATAGGGCATATTCAAGTCAAGGATCATGACATATCTTTAGGTACACTTAGCACTTTATTTCCACATACACACATTTACATGACTTGTAAAACAAGAAACTAATTACACATATTCACATGCAGCAAGAAACACATACAAACAGTAGCTAAAACTTCACAAAATCATATGGTATAGGTCACAAACATTTATCAAGAAATTGGAACTAGAATCAAGCAAATTTTCACAAATTTTTAATACAAAACATCACAAAATAGCAAGAAAATCATCACCTTATTATTTCCAAGTTTTAATATGCAAAAATTATCATAAAAATACCACAAAACTATCAAGAAATGTGTATGCAAATTTTTAGAATTTTTTAAAGAATTTTTGGACACAAGAACATATAAAACTTCACAAATTTTAACAAAACATAATAAACAATTAACTAGAAAATACCACATACTTTTTAATCAAGATTTAACACATAACAACATCACAAAAATGTCAAGAAAATGATCAAGAACACATAGGAATTTTTTAGGAATTTTTACAAGAATTTTAAGCAAGACAGGGGTGTAAACATCAAAAAACAGTATCAAAATAGCAAGAAAAAAGAAAGAAAAGGAAAACCAGTACCACAATAGGCCCAAACCACACACACATGGATCCTGGATCCTCAGGAAGCAACAAGAGCCACAGGATTGATCCAGATGGATCAAACCTGGATCAAACGGCCAGGACACAAGAGGAATGGACCGGCATCAGACCGGTCCGGTTCAGTTGGTTATATAAGGACAGGGAGGCCGGTCTAAATCATTTCCCTCACTCGTTTCTCTCTCTAGGTTAAACCTTAGAGAGAGAAGCTCTCTTCTCTCACCTTATGATCTTCATCTTCTCCGATGAACACAACGACGGAGGTGTGGTGGTTCGCCGGCGGCGCCGCCACACCTGAACGTTTTCTGAAATTTTTTTACATCATTGTGTTCATCTGAGTCTCCTCTTTATGATTCTGGGATTGGTTTTTTGAATCGAAGCTTAGGTTTGAGCAGATCTACACTCGAAACCTTCGGTTTCTAGGTTTCCAAACTCTTTCAAAACTTCTTGAAACGAACCCTAACCTACTCTATTTTCTACACAGAATCTGGATTTGAACTCTGTTTTTGAAAATAAACGGTGAATCTTCATGGATTTACGTTTTAAGGTTTCGGTTTTCAAGCTTTTTGATCTGTTTTCAAACCTTTCGAACGAACAAGTCTTAGGACTTGTTGATCCACTTTGTTTCACCGTTTATTTTCGATTGTGAACCTTCGATGAAGATTAGAACGAAAAAAAGAGAAGGTTCTTTGAGTTATACCTGGATTTGAACGGAGATTCGAACGAAGATCCTCAAGAGAGCCTTTGATTCTTCTGGTAAACGCTTCGTTGTTGTTCGTCTTCTTCTTCTCTGGTTCACTTCGAACTTAATCTCTCCTCTTCTCTCTTTCACCAAATCCTTCGTGATCGCAAGGAATTCGTCCTTGCAATTGACGAATACTTGCTTGAATTGCGAAGGTGAGGATTCGATGATGATGATTTTCACAGAAAATCACTAAGAATCTTCTGCAAATTCGAACTAGGTTTCCTGAATTGAACACATTTTGCTTTGATCTTCTGAAAGTTTGTACTGATTTTGTATGTTTGATGATGAATTTGATGGATAATTGGTATGAATTTTAGAGTTTGTGGTGGTTTCTGATTCTGTTACGGTGGAGGAAGTGGTGGTGGAAGGTTTGTTACGGTGGTTAGGGTTTGGAGAAGAGAGAGAAAGTTTGTTAGAACTTTCTGTGATGATGTGTCACTGAGTGAATGGTATCTCCCTTGTGCATTGATGAGTTGGCCTCTATTTATAGGCCATGTGTGATGTTCTGGACCAATGTGGGACTGCCACGTAATCTTGGACTTGTTTTGGACTAAACTTGGCTCAAGGACCTTTCTGCAATTCTGGAAGTTTAAAAGGACCAACCTGCAAATAAAAAAAAACTAAAAATAAAATTGGACAAAATATGGACTGTTCTGCAATTGACTTAAAAAAGACTAAAAAACAAAAAGTTTGACTTAAGGACTAAAATGTAAATTTGAAGACTTTGAGGACTTAATAAAAAAAAATTAATTAAAATTGGTTTAAAAAACGTAAATTGAAAATAACGTAAAGTGAGACGATTAAAAATGACAAAACGGACTAAAATGAACCAACTACTTAAATGAGGTACTTTAAAGTAACCTCTCTCTGTCGAAATTTCGCGTGAAACGACCAAATGCCCCTGGGGACCAAAACGACTCAAAATGACTCAGATGCAATTTTAAAATGGACTTTATCATGAAATTAAAGCAAGAGTTTATTCAAACCAATTGAAAAGACTCAGAGATAATTTTTTAAGGATTAAACAGGGTTTTAACACAGGAAATGACTGAAATGCCCCTAGGGGCTAAACTAACTCAAAATGACTCAAATGTAATTTTTCGAAATGGATTTTAACATGAGATTGAAACAAGGACTTATACAAACCAATTGAAAAGACTCAAACAATTTTTTATAGGACTAAAATGGGTTTGAATGTAGGAAAAGACTAAAATACCCTTTTTCATGAATTTTGTAAATAACATTGAAATAAAATGCAGAGAAAGATGCAATTGATCAGAGACAAATTCAAATGACTTGAAATGCAAGAAAAGAAGAATTGAGCTAGTATTTTTAGGTCCAAAATTAGGGTATAACAGCTGCCCCTATTTAAGTTTCTTTGTCCGGAGAGTCAAGAGACGGAGTCCTTGATTTGACGGGATGAAGATACTTAAATATTAACATTTGCACTGTTTTTGGACATAAAAATACGCTCTCAGATTTTCAAAATATGAATGCCATGCAACGTTTTGATTATGAATGCAAGACAAACGAACTGGAGTCTACAGAGCATGTCATATCACTGGGGACTTAGGTAGATATTGACAAGGTAGACAAACCAGGGAACAAAAGATAGGTACAAGCTGTTTTTTGGATCGAACTAGCCACTTGACCATGAAATACAAACAAGAGATGGGTACAAGCTGCTCTTTGGATCGAACTTGCTACTTGACCGGGAATAGAAATACAAGACAGGTACAAGATGTTCTTTTGTATCGAACTTGGCACTTGACCGGAAACATAGTCATATAGGAAGATACAAGCTGTTCTTTGGATCGAACTTGTCGCTTGATTGAGAATGTAAACAGATAGGCAGGTACAAACTGTTCTTTGGATCGAACTTGCTGTTTGCCCTAGAAATATAGACAAAAGACTGATACAAGTTGTTCTTTGGGATCGAACTTGCGGCTTGACCAGTATTACAACATGCAGGTTGGTGCAAACTGTTCTTTGGATTAAACTTGTCGTTTGACCGATAACAGAACATAGGTAGGGTACAAACTGTTCTTTGGATCGAACTTGTCGTTTGACTGGAAATGTAGGCATATAAGAAGGTACAAGCTGTTCTTTGGATCGAACTAGCCACTTGACCAATAACAAGATACAAATTGGAAGTTTGATTTGGACAGATACAAATTGAGAGTAAGTTGATATTGACTTGACTTGAAAATAGACATGACCATTTTGTTGGCCCAGAAGCAAATTGAGAGTGGATTAACATTGACAAAGACATTGAATTGAAAGTTTGAGATTGAAAATTGAGATTAATCAGAGACATGGACATAGACATTGAACTGGAAAGTTGAAATTGAATTGAATTGGAGATTGGAATTGAATTGAGTTAAATTGACATTGAGATTGGATTGAAAGTTGAGTTTGACAGTTGAAATTGAATTGAATTAAAATTGAGATTGGATTGAAATTGGGGATTGAAATTGAGTTGAACTAAGAATTGAAATTGAAAATTGAGTTTGAATTTGAGAATGAAGATTGAGAATGCAACATGTATGTATGGTATAACAAGATTATTGAATGTATGAGCACATAAAAATGCATGATTATGCATGTATGAATGCTTGAAATGCATGATTGGTTTGTAGTTTGACAGAGAAATTTCACAGAGACAGACAAAACATTGGAAGATTGGGCACGTAGTGGCTCGTGCTATAACATATTCACATGGAAATCCTCTTTGGAGAGACCGTCGTTGGAAGACGTATCAAAACCATGGCTGAGGGCAATAAAACTTGAAGAGGAGGGACCCTTGGAAGATTCCTTGATATAGGTCGCCGTTGTTAGGCATGTCAGTGCTGGGTAAACATTGGATGTTCGCATCTGTGGTCAATGCTTTTCATTTTTCGTTCTTTCGTTCTTTAATCCCATTTTTGCCTGAACCGCCCTTTCGGGTTTTCGATTCACCGGGAATAAATTCTTTTCATTGCCCCATTTTTCCCTGAATTGCCTTCATAGGTTGTCAATCAGCGGGGTGCTCATTTTTGCCTAAGCCGCCCTCTCGGGTTTTCAACTTAGCGAGCCTTTCATTTTGCATTTTTTCAATTTTCATTTTCATTCTGTTTTTTAATTCTTGCCATTGACCACAGATCATGCTGGGGAGTAACCTGCTCGTAACATGTATTGAAATAGACATTGAAATTCATTTATTCATGCATGTTTTGTTGAAACGTACCTTATTGCTCAGGTTTGCTTTCAAAATAGACAGGAAAGGACTTTTCCATTTTCAAAGATGTTTGTTTCAGACATTGACATTGTCAAATAGAAAGAAAATATTTTGTATATAGCATTGAAAATAGAAAGAAGAGTAGAGTTTCAAACAATAGCACGGGCTCAAATTGATGTAGAAGAGTGAGAGTCAGCCAAAGGCATGACTTCACGGATTTACAAAGTTTGGAAAATGGTAATTTTATTGGTTGGTGGTACATTGAACACGATGACCGCTACATTTCATAGAAATTTTGAATTCACAAGTACAGAAGCTTCGGATGAAGACGATCATTGACAGTTGCAGATGCCCCAAGGGGTGATGGAGATTTGCCAGATATAGTTACTTGTCTTTTATTATCAACCTCATTTTTGCATGAACCGCCCTTTCGGGTTTTCGGCTCATCGAGGCGCTCATTCTTGCCTGAGTTGCGTACAATCTCAGCGAGCTTTCCATATTCATTTTTTTGTCCCTAACTTTTGCCTGGATCGCCCTTTCGGGTTTTCGATCCACCGGGAAGCGCATTTTTGCCTAGGCCGCCCTTTCGGGTTTTCGACCTACCACGCTGTTCTTTTCTTTTTAGACAAAGTATCTCTTGACTATATCGGCATTAACAGGATTTGGGAGTTCAACACCATCCATGTGTGTAAGAATTAAAGCACCACCAGAGAAAGCCTTCTTGACAACATAAGGACCTTCATAGTTAGGTGTCCACTTGCCCCTTGGGTCGGGTTGCTGGCTTATCCTTCTTTTCAATACAAGTTCGCCTTCCTTGAATTCTTGAGGTCGGACTTTCTTGTCAAAAGCATTCTTCATCCGCACTTGATACAACTGTCCATGAGCCATAGCACCCATACGTTTCTCTTCAATCAGATTCAACTGATCATACCGACTTTGACACCATTCAGCCTCAGTTAATTTTGCTTCCATGATCACTCGAAGAGATGGAATCTCCACTTCCAAAGGGAGAACTGCTTCCATGCCATACACCAAAGAGAAAGGAGTTGCCTCGTGCCAGTCTTTGTAAGTAGTGACCATCTTCTGAACAATCTTCTTGATGTTTTTGTTAGCGGCCTCAACTGCACCATTCATCTGAGGTCTATAAGGGGAAGAGTTATGATGTTTGATTTTGAATTCTTCGCATAAAGCTTGCATCATGCTATTGTTCAGATTGGAGCCATTTTCAGTGATGATTTTGTTGGGAACACCATATCGACAGATGATGTTATTCTTGATAAACTTTACTACCACTTGCTTGGTTACATTTGTATAGGAAGCAGCTTCAACCCACTTGGTGAAATAGTCAATCGCCACTAGAATGAAACGATGTCCATTGGAAGCCTTTGGTTCAATTCTTCCGATCATGTCAATGCCCCACATAGAGAAAGGCCATGGGGAAGAGATAACATTGAGAGCGTGTGGAGGTACATGAATCTTGTCAGCATAAATTTGACACTTGTGGCATCTCTTGGCATGTTTGTGGCAGTCACGCTCCATAGTTATCCAGTAATAGCTGGCTCTTAACAATTTTCTTGACATGGTGTGGCCCGAAGCATGGGTCCCAAAAGTACCGTCATGTACATCATGCATCAACTTCTCAGCTTCTTGTTTGTTAACACACCTCAACAAGACCATGTCATAGTTCCTCTTGTATAGGATTTCTCCGTCCAGAAGGAATTTACTAGCCCATCGTCTCAAAGTCTTTTTATCCCTGTTGGAAGCACCAGGTGGATATTCATGATTCTGCAAGAACTGTTTGATGTTATAATACCAAGGTTTTCCATTATTCACATCTTCATCAGCTTGATCTGGAATATTTTCAATAGTAAACACATGAGCGGGTCTATTAAGACGCTGCACTTTGATTATGGGCACATCATTCCAGTGATTGACACGAAACATAGAAGACAAAGTAGCAAGAGCGTCAGCCATCTGGTTTTCATCCCGAGGGATGTGGTGCAGCTCAACCTTGGTAAAGTACGTCAACAGACGTCTTGCATAGTCACGGTAAGGGATCAACTTCTCATGATGAGTCTCCCATTCACCCTTTATCTGATTAATGACAAGTGCAGAATCCCCATAGATGTCAAGGTGCTTAATTCTCAGATCAATGGCTTCTTCAATGCCCAAGATGCATGCTTCATACTCAGCTATGTTGTTCGTGCATTCAAAGGTTATTCGAGCAGTGAAAGGAATGTGGTGCCCCTGCGGAGTTACAATAATGGCCCCAATCCCTTTACCAGCGTTGACAGCACCATCAAATACTAATCCCCACTTGCTATTGGGATCTGGCCCTTCATTGATCAGTGGCTCTTTACAGTCCTTTGCTTTCAGATACATAATCTCTTCATCAGGGAAATCAAACTTAATCGGCTGGTAATCATCAAGAGGTTGACAAGCAAGATGCTCAACAAGGATGCTTCCTTTGATTGCTTTCTGAGCTTTGTACACAATATCGTATTCAGACAACAACATTTGCCAACGTGCAATCTTTCCAGCAACAGCGGGATTTTCAAAGATGTACTTGATTGGATCCATTAGGGATATCAACCAAGTTGTATGATTCACCATATAATGCCGCAGGTGTTTGGCAGCCCAAGCTAAAGCACAACACGTCTTTTCAAGCATTGTATACCGAGTCTCACAGTCGGTGAACTTCTTGCTCAGATAGTAGATAGCATGTTCTTTCTTACCAGTCTTGTCTTGTTGGCCGAGAACACAACCCACAGAATCATCTAACACTGACAGATACATAATCAAAGGTCTTCCTTCCACTGGTGGGACAAGGATAGGTGGTTCTAACAGGTATTCTTTAATGCTATCTAAAGCTTCCTGGCATTCATCATTCCATACGACAGGCTGATTCTTTCTGAGCAGTTTGAAAATTGGTCCGCAGGTAGTAGTCATGTGAGATATGAATCTTGAAATATAATTCAAGCGTCTGAGGAAACCTCTGACTTGCTTTTCAGTTTGAGGGGCCGGCATCTCTCTGATGGCTCGGACTTTTTCAGGATCAACTTCAGTGCCTCTTTGACTGAAAATGAAGCCTAGCAACTTTCCAGATCTCACACCAAATGTGCACTTGTTAGGATTCAACCGCAGCTTGTACTTTCTCAATCTTTCGAACATCTTTTTCAGATACACAACATGCTGCTCTTCATCACTTGACTTCACAATCATGTCATCAACATATACTTCAATCTCTTTGTGAATCATATCATGAAACAGAGTTGTCATACCTCTTTGATAGGTAGCACCAGCATTTATCAAGCCGAACGGCATCACCTTATAACAGAATGTTCCCCACGGAGTGATGAAGGACGTCTTTTCTCTATCTTCAGGTGACATCCGTAACTGATTATAGCCAGAGAAACCATCCATAAAGGAGAACACTTTGGATTGGGCAGTACTGTCGACAAGCACATCAATATGAGGCAATGGGAAGTTATCTTTCGGACTGGCTTTATTCAGATCTCTGTAATCAACACACATTCGAACTTTCCCATCTTTCTTTGGTGCTGGTACAATGTTGGCAATCCACTCAAGATATTCAGCTGTCATGAGGAAACCCGCATCAATTTGCTTCTGCACCTCAGCCTTGATCTTAAGAGCCATGTTTGGACGAGACCTTCTCAATTTCTGTTTGACAGGAGGACATTCAGGTCTTGTCGGTATCCGATGTTCCACAATCTTGGGATCTAGACCCGGCATATCTTCATAGGACCATGCAAAGACATCTGGATAATCATGGAGAAGCTGAGTAATCTTCTTTTTCACTTCTGGCTCAAGTGCAGCACCAATCTTGATCTCTCGCTTGTTCTCTTCAGTACCCAAGTTGACAAGCTCAATCTCTTCCTGGTGAGGCTGAATGGCTCTTCTTTCTTGCTCAAGCAGCCGAGTGATCTCATACGGTATCTCTTCATCATCTTCCTCATCTTCGACTTCATACTCAGGGAATTCAAAATTTGGAGGAACCATAGGGTCACTATGTTCAACGGGTTTATTATGGTTCAATCTACATAATATGATTGGGATGATTTTAGAAAAAGGTTTTTTATGCAGATTTTTGAAATTAATAAGAAAATACAGATGTTTTGGTTTTTTCTGGCATTACCATTATTTCCAAGAAAAAGGCACTAAAAAGTAAAAAAACAAAGAGTCGCGGAAAAGACGACAACTTTTATTGATAACGGCAATGCCGAAACAAACATGCCCTTACAATGATATCACTTTCGCCTTGGGCAGAGCGAAAGGATTGTTATTTTGAAAACAAAAAGCATGAGCAACAAGACACATTACATGGAAGCATGCATGACTAAAGGAACATCAATGGCCTCCCAATTTCTCACAGTGCCTCCTGGTACAACAAATGTAGGCACATAACTACTTTCAGCAGCATCTTAAGCAATGGCATTGATGAACCCAGCACTGTAGAAAGTTCCAGTTGAAATGCCTGAGGTCGGGGAGAATCCAAGGCCCTCTTTACGCTTGTTTTCCAAAATCTGTATCACTTTGCCCCAGCCAGCAGCTTGCCCTTCTCGAACAGCTTTCTGGGCGTCCTTCACTGAAGCCATACTAGCACTAGCTCTGCGGGGTTCTGCACCTTCAACAGTCAAGCCTTGAAATGATGTCCCTTCAGCAGACCCTGCTTGAACACAAGAGAAAGATGACACATGGCTAACTAGATATGCTTCTTCACCATGTACAGTGACAAGCTTACCATTCCTTACAAACTTGAGCTTCTGGTGCAAAGTAGAAGTTACTGCCCCAGCATCGTGAATCCACGGTCTTCCGAGGAGACAACTGTAAGAAGCATTGATGTCCATGACCTGAAACGTAATCTGAAATGTCTCGGGACCAATGGTAATTGGCAAGTCTACCTCTCCAAGAACATCCTTGCGAGACCCATCGAAAGCCTTAACCAAATAGTTGCTTCCCCTCAGAGAAATTCCATGATGACTCAATTGTCTTAGTGTAGACTCAGGCATTACATTTAAGGATGATCCAGTGTCCACCAACACATTGGATATCATATCAGACTTACAGTGTACTGAGATATGCAGAGCCAAGTTATGGTGTTTTCCGGCTTCGGGGAGCTCATCGTCACCGAACCCCAAGTTATTGCAAGCAGTAATGTTACCCACTATTCCATCGAACTGATCCACAGAGACTTCATGATCAACATAGGCCTGTTCCAGTACTTTCATCAACACTTTCCTATGAGCTTCTGAGCTCAGGAGCAGAGACAAGATGGATATCTTTGACGGAGTTTGCAGCAGCTGGTCAACAATCTTATAATCGCTCTTTTTAATAAGCCTTAGAATTTCATCCAGATTAGACTCTTCAATAGATTGGCCTGTTGGGCCGGCGTTCTTGTCAACAGGAGGAGCAACTGGTGGAGTTATTGTAGCAACAGGTGTAACCACCTTCTTTTGGAACAAGGGTGGACGGACTTTTCCGCTTCTCAGGGCTGTAATTTCTCCGGCAACATTATCAACCGTAGCTGGGGATACCAGAGGCACTTCCACTCCATTCTCAATCATAGTTGCATCGTACTTGTAAGGGATTACCTTTGTAGAGGCATAAGATACCGGACCAAGTAACCTGATCACCAAAGGTTCAACATTCCTTGTCTGAGATGTACTTCCAGCGGGAGAATCATGAAACACTGGCACAATCACGCAAACATCACTGGCAATCAAGTGCTTGTCATACATCAGGCTCTGTATATCATCTTGTACCACACAACAACCCATAGGATTTTGAAGACATTCTGAACAAGAAGCATGATCATGATTGAACAAAGAAGCCTGGCAGAGTTTGACATGTAGCGGTACCAAGGGAGTAACAACATTACGGACATTCAACATGGGAGCCTCTCTAGGAACAGGAACTCTTTCGAAAGCCTCAATCATGTTGACTGCGGCATGATTTGGAAGTGGGTTGTTGAGAACATGAGGAACACTATTTTCAAAAGTCAACCGTCCTCTGTCCATCAGGTCTTTCACAATATATTTCAGAACATAGCAACCTTTAACATCGTGGCCTTGAGCGCCCTGATAGAATTCACATGTGAGATCCTGTCGGAACCTGGGAGGCAATGGTGTAGGCGGAGGCTTGCCTGGTCTGGTGACACAGTGGCCCTTAGCAAGTAGAGTTGGGAGCAGATCAGCATACCGCATTGGTATTGGTGGAAAATAAGTCTTAGACCGAGGACCCTGTTGTTGCTGCTGTTGCTGTTGAGCAGGAGGCTGTTGTTGTACTTGTTGAGCAATGGCATTAACGGGCACTGGTGGTTGACCCGGTGGTAGAGGATATTGCTGGTAGAATGGCGGGAAGAAGGGATGTTGAGAGTATTGCATGTATTGGTAGGGCAGAGGTGACTGAGCAGCATTAGCAGGTGTAGACTGATT
This sequence comes from Medicago sativa, assembly GCF_051527215.1. Lineage (NCBI taxonomy): Eukaryota > Viridiplantae > Streptophyta > Magnoliopsida > Fabales > Fabaceae > Medicago > Medicago sativa. The sequence continues at coordinate 38,265,252 of NC_140751.1, forward strand.
ACCAGATACCATCCCTACTTCAGATTCCTTCCTTTTATGGTGGCCATTACCATACTTCCTTGGTGCACTAGCTGAGGATTCTCCCTTTTCAAGAACAATGATACCCTCTCTGACAGCCTCCTCTAGACTAGTAACCATGTCGGAGAAGTTGTTTGGAGCAGAGACTATCATTCTTTCCTTATATTCCTTCTTCAGAGTCTTCAGGAATGTCTATGTTAATTCTTCCTCATCAAGCCGAGGAGAAACACGGGCAGCTGCCCCTCTCCACCTCTGAGCATATTCACGGAAGGTCTCGTCTGACTTCTGAGACAAGGACTTAAGAGAGTCCCTATTCGGCTTCAAGCGGGTGTTAAACTCATAATGACTTTCAAAAGCAGCAGCAAGTTCCTCAAAAGTATGAATATTGTCTTTACTCAAACCAATGTACCAGTCTGCCGTATCTTCCATCAAGCTATCCTGGAAGCAGTGGATCATCAGTGCATCATTATCTGCGTAGTTGGCCATCTTTCGGACGTACCGAATGACATGGCTATGTGGACAAGAAGTACCATTGTATTTGTCAAAATCTGGCACTTTGAACTTCTTAGGAACCTCAAATCTGGATACCAGACATAGATCACGAGCCTTAGCAGAAACACCGTTCCCACGGCTAGCTTTGACCTCACGGAGCTCTCCAGCTAGCTCTCTTAACTGTTTCCTCATAGCCTTCATTATAGAGTCTTGTCCACGCGGAGTGTCAACATCAATCACCTGTTGCACAGTGTGTACAACAGGGTCGGTAACAACAGTAGTCACTTGAGGCATAGAAGTAGGTGTAGTAGCAAAAGTTGTCGCAGGAATCTGTCCTTAATTGCCAATACCAGAAATACCGACCGCAGTATTAGGAGCATAGAACGCTGATAGTCCATAAGGACGTCCATTGGGCATAACAAACCGAGCATCAGACATCACAGTAGATAGTGGAATAGATGGAATCACTTCAGTAGAAGCTGGAACAGATGTGGCTGGTTGTTCTTGTGCAGCCATCATGGTAGACATAGCGTCATGAGCCTTAGCCAAGTCTTCTTTCATAGCAGCCAATTCGGCACGGAGCTGAGCATTTTCTTCTTCAAAGTTAGCCATGATTCTCCTCTTGTAAAATCTTGTTTGATGAACTCTGTCTGGTTGGTAAACTTTACGAGTACGAGCCACTTTTCAGACTGCGGCAGACAAAACCAGGAGGCAATGAGCACGAGAGAAGTCTTTTGTGACCAATGAATGCATATGATGCATGAGATGTGTTAATGCATATGCAAAAAGACTCTTTTTGTGTCGTCGAAGGGTTTTAGACAAATTAGAATTTTGTAAACATTACTAAACAATTGAAACATTAAAACCAGACAAAACAATCAGACATCACAGAGTCTTACAAGATGATTCCCTTTGAAATACTAAGCCAAGGGATAGACTTTGAGATAACAACTGGAAATAACAACAGGAAAAAGAAATCCTCAAGCATAGGAAGTGGAAGCATCATCCTCAGACTCAGACTCATAGCTGCAGTATCGTGCATAGAAGTTACGGGCCCCTCTAGCCCTCTTGGAGTCCCTCATAAGCATCCTATCTTTTTCTTCAATTTCTTTCCTAGCTTTAGCCAACTCCTTCTTCAGTGTCAACACCTCACGAGTCTTCTGTTCATCTTTCCCATCCAAAGTCATAATCAAGTTCTCAGCCTCACAGTATCTAGTCCTCCACTGATGCTTCTCTCGGCTCTCCATAGCTAGATGCTCCTGATACATCTCCTGAGTAGGTGGTAGTAGTGGAAAAGGAATGATTGGAATAGATGCAAACACATATCTCATGGCGGGGTAAGGCATACCAATCTTCTCAGCTTGGTTTATCACCCACTGTGTTTAGGCCTCATGAGCAACACCGGACCTTACACCCATATGCTTCACCTCTTTCTTTCGAAGCTTAGACCAAGCTTCCATGAAATCTTCTCTTATTCCCGTGGGAGCATTGGAGTAGTGAAAGAAGTAAGGAGATGTAGCAAGATTGATGGGCTTTTCTTTCATCGGGAAACCAAATTGTCGCAAGGCGAGCTCCGGGTTATAGTTGATTCCACCCCGAGTACCAAGAAGAGGTACATTAAGAAACTTCCCACCACCGAAGATGATTTCCTTGACTCTAGAAGCTGGAGTGAGACAAACCACGTCGTTAGGAGTGAGAGCCATGATCCTTTGTGAAATAGACCAATTCTCTGGATTATCATGGAAAGACTTCGGAAGGTGCGAAATAAACCACCTATAGAGGAGCGGTACACAACAAAGAATGTATCCACGACCCTTGCCGGATCGATCGTGAATAGCATGGTATGTGTCAGCTAGCAAAGTAGGAACCAGATTCTTGGAGTGGAAGATCATAATAGCATTCATATCCATGAAGTGAACCCTCGGATGTGACAAGTGGTGTTGAGGTTGGCTTTCTCAAGTAGATACTTTGTAGTGAACCCTCGGATGTGAGCCTTAGTGACAAGATTCTTGGAGACATCGTTGGTCTTGAGATAGAGATCTTTAGCAATAACCAATGGAGTAGGAGGATTCTCAAGTCCCGCGAAAGGTACCCCCTTAGCAATAGATAGACCCATCAAGCAAGAATAAGCCTCTAAAGTAGGCACCAACTGAAAGTCGGGAAAAGTAAAGCACTGATACTCCTGATTATAGAATTGCACTAGAGTGTGCACAAGCTTCTCATCCACATTAGTCTGGAGAATAGTAAGTAAAGCCCCGTAATGATGTCGGAAACCAGTTGGATCCTCGATCTTGAGTGTCAAACCTCTCAAACTAGCCAAATCCACTTCCTTGAACTTGTAGGACTTAGTCTTCCCCATTCCTACAATGTTTACAAATTCAATTTGTCTAAGCCCTTCGATACAATGCATGGAAAAAAGGTTTATGCATGTATGCATGATTATGTTCAAGTTTGGAGAAAACATGGTGGGTTGAAGTTCAAAGTCAAGGATGTTGGAACAAAATATGTTTAACAATGAACCTCAAAGAGTTTTGATGATAACAAGGTATTAAAAATTGTAAATTGGACTAGCTAATATTTGTTCAAGTGTACAGGACCATAGTTAAAAAGTTACATCATTAATTGGTTTTGAATGAGCAAATAAAGAGCAAATGAAAATGAAGCTTAGACGATTCTGAAGGCAATACGCTCCTGAAAGTTGAAAGCGCTCCTGAAGTCAAGCTGCTCCTGAAGATAGTAAAAGTGCTCCTGAAGAAATAGTGCTTCTGAAGAATAGTGATCCTGAAGACAAGAGGTCCAGAAGCCACATCATCAGAAGCTGCATCATCAGAAGCTGAAGAAGCTATATCATCAGAAGCTGCATCATCAGAAGCTGAAGAAGCTGCATCGTCAGAAGCTGCATCATCAGAAGCTGCCTCATCAGAAGTCATTTCACCAGAAGCTGAAGATCAACTGGATTTGCAGAAGATTCAAGATTGAAGAATCTACATTGCAAAAGCTGTCTATTGGACTCGAAAACATAGTAGAAAATTAGTGGAACTTTGCAACGGTCATTTCAAAGGTGTTTGAAGGCATGTGCTTGCAATTTGGACGAAAGCGTTGACATTGTACTATTGTACGAACTGTACAACCACCTTCTCCACTACTCTGTTTTGTGTCCACGCTACAAGACAAGAAAACAGCTTCAGAATACGGCTTCGCCTGCATAGATGTTCCTTTAGATAAGGAATGGATTTCAAATTTGTTCTTCATAGGACAACAACCAAATCAGGCAAAATATCATTGGTGAAAAATCAAGCTTCAACAACGACTCTTTGGTGTGCTGGTAATTTCACAACGTCTCTTTCACACCTCTATATAAAGGAGTGAAGACTTAGAGTTTTGGTAATGCAAGAACGCTGAACGAAAGACTCACAACATTTTTACAAGTGCCAAACCTCTGCTGAAATTGTTCTGCATTCACTTAGAATTTCTGTGTCTCAAAGTCATATCTTAGAAATTCTTAAGTCCATTGAGTCTGTATCTGATTTATATTGTGAGCACCTCTGATTGTATATCAAGTGTTCAACCTTAAACAATTTTCTGTGTAATTTTGTTTAGTTAGGAAGTCTCTTGCAGTTGTGCTTGAGCAGGAAGTCTCTTGATTGTGTTCTTGAGCAAAGGAAGTCTCTAGCTTGTGTGCTTGAGCAAAGGAAGTCTCTTGCTTGTGTGCTTGAGCAATTGTAATCAGATATTACTCTTAGTGAAATCTCCTTGGAAGTGCAAGGGGGACTGGACTACTTCCGGATTGTGGAAGGAACCAGTATAATTGCTTTGTGTCGTTCTTCTTCTCTCTCTGTTTTATTCTGCTGCATTTAGATTCTGATCATCACTCATGAAGCTGTCTCACTTAGCTTCTGATCAGTGTGTTCAGTTTTTAGGAGAATCGAAGAATTTTTCAAAACACAATTCAACCCTTCCCCCCCCCCCCCCCTTCTTGTGTTTTTCTCACCTTCAATTGGTATCTAGAGCCTTGGTCTGTTGTGTAAAACTTAACCGTGCAACAGTCAAAGATCTGAGAAAAACATGTCTACTCCTCCTCCTACTGGTTCTAGTGATACTATCTATAAAAATGTCTCACATGATTATAGTGATAGTAAGAAATCCAGTGTTGGGAAGATTCCAAAATTCAATGGAGATGCTGAAGAATTCTCTTGGTGGAAGACCAACTTTTACAGTTACATCATGAGCCTAGATGAAGAATTATGGGATATTCTGGAAGATGATGTTGGTGATTTAGTCCTTGATGAAGAAGGAGCTGCTGTGGATAGAAAGAAACATACTCCAGAACTGAGGAAACTCTACAAGAAGCATCATATTATCATAGGAGCCCTTGTCACTGCCATACCCAAAGCAGAATACATGAAGATGAGTGAAAAATCCACTGCTAAAGCTATGTTTGCTTCTCTCTGTTCAAATTATGAAGGGAGCAAGAAGGTCAAAGAAGCAAAGGCTCTCCTACTTGTACATCAGTATGAGTTATTCAAGATGAAGGATGATGAAACTATTGAGGAGATGTACTCAAGGTTTCAAACCTTAGTTTCTGGGCTACAGATTCTAAATAAGAGCTATGTTGCTTCTGATCATGTAAGCAAGATACTCAGAAGCTTACCTGCCAGATGGAGACCAAAGGTGACTGCCATTGAGGAAGCTAAAGATTTAAACACTTTAAGTGTCGAAGATCTTGTTAGTTATCTCAAAGTTCATGAGTTAAGTCTTAATGAACATGAGTCTACTAAGAAGAGTAAATCAATAGCTCTTTCATCCAAAGGCAAGTCATCAAAAGCTCTCAAAGTGGTTGAATCTGAAGAGGACGAACAGTCAAGTTCAGATTCTGAACCAGATGCTGCTGAAATGGCCATGCTCTCAAACAGACTTTAATATCTGGCCAAGAAGAACAGAAAGTTTCTCGCCAGAAGGGGTAACTCCAGAAGCTCAAGGAAAGAAGATCAGAAGGGATGCTTCAACTGTAAGAAGCCGGGACACTTCATTGCTGAATGCCCTGATCTTCAAAGAGAAAAGTCAAAGGACAAGTCAAAGAGGTCTACATTCAAACCAAGCAAATTCAAGAAGCAGATTAAGCAGAGTTTAATGGCAACCTGGGATGATTTGGGTAGTGAATCTGGATCTGATAAAGAGGAAGCTGATGAAGATGCAAAGGTAGCTGTTGGGTTGGTAGCAACAGCAACTTCAGAAGCTGGATCAGATTCAGACTCAGAAGATGAAAACGAGGTATGTCTAAGAGCAGTGCCAAAGCAAAGATCATGGTACCTAGACAGCGGTTGCTCAAGACACATGACAGGAGACAAGTCCATGTTCCTCAGCCTTACAATGAAAGAGGGAGGAAATGTGAAGTTTGGAGGAAACCAGACAGGCAAGATCATAGGTACAGGAACTATTGGTAATTCCTCTACCTCAATTAATAATGTATGGTTGGTAGATGGTCTTGAACATAACCTTTTGAGCATTAGTCAATTTTGTGATAATGGTTATGATGTGCTTTTTGAAAAACCCAACTGTACAGTAATCAACAAGGAAGACAAATCCATTGTGTTCAAGGGATAGAGAGTTGACAATGTCTATAAAATCAATTTTTCTGAACTGGCTGATCAGAAAGTGATTTGCCTACTATCAGTGAATGATAAGAAATGGATGTGGCACAGAAGGTAGGGACATGCTAACTGGAGGTTAATCTCTAAGCTTAGTAAGTTACAACTTGTGAAAGGGCTACCAGACATTGACTATCATTCAGATGCACTCTGTGGTGCATGTCAGAGAGGGAAAATTGTGAAATCATCTTTTAAAACCAAAGACATTGTTTCAACCTCAAGACCTTTAGAATTACTCCATATTGATTTATTTGGACCAGTGAGTACTGCATCCTTATATGGAAGTAAATATGGATTAGTCATTGTTGATGATTACAGCAGATGGACTTGGGTGAAATTCCTGAAAAGTAAGGATTATGCATATGAGGTATTCAGTAACTTCTGCACACAAATTCAAACTGAAAAAGAGTCAAAAATTTTGAAAATCAGAAGTGATCATGGTGGAGAATTTGAAAATGAGCCATTTGAAGTTTTTTTTGAAAAACATGGAATCATCCATGAATTCTCTTCTCCTAGAACTCCACAACAAAATGGGGTTGTAGAAAGAAAGAATAGAACGTTACAAGAAATGGCCAGAACCATGATCCATGAAAATAATTTGGCTAAACATTTTTGGGCAGAAGCAGTGAATACAGCATGTTATGTTCAAAACAGGATCTATATTAGACCTATTTTGGAGAAAACTGCATATGAACTCTTTAAAGGAAGAAAACCAAATATATCTTACTTTCATCAATTTGGATGTACATGTTACATTCTGAACAACAAGCTCTACCTAAAGAAATTTGATGCCAAGGCCCAAAGAGGAATCTTTTTAGGTTACTCTGAAAGGTCAAAGGCATACAGATGTATAATTCAGAGACACTCTGTGTTGAAGAATCTATGCACGTCAAATTTGATGACAAAGAGCTTGAAGATAAAACTTCAAAGCAAGATGAAAGTTTTGCAGAGATACAGGTTCCTGAAGTTACTCCAGAACCTGATCAGATTGCTGAATCTGAAGATAATCCAGAAGCTGAATCCACATCAGAAGCACAAGATGAAACTGCTTCTGATGAAGCACAAGATGGCTCATATCAAGCAGATCCTCCCAGAAACATATTCAAACATAAGTCTTCACGTCCTAAGGAGCTAATCATTGGAAATAAAGATAGTCCAAGAAGAACAAGATCACATTTCAGACAAGTAGAGTCAATGATTGGACTAATCTCAATGATTGAACCTACAACAGTTGATGAAGCACTCTCAGATGATGGATGGATCCTAGCTATGCAAGAAGAGTTGAATCAATTTCAAAGAAATGATGTGTGGGATCTGGTACCCAAACCTCAGCACAAGAACATTATTGGAACAAAATGGGTATTCAGAAACAAGCTGAATGAGCAAGGTGAAGTAACAAGAAACAAAGACAGGCTTGTTGCACAAGGGTATAGTCAACAAGAAGGCATTGATTACACTGAAACATTTGCTCCAGTTGCAAGATTGGAAGCAATCAGGTTACTTCTTTCCTATGCAGTTAATCATGGCATAATATTATATCAGATGGATGTCAAGAGTGCATTTCTAAATGGTGTCATAGAAGAAGAAGTGTATGTCAAGCAACCTCCTGGATTTGAGGATATTAAATATCCTGACCATGTTTTTAAACTGAAGAAATCACTATATGGCTTGAAACAAGCTCCCAGAGCTTGGTATGATAGACTAAGTAATTTCTTAATCAAGAATGATTTTAAAAGAGGACATGTTGATACAACACTCTTCAGAAGGACCCTTGGGAAAGATATTCTTGTTGTGCAAATATATGTTGATGATATAATATTTGGTTCTACTAATGCATCTCTTTGCAAGGAATTCTCTAAGTTGATGCAGGATGAATTTGAAATGAGCATGATGGGAGAGCTGAAGTTCTTCCTTGGCATTCAAATCAATCAATGCAAAGATGGAGTCTATGTTCATCAATCAAAGTACACAAAGGAGCTTCTGAAGAAGTTCAAACTTGAAGATTGTAAAGTGATGAACACTTCAATGCACCCTACGTGCACCTTAAGCAAAGAAGTTGAAGGAGCTAAAGTAGATCAGAAGCTATATAGAGGTATGATTGGTTCTTTGTTATACCTTACTGCATCTAGGCCAGATATTTTATTCAGTGTATGCTTGTGTGCAAGATTCCAATCAGATCCTAGAGAATCTCATATGACTGCTGTCAAGAGAATTTTCAGGTATTTGAAAGGAACAACTAATCTTGGACTCCTTTATAGGAAATCCTTAGATTATAAGCTAATTGGATTCTGTGATGCTGATTATGCTGGTGATAGGATTGAAAGAAAGTCAACCAGTGGCAATTGTCAATTTCTGGGTGATAATCTTATATCCTGGGCTAGCAAAAGACAAACAACTATTGCTATGTCTACAGCAGAAGCAGAATACATTTCAGCTGCAAGTTGTTGTACACAACTACTTTGGATGAAACATTAGTTGGAAGACTATCAGATAATTGCTAACAGTATTCCCATTTATTGTGATAATACTGCTGCTATTTGTTTGTCTAAAAATCCAATTTTGCATTCAATAGCTAAGCACATTGAAATCAAACACCATTTTATCAGAGATTATGTTCAAAAAGGAATTTTAGATATACAATTCATTGATACTGAAAATCAATGGGCTGATATATTTACTAAGCCTTTAACTGTTGAAAGATTTGATTTTATAAAGAAAAATTTGAACATGCACTTTGTATCTGATTAAATGATTGCTTGCTCCTGAATAGGATTTTAGGTTCTGAAGTTAGTTTAGAAGCAGTAGTCCATCAGAAGCTCTTTATTGAGGTTCTGAGGAAAACTCGCTTCTGATAATGATGACGTCAGCATCTGAAGTCCAGAAGCTGGATTTATTGCTTTCGAATAGTTGAATTAGTGGAAACGTTGGGAGTTACTTTTTAAAGTAACTTCTGGCCCACTAACTTGGTAGTTACTCTGTGAACTTCTTACGTGGCCTGTATGTGTTGGTGTATAACAAAAAGGGCAATGATGATTTAATAGCTTTGAAAGTACTTTTCACGCGCCCCCAATTTGTCATTAATGTTATGTTTGTTTGTCTCTTTTGAATTGCAAACGTTTTTACTCTTAAACACCTTTTCAATTCACACACTACTCACTCACAACAAACACTTTTTGCTCTCAAACCTCTTGCGAAGTAAGCGCAAAAACCTTAGAACCCTATTTTCTCTAAATCTTCTTCAAATCATCATCAAAATGGCATCATCAAGCTCAAAAGTTTCTGAATCTACCTCGAACATGCAAAGCGCACCAGAATCTGGGTCCGTCTACAAACAAAAGACTATGGATATTCCATGGAATTCCTTAACAGTTCAAGTAGAATCACCGGTGGACTTCGCTTCACTTAAGAAGTACAAAGTGAACATGGAAGGATTGATAGAAACTCAGAAGCTGTCTGAGTATTTCAAGATGCTAAATGGGCCAACATATGTGAACTTGGTCAAGGACTTTTGGTTAAAAGCTGAAGTGTACAATGAAAAGCCTGCAAAAGTTGTAAGAAAACAAGCTGGGTCAAAGAAAGGGAAAATGACCATGAATATGAATCCTACATCATTTGATAGCTTAGAAATAAGGTCTGAAGTGATGGGCATTCCTATAACCATCACTGAGGGCGTTATAGCTAAAGCTTGTAGAATGAATGCAGAAGGAAGGTTTCAAGAAATAGTCAAGAAGGAAGATGTCCTGCTGCAAAGCTACTACAACACTCTTCTGGGTGGAAACAAAGATGCTAAGCCTTCTAAAATGGAGATTCACAACAGAATGTTGGTGAAATTCAGTAACGATTGCTTCTTTCAAAGAGCAGGTGGGTCTGATCAACCCAACAACCAACAGAAGCTAGAAATTTACTTCATGACCAATCTGGAAAAGATAAACTTCCCAAGATATGTAATGGATCATCTCTGCTAGGCTATAAATGAAGGCACTACTAAAGGAAGAAGACAAGTACCTTATGGAAGATTATTGTCTGAGATCTTTCATCAAGGAAGAGTGCTGAACTTCTTGAGAAATACAAGGAGTGCTTCTGATAAATGCTTTGAAGTATCTACTGCTGAAAGGACTATTAGTAGCAGGAGCTTATTCTCTATGAAGTTTATCAAGAAAGCTCCTGAGAATGAAAAGTGGTTGGAAATGACCACAGAAGAAACTGAGATTATCAGGAACTTTCCTTCAATCTTTGAGGAAAGTAAGTCTAAAATCTTGGCAAAATCAGTAGCTGAGTATGTCTTGGAAGAAGATGCAAGCACTCAGGAGGAAGCTGTTCCTGCTAAAGTGAAGAAGGCTAAGAGTGCTACTGCATCAGAAGCAGCTACTGATAAGGGCAAGCAACAGAAGGTTGCTAAGAGAAAGAGAGGGAAAGCTGAAACCGTTTATCATAAAGAAAGGTTGGAAGAAGCTTGGGAGGAGATAGAGAAAGAAGAGGCAGAGCCTAAGCTGAAAAGAAAGAAGGCGCCACTTGATATGAAAAGCTCTATGGTTCAAGTGACTCCAGTCATGAAGAGAATGGCGAAGGAACATTCTGATGACTCTTTAGCTAATAGGCGAGAAGTGAAAGCCTTGAAAGAACTTGTAAGAGAAGAGGAAGGAGAAAGGATGCTAATCGTGGATGAAGCTGATGCTGAAAATGTAGAGCAAGTTCAGAATCTTGGAACTTCAGAAGCAGTAGATAACTCTGCAATGTTATCTAAGGTACCTCAAGTTTCTCACATATCTTGTACCACATCCTCTATTTCTTCTGAAGACACTTCTCTTTTAGATCACCTAGAAAGTCATTATCTAGGTGAACTACCCCAATCTGGCTTTAACACAACCTCAGAGAAAGCCTCTGAGACAACTCCAGAAGCAGCTGCTTCTGATAAAGTTGTTTCAGAAGACCCCCCTCAACAAAAACCTTCACCAGAAAAAGCCTTTTCACCCCCTACAACTTCATCACCCCCAATTGTTCCTGAACCAACTGTTCCTGAACCATCTGTTTCTGAACAACCAATTCCTCAAAAGACCGTTCCTGAACATATTGTTCCTGAACAACCAGTTGCTAAACCCATTCCTGAACCTGAACCTGAAACTACTGCTCCTGAACACATTGTTCCTGAGCCAAACCCTGCTTCCATAACTCCTTCACCAGTACAAGTTATCAAGATCACCCATCATACTGGTGTATGTGATATGGACACAGACTCTGAGGATGATCAAAATGATCATGCCTCTGATATGGTAGTTGACCCCACTCCTGACCAACCATCAACTAGCCAATCCTTAACTACAAATGACCAATCATCATCAAACCTACCCATTATACACTTAGCCCCTCCAAAACCCTCTAAACAACCTTCACCTCCCACCATTTACCAGGATTCTCAAGTACTAAAAGATGTGTGGGAAGATATTGCTTCTGAAGTTCTCAGACTGATAGCAGGAAGAAATGACTTGGGTCATCAAGTTAGCTATCAGAAGCAATGGAGAAGGATAAAAGAAAGGGTCGTCAACCTGATTTCAGCTTTGCATGATTCCTGCATTGAGGCTCAAGAGCAAGCCAAGCAGAAGCTGGAAGATTGGTTGAATGGAATAGAAGAGAATACTGGAGATGTTGAAGTTCTTGGTACTTGGGTGAAGAATCCACTCAGTATCAGAGGCAAAGAACCTGATGAATTCCTGCCTAAGGAGCTGCATCTGATTATTCCTTCTGAGATCCTGGAGAAGATTGATGCACCTAACCTGGTTCTAGCTCAGGAGAACAAGGTGCTCAAAGAAGAAAATGACAGGCTTGAAACAGAGCTACTAGAGCAGAAGCTGAAGATATCAAAATTGGAAGCTGATATGCAAGAAGCCAAGATCAGAGAAGACAACTACAGAAAAGATATGGACAAGAAGTATGCTGATGTTCAAGAGCTTCTGAAGAAGATTTTAGAGAAATAAGCCAAACCCATAGTTGCACACTTTTAGCTTTTTTTTTTCTCTTTAGGCTTTTAATATTCTTTGATCATCTCTGCTTCTGACTTAGTTCTTTTCGCTTCTGGTATTATAAGCTTCTGAATTCTTCCTGCTTCTGAAAATCTTTAACCGTTTATACCTTATGTGTTATTATTTGCTTTGATAATAATGCTTGCTATGCTTGTTTATTTAATCTTTGAAGATGGTTAATATGCTTTAAAATAATTTGAATTATGCTCTGAACCTTTAATCTTATGTTTTTCTCATCTCTTCTTCTTGTTTATGTCTTTTTGCTAATGACAAAAGGGGGAGTATATGTGATAGTATTTAAAGGCTCTGAGCCCCATTAATAATATTTGAAAATTTTGAAAATTTTTTATCTTTTTGTTTTACCTTTAAAAAGGTGTATCAAAGAGGGTGAAGTATCAAATTTCAAATAAAATTAATTGAACCATTCTTCTTATCTATAAGTCAATTCTTTCAATTTTTTTTTGCTCTGATATTATTGTGCGAAAAATGAATTTAATTAACTTGGATAGAACATAGGGGGAGCTTACAAACCTCACCTTAAAGACTATCAGACTCAGGGGGAGTTAGAGCTTACAAACCTCAGACTCTGAGCTTACAAACCTCAGAAACCCCAAAGTCAACTCGTTAATTAGATTAACAACAATTGACCAATTTTAAATACTATTGTTTGTCATCATCAAAAAGGGGGAGAATGTTGGAACAAAATATGTTTAACAATGAACCTCAAAGAGTTTTGATGATAACAAGGTATTAAAAATTGTAAATTGGACTAGCTAATATTTGTTCAAGTGTACAGGACCATAGTTAAAAAGTTACATCATTAATTGGTTTTGAATGAGCAAATAAAGAGCAAATGAAAATGAAGCTTAGACGATTCTGAAGGCAATATGCTCCTGAAAGTTGAAAGCGCTCCTGAAGTCAAGCTGCTCCTGAAGATAGTAAAAGCGCTCCTGAAGAAATAGTGCTCCTGAAGAATAGTGCTCCTGAAGACAAGAGGTCCAGAAGCCACATCATCAGAAGCTGCATCATCAGAAGCTGAAGAAGCTATATGATCAGAAGCTGCATCATCAGAAGCTGAAGAAGCTGCATCGTCAGAAGCTGCATCATCAGAAGTCATTTCACCAGAAGCTGAGGATCAACTGGATTTGCAGAAGATTCAAGATTGAAGACTCTACATTGCAAAAGCTGTCTATTGGACTCGAAAACACAGCAGAAAATTAGTGGAACTTTGCAACGGTCATTTCAAAAGTGTTTAAAGGCATGTGCTTGCAATTTGGACGAAAGCGTTGACATTGTACTATTGTACGAACTGTACAACCACCTTCTCCACTACTCTGTTTTGTGTCCACGCTACAAGACAAGAAAACAGCTTCAGAATACGGCTTCGCCTGCATAGATGTTCCTTTAGATAAGGAATGGATTTCAAATTTGTTCTTCATAGGACAACAACCAAATCAGGCAAAATATCATTGGTGAAAGATCAAGCTTCAACAACGACTCTTTGGTGTGCTGGCAATTTCACAACGTCTCATTCACACCTCTATATAAAGGAGTGAAGACTTAGAGTTTTGGTAATGCAAGAACGCTGAACGAAAGACTCACAACATTTTTACAAGTGCCAAACCTCTGCTGAAATTGTTCTGTATTCACTTAGAATTTCTGTGTCTCAAAGTCATATCTTAGAAATTCTTAAGTCCATTGAGTCTGTATCTGATTTATATTGTGAGCACCTCTGATTGTATATCAAGTGTTCAACCTTAAACAATTTTCTGTGTAATTTTGTTTAGTTAGGAAGTCTCTTGTAGTTGTGCTTGAGCAGGAAGTCTCTTGATTGTGTTCTTGAGCAAAGGAAGTCTCTAGCTTGTGTGCTTGAGCAAAGGAAGTCTCTTGCTTGTGTGCTTGAGCAATTGTAATCAGATATTACTCTTAGTGAAATCTCCTTGGAAGTGCAAGGGGGACTGGACTACTTCCGGATTGTGGAAGGAACCAGTATAATTGCTTTGTGTCGTTCTTCTTCTCTCTCTCTGTTTTATTCCGCTGCATTTAGATTCTGATCATCACTCAAGAAGCTGTCTCACTTAGCTTCTGATCAGTGTGTTCAGTTTTTAGGAGAATCGAAGAATTTTTCAAAACACAATTCAACCCCCCCCCCCCCCTTCTTGTGTTTTTCTCACCTTCAAAGGAGTCATGGGTGGACACGGTGTCCGGTGAAACTAGGGCTTTAGGAAATAATAACCGGGTTCTAAAAAGGTTCCCAAGTTGCAACCTCTCCGACGTATATCACGGTGTCACGAGACAAACACTCGCTCCATGATTATCCGTAAGAAGGTCTAACTTGAGTATAGTATCGCGTGACGACTAAAATTCGAGACAACACTCGATTTAGCCTCCGCACTACATCCTAGAAAGTGGCCATGGATAGGTTTGGTTATCTACGGTTCATAGCGTCAAAGAACAATTAGGAGTAAAGTGCCTAAACGCGACAACACGCGCCGACAACATCACCCCCAAAATGCCTCAGCTATGTGGGATTGATCGCAAAATCCAAAACACGAGGCAACCCCCGGAATGAATTGTCGATTATATCCCTCCTAAATCCTAAGTTCACTCAGCCCGGGTGTAGGACTTTTGATATTCTCACCCCACACGTTTGCAAGAATTTAAACATTTATTCACATAAGAAAGCAAGTAAAAGAAGCAAGTAAAAACGAAAGCGCAAGCGTGGAACTAAAGACTAGGCGTAACCCTCGAATCTCCCCAGTGAAGTCGCCAGCTGTTTTATCTTGGTTTTCGGGTGTCAAACATTGATTAAGTTTGAACCTTTTTAACCTTTGATATCTCATTTTTTCTTGGGAAGGGAAAAAATAAGCAAAACCCTTGAGAATCGAGGTCCGGGAGTTGTTTTCGCTACGGGAAGGTGTTAGGCACCCATAACGACTATAGTATCCTATAGGAACCGTCTTTACTTTCTACGCGCGCGCTTTATTTTTAAATGCTATTTGAAAAGTGATATTTACACCTAAGAGTTTACTAAGTCAAGAATTGGAGGGAGAAGAAAGCGCTTGAATTTTTATTTTATTTGAATTGAAGGAATTTTGTTTCCTTGCCTACGTACCCTTTTAAGGGATCAAATCCACCGTAGTTCTCTTCCAAAAATATTTTTGTTTTTGTTGGTTGATTTTAAGTTTGAAAATTGGAATTTTGAAGAATGGAGATTGAGAGGCCTTAAAGGCATGAGATTGTGAAATTGTGAAGTTGAATTAGTCATTTTGGAAAAAAGTCAAGTATGATTAATTTTCATTGAAATTTGATTAAGAAAATAAAAAGGAAAATACAATGGGATTTTGATCCCAAGGTTTATTGTGAAAATGAATTGAGTGATATTGTTCATATTTGTTTGGCAAATGATTTTTCTAAGTGTAAATCCTAGGCATTCATCTAAACATTCAATCCTAAACATACATCTAAACATGCATATCCTAGCCATACATCTAAGAAATGTCTATGTGATGTGTGTGCATGTGTCGGTGCTTGTGTCGGTGTACATCATTAGAGTCCATTGTCCTTTACATCATTGGCCTAAATACATTCTATGGTCTTGCAAGAATTTTAAAGGCATAAAGTAAAATACAAGAGCTCCTAGGTGTTACATTCTAATTTTTGCATGAATTTTAAAGTGCCAGAAATAAAAGGATGAGAATGTGAGATGGAGGATGAAATGCTCATGATGTATGAAACATGAAGTAGAGTGGTTAGTGAAAATAAGGCATAAAATGATAGAAAGATAGGCAAGGAAATACTAAACAAAGAATAGTAAAAAATGACAAGAATAAAGTGCCAAAATGTAGTAAAAATTCACCATAACCTCTCAATAAGTACATTACCTATAATTCTCCTATCATAAGAAATTTTCAAAGACTTCATTGTTTTATGAGTGTGAGAATTATAGGGCATATTCAAGTCAAGGATCATGACATATCTTTAGGTACACTTAGCACTTTATTTCCACATACACACATTTACATGACTTGTAAAACAAGAAACTAATTACACATATTCACATGCAGCAAGAAACACATACAAACAGTAGCTAAAACTTCACAAAATCATATGGTATAGGTCACAAACATTTATCAAGAAATTGGAACTAGAATCAAGCAAATTTCTTGGATCAGAAATTTGAGTATAAATGTGTTAACATTTATCACAAATTTTTAATACAAAACATCACAAAATAGCAAGAAAATCATCACCTTATTATTTCCAAGTTTTAATATGCAAAAATTATCACAAAAATACCACAAAACTATCAAGAAATGTGTATGCAAATTTTTAGAATTTTTTAAAGAATTTTTGGACACAAGAACGTATAAAACTTCACAAATTTTAACAAAACATAATAAACAATTAACTAGAAAATACCACATACTTTTTAATCAAGATTTAACACATTTCAACGTCACAAAAATGTCAAGAAAATGATCAAGAACACATAGGAATTTTTTAGGAATTTTTACAAGAATTTTAAGCAAGACAGGGGTGTAAACATCAAAAAACAGTATCAAAATACCAAGAAAAAAGAAAGAAAACGAAAACCAGTATCACAATAGGCCCAACCCACACACACATGGATCCTGGATCCTCAGGAAGCAACAAGAGCCACATGATTGATCCAGATGGATCAAACCTGGATCAAACGGCCAGGACACAAGAGGAATGGACCGGCATCAGACCGGTCCGGTTCAGTTGGTTATATAAGGACAGGGAGGCCGGTCTAAATCATTTCCCTCACTCATTTCTCTCTCTAGGTTAAACCTTAGAGAGAAGCTCTCTTCTCTCACCTTATGATCTTCATCTTCTCCGATGAACACAACGACGGAGGTGTGATGGTTCGCCGGCGGCGCCGCCACACATGAACGTTTTCTGAAATTTTTTTACATCATTGTGTTCATCTGAGTCTCCTCTTTATGATTCTGGGATTGGTTTTTTGAATCGAAGCTTAGGTTTGAGCAGATCTACACTCGAAACCTTCGGTTTATAAGTTTCCAAACTCTTTCAAAACTTCTTGAAACGAACCCTAACCTACTCTATTTTCTACACTAAATCTGGATTTGAACTCTGTTTTTGAAAATAAACGGTGAATCTTCATGGATTTACGTTTTAGGGTTTCGGTTTTCAAGCTTTTTGATCTGTTTTCAAACCTTTCGAACGAACAAGTCTTAGGACTTGTTGATCCACTTTGTTTCACCGTTTATTTTCGATTGTGAACCTTCGATGAAGATTAGAACGAAAAAACGAGAAGGTTCTTTGAGTTATACCTGGATTTGAACGGAGATTCGAACGAAGATCCTCAAGAGAGCCTTTGATTCTTCTGGTAAACGCTTCGTTGTTGTTCGTCTTCTTCTTCTCTGGTTCACTTCGAACTTAATCTCTCCTCTTCTCTCTTTCACCAAATCCTTCGTGATCGCAAGGAATTCGTCCTTGCAATTGACGAATACTTGCTTGAATTGCGAAGGTGAGGATTCGATGATGATGATTTTCACAGAAAATCACTGAGAATCTTCTGCAAATTCGAACTAGGTTTCCTGAATTGAACACATTTTGCTTTGATCTTCTAAAAGTTTGTACTGATTTTGTATGTTTGATGATGAATTTGATGGATAATTGGTATGAATTTTAGAGTTTGTGGTGGTTTCTGATTCTGTTACGGTGGAGGAAGTGGTGGTGGAAGGTTTGTTACGGTGGTTAGGGTTTGGAGAAGAGAGAGAAAGTTTGTTAGAACTTTCTGTGATGATGTGTCACTGAGTGAATGGTATCTCCCTTGTGCATTGATGAGTTGGCCTCTATTTATAGGTCATGTGTGATGTTCTGGACCAATGTGGGACTGCCACGTAATCTTGGACTTGTTTTGGACTAAACTTGGCTCAAGGACCTTTCTGCAATTCTGGAAGTTTAAAAGGACCAACCTGCAAATAAAAAAAAAAACTAAAAATAAAATTGGACAAAATATGGACTGTTCTGCAATTGACTTAAAAAAGACTAAAAAACAAAAAGTTTGACTTAAGGACTAAAATGTAAATATGAAGACTTTGAGGACTTAATAAAAAAAAATTAACTAAAATTGGTTTAAAAAACGTAAATTGAAAATAACGTAAAGTGAGAAAATTAAAAATGACAAAACGGACTA
The DNA here is from genome assembly GCF_051527215.1 of Medicago sativa. Taxonomy (NCBI): domain Eukaryota; kingdom Viridiplantae; phylum Streptophyta; class Magnoliopsida; order Fabales; family Fabaceae; genus Medicago; species Medicago sativa. The sequence continues at coordinate 38,283,614 of NC_140751.1, forward strand.
AAATGAACCAACTACTTAAATGAGGTACTTTAAAGTAACCTCTCTCTGTCGAAATTTCGCGTGAAATGACCAAAATGCCCTTGGGGACCAAAACGACTCAAAATGACTCAGATGCAATTTTAAAATGGACTTTATCATGAAATTAAAGCAAGAGTTTATTCAAACCAATTGAAAAGACTCAGAGACAATTTTTTAAGGATTAAACAGAGTTTTAACACAGGAAATGACTGAAATGCCCCTAGGGGCTAAACTAACTCAAAATGACTCAAATGTAATTTTTCGAAATGGATTTTAACATGAGATTGAAACAAGGACTTATACAAACCAATTGAAAAGACTCAAACAATTTTTTAAAGGACTAAAATGGGTTTGAATGTAGGAAAAGACTAAAATACCCTTTTTCATGAATTTTGCAAATAACATTGAAATAAAATGCAGAGAAAGATGCAATTGATCAGAGACAAATTCAAATGACTTGAAATGCAAGAAAAGAAGAATTGAGCTAGTATTTTTAGGTCCAAAATTAGGGTATAACACGGCTGTGTGGGTCATTTGTGACCGTTTATCCTAATTCGTCCATTTCATCGCCTTGTCCACACGGTTGTCTGCAAAAGACCTTGCCATCTGTTTCTCTTCTGAAGTCTGCAAACTTCACGGTCTACCCAAATCTATTGTCTCGGACAGGGACCCTCTCTTCATCAGCAACTTCTGGCGTGAATTATTTCGCGTTCAGGGAACAATTCTGAAGTTTAGTTCCGCATACCACCCTCAAACAGACGGACAAACGGAAGTCGTCAATAGGAGTCTCGAAACATACCTCCGCTGCTTTGCAAGCGACCATCCTTGCCAGTGGTACAAGTTTCTTCATCTGGCTGAATACTGGTACAATTCATCTTATCATTCAGCTATCAATATGTCCCCCTTTGAAGCCTTATATGGACGTAAACCACCAACAGTGCTTGACTATACCAAGGGACAGTCCACCATCGCTGACCTGGACAAAACTTTACAACAAATGCAACAAATTATCACCACCCTCAAAGAAAATCTCCAAAGAACTAGAAAGCAGATGCAAGACCAAGCAAACAAAAAAAGACGTGAATGTACCTTTCAACCTGGTGACCTGGTTCTCCTCCGTTTGCAACCATACCGACAACAAACCGTCCACCAACGTGCATCACCTAAGCTTGCCAAAAGCTACTACGGGCCCTTCTTGGTCGTCCGCCGCATCAGAGAAGTCTTATACCAGCTCCAACTACCACAAACCTTCCGCATCCATCCTGTGATACATGTCTCACAGCTACGCGCTTACTATGGCCATGATCCAGAGGTTCATTTCAAACCCATTCCACCGGGACTAGAAGAGAGTGTACTCCTGGACTCCATGAAAACAAGCAAACCTAGCCCCACTACCACACTCACTAAGGAAGACACCGGAGCGGAAACCCTGGACCCAACCACAAAGGTTTCTAAAGAAACTCTCCAAAAACTCTTTAGATTCACCTTTGAAAAACTATTCAAACTTATTTCAAACTAATCTCCCTCTTTCCAACCCTTTGGCTCTTTCTCATCCCTCAGATCAGATCTATACTTCTCCCAAGAAACCCTCAACCGTTGATTCATCTGCCACTTTTGTGAAGTCAGCAATCTATCCCTCATTGGAAGAAATCAAGGGACCACTTTCCAACTTTCAATCCCATACACCAGATGATACTACTCTTCCCACCAACCAATCCAACGGCCATATTTCCCCTCCCCAACCCACACTTGAACCCAACCTTGAGGGCAAGGTTGCTTGAGGGCAAGGTCTCTCTCCAATCATGAATGAACAATTGCCGTTTTCTTTTTGTTTCTTTTGTCTTCATAGTTTTCTTTTTCCTTCATATTATCTTGCATAACTCTGAACTTGATCTTAGCTGGTAGTATTATCCAACAGTTTCGGTTGTTGGTTGAAAAGTTAGATGATGCAGAATAGAAACAAGCTATCCATACGGTTTTGATCATTTACATCTTCTCCATGGCTTCCGGTGACCGTCCGGCCGCTGCCGGAAGGAAAGAGATGGGTGGCGGCGGGGTCACTGGCGAGAGGAAAAGGGAGAGGCAGCCATGGATATTGATGAGTGGAAGAAGCTAGACGGGTATTGTTGTTTCAGCAATGAAGATGATGAGAGGAATCAAATGAATTAGTCTCTATTTTAAGCTTTTATTATTAGCCCTTGGATTTATTTTTGACATATGTCATTTATCGATGCATTGGAAAGGAGTAAATGGAGGAATGTTAAATAGAGCAAAGATGAACTCATTCATAGGTTCCTTAATGTATCTAGAAGTCCATTCATGAATCCACAAATTCTAGACAGGGTCGTTTAATATTCCTAGATGCATTCACTTATTTACTAGAACTTTCTATCAAATCAATATAACCATAGGTTCTATGTATTGAAAGGGCATTGCAATAAAACAAATATTACTTCCAATTTCTAATTTTCAGTTACTATTTATTTTCATTCTTCTCTCACTCAAACATAACTTTGGTCACGTGTGTGGTCAGCAATCCTTTGCTATATATGTCTATGGACCATGCTTTTCATTTGGTTGTGGGAAAGAGTCAAGAGGGAGAATCTTTTTGTATTTGGTTGGATGTTGTTTGAACAATGTGGGAATATAGAAGTAAGATTTCTCCTCTTCACCTAGCACAAAACACTCGCGCCCAGCTGAAATTACCAATTTACCCCTACGCTACTTAAGTAACGCAGCGTGAGTTAATTCACGCAAGTGTTAATTCCAGCGTGAGTTAAGTTGCGCAGCGCATGTTAAGATGCGCTGATTTTAACACTTGCATTACTTAACAAATAAAGGGGTATTTTCGGCATTTCAGCTAGGCGCGAGTGTTTTGTGCTGGGGGAATAACAGAAATCTAGAAGTAATGCCATTTTTCATCAATAAGAAATTAGTAACTTTTATATTCTGGTGTAAATATAAAATTAAAAGTTTTTTTTTTATGATTTTTGTTAATAATATTTGCAACATATGGTGTGATCTATTGGTATTGTATGACACAATAGGTGGTATGTTCTTTTAGTGTGATTTCTTAAGGATCTGCATCAGGTGATTGAAGTTATGAACTTTGTATCGGTTGCTTTATGCTTTTAGCATATTTAATTTTAAGTTTTGAGCGGTGTTTATTTTGTGAATATATATAGTTTTGAAAAATAATCCAGGCAAACAGACACCTTTTTTTTTTTTTCATTCCTAATTAATTAAGTGAGAATCAATATTAATACATGACTGGTTACAATTTTCACAAGAAAGGAAAAGGAAAAAAGAAAAAAATGTTAACCAACCAAATCCCTATCACATCTTCACATTTCTTAAAGGTTAGTTTATCTTCTTTTGACCCCTCCCCCCATTTTTTTTTTTAATTTTTTTCACCTTTGACCAATTGACCTATATCCCCTCCCAACCAACTTTGCATACTATGTGCAATACACATGACTATTCAACAATCACCACCCAAGAAAAACATAGGGCTGCATAAAATGAACCCTTTAAGGTTAACACAACTAAGTTGAAACAAATGAATCACGCCTCTTCTTAGTATGAGCTTCCGGATTTCCTTTTCTCATCATTGCAGCAAACTCATCATAGTTAATACGTCCATCCTGCACATATGTCACAATTTCCGCATTAATTTTTTTTTTTTTTGTCGTCGGAGTTTGAACCCCGGACCTTGCATATATTATGCATTGTCCCCTACCAACTGAACTAAGTTCACGAGCACATTTTGGGATTAATTTGTATCAAACATATGTACACATATTCTTTATGAAATAAAGGAATTTTAAAAAAAATTGATAACACTTACATTATCTCCATCAACTTCTTGAAGTATCTCTTTGATGTCTCTGCCATCATGCATGTTGTATTCACGGAGAGCTTGATCTAGTTCTTCAGTGGTAATGAACCTGTAGGTTATATATTGGTACAAAAACGAGATAAAAAATTATAAAACCTAACACCAAGTAATTTACTAAATAATTGTCATCACAAACATGAACATATATACTCAATAGATAGTTTTTTATTTACCCGCTGTTATCTTTATCAAAGTATTGGAAGGCAGTGTAAAGATGTTCTTCTCTATTCATTCTGTTCATGTGCATTGTTGCTGTGATGAACTCGTCGTAATCTATTGTTCCATTGCCATCAGCATCAGCCTGTAATTAATATGCACAACAATGAGAAAATCAATATCTAAAATAAATATATCATGTTTGTCATCATAATTCTAATTTAATGTTCACATCTGCAATTGTAAGTTGTAACCGTATGACATAAAGGATTTAGAGGTCTCCACAACGGGATCGCAATTACAAAATTGCATCAACGTTGACTACATTTGTTAGTATTTAGCTGCAATGTCAAGCTTTGCAGCATAACTACGACTGCAATTGCAATTTAGAACCATGTTTTTCATCATAAAAAAGCGAGATTTTTAAACCAAGGCGACAAAATGGCATCAAAATTCTATTTTGTAGATATAAATAGGCAGAGAGGAGAACTTACAGCTTCCATTAATTGCTTAACTTCTTGTTCTGAAAGCTTGGTGCCCTGCTTTGCAAGTCCTTGTTTGAGCTCTTCAACTGTAATGGTTCCACTGTTGTCAGTGTCCATCCCCTTGAACATTTCCTTCAACCCCATTATTTCTTCTTCCGATAAACATCCAGCAATTACCTATAATTCATTTACAAATTCTATTAATATGTTGCTTTGTGTAATCATGTTCTAACATGCTAGTTTGAAGCAAGGAAAATATGTAGCATAACACAATTATGTAGTTGGTAAGAATCGTGATAATATTGAACAAAAATATGTAGCCGAACGCAATTTTGATGGCGTTACCCACATTTTTTTTGCAATATAAAGGTTTTCAGCGTAATTGCAACCGTGACCGTAACCACAATTTAAAACCATGGTTAGTAAGATAAAAAATATATACTATCAATAAAATTAAGTAAAGAAACATTACCCTTAGAGCAACTTTCTTAAATTGGTTCATTGCTCTAAACTGCTTGAGCCTATTTAGTACAGCATTGTCAATAGGTTTATCTGGTGCTTCACCATCCTCCTTGATCCAAGGGTGATCTATTTTTTAAGCAACAAATTCATCAATTAGTTAATAAAATCATGAAGTTGTAAATAAATTCTAGTATTTTTTTTCTTTAATTAAGGGAAGGTCAAATAAAGATGGAAAAGATGCTTACTCAAAACTTCAAAGGCTGTAAGTCTTTGTTTTGGATCTGAATTTAACATTTTCCTTACAAGATCTTTTGCTGAAGGTGAAATTGAAGGCCATGGATCGCTTGTAAAGTCAATGTGGCCTCTTAAGATGGCATTGAATATACCATGTTCAGATTCTGTCGAATCAATTTTTATTTTTCAGTTACAACCAATGCATATATACAACATAAACTTTAAAAACAATTTCATTAATCATTACTTTTAGTTTTTTTCTTTCAAAAATCTTAGTTGCAAAACTAACAAATGTCTTTGCAGTCATTTACCATCTGATTTGCAATAATGCAAAAAATTCCATTAACACTTATTTTAAGTGATACATAAATTGGAATTAATTTACCACTTTTCTTCACATAACAAAGTTGAACACTAAGTGGTTTAATTGAAAATCATAATTAAGATGAAATAAATATTATTTTTTTCAAAATTAAAAAGATGAAATTAATATTTAACCTGCCCAAAAAGGAGGGACACCAGAAAGAAGAATGTATAGCATGACACCAATACTCCAAATGTCAACTTCAGGCCCATATCTTCTCTTCAACACCTCTGGTGCTATGTAATATGCACTGCCAACAATGTCTTTGAACATCTCTCCTGTTTAAAAAGTTAGAATCGGTATTAAAAGTTTGCTTAAGTAGGACATAGACCATAAAAATTCTAATATCTTAATTCTCAATGTTTATAATTAATCATTTTAGTCATCTTTATGCCTCAAGCTAAAGAGCTATATCTAAGGTCAATACACATATTAACCCCTGATTACATACACAAAAGATATGCAAAAAATACATACACCATATCAATAACTTACAAACAAAATAAATATTTTCTACACCCTGAATAAAAAGGTGCAATCTCTCCAATGCGTAGGAATTAATTCATGTTGAATAAAAAAATTAATTGATTAATGTTGAGTAAAACAAAAAATTCGTAAGAAAAAAACCAAGAAGAAACATGTATAGAGAAATATGATATTGAATCGATATAGGAAATAAATGAACCTTCTTTGAAAAAGACGGATAGACCAAAATCGGTGGCCTTAAGGGGTGCATTTTCATCCTTATTCAACAAGAGGAAATTTTCTGGCTTAAGATCTCTATGAATAACACCCATTGAATGCAAAGTATGAATTATTTGCACAATGGTTCTCATCAAAGAAGCTGCGGCACGTTCGGTATAATGTCCCTTTGCGATGATTCGATCAAATAGTTCACCACCGGCACATAATTCCATGACCAAATGAACCGATTGTTTGTCTTCATAAGCACCTTTCAGTTCCACAATGTTTGCTTGGCCCGTTAGGTGATGCATTATTTGCACTTCCCTTCTAACATCCTCTATATCCTCTTTATTCACTAGTTTTCTCTTGGCAATCGTTTTGCATGCAAATTGTTCTTTCGTTACCTTATGTGTACATAAATGTGTTACCCCAAATTGTCCTCTCCCTAGCTCTTTCCCTATGGAATATGTGGCTCGAACGTCTTCCATTGGTCGTTGTAATACGGGGCCAATTGCGGCCGGTTTCGAGGGTTTTGATGAAGGAGGTGCCGTTGTTTGTGGTGGTTTTGATGTTGGTGGTGGCGTCGTGATAGGGTTCGTTGATGGCTCATTATCCTGGTTTGTGTTGGCTTCTCCCTTGTCGGCCGCGGCCGTATTGTCGGCCGGGGTATCACCGCCTTGGGAGCAACAATTTCCCATGGTGGAAGGGAGAGAGGTAAAACAAAAATGTTAAGATGATGAAGGAAAGAGAAAGAGAAAACAGATATGAGAGATGTAGGATGGGAATATGGCAAAGGTGGTGATTGGTGAATAATGGGTTTTAGGGGGTTGAATGAAAGATTATTTGATAATAATGAAAAAATAAACAAACCAAAAAAAAGAAAAAGAAAAAAGGGGAAATTAAAGGTTGTTAAAATGGTTATTAGTTGATTCACAGCTTGGAATGTTGGTGAAATTGGATGAAGGTATTGATAGTGAGAGATTATAGGAGGATGCAATTGAAAGAGTCGTTTTGAGACAAGGGTGAAGAGAATTTTTCGGATGGGAAAATTAAACGTGCATTTTGTAAGTTAAGAAGGCTTAATTAAAGTGACTTTCTAACGTTGTTTGTTATAAAAGATATTGTTGTTACTACAACAACAAGTGATTATTACTCCAACTAAGTTATGGATGTTTAATTCTTAAAGAGGAAAAATAGTGTAATGTCATCTACCCAAAAAAAAAAAAAGATCTTTAACAAAACAATCTACCCAAAATAGAAAATCAGTGAAGTGTAACATGTAAGAAAAATGAGTGCATACCGTTAAAGATCAAGAGCCATTTGGATTTGATTAATTCTTAATCCTATTTGAATTTATCTGTCTACTAGTATAATTGAGTTGTGCCAAGCAAAGGTTAGTTTTTAGTTTTACTCTTTTTTTTTTGAAAGAGATGAATTTTTATCCTAAAAATCATTAAGATCCGAGCATTTGCACGGGTTGCGTAACATAACGTTAATTATATAAAACAAATTATTACGTTTGTAATATTGTGAAATGTTTAAAGATATTAAACGAAAATTGTCAACATTAATGTAATATTTTTATTAAATATTTTTCTTTTATATGCAAAAATTCGTTTCATATTCTCACCGCGCTCATTACGAATTGTATTTCCTTACATCCATGAAAGTAAATTTTTATGCACTAACAAGAGAAGGTCCATACGATGATATTTTGAAAACTCATGACTACTTTCAAAATATCAACATTAATATAGTGTTTCTATTAAATATTTTCATTATTTTATATGCAAAACATTGTAAAATATTTTCACTACGTTAGTTGTGGATTTAATATGCTTATATTTGTGGAAGCAAAATTTTATGTACCAATATGAAAAAGTCGATATGCTAAAATTTTGAAAAGTTATGACTATTTTGAAAATATCAACGTTGATGTAGTGAATCTATTTAAAAAATTATTTTATATGCCAAACACGTTATATTGCAGCGCACCAGTTGCTTATTTTATACACTTATATCTACGAAAGCAAACTTTTATCTACCGATATGAGAAAGTCGATGTGATAAAATTTTGAAAAATCATGACTATTTTTAAAATACCGACCTTAATGTAGTGTTTATATTAAATATATTTTAGTTATATGCAAATTATTGAGATTAAAAGAGATGAACATAAACAATTATTATATATTTATGCCTTAAGATATTTGAATAATATGTTTTCTTATGTTTATTATTTAATATCAAATTGGCCATGAAGCAAACCAAATTTGTGAGTGGTCTAATTGAAGCAAATCAAGTTGAGATCCACTGTGTGGAGGAATTGACATTTTTGTCATCCAATGTGGTCCGCCGCAAGGCCGAGTAAAAATAGAGTTTTCCGTGGTTTCCTCTGCGGTTTGTGGAAAGAAACCCAGTTTTTCAACCTAAACTAAGTTAGATGTTAACCTATATGAAGATACCAAGAGTACGCTAGAGGGGGGTTGAATAGCCTTTACGAATATTAAAAAGGTTTGTGAAAGTGTGAGTTTGAAATACTATGAGGACCAAGGTTTTGCAACTCGAGAGTTTACCTCAAGTCGTTTTGCTTAGGTAAACTTGACTCGTAAACTCGACTCGAGAACTCGTACGAGTTTACCTAAAATTTAAATTATATAAATTTATTATAAGCAAGACATAATATTGTAAATAAGTCAATAGTGCAAAATATAACTTAATTACAATGGGAAATTATATCAAACTACCATAACAAAACATTATGCTCAACTTAGCATCAAAATACAAAAATTAACGCGCAAAATCAAAATTTTCAAAAGTCTCTAAGTTTAAGTCATCCATAAAACCATCCAAAAAAGTATGTTTCACAAGTTTCTAAAGTTGTTAATACAACTATCTAAAAAATAAACTAGTTAATTTCTTCAAAAGGTCAACAAACACCACCACCCTAACCGGCGTCGCAATCACCGGTGTCGAAATCTGAATTTCCAACGTCGGAATTGCAAACATAACGGGTATGCGCTCCCATGTTCATGGTTTGAGAACTCAGAGAAGAAACAAAAAGAAACGTTTCATTTCAAGAACAACGTGTTACTGTAAAGGTAACTATTCATTAAACGTTTCAGTCTTTGGGCTTGTAGAAAAGGAATTGGGTTTTGAAAAAAAATGGGCCCAAAAAAGAGTCAATTTTTTTTTTAGATGTAAACTCGTAAAACTCGGAAAAATCGGTCGAGTTTACACGAGTTTACCGAGTCTTAACTCGGTCAAACTCGTCAAACCTTCCGATTTTACCAGAAACCGAGTTTACCTCAGAGTTAACACGATTTTGGTACCTAATGTAACACCCTACTTCTATTAAGCGGTAAAACGCGCGAATATATGAACATATTTTAGAAATAGATGCTACATCACCAAACCAAAAACATACATGCATAATTATCATGTAACATGTCATAGCAGCGGAATACATATATAATCCATAAACAACTACAAATCTCATAATAAAGGTGCAAAAATACATCCTCCGATCTCAGATACAATAATATCTCAATTCCAACTACATAAACAACAAAATCCAACATGCGAGAACTACCCTAGATCAGAGCCCTAATCTAGACACTTGCACATAAAAAGAGGAACTCCGCTCCTCGGCAACATCAAGCATAAGATCTAAGCATCCTGCACTCCATCTACCCGTCCATACGAAAAGGTAGGTGGTAAACCACTGAGGGTTAGCATTACATCATCAAAATCCATATGAAAACATAGCATTCAAGGAATCATACATATCACATATACAAACCATCTCTCCTAGATTACTAGCATCACATGATTATTATCCCCTATCACTTACATTTCAAGCTATCACATTATTAACATGACATAGCAAGTATATCCAATCTCTAAACAAATCATCGACATAAGTTCATCAATTATCAATCAATGAAGGATTACTCACCTTATTCTTCACTTAGCATACTTAACTCAACAAGTACAATTCATCATTTCAAAGTTATAAGCAAGCAATCATCATTATCAAGAAATCACCACATCTCATGTATATACACATACAATTCTCACCTCATCATTATTATCAAATTAATTATCATCAATAGGTTCATCAAATGTATAAGCACAGACAAGTAAGACATGCAATTAGAGCATAGTTCGATTATTCACAATCATCAACAAAATTCACAAATGTACATATATACTAATCCACACAATCACAACATTCATCAACATCCACCAATGCACAAATTCACCAAGTCACATATTCAATTATGACACAACTCATCAATTATTCAAATGCATGCAATGTTCTAGACTCTTCTAGATGCATACGGTACCAGATCACCTCAAGGTCGTCACCTTCGATGCAACAAAAACATTGTAATCACCTCAATTGGATATAAAATCCACCACCATCAGTCATGAATGCATGAACACATGACTTGACTTAATGCATATGTTCACACAAACAATAATCACCTCACCATCACCATCAATATTAGCATGTATGAATTCACCACCAACAATCAACATTTAACATGTTCAACAAACAACATAACATAAACATGTTCATCACCATTCAATTAGTATATATGCATCGACAACAATTCACCACCACTTGACATATATACAATCACCAACAACATCCACAATTCAATCAACATATAGTTGTCACACATACACATCATCCATCATCTCCACATAAATCAACATATAGTTGCCACATTTCCACATAATTTCTTACAATCCAAATAAAGGAACAAATACAACATATGATCACAAACATCCTATTCATCACTCAACAACCATTCATACATCATCTCATAATCATATTAATCTATTCATAAAGGGTTCATAAGCAATTGGCTCTCAAAAATCATTTTCTACCAAGTTCGTCTCCAAAAATCACAACATTGAAAATAATTGAGCATCTAAGCCAAAACCAAGCAAACGAGCTCAATTGCCTATGCCATGTATTCTCACAAGTCACATATACGTGCAGTAGAGGTTACATAAGCATTTCATCGGCCAAATACGATGAATTCATAAAAATCACAAAGTACGTCTCACTGAAACACTTTTCAAGAAATTTTCCATTTTCTAAGCAAAACAAGTTAAATCCCTCACATCATAGTTTAAATACTACTAAACACCTTAATTGAACTCATAGAACATAAGTTTGAAGTTTGGAACCAATCCATAAGGTTTGGGTCGACTTAAGAGTAGTTATGCGGAATTTTTGTAAAATTTCACCAAAGACCACCATGGAGTATTTTCATCATAACTCAAAAACCAAAAATCATTTTCAAGTCAAACCAAAGCCTCTGGAAATCTAACAAAATTATCTACAACTTTCATGTTTACATTGAAAACCAATTCAAAACAGAAACGAGGGAAAAAGATGCAAGAACGCGAAACAGGGGGTACTGTCCTGTGCAACTCTCAATTGCGAGTAATTTTACTTGCAATGGCGAGTAAGCTTCCAGGAAGCCCTGCTGCTCGCATCCAAATCGCCATTGTGAGTACGGTGGCGAGTTGTGACAGTAGTTTCGGGAAAAAGAGCCATTTTCACCCCAAAACCCCAATTTAGACTCCCCAATGCCCAAATTTGATTCCAAGGTTTGTCCAAACATTTCTAAACATGAAAAGACGCTCAAAATCATGTAAAACTTGCACCAAAATATCCTTACAACAAAAATCATCATTTGACCCATTTTACATTAAAACTTCAAAAACAACACAAAGTCATAGCAAACTTCACAATTATGATTACCCAAAGTTTTAATCATCAACAACAACATCTCTCAACAACAACAACAACTGCAACTAACCATCATGAATTCATCAATAATTCATCACAACAACACCTCATATCATCATTTTTGGACAAAAATGCAAAGCACACATATAACCACAATTTAAGCATGTAATTTCATCATCAACAACTCAATTAACATTCAATTTACATATCCAAACATTGCATCAAAACATGAGCACGAATTTACAATTAATTAGGTTCAATTCATCAATTTCACAAAATGGGTAGAAATGAAAAGTTATGAATTATGGTTGAATTCTAACCCTCTTACCTCTAGCACCAAGAGTCTCTAACCCAAGCTTCAATTTAGCTCCTAGATGATGAATCTCCTCTTCTAGCTCTAGCCTTCCTCTTCACTTCTTATCTCTTCTCTATCTCTATCTCTTCTCAAATGAAAAATGTTGGTGAAAAACCCTAACTCTTTACTAACATTAGTTTATATAGGCTCACTTAATTGGGCTCATCTCACAAACCTTAATGGGCCTAACCCATTTCTATTCTAACCTCAAAAATGTTACTACTCACTTAACGGTAAAATATAACACTAACGGTCACTTAACGGTAAACTAAATAATTACCCCACTCTCCAACATTTAGTAAAATAAGAACTCTCACTAAGCACTAAAAATAACCTTCAGAAAAATTTACAAAATTACCCCTGCTCTCAAAATGACCAAAATGCCCCTAAGTTCAAAATGACTAAAATACCCTTCTAACACCGAATTCTACAATTCCCAACCAAAAACACACACAGAGGCAAATAATCACACAAGAGCACATTTAACACAATTAAGAATAATAAAAATAAATCTAATCGAAAAATCGGGTTGTTACACCTAAGAACGTAAATTCGGTAAACTCGGAGAGTTAACACTCGATTTATCAAATTGACCAAGAAGCAAACCAAATTTGTGAGTGGTCTAGTTGGACTTAGGAAGATGGTTTGTAGGATTGAGATCCACTATCTGGAGGAATTGACATTTTTGTCATCGAATGTGGTCCGCCGCAAGGCCGAGTAAAAATAGAGTTTTCCTTGTTTTCCTCTGCGGGTTTGTGGAGAAAAAGCTCAGTTTTTCAACCTAAACTAAGTTAGATGTTAGCCTATATGAAGATACCAAGAGTACGCTAGAGGGGGGTTGAATAGCCTTTACGAATATTAAAAAGATTTGTGAAAGCGTGAGTTTGAAATACGATGAGAACTATTTGATTTTGTGTGAATTATGATGCTAATCTTAAAACAATGCAGAAATAAGAATTCAAATATGAATAAGCAATACAAAATTTGAAAAATCAGGATTTTTGGAAAATTTAGGATCAATCAAGATGCTTAAAACTCCATTTTTTGAGTTCTCGAGTATGAATGATCGCTTAGCGAGCCACAATTTAAAAAAAAAGTGGATTTTAGGGGAATGAGGCTCGCTTAGCGAGTCTGTCAGACAACAAAACACAATTTTACGCGTTGAGTGCAGGGGGTCGTGTCCGGGCGTTTCAGAGCACTCTTTAGGCGTCCAGTCACTTCTATTTTGCGGTTTAATTCTTTGGGAATGAGTAATCAAGAGGCTTAGCTTTTATTGTGATAAATTGTGATAAAAGTATAATGGTTAAAGGAAATAGGATGATGGCCTTAAGGAATTAACTTCCAATGTTAGTTTAGTGAGGATGAATGTTGAAAATTGACATGTTTGAAATAATAAGTTTTAGATGATGAATTGAATTAATGATATGTTAAATCTTGTGCAAAGAAAAATCATTTCACAATGTGTGATGGATGAGTTCGTCAATGATGGGTAATGATGAGTTGTTAGTGATGTGTATTGATGGGTAATTACGTGACATTTATGCATTCATTGTCGAGTCTATTTGAAGATGTGTATTTAAAGATGAGTTGGATAAAAATCAGTAATATACATATGATATCCAAAATTGATGTTTAGGTTTGGTACCGCATGCATATTTGGTCGAGTTTAATAGCATTTAATACATGATTGTATTCTATTGATGAGTGGTGAAATCGAAAATGATAAATGTTTTGTTTATGGGTCGAGTGACAACTTGTGATTATTAAATGATAATGTTATATATCACTGGTTGTGTTTTATGCATGTTAACTCTTTGAGTCTACTCATGATGTTTATGCATCCGTATTATTTTGAATGTATGCTTACCCCCTTCTTTTGTTGGATGGTTGTACCCTTGTATGGTACAGATACTCAGGACGAATAACCTTAAAAGCTCTGAGTCTTGGAGGAAGTTGTTGAACCTTTCTTGTCAACTTTATCATTGTTGGGAGTTTATTTTGTGCCAATGCTATGATTCTGTAACACTAGGAATTTGGGTTTTCTTTTTAATTTTCTTGCTTTGTTGTGAGATCCATGCTTGAATTCAGTTTAGTTGCTAGGATGATGTGATTACGTTTTAAACTTATTTCCGCTGCACAATTTTTTATTAATGTGAAATAATTGTTTTGAATGATGACAATGTGTGGCACTGTTGTATGTTTAAATATTAATTTTATTTTAATTTCGAAAATACTTGTTGGGGTTAGGGTGTTACAATATGTAGTTGCACGAAAACTGGAAGGTTGGAAGATTAAAAATAGAAAGTCATGAGACTTTGAGCTAGTGTGGTGTGAATTGAAAAAATATAATGTGGGGGTCCCACGTAAAATTAAACACACACATTAATATTGTTTATACCATGGTATTTAATTTTTAAATACCCGATTGCGATAAAAGTAATAGTATTTGTTTTTTTTTATTCATGCATATCGATTCCCATAACTTTAACTTATGTTGAGTGTGATAAGATTGAGAAGCCAACTGAGTTTTCTATCATTCTTCCATTCATAAGAATATTTGTTTGTTTCTTCCACTTTAGTGGGTTCGTGTTTTTTTTTTAATCTTATCCACAAAAGTTGTTGAACGGATGAGTGAGTTTGTTTCTTTTTTTTTATCTTATCCACAAGAGGGTTTGAACTAACTGACTCTCACAATTGTAGATATATTCAGTTACAAAATCTCTATTTAAGTAGAGTACTCCACTCAGTTCATAAATGACACCAAAAAGTTCTATTGAGTTATCGAGAGCTCTTTCACGCCACTTCTCCCCTTTCTTTTTCTGCTATATGCACTTTCGCGCCACTTCTCCCCTTTCTTTTATTTCCATTCAGAATTAAGAGTGATTTTAAGATCATATTCCCTTTTGAGATATAATGTCCCATCAAATTTATGAATGATCACGTCCCTTCGAATTTAAGAATGATCTTAAGAGCATAGTCCCTTCGATAATTAATTTCCCTTAAGAATAAAAAGTACTTTTATAATCATAATCTATTCTTAGGAATAATAATGTTCATTCAGAATTAAGAATGGTCTTAAAAGTATATATACGCTTTCAATAATTTTCGACGTTTGGATAAGTTAGAACAGTGGTATCACCATATTTGAGTGGTTGTAGTACCATATCGATATTTTGGAGAAAACGGAGGTTGAAATGATGATAATACCATATTTGAGTGGTGTCAATACCATAATATGGTGGTTTCAATATTAAACTCGAGTTGTCATAATAGCCATACTTAAGTGCGTAATTCTCGAACAATTTTCTTCAATGCAGTAATTAATCGTACAGTTGTATCTGATATAGTTTTATCATAAAGATGGTGTGGTTGATAGTCTGTCTTGCACAACTTGAGAAGTGATACAAAATGTTTTAAAGAGATCGATTTGATCGTGACTGAACTTAGCAATAACTTCGGTGGATAAAAATGGCTTTTTAAAATAGACTTTAGAAATTTAAATACAAAAATTTTGGAAATCTAAAAATCAAACATTAGTAACTATTTGAAAGTTGGAAAAAAAAAAAACATTTTCACTGAAAAAAAGTGGAGTCTAATTTAGTCCCTTAGAAAGAAGTTTAATAGTTTCTCTTAATTGTAAAATCAAGGCACATGAGATTATATTTTAGAGACTAGTATTTTGAGTTAGTAAAATGGTAAACATTGTTTCACAGGGAATGAAATTGCTTTTAATCGAAAATATTGAAAATAGTCATTTTCTTTTACGTGGTAAAAAATAATATTTTTTGATAACAAGTGATCTAGTGGCTAGTTTGGGATCTTGGAGTTTGCTTCTCTTAAGGTCATAGGTTTGATTTCTTCTGATGTCAATTTCGGTGGACAAGTCCATACAAAACTTTGCTTTGACTTTAAGTAGGGTCCCCGCAAGTGGACAGTAGGATTAATCCCCTCGGATTAGTCGGTTGTTGGACCGGATATCGAGTTTTTTTTAAAAAAAAAAAAAACGGGAAGCAATCACTTAACATTATGTTTATTGAGGTTATAAAGTCAAATGGTTACAACTAAACCAACATTTTCTCATGGAATATTATTGCAATATGGTTAATTGTCGGAATGAACTCTATACTTATGAAGAATCGCAATGAAATCTTCAATGTACTGATTGTGAAGATCTTTTGAACCGATAACCTTGCTCATCTCTTTTGCGTTGTTTCTATAAGCACTTCCCTCCTCATGAACTATTGCCAACCTCAACGTCTGTGCTACACTCTCCTTAGTTAATGTCCCATCTTGCTCACTCCTTGGTATCTCAATAGCTACCTTCTTTTCTACTAGTGCTCTTGAAAACAGACATTGATCTAGCAAATTCGGAAGGGTAACAAGAACGTGCCCAAAATTAAGCATCTCAATGACAGAACTTGCACCACAATGACAAATGCAACCCCCAATTGCCGCATCAGCCAATATCTTCTGTTGAGGTGACCATGTTTTCCAAACAGTACCACGGTCTTTGGTTCTATCCTCAAACCCATCTGGTAATTCAAATGTACCCTCTTTCAGATTTTTTAAAGCCCAAAAGAAAGGTAACCCAGAAAGCTCGATTCCAAGAGCTAATTCAGTTAGATCTTGTTGGCTAAGCCTCGACTCGCTGCCCAATCCTATGAACAGAACAGATGATGGTTCTCTTGTTCCCAACCATGTCTTGATTTTCACCCAATCAGGGTTGTTTTCTTCATCTTCAACGTCTCTTATCTGCATGGATGGTGGAAGCAACCCCACTGGAACCACAGGCACGTTCAGGTAAGAGACATAATCTAACCATTCTCCCTCAAGTTCTCTAGAGGTTCTTAGAAGAAGTATGTCACAACTTGAATTTAGTTGATTATAATCAGAATCAGGCATTTTTCCCGACTCGTCTTTAAGAGCTGAGAATGCTCTAATAAGCTCATAAGGCTTGAAATGAATAGTTGTTTTGAAAGGAAGCCAATTTGGTGGACTACAAATGTCTTCCGCCGTTAAATTTGGCTTGACCTTATCCTTAGGTGGATTAAAGAAACATATGCTCCAAGATGGGGTTAACTGGTAAAAAGCACACTGGATGTTGAGGCTTTTGGCTATTGGTGCTACCCAGCCACTTGTAATATCATAGAAAACCCAATCGGGCTTTGATGAATTTTTGAGTATCTTAGTTACATCGTCTTGAAAACCCTCATGAGCCATCTTAAGGTAACGGGTGGTGTTGGATGAAATGTCCATGGTGCTCTCTGCACCTTCTGGGAGTCCCTCTATACGTGGTAAAGGTAGCCTTACCAATTTGATGAATGGCTCAAGGGATTTGGGGGTTTTGGGCATGCGATCAATATTTTTGGGGGTGTTTACGAAGGTTACAAAGTGACCCTTTTGAGCAAGAATCTTGGCCAACTCGAAAAAAGGAAGTATGTGTCCCATAGCTAGAAATGGGAGCATCACAACATGAAGAGGTTTGTTGCCATCCTCATTAGCAATGGAATCCATTTAAAACACTTTTGATTGCTTCTTTTTGGGGCTGTTTACGAAGGTTATATGTGACAGTGTTCTAATTGGGGGCGCTATATATATATATATATATATATATATATATATATATATATATATATATATATATATATATATATATATATATATATATATATATATATATACTACCTCCGTCCCTAATTATAGGACCCTTTTGAAAAAATAACGGAAATTAAGATAGTTGATATTTGTATTAAATATGTTTGTAATTACTATTGGTTTTACAATTTTATCCTTTAAGAGAGAGGGTTGGTTTATGTTTTCAACATGTTATTTATTGCTTATTGAAGAAAAAGATGTATAATAAATAGGGGCATGTATGTAAAGAAATAATTAATGTAGTTGGAAATAGCAAAGGGGTCTTATAAAAAGGGACAAAAAAAATTCTTAAAAGGGTCTTATAATTAGGGACGGAGGTAGTATAAAGTAGTAGGCGGAGTATCTAAGAGTTGAAAACTAAACAAAAATAAAATGTTTAAGATGTCTATCTAACTCTGGTAACATTATTTAATTTCCACCACGAGGAACACGCACTAACGCTAACCACGCTAAACGCGGGACTTGCATTGAAGGTGTGAAAGAACGTGAATACGCACGGGTACGGAAACAATTCGATAATTATTTTTTCGAGTAATCTCCTATCCATAGATTTTAGAATAATGAAATAAGACAATACACGTGACATAAGAAAATGAAAAACACAAAAAAAAAAAAATTAAATTCCAATTACTACCATTTATGGCTTACCAAAAAGATAAAACATACACCAACAATTAAATATTAAGCTATACTATCCAGCTTATTTCTCTCCAGCAGTCTCTCCTGCACTTTTCTTACTCGTTGGATACATCCAGCGGTGGATAGACTAAAAGGGCAATAAATAAAAAACATGTTTACAATCAGAAAAATTAGACAAAAAGTTTGCAGCACCAGCCTACCATGGATAACAAGTTATGAAACAACATAACAACAAATGAAAGAATATACTGCATTCTTTTCTAAATGAAGAAGGTCCCAACATGTGATCTGAAACTTCAATGGAGGCACTTGTGTTTTGGAGTTAAAAATTCCAAGAATATTTAATTGCATGATTGATTTTAGAAAATTGATTTGCTTGAAATTAGAACAATATCACAAAAACAAGGTGTGCCACTGTGTTTTACTCAAATTTGATAACAGTGGAGGAGAGATAGGGTGAAGGTAAAGATAAGTCAGTATTTTATTATTATCCTCTTTTAGAATCTCAGTCATTAGATCAATCTAACAACTCAAAACAGCGCAGGAGAGACTGCTGTAGACATTACAGCAGGAGAGGATCCGTTCGCTAATTACGTTCAATAACAATTTTAAAAAAAACAAATAAGGAATTAAATTAAATTAACATAATGAAAAATAATGAAATAGTGTGAGTTGTTGATAAATCTAGGAGTTTGTTGAAGGAGTTGGAGATTTTTGGATAATCATTTTACCAAAAAAATTAGATTCAATTAAAAAATGCCAATAATTTTTATTTTATTTTTGGTCAAGAATGCCACATAATTTTAAATATGTAATAAATATGTATTTATCAACCTAGCATAACACATCTTCAATTTTCCATCATCATTTGCCACCATCAACCAAAAGAAAATAAATTTGAAATGACAGAGGTTAAATGAAAAAAAAATCACAAGAAAGAGAATAGCATCCAAAAACTAAAATTTAAAATTGAAAAATTAAAGACTTAATTGCAGTTTTAATCCCTATTTTCATGAACTCGCGAAATTGGTCTGTTCATTTTAAAATCACTCAATTTTGGTCTCTTTCTCCTATTAAGACTAAAAAACAGTGATGGACATATTTTAAATGACATGGCATACAATCCGATGATATAAAATGATCAATACCAATGTAAATTACCAGAAAACTCTATAAGTTTCAATTTAAACATGACATATCGCCATGTTTAAGTTTAAAAATCTAAAAGAGCGATCAAAACTATGTGATTTTGAAATGGAGGGACAAATTATCTTAGTGAGTGAAAATAGGATGTGTAAGACCCGTATTTCTAAAAATAAATAAATATTAACAAAATAATAGTATGTTCCCATGTCTATTTTAATTGTTGTTCAAATAAAATTAAATAATACATTTGAAGATGAATTTTTATCGTTGCATGAATATTTTGTGGTTTTTGTCGCGATAGCGACTCATGATAAAATTTTTGGTAAATTTATCGAGAATTTAATTTTCAATCTCTTCAACAAACGGAAATTTTACCGCGCATAATTTTTAAAACAAACCCCGTTTTGTTCGAAATTTTTTCTATAGACTCATAAAATTATTTATGATAGATTAATGTAGTAAAAATAGTTTTCTAATCGTAATGAAATTATTATCAAACTACGTCATATAGAATACTCGGATAAAAAGTCATTTTATCGACAAAAATTATTTCAGACATTTTTATCGACATCGAGTATCACTGTCAACCACGATCAATTATGTTTAAAATTAAGTGACGTGTTATGGAAATGAATATGAGAATAATCATGATGAGTTTTTTTGAAGTAACTAAGTGGTTGTGGTCAAGAGAAATTGGTAGAACTTATATTAATTAAGAAACAAAGTGTAAATAGTAAAGTTAATGAAGATTGGCTTTAAAGAAAACTAGTATGGACACCCGTGCCAAGCACGGGCTAGAATTTCGTCATCCTCAATGTAGAGAATATTGTGATGCATCAAGTGTCAGTTAAATCTCAACATTGGATAAAATATTGGAGGTTGAAGAACATATAAGTGAAAAATAAATCATATACTTAAGTCTTAAAATTTTGGATGAAGATGTAACATCATTTTCACTTGTGTGATTGCTTTTTCTACATTGTGTCGATTCACACAAGTGTTGGCTCCCCATAAGTCCGAATGGTGATATCATATCCGTTTCAACATTTTTGGGGAGCGAAAGTGGTTCGTGGTGGTGGATCGCAGACACGGAGAGTCTCATACTTAAAGGAGAGATGCTAATGTGTCAAGTGTGAGTTGAAATAACACATTGAATGCAATAGTAGATGTTGAGAAACATATAAGTGAGATGGCTCGTATATCTAATGTCTTAAGATTTTGGGTGAAGTTGTGATGTCAATCTTACTCGTGTGCTTGTTTTTAACCTAATGTTATGATACAACCGAATAAAGGTTTCCACGAAAGTCTCAACATTATGATGATTTGTTTTGTTAGCTTTTGGTGTCATTTGTTTAATTTTTTTATCTTAAATTTTGGTTTTGGGATGTCATTCACTTTCAGACAATTTTTTATTCAACCACTATTGTATTAAATTCCTTCACTTCTGGTCTTTGGTGCGATTTGACAATGAAAAAATGTAGACGTGTTCTGCTATGTTAATAAAATACATGCTTATTATGGTAGCATAATTACCCAATAATTTCCAACTCCTTCAACAAATTCATAAAATCACCAGCAAATCATTTATCTTGTGCACAAATGCTTTTTTCATCTTATTTCTTTTTCTAATTTACTTTCTCTTTTCTATTAAAAAAGGAAAAAAAGACACCCCTCTATGAAACCGCCACCAACCATATTTTTTTTACCTTGTTGTGCCTTTATGCTTATTTGATTATCTCATCATATCAGAAATACAAATAGTCTCACACTTGAGGGAAAGACGTTAATGTGTCATGTTTGATTTAAACTTCTACATTATATGAAAGAGTAGATATTGAGCAACATATAAGTGATAAGACTAATATACGCAAAATCTTAAGGTTTTGAGTTTAGATGTGGTGTGAATTTCACGTGTGGGGTTTCTCTTGGTCAAATGTGATCATTAAACTCATTGTAGGCACTCTAAGAACTCTGGACATCGTGATGAATTGTTTTGTTAGTTTTTGGATTTCGTTTGCTTAATTTTTTTTAATATTAAATATATGTTATTGGAAGTCATTCACTATTATTTAAAATACTTTCACTTTCGCTTTTTGTGAGATCTAACAATGAAAAAAATGCATGTGTTTTGATGAGCTGATAAAGTGATATTTTAAAATTATGTGACATTTTCTTATTGAGTTTATTTATTTTTGGGTAGAATAATCACTCGTAAATCTCAAACTCCTGCAACTAAACCATAAAATTACCAATAACTCGGTCTATTTTCAATACTTCCACGGATGAAACACTCGTTATTTTTTTCCTATCATTTCTCTGATTTTCAAATTACTTTTTCATATTTTTTCTTTTTCTAATTTCATTTCTCTCTTTTCGTGAAAGTTAGAATTATAAACCTCTCTCCATGAAATCATCATCAATCCACCTGTTTAACCATGTTATGCCTCCTTCTGACCTTATTTGGTTATGTTACTAGATCAGAGACGCAAACAATCTCACACTTAAGGAAGATATGTTAAAATGACAATTGTGATTTAAAGTTCCACATTAGATACAATAGTAGATGTTGAGACACATATAAATGAGATGACCAATGCAAGAGTATATGTTTAATTTTATATTAAATTTAAATTTTTTGTTTTTCATTTTTATGCAATTTTTTTTATTAATCCCTATTATTTTGAATTTCCTCACTTTGTGTCTTTGGTGAGATTTAACCATAAAAACACTTTAATGTATTATGATGAATTAACAGAATATGTGCCTAATTATTAGAGTTTCTTAAATGTTATTGTGTTTTTTTTATTAAGTCTAATTTTTGGAAAGTTAATTACTCAAAAATCTCCAACTCTTTTGACTCACTTTATTCTTTATAACCTCAGGGACAAAACACACATTTTTTTTACCGGTGTCATTTATCTCAATCTCAAATTTCTTTTGCATCATCTTTCATTTTCTAATTTTCTTTCTCTTTTCTCATGAAAGAAAGGAACATAAATATCTCTTCATTAAATCACCACCAACCCACTTTTTTTATCTGTTGTGCCTCCGTTTGACCTTATTTGACTATGTCATATAATTACGGACATAGAGAGCCGCACACTTGGGGGATAGATGTTAATATGTCAAGTATGAGTTAAAGTTCTAGAATTGATGGAATAGTAGATGTTGAATAGCATATATGTGAGATGACTCATATATACGTGCCTAGATATTTTGAAAGAAGATGTAATATTAATTTCACTTGTGTGGTTTCTCATATAGTCTAATAGAAGATACAACCCAATGTAAGCTCCATGAAAATTTCCAACATTATAATGCTCTCTGAAATCGCATCCTTCTCTCTCTGAACTGTTTCAAACGCGCCGTCCTCCTCTCCTTCCAAATCACCGCCGTCAAGATGTAGATGGTGGTGGTTGGTGGTGCGACGATGGGTAAGCCATCCGCAACGCCTCTCTGTTCTCTCGACGGCTTCGTCGGGAGTCCAGGCGCACTGTGTGTTGGTCCGGTGGTAGCGCCGACGGTTTGGATTCGTTCAAATCATGCCGCCGTGACTGGGTTCATGTAGATCGATTCTTTGCTGGATCTGGTGTTTCGGTTTGCATCTGTTTCATTTTCCTTCTTGCGGCCTCCGCGTGTGTTGCTGTCGGAAGCCATGTTACGGTGAGACTGATTCATGTTTCAGCAAGTTTCTTTTTTGGGAGTCTCTGTTCTGTGTCTTTCGCCTTCAACGTTGTGTAAATGTTAGGCGTGGATTGTGAAGCTCGAGAGGGCTGTGATGCTTGCTGTTTGGTTGCAGGGGTGGTTGGTACGTGAATCTGATATGTGTTGGCTGTCGGTTCATAAACCATATCGCATACGACGGTTTGTCTTTGGCTCATTTTCTTTGAAGGTGATTGCGGTACCGTTGTTGAGTCAGAAATGGTTGTTATTATTGTGATGATCGCAGTAATGGTCGGTGTGTGTGGTTTCGCTAATTTCCGTGTTGGCGGTCGAAGCCACTCCCCTATCAAATGTCCGTGGTTTCGTAGATTGAAATGGGACTGTGTGGACTCGAAAGGGTCGTTAATGCTTGCTGCTTTGCAGGGAGTTGATGGTACGTGATCCGAATTCGTGTTGACGATCGTTTCATTCGCCAAATTAGAGACCCGATTGGTTCGTTTGTTAGAATTGATTAGGGTTGAATACTGTGTGATGTTCTTATTGATGTATTACCACCCGTTAAGGGTTGATTCACATGGTTTAACTAGGTCAGGTTTTATGTCCCCCCAGTTTTTATGTATTTTTTCCTTTTTTTAATAATATATATGAGCAATTGGCAAAAGATTAGAGTGGGGCTCCAACTTAGTTGGGCACTATTCTTTCTTATGTCGTTTTGCTTTTGCCTTATCAAAAAAAAAAACATTATAATGATTTATTTTGTTATTTTTTGGATGTTAATTGTTTAACTTTTTTTTATCTTAAATTTTATCTTTTTGATTTCATTCACTTTCGTGCAATTTTTTTTATCAAGACAATATTTTTTTTTTAACATCTATTATTTCAAATTTCTTCACCTTTTTTAGAGTATGGGCAAAGAAGAAAGTTATTTATCAAGTTCCAATCTAGTTGAGACGTCATGCCGTTCTCTTTTATGCTTTACATTCTATTCATTTATTAAAAAAATCTTCACCTTTGGTCTTTTGCGGGATCTCACAGAAGGAAAACGTAGATGTGTTATACTAAGTTAACAAAATACATTTGCTAAAAAAAAAAAGTTAACAAAATACATGTTTATTATACATTTAAAATTGATATGGAATTTTTTTAATAAGTGTAATATTTTTGTAGTATAGTAACCGACTAATCTCCAACTCCTTCAACAAACCCATAACACTAACAGCAAGTTATTATTTTCCCTTATTATTTCTCTATGTTCAAATTCATTTTTCATCTTATTTCTTTTTCTAATTTACTTTTTCTCTTCTCATAAAAGAAATAAAAAAACATCCCTCTTTGAAACCACTACCAACCCACGTAAGATTCACACCTTTCATTTTATCTTGATTTAATGAATTAAATTATATCATTAACAACTCTTATATTTGAACACAAATTAGTTTCAAATACTCATTCAACACCTCATTTAATTTTCTCTCTCTATTTATCCCTTCCTCCCAATATTTTTTCGTACTATTTCTAATATTCTTCTTCCCAATGTTTTTCGTACTATTTCTTATTCTGTGCTTGTTTGACACTTCAATAACTGAAAATGAAGACAAACATGTGTATTAACGAATACATAGTGACAATAGATGTCTAGTAAAAATAGATGCTTAGAGCATCGCCAACGATGAAGTCCTCACCATTTAAGATCCGGTAACTAACAGGTATCCCATGGGGAAAAAATTTGAGGGACTTTTAATACCGAGAGTCTCACTTAAGACTCCCAATTCTTAATTGGAGCCGACAATACTTTTTATTAAAATAATATGTTAGTGTTGAAATGTAAATGATGAAGAGTTATTGCTGGGAACCATTTAGACTTTTTGTTAGAGGATCTCCATTGGAGTACTTATTATGTACTTTTATTAAAAAATTATAAATGAATGATATGTACATGGGAGACCCGTTTAAAAACTCAAAATTGGGTGTCTCCATTAGGGATGCTCTTACAGTTTGATACATCAAAAACAAACAAAAGACGAATAACGAAACTCTAAGATTAATGGTTTTGAGCCCACTGAAAAAATGAGAGTAGTAAGTCTTTTTTTTTTTTTTTACAAATAGTGAGTATTGTTGAAAACTCAAAAATACAATAAAATGGAAAATAATTTTGAATTCTTTGGTTCAATATCAGAATTGTGTGAAGAATGGAGAAATTAGAATCAATATCTATAGAAAAAATTCAAGAAAATCACTACATTAACGTATGGATCCAAAATTTGCTGCAAAATTAATTAATAATATATTTTATAAAAAAATTACATCATATGAAAATGAAAAAAAAGTATTAAGTTGTTTTTAAAAACATATGAGTAGATAAAAAAAGTATGAGTAATTTATTTTTTTCTCATCACAAATGTTTTTATTTTTTTTTCATAAATAATATGAACTTAAATAATGTTTTTTATGTACCATTAATTCAATTATTCTTTATATATAAATAAAAAAACTTTTTTCTTTGACCCTTCTTATCACCCTTGTTTTTTATTTTCTTGCTTCTACAAATAATATGAACTTTTTTATAGAAAGAAATAATATGAACTTAATCAATGCTTTTTATACACCATCAAATCATTCCTTATAGAGAAAAACAAAAAAGCCTTGCTTTGAATGATGTTTCTGTAACACCCTTACTAAACGTATCTAGAAAGTTTAGCACGTGCATTATTTTTAGTATTGGATACATTAAAATTACAACATAAAAACTTCGAATGAATATTATACATCAATACACGTTCGTATAAAACGATACATCACCTTTTGTCTAAAATAATAACAAATGCATCCTTGAAATCCATATCCATTCCTGAACGTGTACGAACGAGCATTTGATGAGATATCCATCCGGCAACTAACTTGACGTCCGACCTGTTAATCTGATACAAAATAGGATTGGGATGAGACATAATGTCTCAGTGAGTTCCACCTAATCCTAGGCTATAGGCAACCACGGGGAAAAACCTACGGTCACCACGTGTCTATTCTACAACCTGGCGGTTGATTATACGTGTCATGGCGGTCAAGGGAACCTAAACTACTATGCCAAGATACGGTAAACGCATCGAGGTTTTCATGTAACATGTTCATGACACCATCCTAAGCTGGACGATTAGGGAAACCTAAGAACTTCATCGACATCACATCCTTTACTTGATCTATTCCATATCTTATATTTGTCTAATAGCATTTCGTGCTATTTCCCCTAAACATAATCTTACTTAAATTCATTCTTGCAACATAACATATATAAAGTCAGGGTCATACTTGGTTAGCGTTGAACAAACATTATTATCTTGGTTCATTTTACGGATAGTCCCGGGTGGAGTAACCCCGAGAACAATCCCATACATGACCGATGTACGTACATCGGACTCCTTCGGTGTCGTGCGGGTCCCTTGCGGCTTAAACCGTTCCCCTTAGGTCGAGAACCTCTCGTATCCCCTTGATATGGATAACAAGAGACACGAGCACCTACTTCTTGCTTACTCAGTGACATGCGGGTCCCTTACGGCTTGAATCGTTCTCATCATGAGAACCCCTTGAATCCATACCTTCATGGATTGCAAGAGACATGTCACCTACATATTCATTTTTTAATCATAATCTTAATCTTAAACATATCATGAAAGGATAAACCTATTCATGCTTACTTACTTGATCATGCACTTTCTTAATCTTAGTGGAGAGATATAATTATCAAACCATGACTTATCATACTTGCATGAGCTTCTTAATCATATGCGAAGAGTTTAACTTCGCGTCTTATTAAGCATATGACTAATGCATAGCATTCTATTTCTTTCTAACTATTTTAGTTCTCGATAACTATACCGAGGCTCTAGTTTCTTCCCTTTTCTTAAAGATTAACTTACTACCCGATCATGAACGAATACTCCTCTCGTATATCATGTTCTCCTATACAAATAAATACTTGTTTTGCTTTCGATAAGACATTTTAAAACTTATGCCTTGAAGTCTTGTTTTGAGGGGTTTATATTTATAAAAGATTACGTGAATGAAAACCGAACCGGAGCACGACAAAAAGGCGAGACGAGAAAACAGGGCAGCAGCCGCTGGTGGCGAGCAGCCACCCCCTTTCGGCCTTCTTACTCGCAATGGCGAGCTCTTTACTCGCCGTGGCGAGTTGATGCAGCTCAGCCCTGCATAAAACATGTTTTTGTCCCAAAATCCTCAAAACAAAGCTTCCCAAGGCATATATTGACTCTATGGACCATAAAGGACTTGCAAAACAGGCTTAGAACAAGTATTTACATGTATTGTGGACATGACATAAAAAGGGGTAATAAATTCTATGTATAAACCCTAAACATATATGTTTTCATGCAAGCACAAACACACAATCCCAAAGGGTGGGAAACTAACTAAGGAACTCACATAATATGTTGCACTTGATCCCCAAAGCACTCAAGCATCTTCATCACTTTATGCCTCAAAACCCTAGCTCTTGATCCAATAGCTTCCTTTGATCAAGCAAACTTAATCTTGTTGTTTCCTTACAATTCCAAGCATCATGATCTCTAGTTGATTACCTTAATTCCAACCCAAAGCTTTCTAACCAAAACCCTAATCTTGAACATCTTCTAAAGAGGAGAGGAAATGAAAACAAGCTTAATCCAAGCTATACAATCTCTTAAAGGGTGATGGAGGAACCAACCTTGATAAAGAATCCATGAGGAAAGAGATTTGATAAGTTAGTGAGGTGAGAGGAGAAGAGAGGGCCGATGGAGAGGAAGGGAAGGAGAAGAAAATCCTTCCAAAGACTAGGAGAGAGAAAGAACATGAGAAATGAGATATTTTTGGGGTTATTTCAAATAAATATCCCTTTCATGGAAATTACCAAATTGCCCTTGCCTTAAGCGTGTTATATTCATCTCTGATACTTACTCCGTAATAAGTTGATATTACGTAATAAATATTCTCCATTGACTTTCTTTCAAAATAAGTTCCTAGGGACGATCGACTGAAACAGTTCAGACACTGACAGGCGGGATGTTACATTCTACCCCCCCTTAAAAAAAATTTCGTCCTCGAAATTTAGAAACCATCTATTCATCTTTGAGATTAAACTCGTCTTCCTCAGTTTTCAGTTAACAAAATCCGTTTATACTCACTCCAACGAGTTCAAAGCATACTTCCTTCATCAAAACGTGTAATCCATCCTCTTTCTTAATCCGCATAACGAGCATAACCTCTTTAATGTTAGTACCTTGTTTCAAATCACAGAATTATCTTAGAACATCATGATTAATTCTTACCTTGCTTCTTAATTGTTTTGTGTCCACATCTTAACTACTTAGCCTAACCATCAAATAAGTAACTTATAATTAGCTGAAATACTCATAATTTGCCTTGTAGTGCTTCCGTGCATCTATCTCATGTTATCTTGCATGCATCTTATCTTGCATACAAAATCTTTCTTATCGCTCTTGGTGACTTATTCTTCTTACTTACCTTGGTGGTTCCACACATTTCTTTCAAACTCTTCAGAACTTTTCTATCTTTCCACAATTTTCTCACACCCGAAACCATGGGTAGCTCGTCTATCTTGACATGGAGAAGTGAAATCAATTACTCCGATTCTCTTGACAATTAATAACCAAATCTATGGTTTGCTCACTTAAAAAAAAAAATTTCCTACCATATCCATTTGCTCTTGCAATTGAATACTCTTAGCAAAAATTCGTGCATCCCGTATGATATTAATATCACACGAACATTGTTAACTCCTCTTAATACTTTATCTCCATAAAACTGGCATACTTCCGAATACCGCTTCTTGTTAGTCAATAACGATACCCATCTAATACTTTACTTCAAGAAATTTCTAAACTCTGATACTTAGGTTCTTGGAACGAACATTTACTTGAAATAAAAAATCTCGTTTTGAAACCAAGTTTGCAATGGTACCTCAGAATCACAAGACGAGTCTTTAAATTTATCAAAAAGGTTTTACAACTCGCCACAAACTTGTCTATATCAAGTTGGTCCTGAAGTCGGTACGTCTTAAGTGAACTTGCTCACTTATAGCGTGCCTCATTGGTTTCATCAATGTTTAATATTATACTTTTAAAACAATTTCGTTCCCGAGTTCCTTAATACCAACCTTAACTTTAAGAAAATTACTATCATATCTTGTCACTATTCTAGCAAGTATCGTTATCATTTAACAAGTTTGGTATAGGAGGGTATGTACTTCATCATGTAATTCTCATGAACCCTATTCCATTATTATAACATATGCTCTTCAACATATTCAACGTACAACATCAATTAGACAACCCGACTACTTCCTCTGTGGCAACTCTAGTCTTCTTTGTCTTACTTAAGTGAAGGTACATTTCTTATTCTTTTACCTTAATCATCACTGACCACATAAGCATTAATACTTACTTGTTACCTCGAGAATTCCTTGTTCGGCTCATAGTACTTCTTATTAAAACTTATATTACTTTTTCCAAACATTCTTCGTAAGGATTCTTACAACCAAAGTTCCATGTTCCACGGTCACCGTTCACAACTTTACCAATTAATTTCCGCGGCGCTACTCTGATTCCCACTGGTTGGCTTTGACTGGTTCTCTAACCCGTTGAGACAAGTGATCTTCACACTCCTTCTATCATTTGAATAATATCTTCGTGAACTCTTCTCAAGATGACCCCTTTTTCTTTTGACATACACACGCCTCACTCATCTTATTCTCGGGTAATCTGAATTCATTGTATACATCTTTGATATTACATACTTACTATTTCCATAATTCATCCTTCCGACTTCCCAGGGTAGACTCATCTTACACCCTTACGTTTCTTCCTTATGCACTTAACATTACAACTTGACATTCTCTCACGCTATGTTTTGCTCAATCTTACCATTGCTTGCTCGTTAGTTTTTTCTTTTTAAAGAAAATTTCATAAATTAGCACACGGGCCATTGACGTTGATGATTTCCCATTGGTTGTATATAAAAAACTATACTGAACCTAGGCCCCAGTCGTTACTCTAAATTCACAGAACGGATTGACAACACAACCGTGCTATCAAATCTTAGTTCTAGTGAGTTTAGTCTACGCTACACGAGTCGTAACAACCGGTACCTACAAAATTTCTCTTTGAATTTCCAAAAGTATCAACTTCAATCACCCATATGCATATGTCTTTCTAAAATCTTGTAAACTTATAATTCAACATCCTAACGAGCTTTAGCAAGTTAATTAAGCAAAACATAGATTCGAGGAATACATCATAATTCCACAAAACCAAGAACCTTGTGATTTCTTATAGCTCCGCACCATTTTAATTCATACTTCATGTCTTAAATTCCTTGACATCCATTCTAAATACCAGAACCTCTAAACTCTTGATCTGTACTCCTTCTCGACCCTTGACACATTAACTTCCAAAGTTACCTTGAATCGAATCAATTCCGTTGATAGTTGCTCATGCCTTCTTCCTTTGAAAATCTTACGGGGTGATATGCATTCGTCACTTGTTGTCATAAATTTTTTCATTACTTAAAATATTATTGCGAAAATAACTCTCCAATAGTTACTGCAAACCCTTGAGACGAACTGACCGTTTTCGGAAAAACAGAAACCTCGCCCCAGGTTCGCTATTGGTGAGCTTCTTCAGTTCAACCTTCATTAAAAAAAACTACTTTGCATAAAATCCTTATTTCTCAAGTAACCCAATGCATATCATTCATTCCCATCATCGTAAAATGTTCTTTAATATGTGCACAGCAACCATCAACCTATATCGATACAATTCTCGGCACTTCGGAAATTAACGCCTTAGCTTTGACAATCATAAACTTTCGCTTAAATCCTTGTCTTCATCTACTACGAGTAACTTTCCTAGTTACGTCGCCGCTTATTGCACTTTCCGTATACTAGAACCTTGTCCACCCTAATCTTACAAATCCATCAGCTCATTTACATAACGATATCCCTGCGAGCTTACTAATTCCATCAACAACGTCGACTTCTTCCTAACTGGTAGCATTGTGCTTACGTTCAAGAATACAACTCCTTCCTGTACAATAAATCTGTTCAACAACAGCTCTTACTAAAACTTCAGATCGTACATAGGCATTTCCAAACTCTTACTTACGGGTATGCGAAGTATCTTCCACATCTTACCCAACACTTTCGGAACGTTCCTTCTTAACTTTACCTTACATTCCCAGAGGATCTATACTTCCACAACCTAGTTCACCGTCCACTTTCTCGCACGACAACTCTTACTAATACTCATCCCGAGTTCTTACCTTTCGGCGCAACTTCATCTCTTACTTCATTCCTCCTGGGTCCTATTCAGCTCTCAGGCGTCCATCCTAATCGTCGAATGTTAAATTGAGTTGATCAGGCTCAACTAACAATGACAACTAGAACTTTTACCCGGAACCCAATGGTCCCACCTCCTTTGTTGTAACTTAATGACCCAAGGCACGGTCTGAATCGACCTGCTCTGATACCAAATGTAACAACCTTACTAAACGTATCTAGAAAGTTTAGCACGTGCATTATTTTTAGTATTGGATACATTAAAATTACAACATAAAAACTTCGAATGAATATTATACATCAATACACGTTCGTATAAAATGATACATCACCTTTTGTCTAAAATAAATAAAAATGCATCCTTGAAATCCATATCCATTCCTGAACGTGTACGAACGAGCATTTGATGAGATATCCATCCGGCATCTAACTTGACGTCCGACCTGTTAATCTGATACAAAATAGGATTGGGATGAGACATAATGTCTCAGTGAGTTCCACCTAATCCTAGGCTATAGGCAACCACGGGGAAAAACCTACGGTCACCACGTGTCTATTCTACAACCTAGCGGTTGATTATACGTGTCATGGCGGTCAAGGGAACCTAAGACCACTATGCCAAGATACGGTAAACGCATCGAGGTTTTCATGTAACATGTTCATGACACCATCCTAAGCCGGACGATTAGGGAAACCTAAGAACGTCATCGACATCACATCCTTTACTTGATCTATTCCATATCTTATACTTGTCTAATAGCATTTCGTTCTATTGCCCTGTTTTATCTTGGTTTTCGGGTGTCAAACATTGATTACGTTTGAACCTTTTTAACCGGTGATATCTTATTTTTTCTTGGGAAGGGAAAAAGTAAGCAAAACCCTGGAGAATCGAGGTCCGGGAGTTGTTTTCGCTACGGGAAGGTGTTAGGCACCCATAACGACTATAGTAACCTATAGGAACCGTCTTTACTTTCTACGCGCACGCTTTATTTTTAAATGCTATTTGAAAAGTGATATTTACACCTAAGAGTTTACTAAGTGAAGAATTGGAGGGAGAAAAATGTTTGAATTTTTGTTTTATTTGAATTGAAGGAATTTTGATTCCTTGCCTACGTACCCGTTTAAGGGATCAAATCCACCGTAGTTCTCTTCCAAAAATGTGTTTGTTTTCGTTGGTTGATTTTAAGTTTGAAAATTGGAGTTTGAAGAATGGAGATTGAGAGGCCTCAAAGGCATGAGACTTCAAGAAAAAAGGTGAGGTTTGATTAGTGATTTTGGAAAGAAGTCAAGTATGATTAAAATTCTTTAAGGGTTTTTGTTTAAGAAAATAAAGGGAAAATTCAATGGGATTTTGATCCCAAGGTTTCTTTAGAAAATTATTTGAGTGATGTTATTCAAGTTTTTTGGAAAGTTGATTTTTCTAAATATAAAGCCTAAGCATTCATCTAAACATACAATCCTAAACATACATCTAAACATGCATATTCTAAGCATACATCTAAAGTGAGGTGTGTGCATGTGTCGGTGCTTGTGTCGGTGTACATTATTAGAGTCCATTGTCCACATTACATCATTGGCCTAGATACATTCTATGGTCTTGCAAGAAATTTAAAGGCATAAAGTAAAATATTACAAAAGCTCCTAAGTCTTTACATTCTAAGCCTTGGTAAAACTTAAAGTGCAAGAAATAAGATGAAGGAAGAAATGAAGTATGGAATGCTTATGAATGAATGAAACATAAAATGAAATGGTTAGTAGCATAATATGTAATATGGCAAGAAGATTCAAGCAAGTAAACCTCACAAGGCTTCAAGATACCCCAAAAGCAAGGGCAAAACATGCCTAAAACTTGACCACAAAAGCAAAGCCAATACATGACTCATAATCCTCATAGCTCAATCAATCTTTAAAGGTTTCATTTCAGTTTTAACAATGAGGATTAGAAAAAAATATCAAGCCAAGCAATCATGGAACATTCTAGGCCTATTTTACCCTTTTCTTTCACACACAAATATTTACATGACTTAAAAAGCAAGAAACTAACTACACATATTCATATGCAGCAAAAAAAACACTCACAAACAGTAGCTAAAACCTCACAAAATCATATGGTATAGGTCACAAACATTTATCAAAAAATTGGAATTAGAATCAAGCATATTTTCATCAATTTTTAATATAAAAACATCACAAAATAGCAAGAAAATTACCACATTATCTTTCACCAACTTTTAATATGTAAAGTCATTGTAAAGATACCACAAAGTTATCAAGAAATGGGTGTGAAAATTTTTAGAAGTTTTAAGAAATTTTAGACACAAAAAAACATGTAAACTTTCACAAATTTCAATAAAATTAATGAACAATTAGCTAGAAAATACTACATATTTTTTTTATCAAGATTTACCACATAACAACATCACAAAAACATCAAGAACATGATTCAAGAACCTATGGAAATTTTTAGGGATTTTACCAAAGATTTTGAAACATGCAGGGGTGTAAACAGCAAGCAGATAACCAAAACACATAGACAGGGAGGGTGTGCATAGCAAAACAGTCAAGCAGGCATGGAATTGGGCTTAGGAGGCGGGTTAGGGTTGGAACCATGGGTTGAACCGGTTCAGTGGCCTATATAAGGCCTTGAACCGGTCCAATGCTCACTTTCCCACTCCCTTTCTCTCACTAAAACGAATCTAGAGAGAGAGAGTCTGCAAATGACTCTCTCTTCTCCGACGAGACCTTCCTTCTCCGACGTGGTGGCCCATGGTGGCGCCGCCGCGTCGGAGTCTCAATCTACTCCGATCTAAAAACCAAACACATCTTCTTAAAGCTCTTTCTCTCCTCTTTATGATTTCGAAAACGTTTTCTTGAAAAGGAGCTTAGATCAGAGTAGATCTACGGTTGAATCGTTCGATTTTATGTTTCCAAAACTTTTTCGAATCTCATGAAACGAAACCCTAATCTACTCTATCTTCTTCACTGATGACGAATTTGAACTCTGATTTGAAAAATAAACGGTGAATCTTCATGAATTACATTTTTAGGGTTCGGTTTCAAAGCTTTTCGAATCTTTTTCGCATGAACAAGTTCTAAACTTGTTAATCCACGTTGTTTCACCGTTTACTTTTGTTTATGGACCTTCGATGATGATTGTAAGCCAAAACGAGAAGGTTTTTTTGAATATACCTGGGTTTGATTGGAGATTCGAACGAAAGATCCTTGAGTAAGCTTCTGGTTCTTCTGGTAAGCGTTGAACCGAAAATAAATCGGTGAAACTCTCTTCTCCTTCTTCACCGGTTCGAATCTTGCTTCGATCCTCTTCTTCTCACTCTCTTTGCTTCTGTGATCATTCGAATTTATTACTCAGGTAATGAATTTGAGCTTCGAATTGCAGAAATCAAAGTTCGATGATGATGATTCACTTCGAATCTCTGAGAACTTGCGAAACAAAATGTTTTTAATTCAAACTGTTTTTGTTGCGAAATTGCTGGATTTGAGTTTTATGTGATGAAATTGTTGAGAATTTGCGATGGATTGGTATGGATTTGCGAGGAATTGAGGTTAATATGAGTTAGGGTTTATGATTTGGGGATGAAGTTCTTCATGAACTTCATCGTGTTCTTGAGTTTTCTGGATTTTGATTCGTTTGATTCTGGAGAGAGAATGGAAATTGTGTTTGTGGTGATTTTGCTGAGTTGTTAAAATCTGAATGGAATGGTAATGATTGGGGCCTTTTATAGGCTACCATGTGTAGTTTCTGGACCAATAGCAGCATGCCACGTGTGCTTGGACTTTGTAACAAACTCTTGGGACCAATCTGCAAATTTTTTAGACTTTGGGACCTTTATGCAAAATACAACAAATGAAGGACCAAACTGCAAAAACAATAAAGGACTTTGAAATGTAATTGACCAAAAATAAAAGGACTAAAATGCAAAATGACACAAAGGACTTAAAAAGTAATTAATAATAAAATTGGTAAAAACGTAATTTGGAAATAACGTAAAGTGAAACGATTAAAATTGACAAAACGGACTAAAACGAACCAATGGCTTAAATGAGGTACTTTAAAGTAACCTCTCTCTGCCGAAATTTCGTGTGAAATGACCAAAATGCCCCTGAGGCTAAAACGACTAAAATGACTCAGATGCAAATTTAAAAATGGTTTTTTGGCAGGGAATTAAAGCAAGAATTTATACAAGCAATTTAAAAGACTCAGAGACAAATTTTAGGGACTAATCAGATTTTTAACACTTGAAAAGACTAAATTGCCCCTAGGGACTAAAACGACTCAAAATGACTTCAAATGCAACTTTTGGAATGGATTTTGACGTAGAATTGAAATGAAGACTTATTCAAGCTACTTGAAAGGACTCAAACCAAATTTTAAAAGATTGAAAGAAATTTTAACATAGGAAATGACTAAAATACCCTTCTATGTGAATTTTGCAAATAACCTTGGAATAAAATGTAAAGAAAGATGTAATTGATCAGAGACATATCACATAACTTGAAATACAAGAAAGGGAGAATTGAACAAGTATTTTTAGGTCCAAAACTAGGGTATAACATGCCCCTAAACATAATCTTACTTAAATTCATTCTTGCAACATAACATATATAAAGTCAGGGTCATACTTGGTTAGCGTTGAACAAACATTATTATCTTGGTTCATTTTACGGATAGTCCCGGGTGGAGTAACCCCGAGAACAATCCCATACATGACCGATGTACGTACATCGGACTCCCTCGGTGTCGTGCGGGTCCCTTGCGGCTTAAACCGTTCCCCTTAGGTCGAGAACCTCTCGTATCCCCCTGATGTGGATAACAAGAGACACGAGCACCTACGTCTTGCTTACTCAGTGACATGCGGGTCCCTTACGGCTTGAATCGTTCTAATCATGAGAACCCCTTGAATCCATACCTTCATGGATTGCAAGAGACATGTCACCTACATATTCATTTTTTAATCATAATCTTAATCTTAAACATATCATGAAAGGATAAACCTATTCATGCTTACTTACTTGATCATGCACTTTCTTAATCTTAGTGGAGAGATATAATTATCAAACCATAACTTATCATACTTGCATGAGCTTCTTAATCATATGCGAAGAGTTTAACTTTGCGTCTTATTAAGCATATGACTAATGCATAGCATTCTATTTCTTTCTAACTATTCTAGTTCTCGATAACTATACCGAGGCTCTAGTCTCTTCCCTTTTCTTAAAGATTAACTTACTACCCGATCATGAACGAATACTCCTCTCGTATGTCATGTTCTCCTATACAAATAAATACTTGTTTTGCTTTCGATAAGACATTTTAAAACTTATGCCTTGAAGTCTTGTTTTAAGGGGTTTATATTTATAAAAGATTACGTGAATGAAAACCGAACCGGAGCACGACAAAAAGGCGAGACGAGAAAACAGGGCAGCAGCCACTGTTTGCTCGCCTAGAACTCGCCGTGGCGAGCTGGTGGCGAGCAGCCACCCCCTTTCGGCCTTCTTACTCGCAATGGCGAGCTCTTTTCTCGCCGTGGCGAGTTGATGCAGCTCAGCCCTGCATAAAACATGTTTTTGTCCCAAAATCCTCAAAACAAAGCTTCCCAAGGCATATATTGACTCTATGGACCATAAAGGACTTGTAAAACAGGCTTAGAACAAGTATTTACATGTATTGTGGACATGACATAAAAAGGGGTAATAAATTCTATGTATAAACCCTAAACATATATGTTTTCATGCAAGCACAAACACACAATCCCAAAGGGTGGGAAACTAACTAAGGAACTCACATAATATGTTGCACTTGATCCCCAAAGCTCTCAAGCATCTTCATCACTTTATGCCTCAAAACCCTAGCTCTTGATCCAATAGCTTCCTTTGATCAAGCCAACTTAATCTTGTTGTTTCCTTACAATTCCAAGCATCATGATCTCTAGTTGATTACCTTAATTCCAACCCAAAGCTTTCTAACCAAAACCCTAATCTTGAACATCTTCTAAAGAGGAGAGGAAATGAAAACAAGCTTAATCCAAGCTATACAATCTCTTAAAGGGTGATGGAGGAACCAACCTTGATAAAGAATCCATGAGGAAAGAGATTTGATAAGTTAGTGAGGTGAGAGGAGAAGAGAGGGCCGATGGAGAGGAAGGGAAGGAGAAGAAAATCCTTCCAAAGACTAGGAGAGAGAGAGAACATGAGAAATGAGATATTTTTGGGGTTATTTCAAATAAATATCCCTTTCATGGAAATTACCAAATTGCCCTTGCCTTAAGCGTGTTATATTCATCTTTGATACTTACTCCGTAATAAGTTGATATTACGTAATAAATATTCTCCATTGACTTTCTTTCAAAATAAGTTCTCTGGGACAATCGACTGAAACAGTTCAGACACTGACAGGCGGGATGTTACAGTTTCTTATGTGGAACATAGACATCGATTCTACTAATTTTTCTCCCTTATTAAATTATAGCTGCTATGTTGGTACATGTTATCCTTAAAAAAAGATGTTGGTACATGTTATATATTTGTTTTTTCATCTCTTATTTGCATATCTTGTTCCTAGTTTAGATGCTATCAATATTTTTTATTTTTTCTATTTTATAGAGAGGAAAAACCTTAATTTTCGCACATAAATTTTTCAAATCACATGAAAAAATACAGCCCAAATTTTATATCAATTCTCATGATGCAAAACAAAAAATATGTAAGATATAATTAGTTATGATAGTGCTACGTATAAGAAACTTCTATACTGAGTTGAAAAATGTCAATAAAGTTTAAGACATTATTGCTACATATAAATTTTCATGGCAAATTAACTTCATTTCATGTCCATTCTCCTACATTTTTGCGCGTAAAAAGTTAATTTGATTAAATGTCATAATATCTTTAAATGAAATTTAAGGTGACAGTAAAGATAATTGGGACAAAGACAATCACTGAAATTAATGGAAAAGATTATGTTGCCTCTTTCTTTGAATTCGGTTTATGTCCATAATTGTTTATTTGGCTAGGTTTATGTCCTTTAGTTTTTTATTCGTCATTTTTTTCTTAATAAATTTTTAGCCTAAAAAGCTTGTTAAAAAATATGCTTAAAATATCTATAATTTGCTATTTTAAATACGAAAACTATTTTTTAATGAGGGTCATCAACTCCTTATTTGATAACTCTCTTCTTACCATTTTTCACTATTTTTTAATGAGGGTCATCAACTCCTTATTTAAAATAATTTAAAACTATTATGTTTAACATCTAAAATATAAATTTGATTTTTATTTTTTTAAAATTATATTTAAAAATTATATTAGATGATTGCTTTTCATACAATGACGTTTACATATGTTTTTTTTCATCGTTGTCATTTAGGCTCGTGACAGTACAAAATATCGTGCTATGTATGTTTATGGATCCTTTAATTCACGTTTGAATTATTTCAAGTATAAACTCGTTTAAACATATAGCATTTCCATTTTTTTTATAGGTATTAACTTTACAATTGTGTTTTCCATTTGTACAATAAGCTCATTTAGAGTCTTGTATTTCAAGATATATAAAGTTTCCTTTTGTTTCTTTAAATCAATGACAGTCGAGAAAGATGGATTGAATATTATCTTTGCCGCATAAGCAGTATTATGTATAGTCATGAAAAAACAACACACAAAAAAATATCTAAAAATAATATACCACATGATATTCTAAATTTCTTTCTGCGAATGGAGAGATATCGAGAACGATTTCAATGGGTATATATTTGTTTGAGCAAAAAAAAAAATCTACTATATAACAAATGTTCTAAAAACACAA
This sequence comes from Medicago sativa, assembly GCF_051527215.1. Lineage (NCBI taxonomy): Eukaryota > Viridiplantae > Streptophyta > Magnoliopsida > Fabales > Fabaceae > Medicago > Medicago sativa. The sequence continues at coordinate 38,323,312 of NC_140751.1, forward strand.
CAAAAGAAAAAGTATCAAACAATCTTATTATCCATCATAACCATTTTGAATGCCTAAGACAATTTGTCCTTGTTCATATATCTCACACACAACAACCAAACGATTTGAACCTTGATACTATTTTCTTTCGAAGGGAATATATCAGACATGAAATCTATTTTCGGTGCCATTTCAATTATAAAGATATAGGAGGAAGAAGAAATAATAGAAAGAAGTAAACAAATAGAAACCCAGGTGGAGTTGTGATGTGAAAAAATTGTTAAACCATATATCTAATTTATAGTATTTTTTATAGGATATTTTGGTAAAATGACCACATATATTTGACTTATTCATTAATTACACACATTTTTGCCTTGCCTTTACTTTTTTTGGTTTTTTTTTATTGCCTTTCTTATTCCTTTTTTTGCTGGCTTTTCATCTGTTTTAGATTCAATTCCAGTAAACTGATTCCTCCTTTTGTTTTGGGTCAATAAATTGATTTCTTTTGGTAATATTATATTATATATAGATGGAAAATTCTACTGTACACCAAAAAATTTGAGTGTACTGATACACCAAATCGTTTAATTAATAATTAAATGAGTTGTTTTTTGAAGAAAAAAAATTATGCTATATCATTGACAATTATAATAATTAAATCTTATTTACCAAAAGTTTCGATGAAATAAAATTTATTTTGTTTTGAATTTTTATTACTCATAATAAAGAGTATTGATTATTTTTTATGAGAAAATATTAATATGATTCTTATAAATAATGAAATGATGTTTTTTTTTATGAAATGATGTTTTCTAAAATATAAATATTGACAAATAACTTTTTATTACATAAAATGATCTTTAATTTATAAATTTATAGAGCAAGAGTACCGGTACACCTCAATTTACGAGGTGTAGCGTAGAAGTTCCATATATATATATATATATATATATATATATATATTAGTTCAGGTCCAATTAAAAAAAAATAAACATTAAAAAAGGAATGTTAAACAAACAACAAAAAAATAACTTGATTTTTCTCTGTAAAACAGAAGATCTGCGTTTTTTTTAAACTCAATATGTAAATGAATATGCTATTTACAAAAAAAATATTTAATGCCAATAAACTGATGGAGAATCAGTCTTAAATCAGTTTTAATGGCAAGGTCCAAATATGGAGAATCATTATGAGCAAAATAAAACATGTTTTTTTTTTGTTTAATAGTATGGCTCGATATAAGTTATAAAATATTAACAAAAACATAAAAAAATAAGGTGATTCTTTATATTTTTTTCTTGTTAATAACATGGCTACTTGATATAAGTTATAAAATATATAACAATAGTCTTAAATTTAATCGGTTTCCCTCAACAAAAAAAAACAGTTTAATCGGTCAAATAAAAGCCGAATAAAAAATTAATAGGACTATTAATTTAATGGCATTTAATCGGTTTCCATAAAAAAATCAGTATTATTGGTCAAATAAAAAATATAATCAATTTGTTAGGTTATCAAATTTGAGGTCATATCTTAGCTATTAAGCAAAATATAATATTTTTTTAAATGATTTGCATTTGAAAAAAACTAAATGGGACTATGAATTTTACATCATTTAATCTGTGTAATAGTTTTTGCGATTTTAGAGGAAAGGTCTTAAAATATATTTTTTTAGCTATTAAACAATTCTGATTTTTTTTTTGGTTTAAGGTTTATTTTTTATTTTTTTGAGGGAAGGTTTAACGTTTATTTTAGCAAGTCCATTAAATAGAATCAACTGAAATCATATTTTTGATATTCTTTGCCAATGACCCATTTATGATTTTAATTCCAATTAAATACCTTTTGTCAAAAAAAATCCAATTAAATACCTCTAATTCCAACTTTTTTTTCTTTCTTAAAATAAAGCATCCGATTTTTTTTTCCTAAAATAAATATTAAACAATTCAACGAAATTTATTAAAAAAATGGTGGATCAAAGTCACTATACTTGGCACGGGGATTATTTTGATTTAACAACGGTTATTATGGGTGATTTACATTTTATAAAAATGTGACTTACATTATATATTTTGTGATAAAAATATGACTTACATTTTATATTTTGCGATAAATTATAAATCTGATAATCTGTTTAATAGGTTAAAAATATATGCAATTTATTATGCATATATTTTTATGTTATAATTGAAATATCATATTATATAAAACAATCTCGTTAAAATTTCAATCCTTAATATCAACTATAAAATATATGATAATAAAACACTACATTACATGATTATACAAATATAATAATACGATATAATTGGTCTTCCAAAAAAAAAACACATGGTTCCATATATTAATTAGAAAAATTAATACACAAAGTGACAATAATGCAAATGCTTGAGAATAGAACATCATTAGAGTGCCACATGTCGCAAGTTGAATGAAATTTTAAAACTTTGAAATATGGTGACACATGTCAAGAATAGAAGAGAAGAAAAATGAAATAGGTCCTAAATTTATTTTATATAGATAGATATCTACTATAATTCTTATCCTATTACTAAGTTACACGGTACACGCACATTACATGGTCCAACTCTTTGTTTTTATTTTCACTTATGTTATTGAATTTTTAGAGGCACCTATGTTTTGTGTGTGTGTGTGTGTGTGTATATATCCAAACCAATCTACAGAGAACAACATTTCTCACTTCACCCTCTCATCTCATTTTTCTTTTTGTCACGGCTCTCTCTCTCTCCCCCTTCTCTTTCTCCAGTCTTCATTATTCTCTCTTCTCTCTAGTTGTTCACTTCTCTCTTCCTACTTCTCTCTCTACAAAACCATAAGCCTCTCACCTCTATTGTTCCTTCATCTTCATACAAATTATCATCCACATCTAACATAAGAATAAATTCTCACATCATCCTTTTACTTCCTTTTATCTGATCTTTCGGTTCTTCTTTTTCCTTCTTTCTCATATCTTCTACAAAACCTTTTCACCTCTATCTACATATACACAACAAGCCAAAGCCAAAGCCGATCAATCTCAAAGGTTGGTCTTTCAAGGTTGTCATTTTGTATTCCTTATGATTTTATCATTTCACGTCATTCTCAATTCACTTGCTATGTTGTTTTTTTTCCCAAACCTTCTATACTTTTTAATTAATCATTGTTAGAGAAATTTCATCCAAGGCCACACGTATATGATGTTTGAACATAGGCTATACTTTTGACTAAATTTGACTATTAAGAACATGATCGATATTTTGCCGACCACCTAATTCATGGACTTTATTCAAGACAAAATAGAATAAATAACCCTTGCTATAAGTTAAATTTTAAAATAGTATAACTTGATCCTAATAAAATATAGTACCTACTTTGTTTTGCTTCACCATGAGTGCCTGCTACTACTACTACTCGTGGTTGGCCTGCGGCAAGTTTTGGTGGTGTTGCTACAGTTTGCAGTTTTGTTATGACGGTGTGTGTTTCCTGCTTTATCTCCCTTGTTGTTCTGCTCATTTTTTTCTGGTGTTTTTAACTGTCCAGAAGGGTTCTTCTTCTTTTGTATCTACTCTATACTTAGCCGAATATCCTTCTTCACTTGAACTTGATTTAATTATTAATATTCTTATTCAGATTTTATTTTGGTCAAAGGGTTATCAGTTTTGATCATAAAGAGAGAAGGATATAATTATGTTTAATGACTTTAAAATTGGAATAACTCTTAGTTGAACTAAAACTGAAAATAACACTTTAATTTGGTATTTCTATCTTAACTGATTTCAAATTATTTTTCATGGATATAAATTGAGCAAAAATCTTTCGGAAAGAGTTTGAGGTTTTTGAAAACTTCCGCAGGGAAAGAAATTAAATCAATTGACATATTGGATTTCGATTTGTTTCTTCAAACCATCACTACTAAACGCATAATCTTGTGAGTTGTAAAATAAAGATGTTAAGTTAATTTATAGAAGACTTATTAGTTCTAGTCATGGACTTTGGAAAGTAAACTTACTTTTTTGTGTGAAAATAGAATATGAAGTAGATTAATTTTTACTACTGTTAGTCTAATACATGATTTAGTTAGTAACCTAAAAAGAATAGTTAGCCGCTAAAGATACAATTTCTAGAATGGAAAACTTTAGAAACAAATATACATGTCGGCTGGACTTTTAGTGAAACTAAGTAAATACATGAATAAATAAAAAAATAAAATTGACCTCTATACTCTTTATTTATTTTCACATAGATGAGTCATATACTCTTATCCAATTCTCTTAAGAAGTTTAGAAAAATAGTTGTTGTACTATGTTTTTAGTCCGTTAAAAACAATGGCTGCATTATGATTTATGACATTGTTGATAAACAAGGGAAAGTAATGTCTATGACATTGTTGATAAACTTGAACCTGGCGTTTTAAGTTTTAACGAACTTAAAAGAGTTCGAGAATGAAGTAAAAACAAAAGAGACTCGTCAAACCTTTTTAGAAATAAAAACTTAAGACTTGTTTAAAACTGGATAACCTTAATTAAATCTAGGCATTTTTTTTTAATCAAAAGTTCTTTTGACATGTTAGTTTATTTTAGTAAAAGAAGACATCTAAAAATGTTAATTTTCATCAAAAGAAATAAAATAAATAATAATAGTAACAATAAATCCTGGCCTTATTCTCGATCTTCAACATCGTGGTCTCCTTGGGTAGAAACTAGTTGAGTTCTATCCTTCATGCTTTCTCTAGAGTCCGATCATCTCTCTATGGACTCCTTTAGTTTTCTTTTCCGTTTCTCTTGAGCATTGGTGTTGTAAACTTTGAAAGTAAAGTGAGATTGTGAGTGATGGAGCGAGAGTTGGGGAATGAGTAAGAGGAGAAATAAAGGTATTTACTTGGAGGGACTTTGATGACTAAAAGAAGTAAAAGAGAGAAAGGCATATTGTTTTGATGAAAAACTATTCGAGGTAAGGGCACCTTTCCATTTTTAGATATATCAATATATGATAAATTGTTATGTATAATTGATCCGTATTTTCATACGTGATTGATGATGCTTAATTTTCAATGTGAATAAATGATTATATATGTGCAGTCTTTAATGCATGAGATAAATTGTTTACATATGCTTATGACATAAACAAGATATTGCATATGATTAGAATTGCTTAGCATGTAAGGGGAATCGTATGCTCATGCATTTCATAGTAACGTGACCACCAGAGAGGAGTCACGAGGTGCACACCGGAGAGGTGGCACGGGGTGCGTTTTAAAACCACCTTATCCCGTAGTGGATCTGTAACGCCCAGTTTGAAAGTATCTAGAATAATCAAACGTGCGTTAAAGAGTGATATTGGTTACATTAATTATACAATACAGAAACGACTTTAAGTCAAGAGTTAAGATACAAAGCTTCCGTGTCATATGTTACATTATTACACACCAAATTTTTTGCTTCATAGATCTAGTTACGAAGTCTAACAACATAACTTAAATAATATAACATATGCATCCTTAATTCAACTCCACTTTGATTTCTGCAAACTCGATCAATCCAAAGCTTTTTCCTTACCTTTTTCTTTGAGCAACCTGTGAACCTGAACAAATAAGGAGTTGGATGAGACATAATGCCTCAGTGAGTTCTATCTAACCTATGCTAGTGATAACCTTGGGGAAAAATCTATGGTCATCACGTGTCTAATATACAACCTGCCGGTTGATTATACGTGTGTGGTCTTTCTTGGCTAGACGGTAGTGCATGCTAGATCCGTCGTAGATTCTCAAACTTACTAGAGGTTTCGCTACTCTATTCATGTCATGGCGATCAAGGGAAAAGTCTAAGATCGCTATATCAAGATACGCACTAATTATCAAGAACTATCTTTCATGACACATCTCTAAGTCAGACGACTAGATAAAACCTAACTCGTCCTCGACATACTTCTTTACTTGATTCTAATCTTGTACATATTATATCATAGCTTAAATCATACGCAAGCGCAAAACATGTTCAAGTATTAGGTTAGAAGTTAGCGTTGAACAATCAAGAATATCTGGATTCATTTTACGGATTAGTTCCAGGAGGAGCAGCCCCGGAAGATAATCCTTTACTACCGGTAATAATGCCTAACAAGGCGTACCAGACTCCCTTAGTGAACGTGCGGGTCCCTCACGGCTTACCCCATTCCCCCTTGGAGAACCTTTTGTACCCATCCTTGGAAGGTATACGAAAGACACGACACTTTACTTCTTAATAATCTTATTCGTATGGTTCTTGTCTTATCTTACTCGTGAATAGATTAACTATTCGTTATTCTTCTTATTAACAAACCTCAAAACTTAACTATCTAATTCTCGATATATAGATCGAGGCTCTAAGTTCTCTCCCTTTATCATAGTGTATAGCTTGCTACCCATTCAGGACTTAGCTTTCCCTCATGTCATGCTTTGCCATCACCAACGAATACTTGCTTCACTCTTTTATTCTCAAGAAAACATTTGAAAGCCTATGCTTTAGGACATTGTTATCAGGGGTTCACTTATAAAAAGACTGTCCAAGGAAAACAGCTCGAAGAACGACCAAAGGCAAGAGGCGAGCAAACAGCGCAATGCTGTACTGACTCACTCGCCTAGGCGAGTACATGAGCTCGCGAGGCGAGCTGCCTTACTCGCAGCTGCGAGCAGAAGGCGAGCAACACCCCCCCCCCCCCCGCGGCCTTCGAGCTCGCCGTGGCGAGCAACTTACTCGCTAGGCGAGCTTTGGCAGTCCAGAATCACCCAAAATGGTGTTTTTGATCAAAAGACCTCATATACAAGTATCCCTAAGCATAATATGACCCTTAGGAACATTTAAACCTGTAAAAACAGTCTTAGAGCAAGTATCCATAAGCAAAACCAACATCATATGAAAAGGGGCAAATGATTTATATGTATAAACCCTAACAAAACAACTACTCTTTCACAAGCAACACACAACCCATGGAAAGGATCTATCTAAGAACTCACCTTTGATTGATTAAAAATAGACTCACACAAGCTCAAGCTCTTGACAACAACTTATCCACAAACCCTAGATATGAGAAATCTTTGGTGAAGCTTGCACCAACTCCCTTGCCAACAAACTAAACCTAATCTCTAGTCTAGTGAAGGTTTGGAAGATGATTGAGTAGTGATTCAAGTTTGGGTGATGAGTAGTGGTAATAATCTTAGAGAGAAGGAAGAGCAAAAGAGAAAGATAGAAAACCTAGAGAGAGAGTGGAGAAAATATTATGAAGGTAAAAGTCCCAAAATCATATAAATATCTTCCTCATGCGAAATTCCAAAAATGCCCCTCTCCTTAAACGCACACATTGCATCTTATCAGGTCCTATTAAGCGGGATGTTACAGGATCATCGAGTCCGATAGATGAGTAGATACTCATCTCCTTAGTGGCGCTGCCACAACCCACTGCGGAGCGGTGACAATTTTCGGAATCATATGCATTGGCATATAGGCATTGCATTAAGAATCGAGTCTTAATAATCTTTAGTACTCTTAATTTCTACTTGTTTTCATACGTGAGTTGAAATGAGATCTTTAATCCACGTATAATGTTTTCTCTGTTTCTGTTTCCTGTTTATTTGTTATTTTCGGATTGGTGACCCTTTTAGTGGATATGTGGGCTATACGTTATTAGATTATGATGATTTCAAAGGGAGCTGGGATACGACAACGAAAGATGACGATTCCTTCTCCCCAGAGAAGTGGACTTTTTCGTCTTAGGGATTCGACCCAACCGCAAGATAGATCACGTTCACGAGAGACGTACTCCCGTTTTGATTATTTAATTATTTTAATGAGTTATAGAATATATTTTTATGATTGGCGTGATTTATAAGATTTATGTGAATTGCGTGATTTTGAAGATTTTATGAGATGTTGTGACTTATTTTATTATTTAATAAAATAAGATTTGAAAATAAAATAAATATTGAGATGAGGGGCTGTTTTGTGAATTTAGAGAGTTTGGTGGTAGAAAGACGGAATAAGACGGGATAAGATAAATTAGCTGAGGGGTTATAAATAGGATTAGTTAGGTTAGAAAAACACAGAACGTACGACCAGTTTTTGGTGAAAAAGGGAGAAAAAGTCAAGAGAAGAGGAGAAGACCTAAGAGCTGCGATTTTCATCATTAAGGTAAGGGTTAGACTAACTTTCAGTAATATGAAGTCTATGATTCTGATAATTAGATTTAACATGATGTAGGATGAGTTTGTGAGGATTGAAAATTAGGGTTTGGAGAGCGATTTTGATGATTAGACGATGAAAGCTTGTTGAATTGATGTAAAAATTGTGTACAGACCTTAGATAATCCATAGGGTGATAATTTGAATCAGTTTTGAGGTTAGAACCAAGAGATTAGGTAGATTTTTGGAAAAATCTGCATTCTGCCCGAGCATGACATTCATCGCTCGCAACCGCGAGCAGCATAGCTCGCCCTCGCGAGCTAAGAACATCATCGCTCGCCACAACAAGTAACCCAGGAGCTCGCCACCGCGAGCAAGTTCGTTTTAGAGGTCCAGAGAGGTGGTTTTGCTCGCCCTCGCGAGCAATGGTACTCGCCTTGTGAGTTAATCTATTAGATGCCCCAAATTATTTTCCTTGCGATTCCTTTCGCACGTGTAGTCTTGAGATGACCTTGGGGTGTTAGATGAAAGTTATTTATGTTATTAGAAGCTGTCCAGAAAGCCCGATTTAAGATGATTAAGATTATTAGTAATGAGAGATTGTTATATATGCATTAAATGAAATTGTTTACGATGATTAAGTTGATGTGATTCATTCTTTAATGATGTTATGATATATAAGAACTGTTATATGCTGCATATGTTGCTGTTTCGCTGTTGTTGACCATTAATGTCATAAAGTTGTGAGTGTCGGTCTAAGTTATAAAGTTATACAAGTTATTGGAATCATAAAAGATGTTCATGATGTTGTCTAAGTTGTAGGAAGTTGAGTCCATGCATACTCATTAAAGATGGGGGCTTGATGCCCTGGAGCCATTGCTCAAAATTACGTTGGGGGCTTGATGCCATGGAGCCTTTTTACGCTCAAATATGTTGAGGGCTTGATGCCCTGAATTGGTACCACATGCATTTGCATATCAAGATGATTTAAGATGATAAAAGTTGCATTGTCGAGTCGAGTTGTCAAGATTGATTTATAAGTTGAACATGAAGTTGATGTTGATGTTTGATTATGAAACTGTTTATGATGATAATATGATGCTATATGATTATTGTTTGATATGTTGATGATGTTTATGTTGTTAAGTATAATTTGATGAATTATATGCTTAATATTGTTGTTTGTGAATCTCACCCCTTCTGCTTGAACATGTTGCTTTTCGTATGAGTAACTTGCAGGTAACCAAGATTAGTTGCGGTCGTGAGTGGACTCCTCACAAGTGTGTCTTAGGTGCTCTGATACGTAACGGGATGGGAATTTTGTTGTTGCTTTCTGTTCCTTACGTATTACTTTAAGAAGTTTTCATGAATTATTATTGAACTAAGTTTCCATGAGATTTTATGTTGAGGCCCTTGGGCCAAAGATTATTTTAAGATGTTGAGTAAATTCCGCTGCGAAGTTTTAAATATTACGTTGTTGGATTTCGGAAGATTAATATTTATTTATTCTGTTTACGATTTTATGAAAAGAAATGTGACATTCCGTTTACGTTGAGAAACTCTGATTTATTTATGAAATTTTTATGTTGGAAAAAAGGGGTGTTACACTCGAGACCACTCACATAGTTGGTAGGGAGTAGGCTTATAGTTTGATGTCGTTAGTAGGTCTAATACTCAACTTTATTTATTTTAAAGTCAAAGTTCAACTTAGGATTCCTTTTAATTTTAGTTAAAACTTTTGAAAGGAAATTCTCCCTCTGCGTAGGGATGTACCTATGTCTTGTAAAGTAATTAGTTTTCATACAAAGCTCTATATAACTTTCACGTCCATTTTGAAAAGGAGCCTTTATTTTATTTTGTTCTTAAAAGACTATAACTTGTGATTAAAAAGGTTTTATTTATTTTTTTGTTTAAAAAAAAAACAGACGCAATTTTTTGGTGCTGAAAAACGGGGCGTTACAGGATGCCAAAATGGTAATTAAGCCAAAATTAAACAAATGACTTCCAAAATCTTAAAAAACAGTACATAATAATGTTGTGAGTTTCGGGGGATCCTATATTGAGTTTGATCATCACGTTAGATTAAAAGAAACCACACAAGTGAGTTTGACACCACATCTTCACCCTAAATCTTTAGTCATTAATATATGGGTCATATGCCTTATATGTTGTTCAACATCTACTATTGCATCCAATGTGGAACTTTAAATCACACTCACATTAGCTTCTTTCTCTCAAGTATGAGACTCTCTGCATCTGTAATCTACCACCAAGAACTACTATTGTTTCCCCCACAAAGTTGAACTGGGTTATGATATTGTCGTTGGACCGTACGGGAGAGCCAACTCTCACTACTAGAAAAAGCAAAATTAGAGAGGAAAATTAGTGACGGAAAAAATAAAATCCCTCACAAATTCTTTGGTCGCAAAATTTAGTGACGGAATTTGAGAGGGATTTCATGTTTTCCGTCACTAAATTTCCCTCACTAATTTTTGTTTTTTTAGTAGTGTCCGGTGTGGCTTGACTCATTGAACACAAAGCGACCACACAAATGTGCATGATACCACAACTTCACCAAATATATTAAATTTGACGAAAATCTAGCCCGTGCTTGGCACGGGTTTCCATACTAGTAAGAAAATGAAAATCACAAAAAAAAAAAATTAAATTCCAATTACTACCATTTATGGCTTACCAAAAGGATAAAACATACACCAACCATTAAATATTAAGCTATACTAATTACGTTCAATAACAATTTAAAAAAAACAAATAAGGAATTAAATTAAATTAACATAATGAAAAAAAGTCAATTTTTTTGTCATTAAAAAAGTCAAATTTAGATTTTATTTTATTTTATATATATATATATGTGTGTGTGTGTGTGTGTGTGTGTGTGTGTGTGTGTGTTATGTTTCGAAATTCAAAATTCAATTTCGAAAATAATTAATAAAAATAATATTTTAAAATGACATTAAAAAATGTTATACTTTTTTTTTCGTGTTGACTATCGATTCATTCGTCAAACTTTAGACCCACGTTTAATTGTTAGAATTGTTTAGGGTTGGATCCACTTTGTGGATTTTTTTTTGTTTTGTCCGTTAGGAATGTTGCATTGGTCAGGTTTTATGTCCCCCCAGTTTTTATGTAATTTTTCCTTTTTAAATTAATATATATATATGAGCAATTGACAACAGATTAGAGTATGGTACAAACTTAGTTGGACACACTTTTTTTTTATATGAAACATTAAATAATTTAACATAATTTATTTGAATATAATTATGCTATATCAAAATATTATTATTACATTATTAACCAACTATGTAACCTTCAAAAAAAATCCATTTATGAAAAATCTAAATGTATATCCAATTATTATTACATGTAAAAAATAAATAGATTTTGAACACAAAAAAAAAACTGACATTGAAGCAATTTATGAGTTTGAATTATAAACATTAATAAAAATATAAGAAAATTTTGATATATGAAATAAAATTAATAATTTCTTAAAAAATAGTTTCATTTCATCGATTCAAATTACTTCCGCTTTCCTTAACAAAAAAAAATTATAATGATTTCATTCAAAAAAAAAAATAGTACCAAACTTTGAAAATCAATTTCTTAAATCACTTTTTCAAAATAAAAATATGTTAGGATACATAACTCTGAGATAAGTTACTCTAGTAGGATAAATATTTGTCATTGATATATTCAAATATATAAATTCATTAATAAAAATTAAAAAAATAAAACTGAAAAATACTCCAGTGGGTTCCCCTTGATTATCCTGATGAGAGCTCGGATTCGGAATCGTCCGCCTCAGAGTCTACTGAGGAGTCGGGCACCCCTCTTATTTCTGGTTGGAGGGAGCGGATCTACGATCTTGTTTGTGGCGGCTCTTCAAGTACCCCGTCTTCGCCAGTTGAGGTGGAGCATGTTTCTCTGTTTTCTCATTTCTGGAGCCGGGAGCATCAAAATTCTTCTCCCAACACGTACACCTATGATCCTAAGGCCGCCCTTACTCCTAAGGAGGCAACAGTGAAATTTAACCTAGAGGAGTTTGTCCGGTTGTTTGAGTTGGAGAAGGTTGGGGACAGGAAGGATCCGTCTAGGCTGGTTGACAAGCCCCATTGGATCGAAACCAGGATGGTGATCCGGAGAAGGGATGCCTCCCACCATAGGAGAATTTTTGGTAAGCAATGTTTATGTTAGTCTTTTCGTTCTCCTTGTTGAAAACATGATAAACGCTCTCTGCTAAGGTTTCCCTTGCAAGTGTAGTGTTGTCGTTGCCAATTCTAGTTTGTTCAATTTTGATCCTGTCGCTGCTTCAAAAGTACAGGATGCATAGGACTGTTTGTGAGATAGCAAGTGTTATAGGAACGCCATTGATTATTCACAATGCTACTAAAAATCGTGTTTTGGGCATTATGCACAATCACTTCTTGATATGGATATCCCTCCAAAAAAAAATCATGAAATAATAGGCATTATACACTAGTGCAGAAAAGGGATTTAAAACCTGTTTTTTAGAGATTTAAGACCTATTTTTAACCGGGGTTATATCACCGGGTGTAAAAATTGCTTATTATACCCTTTATTTGTAAAAAAAGGGTGTGATATATGTATTTTTAAAACCTATTTGATTACAAAACGGGTGTGGAGGTGGACATATAACACCATTTTTATTACAAAAAAACAGGTGTTGAAAATATAGTACCGCATTAAAAAAAAAATCAACCTGCTGGCACGCTGTCACCTACAGGCAGGACATTAGGCCATTCCACTCCACAATGCATTTTTTTATTTGCAGTGAATAGAATATAATAGTTCTTCATAAACCAATATGCATAAAAGAAAGGGTATTAAAATTGTAAATGAAGCTAATTTTTCTTAAATAACAATTGAGTTCATTCGAAAATAGTTCCCAATATTACGATAACATTCTTCAGAATAAAAAGACTAAAAAGGTCTTACTTATTCAAGACAGTACTTGATCGATATTGTTTTCACATGATTACACACAAAAATAGTCCAAATTCCTTCATTAGTCTTTATATTTCAGTAGGTCTCACTGATAATTGGAAATTGAATTACATAAGAGAATATACCATCTCAATATTTTTGTCTCTTGCATGTTAAGAATAAACAAATATCACCATAAAATAAATTGCATCTGAAAACATGAAAAAAATAATGTCCAAGCAAGCATTGATACTGACTATCTTTATTGGGGACTTGTCGTAGATCTTCATCCACCATTTGTTGAACTGATTTCTCTTCTGCAAGGTATTAAGGAAAATGTTAATGTCCAATAGAGTGCACATGATGGACAAGGGGTAGCAGCAGGCATACATTGCCAATTATTAAGCAATGACCAAAGTAAATATATGAACATTGTATTTAGGATAATAAAAAATTAACTAACTTACGCATAAAATCGCATTGGACAAGCCATATGAGCTTAACCTCCAACACAACATCATGGCCCTATAAAAGCCATCAATTGAAAAAGAAATTAAATTAAAGACAAAAAACAAAAAAGTTTATTAAAAAACTGATTAGATGAATGAAGACAGTACTAAGGCATGTGGACTACTTTCACTCTATTCTGACATAGATTTGCAAAATTAAACAAACAAGTTAGTAATCACAGTTTACCCAAAATATTGTTGCAATGCAAAATAAAAAATGAAGAAAGAGAGAGACAAAGGAATTAGAAAAAATAAATGATATTAACTAGCATAAAAAAGTTCATCAAAATGCAAACCTTTCATAAAATTCTTCAGTGAGCTCAACCGCCAATGAGAATCTAGAGATGTCAGCTTCACTTATTTAAATACACAAAGAAAGACGTAAAGTGATAAAAGTATAACCCACATGTGGCTAATATCAAACTGACAACATTGATTCAATACATCACAAGCTTCTGCAGTTTTAGCTTAAGGGAATCATAAACATTTGCAGTTTTTAAGTTAACGTTTCACAATTTCTAATCCCTCACTCTTAAAAAGATTTTGAATCTCGTATTTAAGCTTAATTTACATGCAAGGTAACATATCCTGAAGGCCAATATATATTATATTTGTTGTCAGTCTCATTTTGAATGCTTAAGTAAGACTTATGTGCACATACAAAATTAATAACAAGCTTTGAAGGAAACAAAATAAGAGAATTAGAAAGAGAAATATAGAATAAACTGAGACATGTGATGGAAAAAAGACAACGAAAATCAGACTGAAACAAACATATACCTGCAGATTTCTAAAAACTCAATAATTGGAATAAACAATTATATAATAATTTTAAATGTATCAAATTATAAGAGAAAATGAGACAGTGAAAACTGAATTGTGATTTACCTCTGTCAACTTTCACCTAAAAGATAATAAAACACCTGCACCATAAGTATCTTGGTTCCAAATAATGTAGAAATAAAGAATATTTTTCTTAGAACCAATCTACTATATATCTTTTATAACAAGTAGGTATCTAGAGTTTATTCTAATTCAACTTCATATTCTACCTAGTCATAAATCAACAATTCTTAAATATCGATATTCTATACATTATCCAAAAGCTAATTTAAAAGTTTAATTACTCACCAACTGTAACGCCCAATTTGAAAGTGTCAAGAATATTCAAATGTGCGCTAAAACTGAAATTTGATACATTAATTATACAATACTGAAACGACATCAAGTCGAGAGTTTAGATACAACGACATCCAAAAGTCTTATGTTACATTATTACACAAAAAGTTTGCTGAACGAAGCCTCAGTGACGTGCGAGTCCCTTACGGCTTATCCCGTTCCCCTTGGAGAACCTCTTGTATCCACCCTTGGAAGGAATACAAAAGACACGACACCTACTCTTACTTAATGGTCTTGACCATATAAAATTTATGTCTTAACTTTACTTGCTTAAACTTTCTTGTAAATATGATATTTAATCATTCACATCTTAGCATAAATAAATTCATGCATATCTATCTAGTTCTCGACAAACTATGTCGAGGCTCTATGTTCAATCCCTTTCTTAGTTTATCATTACCCAAGTAATTGTGATTAAACTCTTTGTATATCATTATTACCAAGCATTGTTAATGTTTTGCCATGCCTTTCCCTTGTTTAAAACCTTGTTTGAAATTGTACTTTAAACACTTGGAATTGAGGGGTTTCATAGTTTAATAAGGTACTGCAAGATCGAGCCTCAGATAGCCCATGCTGGCCACAAAACTAATTGACAACACATGTTGTGCAGTCAATTTCGCCTGGCCAAACATCTCCTCGCCAGCCGAGCTGTTTTCTCGCCATGGCGAGCTAAATGGCGAGGTACTCCAGAGATCACTGATCCCCAGCTCCCAATGGCGAGCTCTAGCTCACCTGGCGACCTGTAGCAGTCCAGAATTCTGCAGAAAACGTGATTTTGCATAAAACCTCAATTACAAGCATCATAAGATACCCGTCACTTCCAGAACACATAAAAACTGATAAAAATGGAATACATGGCATCATTAACATGTTTTGGACAATCTATGGCATAAGGGGGTTCTATAAACCCTAATACATAACTTAGCAAACCATGATTTCTTACATAACAATTCATTCAACCCAAAGGTGGATGAGCTATCTAGGAACTCACCTTGTTCAAAATGAAGTGAAAACCAAATATCCTAAGCTCTACACCAAAACCCTAGATATTGGAATCAAGTTGGAAGAAGTTACTTCAAGTTCCTATGTTACTTCAATCAAAGACTACTCAATCCTTTCTTGCTTGCTTGAAGAAGAAATTACAAAGTGAAGATGGATTGAAGAAAAGGATGGGGGTCAAAAATCTAGAGAGGGAAGAGAGCAAGAGTTTGTGTCAAAACCTAGAGAGAGAAAGCCTTAGAACAAATGAATATTTTGGGTCCTAAATCCCTTAAATACTCCTCACGGTCAAATACCAAAATTTTCCTTAACTTAAATGCGTGAAAAATATCGTTAACAGGTATTATTTCATAACTTGAAAAAGCGGGATATTACATCAACAATAAAAAAGGAGAGAATGAGATAGAGCGACTGGGAGAATGAGAGAGAAGTCCGTTCTCGTTTCAACCGCGACCAGGCTTATCGGCGCTCCTTATAGCCGGTTGAGAGGTCCATTTGGGGGGAAGGGGGCCAGGCTGGGTGCCACCAAAAGGGGGGAAGGGGAAGATTGGCTTGATGTGAGACCAAGGAGGAGGAAAGCTTTGCGATAGGGCGATCGAGGTAAGGATTGGCAGATGGAGGACAAGCGGCTCAGAGATTGGGATGAAGCTAGCAAGCGGCAATTTAGATTTAGGGATTCACGTGGTGGGTTCTATGGAAGCAATGCGGATTTCTATCAAGACAGGTTTGCTGACCGATACTATTAGGAATCAGAGGAGGACAGGTTTTGGGATGAGGATAGGCGACGGTTTGGGGGGCACAGACGTGGGAAGGCAGAAGTGAACCGAGGAGTGCAGGGTGTTCGCCGGCGTGATGATGGCAGTGTGAGGCCAGAAGCGCGTGCGGCTGCTGAATGCAACAACGACTCTACTGGCCCTCAATTTTGTTGGTTTGTCACTTTCTACTTTACTAATTTTCCGCCACATTTATCGAATTTTTATTTACGGAAAGGGTTTGAGGTATGTGGTATGCTAGAAGAGGTGGTGGTTCCTAGTCGGCGTAATGTTAATGGGGAAGTCTATGGATTTTTGAGATTCTTAAATGTTCGTGATGTATGTAAACTGTTGAAAGCGGTGAATTCCGTTTGTTTTGGACACTTTAATATAATAGTGACGGTTGCTCGTTTTGATAAGTGTTGGAGTAAGACCTAATAGCCAATCTATGTTGATTGGGTTTGGCTTTGTAAATATAATAGTGACGGTTGCTCGTTTTGATAAGTGTTGGAGTAAGACCTAATAGCCAATCTATGTTGACTGGGTTTGGCTTTGTATCATGATATTGATATAACTATATATTGTGAATATATAAATAATAAGGCATTTCTTTATTGATTTTGTTTTGTTTCAAAATAATAAAGTCCCTAGAATAATTAGTCTGCTTAATGGAACATTAGGTATAACTTAATTGTGAGACCCCGTTAAACATAAGGAAACTATTCTTAAAATATCCGTAGTCAAGCTTTATTGAGAAGTGGGATATCATTAAAGCATAGAGACTATTATGTGGGTAGACTGATGATCACATCTCACAGATCATGGATAAAGAGTTATCAAGTCTTCACATAGATATAAATATTAGGAGTAATATTTATATTGGATTGACCCGCCATGAGAATACTACATAGTAAAAGTTATGAAAAGTGTCATAAGATATTCTCATAGTGACAGTGGTGTATTCCACCCTTCGACCTGAAACCACTATGTACCCTAGATGTTGGAGTCAAGTGCTTTGTCACCATTCAAATGTTGTCCGTAACAGGATGACTATAAAGTTGGTTGATGGGTACTCCATGAATCATGCTGAGGGACATGAGTGACCTAGATGGAATTTTCCCCTCCTACATAACAGGAGAAATGTCTACGGGCCCAATATTGAACTAGACAAGGATGACACGGTCTATGCCTTGTGTTCAATATAGACATGAGGGCAAAAGGGTAATTATACGCATGATCATTATCACAGAAAGGTTTCGTCAGATCACATGACATTCTCGTCATTTGGGTAGCAGTGATGTGTTGCTAGATACCGCTCACTGTTTATAATATTAAATATGTGATTTAATATTATTGCCAACGTTATGAGAACCTATAGGGTCACACACAAAGGACAGATAGATGAGAGAAATAAATAAGTAAGACTTATTAGTAATTAAATAATTAAATATGACTTTATTATTTAATTTACGAAAAATAGAGAAACGCGGTCCACCGTAAGGTACGGTGTGTTTAAGTGAAATATGGTGCACCGTAAGGTACGGTGTACTTAAGTGCTTGACTTGCTGACCATACAAGTGGTTCTATAAATAGAACCCTTCTGCTGAAGGATTATATAACTTTTTCGTTGAAAAACTTAACCTAATTCTAAAAGTTAGAAACCGTCGCCGCTCTCTAAACTGTCTCTCTGAATCTCCGCTGGAATTGGCTAGCACCGGTCATCGGAGAAGTTCTGTTCGTGTGGACTAAGTAGAGGCATCGCTGCTTTGCTTTGCTCGTGATCAGAAAGATTTCTGCTACAAAGGTTCTACTCTTCAAGAGGTAAACACATGAATCTTAAAGTGTTTAAGTTTCTGTTTGATTTGTGATTAATGATTTAATCAAGATCAGTTTCAGTGGGATTTCTACTGCAAAGAGGATTAAAATTTTGAAAAACCTCTCTTAAAATCCCTTCAATAAGATGGCTGGGAAGGAGGTTAAGAAGGTGTCTGAGAGAGGGAATGTTGATCTTGAGGTGAGGAAGGGTCGTGTGATAGTTGGGGGTGGTGGGAAGATGGGTTCGGGCGAGGGAGATAAGAAAATTATGTTGTTTGAGGGTGATAAAACAGTGAAATGGGGGGTGGTAAGAATAGGTATTTGGGAGCAGTTGAGGGAGAAAAAATTGTCTCAGTGGAAAAGGTGAAGGGGGGAACGGTGGAGGAGGTGGCTGATAGAGTCGGCTCGGAGAAGAATGTTCGGGTTGGGGATATGGTGGTGGAGTTGGGAAAGAGGAAGTGTAAAGGGAAAGAGGTTGGCAAATGAAATGAGGCTAGAGTTAAAGATTCAGGCGGTTCATTAGTAGCCGGGGGGGCAACCTTCAATCCAAAAATTGATTCGTATGTATAGATCCCGCGAGGAAGATGTTCAGTGGGCTCAAAAATGTGTTGTGGCAATGGTGAGACTATTCCAACTATTCAAAATAGAATTGCGGATGCTAGGTTTGTATACATAGACATAACTCCGTTGGGTACAGACAATGTTTCGATTCGAAGTACATCAGATGTTCTCCAATATTGTGTGATGGTAAAAGAAAGTAGTACTATTCCAGAGGGGAGCAGGGTTGAGGTTGTTTGGCATTCCAGTACATGCTTGGAATGAAAGTTTTTTCAAGCTATGTGTTCATGATTGTGGTAGGTTTCTACGATCTGATTCTTGTTAGGTGGTGAAAGAAAGGTTTAATTACGCGTGGGTCTTGGTTGCTACTTCATCCTATGAGATAATTAATTGTTTTGAGTCAATCTTGGTAGATGGGGTTATGGTGAAGGTAAAGATTATTGAAGAATGGGGCTTTAATATCGGTGACGATGCGTGCTTGTATGATGAGGTAGATGTTTCTCATGAAGATCAGTCACAACAAGAAGATTTTCATTTTGATCCAGGACATGATATTAATAATGATTGCTTGGTTGATAATTTAGTAAATGATTTGGTGGAATCAGAAAGACATGGTAAGTCCAATGATGACTTGGTGGACCTGGACGACAATGATAATGAGATTGATGAGTGTACAGGCAGTCCAACAATTCAAGATTTATGCCATAATGTTAGTTCAGCTGCATCTAATCAACCGGTGTTATCCAAGGAGTGTGTGGATCAGTCGGTCAACTGTACACCCAAGGTTGTAAATGCTGAAGAACCAAGCATTTTTGCACCGTTGGGTCTTCAATTGGAGGAGTTGGTTGCAAACAGTGGATGTCAGGAAGCTGTTCCTCAAACTGGTGTTATTTCGGTTACCAAGAAAAAGAGTGGAAGTGTTCGTGCAGCTTCGTGTCCCCCACGGGAAGATCGGTCTGTGTTATCTGGGCCGTGGAGCTTGGAATGGCCAAGTGATCAACGCTGTAGTGAAGTGGGGGTGGTGTAACACCCGTTTTAATTAATTGATTATTTTAATGAGTTTTAGGATATATTTATGTGATTTATGTGATTTTAAAGAATTTTATGAGATGTTGTGACTTATTTTATCATTTAATAAAATAAGATTTGAAAATAAAATAAATATTAAGTTGAGGGGCTGTTTAGTGAATTTAGAGAGTTTAGTGGTAGCAAGACGAAATAAGATAAAATAGAAGAGGTGATATAACTAGGAGAAGTTAGGTTAAGAATTTGGAGAACGTACAATCAGTTTTGGAGAAAAAGGGAGAACAAGAAGAGAGAAGAACCAAGAAGAGTCTGCCCATCGAGTTGTTAAGGTAAGGGTGAGACTAACATTCAGTAATTTTAAGTCTGTAATTCAGAATTTGCATCTTACATGTTGTAGGATTAGTTTGTGTGAGTTTGAAAATTAGGGTTAAAGTGAGGAATTGACGATTAGATGATGGAAAATGATGGAACTGATGTAGAATCTGTGTACAGACCTTACATAATCAATAGGGTGATAATTGGAAGTAGTTTTGAGCTTTAAACCAAGTGATTAGGTGAATTTTCGTGAAAATCTGCATTCTGCCGGAGCTGACATTCATCGCTCACAACCGCGAGTAGCTTCGCGAGCTATGAACTTCATCGCTCGCCTCACGAGCAAAACCTCCTCGCCTCGCGAGTAAACCTTTTCGCAGCTCGCAACCGCGAGTGAAGTAGAAAATCATGATTTCTAAATTTATGTTTTGGGTCAAGTTCTTTATGGTTTTGAGTGCCTTAATAGTTACAGAAATGATTAGACAAGTTTTTGGATTGAATCTGGGCACGGGGAATTTAAAAATGGGATTTTTGGGTGAAAAATGTCAAGGACCCGAGAGCTACCAGAACCTAGCTCGCCTCGCAAGTACCTTAGCTTGCAACGGCGAGTAGCCCAAAGATGAACTCGCAACCGCGAGTAAATGAGCTCGCCTCGCGAGTTACCCAGTGGCAGACAACCTTGTTTAGGGTTTTGTGATCTTTGTTGCACGAAGTGTTAGGAGTTGGCCCTTGGGGTAGGAATGAAGTTGTTGATAATAATATAGGTTGTTCAGAGAGCCTGAATTAAGATGATTAATGTTAATAGTAATGTGATATTGTTATATAAGCATTATGCGAATTATGTACGATGCTTAAGATGTTGCTGGTTATCGTTTGATATTGTTATATTATAATGTTGTTTTCTGTGCTGCCATGTTGCTGTTTATTATTGAATTAAGCTGCATGAGTCGATCTAAGATGTAAGATGTTGTCAAAATTATTGGAGTCATATGTGATGTTCATGATGTTTCAAGTTGTAAGATGTTGAGTCCATGCATACTCATTCAAGTTGAGGGCTTGATGCCCTGGAGCCTTTGCTCAACACGTTGAGGGCTTGATGTCCTGGAGCTTTTGCTCAATTATGTTGCGGGCTTGATGCCCTGGGAGCCTTTTTTGTAAGTTCAGATTGTAACCTAAGAGGGGGGGTGAATTAGGTTTCTAGGAATATTGGTTAATTTTTCTTAGTTTAGCGTTGTTGATAATTTTTCCGGTAAATAATGATGAAGGTATGAATGTGGAAAAATAAAAGAGTAAGGGAAGAAGAAAAGACACAAGAGAATTATAGTGGTTCCCCTCTAAACCTTAGGGTCAATCCACTCCTTTCACACCCCGCGAAGGAATTCACTATGTTAGAATCTTTGTTACAAGCAATCTCACCCCAAGACCCCCTAACAATCTTTCTAACATAAACACAAGAAAGAAACCCTCTCTCTTGATTACAACACAAACACCAAACACTTTTGGTGGACTTTGAATCTTCCCGAATCAAAGAACCTTTTACAACAATCACAAGATAGCACCCCACTATCTTTAACAATAATTCTCATCAACAATGGCAAGAAACTTTACAACAAAGTAGTTGAAGAATAACAAATGTATGACTGTATATCTTTATCAATATCACTCTAACAAATGGACTTAGTGCTCAGAAAACTTTTTAATAAATGTTAAAGTGTATGCAATGTTTTCCAAACAATTTGAATGAAAGTTTAAAAGCAAGTGATATTGAAAATGTCAATTGAGATAATGAAATTTGTTGTATCTAAATTGCTTTGATTCTCAATTGAATTTATAGAGGCTAAAAAGATGTTTATGAAGCAATGTTACTTTTCAAAAAGGATTCCCAATGAATATAAACATATTTAAAATTGCACCTATTCATAAAAATGAGAATGAAAAGAAATTTGCCGTTGGCAAATAAATTTTCTCTTAAGAATGGAATGCCAACGGTAATAAACTTAAATGCCAACGGATACTTTCTGAATAAAAAATATATGGAACATAAAAATGACTTATGTATTAATTTCTAAGTCATGATGCAATGCTTGGTGTGAAATATGTAACGTAATCCATCAAGCAATTTTTTTTCCAAAAAACAAATCAAAGAGCATTTCAAGATATGCATGATTATGCAATTTTTAATCTCATGGATTGATTAAAAAACATGCTGAAAGATATCTTCAAAGTTATAAACAAAAATGCATCTCTCAAAATATTTCTATGCAAAATCATTTTTAAATGAAAATTGTTGTGAGTGTGTAATTTATTTTCATGAGAGCTTTAGCATTTCTTCATATGAAGATTTAGAAAAAATGTTTGGAATTATTTTCTGAGCATTCTAAGTCTTGTTAAGAATAATAGTGTCAAAGATAAGAACCATACTTACAAGAATATAACTATCAAGCCTAAGTCCCATTATCTTCATTCTTCAACTTGAGCCTCCATATAATTTTTCTTCTTTTGTGATGCGAGTTTGTTATCATCAAAACTCAGCCAAGTCTAAGAATTAAATCTGCTTCACAATCTCCCCCTTTTTGATGATGACAAACCATATCCATTTGACAATGTTTGCTCAACGAAACTCCCCCTATCTTGTATATCTCCCCCTTTGTTTTGCAATTGGATAACCTGAAATAATTTAAACACAAAACACAAACATACACTTTCTCCCCCTTTTGACATCATCAAAAAGAAGAAAAAGAGTAAAATCCAAAGGGTCGTAATATAAGGGAAATAATAAATTTTATATAAAAATAATTGATCTTCTTCACAAAATATATTCAATGATTCACATAGATTTTTGCACATATGATATGAAATCATTAACACTAAATATAATATGTCCTTGCACTAAACAACAATATTATCTTTAAAGCATGCACTTGTGATATATGACAATTTATAGTCACTACTTTTATAACAAAGCAACATACTCACACGCTTTATAAATGGAACATATCAATTTAGTTACAAAATATTTAGCGACCAAATATACAAGTTTGCTTCCTCCAATAAATCATAGTACATTTTTTGACTAATATAATACATAATAGTTTCTCTAAATGCATTACCTTTTAACTACCAAAATTTTAAATCTTAAAACTTTGTATGTATTAAATGGCACGTACATTCATGAAGTTGATTTCCAATTCATATAAAACTTATTTTCAAAGTCCAAAGAAACAACTATCATGAATGCACATAATTTCCAAGATAATTATATGTGTACCTTTCACCGTAGTCATGAATAAATAAGAACATGATAAAGAGTTCAAATAAATTCCAAAGCATCATCAAAGTGTCAATCTTTCTCAAACCATCTTAGTCTTATCATATCATATGATTTTGTATCTTGAAAAACCAATCTTAATTTGACAAGATTAGCATATGGTCTTCAAGTACCTACGAGACAATTAATAGTACTTTCTAGGTACCCATTTTTCTTTGGGTCCTTGTGGGTTAATACCTTTTTTTACCCAAATAAATTCACCATAAGGAACACCAAAGTTTCTTATGTAGCAAGTATTTGGAATATGCCCTTTTATGTTGCAATAAAAACATGATAAATTAAGAACATGATGTGAACCAAAATTATTTCCTTTAGAGAAATTATTCTTAACATTTGAATTATTTTTCTTAAAAGAATTGTTAGAATAATTTCTTCTTTTAAAATTTTTTCTTTGATTCACATTCTTGGAAGAATTAACAACATGCATTTTCTTGGTTTCTATG
The DNA here is from genome assembly GCF_051527215.1 of Medicago sativa. Taxonomy (NCBI): domain Eukaryota; kingdom Viridiplantae; phylum Streptophyta; class Magnoliopsida; order Fabales; family Fabaceae; genus Medicago; species Medicago sativa. The sequence continues at coordinate 38,347,332 of NC_140751.1, forward strand.
TTGTTGGGATTTGTGCTTGCTTTAACAAAGACCGTTTTATTGGTGTTTGGTTTATCAAATTTAGAAAAACCAAGCCCGGTTTTGTTGTTTGAATATCTTTGTCGGCTAAGCACATCATCCAAACTGTTGTGACCTTTTTCAAAATTTTTAATTACTTGATTTAATTCAGCAATTGTTGTTTCATGTTCTTTACATTTATTACGTGAAGAACCTTTAACCTTTTCTAATTCTTCTTGTGTATCAAAAGCCTTTCTTTCTAGAGATACATTTTGTTTCTTTTGCTTTGCACAAGTTTTAGAAAGATTAATGAATTTTTCAAACAATTCATCAAATGCATTTTGTAATTCTTCATAAGAAGGTTTAAAATTTAATTCAGAATCACTTACCTCTTGTTCATCATCGGAGTGGTGTGACGCCATTAATGTTAAATTTGCATATTCGTCATCCTCTGATTCTGAAGATGAACTTATATCATTGTCATCCCATGCAATATAGGTCCTTCTTGGCTTGAATTCTTTCTTTCCTTTATGGCTACTTTTCCTTGCAAGGGTTGGACAGTCTGCCTTCATATGCCCCTCTTTTCCACATTCGAAGCATGTGAAACTCTGACTTGATGTAGAAACATCATTCTTCTTGTGAAATTTTCTTTTATTTCCAAATTTAATTTTTTTATCCTTTTGAAGGAATTTTCCTAATTTTTTCACAAGAAGAGTAATATTCTCATCTTCATCAGAACTTTCATCTTGTTGAAGAACATTGGACTCTGCCTTCAAGGAGATATTCTTGTGTTTCTTTACACCTTCTTCATGTTGTTCTAGTCTTGCAAGTTCAATTTCATGCTCTTGTAATTTTCCAAAAAGTGCTGCCAACGACATATTTGAAAGACTTTTCTTTTCAGATATGGCTGTTACTTTTGGTTGTCATTCCCTTGTTAGTGACCTGAGAATCTTCAAGTTTATTTCATTGTTGGACAAGGTTTTTCCAAGGGCTGCAAGATGATTGATAATATGTGAAAATCTCTTCTGCATGTCTAGAATCGTTTCTCCTGGTTGCATTCTAAACATCTCGTACTCTTGAGAGAGGGTATTCAATCTGGAACGTTTTACTTCTTCTGTTCCTTCATGTGTTGTTTCCAAAGTGTCCCAGATTTCTTTGGCTGTTTTGCAGTTAGAAATTCTGAAAAACTCATCCATCCCAAGAGAGGATTGAAGAATGTTCTTTGCCTTTTTGTCAAATAACACTTTTTTTCGGTCATCATCATCCCATGATGTTTGTGGTTTGATACCAGTCACACCATTCACAGTTGTAGTGGGAACATAAGGACCATTCTGGACAGCACCCCAAATTTATTCACCTTGGGCTTCTAGATACGTTGTCATCCTAATTTTCCAGAAATCATAATGATCTCCGGTGAAACATGGTGGTCGGTTTGAATTAGGACCTTTTGCTAGAAATGGTTTAGCGGAAGCCATTTTCTGGATCAAAGAAGCAAGTTATCTTTACTCTTGCTCTGATGCCAAATGTAAGTTCAGATTGTAACCTAAGAGGGGGGGTGAATTAGGTTTCTAGGAATATTGGTTAATTTTTCTTAGTTTAGCGTTGTTGATAATTTTTCCGGTAAATAATGATGAAGGTATGAATGTGGAAAAATAAAAGAGTAAGGGAAGAAGAAAAGACACAAGAGAATTATAGTGGTTCCCCTCTAAACCTTAGGGTCAGTCCACTCCCTTCACACCCCGCGAAGGAATTCACTATGTTAGAATCTTTGTTACAAGCAATCTCACCCCAAGACCCCCTAACAATCTTTCTAACATAAACACAAGAAAGAAACCCTCTCTCTTGATTACAACACAAACACCAAACACTTTTGGTGGACTTTGAATCTTCCCGAATCAAAGAACCTTTTACAACAATCACAAGATAGCACCCCACTATCTTTAACAATAATTCTCACCAACAATGGCAAGAAACTTTACAACAAAGTAGTTGAAGAATAACAAATGTATGACTGTATATCTTTATCAATATCACTCTAACAAATGGACTTAGTGCTCAGAAAACTTTTTAATAAATGTTAAAGTGTATGCAATGTTTTCCAAACAATTTGAATGAAAGTTTAAAAGCAAGTGATATTGAAAATGTCAATTGAGATAATGAAAGTTGTTGTATCTAAATTGCTTTGATTCTCAATTGAATTTATAGAGGCTAAAAATTAAAATTGCACCTATTCATAAAAATGAGAATGAAAAGAAATTTGGCCGTTGGCAAATAAATTTTCTCTTAAGAATGGAATGCCAACGGTAATAAACTTAAATGCCAACGGATACTTTCTGAATAAAAAATATATGGAACATAAAAATGACTTATGTATTAATTTCTAAGTCATGATGCAATGCTTGGTGTGAAATATGTAACGTAATCCATCAAGCAATTTTTTTTCCAAAAAACAAATCAAAGAGCATTTCAAGATATGCATGATTATGCAATTTTTAATCTCATGGATTGATTAAAAAACATGCTGAAAGATATCTTCAAAGTTATAAACAAAAATGCACCTCTCAAAATATTTCTATGCAAAATCATTTTTAAATGAAAATTGTTGTGAGTGTGTAATTTATTTTCATGAGAGCTTTAGCATTTCTTCATATGAAGATTTAGAAAAAATGTTTGGAATTATTTTCTGAGCATTCTAAGTCTTGTTAAGAATAATGGTGTCAAAGATAAGAACCATACTTACAAGAATATAACTATCAAGCCTAAGTCCCATTATCTTCATTCTTCAACTTGAGCCTCCATATAATTTTTCTTCTTTTGTGTTGTGAGTTTGTTATCATCAAAACTCAGCCAAGTCTAAGAATTAAATCTGCTTCACAATCTCCCCCTTTTTGATGATGACAAACCATATCCATTTGACAATGTTTGCTCAACGAAACTCCCCCTATCTTGTATATCTCCCCCTTTGTTTTGCAATTGGATAACCTGAAATAATTTAAACACAAAACACAAACATACACTTTCTCCCCCTTTTGACATCATCAAAAAGAAGAAAAAGAGTAAAATCCAAAGGGTCGTAATATAAGGGAAATAATAAATTTTATATAAAAATACTTGATCTTCTTCACAAAAAATATTCAATGATTCACATCGATTTTTGCACATATGATATGAAATCATTAACACTAAATATAATATGTCCTTGCACTAAACAACAATATTATCTTTAAAGCATGCACTTGTGATATATGACAATTTATAGTCACTACTTTTATAACAAAGCAACATACTCACACGCTTTATAAATGGAACATATCAATTTAGTTACAAAATATTTAGCGACCAAACATACAAGTTTACTTCCTCCAATAAATCATAGTACATTTTTTGACTAATATAATACATAATAGTTTCTCTAAATGCATTACCTTTTAACTACCAAAATTTTAAATCTTAAAACTTTGTATGTATAAAATGGCACGTGCATTCATGAAGATGATTTCCAATTCATATAAAACTTATTTTCAAAGTCCAAAGAAACAACTATCATGAATGCACATAATTTCCAAGATAATTATATGTGTACCTTTCACCGTAGTCATGAATAAATAAGAACATGATAAAGAGTTCAAATAAATTCCAAAGCATCATCAAAGTGTCAATCTTTCTCAAACCATCTTAGTCTTATCATATCATATGATTTTGTATCTTGAAAAACCAATCTTAATTTGACAAGATTAGCATATGGTCTTCAAGTACCTACGAGACAATTAATAGTACTTTCTAGGTACCCATTTTTCTTTGGGTCCTTGTGGGTTAATACCTTTTTTTACCCAAATAAATTCACCATAAGGAACACCAAAGTTTCTTATGTAGCAAGTATTTGGAGTATGCCCTTTTATGTTGCAATAAAAACATGATAAATTAAGAACATGATGTGAACCAAAATTATTTCCTTTAGAGAAATTATTCTTAACATTTGAATTATTTTTCTTAAAAGAATTGTTAGAATAATTTCTTCTTTTAGAATTTTTTCTTTGATTCACATTCTTGGAAGAATTAACAACATGCATTTTCTTGGTTTCTATGTTGTTGGGATTTGTGCTTGCTTTAACAAAGACCGTTTTATTGGTGTTTGGTTTATCAAATTTAGAAAAACCAAGCCCGGTTTTGTTGTTTGAATATCTTTGTCGGCTAAGCACATCATCCAAACTGTTGTGACCTTTTTCAAAATTTTTAATTACTTGATTTAATTCAGCAATTGTTGTTTCATGTTCTTTACATTTATTACGTGAAGAACCTTTAACCTTTTCTAATTCTTCTTGTGTATCAAAAGCCTTTCTTTCTAGAGATACATTTTGTTTCTTTTGCTTTGCACAAGTTTTAGAAAGATTAATGAATTTTTCAAACAATTCATCAAATGCATTTTGTAATTCTTCATAAGAAGGTTTAAAATTTAATTCAGAATCACTTACCTCTTGTTCATCATCGGAGTGGTGTGACGCCATTAATGTTAAATTTGCATATTCGTCATCCTCTGATTCTGAAGATGAACTTATATCATTGTCATCCCATGCAATATAGGTCCTTCTTGGCTTGAATTCTTTCTTTCCTTTATGGCTACTTTTCCTTGCAAGGGTTGGACAGTCTGCCTTCATATGCCCCTCTTTTCCACATTCGAAGCATGTGAAACTCTGACTTGATGTAGAAACATCATTCTTCTTGTGAAATTTTCTTTTATTTCCAAATTTAATTTTTTTATCCTTTTGAAGGAATTTTCCTAATTTTTTCACAAGAAGAGTAATATTCTCATCTTCATCAGAACTTTCATCTTGTTGAAGAACATTGGACTCTGCCTTCAAGGAGATATTCTTGTGTTTCTTTACACCTTCTTCATGTTGTTCTAGTCTTGCAAGTTCAATTTCATGCTCTTGTAATTTTCCAAAAAGTGCTGCCAACGACATATTTGAAAGACTTTTCTTTTCAGATATGGCTGTTACTTTTGGTTGTCATTCCCTTGTTAGTGACCTGAGAATCTTCAAGTTTATTTCATTGTTGGACAAGGTTTTTCCAAGGGCTGCAAGATGATTGATAATATGTGAAAATCTCTTCTGCATGTCTAGAATCGTTTCTCCTGGTTGCATTCTAAACATCTCGTACTCTTGAGAGAGGGTATTCAATCTGGAACGTTTTACTTCTTCTGTTCCTTCATGTGTTGTTTCCAAAGTGTCCCAGATTTCTTTGGCTGTTTTGCAGTTAGAAATTCTGAAAAACTCATCCATCCCAAGAGAGGATTGAAGAATGTTCTTTGCCTTTTTGTCAAATAACACTTTTTTTCGGTCATCATCATCCCATGATGTTTGTGGTTTGATACCAGTCACACCATTCACAGTTGTAGTGGGAACATAAGGACCATTCTGGACAGCACCCCAAATTTATTCACCTTGGGCTTCTAGATACGTTGTCATCCTAATTTTCCAGAAATCATAATGATCTCCGGTGAAACATGGTGGTCGGTTTGAATTAGGACCTTTTGCTAGAAATGGTTTAGCGGAAGCCATTTTCTGGATCAAAGAAGCAAGTTATCTTTACTCTTGCTCTGATGCCAAATGTAAGTTCAGATTGTAACCTAAGAGGGGGGGTGAATTAGGTTTCTAGGAATATTGGTTAATTTTTCTTAGTTTAGCGTTGTTGATAATTTTTCCGGTAAATAATGATGAAGGTATGAATGTGGAAAAATAAAAGAGTAAGGGAAGAAGAAAAGACACAAGAGAATTATAGTGGTTCCCCTCTAAACCTTAGGGTCAGTCCACTCCCTTCACACCCCGCGAAGGAATTCACTATGTTAGAATCTTTGTTACAAGCAATCTCACCCCAAGACCCCCTAACAATCTTTCTAACATAAACACAAGAAAGAAACCCTCTCTCTTGATTACAACACAAACACCAAACACTTTTGGTGGACTTTGAATCTTCCCGAATCAAAGAACCTTTTACAACAATCACAAGATAGCACCCCACTATCTTTAACAATAATTCTCACCAACAATGGCAAGAAACTTTACAACAAAGTAGTTGAAGAATAACAAATGTATGACTGTATATCTTTATCAATATCACTCTAACAAATGGACTTAGTGCTCAGAAAACTTTTTAATAAATGTTAAAGTGTATGCAATGTTTTCCAAACAATTTGAATGAAAGTTTAAAAGCAAGTGATATTGAAAATGTCAATTGAGATAATGAAAGTTGTTGTATCTAAATTGCTTTGATTCTCAATTGAATTTATAGAGGCTAAAAAGATGTTTATGAAGCAATGTTACTTTTCAAAAAGGATTCCCAATGAATATAAACATATTTAAAATTGCACCTATTCATAAAAATGAGAATGAAAAGAAATTTGGCCGTTGGCAAATAAATTTTCTCTTAAGAATGGAATGCCAACGGTAATAAACTTAAATGCCAACGGATACTTTCTGAATAAAAAATATATGGAACATAAAAATGACTTATGTATTAATTTCTAAGTCATGATGCAATGCTTGGTGTGAAATATGTAACGTAATCCATCAAGCAATTTTTTTTCCAAAAAACAAATCAAAGAGCATTTCAAGATATGCATGATTATGCAATTTTTAATCTCATGGATTGATTAAAAAACATGCTGAAAGATATCTTCAAAGTTATAAACAAAAATGCACCTCTCAAAATATTTCTATGCAAAATCATTTTTAAATGAAAATTGTTGTGAGTGTGTAATTTATTTTCATGAGAGCTTTAGCATTTCTTCATATGAAGATTTAGAAAAAATGTTTGGAATTATTTTCTGAGCATTCTAAGTCTTGTTAAGAATAATGGTGTCAAAGATAAGAACCATACTTACAAGAATATAACTATCAAGCCTAAGTCCCATTATCTTCATTCTTCAACTTGAGCCTCCATATAATTTTTCTTCTTTTGTGTTGTGAGTTTGTTATCATCAAAACTCAGCCAAGTCTAAGAATTAAATCTGCTTCACAATCTCCCCCTTTTTGATGATGACAAACCATATCCATTTGACAATGTTTGCTCAACGAAACTCCCCCTATCTTGTATATCTCCCCCTTTGTTTTGCAATTGGATAACCTGAAATAATTTAAACACAAAACACAAACATACACTTTCTCCCCCTTTTGACATCATCAAAAAGAAGAAAAAGAGTAAAATCCAAAGGGTCGTAATATAAGGGAAATAATAAATTTTATATAAAAATACTTGATCTTCTTCACAAAAAATATTCAATGATTCACATCGATTTTTGCACATATGATATGAAATCATTAACACTAAATATAATATGTCCTTGCACTAAACAACAATATTATCTTTAAAGCATGCACTTGTGATATATGACAATTTATAGTCACTACTTTTATAACAAAGCAACATACTCACACGCTTTATAAATGGAACATATCAATTTAGTTACAAAATATTTAGCGACCAAACATACAAGTTTACTTCCTCCAATAAATCATAGTACATTTTTTGACTAATATAATACATAATAGTTTCTCTAAATGCATTACCTTTTAACTACCAAAATTTTAAATCTTAAAACTTTGTATGTATAAAATGGCACGTGCATTCATGAAGATGATTTCCAATTCATATAAAACTTATTTTCAAAGTCCAAAGAAACAACTATCATGAATGCACATAATTTCCAAGATAATTATATGTGTACCTTTCACCGTAGTCATGAATAAATAAGAACATGATAAAGAGTTCAAATAAATTCCAAAGCATCATCAAAGTGTCAATCTTTCTCAAACCATCTTAGTCTTATCATATCATATGATTTTGTATCTTGAAAAACCAATCTTAATTTGACAAGATTAGCATATGGTCTTCAAGTACCTACGAGACAATTAATAGTACTTTCTAGGTACCCATTTTTCTTTGGGTCCTTGTGGGTTAATACCTTTTTTTACCCAAATAAATTCACCATAAGGAACACCAAAGTTTCTTATGTAGCAAGTATTTGGAGTATGCCCTTTTATGTTGCAATAAAAACATGATAAATTAAGAACATGATGTGAACCAAAATTATTTCCTTTAGAGAAATTATTCTTAACATTTGAATTATTTTTCTTAGAAGAATTGTTAGAATAATTTCTTCTTTTAGAATTTTTTCTTTGATTCACATTCTTGGAAGAATTAACAACATGCATTTTCTTGGTTTCTATGTTGTTGGGATTTGTGCTTGCTTTAACAAAGACCGTTTTATTGGTGTTTGGTTTATCAAATTTAGAAAAACCAAGCCCGGTTTTGTTGTTTGAATATCTTTGTCGGCTAAGCACATCATCCAAACTGTTGTGACCTTTTTCAAAATTTTTAATTACTTGATTTAATTCAGCAATTGTTGTTTCATGTTCTTTACATTTATTACGTGAAGAACCTTTAACCTTTTCTAATTCTTCTTGTGTATCAAAAGCCTTTCTTTCTAGAGATACATTTTGTTTCTTTTGCTTTGCACAAGTTTTAGAAAGATTAATGAATTTTTCAAACAATTCATCAAATGCATTTTGTAATTCTTCATAAGAAGGTTTAAAATTTAATTCAGAATCACTTACCTCTTGTTCATCATCGGAGTGGTGTGACGCCATTAATGTTAAATTTGCATATTCGTCATCCTCTGATTCTGAAGATGAACTTATATCATTGTCATCCCATGCAATATAGGTCCTTCTTGGCTTGAATTCTTTCTTTCCTTTATGGCTACTTTTCCTTGCAAGGGTTGGACAGTCTGCCTTCATATGCCCCTCTTTTCCACATTCGAAGCATGTGAAACTCTGACTTGATGTAGAAACATCATTCTTCTTGTGAAATTTTCTTTTATTTCCAAATTTAATTTTTTTATCCTTTTGAAGGAATTTTCCTAATTTTTTCACAAGAAGAGTAATATTCTCATCTTCATCAGAACTTTCATCTTGTTGAAGAACATTGGACTCTGCCTTCAAGGAGATATTCTTGTGTTTCTTTACACCTTCTTCATGTTGTTCTAGTCTTGCAAGTTCAATTTCATGCTCTTGTAATTTTCCAAAAAGTGCTGCCAACGACATATTTGAAAGACTTTTCTTTTCAGATATGGCTGTTACTTTTGGTTGTCATTCCCTTGTTAGTGACCTGAGAATCTTCAAGTTTATTTCATTGTTGGACAAGGTTTTTCCAAGGGCTGCAAGATGATTGATAATATGTGAAAATCTCTTCTGCATGTCTAGAATCGTTTCTCCTGGTTGCATTCTAAACATCTCGTACTCTTGAGAGAGGGTATTCAATCTGGAACGTTTTACTTCTTCTGTTCCTTCATGTGTTGTTTCCAAAGTGTCCCAGATTTCTTTGGCTGTTTTGCAGTTAGAAATTCTGAAAAACTCATCCATCCCAAGAGAGGATTGAAGAATGTTCTTTGCCTTTTTGTCAAATAACACTTTTTTTCGGTCATCATCATCCCATGATGTTTGTGGTTTGATACCAGTCACACCATTCACAGTTGTAGTGGGAACATAAGGACCATTCTGGACAGCACCCCAAATTTCTTCACCTTGGGCTTCTAGATACGTTGTCATCCTAATTTTCCAGAAATCATAATGATCTCCGGTGAAACATGGTGGTCGGTTTGAATTAGGACCTTTTGCTAGAAACGGTTTAGCGGAAGCCATTTTCTGGATCAAAGAAGCAAGTTATCTTTACTCTTGCTCTGATGCCAAATGTAAGTTCAGATTGTAACCTAAGAGGGGGGGGTGAATTAGGTTTCTAGGAATATTGGTTAATTTTTCTTAGTTTAGCGTTGTTGATAATTTTTCCGGTAAATAATGATGAAGGTATGAATGTGGAAAAATAAAAGAGTAAGGGAAGAAGAAAAGACACAAGAGAATTATAGTGGTTTCCCTCTAAACCTTAGGGTCAGTCCACTCCCTTCACACCATGCGAAGGAATTCACTATGTTAGAATCTTTGTTACAAGCAATCTCACCCCAAGACCCCCTAACAATCTTTCTAACATAAACACAAGAAAGAAACCCTCTCTCTTGATTACAACACAAACACCAAACACTTTTGGTGGACTTTGAATCTTCCCGAATCAAAGAACCTTTTACAACAATCACAAGATAGCACCCCACTATCTTTAACAATAATTCTCACCAACAATGGCAAGAAACTTTACAACAAAGTAGTTGAAGAATAACAAATGTATGACTGTATATCTTTATCAATATCACTCTAACAAATGGACTTAGTGCTCAGAAAACTTTTTAATAAATGTTAAAGTGTATGCAATGTTTTCCAAACAATTTGAATGAAAGTTTAAAAGCAAGTGATATTGAAAATGTCAATTGAGATAATGAAAGTTGTTGTATCTAAATTGCTTTGATTCTCAATTGAATTTATAGAGGCTAAAAAGATGTTTATGAAGCAATGTTACTTTTCAAAAAGGATTCCCAATGAATATAAACATATTTAAAATTGCACCTATTCATAAAAATGAGAATGAAAAGAAATTTGGCCGTTGGCAAATAAATTTTCTCTTAAGAATGGAATGCCAACGGTAATAAACTTAAATGCCAACGGATACTTTCTGAATAAAAAATATATGGAACATAAAAATGACTTATGTATTAATTTCTAAGTCATGATGCAATGCTTGGTGTGAAATATGTAACGTAATCCATCAAGCAATTTTTTTCCAAAAAACAAATCAAAGAACATTTCAAGATATGCATGATTATGCAATTTTTAATCTCATGGATTGATTAAAAGACATGCTGAAAGATATCTTCAAAGTTATAAACAAAAATGCACCTCTCAAAATATTTCTATGCAAAATCATTTTTAAATGAAAATTGTTGTGAGTGTGTAATTTATTTTCATGAGAGCTTTAGCATTTCTTCATATGAAGATTTAGAAAAAATGTTTGGAATTATTTTCTGAGCATTCTAAGTCTTGTTAAGAATAATGGTGTCAAAGATAAGAACCATACTTACAAGAATATAACTATCAAGCCTAAGTCCCATTATCTTCATTCTTCAACTTGAGCCTCCATATAATTTTTCTTCTTTTGTGTTGTGAGTTTGTTATCATCAAAACTCAGCCAAGTCTAAGAATTAAATCTGCTTCACAATCTCCCCCTTTTTGATGATGACAAACCATATCCATTTGACAATGTTTGCTCAACGAAACTCCCCCTATCTTGTATATCTCCCCCTTTGTTTTGCAATTGGATAACCTGAAATAATTTAAACACAAAACACAAACATACACTTTCTCCCCCTTTTGACATCATCAAAAAGAAGAAAAAGAGTAAAATCCAAAGGGTCGTAATATAAGGGAAATAATAAATTTTATATAAAAATACTTGATCTTCTTCACAAAAAATATTCAATGATTCACATCGATTTTTGCACATATGATATGAAATCATTAACACTAAATATAATATGTCCTTGCACTAAACAACAATATTATCTTTAAAGCATGCACTTGTGATATATGACAATTTATAGTCACTACTTTTATAACAAAGCAACATACTCACACGCTTTATAAATGGAACATATCAATTTAGTTACAAAATATTTAGCGACCAAACATACAAGTTTACTTCCTCCAATAAATCATAGTACATTTTTTGACTAATATAATACATAATAGTTTCTCTAAATGCATTACCTTTTAACTACCAAAATTTTAAATCTTAAAACTTTGTATGTATAAAATGGCACGTGCATTCATGAAGATGATTTCCAATTCATATAAAACTTATTTTCAAAGTCCAAAGAAACAACTATCATGAATGCACATAATTTCCAAGATAATTATATGTGTACCTTTCACCGTAGTCATGAATAAATAAGAACATGATAAAGAGTTCAAATAAATTCCAAAGCATCATCAAAGTGTCAATCTTTCTCAAACCATCTTAGTCTTATCATATCATATGATTTTGTATCTTGAAAAACCAATCTTAATTTGACAAGATTAGCATATGGTCTTCAAGTACCTACGAGACAATTAATAGTACTTTCTAGGTACCCATTTTTCTTTGGGTCCTTGTGGGTTAATACCTTTTTTTACCCAAATAAATTCACCATAAGGAACACCAAAGTTTCTTATGTAGCAAGTATTTGGAGTATGCCCTTTTATGTTGCAATAAAAACATGATAAATTAAGAACATGATGTGAACCAAAATTATTTCCTTTAGAGAAATTATTCTTAACATTTGAATTATTTTTCTTAAAAGAATTGTTAGAATAATTTCTTCTTTTAGAATTTTTTCTTTGATTCACATTCTTGGAAGAATTAACAACATGCATTTTCTTGGTTTCTATGTTGTTGGGATTTGTGCTTGCTTTAACAAAGACCGTTTTATTGGTGTTTGGTTTATCAAATTTAGAAAAACCAAGCCCGGTTTTGTTGTTTGAATATCTTTGTCGGCTAAGCACATCATCCAAACTGTTGTGACCTTTTTCAAAATTTTTAATTACTTGATTTAATTCAGCAATTGTTGTTTCATGTTCTTTACATTTATTACATGAAGAACCTTTAACCTTTTCTAATTCTTCTTGTGTATCAAAAGCCTTTCTTTCTAGAGATACATTTTGTTTCTTTTGCTTTGCACAAGTTTTAGAAAGATTAATGAATTTTTCAAACAATTCATCAAATGCATTTTGTAATTCTTCATAAGAAGGTTTAAAATTTAATTCAGAATCACTTACCTCTTGTTCATCATCGGAGTGGTGTGACGCCATTAATGTTAAATTTGCATATTCGTCATCCTCTGATTCTGAAGATGAACTTATATCATTGTCATCCCATGCAATATAGGTCCTTCTTGGCTTGAATTCTTTCTTTCCTTTATGGCTACTTTTCCTTGCAAGGGTTGGACAGTCTGCCTTCATATGCCCCTCTTTTCCACATTCGAAGCATGTGAAACTCTGACTTGATGTAGAAACATCATTCTTCTTGTGAAATTTTCTTTTATTTCCAAATTTAATTTTTTTATCCTTTTGAAGGAATTTTCCTAATTTTTTCACAAGAAGAGTAATATTCTCATCTTCATCAGAACTTTCATCTTGTTGAAGAACATTGGACTCTGCCTTCAAGGAGATATTCTTGTGTTTCTTTACACCTTCTTCATGTTGTTCTAGTCTTGCAAGTTCAATTTCATGCTCTTGTAATTTTCCAAAAAGTGCTGCCAACGACATATTTGAAAGACTTTTCTTTTCAGATATGGCTGTTACTTTCGGTTGTCATTCCCTTGTTAGTGACCTGAGAATCTTCAAGTTTATTTCATTGTTGGACAAGGTTTTTCCAAGGGCTGCAAGATTATTGATAAGATGTGAAAATCTCTTCTGCATGTCTAGAATCGTTTCTCCTGGTTGCATTCTAAACATCTCGTACTCTTGAGAGAGGGTATTCAATCTGGAACGTTTTACTTCTTCTGTTCCTTCATGTGTTGTTTCCAAAGTGTCCCAGATTTATTTGGCTGTTTTGCAGTTAGAAATTCTGAAAAACTCATCCATCCCAAGAGAGGATTGAAGAATGTTCTTTGCCTTTTTGTCAAATAACACTTTTTTTCGGTCATCATCATCCCATGATGTTTGTGGTTTGATACCAGTCACACCATTCACAGTTGTAGTGGGAACATAAGGACCATTCTGGACAGCACCCCAAATTTCTTCACCTTGGGCTTCTAGATACGTTGTCATCCTAATTTTCCAGAAATCATAATGATCTCCGGTGAAACATGGTGGTCGGTTTGAATTAGGACCTTTTGCTAGAAACGGTTTAGCGGAAGCCATTTTTTGGATCAAAGAAGCAAGTTATCTTTACTCTTGCTCTGATGCCAAATGTAAGTTCAGATTGTAACCTAAGAGGGGGGGTGAATTAGGTTTCTAGGAATATTGGTTAATTTTTCTTAGTTTAGCGTTGTTGATAATTTTTCCGGTAAATAATGATGAAGGTATGAATGTGGAAAAATAAAAGAGTAAGGGAAGAAGAAAAGACACAAGAGAATTATAGTGGTTTCCCTCTAAACCTTAGGGTCAGTCCACTCCCTTCACACCCTGCGAAGGAATTCACTATGTTAGAATCTTTGTTACAAGCAATCTCACCCCAAGACCCCCTAACAATCTTTCTAACATAAACACAAGAAAGAAACCCTCTCTCTTGATTACAACACAAACACCAAACACTTTTGGTGGACTTTGAATCTTCCCGAATCAAAGAACCTTTTACAACAATCACAAGATAGCACCCCACTATCTTTAACAATAATTCTCACCAACAATGGCAAGAAACTTTACAACAAAGTAGTTGAAGAATAACAAATGTATGACTGTATATCTTTATCAATATCACTCTAACAAATGGACTTAGTGCTCAGAAAACTTTTTAATAAATGTTAAAGTGTATGCAATGTTTTCCAAACAATTTGAATGAAAGTTTAAAAGCAAGTGATATTGAAAATGTCAATTGAGATAATGAAAGTTGTTGTATCTAAATTGCTTTGATTCTCAATTGAATTTATAGAGGCTAAAAAGATGTTTATGAAGCAATGTTACTTTTCAAAAAGGATTCCCAATGAATATAAACATATTTAAAATTGCACCTATTCATAAAAATGAGAATGAAAAGAAATTTGGCCGTTGGCAAATAAATTTTCTCTTAAGAATGGAATGCCAACGGTAATAAACTTAAATGCCAAACGGATACTTTCTGAATAAAAAATATATGGAACATAAAAATGACTTATGTATTAATTTCTAAGTCATGATGCAATGCTTGGTGTGAAATATGTAACGTAATCCATCAAGCAATTTTTTTTCCAAAAAACAAATCAAAGAGCATTTCAAGATATGCATGATTATGCAATTTTTAATCTCATGGATTGATTAAAAAACATGCTGAAAGATATCTTCAAAGTTATAAACAAAAATGCACCTCTCAAAATATTTCTATGCAAAATCATTTTTAAATGAAAATTGTTGTGAGTGTGTAATTTATTTTCATGAGAGCTTTAGCATTTCTTCATATGAAGATTTAGAAAAAATGTTTGGAATTATTTTCTGAGCATTCTAAGTCTTGTTAAGAATAATGGTGTCAAAGATAAGAACCATACTTACAAGAATATAACTATCAAGCCTAAGTCCCATTATCTTCATTCTTCAACTTGAGCCTCCATATAATTTTTCTTCTTTTGTGTTGTGAGTTTGTTATCATCAAAACTCAGCCAAGTCTAAGAATTAAATCTGCTTCACAATCTCCCCCTTTTTGATGATGACAAACCATATCCATTTGACAATGTTTGCTCAACGAAACTCCCCCTATCTTGTATATCTCCCCCTTTGTTTTGCAATTGGATAACCTGAAATAATTTAAACACAAAACACAAACATACACTTTCTCCCCCTTTTGACATCATCAAAAAGAAGAAAAAGAGTAAAATCCAAAGGGTCGTAATATAAGGGAAATAATAAATTTTATATAAAAATACTTGATCTTCTTCACAAAAAATATTCAATGATTCACATCGATTTTTGCACATATGATATGAAATCATTAACACTAAATATAATATGTCCTTGCACTAAACAACAATATTATCTTTAAAGCATGCACTTGTGATATATGACAATTTATAGTCACTACTTTTATAACAAAGCAACATACTCACACGCTTTATAAATGGAACATATCAATTTAGTTACAAAATATTTAGCGACCAAACATACAAGTTTACTTCCTCCAATAAATCATAGTACATTTTTTGACTAATATAATACATAATAGTTTCTCTAAATGCATTACCTTTTAACTACCAAAATTTTAAATCTTAAAACTTTGTATGTATAAAATGGCACGTGCATTCATGAAGATGATTTCCAATTCATATAAAACTTATTTTCAAAGTCCAAAGAAACAACTATCATGAATGCACATAATTTCCAAGATAATTATATGTGTACCTTTCACCGTAGTCATGAATAAATAAGAACATGATAAAGAGTTCAAATAAATTCCAAAGCATCATTAAAGTGTCAATCTTTCTCAAACCATCTTAGTCTTATCATATCATATGATTTTGTATCTTGAAAAACCAATCTTAATTTGACAAGATTAGCATATGGTCTTCAAGTACCTACGAGACAATTAATAGTACTTTCTAGGTACCCATTTTTCTTTGGGTCCTTGTGGGTTAATACCTTTTTTTACCCAAATAAATTCACCATAAGGAACACCAAAGTTTCTTATGTAGCAAGTATTTGGAGTATGCCCTTTTATGTTGCAATAAAAACATGATAAATTAAGAACATGATGTGAACCAAAATTATTTCCTTTAGAGAAATTATTCTTAACATTTGAATTATTTTTCTTAAAAGAATTGTTAGAATAATTTCTTCTTTTAGAATTTTTTCTTTGATTCACATTCTTGGAAGAATTAACAACATGCATTTTCTTGGTTTCTATGTTGTTGGGATTTGTGCTTGCTTTAACAAAGACCGTTTTATTGGTGTTTGGTTTATCAAATTTAGAAAAACCAAGCCCGGTTTTGTTGTTTGAATATCTTTGTCGGCTAAGCACATCATCCAAACTGTTGTGACCTTTTTCAAAATTTTTAATTACTTGATTTAATTCAGCAATTGTTGTTTCATGTTCTTTACATTTATTACATGAAGAACCTTTAACCTTTTCTAATTCTTCTTGTGTATCAAAAGCCTTTCTTTCTAGAGATACATTTTGTTTCTTTTGCTTTGCACAAGTTTTAGAAAGATTAATGAATTTTTCAAACAATTCATCAAATGCATTTTGTAATTCTTCATAAGAAGGTTTAAAATTTAATTCAGAATCACTTACCTCTTGTTCATCATCGGAGTGGTGTGACGCCATTAATGTTAAATTTGCATATTCGTCATCCTCTGATTCTGAAGATGAACTTATATCATTGTCATCCCATGCAATATAGGTCCTTCTTGGCTTGAATTCTTTCTTTCCTTTATGGCTACTTTTCCTTGCAAGGGTTGGACAGTCTGCCTTCATATGCCCCTCTTTTCCACATTCGAAGCATGTGAAACTCTAACTTGATGTAGAAACATCATTCTTCTTGTGAAATTTTCTTTTATTTCCAAATTTAATTTTTTTATCCTTTTGAAGGAATTTTCCTAATTTTTTCACAAGAAGAGTAATATTCTCATCTTCATCAGAACTTTCATCTTGTTGAAGAACATTGGACTCTGCCTTCAAGGAGATATTCTTGTGTTTCTTTACACCTTCTTCATGTTGTTCTAGTCTTGCAAGTTCAATTTCATGCTCTTGTAATTTTCCAAAAAGTGCTGCCAACGACATATTTGAAAGACTTTTCTTTTCAGATATGGCTGTTACTTTTGGTTGTCATTCCCTTGTTAGTGACCTGAGAATCTTCAAGTTTATTTCATTGTTGGACAAGGTTTTTCCAAGGGCTGCAAGATGATTGATAATATGTGAAAATCTCTTCTGCATGTCTAGAATCGTTTCTCCTTGTTGCATTCTAAACATCTCGTACTCTTGAGAGAGGGTATTCAATCTGGAACGTTTTACTTCTTCTGTTCCTTCATGTGTTGTTTCCAAAGTGTCCCAGATTTCTTTGGCTGTTTTGCAGTTAGAAATTCTGAAAAACTCATCCATCCCAAGAGAGGATTGAAGAATGTTCTTTGCCTTTTTGTCAAATAACACTTTTTTTCGGTCATCATCATCCCATGATGTTTGTGGTTTGATACCAGTCACACCATTCACAGTTGTAGTGGGAACATAAGGACCATTCTGGACAGCACCCCAAATTTCTTCACCTTGGGCTTCTAGATACGTTGTCATCCTAATTTTCCAGAAATCATAATGATCTCCGGTGAAACATGGTGGTCGGTTTGAATTAGGACCTTTTGCTAGAAACGGTTTAGCGGAAGCCATTTTCTGGATCAAAGAAGCAAGTTATCTTTACTCTTGCTCTGATGCCAAATGTAAGTTCAGATTGTAACCTAAGAGGGGGGGTGAATTAGGTTTCTAGGAATATTGGTTAATTTTTCTTAGTTTAGCGTTGTTGATAATTTTTCCGGTAAATAATGATGAAGGTATGAATGTGGAAAAATAAAAGAGTAAGGGAAGAAGAAAAGACACAAGAGAATTATAGTGGTTCCCCTCTAAACCTTAGGGTCAGTCCACTCCCTTCACACCCCGCGAAGGAATTCACTATGTTAGAATCTTTGTTACAAGCAATCTCACCCCAAGACCCCCTAACAATCTTTCTAACATAAACACAAGAAAGAAACCCTCTCTCTTGATTACAACACAAACACCAAACACTTTTGGTGGACTTTGAATCTTCCCGAATCAAAGAACCTTTTACAACAATCACAAGATAGCACCCCACTATCTTTAACAATAATTCTCACCAACAATGGCAAGAAACTTTACAACAAAGTAGTTGAAGAATAACAAATGTATGACTGTATATCTTTATCAATATCACTCTAACAAATGGACTTAGTGCTCAGAAAACTTTTTAATAAATGTTAAAGTGTATGCAATGTTTTCCAAACAATTTGAATGAAAGTTTAAAAGCAAGGGATATTGAAAATGTCAATTGAGATAATGAAAGTTGTTGTATCTAAATTGCTTTGATTCTCAATTGAATTTATAGAGGCTAAAAAGATGTTTATGAAGCAATGTTACTTTTCAAAAAGGATTCCCAATGAATATAAACATATTTAAAATTGCACCTATTCATAAAAATGAGAATGAAAAGAAATTTGGCCGTTGGCAAATAAATTTTCTCTTAAGAATGGAATGCCAACGGTAATAAACTTAAATGCCAACGGATACTTTCTGAATAAAAAATATATGGAACATAAAAATGACTTATGTATTAATTTCTAAGTCATGATGCAATGCTTGGTGTGAAATATGTAACGTAATCCATCAAGCAATTTTTTTTCCAAAAAACAAATCAAAGAGCATTTCAAGATATGCATGATTATGCAATTTTTAATCTCATGGATTGATTAAAAAACATGCTGAAAGATATCTTCAAAGTTATAAACAAAAATGCACCTCTCAAAATATTTCTATGCAAAATCATTTTTAAATGAAAATTGTTGTGAGTGTGTAATTTATTTTCATGAGAGCTTTAGCATTTCTTCATATGAAGATTTAGAAAAAATGTTTGGAATTATTTTCTGAGCATTCTAAGTCTTGTTAAGAATAATGGTGTCAAAGATAAGAACCATACTTACAAGAATATAACTATCAAGCCTAAGTCCCATTATCTTCATTCTTCAACTTGAGCCTCCATATAATTTTTCTTCTTTTGTGTTGTGAGTTTGTTATCATCAAAACTCAGCCAAGTCTAAGAATTAAATCTGCTTCACAATCTCCCCCTTTTTCATGATGACAAACCATATCCATTTGACAATGTTTGCTCAACGAAACTCCCCCTATCTTGTATATCTCCCCCTTTGTTTTGCAATTGGATAACCTGAAATAATTTAAACACAAAACACAAACATACACTTTCTCCCCCTTTTGACATCATCAAAAAGAAGAAAAAGAGTAAAATCCAAAGGGTCGTAATATAAGGGAAATAATAAATTTTATATAAAAATACTTGATCTTCTTCACAAAAAATATTCAATGATTCACATCGATTTTTGCACATATGATATGAAATCATTAACACTAAATATAATATGTCCTTGCACTAAACAACAATATTATCTTTAAAGCATGCACTTGTGATATATGACAATTTATAGTCACTACTTTTATAACAAAGCAACATACTCACACGCTTTATAAATGGAACATATCAATTTAGTTACAAAATATTTAGCGACCAAACATACAAGTTTACTTCCTCCAATAAATCATAGTACATTTTTTGACTAATATAATACATAATAGTTTCTCTAAATGCATTACCTTTTAACTACCAAAATTTTAAATCTTAAAACTTTGTATGTATAAAATGGCACGTGCATTCATGAAGATGATTTCCAATTCATATAAAACTTATTTTCAAAGTCCAAAGAAACAACTATCATGAATGCACATAATTTCCAAGATAATTATATGTGTACCTTTCACCGTAGTCATGAATAAATAAGAACATGATAAAGAGTTCAAATAAATTCCAAAGCATCATCAAAGTGTCAATCTTTCTCAAACCATCTTAGTCTTATCATATCATATGATTTTGTATCTTGAAAAACCAATCTTAATTTGACAAGATTAGCATATGGTCTTCAAGTACCTACGAGACAATTAATAGTACTTTCTAGGTACCCATTTTTCTTTGGGTCCTTGTGGGTTAATACCTTTTTTTACCCAAATAAATTCACCATAAGGAACACCAAAGTTTCTTATGTAGCAAGTATTTGGAGTATGCCCTTTTATGTTGCAATAAAAACATGATAAATTAAGAACATGATGTGAACCAAAATTATTTCCTTTAGAGAAATTATTCTTAACATTTGAATTATTTTTCTTAAAAGAATTGTTAGAATAATTTCTTCTTTTAGAATTTTTTCTTTGATTCACATTCTTGGAAGAATTAACAACATGCATTTTCTTGGTTTCTATGTTGTTGGGATTTGTGCTTGCTTTAACAAAGACCGTTTTATTGGTGTTTGGTTTATCAAATTTAGAAAAACCAAGCCCGGTTTTGTTGTTTGAATATCTTTGTCGGCTAAGCACATCATCCAAACTGTTGTGACCTTTTTCAAAATTTTTAATTACTTGATTTAATTCAGCAATTGTTGTTTCATGTTCTTTACATTTATTACATGAAGAACCTTTAACCTTTTCTAATTCTTCTTGTGTATCAAAAGCCTTTCTTTCTAGAGATACATTTTGTTTCTTTTGCTTTGCACAAGTTTTAGAAAGATTAATGAATTTTTCAAACAATTCATCAAATGCATTTTGTAATTCTTCATAAGAAGGTTTAAAATTTAATTCAGAATCACTTACCTCTTGTTCATCATCGGAGTGGTGTGACGCCATTAATGTTAAATTTGCATATTCGTCATCCTCTGATTCTGAAGATGAACTTATATCATTGTCATCCCATGCAATATAGGTCCTTCTTGGCTTGAATTCTTTCTTTCCTTTATGGCTACTTTTCCTTGCAAGGGTTGGACAGTCTGCCTTCATATGCCCCTCTTTTCCACATTCGAAGCATGTGAAACTCTGACTTGATGTAGAAACATCATTCTTCTTGTGAAATTTTCTTTTATTTCCAAATTTAATTTTTTTATCCTTTTGAAGGAATTTTCCTAATTTTTTCACAAGAAGAGTAATATTCTCATCTTCATCAGAACTTTCATCTTGTTGAAGAACATTGGACTCTGCCTTCAAGGAGATATTCTTGTGTTTCTTTACACCTTCTTCATGTTGTTCTAGTCTTGCAAGTTCAATTTCATGCTCTTGTAATTTTCCAAAAAGTGCTGCCAACGACATATTTGAAAGACTTTTCTTTTCAGATATGGCTGTTACTTTTGGTTGTCATTCCCTTGTTAGTGACCTGAGAATCTTCAAGTTTATTTCATTGTTGGACAAGGTTTTTCCAAGGGCTGCAAGATGATTGATAATATGTGAAAATATCTTCTGCATGTCTAGAATCGTTTCTCCTGGTTGCATTCTAAACATCTCGTACTCTTGAGAGAGGGTATTCAATCTGGAACGTTTTACTTCTTCTGTTCCTTCATGTGTTGTTTCCAAAGTGTCCCAGATTTCTTTGGTTGTTTTGCAGTTAGAAATTCTGAAAAACTCATCCATCCCAAGAGAGGATTGAAGAATGTTCTTTGCCTTTTTGTCAAATAACACTTTTTTTCGGTCATCATCATCCCATGATGTTTGTGGTTTGATACCAGTCACACCATTCACAGTTGTAGTGGGAACATAAGGACCATTCTGGACAGCACCCCAAATTTCTTCACCTTGGGCTTCTAGATACGTTGTCATCCTAATTTTCCAGAAATCATAATGATCTCCGGTGAAACATGGTGGTCGGTTTGAATTAGGACCTTTTGCTAGAAACGGTTTAGCGGAAGCCATTTTCTGGATCAAAGAAGCAAGTTATCTTTACTCTTGCTCTGATGCCAAATGTAAGTTCAGATTGTAACCTAAGAGGGGGGGTGAATTAGGTTTCTAGGAATATTGGTTAATTTTTCTTAGTTTAGCGTTGTTGATAATTTTTCCGGTAAATAATGATGAAGGTATGAATGTGGAAAAATAAAAGAGTAAGGGAAGAAGAAAAGACACAAGAGAATTATAGTGGTTTCCCTCTAAACCTTAGGGTCAGTCCACTCCCTTCACACCATGCGAAGGAATTCACTATGTTAGAATCTTTGTTACAAGCAATCTCACCCCAAGACCCCCTAACAATCTTTCTAACATAAACACAAGAAAGAAACCCTCTCTCTTGATTACAACACAAACACCAAACACTTTTGGTGGACTTTGAATCTTCCCGAATCAAAGAACCTTTTACAACAATCACAAGATAGCACCCCACTATCTTTAACAATAATTCTCACCAACAATGGCAAGAAACTTTACAACAAAGTAGTTGAAGAATAACAAATGTATGACTGTATATCTTTATCAATATCACTCTAACAAATGGACTTAGTGCTCAGAAAACTTTTTAATAAATGTTAAAGTGTATGCAATGTTTTCCAAACAATTTGAATGAAAGTTTAAAAGCAAGTGATATTGAAAATGTCAATTGAGATAATGAAAGTTGTTGTATCTAAATTGCTTTGATTCTCAATTGAATTTATAGAGGCTAAAAAGATGTTTATGAAGCAATGTTACTTTTCAAAAAGGATTCCCAATGAATATAAACATATTTAAAATTGCACCTATTCATAAAAATGAGAATGAAAAGAAATTTGGCCGTTGGCAAATAAATTTTCTCTTAAGAATGGAATGCCAACGGTAATAAACTTAAATGCCAACGGATACTTTCTGAATAAAAAATATATGGAACATAAAAATGACTTATGTATTAATTTCTAAGTCATGATGCAATGCTTGGTGTGAAATATGTAACGTAATCCATCAAGCAATTTTTTTTCCAAAAAACAAATCAAAGAGCATTTCAAGATATGCATGATTATGCAATTTTTAATCTCATGGATTGATTAAAAAACATGCTGAAAGATATCTTCAAAGTTATAAACAAAAATGCACCTCTCAAAATATTTCTATGCAAAATCATTTTTAAATGAAAATTGTTGTGAGTGTGTAATTTATTTTCATGAGAGCTTTAGCATTTCTTCATATGAAGATTTAGAAAAAATGTTTGGAATTATTTTCTGAGCATTCTAAGTCTTGTTAAGAATAATGGTGTCAAAGATAAGAACCATACTTACAAGAATATAACTATCAAGCATAAGTCCCATTATCTTCATTCTTCAACTTGAGCCTCCATATAATTTTTCTTCTTTTGTGTTGTGAGTTTGTTATCATCAAAACTCAGCCAAGTCTAAGAATTAAATCTGCTTCACAATCTCCCCCTTTTTGATGATGACAAACCATATCCATTTGACAATGTTTGCTCAACGAAACTCCCCCTATCTTGTATATCTCCCCCTTTGTTTTGCAATTGGATAACCTGAAATAATTTAAACACAAAACACAAACATACACTTTCTCCCCCTTTTGACATCATCAAAAAGAAGAAAAAGAGTAAAATCCAAAGGGTCGTAATATAAGGGAAATAATAAATTTTATATAAAAATACTTGATCTTCTTCACAAAAAATATTCAATGATTCACATCGATTTTTGCACATATGATATGAAATCATTAACACTAAATATAATATGTCCTTGCACTAAACAACAATATTATCTTTAAAGCATGCACTTGTGATATATGACAATTTATAGTCACTACTTTTATAACAAAGCAACATACTCACACGCTTTATAAATGGAACATATCAATTTAGTTACAAAATATTTAGCGACCAAACATACAAGTTTACTTCCTCCAATAAATCATAGTACATTTTTTGACTAATATAATACATAATAGTTTCTCTAAATGCATTACCTTTTAACTACCAAAATTTTAAATCTTAAAACTTTGTATGTATAAAATGGCACGTGCATTCATGAAGATGATTTCCAATTCATATAAAACTTATTTTCAAAGTCCAAAGAAACAACTATCATGAATGCACATAATTTCCAAGATAATTATATGTGTACCTTTCACCGTAGTCATGAATAAATAAGAACATGATAAAGAGTTCAAATAAATTCCAAAGCATCATCAAAGTGTCAATCTTTCTCAAACCATCTTAGTCTTATCATATCATATGATTTTGTATCTTGAAAAACCAATCTTAATTTGACAAGATTAGCATATGGTCTTCAAGTACCTACGAGACAATTAATAGTACTTTCTAGGTACCCATTTTTCTTTGGGTCCTTGTGGGTTAATACCTTTTTTTACCCAAATAAATTCACCATAAGGAACACCAAAGTTTCTTATGTAGCAAGTATTTGGAGTATGCCCTTTTATGTTGCAATAAAAACATGATAAATTAAGAACATGATGTGAACCAAAATTATTTCCTTTAGAGAAATTATTCTTAACATTTGAATTATTTTTCTTAAAAGAATTGTTAGAATAATTTCTTCTTTTAGAATTTTTTCTTTGATTCACATTCTTGGAAGAATTAACAACATGCATTTTCTTGGTTTCTATGTTGTTGGGATTTGTGCTTGCTTTAACAAAGACCGTTTTATTGGTGTTTGGTTTATCAAATTTAGAAAAACCAAGCCCGGTTTTGTTGTTTGAATATCTTTGTCGGCTAAGCACATCATCCAAACTGTTGTGACCTTTTTCAAAATTTTTAATTACTTGATTTAATTCAGCAATTGTTGTTTCATGTTCTTTACATTTATTACATGAAGAACCTTTAACCTTTTCTAATTCTTCTTGTGTATCAAAAGCCTTTCTTTCTAGAGATACATTTTGTTTCTTTTGCTTTGCACAAGTTTTAGAAAGATTAATGAATTTTTCAAACAATTCATCAAATGCATTTTGTAATTCTTCATAAGAAGGTTTAAAATTTAATTCAGAATCACTTACCTCTTGTTCATCATCGGAGTGGTGTGACGCCATTAATGTTAAATTTGCATATTCGTCATCCTCTGATTCTGAAGATGAACTTATATCATTGTCATCCCATGCAATATAGGTCCTTATTGGCTTGAATTCTTTCTTTCCTTTATGGCTACTTTTCCTTGCAAGGGTTGGACAGTCTGCCTTCATATGCCCCTCTTTTCCACATTCGAAGCATGTGAAACTCTGACTTGATGTAGAAACATCATTCTTCTTGTGAAATTTTCTTTTATTTCCAAATTTAATTTTTTTATCCTTTTGAAGGAATTTTCCTAATTTTTTCACAAGAAGAGTAATATTCTCATCTTCATCAGAACTTTCATCTTGTTGAAGAACATTGGACTCTGCCTTCAAGGAGATATTCTTGTGTTTCTTTACACCTTCTTCATGTTGTTCTAGTCTTGCAAGTTCAATTTCATGCTCTTGTAATTTTCCAAAAAGTGCTGCCAACGACATATTTGAAAGACTTTTCTTTTCAGATATGGCTGTTACTTTTGGTTGTCATTCCCTTGTTAGTGACCTGAGAATCTTCAAGTTTATTTCATTGTTGGACAAGGTTTTTCCAAGGGCTGCAAGATGATTGATAATATGTGAAAATCTCTTCTGCATGTCTAGAATCGTTTCTCCTGGTTGCATTCTAAACATCTCGTACTCTTGAGAGAGGGTATTCAATCTGGAACGTTTTACTTCTTCTGTTCCTTCATGTGTTGTTTCCAAAGTGTCCCAGATTTCTTTGGCTGTTTTGCAGTTAGAAATTCTGAAAAACTCATCCATCCCAAGAGAGGATTGAAGAATGTTCTTTGCCTTTTTGTCAAATAACACTTTTTTTCGGTCATCATCATCCCATGATGTTTGTGGTTTGATACCAGTCACACCATTCACAGTTGTAGTGGGAACATAAGGACCATTCTGGACAGCACCCCAAATTTATTCACCTTGGGCTTCTAGATACGTTGTCATCCTAATTTTCCAGAAATCATAATGATCTCCGGTGAAACATGGTGGTCGGTTTGAATTAGGACCTTTTGCTAGAAATGGTTTAGCGGAAGCCATTTTCTGGATCAAAGAAGCAAGTTATCTTTACTCTTGCTCTGATGCCAAATGTAAGTTCAGATTGTAACCTAAGAGGGGGGGTGAATTAGGTTTCTAGGAATATTGGTTAATTTTTCTTAGTTTAGCGTTGTTGATAATTTTTCCGGTAAATAATGATGAAGGTATGAATGTGGAAAAATAAAAGAGTAAGGGAAGAAGAAAAGACACAAGAGAATTATAGTGGTTCCCCTCTAAACCTTAGGGTCAGTCCACTCCCTTCACACCCCGCGAAGGAATTCACTATGTTAGAATCTTTGTTACAAGCAATCTCACCCCAAGACCCCCTAACAATCTTTCTAACATAAACACAAGAAAGAAACCCTCTCTCTTGATTACAACACAAACACCAAACACTTTTGGTGGACTTTGAATCTTCCCGAATCAAAGAACCTTTTACAACAATCACAAGATAGCACCCCACTATCTTTAACAATAATTCTCACCAACAATGGCAAGAAACTTTACAACAAAGTAGTTGAAGAATAACAAATGTATGACTGTATATC
Organism: Medicago sativa; assembly: GCF_051527215.1. NCBI lineage: Eukaryota > Viridiplantae > Streptophyta > Magnoliopsida > Fabales > Fabaceae > Medicago > Medicago sativa. The sequence goes on from NC_140751.1 coordinate 38,374,133, forward strand.
TTTATCAATATCACTCTAACAAATGGACTTAATGCTCAGAAAACTTTTTAATAAATGTTAAAGTGTATGCAATGTTTTCCAAACAATTTGAATGAAAGTTTAAAAGCAAGTGATATTGAAAATGTCAATTGAGATAATGAAAGTTGTTGTATCTAAATTGCTTTGATTCTCAATTGAATTTATAGAGGCTAAAAAGATGTTTATGAAGCAATGTTACTTTTCAAAAAGGATTCCCAATGAATATAAACATATTTAAAATTGCACCTATTCATAAAAATGAGAATGAAAAGAAATTTGGCCGTTGGCAAATAAATTTTCTCTTAAGAATGGAATGCCAACGGTAATAAACTTAAATGCCAACGGATACTTTCTGAATAAAAAATATATGGAACATAAAAATGACTTATGTATTAATTTCTAAGTCATGATGCAATGCTTGGTGTGAAATATGTAACGTAATCCATCAAGCAATTTTTTTTCCAAAAAACAAATCAAAGAGCATTTCAAGATATGCATGATTATGCAATTTTTAATCTCATGGATTGATTAAAAAACATGCTGAAAGATATCTTCAAAGTTATAAACAAAAATGCACCTCTCAAAATATTTCTATGCAAAATCATTTTTAAATGAAAATTGTTGTGAGTGTGTAATTTATTTTCATGAGAGCTTTAGCATTTCTTCATATGAAGATTTAGAAAAAATGTTTGGAATTATTTTCTGAGCATTCTAAGTCTTGTTAAGAATAATGGTGTCAAAGATAAGAACCATACTTACAAGAATATAACTATCAAGCCTAAGTCCCATTATCTTCATTCTTCAACTTGAGCCTCCATATAATTTTTCTTCTTTTGTGTTGTGAGTTTGTTATCATCAAAACTCAGCCAAGTCTAAGAATTAAATCTGCTTCACAATCTCCCCCTTTTTGATGATGACAAACCATATCCATTTGACAATGTTTGCTCAACGAAACTCCCCCTATCTTGTATATCTCCCCCTTTGTTTTGCAATTGGATAACCTGAAATAATTTAAACACAAAACACAAACATACACTTTCTCCCCCTTTTGACATCATCAAAAAGAAGAAAAAGAGTAAAATCCAAAGGGTCGTAATATAAGGGAAATAATAAATTTTATATAAAAATACTTGATCTTCTTCACAAAAAATATTCAATGATTCACATCGATTTTTGCACATATGATATGAAATCATTAACACTAAATATAATATGTCCTTGCACTAAACAACAATATTATCTTTAAAGCATGCACTTGTGATATATGACAATTTATAGTCACTACTTTTATAACAAAGCAACATACTCACACGCTTTATAAATGGAACATATCAATTTAGTTACAAAATATTTAGCGACCAAACATACAAGTTTACTTCCTCCAATAAATCATAGTACATTTTTTGACTAATATAATACATAATAGTTTCTCTAAATGCATTACCTTTTAACTACCAAAATTTTAAATCTTAAAACTTTGTATGTATAAAATGGCACGTGCATTCATGAAGATGATTTCCAATTCATATAAAACTTATTTTCAAAGTCCAAAGAAACAACTATCATGAATGCACATAATTTCCAAGATAATTATATGTGTACCTTTCACCGTAGTCATGAATAAATAAGAACATGATAAAGAGTTCAAATAAATTCCAAAGCATCATCAAAGTGTCAATCTTTCTCAAACCATCTTAGTCTTATCATATCATATGATTTTGTATCTTGAAAAACCAATCTTAATTTGACAAGATTAGCATATGGTCTTCAAGTACCTACGAGACAATTAATAGTACTTTCTAGGTACCCATTTTTCTTTGGGTCCTTGTGGGTTAATACCTTTTTTTACCCAAATAAATTCACCATAAGGAACACCAAAGTTTCTTATGTAGCAAGTATTTGGAGTATGCCCTTTTATGTTGCAATAAAAACATGATAAATTAAGAACATGATGTGAACCAAAATTATTTCCTTTAGAGAAATTATTCTTAACATTTGAATTATTTTTCTTAAAAGAATTGTTAGAATAATTTCTTCTTTTAGAATTTTTTCTTTGATTCACATTCTTGGAAGAATTAACAACATGCATTTTCTTGGTTTCTATGTTGTTGGGATTTGTGCTTGCTTTAACAAAGACCGTTTTATTGGTGTTTGGTTTATCAAATTTAGAAAAACCAAGCCCGGTTTTGTTGTTTGAATATCTTTGTCGGCTAAGCACATCATCCAAACTGTTGTGACCTTTTTCAAAATTTTTAATTACTTGATTTAATTCAGCAATTGTTGTTTCATGTTCTTTACATTTATTACATGAAGAACCTTTAACCTTTTCTAATTCTTCTTGTGTATCAAAAGCCTTTCTTTCTAGAGATACATTTTGTTTCTTTTGCTTTGCACAAGTTTTAGAAAGATTAATGAATTTTTCAAACAATTCATCAAATGCATTTTGTAATTCTTCATAAGAAGGTTTAAAATTTAATTCAGAATCACTTACCTCTTGTTCATCATCGGAGTGGTGTGACGCCATTAATGTTAAATTTGCATATTCGTCATCCTCTGATTCTGAAGATGAACTTATATCATTGTCATCCCATGCAATATAGGTCCTTATTGGCTTGAATTCTTTCTTTCCTTTATGGCTACTTTTCCTTGCAAGGGTTGGACAGTCTGCCTTCATATGCCCCTCTTTTCCACATTCGAAGCATGTGAAACTCTGACTTGATGTAGAAACATCATTCTTCTTGTGAAATTTTCTTTTATTTCCAAATTTAATTTTTTTATCCTTTTGAAGGAATTTTCCTAATTTTTTCACAAGAAGAGTAATATTCTCATCTTCATCAGAACTTTCATCTTGTTGAAGAACATTGGACTCTGCCTTCAAGGAGATATTCTTGTGTTTCTTTACACCTTCTTCATGTTGTTCTAGTCTTGCAAGTTCAATTTCATGCTCTTGTAATTTTCCAAAAAGTGCTGCCAACGACATATTTGAAAGACTTTTCTTTTCAGATATGGCTGTTACTTTTGGTTGTCATTCCCTTGTTAGTGACCTGAGAATCTTCAAGTTTATTTCATTGTTGGACAAGGTTTTTCCAAGGGCTGCAAGATGATTGATAATATGTGAAAATCTCTTCTGCATGTCTAGAATCGTTTCTCCTGGTTGCATTCTAAACATCTCGTACTCTTGAGAGAGGGTATTCAATCTGGAACGTTTTACTTCTTCTGTTCCTTCATGTGTTGTTTCCAAAGTGTCCCAGATTTCTTTGGCTGTTTTGCAGTTAGAAATTCTGAAAAACTCATCCATCCCAAGAGAGGATTGAAGAATGTTCTTTGCCTTTTTGTCAAATAACACTTTTTTTCGGTCATCATCATCCCATGATGTTTGTGGTTTGATACCAGTCACACCATTCACAGTTGTAGTGGGAACATAAGGACCATTCTGGACAGCACCCCAAATTTATTCACCTTGGGCTTCTAGATACGTTGTCATCCTAATTTTCCAGAAATCATAATGATCTCCGGTGAAACATGGTGGTCGGTTTGAATTAGGACCTTTTGCTAGAAATGGTTTAGCGGAAGCCATTTTCTGGATCAAAGAAGCAAGTTATCTTTACTCTTGCTCTGATGCCAAATGTAAGTTCAGATTGTAACCTAAGAGGGGGGGTGAATTAGGTTTCTAGGAATATTGGTTAATTTTTCTTAGTTTAGCGTTGTTGATAATTTTTCCGGTAAATAATGATGAAGGTATGAATGTGGAAAAATAAAAGAGTAAGGGAAGAAGAAAAGACACAAGAGAATTATAGTGGTTCCCCTCTAAACCTTAGGGTCAGTCCACTCCCTTCACACCCCGCGAAGGAATTCACTATGTTAGAATCTTTGTTACAAGCAATCTCACCCCAAGACCCCCTAACAATCTTTCTAACATAAACACAAGAAAGAAACCCTCTCTCTTGATTACAACACAAACACCAAACACTTTTGGTGGACTTTGAATCTTCCCGAATCAAAGAACCTTTTACAACAATCACAAGATAGCACCCCACTATCTTTAACAATAATTCTCACCAACAATGGCAAGAAACTTTACAACAAAGTAGTTGAAGAATAACAAATGTATGACTGTATATCTTTATCAATATCACTCTAACAAATGGACTTAATGCTCAGAAAACTTTTTAATAAATGTTAAAGTGTATGCAATGTTTTCCAAACAATTTGAATGAAAGTTTAAAAGCAAGTGATATTGAAAATGTCAATTGAGATAATGAAAGTTGTTGTATCTAAATTGCTTTGATTCTCAATTGAATTTATAGAGGCTAAAAAGATGTTTATGAAGCAATGTTACTTTTCAAAAAGGATTCCCAATGAATATAAACATATTTAAAATTGCACCTATTCATAAAAATGAGAATGAAAAGAAATTTGGCCGTTGGCAAATAAATTTTCTCTTAAGAATGGAATGCCAACGGTAATAAACTTAAATGCCAACGGATACTTTCTGAATAAAAAATATATGGAACATAAAAATGACTTATGTATTAATTTCTAAGTCATGATGCAATGCTTGGTGTGAAATATGTAACGTAATCCATCAAGCAATTTTTTTTCCAAAAAACAAATCAAAGAGCATTTCAAGATATGCATGATTATGCAATTTTTAATCTCATGGATTGATTAAAAAACATGCTGAAAGATATCTTCAAAGTTATAAACAAAAATGCACCTCTCAAAATATTTCTATGCAAAATCATTTTTAAATGAAAATTGTTGTGAGTGTGTAATTTATTTTCATGAGAGCTTTAGCATTTCTTCATATGAAGATTTAGAAAAAATGTTTGGAATTATTTTCTGAGCATTCTAAGTCTTGTTAAGAATGATAGTGTCAAAGATAAGAACCATACTTACAAGAATATAACTATCAAGCCTAAGTCCCATTATCTTCATTCTTCAACTTGAGCCTCCATATAATTTTTCTTCTTTTGTGATGTGAGTTTGTTATCATCAAAATTCAGCCAAGTCTAAGAATTAAATCTTCTTCACATTTTTACTCTCAAATATGTTGAGGGCTTGATGCCCTGAATTGGTACCACATGCATTTGCATTGTCGAGATGATTTAAGATGATAGAGTTACATAGTCTAGTTGAAGTTGCATAGTCGAGTTAAAGTCGTTAATTGGATAAGTTGTTATCCATGAGTTGTTAATGAAGTTCTCTATGAATGATTATTGCTATGGTAAACTGATGATATCCATGTTGTTAAATGTAATTGATGAATTATATGCTTAATATTATTGTTTGTGAATCTCACCCCTTCTGCTTGAAAATGTTACTCTTCGTATGGGTAACTTGCAGGTAACCAAGATTAGTCACGATCGTGAGTAGACTCTCTTACAAGTGTGTCCTAGGTGCTCTGATACGTAACGGGATGGGAATTTTGTCATTGCTTTCTGTTCCTTACGTATTCCTTTATGAATCTTTCAAGAATTGTTGTTGAACTAAGTTTAATAAGATTTTATGTTGAGACCCTTGTGCCAAAGATTAGTTTAGATGTTGAATAATTCCACTGCGAAGTATTGAATGTTACGTTGTTGAATTTTGAAGGATAAATAGTTATTTATTCCGTTTATGATTTTATGAAAATAAATGTGACATTCCGTTTAAGTAGAAAAACTCTGATTTATTTATGAAATTTTTATGTTGGGAAAACGGGGTGTTACAGGTGGTGTCTTCATCTCGGAATTTTTTTAAAAAGGGGGTACGTTCTAATCAACGGTGCATTAAGGTTGATGACAATGTTCAGAAGTGGAAGAAAGTGAATGGGATGCTACGTCATCCAATCCATAGTTTGAAGAAAGTGGAGAGGCTACATATTCAAGATCGGAAAGCGGTTATGAAAATTCTAAAGAAAAAAGGATGTAAATTTCAAGGGTCAGCTAAGTTGAAAAAGGCAGTAAAATTGATCTTTCAAGAGTTATCTGACAAAACTTCTTCTTCTGGTTCGGCTAACACTGATTGGAAACATTGGGTAGTTGTGCATGGGAGTGTGTAACACCCTGTTCTCCCAACGTCGTAATATTAAATATAATATACATCAGAGTCAAACAAATAATGAGGTATTACACAACATATCAAAATTTCATCATAAATAGAAATAATACTATTTATTTAAACAACCATCAACCTCATAAATATCGCAGCGGAAATAATTTCTTTTAACATAATCCAGCGTCTACGTAACTTAGCACAAAGCCCTCAACAAAATCATAATTTTCTTCAATATTATTCTTCAACATTAATAAACCTCCAACAATAAAATACTTGCATAAATACGATACATAAGGAATAAGGAAAACATTAGCGACGATCCCCATCCTAATATGTATCAGAGCCCTAGACACTAGAGCCATACCTACTAATCTTCAGAACCTGCAGGTTACCCATACGAAGGGCAACAATTTCAAGCAGAAGGGGTGAGATACACATCCAATAATAATAATATATAATTCATCAAATTAAGGAAAACAACAACAATTCAACAACAAGCATTATCAAGTTCATATATGCGTATATATATATATATATATATATATATATATATATATATATATATATAACTCAGCATCATATTCATTTTCAACAACATTAAACAACATCAACAACAACACAAACGTCATTATCAACAATGAACACCAACTATTCAACCGACAACGACAACTAAGACAATGCAACTCCGACAATAACTAATGCATTATGCATGTGGTACCAACTACGCGCGTTGAATGCTAAGCATTCCAGGGCATAAGCCCCCACCAATTTGGATGGTTAAAGCATCCCAGGCATAAGCCCCCACCAAGTGAATGATAAACATTCCAGGGCATAAGCCCCCACCTGTTGAATGACTAGCATTCTAGGGCATAAGGGGTCCATAACATGAGTATGCAAATGGACTCGACTAGTGTATATCAACATACAACTCCAACAACATCTATGACAACAACAATGTGCCTAAGCATTTATGACACATAACCCCACAACTTAAACAACATCGACACAATAACACCAAACAACGGAATTCATCAACATAGCACATATACATTAATTGATTACATTCATATCAAACCAAAACATTCTTCAAAATAAATCGAGTTTGATCAGTAAGACATAAGCCAAATACTCGTAAAACACTTCAACTGAGTCCCTAATACTTAAGTTTGAAGTTGGGAAACCAACCATAAGTTTTTGGACTAACTCGGAATTAGTATGCTGAGTTTTTCTTAAGTTTTCTCAAGACCCATCTGCGCTATTTGCATCATAACTCAAAATTTACAAATAATTTTCTAGTCACTCCAAAGCCATTAGGAAGCTAACTCAATTATCTACAACTTTCATGTTTACACCGAAAGCTAATTCAAAACAGAAACGGGTGAAAAAGACGCAAGAACGCAAAACAGGGAAAGCTGTCAAATCGGAGTACGATTTGGAAAATCGGAGCACGATTTTTTGGGTCAAAATTTGCATTTTCATTCGTAAATAATCGGAGCACGATTTGGCAAAATCGAAGCACGATTTGGCACAGGTTGTTACGATTTTTGCACCATTTTTCACCCCAAAACCCAATTTTTGATCCCCTAATCACCCAAAATGAATTAGAACAATGTTTACAGGTTCTATATACAACATAGCAACCAAAACAACATAGAAACATTCATCAAACAACACAATTCATCATATTTTCCTCAATTAACATAAAACTTCTAACCATAAAACCAAGAACAACAATTCATCAAAAATTACAATTATATATACATATTATTGAAAGGAATCCCACCCTTACCTTAACTCCGTAAAATCTACAGCAAGAAATGGTTGGATTCTCTCTTCCTAGCTCTTCTCCTAGCTTTCTCTTCTTTCTCTCAAAAACTCCTTTTTTCTTTTTTGTACGTGAAAAATGTTTTGTCTGACTTTTCTTTCTTTTACTCAAAACTATAACATCCCCTTTTCTCACTCAACTCCCACTAAACTCACATAATTACTACTTAATTTCTTTCTTTTACTCAAAACTATAACATCCCCTTTTCTCACTCAACTCCCACTAAACTCACATAATTACTACTTAATTCCCATTAACCAAAATAATAATATTTTACTCCTATTTTATTAAGTAACAACATATATTTAAATAAAACACGTCGCACCAAAAGTCATATATTTCACATAAAATTATATATATAACAAATAAAGTCATATAAAAATATTCACACATCTACTAAAAATGGGGCGTTACAGAGTGAGCTGGTGGTACGAGAGGATGTGATGTTGGCAAGAAAGGGAAGGGGGAAGAGGAAAGGACGGTTGTGAGGGAGGTGGGTCAGGGGAGGAGGCAGAGGGGGGTTCGTAGGTGGTGTGGGAGGTGGTGAGTGGTGTGAGGGTGAGGGTGTGGGAGATGAATTTGATATCTTGGAATGTAAGGGGATTGGGTGTTTATGAGAAGCAGAAGGAAGTTCGATCTTTGGTGAAGGAGAAGTGTCCGTTGATTTTGTGTATCCAAGAGACAAAGCTTCAATTGTGCGATGATGGTGTGTGTGGTTCGACTTGGAATGGCCAGCAGTCTGCATTTTCTTTTCGACCGTCCCTAGGGGCGTCAGGAGGGTTGATGACTATTTGGGATACTTCGGAGGTTGAGGTGTGCTATTCTGGCAGTTGTGATCACGTTGAGTATACATGGCCGGTTTATTTCTTCTAATGAGGAGTTCCACTTATTCAATGTGTATGCACCGTGTGATGTCAACGCTAGATAAGTGCTTTGGGATAATTTATCGGTTCGGCTTCAGGCTTTACGGGGAAAGAAGGTGTGTGTTTGTAGTGACTTTAATGTGGTGCGGTGTAGAGAAGTGTCGCGTCATTTTCCGGAGATCAAGGCTATTTGATTAGCTTTTGACTCACTAGTTATTTAACGACACAGAACATTTAATTTTTTAAGGAAAAGGGGGAAAAAGTTCAAACTACCCCGTATTTGAAAAGATTTTGGGTTCAGGGGTTAGTTACATAACGGGAAGGTATTAGCACCCTTTATGTTCGTAGTATCTTACGGGAACCTCTTGATTTTATTTATATAATGTGCTATAAAATTGCTTGCTTTAAAAAAATGGAATTTAGAGTGATTAAAAAATAAAGACCTAATTTATCTACATTTTTTATTGTTTGGAAGGACAAGCCCTTTGCCTACTTACCCGTGAGGGTAAGTAGGCAAAGGGCTTGATTAAAAAATTGATTAATGTTTGATTTAAGAAAATAAAATGAAAAAGACGGTCACTTGATTTTGTTATTTGCATGTTTTTTTTTTGTTTTTAAATAATTGGACTAAAATTAAACTAACTAAGCAGAAAAGTAAAGCGTAGGGTACCTTATGGTGGCGTTGGACCACCACGAGGACCTTTTACCTAAACTACCAAGCATAAAAGGTAAACATACACACACATGCACCTAAAGCTATTACAAAAAAACCTATTATACATTCTAGGGTCTGCAATAAAATAAATTACATTAAAGCCTATTTTTACATTCTAAACGATAAAAATAAATGACATAAAAAGAATATGAAAGAAATAAATGCAGAATAATAAACCTAAACTAAGAAAAAAATGCTAGAGAAAATAAAAATGCATGAAGAAAAAAAAAATAAAAGAAATGTGAAGAGGCCACCAGTTCTTTTATAATGGAATCTCTTTTAACTTTGGAGAGAAGCCACAGCCTTGCAAACACCTGCAATTTTCTGAAAACTTTAAGTGAGTTCAAGTCCACTGCTACAATAGAAAGTTATACTAATATAATATTGAAACATAACAACCGCGGCGGTAGAAAATTAATGATTGGAATTGGAATACAACGGCACTGTTATGAAGCAACAACGATGGAATAATAACAGCAGCAACAACGAACACGGCAACAGCAAATTTGGAATTTAATTATGCAACAATAGTGGGGAAAAGGTATGGAATGGCAGGTGCAACTAATAACAGCGATGAAACACAAAGAAACATACATGAAACTTAAGGAAAATAATTAAATAAGCTATTGGATTAACACGGCAGCATGAATTGAAATTGTTTGAAAATAATGCTAGTGATCAAAAGGAGATAGTAATTGAAATTGGAACCACGTATGGCAGCAATAATTAAAATTGATAAGAATCATAAACATTGAATTCAAAATTGCAAAGAAATAAGGGTTTGAAAACTAAAGATCTTATGCGGTGGCTAAAGGTTCTGAAAATAAATAAATTCAAACTAAAAAAACTAGGGTTTTGGTTTGTTTTCTGGAATATTTTGTGTGCGTGATTGTGTGTGTACACTGTTTCTTTTATAGTATTAGGACTAGGGTTAGAGTTTGTTAAAATGAGGCAAAAAATCTGCACTTGGGATTGGAACAAAAGGGGGAACGCATTTGCACTTAGCTTCGATTTCACAGCTTGCACATTTTGGATTGGGATGATTTTGGGATATGGACAAATTTTGGATATGAGCAAATTTTGTATATCAGCAAATTTTGGGCTTATCGCACTCACTTATACGTTTTGGACAATAACAAGAAAAAGTAAAAAAATAAAAATGCAAAGAGATAATGACCAAATAGAACAAAATTAAAATAAAGATTAAAGATCAAAATAAAGATTAAAAATTAAAGTTAAAAAGTTAATTAGAACATTTAATTAAAAGATGAAAATATATATTAAAAAACAACATAAAATAAAGAGAGAAGAGGTCCCGACTCGGAACCAAAAAATGAGGTATTTTAAAATACCTCTCCGTCGAACTTTTCATTGAAAAGTCATAGATTATTCATGATCGAAGAGTGTATGAATGTTGGAACTTAGGTCAAAAATTGAGGTATGACAGATGCCCCTATTTAAGTTTCTTCGTCTGAAGATTTGAAGATGGAATCTTTGATTCGATGGGCCGAAGAGACTTAAATACAAAAATACACCAATTTTGACCTAAGTCGTTATGAATGCTTGTGATGTAATTATGAATGCATGACGGCGAAGATGATTTGACTCGAAAGAGAAACAACAACGGGATACCCAAGTTCGTTAAAGAAAAGGGATCCGACTCTGCTAGGGGATATTATAGTTTCACTGGGGAAGATGACTGTCAGCTGGAGACAAAACTTTTTAGCGACACCTCTTGACCAGACACACTGGGGATGACACTCTTGACGAAAATAAGGATTACAAGTTGTCCGTTTGTTGGAACTTGTCACTTGAAACGATTGATTAGTGACATCTCTTGACCAGACACACTGGGATGACACTCATTGATGAAAATAAGATTACAAGCTGTTCGTTTGTCGGAACTTGCCACTTGAAATGGTTGATTAGCGAAATCTCTTGACCAAGCAAATTGGGGATGACCCTCTTGATGAAAATAAAGACTACAAGTTGTTCGTTTGTTGGAACTTGCTACTTGAAATGATTGATTAGTGACATCTCTTAACCAGACACATTGGGGATGACACTTTTGAAAGGGTTCAAGATGTCCTTTTGTCGGAAACTAGCCCTTTGAAATTGATTAGTGACACCTCTTGAACAGATATACTGGGGATGACACTTTTGAAAGGGTTCAAGCTGTCCTTTTGTCGGAAACTAGCCACTTGAAATTGATTGAAGGTAGATTCAAGTTGTCCTTTTGTCGGAACTAGCCGCTTGAAATTGATTGATTTGACTCAAACTGTCCTTTTGTCGGAACTAGCCACTTGAAATTGATTTGATTAGTGACATCTCTTGAACAGATAAACTGGGGATGACACCATTGAAATTGATTTGATTAGTGACATCTCCTGAACAGATAAACTGGGATGACACTTTTGACATTCCGTTATCCGACAAAACGGGGAATGACACTTGAGAGAATAGAAATTGAGTGACGCCTCGTCATCCGACTTACCGGGAGATGACACTCTTTGACATTCCGTAATTCGATAAACTAGGGAATGAAACACTTGATATTCCGTAATCCGACAAAGCAAGGAATGATGATTTTGATCTTCCGTAATCCGACAACGCGGGGAATTGAAACACTTGACATTCCGTATTCCGACAATGCGGGGAATTGAAACACTTGATATTCCGTAATCCGACAAACTGGGGAATAACACATTTGTGAAAGTAGAAATTAAGTGATTGCAAGTTGTTCGTTTGTTCGAACTTGTTGCTTGATTTAAGGATGATTGAGGACCGACTGAAAGGATATAGCCGAACAAGACTTTGGGCAACTGATGCAACCAAGCATGAATGATGTTGTGTACATATTGTGTATGCATGAATGTATGAATGTGTGAAAGTATTAATGTATGAATGTATGATTGTATTAATGCATGAATGTATGAATGTAGCTTGTACGACTGTATAAACTGTATATGACAGGTGACTTGATGAAACGAGACAAGACAGGTAAGATGGGAGGCGGACTGACATCGCAGTACAAACACTCAGCAAACTTCCTTGGAGATGATATTATTGTGAACTAATCGAGCCGTTGACGGGGCGGAGCCCGGCATAAGGTAGCAACTGATGTCTCCTGGGGGAGAGCCCATTGTTTAGCCAAAAGTCTAGAAGAAGTCGCCATTTGTAAACCAGCACAGAGTGCTCTTCCCCTGGCATGCTTCAGTAATCATGTTTTTTTTTGTTTTTGCTTTTGAAAATCCCTAACTTTTGCCTGGACCGCCCTTTCGGGTTTTCAGTCCACCGGGAATATATTCCTTTTTTATACCCCTAATTTTTGCCTGGACCGCCCTTTCGGGTTTTCAGTCCACCAGGGCGCTCTCTATTGCCTAAGTCGCCTTTTCAGGTTTTTAACTTAGCGAGCTCTTTTTTTTTTGTATATATTTTTTTGATTTTTTTGTATTGTGACAGCATATTGCTCAAAGCAGAGGCCCTCTCCATAGTGCTTTGTTATGTTTCTCTTCTGGAATGTAACCGTTCTCGAGGCGGATGCTGATGTACGCTTCACCTACTCACGAGTTCGAATAGAGTGTGTTTGTTGTTCACACTTTTCAAAAGATGTAAAAAAGTTTTGTATTTTGAAATTTTTTACTTCAAGTATTGCCATAAAAAATAGAAGAAATTTTGCGAATAGAATGAATAAGAGTTCCAAATAAATGGGCACATGCTCAAATTTGATGAATTGAGTGGTGACCTGCCAATGACATTGCTCCACGGATCTTTGAAAAAATTTGGAAAATGGTAAATATAATGGGAAGGTACATTGAACACAATATCCGTAACTCCCTAACAACTTTAAATTGCCCCTGTTCCGAGACTTTGATCAGCAGATGCTTCGAATCAGAGGTTCTTTTGACGACAGATATGCCCCAAGTGGATTGTGCTTGACCGGAGGCAGTTACTTTGTCTTTTGATCCTTAACTTTTGCATAGATCACCCTCTTCGGGTTTCAACCTATCAGGATAATTATACTTTTTTATCTAATATTATGCTAATTATATAATCGAAAATCAAATCGAAGTACTCTCATGTCCATTAAAAAAAGAGAAAAGGAAAACTCGCCGTCAAATCTCATCTAGAAACATCATTAGTCGATGCAATCTCACCTTAAACCCATTAATACCCAAAAATTCCACCACACAAAAAACCAATTAATCCCCCGTAAAAAAATTCATATTCAATTGATTTCTAGTTATTCATCAATCAATCTCGTACATCGTTCGTTCCTATCTCTGGTTCTTCACTCCTATGCCATCAAACCCATCAATGGAATCTCCTGTTATTCATCAAGCCCTTCAATCTAACTCTACCGTTCCTGAATCAAACTCTAAGTCTCATGCCCTCCAATTTTGCAATCGCTATCCAGTTTCACAATAGTTCTCCAGTTTCGCGGTCAAACTCTCCCGTACCTAGATATTCAATTTCTCGATCGATAAAAGCTAAGGTATTCAAGTCATTTATCTATTATTGTTTTATTTTATTCATCAATCAAGTTCCTCAATCTATCTGTGCTTGTTTGTTATATCTTCACTTCTCTAGTGTTTGTTTACTCTTCATTCGATGGTTAAACGTTCTAGTTGATTTATTTAAGAACAGTGTCTTTGTGAAAAGATTAACAATTTATGGTTTATTGACAAAGAAAAATAATAGATTTTTATGTGAGTGTTTTAGGTAACCATATTAAAACGAGGGTTTTGACGTTTCAGATGATATTGGCAATTTTGTAGTCTTAGCTGAAAATTGATCATGTTGTTTGTGTTCTATTATGATCTTAGTTCGTTGATAGTTATTAAAGTGAAAACATTTGAGATCTAATACTTTGTTAGATAACTAATATGCAAGGGTTGTAAAGTTCACGTTTAGAGGAAGTCATTTATGTAAACAGATTTTACATAATATAGGTGATTATTATTCCAACTTAGTGATAAGATGGTTTATTTTAATAGTTAGAGTGTTATATTGTTATTTAACAAGACAAATAGAGAATGATTTTGTACACTTTTTCATATGTTAGCTTTAAAGAAACTTGGATTAAGTTGACTTTCTACAACATTTCTTTTCTTTTCAATTCTGAATTTCAAACATTTCAAGAAGCGTGTCTGTTTGTTTGAGATGTGGTTATATAGAAGCTTTAAATTGAAGTGTACAATGAAACTTATGTTGGTTGGTCTAAATCACATTTGAATCACAAAGCCTTACTAGTTTCTTTATTTGATAATTTAAGTTAATTGTGCCTTAAATTTACACAGATATGAAAACAAATCTAGTTATTGCATATGTTACCAAACAATAATTGAATACTAGTTGATTGCTTGGTAGAATTTGTGAATTGGTAGTTCAATTGTATGTGATAAATCTTTTGTGGCATGTTAATCCACAAGTAAGTCTAATGTATTGCTTCCGACTACATTTTATTTTTGTTTGTTTTTAATTGGCATGCAACCATAATACCACATTCCCTTTGATATTATTAATTTCTAATCTAATTGGATTAATTAAATTGGTTTATTGCATTGACGCTTCTATTCCAAAGCGACTCCGTTTCCGCCTCAGCCTTTTCCATTCCCCAAGATTATTTGAAGTATTTTGTATCTTATATAGTTGAGTTTGGATTTTTTTTGCATAACTAATAGTGTGAATATGACTCATTACAGGAGATATTTAGTGTGAGAGTGGATTTTAAATGATTTTAGGAGATATTAAGATAATGGCTGACATGGTTATCATTATAAACTTGCGGTGTGTTAGGAGATGGAGATGGGATTGTTTGATTAGTGGGTGAGCTGTTTGTTCTCAGTTGTTCTCTTCTGAGTTTCTGTTGCTGTTCGGCCCAGGTTTTTGCAGTTGGCATTTTGTCTGCATTTTGTTGAGTTATAGAATGTAAAATTTAATTAATAAAGTTTTATGCTTTAGTCAAAAAAGTTTAATGATATATGTTGAACTAATGATGTTGCCACTATAATGAGGTTTATTCATATTCATGAATCTGTGAAATATTATGGGTATTGATAAAGTAAATTAGAATAACTTGTGTAGACATGTTGGTACATGGCTCTTAGAATCACATGATTTGAATTATATTATGGTTTATGTAATTGTGAATGCTTTAAGTGGTTTCTTGAATATGGTGCAGGTGAAAATCATGGCTCGTAGATTTCGTATTCATAAAGACTATTATAGATTTCATTTTCATAGAGACCAAAAGAAGAGGTAAGCTAGAGACTCATCCTCCTATATGAAAACCATGGCTTCTTCTTCAGAATTTACTTTCCTAATTTGGTAGTTAAATCATGCATGTTTAGTTTAATTTGAACTGACATTGGATTTAGCTTTAAAGCTTAAATTGATTTCATTTTCTTGTTTGATTTTTAAGGTCTTGATTGCAATAGGTAATCCTTCGAAGGAAAAGGCACATGTTTGTCGTTTGATTTAAGTTCCATGTATAATTGCTTCTGATCGCGAGTATGAATTTGATACAATTCCAATTTATAAACAAAAATTTTATGATATGTGGAGATTATAAATTTTCTCTCTTCCTATTCTCTTAACCCTCGTCTCTCTTCAATGCCAATTCGCCATCCCCTCTCCCCCAACCGTGTATGGTATGGGGTTGAATAAATGAAGTTTTAGATATAAAATTGTTCTTGATATTATTGTTAGTTTGCTCTGGATTCAACACTTATTTTTTGCTTCATATCGCTATTTAGTTCATATTTGTTTTCTGGACCATACTTTATGATCTGAAACTTAGGTACTTAACTGCTTACATGTTTATCTCAAAGGTAGGTAAAGCCAATGAAACCATGAATCAAACTTTGTTTATTTCATTTTCTTTATGTGTAAATATTTTTTTCCTGGCTGATGAAGCATCTGATACATCCGGGCCTTACCTAAACAAGTAGAAATGTATATGTTCTTTTTTACAAGGGAGTCATAGAAACTCTTGCTAATTTTATTATGTGATTTCCATTCAGGTATGGTGTTAGTTTCGTTATTAGAACATGTTTAAGAGCATCATGTTGATACTTTTTTCTTTTCTCCATCTTTATAACATCTATTTATATTTTACAAGTTTGCATCTTCATTTACAAGTTTGCCATGTGCTGGTGTGATTCCCTTGCTCTTTGTTACAATTCCCTCATTTACAAGTTTGTACATTTTGTGGAAGCATTGGTTGTATTGCTTAGTGTATTTCGCTGGCCTTGAAGAAAAAGGACTGTTACAAAGATAGAAGCAGAGAAATTTTTGAAAAAGTATCACACTTTTCTCATGGGTCAGTTTCATATGTTTGAGGTAAGTGAAATATGTTGGAGCTTTACTTGCATCAGGATCATTCCTTATTTTGCTGTTATGTTCTGTGTTTTGTTTGATCTTGTGTTTTCAGTTTGATTACATTGGAAATGATTAAGTACAAAATACACAAGCTTCAAGTATGAATTGGGTCATTGGTGGTCGAGGCCTTTGGCATTAGGAGCTAGAAAGGTGAAATTAGGAGGCTGCAAAATGGAGGGGAGGTTTTGATTGTGGGATGTGAAGCATGGGGTTGTCTCATGGGTAAGAGCAAGAAATGTTGGCTTATATAGTGTTACTGGTTATGTACGGGAGGAACTTGTGGATAGTGGATTTAGTGTCAGAGGAGTTGTTATGTTATAGGTTATAAGTTAATGAAGTTATGCTATAGTGTTACTAGTTATGTTTGTGTTGAGTGGTTGTATTTCATTGTAATGTTGTCTTCAATGGGATTTTTCAAAAAAAATTGTCTTGAATGGTTGTATTTGATAGTAATTTTTTTTGTTGAATTGTTTGTACCATTAGTTTGATATTTTATATTTTATTTGGGCTATTGAGATGTTAATTGTGTATTTAATATTCAACATTCAACTTATTAATTTTTATGAAAAAATGGCAATTATTACTGCCATAATGTAATTTTTTTTATATAAAAAGTCATTTTTCACACCTGTTTTCTACTTAAAAAAGGTGTTATATGCTTATTTTCGCACTTGTTTTTGTGTAAAATAGGTGTGATAAATACTCATACCACACCTATTTTTTTACAAAACAGTTATGGTAAGAGGTTTTTATACCTGTTAAAAAACAGGTGTCATATGTCAAACTTACAACACCTACTAATATAACCCCGGTTCAAAAACAGGTTTTAAATCTCTAAAAAACAGGTCTTGTATCCCTGATTTGCACTAGTGCTCGTCGCCGACGTAATGCTTTTAGTTATGTTCTGGTGGATGGTGTTGTGATTGAAGGAGTACAACACTTTAGACAGGTGGTCTATACTCATTTTGGGCAGCACTACCAGGTGCAGAATGAGGGAGACCAAATGTGTCTAACTTGCAGTTCCGAACCTTGTCTGTGGGTGAGGAAGATGGTCTTATCAAGCCTTTCTCTGTGGATGAAGTTAAGGACGCTATTTGGGACTGTGATAGTTTTAAAAGTCCAGGTCCGGATGGAGTAAATTTTGGGTTCATAAAAGAATTCTGATTTGACTTGAAAGATGACATTTTGAGGTTTGTCTCAGAGTTTCACCGCAACGGCAAATTAGCTAAAGGTATCAATACTACTTTTATTGTTCTCATTCCTAAGGTGGGAAATCCACAGAGACTTAATGACTTTAGACTTATATCTTTGGTGGGGAGCTTGTATAAAATTATAGCAAAATTGTTCGCAAATAGATTGAGGCTTGTGATTAGTAGTGTGGTATCTGAAACTCAGTCTGCTTTTATTAAGAATTGGCAAATTCTAGACGGGATTCTTATAGCTAATGAGGTGGTCGATGAGGCTCGTAAGTTAAAGAAGGAGCTTATGTTATTTAAAGTGGATTTCGAAAAAGCCTACGATTCTGTTGATTGGGGATATCTAGATACGGTTATGAAGTGTATGTCTTTTTCGGTTCTGTGGTGGAAGTGGATTAGAGAATGTGTGGGTGCTGCTACAACTTCCGTTCTTGTAAACGAAAGTCCAACGGAGGAGTTTCATTTACACAGGGGCTTATATCAGGGTGATCCACTTTCTCCTGTTTTGTTCTTGATTACGGCCGAGGGACTAAACATATTGATGAAAGCAATGGTTGATAATCATCTGTTTACTGGGTATTTAGTGGGTGTGGCCAATTCGATGGTTGTGTCACAACTTCAATTTGCTGACGATACTTTATTGTTGGGGCACAAGAGTTGGGCTAATGTCCAGGCTCTCCGAGCAGCACTTTTTCTTTTTGAATCTATGTCGGGTTTGAAGGTAAACTTCAATAAAAGTTTGTTGGTGGGAATTAATATCACTGATTCGTGGTTGAATGAGGCGGCTTCGCTGTTGAGTTGCAAAGTGGGAACGATTCCTTTTATGTATCCAGGCTTTCCTATTGGGGGTAATTTGCGACGACTCTCTTTTTGGGATCCAATACTGAAACGCATTAAATCTAGATTGTCGGTCGGAATAGTCGGTTGCTCTCTTTTGGTGATAGGGTGTTGAGGAGGGTGGAAGATGGGGCTGAAACGCTATTTTGGACTCATAGGTGGATTGGGGGTACTCCTCTTTGTGTGCGGTTTCCTCGGTTATTTGACTTAGCTGAGAACAAATACGCTACAGTGGTGGATTTGTTCTCCCTTGGTCTTTTGCATGGTAGGGAGGGTTGAAGGTGGCGCAGCAGGATGTGGGCGTGGGAGGAGGAATTATTAGAGGAGTGTAGGACTTTACTATTTGATGTCTCTGTTTTTCCTAATGTTTCAGATAAGTGGGTGTGGACTCCGGACCCTGTTCGGGGTTACACTGTGCGTGGTGCTTATGATTTGCTGACAATCGGTGTTACACCTAGTATGGACACACCTTTGGAGTTGGTTTGGCATCATCAGGTTCCTCTGAAGGTATCAATTTTTGCTTGGCGGCTCATTCAGGATCGTCTACCAATGAAAGCTAACCTGGAAATGCGCGGGGTTATACCATTATCAACGGCTTACTGTGTTTCACCATGTGGACACGTTGAAACAGCCGAACATTTATTTATCAATTGCAATACTTTTGCATCGTTATGGCAGCATGTGCGTGAGTGGATTGGCTTTGTGGGGGTCGATACTAATAATGTTTCTGATCATTTGTTGCAATTTACATTGATGACAGGTCCTGGTAAAGCTAAGCGTTCATTCTTGCAGCCAATTTGGCTTCTATGTACTTGGGTTGTCTGGAACGAACGAAACAACCGACTGTTCAATAATGTTGTAACTTTAGTTCCACATCTGCTAGACAAGGTTAAATTGTTATCTCTAGGATGGCTGAAAGCAAAAAAAGTCTTGTTTGTTTTTGGCATTCAGAGGTGGTGGTCAAACCCGTTAGCTTGTTTGGGTATTGGCTAATCACTGGTGTGCTCACCTACCGTTACTGACATACTCTGTTGTACTGCAGTAGTTCCATAGGCACACCTTGTGCTTGGGAACTGCTTTTTGTGTTGGTTATATAATTCCATTTTGGCTTGTTCAAAAAACAAAAAAAAAAGTTTAATTACTCATATCAAAGGGTTTGAATACTCATAAGGGTGATGATGTATCAAGAATGGAGAGTAGTGAAGCTACAATTTATACTACAACACATCATCATAATAAGATGATATAAATTTCACTTATTAAAATTGTTACCTAGGTATATATCTGATCATAAATATCCAAGAGAAACAAACTTTCACTTATTAAAAATGAGTATTGTATTCTCCACCATGAGTAAAGTATCTTAAGACAAACAACTGTGATTAAATTGACATTCATACATGAAATGAATATTTGATTTATTATTATAAATCTCATAAAACTGCCAATCTTTCTAGTTTTGATCATCATCAATAATAAAGGTGAAACTTCATAAATTAAAGGGTTAATACATTTTTACCCCCTGTAATATAGGCAAGTTCTGGTTTTCCCCCTGTAAAAAAGATTCTTTCGATTCCAACCTTGAAATATGAAGATTCTTTCGAAAACACCCCTGGTACCATTTGACACACTCCCCAATGACGTGGCACGCTGACTGTATAATTATTTTTATTTTTTTTATAGGGTACACGTGGCATTTTTTATTTAAACTTTTTTTAAAAAAAATATAAAAAACAAAAAAAAATCTTAAAAAATAAAAAAAATACCGAAAATTTTTTAAAAAATTAATAAAAGTGAAAACAAAAATCCGAAAAAATTTAAAAAAAAAATAAATCTGGAAAATTTTAAAAAATAAAAAAAATTTAAAAAAAATTCTGGAAAATTAATTAAAATTGAATTTAAAAGATTCTGGAAAATTAAAAAAAATTCTGGAAAATTTTAACTTCAGATATTTTTAGTTTAATTTCAGAAAATTTTTCAGAATTAAAAAAATTAAAATTCTTTTTCGAATCCAATTGAAAATAATTAAAAATTAAAAAATAACATCATATTAAATGATTTTTTTCGACGAGCTTAAATAATTAGATGCTGAATACTATATTTAACAAAACTTTATACGTTCTTTAACACTTTATACGTTCTTTGTTAAAAAAAAACTTTATACGTTCTTTTTTTTTCTCGGAAAGTACTTGTCATTCAACCGTATAACATGATTTATATACCGGTGTCAATCAATATACATTGTATCCTATTATTCGGACATGATTTTTAAAAATATGATTAATCTTCAAATTTTTGAAAATGATCAATCTTGAAATTTTTGAAAAAAGATTAATCAGCTCTTTGGGAAAATATTTTTATTTTTAAAAATCTGTGTACAAATTTATTTAAAAATTTAGGAAAATTCAGATATTTTCAAATTTGAGAATATTTTCTAATATTTAAAAATTGAGGATAAAAACAATCTGGAATTTTTTTTAATATTTACGATGTGTTACATGTTTTATTTGTATTGAAAATTGAGGACATTTTTGAAAAGAAACAACCAGTCCCAAAGAGCTGATTAATCTTTTTTCAAAAATTTCAAGACTTATCATTTTCAAAAATTTGAAGATTAATCGTATTTATAAAAATCATGTCCGAATAACAGGATACAATGTATATTGATTGACACCGGTATATAAATCATGTTATATTGATGAATTTTTCGAAATTTATTAATTTTTTCCCGAATGTTTTCATTTTTTTAATTTTATTTTTTATTTTTAAAATTTTCCAGATTTTTGTTTACATTTTTGTTAATTTTTCCAATTTTTTTGGTTTTTTTTTTATTTTTCAGAATTTTTTTCGTTTTTTTATTTTTAAAAAAAAATATATTTTTTAAAAAAATTTAAAAAATCATTTAAAATTTAATTAAAAAAATAAGAAATGCCACGTCATCGTGCCTAAAAAAATAAAAAATAAAAATAATTATACAGTCAACGTGCCACGTCATCAGAAATGCACAGTCAACATGCCACATCAGCATGAATAGTGTGTCAGATGGGATCAGGGTTGTTTTCAAAAGAATCTTCATATTACAGGGTTGGAATCGAAAGAATCTTTTTTACAGGGGTGAAAACCAGAACTCGCCCATATTACAGGGGGGTAAAAACGTATTAACCCTAAATTAAAAGATAAAATTCTAAATCTAAATAAATACAACCTCTCGGTAGCTCACTCATTGTCAAGAGACTATTAGTCAAGCTTATTTTCAAACATATCTTGTTTTGTTCTCAAAGACACCATTCTTAAAACTGCTTCACAAGTGCACAATAGAATAACCATTACCAAGGAAAAACATATAAAGTAAAAAAAAAAAAGATTCATGGATCAACTAAAACGTGTAACCACCGAATTAAGACTAAACTAAATCGTGGAAAACAAAAGATATAACAAACAAGCACATTCATGGATAACAAGAAGATTGAATACAACCACATTAAAAACAGAAAAATATTGAATGACTTGAATACCTCCTTCACTTTGATTGAATGATGAGCTAAATATCGTAGAGACCGGAGAGCGAAAGAGTTTGTTATTATTATTATTATTATTTTTTATAACGAAGAGTTTGTAATTTGTTATTTGTTACAAGGGAAAAAAAGATATGCTACACTTTAATTCACTTGTTTGTTTTGATGGTGTTGACTTGAGACATTAGAGTGTATTTATTTAAAGGTCTCAGGTTCGATTCACTCTAGTGGCAATTTTAATCTATTAATTAGATTTATTCAATAAAAAAAGCCCATATCAAACCTTTTTTTTAAATCAGGTTTGAAATGATATTTACAAGTTTGCCACCTTTTATTATTTCACACCTTTTTTCTTAAAATAAGGTATAAAATAAAGGACAATGCTATACATCGTGAGATTTTCCTCGCGAATGAATCACGAATATGGAAATCCTTTGAAAACAAAAAAATAAAAGTGGCCCCACTTACAATAAAGGCAGTTGCTGGAATAAAAAGATAGTGTTATTTTGTCTGTCGTGAATTCCCGTGAATTGTTTTGTCTCTATATAAAGCATTAGCCTAAAATAAATTTAACAAGTTTGCCACCTCATTTTTCTTATATTTAACATCTGTTTTTTCTTAAAATAAGGTTTGGAAGGTTACCACTAAAACTGAAATTTTCAATATATTTACAAAATTGCCACCTTAATTCTATTTCACACCTTTTTTTTAATGAAATAGGTATAATATTAATTATCCTTTGGTCAAATTTGCACTAGTGATAGGATCTCTCTAAGTCACGGAGAGCTTCACCTATGTAAACACCGTTGATCGAAACTGTGATGTTAAAACAACCAGGATCTTACAATTTCTGTATAGATTTTTGTTTTAATAAGTCATTGATACTTTTAGGAAACCCTCCTTCATTGGGTGTGTTGTCTTTTTGACTGATGAAATTGTTGACCAATTTAACTAATTTAGGGCTTAGTGTGATCATTTCTTTGACTGGTATTTCAATTTTCATTTTTTCCATGCCTTCGACCTGCTCCTAAAAGTCTGTTGTTTTTGGATTTCCAAACTATTGTATTTGGATTTCCAAATTCTATTATCTACCGAAGTTGTTGCTAGGTTGAGTCACGACCAGGTCGCTCTCTTTAAAACGTTTCGTAGCACTACCCAAAGTTGTGCAAGGTAGACTATCAACCACGCCGCCTCCAGGATAAAACAAGCCCAGCTACAACTGTGCGGTTAACTACTGCACTGTAGAAAACCGTTCGAGAATTACACCTTCAAATATGGTACTAAGACCACTCTTTAATACTGAAACCACTTTAATATGGTATTATTACCATTCTATATGGTGCTAAGACCACTCAAATATGGTGTTTCCACCATTCTAACCTTTAAGTTCTCCAAACTTTCAATATGGTACTACGACCACTCAAATATGGTGATACCACCATTTCTCCTCAAATAGAAAAATATTTAAATAATTTATATACTGTTAAGATCATTCATAATTCCGACGGGACATTATTATTACGAAAGGGACTATGATCTTAATAGTACTCTTTATTCCGAAGGGACTTAGATTATTGAAGGGACTATGAACTTAAGACCACTCTTAATTTCGAAGGGACATTAAACCGAAAAGGGACTATGGTCTTAAGAACACTCTTAATTCCGAAGGGACAGAAAGGAGTAGAAGCAGAAGAAACTTGTTAACACAAGTCGGAGAGAGAAGAGAGAAACCGCATAGGAAGCATCAACTGTGCGATTTGGTGTGTGGAATGTACTGTGTGAGCTCTCTATTTATAGAAAAAATTCACAACTAATAAGTGAGAAACTTTAGGAACAAGTAATACATTACTTTGTCATTAAGTAATTCACATATTAGATCTAGTACAAAAATATCTCAATTGAGTACCAAAATATATTATATTTAGTACAAAAATACTTTAGCAAAACTTGGGGACTAAGAAAGCACTTTCTAATAATGATTAAATTAATTATTTAATTTATCATTTCCAAATAATAAAATATATATATCAATATATATTTTTTCTCTAGTGCTTATGTACCCCCATTAATTAGAGGTACACCCCCACTATATAAACACTACTAATGTGTGTGTTCCATCCGATTTGGGACTTCCACTTTTTTCAATTCACACAACACTAGTTCTACCCAACATGGGAATTTGTGTTTAGTCTTTTTAACTCAATTTCCACACTGTTATACCCTAATTTTGGACCTAAAAATACCAACTCAATTCTTGTCTTGCATTATAAGTCATTTGAACTGTCTCTGATCAATTACATCTTTCTCTGCATTTTATTTCAATGTTATTTGCAAAGTTCACACACAAGGGTATTTTAGTCATTTCCTATGTCAAATTTCTCGCAGTCTTTCAAAATTTTGGTTGAGTCCTTTCAAGTAGTGTGAATAAGTCTTCATTTCAAGTCTATGTCAAAATCCAGTTCAAAAATTGCATTTGAAGTCATTTTGAGTCAGTTTTGCCCCTAGGGGCATTTTAGTCTTTTCATGTGTTAAAGCTCTGTTTAAACCCTTAAAATTGTCTCTGAGTCTTTCAAGTTGGTTTAAATAAACTGTTGTCTCATTTCTCTGTTAAAAATCCATTCTAAATTTGCATCTGAGTCATTTACAGTTGTTTTAGCCCCAGGGGCATTTTGGTCATTTCACACGAAATTTCGGCAGAGAGAGGTTACTTTAAAGTACCTCATTTAGGCCATTGGTCCGTTTTAGTCCGTTTTGTCAGTTTTAATTGTTTCACTTTACGTTTAGTCAAATTACCATTTTTTTATTCCAATTTTATTTTTAGTTTTTTTTCTAAGTCCTAAAGTTTCTAATTTTGCATTTTAGTCCTTGTGTCATTTTTTCCTTTGTCTTTTTTTTTCGTCCTTATTTTTCATCATTTTGCAGATTAGTTTTTTTTACAGTCCAGTCCTTTTTTCTTTTTATAAGAATAGTCCATGAACTTTCAAAATTTGCAGGAAGGTCCCCAGGTCCAAAATAAGCCAAGGCCGAATCATTTCAGGTCCAAATCCAGGTGTCCTATTCCTATTGGTCCAATCATTACACTTGGCACCTATAAATAAGGGCCAACTCATCATTGCACAGCAGATACCATTCATCAGATTACACATCATCAACAACGTAATCACCTTTCTCTCTCTCTCTTCCAACTCTCTCCGTCGTAACAAACTATTACGGCCACCACAGTCACCACCGTAACTGAATTGAACCACCGTAACAAACACCAAATCACAACAATTTTTCACAAAATTCGAACCAATTCATCACAAATTCATAGAGTTTCATCACAGAAAACCAAAATCCAGGATTCGACAGCAAAAACAATTGGAATTGAAGTGTTTGTTTCGAAGAGTTCTCAGTGACTCTTACGAGAATCATCATCATTGAACTTCGAATCTCTGCAATTCAAGCATGAATCCGCCACCGAAGTGACGAACCACGCGATCACAGAGAGATTGGGAAGAGAAGAAGAAGAATCAAAGGGAATCTGAACCAGCGAAGAGGAAGAAGAGGAAGAACTGATTTATTTTCAGTTTCGGAGTAAAACTTACCACAAAACATCAAAAGAAGATTCAGAGTCCAAGTTTCTCCGAAGAATCCAGTTCAAATCTCCAATCAAGTTCAAGTAAGTCCATAAAACCTCCTCGTTTCTTCATATAATCATCATCGAAGGTTTAATTGCGAAAATAAACGGTGAATCAAAGAGGATTTCGAAAAGATTCCAAAAAAAATTTTGAAACGAAACCCTAGAGCACAAAATCTCAGGGATTCACCGTTTGTTTCACGAAACAAAGTTCAGATTCGTAATCAGCGAAGGAAACGAGTTAGATCAGGGTTTAATTCCAAGAATTTTGAGGAAAAAGTTCGAAACCCTAAAAACGAAGGATAAGTCCGATCTACTTCGTTTTCTCCATGTTTCCACCAAAATAACCTTGGATTCGTAAAGAGGGAAGGAAGACGGACGTTTTCATGTAAAAATTTCTTTCAGATCGTCGGAGAAGATGAATGTTCATCTTCCTCCGCCGTTCCTCCGCCGTCCTTCCCAGTTTCCGGCCAGGGTTAGGTTGCAGAGGTTTTAGAGAGAGAGAAGAGAGCTTTGCAATGTTAGAGAGAGAAAGAGGAAGTAGAAATGAGGAAAAAACCGGTTCATGACCTTATATAGGCCACTGAACCGGTTTGACCCATGGATTGACCCGTCCAGTTTCCTTTTTTTGTTTAGGGCCTGGGCTTTTGGCCTGCTTTTTTCGTTTTTGCATTTTTCTTGCTATCTCTAACACTGCTTTGTGATACTTGCACCCCTGCTTGCTCAATCTTTTCATAAAAAATCATAAAATTTTTTCTAATGTGTGCTCAATCTTTTTCTTAACATTTTGGTGACATTATTTTGTGCAAAAGCCTGTGAAAAATATTTGAAGCATTTTTTTCTCTTATTTTTGTTAGAATTAATAATTTTCTTACACTTTTTAGTCCAAAAAACCTTTAAAAAAATTCCTAAAAATTCATATAGGTTTCTTGATAGTTTTGTAGCATTTTGTGATAATTTTCACATGTTGAAATTGGTTAAAAAAGAAGGTGTTGATTTTCTTGCTATTTTTGTCATATTTTGTGCTAAAAATGAATAGAAATTTGTTTGATTTTAATTCCAATTGCTTGATGAATGTTGGTGACCTATACCACTTGATTTCATAGGGTTTTAGCTACTGTTTGTGTTTAATGTTGGTGCATAATTGTGAATCTTGGTAGGTTGCTTAGCTTACAAGTTACTTGTGTAAATAAATAATGCAAATATGCTTGAAGTTTGTTTTAAAATGCCAAGTAAATCATGTTGCCTTAATTCCCATTCCAAGACTTGACTCTAAACCTTTAAAAATGTATTGGAATGTGTGAATTATAGGTCATATGGTTCTTGCATTCTATGAACAAATTTTAGCCATGTTTGCACTCATTTTCTATCCTTTATGTTCTAGTGTTTCTCTTGCTTTATTTCCTTTGGTATTGCCTTATGCTACTAACCTTTTCATTTCATGTTTCATATTCATCATAAGCATCTCCATTTCATCCCATATTCATCTCTATTCTTTTTGCAATTTAATTTGTACCAAAGTTAGAATGTAACACTTAAGAATTTTGTAATATTCCTATGCTTTTAATTTCTTGGCAAAGAGGCCATAGAATGTATCTAGGATGTGATGTAAAGGACAATGGACTCTAATAATGTACACCGACACAAACACCGACACATGCACACACATCACTATGTAGCTAGAATATGCATGTTTAGATGTATGTCTAGGATTCCATGTTTAGATGAATGTTTAGGCTTTATACTTAGAAAAATCTTTCCAAAAAAAAATATGAACAAACTTCACTCAAACTATTTTCCAGATAAACCTTGGGATCCAAAATCCCATTGTATTTTCTTTTTTCATTTTCTTAATCAAATTTCAATGAAAATAATCAAACTTGGACCACATTTTGCAAAATGACTAATCAAACCTCACTCTTTTCATAAATTCTCATGCCTTTAAGGCCTCTCTCTTATTCTTCAAATTCCAATTTTCAAACTTAAAATCAACCAACAAAAACAAAAACATTTTTGGAAGAGAACTACGGTGGATTTGATCCCTTAAACGGGTACGTAGGCAAGGAACAAAATTCCTTCAATTCAACTAAAATAAAAATCCAAAAACATTCTTCTCCCTCCAATTCTTCACTTAGAAAACTTTGGGTGTAAATATCATTTCAAAATAGCATTTAAAAATAAAGCGCGCGTAGAAATTAAAGACGGTTCCTATAGGATACTATAGTCGTTATGGGTGCCTAACACCTTCCCGTAGCGAAAACAACTCCCGGACCTCGATTCTCAAGGGTTTTGCTTACTTTTTTCCCTTCCCAAGAAAAAATAAGATATCACCGGTTTAAAAGGTTCAAATGTAATCAATGTTTGACACCCGAAAACCAAGATAAAACAGCTGGCGACTTCACTGGGGAGATTCGAGGGTTACGCCTAGTCTTTATTTCCACGCTTGCGCTTGTATTTTTACTTGTTTCTTTTACTTGCTTTCCTATGTGAATAAATGTTTAATTTCTTGCAAACGTGTGGGGTGAGAATATCAAAAGTCCTGCACCCGGGCTGAGTGAACTTAGGATCTAGGAGGGATATAATCGACAATTCATTCCGGGGGTTGCCTCGTGTTTTGGATTATGCGATCAATCCCACATAGCTGAGGCATTTTGGGGGTGATGTTGTCGACGCGTGTTGTCGCGTTTAGGCACTTTACCTCTAATTGTTCTATGACGCTATGAACCGTAGATAACCAAACCCATCCATGGCCATTTTCTAGGACGTAGTGCGGAGGCTAAACCGAGTGTTGTCTCGAGTTTTAGTCGTCACGCAATACTACACTCAAGTTAGACCTTCCACGTATAATCATGGAGCGAGTGTTGTCTCGTGACACCATGAGGTACGTCGGAGAGGTTGCAACTTGGGAACCTTTTTTAGAACCCTGTTACTATTATCCTAAAGCCCTAGATTCACCGGACACCGTGTCCACCCATGACTCCTCGACTTTGAATCTCAACCCACTATGTTTTCTCCGAACTTGAACATAATCATGCATTCATGCATGCATGCATACATGCATAAACTTTTTTCCATGCATTGTTATCGAAGGGCTTAGACAAGTTGAATTTGTAAACGTTGTAGGGATGAAGATGACTAAGTCCTACAAGTTCAAGGAAGTGGATTTGGCTAATTTGAGAGGTTTGGCACTCAAGATTGAGGATCCGACTGGTTTCCGACGTCGTTACGGGGCTTTACTTACTATTCTCTAGACCCATGTGGACGAGAAGCTTGTGCACACTCTAGTGCAATTCTATGATCAGGACTATCGGTGCTTTACTTTTCCGGACTTTCAGCTGGTGCCTACTCTAGAGGCTTATTCTTCCTTGATGGATCTGTCTATTGCTAAGGGGGTACCTTTCTCAGGACTTGAGCCTCCTCTTACTCCATTGGTTATTGCTAAGGATCTCTATCTCAGGACCACCGATGTCTCCAAGAATCTTGTCACTAAGGCACGTATCCGAGGGTTCACTTCAGAGTATCTTCTTGGGAAAGCCAACCTTAATACCACTTGTCAGGACACTCTCGAGGCTATTCTTGCACTTCTCATCTACGGGCTTATTCTCTTTCCGAATCTTGATGGCTTCGTGGACATGAATGCTATTATGATCTTCCACTCCAAGAATCCGGTTCCCACTTTGCTAGCTGACACATACCATGCTATTCATGATCGTTCCGGCAAGGGTCGTGGCTACATTCTTTGTTGTGTGCCTCTCCTCTATAGGTGGTTTATTTCGCACCTTCCGGAGTCTTTCCATGACAATCCGGAGAATTGGTCTATTTCACAGGGGATTATGGCTCTCACTCCTAATGAAGTGGTTTGGCTCACTCCCGCTTCTAGGGTTAAGGAAATTATCTTTGGTGGTGGTAAGTTTCTTAATGTACCTCTTCTTGGTACCCGGGGTGGAATTAACTATAACCTGGAGCTTGCTTTGCGACAATTTGGTTTTCCGATGAAAGATAAGCCCATCAATCTTGCTACAGCTCCTTACTTCTTTCACTACTCCAATGCTCCCACAGGAATAAGAGAGGATTTCATGGAAGCTTGGACTAAGCTTCGGAAGAAAGAGGTGAAGCATATGGGTGTAAGGTCCGGTATTGCTCACGAGGCCTATACACAGTGGGTGATAAACCAAGCTGAGGAGATTGGTATGCCTTACCCCTCTATGAGATATGTGTCTGCATCTGTTCCTACCATGCCTTTGCCTCTACTCCCACCTACCCAGGAGATGTATCAGGAGCATCTAGCTATGGAGAGTCGGGAGAAGCATCAGTGGAGAGCTAGATACTATGAGGCTGAGAATTTGATCATGACTTTGGATGGAAAGGATGAGCAGAAGACTCACGAGGTCTTGACACTGAAGAAAGAGCTAGCTAAGGCTAAGAGAGAGATTGAAGAGAAAGATAGATTGCTCATGAGGGACTCCAAGAGGGCTAGAGGTGCCCGTGACTTCTATGCACGATACTGTAGCTATGAGTCTGAGTCTGAGGACGACGCTTCCACTTCCTATGCTTGAGGGTTTCTTTTTCCTGTTGTTATTTCCATTTGTTTATGTCAGAATTGTCTTGTAAAACTATATGTTGGTTGTTTGTTTCCCGTTTATGTTAATTGTTGTTTAGTAATGTTTACAAGTTTATAATTTGTCTAAAACCCTTCGGTAACACAAAAAGAGTCTTTTTGCATATGCATTAACACATTTCATGCATCATATGCATTCATTGGCCACAAAGGACTTCTCTCGTGCTCATTGCCTCCTGGTTTTGTCCGCCGCAGTCTGAAAAGTGGCTCGTGTTCGCAAAGTCTACCAACCAGATAGAATTCATCAGACAAGATTTCACAAGAGAAGAATGATGGCTAATTTTGAAGAAGAAAATGCTCAGCTCTGTGCCGAATTGGCTGCTATGAAAGAAGATTTGGCTAAGGCTCATGACGCTATGTCCGCTATGATGGCTGCACAGGAACAACCAGCCACTTCTGTTCCAGTTACTGCTGAGGTGATTCCCTCTATCCCACTGTCTACTGTGGCTACTGATGCTCGGTTTGTTATGCCCAACGGCCGTCCTTATGGCCTCTCAGCTTACTACTCTCCTAATACCGCTGATGGTGTCTCTGGTTTTGCTGGTCAAGGATAGATTCCTGTATCCACTGCTATGCCTCAGGTGACTACTGTTGTTACCGACCCTATTGTACACACTGTGCAACAGGTGATTGATGTTGACACTCCGCGTGGACAAGATCCCGCAATGGAAGCTATGAAGAGACAGTTAAGGGAGTTGGCTGGAGAACTCCGTGAGGTCAAGGCTAGCCGAGGAAACAACGGTGCTCCTGCTAAAGCTCGTGATCTATGCTTGGTATCCCGATTTGAGGTTCCTAAGAAATTCAAAGAACCAGAATTTGACAAGTATAATGGGACTTCTTGCCCACACAACCATGTTATCCGGTATGTCCGAAAAATGGCTAATTACGCCGATAATGATGCGCTGATGATCCATTGCTTCCAGAGTAGCTTGACAGATGATGCAGCAGATTGGTACACTAGTCTGAGCAAAGACAACATCCATACTTTTGAAGAACTCGCTGCTGCTTTTGAAGGTCAATATGAGTTCAATACCCGTCTAAGGCCAAATAGGGACTCTCTTAAAGCCCTATCTCAGAAATCAGATGAAACCTTCCGTGAATATGCTCAGAGGTGGAGAGGGGCAGCTGCCCGTGTTTCTCCTCGACTTGATGAGGAAGAGTTAACACAGACATTCCTGAAGACTCTGAAGAAGGAATATAAGGAAAGAATGATAGTCTCTGCTCCAAACAACTTTTCTAATATGGTTACAATGGGAACTCGTCTAGAGGAGGCTGTCCGAGATGGTATTATCGTCCTTGAGAAGGGTGAATCTTCAAACAGTGCGCCAAAGAAGTATGGTAATGGTCACCACAAGAGGAAAGAATCTGACGTAGGGATGGTATCTGGTAACCCATCTGCAGCTGCTACACAATTGCCCTTGCCCTATCACTACATGCAGTACTCTCAACATCCCTTCTTCCCGCCATTCTATCAACAGTATCCTCTACCACCGGGTCAACCACCAATGCCCGTCAATGCCATTCCTCAGCAAGTACAACAACAGCCTCCCGCTCAACAGCAACGGCAGCAACAACAGGGTCCCCGACCCAAACCTTCTTTTCCACCAATACCAATGCGGTATGGTGAGCTGCTCCCCACTCTACTGGCCAAGGGACACTGTGTTACTAGACCAGGAAAGCCTCCGCCTAATCCGTTGCCTCCCAGGTTCCGACAGGATCTGACATGTGAGTTCCATCAGGGCGCTCAAGGCCACGATGTTGAAGGTTGCTTTGCTCTGAAATATATTGTGAAAGACCTGATAGAAAAGGGACGGTTGACTTTTGAGAATAGTGTTCCTCATGTTCTTGACAATCCGCTTCCAAACCATGCTGCCGTCAATATGATTGAGGCCTTTGAAAGGGTTCCCGTTCCTCAAGAGGATCCCATGTTGGATGTCCGCAATGTCGTTACTCCCTTGGTGCCATTACACGTCAAACTTTGCCAGGCTTCTCTGTTCAAACATGATCATGCTTCTTGTCCGGAATGTCTTCGGAATCCTATGGGCTGTGGTGTTGTGCAAAATGATATCCAGAGTCTGATGGATGACAAGCACTTGATTACCAGTGATGTATGTGTGATTGTACCAGTGTTCCATGACTCTCCTGTTGAAAGTGTATCTCAGGCAAAGAATGTTGAGCCTTTGGTGATCAGGTTACCTGGTCCGGTATCTTATACCTCTACCAAAGCAATTCCCTACAAGTATAATGCAACCATGATTGAGAACGGGGTGGAGGTGCCTCTGGTATCCCCAGCCATAGTTGATAATGTTGCTAGTGAAGTTACAGCTCTCAGAGGCGGGAAAGTCCGTCCACCCTTGTTTCAAAAGAAGGGAGTGACACCCATTGCCACAATAACACCACCAGTTGCTCCTCCTGTTGACAAGAATACCGGCCCAGCAGGCCAATCTATCGAAGAATCCAATCTGGACGAAATCCTGAGGCTTATCAAGAAAAGTGACTATAAGATTGTTGACCAGCTACTACAAACCCCATCAAAGATATCCATCTTGTCTCTGCTCATGAGCTCAGAAGCCCACAGGAAGGTATTAATGAAGATACTGGAGCAGGCTTATGTTGACCACGAAGTCTCTGTGGATCAATTTGATGGGATAGTAGGTAATATTACTGCTTGCAACAGTTTGGGATTCGGTGATGATGAACTCCCCGAAGCAGGGAAGTATCACAACTTGGCTCTACATATCTCGGTGCACTGTGGGTCTGACGTGATATCCAACGTTTTGGTGGACACTGGATCATCGTTGAATGTAATGCCTGAGTCCACACTAAGGCAATTAAGCCATCATGGAATTTCCCTGAGGGGTAGCAGCTATCTGGTTAAGGCTTTCGATGGATCTCGCAAGGATGTTCTCGGGGAAGTGGACTTGCCAATTACCATTGGTCCCGAGACATTTCAGATTACTTTCCAGGTCATGGATATTAATGCCTCTTACAGCTGTCTCCTCGGAAGACCGTGGATCCACGACGCTGGAGCAGTCACTTCTACTTTGCATCAGAAGCTCAAGTTCATGAGGAATGGTAAGATTGTCACTGTGCATGGTGAAGAGGCATTTCTGGTTAGCCAGGTATCATCTTTCTCTTGTGTTGAAGCAGGGTCCGCTGAAGGGACGTCGTTTCAAGGCTTGACTGTCGAGGGTGCAGAACCCCGGAGGGCTGGTACTGCTATGGCTTCACTGAAAGACGCCCAGAAGGCTGTCCAGGCAGGGCAAGCTGCCGGCTGGGGCAAAGTGATTCAGATTCTGGAAAACAAGCGTAAAGAGGGCCTTGGATTCTCTCCAACTTCTGGTGTTTCAAAGGGAACCTTCTACAGTGCTGGGTTCATCAACGCTATTACTGAAGATGCTGCTGAAGGAAGTCACGTGCCTACATTTGTTATACCAGGAGGCACTGTGAAAAATTGGGAGGCCATTGATGTTCCTTTAGTCATGCATGCTTCCATGTAATGTGTTTTGTTGCTCATGTTTTTTGTTTTCAAAATAACAATCCTTTCGCTCTGCCCAAGGCGAAAGTGATATCATTGTAAGGGCATGTTTGTTTCGGCATTGCCGTTATCAATAAAAGTTGTCGTTTTTCTCACGACTCTTTGTTTTTTACTTTTTAGTGCCTTTTTCTTGGAAATAATGGTAATGCCAGAAAAAACCAAAACATCTGTATTTTCTTATTAATTTCAAAAATCTGCATGAAAAACTTTTTCTAAAATCATCCCAATCATATTATGCAGATTGAACCATAATAAACCCGTTGAACACAGTGACCCTATGGTTCATCCAAATTTTGAATTCCCTGTATATGAAGCTGAAGATGAGGATGATGATAATGAAGAGATACCGTATGAGATCACTCGACTGCTTGAGCGAGAAAGAAGAGCCATTCAGCCTCACCAGGAGGAAATTGAGCTTATCAACCTGGGTACTGAAGAAAACAAGCGAGAGATCAAGATCGGTGCTGCACTTGAGCCAGAAGTGAAAAGGAAGATTACTCAACTTCTCCATGACTATCCAGATTTCTTTGCATGGTCCTATGAAGATATGCCGGGTCTAGATCCCAAGATTGTGGAACATCGGATACCGACAAGGCCTGAATGTCCTCCTGTCAAACAGAAGTTGAGAAGGTCTCGTCCAGACATGGCTCTTAAGATCAAGGCTGAGGTGCAAAAGCAAATTGATGCGGGTTTCCTCATGACAGCTGAATATCCTGAGTGGATTGCCAACATCGTACCGGTACCAAAGAAAGATGGGAAAGTTCGAATGTGTGTTGATTACAGAGACCTGAATAAAGCCAGTCCAAAAGATAACTTCCCATTGCCTCATATTGATGTGCTTGTTGACAGTACTGCTCAATCCAAAGTGTTCTCCTTTATGGATGGTTTTTCTGGTTATAATCAGATACGAATGTCACCTGAAGATAGAGAAAAGACGTCCTTCATTACTCCGTGGGGAACGTTCTGTTATAAAGTGATGCCGTTTGGCTTAATAAATGCTGGTGCTACTTATCAAAGGGGTATGACCACTCAGTTTCATGATATGATTCACAAAGAGATCGAAGTATATGTTGATGATATGATTGTGAAATCAAGTGATGAAGAGCAGCATGTTGTGTATTTGAAAAAGATGTTTGAAAGATTGAGAAAGTACAAGCTGCGGTTGAATCCTAACAAGTGCACATTTGGTGTAAGATCCGAAAAGTTGCTAGGCTTCATTGTCAGTCAAAGAGGCATTGAAGTTGATCCTGACAAAGTCCGAGCCATCAGAGAGATGCCGGCCCCTCAAACTGAGAAGCAAGTCAGAGGTTTCCTCGGACATCTGAATTATATTTCAAGATTCATATCTCACATGACTACTACTTGTGGTCCCATTTTCAAATTGCTCAGAAAGAATCAGCCTGTTGTATGGAATGATGAATGCCAGGAAGCTTTTGATAGCATCAAAGAATACCTGTTGGAACCACCTATCCTTGTCCCGCCAGTGGAAGGAAGGCCTTTGATTATGTATCTGTCAGTGTTGGATGATTCAGTGGGCTGTGTTCTCGGTCAGCAAGATGAGACTGGTAAGAAAGAGCATGCCATCTACTATCTGAGCAAGAAGTTCACCGACTGCGAGACTCGGTATACAATGCTTGAAAAGACTTGTTGTGCCTTACCCTGGGCTGCCAATCGCCTGCGTCATTATATGGTGAATCATACAACTTGGTTGATATCCCGAATGGATCCAATCAAGTACATCTTTGAGAAGCCTGCTGTCACTGGAAAGATCGCACGTTGGCAAATGCTGTTGTCTGAATATGATATTGTGTACAAAGCTCAGAAAGCAATCAAAGGAAGTGTCCTTGCTGAGCATCTTGCTTGTCAACCTCTTGATGATTACCAGCCAATTAAGTTTGATTTCCCAGATGAAGAGATTATGTATCTGAAGGCAAAAGACTGTGAAGAGCCACTGATCAATGAAGGGCCAGACCCCAATAGCAAGTGGGGATTGGTGTTTGATGGTGCTGTTAATGCTTATGGTAAAGGGATTGGAGCCATCATTGTAACTCCGCAGGGACACCACATTCCTTTCACTGCTCGAATAACATTTGAATGCACAAACAACATAGCTGAATATGAAGCATGCATCTTGGGTATCGAAGAAGCCCTTGATCTGAGAATTAAGCACCTTGACATCTATGGAGATTCTGCACTTGTTATTAATCAGATAAAGGGTGAATGGGAGACTCATCATGAGAAGCTGATCCCGTACCATGACTATGCAAGACGTCTGTTGACATACTTTACCAAGGTTGAGTTGCACCATATCCCTCGGGATGAGAATCAGATGGCTGATGCTCTTGCTACTTTGTCTTCCATGTTCCGTGTGAATCACTGGAACGACGTGCCCGTGATCAAAGTGCAGCGTCTTGATAGACCCGCTCATGTGTTTACTATTGAAAATGTGCCAGATCAGGTTGATGAAGATGTGAATGATAAAAAGCCTTGGTATTACAACATCAAACAATTCTTGCGGAATCGCGAATATCCACCTGGTGCTTCCAACAGAGATAAAAAGACTTTGAGAAGATGGGCTAGCAAATTCTTTCTGGACGGAGAAATCCTATACAAGAGGAACTATGACATGGTCTTGCTGAGATGTGTTGACAAACAAGAAGCTGAGAAGTTGATGCATGATGTACATGATGGCACCTTTGGGACCCATGCTTCGGGCCACACTATGGCAAGAAAGCTGTTAAGAGCCGGCTATTACTGGATAACTATGGAGCGTGACTGCCACAAACATGCTAAGAGATGCCACAAGTGTCAAATTTATGCTGACAAGATTCATGTGCCTCCACATGCTCTCAATGTTATCTCTTCCCCGTGGCCTTTCTCTATGTGGGGCATTGACATGATCGGGAGAATTGAACCAAAGGCTTCCAATGGACATCGTTTCATCCTAGTGGCAATTGACTATTTCACCAAGTGGGTTGAAGCTGCTTCCTATGCAAATGTGACCAAGCAAGTGGTTGTCAAGTTTATCAAGAATAATATCATCTGTCGATATGGTGTTCCCAATAAGATCATCACTGACAATGGTTCCAATCTGAACAATAGCATGATGCAAGCTTTATGTGAAGAATTCAAAATTGAACATCACAACTCTTCTCCTTATAGACCTCAGATGAATGGTGCAGTTGAGGCCGCTAACAAGAACATCAAGAAGATTGTTCAGAAGATGGTCACTACTTACAAAGACTGGCATGAAATGTTACCTTTTGCCCTGCATGGTTACCGTACTACAGTGCGCAGCTCAACCGGGGCAACTCATTTCTCTCTTGTGTATGGTATGGAAGCAGTTCTCCCTCTGGAAGTGGAGATTCCATCTCTTCGAGTAATCATGGAAGCAAAATTAACCGAGGCTGAATGGTGTCAAAGTCGGTATGACCAGTTGAATTTGATTGAAGAGAAACGTATGGATGCTATGGCTCATGGACAGTTGTATCAAGTGCGAATGAAGAATGCTTTTGACAAGAAAGTCCGACCTCGAGAATTCAAGGAAGGCGAACTTGTATTGAAAAGAAGGATAAGTCAGCAACCCGACCCAAGGGGCAAGTGGACACCTAACTATGAAGGTCCTTATGTTGTCAAGAGGGCTTTCTCTGGTGGTGCTTTGATTCTTACCCACATGGATGGTGTTGAACTCCCAAATCCTGTTAATGCCGATATAGTCAAGAAATACTTTGTCTAAAAAGAAAAGAACAGCGTGGTAGGTTGAAAACCCGAAAGGGCGGCCTAGGCAAAAATGCGCTTCCCAGTGGATCGAAAACCCGAAAGGGCGATCCAGGCAAAAGTTAGGGACAAAAAAATGAATATGAAAAAGCTCGCTGAGATTGTACGCAACTCAGGCAAGAATGAGCGCCTCGATGAGCCGAAAACCCGAAAGAGCGGTTCATGCAAAAATGAGGTCAATAAAAGACAAGTAACTATATCTGGCAAATCACCATCCCTCCTTGGGGCATCTGCAACTGTCAATGATCTTCTTCATCAGAGGCTTCTGTACTCGTGAATTCAAAATTTCTATGAAATGTAGCGGTCATCGTGTTCAATGTATCACCAACCAATAAAATTACCATTTTCCAAGCTTTGTAAATCCGTGAAGTCATGCCTTTGGCTGACTCTCACTCTTCTACATCAATTTGAGCCTTTCTATTGTTTGAAATTCTATTTCCTTTCTACTTTCAAGGCTTTATACAAAATATTTCCTTTCCAATTGATAATGTTAATGTCTGAAACAAACATCTTTGAAAATTGAAAAATCTTTTCCTGTCTATTTTTGAAAGAAAACCTGAGCAATAGGGTACATTTCAATGAAACATGCATGAATGAATGAATGTCAAGGTCTATTTCAATACATGTTACAAGCAGGTTACTCCCCGGGATGATCTGTGGTCAATGGCAAGAATGAAAAAACAGAATGAAAATGAAAAATTGAAAAAATGAAAATGAAAAGCTCGCTAAGTTGAAAACCCGAAAGGGCGACTTAGGCAAAAAATGAGCACCCCGCTGATTGACAACCTATGAAGGCAATTCAGGCAAAAATGGGGCAATGAAAAGAATCTTATCCCCCGGTGAATCGAAAACCCGAAAGGGCGATTCAGGCAAAAATGGGGTTTGAAAATGAAAAATGAAAAAATTGGAAAGCATTGACCACAGATGCGAACATCCAATGTTCATCCAGCACTGACACGCCTAGCAACGGCGACCTGTATCCAAGAACCTTCCAAGGGTCCCTCCTTTACAAGTTTTATCGCCCTCAGCCATGGTTTCGATACGTCTCTCAACGACGGTCTCTCCAAAGAGGTTTCCCCCTGTGAATATGTTTCAACACGAGCCATTACGTGCCCAATCTTCCAATGTTTTGTCTATCTCTGTGAAACTTCCTTGTCAAACTGCCAATCAATCATGCATTTCAAGCATTCATACATGCATAAACATGCATTTTATGTGCTCATACATCCAATGATCTTGCTATACCATACATACATGTTGCATATCCAACTGTCAATTCCAAATGTCAAGCTCAATTTCAATTTCAATTCCAACTGTCAATTTCAATTTCAACTGTCAAATTCAATGCAATCTCAACTCTCAAACTCCAATGTCAATGTCAATGTCAATTTCAATGTCAATGTCAATATCCAATGTCAATGTCAATATCCAATGTCAATGTCAATGTCAATTTCAATGTCAATGTCAATATCCAATGTCAATGTCAATGTCAATGTCAATGTCAATTTTTCAATTCAATTCCAATCCAATCTCAAAGTCAATTGCAACTCTCCAATTCAATGTCAATGTCTATGTCTCAATCCAATTCCAACTTCCAATGTCTCTTTCAATTGCAACTCTCAATCCAATGTCTATGTCTATGTCTCTGCTCAATCTCAACTTTTAACTTCTCTTTCAATGTCAGTTTTCAATTCAAATCAATGTCAATTCACTCTCAATTTACTCTTGGGCCAACAAAAATGGTCATGTCTACCCTCAAATCAAGTCAATGACAATTTACCCTCAATTGGTATCTTGTTAAACCAGACTTTCAAGTTGTATCTTGATACTGGTCAAGTGCCAGGTTCGATCCAAAAAGAACCACTTGTACCTACTTATATACCTATGCTTCCGGACAAACGACAGGTTCAATCTAAAAGAACAGTTTGTACCCAGCTTATGCTTTGTTATCGGTCAAACGGCAAGTTCGATTTGAAAAAGAACAGTTTGCACCTTCCCACATGACGTGGTGATAATCCAACAAGCAAGTTCGATCCAAAGAACAGCTTGTATCAACCCTTTTGTCTATGACTCCAGCCAAACGGCCAGTTCAATCCAAAGAACGGTTTGTGTCTGCCTATCTGTTTGTATCTTCAATCAAGTGTCAAGTTCGATCCAAAGAACAGTTCGTATCTGCCTATATGTCTATGTTTTCGGTCAAGTACCAAGTTCGATCCTAAGAACAACTTGAACCTATCTTTTGTTTTGTATTCCTTGGTCAAGTGGCTAGTTCGACCCAAAGAACAACTTGTACCTTATTTTCTACTCCCTGGTTGGTCTACCCTATCAATGTCCACCGGAATCCCCAGTGACATGACAGGTTCCATAGACTTCAGTTGTTTGTCTTGCATTCATAATCAAAGTGTTGCATGGCATTCATGTTTTTGAAAATCTGAAAACGTATTTTTATGCCCAAAAGCAGTGCAAATGTTAATATTTAAGTGTCTTCGTCCCGTCAACTCAAAGACTCCGTCTCTTGATTCTCCGGACAAAGAAACTTAAATAGGGGCAGCTGTTATACCCTAATTTTATAAGTCATTTGAACTGTCTCTGATCAATTGCATCTTTCTCTGCATTTTATTTCAATGTTATTTGCAAAGTTCACACACAAGGATATTTTAGTCATTTCCTATGTCAAATTTCTCTCAGTCTTTCAAAATTTTGGTTGAGTCCTTTCAAGTAGTGTGAATAAGTCTTCATTTCAAGTCTATGTCAAAATCCAGTTCAAAAATTGCATTTGAAGTCATTTTGAGTCAGTTTTGCCCCTAGGGGCATTTTAGTCTTTTCATGTGTTAAAGCTCTGTTTAAACCCTTAAAATTGTCTCTGAGTCTTTCAAGTTGGTTTAAATAAACTGTTGTCTCATTTCTCTGTTAAAAATCCATTCTAAATTTGCATCTGAGTCATTTACAGTTGTTTTAGCCCCAGGGGCATTTTGGTCATTTCACACGAAATTTCGGCAGAGAGAGGTTACTTTAAAGTACCTCATTTAGGCCATTGGTCCGTTTTAGTCCGTTTTGTCAGTTTTAATTGTTTCACTTTACGTTTAGTCAAATTACCATTTTTTTATTCCAATTTTATTTTTAGTTTTTTTTCTAAGTCCTAAAGTTTCTAATTTTGCATTTTAGTCCTTGTGTCATTTTTTCCTTTGTCTTTTTTTTTCGTCCTTATTTTTCATCATTTTGCAGATTAGTTTTTTTTTACAGTCCAGTCCTTTTTTCTTTTTATAAGAATAGTCCATGAACTTTCAAAATTTGCAGGAAGGTCCCCAGGTCCAAAATAAGCCAAGGCCGAATCATTTCAGGTCCAAATCCAGGTGTCCTATTCCTATTGGTCCAATCATTACACTTGGCACCTATAAATAAGGGCCAACTCATCATTGCACAGCAGATACCATTCATCAGATTACACATCATCAACAACGTAATCACCTTTCTCTCTCTCTCTTCCAACTCTCTCCGTCGTAACAAACTATTACGGCCACCACAGTCACCACCGTAACTGAATTGAACCACCGTAACAAACACCAAATCACAACAATTTTTCACAAAATTCGAACCAATTCATCACAAATTCATAGAGTTTCATCACAGAAAACCAAAATCCAGGATTCGACAGCAAAAACAATTGGAATTGAAGTGTTTGTTTCGAAGAGTTCTCAGTGACTCTTACGAGAATCATCATCATTGAACTTCGAATCTCTGCAATTCAAGCATGAATCCGCCACCGAAGTGACGAACCACGCGATCACAGAGAGATTGGGAAGAGAAGAAGAAGAATCAAAGGGAATCTGAACCAGCGAAGAGGAAGAAGAGGAAGAACTGATTTATTTTCAGTTTCGGAGTAAAACTTACCACAAAACATCAAAAGAAGATTCAGAGTCCAAGTTTCTCCGAAGAATCCAGTTCAAATCTCCAATCAAGTTCAAGTAAGTCCATAAAACCTCCTCGTTTCTTCATATAATCATCATCGAAGGTTTAATTGCGAAAATAAACGGTGAATCAAAGAGGATTTCGAAAAGATTCCAAAAATTTTTTTGAAACGAAACCCTAGAGCACAAAATCTCAGGGATTCACCGTTTGTTTCACGAAACAAAGTTCAGATTCGTAATCAGCGAAGGAAACGAGTTAGATCAGGGTTTAATTCCAAGAATTTTGAGGAAAAAGTTCGAAACCCTAAAAACGAAGGATAAGTCCGATCTACTTCGTTTTCTCCATGTTTCCACCAAAATAACCTTGGATTCGTAAAGAGGGAAGGAAGACGGACGTTTTCATGTAAAAATTTCTTTCAGATCGTCGGAGAAGATGAATGTTCATCTTCCTCCGCCGTTCCTCCGCCGTCCTTCCCAGTTTCCGGCCAGGGTTAGGTTGCAGAGGTTTTAGAGAGAGAGAAGAGAGCTTTGCAATGTTAGAGAGAGAAAGAGGGAGTAGAAATGAGGAAAAAACCGGTTCATGACCTTATATAGGCCACTGAACCGGTTTGACCCATGGATTGACCCGTCCAGTTTCCTTTTTTTGTTTAGGGCCTGGGCTTTTGGCCTGCTTTTTTCGTTTTTGCATTTTTCTTGCTATCTCTAACACTGCTTTGTGATACTTGCACCCCTGCTTGCTCAATCTTTTCATAAAAAATCATAAAATTTTTTCTAATGTGTGCTCAATCTTTTTCTTAACATTTTGGTGACATTATTTTGTGCAAAAGCCTGTGAAAAATATTTGAAGCATTTTTTTCTCTTATTTTTGTTAGAATTAATAATTTTCTTACACTTTTTAGTCCAAAAAACCTTTAAAAAAATTCCTAAAAATTCATATAGGTTTCTTGATAGTTTTGTAGCATTTTGTGATAATTTTCACATGTTGAAATTGGTTAAAAAAGAAGGTGTTGATTTTCTTGCTATTTTTGTCATATTTTGTGCTAAAAATGAATAGAAATTTGTTTGATTTTAATTCCAATTGCTTGATGAATGTTGGTGACCTATACCACTTGATTTCATAGGGTTTTAGCTACTGTTTGTGTTTAATGTTGGTGCATAATTGTGAATCTTGGTAGGTTGCTTAGCTTACAAGTTACTTGTGTAAATAAATAATGCAAATATGCTTGAAGTTTGTTTTAAAATGCCAAGTAAATCATGTTGCCTTAATTCCCATTCCAAGACTTGACTCTAAACCTTTAAAAATGTATTGGAATGTGTGAATTATAGGTCATATGGTTCTTGCATTCTATGAACAAATTTTAGCCATGTTTGCACTCATTTTCTATCCTTTATGTTCTAGTGTTTCTCTTGCTTTATTTCCTTTGGTATTGCCTTATGCTACTAACCTTTTCATTTCATGTTTCATATTCATCATAAGCATCTCCATTTCATCCCATATTCATCTCTATTCTTTTTGCAATTTAATTTGTACCAAAGTTAGAATGTAACACTTAAGAATTTTGTAATATTCCTATGCTTTTAATTTCTTGGCAAAGAGGCCATAGAATGTATCTAGGATGTGATGTAAAGGACAATGGACTCTAATAATGTACACCGACACAAACACCGACACATGCACACACATCACTATGTAGCTAGAATATGCATGTTTAGATGTATGTCTAGGATTCCATGTTTAGATGAATGTTTAGGCTTTATACTTAGAAAAATCTTTCCAAAAAAAAATATGAACAAACTTCACTCAAACTATTTTCCAGATAAACCTTGGGATCCAAAATCCCATTGTATTTTCTTTTTTCATTTTCTTAATCAAATTTCAATGAAAATAATCAAACTTGGACCACATTTTGCAAAATGACTAATCAAACCTCACTCTTTTCATAAATTCTCATGCCTTTAAGGCCTCTCTCTTATTCTTCAAATTCCAATTTTCAAACTTAAAATCAACCAACAAAAACAAAAACATTTTTGGAAGAGAACTACGGTGGATTTGATCCCTTAAACGGGTACGTAGGCAAGGAACAAAATTCCTTCAATTCAACTAAAATAAAAATCCAAAAACATTCTTCTCCCTCCAATTCTTCACTTAGCAAACTTTGGGTGTAAATATCATTTCAAAATAGCATTTAAAAATAAAGCGCGCGTAGAAATTAAAGACGGTTCCTATAGGATACTATAGTCGTTATGGGTGCCTAACACCTTCCCGTAGCGAAAACAACTCCCGGACCTCGATTCTCAAGGGTTTTGCTTACTTTTTTCCCTTCCCAAGAAAAAATAAGATATCACCGGTTTAAAAGGTTCAAATGTAATCAATGTTTGACACCCGAAAACCAAGATAAAACAGCTGGCGACTTCACTGGGGAGATTCGAGGGTTACGCCTAGTCTTTATTTCCACGCTTGCGCTTGTATTTTTACTTGTTTCTTTTACTTGCTTTCCTATGTGAATAAATGTTTAATTTCTTGCAAACGTGTGGGGTGAGAATATCAAAAGTCCTGCACCCGGGCTGAGTGAACTTAGGATCTAGGAGGG
Organism: Medicago sativa; assembly: GCF_051527215.1. Taxonomy (NCBI): domain Eukaryota; kingdom Viridiplantae; phylum Streptophyta; class Magnoliopsida; order Fabales; family Fabaceae; genus Medicago; species Medicago sativa. The sequence continues at coordinate 38,418,575 of NC_140751.1, forward strand.
ATATAATCGACAATTCATTCCGGGGGTTGCCTCGTGTTTTGGATTATGCGATCAATCCCACATAGCTGAGGCATTTTGGGGGTGATGTTGTCGACGCGTGTTGTCGCGTTTAGGCACTTTACCTCTAATTGTTCTATGACGCTATGAACCGTAGATAACCAAACCCATCCATGGCCATTTTCTAGGACGTAGTGCGGAGGCTAAACCGAGTGTTGTCTAGAGTTTTAGTCGTCACGCAATACTACACTCAAGTTAGACCTTCCACGTATAATCATGGAGCGAGTGTTGTCTCGTGACACCATGAGGTACGTCGGAGAGGTTGCAACTTGGGAACCTTTTTTAGAACCCGGTTACTATTATCCTAAAGCCCTAGATTCACCGGACACCGTGTCCACCCATGACTCCTCGACTTTGAATCTCAACCCACTATGTTTTCTCCGAACTTGAACATAATCATGCATTCATGCATGCATGCATACATGCATAAACTTTTTTCCATGCATTGTTATCGAAGGGCTTAGACAAGTTGAATTTGTAAACGTTGTAGGGATGAAGATGACTAAGTCCTACAAGTTCAAGGAAGTGGATTTGGCTAATTTGAGAGGTTTGGCACTCAAGATTGAGGATCCGACTGGTTTCCGACGTCGTTACGGGGCTTTACTTACTATTCTCCAGACCCATGTGGACGAGAAGCTTGTGCACACTCTAGTGCAATTCTATGATCAGGACTATCGGTGCTTTACTTTTCCGGACTTTCAGCTGGTGCCTACTCTAGAGGCTTATTCTTCCTTGATGGATCTGTCTATTGCTAAGGGGGTACCTTTCTCAGGACTTGAGCCTCCTCTTACTCCATTGGTTATTGCTAAGGATCTCTATCTCAGGACCACCGATGTCTCCAAGAATCTTGTCACTAAGGCTCGTATCCGAGGGTTCACTTCAGGACACTCTCGAGGCTATTCTTGCACTTCTCATCTACGGGCTTATTCTCTTTCCGAATCTTGATGGCTTCGTGGACATGAATGCTATTATGATCTTCCACTCCAAGAATCCGGTTCCCACTTTGCTAGCTGACACATACCATGCTATTCATGATCGTTCCGGCAAGGGTCGTGGCTACATTCTTTGTTGTGTGCCTCTCCTCTATAGGTGGTTTATTTCGCACCTTCCGGAGTCTTTCCATGACAATCCGGAGAATTGGTCTATTTCACAGGGGATTATGGCTCTCACTCCTAATGAAGTGGTTTGGCTCACTCCCGCTTCTAGGGTTAAGGAAATTATCTTTGGTGGTGGTAAGTTTCTTAATGTACCTCTTCTTGGTACCCGGGGTGGAATTAACTATAACCCGGAGCTTGCTTTGCGACAATTTGGTTTTCCGATGAAAGATAAGCCCATCAATCTTGCTACAGCTCCTTACTTCTTTCACTACTCCAATGCTCCCACAGGAATAAGAGAGGATTTCATGGAAGCTTGGACTAAGCTTCGGAAGAAAGAGGTGAAGCATATGGGTGTAAGGTCCGGTATTGCTCACGAGGCCTATACACAGTGGGTGATAAACCAAGCTGAGGAGATTGGTATGCCTTACCCCTCTATGAGATATGTGTCTGCATCTGTTCCTACCATGCCTTTGCCTCTACTCCCACCTACCCAGGACATGTATCAGGAGCATCTAGCTATGGAGAGTCGGGAGAAGCATCAGTGGAGAGCTAGATACTATGAGGCTGAGAATTTGATCATGACTTTGGATGGAAAGGATGAGCAGAAGACTCACGAGGTCTTGACACTGAAGAAAGAGCTAGCTAAGGCTAAGAGAGAGATTGAAGAGAAAGATAGATTGCTCATGAGGGACTCCAAGAGGGCTAGAGGTGCCCGTGACTTCTATGCACGATACTGTAGCTATGAGTCTGAGTCTGAGGACGACGCTTCCACTTCCTATGCTTGAGGGTTTCTTTTTCCTGTTGTTATTTCCATTTGTTTATGTCAGAATTGTCTTGTAAAACTATATGTTGGTTGTTTGTTTCCCGTTTATGTTAATTGTTGTTTAGTAATGTTTACAAGTTTATAATTTGTCTAAAACCCTTCGGTAACACAAAAAGAGTCTTTTTGCATATGCATTAACACATTTCATGCATCATATGCATTCATTGGCCACAAAGGACTTCTCTCGTGCTCATTGCCTCCTGGTTTTGTCCGCCGCAGTCTGAAAAGTGGCTCGTGTTCGCAAAGTCTACCAACCAGATAGAATTCATCAGACAAGATTTCACAAGAGAAGAATGATGGCTAATTTTGAAGAAGAAAATGCTCAGCTCCGTGCCGAATTGGCTGCTATGAAAGAAGATTTGGCTAAGGCTCATGACGCTATGTCCGCTATGATGGCTGCACAGGAACAACCAGCCACTTCTGTTCCAGTTACTGCTGAGGTGATTCCCTCTATCCCACTGTCTACTGTGGCTACTGATGCTCGGTTTGTTATGCCCAACGGCCGTCCTTATGGCCTCTCAGCTTACTACTCTCCTAATACCGCTGCTGGTGTCTCTGGTTTTGCTGGTCAAGGACAGATTCCTGTATCCACTGCTATGCCTCAGGTGACTACTGTTGTTACCGACCCTATTGTACACACTGTGCAACAGGTGATTGATGTTGACACTCCGCGTGGACAAGATCCCGCAATGGAAGCTATGAAGAGACAGTTAAGGGAGTTGGCTGGAGAACTCCGTGAGGTCAAGGCTAGCCGAGGAAACAACGGTGCTCCTGCTAAAGCTCGTGATCTATGCTTGGTATCCCGATTTGAGGTTCCTAAGAAATTCAAAGAACCAGAATTTGACAAGTATAATGGGACTTCTTGCCCACACAACCATGTTATCCGGTATGTCCGAAAAATTGCTAATTACGCCGATAATGATGCGCTGATGATCCATTGCTTCCAGAGTAGCTTGACAGATGATGCAGCAGATTGGTACACTAGTCTGAGCAAAGACAACATCCATACTTTTGAAGAACTCGCTGCTGCTTTTGAAGGTCAATATGAGTTCAATACCCGTCTAAGGCCAAATAGGGACTCTCTTAAAGCCCTATCTCAGAAATCAGATGAAACCTTCCGTGAATATGCTCAGAGGTGGAGAGGGGCAGCTGCCCGTGTTTCTCCTCGACTTGATGAGGAAGAGTTAACACAGACATTCCTGAAGACTCTGAAGAAGGAATATAAGGAAAGAATGATAGTCTCTGCTCCAAACAACTTTTCTGATATGGTTACAATGGGAACTCGTCTAGAGGAGGCTGTCCGAGATGGTATTATCGTCCTTGAGAAGGGTGAATCTTCAAACAGTGCGCCAAAGAAGTATGGTAATGGTCACCACAAGAGGAAAGAATCTGACGTAGGGATGGTATCTGGTAACCCATCTGCAGCTGCTACACAATTGCCCTTGCCCTATCACTACATGCAGTACTCTCAACATCCCTTCTTCCCGCCATTCTATCAACAGTATCCTCTACCACCGGGTCAACCACCAATGCCCGTCAATGCCATTCCTCAGCAAGTACAACAACAGCCTCCCGCTCAACAGCAACGGCAGCAACAACAGGGTCCCCGACCCAAACCTTCTTTTCCACCAATACCAATGCGGTATGGTGAGCTGCTCCCCACTCTACTGGCCAAGGGACACTGTGTTACTAGACCAGGCAAGCCTCCGCCTAATCCGTTGCCTCCCAGGTTCCGACAGGATCTGACATGTGAGTTCCATCAGGGCGCTCAAGGCCACGATGTTGAAGGTTGCTTTGCTCTGAAATATATTGTGAAAGACCTGATAGAAAAGGGACGGTTGACTTTTGAGAATAGTGTTCCTCATGTTCTTGACAATCCGCTTCCAAACCATGCTGCCGTCAATATGATTGAGGCCTTTGAAAGGGTTCCCGTTCCTCAAGAGGATCCCATGTTGGATGTCCGCAATGTCGTTACTCCCTTGGTGCCATTACACGTCAAACTTTGCCAGGCTTCTCTGTTCAAACATGATCATGCTTCTTGTCCGGAATGTCTTCAGAATCCTATGGGCTGTGGTGTTGTGCAAAATGATATCCAGAGTCTGATGGATGACAAGCACTTGATTACCAGTGATGTATGTGTGATTGTACCAGTGTTCCATGACTCTCCTGTTGAAAGTGTATCTCAGGCAAAGAATGTTGAGCCTTTGGTGATCAGGTTACCTGGTCCGGTATCTTATACCTCTACCAAAGCAATTCCCTACAAGTATAATGCAACCATGATTGAGAACGGGGTGGAGGTGCCTCTGGTATCCCCAGCCACAGTTGATAATGTTGCTAGTGAAGTTACAGCTCTCAGAGGCGGGAAAGTCCGTCCACCCTTGTTTCAAAAGAAGGGAGTGACACCCATTGCCACAATAACACCACCAGTTGCTCCTCCTGTTGACAAGAATATCGGCCCAGCAGGCCAATCTATCGAAGAATCCAATCTGGACGAAATCCTGAGGCTTATCAAGAAAAGTGACTATAAGATTGTTGACCAGCTACTACAAACCCCATCAAAGATATCCATCTTGTCTCTGCTCATGAGCTCAGAAGCCCACAGGAAGGTATTAATGAAGATACTGGAGCAGGCTTATGTTGACCACGAAGTCTCTGTGGATCAATTTGATGGGATAGTAGGTAATATTACTGCTTGCAACAGTTTGGGATTCGGTGATGATGAACTCCCCGAAGCAGGGAAGTATCACAACTTGGCTCTACATATCTCGGTGCACTGTGGGTCTGACGTGATATCCAACGTTTTGGTGGACACTGGATCATCGTTGAATGTAATGCCTGAGTCCACACTAAGGCAATTAAGCCATCATGGAATTTCCCTGAGGGGTAGCAGCTATCTGGTTAAGGCTTTCGATGGATCTCGCAAGGATGTTCTCGGGGAAGTGGACTTGCCAATTACCATTGGTCCCGAGACATTTCAGATTACTTTCCAGGTCATGGATATTAATGCCTCTTACAGCTGTCTCCTCGGAAGACCGTGGATCCACGACGCTGGAGCAGTCACTTCTACTTTGCATCAGAAGCTCAAGTTCATGAGGAATGGTAAGATTGTCACTGTGCATGGTGAAGAGGCATTTCTGGTTAGCCAGGTATCATCTTTCTCTTGTGTTGAAGCAGGGTCCGCTGAAGGGACGTCGTTTCAAGGCTTGACTGTCGAGGGTGCAGAACCCCGGAGGGCTGGTACTGCTATGGCTTCATTGAAAGACGCCCAGAAGGCTGTCCAGGCAGGGCAAGCTGCCGGCTGGGGCAAAGTGATTCAGATTCTGGAAAACAAGCGTAAAGAGGGCCTTGGATTCTCTCCAACTTCTGGTGTTTCAAAGGGAACCTTCTACAGTGCTGGGTTCATCAACGCTATTACTGAAGATGCTGCTGAAGGAAGTCACGTGCCTACATTTGTTATACCAGGAGGCACTGTGAAAAATTGGGAGGCCATTGATGTTCCTTTAGTCATGCATGCTTCCATGTAATGTGTTTTGTTGCTCATGTTTTTTGTTTTCAAAATAACAATCCTTTCGCTCTGCCCAAGGCGAAAGTGATATCATTGTAAGGGCATGTTTGTTTCGGCATTGCCGTTATCAATAAAAGTTGTCGTTTTTCTCACGACTCTTTGTTTTTTACTTTTTAGTGCCTTTTTCTTGGAAATAATGGTAATGCCAGAAAAAACCAAAACATCTGTATTTTCTTATTAATTTCAAAAATCTGCATGAAAAACTTTTTCTAAAATCATCCCAATCATATTATGCAGATTGAACCATAATAAACCCGTTGAACACAGTGACCCTATGGTTCATCCAAATTTTGAATTCCCTGTATATGAAGCTGAAGATGAGGATGATGATAATGAAGAGATACCGTATGAGATCACTCGACTGCTTGAGCGAGAAAGAAGAGCCATTCAGCCTCACCAGGAGGAAATTGAGCTTATCAACCTGGGTACTGAAGAAAACAAGCGAGAGATCAAGATCGGTGCTGCACTTGAGCCAGAAGTGAAAAGGAAGATTACTCAACTTCTCCATGACTATCCAGATTTCTTTGCATGGTCCTATGAAGATATGCCGGGTCTAGATCCCAAGATTGTGGAACATCGGATACCGACAAGGCCTGAATGTCCTCCTGTCAAACAGAAGTTGAGAAGGTCTCGTCCAGACATGGCTCTTAAGATCAAGGCTGAGGTGCAAAAGCAAATTGATGCGGGTTTCCTCATGACAGCTGAATATCCTGAGTGGATTGCCAACATCGTACCGGTACCAAAGAAAGATGGGAAAGTTCGAATGTGTGTTGATTACAGAGACCTGAATAAAGCCAGTCCAAAAGATAACTTCCCATTGCCTCATATTGATGTGCTTGTTGACAGTACTGCTCAATCCAAAGTGTTCTCCTTTATGGATGGTTTTTCTGGTTATAATCAGATACGAATGTCACCTGAAGATAGAGAAAAGACGTCCTTCATTACTCCGTGGGGAACATTCTGTTATAAAGTGATGCCGTTTGGCTTAATAAATGCTGGTGCTACTTATCAAAGGGGTATGACCACTCTGTTTCATGATATGATTCACAAAGAGATCGAAGTATATGTTGATGATATGATTGTGAAATCAAGTGATGAAGAGCAGCATGTTGTGTATTTGAAAAAGATGTTTGAAAGATTGAGAAAGTACAAGCTGCGGTTGAATCCTAACAAGTGCACATTTGGTGTAAGATCCGGAAAGTTGCTAGGCTTCATTGTCAGTCAAAGAGGCATTGAAGTTGATCCTGACAAAGTCCGAGCCATCAGAGAGATGCCGGCCCCTCAAACTGAGAAGCAAGTCAGAGGTTTCCTCGGACGTCTGAATTATATTTCAAGATTCATATCTCACATGACTACTACTTGTGGTCCCATTTTCAAATTGCTCAGAAAGAATCAGCCTGTTGTATGGAATGATGAATGCCAGGAAGCTTTTGATAGCATCAAAGAATACCTGTTGGAACCACCTATCCTTGTCCCGCCAGTGGAAGGAAGGCCTTTGATTATGTATCTGTCAGTGTTGGATGATTCAGTGGGCTGTGTTCTCGGTCAGCAAGATGAGAATGGTAAGAAAGAGCATGCCATCTACTATCTGAGCAAGAAGTTCACCGACTGCGAGACTCGGTATACAATGCTTGAAAAGACTTGTTGTGCCTTAGCCTGGGCTGCCAAACGCCTGCGTCATTATATGGTGAATCATACAACTTGGTTGATATCCCGAATGGATCCAATCAAGTACATCTTTGAGAAGCCTGCTGTCACTGGAAAGATCGCACGTTGGCAAATGCTGTTGTCTGAATATGATATTGTGTATAAAGCTCAGAAAGCAATCAAAGGAAGTGTCCTTGCTGAGCATCTTGCTTGTCAACCTCTTGATGATTACCAGCCAATTAAGTTTGATTTCCCAGATGAAGAGATTATGTATCTGAAGGCAAAAGACTGTGAAGAGCCACTGATCAATGAAGGGCCAGACCCCAATAGCAAGTGGGGATTGGTGTTTGATGGTGCTGTTAATGCTTATGGTAAAGGGATTGGAGCCATCATTGTAACTCCGCAGGGACACCACATTCCTTTCACTGCTCGAATAACATTTGAATGCACAAACAACATAGCTGAATATGAAGCATGCATCTTGGGTATCGAAGAAGCCCTTGATCTGAGAATTAAGCACCTTGACATCTATGGAGATTCTACACTTGTTATTAATCAGATAAAGGGTGAATGGGAGACTCATCATGAGAAGCTGATCCCGTACCATAACTATGCAAGACGTCTGTTGACATACTTTACAAAGGTTGATTTGCACCATATCCCTCGGGATGAGAATCAGATGGCTGATGCTCTTGCTACTTTGTCTTCCATGTTCCGTGTGAATCACTGGAACGACGTGCCCGTGATCAAAGTGCAGCGTCTTGATAGACCCGCTCATGTGTTTACTATTGAAAATGTGCCAGATCAGGTTGATGAAGATGTGAATGATAAAAAGCCTTGGTATTACAACATCAAACAATTCTTGCGGAATCGCGAATATCCACCTGGTGCTTCCAACAGAGATAAAAAGACTTTGAGAAGATGGGCTAGCAAATTCTTTCTGGACGGAGAAATCCTATACAAGAGGAACTATGACATGGTCTTGCTGAGATGTGTTGACAAACAAGAAGCTGAGAAGTTGATGCATGATGTACATGATGGCACCTTTGGGACCCATGCTTCGGGTCACACTATGGCAAGAAAGTTGTTAAGAGCCGGCTATTACTGGATAACTATGGAGCGTGACTGCCACAAACATGCTAAGAGATGCCACAAGTGTCAAATTTATGCTGACAAGATTCATGTGCCTCCACATGCTCTCAATGTTATCTCTTCCCCGTGGCCTTTCTCTATGTGGGGCATTGACATGATCGGGAGAATTGAACCAAAGGCTTCCAATGGACATCGTTTCATCCTAGTGGCAATTGACTATTTCACCAAGTGGGTTGAAGCTGCTTCCTATGCAAATGTGACCAAGCAAGTGGTTGTCAAGTTTATCAAGAATAATATCATCTGTCGATATGGTGTTCCCAATAAGATCATCACTGACAATGGTTCCAATCTGAACAATAGCATGATGCAAGCTTTATGTGAAGAATTCAAAATTGAACATCACAACTCTTCTCCTTATAGACCTCAGATGAATGGTGCAGTTGAGGCCGCTAACAAGAACATCAAGAAGATTGTTCAGAAGATGGTCACTACTTACAAAGACTGGCATGAAATGTTACCTTTTGCCCTGCATGGTTACCGTACTACAGTGCGCAGCTCAACCGGGGCAACTCATTTCTCTCTTGTGTATGGTATGGAAGCAGTTCTCCCTCTGGAAGTGGAGATTCCATCTCTTCGAGTAATCATGGAAGCAAAATTAACCGAGGCTGAATGGTGTCAAAGTCGGTATGACCAGTTGAATTTGATTGAAGAGAAACGTATGGATGCTATGGCTCATGGACAGTTGTATCAAGTGCGAATGAAGAATGCTTTTGACAAGAAAGTCCGACCTCGAGAATTCAAGGAAGGCGAACTTGTATTGAAAAGAAGGATAAGTCAGCAACCCGACCCAAGGGGCAAGTGGACACCTAACTATGAAGATCCTTATGTTGTCCAGAGGGCTTTCTCTGGTGGTGCTTTGATTCTTACCCACATGGATGGTGTTGAACTCCCAAATCCTGTTAATGCCGATATAGTCAAGAAATACTTTGTCTAAAAAGAAAAGAACAGCGTGGTAGGTCGAAAACCCGAAAGGGCGGCCTAGGCAAAAATGCGCTTCCCGGTGGATCGAAAACCCGAAAGGGCGATCCAGGCAAAAGTTAGGGACAAAAAAATGAATATGAAAAAGCTCGCTGAGATTGTACGCAACTCAGGCAAGAATGAGCGCCTCGATGAGCCGAAAACCCGAAAGAGCGGTTCATGCAAAAATGAGGTCAATAAAAGACAAGTAACTATATCTGGCAAATCACCATCCCTCCTTGGGGCATCTGCAACTGTCAATGATCTTCTTCATCAGAGGCTTCTATACTCGTGAATTCAAAATTTCTATGAAATGTAGCGGTCATCGTGTTCAATGTATCACCAACCAATAAAATTACCATTTTCCAAGCTTTGTAAATCCGTGAAGTCATGCCTTTGGCTGACTCTCACTCTTCTACATCAATTTGAGCCTTTCTATTGTTTGAAATTCTATTTCCTTTCTACTTTCAAGGCTTTATACAAAATATTTCCTTTCCAATTGATAATGTTAATGTCTGAAACAAACATCTTTGAAAATTGAAAAATCTTTTCCTGTCTATTTTTGAAAGCAAACCTGAGCAATAGGGTACATTTCAATGAAACATGCATGAATGAATGAATGTCAAGGTCTATTTCAATACATGTTACAAGCAGGTTACTCCCCGGGATGATCTGTGGTCAATGGCAAGAATGAAAAAACAGAATGAAAATGAAAAATTGAAAAAATGAAAATGAAAGCTCGCTAAGTTGAAAACCCGAAAGGGCGGCTTAGGCAAAAAATGAGCACCCCGCTGATTGACAACCTATGAAGGCAATTCAGGCAAAAATGGGGCAATGAAAAGAATCTTATCCCCCGGTGAATCGAAAACCCGAAAGGGCGATTCAGGCAAAAATGGGGTTTGAAAATGAAAAATGAAAAAATTGAAAAGCATTGACCACAGATGCGAACATCCAATGTTCATCCAGCACTGACACGCCTAGCAACGGCGACCTGTATCCAAGAACCTTCCAAGGGTCCCTCCTTTACAAGTTTTATCGCCCTCAGCCATGGTTTCGATACGTCTCTCAACGACGGTCTCTCCAAAGAGGTTTCCCCCTGTGAATATGTTTCAACACGAGCCATTACGTGCCCAATCTTCCAATGTTTTGTCTATCTCTGTGAAACTTCCTTGTCAAACTGCCAATCAATCATGCATTTCAAGCATTCATACATGCATAAACATGCATTTTATGTGCTCATACATCCAATGATCTTGCTATACCATACATACATGTTGCATATCCAACTGTCAATTCCAAATGTCAAACTCAATTTCAATTTCAATTCCAACTGTCAATTTCAATTTCAACTGTTAAATTCAATGCAATCTCAACTCTCAAACTCCAATGTCAATGTCAATGTCAATTTCAATGTCAATGTCAATATCCAATGTCAATGTCAATATCCAATGTCAATGTCAATGTCAATTTCAATGTCAATGTCAATATCCAATGTCAATGTCAATGTCAATGTCAATTTTTCAATTCAATTCCAATCCAATCTCAAAGTCAATTGCAACTCTCCAATTCAATGTCAATGTCTATGTCTCAATCCAATTCCAACTTTCAATGTCTCTTTCAATTGCAACTCTCAATCCAATGTCTATGTCTATGTCTCTGCTCAATCTCAACTTTTAACTTCTCTTTCAATGTCAGTTTTCAATTCAAATCAATGTCAATTCACTCTCAATTTACTCTTGGGCCAACAAAAATGGTCATGTCTACCCTCAAATCAAGTCAATGACAATTTACCCTCAATTGGTATCTTGTTAAACCAGACTTTCAAGTTGTATCTTGATACTGGTCAAGTGCCAGGTTCGATCCAAAAAGAACCACTTGTACCTACTTATATACCTATGCTTCCGGACAAACGACAGGTTCAATCTAAAAGAACAGTTTGTACCCAGCTTATGCTTTGTTATCGGTCAAACGGCAAGTTCGATTTGAAAAAAAACAGTTTGCACCTTCCCACATGACGTGGTGATAATCCAACAAGCAAGTTCGATCCAAAGAACAGCTTGTATCAACCCTTTTGTCTATGACTCCAGCCAAACGGCCAGTTCAATCCAAAGAACAGTTTGTGTCTGCCTATCTGTTTGTATCTTCAATCAAGTGTCAAGTTCGATCCAAAGAACAGTTCGTATCTGCCTATATGTCTATGTTTTCGGTCAAGTACCAAGTTCGATCCTAAGAACAACTTGAACCTATCTTTTGTTTTGTATTCCTTGGTCAAGTGGCTAGTTCGACCCAAAGAACAACTTGTACCTTATTTTCTACTCCCTGGTTGGTCTACCCTATCAATGTCCACCGGAATCCCCAGCGACATGACAGGTTCCATAGACTTCAGTTGTTTGTCTTGCATTCATAATCAAAGTGTTGCATGGTATTCATGTTTTTGAAAATCTGAAAACGTATTTTTATGCCTAAAAGCAGTGCAAATGTTAATATTTAAGTGTCTTCGTCCCGTCAACTCAAAGACTCCGTCTCTTGATTCTCCGGACAAAGAAACTTAAATAGGGGCAGCTGTTATACCCTAATTTTGGACCTAAAAATACCAACTCAATTCTTGTCTTGCATTATAAGTCATTTGAACTGTCTCTGATCAATTGCATCTTTCTCTGCATTTTATTTCAATGTTATTTGCAAAGTTCACACACAAGGGTATTTTAGTCATTTCCTATGTCAAATTTCTCTCAGTCTTTCAAAATTTTGGTTGAGTCCTTTCAAGTAGTGTGAATAAGTCTTCATTTCAAGTCTATGTCAAAATCCAGTTCAAAAATTGCATTTGAAGTCATTTTGAGTCAGTTTTGCCCCTAGGGGCATTTTAGTCTTTTCATGTGTTAAAGCTCTGTTTAAACCCTTAAAATTGTCTCTGAGTCTTTCAAGTTGGTTTAAATAAACTGTTGTCTCATTTCTCTGTTAAAAATCCATTCTAAATTTGCATCTGAGTCATTTACTGTTGTTTTAGCCCCAGGGGCATTTTGGTCATTTCACACGAAATTTCGGCAGAGAGAGGTTACTTTAAAGTACCTCATTTAGGCCATTGGTCCGTTTTAGTCCGTTTTGTCAGTTTTAATTGTTTCACTTTACGTTTAGTCAAATTACCATTTTTTTATTCCAATTTTATTTTTAGTTTTTTTTCTAAGTCCTAAAGTTTCTAATTTTGCATTTTAGTCCTTGTGTCATTTTTTCCTTTGTCTTTTTTTTTCGTCCTTATTTTTCATCATTTTGCAGATTAGTTTTTTTTTACAGTCCAGTCCTTTTTTCTTTTTATAAGAATAGTCCACGAACTTTCAAAATTTGCAGGAAGGTCCCCAGGTCCAAAATAAGCCAAGGCCGAATCATTTCAGGTCCAAATCCAGGTGTCCTATTCCTATTGGTCCAATCATTACACTTGGCACCTATAAATAAGGGCCAACTCATCATTGCACAGCAGATACCATTCATCAGATTACACATCATCAACAACGTAATCACCTTTCTCTCTCTCTCTTCCAACTCTCTCCGTCGTAACAAACTATTACGGCCACCACAGTCACCACCGTAACTGAATTGAACCACCGTAACAAACACCAAATCACAACAATTTTTCACAAAATTCGAACCAATTCATCACAAATTCATAGAGTTTCATCACAGAAAACCAAAATCCAGGATTCGACAGCAAAAACAATTGGAATTGAAGTGTTTGTTTCGAAGAGTTCTCAGTGACTCTTACGAGAATCATCATCATTGAACTTCGAATCTCTGCAATTCAAGCATGAATCCGCCACCGAAGTGACGAACCACGCGATCACAGAGAGATTGGGAAGAGAAGAAGAAGAATCAAAGGGAATCTGAACCAGCGAAGAGGAAGAAGAGGAAGAACTGATTTATTTTCAGTTTCGGAGTAAACCTTACCACAAAACATCAAAAGAAGATTCAGAGTCCAAGTTTCTCTGAAGAATCCAGTTCAAATCTCCAATCAAGTTCAAGTAAGTCCATAAAACCTCCTCGTTTCTTCATATAATCATCATCGAAGGTTTAATTGCGAAAATAAACGGTGAATCAAAGAGGATTTCGAAAAGATTCCAAAAAAAATTTTGAAACGAAACCCTAGAGCACAAAATCTCAGGGATTCACCGTTTGTTTCACGAAACAAAGTTCAGATTCGTAATCAGCGAAGGAAACGAGTTAGATCAGGGTTTAATTCCAAGAATTTTGAGGAAAAAGTTCGAAACCCTAAAAACGAAGGATAAGTCCGATCTACTTCGTTTTCTCCATGTTTCCACCAAAATAACCTTGGATTCGTAAAGAGGGAAGGAAGACGGACGTTTTCATGTAAAAATTTCTTTCAGATCGTCGGAGAAGATGAATGTTCATCTTCCTCCGCCGTTCCTCCGCCGTCCTTCCCAGTTTCCGGCCAGGGTTAGGTTGCAGAGGTTTTAGAGAGAGAGAAGAGAGCTTTGCAATGTTAGAGAGAGAAAGAGGGAGTAGAAATGAGGAAAAAACCGGTTCATGACCTTATATAGGCCACTGAACCGGTTTGACCCATGGATTGACCCGTCCAGTTTCCTTTTTTTGTTTAGGGCCTGGGCTTTTGGCCTGCTTTTTTCGTTTTTGCATTTTTCTTGCTATCTCTAACACTGCTTTGTGATACTTGCACCCCTGCTTGCTCAATCTTTTCATAAAAAATCATAAAATTTTTTCTAATGTGTGCTCAATCTTTTTCTTAACATTTTGGTGACATTATTTTGTGCAAAAGCCTGTGAAAAATATTTGAAGCATTTTTTTCTCTTATTTTTGTTAGAATTAATAATTTTCTTACACTTTTTAGTCCAAAAAACCTTTAAAAAAATTCCTAAAAATTCATATAGGTTTCTTGATAGTTTTGTAGCATTTTGTGATAATTTTCACATGTTGAAATTGGTTAAAAAAGAAGGTGTTGATTTTCTTGCTATTTTTGTCATATTTTGTGCTAAAAATGAATAGAAATTTGTTTGATTTTAATTCCAATTGCTTGATGAATGTTGGTGACCTATACCACTTGATTTCATAGGGTTTTAGCTACTGTTTGTGTTTAATGTTGGTGCATAATTGTGAATCTTGGTAGGTTGCTTAGCTTACAAGTTACTTGTGTAAATAAATAATGCAAATATGCTTGAAGTTTGTTTTAAAATGCCAAGTAAATCATGTTGCCTTAATTCCCATTCCAAGACTTGACTCTAAACCTTTAAAAATGTATTGGAATGTGTGAATTATAGGTCATATGGTTCTTGCATTCTATGAACAAATTTTAGCCATGTTTGCACTCATTTTCTATCCTTTATGTTCTAGTGTTTCTCTTGCTTTATTTCCTTTGGTATTGCCTTATGCTACTAACCTTTTCATTTCATGTTTCATATTCATCATAAGCATCTCCATTTCATCCCATATTCATCTCTATTCTTTTTGCAATTTAATTTGTACCAAAGTTAGAATGTAACACTTAAGAATTTTGTAATATTCCTATGCTTTTAATTTCTTGGCAAAGAGGCCATAGAATGTATCTAGGATGTGATGTAAAGGACAATGGACTCTAATAATGTACACCGACACAAACACCGACACATGCACACACATCACTATGTAGCTAGAATATGCATGTTTAGATGTATGTCTAGGATTGCATGTTTAGATGAATGTTTAGGCTTTATACTTAGAAAAATCTTTCCAAAAAAAAATATGAACAAACTTCACTCAAACTATTTTCCAGATAAACCTTGGGATCCAAAATCCCATTGTATTTTCTTTTTTCATTTTCTTAATCAAATTTCAATGAAAATAATCAAACTTGGACCACATTTTGCAAAATGACTAATCAAACCTCACTATTTTCATAAATTCTCATGCCTTTAAGGCCTCTCTCTTATTCTTCAAATTCCAATTTTCAAACTTAAAATCAACCAACAAAAACAAAAACATTTTTGGAAGAGAACTACGGTGGATTTGATCCCTTAAACGGGTACGTAGGCAAGGAACAAAATTCCTTCAATTCAACTAAAATAAAAATCCAAAAACATTCTTCTCCCTCCAATTCTTCACTTAGCAAACTTTGGGTGTAAATATCATTTCAAAATAGCATTTAAAAATAAAGCGCGCGTAGAAATTAAAGACGGTTCCTATAGGATACTATAGTCGTTATGGGTGCCTAACACCTTCCCGTAGCGAAAACAACTCCCGGACCTCGATTCTCAAGGGTTTTGCTTACTTTTTTCCCTTCCCAAGAAAAAATAAGATATCACCGGTTTAAAAGGTTCAAATGTAATCAATGTTTGACACCCGAAAACCAAGATAAAACACACACATGTTCCAACAATCCCCCACTTGAATTTAAAAAATGGTTTCAGAAATAACGTCAAAAACGTCTCCATAAGATTTGCTAGTAAACAAAGGTGTCGCCTACAACTTGAACCTCAACATAGCGAGTAAAATTCTGATTAACAAGAGTTGCTTAGAGCATTGAACTCTATCTCAGACATAGAACCCACACACAAACCTTTTCATAAGGTGTATTCTAAAAGCCCGTGCGTTTATGGCATTGCACGTGTATCCCGGTTTTAACGAACGCTCTAGGTATTCTGCCCCGAATCCCATAGGAACCGGCCCTTAGTTCCACATTCATATAGGTGAGTCTATCAAGAGTACTCCTGTAGCTATGTACTCCACTCCAAATAGAGTATAGATCTCATTAAGAGTTTCTATTATCTCATCCTTCTATCGCTGCACGAATCATGCTTTCTTACTTTTAACATTGCATGTTCTATTACTTGTGACTTGTTATTACCCATTGAACCTATTTCTTGGGATCTCTAGTCATGTAGGTCGGGTTACCATCACTTGTGACCTTTGGGCATTAGTCCCATCCTATTGGATGTGTTTAGGACTTTCTTTCTAGTAATTCCTTTCGTCAAAGGATTAACTAATTCTTTATCAGTACGTACATGATCTACTTTAACTGTTCCTTTTGAGAGTAGCTAGCTCTCTAATACTTTATGTGTTCGTGACTTAATAATTGTCTCTTACCATTGTGGTAACGATTCTCAATTTTGTAATAGCTGCAGTACTATCACAATGAATTAACACTTCTGGAAACAGTTCTACCCACTAAGGGATCTCAACTAGCAAGCATCTTATCAACTTGCTTCTCCACTAGTTTTCTCTAGTGTTCTCATCTCAGATTCATTCCATAGTGGACTGAGTCAATATCATTTGTTTTAACAAACAACTCCTCTAGTGATGCTCAATATGCAAACACTAGTCGCTAAATATTCATCTGAAAGATGTTCTATTTTATATCTTGTACCATTTAAGTACAATAGGTTACTCCTAGTGAAGTAATCTTAGAGTCATAATCTTCTTAAGGCACCTCATGACTCTTTCTATAGCATGGCAATGCTTCTCATCCGTCAACTAGTAAACTTGCACAAGAGTTTTACGACATCGGCAATGTCGGGTCTAATACATTCAATGGCTTACCTAAGGACTGCCAATGATGCTCGCATATTTTATTTGTTTAACTCCATCTCAAGTGTTCTTACACTTGGATCATAATATATGATTGCAAGTTTAGAGTGAAATAATTACATTTCCTTAAGATCTTCTCAACTTTGTGAGATTTATCAAAAAAGTTCTCTTTTCTGATCTAGTAATCTTGAAACCAAGAATTACTTCAACTTTGTCTAGGTCTTTCTTATCAATGTTGTTGATAAACAATGATTTCACATAATTCATAACATGAATCTTTAAATCAAATATGAGCAAGTCGTCTTTATAGAGACATATGATCGTGCAAATATTATTTGTCACTTCATTCACTTTATACT
Source organism: Medicago sativa (assembly GCF_051527215.1). NCBI lineage: Eukaryota > Viridiplantae > Streptophyta > Magnoliopsida > Fabales > Fabaceae > Medicago > Medicago sativa. Next base: position 38,435,756 of record NC_140751.1, read on the forward strand.
CATTCGTAGCATTAGAATGCCAAATTTTTCATGTCATTCCTTAAGAGTTTATTTTAGACCATACAAATAATTGTTATACCCTAATTTTGGACCTAAAAATACTTGTTCAATTCTTCCTTTCTTGCATTATAAGTCATTTGATATGTCTCTGATTAATTGCATCGTTCTCTGCATTTTATTTCAATGTTATTTGCAAAATTCACATGAAAGGGTATTTTAGTCATTTCCTGCATTCAATTCATTTTAATCCTTGAAAATTGTTTGAGTCTTTTAAATTGGTTTGTATAAGTCCTTGTTTCAATCTCATGTCAAAATTCATTTCAGAAAATATCAGTTGAGTCATCTTTTAGTCAGTTTAGCCCCTAGGGGCATTTTAGTCATTTCCTGTGTTAAAATTTCTTTCAATCTTTTAAAAATTTGTTTAAGTCCTTTCAAATAGTGTGAATAAGTCTTCATTTCAATTCTATGTCAAAATCCATTTTAAAATTGCATTTGAAGTCATTTTCGAGTCAATTTTGCCCCTAGGGGCATTTTAGTCTTTTCACGTGTTAAAACCCTGTTTAAATTCAAAAAATTGTCTCTGAGTCTTTTATGTTGCTTGTATGAATTCTTGCTTTAATCCCTTGTTAAAAAAAATCATTTTTAAATTGCATTTGAGTCGTTTCGAGTCATTTTAGTCCCTAGGGGCGTTTTGGTCATTTCACATAATATTTCTGATTCGTTTTAATCTGCTTTGTTGTTTTTAATCGTCTCGTTTTACGTTAAGTTTCAATTTACTTTTTCAATTCAATTTTAGTTTTAATTTTCATTTTAGTCCGCGCACTTTTGTTATTTACGTTTTAATCCCTTTTAAGTTTGTTAGAGTCCAAGTGCCATGTGTCCAAATGTTATTGGTTCTTAAGAGTTTGTTAGAGTCCAAGTCCATGTGGCATTTCCTCATTGGTCCAAGCATCCCTTTCATCACCTATATAAGTCAAAGTCTTGGTCAATTTTTCACTACCAATCATTTTTTTACAAAAATTCCACAAAAAAAGTCATAAAATTTTTCTCTCTTTTCCCTCTTTTCTTCCTCACGTGACCCTTTTCTTCTCCTCCATAACCAACTTTCTCATCCTCCATAACCACCACTTTTTTCCCTCTAACTAACTCCACCACCATAACTAACTCCTCTAACCAACTTTTCACCACCACCAAAACCACCCTAACTACTTTTTTCACCACCACTTCACCACCCTAACAAACTTTCCTCCACCACTAAAACCACCCTAACAAACTCTCCTCCACCACCAAAACCACCACAAAACCTCCACCAATTCACTAATACTCAGAATTATCATCGATACAATCACAAATCAATACAAAAACAATCCCATCGGTTCATAACATTCAACCGGTTTCAACATTTTCCGGCGACGAGATCGAACTCAGCAACAACGTCCACGGATTTGAGGTTGGAACACGTGAAAGAAGAAGGTGAGCAGAATCAAATTGAGTCCAAGCTCCAATCGAATTTTGCGAAAGACCAGAACCACAGGCTCAACGAGAAGAAGAATCCAGGACCAAACTTACCGAAACCGTAACGGGATTGAAGGAGGACGAACGCGCAAGGGGAAGGAACAAAAGCAGACTTGAAGTCTTCCTTTCTAAATAGTTGTCTCCGAATCTAATAGAGGTAACGCCATTTCATTCTCTTCTTGCTTCGATTTGCTCTGTTTCCATGTTCCTATTTGCGTTGAATTAGTGTATGAAACGTTGTGTTGATGTTTGTTGTTTTGATCCGCTTGCAAAATTTGAATAAGAAGAATGTTAAAAAGGAAGGATGATTTGAGAGAAGAGAGGTATGGTTTGAGTTTGTCTGTATGTATGTTGCTGTAGTGTAAACCAAGAAGAAGAGTTTTTACGGTTGAAAGAAGAAGATGAGGAAGAAAAGGGTCCTTTGACCCGTTTTGCAAACCATGACCCGCTCCAGGCCCATTTGTCTTCTTGTTTTTTTAAAAAATTACTACAGTTTTGCTGTTGGCACCAAGTTACATGCTAATTACACCTCCGCCATGCCCTTTTCATGTAAAAAATTTCCACAATTTTTCTTGTGACTTTCTTGACGATTTTGTGAGAATTTTGGACGTATTTCGTATGTTGATTTTGATCCAAAGTAGGTGAAGTAACTTTGATTGCGTCGATTTCGTTTTTTTTTTTAATTCTTGGTGTCAAATTGTGTTAAAAATTTCTAAGACTTGTGTGATTCTTGCTTGGCTCATAATTGTTGGTACTTGATGTTCGCTTGCGAAATGTGATTTCATGCTGAAATTCACTTCAAGATTATGTGCAACTTTCTTGTGCTTTTGGCTCACTTTTTCTTATAAAACTTTGTGCAATTTTGAAGTGATTTTGGTTCTTGAATTTAGCACATAATAGTGACTTTGAATATGCATTTTTTTGAAGTGAATTGGCCTCTTGATTTTGTATGTACTTGCTGTTCGGTTTGGTTTCTTATCATGGATTTTGTATTATGTGAATAATGTGTATTTCTTGCGTCAAATAAAGTGCGAATAGACTTGGAAATACTATGATTGTCTTGCATGCTAATGTCCCTTAATTTCTCACATCATGATGAATTTAAAACTCTTGGAATATTACCATTGACGTGAGGATTATAGGCCTTAGTTTTGTCTTAGAATTTTAGTAATCTTTCAAGTACTATTTCATCATGTTTTTTTGATTAAGTTCTTGGTCGTCTCTTTGTTGTTTCTAGTTACTTTAATTCTCTTTACTTGTTTCTATTTCTTTTCTATATTTTTGCGCTACTAACCGCTTTCCTTTCATGTTTCATGAGCATATTTCATTCTTCCATTTTAGTTTCATTTCTTGCATATTAATTTTTACCAAAGCTTAGAATGTAAAAAAACTTAGGAGCTTTTGTAATATTTTACTTCATGTTTTTAATTTCTTGGCAAAGAGGCCATAGAATGTATCTAGGGCATGATGTAATGAGGACAATGGACTCTAATGATGTACACCGACACAAACACCGACACAAGCACACACACCACTTTAGATATAGCTAGAATATGCATGTTTAGATGTATGTTTAGGATTGTATGTTTAGATGAATGCCTAGGATTCATACTTTAGAAAAATCAATTTTCCAAAAAATGTGAACAAACCTCACTCAAATCATTTTCAAAATAAACCTTGGGGTCAAAACCCCATTTATATTTTCCTTTTATTTTCTTAATCAAACTTCAATGAAAAATAATCAAACTTTGACTTCTTTTGCAAAATGACTAATTCAACCTCACAATTTCCTAATCTCATGCCCTTGAGGCCTCTTTCTCATTCTTCAAAATTCCATTTTCAAACTTAAAATTAACCAACAAAAACAAAAACATTTTTGGAAGAGAACTACGGTGGATTTGATCCCTTAAACGGGTACGTAGGCAAGGAACAAAATTCCTTCAATTCAACTAAAATAAAAATCCAAAAACATTCTTCTCCCTCCAATTCTTCACTTAGAAAACTCTTAGGATTAATAACATTTTCAAAATAGCATTTAAAAATAAAGCGCGCGCGTAGAAATTAAAGACGGTTCCTATAGAATACTATAGTCGTTATGGGTGCCTAACACCTTCCCGTAGCGAAAACAACTCCCGGACCTCGATTCTCAAGGGTTTTGCTTACTTTTTCCCTTCCCAAGAAAAAATAAGATATCACTGGTTAAAAAGGTTCAAACGTAATCAATGTTTGACACCCGAAAACCAAGATAAAACAGCTGGCGACTCCGCTGGGGAATTCGAGAGTTACGCCTAGTCTTTATTTTTTACGCTTGCGCTTGTATTTTTACTTGTTTCTTTTACTTGCTTTCCTATGTGAATAAATGTTTAATTTCTTGCAAACGTGTGGGGTGAGAATATCAAAAGTCCTGCACCCGGGCTGAGTGAACTTAGGATTTAGGAGGGATATAATCGACAATTCATTCCGGGGGTTGCCTCGTGTTTTGGATTATGCGATCAATCCCACATAGCTGAGGCATTTTAGGGGTGATGTTGTCGGCGCGTGTTGTCGCGTTTAGGCACTTTGCTTCTAATTGTTCTATGACGCTATGAACCGTAGATAACCAAACCCATCCATGGCCGTTTTTCTAGGATGTAGTGCGGAGGCTAAACCGAGTGTTGTCTCGAGTTTTAGTCGTCACGCGATACTACACTCAAGTTAGACCTTCCACGGATAATCACGGAGCGAGTGTTGTCTCGTGACACCGTGATATACGTCGGAGAGGTTGCAACTTGGGAACCTTTTTAGAACCCGGTTACTATTATCCTAAAGCCCTAGTTTCACCGGACACCGTGTCCACCCATGACTCCTCGACTTTAAACTTCAACCCATCATGTTTTCTCCGAACTTGAACATAATCATGCATTCATGCATACATGCATACATGCATAAACTTTTTTTCCATGCATTTATCGGAGGACTTAGACAAGTCATCTTTTGAATATCACGGATGTGAACGCCAAGTGATACCATCTCAACTAAACTTTTAGTTTTGATCAAGATTTTCAAATAAACCGTGTTTCTCCGTGATGTTCACAACCACTTTGACAAGTCTTCCGACAAAAAAAGAGTCTTTTTGCATTTGCATATCATGCATCATATGCATCATTCATCGGTCACAAATGGCTTCCCGTGCTCATTGTCTACCTGGTTTTGTCCGCCGCAGTCTGAAAAGTGGCTCGTGTTCGCAAAGTCTACCAACCAGATAGAGTTTATCAGACAAGATTGTACAAGAGAAGAAACATGGTTAACCTTGAGGAAGAGAATGCCAGCCCCTCGGGCCAGCCCGTTGAAGAGTCTAATCTGGACGAGATTTTGAGGCTCATCAAGAAGAGCGATTATAAGATTGTTGACCAGCTGCTGCGAACCCCGTCAAAGATATCTATCCTGTCTCTGCTCATGAGCTCAGAGGCTCATAGGAAAGTGTTAATGAAGATACTGGAGCAAGCTTATGTTGACCACGAAGTCTCTGTGGATCAGTTTGATGGGATAGTGAGTAATATTACTGCCTGCAACAACTTGGGGTTTGGTGACGATGAACTCCCCGAAGCAGGGAAACACCACAATTTGGCTCTACATATCTCGGTGCACTGCAGATCTGACATGATATCCAATGTGTTGGTGGACACTGGATCGTCTCTGAATGTAATGCCTGAATCCACACTAAGGCAATTGAGTCATCATGGAATTTCTCTGAGGGGTAGTAGCTATCCGGTTAAAGCTTTTGATGGATCCCGCAAGGATGTTCTCGGGGAGGTAGACTTGCCAATTACCATTGGTCCTGAGACATTTCAGATTACTTTCCAAGTCATGGATATCAATGCTTCTTACAGTTGCCTCCTCGGAAGACCATGGATTCATGACGCTGGAGCAGTCACTTCTACTTTGCATCAGAAGCTCAAGTTCATGAGAAACGGTAAGATTGTCACTGTACATGGTGAAGAGGCATTTCTGGTTAGCCAAGTATCATCTTTCTCTTGTGTTGAAGCAGGGTCCGCTGAAGGGACGTCGTTTCAAGGTTTGACCGTTGAGGGTGCAGAACCCCGAAGGGCTGGTACTAGCATGGCTTCACTGAAAGACGCCCAGAAGGTTGTTCAAGCAGGGCAAGCTGCCGGCTGGGGCAAAGTAATTCAGATTCTGGAAAACAAGCGTAAAGAGGGCCTTGGATTCTCCCCGACATCTGCTGTTTCAAAGGGAACCTTCTACAGTGCTGGGTTCATCAATGCTATTACTGAAGATGCTGCTGAAGGTGGTCACGTGCCTACATTTGTTATACTAGGAGGCACTGTGAGAAATTGGGAAGCCATTGATGTTCCTTTAGTCATGCATGCTTCCATGTAATGTGTTTTGTTGCTCATGTTTTCTTTGTTTTCAAAATAACAATCCTTTCGCTCTGCCCAAGGCGAAAGTGATATCATTGTAAGGGCATGTTTGTTTCGGCATTGCCGTTATTAATAAAAGTTGTCGTCTTTTCCGCGACTCTTTGTTTTTTACTTTTTAGTGCCTTTTTCTTGGAAATAATGGTAATGCCAGAAAAAACCAAAACATCTGTATTTTTCTTATTAATTTCAAAAATCTGCATGAAAAACTTTTTCTAAAACCATCCCAATCATATTATGCAGATTGAACCATAATAAACCCGTTGAACACAGTGACCCTATGGTTCCTCCAAATTTTGAATTCCCTGTATATGAAGCTGAAGATGAGGATGAGGATGATGAAGAGATACCATATGAGATCACTCGACTGCTTGAGCAAGAAAGAAAAGCCATTCAGCCTCATCAGGAAGAGATTGAACTCGTCAACCTGGGTACTGAAGAGAACAAGCGAGAGATTAAGATTGATGCTGCACTGGAGCCAGAAGTGAAAAAGAAGATTACTCAGCTTCTCCATGATTATCCAGATGTCTTTGCATGGTCCTATGAAGATATGCCGGGTTTAGATCCCCAGATTGTGGAACATCGGATACCGACAAGACCTGAATGTCCTCCTGTCAAACAGAAATTGAGAAGGTCTCGTCCAGACATGGCTCTTAAGATCAAGGCTGAAGTACAAAAGCAAATTGATGCGGGCTTCCTCATGACAGCTGAATATCCTGAGTGGATTGCCAACATCGTACCAGTACCAAAGAAAGATGGGAAAGTTCGAATGTGTGTTGATTACAGAGACCTGAATAAAGCCAGTCCGAAAGATAACTTCCCATTGCCTCATATTGATGTGCTTGTTGACAGTACTGCTCAATCCAAAGTGTTCTCCTTTATGGATGGTTTCTCTGGTTATAATCAAATACGAATGTCTCCTGAAGATAGAGAAAAGACGTCCTTCATCACTCCGTGGGGAACATTCTGTTATAAAGTGATGCCGTTTGGCTTGATAAATGTTGGTGCTACCTATCAAAGAGGTATGACAACTCTATTTCATGATATGATTCACAAAGAGATCGAAGTATATGTTGATGATATGATTGTGAAGTCAAGTGATGAAGAGCAGCATGTTGTGTATTTGAAAAAGATGTTTGAAAGACTGAGAAAGTACAAGCTGCGGTTGAATCCTAACAAGTGCACATTTGGTGTAAGGTCTGGAAAGTTGCTAGGCTTCATTGTCAGCCAAAGAGGCATTGAAGTTGATCCTGACAAAGTCCGAGCCATCAGAGAGATGCCGGCCCCTCAAACTGAGAAGCAAGTCAGAGGTTTCCTCGGACGTCTGAATTACATTTCAAGATTCATATCTCACATGACTACTACCTGTGGACCAATTTTCAAATTGCTCAGAAAGAATCAGCCTGTTGTATGGAATGATGAATGTCAGGAAGCTTTTGATAGCATTAAAGAATACCTGTTGGAGCCACCTATCCTTGTCCCGCCAGTGGAAGGAAGGCCTTTGATTATGTATCTGTCAGTGTTAGATGATTCAGTGGGTTGTGTTCTCGGTCAACAGGATGAGAGTGGTAAGAAAGAACATGCTATCTACTATCTGAGCAAGAAGTTCACCGACTGTGAGACTCGGTACACAATGCTTGAAAAGACTTGTTGTGCTTTAGCTTGGGCTGCCAAACGCCTGCGTCATTATATGGTGAATCATACAACTTGGTTGATATCCCGAATGGATCCAATCAAGTACATCTTTGAAAAGCCTGCGGTTACTGGAAAGATTGCACGTTGGCAAATGTTGTTGTCTGAATATGATATTGTGTACAAAGCTCAGAAAGCAATCAAAGGAAGTGTCCTTGCTGAGCATCTTGCTTGTCAACCTCTTGATGATTACCAGCCAATTAAGTTTGATTTCCCTGACTAAGAGATCATGTATCTGAAAGCAAAAGACCGTGAAGAACCACTGATCAATGAAGGGCCGGACCCCAATAGCAAGTGGGGATTGGTGTTTGATGGTGCTGTTAATGCTTATGGTAAAGGAATTGGAGCCATCATTGTAACTCCTCAGGGGCACCACATTCCTTTCACCGCTCGAATAACTTTTGAATGCACAAACAACATAGCTGAATATGAAGCGTGCATCTTGGGCATTGAAGAAGCCCTTGATCTGAGAATTAAGCACCTTGATATCTATGGAGATTCTGCACTTGTTATTAACCAGATAAAGGGTGAATGGGAGACTCATCATGAGAAGCTGATCCCTTACCGTGACTATGCAAGACGTCTGTTGACATACTTTACCAAGGTTGAGCTGCACCACATCCCTCGGGATGAAAATCAGATGGCTGATGCTCTTGCCACTTTGTCTTCCATGTTTCGTGTCAATCACTGGAATGATGTTCCCGTAATCAAAGTGCAGCGTCTCGATAGACCCGCTCATGTGTTTACCATTGAAAATATGCCAGATCAGGCTGATGAAGATGTGAATGATAAGAAGCCTTGGTATTACAACATCAAACAATTCTTGCAGAATCGTGAATATCCACCTGGCGCTCCCAACAGGGATAAAAAGACTTTGAGACGATGGGCTAGTAAATTCCTTCTGGACGGAGAAATCCTATACAAGAGGAACTATGACATGGTCTTGTTGAGATGTGTTGATAAACAAGAAGCTGAGAAGTTGATGCATGATGTACATGATGGTACTTTTGGGACCCATGCTTCGGGTCACACTATGTCAAGGAAACTGTTAAGAGCCGGCTATTACTGGATAACTATGGAGCGTGACTGCCACAAACATGCTAAGAGATGCCACAAGTGTCAAATTTATGCTGACAAGATTCATGTGCCTCCACACGCCCTCAATGTTATATCTTCCCCATGGCCTTTCTCTATGTGGGGCATTGACATGATCGGAAGAATTAAACCAAAAGCTTCCAATGGACATCGTTTCATTCTAGTGGCAATTGATTATTTCACCAAGTGGGTTGAAGCTGCTTCCTATGCCAATGTGACCAAGCAAGTAGTAGTCAAGTTTATCAAGAATAATATCATATGTCGATATGGTGTTCCCAACAAGATCATCACTGGCAATGGTTCCAATCTGAACAATAGTATGATGCAAGCTTTATGTGAAGAATTCAAAATCGAACATCACAACTCTTCTCCTTATAGACCTCAGATGAATGGTGCAGTTGAGGCCGCTAACAAGAACATCAAGAAGATTGTTCAAAAGATGGTCACTACTTACAAAGACTGGCATGAGATGCTACCGTTTGCCTTGCATGGTTACCGAACTACGGTGCGCAGTTCAACCGGGGCAACTCCCTTCTCTCTTGTGTATGGCATGGAAGCAGTTCTCCCTCTGGAAGTGGAGATCCCATCTCTTCGAGTAATCATGGAAGCAAAGTTGACTGAGGCTGAATGGTATCAAAGTCGGTATGATCAGTTGAATTTGATTGAAGAGAAACGTATGGATGCTATGACTCATGGACAGTTGTATCAAGTGCGAATGAAGAATGCTTTTGACAAGAAAGTCCGACCGCGAGAATTCAAGGAAGGCGAACTTGTATTGAAAAGAAGGATAAGTCAGCAACCCGACCCAAGGGGCAAGTGGACACCTAACTATGAAGGTCCTTATGTTGTCAAGAAGGCTTTCTCTGGTGGTGCTTTGATTCTTACACACATGGATGGTGTTGAACTCCCAAACCCTGTTAATGCCGATATAGTCAAGAAATACTTTGTCTAGAAAGAAAAGAACAGCGTGGTAGGTCGAAAACCCGAAAGGGCGGCCTAGGCAAAAATGCGCTTCCCGGTGGATCGAAAACCCGAAAAGGCGATCCAGGCAAAAGTTAGGGACAAAAAAATGAATATGAAGAAGCTCGCTGAGATTGTACGCAACTCAGGCAAGAATGAGCGCCTCGATGAGCCGAAAACCCGAAAGGGCGGTTCATGCAAAAATGAGGTTGACAATAAAAGACAAGTAACTATATCTGGCAAATCACCATCACCCCTTGGGGCATCTGCAACTGTCAATGATCGTCTTCATCAGAGGCTTCTGCACTTGTGAATTCAAAATTTCTATGAAATGTAGCGGTCATCGTGTTCAATGTATCACCAACCAATAAAATTACCATTTTCCAAGCTTTGTAAATCCGTGAAGTCATGCCTTTGGCTGATTTTCACTCTCCTACATCAATTTGAGCCTTTCTATTGTTTGAAACTCTATTTTTCTTTCTACTTTCAATGCTGTATATAAAACATTTTCTTTCTATTTGATGATGTCAATGTCTGAAACAAACATCTTTTGAAAATTGAAAAATCTTTTTCCGTCTATTTTGAAAGCAAACCTGAGCAATAAGGTACATTTCAATGAAACACGCATGAATGAATGAGTGTCAATGTCTATTTCAATACATGTTACAAGCAGATTACTCCCCAGGATGATCTGTGGTCAATGGCAAGAATGAAAAAACAGAATGAAAATGAAAGTGAAAAAATGAAAAATGAAAATGAAAAGCTCGCTAAGTTGAAAACCCGAAAGGGCGGCTTAGGCAAAAATGAGCACCCCGCTGATTGACAACCTATGAAGGCAATTCGGGCAAAAATGGGGCAATGAAAAGAATCTATTCCCCGGTGAATCGAAAACCCGAAAGGGCGGTTCAGGCAAAAGTGGGGTTTGAAAATAAAAAATGAAAAAATGAAATATATAAAAGCATTGACCACAGATGCGAACATCCAATGTTTACCCAGCACTAACACGCCTAGCAACGGCGACCTGTATCCAAGAACCTTCCAAGGGTCCTCCTTTACAAGTTTTATTGCCCTCAGCCATGGTTTTGATACGTCTCTCAAACGACGGTCTCTCCAAAGAGGTTTTCCCCTGTGAGTATGTCGCAGCATGAGCCACTACGTGCCCAATCTTCCAATGTCTTGTCTGCCTTTGTGAAATTTCTCTGCCAAATTGCCAACCAATCATGCATTTCAAGCATTCATACATGCATAATCATGCATTTTATGTGCTCATACATCCAATAATCTTGCTATACCATGCATACATGTTGCATATCCAACTGTCAAATGTCAATATCCAATGTCAATGTCAATGTTAATGTCAAATGCCAATGTCAATGTCAATGTCAATGTTAATGTCAAATGCCAATGTCAATGTCAATGTCAATGTTAATGTCAAATGCCAATGTCAATGTTAATGTCAAATGCCAATGTCAATGTCAATGTCAATGTTAATGTCAAATGCCAATGTCAATGTCAATGTCAATGTTAATGTCAAATGCCAATGTCAATGTCAATGTCAATGTCAATGTTAATGTCAAATGCCAATGTCAATGTCAATGTCAATGCCAATCCAATGTCAATGTCAATGTCAATGTCAATTTCAATATCCAATGCCAATGTCAATGTCAATGTCAATGCCAATGTCAATGTCAATGTCAATTTCAATTTCCAAGCCAATGTCAATGTCAATGTCAAATTCAACTTTCAATTCAATTCAAATCAATGTCAATTTACTTTTGGGCCAACAAAAATGGTCATGTCTATTTTCAAATCAAGTCAATGACAATTTACCCTCAATTGGTATCCTGTTAAACCAGACTTTCAATTTGTATCTTGTTACTGGTCAAGTGCAAGGTTCAATCCAAAAAGAACCACTTGTACCTGCTTATATGTCTATGTTTCCGGTCAAACGGCAAGTTCGATCCAAAGAACAGTTTGTACCCTTTGCTTATGTTTTGTTTCCGGTCAAACGGCAAGTTCGATCCAAAGAACAGTTTGCACCTACTTACATGTTGTGGTATTGATCAAGTGGCAGGTTCGATTAGAACAGCTTGTATCTACCTTTTGTCTATATTTCCGGTCAAGTGGCAAGTTCGATCCAAAGAACAGCTTGTACCCATTTCTTGTTTGTATTTCCTCGGTCAAGCGGCAAGTTCGATCCAAAGAACAGCTTGTACCTATCTTTTGTTTGTATTCTCTCGGTCAAGTGGCAAGTTCGATCCAAAGAACAGCTTGTACCCGTCTCTTGTTTGTATCTCTCGGTCAAGTGGCAAGTTCGATCCAAAGAACAGCTTGTACCTGTCTATTTGTTGCCCGTTCTTTCTACCTTGATGTCTATAAATCCCTTGGTGGTGTGACACAGCCCGTAGATTCCGGTTCGATTGTCTTGCATTCATAAATGAAATATTGCATGGCATTCATGTTTTTTGAAAATCTGAAAACGTATTTTTATGTCCAAAAGCAGTGCAAATGTTAATATTTAAGTATCTTCGTCCCGTCAACTCTAAGACTTCGTCTCTTGACTCCCCGGACAAAGAAACTTAAATAGGGGCAGCTGTTATACCCTAATTTTGGACCTAAAAATACTTGTTCAATTCTTCCTTTCTTGCATTATAAGTCATTTGATATGTCTCTGATTAATTGCATCGTTCTCTGCATTTTATTTCAATGTTATTTGCAAAATTCACATGAAAGGGTATTTTAGTCATTTCCTGCATTCAATTCATTTTAATCCTTGAAAATTGTTTGAGTCTTTTAAATTGGTTTGTATAAGTCCTTGTTTCAATCTCATGTCAAAATTCATTTCAGAAAATATCAGTTGAGTCATCTTTTAGTCAGTTTAGCCCCTAGGGGCATTTTAGTCATTTCCTGTGTTAAAATTTCTTTCAATCTTTTAAAAATTTGTTTAAGTCCTTTCAAATAGTGTGAATAAGTCTTCATTTCAATTCTATGTCAAAATCCATTTTAAAATTGCATTTGAAGTCATTTTCGAGTCAATTTTGCCCCTAGGGGCATTTTAGTCTTTTCACGTGTTAAAACCCTGTTTAAATTCTAAAAATTGTCTCTGAGTATTTTATGTTGCTTGTATGAATTCTTGCTTTAATCCCTTGTTAAAAAAAAATCATTTTTAAATTGCATTTGAGTCGTTTCGAGTCATTTTAGTCCCTAGGGGCGTTTTGGTCATTTCACATAATATTTCTGATTCGTTTTAATCTGCTTTGTTGTTTTTAATCGTCTCGTTTTACGTTAAGTTTCAATTTACTTTTTCAATTCAATTTTAGTTTTAATTTTCATTTTAGTCCGCGCACTTTTGTTATTTACGTTTTAATCCCTTTTAAGTTTGTTAGAGTCCAAGTGCCATGTGTCCAAATGTTATTGGTTCTTAAGAGTTTGTTAGAGTCCAAGTCCATGTGGCATTTCCTCATTGGTCCAAGCATCCCTTTCATCACCTATATAAGTCAAAGTCTTGGTCAATTTTTCACTACCAATCATTTTTTTACAAAAATTCCACAAAAAAAGTCATAAAATTTTTCTCTCTTTTCCCTCTTTTCTTCCTCACGTGACCCTTTTCTTCTCCTCCATAACCAACTTTCTCATCCTCCATAACCACCACTTTTTTCCCTCTAACTAACTCCACCACCATAACTAACTCCTCTAACCAACTTTTCACCACCACCAAAACCACCCTAACTACTTTTTTCACCACCACTTCACCACCCTAACAAACTTTCCTCCACCACTAAAACCACCCTAACAAACTCTCCTCCACCACCAAAACCACCACAAAACCTCCACCAATTCACTAATACTCAGAATTATCATCGATACAATCACAAATCAATACGAAAACAATCCCATCGGTTCATAACATTCAACCGGTTTCAACATTTTCCGGCGACGAGATCGAACTCAGCAACAACGTCCACGGATTTGAGGTTGGAACACGTGAAAGAAGAAGGTGAGCAGAATCAAATTGAGTCCAAGCTCCAATCGAATTTTGCGAAAGACCAGAACCACAGGCTCAACGAGAAGAAGAATCCAGGACCAAACTTACCGAAACCGTAACGGGATTGAAGGAGGACGAACGCGCAAGGGGAAGGAACAAACACAGACTTGAAGTCTTCCTTTCTAAATAGTTGTCTCCAAATCTAACAGAGGTAACGCCATTTAATTCTCTTCTTGCTTCGATTTGCTCTGTTTCCATGTTCCTATTTGCGTTGAATTAGTGTATGAAACGTTGTGTTGATGTTTGTTGTTTTGATCCGCTTGCAAAATTTGAATAAGAAGAATGTTAAAAAGGAAGGATGATTTGAGAGAAGAGAGGTATGGTTTGAGTTTGTCTGTATGTATGTTGCTGTAGTGTAAACCAAGAAGAAGAGTTTTTACGGTTGAAAGAAGAAGATGAGGAGGAAAAGGGTCCTTTGACCCGTTTTGCAAACCATGACCCGCTCCAGGCCCATTTGTCTTCTTGTTTTTTTAAAAAATTACTACAGTTTTGCTGTTGGCACCAAGTTACATGCTAATTACACCTCCGCCATGCCCTTTTCATGTAAAAAATTTCCACAATTTTTCTTGTGACTTTCTTGACGATTTTGTGAGAATTTTGGAAGTATTTCGTATGTTGATTTTGATCCAAAGTAGGTGAAGTAACTTTGATTGCGTCGATTTCGTTTTTTTTTTAATTCTTGGTGTCAAATTGTGTTAAAAATTTCTAAGACTTGTGTGATTCTTGCTTGGCTCATAATTGTTGGTACTTGATGTTCGCTTGCGAAATGTGATTTCATGCTGAAATTCACTTCAAGATTATGTGCAACTTTCTTGTGCTTTTGGCTCACTTTTTCTTATAAAACTTTGTGCAATTTTGAAGTGATTTTGGTTCTTGAATTTAGCACATAATAGTGACTTTGAATATGCATTTTTTTGAAGTGAATTGGCCTCTTGATTTTGTATGTACTTGCTGTTCGGTTTGGTTTCTTATCATGGATTTTGTATTATGTGAATAATGTGTATTTCTTGCGTCAAATAAAGTGCGAATAGACTTGGAAATACTATGATTGTCTTGCATGCTAATGTCCCTTAATTTCTCACATCATGATGAATTTAAAACTCTTGGAATATTACCATTGACGTGAGGATTATAGGCCTTAGTTTTGTCTTAGAATTTTAGTAATCTTTCAAGTACTATTTCATCATGTTTTTTTGATTAAGTTCTTGGTCGTCTCTTTGTTGATTTCTAGTTACTTTAATTCTCTTTACTTGTTTCTATTTCTTTTCTATATTTTTGCGCTACTAACCGCTTTCCTTTCATGTTTCATGAGCATATTTCATTCTTCCATTTTAGTTTCATTTCTTGCATATTAATTTTTACCAAAGCTTAGAATGTAAAAAAACTTAGGAGCTTTTATAATATTTTACTTCATGTTTTTAATTTCTTGGCAAAGAGGCCATAGAATGTATCTAGGGCATGATGTAATGAGGACAATGGACTCTAATGATGTACACCGACACAAACACCGACACAAGCACACACACCACTTTAGATATAGCTAGAATATGCATGTTTAGATGTATGTTTAGGATTGTATGTTTAGATGAATGCCTAGGATTCATACTTTAGAAAAATCAATTTTCCAAAAAATGTGAACAAACCTCACTCAAATCATTTTCAAAATAAACCTTGGGGTCAAAACCCCATTTATATTTTCCTTTTATTTTCTTAATCAAACTTCAATGAAAAATAATCAAACTTTGACTTCTTTTGCAAAATGACTAATTCAACCTCACAATTTCCTAATCTCATGCCCTTGAGGCCTCTTTCTCATTCTTCAAAATTCCATTTTCAAACTTAAAATTAACCAACAAAAACAAAAACATTTTTGGAAGAGAACTACGGTGGATTTGATCCCTTAAACGGGTACGTAGGCAAGGAACAAAATTCCTTCAATTCAACTAAAATAAAAATCCAAAAACATTCTTCTCCCTCCAATTCTTCACTTAGAAAACTCTTAGGATTAATAACATTTTCAAAATAGCATTTAAAAATAAAGCGCGCGCGTAGAAATTAAAGACGGTTCCTATAGAATACTATAGTCGTTATGGGTGCCTAACACCTTCCCGTAGCGAAAACAACTCCCGGACCTCTATTCTCAAGGGTTTTGCTTACTTTTTCCCTTCCCAAGAAAAAATAAGATATCACCGGTTAAAAAGGTTCAAACGTAATCAATGTTTGACACCCGAAAACCAAGATAAAACAATAATTATCTAACTTACAGACCTTGTTTTCTTGTCCATGAATCGCAAAACTTTCAGGTTGTTTCATATAGATTTCTTCTTCTAGTTCACCATAAAAAGAGGCAACTTTCACATCCATTTGGAGTACTATCGAGTTATGAACGGCGGCTAAAGGGACTAGTACTCTTATGGATATGATTTTCGTGACTGGTGAATGAATGTCGAAGAAGTCTATATTTTTCTCTGTCTAAAACCTTTGACTACAAGGAGAGCCTTGTATTCATCAACCGTACCATCAGGTTTTAGTTCCTTTTTCCAAAATCCAAATACAACCGATTGATTTTGCAACTATGAGACAAGTCAACCAAATGTCATGTTTTGTTAGACTCTAGAAGATTCATTTCATCGTTTATTGCTTTTTGCCATAATTCAGCATCCAATGAGGATATAACTTCTTTAAGGCTTAATGAATCTTCTTCCAATGTATAAACCAAGTTCATACTCTTTAGCATTTTTAGCTTTCTTACCTCCTTGAGGTTCTATAACATCTCGTATGATGTTTTCATAACTATTTCTAATTACATGAATGTGATTAGATATAGTGCCCCCACTAGTTCTTAATTTTTAGAAGGGAATTTAGTTTACCCCCACTAGTGCCCCCACTATTCTTTAATTTACAGGGGTACTTACTTCATAGAAATCAGCATCTTTTAATTCTATGATCACTTTAACATTTAGGTCCTAAAACCTATATGCTTCGTTATTTATAACATACCTAATGAATACACATTCATAGGCTCTACTAGTGAGTTTAACTCTCTTGGGGTCCTGAAGCCAAATATAGTCCGGACAATCCCAAGTTCAAAAATAAGACAAGTTGGATTGTCTTTTCTTCAAAAATTTCTTAATTAGAATTTTTGTTCTTAAACTTGGGTACTCTATAAATTTCAATTTTCGTTATAAAAATTGAACATTCAAGCATATCAATTTTATTTTCCAAAATTCACAGTCATCAAATAAATATGATAAAAACATCATTTTATCATTTCTAATTTATGTGTCATCAAATTCACACATATCATAATTTATTATGTTTAGAGATTCATATTCTCTAAATTCTGATTTATATGAACTTTTGGTTCATATATCTTGACTGCAATAAATAAAATTGTCTAATTATAACGTTGGAATTAAATCCAAGTTACTCAAATTTAAAATTAAAAGCTTGTTCGTGATCAATTTTGACATGTCAAATATTAAAATCACACAACTAATAAAATAGAAGGAGAGTTTAATTTTGAACATACCATCAAAGACGCAGTCTTTTTCCACAAGAATGCATGATACACAAGTCTCTCTTTAAGTCTGAGTCAACTCAGTCTTATTCAATAGAATTCTGAAATTCAGATTCTTTCATAATTTATACGAAACATTTGGAACAAATTTCTCGCATAATTTCCAGTTCATCAAAAAATCTTTTTAATTTGGTCCATTCCTTGATTTTTCAATGTTCTCATTTACAAATAGCAAATACCATCTGGATGGTAAAATTTTCCTCGTGTTCCTCGATACACTCCATATATCCAATAAGTTAACTTTGATTATAATTATACCATTCTGTAGCTACTCCATGAAGCAAACCGATTTATATTCCATAACCAAAGTGGTGTTGATTGCATAAATAACAAGTAGAGGAACAATTAATCCTTCTATCAAGTAAAGAGGATTAACTAGCATTATGTTATGCAAAATACACCGAACTGTACGGATCTGTCGAGGGACAATTTTCTATCCACAATTAACTCCACACTTTACAAATAAAAGGGATATGTGAATTTCATAGTGTTGTTGTTTTGATACAACAAGCACTTCTTCGTTTCAGTCGAAAGATGTATTTCTATAGCTTGATTTATCCTTAATGTATTTAAGGACAATTGAACCTCAATAATTAACTTCTTCGGTAGACATAACATATCGAAACGTCTTAAAATTGTTGTTTTTGGATTTCCAAACTATTGTATTTGGATTTCCAAATTCTATTATCTACCGAAGTTGTTACTAGGTTGAGTCACGACCAGGTCGCTCTCTTTAAGACGTTTCGTGGCACTACCCAAAGTTGTGCAAGGTAGACTATCAACCACGCCGCCTCCATGATAAAACAAGCCCAGCTACAACTGTGCGGTTAACTACTGCATTGTAGAAAACCGTTCGAGAATTACACCTTCAAATATGGTACTAAGACCACTCTTTAATACTAAAACCACTTTAATATGGTATTATTATCATTCTATATGGTGCTAAGACCACTCAAATATGGTGTTTCCACCATTCTAACCTTTAAGTTCTCCAAAATTTCAATATGGTACTACGACCACTCAAATATGGTGATACCACCATTTCTCCTCAAATAGAAAAATATTTAAATAATTTATATACTGTTAAGATCATTCATAATTCCGACGGGACATTATTATTACGAAAGGGACTATGATCTTAATAGTACTCTTTATTCCGAAGGGACTTAGATTATTGAAGGGACTGTGAACTTAAGACCACTCTTAATTTCGAAGGGACATTAAACCGAAAAGGGACTATGGTCTTAAAAACACTCTTAATTCCGAAGGGACAGAAAGGAGTAGAAGCAGAAGAAACTTGTTAACACAAGTCGGAGGGAGAAGAGAGAAACCGCACAGAAAGCATCAACTGTGCGATTTGGTGTGTGGAATGTACTGTGTGAGCTCTCTATTTATAGAAAAAATTCACAACTAATAAGTGAGAAACTTTGGGAACAAGTAATACATTACTTTGTCATTAAATAATTCACATATTAGATCTAGTACAAAAGTATCTCAATTGAGTACCAAAATATATTATATTTAGTATAAAAATACTTTAGCAAAACTTGGGGACTAAGAAAGCACTTTCTAATAATGATTAAATTAATTATTTAATTTATCATTTCCAAATAATAAAATATATATATCAATATATATTTTTTCTCTAGTGCTTATGTACCCCCATTAATTAGAGGTACACCCCCACTATATGAACACTACTAATGTGTGTGTTCCATCCGATGTGGGACTTCCACTTTTTTCAATTCACACAACACTAGTTCTACCCAACATGGGAATTTGTGTTTAGTCTTTTTAACTCAATTTCCACACATGTTCCAACAAAGTCTTTGTCAACTTCAATATTTGATTTATTCTCATTCTCTTTCCTTTTCTCTGAAGTGATATCCTCATTTGGTTCCACGTAATGAATTATTTGTTGAGCTAAAAAGAAAATTTCCTACTATCTTCTCTAATCAGGCTTTTTCTTTAGTGTTTTCAAATCCCTTGGTGTCAAAATATTTCCTTAAACACTGAATTCGATAATTATATTATTGATATTGTAAAATTTTTTAATTTTTTTATATTATTTTGAATGATGACAATGTGTGACACTCTTGTATGTTTAAATATTAATTTTATTTTAATTTCGAAAATACTAGTCGGGGTTAGGGTGTTACATTCTGTAGTTGCACGAAAATTGGAAGGTTGGAAGATTAAAAACACAAAGTCATGAGACTTTGAGCTAGTGTGGTGTGAATTGAAAAAATATAATGTGGGGGTCCCATATAAAATAAAACACAAAAATTAATAGTATTTGTTTTTTAATTCATGCATATCAATTCTCATAATTTAACTTATGTTGATTGTGATAAGATTGAGAATCCAACTGAGTTTCCTATCTTTCCTCCATTCATATGAAAATTAGTTTATTTCTTCCACTTTAGTGGGTTAGTGTTTTTCTTTTTTTATCTTATCCACAAAAGTTGTTGAACGGATGAGTGAGTTTGTTTCTTTTTTATCTTATCCACAAGAGGATTTGAACTAACTGACTCCCACAATTGTAGCTAAATTCAGTTACAAAATCTCTATTTAAGTAGAGGACTTCACTCAGTTCATAAATGACACCAAAAAGTTCTATTGAGTTATCGAGAGCTCTTTCACGCCACTTCTCCCATTTCTTTTATTTCCCTTTTGAGATATAATGTCCCTTCGAATTTAAGAATGATCTTAAGAGCACAGTCCCTTCAATAATTTATTTCCCTTCAAAATAAAAAGTACTTTTATAATCATAATCTATTCTCAGGAATAATAATGTTCATTCTGAATTAAGAATGGTCTTAAAAGTATATATATACCCTTTCGATAATTTTCGACCTTTGGATAAGTCAGAATATTGGTATCACCGTATTTGAGTGGTTGTAGTACCATATCGATATTTTGGAGAAAACAAAGGTTGAAATGGTGATAATACCATATTTGAATGATGTCAATACCATAATATAATGGTTTCAATATTAAACTTGAGTGGCCATAATAGCCATACTTAAGTGTGTAATTCTCGAACAATTTTCTTCAGTGCAGTAGTTAATCGCACAATTGTATCTGATATAGTTTTATCATGAAGACGGTGTGGTTGATAGTCTGTCTTGCACAACTTGGGAAGTGATGCAAAATGTTTTAAAGAGAGCGATTTGATCGTGACTGAACTTAGCAATAAATTCAGTGGACAAAAATGGCTTTTTAAAATAGACTTTAGAAATTTAAATACAAAAGTTTTGGAAATCCAAAAATCAAACATTAGTATCTATTTGAAAGTTGGAAAAAAAAAAAAACTTTTTCATTGAAAAAAATTGGAATCTAATTTAATCCCTTAGAAAGAAGTTTAATAGTTTCTCATAATTGTAAAATCAACGCACATGAGATTATATTTTAGAGACTAGTATTTTGAGTTAGTAAAATGGTAAACATTGTTTCACAGGGAATGAAATTGCTTTTAATCGAAAATATTGAAAATAATCATTTTCTTTTACGTTGTAAAAAATAATCTTTTTTGATAACAAATGACCTAGTGCGTGGCTGGTTTGGGATATTGGAGTTTGCTCCTCTCAAGGTCATAGGTTCGATTCCTTCTGATGCCAATTTCGGTGGACAAGTCTATACAAAGCTTTGATTTGACTTTAAATAAGATCCCCACAAGTGGGCGGTAGGGTTAATCCCCTCGAATTAGTTGGCTGTTATACCGGATACCGAGATTAAAAAAAAAGGGAATCAATCACTTAACGTTATTTTTTTAGAATGTTTTTTTTGTTTAGGTTGTGAAGTCAAATTGTTACAACTAAACCAACATTTTCTCATGGAATATTATTGCAATAACAAAATAAACATTAGAACGGGAAAGACATGAAATATGGTTAATTGTCGGAATGAACTCTATACTTATGAAGAATCGCAATGAAATCTTCAATGTACTGATTGTGAAGATCTTTTGAACCGATAACCTTGCTCATCTCTTTTGCGTTGTTTCTATAAGTACTTCCCTCCTCATGAACTATTGCCAACCTCAACGTTTGTGCTACACTTTCCTTAGTAAGTGACCCATCTTCCTCACTCCTTGGTACCTCAATAGCTACATTCTTTTCTACTAGTGCTCTTGAAAACAGACATTGATCTAGCAAATCCGGAAGGTTAACAAGAACGTGCCCAAAATTAAGCATCTCAATGACAGAACTTGCACCACAATGACAAATGCAACCCCCAATTGCCGCATCAGCCAATATCTTCCGTTGAGGTGCCCATGTTTTCCAAACAGTACCACGGTCTTTGGTTCTATCCTCAAATCCATATGGTAATTCAAATGTACCCTCTTTTAGATTTTTTAAAGACCAAAAGAAAGGTAACCCAGAAAGCTCGATTCCAAGAGCTAATTCAGTTAGATCTTGTTGGCTAAGCCTGGACTCGCTGCCCAATCCTATGAACAGAACAGATGATGGTTCTCTTGTTCCCAACCATGTCTTGATTTTCACCCAATCAGGGTTGTTTTCTTCATCTTCAACATCTCTTATTTGCAGGGATGGTGGAAGCAACCCCACTGGAACCACAGGCACGTTCATGTAAGAGACATAATCTAACCATTCTGCCTCAAGTTCTCTAGAGGTTCTTAGAAGAAGTATGTCACAACTTGAATTTAGTTGATTATAATCAAAATCAGGCATTTTTCCCGACTCGTCTTTAAGAGCTGAGAATGCTCTAATAATCTCATAAGGCTTGAGATGAATAGTTGTTTTGAAAGGAAGCCAATTTGGTGGACCACAAATGTCTTCCGCCGTTAAATTTGGCTTGACCTTATCCTTAGGTGGATCAAAGAAACATATGCTCCAAGCTGGGGTTATCTGGTAAAAAGCACACTGGATGTTGAGGCTTTTGGCTATTGGTGCTACCCAACCACTTGTAATATCATAGAAAACCCAATCAGGCTTTGATGAATTTTTGAGTATCTTAGTTACGTCGTCTTGAAAACCCTCATGAGCCATCTTAAGGTAACGGGTGGTGTTGGATGAAATGTCCATGGTGCTCTCTGCACCTTCTGGGAGTCCCTCTATACGTGGTAAAGGTAGCCTTACCAATTCGATGAATGGTTCAAGGGATTTGGGGGTTTTGGGCATGCGATCAATATTTTTGGGGGTGTTTACGAAGGTTACAAAGTGACCCTTTTGAGCAAGAATCTTGGCCAACTCGAAAAAAGGAAGTATGTGTCCCATAGCTAGCCATGGGAGCATCACAACATGAAGAGGTTTTTTGCCATCTTCATTAACAATGGAATCCATAAAATAAAAAAATAAAAAGACTTTGATTGTTTCTTTTGAAGGCACGATAGAAGAAAGTTGGGATGTATTAGTAACAACGTTCTCGGTTATACGTGACAGTGTTCTAATTGGGGGCTATATAAAGTAGTAGGTGGAGTATCCAAGAGTTGAAAACTAAATAAAAAAATGTTTTAAGATTTCTAACTCTGGTAACATTATTTAATTTCCACCACGAGGAACACGCTAATCACTCACGCTAATCACGCTAATCACGGGACTTGTATTGATATTGAAGGTGTGACCATAAGAACACAACTGGTGAAAGAACGTGAATACGCACGGGTACGGAAACAATTCGATAATTATTTTTTTGAGTAAGCAAAAGAATCTTTTATTAGAATATCCTACCTCCTATCTCTTATACATAGATTTTAGAATAGTGAAATGCGACAATACACCTGACATAAGAAAAAGAAAAACACAAACAAAACAAAAAATGACATGTGGCAAGTTGAATTATAAACATATGAAAATGAAAATAAACATATTTGTTACAATTTTAAAAATTAAATTTCAATTACTACCATTTATGGCTTACCAAAAGGATAAAACATACACCAACCATTAAATATTAAGCTATACTAATTAAGTTCAATAACAATTTAAAAAAAAAAAATAAGGAATTAAATTAAATTAACATAATGAAAAAAAGTCAATTTTTTTGTCAATAAAAAAGTCAAATTTATATTTTATTTTATTTTATATATACATATATATATATATATATAAATATATATATATATATATGTATATATATTATGTTTCGAAATTCAAAATTCAATTTCGAAAATAATAATAACAATAATATTTTAAAATGAAATTAAAAAATGTTATACATTTTTTTTTCGTGTTGACTATCGATTCATTCGTCATACTTTAGACCCGCACTTAATTGTTATAATTGTTTAGGGTTGGATCCACGTTGTGGTTTTTTTTTTGTTTTGTCTGTTTGGATTGTTGCATGGGTCAGGTTTTATGTCCCCCCAGTTTTTAAAATAATATATATATATATATATATATATATATATATATATATATATATATGAGCAATTGGCAATAGATTAGAGTATGGTACAAACTTAGTTGGACACTATTTTTTTTGTCATTTTGCTCTTGGCTTATTGTTTTCACTGATTTTTGATAAACAACCGCTGGTTTAGAATTATTTACTTGCAAGATCAACCAGTAAATCTTAAGGACATATTGTGTTTCTTATTTTCCAGAAATTTATTATTGTTCTTGAAGAACTAGATAAAAAGAAGTAAATAAAACAATCGAATTCAACCCATTTGAATTCAATTGAAGTTATGTTAAATAAAAATAAGTGAGTTGCTCAAAAGAAACTGTTGAACAAGTGACTTCAAACACACAAGAGGGGGGGTGAATTGTGTTCTTTCAAAAACGATTTAAAATAAGCACTTAAAAAATAGTTTTACCCAAATAAAATAGAGTGCTTATAAAAGGATTAAATAAATATAAAAATAGATAGGGTGAGATAAAATAAATGACAAATAAAGTAACAGAGATAAAGGGATGAGAGAAAAGACACAAGAAGTTTATACTAGTTCGGCCTAAAACAACAAGGCCTAGTCTAGTCCCCAAGGAAAAGCCCCTTGAGATTTTCACAGCACAAGCTTTTAATTAGGATAAGCTGGTAACCTTTACAAATAACGAGCACTCTCCAAACAAAACAATCCTTTGTAGAAGAGTCTCTAAACCCAAGAGATATCACCTGATACGACACTGATAGGACCGTCTTGAAAAAGGTAAGGAACTTGACCCTAACCGCGACCTGCCGGTAGAACCACAGTTATCATATAAGGAACTTGACCCTAACCGTGACCTGCCGGTAGAACCAAAGTTATCAAACAAAGTGTGACCCTAACCGCGACTTGCCGGTAGAACCAACACTATAAAAGTTCTTATCCCAAGAACAAAGGAAAAATTCTCACAATAGAGAAAACTCAAATATATTAATCTTCAAATTGTGTTTTGAGAATTACATGAGCTTCTTATTTATAGCCTATGCTTGGAATACTAAAGATAATTTCCCACTACCATGCATTTACCAAAATACATTGATAAGTGCATGTTTATTACCTAGAAAATGGGCACTAACATGATTAAAATTCCCACTAGCCATTATAATAACTTAGAGCACTACTTTGAAGCATTTGGAGAGGCTAGGAGAATACAAAAGACCATCTAAAAATTCACCCAAAATAAAAAACGAAAATTGCTTATTAAAATGGAGAAAATTGGACTTTTAATGCTTCTTGTCATGTGAATTTTTTATAGGTTTCCTTCCACATGCTTAGTGAACTCTTGATCTCATCATTCTCCCCCTCTTCAAGAGGATTTGTCCTCAAATCCAAACCAGCAGTAAATGGAAGTGAGTTATGTGAAAATTGTTCTCCTTTTGATTCTTGAACATATGAATATTTCCAAATTCCATAATTGTTTCCTACGCTTTGAGGAAGTTCTTCTTCATTTTCCTTACAATCTTCTTTCACCTTTACTTTTTTCTCCTCATGAATTTCTTCTCTATCTTTTTTGTTACCGCTCTCTTTTTTCTCGTTCACTATCTCTTGCTTTTTCTCATTGACTAAACTCTCATTGATTTCTTTTCCGGTCTCTCCTTTCATGATTTGATATTGATCCACTTGATCATTTGTCAAAGTGATTTGCTGAGTTTTAAATGAAAATGTGTATGCTTTGGTGTGTTGATCATACTTTGCTCGATGTTTGTGATGCCACGGAAGCCCAAGTAACAAATCCCTCGTTTTGGAAGGCACCACATCACATAGAACCTCATCTTCATATTCTCCAAGTATGAATGACACTCGTACTTGTTTCGTCACAAGAACATTAGTCATATCTTTAAACTCTGGATCCTCGAGACTGTAAAGCATGTATGGTTTTGGATGCTCAAGTATTGGAAGTTCCCACTTCTCCACCATGGTTGTACTTGCAATATTGATCCAATATTTTCTATCAATATACAAGCCACAAACTTTATCATTCACAAGACATCTTGTAAAGAAAATATTTTTCTTTTGATTGGCTTCCATGAAATAGCACAAAAAAATAAAAATTGAAACTTTTGATTTTTTTTTCTCTCTTTTTTTTTCCTTGGAATAACAAGTCACAACAAGTTGTATGATAACTTTGGAGAAAGAAACAGCAATGAACAGTAGGTAATAATTAATAAAACGAGATGCAAATATATGATTTCAAAAACTGGATCCAAATCAAGGAGATGAATCAGTGGAATTCATGTGTTTGAACAATGAAATGAACTTTGATGAACAACAAGGAACAACAAGGAAATGGAACGGTGAATTAAATAAAATAGTAACACGGCTTCAAAGATTTCAGCAATGAAAGAAACAAGACTCTTCAAGGAGAGATAAGACCAAACAAAGAAATAGATTTGCCCCTTCTTTTTTTTTCTTCCAAAGGAATAAAATAAAAAGATGACACAAACTGAAACAAATAACAATGGCGAAACCTCTTTTTATACTTTTTTTTTTAAGGAAAAAAATAATAGAAGATAGATAGCACCTGATTTCAAGAGCCGGAGCTCTGATACCAACTGATACGACACTGATAGGACCGTCTTGAAAAAGGTAAGGAACTTGACCCTAACCGCGACCTGCCGGTAGAACCACAGTTATCATATAAGGAACTTGACCCTAACCGTGACTGCCGGTAGAACCAAAGTTATCAAACAAAGTGTGACCCTAACCGCGACCTGCCGGTAGAACCAACACTATAAAAGTTCTTATCCCAAGAACAAAGGAAAAGTTCTCACAATAGAGAAAACTCAAATATATTAATCTTCAAATTGTGTTTTGAGAATTACATGAGCTTCTTATTTATAGCATAGGCTTGGAATACTAAAGATAAATTCCCACTACCATGCATTTACCAAAATACATTGATAAGTGCATGTTTATTACCTAGAAAATGGGCACTAACATGATTAAAATTCCCACTAGCCATTATAATAACTTAGAGCACTACTTTGAAGCATTTGGAGAGGCTAGGAGAATACAAAAGACCATCTAAAAATTCACTTAAAATAAAAAACGAAAATTGCTTATTAAAATGGAGAAAATTGGACTTTTAATGCTTCTTGTCATGTGAATTTTTTATAGGTTTCCTTCCACATGCTTAGTGAACTCTTGATCTCATCATCACCTCTCTTGAAACCTTGGGATCGCACCCAATACAAATAAGAGTTACAATAATTAAATAATACATCAAATGTGTAGATATGACAAATTGAAGCACAAGTACTACAACTCAACTATGTAGTATAAAATAGCTCTCAAGATAATAAATTAGCAAGTGTAAAAATAATGAGAGTGACGAAATAATATTTTTCACAAAGTTTGAATGCAAATGTAAGTTCTTCAAAAGTGATAGCACGAGGCACCTATTTATATGAAAATGGTAATGAGGTGCTTGAAGAAAAGGTAGCCGTTGTACCAACATGAGATTACCCGTTGATGCCATTTTGTGAAAGATCATTGTTTTCAAAGTGAAATCCAATTATGGCATATAAAAATATTTGCAACGGTAAGAAAAACAATTAATTCCAACGGAAATAACCTTGATTGACCATAATCAATTGTATGAGTGCATAATCAATTTTGAAATTAAAACAAATAACATTGCAAGATATATATGATGTATTTTTAGTAGCCGTTGACACATTTGTAAACTATAATCAAATATACCATTTTTAAGCCATCAAGAAAAAAAGTTGTGCCAACCGTATCATTATCATAGGCATATATATAGTCATTACAAATTTGAAAGCATGCTGAAATATATTTTTATGAGTCAAAAATAATTATGCAATTTCGGTGATAAATTATGGCTTTTCATGTAAAAATATTTTTTTTATGTAAAATCACTTTAGATGAAAATTATTGTGAGTGTGTGATTTATTTTCATGAGAGCTTTTTCTACTACTTACAAATTGTCCTAATATAAACAAAAAACTCAAGACTTAAGACTTGATAGCTTGAATTTCTTCTCCGCTTTTTGCATTGTTGTTCTTCTAGGACTTCTTTTGTCAATCATCAAAACCATCGTATCCTGTCAAGGCATATATTCACAGAAACAAGTAAATTGTAAAGACATTTAAGAAAATGAATGTAAATTGGTACACATGTTCATACATTGCAACTTGTGACTCGTTTCTCTTTTCCATACGGATGATTTGAGTGTAAGTTTTGTGTATGATTGGATTGTGACCACTTTTCCTTGCGAGAAACTACTATTTATACTAATAGAAATAACTACCTAAATTTAAATTTGAAACTACAACTGCTATAAACTAACAACACTTATCTATTCAATTTGAATTTCGAATATATGTACCTTGGAAATATCTGTTGCTTGATCTTATCCGAAGCAAACTGCCCTTCGATACTCACGTCTGTCAAACTAAAATACGTGCTTCGAGCATTTCCAGTAAGTCCAACTTCAATTTAAATACATAAGAATAAGAGAGCATTCTTTATTTCTTCGATTATAAGGTCAACCTTGGTTTGAATGCATTTAAGATAGCTCTTTAAAAATATTGGCCAACAAATTGCCCCCAGAAACGTCATTTTCGACTCATCCTTTTGATAGGGAGAAAAAATGTTTTTGACCCCTGTGAACATAATCTGTTTCAGTTGAGATAGAGTTTATGACGTCATCGTCTGAAGAAGTAGTTCAAAGAAACCTTTATGGTGTCCGCACCATGGCTAGTGGGCCATGTTTCCAGTCATTGAGAACTACCATTTTTATTTATCTAAAAACTGTCAACATAAGATGTTGACATTTGTCCAGATCAAAAGGCTATAAAACAAGAGTTTTACCTTTCCCTTTCACCTTTCTATCTTCAAAAGTTTTTCATTGTTCTTTCTTCTTCTTCAGAGAAAAAAACTCCATCGCCATCCTCTAAAATCAGATTTTTTACTCAGAAATTTTTCATTTCTTCATTGTTTCAAACATTTATCAAAAATCGTCCGATCATGACTAACCCAGAAGGATCTTCTTCTCAGCCTTCAAATCGCGATGAACCCATTAACTTCTTAAGGGAGATTCCAAGTGGTAGTCTTCAATTTATAGAAGAACCGGATGTCAAAGAGGCTGAAGAAAAAATTTGGAAATCCCAGGTAATCATTTCATGCCCTAATTCACCACATGCATTTTTAGGACTTCTTCCAGACAACAAAGAAAACCCAGAAAAGCTTAGCGCCATTTTTCCTAGTTTTGAAAAACATTCACCTTTGATTTTTTCCAAAGGTCCTTACGACCTTAGTTTCTTGAAATCTAAGTTCAGGACAAAACCCAAACATGACAACAATGAGAAATATATTTGCTGGTTAAACAAGGTAGAGGGAAAAAAGGGTCAGTTCTGAAAAGATATAGGTATCTTTGACCTTATTCAGCTATCTAGGCAAGGACCTAAATATCATAATGAAATGATAATTGTTACCCTTCATTTTTGGAACCCTTCGACCAGTAGCCTCCATTTGAAATGTGGCATGCTCACGCCCACTCTACTATATGTTGTAGGTCTCACTGGTCTAAAACCCATTGGCCAAACTTCCAATCCAGACAATCATGATTCAAAATTTTCTTTTGACTTTGTCAGACTTGCGTATGGCAATTTTATAATAGACCAACATGTCACTACACGTGCTGAAGTCTCTGATAAAGAGCACATTGCCTTTTTACCCTATTGGTTATCCATGTATATCTTTTGTTCAAGATCCATACAAGTCCCTAAAGGCTTTAAAACCTTAGCCATTCAACTGCATGAAGGGAGAGACATTTTCCTTAGCAAACTCATTTTAGGGTCCTTGTATGATAATTTAAACCAAGCAGTGACCAGCATTAAAGAATTCAAATCAGGAAGCGGCCTGATTATTCCTGGTTCTATCTGGCTTTTCCAACTATGGCTCTTGGCCACTTTTAGAATAAAGCTGGCAGTCTGCCTTCCCACCAATCTTTCGAAGGCATACGAAGATAGATCCACCGAAGGAATAGGCTTGGCCATGCTTCAATATGGCAATCAAAACTCGCAAGAGTTATTCTCCATTGCTTATAATCCTCTTCTAGGGTGTGATGTTTTTACCCCTGCTATGGCCCCATTTACAACCAGGATTCGAAGGCCAGCTTGGTTTAGAAAAGAATTCCCAGCAGCCTCAATCGAAGATGAAGAAGAGACAAATGCCATATGGAAAGCTTACCTGACTCCCACATTTCTGTCTAGCAGGATAACAACTGGTGGTCCTTATGGAGTGTATGGCTATCAGCAAATCACGTTGCCATGCAGTTTGATTTAGTCCAACCAAAACCTAGTTCCTTGTACAAATGCGTAGATGATCTGAGGCAGCCTTTGATAGAACATGTGTGGAGATCAACCTTGTGCCATACTCAGAAACAAAACTTTGTTTTCGAGCCTATTCCTTTTGCCATATCTCATGCATGTACTGAAACATTCTTTCGATGGTGGCAAGACTGTTACAGACGTCAAGCCAATCGAGTGAATCCTGATACTTTGCTTCCTCAACTGATACTTGCTTTTAACATTATGCAGAATAAATAGAAGAAGAGCAAAGGTACGCACACTCGAGAAATTCAAGCTTTCCAAAAGTTCTTCCAAACTACATATGACCCTTTGCATCTTAAAAGAACTGTAACAGCCCGATTTTTCGCTAGATTTAATTTAATTATTTTTATGTGTGATTATATGTGCTCTTATGTGATTATTTGTCTCTGTGTGCATTTTCGGTTGGGAGTTGTAGAATTCGATGTTAGAAGGGTATTTTAGTCATTTTGATCATTTTATGAGTAGGGGTAATTTAGTAATTTTGATGAGGATTATTTTTAGTACTTAGTGAATGCCGTTATTATTTTACTAAGTACTAGCGAGTTGTAGTGAATTGTTTTATAACCGGTAAGTGATAGTATTTATTATATTTT
The DNA here is from genome assembly GCF_051527215.1 of Medicago sativa. NCBI lineage: Eukaryota > Viridiplantae > Streptophyta > Magnoliopsida > Fabales > Fabaceae > Medicago > Medicago sativa. The sequence goes on from NC_140751.1 coordinate 38,466,398, forward strand.
ACCGTTAAGTGGGTAGAAACATTTTGAATTGGATTAGTAAATGGGTTAGGCCCATTAAGGCATTGTGAGTTGAGCCCAATTATGTAAAGCCTATATAAACTCTAGTCTTTAGAGAAAATAGGGTTCCATAAATCATTTTACACATTCTTGAGAAGAAGTAGAGAGAGAAAGAGCAAGAGAAGATAAGGGTTTGAAGAGGAAAGCTAGAGAGAGCTAGAGGAAGGTAGAGATTCAAGAGTTGGAGCTAAAGTGAAGTCTTAGCTTGAGTTTGTGAAGAATTAAGGTAAGGGGGTTAAAATTCAACCATAATTAATAGTTGTAGCTTATTCCCTAATCTTTTCCTTATGTGCTTAATTGAATAAGTGGTTGATTTGAATTTGGTTGTAGAAATTCGTGCTTAATTGTGATGATATGATTATGTACATGAATTGAATGATAATTGTGTTGTTGTTGTTGAATTTGTATGTCAAAATGGGTATATATGAATAAGATATGTTCTTGTGTGAAATTGATGAAGAATGAAGTTGTGGTTGTTAGATTGTGAATGATTTCATGATTAGATGATTTTGTTGTTGTTGGTGTTAGATGTGTTGTTGATGAATTGATGCATTGGGTATCATGAATTGGTGAATTATGATGAGATTTGTTGTTGTTGTTGAAGGTTGTGGAAGTTTTGGTGAATTGGTGAACTTTGTTGAGTTGATGTTTCAATCTCAAAATTTATGCATGTTTAAGTGTTTAGTAATGTATATGACCTGTAAACATCTTTTGGATTAAGTTTTGGGGTTTGGAAAGATCAATATTGGGATTTTTTGGTGAAAAAGGGGTTGGAACCCGTAACAGATTTTTGACAGACTGTTGTAGGATGCTTAAGCGTGCAGACCACGCTTAAGCAAACGGCCAGCGAGCTGCGAGCGTGCTCCAAGCGAGCAAGTCCAGAACTTACTGGAACTTGGACGCTTAAGCGAGCAGACGTCGCTTAAGCGTGCAGCACCCAGTTCAACCATTTTTTTTTTCGTTTCGTGCGCTTGGGGACCAATCCGGGCTTTCTAAAACGTTTCTTTTGACTAGTTTAATCTCTGTTTACACACTTAAACCTACTGGCACATCGTTTGAAGCGAATTGGACTCGATTTTGTGAATTGAACTCAACTTTTGAAAAATGATCCAAGAACGCCGATTTTTCCGAAACTCATTTTCTCAAAGAATTGGAGTAGGGTTATGCTTGTATACTGATTATATGGTTTTTAAAAAATGGTTGTGATTGGTTTCATTAAGTCTTAACTTGTTTTTCTTTGAAAATGGGATTTTCTTGAAAACGATAAAGAGAGACAAACTTTGGGATTCTCATGATTTCGTCGTGTTTAGCCGGTGAAACGTGGATGTATATTCTACTGCACTCATATGTGGCCTAGAGGTATACTTAGTTGAGGCATAATAACTCGTTTACTTGGTTTTGGTTCAATTGCTTCAATTATTTTAAAATTGTGAAACAATAGACGAACTTTGTTGAAAATGGTTTTAAAGGCCTATTTCTTTATAAATCTTTCACGACTAGTTTTATATGATTAAATGAGGATATGTGAATGGTTGTTGAATATGATGTTTATCATAAGGTGTAGTATTTTTCACTTTGCTTGGTTTATAAGAAAGTGTATGGAATTGTTGGACTATGTTATGTAGTTGTTGTGGATTAATGTATATGTGGCAATTGATGTTGATGATTGTTGATAACATGGTGATGACTCTTAGTTGAATTGTCATTTGTCGAATGTGTGGACATGAATACTTGATAATGCAATTGTTGTTGAATTGATCAATGTAATTGGAGGCGTACTTTTACATTGTCGTTGGTGGTTGTTTATGTTGTAAGTTGCATTATTTGGTCATTGTTGTATGTCCATGCATCATAATCATATTGAGTCATATGAGAAATGTAAAAGGAGGTGTACTTTTACATAGTTGGTTGTAAGAGGAGGTGTACTCTTGCTTAAGATGTTCTGTTGGCATCTAATGGTTGTTGTTATGACACCACATGCATATATGTGTCGAGTAGGTGCATTGCATATTGGCATGATGTCGTATTTGTGACTTATGAATGATGATTGTTGGTGATAAGTGTGTTTGATGAGTACATGCTTGGTATATTTGGAATGGTTGAATGTGTATATGAAAGTTAACTGCTCTTGTGAATGATTTGAGACTTAATTTAATTTATTCACGTCATATTGTTATATATTGATTATGATTGATGTGAAGCTAACATCCAGTGGTTTCGACCGCCTACCTGTCTGTATGGATGGGTAGACGCTGTGTAGGAGTAGTTCGCTTTTGGTGAGTGCTTGGATTGCGGGAGCTAATCTCCGTTATCGGTTTGGAGTCGTAGGTTTAGGCTCAGATTAGGTTGTCGATGTCTTTATGTTTTGTTGGAATTGTTTTATTATTGAGGTTTACCTACTTGTCGGGATTTGGAGGATTTATATGATGATGTGTATTGACCATGGCATATATATTTTTGGAGATGTATGATTTGTATCCGCTGCGACTGTTGAGAAATTTTTATATATGCATGTTGTTTTGGATTTTATGGAGACGTAGCATCTATTTCTTTAATATATGCTTTATTCGCGTGTTTTATCGCTTTAATAGAAATAGGGCGTTACAAGTTGGTATCAGAGCCGTGGTCAGTCTTGTCCGGACTAACATCCTTTGAATTTTCTTGTTGGTACGCGAATGGTAATGGATTACCTTCGGTGCTTGTTTCTTGTGCTATTGTTCTTATCTGTTCGTTGGTTTTGTGTAGAAGTGAGATGGCTGGTAGTAGAGATGATGGAGCGATTGCAGAGGCTTTGACTGCAATGGCACATGTGTTGGCTCAAGCTAACGAGCAGGCGGTGGTTGGTCATCGTGATCCTAGAGAAGCTGAGGAGCGGAGGCTCGATCGTTTCTTGCGAAACAGTCCGTCAACGTTCAAGGGTAGGTATGACCCGGAGGGAGCTCAGACATGGGTGCAAGGCATGGAGAGGATCTTCCGTGCTATGAGGACTAGTGAGGATCAGAAGGTCATATTGGCTACTCATATGCTTGTTGAGGAGACTGAGTATTGGTGGACGCCGAGGATTTGAGGACCAAGAAGGAAGTGGAATTCTTGAACTTGAAGCAAGAGAACCGTTCAGTGGCTGAGTATGCGGCTAAGTTCGAGGAGCTTGAGGTTTTGTCCGTACATCAATGTTGAGGATGCGATGGTTTCTAAGTGTGTGAAGTTCGAGAGCGGCTTGAGGCCAGATATCTATCAGTATATGTGTATTCAGGAGATCCGAGACTTTGACACTTTGGTGCATAAGTGTCGTATCTTTGATGATGCCGGGAGGGCTAGAGCTAATCATTACAAGGCTCAACATGATCGGAAAGGAAAGAGTCATGGATTTAGGAAACCGTACAACAACGACAAAGGAAAGAAGAAAGAAAGTGGTGGAGGCTCTAAGTCGAATGTTGCTGAGGTCAGGCGCTTTAAGTGTGGCTCGTTGGGTCATTTTGCTAATGATTGCAAGAAGGGTGATAGTTGCTACAAGTTGAGAAAAGCGGATCACAAGGCATTTGAGTGTACTAATGTTGAGAAGGAGATTACTTGCTACAATTGTGGTGAAAAGGGCCATATCAGTACTAAGTGTACCAAGCCGAAGAAGGCGGCGGGAAAGGTATTTGCACTGAATGTGGAAGAGGTGGAGCATCCAGATAATCTCATCCGAGGTATGTTTTTTATCAATAGTACTCCTTTGATTGCAATTATTGATACTGGTGCTACTCATTCTTTTATCTCGGTTAGTTGTGTTGAGCGTTTGGGTTTGGTTGTGACTCTGTTGTCGCGAAGGATGGTCATTGACACCCCGGCTCGTGGTTCAGTGACTACTTCCTTAGTGTGTGCTAAGTGTCCTGTTAGTTTTGGTAACGTTGGTTTTGAGTTGGACCTTGTGTGTCTTCCGTTGAAGCATATGGACGTGATTTTTGGTATGGACTTGATGTTGACTTTTGGTATTAACATTAATTGTTTGACTAAGAGTATAACGTTTTCTAAGCCGGTAGCTGAGATGGGAGAGAAGTTCTTGACCTCAGAGCAAGTGAAGAAGTCTTTGGACAGTGAAGCTAGTGTGTTTATGATATTTGCTTCGTTGAAGGAAAGTAGTGAGAAAGGAGTTGGTGATTTATCCGATAGTGCAAGAGTTTCCAGAAGTTTTTTCGGACGACATTACCGAATTGCCACTAGAGAGGGAAGTTGAGTTTGCAATTGATTTGGTACCAGGAACGAGTCCTGTTTCGATTGCGCCGTATCGGATGTCTGCATCAAAGTTGGGTGAATTGAAGCAGCAGTTAGAAGAGTTGCTCGAGAAGCAATTTATCAGGCTGAGTGTTTCTCCGTAGGGTGCTCTTGTGTTGTTAGTTAAAAAAAAGGATGGAAACATGAGGTTGTGCGTGGATTATCGGCAGTTGAATAAGGTGACGATTAAGAATCGGTATCCGCTTCCGAGGATAGATGATTTGATGGATCAGTTGGTTGGTGCGGAAGTGTTCAACAAGATTGATTTGAGGTCAGGATATCATCAGATTAGAGTAAAGACGGAAGATATATCCAAAACCGCATTCCGAACAAGGTATGGACACTATGAGTATTCAGTGATGCCATTTGGAGTATCTAATGCGCCGGGTGTCTTCATGGAATATATGAATATGATATTTCATCCTTTTCTGGACCGTTTTGTGGTGGTGTTCATAGATGATATTTTGGTGTATTTGAAATCAGAAGAAGAGCACGCTGAACATTTGAGGATAGTGTTGGGTGTCTTAAAGGGGAAGAAGTTGTTTTCTAAGTTGTCGAAGTGTGAGTTTTGGTTACGGGAAGTGAGTTTCCTTGGTCATGTGATTTCTAAAGGTGGTATATTGTTGTGGATCCGTCGAAAGTTGATGCAGTGTTGCAAGGGGAATCACCTAAGTCTGTTTTTGAAGTTAGAAGCTTTCTTGATTTAGCAGGTTATTATCGGAGGTTTATTGAGGGATTCTCTAAGTTGGTGTTGCCATTGACGCAGTTGACTTGGAAAGGACAAGCTTATGTTTGAGATGCTAAGTGTGAGAAGAGTTTCCAAGAGTTGAAGAAGAGGTTGACTTCAGCGCCAGTGCTGATTTTGCTGAACCCGAAGGAATCATTTGTTGTGTATTGTGTTGCTTCTAAGATGAGTCTTGGTGGTTTGCTTATGCAGAATCGCCAGGTTGTGGCTTATGCGTCGAGGCAGTTGAAAGTGCATGAAAAGAATTATCCGACTCATGATCTGGAATTAGCAGCAGTTGTGAATGTGTTGAAGATTTGGAGGCATTATCTGTATGGTTCTAAGTTTGAAGTGTTCAATGACCACAAGAGTTTGAAGTACTTGTTTGATCAGAAGGAGTTGAATATGAGGCAGAGAAGATGGTTGGAGTATCTTAAGGATTTCGATTTTCAGCTGAGTTATCATCCTGGAAAGGCGAATGTTGTTGCTGATGCTTTGAGTAGGAAGTCGTTGCATATGTCTGCTTTGATGGTTAAGGAATTGGAGTTGATTGAGCAGTTTTGAAATTTGAGTTTGGTTAGTGAATTGACACCGGAGGGTGTGAGGTTAGGAATGTTGAAACTGACGAGTAATATTTTGGAAGAGATTAAGAATGGACAAAAGGAAGATTTGGAACTTGTAGATCGTGTGGTGTTGGTTAACCAAGGTAAAGGTGGAGATTTCAGATTGGGTGAGAACGGTGTTTTGATGTTTCGTGATCGCGTTTGTGTACCAGAAGTTCTTAAGCTTAGGAGACGAATTTTGGAAGAAGGTCACAAGAGTAGTCTGAGTATTCATCCAAGAGTGACTAAGATGTATCAGGATCTGAAGAGGTTGTTTTGGTGGCCTGGAATGAAGAAGGAGATTGCGGAGTTTATGTATGCTTGTTTGGTTTGTCAGAAATCTAAGATTGAACATCAGAAACCATCGGGTTTGATGCAACCGTTGTTTGTTCCAGAGTAGAAGTGGGATAGTATCTCTATAGATTTTGTCGGAGCGTTGCCGAAGACTACGAAGGGTTTTAATTCGATTTGGGTGATTGTTGATCGGTTGACGAAGTCGGCACATTTTGTTTCTATCAAGACCGGTATGTCTATGGCGAAGTTGGCTGAGATCTACATTGAGCAGATTGTTAGATTGCATGGTATTCCTTTTAGTATTGTGTCAGATCGGGATCCGAGGTTTACTTCTAAGTTTTAGGATAGTTTGCAAGCTGCTTTGGGAACTAAGTTGAGGCTGAGTTCTGCTTTTCATCCCCAGATTGATGGTCAGACGGAGAGGACTATTCAAAGTTTGGAAAATTTGTTGAGAGCTTGTGTGTTGGCGCAAGGTGTCAGTTGGGTCGAATGTTTACCGTTGATTGAGTTTACTTACAACAACAGTTTTCATTCTAGTATCAGAATGACACCGTTTGAGGCTTTGTATGGTCAGAGGTGTAGGACGCCGTTATGTTGGTATGAGTCAGTGAAAGTGCTTTGTTAGGACCGGAGGTTGTGCAAGAGACTACGAAAAAAGGTTAACATGATTCAAGAGAAGATGAGAGCGTCCTAGAGTAGGCAGAAGAGTTATCATGATAAGAGGAGGAAGGACATAGAGTTTCAGGTTGGTGCTCATGTGTTTTTGAGAGTGAATCCTGTAACCGGTGTTGGTCGTGCTTTGAAGTGTCGGAAGTTGACTCCTTGTTTTGTTGCACAGTTTGAGATTGTTGAGAAGGTTGGGGTTGTAGCATATCGGATTGCGTTACCACCATCTTTGTCGAATCTTCATGATGTGTTTCATGTGTCTCAGTTGCGGAAGTATGTGTATGATGCGTCTCATGTGATTCAAGTGGATGATTTGGAAGTAAGAGATAATTTTACTGTTGAGACTTGGCCAGTTAGGAATGAGGATCGGGAGGTGAAGCGTTTGCGTGGCAAGGAGATCGTTTTGGTTAAAGTGATTTGGGTTGGACCAACTAGTGAGAGTGCCACTTGGGAATCGGGGAGTAGGATGAAGGTTTCGTATCCAGAGTTGTTTCCTTCAGGTAATTTTCGAGGGCGAAAATTCTTTTTAGTGGGGGAGAGTTGTAACAGCCCGATTTTTCGCTAGATTTAATTTAATTAATTTTATGTGTGATTATATGTGCTCTTATGTGATTATTTGTCTCTGTGTGCATTTTCGGTTGGGAGTTGTAGAATTCGGTGTTAGAAGGGTATTTTAGTCATTTTGGTCATTTTGTGAGAGGGGTAATTTAGTAATTTTGATGAGGATTATTTTTAGTACTTAGTGAGAGGCGTTATTATTTTACTAAGTACTAGGGAGTTGTAGTGAATTGTTTTATAACCGGTAAGTGACCGTATTTATTATATTTTACCGTTAAGTGGGTAGAAACATTTTGAATTGGATTAGTAAATGGGTTAGGCCCATTAAGGCATTGTGAGTTGAGCCTAATTATGTAGAGCCTATATAAACTCTAGTCTTTAGAGAAAATAGGGTTCCATAAATCATTTTACACATTCTTGCGAAGAAGTAGAGAGAGAAAGAGCAAGAGAAGATAAGGGTTTGAAGAGGAAAGCTAGAGAGAGCTAGATGAAGGTAGAGATTCAAGAGTTGGAGTTAAAGTGAAGTCTTAGCTTGAGTTTGTGAAGAATTAAGGTAAGGGGGTTAGAATTCAACCATAATTAATAGTTGTAGCTTATTCCCTAATCTTTTGTTTATGTGCTTAATTGAATAAGTGGTTGATTTGAATTTGGTTGTTGAAATTCGTGCTTAATTGTGATGATATGATTATGTACATGACTTGAATGATAATTGTGTTGTTGTTGTTGAATTTGTATGTCAAAATGGGTATATATGAATAAAATATGTTCTTGTGTGAAATTGATGAAGAATGAAGTTGTGGTTGTTAGATTGTGAATGATGTCATGATTAGATGATGATGATGTTGTTGTTAGATGTGTTGTTGATGAATTGATGCATTGGGTATCATGAATTGGTGAATTATGATGAGATTTATTGTTGTTGTTAAAGGTTGTGGAAGTTTTGGTGAATTTTGTTGAGTTGATGTTTCAATCTCAAAATTGATGCATGTTTTAAGTGTTTAGTAATATATATGGGGTTTGGATTAAGTTTTGGGGTTTGGAAAGATCAAAATTGGGATTTTTGGGTGAAAAAGGGGTTAGAACCCGTAACAGATTTTTGACTGACTGTTGTAGGACGCTTAAGCGTGCAGACCAAGCTTAAGCGAGCGGCCAGCGAGCTGTGAGCGTGCTCCAAGCGATCAAGTCCAGCACTCTCTGGAACTTGGACGCTTAAGCGAGCAGACGTCGCTTAAGCGTGTAGCACCCAGTTCAACCATTTTTTATTTTTCGTTTCGTGCACTTGGGGACCAATCTGGGCTTTCTAAAATGTTTCTTTTGACATGTTTAATCTATGTTTACACACTTAAACCTACTGGAGCATCGTTTGAATCAAATTGGACTCAATTTTGTGAATTGAACTCAACTTTTGAAAAATGGTCCAAGAACGCCGATTTTTCCGAAACTCATTTTCTCAAAGAATTGGAGTAGGGTTAAGGTTGTATACTGATTATATGGTTTTTAAAAAATGGTTGTGATTGGTTTCATCAAGCCTTAACTTGTTTTGCTTTGAAAATGGGATTTTCTTGAAAAGCGATAAAGAGAGACGAACTTTGGGATTCTCATGATTTCGTCGTGTTTAGCCGGTGAAACGTGGATGTATATTCTACTACACTCATATGTGGCCTAGAGGTATACTTAGTTGAGGCATTAGAACTCGTTTACTTGGTTTTGGTTCAATTGCTTCAATTATTTTAAAATTGTGGATCAATAGACGAACTTTGTTCAAAATGATTTTAAAGGTAGATTTCTTTATAAATCTTTCACGACTAGTTTTATATGATTAAATGAGGATATGTGAATGGTTGTTGAATATGATGTTTATCATAAGGTGTAGTATTTTTCACTTTGCTTGGTTTATAAGAAAGTGTATGGAATTGTTGGACTATGTTATGTAGTTGTTGTGGATTAATGTATATGTGGCAATTGATGTTGATGATTGTTGATAACATGGTGATGACTCTTAGTTGAATTGTGATTTGTCGAATGTGTGGACATGAATACTTGATAATGCAATTGTTGTTGAATTGATCAATGTAATTGGAGGTGTACTTTTACATTGTCGTTGGTGGTTGTTTATGTTGTGAGTTGCATTATTGGGTCGTACTTGTATGTCCATGCATCATAATCATATTGAGTCATATGAGAAATGTAAAAGGAGGTGTATTTTTACATAGTTAGTTGTAAGAGGAGGTGTACTCTTGCTTGAGATGTTCTGTTGGCATCTAATGGTTGTTGTTATGGCACCACATGCATATATGTGTCGAGTAGGTGCATTGCATATTGGCATGATATCGTATTTGTGACATGTGAATGATGATTGTTGGTGATAAGTGTGTTTGATGAGTACATGCTTGGTATATTTGGAATGGTTGAATGTGTATATGAAAGTTAACTGCTCTTGTGAATGATTTGAGACTAGATTTAATTTAATCATGTCATATTGTTATATATTGATTATGATTGATGTGAAGCTAACATCCAGTGGTTTCGACCGCCTACCTGTCTGTATGGATGGGTAGACGCTGTGCAGGAGTAATTCGCTTTTGGCGAGTGCTTGGATAGCGGGAGGTAATCTCCGTTATCAGTTTGGAGTCGTAGATTTAGGCTCTGATTAGGTTGTTGGTGTCTTTATGTTTTTGTTGGAATTGTTTTATGATTGAGGTTTACCCACTTGTCGGGATTTAGAGGATTTATATGATGATGTGTATTGACCATGGCATATATATTTTTGGAGATGTATGATTTGTATCCGCTGCGACTGTTGAGATATTTTTATATATGCATGTTGTTTGGGATTTTGTTGAGACGTAGCGTCTATTTCCTGAATATAAGATTTATTCGCGTTTTTTATCGCTTTAATAGAAATAAGACGTTACAAGAACAACTCACTATTGCTGCTAAAACTTTAAGAGATACAATTTTCGATAAATTCCCCTTGATGAAATTTCCACCTTTTACTCCTAGTAAATATCTCTTTGCACTACATTTTAAAATAAAATTTCCACCGCTGCCAACCAGCGAGTTGTGTAACACACTAATTCCCACATTTTATTTTTATAATAAAAATGCATTTAAAATAAAGAAACACACAAGGGTGTCACACATCTTCTAAAAAAAATTCAAAAGTACTCCATTCAATTTAAAAATATTGCAATGGAATAGTTTTCAAAAACTTTAAAGTACATGTCGCATCACAATTTCAACACCAAAACTAAATTCAAAAGAATTCTAAAATAGAGTCTAAAATAAAAAGAATCCCCGATCCCTAGTGTTATTGATCAGAGCTTCGACTCAATAAAACTCCCAAAAACGATAGATAAAAAGGACAAGGCCCCAATGCCATCCTCTGAGACTCACTGCTACTAAGATCTTCTTCAAGCAAATCTACGCCACAAGGGTGCAGGCGCCCAACCCGCTACTAGAGGGTGAGAATATATTCAACATAAAAAATGCATAAACACATGTATAGATCCAAAACAAAGAATACATCATTTACATTTAGGCATGTATACTTCATAATCAGATACTATTCACATTTAAACATATACCTTCATTTAATAAAATCAACATATATCAGTCAACATCTTATAATAACATGCAAGCATCAACAACATTTAAGAATATCAAAAAGACATCTAGCAAAATACATACCATTCGCACATGATCATTTTTAAGCACATCATTGAATATCACATCTTTAAATAATTACACGTCTTTAAATCACACATCTTTTAATTACACATCTTCAGATAGACTTGCAGTTATATATGCAATGTCCCTAAGTCGACTCTATATGCATGTGGTGTAACGCCCTAATTCTATTAAAGCGATAAAACATGCGAATATGACAAATATTCAAGAATTAGACGCTACGTCTAAACAAATAACAACAGTCATGCATATATAATAATATCTCAACAATAGCAGCGGATACAAATAAATTATCTCCAACATATACATGTCATGGTCAAAAGACACCAACATATAAAATTCTCCAAGATCTCATCAATGAGTACATCTCAACATACATACAATAAGCCCAACACAACTATAAGACCCTGACTCGACCTAATCAGAGCCCTAAACTATAACTCCAAAATGATAGTGGAGGCTAACTCCAGCTATCCAAGCACTCACCGGAAGCGGACTACTCCTGCACAGCGTCTACCTATCCATACAGGCAGGTAGGCGGTCAAAACCACTGGAGGTTAGCATTACATTAATCATAATCAATAAGCAATAATTGAAATGAAATAAACAATTCAATTTCTAAATAGTTTGCAGAAACGATTAACCTCCAGATAAACATCCATATAACCAATCCAATATCACAACAAGCAACCATTAAGCACTTATCACCAACAAGCAATATTCACGTTTACAACAAAACTTCATATCATTATGCATTGCGCCTAAACTCGACACATATATGCATGCGGTACCGAAACAACAGTCATTAGATGCCAACCACACATCTATGTAAGAGTACACCTCCTCTTACCACAACTATGTGAAAGTGCACCTCCTTTCACATTTCAACATATAACTCAATATGATATGATACATGGACATACAACAACGACCCGATAAATCTCAACAACTACCAACGACAATGTAAAAGTACACCTCTAATTACATTGACCATCTCAACAACAAATGCATTATCAAGTATTCATTTCCACACACGTTCAACAAATCACAATTCACATATGTGTCATCATCGCATAAATCATCATCAACTATACAATATCTCACAACAATTCCACATACTTCTCATAAACCAAGCAAAGTGGAATAATACAACACTTATGATAATATCATATTAAACCTTCAACAACCATTCATATATCCTCAATTAATCATATAAAGTCATTCACAAAAGATTTACAAGGTAATTGGTTCGAAGGAACCATTTTCAACAAAGTTCGTCTATCTTTTCTCATTTTCAAAATAATTGAAATTATTGAACCAAACCAAATAAACAAGATTCAATGCTTCAACTAAGTATACCTTTCAACTACATATACATGCAGTAGAGCATACCTTGGCGTTTCACTGGCTAAACGTGACGAATTCATGAAAATCACAAAGTTCGTCTCTAATATTCATTTTTCCAAAAGAATGATATTTTCAAAGGAAAACATGTCAAGACTTGATGAAACCAATCACAACCATTTTTAGAAATCATATAAACATTATACAACTTTAATCCTGCCTCAATTTCCGAAGAAAAAAGAATTTCGGAAATTCGGTGTTCTTGGACCATTTTTCAAAAGTTAAGAGAATTTCACAAATCCAAGTCCAATTCGATTCAAATGAAGTTCCAGTAGGTTTAATTGGATAAACAGAGGTTAAACAAGTCAAAAGAAACATTTTAGAAAGCCCGGATTGGTCCCCAAGTGCACAAAGCGAAGATATAAAAATGACTGAACTAGGTGTTGCACGCTTAAGCGTCCAACTTCCAGAAACTCCAGGAAGTGCACGCTTTTGGTTCGTTGTTGGCACGCTGGTGGGTTGCTTAAGCATCCTAAGCACGCTTAAGCGTCCTACACCAGAATATCAAAACTCAGTTACGGGTTCTAACCCATTTTCACCCAAAATCCCCATTTCGATTCTTCCAAACCCCAAAACTTAATCCCAAAGATGTTTATAGGTCATATATGTTCCAAAACACTTAAATATGCACAAGTTTTGAAATTAAAGTATCAACACAACAAAATTCATCACTTCACAAAACTTTCTCAACTTCCAACAACAACAACAAATTCATCACCAATTCACCATTTCAATGACACTCAATGCATCAATTCATCAACACTTGTTAAAACAACAACAACAACATTTGAACATGGGTTCATCAACAATTCAACAACCACAACATCATTCATCATCAATTTCATACAAAAACTCATCATGTTCATATCTACCCATTTTAACATACAAATTCAACAACACCAACACAATTAACATTCAATTCATGCATATAATCATGTCATCTCAATTAAGCACGAATTTCTACATCTAAAATCAAATTAACCACTTAGTGAAAGAATTAGGGTAGAATCTACAACTATTAATCATGATTAAAGTCTAACCCCCTTACCTTAATTCTTCAAAATCAACAATAGGGCTTCACTTTAGCTCCAATCCTAGCTTCAATCCTTGAAGCTTGACCTCCCTCTAGCCTTCTCTATATCCGTCTCTTCAAACCCTTCTTCTCTTGTCTTTCTCTCTCTACCTCTATCTCTTCTCAATGAAAATGTTGGTTGAAACCTATTTTCTCTACTAACAAGAGCTTATATAGGTCTTATTTAATTGGGCTCAACTCACAATACCTTAATGGGCCTAACCCATTACTATTCTAACCCAAAAAATGTTACTATCCTCTTAACGGTAAAATGTAATACTAACGGTCACTTACCGGTAATAAAATAAATTACTACAACTCCCTAGCACTTAGTAAAATGACAACTCTCACTAAGCACTAAAAATAATCCTCATCAAAATTACAAAATTACCCTTACTCTCAAAATGACTAAAATACCCTTCTAACACCGAATTCTACAATTCCCAACCAAAAATAGACACAGAGGCAAATAATCATATAAGAGCACATATAACACACATAAATAAGTAATAAAATAAATCTAGCGAAAAATCGGGCTGTTACATGTGGTACCAAACCTACTCACCAATTTTATCCCACCATCTTTAAATACAACACCATCTTTGAATACAACACCATCAAAGTATTTTAAAAACAACACCATCTTTGAATACAACACCATCAAAGTATTTTAAAGAGAACATCATCTTTGAGTACAACACCATCAAAGTATGTTAAATCACATCGTTAAATAGACTCGACCATGAATGCATGAACACCAAGTAATGACTCGACAATGCACATCTTTATATGACTCGACAAATACACATCTTTAAATAGCACCATTGTCAAATATCACATCTTTAAATCACACATATTCAAATACCACATCTTTATATAACACAACTTTGAATCACACATATTCAAATATCACATCTTTAAATAATACATCGCCAAATATTTTATCATTTACACATCGTTAAACAACTCATCAATTACACATCTTCAAATAATTGATCATCTAAAACTTATTATTTAAGGCACATTTAAATGATATTAAGAATAATTTCATTATAGCACTTATCTCTAAAATTACTTTAAAAAAAAGATAGGAACATTATGAATACACGGTTATCTCAAAGAACATAATTTATAGGTATACATTACATACAGTGAGGAACACTTATCAATGGAAATTAAATTAAATAGCCGTGGCAACAAAGAAATTAGCATTGAGTATGAACTGAATGGAACAGTAGCATGAAGGTAAATTAAGCAACAAGCATATGTGGGTCACGGCTGTCAGTCAGCATCAAACATTTCTTTAATTGAAATTGAAACAAAGAGGCAGCAGCAAGTAATTAATTTGGTTTCGCACGGGACATTATTGATTTTTCTAGCAATGAAAATTAAATTAAACAGACAGTTCATATACGATACAAAATCGATTGGTTTCATGATTCATTAATTTAAAGGCATCAATGAAATAGAGAAACAAATAAGCATCGGAAAAACAATTACTTCTAATTCCATGTCACTTCTTCATGTACATTCTAAATCACAACATCATCATATTTCAATCACGAATTTAACCGAAAAAAAAAACATCACAATTAAAAAAACGAAAATCAATAATTAATTAAGCAACATAAAAGAACACGAATTTAATCATAGATTCATCAAAACAACGAAATTAACGACCCTTCACTACC
Source organism: Medicago sativa (assembly GCF_051527215.1). Taxonomy (NCBI): domain Eukaryota; kingdom Viridiplantae; phylum Streptophyta; class Magnoliopsida; order Fabales; family Fabaceae; genus Medicago; species Medicago sativa. The sequence goes on from NC_140751.1 coordinate 38,481,413, forward strand.
CACATGAGTACATAACCCTAATGATGAATAAAACTCCCCCCTTACCTCTAGTTTTGAGAAATTGATGATTTCCTACGGTGAAATCTCTCTCTAGGTTCTTCTCGATATTCCTATTTGCCTCTTCTCTCCATAACCCTAGTTTTTCTTTTACCGCTTTGTTTCTCTCTTTCTAGGTAACCCTTCTTCTCTAATTCTCTTCTCTATTTATAAGCTCTAATTGAGTTTGTTACCAATCTTTTTAGATTACTATATGTCCTCTAGGTTTGTTACTAATTTTTTCAAATTACTATTTGCACCTCTCGAATTTGTTACTATTATTGCTGTAACTACACCGTCTTGCTATTCACACTCCCCTCTACTTAAATCATTAAAGCACTACTCATCTCCCTAACTACACCTCTTTTCTACCCAATTTTACTAATCCCCCCGTTCGCATTCTAATATCTTATTCTCTCTAAAAAAAACTCTATTTTCTTTCTTAATATTATTTTCTCTCACTCTTTTTATTTTTAATTAAACTACTACCATTAATTGAAGCTCTACTTTATATATGCTACCCTTATTAATCCAATGTCTCTATCCCAATTAACTAAACACCCTCACCCAAACATGTTAAAACGGTTTTAATTCAAATAAAAATAAAAATAAAAATAATGTCAAACAATCAACACTACTACTAATAATAATAATACTAATATTATCTAATAAGTATATTAATAAAATAATACTAGACTCTAACCCGTACGATGTACGGGTTTTGTAGAGTTTCTTATATAAACATCAAAGTGACTATATTATTAATTTTAGAGTTACATTCAAAGTAATAGAAACAATGAAACTAAGTGATGTTTGAGAGTGATCGACATGCAAAATCTCAAAAAAGAAAATTATAACATTAGTTTGCATCAATAAAAATGAACATGGAATAAAAGTCATAAATTAAATTATGTGAAATTAATCAAACATGAAAATAAACACAATAAAAATGAGTGTTAGTGGCTTAAAAAAAAGGCCTTTAACATTACATATCCATTTTAGAAGCAACTATATTTCAATAAAAATGTTAGTGGTCTAGTGGTAAAAGCTCTAAGGTGTTGTTATGGGTAGTTGGTTCAATTCCTTGCAAAACAATTTTTAAAAAAAAAAATATATTTAGACCCGCCAAAAAGGGCGGGATTAGGGTTAATTAAGGTTGATTGGAGAATATCTAACATTTATATATATATATATATATATATATATTAAGATATTCGTTCCTTTATAAAAATGAAAAAGATTCGTTAGGATTTTTATAGAATTTTTCAAGCATGTGATAGTTTTTTTTTTTTTTTAAGGAATGTGATAGTTTTTTGTTTCTTTTGTTTTTAGGGAGGTATGTGATAGTTTATTTTCACGGGATATACCACGTAATAATTTGATTTATTTTTAATTTAGAAAAATATTGATTTACATTATGTCAACGTATGGAAAGATGGGCATTCACATAGCCGTCTTTTCGTTTTTTTTACGCTAACACATATAGATTATGAACGATATTTTATATAAAAAAAGTTTATTTTTTTATTACGCTAACACATATAGATTATGAACGATATTTTATATAAAAAAGTTTATATAGATTAAAATTATAAGCATAAATATTTATGAATTTCAAATGTAGCAAACAAAATTGTTTAAGGTATAGGTTGAATAACAAAAGTCATCCTAAAATCCTCTATTGTTTATAAATATAGTACAAATATATCATTAATAACTGTAACAAAAAAAAAATCATTAATAAGTGTACAACAACTTGTCAAAAAAAAAAAATTCTACAGAAACAATAGATATATACAAACGATGACACAACAAGATATGAATAAAAAGCTTATCAGCGAGGAGAAATATTAGGGATTGCTACATTTTAGAAGGAATTTGTTAGTTTAAATTGGTGCGCTGCATTTTAGATGGAATTGGTTAGGTTAAATTGCTGCTAATCTAATGCAGAATTTTTTGAGGGAAATTATTAGGTTAAGTTGCTGCAGACCTAATAAAATTAATAAATAAGGATAAATAAGGATAAAAAAGGCATGAAATTGGTGGGCATGAAATTGGTGCGATGCATTTTTTTAGATGGAATTTGTTATGTTTAATAATTGCAAACCTAAAAGTGTAGAAAATATTTTATTCAAAAAAAAAAGGTGGATAGGAATGAAATTTGTTAGGTTAAAAAATAAGGATTCAGCTGGCCAAAATTATAGCAAACTTGATAAAAAAATTCGGTTGGCATTAAGTAAGATGATCAATGGCTAAAATTGAATGGCGCTTAAATGTGCAAGATCCAATGGCTTAGAAAAGTGGAGGGAAAATTGGGGGGAAAATATTAGGGCAACAATAGCTTGAGGGGTTAAGCTTTAGTAAGTTAGGGTAGAAAATATTTGCTTCATAAAAAAAAGGCAAGAGGATAGGAATAAAATTGGTGCGATGCATTTTTTTTAGATGGAATTTGTTATGTTAAATAATTGCAAACCTAAAAGTGTAGAAAATATTTGATTAAAAAAAAAGGAGGATAGGAATGAAATTTGTTAGGTTAAAAAAATAAGGATTCTGCAGGCCAAAATTATAGCAAACTTGATAACAAAATTCGGCTGGCATTAAGTAAGATAATCAATGGCTAAAATTGAATGGCGCCTAAATGTGCAAGAAAAGTGGAGGGAAAAATAGGGGGAAAATATTAGGGCAACAATAGCTTGAAGGGTTAAGCTTTAGTAATTAAGATTATATAAGCAAAGTTACCGGTTAAGGAGTGGTATGAGAGGAAAGTTGCAAGGTCACGTCGTTCCATTTGCAAACCTCTAAATATCAAAATATATGATTTTTGTGTTGTGTGTGAAATTTACCACGGTTTAGGGTTTATTTTTTTTGAGAGAAACAGGTTTAGGGCTTCGTATATATAACCAAAATATTTACTTCACAAAAAAAAGCCAAGAGGATAGGAATAAAATTGGTGCGATGCATTTTTTTAGATGGAATTTGTTATGTTAAATTGCAATCGTAAAAATGTAGAAAATATTTGTTTCAAAAAAAAAGAAGAAGGAGGATACGAATGAAATTTGATAGGTTAATAAATAAGGATTCGGCTGGCCAAAACTATAGCAAAACAAATTTCGGATTTAAGTGAATTGATAACAAATTTCGGATATGGACAAAATTATAAATATGGATTCGGCTGGCCAAAACTATAGCAAAACAAATTTTGGATTTAAGTGAATTGATAACAAATTTCGGATATGGCCAAAATTATAGCAAACTTGATAACAAAATTCGGCTGACATTAATTAAGTAAGATGATCAATGGCTAAAATTGAATGGCGCCTAAATGTGCAAGATCCAATGGCTCAGAAAAGTGGAGGGAGAAATGGGGGGAAAATATTAGGGTTAGAAATAGCTTTAGGGGTTAAGCTTTATTATATAAGATTAAAAATCGGGGTGTTACAACTCTCCCCCACTTAAAGAATTTTCGCCCTCGAATATTACCTGACTCAAACAAGTAGCGACAGTGTTTCCACTCATGTCGCATACAAGGGAATAAAAAAAACTTATAAACTTGTTCTGACTAGACCGACCTGCTCTGATACCACTATGTAACATCCTAATTCCTACATTTTATTTTTATAATAAAAATGCATTTAACATAAAGAAACACACAAGGGTGTCACACATCTTCTAAAAAAAAAATTCAAAAGTACTTCATTCAAATTAAAAATATTGCAATGGAATAGTTTTCAAAAACTTTAAAGTACATATCACATCACAATTTCAACACCAAAACTAAATTCAAAAGAATTCTAAAATAGAGTCTAAAATAAAAAGAATCCACGGTCCCTAGTGTTACTGATCAGAGCTTCGACTCAATAAAACTCCCAAAAAGCGATAGACAAAAAGGAGAAGGCCCCAACGCCATCCTCCGAGCTCACTGCTACTAAGATCTTCTTCAAGCAAATCTACACCACAAGGGTGCAGGGCCCAACCCGCCACTAGAGGGTGAGAATATATTCAACATAAGAAAACGCAAAAACACATGTATAGATCCAGAACAAAGAATGCATCATTTACATTTAGGCATGTATACTTCACAATCAGATACTATTCACATTTAAACATATACCTTCATTTAATAAAATCAACATATATCAGTCAACATCTTATAATAAAATGCGAGCATCAACAACATTTAAGAATATCAAAAAGACATCTAGCAAAATACAGACCATTCGCACATGATCATTTAGAAGCACATCATTGAATATCACATCTTTAAATAATTACACGTCTTTAAATCACACATCTTTTAATTACACATCTTCAGATAGACTTGCAGTTATGTATGCAATGTCCCTAACTCGACTCTATATGCATGTGGCACCAAACCTACTCACCAATTTTATCCCACCATCTTTAAATACGACACCATCTTTGAATACAACACCATCAAAGTATTTTAAAAACAACACCATCTTTGAATACAACACCATCAAAGTATTTTAAAGAGAACATCATCTTTGAGTACAACACCATCAAAGTATGTTAAATCACATCGTTAATTAGACTCGACCATGAATGCATGAACACCAAGTAATGACTCGACAATTCACATCTTTATATGACTCGACAAATACACATCTTTAAATAGCACCATTGTCAAATATCACATCTTTAAATCACACATATTCAAATACCACATCTTTATATAACACAACTTTGAATCACACATATTCAAATATCACATCTTTAAATAATACATAGCCAAATATTTTATCATTTACACATCGTTAAACAACTCATCAATTACACATCTTCAAATAATTGATCATCTAAAACTTATTATTTAAGACACATTTAAATGATAGTAAGAATAATTTCATTATAGCACCTATCTCTAGAAAATTACTTTAAAAAAAAAAAGATAGTATATATTATTATGAATTAAAATTATAACAATTCTTCAATGAACATTATGAATACACGGTTATCTCAAAGAACATAATTTATAGGTATACATTGTATACAGTGAGGAACACTTATCAATGGAAATTAAAATTAAATAGCCGTGGCAACAAAGAAATTAGCATATTGAGTATGAATTGAATGGAACAGTAGCATGAAAGTAAATTAAGCAACAAGCATTTGTGGGTCACGGCTGTCAGTCAGCATCAAACACTTCTTTAATTGAGATTGAAACAAAGAGGCAGCAGGAAGTAATTAATTTGGTTTCGCACGGGACATTATTGATTTTTCTAGCAATGAAAATTACTCCCTCCGGTCGTATTTATAGGAAAATTTTCAAAAAAAAAAATTGGTCCAATTTATAAGAAAAAGTCAAAACTTTTAAGGTACATTTATTGTTTAAAAGACTTTTTTAATCCTCATTTAATGTTGGTCTTTTCAATATTAGTGGATATATGTAATATCCCACTTTTAAGATACGAAGAATTACCTGTTAACGATAGTTTAAGCGCGTTTAAGACTAGGGGTATAATGGTAATTGCGCCTGAGGGACTATTTAAGGACTTTAGTCCAAATTTTTCACACAATCCTCTTCAATTTCTCTCACTAGGGTTTGAAAGAAAGTTTTGCTCTCCCTTCTCTCTAGAAAATCCATCCTCACCATCCTTCTTCTCCCATAATCTTTGTTTCATCCTTCTCCTCTTTGAAATCAAGCATGAGTTGGTTAGGGTTCTTGGTTTTTGGTTAATGATATGATGAAGCAAACCTTTCTACTCCTCTCTACTCATGATTCTCCTTTAATCATCTCCTAATCTTTCAAGAAGTTGAAGTTTAAGCAAGGTTAGGGTTTGGTGTTTGTTGGTAACAAGTTGGAAGCAAGCTTCACCAACATCCATCTCTTCTCTAGGGTTTTGGACTTAGGGTTTGCTGTCAAGGTTTCCAAGTTGTGGTCTTGATTTGAGGATATTTTAAGGTGAGTTCTTAGTTAGTAATCCAACCATGGGATGTGTTTAACTTGCAAGGAAAACCATATGTATTCTTAGGGTTTATGTGTAGTAAAGTTATCCCTTTTTATGCCATGCATCTTTATACTTGTGAATACTTGTTCAATAGCTATTTTGCAGGTTCTATATGACTTCTAGTATCATGGTATGCCTTGGGAGACTTTGTATTGAGCTTTTTGGGTCCAAAATGTCATTTTTACATGTTCTGGACTGTCATAACTCGCCACGGCGAGCAAGAAGTCCGAACAGGGGGTTCTGCTCGCCCCCTACTCGCCTAAGCGAGTAGCTACTCGCCTCCCACACCATTTCACTCGCCATGGCGAGCAAACAGTGGGGGAGACTCCTTGTTTTGCTCGTCATGGCTGGTATGGGCGTTTCGTGGGCGATTTTCTTAGAGCAACACTTGTAATAACAACCCCTCTAATCAAGACACCAAGGCATAGTCTTTAGAAATGTTTCTTGAGCATTTAACAAGTGTTTGCAATATGTAAATGAGCATGGCATATGTGATTTAAAGCATGAGATGAATGGGTAGCAAGTAATAGCTAATTTTGGAATGGAACTAGAGCCTCGATGTAGATATCGAGAACTAGATCATTGGTCGTAATTATATGTATGATAAGTGCGTTGGATAATCTTCTACGCTCATGAACTTATATGTTATTACTCTAAGGATCGATCAAGGATCGGAGTTAAAGGAATATAATTCAAGTGGTTGTAGATTAATCATTCATGTATGCATAAGATTATGACTAATATAAGTTGTAGGTGTTCGTGTCTCTCGTTGTCCACGTTAGGGGGATGCGAGAGGTTCTCGACCTAAGGGGAACGGTTCAAGCCGCAAGGGACCCGCACGACACTGAGGGAGTCCGATGTACGTACATCGGTCATGTATGGGAGTGTACTCGGGGTTACTCCACCCGGGACTCTCCGTAAAACGAACCAAGATTATGTTTGATTGTTCAACCCTAACTTAATGATATAATGAATGTGTTCATGCATGATTATGATATGATGATAGATATGAGCAAGTTATAAAAGATTGCCAAGGACGATCTTAGGATACCCTATTCGTCCGGTATAGGCTGTGCCATGATTTGATTCATGTTTAGGCTTAGATACATTTAGCGTATCATAGCAAAGCGGTCCTAGGAACCCTTGACCGCCATGGCACGTATAAGAATATCACACTTATAACAAATAGGAAAGACCTAAGACGGGCTATAGCATGCACGACCGTCAAAGGTACAAGTCCACACACGTATAATCAACCGCCAGGTTGTAAAGTAGACACGTGATAACCATAGGTTATCCCCGAGGTTATCACTAGCCTAGGGCTAGGAAGAACTCACTGAGACATTATGTCTCACCTAACTCCTTTTTGTTCAGGTTCACAGGTTGCGCAAGGAAAAGGTATAGAAAAAGTCTTGGATCGATCGTGACTTCATGGAATCTCTATGTTGTGAATTAGAGACGCATATGTTATATTATAAGATATGTATTATGGGTCTTGTAGCTACCCTATGAATGTTAAATCTTTTGGTGTAAAAATGTAACATAGTAGCTTTGGATGGTATTGTAACTGAACTTTCGACTTGATGTCGTGTTTTGTATTTGTATAATTAATGTATCCAATGCCAGTTTAACGCTTATTTGAATATTCTAGACACTTTCAAATTTAGGCGTTACAATTTGGTATCAGAGCAGGTCTTTCCAGATCGTGCCTTGGGTCATTAATAATACAATTCAAGTAGTCGTTCTTTTTGGTGTGTAAGATATTTGTCCTCATTGTTATATTGGTTAAAATTGATCACTTTGACTTAAATATGACAGTTAGAGCGAAAATGTCTGGAGCCCGAAGGGGACGAGGCCGGCCAAGAGGTAATCCGTATGTGGAGGAGAATGTTAATCCTGATGCTCAGATGTGGGCACAGTTGGTGCAACAAAACCAACAGATGATGCATATGATGCAGCAGCAGATACAGCAGAACGCTCAGACTCAGCAGCAGTGGGCTGCGAATATGCAGCAAGGTCCGGGTGTTTGTCATCAGCCCCCTCCACCACCTCTAGTTGTGGGAAATCTAATCTTTCAAGAATTTAACCGGAGCCATCCCCCGAAGTTTGATGTTAGTGGTGAGCCACCTGAAGCTAAGAGGTGGATCAAGCAGATGGAAAAGATTTTTCTAATGGTTCACTGTACCGAGGAAGATAAAGTGGTTTTCGCAACGAATTAATTCCGAGGTGCAGCGCTTGATTGGTGGGAAACTGCTCGGCGTAGAATGGAGAATAACGGGTTGGAGTTGAACTGGGAGAATTTCAAGCAAGTGATGAAGGAGAAGTACCCTCCTTTATCATACAAGGTCAGGAAGGAGCAAGAATTTCTCCATCTGAGGCAAGGTCATATGTTGGTGACAGATTTTACGAAAAAGTTTGAGGAATTATCTTATTACTCTACTCACAATGAGTATGCGGGTAATGAGATATGGAAGGTCAATCAATATAAGCATGCTTTGAGGGGAGAACTCTATGCTGTAGTGAGTCAGCAAAGGGTAACAGATTATGATGAGTTGGTGCATAACAGCTTGGAGGCTGAAAGAGGTTTTGATAAGGCAGCTAGAGAAGGTTTTGGGGCAGGTGGAAGAAACCGAGGTAACTTTGTCGACAAGTATCATGAGAAGCTGAAACCCAAAAGGGTTCTCCAACTAGAGGAAAGTACACAGGTCCGCCTAAAACTTATCCAACTTGCAGGAAGTGTGGCAAGGCTCATTAAGGAGAATGTAGATCAGGTTCTAATAATTGTTTTGCATGCGGTCAGTCGAGGCACTATGTGGTTGATTGTCCAAACAAAGGAAATAGGGGCAAGGGTGTGAGTACTACAATGAGTAAAGGTAGAGTGTATTCCCTTGATGGTAAGAAGGCGCAGGCAAATGAAGACTTGATTGGTGGTACGTGTTTTCTTGGTCAGAATCCTGTTAATGTTTTATTTGATTGTGGTGCATCATGTTCTTTCATATCATTTCAATGTGTAGAAGCTCTTCAGTTGTCTACTTCATTATTAAATTCCCCTATAAAAGTAACCACGGCCACTGACGGAAGTATTGCCGCGAGTTATGTTTGTGAAAATTGTCCCATCACCGTATCTAGTAAGACGTACTATATAGATTTAGTATGTCTTCCGATGAAGCAACTTGATGTTATTTTGGGTACGGATTGGTTGTCAGCCAATCATGTGTATATTGGGTGTGCAGAAAAGACTATTTACATGCCAACTAGTAATACGATGGAAGGTGTAGCGTTGTCAGAACTGATTAAGCACACGTATCAGATGGCTCAGTTTATTTGTACACAAGATAAAGGTTTTTATGTAATTCTCACGGTGACTCCAGAATCAGACTTAAGCCCCAGTGATATTCCTATAGTTAGTGAGTACTTGGATGTGTTTCCAGCTGACATCACTAACTTGCCACCGGAAAGGGAAATTGAATTTTCTATTGATTTAATCCCAGGAGCTGATCCAGTGTCGGTAGCGCCTTATAGAATGTCTCCTTTGGAACTTAAGGAACTGAAATCGCAATTAGAAGATCTTATTCAGAAGCATTTCATTAGACCCAGTGTGTCTCCATGGGGTGCACCGGTATTGTTGGTCCAGAAGAAAGATGGCAGCATGAGGCTGCGTATTGATTACCGTCGGCTTAATAAGGTAACTATCAAGAACAAGTATCCTTTGCCAAGGATTGATGATCTTCTTGATCAACTTAAGGGAGCGTGTGTGTTCTCGAAAATTGATCTTAGGTCGGGTTATCATCAGATACGCATCAAATCCTCTGACGTGTCCAAGACGGCTTTTAGAACTCGTTACGGACACTATGAATTCCTGGTTATGCCTTTTGGAGTATCCAACGCACCAGCAGTCTTCATGGATTATATGAACCAGATTTTCCAACCTTATCTAGACCAGTTTGTTATTATTTTCATTGATGACATTCTGATTTATTCTAAGAATCCGCAAGAGCATGCTCAGCATCTAAGAATAGTGTTGGATATCCTTCGGGAGAAGCAATTGTTTGCAAAGTTCAGTAAGTGCGAGTTTTGGTTATCGGAAGTCAAATTTCTGGGCCGTGTTATTTCTCAGGGTGGTGTAGCCGTTGATCAATCAAAAGTTGAGGCGGTTCAAAATTGGGCAAGGCCAAAGAATGTTTCTGAAGTTCGGAGCTTTTTGGGAGTAGCAGGATATTACCGATGGTTCATCATGAAGTTTTCTCAAATCGCTTTGCCTTTAACTCGACTCACGAGGAAAGAGGTACCTTTTGTGTGGGACGAGGAATGTGAAAAGAGTTTTAGGACCCTGAAGAAGAAGTTGACTCAAGCTCCTGTGTTGACAATTCCAGATCCAGAAAAGAAATATGTGGTATTTTGTGATGCATCGTCTAAGGGACTCGGAGGAGTACTTATGCAAGAAAACAATGTAGTAGCTTATGCATCTAGACAACTCAAGACGCATGAAGCAAATTATCCTGCTCATGATTTAGAGTTGGCTGCTATAATCTTCGTTTTGAAGATATGGAGGCATCACCTTTATGGAACGCATTTTGAATTGTTTAGTGATCACAAGAGTCTGAAATATTTATTTGATCAGAGGGATTTGAATATGAGGCAGAGGCGTTGGATGGAGTACCTTAAGGACTTCGACTTTGATTTGAAATATCATCCAGGAAAGGCCAATGTTGTAGCGGATGCTTTGAGTCGAAAGGCCTTAGTTCAAGCCGAAGTTATGATGCACACTTGTAAGATGTATGAAAAGGTTCGTGATCTTAACCTTGGAGTTACTGATGTCGGTGATGGTATTTGTTTGTACAATTTGGAAGTCTCGTGTGACTTGCGATCAAAAATCGTACAAGCACAAAGTGATAATTTGGAACTTCAGAGACGAAGTGGTTATCCAGAATTTTCTATGGCTGCTGATGGAGCAATTTTGTTTGAAGGAAGATTATGTGTTCCAAATGATCAAGATCTTAGAAGATTGATTTTGGAAGAAGCTCATAAAAGCAGTTTTTCAATTCATCCTGGTACAACTAAGATGTATCAAGATTTAAAGAAAGAGTATTAGTGGCCCGACATGAAAAAGGATATTGCTGAATTTGTAGCTCGGTGAATTGTATGTCAACAAGTCAAGATAGGACATCAAAGACCGGCTGGTATGTTACAATCACTAGAGATTCCTCAGTGGAAATGGTAGCATATTACCATGGATTTTGTAGGAGGTTTAGCCCGTACTCAAAGAGGTCATGATTCGATTTGGGTAATTGTGGATAGGCTAACCAAGTCAGCTCATATCTTACCGGTAAGGTCTACCTACAAGACATCACAATATGCGGATTTGTTTATTTCCGAGATTGTCAAGCTACACGGTGTTCCTGTGAGTATTGTATTAGATAGGGATCCAATCTTCACTTCGCATTTTTGGAGAGCTTTTAATAGAGCTTTGGGGAATAAATTGAAACTAAGCACGTCACATCATCCACAAACTGATGGTCAATCAGAAAGGACTATCCAAACCTTAGAAGATATGTTACGTGCTTGTGTTTTGGAAGATGGAGGAAGTTGGAACCATCATCTACCTTTGATAGAATTTTCCTACAACAATAGCTATCATGCAAGTATCGGAATGGCACCATATGAAGCTTTGTATGGTAGGAAGTGTAGGACCCCATTATGTTGGGCTGAGGTTTGAGACAAGAGCATCCTTGGACCCGAGATCATTCAGGAAACGACTTTGAAGATGAAGTCAATTCAAGAGAAGATGAAGATAGCTCAAAGTCGTCAGAAAAGCTATGCGGATCAGAGGCGGAGACCTTTGGAGTTTAATGAAGGTGATCATGTGTTTCTAAGAGTTACGCCTAAGTTGGGTTTGAGAGGTGTTTTTAGAACCAAGAAATTAAGTCCTAGATATGTGGGACCGTTTTTGATACTCAAGCGTATTGGACCAGTGGCTTATCAGTTGGCTCTACCTCCAGCTATGTCGGGATTGCATGATGTATTCCATGTGTCGCAGCTGAAGAAGTATGTTCCAGATCTCTTCTAGCCAGTTGAATTAGACTCTATAGAGTTAAGATCAGATTTGACGTTTCAGCCAGAACCAGAGGGTATAGTAGATCGTGACATCAAATCTCTCAGGAACAAAGAGATTCCCATAGTAAAGGTTGTATGGAAAGGATCTCCAGATGGTGAAGCAACATGGGAACTTGAATCAGAGATGTTGAGTCAGTATCCGCATTTGTTTTCAAGTAAATTTCAAATTTCGAGGACGAAATTTTTTTTAAGGGGGTAGGATGTAATATCCCACTTTTAAGATACAAAGAATTACCTGTTAACGATAGTTTAAGCGCGTTTAAGACTAGGGGTATAATGGTAATTGCACCTGAGGGACTATTTAAGGACTTTAGTCCAAATTTTTCACACAATCCTCTTCACTTTCTCTCACTAGGGTTTGAAAGAAAGTTTTGCTCTCCCTTCTCTCTAGAAAATCCATCCTCACCATCCTTCTTCTCCCATAATCTTTGTTTCATCCTTCTCCTCTTTGAAATCAAGCATGAGTTGGTTAGGGTTCTTGGTTTTTGGTTAATGATATGATGAAGCAAACCTTCTACTCCTCTCTACTCATGATTCTCCTTTAATCATCTCCTAATCTTTCAAGAAGTTGAAGTTTAAGCAAGGTTAGGGTTTGGTGTTTGTTGGTAACTAGTTGGAAGCAAGCTTCACCAACATCCATCTCTTCTCTAGGGTTTTGGACTAAGGGTTTGCTGTCAAGGTTTCCAAGTTGTGGTCTTGATTTGAGGATATTTTAAGGTGAGTTCTTAGTTAGTAATCCAACCATGGGATGTGTTTAACTTGCAAGGAAAACCATATGTATTCTTAGGGTTTATGTGTAGTAAATGAAGTGGATATAATAGTCACAAGGAAGGGGGGGTTTGAATTGTGACCCTTTTAAAATTAAACCTGTAACTTAAAATTGATTCTCAAGTTGTGAACTTGGAATGGTTAAGTTTGGAGACTGACTTCAGAACGTTCTGAAGTGTTAGTACAAAAACAGTTTAAATAAATAAATAAATGTGTTTGTGTGTGATGTGTATACTGTAAATAAAGAGTATAGGGAAGAGAAAGAACACACAAAAATTTATAGTGGTTCCCCCAATGTGGGTTAGTCCACTCCTCACAGTCTTGTGAGAGTTTCCACTATGATGTTTGAGATAACCTCTCAAATCCTGCACTTTACAATCTTGTTCACCTGAACAATTACATCAACTGTATTCTCTTAGCCTCAGCAGGCTTGCACTTTCTTGCTAAGTTACCCACTTAGACTTTTGCACCTTTTGCTCAAACTAACACTTTAGTACCCCTAAAGCTAGATGAGACTTTCTTTTCTTCTTGCTAAGTTACCCACTTAGACTTTTGCACCTTTTGCTCAAACTAACACTTTAGTACCCCTGAATCTAGATGAGACTTTCTTTTCTTCTTGCTAAGTTACCCACTTAGACTTTTACACCTTCAACTCAAACTAACACTTTAGTACCCCTAAAGCTAGATGAGACTTTACAAGATGTTTGGAGTTTGAATGTTTGTGAAACAAACAGAAGAAGAAGAAGAACTTAACTTTGAAAAGATAAGAGAAAGAAAATTGATTTACACTTAAAAAGACTTCTTGGAATCTTTGTGATGATCAATTTTTTGCTAAAGCTTCACAACAATGTTCATGTTGTTTTTCTTGTTGCTTTGCAATGGTGCATGTTATGCTGAGGTCTTGATCTCTATTTATAGAGTTTCTTGAACCTTTGTAGCCGTTGGAGAGTGTCCACTGGTCTTGTGCCACGTGTCTTGGGACCCACCAACTTACGCTTGAATTCTGGGCAAAACTGATATACTTCAGAATGTTACTGTGTTCTTGAGAATACTTCAGAATGTTGTTGTGTTCTTGAGAATACTTCAGAATGTTGTTGTGTTCATCATGATCTTCATCTGGGTTCATGTGGATGGACGGTCAGATATGTATCTGGGCTGTTGCAGATGAATATCACATGAATTTTTGGGTTGTACTATGAAGATTTCCTTTGTACGACTTCAGAATGTTCAAGGGTCAGATCTTCTTTGAAATCTGACTTGGAACATGTGCAGGATATCAAAAAGTGGAGCTGTCACTTTCATTCCATGCTTTAGGGGATTTGGTTTGCTTTGTACAGTACCAACTCCCTTATGTGTCGAAATCTTGTTGAATCAGATTTGATCTTGCTTTTGGCTTTGCCTTTTTCTTTCCAACAACTGTACTGTTCATGTCAGAAAAAGCATGGAGCAGGATCGAACTTTCTGAACTCAGGGGACTTCAGAATGTTCCTTTTTGTTTCACTTAGGATGATTTGTAAGACTCTTATTTGATGTAATCAAATCCTAATAGTGAAACATTTATGAAGTGCGGCTTGGAAAACATCTAGGATGATATTCTTGATGGAATATTCCTAATGTTTTGTACTTCAAATGTTCATAGTCTTGAATGAACATTGAAGATGCCCTCTTTGACTTTAATCAATTAAATGCCTTTATTCCTTGATTGATTTTAGTCATTGTACTTTACTGGGCTTTTATTTAAGTCACGTAGACCTTGCATGTTCTTCATTTTGTTCATGAATATCTGGGCTTGGTTCTTGATGTTCATCATGAACAACCTTCTGAACTCTGTCCAACCTTCTGAACTCTTTTAACTTTCTGAACTCTGATTGAGTTCTTTGATAACTTGATTCTTGGTTTGATTTATAATTTGTTTGTGTCTTAGTTAATCACTCATGAACACACAAATACCACGAACTATCCAAGTCCATTAATCCTTTAATCACCGTAGATGCCTTTAATGATTTCTTGATCTAAAGTTAAAATCATTGTATGCATAAGATATGTTCATGTCACATCTGTTCTTGCATGTTCTTGGTGTGGATATTGATTTATGAGTTTGCTCTAATGAACCTTCTGAGCAACCTTCTAAACAACCTTCTGAACTCCTTCTGGGTTCATACATATGAACTTCAGAGTGTTTCTTCTGGGTTCCTTCCTTTTTGACGGTTGTACTTTGTGCTGAACTTTCTGATGTTCATAAACATACTAATGTTCTTCAACACTTTGAACCTTATGAAGGTTGTTTCTTTATTCCCTTCAAAAACTTCTTGAAGCATATAAAGGAGAGATCATTTGTTTTGACAAACAATATGATTCTTTCTTTGAAGTCCAACAGAATATTTCTTTGCATCTAGTTCAATATCGCTTGTAACCGATGACTTTAAATATTCTTGTTTATCCATGAAATAATCCTTTATGATTTCTGGAAATATTATGGTTTATGTTCATGATCATTATGAACTCCATTCATATGAACATTCTGAACTCTATTCATATGAATATTTTGAACTTTGAACTTCTTATCCTTAGAAGCTTTGGAAGTGTGATACTTTGAGGAGGTTCTGAGAATCTTCCTAACTTGTATGCATATTTCCTTTTATCTTGTTTACCCATGGAGGATCTTCAAATCATATAGCACAAAACTCAATGTGAGTTTTGTCACATAAATTCAAGCACATTCTTGTGTAGCTTGTGATGTAAGTTCTTCCATCATGACTCAAATTCTTCCATCATGATTCTTGAGCTATGAATCTTCATGCAGATATGATATTGTTGTTTCAACTGATGATATACTCATTCTTTCATTGTTGAGTAGATATAATGCACTTATTGATGTGGGTGGCTTCTAGCTTATCCACTTATGTGATTCCTGTTCTTATCACAAAAACTCAAGTGCAATCATCAGTAGAACACCATTCATAAAACTTATTATTTATTCCACGAGGTTTGTTATCATTAAAACATTCATCAAAAAGATTTTTGCTTCAACAATCTCCCCCTTTTTGATGATGACAAACCTTTTGAATCAATATTAAGTTTTATGATGGATATAATAATAAATGTAAGAATGTTCATGGATATGCAATTAAACTCCCCCTAAACACAAGCAAGAGTTTAATTCTTATCAAACTGATTATACTCCCCCTCAACATATGGAAAAGGTTAATTCATAACATTCATCATTAATTAAATCCATTTTAGATTTCTCTCTCCCATAATACATATGTCTCCCCATCCTAGGTTTTTCTCCCATCATATATATCTCTCCCCCTTTTGTCATCTATCAAAAAGTAGTAAGGGTGATATGAAGGAAAAGTGACATAATTTTGGAAGGTAAGAATTCACAAGTGCATTCATATATCAAACTCATGGTTTAATTAAAACACATTGCAGGAATCATGATCAATCATTATTTCAATCAGTTGTATAAACAAAACATGAAAAATGAGAACATATGCAACCATTTCAACATATTCAAAAAATGAGATATTTTCTTCAAAATTTGAGAAAATGTTTTTGTCCTTGGTTTCAATGTTTTCGAAAAGATTGATATTTTCAAGTATAGAAAACTCCCCCTAAGTTTTAGAGATGAATATCCTATTACATTTCAAATCTTTTGATTTTCTAAGAAAATAATTATTTTCTTTTACTTATTGTCATAGCAGATAAGTTTTTCATTTTGACAAAGTCATGCTCATAATTTAGAAAATAATTATCTAATCTAAATTGAGTTTTTAAAAGAGAAAAGATCAATTGATCTTATTCAGCAATTTTTTGAAATTGAGAGAAAGTGAAGTATTTGTGGAAGCGGTGAAATCAGAGTTTAGAAAAGATCTTTCTCTCTTTACAATATTCTCATGTTGGAAAATATTGTTGAATTTTTTCAAAAGATGAAATGCTTCAAAGTATCATTTGATGCAAGATAGTTTCTTTAAAAGAAAACAATTACAAGCAACAATTTTTGACACAATTTGTGGAAAACACACATGTTCACAATTTTGTGGAAAACACACATATGTAGGTGTGTGTGTGTGTGTGTGAGTGATACCTTTTGAGTGTTGATCTTTCAAGTTTTCATGCTTCAAAAGTATGTTAAACACTTAAGGTCAAATTGCAAGATAGTCTTATGCAACAAATTTATGCACAAACAGATATTGATATGCCATTGATGTTTACAACTCTATCTTTGTCTTCAATTTTTGCAATTAAAGTAAGATAATTATTCAACAATGCTTAAAACAAATTTTTATGCTCAAAGCAAGGCCAATATAAGTTTAAGAACAAAAATGCAAACCTTAGAGCAATTTTTGAAGATTATAACAAGATCACACACAACATCAACATGAAGATCAAGTATATAAAAAATCTTCTAATGCTAATTCAAACATAAGATTCATTTAAAATCATGTTTGAGGAATGATATTTTCATAAACTACATCAAAATCAAGTGAATATCTTCACATTTCAGATTATTCTGAAGTTTGACAAATTAAGACATTTTTTATGTTTCAAATCAATGAACAATCATGATTCAACATTTATGATCAAACATAAATCTTCCTATCAATTATTTAACAATAATGATGATTTAGTTTGCAACTCATGTTAATAACTCAGATAGAAATGCATCAGAATCATTTATTTCAAGTGTGAAAGGATAAGTATTCACAAAATGATGTAACACATTTAACATTTAACATGATAATTAAGAAGGAATTCGGGGCAAATAATGAGAGAATATTATGCATGAATTTATACATAACAGAACCAACCCCTTGTTTAATTCTAAGAACACTAATTTTTTTTTAAATGCACCCTTAATGAATCTTGTTAAAGCATAAGACATCATGTAATGATTTTAATAATCAATTACCATCATGAAAGGAGCATGAACAAAGAGTGAAAAAGAATTATTGCATTTAGGGTTAAACATTTGATATAAGCACATATTAAACATGACATAATTTGATGCATTCAATCATCATATTTATTATAGTGCAAGTAAATGTGTACCTTATAGGATGATGTCTCTTACTTTGAGATTCAATGAAGAGAGCATGCTTCTCTTTCTTTGAAATACTTTCTCATCTGGATGGAGAACTCCAAGCATCAATAAGCACGACCTTCTGAAGTAGCTTAATCATCAGTAGCTTTCTCTTCTTCTTAGTCTTTCCATCTTTCTGATCTGACTGTCTTTTAACATATCCAGATGTTTCAGGATCTGCAAACATATGATCAACAGATGGAATGCTTTGTTCATGAAGAATGTTTCTTTGAACATTCTGAACTTGAGTTAAAGGAATTGTTCCATCATTTTCCATCTGAGAATCCTCAAAGATACTTGTATTGAAGTCTGAGCTGAATTCCTCCATATTCAGATCAAAACTAGCTTGATTTCCAGCTAGCTCATCCTCATCAGATTCCTTTGTGGTAGTGTTTTCACTAAGCATGTTTGTGGCTAAAGCTTTAGCAACATCATGCATATCTTGATCTTTTAATGACACAGGATCATTTCTATATCAGATTCTAGAACAATTTCTTGTTCATCAAACTGGAGTTCACTCATGATGTTAGTAACATCACTTCAGATTTTGAAATTGTTTCAGCAGTAGAAGATTTCAAGGATCCTTCTCCAATAAAAGCTTTCAGCTTTGTTAGCTTTCTGAGGTATTTTTCAGAAGCTTCTTCAATTTCATTAACCTTCTGAAGTTGTTATGCAGGAACTTCATCAACTTTCTGAGTTCCATCTTTTAGTAGCTGCATCAACTTTTCTGAATTCATGTTTCAGTAGTTGCATCAGCTTCCTGAACTTTATTGGTTGCAATCTCAATATTTGAGGTATTTCTTGAACTTGCTGACTTTCATTCCCAGCAACATCAGCTTCCTTTTGAAGTTCTTCAACATTCTGAACTTCATCAGCTTTCTATTAGCATTATCAGAAACTTTTTGGAAGGTTTCTCCAGGGATGTTTTGATCCATTGTTGGAGGATCCTCATTGTTGTCAAATTCTTTATGTCAAAGATTTGACAATCCTTCTCATACACTTCACTTTTTCAGAGGCATCTTAAAATGCTTGAATATGAGTGTGAAAGCCAATTCATATAGAATATGAGAAGTCTTCTTGTTCTTCAATCATATGTTGCAAAAACATGTAGTTGAGATTGAAAGACAATATGTTGAGAACATGGTATATGATCAACATTAATGACATTCTCAAACACTTTCACTTATTGTAGCAAGTGAATGCAGAGATTGTTTAGACAAGTCTTTTGATCAGACCATCTTCTTCAATCTTAAGCTTGCAAAAATAATTCTCTTATTTGCATCATATGAGTGCAATTCTTATGACTATTAAGGTCCTTGATGTTTGATCCAACATTCTCTAACCTTCCAAAGTTATTGAATGTTCTTTGAGTAATAGCTCTTGCTGACCAATTTTCTCAAAGTATAAGATTTCTACCTTGCTTGAAAACAGAGGGATGAACTTTGAAGCTTTCAATTTTTTGGATTGAGTAGCTTCAGCATCAGGAGCATTTTTCTGAACATTCTGATATACAGACAGCTGAACATTCTGATCTTTAGTTTCAGATGTTTCTTGAACAATCTGGACTGTATCCTGAGCATCTTGAAACACATCAGTGTTGAAGTATGAGTTTAGATCTTCTATGTTGAGATCAAAACCAGATGAAAATTTCATGTGTTCATCTTTTTGTACTTGCACATTTCCTTGACTCATTATTTGCGAAGCCAAGATTTCTGCATCTTCCTGAGTGTCTTTATCAACTTTGTGAGAAGATTGCTCAATATTTTCTTCAACTTTCTGATCTTGGTCAGAAGGGTTTTCAACATTCTGAGGTGTGTCAATCTTCTGATGTTCTTCTTCAGCAGCATTCCCAACTTCTGAGATGCATCACCAGCTGAGTAAATCTTCTGACTGTCTTCTTCAGTGATTGCAGCAACCATATGAGCCTCTTGAAGTATCTCATCATCTTCCATTTGAGTGACAACCTCATCTTGCACAATTTCTTCTTCAACAACTTCATCTTTCTTCTGAAGCTGTTCTTCATTTTCACCAGCAACATTCTGAACTTCTTTTCTTGCAAGCTCAGCAACTTGTTGAAACAACTCCAGGGCTGGAGGAGAAAAAAGCTTCATTGTCTTCCATATTTTCAGGAGATCCATCTCCTTCTTCCTTCTGTATGCTGGATAGGTTTCTAACCTTCTCAACTCTTCTTTTCTTCCTAGTTTTCTGAAATTTCTTA
The DNA here is from genome assembly GCF_051527215.1 of Medicago sativa. Taxonomy (NCBI): domain Eukaryota; kingdom Viridiplantae; phylum Streptophyta; class Magnoliopsida; order Fabales; family Fabaceae; genus Medicago; species Medicago sativa. The sequence continues at coordinate 38,501,604 of NC_140751.1, forward strand.
TCTGCATATCTTTTCACAGATCCAGATGTTCCTGAAGTTGGAGGAGTTGGCATGTTTGAAGTGGTGATGTGAAGTTGTCCTAAGGTTTTGGTTGTGAATCTCATGAAGGTGTATTTACTTTCTTCACCTTCTAGGGATACTTGTGCAACCTTAAAGATGGGAGTCATATGGATCCCATATGGCAACTCAACAACTTTTGTTTGATAGCCAAACAAGAATCAATCATGTATTAAAGGATTATGAAGCAGAGGTTGAGTTTTGTTTTGATCATGAGATGATACATAAATTAGTATCAGCATCAAAGGTTCCACATCTAGGGAGTAAAGTGTGCCTAATTATGTTATGGAAGATTTTAGGGACATCTTTAAGATTTGTGGAATCATGATCAGGTTTGGTGTATTCTAGGATAGGTTGTGGTTCATATTTAGGTGATGACAAATGATAGCTTCTTAGAGGTGTGCAAGTAAATGAAGTTTTGGTTTTTTTTTTGACTTGAACTCATTTTAAATTGTTCCATTGTTCTAGAACAACTCAGCACCATCTTGAGAAGTTTGAGAATCTTCATCATCTTGATCTCCACATATCTCTTGAACATAATTTGTCCATGAATCAAACTCTTCCTAGAAATTTAGAAGACATTCCTGCATCACAAATTGGTAAAGCTTTTGGTACCCATATTACTTTGGGTCCTTGGAGGTTAGTGTTTCTCTTCTTGAGAGATTCTTTCTTATGACCACATTCTGATTTAAGATGATCAGATTTGTTGAAACAAGAAAAACTATATTTTACCAATCTCAACCTTTTGAGCCCATTCTAATTTAGATAGAATGTCTTTTTGAAATGAGGATTTTTCTCAAGTTTCTTTTTAAGAAAAATATACAGGTTCAGATTTTTCAAAATGAAAATTTTTCATTTACCTTCTCACTTTTGTTTGTGACAGGTTATGAATCCTAAACCAACCTTTTTGAAAGGTTTAACAGACTTTAGAAAGTTGGTTATGTCCTTTTTCAAAATATTACTTCCCTTTTCAAAATAACATTTTGTTTCAAAAATTTAAATTTTCCTAGATCTTACAAATTTTTGCTCATTGAGGATCTTATGTTTCTCAAATATTTTAAAATGAGATTGCTACAATTTTTTGAATGGTTTTAAGATATATATCATTCAGGATTAGTAGTTTCACATTTTCTTTCTTTATACAAGAAAAGTTATTATTTTAAAAGTTCATACTTTTAAGATAAAATGCATGAGTCATTTGAGATATTATTAAACACTTTATATAAAAGATAAGGATTAGAATTTCTTACCTCTTCACTTCTTGTGTTTCTTTACTCATGTATTGATTTCTTCTTTTTCTTCTAAATCATCTCTGGTTGACATCTTTGCATCTTCTTCTTCAGAGGGCATTTAGTTTTGAAGTATCCCACATTGTTGCATATGTGACATGCACTTTGATTTGCAGGTTTTGACATCACTTCTTTCTGGATCTTTTCCTCATACACAGTTAAGTGTTCAAACCATAGAGGCAGGCTCTGATGCCAATTGAAGTGGATATAATAGTCACAAGGAAGGGGGTTTTGAATTGTGACCCTTTTAAAATTAAACCTGTAACTTTAAATTGATTCTCAAGTTGTGAACTTGGAATGGTTAAGTTTGGAGACTGACTTCAGAACGTTCTGAAGTGTTAGTACAAAAACAGTTTAAATAAATAAATAAATGTGTTTGTGTGTGATGTGTATACTGTATATAAAGAGTATAGGGAAGAGAAAGAACACACAGAAATTTATAGTGGTTCCCCCAATGTGGGTTAGTCCACTCCTCACAATCTTGTGAGAGTTTCCACTATGATGTTTGAGATAACCTCTCAAATCCTGCACTTTACAATCTTGTTCACCTGAACAATTACATCAACTGTATTCTCTTAGCCTCAGCAGGCTTGCACTTTCTTGCTAAGTTACCCACTTAGACTTTTGCACCTTTTGCTCAAACTAACACTTTAGTACCCCTAAAGCTAGATGAGACTTTCTTTTCTTCTTGCTAAGTTACCCACTTAGACTTTTGCACCTTTTGCTCAAACTAACACTTTAGTACCCCTAAAGCTAGATGAGACTTTCTTTTCTTCTTGCTAAGTTACCCACTTAGACTTTTACACCTTCAACTCAAACTAACACTTTAGTACCCCTAAAGCTAGATGAGACTTTACAAGATGTTTGGAGTTTGAATGTTTGTGAAACAAACAGAAGAAGAAGAAGAACTTATCTTTGAAAAGATAAGAGAAAGAGAATTGATTTACACTTAAAAAGACTTCTTGGAATCTTTGTGATGATCAATTTTTTGCTAAAGCTTCACAACAATGTTCATGTTGTTTTTCTTGTTGCTTTGCAATGGTGCATGTTATGCTGAGGTCTTGATCTCTATTTATAGAGTTTCTTGAACCTTTGTAGCCGTTGGAGAGTGTCCACTGGTCTTGTGCCACGTGTCCTGGGACCCACCAACTTACACTTGAATTCTTGGCAAAACTGATATACTTCAGAATGTTACTGTGTTCTTGAGAATACTTCAGAATGTTGTTGTGTTCTTGAGAATACTTCAGAATGTTGTTGTGTTCATCATGATCTTCATCTGGGTTCATGTGGATGGACGGTCAGATATGTATCTGGGCTGTTGCAGATGAATATCACATGAATTTTTGGGTTGTACTATGAAGATTTCCTTTGTACGACTTCAGAATGTTCAAGGGTCAAATCTTCTTTGAAATCTGTCTTGGAACATGTGCAGGATATCAAAAAGTGGAGCTGTCACTTTCATTCCATGCTTTAGGGGATTTGGTTTGCTTTGTACAGTACCAACTCCCTTATGTGTCGAAATCTTGTTGAATCAGATTTGATCTTGCTTTTGGCTTTGCCTTTTTCTTTCCAACAACTGTACTGTTCATTTCAGAAAAAGCATGGAGCAGGATCGAACTTTCTGAACTCAGGGGACTTCAGAATGTTCCTTTTTGTTTCACTTAGGATGATTTGTAAGACTCTTATTTGATGTAATCAAATCCTAATAGTGAAACATTTATGAAGTGCAGCTTGGAAAACATCTAGGATGATATTCTTGATGGAATATTCCTAATGTTCTGTACTTCAAATGTTCATAGTCTTGAATGAACATTGAAGATGCCCTCTTTGACTTTAATCAATTAAATGCCTTTATTCCTTGATTGATTTTAGTCATTGTACTTTACTGGGCTTTTATTTAAGTCACGTAGACCTTGCATGTTCTTCATTTTGTTCATGAATATCTGGGCTTGGTTCTTGATGTTCATCATGAACAACCTTCTGAACTCTGTCCAACCTTCTGAACTCTTTTAACTTTCTGAACTCTGATTGAGTTCTTTGATAACTTGATTCTTGGTTTAATTTATAATTTGTTTGTGTCTTAGTTAATCACTCATGAACACACAAATACCACGAACTATCCAAGTCCATTAATCCTTTAATGACCGTAGATGCCTTTAATGATTTCTTGATCCAAAGTTAAAATCATTGTATGCATAAGATATGTTCATGTCACATCTGTTCTTGCATGTTCTTGGTGTGGATATTGATTTATGAGTTTGCTCTAATGAACCTTCTGAGCAACCTTCTAAACAACCTTCTGAACTCCTTCTGGGTTCATACATATGAACTTCAGAGTGTTTCTTCTGGGTTCCTTCCTTTTTGACGGTTGTACTTTGTGCTGAACTTTCTGATGTTCATAAACATACTAATGTTCTTCAACACTTTGAACCTTATGAAGGTTGTTTCTTTATTCCCTTCAAAAACTTCTTGAAGCATATAAAGGAGAGATCATTTGTTTTGACAAACAATATGATTCTTTCTTTGAAGTCCAACAGAATATTTCTTTGCATCTAGTTCAATATCGCTTGTAACCGATGACTTTAAATATTCTTGTTTATCCATGAAATAATCCTTTATGATTTCTGGAAATATTCTGGTTTATGTTCATGATCATTATGAACTCCATTCATATGAACATTCTGAACTCTATTCATATGAATATTTTGAACTTTGAACTTCTTATCCTTAGAAGCTTTGGAAGTGTGATACTTTGAGGAGGTTCTGAGAATCTTCCTAACTTGTATGCATATTTCCTTTTATCTTGTTTACCCATGGAGGATCTTCAAATCATATAGCACAAAACTCAATGTGAGTTTTGTCACTTAAATTCAAGCACATTCTTGTGTAGCTTGTGATGTAAGTTCTTCCATCATGATTCAAATTCTTCCATCATGATTCTTGAGCTATGAATCTTCATGCAGATATGATATTGTTGTTTCAACTGATGATATACTCATTCTTTCATTGCTGAGTAGATATAATGCACTTATTGATGTGGGTGGCTTCTAGCTTATCCACTTATGTGATTCCTGTTCTTATCACAAAAACTCAAGTGCAATCATCAGTAGAACACCATTCATAAAACTTATTATTTATTCCACGAGGTTTGTTATCATTAAAACATTCATCAAAAAGATTTTTGCTTCAACAGTAAAGTTATCCCTTTTTATGCCATGTATCTTTATACTTGTGAATACTTGTTCAATAGCTATTTTACAGGTTCTATATGACTTCTAGTATCATGGTATGCCTTGGGAGACTTTGTATTGAGCTTTTTGGGTCCAAAATGTCATTTTTACATGTTCTGGACTGTCATAACTCGCCACGGCGAGCTATTACTCGCCACGGCGAGCAAGAAGTCCGAACAGGGGGTTCTGCTCGCCCCCTACTCGCCTAGGCGAGTAGCTACTCGCCTCCCACACCATTTCACTCGCCATGGCGAGCAGACAGTGGGGGAGACTCCTTGTTTTGCTCGTCATGGCTGGTATGGGCGTTTCGTGGGCGATTTTCTTAGAGCAACACTTGTAATAACAACCTCTCTAATCAAGACACCAAGGCATAGTCTTTAGAAATGTTTCTTAAGCATTTAACAAGTGTTTGCAATATGTAAATGAGCATGGCATATGTGATTTAAAGCATGAGATGAATGGGTAGCAAGTAATAGCTAATTTTGGAATGGAACTAGAGCCTCGATGTAGATATCGAGAACTAGATCATTGGTCGTAATTATATGTATGATAAGTGCGTTGGATAATCTTCTACGCTTATGAACTTATATGTTATTACTCTAAGGATCGATCAAGGATCCGAGTTAAAGGAATATAATTCAAGTGGTTGTAGATTAATCATTCACGTATGCATAAGATTATGACTAATATAAGTTGTAGGTGTTCGTGTCTCTCGTTGTCCACGTTAGTGGGATGCGAGAGGTTCTCGACCTAAGGGCAACGGTTCAAGCCGCAAGGGACCCGCACGACACTGAGGGAGTCCGATGTACGTACATCGGTCATGTATGGGAGTGTACTCGGGGTTACTCCACCCGGGACTCTCCGTAAAACGAACCAAGATTATGTTTGATTGTTCAACCCTAACTTAATGATATAATGAATGTGTTCATGCATGATTATGATATGATGATAGATATGAGCAAGTTATAAAAGATTGCCAAGGATGATCTTAAGATACCCTATTCGTCCGGTATAGGCTGTGCCATGATTTGATTCATGTTTAGGCTTAGATACATTTAGTGTATCATAGCAAAGCGGTGCTAGGAACCCTTGACCGCCATGGCACGTATAAGAATATCACACCTATAACAAATAGGAAAGACCTAAGACGGGCTATAGCATGCACGACCGTCAAAGGTACAAGTCCACACACGTATAATCAACCGCCAGGTTGTAAAGTAGACACGTGATAACCATAGGTTATCCCCGAGGTTATCACTAGCCTAGGGCTAGGAAGAACTCACTGAGACATTATGTCTCACCCAACTCCTTTTTGTTCAGGTTCACAGGTTGCACAAGGAAAAGGTAAAGAAAAAGTCTTGGATCGATCGTGACTTCATGGAATCTCTATGTTGTGAATTAGAGACGCATATGTTATATTATAAGATATGTATTATGGGTCTTGTAGCTACCCTATGAATGTTAAACCTTTTGGTGTAAAAATGTAACATAGTAGCTTTGGATGGTATTGTAACTGAACTTCCGACTTGATGTCGTGTTTTGTATTTGTATAATTAATGTATCCAATGCCAGTTTAACGCTTATTTGAATATTCTAGACACTTTCAAATTTAGGCGTTACAATATATTTAATACTTCACAAATTTTATGAGGGTATATTTGTAAAAACATTCAAAAAATTGCAACAACTAATGATTGACTTGGTTTTGATGATTTTTGGTTTCTTTTCTTATATAAAGGACCGGAGGGAGTAAATAAACATACAGTTCATATACGATACAAAATCGATTGGTTTACCGAAAACATGATTCATTAATTTAAATGCATCAATGAATTAGAGGAACCAATAAGCATCGAAAAACAATTACTTCTAATTCCATGTCACTTCTTCATGTACATTCTAAATCGCAACATCATCATATTTCAATCACGAATTTAACCGGAAAAAGAAAACATCACAATTAAAAAAAACAAAAATCACTAATTAATTAAGCAACATAAAAGAACACGAATTTAATCATAGATTCTTCAAAACAACGAAATTAACGACCCTTCACTACCCACATGAGTACAAAACCCTTATGATGAATAAAACTCCCCCATTTCCTCTAGTTTTGAGAAATTGATGATTTCCTATGGTGAAATCTCTCTCTAGGTTCTTCTCGATATTCCTCTTTGCCTATTCTCTCCATAACCCGAGTTTTTCTTTTGCCGCTTTGTTTCTCTCTTTCTCGGTAACCCTTCTTCTCTAATTCTCTTCTCTATTTATAAGCTCTAATTGAGTTTGTTTCCAATCTTTTTAGATTACTATATGTCTCTAGGTTTGTTACTATTTTTTTTTCAAATCACTATTTGCACCTCTCAAATTTGTTACTATTATTGCAGTAACTACACCGTCTTGCTATTCACACTCCCCTCTACTTAAATCATTAAAGCATTACTCATCTCACTAACTACACCTCTTTTCTACCCAATTTTACTAATCCCCCCGTTCGCACTCTAATTTCTTATTCTCTCTAAAAAAACTCTATTTTCTTTCTAGATATTATTTTCTCTCACTCTTTTTTTTAATTAAACTACTACCATTAATTAAAGCTCTAGTTTATATATACTACCCTCATTAATCCAATGTATCTACCCCAATTAACTAAACAACCTCACCCAAACATGTTAAAACGGATTTAATTCAAATAAAAATAAAAATAAAAATAATGTCAAACAATCAACACTACTACTAATAATAATAATACTAATATTATCTAATAAGTATATTAATAAAATAATATTAAAAATCGGGGTGTTACAACTCTCCCTCACTTAAAGAATTTTCGCCCTCGAATATTACCTGACTCAAACATGTAACGATAGTGTTTCCACCCATGTCGCATACAAGGGAATAAAAGAAACTTATAAACTTGTTCTGACTAGACCGACCTGCTCTGATACCACTATGTAACACCCTAATTCCCACATTTTATTTTTATAATAAAAATGCATTTCAAATAAAGAAACACACAAGGGTGTCACACATCTTCTAAAAAAAATTCAAAAGTACTTCATTCAAATTAAAAATATTTCAATGGAATAGTTTTCAAAAACTTTAAAGTACTTGTCGCATCACAATTTCAACACCAAAACTAAATTCAAAAGAATTCTAAAATAGAGTCTAAAATAAAAAGAATTCCCGGTCCCTAGTGTTACTGATCAGAGCTTCGACTCAATAAAACTCCCAAAAAGCGATAGACAAAAAGGAGAAGGCCAAAACGCCATCCTCCGAGACTCACTGCTACTAAGATCTTCTTCAAGCAAATCTACACCACAAGGGTGCAAGCGTCCAACCCGCCACTAGAGGGTGAGAATATATTCAACATAAGAAAATGCATAAACACATGTATAGATCCAGAACAAAGAATACATCATTTACATTTAGGCATGTATACAACACCATCAAATTATTTTAAAAACATCACCATCTTTGAATACAACACCATCAAAGTATTTTAAAGAGAACATCATCTTTGAGTACACACCATCAAAGTATGTTAAATCACATCGTTAAATAGACTCGACCATGAATGCATGAACACCAAGTAATGACTCGACAATGCACATCTTTATATGACTCGACAAATACACATTTTTAAATAGCACCATTGTCAAATATCACATCTTTAAATCACACATATTCAAATACCACATCTTTATATAACACAACTTTGAATCACACATATTCAAATATCACGTCTTTAAATAATACATGGCCAAATATTTTATCATTTACACATCGTTAAACAACTCATCAATTACACATCTTCAAATAATTGATCATCTAAAACTTATTATTTAAGACACATTTAAATGATAGTAAGAATAATTTCATTATAGCTCCTATCTCTAGAAAATTACTTAAAAAAAAAAAGATAGTATATATTATTATGAATTGAAATTATAACAATTCTTCAATGAACATTATGAATACACGGTTATCTCAAAGAACATAATTTATAGGTATACATTGTATACAGTGAGGAACACTTATCAATGGAAATTAAATTAAATAGCCGTGGCAACAAAGAAATTAGCATTGAGTATGAATTGAATGGAACAGTAGCATGAAAGTAAATTAAGCAACAAGCATATGTGGGTCACGGCTGTCAGTCAGCATCAAACACTTCTTTAATTGAAATTGAAACAAAGAGGCAGCAGCAAGTAATTAATTTGGTATCGCACGGGACATTATTGATTTTTCTAGCAATGAAAATTAAATTAAACAGACAGTTCATATACGATACAAAATCGATTGGGTTACCGAAAACATGATTCATTAATTTAAAGGCATCAATGAATTAAAGAAACAAATAAGCATCGAAAAACAATTACTTCTAATTCCATGTCACTTCTTCATGTACATTCTAAATCGCAACATCATCATATTTCAATCGCGAATTTAACCCAAAAAAAAACATCACAATTAAAAAAACGAAAATCAATAATTAATTAAGCAACATAAAAGAACACGAATTTAATCATAGATTAATCAAAACAACGAAATTAACGACCCTTCACTACCCACATGAGTACACAACCCTTATGATGAATAAAACTCCCCCCTTACCTCTAGTTTTGAGAAATTGATGATCTCCTATGGTGAAATCTCTCTCTCTAGGTTCTTCTCGATATTCCTCTTTGCCTCTTCTCTCCATAACCCTAGTTTTTCTTTTGCTGCTTTGTTTCTCTCTTTCTCGGTAACCCTTCTTCTTTAATTCTCTTCTCTATTACTAAGCTCTAATTGAGTTTGTTACCAATCTGTTTAGATTACTATATGTCCTCTAGGTTTGTTACTAATTTTTTTCAAATCACTATTTGCACCTCTCGAATTTGTTACGATTATTCCAGTAACTACACCGTCTTGCTATTCACACTCCCCTCTACTTAAATCATTAATGCATTACTCATCTCATTAACTACACCTCTTTTCTACCCAAATTTACTAATCCCCCCGTTCGCCCTCTAATTTCTTATCCTCTCTAAAAAAACTCTATTTTCTTTCTAAATATTATTTTCTCTCACTCTTTTTTTTTTAATTAAACTACTACCATTAATTAAAGCTCTAGTTTATATATGCTACCCTTATTAATCCAATGTATCTACCCCAATTAACTAAAAAACCTCACCCAAACATGTTAAAACAAATTTAATTCAAATAAAAATAAAAATAAAAATAATGTCAAACAATCAACACTACTACTAATAATAATAATACAAATATTATCTAATAAGTATATTAATAAAATAATATTAAAATTCGAGGTGTTACAAGCTGGCCCTGGCTTTTAGGCCACCATATCCAAAATGGCTACCCTGTGATTCTTTACTGGGGATGAATCAAAAATTAAAAACAAAAGAAAAGGATAGAGTGACTGCAACTTAATGTAACTTGCACACCTTTAGAGGTCACCTAAACTTAGATCTATCTCATGTTCAGATCATTTCTCCAATAGGAATAAGTAAGAAGTTTTCTAATTTTTAGCACAAATAAGCAATGTTTATAGAAAAAATGTTACTTATCTGTTTACCCATTTGCTGGCAGCCGTCTCTCTGAAATCAGGAGAAGAGAAAAAGGATGATTATGCAAGCGCGCAAACACGATCGAAATCCAAATTAGAGAAATCGTCTAAAAAAGGAAAATCTTCTAAACCAGAGAAAAAGAGACTGTAGGTTCCTTTCCTTCAATTGATTTTTTTTGTTCCATTTATATGGCGACATCTTAATGTCAGTCTTTGTGCTTTTGCAGCTTGACATTCTACCTGAAGCTGTCGAGGTAACTACTACCTCTGAGGTACCAAAAATCAAAGAGCGTCGAAGGAAAAGGATACAAGAGATCCAGAAGATTACTGTCAAAGCAACACCCACTGAAGGGTCTCCAGACAAATTCGAAACCCAACAGCACTCACTCTTGTGTTGGTGATAATGTCTCAAAGGTAATCGTCGAATCAAACTTGGTTCGTTAACTTTGGCCTTGTTTACACTATTTCGATAACACCCCATAATACTTACATCATTTTCTTACCAGAGTATCGAGCATAGTCGTGCTGACAAATCTCAACATGCATAGCTTCCATCCACTGACCTGGTGACGGCATCTCCCATTGCTGAAGGAGAAGATGGTGCTGAGACTAGTACTCCTCTCCACCTCATCTCGAAGTGACTTATCCCAACCAACATCCAGAATCACATGCTAAAGATTCGGATAAGGATAAATCGAAGGGAGACAGTGATCCAGTCCTTGCAGGAGGTGTTGAGACAAAATCCTTATTTGATGTTTTAAAGATTACAAACATATTATATTTATTTAATCTTGTTATCTACTAATTCGTTTTTGTGAGAATTTGTTTCATGAGAATGAACTGAGAACGTTCTGGCAAAAACGATGAAAATGGAATAGTACATCAAAAGTGAACAAGTCTCCACAGCAAGAAAGCATGGCAGATTATTATTTAAAATGGTATCCTTTGTGCCATAAGAAAAGCTTTAAGCCCATTTGGAAAAGAAAGCCCATTAAAGGATAAAGAACACATGGCCTTTTAAGCATGACATCACTAAAGCAAAAGGACATGACATCATCTGCATTGGGCAACAAGTTATACATCTCATAACAACTGGTTATCTCATGCGCAAGCAAGCAACAGTGCTTTCAAAGCCAGGCAAATCAGACAGAACATTCTGAGAACGTTCTGGCTATTTTAAAGAAGAAAAGAGAAATCAATTGAGACTTTGGACAACTATCAAAAACGTGTCCAACAACTCTATTTTCTCCCTTGATCACCAAGACACTCCTCACCTATAAATACAAGGGCCTTTGAAGGTTATAAGCAAGAATTTTGCAAGCTAATATCTCTCTAAGTGAAAATCATCACTACAAACAAAGCTCTTCGCAAACAAAGCAAATTCCAAGCTCTCTCACTATATCTCTTGGATCTTCTCTTTCAAATTTGCTATTGTAAAACTCAAATAAAGAATTGAGTATTTATTTGATCCAACCAAATCTCATTATACAAAGGGTGTTGTATTTCTCAAAGTCTATTGGGCTTAATAGTTTTGAGATAGAAAATTCCAACCTTACTTTTGCTAGTGTGCAAAGAATTATAGAAGCCTGCTGAGGTTGATAATACAGGTGTAACAGACTGATCTGGTGTGATCAAGATCTTTTAGTGCTAGTCGGAAGTTTCTGTTAGCAAGACAACTATAGTGGATAATCTCACACGAGGTGTGGGGACTGGAAGTAGCCGGGTTTGGTGAACGAAGATAACTCTCCTATGTTATTCTTATCTCTCTCTCTCTCTATCTCTCTCTCTATTTAAAGTTACACAACACACACACACGTTATCACATCTATATTAATCTCCAGAACATTCTGGTCTAAGATAAAACAATTGCTTAACTACTTGACTAAAGATTAAAATCAATATATTATTGTTTTATCATTCTGTCATCATTCCCCGAAACATTCTGGTCCTTGTTAAAATAATCTTATATTTTAACTTAACATCATTTTTCTCATTCTGCTTATAATGATTCTCCAGAACATTATGAGATAATCAAGTAATTGTTATATACTCTAATCTTGTTGAACTAACATACGCCAAGAACATTCTTGAGTATATAAATCAAAATTTAACTTTTAGGAATAATTTTTAAAAGGGCCACAATTCAAATCCCCCTCTTTCTTGTGATGTTTATTGTTACTTCAATTGGTATCAGAGCCCGGGCTCTACAAAAACACCTAACAAGTGTTGGAGGAAAAAATTCAGGAAGAAGGCAATGTCAAATGAAAAGTATATACCAGAAGGTCTATCATGCACAAGACCACCATTCTTCAATGGAAAGAACTATTATTTCTGGAAAGGAAAAATGGAACTATTCCTCAGATCCCAAGACGTGGATACGTGGAAAATAATCACAAATGGGAATCATATACCTATGACAACTGATGCAACAACAAAGGTGGAAACAATTACACCAGAAGCATCATGGTCAAAAGAAGATAAAGAAAAAATACTTCTCAATTCTAAAGCTCGACTCTTTCTATCATGCGCACTAAGCATGGACAATGAAGATTCAAAGAATGATGAGAAGAAGAGATCAGATAAAGAAATACTTTCCTAACAAGAAAGACAACTCGAAAGGAGAAATTGACAAAAGTCAAGTAACCTGCTTCGGATGCAACAAACTAGGGCATTACAAAAATGAATGTCCATTAAACAAAAAGAGTCAGAAGAAATCTCCCTACCCAAAATCAATGTTTACATGGGATGATCTTGAAGAACCAAAAGATGAAGACACTGAAGCCAACATGGTTCTAATGGCAAATTCAGAAAACGAAGAGGGATCCTCACAAGATGCAAGAACAAAGCCATGGTACTTGGACATTGGCTGTTCTAGACACATGACCGGGGATAAACAATGTTTCATCCCCTTCGTAAATAAGGAAGGAGGTCTAGTAACCTTTGGAAATAATGACAAAGGACAAATTAAAGGTAAAGGTATTATTGGTAAGAAAGACTATGCAAAAATTGAGGATGTTCAATATGTTGAAGGTTTAAAACACATTCTACTAAGGATAAGTCAATTATGTGATAATGGATTTGAAGTTGTTTTTAAACCTAACATATGTATAGTAAAACACACATCCTCAGGTAAGATTTTCTTTACTGCATCTAGAAAGAAAAACCTATATGCTTTATACTTAGATGATATTCCAGCTGAAACCTGTTTTATGACTTTTGAAAAAAATGGATTTGGCACAAAAGAGCTGGACATATAAGTATGAAAACTATTTCAAAAATATCTAAACTGGATCTTGTAAGAGGACTTCCAAAAATTGATTTTGAAAAAGATAGAATATGTGAAGCTTGTACAAGAGGTAAACAAGTTAAAAGTAGTTTTAAAACAAATGATTTTGTTTCAACCAAAAGACCTCTCGAACTACTTCACATTGATCTATTTGGTCCTGTTAGAACCGCCAGTTTAAGTGGAAAACAATATGGTTTTGTTATTGTTGATGATTTTTTCAGATATACTTGGGTTTTATTTTTAAAACATAAAGATGAAGCATTTGAAGCATTCAAAACTTTTTGTACATTAGTTCAAAATGAAAAAAAATCCAAAATCATTTCAGTAAGAAGTGATCATGGAGGAGAATTTGAAAATCCATTCTTTAAAAAAAAAGGAATTTTTCATAATTTTTCATGTGCAAGAACTCTAGAACAAAATGGAGTTGTTGAAAGAAAAAATAGAACACTTCAGGAAATGGCAAGAACAATGCTAAATGAATCCAACATAGAAAAATATTTTTGGGCTGAAGCCATAAATACTTCATGCTATACCATAAACAGGGTTTCAATTAGAAAAATTCTAAACAAAACCCCATATGAACTTTGGAAAAATATAAAACCTAATATCTCATATTTTCATATTTTTGGATGTTATTGTTATATTTTAAATGATAGAGAAAATCTAGGAAAGTTTGATTCAAAATCAGATAAAGGAATATTTTTGGGATATTCAACAAATTCCAAAGGATATAGAATTTATAATTTGAAAAATCAAACCATGGAAATTAGCATGCATGTTATTTTTGATGAGTTCGATGATTTAATAATCAACAAAGAAGATGAGGAAGAAATCTCTCAAAAAGAAGGTGATGACATTCAAGAACATTCTCCACAAGTTCTTCCAAGAAGCTGGAAAACCATTGGTGATCATCCTCCTGAACAAATCATTGGAGATACATCTGATGTAATAAGAACAAGACGATCATTCATACATAATGATGTCAACATGGCAATGATCTCTCACATTGAACCAAAGAACATACAAGAAGCAATATGTGAAGAATCCTGGGTAAAAGCCATGGAAGAAGAACTCTCTCAATTTGAGAAAAATGAAGTATGGAATCTTGTTCCTAAACATCAAAATCAATCCATCATTGTAACAAGATGGGTATTTAGAAATAAACTAAATGTAGAAGGAAAAGTTATCTGAAACAAGGCTAGATTGGTAGCACAAGGGTATAATCAACAAGAAGGTATTAATTACGATGAAACTTTTGCTCCGGTAGCCAGGTTAGAAGCAATTAGAATTCTTCTTGCATATGCATCTCATATAAATATTAAATTATTTCAAATGGATGTCAAAAGTGCCTTTTTCAATGGATTCTTAAATGAGGAAGTTTATGTTCATCATCCTCCTGGTTTTGAGAACGCAAATAAACCTAATCATGTGTTTAAACTCACAAAAGCACTATATGGTCTCAAACAAGCTCCCCGAGCTTGGTATGAAAGGTTAAGTACATTCTTAATCAAAAATAATTTCTCTTGAGGAAAAATAGACACAACTCTTTTTAGAAAAGATGACAAAACAAATTTATTAATTGTTCAAATTTATGTTGATGACATCAGATTTGGTTCAACAAATGAAAAAATGTGTGATGATTTTTCCAATCTCATGCAAAGTGAATTTAAAATGAGTATGATGGGAGAATTAAGATTCTTTCTTGGCTTACAAATTAAGCAAGAATCAAATTGCATTTTTATTTGTCAAGAAAAATATATAAAAGATCTTCTCAAAAAATATAAAATGAATGAAGCCAAAATAATGGCAACTCCCATGCATCCAACATCTAACTTAGATAAGGATGAAAATGGAAAAACTATTTATGAAAAAGAATACAGAGGTATGATTGGATCTCTGTTGTACTTAACTGCCAATAGACCAGATATTGTTTTTGCTGTTGGTTTATGTGCCCACTTTCAAACTTCTCCAAGAGAATCTCATTTAACTGCTGTAAAAATAATTTTTAGATACACGAATGGCAATGAGTTACCTTCGATACTTGTCTTGTTGTGCTTTTGTTCTTATCAGTTGGCTGGTGGTAGAGATGATGCGGCGATTGCACAGGCTTTGGCTTCGATGGCCCAGGTGTTTGCTCAGGCTAATGAGCAGGCGGCAGTTGGTCTCCGTGATCCTGGAGAAGCTGAGGAACGGAGGCTCGGTCGTTTCTTGCGAAACAGTTCGCCAACATTCAAGGGTAGGTATGACCCGGAAGGAGCTTACATATGGGTGCAAGGCATGGAGAGGATCTTTCGTGCTATGGTGACTAGTGAGGATCAGAAGGTCAGACTGGCTACTCATATGCTTGCTGACGAGGCTGAGTATTGGTGGACGAATGCTAAGGGGAGGCTTGAGGCTAGTGGTTCGGTAACTACTTCTTTAGTGTGTGCTAAGTGTCCTGTTAATTTTGGTAACGATGATTTTGAGTTGGATCTTGTGTGTCTTCCGTTGAAACATATGGACGTGATTTAAGGTATGGACTGGATGTTGACTTTTGGTGTTAACGTTAATTGTTTGACCAAGAGTATAACGTTTTCTAAGCTGGTAGCTGAGTTGGGTGAGAAGTTCTTGACCGCGGAGCAAGTGAAGAAGTCTTTGGACGGTGAAGCTAGTGTATTCATGATGTTTGCTTCGTTGAAGGAGAGTAGTGAGAAAGGAGTTGGTAATTTACCGGTAGTGCAAGAGTTTCCAGAAGTATTTCCAGACGACATTACCGAATTGCCACCAGAGAGGGAAGTTGAGTTTGCAATTGATTTGGTACTAGGAACGAGTCCTATTTCGATTGCGCCGTATCGGATGTCTGCATCAGAGTTGGGTGAATTGAAGCAACAGTTGGAAGAGTTGCTTGAGAAGCAATTTATCAGGCCGAGTGTTTCTCCGTGGGGTGCTCCTGTGTTGTTGGTAAAGAAGAAGGATGGAAGCATGAGGTTGTGCGTGGATTATCGGCAGTTGAACAAGGTGATGATTAAGAATCGGTATCTGCTTCCGAGGATTGATGATTTGATGGATCAGTTAGTTGGTGTGGAAGTATTCAGCAAGATTGATTTGAGATCAAGATATCATCAGATTAGAGTAAAGGCGGAAGATATATCCAAAACTGCGTTCCGAACAAGGTATGGACACTATGAGTATTTTGTGATGCCATTTGGAGTATCTAATGCGCCAGGTGTCTTCACGGAATATATGAATAGGATATTTCATCCTTTTTGGACCGTATTGTGGTGGTGTTTACAGATGATATTTTGGTGTACTCGAAGTCTAAAGAAAAGCATGCCGAGCATTTGAGGATTGTGTTGGGTGTCTTGAAGGAGAAGAAGTTGTTTGCTAAGTTTTCGAAGTGTGAGTTTTGGTTGCGGGAAGTGATTTTCCTTGGTCATGTGATTTCTAAAGGTGGTATTGCCGTAGATCCGTCGAAAGGTTGATGTAGTGTTGCAGTGGGAATCACCTAAGTCTGTTTTTGAAGTTAGAAGCTTTCTTGGATTAGCAGGTTATTATCGGAGGTTCATTGAGGGATTCTCTAAGTTAGCATTGCCGTTGACGCAGTTGACTCGGAAGGGGCAAGCTTATGTTTGGGATGCTAAGTGTGAGAAGAGTTTCCAAGAATTGAAGAAGAGGTTGACTTCAGCCCTAGTGTTTATTTTTCCGAATCCGAAGGAATCATTTGTTGTTTATTGTGATGCTTCTAAGATGGCTCTTGGTGGTGTCTTTATGCAGAATGCTCAGGTTGTGGCTTATGCGTCGAGGCAGTTGAAGGTGCATGAGAAGAATTATCCGACTCATGATTTGGAATTAGCAGCCGTTGTGTATGTGTTGAAGATTTGGAGGCATTATCTCTATGGTTCTAAGTTTGAAGTGTTCAGTGACCACAAGTGTTTGAAGTACTTATTTGATCAGAAGGAATTGAATATGAGGCAAGGAATATGGTTGGAGTATCTTAAGGATTTTGATTTTCAACTGAGTTATCATCCTGGAAAGGCGAATGTTATTGCTGATGCTTTGAGTAAGAAGTCGTTGCATATGTCTGCTTTGATGGTTAAAGAGTTGGAGTTGATTGAGCAGTTTCGAGATTTGAGTTTGGTTAGTGAGTTGACACTGGAGGGTGTGAGGTTAGGAATGTTGAAGTTGACAAGTAATATTTTGGAAGAGATCAAGGATGGTCAGAAGGAAGAATTGGAACTTGTAGATCGTGTGGTGTTGGTTAAACAAGGTAAGGGTGGAGACTTTAGATTGGATGAGAACGGTGTTTTGATGTTTCGTGATCGTGTTTGTGTACCGAATGTTCTTGAGCTTAAGAGACGGATTTTGGAAGAAGGTCACATGAGTAGTCTGAGTATTCATCCAGGAGCGACTAAGATGTATCAGGATTTAAAGAGGTTGTTTTGGTGGCCTGGAATGAAGAAGGAGATTGCAGAGTTTGTGTATGCTTGTTTGGTTTGTCAGAAGTCTAAGATTGAACATCAGAAACCGTCGGGTTTGATGCAACCGTTGTTTGTGCCAGAGTGGAAGTGGGATAGTATCTCAATGGATTTTGTTGGAGCGTTGCCGAAGACTGTTAAGGGTTTTGATTCGATTTGGGTGGTTGTTGATCGATTAACGAAGTCGGCACATTTTGTTCCTATCAAGATCGGTATGTCTGTGGCGAAGTTGGCTAAGATCTACAATGAGCGGATTGTTAGATTGTATGGTATTCCTTCTAGTATTGTGTCGGATCGGGATATGAGGTTTACTTCTAAGTTTTGGGAGGGCTTGCAGGCTGCTTTGGGGACTAAGTTGAGGTTGAGTTCTGCTTATCATCCCCAGACTGATGGTCAGACGGAGAGGACTATTCAGATTTTGGAAGATTTGTTGAGAGCTTGTGTGTTGGAGCAGGGTGTCAATTGGGTCGAATGTTTACCGTTGATTGAGTTTGCTTACAACAACAATTTTCATTCTAGTATCGGAATGGCACGTTTGAGGTTTTGTATGGTCGGAGGTGTAGGACGCTGTTGTGTTGGTATGAGCTGTAACACCCTATTTCTATTAAAGCGATAAAACACGCGAATATAACAAATATTCAAGAAATAGATGCTACGTCTCAAAATAAAACCAACTAACATCATGCATATATATAATACTTCAACGGTCACAGCGGAATTCAAATCATAAACATCAACATATACATGCCATGGTCAAATATATCCTCATATGAAAATACTCCGAGTCCGACAAGTGGACATTAGCAACAGAATCCAAAAACAACAAATAGACACTAAGCCTAATCAGAGCCTAGATACTACGACACAGACACGACAACGGAGAAAGCTTCCGTCGTCCAAACATCCAACAAGCAAACTCACCAAGCGTCTAATCCTGCACAACGTCTACCCATCCATACAGACAGGTAGGCGGTCGAAACCACTGGGGGTAAGTATTACATTAATCATAATCCACATATAAAAACATGGTATTCAAGAATTTATACATATCACATATACATAACCACCCCTCCTAGAATACTAGCATCATATGATTAACATCCCCCATTACTTGCATCTCAAGCTATCATAGCATAACAGACATATTCAATCTCAAATCAAGACATCGACACAAGCTCATCATTTATCAATAACAATCAATGAAAGGATTAATCACCTCATTCTTCACTTAGCATACTTAACTCAACAACTACAGTTCATCATTTCAAAATTAAAAGCAAGTAATCATCATCATCAAGGAAATCACCACATCATATGCATATACATATACAACTCTCACTTCATCATTATTATCAAATTAATTATCATCAAATAGATTCACCAAGTGTATAAGCACAAACAAATAAGACATGCAAATAGAGCATAATTCAATTATTCACAACCATCAACAAAATCCACCAATGTACATATACACCAATCCTCACAATCACAACATTCACCAATGCACAAATTCACCAAGTCATATATTCAATTATGACACAACTCATCAATTATTCAAATGCATATAATGCTCTAGACTCTTCTAGATGCATGTGGTACCAAACTCCTCCAAGGTCGTCACCTTATGATGCAACAAAAACATCATTATCAACGGCTATAATCAATGGCAATATGGATACAAGTATCTGGTCAACGGCAATATGGATATAACATCCGACACGACATATGATGCATGAACATATGACTCAATTCACTATGCATATGTTCACAACAATTCAACGGCTATAATCAACGGCTATAAGTCAACGGCTATAATCATCATTCAACTATATCATATAATTCATATCTCCACATAGTTCCTTACATTCCAAATAAAAGAACAATTACAACATATGATCACAAACATCATATTAATCACCTAACAACCATTCATACATCATCTCATAATCATATCAATCTAATCATAGAGGGTTCATAAGCAATTGGCCTTCAATGATCATTTTCAATCAAGTTCGTCTCAAAAGTCACAATATTGAAAATAATTGAGCACCTAAGCCAAAACCAAGTAAACGAGTTCAATTGCCTATGCCATGTATCCTCTCAAGTCACACATATGTACAGTAGAGATTACATAGGCATTTCATCGGCCAAATACGATGAATTCATAAAAATCACAAAGTTCGTCTCACCGAAACACTTTTCAAGAAATTTTCCATTTTCTAAGCAAAACAAGTTAGATCCATCACCTCATAGATTAGATAGTATTAAACACCTTAATGGAACACATAAAACCCAAGTTTGAAGTTTGGAAACAATCCATAAGGTTTGGGTCGACTTGGAAATAGTTATGCGGATTTTTCGTAAAATTTTCCTAAGACCACCTTGGAGTATTTTCCTCATAACTCACAAACCAAAAATCATATGCAAGTCAAACCAAAGCCTCTGGAAAGCTAACAAAATTATCTACAACTTTCATGTTTACGTCAAAAGCCAAATCAAAACAGAAATGTGAGAAAAAGACGCAAGAACACAGAACAGGAGTGCTGGCTTCTGATCTGGATCAGCTTCTGATCAGGATCAGCTTCTGATCTGGATCAGCTTCTGATCTGGATCAGCTTCTGATCAGGATCGCTTCTGAACTGGTTCGCTTCTGAACAGTAGCGCTTCTGAACGATGCTTCTGAACAGTAGCGCTTCTGAACAGTAGCAGATTTTTTTTAACCTTCACGTTTTCGACCATAAAAATCAAACCGTTACTCCGTTTTCGATGCCGTTTTCGCCTATACGCTCCTGACACTTAGCTCTATCATAATATACAGATAAATTCAAGTTTCAACCATCCCAAAATCATTTCTCCCAAACCTCACATAATCATTTTCTTTGCAAAACCGCTTAAACACCGACATTTCACACGAAAAACCCGTTTTCTCCCAAACAACTCGACTAACACAATCACAATATGAAAACAGAAATTCTACCAATTCCCATTCATCCAAAAACATCAAAAACTCAGTCAACAACCTCATATATCAAAATTTCATTTGGGTCCTTCACATGAACAACTTTATACAAATTTCACCAATTTGAACAACAACAACAAATCTCATCATAATTCATCATTTCAATGATACCCATTGCATCAATTCATCAACAACACATGTTAAAACAACAACAACAACATTTGAACATGAACTCATCAACAATTCAACAACCACAACTTCATTTATCATCAATTTCATACAAAAACATATCATGTTCATTTCTACCCATTTTGACATACAAATTCAACAACAACAACACAATTAACATTCAATTCATGCATATAATCATGTCAACAAAATTAAGCACGAAATTCTACAACCAAAATCAAATTAAGCACTTAACCACAATTATGCAAAGAATTAGGGTAGAATTAAACTAAAGGATTATGATTAAAGCCTAACCCCCTTACCTCTAACACCAAGAATCTTTAATTCAAGCCTCAATTTAGCTCCTAGATGATGAATCCCCTCCTCTAGCTCTAGCCCTTGATCTTGTTCTACTCTCAAGCTTCTATCTCTTCTCTTCCCAAATGAGATGAAATGTGAAATGTTGTGAAACCTAATTTCCACCAACAACTAGAGTTTATATATGTGCTCTATTCAATTGGGCTTATCTCTCAAACCTTAATGGGCCTAACCCATTTCTATTCTAACACCCAAAATGTCACTACTCACTTAACGGTAAATTACAACACTAACGGTCACTTACCGGTAAATAAAATGATTACTACACTCTCTCTAGTAACTTGGTAAAATAATACTCTTACTAAGCACTAAAATAATTCTCATCCAAAATTACAAAATTACCCCTACTCTCAAAATGACCAAAATGCCCCTAAGTCCAAAATGACTAAAATACCCTTCTACACCGAATTCTACAATTCCCAACCAAAAATACACACAGATGCAAATAATCACATAATAGCACACACAACACACATAAATAAATAATAAAATAAATCTAGCGAAAAATCGGGCTGTTACAACTCTCCCCCACTAAAAAGAATTTTCGCCCTCGAAAATTACCTGAAGGAAACAACTCCGGGTACGCAACCCTCATCCTACTCTCCGATTCCCAAGTGGCACTCTCACCGGTTGGTCCGACCCAAATCACTTTAACCAAAACGACCTCCTTGCCACGTAAACGCTTCACTTCACGATCTTCAATCCTAACCGGCCAAGTCTCAACGGTCAAATTATCCCTTACTTCCAAATCATCCACTTGAATCACATGAGACGCATCATACACATACTTCCTCAATTGAGATACATGAAACACATCATGAAGATTCGACAATGATGGCGGTAACGCAATCCGATACGCTACAACCCCAACCTTCTCAATAATCTCAAACGGTCCAACAAAACGAGGAGTCAACTTTCGACACTTCAAGGCACGACCAACACCGGTTACAGGATTCACTCTCAAAAACACATGATCACCAACCTGAAACTCAATATCCTTCCTCCTCTTATCATGATAACTCTTCTGCCTAGTCTGAGACGCTCTCATCTTCTCTTGAATCATCTTAACCTTCTCAGTCGTCTCTTGCACAACTTCCGGTCCTAACAAAACACTCTCTCCTGACTCATACCAACACAAAGGAGTTCTACACCTCCGACCATACAAAGCCTCAAACGGTGCCATTCCGATACTAGAATGAAAACTGTTGTTGTAAGTGAACTCAATCAACGGTAAACATTCAATCCAACTGACACCTTGCTCCAACACACAAGCTCTCAACAAATCTTCCAAACTCTGAATAGTCCTCTCCGTCTGACCATCAGTCTGGGGATGATACGCAGAACTCAACCTCAACTTAGTTCCCAAAGCATCTTGCAAACTCTCCCAAAACTTAGAAGTGAACCTCGGATCCCGATCCGACACAATACTAGAAGGAACACCGTGCAATCTAACAATCTGCTCAATGTAGACCTCAGCCAACTTAGCCACAGACATACCGGTCTTAATAGGAATAAAATGTGCCGACTTCGTCAACCGATCAACAATCACCCAAATTGAATCAAAACCCTTAACAGTCTTCGGCAACGCTCCAACAAAGTCCATTGATATACTATCCCACTTCCACTCTGGCACAAACAACGGTTGCATCAAACCTGACGGCTTCTGATGTTCAATCTTAGACTTCTGACACACCAAACAGGCATACACAAACTCTGCGATCTCCTTCTTCATTCCAGGCCACCAAAACA
The DNA here is from genome assembly GCF_051527215.1 of Medicago sativa. NCBI lineage: Eukaryota > Viridiplantae > Streptophyta > Magnoliopsida > Fabales > Fabaceae > Medicago > Medicago sativa. Next base: position 38,524,740 of record NC_140751.1, read on the forward strand.
ACCTCTTCAAATCTTGGTACATCTTAGTCGCTCCTGGATGAATACTCAAACTACTTCTGTGACCTTCTTCCAAAATCTGCCCTTTAAGCTCAAGAACTCTCGGTACACAAACACGATCACGAAACATCAAAACATCGTTCTCATCCAACCTGAAGTCTCCACCCTTACCTTGATTAACCAACACCACTCGATCAACAAGTTCCAAATCTTCCTTCTGACCATCCTTAATCTCTTCCAAAATATTACTTGTCAACTTCAACATCCCCAACCTCACACCGTCCGGTGTCAACTCACTAACCAAACTTAAATCTCGAAACTGTTCAATCAACTCTAACTCTTTTACCATCAAAGCAGACATATGCAACGACTTCCTACTCAAAGCATCAGCGACAACATTGGCCTTTCCAGGGTGATAACTCAACTGGAAATCAAAATCCTTAAGATACTCCAACCATCTCCTCTGCCTCATATTCAACTCCTTCTGGTCAAACAAATACTTCAGACTCTTATGATCACTGAACACTTCAAACTTAGAACCATACAGATAATGCCTCCAAATTTTCAACACATACACAACGGCCGCCAATTCCAAATCATGAGTCGGATAATTCTTCTCATGCACTTTCAACTGCCTTGAAGCATAAGCCACCACCTGACGATTCTGCATAAGCACACCACCAAGACCCATCTTAGAAGCATCACAATACACAACAAATGATTCCTTCAGATTCGGCAAAATCAACACTGGAGCCGATGTCAACCTCTTCTTCAACTCTTGGAAACTCTTCTCACACTTAGCATCCCAAACATAAGCTTGTCCTTTCCGAGTCAACTGCGTCAATGGCAACGCCAACTTAGAGAATCCCTCAATGAACCTCCGATAATAAACTGCCAATCCAAGAAAGCTTCTAACTTCAAAAACAGACTTAGGTGATTCCCATTGCAACACTGCATCAACCTTCGACGGATCCACCGCAATGCCACCTTTAGAAATCACATGACCAAGGAAACTCACTTCCCGCAACCAAAACTCACACTTTGACAACTTAGCAAACAACTTATTCTCCTTCAAAACTCCCAACACCATCCTCAAATGCTCGGCATGCTCTTCTTCGGACTTAGAATACACCAAAATATCATCTATAAACACCACCACAAAACGATCCAGAAAAGGATGAAATATTCTATTCATGTACTCCATGAAGACACCTGGCGCATTAGATACTCCAAATGGCATCACAGAATACTCATAGTGTCCATACCTTGTTCTGAACGCAGTTTTGGATATATCTTCCGCCTTCACTCTAATCTGATGATATCCTGATCTCAAATCAATTTTGTTGAACACTTTCGCACCAACCAACTGATCCATCAAGTCATCAATTCTCGGAAGCGGATACCGATTCTTGATTGTCACCTTGTTCAACTGCCGATAATCCACACACAACCTCATGCTTCCGTCTTTCTTCTTAACCAACAACACAGGAGCTCCCCACGGCGAAACGCTTGGCCTGATAAACTGCTTCTCAAGTAACTCTTCCAACTGCTTCTTCAACTCACCCAACTCTAATGCAGACATCCGATACGGCGCAATCGAAATAGGACTCGTTCCCGGTACCAAGTCAATTGCAAACTCAACTTCCCTCTCCGGCGGTAACTCGGTAATGTCGTCCGGAAAAACTTCTGGAAACTCTTGCACTACCGGCAAATCACCAACTCCTTTCTCACTACTCTCCTTCAAGGAAGCAAACATCATGAATACACAAGCTTCACCATCCAAAGACTTCTTCACTTGCTCTGCGGTCAAGAACCTTCTACCTTCCTCAGCTACCGACTTAGAAAACGTTACACTCTTGGTCAAACAATTAATGTTAACACCAAAAGTCAACATCCAATCCATACCAAAAATAACGTCCATATGCTTCAACGAAAGACACACAAGATCCAACTCAAAATCAACATGAACCTTAACACAAACCACAACCAACTGAGCCTCCGCAGCCAAAGATACCTTCCCTTGCCAGACCCAACAAACCTCAAACAACCTGCTACTCCCCCACTACGCTTAAACCCACCTAAAAGAACGAAACAACACAACAAGTACCAACAGTACTTCCGTACATGTCGCATACAAACAGGAAAATCAACGGGTTCTGGTCTGGACAAGACCAACCAGGCTCTGATACCAACTTGTAACACCCTATTTCTATTAAAGCGATAAAACACGCGAATATAACAAATATTCAAGAAATGGATGCTACGTCTCAAAATAAAACCAACTAACATCATGCATATATATAATACTTCAACGGTCACAGCGGAATTCAAATCATAAACATCAACATATACATGCCATGGTCAAATATATCCTCATATGAAAATACTCCGAGTCCGACAAGTGGACATTAGCAACAGAATCCAAAAACAACAAATAGACACTAAGCCTAATCAGAGCCTAGATACTACGACACAGACACGACAACGGAGAAAGCTTCCGTCGTCCAAACATCCAACAAGCAAACTCACCAAGCGTCTAATCCTGCACAACGTCTACCCATCCATACAGACAGGTAGGCGGTCGAAACCACTGGGGGTAAGTATTACATTAATCATAATCCACATATAAAAACATGGTATTCAAGAATTTATACATATCACATATACATAACCACCCCTCCTAGAATACTAGCATCATATGATTAACATCCCCCATTACTTGCATCTCAAGCTATCATAGCATAACAGACATATTCAATCTCAAATCAAGACATCGACACAAGCTCATCATTTATCAATAACAATCAATGAAAGGATTAATCACCTCATTCTTCACTTAGCATACTTAACTCAACAACTACAGTTCATCATTTCAAAATTAAAAGCAAGTAATCATCATCATCAAGGAAATCACCACATCATATGCATATACATATACAACTCTCACTTCATCATTATTATCAAATTAATTATCATCAAATAGATTCACCAAGTGTATAAGCACAAACAAATAAGACATGCAAATAGAGCATAATTCAATTATTCACAACCATCAACAAAATCCACCAATGTACATATACACCAATCCTCACAATCACAACGTTCACCAATGCACAAATTCACCAAGTCATATATTCAATTATGACACAACTCATCAATTATTCAAATGCATATAATGCTCTAGACTCTTCTAGATGCATGTGGTACCAAACTCCTCCAAGGTCGTCACCTTATGATGCAACAAAAACATCATTATCAACGGCTATAATCAACGGCAATATGGATACAAGTATCTGGTCAACGACAATATGGATATAACATCCGACACGACATATGATGCATGAACATATGACTCAATTCACTATGCATATGTTCACAACAATTCAACGGCTATAATCAACGGCTATAAGTCAACGGCTATAATCATCATTCAACTATATCATATAATTCATATCTCCACATAGTTCCTTACATTCCAAATAAAAGAACAATTACAACATATGATCACAAACATCATATTAATCACCTAACAACCATTCATACATCATCTCATAATCATATCAATCTAATCATAGAGGGTTCATAAGCAATTGGCCTTCAATGATCATTTTCAATCAAGTTCGTCTCAAAAGTCACAATATTGAAAATAATTGAGCACCTAAGCCAAAACCAAGTAAACGAGTTCAATTGCCTATGCCATGTATCCTCTCAAGTCACACATATGTACAGTAGAGATTACATAGGCATTTCATCGGCCAAATACGATGAATTCATAAAAATCACAAAGTTCGTCTCACCGAAACACTTTTCAAGAAATTTTCCATTTTCTAAGCAAAACAAGTTAGATCCATCACCTCATAGATTAGATAGTATTAAACACCTTAATGGAACACATAAAACCCAAGTTTGAAGTTTGGAAACAATCCATAAGGTTTGGGTCGACTTGGAAATAGTTATGCGGATTTTTCGTAAAATTTTCCTAAGACCACCTTGGAGTATTTTCCTCATAACTCACAAACCAAAAATCATATGCAAGTCAAACCAAAGCCTCTGGAAAGCTAACAAAATTATCTACAACTTTCATGTTTACGTCAAAAGCCAAATCAAAACAGAAATGTGAGAAAAAGACGCAAGAACACAGAACAGGAGTGCTGGCTTCTGATCTGGATCAGCTTCTGATCAGGATCAGCTTCTGATCTGGATCAGCTTCTGATCTGGATCAGCTTCTGATCAGGATCGCTTCTGAACTGGTTCGCTTCTGAACTGGTTCGCTTCTGAACAGTAGCGCTTCTGAACGATGCTTCTGAACAGTAGCGCTTCTGAACAGTAGCAGATTTTTTTTAACCTTCACGTTTTCGACCATAAAAATCAAACCGTTACTCCGTTTTCGATGCCGTTTTCGCCTATACGCTCCTGACACTTAGCTCTATCATAATATACAGATAAATTCAAGTTTCAACCATCCCAAAATCATTTCTCCCAAACCTCACATAATCATTTTCTTTGCAAAACCGCTTAAACACCGACATTTCACACGAAAAACCCGTTTTCTCCCAAACAACTCGACTAACACAATCACAATATGAAAACAGAAATTCTACCAATTCCCATTCATCCAAAAACATCAAAAACTCAGTCAACAACCTCATATATCAAAATTTCATTTGGGTCCTTCACATGAACAACTTTATACAAATTTCACCAATTTGAACAACAACAACAAATCTCATCATAATTCATCATTTCAATGATACCCATTGCATCAATTCATCAACAACACATGTTAAAACAACAACAACAACATTTGAACATGAACTCATCAACAATTCAACAACCACAACTTCATTTATCATCAATTTCATACAAAAACATATCATGTTCATTTCTACCCATTTTGACATACAAATTCAACAACAACAACACAATTAACATTCAATTCATGCATATAATCATGTCAACAAAATTAAGCACGAAATTCTACAACCAAAATCAAATTAAGCACTTAACCACAATTATGCAAAGAATTAGGGTAGAATTAAACTAAAGGATTATGATTAAAGCCTAACCCCCTTACCTCTAACACCAAGAATCTTTAATTCAAGCCTCAATTTAGCTCCTAAATGATGAATCCCCTCCTCTAGCTCTAGCCCTTGATCTTGTTCTACTCTCAAGCTTCTATCTCTTCTCTTCCCAAATGAGATGAAATGTGAAATGTTGTGAAACCTAATTTCCACCAACAACTAGAGTTTATATATGTGCTCTATTCAATTGGGCTTATCTCTCAAACCTTAATGGGCCTAACCCATTTCTATTCTAACACCCAAAATGTCACTACTCACTTAACGGTAAATTACAACACTAACGGTCACTTACCGGTAAATAAAATGATTACTACACTCTCTCTAGTAACTTGGTAAAATAATACTCTTACTAAGCACTAAAATAATTCTCATCCAAAATTACAAAATTACCCCTACTCTCAAAATGACCAAAATGCCCCTAAGTCCAAAATGACTAAAATACCCTTCTACACCGAATTCTACAATTCCCAACCAAAAATACACACAGATGCAAATAATCACATAATAGCACACACAACACACATAAATAAATAATAAAATAAATCTAGCGAAAAATCGGGCTGTTACAACTCTCCCCCACTAAAAAGAATTTTCGCCCTCGAAAATTACCTGAAGGAAACAACTCCGGGTACGCAACCCTCATCCTACTCTCCGATTCCCAAGTGGCACTCTCACCGGTTGGTCCGACCCAAATCACTTTAACCAAAACGACCTCCTTGCCACGTAAACGCTTCACTTCACGATCTTCAATCCTAACCGGCCAAGTCTCAACGGTCAAATTATCCCTTACTTCCAAATCATCCACTTGAATCACATGAGACGCATCATACACATACTTCCTCAATTGAGATACATGAAACACATCATGAAGATTCGACAATGATGGCGGTAACGCAATCCGATACGCTACAACCCCAACCTTCTCAATAATCTCAAACGGTCCAACAAAACGAGGAGTCAACTTTCGACACTTCAAGGCACGACCAACACCGGTTACAGGATTCACTCTCAAAAACACATGATCACCAACCTGAAACTCAATATCCTTCCTCCTCTTATCATGATAACTCTTCTGCCTAGTCTGAGACGCTCTCATCTTCTCTTGAATCATCTTAACCTTCTCAGTCGTCTCTTGCACAACTTCCGGTCCTAACAAAACACTCTCTCCTGACTCATACCAACACAAAGGAGTTCTACACCTCCGACCATACAAAGCCTCAAACGGTGCCATTCCGATACTAGAATGAAAACTGTTGTTGTAAGTGAACTCAATCAACGGTAAACATTCAATCCAACTGACACCTTGCTCCAACACACAAGCTCTCAACAAATCTTCCAAACTCTGAATAGTCCTCTCCGTCTGACCATCAGTCTGGGGATGATACGCAGAACTCAACCTCAACTTAGTTCCCAAAGCATCTTGCAAACTCTCCCAAAACTTAGAAGTGAACCTCGGATCCCGATCCGACACAATACTAGAAGGAACACCGTGCAATCTAACAATCTGCTCAATGTAGACCTCAGCCAACTTAGCCACAGACATACCGGTCTTAATAGGAATAAAATGTGCCGACTTCGTCAACCGATCAACAATCACCCAAATTGAATCAAAACCCTTAACAGTCTTCGGCAACGCTCCAACAAAGTCCATTGATATACTATCCCACTTCCACTCTGGCACAAACAACGGTTGCATCAAACCTGACGGCTTCTGATGTTCAATCTTAGACTTCTGACACACCAAACAGGCATACACAAACTCTGCGATCTCCTTCTTCATTCCAGGCCACCAAAACAACCTCTTCAAATCTTGGTACATCTTAGTCGCTCCTGGATGAATACTCAAACTACTTCTGTGACCTTCTTCCAAAATCTGCCCTTTAAGCTCAAGAACTCTCGGTACACAAACACGATCACGAAACATCAAAACATCGTTCTCATCCAACCTGAAGTCTCCACCCTTACCTTGATTAACCAACACCACTCGATCAACAAGTTCCAAATCTTCCTTCTGACCATCCTTAATCTCTTCCAAAATATTACTTGTCAACTTCAACATCCCCAACCTCACACCGTCCGGTGTCAACTCACTAACCAAACTTAAATCTCGAAACTGTTCAATCAACTCTAACTCTTTTACCATCAAAGCAGACATATGCAACGACTTCCTACTCAAAGCATCAGCGACAACATTGGCCTTTCCAGGGTGATAACTCAACTGGAAATCAAAATCCTTAAGATACTCCAACCATCTCCTCTGCCTCATATTCAACTCCTTCTGGTCAAACAAATACTTCAGACTCTTATGATCACTGAACACTTCAAACTTAGAACCATACAGATAATGCCTCCAAATTTTCAACACATACACAACGGCCGCCAATTCCAAATCATGAGTCGGATAATTCTTCTCATGCACTTTCAACTGCCTTGAAGCATAAGCCACCACCTGACGATTCTGCATAAGCACACCACCAAGACCCATCTTAGAAGCATCACAATACACAACAAATGATTCCTTCAGATTCGGCAAAATCAACACTGGAGCCGATGTCAACCTCTTCTTCAACTCTTGGAAACTCTTCTCACACTTAGCATCCCAAACATAAGCTTGTCCTTTCCGAGTCAACTGCGTCAATGGCAACGCCAACTTAGAGAATCCCTCAATGAACCTCCGATAATAAACTGCCAATCCAAGAAAGCTTCTAACTTCAAAAACAGACTTAGGTGATTCCCATTGCAACACTGCATCAACCTTCGACGGATCCACCGCAATGCCACCTTTAGAAATCACATGACCAAGGAAACTCACTTCCCGCAACCAAAACTCACACTTTGACAACTTAGCAAACAACTTATTCTCCTTCAAAACTCCCAACACCATCCTCAAATGCTCGGCATGCTCTTCTTCGGACTTAGAATACACCAAAATATCATCTATAAACACCACCACAAAACGATCCAGAAAAGGATGAAATATTCTATTCATGTACTCCATGAAGACACCTGGCGCATTAGATACTCCAAATGGCATCACAGAATACTCATAGTGTCCATACCTTGTTCTGAACGCAGTTTTGGATATATCTTCCGCCTTCACTCTAATCTGATGATATCCTGATCTCAAATCAATTTTGTTGAACACTTTCGCACCAACCAACTGATCCATCAAGTCATCAATTCTCGGAAGCGGATACCGATTCTTGATTGTCACCTTGTTCAACTGCCGATAATCCACACACAACCTCATGCTTCCGTCTTTCTTCTTAACCAACAACACAGGAGCTCCCCACGGCGAAACGCTTGGCCTGATAAACTGCTTCTCAAGTAACTCTTCCAACTGCTTCTTCAACTCACCCAACTCTAATGCAGACATCCGATACGGCGCAATCGAAATAGGACTCGTTCCCGGTACCAAGTCAATTGCAAACTCAACTTCCCTCTCCGGCGGTAACTCGGTAATGTCGTCCGGAAAAACTTCTGGAAACTCTTGCACTACCGGCAAATCACCAACTCCTTTCTCACTACTCTCCTTCAAGGAAGCAAACATCATGAATACACAAGCTTCACCATCCAAAGACTTCTTCACTTGCTCTGCGGTCAAGAACCTTCTACCTTCCTCAGCTACCGACTTAGAAAACGTTACACTCTTGGTCAAACAATTAATGTTAACACCAAAAGTCAACATCCAATCCATACCAAAAATAACGTCCATATGCTTCAACGAAAGACACACAAGATCCAACTCAAAATCAACATGAACCTTAACACAAACCACAACCAACTGAGCCTCCGCAGCCAAAGATACCTTCCCTTGCCAGACCCAACAAACCTCAAACAACCTGCTACTCCCCCACTACGCTTAAACCCACCTAAAAGAACGAAACAACACAACAAGTACCAACAGTACTTCCGTACATGTCGCATACAAACAGGAAAATCAACGGGTTCTGGTCTGGACAAGACCAACCAGGCTCTGATACCAACTTGTAACACCCTATTTCTATTAAAGCGATAAAACACGCGAATATAACAAATATTCAAGAAATGGATGCTACGTCTCAAAATAAAACCAACTAACATCATGCATATATATAATACTTCAACGGTCACAGCGGAATTCAAATCATAAACATCAACATATACATGCCATGGTCAAATATATCCTCATATGAAAATACTCCGAGTCCGACAAGTGGACATTAGCAACAGAATCCAAAAACAACAAATAGACACTAAGCCTAATCAGAGCCTAGATACTACGACACAGACACGACAACGGAGAAAGCTTCCGTCGTCCAAACATCCAACAAGCAAACTCACCAAGCGTCTAATCCTGCACAACGTCTACCCATCCATACAGACAGGTAGGCGGTCGAAACCACTGGGGGTAAGTATTACATTAATCATAATCCACATATAAAAACATGGTATTCAAGAATTTATACATATCACATATACATAACCACCCCTCCTAGAATACTAGCATCATATGATTAACATCCCCCATTACTTGCATCTCAAGCTATCATAGCATAACAGACATATTCAATCTCAAATCAAGACATCGACACAAGCTCATCATTTATCAATAACAATCAATGAAAGGATTAATCACCTCATTCTTCACTTAGCATACTTAACTCAACAACTACAGTTCATCATTTCAAAATTAAAAGCAAGTAATCATCATCATCAAGGAAATCACCACATCATATGCATATACATATACAACTCTCACTTCATCATTATTATCAAATTAATTATCATCAAATAGATTCACCAAGTGTATAAGCACAAACAAATAAGACATGCAAATAGAGCATAATTCAATTATTCACAACCATCAACAAAATCCACCAATGTACATATACACCAATCCTCACAATCACAACGTTCACCAATGCACAAATTCACCAAGTCATATATTCAATTATGACACAACTCATCAATTATTCAAATGCATATAATGCTCTAGACTCTTCTAGATGCATGTGGTACCAAACTCCTCCAAGGTCGTCACCTTATGATGCAACAAAAACATCATTATCAACGGCTATAATCAACGGCAATATGGATACAAGTATCTGGTCAACGACAATATGGATATAACATCCGACACGACATATGATGCATGAACATATGACTCAATTCACTATGCATATGTTCACAACAATTCAACGGCTATAATCAACGGCTATAAGTCAACGGCTATAATCATCATTCAACTATATCATATAATTCATATCTCCACATAGTTCCTTACATTCCAAATAAAAGAACAATTACAACATATGATCACAAACATCATATTAATCACCTAACAACCATTCATACATCATCTCATAATCATATCAATCTAATCATAGAGGGTTCATAAGCAATTGGCCTTCAATGATCATTTTCAATCAAGTTCGTCTCAAAAGTCACAATATTGAAAATAATTGAGCACCTAAGCCAAAACCAAGTAAACGAGTTCAATTGCCTATGCCATGTATCCTCTCAAGTCACACATATGTACAGTAGAGATTACATAGGCATTTCATCGGCCAAATACGATGAATTCATAAAAATCACAAAGTTCGTCTCACCGAAACACTTTTCAAGAAATTTTCCATTTTCTAAGCAAAACAAGTTAGATCCATCACCTCATAGATTAGATAGTATTAAACACCTTAATGGAACACATAAAACCCAAGTTTGAAGTTTGGAAACAATCCATAAGGTTTGGGTCGACTTGGAAATAGTTATGCGGATTTTTCGTAAAATTTTCCTAAGACCACCTTGGAGTATTTTCCTCATAACTCACAAACCAAAAATCATATGCAAGTCAAACCAAAGCCTCTGGAAAGCTAACAAAATTATCTACAACTTTCATGTTTACGTCAAAAGCCAAATCAAAACAGAAATGTGAGAAAAAGACGCAAGAACACAGAACAGGAGTGCTGGCTTCTGATCTGGATCAGCTTCTGATCAGGATCAGCTTCTGATCTGGATCAGCTTCTGATCTGGATCAGCTTCTGATCAGGATCGCTTCTGAACTGGTTCGCTTCTGAACTGGTTCGCTTCTGAACAGTAGCGCTTCTGAACGATGCTTCTGAACAGTAGCGCTTCTGAACAGTAGCAGATTTTTTTTAACCTTCACGTTTTCGACCATAAAAATCAAACCGTTACTCCGTTTTCGATGCCGTTTTCGCCTATACGCTCCTGACACTTAGCTCTATCATAATATACAGATAAATTCAAGTTTCAACCATCCCAAAATCATTTCTCCCAAACCTCACATAATCATTTTCTTTGCAAAACCGCTTAAACACCGACATTTCACACGAAAAACCCGTTTTCTCCCAAACAACTCGACTAACACAATCACAATATGAAAACAGAAATTCTACCAATTCCCATTCATCCAAAAACATCAAAAACTCAGTCAACAACCTCATATATCAAAATTTCATTTGGGTCCTTCACATGAACAACTTTATACAAATTTCACCAATTTGAACAACAACAACAAATCTCATCATAATTCATCATTTCAATGATACCCATTGCATCAATTCATCAACAACACATGTTAAAACAACAACAACAACATTTGAACATGAACTCATCAACAATTCAACAACCACAACTTCATTTATCATCAATTTCATACAAAAACATATCATGTTCATTTCTACCCATTTTGACATACAAATTCAACAACAACAACACAATTAACATTCAATTCATGCATATAATCATGTCAACAAAATTAAGCACGAAATTCTACAACCAAAATCAAATTAAGCACTTAACCACAATTATGCAAAGAATTAGGGTAGAATTAAACTAAAGGATTATGATTAAAGCCTAACCCCCTTACCTCTAACACCAAGAATCTTTAATTCAAGCCTCAATTTAGCTCCTAGATGATGAATCCCCTCCTCTAGCTCTAGCCCTTGATCTTGTTCTACTCTCAAGCTTCTATCTCTTCTCTTCCCAAATGAGATGAAATGTGAAATGTTGTGAAACCTAATTTCCACCAACAACTAGAGTTTATATATGTGCTCTATTCAATTGGGCTTATCTCTCAAACCTTAATGGGCCTAACCCATTTCTATTCTAACACCCAAAATGTCACTACTCACTTAACGGTAAATTACAACACTAACGGTCACTTACCGGTAAATAAAATGATTACTACACTCTCTCTAGTAACTTGGTAAAATAATACTCTTACTAAGCACTAAAATAATTCTCATCCAAAATTACAAAATTACCCCTACTCTCAAAATGACCAAAATGCCCCTAAGTCCAAAATGACTAAAATACCCTTCTACACCGAATTCTACAATTCCCAACCAAAAATACACACAGATGCAAATAATCACATAATAGCACACACAACACACATAAATAAATAATAAAATAAATCTAGCGAAAAATCGGGCTGTTACATGAGCCAGGTGAAAGTGCTTTGTTAGGACCGAAAGTTGGGAAAGAGACTACGGAAAAGGTTAAGATGATTCAAGAGAAGATGAGAGCGTCTCAGAGTAGGCAGAATAGTTATCATGATAAGAGGAGGAAGGACATAATTTCAGGTTGGTGATCATGTGTTTTTGAGAGTGAATCATGTAACCGGTGTTGGTCGTGCTTTGAAATGTCGGAAGTTGACTCCTCGTTTTGTTGGACCGTTTGAGGTTGTTGAGAAGGTTGGGGTTGTAGCGTACCGGATTGCGTTACCACCATCTCTGTCGAATCTTCATGATGTGTTTCATGTGTCTTAGTTACGGAAGTATGTGTATGATGCGTCTCATGTGATTCAAGTGGATGATTTGGAAGTAAGAGATGATTTGACCGTTGAGACTTGGCCAGTTAGGATTGAGGATCGGGAGGTGAAGCGTTTGCGTGGCAAGGAGATCGTTTTGGTTAAAGTGATTTGGGTTGGACCAACTAGTGAGAGTGCTACTTGGGAATCGGAGAGTAGGATGAAGGTTTCATATCCGAAGTTGTTTCCTTCAGGTAATTTTCGAGGACAAAAATTCTTTTTAGTGGGGGAGAGTTGTAACAGCCCGATCTTTCGCTAGATTTAATTTATTGTTTTTTTGTGTGTTTATATGTGCTCATATGTGATTATTTGCCTCTGTGTGTATTTTTGGTCGGGAGCTTAGAATTCGGTGTTAGAAGGGTATTTTAGTCATTTTTGACTCAGGGGAATTTTGGTCATTTTGTGAGTAGGGGTAATTTAGTAATTTTGATGAGGGTTATTTTTAGTGCTTAGTGAGAGCCGTTATTATTTTACTAAGTACTAGGGGGTTGTAGTGAATTATTTTATAACCGGTAAGTGACCGTTATTATTATATTTTACCGTTAAGTAGATAGAAACATTTTGAATTAGATTAGTAAATGGGTTAGGCCCATTAAGGCATTGTATGTAGAGCCTATATAAACTCTAGTCTTTAGAGAAAATAGGGTTTCATATCATTTTACACAGTTTTGAGAAGAGGTAGAGAGAGAGAGAGCAAGAGAAGATAAGGGTTTGAAGAGGAAAGCTAGAGAGAGCTAGAGGAAGGTAGAGGATTCAAGGATTGGAGCTAAAGTGAAACCTTAGCTTGAGTTTGTGAAGAATTAAGGTAAGGGGGTTAGAATTTAATCATAATTAATAGTTGTAGCTTATTCCCTAATCTTTTGCTTATGTGCTTAATTGAATGAGTGGTTGATTTGATTTTGGTTGTAGAAATTCATGCTTAATTGATATGAATATGTACATGAATTGATGATAATTGTGTTGTTGTTGTTGAATTTGTATGTCAAAATGGGTATATATGAACATGATGAGTTTTTGTGTGAAATTGATGAAGAATGAAGTTGTGGTGGTTAGATTGTGGATGATTTCATGATTAGATGCTGTTGTTATCTTTGTTAGATGTGTTGTTAATGATTTGATGCATTGGGTATCATGAATAGGTGAATTGTGATGAGAATTGTTGTTGTTGTTGAAAGTTGTGGGAGTTTTGGTGAATTTGATGAATTTTGTTGAATTGAAGTTGTAATATCAAAACTTATGCATGTTTAAGTGTTTTGAAATGTATATGACCTGTAAACATCTTTTGGATTGAGTTTTGGGGTTTTGAATGATCAAAATTGGGATTTTGGGGTAAAAAGGGTTGGAACCCGTAACAATTTTTGGCAGAAACTGAGCCAGCACGCTTAAGAGTGCTGCAGCGTGCTCCAAGTGAGCAGTTTCTGGACCAGGAAGCTTAAGCGTGCTCCACTCCAAGCATGCTAAGTCCAGAAGCTACTGGAACTTGGACACTTAAGCGAGTAGCACCCAGTTCAACAGCTTTTGATTTTTCATTTCGTGCATGTAAGACCCGTAATTTTAGAAAAGAAATAAATATTAATAATATAATAATATATTTCCATATTTATTTTAATTGTTGTTTAAGTAAAAATAAATAATACCTTCGATGATGAATTTTTATCGCTACTCGAATATTTTGTAGTTTTTGTCGCGATACCGACTCATGATAAATTTTTTGGAAAACTTCTCTAGAATTTAATTTTCAGTCTCTTCCCAGAAACGGAAATTTTACCGCACTTAATTTTTAAAACAAACTCCGTTTTGTACGAAATTTTTTGTATAGACTCATAAAATTATTTATCATTGATTTATACAATAAAAATATTTTTTACATCGAAAATTTTCTCTCATAAGAACCAATTGTAACTAATAAAGTAAAGGAAGATTAGCTTTAAGGAAAATATCTATCTACCTCTTATCCTCTTCCTCTTTCTCACACGGTTACACCACACCCACATATTACATCCCCCAAATTATTTTTTTACTTATATATTATTATATATATGTACAAAGAAAAGAAAAAGGAATGGAGATATTTTTGTGAGACTCCACCTACACCCTTGTTTTCCTATAAATGGAACCCATACCATTTTCTTTCCTCCCATCCCTTTCTCTCTCACCACTCTTTCACTTTTCTTGCTTCCTCTTCTTTCTTTTCTTTCACGTAACTCCCTCTTCTCTCTCTTCTCTCTCTTCTCTCTTCTCTCTTCTCTCTTCCTACTTCTCTCTCTACAAAACCATAAATATCCCATCTCTCTTACTTCTTCTTACTACTCCATTCTTCTTTATTTCTTTGTTACTCTCCTTTCTTGTTTCTTTCTTTCATCCCTCGTTACTCTTCTTCCTTCCTTCTTTCTTTATTCTTTTTCTTATTTCTTCTTTGATCAGAAGAAAAATTGTTCAAGACCCTTGACAAAGGTAATAACTCATGGAACCTCAATACTCTTTCTTTGATTTTGATTTCCAACACTTACAAAATATGTAAAGGATCTTAAATCCAAAACTTTGTAGTATTTGTTCATGAACACATCCTTCCTCAACTTTTCTTTGGCAAGGATTCATCCTTCTCTTTCTTTTTGGCCTACAACTTCTTTCTCCTTTAAGAACCAAGAACTTTCATTTTTAACTTGTTGTATAAAGGCTTGAAGGAAAATAAATAAATAAATAATTAGATACAAGCTAGGAGAACTTGGACATGAAAATTGTTAAAGAAAGATAGATTTATAGAGAGACATAGAAAAGTGTGGTGGATTTACTCTTTCTCCTTCCTTGGCTGTCACGCCCTTGAGGATTTGTAAGGACCTCTCCAATTTCTTTCCTTTGTTTCCTTCTTTAAATTATGTTTATGTTCCACGATCTTTAAAGAAAAATAAAAAATAAAAGGATTTTTAATTTCATGTTTAATTTTTGGAAGTGAAGCCGTAACTATGGCTTTGGTGCTACGATAGTACTCTAGAACTATTCTTCTTTTCTTCTGATCTTAGTTAGTATTATCATAATACCATTTTTGTTTAACTTAACAAATGTCTCATTATTTGGTTAAAAATAAATCTACCATGTCCTTGTCTTTTTCTCTTATTTATTTATGAAACTTGTCCACGTTTTTTTTAAAAGCAACTTGTTTTAAGTTAGAGAAATGCTAGCAACACTCTCTTTTGAGCACTCTCTCTAGCACCCACTCTTTTATTGGGTCAAATCATTGTAGGACTAACACTTTGGAAATGGAACCTACATAAAGTGGTGGGACATACATTGATTTCACCCAATAAAAGAGTGAGTGCTAGAGAGAGTGCACAAAAGAGAGTGTTGCTAGCATTCGTCTTTTAAGTTATGTATTTCTTCATAGTGATAATAATCTTGCTTCAACTCTTTTATAATATATACTTTGATTTTTAATTTAATTTCACAGTAGGGCATATAAAAATAAAGTAGATAATTGTTAAATTTATTTCACCTTTGTTCTTTCAACTGTTCGGCTTTCTTTTTAATTTAAATTCTCAAGTGGCTTCTTCTCTACCTATATACATAGAGACCTACAACTTGAAGAAAAGAAAAAAATAATATATGTAAATATAACTATGTGTCGATATAAAGGAAAAAATAATGTTAATTAACTTAGTAGAATTAAGAGTTGTAGTTATGGATTTTGGAATGAAACTTAGTTTTGGTGTGAAATAGATTATTTAATATTACTGAATTCTTCTAATTTTGATAGTTTTTAGAGAATCTTTAAAATTGAACCTTTGTTATTAATTTGGTCTAAAACCAATAAGTTAGTTAGTAACTAAAAAGAATAGTTGTTAAACATTAAAGATACTATTTCTAGAATTAAAAACTTTAGAAACATATATATATGTCGGCTGGCCATTAGTTAAACTAAGCATATACATGAATAAATAAAAATAAAAATAAAATTACCCCCTATACTCTTTATTTATTTTGACATAGATGAGTCATATACTCTTATCCAATTCTTTTATGAAGTTTAGAAAAATAATTGTTTTATTATGTGTACTCGGTTCTTCAAAACAATAATAAAAAAATGACTTAAGGATGAACTTATTTAATTGAACAACAATGAAAAATAATATTCTTGACGTTGTTAATAATTTTAGTTTGAGCGTTTAAAGTTTTAACGGACTTATCGAAGTTTGGGAAGCGACATAAAATCAAATGAGATTCTCTCGAATTCTTCTTTAAAATTTAAAGACTAAAATGTTAAGATTATTATAATTCAAGACTGTTTAAAGCTAGACAAGTTTTCTTAATCAAGAGTTATTTTGAAATGTTGGGTAATTTTAGAAAAAGATAAGTTGTAAAAGATTTAATTTTTATCAAAAGAAATAAAATAAATAATAGTAACAAATCTTGACCATAATCTTAATCTTTAAAGATAAGGTCTCTTGAGTAGAAAATTGTCAAATCGTATTTTCTTGATCGCTTTCAAGTTTGAGTCGTTTTTTCTTGTCTCTCTCAAGTCTGATCATCTCTCTGTACTCCTTTACTTTTCTTTTCCGTATCCTTAAATGTTGCTGTTGTGAACTTTGAGAAAAAGTGAGAGTTGGGGAAATGAGTAAGATAATAAATAAAGGCCTTTATTTGGAGGGCTATTAGTGTGAGAACAAAATTTGGAATATCACCTTTGCGAATGCTATTGGGTTCTTGAGGGTTTTCGACGTCTAAAAGAAATAAAAGGGAAACAACTATTTATTTGGATGAAAAGCTATTCGAGGTAAGGACACCTTTCTATTTTTAGATATTTTTCATTAAAAATGAAAGGATGTCATATTTATAATTGCTCTGTATTTGCTTACGTGTTTGAGAATGCCTAGTTGCTAAAGTGAATAAATGTTTACTATTCAAAGTATGTTATTGAGATAAATTGTTTACATATGCTGATAATATATTTGAGATATTGCATATGTAAGTTGTTGCATTAGCATATAAGGGGAATCGTATGCTCATGCATTTCATAGTAAACGTGGCCACCAGAGAGGAGTCACGAGGTGCACACCGGAGAGGTGGCACGGGGTGTGTTGAAGACCACCTTATCCCGTAGTGGATCATTGAGTCTGATAGATGGGTAGATACTCATCTCCTTTTGTGGAGTTGCCACAACCCTCTGCGGAAATTTCCGGAATCATATGCATGTGATGTCCTGTGATAGGCTTCACACTCATGTAGAGTCTGCATTGCATTAGGAATCGAGTCTTAATAATATTTATTAATCTTAATTTCTACTTGTTTTCATACATGGGTTGAAATGAGATCTTTAATCCACGTATGATGTTTGCTCCGTTTATGCTTCCTGGATATTTGTTATTTTTGGATTGGTGACCCTTTCAGTGGATGTGTGGGCTATATGCCATTAGATTATCATGATTTCGAAGGGAGCTGGGATACGACGACGAAAGATGACGATTCCTTCTCCCCAGAGAAGTGGACTTTTTCGTCTTAGGGATTCGATCCAACTGCAAGATTTCACGAGGGTCGTACTCGAGTCCACTCACATAGTTGGTAGGGAGTAGGCTTATAGTTTGATGTCGTTAGTAGGTTTAATGCTCAACTTTATTTATTTTAAAGTCAAAGTTCAACTTAGGATTCCTTTTAATTTTAGTTAAAACTTTTGAAAGGAAATTCTCCCTCTGCGTAGGGATTTACCTATGTCTTGTAAATTATTTAGTTGTCATACAAAGCTCAATATAACTCTGACGTTCATTTTAAAAAGTAACCTTTAGTTTATTTTGTTCTTAAAAGTTTATAACTTGTGTTTAAAAAGGTTTAACAGTTTATTCTTTTGTAAAAAAAAAAACTAACACAATTTTTGGTGCTTGAAAAATGGGGCGTTACAGTGCACTTGGGGACCAATCCGAGATTTCTAAAATGTTTCTTTTGACTTGTTTAATCTCTATTTATACACTTAAACCTACTGGAACATCGTTTGAATCGAATTGGACTTGATTTTGTGAATTGAACTTAACTTTTGAAAAATGGTCCAAGAACTTCGATTTTTCCGAAACTCGTTTTCTCAAAGAATTGGAGTAGGGTTGAGGTTGTATACTGATTATATGGTTTCTAAAAATGGTTGTGATTGGTTTCATCAAGTTTTAACTTGTTTTGCTTTGAAAATGGATTTTCTTGAAAAGTGATAAAGAAAGACAAACTTTGTGATTCTCATAATTTCGTCGTATTTAGCCGGTGAAACGTAAATGTATACTCTACTGCACTTATATGTGGCCTAGAGGTATACTTAGTTGAGGCATTGGATCTTTTTTACTTGGTTTTAGTTCAATTGCTTCAATTATTGTAAAATTGTGGAATGATAGACGGACTTTGTTGAAAATGATTTTAAGAGCCGGTTGCCTTATAAATCCTTTATGCATAGTTGGATATGATTGTAAAGAGATGTATGAATGGTTGTTAGGTGATGAATATGATGTTTGTCATAATGTGTTGTATTTCCTCCTTTACTTGGATTGTAAGGAATTGTATGGAGTTGTTAAACTATATGATATAGTTGATTGTTGATTATAGCCGCTGATTTATAGCCGTTGATTATAGCCGTTGAATTGTTGTGAACATATGTATGGTGGATTGAGTCATATGTTCATGCATCATATGTCGTGTCGGATGTTATATCCATATTGCCGTTGACTATAGCCGTTGATAATGATGTTTTTGTTGCATCATGGGTGACGACCTTGAGGAGATTTGGTACCACATGCATGTATGCGTTGAGTATAGGTGCATATCACATTGGCATGAGTCTTGATTGTTTCCGTTGTATGAAGAATGATGATAATAAGTGTGTGATGAATACATATACTTGTGATAATTGGAATTGTTTTGTGAATGTGTATATGGAAGTTAATTGCTCATGTTGATTAATGAAGAATTGAGTTGATTTATGTCAAATTGTTTATATATTGATTAAGATTGATGTGAAGCTAACCTCCAGTGGTTTTGACCGCCTACCTGTCTGTATGAATGGGTAGACGCTGTGCAGGAGTAGTTCACTTTTGGTGAGTGCTTGGATAGCGGGAGCTAATCTCCGTTATCGTTTTGGAGTCATAGGTTTAGGCTCTGATTAAGTTTTCGGTGTCTTTATGCCGTTGTTGGATTTTATTTTATTATTGAGATTTACCCACTTGTCGAGACTTGGAGGATTTTTATGATGATTTGTATTGATCATGGCATGTATATTTTGGAGATGTATCATTTGTATCCGCTGCGACTGTTGAGATATTTTTATACATGCATGTTTTTTGGATTTTGTTGAGACGTAGCGTCTATTTCATGAATATATGCTTTATTCACGTGTTTTATCGCTTTAATAGAAATACGGCGTTACAGTGAGTCTCTGAGGATGACTTTGGAGCCTACTCGTTTACTTATCGCTCTGGGAGTCTTTATTGAGTCGAAGCTCTGATCTATGACACTAGGGATTGGGGATTTATTTTAAGGTAGACTATGCTTTAGAATTCTATTAAAATCAGTTTTGTTGAAATTGTGAAGAGATGTATACTTTAAAGTTTTTGAAAAATATTCTGTTGCGACGTTTTTTTTAATCTGAATAAAGTGCTTTTTAATTGATGAAGATGTGTGACACCCTTGCGTGCTTTAATAATTATTATATTTTTATTAGAAAATGGTATGTGGGGTTTAGGGTGTTACAGTAAACACAGATCCTTGGTCTGTAGTGATAGTTTCTGGGATGCCAAATCTATAGATGATATATTCTTGGATGAAATTTATGACTGCATCTTGAGTGACATCTCGTAAGGGGATTGCTTCTATCCATTTGGTAAAATAATATATCCCTACCAGAATATTACTACGTCCTTTTGATGACTTAGGCTTGATTTCTCCAATCACGTCTAAAGCCCAACCTCTAAATGGCCAAGGTTTCATTATCAAATGTAATTCACTTGCTGGTACCCGTTGTATCCCAGCATGCTTTTGGCAATCTTGGCAAACTTTTGCAAAATCTATGCAATCTTTAAGCATGGTTGGCTAATATACCCCATGTTGAAATAATAGCCATTTCATTTTATGGCCTGCTTGATGTGTTCCACATGCTCCACTATGAGTATCGGAAACAACCACATATGCCTTTGTTTCTCCAAGACACTTGAGTAAAACCCCTTCTGTAGTCTTTTTGAATAATTTATTTCCCACAATCACATAATTCAAGGCTCTATATTTTATCTTTCGACAAGTTGTCCCATCGGGATTTTCTAAGTAATTGACTATTGGCTTTCGCCAGTCATTGTCGTTTAAATTGTTAATAACAAAAATTTCGACCAAATTCATACCTTGCACGCACTCGTTTGATGCCTCGACACCCTCAAGTTTTGGTATTAACAATTTGCTTGAAGGTGCTTCCGGATGAGTAAAACCGCAAGTGCACGGTTCTACCGAAGTATCTAAAAGAGTATCGTTCCGACAGGGAGTTATGAATTCAATTAACTTTCAACAATGATTAGAAAGAGTTTTGAATTATAAAGTTTGATTTTTAATTAAAAGAAAATAATAAAAATAAAAGAGCTTTGGGATTACTAGTCCGTCATGGTGACAAACCCTTCTCAAATCAAACCTTAAACCTAGAACTTTATGTTAGACCTTCATTCTAAAGACAAGTTTCTATTTAGCCTATCACATCTCCTTTCAGTCTCAGTGAGTGTGTTTCTCTAGCAACCACGCCTATTTTCATGGTTGATTGCTATTGAAATCCTTGAAGCTCGAAACTTTATTGTCTCAAGGTTTGCTAGACTATTTTCATGTTTCGCAATCCTTGTCTATATTCACTTGTTCCAATATTAAAACGTCATCTTTCGATCCATCGCTTAATATTTGTGATGAATCAAAAACAACTAATAAACTTCATCTTTCGATCCATCGATTAATATTTGTTATTGATTATAAGAAAGGTGAAATAGATTAGAAATTAGATTTGCATAAAATTAGGGTTAAGGCTTGGTTTGATTAGGATTACGTCATTAGACTTATACAACAATCCCAAGACAAGAAGAGTCTGCTCACTCACGTTCATTGTAGACATAGAAGAGAAGAAGAAGAAGAAGAAGAAGAAGAAGAAGAAGAAGAAGAAGAAGAAGAAGAAGAAGAAGAAGAAGAACATAAAAGTAAATAACAATAAAATAGAGGTGAACTTTTATTCCAAGAACAAAAGAGAAGAAGAAGAAGAAGAAGAAGAAGAATATAAAAGTAAATAACAATAAAATAGAGGTGAACTTTTATTCCAAGAACAAAAGATGGTTTTACAAACTAGATGGCTGCTCTCTTTATAGTCTAACATTGACTTGAGCCCTAAGAATTAAATCACTAAAGTGTTGCACAAGAAACCATGGGTTCTAGGTCAAAAATACTAAAATAGGTGTAACGCCCGTTTCGATTATTTAATTATTTTAATGAGTTTTAGATTATATTTATGTGATTTATATGATTTATATGATTTATGTGAGATGTCGTGACTTATTTTATTATTTAATAAAATAAGATTCGAAAATAAGATAAATTAGATGAGGGGTTATAAATAAGAGAAGTTAGGTTTAGAAAGACATTTGTACGTACCATCAGTTTTTGGTGAAAAGGGAGAAAAAGTCAAGAGAAGAGGAGAAGACAAGATAGGCTGCAATTTTATCATTCTAAGGTAAGGGTGAGACTAACATTCAGTATTATTAAGTCTGTAATTATGATAATTAGATTTAACATGTTGTAGGTCGAGTTTGTGAGAATTTGAGATTTAGGGTTTGAAGTCGTTATAGGTTGTTAGTTGAAAAGGAGTCTATCAAATTCATGTCCAGTTGGTGTTCAGTTCATAGAATAATCATAGGTAGAGTTTTCTATCAATTTTGGAATTTGGGTTGATGAAAATTAGGATTTAAGAGTGATTCTTAAGTGAAAAACGCCTTGTTAAACTGGTATTTGAACTGCCCAGAAGCCCAAAATCGGCCACCGAATTGTCAAAATCGGCCACCAATTTCTGATCTGAATTTCCAGTTCTAGTTCTGCAAAAATTGGCCCCTGATTTGTCAAAATCGGCCACCGATTTTCTGTCAGGCCAATCTAGAAAACATTCATATTTTTCACCCTTTTTCGTTTTGAATTTGCCTTCGGTGTAAACATGAAACTTTTAGATAATTGTGTTAGCTTTCTAATGGTCTTGGTTTGCTCAAAAATGATTTTTAGATTTTGAGTTATGATGAAAATACTCCAAGTGGGTCTTAGTAAAACTTTATGAAAATTCAGCATAACTATTTCTAAGTTAAACCAAAACTTATGGATTGTCTACAAACTTCAAAGCTTGTATACTATGAGTTCAATTAAGGTGTTTAAGAGTATTTAACCTATGCTGTAATGAGTCTAACTAGTGGTAGGCTGCCTTGAATTGTTGTCTTGTGAACCTTTAGCACGTGTAGTCATGAGACGACCTTGGGGTAGGAATGAAAGTTATTTATGATGTTAGAAGCTGTCCAGAAAACCTGAATTAAGATGATTAAGATTAATAGTAGTGAGATATTGTTATATATGCACTTTATGTATTGTTTACGATGCTTATGATGATGTGATTCATTCTTTAATGTTGATATGATATATAAGAGCTGTTTATATGCTGCATATGTTGTTGTTTTGCTGTTGTTGACCATTAATGTCATAAAGTTGTAAATGTCGGTCTAAGTTGTAAAGTTGTAAGATGTTGTCCAAATTATTGGAGTCATATAAGATGTTTATGATGTTCAAGATGTTTAAGATGTAAGATGTCGAGTCCATGCATACTCATTCATGTTGGGGGCTTGATGCCCTCGAGCTTTTGCTCAATTATGTTGGGGGCTTGATGCCCTGGAGCTTTTGGTCAATTATGTTGGGGGCTTGATGCCCTGGAGCCTTTTTACGCTCAATTAAGTTGAGGGCTTGATGCCCTGGAATTGGTACCATATGCATTTGCATTATTGAGATGATTTAAGATGATAAGAGTTGCATAGTCGAGTTGAAGTTGCATAGTCAAGTCAAAGTCGTCAAGTTGATTAAGTTGATTTATGAAGTTGATGTTGATGAATGATTATGAAGTTGTTTATGATGATGCTATGATGTTACATGATTATTATTATGATATTTCGATGATGTTTATGTTGATAAATATGATTGATGAATTATATGCTTAATATTGTTGTTTGTGAAATCTCACCCCTTCTTCTTGAAAATGTTGCTCTTCATATGGGTAACTTGCAGGTAACCAAGATTAGTTGCGGTCGTGAGTGGACTCCTCACAAGTGTGTGTCTTAGGTGCTCTGATACGTAACGGGATGAGAATTTTGTCATTGTTTTCTATTCCTTACGTAATACCTTATGAAACTTTTAAGAATTGTTGTTGAACTAAGATATTATGAGATTTTATGTTGAGGCCCTTATGCCAAATGTAACACCCCAGATTTCTTCAAATTTCTTATTCATAATTTTAGTATTATTATGGTAAATTATTATGCGTGTCTTCCTATAGTAAAATAATTTTCAACATGCTTGTCCCTGTGTACTTGCTTTAGTAATTTATCTAAATTAAAAATTATTGATGTTAAATCTATTTATTTTATTATAAGTGTGTGTATATTTCAGATTGTCCTTATTTTGAGTGAAATATGCTACTATTATTGATGAATATATCTTTAATAATTAAACTTATATTTATTTAATATAAATCAGGGAAGTTATACTAAGATATAGATAGGATAATTTCAAATAAAATAACATGCAAGTGGTACTAATAGCAATAGTGAGAGGTACGGTGCCGCCTGATTAATATTTGTGTATGTGTAGTGTGATTATCCAATAAGCATTTAATTTTCTAGCTAAGTACAAGTATATATATGTATGTAATCCGTTTAACCTAAGATCTAACGCACCTGAGAACTAAAAGAAACAAATAGCGCCGACACTGTACGGGCAGTAGTGCAACCATCGTGGGATTCAATTGTTGTGCGATCGTGGATCTTCTATTGCTGCTGAAATTCCTTGTAAAATTTGCATCGTACAAGAACATCAAATCAGGTATGGGGTGAGAGAGAAGAGTTCGAGATCATGAGTGTAAATTAATTGGGATGAACGGGAAAGCCGTATTTCCCAAAGTTCATTCGGGGCTCACCGCGACGGTTATAGCCCTTTGAGAGAATAATTAATTAATGTGCAAATTTAGATGTGGGAGGTTAAAAGAAGAATTAGAAACATTACTAAGGTGTTGCTTGATTTAAATTATATGAATATGTGGTATTTGAAGTCATGGATAAATTTGTGGGTGCTTATGCTTGATTTGCTGCAACTATTTAGATTGATGACTTATTTAATGATTGATATAGATGTGATGTTATGTATTTGAATGTAATTATTGGTATACCACATGTATATGATAACTATTGGAATATGATTATGTGTGATTTAAAGATGTGATATTCAATGATGTGCTTCTAAATGGTCATGTGTGAATGATATGTATTTTGCTAAATGTCTTTTTGATATTCTTAAATGTTGATTGATTATCATTTGATACTGTTATATTATGATGTTGATATGCTATGAATTAATATGTGATGTTTAATGCTGTTGATCATTTAAAAGATTGAAGTTGCATGAGTCGGTCTAAGTTGCAAGAATTACGAAGTTGTCCATGATTATGGAATTGTATAAGATGTTCACGTTGTTGTCTACGTTGTAGGAAGATTGAGTCCATTGCATACTCATTAAAGATGGGGGCTTTAGGCCCGGCAGCTTTATGCTCAAACTATGTTGGGGGATTTAAGCCCGGAATCTTTATGCTCACTTGTTGAAGAGCCTAATTACGCTCATATATGTTGTTGAATGGTACCACATGCATTGCATATCAAGAAGTTTCACGATGATTTAAGTTGTTAAGTTGTTAAGAGTGCATTGTCAAGTTGAGTCGTGTTGTCGAGTCAAGTTGTTAAGTTGTGATGTTTTAACGAATTACTTTGTGATGTCTATTAATGTAATTGTGTGAGACGATGAAGGTGATTATTTGTTGATGTTCTTATGAAGATGGTTATTGGTGACTACATGTGTTGTGACTAGTTGGAATTCAATTGTGACATTGTGTTTGTGAAGTTTTTTTTTGGTTCTTAAGTTGTAATGATATTTTCTACTAATATAGATTGAGATGATATAGTATATTCTTCATGGTTCTGAATATTATGTTTGTGATGTGAAACGACTTTGACTTAATTGCTTACGTGTTCTTCCCATTTTTTTTATACTATTACATGTTCTCGGAACTCACCCCTTCGTTGTTTGTATATGCTGGCTTGGCCCTGCGGTTGCGAAACCGTAGTTATATAGGTTATGAGTCTTGGAGTCAAGTGCATGCCTTTCGTGATGACTTGTCTTGTGTCGTCGGTTATTTTGGGGAAAACCACCGCTCTGATAGTGACACGGGAAAAGGGATATGCTTACTTATTTAATTTTGTGCAAGAAAACCATTGTCTATGATGTAAAATGAAATATTTTCAAAAGAAAAAGATTCGATGTTATTATTACTATAATTTTTAATGAAGTGGAATATGAATTATGTTTGTTATGAGTCAATGTGATATCCTAAATTTTGTGGAAGAATTCCTATATCATTAGAGAAATTTTTATTTGACACTTTCCGCTGCGAATCAAACTCTATTTTTAATTAAATAATAGCAATAATTATTAATTGGGATTTAGGGTGTCACATAGTGGTATCATAGCAGGTCAGTCCGGTCAGACCATGTGGGTCATGTGTCAGTTATGTATATGTGCTTAGTACTTACTAAATTGTTTGTTACAGTGTTATACTAGTGCTAAGTTTAGTCGTTTTCCTTCGTTATTCAAAATAATAAGAGCTTGATCCGTCAACTAGGAAGAAGTGTTATGTGTTTGCTTTATTTTCTTATCTACATTGAAATTGTGTAACCAATATGCTTTCATATTCATAACCTCTGTGTTTTTGTGATTTATGAATTCATCACTCTTTGAATTTGTTTGCATTTTTTTGTGCCCTCCATGCCACTGTGAATAATGTGATTGCTTATCATGATATGGATTGTGTAAATGCACTTTTTATGATTGTGCAACTTATTTGTATGTGTGAGCACTATGTCTATATGATGTTTAAGGCTCTCAAAACTCACTGATATTGCAATATTCTGTGACTAGAATTATTATTTTTTTTATTTTTTTTTTGTTAATGTGAGTTACATGTGAAGTATGTAGGAAAAGTAGTATTCTGCTCAATGACTTTAATTTAGCAATGTGAGCCCATAGGTTTAGGTTTTAGAAACTTCATGACTATAATAGTTTAATTAATTGTACCAAGATTTATAAATGATTTATCTAAATTAAATAAGTATATTTTGTAGAGGTATTGTGTGTACATTTGGGAATGATTTTATTTTTTATAAGAGCCTAAAAACCTTGTAGAATTTGTTAAAAAAAAAAATGATACATTTAGTGTGCTGACAATATTTTAGAGTTTTGTTTTAACTTTTTATATCACGCTTTCAAATTAGTGCAGAGAGTCTATGTGTTACGGTTTACATCAGTGTAGGAAGTGGGTTATTTGTGCTCTATTTGATTCTCTATTAGCTGAAATTCATAATTTATATTTGGGTTATAGCGTATTTTTGTTATGAGTGGGACTATGATAGGTTGGTAACTCTTATTTTCATCTACTCGCTGCTTGTTGTCATGAATTTAGATGTTTAAGCTTGATGATGGGGCGTTATGGCTAATTTATTTGCCTTTGTGATTCTTGAAGTTCTTCCTTTTGTTGTTGGAAATCTTTAGGAAAAAAAAAAACTTGTCTTAATTTTGTTGAATTATTGTTTGGATTATGGTGAGTTACTGTTTGAAGCACTTTATAGTTTAAGATATTTAAACAATAATTAAATCCATTTTCTCTTCTGCTCTGAATTTCGAGGGCGAAATTCTTTTAAGGGGGGTAGAGTTGTAACACCCCAGATTTCTTCA
This sequence comes from Medicago sativa, assembly GCF_051527215.1. Classification (NCBI taxonomy): domain Eukaryota; kingdom Viridiplantae; phylum Streptophyta; class Magnoliopsida; order Fabales; family Fabaceae; genus Medicago; species Medicago sativa. The sequence goes on from NC_140751.1 coordinate 38,552,685, forward strand.
AATTTCTTATTCATAATTTTAGTATTATTATGGTAAATTATTATGCGTGTCTTCCTATAGTAAAATAATTTTCAGCATGCTTGTCCCTGTGTATTTGCTTTAGTAATTTATCTAAATTAAAAATTATTGATGTTAAATCTATTTATTTTATTATAAGTGTGTGTGTATATTTCAGATTGTCCTTATTTTGAGTGAAATATGCTACTATTATTGATGAATATATCTTTAATAATTAAACTTATATTTATTTAATATAAATCAGGGAAGTTATACTAAGATATAGATAGGATAAATTCAAATAAAATAACATGCAAGTGGTACTAATAGCAATAGTGAGAGTGAGAGGTACGGTGCCGTCTGATTAATATTTGTGTATGTGTAGTGTGATTATCCAATAAGCATTTAATTTTCTAGCTAAGTACAAGTATATATATGTATGTAATCCGTTTAACCTAAGATCTAACGCACCTGAGAACTAAAAGAAACAAATAGCGCTGGCACTGTACGGGCAGTAGTGCAACCATCGTGGGATTCAATTGTTGTGCGATTGTGGATCTTCTATTGCTGCTGAAATTCCTTGTAAAATTTGCATCGTACAAGAACATCAAATCAGGTATGGGGTGAGAGAGAAGAGTTCGAGATCATGAGTGTAAATTAATTGGGATGAACGGGAAAGCCGTATTTCCCAAAGTTCATTCGGGGCTCACCGCGACGGTTATAGCCCTTTGAGAGAATAATTAATTAATGTGCAAATTTAGATGTGGGAGGTTAAAAGAAGAATTAGAAACATTACTAAGGTGTTGCTTGATTTAAATTATATGAATATGTGGTATTTGAAGTCATGGATAAATTTGTGGGTGCTTATGCTTGATTTGCTGCAACTATTTAGATTGATGACTTATTTAATGATTGATATAGATGTGATGTTATGTATTTGAATGTAATTATTGGTATACCACATGTATATGTTAACTATTGGAATATGATTATGTGTGATTTAAAGATGTGATATTCAATGATGTGCTTCTAAATGGTCATGTGTGAATGATATGTATTTTGCTAAATGTCTTTTTGATATTCTTAAATGTTGATTATCATTTGATACTGTTATATTATGATGTTGATATGCTTTGAATTAATATGTGATGTTTAATGCTGTTGATCATTTAAAAGGTTGAAGTTGCATGAGTCGGTCTAAGTTGCAAGAATTACGAAGTTGTCCATGATTATGGAATTGTATAAGATGTTCACGTTGTTGTCTACGTTGTAGGAAGATTGAGTCCATTGCATACTCATTAAAGATGGGGGCTTTAGGCCCGGCAGCTTTATGCTCAAACTATGTTGGGGGCTTTAGGCCCGACAGCTTTATGCTCAAACTATGTTGGGGGATTTAAGCCCGGAATCTTTATGCTCACTTGTTGAAGAGCCTAATTACGCTCATATATGTTGTTGAATGGTACGACATGCATTGCATATCAAGAAGTTTCACGATGATTTAAGTTGTTAAGTTGTTAAGAGTGCATTGTCAAGTTGAGTCGTGTTGTCGAGTCAAGTTGTTAAGTTGTGATGTTTTAACGAATTACTTTGTGATGTCTATTAATGTAATTGTGTGAGACGATGAAGGTGATTATTTGTGGATGTTCTTATGAAAATGGTTATTGGTGACTACATGTGTTGTGACTAGTTGGAATTCAATTGTGACATTGTGTTTGTGAAGTTTTTTTTGGTTCTTAAGTTGTAATGATATTTTCTACTAATATAGATTGAGATGATATAGTATATTCTTCAAGGTTCTGAATATTATGTTTGTGATGTGAAACGACTTTGACTTAATTGCTGACGTGTTCTTCCCATTTTTTTTTATACTATTACATGTTCTCGGAACTCACCCCTTCGTTGTTTGTATATGCTGGCTTGGCCCTGCGGTTGCGAAACCATAGTTATATAGGTTATGAGTCTTGGAGTCAAGTGCATGCCTTTCGTGATGACTTGTCTTGTGTCGTCGGTTATTTTGGGGAAAAGCACCGCTCTGATAGTGACACGGGAAAAGGGATATGCTTACTTATTTAATTTTGTGCAAGAAAACCATTGTCTATGATGTAAAATGAAATATTTTCAAAAGAAAAAGATTCGATGTTATTATTACTATAATTTTTAATGAAGTGGAATATGAATTATGTTTGTTATGAGTCAATGTGATATCCTAAATTTTGTGGAAGAATTCCTATATCATTAGAGAAGTTTTTATTTGACACTTTCCGCTGCGAATCAAACTCTATTTTTAATTAAATAATAGCAATAATTATTAATTGGGATTTAGGGTGTCACATAGTGGTATCATAGCAGGTCAGCCCGGTCAGACCATGTGGGTCATGTGTCAAATTCCTAATGAAACAACCCTTTTTAAAACCATTTTCAAAAAATTAAAATGAAACAACCTCACTCCCATTTTATTCTTCTATACCTTGAGGTCTCGCAACCCTTCTTAAAACCATTTTCAAAAAATTAAAATCAACCTAACCCACAAAAAATATTTTTGAGAGCGAACTACATTTGGGTTTTGATCCCTTTTCTTTTAGGGTATGTAGGCAAAGGATTTATCCTTCCAAACCAAATAAAAATAATCAATCACACTTCTTCTCCCTCCATTCTTTCACTTAGGCTTTAAGTAAACATTTTCAAATAAAAAAATGAATTTAGCACAAGATAAAGTTAGGAAAGAGGTTACCACGGAGTACCGTGGACGATGCGGGTGCCTAACACCTTCCCCAATCGTAACCGACCGCCGGATCCAAAAATAAGGGTTTAACTCATTTCTCCCTTCCCACGAAAAATCGAGAAAGTCCAAACGATTGAGGGTTCAAAACCAATCAATGGATTGACACTCGAAAACCACCGGTCTACAGTGTCAAATGCCTTGCGAATATCAACTTTGATGGCAATATTCCCACCAAATTGTTTCTTTGTTAACAAGTTTATTACCTCAGATGCAATAATGACACATTCTGAAATGTTCCGGTCACGAACAAAGCCTCTCTGCTGAGGGGAAATAATTCTCATACAAATACTAGCCAATCTGTCTGCCAAAATCTTTGTAAAAATTTTAAATTGAAAGTTTGTCAGTGCAATAGGGCGAAAGTTGTAACATCCTACTTATATTAAGCGGTAAAACACGCGAACATACGAATATATTCTAGAAATAGATGATACGTCTTCGAATTCAAACATACATGCATAAAGATCATGTTACATAACATAGTAGTGGAACATACACATAATTCTTAAACATCTTCAAATCTCAACATAATACAAATGTATTCTCCAATTCTCAATTAACAAGTATCAACATTTTTAGAATTCATATAAACAATATACAACTTTAATCCACTTTAATTTCCAGAGAAAAACGAGTTTTTAGAAAAATCGACGTTTGGACCGTTTTTATAAAAGTTAGACGATTTTCACAAATTCAAGTCCAAACTAATTCAAATCATGTTCCAGTAGGATTAAAGGTATAAACAGATGTTAATTAAGTCCAAAGAAACATTTTAGAAGTCTCGGATTGGTCCCCAAGTGTACGAAACGAAAAATCAAGTTGGGCTGAACCTGTGCAGGTTCGCTTAAGCGAAGGCACAGTTTGCTTGAGCGAACTCAAGTCAAAACCTACATGCTGGTTCGCTTACGCGTTCACTTAGCGTTCGCTTAAGCGAACCATCACAGTTCTGCAGCAAAAATATTACGGGTTCCAACCCTTTTCACCCCAAAATCCAATATTCAATCCCCCAATTCACCAAAACAAGTTCCAGAAAGTGTTTATAGGTCAATATAAGTTCAATACACTTAAACACATACAAGTTTTGGAATTAAAGCATCAACATAACAAAATTCACCAAATTATCATCACTTCTTCAACTTTCAACAACAATACAAAATCTCTTCATCAATTCATCAATCTTGATACCCAAAGCACCAATTCAACAACAACATATTCCAAATCAATAACAACAATTAATGAACACAAATTCATGCATAATTCAACACCACAACATCAATTCTTATCAAACTTGCTCAAGAACACAAAGCACCAACAACTATGCAATTAAACATGTTAATTCACATACTAACATACAATTACCATATAAATCATGTTCTCAAACATAACAACAACAATCATGCACGAATTTACAACAATTAGATTCCATTCATCAATTTCACAAAAATGGGTAAAGAGAAAAAGTTATGAATTATGGTTGAAATCTAACCTTCTTACCTCTAGCACCAAGAATATCTAACCCAAGCTTCAATTTAGCTCATAGATGATGAATCCCTCTTCTAGCTCTAGTCTTCCTCTTCAACCCTTATCTCCTCTTGTTCTTTCTCTCTCTACCTCTCTCTCAAATTAAATGAAATGAAAAATGTTTGTAAACCCCAATCTCACTACTAACTAGAGTTTATATAGGCTCACTTAATTGGGCTTATCTCACAAACCTTAATGGGCCTAACACATTTCTATTCTAACCTCGAAAATGTTACTACTCACTTAACGGTCAAATATAACACTAACGGTCACTTACCGGTAAATATAATAATTACTACAACTCCCTAACACTTAGTAAAATATTAACTCTCACTAAGCACTAAAAATAATCCTCAACCAAATTAAAAAATTAACCCTACTCCCAAAATGACCAAAATGCCCCCAAGTCCAAAATGACTAAAATACCCTTCTAACACCGAATTCTACGAATCCCAACCAAAAATACACACAGAGGCAAATAATCACATAAGAGTACATATAACACACATAGATAAATAATAAAATAAATCTAGCGAAAATCGGGCTGTTACAAAAGTCCCCCATGGAAGCAGCCCCTGGAACTTTAGGTATCAACACCAAAATGTTGGCATTAAGATTTGGGATCAGCGCCCCTGTGTAAAAGAATTCTTGTACCGAGCTCACAACGTCAATTGCCACAATGTCCCAAAAATGTTGATAAAAATGCCCCCCGAAGCCAGGAGCTCCATCCGCATTCATATCAAACACCGCATTTTTAATTTCATCAAACAAAGGCATAGAAGTTAATGCATTGTTTTCCCCCATCGAGACCAACGTCGGGATCACTCTAGCCACCAAACCAGTAGGAGCACAAATATTGTTACCTCTGAAAATATTTTGAAAATAAGACACCACATGTTCTTCCATTTGCCTAGGGTCAGTAATGCGGTCATTACCATCCTGAAGGAAAGAAATAGCTTTCAAGGATGATTTAATGCGAGCCATTATGTGAAAATAAGCAGTATTTCGATCCCCATATATAAAACTCTGTTGTCCAGCCTTTTCGCGCCAAAATTGATCTTGATTGTTCATGGCTTTTGTCAAAGATAATTGTGCCTGCAATTCTAACGTATGGAGGTCAGAATCCAAACCAGAGACATCAATCAAATTCTGTATACGCATAACCTCATCAGACGCCAACTAGACTTGACGTTGAACATCACCAAAAATTGACTTGTTCCACACTCGGAAAGCATCCTTAATTTTGCGTAACTTAGTCTGTAAACGATGCATGCCCGAGCCAATAATGTGTTGCTGCCAAATTTTCAATACAAGCGGACGACACTCATCATGATTCACCCAAGTCTTGAAAAATTTAAAAGAAGCAGTCCTACGCACTCATCATAAATCCATGCGCACCAAAAGAGGATGGTGATTGAGTCCTTAAAAGAGCTGTGCACGAAGTACCGCCCCAAAAATCAGTCCAAGCTTGATTGCAGATAGCCAAGAAATAGAGGGAGGAAGACGACGTCCCCTTTTCTCATGAGCACCTAACACAGCATTAAAGTCTCCCACAAAAATCCACGGTGCTACATAATTATTCTGAAGCAAAGTCAGATCAGCCCACAACTGACGGCGTAAAATATAAGATATGCTGGCATAAACTCCCGCAATATAAATTTTAATCCCGTTGCAGACATGTTCAAGGACCAAACATTGAGAGGATGCGAAGATAACAGAAAAAGTGATTTCTGAACCCCACACTGCCCAAAGATTAGGAATAAGCGGCTCCCTTTTATTTACACAATAATTTGTCACCTGAATATTATTCCAAAACCAACTAGGAATAGAATCATGAACCACCATAGGCTCAACAATAAAAATCAAAGAAGGATTATTAGCATGATACATATCACTAAAAGCTACACAGGAGTCGTTGTTACCAATACCCCGAATGTTCCAGAAAATAACCTTCATTGAGATGTTGGGAGGGGACCCTGTGAACAGGTTTGATAACCAGCAACCTTGTTTAACTTGGCCAATTTCTTTTTCTGAGCTTTAGAAACCACTGGTGAAAAAGGATCTTCCTCATTTACAACTGCCTTTTCCAACCATGTTTGCATAAAATCCATTTCTTTCCGCGACGTGGGATGCACCATCACATTATGAGCAGCTACTATAGCACTAACATCTAAATTTTGCATAGGCATTAATACTGGATCATGATATGTAAGGTCATTCCTTACCACAATATCAGTCACATTAACAAGCGGCATGCTAAAGTTCTGAGAGATATCATGATTTACCGTAACATCCGGTGAAGGTGATTTGCGTGTTTCTTCATCTTGCTGCTCCTTGTCTGCTTCCAAGGAGATTGTATCATCAATGTCATGGTGCTCAAGTGTATTATCAACAACCGAAATGGCAGTATTGTCAAGGGCGTTGTGTTCATCTGTCACAACCAACGGATGAGTTTCCGGCGGAGTGGGTGCTGCAGTAGGTTCCTGTTGTGATGTATGTTGTTGCTGCCCTGTAGAAGGTGTTGGAGCTGACTCTTGGTACGGTTGATTGATAAGTGTTCAAAAGTGATATATTTCATATGGTAGTTTAGGCATTTTAGTGACTTGTTTTGCAAGATTATCCATGGAAAACTCCAAATATTATGCAAATATGTCATTTATGCTTTTGAGCCTTATTCTACCCTTTTTGTGCAGGAAAATACAAGCAAGGAGCAAGAAATGTCAAAGTTCAAAGACATACGCTATTAACGTGTTCTACGCTATTAGCGTGTTCAAGAAATGACAAAGTCCAGAGAGATACGCCATTAGCGTATCTGGGGCGTGATTCTGGAGCACATTTGAAGAATTCGCTATTAGCGAATATTACGCTATTAGCGTAATCACTCCAGACAGCTACGCCAATAGCGTACCTGGAGCGAAGCAGAAGCTGTTTGTCAAGAAATTCGCTATTAGCGTGCATGTCGATATTAGTGTAAATGCTCCAGAGAACTACGCTATTAGCGTAATTTGGGCGAAGCAGGGCACAAGGACCAATGTGGCACAATCCTATTGGCCATTAAATAGGCCGACCTACTACGTTATTAGCATGCATTTCGCTATTAGCGTAGGTGCAAAAACACAGCCCATTTAAATAGCATTATTACCTCTCTTTTGGACTATTCACTGTTTTATTAGATATTTTCATACATTCTAAGAGAGAGGTTAGAGCTATTTCAAAGAAAGAAACACAAAGCAAGTGGTTTAGGAGTAGATTCAACGCAAGATCGCTTTGGACACGAAGGATCTTGACATGGAATCTTTATCTTTCCTTCATCCTTTGAATAGTTTACATGTCTATATGTAGCTATTATCTACTCTTGTAGTATTGAGGTAAACAAACAAGCTATTATGTAATATTTTGATCTTTTAATGTATAAGGTTCTAACTTAATGATTCAATATTGTTGTTATTTTTGTGTTTAATGCTTTCAAAGAGATTCAAGATGATTTGGACACGAACTCTTGAATCTAGAACTAGAATAACAATCTATCTTAAGTTATATCACTCTTGACAAGTTTGTAAATCTTTGATAATCGCTTTTAATCAAGAACTTAATGCTTTTGGATACTTAATCAGGCTGGACACGGTCGATTAAGTTATCCGATCGACTTTGTTATCTTTTAAGGGATTTGGACACGAATGTTTAAATGATAACTTAGAAATAACGATATCGCTTTGGACACGAAGGATGTTGTAGAAATGATTATGATAATATTGGTTATAAAGCTAGAGTCTGTTAATCGATCGAGAGATTGCTGCTGTTATGCTTGCTTGTTATCTTATACCGCAAGCGAAATAGTTCGATCTTCTCTCGTTTTTACTTTTATGTCGTTTAGGAACATAGTTTTACAAACAAACAATTTATAAAGGATACCTTAATGTGAACTATTGTGAAAACGCTTCTGATTTACGCAACTCCCTGTGGATACGATCCTATATTATACTCACGTGTAAATAGTTATATGACATGTAGAATAACTACATCAAAATAGCGTCGTTGCCGGGGAGTAGCGGATTTTAAATTATAAGTATTGAAACAATTTTGTCATGTTAAGTCAATTTTACACAAAATTCTTTTATGCATATACATATACACATATATCATTCATTATTTTTTATGCTAACCACCTGGTATAGTCTTTGTGAACTTTGTTTATGCGAGGTACTGTTGCAAAAGACCAACTTCAGTTTGATCCTGAGATTGAGAAATGCAGGAACGAAGAAATTCGCTAATAGCGAAATTTTCGCTAATAGCGAAATTCTCCAGAAAATTTCGCTAATAGCGTAGATTTCGCTAATAGCGTATTTCTTCTGAACTTGCCCAGATTTTCAAAATTTTTGATTATTTTTAAATGTCCAATTTCATAATGTGCTAATTCTTTCTATACAATATGTTGGTATTTCCTGGTTGTTTTGAAGATGGCACCTAAGAACCCACCTAAGACTACCGGTACCAAACGTCCTAGAGGCAAATCTGCCTCAACTTCAGCTGCACCAGTTATTCCTAACCGTTTCCCCACACCAGCCCTTTCTGCCAGGTTTATTAAGATGGGTCAATATAAGACCTGGCATGAAAAGATCTTTGACATACACCCAGATGGCGAGCACCAAGAGATGCTCCACATCTTTTGTGATCGCAAATGGAATAAACTCATCTATCCTGCAACTGAAATTAACACTGACCTGGTGAGGGAGTTTTACTGCAATGTTGTGCCTGACACCTTGGCTGATGCTTTTTCTTGGACTTCCCTTGTGAGAGGGAAAGAAATCCCTTTTGATAGAGACTCAATCAATGCCTTCCTCAATCATGCCTTAGAGCTAGAACCTTCTCCTGATCCAACCGTACCTACCCTGTGTACGTATGGTAAAAGAAATGCTCAAGGAAACTGGAAGTATGAGCAGATCGAGAGGGATACTATGCTGAAGGGTAGGTACTTTGTTAGAAATGACAAGGGAGAGATAAGACATGCACTTACCAAAGAGATGAACGCAAAGGCGTGTTTAGTGTTCCAATTTATTGTGCATAATGCTGTACCCAGAGCCCACACTTTTGATGCCCCAAAGGCAGTTCTCCCACGCATTTGGTGTATCATGAAAGGAGTTCAGGTTGATATTGCTAGGATCATCACCAATGAGATGAAGCAGGTGGCTTTAAAGTGTGCCACAGGTTCAAAGAAAGTTGCTCTGATCTTTCCGGGACTTATCATGGGCTTGCTTAAAGCCAATGGAGTGACCATTTCTGGACCCTTTGATGAAGACATCGAGAGCTCCATCAATGACACTGTTATTCATACCTGGGTGAAGAGAGAGCAGAAGGCAGCCCAGTATCACTTTTCTGATGACGAGGGTGGCCCATCTGAGGGCACTTTTGATTTTGCTGGTTTTCAGACTATTATGCAGGAACAGCAGTTGCACAACCAGTATGTGCGGAACCAGAACACCTTCATCATCAATCAGAATGAGGCTATTTACAGGAGCAACATGGTCATCCATCAGGATCTATACAATGGTCATATGCATCCGGGGAATGCTGAGTACCCGGTTATGACACCTGAGTTGTACCAGACCTATGTTCACTGGCCTGAGGGCAGGCCAGGTCCTTATGTGGGGGTGGGTGATGTGGATGATGAGGCTACACCTGATGATGCTGGAAATGATGATGCTGGAGATGATAATGTGGATCTGGACATGGACGATGCAGAGGAAGATGATCAGTGATCATTTTATGTGTTTTTAGTGATGTTTTCATTTATGCTTTTGAACTTGATGTTTTTAATTTGCTGTTTGTACTTATTTTACTTTCCTTTGTATTCCGTACATTTCGAGCACTGTGGTTTTTAGTGCTCGACACTTTACTTTGGTACTTTATGTTGGTTTAATAACTTAGCTTTTTGTTGTTTTAACTTATGCTTTGGATGAATAATTTTTGGTTTAAATCTTGCTTGTGTCTCTCAAAAGAAAATTGCTCATGAACAATAAAGTTTAAAGTGCTCCAAGGAGCCAAGTTTGAGCAAAAGCAGGTGAGTGATAATGATATTAATTGTGAGAAAGCGTAAAGCCAAGGTATTGGTTTCCCGTTATTCTAGGTTTTTACTAAGAATTTGAAACTTGTACTTTGCACAAAATATATATCATCTAATTTTTCACATAAACATGTTTATTTTTGAACCACTTAGTACTTAACTTAAATGTGAGGAAGCTTCAATTTGTTTACTATATGCTGGAGACCGATAATCACCGTCTAACTTGTTTTTGTTATGTTAAATCTGATAATTATTTTGAATTGTTTGAAAGCATGGAAAGGATCAAGGCACTTTTTGAATTGAGTTAACTGAATTGACCACATAAAGCCAACCCGTGAGAAGAGCGAGTATCTGATACACCAATCTGAGCCAAATGAATCAAGTCCTCAAACATGAACTGTCAATATTCAAAAGCACAATGCTCATTGAATTTGCCTGAAAATATTATAAGCTCTAACCTCTCTCTTAGAATGTATGAAAATATCTAATAAAACAGTGAATAGTCCAAAAGAGAGGTAAGAATGCTATTTAAATGGGTTGTGTTTTTGCACCTACGCTAATAGCGAAATGCACGCTAATAGCGTAGTAAGTCGGCCTATTTAATGGCCAATAGGATTGTGCCACGTTGGTCCTTGTGCCCTGCTTCGCCCAAATTACGCTAATAGCGTAGTTCTCTGGAGCATTTACGCTAATAGCGACATGCACGCTAATAGCGAATTTCTTGACAACCAGCTTCTGCTTCGCTCCAGGTACGCTATTGGCGTAGCTGTCTGGAGTGATTACGCTAATAGCGTAATATTCGCTAATAGCGAATTCTTCAAATGTGCTCCAGAATCACGCCCCTGATACGCTAATAGCGTATCTCTCTGGACTTTGTCATTTCTTGAACACGCTAATAGCGTAGAACACGCTAATAGCGTATGTCTTTGAACTTTGACATTTCTTGCTCCTTGCTTGTATTTTCCTGCACAAAAAGGGTAGAATAAGGCTCAAAAGCATAAATGACATATTTGCATAATATTTGGAGTTTTCCTTGGATAATCTTGCAAAACAAGTCACTAAAATGCCTAAACTACCATATGAAATATATCACTTTTGAACACTTATCAAACTCTCCCCAACTTGGCTTTTTGTTTGTCCTCAAACAAATCAATCGAAAAGGAAACTTACAAGGCTTTGGTCAAGTTTTTCAACACGGTGTCAAACAATTCAAAACAAAAATTTTCAAATGGTGATTTAAATATGATCACGCGGGCAAGCATGAAGTCCTCCGCAACTCTAGATGAAAACTAAGAATGTGAAACAAGTCCTAAGCACAAACTATACATCATAAAATTCAAAATATAAACATAACTATCTATGAACTACACCTAACACACTTCTTTGAAAGTAGATAAAATATAATAATAACAAAAAGCGAGGGTAATGAACACACATCCAACAATCATGCAAACATCCTGATTAAGTTAGGTGTCCATCCAAATATAATCTCAAAAAGCACAAAAGCACGGATCAAAAGGTCTTTCAAGGGTTATAACTTGGCCGGGCTACAAAAGAAATGTCATATGTGGGGCAATTGATCATAAAGCCTATCAAAGAGGAACATTCTTTGTATCACAAATTGAAATCCATAATCTTCCTTACCAATCATTACAACCTTTGGTGATAAACAATCTAACCAATAACCTAGACAACTTATTCTATTTTTGATTTTTTTCTTTCTTTTTCTTCTTTGTCTTTTCTTTTCTTTTCTTTTTCAAATGTACAACTTTTTCTTTTCTTCAATGTTGTCAGGTTATTTTAACAATTTCACCAGATACTTGACATACAATGCCTCCTTTTCTCCCCAACTTGAATACAACAAAACTCTAATTGAATGTTCCCCTATCCTAAGGCAAGGGACAAAATACAATAAGGTTAAGGCTTCAACAAAGTATGAATATCAAAGTCCTAAGAGAGTCAAACATGAACTGGATTTTTGAAAAATTTCAGGCAAATTCAATGAGCATTGTGCTTATGAATATTGACAGTTCATGTTTGAGGACTTGATTCATTTGACTCAGATTGGGGTATCAGATACTCGCTCTTCTCACGGGTAGGCTTTATGTGGTCAATTCGGTTAACTCAATTCAAAAAGTGCCTTGATCCTTTCCATGCTTTCAAACAATTCAAAATAATTATCAGATTTAACATTGATCAAAGGCAAGATAGGAGCCAATATCTGCAGGATTTTCATTGTTAGGGACCCAAGTTTGTTTGATAGTTGGAATCGATTTCTTGCCCTGTGCAATAGTCTCCTTTTTTGCATTACATTCCTTGCGGGGGTATAACCATCGACACACGGAGACATCATGTCCTATGTTCTGGCAGTGGGTACAAAAATCAGGCAGCCACTCATAGGCTACCTCAACATTGAATGCATAGCCTTTTCTCTCGACAGTGATTTCATGGAATATTTTCCGTGAGAAGTCCATATCAACAAGAATGTGGGCATAGTGACCGTAAAGGCGTTTGGTAGTCGCATTATCGATAATAAGTGGGGTGCCCACTGCACAAGCAATTTCACGGAGCGTCCTATCCATCCAGTACTCCTGAGGTAGCTCCAAGAGTCGGATCCACACTTGAGCATGAGTGTTACGTTGTCTGTGCATATTAAAATCTTTTTTCCATTCAAACAAACGAGGAACACCCGGCTTCAAATTTATCGTCCCCATCGCCCATGTCATGCGCAAATCTTGTTCAGAAGAGAAAAAGAATTCATAGAAACCCCTTCCCAAGGACGTCATGGACCAAGCCCCTTTTGTTTTCCACTGTTTCTGAAGATTGGAATATATGTCCTTTGTGGTGTAGGGTTTATTGCCCTTGTTAAGAACCAATCGACCACGGAGATTACGTTTACAGAAGTCCATACCCTTCTCATACACAGACTGAGAGATGTGAATGCTTACGTTATCACCACGAATCACCGGCTGTGGTAGGTTGTCATTGCTTACGGTTGTTGTTGTGGAGGCAGACAGTGCTTATGCAAAAGAAATTTTCTGTACTGGTTTGGGAGGAGGGAGAATTGTCGTTGTTGGTGAATCATGATTCACGATAATCCTTCCCGGATATGCGTCCAACTCAGCCTGCCAATCAAAGGCCATGGCAAGGCTACGGTGCAGGAATAGGAGTGGTGCAGTGCAGAATTGATCAGAATGTGGAAACCCTAGCAGAGCCAAAAAAGCTTCTTTGTATCTTAAAGTGTTACAATATCGGTTTTTCCAATTAAAATAAACTTAAATCTATACTATATATAAAGAAAACTACCCCTTTTAACACACTTTTGGGTTGGACTTTTCTTTTCAAAAATACCCTTAATTTAAATACAAATAACACATGTAACAAATAAATAAAAATAAATTTTATTTTAGGAGAAAACTTACACACTGTTCCTTATGAACTGTTCTTACTGTTAGCCAATTATAAAATAACATGTGGATTACTAATCCATGTCACTAATCGTCCCCGTTAACCCTCTTTTACCTCCGTAACCACAGATCAAACTCACAAAAAACTAGCACAAAACAAAAACACATGTTATTTTTTTATCAGCCGCTTTTATGTTGTACATCTGTGTTGTTCCCCTCAACACAACCGACAAAGATTGCCAACTATTTTCATATCCCTTACAAAAAAAAAAGTATTTCCATATTATTTTATTTTATCAATATAAGTTACTCTTCCTTAGCCTTTGATCAATTGTAACAAACGTGAGTAAAAAATAATGATAAAGATTGGACTTTAAATCATCTGCAAAAAAATATTAGTAACAAACGTGAGCAACAAATAATGTTAAAGATTGGACTTTAAATCCTCTAAAAATAAGATTAGTAACATACATGAGGAAATAATAATGTTAAAGATTGAACTTTAAATCCTCTAGACAAAGATTGTCAAGTATTTTCATATCCCTTGCACAAAAAAACAGTATTTCCATATTATTTTATTTTATTAATATAAGTTACTCTTCCTTAGCCTTTGATCAATCGTAAGAAAAGTGAGCAAAAAATAATGATAAAGATTGGACTTTAAATCCTCTATAAAAAAAATATTAGTAACAAACGTGAGCAACAAATAATGTTAAAGATTGAACTTTAAATCCTCTAAGAAAAAAATTAGTAACATATGTGAGCAAAAAATAATGTTAAAGATTGGACTTTAAATCCTCTAAAAAAAGATTAGTAACAAACGTGAGCAAAAAATAATGTTAAAGAATGAACTTTAAATTCTCTAAAAAAAAGATTAGTAAAAAAACGTGAGCAAAAAATATTGTTAAAGGTTGGAATTTAAATCATCTTTTTTTTTTGGTGGTGGTCGGGGTTTGAACCCCAGACTTTGCATATATTATGAGTTGTCCCTACCAACTGAGCTAAGCTCATAAGAACGTAATTTAAATCATCTAAAAAAAAGATTAGGACTCAAAATATTTTAGTAAAAGATTTGTTAGCACTATATTAAACATAAAAATTAATAAGTAGGGTTCTCATAGTTCATAGATCATTTCCAAATTGTTTAGTTTTTCTCAACCTCTCTCAGCCCTCTGCATCATAATTCAGAATGAACCTGTAAGTTTTTTTCTTTTTCTTTCATGATACAACTAATCAAAGTCGATTAATTTTATGGATTATTTGACTTTGCTGGTTTATAAGTGATTATGATTCAAATTGTTTACGATTAATTTCAAGGATTATTTGAGTTTGTAGGTTTATAATTGCTTATACAAACTATGATAGCGTGACTTTTTTTATATAAAGAGAACCATGATTTTTTTAATTATTAAATAAATCATTATTTTGTTTAATAACGGCAATACAGCTTAAACAACGTATGTAACGTCAGTGCCGATGATGACCTATGATTTATTTTGTTAAATAAAGAGAACCGTGATTTATTTTGTTAAATAATTCAAAATATTTTGTTTATATGCCTTGACAATATTTTGTTTATAAATCAATATAGCAATAATTTTCATTAATATTTTAAAATTTAATCAAAATTATACAAACAAACAAAATAAAATAATCACATGCGTTAGCACAGTAGAAAAAGTGTCCGCTAGTTATATACATAGAAAACAACCCCTTTTAACTCTTTTGGGCAAACTTTTTTCTTTTCAAAATTTCCCTCAATTTTCAATACAAATAACTCATGTAACAACAAATAGATAAGAATAAATTTAAATATTAATCAAAATGTAACAACCACGATATGAATATATATATTCTGATATTTTTTCCTTTATCATTTAAAAAGTGGAACAAACTGAATGAATATATTTGGCTTAAATGCACTTATCACCCCCTATGTTTCAAAAAGTTGCGATTTTGGCCCCCTTATAAAAAAATGGATATTTTGACCCCCTAACTTTTGGTCCTCTTTTGATTAGCTGATTTATGTCAATTTCTCAGTCTCTAATGGTCTAATGGTGTAAACTGACATGGGGATAGAAGAATTCTGATAAGTGGAGTCCAAACTGGCATAGTGTCCAAACTGGCAGGATTAGTGGAGTCCAAACTGATAAGTGGATCCTTTTTTAGGGGGGCTAAAGTTACACCATGCCAGTTTGGACTCCACTTATCAGCATCCTTCTATCCCCATGCTAGTTTACACCATTAGAGACTGTGAAATTGGCATAATCTCTATCAAAATCAACTAATCATAAGAGGGCCAAAAGTTAGGGGGTCAAAATATCCATTTTTTTTTATAAGGGGGCCAAAATCGCAACTTTTTGAAACATAGGGGGTGAAAAGTGCATTTAAGCCAATATATTTATACGTACTTTTTTATTATCCCAATTATACCCTTAAACAACTTTTTCCATAATAAAGATTATTGTTAGTGTCATTAAAAAAAAGAATTTAGATTATATTTTTTGTTATATTGTTGGTGTCATTGAAATAGATAATCATGGTTAGTTTGGTTTGTTATAACTTGAAAGCAACAAACATTTATATTTTAGTTTTAATCAAAATCAAAATTTTATAAAAAAAAAATACCTTCATATTTTTTAAACGTTAGCGCAATAAAAAGAGCAGAAAAACGGACACGTAGTGTCCGTCTTTGCGCTAGTATTAAATAAAAGACACTTGATAAAGGTTATTTACCAAATTCTCGTACCATTTTTATGGCTGGATCCATCAAAATACAATTTTCATGGTTGGCTATCAACAACACTTGATAAAGGTTCCACTACTGAATGATCAGCCATGAAATCAGCAACAATTTGGCCATTAACAGATTTCAATGATTGATAAGTCAATGAGTATTCCGTAAGTGCTAAGGCCCATTTTCCAACTCTACTGTGCAAAATTGGCTTCGATAACATATGTTTAATTATATCGAAATGGGAATAAACATAATCATCAAAAGGCTTTATATAATGCTTAAGTTTCGTACATGAGAAATACAAACAAAGGCACAACTTTTAACTTGGATGATACCTTGTTTCAGCATCATTTAACACCCTACTAAGATAGTAAATGGCTCTTTCTATGCCATTTTCATCCTCTTGCGCTAACATATTTCCTATAGTACATTCAGATGTTGCTATGTATAATTTCATATTCATATTCTTAAGAAGAGGTGAAAGGATAGGAGGGTCAGTCAAATATGATTTGATTTCTTCAAAAGCCTTTTGGTGCTCTGGTTCCCATTTGAACACATCTTCTTTCTTTAGACGAAGCAATGGCGAAAAAGCTTGCGTTTTACCACTTAGGTTTGATATAAACCTTCTGAGAAAATTGATCTTTCCTAATAAAGACTGCAGCTCTTTCTTTGTCGAAGGGGCTTTAGTCTCCATTATTGCTTTGGTTTTGTTCTGATTGATTTCAATTCTCTTCTTGTGCACAACAAAACCTAAAAAATCACATGCACAAACACCAAACGCACATTTTAATGGATTCATTTTTAATCCATATTGCCTCATCCTTTCGAATGAACAACGTAGGTGATGTAAGCGATTATCTTAGGAAGATGATTTCACTACAATATCATCGATGTAAACTTGCATAAAATTCTCTATGAATTCATGAAACATCGAATTCATTGCTCTTTGGTATGTAGCATCAACATTTTCTAAGCCAAACGGCATTACTAGCCACTCGTAGCAACCTATGGCCCCTGGGCATCGAAATGCAGTTTTGGAAATGTCTTCTTCAGCAATAAAGATTTGATTATAGCCTGAATATCCATCAAGCATACTTAAATACTCAAATCCTGCTGCTGAGTCAACTAGCATTTCTGCCACTGGCATAGGGTACTCATCTTTAGGAGTGGCAAGATTTAAGTCCCTAAAGTCAATACAAACTCTTATCGTTCCATTTTTCTTTTTAACAGGGACTACATTTGCTAACCAATCTACATACCTTGCAGTTTTGATGAAACCGCTTTTCAAGAGTCTTCCGATCTCTTCTTTGATCTTTGGCAAAATTTGTGGTGCAAATATTCTAGGAGTCTGCTTCACTGGCTTCTTGTCTGGTCGAATTGGTAATTTCAATTCCACCATTTCCAGGCTTAATTTAGGAATTTCATTGTAATCCCAAGCAAAGCAATCTTTAAATTCCTTTAAAAGTTCAACAATTTGATCTCTAAACTCCTTGGTGATTTTGGCACTAACATAAGTTGGCCTTTTAACAGTGTTATCCCCCAGATCCACTACTTCAAGAGGATCTTGTGCCCTCATTTTGGTAGTAGACCCCATAGGATCTTCTTCGAAACCCAAAGGTTCATCATCGTATATGCAATCTAGTTTTTGATCATCGACGAGGTCATAAGTAGTATCTTCCACTAAATTTTTGACCACCTCGTTTTTTAGGATTTCGGCTTATTTCGTCGTATTTAATTTGTTGTCGGCCACATAAGCCGTAATTTTATCCCAAACGTGTTAGCCTGTATTTTTAAAAGGCTATCATTAAATGTAGTCAAGGAGAGTTGACCTTATCATCGAAGAAATAGAAAAAATTAACTCTAAGGTTTTTATCGAAGTTGAGCTTGCTGGGAGCACATGTTCTGGTTCAACGAACGAGACCTATCGAACGACAGTTATTTTGGATAAAGATATCTCCAAGGCGCGTTCGAAATTCAAATTTAATAGATAAGACTTGTTAGTTTTCTATAGTTAAAAGTTTGAATTCGAATTTAGGTGGTTATTTCTATTTGTATAAATAGCAGTTTTTATGATGAAAAAGTGGTCACAATTCAATCATACAAAACTTACACTCAAATTATCCGTATGGAAGTGAGAAACGAGTTACAAGTTGCAATGTATGAATCTGGGTACCGATTTACATTCAATTAATGCAATTTAAGTTCTTTGTCTTAAATATCTTTGCATTTTACTTGTTCATGTTGAACAATTTCTTTGTTTTTCACTTAATAAACTTCGATTCAATTCAACTGGGCTGAGTTCGATTGCTTTTATTTTCTTTGTTTCATTTAACTCTTTATGAACATTACATCTCTTGAAAATAACACAAAAGCACAAATATGCTCCTAAGATTTACTGGTTGATCTTGCAAGTAATTATTTTCAAACCAGCGGTTGTTTACCAAAAATCAGTGTAAACAAATTGGCACGCCCAGTGGGACCTTTTTGTGCCTTTGTGAGTAATTTCATTTCAAAATTTGTTTGATTTATATTGTTGGTTTGTGTTGTGTATGCTCTTAAGGAGTAGAAAACAACTTCCTGAAATGGTACGTCCTCCTCCCATTCCAAACACAGCGGCAACGAACGCAGCATCAGGAACAACAACCAACCCGCCCACATCATCCGGTGGTACGCAAGCAAATCCGAGTAGTACCATGACGACAGTATTAGAAACTGTCTAATCAACGATGGCCATGCCAACGTCTCAGGCCATCCCAGCGGTCACGACGTCCGCTCAAACAACTCAGGCCATTCCGACAGGATCGACTGTCCCTGGCCAAACTACGCAGGCCGTTCCAGCGTTTTTCAATCTTGGCACAAGCCGTCGAAACATGCCATACGGTATGCCAACCTCTTTAATGCAAGGCCTACACACGAACCCATCTTCGTTCTCAGAAAGTTTAAATGTGCCAATCCCCCAATTATTTACTCATGGGGTGAGCGTTCCGATTGCAACATACCAACAAACTTTAACAAATGCATCCATGATGGCATTAAGGCAATAGATGGATGAGGCCAACCATGATATGGCCAATTTGGTAACACAACAATTGGGTACAATGATTAATCCATTAATTCGACATACTAACAATAGTTACCAAGCGTTGTCCGCTCAAATGGAGCGAATTGCCGACTTTTTCAGTGCCCCTGTGGCGCGAAGCATACCGTTGACTCGAAATTTAAACGGTGGGTCAATAGAACCCCCTGCAGTTATTCAAAATGCCTAGGTGCCTGAAAATCATATGCAACCGCCAAGGGCACAGGCACAGATTCTGGAAGAACCTGAAAGGGCACCAATATTGGTGAACAGGCACCAAGATGCAGACCAAGTGGTCATGCAAGCCCATCGAAACAATTATGAGGGCCATAATAACATAGCGAATGTTGTCGAGGCTTTGTTAGCCCAAAATGGTTTTAATATGGGTTTACATAGGCCAAATTTTGTGTCAGCTTTATCTGAATACGTTTTAGAGACTGACTTACCAAGGAATTGGAAAGTCCCTAAATTTACTAAGTTTGTTGGGGAAACCAATAAGTCAACAGTCGAACATATTGCTCGATATCTTATGGAGGCGGGTGAAATGGCAAAAAATGAAAACTTGAAATTAAAATATTTTCCAAGTTCTTTGACAAAAAATGCTTTTACTTGGTTCACTACGTTGCCTCCTCATTCCATTTATAGTTGGAATCAATTAGAAAAGGTCTTTCATGAACAATTTTACATGGGCCAATCTAAAATCAGTTTGAAAGAATTGGCCAGCGTTCGTCGGAGGACGCAAGAATCAATCGATGATTATTTGAATAGATTCCGTCTTCTCAAGGCCAGACGTTTTACTTCAGTGCCAGAACATGAATTGGTCGAAATGGCCGCTGGTGGTCTCGATTATTCTGTTCGAAAGAAATTGGATACCCAATATCTTAGAGATATGGCACAATTAGCAGACAGAGTCCGACAAGTCGAAAGGCTTATGTAGATGTAGGAGATAGTGACCCTGTATTCGATTGGGGATCCGATGTTGTCGAAGAAAATGAGATTAACCTAGCAGAATTAAAAGATGGGCCGCCTTATACATGCAAATTATTAAGGCCATCGAATGGAAAGAGTCCAGAAGAACCTAAAAACGACAAATACCCGCCTAAAACATATACTTTTGATGTTTCTAAATGTGAGGAGATTTTTGATCTCTTAGTTGCAGATGGCATAATTTTGGTGCCAAAAAAATATGAAACTTCCCCCTTTAGAACAAAGGAAGAAGCGGGGATTTTGTAAATTTCATGGGTTCTTAGGCCATAACTTATCTCGTTGTACTCGTTTCAGGGACTCGGTGCAGAAAGCTCTCGATGAGGGAAGGCTGAAATTTGGAGATAAAACCAAACAGCCAATGCAAATAGATGCAGATCCTTTGAAGAAGGCTGACTCAATGTATGCTGATGTGGTTTCCATAAACATGGTAGATATCTCAGAAGAGTTTGGCACTGAATCCCCTTCCTTGGCCCCAGTTTCGAATGAAAATCTTAAAATTGGAGAGGAGATGGTTGCTGAAGACCATCGATATGAAAATGCAATGGTTACTGAAGACCAGTTTGCTGAAAAAATGAAAGTGGCATATCCTAAGGCTGAGGAAGATTTAATTGATTTTCTCAACAGATGCAAAATTTCCAACACACACGCCATGCTTTGCCCAAGGTACAGCGCAGTTTTCGATAAAGAAGCTGCAAAATTCGTCGAGGGATTTCAACCCCAAACTAAACGAAAAGGGGGTTTGGTTGATAACCGTCCAAAATTCGGTTTCAACAAACGAGGGGTTCCTTATAAGATGAAAACTTCAGAGAAGAATCAAGGCAAAAGTCACAGGTGGACTTTCAATCTTCCTTTGAAGGCTCATACAGATACTTGGGTCTTTTCTGGGGGCAAGATATCTGGTTACTCCGCCCCACCAACGAAATGGGTGAAAAGAGTAGCCACAACGTCTCATCAGCAGGAAACATCGAATTCCAATAAGTATGCCTACAACAACAATTACAAGGGTAAGAACCCCATGACAAAAACACAATGGCGAAGGTATCAACGCCAGAAAAAGGCAAACGTGTTGAAGGACATCACTAATGTTGAAAAAAGGGAAGAAAAACAGGAGACTGTTTTCGAAATGGTCAAAAGACCAGCTACTGAAAGAATATTTCCCCCTTTATCAACTTTGAAAAAGATCTTCCAAAGGAGGATGAGGAAATGACTTCAAATTTCTCCGAATTCGACCCAAGTCTCGACGCAGTGTTCAATGTTGTGTCAGTGCTGCCAGTCGAATATGATGTACCTTACGAAGTAAATGAAGTGGAAAGTGATTTCACTGAAGAAATGGCTATTCACAAGCCATTATGCTATTATGTTATGAACAATGGTTGTGTCGAAGATCAACATGCAGTGTTCGAGAGGCCTGATATCTCGATGATGCATCACCTTAAACCTTTATTTATCCAAGCCAAGATAAATGGTGTGGGGGTGAATAAAGTATTGGTGGATGGAGGTGCCACTGTTAATTTTATACCCAAATCTTTATTAGGAAAAATTGGGCTTGTTGATTCTGATTTGAAACCACGTAACATAGTTCTCACCAATTACGAAGGAACAACTGGCAATTCCCTTGGGGCTGTCGAAGTTGATTTGATAGTTGGAAGTGTGAAAAGAACAACTACGTTCATGATAGTCCCATCTAAGGCTAACTTCAATGTGTTGTTAGGTAGGGAATGGATCCATGGTGTGGGGGCAGTACCTTCTACTGTGCATCAAAGGATTGCTATCTAGAGAGAAGATGGTTTGGTAGAAAATGTAGAGGCCGATCAAAGTTATTTTTTGGCTGAAGTCAATACCATCACCAAGAAGAACTTCGATAAACAACTTGCAAACATTTCTCCAGTCCTTTCTTTGGGTCCCAAATATGTAGTTTTTGAAGATGAAGTGTGCACTATGAAACTGCATCCAGATGATCTTGTATGGGAAAGAGAGCTCATTGATCATGATTACATAATGGTGAATCATAGAGAATCTCCCCTAGAAGAGGAAGATGTACTTAGAACAAGAACTTCAGCGTACAGGAAGGTTACTGACGACCTCATCGATGGAGTATGCAGTGTCACCACTGGGGTGAGATATCAAAAAGGGATCCATGAATAAGCCAAATTTTTGGGACAAAATTACGGCTTACGTGGCCGAATCCCAATTACAAACGGCTAAAGTGGCCGAAGTTCCAGAAAAAGAGGTGATCGAAACTCCGGTAGAAGATGCTATCGATGACCTCCTTGACGATCAAAAGTTGGATTGTATATATGACGAAGAACCTTTGGGTTTCGAAGAAGATCCTATGGGTTCTACAATTAAGATGAAGGCGCAAGATCCTCTCGAAGAAGTAGATTTGGGAGATGGTTCCGTCAAAAGACCGACATATGTAAGCGCCAAGATTCCCAAAGAATTCAAAGATCGAATTGTGGAACTTCTAAAAGATTGCAAAGATTGTTTTTCTTGGGATTACAATGAATTCGTAGAAGGGTATTTTTGGTTGGGAATTGTAGAATTCGTGTTAGAAGGGTATTTTAGTCATTTTGGACTTGGGGGCATTTTGGTCATTTTGAGAGTAAGGGTAATTTTGTAATTTTGTCGAGGATTATTTTTAGTGCTTAGTGAGAGTGGTTATTTTACTAAGGTCTAGGGAGTTGTAGTAATTTATTTTATTTACCGGTAAGTGACCGTTAGTATTACTTTTACTGTTACGTGAGTAGTAACATTTTTGGGGTTAGAATAGAAATGGGTTAGGCCCATTAAGGTGTTGTGAGTTAAGCCCAATTAAATAGGACCTATATATACTCTTGTTAGTAGAGAAAATAGGGCTTCACCAACATTTGTCATTAAGAAGAGATAGAGATAGAGAGAAATAAGAGTTTGAAGAGGAAGAACAAGAGGAAGGGGTTGGAGGCTAGAGCTAGAAGAGGGATTCATAATCTAGGAGCTAAATTGAAGCTTGGGTTAGAGATTCTTGGTGCTAAAGGTAAGAGGGTTAGAATTCAACAATAATTCATAACTTTTCCTTCTTACCCATTTTTGTGAAATTGATGAATTGAATCTAATTGTTGTAAATCCGTGCATGATTGTTGTTGTTATTGTTGAGAACATGATTTATATGATAATTGTATCTTAGTATGTGAATTAACATGTTGAAATGTATATTTGTGGGCACTTTGTGTTCTTGAGCAAATTTGATGAGAAATGAGATTGTGGTGTTGAATTGTACATGAATTTGTGTTCATTAGTTATTGTTGATGATTGTTGAACTGTTGGGATTGAATTGGTGTAACTGGAATCGTTGTTTATGGATTTATGAAGAGATTTGTGGTTGTGTTGGTATTTTGAGAAAATTTCATGATTTTGATGAAATGAGCCATTTTGTTGTTTCTAATGCATGATTCATGTTTGTTTAGATGCATTATAACTATTAGAACTCATAAACACTTTCTGGAACTTGTTTTGGTGAATTGGGGGATTGAAAATTGGATTTTGGGATGAAAATGGGTTGGAACCCGAAACTGGATTTTTGAAATTCTGGGTAGGACGCTTAAGCGTGCTCACCAGTGTGCACAAAGCGTGCTCCAAGCGAGCAACTTCCAGAGGCTACTGGAAGTTGGACGCTTAAGCGTGCAGAGGACGCTTAAGCGTGCAGCTTCCAGTTCTGCCATTTTTAAATCTTCGTTTTGTGCACGTAGGGACCAATCCGAGCTTTCTAAAATGTTTCTTTTAACTTGTTAAACCTCTGTTTATACCTTTAATCCTATTGGAACATGATTTGAATTGGTTTGGACTTGAATTTGTGAAATTCGTCTAACTTTTAGAAAAACGGTCCAAACGTCGATTTTCCCGAAAACTCGTTTTTTTCTCCTGAATTTGAAGTGGGATTAAAGTTGTATATTGTTGATATGATTTCTAAAAATGGTTGTGAGTGGTTTCATCAAGTTTTAACTTGTTTTGCTTTTGAAAATGAGAATTTTTGTGAAATGTGAAAAGTGAGACGAATTTCGTGATTTTTGTGAATTCGTCGTATTTGGCCGATGAAATGCTTATGTAACCTCTACAACACGCATACGTGACTTGCGAGAATACATGGCATAGGCAATTGAGCTTGTTTACTTGGTTTTGGCTTAAATGCTTAATTATTTTTAATGTTGTGACTTTGAGAGACAAATTTGATTGAAAATGATTTTTGAGAGCCAATTGCATATGAATCCTTTATGGATAGTTGTTATATCTTATGTGAAGATGATTGGTGGTGTACATATGTGACAACTATATGTTGCTTGAATTATGGATGTTGTTGGTGATTGTATATATGTTAAGTGGTGGTGAATTGTTGTTGATTGCATATATACAAGTATTGGTGATGTTGAGGTGATTTGTTTGTGTGCATATGCATTGTAGTTGAGTCATATGTTCATGCATTCATGACTGATGGTGGCGGATTTTATATCCAATTAAGGTGATTACGATGTTTTTGTTGCATCGAAGGTGACGACCTAGAGGTGATATGGTACCACATGCATCTAGATGAGTCTAGAGACATTGCATACATTGTTGGTTAATTGAAATACATTTGAGTTGTGCATGATGATTGAATTTGTTAATTATTAATTGACATGGTTGAGATGGTGATACGTGTTTGAAACACTTGTTGATATGAACTTGGAATGATGATATTGAATGATCTTGAATGATTTGAATGTTATGAACACTTGTGAATACATGTATGATTTGCTATTCTTCATTCTTGAATATATTCTTTCATTTCCAATGTTCTTGTTTAAATCTTACATGGATTATGATGATGTAATGCTAACCCTCAGTGGTTTACCACCTACCTTTCGGGTAGATGGAGTGCATGATGCTTAGACTATTTGCTTGATGTTGCCGAGGAGCGGAGTTCCTCTTTTTATGTGCAAGTGTCTAGATGAGGGCTCTAATCTAAGATAATACTTGCATGCTGGATTCTGTTTTGATTATGTAGTTTTGGAGTTGAGATATTGATTGTATCCGAGAGATGTATTTATTGTCATGAGATTTGGAGATGTTATTCATATGGTTTATATGTATGTTCCGCTGCTATGTTTGTGAGACTTGACAATTTATACATGTATGTTGATAGTGGTTGGAAGACGTAGCATCTATTTCTAGAATATATTTGTATATTCGCGCGTTTTACCGCTTATTAGAAATAGGGTGTTTCAAGTATGTATCAGAGCCATGGTCAGTCTTGTCTGGACTATTGGACTAGTAGACTAGTATTTGTTGATTTACCCTGTTAGTATGTGAATGGTAATGAGATACCTTCGATACTTGTTAGTTGTGCTGTTGTTCTTATCTATTGGTTAGTTTTGTGTAGTCGTGAGATGGCTGGTGGTAGAGATGATGGAGCGATTGCAGAGGCTTTGACTGCAATGGCACAAGTGTTGGCTCAAGCTAACGAGCAGGCGGCAGTTGGTCATCGTGATCCTGGAGAGGCTGAAGAGCGGAGTCTTGATCGTTTCTTGAGAAACAGTCCGCCGACGTTCAAGGGGAGGTATGACCCGGACGGAGCACAGACATGGGTGCAGGCCATGGAGAGGATCTTTCGTTCTATGGTGACTAGTGAGGATCAGAAGGTCAGATTTGCTACTCATATGCTTGCTGAGGAGGCTGAGTATTGGTGGACCAATGCTAAGGGAAGGCTTGAGGCTGGTGGAGATGTGACTTGGGCTAGGTTTAAGACTGAGTTTTTGAGGAAGTACTTTCCTGAGGATTTGAGGACTAAGAAGGAAGTGGAATTCTTGAACTTGAAGCAAGAGAACCGTTCAGTGGCTGAGTATGCGGCAAAGTTTGAGGAGCTTTCGAGGTTTTGTCCGTACATCAATGCGGAGGATGCTATGGTTTCCAAGTGTGTGAAGTTTGAAAGTGGTTTGAGCCCTCTATCAGTACATGTGTATTCAAGAGATCCGTGACTTTGATGCTTTGGTGCACAAGTGTCGTATGTTTGATGAAGCTAGAAAGGTCAAGGTGAACCATTACAAGGCGATGAACGAGAAGGAGGGAAAGAATCATGGATTTGGGAAGCCGTACAACAAGGACAAAGGCAAGAAGAGAGAATCTGGTGGAGGCTCTAAGCTGAATGTTGCTGAGGTGAGGTGCTACAAGTGTGGCACATTGGGACATTTTGCTAACGATTGCAAGAGTGGTGAGAAATGCTACAAGTGTGGAGAAGCAGGTCATAAGGCTTTTGAGTGCAAGAAGGAGATCACTTGCTACAATTGTGGTGAGAAGGGGCATATCGGTACTAAGTGTACCAAGCCGAAGAAGGCAGCGGGAAAGGTGTTTGCATTGAATGCGGAAGAGGTGGATCATCCGGATAATCTCATCCAAGGTATGTGTTTTTATCAATAGTACTCCTTTGATTGCAATTATTGATACTGGTGCAACTCATTTTTTTATTGCGGTTAGTTGTGTTGAGCGTTTGGGTTTGGTTGTGACTCCGTTGTCTCAAGGGATGGTTATCGACACCCCAGCTAGTGGTTCTGTGACTACTTCTTTAGTGTGTGCTAAGTGTCCTGTTAGTTTTGGCAATGTTGATTTTGAGTTGGATCTTGTGTGTCTTCCTTTGAAGCATATGGACGTTATTTTCGGTATGGATTGGATGTTGACTTTTGGTGTTAACATTAATTGTTTGACCAAGAGTGTAACGTTTTCCAAGCCGGTAGTTGAGATGAGTAGGAAGTTCTTGACCGCAGAGCAAGTGAAGAAGTCTTTGGATGGTGAAGCTAGTGTGTTCATGATGTTTGCTTCCCTGAAGGAAAGTAGTGAGAAAGGAGTTGGTGATTTGCCGGTAGTGCAAGTGTTTCCAGAAGTTTTTTCGGACGACATTACCGAATTACCGCCGGAGAGGGAAGTTGAGTTTGCAATTGATTTGGTACCTGGAACGAGTCCTATTTCGATTGCGCCGTATCGGATGTCTGCATCAGAGTTGGGTGAATTGAAGAAGCAGTTGGAAGAGTTGCTCGAGAAGCAGTTTATCAGGCCAAGTGTTTCTCCGTGGGGTGTTCCTGTGTTATTGGTTAAGAAGAAAGATGGAAGCATGAGGTTGTGTGTGGATTATCGGCAGTTGAACAAGGTGACAATTAAGAATCGGTATCCACTTCCGAGGATTGATGATTTGATGGATCAGTTGGTTGGTGCAGAAGTGTTCAGCAAAATTGATTTGAGATCAGGATATCATCAAATTAGAGTAAAGGCGGAAGATATATCCAAAACTGCGTTCCGAACGAGGTATGGACATTATGAGTATTCTGTGATGCCATTTGGAGTGTCTAATGCGCCAGGTGTCTTCATGGAATATATTAATAGAATATTTCATCCTTTTCTGGACCGTTTTGTGGTGGTGTTTATAGATGATATTTTGGTGTATTCAAAGTCGGAGGAAGAGCATGCCGAGCATTTGAGGATTGTGTTGGGAGTTTTGAAGGAGAAGAAGTTGTTTGCTAAGTTGTCGAAGTGTGAGTTTTGGTTGCGGGAAGTGAGTTTCCTTGGTCATGTAATTTCTAAAGGTGGTATTGTCGTGGATCCGTCGAAGGTTGATGCAGTGTTGCAGTGGGAATCACCTAAGTCTATTTTTGAAGTTAGAAGCTTTCTTGGTTTGGCAGGTTATTATCGGAGGTTCATTGAGGGATTCTCTAAGTTGGCGTTGCCATTAATGCGGTTGACTCGGAATGTTTGGGATGCTAAGTGTGAGAAGAGTTTCCAAGAGTTGAAGAAGAGATTGACATCAGCTCCAGTGTTAATTTTACCGAATCCAAATGAATAGTTTGTTATGTATTGTGATGCATCTAAGATGGGTCTTGGTGGTGTGCTTATGCAGAATCGTCAGGTTGTGGTTTATGGTTCAAGGCAGTTGAAAGTGCATGACAAGAATTAGCCGACTCATGACTTAGAATTGGCAGCTGTTGTGTATGTGTTGAAGATTTGGAGGCATTATCTGTATGGTTCTAAGTTTGAAGTGTTCAGTGACCACAAGAGTTTGAAGTACTTGTTTGATCAGAAAGAGTTGAATATGAGGCAGAGGGTTGGAGTATCTTAAGGATTTCGATTTTCAGCTAAGTTATCATCCTGGGAAGGCGAATGTTGTTGATGATGCTTTGAGTAGGAAGTCGTTGCATATGTCTTCTTTGATGGTTAAAGAGTTGGACTTGATTGAGCAGTTTTGATATTTGAGTTTAGTTAGTGAGTTGACACTGGAGGGTGTGAGGTTGGGAATGTTGAAGCTGACGAGTAATATTTTGGAAGAGATTAAGAATGGTCAGAAGAAAGATTTGGAATTTGTTGATCGTGCGGTATTGGTTAATCAAGGTAAGGGTGGAGACTTCAGGTTGGGTGAGAACGGTGTTTTGATGTTCTGTGATCGTGTTTGTGTACCAGATGTTCTTGAGCTTAAGAGAAGGATTTTGGAAGAAGGTCACAGAAGTAGTTTGAGTATTCATCCAGGAGCGACTAATATGTATCAAGATTTGAAGAGGTTGTTTTGGTGGCCTGGAATGAAGAAAGAGATTGCAGAGTTTGTGTATGCTTGTTTGGTTTGTCAGAAGTCTAAGATTGAACATCAGAAACCGTCAGGCTTGATGCAACCGTTGTTCGTGCCAGAGTGGAAGTGGGATAGTATTTCTATGGACTTTGTTGGAGCGTTGTCAAAGACTGTTAAGGGTTTTGATTCTATTTGGGTGATTGTTGATCGGTTGACGAAGTCGGCACATTTTGTTCCTATCAAGACTGGTATGTCGGTGGCTAAGTTGGCTGAGATCTACATTGAACAGATTGTTAGATTGCATGGTATTCCTTCTAGTATTATGTCGGATCGGGATCCAAGATTTACCTCTAAGTTTTGGGAGAGTTTGCAAGTTGCTTTGGGAACTAAGTTGAGGTTGAGTTCTGCTTATCATCCCCAGACTGATGGTCAGACGGAGAGGGCTATCTAGAGTTTGGAAGATTTATTAAGAGCTTGTGTGTTGGAGCAAGGTGTCAGTTGGATCGAATGTTTACCGTTGATCGAGTTTACTTATCGTTGATCAGAATGGCACCGTTTGAGTCTTTGTATGGTCGGAGGTGTAGAACTCCTTTGTGTTGGTATGAGTCAGGAGAGAGTGCTTTGTTAGGACCGGAAGTTTTGCAAGAAACTACAGAAAAGGTTAAGATGATTCAAGAGAAGATGAGAGCGTCTCAGAGTAGACAGAAGAGTTATCATGATAAGAGAAGGAAGGACATTGAGTTTTAGGTTGGTGATCATGTGTTTTTGAGAGTGAATCCTGTAACTGGTGTTGGTCGTGCTTTGAAGTGTCGGAAGTTGACTCCTCGTTTTGTTGGACCATTTGAGATTGTTGAGAAGGTTGGGCTGTAGCGTATCGGATTGCGTTACCACCATTTTTGTCGAATCTTCATGATGTGTTTCATGTGTTTCAGTTGCGGAAGTATGTGTATGACGCGTCTCATGTGATTCAAGTGGATGATTTGGAAGTAAGAGATAATTTGACCGTTGAGACTTGGCAAGTGAGGATTGAGGATCGGGAGATGAAGCGTTTGCGTGGCAAGGAGATCGTTTTGGTTAAAGTGATTTGGGTTGGAGAGACTGGTGAGAGTGCCACTTGGGAATCGGAGAGTAGGATGAGGGTTACGTATCCATAGTTGTTTCCTTCAGGTAATTTTCGAGGGCGAAAATTCTTTTTAGTAGGGGAGAGTTGTAACTACCCGATTTTCGCTAGATTTATTTTATTATTTATTTATATGTGTTTTATGTATTCTTATGTGATTATTTGCCTCTGTGTGTATTTTGGGATGGGAATTGTAGAATTCGTGTTAGAAGGGTATTTTAGTCATTTTGGACTTGCGAGAATTTTGATCATTTTGAGAGTAAGGGTAATTTTGTAATTTTGTCGAGGATTATTTTTAGTGCTTAGTGAGAGTGGTTATTTTACTAAGGGCTTGGGAGTTGTAATAATTTATTTTATTTACTAGTAAGTGACCGTTAGTATTACTTTTACCGTTAAGTGAGTAGTAACATTTTTGGGGTTAGAATAGAAATGGGTTAGGCCCATTAAGGTGTTGTGAGTTAAGCCCAATTAAATAGGACCTATATATACTCTTGTTAGTAGAGAAAATAGGTTTTCACCAACATTTGTCATTGAGAAGAGATAGAGATAGAGAGAAATAAGAGTTTGAAGAGGAAGAACAAGAGGAAGGGGTTGGAGGCTAGAGCTAGAAGAGGGATTCATCATCTAGGAGCTAAATTGAAGCTTGGGTTAGAGATTCTTGGTGTTAGAGGTAAGAGGGTTAGAATTCAACCATAATTCATAACTTTTCCATCTTACCCATTTTTGTGAAATTGATGAATTGAATCTAATTGTTGTAAATTCGTGCATGATTATTGTTGTTATGTTTGAGAACATGATTTATATGATAATTGTATGTTAGTATGTGAATTAACATGTTGAAATGTATATTTGTGGGTACTTTGTGTTCTTGAGCAAATTTGATGACAAATGAGATTGTGGTGTTGAATTGTACATGAATTTGTGTTCATTAGTTGTTGTTGATGATTGTTGAACTGTTGGGATTGAATTGGTGTAACTGGAATCGTTGTTTATGGATTTGTGAAGAGATTTGTGGTTGTGTTGGTGTTTTGAGAAAATTTCATGATTTTGATGAAATGAGTCATTTTGTTGTCTCTAATGCATGATTCATGTTTGTTTAGATGCATTGTAACTATTAGAACCCATAAACACTTTCTGAAACTTGTTTTCGTGAATTGGGGGATTGCAAATTGGATTTTGGGATGAAAATCGGTTGGAACCCGAAACTGGATTTTTGAAATTTTGGGTAGTACGCTTAAGCGTGAAGAGGACGCTTAAGCGTGCTCACCAACGTGCAGAAAGCGTGCTCCAAGCGAGCAACTTCCAGAGGCTACTGGAAGTTGGACGCTTAAGTGTGCAGAGGACGCTTAAGCGTGCAGCTTCCAGTTCTGCCATTTTTAAATCTTCGTTTTGTGCACGTGGGGACCAATCCGAGCTTTCTAAAATGTTTCTTTTAACTTGTTAAACCTCTGTTTATACCTTTAATCCAACTGGAACATGATTTGAATTGAATTGGTTTGGACTTGAATTTGTGAAATTCGTCTAACTTTTAGAAAAACGGTCCAAACGTCGATTTTTCCAAAAACTCGTTTTTTTTTTCTCCGGAATTTGAAGTGGGATTAAAGTTGTATATTGTTGATATGATTTCTAAAAATGGTTGTGAGTGGTTTTATCAAGTTTTAACTTGTTTTGCTTTTGAAAATGAGAATTTTTGTGAAATGTGACAAGTGAGACGTACTTCGTGATTTTCATGAATCCGTCGTATTTGGCTGATGAAATGCTTATGTAACCTCTACTGCAAGCATACGTGACTTGCGAGAATACATGGCATATGCAATTGAGCTTGTTTACTTAGTTTTGGCTTAAATGCTCAATTATTTTTAATGTTGTGACTTTGAGAGACGAATTTGATTGAAAATGATATTGAGAGCCAATTGCATATGAATCCTTTATGGATAGTTGTTATATCTTATGTGAAGATGATTGGTGGTGTACATATGTGACAAATATATGTTGCTTGAATTATGGATGTTGTTAGTGATTGTATATATGTTAAGTGGTGGTGAATTGTAGTTGATTGCATATATACAAGTATTGGTGATGTTGAGGTGATTTGGTTGTGTGAACATATGCATTGTAGTTGAGTCATATGTTCATGCATTCATGACTGATGGTGGAGGATTTTATATCCAATTGAGGTGATTATGATGTTTTTGTTGCATCGAAGGTGACGACCTAGAGGTGATATGGTACCACATGCATCTAGATGAGTCTAGAGACATTGCATACATTGTTGGTGAATTGAAATACATTTTAGTTGTGCATGATGATTGAATTTGTTAATTGTTAATTGACATGGTTTAGATGGTGATACGTGTTTGAAACACTTGTTGATATGAACTTGGAATGATGATATTGAATGATCTTCAATGTTTTGAATGTTGTGAATACTTGTGAATACATGTATGATTTGCTATTCTTCATTCTTGAATATATTCTTTCATTTCCAATGTTCTTGTTTAAATCTTACATGGATTATGATGATGTAATGCTAACCCTCAGTGGTTTACCACCTACCTTTCCGTATGGACGGGTAGATGGAGTGCATGATGCTTAGACTATTTGCTTGATGTTGCCGAGGAGCGGAGTTCCTCTTTTTATGTGCAAGTGTCTAGATTAGGGCTCTGATCTAGGGTAGTACTTGCATGCTGGATTCTGTTTTGATTATGTAGTTTTGGAGTTGAGATATTGATTGTATCTAAGAGATGTATTTATTGTCATGAGATTTGGAGATGTTATTCATATGTTCCGCTGCTATGTTTGTGAGACTTGACAATTTATACATGTATGTTGATTGTGGTTGGAAGACGTAACATCTATTTCTAGAATATGTTTGTATATTCGCGCGTTTTACCGCTTATTAGAAATAGGGTGTTACAAAATGCTTGGTTTAGATCAAAACATGGTAGAACTGAAGTTGCCAATTCGATTAGATAAAAACCCGTAAAGCAGATTCCTAGAAGGTTCGCGCCACAAATCTTACCAAAAATTAAAGAAGAGATCGAAAGACTCTTGAAATACGGTTTCATCAGACCGGCCAGGTATGTAGATTGGCTAGCAAATGTAGTGCCTGTTAAAAAGAAAAATGGGACGATAAGAGTCTGCATTGACTTTAGAGATTTAAATCTCGCTACCCCCAAAGATGAATATCCCATGCCTGTAGCAGAAATGCTAGTAGATTCAACAGCAGGATTCGAATATCTAAGTATGCTTGATGGTTATTCAGGGTACAATCAAATTTTTATTGCTGAAGAGGATATTTCTAAAACAGCGTTTCGATGCCCGAGGGCATTAGGCTATTATGAATGGCTAGTGATGCCATTTGGCCTAAAAAATGTTGGTGCTACATACCAAAGAGCAATGAATTCGATGTTTCACGACTTCATAGAAGACTTTATGCAAGTCTACATCGATGACATAGTAGTTAAATCCTCATCACAGGATAGGCACTTAGATCATTTACGCCGGTCATTCGAAAGAATGCGGCAATATGGATTGAAAATGAATCCATTAAAATGTGCATTTGGTGTTTGCGCAGGTGATTTTTTAGGTTTTGTTGTCCACAAGAAAGGAATCGAAATAAATCAGAACAAAACCAAAGCAATAATGGAGACTAAAGCCCCTTCAACCAAGAAAGAATTGCAGTCTTTGTTGGGAAAAATCAACTTTCTCAAAAGGTTCATATCAAACCTAAGTGGCAAAACGCAAGCATTTGCGCCACTGCTTCATCTGAAGAAACACGATACGTTCAAATGGGGACCAGAGCACCAGAAGGCTTTCGATGAGATCAAGTCTTACTTGATGAACCCTCCTATTTTGTCACCTCTTTTAAAAGATAGAAAGATGAAATTGATATAGCAACATCTGAAAGTACTATGGGAAGTATGTTATCACAAGAGGATGAAGATGGCGTAGAGAGAGCCATTTATTATCTTAGTAGGGTACTGAATGATGCTGAAACAAGATATCACCCCAGTGAAAAATTATGTCTTTGTTTGTATTTCTCATGTACAAAACTTAAGCATTATATAAAGCCTTTTGATGTTTGTGTTTACTCTCATTTCGATATAATTAAACATATGTTGTCAAAACCTATTTTGCATAGTAGATTGGGGAAATGGGCTTTAGCACTTACGGAATATTCATTGACTTATCAATCTTTGAAATCCGTTAAAGGCCAAATTGTGGCTGATTTTATTGCTGATCATTCGGTGGAAGAACCGTTGCCTAGGGGCATCGAAAATCAGTGCTGGAACTTATATTTCGATGGGTCTAGTCATAAAAATGGCGTTGGAATCGGGATGGTGATTGTCTCGCCAGACGACACTAAAACTAAGTATAAGTTTCGAATTAACCAATTTTGTTCGAACAACGAGGCTGAATAGGAGGCCTTAATTATCGGTTTGGAGATCTTACTCGAACTGGGGGCAAAAAACATAAAAATCAAAGGAGATTCAGAATTAGTGTTGAGACAATTGACCAAAGAATACAAATGCGTCAAGGAAGGTTTAATTCTATACCTCACCATAGCAAATGCGTTACTCAAACGTTTTGTCCATGTCGAAATAAGACATATTCCCCGAATGGAGAATCAAGAATCAAATGACCTTGCTCAAGCAGCTTCTGGATATAAGGTTTTGAAAGATCAAGAGCAGGAGCCAATCGAGATCAGGACTAAGCGTAGTTCGAAAGAATCTCTCCCCAGCAAATTGTCAACACCAAAACTTGGGGGCATGGAGGCATCTCATAGACAAATACAAGGTACAAATTTGGTCGAAATTTTGGTTGTTAACAATTTATCCGATAATGATTGGCGAAAGCCCATTGTTAGTTATCTCGAAAATCCCGATGGTACAACTTGTCGAAAAATAAAATATAAAGCCTTGAGCTACGTGATTGTGGGGAACGATTTGTTCAAAAAGACTCCAGAGGGAGTTTTACTTAAATGTCTTGGAGAAACCGAGGCATATTTAGCTGTTTCCAATACTCACAGTGGAGCATATGGTACGCATCAAGTGGGCCATAAATTACTGCACTATTTGTGCTTGATTTTTCGGCACTTGATTGACTTGCTCCTCTACGAGGTTTTCTGTTGGCCTCACATTTACATTTTGAGGCACATGTATATTTCGCATTGGGGGAGCGCCAAAGAAATTGGTGATTTGCTCGATTTGGGTGGACAGCGCTTGGTAACTTTTGTTGATATCTCGGATTAACGGATTAATTACTGCACTCATCTGTTGAGTTGCCAAGTTAACCATTTCATGATTGGTCCCCTCCATTTGTTGCCTTAAGGCGGCTAGGGAAGCGTTAGTCAATGACTATTGGGGTGTTCGATAAGCAACGCTTACCCCAGGATTGAACAACTGGGGCATTGATACGTTTAAACTTTACGAGAAAGTAGATGGGTTCGTATGTAGGCCTTGCATCAAGGAGGATGGCATACCATATGCCATACTTCTATGGCTAGTGCCAAAATTCCAAAGTCCCTGGGTTGATACATTGCCTGGTGTTGGAATGGCATGTGAGGCCTGGCGGCCATCGAAGCCGTTGTATGCATAGGTGAAGAGACTTGCGAAGGAGCAGTTGATCCCACTGGTGTAACGCCCATTTCAATTATTTAATTATTTTAATTGAGTTTTAAGATATATTTATATGATTGACGTGATTTATATGAGTTTTTAGATTATATTTATATAATCGATGTGATTTATGTGATTTATATAAATTATGTGATTTTAGAGAATTTTATGAGATGTTGTGACTTATTTTATTATTTAATAAAATAAGATTTGAAAATAAAATAAATATTGAGTTGTGGGGCTGTTTTGTGAATTTAAAAAGTTTGGTGTAGAAATATATTTGTTATTTTGTGTAGAAATATATATGTAGAAAGTTTGGTGTAGAAATATATTTGTTATTTTGTGTAGAAATATATATGTTATCTGGTGTAGAAATATATTTGTTATTTTGTGTAGAAATTTTTTTGGTTATTTGATGTAGAGATATATTTGTTATTTGGTGTTAAAATATTATATACATATATATTTTGATGAAATATGCTATTATGTGTTATTTGGTGTATTAATATTATTTAGTGGGAGAATATATTTAGTGGAAGAATATATTTAGTGAGAGAATACATTTAGTGGAAGAATATATTTAGTGGAAGAATATATTTAGTGGAGAAATATAATTATTTAGAATAAAGAGGCTTTGAGGCAGAGTTAGAAAATAAGGATTACGTGCAAACTGTTTTGGAGAAAGATGAGAAACCTAGAGAAGAGAAGAGTCAGAGAAGGAGAAGATTGTAGAACTTTGCTGTCAATTAATCTAAGGTAAGGGTGAGACTAACTCTCAGTAATATTAAGTCTGTAATTCTGATAATTAGATGTAACATGTTGTAGGTTGAGTTTGTGAGAGAGATTTGATGATTAGATGATGAAAACTTGTTGAATTGATGTAGAAATTGTGTACAGACCTTAGGATGATAATTAGAATCAGTTTTGAAGGATAAATATTTATTTATTCAGTTTATGTTTTTAGAAAAAGAATGTGACATTCCGTTTAAGTTGAATTATTCTAATTTTTATTATGAAATTTTTATGTTGGGAAAACGGGGTGTTACAATTGGTATCAGAGCAGGTCTGTCCATCCGGCCAAGTAGATGAGTCGTTGTGTTGTGTGACGGTTGAATACTGTCATTGTGTTTTCTAATTAATGGTTATGTTTTATTATGTGATCATGTTTAACTGACTAACCTTAATGTGGTTTTTGTGTAATGTTTGAAGTTACTATTTTGTTATACATTGTTTAAGATATTTAAGTAATAATTAAATTCATTTTTCTCTTGTGCTTTGAATTTCGAGGACGAAATTCTTTTAAGGGGGGTAGAGTTGTAACGCCCATTTCGATTATTTAATTATTTTAAATGAGTTTTAAGATATATTTATATGATTGACGTGATTTATATGAGTTTTTAGATTATATTTATATAATCGATGTGATTTATGTGATTTATATGAATTATGCGATTTTAGAGAATTTTATGAGATGTTGTGACTTATTTTATTATTTAATAAAATAAGATTTGAAAATAAAATAAATATTGAGTTGTGGGGCTGTTTTGTGAATTTAGAAAGTTTGGTGTAGAAATATATTTGTTATTTTGTGTAGAAATATATATGTAATCTGGTGTAGAAATATATTTGTTATTTTGTGTAGAAATATATTTGTTATTTGGTGTTAAAATATTATATACGTATATATTTTGATGAAATATGCTATTATGTGTTATTTGGTGTATTAATATTATTTAGTGGGAGAATATATTTAGTGGAAGAATATATTTAGTGAGAGAATATATTTAGTGGAAGAATATATTTAGTGGAGAAATATATTTAGTGGAGAAATATAATTATTTAGAATAAAGAGGCTTTGGGGCAGAGTTAGAAAATAAGGATTACGTGCAAACTGTTTTGGAGAAAGAGGAGAAACCTAGAGAAGAGAAGAGTCAGAGAAGGAGAAGATTGTAGAACCTTGCTGTCAATTAATCTAAGGTAAGAGTGTGACTAACTCTCAGTAATATTAAGTCTGTAATTCTGATAATTAGATTTAACATGTTGTAGGTTGAGTTTGTGAGGTTTTGAGAATTAGGGTTTTGAGAGAGATTTGATGATTAGATGATGAAAACTTGTTGAATTGATGTAGAAATTGTGTACAGACCTTAGATAATCATTAGGATGATAATTAGAATCAGTTTTGAAGGATAAATATTTATTTATTCGAGGACGAATTTTTTTTTAAGGGGGGTAGAATGTAATATCCCGCCTGTCAGTAACGGAATATTACCAGTCGATGGTGCCAGAGAAGTAAGTTCATGGAAAATAAGTATGATGGAAATTTTTATTATGTGATGTTAGCTCATTACGTAATAATTATTAGTGTCGGATTTAAAACCTTTAAGGCAAGGGCAAATTGGTAATTGCACTCAAAGAGATATTTATTGGATTTTGGCACAAAATATCTTCATAATCATTTTTCTTTCTCTCTCTAGGGTTTGAAGTTGGGAACATCTCTCCCTTCTCTCTCCTCTCCCACGCCATCTCTCCCTTCTCTTCCTACCTCATCAAATCATAAAACCTTCTTCCTCAAAGATTCCTAAGTTAGGGTTGGATCATTCAACATGATTTTCTTCTTCTCCTCCCTCAAGAACAATTAGAAGCCTTGGTTAATTTCACTACTACTACTTCTTCTTCTTCTTCTTCTTCTTCTCCTCACCAAAGGAAGTCTTTGAAGCTATGGTTTGTTTATGCTTTGGGTTCTTTGTTGATTCACAACTTTATCACAACAAGAGAAATTCATGAAGAATTAGGGATTTGGTGAAAGCTTTGGGTTAGAGTATAAACTCAAAGATTTATGATCAAGTAAGGGATGAAGATGCTAGAGATTGCAAGAAAACATCAAGATAATAAAGATTTGGGTTGAACATAAGGAAGTGATCAAGCTAGGGTTTTGAGCTTTTATGAGCTTGGGAATCGTTGATGCTTCAAGGGCTTGCAAGGTGAGTTCCTTAGTTAGTTCCCACCCTTGGGCTTATGTGATTTATGCTTGCAAGAAAACATATAGTTATTTAAAGTTTTACATAGAAAATATTACCTCAATTGTATGCCATTCTTGTTTGACTTGTGAACACTTGCTGAATCCATGTTCTAAAGGTTTCTAATGATTCTAAGGGTCATATAACATTTATAGATGCTTGGGTTGAGGTTTTTGGGTCAAAAATGCCATTTTTAGGGGTGCTGGACTGTCCTAACTCGCCACGGCGAGTAAATAGCTCACTAGGCGAGCTAGAAGGCCGAACAGGGGGTTCTGCTCGCCTCCTACTCGCCATGGCGAGTAGTAGCTCGCCTCCCCAGTAAGTTCACTGGCCTAGGCGAGTAAGTAGTGCCATCTGGTGCTGCTTGCTCGTTTTAGGCAGATTCGGTGATTTTCGTTCCGAATCTTTTGTCCATTCTTTTAATAAGGCAAACCCCTCAATCCCAGATCCTAAATGTTAATCTTTGAAAGAAAACTCCCTTATAAATGAAGCAAGTGTTTGACAAGTGTATTCAAGCATGGCACACGAGAGATGATACGATAAGAATCGGGTAGCAAGATATTCCTTAAGCAAGGGGAAAACTAGAGCCTCGACATAGTAGTCGAGAACTAGCATGTTAGCAAGAATCACTAGGGTGATTAGGAGCGAAGTATGTTAACTTTGCACATGACCAAGATAGATGTAGCAAGCTTTAAGTTGTGGATAGGATAGATATTCCTCCACCATGTTTATGAATGAACAAGTATGAACACTTACCGTAAATCGGATCGACTCAAGGGTTCGAGGTAATAAGTAAGCAAGTATGAATATGTTTAAGTATACGTACGACAAGACCATAACAGTATAAGTAGGTGGCATGTCTCTTGCTATCCGCATCAGGGGGATACAAGGGGTTCTCTTTTGAGAACGATTCAAGCCGTAAGGGACCCGCATGTCACCGAAAACGCAAGACTAAGATTATAACCGCATGGCGGAGTTCGTGTCTCTTGTTATCCACGCCAGGGGAATACGGGAGGTTCTCGACCTAAGGGGAATGGTTCAAGCCGCAAGGGACCCACACGACACCGAGGGAGTCCGATGTACGTACATCGGTCATGTTGGGATTGTACTCGGGGTTACTCCACCCGGGACTTTCCGTAAAATGAATCAAGATAATATTGTTTGTTCAACGCTAACATAATGATTAATGAACTTAGATGCGATTATGATATGATTATGATCACGAATGAACTCATGTATGAATATGTTATGTACAAGTACAAGTTAAGTAAAGAATGTAATGCCGATGACGTTCTTAGGTTTCCCTAATCGTCCGGCTTAGGATGGTGTCATGAATATGTTACTTGAAGACCTCGATGCGTTTACCGTATCTTGGCGTAGTGGTCTTAGGTTCCCTTGACCGCCATGACACATAAGATTATAGTAGGCCTATAACAAGTAAGAGGAAGTTAAGACGGTCCTAGTATGTACAACCGTCTAAGCATGCAAGTCCCCACACACGTATAATCAACCGTCAGGTTGTAAAGTAGACACATGGTGACCGTAGGTTTCCCGTGAGGTTGCCTATAGCCTAGGATTAGGTGGAACTCACTGAGACATTATGTCTCATCCCAATCCTTATTTGTTTCAGATTCAGGTGGATTAGCAAGCTAGTAGCCGAATAGATGATGCGACAAGTGTTCGTTCGTACTTGCAGCTGGATGGTGTGGATTTTTAAAGGATGCTTTTGTTATGCTTTAGAAAAGTTAAGTTGTATTATCATCGTACGAACGCCCTTGTTGTCTTTTATATTCATTCGAAGTTTTATTGTTGTAAATTTTTAATGTATCCAGTACTAAATTAACGCACTTGCTAGACTTTCTAGATACGTCTAGTATGGGTGTTACATTTGGTATCAGAGCAGGTCGATTCAGACCGTGCCTTGGGTCATTAAGTTACAACAAGGAAGTGAGACCATTGGGTTCCAGGTAAATGTTTTAATTGTTGATGTTAGTTGAGCCTGATCAACTCAATTTAACACTCGACGGTTAGAACGGATGCCTGAGAGCTGAATAGGACCAGGAGGAACGAAGTATGTGATGAAGATGATTTGAGAAGGTAGAAACTCGGATTAAGAATAGTAAGAGTCAGATCGTGCCAAATGGTGGTCGGTGGGCTAATCCGTTTAAGTATGATTTCTCTGGGAATGCAAGGTTATGTCAAGATGGGTTGATCCGACAACATTTGGGAAGTTGTTAAAGATATTTTGTATACCCGTAAGTGAAGAATTTGGAAATGTTTAAGAGTGACCGGGAGCTTCGGTAAGAGTCGTTGTTGGAGCAAGACTGTGTTATGGAAGGGAAATAAATATTTCTGGAATGTAAGTACGAGGTTACAAGATAAGGAGAAGTCAACATATGTTGATAGAATTGGTAAGTTCTCAGAGATAGAGGTTTGTGAATGAAGCCA
Organism: Medicago sativa; assembly: GCF_051527215.1. Classification (NCBI taxonomy): domain Eukaryota; kingdom Viridiplantae; phylum Streptophyta; class Magnoliopsida; order Fabales; family Fabaceae; genus Medicago; species Medicago sativa. Next base: position 38,594,010 of record NC_140751.1, read on the forward strand.
AGGATTGGAATGCCCAGAGAGGATATGGTTCTAATGTTGGAATGTTGATCGAGTCAACAGAGAACAAGTCAAACCGTTCGCAGCAGATTAAGTTAAGATTTTATGTAGATATTTTATGATATCAGGATTAAGGCCATAATTTCTGATGTGCCGAGAATTGAATCGAATGATGATGATGTTTGTCATGCATATGGTATGAATGTTTTAAGGATGTTGAGGATGGATAATGTGTATAGGTTGCTTGAGAAATAATTTTTTTTTATGAAAAACACGTTTTCCAGAAAACTGGGTTGAAGAAACTCGCCGATAGTGAATGTGGGGCGACATTTTTAGTTCCTTCAAAAACTGTTAGTTCGTCCCAAAAGTCCGTAGTGACTATTGAAGAGTTGTCTTCACAGCCTTTTTGCAATAATACTTTTTATAACATTAAGTAATGAATGCACATTACATTCTAAAATTTTAAAGGAAAAAGAGCATGAACAACCATTAACGGAATCGATTCAGTTTAAGGTAACTTTGGAGATTAATGTGTCAAGAGTTTAAAGGAGTTTAGATCAAGAGCTTGGAGGACCCGGTATATGGAACGGACGTTATGGATGTGAAGACAGGAAGTAAGGAGTAAAGTGGTTAAGAGTTATATTAGATCACAAGATTCTCAGGTTTTGTGGAGTATTAATTACCCCTCGAATCTATGATTTGCTTAATTAACTTACTAAGGCTCGTTACCATGATGAATTTGATTTTTGCAAAGTTTATAAGATTTTAGAAAAGATACACGCATATGGATGATTGGAATTGGTGTTCATAAATTTTAAATGGAATTATGTAGGTACCGGTCGATTACCACACATGTAAAATAATTTGAACACTTGGAGCACGACTCGATGACACTGTTGTGTTATCAACTCGTTCCATGAAATTTTATGGTAAAGACCGAGACCCAAAATTCAATATTTTATATATATATATATATATATATATATATATATATATAAAATAAAGAAACATCAACATCAATGATCCGTGTGCAAATTTATGAAATTTTCTTCAAGAAGAAAATTAACGAGCTAGCATTGGTAAGATTAAGCAAAGCATAGCATGCGAGAAACGAAGATGCAAGTAGGAGGTTCAAGAAAGGTATGCACGATGTTCATTATGAGCATGCTATGGGAATTTAAGTAAGTTCAACCACAAGAAGGTAATATGAGAATACGGTAGGTCTATCATGAGATTCAATCTAACAAGGCCTTATGAAAAGTAAAATGCGACATTGGATGTCACATGAATGGTTTTTAAAAGAATTTAGGATAATGATAAAGCGTAAGAAAAGGAATGAGAAGTTTCACTCGTCTCAATAGAATAGAGTATTGGTCAAAACCAAACGGGTGGAAATCAGAGTTGTGCAACGGAAGTGAACTGGATAAATGTTCATAGTAAAGAAGCTTAATGAGAAGTATTATGAGACGGGCAAACTATACTCGGAACGTTGATTAAGTAATGAAACTTTTGCAAACAAAGACGAATAAGGTAAGGATATATGGATGTGTTCAGCTAATTAAATATGAGAGGTTGAAGTTACTAAAATGAAGAAATCAGGTTGTTATTGGTGATATCAAGCTCGTGCAAGAATGGTTAATCGAATAGACAAGAATTCACTTCCGAAGTTTAAGAATTTTATCACGTAAGGAATTACGATTCATGAGTTATGTATGATGAAATTCATACTCTCCGATGCCATGATTGTTAAATGATGACGTTACTTGCTTGAATGGTGCTAAACCAGGATTTTTCAACTTTTAAAGTGAAAATGGGTATTAAGGGACTTGGAAACGAATTATTCTAAAAACATGATATTTTCGTTTTCTAAACCGATGACACATGTCATAAGTGAGTACGTTCACTTAAGACGTGCGGACTTCCGAATCAACTCGTCAGTGACGAGTCTAGACGAGATTCAACCTTTTTCAGAACATAGAAACTCGTCCTGTGGTTCTGCAGTACCGTTATCGGTTTGGATTCAAAATGTTTTCTTTAAAAAGGAAATACATATATTCATTCCAAGGATCCGTATACCAATGATTATAAGATTTCTTAAAGTAAAAAGATAGAACAAGTATCGTTATTATCTGACAATATGTGGCATGAGAAAGTATGTAATGTACAATGGGAAATAAAGTTTGACGAAATGGATAACGATGTTCTCTAAAAGGACGTCTGAGATGTACAAGTATATGTTAAAGGATATTCAAATGGAAATGGTTTTAGTCGGAGAGTTGTAGAGCAGGTGAACTAAAAGATCGGCTATTGAATGTTAAGTATGATGAAAAAGTTTAAAGTTGCTTATCCATATCAAGTTATATGAGATTATGTAGAGATCGGAAGATTTTTCCTAAGGTTCTGAAGAGGGATTCATGGAATCGTTTAGTAAGTAATGTAAGTAAGAGATAGGTGTCTCAAGTTACGTAAGGAAAAGTATGTATGCGCCAAGTGTTTACACAATACGATATTTATGATGCAATTGAGCACTGCAGGGCAAATCCTGAGCGTTTCAGATAATGATAAGATACCTATATGAATGATTTACCCTAAGCAGGTAAGATGTGGATCCGAAATATCTGGATCAATATGCCATAAGTATAAGTTTTGATCATGATGTTTTAGGTTAAGTTAAGACTATGAGAAGAATGATTCCGACGATGCAAGGATTATTTCAAGATGTTATGTTTGAACTCGTTACATGTTAAGTGATCTCTAAATTTCGAGGACGAATTTTTTTTTAAGGGGGGTAGAATGTAATATCCCGCCTGTCAGTAACGGAATATTACCAGTCGATTGTGCCAGAGAAGTAAGTTCATGAAAAATAAGTATGATGGAAATATTTATTATGTGATGTTAGCTCATTACGTAATAATTATTAGTGTCGGATTTAAAACGTTTAAGGCAAGGGCAAATTGGTAATTGCACTCAAAGAGATATTTATTGGATTTTGGCACAAAATATCTTCATAATCATTTTTCTTTCTCTCTCTAGGGTTTGAAGTTGGGAACATCTCTCCCTTCTCTCTCCTCTCCCACGCCATCTCTCCTTTCTCTTCCTACCTCATCAAATCATAAAACCTTCTTCCTCAAAGATTCCTAAGTTAGGGTTGGATCATTCAACATGATTTTCTTCTTCTCCTCCCTCAAGAACAATTAGAAGCCTTGGTTAATTTCACTACTACTTCTTCTTCTTCTTCTTCTTCTTCTCCTCACCAAAGGAAGTCTTTGAAGCTATGGTTTGTTTATGCTTTGGGTTCTTTGTTGATTCACAACTTTATCACAACAAGAGAAATTCATGAAGAATTAGGGATTTGGTGAAAGCTTTGGGTTAGAGTATAAACTCAAAGATTTATGATCAAGCAAGGAATGAAGATGCTAGAGATTGCAAGAAAACATCAAGATAATAAAGATTTGGGTTGAGCATAAGGAAGTGATCAAGCTAGGGTTTTGAGCTTTTATGAGCTTGGGAATCGTTGATGCTTCAAGAGCTTGCAAGGTGAGTTCCTTAGTTAGTTCCCACCCTTTGGCTTATGTGATTTATGCTTGCAAGAAAACATATAGTTATTTAAAGTTATACATAGAAAATATTACCCCAATTGTATGCCATGCTTGTTTGACTTGTGAACACTTGCTGAATCCATGTTCTAAAGGTTTCTAATGATTCTAAGGGTCATATAACATTTATAGATGCTTGGGTTGAGGTTTTTGGGTCAAAAATGCCATTTTTAGGGGTGCTGGACTGTCCTAACTCGCCACGGCGAGTAAATAGCTCGCTAGGCGAGCTAGAAGGCCGAACAGGGGGTTCTGCTCGCCTCCTACTCGCCATGGAGTGCAGTAGCTCGCCTCCCCAGTAAGTTCACTCGCCTAGGCGAGTAAGTAGTGCCATCTGGTGCTGCTTGCTCGTTTTAGGCAGATTCGGTGATTTTCGTTCCGGATCTTTTGTGCAGTCTTTTAATAAGGTAAACCCCTCAATCCAAGATCCTAAATGTTAATCTTTGAAAGAAAACCCCCTTATAAATGAAGCAAGTGTTTCACAAGTGTATTCAAGCATGGCACACGAGAGATGATACGATAAGAATCGGGTAGCAAGATATTCCTTAAGCAAGGGGAAAACTAGAGCCTCGACATAGTAGTCGAGAACTAGCATGTTAGCAAGAATCACTAGGGTGATTAGGAGCGAAGTATGTTAACTTTGCACATGACCAAGATAGATGTTGAAAGCTTTAAGTTGTGGATAGGATAGATATTCCTCCACCATGTTTATGAATGAACAAGGATGAACACTTACCGTAAATCGGATCGACTCAAGGGTCCGAGGTAATAAGTAAGCAAGTATGAATATGTTTAAGTATACGTACGACAAGACCATGACAAGTATAAGTAGGTGGCATGTCTCTTGCTATCCACATCAGGGGGATACAAGGGGTTCTCTTTTGAGAACGATTCAAGCCGTAAGGGACCCGCATGTCACCGAAAATGCAAGACTAAGATTATAACCGCATGGCGGTGTTCGTGTCTCTTGTTATCCACGCCAGGGGAATACGGGAGGTTCTCGACCTAAGGGGAATGGTTCAAGCCGCAAGGGACCCACACGACACCGAGGGAGTCCGATGTACGTACATCGGTCATGTTGGGATTGTACTCGGGGTTACTCCACCCGGGACTTTCCGTAAAATGAATCAAGATAATATTGTTTGTTCAACGCTAACATAATGATTAATGAACTTAGATGCGATTATGATATGATTATGATCACGAATGAACTCATGTATGAATATGTTATGTACAAGTACAAGTTAAGTAAAGAATGTAATGCCGATGACGTTCTTAGGTTTCCCTAATCGTCCGGCTTAGGATGGTGTCATGAATATGTTACTTGAAGACCTCGATGCGTTTACCGTATCTTGGTGTAGTGGTCTTAGGTTCCCTTGACCGCCATGACACATAAGATTATAGTAGGCCTATAACAAGTAAGAGGAAGTTAAGACGGTCCTAGTATGTACAACCGTCTAAGCATGCAAGTCCCCACACACGTATAATCAACCGTCAGGTTGTAAAGTAGACACATGGTGACCGTAGGTTTCCCGTGAGGTTGCCTATAGCCTAGGATTAGGTGGAACTCACTGAGACATTATGTCTCATCCCAATCCTTATTTGTTTCAGATTCAGGTGGATTAGCAAGCTAGTAGCCGAATAGATGATGCGACAAGTGTTCGTTCGTACTTGCAGCTGGATGGTGTGGATTTTTAAAGGATGCTTTTGTTATGCTTTAGAAAAGTTAAGTTGTATTATCATCGTACGAACGCCCTTGTTGTCTTTTATATTCATTCGAAGTTTTATTGTTGTAAATTTTTAATGTATCCAGTACTAAATTAACGCACTTGCTAGACTTTCTAGATACGTCTAGTATGGGTGTTACATTTGGTATCAGAGCAGGTCGATTCAGACCGTGCCGTGGGTCATTAAGTTACAACAAGGAAGTGAGACCATTGGGTTCCAGGTAAATGTTTTAATTGTTGATGTTAGTTGAGCCTGATCAACTCAATTTAACACTCGACGGTTAGAACGGATGCCTGAGAGCTGAATAGGACCAGGAGGAACGAAGTATGTGATGAAGATGATTTGAGAAGGTAGAAACTCGGATTAAGAATAGTAAGAGTCAGATCGTGCCAATCGGTGGGCTAATCCGTTTAAGTATGATTTCTCTGGGAATGCAAGGTTATGTCAAGATGGGTTGATCCGACAACATTTGGGAAGTTGTTAAAGATATTTTGTATACCCGTAAGTGAAGAATTTGGAAATGTTTAAGAGTGACCGGGAGCTTCGGTAAGAGTCGTTGTTGGAGCAAGACTGTGTTATGGAAGGGAAATAAATATTTCTGGAATGTAAGTACGAGGTTACAAGATAAGGAGAAGTCAACATATGTTGATAGAATTGGTAAGTTCTCAGAGATAGAGGTTTGTGAATGAAGCCAAGGATTGGAATGCCCAGAGAGGATATGGTTCTAATGTTGGAATGTTGATCGAGTCAACAGAGAACAAGTCAAACCGTTCGCAGCAGATTAAGTTAAGATTTTATGTAGATATTTTATGATATCAGGATTAAGGCCATAATTTCTGATGTGCCGAGAATTGAATCGAATGATGATGATGTTTGTCATGCATATGGTATGAATGTTTTAAGGATGTTGAGGATGGATAATGTGTATAGGTTGCTTGAGAAATAATTTTTTTTTATGAAAAACACGTTTTCCAGAAAACTGGGTTGAAGAAACTCGCCGATAGTGAATGTGGGGCGACATTTTTAGTTCCTTCAAAAACTGTTAGTTCGTCCCAAAAGTCCGTAGTGACTATTGAAGAGTTGTCTTCACAGCCTTTTTGCAATAATACTTTTTATAACATTAAGTAATGAATGCACATTACATTCTAAAATTTTAAAGGAAAAAGAGCATGAACAACCATTAACGGAATCGATTCAGTTTAAGGTAACTTTGGAGATTAATGTGTCAAGAGTTTAAAGGAGTTTAGATCAAGAGCTTGGAGGACCCGGTATATGGAACGGACGTTATGGATGTGAAGACAGGAAGTAAGGAGTAAAGTGGTTAAGAGTTATATTAGATCACAAGATTCTCAGGTTTTGTGGAGTATTAATTACCCTTCGAATCTATGATTTGCTTAATTAACTTACTAAGGCTCGTTACCATGATGAATTTGATTTTTGCAAAGTTTATAAGATTTTAGAAAAGATACACGCATATGGATGATTGGAATTGGTGTTCATAAATTTTAAATGGAATTATGTAGGTACCGGTCGATTACCACACATGTAAAATAATTTGAACACTTGGAGCACGACTCGATGACACTGTTGTGTTATCAACTCGTTCCATGAAATTTTATGGTAAAGACCGAGACCCAAAATTCAATATTTTATATATATATATATATATATATATATATATATATAAAATAAAGAAACATCAACATCAATGATCCGTGTGCAAATTTATGAAATTTTCTTCAAGAAGAAAATTAACGAGCTAGCATTGGTAAGATTAAGCAAAGCATAGCATGCGAGAAACGAAGATGCAAGTAGGAGGTTCAAGAAAGGTATGCACGATGTTCATTATGAGCATGCTATGGGAATTTAAGTAAGTTCAACCACAAGAAGGTAATATGAGAATACGGTAGGTCTATCATGAGATTCAATCTAACAAGGCCTTATGAAAAGTAAAATGCGACATTGGATGTCACATGAATGGTTTTTAAAAGAATTTAGGATAATGATAAAGCGTAAGAAAAGGAATGAGAAGTTTCACTCGTCTCAATAGAATAGAGTATTGGTCAAAACCAAACGGGTGGAAATCAGAGTTGTGCAACGGATGTGAACTGGATAAATGTTCATAGTAAAGAAGCTTAATGAGAAGTATTATGAGACGGGCAAACTATACTCGGAACGTTGATTAAGTAATGAAACTTTTGCAAACAAAGACGAATAAGGTAAGGATATATGGATGTGTTCAGCTAATTAAATATGAGAGGTTGAAGTTACTAAAATGAAGAAATCAGGTTGTTATTGGTGATATCAAGCTCGTGCAAGAATGGTTAATCGAATAGACAAGAATTCACTTCCGAAGTTTAAGAATTTTATCACGTAAGGAATTACGATTCATGAGTTATGTATGATGAAATTCATACTCTCCGATGCCATGATTGTTAAATGATGACGTTACTTGCTTGAATGGTGCTAAACCAGGATTTTTCAACTTTTAAAGTGAAAATGGGTATTAAGGGACTTGGAAACGAATTATTCTAAAAACATGATATTTTCGTTTTCTAAACCGATGACACATGTCATAAGTGAGTACGTTCACTTAAGACGTGCGGACTTCCGAATCAACTCGTCAGTGACGAGTCTAGACGAGATTCAACCTTTTTCAGAACATAGAAACTCGTCCTGTGGTTCTGCAGTACCATTATCGGTTTGGATTCAAAATGTTTTCTTTAAAAAGGAAATACATATATTCATTCCAAGGATCCGTATACCAATGATTATAAGATTTCTTAAAGTAAAAAGATAGAACAAGTATCGTTATTATCTGACAATATGTGGCATGAGAAAGTATGTAATGTACAATGGGAAATAAAGTTTGACGAAATGGATAACGATGTTCTCTAAAAGGACGTCTGAGATGTACAAGTATATGTTAAAGGATATTCAAATGGAAATGGTTTTAGTCGGAGAGTTGTAGAGCAGGTGAACTAAAAGATCGGCTATTGAATGTTAAGTATGATGAAAAAGTTTAAAGTTGCTTATCCATATCAAGTTATATGAGATTATGTAGAGATCGGAAGATTTTTCCTAAGGTTCTGAAGAGGGATTCATGGAATCGTTTAGTAAGTAATGTAAGTAAGAGATAGGTGTCTCAAGTTACGTAAGGAAAAGTATGTATGCGCCAAGTGTTTACACAATACGATATTTATGATGCAATTGAGCACTGCAGGGCAAATCCTGAGCGTTTCAGATAATGATAAGATACCTATATGAATGATTTACCCTAAGCAGGTAAGATGTGGATCCGAAATATCTGGATCAATATGCCATAAGTATAAGTTTTGATCATGATGTTTTAGGTTAAGTTAAGACTATGAGAAGAATGATTCCGACGATGCAAGGATTATTTCAAGATGTTATGTTTGAACTCGTTACATGTTAAGTGATCTCTAAATTTCGAGGACGAATTTTTTTTAAGGGGGTAGAATGTAATATCCCGCCTGTCAGTAACGGAATATTACCAGTCGATTGTGCCAGAGAAGTAAGTTCATGAAAAATAAGTATGATGGAAATATTTATTATGTGATGTTAGCTCATTACGTAATAATTATTAGTGTCGGATTTAAAACGTTTAAGGCAAGGGCAAATTGGTAATTGCACTCAAAGAGATATTTATTGGATTTTGGCACAAAATATCTTCATAATCATTTTTCTTTCTCTCTCTAGGGTTTGAAGTTGGGAACATCTCTCCCTTCTCTCTCCTCTCCCACGCCATCTCTCCTTTCTCTTCCTACCTCATCAAATCATAAAACCTTCTTCCTCAAAGATTCCTAAGTTAGGGTTGGATCATTCAACATGATTTTCTTCTTCTCCTCCCTCAAGAACAATTAGAAGCCTTGGTTAATTTCACTACTACTTCTTCTTCTTCTTCTTCTTCTTCTCCTCACCAAAGGAAGTCTTTGAAGCTATGGTTTGTTTATGCTTTGGGTTCTTTGTTGATTCACAACTTTATCACAACAAGAGAAATTCATGAAGAATTAGGGATTTGGTGAAAGCTTTGGGTTAGAGTATAAACTCAAAGATTTATGATCAAGCAAGGAATGAAGATGCTAGAGATTGCAAGAAAACATCAAGATAATAAAGATTTGGGTTGAACATAAGGAAGTGATCAAGCTAGGGTTTTGAGCTTTTATGAGCTTGGGAATCGTTGATGCTTCAAGAGCTTGCAAGGTGAGTTCCTTAGTTAGTTCCCACCCTTTGGCTTATGTGATTTATGCTTGCAAGAAAACATATAGTTATTTAAAGTTATACATAGAAAATATTACCCCAATTGTATGCCATGCTTGTTTGACTTGTGAACACTTGCTGAATCCATGTTCTAAAGGTTTCTAATGATTCTAAGGGTCATATAACATTTATAGATGCTTGGGTTGAGGTTTTTGGGTCAAAAATGCCATTTTTAGGGGTGCTGGACTGTCCTAACTCGCCACGGCGAGTAAATAGCTCGCTAGGCGAGCTAGAAGGCCGAACAGGGGGTTCTGCTCGCCTCCTACTCGCCATGGAGAGCAGTAGCTCGCCTCCCCAGTAAGTTCACTCGCCTAGGCGAGTAAGTAGTACCATCTGGTGCTGCTTGCTCGTTTTAGGCAGATTCGGTGATTTTCGTTCCGGATCTTTTGTGCAGTCTTTTAATAAGGTAAACCCCTCAATCCAAGATCCTAAATGTTAATCTTTGAAAGAAAACCCCCTTATAAATGAAGCAAGTGTTTCACAAGTGTATTCAAGCATGGCACACGAGAGATGATACGATAAGAATCGGGTAGCAAGATATTCCTTAAGCAAGGGGAAAACTAGAGCCTCGACATAGTAGTCGAGAACTAGCATGTTAGCAAGAATCACTAGGGTGATTAGGAGCGAAGTATGTTAACTTTGCACATGACCAAGATAGATGTTGAAAGCTTTAAGTTGTGGATAGGATAGATATTCCTCCACCATGTTTATGAATGAACAAGGATGAACACTTACCGTAAATCGGATCGACTCAAGGGTCCGAGGTAATAAGTAAGCAAGTATGAATATGTTTAAGTATACGTACGACAAGACCATGACAAGTATAAGTAGGTGGCATGTCTCTTGCTATCCACATCAGGGGGATACAAGGGGTTCTCTTTTGAGAACGATTCAAGCCGTAAGGGACCCGCATGTCACCGAAAATGCAAGACTAAGATTATAACCGCATGGCGGTGTTCGTGTCTCTTGTTATCCACGCCAGGGGGATACGGGAGGTTCTCGACCTAAGGGGAACGGTTCAGGCTGCAAGGGACCCGCACGACACCAAGGGAGTCCGATGTACGTACATCGGTCATGTTGGGATTGTACTCGGGGTTACTCCACCCGGGACTTTCCGTAAAATGAATCAAGATAATATTGTTTGTTCAACGCTAACATAATGATTAATGAACTTAGATGCGATTATGATATGATTATGATCACGAATGATCTCATGTATGAATATGTTATGTACAAGTACAAGTTAAGTAAAGAATGTAATGCCGATGACGTTCTTAGGTTTCCCTAATCGTCCGGCTTAGGATGGTGTCATGAATATGTTACATGAAGACCTCGATGCGTTTACCGTATCTTGGCATAGTGGTCTTAGGTTCCCTTGACCGCCATAACACATAAGATTATAGTAGGCCTATAACAAGTAAGAGGAAGTTAAGACGGTCCTAGTATGCACAACCGTCTAAGCATGCAAGTCCCCACACACGTATAATCAACCGTCAGGTTATAAAGTAGACATGTGGTGACCGTAGGTTTCCCGTGAGGTTGCCTATAGCCTAGGATTAGGTGGAACTCACTGAGACATTATGTCTCATCCCAATCCTTATTTGTTTTAGATATCAGGTGGATTAGCAAGCTAGTAGCCGAATAGATGATGCGACAAGTGTTCATTCGTACTTGCAGCTAGATGGTGTGGATTTTTAAAGGATGCTTTTATTATGCTTTAAAAAAGTTAAGTTGTATTATCATCGTACGAACGCCCTTGTTGTCTTTTATATTCATTCGAAGTTTTATTGTTGTAAATTTTTAATGTATCCAGTACTAAATTAACGCACTTGCTAGACTTTCTAGATACGTCTAGTATGGGTGTTACATTACAACAGGTGATATTACGGTCTCTATAGTACTAGATGGGATTGACTGTGTACCACCCTGTTAAACTGGCGGGTTGGTTGTTGTACCTGATGTATTGGCGGCATTCGTTGCCGCAGTATGTATACCAGGGGGAGGACGCGTCATTTCCGGAAGTTGTTTTTTATTCCTCAATCACATACACAACACAAACCAACAACACAAACCAACAATATTAATCGAATAAATTTCAAAAGGAAACTTATAAACAAAAAGCACAAAATGTCCCACTGGGCGTGCCAATTCGTTTACACTGATTTTTGGTAAACCGCTGGTTTAGAATTATTTAATTGCAAGATCAACCAGTAAATCTTAAGGACATATTGTGTTTGTTATTTTCCAGAAATTTATTATTGTTCTTGAAGAACTAGATAAAAAGAAGTAAATAAAACAATCGAATTCAACCCAGTTGAATTCAATCGAAGTTATGTTAAATAAAAATAAGTGAATTGCGCAAAAGAAACAAGTAAATTGTAAAGACATTTAAAAAAATGAACTTAAATTGCATTGACTGAATGTAAATTGGTACACATGTTCATACATTGCAACTTGTGACTCGTTTCTCTCTTCCATACGGATGATTTGAGTGTAAGTTTTGTGTATGATTGGATTGTGACCACTTTCCCTTGCGAGAAACTACTATTTATACTAATAGAAATAACTACCTAAATTTGAATTTGAAACTAAAACTGCTATAAACTAAAATAGTTATCTATTCGATTTGAATTTCGAATATATGTGCCTTGGAAATATCTGTTGCTTGACCTTATCTGAAACAAATTGCTCTTCGATACTCACGTCTGTCGAATTGAAACACCGCTTCGAGCATTTCCAGCAAGTCCAACTTCAATTTAAATACATAAGAATAAGAGAGCATTCTTTATTTCTTCGATTATAAGGTCAACCTTGGTTTGACTGCATTTAAGATAGCTCTTTAAAAATATGGCCTAACACTTATCAAAATATTATACACTTTTTTTTTATATGAAACATTAAATAATGAGCAATGCTATTTATCAAGAAAGATTTTATCAAGAAATTGTCCCGAAATTAATGTTAGCCAATAAAATCTCAGCTTGGCCGGAAATCATGGGGTGGTGGGTGTTATGTATTTTTTTTTTTTATGAAACTTTAATAAATAAGATTAAAATCTAAGGGTGATTATTCTGCCATGTCATTCTTGAATTCATCAAGAAAATCCATTCTTGATATCTAGCATTTTCCTTAAATAATTTAACATAATTTATTTGAATATATTTATGCTATATCAAAATATTATTATTACATTATTGACCAACTATGTAACCTTAAAAAAATCCAATTATGAAAAATCTGAATGTATATCCAATTATTATTACATGTAAAAAATAAATAGTTTTTGAACACAAAAAAACTGACATTGAAGCAATTTATGAGTTTGAATTATAAACAATAATAAAAATATAAGAGAATTTTGATATATTTTAGAGACTAGTATTTTGAGTTAGTAAAATGGTAAACATTGTTTCACAGGGAATGAAATTGCTTTTATTCGAAAATATTGAAAATAGTCATTTTCTTTTACGTGGTAAAGAATAATCTTTTTTGATAACAAATGATTTAGTGGCTGGCTTGGGATCTTGGAGTTTGTTCCTCTCAAGGTCTTAGGTTCGATTCCTTCTGATGCCAATTTCGGTGGACAAGTCCATACAAAACTTTGCTTTGGCTTTAAATAGGGTCCCCGCAAGTGGGCCGTAGGATTAATCCCCTCGGATTAGTCGGTTGTTAGACCGGATACCGAGTTTTTTTAAGAAAATAAATAAATAGAAAGGGAAGCAATCACTTAATATTATGTTTTTAGAATGTTCTTTTTTTTTTTTAGGATGTAAAGTCAAATTGTTACAACTAAACCAACATTTTCTCAAGGAATATTATTGCAATAACAAAATAAACATTAGAACGGGAAAGACATGAAATATGGTTAATTGTTGGAATGAACTCTATCCTTATGAAGAATTGCAATGAAATCTTAAATGTACTGATTGTGAAGATCTTTTGAACCGATAACCTTACTCATCTCTTTTGCGTTGTTTCTATAAGCACTTCCCTCCTCATGAACTATTGCCAACCTCAACGTCTGTGCTACACTCTCCTTAATAAATGACCCATCTTGCTCACTCCTTGGTACCTCAATAGCTACATTCTTTTCTACTAGCTACATTCGCTCAAGTGTTGAGCGTCTAGTTTCTTCCTGATGGAATAATCTAGGCCACCAGTGGCCATTTCGACTAACTCATGTTTAGGCACTTGAGTGAAACATCTTGCCTTTAACAACCTGAATCTATTGAGATAATCATCAATGGATTCAATGGAATTTCTCTTGACACTCGCCAGTTCCTTTAGACTTATCTTAGATTGGCCCACGTAGAATTGTTCATCGAATAACTTCTCTAATTGAGTCCGATTTTGGATCGAATGTGGTGTAAGAGTAGTAAACCACATGAAGACATTCTTTGTTAGAAAATTTGGAAAGTATTTCAACCTCAAATTCTCATCATTTTCTAGTTCTCCTGCCTCTGTCAAATATCGTACGATATGTTCGACAGTGGACTCACTGGTATCACTTGCAAACTTGGTGAACTTAGGAATTTTGTAACCCCTAGGAAGTTCAGACTGTAATATCAGTTCCGACAAAGGAGAAACAAAGTTTGGCCTATGAAGGCCAATATTTAAACCATTTTGAGTCATTATATTATCGACCAGTTCGGCTATATTATTATGTGCTCCTATGTTTTGTTGTTGGACATTCTGAACAACTTCATCGCCATCATGACTTCTATCCACTAATACCACATCAAGTTGACCTTGAATCACTAGCTCGACAGGTCAGGGTTGAGGCACAGGTTGTGGCCTCTGAACCATTGGTTCGATCAACCACAACGGTTGTTGGTTCTGGACTTATAGAACTGATTGGTAAACAGGTTGTGGAGGAGCAAAGAAGTCTGCTATCCTCCCCATTTGTGTGGTTAGGGCTTGGTAACTCCAGTTTCTGTCCCGTATTAAAGGGCTAAACATGGTACCAATTTGTTGTGTTAAAATATTAACCATTCGTGATTACTCTCATCCATTTGTTGTCTTAACAGATTCATCGAATCTGTTGTTAAGGGTGGTAGAGTACTTCGACCGAAAATGCTAGAACTTGAGGGACTATGTACGTTGCGCATTGCGAACAGATTTTCTTGGTCTACAAATGCGAACACACTATTATGCACATTTGCCATCATCGAAGTTGGCATACCATATGGTTGTTCCCTAGGAAGCTTCTGTACATTTGTGTTTCGATCAGCACACTAAAGGAGAACTTGGGACACTAGTAGTCAAAGGAACACCAGCAGTGAATGGGGGCACAAAGGTTCCCATTTCTGGCCGTGTCATTGCAGAAGACGTCGAAACAGTTGAGGGAGCAGTTACTCCCGTTTTCGTCGAAACTGGCATAGCCATGGTTGCCCCCACGGCGGTCGACATGTTTAAATCTCCCAAAGGAGTAGTCGCTTGTAAAGATTGTGCTTGTGAAGACGGTTGTGAAGAGGATCAATTGGCACGAGCCATAGATTTACCACTTCTCAAATGCATACACAAACAATTTGGTGTTTTTAGCAATAAAGTTACCCGAAAATAGTAACGAAATTCTAAAAACAGATCTCTCAAGGCGATGAGTTTTGAAAAAAGTTTTGAAAAACAGTTTTTTATGAAAATGTTTTTGAAAATCAATTGCACAAACAGGGTTCCACTAGGCATGCCAATTTGTTTGCATGTGTTTTCAGCAATCTACGGGCTAGTTCTGATTATTACAAGCGAGACCGAACTAGAAATCTCAGGACATGTTGTGCAAAGGTTTTGATCGAAAATGGTTTGAAAAAAGCCACGAAATGCACTCAGGTTTCTTAGAGAGCAGGACGGGTTTTAGAGTAAAAATGGCACTGTCTCTCGATAGGTTTGAGATTGCAAGTAAAAGCAAGATAAAATTAAAGGAAAGGGTAAAAGTTTAAACTCATAAACTTAAAGGAAATGTAAGATGCATTGCATTAAAAGTAAAGTGGTCTACAAATCAGTTTACATACATTCTGTATAACTCGTTTCCCTAGACGTCAGTAATTTGAGTGTTGTAGAATCTATATTTATACTATATATAAAGAAAACTACCCCTTTCAGCACACTTTTGGGTTGGACTTTTCTTTCCAAAAATACCCTTAATTTTAAATTTTAATTTTAAATACAAATAACACATGTAACAAATAGATATTAATAAATTTAATTTATGGAGGAAACTTACACACAATTCCTTATGAATTGTTCTTACTGTTAGCCAATTATAAAATAACATGTAGATTACTAATCTATCTCACTAATCATCCCCGTTAACCCTCTTTTACCTCCGTTAACCACAAATCAAACTCACAAAAAACTAGCAAAAAACAAAAACTCAAGTTACTTTTTTATCAGCCGATTTTATGTTGTACATCTGTGTTGTTCCCCTCAATACAACAGACAAAGATTGCCAGGTATTTTCATATCTCTTTCACAAAAAACAGTTTTTCCATATTATTTTATTACTTCCACAAAAATCAGTATTTCCATATTATTTTATTATTTTATTTTATTATTTTATTAATATAAGTTACTCTTCCTTAGCCTTTAATAAATTGTAACAAACGTGAGCAAAAAATAATAGTAAAGATTGGACTTTAAATCCTCTAAAAAAAATTAGTAACAAACGTGAACAAAAAAATAATGTTAAAGATTCGACTTTAAATCCTCTAAAAAAATATTAGTAACAAAAGTGAGCAAAAAATATTGTTAATGATTGGACTTTAAATCTTCTGAAAAAAAAAGATTAGTAACAAACGTGAGCAAAAAATAATGTTAAAGATTGAACTTTAAATCTTCTAAAAAAAATTTAGTAACAAACGTGAGCAAAATATAATGTTAAAGATTGGACTTTAAATCCTCTAAAAGAAGATTAGTAACAAACGTGAGCAAAAAATATTGTTAAAGATTGGACTTTAAATCCTCTAAAAAAAATATTAGTAACAAACTTGAGATATATTTTTTGTTAAAGATTTGAGTTGAAATACTCTAAAAAAAGATTAGTAACAAACGTGAGCAAAAAATAATGTTAAACATTGGACTTTAAATCTTCTGAAAAAAAGATTAGTAACAAACGTGAGCAAAAAATAATGTTAAAGATTGGACTTTAAATCTTCTAAAAAAAAATTAGTAACAACCGTGGGAAAAAAATAATGTTAAAGATTGAACTTTAAATCTTCTGAAAAAAAGATTAGTAACAAACGTGAGAAAAATATAATGTTAATGATTGTACTTTAAATCCTTTAAAAAAAAGTTTAATAACAAACGTGGGCAAAAAATAAGTGTAATGATTGGACTTTAAATCCTCTAAGAAAAGATTAGAACTCAAAATAATTTAGAAAAAGATTTGTTAGCGCTATATTAAATATTAATTATCTATCAGTTTCCAGGAGAAGAAAATAATTTGTTGTCATTTGATGAGGTTGAATGGGATACTCATAACTTATATCAACAGAAATCCCTAAACTCAATTGCTCAAAGAAGTATCCCACCAAATATTTTATAGCTAAAAAAGGTGCACCTTTGATGTTGTTGCGAAACATAGACCCTAGATATGGCTTGTGTAATGGGACACGATTGTTATCTCGTGGTTTATTTAAGAATATGTTGGATACGGAAATCCTAACAGAAAGCAATGATGGAAAAAGAGCATTCATGCCCAAAATTAAATTAAAAATAAATGTGAGTTCAGGACTTCCCTTTGTGCTTAGTAGAAAACAATTTCCTGTTAGACTAAGTTTTGCGATTACCATAAATAAGTCACAAAGGCAGACCATTCTCAATGTCGGAATCTATCTTCCACGACATGTTTTCAGCCGGTCAATTATATGTAGCTTTATCAAGAGGAATTTTTCAAAATTCAACAAAAGTTCTCATTAAAGAAGGGAAAATAGAAGGAGAAGATGGAGACTTAATTTTATATGCAGGCAAACTAAATAGGTTGAGTTCAAAAATAATTTTGTTGTATACCTTGACAATATTTTGTTTATAAATCAATATATCAATAATTTCCATTAATATTTTAAAATTTAAAAATTTTAATCAAAATTATACAGACATAATAAAATAATCACATGTGTTAGCGGAGTAAAAAGAGCGGACAGACAGACACAATAGTGCCCGTCATTCCGCTAGTTATATATAAAGAAATCTACCCCTTCAGCACAATTTTGGGTTGGACTTTTCTTTCCAAAAATACCCTTAATTTTTTATTTTAATTTTAAATACAAATAACACATGTAACAAATAGATAATAATAAATTTATTTTAAGGAAAAAACTTACACACAATTCCTTATGAACTATTTTTACTGTTAGCCAATTATAAAATAACACGTGGATTACTAATCCATGTCACTAATCGTCCCTGTTAACCCTCTTTTACCTCCGTTAACCACAGATCAAACTCACAAAAAACTAGCACAAAACAAAAACTCATGTTACTTTTTTATCAGCTGATTTTATCTTGTACATCTGTGTTGTTTCCCTCAATGCAACCGACAAAGATTGCCAAGTATTTTCATATCCCTTCCACAAAAAACAGTATTTCCATATTATTTTATTACTTTCACAAAAAACATTATTTCCATATTATTTTATTAATATAAGTTACTCTTCCTTAGCCTTTGATCAATTGTAAAAAACGTGAGCAAAAAATTATGGTAAAGATTGGACTTTAAATCCTCTAAAAAATATTAGTAACAAACGTGAGCAAAAAATAATGCTAAAGATTGGACTTTAAATCCTCAAAAAGAAGATTAGTAACAAACGTGAGCAAAAAATATTGTTAAAGATTGGACTTTAAATCCTCTAAAAAAAATATTAGTAACAAACTTGAGAAATATTTTTTGTTAAAGATTTGAGTTGAAATACTCTTAAAAAAGATTAGTAACAAACGTGAGCAAAAAATAATGTTAAAGATTGGACTTTAAATCTTCTGAAAAAAAGATTAGTAACAAACGTGAGCAAAAAATAATGTTAAAGATTGGACTTTAAATATTCTAAAAAAAAATTAGTAACAACCGTGGGAAAAAAATAATGTTAAAGATTGAACTTTAAATCTTCTGAAAAAAAGATTAGTAACAAACGTGAGAAAAATATAATGTTAATGATTGTACTTTAAATCCTTTAAAAAAAAGTTTAATAACAAACGTGGGCAAAAAATAAGTGTAATGATTGGACTTTAAATCCTCTAAGAAAAGATTAGAACTCAAAATATTTTAGAAAAAGATTTGTTAGCGCTATATTAAATATTAATTATCTATCAGTTTCCAGGAGAAGAAAATAATTTGTTGTCATTTGATGAGGTTGAAGGGGATACTCATAACTTATATCAACAGAAATCCCTAAACTCAATTGCTCAAAGAAGTATCCCACCAAATATTTTATAGGTAAAAAAGGTGCACCTTTGATGTTGTTGCGAAACATAGACCCTAGATATGGCCTGTGTAATGGGACACGATTGTTATCTCGTGGTTTATTTAAGAATATGTTGGATACGGAAATCCTAACAGAAAGCAATGATGGAAAAAGAGCATTCATGCCCAAAATTAAATTAAAAATAAATGTGAGTTTAGGACTTCCCTTTGTGCTTAGTAGAAAACAATTTCCTGTTAGACTAAGTTTTGCGATTACCAAAAATAAGTCACAAAGGCAGACCATTCCCAATGTCGGAATCTATCTTCCACGACATGTTTTCAGCCGGTCAATTATATGTAGCTTTATCAAGAGGAATTTTTCAAAATTCAACAAAAGTTCTCATTAAAGAAGGGAAAATAGAAGGAGAAGATGGAGACTTAATTTTATATGCAGGCAAACTAAATAGGTTGAGTTCAAAAATAATTTTGTTGTATACCTTGACAATATTTTGTTTATAAATCAATATATCAATAATTTCCATTAATATTTTAAAATTTAAAAATTTTAATCAAAATTATACAGACATAATAAAATAATCACATGTGTTAGCGGAGTAAAAAGAGCGGACAGACAGACACAATAGTGCCCGTCATTCCGCTAGTTATATATAAAGAAATCTACCCCTTCAGCACAATTTTGGGTTGGAATTTTCTTTCCAAAAATACCCTTAATTTTTTATTTTAATTTTAAATACAAATAACACATGTAACAAATAGATAATAATAAATTTATTTTAAGGAGAAAACTTACACACAATTCCTTATGAACTATTTTTACTGTTAGCCAATTATAAAATAACACGTGGATTACTAATCCATGTCACTAATCGTCCCTGTTAACCCTCTTTTACCTCCGTTAACCACAGATCAAACTCACAAAAAACTAGCACAAAACAAAAACTCATGTTACTTTTTTATCAGCTGATTTTATCTTGTACATCTGTGTTGTTCCCCTCAATGCAACCGACAAAGATTGCCAAGTATTTTCATATCCCTTCCACAAAAAACAGTATTTCCATATTACTTTATTACTTTCACAAAAAACAGTATTTCCATATTATTTTATTAATATAAGTTACTCTTCCTTAGCCTTTGATCAATTGTAAAAAACGTGAGCAAAAAATTATGGTAAAGATTGGACTTTAAATCCTCTAAAAAAATATTAGTAACAAACGTGAGCAAAAATAATGCTAAAGATTGGACTTTAAATCCTCTAAAAAAAATTAGTAACAAACGTGAGCAAAAAATATTGTTAAAGATTGGACTTTAAATCCTCTAAAAGAAGATTAGTAACAAACGTGAGCAAAAAATATTGTTAAAGATTGGACTTTAAATCCTCTAAAAAAAATATATTAGTAACAAATGTGAGAAATATTTTTTGTTAAAGATTTGACTTTAAATACTCTAAAAAAAGATTAGTATCAAACGTGAGCAAAAAATAATGTTAAAGATTGGACTTTAAATCTTCTGAAAAAAGATTAGTAACAAACGTGAACAAAATATAATATTAAAGATTGAACTTTAAATCCTCTAAAAGAAGATTAGTAACAAACGTGAGTAAAAAATATTGTTAATGATTGGACTTTAAATCTTCTAAAAAAAAGATTAGTAACAAACGTGAGTAAAAAATAATGTTAAAGATTGGACTTTAAATCCTCTAAAAAAATATTAGTAACAAACATGCATGAGCAAAAAATAATAATGTTAAAGATTGGACTTTAATCCTCTAAAATAAAGATTAGAACTCAAAATATTTTAGAAAAAGATTTGTTAGCGCTATATTAAATATTAATTATCTATCAGTTTCCAGGAGAAGAACATAATTTGTTGTCATTTGATGAGGTTGAAGGGGATACTCATAACTTATATCAACAGAAATCCCTAAACTCAATTGCTCAAAGAAGTATCCCACCACATATTTTATAGGTAAAAAAGGTGCACCTTTGATGTTGTTGCGAAACATAGACCCTAGATATGGCCTGTGTAATGGGACATGATTGTTATCTCGTGGTTTATTTAAGAATATGTTGGATATGGAAATCCTAACATAAAGCAATGATGGAAAAAGAGCATTCTTGCCCAAAATTAAATTAAAAATAAATGTGAGTTCAGGACTTCCCTTTGTGCTTAGTAGAAAACAGTTTCCCGTTAGACTAAGTTTTGCGATTACCATAAATAAGTCACAAGGGCAGACCATTCCCAATGTCGGAATCTATCTTCCACGACATGTTTTCAGCCATGGTCAATTATATGTAGCTTTATCAAGAAGAATTATTCAAAATTCAACAAAAGTTCTCATTAAAGAAGGGAAAATAGAAGGAGAAGATGGAGACTTAATTTTATATGCAGGCAAACTAAATAGGTTGAGTTCAAAAATAATTTTGTTGTATACCTTGACAATATTTTGTTTATAAATCAATATATCAATAATTTCCATTAATATTTAAAAATTTAAAAATTTTAATCAAAATTATACAGACATAATAAAATAATCACATGTGTTAGCGGAGTAAAAAGAGCAGACAGACAGACACAATAGTGCCCGTCATTCCGCTAGTTATATATAAAGAAATCTACCCCTTCAGCACAATTTTGGGTTGGACTTTTCTTTCCAAAAATACCCTTAATTTTTTATTTTAATTTTAAATACAAATAACACATGTAACAAATAGATAATAATAAATTTATATTAAGGAGAAAACTTACACACAATTCCTTATGAACTATTTTTACTGTTAGCCAATTATAAAATAACACGTGGATTACTAATCCATGTCACTAATCGTCCCTGTTAACCGTCTTTTACCTCCGTTAACCACAGATCAAACTCACAAAAAACTAGCACAAAACAAAAACTCATATTACTTTTTTATCAACTGATTTTATCTTGTACATCTGTGTTGTTCCCTGTAACAGCCCGATTTTTCGCTAGATTTATTTTATTTATTATTTATGTGTGCTATACGTGCTGATGTGTGATTATTTGCCTCTGTGTGTATTTTTGGTTGGGATTCGTAGAATTCGGTGTTAGAAGGGTATTTTAGACATTTTGGACTTAGGGGTATTTTGGTCATTTTGAGGGCAGGGGTAATTTTGTAATTTTTGCTGAAAGTTATTTTTAGTGCTTAGTGAGGGTTTTATTTTACTAAGTGTTGGAGAGTGTAGTAATTATTTTAATTACCATTAAGTGACCGTTAGTGTTATAATTTACCATTAAGTGAGTAGTGACATTTTGAGTTTTAGAATAGAAATGGGTTAGGCCCATTAAGGTTTAAGAGATAAGCCCAATTGAGTAGAGCTAGTATATAAACTCTAGTTGTTGGTGAAACTAGGTTTTACAAACATTTATCATTTCATTTCATTTGAGAGAAGAGATAGAGATAGAGAGAAGAAAGGGTTTGAAGAGATTGAAGAGGAAGGTTAGAGCTAGAAGAGGGATTCATCATCTAGGAGCTAAATTGAAGCTTGGGGTAGAGATTCTTGGTGTTAGAGGTAAGAGGGTTAGATTTCAACCATAATTCATATCTTTTTCTCTTTACCCATTTTGTTAAATTGATGAATTGAATCTAATTGTTGTAAAATTCGTGCATAATTGTTGTTGTTATGTTTGGGAACATGATTTATATGATAATTGCATGTTAGTATGTGAATTAACATGTTTAAATGCATAGTTGTTGGTGCTTTGTGTTCTTGAGCAAGTTTGATGAGAAATGAAGTTGTGATAATGAATTGTGCATGAATTTGTGTTCATTAGTTGTTGTTATTGATTTGAAACATGTTGTTGTTGGATTGGTGCTTTGGATATTAAGATTGATGATTTGATGACGAGATTTTGGGTCGTTGTTGAAAGTTGAGGAAGTGATGATATTTTGGTGAATTTTGTTATGTTGATGAATTTGATGTGTTGATGTGTTAATCTCAAAACTTATGCAAGTTTAAGTGTTTTGAAGTTTATGTGACCTATGAACATCTTTGGGATTGAGTTTTGAGGTTGGGATGATCAAAATTGGGATTTTGGGGTAAAAAGGGGTTGGAACCGTCACATTTTGAACTGCTGTGAAGCCCAGAATCGGCCACCGATTTGCCAAAATCGGCCACCGATTTCTGGGTTGATTTTCCAGTTTTGACTCGGGAAAAATCGGCCACCGATTTCCCAAAATCGGCCACCGATTTCCCAAAATCGGCCACCGATTTTGTCAGGCGAATCTGGGAAATATTCACGTTTTTCACCCTTTTTCGTTTTGAATTGGCTTTTGGTGTAACCATGAAAGTTGTAGATAATTTTGTTAGCTTTCCAATGGCTTTGGTTTGACTTGAAAATGATTTTTGGTTTTTGAGTTATGATTAAAATACTCCAAGGAGGTCTTAGAGACATTTTACGAAAAATCCGCATAACTATTTCTAAGTCGACCCAAACCTTATGGATTGCTTCTAAACTTCGAAACTTGAGTTTTATGAGTTCAATAAAGGTGTTTAATGGTATTTAAACTATTATGTGGTGAATCTAACTTGTTTTGATTTGAAAATGGAAATTTTTGTGAAAAGTGATAAAGGGAGACGAACCTTGTGATTTTCATGAATTAATCGTATTTGGCCGATGAAATGCTTATGTAACCTCTACTACACACATATGTGAATTGTGAGAATACAAGGCATAGGCAATTAAGCTTGTTTACTTGGTTTTGACTCAAATGTTCAATTAATTCATTGTTGTGATTTTGAGAGACGAACTTGACTAAAGATGACTTTTGTCAATCAATTGATTGTGAATCCTTTATGGAGAGTTATTATATGTTATGTGAGGATGATTAGTGGTGTGTTTATGTGACAACTACATGTTGTGTGATTTTTGGATGTTGTTGGTGATTGTATATATGATATGTGGTGGTGAATTGTTAATGATTGCATATATACAAGTATTGGTGATGGTGAGGTGATTATTGTTTGTGTGAACATATGCATTGTAGTTGAGTCATATGTTCATGCATACATGACTGATGGTGGTGGATTTATATCCAATGGAGGTGATTACGATGTTTTTGTTGCATCGAAGGTGACGACCTTGAGGTGTTTGGTACCACATGCATCTAGATGAGTCTAGAGACATTGCATAAACTGTTGGTGGATTGGATTGCATTAAGATGTGTTTGATGATTGATTGTTGCTAATTGTACTTGCGGATTGAATTGTTAATTGTTGATTGACAAGGTGAGGTTGTGATATGTGTAAGATACACTTGTGGATATGAACTTGATATAATGATATTGAATGATCTTGGATTATTTACATGGTGTGAATATTGTGGAACTATGTATGAATTGTCATTCTTTATCCTTGATTATATCTTCCATTTCCAAAGTTCTTATTAATCTTATATGGATTATGATGATGTAATGCTAACCCTCAGTGGTTTACCACCTACCTTTCCGTATGGACGGGTAGATGGAGTGCAGGATGCTTAGTCTGTTTTGCTTGATGATGCCGAGGAGTGGAGTTCCTCTTTATTTGCAAGTGTTTAGATTAGGGCTCTGATCTAGGATAGTTCTTGCATGTTGCTTTATTGACTATGTATTTTGGAGTTGAGATATTGTTACATTTGAGATATGGAGGATATATTTTTATTATATTGAGATTGGGAGATGTTTATGGATTATATGTGTATGTTCCGCTGCTATGTATTGTGGTTTATTCGAAGACGTAGCATCTATTTCTAGAATATGGTTGTATATTCGTGCGTTTTACCGCTTATTAGAAATAGGGTGTTACAAGTTGGTATCAGAGCCGTGGTCAGTCTTGTTTGGACTAATAGACTAGTGTATGTTGATTTACCCTGTTAGTATGTGAATGGTAATGAGTTACCTTCGGTACTTGTTCTTGTGTTGTTGTGCTGTTGTTCTTATCTGTTGGTTGGTTTTGTGTAGAAGTGAGATGGCTGGTGGTAGAGATGATGCAGCGATTGCTCAGGTTTGGCTTCGATGGCTCAAGTGTTGGCTCAAGCTAATGAGCAGGCGGCAGTTGGTCATCGTGATCCTGGTGAGGCGGAGGAGCGAAGGTTGGATCGTTTCTTGCGAAACAGTCCGCCGACGTTCAAGGGTAGATATGACCCGGATGGAGCTCAGAGTTGGGTGCAGGCCATGGAGAGGATCTTCCGTGCTATGGTGACTAGTGAGGACCAGAAGGTCAGGTTGGCTACTCATATGCTTGCAGAGGAGGCTGAGTATTGGTGGACCAATGCTAAGAGAAGGCTTGAGGCTGGTGGAGCTGTGACTTGGGCTAGGTTCAAGACTGAGTTTTTGAGGAAGTACTTTCCTGAGGATTTGAGGACTAAGAAGGAAGTGGAGTTCTTGAACTTGAAGCAAGAGAACCGTTCAGTGGCTGAGTATGCGGCAAAGTTTGAGGAGCTTTCGAGGTTTTGCCCGTACATCAATGCGGAGGATGCTATGGTCTCTAAGTGTGTAAAGTTTGAGAGTGGCTTGAGGCCCGACATCTACCAGTATATGTGTATTCAGGAGATCCGTGATTTTGATACTTTGGTGCATAAGTGTCGTATGTTTGATGATGCTGGAAGGGCTAAGGTTAATCACTACAAGGCTCAAAATGAGAAGAAAGGAAAGGGGCATGGATTTGGGAAGCCGTACAACAAAGACAAAGGCAAGAAGAGAGAATCTGGTGGAGGTTCTAAGGTGAATGTTGCTGAGGTGAGGTGCTACAAGTGTGGCACATTGGGTCATTTTGCTAATGATTGCAAGAGTGGTGAGAAGTGCTACAAGTGTGGAGAAGCAGGTCACAAGGCTGCTGAGTGCAAGAAGGAGATCACTTGCTACAATTGTGGTGAGAAGGGGCATATCAGTACTAAGTGTACCAAGCCGAAGAAGGCGGCGGGGAAGGTGTTTGCATTGAATGCGGAAGAGGTGGAGCATCCTGATAATCTCATCTGAGGTATGTGTTTTATCAATAGTACTCCTTTGATTGCAATTATTGATACTGGTGCTACTCATTCTTTTATCGCGGCGAGTTGTGTTGAGCGTTTCGGTTTGGTTGTGACTCCGTTGTCTCGTGGGATGGTTATTGATACCCCGGCTAGTGGTTCAGTGACTACTTCTTTAGTGTGTGTTAAGTGTCCTGTTAGTTTTGGTAATGTTGACTTTGAGTTGGATCTTGTGTGTCTTCTGTTGAAGCATATGGACGTAATTTTTGGTATGGATTGGATGTTGACTTTTGGTGTTAACATTAATTGTTTGACCAAGAGTATAACATTTTCTAAACCGGTAGCTGAAGAAGGTGGAAGGTTCTTAACCGCGGAGCAAGTGAAGAAGTCTTTGGATGGCGAAGCTTGTGTGTTCAGGATGTTTGCTTCCTTGAAGGAGAATAGTGAGAAAGGAGTTGGTGATTTGCCGGTAGTGCAAGAATTTCCAGAAGTTTTTCTGGACGACATTACCGAGTTACCACCGGAGAGAGAGGTTGAGTTTGCAATTGATTTGGTACCTGGAACGAGTCCTATTTCGATTGCGCCTTATCGGACGTCTGCATCAGAATTGGGTGAGTTGAAGAAACAGTTGGAAGAGTTGCTCGAGAAACAGTTTATCAGGCCGAGTGTTTCTCCGTGGGGCGCTCCAGTGTTGTTGGTTAAGAAGAAAGATGGAAGCATGAGGTTGTGTGTGGATTATCGGCAGTTGAACAAGGTGACAATCAAGAATCGGTATCCGCTCCCGAGGATTGATGATTTGATGGATCAGTTGGTTGGTGCGGAAGTGTTTAGCAAGATTGATTTGAGATCAGGATATCATCAGATTAGAGTGAAGGCGGAAGATATATCCAAAACTGCGTTCAGAACGAGGTATGGACACTATGAGTATTCTGTGATGCCATTTGGAGTGTCTAATGTGCCAGGTGTCTTCATGGAATATATGAATAGGATATTTCATCCTTTTCTGGACCGTTTTGTGGTGGTGTTTATAGATGATATTTTGGTGTATTCGAAGTCTGAAGAAGAGCATGTCGAGCATTTGAGGATTGTGTTGGGAGTCTTGAAGGAGAATACGTTGTTTGCTAAGTTGTCGAAGTGTGAGTTTTGGTTGCGGGAAGTGAGTTTCCTTGGTCATGTGATTTCTAAAGGTGGTATTGTCGTGGATCCGTCGAAGGTTGATGCAGTGTTGCAGTGGGAATCACCTAAGTCCGTATTTGAGGTTAGAAGCTTTCTTGGATTGGCAGGTTACTATCGGAGGTTCATTGAGGGATTCTCTAAGTTGGCGTTGCCATTGACGCAGTTGACTCGGAAAGGACAAGCTTATGTTTGGGATGCTAAGTATGAGAAGAGTTTCCAAGAGTTGAAGAAGAGGTTGACTTCAGCCCCAGTGTTGATTTTGCCGAATCCGAAGGAATCTTTTGTTGTTTATTGTGATGCTTCTAAGATGGGTCTTGGTGGTGTGCTTATGCAGAATCGTCAGGTTGTGGCTTATGCTTCCAGGCAGTTGAAAGTGCATGAGAAGAATTATCCAACTCATGACTTAGAATTAGCGGCTGTCGTGTATGTGTTGAAGATTTGGAGGCATTATCTGTATGGTTCTAAGTTTGAAGTGTTTAGTGACCATAAGAGTTTGAAGTACTTGTTTGACCAGAAAGAGTTAAATATGAGGCAGAGGAGATGGTTGGAGTATCTTAAGGATTTTGACTTCCAGTTGAGCTATCATCCTGGAAAGGCCAATGTTGTTGCTGATGCTTTGAGTAGGAAGTCATTGCATATGTCCGCTTTGATGATGAAAGAGTTGGAGTTGATTGAGCAGTTTCGAGACTTGAGTTTAGTTAGCGAGTTAACGCCGGATGGTGTGAGGTTGGGAATGTTGAAGCTGACAAGTAATATTGTGGAGGAGATCAAGAATGGTCAAAAGGAAGATTTGGAACTTGTAGATCGAGTGGTGTTGGTTAATCAAGGCAAAGGTGGAGACTTTAGATTGGATGAGAACGGTGTTTTGATGTTTCGTGATCGTGTTTGTGTGCCAAGTGTTCTTGAGCTTAAGAGACAGATTTTGGAAGAAGGTCATAGAAGTAGTTTGAGTATTCATCCAGGAGCGACTAAGATGTACCAAGATTTGAAGAGGTTGTTTTGGTGGCCTGGAATGAAGAAAGAGATCGCAGAGTTTGTGTATGCTTGTTTGGTTTGTCAGAAGTCTAAGATTGAACATCAGAAACCGTCGGGTTTGATGCAACCGTTGTTTGTGCCAGAGTGGAAGTGGGACAGTATCTCTATGGACTTTGTTGGAGCGTTACCGAAGACTGTTAAGGGTTTTGATTCGATTTGGGTGATTGTTGATCGGTTGACAAAGTCGGCACATTTTGTTGCTATCAAGACCGGTATGTCTGTGGCGAAGTTGGCCGAGATCTACATTGAGCAGATTGTTAGATTGCATGGTATTCCTTCTAGTATTGTGTCGGATCGGGATCCGAAGTTTACTTCAAAGTTTTGGGAGAGTTTGCAAGTTGCTTTGGGAACTAAGTTGAGGTTGAGTTCTGCTTATCATCCTCAGACTGATGGTCAGACAGAGAGGACTATTCAGAGTTTGGAAGATTTGTTGAGAGCTTGTGTGTTGGAGCAAGGTGTCAGTTGGATTGAATGTTTACCGTTGATTGAGTTTACTTACAACAACAGTTTTCATTCTAGTATTGGAATGGCACCGTTCGAAGCTTTGTATGGTCGAAGATGTAGGACGCCGTTGTGTTGGTATGAGTCAGGAGAGAGTGCTTTGTTAGGACCGGAAGTTGTGCAAGAGACGACCGAGAAGGTTAAGATGATTCAAGAGAAGATGAAAGTGTCTCAGAGTAGACAGAAGAGTTATCATGATAAGAGGAGGAAAGATATTGAGTTTCAGGTTGGTGATCATGTGTTTTTGAGAGTGAATCCTGTAACCGGTGTTGGACGTGCTTTGAAGTGTCGGAAGTTGACTCCTCGTTTTGTTGGACCGTTTGAGATTGTTGAGAAGGTAGGGGTTGTAG
Organism: Medicago sativa; assembly: GCF_051527215.1. Classification (NCBI taxonomy): domain Eukaryota; kingdom Viridiplantae; phylum Streptophyta; class Magnoliopsida; order Fabales; family Fabaceae; genus Medicago; species Medicago sativa. The sequence goes on from NC_140751.1 coordinate 38,623,047, forward strand.
CGTATCGGATTGCGTTACCACCATCTTTGTCGAATCTTCATGATGTGTTTCATGTGTCTCAGTTGCGGAAGTATGTGTATGATGCGTCTCACGTGATTCAAGTGGATGATTTGGAAGTAAGAGATAATTTGACTGTTGAGACTTGGCCAGTGAGGATTGAGGATCGTGAAGTGAAACGTTTGCGTGGCAAGGAGGTCGTTTTGGTTAAAGTGATTTGGGTTGGACCGACTGGGGAGAGTGCCACTTGGGAATCAGAGAGTAGGATGAGGGTTGCGTATCTAGAGTTGTTTCCTTCAGGTAATTTTCGAGGGCGAAATTCTTTTTAGTGGGGGAGAGTTGTAACAGCCCGATTTTTCGCTAGATTTATTTTATTTATTATTTATGTGTGCTATACGTGCTGATGTGTGATTATTTGCCTCTGTGTGTATTTTTGGTTGGGATTCGTAGAATTCGGTGTTAGAAGGGTATTTTAGACATTTTGGACTTAGAGGTATTTTGGTCATTTTGAGGGCAGGGGTAATTTTGTAATTTTTGCTGAAAGTTATTTTTAGTGCTTAGTGAGGGTTTTATTTTACTAAGTGTTGGAGAGTGTAGTAATTATTTTAATTACCATTAAGTGACCGTTAGTGTTATAATTTACCATTAAGTGAGTAGTGACATTTTGAGTGTTAGAATAGAAATGGGTTAGGCCCATTAAGGTTTAAGAGATAAGCCCTATTGAGTAGAGCTAGTATATAAACTCTAGTTGTTGGTGAAACTAGGTTTTACAAACATTTATCATTTCATTTCATTTGAGAGAAGAGATAGAGATAGAGAGAAGAAAGGGTTTAAAGAGATTGAAGAGGAAGGTTAGAGCTAGAAGAGGGATTCACCATCTAGGAGCTAAATTGAAGCTTGGGGTAGAGATTCTTGGTGTTAGAGGTAAGAGGGTTAGATTTCAACCATAATTCATATCTTTTTCTCTTTACCCATTTTGTTAAATTGATGAATTGAATCTAATTGTTGTAAAATTCGTGCATAATTGTTGTTGTTATGTTTGGGAACATGGTTTATATGATAATTGCATGTTAGTATGTGAATTAACATGTTTAAATGCATAGTTGTTGGTGCTTTGTGTTCTTGAGCAAGTTTGATGAGAAATGAAGTTGTGATAATGAATTGTGCATGAATTTGTGTTCATTAGTTGTTGTTATTGATTTGAAACATGTTGTTGTTGGATTGGTGCTTTGGGTATTAAGATTGATGATTTGATGAAGAGATTTTGGGTCGTTGTTGAAAGTTGAGGAAGTGATGATATTTTGGTGAATTTTGTTATGTTGATGAATTTGATGTGTTGATGTGTTAATCTCAAAACTTATGCAAGTTTAAGTGTTTTGAAGTTTATGTGACCTATGAACATCTTTGGGATTGAGTTTTGAGGTTGGGATGATCAAAATTGGGATTTTGGGGTAAAAAGGGGTTGGAACCGTCACATTTTGAACTGCTGTGAAGCCCAGAATGGGCCACCGATTTGCCAAAATCGGCCACCGATTTCTCGGTTGATTTTCCAGTTTTGACTCGGGAAAAATCGGCCACCGATTTCCCAAAATCGGCCACCGATTTTGTCAGGCGAATCTGGGAAATATTCACGTTTTTCACCCTTTTTCGTTTTGAATTGGCTTTTGGTGTAAACATGAAAGTTGTAGATAATTTTGTTAGCTTTCCAATGGCTTTGGTTTGACTTGAAAATGATTTTTGGTTTTTGAGTTATGATGAAAATACTCCAAGGAGGTCTTAGAGACATTTTACGAAAAATCCGCATAACTATTTCTAAGTCGACCCAAACCTTATGGATTGCTTCTAAACTTCGAAACTTGAGTTTTATGAGTTCAATAAAGGTGTTTAATGGTATTTAAATTATGATGTGGTGAATCTAACTTGTTTTGATTTGAAAATGGAAATTTTTGTGAAAAGTGATAAAGGGAGACGAACCTTGTGATTTTCATGAATTAATCGTATTTGGCCGATGAAATGCTTATGTAACCTCTACTGCACACATATGTGAATTGTGAGAATACAAGGCATAGGCAATTGAGCTTGTTTACTTGGTTTTGACTCAAATGTTCAATTAATTCATTGTTGTGATTTTGAGAGACGAACTTGACTAAAGATGACTTTTGTGAATCAATTGATTGTGAATCCTTTATGGAGAGTTATTATATGTTATGTGAGGATGATTAGTGGTGTGTTTATGTGACAACTACATGTTGTGTGATTTTTGGATGTTGTTGGTGATTGTATATATGATATATGGTGGTGAATTGTTAATGATTGCATATATACAAGTATTGTTGATGGTGAGGTGATTATTGTTTGTGTGAACATATGCATTGTAGTTGAGTCATATGTTCATGCATACATGACTGATGGTGGTGGATTTATATCAAATGGAGGTGATTACGATGTTTTTGTTGCATCGAAGGTGACGACCTTGAGGTGTTTGGTACCACATGCATCTAGATGAGTCTAGAGACATTGCATAAACTGTTGGTGGATTGGATTGCATTAAGATGTGTTTGATGATTGATTGTTGCTAATTGTACTTGCGGATTGAATTGTTAATTGTTGATTGACAAGGTGAGGTTGTGATATGTGTAAGATACACTTGTGGATATGAACTTGATATGATGATATTGAATGATCTTGGATTATTTACATGTTGTGAATATTGTGGAACTATGTATGAATTGTCATTCTTTATCTTTGATTATATCTTCCATTTCCAAAGTTCTTATTAATCTTATATGGATTATGATGATGTAATGCTAACCCTCAGTGGTTTACCACCTACCTTTCCGTATGGACGGGTAGATGGAGTGCAGGATGCTTAGTCTGTTTTGCTTGATGATGCCGAGGAGTGGAGTTCCTCTTTATTTGCAAGTGTCTAGATTAGGGCTCTGATCTAGGATAGTTCTTGCATGTTGCTTTATTGACTATGTATTTTGGAGTTGAGATATTGTTACATTTGAGATATGGAGGATATATTTTTATTATATTGAGATTGGGAGATGTTTGTGGATTATATGTGTATGTTCCGCTGCTATGTGATGTGACATGATCTTTATGCATGTATGTATTGTGGTTTATTCGAAGACGTATCATCTATTTCTAGAATATGGTTGTATATTCGCGCGTTTTACCGCTTATTAGAAATAGGGTGTTACATTCCCCTCAATGCAACCGACAAAGATTGCCAAGTATTTTCATATCCCTTCCACAAAAAACAGTATTTCCATATTATTTTATTACTTTCACAAAAAACAGTATTTCCATATTATTTTATTAATATAAGTTACTCTTCCTTAGCCTTTGATCAATTGTAAAAAACGTGAGCAAAAAATTATGGTAAAGATTGGACTTTAAATCCTCTAAAAAAATATTAGTAACAAACGTGAGCAAAAAATAATGCTAAAGATTGGACTTTAAATTCTCTAAAAAAAATTAGTAACAAACGTGAGCAAAAAATGTTGTTAAAGATTGGACTTGAAATCCTCGAAAAAAAAAAGATTAGTACCAAACGTGAGCAAAAAATATTGTTAAAGATTGGACTTTAAATCCTCTAAAAGAAGATTAGTAACAAACGTGAGCAAAAAATATTGTTAAAGATTGGACTTTAAATCCTCTAAAAAAATTTTTAGTAACAAACGTGAGAAATATTTTTTGTTAAAGATTTGACTTTAAATACTCTAAAAAAAGATTAGTATCAAACGTGAGCAAAAAATAATGTTAAAGATTGGACTTTAAATCTTCTGAAAAAAGATTAGTAACAAACGTGAGCAAAATATAATATTAAAGATTGAACTTTGAATCCTCTAAAAGAAGATTAGTAACAAACATGAGTAAAAAATATTGTTAATGATTGGACTTTAAATCTTCTAAAAAAAAGATTAGTAACAAACGTGAGTAAAAAATAATGTTAAAGATTGGACTTTAAATCCTCTAAAAAAATATTAGTAACAAACATGCATGAGCAAAAAATAATAATGTTAAAGATTGGACTTTAAATCCTCTAAAATAAAGATTAGAACTCAAAATATTTTAGAAAAAGATTTGTTAGCGCTATATTAAATATTAATTATCTATCAGTTTCCAGGAGAAGAACATAATTTGTTGTCATTTGATGAGGTTGAAGGGGATACTCATAACTTATATCAACAGAAATCCCTAAACTCAATTGCTCAAAGAAGTATCCCACCACATATTTTATAGGTAAAAAAGGTGCGCCTTTGATGTTGTTGCGAAACATATACCCTAGATATGGCCTGTGTAATGGAACACGATTGTTATCTCGTGGTTTATTTAAGGATATGTTGGATATGGAAATCCTAACAGAAAGCAATGATGGAAAAAGAGCATTCTTGCCCAAAATTAAATTAAAAATAATTGTGAGTTCAGGACTTCCCTTTGTGCTTAGTAGAAAACAGTTTCCCGTTAGACTAAGTTTTGCGATTACCATAAATAAGTCACAAGGGCAGACCATTCCCAATGTCGAAATCTATCTTCCACGACATGTTTTCAGCCATGGTCAATTATATGTAGCTTTATCAAGAGAAATTTTTCAAAATTCAACAAAAATTCTCGTTAATGAACTGAAAATAGAAGGAGAAGATGGTTGTTTTTGGATTGATGATGAGGATTGAAAATATGCTCTGGAGATTTTTTATGCGATTTTAACACTGTTCACTTTAGGAAACCCACTTTCAAAGAAAACCACCCACCACCACCAAACCGCCTCCACACACCATGACCACCGCCCCAAATTCTGATCCCAATCCACAAAAATTTGTTGTTCCTTGGCCTTGTATGCAAGCATATGATATCCCTTCACCCAAACCAATCACCAAAACCACCATCAGCACCACCAATACAACCATGCAGCAAAAAACTTTTGCCCAAGCCCTAACCAATGTTTGTGATATACCACTGAGCCAGCTTCCTCAACCATGTTTGAAGGGCGATCAGCTAGCAATTGAGATCCCTGAAGATGAGTACTTAGCAGGAGTTGAAGAATGCAAATTTGGCTTACAAGGGAGAATCATCTGGCCAAAAGGGTCAAGTCCAATCACCATTGAAAACTTGCGCAGTAAGTTGTCTGTGTTGTGGAAATCCATTGGTAGGTGGGGAATCACATCTATTGGCAAAGGTTTTTATGAGTTCACGTTTTCAACCCTTGAGGACATGAAAAGGGTTAGGTCAGTAGGCTCTTGGTCTTTGAATCCAGGTATTTTAAAGCTTTTTGCTTGGTCAAAAGAGTTTAACCCTAATTTACAACAACAGACAACTGCACACGTTTGGTTGCGTATTTACGGTTTGTCGCAAGAATACTAGAGGAAAAAAATTCTATTTGCTATTGCATCCAGTGTAGGTACGCCGATATGCACAGACTCAATCACTAGTAAGCCTAGAATAGAGAGATCATTCGGACACTTTGCACGTGTGTTGGTTGATTTAGACCTGAGTCAGGAACTGAGATACAGGGTTCTTGTCGAAAGAAAAGGTTATGCGTTTTTTGTGGATTTTGAGTACGAGAATCTTCCGGATTTCTGTACACATTGTAATTTCTCTGGCCACTCCTTGGAAAATTGCAAAAGATTGAAAGAAAATAAGGGTAAACAACCTTTGGTGTCTAATTCTAAGCCTCGGCAGGAATTTGTTCAGAAGACTAAACCGGCAGAAGTGGTGCCTGGAGAGTTACATACTAGAAGCAAGGATGATGTTGATCTAGAGATTGAAGTGAATGGAATACTAGAAGCACAGCTTGAAAAACAGAACAAGGATGCAACTAATGTCGTGAATGCTTGTGTTGATGATGAATCTCAAAGTAGCGATGATTCTGAGTTTGTGGAGGCCACGCAGCAAAACTTTGATTCTGAAAGCAGCGCTGGTTCTAGTTCAAAAAACACTGAGGAGGTTGTCCAACAGAACATGGAATTTCTCAAAGCTTCTTGGGCAAACTTGGCAGAAACCGCAGATAATGATGATTTACAAGAGTCTGCACCTTCAGCTCATGATAACAGGCAAGTTGTTCCCATTTTAAACCCTAATGTTGAACCTAATGACATCCATGCTGAACATACTACCAATACACATTTAGATACAGTTGGTTTTCAACAGGTCATATCTAGAAATTCCAAAAAATTGAATAAAGTTACTGTAGTACAGAAAGCTTCTGGTATTAAGAATAACTACCCAATTAGATCAAGGGTTGGTGCATCCAAATCCTTGAAATGAAGTGTCTCTACTGGAACCTCAGGGGGATTGCCAACTCCCCAACTAGGTTGGCTCTTAAGAAACTTATAGTTACTAATAAACCTGACTTTATTTTTGTGTCCGAACCTTGGCTTGATATTTCAAAATTTTCCAGTTTTTGGCTTCACAGACTTGGTTACAAATTGTTTAGTGTCAACAATAGAGGTAATATCTCCCCTAACCTTTGGTGTTTTTGTTCCATAAACCTGAACCCTGTTATCATTCACATTGATGAGCAGCTTGTCTCTTTTCAAATTGTCCACAATGGTAAAACTTTTGCTATTGCTGCCATATATGCATCAACTTGTCACATAAAAAGAAGAATCCTATGGGATACCCTCACCCACCTCCTAACCAGCCATCCCCTCCCTTGGTGCATGATAGGGGATTTCAATACCATATTAGGCACTCATGAACAAAGAAGTAACTTTAGGCCTCTTGCAACCCCCATCAATGACTTTCAAACTTGGTCCGACTTAAACAACCTCATCCATATCCAAACTAGAGGTGCAGCATTCACTTGGTCCAATGGTAGAAGAGGAAGATACCATATTCAAAGACGTTTAGACAGAGTCATTTGTAATCAAGAATGGTTCAATGTGTGCAATTCGGTTAGCTGCTCTACTCTTACCAAACTCAGATCCGATCATTTTCCACTGTTATTTGAATTCAAAAATGATGATATTCATTATGTCTCTCAATTCAAATTCTTGAAAATATGGATTGCTCATGAGGATTGTATTAATGTGGTCAAAAACAGTTGGAATACTCCCTTTGTAGGTTGTCCTATGTATATACTATCTGAAAAACTCAAACACTTGAAACAAGCTTTAAAGTTATGGAATGTCAACACTTTTGGAAATGTGCACAATCAAGTGAAGAATGCCAAAGACAAAGTAGAAAAAATTCAAGAAGAAATAGACAGTGTAGGTCATTCTGATGATCTCATGCTTGCTGAAAAGAATGCGCAGATTGGTTTAGAGGAAGCTTTGAATATTGAAGAGATATTTTGGCAACAAAAATCCAAAATCAAATGGCATAGTGAAGGTGACCGCAATACAACATACTTCCATAGAGTGGCCAAGATCAAAAATGCCTCCAACCTTATTACCTCCATTTCTAATGGTGATACTGTGTTAACTGACCCTAAAGATATCTCTGAGCATATTGTCAATCACTTCTCTTCCATCTTCAACAATACTACAAATACTATAGATAATGGTTTAGTGAATGAAGTGATCCCATCTTTGATCACAGATAGAATTAACAACATGCTTACTCTTATTCCCTCTGATGAGGAAATCCATCAAGCAGTTTTTTCATTAAATAAAGATAGTGCCCCTGGTCCTGATGGATTTGGAGCACTATTTTTTCAAACTTTTTGGAACATTGTCAAAAATGATGTTTCAAAGGCTATTTTACAATTTTTTACAACTGGTTGGATTTTGCCAAATTTTAATGCTAACAACATTGTGCTTATTCCTAAAACTAACAATGCAGCTTCTGTAGGTGATTATAGACCAATTGCAATTGCTAATTTCAAGTTCAAAATCATCTCTAAAATCATTGCAGACAGGCTTGCAAAGATTATGCCAGCAATTACATCTATTCAACAGAGAGGTTTTATCAAAGGGAGATCTATTAAAGATTGCATTTGTCTCACATCTGAAGCCATCAACTTACTGAACAAAAGATCCCATGGAGGAAATTTGGCTATGAAAATAGATATTGCTAAGGCCTTTGACACTCTTGATTGGAACTTCCTTCTTAATGTTCTAAAGAAGTTTGGTTTTAATGAGAGATTCTGCAAATGGATCCATTCCATTCTCTTATCCGCAAAACTTTCAGTCTCTATCAATGGTAAATTACATGGTTACTTCTCTTGCTCTAGAGGAGTGAGACAAGGAGATCCCTTATCCCCTCTTCTCTTCTGCCTTGCTGAAGAAGTTATTAGCAGAAGTTTGACTAGACATGTTGTGAATGGCAAGCTGAAACTGATGCAAGGTACTAGAGACATTGCAATTCCTTCCCACATCCTTTATGCTGATGACATGATGATATTTTGCAAAGGTACTACTTCAAACCTTAACTGCCTGAAGAACATTTTTCTTGCTTATGCTGAAACATCTGGACAGATGGTCAATCCTCAGAAGTCTTCAATTTATGGTGGCTCTATTTCCAATCATAGGCTGAATCATATTGCTAATATTAGTGGTTTTAAAATTGGCTCCTTCCCATTTACATATTTAGGAGTTCCAATCTTCAAAGGCAAACCTAAAAAAATCATATTTTCAACCAATTGCTGATAAAGTAAAATTGAAGCTTGCAGCTTGGAAAGCCTCTCTCCTCTCCATGGCAGGTAGAGTGCAACTAATTAAGAGTGTGGCTCAGAGCATGCTCCTTCACTGTTTATCTATCTATTCTTGGCCTGTCAGTCTGATTAAAGATATGGAAAAATGGATGAGAAATTTCCTTTGGAGTGGTGACATCAATAAAAAGAAGTTAGTAACTGTTGCTTGGCACAAATCTTGCAAACCTCTGAAGGAGGGAGGTCTTGGAATCAGGAATCTCTCTGATATTAATGAAGCTGGTAATCTCAAGTTGTGTTGGGAAATTGTTCAATCTGACTTGCCTTGGGCATCTTTTGTTAGAAGCAGGGTCCTTCGAAATAAGAATCCTATTAGATATCATATATCTTCCTCAATTTGGAGTAGTGCTAAACACAAGCTGCCCACCATTCTCAACAACACATCTTGGCAGCTAGGCAATGGGGAATCGATAAATTTTTGGTGCGACAATTGGTGTAAGATCCCTTTCGTTGATTTATTCAATATTCCACCACTTCTTCACAGTTCTTTACAGTCAACAGTTTCTCAATTCATCAACAACAACAATTGGTGTGTCCCTCAAGATATCCTTCAGGTTTTCCCTAATCTGCAACAAAGTCTAAACTTGGTCACTATACCTTTGATTCAAAAAGAGGACAAGCTCATTTGGAAGAAATCTCATGATGGGAATTTATCATTCAAAGATGCTTATCTATTTCAGAGTGCTTCCAATCATCAACATCCCAGCTGGTCTAAAATTATTTGGAATGTCGCTATTCCACCATCAAAATCTCTCCTTACTTGGAGAATTCTTCATGAAAAAATGCCAACGGACGAGCATCTCATTCAAAGAGGATGTCAAATTCCCTCTATCTGCAGTATGTGTGCCTTGGCTTCAGAATCTTCAGTTCATCTTTTTCTGGAATGTAACTTTGCTCAACAAATTTGGAATTGGTTGAGATCCATTCTGAATACCAACTTCAACCTTACCTCTTTTTTGGATCCTATGAAAGCTATTGATAGAAATTGGCCCCCTCAATGCAAGGTGGTCATTCTAGCGGCCATTATCAGTTGTTACAACACCATTTGGTTCTGCAGAAACCAAAAAAGATATCAAGACAAGATCATCAACATCAGAACCGCAAAGAATTTGATTATATCTAGCACGAACATGGCTGGTAATCTTACTACTCTTTCTTCACGAGCCTCCATGTCTGAATTTGTCATTCTAAAGCATTTTGATGTTAAAGTTAAACCTCCTAAACCTCAAATCATCAAAGAAGTAATTTGGGCCCCCCCTATTGCAAACTGGGTGAAGTGTAACTCAGACGGTGCATCTATAGTTGTCCTGGAGCTGCGGCCTGTGGAGTTTTTAGAAACTCCAATTCAGACTTTCTAGGAGCTTTTGCAGTTAATCTTGGAATCTCTAATGCTTTATGCTCAGAACTTATAGGTGCTATGTTGGCCATTGAGATAGCTCACAGGATGAATTGGCGGTATCTTTGGTTAGAAACTGATTCAATGTTAGTTTCCTCGGCTTTCAAGTCTTCCAAAGTGGTCCCTTGGCATTTACAAAACAGATGGAACAATTGTATTCATCTCATCTCTTCCATGCATTTCTTTGTCACTCATATTTATAGGGAAGGAAACAAATGTGCTGACATACTTGCAAACATTGGTCTATCTACTGCTTCTCATGTTTGGTTTTCTCAACCTCCTGATTATATTAGGGCAGACTTAGTGACTAATAAGCTAGGTTTACCTAACTTTAGAATTGCTTAACCTTGAGGGTTTTGGTTTTATGTCCCCCCTCTTTCTTGTTTTGTATCTTTCTTTTTCCTATATATATATTTTGGGGTTGCAGCAGCCGCTGTAATCTCCTTTGCTTAAAAAAAAATAGAAGGAGAAGATGGAGACTAAATTTTATATGCAGGCAAACTAAATAGGTTGAGTTCAAAAAATAATGATCATTTTCCCTTCCTTAGCCTTTGATCAATTGTAACAAACGTGAGCAAAAAATAATGGTAAAGATTATACTTTAAATCTTTTAAAAAAATATTAGTAACAAACGTGAGCAAAAAATAATGCTAAAGATTGGACTTTAAATCCTCTAAAAAAAAGATTAGTAACAAACGTGAGCAAAAAATATTGTTAAAGACTGGACTTGAAATCCTCGAAAAAAAAGATTAGTGACAAACGTGAGCAAAAAATAATAATGTGAAAGATTGGACTTTACATCCTCTTAAAAAAGATTAGTAACAAACGTCGTGGGCCAAAAATAGTGTTAAAGATTGGACTTTCAATCTTCTGGAAAAAAAAGATTAGTAACAAACGTGAGCAAAATATAATGTTAAAGATTGGACTTTAAATCCTCTAAAAAAAGATTAGTAACAAACGTGAGCAAAAAATAATGTTAAAGATTGGACTTTAAATCCTCTGAAAAAAGATTAGAACTCAAAATATTTAAAAAAAAAGATTTGTTAGCACTATATTAAATATTAATTATCAATCAGTTTTCAGGAGAAGAACATAATTTGTTGTCATTTGACGAGGTTGAAGGGGATACTCATAACTTATATCAACAGGAATTCCTAAACTCAATTGTTCAAGGAAGTACCCCACCACATATTTGAAAGGTAAAAAAAGGTGCACCTTTGATGTTGTTGCGAAACATAGACCCTAGATATGGTTTGTGTAATGGGACACGATTGTTATGTCGTGGTTTATTTAAGAATATGTTAGATGTAAAAATCCTAACAGGAAGCAATGCTGAAAAAAGAGCATTCTTGCCCAAAATTAAATTAAAAATAAATGTGAGTTCAGGACTTCCCTTTGTGCTTAGTAAAAAATAGTTTCCCGTTAGACTAAGTTTTGCTATTACCATAAATAAGTCACAAGGGCAGACCATTCGCAATGTCGGAATCTATCTTCCACGACATGTTTTCAGCCATGGTAAATTATATGTAGCATTACCAAGAGGAGTTTCTCAAAATTCAACAAAAGTACTCATTAAAGAAGGGAAAATAGAATGAGAAGATTGAGACTTTACGAAAAATGTAGTTCTTAAAGATATTTTTTTATCGTAATCATAGCAATGTTTCTTTTACATAACATGTCATTCATGCATTTATGTTATGATGTTGCTAATTACTATTAGAATAAACAATAAATGATCATTATTTTATCTTAATTTTATATGTAGGCAAACTAAAATATATTGAGTTCAAAAATAATTTTGTTATATGCCATAACAATATTTTGTTTATAAATCAATATATCAATAATTTCCATTAATATTTAAAAATTTTAAAATTTTAATCAAAATTATACGAACAAACATAAGAAAATAATCACATGCGTTAGCGCAGTAGAATGAGAGGACAGACGGGCACGATAGTGCCCGTCTTTCCGCTAGTTTCTATAAATGATTTGCGACCCATTTTCCGACTAGGAAACTCTAATTTATACATAAAGAAAATAACTGGCAAATGCCTAATCCCTTTAAATTTGCATGGACGGTGGCTACGTCTCCGTTCTTATTATGATACTTCACCTTCAAGTGGAGAGTTGAGGTGACTGCATCGAACGCCACTAAGGTGGGGCGCCCTAAGATACATTTGTAGATGGACACGTCCGGTATTACTAGGAAGGACACTTCGACCATACGTTCGTACGCTCCCTTTCTGAAGGATTGTTATACCCTAATTTTGGACCTAAAAATACTAGCTCAATTCTTCTTTCCTTGCATTTTAAGTCATTTGAATTTGTCTCTGATCAATTGCATATTTCTCTGCATTTTATTTCAATGTTACTTGCAAAATTCATGAAAAAGGGTATTTTAGTTATTTCCTGCATTCAAACTCATTTTAGTCCTTGAAAATTGTTTGTGTCTTTTCATTTGATTTGTATAAGTCCTTGTTTCACTCTCATGTTAAAATCCATTTCAAAAAATTACATTAGAAGTCATTTTGAGTCAGTTTAGCCCCTAGGGGCATTTTAGTCATTTCCTATGTTAAAATTTCTTTCAATCTTTGAAAAATTGTTTGAGTCTTTTCAATTGGTTTGAATAAGTTCTTGTCTCAATCTCATGTCAAAATCCATTTCAAAAATTACATTTAAAGTCATTTTGAGTCAGTTTAGCCCCTAGGGGCATTTCAGTCATCTCCTGTATTAAAACTCTGTTTAATCTCTAAAAATTGTCTCTGAGTCTTTTAATTTGCTTGTATAAACTCTTGCTTTATTTCCCTGTTAAAAAACCGTTTTAAAAATTGCATTTGAGTCATTTTGAGTCATTTTAGTCCCTCGGGGCATTTTGGTCATTTCACACGAAATTTTGGCAGAGAGAGGTTACTTTAAAGTACCTCATTTATGTAATTGGTTCATTTCAGTCCTTTTTGTTGATTTTATTTTTGGTTTCACTTTACGTTATTTTCAATTACATTTTTTACCAATTTTATTTTAATTACATTTTAGTCTTTTTGTTATTTTGCGCTTTAGTCCTTTATTTTTAGTTAATTGCAAATCTGTCCGGAAATTAGTTACAAGTCCAGTCCACGTGCCATTTTTCCATTGGTCAAGGCATTACAGTCATCAGCTATAAAAGCCAACTCATGGTCAAGGTCAAGGTCAAGAATTCAGACCCATTCATTCAGTGACAACTCATCACAAACACTTTCACAATTTCTCTCTCCACCAAAACAGAATCAAAACCGAAAGTTCATCAAAAACAAAGATGAAGATTCATCTTCATCCTTGAACCCTAGTTCATCAAATTTTCCAGAATCATCACAATCCAAACTGAATTCATCCAAGATAATCACTGATTTCTCAGCAACAAATTGAATTCGTCTGAATTCAACACACAATTTCGCCAATTCCAGAAAAAACAAACGCAATCCGAGTTAGTTACAAATTGTAACAAACTCCAATTCCGTTCAAATCATCATCAGCACCACACCACCACCGTAGCCTACGATTCAAGGCCATATATATATCACAAATTCACAACCGTTCCTCAACAACAACAGATCGTGAACAAGAACAAAGTCCGAATCACACAAATCAAAATCGAATCCAGTGGAAGTGAGAAAGAAGGCGTGAGAATCGGACGATAACGGAATCGGAGTTGTACGAGGAAGGAAGCATCAGATCGGAACCAAATCAAGAGGTAAGGTTTCGAAACCATCTCTTCCTTTTCAAGCCTTTGATTTCCTTTTCGAAAAGTAAACTTTAGATCTAGAGTGTTGAGTGCGTGATTCCATAAAACTGAGGTCGTATTTGAAACGAACGTGGAAAGAGAAGCTCAGATTTGTATTTAGTTTTTGAAAAGGAGCGGTTTGACGCTCAGGCACGGTGGCTCCGACGCCGGAAGCCGGCCGGCCGCCGTGCGGGAAGTTGCAGTCACGTCGGAGAAGAAGGAGCAGATCAGAGCTTCTCCCTCTCCATTTTCGTTTTAGAGAGAGGATGTCTTGTGGATTATGAGGCTTTTCTTCATGTTTTTCCTTATATACCTGCTTCTTGATCCCACGCGCGCGCGTACACTGTTATGCCATGCTCCCTCGATGGATCTGAGCTTTGGATGTTGAATCTGATCCGTTTGGGTCGATCCAACGACTCCTGTGGCCTCAGATGATCCATTTCTATGGTTGTGTGTAGGCTTGGGCCTATTTCTTGCAGATCCTGTGTTTCCTCTTATTTTCTTGCTATTTTACACTTTGTTTTAGCTTTTTACACCTCTGATCATGCTCAAAATTACTTAAAAAATTTTATAACTTTTTGTACATGTTTCTTGTTATTCTTGTGATGTTTCTATGCATTTCGTTTACTGAAAATTTTGTTAAAAAATATTATCACATTTTCTTGCATTATTTCTTGATGTCATGTGAAAAAACCTATGAAAAATTGCTCAATTTCATTCTATGTTCTTGATGATTGTTTGGTATACATGTTATATGATTCTATGAATTTTTAGCTACTGTTTGTATATAATTTCGATGCTTGTGTGTGGACCTTGGTTAATTACTTGGTTTGCAAGTTACATTTGTGAATAAATAATGCAAATATGCCTAAGTTTACTTTGGAAATGTCAAGTTCATCGTGTTGCCTTAATTCTCATTTTAAGACCTGATTCTAAACCTTTGGAAAAATGTATTAGAGTGTGAGAATTTTAGGCAATAGGATTCTTGCATTTTGTGAGTAAATTTTAGTTATATTTTTGCACTTTTGGCTTTATTTTGTGAAGTTTTCTATGCTTTTGTCTTGATATTTTACTTGCTTTATTTTCTTTGATATTACCCTATGCTACTAACATTTTCTTGTTTCACGTTTCATACATCATAAGCATATTCTCCATCACACTTTCTCATCTCATTTCTTTACATTTCTTTTGCTTTTAATTCATTTGTGTGGGATTAAGTTCCCACAAGGAAGTAGTGTGTATGTAGGGAAATGATGTAATATGGACAATGGACTCTAAATATGTACACCGACACTCACACCGACACTAGCACACACCTCACATGGTTACTTTAGATGTATGCTTAGGTTATGCATGTTTAGATGTATGTTTAGGATTGCATGTTTAGATGAATGCTTAGGATTTACACTTAGAAAAATCAATTTTCCAAAACACTTGAACAACATCACTTGAAAACCTTTTCCAAAGAATATAGGAGTCAAAACTCCTTTGCATTTTCTCTTTATTTTCTTAATCAAATTTCAATGAAAATTAATCATACTTGACTTTTTTCCAAAATCACTAATCAAACCCCACTTTTTCTTAAATCTCAATGCTCATGAAGCCTCTCAATCTCCATTCTTCAAAATTCCAATTTTCAAACTTAAAATCAACCAACAAAAACAAAAAACATTTTTTGGAAGAGAACTACGGTGGATTTGATCCCTCAAAAGGGTACGTAGGCAAGGAACCAATATTCCTTCAATTCAAATAAAATAAAATCCAAACACTTTCTTCTCCCTCCAATTCTTGACTTAGTAAACTCTTAGGTGTAAATATCATTTTTCAAATAGCATTTAAAAATAAAGCGCATGCGTAGAAAGTAAAGACGGTTCCTATAGGATACTATAGTTGCTATAGGTGCCTAACACCTTCCTATAGCAAAACCAACTCCCGGACCTCGATTCTCAAGGGTTTTGCTTATTTTTTCCCTTCCCAAGAAAAAATGAGATATCAAAGGTTCAAAAGGTTCAAAAGTAATCAATGTTTGACACCCGAAAAACTAAGATAAAACAGCTGGCGACTTCATTGGGGAGATTCGAGAGTTACGCCTAGTCTTTATTTGCACGCTTGCGCCTTCGTTTTTGCTTGCTTCTTTTACTTGTTTTCTTATGTGAATAAATGTTTAAATTCTTGCTAACGTGTGGGGTGAGAATATCAAAAGTCCTACACCCGGGCTGAGTGAACTTAGGATTTAGGGGGGATATAATCGACAATTCATTCCGAGGGTTGCCTCGTGTATTGGATTATGCGATCAATCCCACATAGTTGAGGCATTTTGGGGGTGATGTTGTCGGCGCATGTTGTCGCGTTTAGGCACGTTACTTCTAATTGTTCTATGACGCTATGAACCGTAGATAACCAAACCCATCCATGGCCATTTTCTAGGATGTAGTGCGGAGGCTAAACCGAGTGTTGCCTCTGTTTTATCTTGGTTTTCGGGTGTCAAACATTGATTACGTTTTGAACCTTTTAAACCGGTGATATCTTATTTTTTCTTGGGAAGGGAAAAAGTAAGCAAAACCCTTGAGAATCGAGGTCCGGGAGTTGTTTTCGCTACGGGAAGGTGTTAGGCACCCATAACGACTATAGTAACCTATAGGAACCGTCTTTAATTTCTACGCGCGCGCTTTATTTTTAAATGCTATTTTGAAAAATGTTTATTTAAACCTAAGAGTTTCTAAGTGAAGAATTGGAGGGAGAAGAATGTTTTTGGATTTTTATTTTAGTTGAATTGAAGGAATTTTGTTCCTTGCCTACGTACCCGTTTAAGGGATCAAATCCACCGTAGTTCTCTTCCAAAAATGTTTTTGTTTTTGTTGGTTGATTTTAAGTTTGAAAATGGGAATTTTCGAGAATGAGAGAAAGAGGCCTCAAGGGCATGAGATTTATGAAATTGTGAGGTTGGATTAGTGATTTGCAAAAGAAAGTCAAAGTATGATTATTTTCATTGGATTTTTGATTAAGAAAATAAAAGGAAAATTCAATGGGGTTTTGGACCCCAAGGTTTATTAAGAAAAAAAAAGCTTGAGTGATATTGTTTATATTTTTTGGAAAATTGATTTTTCTAAGTATAAAGCCTAACCATACATCTAGACATACAATCCTAAACATACATCTAAACATGCATATTCTAGCTACATATCTAAAGTGAAGTGTGTGCATGTGTCGGTGCTTGTGTCGGTGTACATTATTAGAGTCCATTGTCCTTTACATCATGCCCTAATTACATTCTATGGCCTCTTTGCCAAGAAATTAAAAGCATGAAAGTAAAATATTACAAAAATTCCTAAATCTTTACATTCTAATTTTGCATGAAACTTAAAATGCAAGAAATGAAACTATAATGGAAGAATGAAGTATGCTTGTGGAGATGCTTGAAACATGAAACAAAATGGTTAGTGGCACAAGGAATAATAAGGATTGAAATGGATGCAAGTAAAATAGCATAGGAAAGTAATGAAACTTGACAAAAAAAAGTAGAAATCCTAGCACACAAAAGTGGTAAAATATGCCTAAACTTTGTCATAACATGCCCACAATCATAAGGCATACAATTTTCATGCCATGACAATCTTCAAAGAGTTTTATTTCAGCTATGGCATGAAAATTATAAGACAATATTACACCAAGAATTATGACACACTTTAAGCATATTTTGCACTTTATTTCCACAAACAATTATTTACATGACTTGTAAAACAAGAAATCAACAAATCAAACTCCAAAACAGTAAAGAATAGCATCAAATCAGAGGCATACACATTGCAAATTCTCATATCAAGGGTCAATATACCATAGCAAGATTTTGGGACCAAGAACATGCAAGAATTTCACAAGAAATTAACAAAAAGTAACATAAAATCACAAGAAAACTCCACATATATTTTTATCAACTTTAACATGCAACAATTATCACAAAAATACCACAAAACTCTCAAGAAATATGTGTGAAAATTTTTGGAGTTTTTAGAGAATTTTAGACACAAACACATATAAAATTTCACAATTTTTAACAAAAAATGGTAAACTTTTAACAAGAAAATACTACATATTTTTTAATCAAGATTTAACACATAAAAACACCAAAAAAATGTCAAGAAAATGATCAAGGATACATGAAAATTTTTTAGGAATTTTACCAAAGATTTTGAAACATGTGGGGGGTGCAAACAGCGAGAAATCACCAAGAACACACAGGGGAAGGGGGTGTACATAGCAGAAAAGAAAACATGCAGCAAGTAAACACCAATGGGCCAAGCAATTTTCGTAATGGGCTAAAAAACGGGTTAGGGAGATGGGTTAATGGATCATGGGCATGGGCATGGGTTATCAACACATATATAAGGGAGTTTTGCTGGTTTTTTCTTCATTTCTAACTTAAATTCTTCTCTCTAAAACACAAACTTTCCCCTCTCTCTCACTAAAACCAGATCGCCGGAGTTGAACTGAGGAAGACGACCGGAACAGCTCCGACGCGGTGGTCGGCCGGAGAGCCGCTGCGTCGGAGCCCTTTTTTTTGGCTTTTTTCGAAAATTTTCATATCAAAATACTCCTATCCTCCTCCTCTATTCAAATTCGACATTAATTTTCGAAGACAAACACCAAACAGCTCTAGATCTACCAATTCATTTCGAAATCTTAGAACAAGAATGGACAAGCAAACACAACGACGATTACCTTTCGTTAGATCGGAGAATCACTAAAGAAGGATGACGAAAGGCTTCAGATCGTTTCCCTCCCTTACTTTTGCTTCGTGAATCTGCTATGTCTCTGTCTTTGCATCGGTTTGGATCCTGCTTGTTTCGGTTGGAGACTCAAAAACGGACTGATTAGTAAGCTGCTTGAACGGTTTCGAACTCTTCTTGTTCTTGCTCTTTACGTTCAACAACCTAACACTGTTAGGAAGATCCGAAATGAAACTTCTCTGATGATGGAACCAAGAACAGCATTATCATGAATAACAACTTGTCTTAACAGCCATGATTCGTTTAGCTTCGACACCGCAGCGACGGAAAACTATATCAAAACCACCTTCACCGAGCTTCTCGAGGAAATCCAGATTTTCGAACGGTTTTCCTTCATTGAATTCTTCGTTTGGATCTGTTGTGCAGTTTAGGTATTTGATTCGAAAGTTTGAGTCGGATTTTTGTATTTCACCGTTTGAGTTCGATTTTGCTATCGCCGGTGGTGCTTGAATTCGATTCGGTGATGATTTGTGTTGAGGTTTGTGAGAAAGTCATGATAGATTGGTGGAGGTTTGAGGTTGTTAGGGATAAAAGGGGTGGCGGTTATGGAGGATTGTGGTGGTTATGGTTGTTGAAGATGGTGGTAGAAATTGGTTATGGTGGTTAAAGTGGTGGAGAAAAGTTTGTTAGGGTGGTGGAAAGTTAGTTAGAAGAGAGAGAAAGTGGGGAAGAAGAAAATAAAAAAGACTTTGTGAAATTTTGTGAAAATGATTGAAAAATAATTAGTGTAAAAAATGATGAGTTGAATGAACCTTGACCAACTTTGACCTATTTATAGGTGATGTGGAAATGCTTGGACCAATTGGAGTGAGACATGTGGCACTAGACTTGTAACAAACCTTGACTTTGACTCTAACAAACTTAAAAAGGATTAAAATGCAAATAACAAAAGTACAAGGACCAAAATGGAAATTAAAACTAAAATGGAATTGAAAAAGTCAAATGAAAATTAACGTAAAGCGAGACGATTAAAAACAACAAAACAGATTAAAAGGAATCAGCAATTTTATGTGAAATGACCAAAATGCCCCTGGAGGCTTAGAACGACTAAAAATGACTCAGATGAAATTTTAAAATGGATTTTTAACAGGAAATTAAAGCAAGAACTTATACAAGATTCAGAGACAATTTTTTTAGAATTTAAACAGGGCTTTGACACATGAAAAGACTAAAATGCCCCTAGGGGCAAAATTGACTCAAAATGACTTCAAATGCAATTTAAAAATGAATTTTGACATAGAATTGAAATGAAGACTTATTCAAACTATTTGAAAAGGACTCAAACAAATTTTTAAAGATTGAAAGAGATTTCATCATGGGAAAAGACTAAAATGCCCCTAGGGGCTAAACCGACTAAAAAATGACTCAACTGATATTTTTTGAAACGAATTTTGACATGAGATTGAAACAAGGACTTATACAAACCAATTTAAAAGACTTAAACAATTTTCAAGGATTAAAATGAGTTGAATGCAGGAAATGACTAAAATACCCTTTTTCATGAATTTTGCAAATAACATTGAAATAAAATGCAGAGGAAGAAGCAATTAATCAGAGACATATCAAATGACTTATAATGCAAGAAAGGAAGAATTGAACAAGTATTTTTAGGTCCAAAATTAGGGTATAACAGCTGCCCCTATTTAAGTTTCTTTGTCCGGGGAGTCAAGAGACGAAGTCTTAGAGTTGACGGGACGAAGATACTTAAATATTAACATTTGCACTGCTTTTGGACATAAAAATACGTCTTCAGATTTTCAAAAAACATGAATGCCATGCAACATTTCATTTATGAATGCAAGACAATCGAACCGGAATCTACGGGCTGTGTCAAACCACCAAGGGATTTATAGACATCAAGGTAGAAAGAACGGGCAACAAATAGACAGGTACAAGCTGTTCTTTGGATCGAACTTGCCACTTGACCGAGAGATACAAACAAGAGACGGGTACAAGCTGTTCTTTGGATCGAACTTGCCACTTGACCGAGAGATACAAACAAGAGACGGGTACAAGCTGTTCTTTGGATCGAACTTGCCACTTGACCGAGAGATACAAACAAGAGACGGTACAAGCTGTTCTTTGGATCGAACTTGCCACTTGACCGAGGAAATACAAACAAGAAACGGGTACAAGCTGTTCTTTGGATCGAACTTGCCACTTGACCGGAAATATAGACAAAAGGTAGATACAAGCTGTTCTTTGGATCGAACTTGCCACTTGATCAATATCACAACATGTAAGTTGGTGCAAACTGTTCTTTGGATCGAACTTGCCGTTTGACCGATAACAAAACATAAGCAAAGGGTACAAACTGTTCTTTGGATCGAACTTGCCGTTTGACCGGAAACATAGACATATAAGCGGGTACAAGTGGTTCTTTTTGGATTGAACCTTGCACTTGACCAGTAACAAGATACAAATTGAAAGTCTGGTTTAACAAGATACCAATTGAGGGTAAATTGTCATTGACTTGATTTGTAAGTAGTCATGACCATTTTTGTTGGCCCAAGAGTAAATTGACATTGATTTGAATTGAGTTGAAAGTTGAATTTGACATTGACATTGACATTGGCAATGGCATTGACATTGACATTGACATTGGCATTGACATTGACATTGGCATTGACATTGACATTGGCATTTGACATTAACATTGACATTGACATTGACATTTGACATTAACATTGACATTGACATTGACATTGGCATTTGACATTAACATTGACATTGACATTGGCATTTGACATTAACATTGGCATTTGACATTAACATTGACATTGACATTGGCATTTGACATTAACATTGACATTGACATTGGCATTTGACATTAACATTGACATTCGACATTAACATTGACATTGACATTGGCATTTGACATTGACATTGGCATTTGGCATTTGACATTAACATTGACATTTGATATTAACATTGACATTGACATTTGACATTGACATTGACATTAGCATTGACATTTGACATTGACATTTGTCATTTGACATTGACATTAACATTTGACATTTGACATTGACATTAACATTGATATTGACATTGGGTATTGACATTGAATTTTGACAGCTGACAGTTGGATATGCAACATGTATGTATGATATAGCAAGATTATTGGATGTATGAGCACATAAAATGCATGATTATGCATGTATGAATGCTTGAAATGCATGATTGGTTGGCAATTTGGCAGAGAAATTTCACAAAGGCAGACAAGACATTGGAAGATTGGGCATGTAGTGGCTCGTGCTGCGACATATTCACAGGGGAAAACCTCTTTGGAGAGACCGTCGTTGAGAGACGTATCGAAACCATGGCTGAGGGCAATAAAACTTGTAAAGGAGGGATCCTTGGAAAGTTCTTGGATACAGATCGCCGTTGCTAGGCGTGTCAGTGCTGGGTAAACATTGGACATTCGCATCTGTGGTCAACGCTTTTCAACATTTTATTTTTCATTTTTCATTCTTTCAATCCCATTTTTGCCTGAACCGCCCTTTCGGGTTTTCGATTCACCGGGGAATAAAGTTCTTTTCATTGCCCCATTTTTGCCTGAATTGCCTTCATAGGTTGTCAATCAGCGGGGTGCTCATTTTTGCCTAAGCCGCCCTTTCGGGTTTTCAACTTAGCGAGCTTTTTATTTTCATTTTTTCATTTTTTCACTTTCATTCTGTTTTTTCATTCTTGCCATTGACCACAGATCATCTTGGGGAGTAACCTGCTTGTAACATGTATTGAAATAGGCATTGACACTCATTCATTCATGCATGTTTCATTGAAATGTACCCTGTTGCTCAGGTTTACTTTTCAAAATAGACAGGAAAAGGTTTTTTTTTAATTTTCAAAAAATGTTTGTTTCAGACATTAACATTATCAAAATAGAAAGAAAATGTTTTGTGTATGAAAGTAGAAAGAAAATAGAGTTTCAAACAATAGAAAGGCTCAAATTGATGTAGGAGAGTGAAAATCAGCCAAAGGCATGACTTCACGGATTTACAAAGCTTGGAAAATGGTAATTTTATTGGTTGGTGATACATTGAACACAATGACCACTACATTTCATAGAAATTTTGAATTCACAAGTACAGAAGCCTCTGATGAAGACGATCATTGACAGTTGCAGATGCCCCAAGGGGTAATGGTGATTTGCCAGATATAGTTACTTGTCTTTTATCAACCTCATTTTTGCATGAACCGCCCTTTCGGGTTTTCGGCTCATCGAGGCGCTCATTCTTGCCTGAGTTGCGTACAATCTCAGCGAGCTTTTTCATATTCATTTTTTTTGTCCCTAACTTTTGCCTGGATCGCCCTTTCGGGTTTTCGATCCACCGGGAAGCGCATTTTTGCCTAGGCCGCCCTTTCGGGTTTTCGACCTACCACGCTGTTCTTTTCTTTTTAGACAAAGTATTTCTTGACTATATCGGCATTAACAGGATTTGGGAGTTCAACACCATCCATGTGTGTAAGAATCAAAGCACCACCAGAGAAAGCCTTCTTGACAACATAAGGACCTTCGTAGTTAGGTGTCCACTTGCCCCTTGGGTCGGGTTGCTGACTTATCCTTCTTTTCAATACAAGTTCGCCTTCCTTGAATTCTCGAGGTCGGACTTTCTTGTCAAAAGCATTCTTCATTCGTACTTGATACAACTGTCCATGAGTCATAGCATCCATACGTTTCTCTTCAATCAGATTCAATTGATCATACCGACTTTGACACCATTCAGCCTCAGTTAACTTTGCTTCCATGATCACTCGAAGAGATGGAATCTCCACTTCCAGAGGGAGAACTGCTTCCATGCCATATACCAAAGAGAAAGGAGTTGCCCCGGTTGAACTGCGCACTGCAGTACGGTAACCATGCAAGGCAAACGGTAGCATTTCATGCCAGTCTTTGTAAGTAGTGACCATCTTCTGAACAATCTTCTTGATGTTCTTGTTAGCGGCCTCAACTGCACCATTCATCTGAGGTCTATAAGGAGAAGAGTTATGATGTTCAATTTTGAATTCCTCACATAAAGCTTGCATCACACTATTGTTCAGATTGGAACCATTGTCAGTGATGATCTTGTTGGGAACACCATATCGACAGATGATGTTATTCTTGATAAACTTGACAACCACTTGCTTGGTCACATTTGCATAGGAAGCAGCTTCAACCCACTTGGTGAAGTAATCAATTGCCACTAGAATGAAACGATGTCCATTGGAAGCCTTTGGTTCAATTCTTCCGATCATGTCAATGCCCCACATAGAGAAAGGCCATGGGGAAGAGATAACATTGAGGGCATGTGGAGGCACATGAATCTTGTCAGCATAAATTTGACATTTGTGGCATCTCTTAGCATGTTTGTGGCAGTCACGCTCCATAGTTATCCAGTAATAGCCGGCTCTTAACAGTTTTCTTGACATGGTGTGACCCGAAGCATGGGTCCCAAAGGTACCATCATGTACGTCATGCATCAATTTCTCAGCTTCTTGTTTGTCAACACATCTCAACAAGACCATGTCATAGTTCCTCTTGTATAGGATTTCTCCGTCCAGAAAGAATCTACTAGCCCATCGTCTCAAAGTCTTTTTATCCCTGTTGGAAGCACCAGGTGGATATTCACGATTCTGCAAGAATTGTTTGATGTTGTAATACCAAGGCTTTTTATCATTCACATCTTCATCAGCTTGATCTGGCATATTTTCAATGGTAAACACATGAGCGGGTCTATCGAGACGCTGCACTTTGATTACGGGCACATCATTCCAGTGGTTGACACGAAACATGGAAGAAAAAGTAGCGAGAGCATCAGCCATCTGGTTTTCATCCCGAGGGATGTGGTGCAGTTCAACCTTGGTAAAGTATGTCAATAGACGTCTTGCATAGTCACGGTAAGGGATCAGCTTCTCATGATGAGTCTCCCATTCACCCTTTATCTGATTAATAACAAGTGCAGAATCTCCATAGATGTCAAGGTGCTTAATCCTCAGATCAAGGGCTTCTTCAATGCCCAAGATGCATGCTTCATATTCAGCTATGTTGTTTGTGCATTCAAAAGTTATTCGAGCAGTGAAAGGAATGTGGTGCCCCTGAGGAGTTACAATGATGGCCCCAATTCCTTTACCATAAACATTAACAGCACCATCAAACACCAATCCCCATTTGCTATTTGGGTCCGGCCCTTCATTGATCAGTGGTTCTTCACAGTCTTTTGCCTTCAAATACATAACTTCTTCATCAGGGAAATCAAATTTAATTGGCTGGTAATCATCAAGAGGTTGACAAGCAAGATGCTCAGCAAGGATGCTTCCTTTGATTGCTTTCTGAGCTTTGTACACAATATCATATTCAGACAACAACATTTGCCAACGTGCAATCTTTCCAGTAACAGCAGGCTTTTCAAAGATGTACTTGATTGGATCCATTCGGGATATCAACCAAGTTGTATGATTCACCATATAATGACGCAGGCGTTTGGCAGCCCAAGCTAAAGCACAACAGGTCTTTTCAAGCATTGTATACCGAGTCTCGCAGTCAGTGAACTTCTTGCTCAGATAGTAGATGGCATGCTCTTTCTTACCAGTCTCATCTTGCTGACCGAGAACACAGCCCACTGAATCATCTAACACTGACAGATACATAATCAAAGGCCTTCCTTCCACTAGGGGGACAAGGATAGGTGGTTCCAACAGGTATTCTTTAATGCTATCAAAAGCTTCCTGGCATTCATCATTCCATACAACAGGCTGATTCTTTCTGAGCAATTTGAAAATTGGTCCACAGGTAGTAGTCATGTGAGATATAAATCTTGAAATATAGTTCAGACGCCCGAGGAAACCTCTGACTTGCTTTTCAGTTTGAGGGGCCGGCATCTCTCTGATGGCTCGAACTTTATCAGAATCAACTTCAATGCCTCTTTGACTGACAATGAAGCCAAGCAACTTTCCAGATCGTACACCGAATGTGCATTTATTAGGATTCAACCGCAGCTTGTACTTTCTTAATCTTTCAAACATTTTTTCCAAATACACAACATGTTGCTCTTCATCACTTGACTTTACAATCATATCATCAACATATACTTCAATTTCTTTGTGAATCATATCATGAAACAGAGTTGTCATACCTCTTTGATAGGTAGCACCAGCATTTATCAAGCCAAACGGCATTACTTTATAACAGAACGTTCCCCATGGAGTGATGAAGGACGTCTTTTCTCTATCTTCAGGAGACATTCGTATTTGATTATAACCAGAGAAACCATCCATGAAGGAGAACACTTTGGATTGAGCAGTACTGTCAACAAGCACATCAATATGAGGCAATGGGAAGTTATCTTTTGGACTGGCTTTGTTCAGATCTCTGTAATCAACACACATTCGAACTTTCCCATCTTTCTTTGGTACTGGTACGATGTTGGCAATCCACTCAGGATATTCAGCTGTCATGAGGAAACCCGCATCAATTTGCTTTTGTACTTCAGCCTTGATCTTAAGAGCCATGTCTGGACGAGACCTTCTCAATTTCTGTTTGACAGGAGGACATTCAGGTCTTGTCGGTATCCGATGTTCCACAATCTGGGGATCTAGACCCGGCATATCTTCATAAGACCATGCAAAGACATCTGGATAATCATGGAGAAGCTGAATAATCTTCCTTTTCACTTCCGGCTCAAGTGCAGCACCGATCTTAATCTCTCGCTTGTTCTCTTCAGTACCCAGGTTGATAAGCTCAATCTCTTCCTGGTGAGGCTGAATGGCTCTTCTTTCTTGTTCAAGCAGTCGAGTGATCTCATACGGTATCTCTTCATTATCATCATCCTCATCTTCAGCTTCATATACAGGGAATTCAAAATTTGGAGGAACCATAGGGTAACTGTGTTCAACGGGTTTATTATGGTTCAATCTGCATAATATGATTGAGATGATTTTTAGAAAAAGTTTTTCTATGCAGATTTTTGAAATTAATAAGAAAAATACAGATGTTTTGGTTTTTTCTGGCATTACCATTATTTCCAAGAAAAAGGCACTAAAAAGTAAAAAAACAAAGAGTCGTGAGAAAAACGACAACTTTTATTGATAACGGCAATGCCGAAACAAACACGCCCTTACAATGATATCACTTTCGCCTTGGGCAGAGCGAAAGGATTGTTATTTTGAAAACAAAAGACATGAGCAACAAAACACATTACATGGAAGCATGCATGACTAAAGGAACATCAATGGCTTCCCAATTTCTCACGGTGCCTCCTGGTATAACAAATGCAGGCACGTGGCTTCCTTCAGCAGCATCTTCAGTAATAGCATTGATGAACCCAGCACTGTAGAAGGTTCCCTTTGAAACAGTAGATGTTGGGGAGAATCCAAGGCCCTCTTTACGCTTGTTTTCCAGGATCTGAATCACCTTGCCCCAGCCAGCAGCTTGCCCTGCTTGAACAGCCTTCTGGGCATCTTTCAGTGAAGCCATGCTAGCACCAGCCCTCCGGGGCTCTGCACCCTCAACAGTCAAGCCTTGGAATGACGTCCCTTCTGCGGACCCTGCTTCAACACAAGAGAACGATGATATTTGGCTAACCAGAAATGCCTCCTCACCATATACGGTGACAACCTTACCGTTTCTCATGAACTTGAGCTTCTGATGCAAAGTGGATGTGACTGCTCCAGCGTCGTGGATCCATGGTCTTCTGAGGAGACAGCTGTAAGAGGCATTGATATCCATGACTTGGAAGGTTATTTGGAATGTCTCGGGTCCAACGGTAATTGGCAAGTCCACTTCCCCGAGAACATCCTTGCGGGATCCATCAAAAGCTTTAACCAGATAACTGCTACCCCTCAGAGAAATTCCATGATGGCTCAATTGCCTTAGCGTGGATTCGGGCATTACATTCAGAGACGATCCAGTGTCTACCAATACGTTGGATATCAGGTCAGATCCACAATGTACTGAAATATGTAGAGCCAAGTTGTGGTGTTTCCCTGCTTCGGGAAGTTCATCATCACAAAACCCCAAGC
Organism: Medicago sativa; assembly: GCF_051527215.1. Classification (NCBI taxonomy): domain Eukaryota; kingdom Viridiplantae; phylum Streptophyta; class Magnoliopsida; order Fabales; family Fabaceae; genus Medicago; species Medicago sativa. The sequence goes on from NC_140751.1 coordinate 38,650,649, forward strand.
TGTTGCAAGCGGTAATATTACCCACTATTCCATTGAATTGCTCCACAGAGACTTCATGATCAACATAGGCCTGTTCCAGTACCTTCATCAACACTTTCCTGTGAGCTTCTGAGCTCAAGAGCAGAGACAAGATGGATATTTTTGACGGAGTTTGCAGCAGCTGGTCAACACTTTTATAATCGCTTTTTTTGATAAGCCTCAGAATCTCGTCCAGATTAGACTCTTCAATGGGCTGGCCCGAGGGGCTGGCATTCTCTTCCTCAAGGTTAGCCATGTTTCTTCTCTTGTCTATCTGGTTGATGAATCTTGTGAGCACGAGCCACCTTTCAGACTGCGGCAGAAGAACCAGGAGACAATGAGCACGGGAAGCCATTTGTGACCGATGAATGATGCATATGATGCATGATATGCAAATGCAAAAAGACTCTTTTTTGTCAGAGGACTTTGTCAAAGTGGTTGTGAACATCACGGAGAAACACGGTTTTATTTGAAGATCTTGAGCAAAACTAGAAGTTTAGTTGAGATGGTATCACTTGGTGTTCACATCCGTGATGTTCAAAAGATGAATTGTCTAAGTCCTCCGATAAATGCATGTCAAAAGGTTTATGCATGTATGCATGAATGCATGATTATGTTCAAGTTCGGAGAAAACATGGTGGGTTTGAAGTTCAAAGTCGATGAGTCATGGGTGGACACGGTGTCCGGTGAAACTAGGGCTTTAGGAAATAGTAACCGGGTTCTAAAAAGGTTCCCAAGTTGCAACCTCTCCGACGTATATCACGGTGTCACGAGACAACACTCGCTCCATGATTATCCGTGGAAGGTCTAACTTGAGTGTAGCATCGCGTGACGACTAAAACTCGAGACAACACCCGGTTTAGCCTCCGCACTACATCCTAGAAAATGGCCATGGATGGGTTTGGTTATCTACGGTTCATAGCGTCATAGAACAATTAGAAGTAAAGTGCCTAAACGCGACAACACGCGCCGACAACATCACCCCCAAAATGCCTCAGCTATGTGGGATTGATCGCATAATCCAAAACACGAGGCAACCCCCGGAATGAATTGTCGATTATATCCCTCCTAAATCCTAAGTTCACTCAGCCCGGGTGCAGGACTTTTGATATTCTCACCCCACACGTTTGCAAGAAATTAAACATTTATTCACATAGGAAAGCAAGTAAAAGCAACAAGTAAAAAGAGCGCAAGCGTGGAAATAAAGACTAGGCGTAACTCTCGAATCTCCCCAGTGAAGTCGCCAGCTGTTTTATCTTGGTTTTCGGGTGTCAAACATTGATTACGTTTTGAACCTTTTAAACCGGTGATATCTTATTTTTTCTTGGGAAGGGAAAAAGTAAGCAAAACCCTTGAGAATCGAGGTCCGGGAGTTGTTTTCGCTACGGGAAGGTGTTAGGCACCCATAACGACTATAGTAACCTATAGGAACCGTCTTTAATTTCTACGCGCGCGCTTTATTTTTAAATGCTATTTTGAAAAATGTTTATTTAAACCTAAGAGTTTCTAAGTGAAGAATTGGAGGGAGAAGAATGTTTTTGGATTTTTATTTTAGTTGAATTGAAGGAATTTTGTTCCTTGCCTACGTACCCGTTTAAGGGATCAAATCCACCGTAGTTCTCTTCCAAAAATGTTTTTGTTTTTGTTGGTTGATTTTAAGTTTGAAAATGGGAATTTTCGAGAATGAGAGAAAGAGGCCTCAAGGGCATGAGATTTATGAAATTGTGAGGTTGGATTAGTGATTTGCAAAAGAAAGTCAAAGTATGATTATTTTCATTGGATTTTTGATTAAGAAAATAAAAGGAAAATTCAATGGGGTTTTGGACCCCAAGGTTTATTAAGAAAAAAAAAGCTTGAGTGATATTGTTTATATTTTTTGGAAAATTGATTTTTCTAAGTATAAAGCCTAACCATACATCTAGACATACAATCCTAAACATACATCTAAACATGCATATTCTAGCTACATATCTAAAGTGAAGTGTGTGCATGTGTCGGTGCTTGTGTCGGTGTACATTATTAGAGTCCATTGTCCTTTACATCATGCCCTAATTACATTATATGGCCTCTTTGCCAAGAAATTAAAAGCATGAAAGTAAAATATTACAAAAATTCCTAAATCTTTACATTCTAATTTTGCATGAAACTTAAAATGCAAGAAATGAAACTATAATGGAAGAATGAAGTATGCTTGTGGAGATGCTTGAAACATGAAACAAAATGGTTAGTGGCACAAGGAATAATAAGGATTGAAATGGATGCAAGTAAAATAGCATAGGAAAGTAATGAAACTTGACAAAAAAAAGTAGAAATCCTAGCACACAAAAGTGGTAAAATATGCCTAAACTTTGTCATAACATGCCCACAATCATAAGGCATACAATTTTCATGCCATGACAATCTTCAAAGAGTTTTATTTCAGCTATGGCATGAAAATTATAAGACAATATTACACCAAGAATTATGACACACTTTAAGCATATTTTGCACTTTATTTCCACAAACAATTATTTACATGACTTGTAAAACAAGAAATCAACAAATCAAACTCCAAAACAGTAAAGAATAGCATCAAATCAGAGGCATACACATTGCAAATTCTCATATCAAGGGTCAATATACCATAGCAAGATTTTGGGACCAAGAACATGCAAGAATTTCACAAGAAATTAACAAAAAGTAACATAAAATCACAAGAAAACTCCACATATATTTTTATCAACTTTAACATGCAACAATTATCACAAAAATACCACAAAACTCTCAAGAAATATGTGTGAAAATTTTTGGAGTTTTTAGAGAATTTTAGACACAAACACATATAAAATTTCACAATTTTTAACAAAAAATGGTAAACTTTTAACAAGAAAATACTACATATTTTTTAATCAAGATTTAACACATAAAAACACCAAAAAAATGTCAAGAAAATGATCAAGGATACATGAAATTTTTTTAGGAATTTTACCAAAGATTTTGAAACATGTGGGGGGTGCAAACAGCGAGAAATCACCAAGAACACACAGGGGAAGGGGGTGTACATAGCAGAAAAGAAAACATGCAGCAAGTAAACACCAATGGGCCAAGCAATTTTCGTAATGGGCTAAAAAACGGGTTAGGGAGATGGGTTAATGGATCATGGGCATGGGCATGGGTTATCAACACATATATAAGGGAGTTTTGCTGGTTTTTTCTTCATTTCTAACTTAAATTCTTCTCTCTAAAACACAAACTTTCCCCTCTCTCTCACTAAAACCAGATCGCCGGAGTTGAACTGAGGAAGACGACCGGAACAGCTCCGACGCGGTGGTCGGCCTGAGAGCCGCTGCGTCGGAGCCCTTTTTTTTGGCTTTTTTCGAAAATTTTCATATCAAAATACTCCTATCCTCCTCCTCTATTCAAATTCGACATTAATTTTCGAAGACAAACACCAAACAGCTCTAGATCTACCAATTCATTTCGAAATCTTAGAACAAGAATGGACAAGCAAACACAACGACGATTACCTTTCGTTAGATCGAAGAATCACTAAAGAAGGATGACGAAAGGCTTCAGATCGTTTCCCTCCCTTACTTTTGCTTCGTGAATCTGCTATGTCTCTGTCTTTGCATCGGTTTGGATCCTGCTTGTTTCGGTTGGAGACTCAAAAACGGACTGATTAGTAAGCTGCTTGAACGGTTTCGAACTCTTCTTGTTCTTGCTCTTTACGTTCAACAACCTAACACTGTTAGGAAGATCCGAAATGAAACTTCTCTGATGATGGAACCAAGAACAGCATTATCATGAATAACAACTTGTCTTAACAGCCATGATTCGTTTAGCTTCGACACCGCAGCGACGGAAAACTATATCAAAACCACCTTCACCGAGCTTCTCGAGGAAATCCAGATTTTCGAACGGTTTTCCTTCATTGAATTCTTCGTTTGGATCTGTTGTGCAGTTTAGGTATTTGATTCGAAAGTTTGAGTCGGATTGTTGTATTTCACCGTTTGAGTTCGATTTTGCTATCGCCGGTGGTGCTTGAATTCGATTCGGTGATGATTTGTGTTGAGGTTTGTGAGAAAGTCATGATAGATTGGTGGAGGTTTGAGGTTGTTAGGGATAAAAGGGGTGGCGGTTATGGAGGATTGTGGTGGTTATGGTTGTTGAAGATGGTGGTAGAAATTGGTTATGGTGGTTAAAGTGGTGGAGAAAAGTTTGTTAGGGTGGTGGAAAGTTAGTTAGAAGAGAGAGAAAGTGGGGAAGAAGAAAATAAAAAAGACTTTGTGAAATTTTGTGAAAATGATTGAAAAATAATTAGTGTAAAAAATGATGAGTTGAATGAACCTTGACCAACTTTGACCTATTTATAGGTGATGTGGAAATGCTTGGACCAATTGGAGTGAGACATGTGGCACTAGACTTGTAACAAACCTTGACTTTGACTCTAACAAACTTAAAAAGGATTAAAATGCAAATAACAAAAGTACAAGGACCAAAATGGAAATTAAAACTAAAATGGAATTGAAAAATTCAAATGAAAATTAAAGTAAAGCGAGACGATTAAAAACAACAAAACAGATTAAAAGGAATCAGCAATTTTATGTGAAATGACCAAAATGCCCCTGGAGGCTTAGAACGACTAAAAATGACTCAGATGAAATTTTAAAATGGATTTTTAACAGGAAATTAAAGCAAGAACTTATACAAGACTCAGAGACAATTTTTTTAGAATTTAAACAGGGCTTTGACACATGAAAAGACTAAAATGCCCCTAGGGGCAAAATTGACTCAAAATGACTTCAAATGCAATTTAAAAATGAATTTTGACATAGAATTGAAATGAAGACTTATTCAAACTATTTGAAAAGGACTCAAACAAATTTTTAAAGATTGAAAGAGATTTCATCATGGGAAAAGACTAAAATGCCCCTAGGGGCTAAACCGACTAAAAAATGACTCAACTGATATTTTTTGAAACGAATTTTGACATGAGATTGAAACAAGGACTTATACAAACCAATTTAAAAGACTTAAACAATTTTCAAGGATTAAAATGAGTTGAATGCAGGAAATGACTAAAATACCCCTTTTCATGAATTTTGCAAATAACATTGAAATAAAATGCAGAGGAAGAAGCAATTAATCAGAGACATATCAAATGACTTATAATGCAAGAAAGGAAGAATTGAACAAGTATTTTTAGGTCCAAAATTAGGGTATAACAGCTGCCCCTATTTAAGTTTCTTTGTCCGGGGAGTCAAGAGACGAAGTCTTAGAGTTGACGGGACGAAGATACTTAAATATTAACATTTGCACTGCTTTTGGACATAAAAATACGTCTTCAGATTTTCAAAAAACATGAATGCCATGCAACATTTCATTTATGAATGCAAGACAATCGAACCGGAATCTACGGGCTGTGTCAAACCACCAAGGGATTTATAGACATCAAGGTAGAAAGAACGGGCAACAAATAGACAGGTACAAGCTGTTCTTTGGATCGAAATTTGCCACTTGACCGAGAGATACAAACAAGAGACGGGTACAAGCTGTTCTTTGGATCGAACTTGCCACTTGACCGAGAGATACAAACAAGAGACGGGTACAAGCTGTTCTTTGGATCGAACTTGCCACTTGACCGAGAGATACAAACAAGAGACGGTACAAGCTGTTCTTTGGATCGAACTTGCCACTTGACCGAGGAAATACAAACAAGACACGGGTACAAGCTGTTCTTTGGATCGAACTTGCCACTTGACCGGAAATATAGACAAAAGGTAGATACAAGCTGTTCTTTGGATCGAACTTGCCACTTGATCAATATCACAACATGTAAGTTGGTGCAAACTGTTCTTTGGATCGAACTTGCCGTTTGACCGATAACAAAACATAAGCAAAGGGTACAAACTGTTCTTTGGATCGAACTTGCCGTTTGACCGGAAACATAGACATATAAGCGGGTACAAGTGGTTCTTTTTGGATTGAACCTTGCACTTGACCAGTAACAAGATACAAATTGAAAGTCTGGTTTAACAAGATACCAATTGAGGGTAAATTGTCATTGACTTGATTTGTAAGTAGTCATGACCATTTTTGTTGGCCCAAGAGTAAATTGACATTGATTTGAATTGAGTTGAAAGTTGAATTTGACATTGACATTGACATTGGCATTGGCATTGACATTGACATTGACATTGGCATTGACATTGACATTGGCATTGACATTGACATTGGCATTTGACATTAACATTGACATTGACATTGACATTTGACATTAACATTGACATTGACATTGACATTGGCATTTGACATTAACATTGACATTGACATTGGCATTTGACATTAACATTGGCATTTGACATTAACATTGACATTGACATTGGCATTTGACATTAACATTGACATTGACATTGGCATTTGACATTAACATTGACATTCGACATTAACATTGACATTGACATTGGCATTTGACATTGACATTGGCATTTGGCATTTGACATTAACATTGACATTTGATATTAACATTGACATTGACATTTGACATTGACATTGACATTAGCATTGACATTTAACATTGACATTTGACATTGACATTTGTCATTTGACATTGACATTAACATTTGACATTTGACATTGACATTAACATTGATATTGACATTGGGTATTGACATTGAATTTTGACAGCTGACAGTTGGATATGCAACATGTATGTATGATATAGCAAGATTATTGGATGTATGAGCACATAAAATGCATGATTATGCATGTATGAATGCTTGAAATGCATGATTGGTTGGCAATTTGGCAGAGAAATTTCACAAAGGCAGACAAGACATTGGAAGATTGGGCACGTAGTGGCTCGTGCTGCGACATATTCACAGGGGAAAACCTCTTTGGAGAGACCGTCGTTGAGAGACGTATCGAAACCATGGCTGAGGGCAATAAAACTTGTAAAGGAGGGGTCCTTGGAAAGTTCTTGGATACAGATCGCCGTTGCTAGGCGTGTCAGTGCTGGGTAAACATTGGACATTCGCATCTGTGGTCAACGCTTTTCAACATTTTATTTTTCATTTTTCATTCTTTCAATCCCATTTTTGCCTGAACCGCCCTTTCGGGTTTTCGATTCACCGGGGAATAAAGTTCTTTTCATTGCCCCATTTTTGCCTGAATTGCCTTCATAGGTTGTCAATCAGCGGGGTGCTCATTTTTGCCTAAGCCGCCCTTTCGGGTTTTCAACTTAGCGAGCTTTTTATTTTCATTTTTTCATTTTTTCACTTTCATTCTGTTTTTTCATTCTTGCCATTGACCACAGATCATCTTGGGGAGTAACCTGCTTGTAACATGTATTGAAATAGGCATTGACACTCATTCATTCATGCATGTTTCATTGAAATGTACCCTGTTGCTCAGGTTTACTTTTCAAAATAGACTGGAAAAGGTTTTTTTTTAATTTTCAAAAAATGTTTGTTTCAGACATTAACATTATCAAAATAGAAAGAAAATGTTTTGTGTATGAAAGTAGAAAGAAAATAGAGTTTCAAACAATAGAAAGGCTCAAATTGATGTAGGAGAGTGAAAATCAGCCAAAGGCATGACTTCACGGATTTACAAAGCTTGGAAAATGGTAATTTTATTGGTTGGTGATACATTGAACACAATGACCACTACATTTCATAGAAATTTTGAATTCACAAGTACAGAAGCCTCTGATGAAGACGATCATTGACAGTTGCAGATGCCCCAAGGGGTAATGGTGATTTGCCAGATATAGTTACTTGTCTTTTATCAACCTCATTTTTGCATGAACCGCCCTTTCGGGTTTTCGGCTCATCGAGGCGCTCATTCTTGCCTGAGTTGCGTACAATCTCAGCGAGCTTTTTCATATTCATTTTTTTTGTCCCTAACTTTTGCCTGGATCGCCCTTTCGGGTTTTCGATCCACCGGGAAGCGCATTTTTGCCTAGGCCGCCCTTTCGGGTTTTCGACCTACCACGCTGTTCTTTTCTTTTTAGACAAAGTATTTCTTGACTATATCGGCATTAACAGGATTTGGGAGTTCAACACCATCCATGTGTGTAAGAATCAAAGCACCACCAGAGAAAGCCTTCTTGACAACATAAGGACCTTCGTAGTTAGGTGTCCACTTGCCCCTTGGGTCGGGTTGCTGACTTATCCTTCTTTTCAATACAAGTTCGCCTTCCTTGAATTCTCGAGGTCGGACTTTCTTGTCAAAAGCATTCTTCATTCGTACTTGATACAACTGTCCATGAGTCATAGCATCCATACGTTTCTCTTCAATCAGATTCAATTGATCATACCGACTTTGACACCATTCAGCCTCAGTTAACTTTGCTTCCATGATCACTCGAAGAGATGGAATCTCCACTTCCAGAGGGAGAACTGCTTCCATGCCATATACCAAAGAGAAAGGAGTTGCCCCGGTTGAACTGCGCACTGCAGTACGGTAACCATGCAAGGCAAACGGTAGCATTTCATGCCAGTCTTTGTAAGTAGTGACCATCTTCTGAACAATCTTCTTGATGTTCTTGTTAGCGGCCTCAACTGCACCATTCATCTGAGGTCTATAAGGAGAAGAGTTATGATGTTCAATTTTGAATTCCTCACATAAAGCTTGCATCACACTATTGTTCAGATTGGAACCATTGTCAGTGATGATCTTGTTGGGAACACCATATCGACAGATGATGTTATTCTTGATAAACTTGACAACCACTTGCTTGGTCACATTTGCATAGGAAGCAGCTTCAACCCACTTGGTGAAGTAATCAATTGCCACTAGAATGAAACGATGTCCATTGGAAGCCTTTGGTTCAATTCTTCCGATCATGTCAATGCCCCACATAGAGAAAGGCCATGGGGAAGAGATAACATTGAGGGCATGTGGAGGCACATGAATCTTGTCAGCATAAATTTGACATTTGTGGCATCTCTTAGCATGTTTGTGGCAGTCACGCTCCATAGTTATCCAGTAATAGCCGGCTCTTAACAGTTTTCTTGACATGGTGTGACCCGAAGCATGGGTCCCAAAGGTACCATCATGTACGTCATGCATCAATTTCTCAGCTTCTTGTTTGTCAACACATCTCAACAAGACCATGTCATAGTTCCTCTTGTATAGGATTTCTCCGTCCAGAAAGAATCTACTAGCCCATCGTCTCAAAGTCTTTTTATCCCTTTTGGAAGCACCAGGTGGATATTCACGATTCTGCAAGAATTGTTTGATGTTGTAATACCAAGGCTTTTTATCATTCACATCTTCATCAGCTTGATCTGGCATATTTTCAATGGTAAACACATGAGCGGGTCTATCGAGACGCTGCACTTTGATTACGGGCACATCATTCCAGTGGTTGACACGAAACATGGAAGACAAAGTAGCGAGAGCATCAGCCATCTGGTTTTCATCCCGAGGGATGTGGTGCAGTTCAACCTTGGTAAAGTATGTCAATAGACGTCTTGCATAGTCACGGTAAGGGATCAGCTTCTCATGATGAGTCTCCCATTCACCCTTTATCTGATTAATAACAAGTGCAGAATCTCCATAGATGTCAAGGTGCTTAATCCTCAGATCAAGGGCTTCTTCAATGCCCAAGATGCATGCTTCATATTCAGCTATGTTGTTTGTGCATTCAAAAGTTATTCGAGCAGTGAAAGGAATGTGGTGCCCCTGAGGAGTTACAATGATGGCCCCAATTCCTTTACCATAAACATTAACAGCACCATCAAACACCAATCCCCATTTGCTATTTGGGTCCGGCCCTTCATTGATCAGTGGTTCTTCACAGTCTTTTGCCTTCAAATACATAACTTCTTCATCAGGGAAATCAAATTTAATTGGCTGGTAATCATCAAGAGGTTGACAAGCAAGATGCTCAGCAAGGATGCTTCCTTTGATTGCTTTCTGAGCTTTGTACACAATATCATGTTCAGACAACAACATTTGCCAACGTGCAATCTTTCCAGTAACAGCAGGCTTTTCAAAGATGTACTTGATTGGATCCATTCGGGATATCAACCAAGTTGTATGATTCACCATATAATGACGCAGGCGTTTGGCAGCCCAAGCTAAAGCACAACAGGTCTTTTCAAGCATTGTATACCGAGTCTCGCAGTCAGTGAACTTCTTACTCAGATAGTAGATGGCATGCTCTTTCTTACCAGTCTCATCTTGCTGACCGAGAACACAGCCCACTGAATCATCTAACACTGACAGATACATAATCAAAGGCCTTCCTTCCACTAGGGGGACAAGGATAGGTGGTTCCAACAGGTATTCTTTAATGCTATCAAAAGCTTCCTGGCATTCATCATTCCATACAACAGGCTGATTCTTTCTGAGCAATTTGAAAATTGGTCCACAGGTAGTAGTCATGTGAGATATAAATCTTGAAATATAGTTCAGACGCCCGAGGAAACCTCTGACTTGCTTTTCAGTTTGAGGGGCCGGCATCTCTCTGATGGCTCGAACTTTATCAGAATCAACTTCAATGCCTCTTTGACTGACAATGAAGCCAAGCAACTTTCCAGATCGTACACCGAATGTGCATTTATTAGGATTCAACCGCAGCTTGTACTTTCTTAATCTTTCAAACATTTTTTCCAAATACACAACATGTTGCTCTTCATCACTTGACTTTACAATCATATCATCAACATATACTTCAATTTCTTTGTGAATCATATCATGAAACAGAGTTGTCATACCTCTTTGATAGGTAGCACCAGCATTTATCAAGCCAAACGGCATTACTTTATAACAGAACGTTCCCCATGGAGTGATGAAGGACGTCTTTTCTCTATCTTCAGGAGACATTCGTATTTGATTATAACCAGAGAAACCATCCATGAAGGAGAACACTTTGGATTGAGCAGTACTGTCAACAAGCACATCAATATGAGGCAATGGGAAGTTATCTTTTGGACTGGCTTTGTTCAGATCTCTGTAATCAACACACATTCGAACTTTCCCATCTTTCTTTGGTACTGGTACGATGTTGGCAATCCACTCAGGATATTCAGCTGTCATGAGGAAACCCGCATCAATTTGCTTTTGTACTTCAGCCTTGATCTTAAGAGCCATGTCTGGACGAGACCTTCTCAATTTCTGTTTGACAGGAGGACATTCAGGTCTTGTCGGTATCCGATGTTCCACAATCTGGGGATCTAGACCCGGCATATCTTCATAAGACCATGCAAAGACATCTGGATAATCATGGAGAAGCTGAATAATCTTCCTTTTCACTTCCGGCTCAAGTGCAGCACCGATCTTAATCTCTCGCTTGTTCTCTTCAGTACCCAGGTTGATAAGCTCAATCTCTTCCTGGTGAGGCTGAATGGCTCTTCTTTCTTGTTCAAGCAGTCGAGTGATCTCATACGGTATCTCTTCATTATCATCATCCTCATCTTCAGCTTCATATACAGGGAATTCAAAATTTGGAGGAACCATAGGGTAACTGTGTTCAACGGGTTTATTATGGTTCAATCTGCATAATATGATTGAGATGATTTTTAGAAAAAGTTTTTCTATGCAGATTTTTGAAATTAATAAGAAAAATACAGATGTTTTGGTTTTTTCTGGCATTACCATTATTTCCAAGAAAAAGGCACTAAAAAGTAAAAAAACAAAGAGTCGTGAGAAAAACGACAACTTTTATTGATAACGGCAATGCCGAAACAAACACGCCCTTACAATGATATCACTTTCGCCTTGGGCAGAGCGAAAGGATTGTTATTTTGAAAACAAAAGACATGAGCAACAAAACACATTACATGGAAGCATGCATGACTAAAGGAACATCAATGGCTTCCCAATTTCTCACGGTGCCTCCTGGTATAACAAATGCAGGCACGTGGCTTCCTTCAGCAGCATCTTCAGTAATAGCATTGATGAACCCAGCACTGTAGAAGGTTCCCTTTGAAACAGTAGATGTTGGGGAGAATCCAAGGCCCTCTTTACGCTTGTTTTCCAGGATCTGAATCACCTTGCCCCAGCCAGCAGCTTGCCCTGCTTGAACAGCCTTCTGGGCATCTTTCAGTGAAGCCATGCTAGCACCAGCCCTCCGGGGCTCTGCACCCTCAACAGTCAAGCCTTGGAATGACGTCCCTTCTGCGGACCCTGCTTCAACACAAAAGAACGATGATATTTGGCTAACCAGAAATGCCTCCTCACCATATACGGTGACAACCTTACCGTTTCTCATGAACTTGAGCTTCTGATGCAAAGTGGATGTGACTGCTCCAGCGTCGTGGATCCATGGTCTTCCGAGGAGACAGCTGTAAGAGGCATTGATATCCATGACTTGGAAGGTTATTTGGAATGTCTCGGGTCCAACGGTAATTGGCAAGTCCACTTCCCCGAGAACATCCTTGCGGGATCCATCAAAAGCTTTAACCAGATAACTGCTACCCCTCAGAGAAATTCCATGATGGCTCAATTGCCTTAGCGTGGATTCGGGCATTACATTCAGAGACGATCCAGTGTCTACCAATACGTTGGATATCAGGTCAGATCCACAATGTACTGAAATATGTAGAGCCAAGTTGTGGTGTTTCCCTGCTTCGGGAAGTTCATCATCACAAAACCCCAAGCTGTTGCAAGCGGTAATATTACCCACTATTCCATTGAATTGCTCCACAGAGACTTCATGATCAACATAGGCCTGTTCCAGTACCTTCATCAACACTTTCCTGTGAGCTTCTGAGCTCAAGAGCAGAGACAAGATGGATATTTTTGACGGAGTTTGCAGCAGCTGGTCAACACTTTTATAATCGCTTTTTTTGATAAGCCTCAGAATCTCGTCCAGATTAGACTCTTCAATGGGCTGGCCCGAGGGGCTGGCATTCTCTTCCTCAAGGTTAGCCATGTTTCTTCTCTTGTCTATCTCGTTGATGAATCTTGCGAGCACGAGCCACCTTTCAAACTGCGGCAGAAGAACCAGGAGACAATGAGCACGGGAAGCCATTTGTGACCGATGAATGATGCATATGATGCATGATATGCAAATGCAAAAAGACTCTTTTTTGTCAGAGGACTTTGTCAAAGTGGTTGTGAACATCACGGAGAAACACGGTTTTATTTGAAGATCTTGAGCAAAACTAGAAGTTTAGTTGAGATGGTATCACTTGGTGTTCACATCCGTGATGTTCAAAAGATGAATTGTCTAAGTCCTCCGATAAATGCATGTCAAAAGGTTTATGCATGTATGCATGAATGCATGATTATGTTCAAGTTCGGAGAAAACATGGTGGGTTTGAAGTTCAAAGTCGATGAGTCATGGGTGGACACGGTGTCCGGTGAAACTAGGGCTTTAGGAAATAGTAACCGGGTTCTAAAAAGGTTCCCAAGTTGCAACCTCTCCGACGTATATCACGGTGTCACGAGACAACACTCGCTCCATGATTATCCGTGGAAGGTCTAACTTGAGTGTAGCATCGCGTGACGACTAAAACTCGAGACAACACCCGGTTTAGCCTCCGCACTACATCCTAGAAAATGGCCATGGATGGGTTTGGTTATCTACGGTTCATAGCGTCATAGAACAATTAGAAGTAAAGTGCCTAAACGCGACAACACACGCCGACAACATCACCCCCAAAATGCCTCAGCTATGTGGGATTGATCGCATAATCCAAAACACGAGGCAACCCCCGGAATGAATTGTCGATTATATCCCTCCTAAATCCTAAGTTCACTCAGCCCGGGTGCAGGACTTTTGATATTCTCACCCCACACGTTTGCAAGAAATTAAACATTTATTCACATAGGAAAGCAAGTAAAAGCAACAAGTAAAAAGAGCGCAAGCGTGGAAATAAAGACTAGGCGTAACTCTCGAATCTCCCCAGTGAAGTCGCCAGCTGTTTTATCTTGGTTTTCGGGTGTCAAACATTGATTACGTTTTGAACCTTTTAAACCGGTGATATCTTATTTTTTCTTGGGAAGGGAAAAAGTAAGCAAAACCCTTGAGAATCGAGGTCCGGGAGTTGTTTTCGCTACGGGAAGGTGTTAGGCACCCATAACGACTATAGTAACCTATAGGAACCGTCTTTAATTTCTACGCGCGCGCTTTATTTTTAAATGCTATTTTGAAAAATGTTTATTTAAACCTAAGAGTTTCTAAGTGAAGAATTGGAGGGAGAAGAATGTTTTTGGATTTTTATTTTAGTTGAATTGAAGGAATTTTGTTCCTTGCCTACGTACCCGTTTAAGGGATCAAATCCACCGTAGTTCTCTTCCAAAAATGTTTTTGTTTTTGTTGGTTGATTTTAAGTTTGAAAATGGGAATTTTCGAGAATGAGAGAAAGAGGCCTCAAGGGCATGAGATTTATGAAATTGTGAGGTTGGATTAGTGATTTGCAAAAGAAAGTCAAAGTATGATTATTTTCATTGGATTTTTGATTAAGAAAATAAAAGGAAAATTCAATGGGGTTTTGGACCCCAAGGTTTATTAAGAAAAAAAAAGCTTGAGTGATATTGTTTATATTTTTTGGAAAATTGATTTTTCTAAGTATAAAGCCTAACCATACATCTAGACATACAATCCTAAACATACATCTAAACATGCATATTCTAGCTACATATCTAAAGTGAAGTGTGTGCATGTGTCGGTGCTTGTGTCGGTGTACATTATTAGAGTCCATTGTCCTTTACATCATGCCCTAATTACATTCTATGGCCTCTTTGCCAAGAAATTAAAAGCATGAAAGTAAAATATTACAAAAATTCCTAAATCTTTACATTCTAATTTTGCATGAAACTTAAAATGCAAGAAATGAAACTATAATGGAAGAATGAAGTATGCTTGTGGAGATGCTTGAAACATGAAACAAAATGGTTAGTGGCACAAGGAATAATAAGGATTGAAATGGATGCAAGTAAAATAGCATAGGAAAGTAATGAAACTTGACAAAAAAAAGTAGAAATCCTAGCACACAAAAGTGGTAAAATATGCCTAAACTTTGTCATAACATGCCCACAATCATAAGGCATACAATTTTCATGCCATGACAATCTTCAAAGAGTTTTATTTCAGCTATGGCATGAAAATTATAAGACAATATTACACCAAGAATTATGACACACTTTAAGCATATTTTGCACTTTATTTCCACAAACAATTATTTACATGACTTGTAAAACAAGAAATCAACAAATCAAACTCCAAAACAGTAAAGAATAGCATCAAATCAGAGGCATACACATTGCAAATTCTCATATCAAGGGTCAATATACCATAGCAAGATTTTGGGACCAAGAACATGCAAGAATTTCACAAGAAATTAACAAAAAGTAACATAAAATCACAAGAAAACTCCACATATATTTTTATCAACTTTAACATGCAACAATTATCACAAAAATACCACAAAACTCTCAAGAAATATGTGTGAAAATTTTTGGAGTTTTTAGAGAATTTTAGACACAAACACATATAAAATTTCACAATTTTTAACAAAAAATGGTAAACTTTTAACAAGAAAATACTACATATTTTTTAATCAAGATTTAACACATAAAAACACCAAAAAAATGTCAAGAAAATGATCAAGGATACATGAAATTTTTTTAGGAATTTTACCAAAGATTTTGAAACATGTGGGGGGTGCAAACAGCGAGAAATCACCAAGAACACACAGGGGAAGGGGGTGTACATAGCAGAAAAGAAAACATGCAGCAAGTAAACACCAATGGGCCAAGCAATTTTCGTAATGGGCTAAAAAACGGGTTAGGGAGATGGGTTAATGGATCATGGGCATGGGTTATCAACACATATATAAGGGAGTTTTGCTGGTTTTTTCTTCATTTCTAACTTAAATTCTTCTCTCTAAAACACAAACTTTCCCCTCTCTCTCACTAAAACCAGATCGCCGGAGTTGAACTGAGGAAGACGACCGGAACAGCTCCGACGCGGTGGTCGGCCGGAGAGCCGCTGCGTCGGAGCCCTTTTTTTGGCTTTTTTCGAAAATTTTCATATCAAAATACTCCTATCCTCCTCCTCTATTCAAATTCGACATTAATTTTCGAAGACAAACACCAAACAGCTCTAGATCTACCAATTCATTTCGAAATCTTAGAACAAGAATGGACAAGCAAACACAACGACGATTATCTTTCGTTAGATCGGAGAATCACTAAAGAAGGATGACGAAAGGCTTCAGATCGTTTCCCTCCCTTACTTTTGCTTCGTGAATCTGCTATGTCTCTGTCTTTGCATCGGTTTGGATCCTGCTTGTTTCGGTTGGAGACTCAAAAACGGACTGATTAGTAAGCTGCTTGAACGGTTTCGAACTCTTCTTGTTCTTGCTCTTTACGTTCAACAACCTAACACTGTTAGGAAGATCCGAAATGAAACTTCTCTGATGATGGAACCAAGAACAGCATTATCATGAATAACAACTTGTCTTAACAGCCATGATTCGTTTAGCTTCGACACCGCAGCGACGGAAAACTATATCAAAACCACCTTCACCGAGCTTCTCGAGGAAATCCAGATTTTCGAACGGTTTTCCTTCATTGAATACTTCGTTTGGATCTGTTGTGCAGTTTAGGTATTTGATTCGAAAGTTTGAGTCGGATTGTTGTATTTCACCGTTTGAGTTCGATTTTGCTATCGCCGGTGGTGCTTGAATTCGATTCGGTGATGATTTGTGTTGAGGTTTGTGAGAAAGTCATGATAGATTGGTGGAGGTTTGAGGTTGTTAGGGATAAAAGGGGTGGCGTTTATGGAGGATTGTGGTGGTTATGGTTGTTGAAGATGGTGGTAGAAATTGGTTATGGTGGTTAAAGTGGTGGAGAAAAGTTTGTTAGGGTGGTGGAAAGTTAGTTAGAAGAGAGAGAAAGTGGGGAAGAAGAAAATAAAAAAGACTTTGTGAAATTTTGTGAAAATGATTGAAAAATAATTAGTGTAAAAAATGATGAGTTGAATGAACCTTGACCAACTTTGACCTATTTATAGGTGATGTGGAAATGCTTGGACCAATTGGAGTGAGACATGTGGCACTAGACTTGTAACAAACCTTGACTTTGACTCTAACAAACTTAAAAAGGATTAAAATGCAAATAACAAAAGTACAAGGACCAAAATGGAAATTAAAACTAAAATGGAATTGAAAAAGTCAAATGAAAATTAACGTAAAGCGAGACGATTAAAAACAACAAAACAGATTAAAAGGAATCAGCAATTTTATGTGAAATGACCAAAATGCCCCTGGAGGCTTAGAACGACTAAAAATGACTCAGATGAAATTTTAAAATGGATTTTTAACAGGAAATTAAAGCAAGAACTTATACAAGACTCAGAGACAATTTTTTTAGAATTTAAACAGGGCTTTGACACATGAAAAGACTAAAATGCCCCTAGGGGCAAAATTGACTCAAAATGACTTCAAATGCAATTTAAAAATGAATTTTGACATAGAATTGAAATGAAGACTTATTCAAACTATTTGAAAAGGACTCAAACAAATTTTTAAAGATTGAAAGAGATTTCATCATGGGAAAAGACTAAAATGCCCCTAGGGGCTAAACCGACTAAAAAATGACTCAACTGATATTTTTTGAAACGAATTTTGACATGAGATTGAAACAAGGACTTATACAAACCAATTTAAAAGACTTAAACAATTTTCAAGGATTAAAATGAGTTGAATGCAGGAAATGACTAAAATACCCTTTTTCATGAATTTTGCAAATAACATTGAAATAAAATGCAGAGGAAGAAGCAATTAATCAGAGACATATCAAATGACTTATAATGCAAGAAAGGAAGAATTGAACAAGTATTTTTAGGTCCAAAATTAGGGTATAACAGCCTCGAGTTTTAGTCGTCACGCAATACTACACTCAAGTTAGACCTTCGTACGGATAATCGTGGAGCGAGTGTTTGTCTCGTGACACCATGATATACGTGAGAAAGGTTGCGACTTGGGAACTTTTTATAACCCGGTTACTATTATCCAAAGCCCTGGTTTCACCGGACACCGTGTCCACCCTTGACTCCTTGACTTTGAAACTCAACCCACCATGTTTTCTCCGTACTTGAACATAATCATGCATACATACATACATGCATACATGCATAAACATTTTTCCCATGCATTTATCGAAGGGCTTAAACCAATTGAATTTGTAAACATTGTAGGAATGGGGAAGACTAAGTCCTACAAGTTCAAGGAAGTGGATTTGGCTAGTTTGAGAGATTTGGCACTCAAGATCAAGGATCCGACTGGTTTCCGACACCGTTACGGGGCCTTACTTACTCTTCTCCAGAATAATGTGGATGATAAACTTGTGCACACTCTAGTGCAATTCTATGATCGGGACTATCGGTGCTTCACTTTTCCCGACTTTCAGTTGGTGCCCACACTTGAGGCTTATTCTTGCTTGATAGATCTATCTATTGCTAAGGGGGTACCCTTCGCGGGACTTGAGAATCCTCCTACTCCATTGGTTATTGCTAAAGATCTATATCTCAAGACCACCGATGTCTCCAAGAATCTTGTCACTAAGGCTCACATCCGAGGGTTCACTTTGGAGTACTTACTCGAGAAAGCCAACCTCAAAATCACTTGTCAGGACACTCTCGAAGTTATTCTTGAACTACTCATCTACGGGCTTATTCTCTTTCCGAATCTTGATGACTTCGTGGATATGAATGCTATTATGATCTTCCACTCCAAAAATCCGGTTCCCTAGCGATGTTTACAATGTATATTTGTGTAAAGTCCTTCGATAACTAAAAAATGAGTCCTTTTACATTTGCATTTGTACATATCATGCATCATCGGTCACAAATGTCTTCCCGTGCTCATTGTCTCCTGGTTCCTCTGCCGCAGTCTGAAAAGTGGCTCGTGCACGATCTGATGTTATATGCCGACCTACTCCCAACTCTACTTGCTAAAGGCCACTGCGTCACCAGACCAGGCAAGCCTCCGCCTACACCATTGCCTTCCAGGTTCCGACATGATCTCACATGCGAATTCCATCAAGGCGCTCAAGGCCACGATGTTGAACGTTGCTATGCTCTGAAATATGTGGTAAAAGATCTGATAGACAGAGGACGGTTGACTTTTGAAAATAGTGTTCCTCATGTTCTTGACAACCCACTTCCAAACCACGCTGCCGTTAATATGATCGAGGCTTTCGAAGGAGTTCATGTTCCTCGAGAGGCTCCAGTGTTAGATGTCCGTAATGTTGCTACTCCTTTGGTGCCACTACATGTCAAACTTTGCCAAGCTTCCTTGTTTGATCACGATCATGCTTCTTGTTCAGAATGTCTTCAAAATCCTATGGGTTGTTGTGTGGTGCAAGGTGATATACAAAGCCTGATGGATAGCAAACATTTGATTGCCAGTGATGTTTGCGTGATTGTGCCAGTGTTTCATGATTCTCCTGTTGGAAGTGTATCTCAGACAAAGAATGTTGAACCCTTAGTGATCAGGTTACCTGGTCCGGTATCTTATGCCTCTACCAAGGCAATCCCTTACAAGTATGATGCAACTATGATTGAGAATGGGGTGGAAGTGCCTCTGGTATCCTCAGCCACGGTCGATAATGTTGCTGGAGAAATTACGACTCTGAGAAGCGGAAAGGTCCGTCCACCCTTGTTCCAAAAGAAAGTTGTTACACCGGTTGCCATAATAACTCCACCAGTTGCTCCTCATGTTGACAAGAACGCCAGCCCATCAGGCCAGTCTATTGAAGAGTCTAATCTGGACGAAATTCTAAGGCTTATTAAAAAGAGCGATTATAAGATTGTTGACCAGCTGTTGCAAACTCCATCAAAGATATCCATCTTGTCTTTACTCCTGAGCTCAGAAGCTCACAGGAAAGTGTTGATGAAGGTCCTGGAACAGGCCTATGTTGATCATGAAGTTTCCATGGATCAGTTCAATGGAATACTGGGTAACATTACTACCTGTAATAATCTGGGGTTTGGTGACGATGAGCTCCCCGAAGCAGGAAAATACCACAACTTAGCTCTACATATCTCAGTGCACTGCAAGTCTGACATGATATCCAATGTGCTGGTGGACATTGGATCATCCTTAAATGTAATGCCTGAGTCTACGCTGAGACAGTTGAGTCATCATGGACTCTCTCTAAGAGGAAGTAGCTATTTGGTTAAGGCCTTCGACGGATCTCGCAAGGATGTTCTTGGGGAGGTAGATCTACCAATTACCATTGGTCCTGAGACATTTCAGATCACTTTCCAGGTCATGGACATCAATGCTTCTTACAGTTGCCTCCTCGGAAGACCGTGGATTCACGATGCTGGGGCAGTAACTTCTACTCTGCACTAGAAGCTCAAGTTTGTGAGGAATGGTAAGCTTGTCACTGTACATGGTGAAGAAGCATATCTGGTTAGCCAAGTGTCATCTTTCTCTTGTGTTGAAGCAGGGTCCGCTGAAGGGACGTCATTTCAAGGCTTGACTGTTGAAGGTGCAGAACCCCGAAGAGCTAGTGCTAGTATGGCTTCATTGAAAGACGCCCAGAAGGCTGTTCAAGAAGGGCAAGCTGCTGGCTGGGGCAAAGTGATACATCTTTTGGAAAACAAGCGTAAAGAGGGCCTTGGATTCTCCCCGACCTCAGGCGTTTCAACAGGAACTTTCTATAGTGCTGGGTTTATCAATGCTATTGCTGAAGATGCTGCTGAAAGTAGTTATGTGCCTACATTTGTTGTACCAGGAGGCACTGTGAGAAATTGGGAGGCCATCGATATTCCTTTAGTCATGCATGCTTCTATGTAATGTGTCTTGTTGCTCATGCTTTTCTTTGTTTTCAAAATAACAATCCTTTCGCCCTGCCCAAGGCGAAAGTGATATCCTTGTAAGGGCATGTTTGTTTCGGCATTATCAATAAAAGTTGTCGTCTTTTCCGCGACTCTATGTTTTTGTACTTTTTAGTGCCTTTTTCTTGGAAATAATGGTAATGCCAGAAAAAACCAAAACATCTGTATTTTCTTATTAATTTCAAAAATCTGCATAAAAAACATTTTTTCTAAAATCATCCCAATCATATTATGCAGATTGAACGATAATAAACCCGCTGAACACAGTGACCCTATGGTTCCTCCAAATTTTGAATTCCCTGTATATGAAGCCGAAGATGAGGAAGATGATGAGGAGATACCATATGAGATCACTCGACTGCTTGAGCAAGAAAGAAGAGCCATTCAGCCTCACCAGGAAGAAATTGAGCTTATCAACCTGGGTACTGAAGAGAACAAACGAGAGATCAAGATTGGTGCTGCACTTGAGCCAGAGGTGAAAAAGAAGATTACTCAGCTTCTCCATGATTATTCAGATGTCTTTGCGTGGTCCTATGAAGATATGCTGGGTCTAGATCCCAAGATTGTGGAATATCGGATACCGACAAGACCTGAATGTCCTCCTGTCAAACAGAAATTGAGAAGGTCTCGTCCAGACATGGCTCTTAAGATCAAGGCTGAGGTGCAGAAGCAAATTGATGCGGGTTTCCTCATGACAGCTGAATATGCTGAGTGGATTGCCAACATTGTACCAGTACCAAAGAAAGATGGGAAAGTTCGAATGTGTGTTGATTGCAGAGATCTAAATAAAGTCAGTCCGAAAGATAACTTCCCATTGCCTCATATTGATGTGCTTGTTGATAGTACTGCTCAATCCAAAGTGTTCTCTTTTATGGATGGTTTCTCTGGCTATAACCAGATACGAATGTCACCTGAAGATAGAGAAAAGACGTCCTTTATGACTCCATGGGGAACATTCTGTTATAAAGTGATGTCGTTTGGCTTGATAAATGCAGGTGCAACCTATCAAAGGGGTATGACTACTCTGTTTCATGATATGATTCATAAAGAGATTGAGGTGTATGTTGATGACATGATTGTGAAATCAAGTGATGAAGAGCAGCATGTTGTGTATTTGAAAAAGATGTTTGAAAGATTAAGAAAGTACAAGATGCGGTTGAACCAGAGATATTTGGTGTAAGATCTGGAAAGTTGCTAGGCTTCATTGTCAGCCAAAGAGGCATTGAAGTTGATCCTGATAAAGTCTGAGCCATCAGAGAGATGCCGGCCCCCCAAACTGAAAAGCAAGTCAGCGGTTTCCTCGGACGCCTGAATTATATTTCAAGATTTATATCTCACATGACTACTACCTGTGGACCAATTTTCAAATTGCTCAGAAAGAATCAGCATGTTGTATGGAATGATGAATGCCAGGTAGCTTTTGATAGCATTGAAGAATACCTGTTAGAACCATCTATCCTTGTCCTGCCAGTGGAAGGAAGGCCTTTGATTATGTATCTGTCAGTGTTAGATGATTCCGTGGGTTGTGTTCTCGGTCAACAAGACGAGACTGGAAAGAAAGAACATGCTATCTATTATCTGAGTAAGAAATTCACCGACTGTGAGACTCAGTATACAATGCTTGAAAAGACTTGTTGTGCTTTAGCTTGGGCTGCCAAATGCCTGCGTCATTATATGGTGAATCATACAACTTGGTTGATATCCCGAATGGATCCAATCAAGTACATCTTTGAGAAGCCTGCTGTTACTGGAAAGATTGCACGTTGGCAAATGTTGTTGTGTGAATATGATATTGTGTACAAAGCTCAGAAAGAAATCAAAGGAAGCATCCTTGCTGAGCATCTTGCTTATCAACCTCTTGATGATTACCAGCCGATTAAGTTTGATTTCCCTGATGAAGAGATTATGTATCTGAAAGCAAAAGACTGTGAAGAGCCACTGATCAGTGAAGGGCCAGATCCCAATAGCAAATGGGGATTGGTGTTTGATGGTGCTGTCAATGCTTATGGTAAAGGGATTGGGGCCAACATTGTAACTCCGCAAGGGCACCACATTCCTTTCACTGCTCGAATAACTTTTGAATGCACGAACAACATAGCTGAATATGAAGCATGCAGCTTGGGCATTGAAGAAGCCATTGACCTGAGAATTAAGCACCTTGACATTTATGGAGATTCAACACTCGTCATTAATCAGATAAAAGGTGAATGGGAGACTCATCATGAGAAGTTGATCCCTTACCGTGACTATGCAAGACGTCTGTTGACATACTTTACCAAGGTTGAGCTGCACCATATCCCTCGGGATGAAAACCAGATGGCTGATGCTCTTGCTACTTTGTCTTCCATGTTTTGTGTGAACCATTGGAATGACGTGCCCGTAATCAAGGTGCAGCGTCTTGATAGACCCGCTCATGTGTTTACTATTGAAAATATGCCAGATCAGGCTGATGAAGATTTGAATAATGGAAAACCTTGGTATTACAATATCAAACAGTTCTTGCAGAATCATGAATATCCACCTGGTGCTTCCAACAGGGATAAAAAGACCCTGAGGAGATGGGCTAGCAGATTCCTTCTGGACGGAGAAATCCTATACAAGAGTAACTATGACATGGTCTTGTTGAGATGTGTTGATAAACAAGAAGCTGAGAAATTGATGCATGAGGTACATGACGGTACCTTTGGGACCCATGCTACAGGTCACACTATGTCAAGGAAACTGTTAAGAGCCGGCTATTACTGGATAACTATGGAGCGTGATTGCCACAGACATGCCAAAAGATGCCACAAGTGTCAAATTTATGCTGACAAGATTCATGTGCCTTCACACTCTCTCAATGCCATCTCTTCCCCATGGCCTTTCTCTATGTGGGGCATTGACATGATCGGAAGAATTGAACCCAAAGCTTTTAATGGGCATCGTTTCATTCTTGTGGTGATTGACTATTTCACCAAATGGGTAGAGGATGCTTCCTATGCAAATGTGACCAAGTAAGTAGTTGTCAAGTTTATCAAGAATAACATCATCTGTCGATATGGTGTTCCCAACAAGATCATCACCGACAATGGTTCCAATCTGAACAATATCATGATGCAAGCTTTATGTGAAGAATTCAAGATTGAACATCACAACTCTTCTCCTTATAGACCTCAGATGAATGGTGCAGTTGAGGCCGTTAACAAGAATATCAAGAAGATTGTGTAGAAGATGGTCACTACGTACAAAGACTGGCATGAAATGCTACCGTTTGCCTTGCATGGTTACCGTACTACAGTGCGCAGTTCAACCGGAGCAACTCCTTTCTCTTTGGTATATGGTATGGAAGCAGTTCTCCCTCTGGAAGTGGAGATTCCATCTCTTTGAGTAATCATGGAAGCAAAATTAACTGAGGCTGAATGGTGTCAAAGTCGGTATGATCAGTTGAATTTGATTGAAGAAAAGCGTATGGATGTTATGGCTCATGGACAGTTGTATCAAGTACGAATGAAGAATGCTTTTGACAAGAAAGTTCGACCTCGAGAATTCAAGGAAGGCGAACTTGTATTGAAAAGGAGGATAAGCCAGCAACCCGACCCAAGGGGCAAGTGGACACCTAACTATGAATGTCCTTATGTTGTCAAGAAGGCTTTCTCTGGTGGTGCTTTGATCCTTACACACATGGATGGTGTTGAACTCCCAAATCCTGTTAATACCGATATAGTCAAGAAATACTTTGTCTAAAAAGAAAAGAACAGCGTGGTAGGTCGAAAACCCGAAAGGGCGGCCTAGGCAAAAATGCGCTTCCCGGTGGATCGAAAACCCGAAAGGGCGATCCTGGCAAAAGTTAGGGACAAAAAAATGAATATGAAAAAGCTCGCTGAGATTGTACGCAACTCAGGCAAGAATGAGCGTCTCGATGAGCCGAAAACCCGGAAGGGCGGTTCATGCAAAAATGAGATTGATAATAAAAGACAAGTAACTATATCTGGCAAACCACCATCACCCTTTGGGGCATCTGCAACTGTCAATGTTCGTCTTCATCAGAGGCTTCTGTACTTGTGAATTCAAAATTTCTATGAAATGTAGCGGTCATCCTGTTCAATGTACCACCAACCAATAAAATTACCATTTTCCAAGCTTTGTAAATCCGTGAAGTCATGCCTTTGGCTGACTCTCACTCTTCTACATCAATTTGAGCCTGTGCTATTGTTTGAAACTCTATTTCCTTTCTATTTTCAATGCTATATACAAAAATATTTTCTTTCTATTTGATAATGTCAATGTCTGAAACAAACATTTTTGAAAATTGAAAAATCTTTTTGTCTATTTTGAAAGCAAACCTGAGCAATAGGGTATATTTCAATGAAACATGCATGAATAAATGAGTGTCAATGTCTATTTCAATACATGTTACGAGCAGGTTACTCCCCAGGATGATCTGTGGTCAATGGCAAGAATGAAAAAAAAAAAAAAGAATGAAAATTTGGAAAAAATGCAAATGAAAAGCTCGCTAAGTTGAAAACCCGAAAGGGCGGCTTAGGCAAAAATGAGCACTCCGCTGATTGACAACCTATGAAGGCAATTCAGGCAAAAATGGGGCAATGAAAAGAATCTATTCCCGGTGAATCGAAAACCCGAAAGGACGGTTCGGGCAAAAATGGGATTGAAAAATGAAAAAGGAAACAATGAAAGAATAAAAAGCATTGACCACAGATACGAACATCCAACGTTTACCCAGCACTGACACGCCTAACAACGGCGACCTGTATCCAAGAATCTTCCAAGGGTCCCTCCTCTACAAGTTTTTTTATTGCCCTCAGCCATGGTTTTGATACGTCTTTCAACGACGGTCTCTCCAAAGAGGATTTCCATATGAATATGTTATAGCACGAGCCACTACGTGCCCAATATTCCAATGTTTTGTCTGTCTCTGTGAAACTTCTCTGTCAAACTACAAACCAATCATGAATTTCAAGCATTCATGCATACATAATCATGCATTTTATATGCTCATACATTTAATAATCTTGTTATACCATACATACATGTTGCATCTCCGAACTCAATTTTCAATTCAACTCAATTTCCACTTTCAATTCAGTTCAATCTCCGCTTTCAATTCAACTCAATTTCAATTTCCAATTCAACTCAATTTCAATTTCCAACTCAATCCTAATTTCAATTCAACTCAATTTCAATTTTCAATTCAATTCAATTTCAATCTCCAATTCAACTCAATTTCAACTCTCCAATTCAATGTCTATGTCTCTGACAATTTTCAACTCCCAATGTCTCTTTCAATATTAACTTTCAATTCAATTCAATGTCTCAATCAATGCTAATTCACTCTCAATTCACTCTTGGGCCAACAATAATGGTCATGTCTATCTTCGAATCAAGTCAATATCAACTTACTCTCAATTAGTATCTTGCTACATGTCTTGTTATTGGTCAAGTGGCTAGTTCGCTCCAAAGAACAGCTTGTACCTACTTATATGTCTATGTCTCCGGGTCAAACGGCAAGTTCGATCCAAAGAACAGTTTGTACCTGCTTACCTGTTTGAACCTTCAATCAAGCGACAAGTTTGATCCAAAGAACAGCTTGTATCAAATTTTTTGTCTATGTTTCCGGTCAAACAACAAGTTCGATCTGAAGAACAGTTTGTACCCTGCTTATGTTTTGTTATCGGTCAAACGACAAGTTCGATCCAAAGAACAGTTTGCACCAACTTACATGTTATGATAATTGATCAAGCCGCAAGTTCAATCCAAAGAACAGCTTGTATCTGCCTCTATGTCTATGTTTCCGGTCAAGTAGCAAGTTTGATCCAAAGAACAGCTTGTATCAACTTTCTGTCTATGCTTCCAGGTCAAATAGCAAGTTCGATCCAAAGAACAGTTTGTACCTGCCTATCTGTTTGTGTTTGCAATCAAGTAGCAAGTTCGATCCAAAGAACAGCTTGTATCTTTCTATATGTCTCCGGTCAAGTGCCAAGTTCGATCCAAAGAACAGCTTGTACCTGTCTTGTATTTCTATTCCCAGTCAAGCAGCAAGTTCGATCCAAAGAACAGCTTGTACTCACCTTTTGTTTGCATTTCATGGTCAAGTGGCTAGTTCGATCCAAAGAACAGCTTGTACCTATCTTTTGTCCTCTTGCTCGTCTACCCTGTCAATGTCTACCTAAATCCCCAGTGATATGACATACTCTGTAGACTCCAGTTCGCTTGTCTTGCATTCATAATCAAAATGTTGCATGGCATTCATATTTTTGAAAATGTGAAGAGCGTATTTTTATGTCCAAAAACAGTGCAAATGTTAATATTCAAGTATCTTCGTCCCGTCAAATCAAAGACTTCGTCTCTCGACTCTCCGGACAAAGAAACTTAAATAGGGGCAGCTGTTATACCCTAATTTTGGACCTAAAAATACTAGCTCAATTCTTCTTTCCTTGCATTTTAAGTCATTTGAATTTGTCTCTGATCAATTGCATATTTCTCTGCATTTTATTTCAATGTTACTTGCAAAATTCATGAAAAAGGGTATTTTAGTCATTTCCTGCATTCAAACTCATTTTAGTCCTTGAAAATTGTTTGTGTCTTTTCATTTGATTTGTATAAGTCCTTGTTTCACTCTCATGTTAAAATACATTTCAAAAAATTACATTTGAAGTCATTTTGAGTCAGTTTAGCCCCTAGGGGCATTTTAGTCATTTCCTATGTTAAAATTTCTTTCAATCTTTGAAAAATTGTTTGAGTCTTTTCAATTGGTTTGAATAAGTTCTTGTCTCAATCTCATGTCAAAATTCATTTCAAAAATTACATTTAAAGTCATTTTGAGTCAGTTTAGCCCCTAGGGGCATTTCAGTCATCTCCTGTATTAAAACTCTGTTTATTCTCTAAAAATTGTCTCTGAGTCTTTTAATTTGCTTGTATAAACTCTTGCTTTATTTCCCTGTTAAAAAACCGTTTTAAAAATTGCATTTGAGTCATTTTGAGTCATTTTAGTCCCTCGGGGCATTTTGGTCATTTCACACGAAATTTTGGCTGAGAGAGGTTACTTTAAAGTACCTCATTTATGTAATTGGTTCATTTCAGTCCTTTTTGTTGATTTTATTTTTGGTTTCACTTTACGTTATTTTCAATTACATTTTTTACCAATTTTATTTTAATTACATTTTAGTCCTTTTGTTATTTTGCACTTTAGTCCTTTATTTTTAGTTAATTGCAAATCTGTCCAGAAATTAGTTACAAGTCCAGTCCACGTGGCATTTTTCCATTGGTCAAGGCATTACAGTCATCAGCTATAAAAGCCAACTCATGGTCAAGGTCAAGGTCAAGAATTCAGACCCATTCATTCAGTGACAACTCATCACAAACACTTTCACAATTTCTCTCTCCACCAAAACAGAATCAAAACCGAAAGTTCTTCAAGAACAAAGATGAAGATTCATCTTCATCCTTGAACCCTAGTTCATCAAATTTTACAGAATCATCACAATCCAAACCGAATTCATCCAAGATAATCATTGATTTCTCAGCAACAAATCGAATTCGTCTGAATTCAACACACAATTTCGCCAATTCCAGAAAAAACAAACGCAATCCGAGTTAGTTATAAATTGTAACAAACTCCAATTCCGTTCAAATTATCATCAGCACCACACCACCACCGTAGCCTACGATTCAAGGCCATATATATCACAAATTCACAACCGTTCCTCAACAACAACAGATCGTGAACAAGAACAAAGTCTGAATCACACAAATCAAAATCGAATCCAGTGGAAGTGAGAAAGAAGGCGTGAGAATTGGACGATAACGGAATCGGAGTTGTACGAGGAAGGAAGCATCGGATCGGAACCGAATCAAGAGGTAAGGTTTCGAAACCATCTCTTCCTTTTCAAGCCTTTGATTTCCTTTTCGAACGGCAAACTTTAGATCTAGAGTGTTGAGTGCGTGATTCCATAAAACTGAGGTCGTATTTGAAACGAACGTGGAAAGAGAAGCTCAGATCTGTATTTAGTTTTTGAAAAGGAGCGGTTTGACGCTCCGGCACGGTGGCTCCGACGCCGGAAGCCGGCCGCCGTGCCGGAAGTTGCAGTCACGTCGGAGAAGAAGGAGCAGATCAGTGCTTCTCCCTCTCCATTTTCGTTTTAGAGAGAGGAAGTCTTGTGGATTATGAGGCTTTTCTTCATGTTTTTCCTTATATACCTACTTCTTGATCCCACGCGTGCGCGTACACTGTTATGCCATGCTCCCTCGATGGATCTGAGCTTTGGACGTTGAATCTGATCCGTTTGGGTCGATCCAACGACTCCTGTGGCCTCAGATGATCCATTTCTATGGTTGTGTGTAGGCTTGGGCCTATTTCTTGCAGATCCTGTGTTTCCTCTTATTTTCTTGCTATTTTACACTTTGTTTTACCTTTTTACACCTCTGATCATGCTCAAAATTACTTAAAAAAATTTATAACTTTTTGTACATGTTTCTTGTTATTCTTGTGATGTTTCTATGCATTTCGTTTACTGAAAATTTTGTTAAAAAATATTATCACATTTTCTTGCATTATTTCTTGATGTCATGTGAAAAAACCTATGAAAAATTGCTCAATTTCATTCTATGTTCTTGATGATTGTTTGGTATACATGTTATATGATTCTATGAATTTTAGGCTACTGTTTGTATATAATTTCGATGCTTGTGTGTGGACCTTGGTTAATTACTTGGTTTGCAAGTTACATTTGTGAATAAATAATGCAAATATGCCTAAGTTTATTTTGGAAATGTCAAGTTCATCATGTTGCCTTAATTCTCATTTTAAGACCTGATTCTAAACCTTTGGAAAAATGTATTAGAGTGTGAGAATTTTAGGCAATAGGATTCTTGCATTTTGTGAGTAAATTTTAGTTATATTTTTGCACTTTTGGCTTTATTTTGTGAAGTTTTCTATGCTTTTGTCTTGATATTTTACTTGCTTTATTTTCTTTGATATTACCCTATGCTACTAACATTTTCTTGTTTCACGTTTCATACATCATAAGCATATTCTCCATCACACTTTCTCATCTCATTTCTTTACTTTTCTTTTGCTTTTAATTCATTTGTGTGGGATTAAGTTCCCACAAGGAAGTAGTGTGTATGTAGGGAAATGATGTAATATGGACAATGGACTCTAAATATGTACACCGACACTCACACCGACACTAGCACACACCTCACATGGTTACTTTAGATGTATGCTTAGGTTATGCATGTTTAGATGTATGTTAAGGATTGCATGTTTAGATGAATGCTTAGGATTTACACTTAGAAAAATCAATTTTCCAAAAAACTTGAACAACGTCACTTGAAAACCTTTTCCAAAGAATATAGGAGTCAAAACTCCTTTGCATTTTCTCTTTATTTTCTTAATCAAATTTCAATGAAAATTAATCATACTTGACTTTTTTCCAAAATCACTAATCAAACCCCACTTTTTCTTAAATCTCAATGCTCATGAAGCCTCTCAATCTCCATTCTTCAAAATTCCAATTTTCAAACTTAAAATCAACCAACAAAAACAAAAAACATTTTTTGGAAGAGAACTACGGTGGATTTGATCCCTCAAAAGGGTACGTAGGCAAGGAACCAATATTCCTTCAATTCAAATAAAATAAAATCCAAACACTTTCTTCTCCCTCCAATTCTTGACTTAGTAAACTCTTAGGTGTAAATATCATTTTTCAAATAGCATTTAAAAATAAAGCGCGTGCGTAGAAAGTAAAGACGGTTCCTATAGGATACTATAGTTGCTATAGGTGCCTAACACCTTCCTATAGCAAAACCAACTCCCGGACCTCGATTCTCAAGGGTTTTGCTTATTTTTTCCCTTCCCAAGAAAAAATGAGATATCAAAGGTTCAAAAGGTTCAAACGTAATCAATGTTTGACACCCGAAAAACCAAGATAAAACAAGGTTACGCCTAGTTTTACGTATCCCCATAAGTGTGTGCTTGTTTTATTGAAACCATGGAGGTTGATGTCGTCGTAGGATTCTAGATCTTCTTTCTTGAGCCTAACTTCTCGAAGGCATCTTGGAACAAAATTTCCACGGAACTGCCTTCGTTTACCAAACATCTAGCGACATCGTGGCCCTGGATGCCCACAATGACGACGAGTGGTAACTCTTTGTTGGGAACTCCATTTACCTTTTCATTGTCGATGAACCCCGATAATGGTCTCTTCTTTGCTACTTTCGAAGGCGTCGTGTGCGCCACCTTCGGTTCATCTATCCTCCTTTTGGTCGTCCCCTTCGGTTCGTCGGTCGGTGCGGAGAATCCGCCCATTATCACTCTGAGGAAGATTCGGTCTCTCTTCCCCTCGCCTTCGATGTTGTTGTCGTCATTCGTTCGATCTTCTCCAATGGCACCCCGTGACTTTATTGGTGGGACTCCTCCCTCTTCGAGGAGTGTTTCTTTTTTGGGAATTTTCGCAAGGAAACCCTTTGGTGCCCGTCGCTCCTTGGGCGTCCCTTTTCGGTGAAGCGGTCTAGCCTCCCTTTCTTTACCAACTCTTCGATAGCGTCTCGAAATTGCTAGTATTCTTCCGTGTCATGACCCCGACTCCAATGATAGCGGCAGTACTTCGTCATGTCGGTTCTCGCAGATTCTCTCAGCGGTTGGGGGGCCTTGATACCTTCTGAAATTCTAGCGCACTTGTTTTAATATGTTATGTAAGATGTTTCAACGTTTGTAATGTTTCATATAATGTTCCAACATCACAAAATAAATAGAAATATAAACAAGAAAATAAACGACAAGAAAGTAAAGAAGACAGTGAGTTTGTTGACCCATTTCAGTGACAAACACACCTACTCTGGGGGCTACCAAGCCAGGAATGAAATCCACTAGTGTATTCCTTATTCTATAGCTCTCAGCAAACTCCTCGTTTTCACTAAAGACCTAGGACATACCTGTATAGACTTCAACCTTGGAACTCCTAGATCTGAGATCCCATCTCACTATCATATGGTCAGTCACAGCCCCTGTGACCTATCAGACCTAAACATCAACTCAAACGGTGAAGTTACCTTCAAACACAACAACTAACACCTTGCTTACAAGCTTTGGTGTAGTACACAAGAGTATCAAACTCAACACACACTCCTTAACATGTATCACAAACGACACAAGAAATGCTCTAAACTTGCATCAACATGATACAAGAGTAGAGCACATGTAGACTCAAAACCCTAAAAATCTAAACTTTTTAGAATGACGGCTTGAATGATTAATTAGGTCTTGAAGTCTTGTTTTTATACTTAAAACCCTAAAAATCTAGCGGCAAGAAGTATCCAACCAATCTTTACTCCATTCATATGAAATTAGTTTGTTTCATCCACTTTAGTGGGTTAGTGTTTTTTTTGTATCTTATCCACAAGAATTGTTGAACGGATCAATGAGTTTGTTTCTTTTTTATCTTATCCACAAGAGGGTTTGAACTAACTGACTCCCACAATGGTAGCTAAATTCAATTACAAAATCTCTATATAAGTAGAGGACTTCACTCAGTTGATAAATGACACCAAAACTTTCTATTGAGTTATCGACAACTTTTTCTCTCTTCTCACTTTTTCTACTATATGCACTTTCGCGCCACTTCTCCCCTTTCTTTTATATCCCTTCATAATTAAGAGTGATTTTAGGATCATAGTCCCTTTTGAGATATAATGTCCCTTCGGATTTAAGAATGATCTTAAGAGCACAGTCCCTTCGATAATTTATTTCTCTTCAGAATAAAGAGTACTTTTATAATCATAATCCATTCTTAGCAATAATAATGTCCATCAGAATTAGGAATGATCTTAATAGTATATATACTCTTTCGATAATTTTCGAACTTTGGATAAGTTAGAATAGTTGTATCACTATATTTGAGTTGTCATAGTACCATATCGATATTTCGGAGAAATCAGAGGTTCGAATGGTGATAATACCATATTTGAGTGGTTTCAATACCATAATATAATGGTTTCAATATTAAACTCGATTGGCCATAATAGCCATACTTAAGTGCGTAATTCTCAAACAATTTTCTTCGGTGCAGTAGTTAATCGCACAGTTGTATCTGATCTTGTTTTATCATGGAGGCGGTATGGTTGATAGTCTGTCTTGCACAATTTAAAAAGTGACGCAAAATGTTTTAAAGAGAGTCATTTGATTGTAATTGAACTTAGCAATAACTTCGATGGATAAGTTTAATAGTTGATAGTTTCTTTTTTTTTCGACAGAAAAGTTTAATAGTTTCTCTTAATTGTAAAATCAAGGCACATGGGACTATATTCTAGAGACTAGTATTCGGAGTTAGTAAATTAGATGGACTATTTGTAGAATTTTGTCCTCTTCTAAAATGGTAAACATTGTTTCACAGGGAATAAAATTGCTTTTAATCGAAAATATTGAAAATAATCATTTTCTTTTACGTGGTAAAAAATAGTCTTCTTTTTTTTTTTTTTGGTTACAAAAAAAAAATAGTCTTCTTTGATAACAAATAAGGGAAGCAATCACTTAAAAGTCAAATTGTTACAACTAAACCAACATTTTCTCATGGAATATTATTGCAATAACAAAATAAACATTAGAACGGAAAAGACATGAAATATGGTTAATTGTCGGAATGAACCCTATACTTATGAAGAATCGCAATGAAATCTTCAATGTACTGATTGTGAAGATCTTTTGAACCGATAACCTTGCTCATCTCTTTTGCGTTGTTTCTATAAGTACTTCCCTCCTCATGAACTATTGCCAACCTCAACGTTTGTGCTACACTTTCCTTAGTGAGTGACCCATCTTCCTCACTCCTTGGTACCTCAATAGCTACATTCTTTTCTACTAGTGCTCTTGAAAACAGACATTGATCTAGCAAATCCGGAAGGGTAACAAGAACGTGCCCAAAATTAAGCATCTCAATGACAGAACTTGGACCACAATGACAAATGCAACCCCCAATTGCCGCATCAGCCAATATCTTCCGTTGAGGTGACCATGTTTTCCAAACAGTACCACGGTCTTTGGTTCTATCCTCAAACCCATCTGGTAATTCATATGTACCCTCTTTCAGATTTTTTAAAGCCCAAAAGAAAGGTAACCTAGAAAGCTCGATTCCAAGAGCTAATTCAGTTAGATCTTGCTGGCTAAGCCTCGACTCGCTGCCCAATCCTATGAACAGAACAGATGATGGTTCTCTTGTTCCCAACCATGTCTTGATTTTCACCCAATCAGGGTTGTTTTCTTCATCTTCAACGTCTCTTATCTGCATGGATGGTGGAAGCAACCCCACTGGAACCACAGGCACGTCCTTGTAAGAGACATAATCTAACCATTCCCCCTCAAGTTCTCTGGAGGTTCTCAGAAGAAGTAAGTCACAACTTGAATATAATTGATTCATATCAAAATCAGGCATTTTTCCTGACTCGTCCTTAAGAGCTGAGAATGCTCTGATAATCTCATAAGGCTTGAGATGAATAGTTGTTTTGAAAGGAAGCCAATTTGGTGGACCACAAATGTCTTCCGCTGTTAAATTTGGCTTGACCTTATCCTTAGGTGGATCAAAGAAACATCTGCTCCAAGCTGGGGTTACCTTGTAATAAGCACAATGGATGTTGAGGCTTTTGGCTATTGGTGCTACCCAACCACTTGTAATATCATAGAAAACCCAATCAGGCTTTGATGAATTTTTGAGTATCTTAGTTACATCGTCTTGAAGACCCTCATGAGCCATCTTAAGGTAACGGGTGGTGTTGGATGAAATGTCCATGGTGCTCTCTGCACCTTCTGGGAGTCCCTCTATACGTGGTAAAGGTAGCCTTACCAATTTGATGAATGGCTCAAGGGATTTGGGGGTTTTGGGCATGCGATCAATATTTTTGGGGGTGTTTACGAAGGTTACAAAGTGACCCTTTTGAGCAAGAATCTTGGCCAACTCGAAAAAAGGAAGTATGTGTCCCATAGCTAGCCATGGGAGCATCACAACATGAAGAGGTTTTTTGCCATCTTCATTAACAATGGAATCCATAAAAAAAAAAAAAAAAAAAAGACTTTGATTGTTTCTTTTGAAGGCACGATAGAAGAAAGTTGGGATGTATTAGTAACAACGTTCTCGGTTATACGTGACAGTGTTCTAATTGGGGGCTATATAAAGTAGTAGGTGGAGTATCCAAGAGTTGAAAACTAAATAAAAATGAAATGTTTAAGATGTCTAACTCTGGCAACATTATTTAATTTCCACCATGAGGAACACGCTAATCACGCTAATCGCGAGATTAGTATTGAAGGTAGGACCATAACAACACAGCTGGTGAAAGAACGTGAATCCGCACGGGAACCGAAACAATTCGATGATTATGTAGTATTTGTTTTGAAAAAGCAAAGGAATCTTTTATTAGAATAGATTACAACCCAAAGCATAAGCAATGCTGAGAGATACAGAAAAAGAGTACACGATTTCAATACCAAACACTACAGTACAGCAAGACAACACCTTGCTAGAAAGGTTAATGTAGTAGTGTATGAGTGCTATCATCCACTCTGCCACCAAGCGAAACCAGACCCAGACCTCCAACAATGAATTCGATAATTATATAAAATATAATTATATTGTTAATATTTTGAATTTTTTTTGTAATTCATTCAAATTATTAAAATACATCGATACAATATAAATTTAAAGTTGTTAAAACCAAAAATGATGAAATTGCGAACAAACTCACAACACCAATGTTAATAGTATAAAACGGAAGAGTACATATATATGCCTACTAGAATATTCATATTTTTCGAATATGCAATGTTGACGACACATAATTAATTGATTGATTTTACATTTAATCAAAGTTAGTCTTTCAACTTGAATTAAATAAAAACCGCAATAAAACAGGTAATTAAAAACACACCACACAAAATAAACAGAGTCGTGCTAGACGACTAAATCACAAACACAAACGAAAGAAAACTAAAATTATGTGAAAATCACTTATTTAACTAAAGGAAAAAAAAAACATATCTTTCATTGCTTGGTTCGACAGGATTATTCTCATCTGAGGGCCTTAATGATTTACATGTATAAGGGGGCCCTGGTCTTAGTCAGCAATGTCAACCTCTTTTGTTTCGACATCGCCAAAAGCTATGTCGAATTCTTGGTTGCTTTCATTTGATTCAATATAAGAAACATTTTTGTGATACTTCTGAGTTCTTGCTTTTTCAGCCCTTAGTCTTTCGACATGTTGAACTTTATTGGCCAACTGGGTCATATCTCTCAAGTGTTGAGTGTCTAGTTTCTTCATGATGGAATAATCTAGGCCACCAGTGGCCATTTCGGCTAACTCAAGTTCAGGCACTTGAGTGAAACATCTTGTCTTTAACAACCTGAATCTATTGAGATAATCATCAATGGATTCAATGTGATTTCTCTTGACACTCGCCAATTCCTTTAGACTTAACTTAGATTGGCCCATGTAGAATCGTTCATCGAATAACCTCTCTAATTGAGTCCAATTATGGATCGAATGTGGTGTAAGAGTAGTAAACCACGTGAAGACATTCTTTGTTAGAAAATTTGGAAAGTATTTCAACCTCAAATTCTCATCATTTGCTAGTTCTCCTGCCTCTGTCAAATATCGTACGATATGTTCGACAATGGACTCACTGGTATCACCTGCAAACTTGGTGAACTTAGGAATTTTGTAACCCCTAGGAAGTTCAGACTGTAATATCAGTTTCGACAAAGGTGAAACAAAGTTTGGCATATGAAGGCCAATATTTAAACCATTTTGATTCATTATATTATCGACCAAATCGGCTATATTATTATGTGATCCTATGTTTTGTTGTTGGACATTCCTAACAACTTCATCGGCATCATGATTTCTATCCACTAATACCACATCAGGTTGACCTTCAATCACTAGTTCGACAGGTCGGGGTTGAGGCACAAGTTGTGGCCTCTGAACCATTGGTTCGATCAACTGCAACGGTTGTTGGTTCTGGACTTGTGGAACCGGTTGGTAAATAGGTTGTCGAGGAGCAAAGAAGTCTGTTATCCTCCCCATTTGTGTGGTTAGGGCTTGGTAACTTCAGTTTCTGTCCCGTATCAAAGGGTTAAACACGGTACCAATTCGTTGTGTTAACAAATTAACCATTTCGTGATTACTCTCATCCATTTGTTGTCTTAATAGATTCATTGAATCTGTTGTTAAGGGTGTTGGAAAAAAATGTGTTTAACAATGAACCTTAAAGAGTTTTGATGATAACAAGGTATTAAAAATTGTAAATTGGACTAGCTAATATTTGTTCAAGTGTACAGGACCATAGTTAAAAATTTATATCATACAAAGGTTCTGAACGAGCAAATAAAGAGCAAAATAAATCAATGAAATTGAAGCTTAGATGCTCCTGAAGGCAAAGTGCTCCTAAAGACTAAAGCGCTCTTGAAGGAAAAGTGCTACTGAAGACTAAAGCGCTCCTGAAGTCAAAGTGCTCCTGAAGACTAGTGCTCCTGAAGACTAGAGGTCCTGAAGTGCCACGTCATCAGAAGCTACATCATCAGAGGTTGCCTCATCAGAATCCATTTCACCAAAAGCTGAAGATCAATTAGTTTTGCAAAATTCAAGGATTCAAGAGTTGTTTCATGGATCGAAATTCATCTAAAGACAGCAGAAGACTAGTGGAACTTTGCAACGGTTATTTCAAAAGTGTTTGAAGACTTTTTGGTTGCAAAAGGAACGAAAGCGTTGACATTGTACTTGAAGGAAAATCGAATGCAACAGAAGGGAGTAGAAGCAGCGGAATAATTTCGATTTTCTTTCCTTGGATCATTACGAAATTCAAGCATGAATCAGTGATTTGATTGTTACCTTGAAGTGTGAAATCTGAAAGCTGAAAACTGGAAACTGGAATCTCGATCATAGCAAGGCAAGTAGCAAGCAGCAAAGCCTCTAGCAAGTCCACATGAACAGTGCTCCTCCAAAACTCGGTGCTAGCCAAGGAATCAGAAGTGCAGAGAAGAGGGTTGCTTCAAAACGTGTAACCAAAGACTTCAGCACTAGGGTTCTATTTATAGAACTTCTAGTGTGCTCTGCAAGTCAGAAGTCACTATTGGGCTTCATTAAGCCCAACAACGAGTTTAGTAGTTTTGCTAACTAATTAGCGTCATTTACTAAACGCACCCCTTTATATAAGTCATACTTATATATTTCTCTTTTGACTGTTCTTTATGTGTGACCCTATAGGTTCTAGTCACGTTGGCAATAATATTAAATCTAATATTTAATACTATAAACAATGAGCGGTATCTAGCAACACATCATTGCTACCCAAGTGACAAGAATGTCAAGTGATCTGACGAAACCTTTCCATGATAATACTCATGTGTATAATTACTCCTTTGTCTCGATATCTTTATTGATCCCATGGCATAGATATTTTGTCACCCTTGTATAGATCAATATTTATATTTCTTGATTCCAAAATATACTGAATAACGAATAAGTCCAATATCTTATATTGACTTAGTTCGGCATGGCCATGCAGTTTTACAGTCATATTTCATCAAGAGGCCTAAAGATATATCTCCTGTTTATGAGGAGGGACAAATCCCATCTAGGACACTCATGTCCCTCAGCATGATTCATCAAGTACCCATCAACCAACGTTATGGTTATCCTGTTACAGACAACGTTAGAATGGCAACAAAGCACTTGAGTCCACATCTAGGAATCATAGTGGTTTCAGGTCTAAGAGCGATATACATTATTATCATTGTGAGAATATCTTATGACAATATCATAACATACTATGTAGTATTCTCACGGTGGGTCAATCCAGTATAAACATTACTCCTAATACTTATACCTATGTATAGACTTAATATCTCATATCTATGACCCAAGAGATGCGGTCATCAGTCTACATACATAATAGTCTCGATGCTTTATTATTATCCTTTATTCATATTAAAGCTTTGACTACGGATGCATTTAAGAATAACGTTCTTTATGATAATGTAATCTCATGATTAAGTCACACTTAATTATATTATTACAGGAACTATCTATTCTAAGGACTTTATTAACATTACATAAATATAATAAAGAGTGCCATATATTATTCAATAATAAAAGTCATGATACATAAGATAAGTTTAACATAAATTATTGGCCTCTAGGGCTTACACCAACAGTACTATGTACGAACTGTACAACCACCTTCTCCACTACTCTGCAGTTGTCCACGCTACAGGACAAGAAAACAGCTCCAGAATACGGCTACGCCTGCAAAGATGTTCCTTCATAATGGGAATGGATTTCAAATTGGTTCTTCATAGGACAACAACCAAATCAGGCAAAAGATCATTGGTGAAAGATCAAGCTTCAACAACGACTCTTTGATGTGCTGGCAATTTCACAACGTCTCTTTCACACCTATATATAAAGGAGTGAAGTCTTAGAGATTTGGTAATGATGAACGAACGACTCAACTACATTTTTACAAGTGCCAAACCTCTGCTGAAATTGTTCTGCATTCACTTAGAATTTCTGTTTCTCAAAGTCTTATCTTAGAAATTCTTAAGTCTTAGAGTCTGTATCTGATTTGTATTGTGAGCACCTTTGATTGTATATCAAGTATTCAACCTCAAACATTATTCTTTGTAATCTTGTTTGTTTAGAAGTCTCTTGCAGTTGTGCTTGAGCATAGAAGTCTCTCGATTGTGTTCTTGAGCATAGGAAGACTCTTGCGAAGTGTGCTTGAGCAAAAGAAGTCTCTTGCTGTGTGCTTGAGCAATTGTAATCTGATATTACATTCTAGTGAACTCTCCTTGGAAGTACAAGGGGGACAGGATTACTTCCGGTTTGTGGAAGGAACTTGTATAATTGCTTTGTGTCTTTCTTCTTTTCTCTCTCTGTTTTTATCCGCTGCATTTAGATTCTGTTTATCACTTCAGAAGCTGTCTCGCTTAGCTTTTGACCAGTGTGTTCAGTTTTTAAGAGAAACAAAGAATTTTTCAAAAACACAATTCAACCCCCCCTTCTTGTGTTTTTCTCACCTTCAATTGGTATCTAGAGCCTTGGTCTGTTGTCTTAACACTTAACAGTGTAACAGCAAAAGATCTGAGAAAAACATGTCCAGTGGACCATCTAGTTCTGGATCTGGGCCTGACCATACTACTGTTGCATATGATTATGACAACAACAAGAAATCCAGTGTAGGAAAGAGTCCTAAGTTCAATGGAGACCCTGAAGAATTTTCTTGGTGGAAAACCAACGTCTATAGTTTTGTCATGAGTTTAGATGAAGAACTATGGGACATACTTGAAGAAGGTGTTTGTGACTTGGTTCTTGATGAAGAAGGAGCTGCTGTTGATAGAAAGAAACATACTCCTGCTCAGAAGAAACTCTACAATAAGCATCATATTTTCAGAGGAGCACTTGTCACTGCTATTCCTAAAGCAGAGTACATGAAGATGAGTGACAAGTCCACTGCTAAAGCTATGTTTGCTTCTCTCTGTTCAAACTATGAAGGCAGCAAGAAGGTTAAAGAAGCAAAGACTCTTATGCTTGTACATCAGTATGAGTTGTTCAAGATGAAGGATGATGAAACTATTGAGGAGATGTACTCAAGGTTTCAAACCTTAGTCTCTGGACTACAAATCCTGAAGAAGAGTTATGTTGCTTCTGATCACGTAAGCAAGATACTTAGAAGTTTGCCTGCTAGATGGAGACCAAAGGTGACTGCCATTGAGGAAGCTAAAGATTTAAACATTTTAAGTGTCGAAGATCTTGTTAGTTCTCTCAAAGTTAATGAGTTAAGTCTTAATGAACATGAGTCTACTAAGAAGAGTAAATCAATAGCTCTTCCATCCAAAGGCAAGTCGTCAAAAGCTCTCAAAGTAGTTGAATCTAAAGAAGAAGAACCATCTGGTTCAGACTCTAAAGAAGATGCTGTTGAGATGGCTATGCTCTCCAACAGACTTTAGTATCTGGCCAAGAAGAACAGAAAGTTTTTGACCAGAAGGAGTAACTCCAGAAGCTCAAAGAGAGAAGATCAGAAGGGATGTTTCAACTTTAAGAAGCCTGAACATTTCATTGCTGATTGCCCTGATCTTCAGAAGGAAAAGTCAAAGGACAAGTCAAAGAAGTCAACATTCAAACCAAGCAAATTCAAAAAGCAGATTAAGCAGAGTTTAATGGCAACCTGGGATGATTTAGGAAGTGAATCTGGGTCTGATAAAGAGGAAGTTGATGAAGATTCAAAGGTAATTGTTGGGTTAGTAGCTACAGCAACTTCAGAAGCTGGATCAGAATCAGACTCTGAAGATGAAAACGAGGTATACTCTAAGATTCCCAGAGATGAACTTGTTGAGTCACTTAAAAAACTTCTTACACATTTTGAAGTAAGAACCAATGAGTTGAAGGATTTAAAAGAAAAATATGTTGATTTAGTAAAACAGCAAAAATCAACTCTATTGGATCTGAAAGCTTCTGAAGAAGGACTTAGGGGCTTTGACTTCATTTGTAAAACTTATGAAGATAAGCTCAGGTTCTTATGTCAGAAGCTACAAGAAAAGTGTAATGAAAAACCTTTAAGCAACCATGAAATTGCTCTTGAGGATTTTATGATGTCTGGTATTGACAGAAGCAGAGTTGCTTCAATGATTTACAGCATTTGCAGAAACAGTGGCAGAGGGATAGGTTTTTCAGGAGGGAAACGTAATGAAATCAGTCTCAAAGCATGTTGTGAATGCATCAAGGAAGGATTGAAAACCTTCTTTGTACCTGAAGGTGTTGAGTTGGAAATTGTTGTTCAATCAGAACCTGAAGCTTCTGTGTAACAGCCCAATTTTTCGCTAAATTTATTTTATTTATTTATTTATGTGTGTGTGTTATATGTGCTTTTATGTGATTATTTGCCTCTGTGTGTATTTTTGGTCGGGAATTGTAGAATTCGGTGTTAGAACGGTATTTTTGTCATTTTGAGAGTAGGGGTAATTTAGTAATTTCGTTGAGGATTATTTTTAATGCTTAGTGAGAGTGGTTATTTTACTAAGTGCTAGGGAGTTGTAGTAATATATTTTACTACCGGTAAGTGACCGTTAGTGTTGTATTTTACCGTTAGGTGAGTAGTAACAATGGGTTAGGCCCATTAAGGTTTGTGAGATAAGTCCAATTAGGGGGGCCTATATAAACTAATGTTAGTAGAGAAATAGGGTTTTTCACCAACATTTTTCATTTAAGAAGAGAAGAGATAGAGGCTAGAAGGAAGAACATGAACAAGGGTTAGAAGCAAGAGGGGATTCATCATCTAGGAGCTAAATTGAAGCTTGGGTTAGAGATTCTTGGTGCTAGAGGTAAGAGGGTTAGGCTTCACTCATAATTTCATAACTTTTTCTTTTTACCCATTATGTGAAATTGATGAATTGAATCTAATTGTTGTAAATTCGTGCATGATTGTTGTTGTTATGTTTGAGGACATGATTTGTATGATAATTGTATGTTAGTATGTGAATTAACATGTTGAAATGCATAATTGTTGGTATACTGTGTTCTTGAGCAAATTTGATGAGAAATGAAGTTGTGGTTGTTGAATTATTGATGAATTCATGTCCAAATGTTGTTGTTGTTACCTTGACATATGGTGTTGTTGAATTGAAACATTGGGTAATCATAATTATATAGTTATGTTGTGAATTTGAGATGTTTTTGGAAGTTTTATGAAAAATGGGTTGGTTGATGATTTGTGATAGAATGATGTTTTGATTCAAGTGTTATATGGATTTGAGTGTCATTTTATGTTTATAAATGTATAGACAATCTTTTGGGACAAATGTGGGGTCAAGGGGATCAAAATTGGGGATTTGGGGTTAAAATTAGTGGATTCCCGTAAGGGAAAACACAAGAACAGGGTTGCAGTTCTGTGTAATTCCCGCCACGGCGACATTGGCGTGCCGGGCAGGATTTCCACAAAACAGCAAACCCCGTTTTTGTTGTTTGGGGTAATTGGGGGCCGATCCAAACTTTCTAAAATGTTTCTTTTAACTTGTTAAACTTCTATTTATACACCTAATCCTACTGGAACTTCATTTGGATTGAATTGGACTTGGATTTGTGAAATTCTCTTAACTTTTGAAAAATGGTCCAAGAACACCGATTTTTCGGAAACTCGTTTCCTTCGGAAATTGAAGTAGGATTAAGGTTATATAATGTTTATATGATTCTTAAATATGGTTGTGATTGGTTTCATCAAGTTTGAACTCGTTTTGTTTTGAAAATGAGAATTTTTGTGAAAAATGATAAAGTGAGACGAACTTTGTGATTTTCATGAATCCGTCGTATTTGGTTGATGAAATGCTTATGTAACCTCTACTGCACGCATATGTGACGTGTGAGAATACATGGCATAGGCAACTGAGCTTGTCTACTTGGTTTTGACTTAAATGCTCAATTAATTATAATGTTGTGATTTGAGAGACGAACTTGATTGAAGATGATTTTTGAGAACCAATTGCTTATGAATCCTTTATGAATAGTTGTTATACCTCGTGTGAATATGATTGGTGGTGTATATATGTGACAGCTATATGTTGCTTGATTTATGGATGTTGTTGGTGATTGTATATATGTCAAGTGGTGGTGAATTGTTGTCGATGCATATATACTAATTGAATGGTGATGAACATGTTTATGTTATGTTGTTTGTTGAACATGTTAAATGTTGATTGTGAGTGGTGAATTCATACATGCTAATATTGATGGTGATCTTGTTGGTGAATGCATGTATGCAAAATGATTGTGATGGTGGGGTGATTATTGTTTGTGTGAACATATGCATTGAGTCGAGTCATATGTTCAAGCATTCATGACTGATGGTGGCGGATTTTATATCCAATTGAGGTGATTACGATGTTTTTGTTGCATCGAAGGTGACGACCTTGAGGTGATCTGGTACCGCATGCATCTAGAAGAGTCTAGAACATTGCATGCATTTGAATAATTGATGAGTTGTGTCATAATTGAATATGTGACTTGGTGAATTTGTGCATTGGTGGATTTTGATGAATGTTGTGATTGTGTGGATTAGTGTATATGTACATTTGTGAATTTTGTTGATGATGGTGAATAATCGAACTATGCTCTAATTGCATGTCTTACTTGTTTGTGCTTATACACTTGGTGAACCTATTAGATGATAATTAATTTGATAATAATGATGAGGTGAGAATTGTATATGTATATACATAAGATGTGATGTTTTGTTTGATAATGATGATTGCTTGCTTATAACTTGAAATGATGGATTGTACTTGTTGAATTAAGCATGCTAGATGAGTAATGAGGTGAGTAATATTTTCATTTGATGGATGTTGATAAATGATGAACTCTTGTCGATGACTTGATTAAAGATTAAATATGTCTGTTATGTTATGATGATAACGGGATAGCTTGAAGTGCAAGTGATGGGGGATAATCATGTGAGGCTAGTATTCTAGGAGGGATTGTTATGTATATGTGATATGTATGAATCCTTGAATGCTATGTTTTCATATGGATTATGATGATGTAATGCTAACCCTTAGTGGTTTACCACCTACCTTTCTGTATGGACGGGTAGATGGAGTGCAGGATGCTTAGATTGTATGCTTGATGTTGCCGAGCAGTGGAGTTCCTCTTTTTATGTGCAAGTGTCTAGATTAGGGCTCTGATCTAGGGTAGTACTTGCATGTTGAATTCTGTTTTGATTATGTAGTTTGGAGCTGAGACGTTGATGTATCTAAGGGATGTATTTATTATCATGAGATTTGGAGATGTTATTCATATGGTTTACATCTATATGTTCCGCTGCTATATTATGTAACTAGATAATTTATACATGTATGTGTTGTGGTTGATTGAAGACATAACATCTATTTCTAGAATATGTTTGTATATTCGCGCGTTTTACCGCTTATTAGAAGTAGGGTGTTACATTCTAGCTCTAAGGCTAAGATTACTTCCAAGCCAAAGAACTCTAGGCCAAAGGCTATGATCAACTCTGATTCCAAGACTTCAAAGATCAGGATTCTAAAGAGATCAGAACCTGTTCCTCAGAGTCTGGTGAAACCAAAATCTGAGGTTTTGAAGTCTAAGTTTCAGAAGAAGACAG
This sequence comes from Medicago sativa, assembly GCF_051527215.1. Classification (NCBI taxonomy): domain Eukaryota; kingdom Viridiplantae; phylum Streptophyta; class Magnoliopsida; order Fabales; family Fabaceae; genus Medicago; species Medicago sativa. Next base: position 38,695,609 of record NC_140751.1, read on the forward strand.
TTACTGCTTCTGAAGTATCAAAACCAAAGGTTGTTAAACCTAAGGTGATGGTTAATCAGAAGCAACCCAACTCACATCACAAGGTACAATAAGTGAAGAGTAAAACTTCTAGTACTAACCTGAGAGGACCCATAAGACAATGGGTACCTAAATCTGAAAATGTCAATAATGCAGGTATGTCTAAGAGCAAAAAAGAAACAAAAATCATGGTACCTAGACAGCGGTTGCTCAAGACACATGACAGGAGAGAAGTCCATGTTCCTCAGCCTAAAAATGAAAGAGGGAGGAAGTGTGAGATTTGGAGGCAACCAGTCTGGCAAGATCATAGGTACAGGAACTATTGGTAATTCCTCTACCTCAATTAATAATGTATGGTTGGTAGATGGTCTTGAACATAACCTTTTAAGTATTAGTCAATTTTGTGACAATGGTTATGATGTGTTATTTGAAAAAGCCAACTGTACTGTAATCAACAAGGAAGACAAATCCATTGTGTTCAAGGGAAAGATGATAGAAATGTCTACAAAATCAATTTCTCTGAACTGGCTGATCATAAGGTAATCTGCCTTCTATCAGTGAATGATAAGAAATGGATGTGGCATAGAAGGTTGGGACATGCTAACTGGAGATTAATCTCTAAGCTTAGTAAGTTAGATGCACTCTGTGGTGCATGTCAGAGAGGGAAAATTGTGAAATCATCTTTTAAAACTAAAACATTGTTTCAACCTCCAGGCCCTTAGAACTACTCCATATTGATTTATTTGGACCAGTAAGTACTGCATCCTTATATGGAAGTAAATATGGATTAGTCATTGTTGATGATTATAGCAGATGGACTTGGGTAAAATTTCTGAAGAGTAAAGATGTTGCTTGTGATATATTTAGTAGTTTCTGCACTCAAATTCAATCTGAAAAAGAAACAAAGATTTTGAAAATCAGAAGTGATCATGGTGGAGAATTTGAAAATGAGCCATTTGAAGCTTTTTGTGAAAAACATGGAATTGTCCATGAATTCTCTACTCCTAGAACTCCACAACAAAATGGGGTTGTAGAAAGTAAGAATAGAACTTTACAAGAAATGGCCAGAACCATGATCCATGAAAACAATTTAGCAAAACATTTTTGGGCAGAAGCAGTGAATACAGCATGTTATGTTCAAAACAGGATCTATATCAGACCTATTTTGGAGAAAACAGCATATGAACTCTTTAAAGGAAGAAAACCCAATATCTCTTACTTTCATCAATTTGGATGTACATGTTACATTCTGAATAACAAGCTCTACCTAAAGAAATTTGATGCCAAGGCCCAAAAAGGAATCTTCTTAGGTTACTCTGAAAGGTCAAAGGCATACAAAGTGTATAATTCAGAAACACTTCGTGTTGAAGAATCTATGCACGTTAAATTTGATGACAAAGAGCTTGAAGATAAAACTTCAAAGCAAGGTGAAAGTTTTGCAGAGATACAGGTTCCTGAAGTTTCTCCAGAACCTAATCAGATAGCTGAATCTGAAGACAGTCCAGAAGCTGAACCCACATCAGAAGCACAGATGAAGATGCTTCTGATGAAGCACAAGATGGCTCACATCAAGAAGATCCTCCCAGAAACACATTTAAGCACAAGTCTTCATATCCTGAGGAGCTAATCATTGGAAACAAAGATAGTCCAAGAAGAACAATATCATATTTCAGACAAGAAGATTCAATGATTGGACTGATATCAATGATTGAACCTACAACAGTTGATGAAACATTTCAGCTGCAAGTTGTTGTACACAACTACTTTGGATGAAACATCAGTTGGAAGACTATCAGATAATTGCTAACAGTATTCCCATTTATTGTGATAATACTGCTGCTATTTGTTTGTCTAAAAATCTAATTTTGCATTCAAGAGCTAAGCATATTGAAATCAAACACCATTTTATTAGAGACTATGTTCAAAAAAGAATTTTAGATATACAATTCATTGATACTGAGAATCAATGGGCTGATATATTTACTAAGCCTTTAACTGTTGAAAGATTTGATTTTATAAAGAAAAATTTGAACATGCACTTTGTGTCTGATTAAAAGCTTGCTTGCTCCTGAATAGGATTTTAGGTTTTGAAGTCAGTTCAGAAGTCATAGTCCATCAGAAGCTCTTTATTGAGGTTCTGAGGAAAATGCGCTTCTGATGATGACATCAGCATCTGAAGTCCAGAAGCTGGATTTTATGCTCCTGAATAGTTGAGTTAGTGGAATCGCTGGAAGTTACTTTTTGTAGTAACACTGGCCCACTAACTTGGCAGTTACTCTGAGAACTTCTGAAGTGGCTTATCTGTATTGGTGTATAACTTAAAAAGGCAATGATGATTTGATAGCTTTGAAAGTACTTTCACGCGCCCCCAATGTCATTAATGTTATGTTTGTTTGTCTCTTTTGAATTGCAATCGTTTTACTCTTAACACTTTGACAATTCACACACTACTCACTTCACAACAAACACTTCATTCTTTCAAACCTCTTGCGAAGTAAGCGCAATTCTCAAACCCTAGAACCCTAAATCTTCTTCAATCTACATCAATGGAAACCTCAAGCTCAAACCGAAGTGTTCCAGAATCAACTTCAAGCATGCAACAAGGCACATTAGGATCTGGGTCCGTTTGCAAGCAAAGAACAATGTCTATTCAACTAAAATCTTTGATCGTTCAAATAGAATCGCCAGTGAATTTTGCTTCGCTCAAGAAACTCAAGGTGGACATGGAAGCGTTGGTAGAAGCTCAGAAGCTATCTAAGTACTTCAAAATGCTGAATGGGCCAACGTACGAGAATCTTGTAAAAGACTTCTAGGTAAGGGCTGAAGTCTACGACGGGAAGGATGCAAAGGCAGAAGATAGACAAGCGGTGTCTAAGAAACCCAGTCTAAAGGGAAAGACGGGTCAGGAGAAGGATCCTAAACCTATCTGTGGTTTAGAGATCAGGTCAGCTGTGACGGGTATTCCAATAACCATCACAGAAGAAGTTATTGCTAAAGCCTGCAGGGTGGTTTCTGAAGGCAGATTTAAGAACAATGTCAAAAAGGATGATATCCTTCTAGCAAGCTACACCAACTTGCTACTGAATGGAAACTCAGAGGCTAAGACTTCAGATATGGAGATTCATCACAGGATGCTGGTGAAGTTCTGCTCAGATTGCTTCTTTCAGAGAGGAGGAGGGTCTTACCAACCCAACTATGAACATAAGTTGGCAATCTATTTCATGGCCATTTTTGAGAAAATCAACCTCCCAAAATACATCATGCATCATTTATGCTGGGCAATAAATGAAGGCATCAACAAAGGGAGAAAGCAAGTACCATGTGGGAGACTATTGTCTGAGATCTTCCACCAAGGTAGTGTGCTGGAGATTCTGAGGAGATCAAAGGACGCGTCTGGCAAATGCTTTAAAGTTTCTACTGATGATAAGACTATCAGTAGCAGGAGCTTATACTTTATGAAGTTTATCAAAAAGGTCCCTCAAGATGAGAAATTTATGGAGATCATAACAGCTGAATCTGAAATGATTAGAGATTTTCCTTCTATCATTAAGGAAAATGATTCTGAAGTCCTAGCTGGACTTATAGCTGCCCATGACAAAGAGTCAGGTGTTAACTCTCAAGATGAAGTTGCTCCTCTTAAGATCAAAGGAAAGAAGGCCAAGGTAGTTATTGAATCAGAAGTTACTGATGCAAAGGCCAAACAACAGAAGGTTGTTAAGACTATTATCAGCAAGGAACATCTGGAACATGTTCTTGACAAGACAGAAGAAGAAAAGGATGAGCCTAAGAAGAAGAAGAAGAAGAAGAAGAAGAAGAAGAAGAGGAAGAAGAGGAAGAAGAGGAAGAAGAGGAGGAAGAGGAGGAAGAAGAGGAAGAAGAGGAAGAGGAAGAAGGAGAAGAAGGAGAGGAAGAAGAAGAGGGAGAAGAAGAGGAAGAAGAAGAAGGAGAAGAAGGAGAAGACGAAGAAGAAGGAGAAGAAGAAGAAGAAGAAGAAGAAGAATAAGAAGAAGAAGAAGGAGAAGAAGAAGGAGAAGAAGGAGGAGAAGGAGGAGGAGGAGGAGGAGGAGGAGGAGGAGGAGGAGGAGGAGGAGGAGGAGGAGGAGGAGGAGGAGAAGGAGGAGGAGGAGGAGGAGAAGGAGGAGGAGGAGGAGGAGAAGAAGAAGAAGAAGAAGAAGAAGAAGAAGAAGAAGAAGAAGAAGAAGAAGAAGAAGAAGAAAAGAAGAAGAAGAAGAAGAAGAAGAAGAAGAAGAAGAAGAAGAAGAAGAAGAAGAAGAAGAAGAAGAAGAAGAAGAAGAAGAAGAAGAAGAAGAAGAAGAAGAAGAAGAAGAAGAAGGAGAAGGAGAAGGAGAAGGAGAAGGAGAAGGAGAAGGAGAAGGAGAAGGAGAAGGAGAAGGAGAAGGAGAAGGAGAAGGAGAAGGAGAAGGAGAAGGAGAGGAGAAGGAGGAGGAGGAGGAGGAGGAGGAGGAGGAGGAGGAGGAGGAGAAGGAGGAGGAGCAGGAGGAGGAGGAGGAGGAGGAGGAGGAGGAGGAGGAGGAGGAGGAGGAGGAGGAGGAGGAGGAGGAGGAGGAGGAGGAGGAGGAGGAGAAGAAGAAGAAGAAGAAGGAGGAGGAGGAGGAGAGAAGAGGAGGAGGAGAAGGAGGAGGAGGAGGAGGGAGGAGAAGGGAGGAGAAGGAGAAGGAGAAGGAGAAGGAGCCGAGCCGGAGAAGGAGAAGGAGAAGGAGAAGAGAAGCCGAAGCCGACGCGACGCCGCCGCGCCGGAGAAGCGAGAAGGAGAAGTCAAGAAGGAGAAGGAGAAGGCGCCGGCGCCGCGCCTCCGCCGCCGCCGCCGCCGCCGCAGCAGAAGCCGCCGAAGCAGCCGCAGAAGCAGAAGAAGAAGCAGCTGCAGCACCTATTCCCTCCAATGGTTGAAGTGACTCCTGATATGGAGAAAAAGGCTAAAGAGCAAGTTGATCAGATGTTAGCTGATCAGAAGAAAAAGGAAGCTCAAATCATTCAGGATAGGGATGCAAAGCTCAAGGAAGCTGGACTAGATAAGAATGAAGATTTCTTCGTGGAGAAGATGGCAGAAGAGAAAAGCATTGCTGATAAAACTGCAGAGATTGCCAAGAAGAAAGTTACTGCTTCAGAATTTGCAACTTTAGAGTCCACTTCAGAAGCTGCTGATGACTTAGTTAGGATTCCTCAGGTATCCAATGTCTTCACCACATCTTATTCTACATCATATATCCCTCTAAAAACACCTCACTGTTAGACATCTTAGAAAGTCACTGTGAAGGTGAATTACCTGAACAAGTTGAGTCTAACTTACAAACAGCCTCTGAAATAGCTTCTGAAGCAATTGCTTCTGAGAAAGTTATTTCAGAAAGCCCCCAACACCATGCACCTGAACCAGAAAAGACCTCTTCACCACAACAAAAACCACCTAGCACACAATCTGAACCACATATGGCCCCCTCAACCAGCTCAAATCCAATCCTTTCTAGCCAAAGTGTACCTGAACCTACTGTTTTTGAACATATCACACCTGAACCTGAACCAGTTGCTCCTGAACAACCTGTTCCTGAGCCAACCAAATCATTCACTATTTCTCTATGTTTTATCTTGGTTTTCGGGTGTCAAACATTGATTACGTTTGAACCTTTTTAACCGGTGATATCTTATTTTTTCTTGGGAAGGGAAAAAGTAAGCAAAACCCTTGAGAATCGAGGTCCGGGAGTTGTTTTCGCTACGGGAAGGTGTTAGGCACCCATAACGACTATAGTATCCTATAGGAACCGTCTTTACTTTCTACGCGCGCGCTTTATTTTTAAATGCTATGTTGAAAGTGATATTAAGCCTAAAAATATTCTAAGTGAAGAATTGGAGGGAAGAGAAAGTGTTTGAATTTTTATTTTAGTTGAATTGAAGGAAATTTGTTCCTTGCCTACGTACCCGTTTAAAGGGATCAAATCCATCGTAGTTCTCTTCCAAAAATATTTTTGTTTTTGTTGGTTGATTTTAAGTTTGAAGATTGGAGTTTGAAGAATGAGATTGAGAGGCCTTAAAGGCATGAGAATTTAAGAAAAGGTGAGGTTTGATTAGTTATTTTGCAAAAAAGTCTAAGTATGATTAAAATTCTTTAAGGGTTTCTGTTTAAGAAAATAAAGGGAAAATTCAATGGGATTTTGATCCCAAGGTTTCATTGGAAAATTATTTGAGTGATGTTATTCAAGTTTTTTGGAAAGTTGATTTTTCTAAGTATAAAGCCTAAGCATTCATCTAAACATACAATCCTAAACATACATCTAAACATGCATATTCTAAGCATACATCTAAAGTGAGGTGTGTGCATGTGTCGGTGCTTGTGTCGGTGTACATCGTTAGAGTCCATTGTCCTTTACATCATTGGCCTAGATACATTCTATGGTCTTGCAAGAATCTAAAGGCATAAGAGAAATATTACAAAATTCCTAGGTCTTTACATTCTAAGCTTTGCATGAAAGTTAAAGTGTAAGAAAATAAAAGCCAAGAATGTGAGATGGAAGATGGGATGCTTATGGGATGCATGAAGCACGAAACAAAAAAATGGTTAGTAGAATAAGGCATGATAGAATGGAAACTAGAAGCAAAAGAAAGTACTAAAGGAATTGACAAAAGGTAATGGAATTTTAACCTAGAAGTAGCAAGATACACCTAAAATTTACCTTGACATCAAGCCAAGTATATGCCCTATAATCCTCATATCATGCCAATTTGCTAAAGGTTTTATCACATTCAATGACATGAGAAGGACAAGAACATATTCAAGTCAAGAATCATGATGCATTTTATGCATATTTGGCATTTCATTCACAAACATAACTTGTAAGCCAAGCAATTATACAAAATCCACACATATGCAGCAATAACACATGCAAACAGTAGCTAAAACCTCACACAATCATATGGTAATAGACCACAAACATTGATCAAGAGATTGGAGCTTGAATCAAGCAATTTTCACAAGTTTTTTAATACAAAACATCACAAAATTAGCAAGGAAATCAACTCATCATTTTTATCAATTTTAACATGCAACAATTATCACAAAAATACCACAAAACTATCAAGAAATATGTATGAAATTTTTGGAGTTTTTAGAGAATTTTTAGACACAAACACATGTAAAATTTCACAAGTTTTAACAAATATAATGAACAATTAACTAAAAATGCCACTTATTTTTTAATCCAGATTTAACACATAACAACATCACAAAAATGTCAAGAAAGTGATCAAGAACACATGAAAAAAAAATTTAGAAATTTTTATGAAGAATTTTGGACATGTAAAGGTGCAAATAGCAAGAGGCAGTGATGAAATAGCAAAAGAAGAAAGCCAGGAACGAAAATCTGCCAAGGATGAGCCCAGGCCCAAGGTTATTGATGGATCTTGGACTATCCAAATGCCACAGGGGCGTTGGATTGATCCAACTCCATCAAACCCTAGATCCAAGGGCTGAGAGCATGCAGCACATGGTAACAAAACTCAGACGCATGGAAACAAAGGATCACAGGCATACACGTGGCAAACCATGAATCAAACGGTACAGATCAAGAAGGGAATGAGCCAGAATGAACCAGATCGGTTCAGGTGTTTATATAAACACGAACCTACCGGTCCAATTCATTCCTCCTTCTCTCTTCTCTCTCTTCAACGTTTTAGAGAGAGAAGCTCTGTAACTTCTCTCTTCTTCTCCGTCGTCTTCTCCGACGAACACCACGACGGAGGTACGGTGGCTGCCGGTGGCGCCGCCGTACCTGAACCCTTTTTGAAAACTTTTTATGTCGTTGTGTTCGTCTTGGACTCCTCTTCATGATTTTGACACTTGTTTTTGGAGCTGAGTCTTAGATTCGAGCAGATCTAAGCCTGAAGCTTACGTTCCTAGGGTTTCAAAATTTTCCTAATCTTTTCGAAACTAAACCCTAATTCTTCCTATTTTCTTCACTGATGATGATTATACACTCTGATTTGGAAAATAAACGGTGAATCTTCATGATTTTTGAAATTAGGGTTTCGACTTTGAAATTTTTCATAAGCTTTTCAGGATCTTCACTTCGATTCACCGTTTATTTTTTACCACGAACCTTCGATGATGATTTAAAGTTAAAACGAGGAGGATTTGTGTGTTTACCTGAGTTTGATTTGGAGATTCGAACGAGATAGATCCTTGCAAGCTTTTGGTCTTTCTGGTAAGCTTCGAAACCGAAAATAAATCGGTGCTTGATCCTCTTCTTCTTCACTGATTCGAACCTTTCTTCAATTTCTCTTCTTCTCCACTGTGATCGCACAAATTCTCCGAATTTGTGCTTGAATTGCAGTGGTTTGAGTTCAGTGATGATGATTCAGCTTTGAATCTCTGAGAACTCTCACCAATTCATTGGAATTGTGTTGAATTTTGATTCTGAAGACCTAGGGTTTGTGATTGTTCTTCTGTGTTCTTGATTGATCCTGATTTTGGATCGTAACTGAATGGAGAGAGAATGTGAAATTTGTTTGTGATGTGGCACTGAATTTTTGCTGAGTTGTTTCATTTTTTTTGGGACTGTGATGATTGGGCCTTTATATAGGTGACATGTGTTCCTGATAGCCAATAGAATGTTGACATGTGGACTTAAACCCTAACTGATTCGGCCTTGGCATATTTTTGGACTCAGAGACCCCTTTTGCAATTTCTGGAAAATTTGGGATCAGCCTGCAATTTCTTTTAAAAAGGACTGAAAAAATAAACCTGGACAAAAAAGGACTTAGTTGCAATTGACCAAAAAAATATAAAAGTTTGACCTAAGAAAAGAAAAAGGGACTAAAGTGCAATTTTAAAATTTTAAAGGACTAAAATGAGAATAATAATAAAATTGGAATAAAATTGGTAAATTGGAAAAACGTAAAGTGAAACGATTAAAAAAGACAAAACGGACTAAAACGAACCAATGGCTTAAATGAGGTACTTTAAAGTAACCTCTCTCTGCCGAAATTTCGTGTGAAATGACCAAAATGCCCCTGAGGCTAAAACAACTAAAATGACTCAGATGCAAATTAAAAAATGGTTTTTTGGCAGAGAATTAAAGCAAGAATTTATACAAGCAATTTAAAAGACTCAGGGACAATTTTAAGAGTTTTAACAGGACTTTTACACATGAAAAGACTAAAATGCCCCTAGGGCTAAACTGACTCAAAATGACTTCAAATGCAATTTGTAAAATGGATTTTGACATAGAATTGAAATGAGGACTTATTCAAACTATTTGAAAGGACTCAAATTATTTTTCAAAGATTGAAAGAAATTTTAACATGGGAAATGACTAAAATACCCTTCTATGTGAATTTTGCAAATAACATTGAAATAAAATGCAGAGAAAGATGCAATTGATCAGAGACAGTTCAAATGACTTATAATGCAAGAAAAGAAGAATTGAATAAGTATTTTTAGGTCCAAAATTAGGGTATAACACTCTACCTAACCAAACTATCAAGGTAACCCGCTATGATGGTGTCTCTATAACCAATGATATGGATACTGATTCTGAGGATGATCAAGATGATCATGCCTCTGACATGGTTATAGACCCTGATTCTGACTAACCCTCAACCAGCCATCCTTTAACCACAAATGGCCAATCATCATCATCAAACCTAGCCATTGTCCCCACAGCCTCACCAAAACCCTCTAAACAACCTTCACCACCCACCATATTTCTGGACTCTCAAATATTACAAGATGTGTGAGAAGACATTGCTACTGAGTTGATCAAGCTGATAGAAGGAAGACATGACTTAGGTCACACAGTCAGCTATCAGAAGCAATGGAGGAGATTGAAAAAGATAGTAGTAAATGTCATTTCAGCTCTGCATGATTCATGCATTGAAGCTCAAGAACAATCTAAGCAGAAGCTGGAAGACTGACTGAATGGTATGGAAGCAGGCTCTGATGAGATAGAGGTCCTTGGAACCTGGGTGAAGAATCCATTGAGCATAAGGGGAAGAGAACCTTCAGATTTCCTTCCTAAGTTTATTCACCCCAAGAATCTGGATCTGAAATTCCTTTCCAAGGTAAATCTGAGCAAGGCTGCACCTGATCTAGCTCTAGTTCAGAAGAACAAGGTGTTAGAGGAAAGGAACAAGGAATTGGAAAAAGAGCTACAAGAGCAGAAGCTAATGTTGTTAAAGTTCAAGGCTGAAACAGACCCTAAGATGGAAGAAGCAAGAATCAGATAAGAGAAGCACAAGTCAGAAATGGAACGAAAGCTGGCAGAAACTCAAGAAATACTGAAGCAGATCCTAGAAAACCAAAACAAGCCAAACCCTTAGTTGCACACCCATAGCATGCTTGTTTATCTTTTTGCTTCTGATATGTATTGTTTTATCTTGTGCTTCTGACCTAGTGTTTGCTTCTGACTTAGTCTTTGCTTCTGATTATCTTTTGCTTCTGAACTCTGTGTATATTGTTCATATTATTTAGTTCTTGCTCTGATAATCTTTTTGGTTTTTATGCTCTGATTGATTTTTTTTTTTATCTTGAGAAAATGGTTTATATGCTTATATATTGCTCTGAACCTTTATTTTATGTTTTTCTCATCTCTTTTTTTTGTTTATTTCTTTTTGTTAATGACAAAAAAGGGAGTATATGTGATAGTATTTAAAGGCTCTGAGCCCCATTAATAATATTTGAAAATTATTTTGAAAAACTTCTATCATTTTTTACCTGAAAGGTATAAGCTATGAACGAAAGAAGGAGTATCAAATTTCAAATAAAATTAATTGAACCATTCTTCTTATCTATAATCTACTTCTTTCCATTTTATTTTAAGCTCTGATATTATTGTGCGCTAAAATGAATTTAATTAACCTGGATAGAACTTAGAGGGAGCTTACAAACCTCACCTTAAAGGCTATCAGACTCAGGGGGAGTTAGAGCTTAGAAACCTCAGACTCTGAGCTTACAAACCTCAGAACCCCAAAGTCAACTTGTTAATTAGATTAACAACAATTGATCAATTTTAAATACTATTGTTTGTCATCATCAAAAAGGGGGAGATTGTTGGAACAAAATGTGTTTAACAATGAACCTTAAAGAGTTTTGATGATAACAAGGTATTAAAAATTGTAAATTGGACTAGCTAATATTTGTTCAAGTGTACAGGACCATAGTTAAAAATTTATATCATACAAAGGTTCTGAACAAGCAAATAAAGAGCAAAAAAAATCAATGAAATTGAAGCTTAGATGCTCCTGAAGGCAAAGTGCTCCTGAAGACTAAAGCGCTCATGAAGGAAAAGTGCTACTGAAGACTAAAGCGCTCCTGAAGGAAAAGTGCTACTGAAGACTAAAGCGCTCCTGAAGTCAAAGTGTTATTGAAGACTAGTGCTCCTGAAGACTAGAGGTCCTGAAGCGCCACGTCATCAGAAGCTACATCATCAGAAGTTGCCTCATCAGAAGCCATTTCACCAAAAGCTGAAGATCAACTGGATTTGCAAAATTCAAGGATTCAAGAGTTGTTTCATGGATCAAAATTCATCTAAAGACAGCAGAAGACTAGTGGAACTTTGCAACGGTCATTTCAAAAGTGTTTGAAGGCTTTTTGGTTGCAAAAGGAACGAAAGCGTTGACATTGTACTATTTACAAACTGTACAACCACCTTCTCCACTACTCTGCAGTTGTCCACGCTACAAGACAAGAAAACAGCTCCAGAATACGGCTACGCCTGCAAAGATGTTCCTTCACAATGGGAATGGATTTCAAATTGGTTCTTCATAGGACAACAACCAAATCAGGCAAAAGATCATTGGTGAAAGATCAAGCTTCAACAACGACTCTTTGATGTGCTGGCAATTTCACAACGTCTCTTTCACACCTCTATATAAAGGAGTGAAGTCTTAGAGATTTGGTAATGATGAACGAACGACTCAACTACATTTTTACAAGTTCCAAACCTCTGCTGAAATTGTTATGCATTCACTTAGAATTTCTGCTTCTCAAATTCTTATCTTAGAAATTCTTAAGTCTTAGAGTCTGTATCTGATTTGTATTATGAGCACCTCTGATTGTATATCAAGTGTTCAACCTCAAACATTATTCTTTGTAATCTTGTGTGTTTAGAAGTCTCTTGCAGTTGTGCTTGAGCATAGAAGTCTCTTGATTGTGTTCTTGAGCATAGGAAGACTCTTGCGAAGTGTGCTTGAGCAAAAGAAGTCTCTTGCTGTGTGCTTGAGCAATTGTAATCAGATATTACATTCTAGTGAACTCTCCTTGGAAGTGCAAGGGGGACATGACTACTTCCGGTTTGTGGAAGGAACCTGTATAATTGCTTTGTGTCTTTCTTCTTCTCTCTCTATGTTTTTATCCGCTACATTTAGATTCTGTTTATCACTTCAGAAGCTGTCTCACTTAGCTTCTGACCAGTGTGTTCAGTTTTTAAGAGAAACGAAGAATTTTTCAAAAACATAATTCGACCCCCTTCTTGTGTTTTTCTCACCTTCAAAGGGTGGTAGAGTACTTCGACCGAAAATGCTAGAACTTGAGGGACTATGTACGTTGTGCATTGTGAATGGATTTTCTTGGTCTGCAAATGCAGACACATTATTATGCACATTTACCATCATCGAAGTTGGCATACCATATTGTTGTTCGCTAGGAAGCTTCAGTACATTTGTGTTTCGATCATCAAGCCTAGGCCTAACTAAAGGAGATCTTGAGACACTGGTAGTCAAAGGAACACCAGTAGTGAATGGGGGCACAAAGGTTCCCATTTTTGGTCGTGTCATTGGAAAAGATGTCGAAATGGTTGAGGGAGCGGTTACTCCCGTTTTCGTCGAAACTGGCATAGCCATGGTTGCCCCCCCCCCCACGGCGGTCAACATGTTTAAATCTCCCAAAGGAGTAGTCGCTTGTAAAGATTGTGCTTGTGAAGATGGTTGTGAAGAGGATGAACTGGCACGAGCCATAGATTTACCACTTCTCAAATGCATACACAAACAATTTGGTGTTTTTAGCAATAAAGTTTACCCGAAAATAGTAACGAAATTCTTAAAACAGATCTCTCAAGGATATGAGTTTTGAAAAACTGTTTTTTATGAAAATGTTTTTGAAAATCAATTGCACAAACAGGGTCCCACTAGGCGTGCCAATTTATTTTCCTGTGTTTTCGGCAAACTATGGCAAAAGCCTAATCCCTTTAAATCTACATGGATGATGGCTACGTCTCTGTTCTTATTATGATACTTCACGTTCAAGTGGACAGTTGAGGTGACTTCATCGAGCGCCACTAAGGTGAGGCGCCCTAAGATACATTTGTAGATGGACACGTCTGGTATTACTAGGAAGGACACTTCGACCGTATGTTCGTACGCTCCCTTTCTGAAGGTTAGGCCTAGTTTTACGTATCCTCATAGGCGCGTGCTTGTTTTATTGAAACCATGGAGGTCGATGTCGTCGTAGGATTCTAGATCTTCTTTCTTGAGCCTAACTTCTCGAAGGCGTCTTGGAACAAAATTTCCACGGAACTGCCTTCGTCTACCAAACATCTAGCGACATCGTGGCCCCGGATGCCCACAATGACGACGAGTGGTAACTCTTTGTTGGGAACTCCATTTACCTTTTCGTTGTCGGTGAACCCAGTAACGGTCTCTTCTTAGCTACTTTCGAAGGTGTCGTGTGCACCGCCTTCAATTCATCTATCCTCCTTTTGGTCGTCCCCTTCGGTTCCTCGGTCAGTGCAGAGAATCTGCCCATTATAACTCTGAGGAAGTTTCGGTCTCTCTTCCCCTCACCTTCGAAGTTGTTTTCGTCATTCGTTCGATCTTCTCCAATGGCGCCCCATGCCTTTCTTGTCGGGACTCCTCCCTCTCCGAGGAGCGTTTCTTCTTTGGTAATTTTCTCGAGGAAACCCTTTTGTGCCCGCCGCTCCTTGGGCGTCCCTTTTTGGTGAAGCGGTCTAGCCTTCCTTTCTTTACTAACGCTTCGATAGCGTCTCGAAGTTGGTGGTATTCTTCTGTGTCATGACACTGACTCCGATGACAGCGGCAGTACTTCGTCATGTCGGTTCTCGCAGATTCTCTCAGTGGTTGGGGGGCCTTGATGCCTTCCTCCTTGAATTCTATGTTGAGGCACTCTCGGAGGATAATTTCTCGCGATGAGTTCAGCGGGGGTGTAGTCGATAAAGCGGGTGCGCTGATTTATTGTTTTCTCATTGTTGTTGCGGCTCCCGTCGTCGCTGCTCATGCCAAATTGTATGCTTTTGAGTGCCCCTTCCGCCAACTTCTTCTCTTCGTAGTTAATGTATGCTTGTGCGTGAGTAAGAAAGTCACTAATATCCTTGGCTGCTCGAAGCCCTCAGCTACAACAAAAAACGCGCATGGATTGCGGCGGTTTTTTCACTATTTTGCGGCGGTTTTCATCCTCAACAACATGTTTTGCGGCAGTTTTCAAAACCCCCGTTTATTCTAATCCCACAAAATATTTGCGGGAGTTTTAGCCAACCGCTGGTATTGCATCCAAAAAACCCCCGCAGTATGTCAACCATTTTGTGGGGGTTATTAACCTCCTCAAATACAATAATATTTTTTTTAATTTAATTGAGCATTTTTATACTTTTGTGGTTCTTTATTTTGTTTACTTTTTTCTTCTAATTTATTGGAATTGTAAATATCTAATAAATTATATCATTACACTCAAAATTCCAAAATAAATACATAACCATTATAACATATATGTAGTTAAAAATATTCATATGTAATCAAATATCAAATGTAACAATACAACACATACAGTAATCAAATATCAAATGTAACAATACAACACATACAGTAATTCATAATAGCATAAAATATGTCTTCCTCTAAAAGGGATATCATCAGAACTAAACATACAACTAATATTACTCTTGTTCAACTTCCCAAATAACGACTTGAACATCTAACCAAGTGTGGTTTGGTGTTTGATATAAACCATAAAACTCTAACATATAATCTTAATTATACTCTAAAAACATCAGATGTTGCCTCCACCACACGTTCCTCTTGCGTTCAAAGATGAATTAAGCTCGACTGAAATTAAAAAAGAAAACACTTCATTAGTTAAAATACTTGACGAAACTTCTACAAAAACAAAACAAAATTACAACAGTAAACAAACACAATTTCGAACCATATGATAATCATGTTCCACATTAGAATACTTGATAGACAATATTAAAATACTCCAAGAACCCTACTAAACAACAGTTCTCACTTCTAAAACATGTCTTCGCTTGAAATAACAAGTATAGAGTACCAAAGGATGTCTAAAGTATATGTCGGAATATATATTAGAACCCAGAAGATGTCTTCCCTTGAAATAGCATGTGTAGAGTACCAAAGGATCTAAACCATATGTCAGAAACTATATTAGAACTCAGAAGTTATGTACCTTCTCTAAAAGATGAAGGCAATCTTGATTTCCTTCAAATTTAACTTAGGCCCAACCAATGTCGATTTAATATACTGCTGAAAACAATCAACAAATATAAGAAAATGATTGGATTCTCCTAGGCTAGTATTCCTATATTTCCAGATATATGAAAGCATTCAATACTTGTTTAGAGCCTTCAATTTCTATGGTGTTCATACCTCATGTTCTAACATGAACAAATGACGTTTGATGTGTTGCTGCAATCCTTCATTTGCATAGTTTATGCAGAACTGATCAAAATTATTCCTTTGTATATAAATGTAGCATCAAAGAGCCAAAATTCAAACAGGCATGAATACATAGACTTTGCCAAAGCATCTCTTGCATAAATTGCCTACAAGACAAAGTATAACATGTAAGATATTAAGAAAGAATATGTCCATTATTATGCGTTCCTTAGATTCGTATTTTAGAAAACAAACGGTCCAACCTCTCTATTCGTTAAGTAGAACAACTTGTACGATATTATGACTTAAAATATGGAATGTATAAACAACCAAAACCACAACCCAAAAAATATGGTAAGTAGTCTAGTATTCAAATTTCAAACTCTGATACACTCAAGTTTAGGCCTTTTCATACATATTTTATTGCTAGGACTTCAAGACCATTATATATTTTCTTCAAACTATATGGTAAATGAAACATACATCAGTACAACGATAAGGACATTAGACTAGCGTAACTTGTTGAAACTCAATATCTTATACCAAGTATCAAAGTGACTTACTGTGCATGAAAGTCTGCTTGATAGCAATGCTTCTGATTTCTTTTATTTCCAAATAAAGACTCCCAACAATAGAGTCATATATTCACATTGATGTCTTTACAGCATCCATGACTGAATTCATGAAAGAGAAACCACAAAAAAAAAAAAAAAAAAATCAATATAGACAATGAAAACAACACTAACAAAAACCACAAAAACACAAAATCACAATGTAGCAGCAAATAAATAAAAAACCCCAAATCATAAACACTAAAACCAACAAAAAAAAAATCCCAAATCTGAAACCCTAAAACCCAATTTTGAAGGAAAACATGAATAAAAAACCCCAAATCAGAAAACCTAAAATCCTAAATCACAACCTGAAGGAGCACATGAATCAAAAACCCGAAATCAGAACTCTAAAACCCCAAATCAGAAACCCTAAAATCCCAAATCACAACCTAGCCGTAAACAAATCAATATACAGAGATGAGTTTTGTTATTCACTTACATTTCTAGATGGATTTCGAGTGAGAAGGAGGATTGAGTAAGCTAAGGTAGATTGATGACTGAGCGGGCAATTCTCAGAATCAAAAAAAGATCGTAAAGAAACACAAATTGGAATGTAAACAAATCGATTGACCTACGATTCTGTGGCGTCCCGGATACGGAGAGTGAGACTGTGAGAGCCATGCGTTTGGAGAGACAGAGGTTTTCAGTTTTCACACGAGAGTGAGAGGGGTTCTTTGTTTCTGAAATATGAGTTTCTTTACCCATAACCCTTTTCTTTTTCTTTTTTTAGTTTGTGAAAACAAAGAGCGCCATAGGGAAAAACAATCGGGATAGTGGAAAAAGGGGAAAAATTGCTTCAATTTTGTGGGGGGTTTTTGAACCGCTGCAGAATAATAAGTATTTGTTACATAATCAAGTGTATGCGTCATTTTATAAGCCAATTTGCGGGACTTTTTAAAAACCTCCCCAATAAAACCTCCGCAACCAAGCTTATTTTTTGTATAGTGTCTTACATGAATTTGTAATCGTCGTGGAGGTTGCTTTCGAATATGAAACACTTCAAGCCGTCTTGGGCGCCTTGCACTTCAACGCCCGCTCGAGTGAAACGCTTGACATACTCCCGTAGGGTTTCTTTCTTGTCATGAACGATGGCGTTCAAGGCCGCCATGGTCTTTCTTGTCATTGAAACTTTCAATTACTCGGGTTCTACAAAAATTCATAGATTTTTTAAATATAATTTTATACACATGCACGAGTTTGTTACTTGTATCAATCAAAATCTTTGAAGTCACACAAGTTTGAGTTTAATCCTTATTTTAAAAGCAATGAGTTGGATTTGGGTGTGATTTCAGCACACAAAGTACTTCAAGTGATCATGGCCGTTGATTGATCTACGAGATCTGACAGCACCTGGGTAATAGAAAACCACTCCAAAAGCTTGGAGACACCCCGCAAAACAATCTAATATTATATAGAGGGGTCTTAAAAAATTAAGATTAGGGAAAAACCCGAGGTCAGATCAGATCCATACTTGATGCGTTGGTTTTCTTTTGTTTTTAGACAAGGTTTGATGCGTTAGTTGTGCTTACTTTAATCACCTGCACAGCTGCACTAATAACTTATTTAACTCTTCTGCATTTCTTCTCAATTTAATAAGAAGGGTTAATATATGTTTACCTCCTATAATATTAGCGAGTTTCGATTTATCCTCTGTGAATTTTTTTTTGATGCGTTAGTTGTGCTTACTTTAATCACCTGCACAGCTGCACTAATAACTTATTTAACTCTTCTGCATTTCTTCTCAATTTAATAAGAAGGGTTAATATATGTTTACCTCCTATAATATTAGCGAGTTTCGATTTATCCTCTGTGAATTTTTTTTTTAAATTTCAACTTTGTAATTTGAAGATTTTTTTTTTGGACCTTTATGGCATCAAATTACAAAATTTAAAGTACTTTCGCCCTCTGTAATTTGAGAGAATTTTGGTTTACCCCACTATCATATCATCGATATTTCACTTTATCCACCTGCCATATCATTGATTTTGTACAGTCAAAATTCTTGAAGGTCCAAAACCAAAAATCTTCAAATTACAAGGTTAAAATTTAAACAATTTTTTTTTACAGGAGGTAAACCAGAACTCGCTAACATTGACAGGAGGTTAACATATATCAACCCTAATAAAAAATGCATTATTAAACTTGCACGTGGTGTCCGACCGTTTTTTAGAGGTATATATTGTCCGACATACTTAACGCTCGACACGACCTAACTTTAATAAATAAGTCAGATTTAGACTTTTTAAAAAACTCATTAATTTAAATATATTAGGTTAAGGCTTATAGAAAAGCCTACTAGGTCGGACCTTATATGTGTAATTAAATATACTTCATTATATTAATAATTTTTTGTTCCTTCAAATTTTGAATACCACAATTTATTTATATTTTTGCAATTTGAGATTTTCAATGTGTCACAAAGCTCTTGATATTATTCTTATTTCAATACCAATGAGTACACATACTTTTGGATATTACCCTCTTACTATTGTCATTCTCATAATGCTCTATGTTACAAAGTAAGTGACCCTATTGGAACAATAATAAAAGACAATAGATCAAATTTATGCAATAAATGCTTATTAACCTCTATAAAATAAATGTACAAGCTCTACAAAATTGTATTGGATATACATGCAATATATGTTTAAAAGTGGGAAAAAATAGATGCACATGTTTTACAAAATTGTATTGACCTATTATCCTTTTAAGCAATATATGTTTCTTTGTAAAAAAAAAAATGCTTATAAGCTTTTTTATCTATAATTGTGTAAATTTTTGGTTTATTATTTTATATATTATTAAAAAATAAAAAATAATTATATACTTAGAAACGGTCCGACCTTTGAACCTCAAACTGATAAACATGCCGGTTCAATGAGCAGTCCAGTTCTGATTACCTTAGGTAATACTGTTGTTTAAAAAAATAAATATTTTTTCCTCGAAATTAACATTTCATTATATAAATGAAAATGCTTAACTAGTAGTATAAGACTTACAAAAGTTTATCAACCAAACAAAAAGCCATACACAAAAGTTTAAGAATCATTGAATTGTTATGGCAACCTTCACCCTTCACAAAGAAACCGTTCAACCATGGTTACCTCTACAAAGAACTCACATAGTCTTCCACTTCATATGTATCTTGTTTCTCTTTTACTACCGTATCAAAAATTTATTTATTTCATATCCATGGCTTCTAATGACACTAGCTGAGATTATTCTATCATTTATGTGGGTTTTCAACCAAGCATTCCGTTGGCGGCCAGTGACTCGTTCAGTGATGACCGAGAAATTACCGGCCGAAGAGAAGTTACCGGGACTCGACATATTTGTGTGTACGATTGATCCTGAAAAAGAACCGACGGTAGAAGTTATGAACACTGTTGTTTCTGCTATTGCTATGGACTACCCTCCTGATAAACTTTCTATTTATCTTTCTGATGATGGAGGTTCTCCTATTACTCTTTTTGGGATTAAAGAGGCTTTTGAATTTGCTAAAGTTTGGGTTCCTTTTTGTAAGAAATATGGTGTTAAGTCAAGATGTCCTAAGATTTTTTTCTCTCCTTTGGGTGAGGATGAACAACTTCCAACACATGAATTTGAAGCAGAGAGGGACCAGATTAAGGTATTTGTTTAATATTATTATTACTATTATTGCTCTCTCTAAAGTATCACAACCAAAAAGTAGTGATTAAAAAAATACATTTTATCTTTAACTTTTTATATGTAAATGTTGATAAATTAATGGTTATCTTAGTTTCTCCAATCCAACCCGAACCTTCTGCTTGAAACTCTTTCAATATTCTTTGAGGTTGGATGGAGTACACACTCCATATCATAATAAGGTTGATTATAAGCCTTTTTGTTTCATTGTTGTTGTATGTGAATCCTATTTGAATAAACACTTAATTTGCAGATTATAGGATAAATGTTTATTGTGATAAGTGCATATATATAAACTATTTATATCGCAAAAGATAAAATAAAGTTAAAATGATTTTTTATAAGCAATATGGTATTTTCATAAGCTATCATGAAAAATTTATAAAAATAAGTTCAAAACATTAGTTTAGAAACAATCAATCTAATAAGCAGTAAGGCTTGTAATTGTAAAATTAGTTTATAGACTCATGCAAATCCCATATCCATTATTAAAGCTTGGTGGATCAAGGGTTCCTTTTCGAAAAAAATAAAATAAGTTATGATAAAAAAAAAAAAAAAAAAAGTAAAAGAAGTTATTATAAAATTCGTGGAAATTTATTCTCTATTTTGAAGTTTGAAGAGAAACGAGGGCTTTGGAGGGACAGAAAGAGAGGGGAATAAAGAAAAAATTCTCAATTTATTTGAAATAGTGATTTTGTAGAAGAAATAGTACGTTTATGATTAATATACTTTAAACTTTGGAAGTACTATATAAACATGAACCGAGCTTTCAAGAATTTATATATAATCTTCAAAATCCTACTTAATGTATTTTTTGAGTTGGTACAAATTAAAGAGATTTTGTATTATGAAAAAAAAAAAATAGACCTCCTAAAGTCCTCCACTTCTAATGTTTTTATTTGCTTATATTTTTTCAATTATTTTTTTCCCAAAGCCGCCCCCCCCCCCCCAAAAAAAAAAAAAAGTAAAAAAAAATCAAATAGAGTTTAAGATTGTGTTTGGATGGAGGTATAAGAAGGAAACTGAAAAGAAAACTTACTTTTTTTTTTGAAATCACGGACACTATTAATTGTTTTTAAAAAAATTGAAATAACAATATAAAAGATGATCATGTAATACTATAATCACATTTAATATATATATTGGTTAAAAGTGTACATTTAATTTAGACAATCAACATAGCATTGGAGTTAAATAATTGAACAATAGATACGTCTTTCATGCTATCATTTAATTTATGTAGCTGACTATATCAAGTATGATATTATCTATTTATTTTTGATGTTCATGACGACCACATTCATGTTGTGATTTTACTATTTGACAGCAAAAATACGAGAAAATGGAGAAAAATATTGAGGAATTGCAAAGCGACGACAAAAATCTTCGTGTGGTGAATGATAGGCCTTCTCTTATTGAGGTACCCCTAATAATGGATAAGGACTGATAATCACTATATCTACATAAATTACATTGATATTTTTTTTTTAAAGAATAGAATAATTTATTTAAATGAGTATAAATATGTTTAATGAATAAATTATTATTTTTGCATAATTATGAATATATTTTTATGTGTAAACTAGCGAAAAGAAGGGCACTCACGTTCCCGTCTTTCCGCTCTTTTTATTGCATAATTATGAATATATAATTAATAGGGTTTTGCTTTCTTATCATTCTTATCAATTAATAAAATCCTCTTAAAAAGTTTGGGAAAAATACGTAGTTCACATATTGATGATTTTCCTTCTTATCATTCTTTGAAGATCATTAATGACGAAAAGGAAATGCCACTGGTTGTTTATGTGTCTCGTGAAAGAAGACCATATGTTCCTCATAGATACAAAGGAGGAGCACTCAATACATTGGTGTGTACTCATTTATTTTGAACTTGAAACATTCCTCGTAATTTTCTTTAAATTAAATTTATGATACACACATACGTATATATGATCATTTAAACATTGTATCAAATGTGATTACAGCTTAGGGTTTCAGGGCTAATCAGCAATGGCCCTTATTTACTTGTCTTAGATTGTGATATGAATTGTAATGATTCATCATCAGCCAAACAATCCATGTGCTTTTTTCTTGATCCTGAAACCTCCAAAGATCTTGCTTTTGTCCAATTCCCTCAAATGTTCCACAACCTCAGCAAGAAAGATATATATGATAGTCAGGCTAGGAATGCTTTTATGGTATGTCACCAAAATTTAAAATCTTCACCTTCTATCCATTAATTTATGTCTGTTTATTTAGTTTATGAAGTAACATATTGTCATTTCTATTAGACAAGGTGGAAAGGAATGGATGGATTAAGAGGTCCAGGTCTCACTGGCAGTGGAAATTATTTAAGTAGAAGTGCATTACTCTTTGGAAGTCCAAAACAAAAAGGTACATATAGCATTATTATAGGGTCATGTTAATAAGTGTCCAACACTTGTTAGGAAAGTTCAAAAGGCTTAATTGTAGTTTTGGTCCTCTATTTTCACCATTTTGTAGAATTGGTCTCCCTTTTTTAAACTTTGATAGTTTTGAGGGACTAATAGTGCAATTAAGCCAAGACAAAATTAGTAGGTTTCATTGAAAGTCACAACTTTAAACTTTTAAAAAGTTGAATTCATCACTTTTCATCAATTTCCAAGGTAATATTTGTAACACCCATACTAGACGTATCTAGAAAGTCTAGCATGTGCATTAATTCAGTACTGGATACATTAAATAATTACAACAATAAGACTTCGAATGAATTTCTTAAACAACAAATGCGTTCGTACAATAAGATTACAACTCAACTTTACTAAAATATTAAATTGCATCCTTGAAAAATCCACATCATCCAGCATCGGGTACGAACGAACACTTGTCGCATCATCCATTCGGCTACTAGCTTGCTAAACCACCTGATATCTGAAACAAATAAGGATTGGGATGAGACATAATGTCTCAGTGAGTTCCCCTAAATCCTAAGCTATAGGCAACAACGGGGGAAAACCTACGGTCACCACGTGTCTACAATACAACCTGCCGGTTGATTATACGTGTGTGGGGACTTGCATGCTTAGACGGTTGTGCATACTAGGACCGTCTTAATTTCATCTTACTTGTTATAGGCTTACTATAATCTTGTGTGTCATGGCGGTCAAGGGAACCTAAGACCACTATGCCAAGATACGGTAAACGCATCGAGGTCTTCATGTAACATGTTCATGACACAATCCTAAGCCGGACGATTAGGGAAACCTAGGAACGTCATCGGCACCACATTCTTTACTTAACTTTTACTTAAAATAATCGTGCATGAGTTCATTCGTGATCATAATCATAGTCATATCATACATATTCGCATATAAGTTCATTATGTTAGTGTTGAACAAACATCATTATCTTGATTCATTTTATGGAGAGTCCTGGGTGGAGTAACCCCGAGTACATTCCCATCATGACCGATGTACGTACATCGGACTCCCTCGGTGTCGTGCGGGTCCCTTACGGCTTGAACTGTTCCCCTTGAGTCGAGAACCTCCCGTATCCCCCTGACGTGGATAACAAGAGACACGAACACCGACATGCGGTTATAATCTTAGTCTTAGCATCATGGAAGATTAAACCTAATCATGCTTAAAGCTTACCTCGGAACCTTGATCGATCCGATTAGCGGTAAGTGTTCATATTCATACTTGATCATGGTGGAGAGATTAACTAATCATTCCTCAGGTTAACATGTTTGTTATAACTTACTTGTTCATGGGCGAAGAGAATACACTTCGCGACTTATCATTCTAAGGATTCTTGCTTAACCTTCTAGTTCTCGACTACTATGTCGAGGCTCTAGTTTTTCCCTTGCTTAAGGATTATCTTGCTACCCGATTCTTATCGTATTATCTCTCATTTACCATGCTTTACTATACTTGCCAAATACTTGCTTACTCTCAAGAAAACATTTTAAAACCTATGTCTTCGAGTCATGACTTGAGGGGTTTACTTCTGTAAAAAGACTGCTCGAAGAAAAACTGGACCGAAAGGCGTCAAAACGGGCCTGAAGCGAGCAAACAGCATGCTGCCATGCTGTCACTCGCAATGGCGAGTTGTTTACTCGCAATGGCGAGTTGCCTCACTCGCAATGGCGAGTTGTTTGCGAGTTTGGGGCGAGTAAACACCCCCTTGTTGTGGTATTACTTGCCATGGCGAGTAAGTGCTCGCCGTGGCGAGTTATGACAGTCCAGAACTCTTAAAAATGATATTTTTGACCCAAAAACCTCAAATCATGTATCTCTAAGTATTTTGGAACATATTTGATCATAAAACTCTTGTAAAACGTCCATAAGGCAAGTATTGGCAAGTTTGGTAAGCAAGGCAAGAAAAGGGCAACTAACTTATATATAAAAACCCTAAGTTTTCATATTATACTCACAAATCATAACACAAACCCAAAGGTAAGGAAATACTAGCTATGGAACTCACCCAAACAAAGTTGCACAAGATTCCCAAGCTCAAGCTACCAAAACCCTAGCTCTTGGTTAATTGCTTTCTTTGATCATAACCTTCAAACTTGCTATTCTTTCTTGCAATCCAAGCACCATAGTTCTTGACTATGAAGAAACCCTAGCTTGAAACATCTTCCGACTTACCATGAGTCAAACCCTAAACCTCAAGATGAATTCATCTTCATGGTTATATCTTGTTAAACTCTCCAATTCCATAAAATATGCCCAACACAAGCTCCATATCAACAATGCAAAGCCTTGGCTTCTTATTCAAATCCAAACCCCGACTTTCGAATCTCTTCATGAAAGGAGAAGTAGAGAAATCAAACACCAAACAAGCTTCCTTTAGCTTAAGAGACCTTGAGGAGACATAATCAAAAAGCTTGCCATGAAGGAAGAAGATTTTGGAAAGAATTGTTGGAGAGGAATAGGGAGAGATGGCGTGAGAGAAGAGAGAAGGGAGAGCAATATTCTTTCTCTCAACCCTAGAGATAGAAAGACAAGTGAGAAATGAAGATATTTTGGCCCCAAATGATCTAAATATCTCTTAATCATGCAATTACCAAATTGCCCTTCTGTTAAGCGTGTTTAATCCAACTCTGATACTTAACTCGTAAATAGCTGACATCACTTGAAAAATATCTCCGTCAAACTTCCTTTCGAAATATTAATCATCTGACACGATCGACTGGTAATATTCCGATACTGACAGGCGGGATATTACATTCTACCCCCCTTAAAAGAATTTCATCCTCGAAATTCAGAAACCATCTACCAATCTCTGAGATAAAACTCGTATTCTTTGGTTTAGCCTTCAATTTAAAGTTCTACTGATATCCAAGTTTGCCCTGCAGTGCTCACTTGCATCTAGAACATCTTATCATGCAGACATTATCTTTCTTAAGGCACCTTGCGACTTATGCCTCTTACTTATGTTACTTGCCTTGATAATTCTATAATCCCTTTTTGAGTCTTAAGAAACCTTTCTATCTCTTCACAATCTCTCTACACCCGAATTCGAGGGTAACCCACATATCTTATCTTGGAGAAGCGAAAACAATTATACTGATTCATCTAACAATTCATTAACCAGTCTTGCGATTCACATGCTCTTGAAATTCTCTACCACGTCCATTTGCACTTAAATACTCTTAATAGAATTCCGTGTATCTCGTATGATATTAGTATCACATGAACATTGTAGTTTCCTCTTAAAATCACATCTCCATAGTACTTGCATACTTCCAAATACCGCTTCTTGTTAGTTAATATCGATACTCGTTCTGGCATTTTACTTCAAGAAATTTCTAATCATTGGTACATAGGTTCTTGGAACATATGTTTACTTGATTAAAAGGAAATCTCATTTTGAAACCAAGTCTGGAATAGTACTGCAGAACCGCAAGACGAGTTTCTATATTTTTGAAAAGATTTACAACTCGTCCCAAATTGACTAAAACAAGTTGGTCCTGAAGTCTGGACGTCTTAAGTGAGTTTGCTCACTTACGACGCGCCTCATTGTTTTCAACAATGTACAATATCATTTCCAAGTTCCTTAATACCTATCTTAACATTTAGTAATTATAAAATCATGGCTTGACTTTATTATTGCAAGTATCGTTACCACTTAACAAGTTTGGTATAGGAGGGTATGTATTTCATTGCGTATATCTCAAGAACCTTATTCCCTTATCGTAGCACTTACTCTTCCGGACTAATCAAAAGCTCTTCTACACTTTCAACATCACAATTAGCAACCCGATTACTTCATTGTGGAAACTCTAGTCTTTCTCGTCTTACTTAAATGGAGATACATCCTGTATACTTTTACCTTAATCAATATTGACCGTATAAGCATCAATCCTTACTTATCATACCGAGAACTCATGGCTTGTCTCATAATACTTCTAATTAGAACTGCATTACAATTCTGAACTTTCTTCACAAGATTCTTACTACCAGATTCCATATTCCATGGTTACTGTTCACAACTTTACTGATTAACTTCCTTCGCGCTACTCTGATTCCCACCGGTTGGCTTCAACCAATATCCTAATATGTTGAGACGAGTGAAACTTCACACTCTTTCTACCATCTCATTAATATCTTCTTGAACACTTCTCAAAACTTTCTATGTTGCAATTAACTTTACAACCTTACATTTACCAATGCCTTGTAAGATCAAACTTATCGTATACTCATGATACTTTACATGAGGATATACCTTACGTTTTTGCTGGTTGGGTTTAATTCCTGATGTATACGTAACATACTTAAACTTGTTTCCTAGTAATCTCATATTCCCATGACAGACTCATCTTGCACTTGAACATACCTTCCTTAAGTATCTAACCTTGTATCTTCGCGTACACACCAACTATGTTTTGCTTAATCAATCCTATGCTTGCTCGTTAGTTTTTCTTTCTAAGGAAATTTCGTAAATTAGCACATGGGTCATTGACGTTGACGATTTTTCCACTATATATATAAATACACTGAATCTAGGCCCCAGTCGTTTCTCTAAAATCATAGAACAAGTTGACAACTCAAATGAGCCATCAGACCTTGGTTCTAGTGAGTTTAGTCCACTCTACGCGAGTTGTAACAAACTGGTACCTGCAAAAATTTTATTTAAATTTCAAAATGTCAACTTCAATCCCCCATATGTGAATATATTCCTAAAATCATATAAACTTTAGGACTTAACATTATAACGAGTCTTAGCGAGTTAATTAAGCAAAACATAGGTTCGAGGGGTACTCACAACTCCACAAAATCCAAGAACCTTGTGATCTCATAAAACTCTTCACCACTTAACTTCTTACTTCATGTCTTCACACCCGTGACGTCCATTCTAGATACCGGAACCTCTAATCTCTTGGTCTAAACTCCTTCTTAACTCTTGCCACATTAATTCCCTAAGTTACCTTAAACCGAATCGATTTCGTTAATGATTGCTCATGCCTTTTTCCTTTCAAAACCTTAGAATGTGATATGCATTCGTCACTCGATGTCATAAAGGTTTTCGTCACTTAAAAGATTATGAAAACAACTCCCCAATAATTACCACAGACCCTAGAGACGAATTGACAATTTTCGGTAAAACAAAGAATTTCACCCTAAGTTCGCTATTGTCGAGTTTCTTCAGCTCAATTTCCGGAAAACATTCTTAGTTTTCAAGTAATCCAATGCACATCATTCATTCCCATCATCATAAAATATTCTATCACCTATGCTTGGCAAGCATCAACTTAATTCAATACAATTCTCTGCACGTCGGAAATTAATGCTTAATCCTAATACCATAACCCTCCACTTAAATTCTTAGCTTCCTCCACTATGGATAACTTCCCCCATTACGTCGCCGCTTATCGCAACTTCCCTAACATTCGAACCTTGTCCACTCTGAACATACAAGTTCATTACTTCAATCACTTAACGCTATTTCTAAGAGCCTACTAACTCCGTCCACATATATAGACTTCTCCTTAACTTGTAGCCTTGCATTTACACTCCGGAATTCAATTCCTTCTATACTTCAACCCGTTCCAACAATGACTCTTACTAAAGCTTCAGATCCTACTCATGTATTTCAAACTCTTTACTTACGGGTATACGAAGTATCATTAACACTTATCCAACGCCGTCGAAACGTCCCTTCTTAGCATTACCTTACCTTCTCAGAGGATTCATACATCTACTTACTTAGTTCCCCGGCCACCTACTGGCACTATCATCTTCTTACTAATACTCATTCCGAGTTCTTACTTCTGAGTTTACACTTCCGTGCTTCTTCATCTCATACTTCGTTCCTCCTGGGTCCTATTCAGCTCTCAGGCATCCGTTCTAATCATCGATTGCTAAATTGAGTTGATCAGGCTCAACTAACAACAACAACTAGAACATTTACCCGGAACCCAATGGTCCCACTACCTTTGTTGTAACTTAATGACCCAAGGCACGATCTGAATCGACCTGCTCTGATACCAAATTGTAACACCCATACTAGACTTATCTAGAAAGTCTAGCATGTGCATTAATTCAGTACTGGATACATTAAATAATTACAACAATAAGACTTCGAATGAATTTCTTAAACAACAAATGCGTTCGTACAATAAGATTACAACTCAACTTTACTAAAATATTAAAGTGCATCCTTGAAAAATCCACATCATCCAGCATCGGGTACGAACGAACACTTGTCGCATCATCCATTCGGCTACTAGCTTGCTAAACGACCTGATATCTGAAACAAATAAGGATTGGGATGAGACATAATGTTTCAGTGAGTTCCCCTAAATCCTAAATAATAGGCAACCACGGGGGAAAACCTACGGTCACCACGTGTCTACAATACAACCTGCCGGTTGATTATACGTGTGTGGGGACTTGCATGCTTAGACGGTAGTGCATACTAGGACCGTCTTAATTTCATCTTACTTGTTATAGGCTTACTATAATCTTGTGTGTCATGGCAGTCAAGGGAACCTAAGACCACTATGCCAAGATACGGTAAACGCATCGAGGTCTTCATGTAACATGTTCATGACACAATCCTAAGCAGGATGATTAGGGAAACCTAGGAACGTCATCGACATCACATTCTTTACTTAACTTGTACTTAACATAATCGTGCATGAGTTCATTCGTGATCATAATCACAGTCATATCATACATATTCGCATATAAGTTCATTACGTTAGCGTTGAACAAACATCATTATCTTGATTCATTTTATGGAGAGTCCCGGGTGGAGTAACCCCGAGTACAATCCCATCATGACCGATGTACGTACATCAGACTCCCTCAGTGTCGTGCGGGTCCCTTACGGCTTGAATCGTTCCCCTTGAGTCGAGAACCTCCCGTATCCCCCTGACGTGGATAACAAGAGACACGAACACCGACATGCGGTTATAATCTTAGTCTTAGCATCATGGAAGATTAAACCTAATCATGCTTAAAGCTTACCTCGGAACCTTGATCGATCCGATTAGAGGTAAGTGTTCATATTCATACTTGATCATGGTGGAGAGATTAACTAATCATTCCTCAGGTTAACATGTTTGTTATAACTTACTTGTTCATGGGCGAAGAGAATACACTTCGCGACTTATCATTCTAAGGATTCTTGCTTAACCTTCTAGTTCTCGACTACTATGTCGAGGCTCTAGTTTTTCCCTTGCTTAAGGATTATCTTGCTACCCGATTCTTATCGTATTATCTCTCATTTACCATGCTTTACTATACTTTCCAAATACTTGCTTACTCTCAAGAAAACATTTTAAAACCTATGTCTTCGAGTCATGACTTGAGGGGTTTACTTCTGTAAAAAGACTGCTCGAAGAAAAACTGGACCGAAAGGCGTCAAAACGGGCCTGAAGCGAGCAAACAGCATGCTGCCATGCTGTCACTCGCAATGGCGAGTTGTTTACTCGCAAAGGCGAGTTGCCTCACTCGCAATGGCGAGTTGTTTGCGAGTTTGGGGCGAGTAAACACCCCCTTGTTGTGGTATTACTTGCCATGGCGAGTAAGTGCTCGCCGTGGCGAGTTATGACAGTCCAGAACTCTTAAAAATGATATTTTTGACCCAAAAACCTCAAATCATGTATCTCTAAGTATTTTGGAACATATTTGATCATAAAACTCTTGTAAAACGTCCATAAGGCAAGTATTGGCAAGTTTGGTAAGCAAGGCAAGAAAAGGGCAACTAACTTATATATAAAAACCCTAAGTTTTCATATTATACTCACAAATCATAACACAAACCCAAAGGTAAGGAAATACTAGCTATGGAACTCACCCAAACAAAGTTGCACAAGATTCCCAAGCTCAAGCTACCAAAACCCTAGCTCTTGGTTAATTGCTTTCTTTGATCATAACCTTCAAACTTGCTATTCTTTCTTGCAATCCAAGCACCATAGTTCTTGACTATGAAGAAACCCTAGCTTGAAACATCTTCCGACTTACCATGAGTCAAACCCTAAACCTCAAGATGAATTCATCTTCATGGTTATATCTTGTTAAACTCTCCAATTCCATAAAATATGCCCAACACAAGCTCCATATCAACAATGCAAAGCCTTGGCTTCTTATTCAAATCCAAACCCCGACTTTCGAATCTCTTCATGAAAGGAGAAGTAGAGAAATCAAACACCAAACAAGCTTCCTTTAGCTTAAGAGACCTTGAGGAGACATAATCAAAAAGCTTGCCATGAAGGAAGAAGATTTTGGAAAGAATTGTTGGAGAGGAATAGGGAGAAATGGCGTGAGAGAAGAGAGAAGGGAGAGCAATATTCTTTCTCTCAACCCTAGAGATAGAAAGACAAGTGAGAAATGAAGATATTTTGGCCCCAAATGATCTAAATATCTCTTAATCATGCAATTACCAAATTGCCCTTCTGTTAAGCGTGTTTAATCTAACTCTGATACTTAACTCGTAAATAGCTGACATCACTTGAAAAATATCTCCGTCAAACTTCCTTTCGAAATATTAATCATCTGACACGATCGACTGGTAATATTCCGATACTGATAGGCGGGATATTACATTCTACCCCCCTTAAAAGAATTTCATCCTCGAAATTCAGAAACCATCTACCAATCTCTGAGATAAAACTCGTATTCTTTGGTTTAGCCTTTAATTTAAAGTTCTACTGATATCTAAGTTTGCCCTGCAGTGCTCACTTGCATCTAGAACATCTTATCATGCAGACATTATCTTTCTTAAGGCACCTTGCGACTTATGCCTCTTACTTATGTTACTTGCCTTGATAATTCTATAATCCCTTTTTGAGTCTTAAGAAACCTTTCTATCTCTTCACAATCTCTCTACACCCGAATTCGAGGGTAACCCACATATCTTATCTTGGAGAAGCGAAAACAATTATACTGATTCATCTAACAATTCATTAACCAGTCTTGTGATTCACATGCTCTTGAAATTCTCTACCACGTCCATTTGCACTTAAATACTCTTAATAGAATTCCGTGTATCTCGTATGATATTAGTATCACATGAACATTGTAGTTTCCTCTTAAAATCACATCTCCATAGTACTTGCATACTTCCAAATACCGCTTCTTGTTAGTTAATATCGATACTCGTTCTGGCATTTTACTTCAAGAAATTTCTAATCATTGGTACATAGGTTCTTGGAACATATGTTTACTTGATTAAAAGGAAATCTCATTTTGAAACCAAGTCTGGAATAGTACTGCAGAACCGCAAGACGAGTTTCTATATTTTTGAAAAGATTTACAACTCGTCCCAAATTGACTAAAACAAGTTGGTCCTGAAGTCTGGACGTCTTAAGTGAGTTTGCTCACTTACGACGCGCCTCATTGGTTTCAACAATGTACAATATCATTTCCAAGTTCCTTAATACCTATCTTAACATTTAGTAATTATAAAATCATGGCTTGACTTTATTATTGCAAGTATCGTTACCACTTAACAAGTTTGGTATAGGAGGGTATGTATTTCATTGCGTATATCTCAAGAACCTTATTCCCTTATCGTAGCACTTACTCTTCCGGACTAATCAAAAGCTCTTCTACACTTTCAACATCACAATTAGCAACCCGATTACTTCATTGTGGAAACTCTAGTCTTTCTCGTCTTACTTAAATGGAGATACATCCTGTATACTTTTACCTTAATCAATATTGGCCGTATAAGCATCAATCCTTACTTATCATACCGAGAACTCATGGCTTGTCTCATAATACTTCTAATTAGAACTGCATTACAATTCTGAACTTTCTTCACAAGATTCTTACTACCAGATTCCATATTCCATGGTTACTGTTCACAACTTTACTGATTAACTTCCTTCGCGCTACTCTGATTCCCACCGGTTGGCTTCAACCAATATCCTAATATGTTGAGACGAGTGAAACTTCACACTCTTTCTACCATCTCATTAATATCTTCTTGAACACTTCTCAAAACTTTCTATGTTGCAATTAACTTTACAACCTTACATTTACCAATGCCTTGTAAGATCAAACTTATCGTATACTCATGATACTTTACTTGAGGATATACCTTACGTTTTTGCTGGTTGGGTTTAATTCCTGATGTATACGTAACATACTTAAACTTGTTTCCTAGTAATCTCATATTCCCATGACAGACTCATCTTGCACTTGAACATACCTTCCTTAAGTATCTAACCTTGTATCTTCGCGTACACACCAACTATGTTTTGCTTAATCAATCCTATGCTTGCTCGTTAGTTTTTCTTTCTAAGGAAATTTCGTAAATTAGCACATGGGTCATTGACGTTGACGATTTTTCCACTATATATATAAATACACTGAATCTAGGCCCCAGTCGTTTCTCTAAAATCATAGAACAAGTTGACAACTCAAATGAGCCATCAGACCTTGGTTCTAGTGAGTTTAGTCCACTCTACGCGAGTTGTAACAAACGGATACCTACAAAAATGTTATTTAAATTTCAAAATGTCAACTTCAATCCCCCATATGTGAATATATTCCTAAAATCATATAAACTTTAGGACTTAACATTATAACGAGTCTTAGCGAGTTAATTAAGCAAAACATAGGTTCGAGGGGTACTCACAACTCCACGAAATCCAAGAACCTTGTGATCTCATAAAACTCTACACCACTTAACTTCTTACTTCATGTCTTCACACCCGTGACGTCCATTCTAGATACCGGAACCTCTAATCTCTTGGTCTAAACTCCTTCTTAACTCTTGCCACATTAATTCCCTAAGTTACCTTAAACCGAATCGATTTCGTTAATGATTGCTCATGCCTTTTTCCTTTCAAAACCTTAGAATGTGATATGCATTCGTCACTCGATGTCATAAAGGTTTTCGTCACTTAAAAGATTATGAAAACAACTCCCCAATAATTACCACAGACCCTAGAGACGAATTGACAATTTTCGGTAAAACAAAGAATTTCGCCCTAAGTTCGCTATTGTCGAGTTTCTTCAGCTCAATTTCCGGAAAACATTCTTAGTTTTCAAGTAATCCAATGCACATCATTCATTCCCATCATCATAAAATATTCTATCACCTATGCTTGGCAAGCATCAACTTAATTCAATACAATTCTCTGCACGTCGGAAATTAATGCTTAATCCTAATACCATAACCCTCCACTTAAATCCTTAGCTTCCTCCACTATGGATAACTTCCCCCATTACGTCGCCGCTTATCGCAACTTCCCGAACATTCGAACCTTGTCCACTCTGAACATACAAGTTCATTACTTCAATCACTTAACGCTATTTCTGAGAGCCTACTAACTCCGTCCACATATATAGACTTCTCCTTAACTTGTAGCCTTGCATTTACACTCCGGAATTCAATTCCTTCTATACTTCAACCCGTTCCAACAATGACTCTTACTAAAGCTTCAGATCCTACTCATGTATTTCAAACTCTTTACTTACGGGTATACGAAGTATCATTAACACTTATCCAACGCCGTCGAAACGTCCCTTCTTAGCATTACCTTACCTTCTCAGAGGATTCATACATCTACTTACTTAGTTCCCCGGCCACCTACTGGCACTATCATCTTCTTACTAATACTCATTCTGAGTTCTTACTTCTGAGTTTACACTTCCGTGCTTCTTCATCTCATACTTCGTTCCTCCTGGGTCCTATTCAGCTCTCAGGCATCCGTTCTAATCATCGATTGCTAAATTGAGTTGATCAGGCTCAACTAACAACAACAACTAGAACATTTACCCGGAACCCAATGGTCCCACTACCTTTGTTGTAACTTAATGACCCAAGGCACGATCTGAATCGACCTGCTCTGATACCAAATTGTAACACCCATACTAGACGTATCTAGAAAGTCTAGCATGTGCATTAATTCAGTACTGGATACATTAAATAATTACAACAATAAGACTTCGAATGAATTTCTTAAACAACAAATGCGTTCGTACAATAAGATTACAACTCAACTTTACTAAAATATTAAAGTGCATCCTTGAAAAATCCACATCATCCAGCATCGGGTACGAACGAACACTGGTCGCATCATCCATTCGGCTACTAGCTTGCTAAACCACCTGATATCTGAAACAAATAAGGATTGGGATGAGACATAATGTTTCAGTGAGTTCCCCTAAATCCTAAGCTATAGGCAACCACGGGGGAAAACCTACGGTCACCACGTGTCTACAATACAACCTGCCGGTTGATTATACGTGTGTGGGGACTTGCATGCTTAGATGGTAGTGCATACTAGGACCGTCTTAATTTCATCTTACTTGTTATAGGCTTACTATAATCTTGTGTGTCATGGCAGTCAAGGGAACCTAAGACCACTATGCCAAGATACGGTAAACGCATCGAGGTCTTCATGTAACATGTTCATGACACAATCCTAAGCAGGATATCGACATCACATTCTTTACTTAACTTGTACTTAACATAATCGTGCATGAGTTCATTCGTGATCATAATCACAGTCATATCATACATATTCGCATATAAGTTCATTATGTTAGCGTTGAACAAACATCATTATCTTGATTCATTTTATGGAGAGTCCCGGGTGGAGTAACCCCGAGTACAATCCCATCATGACCGATGTACGTACATCAGACTCCCTCAGTGTCGTGCGGGTCCCTTACGGCTTGAATCGTTCCCCTTGAGTCGAGAACCTCCCGTATCCCCCTGACATGGATAACAAGAGACACGAACACCGACATGTGGTTATAATATTAGTCTTAACATCATGGAAGATTAAACCTAATCATGCTTAAAGCTTACCTCGAAACCTTGATCGATCCGATTAGCGGTAAGTGTTCATATTCATACTTGATCATGGTGGAGAGATTAACTAATCATTCCTCAGGTTAACATTTTTGTTATAACTTACTTGTTCATGGCCGAAGAGAATACACTTCGCGACTTATCATTCTAAGGATTCTTGCTTAACCTTCTTGTTCTCGACTACTATGTCGAGGCTCTAGTTTTTCCCTTGCTTAAGGATTATCTTGCTACCCGATTCTTATCGTATTATCTCTCATTTACCATGCTTTACTATGCTTGCCAAATACTAGCTTACTCTCAAGAAAACATTTTAAAACCTATGCCTTGGAGTCATGACTTGAGGGGTTTACTTCTGTAAATAGACAGCTCGAAGAAAAACTGGACCGAAAGGCGTCAAAACGGGCCTGAAGCGAGCAAACAGCATGCTGCCATGTTGTCACTCGCAATGACGAGTTGTTTACTCGCAATGGCAAGTTGCCTCACTCGCAATGGCGAGTTGTTTGCGAGTTGGGGGCGAGTAAACACCCCCTTGCTGTGGTATTACTTGCCATGGCGAGTAAGTGCTCGTCGTGGCGAGTTATGACAGTCCAGAACTCTTAAAAATGATATTTTTGACCCAAAAACCTCAAATCATGTATCTCTAAGTATTTTGGAACATATTTGATCATAAAACTCTTGTAAAACGTCCATAAGGCAAGTATTGGCAAGTTTGGTAAGCAAGGCAAGAAAAGGGCAACTAACTTATTTATAAAAACCCTAAGTTTTCATCTTATACTCACAAATCATAACACAAACCCAAACGTAAGGAAATACTAGCTATGGAACTCACCCAAACAAAGTTGCACAAGATTCCCAAGCTCAAGCTACCAAAACCCTAGCTCTTGGTTAATTGCTTTCTTTGATCATAACCTTCAAACTTGCTATTCTTTCTTGCAATCCAAGCACCATAGTTCTTGACTATGAAGAACCCTAGCTTGAAACATCTTCCAACTTACCATGAGTCAAACCCTAAACCTCAAGATGAATTCATCTTCATGGTTATATCTTGTTAAACTCTCCAATTCCATAAAATATGCCCAACACAATCTCCAATTTAACAATCCAAAGCCTTGGCTTCTTATTCAAATCCAAACCCCAACTTTTGAATCTCTTCATGAAAGGAGAAGTAGAGAAATCAAACACCAAACAAACTTCCTTTAGCTTAAGAGACCTTGAGGAGACATAATCAAAAAGCTTGCCATGAAGGAAGAAGATTTTGGAAAGAATTGTTGGAGAGGAATAGGGAGAGATGGCGTGAGAGAAGAGAGAAGGGAGAGCAATATTCTTTCTCTCAACCCTAGAGAGAGAAAGACAAGTGAGAAATGAAGATATTTTGGCCCCAAATGATATAAATATCTCTTAATCGTGCAATTACCAAATTGCCCTTGTGTTAAGCGTGTTTAATCCAACTCTGATACTTAACTCGTAAATAGCTGACATCACTTGAAAAATATCTCCGTCAAACTTCCTTTCGAAATATTAATCGTCTGACACGATCGACTGGTAATATTCCGATACTGACAGGCGGGATATTACAACATTTTTATTTTTGTTTCATTAACTAATGTCATAAGAACATTCTTAAACATTTCCAACATAACCAATGCTATTTTTGAAAACTTTTTACAGGTTCTCTTAAAGCATTGTTTAAGAAAACAAAAGAAGTAATTTTTTCTGAAAAATTGTAATTGCAAAAGAATTATATTCTCAACCGATATTTTTAGGACACTCGTTATCGAGACTTTTTTACATAATATTTATGTTACCTCCACCAATAAATATGATAAAAACAATTTTAATGAGGACAAAGTATCTCTACCATTATATTGCCTTTGAGAGACAAATTAATTAATTTTTTTTTTAATTCATAGTGGC
Organism: Medicago sativa; assembly: GCF_051527215.1. Taxonomy (NCBI): domain Eukaryota; kingdom Viridiplantae; phylum Streptophyta; class Magnoliopsida; order Fabales; family Fabaceae; genus Medicago; species Medicago sativa. The sequence goes on from NC_140751.1 coordinate 38,732,715, forward strand.
AGGGGACTATCTACTTAATGCCGAAACCAACTATGGCAAGTCTGCTATGTATGTAGAGTCACTGAAAGCAATATGTGGTCAACAAACTACTAATCAAAATGCTTCAAGACATGTAGTTTTACAAGAAGCGAGTGTAGTGGCTTCTTGTTCCTATGAAAGTAACACAAACTGGAGTACTGAGGTAAGAACATCAACACATATAAACATCATATTATTTTCTCCATTGCTACAATTTCAACTTTTAACCTTTAACTTATTTAATATTTTAGTTTTTGATGGAATCTAATGCATTAATGTTGATATGCTCTCACCTTTATAAAAAGATCTTCAAATTGGCAACATGAGTGAATTTACAATTTTACGATTGAGTCAACTTTTTATAAATTGAGCCAACGTTCATTGACTGATTAAATTAGTACAAATTTAAAACTTTCTAAAGCCAATGAAAGTTTGTTTGAATGGTAACGATGTCAATCATACCTCATAAGGTGTGAATTCAAATTTAAAGTTTAAATGTAATTTCAATCCTTTCAATCATACCTCTCATCTCATAATTCAAAAATATAGCCTTTCAATTTTAAAAAACAATAATTATAACTCTCATTTTATAATTAAAAAATATAGTCTTTCAATTTTATTTTATTTTTTGACAATTGTTTTTCTGTTAAATATGTTTTTTTGTATGTTTTACGGTATTTTTATTTCCAGTTTTTTTCAAAACAATACTTTGATGATAATAAATAGAGGAATGTTATTTGAATAACCATTTTATGGGATAACCAAGATATACAAAGAAATGTAGGTCTTGACATAAAAACCAGAGAGAGAGAGAGAGAGAGAGAGAGAGAGAGACAGAGAGAGAGAGAGAGAGAGAGAGAGAGCATGATGTGAGTATGAATAAGAAATTTGTCATAACAGTCGTCATAAAATGATTGTTCAAATATTATTTCTCTAAAAAATAAAATAAGGAGATTTAAACCACATGTACATTGCTAAAAATAAGTCCTAAATTCTGTAATGGAGAAAACTATCTGAAATTTTTAAAATTGAGGAATTATGTTTTCAAATTAAAAAATAGGGATTAGAATTGTGAATCAACTAACAAGAGAAAATAAAAAGGTGAGAACTACGTTACTCTCTCTTGTTTAGGGGGTAGTTACCCTCTCTTGTTATCAACCAATCAAAATGTAATATGCATAGACAACATTAAATGTCAAATAAATGAATCAATTTTTTCTAAAAATAAAAAAGTTAATCTTAATCATAAGGCAACTTTTAATACTTTTCATTTTTATTTAGAGCAAATTACACTCCCCTCCCCGCTTATGTTAAAATATACATTTCTCTCCCTTTAAAAATAAAATCTACACTCCTCTCCCTATAAGATGCTTGAATTACAACCCTTTCCCTTAATAATTAAATATGTACTACACTTTAATCTATTTTAACATAAATAAATATTTTAATGATATATACTAATTTTGAACCACCATTTAAGAAAAATAAATTCATTTCTTTATAATTTAAATATCAATGGTAATTAAACTTAAATATTTTGCTATTAAGTTTATAATTTATAGTATAAAACTAATTTGTAAATAACCATATTTTACTGTATTTAGTAACTATTGTAATTTTATTTTTTGGTTGTTTCATATTTTCTAATAGGGTTTAAAACTATATGTTAATGTAATTGTGAATAAAAAATAGCGAAAAATATGTATTCAAATTTTGATTATGTTAAAATAGACCCGCAATATTTTTTTTTAAGTGTGTTAGATTATTTTATTTTATTTTGCTAGACTTATAACAAATAAAATTTTTACATCAAATTTCTTTCATCTGGATGTCCTTAAATTCATCACTTACATTCATAAAATTTCTTCCATTCCACAACCCCGAACGTGAGAACAAAAACATCTCCTTCATTCAAATTTCTTCTTTATTCTTCCCTATTGATCAATTCTTGTTTCATTTTCGTTTTCTTCCCATTTTGATTGTTCAATTTTGTCGTTCCAAACTGCTGCAGTTTCAAATTATAGTGAGAATTGTCGTTGTTTCTAGAACCGCGTCAGGTATCGTGACTTTTTTTTATTTAGGCAGCCAACCTAATAAAATCTGCTAACACGCATAGACCTGCCTCACTATCAACCAAAGCTTTTAAGTCCAAACAAAAGAACAAAAGCCTCATGACATAACCATTTCAGCAGCAACCGAAAAAAATGCTAGCAAACTCCCAAAACATCACAGCGGCAACACCTGCTAGCAATCCTTAAAGTATAACAGATGACTTACTCAATTGTTATAATTAACTCCCTCACAACCAAGAAAAATCAAATCAAAAAGAAAAATCAACTCACCATACCTGACGTGGTTCTGGAAATAACAGTAATTCTCACGATATTTGGAATCAAACGAACGACGACGATTCTCACGAAAATTGAAAACTGCGGCAGTTTAGAACGACAAAATTGAACAATAAAAATGGGAAGAAGAAATTTTATGAATGTAACCGATAAATTTAAGGACATTCAGATGAAAGAAATTTGATGTGAAATTTTAATTGTTCTAAGCTAGTCTTGTAGTGTAAATTAATTAAGATTGAACACCTAAATATAATTAAGGCAAGATTACATTAGCGGTCCTTTATCTTATTTTTTTTGTAACAATTTGGTCATTTATCTTTATTTTTTCTCGTTTAGGTCCTTTATCTCTCTTAAAAGCACATATACATCTTTTTTCTCATTTTTTATTAAAAAATACATAATTTTATTTTTAAAAATATATTTTTATTAAAAATGAAAAAAAAATCCAGACATATGATGAAGATGTTCATCGTCTTCATCTTCTTCCTTTGAATCTTCATCATCTTCTTTAAATAAAAAAAAATTCTACTAAAATATATCTCCAAATATCGTGAATTAATGTTATATTCACCTCAAATCTTCTTTTAAACACAAAAATCAAAACCTTAATTTCATAAATGTTGCAAGGCGGATGGTGGAGGCTTAGTCACTAGCGGAAGGGTTAGGCTTTACAAAAGTTAAGATTGTTCTGGAAACAACAAAATTGATGTGCAAAGCTGCTCTCAATTTTGGGGTTATTTTTATGCCGTGTTGGAATATTGAGTTAGAAAATAATAATAATATACGGTGTGACAATTTATATAACTATTTTTTTTTTTTTTTGTGATGAAACTAAATCTCTTTTCTATAGGGTTTTGATTTTTGTGTTTAAAAGAAGATTTGAGGTGAACATAAAATTAATTCATGATATTTGGAGATATATTTGTGTAGAATTTTTTCTGATTCAATGAAGATGGTGAAGCTTCAAAGAAAGAAGATGGAGATGATGAACATCTTCATCATATTTCTGGATTTTTTTTACATTTTTAATAAAAATATATTTTAAAAAATAAAATTATGTATTTTTTTAATAAAAAAAAATGAGAAAAAGGATGTATATGTGCTTTTATGAGAGATAAAAGACCTAAACGGAAAAAAATAAAGATAAAGGACCAAAATGTTCCAAATAAATAAGATAAAGGACCTATAATGTAATCTTGTCTATAATTAAATAAAAATTAAAAGTATTAAAAGTTACCTAAAATTGATTTTTTTTTATAGAAAAAATTTACTCATTTATTTGACATTTAATGTTTCCAATGTATATTACATTTTGATTGGTTGATATCATGAGAGGGTAAATACCCTCTAAACAAGAGAGGGTAATCTAGAAAAAACCAAATAAAAAATACAGACTTTTTCTAGTTTCACCCTATATAATCATAGTTACACCCAAATTTATTAAAATTTTTACAATAATACCAAAATTGTCCTCTTCATCTAAATTTCTAAAAACCCTTCTTTTATTATCATTTTGAACCATCACCCCTTTTTCACCCACAAACCACCATGGATATGCAATCAATACCTACTGAAATCGTCAATTGAATCAACTTCTTTTCCATTGATACGTACTCGATTAATACAAGTAAGTGAATTTCATAAATTTCTTCGAGTTTTTATTTATCGTTTGCTCTATGATTTATTCGATGTTGTTAATTTTACCATGGATGTTTATAGTTGTAGTTAATTTCACTTTTGTCTATCGACATCGATTTGTTTGATTTAAGTTTACGTAGAAGGGTAACATAATTTAAGTTTACATATAGGTTTCACGTGAATTTAGTTTACTTACATATTCTAAAAATGAATAACATACACCTAAACTCAGTTTACTTGGTGTATGTAAACTCAGTTTACATAAACTATGTAAACTCAATTTACATGAACTAAAAACTCAGTCTTAACTTACTTATGTAAATTCAGTTTACATAGTGTATGTAAACTCAGTTTACGTAGTGTATGTAAACTCAGTTTACTTAACTCACGTAAACTGAATTTACATACACTACGTAAACTGAGTTTACATACACTATGTAAACTGAATTTACGTATACATAATTAATGTGCAGTGAACATGAATAAAGGGTATATTAGTAATTTTGAGGTGTAACTTGGATTATTTGGGGTGTGGGTAGTATCTGTAAGTCTAAATATGGGTAATTAAGGATCAGGATTCTCTCTCGTGGCAATCTCACTGGATGTGTCCCCCGACTCCCGTGTGAATGTGGACCATCCAGATCTCCTTTGCCTGACTTTGAGTGTGTGAGGTAAACGCAATGGACGACTTAAGTGATTGGAATGGAGATCATATTAAACTTTCATTTATAATTATGCATTTCTATTTTCATTCCCATTATTAACTTGATTGATATCCACAGGTGGGATTCTCTTATGCTATAAAACTTGAGAGTACCGTTACTGGCTACCTCCTTCATTGCAGAGGATGGAGGTCAACCTATCTTTATCCAAAAATACCATGTTTCTTAGGATGTGCACCCACTGACATGAAAGAGGGATTGCTTCAGTTGGTAAAGTGGACATCTGAACTTCTCTTGCTTGGAATCTCTAAATATAGCCCATTCACTTACGGGATTTCAAGATTGCCCATTATTCATTGTCTAACCTTTTGCTACTTCACAACCACAACCCAATATCCTATTGCCTACACACTATATGGAATCATTCCTCAGATTTGCTTCTTGAAAGGAATTTCTGTATTTCCAAAGGTAATTACTACGATTAAGTTGTAACCTTGCATAAGTGTTTATGTATAGGCTTTATTTTTTATATGAAAGATAAAATAAAAAACTATTTTTGTATAGGCTATGAACTTGTTGATTGCAATACAAGTTTTTTATTAGAAGATCAATAATCAACTATAGTTAGTTGATAGGCTAACAAAAGCTACTAACTCTAGTTAACCTATCAACTAATATTTTTCATGAGAATAATTTTTTTTTTAATAAAAATTACTTTGTAGAAGATTTGATCCTTTTGAGTTGCATCTCTAAAAAATCATTTTTGATAACTAATTTTTTATTAAAAGAAAATTTTATTATAGTAAACAAACACAAAATAGTTTATGTTTTTTTCTTAAATTACAAAAAAATAATTTATAAATTATTTAATATTAAAATCACTTTTTATAGTACACATTTTTATTTAAAGAAAATTTTATTATAGTAATTAAACAAACACAAAAATAGTTTATATTTTTTTTAAATTACAAAAAATTAATGTATAAATTATTTAATATTAAAATCACTTTATATAGTACATAACAACAAGACAATATAACTTGTGCTCATAAGCTGAAACAACTTATGTTACAAGTGGTTTTCTATAAGCTCTTCTAAACAATCTCAAAAATGTTTATGTCTACAAATAAACTTAAATAAGTTAATTCAAACATGTTGAATAATTATTTACTACCATTTTTTTATGTCATTTTGCAATATGCTACTTCTAAGATTTTCCTTGATTAAGTATATTAATTTATTTATGTTACAGGTTACAGAACCTTGGTTTATAGTGTTTACAGTATTATATGTATCCACTCAAATTCAACATTATATTGAGGTAATTTCAAGTGGTGGCTCCTCCAGAATTTGGTGGGATGAACAAAGAAGTTTGATTGTAAAATCAATTGGATGTTTTTTTGCAATTATAGAAGCAGCAAAAAAATGGTTTGGGTTGAACAAGGGAAAATTCAATTTATCAAACAAAGCAGTTGACAAAGATAAGGTAAAGCAATATGAGCAGGGTAAGTTTAATTTTGAAGGTGCAACATTGTTCATGGCACCATTGATTGTGTTGCTCATAATAAACATTGTTTGCTTCTTTGGTGGTTTATGGAGACTACTCAATGTGAAGGATTTTAATGAAATGTTTGGCCAACTTTTTCTCGTTAGCTATCTAATAGCTCTAAGTTATCCTATTATTGAGGGGATTATAAGTATGAAACGCAAGGTTGGGTAGCAAATATATGAACCATGAAAAGCATATGAGTACGTCATAGTGCTTTGTATCTTATAATTCTGTAATCTTAAGCTTAGATGATTTTGAGAGGATAATCTTATTTTTGGATGAATTTCATTTGTCTAATGTGTCACATCTTTTGTCCTAATTTTTATTTTTTATTTTTTTTAAATTAAGAGTAAAATGACATCAAAAAGAAAAGAAAAAAAAGGGGTGAGGCCTACATTACCCTCTCTTGTTTAGGGGGTAATTACCCTCTCATGATATTAAGCAATCAAAATGTAATATACATAGGTAATATTAAATATCAAATAAATGAGTCAATTTTTTCTAAAAATAAAAGAGTTAATCTTAATGATAAGGTAATTTTTAATACTTTTAATTTTTGTTTAATTATATTAAGGTGTTCAATCTTAATTAATTTACACTACAAGACTTATAACAAATAAAATTTTACATCAAATTTCTTTCATCTAGATGTCCTTAAATTCATCACTTACATTCATAAAATTTCTTCCATTCCAGAACCCCGAACGTGAGAACAAAAACATCTCCTTCATTCAAATTTCTTCTTCTTTATTCTTCCTTATTGATCAATTCTTGTTTCTTTTTCACTTCTTCCCATTTTGATTGTTCAATTTTGTCGTTCCAAACTGTCGCAGTTTCCATTTATAGTGAGAATTGTTGTTGTTTCTAGAACCGCGCCAGGTATCGTGACATATTTTTTTATTTAAGCAACCAAGCTAATAAAATCTGCTAACACGCATAGACCTACCTCACTATCAGCCAAAGCCTTTAAGTCCAAATAAAAGAACAAAAGCCTCATGACATAACCATTTCAGCAGCAACCGAAAAAAATGCTAGCAAACTCCCACAACATCACCGCGGCAACACCTGCTAGCAGTTCTCAAATTACAACGGATGACTTACTCAATTGTTATAATTAACTACCTCACAACCAAGAAAAATCAATTCATGATATTTGGAGATGACTTACTCAATTGTTATAACTAACTACCTCACAACGAATGCTAGCAATTTCTCTGTAGGGTTTTGATTTTTGAGTTTAAAAGAAGATTTAAGGTGAACATAACATTAATTCATGATATTTGGAGATATATTTGTGTAGATTTTTTTTGATTCAATGAAGATGATGAAGATTCAAAGGAAGAAGATGAAGATGATGAACATCTTCATCATTTTCTGGATTTTTTTCATTTTTAATAAAAATATATTTTAAAAAATAAAATAATGTATTTTTTTAATAAAAAAATGAGAAAAAAGATGTATATGTGCTTTTATGTGAAATAAAAGACCTAAACGGACAAAAATAAAGATAAAGGATCAAAGTGTTACAAATAAATAAGATAAATGACCTCTTTTTTGGTAGTGACTGGGGTTTGAACCCCGGACCTTGCATATTTTTATGCATTGTCTAACCAACTGAGCTAAGCTCACGAGGACAGATAAAGGACCTCTAATGTAATCTTGTCTATAATTAAATAAAAATTAAAAGTATTAAAAGTTATCTTATGATTAAAATTGATTTATTTTTTATTTTTTTAGAAAAAATTGACTCATTAATTGACATTTAATGTTGTCAATGTATATTGCATTTTGATTGGTTGATATCATGAGGGGGTAAATACCCCAAATAAGATAGGGTAAATCTAGAGAAAAAAAAAGGACGTTCAAAGTTACATATTCATACTACATATGATTTGAATTTTGATGTTGGTTAACAGTATCTTATCGGCCAAATAAATGCAAAATTTAAATTTAGTTCAAAATAAATAAATATAAAAAATAGACATGACATAAATAGTTCAATATTCGATACTATATACAACAAAACTCTAGGGTATTGTAGTGTTCTTAAAAATATAAGTTTATTAGCAATCACAGTTTTATTAGCCAAATTTTTTTTTATAACGTTATAATTTTTAAAAATATATATTAACCGAATTTTAAAATACTTGCTTTCCTTTTTTTTTTTAAAACCTTCAGAAAAATTGTTTTAAGAAAAGAATAAAATTCAATATCATATACTAGTTAAAATGAAGAAAAAGTTACTTACATGAATATAAATGATATGTACATGATCAGAAAAGGCGGTGGGAGCTACGATGCAAATGGGTGGAAAATAAGGGGTGAATTATGTTTCTAGGTTCTAAAATCTTTTTCGTTATTTAACCATTACCACTATGTTAACTTGTTAACTAAAGGTTGAACACCAAAATTCTTTATCAAAACATTTAACTTCAGTTTAGAAAAAAAGATTCAAGGTGAAGTTAAATAAGAATTAGACGTAGTAAAGAAATTAAAGAAAACATATAGTATAACTGCCAAACTAAATTTATCTAGAACTAGAACCATGACCCGTGCTGACGCATTGATCTTATTTTCATGTAGAAACTCATAATGTTACCTAAGCCAATATTATACCATAGTAGAATAAGTCATAATAATTATAACAATACATCGTAAAACATAGAGAGTACAAAATTTATGATACATTCCAAGCCATGAATCATAGGAATAGAAGAACTTTAATTCTGTTAAATAATAGAAAGTAAACAACCTAGTGAAAATTGTCAGGCATAAATAATTAACAATGAAGAAGTTTAATTTCGGTCAATCCTTCCAAGTACACACTTTAGGATACATTGCGAAAAACTTCGTGATAAACTACATTAGAAGTTACATCAATGTCTTCACCATCATCATCAGATATTAATATCTTCAAACCTTATCTTGAAGTAACCCTTGACAAAGCCACGTACAATTGACCATGAGAGAAGATAGACGAAGGCAAATATACGCCCATCAATTCTATCAACCAACACGAACTGATGGTTTTTTGCATCAATCAAAGTCTCAAATCGTTGAACTTGTCGCCAAAGTCGTTCATGAACATGCTCGGTAGCATAACAGCCCCCTGATGCAACAAAAAACACGATTAGAACCATTACAAATAACAAAAAAAAAATTGAAACATGTCAGACAAAATCATCTTCACCTCTTCAACATCATACTCGACTATGTATGTCCTAAACTTCACACAATACTTGCTGACAACACTTTCAAAGGATGAAGCTGGATTTTTGAGCAAAGGACCTGCAACATCATAAAGATTTAAAAAATAGGAAACGATATTAAAACACGTCGTAATTGTGAGAAAAAATAACCGTATTACCTCTAAAGCAGTGATAGGATAGCAGAGTTTCAATATCACGGCCCTCCATTTGAATCAACGATAGAATAATGGAAGGAGAAAGGAGACTGATTTTAATATGCAAACCGTGTGTTTTTTTTTAACTTGCAAACGGTGCTGTTTTTTTTTATAATATGCAACCGTGTGACCCTTTTTTTTAAAAGAAATTTTCAAATGTGTGGTTTTAATGCTAGTTATTGTACAATTGTTTGGGTGTTATTTTATTTCCATTATGTAAACCGTGTGGTTTTCTTTTAATATGCAAAAAGTGCTGCTTTTTTTAATATGCAACCGTGTGGCCTCTTTTGTTTTAAAAAAAAAAAATTCAACCGTGTGGTTTTAATGGCAATCAATATACAATTGATTGTGTCTTATTTTATTTCCATTATACAATGCAACCGTGTGACCTCTTTTGTTTTTAAATTTTTTTTCAGCCGTGTGGTTTTAATGCTAATCAATATACAATTGATTGTGTCTTATTTTATTTCCATTATACAATGCAACCGTGTGGCCTCTTTTGTTTTTAAATTTTTTTTACCGTGTGGTTTTAATGCTAATCAATATACAATTGATTGTGTCTTATTTTATTTCCATTATACAATTTTGTACGTAATTCATGGATCTAATTTGGGATGACAATTAATACAACAATCGTGTGTTATTCTATTTCAAAAATTAAATTAATATGCTATCGTGTTATAAATGGCAGTTACTACAACCTGTAATGAAATGACTTTATGGCGTGTATTAAAGGTGAGGAGGTCAAGCGTCGACATAAATGCTTTAGAATGAGTGGGAAAATGCTAGCTTTAGGGTTAGGGTTAGGGTTAGCTTGACCTGACAAGCTTTAGTAAGTAAGATATTTAATATAAGCGTTAAATACAATACTCCAATTTACAACAGAATTTCGGCAAAATGAATATAAATTAAAGTTGCATCTAGTGTTAGGTTTGTGTTTTGATGATGTTTATTACACTAGTTTTATGTTTCTTTTGACGATGTTTTTTGTTGATCATATTAGTCAATGATTAGAATATATTAAAGCACCTAACAATCTTTGTTTCATTGTGTCATACGTGTCTTGTGTGTTATGTTTCTTGTTGTGTGGGTGTTAGCCTGTAAATTTCACATACTCATTTAATATGGTCGACATTTTGTTCGACCTTTAACTTTGCAGGAATTGAAGAGCTATCGTATATAAGTTAAAGAAGCTTCGACAAGGCAAGCCTAAGGCGCATAATTGGCGATTCGACAATGTAAGGCTGAAAGAGCAGTTTCGCGTCAAAGATAAGCAAAAAGGCGGGAAACACGATTTCAAGCAAAGAAGCGGTTTCCTTTTAGTGGAAAATGTGGGACAAGTGATTGTCCAAGATGGAGGAAGTGCTGATCATGAGCTTAGTGGTTCACCATCTATGTTTTTAGTATAAATAGTGGTTTCCAAGGCATAAAGAGGGTCGTAAATCATATACAAAATTATACAATACTCAAACTACCAGCGTCTAGCGAAATGAGTTATACAGAATGTATGTAAACTGATTTGTAGACCACCCATTTTATTTTAATGCACTGCATTTTAATTTTTTTCCTTGAGTTTACAAGCGTAAACTTACTTTTATATTTTATCTAGCTTTATTTTAAGCTTTTTATCTCATTCTCAAACCTGTCGAGAGACAGTGCATTTTTATATCAAACCCGACCTGCTCTCTAAGCAACCTGAGTGCACTTTGTGGCCTTTTGCGAAACTCTTATTCGATACAAAAATCTTTGCACAATGGTCTTGAGATTTCTAGTTCGGTCTTGCTTGTAATAATCAGAACTAGCCCCCGTTTGCCAAAATCATAGGCAAACAGTGGGAAAACTTCCTTTTTTGTGTGGCAAAACAATTTTTCTAAACCTTTGATTCAATTCAAAATAGTTTGAATTGTATCATTTTTTCTCTCTGACCTTGGCATGTGTTGCTCATGTAAATCTGATTAGATTCATGAATCCTTGAATTGTATCATATATGAATTGAATCCACAATGCTTTGGTTCGTATCAATTGTTTTCTCTAGTCTTGTGTATTCCTATAATTTTAATCAAAATCAAATTAATTTTAAACAAATTTTTTATAAAAACTACCTTTCAAAATTTATCCGCATTAACTTAATAAGAAAAGGGACATAGAGACACGAAGTGCCCGTCTAAACCTTAGTGTGTGTATGTTTGTGTGTGTGTGTGTGTCTATATATATATATATATATATATATATATATATATATATATATACACCAATCCATAATGATGTACCGGAAAATACAACATTTTTATTACTTGACCAACCATCAGGAGAAGCAAATACAACAGGTACACCAATCAATAAAATGGATGAAGTAACAATTAATGCAAAAACAGCTAGTTGAAAAGCAATAGTCATGTTTCTAATCCTCCAATTTACCAACAAAAGAACTATACCATTTGATCCCCCCACCCCTTTTGACCCCTTAAAAAAATAAAAAACGCATTATGGAGGGTTTTATCATGAATCCATTGATTTTAGATGACACCCCTTTTGAGGCGTGGATCGAGGGGTATATATATAGAGTTAGGATCTGTTGACACCAGGTGTCAATGGATTCGTTGACACCAAATCTCAACTGTCTATTTCATTTAATCAAAAGGCTCATATTTATTTACTTAAAATCTTACATGATCATTACTTCTTTGGATCTTTTCTTACCAAATTTTTGCATCACCCCATTTTTAGCTTAAGTGTTCTTTGTTATCTCTCTCCTCTTTCTTATTGTTGTCGGTCAGATTTCCCCTCTCTACCATCGATCAATGTTCCAAATAAAAATTATATCTTCTTCTCCTTCTCAATATATTTTAGGTAATGAATTTGGGAATTCTATTACTTAGGGATAGTTATGAAATTGGAATAAAATTTCAAAAACTCAATTGTCAATCTTGGATTCAATACCTTCCTCTCCATTTACAATTGTTTTCATCAATTTGGAATAAATATCCCTGAAACTGTATGAGTAATAAACCAAGAGGATGTGTGGCAGCGGAAGAAATTACAGCAAATTACTTTGGTGGAATTGGAGGAAATTACACCAAATTAATTGGAACATTAATTCGCAATAAATTGTCTCTGGAACCGTATGATTGTAACATAAATAATTGGAAAAAAAAATAATAGCATGTGATTGATGTAAAAGATACTCATCAAATAGAGATGTGAAATAATATGAGCCTTTTGATTAAATGAGATAGACGGTTGAGATTTGGTGTCAACGAATTCGTTGACACCTGGTGTCAACGGATCCTAACTCATATATATATATATATATATATATATATATATATATATATATATATATATATATATATATATATATATGAGATAGGATCCGTTGACACCAGGTGTCAAACTTTATATTGACACCAAATCACAACCATCCATTTAAGTTTAATCAAAGGCTTATAACTACTCATTTAAGGCCTCAAGAAATCTGAAATTCTTTTGGTGTAGGTGAATGTCGCTCTTTTATTTCTTTTATGGTAAACAAATCTAGTTTTTTAATTATATTACTCAAGTGCTGAAAAAGAATTATTTCAAACACATAAAAAATTATCATGGTCAACAATGGAGGTTAACTTTATCGATATCTAAATGCATGCTCCTCTAAACAGAAATCTAAATGTATGCTAAGAACTGGTGTTAGTAAAATTCATCTTCATGATAGTTATTTTATTATGAAGAATGGCACAATGATGTTGAATTTCCATTTGATCGTAAAAATAGATAAAATAAATACTGATTAGGGATAGATAAAGTCAACACTTTTTATTCAAAGTTTTATTTACAAAGATTTTGGAAATTTTCATCCATTAATATGGAAAAATATGAACTTTTATATTTAGAATTAGTGCATGCCGATTTAATTTTGTTCACCCAGAAAATGCTTGCTAGTTTTTTTAAATCCTTGAGCAAAGAACTAAATCGGGTGCTATAACACCCACACTAAACGTATCTAGAAAGCTTAGCATGTACGTTAGTTTAGTATTGGATACATTAAAAATTTACAACAACAAAACTTCGAATGAATATCTTATACAACAACGTGCGTTCGTACAACAATAATACAACTCAACTTTTCTTAAACATAGCAATTGCATCCTTGCATATCCATATCATCCTGCAGCGGGTACGAACGAACACTTGCTGAAACATCCATTCGGCTACTAGCTTGCTAAACCAACCTGTTTATCTTAAACAAATAAGGATTGGGATGAGACATAATGTCTCAGTGAGTCCTACCTAATCCTAGGCTATAGGTAACCTCGGGGAAACCTACGGCCACCACGTGTCTACAATACAACCTGACGGTTGATTATATGTGTGTGGTCATACTTTCCTAGACGGTCGTGCATACTAGACCCGTCATAGGTACTTCTTACCTTGTTATAGGCTTTACTATTACTATACGTGTCATGGCGGTTAAAGGGGAAACTAAGACCGCAATGCCAGGATACGCTTTACGCATCGAGGCCTTCTCATACTATAATCATGACACGATTCTAAACCGGACAATTAAGGGAAACCTAAGTTCGTCATCGGCATAACCTTCTCTACTTGCTCTATTGCATGATTACGTTGTGTCTAACAACATATCACAACTAGACTTTCTCTCCCTGTTATCTTACTAGTTCTTGACGATCTACGTCAAGGCTCTATGACATAACATAAAAATGTCTAATCAATATGCATAGTCAGATTCATTCATTAGGTTAGCGTTGAACAAACAATCATTATCTGAGTTCATTTTACGGATTAATCCCGAGTGGAGTAACCCCGGAAGTTAATCCCTTACTACCGGTGAAATACCTAGCTAAGGTGCACCAGACTCCCTTAGTGATGTGCGGGTCCCTTACGGCTTACCCCGTTCCCCTTGGTGAACCTTTTATATCCAACCTTGGAAGGAATACAAAAGACACAACACCTTCACTTTGATTACTTAGTGACATGCGACTCCCTTGCGGCTTAACCGTTCCCCTAGGAGAACCCCTTGTATCCAACCTAGTGTGGATAACAAGAGACATGGTACTTTCATCTTAAAAAGTCTTGGTCTTGTGCATGCATGAAAATTTAAATCTATACATGCTATCACTTTTACCTCGGATCCTTAATCGATCCTTCTAGAGATAAACTATATGCTTGCTTAACTTTCTATGTGAATAGATATCTAATCGTTCACATCTTAGCATAAATAAATTCATACTTAACTATCTAGTTCTCAACAAGTTATGTCGAGGCTCTATATTCTTTCCCTTGCTTAACGATTAACTTGCTACCCGATTCTTAACGTAACATCTCTTGATTGCCATGCTTAGCTATCTATGCTAAATACTTGCTTCATTCACAAGAAAACCTTGCAAAAGATTACCACATAGGACCTTGGTTTGAGGGGTTTACTTTATAAAAAGACTACTCGAAGAAAAATTGAACCGGGACATGCCAACAACGCCTGAAGCGAGCAAACAGTGCACTTGCACACTGTCTACTCGCCTAGGTGAGTGAGTACGTTGTGGCGAGTTGGGGGCAAGCAAACCCCCAGTTTTGGTGGTCTAGCTTTCCTGGCGAGTAACTGCTCGCCCTGGCGAGTAACTGCTCGGTCCGGCGAGTTGTGACAGTCCAACACCTTCAAAAATGGTATTTTTGACCCAAAAACCTCAAAACCAAGTGTCTCTAAGTATATTTGGACATATTTGATCATAGAATACTTGTAAAACACTCATTTGGCAAGTATTAACATTTTTAGCAAGCATGGCATAAAAACGGGTAACTAAACTCTATGTATAAACCCTAGACATTCATGGTTTTCTTACACAAGTAATCACATAATCCCAAGGGTGGAAAACTATCTATAGAACTCACCAAAACAAGATTTTTGTGACAGCTCCAAGTCCCAAGCTCAAGCAAGCCAAAGCCCTAACTCCATGAAATTCTCTTTGAGAGGAAAAGTAATGAAATCAATCCATTCCAAGCTTCATATTACTTCTTTGATCAAGATGAAACCATAACATACACAAGCTCCAGCTCCCACTTTACCAAATAGAAAACCCTAGCCTTGAATCTCTTCTAAAGAGGAGAAGAATTAGAAACAAGCTTAATCCAAGTTACCAATCTCTTGTAGGATTATAGAGGAACCAAAACTTGATCATGAATCTTTGAGGAAAAAGATTTGATGAATTGGTGAGGTGGGGAGTGTAACACCCTACTTCTAATAAGCGGTAAAACGCGCGAATATACGAATATATTCTAGAAATAGATGCTATGTCATCAAAACGAAAACATACATGCCTAAATTATCAAGTTACATAACATAGCAGCGGAACATATATATAAACCATATGAATAACATCTTCAAATCTCAAGATAAAAATACATCCCCCGATCTCAGATACAATCAATATCTCAACTCCAAAACTACATAATCAAAACAGAATCCAGCATGCAAGTACTACCCTAGATCAGAGCCCTAATCTAGACACTTGCACATAAAAAGAGGAACTCCGCTCCTCGGCAACATCAAGCATACAGTCTAAGCATCCTGCACTCCATCTACCCGTCCATACGGAAAGGTAGGTGGTAAACCACTGAGGGTTAGAATTACATCATCATAATCCATAGTAGAATTAACAAGAACATTGGGAATGAAATATACATTCAAGAACGATGAATAACAAATCATATATGTTCTCACAAGTATTCACAACATTCCTATCATTCGATATCATCATTCCAAGTTCATATCAACAAGTGTATCATACATTTATGACAATTTCAACCATGTCAATTAATAATTAACAAATTCAATCATCATGCACAACTCAAATGCATTTCAATTCACCAACAATGTATGCAATGGCTCTAGACTCATCTAGATGCATATGGTACCAAGTCTCCTCCAAGGTCGTCACCTCCGATGCAACAAAAATATCGTAATCACCTCAATTGGATATAAAATCCACCACCATCAGTCATGAATGCCTGAACATATGACTCGACTACAAATGCATATGTTCATACAAACAAATCACCACACCATCACCAACATTTATTATATATGCAATCGACAATAATTCACCAACATATTTACAATCACCAACAATATCCATAATTCAATCAACATGTAGTTGACATATTTATACATCATCAAACATCTTCACATAAGATATATCAGCTATCCATAAAGGATTCATAAGGCAATCGGCTCTTAAAAACATTTTCAACTAAGTTCGTCTCTCAAAATCACAACATTAGAAATAATTGAGCATTTAAGCCAAAACCAAGTAAAAAAGTTGCAATGCCTCAACTAAGTATACCTCTAGGCTACATATGAGTGCAGTAGAGGATACCTTGACGTTTCACCGGCGAAGTGTGACGAAATCATGAAAAACTCAAAGTTCGTCTCACTTTATCACTTTTCATAAAAATCCTCATTTTCAAAGCAAAACAAGTTCAAACTTGATGAAACCAATCACAATCATTTTTAGAAATCATAAAAACATTATACAACTTTAATCCCACTTCAATTTCCGGAGAAAAATGAGTTTTCGGAAAAATCAACGTTTGGACCGTTTTTCCAAAGTTAAGAGAAAAATTCACAAATCAAGTCCAATTCAATTCAAACCATGTTCCAGTAGGATTAAATGCATAAACAGAGGTTTAACAAGTTGAAAGGAACATTTTAGAAAGCTCGGATTGGTCCCCAAGTGCACGAAACGAAAAATCAAAAGTTGCTGAACTGAGGGTAGCATGCTTAAGCGACCGCCGCTCGCTTAAGCGTCCAAGTCACAGAAGCTACTGTGACTTCACGTTTTCAGCACGCTGGCAGCACGCTTGCAGCTCGCTTAAGCGTGGTGAGAACGCTTAAGCGTCCTCCTTCAGTCTGTCAAAACTCAGTTACGGGTTCCAACCCATTTCACCCCAAAATCCAATTTTCAAATCCCCAATTCACCAAAACAAGTTCCAGAAAGTGTTTATAGGTCAATATAGGTTCAATACACTTAAAAAAACATGATTCAAGCATTAGAAACAACAAAATGGCTCATTTTATCAAAATCATAAAATTTTCTCAAACACCAACACAACCACAAATCTCCTCACAAATCCATAAACAACGATTCCAGTTACACCAATTCGATTCCAACAGTTCAACAATCATCAACAACAACTAATGAACACGAATTCATGCACAATTCATCACCACAACTTCATTTCTCCTCAAATTTGCTCAAGAACACAATATACCAATATTTATGCATTTCAACATGTTAATTCACATACAATCATATAATTATCATATATATCATGTTTTCAAACATAACAACAACAATTATGCACGAATTTACAGCAATTAGAATCAATTCATCAATTTCACAAAAATGGGTAAAAAGGAAAAAGTTATGAATTATGGTTGAATTCTAACCTTCTTACCTCTAGCACCAAGAATCTCTAACCCAAGCTTCAATTTAGCACATAGATGATGAATTCCTCTTCTAGCTCTAGCCTTCCTCTTCAACTCCTTATCTTCTCTCTATCTCTATCTCTTCTCAATTGCAAATGTTGGTGAAAAACCATATTTCTCTACTAACAAGAGTTTATATAGGTTCACCTATTTGGGCTTAACTCACAATGCCTTAATGGGCCTAACCCATTTCTATTCTAACCCAAAATGTTACTACTCACTTAACGGTAAAATGTAATACTAACGGTCACCTACCGGTAATAAAATAAATTACTACAACTCCCTAGCACTTAGTAAAATAACAACTCTCACTAAGCACTAAAAATAATCCTCAACAAAATTACAAAACTACCCCTAATCTCAAAAAGACTAAAATGCCCCAAGGTCCAAAATGACTAAAATACCCCTCTAACACCGAATGCTACGAATCCCAACCAAAAATACACACAGAGGCAAATAATCACATAAGAGCACATATAACACACAATAATAAATAATAAAATAAATCTAGCGAAAAATCGGGCTATTACAACTCTCCCCCACTAAAAAAAATTTTCGCCCTCGAAAATTACCTGAAGGTAACAAATCCGGATACGCAACCCTCATCCTACACTCCGATTCCCAAGTGGCACTCTCACCAGTCGGTCCAACCCAAATCACTTTAACCAAAATGATCTCCTTGCCACGCAAATGCTTCACTTCTCGATGCTCAATCCTACTTGGCCAAGTCTCAACGGTCAAATTATCTCTTACTTCCAAATCATCCACTTGAATCACATGAGACGCATCATACACATACTTCCGCAACTGAGACACATGAAACACATCATGAAGATTCGACAAAGACGGGTGGTAATGCAATACGGTACGCTACAACCCCAACCTTCTCAACAATCTCAAAAGGTCCAACAAAACGAGGAGTCAACCTCCGACACTCAAAGCACGACCAACACCGGTTACAGGATTCACTCTAAAAAACACATGATCACCAACCTGAAACTCGATGTCCTTCCTCCTCTTATCATGATAACTCTTCTGCCTACTCTGAAACGCTCTCATCTTCTCTTGAATCATTTTGACCTTCTCGGTAGTCTCTTGCACTACATCCGGTCCTAACAAGGCACTTTCTCCTGACTCATACCAACACAACAGCGTCCTACACCTCCGACCATACAAAGCCTCAAACGGTGCCATGCTGATACTAGAATGAAAACTGTTGTTGTAAGTAAACTCAATCAACGGTAAACATTCGACCCAACAGACACCTTGCTCCAACACACAAGCTCTCAACAAATCTTCCAAACTCTGAATAGTCCTCTCCGTCTGGCCATCAGTCTGGGGATGATAAGCAGAACTCAACCTCAACTTAGTTCCCAAAGCAACTTCCAAACTCTCCCAAAACATAGAAGTGAACCTCGGATCCCGATCCGACACAATACTAGAAGGAATACCATGCAATCTAACAATCTGCTCAATGTAGATCTCAGCCAACTTAGCCACAGACATACCAGTCTTGATAGGAACAAAATGTGCCGACTTCGTCAACCGATCAACAATTACCCAAATCGAATCAAAACCTTTAACAGTCTTTGGCAAAGCTCCAACAAAATCCATAGAGATACTATCCCACTTCCACTCTGGCACAAACAACGGTTGCATCAAACCGTACGGTCTCTGATGTTCAATCTTAGACTTCTGATTCCTTCGGATTCGACAAAATCAACACTGGAGCTGAAGTCAACCGCTCCTTCAACTCTTGGAAACTCTTCTCACACTTAGAATCCCAAACATAAGCTTGTTCTTTCCGAGTCAACTGCGTCAATGGCAACGCCGACTTAGAGAATCCCTCAATGAACCTCCGATAATAACCCGCCAAACCAAGAAAGCTTCTAACTTCAAAAACAGACTTAGGTGATTCCCACTGCAACACCGCATCAACCTTCGACGGATCCACGGCAATACCACCTTTAGAAATCACATGACCAAGGAAACTCACTTCCCGCAACCAAAACTCACACTTCTACAACTTAACAAACAACTTTTTCTCCTTCAAGACTCTGAACACAATCCTCAAATGCTCGGCATGCTCTTCCTCCGACTTCGAATACACCAAAATATCCTCTATAAACACCACCACAAAACGGTCCAGAAAAGGATGAAATATTCTATTCATATATTCCATGAAGACACCTGGCGCATTAGACACTCCAAATGGCATCACAGAATACTCAAAGTGTCCATACCTTGTTCGGAACGCAGTTTTGGATATATCTTCCGCCTTCACTCTAATCTGATGATATCCTGATCTCAAATCAATCTTGCTGAACACTTCCGCACCAACCAACTGATCCATCAATTCATCAATCCTCGGAAGCGGATACTGATTCTTAATCGTCACCTTGTTCAACTGCCCATAATCCACACACAACGTCATACTTCCATCCTTCTTCTTAACCAACAACACAGGAGCACCCAACGGAGAAACACTCGGCCTGATAAACTGCTTCTCAAGCAACTCTTCCAACTACTTCTTCAACTCACCCAACTCTGATGCAGACATCTGATACGGCGCAATCAAAATAGGACTCGTTCCTGGTACCAAATCAATTGCAAACTCAACTTCCCTCTCTGGCGGTAACTCGGTAATGTCGTCCGGAAAAACTTCTGGAAACTCTTGCACTACTGGCAAATCACCAACTCCTTTCTCACTACTCTCCTTCAAGGAAGCAAACATCATAAACACACTAGCTTCACCGTCCAAGGACTTCTTCACTTGCTCCGCGGTCAAGAACCTCCCACTTTCCTCTGCTACCGGCTTAGAAAACATTACACTCTTGGTCAAACAATTAATGTTAACACCGAAAGTCAACATCCAATCCATACCAAAAATCACGTCCATATGCTTCAACGGAAGACACACAAGATCCAACTCAAAATCAACATTGCCAAAACTAACAGGACACTTAGCACACACAGAAGAAGTAGTCACCGAACCACTAGCTGGGGTGTCGATAACCATCCCTCGAGACAACGGAGTCACAACCAAACCCAAACGCTCAACACAACTAACCGCGATAAAAGAATGAGTAGCACTAGTATCAATAATTGCAATCAAAGAAGTACTATTGATAAAACACATACCTCAGATGAGATTATCCGGATGCTCCACCTCTTCCGCATTCAATGCAATCACCTTCCATGCCGCCTTCTTTGGCTTGGTACACTTAGTACTGATATGCCCCTTCTCACCACAATTGTAGCAAGTGATCTCCTCCTTGCACTCAAAAGCCTTGTGACATGCTTCCCTACACTTGTAGCAACTCTCTCCCTTCTTGCAATCATTAGAGTAATGACCTAAGCCTCCACACTTGTAGCACCTCACCTCAGCAATACTCGACTTAGAGCCTCCACCAGATTCTTTCTTCTTTCCTTTGTCCTTGTTGTACGGCTTCCCAAATCCATGACCTTTTCCCTTCTTCTCATTCTGAGCCTTGTAGTGATTAGCTTTAGCCCTCCCGGCGTCATCAAACATACGACACTTATGCACCAAAGTATCAAAGTCACAGATCTCCTGAATACACATGTACTGATAGATGTCGGGCCTCAAACCACTCTCAAATTTCACACACTTGGAAACCATAGCATCCTCCGCATTGATGTACGGACAAAACCTCGAAAGCTCTTCAAACTTTGCAGCATACTCAGCCATTGAACGATTATCTTGCTTCAAATTTAAGAACTCCACTTCCTTCTTAGTCCTCAAATCCTCAGGAAAGTACTTCCTCAAAAACGCAGTCTTGAACCTAGCCCAAGTCACAGCTTCTCCACCAGCCTCAAGCCTACCCTTAGCATTGGTCCACCAATACTCTGCCTCCTTAGCAAGCATGTGAGTAGCCAACCTGACCTTTTAATCCTCACCAGTCACCATAGCACGAAAGATCCTCTCCATGGCCTGCATGCATGTCTGAGCTCCATCCGGGTCATACATACCCTTGAACGTCGGCGGACTGTTTCGCAAGAAACGATCAAGCCTCCGCTCCTTCGTCTCTCCAAGATCACAATGACAACTACCGCCTGCTCGTTAGCCTGAGCCAATAGTTGTGCCATCGAAGCCAAAGCCTGCGCAATCGCCGCATCATCTCTACCACCAGCCATCTCAAGACTACACAAAACCAACCAACAGATTCGAACAACAGCACAACAAACAAGTACCGAAGGTAACTCATTACCATTCGCATACTAACAGGAAAATTCAACGTACGCTAGTCCGGACAAGACTAACGACGGCTCTGATACCAACTTGTAACACCTTACTTCTAATAAGCGGTAAAACGCACGAATATACGAATATAATCTAGAAATAGATGCTACGTCATCAAAACGAAAACATACATGCCTAAATTATCAAGTTACATAACATAGCGGTGTATCATATATTTAAACCATATGAATAACATCTTCAAATCTCAAGATAAAAATATATCCCCAGATCTCAGATACAATCAATATCTCAACTCCAAAACTACATAATCAAAACAGAATCCAGCATGCAAGTACTACCCTAGATCAGAGCCCTAATCTAGACACTTGCACGTAAAAAGAGGAACTCCGCTCCTCGGCAACATCAAGCATACAGTCTAAGCATCCTGCACTCCATCTACCCGTCCATACAGAAAGGTAGGTGGTAAACCATTGAGGGTTAGCATTACATCATCATAATCCATAGTAGAATTAACAAGAACACTGGGAATGAAAGATACATTCAAGAACGATGAATAACAAATCATATATGTTCTCACAAGTATTCACAACATTCCTATCATTCGATATCATCATTCCAAGTTCATATCAACAAGTGTATCATACATGTATCACAATTTCAACCATGTCAATTAACAATTAACAAATTCAATCACCATGCACAACTCAAATGCATTTCAATTCACCAACAATGTATGCAATGGCTCTAGACTCATCTAGATGCATATGGTACCAAGTCTCCTCCAAGGTCGTCACCTCCGATCCAACAAAAACATCGTAATCACCTCAATTGGATATAAAATCCACCACCATCAGCCATGAATGCATGAACATATGACTCGACTACAAATGCATATGTTCATACAAACAAATCACCACACCATCACCAACATTTAGTATATATGCAATCGACAATAGTTCACCAACATATATACAATCACCAACAATATCCATAATTCAATCAACGTGTAGTTGACATATTTATACATCATCAAACATCTTCACGTAAGGTATATCAACTATCCATAAAGGATTCATAAGGAAATTCGCTCTTAAAAACATTTTCAACTAAGTTCGTCTCTCAAAATCACAACATTAGAAATAATTGAGCATTTAAGCCAAAACCAAGTAAACAAGTTCCAATGCCTCAACTAAGTATACCTCTAGGCTACATATGAGTGCAGTAGAGGATACCTTGGCATTTCACCGGCCAAGTGTGACGAAATCATGAAAAACTCAAAGTTCGTCTCACTTTATCACTTTTCACAAAAATCCTCATTTTCAAAGCAAAACAAGTTCAAACTTGATGAAACCAATCACAGCCATTTTTAGAAATCATATAAACATTATACAACTTTAATCCCACTTCAATTTCTGGAGAAAAATGAGTTTTCGGAAAAATCAACGTTTGGACCGTTTTTCCAATGTTAAGAGAAAAATTCACAAATCAAGTCCAATTCAATTCAAACCATGTTCCTAAATATGTCCTTTCATGCACAATTCAACACCACAACTTCATTTCTCCTCAAATTTGCTCAAGAACACAATATAACGAAGAAGAAGTTTTGTAATTTGATATTAATTAATTAATTTATTTAAATCAAAATTATAACGAAGAAGAAGTTTCCTATGATTTATACATATCATACTATCATTTTAGTATGAAATGGACAAAAAAAAATTGATGCCATGAAGAAAAAGCTTGATATGCATTTTCGTGTTCTAAGTTTTTCATGATTTTTAGCATAGAATCGTATATCTTTCATTGTACCCGCAAGTAACAAAAAATATGCAGCACTGGTTTTGTTCATATCAAAAGCTTCTGATTGTTTAAGATTTGTTTCATAATCTATATATAACAAATCACTCGCAAATTTAGAGAGATGGTGATCAAGGGGATGCAAGAATAGTGGAGAGTAAAGAACAAGAAGGAAACGGGAAGAGAGATTGAAGAACAGTGGCCAAGAGACTAAGGAAAAGAATTTGGTGGACCCAAGAATAGGGAATTTAGAAATAAAAAATAAACATTTAATGTCAATTACAATTGTGTCCCTTAATTTTGTCTTTTTCTAAAATAAACTAAAGAATCTATTTGTCTAGATGAAAAAGGTGTAACATGCTAAAACACACCTTCACAAAAGTGAGTAGGGGTGTTCAAATCCAAACCGATCCAAAATAAAACCGCAAACCGATCTAAAAAAACCAAAAACCGCAAAAAACCGAATATATTTGGATGCGTTTGGATGTTGTTTTGTAAAAACCACTAAGATCGGATCGGATTTCGGATCACTTTTTCAAAACCGAACCAAACCGAACCAAACCGCAAAAATAAATATTAATACTTATTTATTCTTTTATTAGTATTATAGATTGCATTATTATGTTGTTTATTAAATTTTAATCTCATACATTGCACTAATTTAATCTATATTATTATTACTTCATATGTTTCAAAAATAATCGATAATTTTCATACTATAATTTTATTTTTTTAATATATTTTGCATCAAACCTATTATTTTACCGTGTTTGTGTAATATTAATATTAATAAAAAAAATTATATTCTTCAAAAAAGAGTAAATAAAAAAATATATTTTGCATTTTGGACATCCAAAAACCGATCCAAATTAAACCGCATATATTTGGATCAGTTCGGTTCGGATTTTTTTAGAATACTCATCCAAACCGAACCGAACCGAACCGCATGAGATTTTTATTTTGGATCGGTTGACATTTTGCCTCAAAACCGATCCAAACCGCACCGCGAACACCCCTAAAAGTGAGTGGGTGTGTTGTAGCATTCCCCATATATATACATATATATATATATATATATATATATATATATACATATATATATATATATATACATATATATTTGCCATTAAAAAAACGAAAAGGATATTAAATGCATCGCTACTATAATTTTAACATTCTCTTCGAAAAAAGAAAAAAAAAAAACTCTTCATATTTCAATAGATGAAATGCCTTTTCCCCTCTATTCAATTTTGCTTTTCCACAAAAATTGAACTAAATCTAGCTATGCTCATTTATCACTTGAGCAAGCTCAGGAAGATCTCTTTTCCTGTTTTATTTTCTTCATCATTTTCAGCAAATGTTATTGAAACAAAAATTACATCGTTTTCATGTCTCCCCATATCTTGTGAAAGAATGAGCCTGAATCTTCGGTTGCACCGTTAGCTTTCATGAGCCTTGTTTGCAATCTATACTCTGTACGTCGAGAAATGGTGCAACTATTGAGGTTCAAATTTGCACCTGGCTTCATTATGTGGGTGCAGTCATGGAAGCATTGGAGGAAACATTTGGAGGAGTCCATGTATAAATGAGTAATCCCATGATGAGAATGATGGCTCCAGCAAGAAAGCCTGTTGGAAGAGAAGTGGCAACACCAAGGTATGGCAGTGGCAGCGTGAACAGATAGATTGATATTGGGACTGTCACATAGGAATGTATAGTTTGGTGTTAGCTTATAACCAATTACCATGAATTTAAAATAATATTATCATTTAAATAAAATGGAAGAAAAGGAAAATACTCGTATTTAGGTAAATCTACTTTCAAATTTCAGATACTAATATCATTTCATATATTTCCACTTTGCACATAATAATTCAGAGGCCCTCCTCTTCTTGAAACCAAATATAATATGTATCATCGCCCAAAATTTGTTTTGAGAAATGCCCTTTAGCTGTAGTCCTAAATGTCTAATGCCAATCTTGAAACCCAAGATTGAATAAATTATCAATGAGTATCATGATCTCTGTCCCAAAAAAACAATACCCTGTTGTTTTGCAGTGTTAGCAACTAGTCCTAGATGTTAAAAA
Organism: Medicago sativa; assembly: GCF_051527215.1. Lineage (NCBI taxonomy): Eukaryota > Viridiplantae > Streptophyta > Magnoliopsida > Fabales > Fabaceae > Medicago > Medicago sativa. The sequence continues at coordinate 38,758,936 of NC_140751.1, forward strand.
TCTAACATCAATCTTGAAACCTCAAAACACATTCAACATGAGCAAATCATTGATGTTTTGTGAATACTTGCCACATCAATATTGATATCCTTTGAGAGAAACAAATCTAATAATACCTGCTACAGTGGTGGCTAGACAAGAGACAACAGCTGAAGAGATCTTGAGGAGATGAAGCAAGGAGATATTGAAGCCCATGTTGACAATAATAAACAGCAAGGGCAGCAAGGGAGCTCCATCACATCCTGCAAACAAAAATCAATGCAAGGTTAATCTCTGCAATTTTTATTTTTTTTCACAAGAATTACTACAGAAAATTTGGATTTGAAACTTTTTATTTTTAACCACAGGATTGGAAACTGGTGGGAATATGAACTTTTACCTATTACTGAAGTTATGGTAGAATTCCAATAGTTATGAATTCAAAACCTGGTTATGAGAATTATGGGAGATAGTGAGTAACTAAAAATTGAGAATGGGCTGTTACAAAATTATGGGTAGTTTTATTTTATTAATTTGCAATTACAAATTCAAGTATTTAAAGATTGCTAGTATGATTTGAAGGTTAGACAACAGTTTTCATTTCATAAGGCTTGAAAGAATTTCTTTCCTAATTCAAACAAATGGTAACCTGAGATTTATTGTTCTTATAGGAAATGGTGTTTGGTTGAGACTAGAGTTCCACCAAACACTTACACTGAGAGTCGCAAACGAATCTGATAACCCAGCCATAACATTGCCAATATTATAGGGTGAGAATTATCACTTGTGGGAAATCAGAATGGAGGCTTATTACTGATTGATCCATTACTATAAAAACCAACATTTGCACAAATTCGAATCACGAGAAAAATTAGCGAAAATCAAAGGCAAAACCTTGTCTATTTTGTGATGTTTCTCAAGCCATACTTACCAGAAATATGACTCTGAAGTTAGCAAAATCTATTTGGGAAATAGAGTACTGCAAATACTGAATTTCGATTAGAGTTTGAGATGCAGCTCATTGCGGGGTCAAATACAGTCCAGAGATTGTCATTTCTACCATATTCTACTAGAAGATAAAATTATGATTAAAAGACCATTACGTCAGCCAACTTGGAGAGCATCACGGAATCTGCAATTGATGCAATTGATAGAAACTCACCGACCATGGAGGATTGCATATTCACAGCCTAAAAAATCTTTAAAGGGAAGTTGATATTACATTGCCTTCAATGATGATTTTAGAATAATGTCTTCAATTTATATCATGAGATTTAAGTCTATAGTTACAACAGTTTTTTAGAGGCTCAAAGCTTGGATTTAAGTGCTGCTTGGTTCTTCCCCCTTGATAGCTAGCTTTTAAGGAAGGGTCCCCCAAGTGCTTACATACTTACCCATACTATTTATTGTCAAAGATCATAACAGGGGAAATGATCTCAAATTGTGCGATACTACAAGTAAAATTGCAATTTTGACAACATTGGGTATAAACAATTGTGCGATGCTTCAAGTAAAATTGCAATTTTGACAACATTGGGTAGAAACACCGTGAATGAGCACGAAGCTGTGCTGCATTGTCATAGGAAATTTGATTTTGGAAAGAGTGAAAGGGAAGAAAGGATTTTCAGCAGTGGATCATTCTGTTGACCAGGTGGATCCAGCCCAAATTGATCTTAGTAGCTGGGTCCAATATCAAGAAGAAGTGGACGAGTTTGCAAAACTGCCAAAAAAATCCAATTTTTTAATTAATGGGTCAAGAAGAAGTGGCTAAATCAATGTTAGTGTGTGGGCTCTATATCCATCTTCAACTCAATCATTTTAGCAATGAGATCTGCGAAGAAGAAGAAGAAACTAAGAATCTCTATAATCCAAGCTTGTTATTGGGCTTAAGGAGAAAGTCTACTGGAGCATGACCCCTGTTTTGAGCAAACAAAACTGAGAACCACATACATCTCAATGGAAGCCATTGATTGCGAATACTACGAAAAAGGCAAGACAAATGAGACATGCATAGGAATTGGAAGACTAGATTAAAATTGAGGAATCATCAAACTATGGCAACAATTGGAAGGAGCTCATTAGAATTTTCTTCCCATCCACATGCTCACAACAGTGGATTTTGGTGAATGGTTTATTTTTCCAACTATTCAACTTATAGTTTAGTAGATTGCAACCATGATGACAAGGTTGTTTTGTTAGGATGTAGAATAGGGAGAATCAGTTGGTTAGTTAGTTAATTGCTTAGTTACAGAAAGTATTTGTATTAAATTGGGGAAAACAATGATAGAGAGGGGAATCATGGCGGAGCCCTTCATGGGCATAGAAAAATTAAAAAAACAACCATAGGTCCGTTTTTCGAAATTTTAAACAATTTTGTGACGGTTTTAGTTTTCGACAAGTCCAAAATCCCTACAAAATGGTGTAGTAGCCCACCCGGAAAAATAAAAAAATTATGTCCATTTTTCGAGATTTTAAACGATTTTTCAATGGTTTTAGTTTTCGGCAGTTCCAAAAGTGGCATACAGTGATTTTTGTCATGCTTATACTTGGCTGGTTAGCGGAGGTTTACAAACCTTCTAATTTGCGGGGTTTCAAACCTCCCTTATAATTGTCCTGAGTACTGAAAATTCTCCACAATTAACAGTTGTAACATAAACAAACAGTTTCAAAATTTATAGCGGTAGTAAAATATGTAAATCCTTTTTTTGAAGTACCCGGCCGAGCTTTTTAGTCCAACTCCACCACTTCAACTTCATGCTTAATGCTTATTACAACTTTAATTTTATGTTTATATATTATAGTTTATTTTAGTGGCCCACCCGAGCATTTTTTTCTGGCTCCGCCTCTGGGAATCATTGAATACAGTATCTTTTGAGAATAGAGTAGTGACTATAGTGTGAAGGGGAAACCTTGGAGGAAAGATGTTTCTCATGTTTTTTACTATTTTCTTAATACAATTGTTCTTTCTATTCAATCTAATTTCCGGGATCCTAATAGTGTTATCGATGGCAGATGGCGACCATGGCGGAAAGCCAAAAATCTGACATACTGGAAAACATTTCCGAGTATGGCGCCGTGGCACTGCCATCCTTCACAAATAGGGCATATCGGTTTTCTAAAAAGCAGCCACCGATATCTGCCATAGTGCCACCATGGGATATTTGACAACAATGGTTCCTAACAAAACCATATTTAAACAGGTTAGCGTTAAACCGGAAGGGGTCCCAACATTTTGGTGTATTGTACACAGTCTTACCCTGTTTTTTACACAAGAGGTTGTTTCCCGAACTTGAACCCATGACCTTTCAGTCACGCGACAACAACTTTACCATTGCACCAAAGCTCCCCCTTTTTGCACAAATTTTAAAAAATAATTAAATATTAATTTTGTTTATTTATCCATGTTTGGTTGATCACATCATACACATCTGTGGGTAGATCTAGGTCATATATAATCCTTGATGAACTTGATACGAAGCTAAACAACATATTTGATAACCTAAATATATTTTGGTAGTCACCTTCCATAACAAAGGACAATACGTAAAAGAAAATACAGCTTACCGCTAGACAGCGTCCCAATATTCAGAAAGCAGGCTGCACCATCTTTAAGGTAGTTTGGCAGTTGACTGAAAGGGATGCCCCATAGTTTTGATAAGAAAGGGAGGAGGAGGCATATAAACAGCGCCTACACTAAACATATATTCATTTATGTATCCATTAGTATTTATGTTGTAATTCAAAAGATGCAAATTTCATGACAGATTGCTGGATACCTACTTGAAAAGCAGATCCAAAGGAATTGACAACAAATAAATCCAGAGAACCTCCCTGTTTCATATGATATTGAATATTGATAATTAATATATTAGATTATATGAAAGTAAAAGCTACATTATTTTGCAAGTTTAAATAGAAATACATAAGCAACATCCATTAGAAAAGCATGTTTAACTGACAACATAAACGAGTCCATCAGACTTTACTTGTTTCAAGCTTTTAAAATATAACCAACCATTTGATGTCAGTTTTTTGCAGGTTATACTTAAATTTAGAAACATCATTATCAATAGTAATCTTAGAGGTAGATGTGTTCACCATACTTACTTCGGTAATACATACAACACCTATGTTATGACAAGTCATAATTTACACATATATGGATAAAAAAATATTCATTGACATACCTTTAGTTTCCGGGTTGCATCCGAAAAGATTACCTCCTACATAGTATACAAAGGCCGTGAGTTACCATTGAGATATAGTTCAAAACCTAAAAAAATAAAATATCATTAAAAAGCAACCACCTTGAGCACAGTATCAGCTGCTTGGAATAAAAATGAAACCATCATTAAAAGACTCCAAAATATACCAGCTTCCTGCAATGATTTCCCGGCACCAGATCCACTACATTAAGTAAGCATAGGTGCATAATCAGAAATACTCAAACAGAACAAACACAAAGTTACACTTGAGAAAGTACAGACAGTGGTGTGAATTGCTTGCATGAAATGCACTCAGAAGGTTAGAATTACTCTCTCTGCTTATAAACAATAAATGAATGTGTGTTAATTTTACAAAATGATCCTCGTCCTTGTTAACCACTGGAGATTAATCATTGTCATAAATGTATAGTGGAGCATAATAAGTTGGGAATATGTACATATTAACTTGAGATTAAAATTAGGAAAAAAAAAATTGTCTTGAAAACAGAAAACGACAAACAATTTGAAATGAAAAATTATCTAGAAACGGAAGGAGTATAAATGTCTCAAAAAATAACTGCAATCTACTTATTTACAAAAAAAAATATTGAAGAATTCTAGAGGACAAATGGTTCCAATGCTACTTGGAATAAGACACATTAATTACATGTTTAATGATATAATGAATGGATCTTGGTCTACTCAATCACATAAGTCTAATGGTTCCAAATTCCAATAAAACCTACATTATCTTAGGACCTCGGTGTGACAGAGAGAATATCTGCCACTTGACCATTGGAATTTACAAATGATATAATGCCAAATTCTGCAGCTGGATGCTCTTCAACCTTGTTGCACCCCACAATGAACCCTTGACCTTTTTCCTTTAGGCTTTGTTTGGGAGTTTGGAGGGGAAGGGAGGGGAGGGCTTTGAGGGGTTGGAAATATATAGAAAAATGGACAAAAAATTCACATTTTTTGAAAGAACATTTTTTTAGAGAATGATAAACTAATACTTATGATTAATATACTTTTAATTTTAAGAATATAATAACAACATAGATTGGATTTGAAAAATTCATATAAACCCTCCATAACCCCCCAAAACCCTCCCCCAATACAATTTTTGAGTTCCCCCAAATGAGGGGGATTTTTTATTATGAGTAAAAAATTAACCTCCAAAGCCCTCTCCTCCCAATGTCTTCTATTTCTTCCACTTATTCCTTCCATTTTTCCAAAACTCTCCCCTCCCCTCCCCTCCAAACTCCCAAACAAAGCCTTAATATCCTCCTTAACCCTCACTGTCAAGTTATGCCCTTAATTCTTCAAAGCAGGCTAACGATTCCAGCCCCAAGCCAACATCTGCACCACCCAAACTGAAGAACAACAAATTCAATTCTTCTGAATTTGCATGTCCTCAATCTACAGATTTACACACTCTCCTTCACCTTTCTGTGACCATGTCCAACCTAAACAAAAATAAGGTAAGTGTTTGTGACAGACATCTTTGTCTTTTCCACCAATTCAACAGCAACAAAATTCTGGGTGCCTCCACAAATCACCATTGTCTCTTGAAATTTGTTCTTCCCACTGCTGGTTGGATTTAATGCTGATTCTATCATCCACAGAAGCTTGAGGGGATGACAGATGAACTACTTTGAAAACATATGACTGGGGGAATGACAGATGAACTACTTTGAAAACATATTACTGGGGGGATGACAGATGAACTACTTTGAACCTAGTGCAGACGACCCAGATTCAATGATGGGCAGACAACCATATAGCAAGGATAGTGGTTGGAGTACCACTTATATTCCCTCAGTTTTATACTATCTTTGGTCTTTCAAGAGAAAAAAAATATATCAAGGACATCAGTTATGATTTTTGTTCGGAAAAAGAGTTTACTTAGGTCCACTGAATTTGTTTCTAAAACCTAGAATTAGGTAGAGAAACTTGAGAAAATAGAGATAAAATGGTATGAATCGCTCGGAAGGAACCCAGTCATTTGGGATTATATACATAATATTAAGAAATAATAAATAAGAAAAAGTTTCTAGAAAGCTAATGATTCCAATCTACTCGGAGCAGTTACAAAGTCTGTACGAGCCACAACTACATTAAAAATCGCAACATGTATGTGTAATAAGATGTTAACAATTTTAAAATAACAATTTTTTAAAATAAAATAACAGCACCTAAGGGGAATGTAACTACTATAAGCCAAAACAAAAGAGTTTTCAGACTTCATTTGAAATATGATACAAGTGAAGTAACATAGAGTCAATAAAATTAGAAAGCGATTGAGTAGTTTTTTTACCGCATTAACCCACATCCTCTTATACTCACAAGTTAAAGCAAGAAACCCAGTTTCCTTCAATCAATTTGACCAAAATGATCCATAGAGCATCTATTAATAGTGTATATGGGTGTAAATGTTTATGATCTTTCAGATTCATTTCTTGATTCACAGTAAACGCCATTATAGATCATGTTCTTTTGCCTACATATACATGGTTCTAAAGTGCAGTGTATATGTTGACACTTAACACATGCATAAATTAACATGACTGACCTTGCTACAGTGATGATTACACCAATTGCCACAAGAAAGCATCCAAGTAGTTGGTTGACCTTATATCTTTTCCCAAGAAAAATAGTTGACAGGAGAATTTGCCACACAAGAAAAGTCTGCAAGAAAATTGTAGGTGAAGTTATCTATCTTTATTTTACCTATCACATGAAATGTAAGCAAGTTGCTTAGATCACAATTTTTCGTCATGTATCAAGGAAATTGTTTTACATCTAAGAAATATATCTATTGGTCTTGTTTCTGTGGGTGGAAGGTACCTAATGACCAATTTATACAAGTCGACCGACAATAGTGGTGTTCTAGGAATTATAGACGAATGAAACAATAGACATTACACAATGAAGTAACATACCTTATATGGTACGAATAATGGAATTCATACATTTGAAAGGTGGAGATTACAACAGTTGTAACCAGGCCTATCTCATCATCCAAAGTGTCATTGCCACCAGCAGACCCACATTAGAGGACTGTGTAGTATCTAGGATTAGACATCTAATTGAAAAAAATCATGGTAGTAGACGGAAAGAGCTTTCGAAAAATAGTGTAGCTCATGGGGAAGTTCAAATCTATCTATTATTGGGCATATGGTGTTAGGACTTGTTTTGTACCAAACCAAACTCGTCTAGCACATGCACACACGATGATGCATGTTTTCTATATGTTTGTTTGACTATGGTACGTGATTAATGTAACTAACCGCACCAGTGTTTTTTTATTTATGAACAATGACACCTATGTCAAAGAACACCTACTCAATTATCTAATCGAACATTATTAATAGCGGAAAAACACATAACTTAGAAGATGGAGATCACAACAATTGGCAGAGAGCAATTGAATGCTGATGGCGTTTACCTGAGACAATATTGGAATTGATGCTCCCGATAGCATTGCTGATACAACATAAAAACAAACAAATAATTAAATAAATTAGAGACACGTGCATATTTATTTATAAGACGTACATCCAAATGATAGTATTGACTTATTATCTCCCAGAATATCTATGCGATATTAAGAGGTTGCACTCCAAGATGCTTCAAAAATTAGAGTTGAAAGAAAACGACATAAAATGCAGATAAAAATGAAAATAAGAATCTTAGAAATCTTTCAATCATTTCTAATATTAAAGATATATGCTCAATTCATCCAGGAAATCTTAAATTGGTATAACTAACCGCATTAAAAATAATGACAGAAAAAGTGATGATAGTTGAGAAAAATTTAATGATATGCATTGCTAGTACTGTAAACCTATAAAATTGTTAACTGATATATTATTATTCTCCATAAATAAAATGACCAGTATATCATGCCTGGAGGCTGCAGCTGTTATAATCATATTTAGTTAATTCTTTAGTGTTCACAATTCTGCCATTCAGGAAGAAAATTTGATGAAAGATTACTAAAGACAGGAGCATTTTTAATCAAGTGAAAATGCCACAAACTTTGGTATTAAACAGAAATCATAAATTAGGACAAGCATTACCTCCTGCCGCCATTCCTGTGGCAGCACCTAGAGCTTCCAAGAGACCAACAATCAGAAATGGAGTTTTAGGCACTGCTAACATCTCATCAGTGACAATGCCAGCACGGTACCGGATATATAAAACAGAAAAGTATACAATTACATATCTGAAAGAAAGAAATTAGCAGTATAAGTAGTTATATAACCAAAAAGGGGAGGGGGAACTCTGCTATCTGCATTTTATGCTATTCGACAACAGGATAAAATATTCATCAGTTTCTTTTTTCCAAACTCCCTAGTTATACTTTTTCAGTTATTCTATGTATTAGGATCTAAATATTACTTAGTGTAAATAATAATAAAATACAATAGAAATAAATAAGAGTATAAAAATGTTTTTTATTAATTTGATTGCAATTTTTTAAATAAGATTTAGGACATATCAAATATAGTAAAATGTTAGGGTACATGGTAAAACTAATTTTTTTTTTGGTTACACATGGTAAAACTAAATAATAAAATATAAGCAATTTTTTTAATTTTGACTTATTTTACAAAATTATTTTAAATTTTGCATATTAAAAAAATAGAATGACCAATTTTTTTTTTTCTGTGCTAACTGATAACACTTCCGTTCCAAGAGAAGAGGGCATGATTAAAAAAAATCGACCAAGAATTGTTCAATCAAAGTGGAACTCAGGTTTCAAAAACTTGTTGAATGACAGAAAATTTCGTATATATACACCAATATCATACGAAATAAGGGTAGTAAATTAACTTGTTATAAACAATGTTGAAAAAAAAAAAAAACGAGTTACATTAAATATATAGAGTTTAATTGTGGTGTTGACAGTCCAAAACAATTTTGCACACACGATCAATCAAAACATTTTGAATTGTCGTGTCAATTAAAAACAGATAATTTAATTAACGTGGCAATTTAAAATGTTTTGATTGATTGTGTGCAAATTTGTTTTGTACTCTCAGCTCATCATTATTAAACTCTTAAAATATTAGTTAAATATAACTTGTTGACAAAATCAAATCAAATGTAATTAATATATGTAACCTTTCACCGCAAAGAATACATACATACATAACCACGTAATTAAGAAAACTAATAATCAATAAACTAAGTACGGAATCAATCTACTCAACAACAAAAGAAGATTTAGCACAACCATCGTAGTCATTAACAAAAAAAATTAATTATTTTTAGAAAGAAAAAAAAAACATAATATGATTTCCTCTGCAATTTTAATGTATAAAGCATAGAAACAAAAAAAAATTAATGTTTCATGAAAAACAAAAAGTAAAATAAAAAATACTTAAAAAATTTTATATGATTTCCATTACAATATTTAATCTATAAAGCACTACTAACACTGAAGTTCGATTTTAATTAAAATCAACATTTATTTAGTCTATCATCAGAAATGTCGGTGTCATATAGCATTTTAGCTTATGCATACAATATGCAAGGTCTGTACTTCGAATCCCGGCAAAAAAATAAGTGTCGGTGTCATGTAGCATTTTACTAACATTCATTGAAATTTCATAATTTCCACACAAAATGATATACGTATATGAAACAAAAAATAATAGAATCAAAAGTAGTGAAAAGTAACACATTACACAAAAGTTGAAAACTGAGCCAAGAAGAATGGATACTGTTTCAATGGAACCAACGCCAGCTTATAAAGCACCCTATTTCCGACGCCGAATACAACAACAGCCGCCGCAGCAACCACCACCTTCACCGTCTGATTCTCACTTTTCTGACAATTATTCTCCACAATCCTCTTCTTCTCATCCTCCTCACTGAAATCCGATCTCTCCCTTGCGCCACTCGCTTCTACAACCGGAATCCACGTCCGTCGCCGTAGCTGTAAAGCGGAGATTCCCTGGCGTTGAAGTGAATAGCCGTAGTGGATTCCGGCGATGGAGTTTGTTGGTTGGAGTAGGCGGACTTGACCGGAGAGGGAGGCGGTGCCGGCGGTAGGTGACCGCCGGCAGAGTGACGTCATAGGGTGGTGAAAAGTGCAGAAATTTACAGTTTTGTATGTTTAGAGAGATTTGGGTGATGATAGTTGAGTTGAGTGTGTCTCACATGGTGAAAGCGAATACACTTGTATAAAAATGGAAAATAAAAAAGTTATGTTCCAAAATAAAAGAATTTAATAGTGTGAGTGACAGAGTGAGTGTGTGACAACTTGACAAAAAGGTGGATTCTGACTTTTTTTTCGATGGCAAATAAATTCCCATTAGGTTTCAAAAACCACACGAGGAAAGCAATACAAAACGGTAATTTCAAATTATTTTTTAAGAAAATTGAATACTCCCTCCGTTTTAAAATGAGTGTCGTTGTTACACGCATATTAAGAAATGCAATAATGTTGTCTGTAGACATGACACTTTTACTAAAATAGCCTTGTTAACTATTGGTGCACTTCCCATCATTATAAATTAAAGTAGAATATGGTACTTTGAAAGTAGTGTGCATAGTAATAATTAAGGAGTACTATTGGAAAAAAGTACTCCCTCCGTCCCGGAATAACTGACCCATTTTCTAAAAAAAAGTGTCCCAAAATAACTGACTCATTTCAATTTTCAATACAACTTTCATCATTTCTAATACAATATAACACTAAATAATACTACTTTTATCATTCCCAATACAATATATTCCACTTTCCCCTTTATTTATACATTTTTCTTAATATGTGTGAAAAACAAAATTGTGTCAATTAAATTGGGACGCAGGTAGTAATTAATAATGCATTAGAGCATCCACAATGGAGACCCTCAACTTTGAAGGATCTTTGCCCTCAAATGTGATACTAGCGCACCCTATTTTATTTTTTTTGGAAAATACTCTTTGTTCGAATTATGAAATTGAAATTGTTCAAAAATGTGTTAAAGTACATAGTTTATAGGGTTATGGAGTATATATAATCTGAATATGTTCGGTACAAGATTTATTTATGTGGTCTTGTTAGCCTGTATATTCAATACTTGTTTTTGACATGAAAACTTTCTAGTCGAAGCTAAGTTTCATCATTGATGTTAATCCATAAATAAAGCTACTTCGACATATTGTGATAGTCTTGCCATATGCAAAATTATTCAATTTTCGATAGAGGAAATTCAAATTGTCTGTGAATAGGCAAAGTCAATGATCAAAAACACGTGGAGGCATGTTAGATTTTCATAAGACTTGCAGTTTTAGGACCATTACTTTCGGTTTCTTCTTATTATGTAGATATAAGAATTTTTTTTATAAGAAATAGAGGTCACAAATTAATTATTTAGAATTCTACAAACCTTTTTCAATCTGTTGAATGAGATAGTTATGTTCATTTTTTTACGTTTAAACAAATGAACACCATGAACATTCAATCTTTTTCTGAAAAATGTTTTCACAGTATGTTCTATGATTTTTAGTTTGTTCCTGCAAGCAATAAATTTAAAACTAGCGTTTGTTTACCAAAAACCACGATAAACAAATTGACACGTCTAGTGGGACCATTTTGAGCAATATATTTCTAAAAAAAATCATTTCATTTCTTAAAAAGAATTTATCATTTCTTCAATTTGGTGTGTTTTGTAACACCCACAACGTGGCACAGTAACAGTGGCGGAGCCAGGCCGGCCCCGGACTTAAGCGGGATTAGTCGGACCACCGGGCTGTTACAGGATGACCCCACGTTGATAGGAGGAACCGAATCACATCGGAATGAGAGGGATCCGGAGGCCGTGTAGGTATGGGACTACATGGTTGAAGGAAGGCTTATAAGAATTGTTAGGTACTACCCATATCAACAAGATGCATCACCTTTTCGGGAGCTCAATCCATAGGAACTCCACAGTTAAGCGTGCTTGGCTTGGAGTAGTACTATGATGGGTGACCTACCGGGAAGTTTCCCGGTAAGCATGTGAGTGAGGACAAAGCATGCTGAAAAGACTCGTGTTGGTTTGTGGGGTTAGTCGGCAACCGGGAAGTTTCCCGGTAAGCATGTGAGTGAGGACAAAGCATGCTGAAAAGACTCGTGTTGGTTTGTGGGGTTAGTCGGCAATCCTGTAAGCAGTATGGGATGTTACACTTGGTATCAGAGCAGACCTCTCCCAGTACGGTGTGGTTCGGGGACGAACCAGGCGGAAGCTGGTGGGCATGTAACACCCACAACTTGGCACAGTAACAGTGGCGGAGCCAGGCCGGCCCCGGACTTAAGCGGGATTAGTCGGACCACCAGGCTGTTACAGGATGACCCCACGTTGATAGGAGGAACCGAATCACATCGGAATGAGAGGGATCCGGAGGCCGTGTAGGTATGGGACTACATGGTTGAAGGAAGGCTTATAAGAATTGTTAGGTACTACCCATATCAACAAGATGCATCTTCTTTTCGGGAGCTCAATCCATAGGAACTCCACAGTTAAGCGTGCTTGGCTTGGAGTAGTACTAGGATGGGTGACCTACCGGGAAGTTTCCCGGTAAGCATGTGAGTGAGGACAAAGCATGCTGAAAAGACTCGTGTTGGTTTGTGGGGTTAGTCGGCAATCCTGTAAGCAGTCTGGGATGTTACATGTTTGTTCTTAGCATAAAAAATTCTTCTGAAAAATTTCATTTGTGCAGCGTATAAGAAGTGGTAAAGCCCTTCCTGAAATGGCATGTCCAAATACCAATAACGCTTCTGCTTCCAACGCCCAGAGTAATCCTCAAAGCACGCAAGAACAATCATCCCAAGCGTCAGTTAATGGTGTCAATGTGTCAACTGCAATGGAAGTAACTATTCCTATACCAGTTTTGACAGTTATGGGGGTAAGTGCTCTTTTATATGTCTCGATAGTGGCTGCATCGACGCATTCAGACCCAGTGGCATCTGCGTCACCACGAATAAGTTTCCAATGACACATGTGGGTACCAATCCCTTAACTGGGAATTCCGTGGAAACTAGAATTCTTTTTATGCCATAATTTACATTACCAATGGTCACTAGGGAATATCCATATGGTATGTTATCATCAATGATAGCATACCTTCAAAACAATGCATCTACGTATGCAGATAATAGAACAACGACGTTTTCGCCTTATAATACATGTTTGGCCTCAAGATTTGCACTAAGCAATCCTGGTCGAAATGCACAACCATCTTTAAATACAACTTCTCTCATGTCCTTAAGACATCAGATGGATGAGAATAATCATGATGTGGTTAATCCTATAAAACAACAGTTATGCACTATGTCCAATCCCTTGATCCAGAACACAAACCAATGTTACCAGATGTTAGCCACCCAAATGGATAGGATAGCTGACTTTTATGGCAATCATCTAGTACAAAATCAACAAATCATTTTTCTCCTATATAAGGGTGACTCATCGTCATCCTCAAGGCATAATTCATTTTCACACACACTTAGAGATATTCAACCTCATTTCTTACACTGACTTTGGTGTTGGAGTGCTAACTTGCTCGAAGACACCTTTCGCTCTATCGTGAAGACTACGCCGCCACCGTACTGGAGCACGGTACACAATTGTTGCCTCTATCTGATCACTACCGGACAAATCAATATATTTATTGACGCACACAATTGTTTACCTTGGATTTTGGTAAACTACTGAACTGGTTTAAAACAAGTTCTAGTGAGATCAACCAGCAAATCTCAAGACATATTGTGCTTGATTATTTTTCCAGAAAATTATGATTGTTCTTGTTACTAAGTAGTGAACTATGAATATAATCGTCGGAATCCAGTCACAGGGTAAGACCTGTCGATATTATCTTCAAAGGATCGATGTGAAAGCTTAAAATTAAAGAGTAAAATGAAAAAAGAGTCTAAAAGATAAACTAGAATTGCATTAAAATGAAAGTAAAGTGATGCACAAATTCATACATTAGGACTTGTTGCTCATTTCTCCTTGTGTGGGCAGATTGTTTGAGCGTAAGTTTTCAGTATGATTGAATTGTGACCCGTTTTCCATAGAGGAAAATGCTACTTATACTAAGTAACTACCTATAGACACGTTCGAAACGTAACTGCTAATAACTACTACAGACATATTTGAATTTCAAATAACGTCTCTTCGACGAGAAACCGCTACTCAGCTCCTCCTTTCGATGCCAATCTAAAGGTGAGAAAAAACACAAGAAGGGGGGTTGAATTGTGTTAGCTTTTCCTTCTTTTTCTTCTACTGAAATCACTGGTCAGAAGCAGATAAAGTTCAGCTTCTGAAGTGATGTTCAGATTCTACATGCAGCGGATAAAAACAAAGAGAGAAAGAGAGAGAGAGAGAGAGAGAGAGAGAGAGAGAGAGAGAGAGAGAGAGAGAAGAAAGACACAAAGCAATTATACAGGTTCCATCCACAAACCGAAAGTAGTCTTGTCCCCCTTGCACTTCCAAGGAAAGTTCACTAAAATGTAATATCTGATTACAACTGCTCATTGCTAAAACTAGCAAGAGACTTCAAACTTACTCAAGCACAACTGCAAGAGATTTCCTATGCTCAAGAACTAAATCAAGAGACTTCTTATACTCAGGCACAACTGCAAGAGACTTCTATTCAAACAGAATTACAAAGAAATTTGTTTGAGGTTGAACACTTGATATACAATCAGTGGTGTTCACAATAGAAAACAGATACAGACTCTTAATACTCTAGAATTTCTAAGATATGAAAGTTGTTAAGAAATTCTAAGTGAACTTTTGATGCAGAACAAGTTCAGCAGAGTTTTGGCACTTGTAAAATTGTTGTATGAGTCTTACGATTCTCTAAGTATTCACTCCTTTATATAGAGGTGTGAAAGAGACGTTGTGAAATTGCCAGCACATCAAAAAGAGTCTTTTGAAGGTTGATCAAATCACTAATGATCTTTTGCCTGATATGGTTATTGTCCTATGAAGGATCAATTTCAAATCCATTCCAAGTTTGGAGGAACACTGGTGCAGACATAGCTGTTGTTCTTCTCCTGTTGCAGAGACAAAACAGAGTAGTGGAGGTAGTGGTTGTACAATTTGTACAATTGTCCTTTTTTAACTCTCTCCAACGAATAAGCATCCATTGCATTCAAATCCATTTGAATTAGCCTTTACTTCATTCTTCCAGTCTTCTGCAATGTTGGGCGAGATTAAATCACTTGAATAAACATTAAATCTTCAATTCCTTCATCTTCTGATGATCTTCAGCTCCTGATGATCTTCAAAACTTCTGATGAAATCTGCTTCTGATGAGGTGCTTCTGATGACGTCAGCACTTCAGGAGCACTTGTTTGCAGAATATCTTTTCTTCAGATGTTTCAAGCTTCCTTCTTGTTGATTCCATTGCTCTCATTTGTTTTTCAAAAACTAAGCTTTAAAGAGAAACTAAATTTTTTGTCTATGATCCTGCACACTTTGAACAAATATTAGCATATCCAATTGACAATTTTTAATACCTTGTTATCATCAAAACTCTAAAGGGTAATGTTAAACACATTTTGTTCCAACAATCTCCCTTTTTTTGATGATGACAAACATCAGTATTTAAAATGTTCAATTCTTGTTAATCTAATTAACAAGTTGACTTTAAGGGTATGAGGTTTGTAAGCTCCTCCTGAGTCAATAGTACTGTAAGGTGAGGTTTGTAAGCTCCCCCTGAGTTTTATCCATGTTAATTAAATTCATCATTAAAAGCGTAATAACACTCAGAATATTCTCACATTAATAGACTGAAGATAAGAAGAAGGTCCTATTAATTTAACTTGTTTAGGAATTAAATTAATGGGGCTCAGAGCCTATAAATACTATACATCTACTCCCCCTTTTGTCATCAACAAAAAGATAAACTATAGATAAAAAAAAATGAGAAAAACAGTGTGAGAAAATATTCTATTGATAAGACATTTAAAAGCAGTTCAGAAGCAAAGAAGGTAAGGTCAGAAGCATAAACATAGTCAGAAGCACAAAATATTCAGAAGCACAAAAACAGCAAAAAAAATAAACAAGCTAAAAGGTGTGCAACTAAGGCTTGGCTTGATTTTG
The DNA here is from genome assembly GCF_051527215.1 of Medicago sativa. NCBI lineage: Eukaryota > Viridiplantae > Streptophyta > Magnoliopsida > Fabales > Fabaceae > Medicago > Medicago sativa. Next base: position 38,775,212 of record NC_140751.1, read on the forward strand.
GAACATCTCCAACATGTTTTTGAGCAAACTGTTTGTAGTCTCTGACTGCTTCTTCATTTCTTCCTTGAATTCATTGTTGCTTCTGATCAGATTTTCTTCTCTGATTCTTGCTTCTTCCAGTTGAGCATATGTCTTCCTCTTGTATTCAGCAAATAACAATCTTTGCTCAACGAGTTCTCTCTTCAGCTTCTTATTCTTTTTCTCTAGCTCAGGATCATTCTTTAGTTTTTCAAGAATTGGAGAATATGTTTGAACTTTCAGCTTAGTCAACCACTTGAGATCCAGATTCTCAGAATGTACACTAGAAGAGATGATACCAGAAGCATCCAAGTACATAGGAGTGTCTGATATGTAAAGCTTGCTCTTCTCCTGAGTTCTTTTGATTTCCACATCCTCCATGCTCTTTACAACTTCCTTGAACCAGTCCTTGAGAGTGTTTTGAGCTTTATTATGTACTTCAAATGATATCTTCTGAAGTTCACTCATGACAAAGTATACTCTGTCTCTCAGTCTTCCCCATTCATTCATATAATCTTCTTCATGTACAAAGTTGTTCCTGGTCTTCACTAACTTGTTCAGATCCTTGAAAATGTTCTCAAACACCTCTTGCAATATAAAAGAATCTAGTAAAAGGGTAGGAGGGAATGAGACATTTGTGGTTTGGACAGGTGGGCAAGTTTGCTTTCAAAAGATTGATGTGATTTTATAACAAAAAATTCGTTTTATATGGTTGTATCTAAACAACCTAAATTATTTTTTATAAATTTTTTTTATTAGAATAAACAAACACAACATATATTCGTATTTTTTTTATAAAATCTCTAAAAACATTCTCTAAATTATTGAATGTCAAAATTTAGTTTATTCTAATTTGTAACAAACAGGGCGTACATGGTTTGTTATAATTTTCCCTCAAAAAAAAAAATGGTTTGTTATAATTTAAAAAAAAATCACTTTAATGATCATCGTATTTGTTAGTTATAGTTTTTGAAAAAATCAGGATCACCGAAAAATCTAAAAACAACTTCAACTGAAAAGAGAATAGAGTAACTTTTCAAAAAATATACTTTTTTAGAGGGGAGAAAATAAGTATCAAAAGAAGAAGATAATTTTGTGCCAAAATAACCATTTTATGTAGTTGTATGCAAAGAATTATTTATGATAAACAAACACAAAATTGATTATGCTTTTTCATAAAATCTCTAGAAAATAATCTCTAAATTATCCAATGTCAAAATCATTTTTTTATGCTATAAAATATGGATCATATATTTAATTTACATTTTTTTTAAACGAGCAAAATGAATTATATTAACTCTGTTGTAGTAGTCTCCTCAGCAAAAGGTGTACTAAAAAGACCACTAAAAATTTACAAGCAGTCATAAAAAGTTAAAAAACAAAATATACAAAAACTAATTTAGCCAATTCCAAAACAAGGACCCATGGTTTGTTTCAAAAAAACAAGGACCCATGGTTTGTTTCAATGAAGAAAAGATATCGTGTTGTGATGCACATTAAAGATTTTCAATCAGTGATTCCAAAACAGTGTTCGACAACCACTTCTATCCCAAGTCCATTTAATTGCATCTCCAGAAAATAAAGTCAAATATTTTGGTGAGAAAGGGAATAAGAAGAAGGGAGTCAATTACAATTACTGGGAATCTGGAATTCAATATGGAGTCCGTTTATTTGTAGGAAGGGGTGGCCATTAAACCTGAATCTGAACGCTGATTGATACGAGAGAGAGACGATGACGGTGAAGCTCTTTGAGGAGGAGAGAGAAGTGTGTGAGAACTGAGAAGGGATCACGTGATCTTTTAATTGCAAAGTTTAATCTTGATTTATTATTTTGATCCAAAGGTCAATATTGTCTCCTCTCATCCTCTCATTTTAAAAGTCCTCTTATTTGATACATCCTCATATATATTGTTTTGAAAAGGGTTTTTTAGAATTTATATTATATTCCAAAAGATTCTCTCCGTCTTAAAATATAAGCAAAAATTGATCAACAAAAGTTAATATATTTAGTTAAAAATTTGTATCAAATCCATCATCTTAAATTTATTTTTGCTTATATGTTAAGACAAAGGGAATATGAGTTGACACTAATTGTTCGTTCTTCTTTTTCTCTTAAAATTTTATATCAATAGTATTTACCCTTATACGGCTGGCCTCTATCATGATTTATTACACAAATGGTTTTTATGTTTCGTTCCATATAAAAATAAAATTTAAACATTGGAAGAATTAAAACAGCAAACATATCATAACGTGCAAAATTAAAAGAACGAGTAATCTAGACGGATATCGAAGAAATACAATTGATCAATTTGAAACAGGTTGCTTTATTTAAAGTAGATTCATGATAACATGCATGGTTTTTTTTTTTGTTTTTTTTTTGAGACATATCATTCTTAAGTGGCAATTTCCAAAGCCGTCCTCAAGTACCTACAGCACCTCTTTTTCAAATACAATCTTTGATGTCGCTGCATGGATTCGAGTATGAACAACGCGTACCGACATTGCCCTGCTTCATCGTTCTTCGTCTGGATGATTACTGCAAATGGCAAAGGAAGTTAAAGTTGGAACCAATACACATCTATGCATATAACGTATATATTTAGGAAAGTTTTGTATTAAATTGAGCATGTAGTATAATAATTTTTCATTGATTAAGAATAATTTTCGAGTTCCTAACATATAAATATATCGGTGAGAAAGATGAACACAATGTTAAAAATTTATACATACAGAATATGGTGAGCATGAAGACAGCCAAAGTAGCAAGCTTAACATAAGTCATTGTTTGATCAAAAGAAAGAATAAGCTAAAATTAATTATTTGTTATGAACTTAGCTTAGTGTTGCATTAGTTCATTGTTACATGCAACAATTTATAGAGAGGTGCATATACTAGCTGGCACTATAGCTCCCTACGTTAATTGTTAGGAAAAGTGAAATGGCTATATTCAATAAGGAAAAAGTTTGGTGAACACCCTTCTCCATACCACTCTTCCATACACCCCTTATGTGGCATGGGTATTTTTGAAATTTCCCACAACTTTCCATTCTCACCCTGTTTATGTATCAGCACTCCCTCCCACGAGATCTCCTCTCTCTTTCTCCCTCATTGACTCTTCATTTCTCTCTTTCTCTCTATGCGAGTATCAATGGCGGATCATAGCTTCCTTCTTGCTATGCTCGCACGCTTCCTCCGACGTTCCTTTCATCGTCGCTCACAAGAAAGCCTCTCTCAACAGGCTCAAAACTGGCGCTGAAAGAGTCTCTGTCACCATCGATATCTACAACCAAGGAACCTCGTATGCTCCGATCTATAACCCTTTATTCTTTTTTCTTTTCAATTTTTCAATTTCAGATCCCAATTTTCTCATCTGCATGCATGTTTTGATTATTCATTTATGTATCTGATTTTGCTTGAATTAGGCTTTTGTGGATTTTATTCAATTTTGTATATGTTTGTATGCTTTTGTTTATGCTGTTAGATTCTGATTTGATGTTGATATAGACGAGAAATCTGTGATGGATCTCGATTTTTAATTTAGATTTAGAAGTGTTATTGATAATTAGGTAAAATGGTTATCTTTGATCATGTGGGTATGAGGATGAACTGAGAAAAATGTTTAATTTTGGTTGCTGATTTTTCTGGCTTGCATGCATTAGTAAGTGAAAGGAAATGATTTGATGCTGGAGTTTTTGATTGTTTCAGTTTTGATCATTGGAAAATTGAGGGTAGTTCTGATTTCACATGCGAGTGATTCAATTTGTGAACTGCTCACAAAGATGAATTGAGATGGAGAGTGAAGAGCTTGTGTGTGTGATTTGTTGATTTATGGTCATAAACTTGATGTGGAAAATTGAGCATTTCAAAGATTCAATTGGAGTTTAAAGGGCTTAAGTTAATGCTAACTCTGATTTCACATGCGAGTTATTCGATTTGTGAATTGCATTTGCATTGCAAGTTACATTGCTTGTTTTGTTGTTTTACTTGTTGTAAGAAATGGTTAGAGGGTAGTTCCAAAATGTAAAATTGAGTTTAGTTATTGACATTGATTATGGTAGGCTAGTAGAGAAGGGTGTAAATCGATAATATATGACTTTGCATGCTGTTCTTGGGTTTAATTGAATAACAAGCCTTATAATTTATTGTCTAACTTGTTAAGTTTTTGCATTTAGTGTTGTATGTTATTCAAAAACAACTTAATTTTTTGTGGTGTATTTTCATTTGGTAACCTTCTATGTTTTGCAATTGATATTCACTTATCATTTTTCTTACTCTTTTTTAAAGGACGGCATATGACGTGAGTCTGTCAGATGATAGTTGGACAAGTGACCTTTTCAGTATTATCAGTGGTACCACTTCAAAGACATGGGAAAAGCTTGACGCGTGAGTTTCCTATTAATCGCTTTAACAATTTTTTGCCACTCTTCAATTACCACTCTGCTGCATGTTTGTTTATTTATTTTTACTAACAAATCATATTGTTTGCAGTGGCGGCGTCCTCTCCCACACATTTGAGCTCGAGGCAAAATCAAAGGGAGTATTTGCCAGTGAACCAGCTATCATCAAGTTCCGTGTCCCCACAAGCGCTGCTTTACAGGTTTAATTTGTTGGCATTGTTGTATATTGTCCGTTTTCTTTCTAGTGAGTGAACTTTTTCCCCTCATAATTGTTTGTTGCTTTTAGGAGGCATACTCAACTCCCATATGGCTTTTAGATGTTCTTGCTGATAGGGCTCCTGAGAAGAAGTTTGAATGGGTATGTTATTGTCAATAGTAATCTCCAGATACAACAGATTGCACTTGACTTGAGTATTCAGCATCTTTCTGTTTCCTTGAAAATACAAATAGAATCTAGAGTAGGCACCAAGGCCGAGAAAAAACTTAAGAATTTTAAGGATTATAATTTTGTGAATTGTAGTTTTCTCAAAGTATACCCATGTAAGTTAAACCTAAGACCGGTCGTCACTGACAAGCTACCAAAACCCTTTTATTTCCTCTAATCTATTCACAGCATGACAAGATACCATTTACCAGTATCTTCTATTTGACTTTCTTTAATTTATTGCCAGAAACATGAAAAGTTACTTAAATTTTGAGATGACTTTGCAGGCGTTCCATGCATATATGGAGTCCTAACATGTGAGGACATGGATCAGGTAAACCTATGATATAGCACTTGTTTTTTAAGTTGTGAATTTTTTTTCTTTGATGAGCATTACCATTAATTTATTTTTTTCTTTGTTCTTTTTTGCCTATCTGCAGGCCATAAATCGAGCTGGTGGCAAATCTGGGAATAAGGGTGCTGAGGCTGCATTGACTGCTGTAAGTTAAAAATTGATATCACATTCATTATAAAACATCCAAGAATTTATATGGAGCTATCTAAAAATTTATATGCATTGAGTTTGTAGTTTTCTTGTGGAGGATGCCTTATCCTCCCTTCTTTTTGTACATGTCCGAAACCAATTATTTCAGAAGCTTAAGCTAAGGTGAAGGGTCATAAATGACTTCATTACATGTATAAGTATAATATGCTCTCACATGGACGTGTTGTGGCTTTTGTGCTTAAACAAAATGTTGTTTTTTACCCTATTTAGTAATAAATTTAACTTCACATATGAAAGAATGGTGATGACAAAGATTGAAATCCTAACGACTTGATTATAGAGGCTCTGATACCCTTTTTGGTTTCTGCTTCCCACCGCCATCTTACAAGTTTTCAGAATGTGTCTCTGCAATCTCCGGTCGTCATTCATTGGGAAATTTCTTTAGATAACACTTACAGGGTATCTTGATTCTTTTAATTTTAGTTAGCAGTTGCGTCATATAATACTGATTCTGTTAATTAACAAACACACAATAGTAGCTATTTTGGTTATGACAGTTTGCAGTTGTTCTCAGTATGTAGGTAATAGATAAATAGAAAAGAAAGAAAATAGGAAATGTTGTAAGAAAGATATTAAAATTTTGGTTATGGACGAAAATGCCCATTGTATTGTTTATAGCTTGAATAAATATGAGTCTATAGTTGTACCCTGTGTATCATTTTCTTGAGAGTTTCTACAATTTTTCCTTGGCTGAACAGTTTAATTGAATCATGTTTCATTTGTTTTTGTCTGTGGTGTAGATTGAGATGGCATCTTTGTTTGAGCATCATCTGAATTAGTCATACTGTTGGAACGGGGGGCTAATCCATATTTTCATATCCAGAATGGTTATGCTCTTGTTCAACGGTATCAATATCGTCTCAAACTACAGTTGGTTACAAATAAGCAGAGGATTAGTGCTTTTTCCTCCCAGTAATTTATGCGTTTGAATGGGCACTGTTTTGTGTTCAGGGATGGGAAGAAATTTCATGTAACAATAACATTGTAGAATAGCATTTCATTCTTTCTTTTTTTGCTCAAATTCGTCTACTATTTGTGTTTTTGGTCATTTTGGTATTAAAATTTAGAGAGCAAAGTTCATCTCCTCATTTATACACGAATCATCTTCTTTATCTAAGTTTGAACTTGAATTTTTATGTTATGGTTCAATTGAGCAGGTTTGCTGTTGAAATTGAAATAGAAAGTAACACAGCAAATTGAATTACTCTTCGTGAAAAAGTTCTCTTTGAAGTAAAATAAAATACATATTACATAATACTATATCTTGAATAAGATAACCCATTCAAACTAGTTCTTTCAAAATTATTAATTGGAGCATATAAATCATGTTTTTTTTACAATTTTACAAAGTAAATAATACTATATCTTGAATAAAATAACCCATTCAAACTAGTTCTTTCACAATTTTACAAAGTTGTAACCATGTTTTTTTTTCTTTCATGTGTTTAAAACTAGTCGTCTCTAAGTTTGCATGCCTCACAATAGAAAACTAATGAAAGACATTCTAAAATTATGGTTATATTGTTCGTTTATTTGGTTATTTGTAACTTACATGTGCAAAAAAAAAAATCAATTCAAGCCAATTGTCAGTGAGACATTCTAATTTATGAAAAAATAGTGGTCAAGTATTTGTAAAAATGTGGTCATACAGACTATATATTTGGCTAGTTTATATTTTCCAGATGTAAATAATTTCGTTTTAGGTGAATCGAACGCATGATCTCATTTGATCACTGCATTAAAAGCCTTTCAAACGATAAATAACTTCTTTTACAATCTGCAAGTTTATCACGCCCAAAGACGGACAAGTTCTAATTTCTGAAAAAATAGTGGTCACGCACCTTAAAATATGTGGTCACACAAAACATATATTTGGCTAGTTTATATTTCCCATGTATAAATAATCTTGTTTTATGCGAATCAAACACATAATCTAATTTGATCACTACACTAAAAGCAATTCCAACAATAAATAACTTATTTTACAATCTGCGAGTTTATCACACCTAAAGACGGACAAGTTCTAATTTCTGAAAAAATAGTGGTCACGCATATTAAAAAATGTGGTCACACATACCATATATTTGGCTAGTTTATATTTACCAGGTATAAATAATCTTGTTTTAGGCGAATCAAACACACAATCTAATTTGATCACTGCACTAAAAGCAATTCCAACAATAAATAACTTATTTTACAATCGGCGAGTTTATCACGCCTAAAGACAGACAAGTTCTAATTTATGAAAAAATAGTGGTCACGTATTTGTAAAAATGTGGTCATACAGGCCATATATTTGGCTAGTTTATATTTCCCATATGTAAATAATTTCGTTTTAGGCGAATCGAACGCGTAATCTCATTTGATCACTGCACTAAAAGCATTTCCAACCATAAATAACCTTTTTTACAATCGGCAAGTTTATCACACCTAAGGACGGACAAGTTCCAATTTATGAAAAAATAGTGGTCACGTATTTGTAAAAATGTGGTCATACAGACCATATATTTAGCTATTTTATATTTCCCAGATGTAAATAATTTCGTTTTAGGCGAATCGAACGCATGATCTCATTTGATCACTACACTAAAAGCATTTCCAACCATAAATAACATGTTTTACAATCGGCAAGTTTATCACACCTAAAGACAGACAAGTTCTAATTTATGAAAAAAAATAGTGGTCACGTATTTGTAAAAATGTGGTCATACAGACCATATATTTGGCTAGTTTTTCTATCCCAGGTGTAAATAATATCTTTTTAGGCGAATCGAACGCATGATCTCATTTGATCACTGCACTAAAAGGATTTCCAACCATAAATAACATGTTTTACATTCGGCAAGTTTATCACGCCTAAAGACGGACAAGTTCTAATTTATGAAAAAAATAGTGCTCACGTATTTGTAAAAATGTGGTCACACAAAACATATTCATGTTCATACTCTGTCAATATCTATCTTAAGAACCATAAAACCGTACATAGTGCGATTAGAAGGAATAGTACATTACAAACTTAGTGAGTACCATACTATAGTATTGTTCAAGAAAGTTAGTAAAAGAAGGAATAGTACATTACAAGCTTAAAAGAGCATAACAAAAATTTACATTAAATTTTGATTACGCCACTACACTATTTTTATTCTTCCTCGTATCACTCTTCACCCACGGTGTTCCAAGAACCCCGCTCTTGACACGATTTCTTGACTTGTCTTTTATTCGAGTGAACACAGTTGATGCTTGGAGATCTTCATCATCTGATACATTTGATGATCTTCATCATGTGGATACCCGAACCTTTGCTTGGTATTATATTGTTGAATTCCTAAGCTTCACATTTGGTATTCTTGCACCCATCTTGTTCAAGTTATCATCAATTTTCTTTGGCATGTTAGCCTGTTAAAAATCCAGCCATAAAAGGCCATCGTACTCTGACCAAATAGATGAATCACAACACCAACCATATACTCTAGCCAATTAACTCTCTCCCAAGCTCAATATGACAACATTAGAGGCCATCATTTCAACACTAACCACTACTTTAGACAATAATGAACATCACAGAACCTACCAGATTTTTAAAAATTCAATGTGAGTTTACTGAAGTGACTTCATAAACACAATACCGCAATCCAAAACACAAACACAATACCATAATCCAAAACACTAACACAAAAACAATCAACTTTTCTCATCAAATCATGGTTCTGTTATTGTTCCATCAATTGACAAATTGAATACAAGTGTGTTAAATACAAATTTCTTGGAGAGGTATTCAATCTAAGTCTATAGAGTAAAGCTATATATATGGAGGTAACTTCACATGACAACAAAAATTGTCTAACAGAAAGTAGTAAGTATTGAAATTGAAATTACAATAAAATGCCAACTATCTAAATGAGTGCATATGACTATCCTTTTGCTTCTTCACTTGAACTTTCAACACTTGAACTTCTCGTGCTTTTAAGTTCATACCTTCTGTTCAGTTTTAAGCTTTTTCTTAAAAAGTTTTAGAGAGGACCACATGACTTAGTTTGGAACAATATATTTTATATCATAGTACTGGACGGACCAAATTTCTCCAAAGGCATAGTGACATTCCTGCGCCAACTTTAGAGAAAATGTTGTCACATGATTACTCTAGACACTAGACACATGATTACTCAATTGACCAATACCCCAACAAAGTTGTATTTATTGAAATCATGGTTCACTTTAAGACTAAACCAGCTACTGAAATTCAACAAATACATCATGCTAAGAGATTGAATAAAAAAATTTGTTTAAAATTTAATATCATGTCATTTAACCATATTGATAACATTGAAAAATAACATCAATATTTAAAAGAATAGGCTGAGAAATTTGTGCAAGAAGGTATGTCTCAAAAAAGAACATATATTTGTTTATTTCTTCATAACTTCCATTGTCACTGCAATTTACACGATTTATTTAAGCTCAACAAAGAAAACATAGACCTGAACATTGAATTTTTACATTGTTTTGGAGAATACATAAACTTAACATGTCACTTGCACTGCTAATCTAGGTATACTTGAGACATTCGTTACACCAAACATTTATTTTGTCACATTAAATCAAGCTACAGATTGACTATTTGCAAATATGAATGAACTCAAACACAAACACACTGAAAGAACCACATTGACCTTCTCTATTCCACCAAAATACAAACACACTACCACAATCGAAAACTATAACACATAACTCAATATCTTTTTTTAAATATATATTTTTTTACAAATTTTTTCAAAATCTATAAACCATTGATAAAAATTAGAGAAATTTGAATGAACTCAAACAAGATTACCTTAGGATGATGATGACATGAACAGCAGCATCGAGTGACGGAGATGGCAGGAGATCGACCCCGTTTGAGAATGAGGGATATCGACCCAGTATGAGACCAAGAGAGATCGACCCATAATCAAGCGAGAGAGTGATGAACAGTATTGCGGCGAGAGAGACAGAGGTCATAGTAAGCCCTTCTGGCAGCAAGAAAGGAAAACGCGATTGTGAAGAGGGTTTTTAAGAAAAGGTTTATGAGAAAACGCGATTGTGAAGGAGCACTGGTGGTGGCTCCGTTTGGAGCTGATCCAGATGAAACTGATTTCTTCAATCTCTCTGCAACGGTATGAAATTCATGTGTACGGTATGAAAGAGAGGACACAAGGAAAAGAGAAGAGAGGGATGAAGGAAGAAGGAAAAGAGAAGAGAGGGATGAAGGAAAAAGGAAAAGAGAGACAATTAGTGGAGTGTGGGACCCACATTGCCACATGTCATTTTTTTATGTGGGTGTAGGAGTGGTATTGCCACCTATGGTGGTATACCTATCAGAACTCATTTAATAATTTATAGAGAGGTCCATATACTAACTGACACTATAAAATTGATGGTGATAGATAACAATTTTGTGGTATCCTCATGAAATTAAAATTGTTTCATTCCCTTTCATCAAAAATAAATACACTTCCTGTACAATAATTGAGCTGCTTGATGGTGTTTGACAATGTTTATATAATCTCTTTTCGGCGTATTTACGTCTTAGAACTGAAAAGGCAAGGCTTGTGAATAATGACATTATTTTTACCTTTTTAACTAAAAAAACAACTATGTCAACAAAAAAAACTATAAAAACAACATTCAATCGAATACATCTAACGACACAAATTCAAAATCATTAAAACAAAGCTCAATCTTTGGTCAGATTTTACTTTTCTCTTGGTCGAACTCAAATTATCAATGTCTTTTTTTTTCTGTGAATTGGAGGGTTGCACAAAAAAAAATCAATAAAACCAAAAAAGAAGAATTTACAAACTTATTCACAATATCCAGGTTAATAGAATATAGTAGCATATATGAAAGTTAATAGGTGATGCCTACATTACCCCTTCCTGATTAGGGAGTAATTTTTCCCTCATGATATCAACTAATCAAAATGTAATATACATAGACAACATTAAATGTCAAATAAATGAGTCAATTTTTCTATAAAAAAAGAGTCAATTTTAATCCTAAGGTAATTTTTAATACTTTTAATTTTTATTTAATTATATTTAGGTGTTCAATCTTAATTAATTTACATTAGAGGGCTTATAACAATTAAAATTTCACATCAATTTTTTTTTCATCTAGATGTCCTTAAATCCATAGGTTACATTTATAAAATTTCTTCCATTCCAGAACGTGAGAACAAAAACATCGCCTTCGTTCCAATTTCTTTTTCATTATTCTTTCCTATCGATCACTTCATGTTTCTTCTTCATTATTCTTTCCTGTTGATCACTTCCTGTTTCTTCTTCATTCTTCTTCCCATTTTGACTGTTCAATTCTGTCGTTCCAAATTGCCGCCGTTTCCATTTATCGTGAGAATCGCCGTCATTCGTTTGATTCCAAGTATCGTGAGAATTGCCGTTGTTAACAGAACCTATGATTATATGCAATTGACACTACTGACTTTTCCACAACAATTCATTACAATAGTCTATCTATGATCATCAACATCAAATTTTTCGGAACTGTAATTTAACACATCAATCCTCTTCTTCTTTTCATTCCTGAATGTTTAATTCATTTTCGAGTTCCACGAGAATCCCTCCTCCCTCCCAGATGTGGAAAAATTAAAAAATGAAGAGAGATGCCATAGGAGATGAAGGGGACAAGAGAAGGCTTCATAAACAAAGGTGCAATCAAGCAGCAAAGCAACATCACAATTATATATATATATATATATATATATATATATATATATATATATATATATATATATATATATATATATATATATATGAGATAGGATCCGTTGACACCAAATCTCATCCATTAATTTGGTTTAATCAAAAGGTTAATAATTATTCACTTAAAAATGCATGTTACACCAAATGTATTTTTCGCACCTTATTATCCCTCTCTTTTTTATTCTGAACCTCAATGTCTCTCTTATGAATTTTCATATGTATTTCACAGTTCTCCCATGAATCCTTTATTTTCTCTCTCAGATGGTTTGTGTTCATCGATCAATAGAGTTTTGAAAGTTAGAGATTGAAAGCAATTAAACTTTATTGAATTTGGGTTTATGAATAATCATAATTTCGGTGACATGATTGGATAATTTCAACATTCAATTTTCTACAGATCCAATCCAAAATCCTTTGTGATTCACTATTTCTTCTGATGGAAAAAAATAAAGAATACTGGGTTTGAAAGGTAATGGCGTTATAATAAAGAATACTAGGACAATTATTTTTGAAGAAGGGGATATTCAATTTAATAAAAAATGGCAATTGTATGCTATTAAGAGGGATATGGTGCTGGTACAGGATGTATCATTGAGAAGAAGACATGTTTTGTTTAGGAAATAAGAGGATTTTTAGGGAAGGAGATGTGAAATACTAAATGCCCACATTAAGATTTTAATGAATAATTATTGACCTTTAGATTAAGAGAAATGAACGCTTAAGATTTGGTGTCAACGAATCCGTTGACACCTGGTGTCAACGGATATATATATATATATATATATATGGGATAGGATCAAATGACACCAAGGTGTCAAATTAAAATTTGACACCAAATCTCAACCTTTTATTTTATTTGATCTAAAGGTTTATAATTAGTCACTTAATCCTCATGTGACATGAAAATCTGAACTTACCATCTAAAGAATAATATCACAACTTGCCTAATTTATACACTATTTTCTCGACCCTCTCCCCCTCTCTCATTTAGCTTTAAAAAAATACAGTAAATCTTTTCCATTATATATTTTCAGGTTCATAATACAATATCACTAGAAACAAATGGCTCCAACAATATATGAATTCATAATATATATATATATATATATATATATATATATATATATATATATATATATATATATATATATAACATCTCAAACAGTCCTTCTCGCTGCAACCCAAATTTTAGATCCTTACATCTATAGAAATGTATATTCTGAAATAAACAGGAGAAGAAATTTCCTCAGACATATCATGTGAATAACTGCATATGTAAATATATTTTTTAGGACAAGTGATTAACGATATAAAAGCAAAGGTAGTGGTCATTAATTACTCATTATGACAGTTTTTCTAGAATAGACATGATTCAGGAAAACATGAAGATTGAAGAAGACACAAAATTGGAAATAATAATAGTCACGTGAGCTACATAAATGAATTAATATGAGCCTTTGATCAAATATTAATAAATGGATGAGATTTAGTGTCAAGATTAATTTGACACCTTGGTGTCATTTGATCCTATCCCTATATATATATATATATATATATATATATATATATATATGGGATAGGATCAAATGACACCAAGGTGTCAAATTAAATTTGACACCAAATCCTAGCCATTAATACGGTTTTAATCTAATGGCTCCCATAAACTCATTAAGTGCTCACATGCTTGATCAAGTGACCCACCTTTTATTTTTAGAAATAATTTATTCTTTCTTCTTTTGGTTAATCCCTTTCCAAAAATTCTCTGATTCTATTTTTTTTTTTAAGGATTCTACATGTTTATTCTTAGGGCTCTCTTGCACATGAGTTACCCCTATTTCATTACTCCAAAACCTAATTGCCGTAATTTTTTTTTCTTTACCAGTATTTTATGCTTCACTTCCCAAGCTATTCACCATCACAACTTCGATCTCCTCTTTTCCTATACCAGTTGACTCTATCTTCCCCTACACCACTTCCATGCCACTTTTTTTAAGAAGAAAAGTCACATAACAATGGAAAGTCCAAAATCAAATGCCGAAGAAGATAGTCATAACATGGAGGACATAGAGGTATTATGAATTAATCCTTCAATTACATTTGATTTATGTCTTTTATATATCTCTTAACAAAATCATATGTATTTCATAGAATTTTAATTTTTAAGACTTTACGATGTTTTTTATTTTAATATATAGTGCAATCAAAATTCTCAAGAAAGCAGAAACCCTGAGCATGACTTAGATGTTCATGAGCATCAAAATATTGATCCTTGTATTGATATGGAATTTGACTCTCTTGATGATGTTAAAAATTTATACACATCATTTGCTAAAAAAGAAGGTTTTGGAATTCGTACACGTTCAACTAAGACAAATTTGTGCATATTTGTTTGCTCTAATGCTGGCCAACATGTTGATAGTAATGACAAAGAAGAAACCAATACAATCACAATAAAAAGGAAAAAAAAGATGTTCAACATCAAGAACTGATTGTAAGGCAACACTTGTAGTTTCAAAAGCAAAAATGAGGCCCAAATGGACTATCATTACATTTAACAATACTCATAATCATGCAATGGTTAGCCCCAAGAGTATAAACTATCTTAGGTGCCATAAAAAAATGGTTGGGGCAGCAAAGAATCTAGTTGAACAGTTTGATCAAGAGGGCTTGCCTACCGGAAAAGTCGCTACAATGTTTAGCAATGAAGGTTCGGCTTTCTCTGATAGAGATTGCTGGAATCATCTTAGAGATCTCCGATCTAAAAATCTGGATGTTGGAGATGCTCAAGCAGTGTTAAACTTTTGTAAGCAAAAACAAGCAGGGAACCCAAATTTCTTTTATGCAATACAAGTTGATAATCATGATAGAATGATTAATTTTTTTTGGGTTGATGCAAGGTCGAGGTTGGCCTATAATTATTTTGGAGATGTTGTTACATTTGATACAACATATAAGAAGAACAAGTATCTTATGCCATCTGCGCCATTTACTGGATTGAATCATCATCATCAGTCCATTTTATTCGGTTGTGCTTTGTTGCAAGATGAAACAGAGAAGTCTTTTACATGGTTGTTTGAAACTTGGCTAATGGCAATGGGTGGAAAGAGTCCTGTTTCAATAATTACAGATCAAGATAAGGCGATGTGCGGAGCAATATCTAAGGTATTTCCTAATACTCGACATCGTTTATGTTTATGGCACATTAGAAAAAAGTTTGCTGAGAAGCTTTCACACATATACCATAAAAGTTCAAATTTCAAGCGTGAGCTAAAAAAGTGTATACGTGAATCATTATGCATTGAAGATTTTGAGGAAGATTGGCACCAAATAATGGTTAAATATGATTTGGAAAAAAATGAATGGCTCCAAGGTTTGTATGAAATTAGAGAGTCATGGATTCCTATTTATAATATGAAGACCTTTTTTGCTGGGATGAATACAACACAGAGGAGTGAGAGCATAAATGCATTTTTTGATTCTTTTGTTGATTCTTCAACCACACTGCGAGATTTCGTAGTAAAGTTTGACAAAGCAGTGGATAGTCTCTACGAGAAAGAAAAAAAAGAAGATTTTGAGTAGCGACATCGATCACGTCTCTTAAGTGTTAGATCAAAAATTGAAAAGCAAGCGGCAACTATTTATACTAGAAACATCTTTAAGAAGTTTCAGGACGAGCTTGCAAAGGTTAGCCACTTCATCAAGGACAAAATCGAGAAAAATGGGTCTCAATATACATATAAAGTAACTAATTGTGATAATACTCGAGAGTCATATACTGTTTATGTGGACCTTGATACAAGGGCTGCCAAATGTGGTTGTCAACTTTATGAATTTATGGGCATATTATGCAGACATATCTTGATGGTTTTTCAATCAAAAAATATTATTGAAATTCCAAATGAATATATTTTAAAGCGTTGGACAAAGGATGCTAATATTGGTATTATATGTGGTATTAATGAAAACAATTCAGTACGTGAGAGTACTAAATCAGCAACTCTTCGAAGTATGCATGTGCTTAGCCAAGCAAGTTTATTATCTGACCTTGCAAAATCTGAGAACATATATGAGTTTATATCTCCAGAGCTTGAAAAGATCATCAAAAAGGCCAGAATGATGGACTCCGAAAGACAACTAGAGTTTCAGAAACAACGTTTGAAGATGAGAGCATGTGTGATCCAACAACTGAAGAAGCTGAGTTCAATATTCGAGATCCGATAATGGCACAAACTAAAGGAAGACAAAAGGACAATGCTCAAGTTTCTCAACCTGGAAGAATCAAAAGCGGTCTGGAGTTATCAATGAATCGTATCTCAGCAAAAAGAAGAACATGTCAAATATGTGGAGAAGAAGGTCATAATCGACGAAGTTGCAAGCAAAAAATAAGCGATGAAGAAACTATTTTCTCTCGTTAAATTAGAGGTAAGACTTTAAAAATGTTTTTGTGTATATGTTTCATGTTATTTTCTACATGTACTTATTTAGTTTTTTTCTTTTTTTTTGAATCAGATGTAACATGCTGCTTGGGAGGCATTGGTTGGAGTTCTAGTAGCAAACAATTTACAATTACTCTCTCTTTCCTTTTCTTTTTTTAATTTATGCTTTGACGTTACTATGAATGTGATTTAAGGAAAGTGTATTTTGCTAACTTTTATTTGAATAATACTTTTAAGTGAACAATTGCCATTCTCCCTTTCCTTTTCTTTTTTTTAATTTATGCTTTGACGTTACTATGAATGTGATTTAAGGAAAGTGTATTTTGCTGACTTTTATTTGAATAATAATTTCTTTTTATTTGAATAATACTTTTAAGTGAACAATTGCCATTTGACTCCAATGATCCATTGAGTTCCTAATTATCTTTGTCTACGGTTTGTCTCGGCCAAACTTGGTTACGCTGTAGGATTTTGTGATTTCGGTTGGTACAGATGTTGCGTTACGAATTACTCATAGCATTGCATAAAGAACTTAAATCACGCGATTTTGCTACACTCTACAGCCTTCATTTATATAACTAAAGCTCCTCTCTTTCTAGCGTTATTTACCGATGTGGGACTTCTAGTTTGATCCCATATCAGTTTCACTAATTAAATCTTTCACTTTTGTTTTCCTAATAATAATAAGTAACAAAAATCCATTTTAATGGTTGTGATAATTAGCACGATGAAGTCTAATCTTTAGCTTGAAAGCATGAAATTCTAACTGCATACATATTGTAGGAATAACTTAAATTCTAACTGCAATATTAACCGGACCTACGACATCCCTCGCCCTTCTCTAAAACAATTTTCTTTAAGGCTCTTCGAAGAAATAGTTAATAGAAATAAACTTAAAGAAATGAGGTTGTTATAGGATGAGCAAAACGACAATTAAGTTCGGACAGCAGCCACAAAATTAAGTTTTCGACTAGTATAGGAAAAGAGAAGATGAAAGTTGTGATGTTGAATAGCTTGGGAAGTGAAGCATAAAATAGTGGTATAGCAAAAAAAAAAAGGCAATTAGGTTTTGGAGTAATGAAATAGGGGTAACTCATGTGCAAGAGAGCCCTAAGAATAAACATGTAGAATCCGTAAAAAAAAAAAATAGAATCAGAGAATTTTTGGAAAGGGATTAACCAAAAGAAGAAAGAATAAATTATTTCTAAAAATAAAAGGTGGGTCACTTGATCAAGCATGTGAGCACTTAATGAGTTTATGGGAGCCGTTAGATTAAAACCGTATTAATGGCTAGGATTTGGTGTCAAATTTAATTTGACACCTTGGTGTCATTTGATCCTATCCCTATATATATATATATATATATATATATATATATATATATATATATATATATATATATATATATATATATAACCTCTTTCAACTCTTTTGGGCCGGCCTTTTCGCTTTCGAAAAATACTCTCAATTTTCAATACAAATAACACATTTAACAAATAGATAAGAATAATTTTAAGGACAAAACTTAGGTACAATTCTTTATGTGCTTTTCGTATGGTTCTTAACTAAAAATACATTTTTTTTTTATATAACAAACTTTGAGAAAATCATGGATTTAAGGAAATCATGGTGAATTTAGTTAAGAACCATACGAAAAGCACCTAAGGAATTGTACCTAAGTTTTTTTTTTCCTAATTTTAAATATTAAAAAAATGTAACAAACACGATATGAATATTTATAAAGTTTATTTCCTAATTTTATATATATGTCTGGTTTTTTTTCTTTATCCTTTAAAAAGTGTAACAAACTAGATAAGTATATTTATAATTACGTTTTCATATTCCCAATTATATTCTTAAACTACTTTTTCTATAATAAAGATTGTTGATGATGTCATTAAAAAAAGAATTTATTATATTTTTTGTTATATTGTTGGTGTCATTGAAATAATCTTGGTTTTTTTATTTGTTATAACTTGAAAACAACAAACATTTATATTTTTTAGTTTTAATCAAAATCAAAATTTCATAAAAAAACACCGTTCATAATTTTCAAACGTTAGCGCAATAAAAAGAACGAAAAAACGTGCACGTGAGTGTCCGTTATAGAATTTGGGAGTGAAATAAGGGTTAGGGGTTGAAAGGAATTTGGGGGTGAATGGGAGGAGAGGAAGCTCACCAAACTGACGGAAACATTTGATTTTCATTTTAATAAATTTTTCTGGGTTGTTTTTAGGTTTGATTGAAGTATTTATGAAGTTGGTGAACATGAAGAGGAAGAGGAAGAGGATGAAGAAAAGTTGAAATAAACTAGATCGCCAACCCGTGCACCGCATGGGTCTTTTAGAGTTGAAGATGAAAATATTTTTTAACCATTCATATTATATTTTTTATGATATCTACATTACGGTTCCAATGAGATTGAGGTGTCTCATGAATTGCTTGTACTATTTAAAAATGATTACATAGGTGAGATAAAATAGATCATATATGGTATCATGAAAAACCTACATAGAAATGGCACCAAAATTTTCAAACTTAGCATACTACATATATACTGTGTTCGCATTTTGATAAGCGAACAAATCTATCCGTGTAGAAATTCACATCCATGAAATAACTACTTACTACTCCCTATGATTTACTGCATAGCATGATCTTGTGTACAAATATTATGTGCCAAAAACCAAAACAACCCAGCTGTTAGTTCCAATATGATGTGAAAAATTGTTACAACCCTGGAAATTCCAATTGGACTTATAGCATATAAAAACACATGCACCTAGATAATTGGATTAGAATTCTAATGCATTCACGTTTTACTACTTTCTGCTGTAACTGCCTTAGTGATTTAGATTCCTTTTTGATGCTTTCATGAATGTACTGATAGTACTATTAGTTCCCATTTGGGAAAGGAATGAATAAGCAATGAAAATTGAAGAAAGTATTTAGCTTAGTATAGCAGCTTTAATTTACAAACCTTATTACTCTCTGTCACTCTCACACTGATATTCCTTTTCATTAAGCTATTATTAGTGGCCTGCAAGTTTACTCTCTGAAGTTGCCAAATACATGAGGAATTTCATTTGGAGTGGCAACTGTTATCAACACAAAATATGTACTCTTTCCTGGTCAAAGGTTTGTCAATCCAAGGATACTGGAGGGCTTGCAGTCAGAGACCCTGCTCAAGTCAACAGAGCATCTCTTCTCCTTCTTACTTGGAAGCTAATCACATCTAATGAGCAGTGGGCCCATATTTGCAGGGCCAGGTTCCTTAACAACTACACCCCTAAATCACGAGTATTACTTTTCCCACCCTATGGCCTTCTCGCGCGCCCTGCAAAAATTCCAAAAATACCCCTGGTCCGGATTACATTTTCAGTACAATATTGTTAGTTTTTCCGGAACATAAATTCCGGACAAATATGGTATTCATATTTTGTGTCTTTCTTTGATGTCAAGGGTCTCTGTTGACCGTTATATGAACCTCACACAAGCTGCAATGCAATTGCAGGGTTCATAGGAACGGTCAACAATGACCATGACACCACAAACACTCCTAAAAGCTACCTAAAAAACTTAAATTTTTTGAAGAAATGTAAGAAAGGATGTGAAGAAGAATGAAGGAAAATGTTGAAGATCCAAGCCTTTTTATAGCCTAAAACAAGTACTAGGTGATTTGTAAGTAAAAGAAAACGTGTTTTTCATTCAAAACCGTCCAAAAAACGCTTTAAAACTCAACTAACCGGCCAAACCTTTTGGTGAAACGTCACTGGCCAAGTTGTTACTGAGTGCTTCCGGATTATATAATCTGAAATGTATGCAGTATTTCCAAATTATATAGTCCGAATGGCACCAGAATAACATAAATAATGAATCTTTTGGGAAGGTGGTTCGAAGAGGAGCTTTTGAACTCGATCTTGCCGGCCTGCCAACTGACATGTTACGATCGGCAGGCCGACATGATCGAGTTCATAAGAACCTCTTCTTATGAACAATGCAATCAAATCATAATTTTCATAACAATAAATACCAAACTTATTTTTGTAAATCTAGAAGGACTATCTATATATTTTTGACAGCATGCTCAGGATCTTCATAATGCCGTCAAATAGAGAGCTAACTCATCCATTCACGACAGCATTAGAAAGATCCTGAGCTTGATGACAAAAATTTGCATGGTTTGCTTTGGTGTGTTTGTGTGTTTTGCTGGTATTGAAGATCAAAACCGGAGAGGGTGTATTTATAGAGGTCCTTGGATGTTTTGGACCACATAAAATCTTAGTGCAATGTGGTCCATACAAAAGAATCCTATGCTGAAGCAATCCGGATTATACAATCCGAACCAACCCTCACCATACACAACGTCCCAAGTTTCACTTTCGGACACCCCATTATCGTCTTTTTCCGGAATACGTTATCCGGAATGCATGTGTTATCCGAATTATATCTTCCGGACTGCACCGGAAGCTTTAGGCCGGTGGTCTGCACCACAAAGAAAACGTTTTTCAAACGTTTTGGGCAGTGGTCAAGTGTAAAAACACGTTTTTTGACCGACATTGATGGCCTCCCACACGTTTTTTAACCCCCTCCCCTATAAATATGGTTCATTTTCTCAAAAATTTTCACACCTTCTTCTTTCTTCTCTTCTCATCTTCTACAACGATGTGTTTCCATCGTTGGCCTTTCATAGAAAGAGGCCTCTTTGGAAAAGCATCAGGGGTCATATGATCGGTCAATAGGGTGGGGGTCAGTTTGAATCTGAGATTGGTTTGCCTGGGTGTCATGTTGACCATCATGGTCTCTTGTTTCCTAGAGGCCCCTGTGCCCCCTCTGTCTCCCCACCAACAGATTTTCTTCTTCACCGCCATCTTCTTTCCTCCCACCCTCTTTCCTCTTCATCAGTGGCTGGAGTTAGAGCTGGAGCCACTGGTATAGCTTATGTAATAGGATAGGATTAGAAATAGATTTAGGATATTATGTAATAAGCTTAAAAAGCTTGAAAGCTTGAAAATTATTGTAATGTATTGTTCATATATTAATAAAATGATTTTTTTTATGTTTTTGTCTTTTTATTTATGTTTTTTAGTTTATTTGCATTTTCTTTTACGAATTGTAGACCTTACAATTGCAAAAGTTCTAATAAAACACTGTTCCGGAATATACAATCCGGATATTCTGCAAATAAATCCGGAAAACAAAATCCGGACAAGGGGTAAAATTGGAAAAAAAATAGGGTGCGCGAGGAAAGGCATAGGATGGGAAAAGTAATACTCCTAAATCACATTATATCACCTCATCTGTTTGGCCTGGCCTGAAGTCCAATATCCAGTAAATTTTTTACCACTCTATCTGGACTGTGGGAAATGGCAGAAACATCAGATTCTGGTCTGACAAATGGCTAGACTCACCTATAGCTGAGCACTGGAATATTCCCCCATCTTTGATCTCTGACATTGAGCTGAAAGTGGCTGACTTCATAGTTAATGGTACTTGGTGTCTTCCTGACTACATACAACAAAAAGACCCTGCTTTAGCTGCTAAAATTAAAAGCATCACCCTGCCTGCAGATGATATTCCTGATGTGCTCCATTGGATTTCTGCATCTGATGGTCAACTTACCAGCAAAATTGCTTACTCCTCCTTGTTTGGCAATGGACTGAGAGTTTCTTGGACCACTCTTCTTTGGAATAGCTACATTCCTCCCTCTAGAGCATTTATCACATGGAGGCTTCTTAATAACAAAATTCCTGCTGATGAGAATCTGAAGAAGAGAGGGTGCATCATTATGTCTATATGCTGCTTCTATTTTAAACAGGCTGAATCCTCCTCACATATTTTCCTTGATTGCAGTATCACTTCTAGACTATGGGACTGACTTAGTAAGGGGGATGGACATTCCTTTGAATCTCTCTACTTGTCAGAATCTGCTTCTTGGCTCCATGGGACAAGGCAGCAAAATGGTTTGCCAAATCTTGAACTCAGCGATCATCCATACCATATGGGCCATATGGGTTGAAAGAAATCAGAGATATTTCCATGACAAGCATCAAGCCATGACCACTTTGTTTAACAATATTTTGGCAGAGGTCAAGCTTAGCTATAGCCTCTGCTTAACCAATGGCAATTCCAATATGCATGACTACAAAGTATCTAGGTTGTTTGACATCCCCTTCATGACAAAACAGGTCACTATCAGGCAGGAGGTCCATTGGTGTCCACCACCTGCTAATGTGATAAAGCTCAACTGTGATGGCTCAGCTTTAGGGCCACAGTCTTGTGGTGCAATTGGCATTGTCATCAGAGACTCCAATAGTTCTTTTCTATGAGCCATTTCTAGTAACATTGGACATGCCTCAGCTCTTGAGGCAGAATTTTCAGCTTTTCTGCTAGCTATTGAAGCTGCTATGGAGATGCAGTTGACTAATATATGTCTGGAAACTGGCTCTATTAGAGTAGTTAATGCTTACAACAACAACGCAGGGATCCCTTGGCAGATGCGAGCAAGGTGGTACAACTGCTTGAAGTTCTGCAATAACATTGAAAGCTCTTGTGTTCGTGTGCTCAGGGAGGGGAATCAGGTTGCGGATGCCTTAGCCAAGAATGGACAGGGTCTTGCTATGTTCTCCTCGCAATGGTGGCCCTCACCCCCCACCTTTCTTCTGGCTCTTCTCTATAGGGAAAGTGTAGGGTTAGCTTAGTCTAGATTATCTACCGATTGATTTTATCCTCCCTCTGTTTTGAGGAGCTTCTGTCTCGGTTTTTATGTTGTTTTTGAATTGTTTGTTGTAAGTGGTTCAGGCGGCACCTGATTTTTTAATACATTTTTAGCTTTATAAAAAAAAAGCTACTATTAAGATCCTATCGTTTGCCTCACAGTTAATGTCACAATACATCATTGGTGAATGGTGATCATGTTCTTTCTTTTTGAATAGAAGATGCACATCAGTATTTTTTTTCCCCTAAAAGCATAGATGTCAATGAAAACTAAACAAAAGACATCACAACTAACTTTACAAAGACAACGAAGCTTTAAAAAATGAATTTGACAGAGGGAAAGATTATCACTCATTTACAACATCTTATTATAAACATCTTCTCATCATTTGAAAATACAAAAATCTGAAAAGTGATCTAATCAAGAGAATGAAATTGTTTGAAAAAATATGGATTGAAACATTAAAATTTTGTCCTTGTCCTTGTCGATACAATGAAGTTTTAACAGTCCTTGTCCCTGTAATCAATAAATGGAAGGACTAAGAAATTTTTTGAAACAATTGGTGCAAAACAAATAAAATTAAGAACGGATAAAAGTTCATTGTATACTGTCCAAAAACAGGTTGCTAACTCACCAATACATGAACCTTAAAAGTAACATGGACACCATAGGACTTGAACAAACAAAAATAGCAGCAAATAAGAACTTTCTGCTGCACCAAAACCCCACCAAAAGTGTAAAATTAGCAGCATAGAATAACATGTTGCTGCAACAAAACCAGAAAATAACTCTACAAAATAATCTAAAGGCCTGCTCGTGACTAAAGGACGAAACACCATTATGTACAAACAACTAAAAACGCACAAACCTACTCCTACCAGCATTCTTGGTTATCCAAAACAGATGACATGAAGCAATAACTGGAAAACCTTCTGCAAACGGATCAACAACAGCCCTGCAGAAACCAAACAAAGCTTAATTCATAAACCAAACTACATGTTGTCCTGTCACCGTAGATCCTTCCTTTGCTAGACAATCTGCCTCTTGGTTTGCTTCCCTATTCAACATCTTTCATAACCAACATCAGATTTTATAAGTTGTTAGATTATAATCTCAGTTTCCACGGACTCTCACGAAATTCAAACGATGTCAAAACAGGGATGCATGATTTGGCCATTAATTTAAACCATAAAACAGTAAATTAGCACTAGATAGATTGCATATAAAAGACACCGGGTTGAAGCACCTATATATAGAAAAAAATTCATGAACAACTAATTGACCATCTCAATTTGCATGGGTCTATTTAACAGCACAATTGCATTGAGACATTAGTTTTGACAGCAACACATCTTGGACATTAGCTTCATGGTGTTAGTATATTTTTCTTTGTTGCTGCTCAAATCATGTAGATCCAATCAAGTACTTTAGACTTCAAAAGGTGAGCTCAAGTATCTGCAATCATGTAAATTAGCACTGAAATCAAGTATATCTTGAAGCAATTAACATTAATATGGTGAGAAAAGAGCCTTCACACTTTTCCCATATGAATAGGCCAAAGACACCAAACCTGCATTATCAAATCACCATGATGTATTAGATCAAGTTTAAATTAATTGGTTTATTTCATACTCTAGAATTTAATATAGAAGGAACATGTTTAAAGTGAGATATTATATCACTCACGTGTAGCTGGCTTGTGCCAATGGATGAAAACAAATTTAGAATTATGCAGCACATGAAGTTATACAGACAACATATGTCTACATAAATATTGGAAAATTAAGCATGAAAAAACATATATAAGGAGCTAGTAAGCAAGCAATACACATAAGCATCAGAAAATTTGATTAGAGGACAAAATATTGGTGTGTTTGAAAAGAAAAAATAGCCAAATTATCAAAAATAGATAGAAAGAGATAAGAATACACACCTATTATAGAATCTCCCATGTAAGTCACCAAATTATCAAAATTTACGAAAGAGATAAGAATAGACACATATGACAGAAACTATAAAATGTATAGCTTCAAATTTAAAATCTTTCATTACATTTTGTAAAACTCATCACAACATTTTTAGGTAGCTTAATCAAGATTATAAGGCTGAAAGAGCAGAATATTGTAAGTTATGACACATCATAGATTCAATTTTTTAGCTTAATCAAGATCGTAATGCATAACTTTAAACCTAAACCGTGGAAGATAAATGATGAAACATTTCCAAAACTCAGTTGAGTGTGGCAGAGAATCAACCATCAGGCAAATATGTGTTGAAAGTTCAATGAAGCATTATAACAAACAGGTGGGGAAGGGAAAACTGTAAAAGTAAGCAAAAAAACTAATTCCGACAAAATTGGGTTACCTTTGTTAGTTATATCTTCTACATCTTGTGGTTGGTTCCTGTTCTTAGGAATATTTGCCAAAGCTGAAACAAAAACCAAAACAGCAACCATAAGTAACAAAAACAAAGTAAACTGCAAAGTAAAACATTATGAGCAAGCACAAAAACAGGCCTCGTCTCATAACTATAGCTCATAACTTTCTATACAACACTTTGATGACTAATCTAGAAAATGGGTAGCTTAAAAATTTCACAAATGAAAACCAATAATTTTGAGTTGAAAAAGTTCAAATACATAAAGGATTGATCATATTCTACACTCACAACATTGAAATCTAATCTAATCATACTCAAATTAGGTCAAAACAATCAAAATTAAAAAAACTCAACCTCTTCATCATCAAACTTGCAGATAGTTTCATCAACTTCCCTCTTATTTTCAATTGTCCTTTATGTATCGATTCATGCTTGCAGATAGTCTTCAGCACCTTCTTCTTTGGAAGCTGCAACAACACAGAAATCTAAAATCAAAACCAAACAATCAAAATAACAACAACGATTCAATGATAGAGAGCAAACCTTTCACCGTTCTGGTTTTTCTCTTGGAAGAATTATCTTCGCCGCCGGAATCGTTGCTGCGCTTCCTGTTCCCACCGAAAGCCAATCAGAAATTTTGGGAAGGTTGCCGGTGGAATCATTAATCACAGCAGCAGTGTCTCAGAGAGAAGGAGAGAGGGAGAGACCTGACCCTGCGGTAATACGTGATTGCATAGGGAATTTGTTAGGTTAAATTATTGCTAAACAAAATTAAGCTTTAGGGTTAAAACAGTAAATTCAAGCAATAGGGTTTAGGTTAAAATTAGGGCTAAAACAAGCTTTCAGGTTAACTTTTATAGATATGACCGTGCGGTAATACGTGATTGCATAGGGAATTTGTTAGGTTAAATTGTTGCTAAACAAAATTAAGCTTTAGGGTTAAAACAGTAAATTCAAGCAATAGGGTTTAGGTTAAAATTAGGACTAAAACAAGCTTTCGGGTTAACTTTTATAGATAAATAGATGGAAAATTCTATGAAGAAGTCAGGCAAATGACTTCTTCGGTGAAGTTACCCTACATCCAATAATAATGTGCCACATGTCATGTGTGTTGACTGTTGCTTGGAATATAGTGTGTACCTGCTCAATATGTTCCACTGTAGACTAGCTTTTTTGAACCATCAGATTAATCACCTCACTGGTGTTATTGTGTGTCTTTCACACTATATTTATTTCCTTTCTCCTTTTTGAATTTTTCTTCCTTCTATTTCTTTTTTTTGGTTACAGAAAGTTTAGGTGGGTTCGGCTCCGGTCACCACCAGGGTCAGGGCACGCCTCCGGGCCCAAAGGGCACTTATAGAGGTACTTACAGATCACCCACCAACACTGCCCTCACATCGGCAGAGGGAATCGAACACACAACCTTCTGCAAGGAAGTTGCCCGTTCCTTACCAACTGAGCCAACGTGTGTTAGTCTTCTTCCTTCTATTTTAAAAATTATTTAAATAAACCTTTTTATAATAATCCTTTTTATAAAAAATATTTCATTATTAAAAATAAAAAAACCCAGGAAGATTATGAACATCATCACCATCTTCATACCTTCATCATCTTCTTTATTGAACAAAAAACAAAATAGCTACTCAAATACACCTCCAAATAACATGAATCTCAATATTATCTTCATCTCCATTTTCTTCTCAAGGCAAAAGTCAATTACCCTAATTTAAATCCAACTCTTGATGGACACAAGAGTCAGATCAGATTTGATTTCAAGCGCGAGTTTTGCTATTATGTCACTCTGTTTGTCAAAGCTTTGTCATTCTGATATCGAGTTTGATCTCCTAAATTTTTACTGCGCACTTCTAATTTAATGGATTTTACAAATTGTGTCTCGTTTCTCATTTAGCACAATTGTGTCTCGTTTCTCATTTAGCACAAACAAAATGTTTTTTGTTTAAGAATCTGTGTTTAAATCTCAAATTTCAGTGTTAAAATTGCTTGAATTAGTGATTTTCATGTTTTGGGTTACGTGGGTCTTCAACCGAGTCGAGCTGACCCGTATGAAGGTTGAAGATGAAGTTAAAAAAAAGAGGAAAAAAAGTCTGAAAAAATTAATTTTGGTGGCAACAAAAAATTGAAGAAAAAAAAGAGGAAAAAAAGTCTGAAAAAATTAATTTTGGTGGCAACAAGGTTTGAACCCGTGACACATTACCCAACACACAACTTTCCACTAGACTACTTGAACCATTTGATATATTTTTGCATTTAACAGAAATATATTATATTAAATTCTGGAGAACTAAAATTTGCCATGTGCCCTTACCATGTCAGCATAATTAAAAATCCTTCACTGTACATTTGAGATGTGCACTTATTCTACAACTTCTTGATCACAATAATTAATGCGCACTTAAAAATCTTTGTTTTCCAATGCATTTACTTATTCTTTCAAATACCTTTTGTTTTTCCCACCACTATCTTTAAACCAAAAGTCAAATAATGCATTTATTATTCTTTCAAAGTAAATAAAGAAAAAACAAAAGTTACCAAAAATAAGTCAAACACCTTTTGTTTTTTCCACCACTACATTTTTTCCGTCAGCTACCAAAAATAAAATAAAAAAACTTAGTTTCATATCTTGTATCCAATTATTCATAATCAGTTTTAGTCTTTGTAAAAAAAATAGCAATCAGTTAAATCTGTCCAAATAAAATGACAACACATATGACATATTTTTTTTAAGAAATATGACAAAAAAATGTAATTAACAGCAGTATGTAAACCATAACAAAGTAAATAAAGAAAAGATTTTATAAAAAAATAAAAATAATGATGAATAGGAGATAGATATAGAAAAAAACCATTTTTTCAAAAATAGAATAATAAATAGGACAACTTAAACCCTTAATACATAGTATCTTTCACAACTGTATATTTCTTAATTCCTTAAAAAAGAAAACTACATTATGCCTCGTCAAATGTTTATTTTTTACGAATAAACCTCTCGCCTCCTCAAATTAAATCTCAACAATAATAATATAAATTATAAACTATATTATATACTATTAGTCTAAATTATATATTAATAGAAAAATGAACTGCTTTGCACCCAAGAAAAAACTGAACCGAAAATTATAATAAAATGAACTTTTTTTGTGTTAAAAGTTATAATATTATGTGAAAAGTTATAATATTATGTGATTTTGTATTAAATTTTATATTTTAAAAATTATATACTATTTTTAACTACATATTTGAAAAAACATGTGACAATTATTTTTAGCTGTTAAATAAACAAAAACATGTGACAACGCCTTAAAAAAATAAAACGTGACAAAAAATAAGTAAAGTTACAAATGTCATAAAATTTGTTTCTATAACAAATGCTACTTTATTAATTAATTTTGTTTTATGGACACTGGAATTTTTATCATATTGAGGCATAAAAATTTGTTTTCAAGTGTATAAACAGACAAAAATCATTGCGAGTGGGGTACAAATTTTAACGAATTTTTAAATATAAAACTTTAATGTTGATATTTTGAAAATATTTACGAGTTTTCGAAAATTTCAAAATTTCAGTTCATGTCTCGTTTCGTTCTTATTACATTCAACGGTCTAATTGATTGTATTTGATATCGTTAGTCGGTTTGCTCCATTTTAATCTTCGGAGAAATGTCCTTCCATGTTGAATAGGATTCAAATGCGATAGTTTGTCATATCGACTTACACCGAAGGTTCTAATTTCCAAAATTCCAGTTCATGTTTCGTTCTTATTCCAATAAAGTTATATTCAACGGTCTGATTGATTGTATTTGATATCGTTAGTCAGTTTGCTCCGTTTTAATCTTTGGAGAAATGTCCTTCCATGTTGACTAGGTTTCAAATGTGATAGTTTGTCATATCGACTTACACTGAAGATTCGGATTTTCGAAATTCCAGTTCATGTTTCGTTCTTATTCCAATAAGGTCATATTCAACGGTCTGATTGATTATATCTGATTTCGTTAGTCAGCTGGGTTCGATCTGATCGTCGCATGAATGTCCTTCCATGTTGACTAGGTTTCTAATGGGATAGTTTGTCAGATCGACTTACACAAAAGATTCTGATTTTCAAAATTCCTGCTTCGTTCTTATTTCGATAATGTCATATTCAACGGTCTGATTGATTATATTTGATATCGTTAGTCAATTGGGTACATTTTGATCGTCAGAGCAGTGTCATTCCATGTTGACTATGTTTATAATGTGATAGTTTGTCAGACCGACTTACACCGAAGATTCCGATTTCCGAAATTCCAGGTAATTTGTGTTAAATTGGATTGAATTGGGTGACTCGACATTTTTTTAAGAAATTCCAAAATATTAACATGAATCGAACCATGTACATGGTTGCGCAAAATCGAAATATTAACCAGTGTGTCATCTATCTTTTCATGTGTAGAATCGAAATATATTATATATGTAAGTACTCCCTCCGTCCCATATTATAAGCAAAAAAAAAAATCACACTTATTAAGAAAACTAAAAAATCACACTTCTCAGATCGACTTACCAATCAGATTTGGATCTGAAAAATTCCAGTTCCTACTTCCTTCTTACTATATTAAGGCCATATTCAACGGTATGATTGATTATATTTGTTTCCGTTTGTCACCTAGACTCTTTTCAGTCGTCGGACAAGCGTACTTCCCAGTTGACTAGGTTTCTGAAAGGATAGTTCGTCAGATCGACTTACCAATCAGATTCCGATATGATAAATTCTAGTTTCTACTTCGTTCTTATTCTAATAAGGTCATATTCAACGGTATGATTGATTGTATTTGATATCGTTAAGTCGGTTTGGTCCGTCTTGATCGTTGGAGCAATGTTCTTCCATGTTGACTAGGTTTCAAATGTGATAGTTTGTCAGATCGACTTACACCGAAGATTCTGATTTCCGAAATTCCAGTTCCTGCTTCGTTCTTACTCCAATAAAGTCATATTCAACGGTCCGATTGATTAAATTTGATTCCGTTGGTCGATTGGGTTCGATTTGATCATCGCAATAATGTTCTTTCGTGTTGACTAGGTTTCTAACGTGATAGTTCGTCAGATTGACTTACATTGAAGATTCCGATTTCCAAAATTCCAGTTCCTGCTTCGTTCTTATTCAAATAAGGTCATATTCAACGGCCTGATTGATTATATCTGATAGCGTTAGTCGGTTGGGTCCGTTTTGATCGTCGGAGCAATGTCCTTCCATGTTGACCATGTTTGTAATGGGATGGTTCGTCGGATCGACTTACATCGAATATTCTGATTCCCAAAATTCCAGTTTATGCTTCGTTCTTATTCGAATAAGGTCATATTCAACAATCCGATTGATTATATTATGTTGACATTTATTTTATTAAAATTGTAGTAGATACCTAATTATAATTTTATTAAAAATTCTTTCAAGAAACAATTATTAAAAATAAAATTAAAATAGATAATATTAATAAAACTAATATCTACTGGTTTAGAGTTTTACATTTCCAAAGACATTTTTTTAGGGATATTTCAAAGACTTTTTTTTTTTAATTTGGGAGAAATTCCAAAGACTCTTGTAAAATTTGGAAAACGCATGACTATTTTCAAAATATTAAAATTAATTTAATGTTTCTATTAGATATTTATATTTTATATATAAAATATTGTTAAGTGTTTGCACTACAATCCTTGAAGATTTTCTTTTCATTTTTTTAAGGATTTTTGCCAGCCACTTTGGCCATATGTCCACGTTTTTTTCAATCAAGCTTGGGAATTGAATAGTAATAATAGTGAGACTTGGGAGTTGAAATTAGTCAAGTAATTAAAATTAAAATTATTCACAGTAGAATAACTACAAAAAAGCCTTTGCCCTTTGTTTCTTCGTCAGCCGCCAAGAACCCTAAGCGGTACATTTTCCTTCTTTTGTCATATTTTCCTTCCCAATCTCATCCATCTATAGTCTCAAGCACCTTCTTCCACCCCAATCCAAACCCTCAATTTACAAGATGTAGCCAGTCAGGGTGGTGGTGCGACGAGTGACACCAGTCCTCCGCACCACCTCTAAACGCCAGATCTGTCGGTGCCGGCGTTAAGGTTCCTGTTCTCCGATGGTCTTGTGTGTTTTGGTCGTTTTTGTTTCTTTTTGAAACGACGATGTTTTGGTTGTTTTTGTTTCTTTTCGAAACGACGGTGTCTTTTTTCGTTTTGAATTGTTGCATGTTTTATTTTCTGTTGGTGTTGTGGTGGAGTAAGGCACGGTTTTGGCAGTGATATGAGGTGAAGGTGGTGATGACGTGGTGGTTTTGCAGTGGTGGCGACGATGTTGTTTTGGTGGATCAGTGGAGAGAAGAGTCTGCCTTGTGGTGTTGTGGTGGGGGGTCTAGGATTTGTGGTTACGGGTCTGCGGTGTGGTGGTGGTGATGAAGTGGTGATAGAGAGCATCGAAAACGTCGCAGAAATTTTCGTTGTTGTTTTCGTGGTGGTTGTGTGGTGGCTAGGGGTGTGTGGTGGTGGCTGATGGGAGGGTCAGTGGGGTTTATTGTTTTTCGTGGTGGCTGGTGCTGGTTTTTGGTGAGCATTAATGGTGGTTTTTTGATGGTTAATGATAGTTTTGGTGGTGGTGGTGATGCTTGTGGTGGTTATGCTTTTTGTGGGTTTTCTTATGAGTTTGTTGTTGATGGGGTTTTCAAACACACGCATGTTAGGTGGTGTGGCTTGTTTAAGGTGCGGTTACATGGGTTTTTTGGGAGGTTTGATGGTAGGTTTGGCGAGGTTTGATGGTTGTTTATGCTATTGCGCATGCGTTTAGACTTTAGTTTTTGGAGATGACTTCTTGGTTTGGTGTTTGGTTTTTATTGGTTTCGAGGACCTTTGTGGAGGGTGTTTTTGGTTTGCTTGTAGAAGTTAGTTTTGATACATGGTGTTTCATGTTTGTTTGGGTGTTCCGCATATATACGGACACTTTTCCTTTGTATGTTGCTCTTTAAGTCTCATAGCTTAGCATTCCTTGTGCTTGCTATGATTCTGTGTTTTAAATAAATTTCATTTTAGCTTCTTCAAAAAAAAAATTAAATACTGTATTCAATACTCTTTCAAAAGCACATATATTCCCCATATACATATACATGCGCCTCCTTTCCTTTTCTTTCAATTTGTTGATATTTTTCCGTGATTTTTTCTTCCAAAGCTGTATCCAATTTTTTTTCAGAGGCAAAAGTTGTAAATTTGTGTAAATTTGAAAGAAACCATATCTTTCTCATTTAATAACAATAATTTTGTAAATATGTGTCAAATTATAACACCTTTAATTTTAAAATATGCCAAAATTTAATAAATTATATCAAACATTATGAGTTTATTTTTTTTGTTTTGTGTTTTTTAAGTCCTATTAATGAATCAATTGACTAACTTTTTCATAAAAGCCGTATTTTTCTTTCTCTCATATCAATTGACTAATTTTTTTTCTTCAAAAAAAGCACATCATTTTTAAATGTAATATTTACACAATAATAATAATAATAATAATAATAATAATAATAATAATAATAATAATAATAATAATAATAATAATAATAATAATAATAATAATAATAATAATAATAATAATAATAATAATAATAATAATAATATACATATCATCTTTCCCCCTAAAAAAAATAATGTATCATTTTTTTTAGAAAATATAGAAACTAATAAAGGAAAAAAAATATTTTTCTGGGTTTTTTGTTTTTTATTTTCTAATGGGATATTTTCTCAGATCGACTTACACCAAAGAGTCCAAATTCCTGAATTCAAGTTCCTTCTTTCTTACTCAATTAAGGTCATATTCAACGGTCTGATTGATTATAGTTGTTTCCGTTTGTGACCTAGACTTGTTTCAGTCGTCGTACAAGCGTACTTCCTAGTTTACTAGGTTTCTAATGAGATAGGTTTCCGAAGGGATAGTTTGTGAGATCGACTTCCGTTTGTGACCTAGACTTGTTTCAGTCGTCGGACAAACGTACTTCGTACTTGACTAGGTTTCTGAAGGGATAGTTTGTCAGATCGACTTGATCCAAAGATTCCAATTTCTGAAATTCTAGTTTCTGCTTCGTTCTTATTTCAACAAGGTCATAATCAAAGGTCCGATTGATTAAATTTGATATCGTTAGTTGGTTTTGTATGTTTTAATCGTTGGAACAATGTGATTCCATGTTGGAGCAATATGTTATAAATGACTCAAATGATTTAATTTACAAATTTATAAATAAATAAAATCACCTTACATTTTTATATATATTTATATATAGTAAAAAACAATATAATTCTTTTTTAAGGAAAAATAAAATATAATCTATACTATATATAAAGAAAACTTTCCTTTTATATAACTCATATTCAACGGTCTGATTGATTATATTTGTTTCCGTTTGTGACCTAGACTCTTTTCAGTCGTCGGACAAACGTACTTCCCAGTTTACTAGGTTTCTAATGAGATAGTTTCTTAATGTCACGTGTAGACAATTAATTTTAATTTAAACATTGCGGTAATTATATAAAAGTAATTATATTGATAATATTATGAAATATTTAAATATATTAAATGAATTTAATATGATTAATTTAATGTTTCTATTAAATACTGCGTTTTTTCTTTTATATGCAAAAATCTGTTAAATATTTGCACCGCGTCCGTCACATATTTTATTTGGTTATATCCGCGATGCAAATTTTTATGTATTAATATGAGAAAATCGATATATTTTTTTTAACCGATATTATAAGTTTTTTTAAAACTCATTACTATTTTCAAAATATCAAAATTAATGTAATTTTTTTGTTGAATTATATATATTTTTAAATTATATGCATAATACCGTTAAATATTTATACGATAGTCGTTGTAGTCTTATATGCTTATATGCACGTAATCAAAATTTCCTACTACAATATATTTTTTTCCACATTTTCTACTATAATAGTTTTTTTTTTAAGAAGTTTGTTATGTATTTTTTTAACAAAACCCAATTGCTCCACTTTTTATGAAAAAAATTATTCTTTTTCTACTACTATATATATATACACCCTCCGGTCACAAATATAAGCAAAAATTTATGTTTTAGATTCATTCAATAAACAATGTATGTGGTCTTTATTTTAGACAACATACATCATTTAATGAATGAATGTAAAATATAAATTTTGCTTATATTTATGACAGGAGGGTGTATATATTGTACTAGCAAAAAAGTATGGTAAGGAATACTAGGATTCTAGGGTTTAGACTGATGATTAGATGCCTTGAGAGTGCTCTCAAGAGTGGTATTTATAGCCTGCTATGGGCTTGGGCTTCGGTTGCTTGGTTACCAAGCAACAGGGGTATTTGTGTATTTTGGGCGGTTGCCAGAGGCTTCCAGAAGTTTAATGAGGCGGCGCCCTTTAGGGGGCGCGCCAGGGCTCAGGAATCCTTCTGGAGGGCGCCCAGGCCTTTCTGAAGGGCTTGGAGCCTTTTTTGGAGGGCTTCCACGCCCTTAGGAATATGATGACGGTCCACAGCCCCCCAAGCACAAGTCTTGGGACAAGGCGAAGTGATGATGACGTGCGAAGAGTCTTTCTGGGATCATTTGATTCATTTAGGAACATGATGACGGTCCACAGCCCCCCAAGCACAAGTCTTGGGACAAGGCGAAGTGATGATGGTTTCATGTAATCCTGCTATGCCGCCGGACCATTTCGAAGGATTTCTCCAGGGCGGTTTACGAATGTCACGGAGACCCCGAGGGTAGATATATATCCTGAACTTGGAGCGTTGTACTGAGTCTGTCATGGAATGCTTTGACGGAACCCGAGGGTACATGTTCTATGTGCCCGTATCCTACATGCCCCCCAAGCATGAGTCTTGGGTCAAGGCGAGATGGTTGGTGATCCGGGTTTGCTCCGTGTACGTTTTGTTCGAAGGAGGTCGCCATTAGGCGATCTCGTATGTTCCTTTTGTATGGCGAGCTCCCCAAGGCGCTCTTGGGGTGTTTACGGACCTTTGATATGCCTTTAACCATTGATGTCCGCCACGTGTCTTGATCTTAACTGTGCCTGACACGCTTCCCGAGGCGGCTTTTGCTCTCCCTTAAAAACGGATTTCTAGGTTTTCATTTCTTCATTTTTCATTTGTCCAACGCTCCTTGTTGCTCTCCTCTTCGGTTCTCTTCACGTTTTGTTTGCCGGTTTATAGCATCTGCAGATCCGTCTTCCACTCCTTCGCAGGTACTTATTGACTTCTCATCCCTTCTTTTTCCCTCTTTTTGCATTTTTATGTTTAGAGCGAAAAACGTTAGTTTAGGAGATGGTTCTAATTAGGGAGTGCGATGGTGAGGGGAAACTGGTCCAACCCATTGATCCGATTGAAAAAGAGAACTTGAGGAAAGCGTGCCTGAGGCACGCTACCGGTGCTGATGGGATTATCAATTGGGATGCTTATTACGATGGGTTATTCGGGGAAGAATTGTTTAGTGACCTTTCGAGCGAGTCAAGTGCTAATTCGGGCCATGATAGATTGTGTGTTTCTGTCTGCCACTTCAGGGGCAGCTAAGGAGGACGAGTGCTGGGAAATTCGTCCGCTTCAGGGGAATTCGCGCGCAGTGGAGGGGAAAAGGTTACCTTCTAGGTTAATAGGGATGTCTTTGTTTGCGGAAGAAGTGTTGTTAGAAGAATCCCTTTATGTTGATGTTTCTGCTATGGATTCATTTCGAAGTAAGTTCGATATTTCGGCTACCGGACGGGAAGAGGACGTGGTGCTGTTGTCTTGTGATCCAGACGAGCGCGTGTGTGATCAAGAGATGGCGGGCGAGGGGGACGAATCTTACTTTGTCTATACCGCCGTCTTAGAGGAATTCGGCGTGAAAATTCCTTTCACGCCTTTTGAGATGGACGTATTGAAGTTTCTGAATGTGGCGCCCACACAGATTTTTCCTAATAGCTGGGCGTTTATTCGTGGTTTCGAGATTCTATGTAAGTCGCTGGGTCTTGAGCCTTCTGTCGCTGTCTTTTTCCAATTTTATGGTACCAAAGATGTTAACAAAGGAACCTGGGTAGCTATCTCTGCTCACTCTGGAAAGAGGCTCTTTCCCACTTACGCTTGTAACTTTAAGAAGGAGTGGCGGGATACTTTCGTTAGAGTGCAGGGGTCGCCTGGGTGCTCAACGTCCTCAGTTCTGGTGAACGGCGAGCCAAAGTTTCCTCTTCGGTGGTCCAGTGCCCCTTTGGAGGTGAAAGGGTATGACTTGGATGCGATGTCGCCCTATGAGCATGAGCTAACTCAGTTCCTGGAGAAGGTTCCATTGACAAATATTCATGACCTGTTAAATAGGGAGGGCGACGTTGTCCGCATGGCAGCCTATTTGCGTGAGTGTCTTTCAAAAGTTTCGCATTCGTTTTGGTTTTGTCATTTTATTTGATTTATTCACCTGAGTTTGTTCTACTTTGTACAGGCGAAATGTTGCCCCTTACTGGCGCGGAGATGAGGAAGTATTTGGCTGAGTTGGAGAGAAGTAAG
Organism: Medicago sativa; assembly: GCF_051527215.1. Lineage (NCBI taxonomy): Eukaryota > Viridiplantae > Streptophyta > Magnoliopsida > Fabales > Fabaceae > Medicago > Medicago sativa. Next base: position 38,812,455 of record NC_140751.1, read on the forward strand.
AACCCTGATGGCTACGTGTCCAGCAGTCCAGGGGGCGTTTCCTTGAGGAGGTTGAAGAGGAAGGAGTCCGTTAAAGGTGATTCTGGTGTGATTGAGGTGGACGATTTAGAAAATGCTGGTGGAGGAAATGCCCCTACTCCGGCAGCCTCTCCCTCGTCTAAGAAGGCGAGGACGGGTCGGGGATCTAAACCTAACAGCAGCCGCCCTCCTTCGGGAAAAGAAATTGGAGGGACTTCTCTGAATGATGACGTGATGGACTCTTTCTGGCATTCCGGATTCGACATTCGCCGGTACAATACTATTCTTGTTTTCTTAGGCGTTGATTCCTTTTGGCCGTTAGGTCTTTGAATTTTAGTGACTTTATTGTTTGATGATCTTGCAGGTATATGAAGGAACAGGTACCCTTTACTAAGGTGGACGTGGAAGCTGGAGTGAAAGCTAAGTGCAGCGACCTAGTGGCAGATATCCATACTGCAGCTTTGAGAACTATGCTGTTGAGCCATTGCTTGGAGACGAAGTATGACCTGGTGGAGAAGAAGCACAATGATGCTGCGGAAGACGTGGAGAAATGGAAACATAAGTCTTCTGGATTTGAAAGCCGCCTTAAGGAGGCGTTGAAGGACAAAGCAGCTGCTGAATCCGCCCTGGAGGAAATGAAGCAGGCTAAGGAGGATGCGGAGGCGGAGAAGGACGCGACGAAAGCTGCGTTAGAAAAGTCAGAGTTGGCGGTAGACGAAGGGCGGCGGGCTCTAGCGCTATACTTTGAGGACGGCTTTATGCGTGCTAAGGAGCAGGTGCTTTTATTTAATCCAGAGGCCAAAGTTGAAGAGCTTGATCCCTTCAAGATCATCGTGAACGGCGAGTTGGTGGATGATGAATAGTCTTGTACTTTTTTATTTGTTTTTATTCGAACTAAGTTTCTTGGTCTGTAGCTTGATATTGGCGGCTTCTTAGAGCGCCTTTTTAAACACTCTTTTATTTGCCCGGCGAGTTGTGACTTTGAATGTTTACATATGCTTATGTCAGATGCGGTATCTCTTTCTTGATGTGGCTTGATATTCTGCAAATGTTTAAATAATTTTATGATTTTCTACGTTGCTTTCGATTTCATTCTATATGTTTAATGCGTCTTTACGAGTCGTTTCTTCAAAAGTGAGAGTTTTCAGCGACTGCGTCTCTTTTTAGATTTAAATCTCTATCACTCATCTGGTACATTTCTTCGCCCTAAAATGTCGACATAAGCATTTCGGCGGTCACGTCGAGACGCCTGGCGTTTATTATTTCGTCCCTTACTCTGAAGGAGGATTTTGCTTCCCACTCTGAGGGAAGATTTTACACTTCCAACTCTGATGGAAGGCGCCTCCTACTCTGAAGGAGGACTTTTGCTTCCCACTCCGAGGAAAGACTTTTTTATTTTACACTTCCAACTCTGATGGAAGGCGCCTCCTACTCTGAAGGAGGACTTTTGCTTCCCACTCTGAGGGAAGACTTTTTTATTTTACACTTCCAACTCTGATGGAAGGCGCCTCCTACTCTGAAGGAGGACTTTTGCTTCCCGCTCTGAGGGAAGACTTTTTATTTTACACTTCCAACTCTGATGGAAGGCGCCTCCTACTCTGAAGGAGGACTTTTGCTTCCCGCTCTGAGGGAAGACTTTTTTATTTTACACTTCCAACTCTGATGGAAGGCGCCTCCTACTCTGAAGGAGGACTTTTGCTTCCCACTCTGAGGGAAGACTTTTTTATTTTACACTTCCAACTCTGATGGAAGGCGCCTCCTACTCTGAAGGAGGACTTTTTCTTCCCGCTCTGAGGGAAGACTTTTTATTTTACACTTCCAACTCTGATGGAAGGCGCCTCCTACTCTGAAGGAGGACTTTTGCTTCCCACTCTGAGGGAAGACTTTTTTATTTTACACTTCCAACTCTGATGGAAGGCGCCTCCTACTCTGAAGGAGGACTTTTTCTTCCCGCTCTGAGGGAAGACTTTTTATTTTACACTTCCAACTCTGATGGAAGGCGCCTCCTACTCTGAAGGAGGACTTTTGCTTCCCGCTCTGAGGGAAGACTTTTTTATTTTACACTTCCAACTCTGATGGAAGGCTAGGCGAGTTGATGTGTCGACGCAGCCAGAGTCCTTAGCAAGGTTGGCGTTGTGGATCCTTTATCTTTGTTCTTTCAGTGAGCGAATTCTGTTTGCATGATAGAAAAAATGTGGAATGAATCATAGATATGAAAAAGGAAAGGGCGCCTCGTTAAAAACCCCTGCCCTTGCAGGGGAAAAGAGTGCCACCCCAACCCTGTATTATTGATAACGTCAAAATATAAGAGTTGCAGTGGTGATCTTACATCATCCTTATTTGGTACATAATAAAATTAAAATGCAAAAGAAAAAGAATTCTAGCTATAGTAGTGACGCAGATTGGCCACGTTCCAAGTGCGAGGTACGGCGTCTCCATTCAGTTCTTCTAACTTATACGCCCCGTGAGCGTATTTTTCTCTGATTCTGTAAGGTCCTTCCCAATTTGGAAATAGTTTGCCTATTCTGGTTGGGGCGACAACTTGCTTGAGGACTAAGTCGCCCTCTTTCATCTCCCTGGGCGTCACTCTGGATTTGTATCGTCTAGCTGCTCTCTGCTTGGCTGCGAATTCCCTGATGTGTGCCTGCTCCCTGACCTCGTCAATGACGTCCATACTTACCGCCATACCTACGTCATTAGCTTTTTAAAGGAAAATAGCGCGTAAATTTACAATAGCAATACTTCCCTGCACTAAAAAATGTTAGTCGCCTGGCGAAATAAGATAGATACCTTCTTCTGAAAACGTATCTCGCCTCCATGTGGGGGTGTCGATTTCGACAGGTATCATGGCGTCTGTGCCATAAACCATAGTGAACGGTGTCTCCTTGGTTGTAGAATGAGGGGTAGTGTGGTAGGACCATAGTACCTGTACTTATTTTGATCGATGCATTTGTTTATATATAGTATAGTAGCTTGAAAGAGATTTAAAACTTTGGAAAGTTGAGGCGAGAGTAAATTGGTTCTTAAAATTATTCATACTTCATGGAGTTGTTCTGCCCACAAACTTTTGGCGGCCTCTAATTTCTTTTTGATCCCGCTAAGAATAACTTTGTTGGCCGATTCGGCTTGCCCATTGGCTTGTGGGTGAATCACCGAGACGAATTTTGTCTGTATCCCTAGGTTCTTGTAGAAGTCCAACACTGTTGAGCTTGCGAACTGAGTTCCATTATCTGACACTATGCATTTAGGTAGGCCGAAACGGCAGATGATCTTCTTCCAGTAGAATTTCTTTACTCTTTCCGCAGTTATCTTGGCGACTGCTTCCGCCTCGATCCATTTGGTGAAGTAATCCACTCCCACTATGAGAAATTTCAGCTGCCCTGGGGCGAGAGGAAAGGGTCCAACGATGTCGACTGCCCATTTGTGGAAAGGCCATGGCGAGTATACAGAGGTCAACTCCTGAGCTGGGACGTGCTTCCTGTCAGAGAACCTTTGGCATTTGTCACATTTCTTTACGAAAGTCGAGCTATCCTGAAGCATGGTGGGCCAATAGTAGCCGGCGCGGAGGAGTTTGGCGGCTAGAGCTCGCCCGCCTATATGGCTACCGCAAACGCCCTCGTGTACTTCCAGAAGGACCAAGTGCGTCTCGTCTTCTCCTAGGCATCGTAGCAAGGGAGTCGTGCGGCCTCTTTTGTAGAGTTTGGACGCTCGCCTTCTGATTGTCTGTTCTTCCTCGTCGTCGGTTGGTGTGAATGATCCTGTAAAATATCTAAGCAATGGTTCCATCCATCCTCCTGTGTTCTCTACGACCTGAAGTACTTCGTCCACCTTCGTACTGGGTGTTGCAACTACTTCCTGGATAACTGTTCTGTTGTTGCCTGGTCGTTTGGTGCTGGCGAGTTTTGCCAACAAATCTGCTCTGGAATTCTGCTCCCGTGGTACATAAATGGCTTCGAAGAAGCTAAATTTCTTGGCGAGGCTCTGCACCTTAGTCAGGTATTTGGCTAGTTGTGTGTCTTTCGTCTGGTAGTCGCACGTGATCTGACTTGTTACGAGCTGGGAATCACTCTTGGCTCTTAAATTTTCGGCGCCCATCTCTAGGGCTAAGGTCATGCCAGCTATTAAAGCTTCATACTTGGCCTGATTGTTGCTAGCCTTGAATTCGAATCTGAGGGATTGTTCGATGAGAACGTCGTCCGGCCCTTCCAAGATAACGCCTGCACCACTGCCTTTCAGGTTGGATGAGCCATCTACAGATAAGAGCCATACGAAAGGAGGTTGTTCCTGTACTGGGGAGGCGAGCTCTACTACAAAATCTGCCAATACTTGGGATTTGATGCTCCCCCTTGGTACGAACTGGACTTCATACTCTGAAAGCTCTACGGACCAGGCTACCATTCTTCCGGCCAGGTCAGGTTTCCCCAGTACTTGCCTGATCGGGTAATCTGATTTTACGACGTTCTTGTGACTTTGGAAGTAGGGGCGAAGCTTCCTTGCTGTTACGACGACAGCAAGGGCGAGACGTTCTATCTTTTGATATCGCAGCTCTGCCCCCTTGAACACCCTGCTGACGAAATAAATCGGCTTTTCTCCTGTTGCTGAATCTTCTACCAAGACTGTGCTCATGGCGTTGTCAGATATCGCCAGATACAGGAAAAGAATGGCGTTCGGATTTGGCCGCTGAAGGATGGGCGGACTAGCTAAGAACTTCTTAATTTGCTGGAAAGCATCCTCGCATTCTGGAGTCCACTCGAATCTCTCCTTTTTCTTAATGGAGGCGAAGAAAGAGAAGGCTTTGTCGCCGGCGCAGGACAAGAAACGAGAAAGAGCGGCGAGCCTACCTGCGAGTTGCTGCACTTCCTTGATGTTGGTGGGGCTTCTCATGTTGATGATCGGCTGGCATTTGTCAGGGTTTGCTTCGATGCCTCGTCTTGTTAAGAGGAAACCTAAGAATTTTCCCGCCTGCACTCCGAAAGAACATTTTGCTGGATTCAGACGAATCCTATATCTTCGAACCTGGCTCAATATCTCCTCCAGATCTTCAGAGTGACTGTATCCCTCCTTCGTTTTTGCGACCAGGTCGTCAATATATAGCTCAAGATTTCGTCCTATCTGCGCGGAGAACGCGGTGTCCATAGATCGCTGGAAGGTGGCGCCTGCGTTCTTTAGACCAAAAGACATAACTTCATAGTGATAATTCTTTGTGCTGGTCATAAAGGCCGTTTTTGGAGCGTCCAGAGGGTCCATCCGTATTTGATTGTAACCTGAATAGGCATCCATAAAGCTTAGAGTTTTGTAACCTGAGGCGCTATCGATCGGGTGGTCAATGTTAGGGAGAGGATAAGGATCTTTGGGGCATGCCATGTTCAAATCTGTGTAGTCCACGCACATTCGCCACTTCCCATTTGCTTTCTTAACAAGGACGGTGTTGGCTAACCACGTGGGATACTTTATTTCGCTGATAAAGTGGGCTTCAACTAACTTTTTCACTTCCTCATCAACTGCCTTCCTTCTTTCCTCGCCCATCTTCCTTTTCCGCTGTACTACCGGTTTCACGCCAGCGGCAAGCAATGTCGGGGTCCATCCCTGGCATTTCTGATGGATGCCAGGCGAAGAGATCCAGATTCTTCTTTAGTAGCTTGATCAGGGCGACCTCCTCGTCAGGAGATAGTGACGTGCCAATCTTTGTTGTATGGTGGGCTTCTGGTCCGATGGAGACTTCTTTTAATTCTTCAGTGGGTTCTAGGCGTTCTTACTGGAAGCCTTCTCTGGGATCCAGATCGATCATGTTAACTTCGTGCGTTACCTCACTACTTGACTTCTTTCTGGTCTTTTGCAAACGCAAACTGTTATGATAGCACTCCCTGGCGAGTTTTTGATCTCCTCGAATGGTTCCAATCTTTCCAGAGTCAAGAGGGTACTTCATTACTAGGTACTTCGTGGATAAGAATCTGCCCAACAGGTTGAAGGCAGGGCGACCTATGATGATGTTGTAGGAGCTAGGCGAGTTTACGACGAGGTACCTGACTCGAATGGTTTTGGCGTGAGATCCGCTTCCGAAAGTTGTCTTTAGGGTGATGTATCCCCTCACATGAACCTGCTCGCCCGTGAAGCCTGCCAGAGTTCCTCTGAAAGGTTGCAGCTGCTCCGGGTCTAGCCCCATTCGATCAAATGTGTCGTAGTAAAGAATATCCGCAGAGCTTCCTGGGTCTATCAACACCCGCTTCACGTCCCACTTGAAGATTTGTAAAGTGACGACCATGGGGTCGTCGTCGTGGGGTACTACGTCTCGATAATCTTTGGGCGTGAAGGATACCTCTGGTTCGTGCTTCTGATCCGTCTCTTCATACTCCTGGCACAACATTACCTGCCTCACATATTTCTTTCGCGACGAACTTGACTCCCCTCCTCCGGCGAAGCCGCCTGAAATAGTGTTTATGGCGTGTCTTTTTTCGTCGTTCACTTCCTCCTTTTTATGGTCTGTTTTTTGTTTATTCTCGCCCCTTCTGTCCCTGACATACCCTCTTAGCTTCCCACTTTGTATTAGTCGCTCGATTTCTTGGCGAAGATGAATGCACGAGTCTGTGTCGTGTCCTCGTACCTTATGATATTTGCACCATTTGTCTTCATCCCTTCCCATGACGGGGCTGCGGGCTGGCAAGGGCTCTGGGATCAGCCTTGCTTCGAAGACCTCCTTCATGATACGCTCTGGCCTAGTATTTAAGGGCGTGAAGTCCCTTTGATAATACGGATTGAACGGTCGCCTCTCCGGCCTTCTGTAGGGGGCGCGATCTCTGCCAGCTGTTGGTTGATAAGGTCGCCGTTCTGGATTGCTTGCGCGCTCCTTGGCGTCTCTGGCCTTCTTTTCTGCGTTGCTCTCCTCGCCCTTGATGTAGCATTCTGCCCTGGCTATAACTTCTTCCATGGAATCCGCAGGTTTCTGGGCTAGAGACTCGTTGAACTGCCCTGCCCTTAGTCCGTTTTGGAAAGCTCCTACGAACACTTCCTGGTTGGGGTTGATTACCTTGATGGTTGTATCGTTGAACCTAGCCAGGTAGTCTCTGAGGGATTCATTATGCCCTTGTCGCACATTGAAAAGGCTAGTTGCTGGGACCTTGCGATGTCGACTAGCGGAGAACTGTTGTATGAGTTTTCTGGTCATGTCCTGGTAGCTGAGGATGGAGAACCGTGGGAGATTCATGTACCAGCGTAAGGCGGCGTCAGTGAAAGTACCTGCTAGCAATTTGCATTTCAGAGAATCGGGAGCCCCGACAACCGCCATGCGTGTATTGAAGGCCGTGACATGCTCCATGGGGTCGTTCTTTCCGTCGAAGGTGGATAGGTGGGGCGGCTTGAAGCCCTCTGGAACTGGTGCGTCCCAAATTTCAGTGGATAATGGTTGTGGTTCAGGGTCATCTAACTCGCCATGGTGTGATTCTTCTTTTTCCTCCAGTTGCTTTTGTTGCATGGTCTCCATTGAGGCCTGAAGGGCATCGTTGTGATCCTTCAGTTGAGCGAGTTGGGTTCGCATGGATTCCAATTCTTCGGCTGTTGCCATGATGAGAGGCTTTTCTCTAAATCGTACGTGAGGTGCGATTTAGGTTGGTCGAAAGGGGTTAGGGTTTCTAAATCGCAAAGGAGTTTTACGATTCAGAGGTCTAGTTTAAGGGTTCCTAAATCACGATTTGCGATCCAGAAACGTGGTCAAGGTTAGTTTTACCTGTTTCCCACAGACGGCGCCAACTGTACTAGCAAAAAAGTACGGTAAGGAATACTAGGATTCTAGGGTTTAGACTGATGATTAGATGCCTTGAGAGTGCTCTCAAGAGTGGTATTTATAGCCTGCTATGGGCTTGGGCTTCGGTTGCTTGGTTACCAAGCAACAGGGGCATTTGTGTATTTTGGGCGGTTGCCAGAGGTTTCCAGAAGTTTAATGAGGCGGCGCCCTTTAGGGGGCGCGCCAGGGCTCAGGAATCCTTCTGGAGGGCGCCTAGGCCTTTCTGAAGGGCTTAGAGCCTTTTTTGGAGGGCTTCCACGCCCTTAGGAATATGATGACGGTCCATATATATAATAAGAAATATGATTACCACCAAAACTCCTTAATTAACCTTATTAAAATTCACTAAATCACTAAATTAAGGGTTTTAATTGTCATTTTATTCTACCATGACATCTCCTAATCAGACTAAATAATGCTCACTAATTTTTTTTCAATGAATTTTCATTTAATTTTTTTTTTGGTAGTGACATATTTTTTTTGGTAGTGAAAAATGCGTAAAATTTTCATTTAAATTTAAAAATCATAATGTACTCCACCAAATCTTGATTTAGATATTATTAAAAAAAATATTACAAACTTTTTAAAAAATGGAGTAATTTGACATTATTTATACTTATATATATGTTACTATTTTTTTTTAAGAAATGTCTATTACTAATTATGTAAATATAAATATAGTAATAATTTATTCAAAAGATATATATATATATATATATATATATATATATATATATATATAATGGTAATAATAACATTACGTTATTTCTTATGTAAAAAAATATATGTTATTTTAAATCAAAATATTTAATATGTAAAAAAAGTTCAACTTACAATATGCTATTATAATACTTCAAAAGTTTAAAGTTTGTAAAAAAAAAACTTCATGGTGTGGCGGTAGAAATACTTTTTTTCAATCTCATGTACGCAGTTCGATCTCTAAAATTCCAATTCTTTTTCAATTCTAAATTTTTCTATCATAAGAAAAATCGAAGAAAATGAAATGATTCCATATTGGAGTTTGAATGACCGTTTTTCATGGAAAACGATGTGCATTGAAATTGAAAACATACTCATAACTATCATTAAAAATGTTTAATATGCCATAAAGAATCAATTAAGGCGTAGTTGACATAGAATTAAAACCTATATAGCAGTTAAATAGATTTATAATGCATATGTTTCATGAATTAATCTGATGTTGTGATGGTAAAGTCATTCGTTGAGCGTTGAGGGTACAGGGGTTGTGGGTTCGATTGATTCTTGCGTATGGCTAATTTTTTTTATTTTATTTTATTTGCGAATGGCCAATTTTTTTTTTTTTAATGTTTCATCTTCTAGCTCCAGACGGGTCGTAACGACCCGGTTTCAACCCATGCGATCAGAAACAAAAAAACCTTACCTTTAACTTATTTTATCACCAAAAATTCAGTTCGAACACATAATCATGAACAAAACAACTTATCCTTTTGATTACAAACAATTTTCCGCAACTTTAAACACTCAAAGTGAAATAAATAATTTTTATTTGAACAAAAAATATCTAAATTTGGAGAAAACAAATTTGCAAAAGAGAGGTTAACAAATCGTTGATATAATGGAATAAGAAGATTGAATGTGTGTTTGGATGAAATGGTTCTCGTTGTTGTTGTTTTTGTGGACGTTTTGGGGTGGTTGGTGAAATGGGTCACTTCTATGTTGTTGTTCTTGACATTTTAGTGTGGTGGTAGGTTTACTTTGGTAGATCTGCAGCTTCATAAAACACAAGACACATTGCAACTTTACCCTATCATCATCATGTATGATGCTTTGTGATGTAAACAATGAAGGTTTGAAAATAAATGTGTTTTAATGGAAATGTTAATTGAATTGTTTTTTTTTTAATCATGTAATTTCATATTTTTTTTAAATCTGGGTTTTTTTCCTCCTCTCATGAAGATGATGAATAAGTTGATGAAGATGATGAAGGTATGATGAAGATGTTGAAGAGTGATTTAATAAAAATTTGGAAGAGAGAGAATATGAATAAATAAAGAAAGATAATTAAAGGGAGAATTGAAATTAGAAAAATAAATCATGTGTAGAGGGTGTACCACAATAACATAGAGACCAATCAAATCTAACCGTTAAGATCTTGAAATAACTTATCTATGGTGGAACATATAAAGCAAGTGATCCATATTATAATTTCTCCCAACATCTGACATGTCATGGCTTGAAATCTGATTGGCCCATTCACACGACTGCACCGATGAAGTCATTTGCCTGACTTCTTCATAGAAGCATGGACTTGATTTGTGGTTACTTAGGCAACAAGTAACAGGGGTATTTAGGTATTTTAGGCGTGCTCTAGAGGTTTCTAGGAGCAAGCAAAGGTGGCGCCTTGAGAAGGACGCGCCTTGGGCTTCAGGGCCCTTCTGGAGGGCAGTGAGGCCTATGTGAGGGTCTAAAATCCCTTCCTGGAGGTCTTTTAGGCCCTTAGGAATATTATGACGGTCCAGTATATTTTTGGTTTAATTAGTTTGTTATACTCTTTGTGCTCGCATGAACGACTGTTAGATATAAAGAGAATACATGAGTTGAGATGACTTTTTTCTTACCTATTTTACCCTTTATTTAAAGTGTCATATTTACTAATTTATCCTTTAATAATATTATTTACAATATTAAATAACAAAAAATCCATTATCTATATCTTCTACACTACATATAAAGAAAAAGACCCCTCAAAAAAAGAAAAAGAGAATACTTAGATACAGTGCCTTGTATACTGTTCAACCTGTCCCTAAAGTAAATAATCTTAAACGGCGTTGTTTAATCAAATTCATGATGCATTAGTGTTCTAAATTATTGTTGTCATTGAAAAATATAACATGTTTGGTAGGTTTGTGTTTAATTGAATTTGAAAGGCATAAATATTTGTAGGTTAAATTTTAATAAAAATTAAAATTTCATATAAAATGTTGTTCATTATCTACATGCATTAGTGTAATAAAAAAGTGAAAAAACGGGAACGCACTAATTGTAATAATATATAGGGTGGGGATATTTTGACTCCAAGAGTAAGTGTAATATCTTACTCCAAATCTTGACCTTTAATTCCCATATTGGTTAATGGCTTAGATTAATTGATATGATAGGCTTTAATTCCATTTTCTATTGTAGTCAACACTTATCACCACAAAATAACAAAATAATAAATGTCTTTTAATTTCTTATTTTTTTTCTTCTACCATTAATTTTTTTTTTCACGCTAAAAAGAATTTTTGAGGGTTAAGAGCAAAACTTAAAAACTCTTTCATGGCAAAAATAATGTTTATCAGTAAAATACACAAATTTATTTATTTTTTTATGCAATTATTGTAAATGAATTAGATATAAGAAAAGATTAGGGTTACTTCCTCTATCGTTTTTTTTTCCGTGACAGATTAGTACAAAAATGTTTTTTCGTGACAGATTAGTACAAAAATGTGTGTTTAGAAAAAACATAAGAAAATATCAGGATTATAATGAAGAAATCAAAAAAAAATATGTCGTATAAAAAATAGTAACAGGAGAAGAATAAATATGCAATTCTTTGAATTTTACAATTGTTTTCTTTAAAAAAAATATGCAATTTTTTTAGCGTAAAAATTAAAAAACGTAAAGGGAGAAGGAAAAAAAAATCAATGGGAGAAGAAAAAAATTCTTTTAGCGTAAAAAGATATATGCAAAAAAAAATTTCTTATTCAATTTTTTTGAAGAATAGAATGAGTGAATCTTGAAATTTTTATTTCAAGGAAAGGATTTTAATTTAACCCTCAAAAAATATGGATCCGGATCCTCTCCTGTGGGGTTGTCTCCTGTTTCTATCCTGCGCCAATCACAGCCTTTGATTTAATCTAGAGGAAAATGGTAAAAAATAAAATAAAATAATAACTGTTCATGCTTTCTTCCCCAAACGGTCCTGCTTCTCCGCCGCCTCAATCATCACCAAACCTGTTGCCAACGACAACACCGATAATTGCCGAAATCCCATTTTACAACGACACTGGATGTGAGAAGCAAACGTATCTGTGATGGAAGGTTGTTGCTTCAAAATACCATTGTTGTTCTGGACTGTTAAAACTCTGCCACTGTGCATCGAATGCATGAAGTGCTTATCTTTGTTACAGTATAATTCAACCAGCTAAAAGAAAAAAGTTGCAACTATTTCTCAAATTCTGATTATTTTTGCTTAAAAAATTCTCAAAATATGCTTCAATTTTGTGTTTGTAATTTGTTTATCCCCAATTAGTTTTTCTTTTTCTTTACCATTGTTAAAGATAGTTGTGATTTAATTACGTATTGCTCTTTCCTGTCAAATCTTCTTTTAAACTGAACTTAAATCACACAGCTGGTGTGGAGGCAGACAATTTTAAATCCAGGTATGAAGATTGTTCAACCTAGAGAGAGATAAAAGAAAACGGATTGGAAATTGCTCCCAAAGGCAGTGGACATTCTCTCTCATTGCCCCCTTTTTCCTCTCTTTTTGTCTCCATCGTTGGATTAAATCCAACGTCTCATAACTGCGCAGGAGAGATGGCAGTAGAAAAGCAGCAGGAGGTGATCCAATTCCAAAAAATATTTAAGCGTGAAACAAAAAAAAAACAATGGAAGAAGAAAAAAAAATCATGCAATTAAAAGACATTTATTGTTTTGTTATTTTGTGGTGATAAATGTTGACTACAATAGAAAATGGAATTAAAGCCTATCATATCAATTAATCTAAGCCATTAACCAATATTAGAATTAAAGGTCAAGATTTGGAGTAAGATATTACACTTACTCTTGGAGTCAAAATATCCCCACCCTAATATATAATGTTATAGATGCAATTCATTATTTTTTGTAAATAACGGAAATTAATAAAGGGTCCTGCTAACCGGTGCCCCCCGGGGCACTGGTTAAGCATACCATAAAAGGGAATTATTACCATAAAAGGAAACTGTTTTTGACTTTATTATAAATTAATTACACAATTTCAATGCATTAACTACTATATAACTTCTTTTTTCATATCCTTAACCAGTACCCCGGGAGCACCAGTTATCATTTCCCATTAATAAAAGATCAAAGAACAAACAAAGGAAAACAACGGGGCATAAAAATAAAACACTCATAGAATTAAGAAAACCTAAAATTAGGAAGACTTAGTCTATTTCTGACAATGTTTGGCCTAATTTGATAAGGTAGCTGTGTAGACCAACGTGAAGAATTTTTCATATCCTTAACCAGTGTCCTGGGAGCACCGGTTATCATTTCCCATTAATAAAAGATCAAAGAACAAACAAAGGAAAACAATGGGGCATAAAAATAAAACACTCATAGAATTAAGAAAACCTAAAATTAGGAAGACTTAGTCTATTTCTGACAATGTTTTGCCTAATTTGAGAAGGTAGCTGTGTAGACCAATGTGAAGAACTTTGTTACCACAATAATTGCCTTCTTTTTTTTTTTCTTTGGTGGCCGGGGTTTGAACCCCGGACCTTACTTGTTTTTATGCATTGTCCATACCAACTGAGCTAAGCTCACTAGGACAATAATTGCCTTCTCTATGAATATGAGTAACACTAAAATTCAAAGAGGAAAGAAAGTGAAGACAACTATCCCGTTTTTTAGGATAATTGGTTACATGTTTTTATTAAATCGAATTGTTATTTTAATAGTAAATGGAGGGTAAAAAATCATCTAAAAGTTCAAAAAAAAAAAAACAGGGTATTCCATTTTATATATAGGTATCTATTACCATAAATATATACCTAGGGTTAAAGTTAACACTACTATATTTTTTTTATTTTTGAGTAACACTGCTAATTTTTTGTATACGTTTGTGTGATTGGGGAGACTAAAAGCCATCCCCACCGTAAGATAAAAAAGTATGCAGTTTGGTTTGGTTTGGTTTGGTTGACTTTTAAAATAAATTTGAATCAAACCAACGCAGTTTGGATTGGATTGGATTGGATTGGTTGGTACGATTTTTTTTTAGACATTAATTATTTTTTGTTTCCAACATTAAAATCAAATTAAAAGCTAAAACAGAATATATTTTCAGGAATTTTTTAAATTTCATTCCATTACAATTTGATTTTCATCCAATGTTCTCAACTACGTAGACCAAATTAAAACGTGGACAAAAAGTAATCCAACTTTGTAAGAAATACAAAAGACTAAATTTTTTTATCACTCTTTAAGAGTTCAAGTAGCACATAAATGCATTTTTGAAAGAAAAAGCAAAGAAGAAACTTAACAAGAGAAAAAAATATGTTTTTTTATTAAAGTTTCCATTGAATTTTTATGAGTATTAGTCTAGGTGATATATATTTAATTAGTGTTTTTCTTATATTGCGGTTTGGTTTGGTTTGGTTCAGTTGGTAAAATTAAAACCGCAAACCGAACCAAACCACGTGGTTGAGTAATAAAGTGATCCAAATGTATTCGACCTAAATGCGGTTTTTTACGGTTTCGGTTTGAATTGATTCGATTTATGGTTTTTCTATTCTATTGATTCGGTTTTGAACACCCCTACATGCAACAACAGAATCTCTCTTCACAAAGTTAGGCTGGAATGCAAGAATTAGACAATGTATTTATATTCTTGCTATCATAAACCAATTCTTCAGCAATGTCATCGTATTAGTGTCTTTCTTTACGTAAACAGTCTTCAATGGTCATTTCAAAAAAAAAAAAAAGTCTTCAGTGGTCATACCAAACAAAAGGCGTTCAGCTAGCAATTATGAAAAATAGTATAAGTGTTTACCTGTGGCCAATGTAATCAAAGCAAAGTATTCACCTTTGGAACAAAGTATATATATGGTCTTTCAAACTTAAAACATTCGTTCAATCTCACATTATTTAGTTCTATCACAATAATATCAACATAAGATATGGTCTTTCAAACTTGAATTATTCATTTCAATCTCATCTTCTTTGATTGTTTTTAAACCAATGGCCAAAAATATTAAAAAATAATCTTGTCAGTTGTTGGACAACAATGATATTTGCTACAACTTCAAAATACAAACTGCCATACACCATATAATTGGACGGACGGACACATGTATACACACACAAGAAGCAAGGCTTAAAATCCATCCAAGACCAGCAGTAGCAAGCCAAATGAAGTGGTATTTTATAAAAGATATATACAAGTATAGTAACTTGAAATTTGCCGATAAAAAATTCATCTATGCATATGGACCAAGCACAGACAATATTTCTTGTGAATAATAATAATCACGTATTAGAATAAATAGGGGAAATGAAAGGAGAAAGTTATTATGGGATAGTTTTTGAATGATATTTAGAGGGAGAAACCAAACTTTTATATACTTAGAGGCAGCCAGAGACCGAGACTCAAAAAAAAAAAAAAAACAATTATTTTTGAGGGAAGACTCTCGAAATTACTGGATAGTAATAGTGTATAATATCTCTTTTGTTAATTTACGTGTGAAATCTAGTTTAACTTGTTTGGAAGTAGTCCAACTCTCTGGTGCAAAAGAAGATATACCTTGGTAAATATTTTTCAAAAGCGTATCCCGAGTTAAATGGTACTATGCATGCATTTTGTGGCGTGTGGAGATGGGTCACTCCTCCAAAGGAAGAGTTTCTTGTGTGGTTTTTTATGCAAGAGAAGTTGAATACTTGGAGGAAACTGAGGAGATTAAATATCATACGAGATTCCAGTAAAGCTTTCTCTCCGTTTTATAGTTTGAATGAGGAAGTTCGTTTGTCATTTATTTTTACATTGCAGGTATAGTTGGCAAGTTTGGATGGCCATGTTGTAGTGATGGCATTGGTTTCAGTGCTAGATTAAGTTGGTGCTAGGAGGGTTTTGAAAGGAGCTATGGATTTCTCTGTGTTACGTTGTTTTTTTTGTAAATTTGGCGTCAGCGAAACATAGTTGTGTTCGACAATGAAAAAACAGATTTTTGTACTTGACAAAATTAAGATTGGGGTTCCTGCTGAAGAGTTGGTGCCTTGAGTGTCCCTATTCACCTGGAGACGTGGTTCATAATATTGAATGTGGTACGCCAATAGAAGAGATTAAAAGGAGGAATATAAGTTTATTACCTGGTGTCCCCCTCCATCTAAAGCATGGAAATGGAACGTTGATGAATCGACAAAAGGGAGGCCCGGACCAGCAGGCATAAGAGGTGTCCTTGGGGATTTGCAAGGAAATAGTTTAGCTGAATTTCCTTTGTGTTAGAGTTAATTCTGCATCAGCAGGGGAGTTTAGAACATAACATAATTATTTAATCGGATTCGAGGAACACATTGTCCTAGATAAAGAACAAGGAGGCTTGCCCATGTCAAATAAGATTTTACTACGACTTAAATTGCGGATGTCCTTAGGAAAGGAAGGTTCATCTATTGCAGGAGGGCATGCGGTGTGGCTTTGGAGCAGTGTCAATGTTTGAATGGTCATATTTTTCAGTGTTTTTCTCTAGGCTTTGTTGAGATATGTTTTTGCTGACTCTGGTGTGGATTATTGTTGTGTTCAGTTCTTCTGGTTCAGTTCTAATCATTATTGTGTCCACCTGGTCTGATTTTCTTGTATTGGTTCAGCTTGGTTGTTTTAGTGCTTTCATTGCCTAAACTTGTTTTATAAATCATACTAGAGACATTTAAGAAACTATCTCTATAGTCCATCAAACTATTGAACTCAATTATATTCCTTCTCAATTATCACAGATTCACAAGAATAAATTACACAACCATATTTCCTCTCACTACTCAGCACTCACTTGATGCATGCATGCTTCAAAATATTAAGGCATTACAATACCAAATTGTTCATAAGACATCCTTCAAAAGATACTGAAGTACTCATTACCACCCTACGTTAAAAGATACCAAACTTTGAAAAATCCTGCAGTACTACATGTTAAATCCTTAACACCTAATCTATGGTTATATCAAATTGTTCATAAGACATACTTCAAAAGATATCAAAGTACTTGTTGCCACCCCTACTTTAAAAGATACCATACTACAAAATATACAAAGTACTACATGATAAATCCTTAACACCTAATCTTGACTGGCTGAAGAAGGTCTTCCTCCTCCTGCGGGATATCAAATTGTTCATAAGACATACTTCAAAAGATATCAAAGTACTTGTTGCCACCCCTACTTTAAAAGATACCATACTACAAAATATACAAAGTACTACATGATAAATCCTTAACACCTAATCTTGACTGGCTGAAGAAGGTCTTCCTCCTCCTGCGGGAGAATCCATGTTTGAGACCTGAAAATAAATCCAGAAAGCACCATGATTTAATTGACTTCAGCATTACGTAAGTAAACTCGTTCAATAAGAACAAATTAATCGCAATTCATTAAACAAGGAAGAAAATATGCAAGTAGTAAAAGGAACACCATATCTATGATCCTCAAGACTTTTTAGTCCCAAGTGTTAGTCTAAGTCCAACAAAACCCCACCCTAATCTGAATCCTCAATAAGCAATGAGCAACATATTATTTAATGCCAATCAATTAAGAGAACAAATGGCAGTTGTGTATACATAGCACAATATACAGAGTCAGAAAACCAAACCGAAGAAAGCATAAAGGATTAAAGTTGGACCAGACAGAGCACAATATACAGAGTATATAGCAAACACTTAATTCCTAGATCTTTGAAAAAGACAAATTAAATATACTGCTTGATTGTACAAATTAAATATACTGTTTGAGTATGTGGAGAAATTTTTAATGATGACAACTGTTTCCACTATCTAAAAAGTCGTCCTTATAAGGTTGTAGTTAACATCATGTAAAGTAACACGGCCATTCATTTTTTTTACCTCCATTTGAAATCAATAAGCAACAGTTTACTAGTACACCACACTGAAATAGAAAAGCACTGATAAGAAAGTATACATCAATTGTATATTTCCCATTAGAACTACACTCAAGAAATTATCTACTACGAAATTCTACGATTGTCCAAAGTCTGACCTCACGCCCACCCTACACAGCTAAATTGCACATAACTCAAACTACATCAATCCATGTAAAGAGCATATTATCCAAGGATGAAAAAGTCGGTTAAATACTTGCATTGGCATCTCCACAAAAAGATAGCGATCAAATATCAAATATTCATTCCCTAAATATTAGTGACTATCAAGTAAAATAGCACGACTTTAACATAGCTAAATAAGTCTACAACAAAACACATTGCCATCATGTAAATATTAAACCAGCCATCAAAGTTTTAATTATTTTCACAATACATTCTAGAAAATGGAAAAAGATGGGGGGAGTGGGTCTCACAGTTAGGTGGCAACATGCTTCCCCTTGAGTATCTTCCTCAAGACAATAGCGTCCTCCTCATCATCAAAATACTTGGCCTTCACCTCGTGAAGTGTGTAACCCATCTTTTGAAACAAACCAAGAGCTGCAGAGTTGCTCTTCCGGACATGCACTGAAACGTCTTTAGCACCCACCTTCAGTCAAATTACACATTGTAACAGACTTTTAATGGAAAAAATAGGTATTGACAACCAAAAACATCAAAAAAGGTCTGTACAACAGCTGCCGGTCTCAAGGTAGAGAGAACCTAGAGAAAATCCGCACCCCAAGATTAGGAAACAAGAAAACCAAAAGAAAAATCTCGGAGGACCAGAACACTCCCCAGACAAGACTAACTACAGAAAAAACAACAAACACCAACCACCAAAATCATTAACAAGAAGAAAGAGAAAGAAGAAAAGAAGCCAAAAACACTTCCCACAGAGAATTGGTTTCGCCTCCCACTCATAAAGGGAGTGGCAATGATTAGGGAATTCACCGAAGAACCACTTCCAGGAATAGAAGATAATCCTAGCATAGTGAAACTCAGATTCTACCAGAAAACAGAAAATCATCACGGGTTTTCAGATAGATCACACAGTGGCGTGCTAGATTAACAAAAAACCTAGCCTACTCTGCCTTCCCACCCCTAACGAAACAACTCAACCAAGCTTCATACCTAAACATTAAACAAACTCCATACATAACCAGTTAAAAGGCCTATACCACACCCTATACGCTAACCCACAAGTGACAAACCTAATCCAAAAAACAAAATTATAACAGAATATAAAGAAACAAACCTAACCTTTTCCATGGTGTTTTGGGCGGCGGTGATAAGATCAGTAGCGATACCACGTTTACGATAGGTATGGTGAACGAATAGGGAGGCGATACTAAAGTGGTCATTCCCTTCCTCTTCCTCTTCACCTTCAGAGAGGAGGTAAGCAACAATACAGCCGCTGCAATTGTCCGCGACATGAATAAGCTTCTTCCACAATGTGCCAATATTCGGGCGAGTAACGAGATTGTTGTTACTGTTCCAATCCAATACGTCTCCAAATGTTGCAACTCTTATGCACACCTTCTTTGACGACATTGTTCCTTACAACTGTTTCATGGTTAGGGTTCTAAAGATTGTTATGTTTTGGATTTTTAAAGAGAATGACATAAACATAGAAAGAAATTAGGGTTTCAATTAAAATTTGGGGTTTATGATTTCTCACTCAAAGGTTTCAATAGAAATTTGGGATTTGAGAGAAAGGAAGAAGGAGACTTACCCTTGAAACTGAAGATTAACGCGGCGACCGTACGGCCTCCGACACGGTGGATCTGCTCCGAGCAATGGGACAAAACCTTCTCTGTGAGAGGGTTTCGCGGTAAAGAGAGCAAAATGCGTGACAGAGAGAACCAAATAAATGGACTTTGGGTTTTGTTTAAACACCTCTTTTGATTAAATCATTTTTTTTTTTTTGTTTAGATAGTGTAAACTAAAATATTAATGAAATCAAAATAAAGGTGGGAAAGGAAAAAAAAAAGTGGAAATATTGGGTAAAAATAATATTAAAAATAATTAAAATCGTAGCATTTGCAGATGCCATTTAAAATTAAACAAAATTTAGCATCAAAATTTGTGGATGCTAATCGATAACTAAATTTGAAAATAGCGTCAACAAATGCAGTTTATAGCACCAACCAAAATCAACGCAAAATGTCATAAAATAAATTGGATTTAAAAAGCACATTTATGTTTGGAATTGGGGATGATAAACTGGCGCTATTAGCTTCAGAAATGGTCTGATGCTAAATGGCGGTTTTCTTGTAGTGAAACAAGATAGACCACACAATTGAATGTCAAATCAATAAGAAACCACGTCTAATTTTCTCTATTAAAATAAACACATAACACCCCTCAAAGAGCCATAACAATTCCATCGGGAAAACCAACTCCCAACCTAACCACCTAAAGACATTATATACTAAACCCTCCACACAACCAGACAAGTCATACAAGGTAGCCTCATTATTACGCAACACTCTACGCCTCAAGAAATTCACTATAGTATGGATCCCATTAAGGAGGAGCTCCCCAAAGAACAGTTGCACCTTCGAGGGAGCTATACTCTTCCAAATCTGGACCATGTACAAGAAAGCTCTACCACTCTAGTCCCCACTCTAACGTGAAGTTGAGAAATGTACACACACACACACACAGACTGAATCTGTTGGATATTTGTATGTTGGCGTCACTTTTGCCTAAAACAAATATTCACTTCAGATGTGGAACACAATGTTCCAACATCCAGACCTGGTCTGTACGTTCTGTGCTTTGCCTATGATTACGCACGCGCTTGCTAAATTGAAGGAATCCACACCAGCATGTGTTGGTATGAACCGTGTGCAATTATGATGAGATCAGAACAAATGTGATTTCTTAAGGAATTGTTAAAATGACTTAGGAAAGTATTTTTAAGGTGACTTTTAATAAGCCTACTATCAAGGAGTTTCCATATCCGTCCATATTGCTTAATCAATAAGTCACTGATCCAATCTGAAGCATGATTGAAGGAATGACACGCCTTGCTTCAGTATATAAAGAAGGCTGCATGACCTGAAGAATCATTCAAGACATTGGTTTACAAATAGAGTTTTGTTTAGGTTTTGAGTCTTATATATTGTGAGCCTTTCGTGTATCATCTTGGTACATGTTTAGGACTGTGCTTTGAGTTGTAATACTGTGCACTACTCCGAAGCTTTTAAGCAAGGAGCTAGGTAGATTGTGAACTGCATCTAAGCTTTTAAGCAAGGTTGCAAGTTGTTATTTTTGAGGGTAACCTCATTTGAATTGAGTCTGTAATTTGGGAATCAAAGGGGATTGTGATCTGTTGTAAGGGAGTGAGATGGGATCTCAAATCTAGGAGTTCCTAGGTTGAAGTCTAGTTGGGGTAGGTCCTAGGTCACAAGTGCAAACGTGGTTTGCTGAGATCTTTTGAATACGGACTGCACTAGTGGATTTCCTTCCTGGCTTGGTAGCCCCCAGATGTAGGTGACGTTGCACCGAACTGGGTTAAAAATTTCTCTGTGCCTCTTTTCTTTCCTGCTTATTATTTGCATTATTATGTTTGTGTCTGTTAGCTTAATGTTCTAAACATCATATACAACATCTGCTTTTCTGTGTCCTGTGTTGGAACATCGTTTGGAATATCGTAAGTCTAACGTGCCAGAATAACAATTGGCATCAGAGCAGGCACCCTGCCTGTTATTGGGTGAGATCCAGAGGAGATCTATTCTGGCAATATGGAGAAAGAAGGAGGTTTCGTTAACAGGCCACCGTTACTAGATGGAACAAACTATGACTAATGGAAGTCACGCACGAGTGCCTATCTCAAGTCTATTGACAGCAAGACTTGGAAGGCTGTGATGAAAGGTTGGGAACATCCAGTTGTTCTTGACAAAGATGGCAATAAAACCACGGTTTTGAAGCCGGAAGATGACTGGACACTGCCTGAAGATGAACTGGCTCTTGCAAACTCCAAGGCCCTAAATGCCCTTTTCAATGGAGTGGACAAAAATATGTTCAGACTGATCAAAAAATGTGATTTTGCCAAACATGCTTGGGACATCCTAAAGACCGCTCATGAAGGTACCTCCAAGGTGAAGAGCTCAAGGATTCAACTCCTGACAACCAAATTTGAAAGCCTAAGAATGCAAGAGGATGAGACTATACAGGATTACTACATGAATGTCCTTGACATTGCCAATTCATTTGATTCTCTTGGAGAAAAACTATCAGATGAAAAGTTGGTAAGGAAAATTCTCAGATCTCTACCAAAGAGATTTGACATGAAGGTCACGACCATTGAGGAAGCCCAAGATGTATCCAACATGTAGGTGGAAGAGCTCATAGGTTCTCTTCAAAACTTTGAGCTTGTGGTTGATAACAGATCTGAGAAGAAGGGAAAAGGCATAGCCTTCACAGCAGACACTGCTGATGATGAAGGACTTGAAGAAAGCATGGAGGATGAGAATCTGCCAGAGGACTTTGTGATGCTAGGGAGACAGTTTAACAAAATTCTCAAACAAGTAAGTAGCAGATCCAGAGGGAATGGGCGGAACATCAGATGGAACACTGACAGGCAACAAGCTAATCAAATGTATGAGAAAAATGAAAAGAAAAACAGTCGATACAAAGGTGTGCAATGCCATGAGTGTGAAGGTTATGGTCACATCAGAACTGAATGTGCAACTTTCCTTAAGAAGCAAAAGAAAGGGATGATTGTATCCTGGTCTGATGATGAAGGAACAGATGGAGATGTTGATAGTGATGCTGCTAAACGTGTCAGTGCTATGACTGGGAGAGTGGAACCTGAATCTGAAAATGAAGATCCTGATTATGAGAAAGTAATTGTGCTTGTGGTTATCAAGACATTCATAACGGCAGCACTTCCAGGCGTATGATGGAGCAGGAAGAAATCATTAATCATCTCCAGGAAGAAAGGATTGGTCATCTGATTAAAATCTCTGATCTAAACAAAGAGGTAATGTTACTAAATTCTCAACTTGATAATGTCCTCAAACAAGTTAGAATGATGACCACTGGAACTGATGTTCTAGATAGGATGTTAGAAGGTCAAGTGATAGGTAAACCAAATGGCATAGGCTTTACACATGAACACCTGAAACAAGAACAACAAAATAGTAGCTATATTCAGGCCTTAGAACACTATCATAAGGCCAAGAAGGGAAAGCCTGTTAAGAAAATTAAGTTTGTAGCCTCAGTTAAAGCAGATACCATCACTGATAGAGGTCCAATGTTAGAACATTTGGTACAACATCCTAAAACTGACTCAGTAAAAGAGAATCTCCCTTGGAAGTGTCATTTTTGTCACAGACAGGGTCATAAAACATCTGTTTGTTTTGATCTGTATGGTGCACCTAGACAATATCAACCTAGTTCAACCTGGAAAGGGGTCAAGAAGGAGTGGAAACCTAAATGCTTAGGTCTAATAGCCCATACCTCCTTGAGAGCATCCTCCAGTGAAGATTGGTACTTTGATAGTGGGTGTTCTCGTCACATGACAGGGATGGACAATTTTCTAGGAAATGTCAGACCTTATTCCAAAAGTTATGTCACATTTGGGGATGGTGCTAAAGGAAAAAATGTGGGGATTGGAGACTTAGTTAGTGAAGGATCACCAAGGCTGAATAATGTCTTGTTGGTCAAAGGGCTGGCTGCAAATCTGATTAGTATTAGTCAATTATGTGATCAGAGGCTAAGTGTAAATTTTAGTAAAACCGAGTGCCATATCATAGATGAAAAGGGTAAGGTGAGTATGAAGGGTACTAGGTCTAAGGACAACTGATATTTATGGATTTCTCAAGAACATGCTCTCATATTTTCATGCATGCTGAGCAAAGCTGAAGAGGTAACACTGTGGCATCAAAAACTAGGTCACTTGAATATGCAAGGAATAAAGAAAGCTATCTCTCTAGAAGCAATCAGAGGTATACCCAAACTGGAAATCACTGATAAAAATATTTGTGGTGAATGTCAAGTTGGTAAACAGACTCGGATGTCCCATCCTAGGTTGGAACATCATGGAACCACAAAAACTCTTGAGCTTCTTCATATTGATTTAATGGGACCCATGCAAGTAGCTAGCATTGGTGGAAAGAAGTATGTTCTGGTGGTTGTTGATGACTTTTCAAGATTTACCTGGGTAAACTTCATCAGAGAAAATTCTGATACCTTTGAATCACTCAAGGAACTCTGTATCCAACTACAAAGAGAGAAAAATAGAGGTATTGTCAAGATAAAAAGTGATCATGGAACAGAATTTGAAAACTCCAGGTTTCATGAATTTTGTGCAGAAGAAGGAATCAGGCATGAATTCTCATCTCCCATAACACCTCAACAGAATGGAGTGGTGGAAAGGAAGAATAGGACTCTACAAGAATCTGCCAGAGTCATGTTACATGCTAAACACCTACCTCTTTATTTCTTGGCTGAAGCTATGAATACAACTTGTCATATTCATAACAGAGTCACACTAAGAACAGGTACTACAACTACCTTGTATGAGCTATGGAAGGAGAGAAAGCCTACTGTAAATTACTTTCATGTCTTTGGTAGCAAATGTTACATTCTAGCAGATAGAGACTACAGAAGAAAAATGGATCCAAAGAGTGATGCAGGAGTTTTTCTTGGTTACTATACTAACAGCAGAGCCTATAGAGTGTTTAATAACAGAACTCAAGTTGTTATGGAATCCGTCAATGTAGTGGTAGATGACATGGTTAAAGAACCAATGCTTGAAGTTGTACCTGGTGTTGAAGCATATCCTGAAACATCTGTTCAAGAGAAAGTAAGGCCTGAAGCTGATGAAGAACCTCAGACTAACTCTGAAGATATTGATCTAGAGAATGCAGAATCAAGTAAAGGACCTTCAATCAGAGTTCAGAAGAATCATCCTCAAGAGCTCATTATTGGAGATCCAGATCAGGGAATCAGAACCAGGAGATCTAATGAGGTTGTCTCCAATTCTTGTTTTGTGTCAAAATTTGAACCGAAAAATGTTAAGGAAGCTCTCACTGATGATTGCTGGATTGAAGCCATGCAAGAGGAACTCAACCAGTTCAAAAGTAGTGAAGTATGGGACCTGGTGCGTAGACCAAATGACATAAATGTCATTGGAACAAAATGGATCTACAAAAACAAGTCAGATGAAAATGGCACTGTTACCAGAAACAAGGCAAGACTGGTAGCACAAGGTTACACACAAGTAGAAGGATTAGACTTTGATGAAACATTTGCACCTGTGGCTAGAATGGAATCTATTAGGCTACTTTGGGAGTGGCTTGTATCCTGAAGTTCAAATTGTTTCAGATGGATGTGAAGAGTGCATTTTTAAATGGATATCTCCATGAAGAAGTCTATGTTGAATAGCCAAAAGGATTTGTTGATCCAAATTTTCCTGATCATGTGTACAAGTTGAAGAAGGCACTGCATGGACTAAAACAAGCACCTAGGGCTTGGTATGAAAGACTCACAGAATTTTTGACACATCAAGGATACAAGAAGGGAGGTACAGATAAGACCTTGTTTGATAAGAAGGACAAAGGACGACTCATGATTGCACAGATCTATGTTGATGACATTGTGTTTGGAGGAATTTCGAATCAAATGGTTCAACATTTTGTTCATCAGATGCAGTCTGAATTTGAGATGAGTCTTGTGGGAGAACTGACTTATTTTCTTGGTCTGCAAGTCAGACAGATGGAAGATACAACCTTCATTTCTCAGAGCAAGTATGCCAAGAATATTGTGAAGAAGTTCGGGCTAGATAATGGCAGTCATAAAAGAACACCAGCGGCCACTCATGTAAAGCTATCCAAAGATGAAAATGGTGTAGCTGTTGATCAAAGCCTGTACAGAAGCATGATTGGAAGTCTCCTATATCTTACAGCAAGCAGACCTGACATAACTTTTGTTGTAGGGGTTTGTGTTAGATATCAAGCAGATCCTAAAATGAGTCATCTTGTTCAAGTTAAAAGGATTCTGAAATACATAAATGACACCACAGACTATGGGATTCTCTATTCTCACGGTGGAAACTGCAGGTTGATTGGCTATTGTGATGCAGATTGGGCAGGTAGTGCAGATGACAAAAAAAGTACTTCAGGGGGCTGTTTCTTCCTTGGAAACAATTTGGTGTCTTGGTTCAGCAAGAAACAAAATTTTGTGTCTCTATCAACAGCAGAACCAGAATAATCTAAGTATGATGTTCAACAAAATGTTCTAACATTGTACTGTGATAATCTAAGTGCTATCAACATTTCCAAGAATCCTATACAACATAGCAGAACAAAACACATTGACATACGGCATCACTTCATTAGAGATCTTGTTGAAGACAAAATTGTAACTCTGGAGCATGTAACAACTGAAGAACAACTGGCTGACATCTTCACAAAAGCCTTAGATATCAAGCAATTTGAGAAACTACGGAGCAAGATGGGTGTTTGCATCCATGAGGAATAGCAACCACTGTTCAAAATGTCAGGTACTTTTAGCTGTAATTTATGCTTTTATCATATCTCAATTTGGCATATTTTATGGCTAAAAAGGGGGAGTAGGTATGTCCTTGCTGTATCTGACTATTACCTGACTATGTGCTTGAGGATGTTGAGACATCCGGTTCTGGCCTTCTGGTTATTTTGATTTTCTGGCCTTCTTGTTTGTGTAAAAAAAAATAAATTTGCATGTATTCAGGGGGAGTAAGAGATATATGTTTGTGCTCCTTGAGGGGGAGTAAACTTTTGTCCCTGAATGTTCCTGTGGATGTTGGAACATCCTGATGGTTTGAGCTACTGATTACTGTATTCCTATATTTCTCTAAGTAGCGTGTTGTGACAGTTGACTGTCTGTTTAGGATGTATAGGAATTTATTTTTCCTTATACGTCCTTTGCTGCAAGACTCTGATTTTCTCTCTAATACCTTTTAGTTTCTCTTGTCTGCATAATTCCATATGTTAATTGTTGTGAGAAAATAATGGAAGCAGAATCTGAGACCTGTAATATAATTCTTCTAGTCCTGAAGATTATGTGTGATGACTGAAGAACTATATTTTGGTATCTTTTGGAAGTCTGAGAATGTGAACCTTTCTTCAAGGAATATTTTAATTGTGAAGATTGAAGGAAAGGTTGCGTGTGCTATCTCTCTGTTTTAACAGGTATGGGCTGAATTTGTTTTAGCCAAAAATTTGCCAAAGAGGGAGATTGTTGGATATTTGTATGTTGGCTTCACTTTTGCCTAAAACAAATATTCACTTCAGATGTGGAACACAATGTTCCAACATCCAGACTTGGTCTGTACGTTTTGTGCTTTGCCTATGATTACGCACGCGCTTGCTAAATTGAAGGAATCCACACCAGCATGTGTTGGTATGAACCGTGTGCAATTATGATGAGATCAGAACAAATGTGATTTCTTAAGGAATTGTTAAAATGACTTAGGAAAGTATTTTTAAGGTGACTTTTAATAAGCCTACTATCAAGAAGTTTCCATATCTGTCCATATTGCTTAATCAATAAGTCACTGATCCAATCTGAAGCATGATTGAAGGAATGACACGCCTTGCTTCAGTATATAAAGAAGGCTGCAAGACCTGAAGAATCATTCAAGACATTGGTTTACAAATAGAGTTTTGTTTAGGTTTTGAGTCTTATATATTGTGAGCCTTTCGTGTATCATCTTGGTACATGTTTAGGACTGTGCTTTGAGTTGTAATACTATGCACTACTCCGAAGCTTTTAAGCAAGGAGCTAGGTAGATTGTGAACTGCATCTAAGCTTTTAAGCAAGGTTGCAAGTTGTTATTTTTGAGGGTAACCTCATTTGAGTTGAGTCTGTAATTTGGGAATCACAGGGGA
Source organism: Medicago sativa (assembly GCF_051527215.1). Lineage (NCBI taxonomy): Eukaryota > Viridiplantae > Streptophyta > Magnoliopsida > Fabales > Fabaceae > Medicago > Medicago sativa. The sequence goes on from NC_140751.1 coordinate 38,840,002, forward strand.
TTGTGATCTGTTGTAAGGGAGTGAGATGGGATCTCAAATGTAGGAGTTCCTAGGTTGAAGTCTAGTTGGGGTAGGTCCTAGGTCACAAGTGCAAACGTGGTTTGCTGAGAGCTTTTGAATACGGACTGCACTAGTGGATTTCCTTCCTGGCTTGGTAGCCCCCCGATGTAGGTGACGTTGCACCGAACTGGGTTAACAATTTCTTTGTGCCTCTTTTCTTTCCTACTTATTATTTGCATTATTATGTTTGTGTCTGTTAGCTTAATGTTCTAAACATCATATACAACATCTGCTTTTCTGTGTCCTGTGTTGGAACATTGTTTGGAACATCTTAAGTCTAACGTGCCAGAATAACAGAATCGAGAACATCCCATCCGATATGTGCTTCCACGACCAATAATCAGGACCCTCAGAAAAGGGATGCCCCTTAAGCACACCCAACATATCGATCACTAAGTTGTCCTCCCAAATAAAAAGCTTTTGCCTCTAGCTCAGATCCCACATCCAACTACCATTCACCAACAACCCCAAGGAACCTACCGTCGAGGATCGTTGAGTCAAAATTTGAAAGAGTTTTAGATGTATCTCTCTGAAACCGACAGGTCCCATCCATACATCCTCCTAGAAAGATGTCAAAGCCCCATCCATCGTGATCCGAGCAACCCCATCCTAGAGCCAATCATTAGGAGGATCCGCATCAGCGTTGCGACCTTACAAAGAGACCCTGCCCCCTTCAATGAAGCAGTAGCAAGCCTAAAACACACATTCCTCCCATCCCAAGTCAATCCTACTTGAGTCACACTATAGCGCGCATAGAGGATGTCCATCCACAAACCCGATCCTCCAGACAAGAGCCTCCACCGCCACTTCTCTGACATCTCTTGATTCACCAACCTTAAGTTTCTAATTCCTAACCCATCCCACCTTGATCTCTTGTTGATACTGATTGAACAAACGATTGTTTCAGGATAATTAAACAAACTTTTATTGAAGGACATATAAAACATTGCAAGAATATTGATGTGAGGATTTCTGGGCCAAAGAGGAATGGATCAAATCAGAATCAATGAGTGGTTTGGTGGATTTAAAAATGAAATTGAATATATTTATAAGGACTAAAAAAATATGAAATTGACTATATTTATAAGGACTAAAAACAATATGATATTTGTATAACCATTTTATGTCAACTTTTGCGACCAGTTTCTCTCTCTCTCTCTCTTACTCATATTATGTTTTTACTTTATCTCTCTATTGTTTTGGTTTCCGTGTCAATGCCTACTTTTCCTTACAAATTTATGGTTGTCCCAAAAGTTATCACACAAATGGTTGTTCCAATAACACACTTATATATATATATATATATATATATATATATATATATATATATATATATATATATATATATATACATATATATATATATATATATAGTTTTGCTACAATAGACCCACTTCATTTTATGAAGGTCCATTTTAGCAACTAGCACCCTTTCTTAAGGACTAAAAGACCCTTTTCTTTACATTAAGAGATCTATAAATAAATGGATACAAAGGTAATTATACAACATTATTAATTGTAATGACATCCCTTTTCTCTCTCCATTAATTGTTGTAAAAAGAAAAAGAAGAAGAAGAATGGTTAAGTCGGAATGCCTTCTTCCTCTCAACAATATGTCTCTGCAACTTTGCATGATCAACTGTTGTCATACCCCAATTTTTGACCTAAAGTCCTACATTCATCCAGTCTCTGACACGGAATATTCTATGACTTTTCAAAGGAAATTTCGGCAAAAAGTTATTTTAAAATACCTCATTTTTGTTCCGATCCGGGCCCTCTTCTCACTTTATTTTATTTTTTAGTTCTATTTGTTTTTATTTTTAGTTTTTTTTAGTTTGCTTAATTTCCATCTTTTATTTAATTGTTTTTAATTTTAGTTTTAATTTATATTTTATGAGTCATTTTTATTTTAATTACTTTTATCTTTATGCTTTTTATTAATGTCCAAAAATGATAAAAAAAATCAAAGTGTCCATGGTCCAAAATTTTGTTCAGACGTGCCACAATTCAAGCCACAGTCATAGGGTCAAATTTTCTTGTTCTTTCCAAAACCATTGCAGGAACGCGTTTCCCTAATCACACAATTCAAGTCTGTTTAATTCCATTCAATCCCCCATTCAATCAGAATGAATTTGTGTCCTTTTTGAGGATTGCAATTTTGTTTTAAGAAGGGAGAGTAACAACACATGAAAGGGGACGCACAACACAGTAACACAATTTTACACATCAAAAACCTGCAAAGAAAAATCCATCAAAGAAAATCACAAATCGATAGTGTTTCAATCAAACCCAACGCATACCAATTCATCAAACCACAACACAATTCATTCTCAAATCATAACCAATCATCAGTTTCTCACAAGAACATATAGCAGCAGCAACCACTACCAACAATCCAGTACACAAACATAGAATCACCAACCACCATTCACTCATACAGCCAATCAAAAACCACAGATTAATAAACCATTACCGTCATCAAACCCAAATCGTCCCCAAATTCGAACCATCCGCCGTCACCAAACAGCAAATCCGATCCCAACATCCACGCCGGAGGTAGTATTCCTTTTCCTTTAGATCTTAGGTTTAGTTGGTTTTTTCCTTGTGATTGTAAAAAATAAAAAAGTAAAAAAAAAAAAAAAAGGATAGGAAGAAAATAAAAAACGAGAAGAAAGAAGGGTAGGTGAGAGAAGGAGGATGTGAAAATGAAGGGAGTGGGGACGGTGAGGTTATTTATATAACCTCATGATCGTGTGTGTGGGTGCATGACTCTATCGTGCACCCTCGCACCCTAACCCCTTTGATTTAATTTTAACGGCCTATGATGATGCTACCTTAGATCAGATCAGGGTCACTGATCAAATCAATGGTCCAGGTTCGATCTGTTAGATCCTTGCACCGCCACCTTATGATTGGACCCCCCTGCATTTTATTTTCATTTTCTATCATGCAGTTTTATTTTTAGCATTTTATTTCTTTTCTTTTGCATTTATTTTATTAGTAGATTTATTATTCTGCATTCTCGTTACTTAGTTAGGTATATTTATCTTTTTGTCATTTACTTTTATTGCATATGATATAGAATGTATTTAGGGTCAATATACAATATAAATGAGAAAAAGTGGGCGTGTGTGTCTTTTATTTTCTTTACCGCTTTATATATATATATATATATCAAAAATGCAAAAAAATTAGATTAGGTTAGGAGATTTTGTGGTGATCCAACGTCACTACAAAATTCTCACGCTTTTATTTTATTTGCTACGTTAGTCTATTTTTAGTTTTTTTAATTAATATTCAAAAAACAACAAAAACATGCAAATAACCAAAAATCACAAAAAATCATTTTCATAATAAAACTTGATTTTCAATCAAGTGATCGTTTTTGAATCATTTTTCTTTCAATATAAAAAAATACAAACCAATTCTTATTTGCCACTTGGGTTTTTATTTTAAAACTTTTTTCAAAACTAATAAAAAACACATAACCAATCAAACGTCAATTTCTATCATGAACCACGTAGTTTTGATCCTTCACGGGTACGTAGGCAAAGGACCATGTCCTTCCAAATCAATAAAAATGTAGATAAATAGGTCTCCTTTTTTCTTTTAATCATTATTCTTAAGTTCCTTCGTTTAAATAAAAAGCGAGTTTATAGCACATTAATTAAATAAAATCAAGAGGTTCCCATAGAGTACTATGGACATAAGGGGTGCTAATACCTTCCCTTTATGTAACTAACCCCCGAACCCTAAATCTTTTCAATATGGGGTGGTTTGAACTTTTTTCCCCTTTTCTTAAAAAAATTAAATGTTCAGTCGTGAAATAAAAATAGTGAGTCTATGCTAATAAAAATAGCTCGACCTCCGAAAAATGACGCGACAATTGTGTACCTTCAATTGGACAATCAAGGAACCTCTTTCATAAATTTTCAAACCGATAGTGATAACATGTGTAACTGTAATGGATAATTTAATCATTCTAACATGAAATAAAAACTTTACAGTAAACTCTTTCATGAATTATCAAAACGACGATGCACACAATAGACATTAATATTAATGGATCTTCCTAATTTGAGTTTCTCTCTTTGCTTTAGATCTTCCTCTTCCTTCCTTTTGTTTGTTAATAACCTTTTCTTAACTTCTAAAATTAATACTTTTTTCCTCGTCTCATGTGTTTACTGTTGGAGATGCCCAAGATCCAATCAATTATGTAACCAATTTTAGACTTAATAAATATTCATGATAACATCCTTGATTAAAACTATAGACTTGTTATCATGATAGAGATTATGATAATGAGAAACTAGTCTTTTATTATTTTTTAATCTAAATTGTTTTTGATCGTATGATTATTGTGAGTAGGACATCAATAATTCGGATATATCAATATATTTGTGATAGTCTTTATTGGATAAAGATTAATAAGTCTCATTTATATGATACATATTGATCGTACCTGATCAGAAGAAGACTGCCGGTGCTTTGAATGCGGTGGTTGTGACGGAGGTGGAATGCGTCAGAATGCTTCTTGGAGCGGATGGGGGGTGTGTACCTGCAGGCACTCCGACGCTCAAGTCAGTAGAGATCAGAGAGTGAGGGTTTTAGAGGAAGAAAGAGTTCTACCTTGGGGACTACGGTGAGTCCCCTATTTATAGAGGTGGAGAGCTGCAGAGCCGTTGAGGAGGCACACCTGGCTCTGGCGATTACGAAATCGTGGGAAGTGTAACCGCCAGAGATTTTATTGCAGGAACGTGCACAACGTGCAAGAGAGACGTTGGGGTTCGTTTGAACCGGTCTCTTTGCTTCGTGCACCCCCTTCAGGCGAGGGGGTATGTTGTGAGCAATAATGCCAAACGTGGAGTTTGGGCTTTGAGTGATATTGGGCCTAAGTAAATGGGTCAAGAATCCCTTTGGTCGGTCCAGAACAGTAGCCCCCCAAGTCGTTGCTCTTGGTAAAGAGTGATGACTTAAGTGCGGGCGTTTTGCTCGTCAGGAGCCGACCTCAAGGAGAATTCAGTTGGTATGTATCCCCGTGCTAGAGGAAGAGATGGATCTCGTTAGCGGACTTATGCATGCCTTGACTCGGAGAATCGTTTGCGAGGTGGACTGAGAATGCTGAGAATTCGGGCCGACTTGGCTCGCCTATCTCGAAGCATTTGTTCTCCCTTTAACGATGTAAGTTCGCCTAGCTGTGTGATGGACTCCGGCGTGGGTATGTCCGGCGGTATGAGATCGGATGGAAAGATTCCCTCGTCAGAAAGTTTGGTCGAATGTCATTCCGTAATTAATTCCAACGTCTCGAGGAAGAAGTTGAGGGGACATGACCTTTGGTTTCCGAGTGACACGTGTGCAAGCTGTTAGTAGCACTTGAGTGCCTATAGTTTCCAGCGTGTTCTCGGGTGGTATTTCCGAGGTGTCATCATCACCGTTGATTAAATCCTGACGTTCGGGGAACCGTAGTGAAGGATCATAGCCCTTGGATGAAGAGGTATGATTGAATCTGGACCGCGAAGCAGTGCTTTAGAGGAGGAACAACGAGTGAAGGGATGCACCGGATAGACTTTGTGACTTTTGGGTGGTTTGTGAAATGAGTATAAATAGTTCCACTGTTGTTTGGAGAGTCACTGCATTTTAGAATTTCTCAGAGACTTAGAGATTTCCCACAGTTTCCAAAGGCAAAGTTCTTCCGAATTTTTGCATCCCCACCGCAACTTCAACCTCTTCTTCTTCTCAGGTAGAGTTCTATGACTCTTTTCTTTTACTTCTGTATTTTAGTTTCTGTTCTTCTTTTAGAAACCGTAGGAATGCATGCTTCTAGGGCAGAAATAGTTTGACTCGGTGGTTTCCGCTGTTGGTTTAGGCGTTTGCCACCGTGCATCAAAGAGTTTTGTCTGTTTTCTGTTTAGTGTTTAGAAAAACATTGGCGATAGGCTTACGCTTCTAGGGTTACGGTTAGCCGTAGCGTAGGCTTTTTTACCACTTTAGAGTGCCCCTAGACCTTCCAGAGTTTTTCTTTGTGATTGAACCCTTTAGTTTTGGAGAAGATGATAATGACCTTCTCCATGTTTTCCTCCTTCCAGGTTTGATCGAGGTGATAAACTTAAGAGGGGACAAAGGAGCAATGTCCGCTGATCCTTGGATAAGGGGGGAGATCTTAGGAGCGGCGTCCCAATTTGCGGTAGACGGCACTGGGGTAGTTCCACGCTGCCCAATAGGGAGGAAAGAAGATTGGGAGATCCTTCTCCCCAAAACTGCGGACCAAATATGCTCGCGTTTTCCAAGAGATCGTTTCCCCATGTATGAAGCGACTTTTAAGGAAGTGGGTTTTAGGCTTCCCTTTTCCTCTTTCCAAATCAGTGTTCTGGAGTGGTTGGAAGTATGTCCTTCCCAGTTGAGACCTGATTGTTTTGCCTATATGATGGCCTTCGAATCGGTGTGTCGTTACCTTCAGTTTCTCGTCTCCAAAGACCTCTTCTTTGCTATCTTCACTGTCCGATGAAACTTGGACAAAGAAGGCGGCTGCGGCTGGGTGTCATTCCATCAGCGTACCTCTCTCTTTGAGGTTTTTGGCGCTGGTGTTGCCGATTTCCATGAGAGGTTTTTCCTGGTGAGGCCTCGAACGGAAACAACCCTTCAAAGTGTTCTTAAGATTGTCGATCGACCCCGGGGGGAGGGTGGTGTCGCGCCTGTGCATGTCCCTCGAATCCATTTTAGTTGGAGTCGCGACCATCTGAAGCATGAGCACACCATGTATAGGATTAGCTCTGACAAGTTGACCGAGCGGAACAAGGATAGTTTTGCCAAACTAGTGAGGTTTGTGAACTTTTTCTCTCGATCGATGGTGGTCGATGATGGCTGTGATCCGGTGATGGATTTGCGAGGGAACCCGGTTACCAAACCCCGATTGATTGATACTCGTTCTTTGGTATTCTCCAAGGATCCCTTGACTCTTCTGGGTATGTTGATGTTGTGCTTTCTTTTACCTTTCCGTCTACTTTTTATGTCTTAATGATTGATCCTTGTTTTTCACGTGCAGGAAAGATGTCCCATATCCGTTCCCTGGTGAATAAGGCCAACGAGAAAGTCGTCGGGCAAGGTAGTAGTAGCAGGCAGAGAGATGAGCAGCGGGGGAGGACCGCGGACGCTTGGTTGCCTGTCCGTTTGACTGATGACCAAGGGGAGGAAGAGGAAGTTCCTTTGAAGAGGAAGAGGACTACTGCTCTGGACAAAGGTAAGCAAGTCCAGGTGCAGGAGGCAGCTCCTTCCCGAAGTGTCCCTTCTGCCGACGAAGGCTTGTTCCAACTTCCGAAGGTGTGGTCCCAGTCGGATCGCTTTGGTCCTTAAGCTTCACTGTACCTTGGCGATTCTGAGTTGAAGGCCATTCGTGACTTGAGACCTGCTGGTCGGGCCCATGCCGTGACCGATGGGGTCGTTGGGGCCATGCGAGCTTTGAAGGATGCTGATTTTCTCAACAATTCTTCTATGGAGGAAGCTGTCCGAGCAGATGCCCTTGCCCGCGAGCGGGAGACGACGACCAAGAGGATAGCTGAACTCGAGGCGGAGGTGGTTGCCATGAAAGCGAGCGCTTCTGAGAACGACAAGTTGATTGCCTTCTTGAAGGAGAAAGTAGATATGGGATCCCGCTGCCGTCGTGAGCTGACTGAGGTTCGTGCCAAGTACGCTGCAGAGAAAAGAGCCCTGGAGGATGCTCTCCGCGATGCCACCCAGCCAGACGAAGATGAGACCGAGGACACGGCGGTGTTGGCTCGTCCCACGTTGGTCTACAAGCTAGAGGAGTTGGAGAGGAATCTCGTAGGCGCTGCACGTCATGGTTTCAAGAATGCTGTAGAACAACTCAAGGTGGTGAACCCCGGTGTGCATCTCTGTGAGGACGGGCTTAACTTCTTGAAGTATGTGCGGGATGGTGAAATTGTTGATCAGGATGATGATGGGCATGTCTGAAAAGCCTGGGCTTTATGTTGCCCTGTAATATATTTTTTGCTTTAGCTTGACGGGCCTTTGTGCCTCTGACATTATACGGCCCTTTGTGGCTCGTATGCTTTCTTGCTTCTTTAAACACATGTTTCTGAAATGCATGATTTACTTTCCAGTGTGATGTTTTGAATTTTGCATGCTCGTTGTGTGAGGCTTTCTATACTGTTTGAAGTATTCCTTTGAGAGCAAATTTTCTATCTATCTTGTATGTTTGATAAGCTGCGATAATTCGTATGCTCTTAGCTACTGTCGAGGGCGAACTATCTATTTGCCTTATGTTTTTGGAAGATTGCAATAATTCGTGCGCTCTTAGTTGTTCAACTTAGGAACTTGTCTGCTTTCGGATTGCGAAGCTCTTTAAGTTGAGTGTGGCGGGATGGGCTACCCCCCGCAGTCATTATTTCGACGAAGTGACTTAATGACTGGAGAGTCTTGCATGCCCGCCCAACGTTTTGTGGCTTTGACTTGATGAAATCAAAGTTGTGCCTTTTGCTTTCCAGGTAATAGTTTACTTTGCTTGGAAAGTTTTTACCTTTGCGTAGCTTTTGCAAGGAAGAGCTCAGGCCGGAAATTTTCTAACTGTTTACGCGGAGTATTAGTTAGAAGCATTTGCACATCCAAGAGATTGTTTATCTGAATGTGTGTCCAAAGTTATGGACGTGTAACAGCGGATGAACGAGAGAAATTTTTTCTAAGTTCCCTCCGCCGAGGCGTGAAACACCCATCGCGAGCTGGGGTTCTACCTAACATGCCGAGCAATGATGTCGCAGCGGTAAGCGTACATACTGAGGAGTAAGAGAATTTGTTATGTAAAATCCTCTCATCCTTTTTCTTTTTGGATTCGGAGTGGCAAGACTTTCCTCTTCCGTTTATTTGCTCGACGGGGAGCGATGAGTTCGCTGTATCGAACTAAGTACGTACATTAGAGTGAGTTGGCGTTGTTTGCCATCTAAGTGTAGTACTTTTTGAGTTTTTCTGCATTCCAAGTCCTCGGAATTGCATTTTGATGGAGGTCTTCGAGTCCGTAAGCTCCTGTCCCGGTCTTCATCCGGATTCTGAAGGGGCCGTCCCAGTTGGCGGCGAGCTTCCCTTCTTCGAAATCCTTCTGGTTTCGCCGGAGCACGAGGTCGCCTACTTCGAATTCTCTTTTGATGACTTTCTTGCTGTGGCGAGCAGCTATTTTCTGTTTTAGTGCTGCCTCTCGCAAGGTTGCCCCTATCCTGACTTCGTCGACGAATTCGAGCTCTTCACGTAGATTTGCCGTGTTGGCCGGGAAGTCAGTGCTGGCGTCCGTACGCCATGTGAGTTCGGTTAGCTCAATGGGTAAGACCGCTTCTATCCCGTACGTGAGTCGAAAAGGTGACTCGCCAGTTGTGGAATCGGGAGTAGTTCTGTAGGCCCAGAGGACTGCGTGTAATTCCTCCGGCCATTGTGTTTTGGCCGCGTCTAGCCTCCTACTTATTCCTCGCAGAACTACCCTATTTGCAGCCTCGGCGAGGCCGTTGGCTTGAGGGTGTTCGACGGAGGTGAAGCTTTGCTTGATGCCGATATTCCTTAGGTAGTCCTGGAACTGTTGGTTCGTGAACTGTGTACCATTGTCGAATATCACTAATGTTGGCACTCTGAATCTTGCTAAGATGTTTCTCTTGAAGAAGCGGAGTACGTTTTTAGCTGTGATTTTGGCCAATGGTTCTGCTTCGATCCATTTGGTTGAGTAGTCGATTGCAACGACCAGATATTTTAGTTGCCCAGAGGCTTTGGGGATTGGTCCCAGAAGGTCGATGCCAAGGGGAGACCTAGGATGTTAGCTCAGCAGGAGGTGCTAGGTGCATGTCCCCGTGTCGCTGGCATTTATCGCAGAGGTTCACGTAGTCTTGGGCGTCTTTCAGCATGGTAGGCCAGTAGTATCCTGCTCGTAGAGCCTTTTTCGCGAGAACTTTTGCACCAAGATGTTGTCCGCAGATGCCGTCGTGGATGTCGGCGTGGACTTCTTGGGTCTCGTTGGGTCCTAGGCACTTGATTAGCGGAATTTTGAAACCTCTTATGTACAAGGTTCCTTCCACTAACGTGAATGAGCAGACCCACCGTTTCAACCTTGTCTGTTCTTGCGGATCGGTCGGGAGCTCGCCATTTTCTATGTATCGAGAGATGGGTCCCCTCCAATCTTCCATTCCGATGATCGAGTTGACCTCTTGGTGCAGAGTTCCTATGTTCTGGATGCTTGGCTCGCTGAGGACCTCTTGTATTACTGTTTTGTTTCCGTTTGCAGTTCGCGTACTTGCGAGTTTTGAAAGAATGTCTGCCCGAGTATTCTGTTCGTGGGGAACGTGAATTACTTCTACGGCGTCGAATTCTTTCATTTTCTCTAGTACTAACTGGACATACTTTTGGAGGTGGTCTTCTTTTACCTGGAACTCTCCCGTGACTTGGGAAGCCACTGGCTGCGAGTCGGTAAAGATTTTCACCTTTTTGGCCCCCATGTCTTTGCCGGTTCGCAAGCCAGCCAGGAAGGCTTCATACTCTACAGTGTTATTGGTAACAGGAAAAGACAAAGCGAGGGAAATTTCGACAACGATACCTTTGTTGTCTTCGATGATTATTCCCGCTCCGCTTCCTTTGGCGTTAGATGACCCATCTACGAAGACAGTCCATTCTTCGGGGCTTTCCTCAGCTGGGAAAGTCATTTCGGCGAGGAAGTCGGCGAACACCTGAGCATTTAGTGCCTTTCTGGATTTGTAATGAATGTCAAACTCGGATAGCTCGAGTGACCATTTCATCATCCGACCAGCCACGTTTGGACGACCCAGGATCTGCCTGATGGGTTGGTCCGTCCGGTGAGAAGTGCGAGGGCCACCTTTTCGATCCTTTTGTTATACCCTAATTTTGGGCCTAAAAATACTAGCTCAATTCTTCTTTTCTTGCATTTCAAGTCATTTGAATTTGTCTCTGATCAATTGCATCTTTCTCTGCATTTTATTTCAATGTTATTTGCAAAATTCATGAAAAGGGGTATTTTAGTCATTTCCTGCATTCAAACTCATTTTAGTCCTTTAAAAATTGTTTGAGTCTTTTCAACTGGTTTGAATAAGTCTTTATTTCAATTCCATGTCAAAATCCATTTCAAAAAATTGCATTTGAAGTCATTTTAAGTCAGTTTAGCCCCTAGGGGCATTTTAGTCTTTTCATGTGTTAAAACTCTGTTTAATTTCTAAAAAATTTGTCTCTGAGTCTTTTCAATTGGTTTAAATAAACTCTTGCTTTAATTTCATGATAAAATCCATTTTAAAATTGCATCTGAGTCATTTTGAGTCGTTTTAGTCCCCAAGGGCATTTTGGTCATTTCACACGAAATTTTGGCAGAGAGAGGTTACTGTAAAGTACCTCATTTAAGTAATTGGTTCGTTTTAGTCCGTTTTGTTATTTTTAATCGTTTCACTTTACGTTTAGTCAAATTTACCATTTTTTAGTTCAATTTTATTCTAATAATTACAGCTAAGTCCTTTTTGTTTCGAACTTTATTTTTAAGTCCTTTTCTTTTTAAATTTTTTTTTTTGCAGAACAGTCCACATTTTGTCCAGTTGGTTTTTTGTCCTTTTTATTGTTTTTGCAGTTTGGTCCTCAAGTTTCAGTTTTTGCAGATCAGTCCAGGCCACGTGTCAGCTCACTATTGGGTCCCAAGCACAGGTGTCAGCCTATAAAAGGCCTAATCATCACAGATCCATTCATTCAGTGCCAACTCAACAAACACCTTTCCATTCTCTCTCCAGAATCAAACGAATCAAAATCCAGAAAACTCAAGAACACGATGAAGTTCATGAAGAACTTCATCCCCAAATCATAAACCCTAACTCACATTAACCTCAATTCCTCGCAAATCCACACCAATCCATCACAAATTCTCAACAATTTCATCACATAAAACTCAAATCCAGCAATTTCGCAACAAAAACAGTTCGAATTAAAAACATTTTGTTTCGCAAGTTCTCAAAGATTCGAAGTGAATCTTCATCATCGACCTTTGATTTCTGCAATTCGAAGCTCAAATTCATTACCTGAGTAACAAATTCGAACGATCACAGAAGCAAAGAGAGTGAGAAGAAGAGGATCGAAGCAGAATCAGACCGGTGAAGAAAGAGAAGAGAATAACTGATTTATTTTCAGTTCAAAGACTCACCAGAAGCCTTCGCAAGGATCTATTCGTTCGAGTCTCCAATCAAATCCAGGTATATTCAAAAAACCTTCTCGTTTTAGCTTATAATCATCATCGAAGGTCCATAAACAAAAGTAAACGGTGAAACAACGTGGATTAACAAGTTTAGAACTTGTTCATGCGAAAAAGTTCAAAAAAGATTCGAAAAGCTTTGAAACCAAACCCTAAAAATGTAATTCATGAAGATTCACCGTTTATTTTTCAAATCAGAGTTCAAATTCGTCATCAGTGAAGAAGATAGAGTAGATTAGGGTTTCGTTTCAAGAGATTCGAAAGAGTTTTGAAAAACCTAAAACCGAATAGTTCAGTTGTAGATCTACTCCGATCTAAGTCTCTTTTCAAAAAAATAGTTTCGAAATCATGAAGAGGAGTTCAAGACGAACACAACGACATGTTTTTTTTTTCCAGAAAAGGTGTTCAGGTACGGCGGCGTCACCGGCAGCCACCGTACCTCCGTCGTAGTGTTCGTCGGAGAAGACGACGGAGAAGAAGAGAGAAGGAGGAGCCTCTCTCTCTCTCTAAGTTTAAACCTAGAGAGAGAGTGAGAAGGAAGGAATGAAGTGAACCGGCCTCACTTCCCTTTTATAAGCGTTTTGAACCGGTTGGTTCACCCAAACCCTGCTGGTTCACTTGGTTCAGTCCACTCCTTCAATCTCAGTCGTTGGCCTTGTTTGGTGATGAGGTGTACGGACGTGATTGTCCCTTTCTGTGTATCTGTTTCTCCTTATCATGCGCTGCGTGTTCCTGGCCTTTGGATTTAGGGTTTTAATGAGATTGGATCAATCCAACGCTCCTGAGGCGTTTGGGTGATCCAAATCCATCAGAACCTTGGGCCTGGACCTTTACCTTTGCAGTTTTTCGTTTTTACTTGTTTTTTGCTAGTTTCACAATAGTTCTTTGATAATTGCACCCCTGTCTCATTAAAAATCCTTTAAAAATTCTATAAAATCTTTTCATATGTTCTTGATGTTTTCTTGCCCTTTTTGTGATGTTTTTATGTGTCAAAGCCTGAGGAAAATATGTGTAGCATTTTTTTTAAAATTTGTTTACTATTGTTAAAATTTGTGATTTTCTTGCACATTTTTAAGTCCAAAAGACCTTTAAAAATTCCCAAAAATTTCCTATGTGTTCCTGATCATTTTCTTGACATTTTGTGATGTTATTATGTGTTAAATTTTGATAAAAAAAATGTGTGGTATTTTCTTGTTAATTGTTTACTATTTTTTGTTGAAAATTGTGAAGTTTTATACGTTCTTGAGTCTAAAAATCTTTTAAAAACCCTAAAATTGTCACATATATTTCTTGTTAATTTTGTGGTATTTTTGTGATGATTTTTGCACTTTAAAACTTGATAAAAAATAATGTGATGCTTTTCTTGCTATTTTGTGATGTTTTGTGTTAAAAACTTGTGAAAAGTACATGTTCTTGACCTGTAATCATGATACATGATGTTTGATTTGTGGAGTATGAATTTGCTATGGCTTTTCTTGCTATTTTGAAGTGTTTTAATGCATGTGAATATATTGTGTGAGTTTACTTGTCTTACAAGTTATGTGAATATTGTTTCTGAAATTAGATGCCAAATATGCCTAAAAATGTATCATGATTCTTGATTTGGATGTATTCTCATAATTCTCATATTGTTGATTGTGATGAAAATCTTTGAATATTGTCATGATATGGGAATTATGAATCACACACTTGTCTTGTCATTATGATGATTTTTTAGGCATATTTTGCTAGGAGTTTGATCACCTTTTTGCAAGTTTTGCTACTTAGCTTAATGTTCCTTTTGTTTATAACTTTCATGCCATTATACTTTGCCCTACTAACCATTTCATTTCATGTTTCATACATCATGAGCATTCCATACTTCATCTCCTCCTTCATCTTATTTCTTGCACTTTAAATTTTACCAAGAGTTAGAATGTAAAACTTAGGAATTTTGTATTTTACTTCATGCAATTTTAAAATTCTTGCAAGACCATAGAATGTAAACTAGGGCATGATGTAAAGGACAATGGACTCTAATGATGTACACCGACACAAGCACCGACACATGCACACACATCACATAGATATTTTTAGGTGTATAGCTAGGATATGCATGTTTAGATGTATGTTTAGCATTATATGTTTAGATGAATGCCTAGGATTTACACTTAGAAAAAATCATTTTTCAAACAAACATGAATAATATCACTCAAATCATTTTCACAATAAACCTTGGGATCCAAAATCCCATTGATTTTCTCTTTTATTTTCTTAATCAAATTTCAATGAAAATTAATCATACTTGACTTTTTTCCAAAATAACTAATCAAACCTCACATTTTCCCAAATCTTATGCCCTTGAGGCCTCTCTCTCTTATTCTTCAAAATTCCAATTTTCAAACTTAAAATCAACCAACAAAAACAAAAACATTTTTGGAAGAGAACTACGGTGGATTTGATCCCTTAAAAGGGTACGTAGGCAAGGAATCAAAATTCCTTCAATTCAAATAAAATAAAAAAATCAAACATTCTTCTCCCTCCAATTCTTCACTTAGTAAACTCTTAGGTGTAAATATCATTTTTCAAAATAGCATTTAAAAATAAAGCGCGCGCGTAGAAAGTAAAGACGGTTCCTATAGGATACTATAGTCGTTATGGGTGCCTAACACCTTCCCGTAGCGAAAACAACTCCCGGACCTCGATTCTCAAGGGTTTTGCTTATTTTTTCCCTTCCCAAGAAAAAATGAGATATCACCGGTTAAAAGGGTCAAACGTAATCAATGTTTGACACCCTAAAACCAAGATAAAACACCTTTGGTACCTTGTCTCAGGTCCCAACAATGCTTTGTTGGTGAAGTATACTGGTTTCTGTCCCTCCGCCGTTTCTCTGATGAGGACGACGCTCACCGCGTCAGAGGAAACAGAGGGATATTGGTTCAATACTTCACCTTGATCTGGTCGTGATAGCACTGGTGGCGCAGAGAGCGTTTCTTTGAGGTGCTGTAAGGCAGTTTCGCACTCGTCTATCCATTCGAACTTCGTTTTTTTCCTCAAGAGTTTGAAGAAAGGAAGTGCGTGTTGAGCGGACTTGGCCACGAACCTGGAGAGAGCGGTCAGCATTTCGTTGAGTGTTTGGATGCACTTTTTGGAGTGGGGTGTCGGAAGCTCAGTAAATGCGCGGCATTTGTCTGGATTTGCTTCAATTCCTCTTTCTGTAAGATAGAAACCGAGGAATTTACCCGCTTGGACTCCGAAGGTGCATTTTTCTGGGTTGAGTCTCATGTTGTATTTCCGAGTTTGCTGGAACACTCTTCTGAGATGAGCGGCATGATCCACCTCTTGTTGGGATTTTACGATCATGTCGTCCATGTAAACCTCTAGAATGTCACCCAGAAGTGCCTTGTCGTAAACTCTGTTCATCATCCGTTGATAAGTAGCCCCCACGTTTCGTAGACCGAAGGGCATTACATTGTAGTAATAGTTCCCTAATTCGGTCATGAAGGCTGTTTTCATTTTATCTTCTTCAGCCATGGGTATCTGATTGTACCCAGAATAGGCGTCCATGAAGGATAAAAGTTTATAGCCAGAGGAATTATCAACGAGTTTGTCGATGTTAGGAAGAGGATATGCGTCTTTAGGGCAGGCCCTATTAAGATCGGTATAGTCAACACACATACGCCATTTTCCATTAGATTTTTTGACAAGTACAACATTGGAGAGCCAGGTAGTGTATTTGGCCTCGGAAATAAACTTTGCCTCTAGGAGGTCTTTTACAGCTTTTTCTGTAGCCTTTGACTTTTCAGGAGACTGCTTCCTACGACGCTGGGCTACAGCGCTAACTCCGGGATCCACCGTCAGTTGGTGACAGGCGACGCTAGGGTCGATTCCGGGCATGTCGGCTGCGCTCCAGGCGAATAGGTGAGCGTTTTCTCTGAGGCAGGCGACCAACTGGTTCTTTACAAGTTCGGGGAGATCCTTGCCAATCTTAAAGTTCTTCGAGGGGTTGTTGCCGAACGGGACCAGGTCGAATTCACCATCGGGAACAGGTCAAAGAAGTTTCGCGTTGAGCGGATCCTTCTTCTCCCGTTTTTGCTCCTTCAGGTCTTCCTTGGTGAACCTGGGGTCTTATTCGCAGCAGCTTTCCCTTTGTTCCCGGCAAATTTGCTGGATTGGGAAACCGAGTTCTGGGTCTTATTAGCTTGGAGGAAACATCTTCTAGCAGCTTTGATGTCTCCGCTGAGAGAGGCAATGATGCCGTCTTTTGCATGGTACTTCAACTTCAGATGAGCGGTTAAACATGAGGCCCCCACCTGGCCTAACCCGGTCCTCCCTATAATGCAGTTATAGAGAGAAGGGAAGTCGATCACCAAGAACGGGATCTTTATTGTCTTTTTGGCCTCCTCCTCGCCGAAGGTGACCAGTAGCTCTACGTACCCCCATGGTTGAGTGGATGAGCCGTTGAAGCCAAAGAGTTCATCCCCAACGTAGAGAGAAAGGTTTTTCTCCGTCAGTTGGAGAGTTCTGAACA
The DNA here is from genome assembly GCF_051527215.1 of Medicago sativa. Classification (NCBI taxonomy): domain Eukaryota; kingdom Viridiplantae; phylum Streptophyta; class Magnoliopsida; order Fabales; family Fabaceae; genus Medicago; species Medicago sativa. The sequence continues at coordinate 38,856,795 of NC_140751.1, forward strand.
GGCTGGTGTACATGATGTCGCATGAGGCCCCTGTGTCTATCAGGACTCGTCGGACATCTGCATTGGCCATCGATGCTTGCACGAGCAAAGGAATGGCTGAATTTGAAGCTCCACCAGGCAGTTCGGAGTCATAGAATGCCAAAGGTGGCCTTCCTCCTCGAGTGGAGGGGGCCATAACATTGACTTCCATGAGTTCCTGGAATTTTCTCTTCATGCTGCCCATGGAAATGTTCAGCGTTCCTCCGGTGATGATGTTAGCGGTAGGGAACTGCTCCCAGGTGCATGAGTAAGGGGTGATTTCCACGTTATCAGGGAAATCACCAAGATGTTCCACGGACATGGCGATGGTCCTTCCGGGCTCAGATCCGTCGCCTATAAGTTCGACGGATTTCCGTTCTGCTTCCGGATTTTTGACGTACTGCTTGAGTCGACCCCTTTGGATGAGGAGTTCGATGGCGTCCTTCAGATGGATGCAGTCGTCGATGGTGTGTCCGTGGCACTTGTGGAATCGACGGTATTTTGTTTTGTCTACTCCCTTCCTCTCCTGAGATGGAGTCTTTGGCGGCTTGATGCCGACTTCTGCCAGATCGGCAACAGCGATCTCAGCGAGGATTTTCTCCCTTGACATAGCCAGTGGAGTGTACTCGGTGAAGTGACCGTTTGGTCTCTTGCTTTCGCGAGCAGCTTTGGCTTCCCTCTTTTTCTCATGGAAGGGCTTTTTGGAGGATTCAGCAGCAGGTTCCTCCGTCCTGACCTTGTTGAGGCTGTCCGTGTACAAATTCTATTCGTAGGCGATGTAGATCTTGGCGATCGCTAGGAACTCGTTGAGAGTCCTTGGGCGATCCAGGAGGACAGCTTTCTTGACGTCCGTCTCGTCACGTAGGCCTTTGGCAATGAGGTACAACTTCATTGTCTCATTTGCGCCCCGGACCTGGACGGCTTCTTTGTTGAACCTCTCGATGTAGTCTCGGAGAGGTTCGCTTCTTCCTTGGACGATGGCTTCGAGGGAAGCCATCGTTTTTGGTTGCGTCTTTGATGCGGTGAAATGGGTGGTGAACTCGTTGCAGAGGTCGCTCCAAGAGTCGATGGAGTTTTTCCTTAAGTTCTTGCACCACGTAACGGCTCCTCGCCTCAGAGTAGTGACGAAGAGCTTGCATTTAACGGCGCCCCGCACCGATCGATAAGTGAGAACTGCTTCGATGTTCTCAATGTGCTCATCCAGATCGGTAGTCCCATCGTATGAGCCCATTTGAGGCGGCTTTTCCAGTCCGCGAGGGATAGGAGCTTCCCGGATACGCCGTGTGAACGAACCGTAAGCATTACGATCTGTTCGGGTATCACGAGTGTCTAAAGAACTGGAAGGTGATCGTGAGCGCCCGTTGCGTCTGGGCGGAGACCTCCTGGGTGGAGTTCGACGCAGAGGGGATCTTCGCGACGGGGTCCTTCTGGGAAGGGATCTCCTTGGTGGAGACCGTCGGGGGGAGCTTCTTGTTGACCTCCGGGAGTAGGATGGAGATCCGATGCTCGCAGAATGTCGAGGGGATCTGGAACGTGACCGGCTGGGGCTCCCTCCTCTTCTGTTACGTATCGGGGAGAGAGATCGCCGGGTTTGGACGGTTGGACGTGCTTGCTCTAGATCCATCTGTTGGCGGTTCTGTTCCTCGATTAACGACATTTGTTGTTGAACCGTGCGGATCAGGTTGCTGATGAGTACGCCGGTTGATGCTGCGTCTTCTGGCGTCTCTGTAGGGCGGATGGGACCTAGCAGATGCCTTTGTTGGATAGGAAGTACCTGGGTTGGGTTCTCCCTGGGTGTATCCACAGGTGAAGGTGAGGATGTTACGCCATCCCGTTGAGGAATGCGCACCTCACTTCGTAGCTGGGATTTGGCACCGTTGGCAGCCATTGTAGTTTTTGGTGAAAAGCTTTGGTTTTTAGGGATAAAAACGGGGAAGCTTGTATTTTTCCCACAGACGGCGCCACTGATCGTACCTGATCAGAAGGAGACTGCTGGTGCTTTGAATGTGGTGGTTGTGACGGTGGTGGAATGCGTCAGAATGCTTCTTGGAGCGGATGGGGGGTGTGTACCTGCAGGCACTCCGACGCTCAAGTCAGTAGAGATCAGAGAGTGAGGGTTTTAGAGGAAGAAAGAGTTCTACCTTGGGGACTACGGTGAGTCCCCTATTTATAGAGGTGGAGAGCTGCAGAGCTGTTGAGGAGGCACACCTGGCTCTGGCGGTTACGAAATCGTGGGAAGTGTAACCGCTAGAGATTTTATTGCGGGAACGTGCACAACGTGCAAGAGAGACGTTGGGGTTCATTTGAACCGGTCTCTTTGCTTCGTTCACCCCCCTTCAGGCGAGGGGGTATGTTGTGAGCAATAATGCCAAACGTGGAGTTTCGGCTTTGAGTGATATTGGGCCTAAGTAAATGGGCCAAGAATCCCTTTGGTCGGTCCAGAACACATATAGTGATGTGATCATTGAACTGACTCGATTGAGAATTTCTAAGGGTCAATATTACCTTAAAATGTCAATAGAAAAATTCTCAAGAAAGAATATAATAATTTTCTTTGACCTGAGATTGTCATGGTAATTAACATGTTATTTATTCTATTTTGATTCTGAACACCTATTACCTTAGGGTGCTAGTTAAAAGGATATTGGATACGATTAAATACTTGTATAATTAATGACAAATCAAGATGAGATCCGTCAACTCTTGGTAATGAGTTTGAACTCTATGATAAAATTAAAACCCTGACCAGGGAAATTGAATGAAAGAAGAAATGATGTGATCCTAAAATTCTCTCTCTTGACAAGAATAATAAAATCATTGTGGAATAAAAGAACCGAATTAATTTTGGGTTCAAAGTTTTATTTTCGCAGGTCATGATATGTCTGTCTTGTTTTGGCTATATCTGGAGCTCTGGATGTTCGTTTGAGGTGATCTTTAACTCGTTGGAAAGCTTACAAAATTCTCTACATTTCGTCTTTTGGACTCAAGATCAAATTTGGAATATTTAATGGTGTACAACGAGCTGGAAGTTGAAGACGTGGTTAAAGTGTGTAAGCTGAAGAATTAAAGGTGGTGTTTGTGGAATTGTAACGTCTAGACATGATAATCCTTCACAAATCAATGAGCAAATGAATGTATAACAACTCCATGCATTGATGCAGCCACCCACCTTAAAGTCATTTTGTAACCTTTAACTTGCATTAATCAGCCACCAAAACATTATTGCAATTAGTGGCTGCATTTCCTTTCATTTTCTAAGAGTTTTAGAGTCAAAATCATCATGTAATAAGCTCATATAAATAGAGCACGAAAATGATATGTAAAGATAGAGAATTTTGATAAAAAAAGTCACTTTATGTGAATTTGGAAGCTTTGCTTCTTTTTGGTTCTGGATTGAACCATGCATTGATCATATCAAGAATCCTTTCTTGTGGTGATCCTCAATCCCATAGACTTATCACTTTCTTGGATTAGAAAGTGTGGCGTCCCTTTTTTGTCCTTTATCATTTGGTATCAGAGCTAGGTTCCGTTGGGACTGATTTTTATTTTTCAATTTCAAAATCTTTTTCATTTGCATATTATTCTTGAAATTTCTTTATCTCAGTTTCTTTTTGAAGTATTAAACAAAAAAATATGGCTCATGAAATTCAAGCTTCAATTGAATATTTTGATAAAGTATGTAGAGGAAAAATTCTTGAGAATATCAAGAGAAGATCAAGTCCTTCTTCTGCTCTTAGAGAGTCACAGAGAAATAGGAGAGAGGAAATGATGGCAATAATTGATAGAGGAATGGCTGATATCTCTAAAATACTAGAGGAAAATCTTCTTCAAATCCAAAATCATTATATAGAGCCTAAAATAAATGTTGAAGAAAAAGAGAGTCTCATTATAAATGAAACTCACGAAGAAGAATGTGAAAAGGAAAGAGAAGAGACAAAAGAAAGTGATGGAAAAGAAGTAGAGGAAAAAGGAGAAGAAAAGGAGAATGAGAAGGAAAAGGAAGAAAAAAATGTTGGGAAGTTTTGGCCTAATATTACATTAGTACCTTCTTCTAAGTTGGTTTGTGTTTTCAAATGTTGGGATTCTTCTTCTAATATTATTCAATTGCCTAACATTTCTTTATGTCATGAAGGAAACAAAGTCAATGAAGAAACTTTTTCTCAACAGGTGGAAGGAAATTATGAGATTTGGAACGATTATTATGTCCATAAATCAAAAGTGGATGAAAATCAAGCAAATTCTTCCAATAAAAGTGAAGAGCTCTCTAAAGTTAAAGTTACATGTGATGAATTCTATAGATTTGTTTTTGACCCAGGAGGTATTCAAGCTATAAATTCGAGGTCGAATTCTCTTGAAGAGGGAGAGTATGATGTGATCCTAAAATTCTCTCTCTTGACAAGAATAATAAAATCATTGTGGAATAAAAGAACCGAATTAATTTTGGGTTCAAAGTTTTATTTTCGCAGGTCATGATATGTCTGTCTTGTTTTGGCTATATCTAGAGCTCTGGATGTTCGTTTGAGGTGATCTTTAACTCGTTGGAAAGCTTACAAAATTCTCTACATTTCGTCTTTTGGACTCAAGATCAAATTTGGAATATTTAATGGTGTACAACGAGCTGGAAGTTGAAGACGTGGTTAAAGTGTGTAAGCTGAAGAATTAAAGGTGGTGTTTGTGGAATTGTAACGTCTAGACATGATAATCCTTCACAAATCAATGAGCAAATGAATGTATAACAACTCCATGCATTGATGCAGCCACCCACCTTAAAGTCATTTTGTAACCTTTAACTTGCATTAATCAGCCACCAAAACATTATTGCAATTAGTGGCTGCATTTCCTTTCATTTTCTAAGAGTTTTAGAGTCAAAATCATCATGTAATAAGCTCATATAAATAGAGCACGAAAATGATATGTAAAGATAGAGAATTTTGATAAAAAAAGTCACTTTATGTGAATTTGGAAGCTTTGCTTCTTTTTGGTTCTGGATTGAACCATGCATTGATCATATCAAGAATCCTTTCTTGTGGTGATCCTCAATCCCATAGACTTATCACTTTCTTGGATTAGAAAGTGTGGCGTCCCTTTCTTTCCATTCCATTTCTCCATTTTATCCACAAAATCTGTTTTGGTCACGCTTATTTGAAAATCATTTGCCTACTTTAATCTTGTGCTAAATTATTGCTTATTTGAAAATCATTTGCCTACATATCCACAAGTGGAATCAAAATCATTGTAGTTCACGCTTAAACATTTATTTGTTGGGTTGGGTTATTTTTAGAGTTTGTGAAAATAGTTTTAAGAAGGGAAGGGAGGCCTCAAGGCATAGAATAATGAAAGAAGTGAAGTTGTTTACTTTTAATTACAAGAAAGTAAGTCTAAATATGGATTAAATTGATTGAGAAATTGGTTAAGAAATAAATTAAAAAGATCACTTGGGTTAAAATCCAAGGTTTCTTAAGAAAATATTTTTTGAAGTTTTGCATATTTGATTTTTTTTGGGAAAAGATTTTTTTAAGCTAACGGTAAAAGACTAACGTAACGGCGTAACGTAATGAAAAAAGCGAGAAATTTACAAAGGACGTTGGATCCCAAGAAAATTCTCAAGTTAATGAACCTAAAATTACTAGTGGTTTGTTTTTAAGAAAGTTTTAAAGTCCAATATTTAACCTAAAAGTCACTAATTCATTTTGGTCCTCGCTCACGAATATGCATAAAGCGGTAAAAAGTAAATGTGCGGTGTCGGTGCCACTTCTCATTTATGGATATTCACAAGGGACCTAGATACATGCTAAATCCTTTGACAAAATATAAATGACATGAAAAAAATAAAGTGCATAAATTAAATTACATCAAATTCCTATTATACACACTAAAAAAATGACAATAAAATAAATTGCAAGAACTAAGATATGCATGAGATGATTATAATCCTACTAAGCATAAAATAAAATAAAAAACTAGTTATGAAATAAAAAGAAAGTGCAATAAAATAAAACAAAGCAAATAAATAAACTAAAAAAAAAACTAAATAAAATGAAATAAAAGAGCAATAAAAAAAACTAAAGCCTAATAATGTTACAGACAAGTATGTGTGCTTAAAATAAAAAAACAGTAAAATAAAATAATAAAATCATTAGAATTAATCAAAAATGTTTGAGAAAAGGAGAGAAGAATTTTTAAAGGAAAAAGGGGGTGCAGAATTAAAACAGAGGGGGTGTAAAAGAAATCTGCACTAGAGGACAAAACTGTGTCCCACTGGTCAAGGGGGAGAAGTCAACTTATTCTCCCCCAAACCTTCTTCTCTTTCACGTAAAGAACAACAACATAAACACCTTCATTTTTGATTTTTTCGAAAACTCAAATAGTCACCAAATCTCACAAATTAAAATACCATTTTTATTGGATTTTCACGCTGATCATGAATCTAAATTAGATTTCACAGTGAATGTTTGTATAGAGAGAAAAGTGAGAAAAACGTTTTGACCCAAAAAAATAAAACTAAAAAAAAAACAGTGAATTAAGCAAAAATAATTAAAGGGAAAGCATCATAACAACTCCAGGGATATCAAAACATCAAAACCCACCTTAATTGAGCTTTGAAATGGTCTAACTCACTATCACTTTTTCTTGAGAAAATTGTGGTTTTGAATTCACGATTTTGAGTGGTTTTTCTTGAGTTTTTGAGTGTTTTTGGTTTGTTGGAAGTGTTTATGAACTTTTGGTTGAAGAATGGTGAAGTTTCATGGAGAAATGAAGATTTTGGAATTTTTGATGAAAATGGTGATTTTAGCCACTCAAAATTTCGGCCCCCTCTCTCTATGAGTTTTTGGGTACTTATAGAGGGGGTGACTTGGTCACAAAGAGTGCAAAAATTAGGTTAAGTGGTGGATAAGAAAGGGTAGTTTGGAATTTTGCAAAAAAAAAAAAGAGTTTTTGGAACTTTTTTAGATGTTTTTTTATGGTGAGTGATGATGTGTTGGATAATGATGAGGTGTTATATGTGAAGAAGGATCTAGATGCACAATTTGTGGGGAAAGAAATGAAATGGGAGTGGAATGTGCATTTTTGGTGAATTTGTTAAAGTTAGTGTTTTTCGGTATTTTTGAAAATGAATTTTGTGACTTTGAAAATAATAAACAAAATGGTGTAAAATTTGTGATTTTTGTGATTAGAAATGTAATAGAAAAGAGAAGAATTGAAATTGAAATGTTTAGTGTAATGAAATTGAGTTTTCTTGAAAATGAAGTAACAAAATAAAAATGTGAAAAAAATAAAATAAAAATGCATAAAAAAAGAAAATTTGAAGTTAACTTGTAAAACAAGGCAACTAAGGGAAAAACATTAATGGGAATGCATTTGGTGTGAAAAAAAAGGCTTATTTTGAAAAGTTGATTTTTGGTCAACTGTTGACCTTGGTCAAAGGTTGACTTCGGTCAACAGTTGACCTTGGTCAATGTTGACTTTTTTTTGAAATTTTTTTAGAAAATGAGGAGAAAGAAAGCTTTGGTTAGGTCAAAAAATGGGGTATGACAATATAATTAGATAATTATATGAAATCATATTGGTCAATGGTCATCTTATTAGAAAAATGGTTTTAAAACGTTAGCAAAGCTCTGCTAGGGTTTCGTAATGAGTTTCACTTTCATGGCCTCTCAGCCACCGCAAAGATTTGGATCTCACCCAACGGATCCGTCGGATCGGGGTGGTGTAGAACCAATACAAAATGCTACAACAGGTAATACAAATGGCAAGAAGTCTCATATTGCTTCAGTTTCTTTTAGAGACAAAGTGCTTGGGAAATCGATCGTCGCAATGAAGGAGCGTACTGATATATTGGCAAAGAAATTGGCTCGTGTGGAGCTTGTCAAAGGAAATCGGCTCTTGCCTATGCTTCATGTGGGTTCCAAGATCATGGATGAGCTGTCCACTCCATGGAAGGATACTTTGGTTGTAAAACTGTTAGGTAAAAGGCTAGGATACAACATCATGAAGAACAAGTTGGAAACTATATGGGATCTTAAAGGAAGATTTGAATTGATGGATATTGGTAACTCTTTCTTTATGATCAAAGAATTTTTTATTACTTTATGTCTTTAAACGAAGTGGCAAGGACAACCAAAAAAACTCATTGATACAACTACGAAATTTTGAGTTTAAACTCTGGTGAAGTTGTTCAATTTGACAACATTGACATTGTCAGTTGAGTTAAGACATATTGTTGTCATCCGGCTTGGAAATATCGATGTCATGTGAGTTAATTCGGACTAGGTATAGTATACGTGATGACAATGTATTAATTGGTGCAACATGCATTTTATTCTACCAAACATGCTTCTGAACTTTCTGCATAATGATTAGGCGATTTTGATGAGTAAAATTGGCACGGTTTAGTCGATGGTATGTGACTTAAGGTGCAATTTTAATTTCCTTTGAGAGCGCTATTGTATATGATACCATTACTCATTGGTATGGAATTGGGATAATCGGTATGGTGATATGTAAAGTGTCTGATATGCTTGTAATATTTCATCACTTATCATGTCTTGTGCAAAATCTTCATATTTAATTTGCAAGATAAATATAGACTATTTTTAATCAATCGTTTTATTTATGCAGAACACATAAGTCAATTGCCAATAGCCTTATTTCCAAAAATAGGATAAGTTGATGGCAAATGCATCTCAATTATTAACGTACCTATATTTGATCTATAACATGGGAGTCTTGGTGCAACGGTAAATTGTTGTCATGTGGCTGAAAGGTCACGGTTCAAGTTCTGAAAACAGTTTCTTGTGTCAAAAGATGCAACTGCCATACATGGGTAGTTAGATGTGAATACAGTTAGAGCTTTGATATTTGTTACGATGGAATTTATGCAAGAAAAGGCAGAATAAACACACGGAAGTATCGTAAACAAAGCAAAAGTTTGTATAGTATTTGTTTACGATACTTCCGTGTGTTTATTTGTTTACGATACTTCCGTGTGTTTATTCTGCCTTTTCTTGCATAAATTCCATCTGTTACGATGACTTTTGCAGTAGGTATTTTTTTTTTTGTGGTGGCCGGGGTTTGAACCCCTGACCTTGCATATATTATGCATTGTCCTTACCAACTGATCTAAGCTCACGAGGACAAACAAATACAAACTTTTGCAGTAGGCATTTGACGGAATACACGAGATAGTGGGGGATTAAATCAATGGATATGATTTGTTCTTCTCTTTTGTTAGATGACAAATCATAACAACTAGCATTTCTCATAAAATAATTACATGCAAGTGTGCCACACATTTTTCGTGACGGTTCGAGACACATTCCGTTACAAATCGAGGTTTCAAAAAACGGAACGTTACCGGGATTGCGGCCGTTACAAATCGGTATCGGCAGCCACCGTGACCGTTTTTGGACGTTTTCACGTTGAGAACAAAAATCATGGCAAAATCGCCGTTACGGCCGTTACGGAACGCCGTAACACCGTTACGGCCGCGAAACACCGTTACGGACTCCGTTACCGACTTGAAACTTCAGTAATTTGAACAGGAGAAAAGGAATCGAATGTCATATTAAAAAAAAAGCACAAGAATACAAGAACAGGAGAAGAAGGAATCTGAATCTTATCTTTTGTATAGAAAAGTCAGGCATCTCAAATCTCAAATCTGAATCTTATCTTTTTTACACAAATCAATTACTTCTCTTCTCTGGTGGTGGACTGGTAAACTAACAGACAAACAAACATGCTTCTCTTGTGTTGTTACTCTTCTAGTGTTGTGTAATTCTTTGTTACTTCCTTCTTGCGATTTGCGATTCTGGTGTTGCCGTTTCTTGCTTCTTGTTCGTTCTGCTTGCCGTTTCTTTGTTCATCCTCTTTGTTCAGGTTTGCGATTCTGGTTTTTTTTTTTTTTTTAGTGAATAAGGTTTGTTATCACTTGGTTGCCAATACACACACGTATGCGCAGCTTGACTCTTCATTCAATAATAATAAATTAATAATAATAATAATAATAATAATAATAATTAATAATTATTTTAGATGGTTTATTTGTTTATTCATATATTTATTTATTAAACTCAAAAAAAAAAAGTGTGCATTCATCTCTTATTTAAGTTCAAGGTAATTTTAAATTGACACTCTTAATTTGAGTATTTAGGTAACAAATATTAGATGAAATTTTAGAGAAAAAATTGGGACTTTGATGTTAGATTACAACTTTGATTGTATATGTTGTTAGTGATTAAAAGAAAAATAAAATGATAGAGGAGTTAGATTAGAGTATTTTTAGTATGGTTCCGGTAACTTTTTTTAAATTTTTTATTTTTTAGAAAGCTATTTTGTTGAAGCAGCCCATTAATATAATTTTTTTTAACCCATTAACATGAAGTTTTATTTTTATTTATTTTAGAAACCTTTATTTTATTTTTAAAAACATATTAGTTGTAACTATTTTTTTGGTAAAAGTGTTTAGTTGTGAATTTATATATAAAAATAATAATTTAGAACTACATCATTTATTTGTAGGTTGGTTGAACAATGCCTCGAAGAGAAGAAGCACGGGAAGAAGTATTTCCAATTGGTAGAGCAGAGAATGCTCCGAGTGATGATGTTGGTTGGCACTTTGGTAACATTGTGCAAGGTAGAGGCAGAAACACCGTACAATGTAAATTTTGTCAAACAATAATAACGGGTGGAATAACTCGGTTGAAGGAACATCTTGCACACATGACAGGAGAAGTCAAAGTTTGTCCTAGTGTTAGAACTTTTGTTAGAGAAAGTATGATGAAGCTTATATTAGACAAAAAGCAAAGAAAAATGATTCTCGAAAAAGAAAGGAAGAATTTGTCGCAAGCTTAAGAGGGGATAGCAATGATGACAATGATGATATGATGGAAGAGGATGCGATAAGACGAGCTACATATGAAAGTATGACATCGCAAAGACAATGGGAAGATAGACGAAGGTTTCCTGGAAGTGGCATTGGCAGTAGCAGTGGTGGTGGAGCTTCATCTCAATATCAAAGATATGATCTTCAACAAAGAATGAGAAATGTAGATGTTGATCTAGAGAAAAGTAAGAGTATGAAGCAAACAAAAGTTCCTACAGGATTCATGAAAAATGCGAGAAAGGCTTTAGGAAAGGCGTTATCTAAATTGATAATATATGATCGTTTACCTATGAATTTGAGCACTTCTCCTTGGTTACATGCCTTGTTAGCTGAAGCTGCAAAGTTGGGTCCAGGTGTTAAAGTTCCTACTCCTTATGAGATTTCAGAGGTATACTTGAATGAAGAATATGCGGAAATGCAAAAATATATAAGAGAGTTAAAACCATTTTGGGAAGAGAGGGGAGTGACTATAATGTGTGATGGTTGGACAAACGGAATAAACCACATGCATATCATGAATTTTTTAGTATATTCTAGTCATGGAACAGTGTTTTTAAAGTCTATTGATGCCTCTGATGTTGCTAGCAGAAACACTGAGTATTACTTTAACTTGCTTGACAAAATAGTGGAAGAGGTGGGGGAAGAGTATGTTGTCCAAGTGGTCACTGATAATGAGGCAGCACTAAAAGCAGCTGGTTTGAAATTGATGGAAAAAAGACCTTGCCTTTATTGGTCTCCATGTGCAGCTCATTGTTTGGATTTGTGTTTAGAAGATATTGGAAAAAAGTCAAATGTCCAAAAAGTGCTTGAGGAAGCAAAAAAGGTGACTTTGTTTATATACAACCATATTTGGACAGTGAGTTTGATGAAGAAATATACTGATGATAAAGAACTTATTCGTCCAGCAATCACTCGATTTGCTACACAATTTTTACAACTTGAATCAATTGTTAAAGAGAAGCAAGCTTTGAAAGACATGTTTGATTCTAATGAATACAAGAGTTCTAAATATGGAAAAGATAAATCAGGAGGAGCTGCTTATGAAGAAAAGAAAGTTGTGATGGATAGGGAATTCTGGAATAAGGCAACTGAGATACTAAAGGTATTTGAACCCATTGTTAAGGTCTTGAAGTTGGTGGATGGTGATGATAAACCAACAATGGGATTTCTTTATGAAGCAATTGATAGAGCCAAGAAAGCTATTGAGAAAAATTGTCGTTACAGTACCTACTACAATTCAATCATTGACAAAAGATGGCATTACATGCATTCTGATCTGCATTCAGCGGGTTAGTATTTACATGGTTTAATTTATTTATTTTACATGTTGATATTTAATTTTGAAGTATAAATATTAATTTGTATCTACACGTTTATCCATTTTCTCTAAAGGTTATTTTCTCAATCCACAATTTCAATTTGGATTAGTCTATGGAAGACATGTAGCTATGGAAACATTAGAAGGAACTAGAAAAGTAATAACCAAACTAGAGCCGAATGTTGATATTCAAATAAGAGCCATAAATCAGGTGATACATTTTTTCATGTTATATACGTGTATAATTTAATACTAAATTTTAGAAACAAAATTACTCATCTGGAGACTTATATGGTGTATATATATCATTGTAGTTATTACTTTTTCGAGATAAGTTAGAGACTTTTGGAACTGTACAAGCTCAAAAAGCATGGTCTCAAATGAAACCTGGTATGTATGATTTATATTTTGTGCTAATTGACATGAAAATATGAACAATTATGCTAATTTTTAATATAATTTTTTTATATAGCTGAATGGTGGTTGATGTATGGATCTTGTGCTCCTGAACTTCAAAGCATAGCTGTAAAAGTTCCCAAACAACTTCAGCTTCAAATTGTGAGAGAAATTGGAGTACATTTAGCTACATACATACAAAGACAAGAAATAGGCTAAAATATGAAAAGCTTCAAAAACTTGTCTTTACATATTACAACATGAAGCTAAAAATGAGGACTACCATGAGAAGAAGTCAGGAAGACATTGTAAAAAGTTTTAATCCTATCAACCTTGATCATATATTTCAAGAAGACTATTTATCACCATGGATTGAGGAAAGAGAGGGACCATTTTTGGATGGAACCCAAAATTTAGAGTGGCTCCCTAATGATTCAGATGATGAGAATTATGAAATACTTGGTGGTGATGTCTCAAACTCAGGTCAAACTCCTAGTCAAAGTGGTGATGGTGGTTTAAGTCCACCTAGTGATGGAAATAGTGGTGATAGTCATGGCAATGGTGGCAATGGTAATCCTGAACAAAGTCATGGAATGAGTGAAGGGTCATTTAATTCTTTTCAAGAAGACTCATATGTTAGGCGTGATGAAAATTTGATGCCTCCTAGAATGGATGACGATTTACTCATTGCTGATATGATTAATGTTGGTGGTAGTAGCAGAGGTCGAGGAAGACGTAGTAAAATTAGAAGGCAAGAAGAGACTCCATTAGATTATTCTTCCTCATCAAGTGGAGTACAATCATTTGGTGATTTTGGTAGTCAAGGTTGTAACAGCCCGATTTTCGCTAGTTTTATTTTATTATTTATTTATGTGTGTTATATGTGCTCTTATGTGATTATTTGCCTCTGTGTGTATTTTTGATTGGGAATCGTAGAATTCGGTGTTAGAAGGGTATTTTAGTCATTTTGGACTTAGGAACATTTTGGTCATTTTGAGGGCAGTGGCAATTTTGTAATTTTGCAGAAAGTTATTTTTTTTTAGTGTTTAGTGGAAGTATTATTTTACCTAGTTAGTAGAGAGGGTGTAGTAATTATTTTAATTACCGTTGAGTGACCGTTAGTGTTATATTTTACCGGTAAGTGAGTAGTAACATTTTTGAGGTTGAATTAGAAATGGGTTAGGCCCATTAAGGTTTAAGAGATAAGCCCAATTGAGTAGAGCTAGTATATAAACTCTAGTTGTTGGTGAAACTAGGTTTTACAAACATTTATCATTTCATTTCATTTGAGAGAAGAGATAGAGATAGAGAGAAGAAAGGGTTTGAAGAGATTGAAGAGGAAGGTTAGAGCTAGAAGAGGGATTCATCATCTAGGAGCTAAATTGAAGCTTGGGATAGAGATTCTTAGTGTTAGAGGTAAGAGGGTTAGATTTCAACTATAATTCATATCTTTTTCTCTTTACCCATTTTGTTAAATTGATGAATTGAATCTAATTGTTGTAAAATTCGTGCATAATTGTTGTTGTTATGTTTGGGAACATGATTTATATGATAATTGCATGTTAGTATGTGAATTAACATGTTTAAATGCATAGTTGTTGGTGCTTTGTGTTCTTGTGCAAGTTTGATGAGAAATGAAGTTGTGATAATGAATTGTGCATGAATTTGTGTTCATTAGTTGTTGTTATTGATTTGAAACATGTTGTTGTTGGATTGGTGCTTTGGGTATTAAGATTGATGATTTGATGAAGAGATTTTGGGTTGTTGTTGAAAGTTGAGGAAGTGATGATATTTTGGTGAATTTTGTTATGTTGATGAATTTGATGTGTTAATCTCAAAACTTATGCAAGTTTAAGTGTTTTGAAGTTTATGTGACCTATGAACATCTTTGGGATTGAGTTTTGAGGTTGGGATGATCAAAATTGGGATTTTGGGGTAAAAAGGGGTTGGAACCGTCACATTTTGAACTGCTGTGAAGCCCAGAATCGGCCACCGATTTGCCAAAATCGGCCACCGATTTCTGGGTTGATTTTCCAGTTTTGACTCGGGAAAAATCGGCCACCGATTTTGTCAGGCAAATCTGGGAAATATTCACGTTTTTCACCCTTTTTCGTTTTGAATTGGCTTTTGGTGTAAACATGAAAGTTTTAGATAATTTTGTTAGCTTTCCAATGGCTTTGGTTTGACTTGAAAATGATTTTTGGTTTTTGAGTTATGATGAAAATACTCCAAGGAGGTCTTAGAGACATTTTACGAAAAATCCGCATAACTATTTCTAAGTCGACCCAAACCTTATGGATTGCTTCTAAACTTCGAAACTTGAGTTTTATGAGTTCAATAAAGGTGTTTAATGGTATTTAAACTATGATGTGGTGAATCTAACTTTTTTTGATTTGAAAATGGAAATTTTTGTGAAAAGTGATAAAGGGAGACGAACCTTGTGATTTTCATGAATTAATCGTATTTGGCCGATGAAATGCTTATGTAACCTCTACTGCACACATATGTGAATTGTGAGAATACAAGGCATAGGCAATTGAGCCTGTTTACTTGGTTTTGACTCAAATGTTCAATTAATTCATTGTTGTGATGTTGAGAGACGAACTTGACTAAAGATGACTTTTGTGAATCAATTGATTGTGAATCCTTTATGGAGAGTTATTATATGTTGATTTATGTGGAGATGATTGATGATGTATATATGTGACAATTATATGTTGATTGAATTGTGGATGTTGTTGGTGATTGTATAAATGTCAAGTGGCGGTGAATTGTTGTCGATGCATATATACTATTTGAATGGTGATGAACATGTTTATGTTATTTTGTTTGTTGAACATGTTAAATGTTGATTGTTGGTGGTATAATTATGTGACAACTTCATGTTGTGTGATTTTTGATGATTGTTGGTGATTGTATATATGTTAAATTGGTGGTGACTTGTTGATGATTGCATATATACAAGTATTGGTGATGGTGAGGTGATTATTGTTTGTGTGAACATATGCATTTGTAGTTGAGTCATATGTTCATGCATTCATGACTGATGGTGGTGGATTTTATATCCAAGACTGATGGTGGCGGATTTTATATCCAATTGAGGTGAGTACGATGTTTTTGTTGCATCGAAGGTGACGACCTTGAGGTGTTTTGGTACCACATGCATCTAGAGAAGAGTCTAGAACATTGCATGCATTTGAATAATTGATGAGTTGTGTCATAACTGAATATATGACTTGGTGAATTTGTGTATTGGTGAAATTTGGCGAATGTTGTGATTATGTGGATTGGTGTATATGTACATTGGTGAATTTTGTGGATGGTTGTGACTAATTGTATTATGCTCTAATTGCATGTCTTAATTGTTTGTGCTTATACACTTGATGAATCAATTGATGATGGTTATTTTAATAATAATGATGAGGTGAGATTTGTATATGTATATATACATATATGATGTGGTGATGTTCTTTGATAATGATGATGGCTTGCGTATAACTTCGATATGATGAATTGTACTTGTTGAGATAAGCATGCTAGATGAGTAATGAAGTGAGTAATGTTTTCATTGATTGATGTTGATAAATGATGAGCTTTTGTTGATGACTTGATTAGAGGTTTAATATGCATGCTATGCTATGATAATCATGTGATAGCTTGAAATGTAAGTGATGGGGGATAATAATGATCATGTGATGCTAGTGTTCTAGGAGGGAGGGTTATGTATATGTGATACGTGTATGATACACTTGTTGATATGAACTTGGAATGATTGTATGGAATGGTTTGAATGGTATGAGAATCATGAATAATTGTGAATACATGTATGATTTGTTATTCTGTATTCTTGAATATATCTTTCATTTCCAATGTTCTTGTTTAAATCTTTTATGGATTATGATGATGTAATGCTAACCCTCAGTGGTCTGTGGTGGACCGCCTACCTTTCTGTATGGACGGGTAGACGGCGTGCAGGATGCTTAGTTGTTGCTTGTTGATGTCGAGGAGTGGAGTTCCTCTTTTTCATGCAAGTGTCTAGATTAGGGCTCTGATCTAGGATAGTCTTTGCATGATGTTTATTTGACTTGGTATTTCGGAGTTGTTGAGATATTCTGTTATTTGAGATTTGGATGATACATTTGTATTTAGTTTGGAGATCCAGAGATTGTTTATGAATCTGCTATGTTGTGTAACATGATCTTTATGCATGTATTGTATTTTTGTGGTTTATTCGAAGACGTAGCATCTATTTCTAGAATATGTTATATATATATATTCGCGCGTTTTACCGCTTATTAGAAATATGGTGTTACAAGTTGGTATCAGAGCCTGGTTGGTCTTGTCCAGACCAAAACCCGTTGATTTTCCTGTTTGTATGCGACATGTATGGAAGTACTGTCGGTACTTGTTGTGTTGTTCCGTTTTTTTAGGTGGGCTTGAGCTTAGTGCGGGAGTAGCAGGTTGCTTCAGGTTTGTTGGTCTGGCAAGGGAAGGTATCTTTGGCTGCAGAGGCTCAGTTGGTTGTGATTTGTGTTAAGGTTCTTGTTGATTTTGAGTTGAATATTGTGTGTCTTCTGTTGAAGCATATGGACGTTATTTTTGGTATGGATTGGATGTTGACTTTTGGTGTTAACATCAATTGTTTGACCAAGAGTGTAACGTTTTTTAAGCCGGTAGCTGAGGAAGGTGGGAAGTTCTTGACCGCGGAGCAAGGGAAGAAGTCCTTGGATGGCGAAGCTAGTGTGTTCATGATGTTTGCTTCCTTGAAGGAAAATAGTGAGAAAGGAGTTGGTGATTTGCCGGTAGTGCAAGAGTTTCCAGAAGTTTTTCCGGACGACATTACTGAATTACCGCCGGAGAGGGAAGTTGAGTTTGCAATTGATTTGGTTCTGGGAACGAGTCCTATTTCGATTGCGCCTTATCGGATGTCTGCATTAGAGTTGGGGGAGTTGAAGAAGCAGTTGGAAGAGTTGCTCGAGAAACAGTTTATCAGGTCGAGTGTTTCTCCGTGGGGTGCTCCTGTGTTGTTGGTAAAGAAGAAAGATGGAAGCATGAGGTTGTGCGTGGATTATCGACAATTGAACAAGGTGACAATCAAGAATCGGTATCCGCTCCTGAGGATTGATGATTTGATGGATCAGTTGGTTGGTGCAAAAGTGTTCAGCAAGATTGATTTGAGATCAGGATATCATCAGATTAGAGTGAAGGCGGAAGATATATCCAAGACCGCGTTCAGAACGAGGTACGGACACTATGAGTATTCTGTGATGCCATTTTGAGTGTCTAATGTGCCAGGTGTTTTCATGGAATATATGAATAGAATATTTCATCCTTTTCTGGATCGTTTTGTGGTGGTGTTTATAGATGATATTTTGGTGTATTCTAAGTCTGAAGAAGAGCATGCCAAGCATTTGAGGATGGTGTTGGGAGTTTTGAAGGAGAATAAGTTGTTTGCTAAGTTGTCGAAGTGTGAGTTTTGGTTGCGGGAAGTGAGTTTCCTTGGTCATGTGATTTCTAAAGGTGGTATTGCTGTGGATCCATCGAAGGTTGATGCAGTGTTACAATGGGAATCACCTAAGTCTGTTTTTGAAGTTAGAAGCTTTCTTGGATTGGCAGGTTATTATCGGAGGTTCATTGAAGGATTCTCTAAGTTGGCGTTGCCATTGACGCAGTTGACTCGGAATGGACAAGCTTATGTTCGGGACGCTAAGTGTGAGAAGAGTTTCCAAGAGTTGAAGAAGAGGTTGACGTCGGCTCCAGTGTTGATATTTCCGAATCCGAAGGAATCATTTGTTGTGTATTGTGATGCTTCTAAGATGGGTCTTGGTGGTGTGCTTATGCAGAATCGTCAGGTTGTGGCTTATGCTTCCAGGCAGTTGAAAGTGCATGAGAAGAATTATCCAACTCATGACTTAGAATTAGCGGCTGTCGTGTATGTGTTGAAGATTTGGAGGCATTATCTGTATGGTTCTAAGTTTGAAGTGTTTAGTGACCATAAGAGTTTGAAGTACTTGTTTGACCAGAAAGAGTTGAATATGAGGCAGAGGAGATGGTTGGAGTATCTTAAGGATTTTGACTTCCAGTGGAGCTATCATCCTGGAAAGGCCAATGTTGTTGCTGATGCTTTGAATAGGAAGTCATTGCATATGTCCGCTTTGATGATGAAAGAGTTGGAGTTGATTGAGCAGTTTCGAGACTTGAGTTTAGTTAGCGAGTTAACGCCGGATGGTGTGAGGTTGGGAATGTTGAAGCTGACAAGTAATATTGTGGAGGAGATCAAGAATGGTCAGAAGGAAGATTTGGAACTTGTAGATCGAGTGGTGTTGGTTAATCAAGGCAAAGGTGGAGACTTTAGATTGGATGAGAACGGTGTTTTGATGTTTCTTGATCGTGTTTGTGTGCCAAGTGTTCTTGAGCTTAAGAGACAGATTTTGGAAGAAGGTCATAGAAGTAGTTTGAGCATTCATCCAGGAGCGACTAAGATGTACCAAGATTTGAAGAGGTTGTTTTGGTGGCCTGGAATGAAGAAGGAGATCGCAGAGTTTGTGTATGCTTGTTTGGTTTGTCAGAAGTCTAAGATTGAACATCAGAAGCCATCAGGTTTGATGCAACCGTTGTTTGTGCCAGAGTGGAAGTGGGATAGTATCTCTATGGACTTTGTTGGAGCATTACCGAAGACTGTTAAGGGTTTTGATTCGATTTGGGTGATTGTTGATCGGTTGACGAAGTCGGCACATTTTGTTCCTATCAAGACTGGTATGTTTGTGGCGAAGTTGGCCGAGATCTACATTGAGCAGATTGTTAGATTGCATGGTATTCCTTCTAGTATTGTGTCGGATCGGGATCCGAGGTTTACTTCTAAGTTTTGGGAGAGTTTGCAAGATGCTTTGGGAACTAAGTTGAGGTTGAGTTCTGCTTATCATCCTCAGACTGATGGTCAGATGGAGAGGACTATTCAGAGTTTGGAAGATTTGTTGAGAGCTTGTGTGTTGGAGCAAGGTGTCAGTTGGATTGAATGTTTACCGTTGATTGAGTTTACTTACAACAACAGTTTTCATTCTAGTATTGGAATGGCACCGTTCGAAGCTTTGTATGGTCGAAGATGTAGGACGCCGTTGTGTTGGTATGAGTCAGGAGAGAGTGCTTTGTTAGGACCAGAAGTTGTGCAAGAGACGACCGAGAAGGTTAAGATGATTCAAGAGAAGATGAAAGCGTCTCAGAGTAGACAGAAGAGTTATCATGATAAGAGGAGGAAGGATATTGAGTTTCAGGTTGGTGATCATGTGTTTTTGAGAGTGAATCCTGTAACTGGTGTTGGACGTGCTTTGAAGTGTCGGAAGTTGACTCCTCGTTTTGTTGGACCTTTGGAGATTGTTGAGAAGGTTGGGGTTGTAGCGTATTGGATTGCGTTACCACCATCTTTGTCGAATCTTCATGATGTGTTTCATGTGTCTCAGTTGCGGAAGTATGTGTATGATGCGTCTCATGTGATTCAAGTGGATGATTTGGAAGTAAGAGATAATTTGACTGTTGAGACTTGGCCAGTTAGGATTGAGGATCGTGAAGTGAAGCGTTTGCGTGGCAAGGAGGTCGTTTTGGTTAAAGTGATTTGGGTTGGACCAACCGGTGAGAGTGCCACTTGGGAATCGGAAAGTAGGATGAAGGTTTCGTATCCGGAGTTGTTTCCTTCAGGTAATTTTCGAGGGCGAAAATTCTTTTTAGTGGGGGAGAGTTGTAACAGCCCGATTTTCGCTAGTTTTATTTTATTATTTATTTATGTGTGTTATATGTGCTCTTATGTGATTATTTGCCTCTGTGTGTATTTTTGGTTGGGAATCGTAGAATTCGGTGTTAGAAGGGTATTTTAGTCATTTTGGACTTAGGAACATTTTGGTCATTTTGAGGGCAGTGGCAATTTTGTAATTTTGCAGAAAGTTATTTTTTTTTAGTGTTTAGTGGAAGTTATTATTTTACCTAGTTAGTAGAGAGGGTGTAGTAATTATTTTAATTACCGTTGAGTGACCGTTAGTGTTATATTTTACCGGTAAGTGAGTAGTAACATTTTTGAGGTTGAATTAGAAATGGGTTAGGCCCATTAAGGTTTAAGAGATAAGCCCAATTGAGTAGAGCTAGTATATAAACTCTAGTTGGTGAAACTAGGTTTTACAAACATTTATCATTTCATTTCATTTGAGAGAAGAGATAGAGATAGAGAGAAGAAAGGGTTTGAAGAGATTGAAGAGGAAGGTTAGAGCTAGAAGAGGGATTCATCATCTAGGAGCTAAATTGAAGCTTGGGATAGAGATTCTTGGTGTTAGAGGTAAGAGGGTTAGATTTCAACCATAATTCATATCTTTTTCTCTTTACCCATTTTGTTAAATTGATGAATTGAATCTAATTGTTGTAAAATTCGTGCATAATTGTTGTTGTTATGTTTGGGAACATGATTTATATGATAATTGCATGTTAGTATGTGAATTAACATGTTTAAATGCATAGTTGTTGGTGCTTTGTGTTCTTGAGCAAGTTTGATGAGAAATGAAGTTGTGATAATGAATTGTGCATGAATTTGTGTTCATTAGTTGTTGTTATTGATTTGAAACATGTTGTCGTTGGATTGGTGCTTTGGGTATTAAGATTGATGATTTGATGAAGAGATTTTGGGTTGTTGTTGAAAGTTGAGGAAGTGATGATATTTTGGTGAATTTTGTTATGTTGATGAATTTGATGTGTTAATCTCAAAACTTATGCAAGTTTAAGTGTTTTGAAGTTTATGTGACCTATGAACATCTTTGGGATTGAGTTTTGAGGTTGGGATGATCAAAATTGGGATTTTGGGGTAAAAAGGGGTTGGAACCGTCACATTTTGAACTGCTGTGAAGCCCAGAATCGGCCACCGATTTGCCAAAATCGGCCACCGATTTCTGGGTTGATTTTCCAGTTTTGACTCGGGAAAAATCGGCCACCGATTTCCCAAAATCGGCCACCGATTTTGTCAGGCAAATCTGGGAAATATTCACGTTTTTTACCCTTTTTCGTTTTGAATTGGCTTTTGGTGTAAACATGAAAGTTTTAGATAATTTTGTTAGCTTTCCAATGGCTTTGGTTTGACTTGAAAATGATTTTTGGTTTTTGAGTTATGATGAAAATACTCCAAGGAGGTCTTAGAGACATTTTACGAAAAATCCGCATAACTATTTCTAAGTCGACCCAAACCTTATGGATTGCTTCTAAACTTCGAAACTTGAGTTTTATGAGTTCAATAAAGGTGTTTAATGGTATTTAAACTATGATGTGGTGAATCTAACTTGTTTTGATTTGAAAATGGAAATTTTTGTGAAAAGTGATAAAGGGAGACGAACCTTGTGATTTTCATGAATTAATCGTATTTGGCCGATGAAATGCTTATGTAACCTCTACTGCACACATATGTGAATTGTGAGAATACAAGGCATAGGCAATTGAGCCTGTTTACTTGGTTTTGACTCAAATGTTCAATTAATTCATTGTTGTGATGTTGAGAGACGAACTTGACTAAAGATGACTTTTGTGAATCAATTGATTGTGAATCCTTTATGGAGAGTTATTATATGTTGATTTATGTGGAGATGATTGATCATGTATATATGTGACAATTATATGTTGATTGAATTGTGGATGTTGTTGGTGATTGTATAAATGTCAAGTGGCGGTGAATTGTTGTCGATGCATATATACTATTTGAATGGTGATGAACATGTTTATGTTATGTTGTTTGTTGAACATGTTAAATGTTGATTGTTGGTGGTATAATTATGTGACAACTTCATGTTGTGTGATTTTTGATGATTGTTGGTGATTGTATATATGTTAAATTGGTGGTGACTTGTTGATGATTGCATATATACAAGTATTGGTGATGGTGAGGTGATTATTGTTTGTGTGAACATATGCATTTGTAGTTGAGTCATATGTTCATGCATTCATGACTGATGGTGGTGGATTTTATATCCAAGACTGATGGTGGCGGATTTTATATCCAATTGAGGTGAGTACGATGTTTTTGTTGCATCGAAGGTGACGACCTTGAGGTGTTTTGGTACCACATGCATCTAGAGAAGAGTCTAGAACATTGCATGCATTTGAATAATTGATGAGTTGTGTCATAACTGAATATATGACTTGGTGAATTTGTGTATTGGTGAAATTTGGCGAATGTTGTGATTATGTGGATTGGTGTATATGTACATTGGTGAATTTTGTGGATGGTTGTGACTAATTGTATTATGCTCTAATTGCATGTCTTAATTGTTTGTGCTTATACAATTGATGATGGTTATTTTAATAATAATGATGAGGTGAGATTTGTATATGTATATATACATATATGATGTGGTGATGTTCTTTGATAATGATGATGGCTTGCGTATAACTTCGATATGATGAATTGTACTTGTTGAGATAAGCATGCTAGATGAGTAATGAAGTGAGTAATGTTTTCATTGATTGATGTTGATAAATGATGAGCTTTTGTTGATGACTTGATTAGAGGTTTAATATGCATGCTATGCTATGATAATCATGTGATAGCTTGAAATGTAATTGATGGGGGATAATAATGATCATGTGATGCTAGTGTTCTAGGAGGGAGGGTTATGTATATGTGATACGTGTATGATACACTTGTTGATATGAACTTGGAATGATTGTATGGAATGGTTTGAATGGTATGAGAATCATGAATAATTGTGAATACATGTATGATTTGTTATTCTGTATTCTTGAATATATCTTTCATTTCCAATGTTCTTGTTTAAATCTTTTATGGATTATGATGATGTAATGCTAACCCTCAGTGGTCTGTGGTGGACCGCCTACCTTTCTGTATGGACGGGTAGACGGCGTGCAGGATGCTTAGTTGTTGCTTGTTGATGTCGAGGAGTGGAGTTCCTCTTTTTCATGCAAGTGTCTAGATTAGGGCTCTGATCTAGGATAGTCTTTGCATGATGTTTATTTGACTTGGTATTTCGTAGTTGTTGAGATATTCTGTTATTTGAGATTTGGATGATACATTTGTATTTAGTTTGGAGATCCAGAGATTGTTTATGAATCTGCTATGTTGTGTACCATGATCTTTATGCATGTATTGTATTTTTGTGGTTTATTCGAAGACGTAGCATCTATTTCTAGAATATGTTATATATATATTCGCGTGTTTTACCGCTTATTAGAAATATGGTGTTACAAGTTGGTATCAGAGCCTGGTTGGTCTTGTCCAGACCAAAACCCGTTGATTTTCCTGTTTGTATGCGACATGTATGGAAGTACTGTCGGTACTTGTTGTGTTGTTCCGTTTTTTTAGGTGGGCTTGAGCTTAGTGGGGGAGTAGCAGGTTGCTTCAGGTTTGTTGGTCTGGCAAGGGAAGGTATCTTTGGCTGCAGAGGCTCAGTTGGTTGTGATTTGTGTTAAGGTTCTTGTTGATTTTGAGTTGAATATTGTGTGTCTTCTGTTGAAGCATATGGACGTTATTTTTGGTATGGATTGGATGTTGACTTTTGGTGTTAACATCAATTGTTTGACCAAGAGTGTAACGTTTTTTAAGCCGGTAGCTGAGGAAGGTGGGAAGTTCTTGACCGCGGAGCAAGGGAAGAAGTCCTTGGATGGCGAAGCTAGTGTGTTCATGATGTTTGCTTCCTTGAAGGAAAATAGTGAGAAAGGAGTTGGTGATGTGCCGGTAGTGCAAGAGTTTCCAGAAGTTTTTCCGGACGACATTACTGAATTACCGCCGGAGAGGGAAGTTGAGTTTGCAATTGATTTGGTTCTGGGAACGAGTCCTATTTCGATTGCGCCTTATCGGATGTCTGCATTAGAGTTGGGGGAGTTGAAGAAGCAGTTGGAAGAGTTGCTCGAGAAACAGTTTATCAGGTCGAGTGTTTCTCCGTGGGGTGCTCCTGTGTTGTTGGTAAAGAAGAAAGATGGAAGCATGAGGTTGTGCGTGGATTATCGACAATTGAACAAGGTGACAATCAAGAATCGGTATCCGCTCCCGAGGATTGATGATTTGATGGATCAGTTGGTTGGTGCAAAAGTGTTCAGCAAGATTGATTTGAGATCAGGATATCATCAGATTAGAGTGAAGGCGGAAGATATATCCAAGACTGCGTTCAGAACGAGGTACGGACACTATGAGTATTCTGTGATGCCATTTTGAGTGTCTAATGCGCCAGGTGTTTTCATGGAATATATGAATAGAATATTTCATCCTTTTCTGGATCGTTTTGTGGTGGTGTTTATAGATGATATTTTGGTGTATTCTAAGTCTGAAGAAGAGCATGCCAAGCATTTGAGGATGGTGTTGGGAGTTTTGAAGGAGAATAAGTTGTTTGCTAAGTTGTCGAAGTGTGAGTTTTGGTTGCGGGAAGTGAGTTTCCTTGGTCATGTGATTTCTAAAGGTGGTATTGCTGTGGATCCGTCGAAGGTTGATGCCGTGTTACAATGGGAATCACCTAAGTCTGTTTTTGAAGTTAGAAGCTTTCTTGGATTGGCAGGTTATTATCGGAGGTTCATTGAAGGATTCTCTAAGTTGGCGTTGCCATTGACGCAGTTGACTCGGAATGGACAAGCTTATGTTCGGGACGCTAAGTGTGAGAAAAGTTTCCAAGAGTTGAAGAAGAGGTTGACGTCGGCTCCAGTGTTGATTTTTCCGAATCCGAAGGAATCATTTGTTGTGTATTGTGATGCTTCTAAGATGGGTCTTGGTGGTGTGCTTATGCAGAATCGTCAGGTTGTGGCTTATGCTTCCAGGCAGTTGAAAGTGCATGAGAAGAATTATCCAACTCATGACTTAGAATTAGCGGCTGTCGTGTATGTGTTGAAGATTTGGAGGCATTATCTGTATGGTTCTAAGTTTGAAGTGTTTAGTGACCATAAGAGTTTGAAGTACTTGTTTGACCAGAAAGAGTTGAATATGAGGCAGAGGAGATGGTTGGAGTATCTTAAGGATTTTGACTTCCAGTTGAGCTATCATCCTGGAAAGGCCAATGTTGTTGCTGATGATTGAATAGGAAGTCATTGCATATGTCCGCTTTGATGATGAAAGAGTTGGAGTTGATTGAGCAGTTTCGAGACTTGAGTTTAGTTAGCGAGTTAACGCCGGATGGTGTGAGGTTGGGAATGTTGAAGCTGACAAGTAATATTGTGGAGGAGATCAAGAATGGTCAGAAGGAAGATTTGGAACTTGTAGATCGAGTGGTGTTGGTTAATCAAGGCAAAGGTGGAGACTTTAGATTGGATGAGAACGGTGTTTTGATGTTTCTTGATCGTGTTTGTGTGCCAAGTGTTCTTGAGCTTAAGAAACAGATTTTGGAAGAAGGTCATAGAAGTAGTTTGAGCATTCATCCAGGAGCGACTAAGATGTACCAAGATTTGAAGAGGTTGTTTTGGTGGCCTGGAATGAAGAAGGAGATCGCAGAGTTTGTGTATGCTTGTTTGGTTTGTCAGAAGTCTAAGATTGAACATCAGAAGCCATCAGGTTTGATGCAACCGTTGATTGTGCCAGAGTGGAAGTGGGATAGTATCTCTATGGACTTTGTTGGAGCATTACCGAAGACTGTTAAGGGTTTTGATTCGATTTGGGTGATTGTTGATCGGTTGACGAAGTCGGCACATTTTGTTCCTATCAAGACTGGTATGTTTGTGGCGAAGTTGGCCGAGATCTACATTGAGCAGATTGTTAGATTGCATGGTATTCCTTCTAGTATTGTGTCGGATCGGGATCCGAGGTTTACTTCTAAGTTTTGGGAGAGTTTGCAAGATGCTTTGGGAACTAAGTTGAGGTTGAGTTCTGCTTATCATCCTCAGACTGATGGTCAGATGGAGAGGACTATTCAGAGTTTGGAAGATTTGTTGAGAGCTTGTGTGTTGGAGCAAGGTGTCAGTTGGATTGAATGTTTACCGTTGATTGAGTTTACTTACAACAACAGTTTTCATTCTAGTATTGGAATGGCACCGTTCGAAGCTTTGTATGGTCGAAGATGTAGGACGCCGTTGTGTTGGTATGAGTCAGGAGAGAGTGCTTTGTTAGGACCAGAAGTTGTGCAAGAGACGACCGAGAAGGTTAAGATGATTCAAGAGAAGATGAAAGCGTCTCAGAGTAGACAGAAGAGTTATCATGATAAGAGGAGGAAGGATATTGAGTTTCAGGTTGGTGATCATGTGTTTTTGAGAGTGAATCCTGTAACTGGTGTTGGACGTGCTTTGAAGTGTCGGAAGTTGACTCCTCGTTTTGTTGGACCTTTGGAGATTGTTGAGAAGGTTGGGGTTGTAGCGTATTGGATTGTGTTACCACCATCTTTGTCGAATCTTCATGATGTGTTTCATGTGTCTCAGTTGCGGAAGTATGTGTATGATGCGTCTCATGTGATTCAAGTGGATGATTTGGAAGTAAGAGATAATTTGACTGTTGAGACTTGGCCAGTTAGGATTGAGGATCGTGAAGTGAAGCGTTTGCGTGGCAAGGAGGTCGTTTTGGTTAAAGTGATTTGGGTTGGACCAACCGGTGAGAGTGCCACTTGGGAATCGGAAAGTAGGATGAAGGTTTCGTATCCGGAGTTGTTTCCTTCAGGTAATTTTCGAGGGCGAAAATTCTTTTTAGTGGGGGAGAGTTGTAACAGCCCGATTTTCGCTAGTTTTATTTTATTATTTATTTATGTGTGTTATATGTGCTCTTATGTGATTATTTGCCTCTGTGTGTATTTTTGGTTGGGAATCGTAGAATTCGGTGTTAGAAGGGTATTTTAGTCATTTTGGACTTAGGAACATTTTGGTCATTTTGAGGGCAGTGGCAATTTTGTAATTTTGCAGAAAGTTATTTTTTTTTAGTGTTTAGTGGAAGTTATTATTTTACCTAGTTAGTAGAGAGGGTGTAGTAATTATTTTAATTACCGTTGAGTGACCGTTAGTGTTATATTTTACCGGTAAGTGAGTAGTAACATTTTTGAGGTTGAATTAGAAATGGGTTAGGCCCATTAAGGTTTAAGAGATAAGCCCAATTGAGTAGAGCTAGTATATAAACTCTAGTTGTTGGTGAAACTAGGTTTTACAAACATTTATCATTTCATTTCATTTGAGAGAAGAGATAGAGATAGAGAGAAGAAAGGGTTTGAAGAGATTGAAGAGGAAGGTTAGAGCTAGAAGAGGGATTCATCATCTAGGAGCTAAATTGAAGCTTGGGATAGAGATTCTTGGTGTTAGAGGTAAGAGGGTTAGATTTCAACCATAATTCATATCTTTTTCTCTTTACCCATTTTGTTAAATTGATGAATTGAATCTAATTGTTGTAAAATTCGTGCATAATTGTTGTTGTTATGTTTGGGAACATGATTTATATGATAATTGCATGTTAGTATGTGAATTAACATGTTTAAATGCATAGTTGTTGGTGCTTTGTGTTCTTGAGCAAGTTTGATGAGAAATGAAGTTGTGATAATGAATTGTGCATGAATTTGTGTTCATTAGTTGTTGTTATTGATTTGAAACATGTTGTCGTTGGATTGGTGCTTTGGGTATTAAGATTGATGATTTGATGAAGAGATTTTGGGTTGTTGTTGAAAGTTGAGGAAGTGATGATATTTTGGTGAATTTTGTTATGTTGATGAATTTGATGTGTTAATCTCAAAACTTATGCAAGTTTAAGTGTTTTGAAGTTTATGTGACCTATGAACATCTTTGGGATTGAGTTTTGAGGTTGGGATGATCAAAATTGGGATTTTGGGGTAAAAAGGGGTTGGAACCGTCACATTTTGAACTGCTGTGAAGCCCAGAATCGGCCACCGATTTGCCAAAATCGGCCACCGATTTCTGGGTTGATTTTCCAGTTTTGACTCGGGAAAAATCGGCCACCGATTTCCCAAAATCGGCCACCGATTTTGTCAGGCAAATCTGGGAAATATTCACGTTTTTTACCCTTTTTCGTTTTGAATTGGCTTTTGGTGTAAACATGAAAGTTTTAGATAATTTTGTTAGCTTTCCAATGGCTTTGGTTTGACTTGAAAATGATTTTTGGTTTTTGAGTTATGATGAAAATACTCCAAGGAGGTCTTAGAGACATTTTACGAAAAATCCGCATAACTATTTCTAAGTCGACCCAAACCTTATGGATTGCTTCTAAACTTCGAAACTTGAGTTTTATGAGTTCAATAAAGGTGTTTAATGGTATTTAAACTATGATGTGGTGAATCTAACTTGTGGTGAATCTAACTAAGACGTCACTCAATTTAAGATCAAGGTTTATTTAAAAAATATTTGTGTTTTTGAACTATTTGCATGTTTTTGTTGTTTTTGAATAATTGAAATAAAAAATAAACTATCGGAGCAAAAAATATAAAAGCGTAAGGAACTTATGGTGGCGTTGGACCACCACAAGGACCTTTTACCTAAACTGCCGATCAGAAAGTAAACATACACCTACTCACGCACCCATGCACCTAAGCTATTACAAGAAACCTATTAATACATTCTAGGGTCTGCGATAAAAGTAAATAAATTACATTAAGCCTAAGACGTACATTCTAAAGTTTGCGGAAAGTAAACAACGGAAAGATAAATTATTTACATAAAGACCTAGTTTACATTCTAAAATCTTTGCTATAAAATAAATGACGTAAATAAATATGTGAGCGAAACAATAAATCTAATCCTAAAATATGCATGAGGAAATATAAAAATAATTACAATGCTAAAAGATAAAAATAAAATGTATGCAAAGAAAAAATAAGGATGAAGTTCAATCACAAGGTGGGGGTGCAGCAGTATTCAGGGGGTGCAGAAATTAAAAAAAAATGGTGAACTGGGCCTCAGATAGCAGGCACGTTGGGCTTAGACTGACTGGATATGCGTTAACCAGAGACACTTGATTGGAATCATGCTGCCCTGGTTTGATCAGAAGAGAATGGTTCAGCAGCCATCTGATCTATGATGCAAGGTTATGGCTGCGTGGGTACACGCTGTCAGCGTGGTCAGGCATACGCAGGAGTAGGATGGATTATTAAAAGGCTTACACAGCCATTTCCGTTCATTTCACTTTTTCTTTCTCTCTCCTATGTCGCTCAGCTCTCTCGTCTTTCTCTCTTTCAATTCTCTCTGTTTCTTTCTTCCTTTCCTCTATTCGATTCCGAAAATCACCTCAAGTTCCTTAAACCAGATCAATGTACTCTAGATCTACAACAATGAAAAGAAAAGAAAAAGATATACCTTTTTGGCTCCTGTTTGTGAATCCGATTCAAATGGCTTTGGGTCGGTGCAATTTCCGTCCGGATTCCAGTGCTGTGGAAACAGCCCTGTTGCGGCGGTTTGGACCTGAAGCTGATGTCGACGAGTCTGGGTCGGCGGTTCTCGTACGGCCTCGGCTGTTACGTCCTTTTCTCTTCTTTTGTGTTGTTGTGCGTGTTGATTCGTGATTGGCGTTTGGTTTGTGATTGTGGATGTGGGTCGATTGGGTGTGTGGGTGATTCTTGGGGGGATTTTGTGAGCTGCTAGGTTCTAGTTGCTTTGTGCGTTGTGAATTTTGAGTTTGGTTCGACTATGTCTGGCTAGGTTTTGGATATTGTATGTGACTGGTTATTTAGATTGATATTGGTTATGTGTTGTGTAGATTCTTGGCTGTATGCAGGTTTTGATGGATGAAAATATTGGCTATGAAGTTGTGCGTGAAAGGTTTTGTGTTGAAAATTGGTTTTGGAATTTGATACGTGACTGTTTTTTTGAGTGAATTTTTTTCTATGAATATTTTGGCCCGTGAAAATGGTTGTTTCTTTGTGAATTCCCCCCCCCCCCCCCCCCCCCCCCCTTGTTGATGTGCAGATGCTGGTTTTATAGTAGCAGTGTTAGGTTTTAGAGTTTGTTATGGGAGGCAGAAAAGAAGGTGGCTTGGAGAGGAGAATTGCAATGTTTGTTCCAGACGTGACAGCTTGAATTTGGATTTTTATCAACTAAGAAAAATAAATAACAAAACAAATAACAAAAGGATGAAAATAAAAGAGGATAACTACATGGACTTGACTTTTGGGACTTATCACTTAATAAAATAATAATAATAATAATAACAATAAAGCAAATAACAATGCATATTTTTGGATTTTTATGAATTAAAAATAAATGATAAGAAATAAAAAAGAAAATAAGATAGGTACTAAAAAAAGAATGAGATTTAAATAATAATAAAAAAAATAAAGAATTAGGATTTTAAAAAACAAAATTAAAGTTAATTAAAAACTTAAATAAAAGATGGAAATTGAAAACAAAATAAAAGAAAAGAGGGTCCGACTCGTAATAAAAAATGAAGTATTTTAAAATACCTCTCTGCCGATTTTTTACTGAAAAGACAGAGACTGATTGTGGCCAAAGGACACGTGTCGGTGTATAAATGTGGGATCCTTAGGTCAAAAATTGGGGTATGACAGATGTAATGCTAACCCTCAGTGGTTTACCACCTACCTTTCTGTATGGACGGGTAGATGGAGTGCAGGATGCTTAGTTTGTTTGCTTGATGATGCCGAGGAGTGGAGTTCCTCTTTTTATGCAAGTGTCTAGATTAGGGCTCTGATCTAGGGTAGTTCTTGCATGTTGGTTTTTTATTTTTGGACTATGTATTTTGGAGTTGAGATGTTATTTGTCATTTGAGAATTGGAGAATACAATTGTATTTTGTTGTGATCTGGAGATGTTTTATGAATTATATGTATGTTCCGCTGCTATGTTGTGTAACATGATCTTTATGCATGTATTTTTGTGGTTTGATTCGAAGACGTAGCATCTATTTCTAGAATATGTCTGATGTATTCGCGCATTTTACCGCTTATTAGAAATAGGTTGTTACAAGTTGGTATCAGAGCCGTGGTCGGTCTTGTCCAGACCAAACCCGTGGTCGGTACTGTCGGTACTTGTTTTGTTGTTCCATTCTTTCAGGTGGGTTTGAGCGTAGTGGGGGAGTAGCAGGTTGTTTCAGGTTCGTTAGGTGGAGCAAGTGAAGAAGTCCTTGGATGGCGAAGCTAGCGTGCTCATGATGTTTGCTTCCTTAAAGGAAAGTAGTGAGAAAGGTGTTGGTGATTTGCCGGTAGTGCAAGAGTTTCCAGAAGTTTTTCCGGACGACATTACCAAGTTACCGTCGGAGAGGGAAGTTGAGTTTGCAATTGATTTGGTACCTGGAACGAGTCCTATTTCGATTGCGCCGTATCAGATGTCTGCATTAGAGTTGGGTGAGTTGAAGAAGCAGTTGGAAGAGTTGCTAGAGAAACAGTTTATCAGGCCAAGTGTTTCGCCGTGGGGAGCTCCTGTGTTATTAGTTAAGAAGAAAGATGGAAGCATGAGGTTGTGTGTGGATTATCGGCAGTTGAACAAGGTAACAATCAAGAATCGGTATCCGCTTTCGAGGATTGATGATTTGATGGATCAGTTGGTTGGTGCAAAAGTGATCAGTAAGATTGATTTGAGATCAGGATATCATTAGATTAGAGTGAAGGCGGAAGATATATCCAAAACTGCGTTCAGAACGAGGTATGGACACTATGAGTATTCTGTGATGCCATTTGGAGTATCTAATGCGCCAGGTGTTTTCATGGAGTATATGAATAGAATATTTCATCCTTTTCTGGATCGTTTTGTGGTGGTGTTTATAGATGATATTTTGGTGTATTCGAAGTCTGAAGAAGAGCATGCCGAGCATTTGAGGATTGTGTTGGGAGTCTTGAAGGAGAATAAGTTGTTTGCTAAGTTGTCCAAGTGTGAGTTTTGGTTGCGGGAAGTGAGTTTCCTTGGTCATGTGATTTCTAAAGGTGGTATTGTCGTGGATCCGTCGAAGGTTGATGCAGTGTTGCAATGGGAATCACCTAAGTCTGTTTTTGAAGTGAGGAGCTTTCTTGGATTGGCAGGTTATTATCGGAGGTTCATTGAGGGATTCTCTAAGTTGGTGTTGCCATTGACGCAGTTGACTCGGAAAGGACAAGCTTATGTTTGGGATGCTAAGTGTGAGAAGAGTTTCCAAGAGTTGAAGAAGAGGTTGACTTCGGCTCCAGTGTTGATTTTGCCGAATCCGAAGGAATCGTTTGTTGTGTATTGTGATGCTTCTAAGATTGGTCTTGGTGGTGTGCTTATGCAGAATCGTCAGGTTGTGGCTTATGCTTCGAGGCAGTTGAAAGTTCATGAGAAGAATTATCCGACTCATGATTTGGAATTAGCGGCCGTTGTGTATGTGTTGAAGATTTGGAGGCATTATTTGTATGGTTCTAAGTTTGAAGTGTTCAGCGATCATAAGAGTTTGAAGTACTTGTTTGACCAGAAGGAGTTGAATATGAGGCAGAGGAGATGGTTGGAGTATCTTAAGGATTTTGATTTCCAGTTGAGCTATCATCCTGGAAAGGCCAATGTTGTTGCTGATGCTTTGAGTAGGAAGTCGTTGCATATGTCTGCTTTGATGGTAAAAGAGTTGGAGTTGATTGAGCAATTTCGAGATTTGAGTTTGGTTAGTGAGTTGACACCGAAGGGTGTGAGGTTGGGAATGTTGAAACTGACGAGTAATATTCTGGAGGAGATCAAGAATGGTCAGAAGGGAGATTTGGAACTCGTAGATCGAGTAGTGTTGGTTAACCAAGGTAAAGGTGGGGATTTCAGGTTGGATGAGAATGATGTTTTGATGTTTCGTGATCGTGTTTGTGTACCAAGTGTTCTTGAGCTTAAGAGGCAGATTTTGGAAGAAGGTCACAGAAGTAGTTTGAGTATTCATCCTGGAGCGACTAAGATGTATCAGGATTTGAAGAAGTTGTTTTGGTGGCCTGGAATGAAGAAAGAGATCGCAGAATTTGTGTATGCTTGTTTGGTGTGTCAGAAGTCTAAGATTGAACATCAGAAGCCGTCAGGTTTGATGCAGCCGTTGTTTGTGCCAGAATGGAAGTGGGATAGTATATCAATGGACTTTGTTGGAGCGTTGCCGAAGACTGCTAAGGGTTTTGATTCTATTTGGGTGATTGTTGATCGGTTGACGAAGTCGGCACATTTTGTTCCTATTAAGACCGGTATGTCTGTGGCGAAGTTGGCTGAAATCTACATTGAGCAGATTGTTAGATTGCATGGTGTTCCTTCTAGTATTGTGTCGGATTGGGATCCGAGGTTTACTTCTAAGTTTTGGGAGAGTTTGCAAGATGCTTTGGGAACTAAGTTGAGGTTGAGTTCTGCTTATCATCCCCAGACTGATGGTCAGACGGAGAGGACTATTCAGAGTTTGGAAGATTTGTTGAGAGCTTGTGTGTTGGAACAAGGTGTCAGTTGGATTGAATGTTTACCGTTGATTGAGTCACTTACAATAACCTTTGTATGGTCGGAGGTGTAGAACTCCGTTGTGTTGGTATGAGTCAGGAGAAAGTGCTTTGTTAGGACCGGAAGTTGTGCAAGAGACGACAAGGTTAAGATGATTCAAGAGAAGATGAAAGCGTCTCAGAGTAGGTAGAAGAGTTATCATGATAAGAGGAGAAAAGATCTTGAGTTTCAGGTTGGTGATCATGTGTTTTTGAGAGTGAATCCTGTAACTGGTGTTGGTCGTACGTTGAAGTGTCGGAAGTTGACTCCTCGTTTTGTTGGACAGTTTGAGATTGTTGAGAAGGTTAGGGTTGTAGCGTATCGGATTGCGTTACCGCCATCTTTGTCGAATCTTCATGATGTGTTTCATGTGTCTCAGTTGAGGAAGTATGTGTATGATCCGTCGCATGTGATTCAAGTGGATGATTTAGAAGTAAGGGATTATTTGACCGTTGAGACTTGGCCAGTTAGGATTGAGGATCGTTAAGTGAAGCGTTTGCGTGGCAAGGAGGTCGTTTTGGTTAAAGTGATTTGGGTTGGATCGACCGGTGAGAGTGCCACTTGGGAATCAGAGAGTAGGATGAGGGTTGTGTATCCAGAGTTGTTTCTTTCAGGTAATTTTCGAGGGCGAAAATTCTTTTTAGTGGAGGAGAGTTGTAACAGCCCGATTTTCGCTAGTTTTATTTTATTATTTATTTATGTGTGTTATATGTGCTCTTATGTGATTATTTGCCTCTGTGTGTATTTTTAGTTGGGAATTGTAGAATTCGGTGTAGAAGGGTATTTTAGTCATTTTGGACTTAGGGGCATTTTGGTCATTCTGAGAGCAGGGGTAATTTTGTAATTATGTTGGAGGATATTTTAGTGCTTAGTAAGAGTATTATTTTACCAAGTTACTAGAGAGGGTGTAGTAATTATTTTAATTACCATTAAGTGACCGTTAGTGTTATAATTTACCATTAAGTGAGTAGTGACATTTTGGGTGTTCGAATAGAAATGGGTTAGGCCCATTAAGGTTTGAGAGATAAGCCCAATTGAGTAGAGCATATATATATAAACTCTAGTTGTTGGTGAAATTAGGTTTTTACAACATTATTCATTTCATTTCATTTGAGAAGAGGAGAGATAGAGGCTAGAGGGAAGAACAACAACAAGGGTTAGAAGGCAAAGAGGGGATTCATCATCTAGGAGCTAAATTGAAGCTTGGGTTAGAAAATCTTGTTGTTAGAGGTAAGAGGGTTAGAATTCAACCATAATTCATAACTTTTCTTTTCTACCCATTTTGTGAAATTGATGAATTGAACCTAATTGATTGTAAATCCGTGTTCATGTTTTGATGCAATGTTTGGGTATGTAAATTGAATGTTAATTAAGTTGTTGATGATGAAATTACATGCTTAAATTGTGGTTATATGTATGCTTTGCATTTTTGTCCATAAATGGTGATATGAGGTGTTGTTGTGACGAATTATTGATGAATTCATGATAGTTAGTTGCTGATGTTGTTGAGAGATGTTGTTGTTGATGATTAAAACCTTGGGTAATCTTAATTGTGGAGTTTGCTATGACTTTGTGTTGTTTTTGAAGTTTTGATGAAAAATGGGTCAAATGATGATTTTTGTTAGGAGAATGTTTTGGGGCGAATTTTATATGATTTTGAGTGTCTTTTCATGTTTAGAAATGTTTAAACAAACTTTGGGATCAAATTTGAGCTTTGGGAAGTCAAAATTGGGGTTTTGGGGTGAAAATGAGGTTTTTCCCGAGACTGGACTGTCATAACTCGCAGTTGCAAGTAAATCACTCGCCGTTGCGAGTTGTACCGGACAGAACTCCCTGTTTCACGTTCTTGTGTCTTTTTCGCACGTTTCTGTTTTGAATTGGTTTTCGGAGTAAACATGAAAGTTGTAGATAATTTTGTTAGCTTTCCAGAGGCTTTGGTTTGACTTGAAAATGATTTTTGGTTTTTGAGTTATGATGAAAATACTCCAAGGTGGTCTTGGTGAAGTTTTACGAAAAATCCCGCATAACTAGTTCTAAGTCGACCCAAACCTTGTGGAATGTTTTCAATCTTTGAAACTTATGTTTTATGATTTCAATTAAGGTGTTTAATAGTATTTAAACTATGAGGTGAGGGATTTAACTTGTTTTGCTTAGAAAATGGAAAATTTCTTGAAAAGTGTTTTGGTGAGACGAACTTTGTGATTTTTATGAATTCATCGAATTTGGCCGATGAAATGCTTATGTTACCTCTAATGCACATATGTGTGACTTGTGAGGATACATGGCATTGGCAATTGAGCTCGTTTACTTGGTTTTGGCTTAGGTGCTCAATTATTTTCAATGTTGTGAGTTTTGGAGACGAACTTGGTATAAAATGATATTTAAGAGCCAATTGCTTATGAACCCTTTATGAATAGATTAATATGATTATGAGATGATGTATGAATGGTTGTTGAGTGATGAATATGATGTTTGCGATCATATGTTGTAATTGTTCCTTTATTTGGATTGTAAGGAATTATGTGGAAATGTGACAACTATATGTTGATTTATGTGGAGATGATTGATGATGTATATATGTGACAATTATATGTTGATTGAATTGTGGATGGTGTTGGTGATTGTATAAATGTCAAGTGGTGGTGAATTGTTGTCGATGCATATATACTAATTGAATGGTGATGAACATGTTTATGTTATGTTGTTTGTTGAACATGTTAAATGTTGATTGTTGGTGGTGTAATTATGTGACAACTTCATGTTGTGTGATTTTTGATGATTGTTGGTGATTGTATATATGTTAAATTGGTGGTGACTTGTTGATGATTGCATATATACAAGTATTGGTGATGGTGAGGTGATTATTGTTTGTGTGAACATATGCATTTGTAGTTGAGTCATATGTTCATGCATTCATGACTGATGGTGGTGGATTTTATATCCAAGACTTTTGGTGGCGGATTTTATATCCAATTGAGGTGAGTACGATGTTTTTTTTGCATCGAAGGTGACGACCTTGAGGTGATTTGGTACCACATGCATCTAGAAGAGTCTAGAGCATTATATGCATTTGAATAATTGATGAGTTGTGTCATAATTGAATATATGACTTGGTGAATTGGTGGATTGGTGAAATTTGGTGAATGTTGTGATTGTGTGGATTGGTGTATATGTACATTGGTGGATTTTGTTGATGGTTGTGAATAATTAAATTATGCTCTAATTGCATGTCTTATTTGTTTGTGCTTATACACTCGGTGAATCTATTTGATGATAATTAATTTGATAATAATGATGAAGTGAGAGTTGTATATGTATATGCATATGATGTGGTGATTTCCTTGATGATGTTGATTACTTGCTTATGATTTTGAAATGATAAATTGTACTTTTGAATTAAGTATGCTAAGTGGAGAATAAGGTGAGTAATCCTTCCATTGATTGATAATTGATGAACTTATGTCGATGATTTGTTTAGAAATTGGATATACTTGCTATGCCATGTTAATAATGTGATAGCTTGAAATGTAAGTGATGGGGGATAATAATCATGTGATGTGAGTGTTCTAGGAGGGATGGTTATGTATATGTGATACGTGTATGATACACTTGATGATACGAACTCGGAATGATGATATTGAATGATATAAGTGTTGCGAATACTTGTGAATACATGTATGATTTGTTGTCCTTCGTTCTTGAATATATCTTTCATTTCCAATGTTCTTGTTTAAATCTTATATGGATGATGATGATGTAATGCTAACCCTCAGTGGTTTACCACCTACCTTTCTGTATGGACGGGTAGATGGAGTGCAGGATGCTTAGTTTGTTTGCTTGATGATGCCGAGGAGTGGAGTTCCTCTTTTTATGCAAGTGTCTAGATTAGGGCTCTGATCTAGGGTAGTTCTTGCATGTTGGTTTTTATTTTTGGACTATGTATTTTGGAGTTGAGATGTTATTTGTCATTTGAGAATTGGAGAATACAATTGTATTTTGTTGTGATCTGGAGATGTTTTATGAATTATATGTATGTTCCGCTGCTTTGTTGTGTAACATGATCTTTATGCATGTATTTTTGTGGTTTGATTCGAAGACGTAGCATCTATTTCTAGAATATGTCTGATGTATTCGCGCGTTTTACCGCTTATTAGAAATAGGGTGTTACAATTTACAAGAAGATGTCTATATGCTTCTTCCTCCAGGCATCAAATCCATCAAATCCAATCAGGTGTGCAAGCTCAAGAAATCTCTTTATGGTTTAAAACAGGCTAGTAGGAAGTGGTATGAGAAATTGACATCAGTTTTACTTCAACAACAATATGTTCAAGCATCTTCAGATCATTCTTTGTTCATCAAGAAAACTGATCAGTCCTTTACTATGTTACTAGTGTATGTTGATGACATCATCCTCAATGGTGATTCTCTTTCTGAGTTTCATTATATCAAGACTGTTTTAGATGACTTGTTCAAAATCAAGGATCTTGGACAACTCAAATATTTCTTTGGCATTGAAGTTGCTCATTCCAAGTCAGGCATCTCTCTTTGTCAAAGAAAGTATTGTCTTGATTTACTTTCTGATTCTGGTTTCATTGGATCCAAACCAGTTTCCACACCATCTGATCCTGCTATTAAACTGCATAATGATTCTGGCACACCATATGCAGATGTCCCTGCTTACAGAAGATTGATTGGCAGATTAATATATCTCAACAACACTAGGCCTGATATAACCTTCATTACCCAGCAGTTGAGTTAATTTTTATCCAAGCCCACTGTCACTCATCACAATGCAGCTTTGAGAACTCTCAGATACTTGAAGGGTTGCCCTGGCAAAGGTATATTTTTTCCCAGAAATTCTTCCATTCATATTCAGGGATTTACAGATGCTGATTGGACAGGTTGCTTGGACACCAGGAGATCAATTTCTGGTCATTGTTTCTTTTTGGGAGACTCTCTCATTTCATGGAGAACAAAGAAACAAACCACTCTTTCTAGATCATCTTCTGAAGCTGAGTAGAGAGCTCTTGCTTCAGCTACATGTGAACTTCAGTGGATCCTCTATGTACTTCATGATCTTCATATCACTTGTTCTAAGCTTCCTGTTCTTTATTGTGAAAACCAGAGTGCTCTCCATATTGATGCTAATCCTATTTTCCATGAGAGGACCAAGCATCTTGAGATTGACTGTCATATAGTCAGAGAAAAGCTTCACAATGGCATAATGAAACTCCTACCAGTTGCTTCTCAAGACCAGCTAGCTGACTTCTTCACCAAGTCCTTACTTCCTAAGCATTTCTCCTTCTTTCTGTCCAAGATGGAGTTGAAAGACCTTTATCAACTTCCATCTTGTGGGGGGCTATCACAGAGTGCTAAGGAAGAAGTACAAAACACAAAAGAACAAGATAACTTGCAGCCCAAGCAATCATAGTTTACTATAAGCTAGCACATGTTTACTTACCATGCACCTTCAATATTTTATATATATGCTTTGTAAACACTCTTTCTAATCAATAAGAATCATTTTCTCATTTTCCTAATAACATTCTATAATTTAATGAATTAAGTTAGCAAATCAAAGAGCATATTTCTTAGCTGATACAAATGCTGCTATGGGCCACACTAAGAGGATGACTCGTAGGCCCACCTATTTGAATGATTATGCATCCGATTGTTATTTTATCTTAACAGTAATTAGATTATGCATTGTTGTCAATTAAAGCCATGTGCCAAACTTATGTGCTGGCAAGATACTAGCTCTTTCCAATTATTGATGATGTAGTACTATAAAGGTACAAGAGTTAATGAATGAAATCATCAAATATTTCAGTAATTCCTTTTTTCTTAGCTTCTAGTATTACAGTGGTAGTTATCCTCTTATCTGATGAGTCCAATTTTCCAAAAATGGTCATTTTTCCCCCAAACTCACGAAATTGCTTGATAATGTGATTCAAAAATGCATTAAACAGAATGGAAAGTGGTTATTTGGGTTAAAATATGCAAATGGCAGAATTTTGACCCAAACAGATTTTGTGGATAAAATGGAGAAATGGAATAGAAAGAAAGGGACGCCACACTCTCTAATCCAAGAAAGTGATAAGTCTATGGGATTGAGGATCACCACAAGAAAGGATTCTTGATATGATCAAAATTGGTCCAATCCAGAACCAAAGAGCAATTGCTCAAAAACACACATAGTGTAGTTTTTTACTCAAAATAGTCTTGTTTTTATTCATAATTTTCGCCCCTTATATATATGAAAGAGGTCACATGCTGTAATACAAGGAATATCAAAGAAAATAACTCATGAAAACTCTAAGAATTCAGCCATTAGTCTAACATTAATGCCT
Organism: Medicago sativa; assembly: GCF_051527215.1. NCBI lineage: Eukaryota > Viridiplantae > Streptophyta > Magnoliopsida > Fabales > Fabaceae > Medicago > Medicago sativa. The sequence continues at coordinate 38,897,082 of NC_140751.1, forward strand.
AGTGCTGAATAATTGCAAAAATGGTTACAAATTGATTTAGAATGAAATTGTGCAGCCACAATTGATGGTGGGGGTGTCTCCCATGATGCTAAAAACGTCTCCAATTGATTTCTTCAATGAATGGCCTGAACGAAAACAATTTATTGTGCTTTAAAGTGTGGCAGCACCACTTCCTTCTTTCCCTTGATGTCATGTGCTATTTTTCTCCCTCCCATTAATGTTCTTGATTTCTTTGCACTATACTTGATTCAGCATATTATTTTCTTTTTTAAAATAAAGTAAGCACGCCATTTAAAGCTTTTGAAAGCTTTAAAATGGATAAAACACACTAGAAATTCAAACTTAGTGTTTTTGGCCAGGATTGGTCCCTTACACTTTTCTTACAACATAAAAATAAAAAACATCAAAATGGGCAGCAAGCAAGCCCTCCCTCCATTCCATTGTGGCCCTCATCATACTCCCCCTCTTCGAAAGAATTCGTCCTCGAATTTGGAAGCTATACAACCTCTAGGTTCAAACACTATTCTTTCAAATTTTTGTGGTACCTTCTTTGGGAATACATCTTCACATTCCTGCAAGAGAAATTTAGTACAACTTGGAAAATTTTGAGTGTTAGTCAACAAAGCCACCTTTTTGCAAAGTAGTAAATATAGGGGTTGTTTGTTCATGAATATTTCTTGAGACTCTCCTTTTTTTCAAGCAAACTCTCTTTCTTTTCTTTTGATTTTTCTTTTTCTTTTTCTCTTTTTTCTTGCTCATATTTTTCTTTCATTTTCTTTTGATCATCTCTAACCTGACTAGGACTCAATGGTGCAAGACAAATCTTTTGACCAGAATGCATAAAAGAGTACTTGTTGGTTCAGCCATCGTGAAGAACACTTCTATCAAACTGCCAAGGTCTCCCTAACAACAAATGACTAGCCTCCATTGGTACTACATCACACAAAACAACATCTTCATACTTACCAATTTTAAAACAAACCTCTACTTGTTTATCACAAAGCATTTCTACATGTTCATTAAGCCATTGAAGTTTGTAAGACCTTGGGTGAGGTTTTGTTTCTAATTCCAATTTAGACACCAAACGTGTACTAGCAACATTAGTACAGCTACCTCCATCAATAATTAAAGAGCATACCTTCCCTTGAACAAGGCATCTTGTGTGGAAAAGAGTTTCCCTTTGATTTGATTCCTCCTCCTTAGCTTGATTTCCCAAAAACCACCTAATCATGAAAAGGTCTCCTCTTGGTATTTCTTCAGCCTCCTCTTCAACATAGCCATCATGATGCTCTACCTCAACGTGTTCATTCTCCTCAATCATCATAGTTCTCTTTGTTGGACATTGAGAAGCTATGTGACCTTGACCTTGACATTTGAAACATTTAACACTTTTGTTAGTAGAAGTACTTTGAGAAGGGTTTGTTTGTATACCTTTAAGATCAGCCGTGGACTCCTTTGGAATTGATGAAGAGGCTCCCTCCTTCTCTATTTTATCCTTCCAACTTGAAGAATTAGAAGAAGAAATGTTTCTTCTAACTTGGCCTTTTCTTTTGAGTTGTTGTTCCACTTTGATAGCTTGATGTACCAAGTCATCCATTTCAACATAGTGATGAAGTTCAACAATGTCACTAATGTCATGATTTAGACCATGAAGAAATCTGGCCATGGTTGCTTCATTGTCTTCCTCCACATTAGCTCTAATTTTTGCAATCTCCATCTCCTTGAAATATTCTTCAACACTCTTCGAACCTTGAGTAAGTCTTTGCAATTTGTTGTGCAAGTCTCTATGGTAATAGGAAGGCACAAACCGTCTCCTCATGATTCTCTTCATCTCATCCCAAGTATCAATCGGTTGTTCTCCATACCTTCTTCTTTCTTTGATCAATTGATCCCACCATACTAAAGCATACTCCTTGAACTCAATGGAAGAAACCTTCACTTTTTCAACATTAGAGTAATTATGGCAATTAAAAATTTGTTCAATTTTAGTCTCCCATTCTAGGTATGCTTCTAGGTCACTCTTTCCAACAAAAGATGGGACTTTGATTTTTATGCCTCTTAAATGATTTTCCCTTGGTCTCCTTCTAGGCCTCCTCTCATCCTCATCACCACTGCCATCATTAGAATTTTGAGACCTTCTTTCTAACTCATCAAATCTTTGTTGGAATTGTTCAGCTTGTTCTCTTAACAGCCTCTCAAAATGCTCACACATTGCTCTCATTTGAATCGTCATAGCTGCTGTTCTAGGTGAAGGTGGATCAGACATGATTGTGAAATTTTGTGAAATTAGTAACAAGTGTTTAAAATGGTCCTTACCACTCAAATTGCTCTTTTAGTTCTTTAAAGAAACCAAAAACAAACAACAATCCCAAAGAATTAACACAAAGAAAGACACTAAAACAAGAAACAAAGGATAAAGGTTGACTAGACACGAAAGAAATAAAGAAAAAAATTTAGAGTGTGGCAGAAACACAAAAAGGAGCAGTTTCGTTTTTTTTATGAATATCAATATTGGACAGAAAAAGAAAAAAAAATAAGGAACAAGAAGAAAGACACTTTACCAAAGTTTGGCCCTTTTTAGAACCTTGCTCTGATTACCACTTGATGAACACTATTTTGTGAACATTGTTCATATTTGACTTTTAATTATGAATTGATAAAAGTTGCTTGCTGAAAGATTAAATATAGACAAAGAAACACAAGAAATAGACTGAAAATATTGTGAATGAAGTGATGTGCAAAAGGAATACGAAAATTATGTAATTGGGGTTAATTTTGACAAGTGTTTGAGTTGAAAACGTGAATTTTGGGTTTGAATTGGTGTTTAGGCAGATTTGTGGATTCAAACAAGAAATGGAATGGAGGGTTTAGGGACGCCACACTTTCTAATCCTAGAAAATGATAAGTCTATGGAAATGATAATCACCACAAGAAAGGATTCTTGATATGATCAATACAAGGTCCAATCCAGAACCTAAAGAGCAATTGCTCTGATACCACTTGATGAGTCCAATATTCCAAAAATGGTCATTTTCCCCCAAACTCACGAAATTGCTTGATAATGTGATTCAAAAATGCATTAAACAGAATGGAAAGTGGTTATTTGGGTTAAAATATGCAAATGGCAGAATTTTGACCCAAACAGATTTTGTGGATAAAATGGAGAAATGGAATAGAAAGAAAGGGACGCCACACTCTCTAATCCAAGAAAGTGATAAGTCTATGGGATTGAGGATCACCACAAGAAAGGATTCTTGATATGATCAAAATTGGTCCAATCCAGAACCAAAGAGCAATTGCTCAAAAACACACATAGTGTAGTTTTTCACTCAAAATAGTCTTGTTTTTATTCATAATTTTCGCCCCTTATATATATGAAAGAGGTCACATGCTGTAATACAAGGAATATCAAAGATAATAACTCATGAAAACTCTAAGAATTCAGCCATTAGTCTAACATTAATGCCTAGTGCTGAATAATTGCAAAAATGGTTACAAATTGATTTAGAATGAAATTGTGCAGCCACAATTGATGGTGGGGGCGTCTCCCATGATGCTAAAAACGTCTCCAATTGATTTCTTCAATGAATGGCCTGAAAGAAAACAATTTATTGTGCTTTAAAGTGTGGCAGCACCACTTCCTTCTTTCCCTTGATGTCATGTGCTATTTTTCTCCCTCCCATTAATGTTCTTGATTTCTTTGCACTATACTTGATTCAGCATATTATTTTCTTTTTTAAAATAAAGTAAGCACGCCATTTAAAGCTTTTGAAAGCTTTAAAATGGATAAAACACACTAGAAATTCAAACTTAGTGTTTTTGGCCAGGATTGGTCCCTTACACTTTTCTTACAACATAAAAATAAAAAACATCAAAATGGGCAGCAAGCAAGCCCTCCCTCCATTCCATTGTGGCCCTCATCATACTCCCCCTCTTCGAAAGAATTCGTCCTCGAATTTGGAAGCTATACAACCTCTAGGTTCAAACACTATTCTTTCAAATTTTTGTGGTACCTTCTTTGGGAATACATCTTCACATTCCTGCAAGAGAAATTTAGTACAACTTGGAAAATTTTGAGTGTTAGTCAACAAAGCCACCTTTTTGCAAAGTAGTAAATATAGGGGCTGTTTGTTCATGACTATTTCTTGAGACTCTCCTTTTTTTTCAAGCAAACTCTCTTTCTTTTCTTTTGATTTTTCTTTTTCTTTTTCTCTTTTTTCTTGCTCATATTTTTCTTTCATTCTCTTTTGATCATCTCTAACCTGACTAGGACTCAATGGTGCAAGACAAATCTTTTGACCAGAATGCATAAAAGAGTACTTGTTGGTTCAGCCATCGTGAAGAACACTTCTATCAAACTGCCAAGGTCTCCCTAACAACAAATGACTAGCCTCCATTGGTACTACATCACACAAAACATCATCTTCATACTTACCAATTTTAAAACATACCTCTACTTGTTTATCACAAAGCATTTCTACATGTTCATTAAGCCATTGAAGTTTGTAAGACCTTGGGTGAGGTTTTGTTTCTAATTCCAATTTAGACACCAAACGTGTACTAGCAACATTAGTACAGCTACCTCCATCAATAATTAAAGAGCATACCTTCCCTTGAACAAGGCATCTTGTGTGGAAAAGAGTTTCCCTTTGATTTGATTCCTCCTCCTTAGCTTGATTTCCCAAAAACCACCTAATCATGAAAAGGTCTCCTCTTGGTATTTCTTCAGCCTCCTCTTCAACATAGCCATCATGATGCTCTACCTCAACGTGTTCATTCTCCTCAATCATCATAGTTCTCTTTGTTGGACATTGAGAAGCTATGTGACCTTGACCTTGACATTTGAAACATTTAACACTTTTGTTAGTAGAAGTACTTTGAGAAGGGTTTGTTTGTATACCTTTAAGATCAGCTGTGGACTCCTTTGGAATTGATGAAGAGGCTCCCTCCTTCTCTATTTTATCCTTCCAACTTGAAGAATTAGAAGAAGAAATGTTTCTTCTAACTTGGCCTTTTCTTTTGAGTTGTTGTTCCACTTTGATAGCTTGATGTACCAAGTCATCCATTTCAACATAGTGATGAAGTTCAACAATGTCACTAATGTCATGATTTAGACCATGAAGAAATCTGGCCATGGTTGCTTCATTGTCTTCCTCCACATTAGCTCTAATTTTTGCAATCTCCATCTCCTTGAAATATTCTTCAACACTTTTCGAACCTTGAGTAAGTCTTTGCAATTTGTTGTGCAAGTCTCTATGGTAATAGGAAGGCACAAACCGTCTCCTCATGATTCTCTTCATCTCATCCCAAGTATCAATCGGTTGTTCTCCATACCTCCTTCTTTCTTTGATCAATTGATCCCACCATACTAAAGCATACTCCTTGAACTCAATGGAAGCAACCTGCACTTTTTCAACATTAGAGTAATTATGGCAATTAAAAATTTGTTCAATTTTAGTCTCCCATTCTAGGTATGCTTCTAGGTCACTCTTTCCAACAAAAGATGGGACTTTGATTTTTATGCCTCTTAAATGATTTTCCCTTGGTCTCCTTCTAGGCCTCCTCTCATCCTCATCACCACTGCCATCATTAGAATTTTGAGACCTTCTTTCTAACTCATCAACTCTTTGTTGGAATTGTTCAGCTTGTTCTCTTAACAGCCTCTCAAAATGCTCACGCATTGCTCTCATTTGAATCGTCATAGCTGCTGTTCTAGGTGAAGGTGGATCAAACATGATTGTGAAATTTTGTGAAATTAGTAACAAGTGTTTAAAATGGTCCTTACCACTCAAATTGCTCTTTTAGTTCTTTAAAGAAACCAAAAACAATCAACAATCCCAAAGAATTAACACAAAGAAAGACACTAAAACAAGAAACAGAGGATAAAGGTTGACTAGAAACGAAAGAAATAAAGAAAAAAAAATTAGAGTGTGGCAGAAACACAAAAAGGAGCAGATTTTTTTTCTAATATATTTTTTTTCGTTTTTTTTATGAATATCAATATTGGACAGAAAAAGAAAAAAAAATAAGGAACAAGAAGAAAGACACTTTACCAAAGTTTGGCCCTTTTTAGAACCTTGCTCTGATTACCACTTGATGAACACTATTTTGTGAACATTGTTCATATTTGACTTTTAATTATGAATTGATAAAAGTTGCTTGCTGAAAGATTAAATATAGACAAAGAAACACAAGAAATAGACTGAAAATATTGTGAATGAAGTGATGTGCAAAAGGAATACGAAAATTATGTAATTGGGGTTAATTTTGACAAGTGTTTGAGTTGAAAACGTGAATTTTGGGTTTGAATTGGTGTTTAGGCAGATTTGTGGATTCAAACAAGAAATGGAATGGAGGGTTTAGGGACGCCACACTTTCTAATCCTAGAAAATGATAAGTCTATGGAAATGATAATCACCACAAGAAAGGATTCTTGATATGATCAATACAAGGTCCAATCCAGAACCTAAAGAGCAATTGCTCTGATACCACTTGATGAGTCCAATATTCCAAAAATGGTCATTTTCCCCCAAACTCACGAAATTGCTTGATAATGTGATTCAAAAATGCATTAAACAGAATGGAAAGTGGTTATTTGGGTTAAAAATATGCAAATGGCAGAATTTTGACCCAAACAGATTTTGTGGATAAAATGGAGAAATGGAATAGAAAGAAAGGGACGCCACACTCTCTAATCCAAGAAAGTGATAAGTCTATGGGATTGAGGATCACCACAAGAAAGGATTCTTGATATGATCAAAATTGGTCCAATCCAGAACCAAAGAGCAATTGCTCAAAAACACACATAGTGTAGTTTTTCACTCAAAATAGTCTTGTTTTTATTCATAATTTTCGCCCCTTATATATATGAAAGAGGTCACATGCTGTAATACAAGGAATATCAAAGAAAATAACTCATGAAAACTCTAAGAATTCAGCCATTAGTCTAACATTAATGCCTAGTGCTGAATAATTGCAAAAATGGTTACAAATTGATTTAGAATGAAATTGTGCAGCCACAATTGATGGTGGGGGCGTCTCCCATGATGCTAAAAACGTCTCCAATTGATTTCTTCAATGAATGGCCTGAAAGAAAACAATTTATTGTGCTTTAAAGTGTGGCAGCACCACTTCCTTCTTTCCCTTGATCTCATGTGCTATTTTTCTCCCTCCCATTAATGTTCTTGATTTCTTTGCACTATACTTGATTCAGCATATTATTTTCTTTTTTAAAATAAAGTAAGCACGCCATTTAAAGCTTTTGAAAGCTTTAAAATGGATAAAACACACTAGAAATTCAAACTTAGTGTTTTTGGCCAGGATTGGTCCCTTACACTTTTCTTACAACATAAAAATAAAAAACATCAAAATGGGCAGCAAGCAAGCCCTCCCTCCATTCCATTGTGGCCCTCATCATACTCCCCCTCTTCGAAAGAATTCGTCCTCGAATTTGGAAGCTATACAACCTCTAGGTTCAAACACTATTCTTTCAAATTTTTGTGGTACCTTCTTTGGGAATACATCTTCACATTCCTGCAAGAGAAATTTAGTACAACTTGGAAAATTTTGAGTGTTAATCAACAAAGCCACCTTTTTGCAAAGTAGTAAATATAGGGGCTGTTTGTTCATGACTATTTCTTGAGACTCTCCTTTTTTTTCAAGCAAACTCTCTTTCTTTTCTTTTGATTTTTCTTTTTCTTTTTCTCTTTTTTCTTGCTCATATTTTTCTTTCATTCTCTTTTGATCATCTCTAACCTGACTAGGACTCAATGGTGCAAGACAAATCTTTTGACCAGAATGCATAAAAGAGTACTTGTTGGTTCAGCCATCGTGAAGAACACTTCTATCAAACTGCCAAGGTCTCCCTAACAACAAATGACTAGCCTCCATTGGTACTACATCACACAAAACATCATCTTCATACTTACCAATTTTAAAACAAACCTCTACTTGTTTATCACAAAGCATTTCTACATGTTCATTAAGCCATTGAAGTTTGTAAGACCTTGGGTGAGGTTTTGTTTCTAATTCCAATTTAGACACCAAACGTGTACTAGCAACATTAGTACAGCTACCTCCATCAATAATTAAAGAGCATACCTTCCCTTGAACAAGGCATCTTGTGTGGAAAAGAGTTTCCCTTTGATTTGATTCCTCCTCCTTAGCTTGATTTCCCAAAAACCACCTAATCATGAAAAGGTCTCCTCTTGGTATTTCTTCAGCCTCCTCTTCAACATAGCCATCATGATGCTCTACCTCAATGTGTTCATTCTCCTCAATCATCATAGTTCTCTTTGTTGGACATTGAGAAGCTATGTGACCTTGACCTTGACATTTGAAACATTTAACACTTTTGTTAGTAGAAGTACTTTGAGAAGGGTTTGTTTGTATACCTTTAAGATCAGCCGTGGACTCCTTTGGAATTGATGAAGAGGCTCCCTCCTTCTCTATTTTATCCTTCTAACTTGAAGAATTAGAAGAAGAAATGTTTCTTCTAACTTGGCCTTTTCTTTTGAGTTGTTGTTCCACTTTGATAGCTTGATGTACCAAGTCATCCATTTCAACATAGTGATGAAGTTCAACAATGTCACTAATGTCATGATTTAGACCATGAAGAAATCTGGCCATGGTTGCTTCATTGTCTTCCTCCACATTAGCTCTAATTTTTGCAATCTCCATCTCCTTGAAATATTCTTCAACACTTTTCGAACCTTAAGTAAGTCTTTGCAATTTGTTGTGCAAGTCTCTATGGTAATAGGAAGGCACAAACCGTCTCCTCATGATTCTCTTCATCTCATCCCAAGTATCAATCGGTTGTTCTCCATACCTCCTTCTTTCTTTGATCAATTGATCCCACCATACTAAAGCATACTCCTTGAACTCAATGGAAGCAACCTGCACTTTTTCAACATTAGAGTAATTATGGCAATTAAAAATTTGTTCAATTTTAGTCTCCCATTCTAGGTATGCTTCTAGGTCACTCTTTCCAACAAAAGATGGGACTTTGATTTTTATGCCTCTTAAATGATTTTCCTTTGGTCTCCTTCTAGGCCTCCTCTCATCCTCATCACCACTGCCATCATTAGAATTTTGAGACCTTCTTTCTAACTCATCAACTCTTTGTTGGAATTGTTCAGCTTGTTCTCTTAACAGCCTCTCAAAATGCTCACGCATTGCTCTCATTTGAATCGTCATAGCTGCTGTTCTAGGTGAAGGTGGATCAGACATGATTGTGAAATTTTGTGAAATTAGTAACAAGTGTTTAAAATGGTCCTTACCACTCAAATTGCTCTTTTAGTTCTTTAAAGAAACCAAAAACAATCAACAATCCCAAAGAATTAACACAAAGAAAGACACTAAAACAAGAAACAGAGGATAAAGGTTGACTAGAAACGAAAGAAATAAAGAAAAAAAAATTAGAGTGTGGCAGAAACACAAAAAGGAGCAGATTTTTTTTCTAATATATTTTTTTTCGTTTTTTTTATGAATATCAATATTGGACAGAAAAAGAAAAAAAAATAAGGAACAAGAAGAAAGACACTTTACCAAAGTTTGGCCCTTTTTAGAACCTTGCTCTGATTACCACTTGATGAACACTATTTTGTGAACATTGTTCATATTTGACTTTTAATTATGAATTGATAAAAGTTGCTTGCTGAAAGATTAAATATCGACAAAGAAACACAAGAAATAGACTGAAAATATTGTGAATGAAGTGATGTGCAAAAGGAATACGAAAATTATGTAATTGGGGTTAATTTTGACAAGTGTTTGAGTTGAAAACGTGAATTTTGGGTTTGAATTGGTGTTTAGGCAGATTTGTGGATTCAAACAAGAAATGGAATGGAGGGTTTAGGGACGCCACACTTTCTAATCCTAGAAAATGATAAGTCTATGGAAATGATAATCACCACAAGAAAGGATTCTTGATATGATCAATACAAGGTCCAATCCAGAACCTAAAGAGCAATTGCTCTGATACCACTTGATGAGTCCAATATTCCAAAAATGGTCATTTTCCCCCAAACTCACGAAATTGCTTGATAATGTGATTCAAAAATGCATTAAACAGAATGGAAAGTGGTTATTTGGGTTAAAAATATGCAAATGGCAGAATTTTGACCCAAACAGATTTTGTGGATAAAATGGAGAAATGGAATAGAAAGAAAGGGACGCCACACTCTCTAATCCAAGAAAGTGATAAGTCTATGGGATTGAGGATCACCACAAGAAAGGATTCTTGATATGATCAAAATTGGTCCAATCCAGAACCAAAGAGCAATTGCTCAAAAACACACATAGTGTAGTTTTTCACTCAAAATAGTCTTGTTTTTATTCATAATTTTCGCCCCTTATATATATGAAAGAGGTCACATGCTGTAATACAAGGAATATCAAAGAAAATAACTCATGAAAACTCTAAGAATTCAGCCATTAGTCTAACATTAATGCCTAGTGCTGAATAATTGCAAAAATGGTTACAAATTGATTTAGAATGAAATTGTGCAGCCACAATTGATGGTGGGGGCGTCTCCCATGATGCTAAAAACGTCTCCAATTGATTTCTTCAATGAATGGCCTGAAAGAAAACAATTTATTGTGCTTTAAAGTGTGGCAGCACCACTTCCTTCTTTCCCTTGATGTCATGTGCTATTTTTCTCCCTCCCATTAATGTTCTTGATTTCTTTGCACTATACTTGATTCAGCATATTATTTTCTTTTTTAAAATAAAGTAAGCACGCCATTTAAAGCTTTTGAAAGCTTTAAAATGGATAAAACACACTAGAAATTCAAACTTAGTGTTTTTGGCCAGGATTGGTCCCTTACACTTTTCTTACAACATAAAAATAAAAAACATCAAAATGGGCAGCAAGCAAGCCCTCCCTCCATTCCATTGTGGCCCTCATCATTATCATTAGCCTTTGTAACCAAAAAATAATATCAAAGAGCATATTCCATCATATTAATAAATTAACTCGTCCCATCACGCTATCAAAGTACATGTCTAAAGCATCCTATCGACACAAATAAGCTCAATGAGAATTACTTAATTGTATTTACAGTTCCATAGGGTCAAATACAATCTGATACTCACCAGACGTATTTTCCTTTTTGTCATCTTTTCTTTTAACCTTCTCAAGCATTGTAAAAATAAAACCTAGTTGAATGGCTGGTATATCCATTAAGATAGTAAGTAAATCTTACAGCATATTCAGTCATATTAATAAAGTAACTGATGTTACCAAACATAACAGTAAAAGTATGAACACAACAATGAAAGAAACTAAATAGGAATAGAATAAAGGCATTCTATAGTTTTTTGTTGAAAATAAAAGGCATGAATATAACACTAACCAATATTTAAGCATCATAGAATCCAAAAATAATTAACAGGCAAGCATCATGTAGAAAAACACAGCTTATAATTAAAACAAAGTAGGCAGAAGAGAAAAAATTACCATGATTATAAGAGGAGAACTCTTGAATTCTAAGAATGGGGTGATGTGTTCTTGCTCAGAATCTTCACCACAAACATCTTACTTCGTTTTCACTCTATTTTATTTTACAAAATTCCGACAACTATTTCACTCGTTCGTATAATTTTGGCCTTGACACATTCACTGGTTTGTCAACCGGTTTAATCCCTTGGAGGCAGAACATAGCTACAGTTTTTCTTTTATGTATTTATCACTGATGTGCGTATTGGACTCTGGAAATTTCCATTGCTCATTATTTCTGTATCACATTCAAGTTCCACGGGTTGCGTCAATACATGCATGAATTAGAACAAGTTACACGGTTTTCTAAAAGAATTCTATATGGTTCACAATGATTTAAATGATTATGCCACAAAAAATTTCCAAAGTAGGGGAAATGATGTTGACACACACATATAAGTAGCATTCTTGATATTTTGAGTTGTGTGTAGAGAACTTTTTATTTTTTAACGAAGAGCTGTGTGTAGAGAACTAATGAAAGATATAAGTCAAAATATTACCTTTCAATTTCTCTTCAACTTTCCTAGAAACATCACTACCCAAACAAAATATTGCTTTCAATCATCAATGTTTGTTATCAAAGGAAAGGATAGCAAAGTTATGTCATAAGGATGTGTTCACTTTGTATAATGCTCAACTTTTATATTTTTAAGTCAATACCTGCTTCAAGTGGTTACCTGCTTCAATATTCATCATCAAGCCTACTAAAACAAGACAACTCCTAACCGATGTGGGACTCTTAACACACCCCCTCACGCTCAGGATTACACATCTGAAGCGTGAACATAAATGACGGGTGGCCCGATAACGGAAACCTGCTAACAGGTGGCCCAAAGAATCTTGAAGAGGCTCTGATACCATATTAGAAATCGTGGTTGGGCCTAACACAACCCCACAAAACCGGCTTGTGAGGTGAGGATTGCCCCCACTTATAAACAAATTGTCAGGCCAACTCCTAACCGATGTGGGACTCTTAACAGTAATATGAAGAAAAGAGAAGAACATTGACACTTTTTGTAATCCTTAATCGAACACCTCAGATAATGTTTCGATCAGATGTAATTTAAAGTAGCACAAAGACACACACACACAAGAAGTATACAAAATCTCATGTCACTTGATAATAAAAACACAGTCCAAATAAAGAGGGTCTTGTATATTGACCTTCATTCTTTACTCATGTATTCTTTGACGCTAACTAAACCTGAAATTCAGAAACAAAGTTAACAGAGATAGTTCAATTTATTCATATATTTAAAATAACAAAAAGGAAACCCACTTCATTCGTTATTACACAGTTCATTATAATAAGTTCTGTAGCCCTCATCCAACATGTTCATATCCTAATTTTTTTTTTTGTAAAAAATAGTGATAAAAATGGATTAGGGATAGATCGTGTTGAGAAGAACTAAATAGTAAAAGGCAATACACTCATTTTCGACATTTTTCTGTCGTGTTTTGTCTGACACAGCCAGAACCACAACACGTGTTAGCCACACACGTTCTAATATGGACAAAATTAAGGAATATATGAATCGTACTTTTCATGCATTTCGGTGTTACTAACGCGCCGGGAGTGTTTATGGAATATATGAATCGTACTTTTCATGCTTATTTGGATCGATTTGTTGTTGTGTTTATAGATGATATTCTGATATACTCCAAGTCCGAGGAGGAACATGCTGAGCATTTGAGAATTGTTTTGCAAGTGTTGAAAGAGAAGAAGTTATATGCCAAGTTATCGAAGTGCGAATTCTGGTCGAACGAAGTGAGTTTTCTTGGTCATATTATTTCTGGTAGTGGTATTGCTGTAGACCCATCTAAGGTTGATGCAGTATTGCAATGGGAGACTCTGAAGTCGGTTACAGAAGTTAGAAGCTTTTTGGGTTTGGCTGGTTATTACCGAAGATTTATTGAAGGATTTTCGAAGTTAGCACTTCCGTTAAATCAGTTGACTTGTAAAGGCAGAGCCTTTGTGTGGGATGTTCAGTGCGAGAATAGTTTTAATGAACTAGAGCAGCGTTTGACGACGGCTCCGATTTTGATTTTACCAAAGACTGACGAGCCATTTGTTGTGTACTGTGATGCGTCTAAGTTGGGTTTAGGTGGTGTGCTTATGCAGGATAATAAAGTAGTAGCTTATGCATCGAGGCAGTTGAGGATTCATGAACGTAATTATCCTACCCATGATCTTGAGTTAGCTGCAGTAGTTTTTGTACTTATAATTTGGAGGCATTATCTGTATGGCTCTAGATTTGAAGTGTTCAGCGATTATAAAAGTCTGAAGTATTTATTTGACCAGAAAGGAATTAAATATGAGGCAGCGAAGGTGGCTTGAATTGCTAAAGGATTATGATTTCGGGTTGAATTACCATCTGGGTAAGGCTAATGTCATTGCAGATGCTTTAAGTAGGAAAACATTACATATGTCTGCTATGATGGTTAAAGAGTTGGAGTTGCTTGAACAGTTCAGAGACTTGAGTTTGGTTTGTGAAGTGTCGACGCATAGTGTGAAACTAGAAATGTTGAAGATCAACAGTGAATTTTTGAATAGTATCAAAGAAGCTCAGAAGGTAGATGTGAAGTTGGTAGATTTAATGGTTGGGAACAATCAGGTTGAAGATAATGACTTTTAAAGTTGATGATCAAGGAGTGTTGCGGTTTTGGGGTAGAATTTGTATTCCTGATGATACAGAAATGAAAAAGATGATTTTGGAAGAAAGTCACAGAAGTAATTTGATTATTCATCTAGGAGCTATTTTGGTGGTCCGGGTTGAAGCGAGATGTGGCACAATTTGTATATGCGTGTTTAATTTGTCAAAAGTCGAAAGTTAAACACCAGAAACATGCTTGGTTGTTGACCCCTTTAGATATTCCAGAGTGGAAGTGGGATAGTATATCCATGGATTTTGAAACGAGTTTGCCGAATACTCCAAGAGGACATGATGCGATTTGGGTAATTGTAGATAGACTGACGAAGTCGGCCCATTTTATTTTGATTAACATCAGTTTTCCTGTTTCTCAGTTGGCGGAGATTTATATTCGTGAGATTGTGAAGCTACATGGTGTTCCGTCGAGTATTGTATCAGATAGAGATCCAAGATTTACTTCTAGATTTTGGAAGAGTTTGCAGGAGGCGTTGGGTTCTAAGTTGAGTTTGAGTTCGGCGTATCATCCGCAGTCAGATGGACAAACGGAGAGGACAATTCAGTCGTCGGAGGACTTGTTGAGAGTTTGTGTACTTGAGCAAGGAGGAACTTGGGATAGTCATCTTCCATTGATCGAGTTTACTTATAATAACAGCTACCATTCTAGTATTGGGATGACACTGTTCGAAGCGTTGTATGGTTGGAGATGCAGAACTCCGTTGTGTTGGTATGAGTCCGGTGAGAGTGTGGTACTGGGACCGAACATTGTTCAACAGACTACTGAGAAGGTTAAGTTGATTAGAGACGCAGAATAGACAAAAGAGTTATCACGATAAGCGTAGGAAGGATCTTGAGTTTTAAGAAGGAGACCATGTGTTTTTGAGGGTCACTCATGTGACCGATGTTGGACGTGCGCTAAAATCAAAGTAACTGACTCTGAGGTTTATTGGCTCGTATCAAATTTCGGAAAAACTTGGGACGGTTGCGTATAGAGTGGGTTTACCACCGCATCTTTTGAACTTACATGATGTGTTTCACGTGTCACAACTTCGGAAGTATGTTGAGGATCCATCTCATGTGATTCCAAGAGATGATGTGCAAGTGAGAGACAATCTTACGATTGAGACCTTACCCGTGAGGATTGAAGGTCGTGAGGTGAAGAAGCTGAGAGGCAAGGAGATACTTCTTGTGAAAGTCGTTTGGGAAGGAGCGGCTGGTGAAAGTTTGACGTGGGAGTTGGAGAGTAAGATGCTGGAGTCGTATCCAGAGTTATTTGAATGAGGTATATTTTCGAGGACGAAAATATTCTAAGTGGGGAGAGTTGTAACGCCCTAATTGATTATTTATTTATTTTATTGAGTTTTAGTGTCTTTTAACATAATTTATTTGAATATTTGTGATATGTTATATGTTGTTATTTATTAGTAGCTATTATGAGCTTTATTTAGTGGAGGAATTATTAATTAAAATAGAATATAGAGGATGAGGGGCAGAATAGGAATAAGGGAGAAACACTAAGTTAAGAATAGAAAATTAGAAAGTCAGAATACAGAATACGTAGAAACTGCTTTTGGGAGAAAAAGGGAGAAAGTGAGGAGTCAGAGAAGAGAAGAGGAGCAAGCTTGCAGAGTTCGAATTCAACCAATCTAAGGTCAGGGTGGGACTAGCTTCTCTAATAATGGGTTTATAATTCTGAAATAGGGTTTAACATGGTTGTTGTTGTCTGATTTTGATGATTAGAGAAATTAGGTTTTGATTTGGAATTGATTTTTGAAAAAGTAGATAATTCAATGAATTCATGATTAACTACTGCTGTTGTTGTTATGAGATGTTGTTGTTGATGATTGATGCCATGGGTAATCATAATCATAGAGCTTGCTAAGAATTTGTGTTGTTCTCGAAGGTTTTCATGAAAAATGGGTCAAATGGTGATTGAAATTCTAGCGTACTTGTTTTATTAGGTTCTGTCAGATGTTTAAACGTTTACGATGTTCCGATTAATGTTTCAACATCATGCGATAAACAGAAAATAAAACAAGAAAATAAAGTGCAGAAAAATAAAGAACACAGGAAGTTTGTTGACCCAGTTCAGCACAACACACTTACATCTGGGGGCTACCAAGCCAGGAAGGAAATCCACTAGTGTAGTCCTTATTCAATAGCTCTCAGCAAACTCCTCGTTTACACTATAGGACCTAGGACCTACCTGTCTAGACTTCAACCTAGGAACTCCTAGATCTGAGATCCCATCTCACTATCCTAATGGTCAGTCACTGCCCCAGTGACCTATCAGACCTCAAACACAAAAGATAGAAGTTACCTTCCAACACAAACAACCAAACCTTGTTTCACAACTTCGGTTTGATGCACAAGAGTATCAATACTCCCAAAACTAGTCCTAAACAAGTATCTAAACACGACACTAGCAAGAACACAGTAAAGATCCTAAACCTGCATCACAATCGATACAAGAGTAGAATACATGAAGACTCAAACCCTAAAAATCTAAACTTTTTAGCGTGACGGCTTGAATGAACAATTAGGTCTTCAAGTCTTCCTTTTATACTGAAGCAGCTTGGGCTAAATAATCATTGGGCTTCAGTAAACTTGCAGATCGGTTCAACAAACCTGCAAAACAGAATCAGAAACAAATCTGGAAAGTCCTAATATGTCGGAACCTGTTTAGAAACATTCCAAATCGTAACAAATATTTCCTAAAATAAAATATCTATTTTAGTAATATTCCACAGCTGATTCTTATAAGATATGCGCGTTACTTGGTCAGTAAGTAAAGGAAATATGGTTTCCTTAAACGATAAAATACGCGCGTACAGATAAGGCAGAACCCAGACACACTGAACCATGCCAGGATGTTGGAACATTGTATCCAACATCTCACAGAGTTGTCTAACCACATGCTGGAACATTGGTTCCAACTTACAGAACAAGGATATTTGTTTTAGCAATAATGCAGCCAATACAAATACCCAACAATCTCCCCCTTTGGCAAATTTTTGGCTAAAACAAATTAAGCCCAATTCTTATGAAACTGAGGGATACATAAAAATACCATTCCTCCAAAAGCATGAGCACACACCTATGAAGAAACAGCTAGAACACAAAATCCAAAGAGACACCATAGATACACTTCCTCAAGTCATCACGAACACATATTCAAGAAGAAGAAGTAGCAGATAGTATCACTCTAGAAGAAAAACAAAGTGTGCATACATAGAATACCTCACAGATCTTCAATCACAGCTTAAGTTGGCAGAGGTATTACACTGGATCAGAGACATGCAGCAGCGGATCAGATCAGTAGCATAGTCTCAAGAGCTAAGGAAAAATAAATTCCTGAGCTACAGCTAGGGAACCTAAGTTCTTGTACAGATGATGAAGAGAGAACCAATTTCTCTCAAGAGCAGTGGAAAAATAAATTCCAAAGCTACAGTCAAGGAAGATAACCTCCAACACAGAAGTGGAGAGAAGCAAGATCTCTCAAGAGCAGAGGAAAAACAAGTTCCAATGCTACAGACATAGGATGTTCCAACATCCTTTAGCACATTAGACAGGAGAACCTGCCACACATAGAGGCAAGGGAAAAAATAAATTTTCCATACCTACAGAGTACTGTCACCCACCAACCATAGAAGCACAAAAACCTAAATTCCTATACTTGCATGTGACAGACTAGGATGTCTTCAGATACCTATCACCAACAGCAACAGAAGTCAGGAAACACAAGTTCCCAAACTTACAAGTGATAGATGCAGATGCTTAATCCTTTGACTCAACATCCATCAACCAGCTTGGACTTAGCACAAGCACACATAGAAGTATCACTCCCCCTGAATATAATATCTCATGAGTGACTACTTACAGGAATATTCCAATACTCCCCCTGAATACATGCATACTGAAAATCTAAACAGATAAACTCCTAATGCATAGACATAAAAGATTCAGGATCTGGACACAGATATTCAAGGAATATTCACAAACTAGCAACTTTATCAGCAAATACCTGCTAGTAGACCTATCAAAGGTCACACACATCAACTTTGACTTTAAGAAGTCATTCAGACAGATTCCATAATATAAGACAGTAGTAGGGAACCTGTACACTAAGAATCCTAAGAAAAATAAACTCTCAGGATTACACCAAGATGTTGCAGCTTGAGTGCCAACATCTCCATAGAGTCTCAAAGACATGTTCCAACCTAGGATAGAGCATTTGTAGGGAACATGTACAACATCTGAGAAAGCCAGAGTTCTCAGAAGCATAGAGATGTTTTAGCACAAGTGCTAACATCTACATCAGTCTTCACAGACATGTTCCAACATATCAGAGAATGTCAGCAAGGAACATGTACAAACAAAAATAACTGAGAACAGATTCTCAGAATAACATGAAGACCTATCAAACCATCAGGATGTTGCAACATGAAAGCCAACATCTACACACAAGCCTGAAATAGTTGCAACAAAAATGCAACAACATATAATATGAATAATAAGAAATCAGGCATACACAAATAGGCATATTATAGATACATGCAGAGCACATATATAGAAGGGAGTATTGGCAAGAAACATCAAATTTTCTCCCCCTTTTTAGCCATAAAATATGCCAAACAAAACAGGATAAAGCCAGAGACCAGAAGAAGATTAGGATATTGCACATCAAAATAGGCACACATACAGGTGCACAAAAGTTTAGGGCATAGCCCACAAAATAAAAACATCATTCAGCAGTTCCAGAACTGCTATCAGAATCTTCCTTGCTGTCCTCATTTTCATTGTCTGCTTTATCTGCATAGTCATCTTCCTCCTGTCCATTTGCAGCAGTAATTTCACCTTCCAGAGAGTGAATCATCAGTTCAAACTTGGCTTACGCAGGTGTCCTTAAGAGCTTTCATAACTTCTTGTTTAGTCATTAACCCTGCAGCAGGTGCAGTTACAGATGTTCCAACAATGTCTGGAACATGATCAACACCAAACAGTTTCTGGTGCAAGGTTAGAGGAGACTCCCTCTTGGCAGGGATATCTTTTGCATTTTTAATGTTGGGATGTTGGTTGAGAATGATGCTACATAGTAATGTTGGAAAAGCAATGGGAAATTTAATAGCATCCGTTTTGGCATGCCTGATAGTTTGTTCAAAGATGTAAGCACCAAAATCCATTTTAGCCTTGGTACCTATAGCATAGATAAATCTACCAAGACCAGTGCCAACATCTGAGGAATGACTGTTAGGCACCCAATTTACAGCAGCAATCCTATTTAGGATGGCGTACTTTACAGACAGCTTACCAGATGAGATCTTTTTTTCTTGGGCCAAGTTTTGACTTGGTTGGCAGTGATTTCTCTGCAGATTTGACTGTCAGTTGCCTCCAACTCAGAGAAATTGTCTTCCTTAATACCAAGGAATTTGTTGATGATGTTGGCAGAAAAGTTAACGTACTCGCCGCTATGATACCAATTGAAATTCTAGCGTACTTGTTTTATTAGGTTCCGTCAGATGTTTAAATGTTTGCGATGTTCCGATTAATGTTTCAACATCATGCGATAAACAGAAAATAAAACAAGAAAATAAAGTGCAGAAAAATAAAGAACACAGGAAGTTTGTTGACCTAGTTCAGCACAACACGCTTACATCTGGGGGCTACCAAGCCAGGAAGGAAATCCACTAGTGTAGTCCTTATTCAATAGCTCTCACCAAACTCCTCGTTTACACTATATGACCTAGGACCTACCCGTCTAGACTTCAACCTATGAACTCCTAGATCTGATATCCCATCTCACTATCCTAATGGTCAGTCACTGCCCCAGTGACCTATCAGACCTCAAACACAAAAGATAGAAGTTACCTTCCAACACAAACAACCAAACCTTGTTTCACAACTTCGGTTTGATGCACAAGAGTATCAATACTCACAAAACTAGTCCTAAACAAGTATCTAAACACGACACTAGCAAGAACACAGTAAAGATCCTAAACCTGCATCACAATCGATACAAGAGTAGAATACATGAAGACTCAAACCCTAAAAATCTAAACTTTTTAGCGTGACGGCTTGAATGAGCAATTAGGTCTTCAAGTCTTCCTTTTATACTGAAGAAGCTTGGGCTAAATAATCATTGGGCTTCAGTAAACTTGCAGATCGGTTCAGCAAACCTGCAAAACAGAATCAGAAACAAATCTGGAAAGTCCTAATATGTCGGAACCTGTTTAGAAACATTCCAAATCGTAACAAATATTTCCTAAACTAAAATATCTATTTTAGTAATATTCCACAGCTGATTCTTATAAGATATGCGCGTTACTTGGTCAGTAAGTAAAGGAAATATGGTTTCCTTAAACGATAAAATACGCGCGTACAGATAAGGCAGAACCCAGGCACACTGAACCATGCTAGGATGTTGGAACATTGTATCCAACATCTCACAGAGCTGCCTAACCACATGCTGGAACATTGGTTCCAACTTACAGAACAAGGATATTTGTTTTAGCAATAATGCAGCCAATACAAATACCCAACAGTGATTTTTATTGAAAGGATGTTTTGGTTCAAGTTTTATATGGATTTGAGTGTCTTTTCATGTTTATAAACATTTAAACAAACCTCTGGACCAAATTTTGGCTTAGGGGATTCAAAATTGGGATTTTGAAGTGAAAAATGGAGTTTTCCCGAGAGCTACATGTCTGACAGCATGCCCTGTTTCGCGTTCTTGCGTCTTTTTCACACATTTCTGTTTAGAATTGGCTTTTGGTGTAAACATGAAATTTTTAGATAATTTTGTTATCTTTCCAGTGGATTTGGTTTGACTTGAAAATGATTTTTAGATTTTGAGTTATGATGGAAACACTCCATGTAGGTCTTGGAGAAATTTTAAGGACACTTAGCATAACTATTTCCAAGTCAACCCGAACCCTATGGTTTGTTTCCAAACTCCAAAACTTGTGTGTTAAGAGTTCAACTAAGGTGTTTAAGAGTATTTAACCTATGATGTGATGAATCTAACTTGGTTTTGTTTTGAAAGTAAATTGGTTTTGTAAAACGATACTATGAGTCGAACTTGGTGAATTTTATAATTCTATTGTATTTAGCCGGTGAAACGCATATGTATACTCTACTGCACTCATATGTGGTCTAGGTGTATCCATAGTTGAGGCATTGGATCCTAGTTGCTTGTTCTTGGTTTATTTGTTTCAATTATTCTGAAGTTGTAAAATGAGAGATGATCTTTGTCGAAAATGATCTTTAAAACCAAATACTTGGCAAATCTTTTGTTGATAGTTTGATATGATTAAATGAAGATATGTGAATGATTGTTAGGTGTTGAATATGATGTTATATGATGTTGTTCATGATTGATGAATTATGAAGTCATAATGCGAAGTCGTCGTTGTTATTGTTGTTGTTGCATTGGTTGTGTCAATACATAATCATTTTAAGCGAAGGGGGTTGTAGCCTGACATGTCGAATTATGACATTGACGAAGGGAGCTGTAGCTCTGTTAATTTTAAGCGAAGGGGTATGTAGCCTGTCAAGTCGAATTATGACATTAGCGAAGAGAGCTTGATGCTCTGATGGTACCACATGCATACTGCATTTGTTGAGTCGTTGTTGTTGCATTGTTGAGTCATTGTTGTTGCATTGTCAAGTCATTATTAACGCGTTGTTGAGCGAAGTTTTGTTGATGAATTGTTGTTGAAGTTATGTGAAGTAATGTTGCTGATGTACTGTTGTTGATTTATGTTGTTAAATTCTTTTAATGAATTATATGCTTATTATTATTGAATGTGAAATCTCACCTTTTCTGTTTAAATGTTGCCTCTACGTGGGTAACGTGCAGATAACCAGGTGTAATCGCTGATGTGAGTTGATTCCTCGTGTCGTCTTAGGAGTCGCTCTGATATGTAACGAGATGGGGATTAATTGTATTTGATTTTCCATTGTTACGTATTCTTTTTATGAATTTATTGTTGGACCATTTTTATATGGAATTAATTATGTTGATGACGTTGAGGCCTTTAGTGCCAAGTATTGTTTAAACATTTAATAATTTTCCCGCTGCGACATATTTGAAATTATTGACAGCAGTTGTTTTAAATAAAGAGTGGATTTTAACTCTATTTATATTTAATGATATTTTGAAGAACGAAATGTGACATCCTGTTTGTGATGAACTCTGATTTATTTTATAATATTTATATGTTGGGAAAACAGGGTGTTACAGTTGGTCCAACCAAAATCACTTTCACCAAAACAATCTCTTTGCCACGCAAACGCTTCACTTCGCGATCCTCAATCCTAACTGGCCAAGTCTCAACGGTCAAATTATCTCTTACTTCCAAATCATCCACTTGAATCACATGGGACGCATCATACACATACTTCCGCAACTGAGACACATGAAACACATCATGAAGATTCGACAACGATGGTAACGCAATCCGACACGCTACAACCCCAACCTTCTCAACAATCCTAAACGGTCCAACAAAACGAGGAGTCAACTTCCGACACTTCAAAGCACGACCAACACCGGTTACATGATTCACTCTCAATAACACATGATCACCAACCTGAAACTCAATGTCCTTCCTCCTCTTATCATGATAACTCTTTTGTCTACTCTGAGACGCCTTCATCTTCTCTTGAATCATCTTAACCTTTTCCGTAGTCTCTTGTACAACTTCCGGCCCTAACAAAGCACTTTCACCTGACTTATACCAACACAACGGTGTTCTACACCTTCTACCATACAAAGCCTCACACGGTGCCATACCAAAACTAGAATGAAAACTGTTGTTGTAAGTAAACTCAATCAACGGTAAACATTCAACCCAACTGACACCTTGTTCCAACACACAAGCTCTCAACAAATCTTCCAAACTCTGGATAGTCCTCTCCGTCTGACCATCAGTCTGGGGATGATAAGCAGAACTCAACCTCAACTTAGTTCCCAAAGCAGCTTACAAACTCTCCCAAAACTTAGAAGTAAACCTCGGATCCCGATCCGACACAATACTATAAGGTATACCATGCAATCTAACAATCTGCTCAATGTAGATCCCGAGCTGACTTCGTCAACCGAACGACAATCACCCAAATCGAATCAAAACCCGTCATAGTCTTCGGCAACGCTCCGACAAAGTCCACAGAGATACTATCCCACTTCCACTCTGGAACTAACTACGGTTGCATCAAACCTGACGGTTTCTGATGTTCAATCTTAGACTTCTAACAAACCAAACAAGCATAAACAAATTCCGCGACCTCCTTCTTCATTCCAGGCCACCAAAACAACCTCTTCAAATCCCGATCCATCTTAGTTGCTCATGGATGAATACTCCGACTACTCTTGTGACCTTATTCCAAAATATGTCTCTTAAGCTCAAGAACATCCGGTACACAAACACGATCACGAAACATCAAAACACCATTCTCATCCAATCTGAAGTCTCCCCATTTACCTTGATTAACCAACACCACTCGATCTACAAGTTCCAAATCTTCCTTCTGACCATTTTTAATCTCTTCCAAAATATCAATCGTTAGCTTCAACATTCCTAATCTCACACCATCCGGCGTCAACTCACTAACCAAACTCAAATCTCGAAACTGCTCAATCAACTCCAATTCCTTAACCATCAAAGAGGACATGTGTAATGACTTCCTACTCAAAGCATCTGCCACTACATCCGCCTTTCCAGGATGATAACTCAACTGAAAATTGAAATACTTAAGATACTCCAACCATCTTCTCTGCCTCATATTCAACTCTTTCTGATCAAACAAATACTTCAAACTCTTGTGGTCACTGAACACTTCAAACTTAGAACCATACAGATAATGCCTCCAATTCTTCACACATACACAACGGCCGCCAATTCCAAATCATTAGTCGGATAATTCTTCTCATGCACTTTCAACTACCTCGACACGTAAGCCACAACCTAACGATTCTGCATAAGCACACCACCAAGACCCATCTTAGAAGCATCACAATATACGACAAACGATTCCTTCGGATTCGGAAAAATTAACATTGGGGCTGAAGTCAACCTCTTCTTCAACTCTTGGAAACTCTTCTCACACTTAGCATCCCAAACATAAGCTTGTCCTTTCCGAGTCAACTGCGTCAATGTCAACGCCAACTTAGAGAATCCCTCAATGAACCTCCGATAATAACCTGCTAATCCAAGAAAGCTTCTAACCTCAAAACAGACTTCGGCGATTCCCACTGCAACACTGCATCAACCTTCAACGGATCCACGACAATACCACCTTTCGAAATCACATGACAAGGAAACTCACTTCCCGCAACCAAAACACACACTTAGACAACTTAGCAAACAACTGATTCTCCTTCAAGACACCTAACACAATCCTCAAATGCTCAGCATGCTCCTCTTCCGACTTTGAATACACCAAAATATCATCTATAAACACCACCACAAAACGGTCCAGAAAAGGATGAAATATTTTATTCATATATTCCATGAAGACACCTGGCGCATTAGATACTCCAAAAGGCATCACAGAATACTCATAGTGTCCATACCTCGTTCGGAACGCAGTTTTGGATATATCTTCCGCCTTTACTCTAATCTGATGATATCCTGACCTCAAATCAATCTTGCTGAACACTTCCGCAACAACTAGTTGATCCAACAAATCATCAATCCTCGGAAGCGGATATCGATTCTTAATCGTCACCTTGTTCAACTGCCGATAATCCACACCCAACCTCATGCTTCCATCCTTCTTCTTAACCAACTACACTGGAGCACCCCACGGAGAAACACTCGGTCTAATAAACTGTTTCTCGAGCAACTCTTCCAACTGCTTCTTCAACTCACCCAACTCTGATGCAGACATCCGATACGGCGGAATCGAAATAGGACTTGTTCCTGGTTCCAAATCAATTGCAAACTCCACTTCCCTCTCCGGCGGTAATTCAGTAATGTCGTCCGGAAAAACTTCTGGGAACTCTTGCACTACCGACAAATCGCCAACTCCTTTCTCACCACTTTCCTTCAAGGAAGCAAACATCATAAACACACTAGCTTCACCGTCCAAAGACTTCTTCACTTGCTCCGCGGTTAAGAACTTCCCACCTACCTCAGCTACTGGCTTAGAAAACGTTATACTCTTGGTCAAACAATTAATGTTAACACCAAAAGATAACATCCATTCCGTACCAAAAATCACATCCATGTGCTTCAACGGAAGACACACAAGATCCAACTCAAAATCAACAGGAACCTTAACACAAACCACAACCATTGAGCCTCTGCAGCCAAAGATACCTTCCCTTGCCAGACCAAACACAATAGAAGCAACCTGCTACTCCCCTACTACACTTAAACCCACCTACAAGAATGGAACAACACAACAAGTACCGACAGTACTTCCGTACATGTCGTATACAAATAGGAAATTCAACGAATACTAGTCCGGACAAGACTGACCACGACTCTGATACCAACTTGTAACGCCCTACTTCCATTAGAGCGATAAAACACGCGAATAAAACATATATTCAAGAAATAGAAGCTACATCTTAAAGAAAATTCCGAATCTCATGCATTTATAAAAATTCACAAAAGTCGCAGCGGATATAATTCATGTCTCCAAAAATATACATGTCATAAGATCAACATACAACTATAAATAAAATCTCCAAAACTCGACAAATGGGCAAAATCTCCATAACATAAATAAATCCAGAATATCATAAAACCGACACCTAATCAGAGCCTAATCTAGAACTCTATAGAACCGATAACGGAGATAGCTCCTGCTATCCCAGCACTCACCAAGAAAACTACTCATGCACTCCGTCTACCCATTCATACAAACAGGTAGGCGGTCAAAACCACTGGGGGTAAGCTTCACATCAATCATAATCAACATAAACAGACATAAGCATTCAAGGATTCATGCATAACACATATAGATACCCATCCCTCCTAGAAGACTAGCATCACATGATTATTATCCCCCATTCCATACACCTCAAGCTATCACATTACTAACATAGCATAGCAAACATATTCAATCTATAGTCAAGTCATCGACATAAGCTCGTCATTCATCAACATCATTCAATGAAAGGATAACTCACCTAATTCTTCATTTAACATACTTAACTCAACAAGTTCAATTCATCATTTCAAAGTTATAAGCAAGCAATCATCATTATCACAGAAATCACCACATCATATAATACTATTCTCACCTCATCATTATTATCAAAATAGTTAGCATCAAATTGATTCACCAAGTGTATAAGCACAAACAAGTAAGGCATGCAATTAGAGCATAGCTCAATTATTTACAATCATCAACAAAGTCCACCAATGTACATATACACCAATCCACATAGATCATAACATTCAACAAATTTCACCAATGCACAAATTCATCAAGTCACATATTCAATTATGACACAATTCATCAACCAATCAATTCCAAATGTCACCAGTATGTATTCATCAAACACACTTATCATCAACAATCATCATTCACATGCAACAATTAAGACTCATGCCAATCTGATATGCGCCTATACTCAACATTTATATGCATGTGGTACCAAATCTCCTCAAGGTCGTCACCCATGATGCAACAAAAACATCATTATCAACTGCTATAATCAACGGCTATATGGATATAACATCCGACACGACATATGATGCATGAACATATGACTCAATCCACCATGCATATGTTCACAATAATTCAACGGCTATAATCAACGGCTATAATGAACATAAACTATATCAAATAGTTCAACAACTCCATACAATTCCTCACAATTCAAGTAAAGGAGAAAATACAACACATTATGATAACCATCATATTCAACACCTAACAATCATTAACATATCTTCATATAATCATATCAAACTATCCACCAAAGATTTGCAAAGTAATTGGACTTAAAGATTATTTTCGACAAGTTCGTCTATCATTTTGCAAAACCAAATCATTATCAAACGAAAACTAAGTTTGATTCAACAAGACATAGGTTAATTACTCTTAACCATCCTAATAAGACTCTTAGTAGTCAAATTTTGAGCTTGGAAACAAATCCTAAGTTTTGGGTTGTTGGAAATAGTTATGCTAAGTTTCCTTAAAATTTCTTCAAGACCGACTTGGAGTGTTTTTATCATAACTCAAAATCCACCAAACATTTTCAAGTCAAACTGGAACCATTGGAAAGCTAACAAAATTATCTAAAACTTTCACGTTTACACCAAAGACCAACTCAAATCAGAAAAGGGTGAAAAAGCACAAGAATGCTGCAAAAACCGAAGTCCTGACAGCACGCAGACGAAGGCACAACAAAGCAATCACCCATGAGGGGCTGTCTTGTTGCGCCCAGGCACTGGCAAGCTGCGCCCAGGCGTGGGCAGGCAGTTGCCAGTGACCTGCACTGCAGCTCTGTGCAGTCCTGTTTTTTACCGTTTCGTCCGTAAAAACCCAACCGTTAACCCGATTCCAATTCTGTTTCCGCCTACACGTTCTGTTCAATAAATCCTATCATATTTTACTGAAAAATCATATTTTCAAATCTGAAATTGTGGCTGGCTAGCAACAGAATGTTCTACGAGATGTTCCAACACCAAACACTGATTACGAATGTTGAATGAGATGTTTAGAACATCGTGGTAGCAGTGGACATAAATAAAACAACAAAATAAAAGACAGGAAAATAAAAAGGCACAACAGAATTGTTAACCCAGTTCGGTGCAACGTCACCTACTCTGGGGGCTACCAAGCCAGGAGGAAATCCACTAGTGTAGTCCTTATTCTCTAGCTTTCAGCAAACTCCCCGTTTACACTAAAGACCTAGGACCTACCCGTATAGACTTCAACCTAGGAACTCCTAGATCTGAGATCCCATCTCACTCCCTACAGTCAACCACAACCCCTGTGATTATTAGATTACAGACTTAATCAAATCAGATGAAGTTACCTTCAAAACATGACAACTAACACCTTGTTTCACAATTTCAGTGTAGTACACAATCTACCTACCTCCTTCCTTAAAAGCTTCAGAGGAGTGAACAAGTAACAACTCAAAGCACAATCCTAAACATGCATCAAGATGATACACGAAAGGCTCACAATACAACAAAACTAAACTTGCATCGACAGATACAAGAGTATAACTCACAAAGACTCAAACCCTAGATAAACTATATTTTGTAAAATGATGTCTTGAATAATTCTTCATGTCTTGCAGCCTCCTTTATATACTGAAGCAAGGCGTGTCATCCCTTCAATCATGCTTCAGATCATATCAGTGACTTATTGCTCAATCAACATGGTCGGATAAGGAAACTCCTAGAAAGTAGGCTCATTAAAAGTCACATTATTATCACCTTAAAATACTTTCCTAAGTCATTTTAACACTTCCTTAAGAAATCACATATGTTTTGATCTCCTCATAATTGCACACGGTTCAGACCAACTCAAGCTGGTGTGGATTCCTTCAATCAAGCAAGCGCGTGCGTAAACATAGGCAAAGCACAGAATGTACAGACCAGGTCTGGATGTTGGAACATTGTGTTCCACATCTGAAGTGAATATTTGTTTTAGGCAAAAGTGAAACCAACATACAAATATCCAACAATCTCCCCCTTTGGAAATTTTTTGGCTAAAACAAATTAAGTCCACACCTGTTAAAACAGAGAGATAACACACGCAACCTTTCCTTCAATCTTCACAATAAAATCTTCCTTGAAGAAAGGTTCACATTCTCAGATTTCTAAAAGATACCAAAATATTGTTCTTCAGTCAACACACATAATCTTCAGGACATGGAAGAAATATATTGCAGGTCTCAGATTCTGCTTCCAATATTTTTACACAACAATTAACACATGGAAAAAGCAGACAAGAGAAACTAGAAGGTATCAGAGAGAAAATCAGAGTCTTGCAGCAGAGGACGTATAAGGAAAAATAAATTCCTGTACATCCTTAACAGACAATCAACTGTCACAACACGCTACTTAGAGAAATATAGGAAAAATAAATTCCCAGACAATATTTAGTAGCTCAAACATGAGGTTCCGTCATCCATAGGAACATTCAGGTACACAGAGAATTACTCCCCCTCAAAGATGCAACCATAGAGTAATTACTAACACGAATATTTCATTACTCCCCTGAACACATGCACAAAAAGAATCTTGAAAAACCAAAACTCTTACCACATGGAATGAGAAAACTTCAAGACAAATTCAACCAAAACCTCAGGGAATATTCACCAACTAGCATACCCAAGCTATCAGACCTATCAAGGCCACACAGAGACATGTTCCAATTTCTTTATAGCAGCAGCAGAGAACATGTACAACAGAAATACTGAGAAAAATAAATTCTCAGAACAACATCAAGATGTTGCAGCTTCAGTGCCAACATCACATGAACTTGAAATAGTTGCAAAATAAATGCAACAGTAGAAAATACAGGTATAACATACATAAAGCTGCACAATAAATGCAGACGGATAGAGAGACGATAATACCATTTTCTCCCCCTTTTTAGCCACAAAATATGCCAAACAGAAAGTTGCAGACTTCAAGAGTAGACCATTGCCATGTATACGCCACAGTTCAAAGATGTGCGCATAAGAGAAAACAGATAACACATCTCACAAAATAGATCATTACACTTCTTCATGCAGGAAAATGTCATCTAGATGTTTCAACATTATCAGACACAACAACAACAACATACAATATGATGCAGAAGCAAACACATACAATCACCTACTTCCAGGAAAGACTTCACAGGCATTTACAGAAGAACATAAGTAAACATCTACTCCCCCTTTATAGCCATAAATTCTGACAAGCTAATCAGAAAACTCCACACACTTTGATCACCACTTTCTGATCCATCCTTCTCATCACCAACAGTCACAGTATTACTATCCCCATGATCAGAAATATTCTTACTTTGAGATCTTTCATTATCAGAAGCTGACTCAGCCACAAACTTTTTTTGATCAGGTTGAACCAGAGATGTTGTAACATCCGATGCAACATCCGGTGCAATAGCAGTTTTAAAAGCAGACACATAAACACTTTTATCAACATTAGCAACATTTAAACTAGACTGAACAAGGTTGTCAGACCTAGGCAAAACAGGTGGAACACCAATCAACACAGAGGAAGTCACAGAAGAACTTACATTTGGAGTTTTGAGTCTCCATTCTTTCCTAGCTTGAGCAATCTTACCACTGACCTTTGGTTGAACATATGGTTGAGGATATCCATGCAGTTTATAACAGTACGGCCTTATGTGACCCTTTCTACCACAATGGTGACAGATCCAAGGACGAGCTGTCTTTTTGCCATTCTAATGTCTTTGAGAATGTTTCAACATTGTCTTTTTAGTAGAAACAACATATGTTCTTGAAGGATCAAGAGCCTTGACACCTTTGTCATGTTCTTCCTTTCTTATCATCCCATGATCTTCTAAGGCATAAGCAAACTTACTGTTACGCTGTTTTTGATTGAGGAGTTTATAGTCAAATCCTACACCATTTGCCTTCCTTTTATCTTGACCTTCTGTCACACCATCTTCTAGAACCTGGAACCATTTGTCATCATGTCAACTTGCTTCTTAACCTGTTCAAGCTGTGAGGTTAGAGAAGTTACCACATCATTGAGTTCTGAAATCCTTGTTATATGACTACTCCTTTCTGTAAGTAGTTTACTGTTGATCTTCTTTTGTTCTAGTAACATTTTGCATATTTCTGCACTTCTGAAGTATAGATACTCATAAGAAGTAGCTAGGTCATCATAGGCCAATTCTTCATCATAGTTGGAGCCATCCAACAAAGGTGGTCTGTTCACAAATCCTCCTGCCTTGTCCATTATGACAGAAAGTATCTTCTCTGGATCTCACACTAAAACAAGCAGGGTGCCTGCTCTGATGGCAATTGAAATTCTGGCTGGCTAACAACAGAATGTTCTACGAGATGTTCCAACACCAAACACTGATTACGGATGTCGAATGAGATGTTTAGAACATCGTGCTAGCAGTGGACATAAATAAAACAACAAAATAAAAGAAAAGAAAATAAAAAGGCACAAGAGAATTGTTGACGCAGTTCGGTGCAACGTCACCTACTCTAGGGGATACCAAGCCAGGAGGAAATCCACTAGTGTAGTCCTTATTCTCTAGCTCTCAGCAAACTCCCCGTTTACACTAAAGACCTAGGACCTACCCGTATAGACTTCAACCTAGGAACTCCTAGATCTGAGATCCCATCTCACTCCCTACAGTCAACCACAGCCCCTGTGATTATTAGATTACAGACTCAATCAAATCAGATGAAGTTACCTTCAAAACATGACAACTAACACCTTGTTTCACAACTTCAGTGTAGTACACAATCTACCTACCTCCTTACTTAAAAGCTTCAGAGGAGTGAACAAGTAACAACTCAAAGCACAATCCTAAACATGCATCAAGATGATACACGAAAGGCTCAAAATACAACAGAACTAAACTTGCATCGACAGATACAAGAGTAGAACTCACAAAGACTCAAAACCTAGATAAACTATATTTTGTAAAATGATGTCTTGAATAATTCTTCAGGTCTTGCAGCCTCCTTTATATACTGAAGCAAGGCGTGTCATCCCTTCAATCGTGCTTTAGATCAGATCAGTGACTTATTGCTCAATCAACATGGCCGGATAAGGAAACTCCTAGAAAGTAGGCTCATTAAAAGTCACATTATTATCACCTTAAAATACTTTCCTAAGTCGTTTTAACACTTCCTTAAGAAATCACATAAGTTCTGATCTCCTCATAATTGCACACGGTTCAGACCAACTCAAGCTGGTGTGGATTCCTTCAATCAAGCAAGCCCGTGCGTAAACATAGTCAAAGCATAGAACGTACAGACCAGGTCTGGATGTTGGAACATTGTGTTCCACATCTGAAGTGAATATTTGGTTTAGGCAAAAGTGAAGCCAACATACAAATATCCAACAATATCTCCAAAACAGCTTATCCCAGAATCACTTATTTCCCCAAAAACACTTAAAATCACTTTTACTCAAAATCCCAATTTTCTCCAAAACGATTCCTCATGACCAAACAACAACCAAAAACAGAAAATTGTTATACCATAACTCATCATAATTAACTTGTTTCATTCATTAAAAATCATCGACACCACAATTCAACTTAATTCACCATTTTCACCAAAACTCAATAACACACAACAACAACACACCAAACATGAATAAACTCATGTAATCTCTAACACCCATAGCATAATTCATCGTTACTATTATATCACAACACCATTCAAGTCATAATTCGGCAATTTCATCAACAACAACAATGATATCACATAATCATGAATGGGTTCACAATTCAACAATAACAATAACATGTATCACCAATCTGAACAAAATTCACAAAGTACCCATTTCTATATCATTTGAGCATGCAATTTCCACATCAACAATTCAATTATCATCAATTTCACATACCCTAACATAGCACTAAAACATGAGCACGAATTTCACCAATTAAAATCACAATAATCATTTTTCTCAATTAAGCACTTACGCAAAGAATTAGAGAAGAAACTAAACTAAGAGATTATGATTGAAATCTAACCCCGTCACCTCAATAAGCAATAATCCTAGCAAAAGCTTCAATTAAGCTCCTAGAATCTCTAGCTCCTCTTGGTTCTTCAAGCCTTTCTCTACTCTTCCTCTTGCCCCTTTCTCTTGCTCTTTCTCTCTCTATCTCTTCTCAAAATTTTGTAAAATGAATGTGAACCCTAATTCTCTTAAAGACTAAGGCTTAAATAGTGTCCACAATATTGGGCCTAACCCTTAAAGTCTAATGGGCTCAAAACTATTATAAACTAACTCCCAAAGTATCTATCCACTCACGGTTAAAGTTATCGAATAAGTACCAGTTCAAAACTAATTACCACTACCAAATAGTAACTTTGTAAAATAACGGTTCTCACTGGAAATACTAAAAATAACTCTCACCATGAAATTACTAATTTACCCTTACCTGCAAAAAGACCAAAATACCCTTCTAACACGAAAACCCATTAAAATACACACATAGGCAATTAATCACATACGAGAACATATAAACACACATAAAAATGATTAAAAATAAATCTAACGAAAATCGGGCTGTTACAACTCTCCCCCCCCCCCCGAAAAATAATTTTCGCCCTCGAAAATTACCTGAAGGAAACAACTCTGGATACGAAACCTTCATCCTACTCTCCGATTCCCAAGTAACACTCTCACCAGTTGGTCCAACCCAAATCACTTTCACCAAAACAATCTCTCTGCCACGCAAATGCTTCCCTTCGCGATCCTCAACCCTAACTGGCCAAGTCTCAACGGTCAAATTATCTCTTACTTCCAAATCATCCACTTGAATCACATGGGACACATCATACACATACTTCCGCAACTGAGACACATGAAACACGTCATGAAGATTCGACAAAGACGGTGGTAACGCAATCCGATACGCTACAACCCTAACCTTCTCAACAATCTCAAATGGTCCAACAAAATGAGGAGTCAACTTCCGACACTTCAAAGCACGACCAACACCGGTTACAGGATTCACTCTCAAAAACACATGATCACCAACCTGAAACTCAATGTCCTTCCTCCTCTTATCATGATAACTCTTTTGTCTACTCTGAGACGCCTTCATCTTCTCTTGAATCATCTTAACCTTTTATGTAGTCTCTTGTACAACTTCCGACCCTAACAAAGCACTTTCACCTGACTCATACCAACACAACGGCGTTCTACACCTTTTACCATACAAAGCCTCAAACGGTGTCATACCAATACTAGAGTGAAAACTATTGTTGTAAGTAATCTCAATCAACGGTAAACATTCGAACCAACTGACACCTTGTTCCAACACACAAGCTCTCAACAAATCTTCCAAACTCTTAATAGTCCTCTTCGTCTGACCTTCAGTCTGGGGATGATAAGTAGAACTCAACGTCAACTTAGTTCCCAAAGCAGCTTGCAAACTCTCCCAAAACTTAGAAGTAAACCTCAGATCCCGATCCGACACAATACTAGAAGGTATACCATGCAATCTAACAATATGCTCAATGTAGATCTCAGCCAACTTCGCCACAGACATACCGGTCTTGATAGGAACAAAATGTGCTGACTTCGTCAACCGATCGACAATCACCCAAATCAAATCAAAACCTTTCATAGTCTTTGGCAACGCTCCGACAAAGTCCACAGAGATACTATCTCACTTCCACTCTTGAACTAACAATGGTTGCATCAAACCTGACGGTTTCTGATGTTTAATCTTATACTTCCGACAAACCAAACAAGCATAAACAAATTTCGCAATCTCCTTCTTCATTCCAGGGCACCAAAACAACCACTTCAAATCCTGATACATCTTAGTTGCTCCTGGATGAATACTCGGACTACTCCTGTGACCTTCTTCCAAAATCTGTCTCTTAAGCTCAAGAACACCTGGTACACAAACACGACCACGAAACATCAAAACATCGTTCTCATCCAATCTGAAGTCTCCACCCTTACCTTGATTAAACAACACCACTCGATCTACAAGTTCCAAATATTCCTTCTGACCATTTTTAATCTCTTCCAAAATATTACTCGTCAGCTTCAACATTCCCAATCTCACGCCATCCGGCGTCAACTCACTAACCAAACTCAAATCTCGAAACTGCTCAATCAACTTGAATTCCTTAACCATCAAAGATGACATGTGTAATGTAACGCCCTTTTTATATTAAAGCGATAAAACACGCGAATATAGCAAATATTCAAGAAATAGACGCTGCGTCCCAACAAAAACCAAATCATCATGCATATATAAAAATATTTCATCAGTCACATCGGATACAAATCATACATCTCCGAAAATATACATGCCATGGTCAATACACATCATCATATAAATCCTCCAAATCCCGTCAAGTGGGTAAATCTCCAAACAATGTAAATCCAACAAAAACATAAAGACACCGACAACCTAATCAGCGCCTAAACCTAAGACTCCAAAACGATAACGGAGATTAGCTCCCGCTATCCAAGCACTCACCAAAAGCGAACTACTTCTGCACAGCGTCTACCCATCCTTACAGACAGGTAGGCGGTCAAAACCACTGGGGGTAAGCTTCACATCAATCATAATCAACATATGAAAACATAAGCATTCAAGGATTCATACATATCACATATACTTAACCATCCCTCCCAGAATACTAGCATCACATAATGATTATCCCCTATTACTTGCACCTCAAGCTATCACATTATTACCATAACATAACAGACATATTTAATCTCAAATCAAGTCATCGACAAGAGTTCATCATTTATCAACACCAATCAATGAAAATATTACTCACCTCATCATTACTATCAAATTAATTATCATCAAATAGATTTACCAAGTGTATAAGCACAAGCAAGTAAGACATGCAATTAAAGCATAGTTCAATTATTCACAATTATTAACAAAATCCACCAATGTACATATACACCAATCCACATAATCACAACATTCACCAAATCTCACCAATGCACAAACTCCCCAAGTCACATATTCAATTATGACACGACTCATCAACTAATCAAATGCATGCAATGTTCTAGACTCTTCTAGATGCATGCGATACCAAATCACCTCAAGGTCATCACGCATGATGCAACAAAAACATCATTATCACCTCAATCGGATATAAAATCTGTCACCATCAGTCATGAATGCATGAACATATGACTCGACACAATGCATATGTTCACACAAACAATTCACCACATCATTACCATCATTACCATCAAATTTAACATGTATGAATTCACCACCAACATTCAACATTTAACATGTTCAACAAACAACATAACATAAACATGTTTATCATCATTCATCTATCAAATGATCATCACCTGTTTTATCTTGGTTTTTCGGGTGTCAAACATTGATTAAGTTTGAACCTTTCTAACCTTTGATATCTCATTTTTTCTCGGGAAGGGAAAAATAAGAAAAACCCTTGAGAATCGAGGTCCGGGAGTTGTTTTCATTATTGGAAGGTGTTAGGCACCCATAATGACTATAGTATCCTATAGGAACCGTCTTTACTTTTTACGCGCGCGCTTTATTTTTAAATGCTATTTGAAAAATGATATTTACACCTAAGAGTTTACTAAGTGAAGAATTGGAGGGAGAAGAAGATGTTTGAATTTTTATTTTATTTGAATTGAAGGAATATTGTTTCCTTGCCTACCCTTTTAAGGGATCAAATCCACCGTAGTTCTCTTCCAAAAATGTCTTTGTTTTTGTTGATTGATTTTAAGTTTGAAAATGGAATTTTGAAGAATGAGAGAGAGAGGCCTCAAGGGCATAAGATTGGAAAAGAGTGAGGTGGAATTAGTTATTTTGCAAAAGAAGTCTAAGTGTTATTAGCATTCGTTAAGATTTTATTTAAGAAAATAAAGGAAAATACAATGGGACTTTGATCCCAAGGTTTATTTAGAAAATGATTTGAGTGATGTTGTTCATATTTTTTGGGAAAGAAAATTTTTCTAAGTATCGCGATTCCTGAGCATACATCTAAGGCATACATTCCCTAAGCATACATCTAAAGTATCCATGTGATGTGTGTGCATGTGTCGGTGCTTGTGTCGGTGTACATCATTAGAGTCCATTGTCCTTTACATATGCCCTAGTTTACATGCTATGGTCTTGCAAGAATTTAAAAGCATAAGAAAAATATTACAAAATCCCTAAATTTTTACATGCTAAGTCTTGGCATGAAAATTAAATTGCAAGAAAATTAGAATATGAGATGAGATGAGCTTATGGAATGTATGAAACATGAAAATAAAGTGGTTAGTAGCATAAGATATAAAGCAAGTAAAAGCTATCATAACAAAAGTAAGAAAATTGACATAAAACAAGCAAAAATAATGTGAAATGGACCTAAAAATTCATCACCAATGCAAGGCTTGAATATGACCTATAATCCTCATATTTCAAAGAGTTCCCAAAGAGTTTCAATTCAGTTTTCACAATGAGGATTAAAGGAATTCACTCTACCAAGCATCTAAGACCAAAGTTAAGCAAATTCCACATTATTTATTCACAAACAAAACTTGGAATACAAGGCATTATCAAGATATATCACAAACAGTACCAAATTCATGGATTCAAAGTCACAATCTTCATAAAATTCATATAGTAAGGTTCCATATCAAACACTCAAAATTAGGAGTCAAGATCATGCAAGATTCTTTCAAGTTCTACACAAAACATCACACATAAGCAAGAAAATTACCACATTATTTTTTCAATTTTTAATATGCAAGAACATCACAAAAATATCACAAAACTAACATGAACATACATGAAAATTTTTTGAATTTTCCATGGAAAATTGATATAGCAGGAGGTTCATATAGCAGTTTGTAACAAGAAATGCAGGGAGCAAGGGGGTACACATAGCAACAGACCCTACAGGCACGCAGGATGGGCCTTAGGGGGAGTAACAGGCCGGGTTGGGGAGTGACTAACGGGTCAGACCGGTTCATTGGCCGATATATGGCCTTGAACCGGTTTTGGTTCCATTTCCACACTCTCCTTCTCTCACTAAAATGTTCTAGAGAGAGAGAGTCTGCAAGTGACTCTCTCTTCTCCGACGGGACCTCCCTTTCTCCGGTCATCCTCTTCCCTTCTCCGACGCGGTGGCCGGTGGTGGCACCGTCGCATCGGAGCTTCAATCTGCTCCGATTCGAAAACTTCCAACGTTTTTTGACTTCTTTTTCTTCCCTCTTTTCAATTTCGTACTTTGTTTTTAGAGAAAGTCTTTGAATCGAAGCAGATCTAATAGTTTTGGATTCGGCGAAAACGGAAACGAAATGCAGAGAAAAGGAACGATAAGGTTACATTAAGCTTGAATCAGAGATGATGATGAAGCTACGGGAAACTTCGTAACTTCTCTTCGTTCTTGATTCAAAATCCGAAAATAAATCGGTTTCGTTTTCTTCTTCTCTTTCGTATTCTGCTTTCTGTGAGTTTGTTGGATTCGCCACTATTTTACTTCGATCCTTCTTCTTCTCTGTCTCAATCTTGCTTCGTGATCGTGTTGGATTCGTCACTTGTGGCGAATATGCACTTGAATTGCGAAGTAGAGGATTCAATGATGAAGATTATGTGAAGAATCTCTGAGAATCACCATGAATTTGTTGGATCGGTTTGTATTGTTGCTATTGATTTTTCTGGAAATTCATGTGTAACTTGCGTGTTTGATGATGAATCTGGTGAATTGCTGCGAAATCAATGATCAATTTTGGTGAATTTGACTTTGATTGTGATGATTCTTGGATTTTGTTGGATTAGGGTTTGGTGATGATGATTCAGTTATGGATTTTTTTGATGAACTTCAACGTGTTCATCATCTTTTTGTGCTCTTGATCTGTTTTTGGTGGAGAGAGAAATTGTGAAAGTGTTTTTTGATGAGTTGTAACCGAATGAATGGATCTTGTGATGACTTGGCCTTCTATAGCTGACGTAGTGTGCACTCTGGACAAATCAGGCACTGCCACGTGGACACAAGCTTGTAACAAACTTTGACCGCCTTTTAACTGCTTTGACTTTGGGAATTTTCTGCAAAATATAACAAACAAAGGGCCAAACTGCAAAAAAAAGGACTAAAAAGGACTGAAATGCCATTATTAGAAATTTTAGGACTAGAATGAAAATTAAAAATAAAATTGAATTAAAATTGGTGAATGAAAAATAACGTAAAGTGAAACGATTAAAAATGACAACACGGACTAAAATGAACCAACTACTAAATGAGGTACTTTAAAGTAACCTCTCTCTGTCAAAATTTTATGTGAAATGACCAAAATGCCCCTAGGGACTAAACTCACTCCAAATGACTCAGATGCAATTTTAAAATGGTTTTTTAACAGGGAATTAAATAAAGAGTTTATACAAGCAAATTAAAAGACTCAGAGACAATTTTTAGAGATTAAACAGGGTTTTAACACAGGAAATGACTAAAATGCCCCTAGGGGCTAAACTGACTCAAAGTGACTCAGATGCAATTTTAAAATGGTTTTTAACATGGAATTGAAACAAGGACTTATACAAACCAATTGAAAAGATTCAAACAAATTTCAAGGACTAAAATGGATTTGAATGCAGGAAATGACTAAAATACCCTTTTTCATGAATTTTGTAAATAATATTGAAATAAAATGCAGAGAAATATGCAATTGATCAGAGACAAATTCAAATGACTTGAAAGGCAAGAGAAATATTTTGGATGGTTTATTATGCAAGAATAACAGAATTGAGCCAGTATTTTTAGGTCCAAAATTAGGGTATAACAGCTGCCCCTATTTAAGTTTCTTTGTCCGGAGGGTCGAGGGACGAAGTCTTTGACTTGACGGGACGAAGATACTTAAATATTAACATTTGCACTGTTTTTGGACGTAAAAATACGCTCTCAGATTTTCAAAAACATGAATGTCATGCAACATTTTGATTATGAATGCAAGACAAACAAACTGGAGTCTACAAAGCATGTCATATCACTGGGGATCTTGGTAGACGTTGACAGGGTAGACAAACCAGGGGACAGAAGGTAGGTACAAGCTGTTCTTTGGATCAAACTCGCCACTTGACCATGGAATACAAACAGAGGGTGAGTACAAACTGTTCTTTGGATCGACGTTGCTGCTTGACTGGGGAATAGAAACACAGGGCAGGTACAAGCTGTTCTTTGGATCGAACTTGTCACTTGACCGGAAACGTAGACATATAGGTAGATACAAGCTGTTCTTTGGATCAAACTTGTCGCTTGATTGAAAACACAACCAGATAGGCAGGTACAAACTGTTCTTTGGATCGAACTTGCCGTTTGACCTGAAGACATAGACAAAAGGTTGATACAAGCTGTTCTTTGGATCGAACTTGCGGCTTGATCAATATCACAACATTTAGATTGGTGCAAACTGTTCTTTGGATCGAACTTGTCGTTTGACCGATAACAAAGCATAAGCAGGTACAAACTGTTCTTTGGATCGAACTAGCCACTTGACCAATAACAAGACATATAGCAAGATACATTGAAGGTTTGATTTAACAAGATACAAATTGAGGGTAGACTGACATTGATTTGATTTAAAGATAGACATGACCATTATTGTTGGCCTAAGAGCGAATTGAGAGTGAATTAAAATTGACGGAGACATCGAATTGAACTGAAAGTTAATATTGAAAGAGACATTGGAAGTTGAAAATAGTCAGAGACATAGACATTGAATTGGAGAGTTGAAATTGAGTTGAATTGGAGATTGAAATTGAGTTGAATTGAGAATTGAAATTGAATTGAATTGAAAGTTGAGATTGAACTGGATTGAAAGTGAAGATTGAGTTGAATTGAAAGTTGAGATTGGGAATGCAACATGTATGTATGGTATAACAAGATTATTAAATGTATGAGCACATAAAATGCATGATTATGCATGTATGAATGCTTGAAATGCATGATTGGTATGTAGTTTGACAGAGAAGTTTCACGGAGACAGACGAAACATTGGAAGATTGGGGTCGTAGTGGCTCGTGCTATAACATATTCACATGGAAATCCTCTTTGGAGAGACCGTCGTTGAAAGACGTATCAAAACCACGGCTGAAGGCAATAAAAACTTGTAGAGGAGGGACCTCGAAAAAATCTTTGATACAGGTCGCCGTTGTTAGGCGTGTCAGTGTTGGGTAAACATTGGATGTTCGCATCTGTGGCCAATGCTTTTCATTCTTTCGTTCTTTCATTTTTTTAATCTTCAATCCCATTTTTGCCTGAACCGCCCTTTCGGGTTTTCGATTCGTCGGGAATAAATTCTTTTCATTGCCCCATTTTTGCCTGAATTGCCTTCATAGGTTGTCAATCAGCGGGGTGCTCATTTTTGCCTAAGTCGCCCTTTCGGGTTTTCGACTTAGCGAGCTTTTCATTTGTATTTTTTTTCAAATTTCCATTCTGTTTTTTTCATTCTTGCCATTGACCACAGATCATCCTGGGGAACAACATGCTTGTAACACGTATTGGAATAGACATTGACACTCATTTATTCATGCATGTTTCACTGGAATGTACTTTATTGCTCAGGTTTGTTTTCAAAATAGACGGAGAAGATTTTTCAATTTTCAAAAATGTTTGTTTCAGACATTGAAATTATCAAAATGGAAAGAAAATATTTTGTATATAGCATTGAAAATAGAAAGAAAATAAAGTTTCAAACAATAGCACCGACTCAAATTGATGTAGAAGAGTGAGAGTCAGCCAAAGGCATGACTCCACGGATTTGCAAAGCTCGGAAAATGGTAATTTTATTGGTTGGTGGTACATTGAACACGATGACCGCTACATTTCATAGAAATTTTGAATTCACAAGTACATAAGCTTCTGATGAAGACGATCATTGACAGTTGCAGATGCCCAAAGGGGTGATGGTGATTTGCCAGATATAGTTACTTGTCTTTTATTATCAATCTCATTTTTGCATGAACCGCCCTTTCGGGTTTTCGGCTCATCGAGACGCTCATTCTTGCCTGAGTTGCGTACAATCTCAGCGAGCTTTTTCATATTCATTTTTTTTTATCCCTAACTTTTGCCTGGATCGCCCTTTCGGGTTTTCGATCCACCGGGAAGCGCATTTTTGCCTAGGCCTCCCTTTCGGGTTTTCGACCTACCACGCTGTTCTTTTCTTTTTAGACAAAGTATTTCTTGACTATATCGACATTGACAGGATTCGGAAGTTCAACACCATCCATGTGTGTAAGGATCAAAGCACCACCAGAGAAAGACTTCTTGACAACATAAGGACCTTCATAGTTAGGTGTCCACTTGCCCCTTGGGTCGGGTTGCTGGCTTATCCTTCTTTTCAATACAAGTTCGCCTTCCTTGAATTCTCGAGGTCGGACTTTCTTGTCAAAAGCATTCTTCATTCGTACTTGATACAACTGTCCATAAGCCATAGCATCCATACGCTTTTCTTCAATCAAATTCAACTGATCATACCGACTTTGACACCATTCAGCCTCAGTTAGTTTTGCTTCCATGATCACTCGAAGAGATGGAATCTCTACTTCCAGAGGGAGAACTGCTTCCATACCATATACCAGAGAAAATGGAGTTGCCCCGGTTGAATTGCGCACTATAGTACGGTAACCATGCAAGGCAAACGGTAGCATCTCATGCCAGTCTTTGTAAGTAGTGACCATCTTCTGAACAATCTTCTTGATATTCTTGTTAGCGGCCTCAACTGCACCATTCATCTGAGGTCTATAAGGAGAAGAGTTGTGATGTTCAATTTTGAATTCTTCACATAAAGCTTGCATCATGCTATTATTCAAATTGGAACCATTGTCAGTGATGATCTTGTTGGGAACACCATATCGACAGATGATGTTATTCTTGATAAACTTCACTACCACTTGCTTGGTCACATACGCATAGGAAGCAGCTTCAACCCACTTGATGAAGTAGTCAATTGCCACTAGAATGAAACGATGTCTGTTGGAAGCCTTTGGTTCAATTCTTCCGATCATGTCAATGCCCCACATAGAGAAAGGCCATGAGGAAGATATAACATTGAGAGCATGTGGAGGCACATGAATCTTGTCAGCATAGATTTGACACTTGTGGCATCTCTTGGCATGTCTGTGGCAGTCACGCTCCATAGTTATCCAGTAATAGCCGGCTCTTAACAGTTTTCTTGACAAAGTGTGACCTGTAGCATGGGTCCCAAAGGTACCGTCATGTACATCATGCATCAATTTCTCAGCTTCTTGTTTATCAACACATCTCAACAAGACCATGTCATAGTTCCTCTTGTATGAGATTTCACCGTCTAGAAGGAATCTGCTAGCCCATCTCCTCAGGACATTTTTATCCCTGTTGGAAGCACCAGGTGGATATTCATGACTCTGCAAGAACTGTTTGATATTATAATACCAAGGTTTTCTGTCATTCACATCTTCATCAGCCCGATCTGGCATATTTTCAATAACAAACACATGAGCGGGTCTATCAAGACGCTGCACTTTGATTACGGGCACATCATTCCAATGATTCACACGAAACATGGAAGACAAAGTAGCCAGAGCATCAGCCATCTGGTTTTCATCCCGAGGGATGTGGTGCAGCTCAACCTTGGTGAAGTATGTCAACAAACGTCTTGCATAGTCACGGTAAGGGATCAGCTTCTCATGATGAGTCTCCCATTCACCCTTTATCTGATTAATAACGAGTGCAGAATCTCCATAGATGTCAAGGTGCTTAATTCTCATATCAATGGCTTCTTCAATGCCCAAGATGCATGCCTCATATTCAGCCACATTGTTCGTGCATTCAAAAGTTATTCGAGCAGTGAAAGGAACGTGGTGCCCCTGTGGAGTTACAATAATGGCCCCAATCCCTTTACCATAAGCATTGACAGCACCATCAAATACCAATCCCCATTTGCTATTGGGATCTGGCCCTTCAATAATTAGTGGTTCTTCACAGTCTTTTGCTTTCAGATACATAATCTCTTCATCAGGGAAATCAAACTTAATTGGCTGGTAATCATCAAGAGGTTGACAAGCAAGATGCTCGGCAAGGATACTTCCTTTGATTGCCTTCTGAGCTTTGTACACAATATCATATTCAGACAACAACATTTGCCAACATGCAATCTTTCCAGTAACAGCAGGTTTTTCAAAGATGTACTTGATTGGATCCATTCGGGATATCAACCAAGTTGTGTGATTCACCATATAATGACGCAGGCGTTTGGCAGCCCAAGCTAAAGCACAACAAGTCTTTTCAAGCATTGTATATCGAGCCTCACAGTCGGTGAATTTCTTACTGAGATAGTAGATAGCATGTTCTTTCTTTCGAGTCTCATCTTGTTGACCGAGAACACAACCCACGGAATCATCTAGCACTGACAAATACATAAATGTGGTATGTGCTTGCTGTTTTGAGTTAGATTTTTACTTATCCTTTTCTTCGATTTCTTTCCTAGCTCTAGCCAACTCTTTCTACAGTGTCAAAACCTCATGAGTCTTCTGTTCATCTTTTCCATCCAAAGTCATGATCAAATTCTCAGCCTCATAGTATCTAGTCCTCCACTGATGTTTCTCTCGGCTCTCCATAGCTAGATGCTCCTGATATATCTCCTGAGTAGGTGGTAGTAGAGGCAAAGGCATGGTTGGAACAGATGCAGACACATATCTCATAGCGGGGTAAGGCATGCCAATCTTCTCGGCCTGATTTATCACCCACTGAGTATATGCCTCATGAGCAACACCGGACCTTACACCCATATGATTCACCTCTTTCTTCCGAAGCTTGGACCAAGCCTCTATGAAATCTTCTCTTATCCCCGTGGGAGCATTAGAGTAATGGAA
The DNA here is from genome assembly GCF_051527215.1 of Medicago sativa. NCBI lineage: Eukaryota > Viridiplantae > Streptophyta > Magnoliopsida > Fabales > Fabaceae > Medicago > Medicago sativa. The sequence goes on from NC_140751.1 coordinate 38,941,744, forward strand.
GAAGTAGGGAGATGTAGCAAGATAGATAGGCTTCTCATTCATCGGGAAACCAAATTGTCGCAAGGCGAGCTCCGGATTATAGTTGATTCCACCCCGGGTACCAAGAAGAGGTACATTAAGAAACTTTCCACCACCGAAGATGATTTCTTTGACTCTAGCAGCGGGAGTGAGCCAAACCACTTCATTAGGGGTGAGAGCCATGATCCTCTGTGAAATAGTCCAATTCTTTGGATTATCATGGAAAGACTTTGGAAGGTGCGAAATAAACCACCTATAGAGGAGAGGTACACAACAAAGAATGTATCCACGACCCTTGCCGGATCGATCGTGAATAGCATGGTATGTGTCAGCTAGCAAAGTAGGAATCGGATTCTTGGAGTGGAAGATCATAATAGCATTCATGTCCACGAAGCCATCAAGATTCGGAAAGAGAATAAGCCCATAGATGAGTAGTGCAAGAATAGCCTCGAGAGTGTCCTGACAAGTGGTTTTGAGGTTGGCTTTCTCGAGTAAATACTCCAAAGTGAACCCTCGGATGTGAGCCTTAGTGACAAGATTCTTGGAGACATCGGTGGTCTTGAGATAGAGATCTTTAGCAATAACCAATGGAGTAGGAGGATTCTCAAGTCCCGCGAAGGGTACCCCCTTAGCAATAGATAGATCCATCAAGCAAGAATAAGCCTCGAGTGTGGGCAACAACTGAAAGTCGGGAAAAGTGAAGCACCGATAGTCCCGATCATAGAATTGCACTAGAGTGTGCACAAGTTTCTCATCCACATTAGTCTGGAGAAGAGTAAGTAAGGCCCCGTAACGATGTCGGAAACCAGTCGGATCCTCGATCTTGAGTGCCAAATCTCTCAAACTAGCCAAATCCACTTCCTTGAACTTGTAGGACTTAGTCTTCCCCATTCCTACAATGTTTACAAATTCAATTTGTCTAAGCCCTTCGATAAATGCATGGAAAAAAGTTTATGCATGTATGCATGTATGCATGATCACATTCGAGTACGGAGAAAACATGGTGGGTTGGAATTCAAAGTCAAGGAGTCATGGGTGGACACGATGTCCGGTGAATCTAGGGCTTTGGATAATAGTAACCGGGTTCTAAAAGTTCCCAAGTCGCAACCTCTCCAACGTATATCACGGTGTCACGAGACAAACACTCGCTCCATAATTATCCGTAAGAAGGTCTAACTTGAGTGTAGTATCGCGTGACGACTAAAACTCGAGACGACACTCGGTTTAGCCTCCGCACTACATCCTAGAAAATGGCCATGGATGGGTTTGGTTATCTACGGTTCATAGCGTCATAGAACAATTAGAAGTAAAGTGCCTAAACGCGACAACACGCGCCGACAACATCACCCCCAAAATGCCTCAGCTATGTGGGATTGATCGCATAATCCAATACACGAGGCAACCCTCGGAATGAATTGTCGATTATATCCCTCCTAAATCCTAAGTTCACTCAGCCCGGGTGTAGGACTTTTGATATTCTCACCCCACACGTTAGAAAGAATTTTAAACATTTATTCACATAAGAAAGCAAAGAGAAGCAAGTAAAAACGAAAGCGCAAGAGTGGAAATAAAGACTAGGCGTAACTCTCGAATCTCCCCAGTGAAGTCGCCAGCTGTTTTATCTTGATTTTTCGGGTGTCAAACATTGATTAAGTTTGAACCTTTCTAACCTTTGATATCTCATTTTTTCTCGGGAAGGGAAAAATAAGAAAAACCCTTGAGAGTCGAGGTCCGGGAGTTGTTTTCATTATGGGAAGGTGTTAGGCACCCATAATGACTTTAGTATCCTATAGGAACCGTCTTTACTTTTTACGCGCGCGCTTTATTTTTAAATGCTATTTGAAAAATGATATTTACACCTAAGAGTTTACTAAGTGAAGAATTGGAGGGAGAAGAAGATGTTTGAATTTTTATTTTATTTGAATTGAAGGAATATTGTTTCCTTGCCTACGTACCCTTTTAAGGGATCAAATCCACCGTAGTTCTCTTCCAAAAATGTCTTTGTTTTTGTTGATTGATTTTAAGTTTGAAAATGGAATTTTGAAGAATGAGAGAGAGAGGCCTCAAGGGCATAAGATTGGAAAAGAGTGAGGTGGAATTAGTTATTTTGCAAAAGAAGTCTAAGTGTTATTAACATTCATTAAGATTTTATTTAAGAAAATAAAGGAAAATACAATGGGACTTTGATCCCAAGGTTTATTTAGAAAATGATTTGAGTGATGTTATTCATATTTTTTGGGAAAGAGAATTTTTCTAAGTATCGTGATTCCTGAGCATACATCTAAGGCATACATTCCCTAAGCATACATCTAAAGTATCCATGTGATGTGTGTGCATGTGTCGGTGCTTGTGTCGGTGTACATCATTAGAGTCCATTGTCCTTTACATATGCCCTAGTTTACATGCTATGGTCTTGCAAGAATTTAAAAGCATAAGAAAAATATTACAAAATCCCTAAATTTTTACATGCTAAGTCTTGGCATGAAAATTAAATTGCAAGAAAATTAGAATATGAGATGAGATGAGCGTATGGAATGTATGAAACATGAAAATAAAGTGGTTAGTAGCATAAGATATAAAGCAAGTAAAAGCTATCATAACAAAAGTAAGAAAATTGACATAAAACAAGCAAAAATAATGTGAAATGGACCTAAAAATTCATCACCAATGCAAGGCTTGAATATGACCTATAATCCTCATATTTCAAAGAGTTCCCAAAGAGTTTCAATTCAGTTGTCACAATGAGGATTAAAGGAATTCACTCTACCAAGCATCTAAGACCAAAGTTAAGCAAATTCCACATTATTTATTCACAAACAAAACTTGGAATACAAGGCATTATCAAGATATATCACAAACAGTACCAAATTCATGGATTCAAAGTCACAATCTTCATAAAATTCATATAGTAAGGTTCCATATCAAACACTCAAAATTAGGAGTCAAGATCATGCAAGATTCTTTCAAGTTCTACACAAAACATCACACATAAGCAAGAAAATTACCACATTATTTTTTCAATTTTTAATATGCAAGAACATCACAAAAATATCACAAAACTAACAAGAACATACATGAAAATTTTTAGAATTTTCCATGGAAAATTGATATAGCAGGAGGTTCATATAGCAGTTTTTAACAAGAAATGCAGGGAGCAAGGGGGTACACATAGCAACAGACCCTACAGGCACGCACGATGGGCCTTAGGGGGAGTAACAGGCCGGGTTGGGGAGTGACTAACGGGTCAGACCGGTTCATTGGTCTATATATGGCCTTGAACCGGTTTTGGTTCCATTTCCACACTCTCCTTCTCTCACTAAAACGTTCTAGAGAGAGAGTCTGCAAGTGACTCTCTCTTCTCCGACGGGACCTCCCTTTCTCCGGTCATCCTCTTCCCTTCTCCGACGCGGTGGCCGGTGGTGGCACCGCCACGTCGGAGCTTCAATCTGCTTCGATTCGAAAACTTCCAACGTTTTTTGACTTCTTTTTCTTCCCTCTTTTCGATTTCGTACTTTGTTTTTAGAGAAAGTCTTTGAATCGAAGCAGATCTAATAGTTTTGGATTCGGCGAAAACGGAAACGAAATGCAGAGAAAAGGAATGGTAAGGTTACCTTAAGCTCGAATCGGAGATGATGATGAAGCTACGGGAAACTTCGTAACTTCTCTTCGTTCTTGATTCGAAATCCGAAAATAAATCGGTTTCGTTTTCTTCTTCTCTTTCGTATTCTGCTTTCTGTGAGTTTGTTGGATTCGCCACTATTTTACTTCGATCCTTCTTCTTCTCTGTCTCAAGCTTGCTTCGTGATCGTGTTGGATTCGTCACTTGTGGCGAATATGCACTTGAATTGCGAAGTAGAGGATTCAATGATGAAGATTTTGTGAAGAATCTCTGAGAATCACCATGAATTTGTTGGATCGGTTTGTATTGTTGCTATTGATTTTTCTGGAAATTCATGTGTAACTTGCGTGTTTGATGATGAATCTGGTGAATTGCTGCGAAATCAATGATCAATTTTGGTGAATTTGACTTTGATTGTGATGATTCTTGGATTTTGTTGGATTAGGGTTTGGTGATGATGATTCGGTTATGGATTTTTTTGATGAACTTCAACGTGTTCATCATCTTTTTGTGCTCTTGATCTGTTTTTGGTGGAGAGAGAAATTGTGAAAGTGTTTTTTGATGAGTTGTAACCTAATGAATGGATCTTGTGATGACTTGGCCTTTTATAGCTGACGCAGTGTGCATTCTGGACAAATCAGGCACTGCCACGTGGACACAAGCTTGTAACTAACTTTGACCGCCTTCTAACTGCTTTGACTTTGGGAATTTTCTGCAAAATATAACAACACAAAGGGCCAAACTGCAAAAAAAAAAGGACTAAAAAGGACTGAAATGCCATTATTAGAAATTTTAAGACTAGAATGAAAATTAAAAATAAAATTGAATTAAAATTGGTGAATGAAAAATAACGTAAAGTGAAACGATTAAAAATGACAAAACGGACTAAAATGAACCAACTACTAAATGAGGTACTTTAAAGTAACCTCTCTCTGTCAAAATTTTATGTGAAATGACCAAAATGCCCCTAGGAACTAAACTAACTCCAAATGACTCAGATGCAATTTTAAAATGGTTTTTTAACAGGGAATTAAAGCAAGAGTTTATACAAGAAAATAAAAGACTCAGAGACAGTTTTTAGAGATTAAACAGAGTTTTAACACAGGAAATGACTAAAATGCCCCTAGGGGCTAAACTGACTCAAAGTGACTCAGATGCAATTTTAAAATGGTTTTTAACATGGAATTGAAACAAGGACTTATACAAACCAATTGAAAAGATTCAAACAAATTTCAAGGACTAAAATGGATTTGAATGCAGGAAATGACTAAAATACCCTTTTTCATGAATTTTGTAAATAATATTGAAATAAAATGCAGAGAAATATGCAATTGATTAGAGACAAATTCAAATGACTTGAAAGGCAAGAGAAATATTTTGGATGGTTTATTATGCAAGAATAACTGAATTGAGCCAGTATTTTTAGGTCCAAAATTAGGGTATAACATCACCATTCATATATGCAATCACCAACAACATTCACAATTCAATCAACATATAATTGTCATATATACATCAATCAACATCAACTATATAATATAGTTCAACAACTTCATATAATTTCTCACAATTCAAGTAAAGGAGAAAATACAACACCTTATGATAAACATCATATTCAACATCTAGCAACCATTCACATATCCTCATTTAATCATATAAAACTATCCATATTTATAAGGAAATTGACTTTTAAAACCATTTTCAACAAGGTTCGTCTTTCAAATCACAACATTCAAAATAATTGAAATGATTGAACCAAAATCAAGTAAACAAGATTCAACGCCTCAACTAAGTATACCTCTAGGCCACATATAAGTGCAGTAGAGTATTTACGTTTCACCGGCTAAACGCGACGAAATCATGAGAATCACAAAGTTCGTCTCAAGGTATCATTTTGCAAAACCAAAACATTTACAAAACAAAACCAAGTTAGATCCTTCACACCATCAGTTGAATACTCTAAAACACCTTAATTGAACCCATAGAACACAAGTTTGAAGTTAGGAAACAATCCATAAGGTTTGGGTCGACATAGAAATAGTTATGCGGAATTTTCGTAAAATTTCACTAAGACCTCCTTGGAGTATTTTCCTCATAACTCAAAAACCAAAAATCATTTTCAAGTCAAACCAAAGCCACTGAAAAGCTAACAAAATTATCTAAAACTTTCATGTTTACACAAAAAGCCAATTCAAAATAGAAACAAGTGAAAAAGATGCAAGAATGAAAAATAGGGGATGATGTCACTGTGCAGCTCGCCCCAGCGAGTGAATCACTTGCCATGTCGAGTAAACACACAGGGAGCACCTCCTGCTCGCCTCCAACTCGCTGTGGCGAGTTGTGACAGCCCTGTTATGGGAAAAACCCATTTTTTCACCCCAAAACCCCAATTTTGACTTCCCAAAGCCCAAATTTGATCCTAAAGTTTGTTTAAACTTTTCTAAACATGAAAAGACACTCAAATCCATATAAAACTTGAACCAAAACATCCTTTCAACAAAAATCACCATTTGACCCATTTTTCATGAAAACCTTCAAGAACAACACAAATTTATAGCAACCTCAAAGATTATGATTACCCAAGGTTTCAATCATCAACAACAACGTCTCACAATAACAACAACAACCAATCATGACATCATCCACAATTTAACAACCTCAACTTCATTCTTCATCATTTTTACACAAAAACATATCATGTTCATATATACCCATTTTGACATACAAATTCAACAACAACAACACAATTATCATTCAATTCATGTACATAATCATATCATCAAAATTAAGCACGAATTTCTACAACCAAATTCAAATTAACCACTTAAGCAAAGAATTAGGGAAGAACTACAACTATTAATTATGACTGAATTCTAACCCCCTTACCTTAATTCTTCTCAACCTCAAGCTAAGGCTTCACTTTAGCTCCAATTCTTGAATCTTTATCTTCCTCTAGCTCTCTCTAGCTTTCCTCTTCAAACCCTTATCTTCTCTTGCTCTTTCTCTCTCTACCTCTTCTCAAAATGTGAAAAATGATATGAAAACCCTATTTCTCTTAAAGGTTAGAGCTTATATAGGTTCTACATAATTGGGCTCAACTCACAATGCCTTAATGGGCCTAACCCATTCACTAATCTAATTCAAAATGTTTCTATCCACTTAAAGGTAAAATGTAATAATAACGGTCACCTACCGGTAATAAAACAATCCACTACAACTACTTAGCACTTAGTAAAATAACACTAGCTCTCACTAAGCACTAAACATAATCCTCATCAAAAATTACTAAATTACCCCTACTCACAAACTGACCAAAATACCCCTGAGTCCAAAATGACTAAAATACCCTTCTAACACCGAATTCTATAATTCCCAACCAAAAATACACACAGAGGCAATTAATCACATCAGAGCACATATAACACATAATAAAACAATTTAAAATAAATCTAGCGAAAAATCGGGCTGTTACATGTAACGACTTCCTACTCAACCATCTTATCAACGGTGACTACATTCGCCTTTCCAAGATGATAACTCAACTGAAAATTGAAATCCTTAAGATACTCCAACCATCTTCTCTGCCTCATATTCAACCCTTTCTAATCAAACAAATACTTCAAACTCTTGTGGTCACCAAACACTTCAAACTTAGAACCATACAGATAATGCCTCCAAATATTCAACACATACACAACGACCGCCAATTCCAAATCATGAGTCTGATAATTCTTCTCATGCACGTTCAAATGCCTCGACGCGTAAGCCACAACCTAACGATTCTGCATAAGCACACCACCAAGACCCATCTTAGAAGCATCACAATACACGACAAACGATTCCTTCAGATTCGACAAAATCAACACTGGAGCTGAAGTCAACCTCTTCTTCAACTCTTGGAAACTCTTCTCACACTTAGCATCCCAAACATAAGCCTGTCCTTTCCGGTCAACTGCGTCATTGTCAACGCCAACTTAGAGAATCCCTCAATGAACCTCCGATAATAACCTGCTAATCCAAGAAAGCTTCTAACCTTAAAATAGACTTCGGCGATTCCCACTACAACACTGCATCAACCTTCGACGGATCCACGACAATACCACATTTCAAAATCACATGACCAAGGAAACTCACTTCCCGCAACCAAAACTCGCACATAGAAAACTTAGCAAACAACTGATTCTCCTTCAAGACACCTAACACAATCCTCAAATGCTCAGCATGCTCCTCTTCCGACTTCGAATACACCAAAATATCATCTATAAACACCACCACAAAACGGTCCAGAAAAGGATGAAATATTCTATTCATATATTCCATGAAGACACCTGGCGCATTAGATACTCCAAATGGCATCAGAGAATACTCATAGTGTCCATACTTTGTTTAGAATGCAGTTTTGGATATATCTTCCACCTTTACTCTAATCTGATGATATCCTGACCTCAAATCAATCTTGTTGAACACTTTCGCACCAACTAACTGATCCATCAAATCATCAATCCTATGAAGCGGATATTGATTCTTAATCGTCACCTCGTTCAACTGCCGATAATCCACACACAACCTCAAGCTTCTATCCTTCTTCTTAACCAACAACACTAGAGCACCTCACGGAGAAACATTCGGTCTAATAAACTGTTTCTCGAGCAACTCTTCCAACTGCTTCTTCAACTCACCCAACTGCTCATCATGTGAAGGACCCCACGGAGCACCCCACGGAGAAACACTCGGACCAAAATGAACATTTTGAATAATTGATTTTTGAATGAGTTTTTGGTGTTGTTGGGTGAGTTAGACTAATTGAATTTTCTGTTTTGATGTTAAGAAAATGGTTGTTGAGTCGTTTGGGAGAAAAACGGAGTTTCGTGTGAAAATTCGATGGTGAATCGTTTTGAAAGTGAGCGTTTATGTGAGGTTTGGGCAATCTGTTTTGGGATAGTTGGAACATGAATTTTTCTATGTAATAAGATAGAGCTAGGTGTAAGGAACGCGTAGGCGAAAACGGAATCGAAGTCGGATTAACGGTTTGGATTTCTCGCGCGAAATGGCGAAACGAAAACTGAGTTTTCACTGTGTTGTCAATCTGGCTTAAGCTAGCTCTGAGCGAGCTCCGCCGGGAGGAATCTGGCTTAAGCGAGCTCAGCTGGCTTAAGCGAGATGCCCAGAACTGCACTTGTCGTTTAGGGTGTTTCGGGCTATAGGAAGCGATCCGGGTGGTTCTAAACTGATTCTTTTGATGTAATTAATGTATATGAGCTTTCTAAAAGTTTTTTAACATCAATTGAATTGGATTTGACTTGATTTTGTGATTTGGAACTAAACTTTTGAAAAATGTTCAAACGCGTCGATTTTTTCGAAACTCGTTTTTCTCAAGGAAAAGGGGTAGGGATAAGGTTGTATACTGATTATATGATTTCTAAAAATGGTTGTGATTGATTTCATCGAGTTTTAACTTATTTTGCTTTGAAAATGGAATTCTTTTGAAAAAGTGATAAGGAGAGACGAACTTTGTCGAAAATAGTTCTTAAGACCAAATACTTGGCAAATCTTTTGTGAATAGCTTTATATGATTATATGAAGATGTATGAATAATTGATAGGTGTTGAATATGATGTTTATCTTAATATGATGTATTTTCTCCTTTACTTGGATTGTGGGGAATTGAATGAAGTTGTTGAACTATATGATATAGTTGATGTTGAGTAATGCATATATGTCTATTGATGGTGATGTTGTTTGAGAATGCATATATGATAAATATATTTGATGTTGAGAAATGCATATATGTTAGTGGATGCATATATGATATTGGTGTTGGTGAATTGTTTGTGTGAACCTATGCATTGTTGTCGAGTCATATGTTCATGCATACATGACTGATGGAGATTAGGATGTTTATTGCAACAACCTATTTCTATTAAAGTGATAAAATACGTGAATATAGCAAATATTCAAGAAATAGATGATAAGTCTCAACAAAATCCAACAGACATGCATATAAAATTCTCAACAGTCGCAGCGGAAATAATTCATACATCACCAGAATTTACATGTCATAAAAACAACATCAAATCATAAATGAAATCTCTAAAATCCGACAATGGATAAAACTCCTCAACATAATCAATACATAAATCCAAATACAACTGACATCTAATCAGAGCCTAAAACTTAGACTCTACAACCGACAATGGAGATCAGCTCCCGCTAGCCAAGCAAAACATCAAGCAACTCACCAAAAGCCAACTAATCCTGCACAACGTCTACCCATCCATACAGACAGGGAGGCGGTCAAACCACTGGGGGTAAGCTTTACATTAATCATAATCAATGAATAATAAACTGACATAAAGAAATCAATTCAATTCTCAAAGAGTTTGCATGAATAATTAACTTCCATATATACATTCGTACAACCAATCCAAGTATCACAAGAAAGTACTCATCAAACACACTTATCACCCAATCTAAATTGATAGATTTATTTTATTTATTTAATTATTGTATGTGTGTTAATATGTGCCCTTATGTGATTAATTGCCTCTGTGTGTATTTTTGGTTGGGAATTGTAGAATTCGGTGTAGAAGGGTATTTTAGTCATTTTGGACTTGGGGGTATTTTGGTCATTTTGAGAGTAGGGGTAATTTAGTAATTGCGTTGAGAATTATTTTTAGTGCTTAGTGAGAGTTGTTATTTTACTAAGTGGTAGTGATTTATTTTATTTACCGGTAGTTAACAGTTAGTGTTACATTTTACCGTTAAGTGAGTAGTAACATTTGTGGGTTAGAATAGAAATGGGTTAAGCCCAATTAGGTGACCCTATATAAGCTCTAGTTGGTAGAGGAAATAGGTTTTTTTTGCCAACATTTTCATTTTCAATTGAGAAGAGATAGAGATAGAGATAGAGAGAAGATAAGGGTTTGAAGAGGAGATCTAGAGAAGGGTAGAGGGAGGTCAAGCTTCAAGGATTGGAGCTAGGATTGGAGCTAAAGTGAAGCCTTAGTTGGTGTTGAGAAGAATTAAGGTAAGGGGGTTAGGCTTTAATCATAATCCTTTAGTTTAATTCTACCCTAATTCTTTGCATAATTGTGGTTAAGTGCTTAATTTGATTTTTATTTGTAGAATTTCGTGCTTAATTTTGTTGACATGATTATGTACATGAATTGAATGTTAATTGTGTTGTTGTTGAATTTGTATGTCAAAATGGGTAGATATGAACATGATATGTTTTTGTATGAAATTGATGATGAATGAAGTTGTGGTTGTTGAATTGTTGATGAAATCAAGTTCGAATGTTGTTGTTGTTGTTTTAACATGTGTTGTTGATGAATTGATGCATTGGGTATCAAGAATTGATGAATCGGTGATGAGAATTGTTGTTGTTGTTGAAAGTTGTGGAAGTTTGGTGATTTGATGAATTTTGTTGTGTTGATGTTTTAATCTCAAAACTTGTGTATGTTTAAGTGTTTTGAATGTTATATGACCTATAAACATCTTTGGGATTAAGTTTTGGGGTTTGGAATGATCAAAATTGGGATTTTTGGGTGAAAATGGGTTAAAATCCGAAAGCTTAATTTCTGGACAGCACTACAGTTCAGGAGCATATCTGTTCAGGAGCTGATCAGTTCAGGAGCTGATTCGTTCAGGAGCATATCAGTTCAGGAGCTGATCCGTTCAGGAGCTGATCCGTTCAATTAAGGTGTTTTAGAGTATTCAACTGATGGTGTGATGGATCTAACTTGTTTTGAAATGAAAATGGAAATTTCTTGAAAAATGATTAAGTGAGACGAATTTTGTGATTTTCATGATTTCGTCGCATTTGGCCGGTGAAACGTAATTGCATTATCTACTGTACTTATATGTAGCCTAGAGGTATACTTAGTTGAGGCATTGAATCTTGTTTACTTGGTTTTGGTTTAATTGCTTCAATTATTTTAAAATGGTGAAACTAGAGACGAACTTGTCGAAAATAATCTTGAAGTCCAATTACTTGGCAAATCTTTTGTGAATAGTTTTATATGATTAATTGAGGATATGTGGATGATTGTTTAAGGTTGAATATAATGTTTATCATGAAAGGTTGTGTTGTTCTATTTGACTTAAATTATGTGAAGTATATGGAAATGTCGTGATATATTGTGAGTGGTTGTCGAAGCATGATAATTGTGATGAGGACTCTTAGTTGGATTATGATTGTTGTATGTGTGGACGTGTTTACTTGATAATGCAATGTTGTTGATGTTAGTCAATGTAATTGGAGATGTACTTTTACATTGTCGTTGATAGTTGTTGTGTTGAAGTTGTGCATTATCGAGTCGTTGTATGTCCATGCATCATATCATATGAGTTGTATGTTGAAATGTAAAAGGAGGTGTACTTTTACATAGTTGTGGTAAGAGGAGGTGTACTCTTACTTAGATGTTCGGTTGGCATCTATTGTTGTTGTTATGGTACCACATGCATATATGTGTCAGGTATAGGCGCATTGCATATTGAAATGTTATCTTATTGTGATGTGTGAACGATGTTTGTGGGTGGTAAGTGTGCTCAATGAATGCTAGTTGTGAAAATTGAATTGTTGTGTGATTGAATATTTGGAAGTTAAATTGTTCATGCAACTATCTGAGAATTAATTTGGATTCATATGTCAATTTATTATTTATTGATTATGATTAATGTAATGCTTACCCCCAGTGGTTTCGACCGCCTACCTGTCTGTATGGATAGGTAGACGTTGAGCAGGATTAGTTGCTTGGTGAGTTACTTGCTGGATGTTTGGATGACGGGAGCTTTCTCCGTTGTCGTGTCAGAGTCGTAGGTCTAGGCTCTGATTAGGCTTTAGTGTCTATTTGTTGTATTCAGATTTTGTTATTATGTTGTTGATGTTGTCCACTTGTCGGACTTGGAGGATTTTTATATGATGATGTATTTTGACCATGGCATGTATATGTTGGAGAATTATGAATTATATTCCGCTGTGACTGTTGAGATATGATATATATATATATATATATATATATATATATGCTTGTATGATTGGATTTTTGGATTTTGTGCTAGACGTAGCGTCTATTTCTTGAATATTTGTTATATTCGCGTGTTTTATCGCTTTAATAGAAATAGGGCGTTACAAGTTGGTATCAGAGCCTGGTTAGTCCTTGTCCGTACTAGTATTCGTTGAATTTTCCTGTTTGTATACGAATGGTAATGAGTTACCTTCGGTGCTTGTTTTGTTGTGCTGTTGTTCTTATCTGTTGGTTGGTTTTATGTAGAAGTGAGATGGCTGGTGGTAGAGATGATGCAGCGATTGCGCAGGTTTTGGCTTCGATGAATCAAGTGTTGGATCAGGCTAACGAGCAAGCGGCGGTTGGTCATCGTGGAGCTGACGTTCAAGGGTAGGTATGATCCGGATGGAGCTCAGACATGGGTGCGAGCCATGGAGAGGATCTTTCGTGCTATTGTGACTAGTGAGGATCAGAAGGTTAGATTGGCTACTCATATGCTTGCAGAGGAGGCTGAGTATTGGTGGACCAATGCTAAGGGAAAGCTTGAAACTGGTGGAGATGTGACTTGGGCTAGGTTCAAGACTGAGTTTTTGAGGAAGTACATTCCTGAGGATTTGAGGACTAAGAAGGAAGTGGAGTTCTTGAACTTGAAGCAAGAGAACCATTCAGTGGCTGAGTATGCGGCAAAGTTTGAAGAGCTTTCGAGGTTTTGTCCGTACATCAATGCGGAGGATACTATGGTTTCCAAGTGTGTGAAGTTTGAGAGCGGTTTGAGGCCCGACATCTATCGGTACATGTGTATTCAGAAGATCCGAGACTTTGACACTTTGGTGCACAAGTGTCGTATGTTTGATGAAGCCGGAAAGGTTAGGGCTAATCATTACAAGGCTCAGCATGATAAGAAAGGAAAGAGTCATGGATTTGGGAAACCGTACAACAAGGACAAGGGAAAGAAGAAAGAAGGTGGTGGAGGCTCTAAGCCGAACCTTGCGGAGGTCAGGTGCTTCAAGTGTGGCACATTGGGTCATTTTGCTAATGATTGCAAGAAAGGACAGAGTTGCTACAAGTGTGGGAAAGCGGGTCACAAGGCTTATGAGTGTACTTATGTTGAGAAGGAGATCACTTGCTACAATTGTTGTGAGAAAGGGCATATCAGTACTAAGTGTACCAAGCCAAGGAAGGCGACGGGAAAGGTGTTTGCACTGAATGCGGAAGAGGTGGAGCATCCGGATAATCTCATCCGAGGTATGTGTTTTATCAATAGTACTCCTTTGATTGCAATTATTGATACTGGTGCTACTCATTCTTTTATTGAGGCTAGTTGTGTTGAGCGTTTGGGTTTGGTTGTGACTCCGTTGTCGCGAGGGATGGTTATCGACACCCCGGCTAGTGGTTCGGTGACTACTGCTTTAGTGTGTGCAAAGTGTCCTGTTAGCTTTGGTAATGTTGATTTTGAGTTGGATCTTGTGTGTCTTCCGTTGAGCATATGGATGTGATTATTGGTATGGATTGGATGTTGACTTTTGGTGTTAACATTAATTGTTTGACCAAGAGTATAACGTTTTCTAAGCCGGTAGGTGAGGAAGGTGGGAAGTTCTTGACCGCGGAGCGAGTGAAGAAGTCCTTGGACGGTGAAGCTAGTGTGTTTATGATGTTTGCTTCCTTGAATGAGAGTAGTAAGAAAGGAGTCGGTGATTTGCCGGTAGTGCAAGAGTTTCCAGAAGTTTTTCCGGACAACATTATCGAGTTACCACCGGAGAGGGAAGTTGAGTTTGCAATTGATTTGGTGCCAGGAACGTGTCCTATTTTGATTGCGCCGTATCGGATGTCTGCATTAGAGTTGGGAGAATTGAAGAAACAGTTGGAAGAGTTGCTTGAGAAGCAGTTCATCAGGCCGAGTGTTTCTCTGTGGGGTGCTCCAGTGTTGTTGGTTAAGAAGAAAGATGAAAGCATGAGGTTGTGTGTGCATTATCGGCAGTTGAACAAGGTGACGATCAAGAATCAGTATCTGCTTCCGAGGATTGATGATTTGATGGATCAGTTGGTTGGTGCAGAGGTGTTCAGCAAAATTGATTTGAGATCAGGATATCATCATATTAGAGTGAAGGCAGAAGATATATCCAAAACTGCGTTTTGAACGAGGTATGGACACTATGAGTATTCTGTGATGCCATTTGGAGTATCTAAGGCGCCAGGTGTCTTCATGGAATATATGAATAGAATATTTCATCCTTTTTTGGACTGTTTTGTGGTGGTGTTTATCAATGATATTTTGGTGTATTCGAAGTTTGAAGAAGAGCATGCCGAGCATCTGTGTATTGTGTTGGGTGTTTTGAAGGAGAAGAAGTTGTTTGCTAAGTTGTCGAAGTGTGAGTTCTGGTTGCGTGAAGTGAGTTTCCTTGGTCATGTGATTTCTAAAGGTGGTATTGCAGTGGATCCATCGAAGGTTGACGTAGTGTTGTAGTGGGAATCACCTAAGTCTGTTTTTGAAGTTAGAAGCTTTCTTGGATTGGCAGGTTATTATCGGAGGTTCATTGAAGGATTCTCTACGTTGGCGTTGCCATTGACGTAGTTGACTCGGAAAGGACAAGCTTATGTTTGGGATGCTAAGTGTGAGAAGAGTTTCCAAGAGTTGAAGAAGAGGTTGACTTCAGCTCCAGTGTTGATTTTGCCGAATCCGAAGGAATCGTTTGTTGTGTATTGTGATGCTTCTAAGATAGGTCTTGGTGGCTTGCTTATGCAGAATCGTCAGGTTGTGGCATAAGCTTCGAGGCAGTTGAAAGTGCATGAGAAGAATTATCCGACTCACGATTTGGAATTAGCAGCCGTTGTGTATGTGTTGAAGATTTGGAGGCATTATCTGTATGGTTCTAGGTTTGAAATGTTCAGTGATCACAAGAGTTTGAAATACTTGTTTGACCAGAAGGAGTTAAATATGAGGCAGAGGAGATGGTTGGAGTATCTTAAGGATTTATATTTTCAGTTGAGTTATCATCCTGGGAAGGCGAATGTTGTTGCTGATGCTTTGAGTAGGAAGTCATTGCATATGTCTTCTTTGATGGTTAAAGAGTTGGAGTTGATTGAGCAATTTCGAGATTTGAGTTTGGTTAGTGAGTTGACACCGGAGGGTGTGAGGTTAGGAATGTTGAAACTGACGAGTAATATTTTGGAAGATTTGGAACTTGTGGATCGTGTGGGGTTGGTTAATCAAGGCAAGGGTGGAGACTTCAGGTTGGGTGAGAACGGTGTTTTGATGTTTCGTGATCGTGTTTGTGTACCAAGTGTTCTTGAGCTTAAGAGACAGATTTTGGAAGAAGGTCATAGGAGTGGTTTGAGTATTCATCCAGGAGCGACCAAGATGTATCAGGATTTGAAAAGGTTGTTTTGGTGGCCTGGAATGAAGAAGGAGATTGCAGAGTTTGTTTGTGGTTGTTTGGTTTGTCAAAAGTCCAAAATTAAACATCAGAGACCGTCGGGTTTGATGCAACCGTTGTTTGTGCGAGAGTGGAAGTGGGATAGCATTTCTATGGACTTTGTCGGAGCTTTGCCGAGGACTGCTAAGGGTTTTGATTCGATTTGGGTGATTGTTGATCGGTTGACGAAGTCGGCACATTTTGTTCCTATCAAGACCGGTATGTCTGTGGCGAAGTTGGCTGAGATCTACATTGAGCAGATTGTTAGATTGCATGGTATTCCACCAAGTATTGTGTTGGATCGGGACCCGAGGTTTACTTCTAAGTTTTGGGAGAGTCTACAAGTTGCTTTGGGAACTAAGTTGAGGTTGAGTTCTGCTTATCATCCCCAGACTGATGGTCAGACGGAGAGGACTATTCAGAGTTTGGAAGATTTGTTGAGAGCTTGTGTGTTGGAGTAAGGTGTCAGTTGGGTCGAATGTTTACCGTTGATTGAGTTTACTTACAATAACAGTTTTCATTCTAGTATCGGAACGGCACCGTTTGAGGCTTTGTATGGCCGGAGGTGTAGGACTCCGTTGTGTTGGTATGAGTCAGGTGAAAGTGCTTTGTTAGGACTGGAAGTTGTGCAAGAGACTACGGAAAAGGTTAAGATGATTCAAGAGAAGATGAGAGTGTCTCAGAGTAGGCAGAAAAGTTACCATGATAAGAGGAGAAAGGACATTGAGTTTCAGGTTGGTGATCATGTGTTTTTGAGAGTGAATCCTGTAACCGGTGTTGGTCATGCTTTGAAGTGTCAGAAGTTGACTCCTCGTTTTGTTGGACCGTTTGAAATTATTGAGAAGGTTGGGGTTGTAGCGTATCGGATTGTGTTACCACCATCGTTGTCGAATCTTCATGATGTGTTTCATGTGTCTCAGTTGCGGAAGTTTGTGTATGATGCGTCTCATGTGATTCAAGTGGATGATTTGGAAGTAAGAGATAATTTGACCGTTGAGACTTGGCCAGTTAGGATTGAGGATCGGGAAGTGAAGCGTTTGCGTGGCAAGTAGATCATTTTGGTTAAAGTGATTTGGAATGGGCCAACTGGTGAGAGTGCCACTTGGGAATCGGAGAGTAGGATGATGGTTTCGTATCCAGAGTTGTTTCCTTCAGGTAATTTTCGATGGCGAAAATTCTTTTTAGTAGGGGAGAGTTGTAACAGCCTGATTTTTCGTTAGATTTATTTTATTTATTTAATTCTTGTATGTGTGTTAATATGTGCCCTTATGTGATTAATTGCCTCTGTGTGTATTTTTGGTTAGGAATTGTAGAATTCGGTGTAGAAGCGTATTTTAGTCATTTTGGACTTAGGGGTATTTTGGTCATTTTGAGAGTAGTGGTAATTTAGTAATTGCGTTGAGAATTATTTTTAGTGCTTAGTGAGAGTTGTTATTTTACTAAGTGTTAGGGAGTGGTAGTGATTTATTTTATTTACCGGTAGTTGACCGTTAGTGTTACATTTTACCGTTAAGTGAGTAGTAACATTTGTGGGTTAGAATAGAAATGGGTTAAGCCCAATTAGGTGAACCTATATAAGCTCTAGTTGGTAGAGGAAATAGGGTTTTTTTGCCAACATTTTCATTTTCAATTGAGAAGAGATAGAGATAGAGATAGAGATAGAGAGAAGACAAAGGTTTGAAGAGGAGATCTAGAGAAGGCTAGAGGGAGGTCAAGCATCAAGGATTGGAGCTAGGATTGGAGCTAAAGTGAAGCCTTAGTTGGTGTTGAGAAGAATTAAGGTAAGGGGGTTAGGCTTTAATCATAATCCTTTAGTTTAATTCTACCCTAATTCTTTGCATAATAGTGGTTAAGTGCTTAATTTGATTTTTGGTTGTAGAATTTCGTGCTTAATTTTGTTGACATGATTATGTACATGAATTGAATGTTAATTGTGTTGTTGTTGTTGAATTTGTATGTCAAAATGGGTAGATATGAACATGATATATTTTTGTATGAAATTGATGATGAATGAAGTTGTGGTTGTTGAATTGTTGATGAAATCAAGTTCGAATGTTGTTGTTGTTGTTTTAACATGTGTTGTTGATGAATTGATGCATTGGGTATCAAGAATTGATGAATCGGTGATGAGAATTGTTGTTGTTGTTGAAAGTTGTGGAAGTTTGGTGATTTGATGAATTTTGTTGTGTTGATGTTTTAATCTCAAAACTTGTGTATGTTTAAGTGTTTTGAATGTTATATGACCTATAAACATATTTGGGATTAAGTTTTGGGGTTTGGAATGATCAAAATTGGGATTTTTGGGTGAAAATGGGTTAAAATCCGAAAGCTTAATTTCTGGACAGCACTACAGTTCAGGAGCATATCTGTTCAGGAGCTGATCAGTTCAGGAGCGGATCCGTTCAGGAGCATATCAGTTCAGGAGCCGATCCGTTCAGGAGCATATCCGTTCAGGAGCGGATCCGTTCAGGAGCATATCAGTTCAGGAGTCGATCCGTTCAGGAGCATATCCGTTCAGGAGCTGATCCGTTCAGGAGCTGATCCAGTTCAGGAGCTGCTGTTCAGACAGCACGCCTGTTCTGTGTTCTTGCATCTTTTTCTCACATTTCTGTTTTGATTTGGCTTCTGACGTAAACATGAAAATTGTAGATAATTTTGTTAGCTTTCCAGAGGCTTTGGTTTGACTTGAAAATGATTTTTGGTTTGTGAGTTATAAGGAAAATACTCCAAGGAGGTCTTAGGGAAATTTTACGAAAATTCCGCATAACCATTTCTAAGTCAACCCAAACTTAATGGAATGTTTCTTAACTTCAAACTTATGTTCTCTAAGTTTGATTAAGGTGTTTTAGAGTATTCAACTGATGGTGTGATGGATCTAACTTGTTTTGAAATGAAAATGGAAATTTCTCGAAAAATGATAAAGTGAGACGAATTTTGTGATTTTCATGATTTCGTCGCATTTGGCCGGTGAAACGTAATTGTATTCTCTACTGTACTTATATGTAGCCTAGAGGTATACTTATTTGAGGCATTGAATCTTGTTCACTTGGTTTTGGTTTAATTGCTTCAATTATTTTAAAATGGTGAAACTAGAGACGAACTTGTCGAAAATAATCTTGAAGTCCAATTACATGGCAAATCTTTTGTGAATGGTTTTATATGATTAATTGAGGATATGTGGATGATTGTTGAAGGTTGAATATAATGTTTATCATGAAAGGTTGTGTTGTTCTATTTGACTTAAATTATGTGAAGTATATGGAAATGTCGTGATATATTGTGAGTGGTTGTTGAAGCATGATAATTGTGATGAGGACTCTTAGTTGGATTATGATTGTTGTATGTGTGGACATGTATACTTCATAATGAAATGTTGTTGATGTTAGTCAATGTAATTGGAGATGTATTTTTACATTGTCGTTGATAGTTGTTGTGTTGAAGTTGTGTATTATCGGGTCGTTGTATGTCCATGCATCATATCATATGAGTTGTATGTTGAAATGTAAAAGGAGGTGTACTTTTACATAGTTGTGGTAAGAGGGGGTCTACTCTTACTTAGATGTTCGGTTGGCATCTATTGTTGTTGTTATGGTACCACATGCATATATGTGTCAGGTATAGGCGCATTGCATATTGAAATGTTATCTTATTGTGATGTGTGAACGATGTTTGTGGGTGGTAAGTGTGCTCAATGAATGCTAGTTGTGAAAATTGAATTGTTGTGTGATTGAATATTTGGAAGTTAAATTGTTCATGCAACTATCTGAGAATTAATTTGGATTCATATGTCAATTTATTATTTATTGATTATGATTAATGTAATGCTTACCCCCAGTGGTTTCGACCGCCTACCTATCTGTATGGATGGGTAGACGTTGTGCAGGATTAGTTGATTGGTGAGTTACTTGCTGGATGTTTGGATGACGGGAGCTTTCTCCGTTGTCGTGTCGGAGTCGTAGGTCTAGGCTCTGATTAGGCTTTAGTGTCTGTTTGTTGTTTTCGGATTCTGTTGCTATGTTGTTGATATTGTCCACTTGTCGGACTTGGAGGATTTTTATATGATGATGTATTTTGACCATGACATGTATATATTGGAGATTTATGAATTATATTCCGCTGTGACTGTTGAGATATGATATATATATATATATATATATGATTGGATTTTTGGATTTTGTGCTAGACGTAGCGTCTATTTCTTGAATATTTGTTATATTCACTTGTTTTATAGCTTTAATAGAAATAGGGCGTTACAATACCTACCCTTGAACGTCGGCGGACTGTTTCGCAAGAAATGATCAAGCCTCCGCTCCTCAGCTTCTCCAGGATCACGATGACCAACCGCCGCCTGCTCGTTAGCCTGAGCCAACACCTGTGCCATTGCAGTCAAAGCCTCTGCTATTGCTCCATCATCTCTACCATCAGCCATCTCACGACTACACAAAACCAACCAACAGATAAGAACAAAAGCACAACAAGACAAGTATCGAAGGTACTCATTACCATTCACATAATAACAGGAAAATTCAATGAATGTTAGTCCGGACAAGACTGACCACGGCTCTGATACCAACTTATAACACCCTATTTCTATTAAGCGATAAAATACGCGAATATAGCAAATATTCAAGAAATAGACGCTACGTCTCAACAAAATCCAACAGACATGCATATAAAATTCTCAACAGTCGCAGCGGAAATAATTCATACATCACCAGAATTTACATGTCATAAAAACAACATCAAATCATAAATGAAATCTCTGAAATCCGACAATGAATAAAACTCCTCAACATAATCAATACATAAATCCAAAGACAACTGACACCTAATCAGAGCCTAAAACTTAGACTCTACAACCGACAATGGAGATCAGCTCCCGCTATCCAAGCAAAACATCAAGCAACTCACTGAAAGCCAACTAATCCTGAGCAGCGTCTACCCATCCATACAGACAGGTAGGAGGTCAAACCACTGGGGCTAAGCTTTACATTAATCATAATCAATGAATAATAAACTGACATAAAGAAATCAATTCAATTCTCAAATAGTTTGCATGAATAATTAACTTCCATATATACATTCATACAACCAATCCAAGTATCACAAGCAAGTACTCATCAAACATACTTATCACCAACAAACATTAGTCACATACCACCACAAGATTTCATTTCAATATGCAATGCGCCTATACTCGACACATATATGCATGTGGTACCGTAACAATAACCATTAGATGCCAACCGCACATCTATGTAAGACTACACCTCCTCTTACAACCAACTATGTAAAAGTACACCTCCTTTTACATTTCATATGACTCAATATGATATGATGCATGAACATACAACAACGACCCGATAATGCACAACATAACAACCACCAACGACAATGTAAAAGTACACCTCCAATGTAACAACATTTGCATTATCAAGTATTCATGTCCACACATTCAACAAATCACAATTCAAATAAGAGTCATCAACATGGATCAACATACATCAACATCAACTACGCAATATATCTCAACAATTCCATATACTTTCAAAAATCAAGTAAAGTGGAACAATACAATGCTTTATGATTACATCATATTCAACCATCAACAATCATCCACATATCCTCAATTAATCATATAAAACCATTCACAAAAGATTTACAAGGTAATCGGCTCAAAGGAACCATTTTCAACCAAGTTCGCCTATCGTTATCCCATTTTCAAAATAATTGAAGCTATTGAACCAAAACTAAGTCAACAAGAACCAATGCCTCAACTAAGTATACCTCTAGGCTACATATAAGTGCAGTAGAGTATACAATTACGTTTCACTGGCTAAACACGACGAATTCATGAGAATCACAAAGTTCGTCTCTCTTTGTCACTTTTCAAGAAAATCTCATTTTCAAAGCAAAACAAGTTAAGACTTGATGAAACCAATCACAACCATTTTAAAAAATCATATAATCAGTATACAACCGTAACCCTACTCTAATTCTTTGAGAAAACGAGTTTCGGAAAAATCGGCGTTCTTGGACCATTTTTCAAAAGTTAAGTTCAAAATCACAAAATCAAGTCCAATCCCATCTATGTGATGTTCCAGTAGGTTAAAGAGTGAAAACAGTAGTTAAACATGTCGAAAAAAGCATATTAGAAAGTTCGGATCGGACCCCAAATACCCAAAACAACAAAAATGGAGTATATTGTTTCTGGCAATCCTGCCCGGCACGCCATCTGTCGCCGTGACGGGAATTGCACAGAACAGCAACCCTGTTCTTGTGTTTTCCCTTACGGGAATCCACTATTTTCAACCCCAAATTCCCAATTTTGATTCCCTTGACCCCAAATTTGTCCCAAAAGTTTATCTATACATTTATAAAAATAAAAAGGCACTCAAATCCATATAAAACTTGAATCAAAACATCATTTTATCACAAATCATCAATCAACCTATTTTTCATAAAACTTCTAAAAACAACTCAAATTCACACCATAACTCTATAATTATGATTACCCAATGTTTCAATCATCAACAACAACAACAACATCTAATCATGAAATTATCCACAATTAAACAACCACAACTTCATTCTTCATCAATTTCACTCAAAAACATATCATATTCATATATACCGATTTTGACATACAAATTCAACAACAACAACACAATTATCATTCAATTCATGTACATAATCATATCATCACAATTAAGCACAGATTTCTACAACCAAAATCAAATTAACCACTTAACCACAATAAGTAATTATGCAAAGAATTAGGGTAGAAATTAAACTACAAGATTGTGATTAAAGTCTAACCCCTTTACCTTAATTCTTCACAAACTCAAACTAGGGCTTCACTTTAGCTCCGATCCTTGAAGCTCTACCTTCCTCTAGCTCTCTCTAGCTTTCCTTCTTCAAACCCTTCTCTTTTCTCTTGCTCTTTCTCTCTCTACCTCTTCTCTCAAAATTGTGAAAATGATTATGTAAACCCTATTTTCTGTAAACACTACAGTTTATATAGGTTCTACATAATTGGGCTCAACGCACAATGCCTTAATGGGCCTAACCTATTACTAATCTAATTCAAAATGTTACTACTTACTTAACAGTAAAATATAGTAACGGTCACCTACCGGTTAAAAATAAATTACTACCCCTCCAGTAACTTAGTAAAATAACAATTCTCACTAAGCACTAAAAATAATCCTCATCAAAATTACTAAATTACCCTTACTCACAAAATGACCAAAATACCCCTCAGTCCAAAATGACTAAAATACCCTTCTAACACCAAATTCTACAATTTCCAACCGAAAATACACATAGAGGCAATTAATCACATAAGTGCACATATAAACATACATAAAAACAATTAAAAATGAATCTAGCAAAAAATTGGGCTGTTACATTTATATCCAATGGTGTGATTTGAATACTCTGTGTTCAATGGATAAGATGTTCTGTTGGCATCTTAAGGTGACGACCTTTGTTGGTGATGGTACCGCATGCACTTAGGTGTCATGTATAGGCGCATAATGCATTCTTACATGTGTCCTATGTGTACATATGCTTGGTGATTGAATGTGATTGGTACTTGAATGAGATTGGTGAATCATAAATTGATGATGTTGTGAAATCATGTATGTCATTAAAGTTGGATTATCTAATGTGTAATTAATTGAAGTTCAATTCAATGCTTATCCTTCCAATTATTTATGTTGATTATGATTGATATGAAGCTTACCCCTAGTGGTTTTGACCGCCTACCTGTTTGTATGAATGGGTAGACAAAGTGCAGGACTAGTTGCTTTCGGTGAGTTGCTTGGTGATTGCTTGGATAGCGGGAGCTAATCTCCGTTATCGGTTCTTTAGAGTCTTATATTAGGCTCTAATTAGGTGTTGGTTTTATGATATTCTGGACTTATTTATGTTATGGAGATTTTACCCATTTGTCGGGTTTTGGAGATTTTATTTATGGATATATGTTGATCTTATAACATGTATACTTTGGTGATGTATGATTTATATCTGCTGCGACTGTTGAGAATTTTTATAAATGCATGTTGTAGGAATATTTGTTGAAGACATAGCGTCTATTTCTTGAATAAATGTTTTATTCGCGTGTTTTATCGCTTTAATAGAAATAGGGCGTTACACTCACGTGCCATCATAGTCTTTACACATGGCAGTCAAAAACCAAAGGTCAATTCCCCTCAATCTCATCCCGGGACATGGGCATTAATTGTGGAATGACAAACGACCAACTCTCAGACGAGGGAATCTCTTTTGTCTTTGGGTAATGTAGGCGAACACAACAATTTCGAATAGAGGCCCGCAACCAGATTACTTCGGTGTTACAAGGCAAACACACAAGAAAGATCAGCGAGCACTAGCCCTCGTACACATCATTCTTAAAAATTCCAAATGCCAGGTACACAGTTTAGAGAGGGGTTCACTTAGGTCGAATACAGAGCCCGCCCTACGTACTACATACAACACTTCCCTAGTGTGTCATCCAGCTCTCTGAACAAGCACGTTCAAACCAACACAGGGGCCGCCACGATCAGCCCCCCCTCCCCCGACCATGCTTACGTAATCACTATTTGACAAGAGCAACGACTTAGGGGCTACTGTTCTGGACCGGTCAAAGACCTGGGCTTAAGCCACTTAGGCCCAACAACAAATCAAGCCCAAATGCCGCATTTGGCAAAATTACTCGCGACACACCCCTTCCCCGCGAGGGGGGGGGGGGGGTATATGGAGCAAAGGAGAATAGTTCAAATGTCCTGCAACGTTCGGCAACGTCTCTCTACCCACGTTCCCGCGAATATCTCACTGGCGGTTACACTTCTTATGATTTCGTAACCGCCGGTCAGACGTGTGCCTTACAATGACTCTGCATTCACCCACCTCTATAAATAGCAAGCTCCTCGAAACCTCCAAGGGAGAATCTTCTTCACTCTAAAACCCCCCATTCTGAACCACTACTGACTTGAGCGTCAGAGTGTCTGCAGGTACACACCCCCCATTCGGTCCAACGCTCGCTGAAGTTCTCTCACCACCGTAACCACCATCTTCAACCAAGCACCAGCAGCCACCTTCTGATCAGGTACGATCAGTTGTACTTTCCATGTTGATCCTATATTTTCTACCAATGTACAAGCCACAAACTTTATCATTCATAAGACATCTTGTAAAGAAAATATTTTTCTTTTGATTGTTTTCCATGAAATAGCACTAAAAAATTGAAACTTTTGATTTTTTTTTTTCTTCTCATTTTTTCCCTTAGATTAACAAGGTTTGTATGATAACCTTGAAGAAAGAACGACAAGGAACAATCGTGAATAAAAGGTAATGAAATAGGAAATTCAAGGAACTGGAATAGAGTACCCAAATATTATTCAATGAAAAGAAACAAATGCAAAATATAACAAGGTATTGGAACAATAATATAACAATTAACAAGCAATTTCAAGGAATTGGAACAGTGAAATAAACAAATCAACAAGGAAAATTAGATCAACAACTTACACCCTTTCCCAATTTTTTTTTTCCTTCTGTAATGCTATCTTTTTTTTTGTTTATATATTCTTTCCTTCTTTTTTTTTGTTCGATTCTTTTTTTTTTTTTGCTGTTACCACTTTTTTTTTGGGAATAGGAAGATTAGAAAAGGTGATATTGATACTGCACGATTTAAAATATAATTGACTCAAAGGAATAAAACAAGAAAAATGAAATAAATAAAAATTGTGATACCCTTTTTTTGTTTTTTAAGAAAAAAATTTAAGATAGATAACACCTGATTTCAAGAGCCGAAGCTCTGATACCAATTGATATGAGACCCGGGAGGACCGTCTTGAAAGTAGGCAAGGAACTTGACCCTAACCGCGACCTGCCGGTAGAACCAACACTATAAAAGTTCTTATCCCAAGAACAAAGGAAAAATTCTCACAATAGAGAAAACTCAAATATATTAATCTTCAGATTGTGATTTGAGAAGTACATGAGCTTCTTATTTATAGCCTAAGCTTGAAATACTAGAAATAAATTTCCACTACCATGCATTTACCAAATACTCCCTCCGGTCACATTTATAAGCAAAAAATCACTTTTTAGGTTCATTCAACACCTAATGTATTTGGTCCATAATATATATCAAATACATTAAGTATTCAATGAACTTAAAAAGTGGTTTTTTGCTTATAAATGTGACCGGAGGAAGTACATAGATAAGTGTATGTTTATTACCTAGAAAGTAGGCACTAACTTAATTAAAACTAGAAAGCCGACCCGTGCGCCGTACGGGTCTTATGAGCTGTAAGATCTTTGCTAACAATGAAATGAAATAAATTACTCATGAAAAAGTACATCACATAGTGATAATATTGTGCCATACAATAAAACTAAATGGGATGATGGAAACGGTAGATACCAAAGGTCTCATATATTGCTTTAAAGTACTCCCTCCGTCCTACTCCCTCCGTTCCTTTTTAACTTTCACTTTTAGGGAAATTTTTTGTTCCTATTTAACTGTCACTTTCAAAGTTCAATGCAACATTAAATATTATTTTACCAATATTACCCTTATATATTTATTGCGGAGATAGAAACATATGAAATGAAATATTAAATTAATAAGGTCATAGTAAAAGCAAAAACAATTGTATCAAAAGTAACAACATTTATTGATTGTCTTGGTTTGTGTAAGATGTGAAAAAGTGACAATCAAAAAGGAACGGAGGTAGTAAATTATAAGCAAAAAAAAACCTATTTTCTTTGTCCTAAATTATAAGCAAAAAAGACCAACTTTTATCATATTTAATTATGTTTTTTCAAAAAATTATCTTTTTCAAAGAAAAATTAATTGCAAAGTGCATTCAATTTGCTCTCTTTTTCATTTTCTCTATAATCAACTACCAATGAAAATTGTTTTTACATCTTCCTATAAAACTTATTTCAAAGATAATACAAAAAACTATGTTACAAACTACTATGTTTTAGTTTTCTTAATAAGTGTGTTTATTTTTATTTTTTTTTGCTTATAATATGGGACGGAGGGAGTATTGAATAACCACCAAGAATTAATGAGGATATTGAAAACGACAGGAAAATTACTTGACAACCAACACTCAGTAAATACACCTTTTATCAATGTACTTCTGTTCACGGTTAACTATGACTATGTTCACAGAGCAAGTATTAATGTATATAGTGGGGAAATCCAACAACACAAGCCTTATGAAACGAATCTGCCATCTTATAATTAATCGTGTGCCAAATAATTGCAAACCTTGAGAATTGGCTTAGTCACAACCAAAACAATACTCCTCCCTCCAATATTAGATTTTGTTTGACAATGTGCAATGGTAGAAACTAAAAGCACAACCAGGAGTATTGTATGGAACCGTTTGGAAACTTAAACAACAACCAGAAGTATTGCACGGCACAGTCTGGTAGGTGTGTATTTATAGAAGAAGAAATAATGTTGTGTTTTCTTCAACTATGCATGGCTCTGATTTATAGTGAGAAGGAATAGAGTATGGGGAGCAGATCCTCTCCCGTGTACAGTTTCTCCTGTGAAATCACAACCACTATTTCACCATTCCCACATGCAGTCATAACCAATTGAAGGGCCAGGATGTTCACTGGACAATATCCAGTTGAAAGCCCACTGGAGAGGATTGAAAACAGATAAATATCTGAAGTGAAGTGCATACTCACTTCAGATAAATGCAGATAAATATCACCTATCAGAAATATCTGAGTGCATGGATAGGTGAAGTGCATTGAAAACAGATAAATATCTGAGTGGAAATTAATATTGCCTGGAATATACAAAAGGTCGCGTTAACTATCAGAAATAAATTGAAATTGAAAATACTATTGGAAAAATAATATAGAGCCTAAAAAAGTAGAAAGTCATCAACAACATAACTCATTTACCGCACTAATATAGAGCCTAAAAAAGTGGAAAGGCACATAACTCTCATTTACTGCACACGTATTGGAAGTGTTGCAACAAACTTCCAAAACAATTTGAATTTCAAATTTCAAAATTAAAAGGAGGAAAAAATTAGGGTTGTTTAGCAAGCATTAATTACATGGAATTAGAGGAAAAAATTAGGTTTAGTGATAAGCAAGACCTAATAAGATTTAAGAGTAAGTGATTCTTACTAGCCACCATAATAACTTAGAGCACTATTTTGAAGCATTTGGAGAGGCTAGGAGAATACAAAAGACCATCTAAAAATCCACCCAAAAATAAAAATGAAAATTACTCCCTCCGGTCACATTTATAAGCAAAAAACAACTTTTTAGGTACATTGAATAACTAATGTATCTAACCACGTTTATAAACTAGATACATTAGTTATTCAATGTACTTAAAAAGTTGTTTTTTGCTTATAAATGTGACCGGAGGGAGTACTTATTAAAATGGAGAAAATTGGACTTTTAATTGTTGTTTTATTCAGCATTAATCAGCACACTAAAGTTTCTTGTCATGTGAATTTCTTATAGGGTTTCCTTCCACATGCTTAGTGAACTCTTGATCTCATCAAACAAGATGCATCTTCTTTTTGGTAGCTCATTCCATGAGAACTCCACAATTAAGCGTGCTTGACTTTAAGCAATTTTGGGATGGGTGACCTACTGGGAAGTTTCCCTGTAAGTGTGCGAGTGAGGACAAAACACGCTGAAAAGACTTGTGTTGATTTGTGGGGTCATTCGGCAATCCTGAAAGCAGTCTGGGGTGTTACAAATGGTACCAGAGCAGACCTCTCCTAGTACGATGTGGTTCAGGGACGAACCAAGCGGAAGCTGGTGGGCATGTAACGCCCCCACTTGGTGGGCATGTAACGCCCGAGGCTGGTGAGGGCGGGGAGTTATCCGGCTCCTATAACAGCCCGATTTTTCGCTAGATTTATTTTATTATTTATTTAATTGCTTTTGTGTTTGCTTGTATGTGCTTGTATGTGATTATTTGCCTCTGCGTGTATTTTTGGTCATTTTGAGAGTAGGGGTAATTTTGTAATTTTGCTGAGGATTATTTTTAGTGCTTAGTGTGAGTGGTTATTTTACTAAGTGCTAGGGAGTGGTAGTGAATTGTTTTTTTTACCGGTAGGTGACCGTTAGTATCACATTTTACCGTTAAGTGAGTAGTAACATTTTGAATTAGATTAGTAATGGGTTAGGCCTGTTAAGACATTGTGAGTTGAGCCCAATTAGGTGGAACCTATATAAACTCTAGTGTTAGAGGAAAATAGGGTTTACCATCATTTTTCAATATTAAGAGAAGAGGTAGAGAGAGAAAGAGTAAGAGAAGAGAAGGGTTGAAGAGGAAGCTAGAGAGAGAGCTTAAGCGTGCACTTCCTGGAGTTTCTGGAAGTTGGACGCTTAAGCGTGCAGAGGACGCTTAAGCGTGCAGCACCCAGTTTAGCCATTTTTATTTCTTCGCTTCGTGCACTTGGGGACCAATCCGGGTTTTCTAAAATGTTTCTTTTGACTTGTTAAACCTCTGTTTGTACTCTTAATCCTACTGGAATTTCATTTGAATCAGATTGGACTTGAATTTGTAAAAATTCTCTAACTTTTGAAAAATGGTCCAAAACGTCAATTTTTCGGAAACTCGTTTTTCTCATGGAATTGAAGTAGGATCGAAGTTGTATAATGTTTATATGATTTCTAAAATTGATTGAGATTGGCTTCATCAAGTCTTAACTTGTTTTGCTTTGAAAATGAGAAATTCCTTGAAAAATGATAAAGAGACACGAACTTGAGTTTTTCATGATTTCATCACATTTGGCCGGTGAAACGCCAAAGTATCCTCTACTGCACTCACATGTGTCCTAGATGTATACTTAGTTGAGGCATTGAATCTTGTTTACTTGGTTTGGTTCAATAACTTCAATTATTTTGAAAATCAGATAAGATAGGCGAACTTTGTTGAAAACGGTTCCTTTGAACCAATTACCTTGTAAATCTTTTGTGAATGACTTTATATGATTAATTGAGGATATATGAATGGTTGTTGAAGGTTGAATATGATGTTTATCATAAATGTTGTATTATTCCACTTTGCCTGGTTTATGAGAAGTATGTGGGATTGTTGTGAGATCTTGTGTAGTTGATAATGATTTATGTGATGATGACTCATATGTGAATTGTGATTTGTTGAATCTGTGTGGACATGAATACTTGATAATGCAATGTTGTTGAGCTAGTCAATGTAATTGGAGGTGTACATTTACATTGTCGTTGGTAGTTATATGTTGAAGTTGTGCATTATCGGGTCATTGTTGTATGTCCATGCATCATATCATATGAAGTTGGTTGTGACATGTAAAAGGAGGTGTACTTTTACATGGTAAGAGGAGGTGTGCTCTTACTTAGATGTGCGGTTGGCATCTAATGTTGTTGTATGGTACCACATGCATGTATGTGACGAGTATAGGTGCATTGCATAATGAAATGAAAGCTTGATGTGATATGTGGATGTTGGTTGTTGGTGATAAGTGGATGCTTGCTTGTAATATTTGGATTGGTTGAATGGATGTATACTTGGAAGTTAATTGTTTATGCAACTATTAAGAATTAATTTAACTTCTTTATATCCAATTATTATTTATTGATTATGATTATTGTAATGCTAACCTCCAGTGGTTTTTGACTGCCTACCTGTCTGTATGGATGGATAGAGGCTGTGCAGGAGTAGTCCACTTGTGGTGAGTGCTTGGATAGCTAGAGTTAGCCTCCGCTATCATTTTGGAGTTATAGTTTAGGGCTCTGATTAGGTTGAGTCAGTGTCTTTTGGTTGTGTTGGACTTATTTTATTTATTTGAGATGTACTGATTGTTGAGGTTAGAGAATTTTCTTATGATGATGTATTATTGACCATGGCATATTTATGTTGGAGATTTTGTATATGAATTTTATCCGCTGTGACTGTTGAGATATTCTATCTAGATATGCATGTTGAGTTTTTGGATTATGTGAGACGTAGCGTCTAATTCTTGAATATTTGCTACATTCGCATGTTTTATTACTTTAATAGAATTAGGTCGTTATAAATTGGTATCAGAGTCGTGGTCAGTCTTGTCCGGACTAGTATCCGTTGAATTTTCCTGTTTGTATGCGAATGGTAATGAGTTACCTTCGATACTTGTCTGGTTGTGCTTTTGTTCTTATCTGTTGGTTGGTTTTGTGTAGTCTTGAGATGACTGGTGGTAGAGATGATGCGGCGATTGCGCAAGCTTTGGCTTCGATGGCTCAGGTGTTGGCTCAGACTAACGAGCAGGCGGCGGTTGGTCATCGTGATCCTGGAGAAGCTGAGGAGCGGAGGCTTGATCGTTTCTTGCAAAACAGTCCGCCGACGTTCAAGGGTAGGTATGACCCGGATGTAGCTCAGACATGGATGCAGGCCATGGAGAGGATCTTTCGTGCTATGGTGACTTGTGAGGATCAGAAGATAAGATTGGCTACTCACATGATTGTTGAGGAGGCTGAGTATTGGTGGACCAATGCTAAGGGGAGGCTTGAGGCCGGTGGTGGAGCTGTGACTTGGGCTAGGTTCAAGATTGAGTTTTTGGGGAAGTACTTTCCTGAGGATTTGTGGACTAAGAAGGAAGTGGAATTCTTGAACTTGAAGCAAGAGAACCGTTCAGTGGCTGAGTATGCTGCCAAGTTTGAAGAGCTTTCAAGGTTTTGTCCGTACATCAATGTGGAGGATGCGATGGTTTCCAAGTGTGTGAAGTTTGAAAGCTGTTTGAGGCCCGATATCTACCAGTACATGTGTATTCAGGAGATCCGAGACTTTGACACTTTGGTGCATAAGTGTCGTATGTTTGACGATGCCGGAAGGGCTAAAGCTAATCATTACAAGGCTCAGCATGATAGGAAAGGAAAGGGTCATGGATTTGGGAAACCGTACAACAAGGACAAAGGAAAGAAGAAAGAAGGTGGTGGAGGCTCTGAGCCGAATGTTGCTGAGGTCAGGTGCTTCAAGTGTGGCACATTGAGTCATTTTGTTAATCATTGCAAGAAGGGAGAGAGTTGCTACAAGTGTGGAAAGGCGGGTCACAAGCCTTTTGAGTGTACTTATGTTGAGAAGGAGACCACTTGCTACAATTGTGGGGAGAAGGGGCATAGCAGTACTAAGTGTACCAAGCCGAAGAAGGCGGCGGGGAAGGTGTTTGCACTGAATGTGAAAGAGGTGGAGCATCTGGATAATCTCATCCGAGGTATGTGTTTTATCAATAGTACTCCTTTGATTGCAATTATTGATACTGGTGCTACTCATTCTTTTATCGCGGTTAGTTGTGTTGAGCGTTTGGGTTTGGTTGTGACTCTGTTGTCTCGAGGGATGGTTATCGATACCTCGGCTAGTGGTTCGGTAACTACTACCTTGGTGTGTGCAAATTGTCCTGTTAGTTTTGGCAATGTTGATTTTGAGTTGGATCTTGTGTGTCTTCCGTTGAAGCATATGGACGTAATTTTTGGTATGGATTGGATGTTGACTTTTGGTGTTAACATTAATTGTTTGACCAAGAGTATAACATTTTCTAAGCCGGTAGCTAAGGAAGGTGGGAAGTTCTTGACCGCGGAACAAGTGAAGAAGTCTTTGGACGGTGAAGCTAGTGTGTTTATGATGTTTGCTTCCTTGAAGGAAAGTAGTGAGAAAGGAGTTGGAGAATTGCCGGTAGTGCAAGAGTTTCCAGAAGTTTTTCCGGATGACATTACCGAATTACCGCCGGAGAGGGAAGTTGAGTTTGCAATTGATTTGGTACCAGGAGCGAGTCCTATTTTGATTGCGCCGTATCAGATATCTGCATCAGAGTTGGGTGAATTGAAGAAGCAGTTGGAAGAGTTGCTCGAGAAGCAGTTTATCAGGCCGAGTGTTTCTTTGTGGGGTGCTCCTGTGTTGTTGGTTAAGAAGAAGGATGGAAGCATGATGTTGTGTGTGGATTATCGGCAGTTGAACAAGGTGACAATCAAGAATCTGTATCCGCTTCCGAGGATTGATGATTAGATGGATCAGTTGGTTGGTGCGGAGGTGTTCACCAAGATAGATTTGAGATCAGGATATCATCAAATTAGAGTAAAGGCGGAAGATATATCAAAAACTACGTTTCGAACAAGGTATGGACACTATGAGTATTCTGTGATGCCATTTGGAGTATCTAATGCGCCAGATGTCTTCATGGAATATATGAATAGGATATTTCATCCTTTTCTGGACCGTTTTGTGGAGGTGTTTATAGATGATATTTTGGTGTATTCGAAGTCGGAGGAAGAGCATGCCGAGCATTTGAGGATTGTGTTGGGTGTCTTGAAGGAGAAGAAGTTGTTTGCTAAGTTGTCGAAGTGTGAGTTTTGGTTGCAGGAAGTGAGTTTTCTTGGTCATATGATTTCTAAAGGTAGTATTGTCGTGGATCGTCAAAGGTTGATGCAGTGTTGCAGTGGGAATCACCGAAGTCTGTTTTTGAAGTTAGGAGCTTTCTTGGTTTGGCAGGTTATTATCGGAGGTTCATTGAGGGATTCTCCAAGTTGGCGTTGCCATTGACGCAGTTGACTCGGAAAGGGCAAGCTTATGTTTGGGATGCTAAGTGAGAGAAGAGTTTCCAAGAGTTGAAGAAGAGGTTGACTTCAGCTCCAGTTTTGATTTTGCCGAATCCGAAGGAATCATTTGTTGTGTATTGTGATGCTCCTAAGATGGGTCTTGGTGGTGTGCTTATGCAGAATCGTCAAGTTGTGGCTTATGCTTCGAGGCAGTTGAAAGTGCATGAAAAGAATTATGTGACTCACGATTTAGAATTAGCGACCGTGGTGTATGTGTTTAAGATTTGGAGGCATTATCTGTATGGTTCTAAGTTTGAGGTGTTCAATGATCATAAGAGTTTAAAGTACTTGTTTGACCAGAAGAAGTTGAATATGAGGCAAAGAAGATGATTGGAGTATCTTAAGGATTTTGATTTTCAGCTAAGTTATCATCCTGGGAAGGCGAATGTTGTTGCTGATGCTTTAAGTAGGAAGTCGTTGCATATGTCTGCTTTGATGGTTAAGGAGTTGGAGTTGATTGAGCAGTTCCGAGATTTGAGTTTGGTTAGTGAGTTGACACCGGAGGGTATGAGTTTGGGAATGTTGAAGCTGACGAGTAATATTTTGGAAGAGATCAAGAATGGGCAGAAAAAAGATTTGGAACGTTCGAGATTCAAACTCCGAACACCACCAAAAAAAAAAGTAACAACAATTAATGAAAATCAAGTATCCTTAAAAAAAATGAAAATCAAGTAGAAACTACAATTTAACATATAAGGGCTTAGGCCCTCGTAGTTATAAAAAAAAAATACAATTTAACATATAATATTGTAAATGGAAATATTTCTTTATCTAGGGCCTATTAGTGATATAGTTACTTCATTTGTAGAAGATGTCTGTCTTTCAGAAGAAGGCTCTCCTTCGCTTGAGATATTTTTAATTAAGAAACCAGGTTCTTTTGGTTTAGGTAAAGTGTCTTCACTACTTAACATCACAATTACAGATGTCATGTTTGGTCTATCATCGGGATGTTGTTGTAGACATAAAAGACCAATTTGAATGCAACGCAATGCTTCAGATTCAATGCACGAGTCCCTTAAGTAATCATCAATCAATTTGAGTGGAGTTCTCTCTTTCCACAATCTCCACGCCTACAAAAGTTTAATATCTATCATATATTACCATGATGTAAAAAAAGAATTGAATTTAGTGGTACTTACATATCCAATAAGATTATGATCGTTTTCTTGATAGCTAAGTGCCCTGTTTTTCTTTCCACTAATAATTTCTAACAACAATACGCCAAAGCTAAATACATCTGATTTTATAGAAAATAATCCATCAGTGGCATATTCTGGTGCCATATAACCGCTGCAAGGAAACAACCAATAAATTTTCAGATGTTTAATTATTTATACAAATAAGTTATTATGTTTTAAGATACTTACTATGTGCCAACTATTCTGTTTGTTCTCCCCTCGATTTGATCACCTCCACACATTCTAGCTAAGCCAAAATCTGAAATTTTTGGGTTCATATCACTGTCTAATAAAATATTACTGACTTTTAGATCTCTGTGTATGATCCTTAATCTTGAATCTTGATGAAGATAAAGAAGACCCCGAGCAATTCCAAATAAAATGTTAAAGCGTGTAGACCAATCTAACAATTTACTCGAAAATGTATCTGAAAAAAGTGTTCAATAAGTTCATTAATCATTTCTTTGCAACAACAAAAAATTTTACTAAGTTTATGTTAGATCAAATATTACACTTCGCAAAAAAAAAAAAAAATACTAACCAAAAAGAAATGAATCGAGACTTTTATTGAGCATGTATTCATAGATCAACATTTTCTCATCTCCTTCGATACAACAACCAACAACTTTAACAAGATTTCGGTGTTGAAGTTTAGCACATAATATAACTTCATTTTTAAACTCCTTTTGTCCTTGTCCAGAACTCCTTGAAAGCCTTTTGACAGCAATTTCTTGTCCATCGAGCAATGTACCCTATATATTATTTATAATTGAATTTTTTTATAAATAATGAATTTCACTGTTTCTATTTTATCCATACTACTAGAAATTTTGTAAGTTATTCACACAATAAAAACATGGCATAAATTTACCTTGTATACTGGTCCAAAACCGCCTTCCCCAAGCTTGTTGTCATAAGAGAAGTTATTTGTTGCCTTGCGTATTGTAGCTTGATCAAAGATGGGAAGCTCAAAATCTTCATGTGTTTCTTCATCATTCTCTTCTGACCTTGTGATCTTCTCTATTTTCTCTTTTAATCAATGCCATTTAAAACAAGAGGAGTGTTATTTTAGCAACCCAAAACCTACAACTTATTCCACACCGTATAACCCTGAAGGCACAATTCAAGCTGGCACGCATTCCAAGGTAAAACAAAATGTTTAAAAAATTCAACTTATATTACCTAACCGTAGCAAAATACGGTGTGAACAACCAAAAGGGTTGTTCATTTATCATTTCCTGTTAAAACAAAATGTAACTTGATTGAAAAGTTAGCACATGAAACAACATTACGTCTATATTTTTTTTAACTAATATAATTTTTGAAGAAAAAATATATAATTTAAAACAAAACGTCATTTTGATATATAATGTATTATTACTATTTTAGTCGAATGCTAATGAGTGCCCTTGAGGCATTGATTAAGGTATTAAAATTAGTAAGTTTGCATCAAAAAGCGATATGATTATTGCCAAGACACAAGTAAAAGTTCATGTTTCCGAGGCAAAATTTCTATTACTGGATTCCTTAACCAATACTCTTAGGACATGTAATTAGCAAGACCCTTATTATCATTATATGGAGTTTACATGTTAGTTAAGCGACTAATCTCCATCAATAAGACAATAGGATTCACCTTTTATTCTAATAAAATTGCATTGAATATTTAACTATGATAAATGTTATGAACACTCTCAATTATTCACTTAATGCATGGAATTAATATCGAAACTACATTTTAAAAATAGATTTCACTTAAAGTCATGAGAGCAAAATTAATTTCAGATAGCAGTACTCAGTATTTTCGCACTCTTTTCAATTATACACCGTGTCTGTGAGATATATTTAATGTGTCCAATTCATTAGTTTCATAATCTTGAGAAATATAAAAGTTCGTATGGCTAAGAAACTTACCTTTATACTTTGCCTTTGTTATATAAATGTAGGTGAATGCCAACATCACAAGGACTACTGAAATTGTAATTGAAACCGACAATACTACTGTTTTGGTATGCCCATTTTTATCACCTGCGATTATGGGTCAAGAGAGAAACAAAGCACATGTGATGTGATTTCCAAACAAAATCAATGATCCTCTGCATAAGTAATGTATTAGTATTAACAAAAGAAAAATGTATAGTGCGCATCGTGTGGAGTGTATACATTTAGAGTAGTGTTACCAACACTCTCTTTCCAATTTTCTCGAACACTCACTTTCTTCTCAGATGAACTTCATATATGCCCTGTGCATTAGAAATGGGTCTTACATAAAGTGATGAGACTCACATAAATTTCACTATATAAAAGAGTGAATGTTGGAAAAAATGTTGAAAAGAGAATGTTGTTATATGAGTGTTAGCTACTATCAGGTGTACACATATCATTGTTAAAAAAAAAAAAAAAACTATGAAAGCCTTTACGTACCAATATATGAAGCGTCCATTCGAACATATAAATCTTTTCCACTTGGTGAAACTCTCAGATCAAGAAGATCACCAAACCAGATAGAACAACCATTATTTGTTCCAGTTGAGTCTAAACTTGAGTAAGCAGTGCAAGAACAATTTTGCAAACATCTAGCCTTGCAATCTTCAAGTGTCATTTTCTCATCAATCCAAGAATGTGTAGTATCTGGCATTTTCATCCCAACAATTCTTTTAAACCCATCTCTCTTTTTGTCCCCACAACTCCAATTACCATTACGCACACATCCACCTGTCCAGTCCATTGCATTCCACTGTTGTGGCGATTTCGCCTTAAACCCATCTAAACATTGACACATAGGTGATGCATCAAGCACACACTGTCCATTTTCCCCACAGACATTGTATGCATCACAACTATCTTGTGGTAAGATTTGGTAAATCTTCCATATTTTGGATTCTGGAATCCAAATGAGGCGTTGACGAAGGGAAACTGTTTCGTTAAAAACAATTATCGAAACCACAGAACTATTCTTGAGTGTGAACATATAATATACCTCGTCTTCATTGTTGACAAACTCAAAATTAAAAAGTGGATTTTCTTTGAATCCAATTATTCCACTAGATCGAGGACCGGTCCATGGTGCTGTCCTATAGAGTTTTGTTGAGCCTTTCCACATAAAGCTTTCAGGGTTTGGAGTTAATACCATAGCTGAAGAAAGCTCACCTAAAGATGGATCATCCCAATTTTTCCATGCAGTTAAACGCCTCTCAAGACCCCTTTTTTTGTCCCATCCAGTCTTCATTCCTGGTAATATTGTATCACAAGGATAATCAAAACTCTGCCACACAAAATTTTCTTCGCGGTTGTTTTTAAGTACTAAATTTCCATTGTCCAAGAGTTGCACAATTGGACTCGAAATCGAAACCTTTGTTATTGTTGTTGTTGTTGTTGTGTTTGTTGTTGACCATAAAAGAGATTGATTTTGATCGAGAAGTACAAGATTTCCATCTTGACTTATGATCAACTTGCTAGAAGTGTCTTTTATTGGATTGTCGCGATTGGCAACCCAAACAACTCTTCTAACAGGGATATTTTTGTACCAAATTCCAACGTAGCGGTTGTTGGAGTTACCAGGATTGAAGAAACCCAACTCAAAGGTTCCATCCTTAGAAACCAAGGTGCTGCCATCAAAAAGTGACTGTGATTGTGTAATAGTATCGGTTGCAGTGGAAATTTTGGAGAAGAATAATAGTAACTTTGTAATAACAAGCATGGTAGGAAGAAGGGTCATTTTGTATTTTGTGTTGATTTAGGAGATATAATTAATTGAAGAAATTTATGTATATATAGATAGTGATATTGTAATTTCGTCAATTGAAGAAATTTCTCTGCAGCTGAGGAAGTATACAAGTCATTGCGTAGTTGTTGACTTGTTGACTTAACTTTGAAAATATTGTCAATTTGTTGATTTATTCATTACGTGCGACTAGTTAGTTTGAAAATATTTTGTCAATTCTTCATTCAACTTTCTCCATTAATTATCTCTTTCACACCTCTTTAATACTAACTATTGTCTTTAACTAATGACTCTGATATTTTCATCATTCCTACTTTTCAAACATCATCAACTTAACTGTACTTAATTTTAATTTATATCTTTTTTACAATCACAAAGTTCAAAAATTTACATTTGAGATTGAGAGGTTACTAAGGTATTATGACCTGACTGTGTGCATAAAAGTCTAATACCACTAAACAACATTGATACTTATGATAATTGCATGCATATAAAATAAAAAGGGTAGCCGTATCCTTATAACCCCAAAACACGTGATCAAATTTTATTCAAGAAACCATGTATACCATGTCCATGCATATTATATCTCTCCAGATAAACATGAATTGCATTATTACTAGAAGAAATTATGGAGTTTTTTGTGTCTCTATTTGTTTATATGAGATGTATTTTTGGATAAAGAACTCTCTTATAAACGTGTATTCATAGCTCTATATTTAGATCTAAATTGTTCAAAAACATTAATCCCTAAAAAAAAGAACAAGGTAACAAATCCTAAAATTAATCTAACAAACTTTCAAAAAAAAATAAAATTGAAAGGTAAATAAAGACTACATAAAAACCAAAGCATAACAAAGATACAAACAGGAATTCCGTGGGCAGGGTATAAGGTATACCTAAGAAAAGTTATGGTTTCACCCAAACTCAAACCGGAGACCTTTTAGAGTGACATGATGGTAAAAAATTCTAACAAACTTTGAAATATAAATCATAATGATATCTTCAACAATACCTTATTTTTAATTAATGCCTAAATCTAAAACCAAACTTCTAAGATATTTAGGCATAATATTCTCAACAAGAAATATCATAATTAAGGTATTGAGCGAGTTCATCTGGAATAAAGTAAGATGTGTGATCTTGGTTGAATTGTGGTGCTGGAATCACTTGCTCATTTTGCATTTTGATGTAGTGTATCTTTGCTCGAGCAACTGCAAGTTGGATTTGAAGCTCACTAACCTGATTTTGCAAGTGATATATGGCTCCAGCACAACCATAAACTGGGTCACTCAATCTTGCATTTGCTTCATACACTAAACTGCTCACTGCACCTTCCCTTTGCTGAATCGGAAGATCCTGATGCATTGTATGAGAAAAAAATCATTTAGAGTCAAAATAGTACTGATAATAATTGTTAGAACAAGAACACAATGATTGATCAAGGTATTCAGCAGATTGTGTGTATGTCTCCAACAACATTGTTGTACTTTTTTACTATGCGGAAAAGTAAGGTTCAAGAGAGTACAAAAATATGTTCAAATGTTACGATTCAATCAATTTTCAAATTTACCCCTAAAAAATAATAAACACTTATCAGCACATATGAGTTATACTAATAAATAATTAACCATTAAAAAGGTTTTAAATCATACTTCTTTCTTATTGTAATCCTTTTCATTGCAAAACAAAAAAAATCAGAATCAAACCTGCATGATGTAGGGGGGTTTGATAGCTCAACTGGTTTAAGCTAAGGGGTAATGTATTAAAGGTTTAGGGGTCAAATTTTGATAAGGGAGAAAATACTAACAAAATAATTAACATACACATATTTGTCACTGAACAAAAAAAAAAGTGCATAATGTAGCCTCAATCGTGACTATATCTAGAAATGTAAAAAAAAAAAAAAAAGTGTTTGGCCGACTCATTAACCCGTAAATATTTAGGAAATTGCTTTTTAGGCAACCACGGGTTGCTCTTACATCCAGCGACAGTTAACTACTGTTTGATGATTTTTTTAAATTGGTTAAACTGATTTAAAAAGTGATTGGACCAATCTAAAAATTGTCGAACGACACTTAATAACCATTTTGTGGATGAATTAAAAAGTGATTGGACCAATCAAACCAACGGTAGTTTGATTTTTGAGCAATTAGAGGGCACCTAATGAACTACACCCAAATTTTTATGAGTTGAGTCGTGAAGTTCAACAAGGTCGATTCGATTTTGCTAGCCATTACAACAATCGATCCAACCATATTCAATCAATTTAGACTATTACTTTTTCCACCATATTCATTTCTCGAGCGCCCTATTTTTTTCCTTCCGAAAATGCCCTTGAGATTGTTAGATTTTAAAATCCGAACTGAGTTTTTCCTTTGTAATGAGGTGGAAAATGAGTTTTTCACCAATTTGTATTTTATAATCCGAAAACCTCAAAAAATAGGGCGCGTTACTTGAATTTTTCGGATTATAGAATCTGAACACCCCTAAACACTCTTTTTCTAGGGGAAAAACAGTTAGGATTATATAATCTGAACTGTATCAGCACAAATTTTGAACATATTTGTAACATGGATAGTCATTTTAAGGACACTATTATTCTTCCTAACTCTCATGGATAGTCATTTTAGGTCATTGTTAGTTATTCATAGTCATTTTAACTCTCATGAATTGCACGCTTAAAAAATTAATAAAATTGAGAAATATAGGAAAAAATTGATAAATTTTCACATTTTTTGAAAGAGTATTTTTTTGGAGAATGATAAATTAATTCTTATGATTAATATATTTTTAATTTTACTGATTTTATGGTCAAGGCCAAGTTTTGGAGCAATCTGATCAAGTAGCCTGAAAACCGGATTTTTGGTTAAGAACGGCTAACAATGACCTAAAATAACTATTCATGAGAGTTAGGAAGATTAATATTGTCCAGAAAATGTTAATGATCCATCCTAACTGAGTTCAGATTATATAATCCATCCTAACTGAGTTCGGATTATATAACTTTAACTGTTTTATCCCTTGAAATAGGGTGTTTATGAAGAAAAAATGAGTTTTTCACCAATTCGGATATTAAAATCTAAATTGCACAGGGGCATTTTTGGAAAAAGCACAAGGCGCGCGAGAATGACATATGGGAAAAGTAATAGTCATCAATTTATATGTTTTGGTATACTAAGCAAATCATGATTGGGTTGGACTAACCTATATGACAATTCTACTTGTATCGCATAACATAGACATTGTAACTTTAACAGTCGTGGCTTAGATCACAATTAGCCAACTATATTTTAAAATCCGATAATTATAAAATAATACTCCCTCCGGTCTCATTTATAAGCAAAATTCTACTTTTTAGATTCATTCAATAAATGATGTATGTGGTCTACAATATAGACTATATGCATCATTTATTAGATGAACCTAAAAAGTCAAAATTTGCTTATAATAGTGACCAGAGGGAGTAATTATTATATAAACAACTAAAAAGGGCAATTTTTTATTAAAAAAATACTA
Organism: Medicago sativa; assembly: GCF_051527215.1. Classification (NCBI taxonomy): domain Eukaryota; kingdom Viridiplantae; phylum Streptophyta; class Magnoliopsida; order Fabales; family Fabaceae; genus Medicago; species Medicago sativa. Next base: position 38,983,839 of record NC_140751.1, read on the forward strand.
CTCCCTCCGTTTCAAAATGAGTGTCGTTTTAGGTGTTTACACACATATTAAGAAATGCAATGATTAAAAGAAAGAGAATGGTTATTTTACCAAATTATCCTTATTAACTATTGGTTAGTTTTAAAAGTAATACTTTGGAAGTAGTGTAAAGAGTATTAATTGGAGGGTACAATTGAAAAGAAAAAGTTATTATTGCATTGGAAACTGAAAGCGACACTCATTTTGAAACAATTTTTTTTGGCTAAAGCGACACTCATTTTGAAACGGAGGGAGTACTAAAAAAGGTAGTTTTGTAAAAAAGAAAGCTAAAAAAAGGTAATGAATAGAAAAAACTTAGAAAAGGCAAAGAGTATTAAATACAAATTCATAAGGTTTCTCTTTTATGTTTTTTATATCCGGAAGTTGGCGATTGCTCAATAAAGTTCTCAAATTGTTCACCATCGGATCACAATTTTTATGGTAATTTTTGTGAGTAGAACCCCATTAAGTGGTAACAACCAATAGTTACTTTTCTGAAAATATGAGCAATTTGATGAAACTTATTGAGCAATTAGCTATGAAGTTTTAGGAATAGAACCTAAAATATGTCTACAAAAAATCTCTACATTCCTCGCTTTTTTCTTTTGGTCTCAAAAAAGGCCAAACATTTTATTCACAAACTATTCAATATAACAAAAGAGAATAAACACATAATACAAACGAGAATAACAATATAAACAACTAATCTTGGGTTATTTGATAAACACATTTTATAAGCACTTTAATCATCTAAAAAGTAAATGGAACACTAAAAAGAGTACGAGGTACCTGCAATATTCTGCCAACGTTGCTAGCGCCAAAAACCTTGTGAACTACGACAAACTTTTGGGGTTCAAGAGAAGGAAAATAAGGAGCAAAGATGCAATCTTTTGGGCATCTGCGTCTCAGAATCTTGCATGAAGCACATGGTGAATTTCCACTCATTTTTTTCTTCGAAAAGAAAATTGTAAACAGAGGAGACAGAGAATAATGAGACTGAGAGTGGGAGTGTTATGTGTATTTATTATGGTCTAAACCAAAGTATGAATGGCATCACATTAAAGATAGTTATGAATTTGTGATTAATAATTAATGATTTTGTTATTTTAATTCTCTTTCTTCCCTGTTTCGTCTGGCTATGCATTATTTTATGCGATTGTAATAATGGAAATAAAATATTACTTTGCTCTATTAGACCAACACTAGGGATATAAACATTTTTTTTTTTGAAGGAAGGGATATCAACATTTTTTTATTATATTACAAGTTTTAATGAGGATTTTTCCTTATTAAAAAAATTTAATGTTCATGTCTATTTTTCTCACAAATTTCTTTTTATCATTGATCAGTTATTGTCAGTTCGTGATCATATCTCAGTCCATATGAATATAACAATATGTTGGGATTGGAGTTTGAAATTTGAATTCCTCATTTATTCATTTTATAGGTTAGAGTCTAACAACTAGACTACTTGACTAATATATATATATATATATATATATATATTTCATTTTCAATGTTCTTGTTAAAACTTATATGGATTTATGATGATGTAATGTTAACCCTCAGTGGTTTACCACCTACCTTTCCGTATGGACGGGTAGATGGAGTGCAGAGTGCTTAGATTGTGTGCTTGATGTTGCCGACGAGCGGAGTTCCTCCTTTTTATATGCAAGTGTCTAGATTAGGGCTCTGATCTAGGGTAGTACTTGCATGTTGGATCTTATTTTGATTATGTAGTTGGAGTTGAGACATTGATTGTATCTGAGAGATGTATTTATTGTCATGAGATGTGAAGATGTTACTCATATGGTTTTATATATGTTCCGCTGCTATGTTTATGAAACTTGACAATTTATACATGTATGTTGCTTTTGTTTTGATGACGTAGCATCTATTTCTAGAATATATTTGTATATTCGCGCGTTTTACCGCTTATTAGAAGTAGGGTGTTACAAGTTGGTATCAGAGCCGTGGTCAGTCCTTGTCCGCACTAGTATTCGTTGATTTTTCCTGTTAGTATGCGAATGGTAATGAGTTACCTTAGATACTTGTTTGTTGTGATGTTGTTCTTATCTGTTGGTTGTTTTTCCCGTTATATGCGACATGTACGGAAGTACTGTCGGTACTTGCTCCTGTGTTCCGTTCTTTTAGGAGGGTCTGAGCTAAGTGGGGAGAAGCAGCATACTCCGGTTATCTTTTGGATAGAGGAGCTCAGTTGTGTGTGGTTGTGGTTGCTGCGAAGTTTGAAGAGCTTTCGAGGTTTTGTCCGTACATCAATGCGAAGGATGCTATGGTTTCTAAGTGTGTGAAGTTTGAAAGCTGTTTGAGGCCCGGCATCTATCAGTACATGTGTATTCAGGAGATCCGTGACTTTGATACCTTGGTGCATAAGTGTCGTATGTTTGATGATGCCGGAAAGGCTAAGGTTAATCATTACAAGGCTCAGAATGAGAAGAAAGGAAAGGGTCATGGATTCGGGAAACCCTATAGCAAGGACAAGGGAAAGAAGAAAGAATCTGGTTGAGGCTCTAAGTCGAATGTTGCTGAGGTGAGGTGCTACAAGTGTGGCACATTGGGTCTTTTTGCTAACGATTGCAAGAGTGGTGAGAAATGCTACAAGTGTGGGGAAGCAGGTCACAAGGCTTTTGAGTGCAAGAAGGAGATCACTTGCTACAATTGTGGTGAGAAGGGGCATATAAGTACTAAGTGTACCAAGCCGAAGAAGGCGGCGGGAAAGGTGTTTGCATTGAATGCAGAAGAGGTAGAGCATCCGGATAATCTCATCCGAGGTATGTGTTTTATCAATAGTACTCCTTTGATTGCAATTATTGATAATGGTGCTACTCATTCTTTTATTGCGGTTAGTTGTGTTGAGCGTTTGGGTTTGGTTGTGACTCCGTTGTCTCGAGGGATGGTTATCGACACCCCAACTAGTGGTTCCGTGACTACTTCGTTTGTGTGTGCTAATGTGCTAAGTGTCCTGTTAGTTTTGGCAATGTTGATTTTGACTTTTGGTGTTAACATTAATTGTTTGACCAAGAGTATAACGTTTTCTAAGCCAGTAGCTGATGAAGGTAGAAGGTTCTTGACCGCGGAACAAGTGAAGAAGTCTTTGGATGGTGAAGCTAGTGTGTTCATGATGTTCGCTCCTTTGAAGGAAGGTAGTGAGAAAGGAGTTGGTGATTTGCCGGTAGTGCAAGAGTTTCCAGAAGTTTTTCCGGACGACATTACCGAGTTACCGCCGGAGAGGGAAGTTGAGTTTGCAATTGATTTGATACCAGGAACGAGTCTTATTTCGATTGCGCCGTATCGGATGTCTGCATCAGAGTTGGGTGAATTCAAGAAGCAGTTGGAAGAGTTGCTCGAGAAGCAGTTTATCAGGCCGAGTGTTTCTCCGTGGGGTGCTCCTGTTTTGTTAGTTAAGAAGAAGGATGGAAGCATGAGGTTGTGTGTGGATTATCGGCAGTTGAATAAGGTGACGATTAAGAATCGGTATCCGCTTCCGAGGATTGATGATTTGATGGATCAGTTGGTTGGTGCGGAAGTGTTCAGCAAGATTGATTTGAGATCAGGATATCATCAGATTAGAGTAAAGGCGGAAGATATATCCAAAACTGCGTTCCGAGTTTGGAAGATTTGTTGAGGGCTTGTGTTTTGGAACAAGGTGTTAGTTGGGTTGAATTGTTGGAGTAAGCCCTAATAGCCAATCTATGTTGATTGGGTTTGGCTTTGTATCATGATATTGATATAAGTATATATTGTGAATATATAATAATAAGGCATTTCTTTATTGATTTTGTTTTGTTTCAAAATAATAAAGTCCCTAGAATAGTTAGTCCGTTTGATGGAACATTAAGTATAACTTAATTGTGAGACCCCATTAAACATAAGGAAACTATTCTTAAAGTATCCGTAGTCGAACTTTATTGAGAAGTGGGATATCATTAAAGCATAGAGACTATTATGTGGGTAGACTGATGATCACATCTCACAGATCATGGATAAAAGAGTTATCAAGTCTTCACATAGATATAAATATTAGGAGTAATATTTATATTGGATTGACCCGCCGTGAGAATACTACATAGTAAGTTATGAAATTGTCATAAGATATTCTCACAATGATAATAATGTATATCGCTTTTAGACCTGAAACCACTATGATCCCTAGATGTGGACTCAAGTGCTTTGTTGCCATTTTAACGTTGTCTGTAAAAGGATAACCATAACGTTGGTTGATGGGTACTTGATGAATCATGCTGAGGGACATGAGTGTCCTAGATGGGATTTGTCCCTCCTCATAAACAGGAGATATATCTTTAGGCCTCTTGATGAAATATGACTGTAAAATTGCGTGGCCATGCCGAACTAAGTCAATATAAGATATTGGACTTATTCGTTATTCAGTATATTTCGGAATCAAGGAATATAAACATTGATCTATACAAGGGTGACAATATCTATGCCTTGGGATCAATAAAGATATCGAGACAAAGGAGTAAGTGTACACATGAGTATTATCATGGAAAGGTTTCGTCAGATCACTTGACATTCTTGTCACTTGGGTAGCAATGATGTGTTGCTAGATACCGCTCATTGTTTATAATATTAAATATTAGATTTAATATTATTGCCAACGTGACTAGAACCTATAGGGTCACACACAAAGAACAGTCAAAAGAGAAATATATAAGTATGACTTATATAAGGGGTGCGTTTAGTAAATAACGCTAATTAATTAGCAAAATTACTAAACTCGTTGTTGGGCTTACTGAAGCCCAATAGTGACTTATGACTTGCAGAGCACACTAGAAGTTCTATAAATAGAACTCTGGTGCTGAAGTTTTTGGTTACACGGTTTTGAAGAAACCCCTTTCTTCTCTGCACTTCCAATTCATTGGCTAGCACCGAGTTTTGGAGGAGCACTGTTCGTGTGGACTTACTAGAGGCTTTGCTGCTTTGCTTAGCTGTGATCGTGATTCAGAACAGAAACTATCGAGGTAACAATCGTATCACTGATTCATGTCAAATTCGTAAGGATCCAAGGAAAGAAAATCGAAATTCTTCTTCTTCTTCTTCTTCTTCTTCCGCTGTGTATGATATCTTTCGATTTTCCTTCAGTGGTATCAGAGCCAATTACGAAACCATGAATCGGATTGCTTTGTTACTGCTTTATGTTTTAATATGATTAAACATTTTGAATCGGAATTAAATAATAAAGAGAATTAAAATTGGCATCGTATCATGTTTTCTGTGCATGGCTTTTCGATTTGTTTGATGTTTCAGAAACCGTTTCTGGTGAAGTATCGACATATCGATTATACATATCGACGGGAACATGATTGGAAACAAATCAAATTAGATTATCTTTTAAAATTGTTTTAAGAGATAATAATATTTTCGCAAATATTTGATTTGCTAATATTTTGATATTCTATAAGGAATTAATTTGGAATGCAAATCCGTTAATAAAATAGAATATTAAGTGTTAATATTTTATTATTTAAATTTAAATATTAATTAAAATTGATTGATCAATATCATATATGTGATATATGATTTTAATACAACATCATTATATGTGATATATTGATGATATCATTCGTTCAATAGGTTTTATATAATTGATTGTGAATTTGTAGTCAACTCGTGAGATTGAGCTTCGAATACCGATTCTGGTGAAGCATCAAAGATCCGGTTGTCCATACTGAACAAACAATTGTTAAAACTATTGATGTTTGATTGTTGTATTAGGATACCTAACTATACAAGGGTTGTATTATTATGGTTGTATCATTCGATCAATTGTTTTCAAAGAGATTGTTGTAAATTTGAACAATTCGTGAGAGTGAGCTTCAATATCCGAATCTGGTGAAGCATCATAGATCCGGTTGTTCATGCTAAACAAACAATCCTTGAAAATATTTATGTTTAATTAATTTATTTAATTGGAGAAAGGTAGTAAATTTAAAAGATCATGATTTTGAAAGAGTTTCAATATCAGATATGATTTTTGAATTTGGTAATAAAATATTTGCTTAATTTTAGCCCTGTAATTTGTTTTGGAAACAAATTGATTGCCTAAATAAAGCAGATTTAATTATAATAATTATTTAGTGTCAATATTACTATAATTAAGTAAATAAAAATTCTACCTTTTGGATTGTTTTTTAAAAGTTGTTTGAAAGGTAATAAACGATCCTAAATTGATAGTTAATTTAAAAGATCATGATTTGAAATAGTTTCAATGTCATATATGATCTTTTGAAATTATTTAATCGATTTGCATGACTTTAACTTGATTTGTTTATAACTTAAAAGAATCATGATTTGAAAGAGTTTCAATATCATATATGATCTTTTGGATTTGATCATAATATTTGCCGAAACGATTTGGGTGTTCATAAACGTGTCAAGTGTTGATGCGAAATACGCAATCTAGAATATTTTGGAACACAATCTGAGATATTTTGGTATGCAATCTAATATATTTTAGTACTCAATAAAATATATTTTGGTACATAATATGATATATTTTTGTACTTAATATAATATATTTTTGTACTCAATATAATATATTTTGGTACTCAATTATACCCCCAGCTAATCTGCGTAGTGTGATCATATGTCAAATTTTAATTTAATTTATTTTAATTATAAGACCTTAATAATAATAAAAGTGTGTTTGTTATTATTATCATGTGAATGATTTTGGCCTTAGTCCTTTTATTTTATTTCTTTTGGATATTAAAATACGGCCTGCGTGTCGTGCCTCTCTCTTATATCTCTATTGTACATTCTCTTCTCATCCACTCCCTCGTATGTAAAACGAGTTTCTTTCATATGTAATGTAAATAGAATGCAAAGAAGTAATAGGGCTCATGACGTTAGGATAGTCCTGGAGGTCAAGCTTGGAGAAGCAAGGTCGTTTCTAGGATTAGTTTAGATTCTCTCATTGGCTTGAGAGAGTCATAGCGTTAGGATGGCCATAATCATGTCACTTTTATCATTGTATAATCGTCATGCATGTTATGATTTGAGTGCGAATATATATGATATATAAGCCGTGGTGAGGTTAGATCAAACTTAATAAAAATCCTTCAATTCAAAATATTAAGTTTAATGCTTTCCAAAAGTTTAACACCCTTCAAGACTAATATCAAAATGTGTAGGTTTCGCCTCCGCGAGGTGCACTTTCTATACTAGTAAGTTGCGGTGCGGTAATCCAATTTACCCAAGTGTTATTCTTTTGGGTTTAACTTAACTAAATTAATTTTAATAAGATTAAAATAAATTTAGAAGCAATGTTTGGGAACATCTATATGATAGATTAGAGTAAGGAGTTATTCACTCAAATGATTTGAAAGTTGTATGAGATACAATTGGAAGGAGTTCCTACCTAAATAACTGAGTTTTGAGTACAGCCCCCGTTGACTTAAAGCAAGGTGAAATATGGATTTCAACCCACTAGAAAATCTTCCAATGAGATTTTCCGATTCAAATGTTGAAGGTCATTTGTTTTGAGTAAAATAGTGGGAGCGTATTTAATTAAAGACCTATTTAAATATGTTTTAAATCATGATACATTTATTTTATTTATTTTCTGTATTTAGAATTTCTTTAGCTTATAAATTTTATTATACTGTTAAAAGTTCTTATGAAGAACAAAATTTTCAGAAAAGAGTTTCTGAATTGGTACAAAATTTAAGAATTGATCTTAAGAATGAGAAAAACTGTATATTCTCGAGCAGTTATTTCCTAGCAACTTTCTATATCTATATTTGAAAAACAACGCTTATCAGAAGCATTGGGTCAAATGAGTAGATATAGGATATCTCATAGTGATAACGACGATGGAGAATGATATGATCATTCAACCTCAATGTTATAAGATGAATAGTTTAAGCCTATCAAGTAGATGTACATGGATAAGAATAAAATTCAAATTCTGTTTTTCTACCTTTGAAAGGTTAAACACGGTTGCAAAAAGGGGAAGCAATTATTTCAAAAGTTGAAAAACAAAAATTGCTCGTAGTTTTGAAAGGGTCAAAATATAAGAAAGAAGTAAGACTTCTTATTTACCCATATAGTTATAGAAAGTTAAATTTCTACTTCTTCATCATAAGTATTTGATACTTGATGATTAATCTCATATTTGTTGAAATATAGAGAGTTTTAAAGAAGCAGAACATTAACTATAAGTGAAGTTCACCTACGTCTGGAATGGAACAAATTGTTTCATTGACTATAAGAGCTTATGCTTGGACTTAAACTTAACTTGATATGGAACCAAATAATTGTTATTAAATTCCATATAAAATAGAAACATTAAATCATAAATCTTGTATTGACAAGAGAAGGATTATGTAGTTGAATGATAGACAAATATTGTCCTATTGTCCTAATAATGTTTTCTATACAATGTGCTGATCAAGTAATGGATTTGAGTTCCATGATCTTGATAAGCTAGTCTATAACATATGAGAAAAGGATCAAATGAGATTTGAACCTTTTATATATCATTGGCATCACTGTTTAGTCCAAACAAGTGTGATTCACAATTCCAAAATCCGTGGATATGGACTATTGGACTCATTTGGTTTGAAGGATGTGAGTTCCACCTTTCAAAATAGATTAGTATACCGGTAAAGGTGAAAAGGACACATAATCTATTTGAGTTGATATACATATGAGATGTATATGGAGCACTAAACATATTTGTTGGATATTTTATTTCTCTTACTTCATCTAACATTACTAATTAATAGTATATGAGAAAAGTGTATTTGACACAATTCAAAAAATCTTTGAAATTGTTCAAAGAGTTTAACAATGAAGTAAAAGAAATAGGTTTGAAAAGTATAAAGACCATATGAGTAAGTCGTGATGGTAAATGCTTGATTAATGAGTATAATTATTATTTATATCGCTTCATGTTTGACATGAATCGATCTAAAATAGTTTGGTTATAACTCATTGACTCTTGATGTTAAATTAAATTACAGTTATTCTTCACCCACCACAAGTTCCAATAGAGTAATCATAAAGACACCATATTAGATATGGAGGTAAGAGTACCTAGTTTTTGACTTTATGATAATTTGAGGTTATATGGTTTATTAGATAAACTAAACTACAAATTAAATGAATGTACATTTGTGAAGGTACCCTAAGGAAACTAAGGGATACTGATTATACATCACCTTTCATGACAATAGTCGTTTGTCTCTAGATCTGGAGTATTCCTATTAAAGGAGTATGTCTCTGCAGGAGCCAGTGGGAGTGTTGTAGAACTTGAATTAAGTCAAGTACCACAAAATACATGTATCTTTAAGAATGGAACATGAACTAATTCAACAAAGGGTTGTTGTTAAATCACCAGTTCGAGTAGCACAAGATCTAGATGAGTTTGATATGTCATATCACTACAATGAGTAACATGATTTTGTCATGGCTCAACAAGGTGTTATGATTTTCATGGTAGATGAGCCCTAAACTTACTAGAAGGTCGTAAATGGCCTGAACTTTGAGAAATGGCTAAATGCCATGGGATCTTATAAAGAATCCATGTACACAAACCATATATGGATATTGGTTAAATCATCCAAATGAGTATGACTAATGAGATGAATGTGAGTTTTCTTGTAGAAAGCTGACATGGATGGTATTATGAATACATTTAAGATGTGATTGATTGTAAAAGGTTTCATGCAACTCGTGATGCAAATCATGACGAAACTATTACATCATCATAATGCTTAAATCTAATGATCCCACTTGTCATTATTGTATAATTCAAATTCTAGGAGATGGACAACGATGTTGCATTCTTTAATTAGAATGACCTTGTATATGTATTTGACATATATGTAGGGTTTCGTTAATCCAAAGGATGCTAGAAAGGTATATATATTACAAAATTCATGTATGAATTGGAGCAAGCTTCTTGAAGTTGAATTATTTGTTTTATTAGTGACGTTTTATGAAAACTTTTATTAATAAAGAAATCTTGTGCACATAAGGAGATTAGTGGGAGCATTGATATTAGTTTGGTGGAGTATGTGGATGACATACTAGTCACCAAAACAATTTATCTATACATGCGAGACATGGTTAGAAAATTATTCCTAATATGTACCAAAATTGATTATAGTGTTCGACACTAGAATACCTTCAAGAATATCCTTGGATATCTTAAAGGACTATGGATTGTTTCTTGAACATGGATGAAAGAAACATTGTAAATGAGTTACAATGATGTTGACTTTCATATAGGTGTACAGTATATCCAGATCGTAATTTGGAATAAATGTTATGCAAAGATATAACCTATGAAATTTGTAAAAGTACAAGCTTCAGATAGTTGTTGTTTCTATTACAGATGTCAAATATATATGATTTGGATTGTTTAGCTCATAATTGAGTGAAAAAACATGTGTTTCTTGCGTTGTGGATTCCATTAATCTCGTCTGAGGTAAAATTGGTTTAAATCTTGCGAGCAATGAAAAACTTGATCTCACCAATGATCCAAATGTATACTTTGACACTTCGATTTCTTTTCCATAGAAGATCGAAAGTGGAAATTGAAAGAAGTATGACCTACCAACATAGGAAAGAGTTCCTTATCTGCTAGTAGAGTATCTTGCCCATAGTGTGCTTGATGCTAACACTTGACCAATAGATATTGAGTTAATATTTGATTGGCTTTTAGTGCTAGTGGGAGATTGTTGGAGTAAGCCCTAATAGCCAATCTATGTTGATTGGGTTTGGCTTTGTATCATGATATTGATATAAGTATATATTGTGAATATATAATAATAAGGCATTTCTTTATTGATTTTGTTTTGTTTCAAAATAATAAAGTCCCTAGAATAGTTAGTCCGTTAGATGGAACATTAAGTATAACTTAATTGTGAGACCCCGTTAAACATAAGGAAACTATTCTTAAGTATCCGTAGTCGAACTTTATTGAGAAGTGGGATATCATTAAAGCATAGAGACTATTATGTGGGTAGACTGATGATCACATCTCACAGATCATGGATAAAAGAGTTATCAAGTCTTCACATAGATATAAATATTAGGAGTAATATTTATATTGGATTGACCCGCCGTGAGAATACTACATAGTAAGTTATGAAATTGTCATAAGATATTCTCACAATGATAATAATGTATATCGCTCTTAGACCTGAAACCACTATGATCCCTAGATGTGGACTCAAGTGCTTTGTTGCCATTTTAACGTTGTCTGTAAAAGGATAACCATAACGTTGGTTGATGGGTACTTGATGAATCATGCTGAGGGACATGAGTGTCCTAGATGGGATTTGTCCCTCCTCATAAACAGGAGATATATCTTTAGGCCTCTTGATGAAATATGACTGTAAAATTGCATGGCCATGCCGAACTAAGTCAATATAAGATATTGGACTTATTCGTTATTCAGTATATTTCAGAATCAAGGAATATAAACATTGATCTATACAAGGGTGACAATATCTATGCTTTGGGATCAATAAAGATATCGAGACAAAGGAGTAAGTGTACACATGAGTATTATCATGGAAAGGTTTCGTCAGATCACTTGACATTCTTGTCACTTGGGTAGCAATGATGTGTTGCTAGATACCGCTCATTGTTTATAATATTAAATATTAGATTTAATATTATTGCCAACGTGACTAGAACCTATAGGGTCACACACAAAGAACAGTCAAAAGAGAAATATATAAGTATGACTTATATAAGGGGTGCGTTTAGTAAATAACGCTAATTAGTTAGCAAAATTACTAAACTCGTTGTTGGGCTTACTGAAGCCCAATAGTGACTTATGACTTGCAGAGCACACTAGAAGTTCTATAAATAGAACTCTGGTGCTGAAGTTTTTAGTTACACGGTTTTGAAGCAACCCCTTTCTTCTCTGCACTTCCAATTCATTGGCTAGCACTGAGTTTTGGAGGAGCACTGTTCGTGTGGACTTACTAGAGGCTTTGCTGCTTTGCTTAGCTGTGATCGTGATTCAGAACAGAAACTATCGAGGTAACAATCGTATCACTGATTCATGTCAAATTCGTAAGGATCCAAGGAAAGAAAATCGAAATTCTTCTTCTTCTTCTTCTTCCCATGTGTATGATATCTTTCGATTTTCCTTCATGAATGTCTACCGTTGATTGAGTTTACTTACAACAACAGTTTTCATTCTAGTATCGGAATGGCACCGTTTGAAGCTTTGTATGGTCGAAGGTGTCGGACGCCGTTGTATTGGTATGAGTCAGGTGAAAGTGCTTTGTTAGGACCAAAAGTTGTGCAAGAAACTACGGAAAAGGTTAAGATGATCCAAGAGAAGATGAGAACGTCTCAGAGTAGGCCGAAGAGTTATCATGATAAGAGGAGGAAGGACATTGAGTTTCAGGTTGGTGATCATGTGTTTTTGCGTGTGAATCCTGTAACCGGTGTTGGTCGTGCTTTGAAGTGTCGGAAGTTGACTCCTCGTTTTGTTGGACCGTTTGAGATTATTGAGAAGGTTGGGGTTGTAGCGTATCGGATTGCGTTACCACCATCTTTGTCGAATCTTCATGATGTGTTTCATGTGTCTCAGTTGCGGAAGTATGTTTATGATTTGGAAGTAAGGGATAATTTGACCGTTGAGAGTTGGCTAGTTAGGATTGAGGATCGTGAGTGAAGCGTTTGCGTGGCAAGGAGATCGTTTTGGTTAAAGTGATTTGGGTTGGACCGACTGGTGAGAGTGACACTTGGGAATCGGAGAGTAGGATGAGGGTTGCGTATCCAGAGTTGTTTCCTTCAGGTAATTTTCGAGGGCGAAAATTCTTATAGTGGGGGAGAGTTGTAACAACCCGATTTTTCGATTAGATTTATTTTTATTATTCTTAATTGTGTTATATGTGCTCTTGTGTGAATATTTGCCTCTGTGTGTATTTTTGGTTTGGAATTGTAAAATTCGGTGTTAGAAGGGTAATTTTGGACTTAGGGGCATTTTGGTCATTTTGAGGGCAGAGGTAATTTTGTAATTTTGTAATTTTGTTAAGGGTTATTTTTAGTGCTTTGTGAGAGTTATTATTTTACTAAATGTTGGAGAGTGGGGTAATTATTTAGTTTACCATTAAGTGACCGTTAGTGTTATATTTTACCGTTAAGTGAGTAGTAACATTTTGGGGTTAGAATAGAAATGGGTTAGGCCCATTGAGACATTGTGAGTTGAGCCCGATTGGGTAGAGCTTATATAAACACTAGTTGGTAGTGAAATTGGGGCTTTACCAACATTTCATTTAATTTTCAATTAAGATAGAGAGAAATAAGGGTTTGAAGAGGAAGAACAAGAGAAAGGGGATGGAGGCTAGAGCTAGAAGAGGAATTCATCATCTAGGAGCTAAATTGAGGCTTGGGTTAGAGATTCTTGGTGCTAGAGGTAAGAGGGTTAAGCTTCACTCATAATTTCATAACTTTTCCCTTTTACCCATTTTTATGAAATTGATGAATTGATTTTAATTGTAAAATTCGTGCTTATGTTGTGATGCAATGTTTGGGTATGTAAATTGAATGTTAATTGAGTTGTTGTTGATGAAATTGCAAGCTTAAATCATGTACATATGTATGCTTTGTGTTTCACCCAAAAATTGTTGATATGAGATGTTGTTGTTGATGAATTGTGATGAATTCATGATTAGTTGTTGTTGTTGATGTTGTGAGGTGTTGTTATTGATGAATGGAACCTTGGGTTATCATAATCTTTGAGCTTGTGATGATTTGTGTTGTTATTTTTTGAAGTTTTAAGAAATGGGTCAAATGATGATTTTTGTTGTAAGGATGTTTTGGTGCAAATTTTATATGGATTTGAGTGTCTTTTTATGTTTAGAAATGTTTGGACAAACCTTGGAATCAAATTTGGGCATTGGGGAGTCAAAATTGGGGTTTTGGGGTGAAAATAGCTCTTTTTCCCGAAACTACAGTCACAACTTGCCACCGCGCTCACGAGGCGAGTTGGATGCGAGCAGCAGGGGCTCCCTGGAGCTTACTCGCAATGGCGAGTAAAGTTACTCGCAATGGCGAGTTACACAGGGCAGCACCCCCTGTTTCACGTAACCCCCTGTTTCACGTTCTTGCATCTTTTTCCCTCGTTTCTGTTTTGATTTGGTCTTTGGTGTAAACCTGGAAGTTGTAGATAGTCTTGTTATCATTCCAATGGCTTTGGTTTGACTTGAAAATGATTCTTGGATTTTAAGTTATGAGGAAGATACTCTAAGGATGTCTTAGAGGAATTTTACGAAAACTCCGCATAACCACTTTTAAGTCAACCCAAACCTTATGGATTGTTTCCTACTTTCAAACTTGGGTTCTATAAGTTCAATTATAATTTTCAAACTGTGATGTGTTGGGTTTAACTTGTTTTGCTTAGAAAATGGAAAATTTCTTGAAAAGTGTTTCGGTGAGACGAACTTTGTGATTTTTGTGAAGTCATCGTATTTGGCCGATGAAATGCTTATGTAACCTCTACTGCACGCATATGTGACTTGTGAGAATACATGGCATAGGCAATTGAACTTGTTTACTTTGTTTTGGCTTAAATGCACAATTATTTTAATGTTGTGACTTTGAGAGACGAACTTGATTGAAATTGAGTTTTAAGAGCCCATTTGTATATGAATCCTTTATGGATAGTTGTTATACCTTATGTGAAGATGATTGGTGGTGTAAATATGTGACAACTATATGTTGCTTGAATTATGGATGTTGTTGGTGATTGTACATATGTTAAGTGGTAGTGAATTGTTGTTGATTGCATGTGTACAAGTATTGGTGACGTTGAGGTGATTAGTTTGTGTGAACATATGCATTGTAGTTGAGTCATATGTTCATGCATTCATGACTGATGGTGGTGGATTTTATTTCCAATTGAGGTGATTACGATGTTTTTGTTGCATCGAAGGTGACGACCTTGAGGTGATATGGTACCGCATGCATCTAGATGAGTCTAGAGTCATTGCATACATTGTTGGTGAATTGAAATACATTTGAGTTGTGCATGATGATTGGACTTGTTAATTGTTAATTGACATGGTTGAAATTGTGATATGTGTATGATACACTTGTTGATACGAACTTGGAATGATGATATTGAATGATGTGAGTGTTGTGAATACTTGTGAACACATGTACGACTAGTTCTTGAATATATATATATATATATATATATCTCATTTCCAATGTTCTTGTTAAAACTTATATGGGATTTATGATGATGTAATGCTAACCCTCAGTGGGTTACCACCTACCTTTTCGTATGGACGGGTAGATAGAGTGCAGGGTGCTTAGATTGTGTGCTTGTTGTTTCCGAGGAGCGGAGTTCCTCCTTTTTTATATGCAAGTGTCTAGATTAGGGATCTAGTCTAGGGTAGTACTTGCATGTTGGATCTTATTTTGATTATGTAGTTGGAGTTGAGACATTGATTGTATCTGAGAGATGTATTTATTGTCATGAGATGTGGAGATGTTACTCATATGGTTTTATATATGTTCCGCTGCTATGTTTATGAAACTTGACAATTTATACATGTATGTTG
This sequence comes from Medicago sativa, assembly GCF_051527215.1. NCBI lineage: Eukaryota > Viridiplantae > Streptophyta > Magnoliopsida > Fabales > Fabaceae > Medicago > Medicago sativa. Next base: position 38,999,441 of record NC_140751.1, read on the forward strand.
CTTTTGTTTTGATGACGTAGCATCTATTTCTAGAATATATTTGTATATTCGCGCGTTTTACCGCTTATTAGAAGTAGGGTGTTACAGACGAAGTCGGCATATTTTGTTCCCATCAAAACCGTTATGTCTGTGGCAAAGTTGGCTGAGATCTACGTTGAGCAGATTGTTAGATTGTATGGTATTCCTTCTAGTATTGTGTCGGAATGGGATCCGAGGTTTACTTTTAAGTTTTGGGAGAGTTTACAAGTTGCTTTGGGAACTAATGGTCAGACAGAGAGGACTGATGGTCAGACGGAGAGGACTATTCAGAGTTTGGAAGATTTGTTGAGAGCTTGTGTGTTGGAGCAAGGTGTTAGTTGGGTTGAATGTTTACCGTTGATTGAGTTTATTTATAACAACAGTTTTCATTCTAGTATTGGGATGACACCGTTTGATGATTTGTATGGTCGAAGGTGTAGGACGCCATTGTGTTGGTATGAGTCAGGTGAAAGTGCTTTGTTAGGACCGGCTGTTGTGCAAGAGACTACCAAAAAGGTTAAGATGATTCAAGAGAAGATGAGAGCGTCTCAGAGTAGGCAGAAGAGTTATCATGATAAGAGGAGGAAAGACATTGAGTTTCAGGTTGGTGATCATATGTTTTTGAGGGTGAATCCTGTAACCGGTGTTGGTCGTGCTTTGAAGTGTCAGAAGTTGACTCCTCGTTTTGTTGGACCGTTTGAGATTATGGAGAAGGTTGGGGTTGTAGCGTATCAGATTGCGTTACCACCGTCTTTATCGAATCTTCATGATGTGTTTCATGTGTCTCAGTTGCGGAAGTATGTATATGATGAGTCTCATGTGATTCAAGTCGACGAGTTGGAAGTGAGAGATAATTTGACCGTTGAGACGTGGCAAGTTAGAGTTGAAGATCGAGAGGTGAAGCGTTTGAGAGGTAAGAAGATCGTTTTTGTGAAGGTGATATGGTTTGGACCAACTAGCGAGAGTGCTACTTAGGAATCGGAGAGTAGGATGAAGGATTCGTATCCGGAGTTGTTTCCTTCAGGTAAATTTTTGAGGGCGAAAATTCTTTTAGTGGAGGAGAGTTGTAACAGCCCGATTTTTGCGATTATTTTATTTTGATTATTTTATGTGTGTTCAATTATGTTCATGTGCATTTTCATGTGTTTGGGCATTTGAGGGGTAAAATAGTAATTTTGAGAGAATAGCGTTTTATCATTTTTTTTAAGTTAGAACCGTTTTATTTGTAAGTTGTCGGTATGTGAGAGTTAATTAGAGCCGAGGTTGCTAATTAATTACCGTAAGTGTGGTAATTAGTGGATTAGTGTATTTAGTGAGAGCCCATTTATTTTTTAGTGGGTTAAGGCCCATTAAGGGAGAGGGAGTATATAAGCTAAGTCATTAGTGGCTAGGGTTAGAACTTTGATCATATTTCACACCAACACAAGAGAAGAGAACTTGGGTTAGAGAGAAGAACAAGAGAAAGGGGTTGGAGGCTAGAGCTAGAAGAGGAATTCATCACCTAGGAGCTAAATTGAGGCTTGGGTTAGAGATTCTTGGTGCTAGAGGTAAGAGGGTTAGAATTCAACCATAATTCATAACTTTTTCCTTTTTACCCATTTTGTGAAATTGATGAATTGAATCTAATTGTTGTAAATTCGTGCATGATTGTTGTTGTTATGTTTGAGAGCATGATCTACATGATAATTGTATGTTAGTATGTGAATTAACATGTTGAAATGCATAATTGTTGGTACTTTGTGTTCTTTTGCAAATTTGATGAGAAATGAAGTTGTGGTGTTGAATTGTGCATGAATTTGTGTTCATTAGTTGTCGTTGATGATTGTTGAGCTGTTGGAAGCGAATTGGTGTAACTGGAATCATTGTTTATGGATTTGTGGGGAGAATTGGTGGTTATGTTGGTGTTTTGAGAAAATTTTATGATTTTGATGAAATGAGCTATTTTGTAGTTCTAATGCATGATTCATGTTTGTTTAGATGCATTATAACTATTAGGACCCATAAACACGTTCTGGAACTTGTTTTGGTGAATTGGGGATTTGAAAATGGGGTTTTGGGGTGAACATGATCAAGAACCCGAGAGGTTCTGGGTTGCCGAGATGAAGGTACGCTTAAGCGTGCAGTTGTACGCTTAAGCGAGCATTCAAAAGAGGAACCAGGATTCTGGGTGCTTGCACGCTTAAGCGTGCAGTAAGCGTTCTGTAAATGGATGTTGGATTTAAAGTTCCTTTGATTGATGAACCCTTTTGTAAGCTTAAGCATTAGTAAGCTTGTTTTAAAGTTCCTTTGATTGATGAACCCTTTTGTAAATGGATTCCTATGATTAATTATAGACTTGTGAATGGATGTTGGATGATGATAATATTATATATCATATTCTTGTGTATTTGCCCTCCTTACCCGAATTATAGGAAGTATTGGTTGTTCATGGTGAACTATGTGAAGAAGATGATATTGTTGATTGTATATATGTCAAGTTGTGGTGAGTTGTTGTCTAATGTATATATACTAAATGTTTGTGGTGGTGTGGTGATTTCTTTATGTGAACATATGCATTTGTAGTCGAGTCATATGTTCATGCATTCATGACTGATGGTAGTGGATTTTATATCCAATTGAGGTGATGATGATGTTTTTGTTGCATCGGAGGTGACGACCTTGGAGGAGACTTGGTACCACATGCATCTAGATGAGTCTAGAGACATTGCATACATTGTTGGTGAATTGAAATGCATTTGATTTGTACATGATGATTGAATCTGTTAATCGATAATTGACATGGTGGAAATTGTGATATGTGTATGATACACTTGTTGATGTGAACTTGGAATGATGATATTGAATGCTTTTGAATGTTATGAATGTTGCGAATACTTGCGAGTATATGTATGATTTGTTATTCATCGTTCTTGAATATATCTTTCATTCCCAATGTTCTTGTTAATCTTACTATGGATTATGATGATGTAATGCTAACTCTCAGTGGTTTACCACCTACCTTTCCGTATGGACGGGTAGATGGAGTGCAGGGTGCTTAGATTGTATGCTTGATGTTGCTGAGGAGCGGAGTTCCTCTTTTTATGTGCAAGTGTCTAGATTAGGGCTCTGATCTAGGGTAGTACTTGCATGCTGGATTCTGTTTTGATTATGTAATTTTGGAGTTGAGATATTGATTGTATCTGAGAGATGTATTTATTATGAGATTTGGAGATGTTATTCATATGGTTTATATGTATGTTCTGCTGCTATGTTTATGAAACTTGATAATTTATACCTGTATGTTTTGTTCTCGTTTTGATGACGTAGCATCTATTTCTAGAATATATTCGTATATTCCCGCACTTTACCGCTTATTAGAATTAGAGTGTTACACAACCCGCTTTAAGCGAGTTGCGACAGACCAGGACCTGTAGAATTCGTATTTAGTTAAAAACACTAACCCCAATCACCCATGTGCATGTATAAGTTTTAAAACCAGGTAAACTTTATGATCCATCATCATGACGAGTATTAGCAATTTAATTAAGCAAAACACAGATTCAAGGAAGGATTATAACTTCACAAACCTGAGAAATTATGTTATCTCACACAATGAACTTCATCACTCTAAGGTCTCGATATCTTTTTAACATGTCTTCGTTCTTGACTTTAAGTTGAATTAACTTAACTCCATCCATTCATTCGATCATTAAACCCTGTTAGCTTATTATTCCTTCTTTAATCCATAACAGTTCGAAGGTGAAAAAAACATAAGAAGGGAGGGTTGAATTGTGTTAGCTTTTTCTTCGTTTTCTCCTAAGCTGAAACTACTGATCAGAGGCAGATAGAATTCTACTTCTGAAGTTATGTTCATGACTAAATGCAGCAGATAAAACAGAGAAAGTGAAGAAAGACACAAAGCAATTATATAGGTACCTTCCACAAACCGGAAGTAGTCCTGTCCCCCTTGCACTTTCAAGGAGAGTTCACTAAAATGTAATATCTGATTATAAATGCTCACTGCTAAAACTAGAAAGAGACTTCAAACTACTCAAGCACAACTGCAAGAGATTTCATATGCTACTGAACATAATCAAGAGACTTCCTATGCTCAAGCACAACTGCAAGAGACTTCTATTCAAACATAATTACAAAGAAAAATGTTTGAGGTTGAACACTTGATATACAATCGGTGGTGTTCACAATACATATCAGTACAGACTGTTTAAGACTCTAGAATTTTTAAGATATGAAAGTTGTTAAGAAATTCTAAGTGAACTTTTGATGTAGAACAATTTTGACAGAGTTTTGGCACTTGTAAATTGTTGAGTCCTTGCCATTCTCTAAGTCTTCACTCCTTTATATAGAGGTGTGAAAGAGACGTTGTGAAATAGCCAGCACATCAAAATAGAATTGTTTGAAACTTTGATCAATCACCAATGATCTTTTGCCTGATATGGTTATTGTCCTTTGAAGGATCAATTTCAAATTCATTCCAAGTTTGAAGGATCATCGTTGCAGGCATAGCTGTTTTTCTTGTCCTGTAGTAGAGGCAAAAACAGAGTAGTGGAGGTAGTGGTTGTACACTTCGTACAATTGTACTTTGTCAACGCTCTTCAAAGAACAAGCATCTAATGCCTTCAAATCCTTTCAAAATGGTCGTTGCTTCACTCTTCTGGTCTTCTGCAATGCTTAAACGAGATTAAATCCTTTGAACAACCTTTGAAGCTTTATGTCTCTCATCTTCTGATGAACTTTAGCTTCTGGTGATCTTCAGCTTCTGATGAGGTGCTTCTGATGAACTTGCTTCTGATGATGATGTCATCACTTCAAGAGCACCTGACTTTAGATGCACTTGACTTTAGATGCTTAAAGCTTCCTTCTTGTTGATTCCATTGCTCGCATTTGTTCTTCAAGTACCTAAGATTTAAGTAGACAAATTTTTTTTGTCTATGGTCCTGTACACTTGAACAAATATTAGCATATTCAATTGACAATTTTTAATACCTTGTTATCATCAAAACTCTAAAGGGTAATGTTAAACACATTTTGTTCCAACAATCTCCCCCTTTTTGATGATGACAAACATTAGTATTTAAAATGTTCAATTGTTGTTAATCTAATTAACAAGTTGACTTTAAGGGTATGAGGTTTGTAAGCTCCCCCTGAATCTAATAGTAGTTTAAGGTGAGGTTTGTAAGCTCCCCCTGAGTTCTATCATGTTAATTAAATTCATCATTAAAAAGGAAATTCACCCAGAATAATCTCACATTAATAGACTAAGAGATAAGAAGAAGGTCTTATTAATTTAACTTGATTATAATTAAATTAATGGGGCAGAGAGCCTATAAATACTGTACATCTACTCCCTCTTTTGTCATCAACAAAAAGTATAAAAACTAAAGACAAAAATAAAGAGATGAGAAAAACATAGTGAGAAATTCTGTAAAAAAAATATTAAGTTCAGAAACACAATTATTTCAGAAGCATAAAATGTAGTTCAGAAACAAAAGCAGTTCAGCAGCTGAAAACAGTACAAACAAGGAAAATAGACAAGCTAAAGGTGTGCAACTAAGATTTGGCTTGTTTTTAGAACATTTCCATCATTTCTTTAAGCATCTTGTTTGTGGTCTCTGCTTGATTCTTCATTTCCTCTTTGAAAGCTTCATTGCTTCTGATCAAGTTTTCTTCTCTAATTCTTGCTTCTTCCAATTTGGCTTCAGTTTGCCACTTGTATTCATCTAGCAGCAACTTCTGTTCCAAGAGATCTTTCTTCAGTTTCCTGTTCTCTTGTTCTAATGCAGAGTCATTCTTCAGTTTTTTATGAATTGGTGAATCTGTTTGGACTTTAAGCTTAGTCAACCAATTGAGATTCAGATTCTTTGACTGAACACTTCAGGAAATAATCCCTGATGCATCCAAAAACACAGGGGTATCTGAAATATACAACTTGCTTCTCTCCTGAGCTCTCTTAATTTCCACCTGTTCCATACTCTTGACAACTTCTTCCTTGAACCATTGATTGAGTGAGTGTTTAGTATTGATGTGAGCTTCAAGAGATGACTTCTGAAGTTCACTCATGATAAAGTTTACTCTTTCTCTCAATCTATTCCATGCCTTAGCATATTTCTCCTCATGAACTACATTATTCCTAGCTTTTACCAGCTTGGTCAGTTCCTTGAAAATACTCTCACACACATCTGTTAGTATAATAGAATCTAGTAACAGGGTAGGTAGGGATGAGATATTGATAGGAAAATAAGTGCTTGGTTGGAAGATGAAGGTATATATGTTGTATCAGTTGTTATGGAAGTTGATGTGTTTATCTCAACAACATGAATAGAGTTAGGAACAAAAGGTGGATCATTAACATGTTCTAATACAAATGGTAAGGCTGGATTAAGAGTTTATCCAATATGGGTTGAAATTCCAGGTTCAGTTACCATTGTAATCTCTAGTTCAGTAACATGTGCAGGTAAAGCTACAATGATTTGAGAATCATTCAAAGTTTGATCCTCTGACACTTGAGTGATAGCATCAAATTCAGGTTGATGAGACTCTAGATGAGTTTGGTTTGGAGATTTGGCCTTTGTTCATGTTGTTGTTGTGGGGGTTCTTCTAAAACAACTTCCTTAGAAGCTATTTCAGAGGCTTTTTCTAAGTTAGGCTTGATTCCTGGTAATTCACCTGAGCAGTGATTAACCTGTTCATCCAACATAGATGATTCTAAACATTGGGTAGTTGGTTTGGGATGGGGTGATGATGATGATTCATGATTACCAGACTCAGGCATTGCTGGTTCACCTAGATATCGGCAGGAATAGATTGAAGTGGTTCAATCATTGGAGGTTGAAAGGGGTGATCAGCAGGTAGTCTTGCACAAAGATTGAATCTCATTTGAGCCATATCATGTATTCTTTCTTGAACACTAGGATACATAGGCTCAAAAATATCATCATTGGGCTTTTTCTTGTGCTTGGTAGATGATTCAAGGGAACATCATCCATGTCTGAAGAAGTTAAGGAGTTTGACACTGAGGTTGAATGGTAGTCTAAGGTTGTACTAGAATCTATTTATACTATATTATAGATGTGATGAGGATCAGTATTACCTTGATTAACTCCTGAAGCATCAGCTTCTGAACAAACAGCTCTCTCCTCCTGGACTACTTCAGTAGTATCCAACCACTCACCAGCCACTACCAACTGTTGAAGATTTTCAGCGAGCTCAATTCCTATCTGAGCAACTTCAACAGTTGAATCCTTCAGTAATTGCTCAGCATGAATACCCATCTCCTGAGCAAGCAAATCAGCCTTCTGCAGTGAAGCTTGTTCTGCAACTTTCTTGTTCTTGATTTCTCTTGTGACAAGATTTGTTACAGCTTCAATCTGATCTTCATCTTCAGTCACATAATCTGCTATCTTTAGCTTCCTAACAGTAGGCTTCTTTTTCTTCTTAGGTATTGATAGTTGAGGAGGTTGAGTTTGAGAAGTGCCAACAGACTTGCCACTTCTAGTCCTTTTGTTCAGGACCTTACCAACATCTAAGTCCTGGACTTCTTCTTGAATAGTTGGCACACCAGAATCAGTTGTTTCTACTTTAGAAGCAACTATGGATTTCTTGGCTTTCTTCTTCTTAGGTTATTCAGGAGCATCATCCAGATACTCGGCCTTTATGAGTGCTTTCCTCTTTGTCTTTCTGCTCTTAGCTACAAGCAGGGCACCACCATACATGGTGTCTGGAATGTCACTTAGCCTGATTGGCTCACCAGTTCTTTCAAAGTAATCCCTAATGTAGTTCATCCTGACCTCAATAGGATCTTGTTTGCAGATTGGAGGAAAACCATCCATTAGATCAGATACATCATTTGATTCCTTCAAATCTGTGCTAAGCTTCTTAAAAGCTCCCTTCTCTATCAGATTCATCTTTCTGAGAGTTTTTCCATTGATCACTTTGCCTGTTTCAGTTCCGAGTGTAACACCCTGTTTTCCCAACATATAAATATTATGAAATAAATCAGAGTTCATCAGAAACAGGATGTCACATTTCGTTATTCAAAATATCATTAAATATAAATAGAGTTAAAATCCACTCTTTATTTAAAACAACTGCTGTCAATAATTTCAAATATGTCGCATCGGGAAAATTATTAAATGTTTAAACAATACTTGGTACTAAAGGCCTCAACGTCATCAACATAATTAATTCCATCTAAAAATGGTCTAACAATAAATTTATAAAAAGAATACGTAACAATGGAAAATCAAATACAATTAATCCCCATCTCGTTACGTATCAGAGCGACTCCTAAGACGACACGAGGAATCAACTCACATTAGCGGTTACTCCTGGTTATCTGCACGTTACCCATGTAAAGGCAACATTCAAACAGAAGGGGTGAGATTTTACATTCAATAATAATAAGCATATAATTCATTAAAAGAGTTTAACAACATAAATCAACAACAATACATCAGCAACATTACTTCACATAACTTCAACAACAATTCATCAACAAACTTCACTTAACAATGCGACAACAATGCAACAACAACGACTCAACAAATGCAGTATGCATGTGGTACCATCAGAGCATCAAGCTTTCTTCACTAATGTCGTAATTCGAATTGACAGGCTACAGCCCCATTCGCTTAGAATTAATAGAGCTACAACTCCCTTCGCTAATTTCATAATTTGACATGTCAGGCTACAGCCCCCTTCGCTTAAAATGATTATGTATTGACACAACCAATGCAACAACAACAGCAACAGCGACAACGACTTTGCATTATGACTTCATAATTCATCAATCATTAACAACATCATATAGCATCATATTCATCACCTAACAATCATTCACATATCTTCATTTAATCATATCAAACTTTCCACAAAAGATTTGCCAAATATTTGGTTTTAAAGATCATTTTCGACAAAGTTCGTCTCATAGTATCATTTTACAAAACCAATTTACTTTCAAAACAAAACCAAGTTAGATTCATCACATCATAGGTTAAATACTCTTAAACACCTTAATTGAACTCCTAACACACAAGTTTTGGAGTTTGGAAACAAACCATAGGGCTTCGGGTTGACTTGGAAATAGTTATACTAAGTTTCCTTAAAATTTCTCCAAGACCTGCTTGGAGTGTTTCAATCATAACTCAAAATATGAAAATCATTTTTAAGTCAAACCAAAGCCACATGAAAGCCAACAAAATTATCTAAAACTTTCATGTTTACACCAAAAGCCAATTCAAAACAGAGATGTGTTAAAAATATGTAAGAACGCGAAATAGGGAAAGCTGTCACTGAGTAACTCGCTGTAAGTGAGTTTTTAGCCATAAGCGAGTTCTTTCCAGAGAGAACTCACCATAAGCGAACTTCAAGCGAGTTTCCTCCTGTTCATACGGGTTTTTTGTAACGCCCTATAACAAATATTCAAGAAATAGACGCTACGTCTCAACAAAACCAAATTACCATGCATATATATATATATATATATATATATATATATATATATATATATATATATATATATATATATATATATATATATAACATCTCAACAGTTGCATCGGATACAAATCATATAACTCCAACATATACATGCCATAGTCAAATACAACATCAACTAAAAATCCTCCAAGTCCGACAAGTAGACAACATCAACAAGATAAAACAGAAATCAACAAGACATAAAAGACTCTACGACCTAATCAGAGCCTAAAACTACGACTCCAGACGATAACGGAGAAAGCTCCCGCTATCAAGCACTCACCACAAAGCAACTACTCCTGCACAACGTCTACCCATCCATACAGACAGGTAGGCGGCAAAAACGACTGGGGGTAAGCTTTACATTAATCATAATCAACAAATAATAATAATTGACATAAACAATTCAATTCAATTCTCAAATAGTTTTCATGAACAATTAACTTCCATAATTACATTTATACAACAAATTCAACCTTCACAGGTAGCACTCATCAAACACGTTCATCATCAACAGACATCGTTCACATGCCACATCAAGACATCATTTCAATATGCAATGCGCCTAGACTCGACACACATATGCATGTGGTACCAAATCTCCTCAAGGTCGTCACCCATGATGCAACAAAAACATCATATGTAAGAGTCCATCTCCTCTTACAATTCACCTATGTAAAAGTCCATCTCCTTTTACATTTCAACATATGACTCGATATGATCATGATGCATGGATATACAACAACGACCCGATAATGCACAACTTCAACACAACAACTATCAATGACAATGTAAAAGTACACCTCCAATTACATTGACTAGCTCAACAACTTTTGCATTATCAAGTATACATGTCCACACATTCAACAATCACAATCCACATAAGAGTCATCATCACACACATCAACATCAACTTACCAAATATCATAACAATTCCATATACTCTTCATAAACCAAGTAAAATAGATCAACACATCATTTCATGATAAACATCATATTCAATCGTCCACAATCATCCACATATCATCAATAAATCATATAAAACTATCCATGAAATATTTATAAGGTAATCGACTTTTAAAACCCTGTTCAACAAAGTTCGTCTATCATATTGTAAAAACGGCCAACCTTGGCATTTTTTCAAAACAAAACAACTTGATTAAGTTATGAAAACTCACAATTCAATCTTAAACATTCATATAAACAAGAGCATAGGCCACTTACAAACTATCAAGCATTATGAAATTCTTACAGTGATGACAAATCCATGGACGAGCTGTCCTTTTCTCATACAAATGTTGTTGAAAAGGTTCCAACATTGTCTTGTTATCAGAAGTGCCACCTTTACCTGAAGTACCAGTAACCTTATTGTGTTTGTTGGGTTCTTCTTTTCTCATTATTCCATAATCTTCCACAGCATATGAAATTTTCTTATTAAGTTGTTTTTGATTCAGAGGCTGATAATTAAATTCTACACCTTTTGCTTGTACCTTGCTCTCACCTTTTACAACATTATTCAGATTTGTAGACCCATTTTCCATTAGTTCAACCTGTTTCTTGAACTCTTCAACTTGTGAGTTTAGACATGTTATTTCAGCACTGAGTTCAGATACCTTTGTCAGAAGTGTATTTTTTTTTCTGAAAGGAGTTGATTATTTATCTTCTTTTGATCTCCCAGCATCTTACAAACTTCTGTACTTCTGGCATGCAGGTCCTTATAAGCAGTAGCTAGATCATCATAATCTAGATCTTCATCACAAGACTCGTCATCAGAATAGACTTTCCCTGTTAGAGCAGTTACTTTTCTAGGAAACATACCTTTACTTATTCTTTCTGAGCCATAGGCAACATCCACACTTTTCTTCTGTTGATTATGCAAGTTAGTACATTCTGTTGTTATATGACCAAAACCTCCACATTCATGACATTGATCTTCCTTGAGATTACATCCTTTGTCCTTTTGATTCTTTCTGATGTTGGATCTAATGTTCTGACCATCTGTTATAGGCTTCAAGTTTACCAAACTTACAATTTTGTTGATAAGTTTTCCAAGTAGCTCTACAAATTCAGCCAAGATTTTAGAATTCCCTTGAGATTCTTTAATAGCAGTAAAGAGGACATTATTCTCTTCCTTTTCAACCCTATTGTTGATGATGATTTCAAAATTCTGTAGAGATCCAATGAGCTCTTTTATCTCCATTTTAGAAATATCCTGAGCTTCTTCTAATGCAGTGACTTTCATGTCAAATCTTTTAGGAAGAGACCTGAGGATTTTTCTAACCAGTTTTTCTTCAGACATCTTTTCCCCAAGAGTATCAAAAGCATTAGCAATGTCAAGAATATTCATGTAAAAATCTTGAATACTCTCATCTTCCTTCATAGTCAATTTTTCAAACTGAGTGGTTAGAAGTTGTAGTCTAGATTTTTTTACTTTTGAAGTGCCTTCATAAGTAATTTCTAGAGTCTCCCAGGCTTCTTTAGCAATCTTGCATTGTTTAATCAACCTGAACACATTTTGATCAACTCCATTGAAGATAGCATTCAGAGCCCTCGAATTAGCAAGAGAAGATTCATCCTCAGCTGTAGTCCATTCTTCCTCTGATTTCAGAACATTGGTCTTGTTTCCATCTTTGTCAAATGCCACAGGATGTTCCCAACCTTTCAACATGGCTTTCCATGTTTTGCTGTCAATAGATTTAAGGAAAGCACTCATCCTTGATTTCCAGTAATCATAGTTGGTTCCATCCAGCAATGGTAGTCTGTTCACTAACCCTCCTTCCTTGTCCATAATGCCATAAATATCCTCCCCTGGATCTTACCCAAATAACAAGTAGGGTGCCCGCTCTGATGCCAATTGAAATTCTGGCACGTTAGTTTTACGATGTTCTCAACACGCAACACAGATAACAGATGTTGTGTACGATGCTTAGAACATTAAGCTAACAAACATAATACGATAAAGATAACAGACAAGAAATAAAAAGAGGCACAGTGAAATTGTTAACCCAGTTTGGTGCAACGTCACCTACTCTGGGGGCTACCAAGCCAGGAAGGAAATCCACTAGTGCAGTCCGTATTCAAAAGCTCTCAGCAAACCACGTTTGCACTTATGACCTAGGACCTACCCCAACTAGACTTCAACCTAGGAACTCTTAGATCTGAGATCCCATCTCACTCCCTTAAAACTGATCACAAACCCCTGTGATTCCCAAATTACAGACTCAAATCAAATGAGGTTACCCTCAAAAATAACATGCAACCTTGCTTAAAAGCTTAGATGCAGTTCACAATCTACCTAGCTCCTTGCTTAAATGCTTCGGAGTAGTGCACAGTATTACAACTCAAAGTACATACCTAAACATGCATCAAGATGATACACGAAAGGCTCACAAGATATGAGACTCAAAACCTAAACAAAACTCTATTTTGTAAATCAATGTCTTGAATGATTCTTCAGGTCTTGCAGCCTCGTTTATATACTGAAGCAAAAGCGTGTCATCCCTTCAATCAAGCTTCAGATCAAACCTGTGACTTATTGCACAATCAACATGGCCGGATAAGGAAACTCCTAGAAAGTAGGCTCATTAAAAGTCACATTATTATCACCTTAAAAATACTTTCCTAAGTCATTTTAACAATTCCTTAAGAAATCACATATGTTCTGATCTCCTCATAATTGCACACGGTTTAGACCAACTCAAGCTGGCGTGGATTCCTTCAATCAAGCAAGCGCGTGCGTAAACATAGGCAAAGCACAGAACGTTCATACCAGGTCTGGATGTTGGAACATTGTGTTCCACATCTGAAGTGAATATTTGTTTTAGGCAAAAGTGAAGCTAACATACAAATATCCAACACATTAGTTCAAAGATTAGCCTAAGTTCGTATGAGAAAATACCAAGTTCACATATTCCACAATCCCACCCGAAAATATAGTTTGGCATGATTAAGACATAGCACCAACTTTACATGCCTTGCCTAAATCTATATCGGCTGTATACTAAGCTTGCAATCCTTTATGTTCGCAAAAGATCACTTCCCAACATTTTCCGAAGAATCGAAATGACACGAATCCAAGTTTCAAACCATTTGTAAAATTAAGGTTTCGACAAAGCCAATCATGTTCCGCACGTTTTCGCGTGTTTCGGCCACGGGTTTTCGCCATTTTCGCCCCAAAATCGAATATTTGAAACCCCCAATTGTCAAAAATAATCCGAGGCATAACCCGAGGCTCTAACACGATGAACTCGCTCGTTACACGGCAATTGAATAAGTTTTGAAATTGATTTTAAACGGTTTTTCTCAAAACAACAAGTCTTAACAACAACAATTCATCTCTTCCAATTCAACACAATTCAACAACAACAACTCAACATAATTCATACCCAATGCATCAATTCAACAACAACATATGCCAAGATAACAACAACAACATTTGAACATGAACTCATTCACAATTCAACAACCACAACTCCATTCATCATCAATTTCATACAGAAACACATCATATTCATATATACCCATTTTGACATACAAATTCAACAACAACAACACAATTATCATTCAATTCATGCATATCATCTTATCATCAAAATTAAGCACGAATTTCTACAACTAAAATCAAATTAATCACTTAACCCAAATAAGCAATTATGCAAAGAATTAGGGTAGAACTTAAACTAAAGGATTATGATTAAAGTCTAACCCCCTTACCTTAATTCTTCACAATCACCAACTAAGGCTTCACTTTAGCTCCCAAAGCTTGAATCTCTAGCCTCCTCTAGCCCTCTCTATCTCTTCCAGGATCATAACTCGATTTAAACAATATTTTAGTTAGGTTACTTGAATATATAACCAATGAACGAGTAACTTGACTAAAATATTGTTTAAATAGAGTTTTTATCCTGGAAGACGAAAGGTCACAAAGTGTGACCTTCCGTCTTCCAGGATGATAACTCGATTTGAACATTATTTTAGTCAGGTTACTTGAATATATTACCAATGAACAAGTAACTTGACTAAAATATTGTTTAAATAGAGTTTTGATCTTGGAAGACGAAAGGTCACAAGGTGTGACCTTCCGTCTTCCAGGATGATAACTCGATTTGAACATTATTTTAGTCAGGTTACTTGAATATATTACCAATGAACAAGTAACTTGACTAAAATATTGTTTAAATAGAGTTTTGATCCTGGAAGACAAAAGGTCACAAGGTGTGACCTTTCCAAGATAATAACTCGATTTGAACATTATTTTAGTCAGGTTACCTGAATATATAACCAATGAACAAGTAACTTGACTAAAATATTGTTTAAATAGAGTTTTTTGTCTTGGAAGACGAAAGGTCACAAGGTGTGACCTTTTGTCTTCCAGGATGATAACTCAATTTGAAGATTATTTTAGTCAGGTTACTTGAATATATTACCAATGAACAAGTAACGTGACTAAAATATTGTTTAAATAGAGTTTTTATCCTGGAAGACGAAAGGTCACTAGGTGTGACCTTTCCTCTTCCAGGATGATAACTCGATTTAAACATTATTTTAGTCAGGTTACATGAATATATAACCAATGAAAAAGTAACTTGACTAAAATATTGTTCAAATAGAGTTTTTATCCTAGAAGACGAAAGGTCACAAGGTGTGACCTTTCATCGTCAATGATGATAATTCGATTTGAACATTATTTTAGCCAGGTTACTTGAATATATAACCAACGAACAATTAACTTGACTAAAATATTGTTTAAATAGAGTTTTTATCCTGGAAGACGAAAGGTCACAAGGTGTGACCTTTCGTCTTCCAGGATGATAACTCGATTTAAACATTATTTTAGTCAGGTTACGTGAATATATAACCAATGAACAAGTAACGTGACTAAAATATTGTTTAAATAGAGTTTTTATCCTGGAAGACGAAAGGTCACAGTGTGACCTTTCCTCTTCCAGGATGATAACTTGATTTAAACATTATTTGAGTCAGGTTACTTGAATATATAACCAATGAACAAGTAACGTGACTAAAATATTGTTTAAATAGAGTTTTTATCCTGGAAGACGAAAGGTCACAAGGTGTGACCTTTCGTCTTCCAGGATGATAAATCGATTTAAACATTATTTTAGTCAGGTTACTTGAATATATAACCAATGAACAAGTAACTTGACTAAAATCTTGTTTAAATAGAGTTTTGATCCTGGAAGATGAAAGGTCACAAGGTGTGACCTTTCGTCTTCCAGGATGATAACTAGATTTGAACATTATTTTGGTCAGGTTACTTGATAATATAAGCAATGAACAAGTAACTTGACTAATATCTTGTTTAAATATAGTTTTGATCCTGGAAGACGAAAGGTCACAAGGTGTGACCTTTCGTCTTCCAGGGTGATAACTCAATTTGAACATTATTTTAGTCAGGTTACTTGAATATATAACCAATGAACAAGTAACTTGACTAAAATATTGTTTAAATAGAGTTTTGATCCTGGAAGACGAAAGGTCACAAGGTGTGACCTTTCGTCTTCCAGGATGATAACTAGATTTGAACATTATTTTAGTCAGGTTACTTGATAATATAACCAATGAACAAGTAACTTGACTAAAATCTTGTTTAAATAGAGTTTTGATCCTGGAAGACGAAAGGTCACAAGGTGTGACCTTTCGTCTTCCAGGATGATAACTCCATTTGAACATTATTTTAGTCAGGTTACTTGAATATATAACCAATGAACAAGTAACTTGACTAAAATATTGTTTAAATAGAGTTTTGATCCTGGAAGACGAAAGGTTACAAGGTGTGACCTTTCGTCTTCCAGGATGATAACTCCATTTGAACATTATTTTAGTCAGGTTACTTGATAATATAACCAATGAATAAGTAACTTGACTAAAATCTTGTTTAAATAGAGTTTTGATCCTGGAAGACGAAAGGTCACAAGGTGTGACCTTTCGTATTCTAGGATGATAACTCCATTTGAACATTATTTTAGTCAGGTTACTTGAATATATAACCAATGAACAAGTAACTTGACTAAAATATTGTTTAAATAGAGTTTTGATCCTGGAAGACGAAAGGTGACAAGGTGTGACCTTTCGTCTTCCAGGATGATAACTCAATTTGAACATTATTTTAGTCAGGTTACTTGATAATATAACAAATGAACAAGTAACTTGACTAAAATATTGTTTAAATAGAGTTTTGATCCTGGAAGACGAAAGGTCACAAGGTGTGACCTTTCGTCTTCCAGGATGATAACTCCATTTGAACATTATTTTAGTCAGGTTACTTGAATATATAACCAATGAACAAGTAACTTGACTAAAATATTGTTTAAATAGAGTTTTGATCCTGGAAGACGAAAGGTCACAAGGTGTGACCTTTCGTCTTCCAGGATGATAACTCCATTTGAACATTATTTTAGTCAGGTTACTTGATAATAAAACAAATGAACAAGTAACTTGACTAAAATATTGTTTAAATAGAGTTTTGATCCTGGAAGACGAAAGGTCACAAGGTGTGACCTTTCGTCTTCCAGGATGATAACTCCATTTGAATATTATTTTAGTCAGGTTACTTGAATATATAACCAATGAACAAGTAACTTGACTAAAATATCTTTTAAATAGAGTTTTGATCCTGGAAGACGAAAGGTCACAAGGTGTGACCTTTCGTCTTCCAGGGTGATAACTCAATTTGAACATTATTTTAGTCAGGTTACTTGAATATATAACCAATGAACAAGTAACTTGACTAAAATATTGTTTAAATAGAGTTTTGATCCTGGAAGACGAAAGGTTACAAGGTGTGACCTTTCGTCTTCCTGGATGATAACTCCATTTGAACATTATTTTAGTCAGGTTACTTGATAATATAACCAATGAACAAGTAACCTGACTAAAATCTTGTTTAAATAGAGTTTTGATCCTGGAAGACGAAAGGTCACAAGGTGTGACCTTTCGTCTTCTAGGATGATAACTCCATTTGAACAATATTTTAGTCAGGTTACTTGAATATATAACCAATGAACAAGTAACTTGACTAAAATATTGTTTAAATAGAGTTTTGATCCTGGAAGATGAAAGGTCACAAGGTGTGACCTTTCGTCTTCCAGGATGATAACTCCATTTGAACATTATTTTAGTCAGGTTACTTGAATATATAACCAATGAACAAATAACTTGACTAAAATATTGTTTAAATAGAGTTTTGATCCTGGAAGACGAAAGGTCACAAGGTGTGACCTTTCGTCTTCCAGGATGATAACTCAATTTGAAAATTATTTTAGTTAGGTTACTTGAATATATAACCAATGAACAAGTAACTTGACTAAAATCTTGTTTAAATAGAGTTTTGATCCTGGAAGACGAAAGGTCACAAGGTGTGACCTTTCGTCTTCCAGGATGATAACTAGATTTGAACCTTATTTTAGTCAGGTTACTTGATAATATAACCAATGAACAAGTAACTTGACTAAAATCTTGTTTAAATATAGTTTTGATCATGGAAGACGAAAGGTCACAAGGTGTGACCTTTCGTCTTCCAGGGTGATAACTCAATTTAAACATTATTTTAGTCAGGTTACTTGAATATATAACCAATGAACAAGTAACTTGACTAAAATATTGTTTAAATAGAGTTTTGATCCTGGAAGACGAAAGGTCACAAGGTGTGACCTTTCGTCTTCCAGGATGATAACTAGATTTGAACATTATTTTAGTCAGGTTACTTGATAATATAACCAATGAACAAGTAACTTGACTAAAATCTTGTTTAAATAGAGTTTTGATCCTGGAAGACGAAAGGTCACAAGGTGTGACCTTTCGTCTTCTAGGATGATAACTCCATTTGAACATTATTTTAGTCAGGTTACTTGAATATTTAACCAATGAACAAGTAACTTGACTAAAATATTGTTTAAATAGAGTTTTGATCCTGGAAGACGAATGGTCACAAGGTGTGACCTTTCGTCTTCCAGGGTGATAACTCAATTTGAACATTATTTTAGTCAGGTTACTTGAATATATAACCAATGAACAAGTAACTTGACTAAAATCTTGTTTAAATATAGTTTTGATCCTGGAAGACGAAAGGTCACAAGGTGTGACCTTTCGTCTTCCAGGGTGATAACTCAATTTGAACATTATTTTAGTCAGGTTACTTGAATATATAACCAATGAACAAGTAACTTGACTAAAATATTGTTTAAATAGAGTTTTGATCCGGGAAGACGAAAGGTTACAAGGTGTGACCTTTCGTCTTCCAGGATGATAACTCCATTTGAACATTATTTTAGTCATGTTACTTGATAATATAACCAATGAACAAGTAACTTGACTAAAATATTGTTTAAATAGAGTTTTGATCCTGGAAGACGAAAGGTTACAAGGTGTGACCTTTCGTCTTCCTGGATGATAACTCCATTTGAACATTATTTTAGTCAGGTTACTTGATAATATAACCAATGAACAAGTAACTTGACTAAAATCTTGTTTAAATAGAGTTTTGATCCTGGAAGACGAAAGGTCACAAGGTGTGACCTTTCGTCTTCTAGGATGATAACTCCATTTGAACAATATTTTAGTCAGGTTACTTGAATATATAACCAATGAACAAGTAACTTGACTAAAATATTGTTTAAATAGAGTTTTGATCCTGGAAGACGAAAGGTCACAAGGTGTGACCTTTCGTCTTCCAGGATGATAACTCCATTTGAACATTATTTTAGTCAGGTTACTTGAATATATAACCAATGAACAAATAACTTGACTAAAATATTGTTTAAATAGAGTTTTGATCCTGGAAGACGAAAGGTCACAAGGTGTGACCTTTCGTCTTCCAGGATGATAACTCAATTTGAAAATTATTTTAGTTAGGTTACTTGAATATATAACCAATGAACAAGTAACTTGACTAAAATCTTGTTTAAATAGAGTTTTGATCCTGGAAGACGAAAGGTCACAAGGTGTGACCTTTCGTCTTCCAGGATGATAACTAGATTTGAACCTTATTTTAGTCAGGTTACTTGATAATATAACCAATGAACAAGTAACTTGACTAAAATCTTGTTTAAATATAGTTTTGATCATGGAAGACGAAAGGTCAAAAGGTGTGACCTTTCGTCTTCCAGGGTGATAACTCAATTTAAACATTATTTTAGTCAGGTTACTTGAATATATAACCAATGAACAAGTAACTTGACTAAAATATTGTTTAAATAGAGTTTTGATCCTGGAAGACGAAAGGTCACAAGGTGTGACCTTTCGTCTTCCAGGATGATAACTAGATTTGAACATTATTTTAGTCAGGTTACTTGATAATATAACCAATGAACAAGTAACTTGACTAAAATCTTGTTTAAATAGAGTTTTGATCCTGGAAGACGAAAGGTCACAAGGTGTGACCTTTCGTCTTCTAGGATGATAACTCCATTTGAACATTATTTTAGTCAGGTTACTTGAATATTTAACCAATGAACAAGTAACTTGACTAAAATATTGTTTAAATAGAGTTTTGATCCTGGAAGACGAATGGTCACAAGGTGTGACCTTTCGTCTTCCAGGGTGATAACTCAATTTGAACATTATTTTAGTCAGGTTACTTGAATATATAACCAATGAACAAGTAACTTGACTAAAATCTTGTTTAAATATAGTTTTGATCCTGGAAGACGAAAGGTCACAAGGTGTGACCTTTCGTCTTCCAGGGTGATAACTCAATTTGAACATTATTTTAGTCAGGTTACTTGAATATATAACCAATGAACAAGTAACTTGACTAAAATATTGTTTAAATAGAGTTTTGATCCGGGAAGACGAAAGGTTACAAGGTGTGACCTTTCGTCTTCCAGGATGATAACTCCATTTGAACATTATTTTAGTCATGTTACTTGATAATATAACCAATGAACAAGTAACTTGACTAAAATATTGTTTAAATAGAGTTTTGATCCTGGAAGACGAAAGGTTACAAGGTGTGACCTTTCGTCTTCCTGGATGATAACTCCATTTGAACATTATTTTAGTCAGGTTACTTGATAATATAACCAATGAACAAGTAACTTGACTAAAATCTTGTTTAAATAGAGTTTTGATCCTGGAAGACGAAAGGTCACAAGGTGTGACCTTTCGTCTTCTAGGATGATAACTCCATTTGAACATTATTTTAGTCAGGTTACTTGAATATATAACCAATGAACAAGTAACTTGACTAAAATATTGTTTAAATAGAGTTTTGATCCTGGAAGACGAAAGGTCACAAGGTGTGACCTTTCGTCTTCCAGGATGATAACTCCATTTGAACATTATTTTAGTCAGGTTACTTGAATATATAACCAATGAACAAATAACTTGACTAAAATATTGTTTAAATAGAGTTTTGATCCTGGAAGACGAAAGGTCACAAGGTGTGACCTTTCGTCTTCCAGGATGATAACTCAATTTGAAAATTATTTTAGTCAGGTTACTTGAATATATAACCAATGAACAAGTAACTTGACTAAAATCTTGTTTAAATAGAGTTTTGATCCTGGAAGACGAAAGGTCACAAGGTGTGACCTTTCGTCTTCCAGGATGATAACTAGATTTGAACCTTATTTTAGTCAGGTTACTTGATAATATAACCAATGAACAAGTAACTTGACTAAAATCTTGTTTAAATATAGTTTTGATCATGGAAGACGAAAGGTCACAAGGTGTGACCTTTCGTCTTCCAGGGTGATAACTCAATTTAAACATTATTTTAGTCAGGTTACTTGAATATATAACCAATGAACAAGTAACTTGACTAAAATATTGTTTAAATAGAGTTTTGATCCTGGAAGACGAAAGGTCACAAGGTGTGACCTTTCGTCTTCCAGGATGATAACTAGATTTGAACATTATTTTAGTCAGGTTACTTGATAATATAACCAATGAACAAGTAACTTGACTAAAATCTTGTTTAAATAGAGTTTTGATCCTGGAAGACGAAAGGTCACAAGGTGTGACCTTTCGTCTTCTAGGATGATAACTCCATTTGAACATTATTTTAGTCAGGTTACTTGAATATTTAACCAATGAACAAGTAACTTGACTAAAATATTGTTTAAATAGAGTTTTGATCCTGGAAGACGAATGGTCACAAGGTGTGACCTTTCGTCTTCCAGGGTGATAACTCAATTTGAACATTATTTTAGTCAGGTTACTTGAATATATAACCAATGAACAAGTAACTTGACTAAAATCTTGTTTAAATATAGTTTTGATCCTGGAAGACGAAAGGTCACAAGGTGTGACCTTTCGTCTTCCAGGGTGATAACTCAATTTGAACATTATTTTAGTCAGGTTACTTGAATATATAACCAATGAACAAGTAACTTGACTAAAATATTGTTTAAATAGAGTTTTGATCCGGGAAGACGAAAGGTTACAAGGTGTGACCTTTCGTCTTCCAGGATGATAACTCCATTTGAACATTATTTTAGTCATGTTACTTGATAATATAACCAATGAACAAGTAACTTGACTAAAATATTGTTTAAATAGAGTTTTGATCCTGGAAGACGAAAGGTTACAAGGTGTGACCTTTCGTCTTCCTGGATGATAACTCCATTTGAACATTATTTTAGTCAGGTTACTTGATAATATAACCAATGAACAAGTAACTTGACTAAAATCTTGTTTAAATAGAGTTTTGATCCTGGAAGACGAAAGGTCACAAGGTGTGACCTTTCGTCTTCTAGGATGATAACTCCATTTGAACATTATTTTAGTCAGGTTACTTGAATATATAACCAATGAACAAGTAACTTGACTAAAATATTGTTTAAATAGAGTTTTGATCCTGGAAGACGAAAGGTCACAAGGTGTGACCTTTCGTCTTCCAGGATGATAACTCCATTTGAACATTATTTTAGTCAGGTTACTTGAATATATAACCAATGAACAAATAACTTGACTAAAATATTGTTTAAATAGAGTTTTGATCCTGGAAGACGAAAGGTCACAAGGTGTGACCTTTCGTCTTCCAGGATGATAACTCAATTTGAAAATTATTTTAGTCAGGTTACTTGAATATATAACCAATGAACAAGTAACTTGACTAAAATCTTGTTTAAATAGAGTTTTGATCCTGGAAGACGAAAGGTCACAAGGTGTGACCTTTCGTCTTCCAGGATGATAACTAGATTTGAACCTTATTTTAGTCAGGTTACTTGATAATATAACCAATGAACAAGTAACTTGACTAAAATCTTGTTTAAATATAGTTTTGATCATGGAAGACGAAAGGTCACAAGGTGTGACCTTTCGTCTTCCAGGGTGATAACTCAATTTAAACATTATTTTAGTCAGGTTACTTGAATATATAACCAATGAACAAGTAACTTGACTAAAATATTGTTTAAATAGAGTTTTGATCCTGGAAGACGAAAGGTCACAAGGTGTGACCTTTCGTCTTCCAGGATGATAACTAGATTTGAACATTATTTTAGTCAGGTTACTTGATAATATAACCAATGAACAAGTAACTTGACTAAAATCTTGTTTAAATAGAGTTTTGATCCTGGAAGACGAAAGGTCACAAGGTGTGACCTTTCGTCTTCTAGGATGATAACTCCATTTGAACATTATTTTAGTCAGGTTACTTGAATATTTAACCAATGAACAAGTAACTTGACTAAAATATTGTTTAAATAGAGTTTTGATCCTGGAAGACGAATGGTCACAAGGTGTGACCTTTCGTCTTCCAGGGTGATAACTCAATTTGAACATTATTTTAGTCAGGTTACTTGAATATATAACCAATGAACAAGTAACTTGACTAAAATCTTGTTTAAATATAGTTTTGATCCTGGAAGACGAAAGGTCACAAGGTGTGACCTTTCGTCTTCCAGGGTGATAACTCAATTTGAACATTATTTTAGTCAGGTTACTTGAATATATAACCAATGAACAAGTAACTTGACTAAAATATTGTTTAAATAGAGTTTTGATCCGGGAAGACGAAAGGTTACAAGGTGTGACCTTTCGTCTTCCAGGATGATAACTCCATTTGAACATTATTTTAGTCATGTTACTTGATAATATAACCAATGAACAAGTAACTTGACTAAAATATTGTTTAAATAGAGTTTTGATCCTGGAAGACGAAAGGTTACAAGGTGTGACCTTTCGTCTTCCTGGATGATAACTCCATTTGAACATTATTTTAGTCAGGTTACTTGATAATATAACCAATGAACAAGTAACTTGACTAAAATCTTGTTTAAATAGAGTTTTGATCCTGGAAGACGAAAGGTCACAAGGTGTGACCTTTCGTCTTCTAGGATGATAACTCCATTTGAACAATATTTTAGTCAGGTTACTTGAATATATAACCAATGAACAAGTAACTTGACTAAAATATTGTTTAAATAGAGTTTTGATCCTGGAAGACGAAAGGTCACAAGGTGTGACCTTTCGTCTTCCAGGATGATAACTCCATTTGAACATTATTTTAGTCAGGTTACTTGAATATATAACCAATGAACAAATAACTTGACTAAAATATTGTTTAAATAGAGTTTTGATCCTGGAAGACGAAAGGTCACAAGGTGTGACCTTTCGTCTTCCAGGATGATAACTCAATTTGAAAATTATTTTAGTTAGGTTACTTGAATATATAACCAATGAACAAGTAACTTGACTAAAATCTTGTTTAAATAGAGTTTTGATCCTGGAAGACGAAAGGTCACAAGGTGTGACCTTTCGTCTTCCAGGATGATAACTAGATTTGAACCTTATTTTAGTCAGGTTACTTGATAATATAACCAATGAACAAGTAACTTGACTAAAATCTTGTTTAAATATAGTTTTGATCATGGAAGACGAAAGGTCAAAAGGTGTGACCTTTCGTCTTCCAGGGTGATAACTCAATTTAAACATTATTTTAGTCAGGTTACTTGAATATATAACCAATGAACAAGTAACTTGACTAAAATATTGTTTAAATAGAGTTTTGATCCTGGAAGACGAAAGGTCACAAGGTGTGACCTTTCGTCTTCCAGGATGATAACTAGATTTGAACATTATTTTAGTCAGGTTACTTGATAATATAACCAATGAACAAGTAACTTGACTAAAATCTTGTTTAAATAGAGTTTTGATCCTGGAAGACGAAAGGTCACAAGGTGTGACCTTTCGTCTTCTAGGATGATAACTCCATTTGAACATTATTTTAGTCAGGTTACTTGAATATTTAACCAATGAACAAGTAACTTGACTAAAATATTGTTTAAATAGAGTTTTGATCCTGGAAGACGAATGGTCACAAGGTGTGACCTTTCGTCTTCCAGGGTGATAACTCAATTTGAACATTATTTTAGTCAGGTTACTTGAATATATAACCAATGAACAAGTAACTTGACTAAAATCTTGTTTAAATATAGTTTTGATCCTGGAAGACGAAAGGTCACAAGGTGTGACCTTTCGTCTTCCAGGGTGATAACTCAATTTGAACATTATTTTAGTCAGGTTACTTGAATATATAACCAATGAACAAGTAACTTGACTAAAATATTGTTTAAATAGAGTTTTGATCCGGGAAGACGAAAGGTTACAAGGTGTGACCTTTCGTCTTCCAGGATGATAACTCCATTTGAACATTATTTTAGTCATGTTACTTGATAATATAACCAATGAACAAGTAACTTGACTAAAATATTGTTTAAATAGAGTTTTGATCCTGGAAGACGAAAGGTTACAAGGTGTGACCTTTCGTCTTCCTGGATGATAACTCCATTTGAACATTATTTTAGTCAGGTTACTTGATAATATAACCAATGAACAAGTAACTTGACTAAAATCTTGTTTAAATAGAGTTTTGATCCTGGAAGACGAAAGGTCACAAGGTGTGACCTTTCGTCTTCTAGGATGATAACTCCATTTGAACATTATTTTAGTCAGGTTACTTGAATATATAACCAATGAACAAGTAACTTGACTAAAATATTGTTTAAATAGAGTTTTGATCCTGGAAGACGAAAGGTCACAAGGTGTGACCTTTCGTCTTCCAGGATGATAACTCCATTTGAACATTATTTTAGTCAGGTTACTTGAATATATAACCAATGAACAAATAACTTGACTAAAATATTGTTTAAATAGAGTTTTGATCCTGGAAGACGAAAGGTCACAAGGTGTGACCTTTCGTCTTCCAGGATGATAACTCAATTTGAAAATTATTTTAGTCAGGTTACTTGAATATATAACCAATGAACAAGTAACTTGACTAAAATCTTGTTTAAATAGAGTTTTGATCCTGGAAGACGAAAGGTCACAAGGTGTGACCTTTCGTCTTCCAGGATGATAACTAGATTTGAACCTTATTTTAGTCAGGTTACTTGATAATATAACCAATGAACAAGTAACTTGACTAAAATCTTGTTTAAATATAGTTTTGATCATGGAAGACGAAAGGTCACAAGGTGTGACCTTTCGTCTTCCAGGGTGATAACTCAATTTAAACATTATTTTAGTCAGGTTACTTGAATATATAACCAATGAACAAGTAACTTGACTAAAATATTGTTTAAATAGAGTTTTGATCCTGGAAGACGAAAGGTCACAAGGTGTGACCTTTCGTCTTCCAGGATGATAACTAGATTTGAACATTATTTTAGTCAGGTTACTTGATAATATAACCAATGAACAAGTAACTTGACTAAAATCTTGTTTAAATAGAGTTTTGATCCTGGAAGACGAAAGGTCACAAGGTGTGACCTTTCGTCTTCTAGGATGATAACTCCATTTGAACATTATTTTAGTCAGGTTACTTGAATATATAACCAATGAACAAGTAACTTGACTAAAATATTGTTTAAATAGAGTTTTGATCCTGGAAGACGAAAGGTTACAAGGTGTGACCTTTCGTCTTCCAGGATGATAACTCCATTTGAACATTATTTTAGTCAGGTTACTTGATAATATAACCAATGAACAAGTAACTTGACTAAAATCTTGTTTAAATAGAGTTTTGATCCTGGAAGACGAAAGGTCACAAGGTGTGACCTTTCGTCTTCGAGGATGATAACTCCATTTGAACAATATTTTAGTCAGGTTACTTGAATATATAACAAATGAACAAGTAACTTGACTAAAATATTGTTTAAATAGAGTTTTGATCCTGGAAGACGAAAGGTCACAAGGTGTGACCTTTCGTCTTCCAGGATGATAACTCCATTTGAACATTATTTTAGTCAGGTTACTTGAATATATAACCAATGAACAAGTAACTTGACTAAAATATTGTTTAAATAGAGTTTTGATCCTGGAAGATGAAAGGTCACAAGGTGTGACCTTTCGTCTTCCAGGATGATAACTCAATTTGAAAATTATTTTAGTCAGGTTACTTGAATATATAACCAATGAACAAGTAACTTGACTAAAATCTTGTTTAAATATATTTTTGATCCTGGTAGACGAAAGGTCACAAGGTGTGACCTTTCGTCTTCCAGGGTGATAACTCAATTTGAACATTATTTTAGTCAGGTTACTTGAATATATAACCAATGAACAAGTAACTTGACTAAAATATTGTTTAAATAGAGTTTTGATCCTGGAAGACGAAAGGTTACAAGGTGTGACCTTTCGTCTTCCAGGATGATAACTCTATTTGAACTTTATTTTAGTCAGGTTACTTGATAATATAACCAATGAACAAGTAACTTGACTAAAATATTGTTTAAATAGAGTTTTGATCCTGGAAGACGAAAGGTTACAAGGTGTGACCTTTCGTCTTCCAGGATGATAACTCCATTTGAACAATATTTTAGTCAGGTTACTTGATAATATAACCAATGAACAAGTAACTTGACTAAAATCTTGTTTAAATAGAGTTTTGATCCTGGAAGACGAAAGGTCACAAGGTGTGACCTTTCGTCTTCAAGGATGATAACTCCATTTGAACAATATTTTAGTCAGGTTACTTGAATATATAACAAATGAACAAGTAACTTGACTAAAATATTGTTGAAATAGAGTTTTGATCCTGGAAGACGAAAGGTCACAAGGTGTGACCTTTCGTCTTCCAGGATGATAACTCCATTTGAACATTATTTTAGTCAGGTTACTTGAATATATAACCAATGAACAAGTAACTTGACTAAAATATTGTTTAAATAGAGTTTTGATCTTGGAAGACGAAAGGTCACAAGGTGTGACCTTTCGTCTTCCAGGATGATAACTCCATTTGAACATTATTTTAGTCAGGTTACTTGAATATATAACCAATGAACAAGTAACTTGACTAAAATATTGTTTAAATAGAGTTTTGATCCTGGAAGATGAAAGGTCACAAGGTGTGACCTTTCGTCTTCCAGGATGATAACTCAATTTGAAAATTATTTTAGTCAGGTTACTTGAATATATAACCAATGAACAAGTAACTTGACTAAAATCTTGTTTAAATATATTTTTGATCCTGGAAGACGAAAGGTCACAAGGTGTGACCTTTCGTCTTCCAGGGTGATAACTCAATTTGAACATTATTTTAGTCAGGTTACTTGAATATATAACAAATGAACAAGTAACTTGACTAAAATATTGTTTAAATAGAGTTTTGATCCTGGAAGACGAAAGGTCACAAGGTGTGACCTTTCGTCTTCCAGGATGATAACTCCATTTGAACATTATTTTAGTCAGGTTACTTGAATATATAACCAATGAACAAGTAACTTGACTAAAATATTGTTTAAATAGAGTTTTGATCCTGGAAGATGAAAGGTCACAAGGTGTGACCTTTCGTCTTCCAGGATGATAACTCAATTTGAAAATTATTTTAGTCAGGTTACTTGAATATATAACCAATGAACAAGTAACTTGACTAAAATCTTGTTTAAATATATTTTTGATCCTGGTAGACGAAAGGTCACAAGGTGTGACCTTTCGTCTTCCAGGGTGATAACTCAATTTGAACATTATTTTAGTCAGGTTACTTGAATATATAACCAATGAACAAGTAACTTGACTAAAATATTGTTTAAATAGAGTTTTGATCCTGGAAGACGAAAGGTTACAAGGTGTGACCTTTCGTCTTCCAGGATGATAACTCTATTTGAACTTTATTTTAGTCAGGTTACTTGATAATATAACCAATGAACAAGTAACTTGACTAAAATATTGTTTAAATAGAGTTTTGATCCTGGAAGACGAAAGGTTACAAGGTGTGACCTTTCGTCTTCCAGGATGATAACTCCATTTGAACAATATTTTAGTCAGGTTACTTGATAATATAACCAATGAACAAGTAACTTGACTAAAATCTTGTTTAAATAGAGTTTTGATCCTGGAAGACGAAAGGTCACAAGGTGTGACCTTTCGTCTTCGAGGATGATAACTCCATTTGAACAATATTTTAGTCAGGTTACTTGAATATATAACAAATGAACAAGTAACTTGACTAAAATATTGTTGAAATAGAGTTTTGATCCTGGAAGACGAAAGGTCACAAGGTGTGACCTTTCGTCTTCCAGGATGATAACTCAATTTGAAAATTATTTTAGTCAGGTTACTTGAATATATAACCAATGAACAAGTAACTTGACTAAAATCTTGTTTAAATATATTTTTGATCCTGGAAGACGAAAGGTCACAAGGTGTGACCTTTCGTCTTCCAGGGTGATAACTCAATTTGAACATTATTTTAGTCAGGTTACTTGAATATATAACCAATGAACAAGTAACTTGACTAAAATCTTGTTTAAATATATTTTTGATCCTGGTAGACGAAAGGTCACAAGGTGTGACCTTTCGTCTTCCAGGGTGATAACTCAATTTGAACATTATTTTAGTCAGGTTACTTGAATATATAACCAATGAACAAGTAACTTGACTAAAATCTTGTTTAAATATATTTTTGATCCTGGTAGACGAAAGGTCACAAGGTGTGACCTTTCGTCTTCCAGGATGATAACTCAATTTGAACATTATTTTAGTCAGGTTACTTGAATATATAACCAATGAACAAGTAACTTGACTAAAATCTTGTTTAAATATATTTTTGATCCTGGTAGACGAAAGGTCACAAGGTGTGACCTTTCGTCTTCCAGGGTGATAACTCAATTTGAACATTATTTTAGTCAGGTTACTTGAATATATAACCAATGAACAAGTAACTTGACTAAAATCTTGTTTAAATATATTTTTGATCCTGGTAGACGAAAGGTCACAAGGTGTGACCTTTCGTCTTCCAGGGTGATAACTCAATTTGAACATTATTTTAGTCAGGTTACTTGAATATATAACCAATGAACAAGTAACTTGACTAAAATATTGTTTAAATAGAGTTTTGATCCTGGAAGACGAAAGGTTACAAGGTGTGACCTTTCGTCTTCCAGGATGATAACTCTATTTGAACTTTATTTTAGTCAGGTTACTTGATAATATAACCAATGAACAAGTAACTTGACTAAAATATTGTTTAAATAGAGTTTTGATCCTGGAAGACGAAAGGTTACAAGGTGTGACCTTTCGTCTTCCAGGATGATAACTCCATTTGAACAATATTTTAGTCAGGTTACTTGATAATATAACCAATGAACAAGTAACTTGACTAAAATCTTGTTTAAATAGAGTTTTGATCCTGGAAGACGAAAGGTCACAAGGTGTGACCTTTCGTCTTCGAGGATGATAACTCCATTTGAACAATATTTTAGTCAGGTTACTTGAATATATAACAAATGAACAAGTAACTTGACTAAAATATTGTTGAAATAGAGTTTTGATCCTGGAAGACGAAAGGTCACAAGGTGTGACCTTTCGTCTTCCAGGATGATAACTCAATTTGAAAATTATTTTAGTCAGGTTACTTGAATATATAACCAATGAACAAGTAACTTGACTAAAATCTTGTTTAAATATATTTTTGATCCTGGAAGACGAAAGGTCACAAGGTGTGACCTTTCGTCTTCCAGGGTGATAACTCAATTTGAACATTATTTTAGTCAGGTTACTTGAATATATAACCAATGAACAAGTAACTTGACTAAAATATTGTTTAAATAGAGTTTTGATCCTGGAAGACGAAAGGTTACAAGGTGTGACCTTTCGTCTTCCAGGATGACAACTCCATTTGAACTTTATTTTAGTCAGGTTACTTGATAATATAACCAATGAACAAGTAACTTGACTAAAATATTGTTTAAATAGAGTTTTGATCCTGGAAGACGAAAGGTTACAAGGTGTGACCTTTCGTCTTCCAGGATGATAACTCCATTTGAACAATATTTTAGTCA
Organism: Medicago sativa; assembly: GCF_051527215.1. Classification (NCBI taxonomy): domain Eukaryota; kingdom Viridiplantae; phylum Streptophyta; class Magnoliopsida; order Fabales; family Fabaceae; genus Medicago; species Medicago sativa. Next base: position 39,030,181 of record NC_140751.1, read on the forward strand.
GGTTACTTGATAATATAACCAATGAACAAGTAACTTGACTAAAATCTTGTTTAAATAGAGTTTTGATCCTGGAAGACGAAAGGTCACAAGGTGTGACCTTTCGTCTTCGAGGATGATAACTCCATTTGAACAATATTTTAGTCAGGTTACTTGAATATATAACAAATGAACAAGTAACTTGACTAAAATATTGTTTAAATAGAGTTTTGATCCTGGAAGACGAAAGGTCACAAGGTGTGACCTTTCGTCTTCCAGGATGATAACTCCATTTGAACATTATTTTAGTCAGGTTACTTGAATATATAACCAATGAACAAGTAACTTGACTAAAATATTGTTTAAATAGAGTTTTGATCCTGGAAGACGAAAGGTCACAAGGTGTGACCTTTCGTCTTCTAGGATGATAACTCAATTTGAAAATTATTTTAGTCAGGTTACTTGAATATATAACCAATGAACAAGTAACTTGACTAAAATCTTGTTTAAATATATTTTTGATCCTGGAAGACGAAAGGTCACAAGGTGTGACCTTTCGTCTTCCAGGATGATAACTCCATTTGAACATTATTTTAGTCAGGTTACTTGAATATATAACCAATGAACAAGTAACTTGACTAAAATCTTGTTTAAATAGAGTTTTGATCCTGGAAGACGAAAGGTCACAAGGTGTGACCTTTCGTCTTCCAGGATGATAACTCCATTTGAACATTATTTTAGTCAGGTTACTTGAATATATAACCAATGAACAAGTAACTTGACTAAAATATTGTTTAAATAGAGTTTTGATCCTGGAAGATGAAAGGTCACAAGGTGTGACCTTTCGTCTTCCAGGATGATAACTCAATTTGAAAATTATTTTAGTCAGGTTACTTGAATATATAACCAATGAACAAGTAACTTGACTAAAATCTTGTTTAAATATATTTTTGATCCTGGAAGACGAAAGGTCACAAGGTGTGACCTTTCGTCTTCCAGGGTGATAACTCAATTTGAACATTATTTTAGTCAGGTTACTTGAATATATAACCAATGAACAAGTAACTTGACTAAAATATTGTTTAAATAAAGTTTTGATCCTGGAAGACGAAAGGTTACAAGGTGTGACCTTTCGTCTTCCAGGATGATAACTCCATTTGAACTTTATTTTAGTCAGGTTACTTGATAATATAACCAATGAACAAGTAACTTGACTAAAATATTGTTTAAATAGAGTTTTGATCCTGGAAGACGAAAGGTTACAAGGTGTGACCTTTCGTCTTCCAGGATGATAACTCCATTTGAACAATATTTTAGTCAGGTTACTTGATAATATAACCAATGAACAAGTAACTTGACTAAAATCTTGTTTAAATAGAGTTTTGATCCTGGAAGACGAAAGGTCACAAGGTGTGACCTTTCGTCTTCGAGGATGATAACTCCATTTGAACAATATTTTAGTCAGGTTACTTGAATATATAACAAATGAACAAGTAACTTGACTAAAATATTGTTTAAATAGAGTTTTGATCCTGGAAGACGAAAGGTCACAAGGTGTGACCTTTCGTCTTCCAGGATGATAACTCCATTTGAACATTATTTTAGTCAGGTTACTTGAATATATAACCAATGAACAAGTAACTTGACTAAAATATTGTTTAAATAGAGTTTTGATCCTGGAAGACGAAAGGTCACAAGGTGTGACCTTTCGTCTTCCAGGATGATAACTCCATTTGAACATTATTTTAGTCAGGTTACTTGAATATATAACCAATGAACAAGTAACTTGACTAAAATATTGTTTAAATAGAGTTTTGATCCTGGAAGACGAAAGGTCACAAGGTGTGACCTTTCGTCTTCCAGGATGATAACTCCATTTGAACATTATTTTAGTCAGGTTACTTGAATATATAACCAATGAACAAGTAACTTGACTAAAATATTGTTTAAATAGAGTTTTGATCCTGGAAGATGAAAGGTCACAAGGTGTGACCTTTCGTCTTCCAGGATGATAACTCAATTTGAAAATTATTTTAGTCAGGTTACTTGAATATATAACCAATGAACAAGTAACTTGACTAAAATCTTGTTTAAATATATTTTTGATCCTGGAAGACGAAAGGTCACAAGGTGTGACCTTTCGTCTTCCAGGGTGATAACTCAATTTGAACATTATTTTAGTCAGGTTACTTGAATATATAACCAATGAACAAGTAACTTGACTAAAATATTGTTTAAATAGAGTTTTGATCCTGGAAGACGAAAGGTTACAAGGTGTGACCTTTCGTCTTCCAGGATGATAACTCCATTTGAACTTTATTTTAGTCAGGTTACTTGATAATATAACCAATGAACAAGTAACTTGACTAAAATATTGTTTAAATAGAGTTTTGATCCTGGAAGACGAAAGGTTACAAGGTGTGACCTTTCGTCTTCCAGGATGATAACTCCATTTGAACAATATTTTAGTCAGGTTACTTGATAATATAACCAATGAACAAGTAACTTGACTAAAATCTTGTTTAAATATATTTTTGATCCTGGAAGACGAAAGGTCACAAGGTGTGACCTTTCGTCTTGCAGGGTGATAACTCAATTTGAACATTATTTTAGTCAGGTTACTTGAATATATAACCAATGAACAAGTAACTTGACTAAAATATTGTTTAAATAAAGTTTTGATCCTGGAAGACGAAAGGTTACAAGGTGTGACCTTTCGTCTTCCAGGATGATAACTCCATTTGAACTTTATTTTAGTCAGGTTACTTGATAATATAACCAATGAACAAGTAACTTGACTAAAATATTGTTTAAATAGAGTTTTGATCCTGGAAGACGAAAGGTTACAAGGTGTGACCTTTCGTCTTCCAGGATGATAACTCCATTTGAACTTTATTTTAGTCAGGTTACTTGATAATATAACCAATGAACAAGTAACTTGACTAAAATATTGTTTAAATAGAGTTTTGATCCTGGAAGACGAAAGGTTACAAGGTGTGACCTTTCGTCTTCCAGGATGATAACTCCATTTGAACAATATTTTAGTCAGGTTACTTGATAATATAACCAATGAACAAGTAACTTGACTAAAATCTTGTTTAAATATATTTTTGATCCTGGAAGACGAAAGGTCACAAGGTGTGACCTTTCGTCTTGCAGGGTGATAACTCAATTTGAACATTATTTTAGTCAGGTTACTTGAATATATAACCAATGAACAAGTAACTTGACTAAAATATTGTTTAAATAAAGTTTTGATCCTGGAAGACGAAAGGTTACAAGGTGTGACCTTTCGTCTTCCAGGATGATAACTCCATTTGAACTTTATTTTAGTCAGGTTACTTGATAATATAACCAATGAACAAGTAACTTGACTAAAATATTGTTTAAATAGAGTTTTGATCCTGGAAGACGAATGGTTACAAGGTGTGACCTTTCGTCTTCCAGGATGATAACTCCATTTGAACAATATTTTAGTCAGGTTACTTGATAATATAACCAATGAACAAGTAACTTGACTAAAATCTTGTTTAAATAGAGTTTTGATCCTGGAAGACGAAAGGTCACAAGGTGTGACCTTTCGTCTTCGAGGATGATAACTCCATTTGAACAATATTTTAGTCAGGTTACTTGAATATATAACAAATGAACAAGTAACTTGACTAAAATATTGTTTAAATAGAGTTTTGATCCTGGAAGACGAAAGGTCACAAGGTGTGACCTTTCGTCTTCCAGGATGATAACTCCATTTGAACATTATTTTAGTCAGGTTACTTGAATATATAACCAATGAACAAGTAACTTGACTAAAATATTGTTTAAATAGAGTTTTGATCCTGGAAGACGAAAGGTCACAAGGTGTGACCTTTCGTCTTCCAGGATGATAACTCAATTTGAAAATTATTTTAGTCAGGTTACTTGAATATATAACCAATGAACAAGTAACTTGACTAAAATATTGTTTAAATAGAGTTTTGATCCTGGAAGACGAAAGGTCACAAGGTGTGACCTTTCGTCTTCCAGGATGATAACTCCATTTGAACATTATTTTAGTCAGGTTACTTGAATATATAACCAATGAACAAGTAACTTGACTAAAATATTGTTTAAATAGAGTTTTGATCCTGGAAGATGAAAGGTCACAAGGTGTGACCTTTCGTCTTCCAGGATGATAACTCAATTTGAAAATTATTTTAGTCAGGTCACTTGAATATATAACCAATGAACAAGTAACTTGACTAAAATCTTGTTTAAATATATTTTTGATCCTGGAAGACGAAAGGTCACAAGGTGTGACCTTTCGTCTTCCAGGGTGATAACTCAATTTGAACATTATTTTAGTCAGGTTACTTGAATATATAACCAATGAACAAGTAACTTGACTAAAATATTGTTTAAATAGAGTTTTGATCCTGGAAGACGAAAGGTTACAAGGTGTGACCTTTCGTCTTCCAGGATGATAACTCCATTTGAACTTTATTTTAGTCAGGTTACTTGATAATATAACCAATGAACAAGTAACTTGACTAAAATATTGTTTAAATAGAGTTTTGATCCTGGAAGACGAAAGGTTACAAGGTGTGACCTTTCGTCTTCCAGGATGATAACTCCATTTGAACAATATTTTAGTCAGGTTACTTGATAATATAACCAATGAACAAGTAACTTGACTAAAATCTTGTTTAAATATATTTTTGATCCTGGAAGACGAAAGGTCACAAGGTGTGACCTTTCGTCTTCCAGGGTGATAACTCAATTTGAACATTATTTTAGTCAGGTTACTTGAATATATAACCAATGAACAAGTAACTTGACTAAAATATTGTTTATATAAAGTTTTGATCCTGGAAGACGAAAGGTTACAAGGTGTGACCTTTCGTCTTCCAGGATGATAACTCCATTTGAACTTTATTTTAGTCAGGTTACTTGATAATATAACCAATGAACAAGTAACTTGACTAAAATATTGTTTAAATAGAGTTTTGATCCTGGAAGACGAAAGGTTACAAGGTGTGACCTTTCGTCTTCCAGGATGATAACTCCATTTGAACAATATTTTAGTCAGGTTACTTGATAATATAACCAATGAACAAGTAACTTGACTAAAATCTTGTTTAAATAGAGTTTTGATCCTGGAAGACGAAAGGTCACAAGGTGTGACCTTTCGTCTTCGAGGATGATAACTCCATTTGAACAATATTTTAGTCAGGTTACTTGAATATATAACAAATGAACAAGTAACTTGACTAAAATATTGTTTAAATAGAGTTTTGATCCTGGAAGACGAAAGGTCACAAGGTGTGACCTTTCGTCTTCCAGGATGATAACTCCATTTGAACATTATTTTAGTCAGGTTACTTGAATATATAACCAATGAACAAGTAACTTGACTAAAATATTGTTTAAATAGAGTTTTGATCCTGGAAGACGAAAGGTCACAAGGTGTGACCTTTCGTCTTCCAGGATGATAACTCAATTTGAAAATTATTTTAGTCAGGTTACTTGAATATATAACCAATGAACAAGTAACTTGACTAAAATCTTGTTTAAATATATTTTTGATCCTGGAAGACGAAAGGTCACAAGGTGTGACCTTTCGTCTTCCAGGATGATAACTCCATTTGAACATTATTTTAGTCAGGTTACTTGAATATATAACCAATGAACAAGTAACTTGACTAAAATATTGTTTAAATAGAGTTTTGATCCTGGAAGACGAAAGGTCACAAGGTGTGACCTTTCGTCTTCCAGGATGATAACTCCATTTGAACATTATTTTAGTCAGGTTACTTGAATATATAACCAATGAACAAGTAACTTGACTAAAATATTGTTTAAATAGAGTTTTGATCCTGGAAGACGAAAGGTCACAAGGTGTGACCTTTCGTCTTCGAGGATGATAACTCCATTTGAACAATATTTTAGTCAGGTTACTTGAATATATAACAAATGAACAAGTAACTTGACTAAAATATTGTTTAAATAGAGTTTTGATCCTGGAAGACGAAAGGTCACAAGGTGTGACCTTTCGTCTTCCAGGATGATAACTCCATTTGAACATTATTTTAGTCAGGTTACTTGAATATATAACCAATGAACAAGTAACTTGACTAAAATATTGTTTAAATAGAGTTTTGATCCTGGAAGACGAAAGGTCACAAGGTGTGACCTTTCGTCTTCTAGGATGATAACTCAATTTGAAAATTATTTTAGTCAGGTTACTTGAATATATAACCAATGAACAAGTAACTTGACTAAAATCTTGTTTAAATATATTTTTGATCCTGGAAGACGAAAGGTCACAAGGTGTGACCTTTCGTCTTCCAGGATGATAACTCCATTTGAACATTATTTTAGTCAGGTTACTTGAATATATAACCAATGAACAAGTAACTTGACTAAAATCTTGTTTAAATAGAGTTTTGATCCTGGAAGACGAAAGGTCACAAGGTGTGACCTTTCGTCTTCCAGGATGATAACTCCATTTGAACATTATTTTAGTCAGGTTACTTGAATATATAACCAATGAACAAGTAACTTGACTAAAATATTGTTTAAATAGAGTTTTGATCCTGGAAGATGAAAGGTCACAAGGTGTGACCTTTCGTCTTCCAGGATGATAACTCAATTTGAAAATTATTTTAGTCAGGTTACTTGAATATATAACCAATGAACAAGTAACTTGACTAAAATCTTGTTTAAATATATTTTTGATCCTGGAAGACGAAAGGTCACAAGGTGTGACCTTTCGTCTTCCAGGGTGATAACTCAATTTGAACATTATTTTAGTCAGGTTACTTGAATATATAACCAATGAACAAGTAACTTGACTAAAATATTGTTTAAATAAAGTTTTGATCCTGGAAGACGAAAGGTTACAAGGTGTGACCTTTCGTCTTCCAGGATGATAACTCCATTTGAACTTTATTTTAGTCAGGTTACTTGATAATATATCCAATGAACAAGTAACTTGACTAAAATATTGTTTAAATAGAGTTTTGATCCTGGAAGACGAAAGGTTACAAGGTGTGACCTTTCGTCTTCCAGGATGATAACTCCATTTGAACAATATTTTAGTCAGGTTACTTGATAATATAACCAATGAACAAGTAACTTGACTAAAATCTTGTTTAAATAGAGTTTTGATCCTGGAAGACGAAAGGTCACAAGGTGTGACCTTTCGTCTTCGAGGATGATAACTCCATTTGAACAATATTTTAGTCAGGTTACTTGAATATATAACAAATGAACAAGTAACTTGACTAAAATATTGTTTAAATAGAGTTTTGATCCTGGAAGACGAAAGGTCACAAGGTGTGACCTTTCGTCTTCCAGGATGATAACTCCATTTGAACATTATTTTAGTCAGGTTACTTGAATATATAACCAATGAACAAGTAACTTGACTAAAATATTGTTTAAATAGAGTTTTGATCCTGGAAGACGAAAGGTCACAAGGTGTGACCTTTCGTCTTCCAGGATGATAACTCAATTTGAAAATTATTTTAGTCAGGTTACTTGAATATATAACCAATGAACAAGTAACTTGACTAAAATCTTGTTAAAATATATTTTTGATCCTGGAAGACGAAAGGTCACAAGGTGTGACCTTTCGTCTTCCAGGATGATAACTCCATTTGAACATTATTTTAGTCAGGTTACTTGAATATATAACCAATGAACAAGTAACTTGACTAAAATATTGTTTAAATAGAGTTTTGATCCTGGAAGACGAAAGGTCACAAGGTGTGACCTTTCGTCTTCCAGGATGATAACTCCATTTGAACATTATTTTAGTCAGGTTACTTGAATATATAACCAATGAACAAGTAACTTGACTAAAATATTGTTTAAATAGAGTTTTGATCCTGGAAGATGAAAGGTCACAAGGTGTGACCTTTCGTCTTCCAGGATGATAACTCAATTTGAAAATTATTTTAGTCAGGTTACTTGAATATATAACCAATGAACAAGTAACTTGACTAAAATCTTGTTTAAATATATTTTTGATCCTGGAAGACGAAAGGTCACAAGGTGTGACCTTTCGTCTTCCAGGGTGATAACTCAATTTGAACATTATTTTAGTCAGGTTACTTGAATATATAACCAATGAACAAGTAACTTGACTAAAATATTGTTTAAATAGAGTTTTGATCCTGGAAGACGAAAGGTTACAAGGTGTGACCTTTCGTCTTCCAGGATGATAACTCCATTTGAACTTTATTTTAGTCAGGTTACTTGATAATATAACCAATGAACAAGTAACTTGACTAAAATATTGTTTAAATAGAGTTTTGATCCTGGAAGACGAAAGGTTACAAGGTGTGACCTTTCGTCTTCCAGGATGATAACTCCATTTGAACAATATTTTAGTCAGGTTACTTGATAATATAACCAATGAACAAGTAACTTGACTAAAATCTTGTTTAAATATATTTTTGATCCTGGAAGACGAAAGGTCACAAGGTGTGACCTTTCGTCTTCCAGGGTGATAACTCAATTTGAACATTATTTTAGTCAGGTTACTTGAATATATAACCAATGAACAAGTAACTTGACTAAAATATTGTTTAAATAAAGTTTTGATCCTGGAAGACGAAAGGTTACAAGGTGTGACCTTTCGTCTTCCAGGATGATAACTCCATTTGAACTTTATTTTAGTCAGGTTACTTGATAATATAACCAATGAACAAGTAACTTGACTAAAATATTGTTTAAATAGAGTTTTGATCCTGGAAGACGAAAGGTTACAAGGTGTGACCTTTCGTCTTCCAGGATGATAACTCCATTTGAACAATATTTTAGTCAGGTTACTTGATAATATAACCAATGAACAAGTAACTTGACTAAAATCTTGTTTAAATAGAGTTTTGATCCTGGAAGACGAAAGGTCACAAGGTGTGACCTTTCGTCTTCGAGGATGATAACTCCATTTGAACAATATTTTAGTCAGGTTACTTGAATATATAACAAATGAACAAGTAACTTGACTAAAATATTGTTTAAATAGAGTTTTGATCCTGGAAGACGAAAGGTCACAAGGTGTGACCTTTCGTCTTCCAGGATGATAACTCCATTTGAACATTATTTTAGTCAGGTTACTTGAATATATAACCAATGAACAAGTAACTTGACTAAAATATTGTTTAAATAGAGTTTTGTTCCTGGAAGACGAAAGGTCACAAGGTGTGACCTTTCGTCTTCCAGGATGATAACTCAATTTGAAAATTATTTTAGTCAGGTTACTTGAATATATAACCAATGAACAAGTAACTTGACTAAAATATTGTTTAAATAGAGTTTTGATCCTGGAAGACGAAAGGTCACAAGGTGTGACCTTTCGTCTTCCAGGATGATAACTCCATTTGAACATTATTTTAGTCAGGTTACTTGAATATATAACCAATGAACAAGTAACTTGACTAAAATATTGTTTAAATAGAGTTTTGATCCTGGAAGAGGAAAGGTCACAAGGTGTGACCTTTCGTCTTCCAGGATGATAACTCAATTTGAAAATTATTTTAGTCAGGTCACTTGAATATATAACCAATGAACAAGTAACTTGACTAAAATCTTGTTTAAATATATTTTTGATCCTGGAAGACGAAAGGTCACAAGGTGTGACCTTTCGTCTTCCAGGGTGATAACTCAATTTGAACATTATTTTAGTCAGGTTACTTGAATATATAACCAATGAACAAGTAACTTGACTAAAATATTGTTTAAATAGAGTTTTGATCCTGGAAGACGAAAGGTCACAAGGTGTGACCTTTCGTCTTCCAGGATGATAACTCCATTTGAACATTATTTTAGTCAGGTTACTTGAATATATAACCAATGAACAAGTAACTTGACTAAAATATTGTTTAAATAGAGTTTTGATCCTGGAAGAGGAAAGGTCACAAGGTGTGACCTTTCGTCTTCCAGGATGATAACTCAATTTGAAAATTATTTTAGTCAGGTCACTTGAATATATAACCAATGAACAAGTAACTTGACTAAAATCTTGTTTAAATATATTTTTGATCCTGGAAGACGAAAGGTCACAAGGTGTGACCTTTCGTCTTCCAGGGTGATAACTCAATTTGAACATTATTTTAGTCAGGTTACTTGAATATATAACCAATGAACAAGTAACTTGACTAAAATATTGTTTAAATAGAGTTTTGATCCTGGAAGACGAAAGGTTACAAGGTGTGACCTTTCGTCTTCCAGGATGATAACTCCATTTGAACTTTATTTTAGTCAGGTTACTTGATAATATAACCAATGAACAAGTAACTTGACTAAAATATTGTTTAAATAGAGTTTTGATCCTGGAAGACGAAAGGTTACAAGGTGTGACCTTTCGTCTTCCAGGATGATAACTCCATTTGAACAATATTTTAGTCAGGTTACTTGATAATATAACCAATGAACAAGTAACTTGACTAAAATCTTGTTTAAATATATTTTTGATCCTGGAAGACGAAAGGTCACAAGGTGTGACCTTTCGTCTTCCAGGGTGATAACTCAATTTGAACATTATTTTAGTCAGGTTACTTGAATATATAACCAATGAACAAGTAACTTGACTAAAATATTGTTTATATAAAGTTTTGATCCTGGAAGACGAAAGGTTACAAGGTGTGACCTTTCGTCTTCCAGGATGATAACTCCATTTGAACTTTATTTTAGTCAGGTTACTTGATAATATAACCAATGAACAAGTAACTTGACTAAAATATTGTTTAAATAGAGTTTTGATCCTGGAAGACGAAAGGTTACAAGGTGTGACCTTTCGTCTTCCAGGATGATAACTCCATTTGAACAATATTTTAGTCAGGTTACTTGATAATATAACCAATGAACAAGTAACTTGACTAAAATCTTGTTTAAATAGAGTTTTGATCCTGGAAGACGAAAGGTCACAAGGTGTGACCTTTCGTCTTCCAGGATGATAACTCAATTTGAAAATTATTTTAGTCAGGTTACTTGAATATATAACCAATGAACAAGTAACTTGACTAAAATCTTGTTTAAATATATTTTTGATCCTGGAAGACGAAAGGTCACAAGGTGTGACCTTTCGTCTTCCAGGATGATAACTCCATTTGAACATTATTTTAGTCAGGTTACTTGAATATATAACCAATGAACAAGTAACTTGACTAAAATATTGTTTAAATAGAGTTTTGATCCTGGAAGACGAAAGGTCACAAGGTGTGACCTTTCGTCTTCCAGGATGATAACTCCATTTGAACATTATTTTAGTCAGGTTACTTGAATATATAACCAATGAACAAGTAACTTGACTAAAATATTGTTTAAATAGAGTTTTGATCCTGGAAGATGAAAGGTCACAAGGTGTGACCTTTCGTCTTCCAGGATGATAACTCAATTTGAAAATTATTTTAGTCAGGTTACTTGAATATATAACCAATGAACAAGTAACTTGACTAAAATCTTGTTTAAATATATTTTTGATCCTGGAAGACGAAAGGTCACAAGGTGTGACCTTTCGTCTTCCAGGGTCATAACTCAATTTGAACATTATTTTAGTCAGGTTACTTGAATATATAACCAATGAACAAGTAACTTGACTAAAATATTGTTTAAATAGAGTTTTGATCCTGGAAGACGAAAGGTTACAAGGTGTGACCTTTCGTCTTCCAGGATGATAACTCCATTTGAACTTTATTTTAGTCAGGTTACTTGATAATATAACCAATGAACAAGTAACTTGACTAAAATATTGTTTAAATAGAGTTTTGATCCTGGAAGACGAAAGGTTACAAGGTGTGACCTTTCGTCTTCCAGGATGATAACTCCATTTGAACAATATTTTAGTCAGGTTACTTGATAATATAACCAATGAACAAGTAACTTGACTAAAATCTTGTTTAAATATATTTTTGATCCTGGAAGACGAAAGGTCACAAGGTGTGACCTTTCGTCTTCCAGGGTGATAACTCAATTTGAACATTATTTTAGTCAGGTTACTTGAATATATAACCAATGAACAAGTAACTTGACTAAAATATTGTTTATATAAAGTTTTGATCCTGGAAGACGAAAGGTTACAAGGTGTGACCTTTCGTCTTCCAGGATGATAACTCCATTTGAACTTTATTTTAGTCAGGTTACTTGATAATATAACCAATGAACAAGTAACTTGACTAAAATATTGTTTAAATAGAGTTTTGATCCTGGAAGACGAAAGGTTACAAGGTGTGACCTTTCGTCTTCCAGGATGATAACTCCATTTGAACAATATTTTAGTCAGGTTACTTGATAATATAACCAATGAACAAGTAACTTGACTAAAATCTTGTTTAAATAGAGTTTTGATCCTGGAAGACGAAAGGTCACAAGGTGTGACCTTTCGTCTTCGAGGATGATAACTCCATTTGAATAATATTTTAGTCAGGTTACTTGAATATATAACAAATGAACAAGTAACTTGACTAAAATATTGTTTAAATAGAGTTTTGATCCTGGAAGACGAAAGGTCACAAGGTGTGACCTTTCGTCTTCCAGGATGATAACTCCATTTGAACATTATTTTAGTCAGGTTACTTGAATATATAACCAATGAACAAGTAACTTGACTAAAATATTGTTTAAATAGAGTTTTGATCCTGGAAGACGAAAGGTCACAAGGTGTGACCTTTCGTCTTCCAGGATGATAACTCAATTTGAAAATTATTTTAGTCAGGTTACTTGAATATATAACCAATGAACAAGTAACTTGACTAAAATCTTGTTTAAATATATTTTTGATCCTGGAAGACGAAAGGTCACAAGGTGTGACCTTTCGTCTTCCAGGATGATAACTCCATTTGAACATTATTTTAGTCAGGTTACTTGAATATATAACCAATGAACAAGTAACTTGACTAAAATATTGTTTAAATAGAGTTTTGATCCTGGAAGACGAAAGGTCACAAGGTGTGACCTTTCGTCTTCCAGGATGATAACTCCATTTGAACATTATTTTAGTCAGGTTACTTGAATATATAACCAATGAACAAGTAACTTGACTAAAATATTGTTTAAATAGAGTTTTGATCCTGGAAGATGAAAGGTCACAAGGTGTGACCTTTCGTCTTCCAGGATGATAACTCAATTTGAAAATTATTTTAGTCAGGTTACTTGAATATATAACCAATGAACAAGTAACTTGACTAAAATCTTGTTTAAATATATTTTTGATCCTGGAAGACGAAAGGTCACAAGGTGTGACCTTTCGTCTTCCAGGGTGATAACTCAATTTGAACATTATTTTAGTCAGGTTACTTGAATATATAACCAATGAACAAGTAACTTGACTAAAATATTGTTTAAATAGAGTTTTGATCCTGGAAGACGAAAGGTTACAAGGTGTGACCTTTCGTCTTCCAGGATGATAACTCCATTTGAACTTTATTTTAGTCAGGTTACTTGATAATATAACCAATGAACAAGTAACTTGACTAAAATATTGTTTAAATAGAGTTTTGATCCTGGAAGACGAAAGGTTACAAGGTGTGACCTTTCGTCTTCCAGGATGATAACTCCATTTGAACAATATTTTAGTCAGGTTACTTGATAATATAACCAATGAACAAGTAACTTGACTAAAATCTTGTTTAAATAGAGTTTTGATCCTGGAAGACGAAAGGTCACAAGGTGTGACCTTTCGTCTTCGAGGATGATAACTCCATTTGAACAATATTTTAGTCAGGTTACTTGAATATATAACAAATGAACAAGTAACTTGACTAAAATATTGTTTAAATAGAGTTTTGATCCTGGAAGACGAAAGGTCACAAGGTGTGACCTTTCGTCTTCCAGGATGATAACTCCATTTGAACATTATTTTAGTCAGGTTACTTGAATATATAACCAATGAACAAGTAACTTGACTAAAATCTTGTTTAAATATATTTTTGATCCTGGAAGACGAAAGGTCACAAGGTGTGACCTTTCGTCTTCCAGGATGATAACTCCATTTGAACATTATTTTAGTCAGGTTACTTGAATATATAACCAATGAACAAGTAACTTGACTAAAATATTGTTTAAATAGAGTTTTGATCCTGGAAGACGAAAGGTCACAAGGTGTGACCTTTCGTCTTCCAGGATGATAACTCCATTTGAACATTATTTTAGTCAGGTTACTTGAATATATAACCAATGAACAAGTAACTTGACTAAAATATTGTTTAAATAGAGTTTTGATCCTGGAAGATGAAAGGTCACAAGGTGTGACCTTTCGTCTTCCAGGATGATAACTCAATTTGAAAATTATTTTAGTCAGGTTACTTGAATATATAACCAATGAACAAGTAACTTGACTAAAATCTTGTTTAAATATATTTTTGATCCTGGAAGACGAAAGGTCACAAGGTGTGACCTTTCGTCTTCCAGGGTGATAACTCAATTTGAACATTATTTTAGTCAGGTTACTTGAATATATAACCAATGAACAAGTAACTTGACTAAAATATTGTTTAAATAGAGTTTTGATCCTGGAAGACGAAAGGTTACAAGGTGTGACCTTTCGTCTTCCAGGATGATAACTCCATTTGAACTTTATTTTAGTCAGGTTACTTGATAATATAACCAATGAACAAGTAACTTGACTAAAATATTGTTTAAATAGAGTTTTGATCCTGGAAGACGAAAGGTTACAAGGTGTGACCTTTCGTCTTCCAGGATGATAACTCCATTTGAACAATATTTTAGTCAGGTTACTTGATAATATAACCAATGAACAAGTAACTTGACTAAAATCTTGTTTAAATAGAGTTTTGATCCTGGAAGACGAAAGGTCACAAGGTGTGACCTTTCGTCTTCGAGGATGATAACTCCATTTGAACAATATTTTAGTCAGGTTACTTGAATATATAACAAATGAACAAGTAACTTGACTAAAATATTGTTTAAATAGAGTTTTGATCCTGGAAGACGAAAGGTCACAAGGTGTGACCTTTCGTCTTCCAGGATGATAACTCCATTTGAACATTATTTTAGTCAGGTTACTTGAATATATAACCAATGAACAAGTAACTTGACTAAAATATTGTTTAAATAGAGTTTTGATCCTGGAAGACGAAAGGTCACAAGGTGTGACCTTTCGTCTTCCAGGATGATAACTCCATTTGAACATTATTTTAGTCAGGTTACTTGAATATATAACCAATGAACAAGTAACTTGACTAAAATATTGTTTAAATAGAGTTTTGATCCTGGAAGACGAAAGGTCACAAGGTGTGACCTTTCGTCTTCGAGGATGATAACTCCATTTGAACAATATTTTAGTCAGGTTACTTGAATATATAACAAATGAACAAGTAACTTGACTAAAATATTGTTTAAATAGAGTTTTGATCCTGGAAGACGAAAGGTCACAAGGTGTGACCTTTCGTCTTCCAGGATGATAACTCCATTTGAACATTATTTTAGTCAGGTTACTTGAATATATAACCAATGAACAAGTAACTTGACTAAAATATTGTTTAAATAGAGTTTTGATCCTGGAAGATGAAAGGTCACAAGGTGTGACCTTTCGTCTTCCAGGATGATAACTCAATTTGAAAATTATTTTAGTCAGGTTACTTGAATATATAACCAATGAACAAGTAACTTGACTAAAATCTTGTTTAAATATATTTTTGATCCTGGAAGACGAAAGGTCACAAGGTGTGACCTTTCGTCTTCCAGGGTGATAACTCAATTTGAACATTATTTTAGTTAGGTTACTTGAATATATAACCAATGAACAAGTAACTTGTCTAAAATATTGTTTAAATAGAGTTTTGATCCTGGAAGACGAAAGGTTACAAGGTGTGACCTTTCGTCTTCCAGGATGATAACTCCATTTGAACTTTATTTTAGTCAGGTTACTTGATAATATAACCAATGAACAAGTAACGTGACTAAAATATTGTTTAAATAGAGTTTTGATCCTGGAAGACGAAAGGTTACAAGGTGTGACCTTTCGTCTTCCAGGATGATAACTCCATTTGAACAATATTTTAGTCAGGTTACTTGATAATATAACCAATGAACAAGTAACTTGACTAAAATCTTGTTTAAATAGAGTTTTGATCCTGGAAGACGAAAGGTCACAAGGTGTGACCTTTCGTCTTCGAGGATGATAACTCCATTTGAACAATATTTTAGTCAGGTTACTTGAATATATAACCAATGAACAAGTAACTTGACTAAAATATTGTTTAAATAGAGTTTTGATCCTGGAAGACGAAAGGTTACAAGGTGTGACCTTTCGTCTTCCAGGATGATAACTCCATTTGAACTTTATTTTAGTCAGGTTACTTGATAATATAACCAATGAACAAGTAACTTGACTAAAATATTGTTTAAATAGAGTTTTGATCCTGGAAGACGAAAGGTTACAAGGTGTGACCTTTCGTCTTCCAGGATGATAACTCCATTTGAACAATATTTTAGTCAGGTTACTTGATAATATAACCAATGAACAAGTAACTTGACTAAAATCTTGTTTAAATAGAGTTTTGATCCTGGAAGACGAAAGGTCACAAGGTGTGACCTTTCGTCTTCGAGGATGATAACTCCATTTGAACAATATTTTAGTCAGGTTACTTGAATATATAACAAATGAACAAGTAACTTGACTAAAATATTGTTTAAATAGAGTTTTGATCCTGGAAGACGAAAGGTCACAAGGTGTGACCTTTCGTCTTCCAGGATGATAACTCCATTTGAACATTATTTTAGTCAGGTTACTTGAATATATAACCAATGAACAAGTAACTTGACTAAAATATTGTTTAAATAGAGTTTTGATCCTGGAAGACGAAAGGTCACAAGGTGTGACCTTTCGTCTTCCAAGATGATAACTCCGTTTGAACAATATTTTAGTCAGGTTACTTGAATATATAACCAATGAATAAGTAACTTGACTAAAATATTGTTTAAATAGAGTTTTGATCCTGGAAGACGAAAGGTCACAAGGTGTGACCTTTCGTCTTCCAGGATGATAACTCAATTTGAAAATTATTTTAGTCAGGTTACTTGAATATATAACCAATGAACAAGTAACTTGACTAAAATATTGTTTAAATAGAGTTTTGATCCTGGAAGACGAAAGGTCACAAGGTGTGACCTTTCGTCTTCCAGGATGATAACTCCATTTGAACATTATTTTAGTCAGGTTACTTGAATATATAACCAATGAACAAATAACTTGACTAAAATATTGTTTAAATAGAGTTTTGATCCTGGAAGACGAAAGGTTACAAGGTGTGACCTTTCGTCTTCCAGGATGATAACTCCATTTGAACTTTATTTTAGTCAGGTTACTTGATAATATAACCAATGAAGAAGTAACTTGACTAAAATATTGTTTAAATAGAGTTTTGATCCTGGAAGACGAAAGGTTACAAGGTGTGACCTTTCGTCTTCCAGGATGATAACTCCATTTGAACAATATTTTAGTCAGGTTACTTGATAATATAACCAATGAACAAGTAACTTGACTAAAATCTTGTTTAAATAGAGTTTTGATCCTGGAAGACGAAAGGTCACAAGGTGTGACCTTTCGTCTTCGAGGATGATAACTCCATTTGAACAATATTTTAGTCAGGTTACTTGAATATATAACAAATGAACAAGTAACTTGACTAAAATATTGTTTAAATAGAGTTTTGATCCTGGAAGACGAAAGGTCACAAGGTGTGACCTTTCGTCTTCCAGGATGATAACTCCATTTGAACATTATTTTAGTCAGGTTACTTGAATATATAACCAATGAACAAGTAACTTGACTAAAATATTGTTTAAATAGAGTTTTGATCCTGGAAGACGAAAGGTCACAAGGTGTGACCTTTCGTCTTCCAGGATGATAACTCCGTTTGAACAATATTTTAGTCAGGTTACTTGAATATATAACCAATGAATAAGTAACTTGACTAAAATATTGTTTAAATAGAGTTTTGATCCTGGAAGACGAAAGGTCACAAGGTGTGACCTTTCGTCTTCCAGGATGATAACTCAATTTGAAAATTATTTTAGTCAGGTTACTTGAATATATAACCAATGAACAAGTAACTTGACTAAAATATTGTTTAAATAGAGTTTTGATCCTGGAAGACGAAAGGTCACAAGGTGTGACCTTTCGTCTTCCAGGATGATAACTCCATTTGAACATTATTTTAGTCAGGTTACTTGAATATATAACCAATGAACAAATACCTTGACTAAAATATTGTTTAAATAGAGTTTTGATCCTGGAAGACGAAAGGTCACAAGGTGTGACCTTTCGTCTTCCAGGATGATAACTCCATTTGAACATTATTTTAGTCAGGTTACTTGAATATATAACCAATGAACAAGTAACTTGACTAAAATATTGTTTAAATAGAGTTTTGATCCTGGAAGACGAAAGGTTACAAGGTGTGACCTTTCGTCTTCCAGGATGATAACTTAATTTGAACAGTATTTTAGTCAGGTTACTTGATGATATAACCAATGAACAAGTAACTTGACTAAAATATTGTTTAAATCGAGTTTTGATCCTGGAAGACGAAAGGTCACAAGGTGTGACCTTTCGTCTTCCAGGATGATAACTCCATTTGAACAATATTTTAGTCAGGTTACTTGAATATATAACCAATGAACAAGTAACTTGACTAAAATATTGTTTAAATAGAGTTTTGATCCTGGAAGACAAAAGGTCACAAGGTGTGACCTTTCGTCTTCCAGGATGATAACTCAATTTGAAAATTATTTTAGTCAGGTTACTTGAATATATAACCAATGAACAAGTAACTTGACTAAAATATTGTTTAAATAGAGTTTTGATCCTGGAAGACGAAAGGTTACAAGGTGTGACCTTTCGTCTTCCAGGATGATAACTCCATTTGAACATTATTTTAGTTAGGTTACTTGATAATATAACCAATGAACAAGTAACTTGACTAAAATATTGTTTAAATCGAGTTTTGATCCTGGAAGACGAAAGGTCACAAGGTGTGACCTTTCGTCTTCCAGGATGATAACTCCATTTGAACAATATTTTAGTCAGGTTACTTGAATATATAACCAATGAACAAGTAACTTGACTAAAATATTGTTTAAATAGAGTTTTGATCCTGGAAGACGAAAGGTCACAAGGTGTGACCTTTCGTCTTCCAGGATGATAACTCCATTTGAACAATATTTTAGTTAGGTTACTTGATAATATAACCAATGAACAAGTAACTTGACTAAAATATTGTTTAAATTGAGTTTTCATCCTGGAAGACGAAAGGTCACAAGGTGTGACCTTTCGTCTTCCAGGATGATAACTCCATTTGAACAATATTTTAGTCAGGTTACTTGAATATATAACCAATGAACAAGTAACTTGACTAAAATATTGTTTAAATTGAGTTTTCATCCTGGAAGACGAAAGGTTACAAGGTGTGACCTTTCGTCTTCCAGGATGATAACTCCATTTGAACATTATTTTAGTTAGGTTACTTGATAATATAACCAATGAACAAGTAACTTGACTAAAATCTTGTTTAAATAGAGTTTTGATCCTGGAAGATGAAAGGTCACAAGGTGTGACCTTTCGTCTTCCAGGGTGATAACTCGATTTGAACATTATTTTAGTCAGGTTACTTGAATATATAACCAATGAACAAGTAACTTGACTAAAATATTGTTTAAATAGAGTTTTGATCCTGGAAGACGAAAGGTCACAAGGTGTGACCTTTCGTCTTCCAGGATGATAACTCCATTTGAACATTATTTTAGTCAGGTTACTTGAATATATAACCAATGAACAAATAACTTGACTAAAATATTGTTTAAATAGAGTTTTGATCCTGGAAGACGAAAGGTCACAAGGTGTGACCTTTCGTCTTCCAGGATGATAACTCCATTTGAACATTATTCTAGTCAGGTTACTTGAATATATAACCAATGAACAAGTAACTTGACTAAAATATTGTTTAAATAGAGTTTTGATCCTGGAAGACGAAAGGTTACAAGGTGTGACCTTTCGTCTTCCAGGATCATAACTTCATTTGAACATTATTTTAGTCAGGTTACTTGATAATATAACCAATGAACAAGTAACTTGACTAAAATATTGTTTAAATCGAGTTTTGATCCTGGAAGACGAAAGGTCACAAGGTGTGACCTTTCGTCTTCCAGGATGATAACTCCATTTGAACAATATTTTAGTCAGGTTACTTGAATATATAACCAATGAACAAGTAACTTGACTAAAATATTGTTTAAATAGAGTTTTGATCCTGGAAGACGAAAGGTCACAAGGTGTGACCTTTCGTCTTCCAGGATGATAACTCCGTTTGAACAATATTTTAGTCAGGTTACTTGAATATATAACCAATGAAGAAGTAACTTGACTAAAATATTGTTTAAATAGAGTTTTGATCCTGGAAGACGAAAGGTCACAAGGTGTGACCTTTCGTCTTCCAGGATGATAACTCAATTTGAAAATTATTTTAGTCAGGTTACTTGAATATATAACCAATGAACAAGTAACTTGACTAAAATATTGTTTAAATAGAGTTTTGATCCTGGAAGACGAAAGGTTACAAGGTGTGACCTTTCGTCTTCCAGGATGATAACTTCATTTGAACATTATTTTAGTCAGGTTACTTGATAATATAACCAATGAACAAGTAACTTGACTAAAATATTGTTTAAATCGAGTTTTGATCCTGGAAGACGAAAGGTCACAAGGTGTGACCTTTCGTCTTCCAGGATGATAACTCCATTTGAACAATATTTTAGTCAGGTTACTTGAATATATAACCAATGAACAAGTAACTTGACTAAAATATTGTTTAAATAGAGTTTTGATCCTGGAAGACGAAAGGTCACAAGGTGTGACCTTTCGTCTTCCAAGATGATAACTCCGTTTGAACAATATTTTAGTCAGGTTACTTGAATATATAACCAATGAACAAGTAACTTGACTAAAATATTGTTTAAATAGAGTTTTGATCCTGGAAGACAAAAGGTCACAAGGTGTGACCTTTCGTCTTCCAGGATGATAACTCAATTTGAAAATTATTTTAGTCAGGTTACTTGAATATATAACCAATGAACAAGTAACTTGACTAAAATATTGTTTAAATAGAGTTTTGATCCTGGAAGACGAAAGGTTACAAGGTGTGACCTTTCGTCTTCCAGGATGATAACTCCATTTGAACATTATTTTAGTTAGGTTACTTGATAATATAACCAATGAACAAGTAACTTGACTAAAATATTGTTTAAATCGAGTTTTGATCCTGGAAGACGAAAGGTCACAAGGTGTGACCTTTCGTCTTCCAGGATGATAACTCCATTTGAACAATATTTTAGTCAGGTTACTTGAATATATAACCAATGAACAAGTAACTTGACTAAAATATTGTTTAAATAGAGTTTTGATCCTGGAAGACGAAAGGTCACAAGGTGTGACCTTTCGTCTTCCAGGATGATAACTCCATTTGAACAATATTTTAGTTAGGTTACTTGATAATATAACCAATGAACAAGTAACTTGACTAAAATATTGTTTAAATTGAGTTTTCATCCTGGAAGACGAAAGGTCACAAGGTGTGACCTTTCGTCTTCCAGGATGATAACTCCATTTGAACAATATTTCAGTCAGGTTACTTGAATATATAACCAATGAACAAGTAACTTGACTAAAATATTGTTTAAATAGAGTTTTGATCCTGGAAGACGAAAGGTTACAAGGTGTGACCTTTCGTCTTCCAGGATGATAACTCCATTTGAACATTATTTTAGTTAGGTTACTTGATAATATAACCAATGAACAAGTAACTTGACTAAAATCTTGTTTAAATAGAGTTTTGATCCTGGAAGATGAAAGGTCACAAGGTGTGACCTTTCGTCTTCCAGGGTGATAACTCGATTTGAACATTATTTTAGTCAGGTTACTTGAATATATAACCAATGAACAAGTAACTTGACTAAAATATTGTTTAAATAGAGTTTTGATCCTGGAAGACGAAAGGTCACAAGGTGTGACCTTTCGTCTTCCAGGATGATAACTCCATTTGAACATTATTTTAGTCAGGTTACTTGAATATATAACCAATGAACAAATAACTTGACTAAAATATTGTTTAAATAGAGTTTTGATCCTGGAAGACGAAAGGTCACAAGGTGTGACCTTTCGTCTTCCAGGATGATAACTCCATTTGAACATTATTCTAGTCAGGTTACTTGAATATATAACCAATGAACAAGTAACTTGACTAAAATATTGTTTAAATAGAGTTTTGATCCTGGAAGACGAAAGGTTACAAGGTGTGACCTTTCGTCTTCCAGGATCATAACTTCATTTGAACATTATTTTAGTCAGGTTACTTGATAATATAACCAATGAACAAGTAACTTGACTAAAATATTGTTTAAATCGAGTTTTGATCCTGGAAGACGAAAGGTCACAAGGTGTGACCTTTCGTCTTCCAGGATGATAACTCCATTTGAACAATATTTTAGTCAGGTTACTTGAATATATAACCAATGAACAAGTAACTTGACTAAAATATTGTTTAAATAGAGTTTTGATCCTGGAAGACGAAAGGTCACAAGGTGTGACCTTTCGTCTTCCAGGATGATAACTCCGTTTGAACAATATTTTAGTCAGGTTACTTGAATATATAACCAATGAAGAAGTAACTTGACTAAAATATTGTTTAAATAGAGTTTTGATCCTGGAAGACGAAAGGTCACAAGGTGTGACCTTTCGTCTTCCAGGATGATAACTCAATTTGAAAATTATTTTAGTCAGGTTACTTGAATATATAACCAATGAACAAGTAACTTGACTAAAATATTGTTTAAATAGAGTTTTGATCCTGGAAGACGAAAGGTCACAAGGTGTGACCTTTCATCTTCCAGGATGATAACTAGATTTGAACATTATTTTAGTCAGGTTACTTGAATATATACCCAATGAACAAATAACTTGACTAAAATATTGTTTAAATAGAGTTTTGATCCTGGAAGACGAAAGGTCACACCTTTGTGACCTTTCGTCTTCCAGGATGATAACTCCATTTGAACATTATTCTAGTCAGGTTACTTGAATATATAACCAATGAACAAGTAACTTGACTAAAATATTGTTTAAATAGAGTTTTGATCCTGGAAGACGAAAGGTTACAAGGTGTGACCTTTCGTCTTCCAGGATGATAACTTCATTTGAACATTATTTTAGTCAGGTTACTTGATAATATAACCAATGAACAAGTAACTTGACTAAAATATTGTTTAAATCGAGTTTTGATCCTGGAAGACGAAAGGTCACAAGGTGTGACCTTTCGTCTTCCAGGATGATAACTCCATTTGAACAATATTTTAGTCAGGTTACTTGAATATATAACCAATGAACAAGTAACTTGACTAAAATATTGTTTAAATAGAGTTTTGATCCTGGAAGACGAAAGGTCACAAGGTGTGACCTTTCGTCTTCCAGGATGATAACTCCATTTGAACATTATTTTAGTCAGGTTACTTGAATATATAACCAATGAACAAATAACTTGACTAAAATATTGTTTAAATAGAGTTTTGATCCTGGAAGACGAAAGGTCACAAGGTGTGACCTTTCGTCTTCCAGGATGATAACTCCATTTGAACATTATTCTAGTCAGGTTACTTGAATATATAACCAATGAACAAGTAACTTGACTAAAATATTGTTTAAATAGAGTTTTGATCCTGGAAGACGAAAGGTTACAAGGTGTGACCTTTCGTCTTCCAGGATCATAACTTCATTTGAACATTATTTTAGTCAGGTTACTTGATAATATAACCAATGAACAAGTAACTTGACTAAAATATTGTTTAAATCGAGTTTTGATCCTGGAAGACGAAAGGTCACAAGGTGTGACCTTTCGTCTTCCAGGATGATAACTCCATTTGAACAATATTTTAGTCAGGTTACTTGAATATATAACCAATGAACAAGTAACTTGACTAAAATATTGTTTAAATAGAGTTTTGATCCTGGAAGACGAAAGGTCACAAGGTGTGACCTTTCGTCTTCCAGGATGATAACTCCGTTTGAACAATATTTTAGTCAGGTTACTTGAATATATAACCAATGAAGAAGTAACTTGACTAAAATATTGTTTAAATAGAGTTTTGATCCTGGAAGACGAAAGGTCACAAGGTGTGACCTTTCGTCTTCCAGGATGATAACTCAATTTGAAAATTATTTTAGTCAGGTTACTTGAATATATAACCAATGAACAAGTAACTTGACTAAAATATTGTTTAAATAGAGTTTTGATCCTGGAAGACGAAAGGTCACAAGGTGTGACCTTTCATCTTCCAGGATGATAACTAGATTTGAACATTATTTTAGTCAGGTTACTTGAATATATACCCAATGAACAAATAACTTGACTAAAATATTGTTTAAATAGAGTTTTGATCCTGGAAGACGAAAGGTCACACCTTTGTGACCTTTCGTCTTCCAGGATGATAACTCCATTTGAACATTATTCTAGTCAGGTTACTTGAATATATAACCAATGAACAAGTAACTTGACTAAAATATTGTTTAAATAGAGTTTTGATCCTGGAAGACGAAAGGTTACAAGGTGTGACCTTTCGTCTTCCAGGATGATAACTTCATTTGAACATTATTTTAGTCAGGTTACTTGATAATATAACCAATGAACAAGTAACTTGACTAAAATATTGTTTAAATCGAGTTTTGATCCTGGAAGACGAAAGGTCACAAGGTGTGACCTTTCGTCTTCCAGGATGATAACTCCATTTGAACAATATTTTAGTCAGGTTACTTGAATATATAACCAATGAACAAGTAACTTGACTAAAATATTGTTTAAATAGAGTTTTGATCCTGGAAGACGAAAGGTCACAAGGTGTGACCTTTCGTCTTCCAAGATGATAACTCCGTTTGAACAATATTTTAGTCAGGTTACTTGAATATATAACCAATGAAGAAGTAACTTGACTAAAATATTGTTTAAATAGAGTTTTGATCCTGGAAGACGAAAGGTCACAAGGTGTGACCTTTCATCTTCCAGGATGATAACTAGATTTGAACATTATTTTAGTCAGGTTACTTGATAATATAACCAATGAACAAGTAACTTGACTAAAATCTTGTTTAAATAGAGTTTTGATCCTGGAAGACGAAAGGTCACAAGGTGTGACCTTTCGTCTTCCAGGGTGATAACTCGATTTGAACATTATTTTAGTCAGGTTACTTGAATATATAACCAATGAACAAGTAACTTGACTAAAATATTGTTTAAATAGAGTTTTGATCCTGGAAGACGAAAGGTCACAAGGTGTGACCTTTCGTCTTCCAGGATGATAACTCCATTTGAACATTATTTTAGTCAGGTTACTTGAATATATAACCAATGAACAAATAACTTGACTAAAATATTGTTTAAATAGAGTTTTGATCCTGGAAGACGAAAGGTCACAAGGTGTGGCCTTTCGTCTTCCAGGATGATAACTCCATTTGAACATTATTCTAGTCAGGTTACTTGAATATATAACCAATGAACAAGTAACTTGACTAAAATATTGTTTAAATAAAGTTTTGATCCTGGAAGACGAGAGGTTACAAGGTGTGACCTTTCGTCTTCCAGGATGATAACTCCATTTGAACATTATTTTAGTCAGGTTACTTGATAATATAACCAATGAACAAGTAACTTGACTAAAATATTGTTTAAATCGAGTTTTGATCCTGGAAGACGAAAGGTCACAAGGTGTGACCTTTCGTCTTCCAGGATGATAACTCCATTTGAACAATATTTTAGTCAGGTTACTTGAATATATAACCAATGAAGAAGTAACTTGACTAAAATATTGTTTAAATAGAGTTTTGATCCTGGAAGACGAAAGGTCACAAGGTGTGACCTTTCATCTTCCAGGATGATAACTAGATTTGAACATTATTTTAGTCAGGTTACTTGATAATATAACCAATGAACAAGTAACTTGACTAAAATCTTGTTTAAATAGAGTTTTGATCCTGGAAGACGAAAGGTCACAAGGTGTGACCTTTCGTCTTCCAGGGTGATAACTCGATTTGAACATTATTTTAGTCAGGTTACTTGAATATATAACCAATGAACAAGTAACTTGACTAAATTGTTGTTTAAATAGAGTTTTGATCCTGGAAGACGAAAGGTCACAAGGTGTGACCTTTCATCTTCCAGGATGATAACTAGATTTGAACATTATTTTAGTCAGGTTACTTGATAATATAACCAATGAACAAGTAACTTGACTAAAATCTTGTTTAAATAGAGTTTTGATCCTGGAAGACGAAAGGTCACAAGGTGTGACCTTTTGTCTTCCAGGGTGATAACTCGATTTGAACATTATTTTAGTCAGGTTACTTGAATATATAACCAATGAACAAGTAACTTGACTAAAATCTTGTTTAAATAGAGTTTTGATCCTGGAAGACGAAAGGTCACAAGGTGTGACCTTTCGTCTTCCAGGGTGATAACTCGATTTGAACATTATTTTAGTCAGGTTACTTGAATATATAACCAATGAACAAGTAACTTGACTAAATTGTTGTTTAAATAGAGTTTTGATCCTGGAAGACGAAAGGTCACAAGGTGTGACCTTTCATCTTCCAGGATGATAACTAGATTTGAACATTATTTTAGTCAGGTTACTTGATAATATAACCAATGAACAAGTAACTTGACTAAAATCTTGTTTAAATAGAGTTTTGATCCTGGAAGACGAAAGGTCACAAGGTGTGACCTTTCGTCTTCCAGGGTGATAACTCGATTTGAACATTATTTTAGTCAGGTTACTTGAATATATAACCAATGAACAAGTAACTTGACTAAATTATTGTTTAAATAGAGTTTTGATCCTGGAAGACGAAAGGTCACAAGGTGTGACCTTTCATCTTCCAGGATGATAACTAGATTTGAACATTATTTTAGTCAGGTTACTTGATAATATAACCAATGAACAAGTAACTTGACTAAAATCTTGTTTAAATAGAGTTTTGACCCAGGAAGACGAAAGGTCACAAGGTGTGACCTTTCGTCTTCCAGGGTGATAACTCGATTTGAACATTATTTTAGTCAGGTTACTTGAATATATAACCAATGAACATGTAACTTGACTAAAATATTGTTTAAATAGAGTTTTGATCCTGGAAGACGAAAGGTCACAAGGTGTGACCTTTCGTCTTCCAGGATGATAACTCCATTTGAACATTATTTTAGTCAGGTTACTTGAATATATAACCAATGAACAAATAACTTGACTAAAATATTGTTTAAATAGAGTTTTGATCCTGGAAGACGAAAGGTCACAAGGTGTGGCCTTTCGTCTTCCAGGATGATAACTCCATTTGAACATTATTCTAGTCAGGTTACTTGAATATATAACCAATGAACAAGTAACTTGACTAAAATATTGTTTAAATAAAGTTTTGATCCTGGAAGACGAGAGGTTACAAGGTGTGACCTTTCGTCTTCCAGGATGATAACTCCATTTGAACATTATTTTAGTCAGGTTACTTGATAATATAACCAATGAACAAGTAACTTGACTAAAATATTGTTTAAATAAAGTTTTGATCCTGGAAGACGAGAGGTTACAAGGTGTGACCTTTCGTCTTCCAGGATGATAACTCCATTTGAACATTATTTTAGTCAGGTTACTTGATAATATAACCAATGAACAAGTAACTTGACTAAAATATTGTTTAAATCGAGTTTTGATCCTGGAAGACGAAAGGTCACAAGGTGTGACCTTTCGTCTTCTAGGATGATAACTCCATTTGAACAATATTTTAGTCAGGTTACTTGAATATATAACCAATGAAGAAGTAACTTGACTAAAATATTGTTTAAATAGAGTTTTGATCCTGGAAGACGAAAGGTCACAAGGTGTGACCTTTCATCTTCCAGGATGATAACTAGATTTGAACATTATTTTAGTCAGGTTACTTGATAATATAACCAATGAACAAGTAACTTGACTAAAATCTTGTTTAAATAGAGTTTTGATCCTGGAAGACGAAAGGTCACAAGGTGTGACCTTTTGTCTTCCAGGGTGATAACTCGATTTGAACATTATTTTAGTCAGGTTACTTGAATATATAACCAATGAACAAGTAACTTGACTAAAATCTTGTTTAAATAGAGTTTTGATCCTGGAAGACGAAAGGTCACAAGGTGTGACCTTTCGTCTTCCAGGGTGATAACTCGATTTGAACATTATTTTAGTCAGGTTACTTGAATATATAACCAATGAACAAGTAACTTGACTAAATTGTTGTTTAAATAGAGTTTTGATCCTGGAAGACGAAAGGTCACAAGGTGTGACCTTTCATCTTCCAGGATGATAACTAGATTTGAACATTATTTTAGTCAGGTTACTTGATAATATAACCAATGAACAAGTAACTTGACTAAAATCTTGTTTAAATAGAGTTTTGATCCTGGAAGACGAAAGGTCACAAGGTGTGACCTTTCGTCTTCCAGGGTGATAACTCGATTTGAACATTATTTTAGTCAGGTTACTTGAATATATAACCAATGAACAAGTAACTTGACTAAATTATTGTTTAAATAGAGTTTTGATCCTGGAAGACGAAAGGTCACAAGGTGTGACCTTTCATCTTCCAGGATGATAACTAGATTTGAACATTATTTTAGTCAGGTTACTTGATAATATAACCAATGAACAAGTAACTTGACTAAAATCTTGTTTAAATAGAGTTTTGACCCAGGAAGACGAAAGGTCACAAGGTGTGACCTTTCGTCTTCCAGGGTGATAACTCGATTTGAACATTATTTTAGTCAGGTTACTTGAATATATAACCAATGAACATGTAACTTGACTAAAATATTGTTTAAATAGAGTTTTGATCCTGGAAGACGAAAGGTCACAAGGTGTGACCTTTCGTCTTCCAGGATGATAACTCCATTTGAACATTATTTTAGTCAGGTTACTTGAATATATAACCAATGAACAAATAACTTGACTAAAATATTGTTTAAATAGAGTTTTGATCCTGGAAGACGAAAGGTCACAAGGTGTGGCCTTTCGTCTTCCAGGATGATAACTCCATTTGAACATTATTCTAGTCAGGTTACTTGAATATATAACCAATGAACAAGTAACTTGACTAAAATATTGTTTAAATAAAGTTTTGATCCTGGAAGACGAGAGGTTACAAGGTGTGACCTTTCGTCTTCCAGGATGATAACTCCATTTGAACATTATTTTAGTCAGGTTACTTGATAATATAACCAATGAACAAGTAACTTGACTAAAATATTGTTTAAATAAAGTTTTGATCCTGGAAGACGAGAGGTTACAAGGTGTGACCTTTCGTCTTCCAGGATGATAACTCCATTTGAACATTATTTTAGTCAGGTTACTTGATAATATAACCAATGAACAAGTAACTTGACTAAAATATTGTTTAAATCGAGTTTTGATCCTGGAAGACGAAAGGTCACAAGGTGTGACCTTTCGTCTTCTAGGATGATAACTCCATTTGAACAATATTTTAGTCAGGTTACTTGAATATATAACCAATGAAGAAGTAACTTGACTAAAATATTGTTTAAATAGAGTTTTGATCCTGGAAGACGAAAGGTCACAAGGTGTGACCTTTCATCTTCCAGGATGATAACTAGATTTGAACATTATTTTAGTCAGGTTACTTGATAATATAACCAATGAACAAGTAACTTGACTAAAATCTTGTTTAAATAGAGTTTTGATCCTGGAAGACGAAAGGTCACAAGGTGTGACCTTTTGTCTTCCAGGGTGATAACTCGATTTGAACATTATTTTAGTCAGGTTACTTGAATATATAACCAATGAACAAGTAACTTGACTAAAATCTTGTTTAAATAGAGTTTTGATCCTGGAAGACGAAAGGTCACAAGGTGTGACCTTTCGTCTTCCAGGGTGATAACTCGATTTGAACATTATTTTAGTCAGGTTACTTGAATATATAACCAATGAACAAGTAACTTGACTAAATTGTTGTTTAAATAGAGTTTTGATCCTGGAAGACGAAAGGTCACAAGGTGTGACCTTTCATCTTCCAGGATGATAACTAGATTTGAACATTATTTTAGTCAGGTTACTTGATAATATAACCAATGAACAAGTAACTTGACTAAAATCTTGTTTAAATAGAGTTTTGATCCTGGAAGACGAAAGGTCACAAGGTGTGACCTTTCGTCTTCCAGGGTGATAACTCGATTTGAACATTATTTTAGTCAGGTTACTTGAATATATAACCAATGAACAAGTAACTTGACTAAATTATTGTTTAAATAGAGTTTTGATCCTGGAAGACGAAAGGTCACAAGGTGTGACCTTTCATCTTCCAGGATGATAACTAGATTTGAACATTATTTTAGTCAGGTTACTTGATAATATAACCAATGAACAAGTAACTTGACTAAAATCTTGTTTAAATAGAGTTTTGACCCAGGAAGACGAAAGGTCACAAGGTGTGACCTTTCGTCTTCCAGGGTGATAACTCGATTTGAACATTATTTTAGTCAGGTTACTTGAATATATAACCAATGAACATGTAACTTGACTAAAATATTGTTTAAATAGAGTTTTGATCCTGGAAGACGAAAGGTCACAAGGTGTGACCTTTCGTCTTCCAGGATGATAACTCCATTTGAACATTATTTTAGTCAGGTTACTTGAATATATAACCAATGAACAAATAACTTGACTAAAATATTGTTTAAATAGAGTTTTGATCCTGGAAGACGAAAGGTCACAAGGTGTGGCCTTTCGTCTTCCAGGATGATAACTCCATTTGAACATTATTCTAGTCAGGTTACTTGAATATATAACCAATGAACAAGTAACTTGACTAAAATATTGTTTAAATAAAGTTTTGATCCTGGAAGACGAGAGGTTACAAGGTGTGACCTTTCGTCTTCCAGGATGATAACTCCATTTGAACATTATTTTAGTCAGGTTACTTGATAATATAACCAATGAACAAGTAACTTGACTAAAATATTGTTTAAATAAAGTTTTGATCCTGGAAGACGAGAGGTTACAAGGTGTGACCTTTCGTCTTCCAGGATGATAACTCCATTTGAACATTATTTTAGTCAGGTTACTTGATAATATAACCAATGAACAAGTAACTTGACTAAAATATTGTTTAAATCGAGTTTTGATCCTGGAAGACGAAAGGTCACAAGGTGTGACCTTTCGTCTTCTAGGATGATAACTCCATTTGAACAATATTTTAGTCAGGTTACTTGAATATATAACCAATGAAGAAGTAACTTGACTAAAATATTGTTTAAATAGAGTTTTGATCCTGGAAGACGAAAGGTCACAAGGTGTGACCTTTCATCTTCCAGGATGATAACTAGATTTGAACATTATTTTAGTCAGGTTACTTGATAATATAACCAATGAACAAGTAACTTGACTAAAATCTTGTTTAAATAGAGTTTTGATCCTGGAAGACGAAAGGTCACAAGGTGTGACCTTTTGTCTTCCAGGGTGATAACTCGATTTGAACATTATTTTAGTCAGGTTACTTGAATATATAACCAATGAACAAGTAACTTGACTAAAATCTTGTTTAAATAGAGTTTTGATCCTGGAAGACGAAAGGTCACAAGGTGTGACCTTTCGTCTTCCAGGGTGATAACTCGATTTGAACATTATTTTAGTCAGGTTACTTGAATATATAACCAATGAACAAGTAACTTGACTAAATTGTTGTTTAAATAGAGTTTTGATCCTGGAAGACGAAAGGTCACAAGGTGTGACCTTTCATCTTCCAGGATGATAACTAGATTTGAACATTATTTTAGTCAGGTTACTTGATAATATAACCAATGAACAAGTAACTTGACTAAAATCTTGTTTAAATAGAGTTTTGATCCTGGAAGACGAAAGGTCACAAGGTGTGACCTTTCGTCTTCCAGGGTGATAACTCGATTTGAACATTATTTTAGTCAGGTTACTTGAATATATAACCAATGAACAAGTAACTTGACTAAATTATTGTTTAAATAGAGTTTTGATCCTGGAAGACGAAAGGTCACAAGGTGTGACCTTTCATCTTCCAGGATGATAACTAGATTTGAACATTATTTTAGTCAGGTTACTTGATAATATAACCAATGAACAAGTAACTTGACTAAAATCTTGTTTAAATAGAGTTTTGACCCAGGAAGACGAAAGGTCACAAGGTGTGACCTTTCGTCTTCCAGGGTGATAACTCGATTTGAACATTATTTTAGTCAGGTTACTTGAATATATAACCAATGAACATGTAACTTGACTAAAATATTGTTTAAATAGAGTTTTGATCCTGGAAGACGAAAGGTCACAAGGTGTGACCTTTCGTCTTCCAGGATGATAACTCCATTTGAACATTATTTTAGTCAGGTTACTTGAATATATAACCAATGAACAAATAACTTGACTAAAATATTGTTTAAATAGAGTTTTGATCCTGGAAGACGAAAGGTCACAAGGTGTGGCCTTTCGTCTTCCAGGATGATAACTCCATTTGAACATTATTCTAGTCAGGTTACTTGAATATATAACCAATGAACAAGTAACTTGACTAAAATATTGTTTAAATAAAGTTTTGATCCTGGAAGACGAGAGGTTACAAGGTGTGACCTTTCGTCTTCCAGGATGATAACTCCATTTGAACATTATTTTAGTCAGGTTACTTGATAATATAACCAATGAACAAGTAACTTGACTAAAATATTGTTTAAATCGACTTTTGATCCTGGAAGACGAAAGGTCACAAGGTGTGACCTTTCGTCTTCCAGGATGATAACTCCATTTGAACAATATTTTAGTCAGGTTACTTGAATATATAACCAATGAAGAAGTAACTTGACTAAAATATTGTTTAAATAGAGTTTTGATCCTGGAAGACGAAAGGTCACAAGGTGTGACCTTTCATCTTCCAGGATGATAACTAGATTTGAACATTATTTTAGTCAGGTTACTTGATAATATAACCAATGAACAAGTAACTTGACTAAAATCTTGTTTAAATAGAGTTTTGATCCTGGAAGACGAAAGGTCACAAGGTGTGACCTTTCGTCTTCCAGGGTGATAACTCGATTTGAAAATTATTTTAGTCAGGTTACTTGAATATATAACCAATGAACAAGTAACTTGACTAAATTGTTGTTTAAATAGAGTTTTGATCCTGGAAGACGAAAGGTCACAAGGTGTGACCTTTCATCTTCCAGGATGATAACTAGATTTGAACATTATTTTAGTCAGGTTACTTGATAATATAACCAATGAACAAGTAACTTGACTAAAATCTTGTTTAAATAGAGTTTTGATCCAGGAAGACGAAAGGTCACAAGGTGTGACCTTTCGTCTTCCAGGGTGATAAGTCGATTTGAACATTATTTTAGTCAGGTTACTTGAATATATAACCAATGAACAAGTAACTTGACTAAAATATTGTTTAAATAGAGTTTTGATCCTGGAAGACGAAAGGTCACAAGGTGTGACCTTTCGTCTTCCAGGATGATAACTCCATTTGAACATTATTTTAGTCAGGTTACTTGAATATATAACCAATGAACAAATAACTTGACTAAAATATTGTTTAAATAGAGTTTTGATCCTGGAAGACGAAAGGTCACAAGGTGTGACCTTTCGTCTTCCAGGATGATAACTCCATTTGAACATTATTCTAGTCAGGTTACTTGAATATATAACCAATCAACAAGTAACTTGACTAAAATATTGTTTAAATAAAGTTTTGATCCTGGAAGACGAGAGGTTACAAGGTGTGACCTTTCGTCTTCCAGGATGATAACTCCATTTGAACATTATTTTAGTCAGGTTACTTGATAATATAACCAATGAACAAGTAACTTGACTAAAATATTGTTTAAATCGAGTTTTGATCCTGGAAGACGAAAGGTCACAAGGTGTGACCTTTCGTCTTCCAGGATGATAACTCCATTTGAACAATATTTTAGTCAGGTTACTTGAATATATAACCAATGAACAAGTAACTTGACTAAATTGTTGTTTAAATAGAGTTTTGATCCTGGAAGACGAAAGGTCACAAGGTGTGACCTTTCATCTTCCAGGATGATAACTAGATTTGAACATTATTTTAGTCAGGTTACTTGATAATATAACCAATGAACAAGTAACTTGACTAAAATCTTGTTTAAATAGAGTTTTGATCCAGGAAGACGAAAGGTCACAAGGTGTGACCTTTCGTCTTCCAGGGTGATAAGTCGATTTGAACATTATTTTAGTCAGGTTACTTGAATATATAACCAATGAACAAGTAACTTGACTAAAATATTGTTTAAATAGAGTTTTGATCCTGGAAGACGAAAGGTCACAAGGTGTGACCTTTCGTCTTCCAGGATGATAACTCCATTTGAACATTATTTTAGTCAGGTTACTTGAATATATAACCAATGAACAAATAACTTGACTAAAATATTGTTTAAATAGAGTTTTGATCCTGGAAGACGAAAGGTCACAAGGTGTGACCTTTCGTCTTCCAGGATGATAACTCCATTTGAACATTATTCTAGTCAGGTTACTTGAATATATAACCAATCAACAAGTAACTTGACTAAAATATTGTTTAAATAAAGTTTTGATCCTGGAAGACGAGAGGTTACAAGGTGTGACCTTTCGTCTTCCAGGATGATAACTCCATTTGAACATTATTTTAGTCAGGTTACTTGATAATATAACCAATGAACAAGTAACTTGACTAAAATATTGTTTAAATCGAGTTTTGATCCTGGAAGACGAAAGGTCACAAGGTGTGACCTTTCGTCTTCCAGGATGATAACTCCATTTGAACAATATTTTAGTCAGGTTACTTGAATATATAACCAATGAACAAGTAACTTGACTAAAATATTGTTTAAATAGAGTTTTGATCCTGGAAGACGAAAGGTCACAAGGTGTGACCTTTCGTCTTCCAGGATGATAACTCCGTTTGAACAATATTTTAGTCAGGTTACTTGAATATATAACCAATGAAGAAGTAACTTGACTAAAATATTGTTTAAATAGAGTTTTGATCCTGGAAGACGAAAGGTCACAAGGTGTGACCTTTCATCTTCCAGGATGATAACTAGATTTGAACATTATTTTAGTCAGGTTACTTGATAATATAACCAATGAACAAGTAACTTGACTAAAATCTTGTTTAAATAGAGTTTTGATCCTGGAAGACGAAAGGTCACAAGGTGTGACCTTTCGTCTTCCAGGGTGTTAACTCGATTTGAACATTATTTTAGTCAGGTTACTTGAATATATAACCAATGAACAAGTAACTTGACTAAATTATTGTTTAAATAGAGTTTTGATCCTGGAAGACGAAAGGTCACAAGGTGTGACCTTTCGTCTTCCAGGATGATAACTCCATTTGAACATTATTTTAGTCAGGTTACTTGAATATATAACCAATGAACAAATAACTTGACTAAAATATTGTTTAAATAGAGTTTTGATCCTGGAAGACGAAAGGTCACAAGGTGTGACCTTTCGTCTTCCAGGATGATAACTCCATTTGAACATTATTCTAGTCAGGTTACTTGAATATATAACCAATCAACAAGTAACTTGACTAAAATATTGTTTAAATAAAGTTTTGATCCTGGAAGACGAGAGGTTACAAGGTGTGACCTTTCGTCTTCCAGGATGATAACTCCATTTGAACATTATTTTAGTCAGGTTACTTGATCATATAACCAATGAACAAGTAACTTGACTAAAATATTGTTTAAATCGAGTTTTGATCCTGGAAGACGAAAGGTCACAAGGTGTGACCTTTCGTCTTCCAGGATGATAACTCCATTTGAACAATATTTTAGTCAGGTTACTTGAATATATAACCAATGAACAAGTAACTTGACTAAAATATTGTTTAAATAGAGTTTTGATCCTGGAAGACGAAAGGTCACAAGGTGTGACCTTTCGTCTTCCAGGATGATAACCCCGTTTGAACAATATTTTAGTCAGGTTACTTGAATATATAACCAATGAAGAAGTAACTTGACTAAAATATTGTTTAAATAGAGTTTTGATCCTGGAAGACGAAAGGTCACAAGGTGTGACCTTTCATCTTCCAGGATGATAACTAGATTTGAACATTATTTTAGTCAGGTTACTTGATAATATAACCAATGAACAAGTAACTTGACTAAAATCTTGTTTAAATAGAGTTTTGATCCTGGAAGACGAAAGGTCACAAGGTGTGACCTTTCGTCTTCCAGGGTGATAACTCGATTTGAACATTATTTTAGTCAGGTTACTTGAATATATAACCAATGAACAAGTAACTTGACTAAATTATTGTTTAAATAGAGTTTTGATCCTGGAAGACGAATGGTCACAAGGTGTGACCTTTCATCTTCCAGGATGATAACTAGATTTGAACATTATTTTAGTCAGGTTACTTGATAATATAACCAATGAACAAGTAACTTGACTAAAATCTTGTTTAAATAGAGTTTTGATCCAGGAAGACGAAAGGTCACAAGGTGTGACCTTTCCTCTTCCAGGGTGATAACTCGATTTGAACATTATTTTAGTCAGGTTACTTGAATATATAACCAATGAACAAGTAACTTGACTAAAATATTGTTTAAATAGAGTTTTGATCCTAGAAGACGAAAGGTCACAAGGTGTGACCTTTCGTCTTCCAGGATGATAACTCCATTTGAACATTATTTTAGTCAGGTTACTTGAATATATAACCAATGAACAAATAACTTGACTAAAATATTGTTTAAATAGAGTTTTGATCCTGGAAGACGAAAGGTCACAAGGTGTGACCTTTCGTCTTCCAGGATGATAACTCCATTTGAACATAATTCTAGTCAGGTTACTTGAATATATAACCAATGAACAAGTAACTTGACTAAAATATTGTTTAAATAAAGTTTTGATCCTAGAAGACGAGAGGTTACAAGGTGTGACCTTTCGTCTTCCAGGATGATAACTCCATTTGAACATTATTTTAGTCAGGTTACTTGATAATATAACCAATGAACAAGTAACTTGACTAAAATATTGTTTAAATCGAGTTTTGATCCTGGAAGACGAAAGGTCACAAGGTGTGACCTTTCGTCTTCCAGGATGATAACTCCATTTGAACAATATTTTAGTCAGGTTACTTGAATATATAACCAATGAACAAGTAACTTGACTAAAATATTGTTTAAATAGAGTTTTGATCCTGGAAGACGAAAGGTCACAAGGTGTGACCTTTCATCTTCCAGGATGATAACTCCGTTTGAACAATATTTTAGTCAGGTTACTTGAATATATAACCAATGAAGAAGTAACTTGACTAAAATATTGTTTAAATAGAGTTTTGATCCTGGAAGACGAAAGGTCACATGGTGTGACCTTTCGTCTTCCAGGATGATAACTCAATTTGAAAATTATTTTAGTCAGGTTACTTGAATATATAACCAATGAACAAGTAACTTGACTAAAATATTGTTTAAATAGAGTTTTGATCCTGGAAGACGAAAGGTCACAAGGTGTGACTTTTCGCCTTCCAGGATGATAACTCCATTTGAACATTATTTTAGTCAGGTTACTTGAATATATAACCAATGAACAAATAACTTGACTAAAATATTGTTTAAATAGAGTTTTGATCCTAGAAGACGAAAGGTCACAAGGTGTGACCTTTCGTCTTCCAGGATGATAACTCAATTTGAAAATTATTTTAGTCAGGTTACTTGAATATATAACCAATGAACAAGTAACTTGACTAAAATCTTGTTTAAATAGAGTTTTGATCCTGGAAGACGAAAGGTCACAAGGTGTGACCTTTCGTCTTCCAGGGTGATAACTCGGTTTGAACATTATTTTAGTCAGGTTACTTGAATATATAACCAATGAACAAGTAACTTGACTAAAATATTGTTTAAATAGAGTTTTGATCCTGGAAGACGAAAGGTCACAAGGTGTGACTTTTCGCCTTCCAGGATGATAACTCCATTTGAACATTATTTTAGTCAGGTTACTTGAATATATAACCAATGAACAAATAACTTGACTAAAATATTGTTTAAATAGAGTTTTGATCCTGGAAGACGAAAGGTCACATGGTGTGACCTTTCGTCTTCCAGGATGATAACTCAATTTGAAAATTATTTTAGTCAGGTTACTTGAATATATAACCAATGAACAAGTAACTTGACTAAAATATTGTTTAAATAGAGTTTTGATCCTGGAAGACGAAAGGTCACAAGGTGTGACCTTTCATCTTCCAGGATGATAACTCCGTTTGAACAATATTTTAGTCAGGTTACTTGAATATATAACCAATGAAGAAGTAACTTGACTAAAATATTGTTTAAATAGAGTTTTGATCCTGGAAGACGAAAGGTCACATGGTGTGACCTTTCGTCTTCCAGGATGATAACTCAATTTGAAAATTATTTTAGTCAGGTTACTTGAATATATAACCAATGAACAAGTAACTTGACTAAAATATTGTTTAAATAGAGTTTTGATCCTGGAAGACGAAAGGTCACAAGGTGTGACTTTTCGCCTTCCAGGATGATAACTCCATTTGAACATTATTTTAGTCAGGTTACTTGAATATATAACCAATGAACAAATAACTTGACTAAAATATTGTTTAAATAGAGTTTTGATCCTAGAAGACGAAAGGTCACAAGGTGTGACCTTTCGTCTTCCAGGATGATAACTCAATTTGAAAATTATTTTAGTCAGGTTACTTGAATATATAACCAATGAACAAGTAACTTGACTAAAATCTTGTTTAAATAGAGTTTTGATCCTGGAAGACGAAAGGTCACAAGGTGTGACCTTTCGTCTTCCAGGGTGATAACTCGGTTTGAACATTATTTTAGTCAGGTTACTTGAATATATAACCAATGAACAAGTAACTTGACTAAAATATTGTTTAAATAGAGTTTTGATCCTGGAAGACGAAAGGTCACAAGGTGTGACTTTTCGCCTTCCAGGATGATAACTCCATTTGAACATTATTTTAGTCAGGTTACTTGAATATATAACCAATGAACAAATAACTTGACTAAAATATTGTTTAAATAGAGTTTTGATCCTGGAAGACGAAAGGTCACATGGTGTGACCTTTCGTCTTCCAGGATGATAACTCAATTTGAAAATTATTTTAGTCAGGTTACTTGAATATATAACCAATGAACAAGTAACTTGACTAAAATATTGTTTAAATAGAGTTTTGATCCTGGAAGACGAAAGGTCACAAGGTGTGACTTTTCGCCTTCCAGGATGATAACTCCATTTGAACATTATTTTAGTCAGGTTACTTGAATATATAACCAATGAACAAATAACTTGACTAAAATATTGTTTAAATAGAGTTTTGATCCTAGAAGACGAAAGGTCACAAGGTGTGACCTTTCGTCTTCCAGGATGATAACTCAATTTGAAAATTATTTTAGTCAGGTTACTTGAATATATAACCAATGAACAAGTAACTTGACTAAAATCTTGTTTAAATAGAGTTTTGATCCTGGAAGACGAAAGGTCACAAGGTGTGACCTTTCGTCTTCCAGGGTGATAACTCGGTTTGAACATTATTTTAGTCAGGTTACTTGAATATATAACCAATGAACAAGTAACTTGACTAAAATATTGTTTAAATAGAGTTTTGATCCTGGAAGATGAAAGGTCACAAGGTGTGACCTTTCGTCTTCCAGGATGATAACTCCATTTGAACATTATTTTAGTCAAGTTACTTGAATATATAACCAATGAACAAATAACTTGACTAAAATTTTGTTTAAATAGAGTTTTGATCCTGGAAGACGAAAGGTCACAAGGTGTGACCTTTCGTCTTCCAGGATGATAACTCAATTTGAAAATTATTTTAGTCAGGTTACTTGAATATATAACCAATGAACAAGTAACTTGACTAAAATCTTGTTTAAATAGATTTTTGATCCTGGAAGACGAAAGGTTACAAGGTGTGACCTTTCGTCTTCCAGGATGATAACTCCATTTGAACATTATTTTAGTCAGGTTACTTGATAATATAACCAATGAACAAGTAACTTGACTAAAATCTTGTTTAAATAGAGTTTTGATCCTGGAAGACGAAAGGTCACAAGGTGTGACCTTTCGTCTTCCAGGGTGATAACTCGGTTTGAACATTATTTTAGTCAGGTTACTTGAATATATAACCAATGAAGAAGTAACTTGACTAAAATATTGTTTAAATAGAGTTTTGATCCTGGAAGACGAAAGGTCACATGGTGTGACCTTTCGTCTTCCAGGATGATAACTCAATTTGAAAATTATTTTAGTCAGGTTACTTGAATATATAACCAATGAACAAGTAACTTGACTAAATTATTGTTTAAATAGAGTTTTGATCCTGGAAGACGAATGGTCACAAGGTGTGACCTTTCATCTTCCAGGATGATAACTAGATTTGAACATTATTTTAGTCAGGTTACTTGATAATATAACCAATGAACAAGTAACTTGACTAAAATCTTGTTTAAATAGAGTTTTGATCCAGGAAGACGAAAGGTCACAAGGTGTGACCTTTCCTCTTCCAGGGTGATAACTCGATTTGAACATTATTTTAGTCAGGTTACTTGAATATATAACCAATGAACAAGTAACTTGACTAAAATATTGTTTAAATAGAGTTTTGATCCTAGAAGACGAAAGGTCACAAGGTGTGACCTTTCGTCTTCCAGGATGATAACTCCATTTGAACATTATTTTAGTCAGGTTACTTGAATATATAACCAATGAACAAATAACTTGACTAAAATATTGTTTAAATAGAGTTTTGATCCTGGAAGACGAAAGGTCACAAGGTGTGACCTTTCGTCTTCCAGGATGATAACTCCATTTGAACATAATTCTAGTCAGGTTACTTGAATATATAACCAATGAACAAGTAACTTGACTAAAATATTGTTTAAATAAATTTTTGATCCTAGAAGACGAGAGGTTACAAGGTGTGACCTTTCGTCTTCCAGGATGATAACTCCATTTGAACATTATTTTAGTCAGGTTACTTGATAATATAACCAATGAACAAGTAACTTGACTAAAATATTGTTTAAATCGAGTTTTGATCCTGGAAGACGAAAGGTCACAAGGTGTGACCTTTCGTCTTCCAGGATGATAACTCCATTTGAACAATATTTTAGTCAGGTTACTTGAATATATAACCAATGAACAAGTAACTTGACTAAAATATTGTTTAAATAGAGTTTTGATCCTGGAAGACGAAAGGTCACAAGGTGTGACCTTTCATCTTCCAGGATGATAACTCCGTTTGAACAATATTTTAGTCAGGTTACTTGAATATATAACCAATGAAGAAGTAACTTGACTAAAATATTGTTTAAATAGAGTTTTGATCCTGGAAGACGAAAGGTCACATGGTGTGACCTTTCGTCTTCCAGGATGATAACTCAATTTGAAAATTATTTTAGTCAGGTTACTTGAATATATAACCAATGAACAAGTAACTTGACTAAAATATTGTTTAAATAGAGTTTTGATCCTGGAAGACGAAAGGTCACAAGGTGTGACTTTTCGCCTTCCAGGATGATAACTCCATTTGAACATTATTTTAGTCAGGTTACTTGAATATATAACCAATGAACAAATAACTTGACTAAAATATTGTTTAAATAGAGTTTTGATCCTAGAAGACGAAAGGTCACAAGGTGTGACCTTTCGTCTTCCAGGATGATAACTCAATTTGAAAATTATTTTAGTCAGGTTACTTGAATATATAACCAATGAACAAGTAACTTGACTAAAATCTTGTTTAAATAGAGTTTTGATCCTGGAAGACGAAAGGTCACAAGGTGTGACCTTTCGTCTTCCAGGGTGATAACTCGGTTTGAACATTATTTTAGTCAGGTTACTTGAATATATAACCAATGAACAAGTAACTTGACTAAAATATTGTTTAAATAGAGTTTTGATCCTGGAAGACGAAAGGTCACAAGGTGTGACTTTTCGCCTTCCAGGATGATAACTCCATTTGAACATTATTTTAGTCAGGTTACTTGAATATATAACCAATGAACAAATAACTTGACTAAAATATTGTTTAAATAGAGTTTTGATCCTGGAAGACGAAAGGTCACATGGTGTGACCTTTCGTCTTCCAGGATGATAACTCAATTTGAAAATTATTTTAGTCAGGTTACTTGAATATATAACCAATGAACAAGTAACTTGACTAAAATATTGTTTAAATAGAGTTTTGATCCTGGAAGACGAAAGGTCACAAGGTGTGACTTTTCGCCTTCCAGGATGATAACTCCATTTGAACATTATTTTAGTCAGGTTACTTGAATATATAACCAATGAACAAATAACTTGACTAAAATATTGTTTAAATAGAGTTTTGATCCTAGAAGACGAAAGGTCACAAGGTGTGACCTTTCGTCTTCCAGGATGATAACTCAATTTGAAAATTATTTTAGTCAGGTTACTTGAATATATAACCAATGAACAAGTAACTTGACTAAAATCTTGTTTAAATAGAGTTTTGATCCTGGAAGACGAAAGGTCACAAGGTGTGACCTTTCGTCTTCCAGGGTGATAACTCGGTTTGAACATTATTTTAGTCAGGTTACTTGAATATATAACCAATGAACAAGTAACTTGACTAAAATATTGTTTAAATAGAGTTTTGATCCTGGAAGATGAAAGGTCACAAGGTGTGACCTTTCGTCTTCCAGGATGATAACTCCATTTGAACATTATTTTAGTCAAGTTACTTGAATATATAACCAATGAACAAATAACTTGACTAAAATTTTGTTTAAATAGAGTTTTGATCCTGGAAGACGAAAGGTCACAAGGTGTGACCTTTCGTCTTCCAGGATGATAACTCAATTTGAAAATTATTTTAGTCAGGTTACTTGAATATATAACCAATGAACAAGTAACTTGACTAAAATCTTGTTTAAATAGATTTTTGATCCTGGAAGACGAAAGGTTACAAGGTGTGACCTTTCGTCTTCAAGGATGATAACTCCATTTGAACATTATTTTAGTCAGGTTACTTGATAATATAA
This sequence comes from Medicago sativa, assembly GCF_051527215.1. Classification (NCBI taxonomy): domain Eukaryota; kingdom Viridiplantae; phylum Streptophyta; class Magnoliopsida; order Fabales; family Fabaceae; genus Medicago; species Medicago sativa. The sequence continues at coordinate 39,073,257 of NC_140751.1, forward strand.
CCAATGAACAAGTAACTTGACTAAAATCTTGTTTAAATAGAGTTTTGATCCTGGAAGACGAAAGGTCACAAGGTGTGACCTTTCGTCTTCCAGGGTGATAACTCGGTTTGAACATTATTTTAGTCAGGTTACTTGAATATATAACCAATGAAGAAGTAACTTGACTAAAATATTGTTTAAATAGAGTTTTGATCCTGGAAGACGAAAGGTCACATGGTGTGACCTTTCGTCTTCCAGGATGATAACTCAATTTGAAAATTATTTTAGTCAGGTTACTTGAATATATAACCAATGAACAAGTAACTTGACTAAAATCTTGTTTAAATAGAGTTTTGATCCTGGAAGACGAAAGATCACAAGGTGTGACCTTTCGTCTTCCAGGGTGATAACTCGGTTTGAACATTATTTTAGTCAGGTTACTTGAATATATAACCAATGAAGAAGTAACTTGACTAAAATATTGTTTAAATAGAGTTTTGATCCTGGAAGACGAAAGGTCACATGGTGTGACCTTTCGTCTTCCAGGATGATAACTCAATTTGAAAATTATTTTAGTCAGGTTACTTGAATATATAACCAATGAACAAGTAAATTGACTAAAATATTGTTTAAATAGAGTTTTGATCCTGGAAGACGAAAGGTCACAAGGTGTGACTTTTCGCCTTCCAGGATGATAACTCGATTTGAACATTATTTTAGTCAGGTTACTTGAATATATAACCAATGAACAAATAACTTGACTAAAATATTGTTTAAATAGAGTTTTGATCCTAGAAGACGAAAGGTCACAAGGTGTGACCTTTCGTCTTCCAGGATGATAACTCAATTTGAAAATTATTTTAGTCAGGTTACTTGAATATATAACCAATGAACAAGTAACTTGACTAAAATCTTGTTTAAATAGAGTTTTGATCCTGGAAGACGAAAGGTCACAAGGTGTGACCTTTCGTCTTCCAGGGTGATAACTCGGTTTGAACATTATTTTAGTCAGGTTACTTGAATATATAACCAATGAACAAGTAACTTGACTAAAATATTGTTTAAATAGAGTTTTGATCCTGGAAGATGAAAGGTCACAAGGTGTGACCTTTCGTCTTCCAGGATGATAACTCCATTTGAACATTATTTTAGTCAAGTTACTTGAATATATAACCAATGAACAAATAACTTGACTAAAATTTTGTTTAAATAGAGTTTTGATCCTGGAAGACGAAAGGTCACAAGGTGTGACCTTTCGTCTTCCAGGATGATAACTCAATTTGAAAATTATTTTAGTCAGGTTACTTGAATATATAACCAATGAACAAGTAACTTGACTAAAATCTTGTTTAAATAGAGTTTTGATCCTGGAAGACGAAAGGTTACAAGGTGTGACCTTTCGTCTTCCAGGATGATAACTCCATTTGAACATTATTTTAGTCAGGTTACTTGATAATATAACCAATGAACAAGTAACTTGACTAAAATCTTGTTTAAATAGAGTTTTGATCCTGGAAGACGAAAGGTCACAAGGTGTGACCTTTCGTCTTCGAGGATGATAACTCCATTTGAACAATATTTTAGTCAGGTTACGTGATAATATAACCAATGAACAAGTAACTTGACTAAAATATTGTTTAAATCGAGTTTTGATCCTGGAAGACGAAAGGTCACAAGGTGTGACCTTTCGTCTTCCAGGATGATAACTCCATTTGAACAATATTTTAGTCAGGTTACTTGAATATATAACCAATGAACAAGTAACTTGACTAAAATATTGTTGAAATAGAGTTTTGATCCTGGAAGACGAAAGGTCACAAGGTGTGACCTTTCATCTTCCAGGATGATAACTCCGTTTGAACAATATTTTAGTCAGGTTACTTGAATATATAACCAATGAAGAAGTAACTTGACTAAAATATTGTTTAAATAGAGTTTTGATCCTGGAAGACGAAAGGTCACATGGTGTGACCTTTCGTCTTCCAGGATGATAACTCAATTTGAAAATTATTTTAGTCAGGTTACTTGAATATATAACCAATGAACAAGTAACTTGACTAAAATATTATTTAAATAGAGTTTTGATCCTGGAAGACGAAAGGTCAGAAGGTGTGACTTTTCGCCTTCCAGGATGATAACTCCATTTGAACATTATTTTAGTCAGGTTACTTGAATATATAACCAATGAACAAATAACTTGACTAAAATATTGTTTAAATAGAGTTTTGATCCTAGAAGACGAAAGGTCACAAGGTGTGACCTTTCGTCTTCCAGGATGATAACTCAATTTGAAAATTATTTTAGTCAGGTTACTTGAATATATAACCAATGAACAAGTAACTTGACTAAAATCTTGTTTAAATAGAGTTTTGATCCTGGAAGACGAAAGGTCACAAGGTGTGACCTTTCGTCTTCCAAGGTGATAACTCGATTTGAACATTATTTTAGTCAGGTTGCTTGAATATATAACCAATGAACAAGTAACTTGACTAAAATATTGTTTAAATAGAGTTTTGATCCTGGAAGACGAAAGGTCACAAGGTGTGACCTTTCGTCTTCCAGGATGATAACTCAATTTGAAAATTATTTTAGTCAGGTTACTTGAATATATAACCAATGAACAAGTAACTTGACTAAAATATTGTTTAAATAGAGTTTTGATCCTGGAAGACGAAAGGTCACAAGGTGTGACCTTTCGTCTTCCAGGATGATAACTCAATTTGAAAATTATTTTAGTCAGGTTACTTGAATATATAACCAATGAACAAGTAACTTGACTAAAATATTGTTTAAATAGAGTTTTGATCCTGGAAGATGAAAGGTCACAAGGTGTGACCTTTCGTCTTCCAGGATGATAACTCCATTTGAACATTATTTTAGTCAGGTTACTTGAATATATAACCAATGAACAAATAACATGACTAAAATATTGTTTAAATAGAGTTTTGATCCTAGAAGACGAAAGGTCACAAGGTGTGACCTTTCGTCTTCCAGGATGATAACTCAATTTGAAAATTATTTTAGTCAGGTTACTTGAATATATAACCAATGAACAAGTAACTTGACTAAAATCTTGTTGAAATAGAGATTTGATCTTGGAAGACGAAAGGTCACAAGGTGTGACCTTTCGTCTTCCAGGGTGATAACTCGATTTGAACATTATTTTAGTCAGGTTACTTGAATATATAACCAATGAACAAGTAACTTGACTAAAATATTGTTTAAATAGAGTTTTGATCCTGGAAGACGAAAGGTCACAAGGTGTGACCTTTCGTCTTCCAGGATGATAACTCAATTTGAAAATTATTTTAGTCAGGTTACTTGAATATATAACCAATGAACAAGTAACTTGACTAAAATCTTGTTTAAATAGAGTTTTGATCCTGGAAGACGAAAGGTTACAAGGTGTGACCTTTCGTCTTCCAGGATGATAACTCCATTTGAACATTATTTTAGTCAGGTTACTTGATAATATAACCAATGAACAAGTAACTTGACTAAAATCTTGTTTAAATAGAGTTTTGATCCTGGAAGACGAAAGGTCACAAGGTGTGACCTTTCGTCTTCGAGGATGATAACTCCATTTGAACAATATTTTAGTCAGGTTACTTGAATATATAACCAATGAACAAGTAACTTGACTAAAATATTGTTTAAATAGAGTTTTGATCCTGGAAGACGAAAGGTCACAAGGTGTGACCTTTCGTCTTCCAGGATGATAACTCCATTTGAACATTATTTTAGGCTGGTTACTTGCATATATAACCAATGAACAAATAACTTGATAAAATATTGTTTAAATAGAGTTTTGATCCTGGAAGACGAAAGGTCACAAGGTGTGACCTTTCGTCTTCCAGGATGATAACTCCGTTTGAACAATATTTTAGTCTGGTTACTGGAATATATAACCAATGAAGAAGTAACCTGACTAAAATATTGTTTAAATAGAGTTTTGATCCTGGAAGACGAAAGGTCACAAGGTGTGACCTTTCGTCTTCCAGGATGATAACTCAATTTGAAAATTATTTTAGTCAGGTTACTTGAATATATAACCAATGAACAAGTAACTTGACTAAAATATTGTTTAAATAGAGTTTTGATCCTGGAAGACGAAAGGTCACATGGTGTGACCTTTCGTCTTCCAGGATGATAACTCAATTTGAAAATTATTTTAGTCAGGTTACTTGAATATATAACCAATGAACAAGTAACTTGACTAAAATATTGTTTAAATAGAGTTTTGATCCTGGAAGACGAAAGGTCACATGGTGTGACCTTTCGTCTTCCAGGATGATAACTCAATTTGAAAATTATTTTAGTCAGGTTACTTGAATATATAACCAATGAACAAGTAACTTGACTAAAATATTGTTTAAATAGAGTTTTGATCCTGGAAGACGAAAGGTCACAAGGTGTGACTTTTCGCCTTCCAGGATGATAACTCCATTTGAACATTATTTTAGTCAGGTTACTTGAATATATAACCAATGAACAAATAACTTGACTAAAATCTTGTTTAAATAGAGTTTTGATCCTGGAAGACGAAAGGTCACAAGGTGTGACCTTTCGTCTTCCAGGATGATAACTCAATTTGAAAATTATTTTAGTCAGGTTACTTGAATATATAACCAATGAACAAGTAACTTGACTAAAATCTTGTTTAAATAGAGTTTTGATCCTGGAAGACGAAAGGTCACAAGGTGTGACCTTTCGTCTTCCAGGATGATAACTCCATTTGAACATTATTTTAGTCAGGTTACTTGAATATATAACCAATGAACAAATAACTTGACTAAAATATTGTTTAAATAGAGTTTTGATCCTGGAAGACGAAAGGTCACAAGGTGTGACCTTTCGTCTTCCAGGATGATAACTCAATTTGAAAATTATTTTAGTCAGGTTACTTGAATATATAACCAATGAACAAGTAACTTGACTAAAATCTTGTTGAAATAGAGTTTTGATCTTGGAAGACGAAAGGTCACAAGGTGTGACCTTTCGTCTTCCAGGGTGATAACTCGATTTGAACATTATTTTAGTCAGGTTACTTGAATATATAACCAATGAACAAGTAACTTGACTAAAATATTGTTTAAATAGAGTTTTGATCCTGGAAGACGAAAGGTCACAAGGTGTGACCTTTCGTCTTCCAGGATGATAACTCAATTTGAAAATTATTTTAGTCAGGTTACTTGAATATATAACCAATGAACAAGTAACTTGACTAAAATCTTGTTTAAATAGAGTTTTGATCCTGGAAGACGAAAGGTTACAAGGTGTGACCTTTCGTCTTCCAGGATGATAACTCCATTTGAACATTATTTTAGTCAGGTTACTTGATAATATAACCAATGAACAAGTAACTTGACTAATATCTTGTTTAAATAGAGTTTTGATCCTGGAAGACGAAAGGTCACAAGGTGTGACCTTTCGTCTTCGAGGATGATAACTCCATTTGAACAATATTTTAGTCAGGTTACTTGAATATATAACCAATGAACAAGTAACTTGACTAAAATATTGTTTAAATAGAGTTTTGATCCTGGAAGACGAAAGGTCACAAGGTGTGACCTTTCGTCTTCCAGGATGATAACTCCATTTGAACATTATTTTAGGCTGGTTACTTGCATATATAACCAATGAACAAATAACTTGATAAAATATTGTTTAAATAGAGTTTTGATCCTGGAAGACGAAAGGTCACAAGGTGTGACCTTTCGTCTTCCAGGATGATAACTCCGTTTGAACAATATTTTAGTCTGGTTACTGGAATATATAACCAATGAAGAAGTAACCTGACTAAAATATTGTTTAAATAGAGTTTTGATCCTGGAAGACGAAAGGTCACAAGGTGTGACCTTTCGTCTTCCAGGATGATAACTCAATTTGAAAATTATTTTAGTCAGGTTACTTGAATATATAACCAATGAACAAGTAACTTGACTAAAATATTGTTTAAATAGAGTTTTGATCCTGGAAGACGAAAGGTCACATGGTGTGACCTTTCATCTTCCAGGATGATAACTCAATTTGAAAATTATTTTAGTCAGGTTACTTGAATATATAACCAATGAACAAGTAACTTGACTAAAATATTGTTTAAATAGAGTTTTGATCCTGGAAGACGAAAGGTCACATGGTGTGACCTTTCGTCTTCCAGGATGATAACTCAATTTGAAAATTATTTTAGTCAGGTTACTTGAATATATAACCAATGAACAAGTAACTTGACTAAAATATTGTTTAAATAGAGTTTTGATCCTGGAAGACGAAAGGTCACAAGGTGTGACTTTTCGCCTTCCAGGATGATAACTCCATTTGAACATTATTTTAGTCAGGTTACTTGAATATATAACCAATGAACAAATAACTTGACTAAAATCTTGTTTAAATAGAGTTTTGATCCTGGAAGACGAAAGGTCACAAGGTGTGACCTTTCGTCTTCCAGGATGATAACTCAATTTGAAAATTATTTTAGTCAGGTTACTTGAATATATAACCAATGAACAAGTAACTTGACTAAAATCTTGTTTAAATAGAGTTTTGATCCTGGAAGACGAAAGGTCACAAGGTGTGACCTTTCGTCTTCCAGGATGATAACTCCATTTGAACATTATTTTAGTCAGGTTACTTGAATATATAACCAATGAACAAATAACTTGACTAAAATATTGTTTAAATAGAGTTTTGATCCTGGAAGACGAAAGGTCACAAGGTGTGACCTTTCGTCTTCCAGGATGATAACTCAATTTGAAAATTATTTTAGTCAGGTTACTTGAATATATAACCAATGAACAAGTAACTTGACTAAAATATTGTTTAAATAGAGTTTTGATCCTGGAAGACGAAAGGTCACAAGGTGTGACCTTTCGTCTTCCAGGATGATAACTCCATTTGAACATTATTTTAGTCAGGTTACTTGAATATATAACCAATGAACAAATAACTTGACTAAAATATTGTTTAAATAGAGTTTTGATCCTGGAAGACGAAAGGTCACAAGGTGTGACCTTTCGTCTTCCAGGATGATAACTCAATTTGAAAATTATTTTAGTCAGGTTACTTGAATATATAACCAATGAACAAGTAACTTGACTAAAATCTTGTTGAAATAGAGTTTTGATCTTGGAAGACGAAAGGTCACAAGGTGTGACCTTTCGTCTTCCAGGGTGATAACTCGATTTGAACATTATTTTAGTCAGGTTACTTGAATATATAACCAATGAACAAGTAACTTGACTAAAATATTGTTTAAATAGAGTTTTGATCCTGGAAGACGAAAGGTCACAAGGTGTGACCTTTCGTCTTCCAGGATGATAACTCAATTTGAAAATTATTTTAGTTAGGTTACTTGAATATATAACCAATGAACAAGTAACTTGACTAAAATCTTGTTTAAATAGAGTTTTGATCCTGGAAGACGAAAGGTTACAAGGTGTGACCTTTCGTCTTCCAGGATGATAACTCCATTTGAACATTATTTTAGTCAGGTTACTTGATAATATAACCAATGAACAAGTAACTTGACTAAAATCTTGTTTAAATAGAGTTTTGATCCTGGAAGACGAAAGGTCACAAGGTGTGACCTTTCGTCTTCGAGGATGATAACTCCATTTGAACAATATTTTAGTCAGGTTACTTGAATATATAACCAATGAACAAGTAACTTGACTAAAATATTGTTTAAATAGAGTTTTGATCCAGGAAGACGAAAGGTCACAAGGTGTGACCTTTCGTCTTCCAGGATGATAACTCCATTTGAACATTATTTTAGGCTGGTTACTTGCATATATAACCAATGAACAAATAACTTGATAAAATATTGTTTAAATAGAGTTTTGATCCTGGAAGACGAAAGGTCACAAGGTGTGACCTTTCGTCTTCCAGGATGATAACTCCGTTTGAACAATATTTTAGTCTGGTTACTGGAATATATAACCAATGAAGAAGTAACCTGACTAAAATATTGTTTAAATAGAGTTTTGATCCTGGAAGACGAAAGGTCACAAGGTGTGACCTTTCGTCTTCCAGGATGATAACTCAATTTGAAAATTATTTTAGTCAGGTTACTTGAATATATAACCAATGAACAAGTAACTTGACTAAAATATTGTTTAAATAGAGTTTTGATCCTGGAAGACGAAAGGTCACATGGTGTGACCTTTCGTCTTCCAGGATGATAACTCAATTTGAAAATTATTTTAGTCAGGTTACTTGAATATATAACCAATGAACAAGTAACTTGACTAAAATATTGTTTAAATAGAGTTTTGATCCTGGAAGACGAAAGGTCACATGGTGTGACCTTTCGTCTTCCAGGATGATAACTCAATTTGAAAATTATTTTAGTCAGGTTACTTGAATATATAACCAATGAACAAGTAACTTGACTAAAATATTGTTTAAATAGAGTTTTGATCCTGGAAGACGAAAGGTCACAAGGTGTGACTTTTCGCCTTCCAGGATGATAACTCCATTTGAACATTATTTTAGTCAGGTTACTTGAATATATAACCAATGAACAAATAACTTGACTAAAATCTTGTTTAAATAGAGTTTTGATCCTGGAAGACGAAAGGTCACAAGGTGTGACCTTTCGTCTTCCAGGATGATAACTCAATTTGAAAATTATTTTAGTCAGGTTACTTGAATATATAACCAATGAACAAGTAACTTGACTAAAATCTTGTTTAAATAGAGTTTTGATCCTGGAAGACGAAAGGTCACAAGGTGTGACCTTTCGTCTTCCAGGATGATAACTCCGTTTGAACAATATTTTAGTCTGGTTACTGGAATATATAACCAATGAAGAAGTAACCTGACTAAAATATTGTTTAAATAGAGTTTTGATCCTGGAAGACGAAAGGTCACAAGGTGTGACCTTTCGTCTTCCAGGATGATAACTCAATTTGAAAATTATTTTAGTCAGGTTACTTGAATATATAACCAATGAACAAGTAACTTGACTAAAATATTGTTTAAATAGAGTTTTGATCCTGGAAGACGAAAGGTCACATGGTGTGACCTTTCGTCTTCCAGGATGATAACTCAATTTGAAAATTATTTTAGTCAGGTTACTTGAATATATAACCAATGAACAAGTAACTTGACTAAAATATTGTTTAAATAGAGTTTTGATCCTGGAAGACGAAAGGTCACATGGTGTGACCTTTCGTCTTCCAGGATGATAACTCAATTTGAAAATTATTTTAGTCAGGTTACTTGAATATATAACCAATGAACAAGTAACTTGACTAAAATATTGTTTAAATAGAGTTTTGATCCTGGAAGACGAAAGGTCACAAGGTGTGACTTTTCGCCTTCCAGGATGATAACTCCATTTGAACATTATTTTAGTCAGGTTACTTGAATATATAACCAATGAACAAATAACTTGACTAAAATCTTGTTTAAATAGAGTTTTGATCCTGGAAGACGAAAGGTCACAAGGTGTGACCTTTCGTCTTCCAGGATGATAACTCAATTTGAAAATTATTTTAGTCAGGTTACTTGAATATATAACCAATGAACAAGTAACTTGACTAAAATCTTGTTTAAATAGAGTTTTGATCCTGGAAGACGAAAGGTCACAAGGTGTGACCTTTCGTCTTCCAGGATGATAACTCCATTTGAACATTATTTTAGTCAGGTTACTTGAATATATAACCAATGAACAAATAACTTGACTAAAATATTGTTTAAATAGAGTTTTGATCCTGGAAGACGAAAGGTCACAAGGTGTGACCTTTCGTCTTCCAGGATGATAACTCAATTTGAAAATTATTTTAGTCAGGTTACTTGAATATATAACCAATGAACAAGTAACTTGACTAAAATATTGTTTAAATAGAGTTTTGATCCTGGAAGACGAAAGGTCACAAGGTGTGACCTTTCGTCTTCCAGGATGATAACTCAATTTGAACATGATTTTAGTCAAGTTACTTGAATATATAACCAATGAACAAATAACATGACTAAAATATTGTTTAAATAGAGTTTTGATCCTGGAAGATGAAAGGTCACAAGGTGTGACCTTTCGTCTTCCAGGATGATAACTCAATTTGAAAATTATTTTAGTCAGGTTACTTGAATATATAACCAATGAACAAGTAACTTGACTAAAATCTTGTTTAAATAGAGTTTTGATCCTGGAAGACGAAAGATCACAAGGTGTGACCTTTCGTCTTCCAGGGTGATAACTCGATTTGAACATTATTTTAGTCAGGTTACTTGAATATATAACCAATGAACAAATAACTTGACTAAAATATTGTTTAAATAGAGTTTTGATCCTGGAAGACGAAAGGTCACAAGGTGTGAACTTTCGTCTTCCAGGATGATAACTCCATTTGAACATTATTTTAGTCAGGTTACTTGAATATATAACCAATGAACAAATAACTTGACTAAAATATTGTTTAAATAGAGTTTTGATCCTGGAAGACGAAAGGTCACAAGGTGTGACCTTTCGTCTTCCAGGATGATAACTCAATTTGAAAATTATTTTAGTCAGGTTACTTGAATATATAACCAATGAACAAGTAACTTGACTAAAATCTTGTTTAAATAGAGTTTTGATCCTGGAAGACGAAAGGTTACAAGGTGTGACCTTTCGTCTTCCAGTATGATAACTCCATTTGAACATTATTTTAGTCAGGTTACTTGATAATATAACCAATGAACAAGTAACTTGACTAAAATCTTGTTTAAATAGAGTTTTGATCCTGGAAGACGAAAGGTCGCAAGGTGTGACCTTTCGTCTTCGAGGATGATAACTCCATTTGAACAATATTTTAGTCAGGTTACTTGAATATATAACCAATGAACAAGTAACTTGACTAAAATATTGTTTAAATAGAGTTTTGATCCTGGAAGACGAAAGGTCACAAGGTGTGACCTTTCGTCTTCCAGGATGATAACTCCATTTGAACATTATTTTAGGCAGGTTACTTGCATATATAACCAATGAACAAATAACTTGATAAAATATTGTTTAAATAGAGTTTTGATCCTGGAAGACGAAAGGTCACAAGGAGTGACCTTTCGTCTTCCAGGATGATAACTCCGTTTGAACAATATTTTAGTCAGGTTACTGGAATATATAACCAATGAAGAAGTAACCTGACTAAAATATTGTTTAAATAGAGTTTTGATCCTGGAAGACGAAAGGTCACAAGGTGTGACCTTTCGTCTTCCAGGATGATAACTCAATTTGAAAATTATTTTAGTCAGGTTACTTGAATATATAACCAATGAACAAGTAACTTGACTAAAATATTGTTTAAATAGAGTTTTGATCCTGGAAGACGAAAGGTCACATGGTGTGACCTTTCGTCTTCCAGGATGATAACTCAATTTGAAAATTATTTTAGTCAGGTTACTTGAATATATAACCAATGAACAAGTAACTTGACTAAAATATTGTTTAAATAGAGTTTTGATCCTGGAAGACGAAAGGTCACAAGGTGTGACTTTTCGCCTTCCAGGATGATAACTCCATTTGAACATTATTTTAGTCTGGTTACTTGAATATATAACCAATGAACAAATAACTTGACTAAAATATTATTTAAATAGAGTTTTGATCCTAGAAGACGAAAGGTCACAAGGTGTGACCTTTCGTCTTCCAGGATGATAACTCAATTTGAAAATTATTTTAGTCAGGTTACTTGAATATATAACCAATGAACAAGTAACTTGACTAAAATCTTGTTTAAATAGAGTTTTGATCCTGGAAGACGAAAGGTCACAAGGTGTGACCTTTCGTCTTCCAGGGTGATAACTCGATTTGAACATTAGTTCAGTCAGGTTACTTGAATATATAACCAATGAACAAGTAACGTGACTAAAATATAGTTTGAATAGAGTTTTTTTATCCTAGAAGACGAAAGGTCACAAGTTGTGACCTTTCCTCTTCCAGGATGATAACTCGATTTGAACATTATTTTAGTCAGGTTACTTGAATATATAACCAATGAACAAGTAACGTGACTAAAATATGGTTTAAATAGAGTTTTTATCCTGGAAGACGAAAGGTCACAGGGTGTGACCTTTCGTCTTCCAAGATGATAACTCTATTTGAACATTATTTTAGTCAGGTTACTTGAATATGTAACCAATGAACAAGTAACTTGACTAAAATATTGTTGAAATAGAGTTTTTATCCTAGAAGACGAAAGGTCACAAGGTGTGACTTTTCGTCTTCCAGGATGATAACTCGATTTGAACATTATTTTAGTCAGGTTACTTGAATATATAACCAATGAACAAGTAACGTGACTAAAATATTGTTTAAAAAGAGTTTTTATCCTGGAAGACGAAAGGTCACAAGGTGTGACCTTTCGTCTTCCAGGATGATAACTCGATTTAAACATTATTTTAGTCAGGTTACTTGAATATATAACCAATGAACAAGTAACGTGACTAAAATATTGTATAAATAGAGTTTTTATCCTGTAAGACTAAAGGTCACAAGGTGTGACCTTTCGTCTTCCAGGATGATAACTCGATTTAAACATTATTTTAGTCAGGTTACTTGAATATATAACCAATGAACAAGTAACTTGACTAAAATATGGTTTAAATAGAGTTTTTATCCTGGAAGACGAAAGGTCACAAGGTGTGACCTTTCATCTTCCAGGATGATAACTCTATTTGAACATTATTTTAGTCAGGTTACTTGAATATATAACCAATGAACAAGTAACTTGACTAAAATATGGTTTAAATAGAGTTTTTATCCTAGAAGACGAAAGGTCACAAGGTGTGACCTTTCGTCTTCCAGGATGATAACTCGATTTGAACATTATTTTAGTCAGGTTACTTGAATATATAACCAATGAACAAGTAACGTGACTAAAATATTGTTTAAATAGAGCTTTTATCCTGGAAGACGAAAGGTCACAAGGTGTGACCTTTCGTCTTCCAGGATGATAACTCTATTTGAACATTATTTTAGTCAGGTTACTTGAATATGTAACCAATGAACAAGTAACTTGACTAAAATATTGTTGAAATAGAGTTTTTATCCTAGAAGACGAAAGGTCACAAGGTGTGACCTTTCATCTTCCAGGATGATAACTCGATTTGAACATTATTTTAGTCAGGTTACTTGAATATATAACCAATGAATAAGTAACGTGACTAAAATATTGTTTAAAAAGAGTTTTTATCCTGGAAGACGAAAGGTCACAAGGTGTGACCTTTCGTCTTCCAGGATGATAACTCGATTTAAACATTATTTTAGTCAGGTTACTTGAATATATAACCAATGAACAAGTAACTTGACTAAAATATTGTTTAAATAGAGTTTTTATCCTGGAAGACGAAAGGTCACAAGGTGTGACCTTTCGTCTTCCATGATGATAACTCAATATGAACATTATTTTAATCAGGTTACTTGAATATATAACCAATGAACAAGTAACTTGATTAGAATAATGTTTAAATAGAGTTTTGATCCTGGAAGACGAAAGGTCACAAGGTGTGACCTTTCGTCTTCCAGGATGATAACTCAATATGAACATTATTTTAGTCAGGTTACTTGAATATATAACCAATGAACAAGTAACTTGACTAAAATATGGTTTAAATAGAGTTTTTATCCTGGAAGACGAAAGGTCACAAGGTGTGACCTTTCATCTTCCAGGATGATAACTCTATTTGAACATTATTTTAGTCAGGTTACTTGAATATATAACCAATGAACAAATAACTTGACTAAAATATTATTTAAATAGAGTTTTGATCCTAGAAGACGAAAGGTCACAAGGTGTGACCTTTCGTCTTCCAGGATGATAACTCAATTTGAAAATTATTTTAGTCAGGTTACTTGAATATATAACCAATGAACAAGTAACTTGACTAAAATCTTGTTTAAATAGAGTTTTGATCCTGGAAGACGAAAGGTCACAAGGTGTGACCTTTCGTCTTCCAGGGTGATAACTCGATTTGAACATTAGTTCAGTCAGGTTACTTGAATATATAACCAATGAACAAGTAACGTGACTAAAATATAGTTTAAATAGAGTTTTTTTATCCTAGAAGACGAAAGGTCACAAGTTGTGACCTTTCCTCTTCCAGGATGATAACTCGATTTGAACATTATTTTAGTCAGGTTACTTGAATATATAACCAATGAACAAGTAACGTGACTAAAATATTGTTGAAATAGAGTTTTTATCCTGGAAGACGAAAGGTCACAGGGTGTGACCTTTCGTCTTCCAGGATGATAACTCTATTTGAACATTATTTTAGTCAGGTTACTTGAATATGTAACCAATGAACAAGTAACGTGACTAAAATATTGTTGAAATAGAGTTTTTATCCTAGAAGACGAAAGGTCACAAGGTGTGACTTTTCGTCTTCCAGGATGATAACTCGATTTGAACATTATTTTAGTCAGGTTACTTGAATATATAACCAATGAACAAGTAACGTGACTAAAATATTGTTTAAAAAGAGTTTTTATCCTGGAAGACGAAAGGTCACAAGGTGTGACCTTTCGTCTTCCAGGATGATAACTCGATTTAAACATTATTTTAGTCAGGTTACTTGAATATATAACCAATGAACAAGTAACGTGACTAAAATATTGTTTAAATAGAGTTTTTATCCTGGAAGACTAAAGGTCACAAGGTGTGACCTTTCGTCTTCCAGGATGATAACTCGATTTAAACATTATTTTAGTCAGGTTACTTGAATATATAACCAATGAACAAGTAACTTGACTAAAATATGGTTTAAATAGAGTTTTTATCCTGGAAGACGAAAGGTCACAAGGTGTGACCTTTCATCTTCCAGGATGATAACTCTATTTGAACATTATTTTAGTCAGGTTACTTGAATATATAACCAATGAACAAGTAACTTGACTAAAATATGGTTTAAATAGAGTTTTTATCCTAGAAGACGAAAGGTCACAAGGTGTGACCTTTCGTCTTCCAGGATGATAACTCGATTTGAACATTATTTTAGTCAGGTTACTTGAATATATAACCAATGAACAAGTAACGTGACTAAAATATTGTTTAAATAGAGTTTTTATCCTGGAAGACGAAAGGTCACAAGGTGTGACCTTTCGTCTTCCAGGATGATAACTCTATTTGAACATTATTTTAGTCAGGTTACTTGAATATGTAACCAATGAACAAGTAACTTGACTAAAATATTGTTGAAATAGAGTTTTTATCCTAGAAGACGAAAGGTCACAAGGTGTGACCTTTCGTCTTCGAGGATGATAACTCCATTTGAACAATATTTTAGTCAGGTTACTTGAATATATAACCAATGAACAAGTAACTTGACTAAAATATTGTTTAAATAGAGTTTTGATCCTGGAAGACGAAAGGTCACAAGGTGTGACCTTTCGTCTTCCAGGATGATAACTCCATTTGAACATTATTTTAGGCAGGTTACTTGCATATATAACCAATGAACAAATAACTTGATAAAATATTGTTTAAATAGAGTTTTGATCCTGGAAGACGAAAGGTCACAAGGAGTGACCTTTCGTCTTCTAGGATGATAACTCCGTTTGAACAATATTTTAGTCAGGTTACTGGAATATATAACCAATGAAGAAGTAACCTGACTAAAATATTGTTTAAATAGAGTTTTGATCCTGGAAGACGAAAGGTCACAAGGTGTGACCTTTCGTCTTCCAGGATGATAACTCAATTTGAAAATTATTTTAGTCAGGTTACTTGAATATATAACCAATGAACAAGTAACTTGACTAAAATATTGTTTAAATAGAGTTTTGATCCTGGAAGACGAAAGGTCACAAGGTGTGACTTTTCGCCTTCCAGGATGATAACTCCATTTGAACATTATTTTAGTCAGGTTACTTGAATATATAACCAATGAACAAATAACTTGACTAAAATATTATTTAAATAGAGTTTTGATCCTAGAAGACGAAAGGTCACAAGGTGTGACCTTTCGTCTTCCAGGATGATAACTCAATTTGAAAATTATTTTGGTCAGGTTACTTGAATATATAACCAATGAACAAGTAACTTGACTAAAATCTTGTTTAAATAGAGTTTTGATCCTGGAAGACGAAAGGTCACAAGGTGTGACCTTTCGTCTTCCAGGGTGATAACTCGATTTGAACATTAGTTCAGTCAGGTTACTTGAATATATAACCAATGAACAAGTAACGTGACTAAAATATAGTTTGAATAGAGTTTTTTTATCCTAGAAGACGAAAGGTCACAAGTTGTGACCTTTCCTCTTCCAGGATGATAACTCGAATTGAACATTATTTTAGTCAGGTTACTTGAATATATAACCAATGAACAAGTAACGTGACTAAAATATTGTTTAAATAGAGTTTTTATCCTGGAAGACGAAAGGTCACAGGGTGTGACCTTTCGTCTTCCAGGATGATAACTCTATTTGAACATTATTTTAGTCAGGTTACTTGAATATGTAACCAATGAACAAGTAACTTGACTAAAATATTGTTGAAATAGAGTTTTTATCCTAGAAGACGAAAGGTCACAAGGTGTGACTTTTCATCTTCCAGGATGATAACTCGATTTGAACATTATTTTAGTCAGGTTACTTGAATATATAACCAATGAACAAGTAACGTGACTAAAATATTGTTTAAATAGAGTTTTTATCCTGGAAGACTAAAGGTCACAAGGTGTGACCTTTCGTCTTCCAGGATGATAACTCGATTTAAACATTATTTTAGTCAGGTTACTTGAATATATAAACAATGAACAAGTAACGTGACTAAAATATTGTTTAAATAGAGTTTTTATCCTGGAAGACTAAAGGTCACAAGGTGTGACCTTTCGTCTTCCAGGATGATAACTCGATTTAAACATTATTTTAGTCAGGTTACTTGAATATATAACCAATGAACAAGTAACTTGACTAAAATATGGTTTAAATAGAGTTTTCATCCTGGAAGACGAAAGGTCACAAGGTGTGACCTTTCATCTTCCAGGATGATAACTCTATTTGAACATTATTTTAGTCAGGTTACTTGAATATATAACCAATGAACAAGTAACTTGACTAAAATATGGTTTAAATAGAGTTTTTATCCTAGAAGACGAAAGGTCACAAGGTGTGACCTTTCGTCTTCCAGGATGATAACTCGATTTGAACATTATTTTAGTCAGGTTACTTGAATATATAACCAATGAACAAGTAACGTGACTAAAATATTGTTTAAATAGAGTTTTTATCCTGGAAGACGAAAGGTCACAAGGTGTGACCTTTCGTCTTCCAGGATGATAACTCTATTTGAACATTATTTTAGTCAGGTTACTTGAATATGTAACCAATGAACAAGTAACTTGACTAAAATATTGTTGAAATAGAGTTTTTATCCTAGAAGACGAAAGGTCACAAGGTGTGACCTTTCATCTTCCAGGATGATAACTCGATTTGAACAATATTTTAGTCAGGTTACTTGAATATATAACCAATGAACAAGTAACGTGACTAAAATATTGTTTAAAAAGAGTTTTTATCCTGGAAGACGAAAGGTCACAAGGTGTGACCTTTCGTCTTCCAGGATGATAACTCGATTTAAACATTATTTTAGTCAGGTTACTTGAATATATAACCAATGAACAAGTAACTTGACTAAAATATTGTTTAAATAGAGTTTTTATCCTGGAAGACGAAAGGTCACAAGGTGTGACCTTTCGTCTTCCAGGATGATAACTCAATATGAACATTATTTTAATCAGGTTACTTGAATATATAACCAATGAACAAGTAACTTGATTAGAATAATGTTTAAATAGAGTTTTGATCCTGGAAGACGAAAGGTCACAAGGTGTGACCTTTCGTCTTCCAGGATGATAACTCAATATGAACATTATTTTAGTCAGGTTACTTGAATATATAACCAATGAACAAGTAACTTGACTAAAATATGGTTTAAATAGAGTTTTTATCCTGGAAGACGAAAGGTCACAAGGTGTGACCTTTCATCTTCCAGGATGATAACTCTATTTGAACATTATTTTAGTCAGGTTACTTGAATATATAACCAATGAACAAATAACTTGACTAAAATATTATTTAAATAGAGTTTTGATCCTAGAAGACGAAAGGTCACAAGGTGTGACCTTTCGTCTTCCAGGATGATAACTCAATTTGAAAATTATTTTAGTCAGGTTACTTGAATATATAACCAATGAACAAGTAACTTGACTAAAATCTCTTTTAAATAGAGTTTTGATCCTGGAAGACGAAAGGTCACAAGGTGTGACCTTTCGTCTTCCAGGGTGATAACTCGATTTGAACATTAGTTCAGTCAGGTTACTTGAATATATAACCAATGAACAAGTAACGTGACTAAAATATAGTTTAAATAGAGTTTTTTTATCCTAGAAGACGAAAGGTCACAAGTTGTGACCTTTCCTCTTCCAGGATGATAACTCGATTTGAACATTATTTTAGTCAGGTTACATGAATATATAACCAATGAACAAGTAACGTGACTAAAATATTGTTGAAATAGAGTTTTTATCCTGGAAGACGAAAGGTCACAGGGTGTGACCTTTCGTCTTCCAGGATGATAACTCTATTTGAACATTATTTTAGTCAGGTTACTTGAATATGTAACCAATGAACAAGTAACTTGACTAAAATATTGTTGAAATAGAGTTTTTATCCTAGAAGACGAAAGGTCACAAGGTGTGACTTTTCGTCTTCCAGGATGATAACTCGTTTTGAACATTATTTTAGTCAGGTTACTTGAATATATAACCAATGAACAAGTAACGTGACTAAAATATTGTTTAAAAAGAGTTTTTATCCTGGAAGACGAAAGGTCACAAGGTGTGACCTTTCGTCTTCCAGGATGATAACTCGATTTAAACATTATTTTAGTCAGGTTACTTGAATATATAACCAATGAACAAGTAACGTGACTAAAATATTGTTTAAATAGAGTTTTTATCCTGGAAGACGAAAGGTCACAAGGTGTGACCTTTCGTCTTCCAGGATGATAACTCGATTTAAACATTATTTTAGTCAGGTTACTTGAATATATAACCAATGAACAAGTAACTTGACTAAAATATGGTTTAAATAGAGTTTTTATCCTGGAAGACGAAAGGTCACAAGGTGTGACCTTTCCTCTTCCAGGATGATAACTCTATTTGAACATTATTTTAGTCAGGTTACTTGAATATATAACCAATGAACAAGTAACTTGACTAAAATATGGTTTAAATAGAGTTTTTATCCTGGAAGACGAAAGGTCACAAGGTGTGACCTTTCGTCTTCCAGGATGATAACTCTATTTGAACATTATTTTAGTCAGGTTACTTGAATATATAACCAATGAACAAGTAACTTGACTAAAATATGGTTTAAATAGAGTTTTTATCCTAGAAGACGAAAGGTCACAAGGTGTGACCTTTCGTCTTCCAGGATGATAACTCGATTTGAACATTATTTTAGTCAGGTTACTTGAATATATAACCAATGAACAAGTAACGTGACTAAAATATTGTTTAAATAGAGTTTTTATCCTGGAAGACGAAAGGTCACAAGGTGTGACCTTTCGTCTTCCAGGATGATAACTCTATTTGAACATTATTTTAGTCAGGTTACTTGAATATGTAACCAATGAACAAGTAACTTGACTAAAATATTGTTGAAATAGAGTTTTTATCCTAGAAGACGAAAGGTCACAAGGTGTGACCTTTCATCTTCCAGGATGATAACTCGATTTGAACATTATTTTAGTCAGGTTACTTGAATATATAACCAATGAACAAGTAACGTGACTAAAATATTGTTTAAAAAGAGTTTTTATCCTGGAAGACGAAAGGTCACAAGGTGTGACCTTTCGTCTTCCAGGATGATAACTCGATTTAAACATTATTTTAGTCAGGTTACTTGAATATATAACCAATGAACAAGTAACTTGACTAAAATATTGTTTAAATAGAGTTTTTATCCTGGAAGACGAAAGGTCACAAGGTGTGACCTTTCGTCTTCCAGGATGATAACTCAATATGAACATTATTTTAGTCAGGTTACTTGAATATATAACCAATGAACAAGTAACTTGACTAAAATATGGTTTAAATAGAGTTTTTATCCTGGAAGACGAAAGGTCACAAGGTGTGACCTTTCATCTTCCAGGATGATAACTCTATTTGAACATTATTTTAGTCAGGTTACTTGAATATATAACCAATGAACAAGTAACTTGACTAAAATATGGTTTAAATAGAGTTTTTATCCTAGAAGACGAAAGGTCACAAGGTGTGACCTTTCGTCTTCCAGGATGATAACTCGATTTGAACATTATTTTAGTCAGGTTACTTGAATATATAACCAATGAACAAGTAACTTGACTAAAATATGGTTTAAATAGAGTTTTTATCCTGGAAGACGAAAGGTCACAAGGTGTGACCTTTCCTCTTCCAGGATGATAACTCAATTTGAACATTATTTTAGTCAGGTTACTTGAATATATAACCAATGAACAAATAACTTGACTAAAATATTATTTAAATAGAGTTTTGATCCTAGAAGACGAAAGGTCACAAGGTGTGACCTTTCGTCCTCCAGGATGATAACTCAATTTGAAAATTATTTTAGTCAGGTTACTTGAATATATAACCAATGAACAAGTAACTTGACTAAAATCTTGTTTAAATAGAGTTTTGATCCTGGAAGACGAAAGGTCACAAGGTGTGACCTTTCGTCTTCCAGGGTGATAACTCGATTTGAACATTAGTTCAGTCAGGTTACTTGAATATATAACCAATGAACAAGTAACGTGACTAAAATATAGTTTAAATAGAGTTTTTTTATCCTAGAAGACGAAAGGTCACAAGTTGTGACCTTTCCTCTTCCAGGATGATAACTCGATTTGAACATTATTTTAGTCAGGTTACTTGAATATATAACCAATGAACAAGTAACGTGATTAAAATATTGTTTAAATAGAGTTTTTATCCTGGAAGACGAAAGGTCACAGGGTGTGACCTTTCGTCTTCCAGGATGATAACTCTATTTGAACATTATTTTAGTCAGGTTACTTGAATATGTAACCAATGAACAAGTAACTTGACTAAAATATTGTTGAAATAGAGTTTTTATCCTAGAAGACGAAAGGTCACAAGGTGTGACTTTTCGTCTTCCAGGATGATAACTCGATTTGAACATTATTTTAGTCAGGTTACTTGAATATATAACCAATGAACAAGTAATGTGACTAAAATATTGTTTAAAAAGAGTTTTTATCCTGGAAGACGAAAGGTCACAAGGTGTGACCTTTCGTCTTCCAGGATGATAACTCGATTTAAACATTATTTTAGTCAGGTTACTTGAATATATAACCAATGAACAAGTAACTTGACTAAAATATGGTTTAAATAGAGTTTTTATCCTGGAAGACGAAAGGTCACAAGGTGTGACCTTTCATCTTCCAGGATGATAACTCTATTTGAACATTATTTTAGTCAGGTTACTTGAATATATAACCAATGAACAAGTAACTTGACTAAAATATGGTTTAAATAGAGTTTTTATCCTAGAAGACGAAAGGTCACAAGGTGTGACCTTTCGTCTTCCAGGATGATAACTCGATTTGAACATTATTTTAGTCAGGTTACTTGAATATGTAACCAATGAACAAGTAACTTGACTAAAATATTGTTGAAATAGAGTTTTTATCCTAGAAGACGAAAGGTCACAAGGTGTGACTTTTCGTCTTCCAGGATGATAACTCGATTTGAACATTATTTTAGTCAGGTTACTTGAATATATAACCAATGAACAAGTAATGTGACTAAAATATTGTTTAAAAAGAGTTTTTATCCTGGAAGACGAAAGGTCACAAGGTGTGACCTTTCGTCTTCCAGGATGATAACTCGATTTAAACATTATTTTAGTCAGGTTACTTGAATATATAACCAATGAACAAGTAACTTGACTAAAATATGGTTTAAATAGAGTTTTTATCCTGGAAGACGAAAGGTCACAAGGTGTGACCTTTCATCTTCCAGGATGATAACTCTATTTGAACATTATTTTAGTCAGGTTACTTGAATATATAACCAATGAACAAGTAACTTGACTAAAATATGGTTTAAATAGAGTTTTTATCCTAGAAGACGAAAGGTCACAAGGTGTGACCTTTCGTCTTCCAGGATGATAACTCGATTTGAACATTATTTTAGTCAGGTTACTTGAATATATAACCAATGAACAAGTAACGTGACTAAAATATTGTTTAAATAGAGTTTTTATCCTGGAAGACGAAAGGTCACAAGGTGTGACCTTTCGTCTTCCAGGATGATAACTCTATTTGAACATTATTTTAGTCAGGTTACTTGAATATGTAACCAATGAACAAGTAACTTGACTAAAATATTGTTGAAATAGAGTTTTTATCCTAGAAGACGAAAGGTCACAAGGTGTGACCTTTCATCTTCCAGGATGATAACTCGATTTGAACATTATTTTAGTCAGGTTACTTGAATATATAACCAATGAACAAGTAACTTGACTAAAATATTGTTTAAATAGAGTTTTTATCCTGGAAGACGAAAGGTCACAAGGTGTGACCTTTCGTCTTCCAGGATGATAACTCAATATGAACATTATTTTAATCAGGTTACTTGAATATATAACCAATGAACAAGTAACTTGATTAGAATAATGTTTAAATAGAGTTTTGATCCTGGAAGACGAAAGGTCACAAGGTGTGACCTTTCGTCTTCCAGGATGATAACTCAATATGAACATTATTTTAGTCAGGTTACTTGAATATATAACCAATGAACAAGTAACTTGACTAAAATATGGTTTAAATAGAGTTTTTATCCTGGAAGACGAAAGGTCACAAGGTGTGACCTTTCATCTTCCAGGATGATAACTCTATTTGAACATTATTTTAGTCAGGTTACTTGAATATATAACCAATGAACAAGTAACTTGACTAAAATATGGTTTAAATAGAGTTTTTATCCTAGAAGACGAAAGGTCACAAGGTGTGACCTTTCGTCTTCCAGGATGATAACTCGATTTGAACATTATTTTAGTCAGGTTACTTGAATATATAACCAATGAACAAGTAACGTGACTAAAATATTGTTTAAATAGAGTTTTTATCCTGGAAGACGAAAGGTCACAAGGTGTGACCTTTCGTCTTCCAGGATGATAACTCTATTTGAACATTATTTTAGTCAGGTTACTTGAATATGTAACCAATGAACAAGTAACTTGACGAAAATATTGTTGAAATAGAGTTTTTATCCTAGAAGACGAAAGGTCACAAGGTGTGACCTTTCATCTTCCAGGATGATAACTCGATTTGAACATTATTTTAGTCAGGTTACTTGAATATATAACCAATGAACAAGTAACGTGACTAAAATATTGTTTAAAAAGAGTTTTTATCCTGGAAGACGAAAGGTCACAAGGTGTGACCTTTCGTCTTCCAGGATGATAACTCGATTTAAACATTATTTTAGTCAGGTTACTTGAATATATAACCAATGAACAAGTAACTTGACTAAAATATTGTTTAAATAGAGTTTTTATCCTGGAAGACGAAAGGTCACAAGGTGTGACCTTTCGTCTTCCAGGATGATAACTCAATATGAACATTATTTTAATCAGGTTACTTGAATATATAACCAATGAACAAGTAACTTGATTAGAATAATGTTTAAATAGAGTTTTGATCCTGGAAGATGAAAGGTCACAAGGTGTGACCTTTCGTCTTCCAGGATGATAACTCAATATGAACATTATTTTAGTCAGGTTACTTGAATATATAACCAATGAACAAGTAACGTGACTAAAATATTGTTTAAATAGAGTTTTTATCCTGGAAGACGAAAGGTCACAAGGTGTGACCTTTCGTCTTCCAGGATGATAACTCTATTTGAACATTATTTTAGTCAGGTTACTTGAATATGTAACCAATGAACAAGTAACTTGACTAAAATATTGTTGAAATAGAGTTTTTATCCTAGAAGACGAAAGGTCACAAGGTGTGACCTTTCATCTTCCAGGATGATAACTCGATTTGAACATTATTTTAGTCAGGTTACTTGAATATATAACCAATGAACAAGTAACGTGACTAAAATATTGTTTAAAAAGAGTTTTTATCCTGGAAGACGAAAGGTCACAAGGTGTGACCTTTCGTCTTCCAGGATGATAACTCGATTTAAACATTATTTTAGTCAGGTTACTTGAATATATAACCAATGAACAAGTAACTTGACTAAAATATTGTTTAAATAGAGTTTTTATCCTGGAAGACGAAAGGTCACAAGGTGTGACCTTTCGTCTTCCAGGATGATAACTCAATATGAACATTATTTTAATCAAGTTACTTGAATATATAACCAATGAACAAGTAACTTGATTAGAATAATGTTTAAATAGAGTTTTGATCCTGGAAGATGAAAGGTCACAAGGTGTGACCTTTCGTCTTCCAGGATGATAACTCAATATGAACATTATTTTAGTCAGGTTACTTGAATATATAACCAATGAACAAGTAACGTGACTAAAATATTGTTTAAATAGAGTTTTTATCCTAGAAGACGAAAGGTCACAAGGTGTGACCTTTCGTCTTCCAGGATGATAACTCAATATGAACATTATTTTAGTCAGGTTACTTGAATATATAACCAATGAACAAGTAACGTGACTAAAATATTGTTTAAATAGAGTTTTTATCCTGGAAGACGAAAGGTCACAAGGTGTGACCTTTGGTCTTCCAGGATGATAACTCGATTTGAACATTATTTTAGTCAGGTTACTTGAATATATAACCAATGAACAAGTAACGTGACTAAAATATTGTTTAAATAGAGTTTTTATCCTGGAAGACGAAAGGTCACAAGGTGTGACCTTTCGTCTTCCAGGATGATAACTCGATTTGAACATTATTTTAGTCAGGTTACTTGAATATATAACCAATGAACAAGTAAGTTGACTAAAATATTGTTTAAATAGAGTTTTTATCCTAGAAGACGAAAGGTCACAAGGTGTGACCTTTCGTCTTCCAGGGTGATAACTCGATTTGAACATTAGTTCAGTCAGGTTACTTGAATATATAACCAATGAACAAGTAACGTGACTAAAATATAGTTTAAATAGAGTTTGTTTATCCTAGAAGACGAAAGGTCACAAGTTGTGACCTTTCGTCTTCCAGGATGATAACTCGATTTGAACATTATTTTAGTCAGGTTACTTGAATATATAACCAATGAACAAGTAACGTGACTAATATATTGTTTAAATAGAGTTTTTATCCTGGAAGACGAAAGGTCACAAGGTGTGACCTTTCGTCTTCCAGGATGATAACTCTATTTGAACATTATTTTAGTCAGGTTACTTGAATATGTAACCAATGAACAAGTAACTTGACTAAAATATTGTTTAAATAGAGTTTTTATCCTGGAAGACGAAAGGTCACAAGGTGTGACCTTTCGTCTTCCAGGATGATAACTCAATATGAACATTATTTTAATCAGGTTACTTGAATATATAACCAATGAACAAGTAACTTGATTAGAATAATGTTTAAATAGAGTTTTGATCCTGGAAGACGAAAGGTCACAAGGTGTGACCTTTCGTCTTCCAGGATGATAACTCAATATGAACATTATTTTAGTCAGGTTACTTGAATATATAACCAATGAACAAGTAACTTGACTAAAATATGGTTTAAATAGAGTTTTTATCCTGGAAGACGAAAGGTCACAAGGTGTGACCTTTCATCTTCCAGGATGATAACTCTATTTGAACATTATTTTAGTCAGGTTACTTGAATATATAACCAATGAACAAGTAACTTGACTAAAATATGGTTTAAATAGAGTTTTTATCCTAGAAGACGAAAGGTCACAAGGTGTGACCTTTCGTCTTCCAGGATGATAACTCAATTTGAACATTATTTTAGTCAGGTTACTTGAATATATAACCAATGAACAAGTAACGTGACTAAAATATTGTTTAAATAGAGTTTTTATCCTGGAAGACGAAAGGTAACAAGGTGTGACCTTTCGTCTTCCAGGATGATAACTCTATTTGAACATTATTTTAGTCAGGTTACTTGAATATGTAACCAATGAACAAGTAACTTGACTAAAATATTGTTGAAATAGAGTTTTTATCCTAGAAGACGAAAGGTCACAAGGTGTGACCTTTCATCTTCCAGGATGATAACTCGATTTGAACATTATTTTAGTCAGGTTACTTGAATATATAACCAATGAACAAGTAACGTGACTAAAATATTGTTTAAAAAGAGTTTTTATCCTGGAAGACGAAAGGTCACAAGGTGTGACCTTTCGTCTTCCAGGATGATAACTCGATTTAAACATTATTTTAGTCAGGTTACTTGAATATATAACCAATGAACAAGTAACTTGACTAAAATATTGTTTAAATAGAGTTTTTATCCTGGAAGACGAAAGGTCACAAGGTGTGACCTTTCGTCTTCCAGGATGATAACTCAATATGAACATTATTTTAATCAGGTTACTTGAATATATAACCAATGAACAAGTAACTTGATTAGAATAATGTTTAAATAGAGTTTTGATCCTGGAAGATGAAAGGTCACAAGGTGTGACCTTTCGTCTTCCAGGATGATAACTCAATATGAACATTATTTTAGTCAGGTTACTTGAATATATAACCAATGAACAAGTAACGTGACTAAAATATTGTTTAAATAGAGTTTTTATCCTAGAAGACGAAAGGTCACAAGGTGTGACCTTTCGTCTTCCAGGATGATAACTCGATTTGAACATTATTTTAGTCAGGTTACTTGAATATATAACCAATGAACAAGTAAGTTGACTAAAATATTGTTTAAATAGAGTTTTTATCCTAGAAGACGAAAGGTCACAAGGTGTGACCTTTCGTCTTCCAGGGTGATAACTCGATTTGAACATTAGTTCAGTCAGGTTACTTGAATATATAACCAATGAACAAGTAACGTGACTAAAATATAGTTTAAATAGAGTTTGTTTATCCTAGAAGACGAAAGGTCACAAGTTGTGACCTTTCGTCTTCCAGGATGATAACTCGATTTGAACATTATTTTAGTCAGGTTACTTGAATATATAACCAATGAACAAGTAACGTGACTAATATATTGTTTAAATAGAGTTTTTATCCTGGAAGACGAAAGGTCACAAGGTGTGACCTTTCGTCTTCCAGGATGATAACTCTATTTGAACATTATTTTAGTCAGGTTACTTGAATATGTAACCAATGAACAAGTAACTTGACTAAAATATTGTTGAAATAGAGTTTTTATCCTAGAAGACGAAAGGTCACAAGGTGTGACTTTTCGTCTTCCAGGATGATAACTCGATTTGAACATTATTTTAGTCAGGTTACTTGAATATATAACCAATGAACAAGTAACGTGACTAAAATATTGTTTAAAAAGAGTTTTTATCCTGGAAGACGAAAGGTCACAAGGTGTGACCTTTCGTCTTCCAGGATGATAACTCGATTTAAACATTATTTTAGTCAGGTTACTTGAATATATAACCAATGAACAAGTAACGTGACTAAAATATTGTTTAAATAGAGTTTTTATCCTGGAAGACGAAAGGTCACAAGGTGTGACCTTTCGTCTTCCAGGATGATAACTCGATTTAAACATTATTTTAGTCAGGTTACTTGAATATATAACCAATGAACAAGTAACTTGACTAAAATATGGTTTAAATAGAGTTTTTATCCTGGAAGACGAAAGGTCACAAGGTGTGACCTTTCATCTTCCAGGATGATAACTCTATTTGAACATTATTTTAGTCAGGTTACTTGAATATATAACCAATGAACAAGTAACTTGACTAAAATATGGTTTAAATAGAGTTTTTATCCTAGAAGACGAAAGGTCACAAGGTGTGACCTTTCGTCTTCCAGGATGATAACTCGATTTGAACATTATTTTAGTCAGGTTACTTGAATATATAACCAATGAACAAGTAACGTGACTAAAATATTGTTTAAATAGAGTTTTTATCCTGGAAGACGAAAGGTCACAAGGTGTGACCTTTCGTCTTCCAGGATGATAACTCTATTTGAACATTATTTTAGTCAGGTTACTTGAATATGTAACCAATGAACAAGTAACTTGACTAAAATATTGTTGAAATAGAGTTTTTATCCTAGAAGACGAAAGGTCACAAGGTGTGACCTTTCGTCTTCCAGGATGATAACTCGATTTGAATATTATTTTAGTCAGGTTACTTGAATATATAACCAATGAACAAGTAACGTGACTAAAATATTGTTTAAATAGAGTTTTTATCCTGGAAGACGAAAGGTCACAAGGTGTGACCTTTCGTCTTCCAGGATGATAACTCGATTTAAACATTATTTTAGTCAGGTTACTTGAATATATAACCAATGAACAAGTAACTTGACTAAAATATGGTTTAAATAGAGTTTCTATCCTGGAAGACGAAAGGTCACAAGGTGTGACCTTTCATCTTCCAGGATGATAACTCTATTTGAACATTATTTTAGTCAGGTTACTTGAATATATAACCAATGAACAAGTAACTTGACTAAAATATGGTTTAAATAGAGTTTTTATCCTAGAAGACGAAAGGTCACAAGGTGTGACCTTTCGTCTTCCAGGATGATAACTCGATTTGAACATTATTTTAGTCAGGTTACTTGAATATATAACCAATGAACAAGTAACGTGACTAAAATATTGTTTAAATAGAGTTTTTATCCTGGAAGACGAAAGGTCACAAGGTGTGACCTTTCGTCTTCCAGGATGATAACTCTATTTGAACATTATTTTAGTCAGGTTACTTGAATATGTAACCAATGAACAAGTAACTTGACTAAAATATTGTTGAAATAGAGTTTTTATCCTAGAAGACGAAAGGTCACAAGGTGTGACCTTTCGTCTTCCAGGATGATAACTCGATTTGAATATTATTTTAGTCAGGTTACTTGAATATATAACCAATGAACAAGTAACGTGACTAAAATATTGTTTAAAAAGAGTTTTTATCCTGGAAGACGAAAGGTCACAAGGTGTGACCTTTCGTCTTCCAGGATGATAACTCGATTTAAACATTATTTTAGTCAGGTTACTTGAATATATAACCAATGAACAAGTAACTTGACTAAAATATTGTTTAAATAGAGTTTTTATCCTAGAAGACGAAAAGTCACAAGGTGTGACCTTTCGTCTTCCAGGATGATAACTCGATTTGAACATTAGTTCTGTCAGGTTACTTGAATATATAACCAATGAACAAGTAACTTGACTAAAATATTGTTTAAATAGAGTTTTTATCCTGGAAGACGAAAGGTCACAAGGTGTGACCTTTCGTCTTCCAGGATGATAACTCAATATGAACATTATTTTAATCAGGTTACTTGAATATATAACCAATGAACAAGTAACTTGATTAGAATAATGTTTAAATAGAGTTTTGATCCTGGAAGACGAAAGGTCACAAGGTGTGACCTTTCGTCTTCCAGGATGATAACTCGATTTGAACATTATTTTAGTCAGGTTACTTGAATATATAACCAATGAACAAGTAACTTGACTAAAATATTGTTTAAATAGAGTTTTGATCCTGGAAGACGAAAGGTCACAAGGTGTGACCTTTCGTCTTCCAGAATGATAACTCAATTTAAACATTATTTTAGTCAGGTTACTTGAATATATAACCAATGAACAAGTAACTTGACTAAAATGTTGTTTAAATAGAGTTTTGATCCTGGAAGACGAAAGGTCACAAGGTGTGACCTTTCGTCTTCCAGGATGATAACTCGGTTTGAACATTATTTTAGTCAGGTTACTTGAATATATAACCAATGAACAAGTAACTTGACTAAAATATTGTTTAAATAGAGTTTTGATCCTGGAAGACGAAAGGTCACAAGGTGTGACCTTTCATCTTCCAGGATGAAAACTCGATTTGAACATTATTTTAGTCTGGTTACTTGAATATATAACCAATGAACAAGTAACGTGACTAAAATATTGTTTAAATAGAGTTTTTTATCCTGCAAGACGAAAGGTCACAAGGTGTGACCTTTCGTCTTCCAGGATGATAACTCGATTTGAACATTATTTTAGTCAGGTTACTTGAATATATAACCAATGAACAAGTAACTTGACTAAAATATTGTTTAAATAGAGTTTTGATCCTGGAAGACGAAAGGTCACAAGGTGTGACCTTTCGTCTTCCAGGATGAAAACTCGATTTGAACATTATTTTAGTCTGGTTACTTGAATATATAACCAATGAACAAGTAACGCGACTAAAATATTGTTTAAATAGAGTTTTTTATCCTGGAAGACGAAAGGTCACAAGGTGTGACCTTTCGTCTTCTAGGATGATAACTCGATTTAAACATTATTTTAGTCAGGTTACTTGAATATATAACCAATGAACAAGTAACGTGACTAAAATATGGTTTAAATAGAGTTTTTATCCTGGAAGACGAAAGGTCACAATGTGTGACCTTTCGTCTTCTAGGATGATAACTCGATTTGAACAATATTTTAGTCAGGTTACTTGAATATATAACCAATGAACAAGTAACTTGACTAAAATATTGTTTAAATAGAGTTTTTTATCCTGGAAGACGAAAGGTCACAAGGTGTGACCTTTCGTCTTCCAGGATGATAACTCGATTTGAACATTATTTTAGTCAGGTTACTTGAATATATAACCAATGAACAAGTAACGTGACTAAAATATGGTTTAAATAGAGTTTTTATCCTGGAAGACGAAAGGTCACAAGGTGTGACCTTTCGTCTTCTAGGATGATAACTCGATTTGAACAATATTTTAGTCAGGTTACTTGAATATATAACCAATGAACAAGTAACTTGACTAAAATATTGTTTAAATAGAGTTTTTATCCTGGAAGACGAAAGGTCACAAGGTGTGACCTTTCGTCTTCCAGGATGATAACTCAATTTAAACATTATCTTAGTCAGGTTACTTGAATATATAACCAATGAACAAGTAACTTGACTAAAATGTTGTTTAAATAGAGTTTTGATCCTGGAAGACGAAAGGTCACAAGGTGTGACCTTTCGTCTTCCAGGATGATAACTCGATTTGAACAATATTTTAGTCAGGTTACTTGAATATATAACCAATGAACAAGTAACTTGACTAAAATATTGTTTAAATAGAGTTTTTATCCTGGAAGACGAAAGGTCACAAGGTGTGACCTTTCGTCTTCCAGGATGATAACTCAATTTAAACATTATCTTAGTCAGGTTACTTGAATATATAACCAATGAACAAGTAACTTGACTAAAATGTTGTTTAAATAGAGTTTTGATCCTGGAAGACGAAAGGTCACAAGGTGTGACCTTTCGTCTTCCAGGATGATAACTCGATTTGAACATTATTTTAGTCAGGTTACTTGAATATATAACCAATGAACAAGTAAGTTGACTAAAATATTGTTTAAATAGAGTTTTTATCCTAGAAGACGAAAGGTCACAAGGTGTGACCTTTCGTATTCCAGGGTGATAACTCGATTTGAACATTAGTTCAGTCAGGTTACTTGAATATATAACCAATGAACAAGTAACGTGACTAAAATATAGTTTAAATAGAGTTTTTTTATCCTAGAAGACGAAAGGTCACAAGTTGTGACCTTTCGTCTTCCAGGATGATAACTCAATATGAACATTATTTTAATCAGGTTACTTGAATATATAACCAATGAACAAGTAACTTGATTAGAATAATGTTTAAATAGAGTTTTGATCCTGGAAGACGAAAGGTCACAAGGTGTGACCTTTCGTCTTCCAGGATGATAACTCGATTTGAACATTATTTTAGTCAGGTTACTTGAATATATAACCAATGAACAAGTAACGTGACTAAAATATGGTTGAAATAGAGTTTTTATCCTGGAAGACGAAAGGTCACAAGGTGTGACCTTTCGTCTTCCAGGATGATAGCTCGATTTGAACAATATTTTAGTCTGGTTACTTGAATATATAACCAATGAACAAGTAACTTGACTAAAATATTGTTTAAATAGAGTTTTTATCCTGGAAGACGAAAGGTCACAAGGTGTGACCTTTCGTCTTCCAGGATGATAACTCAATTTAAACATTATTTTAGTCAGGTTACTTGAATATATAACCAATGAACAAGTAACTTGACTAAAATGTTGTTTAAATAGAGTTTTGATCCTGGAAGACGAAAGGTCACAAGGTGTGACCTTTCGTCTTCCAGGATGATAACTCGATTTGAACATTATTTTAGTCAGGTTACTTGAATATATAACCAATGAACAAGTAAGTTGACTAAAATATTGTTTAAATAGAGTTTTTATCCTAGAAGACGAAAGGTCACAAGGTGTGACCTTTCGTCTTCAAGGGTGATAACTCGATTTGAACATTAGATCAGTCAGGTTACTTGAATATATAACCAATGAACAAGTAACGTGACTAAAATATAGTTTAAATAGAGTTTTTTTATCCTAGAAGACGAAAGGTCACAAGTTGTGACCTTTCGTCTTCCAGGATGAAAACTCGATTTGAACATTATTTTAGTCAGGTTACTTGAATATATAACCAACGAACAAGTAACTTGACTAAAATATTGTTTAAATAGAGTTTTGATCCTGGAAGACGAAAGGTCACAAGGTGTGACCTTTCGTCTTCCAGGATGAAAACTCGATTTGAACATTATTTTAGTCTGGTTACTTGAATATATAACCAATGAACAAGTAACGTGACTAAAATATTGTTTAAATAGAGTTTTTTATCCTGGAAGACGAAAGGTCACAAGGTGTGACCTTTCGTCTTCTAGGATGATAACTCGATTTCAACATTATTTTAGTCAGGTTACTTGAATATATAACCAATGAACAAGTAACGTGACTAAAATATTGTTTAAATAGAGTTTTTATCCTGGAAGACGAAAGGTCACAAGGTGTGACCTTTCGTCTTCCAGGATGATAACTCGATTTGAACATTATTTTAGTCAGGTTACTTGAATATATAACCAATGAACAAGTAACTTGACTAAAATATTGTTTAAATAGAGTTTTGATCCTGGAAGACGAAAGGTCACAAGGTGTGACCTTTCGTCTTCCAGGATGATAACTCGATTTGAACATTATTTTAGTCAGGTTACTTGAATATATAACCAATGAACAAGTAACGTGACTAAAATATTGTTTAAATAGAGTTTTTTATCCTGGAAGACGAAAGGTCACAAGGTGTGACCTTTCGTCTTCCAGGATGATAACTCGATTTGAACATTATTTTAGTCAGGTTACTTGAATATATAACCAATGAACAAGTAACGTGACTAAAATATGGTTGAAATAGAGTTTTTATCCTGGAAGACGAAAGGTCACAAGGTGTGACCTTTCGTCTTCCAGGATGATAACTCGATTTGAACAATATTTTTGTCTGGTTACTTGAATATATAACCAATGAACAAGTAACTTGACTAAAATATTGTTTAAATAGAGTTTTTATCCTGGAAGACGAAAGGTCACAAGGTGTGACCTTTCGTCTTCCAGGATGATAACTCAATTTAAACATTATTTTAGTCAGGTTACTTGAATATATAACCAATGAACAAGTAACTTGACTAAAATGTTGTTTAAATAGAGTTTTGATCCTGGAAGACGAAAGGTCACAAGGTGTGACATTTCGTCTTCCAGGATGATAACTCGATTTGAACATTATTTTAGTCAGGTTACTTGAATATATAACCAATGAACAAGTAAGTTGACTAAAATATTGTTTAAATAGAGTTTTTATCCTAGAAGACGAAAGGTCACAAGGTGTGACCTTTCGTCTTCAAGGGTGATAACTCGATTTGAACATTAGTTCAGTCAGGTTACTTGAATATATAACCAATGAACAAGTAACGTGACTAAAATATAGTTTAAATAGAGTTTTTTTATCCTAGAAGACGAAAGGTCACAAGTTGTGACCTTTCGTCTTCCAGGATGAAAACTCGATTTGAACATTATTTTAGTCAGGTTACTTGAATATATAACCAACGAACAAGTAACTTGACTAAAATATTGTTTAAATAGAGTTTTGATCCTGGAAGACGAAAGGTCACAAGGTGTGACCTTTCGTCTTCCAGGATGAAAACTCGATTTGAACATTATTTTAGTCTGGTTACTTGAATATATAACCAATGAACAAGTAACGTGACTAAAATATTGTTTAAATAGAGTTTTTTATCCTGGAAGACGAAAGGTCACAAGGTGTGACCTTTCGTCTTCTAGGATGATAACTCGATTTCAACATTATTTTAGTCAGGTTACTTGAATATATAACCAATGAACAAGTAACGTGACTAAAATATGGTTTAAATAGAGTTTTTATCCTGGAAGACGAAAGGTCACAATGTGTGACCTTTCGTCTTCAAGGATGATAACTCGATTTGAACAATATTTTAGTCAGGTTACTTGAATATATAACCAATGAACAAGTAACTTGACTAAAATATTGTTTAAATAGAGTTTTTATCCTGGAAGACGAAAGGTCACAAGGTGTGACCTTTCGTCTTCCAGGATGATAACTCAATTTAAACATTATCTTAGTCAGGTTACTTGAATATATAACCAATGAACAAGTAACTTGACTAAAATGTTGTTTAAATAGAGTTTTGATCCTGGAAGACGAAAGGTCACAAGGTGTGACCTTTCGTCTTCCAGGATGATAACTCGATTTGAACATTATTTTAGTCAGGTTACTTGAATATATAACCAATGAACAAGTAAGTTGACTAAAATATTGTTTAAATAGAGTTTTTATCCTAGAAGACGAAAGGTCACAAGGTGTGACCTTTCGTCTTCCAGGGTGATAACTCGATTTGAACATTAGTTCAGTCAGGTTACTTGAATATATAACCAATGAACAAGTAACGTGACTAAAATATAGTTTAAATAGAGTTTTTTTATCCTAGAAGACGAAAGGTCACAAGTTGTGACCTTTCGTCTTCCAGGATGATAACTCAATATGAACATTATTTTAATCAGGTTACTTGAATATATAACCAATGAACAAGTAACTTGATTAGAATAATGTTTAAATAGAGTTTTGATCCTGGAAGACGAAAGGTCACAAGGTGTGACCTTTCGTCTTCCAGGATGATAACTCGATTTGAACATTATTTTAGTCAGGTTACTTGAATATATAACCAATGAACAAGTAACTTAACTAAAATATTGTTTAAATAGAGTTTTGATCCTGGAAGACGAAAGGTCACAAGGTGTGACCTTTCGTCTTCCAGGATGATAACTCGATTTGAACATTATTTCAGTCAGGTTACTTGAATATATAACCAATGAACAAGTAACGTGACTAAAATATTGTTTAAATAGAGTTTTTATCCTGGAAGACGAAAGGTCACAAGGTGTGACCTTTCGTCTTCCAGGATGATAACTCAATTTAAACATTATTTTAGTCAGGTTACTTGAATATATAACCAATGAACAAGTAACTTGACAAAAATGTTGTTTAAATAGAGTTTTGATCCTGGAAGACGAAAGGTCACAAGGTGTGACCTTTCGTCTTCCAGGATGATAACTCGATTTGAACATTATTTTAGTCAGGTTACTTGAATATATAACCAATGAACAAGTAACTTGACTAAAATATTGTTTAAATAGAGTTTTGATCCTGGAAGACGAAAGGTCACAAGGTGTGACCTTTCGTCTTCCAGGATGATAACTCGATTTGAACATTATTTTAGTCAGGTTACTTGAATATATAACCAATGAACAAGTAACGTGACTAAAATATTGTTTAAATAGAGTTTTTTATCCTGGAAGACGAAAGGTCACAAGGTGTGACCTTTCGTCTTCCAGGATGATAACTCGATTTGAACATTATTTTAGTCAGGTTACTTGAATATATAACCAATGAACAAGTAACGTGACTAAAATATGGTTTAAATAGAGTTTTTATCCTGGAAGACGAAAGGTCACAAGGTGTGACCTTTCGTCTTCCAGGATGATAACTCGATTTGAACAATATTTTAGTCAGGTTACTTGAATATATAACCAATGAACAAGTAACTTGACTAAAATATTGTTTAAATAGAGTTTTTATCCTGGAAGACGAAAGGTCACAAGGTGTGACCTTTCGTCTTCCAGGATGATAACTCAATTTAAACATTATTTTAGTCAGGTTACTTGAATATATAACCAATGAACAAGTAACTTGACTAAAATGTTGTTTAAATAGAGTTTTGATCCTGGAAGACGAAAGGTCACAAGGTGTGACCTTTCGTCTTCCAGGATGATAACTCGATTTGAACATTATTTTAGTCAGGTTACTTGAATATATAACCAATGAACAAGTAAGTTGACTAAAATATTGTTTAAATAGAGTTTTTATCCTAGAAGACGAAAGGTCACAAGGTGTGACCTTTCGTCTTCAAGGGTGATAACTCGATTTGAACATTAGTTCAGTCAGGTTACTTGAATATATAACCAATGAACAAGTAACGTGACTAAAATATTGTTTAATTAGAGTTTTTTTATCCTAGAAGACGAAAGGTCACAAGGTGTGACCTTTCGTCTTCCAGGATGATAACTCAATATGAACATTATTTTAATCAGGTTACTTGAATATATAACCAATGAACAAGTAACTTGATTAGAATAATGTTTAAATAGAGTTTTGATCCTGGAAGACGAAAGGTCACAAGGTGTGACCTTTCGTCTTCCAGGATGATAACTCGATTTGAACATTATTTTAGTCAGGTTACTTGAATATATAACCAATGAACAAGTAACTTGACTAAAATATTGTTTAAATAGAGTTTTGATCCTGGAAGACGAAAGGTCACAAGGTGTGACCTTTCGTCTTCCAGGATGATAACTCGATTTGAACATTATTTCAGTCAGGTTACTTGAATATATAACCAATGAACAAGTAACGTGACTAAAATATTGTTTAAATAGAGTTTTTATCCTGGAAGACGAAAGGTCACAAGGTGTGACCTTTCGTCTTCCAGGATGATAACTCAATTTAAACATTATTTTAGTCAGGTTACTTGAATATATAACCAATGAACAAGTAACTTGACTAAAATGTTGTTTAAATAGAGTTTTGATCCTGGAAGACGAAAGGTCACAAGGTGTGACCTTTCGTCTTCCAGGATGATAACTCGATTTGAACATTATTTTAGTCAGGTTACTTGAATATATAACCAATGAACAAGTAACTTGACTAAAATATTGTTTAAATAGAGTTTTGATCCTGGAAGACGAAAGGTCACAAGGTGTGACCTTTCGTCTTCCAGGATGATAACTCGATTTGAACATTATTTTAGTCAGGTTACTTGAATATATAACCAATGAACAAGTAACGTGACTAAAATATTGTTTAAATAGAGTTTTTTATCCTGGAAGACGAAAGGTCACAAGGTGTGACCTTTCGTCTTCCAGGATGATAACTCGATTTGAACATTATTTTAGTCAGGTTACTTGAATATATAACCAATGAACAAGTAACGTGACTAAAATATGGTTTAAATAGAGTTTTTATCCTGGAAGACGAAAGGTCACAAGGTGTGACCTTTCGTCTTCCAGGATGATAACTCGATTTGAACAATATTTTAGTCAGGTTACTTGAATATATAACCAATGAACAAGTAACTTGACTAAAATATTGTTTAAATAGAGTTTTTATCCTGGAAGAAGAAAGGTCACAAGGTGTGACCTTTCGTCTTCCAGGATGATAACTCAATTTAAACATTATTTTAGTCAGGTTACTTGAATATATAACCAATGAACAAGTAACTTGACTAAAATGTTGTTTAAATAGAGTTTTGATCCTGGAAGACGAAAGGTCACAAGGTGTGACCTTTCGTCTTCCAGGATGATAACTCGATTTGAACATTATTTTAGTCAGGTTACTTGAATATATAACCAATGAACAAGTAAGTTGACTAAAATATTGTTTAAATAGAGTTTTTATCCTAGAAGACGAAAGGTCACAAGGTGTGACCTTTCGTCTTCAAGGGTGATAACTCGATTTGAACATTAGTTCAGTCAGGTTACTTGAATATATAACCAATGAACAAGTAACGTGACTAAAATATAGTTTAAATAGAGTTTTTTTATCCTAGAAGACGAAAGGTCACAAGTTGTGACCTTTCGTCTTCCAGGATGAAAACTCGATTTGAACATTATTTTAGTCAGGTTACTTGAATATATAACCAATGAACAAGTAACTTGACTAAAATATTGTTTAAATAGAGTTTTGATCCTGGAAGACGAAAGGTCACAAGGTGTGACCTTTCGTCTTCCAGGATGAAAACTCGATTTGAACATTATTTTAGTCTGGTTACATGAATATATAACCAATGAACAAGTAACGTGACTAAAATATTGTTTAAATAGAGTTTTTTATCCTGGAAGACGAAAGGTCACAAGGTCTGACCTTTCGTCTTCTAGGATGATAACTCGATTTCAACATTATTTTAGTCAGGTTACTTGAATATATAACCAATGAACAAGTAACGTGACTAAAATATGGTTTAAATAGAGTTTTTATCCTGGAAGACGAAAGGTCACAATGTGTGACCTTTCGTCTTCTAGGATGATAACTCGATTTGAACAATATTTTAGTCAGGTTACTTGAATATATAACCAATGAACAAGTAACTTGACTAAAATATTGTTTAAATAGAGTTTTTTATCCTGGAAGACGAAAGGTCACAAGGTGTGACCTTTCATCTTCCAGGATGATAACTCGATTTGAACATTAGTTTAGTCAGGTTACTTGAATATATAACCAATGAACAAGTAACGTGACTAAAATATGGT
Organism: Medicago sativa; assembly: GCF_051527215.1. Lineage (NCBI taxonomy): Eukaryota > Viridiplantae > Streptophyta > Magnoliopsida > Fabales > Fabaceae > Medicago > Medicago sativa. The sequence continues at coordinate 39,112,056 of NC_140751.1, forward strand.
TTAAATAGAGTTTTTATCCTGGAAGACGAAAGGTCACAAGGTGTGACCTTTCGTCTTCTACGATGATAACTCGATTTGAACAATATTTTAGTCAGGTTACTTGAATATATAACCAATGAACAAGTAACTTGACTAAAATATTGTTTAAATAGAGTTTTTATCCTGGAAGACGAAAGGTCACAAGGTGTGACCTTTCGTCTTCCAGGATGATAACTCAATTTAAACATTATCTTAGTCAGGTTACTTGAATATATAACCAATGAACAAGTAACTTGACTAAAATGTTGTTTAAATAGAGTTTTGATCCTGGAAGACGAAAGGTCACAAGGTGTGACCTTTCGTCTTCCAGGATGATAACTCGATTTGAACATTATTTTAGTCAGGTTACTTGAATATATAACCAATGAACAAGTAAGTTGACTAAAATATTGTTTAAATAGAGTTTTTATCCTAGAAGACGAAAGGTCACAAGGTGTGACCTTTCGTCTTCCAGGGTGATAACTCGATTTGAACATTAGTTCAGTCAGGTTACATGAATATATAACCAATGAACAAGTAACGTGACTAAAATATAGTTTAAATAGAGTTTTTTTATCCTAGAAGACGAAAGGTCACAAGTTGTGACCTTTCGTCTTCCAGGATGATAACTCAATATGAACATTATTTTAATCAGGTTACTTGAATATATAACCAATGAACAAGTAACTTGATTAGAATAATGTTTAAATAGAGTTTTGATCCTGGAAGACGAAAGGTCACAAGGTGTGACCTTTCGTCTTCCAGGATGATAACTCGATTTGAACATTATTTTAGTCAGGTTACTTGAATATATAACCAATGAACAAGTAAGTTGACTAAAATATTGTTTAAATAGAGTTTTTATCCTAGAAGACGAAAGGTCACAAGGTGTGACCTTTCGTCTTCAAGGGTGATAACTCGATTTGAACATTAGTTCAGTCAGGTTACTTGAATATATAACCAATGAACAAGTAACGTGACTAAAATATAGTTTAAATAGAGTTTTTTTATCCTAGAAGACGAAAGGTCACAAGTTGTGACCTTTCGTCTTCCAGGATGAAAACTCGATTTGAACATTATTTTAGTCAGGTTACTTGAATATATAACCAATGAACAAGTAACTTGACTAAAATATTGTTTAAATAGAGTTTTGATCCTGGAAGACGAAAGGTCACAAGGTGTGACCTTTCGTCTTCCAGGATGAAAACTCGATTTGAACATTATTTTAGTCTGGTTACATGAATATATAACCAATGAACAAGTAACGTGACTAAAATATTGTTTAAATAGAGTTTTTTATCCTGGAAGACGAAAGGTCACAAGGTCTGACCTTTCGTCTTCTAGGATGATAACTCGATTTCAACATTATTTTAGTCAGGTTACTTGAATATATAACCAATGAACAAGTAACGTGACTAAAATATGGTTTAAATAGAGTTTTTATCCTGGAAGACGAAAGGTCACAATGTGTGACCTTTCGTCTTCTAGGATGATAACTCGATTTGAACAATATTTTAGTCAGGTTACTTGAATATATAACCAATGAACAAGTAACTTGACTAAAATATTGTTTAAATAGAGTTTTTTATCCTGGAAGACGAAAGGTCACAAGGTGTGACCTTTCATCTTCCAGGATGATAACTCGATTTGAACATTAGTTTAGTCAGGTTACTTGAATATATAACCAATGAACAAGTAACGTGACTAAAATATGGTTTAAATAGAGTTTTTATCCTGGAAGACGAAAGGTCACAAGGTGTGACCTTTCGTCTTCTACGATGATAACTCGATTTGAACAATATTTTAGTCAGGTTACTTGAATATATAACCAATGAACAAGTAACTTGACTAAAATATTGTTTAAATAGAGTTTTTATCCTGGAAGACGAAAGGTCACAAGGTGTGACCTTTCGTCTTCCAGGATGATAACTCAATTTAAACATTATCTTAGTCAGGTTACTTGAATATATAACCAATGAACAAGTAACTTGACTAAAATGTTGTTTAAATAGAGTTTTGATCCTGGAAGACGAAAGGTCACAAGGTGTGACCTTTCGTCTTCCAGGATGATAACTCGATTTGAACATTATTTTAGTCAGGTTACTTGAATATATAACCAATGAACAAGTAAGTTGACTAAAATATTGTTTAAATAGAGTTTTTATCCTAGAAGACGAAAGGTCACAAGGTGTGACCTTTCGTCTTCCAGGGTGATAACTCGATTTGAACATTAGTTCAGTCAGGTTACATGAATATATAACCAATGAACAAGTAACGTGACTAAAATATAGTTTAAATAGAGTTTTTTTATCCTAGAAGACGAAAGGTCACAAGTTGTGACCTTTCGTCTTCCAGGATGATAACTCAATATGAACATTATTTTAATCAGGTTACTTGAATATATAACCAATGAACAAGTAACTTGATTAGAATAATGTTTAAATAGAGTTTTGATCCTGGAAGACGAAAGGTCACAAGGTGTGACCTTTCGTCTTCCAGGATGATAACTCGATTTGAACATTATTTCAGTCAGGTTACTTGAATATATAACCAATGAACAAGTAACGTGACTAAAATATTGTTTAAATAGAGTTTTTATCCTGGAAGACGAAAGGTCACAAGGTGTGACCTTTCGTCTTCCAGGATGATAACTCAATTTAAACATTATTTTAGTCAGGTTACTTGAATATATAACCAATGAACAAGTAACTTGACTAAAATGTTGTTTAAATAGAGTTTTGATCCTGGAAGACGAAAGGTCACAAGGTGTGACCTTTCGTCTTCCAGGATGATAACTCGATTTGAACATTATTTTAGTCAGGTTACTTGAATATATAACCAATGAACAAGTAACTTGACTAAAATATTGTTTAAATAGAGTTTTGATCCTGGAAGACGAAAGGTCACAAGGTGTGACCTTTCGTCTTCCAGGATGATAACTCGATTTGAACATTATTTTAGTCAGGTTACTTGAATATATAACCAATGAACAAGTAACGTGACTTAGATATTGTTTAAATAGAGTTTTTTATCCTGGAAGACGAAAGGTCGCAAGGTGTGACCTTTCGTCTTCCAGGATGATAACTCGATTTGAACATTATTTTAGTCAGGTTACTTGAATATATAACCAATGAACAAGTAACGTGACTAAAATATGGTTTAAATAGAGTTTTTATCCTGGAAGACGAAAGGTCACAAGGTGTGACCTTTCGTCTTCCAGGATGATAACTCGATTTGAACAATATTTTAGTCAGGTTACTTGAATATATAACCAATGAACAAGTAACTTGACTAAAATATTGTTTAAATAGAGTTTTTATCCTGGAAGACGAAAGGTCACAAGGTGTGACCTTTCGTCTTCCAGGATGATAACTCAATTTAAACATTATTTTAGTCAGGTTACTTGAATATATAACCAATGAACAAGTAACTTGACTAAAATGTTGTTTAAATAGAGTTTTGATCCTGGAAGACGAAAGGTCACAAGGTGTGACCTTTCGTCTTCCAGGATGATAACTCGATTTGAACATTATTTTAGTCAGGTTACTTGAATATATAACCAATGAACAAGTAAGTTGACTAAAATATTGTTTAAATAGAGTTTTTATCCTAGAAGACGAAAGGTCACAAGGTGTGACCTTTCGTCTTCAAGGGTGATAACTCGATTTGAACATTAGTTCAGTCAGGTTACTTGAATATATAACCAATGAACAAGTAACGTGACTAAAATATTGTTTAATTAGAGTTTTTTTATCCTAGAAGACGAAAGGTCACAAGGTGTGACCTTTCGTCTTCCAGTATGATAACTCAATATGAACATTATTTTAATTAGGTAACTTGAATATATAACCAATGAACAAGTAACTTGATTAGAATAATGTTTAAATAGAGTTTTGATCCTGGAAGACGAAAGGTCACAAGGTGTGACCTTTCGTCTTCCAGGATGATAACTCGATTTGAACATTATTTTAGTCAGGTTACTTGAATATATAACCAATGAACAAGTAACTTGACTAAAATATTGTTTAAATAGAGTTTTGATCCTGGAAGACGAAAGGTCACAAGGTGCGACCTTTCGTCTTCCAGGATGATAACTCGATTTGAACATTATTTTAGTCAGGTTACTTGAATATATAACCAATGAACAAGTAACTTGACTAAAATATTGTTTAAATACAGTTTTTATCCTAGAAGACGAAAGGTCACAAGGTGTGACCTTTCGTCTTCCAGGATGATAACTCAATTAAACATTATTTTAGTCAGGTTACTTGAATATATAACCAATGAACAAGTAACTTGACTAAAATCTTGTTTAAATAGAGTTTTGATCCTGGAAGACGAAAGGTCACAAGGTGTGACCTTTCGTCTTCCAGGATGATAACTCGGTTTGAACATTATTTTAGTCAGGTTACTTGAATATATAACCAATGAACAAGTAAGTTGACTAAAATATTGTTTAAATAGAGTTTTTATCCTAGAAGACGAAAGGTCACAAGGTGTGACCTTTCGTCTTCCAGGGTGATAACTCGATTTGAACATTAGTTCAGTCAGGTTACTTGAATATATAACCAATGAACAAGTAACGTGACTAAAAAATAGTTTAAATAGAGTTTTTTATCCTAGAAGACGAAAGGTCACAAGGGGTGACCTTTCGTCTTCCAGGATGATTACTCAATATGAACATTATTTTAATCAGGTAACTTGAATATATAACCAATGAACAAGTAACTTGATTAGAATAATGTTTAAATAGAGTTTTGATCCTGGAAGACGAAAGGTCACAAGGTGTGACCTTTCGTCTTCCAGGATGATAACTCGATTTGAACATTATTTTAGTCAGGTTACTTGAATATATAACCAATGAACAAGTAACTTGACTAAAATATTGTTTAAATAGAGTTTTGATCCTGGAAGACGAAAGGTCACAAGGTGTGACCTTTCGTCTTCCTGGATGATAACTCGATTTGAACATTATTTTAGTCAGGTTACTTGATAATATAACCATTGAACAAGTAACTTGACTAAAATATTGTTTAAATAGAGTTTTTTATCCTGGAAGACGAAAGGTCGCAAGGTGTGACCTTTCGTCTTCCAGGATGATAACTCGATTTGAACATTATTTTAGTCAGGTTACTTGAATATATAACCAATGAACAAGTAACGTGACTAAAATATGGTTTAAATAGAGTTTTTATCCTGGAAGACGAAAGGTCACAAGGTGTGACCTTTCGTCTTCCAGGATGATAACTCGATTTGAACAATATTTTAGTCAGGTTACTTGAATATATAACCAATGAACAAGTAACTTGACTAAAATATTGTTTAAATAGAGTTTTTATCCTGGAAGACGAAAGGTCACAAGGTGTGACCTTTCGTCTTCCAGGATGATAACTCAATTTAAACATTATTTTAGTCAGGTTACTTGAATATATAACCAATGAACAAGTAACTTGACTAAAATGTTGTTTAAATAGAGTTTTGATCCTGGAAGACGAAAGGTCACAAGGTGTGACCTTTCGTCTTCCAGGATGATAACTCGATTTGAACATTATTTTAGTCAGGTTACTTGAATATATAACCAATGAACAAGTAAGTTGACTAAAATATTGTTTAAATAGAGTTTTTATCCTAGAAGACGAAAGGTCACAAGGTGTGACCTTTCGTCTTCAAGGGTGATAACTCGATTTGAACATTAGTTCAGTCAGGTTACTTGAATATATAACCAATGAACAAGTAACGTGACTAAAATATTGTTTAATTAGAGTTTTTTTATCCTAGAAGACGAAAGGTCACAAGGTGTGACCTTTCGTCTTCCAGTATGATAACTCAATATGAACATTATTTTAATTAGGTAACTTGAATATATAACCAATGAACAAGTAACTTGATTAGAATAATGTTTAAATAGAGTTTTGATCCTGGAAGACGAAAGGTCACAAGGTGTGACCTTTCGTCTTCCAGGATGATAACTCGATTTGAACATTATTTTAGTCAGGTTACTTGAATATATAACCAATGAACAAGTAACTTGACTAAAATATTGTTTAAATAGAGTTTTGATCCTGGAAGACGAAAGGTCACAAGGTGCGACCTTTCGTCTTCCAGGATGATAACTCGATTTGAACATTATTTTAGTCAGGTTACTTGAATATATAACCAATGAACAAGTAACTTGACTAAAATATTGTTTAAATACAGTTTTTATCCTAGAAGACGAAAGGTCACAAGGTGTGACCTTTCGTCTTCCAGGATGATAACTCAATTAAACATTATTTTAGTCAGGTTACTTGAATATATAACCAATGAACAAGTAACTTGACTAAAATCTTGTTTAAATAGAGTTTTGATCCTGGAAGACGAAAGGTCACAAGGTGTGACCTTTCGTCTTCCAGGATGATAACTCGGTTTGAACATTATTTTAGTCAGGTTACTTGAATATATAACCAATGAACAAGTAAGTTGACTAAAATATTGTTTAAATAGAGTTTTTATCCTAGAAGACGAAAGGTCACAAGGTGTGACCTTTCGTCTTCCAGGGTGATAACTCGATTTGAACATTAGTTCAGTCAGGTTACTTGAATATATAACCAATGAACAAGTAACGTGACTAAAAAATAGTTTAAATAGAGTTTTTTATCCTAGAAGACGAAAGGTCACAAGGGGTGACCTTTCGTCTTCCAGGATGATTACTCAATATGAACATTATTTTAATCAGGTAACTTGAATATATAACCAATGAACAAGTAACTTGATTAGAATAATGTTTAAATAGAGTTTTGATCCTGGAAGACGAAAGGTCACAAGGTGTGACCTTTCGTCTTCCAGGATGATAACTCGATTTGAACATTATTTTAGTCAGGTTACTTGAATATATAACCAATGAACAAGTAACTTGACTAAAATATTGTTTAAATAGAGTTTTGATCCTGGAAGACGAAAGGTCACAAGGTGTGACCTTTCGTCTTCCTGGATGATAACTCGATTTGAACATTATTTTAGTCAGGTTACTTGAATATATAACCATTGAACAAGTAACTTGACTAAAATATTGTTTAAATAGAGTTTTTATCCTGGAAGACGAAAGGTCACAAGGTGTGACCTTTCGTCTTCTAGGATGATAACTCGATTTGAACAATATTTTAGTCAGGTTACTTGAATATATAACCAATGAACAAGTAACTTGACTAAAATATTGTTTAAATAGAGTTTTTATCCTGGAAGACGAAAGGTCACAAGGTGTGACCTTTCGTCTTCCAGGATGATAACTCAATTTAAACATTATTTTAGTCAGGTTACTTGAATATATAACCAATGAACAAGTAACTTGACTAAAATGTTGTTTAAATAGAGTTTTGATCCTGGAAGACGAAAGGTCACAAGGTGTGACCTTTCGTCTTCCAGGATGATAACTCGATTTGAACATTATTTTAGTCAGGTTACTTGAATATATAACCAATGAACAAGTAAGTTGACTAAAATATTGTTTAAATAGAGTGTTTATCCTAGAAGACGAAAGGTCACAAGGTGTGACCTTTCGTCTTCCAGGGTGATAACTCGATTTGAACATTAGTTCAGTCAGGTTACTTGAATATATAACCAATGAACAAGTAACGTGACTAAAATATAGTTTAAATAGAGTTTTTTTATCCTAGAAGACGAAAGGTCACAAGGTGTGACCTTTCGTCTTCCAGGATGATAACTCAATATGAACATTATTTTAATCAGGTTACTTGAATATATAACCAATGAACAAGTAACTTGATTAGAATAATGTTTAAATAGAGTTTTGATCCTGGAAGACGAAAGGTCACAAGGTGTGACCTTTCGTCTTCCAGGATGATAACTCGATTTGAACATTATTTTAGTCAGGTTACTTGAATACATAACCAATGAACAAGTAACTTGAGTAAAATATTGTTTAAATAGAGTTTTGATCCTGGAAGATGAAAGGTCACAAGGTGTGACCTTTCGTCTTCCAGGATGATAACTCGATTTGAACATTATTTTAGTCAGGTTACTTGAATATATAACCAATGAACAAGTAACTTGACTAAAATATTGTTTAAATAGAGTTTTGATACTGGAAGACGAAAGGTCACAAGGTGTGACCTTTCGTCTTCCAGGATGATAACTCAATTTAAACATTATTTTGGTCAGGTTACTTGAATATATAACCAATGAACAAGTAAGTTGACTAAAATATTGTTTAAATAGAGTTTTTATCCTAGAAGACGAAAGGTCACAAGGTGTGACCTTTCGTCTTCCAGGGTGATAACTCGATTTGAACATTAGTTCAGTCAGGTTACTTGAATATATAACCAATGAACAAGTAACGTGACTAAAATATAGTTTAAATAGAGTTTTTTTATCCTAGAAGACGAAAGGTCACAAGGTGTGACCTTTCGTCTTCCAGGATGATAACTCAATATGAACATTATTTTAATCAGGTTACTTGAATATATAACCAATGAACAAGTAACTTGATTAGAATAATGTTTATATAGAGTTTTGATCCTGGAAGACGAAAGGTCACAAGGTGTGACCTTTCGTCTTCCAGGATGATAACTCGATTTGAACATTATTTTAGTCAGGTTACTTGAATATATAACCAATGAACAAGTAACTTGACTAAAATATGGTTTAAATAGAGTTTTTATCCTGGAAGACGAAAGGTCACAAGGTGTGACCTTTCGTCTTCTAGGATGATAACTCGATTTGAACAATATTTTAGTCAGGTTACTTGAATATATAACCAATGAACAAGTAACTTGACTAAAATATTGTTTAAATAGAGTTTTTATCCTGGAAGACGAAAGGTCACAAGGTGTGACCTTTCGTCTTCCAGGATGATAACTCAATTTAAACATTATTTTAGTCAGGTTACTTGAATATATAACCAATGAACAAGTAACTTGACTAAAATGTTGTTTAAATAGAGTTTTGATCCTGGAAGACGAAAGGTCACAAGGTGTGACCTTTCGTCTTCCAGGATGATAACTCGATTTGAACATTATTTTAGTCAGGTTACTTGAATATATAACCAATGAACAAGTAAGTTGACTAAAATATTGTTTAAATAGAGTGTTTATCCTAGAAGACGAAAGGTCACAAGGTGTGACCTTTCGTCTTCCAGGGTGATAACTCGATTTGAACATTAGTTCAGTCAGGTTACTTGAATATATAACCAATGAACAAGTAACGTGACTAAAATATAGTTTAAATAGAGTTTTTTTATCCTAGAAGACGAAAGGTCACAAGGTGTGACCTTTCGTCTTCCAGGATGATAACTCAATATGAACATTATTTTAATCAGGTTACTTGAATATATAACCAATGAACAAGTAACTTGATTAGAATAATGTTTAAATAGAGTTTTGATCCTGGAAGACGAAAGGTCACAAGGTGTGACCTTTCGTCTTCCAGGATGATAACTCGATTTGAACATTATTTTAGTCAGGTTACTTGAATACATAACCAATGAACAAGTAACTTGAGTAAAATATTGTTTAAATAGAGTTTTGATCCTGGAAGATGAAAGGTCACAAGGTGTGACCTTTCGTCTTCCAGGATGATAACTCGATTTGAACATTATTTTAGTCAGGTTACTTGAATATATAACCAATGAACAAGTAACTTGACTAAAATATTGTTTAAATAGAGTTTTGATACTGGAAGACGAAAGGTCACAAGGTGTGACCTTTCGTCTTCCAGGATGATAACTCAATTTAAACATTATTTTGGTCAGGTTACTTGAATATATAACCAATGAACAAGTAAGTTGACTAAAATATTGTTTAAATAGAGTTTTTATCCTAGAAGACGAAAGGTCACAAGGTGTGACCTTTCGTCTTCCAGGGTGATAACTCGATTTGAACATTAGTTCAGTCAGGTTACTTGAATATATAACCAATGAACAAGTAACGTGACTAAAATATAGTTTAAATAGAGTTTTTTTATCCTAGAAGACGAAAGGTCACAAGGTGTGACCTTTCGTCTTCCAGGATGATAACTCAATATGAACATTATTTTAATCAGGTTACTTGAATATATAACCAATGAACAAGTAACTTGATTAGAATAATGTTTATATAGAGTTTTGATCCTGGAAGACGAAAGGTCACAAGGTGTGACCTTTCGTCTTCCAGGATGATAACTCGATTTGAACATTATTTTAGTCAGGTTACTTGAATATATAACCAATGAACAAGTAACTTGACTAAAATATTGTTTAAATAGAGTTTTGATCCTGGAAGACGAAAGGTCACAAGGTGTGACCTTTCGTCTTCCAGGATGATAACTCGATTTGAACATTATTTTAGTCTGGTTACTAGAATATATAACCAATGAACAAGTAACGTGACTAAAATATTGTTTAAATAGAGTTTTTTATCCTGGAAGACGAAAGGTCACAAGGTGTGACCTTTCGTCTTCCAGGATGATAACTCGATTTGAACATTATTTTAGTCAGGTTACTTGAATATATAACCAATGAACAAGTAACGTGACTAAAATATGGTTTAAATAGAGTTTTTATCCTGGAAGACGAAAGGTCACAAGGTGTGACCTTTCGTCTTCTAGGATGATAACTCGATTTAAACATTATTTTAGTCAGGTTACTTGAATATATAACCAATGAACAAGTAACTTGACTAAAATGTTGTTTAAATAGAGTTTTGATCCTGGAAGACGAAAGGTCACAAGGTGTGACCTTTCGTCTTCCAGGATGATAACTCAATTTAAACATTATTTTAGTCAGGTTACTTGAATATATAACCAATGAACAAGTAACTTGACTAAAATATTGTTTAAATAGAGTTTTGATCCTGGAAGACGAAAGGTCACAAGGTGTGACCTTTCGTCTTCCAGGATGATACCTCAATTTAAACATTATTTTAGTCAGGTTACTTGAATATATAACCAATGAACAAGTAACTTGACTAAAATGTTGTTTAAATAGAGTTTTGATCCTGGAAGACGAAAGGTCACAAGGTGTGACCTTTCGTCTTCCAGGATGATAACTCGATTTGAACATTATTTTAGTCAGGTTACTTGAATATATAACCAATGAACAAGTAAGTTGACTAAAATATTGTTTAAATAGAGTTTTTATCCTAGAAGACGAAAGGTCACAAGGTGTGACCTTTCGTCTTCCAGGGTGATAACTCGATTTGAACATTAGTTCAGTCAGGTTACTTGAATATATAACCAATGAACAAGTAACGTGACTAAAATATAGTTTAAATAGAGTTTTTTTATCCTAGAAGACGAAAGGTCACAAGGTGTGACCTTTCGTCTTCCAGGATGATAACTCGATTTGAACAATATTTTAGTCAGGTTACTTGAATATATAACCAATGAACAAGTTAGTTGACTAAAATATTGTTTAAATAGAGTTTTTATCCTGGAAGACGAAAGGTCACAAGGTGTGACCTTTCGTCTTCCAGGATGATAACTCAATTTAAACATTATTTTAGTCAGGTTACTTGAATATATAACCAATGAACAAGTAACTTGACTAAAATGTTGTTTAAATAGAGTTTTGATCCTGGAAGACGAAAGGTCACAAGGTGTGACCTTTCGTCTTCCAGGATGATAACTCGATTTGAACATTATTTTAGTCAGGTTACTTGAATATATAACCAATGAACAAGTAAGTTGACTAAAATATTGTTTAAATAGAGTTTTTATCCTAGAAGACGAAAGGTCACAAGGTGTGACCTTTCGTCTTCCAGGGTGATAACTCGATTTGAACATTAGTTCAGTCAGGTTACTTGAATATATAACCAATGAACAAGTAACGTGACTAAAATATAGTTTAAATAGAGTTTTTTATCCTAGAAGACGAAAGGTCACAAGGTGTGACCTTTCGTCTTCCAGGATGATAACTCGATTTGAACAATATTTTAGTCAGGTTACTTAAATATATAACCAATGAACAAGTAACTTGACTAAAATATTGTTTAAATACAGTTTTTATCCTGGAAGACGAAAGGTCACAAGGTGTGACCTTTCGTCTTCCAGGATGATAACTCAATTTAAACATTATTTTAGTCAGGTTACTTGAATATATAACCAATGAACAAGTAACTTGACTAAAATGTTGTTTAAATAGAGTTTTTTATCCTGGAAGACGAAAGGTCACAAGGTGTGACCTTTCGTATTCCAGGATGATAACTCGATTTGAACATTATTTTAGTCAGGTTACTTGAATATATAACCAATGAACAAGTAACGTGACTAAAATATGGTTTTAATAGAGTTTTTATCCTGGAAGACGAAAGGTCACAAGGTGTGACCTTTCGTCTTCCAGGATGATAACTCGATTTGAACAATATTTTAGTTAGGTTACTTGAATATATAACCAATGAACAAGTAACTTGACTAAAATATTGTTTAAATAGAGTTTTTATCCTGGAAGACGAAAGGTCACAAGGTGTGACCTTTCGTCTTCCAGGATGATAACTCAATTTAAACATTATTTTAGTCAGGTTACTTGAATATATAACCAATGAACAAGTAACTTGACTAAAATGTTGTTTAAATAGAGTTTTGATCCTGGAAGACGAATGGTCACAAGGTGTGACCTTTCGTCTTCCAGGATGATAACTCGATTTGAACATTATTTTAGTCAGGTTACTTGAATATATAACCAATGAACAAGTAAGTTGACTAAAATATTGTTTAAATAGAGTTTTTATCCTAGAAGACGAAAGGTCACAAGGTGTGACCTTTCGTCTTCCAGGGTGATAACTCGATTTGAACATTAGTTCAGTCAGGTTACTTGAATATATAACCAATGAACAAGTAACGTGACTAAAATATAGTTTAAATAGAGTTTTTTTATCCTAGAAGACGAAAGGTCACAAGGTGTGACCTTTCGTCTTCCAGGATGATAACTCAATATGAACATTATTTTAATCAGGTTACTTGAATATATAACCAATGAACAAGTAACTTGATTAGAATAATGTTTAAATAGAGTTTTGATCCTGGAAGACGAAAGGTCACAAGGTGTGACCTTTCGTCTTCCAGGATGATAATTCGATTTGAACATTATTTTAGTCAGGTTACTTGAATATATAAGCAATGAACAAGTAACGTGACTAAAATATTGTTAAAATAGAGTTTTTTATCCTGGAAGACGAAAGGTCACAAGGTGTGACCCTTCGTCTTCCAGGATGATAACTCGATTTGAACATTATTTTAGTCAGGTTACTTGAATATATAACCAATGAACAAGTAACTTGACTAAAATATTGTTTAAATAGAGTTTTTATCCTGGAAGACGAAAGGTCACAAGGTGTGACCTTTCGTCTTCCAGGATGATAACTCAATTTAAACATTATTTTAGTCAGGTTACTTGAATATATAACCAATGAACAAGTAACTTGACTAAAATGTTGTTTAAATAGAGTTTTGATCCTGGAAGACGAAAGGTCACAAGGCTTGACCTTTCGTCTTCCAGGATGATAACTCGATTTGAACATTATTTTAGTCAGGTTACTTGAATATATAACCAATGAACAAGTAAGTTGACTAAAATATTGTTTAAATAGAGTTTTTATCCTAGAAGACGAAAGGTCACAAGGTGTGACCTTTCGTCTTCCAGGGTGATAACTCGATTTGAACATTAGTTCAGTCAGGTTACTTGAATATATAACCAATGAACAAGTAACGTGACTAAAATATAGTTTAAATAGAGTTTTTTATCCTAGAAGACGAAAGGTCACAAGGTGTGACCTTTCGTCTTCCAGGATGATAACTCGATTTGAACAATATTTTAGTCAGGTTACTTGAATATATAACCAATGAACAAGTTAGTTGACTAAAATATTGTTTAAATAGAGTTTTTATCCTGGAAGACGAAAGGTCACAAGGTGTGACCTTTCGTCTTCCAGGATGATAACTCAATTTAAAATATTATTTTAGTCAGGTTACTTGAATGTATAACCAATTAACAAGTAACTTGACTAAAATGTTGTTTAAATAGAGTTTTGATCCTGGAAGACGAAAGGTCACAAGGTGTGACCTTTCGTCTTCCAGGATGATAACTCGATTTGAACATTATTTTAGTCAGGTTACTTGAATATATAACCAATGAACAAGTAAGTTGACTAAAATATTGTTTAAATAGAGTTTTTATCCTAGAAGACGAAAGGTCACAAGGTGTGACCTTTCGTCTTCCAGGGTGATAACTCGATTTGAACATTAGTTCAGTCAGGTTACTTGAATATATAACCAATGAACAAGTAACGTGACTAAAATATAGTTTAAATAGAGTTTTTTATCCTAGAAGACGAAAGGTCACAAGGTGTGACCTTTCGTCTTCCAGGATGATAACTCGATTTGAACAATATTTTAGTCAGGTTACTTAAATATATAACCAATGAACAAGTAACTTGACTAAAATATTGTTTAAATAGAGTTTTTATCCTGGAAGACGAAAGGTCACAAGGTGTGACCTTTCGTCTTCCAGGATGATAACTCAATTTAAACATTATTTTAGTCAGGTTACTTGAATATATAACCAATGAACAAGTAACTTGACTAAAATGTTGTTTAAATAGAGTTTTTTATCCTGGAAGACGAAAGGTCACAAGGTGTGACCTTTCGTATTCCAGGATGATAACTCAATTTAAACATTATTTTAGTCAGGTTACTTGAATATATAACCAATGAACAAGCAACTTGACTAAAATGTTGTTTAAATAGAGTTTTGATCCTGGAAGACGAAAGGTGACAAGGTGTGACCTTTCGTCTTCCAGGATGATAACTCGATTTGAACATTATTTTAGTCAGGTTACTTGAATATATAACCAATGAACAAGTAAGTTGACTAAAATATTGTTTAAATAGAGTTTTTATCCTAGAAAACGAAAGGTCACAAGGTGTGACCTTTCGTCTTCCAGGGTGATAACTCGATTTGAACATTAGTTCAGTCAGGTTACTTGAATATATAACCAATGAACAAGTAACGTGACTAAAATATAGTTTAAATAGAGTTTTTTTATCCTAGAAGACGAAAGGTCACAAGGTGTGACCTTTCGTCTTCCAGGATGATAACTCAATATGAACATTATTTTAATCAGGTTACTTGAATATATAACCAATGAACAAGTAACTTGATTAGAATAATGTTTAAATAGAGTTTTGATCCTGGAAGACGAAAGGTCACAAGGCGTGACCTTTCGTCTTCCAGGATGATAATTCGATTTGAACATTATTTTAGTCAGGTTACTTGAATATATAAGCAATGAACAAGTAACGTGACTAAAATATTGTTTAAATAGAGTTTTTTTATCCTGGAAGACGAAAGGTCACAAGGTGTGACCCTTCGTCTTCCAGGATGATAACTCGATTTGAACATTATTTTAGTCAGGTTACTTGAATATATAACCAATGAACAAGTAACGTGACTAAAATATGGTTTAAATAGAGTTTTTATCCTGGAAGACGAAAGGTCACAAGGTGTGACCTTTCGTCTTCCAGGATGATAACTCGATTTGAACAATATTTTAGTCAGGTTACTTGAATATATAACCAATGAACAAGTAACGTGACTAAAATATTGTTTAAATAGAGTTTTTTTATCCTGGAAGACGAAAGGTCACAAGGTGTGACCCTTCGTCTTCCAGGATGATAACTCGATTTGAACATTATTTTAGTCAGGTTACTTGAATATATAACCAATGAACAAGTAACGTGACTAAAATATGGTTTAAATAGAGTTTTGATCCTGGAAGACGAAAGGTCACAAGGTGTGACCTTTCGTCTTCCAGGATGATAATTCGATTTGAACATTATTTTAGTCAGGTTACTTGAATATATAAGCAATGAACAAGTAACGTGACTAAAATATTGTTAAAATAGAGTTTTTTATCCTGGAAGACGAAAGGTCACAAGGTGTGACCCTTCGTCTTCCAGGATGATAACTCGATTTGAACATTATTTTAGTCAGGTTACTTGAATATATAACCAATGAACAAGTAACTTGACTAAAATATTGTTTAAATAGAGTTTTTATCCTGGAAGACGAAAGGTCACAAGGTGTGACCTTTCGTCTTCCAGGATGATAACTCAATTTAAACATTATTTTAGTCAGGTTACTTGAATATATAACCAATGAACAAGTAACTTGACTAAAATGTTGTTTAAATAGAGTTTTGATCCTGGAAGACGAAAGGTCACAAGGCTTGACCTTTCGTCTTCCAGGATGATAACTCGATTTGAACATTATTTTAGTCAGGTTACTTGAATATATAACCAATGAACAAGTAAGTTGACTAAAATATTGTTTAAATAGAGTTTTTATCCTAGAAGACGAAAGGTCACAAGGTGTGACCTTTCGTCTTCCAGGGTGATAACTCGATTTGAACATTAGTTCAGTCAGGTTACTTGAATATATAACCAATGAACAAGTAACGTGACTAAAATATAGTTTAAATAGAGTTTTTTATCCTAGAAGACGAAAGGTCACAAGGTGTGACCTTTCGTCTTCCAGGATGATAACTCGATTTGAACAATATTTTAGTCAGGTTACTTGAATATATAACCAATGAACAAGTTAGTTGACTAAAATATTGTTTAAATAGAGTTTTTATCCTGGAAGACGAAAGGTCACAAGGTGTGACCTTTCATCTTCCAGGATGATAACTCAATTTAAAATATTATTTTAGTCAGGTTACTTGAATATATAACCAATTAACAAGTAACTTGACTAAAATGTTGTTTAAATAGAGTTTTGATCCTGGAAGACGAAAGGTCACAAGGTGTGACCTTTCGTCTTCCAGGATGATAACTCGATTTGAACATTATTTTAGTCAGGTTACTTGAATATATAACCAATGAACAAGTAAGTTGACTAAAATATTGTTTAAATAGAGTTTTTATCCTAGAAGACGAAAGGTCACAAGGTGTGACCTTTCGTCTTCCAGGGTGATAACTCGATTTGAACATTAGTTCAGTCAGGTTACTTGAATATATAACCAATGAACAAGTAACGTGACTAAAATATAGTTTAAATAGAGTTTTTTATCCTAGAAGACGAAAGGTCACAAGGTGTGACCTTTCGTCTTCCAGGATGATAACTCGATTTGAACAATATTTTAGTCAGGTTACTTAAATATATAACCAATGAACAAGTAACTTGACTAAAATATTGTTTAAATAGAGTTTTTATCCTGGAAGACGAAAGGTCACAAGGTGTGACCTTTCGTCTTCCAGGATGATAACTCAATTTAAACATTATTTTAGTCAGGTTACTTGAATATATAACCAATGAACAAGTAACTTGACTAAAATGTTGTTTAAATAGAGTTTTTTATCCTGGAAGACGAAAGGTCACAAGGTGTGACCTTTCGTATTCCAGGATGATAACTCAATTTAAACATTATTTTAGTCAGGTTACTTGAATATATAACCAATGAACAAGCAACTTGACTAAAATGTTGTTTAAATAGAGTTTTGATCCTGGAAGACGAAAGGTGACAAGGTGTGACCTTTCGTCTTCCAGGATGATAACTCGATTTGAACATTATTTTAGTCAGGTTACTTGAATATATAACCAATGAACAAGTAAGTTGACTAAAATATTGTTTAAATAGAGTTTTTATCCTAGAAAACGAAAGGTCACAAGGTGTGACCTTTCGTCTTCCAGGGTGATAACTCGATTTGAACATTAGTTCAGTCAGGTTACTTGAATATATAACCAATGAACAAGTAACGTGACTAAAATATAGTTTAAATAGAGTTTTTTTATCCTAGAAGACGAAAGGTCACAAGGTGTGACCTTTCGTCTTCCAGGATGATAACTCAATATGAACATTATTTTAATCAGGTTACTTGAATATATAACCAATGAACAAGTAACTTGATTAGAATAATGTTTAAATAGAGTTTTGATCCTGGAAGACGAAAGGTCACAAGGCGTGACCTTTCGTCTTCCAGGATGATAATTCGATTTGAACATTATTTTAGTCAGGTTACTTGAATATATAAGCAATGAACAAGTAACGTGACTAAAATATTGTTTAAATAGAGTTTTTTTATCCTGGAAGACGAAAGGTCACAAGGTGTGACCCTTCGTCTTCCAGGATGATAACTCGATTTGAACATTATTTTAGTCAGGTTACTTGAATATATAACCAATGAACAAGTAACGTGACTAAAATATGGTTTAAATAGAGTTTTTATCCTGGAAGACGAAAGGTCACAAGGTGTGACCTTTCGTCTTCCAGGATGATAACTCGATTTGAACAATATTTTAGTCAGGTTACTTGAATATATAACCAATGAACAAGTAACGTGACTAAAATATTGTTTAAATAGAGTTTTTATCCTGGAAGGCGAAAGGTCACACAGGTTACTTGAATATATAACCAATGAACAAGTAACGTGACTAAAATATTGTTTAAATAGAGTTTTTATCCTGGAAGACGAAAGGTCACAAGGTGTGACCTTTCGTCTTCCAGGATGATAACTCAATTTAAACATTATTTTAGTCAGGTTACTTGAATATATAACCAATGAACAAGTAACTTGACTAAAATATTGTTGAAATAGAGTTTTTATCCTGGAAGACGAAAGGTCACAAGGTGTGACCTTTCGTATTCCAGGATGATAACTCGATTTGAACATTATTTTAGTCAGGTTACTTGAATATATAACCAATGAACAAGTAACGTGACTAAAATATGGTTTAAATAGAGTTTTTATCCTGGAAGACGAAAGGTCACAAGGTGTGACCTTTCGTCTTCCAGGATGATAACTCGATTTGAACAATATTTTAGTCAGGTTACTTGAATATATAACCAATGAACAAGTAACTTGACTAAAATATTGTTTAAATAGAGTTTTTATCCTGGAAGACGAAAGGTCACAAGGTGTGACCTTTCGTCTTCCAGGATGATAACTCAATTTAAATATTATTTTAGTCAGGTTACTTGAATATATAACCAATGAACAAGTAACTTGACTAAAATGTTGTTTAAATAGAGTTTTGATCCTGGAAGACGAAAGGTCACAAGGTGTGACCTTTCGTCTTCCAGGATGATAACTCGATTTGAACATTATTTTAGTCAGGTTACTTGAATATATAACCAATGAACAAGTAAGTTGACTAAAATCTTGTTTAAATAGAGTTTTTATCCTAGAAGACGAAAGGTCACAAGGTGTGACCTTTCGTCTTCCAGGGTGATAACTCGATTTGAACATTAGTTCAGTCAGGTTACTTGAATATATAACCAATGAACAAGTAACGTGACTAAAATATAGTTTAAATAGAGTTTTTTATCCTAGAAGACGAAAGGTCACAAGGTGTGACCTTTCGTCTTCCAGGATGATAACTTGATTTGAACAATATTTTAGTCAGGTTACTTGAATATATAACCAATGAACAAGTAACTTGACTAAAATATTGTTGAAATAGAGTTTTTATCCTGGAAGACGAAAGGTCACAAGGTGTGACCTTTCGTCTTCCAGGATGATAACTCAATTTAAACATTATTTTAGTCAGGTTACTTGAATATATAACCAATGAACAAGTAACTTGACTAAAATGTTGTTTAAATAGAGTTTTTTATCCTGGAAGACGAAAGGTCACAAGGTGTGACCTTTCGTATTCCAGGATGATAACTCGATTTGAACATTATTTTAGTCAGGTTACTTGAATATATAACCAATGAACAAGTAACGTGACTAAAATATGGTTTAAATAGAGTTTTTATCCTGGAAGACGAAAGGTCACAAGGTGTGACCTTTCGTCTTCCAGGATGATAACTCGATTTGAACAATATTTTAGTCAGGTTACTTGAATATATAACCAATGAACAAGTAACTTGACTAAAATATTGTTTAAATAGAGTTTTTATCCTAGAAGACGAAAGGTCACAAGGTGTGACCTTTCGTCTTCCAGGGTGATAACTCGATTTGAACATTAGTTCAGTCAGGTTACTTGAATATATAACCAATGAACAAGTAACGTGACTAAAATATAGTTTAAATAGAGTTTTTTATCCTAGAAGACGAAAGGTCACAAGGTGTGACCTTTCGTCTTCCAGGATGATAACTCGATTTGAACATTATTTTAGTCAGGTTACTTGAATATATAACCAATGAACAAGTAAGTTGACTAAAATCTTGTTTAAATAGAGTTTTTATCCTAGAAGACGAAAGGTCACAAGGTGTGACCTTTCGTCTTCCAGGGTGATAACTCGATTTGAACATTAGTTCAGTCAGGTTACTTGAATATATAACCAATGAACAAGTAACGTGACTAAAATATAGTTTAAATAGAGTTTTTTATCCTAGAAGACGAAAGGTCACAAGGTGTGACCTTTCGTCTTCCAGGATGATAACTCGATTTGAACAATATTTTAGTCAGGTTACTTGAATATATAACAATGAACAAGTAACTTGACTAAAATATTGTTGAAATAGAGTTTTTATCCTGGAAGACGAAAGGTCACAAGGTGTGACCTTTCGTCTTCCAGGATGATAACTCAATTTAAACATTATTTTAGTCAGGTTACTTGAATATATAACCAATGAACAAGTAACTTGACTAAAATGTTGTTTAAATAGAGTTTTTTATCCTGGAAGACGAAAGGTCACAAGGTGTGACCTTTCGTATTCCAGGATGATAACTCGATTTGAACATTATTTTAGTCAGGTTACTTGAATATATAACCAATGAACAAGTAACGTGACTAAAATATGGTTTAAATAGAGTTTTTATCCTGGAAGACGAAAGGTCACAAGGTGTGACCTTTCGTCTTCCAGGATGATAACTCAATTTAAACATTATTTTAGCCAGGTTACTTGAATATATAACCAATGAACAAGTAACTTGACTAAAATGTTGTTTAAATAGAGTTTTTATCCTGGAAGACGAAAGGTCACAAGGTGTGACCTTTCGTCTTCCAGGATGATAACTCGATTTGAACAATATTTTAGTCAGGTTACTTGAATATATAACCAATGAACAAGTAACTTGACTAAAATATTGTTTAAATAGAGTTTTTATCCTGGAAGACGAAAGGTCACAAGGTGTGACCTTTCGTCTTCCAGGATGATAACTCAATTTAAACATTATTTTAGTCAGGTTACTTGAATATATAACCAATGAACAAGTAACTTGACTAAAATGTTGTTTAAATAGAGTTTTGATCCTGGAAGACGAAAGGTCACAAGGTGTGACCTTTCGTCTTCCAGGATGATAACTCGATTTGAACAATATTTTAGTCAGGTTACTTGAATATATAACCAATGAACAAGTAACTTGACTAAAATATTGTTTAAATAGAGTTTTTATCCTAGAAGACGAAAGGTCACAAGGTGTGACCTTTCGTCTTCCAGGGTGATAACTCGATTTGAACATTAGTTCAGTCAGGTTACTTGAATATATAACCAATGAACAAGTAACGTGACTAAAATATAGTTTAAATAGAGTTTTTTATCCTGGAAGACGAAAGGTCACAAGGTGTGACCTTTCGTCTTCCAGGATGATAACTCGATTTGAACAATATTTTAGTCAGGTTACTTGAATATATAACCAATGAACAAGTAACTTGACTAAAATATTGTTGAAATAGAGTTTTTATCCTGGAAGACGAAAGGTCACAAGGTGTGACCTTTCGTCTTCCAGGATGATAACTCAATTTAAACATTATTTTAGTCAGGTTACTTGAATATATAACCAATGAACAAGTAACTTGAC
The DNA here is from genome assembly GCF_051527215.1 of Medicago sativa. Taxonomy (NCBI): domain Eukaryota; kingdom Viridiplantae; phylum Streptophyta; class Magnoliopsida; order Fabales; family Fabaceae; genus Medicago; species Medicago sativa. Next base: position 39,133,789 of record NC_140751.1, read on the forward strand.
TAAAATGTTGTTTAAATAGAGTTTTTTATCCTGGAAGACGAAAGGTCACAAGGTGTGACCCTTCGTCTTCCAGGATGATAACTCGATTTGAACATTATTTTAGTCAGGTTACTTGAATATATAACCAATGAACAAGTAACGTGACTAAAATATGGTTTAAATAGAGTTTTTATCCTGGAAGACGAAAGGTCACAAGGTGTGACCTTTCGTCTTCCAGGATGATAACTCGATTTGAACAATATTTTAGTCAGGTTACTTGAATATATAACCAATGAACAAGTAACGTGACTAAAATATTGTTTAAATAGAGTTTTTATCCTGGAAGGCGAAAGGTCACACAGGTTACTTGAATATATAACCAATGAACAAGTAACGTGACTAAAATATTGTTTAAATAGAGTTTTTATCCTGGAAGACGAAAGGTCACAAGGTGTGACCTTTCGTCTTCCAGGATGATAACTCAATTTAAACATTATTTTAGTCAGGTTACTTGAATATATAACCAATGAACAAGTAACTTGACTAAAATGTTGTTTAAATAGAGTTTTGATCCTGGAAGACGAAAGGTCACAAGGTGTGACCATTCGTCTTCCAGGATGATAACTCGATTAGAACATTATTTTAGTCAGGTTACTTGAATATATAACCAATGAACAAGTAAGTTGACTAAAATATTGTTTAAATAGAGTTTTTATCCTAGAAGACAAAAGGTCACAAGGTGTGACCTTTCGTCTTCCAGGGTGATAACTCGATTTGAACATTAGTTCAGTCAGGTTACTTGAATATATAACCAATGAACAAGTAACGTGACTAAAATATAGTTTAAATAGAGTTTTTTATCCTAGAAGACGAAAGGTCACAAGGTGTGACCTTTCGTCTTCCAGGATGATAACTCGATTTGAACAATATTTTAGTCAGGTTACTTGAATATATAACCAATGAACAAGTAACTTGACTAAAATATTGTTGAAATAGAGTTTTTATCCTGGAAGACGAAAGGTCACAAGGTGTGACCTTTCGTATTCCAGGATGATAACTCGATTTGAACATTATTTTAGTCAGGTTACTTGAATATATAACCAATGAACAAGTAACGTGACTAAAATATGGTTTAAATAGAGTTTTTATCCTGGAAGACGAAAGGTCACAAGGTGTGACCTTTCGTCTTCCAGGATGATAACTCGATTTGAACAATATTTTAGTCAGGTTACTTGAATATATAACCAATGAACAAGTAACTTGACTAAAATATTGTTTAAATAGAGTTTTTATCCTGGAAGACGAAAGGTCACAAGGTGTGACCTTTCGTCTTCCAGGATGATAACTCAATTTAAATATTATTTTAGTCAGGTTACTTGAATATATAACCAATGAACAAGTAACTTGACTAAAATGTTGTTTAAATAGAGTTTTGATCCTGGAAGACGAAAGGTCACAAGGTGTGACCTTTCGTCTTCCAGGATGATAACTCGATTTGAACATTATTTTAGTCAGGTTACTTGAATATATAACCAATGAACAAGTAAGTTGACTAAAATCTTGTTTAAATAGAGTTTTTATCCTAGAAGACGAAAGGTCACAAGGTGTGACCTTTCGTCTTCCAGGGTGATAACTCGATTTGAACATTAGTTCAGTCAGGTTACTTGAATATATAACCAATGAACAAGTAACGTGACTAAAATATAGTTTAAATAGAGTTTTTTATCCTAGAAGACGAAAGGTCACAAGGTGTGACCTTTCGTCTTCCAGGATGATAACTCGATTTGAACAATATTTTAGTCAGGTTACTTGAATATATAACCAATGAACAAGTAACTTGACTAAAATATTGTTGAAATAGAGTTTTTATCCTGGAAGACGAAAGGTCACAAGGTGTGACCTTTCGTCTTCCAGGATGATAACTCAATTTAAACATTATTTTAGTCAGGTTACTTGAATATATAACCAATGAACAAGTAACTTGACTAAAATGTTGTTTAAATAGAGTTTTTTATCCTGGAAGACGAAAGGTCACAAGGTGTGACCTTTCGTATTCCAGGATGATAACTCGATTTGAACATTATTTTAGTCAGGTTACTTGAATATATAACCAATGAACAAGTAACGTGACTAAAATATGGTTTAAATAGAGTTTTTATCCTGGAAGACGAAAGGTCACAAGGTGTGACCTTTCGTCTTCCAGGATGATAACTCGATTTGAACAATATTTTAGTCAGGTTACTTGAATATATAACCAATGAACAAGTAACTTGACTAAAATATTGTTTAAATAGAGTTTTTATCCTAGAAGACGAAAGGTCACAAGGTGTGACCTTTCGTCTTCCAGGGTGATAACTCGATTTGAACATTAGTTCAGTCAGGTTACTTGAATATATAACCAATGAACAAGTAACGTGACTAAAATATAGTTTAAATAGAGTTTTTTATCCTAGAAGACGAAAGGTCACAAGGTGTGACCTTTCGTCTTCCAGGATGATAACTCGATTTGAACATTATTTTAGTCAGGTTACTTGAATATATAACCAATGAACAAGTAAGTTGACTAAAATCTTGTTTAAATAGAGTTTTTATCCTAGAAGACGAAAGGTCACAAGGTGTGACCTTTCGTCTTCCAGGGTGATAACTCGATTTGAACATTAGTTCAGTCAGGTTACTTGAATATATAACCAATGAACAAGTAACGTGACTAAAATATAGTTTAAATAGAGTTTTTTATCCTAGAAGACGAAAGGTCACAAGGTGTGACCTTTCGTCTTCCAGGATGATAACTCGATTTGAACAATATTTTAGTCAGGTTACTTGAATATATAACAATGAACAAGTAACTTGACTAAAATATTGTTGAAATAGAGTTTTTATCCTGGAAGACGAAAGGTCACAAGGTGTGACCTTTCGTCTTCCAGGATGATAACTCAATTTAAACATTATTTTAGTCAGGTTACTTGAATATATAACCAATGAACAAGTAACTTGACTAAAATGTTGTTTAAATAGAGTTTTTTATCCTGGAAGACGAAAGGTCACAAGGTGTGACCTTTCGTATTCCAGGATGATAACTCGATTTGAACATTATTTTAGTCAGGTTACTTGAATATATAACCAATGAACAAGTAACGTGACTAAAATATGGTTTAAATAGAGTTTTTATCCTGGAAGACGAAAGGTCACAAGGTGTGACCTTTCGTCTTCCAGGATGATAACTCAATTTAAACATTATTTTAGCCAGGTTACTTGAATATATAACCAATGAACAAGTAACTTGACTAAAATGTTGTTTAAATAGAGTTTTTATCCTGGAAGACGAAAGGTCACAAGGTGTGACCTTTCGTCTTCCAGGATGATAACTCGATTTGAACAATATTTTAGTCAGGTTACTTGAATATATAACCAATGAACAAGTAACTTGACTAAAATATTGTTTAAATAGAGTTTTTATCCTGGAAGACGAAAGGTCACAAGGTGTGACCTTTCGTCTTCCAGGATGATAACTCAATTTAAACATTATTTTAGTCAGGTTACTTGAATATATAACCAATGAACAAGTAACTTGACTAAAATGTTGTTTAAATAGAGTTTTGATCCTGGAAGACGAAAGGTCACAAGGTGTGACCTTTCGTCTTCCAGGATGATAACTCGATTTGAACAATATTTTAGTCAGGTTACTTGAATATATAACCAATGAACAAGTAACTTGACTAAAATATTGTTTAAATAGAGTTTTTATCCTAGAAGACGAAAGGTCACAAGGTGTGACCTTTCGTCTTCCAGGGTGATAACTCGATTTGAACATTAGTTCAGTCAGGTTACTTGAATATATAACCAATGAACAAGTAACGTGACTAAAATATAGTTTAAATAGAGTTTTTTATCCTGGAAGACGAAAGGTCACAAGGTGTGACCTTTCGTCTTCCAGGATGATAACTCGATTTGAACAATATTTTAGTCAGGTTACTTGAATATATAACCAATGAACAAGTAACTTGACTAAAATATTGTTGAAATAGAGTTTTTATCCTGGAAGACGAAAGGTCACAAGGTGTGACCTTTCGTCTTCCAGGATGATAACTCAATTTAAACATTATTTTAGTCAGGTTACTTGAATATATAACCAATGAACAAGTAACTTGACTAAAATGTTGTTTAAATAGAGTTTTTTATCCTGGAAGACGAAAGGTCACAAGGTGTGACCTTTCGTATTCCAGGATGATAACTCGATTTGAACATTATTTTAGTCAGGTTACTTGAATATATAACCAATGAACAAGTAACGTGACTAAAATATGGTTTAAATAGAGTTTTTATCCTGGAAGACGAAAGGTCACAAGGTGTGACCTTTCGTCTTCCAGGATGATAACTCAATTTAAACATTATTTTAGCCAGGTTACTTGAATATATAACCAATGAACAAGTAACTTGACTAAAATGTTGTTTAAATAGAGTTTTTATCCTGGAAGACGAAAGGTCACAAGGTGTGACCTTTCGTCTTCCAGGATTATAACTCGATTTGAACAATATTTTAGTCAGGTTACTTGAATATATAACCAATGAACAAGTAACTTGACTAAAATATTGTTTAAATAGAGTTTTTCTCCTGGAAGACGAAAGGTCACAAGGTGTGACCTTTCGTCTTCCAGGATGATAACTCGATTTGAACAATATTTTAGTCAGGTTACTTGAATATATAACCAATGAACAAGTAACTTGACTAAAATATTGTTTAAATAGAGTTTTTATCCTGGAAGACGAAAGGTCACAAGGTGTGACCTTTCGTCTTCCAGGATGATAACTCAATTTAAACATTATTTTAGTCAGGTTACTTGAATATATAACCAATGAACAAGTAACTTGACTAAAATGTTGTTTAAATAGAGTTTTGATCCTGGAAGACGAAAGGTCACAAGGTGTGACCTTTCGTCTTCCAGGATGATAACTCGATTTGAACATTATTTTAGTCAGGTTACTTGAATATATAACCAATGAACAAGTAAGTTGACTAAAATATAGTTTAAATAGAGTTTTTATCCTAGAAGACGAAAGGTCACAAGGTGTGACCTTTCGTGTTCCAGGATGATAACTCAATATGAACATTATTTTAATCAGGTTACTTGAATATATAACCAATGAACAAGTAACTTGATTAGAATAATGTTTAAATAGAGTTTTGATCCTGGAAGACGAAAGGTCACAAGGTGTGACCTTTCGTCTTCCAGGATGATAATTCGATTTGAACATTATTTTAGTCAGGTTACTTGAATATATAACCAATGAACAAGTAACTTGACTAAAATATTGTTTAAATAGAGTTTTGATCCTGGAAGACGAAAGGTCACAAGGTGTGACCTTTCGTCTTCCAGGATGATAACTCGATTTGAACATTATTTTAGTGTGGTTACTTGAATATATAACCAATGAACAAGTAACGTGACTAAAATATTGTTTAAATAGAGTTTTTTATCCTGGAAGACGAAAGGTCACCTTCGTCTTCCAGGATGATAACTCGATTTGAACATTATTTTAGTCAGGTTACTTGAATATATAACCAATGAACAAGTAACGTGACTAAAATATGGTTTAAATAGAGTTTTTATCCTGGAAGACGAAAGGTCACAAGGTGTGACCTTTCGTCTTCCAGGATGATAACTCAATTTAAACATTATTTTAGCCAGGTTACTTGAATATATAACCAATGAACAAGTAACTTGACTAAAATGTTGTTTAAATAGAGTTTTTATCCTGGAAGACGAAAGGTCACAAGGTGTGACCTTTCGTCTTCCAGGATTATAACTCGATTTGAACAATATTTTAGTCAGGTTACTTGAATATATAACCAATGAACAAGTAACTTGACTAAAATATTGTTTAAATAGAGTTTTTCTCCTGGAAGACGAAAGGTCACAAGGTGTGACCTTTCGTCTTCCAGGATGATAACTCGATTTGAACAATATTTTAGTCAGGTTACTTGAATATATAACCAATGAACAAGTAACTTGACTAAAATATTGTTTAAATAGAGTTTTTATCCTGGAAGACGAAAGGTCACAAGGTGTGACCTTTCGTCTTCCAGGATGATAACTCAATTTAAACATTATTTTAGTCAGGTTACTTGAATATATAACCAATGAACAAGTAACTTGACTAAAATGTTGTTTAAATAGAGTTTTGATCCTGGAAGACGAAAGGTCACAAGGTGTGACCTTTCGTCTTCCAGGATGATAACTCGATTTGAACATTATTTTAGTCAGGTTACTTGAATATATAACCAATGAACAAGTAAGTTGACTAAAATATAGTTTAAATAGAGTTTTTATCCTAGAAGACGAAAGGTCACAAGGTGTGACCTTTCGTGTTCCAGGATGATAACTCAATATGAACATTATTTTAATCAGGTTACTTGAATATATAACCAATGAACAAGTAACTTGATTAGAATAATGTTTAAATAGAGTTTTGATCCTGGAAGACGAAAGGTCACAAGGTGTGACCTTTCGTCTTCCAGGATGATAATTCGATTTGAACATTATTTTAGTCAGGTTACTTGAATATATAACCAATGAACAAGTAACTTGACTAAAATATTGTTTAAATAGAGTTTTGATCCTGGAAGACGAAAGGTCACAAGGTGTGACCTTTCGTCTTCCAGGATGATAACTCGATTTGAACATTATTTTAGTCTGGTTACTTGAATATATAACCAATGAACAAGTAACGTGACTAAAATATTGTTTAAATAGAGTTTTTTATCCTGGAAGACGAAAGGTCACCTTCGTCTTCCAGGATGATAACTCGATTTGAACATTATTTTAGTCAGGTTACTTGAATATATAACCAATGAACAAGTAACGTGACTAAAATATGGTTTAAATAGAGTTTTTATCCTGGAAGACGAAAGGTCACAAGGTGTGACCTTTCGTCTTCCAGGATGATAACTCGATTTGAACAATATTTTAGTCAGGTTACTTGAATATATAACCAATGAACAAGTAACTTGACCAAAATATTGTTTAAATAGAGTTTTTATCCTGGAAGACGAATGGTCACAAGGTGTGACCTTTCGTCTTCCAGGATGATAACTCAATTTAAACATTATTTTAGTCAGGTTACTTGAATATATAACCAATGAACAAGTAACTTGACTAAAATGTTGTTTAAATAGAGTTTTGATCCTGGATGACGAAAGGTCACAAGGGGTGACCTTTCGTCTTCCAGGATGATAACTCGATTTGAACATTATTTTAGTCAGGTTACTTGAATATATAACCAATGAACAAGTAAGTTGACTAAAATATTGTTTAAATAGAGTTTTATCCTAGAAGACGAAAGGTCACAAGGTGTGACCTTTCGTCTTCCAGGGTGATAACTCGATTTGAACATTAGTTCAGTCAGGTTACTTGAATATATAACCAATGAACAAGTAACGTGACTAAAATATAGTTTAAATAGAGTTTTTTTATCCTAGAAGACGAAAGGTCACAAGGTGTGACCTTTCGTCTTCCAGGATGATAACTCAATATAAACATTATTTTAATCAGGTTACTTGAATATATAACCAATGAACAAGTAACTTGATTAGAATAATGTTTAAATAGAGTTTTGATCCTGGAATACGAAAGGTCACAAGGTGTGACCTTTCGTCTTCCAGGATGATAACTCAATTTAAACATTATTTTAGTTAGGTTACTTGAATATATAACCAATGAACAAGTAACTTGACTAAAATGTTGTTTAAATAGAGTTTTGATCCTGGATGACGAAAGGTCACAAGGGGTGACCTTTCGTCTTCCAGGATGATAACTCGATTTGAACATTATTTTAGTCAGGTTACTTGAATATATAACCAATGAACAAGTAAGTTGACTAAAATATTGTTTAAATAGAGTTTTATCCTAGAAGACGAAAGGTCACAAGGTGTGACCTTTCGTCTTCCAGGGTGATAACTCGATTTGAACATTAGTTCAGTCAGGTTACTTGAATATATAACCAATGAACAAGTAACTTGACTAAAATATTGTTTAAATAGAGTTTTGATCCTGGAAGACGAAAGGTCACAAGGTGTGACCTTTCGTCTTCCAGGATGATAACTCGATTTGAACAATATTTTAGTCAGGTTACTTGAATATATAACCAATGAACAAGTAACTTGACTAAAATATTGTTTAAATAGAGTTTTCATCCTGGAAGACGAAAGGTCACATTGAATATATAACCAATGAACAAGTAACTTGACTAAAATGTTGTTTAAATAGAGTTTTTTATCCTGGAAGACGAAAGGTCACAAGGTGTGACCTTTCGTCTTCCAGGATGATAACTCGATTTGAACATTATTTTAGTCAGGTTACTTGAATATATAACCAATGAACAAGTAACGTGACTAAAATATGGTTTAAATAGAGTTTTTATCCTGGAAGACGAAAGGCCACAAGGTGTGACCTTTCGTCTTCCAGGATGATAACTCGATTTGAACAATATTTTAGTCAGGTTACTTGAATATATAACCAATGAACAAGTAACTTGACTAAAATGTTGTTTAAATAGAGTTTTGATCCTGGAAGACGAAAGGTCATAAGGTGTGACCTTTCGTCTTCCAGGATCATAACTCGATTTGAACATTATTTTAGTCAGGTTACTTGAATATATAACCAATGAACAAGTAAGTTGACTAAAATATTGTTTAAATAGAGTTTTTATCCTAGAAGACGAAAGGTCACAAGGTGTGACCTTTCGTCTTCAAGGGTGATAACTCGATTTGAACATTAGTTCAGTCAGGTTACTTGAATATATAACCAATGAACAAGTAACGTGACTAAAATATAGTTTAAATAGAGTTTTTTTATCCTAGAAGACGAAAGGTCACAAGGTGTGACCTTTCGTCTTCCAGGATGATAACTCAATATGAACATTATTTTAATCAGGTTACTTGAATATATAACCAATGAACAAGTAACTTGATTAGAATAATGTTTAAATAGAGTTTTGATCCAGGAAGACGAAAGGTCACAAGGTGTGACCTTTCGTCTTCCAGGATGATAACTCGATTTGAACATTATTTTAGTCAGGTTACTTGAATATATAACCAATGAACAAGTAACTTGACTAAAATATTGTTTAAATAGAGTTTTGATCCTGGAAGACGAAAGGTCCCAAGGTGCGACCTTTCGTCTTCCAGGATGATAACTCGATTTGAACATTATTTTAGTCAGGTTACTTGAATATATAACCAATGAACAAGTAACCTAACAAAAATATTGTTTAAATACAGTTTTTATCCTAGAAGACGAAAGGTCACAAGGTGTGACCTTTCGTCTTCCAGGATGAAAACTCAATTAAACATTATTTTAGTCAGGTTACTTGAATATATGACCAATGAACAAGTAACTTGACTAAAATGTTGTTTAAATAGAGTTTTGATCCTGGAAGAAGAAAGGTCACAAGGTGTGACCTTTCGTCTTCCAGGATGATAACTCGGTTTGAACATTATTTTAGTCAGGTTACTTGAATATATAACCAATGAACAAGTAAGTTGACTAAAATATTGTTTAAATAGAGTTTTATCCTAGAAGACGAAAGGTCACAAGGTGTGACCTTTCGTCTTCCAGGGTGATAACTCGATTTGAACATTAGTTCAGTCAGGTTACTTGAATATATAACCAATGAACAAGTAACTTGACTAAAATATTGTTTAAATAGAGTTTTGATCCTGGAAGACGAAAGGTCACAAGGTGTGACCTTTCGTCTTCCAGGATGATAACTCGATTTGAACAATATTTTAGTCAGGTTACTTGAATATATAACCAATGAACAAGTAACTTGACTAAAATATTGTTTAAATAGAGTTTTCATCCTGGAAGACGAAAGGTCACATTGAATATATAACCAATGAACAAGTAACTTGACTAAAATGTTGTTTAAATAGAGTTTTTTATCCTGGAAGACGAAAGGTCACAAGGTGTGACCTTTCGTCTTCCAGGATGATAACTCGATTTGAACATTATTTTAGTCAGGTTACTTGAATATATAACCAATGAACAAGTAACGTGACTAAAATATGGTTTAAATAGAGTTTTTATCCTGGAAGACGAAAGGCCACAAGGTGTGACCTTTCGTCTTCCAGGATGATAACTCGATTTGAACAATATTTTAGTCAGGTTACTTGAATATATAACCAATGAACAAGTAACTTGACTAAAATGTTGTTTAAATAGAGTTTTGATCCTGGAAGACGAAAGGTCATAAGGTGTGACCTTTCGTCTTCCAGGATCATAACTCGATTTGAACATTATTTTAGTCAGGTTACTTGAATATATAACCAATGAACAAGTAAGTTGACTAAAATATTGTTTAAATAGAGTTTTTATCCTAGAAGACGAAAGGTCACAAGGTGTGACCTTTCGTCTTCAAGGGTGATAACTCGATTTGAACATTAGTTCAGTCAGGTTACTTGAATATATAACCAATGAACAAGTAACGTGACTAAAATATAGTTTAAATAGAGTTTTTTTATCCTAGAAGACGAAAGGTCACAAGGTGTGACCTTTCGTCTTCCAGGATGATAACTCAATATGAACATTATTTTAATCAGGTTACTTGAATATATAACCAATGAACAAGTAACTTGATTAGAATAATGTTTAAATAGAGTTTTGATCCAGGAAGACGAAAGGTCACAAGGTGTGACCTTTCGTCTTCCAGGATGATAACTCGATTTGAACATTATTTTAGTCAGGTTACTTGAATATATAACCAATGAACAAGTAACTTGACTAAAATATTGTTTAAATAGAGTTTTGATCCTGGAAGACGAAAGGTCCCAAGGTGCGACCTTTCGTCTTCCAGGATGATAACTCGATTTGAACATTATTTTAGTCAGGTTACTTGAATATATAACCAATGAACAAGTAACCTAACAAAAATATTGTTTAAATACAGTTTTTATCCTAGAAGACGAAAGGTCACAAGGTGTGACCTTTCGTCTTCCAGGATGAAAACTCAATTAAACATTATTTTAGTCAGGTTACTTGAATATATGACCAATGAACAAGTAACTTGACTAAAATGTTGTTTAAATAGAGTTTTGATCCTGGAAGAAGAAAGGTCACAAGGTGTGACCTTTCGTCTTCCAGGATGATAACTCGGTTTGAACATTATTTTAGTCAGGTTACTTGAATATATAACCAATGAACAAGTAAGTTGACTAAAATATTGTTTAAATAGAGTTTTTATCCTAGAAGACGAAAGGTCACAAGGTGTGACCTTTCGTCTTCCAGGGTGATAACTCGATTTGAACATTAGTTTAGTCAGGTTACTTGAATATATAACCAATGAACAAGTAACGTGACTAAAATATGGTTTAAATAGAGTTTTTATCCTGGAAGACGAAAGGCCACAAGGTGTGACCTTTCGTCTTCCAGGATGATAACTCGATTTGAACAATATTTTAGTCAGGTTACTTGAATATATAACCAATGAACAAGTAACTTGACTAAAATGTTGTTTAAATAGAGTTTTGATCCTGGAAGACGAAAGGTCATAAGGTGTGACCTTTCGTCTTCCAGGATGATAACTCGATTTGAACATTATTTTAGTCAGGTTACTTGAATATATAACCAATGAACAAGTAAGTTGACTAAAATATTGTTTAAATAGAGTTTTTATCCTAGAAGACGAAAGGTCACAAGGTGTGACCTTTCGTCTTCAAGGGTGATAACTCGATTTGAACATTAGTTCAGTCAGGTTACTTGAATATATAACCAATGAACAAGTAACGTGACTAAAATATAGTTTAAATAGAGTTTTTTTATCCTAGAAGACGAAAGGTCACAAGGTGTGACCTTTCGTCTTCCAGGATGATAACTCAATATGAACATTATTTTAATCAGGTTACTTGAATATATAACCAATGAACAAGTAACTTGATTAGAATAATGTTTAAATAGAGTTTTGATCCAGGAAGACGAAAGGTCACAAGGTGTGACCTTTCGTCTTCCAGGATGATAACTCGATTTGAACATTATTTTAGTCAGGTTACTTGAATATATAACCAATGAACAAGTAACTTGACTAAAATATTGTTTAAATAGGGTTTTTATCCTGGAAGACGAAAGGTCACAAGGTGTGACCTTTCGTCTTCCAGGATGATAACTCGATTTGAACATTATTTTAGTCAGGTTACTTGAATATATAACCAATGAACAAGTAACGTGACTAAAATATGGTTTAAATAGAGTTTTTATCCTGGAAGACGAAAGGTCACAAGGTGTGACCTTTCGTCTTCCAGGATGATAACTCGATTTGAACAATATTTTAGTCAGGTTACTTGAATATATAACCAATGAACAAGTAACTTGACTAAAATATTGTTTAAATAGAGTTTTTATCCTGGAAGACGAAAGGTCACAAGGTGTGACCTTTCGTCTTCCAGGATGATAACTCAATTTAAATATTATTTTAGTCAGGTTACTTGAATATATAACCAATGAACAAGTAACTTGACTAAAATGTTGTTTAAATAGAGTTTTGATCCTGGAAGACGAAAGGTCACAAGGTGTGACCTTTCGTCTTCCAGGATGATAACTCGATTTGAACATTATTTTAGTCATGTTACTTGAATATATAACCAATGAACAAGTAACTTGACTAAAATATTGTTTAAATACAGTTTTTATCCTAGAAGACGAAAGGTCACAAGGTGTGACCTTTCGTCTTCCAGGATGTTAACTCAATTAAACATTATTTTAGTCAGGTTACTTGAATATATAACCAATGAACAAGTAACTTGACTAAAATGTTGTTTAAATAGAGTTTCGATCCTGGAAGACGAAATGTCACAAGGTGTGACCTTTCGTCTTCCAGGATGATAACTCGGTTTGAACATTATTTTAGTCAGGTTACTTGAATATATAACCAATGAACAAGTAAGTTGACTAAAATATTGTTTAAATAGAGTTTTTATCCTAGAAGACGAAAGGTCACAAGGTGTGACCTTTCGTCTTCCAGGGTGATAACTCGATTTGAACATTAGTTCAGTCAGGTTACTTGAATATATAACCAATGAACAAGTAACATGACTAAAATATAGTTTAAATAGAGTTTTTTATCCTAGAAGACGAAAGGTCACAAGGTGTGACCTTTCGTCTTCCAGGATGATAACTCAATATGAACATTATTTTAATCAGGTTACTTGACTATATAACCAATGAACAAGTAACTTGATTAGAATAATGTTTAAATAGAGTTTTGATCCTGGAAGACGAAAGGTCACAAGGTGTGACCTTTCGTCTTCCAGGATGATAACTCGATTTGAACAATATTTTAGTCAGGTTACTTGAATATATAACCAATGAACAAGTAACTTGACTAAAATATTGGTTAAATAGAGTTTTTATCCTGGAAGACGAAAGGTCACAAGGTGTGACCTTTCGTCTTCCAGGATGATAACTCAATTTAAACATTATTTTAGTCAGGTTACTTGAATATATAACCAATGAACAAGTAACTTGACTACAATGTTGTTTAAATAGAGTTTTGATCCTGGAAGACGAAAGGTCACAAGGTGTGACCTTTCGTCTTCCTGGATGATAACTCGATTTGAACATTATTTTAGTCAGGTTACTTGAATATATAACCAATGAACAAGTAAGTTGACTAAAATATTGTTTAAATAGAGTTTTTATCCTAGAAGACGAAAGGTCACAAGGTGTGACCTTTCGTCTTCCAGGGTGATAACTCGATTTGAACATTAGTTCAGTCAGGTTACTTGAATATATAACCAATGAACAAGTAACGTGACTAAAATATAGTTTAAATAGAGTTTTTTTATCCTAGAAGACGAAAGGTCACAAGGTGTGACCTTTCGTCTTCCAGGATGATAACTCAATATGAACATTATTTTAATCAGGTTACTTGAATATATAACCAATGAACAAGTAACTTGACTAAAATGTTGTTTAAATAGAGTTTTGATCCTGGAAGACGAAAGGTCACAAGGTGTGACCTTTCGTCTTCCAGGATGATAACTCGATTTGAACATTATTTTAGTCAGGTTACTTGAATATATAACCAATGAACAAGTAAGTTGACTAAAATATTGTTTAAATAGAGTTTTTTATCCTAGAAGACGAAAGGTCACAAGGTGTGACCTTTCGTCTTCCAGGATGATAACTCAATATGAACATTATTTTAATCAGGTTACTTGAATATATAACCAATGAACAAGTAACTTGATTAGAATAATGTTTAAATAGAGTTTTGATCCTGGAAGACGAAAGGTCACAAGGTGTGACCTTTCGTCTTCCAGGATGATAACTCGATTTGAACATTATTTTAGTCAGGTTACTTGAATATATAACCAATGACCAAGTAACTTGACTAAAATATTGTTTAAAAAGAGTTTTGATCCTGGAAGACGAAAGGTCACAAGGTGTGACCTTTCGTCTTCCAGGATGATAACTCGATTTGAACATTATTTTAGTCTGGTTACTTGAATATATAACCAATGAACAAGTAACGTGACTAAAATATTGTTTAAATAGAGTTTTTTATCCTGGAAGACGAAAGGTCACAAGGTGTGACCTTTCGTCTTCCAGGATGATAACTCGATTTGAACATTATTTTAGTCAGGTTACTTGAATATATAACCAATGAACAAGTAACGTGACTAAAATATGGTTTAAATAGAGTTTTTATCCTGGAAGACGAAAGGTCACAAGCTGTGACCTTTCGTCTTCCAGGATGATAACTCGATTTGAACAATATTTTAGTCAGGTTACTTGAATATATAACCAATGAACAAGTAACGTGACTAAAATATTGTTTAAATAGAGTTTTTATCCTGGAAGACGAAAGGTCACAAGGTGTGACCTTTCGTCTTCCAGGATGATAACTCAATTTAAATATTATTTTAGTCAGGTTACTTGAATATATAACCAATGAACAAGTAACTTGACTAAAATGTTGTTTAAATAGAGTTTTGATCCTGGAAGACGAAAGGTCACAAGGTGTGACCTTTCGTCTTCCAGGATGATAACTCGATTTGAACATTATTTTAGTCATGTTACTTGAATATATAACCAATGAACAAGTAACTTGACTAAAATATTGTTTAAATACAGTTTTTATCCTAGAAGACGAAAGGTCACAAGGTGTGACCTTTCGTCTTCCAGGATGTTAACTCAATTAATTATTATTTTAGTCAGGTTACTTGAATATATAACCAATGAACAAGTAACTTGACTAAAATGTTGTTTAAATAGAGTTTTGATCCTGGAAGACGAAAGGTCACAAGGTGTGACCTTTCGTCTTCCAGGATGATAACTCGGTTTGAACATTATTTTAGTCAGGTTACTTGAATATATAACCAATGAACAAGTAAGTTGACTAAAATATTGTTTAAATAGAGTTTTTATCCTAGAAGACGAAAGGTCACAAGGTGTGACCTTTCGTCTTCCAGGGTGATAACTCGATTTGAACATTAGTTCAGTCAGGTTACTTGAATATATAACCAATGAACAAGTAACATGACTAAAATATAGTTTAAATAGAGTTTTTTATCCTAGAAGACGAAAGGTCACAAGGTGTGACCTTTCGTCTTCCAGGATGATAACTCAATATGAACATTATTTTAATCAGGTTACTTGACTATATAACCAATGAACAAGTAACTTGATTAGAATAATGTTTAAATAGAGTTTTGATCCTGGAAGACGAAAGGTCACAAGGTGTGACCTTTCGTCTTCCAGGATGATAACTCGATTTGAACAATATTTTAGTCAGGTTACTTGAATATATAACCAATGAACAAGTAACTTGACTAAAATATTGGTTAAATAGAGTTTTTATCCTGGAAGACGAAAGGTCACAAGGTGTGACCTTTCGTCTTCCAGGATGATAACTCAATTTAAACATTATTTTAGTCAGGTTACTTGAATAAATAACCAATGAACAAGTAACTTGACCACAATGTTGTTTAAATAGAGTTTTGATCCTGGAAGACGAAAGGTCACAAGGTGTGACCTTTCGTCTTCCAGGATGATAACTCGATTTGAACATTATTTTAGTCAGGTTACTTGAATATATAACCAATGAACAAGTAAGTTGACTAAAATATTGTTTAAATAGAGTTTTTATCCTAGAAGACGAAAGGTCACAAGGTGTGACCTTTCGTCTTCCAGGGTGATAACTCGATTTGAACATTAGTTCAGTCAGGTTACTTGAATATATAACCAATGAACAAGTAACGTGACTAAAATATAGTTTAAATAGAGTTTTTTTATCCTAGAAGACGAAAGGTCACAAGGTGTGACCTTTCGTCTTCCAGGATGATAACTCAATATGAACATTATTTTAATCAGGTTACTTGAATATATAACCAATGAACAAGTAACTTGACTAAAATATTGTTTAAATAGAGTTTTTTATCCTGGAAGACGAAAGGTCACAAGGTGTGACCTTTCGTCTTCCAGGATGATAACTCGATTTGAACATTATTTTAGTCAGGTTACTTGAATATATAACCAATGAACAAGTAACGTGACTAAAATATGGTTTAAATAGAGTTTTTATCCTGAAAGACGAAAGGTCACAAGGTGTGACCTTTCGTCTTCCAGGATGATAACTCGATTTGAACAATATTTTAGTCAGGTTACTTGAATATATAACCAATGAACAAGTAACTTGACTAAAATATTGTTTAAATAGAGTTTTTATCCTGGAAGACGAAAGGTCACAAGGTGTGACCTTTCGTCTTCCAGGATGATAACTCAATTTAAATATTATTTTAGTCAGGTTACTTGAATATATAACCAATGAACAAGTAACTTGACTAAAATGTTGTTTAAATA
Organism: Medicago sativa; assembly: GCF_051527215.1. Lineage (NCBI taxonomy): Eukaryota > Viridiplantae > Streptophyta > Magnoliopsida > Fabales > Fabaceae > Medicago > Medicago sativa. The sequence goes on from NC_140751.1 coordinate 39,150,621, forward strand.
GTGTTTTGATCCTGGAAGACGAAAGGTCACAAGGTGTGACCTTTCGTCTTCCAGGATGATAACTCGATTTGAACATTATTTTAGTCATGTTACTTGAATATATAACCAATGAACAAGTAACTTGACTAAAATATTGTTTAAATACAGTTTTTATCCTAGAAGACGAAAGGTCACAAGGTGTGACCTTTCGTCTTCCAGGATGTTAACTCAATTAAACATTATTTTAGTCAGGTTACTTGAATATATAACCAATGAACAAGTAACTTGACTAAAATGTTGTTTAAATAGAGTTTTGATCCTGGAAGACGAAAGGTCACAAGGTGTGACCTTTCGTCTTCCAGGATGATAACTCGGTTTGAACATTATTTTAGTCAGGTTACTTGAATATATAACCAATGAACAAGTAAGTTGACTAAAATATTGTTTAAATAGAGTTTTTATCCTAGAAGACGAAAGGTCACAAGGTGTGACCTTTCGTCTTCCAGGGTGATAACTCGATTTGAACATTAGTTCAGTCAGGTTACTTGAATATATAACCAATGAACAAGTAACATGACTAAAATATAGTTTAAATAGAGTTTTTTATCCTAGAAGACGAAAGGTCACAAGGTGTGACCTTTCGTCTTCCAGGATGATAACTCGATTTGAACAATATTTTAGTCAGGTTACTTGAATATATAACCAATGAACAAGTAACTTGACTAAAATATTGGTTAAATAGAGTTTTTATCCTGGAAGACGAAAGGTCACAAGGTGTGACCTTTCGTCTTCCAGGATGATAACTCAATTTAAACATTATTTTAGTCAGGTTACTTGAATATATAACCAATGAACAAGTAACTTGACTACAATGTTGTTTAAATAGAGTTTTGATCCTGGAAGACGAAAGGTCACAAGGTGTGACCTTTCGTCTTCCAGGATGATAACTCGATTTGAACATTATTTTAGTCAGGTTACTTGAATATAAAACCAATGAACAAGTAAGTTGACTAAAATATTGTTTAAATAGAGTTTTTATCCTAGAAGACGAAAGGTCACAAGGTGTGACCTTTCGTCTTCCAGGGTGATAACTCGATTTGAACATTAGTTCAGTCAGGTTACTTGAATATATAACCAATGAACAAGTAACGTGACTAAAATATAGTTTAAATAGAGTTTTTTTATCCTAGAAGACGAAAGGTCACAAGGTGTGACCTTTCGTCTTCCAGGATGATAACTCAATATGAACATTATTTTAATCAGGTTACTTGAATATATAACCAATGAACAAGTAACTTGACTAAAATGTTGTTTAAATAGAGTTTTGATCCTGGAAGACGAAAGGTCACAAGGTGTGACCTTTCGTCTTCCAGGATGATAACTCGATTTGAACATTATTTTAGTCAGGTTACTTGAATATATAACCAATGAACAAGTAAGTTGACTAAAATATTGTTTAAATAGAGTTTTTATCCTAGAAGACGAAAGGTTACAAGGTGTGACCTTTCGTCTTCAAGGGTGATAACTCGATTTGAACATTAGTTCAGTCAGGTTACTTGAATATATAACCAATGAACAAGTAACGTGACTAAAATATAGTTTAAATAGAGTTTTTATCCTAGAAGACGAAAGGTCACAAGGTGTGACCTTTCGTCTTCCAGGGTGATAACTCGATTTGAACATTAGTTCAGTCAGGTTACTTGAATATATAACCAATGAACAAGTAACGTGACTAAAATATAGTTTAAATAGAGTTTTTTATCCTAGAAGACGAAAGGTCACAAGGTGTGACCTTTCGTCTTCCAGGATGATAACTCGATTTGAACAATATTTTAGTCAGGTTACTTGAATATATAACCAATGAACAAGTAACTTGACTAAAATATTGTTTAAATAGAGTTTTCATCCTGGAAGACGAAAGGTCACATTGAATATATAACCAATGAACAAGTAACTTGACTAAAATGTTGTTTAAATAGAGTTTTTTATCCTGGAAGACGAAAGGTCACAAGGTGTGACCTTTAGTCTTCCAGGATGATAACTCGATTTGAACATTATTTTAGTCAGGTTACTTGAATATATAACCAATGAACAAGTAACGTGACTAAAATATGGTTTAAATAGAGTTTTTATCCTGGAAGACGAAAGGCCACAAGATGTGACCTTTCGTCTTCCAGGATGATAACTCGATTTGAACAATATTTTAGTCAGGTTACTTGAATATATAACCAATGAACAAGTAACTTGAATAAAATGTTGTTTAAATAGAGTTTTGATCCTGGAAGACGAAAGGTCATAAGGTGTGACCTTTCGTCTTCCAGGATGATAACTCGATTTGAACATTATTTTAGTCAGGTTACTTGAATATATAACCAATGAACAAGTAAGTTGACTAAAATATTGTTTAAATAGAGTTTTTATCCTAGAAGACGAAAGGTCACAAGGTGTGACCTTTCGTCTTCAAGGGTGATAACTCGATTTGAACATTAGTTCAGTCAGGTTACTTGAATATATAACCAATGAACAAGTAACGTGACTAAAATATAGTTTAAATAGAGTTTTTTTATCCTAGAAGACGAAAGGTCACAAGGTGTGACCTTTCGTCTTCCAGGATGATAACTCAATATGAACATTATTTTAATCAGGTTACTTGAATATATAACCAATGAACAAGTAACTTGACTAAAATGTTGTTTAAATAGAGTTTTGATCCTGGAAGACGAAAGGTCACAAGGTGTGACCTTTCGTCTTCCAGGATGATAACTCGATTTGAACATTATTTTAGTCAGGTTACTTGAATATATAACCAATGAACAAGTAAGTTGACTAAAATATTGTTTAAATAGAGTTTTTATCCTAGAAGACGAAAGGTTACAAGGTGTGACCTTTCGTCTTCAAGGGTGATAACTCGATTTGAACATTAGTTCAGTCAGGTTACTTGAATATATAACCAATGAACAAGTAACGTGACTAAAATATAGTTTAAATAGAGTTTTTATCCTAGAAGACGAAAGGTCACAAGGTGTGACCTTTCGTCTTCCAGGGTGATAACTCGATTTGAACATTAGTTCAGTCAGGTTACTTGAATATATAACCAATGAACAAGTAACGTGACTAAAATATAGTTTAAATAGAGTTTTTTATCCTAGAAGACGAAAGGTCACAAGGTGTGACCTTTCGTCTTCCAGGATGATAACTCGATTTGAACAATATTTTAGTCAGGTTACTTGAATATATAACCAATGAACAAGTAACTTGACTAAAATATTGTTTAAATAGAGTTTTCATCCTGGAAGACGAAAGGTCACATTGAATATATAACCAATGAACAAGTAACTTGACTAAAATGTTGTTTAAATAGAGTTTTTTATCCTGGAAGACGAAAGGTCACAAGGTGTGACCTTTCGTCTTCCAGGATGATAACTCGATTTGAACATTATTTTAGTCAGGTTACTTGAATATATAACCAATGAACAAGTAACGTGACTAAAATATGGTTTAAATAGAGTTTTTATCCTGGAAGACGAAAGGCCACAAGGTGTGACCTTTCGTCTTCCAGGATGATAACTCGATTTGAACAATATTTTAGTCAGGTTACTTGAATATATAACCAATGAACAAGTAACTTGACTAAAATGTTGTTTAAATAGAGTTTTGATCCTGGAAGACGAAAGGTCATAAGGTGTGACCTTTCGTCTTCCAGGATGATAACTCGATTTGAACATTATTTTAGTCAGGTTACTTGAATATATAACCAATGAACAAGTAAGTTGACTAAAATATTGTTTAAATAGAGTTTTTATCCTAGAAGACGAAAGGTCACAAGGTGTGACCTTTCGTCTTCAAGGGTGATAACTCGATTTGAACATTAGTTCAGTCGGGTTACTTGAATATATAACCAATGAACAAGTAACGTGACTAAAATATAGTTTAAATAGAGTTTTTTTATCCTAGAAGACGAAAGGTCACAAGGTGTGACCTTTCGTCTTCAAGGGTGATAACTCGATTTGAACATTAGTTCAGTCAGGTTACTTGAATATATAACCAATGAACAAGTAACTTGACTAAAATGTTGTTTAAATAGAGTTTTGATCCTGGAAGACGAAAGGTCACAAGGTGTGACCTTTCGTCTTCCAGGATGATAACTCGATTTGAACATTATTTTAGTCAGGTTACTTGAATATATAACCAATGAACAAGTAACTTGACTAAAATATTGTTTAAATAGAGTTTTGATCCTGGAAGACGAAAGGTCCCAAGGTGCGACCTTTCGTCTTCCAGGATGATAACTCGATTTGAACATTATTTTAGTCAGGTTACTTGAATATATAACCAATGAACAAGTAACCTAACTAAAATATTGTTTAAATACAGTTTTTATCCTAGAAGACGAAAGGTGAAAGGTCACAAGGTGTGACCTTTCGTCTTCCAGGATGATAACTCAATTAAACATTATTTTAGTCAGGTTACTTGAATATATGACCAATGAACAAGTAACTTGACTAAAATGTTGTTTAAATAGAGTTTTGATCCTGGAAGAAGAAAGGTCACAAGGTGTGACCTTTCGTCTTCCAGGATGATAACTCGGTTTGAACATTATTTTAGTCAGGTTACTTGAATATATAACCAATGAACAAGTAAGTTGACTAAAATATTGTTTAAATAGAGTTTTTATCCTAGAAGACGAAAGGTCACAAGGTGTGACCTTTCGTCTTCCAGGGTGATAACTCGATTTGAACATTAGTTCAGTCAGGTTACTTGAATATATAACCAATGAACAAGTAACGTGACTAAAATATAGTTTAAATAGAGTTTTTTATCCTAGAAGACGAAAGGTCACAAGGTGTGACCTTTCGTCTTCCAGGATGATAACTCAATATGAACATTATTTTAATCAGGTTACTTGAATATATAACCAATGAACAAGTAACTTGATTAGAATAATGTTTAAATAGAGTTTTGATCCTGGAAGACGAAAGGTCACAAGGTGTGACCTTTCGTCTTCCAGGATGATAACTCGATTTGAACATTATTTTAGTCAGGTTACTTGAATATATAACCAATGACCAAGTAACTTGACTAAAATATTGTTTAAAAAGAGTTTTGATCCTGGAAGACGAAAGGTCACAAGGTGTGACCTTTCGTCTTCCAGGATGATAACTCGATTTGAACATTATTTTAGTCTGGTTACTTGAATATATAACCAATGAACAAGTAACGTGACTAAAATATTGTTTAAATAGAGTTTTTTATCCTGGAAGACGAAAGGTCACAAGGTGTGACCTTTCGTCTTCCAGGATGATAACTCGATTTGAACATTATTTTAGTCAGGTTACTTGAATATATAACCAATGAACAAGTAACGTGACTAAAATATGGTTTAAATAGAGTTTTTATCCTGGAAGACGAAAGGTCACAAGGTGTGACCTTTCGTCTTCCAGGATGATAACTCGATTTGAACAATATTTTAGTCAGGTTACTTGAATATATAACCAATGAACAAGTAACTTGACTAAAATATTGTTTAAATAGAGTTTTTATCCTGGAAGACGAAAGGTCACAAGGTGTGACCTTTCGTCTTCCAGGATGATAACTCAATTTAAATATTATTTTAGTCAGGTTACTTGAATATATAACCAATGAACAAGTAACTTGACTAAAATGTTGTTTAAATAGAGTTTTGATCCTGGAAGACGAAAGGTCACAAGGTGTGACCTTTCGTCTTCCAGGATGATAACTCGATTTGAACATTATTTTAGTCATGTTACTTGAATATATAACCAATGAACAAGTAACTTGACTAAAATATTGTTTAAATACAGTTTTTATCCTAGAAGACGAAAGGTCACAAGGTGTGACCTTTCGTCTTCCAGGATGTTAACTCAATTAAACATTATTTTAGTCAGGTTACTTGAATATATAACCAATGAACAAGTAACTTGACTAAAATGTTGTTTAAATAGAGTTTTGATCCTGGAAGACGAAATGTCACAAGGTGTGACCTTTCGTCTTCCAGGATGATAACTCGGTTTGAACATTATTTTAGTGAGGTTACTTGAATATATAACCAATGAACAAGTAACTTGACTAAAATATTGTTTAAATACAGTTTTTATCCTAGAAGACGAAAGGTCACAAGGTGTGACCTTTCGTCTTCCAGGATGTTAACTCAATTAAACATTATTTTAGTCAGGTTACTTGAATATATAACCAATGAACAAGTAACTTGACTAAAATGTTGTTTAAATAGAGTTTTGATCCTGGAAGACGAAAGGTCACAAGGTGTGACCTTTCGTCTTCCAGGATGATAACTCGATTTGAACAATATTTTAGTCAGGTTACTTGAATATATAACCAATGAACAAGTAACTTGACTAAAATATTGTTTAAATAGAGTTTTTATCCTGGAAGACGAAAGGTCACAAGGTGTGACCTTTCGTCTTCCAGGATGATAACTCAATTTAAACATTATTTTAGTCAGGTTACTTGAATATATAACCAATGAACAAGTAACTTGACTACAATGTTGTTTAAATAGAGTTTTGATCCTGGAAGACGAAAGGTCACAAGGTGTGACCTTTCGTCTTCCAGGATGATAACTCGATTTGAACATTATTTTAGTCAGGTTACTTGAATATATAACCAATGAACAAGTAAGTTGACTAAAATATTGTTTAAATAGAGTTTTTATCCTAGAAGACGAAAGGTCACAAGGTGTGACCTTTCGTCTTCCAGGGTGATAACTCGATTTGAACATTAGTTCAGTCAGGTTACTTGAATATATAACCAATGAACAAGTAACGTGACTAAAATATAGTTTAAATAGAGTTTTTTTATCCTAGAAGACGAAAGGTCACAAGGTGTGACCTTTCGTCTTCCAGGATGATAACTCAATATGAACATTATTTTAATCAGGTTACTTGAATATATAACCAATGAACAAATAACTTGACTAAAATGTTGTTTAAATAGAGTTTTGATCCTGGAAGACGAAAGGTCACAAGGTGTGACCTTTCGTCTTCCAGGATGATAACTCGATTTGAACATTATTTTAGTCAGGTTACTTGAATATATAACCAATGAACAAGTAAGTTGACTAAAATATTGTTGAAATAGAGTTTTTTATCCTAGAAGACGAAAGGTCACAAGGTGTGACCTTTCGTCTTCCAGGATGATAACTCAATATGAACATTATTTTAATCAGGTTACTTGAATATATAACCAATGAACAAGTAACTTGATTAGAATAATGTTTAAATAGAGTTTTGATCCTGGAAGACGAAAGGTCACAAGGTGTGACCTTTCGTCTTCCAGGATGATAACTCGATTTGAACATTATTTTAGTCAGGTTACTTGAATATATAACCAATGACCAAGTAACTTGACTAAAATATTGTTTAAAAAGAGTTTTGATCCTGGAAGACGAAAGGTCACAAGGTGTGACCTTTCGTCTTCCAGGATGATAACTCGATTTGAACATTATTTTAGTCTGGTTACTTGAATATATAACCAATGAACAAGTAACGTGACTAAAATATTGTTTAAATAGAGTTTTTTATCCTGGAAGACGAAAGGTCACAAGGTGTGACCTTTCGTCTTCCAGGATGATAACTCGATTTGAACATTATTTTAGTCAGGTTACTTGAATATATAACCAATGAACAAGTAATGTGACTAAAATATGGTTTAAATAGAGTTTTTATCCTGGAAGACGAAAGGTCACAAGGTGTGACCTTTCGTCTTCCAGGATGATAACTCGATTTGAACAATATTTTAGTCAGGTTACTTGAATATATAACCAATGAACAAGTAACTTGACTAAAATATTGTTTAAATAGAGTTTTTATCCTGGAAGACGAAAGGTCACAAGGTGTGACCTTTCGTCTTCCAGGATGATAACTCAATTTAAATATTATTTTAGTCAGGTTACTTGAATATATAACCAATGAACAAGTAACTTGACTAAAATGTTGTTTAAATAGAGTTTTGATCCTGGAAGACGAAAGGTCACAAGGTGTGACCTTTCGTCTTCCAGGATGATAACTCGATTTGAACATTATTTTAGTCATGTTACTTGAATATATAACCAATGAACAAGTAACTTGACTAAAATATTGTTTAAATACAGTTTTTATCCTAGAAGACGAAAGGTCACAAGGTGTGACCTTTCGTCTTCCAGGATGTTAACTCAATTAAACATTATTTTAGTCAGGTTACTTGAATATATAACCAATGAACAAGTAACTTGACTAAAATGTTGTTTAAATAGAGTTTTGATCCTGGAAGACGAAAGGTCACAAGGTGTGACCTTTCGTCTTCCAGGATGATAACTCGATTTGAACATTATTTTAGTCAGGTTACTTGAATATATAACCAATGAACAAGTAAGTTGACTAAAATATTGTTTAAATAGAGTTTTTTATCCTAGAAGACGAAAGGTCACAAGGTGTGACCTTTCGTCTTCCAGGATGATAACTCAATATGAACATTATTTTAATCAGGTTACTTGAATATATAACCAATGAACAAGTAACTTGATTAGAATAATGTTTAAATAGAGTTTTGATCCTGGAAGACGAAAGGTCACAAGGTGTGACCTTTCGTCTTCCAGGATGATAACTCGATTTGAACATTATTTTAGTCAGGTTACTTGAATATATAACCAATGACCAAGTAACTTGACTAAAATATTGTTTAAAAAGAGTTTTGATCCTGGAAGACGAAAGGTCACAAGGTGTGACCTTTCGTCTTCCAGGATGATAACTCGATTTGAACATTATTTTAGTCAGGTTACTTGAATATATAACCAATGAACAAGTAAGTTGACTAAAATATTGTTTAAATAGAGTTTTTTATCCTAGAAGACGAAAGGTCACAAGGTGTGACCTTTCGTCTTCCAGGATGATAACTCAATATGAACATTATTTTAATCAGGTTACTTGAATATATAACCAATGAACAAGTAACTTGATTAGAATAATGTTTAAATAGAGTTTTGATCCTGGAAGACGAAAGGTCACAAGGTGTGACCTTTCGTCTTCCAGGATGATAACTCGATTTGAACATTATTTTAGTCAGGTTACTTGAATATATAACCAATGACCAAGTAACTTGACTAAAATATTGTTTAAAAAGAGTTTTGATCCTGGAAGACGAAAGGTCACAAGGTGTGACCTTTCGTCTTCCAGGATGATAACTCGATTTGAACATTATTTTAGTCTGGTTACTTGAATATATAACCAATGAACAAGTAACGTGACTAAAATATTGTTTAAATAGAGTTTTTTATCCTGGAAGACGAAAGGTCACAAGGTGTGACCTTTCGTCTTCCAGGATGATAACTCGATTTGAACATTATTTTAGTCAGGTTACTTGAACATATAACCAATGAACAAGTAACATGACTAAAATATGGTTTAAATAGAGTTTTTATCCTAGAAGACGAAAGGTCACAAGGTGTGACCTTTCGTCTTCCAGGATGATAACTCAATATGAACATTATTTTAATCAGGTTACTTGAATATATAACCAATGAACAAGTAACTTGATTAGAATAATGTTTAAATAGAGTTTTGATCCTGGAAGACGAAAGGTCACAAGGTGTGACCTTTCGTCTTCCAGGATGATAACTCGATTTGAACATTATTTTAGTCAGGTTACTTGAATATATAACCAATGACCAAGTAACTTGACTAAAATATTGTTTAAAAAGAGTTTTGATCCTGGAAGACGAAAGGTCACAAGGTGTGACCTTTCGTCTTCCAGGATGATAACTCGATTTGAACATTATTTTAGTCTGGTTACTTGAATATATAACCAATGAACAAGTAACGTGACTAAAATATTGTTTAAATAGAGTTTTTTATCCTGGAAGACGAAAGGTCACAAGGTGTGACCTTTCGTCTTCCAGGATGATAACTCGATTTGAACATTATTTTAGTCAGGTTACTTGAATATATAACCAATGAACAAGTAACGTGACTAAAATATGGTTTAAATAGAGTTTTTATCCTGGAAGACGAAAGGTCACAAGGTGTGACCTTTCGTCTTCCAGGATGATAACTCGATTTGAACAATATTTTAGTCAGGTTACTTGAATATATAACCAATGAACAAGTAACTTGACTAAAATATTGTTTAAATAGAGTTTTTATCCTGGAAGACGAAAGGTCACAAGGTGTGACCTTTCGTCTTCCAGGATGATAACTCAATTTAAATATTATTTTAGTCAGGTTACTTGAATATATAACCAATGAACAAGTAACTTGACTAAAATGTTGTTTAAATAGAGTTTTGATCCTGGAAGACGAAAGGTCACAAGGTGTGACCTTTCGTCTTCCAGGATGATAACTCGATTTGAACATTATTTTAGTCATGTTACTTGAATATATAACCAATGAACAAGTAACTTGACTAAAATATTGTTTAAATACAGTTTTTATCCTAGAAGACGAAAGGTCACAAGGTGTGACCTTTCGTCTTCCAGGATGTTAACTCAATTAAACATTATTTTAGTCAGGTTACTTGAATATATAACCAATGAACAAGTAACTTGACTAAAATGTTGTTTAAATAGAGTTTTGATCCTGGAAGACGAAATGTCACAAGGTGTGACCTTTCGTCTTCCAGGATGATAACTCGGTTTGAACATTATTTTAGTCAGGTTACTTGAATATATAACCAATGAACAAGTAAGTTGACTAAAATATTGTTTAAATAGAGTTTTTATCCTAGAAGACGAAAGGTCACAAGGTGTGACCTTTCGTCTTCCAGGGTGATAACTCGATTTGAACATTAGTTCAGTCAGGTTACTTGAATATATAACCAATGAACAAGTAACATGACTAAAATATAATTTAAATAGAGTTTTTTATCCTAGAAGACGAAAGTTCACAAGGTGTGACCTTTCGTCTTCCAGGATGATAACTCAATATGAACATTATTTTAATCAGGTTACTTGACTATATAACCAATGAACAAGTAACTTGTTTAGAATAATGTTTAAATAGAGTTTTGATCCTGGAAGACGAAAGGTCACAAGGTGTGACCTTTCGTCTTCCAGGATGATAACTCGATTTGAACAATATTTTAGTCAGGTTACTTGAATATATAACCAATGAACAAGTAACTTGACTAAAATATTGGTTAAATAGAGTTTTTATCCTGGAAGACGAAAGGTCACAAGGTGTGACCTTTCGTCTTCCAGGATGATAACTCAATTTAAACATTATTTTAGTCAGGTTACTTGAATATATAACCAATGAACAAGTAACTTGACTACAATGTTGTTTAAATAGAGTTTTGATCCTGGAAGACGAAAGGTCACAAGGTGTGACCTTTCGTCTTCCAGGATGATAACTCGATTTGAACATTATTTTAGTCAGGTTACTTGAATATATAACCAATGAACAAGTAAGTTGACTAAAATATTGTTTAAATAGAGTTTTTATCCTAGAAGACGAAAGGTCACAAGGTGTGACCTTTCGTCTTCCAGGGTGATAACTCGATTTGAACATTAGTTCAGTCAGGTTACTTGAATATATAACCAATGAACAAGTAACGTGACTAAAATATAGTTTAAATAGAGTTTTTTTATCCTAGAAGACGAAAGGTCACAAGGTGTGACCTTTCGTCTTCCAGGATGATAACTCAATATGAACATTATTTTAATCAGGTTACTTGAATATATAACCAATGAACAAATAACTTGACTAAAATGTTGTTTAAATAGAGTTTTGATCCTGGAAGACGAAAGGTCACAAGGTGTGACCTTTCGTCTTCCAGGATGATAACTCGATTTGAACATTATTTTAGTCAGGTTACTTGAATATATAACCAATGAACAAGTAAGTTGACTAAAATATTGTTGAAATAGAGTTTTTTATCCTAGAAGACGAAAGGTCACAAGGTGTGACCTTTCGTCTTCCAGGATGATAACTCAATATGAACATTATTTTAATCAGGTTACTTGAATATATAACCAATGAACAAGTAACTTGATTAGAATAATGTTTAAATAGAGTTTTGATCCTGGAAGACGAAAGGTCACAAGGTGTGACCTTTCGTCTTCCAGGATGATAACTCGATTTGAACATTATTTTAGTCAGGTTACTTGAATATATAACCAATGACCAAGTAACTTGACTAAAATATTGTTTAAAAAGAGTTTTGATCCTGGAAGACGAAAGGTCACAAGGTGTGACCTTTCGTCTTCCAGGATGATAACTCGATTTGAACATTATTTTAGTCTGGTTACTTGAATATATAACCAATGAACAAGTAACGTGACTAAAATATTGTTTAAATAGAGTTTTTTATCCTGGAAGACGAAAGGTCACAAGGTGTGACCTTTCGTCTTCCAGGATGATAACTCGATTTGAACATTATTTTAGTCAGGTTACTTGAATATATAACCAATGAACAAGTAACGTGACTAAAATATGGTTTAAATAGAGTTTTTATCCTGGAAGACGAAAGGTCACAAGGTGTGACCTTTCGTCTTCCAGGATGATAACTCGATTTGAACAATATTTTAGTCAGGTTACTTGAATATATAACCAATGAACAAGTAACTTGACTAAAATATTGTTTAAATAGAGTTTTTATCCTGGAAGACGAAAGGTCACAAGGTGTGACCTTTCGTCTTCCAGGATGATAACTCAATTTAAATATTATTTTAGTCAGGTTACTTGAATATATAACCAATGAACAAGTAACTTGACTAAAATGTTGTTTAAATAGAGTTTTGATCCTGGAAGACGAAAGGTCACAAGGTGTGACCTTTCGTCTTCCAGGATGATAACTCGATTTGAACATTATTTTAGTCATGTTACTTGAATATATAACCAATGAACAAGTAACTTGACTAAAATATTGTTTAAATACAGTTTTTATCCTAGAAGACGAAAGGTCACAAGGTGTGACCTTTCGTCTTCCAGGATGTTAACTCAATTAAACATTATTTTAGTCAGGTTACTTGAATATATAACCAATGAACAAGTAACTTGACTAAAATGTTGTTTAAATAGAGTTTTGATCCTGGAAGACGAAAGGTCACAAGGTGTGACCTTTCGTCTTCCAGGATGATAACTCGATTTGAACATTATTTTAGTCAGGTTACTTGAATATATAACCAATGAACAAGTAAGTTGACTAAAATATTGTTTAAATAGAGTTTTTTATCCTAGAAGACGAAAGGTCACAAGGTGTGACCTTTCGTCTTCCAGGATGATAACTCAATATGAACATTATTTTAATCAGGTTACTTGAATATATAACCAATGAACAAGTAACTTGATTAGAATAATGTTTAAATAGAGTTTTGATCCTGGAAGACGAAAGGTCACAAGGTGTGACCTTTCGTCTTCCAGGATGATAACTCGATTTGAACATTATTTTAGTCAGGTTACTTGAATATATAACCAATGACCAAGTAACTTGACTAAAATATTGTTTAAAAAGAGTTTTGATCCTGGAAGACGAAAGGTCACAAGGTGTGACCTTTCGTCTTCCAGGATGATAACTCGATTTGAACATTATTTTAGTCAGGTTACTTGAATATATAACCAATGAACAAGTAAGTTGACTAAAATATTGTTTAAATAGAGTTTTTTATCCTAGAAGACGAAAGGTCACAAGGTGTGACCTTTCGTCTTCCACGATGATAACTCAATATGAACATTATTTTAATCAGGTTACTTGAATATATAACCAATGAACAAGTAACTTGATTAGAATAATGTTTAAATAGAGTTTTGATCCTGGAAGACGAAAGGTCACAAGGTGTGACCTTTCGTCTTCCAGGATGATAACTCGATTTGAACATTATTTTAGTCAGGTTACTTGAATATATAACCAATGACCAAGTAACTTGACTAAAATATTGTTTAAAAAGAGTTTTGATCCTGGAAGACGAAAGGTCACAAGGTGTGACCTTTCGTCTTCCAGGATGATAACTCGATTTGAACATTATTTTAGTCAGGTTACTTGAATATATAACCAATGAACAAGTAAGTTGACTAAAATATTGTTTAAATAGAGTTTTTTATCCTAGAAGACGAAAGGTCACAAGGTGTGACCTTTCGTCTTCCACGATGATAACTCAATATGAACATTATTTTAATCAGGTTACTTGAATATATAACCAATGAACAAGTAACTTGATTAGAATAATGTTTAAATAGAGTTTTGATCCTGGAAGACGAAAGGTCACAAGGTGTGACCTTTCGTCTTCCAGGATGATAACTCGATTTGAACATTATTTTAGTCAGGTTACTTGAATATATAACCAATGACCAAGTAACTTGACTAAAATATTGTTTAAAAAGAGTTTTGATCCTGGAAGACGAAAGGTCACAAGGTGTGACCTTTCGTCTTCCAGGATGATAACTCGATTTGAACATTATTTTAGTCATGTTACTTGAATATATAACCAATGAACAAGTAACTTGACTAAAATATTGTTTAAATACAGTTTTTATCCTAGAAGACGAAAGGTCACAAGGTGTGACCTTTCGTCTTCCAGGATGTTAACTCAATTAAACATTATTTTAGTCAGGTTACTTGAATATATAACCAATGAACAAGTAACTTGACTAAAATGTTGTTTAAATAGAGTTTTGATCCTGGAAGACGAAAGGTCACAAGGTGTGACCTTTCGTCTTCCAGGATGATAACTCGATTTGAACATTATTTTAGTCAGGTTACTTGAATATATAACCAATGAACAAGTAAGTTGACTAAAATATTGTTTAAATAGAGTTTTTTATCCTAGAAGACGAAAGGTCACAAGGTGTGACCTTTCGTCTTCCAGGATGATAACTCAATATGAACATTATTTTAATCAGGTTACTTGAATATATAACCAATGAACAAGTAACTTGATTAGAATAATGTTTAAATAGAGTTTTGATCCTGGAAGACGAAAGGTCACAAGGTGTGACCTTTCGTCTTCCAGGATGATAACTCGATTTGAACATTATTTTAGTCAGGTTACTTGAATATATAACCAATGACCAAGTAACTTGACTAAAATATTGTTTAAAAAGAGTTTTGATCCTGGAAGACGAAAGGTCACAAGGTGTGACCTTTCGTCTTCCAGGATGATAACTCGATTTGAACATTATTTTAGTCAGGTTACTTGAATATATAACCAATGAACAAGTAAGTTGACTAAAATATTGTTTAAATAGAGTTTTTTATCCTAGAAGACGAAAGGTCACAAGGTGTGACCTTTCGTCTTCCACGATGATAACTCAATATGAACATTATTTTAATCAGGTTACTTGAATATATAACCAATGAACAAGTAACTTGATTAGAATAATGTTTAAATAGAGTTTTGATCCTGGAAGACGAAAGGTCACAAGGTGTGACCTTTCGTCTTCCAGGATGATAACTCGATTTGAACATTATTTTAGTCAGGTTACTTGAATATATAACCAATGACCAAGTAACTTGACTAAAATATTGTTTAAAAAGAGTTTTGATCCTGGAAGACGAAAGGTCACAAGGTGTGACCTTTCGTCTTCCAGGATGATAACTCGATTTGAACATTATTTTAGTCAGGTTACTTGAATATATAACCAATGAACAAGTAAGTTGACTAAAATATTGTTTAAATAGAGTTTTTTATCCTAGAAGACGAAAGGTCACAAGGTGTGACCTTTCGTCTTCCACGATGATAACTCAATATGAACATTATTTTAATCAGGTTACTTGAATATATAACCAATGAACAAGTAACTTGATTAGAATAATGTTTAAATAGAGTTTTGATCCTGGAAGACGAAAGGTCACAAGGTGTGACCTTTCGTCTTCCAGGATGATAACTCGATTTGAACATTATTTTAGTCAGGTTACTTGAATATATAACCAATGACCAAGTAACTTGACTAAAATATTGTTTAAAAAGAGTTTTGATCCTGGAAGACGAAAGGTCACAAGGTGTGACCTTTCGTCTTCCAGGATGATAACTCGATTTGAACATTATTTTAGTCAGGTTACTTGAACATATAACCAATGAACAAGTAACATGACTAAAATATGGTTTAAATAGAGTTTTTATCCTAGAAGACGAAAGGTCACAAGGTGTGACCTTTCGTCTTCCAGGATGATAACTCAATATGAACATTATTTTAATCAGGTTACTTGAATATATAACCAATGAACAAGTAACTTGATTAGAATAATGTTTAAATAGAGTTTTGATCCTGGAAGACGAAAGGTCACAAGGTGTGACCTTTCGTCTTCCAGGATGATAACTCGATTTGAACATTATTTTAGTCAGGTTACTTGAATATATAACCAATGACCAAGTAACTTGACTAAAATATTGTTTAAAAAGAGTTTTGATCCTGGAAGACGAAAGGTCACAAGGTGTGACCTTTCGTCTTCCAGGATGATAACTCGATTTGAACATTATTTTAGTCTGGTTACTTGAATATATAACCAATGAACAAGTAACGTGACTAAAATATTGTTTAAATAGAGTTTTTTATCCTGGAAGACGAAAGGTCACAAGGTGTGACCTTTCGTCTTCCAGGATGATAACTCGATTTGAACATTATTTTAGTCAGGTTACTTGAATATATAACCAATGAACAAGTAACTTGATTAGAATAATGTTTAAATAGAGTTTTGATCCTGGAAGACGAAAGGTCACAAGGTGTGACCTTTCGTCTTCCACGATGATAACTCAATATGAACATTATTTTAATCAGGTTACTTGAATATATAACCAATGAACAAGTAACTTGATTAGAATAATGTTTAAATAGAGTTTTGATCCTGGAAGACGAAAGGTCACAAGGTGTGACCTTTCGTCTTCC
This sequence comes from Medicago sativa, assembly GCF_051527215.1. Classification (NCBI taxonomy): domain Eukaryota; kingdom Viridiplantae; phylum Streptophyta; class Magnoliopsida; order Fabales; family Fabaceae; genus Medicago; species Medicago sativa. The sequence continues at coordinate 39,167,429 of NC_140751.1, forward strand.
AGGATGATAACTCGATTTGAACATTATTTTAGTCAGGTTACTTGAATATATAACCAATGACCAAGTAACTTGACTAAAATATTGTTTAAAAAGAGTTTTGATCCTGGAAGACGAAAGGTCACAAGGTGTGACCTTTCGTCTTCCAGGATGATAACTCGATTTGAACATTATTTTAGTCAGGTTACTTGAACATATAACCAATGAACAAGTAACATGACTAAAATATGGTTTAAATAGAGTTTTTATCCTAGAAGACGAAAGGTCACAAGGTGTGACCTTTCGTCTTCCAGGATGATAACTCAATATGAACATTATTTTAATCAGGTTACTTGAATATATAACCAATGAACAAGTAACTTGATTAGAATAATGTTTAAATAGAGTTTTGATCCTGGAAGACGAAAGGTCACAAGGTGTGACCTTTCGTCTTCCAGGATGATAACTCGATTTGAACATTATTTTAGTCAGGTTACTTGAATATATAACCAATGACCAAGTAACTTGACTAAAATATTGTTTAAAAAGAGTTTTGATCCTGGAAGACGAAAGGTCACAAGGTGTGACCTTTCGTCTTCCAGGATGATAACTCGATTTGAACATTATTTTAGTCTGGTTACTTGAATATATAACCAATGAACAAGTAACGTGACTAAAATATTGTTTAAATAGAGTTTTTTATCCTGGAAGACGAAAGGTCACAAGGTGTGACCTTTCGTCTTCCAGGATGATAACTCGATTTGAACATTATTTTAGTCAGGTTACTTGAATATATAACCAATGAACAAGTAACGTGACTAAAATATGGTTTAAATAGAGTTTTTATCCTGGAAGACGAAAGGTCACAAGGTGTGACCTTTCGTCTTCCAGGATGATAACTCGATTTGAACAATATTTTAGTCAGGTTACTTGAATATATAACCAATGAACAAGTAACTTGACTAAAATATTGTTTAAATAGAGTTTTTATCCTGGAAGACGAAAGGTCACAAGGTGTGACCTTTCGTCTTCCAGGATGATAACTCAATTTAAATATTATTTTAGTCAGGTTACTTGAATATATAACCAATGAACAAGTAACTTGACTAAAATGTTGTTTAAATAGAGTTTTGATCCTGGAAGACGAAAGGTCACAAGGTGTGACCTTTCGTCTTCCAGGATGATAACTCGATTTGAACATTATTTTAGTCATGTTACTTGAATATATAACCAATGAACAAGTAACTTGACTAAAATATTGTTTAAATACAGTTTTTATCCTAGAAGACGAAAGGTCACAAGGTGTGACCTTTCGTCTTCCAGGATGTTAACTCAATTAAACATTATTTTAGTCAGGTTACTTGAATATATAACCAATGAACAAGTAACTTGACTAAAATGTTGTTTAAATAGAGTTTTGATCCTGGAAGACGAAATGTCACAAGGTGTGACCTTTCGTCTTCCAGGATGATAACTCGGTTTGAACATTATTTTAGTCAGGTTACTTGAATATATAACCAATGAACAAGTAAGTTGACTAAAATATTGTTTAAATAGAGTTTTTATCCTAGAAGACGAAAGGTCACAAGGTGTGACCTTTCGTCTTCCAGGGTGATAACTCGATTTGAACATTAGTTCAGTCAGGTTACTTGAATATATAACCAATGAACAAGTAACATGACTAAAATATAGTTTAAATAGAGTTTTTTATCCTAGAAGACGAAAGGTCACAAGGTGTGACCTTTCGTCTTCCAGGATGATAACTCAATATGAACATTATTTTAATCAGGTTACTTGACTATATAACCAATGAACAAGTAACTTGTTTAGAATAATGTTTAAATAGAGTTTTGATCCTGGAAGACGAAAGGTCACAAGGTGTGACCTTTCGTCTTCCAGGATGATAACTCGATTTGAACAATATTTTAGTCAGGTTACTTGAATATATAACCAATGAACAAGTAACTTGACTAAAATATTGGTTAAATAGAGTTTTTATCCTGGAAGACGAAAGGTCACAAGGTGTGACCTTTCGTCTTCCAGGATGATAACTCAATTTAAACATTATTTTAGTCAGGTTACTTGAATATATAACCAATGAACAAGTAACTTGACTACAATGTTGTTTAAATAGAGTTTTGATCCTGGAAGACGAAAGGTCACAAGGTGTGACCTTTCGTCTTCCAGGATGATAACTCGATTTGAACATTATTTTAGTCAGGTTACTTGAATATATAACCAATGAACAAGTAAGTTGACTAAAATATTGTTTAAATAGAGTTTTTATCCTAGAAGACGAAAGGTCACAAGGTGTGACCTTTCGTCTTCCAGGGTGATAACTCGATTTGAACATTAGTTCAGTCAGGTTACTTGAATATATAACCAATGAACAAGTAACGTGACTAAAATATAGTTTAAATAGAGTTTTTTTATCCTAGAAGACGAAAGGTCACAAGGTGTGACCTTTCGTCTTCCAGGATGATAACTCAATATGAACATTATTTTAATCAGGTTACTTGAATATATAACCAATGAACAAATAACTTGACTAAAATGTTGTTTAAATAGAGTTTTGATCCTGGAAGACGAAAGGTCACAAGGTGTGACCTTTCGTCTTCCAGGATGATAACTCGATTTGAACATTATTTTAGTCAGGTTACTTGAATATATAACCAATGAACAAGTAAGTTGACTAAAATATTGTTGAAATAGAGTTTTTTATCCTAGAAGACGAAAGGTCACAAGGTGTGACCTTTCGTCTTCCAGGATGATAACTCAATATGAACATTATTTTAATCAGGTTACTTGAATATATAACCAATGAACAAGTAACTTGATTAGAATAATGTTTAAATAGAGTTTTGATCCTGGAAGACGAAAGGTCACAAGGTGTGACCTTTCGTCTTCCAGGATGATAACTCGATTTGAACATTATTTTAGTCAGGTTACTTGAATATATAACCAATGACCAAGTAACTTGACTAAAATATTGTTTAAAAAGAGTTTTGATCCTGGAAGACGAAAGGTCACAAGGTGTGACCTTTCGTCTTCCAGGATGATAACTCGATTTGAACATTATTTTAGTCTGGTTACTTGAATATATAACCAATGAACAAGTAACGTGACTAAAATATTGTTTAAATAGAGTTTTTTATCCTGGAAGACGAAAGGTCACAAGGTGTGACCTTTCGTCTTCCAGGATGATAACTCGATTTGAACATTATTTTAGTCAGGTTACTTGAATATATAACCAATGAACAAGTAACGTGACTAAAATATGGTTTAAATAGAGTTTTTATCCTGGAAGACGAAAGGTCACAAGGTGTGACCTTTCGTCTTCCAGGATGATAACTCGATTTGAACAATATTTTAGTCAGGTTACTTGAATATATAACCAATGAACAAGTAACTTGACTAAAATATTGTTTAAATAGAGTTTTTATCCTGGAAGACGAAAGGTCACAAGGTGTGACCTTTCGTCTTCCAGGATGATAACTCAATTTAAATATTATTTTAGTCAGGTTACTTGAATATATAACCAATGAACAAGTAACTTGACTAAAATGTTGTTTAAATAGAGTTTTGATCCTGGAAGACGAAAGGTCACAAGGTGTGACCTTTCGTCTTCCAGGATGATAACTCGATTTGAACATTATTTTAGTCATGTTACTTGAATATATAACCAATGAACAAGTAACTTGACTAAAATATTGTTTAAATACAGTTTTTATCCTAGAAGACGAAAGGTCACAAGGTGTGACCTTTCGTCTTCCAGGATGTTAACTCAATTAAACATTATTTTAGTCAGGTTACTTGAATATATAACCAATGAACAAGTAACTTGACTAAAATGTTGTTTAAATAGAGTTTTGATCCTGGAAGACGAAAGGTCACAAGGTGTGACCTTTCGTCTTCCAGGATGATAACTCGATTTGAACATTATTTTAGTCAGGTTACTTGAATATATAACCAATGAACAAGTAAGTTGACTAAAATATTGTTTAAATAGAGTTTTTTATCCTAGAAGACGAAAGGTCACAAGGTGTGACCTTTCGTCTTCCAGGATGATAACTCAATATGAACATTATTTTAATCAGGTTACTTGAATATATAACCAATGAACAAGTAACTTGATTAGAATAATGTTTAAATAGAGTTTTGATCCTGGAAGACGAAAGGTCACAAGGTGTGACCTTTCGTCTTCCAGGATGATAACTCGATTTGAACATTATTTTAGTCAGGTTACTTGAATATATAACCAATGACCAAGTAACTTGACTAAAATATTGTTTAAAAAGAGTTTTGATCCTGGAAGACGAAAGGTCACAAGGTGTGACCTTTCGTCTTCCAGGATGATAACTCGATTTGAACATTATTTTAGTCAGGTTACTTGAATATATAACCAATGAACAAGTAAGTTGACTAAAATATTGTTTAAATAGAGTTTTTTATCCTAGAAGACGAAAGGTCACAAGGTGTGACCTTTCGTCTTCCACGATGATAACTCAATATGAACATTATTTTAATCAGGTTACTTGAATATATAACCAATGAACAAGTAACTTGATTAGAATAATGTTTAAATAGAGTTTTGATCCTGGAAGACGAAAGGTCACAAGGTGTGACCTTTCGTCTTCCAGGATGATAACTCGATTTGAACATTATTTTAGTCAGGTTACTTGAATATATAACCAATGACCAAGTAACTTGACTAAAATATTGTTTAAAAAGAGTTTTGATCCTGGAAGACGAAAGGTCACAAGGTGTGACCTTTCGTCTTCCAGGATGATAACTCGATTTGAACATTATTTTAGTCTGGTTACTTGAATATATAACCAATGAACAAGTAACGTGACTAAAATATTGTTTAAATAGAGTTTTTTATCCTGGAAGACGAAAGGTCACAAGGTGTGACCTTTCGTCTTCCAGGATGATAACTCGATTTGAACATTATTTTAGTCAGGTTACTTGAACATATAACCAATGAACAAGTAACGTGACTAAAATATGGTTTAAATAGAGTTTTTATCCTAGAAGACGAAAGGTCACAAGGTGTGACCTTTCGTCTTCCAGGATGATAACTCAATATGAACATTATTTTAATCAGGTTACTTGAATATATAACCAATGAACAAGTAACTTGATTAGAATAATGTTTAAATAGAGTTTTGATCCTGGAAGACGAAAGGTCACAAGGTGTGACCTTTCGTCTTCCAGGATGATAACTCGATTTGAACATTATTTTAGTCAGGTTACTTGAATATATAACCAATGACCAAGTAACTTGACTAAAATATTGTTTAAAAAGAGTTTTGATCCTGGAAGACGAAAGGTCACAAGGTGTGACCTTTCGTCTTCCAGGATGATAACTCGATTTGAACATTATTTTAGTCTGGTTACTTGAATATATAACCAATGAACAAGTAACGTGACTAAAATATTGTTTAAATAGAGTTTTTTATCCTGGAAGACGAAAGGTCACAAGGTGTGACCTTTCGTCTTCCAGGATGATAACTCGATTTGAACATTATTTTAGTCAGGTTACTTGAATATATAACCAATGAACAAGTAACGTGACTAAAATATGGTTTAAATAGAGTTTTTATCCTGGAAGACGAAAGGTCACAAGGTGTGACCTTTCGTCTTCCAGGATGATAACTCGATTTGAACAATATTTTAGTCAGGTTACTTGAATATATAACCAATGAACAAGTAACTTGACTAAAATATTGTTTAAATAGAGTTTTTATCCTGGAAGACGAAAGGTCACAAGGTGTGACCTTTCGTCTTCCAGGATGATAACTCAATTTAAATATTATTTTAGTCAGGTTACTTGAATATATAACCAATGAACAAGTAACTTGACTAAAATGTTGTTTAAATAGAGTTTTGATCCTGGAAGACGAAAGGTCACAAGGTGTGACCTTTCGTCTTCCAGGATGATAACTCGATTTGAACATTATTTTAGTCATGTTACTTGAATATATAACCAATGAACAAGTAACTTGACTAAAATATTGTTTAAATACAGTTTTTATCCTAGAAGACGAAAGGTCACAAGGTGTGACCTTTCGTCTTCCAGGATGTTAACTCAATTAAACATTATTTTAGTCAGGTTACTTGAATATATAACCAATGAACAAGTAACTTGACTAAAATGTTGTTTAAATAGAGTTTTGATCCTGGAAGACGAAAGGTCACAAGGTGTGACCTTTCGTCTTCCAGGATGATAACTCGATTTGAACATTATTTTAGTCAGGTTACTTGAATATATAACCAATGAACAAGTAAGTTGACTAAAATATTGTTTAAATAGAGTTTTTTATCCTAGAAGACGAAAGGTCACAAGGTGTGACCTTTCGTCTTCCAGGATGATAACTCAATATGAACATTATTTAATCAGGTTACTTGAATATATAACCAATGAACAAGTAACTTGATTAGAATAATGTTTAAATAGAGTTTTGATCCTGGAAGACGAAAGGTCACAAGGTGTGACCTTTCGTCTTCCAGGATGATAACTCGATTTGAACATTATTTTAGTCAGGTTACTTGAATATATAACCAATGACCAAGTAACTTGACTAAAATATTGTTTAAAAAGAGTTTTCATCCTGGAAGACGAAAGGTCACAAGGTGTGACCTTTCGTCTTCCAGGATGATAACTCGATTTGAACATTATTTTAGTCTGGTTACTTGAATATATAACCAATGAACAAGTAACTTGACTAAAATATTGTTTAAATAGAGTTTTTTATCCTGGAAGACGAAAGGTCACAAGGTGTGACCTTTCGTCTTCCAGGATGATAACTCGATTTGAACATTATTTTAGTCAGGTTACTTGAACATATAACCAATGAACAAGTAACGTGACTAAAATATGGTTTAAATAGAGTTTTTATCCTGGAAGACGAAAGGTCACAAGGTGTGACCTTTCGTCTTCCAGGATGATAACTCGATTTGAACAATATTTTAGTCAGGTTACTTGAATATATAACCAATGAACAAGTAACTTGACTAAAATATTGTTTAAATAGAGTTTTTATCCTGGAAGACGAAAGGTCACAAGGTGTGACCTTTCGTCTTCCAGGATGATAACTCAATTTAAATATTATTTTAGTCAGGTTACTTGAATATATAACCAATGAACAAGTAACTTGACTAAAATGTTGTTTAAATAGAGTTTTGATCCTGGAAGACGAAAGGTCACAAGGTGTGACCTTTCGTCTTCCAGGATGATAACTCGATTTGAACATTATTTTAGTCATGTTACTTGAATATATAACCAATGAACAAGTAACTTGACTAAAATATTGTTTAAATACAGTTTTTATCCTAGAAGACGAAAGGTCACAAGGTGTGACCTTTCGTCTTCCAGGATGTTAACTCAATTAAACATTATTTTAGTCAGGTTACTTGAATATATAACCAATGAACAAGTAAGTTGACTAAAATATTGTTTAAATAGAGTTTTTATCCTAGAAGACGAAAGGTCACAAGGTGTGACCTTTCGTCTTCCAGGATGATAACTCGATTTGAACATTATTTTAGTCAGGTTACTTGAATATATAACCAATGAACAAGTAAGTTGACTAAAATATTGTTTAAATAGAGTTTTTATCCTAGAAGACGAAAGGTCACAAGGTGTGACCTTTCGTCTTCCAGGGTGATAACTCGATTTGAACATTAGTTCAGTCAAGTTACTTGAATATATAACCAATGAACAAGTAACGTGACTAAAATATAGTTTAAATAGAGTTTTTTTATCCTAGAAGACGAAAGGTCACAAGGTGTGACCTTTCGTCTTCCAGGATGATAACTCAATTTAAATATTATTTTAGTCAGGTTACTTGAATATATAACCAATGAACAAGTAACTTGACTAAAATGTTGTTTAAATAGAGTTTTGATCCTGGAAGACGAAAGGTCACAAGGTGTGACCTTTCGTCTTCCAGGATGATAACTCGATTTGAACATTATTTTAGTCATGTTACTTGAATATATAACCAATGAACAAGTAACTTGACTAAAATATTGTTTAAATACAGTTTTTATCCTAGAAGACGAAAGGTCACAAGGTGTGACCTTTCGTCTTCCAGGATGTTAACTCAATTAAACATTATTTTAGTCAGGTTACTTGAATATATAACCAATGAACAAGTAAGTTGACTAAAATATTGTTTAAATAGAGTTTTTATCCTAGAAGACGAAAGGTCACAAGGTGTGACCTTTCGTCTTCCAGGATGATAACTCGATTTGAACATTATTTTAGTCAGGTTACTTGAATATATAACCAATGAACAAGTAAGTTGACTAAAATATTGTTTAAATAGAGTTTTTATCCTAGAAGACGAAAGGTCACAAGGTGTGACCTTTCGTCTTCCAGGGTGATAACTCGATTTGAACATTAGTTCAGTCAAGTTACTTGAATATATAACCAATGAACAAGTAACGTGACTAAAATATAGTTTAAATAGAGTTTTTTTATCCTAGAAGACGAAAGGTCACAAGGTGTGACCTTTCGTCTTCCAGGATGATAACTCAATATGAACATTATTTTAATCAGGTTACTTGAATATATAACCAATGAACAAGTAACTTGACTAAAATATTGTTTAAATAGAGTTTTTTATCCTGGAAGACGAAAGGTCACAAGGTGTGACCTTTCGTCTTCCAGGATGATAACTCGATTTGAACAATATTTTAGTCAGGTTACTTGAATATATAACCAATGAACAAGTAACTTGACTAAAATATTGTTTAAATAGAGTTTTTATCCTGGAAGACGAAAGGTCACAAGGTGTGACCTTTCGTCTTCCAGGATGATAACTCAATTTAAATATTATTTTAGTCAGGTTACTTGAATATATAACCAATGAACAAGTAACTTGACTAAAATGTTGTTTAAATAGAGTTTTGATCCTGGAAGACGAAAGGTCACAAGGTGTGACCTTTCGTCTTCCAGGATGATAACTCGATTTGAACATTATTTTAGTCATGTTACTTGAATATATAACCAATGAACAAGTAACTTGACTAAAATATTGTTTAAATACAGTTTTTATCCTAGAAGACGAAAGGTCACAAGGTGTGACCTTTCGTCTTCCAGGATGTTAACTCAATTAAACATTATTTTAGTCAGGTTACTTGAATATATAACCAATGAACAAGTAACTTGACTAAAATGTTGTTTAAATAGAGTTTTGATCCTGGAAGACGAAAGGTCACAAGGTGTGACCTTTCGTCTTCCAGGATGATAACTCGATTTGAACATTATTTTAGTCAGGTTACTTGAATATATAACCAATGAACAAGTAAGTTGACTAAAATATTGTTTAAATAGAGTTTTTTATCCTAGAAGACGAAAGGTCACAAGGTGTGACCTTTCGTCTTCCAGGATGATAACTCAATATGAACATTATTTAATCAGGTTACTTGAATATATAACCAATGAACAAGTAACTTGATTAGAATAATGTTTAAATAGAGTTTTGATCCTGGAAGACGAAAGGTCACAAGGTGTGACCTTTCGTCTTCCAGGATGATAACTCGATTTGAACATTATTTTAGTCAGGTTACTTGAATATATAACCAATGACCAAGTAACTTGACTAAAATATTGTTTAAAAAGAGTTTTCATCCTGGAAGACGAAAGGTCACAAGGTGTGACCTTTCGTCTTCCAGGATGATAACTCGATTTGAACATTATTTTAGTCTGGTTACTTGAATATATAACCAATGAACAAGTAACGTGACTAAAATATTGTTTAAATAGAGTTTTTTATCCTGGAAGACGAAAGGTCACAAGGTGTGACCTTTCGTCTTCCAGGATGATAACTCGATTTGAACATTATTTTAGTCAGGTTACTTGAACATATAACCAATGAACAAGTAACGTGACTAAAATATGGTTTAAATAGAGTTTTTATCCTGGAAGACGAAAGGTCACAAGGTGTGACCTTTCGTCTTCCAGGATGATAACTCGATTTGAACAATATTTTAGTCAGGTTACTTGAATATATAACCAATGAACAAGTAACTTGACTAAAATATTGTTTAAATAGAGTTTTTATCCTGGAAGACGAAAGGTCACAAGGTGTGACCTTTCGTCTTCCAGGATGATAACTCAATTTAAATATTATTTTAGTCAGGTTACTTGAATATATAACCAATGAACAAGTAACTTGACTAAAATGTTGTTTAAATAGAGTTTTGATCCTGGAAGACGAAAGGTCACAAGGTGTGACCTTTCGTCTTCCAGGATGATAACTCGATTTGAACATTATTTTAGTCATGTTACTTGAATATATAACCAATGAACAAGTAACTTGACTAAAATATTGTTTAAATACAGTTTTTATCCTAGAAGACGAAAGGTCACAAGGTGTGACCTTTCGTCTTCCAGGATGATAACTCGATTTGAACATTATTTTAGTCAGGTTACTTGAATATATAACCAATGAACAAGTAAGTTGACTAAAATATTGTTTAAATAGAGTTTTTATCCTAGAAGACGAAAGGTCACAAGGTGTGACCTTTCGTCTTCCAGGGTGATAACTCGATTTGAACATTAGTTCAGTCAAGTTACTTGAATATATAACCAATGAACAAGTAACGTGACTAAAATATAGTTTAAATAGAGTTTTTTTATCCTAGAAGACGAAAGGTCACAAGGTGTGACCTTTCGTCTTCCAGGATGATAACTCAATATGAACATTATTTTAATCAGGTTACTTGAATATATAACCAATGAACAAGTAACTTGACTAAAATATTGTTTAAATAGAGTTTTTTATCCTGGAAGACGAAAGGTCACAAGGTGTGACCTTTCGTCTTCCAGGATGATAACTCGATTTGAACATTATTTTAGTAAGGTTACTTGAATATATAACCAATGAACAAGTAACGTGACTAAAATATGCTTTAAATAGAGTTTTTATCCTGGAAGACGAAAGGTCACAAGGTGTGACCTTTCGTCTTCCAGGATGATAACTCGATTTGAACAATATTTTAGTCAGGTTACTTGAATATATAACCAATGAACAAGTAACTTGACTAAAATATTGTTTAAATACAGTTCTTATCCTAGAAGACGAAAGGTCACAAGGTGTGACCTTTCGTCTTCCAGGATGTTAACTCAATTAAACATTATTTTAGTCAGGTTACTTGAATATATAACCAATGAACAAGTAACGTGACTAAAATATGGTTTAAATAGAGTTTTTATCCTGGAAGACGAAAGGTCACAAGGTGTGACCTTTCGTCTTCCAGGATGATAACTCGATTTGAACATTATTTTAGTCAGGTTACTTGAATATATAACCAATGAACAAGTAAGTTGACTAAAATATTGTTTAAATAGAGTTTTTATCCTAGAAGACGAAAGGTCACAAGGTGTGACCTTTCGTCTTCCAGGGTGATAACTCGATTTGAACATTAGTTCAGTCAAGTTACTTGAATATATAACCAATGAACAAGTAACGTGACTAAAATATAGTTTAAATAGAGTTTTTTTATCCTAGAAGACGAAAGGTCACAAGGTGTGACCTTTCGTCTTCCAGGATGATAACTCAATATGAACATTATTTTAATCAGGTTACTTGAATATATAACCAATGAACAAGTAACTTGACTAAAATATTGTTTAAATAGAGTTTTTTTATCCTGGAAGACGAAAGGTCACAAGGTGTGACCTTTCGTCTTCCAGGATGATAACTCGATTTGAACATTATTTTAGTAAGGTTACTTGAATATATAACCAATGAACAAGTAACGTGACTAAAATATGGTTTAAATAGAGTTTTGATCCTGGAAGACGAAAGGTCACAAGGTGTGACCTTTCGTCTTCCAGGATGATAACTCGATTTGAACAATATTTTAGTCAGGTTACTTGAATATATAACCAATGAACAAGTAACTTGACTAAAATATTGGTTAAATAGAGTTTTTATCCTGGAAGACGAAAGGTCACAAGGTGTGACCTTTCGTCTTCCAGGATGATAACTCAATTTAAACATTATTTTAGTCAGGTTACTTGAATATATAACCAATGAACAAGTAACTTGACTACAATGTTGTTTAAATAGAGTTTTGATCCTGGAAGACGAAAGGTCACAAGGTGTGACCTTTCGTCTTCCAGGATGATAACTCGATTTGAACATTATTTTAGTCAGGTTACTTGAATATAAAACCAATGAACAAGTAAGTTGACTAAAATGTTGTTTAAATAGAGTTTTTATCCTAGAAGACGAAAGGTCACAAGGTGTGACCTTTCGTCTTCCAGGGTGATAACTCGATTTGAACATTAGTTCAGTCAGGTTACTTGAATATATAACCAATGAACAAGTAACGTGACTAAAATATAGTTTAAATAGAGTTTTTTTATCCTAGAAGACGAAAGGTCACAAGGTGTGACCTTTCGTCTTCCAGGATGATAACTCAATATGAACATTATTTTAATCAGGTTACTTGAATATATAACAAATGAACAAGTAACTTGACTAAAATGTTGTTTAAATAGAGTTTTGATCCTGGAAGACGAAAGGTCACAAGGTGTGACCTTTCGTCTTCCAGGATGATAACTCGATTTGAACATTATTTTAGTCAGGTTACTTGAATATATAACCAATGAACAAGTAAGTTGACTAAAATATTGTTTAAATAGAGTTTTTATCCTAGAAGACGAAAGGTTACAAGGTGTGACCTTTCGTCTTCAAGGGTGATAACTCGATTTGAACATTAGTTCAGTCAGGTTACTTGAATATATAACCAATGTACAAGTAACGTGACTAAAATATAGTTTAAATAGAGTTTTTTTATCCTAGAAGACGAAAGGTCACAAGGTGTGACCTTTCGTCTTCCAGGATGATAACTCAATATGAACATTATTTTAATCAGGTTACTTGAATATATAACCAATGAACAAGTAACTTGATTAGAATAATGTTTAAATAGAGTTTTGATCCTGGAAGACGAAAGGTCACAAGGTGTGACCTTTCGTCTTCCAGGATGATAACTCGATTTGAACATTATTTTAGTCAGGTTACTTGAATATATAACCAATGAACAAGTAAGTTGACTAAAATATTGTTTAAATTGAGTTTTTATCCTAGAAGACGAAAGGTCACAAGGTGTGACCTTTCGTCTTCCAGGGTGATAACTCGATTTGAACATTAGTTCAGTCAGGTTACTTGAATATATAACCAATGAACAAGTAACGTGACTAAAATATAGTTTAAATAGAGTTTTTTATCCTAGAAGACGAAAGGTCACAAGGTGTGACCTTTCGTCTTCCAGGATGATAACTCAATATGAACATTATTTTAATCAGGTCACTTGAATATATAACCAATGAACAAGTAACTTGATTAGAATAATGTTTAAATAGAGTTTTGATCCTGGAAGACGAAAGGTCACAAGGTGTGACCTTTCGTCTTCCAGGATGATAACTCGATTTGAACATTATTTTAGTCAGGTTACTTGAATATATAACCAATGAACAAGTAACTTGACTAAAATATTGTTTAAATAGAGTTTTGATCCTGGAAGACGAAAGGTCACAAGGTGTGACCTTTCGTCTTCCAGGATGATAACTCGATTTGAACATTATTTTAGTCTGGTTACTTGAATATATAACCAATGAACAAGTAACGTGACTAAAATATTGTTTAAATAGAGTTTTTTATCCTAGAAGACGAAAGGTCACAAGGTGTGACCTTTCGTCTTCCAGGATGATAACTCGATTTGAACATTATTTTAGTCAGGTTACTTGAATATATAACCAATGAACAAGTAACGTGACTAAAATATGGTTTAAATAGAGTTTTTATCCTGGAAGACGAAAGGTCACAGGAAGACGAAAGGTCACAAGGTGTGACCTTTCGTCTTCCAGGATGATAACTCGATTTGAATAATATTTTAGTCAGGTTACTTGAATATATAACCAATGAACAAGTAACTTGACTAAAATGTTGTTTAAATAGAGTTTTGATCCTGGAAGACGAAAGGTCACAAGGCGTGACCTTTCGTCTTCCAGGATGATAACTCGATTTGAACATTATTTTAGTCAGGTTACTTGAATATATAACCAATGAACAAGTAAGTTGACTAAAATATTGTTTAAATAGAGTTTTTATCCTAGAAGACGAAAGGTTACAAGGTGTGACCTTTCGTCTTCAAGGGTGATAACTCGATTTGAACATTAGTTCAGTCAGGTTACTTGAATATATAACCAATGAACAAGTAACGTGACTAAAATATAGTTTAAATAGAGTTTTTTTATCCTAGAAGACGAAAGGTCACAAGGTGTGACCTTTCGTCTTCCAGGATGATAACTCAATATGAACATTATTTTAATCAGGTTACTTGAATATATAACCAATGAACAAGTAACTTGATTAGAATAATGTTTAAATAGAGTTTTGATCCTGGAAGACGAAAGGTCACAAGGTGTGACCTTTCGTCTTCCAGGATGATAACTCGATTTGAACATTATTTTAGTCAGGTTACTTGAATATATAACCAATGAACAAGTAAGTTGACTAAAATATTGTTTAAATTGAGTTTTTATCCTAGAAGACGAAAGGTCACAAGGTGTGACCTTTCGTCTTCCAGGGTGATAACTCGATTTGAACATTAGTTCAGTCAGGTTACTTGAATATATAACCAATGAACAAGTAACATGACTAAAATATAGTTTAAATAGAGTTTTTTATCCTAGAAGACGAAAGGTCACAAGGTGTGACCTTTCGTCTTCCAGGATGATAACTCAATATGAACATTATTTTAATCAGGTCACTTGAATATATAACCATTGAACAAGTAACTTGATTAGAATAATGTTTAAATAGAGTTTTGATCCTGGAAGACGAAAGGTCACAAGGTGTGACCTTTCGTCTTCCAGGATGATAACTCGATTTGAACATTATTTTAGTCAGGTTACTTGAATATATAACCAATGAACAAGTAACTTGACTAAAATATTGTTTAAATAGAGTTTTGATCCTGGAAGACGAAAGGTCACAAGGTGTGACCTTTCGTCTTCCAGGATGATAACTCGATTTGAACATTATTTTAGTCTGGTTACTTGAATATATAACCAATGAACAAGTAACGTGACTAAAATATTGTTTAAATAAAGTTTTTTATCCTAGAAGACGAAAGGTCACAAGGTGTGACCTTTCGTCTTCCAGGATGATAACTCGATTTGAACATTATTTTAGTCAGGTTACTTGAATATATAACCAATGAACAAGTAACGTGACTAAAATATGGTTTAAATAGAGTTTTTATCCTGGAAGACGAAAGGTCACAGGAAGACGAAAGGTCACAAGGTGTGACCTTTCGTCTTCCAGGATGATAACTCGATTTGAATAATATTTTAGTCAGGTTACTTGAATATATAACCAATGAACAAGTAACTTGACTAAAATATTGTTTAAATAGAGTTTTTATCCTGGAAGACGAAAGGTCACAAGGTGTGACCTTTCGTCTTCCAGGATGATAACTCGATTTGAACATTATTTTAGTCAGGTTACTTGAATATAAAACCAATGAACAAGTAAGTTGACTAAAATGTTGTTTAAATAGAGTTTTTATCCTAGAAGACGAAAGGTCACAAGGTGTGACCTTTCGTCTTCCAGGGTGATAACTCGATTTGAACATTAGTTCAGTCAGGTTACTTGAATATATAACCAATGAACAAGTAACGTGACTAAAATATAGTTTAAATAGAGTTTTTTTATCCTAGAAGACGAAAGGTCACAAGGTGTGACCTTTCGTCTTCCAGGATGATAACTCAATATGAACATTATTTTAATCAGGTTACTTGAATATATAACAAATGAACAAGTAACTTGACTAAAATGTTGTTTAAATAGAGTTTTGATCCTGGAAGACGAAAGGTCACAAGGTGTGACCTTTCGTCTTCCAGGATGATAACTCGATTTGAACATTATTTTAGTCAGGTTACTTGAATATATAACCAATGAACAAGTAAGTTGACTAAAATATTGTTTAAATAGAGTTTTTATCCTAGAAGACGAAAGGTTACAAGGTGTGACCTTTCGTCTTCAAGGGTGATAACTCGATTTGAACATTAGTTCAGTCAGGTTACTTGAATATATAACCAATGTACAAGTAACGTGACTAAAATATAGTTTAAATAGAGTTTTTTTATCCTAGAAGACGAAAGGTCACAAGGTGTGACCTTTCGTCTTCCAGGATGATAACTCAATATGAACATTATTTTAATCAGGTTACTTGAATATATAACCAATGAACAAGTAACTTGATTAGAATAATGTTTAAATAGAGTTTTGATCCTGGAAGACGAAAGGTCACAAGGTGTGACCTTTCGTCTTCCAGGATGATAACTCGATTTGAACATTATTTTAGTCAGGTTACTTGAATATATAACCAATGAACAAGTAAGTTGACTAAAATATTGTTTAAATTGAGTTTTTATCCTAGAAGACGAAAGGTCACAAGGTGTGACCTTTCGTCTTCCAGGGTGATAACTCGATTTGAACATTAGTTCAGTCAGGTTACTTGAATATATAACCAATGAACAAGTAACGTGACTAAAATATAGTTTAAATAGAGTTTTTTATCCTAGAAGACGAAAGGTCACAAGGTGTGACCTTTCGTCTTCCAGGATGATAACTCAATATGAACATTATTTTAATCAGGTCACTTGAATATATAACCAATGAACAAGTAACTTGATTAGAATAATGTTTAAATAGAGTTTTGATCCTGGAAGACGAAAGGTCACAAGGTGTGACCTTTCGTCTTCCAGGATGATAACTCGATTTGAACATTATTTTAGTCAGGTTACTTGAATATATAACCAATGAACAAGTAACTTGACTAAAATATTGTTTAAATAGAGTTTTGATCCTGGAAGACGAAAGGTCACAAGGTGTGACCTTTCGTCTTCCAGGATGATAACTCGATTTGAACATTATTTTAGTCTGGTTACTTGAATATATAACCAATGAACAAGTAACGTGACTAAAATATTGTTTAAATAGAGTTTTTTATCCTAGAAGACGAAAGGTCACAAGGTGTGACCTTTCGTCTTCCAGGATGATAACTCGATTTGAACATTATTTTAGTCAGGTTACTTGAATATATAACCAATGAACAAGTAACGTGACTAAAATATGGTTTAAATAGAGTTTTTATCCTGGAAGACGAAAGGTCACAGGAAGACGAAAGGTCACAAGGTGTGACCTTTCGTCTTCCAGGATGATAACTCGATTTGAATAATATTTTAGTCAGGTTACTTGAATATATAACCAATGAACAAGTAACTTGACTAAAATGTTGTTTAAATAGAGTTTTGATCCTGGAAGACGAAAGGTCACAAGGCGTGACCTTTCGTCTTCCAGGATGATAACTCGATTTGAACATTATTTTAGTCAGGTTACTTGAATATATAACCAATGAACAAGTAAGTTGACTAAAATATTGTTTAAATAGAGTTTTTATCCTAGAAGACGAAAGGTTACAAGGTGTGACCTTTCGTCTTCAAGGGTGATAACTCGATTTGAACATTAGTTCAGTCAGGTTACTTGAATATATAACCAATGAACAAGTAACGTGACTAAAATATAGTTTAAATAGAGTTTTTTTATCCTAGAAGACGAAAGGTCACAAGGTGTGACCTTTCGTCTTCCAGGATGATAACTCAATATGAACATTATTTTAATCAGGTTACTTGAATATATAACCAATGAACAAGTAACTTGATTAGAATAATGTTTAAATAGAGTTTTGATCCTGGAAGACGAAAGGTCACAAGGTGTGACCTTTCGTCTTCCAGGATGATAACTCGATTTGAACATTATTTTAGTCAGGTTACTTGAATATATAACCAATGAACAAGTAAGTTGACTAAAATATTGTTTAAATTGAGTTTTTATCCTAGAAGACGAAAGGTCACAAGGTGTGACCTTTCGTCTTCCAGGGTGATAACTCGATTTGAACATTAGTTCAGTCAGGTTACTTGAATATATAACCAATGAACAAGTAACGTGACTAAAATATAGTTTAAATAGAGTTTTTTATCCTAGAAGACGAAAGGTCACAAGGTGTGACCTTTCGTCTTCCAGGATGATAACTCAATATGAACATTATTTTAATCAGGTCACTTGAATATATAACCATTGAACAAGTAACTTGATTAGAATAATGTTTAAATAGAGTTTTGATCCTGGAAGACGAAAGGTCACAAGGTGTGACCTTTCGTCTTCCAGGATGATAACTCGATTTGAACATTATTTTAGTCAGGTTACTTGAATATATAACCAATGAACAAGTAACTTGACTAAAATATTGTTTAAATAGAGTTTTGATCCTGGAAGACGAAAGGTCACAAGGTGTGACCTTTCGTCTTCCAGGATGATAACTCGATTTGAACATTATTTTAGTCTGGTTACTTGAATATATAACCAATGAACAAGTAACGTGACTAAAATATTGTTTAAATAAAGTTTTTTATCCTAGAAGACGAAAGGTCACAAGGTGTGACCTTTCGTCTTCCAGGATGATAACTCGATTTGAACATTATTTTAGTCAGGTTACTTGAATATATAACCAATGAACAAGTAACGTGACTAAAATATGGTTTAAATAGAGTTTTTATCCTGGAAGACGAAAGGTCACAGGAAGACGAAAGGTCACAAGGTGTGACCTTTCGTCTTCCAGGATGATAACTCGATTTGAATAATATTTTAGTCAGGTTACTTGAATATATAACCAATGAACAAGTAACTTGACTAAAATATTGTTTAAATAGAGTTTTTATCCTGGAAGACGAAAGGTCACAAGGTGTGACCTTTCGTCTTCCAGGATGATAACTCAATTTAAATATTATTTTAGTCAGGTTACTTGAATATATAACCAATGAACAAGTAACATGACTAAAATGTTGTTTAAATAGAGTTTTGATCCTGGAAGACGAAAGGTCACAAGGTGTGACCTTTCGTCTTCCAGGATGATAACTCGATTTGAACATTATTTTAGTCAGGTTACTTGAATATATAACCAATGAACAAGTAACTTGCCTAAAATATTGTTTAAATACAGTTTTTATCCTAGAAGACGAAAGGTCACAAGGTGTGACCTTTCGTCTTCCAGGATGATAACTCAATTAAACATTATTTTAGTCAGGTTACTTGAATATATAACCAATGAACAAGTAACTTGACTAAAATGTTGTTTAAATAGAGTTTTGATCCTGGAAGACGAAAGGTCACAAGGTGTGACCTTTCGTCTTCCAGGATGATAACTCAATTTGAACATTATTTTAGTCAGGTTACTTGAATATATAACCAATGAACAACTAAGTTGACTAAAATATTGTTTAAATAGAGTTTTTATCCTAGAAGACGAAAGGTCACAAGGTGTGACCTTTCGTCTTCCAGGATGATAACTCAATTAAACATTATTTTAGTCAGGTTACGTGAATATATAACCAATGAACAAGTAACTTGACTAAAATGTTGTTTAAATAGAGTTTTGATCCTGGAAGAGGAAAGGTCACAAGGTGTGACCTTTCGTCTTCCAGGATGATAACTCGGTTTGAACATTATTTTAGTCAGGTTACTTGAATATATAACCAATGAACAAGTAAGTTGACTAAAATATTGTTTAAATTGAGTTTTTATCCTAGAAGACGAAATGTCACAAGGTGTGACCTTTCGTCTTCCAGGGTGATAACTCGATTTGAACATTAGTTCAGTCAGGTTACTTGAATATATAACCAATGAACAAGTAACGTGACTAAAATATAGTTTAAATAGAGTTTTTTATCCTAGAAGACGAAAGGTCACAAGGTGTGACCTTTCGTCTTCCAGGATGATAACTCAATATGAACATTATTTTAATCAGGTCACTTGAATATATAACCAATGAACAAGTAACTTGATTAGAATAATGTTTAAATAGAGTTTTGATCCTGGAAGACGAAAGGTCACAAGGTGTGACCTTTCGTCTTCCAGGATGATAACTCGATTTGAACATTATTTTAGTCAGGTTACTTGAATATATAACCAATGAACAAGTAACTTGACTAAAATATTGTTTAAATAGAGTTTTGATCCTGGAAGACGAAAGGTCACAAGGTGTGACCTTTCGTCTTCCAGGATGATAACTCGATTTGAACATTATTTTAGTCTGGTTACTTGAATATATAACCAATGAACAAGTAACGTGACTAAAATATTGTTTAAATAGAGTTTTTTATCCTAGAAGACGAAAGGTCACAAGGTGTGACCTTTCGTCTTCCAGGATGATAACTCGATTTGAACATTATTTTAGTCAGGTTACTTGAATATATAACCAATGAACAAGTAACGTGACTAAAATATGGTTTAAATAGAGTTTTTATCCTGGAAGACGAAAGGTCACAGGAAGACGAAAGGTCACAAGGTGTGACCTTTCGTCTTCCAGGATGATAACTCGATTTGAATAATATTTTAGTTAGGTTACCTGAATATATAACCAATGAACAAGTAACTTGACTAAAATATTGTTTAAATAGAGTTTTTATCCTGGAAGACGAAAGGTCACAAGGTGTGACCTTTCGTCTTCCAGGATGATAACTCAATTTAAATATTATTTTAGTGAGGTTACTTGAATATATAACCAATGAACAAGTAACTTGACTAAAATGTTGTTTAAATAGAGTTTTGATCCTGGAAGACGAAAGGTCACAAGGTGTGACCTTTCGTCTTCCAGGATGATAACTCGATTTGAACATTATTTTAGTCAGGTTACTTGAATATATAACCAATGAACAAGTAACTTGCCTAAAATATTGTTTAAATACAGTTTTTATCCTAGAAGACGAAAGGTCACAAGGTGTGACCTTTCGTCTTCCAGGATGATAACTCAATTAAACATTATTTTAGTCAGGTTACGTGAATATATAACCAATGAACAAGTAACTTGACTAAAATGTTGTTTAAATAGAGTTTTGATCCTGGAAGACGAAAGGTCACAAGGTGTGACCTTTCGTCTTCCAGGATGATAACTCGGTTTGAACATTATTTTAGTCAGGTTACTTGAATATATAACCAATGAACAAGTAAGTTGACTAAAATATTGTTTAAATAGAGTTTTTATCCTAGAAGACGAAAGGTCACAAGGTGTGACCTTTCGTCTTCCAGGATGATAACTCGGTTTGAACATTATTTTACTCAGGTTACTTGAATATATAACCAATGAACAAGTAAGTTGACTAAAATATTGTTTAAATTGAGTTTTTATCCTAGAAGACGAAAGGTCACAAGGTGTGACCTTTCGTCTTCCAGGGTGATAACTCGATTTGAACATTAGTTCAGTCAGGTTACTTGAATATATAACCAATGAACAAGTAACGTGACTAAAATATAGTTTAAATAGAGTTTTTTATCCTAGAAGACGAAAGGTCACAAGGTGTGACCTTTCGTCTTCCAGGATGATAACTCAATATGAACATTATTTTAATCAGGTCACTTGAATATATAACCAATGAACAAGTAACTTGATTAGAATAATGTTTAAATAGAGTTTTGATCCTGGAAGACGAAAGGTCACAAGGTGTGACCTTTCGTCTTCCAGGATGATAACTCGATTTGAACATTATTTTAGTCAGGTTACTTGAATATATAACCAATGAACAAGTAACTTGACTAAAATATTGTTTAAATAGAGTTTTGAACTTGGAAGACGAAAGGTCACAAGGTGTGACCTTTCGTCTTCCAGGATGATAACTCGATTTGAACATTATTTTAGTCTGGTTACTTGAATATATAACCAATGAACAAGTAACGTGACTAAAATATTGTTTAAATAGAGTTTTTTATCCTAGAAGACGAAAGGTCACAAGGTGTGACCTTTCGTCTTCCAGGATGATAACTCGATTTGAACATTATTTTAGTCAGGTTACTTGAATATATAACCAATGAACAAGTAACGTGACTAAAATATGGTTTAAATAGAGTTTTTATCCTGGAAGACGAAAGGTCACAAGGTGTGACCTTTCGTCTTCCAGGATGATAACTCGATTTGAATAATATTTTAGTCAGGTTACATGAATATATAACCAATGAACAAGTAACTTGACTAAAATATTGTTTAAATAGAGTTTTTATCCTGGAAGACGAAAGGTCACAAGGTGTGACCTTTCGTCTTCCAGGATGATAACTCAATTTAAATATTATTTTAGTCAGGTTACTTGAATATATAACCAATGAACAAGTAACTTGACTAAAATGTTGTTTAAATAGAGTTTTGATCCTGGAAGACGAAAGGTCACAAGGTGTGACCTTTCGTCTTCCAGGATGATAACTCGATTTGAACATTATTTTAGTCAGGTTACTTGAATATATAACCAATGAACAAGTAACTTGCCTAAAATATTGTTTAAATACAGTTTTTATCCTAGAAGACGAAAGGTCACAAGGTGTGACCTTTCGTCTTCCAGGAAGATAACTCAATTAAACATTATTTTAGTCAGGTTACTTGAATATATAACCAATGAACAAGTAACTTGACTAAAATGTTGTTTAAATAGAGTTTTGATCCTGGAAGACGAAAGGTCACAAGGTGTGACCTTTCGTCTTCCAGGATGATAACTCAATTTGAACATTATTTTAGTCAGGTTACTTGAATATATAACCAATGAACAAGTAAGTTGACTAAAATATTGTTTAAATAGAGTTTTTATCCTAGAAGACGAAAGGTCACAAGGTGTGACCTTTCGTCTTCCAGGATGATAACTCAATTAAACATTATTTTAGTCAGGTTACTTGAATATATAACCAATGAACAAGTAACTTGACTAAAATGTTGTTTAAATAGAGTTTTGATCCTGGAAGACGAAAGGTCACAAGGTGTGACCTTTCGTCTTCCAGGATGATAACTCAATTTGAACATTATTTTAGTCAGGTTACTTGAATATATAACCAATGAACAAGTAACTTGCCTAAAATATTGTTTAAATACAGTTTTTATCCTAGAAGACGAAAGGTCACAAGGTGTGACCTTTCGTCTTCCAGGATGATAACTCAATTAAACATTATTTTAGTCAGGTTACGTGAATATATAACCAATGAACAAGTAACTTGACTAAAATGTTGTTTAAATAGAGTTTTGATCCTGGAAGACGAAAGGTCACAAGGTGTGACCTTTCGTCTTCCAGGATGATAACTCGGTTTGAACATTATTTTAGTCAGGTTACTTGAATATATAACCAATGAACAAGTAAGTTGACTAAAATATTGTTTAAATAGAGTTTTTATCCTAGAAGACGAAAGGTCACAAGGTGTGACCTTTCGTCTTCCAGGATGATAACTCGGTTTGAACATTATTTTACTCAGGTTACTTGAATATATAACCAATGAACAAGTAAGTTGACTAAAATATTGTTTAAATTGAGTTTTTATCCTAGAAGACGAAAGGTCACAAGGTGTGACCTTTCGTCTTCCAGGGTGATAACTCGATTTGAAAATTAGTTCAGTCAGGTTACTTGAATATATAACCAATGAACAAGTAACGTGACTAAAATATAGTTTAAATAGAGTTTTTTATCCTAGAAGACGAAAGGTCACAAGGTGTGACCTTTCGTCTTCCAGGATGATAACTCAATATGAACATTATTTTAATCAGGTCACTTGAATATATAACCAATGAACAAGTAACTTGATTAGAATAATGTTTAAATAGAGTTTTGATCCTGGAAGACGAAAGGTCACAAGGTGTGACCTTTCGTCTTCCAGGATGATAACTCGATTTGAACATTATTTTAGTCAGGTTACTTGAATATATAACCAATGAACAAGTAACTTGACTAAAATATTGTTTAAATAGAGTTTTGAACTTGGAAGACGAAAGGTCACAAGGTGTGACCTTTCGTCTTCCAGGATGATAACTCGATTTGAACATTATTTTAGTCTGGTTACTTGAATATATAACCAATGAACAAGTAACGTGACTAAAATATTGTTTAAATAGAGTTTTTTATCCTAGAAGACGAAAGGTCACAAGGTGTGACCTTTCGTCTTCCAGGATGATAACTCGATTTGAACATTATTTTAGTCAGGTTACTTGAATATATAACCAATGAACAAGTAACGTGACTAAAATATGGTTTAAATAGAGTTTTTATCCTGGAAGACGAAAGGTCACAAGGTGTGACCTTTCGTCTTCCAGGATGATAACTCGATTTGAATAATATTTTAGTCAGGTTACTTGAATATATAACCAATGAACAAGTAACTTGACTAAAATATTGTTTAAATAGAGTTTTTATCCTGGAAGACGAAAGGTCACAAGGTGTGACCTTTCGTCTTCCAGGATGATAACTCAATTTAAATATTATTTTAGTCAGGTTACTTGAATATATAACCAATGAACAAGTAACTTGACTAAAATGTTGTTTAAATAGAGTTTTGATCCTGGAAGACGAAAGGTCACAAGGTGTGACCTTTCGTCTTCCAGGATGATAACTCGATTTGAACATTATTTTAGTCAGGTTACTTGAATATATAACCAATGAACAAGTAACTTGCCTAAAATATTGTTTAAATACAGTTTTTATCCTAGAAGACGAAAGGTCACAAGGTGTGACCTTTCGTCTTCCAGGATGATAACTCAATTAAACATTATTTTAGTCAGGTTACGTGAATATATAACCAATGAACAAGTAACTTGACTAAAATGTTGTTTAAATAGAGTTTTGATCCTGGAAGACGAAAGGTCACAAGGTGTGACCTTTCGTCTTCCAGGATGATAACTCGGTTTGAACATTATTTTAGTCAGGTTACTTGAATATATAACCAATGAACAAGTAAGTTGACTAAAATATTGTTTAAATAGAGTTTTTATCCTAGAAGACGAAAGGTCACAAGGTGTGACCTTTCGTCTTCCAGGGTGATAACTCGATTTGAACATTAGTTCAGTCAGGTTACTTGAATATATAACCAATGAACAAGTAACGTGACTAAAATATAGTTTAAATAGAGTTTTTTATCCTAGAAGACGAAAGGTCACAAGGTGTGACCTATCGTCTTCCAGGATGATAACTCAATATGAACATTATTTTAATTAGGTTACTTGAATATATAACCAATGAACAAGTAACTTGATTAGAATAATGTTTAAATAGAGTTTTGATCCTGGAAGACGAAAGGTCACAAGGTGTGACCTTTCGTCTTCCAGGATGATAACTCGATTTGAACATTATTTTAGTCAGGTTACTTGAATATATAACCAATGAACAAGTAACTTGACTAAAATATTGTTTAAATAGAGTTTTGATCCTGGAAGACGAAAGGTCACAAGGTGTGACCTTTCGTCTTCCAGGATGATAACTCGATTTGAACAATATTTTAGTCAGGTTACTTGAATATATAACCAATGAACAAGTAACTTGACTAAAATATTGTTTAAATAGAGTTTTTATCCTGGAAGACGAAAGGTCACAAGGTGTGACCTTTCGTCTTCCAGGATGATAACTCAATTTAAATATTATTTTAGTCAGGTTACTTGAATATATAACCAATGAACAAGTAACTTGACTAAAATGTTGTTTAAATAGAGTTTTGATCCTGGAAGACGAAAGGTCACAAGGTGTGACCTTTCGTCTTCCAGGATGATAACTCGATTTGAACATTATTTTAGTCAGGTTACTTGAATATATAACCAATGAACAAGTAACGTGACTAAAATATTGTTTAAATAGAGTTTTTTATCCTGGAAGACGAAAGGTCACAAGGTGTGACCTTTCGTATTCCAGGATGATAACTCGATTTGAACATTATTTTAGTCAGGTTACTTGAATATATAACCAATGAACAAGTAACGTGACTAAAATATGGTTTAAATAGAGTTTTTATCTTGGAAGACGAAAGGTCACAAGGTGTGACCTTTCGTCTTCCAGGATGATAACTCGATTTGAACAATATTTTAGTCAGGTTACTTGAATATATAACCAATGAACAAGTAACTTGACTAAAATATTGTTTAAATAGAGTTTTGATCCTGGAAGACGAAAGGTCACAAGGTGTGACCTTTCGTCTTCCAGGATGATAACTCAATTAAACATTATTTTAGTCAGGTTACTTGAATATATAACCAATGAACAAGTAACTTGACTAAAATGTTGTTTAAATAGAGTTTTGATCCTGGAAGACGAAAGGTCACAAGGTGTGACCTTTCGTCTTCCAGGATGATAACTCGATTTGAACATTATTTTAGTCAGGTTACTTGAATATATAACCAATGAACAAGTAACGTGACTAAAATATTGTTTAAATAGAGTTTTTTATCCTGGAAGACGAAAGGTCACAAGGTGTGACCTTTCGTATTCCAGGATGATAACTCGATTTGAACATTATTTTAGTCAGGTTACTTGAATATATAACCAATGAACAAGTAACGTGACTAAAATATAGTTTAAATAGAGTTTTTTATCCTAGAAGACGAAAGGTCACAAGGTGTGACCTTTCGTCTTCCAGGATGATAACTCAATATGAACATTATTTTAATCAGGTTACTTGAATATATAACCAATGAACAAGTAACTTGATTAGAATAATGTTTAAATAGAGTTTTGATCCTGGAAGACGAAAGGTCACAAGGTGTGACCTTTCGTCTTCCAGGATGATAACTCGATTTGAACATTATTTTAGTCAGGTTACTTGAATATATAACCAATGAACAAGTAACTTGACTAAAATATTGTTTAAATAGAGTTTTTATCCTGGAAGACGAAAGGTCACAAGGTGTGACCTTTCGTCTTCCAGGATGATAACTCAATTTAAATATTATTTTAGTCAGGTTACTTGAATATATAACCAATGAACAAGTAACTTGACTAAAATGTTGTTTAAATAGAGTTTTGATCCTGGAAGACGAAAGGTCACAAGGTGTGACCTTTCGTCTTCTAGGATGATAACTCGATTTGAACATTATTTTAGTCAGGTTACTTGAATATATAACCAATGAACAAGTAACTTGATTAAAATATTGTTTAAATAGAGTTTTGATCCTGGAAGACGAAAGGTCACAAGGTGTGACCTTTCGTCTTCCAGGATGATAACTCGATTTGAACAATATTTTAGTCAGGTTACTTGAATATATAACCAATGAACAAGTAACTTGACTAAAATATTGTTTAAATAGAGTTTTTATCCTGGAAGACGAAAGGTCACAAGGTGTGACCTTTCGTCATCCAGGATGATAACTCGATTTGAACATTATTTTAGTCAGGTTACTTGAATATATAACCAATGAACAAGTAACGTGACTAAAATATTGTTTAAATAGAGTTTTTTATCCTGGAAGACGAAAGGTCACAAGGTGTGACCTTTCGTATTCCAGGATGATAACTCGATTTGAACATTATTTTAGTCAGGTTACTTGAATATATAACCAATGAACAAGTAACGTGACTAAAATATGGTTTAAATAGAGTTTTTATCTTGGAAGACGAAAGGTCACAAGGTGTGACCTTTCGTCTTCCAGGATGATAACTCGATTTGAACAATATTTTAGTCAGGTTACTTGAATATATAACCAATGAACAAGTAACGTGACTAAAATATTGTTTAAATAGAGTTTTTTTATCCTGGAAGACGAAAGGTCACAAGGTGTGACCTTTCGTATTCCAGGATGATAACTCGATTTGAACATTATTTTAGTCAGGTTACTTGAATATATAACCAATGAACAAGTAACTTGACTAAAATATTGTTTAAACAGAGTTTTGATCCTGGAAGACGAAAGGTCACAAGGTGTGACCTTTCGTCTTCCAGGATGATAACTCAATTAAACATTATTTTAGTCAGGTTACTTGAATATATAACCAATGAACAAGTAACTTGACTAAAATGTTGTTTAAATAGAGTTTTGATCCTGGAAGACGAAAGGTCACAAGGTGTGACCTTTCGTCTTCCAGGATGATAACTCGATTTGAACATTATTTTAGTCAGGTTACTTGAATATATAACCAATGAACAAGTAACGTGACTAAAATATTGTTTAAATAGAGTTTTTTATCCTGGAAGACGAAAGGTCACAAGGTGTGACCTTTCGTATTCCAGGATGATAACTCGATTTGAACATTATTTTAGTCAGGTTACTTGAATATATAACCAATGAACAAGTAACGTGACTAAAATATAGTTTAAATAGAGTTTTTTATCCTAGAAGACGAAAGGTCACAAGGTGTGACCTTTCGTCTTCCAGGATGATAACTCAATTAAACATTATTTTAGTCAGGTTACGTGAATATATAACCAATGAACAAGTAACTTGACTAAAATGTTGTTTAAATAGAGTTTTGATCCTGGAAGACGAAAGGTCACAAGGTGTGACCTTTCGTCTTCCAGGATGATAACTCGGTTTGAACATTATTTTAGTCAGGTTACTTGAATATATAACCAATGAACAAGTAAGTTGACTAAAATATTGTTTAAATAGAGTTTTTATCCTAGAAGACGAAAGGTCACAAGGTGTGACCTTTCGTCTTCCAGGGTGATAACTCGATTTGAACATTAGTTCAGTCAGGTTACTTGAATATATAACCAATGAACAAGTAACGTGACTAAAATATAGTTTAAATAGAGTTTTTTATCCTAGAAGACGAAAGGTCACAAGGTGTGACCTATCGTCTTCCAGGATGATAACTCAATATGAACATTATTTTAATCAGGTTACTTGAATATATAACCAATGAACAAGTAACTTGATTAGAATAATGTTTAAATAGAGTTTTGATCCTGGAAGACGAAAGGTCACAAGGTGTGACCTTTCGTCTTCCAGGATGATAACTCGATTTGAACATTATTTTAGTCAGGTTACTTGAATATATAACCAATGAACAAGTAACTTGACTAAAATATTGTTTAAATAGAGTTTTGATCCTGGAAGATGAAAGGTCACAAGGTGTGACCTTTCGTCTTCCAAGATGATAACTCGATTTGAACATTATTTTAGTCAGGTTACTTGAATATATAACCAATGAACAAGTAACGTGACTAAAATATTGTTTAAATAGAGTTTTTTATCCTGGAAGACGAAAGGTCACAAGGTGTGACCTTTCGTATTCCAGGATGATAACTCGATTTGAACATTATTTTAGTCAGGTTACTTGAATATATAACCAATGAACAAGTAACGTGACTAAAATATGGTTTAAATAGAGTTTTTATCTTGGAAGACGAAAGGTCACAAGGTGTGACCTTTCGTCTTCCAGGATGATAACTCGATTTGAACAATATTTTAGTCAGGTTACTTGAATATATAACCAATGAACAAGTAACGTGACTAAAATATTGTTTAAATAGAGTTTTTTATCCTGGAAGACGAAAGGTCACAAGGTGTGACCTTTCGTATTCCAGGATGATAACTCGATTTGAACATTATTTTAGTCAGGTTACTTGAATATATAACCAATGAACAAGTAACTTGACTAAAATATTGTTTAAATAGAGTTTTGATCCTGGAAGACGAAAGGTCACAAGGTGTGACCTTTCGTCTTCCAGGATGATAACTCAATTAAACATTATTTTAGTCAGGTTACTTGAATATATAACCAATGAACAAGTAACCTGACTAAAATGTTGTTTAAATAGAGTTTTGATCCTGGAAGACGAAAGGTCACAAGGTGTGACCTTTCGTCTTCCAGGATGATAACTCGATTTGAACATTATTTTAGTCAGGTTACTTGAATATATAACCAATGAACAAGTAACGTGACTAAAATATTGTTTAAATAGAGTTTTTTATCCTGGAAGACGAAAGGTCACAAGGTGTGACCTTTCGTATTCCAGGATGATAACTCGATTTGAACATTATTTTAGTCAGGTTACTTGAATATATAACCAATGAACAAGTAACGTGACTAAAATATAGTTTAAATAGAGTTTTTTATCCTAGAAGACGAAAGGTCACAAGGTGTGACCTTTCGTCTTCCAGGATGATAACTCAATTAAACATTATTTTAGTCAGGTTACGTGAATATATAACCAATGAACAAGTAACTTGACTAAAATGTTGTTTAAATAGAGTTTTGATCCTGGAAGACGAAAGGTCACAAGGTGTGACCTTTCGTCTTCCAGGATGGTAACTCGGTTTGAACATTATTTTAGTCAGGTTACTTGAATATATAACCAATGAACAAGTAAGTTGACTAAAATATTGTTTAAATAGAGTTTTTATCCTAGAAGACGAAAGGTCACAAGGTGTGACCTTTCGTCTTCCAGGGTGATAACTCGATTTGAACATTAGTTCAGTCAGGTTACTTGAATATATAACCAATGAACAAGTAACGTGACTAAAATATAGTTTAAATAGAGTTTTTTATCCTAGAAGACGAAAGGTCACAAGGTGTGACCTATCGTCTTCCAGGATGATAACTCAATATGAACATTATTTTAATCAGGTTACTTGAATATATAACCAATGAACAAGTAACTTGATTAGAATAATGTTTAAATAGAGTTTTGATCCTGGAAGACGAAAGGTCACAAGGTGTGACCTTTCGTCTTCCAGGATGATAACTCGATTTGAACATTATTTTAGTCAGGTTACTTGAATATATAACCAATGAACAAGTAACTTGACTAAAATATTGTTTAAATAGAGTTTTGATCCTGGAAGATGAAAGGTCACAAGGTGTGACCTTTCGTCTTCCAGGATGATAACTCGATTTGAACAATATTTTAGTCAGGTTACTTGAATATATAACCAATGAACAAGTAACTTGACTAAAATATTGTTTAAATAGAGTTTTTATCCTGGAAGACGAAAGGTCACAAGGTGTGACCTTTCGTCTTCCAGGATGATAACTCAATTTAAATATTATTTTAGTCAGGTTACTTGAATATATAACCAATGAACAAGTAACTTGACTAAAATGTTGTTTAAATAGAGTTTTGATCCTGGAAGACGAAAGGTCACAAGGTGTGACCTTTCGTCTTCCAGGATGATAACTCGATTTGAACATTATTTTAGTCAGGTTACTTGAATATATAACCAATGAACAAGTAACGTGACTAAAATATTGTTTAAATAGAGTTTTTTATCCTGGAAGACGAAGGTCACAAGGTGTGACCTTTCGTATTCCAGGATGATAACTCGATTTGAACATTATTTTAGTCAGGTTACTTGAATATATAACCAATGAACAAGTAACGTGACTAAAATATGGTTTAAATAGAGTTTTTATCTTGGAAGACGAAAGGTCACAAGGTGTGACCTTTCGTCTTCCAGGATGATAACTCGATTTGAACAATATTTTAGTCAGGTTACTTGAATATATAACCAATGAACAAGTAACTTGACTAAAATATTGTTTAAATAGAGTTTTGATCCTGGAAGACGAAAGGTCACAAGGTGTGACCTTTCGTCTTCCAGGATGATAACTCAATTAAACATTATTTTAGTCAGGTTACTTGAATATATAACCAATGAACAAGTAACTTGACTAAAATGTTGTTTAAATAGAGTTTTGATCCTGGAAGACAAAAGGTCACAAGGTGTGACCTTTCGTCTTCCAGGATGATAACTCGATTTGAACATTATTTTAGTCAGGTTACTTGAATATATAACCAATGAACAAGTAACGTGACTAAAATATTGTTTAAATAGAGTTTTTTATCCTGGAAGACGAAAGGTCACAAGGTGTGACCTTTCGTATTCCAGGATGATAACTCGATTTGAACATTATTTTAGTCAGGTTACTTGAATATATAACCAATGAACAAGTAACGTGACTAAAATATAGTTTAAATAGAGTTTTTTATCCTAGAAGACGAAAGGTCACAAGGTGTGACCTTTCGTCTTCCAGGATGATAACTCAATATGAACATTATTTTAATCAGGTTACTTGAATATATAACCAATGAACAAGTAACTTGATTAGAATAATGTTTAAATAGAGTTTTGATCCTGGAAGACGAAAGGTCACAAGGTGTGACCTTTCGTCTTCCAGGATGATAACTCGATTTGAACATTATTTTAGTCAGGTTACTTGAATATATAACCAATGAACAAGTAACTTGACTAAAATATTGTTTAAATAGAGTTTTTATCCTGGAAGACGAAAGGTCACAAGGTGTGACCTTTCGTCTTCCAGGATGATAACTCAATTTAAATATTATTTTAGTCAGGTTACTTGAATATATAACCAATGAACAAGTAACTTGACTAAAATGTTGTTTAAATAGAGTTTTGATCCTGGAAGACGAAAGGTCACAAGGTGTGACCTTTCGTCTTCTAGGATGATAACTCGATTTGAACATTATTTTAGTCAGGTTACTTGAATATATAACCAATGAACAAGTAACTTGATTAAAATATTGTTTAAATAGAGTTTTGATCCTGGAAGACGAAAGGTCACAAGGTGTGACCTTTCGTCTTCCAGGATGATAACTCGATTTGAACAATATTTTAGTCAGGTTACTTGAATATATAACCAATGAACAAGTAACTTGACTAAAATATTGTTTAAATAGAGTTTTTATCCTGGAAGACGAAAGGTCACAAGGTGTGACCTTTCGTCATCCAGGATGATAACTCGATTTGAACATTATTTTAGTCAGGTTACTTGAATATATAACCAATGAACAAGTAACGTGACTAAAATATTGTTTAAATAGAGTTTTTTATCCTGGAAGACGAAAGGTCACAAGGTGTGACCTTTCGTATTCCAGGATGATAACTCGATTTGAACATTATTTTAGTCAGGTTACTTGAATATATAACCAATGAACAAGTAACGTGACTAAAATATGGTTTAAATAGAGTTTTTATCTTGGAAGACGAAAGGTCACAAGGTGTGACCTTTCGTCTTCCAGGATGATAACTCGATTTGAACAATATTTTAGTCAGGTTACTTGAATATATAACCAATGAACAAGTAACTTGACTAAAATATTGTTTAAATAGAGTTTTGATCCTGGAAGACGAAAGGTCACAAGGTGTGACCTTTCGTCTTCCAGGATGATAACTCAATTAAACATTATTTTAGTCAGGTTACTTGAATATATAACCAATGAACAAGTAACTTGACTAAAATGTTGTTTAAATAGAGTTTTGATCCTGGAAGACGAAAGGTCACAAGGTGTGACCTTTCGTCTTCCAGGATGATAACTCGATTTGAACATTATTTTAGTCAGGTTACTTGAATATATAACCAATGAACAAGTAACGTGACTAAAATATTGTTTAAATAGAGTTTTTTATCCTGGAAGACGAAAGGTCACAAGGTGTGACCTTTCGTATTCCAGGATGATAACTCGATTTGAACATTATTTTAGTCAGGTTACTTGAATATATAACCAATGAACAAGTAACGTGACTAAAATATAGTTTAAATAGAGTTTTTTATCCTAGAAGACGAAAGGTCACAAGGTGTGACCTTTCGTCTTCCAGGATGATAACTCAATATGAACATTATTTTAATCAGGTTACTTGAATATATAACCAATGAACAAGTAACTTGATTAGAATAATGTTTAAATAGAGTTTTGATCCTGGAAGACGAAAGGTCACAAGGTGTGACCTTTCGTCTTCCAGGATGATAACTCAATTTAAATATTATTTTAGTCAGGTTACTTGAATATATAACCAATGAACAAGTAACTTGACTAAAATGTTGTTTAAATAGAGTTTTGATCCTGGAAGACGAAAGGTCACAAGGTGTGACCTTTCGTCTTCCAGGATGATAACTCGATTTGAACATTATTTTAGTCAGGTTACTTGAATATATAACCAATGAACAAGTAACTTGACTAAAATATTGTTTAAATAGAGTTTTGATCCTGGAAGACGAAAGGTCACAAGGTGTGACCTTTCGTCTTCCAGGATGATAACTCGATTTGAACAAAATTTTAGTCAGGTTACTTGAATATATAACCAATGAACAAGTAACTTGACTAAAATATTGTTTAAATAGAGTTTTTATCCAGGAAGACGAAAGGTCACAAGGTGTGACCTTTCGTCTTCCAGGATGATAACTCAATTTAAATATTATTTTAGTCAGGTTACTTGAATATATAACCAATGAACAAGTAACTTGACTAAAATGTTGTTTAAATAGAGTTTTGATCCTGGAAGACGAAAGGTCACAAGGTGTGACCATTCGTCTTCCAGGATGATAACTCGGTTTGAACATTATTTTAGTCAGGTTAATTGAATATATAACCAATGAACCAGTAAGTTGACTAAAATATTGTTTAAATAGAGTTTTTATCCTAGAAGACGAAAGGTCACAAGGTGTGACCTTTCGTCTTCCAGGATGATAACTCAATATGAACATTATTTTAATCAGGTTACTTGAATATATAACCAAAGAACAAGTAACTTGATTAGAATAATGTTTAAATAGAGTTTTGATCCTGGAAGACGAAAGGTCACAAGGTGTGACCTTTC
The DNA here is from genome assembly GCF_051527215.1 of Medicago sativa. NCBI lineage: Eukaryota > Viridiplantae > Streptophyta > Magnoliopsida > Fabales > Fabaceae > Medicago > Medicago sativa. The sequence continues at coordinate 39,201,833 of NC_140751.1, forward strand.
GTCTTCCAGGATGATAACTCGATTTGAACATTATTTTAGTCAGGTTACTTGAATATATAACCAATGAACAAGTAACTTGACTAAAATATTGTTTAAATAGAGTTTTGATCCTGGAAGACGAAAGGTCACAAGGTGTGACCTTTCGTCTTCCAGGATGATAACTCGATTTGAACAATATTTTAGTCAGGTTACTTGAATATATAACCAATGAACAAGTAACTTGACTAAAATATTGTTTAAATAGAGTTTTTATCCTGGAAGACGAAAGGTCACAAGGTGTGACCTTTCGTCTTCCAGGATGATAACTCAATTTAAATATTATTTTAGTCAGGTTACTTGAATATATAACCAATGAACAAGTAACGTGACTAAAATGTTGTTTAAATAGAGTTTTGATCCTGGAAGACGAAAGGTCACAAGGTGTGACCTTTCGTCTTCCAGGATGATAACTCGATTTGAACATTATTTTAGTCAGGTTACTTGAATATATAACCAATGAACAAGTAACGTGACTAAAATGTTGTTTAAATAGAGTTTTGATCCTGGAAGACGAAAGGTCACAAGGTGTGACCTTTCGTCTTCCAGGATGATAACTCGATTTGAACATTATTTTAGTCAGGTTACTTGAATATATAACCAATGAACAAGTAACTTGACTAAAATATTGTTTAAATAGAGTTTTGATCCTGGAAGACGAAAGGTCACAAGGTGTGACCTTTCGTCTTCCAGGATGATAACTCGATTTGAACAAAATTTTAGTCAGGTTACTTGAATATATAACCAATGAACAAGTAACTTGACTAAAATATTGTTTAAATAGAGTTTTTATCCAGGAAGACGAAAGGTCACAAGGTGTGACCTTTCGTCTTCCAGGATGATAACTCAATTTAAATATTATTTTAGTCAGGTTACTTGAATATATAACCAATGAACAAGTAACTTGACTAAAATGTTGTTTAAATAGAGTTTTGATCCTGGAAGACGAAAGGTCACAAGGTGTGACCATTCGTCTTCCAGGATGATAACTCGGTTTGAACATTATTTTAGTCAGGTTAATTGAATATATAACCAATGAACAAGTAAGTTGACTAAAATATTGTTTAAATAGAGTTTTTATCCTAGAAGACGAAAGGTCACAAGGTGTGACCTTTCGTCTTCCAGGATGATAACTCAATATGAACATTATTTTAATCAGGTTACTTGAATATATAACCAAAGAACAAGTAACTTGATTAGAATAATGTTTAAATAGAGTTTTGATCCTGGAAGACGAAAGGTCACAAGGTGTGACCTTTCGTCTTCCAGGATGATAACTCGATTTGAACATTATTTTAGTCAGGTTACTTGAATATATAACCAATGAACAAGTAACTTGACTAAAATATTGTTTAAATAGAGTTTTGATCCTGGAAGACGAAAGGTCACAAGGTGTGACCTTTCGTCTTCCAGGATGATAACTCGATTTGAACAATATTTTAGTCAGGTTACTTGAATATATAACCAATGAACAAGTAACTTGACTAAAATATTGTTTAAATAGAGTTTTTATCCTGGAAGACGAAAGGTCACAAGGTGTGACCTTTCGTCTTCCAGGATGATAACTCAATTTAAATATTATTTTAGTCAGGTTACTTGAATATATAACCAATGAACAAGTAACGTGACTAAAATGTTGTTTAAATAGAGTTTTGATCCTGGAAGACGAAAGGTCACAAGGTGTGACCTTTCGTCTTCCAGGATGATAACTCGATTTGAACATTATTTTAGTCAGGTTACTTGAATATATAACCAATGAACAAGTAACGTGACTAAAATATTGTTTAAATAGAGTTTTTTATCCTGGAAGATGAAAGGTCACAAGGTGTGACCTTTCGTATTCCAGGATGATAACTCGATTTGAACATTATTTTAGTCAGGTTACTTGAATATATAACCAATGAACAAGTAACGTGACTAAAATATGGTTTAAATAGAGTTTTTATCTTGGAAGACGAAAGGTCACAAGGTGTGACCTTTCGTCTTCCAGGATGATAACTCGATTTGAACAATATTTTAGTCAGGTTACTTGAATATATAACCAATGAACAAGTAACTTGACTAAAATATTGTTTAAATAGAGTTTTGATCCTGGAAGACGAAAGGTCACAAGGTGTGACCTTTCGTCTTCCAGGATGATAACTCAATTAAACATTATTTTAGTCAGGTTACTTGAATATATAACCAATGAACAAGTAACTTGACTAAAATGTTGTTTAAATAGAGTTTTGATCCTGGAAGACGAAAGGTCACAAGGTGTGACCATTCGTCTTCCAGCATGATAACTCGGTTTGAACATTATTTTAGTCAGGTTACTTGAATATATAACCAATGAACAAGTAAGTTGACTAAAATATTGTTTAAATAGAGTTTTTATCCTAGAAGACGAAAGGTCACAAGGTGTGACCTTTCGTCTTCCTGGATGATAACTCAATATGAACATTATTTTAATCAGGTTACTTGAATATATAACCAAAGAACAAGTAACTTGATTAGAATAATGTTTAAATAGAGTTTTGATCCTGGAAGACGAAAGGTCACAAGGTGTGACCTTTCGTCTTCCAGGATGATAACTCGATTTGAACATTATTTTAGTCAGGTTACTTGAATATATAACCAATGAACAAGTAACTTGACTAAAATATTGTTTAAATAGAGTTTTGATCCTGGAAGACGAAAGGTCACAAGGTGTGACCTTTCGTCTTCCAGGATGATAACTCGATTTGAACATTATTTTAGTCAGGTTACTTGAATATATAACCAATGAACAAGTAACGTGACTAAAATATTGTTTAAATAGAGTTTTTTATCCTGGAAGACGAAAGCTCACAAGGTGTGACCTTTCGTATTCCAGGATGATAACTCGATTTGAACATTATTTTAGTCAGGTTACTTGAATATATAACCAATGAACAAGTAACGAGACTAAAATATAGTTTAAATAGAGTTTTTTATCCTAGAAGACGAAAGGTCACAAGGTGTGACCTTTCGTCTTCCAGGATGATAACTCAATATGAACATTATTTTAATCAGGTTACTTGAATATATAACCAATGAACAAGTAACTTGATTAGAATAATGTTTAAATAGAGTTTTGATCCTGGAAGACGAAAGGTCACAAGGTGTGACCTTTCGTCTTCCAGGATGATAACTCGATTTGAACATTATTTTAGTCAGGTTACTTGAATATATAACCAATGAACAAGTAACTTGACTAAAATATTGTTTAAATAGAGTTTTTATCCTGGAAGACGAAAGGTCACAAGGTGTGACCTTTCGTCTTCCAGGATGATAACTCAATTTAAATATTATTTTAGTCAGGTTACTTGAATATATAACCAATGAACAAGTAACTTGACTAAAATGTTGTTTAAATAGAGTTTTGATCCTGGAAGACGAAAGGTCACAAGGTGTGACCTTTCGTCTTCCAGGATGATAACTCGATTTGAACATTATTTTAGTCAGGTTACTTGAATATATAACCAATGAACAAGTAACGTGACTAAAATATTGTTTAAATAGAGTTTTTTATCCTGGAAGACGAAAGGTCACAAGGTGTGACCTTTCGTATTCCAGGATGATAACTCGATTTGAACATTGTTTTAGTCAGGTTACTTGAATATATAACCAATGAACAAGTAACGTGACTAAAATATGGTTTAAATAGAGTTTTTATCCTGGAAGACGAAAGGTCACTAGGTGTGACCTTTTGTCTTCCAGGATGATAACTCGATTTGAACATTATTTTAGTCAGGTTACTTGAATATATAACCAATGAACAAGTAACGTGACTAAAATATGGTTTAAATAGAGTTTTTATCCTGGAAGACGAAAGGTCACAAGGTGTGACCTTTCGTCTTCCAGGATGATAACTCAATATGAACATTATTTTAATCAGGTTACTTGAATATATAACCAATGAACAAGTAACTTGATTAGAATAATGTTTAAATAGAGTTTTGATCCTGGAAGACGAAAGGTCACAAGGTGTGACCTTTCGTCTTCCAGGATGATAACTCGATTTGAACATTATTTTAGTCAGGTTACTTGAATATATAACCAATGAACAAGTAACTTGACTAAAATATTGTTTAAATAGAGTTTTTATCCTGGAAGACGAAAGGTCACAAGGTGTGACCTTTCGTATTCCAGGATGATAACTCGATTTGAACATTATTTTAGTCAGGTTACTTGAATATATAACCAATGAACAAGTAACGTGACTAAAATATGGTTTAAATAGAGTTTTTATCTTGGAAGACGAAAGGTCACAAGGTGTGACCTTTCGTCTTCCAGGATGATAACTCGATTTGAACAATATTTTAGTCAGGTTACTTGAATATATAACCAATGAACAAGTAACTTGACTAAAATATTGTTTAAATAGAGTTTTGATCCTGGAAGACGAAAGGTCACAAGGTGTGACCTTTCGTCTTCCAGGATGATAACTCAATTAAACATTATTTTAGTCAGGTTACTTGAATATATAACCAATGAACAAGTAACTTGACTAAAATGTTGTTTAAATAGAGTTTTGATCCTGGAAGACGAAAGGTCACAAGGTGTGACCATTCGTCTTCCAGCATGATAACTCGGTTTGAACATTATTTTAGTCAGGTTACTTGAATATATAACCAATGAACAAGTAAGTTGACTAAAATATTGTTTAAATAGAGTTTTTATCCTAGAAGACGAAAGGTCACAAGGTGTGACCTTTCGTCTTCCTGGATGATAACTCAATATGAACATTATTTTAATCAGGTTACTTGAATATATAACCAAAGAACAAGTAACTTGATTAGAATAATGTTTAAATAGAGTTTTGATCCTGGAAGACGAAAGGTCACAAGGTGTGACCTTTCGTCTTCCAGGATGATAACTCGATTTGAACATTATTTTAGTCAGGTTACTTGAATATATAACCAATGAACAAGTAACTTGACTAAAATATTGTTTAAATAGAGTTTTGATCCTGGAAGACGAAAGGTCACAAGGTGTGACCTTTCGTCTTCCAGGATGATAACTCGATTTGAACATTATTTTAGTCAGGTTACTTGAATATATAACCAATGAACAAGTAACGTGACTAAAATATTGTTTAAATAGAGTTTTTTATCCTGGAAGACGAAAGGTCACAAGGTGTGACCTTTCGTATTCCAGGATGATAACTCAATTTGAACATTATTTTAGTCAGGTTACTTGAATATATAACCAATGAACAAGTAACGAGACTAAAATATAGTTTAAATAGAGTTTTTTATCCTAGAAGACGAAAGGTCACAAGGTGTGACCTTTCGTCTTCCAGGATGATAACTCAATATGAACATTATTTTAATCAGGTTACTTGAATATATAACCAATGAACAAGTAACTTGATTAGAATAATGTTTAAATAGAGTTTTGATCCTGGAAGACGAAAGGTCACAAGGTGTGACCTTTCGTCTTCCAGGATGATAACTCGATTTGAACATTATTTTAGTCAGGTTACTTGAATATATAACCAATGAACAAGTAACTTGACTAAAATATTGTTTAAATAGAGTTTTTATCCTGGAAGACGAAAGGTCACAAGGTGTGACCTTTCGTCTTCCAGGATGATAACTCAATTTAAATATTATTTTAGTCAGGTTACTTGAATATATAACCAATGAACAAGTAACTTGACTAAAATGTTGTTTAAATAGAGTTTTGATCCTGGAAGACGAAAGGTCACAAGGTGTGACCTTTCGTCTTCCAGGATGATAACTCGATTTGAACATTATTTTAGTCAGGTTACTTGAATATATAACCAATGAACAAGTAACGTGACTAAAATATTGTTTAAATAGAGTTTTTTATCCTGGAAGACGAAAGGTCACAAGGTGTGACCTTTCGTATTCCAGGATGATAACTCGATTTGAACATTGTTTTAGTCAGGTTACTTGAATATATAACCAATGAACAAGTAACGTGACTAAAATATGGTTTAAATAGAGTTTTTATCCTGGAAGACGAAAGGTCACTAGGTGTGACCTTTTGTCTTCCAGGATGATAACTCGATTTGAACATTATTTTAGTCAGGTTACTTGAATATATAACCAATGAACAAGTAACGTGACTAAAATATGGTTTAAATAGAGTTTTTATCTTGGAAGACGAAAGGTCACAAGGTGTGACCTTTCGTCTTCCAGGATGATAACTCGATTTGAACAATATTTTAGTCAGGTTACTTGAATATATAACCAATGAACAAGTAACTTGACTAAAATATTGTTTAAATAGAGTTTTGATCCTGGAAGACGAAAGGTCACAAGGTGTGACCTTTCGTCTTCCAGGATGATAACTCAATTAAACATTATTTTAGTCAGGTTACTTGAATATATAACCAATGAACAAGTAACTTGACTAAAATGTTGTTTAAATAGAGTTTTGATCCTGGAAGACGAAAGGTCACAAGGTGTGACCATTCGTCTTCCAGCATGATAACTCGGTTTGAACATTATTTTAGTCAGGTTACTTGAATATATAACCAATGAACAAGTAAGTTGACTAAAATATTGTTTAAATAGAGTTTTTATCCTAGAAGACGAAAGGTCACAAGGTGTGACCTTTCGTCTTCCTGGATGATAACTCAATATGAACATTATTTTAATCAGGTTACTTGAATATATAACCAAAGAACAAGTAACTTGATTAGAATAATGTTTAAATAGAGTTTTGATCCTGGAAGACGAAAGGTCACAAGGTGTGACCTTTCGTCTTCCAGGATGATAACTCGATTTGAACATTATTTTAGTCAGGTTACTTGAATATATAACCAATGAACAAGTAACTTGACTAAAATATTGTTTAAATAGAGTTTTGATCCTGGAAGACGAAAGGTCACAAGGTGTGACCTTTCGTCTTCCAGGATGATAACTCGATTTGAACATTATTTTAGTCAGGTTACTTGAATATATAACCAATGAACAAGTAACGTGACTAAAATATGGTTTAAATAGAGTTTTTTATCCTGGAAGACGAAAGGTCACAAGGTGTGACCTTTCGTATTCCAGGATGATAACTCAATTTGAACATTATTTTAGTCAGGTTACTTGAATATATAACCAATGAACAAGTAACGAGACTAAAATATAGTTTAAATAGAGTTTTTTATCCTAGAAGACGAAAGGTCACAAGGTGTGACCTTTCGTCTTCCAGGATGATAACTCAATATGAACATTATTTTAATCAGGTTACTTGAATATATAACCAATGAACAAGTAACTTGATTAGAATAATGTTTAAATAGAGTTTTGATCCTGGAAGACGAAAGGTCACAAGGTGTGACCTTTCGTCTTCCAGGATGATAACTCGATTTGAACATTATTTTAGTCAGGTTACTTGAATATATAACCAATGAACAAGTAACTTGACTAAAATATTGTTTAAATAGAGTTTTTATCCTGGAAGACGAAAGGTCACAAGGTGTGACCTTTCGTCTTCCAGGATGATAACTCAATTTAAATATTATTTTAGTCAGGTTACTTGAATATATAACCAATGAACAAGTAACTTGACTAAAATGTTGTTTAAATAGAGTTTTGATCCTGGAAGACGAAAGGTCACAAGGTGTGACCTTTCGTCTTCCAGGATGATAACTCGATTTGAACATTATTTTAGTCAGGTTACTTGAATATATAACCAATGAACAAGTAACGTGACTAAAATATTGTTTAAATAGAGTTTTTTATCCTGGAAGACGAAAGGTCACAAGGTGTGACCTTTCGTATTCCAGGATGATAACTCGATTTGAACATTGTTTTAGTCAGGTTACTTGAATATATAACCAATGAACAAGTAACGTGACTAAAATATGGTTTAAATAGAGTTTTTATCCTGGAAGACGAAAGGTCACTAGGTGTGACCTTTTGTCTTCCAGGATGATAACTCGATTTGAACATTATTTTAGTCAGGTTACTTGAATATATAACCAATGAACAAGTAACGTGACTAAAATATGGTTTAAATAGAGTTTTTATCCTGGAAGACGAAAGGTCACAAGGTGTGACCTTTCGTCTTCCAGGATGATAACTCAATATGAACATTATTTTAATCAGGTTACTTGAATATATAACCAATGAACAAGTAACTTGATTAGAATAATGTTTAAATAGAGTTTTGATCCTGGAAGACGAAAGGTCACAAGGTGTGACCTTTCGTCTTCCAGGATGATAACTCGATTTGAACATTATTTTAGTCAGGTTACTTGAATATATAACCAATGAACAAGTAACTTGACTAAAATGTTGTTTAAATAGAGTTTTGATCCTGGAAGACGAAAGGTCACAAGGTGTGACCATTCGTCTTCCAGGATGATAACTCGGTTTGAACATTATTTTAGTCAGGTTACTTGAATATATAACCAATGAACAAGTAAGTTGACTAAAATATTGTTTAAATAGAGTTTTTATCCTAGAAGACGAAAGGTCACAAGGTGTGACCTTTCGTCTTCCTGGATGATAACTCAATATGAACATTATTTTAATCAGGTTACTTGAATATATAACCAAAGAACAAGTAACTTGATTAGAATAATGTTTAAATAGAGTTTTGATCCTGGAAGACGAAAGGTCACAAGGTGTGACCTTTCGTCTTCCAGGATGATAACTCGATTTGAACATTATTTTAGTCAGGTTACTTGAATATATAACCAATGAACAAGTAACTTGACTAAAATATTGTTTAAATAGAGTTTTGATCCTGGAAGACGAAAGGTCACAAGGTGTGACCTTTCGTCTTCCAGGATGATAACTCGATTTGAACATTATTTTAGTCAGGTTACTTGAATATATAACCAATGAACAAGTAACTTGACTAAAATATTGTTTAAATAGAGTTTTGATCCTGGAAGACGAAAGGTCACAAGGTGTGACCTTTCGTCTTCCAGGATGATAACTCGATTTGAACATTATTTTAGTCAGGTTACTTGAATATATAACCAATGAACAAGTAACGTGACTAAAATATTGTTTAAATAGAGTTTTTTATCCTGGAAGACGAAAGGTCACAAGGTGTGACCTTTCGTATTCCAGGATGATAACTCGATTTGAACATTATTTTAGTCAGGTTACTTGAATATATAACCAATGAACAAGTAACTTGACTAAAATGTTGTTTAAATAGAGTTTTGATCCTGGAAGACGAAAGGTCACAAGGTGTGACCATTCGTCTTCCAGGATGATAACTCGGTTTGAACATTATTTTAGTCAGGTTACTTGAATATATAACCAATGAACAAGTAAGTTGACTAAAATATTGTTTAAATAGAGTTTTTATCCTAGAAGACGAAAGGTCACAAGGTGTGACCTTTCGTCTTCCTGGATGATAACTCAATATGAACATTATTTTAATCAGGTTACTTGAATATATAACCAAAGAACAAGTAACTTGATTAGAATAATGTTTAAATAGAGTTTTGATCCTGGAAGACGAAAGGTCACAAGGTGTGACCTTTCGTCTTCCAGGATGATAACTCGATTTGAACATTATTTTAGTCAGGTTACTTGAATATATAACCAATGAACAAGTAACTTGACTAAAATATTGTTTAAATAGAGTTTTGATCCTGGAAGACGAAAGGTCACAAGGTGTGACCTTTCGTCTTCCAGGATGATAACTCGATTTGAACATTATTTTAGTCAGGTTACTTGAATATATAACCAATGAACAAGTAACTTGACTAAAATATTGTTTAAATAGAGTTTTGATCCTGGAAGACGAAAGGTCACAAGGTGTGACCTTTCGTCTTCCAGGATGATAACTCGATTTGAACATTATTTTAGTCAGGTTACTTGAATATATAACCAATGAACAAGTAACGTGACTAAAATATTGTTTAAATAGAGTTTTTTATCCTGGAAGACGAAAGGTCACAAGGTGTGACCTTTCGTATTCCAGGATGATAACTCGATTTGAACATTATTTTAGTCAGGTTACTTGAATATATAACCAATGAACAAGTAACGTGACTAAAATATAGTTTAAATAGAGTTTTTTATCCTAGAAGACGAAAGGTCACAAGGTGTGACCTTTCGTCTTCCAGGATGATAACTCAATATGAACATTATTTTAATCAGGTTACTTGAATATATAACCAATGAACAAGTAACTTGATTAGAATAATGTTTAAATAGAGTTTTGATCCTGGAAGACGAAAGGTCACAAGGTGTGACCTTTCGTCTTCCAGGATGATAACTCGATTTGAACATTATTTTAGTCAGGTTACTTGAATATATAACCAATGAACAAGTAACTTGACTAAAATATTGTTTAAATAGAGTTTTTATCCTGGAAGACGAAAGGTCACAAGGTGTGACCTTTCGTCTTCCAGGATGATAACTCAATTTAAATATTATTTTAGTCAGGTTACTTGAATATATAACCAATGAACAAGTAACTTGACTAAAATGTTGTTTAAATAGAGTTTTGATCCTGGAAGACGAAAGGTCACAAGGTGTGACCTTTCGTCTTCCAGGATGATAACTCGATTTGAACATTATTTTAGTCAGGTTACTTGAATATATAACCAATGAACAAGTAACGTGACTAAAATATTGTTTAAATAGAGTTTTTTATCCTGGAAGACGAAAGGTCACAAGGTGTGACCTTTCGTATTCCAGGATGATAACTCGATTTGAACATTGTTTTAGTCAGGTTACTTGAATATATAACCAATGAACCAGTAACGTGACTAAAATATGGTTTAAATAGAGTTTTTATCCTGGAAGACGAAAGGTCACTAGGTGTGACCTTTTGTCTTCCAGGATGATAACTCGATTTGAACATTATTTTAGTCAGGTTACTTGAATATATAACCAATGAACAAGTAACGTGACTAAAATATGGTTTAAATAGAGTTTTTATCCTGGAAGACGAAAGGTCACAAGGTGTGACCTTTCGTCTTCCAGGATGATAACTCAATATGAACATTATTTTAATCAGGTTACTTGAATATATAACCAATGAACAAGTAACTTGATTAGAATAATGTTTAAATAGAGTTTTGATCCTGGAAGACGAAAGGTCACAAGGTGTGACCTTTCGTCTTCCAGGATGATAACTCGATTTGAACATTATTTTAGTCAGGTTACTTGAATATATAACCAATGAACAAGTAACTTGACTAAAATATTGTTTAAATAGAGTTTTTATCCTGGAAGACGAAAGGTCACAAGGTGTGACCTTTCGTCTTCCAGGATGATAACTCAATTTAAATATTATTTTAGTCAGGTTACTTGAATATATAACCAATGAACAAGTAACTTGACTAAAATGTTGTTTAAATAGAGTTTTGATCCTGGAAGACGAAAGGTCACAAGGTGTGACCTTTCGTCTTCCAGGATGATAACTCGATTTGAACATTATTTTAGTCAGGTTACTTGAATATATAACCAATGAACAAGTAACGTGACTAAAATATTGTTTAAATAGAGTTTTTTATCCTGGAAGACGAAAGGTCACAAGGTGTGACCTTTCGTATTCCAGGATGATAACTCGATTTGAACATTATTTTAGTCAGGTTACTTGAATATATAACCAATGAACAAGTAACGTGACTAAAATATGGTTTAAATAGAGTTTTTATCCTGGAAGACGAAAGGTCACAAGGTGTGACCTTTTGTCTTCCAGGATGATAACTCGATTTGAACATTATTTTAGTCAGGTTACTTGAATATATAACCAATGAACAAGTAACGTGACTAAAATATGGTTTAAATAGAGTTTTTATCTTGGAAGACGAAAGGTCACAAGGTGTGACCTTTCGTCTTCCAGGATGATAACTCGATTTGAACAATATTTTAGTCAGGTTACTTGAATATATAACCAATGAACAAGTAACTTGACTAAAATATTGTTTAAATAGAGTTTTGATCCTGGAAGACGAAAGGTCACAAGGTGTGACCTTTCGTCTTCCAGGATGATAACTCAATTAAACATTATTTTAGTCAGGTTACTTGAATATATAACCAATGAACAAGTAACTTGACTAAAATGTTGTTTAAATAGAGTTTTGATCCTGGAAGACGAAAGGTCACAAGGTATGACCATTCGTCTTCCAGGATGATAACTCGGTTTGAACATTATTTTAGTCAGGTTACTTGAATATATAACCAATGAACAAGTAAGTTGACTAAAATATTGTTTAAATAGAGTTTTTATCCTAGAAGACGAAAGGTCACAAGGTGTGACCTTTCGTCTTCCTGGATGATAACTCAATATGAACATTATTTTAATCAGGTTACTTGAATATATAACCAAAGAACAAGTAACTTGATTAGAATAATGTTTAAATAGAGTTTTGATCCTGGAAGACGAAAGGTCACAAGGTGTGACCTTTCGTCTTCCAGGATGATAACTCGATTTGAACATTATTTTAGTCAGGTTACTTGAATATATAACCAATGAACAAGTAACTTGACTAAAATATTGTTTAAATAGAGTTTTGATCCTGGAAGACGAAAGGTCACAAGGTGTGACCTTTCGTCTTCCAGGATGATAACTCGATTTGAACATTATTTTAGTCAGGTTACTTGAATATATAACCAATGAACAAGTAACGTGACTAAAATATTGTTTAAATAGAGTTTTTTATCCTGGAAGACGAAAGGTCACAAGGTGTGACCTTTCGTATTCCAGGATGATAACTCGATTTGAACATTATTTTAGTCAGGTTACTTGAATATATAACCAATGAACAAGTAACGTGACTAAAATATAGTTTAAATAGAGTTTTTTATCCTAGAAGACGAAAGGTCACAAGGTGTGACCTTTCGTCTTCCAGGATGATAACTCAATATGAACATTATTTTAATCAGGTTACTTGAATATATAACCAATGAACAAGTAACTTGATTAGAATAATGTTTAAATAGAGTTTTGATCCTGGAAGACGAAAGGTCACAAGGTGTGACCTTTCGTCTTCCAGGATGATAACTCGATTTGAACATTATTTTAGTCAGGTTACTTGAATATATAACCAATGAACAAGTAACTTGACTAAAATATTGTTTAAATAGAGTTTTTATCCTGGAAGACGAAAGGTCACAAGGTGTGACCTTTCGTCTTCCAGGATGATAACTCAATTTAAATATTATTTTAGTCAGGTTACTTGAATATATAACCAATGAACAAGTAACTTGACTAAAATGTTGTTTAAATAGAGTTTTGATCCTGGAAGACGAAAGGTCACAAGGTGTGACCTTTCGTCTTCCAGGATGATAACTCGATTTGAACATTATTTTAGTCAGGTTACTTGAATATATAACCAATGAACAAGTAACGTGACTAAAATATGGTTTAAATAGAGTTTTTATCCTGGAAGACGAAAGGTCACAAGGTGTAACCTTTCGTCTTCCAGGATGATAACTCAATATGAACATTATTTTAATCAGGTTACTTGAATATATAACCAATGAACAAGTAACTTGATTAGAATAATGTTTAAATAGAGTTTTGATCCTGGAAGACGAAAGGTCACAAGGTGTGACCTTTCGTCTTCCAGGATGATAACTCGATTTGAACATTATTTTAGTCAGGTTACTTGAATATATAACCAATGAACAAGTAACGTGACTAAAATATTGTTTAAATAGAGTTTTTTATCCTGGAAGACGAAAGGTCACAAGGTTTGACCTTTCGTATTCCAGGATGATAACTCGATTTGAACATTATTTTAGTCAGGTTACTTGAATATATAACCAATGAACAAGTAACGTGACTAAAATATGGTTTAAATAGAGTTTTTATCCTGGAAGACGAAAGGTCACAAGGTGTGACCTTTTGTCTTCCAGGATGATAACTCGATTTGAACATTATTTTAGTCAGGTTACTTGAATATATAACCAATGAACAAGTAACGTGACTAAAATATGGTTTAAATAGAGTTTTTATCCTGGAAGACGAAAGGTCACAAGGTGTGACCTTTCGTCTTCCAGGATGATAACTCGATTTGAATAATATTTTAGTCAGGTTACTTGAATATATAACCAATGAACAAGTAACTTGACTAAAATATTGTTTAAATAGAGTTTTTATCCTGGAAGACGAAAGGTCACAAGGTGTGACCTTTCGTCTTCCAGGATGATAACTCGGTTTGAACATTATTTTAGTCAGGTTACTTGAATATATAACCAATGAACAAGTAAGTTGACTAAAATATTGTTTAAATAGAGTTTTTATCCTAGAAGACGAAAGGTCACAAGGTGTGACCTTTCGTCTTCCAGGGTGATAACTCGATTTGAACATTAGTTCAGTCAGGTTACTTGAATATATAACCAATGAACAAGTAACGTGACTAAAATATAGTTTAAATAGAGTTTTTTATCCTAGAAGACGAAAGGTCACAAGGTGTGACCTTTCGTCTTCCAGGATGATAACTCAATATGAACATTATTTTAATCAGGTTACTTGAATATATAACCAATGAACAAGTAACTTGATTAGAATAATGTTTAAATAGAGTTTTGATCCTGGAAGACGAAAGGTCACAAGGTGTGACCTTTCGTCTTCCAGGATGATAACTCTATTTGAACATTATTTTAGTCAGGTTACTTGAATATATAACCAATGAACAAGTAACTTGACTAAAATATTGTTTAAATAGAGTTTTTATCCTGGAAGACGAAAGGTCACAAGGTGTGACCTTTCGTCTTCCAGGATGATAACTCGGTTTGAACATTATTTTAGTCAGGTTACTTGAATATATAACCAATGAACAAGTAAGTTGACTAAAATATTGTTTAAATAGAGTTTTGATCCTGGAAGACGAAAGGTCACAAGGTGTGACATTTCGTCTTCCAGGATGATAACTCGATTTGAACAATATTTTAGTCAGGTTACTTGAATATATAACCAATGAACAAGTAACTTGACTAAAATATTGTTTAAATAGAGTTTTTATCCTGGAAGACGAAAGGTCACAAGGTGTGACCTTTCGTCTTCTAGGATGATAACTCAATTTAAATATTATTTTAGTCAGGTTACTTGAATATATAACCAATGAACAAGTAACTTGACTAAAATGTTGTTTAAATAGAGTTTTGATCCTGGAAGACGAAAGGTCACAAGGTGTGACCTTTCGTCTTCCAGGATGATAATTCGATTTGAACATTATTTTAGTCAGGTTACTTGAATATATAACCAATGAACAAGTAACGTGACTAAAATATTGTTTAAATAGAGTTTTTTATCCTGGAAGACGAAAGGTCACAAGGTGTGACCTTTCGTATTCCAGGATGATAACTCGATTTGAACATTATTTTAGTCAGGTTACTTGAATATATAACCAATGAACAAGTAACGTGACTAAAATATGGTTTAAATAGAGTTTTTATCCTGGAAGACGAAAGGTCACAAGGTGTGACCTTTCGTCTTCCAGGATGATAACTTGATTTGAACAATATTTTAGTCAGGTTACTTGAATATATAACCAATGAACAAGTAACTTGACTAAAATATTGTTTAAATAGAGTTTTTATCCTGGAAGACGAAAGGTCACAAGGTGTGACCTTTCGTCTTCCAGGATGATAACTCAATTTAAACATTATTTTAGTCAGGTTACTTGAATATATAACCAATGAACAAGTAAGTTGACTAAAATATTGTTTAAATAGAGTTTTTATCCTAGAAGACGAAAGGTCACAAGGTGTGACCTTTCGTATTCCAGGATGATAACTCGATTTGAACATTATTTTAGTCAGGTTACTTGAATATATAACCAATGAACAAGTAACGTGACTAAAATATGGTTTAAATAGAGTTTTTATCCTGGAAGACGAAAGGTCACAAGGTGTGACCTTTTGTCTTCCAGGATGATAACTCGATTTGAACATTATTTTAGTCAGGTTACTTGAATATATAACCAATGAACAAGTAACGTGACTAAAATATGGTTTAAATAGAGTTTTTATCCTGGAAGACGAAAGGTCACAAGGTGTGACCTTTCGTCTTCCAGGATGATAACTCGATTTGAATAATATTTTAGTCAGGTTACTTGAATATATAACCAATGAACAAGTAACTTGACTAAAATATTGTTTAAATAGAGTTTTTATCCTGGAAGACGAAAGGTCACAAGGTGTGACCTTTCGTCTTCCAGGATGATAACTCGGTTTGAACATTATTTTAGTCAGGTTACTTGAATATATAACCAATGAACAAGTAAGTTGACTAAAATATTGTTTAAATAGAGTTTTTATCCTAGAAGACGAAAGGTCACAAGGTGTGACCTTTCGTCTTCCAGGGTGATAACTCGATTTGAACATTAGTTCAGTCAGGTAACTTGAATATATAACCAATGAACAAGTAACGTGACTAAAATATAGTTTAAATAGAGTTTTTTATCCTAGAAGACGAAAGGTCACAAGGTGTGACCTTTCGTCTTCCAGGATGATAACTCAATATGAACATTATTTTAATCAGGTTACTTGAATATATAACCAATGAACAAGTAACTTGATTAGAATAATGTTTAAATAGAGTTTTGATCCTGGAAGACGAAAGGTCACAAGGTGTGACCTTTCGTCTTCCAGGATGATAACTCGATTTGAACATTATTTTAGTCAGGTTACTTGAATATATAACCAATGAACAAGTAACTTGACTAAAATATTGTTTAAATAGAGTTTTGATCCTGGAAGACGAAAGGTCACAAGGTGTGACCTTTCGTCTTCCAGGATGATAACTCGGTTTGAACATTATTTTAGTCAGGTTACTTGAATATATAACCAATGAACAAGTAAGTTGACTAAAATATTGTTTAAATAGAGTTTTGATCCTGGAAGACGAAAGGTCACAAGGTGTGACCTTTCGTCTTCCAGGATGATAACTCGATTTGAACAATATTTTAGTCAGGTTACTTGAATATATAACCAATGAACAAGTAACGTGACTAAAATATTGTTTAAATAGAGTTTTTATCCTGGAAGACGAAAGGTCACAAGGTGTGACCTTTCGTCTTCCAGGATGATAACTCAATTTAAATATTATTTTAGTCAGGTTACTTGAATATATAACCAATGAACAAGTAACTTGACGAAAATGTTGTTTAAATAGAGTTTTGATCCTGGAAGACGAAAGGTCACAAGGTGTGACCTTTCGTCTTCCAGGATGATAACTCGATTTGAACATTATTTTAGTCAGGTTACTTGAATATATAACCAATGAACAAGTAACGTGACTAAAATATTGTTTAAATAGAGTTTTTTATCCTGGAAGACGAAAGGTCACAAGGTGTGACCTTTCGTATTCCAGGATGATAACTCGATTTGAACATTATTTTAGTCAGGTTACTTGAATATATAACCAATGAACAAGTAACGTGACTAAAATATTGTTTAAATAGAGTTTTTATCCTGGAAGACGAAAGGTCACAAGGTGTGACCTTTCGTCTTCCAGGATGATAACTCAATTTAAATATTATTTTAGTCAGGTTACTTGAATATATAACCAATGAACAAGTAACTTGACGAAAATGTTGTTTAAATAGAGTTTTGATCCTGGAAGACGAAAGGTCACAAGGTGTGACCTTTCGTCTTCCAGGATGATAACTCGATTTGAACATTATTTTAGTCAGGTTACTTGAATATATAACCAATGAACAAGTAACGTGACTAAAATATTGTTTAAATAGAGTTTTTTATCCTGGAAGACGAAAGGTCACAAGGTGTGACCTTTCGTCTTCCAGGATGATAACTTGATTTGAACAATATTTTAGTCAGGTTACTTGAATATATAACCAATGAACAAGTAACTTGACTAAAATATTGTTTAAATAGAGTTTTTATCCTGGAAGACGAAAGGTCACAAGGTGTGACCTTTCGTCTTCCAGGATGATAACTCAATTTAAACATTATTTTAGTCAGGTTACTTGAATATATAACCAATGAACAAGTAAGTTGACTAAAATATTGTTTAAATAGAGTTTTTATCCTAGAAGACGAAAGGTCACAAGGTGTGACCTTTCGTATTCCAGGATGATAACTCGATTTGAACATTATTTTAGTCAGGTTACTTGAATATATAACCAATGAACAAGTAACGTGACTAAAATATGGTTTAAATAGAGTTTTTATCCTGGAAGACGAAAGGTCACAAGGTGTGACCTTTTGTCTTCCAGGATGATAACTCGATTTGAACATTATTTTAGTCAGGTTACTTGAATATATAACCAATGAACAAGTAACGTGACTAAAATATGGTTTAAATAGAGTTTTTATCCTGGAAGACGAAAGGTCACAAGGTGTGACCTTTCGTCTTCCAGGATGATAACTCGATTTGAATAATATTTTAGTCAGGTTACTTGAATATATAACCAATGAACAAGTAACTTGACTAAAATATTGTTTAAATAGAGTTTTTATCCTGGAAGACGAAAGGTCACAAGGTGTGACCTTTCGTCTTCCAGGATGATAACTCGGTTTGAACATTATTTTAGTCAGGTTACTTGAATATATAACCAATGAACAAGTAAGTTGACTAAAATATTGTTTAAATAGAGTTTTTATCCTAGAAGACGAAAGGTCACAAGGTGTGACCTTTCGTCTTCCAGGGTGATAACTCGATTTGAACATTAGTTCAGTCAGGTAACTTGAATATATAACCAATGAACAAGTAACGTGACTAAAATATAGTTTAAATAGAGTTTTTTATCCTAGAAGACGAAAGGTCACAAGGTGTGACCTTTCGTCTTCCAGGATGATAACTCAATATGAACATTATTTTAATCAGGTTACTTGAATATATAACCAATGAACAAGTAACTTGATTAGAATAATGTTTAAATAGAGTTTTGATCCTGGAAGACGAAAGGTCACAAGGTGTGACCTTTCGTCTTCCAGGATGATAACTCGATTTGAACATTATTTTAGTCAGGTTACTTGAATATATAACCAATGAACAAGTAACTTGACTAAAATATTGTTTAAATAGAGTTTTGATCCTGGAAGACGAAAGGTCACAAGGTGTGACCTTTCGTCTTCCAGGATGATAACTCGGTTTGAACATTATTTTAGTCAGGTTACTTGAATATATAACCAATGAACAAGTAAGTTGACTAAAATATTGTTTAAATAGAGTTTTGATCCTGGAAGACGAAAGGTCACAAGGTGTGACCTTTCGTCTTCCAGGATGATAACTCGATTTGAACAATATTTTAGTCAGGTTACTTGAATATATAACCAATGAACAAGTAACGTGACTAAAATATTGTTTAAATAGAGTTTTTATCCTGGAAGACGAAAGGTCACAAGGTGTGACCTTTCGTCTTCCAGGATGATAACTCAATTTAAATATTATTTTAGTCAGGTTACTTGAATATATAACCAATGAACAAGTAACTTGACGAAAATGTTGTTTAAATAGAGTTTTGATCCTGGAAGACGAAAGGTCACAAGGTGTGACCTTTCGTCTTCCAGGATGATAACTCGATTTGAACATTATTTTAGTCAGGTTACTTGAATATATAACCAATGAACAAGTAAGTTGACTAAAATATTGTTTAAATAGAGTTTTTATCCTGGAAGACGAAAGGTCACAAGGTGTGACCTTTCGTCTTCCAGGATGATAACTCAATTTAAATATTATTTTAGTCAGGTTACTTGAATATATAACCAATGAACAAGTAACTTGACGAAAATGTTGTTTAAATAGAGTTTTGATCCTGGAAGACGAAAGGTCACAAGGTGTGACCTTTCGTCTTCCAGGATGATAACTCGATTTGAACATTATTTTAGTCAGGTTACTTGAATATATAACCAATGAACAAGTAACGTGACTAAAATATTGTTTAAATAGAGTTTTTTATCCTGGAAGACGAAAGGTCACAAGGTGTGACCTTTCGTATTCCAGGATGATAACTCGATTTGAACATTATTTTAGTCAGGTTACTTGAATATATAACCAATGAACAAGTAACGTGACTAAAATATGGTTTAAATAGAGTTTTTATCCTGGAAGACGAAAGGTCACAAGGTGTGACCTTTCGTCTTCCAGGATGATAACTTGATTTGAACAATATTTTAGTCAGGTTACTTGAATATATAACCAATGAACAAGTAACTTGACTAAAATATTGTTTAAATAGAGTTTTTATCCTGGAAGACGAAAGGTCACAAGGTGTGACCTTTCGTCTTCCAGGATGATAACTCAATTTAAACATTATTTTAGTCAGGTTACTTGAATATATAACCAATGAACAAGTAACTTGACGAAAATGATATTTAAATAGAGTTTTGATCCTGGAAGACGAAAGGTCACAAGGTGTGACCTTTCGTCTTCCAGGATGATAACTCGATTTGAACATTATTTTAGTCAGGTTACTTGAATATATAACCAATGAACAAGTAAGTTGACTAAAATATTGTTTAAATAGAGTTTTTATCCTAGAAGACGAAAGGTCACAAGGTGTGACCTTTCGTCTTCCAGGGTGATAACTCGATTTGAACATTAGTTCAGTCAGGTTACTTAAATATATAACCAATGAACAAATAACGTGACTAAAATATAGTTTAAATAGAGTTTTTTTATCCTAGAAGACGAAAGGTCACAAGGTGTGACCTTTCGTCTTCCAGGATGATAACTCAATATGAACATTATTTTAATCAGGTTACTTGAATATATAACCAATGAACAAGTAACTTGATTAGAATAATGTTTAAATAGAGTTTTGATCCTGGAAGACGAAAGGTCACAAGGTGTGACCTTTCGTCTTCCAGGATGATAACTCGATTTGAACATTATTTTAGTCAGGTTACTTGAATATATAACCAATGAACAAGTAACTTGACTAAAATATTGTTTAAATAGAGTTTTGATCCTGGAAGACGAAAGGTCACAAGGTGTGACCTTTCATCTTCCAGGATGATAACTCGATTTGAACATTATTTTAGTCTGGTTACTTGAATATATAACCAATGAACAAGTAATGTGACCAAAATATTGTTTAAATATAGTTTTTTATCCTGGAAGACGAAAGGTCACAAGGTGTGACCTTTCGTCTTCCAGGATGATAACTCGATTTGAACATTATTTTAGTCAGGTTACTTGAATATATAACCACTGAACAAGTAACGTGACTAAAATATGGTTTAAATAGAGTTTTTATCCTGGAAGACGAAAGGTCACAAGGTGTGACCTTTCGTCTTCTAGGATGATAACTCGATTTGAACAATATTTTAGTCAGGTTACTTGAATATATAACCAATGAACAAGTAACTTGACTAAAATATTGTTTAAATAGAGTTTTATCCTGGAAGACGAAAGGTCACAAGGTGTGACCTTTCGTCTTCCAGGATGATAACTCAATTTAAACATTATTTTAGTCAGGTTACTTGAATATATAACCAATGAACAAGTAACTTGACTAAAATGTTGTTTAAATAGAGTTTTGATCCTGGAAGACGAAAGGTCACAAGGTGTGACCTTTCGTCTTCCAGGATGATAACTCGATTTGAACATTATTTTAGTCAGGTTACTTGAATATATAACCAATGAACAAGTAAGTTGACTAAAATATTGTTTAAATAGAGTTTTTATCCTAGAAGACGAAAGGTCACAAGGTGTGACCTTTCGTCTTCCAGGGTGATAACTCGATTTGAACATTAGTTCAGTCAGGTTACTTGAATATATAACCAATGAACAAGTAACGTGACTAAAATATAGTTTAAATAGAGTTTTTTATCCTAGAAGACGAAAGGTGACAAGGTGTGACCTTTCGTCTTCCAGCATGATAACTCGATTTGAACAATATTTTAGTCAGGTTACTTGAATATATAACCAATGAACAAGTAACTTGACTAAAATGTTGTTTAAATAGAGTTTTGATCCTGGAAGACGAAAGGTCACAAGGTGTGACCTTTCGTCTTCTAGGATGATAACTCAATTTAAATATTATTTTAGTCAGGTTACTTGAATATATAACCAATGAACAAGTAACTTGACTAAAATGTTGTTTAAATAGAGTTTTGATCCTGGAAGACGAAAGGTCACAAGGTGTGACCTTTCGTCTTCCAGGATGATAATTCGATTTGAACATTATTTTAGTCAGGTTACTTGAATATATAACCAATGAACAAGTAACGTGACTAAAATATTGTTTAAATAGAGTTTTTTATCCTGGAAGACGAAAGGTCACAAGGTGTGACCTTTCGTCTTCTAGGATGATAACTCAATTTAAATATTATTTTAGTCAGGTTACTTGAATATATAACCAATGAACAAGTAACTTGACTAAAATGTTGTTTAAATAGAGTTTTGATCCTGGAAGACGAAAGGTCACAAGGTGTGACCTTTCGTCTTCTAGGATGATAACTCAATTTAAATATTATTTTAGTCAGGTTACTTGAATATATAACCAATGAACAAGTAACTTGACTAAAATGTTGTTTAAATAGAGTTTTGATCCTGGAAGACGAAAGGTCACAAGGTGTGACCTTTCGTCTTCCAGGATGATAATTCGATTTGAACATTATTTTAGTCAGGTTACTTGAATATATAACCAATGAACAAGTAACGTGACTAAAATATTGTTTAAATAGAGTTTTTTATCCTGGAAGACGAAAGGTCACAAGGTGTGACCTTTCGTATTCCAGGATGATAACTCGATTTGAACATTATTTTAGTCAGGTTACTTGAATATATAACCAATGAACAAGTAACGTGACTAAAATATGGTTTAAATAGAGTTTTTATCCTGGAAGACGAAAGGTCACAAGGTGTGACCTTTCGTCTTCCAGGATGATAACTTGATTTGAACAATATTTTAGTCAGGTTACTTGAATATATAACCAATGAACAAGTAACTTGACTAAAATATTGTTTAAATAGAGTTTTTATCCTGGAAGACGAAAGGTCACAAGGTGTGACCTTTCGTCTTCCAGGATGATAACTCAATTTAAACATTATTTTAGTCAGGTTACTTGAATATATAACCAATGAACAAGTAAGTTGACTAAAATATTGTTTAAATAGAGTTTTTATCCTAGAAGACGAAAGGTCACAAGGTGTGACCTTTCGTATTCCAGGATGATAACTCGATTTGAACATTATTTTAGTCAGGTTACTTGAATATATAACCAATGAACAAGTAACGTGACTAAAATATGGTTTAAATAGAGTTTTTATCCTGGAAGACGAAAGGTCACAAGGTGTGACCTTTTGTCTTCCAGGATGATAACTCGATTTGAACATTATTTTAGTCAGGTTACTTGAATATATAACCAATGAACAAGTAACGTGACTAAAATATGGTTTAAATAGAGTTTTTATCCTGGAAGACGAAAGGTCACAAGGTGTGACCTTTCGTCTTCCAGGATGATAACTCGATTTGAATAATATTTTAGTCAGGTTACTTGAATATATAACCAATGAACAAGTAACTTGACTAAAATATTGTTTAAATAGAGTTTTTATCCTGGAAGACGAAAGGTCACAAGGTGTGACCTTTCGTCTTCCAGGATGATAACTCGGTTTGAACATTATTTTAGTCAGGTTACTTGAATATATAACCAATGAACAAGTAAGTTGACTAAAATATTGTTTAAATAGAGTTTTTATCCTAGAAGACGAAAGGTCACAAGGTGTGACCTTTCGTCTTCCAGGGTGATAACTCGATTTGAACATTAGTTCAGTCAGGTAACTTGAATATATAACCAATGAACAAGTAACGTGACTAAAATATAGTTTAAATAGAGTTTTTTATCCTAGAAGACGAAAGGTCACAAGGTGTGACCTTTCGTCTTCCAGGATGATAACTCAATATGAACATTATTTTAATCAGGTTACTTGAATATATAACCAATGAACAAGTAACTTGATTAGAATAATGTTTAAATAGAGTTTTGATCCTGGAAGACGAAAGGTCACAAGGTGTGACCTTTCGTCTTCCAGGATGATAACTCGATTTGAACATTATTTTAGTCAGGTTACTTGAATATATAACCAATGAACAAGTAACTTGACTAAAATATTGTTTAAATAGAGTTTTGATCCTGGAAGACGAAAGGTCACAAGGTGTGACCTTTCGTCTTCCAGGATGATAACTCGGTTTGAACATTATTTTAGTCAGGTTACTTGAATATATAACCAATGAACAAGTAAGTTGACTAAAATATTGTTTAAATAGAGTTTTGATCCTGGAAGACGAAAGGTCACAAGGTGTGACCTTTCGTCTTCCAGGATGATAACTCGATTTGAACAATATTTTAGTCAGGTTACTTGAATATATAACCAATGAACAAGTAACGTGACTAAAATATTGTTTAAATAGAGTTTTTATCCTGGAAGACGAAAGGTCACAAGGTGTGACCTTTCGTCTTCCAGGATGATAACTCAATTTAAATATTATTTTAGTCAGGTTACTTGAATATATAACCAATGAACAAGTAACTTGACGAAAATGTTGTTTAAATAGAGTTTTGATCCTGGAAGACGAAAGGTCACAAGGTGTGACCTTTCGTCTTCCAGGATGATAACTCGATTTGAACATTATTTTAGTCAGGTTACTTGAATATATAACCAATGAACAAGTAACGTGACTAAAATATTGTTTAAATAGAGTTTTTTATCCTGGAAGACGAAAGGTCACAAGGTGTGACCTTTCGTATTCCAGGATGATAACTCGATTTGAACATTATTTTAGTCAGGTTACTTGAATATATAACCAATGAACAAGTAACGTGACTAAAATATGGTTTAAATAGAGTTTTTATCCTGGAAGACGAAAGGTCACAAGGTGTGACCTTTCGTCTTCCAGGATGATAACTTGATTTGAACAATATTTTAGTCAGGTTACTTGAATATATAACCAATGAACAAGTAACTTGACTAAAATATTGTTTAAATAGAGTTTTTATCCTGGAAGACGAAAGGTCACAAGGTGTGACCTTTCGTCTTCCAGGATGATAACTCAATTTAAACATTATTTTAGTCAGGTTACTTGAATATATAACCAATGAACAAGTAACTTGACGAAAATGTTGTTTAAATAGAGTTTTGATCCTGGAAGACGAAAGGTCACAAGGTGTGACCTTTCGTCTTCCAGGATGATAACTCGATTTGAACATTATTTTAGTCAGGTTACTTGAATATATAACCAATGAACAAGTAAGTTGACTAAAATATTGTTTAAATAGAGTTTTTATCCTAGAAGACGAAAGGTCACAAGGTGTGACCTTTCGTCTTCCAGGGTGATAACTCGATTTGAACATTAGTTCAGTCAGGTTACTTAAATATATAACCAATGAACAAATAACGTGACTAAAATATAGTTTAAATAGAGTTTTTTTATCCTAGAAGACGAAAGGTCACAAGGTGTGACCTTTCGTCTTCCAGGATGATAACTCAATATGAACATTATTTTAATCAGGTTACTTGAATATATAACCAATGAACAAGTAACTTGATTAGAATAATGTTTAAATAGAGTTTTGATCCTGGAAGACGAAAGGTCACAAGGTGTGACCTTTCGTCTTCCAGGATGATAACTCGATTTGAACATTATTTTAGTCAGGTTACTTGAATATATAACCAATGAACAAGTAACTTGACTAAAATATTGTTTAAATAGAGTTTTGATCCTGGAAGACGAAAGGTCACAAGGTGTGACCTTTCATCTTCCAGGATGATAACTCGATTTGAACATTATTTTAGTCTGGTTACTTGAATATATAACCAATGAACAAGTAATGTGACCAAAATATTGTTTAAATATAGTTTTTTATCCTGGAAGACGAAAGGTCACAAGGTGTGACCTTTCGTCTTCCAGGATGATAACTCGATTTGAACATTATTTTAGTCAGGTTACTTGAATATATAACCACTGAACAAGTAACGTGACTAAAATATGGTTTAAATAGAGTTTTTATCCTGGAAGACGAAAGGTCACAAGGTGTGACCTTTCGTCTTCTCGGATGATAACTCGATTTGAACAATATTTTAGTCAGGTTACTTGAATATATAACCAATGAACAAGTAACTTGACTAAAATATTGTTTAAATAGAGTTTTATCCTGGAAGACGAAAGGTCACAAGGTGTGACCTTTCGTCTTCCAGGATGATAACTCAATTTAAACATTATTTTAGTCAGGTTACTTGAATATATAACCAATGAACAAGTAACTTGACTAAAATGTTGTTTAAATAGAGTTTTGATCCTGGAAGACGAAAGGTCACAAGGTGTGACCTTTCGTCTTCCAGGATGATAACTCGATTTGAACATTATTTTAGTCAGGTTACTTGAATATATAACCAATGAACAAGTAAGTTGACTAAAATATTGTTTAAATAGAGTTTTTATCCTAGAAGACGAAAGGTCACAAGGTGTGACCTTTCGTCTTCCAGGGTGATAACTCGATTTGAACATTAGTTCAGTCAGGTTACTTGAATATATAACCAATGAACAAGTAACGTGACTAAAATATAGTTTAAATAGAGTTTTTTATCCTAGAAGACGAAAGGTGACAAGGTGTGACCTTTCGTCTTCCAGCATGATAACTCGATTTGAACAATATTTTAGTCAGGTTACTTGAATATATAACAAATGAACAAGTAACTTGACTAAAATATTGTTTAAATAGAGTTTTTATCCTGGAAGACGAAAGGTCACAAGGTGTGACCTTTCGTCTTCCAGGATGATAACTCAATTTAAACATTATTTTAGTCAGGTTACTTGAATATATAACCAATGAACAAGTAACTTGACTAAAATGTTGTTTAAATAGAGTTTTGATCCTGGAAGACGAAAGGTCACAAGGTGTGACCTTTCGTCTTCCAGGATGATAACTCGATTTGAACATTATTTTAGTCAGGTTACTTGAATATATAACCAATGAACAAGTAAGTTGACTAAAATATTGTTTAAATAGAGTTTTTATCCTAGAAGACGAAAGGTCACAAGGTGTGACCTTTCGTCTTCCAGGGTGATAACTCGATTTGAACATTAGTTCAGTCAGGTTACTTGAATATATAACCAATGAACAAGTAACGTGACTAAAATATAGTTTGAATAGAGTTTTTTATCCTAGAAGACGAAAGGTCACAAGGTGTGACCTTTCGTGTTCCAGGATGATAACTCGATTTGAACATTATTTTAGTCAGGTTACTTGAATATATAACCAATGAACAAGTAACTTGATTAGAATAATGTTTAAATAGAGTTTTTATCCTGGAAGACGAAAGGTCACAAGGTGTGACCTTTCATCTTCCAGGATGATAACTCGATTTGAACAATATTTTAGTCAGGTTACTTGAATATATAACCAATGAACAAGTAACTTGATTAGAATAATGTTTAAATAGAGTTTTGATCCTGGAAGACGAAAGGTCACAAGGTGTGACCTTTCGTCTTCCAGGATGATAACTCGATTTGAACATTATTTTAGTCAGGTTACTTGAATATATAACCAATGAACAAGTAACTTGACTAAAATATTGTTTAAATAGAGTTTTGATCCTGGAAGACGAAAGGTCACAAGGTGTGACCTTTCATCTTCCAGGATGATAACTCGATTTGAACATTATTTGAGTCTGGTTACTTGAATATATAACCAATGAACAAGTAACGTGACTAAAATATTGTTTAAATAGAGTTTTTTATCCTGGAAGACGGAAGGTCACAAGGTGTGACCTTTCGTCTTCCAGGATGATAACTCGATTTGAACATTATTTTAGTCAGGTTACTTGAATATATAACCACTGAACAAGTAAGGTGACTAAAATATGGTTTAAATAGAGTTTTTATCCTGGAAGACGAAAGGTCACAAGGTGTGACCTTTCGTCTTCTAGGATGATAACTCGATTTGAACAATATTTTAGTCAGGTTACTTGAATATATAACCAATGAATAAGTAACTTGACTAAAATATTGTTTAAATAGAGTTTTGATCCTGGAAGACGAAAGGTCACAAGGTGTGACCTTTCGTCTTCCAGGATGATAACTCGATTTGAACATTATTTTAGTCAGGTTACTTGAATATATAACCAATGAACAAGTAAGTTGACTAAAATATTGTTTAAATAGAGTTTTTATCCTAGCAGACGAAAGGTCACAAGGTGTGACCTTTCGTCTTCCAGGGTGATAACTCGATTTGAACATTAGTTCAGCCATGTTACTTGAATATATAACCAATGAACAAGTAACGTGACTAAAATATAGTTTAAATAGAGTTTTTTATCCTAGAAGACGAAAGGTCACAAGGTGTGACCTTTCGTCTTCCAGCATGATAACTCGATTTGAACAATATTTTAGTCAAGTTACTTGAATATATAACAAATGAACAAGTAACTTGACTAAAATATTGTTTAAATAGAGTTTTTATCCTGGAAGACGAAAGGTCACAAGGTGTGACCTTTCGTCTTCCAGGATGATAACTCAATTTAAACATTATTTTAGTCAGGTTACTTGAATATATAACCAATGAACAAGTAACTTGACTAAAATGTTGTTTAAATAGAGTTTTGATCCTGGAAGACGAAAGGTCACAAGGTGTGACCTTTCGTCTTCCAGGATGATAACTCGATTTGAACATTATTTTAGTCAGGTTACTTGAATATATAACCAATGAACAAGTAAGTTGACTAAAATATTGTTTAAATAGAGTTTTTATCCTAGAAGACGAAAGGTCACAAGGTGTGACCTTTCGTCTTCCAGGGTGATAACTCGATTTGAACATTAGTTCAGTCAGGTTACTTGAATATATAACCAATGAACAAGTAACGTGACTAAAATATAGTTTAAATAGAGTTTTTTATCCTAGAAGACGAAAGGTGACAAGGTGTGACCTTTCGTCTTCCAGCATGATAACTCGATTTGAACAATATTTTAGTCAGGTTACTTGAATATATAACAAATGAACAAGTAACTTGACTAAAATATTGTTTAAATAGAGTTTTTATCCTGGAAGACGAAAGGTTACAAGGTGTGACCTTTCGTCTTCCAGGATGATAACTCAATTTAAACATTATTTTAGTCAGGTTACTTGAATATATAACCAATGAACAAGTAACTTGACTAAAATGTTGTTTAAATAGAGTTTTGATCCTGGAAGACGAAAGGTCACAAGGTGTGACCTTTCGTCTTCCAGGATGATAACTCGATTTGAACATTATTTTAGTCAGGTTACTTGAATATATAACCAATGAACAAGTAAGTTGACTAAAATATTGTTTAAATAGAGTTTTTATCCTAGAAGACGAAAGGTCACAAGGTGTGACCTTTCGTCTTCCAGGGTGATAACTCGATTTGAACATTAGTTCAGTCAGGTTACTTGAATATATAACCAATGAACAAGTAACGTGACTAAAATATAGTTTAAATAGAGTTTTTTATCCTAGAAGACGAAAGGTCACAAGGTGTGACCTTTCGTCTTCCAGGATGATAACTCGATTTGAACATTATTTTAGTCAGGTTACTTGAATATATAACCAATGAACAAGTAACGTGTCTAAAATATGGTTTAAATAGAGTTTTTATCCTGGAAGACGAAAGGTCACAAGGTGTGACCTTTCGTCTTCCAGGATGATAACTCGATTTGAACAATATTTTAGTCAGGTTACTTGAATATATAACCAATGAACAAGTAACTTGATTAGAATAATGTTTAAATAGAGTTTTGATCCTGGAAGACGAAAGGTCACAAGGTGTGACCTTTCGTCTTCCAGGATGATAACTCGATTTGAACATTATTTTAGTCAGGTTACTTGAATATATAACCAATGAACAAGTAACTTGACTAAAATATTGTTTAAATAGAGTTTTGATCCTGGAAGACGAAAGGTCACAAGGTGTGACCTTTCATCTTCCAGGATGATAACTCGATTTGAACATTATTTGAGTCTGGTTACTTGAATATATAACCAATGAACAAGTAACGTGACTAAAATATTGTTTAAATAGAGTTTTTTATCCTGGAAGACGAAAGGTCACAAGGTGTGACCTTTCGTCTTCCAGGATGATAACTCGATTTGAACATTATTTTAGTCAGGTTACTTGAATATATAACCACTGAACAAGTAAGGTGACTAAAATATGGTTTAAATAGAGTTTTTATCCTGGAAGACGAAAGGTCACAAGGTGTGACCTTTCGTCTTCTAGGATGATAACTCGATTTGAACAATATTTTAGTCAGGTTACTTGAATATATAACCAATGAATAAGTAACTTGACTAAAATATTGTTTAAATAGAGTTTTGATCCTGGAAGACGAAAGGTCACAAGGTGTGACCTTTCGTCTTCCAGGATGATAACTCGATTTGAACATTATTTTAGTCAGGTTACTTGAATATATAACCAATGAACAAGTAAGTTGACTAAAATATTGTTTAAATAGAGTTTTTATCCTAGAAGACGAAAGGTCACAAGGTGTGACCTTTCGTCTTCCAGGGTGATAACTCGATTTGAACATTAGTTCAGTCATGTTACTTGAATATATAACCAATGAACAAGTAACGTGACTAAAATATAGTTTAAATAGAGTTTTTTATCCTAGAAGACGAAAGGTGACAAGGTGTGACCTTTCGTCTTCCAGCATGATAACTCGATTTGAACAATATTTTAGTCAGGTTACTTGAATATATAACAAATGAACAAGTAACTTGACTAAAATATTGTTTAAATAGAGTTTTTATCCTGGAAGACGAAAGGTCACAAGGTGTGACCTTTCGTCTTCCAGGATGATAACTCAATTTAAACATTATTTTAGTCAGGTTACTTGAATATATAACCAATGAACAAGTAACTTGACTAAAATGTTGTTTAAATAGAGTTTTGATCCTGGAAGACGAAAGGTCACAAGGTGTGACCTTTCGTCTTCCAGGATGATAACTCGATTTGAACATTATTTTAGTCAGGTTACTTGAATATATAACCAATGAACAAGTAAGTTGACTAAAATATTGTTTAAATAGAGTTTTTATCCTAGAAGACGAAAGGTCACAAGGTGTGACCTTTCGTCTTTCAGGGTGATAACTCGATTTGAACATTAGTTCAGTCAGGTTACTTGAATATATAACCAATGAACAAGTAACGTGACTAAAATATAGTTTAAATAGAGTTTTTTATCCTAGAAGACGAAAGGTCACAAGGTGTGACCTTTCGTCTTCCAGGATGATAACTCGATTTGAACATTATTTTAGTCAGGTTACTTGAATATATAACCAATGAACAAGTAACGTGTCTAAAATATGGTTTAAATAGAGTTTTTATCCTGGAAGACGAAAGGTCACAAGGTGTGACCTTTCGTCTTCCAGGATGATAACTCGATTTGAACAATATTTTAGTCAGGTTACTTGAATATATAACCAATGAACAAGTAACTTGATTAGAATAATGTTTAAATAGAGTTTTGATCCTGGAAGACGAAAGGTCACAAGGTGTGACCTTTCGTCTTCCAGGATGATAACTCGATTTGAACATTATTTTAGTCAGGTTACTTGAATATATAACCAATGAACAAGTAACTTGACTAAAATATTGTTTAAATAGAGTTTTGATCCTGGAAGACGAAAGGTCACAAGGTGTGACCTTTCATCTTCCAGGATGATAACTCGATTTGAACATTATTTGAGTCTGGTTACTTGAATATATAACCAATGAACAAGTAACGTGACTAAAATATTGTTTAAATAGAGTTTTTTATCCTGGAAGACGAAAGGTCACAAGGTGTGACCTTTCGTCTTCCAGGATGATAACTCGATTTGAACATTATTTTAGTCAGGTTACTTGAATATATAACCACTGAACAAGTAAGGTGACTAAAATATGGTTTAAATAGAGTTTTTATCCTGGAAGACGAAAGGTCACAAGGTGTGACCTTTCGTCTTCTAGGATGATAACTCGATTTGAACAATATTTTAGTCAGGTTACTTGAATATATAACCAATGAATAAGTAACTTGACTAAAATATTGTTTAAATAGAGTTTTGATCCTGGAAGACGAAAGGTCACAAGGTGTGACCTTTCGTCTTCCAGGATGATAACTCGATTTGAACATTATTTTAGTCAGGTTACTTGAATATATAACCAATGAACAAGTAACGTGACTAAAATATAGTTTAAATAGAGTTTTTTATCCTAGAAGACGAAAGGTCACAAGGTGTGACCTTTCGTCTTCCAGGATGATAACTCGATTTGAACATTATTTTAGTCAGGTTACTTGAATATATAACCAATGAACAAGTAACGTGTCTAAAATATGGTTTAAATAGAGTTTTTATCCTGGAAGACGAAAGGTCACAAGGTGTGACCTTTCGTCTTCCAGGATGATAACTCGATTTGAACAATATTTTAGTCAGGTTACTTGAATATATAACCAATGAACAAGTAACTTGATTAGAATAATGTTTAAATAGAGTTTTGATCCTGGAAGACGAAAGGTCACAAGGTGTGACCTTTCGTCTTCCAGGATGATAACTCGATTTGAACATTATTTTAGTCAGGTTACTTGAATATATAACCAATGAACAAGTAACTTGACTAAAATATTGTTTAAATAGAGTTTTGATCCTGGAAGACGAAAGGTCACAAGGTGTGACCTTTCATCTTCCAGGATGATAACTCGATTTGAACATTATTTGAGTCTGGTTACTTGAATATATAACCAATGAACAAGTAACGTGACTAAAATATTGTTTAAATAGAGTTTTTTATCCTGGAAGACGAAAGGTCACAAGGTGTGACCTTTCGTCTTCCAGGATGATAACTCGATTTGAACATTATTTTAGTCAGGTTACTTGAATATATAACCACTGAACAAGTAAGGTGACTAAAATATGGTTTAAATAGAGTTTTTATCCTGGAAGACGAAAGGTCACAAGGTGTGACCTTTCGTCTTCTAGGATGATAACTCGATTTGAACAATATTTTAGTCAGGTTACTTGAATATATAACCAATGAATAAGTAACTTGACTAAAATATTGTTTAAATAGAGTTTTGATCCTGGAAGACGAAAGGTCACAAGGTGTGACCTTTCGTCTTCCAGGATGATAACTCGATTTGAACATTATTTTAGTCAGGTTACTTGAATATATAACCAATGAACAAGTAAGTTGACTAAAATATTGTTTAAATAGAGTTTTTATCCTAGAAGACGAAAGGTCACAAGGTGTGACCTTTCGTCTTCCAGGGTGATAACTCGATTTGAACATTAGTTCAGTCATGTTACTTGAATATATAACCAATGAACAAGTAACGTGACTAAAATATAGTTTAAATAGAGTTTTTTATCCTAGAAGACGAAAGGTCACAAGGTGTGACCTTTCGTCTTCTAGGATGATAACTCGATTTGAACAATATTTTAGTCAGGTTACTTGAATATATAACCAATGAATAAGTAACTTGACTAAAATATTGTTTAAATAGAGTTTTGATCCTGGAAGACGAAAGGTCACAAGGTGTGACCTTTCGTCTTCCAGGATGATAACTCGATTTGAACATTATTTTAGTCAGGTTACTTGAATATATAACCAATGAACAAGTAACGTGACTAAAATATAGTTTAAATAGAGTTTTTTATCCTAGAAGACGAAAGGTCACAAGGTGTGACCTTTCGTCTTCCAGGATGATAACTCGATTTGAACATTATTTTAGTCAGGTTACTTGAATATATAACCAATGAACAAGTAACGTGTCTAAAATATGGTTTAAATAGAGTTTTTATCCTGGAAGACGAAAGGTCACAAGGTGTGACCTTTCGTCTTCCAGGATGATAACTCGATTTGAACAATATTTTAGTCAGGTTACTTGAATATATAACCAATGAACAAGTAACTTGATTAGAATAATGTTTAAATAGAGTTTTGATCCTGGAAGACGAAAGGTCACAAGGTGTGACCTTTCGTCTTCCAGGATGATAACTCGATTTGAACATTATTTTAGTCAGGTTACTTGAATATATAACCAATGAACAAGTAACTTGACTAAAATATTGTTTAAATAGAGTTTTGATCCTGGAAGACGAAAGGTCACAAGGTGTGACCTTTCATCTTCCAGGATGATAACTCGATTTGAACATTATTTGAGTCTGGTTACTTGAATATATAACCAATGAACAAGTAACGTGACTAAAATATTGTTTAAATAGAGTTTTTTATCCTGGAAGACGAAAGGTCACAAGGTGTGACCTTTCGTCTTCCAGGATGATAACTCGATTTGAACATTATTTTAGTCAGGTTACTTGAATATATAACCACTGAACAAGTAAGGTGACTAAAATATGGTTTAAATAGAGTTTTTATCCTGGAAGACGAAAGGTCACAAGGTGTGACCTTTCGTCTTCTAGGATGATAACTCGATTTGAACAATATTTTAGTCAGGTTACTTGAATATATAACCAATGAATAAGTAACTTGACTAAAATATTGTTTAAATAGAGTTTTGATCCTGGAAGACGAAAGGTCACAAGGTGTGACCTTTCGTCTTCCAGGATGATAACTCGATTTGAACATTATTTTAGTCAGGTTACTTGAATATATAACCAATGAACAAGTAAGTTGACTAAAATATTGTTTAAATAGAGTTTTTATCCTAGAAGACGAAAGGTCACAAGGTGTGACCTTTCGTCTTCCAGGGTGATAACTCGATTTGAACATTAGTTCAGTCATGTTACTTGAATATATAACCAATGAACAAGTAACGTGACTAAAATATAGTTTAAATAGAGTTTTTTATCCTAGAAGACGAAAGGTCACAAGGTGTGACCTTTCGTCTTCCAGCATGATAACTCGATTTGAACAATATTTTAGTCAGGTTACTTGAATATATAACAAATGAACAAGTAACTTGACTAAAATATTGTTTAAATAGAGTTTTTATCCTGGAAGACGAAAGGTCACAAGGTGTGACCTTTCGTCTTCCAGGATGATAACTCAATTTAAACATTATTTTAGTCAGGTTACTTGAATATATAACCAATGAACAAGTAACTTGACTAAAATGTTGTTTAAATAGAGTTTTGATCCTGGAAGACGAAAGGTCACAAGGTGTGACCTTTCGTCTTCCAGGATGATAACTCGATTTGAACATTATTTTAGTCAGGTTACTTGAATATATAACCAATGAACAAGTAAGTTGACTAAAATATTGTTTAAATAGAGTTTTTATCCTAGAAGACGAAAGGTCACAAGGTGTGACCTTTCGTCTTCCAGGGTGATAACTCGATTTGAACATTAGTTCAGTCAGGTTACTTGAATATATAACCAATGAACAAGTAACGTGACTAAAATATTGTTTAAATAGAGTTTTGATCCTGGAAGACGAAAGGTCACAAGGTGTGACCTTTCGTCTTCCAGGATGATAACTCGATTTAAACATTATTTTAGTCAGGTTACTTGAATATATAACCAATGAACAAGTAACTTGACTAAAATGTTGTTTAAATAGAGTTTTGATCCTGGAAGACGAAAGGTCACAAGGTGTGACCTTTCGTCTTCCAGGATGATAACTCGATTTGAACATTATTTTAGTCAGGTTACTTGAATATATAACCAATGAACAAGTAAGTTGACTAAAATATTGTTTAAATAGAGTTTTTATCCTAGAAGACGAAAGGTCACAAGGTGTGACCTTTCGTCTTCCAGGGTGATAACTCGATTTGAACATTAGTTCAGTCATGTTACTTGAATATATAACCAATGAACAAGTAACGTGACTAAAATATAGTTTAAATAGAGTTTTTTATCCTAGAAGACGAAAGGTCACAAGGTGTGACCTTTCGTCTTCCAGCATGATAACTCGATTTGAACAATATTTTAGTCAGGTTACTTGAATATATAACAAATGAACAAGTAACTTGACTAAAATATTGTTTAAATAGAGTTTTTATCCTGGAAGACGAAAGGTCACAAGGTGTGACCTTTCGTCTTCCAGGATGATAACTCAATTTAAACATTATTTTAGTCAGGTTACTTGAATATATAACCAATGAACAAGTAACTTGACTAAAATGTTGTTTAAATAGAGTTTTGATCCTGGAAGACGAAAGGTCACAAGGTGTGACCTTTCGTCTTCCAGGATGATAACTCGATTTGAACATTATTTTAGTCAGGTTACTTGAATATATAACCAATGAACAAGTAAGTTGACTAAAATATTGTTTAAATAGAGTTTTTATCCTAGAAGACGAAAGGTCACAAGGTGTGACCTTTCGTCTTCCAGGGTGATAACTCGATTTGAACATTAGTTCAGTCAGGTTACTTGAATATATAACCAATGAACAAGTAACGTGACTAAAATATTGTTTAAATAGAGTTTTGATCCTGGAAGACGAAAGGTCACAAGGTGTGACCTTTCGTCTTCCAGGATGATAACTCGATTTAAACATTATTTTAGTCAGGTTACTTGAATATATAACCAATGAACAAGTAACTTGACTAAAATGTTGTTTAAATAGAGTTTTGATCCTGGAAGACGAAAGGTCACAAGGTGTGACCTTTCGTCTTCCAGGATGATAACTCGATTTGAACATTATTTTAGTCAGGTTACTTGAATATATAACCAATGAACAAGTAAGTTGACTAAAATATTGTTTAAATAGAGTTTTTATCCTAGAAGACGAAAGGTCACAAGGTGTGACCTTTCGTCTTCCAGGGTGATAACTCGATTTGAACATTAGTTCAGTCAGGTTACTTGAATATATAACCAATGAACAAGTAACGTGACTAAAATATTGTTTAAATAGAGTTTTGATCCTGGAAGACGAAAGGTCACAAGGTGTGACCTTTCGTCTTCCAGGATGATAACTCGATTTGAACATTATTTTAGTCAGGTTACTTGAATATATAACCAATGAACAAGTAAGTTGACTAAAATATTGTTTAAATAGAGTTTTTATCCTAGAAGACGAAAGGTCACAAGGTGTGACCTTTCGTCTTCCAGGATGATAACTCGATTTGAATAATATTTTAGTCAGGTTACTTGAATATATAACCAATGAACAAGTAACTTGACTAAAATATTGTTTAAATAGAGTTTTTATCCTGGAAGACGAAAGGTCACATGATGTGACCTTTCGTCTTCCAGGATGATAACTCGGTTTGAACATTATTTTAGTCAGGTTACTTGAATATATAACCAATGAACAAGTAAGTTGACTAAAATATTGTTTAAATAGAGTTTTTATCCTAGAAGACGAAAGGTCACAAGGTGTGACCTTTCGTCTTCCAGGGTGATAACTCGATTTGAACATTAGTTCAGTCAGGTTACTTGAATATATAACCAATGAACAAGTAACGTGACTAAAATATAGTTTAAAAAGAGTTTTTTATCCTAGAAGACGAAAGGTCACAAGGTGTGACCTTTCGTCTTCCAGGATGATAACTCAATATGAACATTATTTTAATCAGGTTACTTGAATATATAACCAATGAACAAGTAACTTGATTAGAATAATGTTTAAATAGAGTTTTGATCCTGGAAGACGAAAGGTCACAAGGTGTGACCTTTCGTCTTCCAGGATGATAACTCGATTTGAACATTATTTTAGTCAGGTTACTTGAATATATAACCAATGAACAAGTAACTTGACTAAAATATTGTTTAAATAGAGTTTTTATCCTGGAAGACGAAAGGTCACAAGGTGTGACCTTTCGTCTTCCAGGATGATAACTCGATTTGAACAATATTTTAGTCAGGTTACTTGAATATATAACCAATGAACAAGTAACTTGACTAAAATATTGTTTAAATAGAGTTTTTATCCTGGAAGACGAAAGGTCACAAGGTTTGACCTTTCGTCTTCCAGGATGATAACTCGATTTGAACAATATTTTAGTCAGGTTACTTGAATATATAACCAATGAACAAGTAACTTGACTAAAATATTGTTTAAATAGAGTTTTTATCCTGGAAGACGAAAGGTCACAAGGTGTGACCTTTCGTCTTCCAGGATGATAACTCAATTTAAATATTATTTTAGTCAGGTTACTTGAATATATAACCAATGAACAAGTAACTTGACTAAAATGTTGTTTAAATAGAGTTTTGATCCTGGAAGACGAAAGGTCACAAGGTGTGAGCTTTCGTCTTCCAGGATGATAACTCGATTTGAACATTATTTTAGTCAGGTTACTTGAATATATAACCAATGAACAAGTAACGTGACTAAAATATTGTTTAAATAGAGTTTTTTATCCTGGAAGACGAAAGGTCACAAGGTGTGACCTTTCGTATTCCAGGATGATAACTCGATTTGAACATTATTTTAGTCAGGTTACTTGAATATATAACCAATGAACAAGTAACGTGACTAAAATATTGTTTAAATAGAGTTTTTTATCCTGGAAGACGAAAGGTCACAAGGTGTGACCTTTCGTATTCCAGGATGATAACTCGATTTGAACATTATTTTAGTCAGGTTACTTGAATATATAACCAATGAACAAGTAACGTGACTAAAATATGGTTTAAATAGAGTTTTTATTCTGGAAGACGAAAGGTCACAAGGTGTGACCTTTCGTCTTCCAGGATGATAACTTGATTTGAACAATATTTTAGTCAGGTTACTTGAATATATAACCAATGAACAAGTAACTTGACTAAAATATTGTTTAAATAGAGTTTTTATCCTGGAAGACGAAAGGTCACAAGGTGTGACCTTTCGTCTTCTAGGATGATAACTCAATTTAAACATTATTTTAGTCAGGTTACTTGAATATATAACCAATGAACAAGTAACTTGACGAAAATGTTGTTTAAATAGAGTTTTGATCCTGGAAGACGAAAGGTCACAAGGTGTGACCTTTCGTCTTCCAGGATGATAACTCGATTTGAACATTATTTTAGTCAGGTTACTTGAATATATAACCAATGAACAAGTAAGTTGACTAAAATATTGTTTAAATAGAGTTTTTATCCTAGAAGACGAAAGGTCACAAGGTGTGACCTTTCGTCTTCTAGGGTGATAACTCGATTTGAACATTAGTTCAGTCAGGTTACTTAAATATATAACCAATGAACAAATAACGTGACTAAAATATAGTTTAAATAGAGTTTTTTTATCCTAGAAGACGTGTGACCTTTCGTCTTCCAGGATGATAACTCAATATGAACATTATTTTAATCAGGTTACTTGAATATATAACCAATGAACAAGTAACTTGATTAGAATAATGTTTAAATAGAGTTTTGATCCTGGAAGACGAAAGGTCACAAGGTGTGACCTTTCGTCTTCCAGGATGATAACTCGATTTGAACATTATTTTAGTCAGGTTACTTGAATATATAACCAATGAACAAGTAACTTGACTAAAATATTGTTTAAATAGAGTTTTGATCCTGGAAGACGAAAGGTCACAAGGTGTGACCTTTCATCTTCCAGGATGATAACTCGATTTGAACATTATTTTAGTCTAGTTACTTGAATATATAACCAATGAACAAGTAATGTGACTAAAATATTGTTTAAATAGAGTTTTTTATCCTGGAAGACGAAAGGTCACAAGGTGTGACCTTTCGTCTTCCAGGATGATAACTCGATTTGAACATTATTTTAGTCAGGTTACTTGAATATATAACCACTGAACAAGTAACGTGACTAAAATATGGTTTAAATAGAGTTTTTATCCTGGAAGACGAAAGGTCACAAGGTGTGACCTTTCGTCTTCTAGGATGATAACTCGATTTGAACAATATTTTAGTCAGGTTACTTGAATATATAACCAATGAACAAGTAACTTGACTAAAATATTGTTTAAATAGAGTTTTTATCCTGGAAGACGAAAGGTCACAAGGTGTGACCTTTCGTCTTCCAGGATGATAACTCAATTTAAACATTATTTTAGTCAGGTTACTTGAATATATAACCAATGAACAAGTAACTTGACTAAAATGTTGTTTAAATAGAGTTTTGATCCTGGAAGACGAAAGGTCACAAGGTGTGACCTTTCGTCTTCCAGGATGATAACTCGATTTGAACATTATTTTAGTCAGGTTACTTGAATATATAACCAATGAACAAGTAAGTTGACTAAAATATTGTTTAAATAGAGTTTTTATCCTAGAAGACGAAAGGTCACAAGGTGTGACCTTTCGTCTTCCAGGGTGATAACTCGATTTGAACATTAGTTCAGTCAGGTTACTTGAATATATAACCAATGAACAAGTAACGTGACTAAAATATAGTTTAAATAGAGTTTTTTATCCTAGAAGACGAAAGGTCACAAGGTGTGACCTTTCGTCTTCCAGCATGATAACTCGATTTGAACAATATTTTAGTCAGGTTACTTGAATATATAACAAATGAACAAGTAACTTGACTAAAATATTGTTTAAATAGAGTTTTTATCCTGGAAGACGAAAGGTCACAAGGTGTGACCTTTCGTCTTCCAGGATGATAACTCAATTTAAACATTATTTTAGTCAGGTTACTTGAATATATAACCAATGAACAAGTAACTTGACTAAAATGTTGTTTAAATAGAGTTTTGATCCTGGAAGACGAAAGGTCACAAGGTGTGACCTTTCGTCTTCCAGGATGATAACTCGATTTGAACATTATTTTAGTCAGGTTACTTGAATATATAACCAATGAACAAGTAAGTTGACTAAAATATTGTTTAAATAGAGTTTTGATCCTGGAAGACGAAAGGTCACAAGGTGTGACCTTTCGTCTTCCAGGATGATAACTCGATTTGAACAATATTTTAGTCAGGTTACTTGAATATATAACCAATGAACAAGTAACTTGACTAAAATATTGTTTAAATAGAGTTTTTATCCTGGAAGACGAAAGGTCACAAGGTGTGACCTTTCGTCTTCCAGGATGATAACTCAATTTAAATATTATTTTAGTCAGGTTAC
Source organism: Medicago sativa (assembly GCF_051527215.1). NCBI lineage: Eukaryota > Viridiplantae > Streptophyta > Magnoliopsida > Fabales > Fabaceae > Medicago > Medicago sativa. Next base: position 39,242,674 of record NC_140751.1, read on the forward strand.
TTGAATATATAACCAATGAACAAGTAACTTGACTAAAATGTTGTTTAAATAGAGTTTTGATCCTGGAAGACGAAAGGTCACAAGGTGTGAGCTTTCGTCTTCCAGGATGATAACTCGATTTGAACATTATTTTAGTCAGGTTACTTGAATATATAACCAATGAACAAGTAAGTTGACTAAAATATTGTTTAAATAGAGTTTTTATCCTAGAAGACGAAAGGTCACAAGGTGTGACCTTTCGTCTTCTAGGGTGATAACTCGATTTGAACATTAGTTCAGTCAGGTTACTTAAATATATAACCAATGAACAAATAACGTGACTAAAATATAGTTTAAATAGAGTTTTTTTATCCTAGAAGACGAAAGGTCACAAGGTGTGACCTTTCGTCTTCCAGGATGATAACTCAATATGAACATTATTTTAATCAGGTTACTTGAATATATAACCAATGAACAAGTAACTTGATTAGAATAATGTTTAAATAGAGTTTTGATCCTGGAAGACGAAAGGTCACAAGGTGTGACCTTTCGTCTTCCAGGATGATAACTCGATTTGAACATTATTTTAGTCAGGTTACTTGAATATATAACCAATGAACAAGTAACTTGACTAAAATATTGTTTAAATAGAGTTTTGATCCTGGAAGACGAAAGGTCACAAGGTGTGACCTTTCATCTTCCAGGATGATAACTCGATTTGAACATTATTTTAGTCTGGTTACTTGAATATATAACCAATGAACAAGTAATGTGACTAAAATATTGTTTAAATAGAGTTTTTTATCCTGGAAGACGAAAGGTCACAAGGTGTGACCTTTCGTCTTCCAGGATGATAACTCGATTTGAACATTATTTTAGTCAGGTTACTTGAATATATAACCACTGAACAAGTAACGTGACTAAAATATGGTTTAAATAGAGTTTTTATCCTGGAAGACGAAAGGTCACAAGGTGTGACCTTTCGTCTTCTAGGATGATAACTCGATTTGAACAATATTTTAGTCAGGTTACTTGAATATATAACCAATGAACAAGTAACTTGACTAAAATATTGTTTAAATAGAGTTTTTATCCTGGAAGACGAAAGGTCACAAGGTGTGACCTTTCGTCTTCCAGGATGATAACTCAATTTAAACATTATTTTAGTCAGGTTACTTGAATATATAACCAATGAACAAGTAACTTGACTAAAATATTGTTTAAATAGAGTTTTTATCCTGGAAGACGAAAGGTCACAAGGTGTGACCTTTCGTCTTCCAGGATGATAACTCAATTTAAATATTATTTTAGTCAGGTTACTTGAATATATAACCAATCAACAAGTTACTTGACTAAAATGTTGTTTAAATAGAGTTTTGATCCTGGAAGACGAAAGGTCACAAGGTGTGAGCTTTCGTCTTCCAGGATGATAACTCGATTTGAACATTATTTTAGTCAGGTTACTTGAATATATAACCAATGAACAAGTAACGTGACTAAAATATTGTTTAAATAGAGTTTTTTATCCTGGAAGACGAAAGGTCACAAGGTGTGACCTTTCGTATTCCAGGATGATAACTCGATTTGAACATTATTTTAGTCAGGTTACTTGAATATATAACCAATGAACAAGTAACGTGACTAAAATATGGTTTAAATAGAGTTTTTATTCTGCAAGACGAAAGGTCACAAGGTGTGACCTTTCGTCTTCCAGGATGATAACTTGATTTGAACAATATTTTAGTCAGGTTACTTGAATATATAACCAATGAACAAGTAACTTGACTAAAATATTGTTTAAATAGAGTTTTTATCCTGGAAGACGAAAGGTCACAAGGTGTGACCTTTCGTCTTCCAGGATGATAACTCAATTTAAACATTATTTTAGTCAGGTTACTTGAATATATAACCAATGAACAAGTAACTTGACGAAAATGTTGTTTAAATAGAGTTTTGATCCTGGAAGACGAAAGGTCACAAGGTGTGACCTTTCGTCTTCCAGGATGATAACTCGATTTGAACATTATTTTAGTCAGGTTACTTGAATATATAACCAATGAACAAGTAAGTTGACTAAAATATTGTTTAAATAGAGTTTTTATCCTAGAAGACGAAAGGTCACAAGGTGTGACCTTTCGTCTTCTAGGGTGATAACTCGATTTGAACATTAGTTCAGTCAGGTTACTTAAATATATAACCAATGAACAAATAACGTGACTAAAATATAGTTTAAATAGAGTTTTTTTATCCTAGAAGACGAAAGGTCACAAGGTGTGACCTTTCGTCTTCCAGGATGATAACTCAATATGAACATTATTTTAATCAGGTTACTTGAATATATAACCAATGAACAAGTAACTTGATTAGAATAATGTTTAAATAGAGTTTTGATCCTGGAAGACGAAAGGTCACAAGGTGTGACCTTTCGTCTTCCAGGATGATAACTCGATTTGAACATTATTTTAGTCAGGTTACTTGAATATATAACCAATGAACAAGTAACTTGACTAAAATATTGTTTAAATAGAGTTTTGATCCTGGAAGACGAAAGGTCACAAGGTGTGACCTTTCATCTTCCAGGATGATAACTCGATTTGAACATTATTTTAGTCTGGTTACTTGAATATATAACCAATGAACAAGTAATGTGACTAAAATATTGTTTAAATAGAGTTTTTTATCCAGGAAGACGAAAGGTCACAAGGTGTGACCTTTCGTCTTCCAGGATGATAACTCGATTTGAACATTATTTTAGTCAGGTTACTTGAATATATAACCACTGAACAAGTAACGTGACTAAAATATGGTTTAAATAGAGTTTTTATCCTGGAAGACGAAAGGTCACAAGGTGTGACCTTTCGTCTTCTAGGATGATAACTCGATTTGAACAATATTTTAGTCAGGTTACTTGAATATATAACCAATGAACAAGTAACTTGACTAAAATATTGTTTAAATAGAGTTTTTATCCTGGAAGACGAAAGGTCACAAGGTGTGACCTTTCGTCTTCCAGGATGATAACTCAATTTAAACATTATTTTAGTCAGGTTACTTGAATATATAACCAATGAACAAGTAACTTGACTAAAATGTTGTTTAAATAGAGTTTTGATCCTGGAAGACGAAAGGTCACATGGTGTGACCTTTCGTCTTCCAGGATGATAACTCGATTTGAACATTATTTTAGTCAGGTTACTTGAATATATAACCAATGAACAAGTAAGTTGACTAAAATATTGTTTAAATAGAGTTTTTATCCTAGAAGACGAAAGGTCACAAGGTGTGACCTTTCGTCTTCCAGGGTGATAACTCGATTTGAACATTAGTTCAGTCAGGTTACTTGAATATATAACCAATGAACAAGTAACGTGACTAAAATATAGTTTAAATAGAGTTTTTTATCCTAGAAGACGAAAGGTCACAAGGTGTGACCTTTCGTCTTCCAGCATGATAACTCGATTTGAACAATATTTTAGTCAGGTTACTTGAATATATAACAAATGAACAAGTAACTTGACTAAAATATTGTTTAAATAGAGTTTTTATCCTGGAAGACGAAAGGTCACAAGGTGTGACCTTTCGTCTTCCAGGATGATAACTCAATTTAAACATTATTTTAGTCAGGTTACTTGAATATATAACCAATGAACAAGTAACTTGACTAAAATGTTGTTTAAATAGAGTTTTGATCCTGGAAGACGAAAGGTCACAAGGTGTGACCTTTCGTCTTCCAGGATGATAACTCGATTTGAACATTATTTTAGTCAGGTTACTTGAATATATAACCAATGAACAAGTAAGTTGACTAAAATATTGTTTAAATAGAGTTTTTATCCTAGAAGACGAAAGGTCACAAGGTGTGACCTTTCGTCTTCCAGGGTGATAACTCGATTTGAACATTAGTTCAGTCAGGTTACTTGAATATATAACCAATGAACAAGTAACGTGACTAAAATATAGTTTAAATAGAGTTTTTTATCCTAGAAGACGAAAGGTCACAAGGTGTGACCTTTCGTCTTCCAGGATGATAACTCGATTTGAACATTATTTTAGTCAGGTTACTTGAATATATAACCAATGAACAAGTAACGTGTCTAAAATATGGTTTAAATAGAGTTTTTATCCTGGAAGACGAAAGGTCACAAGGTGTGACCTTTCGTCTTCCAGGATGATAACTCGATTTGAACAATATTTTAGTCAGGTTACTTGAATATATAACCAATGAACAAGTAACTTGATTAGAATAATGTTTAAATAGAGTTTTGATCCTGGAAGACGAAAGGTCACAAGGTGTGACCTTTCGTCTTCCAGGATGATAACTCGATTTGAACATTATTTTAGTCAGGTTACTTGAATATATAACCAATGAACAAGTAACTTGACTAAAATATTGTTTAAATAGAGTTTTGATCCTGGAAGACGAAAGGTCACAAGGTGTGACCTTTCATCTTCCAGGATGATAACTCGATTTGAACATTATTTGAGTCTGGTTACTTGAATATATAACCAATGAACAAGTAACGTGACTAAAATATAGTTTAAATAGAGTTTTTTATCCTAGAAGACGAAAGGTCACAAGGTGTGACCTTTCGTCTTCCAGCATGATAACTCGATTTGAACAATATTTTAGTCAGGTTACTTGAATATATAACAAATGAACAAGTAACTTGACTAAAATATTGTTTAAATAGAGTTTTTATCCTGGAAGACGAAAGGTCACAAGGTGTGACCTTTCGTCTTCCAGGATGATAACTCAATTTAAACATTATTTTAGTCAGGTTACTTGAATATATAACCAATGAACAAGTAACTTGACTAAAATGTTGTTTAAATAGAGTTTTGATCCTGGAAGACGAAAGGTCACAAGGTGTGACCTTTCGTCTTCCAGGATGATAACTCGATTTGAACATTATTTTAGTCAGGTTACTTGAATATATAACCAATGAACAAGTAAGTTGACTAAAATATTGTTTAAATAGAGTTTTTATCCTAGAAGACGAAAGGTCACAAGGTGTGACCTTTCGTCTTCCAGGGTGATAACTCGATTTGAACATTAGTTCAGTCAGGTTACTTGAATATATAACCAATGAACAAGTAACGTGACTAAAATATAGTTTAAATAGAGTTTTTTATCCTAGAAGACGAAAGGTCACAAGGTGTGACCTTTCGTCTTCCAGGATGATAACTCGATTTGAACATTATTTTAGTCAGGTTACTTGAATATATAACCAATGAACAAGTAACGTGTCTAAAATATGGTTTAAATAGAGTTTTTATCCTGGAAGACGAAAGGTCACAAGGTGTGACCTTTCGTCTTCCAGGATGATAACTCGATTTGAACAATATTTTAGTCAGGTTACTTGAATATATAACCAATGAACAAGTAACTTGATTAGAATAATGTTTAAATAGAGTTTTGATCCTGGAAGACGAAAGGTCACAAGGTGTGACCTTTCGTCTTCCAGGATGATAACTCGATTTGAACATTATTTTAGTCAGGTTACTTGAATATATAACCAATGAACAAGTAACTTGACTAAAATATTGTTTAAATAGAGTTTTGATCCTGGAAGACGAAAGGTCACAAGGTGTGACCTTTCATCTTCCAGGATGATAACTCGATTTGAACATTATTTGAGTCTGGTTACTTGAATATATAACCAATGAACAAGTAACGTGACTAAAATATTGTTTAAATAGAGTTTTTTATCCTGGAAGACGAAAGGTCACAAGGTGTGACCTTTCGTCTTCCAGGATGATAACTCGATTTGAACATTATTTTAGTCAGGTTACTTGAATATATAACCACTGAACAAGTAAGGTGACTAAAATATGGTTTAAATAGAGTTTTTATCCTGGAAGACGAAAGGTCACAAGGTGTGACCTTTCGTCTTCTAGGATGATAACTCGATTTGAACAATATTTTAGTCAGGTTACTTGAATATATAACCAATGAATAAGTAACTTGACTAAAATATTGTTTAAATAGAGTTTTGATCCTGGAAGACGAAAGGTCACAAGGTGTGACCTTTCGTCTTCCAGGATGATAACTCGATTTGAACATTATTTTAGTCAGGTTACTTGAATATATAACCAATGAACAAGTAAGTTGACTAAAATATTGTTTAAATAGAGTTTTTATCCTAGAAGACGAAAGGTCACAAGGTGTGACCTTTCGTCTTCCAGGGTGATAACTCGATTTGAACATTAGTTCAGTCAGGTTACTTGAATATATAACCAATGAACAAGTAACGTGACTAAAATATAGTTTAAATAGAGTTTTTTATCCTAGAAGACGAAAGGTCACAAGGTGTGACCTTTCGTCTTCCAGCATGATAACTCGATTTGAACAATATTTTAGTCAGGTTACTTGAATATATAACAAATGAACAAGTAACTTGACTAAAATATTGTTTAAATAGAGTTTTTATCCTGGAAGACGAAAGGTCACAAGGTGTGACCTTTCGTCTTCCAGGATGATAACTCAATTTAAACATTATTTTAGTCAGGTTACTTGAATATATAACCAATGAACAAGTAACTTGACTAAAATGTTGTTTAAATAGAGTTTTGATCCTGGAAGACGAAAGGTCACAAGGTGTGACCTTTCGTCTTCCAGGATGATAACTCGATTTGAACATTATTTTAGTCAGGTTACTTGAATATATAACCAATGAACAAGTAAGTTGATTAAAATATTGTTTAAATAGAGTTTTTATCCTAGAAGACGAAAGGTCACAAGGTGTGACCTTTCGTCTTCCAGGGTGATAACTCGATTTGAACATTAGTTCAGTCAGGTTACTTGAATATATAACCAATGAACAAGTAACGTGACTAAAATATAGTTTAAATAGAGTTTTTTATCCTAGAAGACGAAAGGTCACAAGGTGTGACCTTTCGTCTTCCAGGATGATAACTCGATTTGAACAATATTTTAGTCAGGTTACTTGAATATATAACCAATCAACAAGTAACTTGACTAAAATATTGTTTAAATAGAGTTTTTATCCTGGAAGACGAAAGGTCAAAAGGTGTGACCTTTCGTCTTCCAGGATGATAACTCAATTTAAACATTATTTTAGTCAGGTTACTTGAATATATAACCACTGAACAAGTAACGTGACTAAAATATGGTTTAAATAGAGTTTTTATCCTGGAAGACGAAAGGTCACAAGGTGTGACCTTTCGTCTTCTAGGATGATAACTCGATTTGAACAATATTTTAGTCAGGTTACTTGAATATATAACCAATGAACAAGTAACTTGACTAAAATATTGTTTAAATAGAGTTTTTATCCTGGAAGACGAAAGGTCACAAGGTGTGACCTTTCGTCTTCCAGGATGATAACTCAATTTAAACATTATTTTAGTCAGGTTACTTGAATATATAACCAATGAACAAGTAACTTGACTAAAATGTTGTTTAAATAGAGTTTTGATCCTGGAAGACGAAAGGTCACAAGGTGTGACCTTTCGTCTTCCAGGATGATAACTCGATTTGAACATTATTTTAGTCAGGTTACTTGAATATATAACCAATGAACAAGTAAGTTGACTAAAATATTGTTTAAATAGAGTTTTTATCCTAGAAGACGAAAGGTCACAAGGTGTGACCTTTCGTCTTCCAGGGTGATAACTCGATTTGAACATTAGTTCAGTCAGGTTACTTGAATATATAACCAATGAACAAGTTACGTGACTAAAATATAGTTTAAATAGAGTTTTTTATCCTAGAAGACGAAAGGTCACAAGGTGTGACCTTTCGTCTTCCAGCATGATAACTCGATTTGAACAATATTTTAGTCAGGTTACTTGAATATATAACAAATGAACAAGTAACTTGACTAAAATATTGTTTAAATAGAGTTTTTATCCTGGAAGACGAAAGGTCACAAGGTGTGACCTTTCGTCTTCCAGGATGATAACTCAATTTAAACATTATTTTAGTCAGGTTACTTGAATATATAACCAATGAACAAGTAACTTGACTAAAATGTTGTTTAAATAGAGTTTTGATCCTGGAAGACGAAAGGTCACAAGGTGTGACCTTTCGTCTTCCAGGATGATAACTCGATTTGAACATTATTTTAGTCAGGTTACTTGAATATATAACCAATGAACAAGTAAGTTGACTAAAATATTGTTTAAATAGAGATTTTATCCTAGAAGACGAAAGGTCACAAGGTGTGACCTTTCGTCTTCCAGGGTGATAACTCGATTTGAACATTAGTTCAGTCAGGTTACTTGAATATATAACCAATGAACAAGTAACGTGACTAAAATATAGTTTAAATAGAGTTTTTTATCCTAGAAGACGAAAGGTCACAAGGTGTGACCTTTCGTCTTCCAGGATGATAACTCGATTTGAACATTATTTTAGTCAGGTTACTTGAATATATAACCAATGAACAAGTAACGTGTCTAAAATATGGTTTAAATAGAGTTTTTATCCTGGAAGACGAAAGGTCACAAGGTGTGACCTTTCGTCTTCCAGGATGATAACTCGATTTGAACAATATTTTAGTCAGGTTACTTGAATATATAACCAATGAACAAGTAACTTGATTAGAATAATGTTTAAATAGAGTTTTGATCCTGGAAGACGAAAGGTCACAAGGTGTGACTTTTCGTCTTCCAGGATGATAACTCGATTTGAACATTATTTTAGTCAGGTTACTTGAATATATAACCAATGAACAAGTAACTTGACTAAAATATTGTTTAAATAGAGTTTTTTATCCTGGAAGACGAAAGGTCACAAGGTGTGACCTTTCGTCTTCCAGGATGATAACTCGATTTGAACATTATTTTAGTCAGGTTACTTGAATATATAACCACTGAACAAGTAAGGTGACTAAAATATGGTTTAAATAGAGTTTTTATCCTGGAAGACGAAAGGTCACAAGGTGTGACCTTTCGTCTTCTAGGATGATAACTCGATTTGAACAATATTTTAGTCAGGTTACTTGAATATATAACCAATGAATAAGTAACTTGACTAAAATATTGTTTAAATAGAGTTTTGATCCTGGAAGACGAAAGGTCACAAGGTGTGACCTTTCGTCTTCCAGGATGATAACTCGATTTGAACATTATTTTAGTCAGGTTACTTGAATATATAACCAATGAACAAGTAAGTTGACTAAAATATTGTTTAAATAGAGTTTTTATCCTAGAAGACGAAAGGTCACAAGGTGTGACCTTTCGTCTTCCAGGGTGATAACTCGATTTGAACATTAGTTCAGTCAGGTTACTTGAATATATAACCAATGAACAAGTAACGTGACTAAAATATAGTTTAAATAGAGTTTTTTATCCTAGAAGACGAAAGGTCACAAGGTGTGACCTTTCGTCTTCCAGCATGATAACTCGATTTGAACAATATTTTAGTCAGGTTACTTGAATATATAACAAATGAACAAGTAACTTGACTAAAATATTGTTTAAATAGAGTTTTTATCCTGGAAGACGAAAGGTCACAAGGTGTGACCTTTCGTCTTCCAGGATGATAACTCAATTTAAACATTATTTTAGTCAGGTTACTTGAATATATAACCAATGAACAAGTTACTTGACTAAAATGTTGTTTAAATAGAGTTTTGATCCTGGAAGACGAAAGGTCACAAGGTGTGACCTTTCGTCTTCCTGGATGATAACTCGATTTGAACATTATTTTAGTCAGGTTACTTGAATATATAACCAATGAACAAGTAAGTTGATTAAAATATTGTTTAAATAGAGTTTTTATCCTAGAAGACGAAAGGTCACAAGGTGTGACCTTTCGTCTTCCAGGGTGATAACTCGATTTGAACATTAGTTCAGTCAGGTTACTTGAATATATAACCAATGAACAAGTAACGTGACTAAAATATAGTTTAAATAGAGTTTTTTATCCTAGAAGACGAAAGGTCACAAGGTGTGACCTTTCGTCTTCCAGGATGATAACTCGATTTGAACAATATTTTAGTCAGGTTACTTGAATATATAACCAATCAACAAGTAACTTGACTAAAATATTGTTTAAATAGAGTTTTTATCCTGGAAGACGAAAGGTCACAAGGTGTGACCTTTCGTCTTCCAGGATGATAACTCAATTTAAACATTATTTTAGTCAGGTTACTTGAATATATAACCAATGAACAAGTAACTTGACAAAAATGTTGTTTAAATAGAGTTTTTTATCCTGGAAGACGAAAGGTCACAAGGTGTGACCTTTCGTATTCCAGGATGATAACTCGATTTGAACATTATTTTAGTCAGGTTACTTGAATATATAACCAATGAACAAGTAACGTGTCTAAAATATGGTTTAAATAGAGTTTTTATCCTGGAAGACGAAAGGTCACAAGGTGTGACCTTTCGTCTTCCAGGATGATAACTCGATTTGAACAATATTTTAGTCAAGTTACTTGAATATATAACCAATGAACAAGTAACTTGACTAAAATATTGTTTAAATAGAGTTTTTATCCTGGAAGACGAAAGGTCACAAGGTGTGACCTTTCGTCTTCCAGGATGATAACTCAATTTAAACATTATTTTAGTCAGGTTACTTGAATATATAACCAATGAACAAGTAACTTGACTAAAATGTTGTTTAAATAGAGTTTTGATCCTGGAAGACGAAAGGTCACAAGGTGTGACCTTTCGTCTTCCAGGATGATAACTCGATTTGAACATTATTTTAGTCAGGTTACTTGAATATATAACCAATGAACAAGTAAGTTGACTAAAATATTGTTTAAATAGAGTTTTTATCCTAGAAGACGAAAGGTCACAAGGTGTGACCTTTCGTCTTCCAGGGTGATAACTCGATTTGAACATTAGTTCAGTCAGGTTACTTGAATATATAACCAATGAACAAGTAACGTGACTAAAATATAGTTTAAATAGAGTTTTTTATCCTAGAAGACGAAAGGTCACAAGGTGTGACCTTTCGTCTTCCAGGATGATAACTCAATATGAACATTATTTTAATCAGGTTACTTGAATATATAACCAATGAACAAGTAACTTGACTAAAATATTGTTTAAATAGAGTTTTTATCCTGGAAGACGAAAGGTCACAAGGTGTGACGTTTCGTCTTCCAGGATGATAATTCGATTTAAACATTATTTTAGTCAGGTTACTTGAATATATAACCAATGAACAAGTAACTTGACTAAAATGTTGTTTAAATAGAGTTTTGATCCTGGAAGACGAAAGGTCACAAGGTGTGACCTTTCGTCTTCCAGGATGATAACTCGATTTGAACATTATTTTAGTCTGGTTACTTGAATATATAACCAATGAACAAGTAAGTTGACTAAAATATTGTTTAAATAGAGTTTTTATCCTAGAAGACGAAAGGTCACAAGGTGTGACCCTTCGTCTTCCAGGATGATAACTCGATTTGAACATTAGTTCAGTCAGGTTACTTGAATATATAACCAATGAACAAGTAACGTGACTAAAATATAGTTTAAATAGAGTTTTTTATCCTAGAAGACGAAAGGTCACAAGGTGTGACCTTTCGTCTTCCAGGATGATAACTCGATTTGAACAATATTTTAGTCAGGTTACTTGAATATATAACCAATCAACAAGTAACTTGACTAAAATATTGTTTAAATAGAGTTTTTATCCTGGAAAACGAAAGGTCACAAGGTGTGACCTTTCGTCTTCCAGGATGATAACTCAATTTAAACATTATTTTAGTCTGGTTACTTGAATATATAACCAATGAACAAGTAACTTGACTAAAATGTTGTTTAAATAGAGTTTTGATCCTGGAAGACGAAAGGTCACAAGGTGTGACCTTTCGTCTTCCAGGATGATAACTCGATTTGAACATTATTTTAGTCAGGTTACTTGAATATATAACCAATGAACAAGTAAGTTGACTAAAATATTGTTTAAATAGAGTTTTTATCCTAGAAGACGAAAGGTCACAAGGTGTGACCTTTCGTCTTCCAGGGTGATAACTCGATTTGAACATTAGTTCAGTCAGGTTACTTGAATATATAACCAATGAACAAGTAACATGACTAAAATATAGTTTAAATAGAGTTTTTTATCCTAGAAGACGAAAGGTCACAAGGTGTGACCTTTCGTCTTCCAGCATGATAACTCGATTTGAACAATATTTTAGTCAGGTTACTTGAATATATAACAAATGAACAAGTAACTTGACTAAAATATTGTTTAAATAGAGTTTTTATCCTGGAAGACGAAAGGTCACAAGGTGTGACCTTTCGTCTTCCAGGATGATAACTCAATTTAAACATTATTTTAGTCAGGTTACTTGAATATATAACCAATGAACAAGTAACTTGACTAAAATGTTGTTTAAATAGAGTTTTGATCCTGGAAGACCAAAGGTCACAAGGTGTGACCTTTCGTCTTCCAGGATGATAACTCGATTTGAACATTATTTTAGTCAGGTTACTTGAATATATAACCAATGAACAAGTAAGTTGACTAAAATATTGTTTAAATAGAGTTTTTATCCTAGAAGACGAAAGGTCACAAGGTGTGACCTTTCGTCTTCCAGGGTGATAACTCGATTTGAACATTAGTTCAGTCAGGTTACTTGAATATATAACCAATGAACAAGTAACGTGACTAAAATATAGTTTAAATAGAGTTTTTTATCCTAGAAGACGAAAGGTCACAAGGTGTGACCTTTCGTCTTCCAGGATGATAACTCGATTTGAACAATATTTTAGTCAGGTTACTTGAATATATAACCAATCAACAAGTAACTTGACTAAAATATTGTTTAAATAGAGTTTTTATCCTGGAAGACGAAAGGTCACAAGGTGTGACCTTTCGTCTTCCAGGATGATAACTCAATTTAAACATTATTTTAGTCAGGTTACTTGAATATATAACCAATGAACAAGTAACTTGACTAAAATGTTGTTTAAATAGAGTTTTTTATCCTGGAAGACGAAAGGTCACAAGGTGTGACCTTTCGTATTCCAGGATGATAACTCGATTTGAACATTATTTTAGTCAGGTTACTTGAATATATAACCAATGAACAAGTAACGTGTCTAAAATATGGTTTAAATAGAGTTTTTATCCTGGAAGACGAAAGGTCACAAGGTGTGACCTTTCGTCTTCCAGGGTGATAACTCGATTTGAACATTAGTTCAGTCAGGTTACTTGAATATATAACCAATGAACAAGTAACGTGACTAAAATATAGTTTAAATAGAGTTTTTTATCCTAGAAGACGAAAGGTCACAAGGTGTGACCTTTCGTCTTCCAGGATGATAACTCGATTTGAACAATATTTTAGTCAGGTTACTTGAATATATAACCAATCAACAAGTAACTTGACTAAAATATTGTTTAAATAGAGTTTTTATCCTGGAAGACGAAAGGTCACAAGGTGTGACCTTTCGTCTTCCAGGATGATAACTCAATTTAAACATTATTTTAGTCAGGTTACTTGAATATATAACCAATGAACAAGTAACTTGACTAAAATGTTGTTTAAATAGAGTTTTTTATCCTGGAAGACGAAAGGTCACAAGGTGTGACCTTTCGTATTCCAGGATGATAACTCGATTTGAACATTATTTTAGTCAGGTTACTTGAATATATAACCAATGAACAAGTAACGTGTCTAAAATATGGTTTAAATAGAGTTTTTATCCTGGAAGACGAAAGGTCACAAGGTGTGACCTTTCGTCTTCCAGGATGATAACTCGATTTGAACAATATTTTAGTCAGGTTACTTGAATATATAACCAATGAACAAGTAACTTGACTAAAATATTGTTTAAATAGAGTTTTTATCCTGGAAGACGAAAGGTCACAAGGTGTGACCTTTCGTCTTCCAGGATGATAACTCAATTTAAACATTATTTTAGTCAGGTTACTTGAATATATAACCAATGAACAAGTAACTTGACTAAAATGTTGTTTAAATAGAGTTTTGATCCTGGAAGACGAAAGGTCACAAGGTGTGACCTTTCGTCTTCCAGGATGATAACTCGATTTGAACATTATTTTAGTCAGGTTACTTGAATATATAACCAATGAACAAGTAAGTGGACTAAAATATTGTTTAAATAGAGTTTTTATCCTAGAAGACGAAAGGTCACAAGGTGTGACCTTTCGTCTTCCAGGGTGATAACTCGATTTGAACATTAGTTCAGTCAGGTTACTTGAATATATAACCAATGAACAAGTAACATGACTAAAATATAGTTTAAATAGAGTTTTTTATCCTAGAAGACGAAAGGTCACAAGGTGTGACCTTTCGTCTTCCAGGATGATAACTCAATATGAACATTATTTTAATCAGGTTACTTGAATATATAACCAATGAACAAGTAACTTGACTAAAATATTGTTTAAATAGAGTTTTTATCCTGGAAGACGAAAGGTCACAAGGTGTGACGTTTCGTCTTCCAGGATGATAATTCGATTTAAACATTATTTTAGTCAGGTTACTTGAATATATAACCAATAAACAAGTAACTTGACTAAAATGTTGTTTAAATAGAGTTTTGATCCTGGAAGACGAAAGGTCACAAGGTGTGACCTTTCGTCTTCCAGGATGATAACTCGATTTGAAGATTATTTTAGTCTGGTTACTTGAATATATAACCAATAAACAAGTAAGTTGACTAAAATATTGTTTAAATAGAGTTTTTATCCTAGAAGACGAAAGGTCACAAGGTGTGACCCTTCGTCTTCCAGGATGATAACTCGATTTGAACATTAGTTCAGTCAGGTTACTTGAATATATAACCAATGAACAAGTAACGTGACTAAAATATAGTTTAAATAGAGTTTTTTATCCTAGAAGACGAAAGGTCACAAGGTGTGACCTTTCGTCTTCCAGGATGATAACTCGATTTGAACAATATTTTAGTCAGGTTACTTGAATATATAACAAATCAACAAGTAACTTCACTAAAATATTGTTTAAATAGAGTTTTTATCCTGGAAAACGAAAGGTCACAAGGTGTGACCTTTCGTCTTCCAGGATGATAACTCAATTTAAACATTATTTTAGTCAGGTTACTTGAATATATAACCAATGAACAAGTAACTTGACTAAAATGTTGTTTAAATAGAGTTTTTTATCCTGGAAGACGAAAGGTCACAAGGTGTGACCTTTCGTATTCCAGGATGATAACTCGATTTGAACATTATTTTAGTCAGGTTACTTGAATATATAACCAATGAACAAGTAACGTGACTAAAATATGGTTTAAATAGAGTTTTTATCCTGGAAGACGAAAGGTCACAAGGTGTGACCTTTCGTCTTCCAGCATGATAACTCGATTTGAACAATATTTTAGTCAGGTTACTTGAATATATAACCAATGAACAAGTAACGTGATTAAAATATTGTTTAAATAGAGTTTTTATCCTGGAAGACGAAAGGTCACAAGGTGTGACCTTTCGTCTTCAAGGATGATAACTCAATATGAACATTATTTTAATCAGGTTACTTGAATATATAACCAATGAACAAGTAACTTGATTAGAATAATGTTTAAATAGAGTTTTGATCCTGGAAGACGAAAGGTCACAAGGTGTGACCTTTCGTCTTCCAGGATGATAATTCGATTTGAACATTATTTTAGTCAGGCTACTTGAATATATAACCAATGAACAAGTAACTTGACTAAAATATTGTTTAAATAGAGTTTTGATCCTGGAAGACGAAAGGTCACAAGGTGTGACCTTTCGTCTTCCAGGATGATAACTCGATTTGAACATTATTTTAGTCTGGTTACTTGAATATATAACCAATGAACAAGTAACGTGACTAAAATATGGTTTAAATAGAGTTTTTATCCTGTAAGACGAAAGGTCACAAGGTGTGACCTTTCGTCTTCCAGGATGATAACTCGATTTGAACAATATTTTAGTCAGGTTACTTGAATATATAACCAATGAACAAGTAACTTGAGTAAAATATTGTTTAAATAGAGTTTTTATCCTGGAAGACGAAAGGTCACAAGGTGTGACCTTTCGTCTTCCAGGATGATAACTCAATTTAAACATTATTTTAGTCAGGTTACTTGAATATATAACCAATGAACAAGTAAGTTGACTAAAATATTGTTTAAATAGAGTTTTATCCTAGAAGACGAAAGGTCACAAGGTGTGACCTTTCGTCTTCCAGGGTGATAACTCGATTTGAACATTAGTTCAGTCAGGTTACTTGAATATATAACCAATGAACAAGTAACGTGACTAAAATATAGTTTAAATAGAGTTTTTTTATCCTAGAAGACGAAAGGTCACAAGGTGTGACCTTTCGTCTTCCAGGATGATAACTCAATATAAACATTATTTTAATCAGGTTACTTGAATATATAACCAATGAACAAGTAACTTGATTAGAATAATGTTTAAATAGAGTTTTGATCCTGGAAGACGAAAGGTCACAAGGTGTGACCTTTCGTCTTCCAGGATGATAACTCGATTTGAACATTATTTTAGTCAGGTTACTTGAATATATAACCAATGTACAAGTAACTTGACTAAAATATTGTTTAAATAGAGTTTTGATCCTGGAAGACGAAAGGTCACAAGGTGTGACATTTCATCTTCCAGGATGATAACTCGATTTGAACATTATTTTAGTCTGGTTACTTGAATATATAACCAATGAACAAGTAACGTGACTAAAATATTGTTTAAATAGAGTTTTTTATCCTGGAAGACGAAAGGTCACAAGGTGTGACCTTTCGTCTTCCAGGATGATAACTCGATTTGAACATTATTTTAGTCAGGTTACTTGAATATATAACCAATGAACAAGTAACGTGACTAAAATATGGTTTAAATAGAGTTTTTATCCTGGAAGACGAAAGGTCACAAGGTGTGACCTTTCGTCTTCCAGGATGATAACTCGATTTGAACAATATTTTAGTCAGGTTACTTGAATATATAACCAATGAACAAGTAACGTGACTAAAATATTGTTTAAATAGAGTTTTTATCCTGGAAGACGAAAGGTCACAAGGTGTGACCTTTCGTCTTCCAGGATGATAACTCGATTTGAACAATATTTTAGTCAGGTTACTTGAATATATAACCAATGAACAAGTAACTTGACTAAAATATTGTTTAAATAGAGTTTTTATCCTGAAAGACGAAAGGTCACAAGGTGTGACCTTTCGTCTTCCAGGATGATAACTCGATTTGAACATTATTTTAGTCAGGTTACTTGAATATATAACCAATGAACAAGTAACGTGACTAAAATATGGTTTAAATAGAGTTTTTATCCTGGAAGACGAAAGGTCACAAGGTGTGACCTTTCGTCTTCCAGGATGATAACTCAATATGAACATTATTTTAATCAGGTTACTTGAATATATAACCAATGAACAAGTAACTTGACTAAAATATTGTTTAAATAGAGTTTTTATCCTGGAAGACGAAAGGTCACAAGGTGTGACGTTTCGTCTTCCAGGATGATAATTCGATTTAAACATTATTTTAGTCAGGTTACTTGAATATATAACCAATAAACAAGTAACTTGACTAAAATGTTGTTTAAATAGAGTTTTGATCCTGGAAGACGAAAGGTCACAAGGTGTGACCTTTCGTCTTCCAGGATGATAACTCGATTTGAACATTATTTTAGTCTGGTTACTTGAATATATAACCAATAAACAAGTAAGTTGACTAAAATATTGTTTAAATAGAGTTTTTATCCTAGAAGACGAAAGGTCACAAGGTGTGACCCTTCGTCTTCCAGGATGATAACTCGATTTGAACATTAGTTCAGTCAGGTTACTTGAATATATAACCAATGAACAAGTAACGTGACTAAAATATAGTTTAAATAGAGTTTTTTATCCTAGAAGACGAAAGGTCACAAGGTGTGACCTTTCGTCTTCCAGGATGATAACTCGATTTGAACAATATTTTAGTCAGGTTACTTGAATATATAACAAATCAACAAGTAACTTCACTAAAATATTGTTTAAATAGAGTTTTTATCCTGGAAAACGAAAGGTCACAAGGTGTGACCTTTCGTCTTCCAGGATGATAACTCAATTTAAACATTATTTTAGTCAGGTTACTTGAATATATAACCAATGAACAAGTAACTTGACTAAAATGTTGTTTAAATAGAGTTTTTTATCCTGGAAGACGAAAGGTCACAAGGTGTGACCTTTCGTATTCCAGGATGATAACTCGATTTGAACATTATTTTAGTCAGGTTACTTGAATATATAACCAATGAACAAGTAACGTGACTAAAATATGGTTTAAATAGAGTTTTTATCCTGGAAGACGAAAGGTCACAAGGTGTGACCTTTCGTCTTCCAGCATGATAACTCGATTTGAACAATATTTTAGTCAGGTTACTTGAATATATAACCAATGAACAAGTAACGTGATTAAAATATTGTTTAAATAGAGTTTTTATCCTGGAAGACGAAAGGTCACAAGGTGTGACCTTTCGTCTTCAAGGATGATAACTCAATATGAACATTATTTTAATCAGGTTACTTGAATATATAACCAATGAACAAGTAACTTGATTAGAATAATGTTTAAATAGAGTTTTGATCCTGGAAGACGAAAGGTCACAAGGTGTGACCTTTCGTCTTCCAGGATGATAATTCGATTTGAACATTATTTTAGTCAGGCTACTTGAATATATAACCAATGAACAAGTAACTTGACTAAAATATTGTTTAAATAGAGTTTTGATCCTGGAAGACGAAAGGTCACAAGGTGTGACCTTTCGTCTTCCAGGATGATAACTCGATTTGAACATTATTTTAGTCTGGTTACTTGAATATATAACCAATGAACAAGTAACGTGACTAAAATATGGTTTAAATAGAGTTTTTATCCTGTAAGACGAAAGGTCACAAGGTGTGACCTTTCGTCTTCCAGGATGATAACTCGATTTGAACAATATTTTAGTCAGGTTACTTGAATATATAACCAATGAACAAGTAACTTGAGTAAAATATTGTTTAAATAGAGTTTTTATCCTGGAAGACGAAAGGTCACAAGGTGTGACCTTTCGTCTTCCAGGATGATAACTCAATTTAAACATTATTTTAGTCAGGTTACTTGAATATATAACCAATGAACAAGTAAGTTGACTAAAATATTGTTTAAATAGAGTTTTATCCTAGAAGACGAAAGGTCACAAGGTGTGACCTTTCGTCTTCCAGGGTGATAACTCGATTTGAACATTAGTTCAGTCAGGTTACTTGAATATATAACCAATGAACAAGTAACGTGACTAAAATATAGTTTAAATAGAGTTTTTTTATCCTAGAAGACGAAAGGTCACAAGGTGTGACCTTTCGTCTTCCAGGATGATAACTCAATATAAACATTATTTTAATCAGGTTACTTGAATATATAACCAATGAACAAGTAACTTGATTAGAATAATGTTTAAATAGAGTTTTGATCCTGGAAGACGAAAGGTCACAAGGTGTGACCTTTCGTCTTCCAGGATGATAACTCGATTTGAACATTATTTTAGTCAGGTTACTTGAATATATAACCAATGTACAAGTAACTTGACTAAAATATTGTTTAAATAGAGTTTTGATCCTGGAAGACGAAAGGTCACAAGGTGTGACATTTCATCTTCCAGGATGATAACTCGATTTGAACATTATTTTAGTCTGGTTACTTGAATATATAACCAATGAACAAGTAACGTGACTAAAATATTGTTTAAATAGAGTTTTTTATCCTGGAAGACGAAAGGTCACAAGGTGTGACCTTTCGTCTTCCAGGATGATAACTCGATTTGAACATTATTTTAGTCAGGTTACTTGAATATATAACCAATGAACAAGTAACGTGACTAAAATATGGTTTAAATAGAGTTTTTATCCTGGAAGACGAAAGGTCACAAGGTGTGACCTTTCGTCTTCCAGGATGATAACTCGATTTGAACAATATTTTAGTCAGGTTACTTGAATATATAACCAATGAACAAGTAACGTGACTAAAATATTGTTTAAATAGAGTTTTTATCCTGGAAGACGAAAGGTCACAAGGTGTGACCTTTCGTCTTCCAGGATGATAACTCGATTTGAACAATATTTTAGTCAGGTTACTTGAATATATAACCAATGAACAAGTAACTTGACTAAAATATTGTTTAAATAGAGTTTTTATCCTGAAAGACGAAAGGTCACAAGGTGTGACCTTTCGTCTTCCAGGATGATAACTCGATTTGAACATTATTTTAGTCAGGTTACTTGAATATATAACCAATGAACAAGTAACGTGACTAAAATATGGTTTAAATAGAGTTTTTATCCTGGAAGACGAAAGGTCACAAGGTGTGACCTTTCGTCTTCCAGGATGATAACTCAATATGAACATTATTTTAATCAGGTTACTTGAATATATAACCAATGAACAAGTAACTTGACTAAAATATTGTTTAAATAGAGTTTTTATCCTGGAAGACGAAAGGTCACAAGGTGTGACGTTTCGTCTTCCAGGATGATAATTCGATTTAAACATTATTTTAGTCAGGTTACTTGAATATATAACCAATAAACAAGTAACTTGACTAAAATGTTGTTTAAATAGAGTTTTGATCCTGGAAGACGAAAGGTCACAAGGTGTGACCTTTCGTCTTCCAGGATGATAACTCGATTTGAACATTATTTTAGTCTGGTTACTTGAATATATAACCAATAAACAAGTAAGTTGACTAAAATATTGTTTAAATAGAGTTTTTATCCTAGAAGACGAAAGGTCACAAGGTGTGACCCTTCGTCTTCCAGGATGATAACTCGATTTGAACATTAGTTCAGTCAGGTTACTTGAATATATAACCAATGAACAAGTAACGTGACTAAAATATAGTTTAAATAGAGTTTTTTATCCTAGAAGACGAAAGGTCACAAGGTGTGACCTTTCGTCTTCCAGGATGATAACTCGATTTGAACAATATTTTAGTCAGGTTACTTGAATATATAACAAATCAACAAGTAACTTCACTAAAATATTGTTTAAATAGAGTTTTTATCCTGGAAAACGAAAGGTCACAAGGTGTGACCTTTCGTCTTCCAGGATGATAACTCAATTTAAACATTATTTTAGTCAGGTTACTTGAATATATAACCAATGAACAAGTAACTTGACTAAAATGTTGTTTAAATAGAGTTTTTTATCCTGGAAGACGAAAGGTCACAAGGTGTGACCTTTCGTATTCCAGGATGATAACTCGATTTGAACATTATTTTAGTCAGGTTACTTGAATATATAACCAATGAACAAGTAACGTGACTAAAATATGGTTTAAATAGAGTTTTTATCCTGGAAGACGAAAGGTCACAAGGTGTGACCTTTCGTCTTCCAGCATGATAACTCGATTTGAACAATATTTTAGTCAGGTTACTTGAATATATAACCAATGAACAAGTAACGTGATTAAAATATTGTTTAAATAGAGTTTTTATCCTGGAAGACGAAAGGTCACAAGGTGTGACCTTTCGTCTTCAAGGATGATAACTCAATATGAACATTATTTTAATCAGGTTACTTGAATATATAACCAATGAACAAGTAACTTGATTAGAATAATGTTTAAATAGAGTTTTGATCCTGGAAGACGAAAGGTCACAAGGTGTGACCTTTCGTCTTCCAGGATGATAATTCGATTTGAACATTATTTTAGTCAGGCTACTTGAATATATAACCAATGAACAAGTAACTTGACTAAAATATTGTTTAAATAGAGTTTTGATCCTGGAAGACGAAAGGTCACAAGGTGTGACCTTTCGTCTTCCAGGATGATAACTCGATTTGAACATTATTTTAGTCTGGTTACTTGAATATATAACCAATGAACAAGTAACGTGACTAAAATATGGTTTAAATAGAGTTTTTATCCTGTAAGACGAAAGGTCACAAGGTGTGACCTTTCGTCTTCCAGGATGATAACTCGATTTGAACAATATTTTAGTCAGGTTACTTGAATATATAACCAATGAACAAGTAACTTGAGTAAAATATTGTTTAAATAGAGTTTTTATCCTGGAAGACGAAAGGTCACAAGGTGTGACCTTTCGTCTTCCAGGATGATAACTCAATTTAAACATTATTTTAGTCAGGTTACTTGAATATATAACCAATGAACAAGTAAGTTGACTAAAATATTGTTTAAATAGAGTTTTATCCTAGAAGACGAAAGGTCACAAGGTGTGACCTTTCGTCTTCCAGGGTGATAACTCGATTTGAATATTAGTTCAGTCAGGTTACTTGAATATATAACCAATGAACAAGTAACGTGACTAAAATATAGTTTAAATAGAGTTTTTTTATCCTAGAAGACGAAAGGTCACAAGGTGTGACCTTTCGTCTTCCAGGATGATAACTCAATATAAACATTATTTTAATCAGGTTACTTGAATATATAACCAATGAACAAGTAACTTGATTAGAATAATGTTTAAATAGAGTTTTGATCCTGGAAGACGAAAGGTCACAAGGTGTGACCTTTCGTCTTCCAGGATGATAACTCGATTTGAACATTATTTTAGTCAGGTTACTTGAATATATAACCAATGTACAAGTAACTTGACTAAAATATTGTTTAAATAGAGTTTTGATCCTGGAAGACGAAAGGTCACAAGGTGTGACATTTCATCTTCCAGGATGATAACTCGATTTGAACATTATTTTAGTCTGGTTACTTGAATATATAACCAATGAACAAGTAACGTGACTAAAATATTGTTTAAATAGAGTTTTTTATCCTGGAAGACGAAAGGTCACAAGGTGTGACCTTTCGTCTTCCAGGATGATAACTCGATTTGAACATTATTTTAGTCAGGTTACTTGAATATATAACCAATGAACAAGTAACGTGACTAAAATATGGTTTAAATAGAGTTTTTATCCTGGAAGACGAAAGGTCACAAGGTGTGACCTTTCGTCTTCCAGGATGATAACTCGATTTGAACAATATTTTAGTCAGGTTACTTGAATATATAACCAATGAACAAGTAACGTGACTAAAATATTGTTTAAATAGAGTTTTTATCCTGGAAGACGAAAGGTCACAAGGTGTGACCTTTCGTCTTCCAGGATGATAACTCGATTTGAACAATATTTTAGTCAGGTTACTTGAATATATAACCAATGAACAAGTAACTTGACTAAAATATTGTTTAAATAGAGTTTTTATCCTGAAAGACGAAAGGTCACAAGGTGTGACCTTTCGTCTTCCAGGATGATAACTCGATTTGAACATTATTTTAGTCAGGTTACTTGAATATATAACCAATGAACAAGTAACGTGACTAAAATATGGTTTAAATAGAGTTTTTATCCTGGAAGACGAAAGGTCACAAGGTGTGACCTTTCGTCTTCCAGGATGATAACTCGATTTGAACAATATTTTAGTCAGGTTACTTGAATATATAACCAATGAACAAGTAACGTGACTAAAATATGGTTTAAATAGAGTTTTTATCCTGGAAGACGAAAGGTCACAAGGTGTGACCTTTCGTCTTCAAGGATGATAACTCAATATGAACATTATTTTAATCAGGTTACTTGAATATATAACCAATGAACAAGTAACTTGATTAGAATAATGTTTAAATAGAGTTTTGATCCTGGAAGACGAAAGGTCACAAGGTGTGACCTTTCGTCTTCCAGGATGATAATTCGATTTGAACATTATTTTAGTCAGGCTACTTGAATATATAACCAATGAACAAGTAACTTGACTAAAATATTGTTTAAATAGAGTTTTGATCCTGGAAGACGAAAGGTCACAAGGTGTGACCTTTCGTCTTCCAGGATGATAACTCAATTTGAAAATTATTTTAGTCAGGTTACTTGAATATATAACCAATGAACAAGTAACTTGACTAAAATCTTGTTTAAATAGAGTTTTGATCCTGGAAGACGAAAGGTCACAAGGTGTGACCTTTCGTCTTCCAGGGTGATAACTCGATTTGAACATTATTTTAGTCAGGTTACTTGAATATATAACCAATGAACAAGTAACTTGACTAAAATATTGTTTAAATAGAGTTTTGATCCTGGAAGAGGAAAGGTCACAAGGTGTGACCTTTCGTCTTCCAGGATGATAACTCCATTTGAACATTATTTTAGTCAGGTTACTTGAATATATAACCAATGAACAAGTAACTTGACTAAAATCTTGTTTAAATAGAGTTTTGATCCTGGAAGACGAAAGGTCACAAGGTGTGACCTTTCGTCTTCCAGGGTGATAACTCGATTTGAACATTATTTTAGTCAGGTTACTTGAATATATAACCAATGAACAAGTAACTTGACTAAAATATTGTTTAAATAGAGTTTTGATCCTGGAAGACGAAAGGTCACAAGGTGTGACCTTTCGTCTTCCAGGATGATAACTCCATTTGAACATTATTTTTGGCAGGTTACTTGCATATATAACCAATGAACAAATAACTTGATAAAATATTGTTTAAATAGAGTTTTGATCCTGGAAGACGAAAGGTCACAAGGTGTGACCTTTCGTCTTCCAGGATGATAACTCAATTTGAAAATTATTTTAGTCAGGTTACTTGAATATATAACCAATGAACAAGTAACTTGACTAAAATATTGTTTAAATAGAGTTTTGATCCTAGAAGATGAAAGGTCACAAGGTGTGACCTTTCGCATTCCAGGATGATAACTCCATTTGAACATGATTTTAGTCAGGTTACTTGAATATATAACCAATGAACAAATAACATGACTAAAATATTGTTTAAATAGAGTTTTGATCCTAGAAGACGAAAGGTCACAAGGTGTGACCTTTCGTCTTCCAGGATGATAACTCAATTTGAAAATTATTTTAGTCAGGTTACTTGAATATATAACCAATGAACAAGTAACTTGACTAAAATCTTGTTTAAATAGAGTTTTGATCCTGGAAGACGAAAGGTCACAAGGTGTGACCTTTCGTCTTCCAGGGTGATAACTCGATTTGAACATTATTTTAGTCAGGTTACTTGAATATATAACCAATCAACAAGTAACTTGACTAAAATATTGTTTAAATAGAGTTTTGATCCTGGAAGATGAAAGGTCACAAGGTGTGACCTTTCGTCTTCCAGGATGATAACTCCATTTAAACATTATTTTAGTCAGGTTACTTGAATATATAACCAATGAACAAATAACTTGACTAAAATATTGTTTAAATAGAGTTTTGATCCTGGAAGACGAAAGGTCACAAGGTGTGACCTTTCGTCTTCCAGGATGATAACTCAATTTGAAAATTATTTTAGTCAGGTTACTTGAATATATAACCAATGAACAAGTAACTTGACTAAAATCTTGTTTAAATAGTTTTGATCCTGGAAGACGAAAGGTCACAAGGTGTGACCTTTCGTCTTCCAGGGTGATAACTCGATTTGAACATTATTTTAGTCAGGTTACTTGAATATATAACCAATCAACAAGTAACTTGACTAAAATATTGTTTAAATAGAGTTTTGATCCTGGAAGATGAAAGGTCACAAGGTGTGACCTTTCGTCTTCCAGGATGATAACTCCATTTAAACATTATTTTAGTCAGGTTACTTGAATATATAACCAATGAACAAATAACTTGACTAAAATATTGTTTAAATAGAGTTTTGATCCTGGAAGACGAAAGGTCACAAGGTGTGACCTTTCGTCTTCCAGGATGATAACTCAATTTGAAAATTATTTTAGTCAGGTTACTTGAATATATAACCAATGAACAAGTAACTTGACTAAAATCTTGTTTAAATAGAGTTTTGATCCTGGAAGACGAAAGGTTACAAGGTGTGACCTTTCGTCTTCCAGGATGATAACTCCATTTGAACATTATTTTAGTCAGGTTACTTGATAATATAACCAATGAACAAGTAACTTGACTAAAATCTTGTTTAAATTGAGTTTTGATCCTGGAAGACGAAAGGTCACAAGGTGTGACCTTTCGTCTTCGAGGATGATAACTCCATTTGAACAATATTTTAGTCAGGTTACTTGAATATATAACCAATGAACAAGTAACTTGACTAAAATATTGTTTAAATAGAGTTTTGATCCTGGAAGACGAAAGGTCACAAGGTGTGACCTTTCGTCTTCCAGGATGATAACTCCATTTGAACATTATTTTAGGCAGGTTACTTGCATATATAACCAATGAACAAATAACTTGATAAAATATTGTTTAAATAGAGTTTTGATCCTGGAAGACGAAAGGTCACAAGGTGTGGCCTTTCGTCTTCCAGGATGATAACTCCGTTTGAACAATATTTTAGTCAGGTTACTGGAATATATAACCAATGAAGAAGTAACTTGACTAAAATATTGTTTAAATAGAGTTTTGATCCTGGAAGACGAAAGGTCACAAGGTGTGACCTTTCGTCTTCCAGGATGATAACTAGATTTGAACATTATTTTAGTCAGGTTACTTGATAATATAACCAATGAACAAGTAACTTGACTAAAATATTGTTTAAATAGAGTTTTGATCCTGGAAGACGAAAGGTCACAAGGTGTGACCTTTCGTCTTCCAGGATGATAACTCCATTTGAACATTATTTTAGTCTGGTTACTTGAATATATAACCAATGAACAAATAACTTGACTAAAATATTGTTTAAATAGAGTTTTGATCCTGGAAGACGAAAGGTCACAAGGTGAGACCTTTCGTCTTCCAGGATGATAACTCCGTTTGAACATTATTTTAGTCAGGTTACTTGAATATATAACCAATGAACAAGTAACTTGACTAAAATATTGTTTAAATAGAGTTTTGATCCTGGAAGATGAAAGGTTACAAGGTGTGACCTTTCGTCTTCCAGGATGATAACTCCATTTGAACATGATTTTAGTCAGGTTACTTGAATATATAACCAATGAACAAATAACTTGATAAAATATTGTTTAAATAGAGTTTTAATCCTGGAAGACGAAAGGTCACAAGGTGTGACCTTTCGTCTTCCAGGATGATAACTCAATTTGAAAATTATTTTAGTCAGGTTACTTGAATATATAACCAATGAACAAGTAACTTGACTAAAATATTGTTTAAATAGAGTTTTGATCCTGGAAGAGCAAAGGTCACAAGGTGTGACCTTTCGTCTTCCAGGATGATAACTCCATTTGAACATGATTTTAGTCAGGTTACTTGAATATATAACCAATGAACAAATAACATGACTAAAATATTGTTTAAATAGAGTTTTGATCCTAGAAGACGAAAGGTCACAAGGTGTGACCTTTCGTCTTCCAGGATGATAACTCAATTTGAAAATTATTTTAGTCAGGTTACTTGAATATATAACCAATGAACAAGTAACTTGACTAAAATCTTGTTTAAATAGAGTTTTGATCCTGGAAGACGAAAGGTCACAAGGTGTGACCTTTCGTCTTCCAGGGTGATAACTCGATTTGAACATTATTTTAGTCAGGTTACTTGAATATATAACCAATGAACAAGTAACTTGACTAAAATATTGTTTAAATAGAATTTTGATCCTGGAAGATGAAAGGTCACAAGGTGTGACCTTTCGTCTTCCAGGATGATAACTCCATTTGAACATTATTTTAGTCAGGTTACTTGAATATATAACCAATGAACAAATAACTTGACTAAAATATTGTTTAAATAGAGTTTTGATCCTGGAAGACGAAAGGTCACAAGGTGTGACCTTTCGTCTTCCAGGATGATAACTCAATTTGAAAATTATTTTAGTCAGGTTACTTGAATATATAACCAATGAACAAGTAACTTGACTAAAATCTTGTTTAAATAGAGTTTTGATCCTGGAAGACGAAAGGTCACAAGGTGTGACCTTTCGTCTTCCAGGATGATAACTCAATTTGAAAATTATTTTAGTCAGGTTACTTGAATATATAACCAATGAACAAGTAACTTGACTAAAATATTGTTTAAATAGAGTTTTGATCCTGGAAGACGAAAGGTCAGAAGGTGTGACCTTTCGTCTTCCAGGATGATAACTAGATTTGAACATTATTTTAGTCAGGTTACTTGATAATATAACCAATGAACAAGTAACTTGACTAAAATATTGTTTAAATAGAGTTTTGATCCTGGAAGACGAAAGGTCACAAGGTGTGACCTTTCGTCTTCCAGGATGATAACTCCATTTGAACATTATTTTAGTCAGGTTACTTGAATATATAACCAATGAACAAATAACTTGACTAAAATATTGTTTAAATAGAGTTTTGATCCTGGAAGACGAAAGGTCACAAGGTGTGACCTTTCGTCTTCCAGGATGATAACTCCGTTTGAACATTATTTTAGTCAGGTTACTTGAATATATAACCAATGAACAAGTAACTTGACTAAAATATTGTTTAAATAGAGTTTTGATCCTGGAAGACGAAAGGTTACAAGGTGTGACCTTTCGTCTTCCAGGATGATAACTAAATTTGAACATTTTTAGTCAGGTTACTTGATAATATAACCAATGAACAAGTAACTTGACTAAAATATTGTTTAAATCGAGTTTTGATCCTGGAAGACGAAAGGTCACAAGGTGTTACCTTTCGTCTTCCAGGATGATAACTCCATTTGAACAATATTTTAGTCAGGTTACTTGAATATATAACCAATGAACAAGTAACTTGACTAAAATATTGTTTAAATAGAGTTTTGATCCTGGAAGAGGAAAGGTCACAAGGTGTGACCTTTCGTCTTCCAGGATGATAACTCCATTTGAACATTATTTTAGTCAGGTTACTTGAATATATAACCAATGAACAAATAACTTGACTAAAATATTGTTTAAATAGAGTTTTGATCCTGGAAGACGAAAGGTCACAAGGTGTGACCTTTCGTCTTCCAGGATGATAACTCAATTTGAAAATTATTTTAGTCAGGTTACTTGAATATATAACCAATGAACAAGTAACTTGACTAAAATATTGTTTAAATAGAGTTTTGATCCTGGAAGATGAAAGGTCACAAGGTGTGACCTTTCGTCTTCCAGGATGATAACTCCATTTGAAAATTATTTTAGTCAGGTTACTTGAATATATAACCAATGAACAAGTAACTTGACTAAAATCTTGTTTAAATAGAGTTTTGATCCTGGAAGACGAAAGGTTACAAGGTGTGACCTTTCGTCTTCCAGGATGATAACTCCATTTGAACATTATTTTAGTCAGGTTACTTGATAATATAACCAATGAACAAGTAACTTGACTAAAATCTTGTTTAAATAGAGTTTTGATCCTGGAAGACGAAAGGTCACAAGGTGTGACCTTTCGTCTTCGAGGATGATAACTCCATTTGAACAATATTTTAGTCAGGTTAATTGAATATATAACCAATGAACAAGTAAATTGACTAAAATATTGTTTAAATAGAGTTTTGATCCTGGAAGACGAAAGGTCACAAGGTGTGACCTTTCGTCTTCCAGGATGATAACTCCATTTGAACATTATTTTAGGCAGGTTACTTGCATATATAACCAATGAACAAATAACTTGATAAAATATTGTTTAAATAGAGTTTTGATCCTGGAAGACGAAAGGTCACAAGGTGTGACCTTTCGTCTTCCAGGGTGATAACTCGATTTGAACATTATTTTAGTCAGGTTACTTGAATATATAACCAATGAACAAGTAACTTGACTAAAATCTTGTTTAAATAGAGTTTTGATCCTGGAAGACGAAAGGTCACAAGGTGTGACCTTTCGTCTTCCAGGATGATAACTCAATTTGAAAATTATTTTAGTCAGGTTACTTGAATATATAACCAATGAACAAGTAACTTGACTAAAATATTGTTTAAATAGAGTTTTGATCCTGGAAGACGAAAGGTCACAAGGTGTGACCTTTCGTCTTCCAGGATGATAACTAGATTTGAACATTATTTTAGTCAGGTTACTTGATAATATAACCAATGAACAAGTAACTTGACTAAAATATTGTTTAAATAGAGTTTTGATCCTGGAAGACGAAAGGTCACAAGGTGTGACCTTTCGTCTTCCAGGATGATAACTCCATTTGAACATTATTTTAGTCAGGTTACTTGAATATATAACCAATGAACAAATAACTTGACTAAAATATTGTTTAAATAGAGTTTTGATCCTGGAAGACGAAAGGTCACAAGGTGTGACCTTTCGTCTTCCAGGATGATAACTCCGTTTGAACATTATTTTAGTCAGGTTACTTGAATATATAACCAATGAACAAGTAACTTGACTAAAATATTGTTTAAATAGAGTTTTGATCCTGGAAGACGAAAGGTTACAAGGTGTGACCTTTCGTCTTCCAGGATGATAACTAAATTTGAACATTTTTAGTCAGGTTACTTGATAATATAACCAATGAACAAGTAACTTGACTAAAATATTGTTTAAATCGAGTTTTGATCCTGGAAGACGAAAGGTCACAAGGTGTTACCTTTCGTCTTCCAGGATGATAACTCCATTTGAACAATATTTTAGTCAGGTTACTTGAATATATAACCAATGAACAAGTAACTTGACTAAAATATTGTTTAAATAGAGTTTTGATCCTGGAAGATGAAAGGTCACAAGGTGTGACCTTTCGTCTTCCAGGATGATAACTCCATTTGAACATTATTTTAGTCAGGTTACTTGAATATATAACCAATGAACAAATAACTTGACTAAAATATTGTTTAAATAGAGTTTTGATCCTGGAAGACGAAAGGTCACAAGGTGTGACCTTTCGTCTTCCAGGATGATAACTCAATTCGAAAATTATTTTAGTCAGGTTACTTGAATATATAACCAATGAACAAGTAACTTGACTAAAATATTGTTTAAATAGAGTTTTGATCCTGGAAGATGAAAGGTCACAAGATGTGACCTTTCATCTTCCAGGATGATAACTCCATTTGAACATGATTTTAGTCAGGTTACTTGAATATATAACCAATGAACAAATAACATGACTAAAATATTGTTTAAATAGAGTTTTGATCCTAGAAGACGAAAGGTCACAAGGTGTGACCTTTCGTCTTCCAGGATGATAACTCAATTTGAAAATTATTTTAGTCAGGTTACTTGAATATATAACCAATGAACAAGTAACTTGACTAAAATCTTGTTTAAATAGAGTTTTGATCCTGGAAGACGAAAGGTCACAAGGTGTGACCTTTCGTCTTCCAGGGTGATAACTCGATTTGAACATTATTTTAGTCAGGTTACTTGAATATATAACCAATGAACAAGTAACTTGACTAAAATATTGTTTAAATAGAGTTTTGATCCTGGAAGATGAAAGGTCACAAGGTGTGACCTTTCGTCTTCCAGGATGATAACTCCATTTGAACATTATTTTAGTCAGGTTACTTGAATATATAACCAATGAACAAATAACTTGACTAAAATATTGTTTAAATAGAGTTTTGATCCTGGAAGACGAAAGGTCACAAGGTGTGACCTTTCGTCTTCCAGGATGATAACTCCGTTTGAACATTATTTTAGTCAGGTTACTTGAATATATAACCAATGAACAAGTAACTTGACTAAAATATTGTTTAAATAGAGTTTTGATCCTGGAAGACGAAAGGTTACAAGGTGTGACCTTTCGTCTTCCAGGATGATAACTAAATTTGAACATTTTTAGTCAGGTTACTTGATAATATAACCAATGAACAAGTAACTTGACTAAAATATTGTTTAAATCGAGTTTTGATCCTGGAAGACGAAAGGTCACAAGGTGTTACCTTTCGTCTTCCAGGATGATAACTCCATTTGAACAATATTTTAGTCAGGTTACTTGAATATATAACCAATGAACAAGTAACTTGACTAAAATATTGTTTAAATAGAGTTTTGATCCTGGAAGATGAAAGGTCACAAGGTGTGACCTTTCGTCTTCCAGGATGATAACTCCATTTGAACATTATTTTAGTCAGGTTACTTGAATATATAACCAATGAACAAATAACTTGACTAAAATATTGTTTAAATAGAGTTTTGATCCTGGAAGACGAAAGGTCACAAGGTGTGACCTTTCGTCTTCCAGGATGATAACTCAATTTGAAAATTATTTTAGTCAGGTTACTTGAATATATAACCAATGAACAAGTAACTTGACTAAAATATTGTTTAAATAGAGTTTTGATCCTGGAAGATGAAAGGTCACAAGATGTGACCTTTCGTCTTCCAGGATGATAACTCCATTTGAACATGATTTTAGTCAGGTTACTTGAATATAAAACCAATGAACAAATAACATGACTAAAATATTGTTTAAATAGAGTTTTGATCCTAGAAGACGAAAGGTCACAAGGTGTGACCTTTCGTCTTCCAGGATGATAACTCAATTTGAAAATTATTTTAGTCAGCTTACTTGAATATATAACCAATGAACAAGTAACTTGACTAAAATCTTGTTTAAATAGAGTTTTGATCCTGGAAGACGAAAGGTCACAAGGTGTGACCTTTCGTCTTCCAGGGTGATAACTCGATTTGAACATTATTTTAGTCAGGTTACTTGAATATATAACCAATGAACAAGTAACTTGACTAAAATATTGTTTAAATAGAGTTTTGATCCTGGAAGATGAAAGGTCACAAGGTGTGACCTTTCGTCTTCCAGGATGATAACTCCATTTGAACATTATTTTAGTCAGGTTACTTGAATATATAACCAATGAACAAATAACTTGACTAAAATATTGTTTAAATAGAGTTTTGATCCTGGAAGACGAAAGGTCACAAGGTGTGACCTTTCGTCTTCCAGGATGATAACTCAATTTGAAAATTATTTTAGTCAGGTTACTTGAATATATAACCAATGAACAAGTAACTTGACTAAAATCTTGTTTAAATAGAGTTTTGATCCTGGAAGACGAAAGGTTACAAGGTGTGACCTTTCGTCTTGCAGGATGATAACTCCATTTGAACATTATTTTAGTCAGGTTACTTGATAATATAACCAATGAACAAGTAACTTGACTAAAATCTTGTTTAAATAGAGTTTTGATCCTGGAAGACGAAAGGTCACAAGGTGTGACCTTTCGTCTTCGAGGATGATAACTCCATTTGAACAATATTTTAGTCAGGTCAATTGAATATATAACCAATGAACAAGTAAATTGACTAAAATATTGTTTAAATAGAGTTTTGATCCTGGAAGACGAAAGGTCACAAGGTGTGACCTTTCGTCTTCCAGGATGATAACTCCATTTGAACATTATTTTAGGCAGGTTACTTGCATATATAACCAATGAACAAATAACTTGATAAAATATTGTTTAAATAGAGTTTTGATCCTGGAAGACGAAAGGTCACAAGGTGTGACCTTTCGTCTTCCAGGGTGATAACTCGATTTGAACATTATTTTAGTCAGGTTACTTGAATATATAACCAATGAACAAGTAACTTGACTAAAATATTGTTTAAATAGAGTTTTGATCCTGGAAGAGGAAAGGTCACAAGGTGTGACCTTTCGTCTTCCAGGATGATAACTCCATTTGAACATTATTTTAGTCAGGTTACTTGAATATATAACCAATGAACAAATAACTTGACTAAAATATTGTTTAAATAGAGTTTTGATCCTGGAAGACGAAAGGTCACAAGGTGTGACCTTTCGTCTTCCAGGATGATAACTCAATTTGAAAATTATTTTAGTCAGGTTACTTGAATATATAACCAATGAACAAGTAACTTGACTAAAATCTTGTTTAAATAGAGTTTTGATCCTGGAAGACGAAAGGTTACAAGGTGTGACCTTTCGTCTTCCAGGATGATAACTCCATTTGAACATTATTTTAGTCAGGTTACTTGATAATATAACCAATGAACAAGTAACTTGACTAAAATCTTGTTTAAATAGAGTTTTGATCCTGGAAGACGAAAGGTCACAAGGTGTGACCTTTCGTCTTCGAGGATGATAACTCCATTTGAACAATATTTTAGTCAGGTTAATTGAATATATAACCAATGAACAAGTAAATTGACTAAAATATTGTTTAAATAGAGTTTTGATCCTGGAAGACGAAAGGTCACAAGGTGTGACCTTTCGTCTTCCAGGATGATAACTCCATTTGAACATTATTTTAGGCAGGTTACTTGCATATATAACCAATGAACAAATAACTTGATAAAATATTGTTTAAATAGAGTTTTGATCCTGGAAGACGAAAGGTCACAAGGTGTGACCTTTCGTCTTCCAGGGTGATAACTCGATTTGAACATTATTTTAGTCAGGTTACTTGAATATATAACCAATGAACAAGTAACTTGACTAAAATATTGTTTAAATAGAGTTTTGATCCTGGAAGATGAAAGGTCACAAGGTGTGACCTTTCGTCTTCCAGGATGATAACTCCATTTGAACATTATTTTAGTCAGGTTACTTGAATATATAACCAATGAACAAATAACTTGACTAAAATATTGTTTAAATAGAGTTTTGATCCTGGAAGACGAAAGGTCACAAGGTGTGACCTTTCGTCTTCCAGGATGATAACTCAATTTGAAAATTATTTTAGTTAGGTTACTTGAATATATAACCAATGAACAAGTAACTTGACTAAAATCTTGTTTAAATAGAGTTTTGATCCTGGAAGACGAAAGGTTACAAGGTGTGACCTTTCGTCTTCCAGGATGATAACTCCATTTGAATATTATTTTAGTCAGGTTACTTGATAATATAACCAATGAACAACTAACTTGACTAAAATCTTGTTTAAATAGAGTTTTGATCCTGGAAGACGAAAGGTCACAAGGTGTGACCTTTCGTCTTCGAGGATGATAACTCCATTTGAACAATATTTTAGTCAGGTTAATTGAATATATAACCAATGAACAAGTAAATTGACTAAAATATTGTTTAAATAGAGTTTTGATCCTGGAAGACGAAAGGTCATAAGGTGTGACCTTTCGTCTTCCAGGATGATAACTCCATTTGAACATTATTTTAGGCAGGTTACTTGCATATATAACCAATGAACAAATAACTTGATAAAATATTGTTTAAATAGAGTTTTGATCCTGGAAGACGAAAGGTCACAAGGTGTGACCTTTCGTCTTCCAGGATGATAACTCCGTTTGAACAATATTTTAGTCAGGTTACTGGAATATATAACCAATGAAGAAGTAACCTGACTAAAATATTGTTTAAATAGAGTTTTGATCCTGGAAGACGAAAGGTCACAAGGTGTGACCTTTCGTCTTCCAGGATGATAACTCAATTTGAAAATTATTTTAGTCAGGTTCCTTGAATATATAACCAATGAACAAGTAACTTGACTAAAATCTTGTTTAAATAGAGTTTTGATCCTGGAAGACGAAAGGTCACAAGGTGTGACCTTTCGTCTTCCAGGATGATAACTCAATTTGAAAATTATTTTAGTCAGGTTACTTGAATATATAACCAATGAACAAGTAACTTGACTAAAATATTGTTTAAATAGAGTTTTGATCCTGGAAGATGAAAGGTCACAAGATGTGACCTTTCGTCTTCCAGGATGATAACTCCATTTGAACATGATTTTAGTCAGGTTACTTGAATATATAACCAATGAACAAATAACATGACTAAAATATTGTTTAAATAGAGTTTTGATCCTAGAAGACGAAAGGTCACAAGGTGTGACCTTTCGTCTTCCAGGATGATAACTCAATTTGAAAATTATTTTAGTCAGGTTACTTGAATATATAACCAATGAACAAGTAACTTGACTAAAATCTTGTTTAAATAGAGTTTTGATCCTGGAAGACGAAAGGTCACAAGGTGTGACCTTTCGTCTTCCAGGATGATAACTCCATTTGAACATTATTTTAGTCAGGTTACTTGAATATATAACCAATGAACAACTAACTTGACTAAAATATTGTTTAAATAGAGTTTTGATCCTGGAAGACGAAAGGTCACAAGGTGTGACCTTTCGTCTTCCAGGATGATAACTCCGTTTGAACATTATTTTAGTCAGGTTACTTGAATATATAACCAATGAACAAGTAACTTGACTAAAATATTGTTTAAATAGAGTTTTGATCCTGGAAGACGAAAGGTTACAAGGTGTGACCTTTCGTCTTCCAGGATGATAACTAAATTTGAACATTTTTAGTCAGGTTACTTGATAATATAACCAATGAACAAGTAACTTGAATAAAATATTGTTTAAATCGAGTTTTGATCCTGGAAGACGAAAGGTCACAAGGTGTTACCTTTCGTCTTCCAGGATGATAACTCCATTTGAACAATATTTTAGTCAGGTTACTTGAATATATAACCAATGAACAAGTAACTTGACTAAAATATTGTTTAAATAGAGTTTTGATCCTGGAAGATGAAAGGTCACATGGTGTGACCTTTCGTCTTCCAGGATGATAACTCCATTTGAACATTATTTTAGTCAGGTTACTTGAATATATAACCAATGAACAAATAACTTGACTAAAATATTGTTTAAATAGAGTTTTGATCCTGGAAGACGAAAGGTCACAAGGTGTGACCTTTCGTCTTCCAGGATGATAACTCAATTTGAAAATTATTTTAGTCAGGTTACTTGAATATATAACCAATGAACAAGTAACTTGACTAAAATATTGTTTAAATAGAGTTTTGATCCTGGAAGATGAAAGGTCACAAGATGTGACCTTTCGTCTTCCAGGATGATAACTCCATTTGAACATGATTTTAGTCAGGTTACTTGAATATAAAACCAATGAACAAATAACATGACTAAAATATTGTTTAAATAGAGTTTTGATCCTAGAAGACGAAAGGTCACAAGGTGTGACCTTTCGTCTTCCAGGATGATAACTCAATTTGAAAATTATTTTAGTCAGGTTACTTGAATATATAACCAATGAACAAGTAACTTGACTAAAATCTTGTTTAAATAGAGTTTTGATCCTGGAAGACGAAAGGTCACAAGGTGTGACCTTTCGTCTTCCAGGGTGATAACTCGATTTGAACATTATTTTAGTCAGGTTACTTGAATATATAACCAATGAACAAGTAACTTGACTAAAATATTGTTTAAATAGAGTTTTGATCCTGGAAGATGAAAGGTCACAAGGTGTGACCTTTCGTCTTCCAGGATGATAACTC
Organism: Medicago sativa; assembly: GCF_051527215.1. Lineage (NCBI taxonomy): Eukaryota > Viridiplantae > Streptophyta > Magnoliopsida > Fabales > Fabaceae > Medicago > Medicago sativa. The sequence continues at coordinate 39,279,677 of NC_140751.1, forward strand.
CATTTGAACATTATTTTAGTCAGGTTACTTGAATATATAACCAATGAACAAATAACTTGACTAAAATATTGTTTAAATAGAGTTTTGATCCTGGAAGACGAAAGGTCACAAGGTGTGACCTTTCGTCTTCCAGGATGATAACTCAATTTGAAAATTATTTTAGTCAGGTTACTTGAATATATAACCAATGAACAAGTAACTTGACTAAAATCTTGTTTAAATAGAGTTTTGATCCTGGAAGACGAAAGGTTACAAGGTGTGACCTTTCGTCTTCCAGGATGATAACTCCATTTGAACATTATTTTAGTCAGGTTACTTGATAATATAACCAATGAACAAGTAACTTGACTAAAATCTTGTTTAAATAGAGTTTTGATCCTGGAAGACGAAAGGTCACAAGGTGTGACCTTTCGTCTTCGAGGATGATAACTCCATTTGAACAATATTTTAGTCAGGTCAATTGAATATATAACCAATGAACAAGTAAATTGACTAAAATATTGTTTAAATAGAGTTTTGATCCTGGAAGACGAAAGGTCACAAGGTGTGACCTTTCGTCTTCCAGGATGATAACTCCATTTGAACATTATTTTAGGCAGGTTACTTGCATATATAACCAATGAACAAATAACTTGATAAAATATTGTTTAAATAGAGTTTTGATCCTGGAAGACGAAAGGTCACAAGGTGTGACCTTTCGTCTTCCAGGGTGATAACTCGATTTGAACATTATTTTAGTCAGGTTACTTGAATATATAACCAATGAACAAGTAACTTGACTAAAATATTGTTTAAATAGAGTTTTGATCCTGGAAGATGAAAGGTCACAAGGTGTGACCTTTCGTCTTCCAGGATGATAACTCCATTTGAACATTATTTTAGTCAGGTTACTTGAATATATAACCAATGAACAAATAACTTGACTAAAATATTGTTTAAATAGAGTTTTGATCCTGGAAGACGAAAGGTCACAAGGTGTGACCTTTCGTCTTCCAGGATGATAACTCAATTTGAAAATTATTTTAGTCAGGTTACTTGAATATATAACCAATGAACAAGTAACTTGACTAAAATCTTGTTTAAATAGAGTTTTGATCCTGGAAGACGAAAGGTTACAAGGTGTGACCTTTCGTCTTCCAGGATGATAACTCCATTTGAACATTATTTTAGTCAGGTTACTTGATAATATAACCAATGAACAAGTAACTTGACTAAAATCTTGTTTAAATAGAGTTTTGATCCTGGAAGACGAAAGGTCACAAGGTGTGACCTTTCGTCTTCGAGGATGATAACTCCATTTGAACAATATTTTAGTCAGGTTAATTGAATATATAACCAATGAACAAGTAAATTGACTAAAATATTGTTTAAATAGAGTTTTGATCCTGGAAGACGAAAGGTCACAAGGTGTGACCTTTCGTCTTCCAGGATGATAACTCCATTTGAACATTATTTTAGGCAGGTTACTTGCATATATAACCAATGAACAAATAACTTGATAAAATATTGTTTAAATAGAGTTTTGATCCTGGAAGACGAAAGGTCACAAGGTGTGACCTTTCGTCTTCCAGGGTGATAACTCGATTTGAACATTATTTTAGTCAGGTTACTTGAATATATAACCAATGAACAAGTAACTTGACTAAAATATTGTTTAAATAGAGTTTTGATCCTGGAAGATGAAAGGTCACAAGGTGTGACCTTTCGTCTTCCAGGATGATAACTCCATTTGAACATTATTTTAGTCAGGTTACTTGAATATATAACCAATGAACAAATAACTTGACTAAAATATTGTTTAAATAGAGTTTTGATCCTAGAAGACGAAAGGTCACAAGGTGTGACCTTTCGTCTTCCAGGATGATAACTCAATTTGAAAATTATTTTAGTTAGGTTACTTGAATATATAACCAATGAACAAGTAACTTGACTAAAATCTTGTTTAAATAGAGTTTTGATCCTGGAAGACGAAAGGTTACAAGGTGTGACCTTTCGTCTTCCAGGATGATAACTCCATTTGAATATTATTTTAGTCAGGTTACTTGATAATATAACCAATGAACAAGTAACTTGACTAAAATCTTGTTTAAATAGAGTTTTGATCCTGGAAGACGAAAGGTCACAAGGTGTGACCTTTCGTCTTCGAGGATGATAACTCCATTTGAACAATATTTTAGTCAGGTTAATTGAATATATAACCAATGAACAAGTAAATTGACTAAAATATTGTTTAAATAGAGTTTTGATCCTGGAAGACGAAAGGTCATAAGGTGTGACCTTTCGTCTTCCAGGATGATAACTCCATTTGAACATTATTTTAGGCAGGTTACTTGCATATATAACCAATGAACAAATAACTTGATAAAATATTGTTTAAATAGAGTTTTGATCCTGGAAGACGAAAGGTTACAAGGTGTGACCTTTCGTCTTCCAGGATGATAACTCCATTTGAATATTATTTTAGTCAGGTTACTTGATAATATAACCAATGAACAAGTAACTTGACTAAAATCTTGTTTAAATAGAGTTTTGATCCTGGAAGACGAAAGGTTACAAGGTGTGACCTTTCGTCTTCCAGGATGATAACTCCATTTGAATATTATTTTAGTCAGGTTACTTGATAATATAACCAATGAACAAGTAACTTGAATAAAATATTGTTTAAATCGAGTTTTGATCCTGGAAGACGAAAGGTCACAAGGTGTTACCTTTCGTCTTCCAGGATGATAACTCCATTTGAACAATATTTTAGTCAGGTTACTTGAATATATAACCAATGAACAAGTAACTTGACTAAAATATTGTTTAAATAGAGTTTTGATCCTGGAAGATGAAAGGTCACATGGTGTGACCTTTCGTCTTCCAGGATGATAACTCCATTTGAACATTATTTTAGTCAGGTTACTTGAATATATAACCAATGAACAAATAACTTGACTAAAATATTGTTTAAATAGAGTTTTGATCCTGGAAGACGAAAGGTCACAAGGTGTGACCTTTCGTCTTCCAGGATGATAACTCAATTTGAAAATTATTTTAGTCAGGTTACTTGAATATATAACCAATGAACAAGTAACTTGACTAAAATATTGTTTAAATACAGTTTTGATCCTGGAAGATGAAAGGTCACAAGATGTGACCTTTCGTCTTCCAGGATGATAACTCCATTTGAACATGATTTTAGTCAGGTTACTTGAATATAAAACCAATGAACAAATAACATGACTAAAATATTGTTTAAATAGAGTTTTGATCCTAGAAGACGAAAGGTCACAAGGTGTGACCTTTCGTCTTCCCGGATGATAACTCAATTTGAAAATTATTTTAGTCAGGTTACTTGAATATATAACCAATGAACAAGTAACTTGACTAAAATCTTGTTTAAATAGAGTTTTGATCCTGGAAGACGAAAGGTCACAAGGTGTGACCTTTCGTCTTCCAGGGTGATAACTCGATTTGAACATTATTTTAGTCAGGTTACTTGAATATATAACCAATGAACAAGTAACTTGACTAAAATATTGTTTAAATAGAGTTTTGATCCTGGAAGAAGAAAGGTCACAAGGTGTGACCTTTCGTCTTCCAGGATGATAACTCCATTTGAACATTATTTTAGTCAGGTTACTTGAATATATAACCAATGAACAAATAACTTGACTAAAATATTGTTTAAATAGAGTTTTGATCCTGGAAGACGAAAGGTCACAAGGTGTGACCTTTCGTCTTCCAGGATGATAACTCAATTTGAAAATTATTTTAGTCAGGTTACTTGAATATATAACCAATGAACAAGTAACTTGACTAAAATCTTGTTTAAATAGAGTTTTGATCCTGGAAGACGAAAGGTTACAAGGTGTGACCTTTCGTCTTCCAGGATGATAACTCCATTTGAACATTATTTTAGTCAGGTTACTTGATAATATAACCAATGAACAAGTAACTTGACTAAAATCTTGTTTAAATAGAGTTTTGATCCTGGAAGACGAAAGGTCACAAGGTGTGACCTTTCGTCTTCGAGGATGATAACTCCATTTGAACAATATTTTAGTCAGGTCAATTGAATATATAACCAATGAACAAGTAAATTGACTAAAATATTGTTTAAATAGAGTTTTGATCCTGGAAGACGAAAGGTCACAAGGTGTGACCTTTCGTCTTCCAGGATGATAACTCCATTTGAACATTATTTTAGGCAGGTTACTTGCATATATAACCAATGAACAAATAACTTGATAAAATATTGTTTAAATAGAGTTTTGATCCTGGAAGACGAAAGGTCACAAGGTGTGACCTTTCGTCTTCCAGGGTGATAACTCGATTTGAACATTATTTTAGTCAGGTTACTTGAATATATAACCAATGAACAAGTAACTTGACTAAAATATTGTTTAAATAGAGTTTTGATCCTGGAAGATGAAAGGTCACAAGGTGTGACCTTTCGTCTTCCAGGATGATAACTCCATTTGAACATTATTTTAGTCAGGTTACTTGAATATATAACCAATGAACAAATAACTTGATTAAAATATTGTTTAAATAGAGTTTTGATCCTGGAAGACGAAAGGTCACAAGGTGTGACCTTTCGTCTTCCAGGATGATAACTCAATTTGAAAATTATTTTAGTCAGGTTACTTGAATATATAACCAATGAACAAGTAACTTGACTAAAATCTTGTTTAAATAGAGTTTTGATCCTGGAAGACGAAAGGTTACAAGGTGTGACCTTTCGTCTTCCAGGATGATAACTCCATTTGAACATTATTTTAGTCAGGTTACTTGATAATATAACCAATGAACAAGTAACTTGACTAAAATATTGTTTAAATAGAGTTTTGATCCTGGAAGATGAAAGGTCACAAGGTGTGACCTTTCGTCTTCCAGGATGATAACTTCATTTGAACATTATTTTAGTCAGGTTACTTGAATATATAACCAATGAACAAATAACTTGACTAAAATATTGTTTAAATAGAGTTTTGATCCTGGAAGACGAAAGGTCACAAGGTGTGACCTTTCGTCTTCCAGGATGATAACTCAATTTGAAAATTATTTTAGTCAGGTTACTTGAATATATAACCAATGAACAAGTAACTTGACTAAAATCTTGTTTAAATAGAGTTTTGATCCTGGAAGACGAAAGGTTACAAGGTGTGACCTTTCGTCTTCCAGGATGATAACTCCATTTGAACATTATTTTAGTCAGGTTACTTGAATATATAACCAATGAACAAATAACTTGACTAAAATATTGTTTAAATAGAGTTTTGATCCTAGAAGACGAAAGGTCACAAGGTGTGACCTTTCGTCTTCCAGGATGATAACTCAATTTGAAAATTATTTTAGTTAGGTTACTTGAATATATAACCAATGAACAAGTAACTTGACTAAAATCTTGTTTAAATAGAGTTTTGATCCTGGAAGACGAAAGGTTACAAGGTGTGACCTTTCGTCTTCCAGGATGATAACTCCATTTGAATATTATTTTAGTCAGGTTACTTGATAATATAACCAATGAACAAGTAACTTGACTAAAATCTTGTTTAAATAGAGTTTTGATCCTGGAAGACGAAAGGTCACAAGGTGTGACCTTTCGTCTTCGAGGATGATAACTCCATTTGAACAATATTTTAGTCAGGTTAATTGAATATATAACCAATGAACAAGTAAATTGACTAAAATATTGTTTAAATAGAGTTTTGATCCTGGAAGACGAAAGGTCATAAGGTGTGACCTTTCGTCTTCCAGGATGATAACTCCATTTGAACATTATTTTAGGCAGGTTACTTGCATATATAACCAATGAACAAATAACTTGATAAAATATTGTTTAAATAGAGTTTTGATCCTGGAAGACGAAAGGTCACAAGGTGTGACCTTTCGTCTTCCAGGATGATAACTCCGTTTGAACAATATTTTAGTCAGGTTACTGGAATATATAACCAATGAAGAAGTAACTTGACTAAAATATTGTTTAAATAGAGTTTTGATCCTGGAAGACGAAAGGTCACAAGGTGTGACCTTTCGTCTTCCAGGATGATAACTCAATTTGAAAATTATTTTAGTCAGGTTACTTGAATATATAACCAATGAACAAGTAACTTGACTAAAATATTGTTTAAATAGAGTTTTGATCCTGGAAGACGAAAGGTCACAAGGTGTGACCTTTCGTCTTCCAGGATGATAACTAGATTTGAACATTATTTTAGTCAGGTTACTTGATAATATAACCAATGAACAAGTAACTTGACTAAAATATTGTTTAAATAGAGTTTTGATCCTGGAAGACGAAAGGTCACAAGGTGTGACCTTTCGTCTTCCAGGATGATAACTCCATTTGAACATTATTTTAGTCCGGTTACTTGAATATATAACCAATGAACAAATAACTTGACTAAAATATTGTTTAAATAGAGTTTTGATCCTGGAAGACGAAAGGTCACAAGGTGTGACCTTTCGTCTTCCAGGATGATAACTCCATTTGAACATTATTTTAGTCAGGTTACTTGAATATATAACCAATGAACAAGTAACTTGACTAAAATATTGTTTAAATAGAGTTTTGATCCTGGAAGACGAAAGGTCACAAGGTGTGACCTTTCGTCTTCTAGGATGATAACTCCGTTTGAACAATATTTTAGTCAGGTTACTTGAATATATAACCAATGAAGAAGTAACTTGACTAAAATATTGTTTAAATAGAGTTTTGATCCTGGAAGACGAAAGGTCACAAGGTGTGACCTTTCGTCTTCCAGGATGATAACTCAATTTGAAAATTATTTTAGTCAGGTTACTTGAATATATAACCAATGAGCAAGTAACTTGACTAAAATATTGTTTAAATAGAGTTTTGATCCTGGAAGACGAAAGGTCACAAGGTGTGACTTTTCGCCTTCCAGGATGATAACTCCATTTGAACATTATTTTAGTCAGGTTACTTGAATATATAACCAATGAACAAATAACTTGACTAAAATATTGTTTAAATAGAGTTTTGATCCTAGAAGACGAAAGGTCACAAGGTGTGACCTTTCGTCTTCCAGGATGATAACTCAATTTGAAAATTATTTTAGTCAGGTTACTTGAATATATAACCAATGAACAAGTAACTTGACTAAAATCTTGTTTAAATAGAGTTTTGATCCTGGAAGACGAAAGGTCACAAGGTGTGACCTTTCGTCTTCCAGGGTGATAACTCGATTTGAACATTATTTTAGTCAGGTTACTTGAATATATAACCAATGAACAAGTAACTTGACTAAAATATTGTTTAAATAGAGTTTTGATCCTGGAAGATGAAAGGTCACAAGGTGTGACCTTTCGTCTTCCAGGATGATAACTCCATTTGAACATTATTTTAGTCAGGTTACTTGAATATATAACCAATGAACAAATAACTTGACTAAAATATTGTTTAAATAGAGTTTTGATCCTGGAAGACGAAAGGTCACAAGGTGTGACCTTTCGTCTTCCAGGATGATAACTCAATTTGAAAATTATTTTAGTCAGGTTACTTGAATATATAACCAATGAACAAGTAACTTGACTAAAATCTTGTTTAAATAGAGTTTTGATCCTGGAAGACGAAAGGTTACAAGGTGTGACCTTTCGTCTTCCAGGATGATAACTCCATTTGAACATTATTTTAGTCAGGTTACTTGATAATATAACCAATGAACAAGTAACTTGACTAAAATCTTGTTTAAATAGAGTTTTGATCCTGGAAGACGAAAGGTCACAAGGTGTGACCTTTCGTCTTCGAGGATGATAACTCCATTTGAACAATATTTTAGTCAGGTTAATTGAATATATAACCAATGAACAAGTAAATTGACTAAAATATTGTTTAAATAGAGTTTTGATCCTGGAAGACGAAAGGTCACAAGGTGTGACCTTTCGTCTTCCAGGATGATAACTCCATTTGAACATTATTTTAGGCAGGTTACTTGCATATATAACCAATGAACAAATAACTTGATAAAATATTGTTTAAATAGAGTTTTGATCCTGGAAGACGAAAGGTCACAAGGTGTGACCTTTCGTCTTCCAGGGTGATAACTCGATTTGAACATTATTTTAGTCAGGTTACTTGAATATATAACCAATGAACAAGTAACTTGACTAAAATATTGTTTAAATAGAGTTTTGATCCTGGAAGATGAAAGGTCACAAGGTGTGACCTTTCGTCTTCCAGGATGATAACTCCATTTGAACATTATTTTAGTCAGGTTACTTGAATATATAACCAATGAACAAATAACTTGACTAAAATATTGTTTAAATAGAGTTTTGATCCTGGAAGACGAAAGGTCACAAGGTGTGACCTTTCGTCTTCCAGGATGATAACTCAATTTGAAAATTATTTTAGTCAGGTTACTTGAATATATAACCAATGAACAAGTAACTTGACTAAAATCTTGTTTAAATAGAGTTTTGATCCTGGAAGACGAAAGGTTACAAGGTGTGACCTTTCGTCTTCCAGGATGATAACTCCATTTGAACATTATTTTAGTCAGGTTACTTGATAATATAACCAATGAACAAGTAACTTGACTAAAATCTTGTTTAAATAGAGTTTTGATCCTGGAAGACGAAAGGTCACAAGGTGTGACCTTTCGTCTTCGAGGATGATAACTCCATTTGAACAATATTTTAGTCAGGTTAATTGAATATATAACCAATGAACAAGTAAATTGACTAAAATATTGTTTAAATAGAGTTTTGATCCTGGAAGACGAAAGGTCACAAGGTGTGACCTTTCGTCTTCCAGGATGATAACTCCATTTGAACATTATTTTAGGCAGGTTACTTGCATATATAACCAATGAACAAATAACTTGATAAAATATTGTTTAAATAGAGTTTTGATCCTGGAAGACGAAAGGTCACAAGGTGTGACCTTTCGTCTTCCAGGGTGATAACTCGATTTGAACATTATTTTAGTCAGGTTACTTGAATATATAACCAATGAACAAGTAACTTGACTAAAATATTGTTTAAATAGAGTTTTGATCCTGGAAGATGAAAGGTCACAAGGTGTGACCTTTCGTCTTCCAGGATGATAACTCCATTTGAACATTATTTTAGTCAGGTTACTTAAATATATAACCAATGAACAAATAACTTGACTAAAATATTGTTTAAATAGAGTTTTGATCCTGGAAGACGAAAGGTCACAAGGTGTGACTTTTCGCCTTCCAGGATGATAACTCCATTTGAACATTATTTTAGTCAGGTTACTTGAATATATAACCAATGAACAAATAACTTGACTAAAATATTGTTTAAATAGAGTTTTGATCCTAGAAGACGAAAGGTCACAAGGTGTGACCTTTCGTCTTCCAGGATGATAACTCAATTTGAAAATTATTTTAGTCAGGTTACTTGAATATATAACCAATGAACAAGTAACTTGACTAAAATCTTGTTTAAATAGAGTTTTGATCCTGGAAGACGAAAGGTCACAAGGTGTGACCTTTCGTCTTCCAGGGTGATAACTCGATTTGAACATTATTTTAGTCAGGTTACTTGAATATATAACCAATGAACAAGTAACTTGACTAAAATATTGTTTAAATAGAGTTTTGATCCTGGAAGAGGAAAGGTCACAAGGTGTGACCTTTCGTCTTCCAGGATGATAACTCCATTTGAACATTATTTTAGTCAGGTTACTTGAATATATAACCAATGAACAAATAACTTGACTAAAATATTGTTTAAATAGAGTTTTGATCCTGGAAGACGAAAGGTCACAAGGTGTGACCTTTCGTCTTCCAGGATGATAACTCAATTTGAAAATTATTTTAGTCAGGTTACTTGAATATATAACCAATGAACAAGTAACTTGACTAAAATCTTGTTTAAATAGAGTTTTGATCCTGGAAGACGAAAGGTTACAAGGTGTGACCTTTCGTCTTCCAGGATGATAACTCCATTTGAACATTATTTTAGTCAGGTTACTTGATAATATAACCAATGAACAAGTAACTTGACTAAAATCTTGTTTAAATAGAGTTTTGATCCTGGAAGACGAAAGGTCACAAGGTGTGACCTTTCGTCTTCGAGGATGATAACTCCATTTGAACAATATTTTAGTCAGGTTAATTGAATATATAACCAATGAACAAGTAAATTGACTAAAATATTGTTTAAATAGAGTTTTGATCCTGGAAGACGAAAGGTCACAAGGTGTGACCTTTCGTCTTCCAGGATGATAACTCCATTTGAACATTATTTTAGGCAGGTTACTTGCATATATAACCAATGAACAAATAACTTGATAAAATATTGTTTAAATCGAGTTTTGATCCTGGAAGACGAAAGGTCACGAGGTGTGACCTTTCGTCTTCCAGGGTGATAACTCGATTTGAACATTATTTTAGTCAGGTTACTTGAATATATAACCAATGAACAAGTAACTTGACTAAAATATTGTTTAAATAGAGTTTTGATCCTGGAAGATGAAAGGTCACAAGGTGTGACCTTTCGTCTTCCAGGATGATAACTCCATTTGAACATTATTTTAGTCAGGTTACTTAAATATATAACCAATGAACAAATAACTTGACTAAAATATTGTTTAAATAGAGTTTTGATCCTGGAAGACGAAAGGTCACAAGGTGTGACCTTTCGTCTTCCAGGATGATAACTCAATTTGAAAATTATTTTAGTCAGGTTACTTGAATATATAACCAATGAACAAGTAACTTGACTAAAATCTTGTTTAAATAGAGTTTTGATCCTGGAAGACGAAAGGTTACAAGGTGTGACCTTTCGTCTTCCAGGATGATAACTCCATTTGAATATTATTTTAGTCAGGTTACTTGATAATATAACCAATGAACAAGTAACTTGACTAAAATATTGTTTAAATAGAGTTTTGATCCTGGAAGACGAAAGGTCATAAGGTGTGACCTTTCGTCTTCCAGGATGATAACTCCATTTGAACATTATTTTAGGCAGGTTACTTGCATATATAACCAATGAACAAATAACTTGATAAAATATTGTTTAAATAGAGTTTTGATCCTGGAAGACGAAAGGTCACAAGGTGTGACCTTTCGTCTTCCAGGATGATAACTCCGTTTGAACAATATTTTAGTCAGGTTACTGGAATATATAACCAATGAAGAAGTAAGTTGACTAAAATATTGTTTAAATAGAGTTTTGATCCTGGAAGACGAAAGGTCACAAGGTGTGACCTTTCGTCTTCCAGGATGATAACTCAATTTGAAAATTATTTTAGTCAGGTTACTTGAATATATAACCAATGAACAAGTAACTTGACTAAAATATTGTTTAAATAGAGTTTTGATCCTGGAAGACGAAAGGTCACAAGGTGTGACCTTTCGTCTTCCAGGATGATAACTAGATTTGAACATTATTTTAGTCAGGTTACTTGATAATATAACCAATGAACAAGTAACTTGACTAAAATATTGTTTAAATAGAGTTTTGATCCTGGAAGACGAAAGGTCACAAGGTGTGACCTTTCGTCTTCCAGGATGATAACTCCATTTGAACATTATTTTAGTCCGGTTACTTGAATATATAACCAATGAACAAATAACTTGACTAAAATATTGTTTAAATAGAGTTTTGATCCTGGAAGACGAAAGGTCACAAGGTGTGACCTTTCGTCTTCCAGGATGATAACTCCATTTGAACATTATTTTAGTCAGGTTACTTGAATATATAACCAATGAACAAGTAACTTGACTAAAATATTGCTTAAATAGAGTTTTGATCCTGGAAGACGAAAGGTCACAAGGTGTGACCTTTCGTCTTCTAGGATGATAACTCCGTTTGAACAATATTTTAGTCAGGTTACTTAAATATATAACCAATGAACAAATAACTTGACTAAAATATTGTTTAAATAGAGTTTTGATCCTAGAAGACGAAAGGTCACAAGGTGTGACCTTTCGTCTTCCAGGATGATAACTCAATTTGAAAATTATTTTAGTCAGGTTACTTGAATATATAACCAATGAACAAGTAACTTGACTAAAATCTTGTTTAAATAGAGTTTTGATCCTGGAAGACGAAAGGTCACAAGGTGTGACCTTTCGTCTTCCAGGGTGATAACTCGATTTGAACATTATTTTAGTCAGGTTACTTGAATATATAACCAATGAACAAGTAACTTGACTAAAATATTGTTTAAATAGAGTTTTGATCCTGGAAGATGAAAGGTCACAAGGTGTGACCTTTCGTCTTCCAGGATGATAACTCCATTTGAACATTATTTTAGTCAGGTTACTTGAATATATAACCAATGAACAAATAACTTGACTAAAATATTGTTTAAATAGAGTTTTGATCCTGGAAGACGAAAGGTCACAAGGTGTGACCTTTCGTCTTCCAGGATGATAACTCAATTTGAAAATTATTTTAGTCAGGTTACTTGAATATATAACCAATGAACAAGTAACTTGACTAAAATCTTGTTTAAATAGAGTTTTGATCCTGGAAGACGAAAGGTTACAAGGTGTGACCTTTCGTCTTCCAGGATGATAACTCCATTTGAACATTATTTTAGTCAGGTTACTTGATAATATAACCAATGAACAAGTAACTTGACTAAAATCTTGTTTAAATAGAGTTTTGATCCTGGAAGACGAAAGGTCACAAGGTGTGACCTTTCGTCTTCGAGGATGATAACTCCATTTGAACAATATTTTAGTCAGGTTAATTGAATATATAACCAATGAACAAGTAAATTGACTAAAATATTGTTTAAATAGAGTTTTGATCCTGGAAGACGAAAGGTCACAAGGTGTGACCTTTCGTCTTCCAGGATGATAACTCCATTTGAACATTATTTTAGGCAGGTTACTTGCATATATAACCAATGAACAAATAACTTGATAAAATATTGTTTAAATAGAGTTTTGATCCTGGAAGACGAAAGGTCACAAGGTGTGACCTTTCGTCTTCCAGGGTGATAACTCGATTTGAACATTATTTTAGTCAGGTTACTTGAATATATAACCAATGAACAAGTAACTTGACTAAAATATTGTTTAAATAGAGTTTTGATCCTGGAAGATGAAAGGTCACAAGGTGTGACCTTTCGTCTTCCAGGATGATAACTCCATTTGAACATTATTTTAGTCAGGTTACTTGAATATATAACCAATGAACAAATAACTTGACTAAAATATTGTTTAAATAGAGTTTTGATCCTGGAAGACGAAAGGTCACAAGGTGTGACCTTTCGTCTTCCAGGATGATAACTCAATTTGAAAATTATTTTAGTCAGGTTACTTGAATATATAACCAATGAACAAGTAACTTGACTAAAATCTTGTTTAAATAGAGTTTTGATCCTGGAAGACGAAAGGTTACAAGGTGTGACCTTTCGTCTTCCAGGATGATAACTCCATTTGAATATTATTTTAGTCAGGTTACTTGATAATATAACCAATGAACAAGTAACTTGACTAAAATCTTGTTTAAATAGAGTTTTGATCCTGGAAGACGAAAGGTCACAAGGTGTGACCTTTCGTCTTCGAGGATGATAACTCCATTTGAACAATATTTTAGTCAGGTTAATTGAATATATAACCAATGAACAAGTAAATTGACTAAAATATTGTTTAAATAGAGTTTTGATCCTGGAAGACGAAAGGTCATAAGGTGTGACCTTTCGTCTTCCAGGATGATAACTCCATTTGAACATTATTTTAGGCAGGTTACTTGCATATATAACCAATGAACAAATAACTTGATAAAATATTGTTTAAATAGAGTTTTGATCCTCGAAGACGAAAGGTCACAAGGTGTGACCTTTCGTCTTCCAGGATGATAACTCCGTTTGAACAATATTTTAGTCAGGTTACTGGAATATATAACCAATGAAGAAGTAACTTGACTAAAATATTGTTTAAATAGAGTTTTGATCCTGGATGACGAAAGGTCACAAGGTGTGACCTTTCGTCTTCCAGGATGATAACTCAATTTGAAAATTATTTTAGTCAGGTTACTTGAATATATAACCAATGAACAAGTAACTTGACTAAAATATTGTTTAAATAGAGTTTTCATCCTGGAAGACGAAAGGTCACAAGGTGTGACCTTTCGTCTTCCAGGATGATAACTAGATTTGAACATTATTTTAGTCAGGTTACTTGATAATATAACCAATGAACAAGTAACTTGACTAAAATATTGTTTAAATAGAGTTTTGATCCTGGAAGACGAAAGGTCACAAGGTGTGACCTTTCGTCTTCCAGGATGATAACTCCATTTGAACATTATTTTAGTCCGGTTACTTGAATATATAACCAATGAACAAATAACTTGACTAAAATATTGTTTAAATAGAGTTTTGATCCTGGAAGACGAAAGGTCACAAGGTGTGACCTTTCGTCTTCCAGGATGATAACTCCATTTGAACATTATTTTAGTCAGGTTACTTGAATATATAACCAATGAACAAGTAACTTGACTAAAATATTGTTTAAATAGAGTTTTGATCCTGGAAGACGAAAGGTCACAAGGTGTGACCTTTCGTCTTCTAGGATGATAACTCCGTTTGAACAATATTTTAGTCAGGTTACTTGAATATATAACCAATGAAGAAGTAACTTGACTAAAATATTGTTTAAATAGAGTTTTGATCCTGGAAGACGAAAGGTCACAAGGTGTGACCTTTCGTCTTCCAGGATGATAACTCAATTTGAAAATTATTTTAGTCAGGTTACTTGAATATATAACCAATGAGCAAGTAACTTGACTAAAATATTGTTTAAATAGAGTTTTGATCCTGGAAGACGAAAGGTCACAAGGTGTGACTTTTCGCCTTCCAGGATGATAACTCCATTTGAACATTATTTTAGTCAGGTTACTTGAATATATAACCAATGAACAAATAACTTGACTAAAATATTGTTTAAATAGAGTTTTGATCCTAGAAGACGAAAGGTCACAAGGTGTGACCTTTCGTCTTCCAGGATGATAACTCAATTTGAAAATTATTTTAGTCAGGTTACTTGAATATATAACCAATGAACAAGTAACTTGACTAAAATCTTGTTTAAATAGAGTTTTGATCCTGGAAGACGAAAGGTCACAAGGTGTGACCTTTCGTCTTCCAGGGTGATAACTCGATTTGAACATTATTTTAGTCAGATTACTTGAATATATAACCAATGAACAAGTAACTTGACTAAAATATTGTTTAAATAGAGTTTTGATCCTGGAAGATGAAAGGTCACAAGGTGTGACCTTTCGTCTTCCAGGATGATAACTCCATTTGAACATTATTTTAGTCAGGTTACTTGAATATATAACCAATGAACAAATAACTTGACTAAAATATTGTTTAAATAGAGTTTTGATCATGGAAGACGAAAGGTCACAAGGTGTGACCTTTCGTCTTCCAGGATGATAACTCAATTTGAAAATTATTTTAGTCAGGTTACTTGAATATATAACCAATGAACAAGTAACTTGACTAAAATATTGTTTAAATAGAGTTTTGATCCTGGAAGATGAAAGGTCACAAGGTGTGACCTTTCGTCTTCCAGGATGATAACTCCATTTGAACATTATTTTAGTCAGGTTACTTGAATATATAACCAATGAACAAATAACTTGACTAAAATATTGTTTAAATAGAGTTTTGATCCTGGAAGACGAAAGGTCACAAGGTGTGACCTTTCGTCTTCCAGGATGATAACTCCATTTGAACATTATTTTAGTCAGGTTACTTGAATATATAACCAATGAACAAGTAACTTGACTAAAATATTGTTTAAATAGAGTTTTGATCCTGGAAGACGAAAGGTTACAAGGTGTGACCTTTCGTCTTCCAGGATGATAACTACATTTGAACATTTTTAGTCAGGTTACTTGATAATATAACCAATGAACAAGTAACTTGACTAAAATATTGTTTAAATCGAGTTTTGATCCTGGAAGACGAAAGGTCACAAGGTGTTACCTTTCGTCTTCCAGGATGATAACTCCATTTGAACAATATTTTAGTCAGGTTACTTGAATATATAACCAATGAACAAGTAACTTGACTAAAATATTGTTTAAATAGAGTTTTGATCCTGGAAGACGAAAGGTCACAAGGTGTGACCTTTCGTCTTCCAGGATGATAACTCCGTTTGAACAATATTTTAGTCAGGTTACTTGAATATATAACCAATGAAGAAGTAACTTGACTAAAATATTGTTTAAATAGAGTTTTGATCCTGGAAGACGAAAGGTCACAAGGTGTGACCTTTCGTCTTCCAGGATGATAACTCAATTTGAAAATTATTTTAGTCAGGTTACTTGAATATATAACCAATGAACAAGTAACTTGACTAAAATATTGTTTAAATAGAGTTTTGATCCTGGAAGACGAAAGGTCACAAGGTGTGACTTTTCGCCTTCCAGGATGATAACTCCATTTGAACATTATTTTAGTCAGGTTACTTGAATATATAACCAATGAACAAATAACTTGACTAAAATATTGTTTAAATAGAGTTTTGATCCTGGAAGATGAAAGGTCACAAGGTGTGACCTTTCGTCTTCCAGGATGATAACTCCATTTGAACATTATTTTAGTCAGGTTACTTGAATACATAACCAATGAACAAATAACTTGACTAAAATATTGTTTAAATAGAGTTTTGATCATGGAAGACGAAAGGTCACAAGGTGTGACCTTTCGTCTTCCAGGATGATAACTCAATTTGAAAATTATTTTATTCAGGTTACTTGAATATATAACCAATGAACAAGTAACTTGACTAAAATATTGTTTAAATCGAGTTTTGATCCTGGAAGATGAAAGGTCACAAGGTGTTACCTTTCGTCTTCCAGGATGATAACTCCATTTGAACAATATTTTAGTCAGGTTACTTGAATATATAACCAATGAACAAGTAACTTGACTAAAATATTGTTTAAATAGAGTTTTGATCCTGGAAGACGAAAGGTCACAAGGTGTGACCTTTCGTCTTCCAGGATGATAACTCCGTTTGAACAATATTTTAGTCAGGTTACTTGAATATATAACCAATGAAGAAGTAACTTGACTAAAATATTGTTTAAATAGAGTTTTGATCCTGGAAGACGAAAGGTCACAAGGTGTGACCTTTCGTCTTCCAGGATGATAACTCAATTTGAAAATTATTTTAGTCAGGTTACTTGAATATATAACCAATGAACAAGTAACTTGACTAAAATATTGTTTAAATAGAGTTTTGATCCTGGAAGACGAAAGGTCACAAGGTGTGACCTTTCGTCTTCCAGGATGATAACTCCATTTGAACATTATTTTAGTCAGGTTACTTGAATATATAACCAATGAACAAGTAACTTGACTAAAATATTGTTTAAATAGAGTTTTGATCCTGGAAGACGAAAGGTTACAAGGTGTGACCTTTCGTCTTCCAGGATGATAACTACATTTGAACATTTTTAGTCAGGTTACTTGATAATATAACCAATGAACAAGTAACTTGACTAAAATATTGTTTAAATCGAGTTTTGATCCTGGAAGACGAAAGGTCACAAGGTGTTACCTTTCGTCTTCCAGGATGATAACTCCATTTGAACAATATTTTAGTCAGGTTACTTGAATATATAACCAATGAACAAGTAACTTGACTAAAATATTGTTTAAATAGAGTTTTGATCCTGGAAGACGAAAGGTCACAAGGTGTGACCTTTCGTCTTCCAGGATGATAACTCCGTTTGAACAATATTTTAGTCAGGTTACTTGAATATATAACCAATGAAGAAGTAACTTGACTAAAATATTGTTTAAATAGAGTTTTGATCCTGGAAGACGAAAGGTCACAAGGTGTGACCTTTCGTCTTCCAGGATGATAACTCAATTTGAAAATTATTTTAGTCAGGTTACTTGAATATATAACCAATGAACAAGTAACTTGACTAAAATATTGTTTAAATAGAGTTTTGATCCTGGAAGACGAAAGGTCACAAGGTGTGACTTTTCGCCTTCCAGGATGATAACTCCATTTGAACATTATTTTAGTCAGGTTACTTGAATATATAACCAATGAACAAATAACTTGACTAAAATATTGTTTAAATAGAGTTTTGATCCTGGAAGATGAAAGGTCACAAGGTGTGACCTTTCGTCTTCCAGGATGATAACTCCATTTGAACATTATTTTAGTCAGGTTACTTGAATACATAACCAATGAACAAATAACTTGACTAAAATATTGTTTAAATAGAGTTTTGATCATGGAAGACGAAAGGTCACAAGGTGTGACCTTTCGTCTTCCAGGATGATAACTCAATTTGAAAATTATTTTATTCAGGTTACTTGAATATATAACCAATGAACAAGTAACTTGACTAAAATATTGTTTAAATCGAGTTTTGATCCTGGAAGATGAAAGGTCACAAGGTGTTACCTTTCGTCTTCCAGGATGATAACTCCATTTGAACAATATTTTAGTCAGGTTACTTGAATATATAACCAATGAACAAGTAACTTGACTAAAATATTGTTTAAATAGAGTTTTGATCCTGGAAGACGAAAGGTCACAAGGTGTGACCTTTCGTCTTCCAGGATGATAACTCCGTTTGAACAATATTTTAGTCAGGTTACTTGAATATATAACCAATGAAGAAGTAACTTGACTAAAATATTGTTTAAATAGAGTTTTGATCCTGGAAGACGAAAGGTCACAAGGTGTGACCTTTCGTCTTCCAGGATGATAACTCAATTTGAAAATTATTTTAGTCAGGTTACTTGAATATATAACCAATGAACAAGTAACTTGACTAAAATATTGTTTAAATAGAGTTTTGATCCTGGAAGACGAAAGGTCACAAGGTGTGACCTTTCGTCTTCCAGGATGATAACTCCATTTGAACATTATTTTAGTCAGGTTACTTGAATATATAACCAATGAACAAATAACATGACTAAAATATTGTTTAAATAGAGTTTTGAATTGTTTAAATAGAGTTTTGATCCTGGAAGACGAAAGGTCACAAGGTGTGACCTTTCGTCTTCCAGGATGATAACTCAATTTGAAAATTATTTTAGTCAGGTTACTTGAATATATAACCAATGAACAAGTAACTTGACTAAAATATTGTTTAAATAGAGTTTTGATCCTGGAAGACGAAAGGTCACAAGGTGTGACTTTTTGCCTTCCAGGATGATAACTCCATTTGAACATTATTTTAGTCAGGTTACTTGAATATATAACCAATGAACAAATAACTTGACTAAAATATTGTTTAAATAGAGTTTTGATCCTGGAAGATGAAAGGTCACAAGGTGTGACCTTTCGTCTTCCAGGATGATAACTCCATTTGAACATTATTTTAGTCAGGTTACTTGAATATATAACCAATGAACAAATAACTTGACTAAAATATTGTTTAAATAGAGTTTTGATCATGGAAGACGAAAGGTCACAAGGTGTGACCTTTCGTCTTCCAGGATGATAACTCAATTTGAAAATTATTTTAGTCAGGTTACTTGAATATATAACCAATGAACAAGTAACTTGACTAAAATATTGTTTAAATCGAGTTTTGATCCTGGAAGATGAAAGGTCACAAGGTGTTACCTTTCGTCTTCCTGGATGATAACTCC
The DNA here is from genome assembly GCF_051527215.1 of Medicago sativa. NCBI lineage: Eukaryota > Viridiplantae > Streptophyta > Magnoliopsida > Fabales > Fabaceae > Medicago > Medicago sativa. The sequence continues at coordinate 39,299,268 of NC_140751.1, forward strand.
ATTTGAACAATATTTTAGTCAGGTTACTTGAATATATAACCAATGAACAAGTAACTTGACTAAAATATTGTTTAAATAGAGTTTTGATCCTGGAAGACGAAAGGTCACAAGGTGTGACCTTTCGTCTTCCAGGATGATAACTCCGTTTGAACAATATTTTAGTCAGGTTACTTGAATATATAACCAATGAAGAAGTAACTTGACTAAAATATTGTTTAAATAGAGTTTTGATCCTGGAAGACGAAAGGTCACAAGGTGTGACCTTTCGTCTTCCAGGATGATAACTCAATTTGAAAATTATTTTAGTCAGGTTACTTGAATATATAACCAATGAACAAGTAACTTGACTAAAATATTGTTTAAATAGAGTTTTGATCCTGGAAGACGAAAGGTCACAAGGTGTGACTTTTCGCCTTCCAGTATGATAACTCCATTTGAACATTATTTTAGTTAGGTTACTTGAATATATAACCAATGAACAAATAACTTGACTAAAATATTGTTTAAATAGAGTTTTGATCCTGGAAGATGAAAGGTCACAAGGTGTGACCTTCGTCTTCCAGGATGATAACTCCATTTGAACATTATTTTAGTCAGGTTACTTGAATATATAACCAATGAACAAATAACTTGACTAAAATATTGTTTAAATAGAGTTTTGATCATGGAAGACGAAAGGTTACAAGGTGTGACCTTTCGTCTTCCAGGATGATAACTCAATTTGAAAATTATTTTAGTCAGGTTACTTGAATATATAACCAATGAACAAGTAAATTGACTAAAATATTGTTTAAATAGAGTTTTGATCCTGGAAGATGAAAGGTCACAAGGTGCGACCTTTCGTCTTCCAGGATGATAACTCCGTTTGAACAATATTTTAGTCAGGTTACTTGAATATATAACCCATGAAGAAGCAACTTGACTAAAATATTGTTTAAATAGAGTTTTGATCCTGGAAGACGAAAGGTCACAAGGTGTGACCTTTAGTCTTCCAGGATGATAACTCAATTTGAAAATTATTTTAGTCAGGTTACTTGAATATATAACCAATGAACAAGTAACTTGACTAAAATATTGTTTAAATAGAGTTTTGATCCTGGAAGACGAAAGGTCACAAGGTGTGACCTTTCGTCTTCCAGGATGATAACTCCGTTTGAACAATATTTTTGTCAGGTTACTTGAATATATAACCAATGAAGAAGTAACTTGACTAAAATATTGTTTAAATAGAGTTTTGATCCTGGAAGACGAAAGGTCACAAGGTGTGACCTTTCGTCTTCCAGGATGATAACTCCGTTTGAACAATATTTTTGTCAGGTTACTTGAATATATAACCAATGAAGAAGTAACTTGACTAAAATATTGTTTAAATAGAGTTTTGATCCTGGAAGACGAAAGGTCACAAGGTGTGACCTTACGTCTTCCAGGATGATAACTCCGTTTGAACAATATTTTAGTCAGGTTACTTGAATATATAACCAATGAAGAAGTAACTTGACTAAAATATTGTTTAAATAGAGTTTTGATCCTGGAAGACGAAAGGTCACAAGGTGTGACCTTTCGTCTTCTAGGATGATAACTCAATTTGAAAATTATTTTAGTCAGGTTACTTGAATATATAACCAATGAACAAGTAACTTGACTAAAATATTGTTTGAATAGAGTTTTGATCCTGGAAGACGAAAGGTCACAAGGTGTGACCTTTCGTCTTCCAGGATGATAACTCCATTTGAACATTATTTTAGTCAGGTTACTTGAATATATAACCAATGAACAAATAACTTGACTAAAATATTGTTTAAATAGAGTTTTGATCCTGGAAGACGAAAGGTCACAGGATGATAACTCCATTTGAACATTATTTTAGTCAGGTTACTTGAATATATAACCAATGAACAAATAACTTGACTAAAATATTGTTTAAATAGAGTTTTGATCCTGGAAGACGAAAGGTCACAAGGTGTGACCTTTCGTCTTCCAGGATGATAACTCCGTTTGAACAATATTTTAGTCATGTTACTTGAATATATAACCAATGAAGAAGTAACTTGACTAAAATATTGTTTAAATAGAGTTTTGATCATGGAAGACGAAAGGTCACAAGGTGTGACCTTTCGTCTTCCAGGATGATAACTCAATTTGAAAATTATTTTAGTCAGGTTACTTGAATATATAACCAATGTACAAATAACTTGACTAAAATATTGTTTAAATAGAGTTTTGATCCTGGAAGACGAAAGGTCACAAGGTGTGACCTTTCGTCTTCCAGGATGATAACTCCGTTTGAACAATATTTTAGTCAGGTTACTTGAATATATAACCAATGAAGAAGTAACTTGACTAAAATATTGTTTAGATAGAGTTTTGATCCTGGAAGACGAAAGGTCACAAGGTGTGACCTTTCGTCTTCTAGGATGATAACTCAATTTGAAAATTATTTTAGTCAGGTTACTTGAATATATAACCAATGAACAAGTAACTTGACTAAAATATTGTTTGAATAGAGTTTTGATCCTGGAAGACGAAAGGTCACAAGGTGTGACCTTTCGTCTTCCAGGATGATAACTCCATTTGAACATTATTTTAGTCAGGTTACTTGAATATATAACCAATGAATAAATAACTTGACTAAAATATTGTTTAAATAGAGTTTTGATCCTGGAAGAGGAAAGGTCACAAGGTGTGACCTTTCGTCTTCCAGGATGATAACTCAATTTGAAAATTATTTTAGTCAGGTTACTTGAATATATAACCAATGAACAAGTAACTTGACTAAAATCTTGTTTAAATAGAGTTTTGATCCTGGAAGACGAAAGGTCACAAGGTGTGACCTTTCGTCTTTCAGGGTGATAACTCGATTTGAACATTATTTTAGTCAGGTTACTTGAATATATAACCAATGAACAAGTAACTTGACTAAAATATTGTTTAAATCGAGTTTTGATCCTGGAAGACGAAAGGTCACAGGATGATAACTCCATTTGAACATTATTTTAGTCAGGTTACTTGAATATATAACCAATGAACAAATAACTTGACTAAAATATTGTTTAAATAGAGTTTTGATCCTGGAAGACGAAAGGTCACAAGGTGTGACCTTTCGTCTTCCAGGATGATAACTCCGTTTGAACAATATTTTAGTCATGTTACTTGAATATATAACCAATGAAGAAGTAACTTGACTAAAATATTGTTTAAATAGAGTTTTGATCATGGAAGACGAAAGGTCACAAGGTGTGACCTTTCGTCTTCCAGGATGATAACTCAATTTGAAAATTATTTTAGTCAGGTTACTTGAATATATAACCAATGAACAAATAACTTGACTAAAATATTGTTTAAATAGAGTTTTGATCCTGGAAGACGAAAGGTCACAAGGTCTGACCTTTCGTCTTCCAGGATGATAACTCCGTTTGAACAATATTTTAGTCAGGTTACTTGAATATATAACCAATGAAGAAGTAACTTGACTAAAATATTGTTTAGATAGAGTATTGATCCTGGAAGACGAAAGGTCACAAGGTGTGACCTTTCGTCTTCCAGGATGATAACTCAATTTGAAAATTATTTTAGTCAGGTTACTTGAATATATAACAAATGAACAAGTAACTTGACTAAAATCTTGTTTAAATAGAGTTTTGATCCTGGAAGACGAAAGGTCACAAGGTGTGACCTTTCGTCTTCCAGGATGATAACTCCATTTGAACATTATTTTAGTCAGGTTACTTGAATATATAACCAATGAACAAATAACTTGACTAAAATATTGTTTAAATAGAGTTTTGATCCTGGAAGACGAAAGGTCACAAGGTGTGACCTTTCGTCTTCCAGGATGATAACTCCATTTGAACATTATTTTAGTCAGGTTACTTGAATATATAACCAATGAACAAATAACTTGACTAAAATATTGTTTAAATAGAGTTTTGATCCTGGAAGACGAAAGGTCACAAGGTGTGACCTTTCGTCTTCCAGGATGATAACTCCGTTTGAACAATATTTTAGTCATGTTACTTGAATATATAACCAATGAAGAAGTAACTTGACTAAAATATTGTTTAAATAGAGTTTTGATCATGGAAGACGAAAGGTCACAAGGTGTGACCTTTCGTCTTCCAGGATGATAACTCAATTTGAAAATTATTTTAGTCAGGTTACTTGAATATATAACCAATGTACAAATAACTTGACTAAAATATTGTTTAAATAGAGTTTTGATCCTGGAAGACGAAAGGTCACAAGGTGTGACCTTTCGTCTTCCAGGATGATAACTCCGTTTGAACAATATTTTAGTCAGGTTACTTGAATATATAACCAATGAAGAAGTAACTTGACTAAAATATTGTTTAGATAGAGTTTTGATCCTGGAAGACGAAAGGTCACAAGGTGTGACCTTTCGTCTTCTAGGATGATAACTCAATTTGAAAATTATTTTAGTCAGGTTACTTGAATATATAACCAATGAACAAGTAACTTGACTAAAATATTGTTTGAATAGAGTTTTGATCCTGGAAGACGAAAGGTCACAAGGTGTGACCTTTCGTCTTCCAGGATGATAACTCCATTTGAACATTATTTTAGTCAGGTTACTTGAATATATAACCAATGAATAAATAACTTGACTAAAATATTGTTTAAATAGAGTTTTGATCCTGGAAGAGGAAAGGTCACAAGGTGTGACCTTTCGTCTTCCAGGATGATAACTCAATTTGAAAATTATTTTAGTCAGGTTACTTGAATATATAACCAATGAACAAGTAACTTGACTAAAATCTTGTTTAAATAGAGTTTTGATCCTGGAAGACGAAAGGTCACAAGGTGTGACCTTTCGTCTTTCAGGGTGATAACTCGATTTGAACATTATTTTAGTCAGGTTACTTGAATATATAACCAATGAACAAGTAACTTGACTAAAATATTGTTTAAATCGAGTTTTGATCCTGGAAGACGAAAGGTCACAGGATGATAACTCCATTTGAACATTATTTTAGTCAGGTTACTTGAATATATAACCAATGAACAAATAACTTGACTAAAATATTGTTTAAATAGAGTTTTGATCCTGGAAGACGAAAGGTCACAAGGTGTGACCTTTCGTCTTCCAGGATGATAACTCCGTTTGAACAATATTTTAGTCATGTTACTTGAATATATAACCAATGAAGAAGTAACTTGACTAAAATATTGTTTAAATAGAGTTTTGATCATGGAAGACGAAAGGTCACAAGGTGTGACCTTTCGTCTTCCAGGATGATAACTCAATTTGAAAATTATTTTAGTCAGGTTACTTGAATATATAACCAATGAACAAATAACTTGACTAAAATATTGTTTAAATAGAGTTTTGATCCTGGAAGACGAAAGGTCACAAGGTCTGACCTTTCGTCTTCCAGGATGATAACTCCGTTTGAACAATATTTTAGTCAGGTTACTTGAATATATAACCAATGAAGAAGTAACTTGACTAAAATATTGTTTAGATAGAGTATTGATCCTGGAAGACGAAAGGTCACAAGGTGTGACCTTTCGTCTTCCAGGATGATAACTCAATTTGAAAATTATTTTAGTCAGGTTACTTGAATATATAACAAATGAACAAGTAACTTGACTAAAATCTTGTTTAAATAGAGTTTTGATCCTGGAAGACGAAAGGTCACAAGGTGTGACCTTTCGTCTTCCAGGATGATAACTCCATTTGAACATTATTTTAGTCAGGTTACTTGAATATATAACCAATGAACAAATAACTTGACTAAAATATTGTTTAAATAGAGTTTTGATCCTGGAAGACGAAAGGTCACAAGGTGTGACCTTTCGTCTTCCAGGATGATAACTCCATTTGAACATTATTTTAGTCAGGTTACTTGAATATATAACCAATGAACAAATAACTTGACTAAAATATTGTTTAAATAGAGTTTTGATCATGGAAGACGAAAGGTCACAAGGTGTGACCTTTCGTCTTCCAGGATGATAACTCAATTTGAAAATTATTTTAGTCAGGTTACTTGAATATATAACCAATGAACAAGTAACTTGACTAAAATATTGTTTAAATCGAGTTTTGATCCTGGAAGATGAAAGGTCACAAGGTGTTACCTTTCGTCTTCCAGGATGATAACTCCATTTGAACAATATTTTAGTCAGGTTACTTGAATATATAACCAATGAACAAGTAACTTGACTAAAATATTGTTTAAATAGAGTTTTGATCCTGGAAGACGAAAGGTCACAAGGTGTGACCTTTCGTCTTCCAGGATGATAACTCCGTTTGAACAATATTTTAGTCAGGTTACTTGAATATATAACCAATGAAGAAGTAACTTGACTAAAATATTGTTTAAATAGAGTTTTGATCCTGGAAGACGAAAGGTCACAAGGTGTGACCTTTCGTCTTCCAGGATGATAACTCAATTTGAAAATTATTTTAGTCAGGTTACTTGAATATATAACCAATGAACAAGTAACTTGACTAAAATATTGTTTAAATAGAGTTTTGATCCTGGAAGACGAAAGGTCACAAGGTGTGACTTTTCGCCTTCCAGTATGATAACTCCATTTGAACATTATTTTAGTTAGGTTACTTGAATATATAACCAATGAACAAATAACTTGACTAAAATATTGTTTAAATAGAGTTTTGATCCTGGAAGATGAAAGGTCACAAGGTGTGACCTTCGTCTTCCAGGATGATAACTCCATTTGAACATTATTTTAGTCAGGTTACTTGAATATATAACCAATGAACAAATAACTTGACTAAAATATTGTTTAAATAGAGTTTTGATCATGGAAGACGAAAGGTTACAAGGTGTGACCTTTCGTCTTCCAGGATGATAACTCAATTTGAAAATTATTTTAGTCAGGTTACTTGAATATATAACCAATGAACAAGTAACTTGACTAAAATATTGTTTGAATAGAGTTTTGATCCTGGAAGACGAAAGGTCACAAGGTGTGACCTTTCGTCTTCCAGGATGATAACTCCATTTGAACATTATTTTAGTCAGGTTACTTGAATATATAACCAATGAACAAATAACTTGACTAAAATATTGTTTAAATAGAGTTTTGATCCTGGAAGACGAAAGGTCACAAGGTGTGACCTTTCGTCTTCCAGGATGATAACTCAATTTGAAAATTATTTTAGTCAGGTTACTTGAATATATAACCAACGAACAAGTAACTTGACTAAAACCTTGTTTAAATAGAGTTTTGATCCTGGAAGACGAAAGGTCACAAGGTGTGACCTTTCGTCTTTCAGGGTGATAACTCGATTTGAACATTATTTTAGTCAGGTTACTTGAATATATAACCAATGAACAAGTAACTTGACTAAAATATTGTTTAAATAGAGTTTTGATCCTGGAAGACGAAAGGTCACAGGATGATAACTCCATTTGAACATTATTTTAGTCAGGTTACTTGAATATATAACCAATGAACAAATAACTTGACTAAAATATTGTTTAAATAGAGTTTTGATCCTGGAAGACGAAAGGTCACAAGGTGTGACCTTTCGTCTTCCAGGATGATAACTCCGTTTGAACAATATTTTAGTCATGTTACTTGAATATATAACCAATGAAGAAGTAACTTGACTAAAATATTGTTTAAATAGAGTTTTGATCATGGAAGACGAAAGGTCACAAGGTGTGACCTTTCGTCTTCCAGGATGATAACTCAATTTGAAAATTATTTTAGTCAGGTTACTTGAATATATAACCAATGTACAAATAACTTGACTAAAATATTGTTTAAATAGAGTTTTGATCCTGGAAGACGAAAGGTCACAAGGTGTGACCTTTCGTCTTCCAGGATGATAACTCCGTTTGAACAATATTTTAGTCAGGTTACTTGAATATATAACCAATGAAGAAGTAACTTGACTAAAATATTGTTTAGATAGAGTTTTGATCCTGGAAGACGAAAGGTCACAAGGTGTGACCTTTCGTCTTCTAGGATGATAACTCAATTTGAAAATTATTTTAGTCAGGTTACTTGAATATATAACCAATGAACAAGTAACTTGACTAAAATATTGTTTGAATAGAGTTTTGATCCTGGAAGACGAAAGGTCACAAGGTGTGACCTTTCGTCTTCCAGGATGATAACTCCATTTGAACATTATTTTAGTCAGGTTACTTGAATATATAACCAATGAATAAATAACTTGACTAAAATATTGTTTAAATAGAGTTTTGATCCTGGAAGAGGAAAGGTCACAAGGTGTGACCTTTCGTCTTCCAGGATGATAACTCAATTTGAAAATTATTTTAGTCAGGTTACTTGAATATATAACCAATGAACAAGTAACTTGACTAAAATATTGTTTGAATAGAGTTTTGATCCTGGAAGACGAAAGGTCACAAGGTGTGACCTTTCGTCTTCCAGGATGATAACTCCATTTGAACATTATTTTAGTCAGGTTACTTGAATATATAACCAATGAACAAGTAACTTGACTAAAATATTGTTTAAATCGAGTTTTGATCCTGGAAGACGAAAGGTCACAGGATGATAACTCCATTTGAACATTATTTTAGTCAGGTTACTTGAATATATAACCAATGAACAAATAACTTGACTAAAATATTGTTTAAATAGAGTTTTGATCCTGGAAGACGAAAGGTCACAAGGTGTGACCTTTCGTCTTCCAGGATGATAACTCCGTTTGAACAATATTTTAGTCATGTTACTTGAATATATAACCAATGAAGAAGTAACTTGACTAAAATATTGTTTAAATAGAGTTTTGATCATGGAAGACGAAAGGTCACAAGGTGTGACCTTTCGTCTTCCAGGATGATAACTCAATTTGAAAATTATTTTAGTCAGGTTACTTGAATATATAACAAATGAACAAGTAACTTGACTAAAATCTTGTTTAAATAGAGTTTTGATCCTGGAAGACGAAAGGTCACAAGGTGTGACCTTCCGTCTTCCAGGATGATAACTCCATTTGAACATTATTTTAGTCAGGTTACTTGAATATATAACCAATGAACAAATAACTTGACTAAAATATTGTTTAAATAGAGTTTTGATCCTGGAAGACGAAAGGTCACAAGGTGTGACCTTTCGTCTTCCAGGATGATAACTCCATTTGAACATTATTTTAGTCAGGTTACTTGAATATATAACCAATGAACAAATAACTTGACTAAAATATTGTTTAAATAGAGTTTTGATCATGGAAGACGAAAGGTCACAAGGTGTGACCTTTCGTCTTCCAGGATGATAACTCAATTTGAAAATTATTTTAGTCAGGTTACTTGAATATATAACCAATGAACAAGTAACTTGACTAAAATATTGTTTAAATCGAGTTTTGATCCTGGAAGATGAAAGGTCACAAGGTGTTACCTTTCGTCTTCCAGGATGATAACTCCATTTGAACAATATTTTAGTCAGGTTACTTGAATATATAACCAATGAACAAGTAACTTGACTAAAATATTGTTTAAATAGAGTTTTGATCCTGGAAGACGAAAGGTCACAAGGTGTGACCTTTCGTCTTCCAGGATGATAACTCCGTTTGAACAATATTTTAGTCAGGTTACTTGAATATATAACCAATGAAGAAGTAACTTGACTAAAATATTGTTTAAATAGAGTTTTGATCCTGGAAGACGAAAGGTCACAAGGTGTGACCTTTCGTCTTCCAGGATGATAACTCAATTTGAAAATTATTTTAGTCAGGTTACTTGAATATATAACCAATGAACAAGTAACTTGACTAAAATATTGTTTAAATAGAGTTTTGATCCTGGAAGACGAAAGGTCACAAGGTGTGACTTTTCGCCTTCCAGTATGATAACTCCATTTGAACATTATTTTAGTTAGGTTACTTGAATATATAACCAATGAACAAATAACTTGACTAAAATATTGTTTAAATAGAGTTTTGATCCTGGAAGATGAAAGGTCACAAGGTGTGACCTTCGTCTTCCAGGATGATAACTCCATTTGAACATTATTTTAGTCAGGTTACTTGAATATATAACCAATGAACAAATAACTTGACTAAAATATTGTTTAAATAGAGTTTTGATCATGGAAGACGAAAGGTTACAAGGTGTGACCTTTCGTCTTCCAGGATGATAACTCAATTTGAAAATTATTTTAGTCAGGTTACTTGAATATATAACCAATGAACAAGTAACTTGACTAAAATATTGTTTGAATAGAGTTTTGATCCTGGAAGACGAAAGGTCACAAGGTGTGACCTTTCGTCTTCCAGGATGATAACTCCATTTGAACATTATTTTAGTCAGGTTACTTGAATATATAACCAATGAACAAATAACTTGACTAAAATATTGTTTAAATAGAGTTTTGATCCTGGAAGACGAAAGGTCACAAGGTGTGACCTTTCGTCTTCCAGGATGATAACTCAATTTGAAAATTATTTTAGTCAGGTTACTTGAATATATAACCAATGAACAAGTAACTTGACTAAAATCTTGTTTAAATAGAGTTTTGATCCTGGAAGACGAAAGGTCACAAGGTGTGACCTTTCGTCTTTCAGGGTGATAACTCGATTTGAACATTATTTTAGTCAGGTTACTTGAATATATAACCAATGAACAAGTAACTTGACTAAAATATTGTTTAAATAGAGTTTTGATCCTGGAAGACGAAAGGTCACAGGATGATAACTCCATTTGAACATTATTTTAGTCAGGTTACTTGAATATATAACCAATGAACAAATAACTTGACAAAAATATTGTTTAAATAGAGTTTTGATCCTGGAAGACGAAAGGTCACAAGGTGTGACCTTTCGTCTTCCAGGATGATAACTCCGTTTGAACAATATTTTAGTCAGGTTACTTGAATATATAACCAATGAAGAAGTAACTTGACTAAAATTTTGTTTAAATAGAGTTTTGATCATGGAAGACGAAAGGTCACAAGGTGTGACCTTTCGTCTTCCAGGATGATAACTCAATTTGAAAATTATTTTAGTCAGGTTACTTGAATATATAACCAATGAACAAATAACTTGACTAAAATATTGTTTAAATAGAGTTTTGATCCTGGAAGACGAAAGGTCACAAGGTGTGACCTTTCGTCTTCCAGGATGATAACTCCGTTTGAACAATATTTTAGTCAGGTTACTTGAATATATAACCAATGAAGAAGTAACTTGACTAAAATATTGTTTAGATAGAGTTTTGATCCTGGAAGACGAAAGGTCACAAGGTGTGACCTTTCGTCTTCCAGGATGATAACTCAATTTGAAAATTATTTTAGTCAGGTTACTTGAATATATAACAAATGAACAAGTAACTTGACTAAAATCTTGTTTAAATAGAGTTTTGATCCTGGAAGACGAAAGGTCACAAGGTGTGACCTTTCGTCTTCCAGGATGATAACTCCATTTGAACATTATTTTAGTCAGGTTACTTGAATATATAACCAATGAACAAATAACTTGACTAAAATATTGTTTAAATAGAGTTTTGATCCTGGAAGACGAAAGGTCACAAGGTGTGACCTTTCGTCTTCCAGGATGATAACTCCATTTGAACATTATTTTAGTCAGGTTACTTGAATATATAACCAATGAACAAATAACTTGACTAAAATATTGTTTAAATAGAGTTTTGATCATGGAAGACGAAAGGTCACAAGGTGTGACCTTTCGTCTTCCAGGATGATAACTCAATTTGAAAATTATTTTAGTCAGGTTACTTGAATATATAACCAATGAACAAGTAACTTGACTAAAATATTGTTTAAATCGAGTTTTGATCCTGGAAGATGAAAGGTCACAAGGTGTTACCTTTCGTCTTCCAGGATGATAACTCCATTTGAACAATATTTTAGTCAGGTTACTTGAATATATAACCAATGAACAAGTAACTTGACTAAAATATTGTTTAAATAGAGTTTTGATCCTGGAAGACGAAAGGTCACAAGGTGTGACCTTTCGTCTTCCAGGATGATAACTCCGTTTGAACAATATTTTAGTCAGGTTACTTGAATATATAACCAATGAAGAAGTAACTTGACTAAAATATTGTTTAAATAGAGTTTTGATCATGGAAGACGAAAGGTCACAAGGTGTGACCTTTCGTCTTCCAGGATGATAACTCAATTTGAAAATTATTTTAGTCAGGTTACTTGAATATATAACCAATGAACAAATAACTTGACTAAAATATTGTTTAAATAGAGTTTTGATCCTGGAAGACGAAAGGTCACAAGGTGTGACCTTTCGTCTTCCAGGATGATAACTCCGTTTGAACAATATTTTAGTCAGGTTACTTGAATATATAACCAATGAAGAAGTAACTTGACTAAAATATTGTTTAGATAGAGTTTTGATCCTGGAAGACGAAAGGTCACAAGGTGTGACCTTTCGTCTTCCAGGATGATAACTCAATTTGAAAATTATTTTAGTCAGGTTACTTGAATATATAACAAATGAACAAGTAACTTGACTAAAATCTTGTTTAAATAGAGTTTTGATCCTGGAAGACGAAAGGTCACAAGGTGTGACCTTTCGTCTTCCAGGATGATAACTCCATTTGAACATTATTTTAGTCAGGTTACTTGAATATATAACCAATGAACAAATAACTTGACTAAAATATTGTTTAAATAGAGTTTTGATCCTGGAAGACGAAAGGTCACAAGGTGTGACCTTTCGTCTTCCAGGATGATAACTCCATTTGAACATTATTTTAGTCAGGTTACTTGAATATATAACCAATGAACAAATAACTTGACTAAAATATTGTTTAAATAGAGTTTTGATCATGGAAGACGAAAGGTCACAAGGTGTGACCTTTCGTCTTCCAGGATGATAACTCAATTTGAAAATTATTTTAGTCAGGTTACTTGAATATATAACCAATGAACAAGTAACTTGACTAAAATATTGTTTAAATCGAGTTTTGATCCTGGAAGATGAAAGGTCACAAGGTGTTACCTTTCGTCTTCCAGGATGATAACTCCATTTGAACAATATTTTAGTCAGGTTACTTGAATATATAACCAATGAACAAGTAACTTGACTAAAATATTGTTTAGATAGAGTTTTGATCCTGGAAGACGAAAGGTCACAAGGTGTGACCTTTCGTCTTCCAGGATGATAACTCAATTTGAAAATTATTTTAGTCAGGTTACTTGAATATATAACAAATGAACAAGTAACTTGACTAAAATCTTGTTTAAATAGAGTTTTGATCCTGGAAGAGTGTGACCTTTCGTCTTCCAGGATGATAACTCCATTTGAACATTATTTTAGTCAGGTTACTTGAATATATAACCAATGAACAAATAACTTGACTAAAATATTGTTTAAATAGAGTTTTGATCCTGGAAGACGAAAGGTCACAAGGTGTGACCTTTCGTCTTCCAGGATGATAACTCCATTTGAACATTATTTTAGTCAGGTTACTTGAATATATAACCAATGAACAAATAACTTGACTAAAATATTGTTTAAATAGAGTTTTGATCATGGAAGACGAAAGGTCACAAGGTGTGACCTTTCGTCTTCCAGGATGATAACTCAATTTGAAAATTATTTTAGTCAGGTTACTTGAATATATAACCAATGAACAAGTAACTTGACTAAAATATTGTTTAAATCGAGTTTTGATCCTGGAAGATGAAAGGTCACAAGGTGTTACCTTTCGTCTTCCAGGATGATAACTCCATTTGAACAATATTTTAGTCAGGTTACTTGAATATATAACCAATGAACAAGTAACTTGACTAAAATATTGTTTAAATAGAGTTTTGATCCTGGAAGACGAAAGGTCACAAGGTGTGACCTTTCGTCTTCCAGGATGATAACTCCGTTTGAACAATATTTTAGTCAGGTTACTTGAATATATAACCAATGAAGAAGTAACTTGACTAAAATATTGTTTAAATAGAGTTTTGATCATGGAAGACGAAAGGTCACAAGGTGTGACCTTTCGTCTTCCAGGATGATAACTCAATTTGAAAATTATTTTAGTCAGGTTACTTGAATATATAACCAATGAACAAATAACTTGACTAAAATATTGTTTAAATAGAGTTTTGATCCTGGAAGACGAAAGGTCACAAGGTGTGACCTTTCGTCTTCCAGGATGATAACTCCGTTTGAACAATATTTTAGTCAGGTTACTTGAATATATAACCAATGAAGAAGTAACTTGACTAAAATATTGTTTAGATAGAGTTTTGATCCTGGAAGACGAAAGGTCACAAGGTGTGACCTTTCGTCTTCCAGGATGATAACTCAATTTGAAAATTATTTTAGTCAGGTTACTTGAATATATAACAAATGAACAAGTAACTTGACTAAAATCTTGTTTAAATAGAGTTTTGATCCTGGAAGACGAAAGGTCACAAGGTGTGACCTTTCGTCTTCCAGGATGATAACTCCATTTGAACATTATTTTAGTCAGGTTACTTGAATATATAACCAATGAACAAATAACTTGACTAAAATATTGTTTAAATAGAGTTTTGATCCTGGAAGACGAAAGGTCACAAGGTGTGACCTTTCGTCTTCCAGGATGATAACTCCATTTGAACATTATTTTAGTCAGGTTACTTGAATATATAACCAATGAACAAATAACTTGACTAAAATATTGTTTAAATAGAGTTTTGATCATGGAAGACGAAAGGTCACAAGGTGTGACCTTTCGTCTTCCAGGATGATAACTCAATTTGAAAATTATTTTAGTCAGGTTACTTGAATATATAACCAATGAACAAGTAACTTGACTAAAATATTGTTTAAATCGAGTTTTGATCCTGGAAGAGGAAAGGTCACAAGGTGTTACCTTTCGTCTTCCAGGATGATAACTCCATTTGAACAATATTTTAGTCAGGTTACTTGAATATATAACCAATGAACAAGTAACTTGACTAAAATATTGTTTAAATAGAGTTTTGATCCTGGAAGACGAAAGGTCACAAGGTGTGACCTTTCGTCTTCCAGGATGATAACTCCGTTTGAACAATATTTTAGTCAGGTTACTTGAATATATAACCAATGAAGAAGTAACTTGACTAAAATATTGTTTAAATAGAGTTTTGATCCTGGAAGACGAAAGGTCACAAGGTGTGACCTTTCGTCTTCCAGGATGATAACTCAATTTGAAAATTATTTTAGTCAGGTTACTTGAATATATAACCAATGAACAAGTAACTTGACTAAAATATTGTTTAAATAGAGTTTTGATCCTGGAAGACGAAAGGTCACAAGGTGTGACTTTTCGCCTTCCAGTATGATAACTCCATTTGAACATTATTTTAGTTAGGTTACTTGAATATATAACCAATGAACAAATAACTTGACTAAAATATTGTTTAAATAGAGTTTTGATCCCGGAAGATGAAAGGTCACAAGGTGTGACCTTCGTCTTCCAGGATGATAACTCCATTTGAACATTATTTTAGTCAGGTTACTTGAATATATAACCAATGAACAAATAACTTGACTAAAATATTGTTTAAATAGAGTTTTGATCATGGAAGACGAAAGGTTACAAGGTGTGACCTTTCGTCTTCCAGGATGATAACTCAATTTGAAAATTATTTTAGTCAGGTTACTTGAATATATAACCAATGAACAAGTAAATTGACTAAAATATTGTTTAAATAGAGTTTTGATCCTGGAAGATGAAAGATCACAAGGTGCGACCTTTCGTCTTCCAGGATGATAACTCCGTTTGAACAATATTTTAGTCAGGTTACTTGAATATATAACCCATGAAGAAGCAACTTGACTAAAATATTGTTTAAGTAGAGTTTTGATCCTGGAAGACGAAAGGTCACAAGGTGTGACCTTTAGTCTTCCAGGATGATAACTCAATTTGAAAATTATTTTAGTCAGGTTCCTTGAATATATAACCAATGAACAAGTAACTTGACTAAAATATTGTTTAAATAGAGTTTTGATCCTGGAAGACGAAAGGTCACAAGGTGTGACCTTTCGTCTTCCAGGATGATAACTCCGTTTGAACAATATTTTTGTCAGGTTACTTGAATATATAACCAATGAAGAAGTAACTTGACTAACATATTGTTTAAATAGAGTTTTGATCCTGGAAGACGAAAGGTCACAAGGTGTGACCTTTCGTCTTCCAGGATGATAACTCAATTTGAAAATTATTTTAGTCAGGTTACTTGAATATATAACCAATGAACAAGTAACTTGACTAAAATATTGTTTAAATAGAGTTTTGATCCTGGAAGATGAAAGGTCACAAGGTGTGACCTTTCGTCTTCCAGGATGATAACTCCATTTGAACATTATTTTAGTCAGGTTACTTGAATATATAACCAATGAACAAATAACTTGACTAAAATATTGTTTAAATAGAGTTTTGATCCTGGAAGACGAAAGGTCACAAGGTGTGACCTTACGTCTTCCAGGATGATAACTCCGTTTGAACAATATTTTAGTCAGGTTACTTGAATATATAACCAATGAAGAAGTAACTTGACTAAAATATTGTTTAAATAGAGTTTTGATCCTGGAAGACGAAAGGTCACAAGGTGTGACCTTTCGTCTTCTAGGATGATAACTCAATTTGAAAATTATTTTAGTCAGGTTACTTGAATATATAACCAATGAACAAGTAACTTGACTAAAATATTGTTTGAATAGAGTTTTGATCCTGGAAGACGAAAGGTCACAAGGTGTGACCTTTCGTCTTCCAGGATGATAACTCCATTTGAACATTATTTTAGTCAGGTTACTTGAATATATAACCAATGAACAAATAACTTGACTAAAATATTGTTTAAATAGAGTTTTGATCCTGGAAGACGAAAGGTCACAAGGTGTGACCTTTCGTCTTCCAGGATGATAACTCAATTTGAAAATTATTTTAGTCAGGTTACTTGAATATATAACCAATGAACAAGTAACTTGACTAAAATCTTGTTTAAATAGAGTTTTGATCCTGGAAGACGAAAGGTCACAAGGTGTGACCTTTCGTCTTTCAGGGTGATAACTCGATTTGAACATTATTTTAGTCAGGTTACTTGAATATATAATCAATGAACAAGTAACTTGACTAAAATATTGTTTAAATAGAGTTTTGATCCTGGAAGACGAAAGGTCACAGGATGATAACTCCATTTGAACATTATTTTAGTCAGGTTACTTGAATATATAACCAATGAACAAATAACTTGACAAAAATATTGTTTAAATAGAGTTTTGATCCTGGAAGACGAAAGGTCACAAGGTGTGACCTTTCGTCTTCCAGGATGATAACTCCGTTTGAACAATATTTTAGTCAGGTTACTTGAATATATAACCAATGAAGAAGTAACTTGACTAAAATATTGTTTAAATAGAGTTTTGATCATGGAAGACGAAAGGTCACAAGGTGTGACCTTTCGTCTTCCAGGATGATGACTCCATTTGAACATTATTTTAGTCAGGTTACTTGAATATATAACCAATGAACAAATAACTTGACTAAAATATTGTTTAAATAGAGTTTTGATCCTGGAAGACGAAAGGTCACAAGGTGTGACCTTTCGTCTTCCAGGATGATAACTCAATTTGAAAATTATTTTAGTCAGGTTACTTGAATATATAACCAATGAACAAGTAACTTGACTAAAATCTTGTTTAAGTAGAGTTTTGATCCTGGAAGACGAAAGGTCACAAGGTGTGACCTTTCGTCTTCCAGGATGATAACTCCATTTGAACATTATTTTAGTCAGGTTACTTGAATATATAACCAATGAACAAATAACTTGATTAAAATATTGTTTAAATAGAGTTTTGATCCTGGAAGACGAAAGGTCACAAGGTGTGACCTTTCGTCTTCCAGGATGATAACTCCATTTGAACATTATTTTAGTCAGGTTACTTGAATATATAACCAATGAACAAGTAACGTGACTAAAATATTGTTTGAATAGAGTTTTGATCCTGGAAGACGAAAGGTCACAAGGTGTGACCTTTCGTCTTCCAGGATGATGACTCCATTTGAACATTATTTTAGTCAGGTTACTTGAATATATAACCAATGAACAAATAACTTGACTAAAATATTGTTTAAATAGAGTTTTGATCCTGGAAGACGAAAGGTCACAAGGTGTGACCTTTCGTCTTCCAGGATGATAACTCAATTTGAAAATTATTTTAGTCAGGTTACTTGAATATATAACCAATGAACAAGTAACTTGACTAAAATCTTGTTTAAATAGAGTTTTGATCCTGGAAGACGAAAGGTCACAAGGTGTGACCTTTCGTCTTTCAGGGTGATAACTCGATTTGAACATTATTTTAGTCAGGTTACTTGAATATATAACCAATGAACAAGTAACTTGACTAAAATATTGTTTAAATAGAGTTTTGATCCTGGAAGACGAAAGGTCACAGGATGATAACTCCATTTGAACATTATTTTAGTCAGGTTACTTGAATATATAACCAATGAACAAATAACTTAACAAAAATATTGTTTAAATAGAGTTTTGATCCTGGAAGACGAAAGGTCACAAGGTGTGACCTTTCGTCTTCCAGGATGATAACTCCGTTTGAACAATATTTTAGTCAGGTTACTTGAATATATAACCAATGAAGAAGTAACTTGACTAAAATATTGTTTAAATAGAGTTTTGATCATGGAAGACGAAAGGTCACAAGGTGTGACCTTTCGTCTTCCAGGATGATAACTCAATTTGAAAATTATTTTAGTCAGGTTACTTGAATATATAACCAATGAACAAATAACTTGACTAAAATATTGTTTAAATAGAGTTTTGATCCTGGAAGACGAAAGGTCACAAAGTGTGACCTTTCGTCTTCCAGGATGATAACTCCGTTTGAACAATATTTTAGTCAGGTTACTTGAATATATAACCAATGAAGAAGTAACTTGACTAAAATATTGTTTAGATAGAGTTTTGATCCTGGAAGACGAAAGGTCACAAGGTGTGACCTTTCGTCTTCCAGGATGATAACTCAATTTGAAAATTATTTTAGTCAGGTTACTTGAATATATAACAAATGAACAAGTAACTTGACTAAAATCTTGTTTAAATAGAGTTTTGATCCTGGAAGACGAAAGGTCACAAGGTGTGACCTTTCGTCTTCCAGGATGATAACTCCATTTGAACATTATTTTAGTCAGGTTACTTGAATATATAACCAATGAACAAATAACTTGATTAAAATATTGTTTAAATAGAGTTTTGATCCTGGAAGACGAAAGGTCACAAGGTGTGACCTTTCGTCTTCCAGGATGATAACTCCATTTGAACATTATTTTAGTCAGGTTACTTGAATATATAACCAATGAACAAATAACTTGACTAAAATATTGTTTAAATAGAGTTTTGATCCTGGAAGACGAAAGGTCTCAAGGTGTGACCTTTCGTCTTCCAGGATGATAACTCAATTTGAAAATTATTTTAGTCAGGTTACTTGAATATATAACCAATGAACAAGTAACTTGACTAAAATCTTGTTTAAATAGAGTTTTGATCCTGGAAGACGAAAGGTCACAAGGTGTGACCTTTCGTCTTTCAGGGTGATAACTCGATTTGAACATTATTTTAGTCAGGTTACTTGAATATATAACCAATGAACAGGTAACTTGACTAAAATATTGTTTAAATAGAGTTTTGATCCTGGAAGACGAAAGGTCACAGGATGATAACTCCATTTGAACATTATTTTAGTCAGGTTACTTGAATATATAACCAATGAACAAATAACTTGACAAAAATATTGTTTAAATAGAGTTTTGATCCTGGAAGACGAAAGGTCACAAGGTGTGACCTTTCGTCTTCCAGGATGATAACTCCGTTTGAACAATATTTTAGTCAGGTTACTTGAATATATAACCAATGAAGAAGTAACTTGACTAAAATATTGTTTAAATAGAGTTTTGATCATGGAAGACGAAAGGTCACAAGGTGTGACCTTTCGTCTTCCAGGATGATAACTCAATTTGAAAATTATTTTAGTCAGGTTACTTGAATATATAACCAATGAACAAATAACTTGACTAAAATATTGTTTAAATAGAGTTTTGATCCTGGAAGACGAAAGGTCACAAGGTGTGACCTTTCGTCTTCCAGGATGATAACTCCGTTTGAACAATATTTTAGTCAGGTTACTTGAATATATAACCAATGAAGAAGTAACTTGACTAAAATATTGTTTAGATAGAGTTTTGATCCTGGAAGACGAAAGGTCACAAGGTGTGACCTTTCGTCTTCCAGGATGATAACTCAATTTGAAAATTATTTTAGTCAGGTTACTTGAATATATAACCAATGAACAAGTAACTTGACTAAAATCTTGTTTAAGTAGAGTTTTGATCCTGGAAGACGAAAGGTCACAAGGTGTGACCTTTCGTCTTCCAGGATGATAACTCCATTTGAACATTATTTTAGTCAGGTTACTTGAATATATAACCAATGAACAAATAACTTGATTAAAATATTGTTTAAATAGAGTTTTGATCCTGGAAGACGAAAGGTCACAAGGTGTGACCTTTCGTCTTCCAGGATGATAACTCCATTTGAACATTATTTTAGTCAGGTTACTTGAATATATAACCAATGAACAAGTAACGTGACTAAAATATTGTTTGAATAGAGTTTTGATCCTGGAAGACGAAAGGTCACAAGGTGTGACCTTTCGTCTTCCAGGATGATGACTCCATTTGAACATTATTTTAGTCAGGTTACTTGAATATATAACCAATGAACAAATAACTTGACTAAAATATTGTTTAAATAGAGTTTTGATCCTGGAAGACGAAAGGTCACAAGGTGTGACCTTTCGTCTTCCAGGATGATAACTCAATTTGAAAATTATTTTAGTCAGGTTACTTGAATATATAACCAATGAACAAGTAACTTGACTAAAATCTTGTTTAAGTAGAGTTTTGATCCTGGAAGACGAAAGGTCACAAGGTGTGACCTTTCGTCTTCCAGGATGATAACTCCATTTGAACATTATTTTAGTCAGGTTACTTGAATATATAACCAATGAACAAATAACTTGATTAAAATATTGTTTAAATAGAGTTTTGATCCTGGAAGACGAAAGGTCACAAGGTGTGACCTTTCGTCTTCCAGGATGATAACTCCATTTGAACATTATTTTAGTCAGGTTACTTGAATATATAACCAATGAACAAGTAACGTGACTAAAATATTGTTTGAATAGAGTTTTGATCCTGGAAGACGAAAGGTCACAAGGTGTGACCTTTCGTCTTCCAGGATGATGACTCCATTTGAACATTATTTTAGTCAGGTTACTTGAATATATAACCAATGAACAAATAACTTGACTAAAATATTGTTTAAATAGAGTTTTGATCCTGGAAGACGAAAGGTCACAAGGTGTGACCTTTCGTCTTCCAGGATGATAACTCAATTTGAAAATTATTTTAGTCAGGTTACTTGAATATATAACCAATGAACAAGTAACTTGACTAAAATCTTGTTTAAATAGAGTTTTGATCCTGGAAGACGAAAGGTCACAAGGTGTGACCTTTCGTCTTTCAGGGTGATAACTCGATTTGAACATTATTTTAGTCAGGTTACTTGAATATATAACCAATGAACAAGTAACTTGACTAAAATATTGTTTAAATAGAGTTTTGATCCTGGAAGACGAAAGGTCACAAGGTGTGACCTTTCGTCTTCCAGGATGATAACTCCATTTGAACATTATTTTAGTCAGGTTACTTGAATATATAACCAATGAACAAGTAACTTGACTAAAATCTTGTTTGAATAGAGTTTTGATCCTGTAAGACGAAAGGTCACAAGGTGTGACCTTTCGTCTTCCAGGGTGATAACTCGATTTGAACATTATTTTAGTCAGGTTACTTGAATATATAACCAATGAACAAGTAACTTGACTAAAATATTGTTTAAATAGAGTTTTGATCCTGGAAGACGAAAGGTCACAAGGTGTGACCTTTCGTCTTCCAGGATGATAACTCCATTTGAACATTATTTTAGTCAGGTTACTTGAATATATAACCAATGAAGAAGTAACTTGACTAAAATATTGTTTAAATAGAGTTTTGATCCTGGAAGACGAAAGGTCACAAGGTGTGACCTTTCGACTTCCAGGATGATAACTCAATTTGAAATTATTTTAGTCAGGTTACTTGAATATATAACCAATGAACAAGTAACTTGACTAAAATATTGTTTAAATAAAGTTTTGATCTTGGAAGATGAAAGGTCACAAGGTGTGACCTTTCGTCTTCCAGGATGATAACTCCATTTGAACATTATTTTAGTCAGGTTACTTGAATATATAACCAATGAACAAATAACTTGACTAAAATATTGTTTAAATAGAGTTTTGATCCTGGAAGACGAAAGGTCACAAGGTGTGACCTTTCGTCTTCCAGGATGATAACTCCATTTGAACATTATTTTAGTCAGGTTACTTGAATATATAACCAATGAACAAATAACTTGACTAAAATATTGTTTAAATAGAGTTTTGATCCTGGAAGATGAAAGGTCACAAGGTGTGACCTTTCGTCTTCCAGGATGATAACTCCGTTTGAACAATATTTTAGTCAGGTTACTTGAATATATAACCCATGAAGAAGCAACTTGACTAAAATATTGTTTAAATAGAGTTTTGATCCTGGAAGACGAAAGGTCACAAGGTGTGACCTTTAGTCTTCCAGGATGATAACTCAATTTGAAAATTATTTTAGTCAGGTTACTTGAATATATAACCAATGAACAAGTAACTTGACTAAAATATTGTTTAAATAGAGTTTTGATCCTGGAAGACGAAAGGTCACAAGGTGTGACCTTTCGTCTTCCAGGATGATAACTCCGTTTGAACAATATTTTTGTCAGGTTACTTGAATATATAACCAATGAAGAAGTAACTTGACTAAAATATTGTTTAAATAGAGTTTTGATCCTGGAAGACGAAAGGTCACAAGGTGTGACCTTTCGTCTTCCAGGATGATAACTCAATTTGAAAATTATTTTAGTCAGGTTACTTGAATATATAACCAATGAACAAGTAACTTGACTAAAATATTGTTTAAATAGAGTTTTGATCCTGGAAGAGGAAAGGTCACAAGGTGTGACCTTTCGTCTTCCAGGATGATAACTCCATTTGAACATTATTTTAGTCAGGTTACTTGAATATATAACCAATGAACAAATAACTTGACTAAAATATTGTTTAAATAGAGTTTTGATCCTGGAAGACGAAAGGTCACAAGGTGTGACCTTTCGTCTTCCAGGATGATAACTCAATTTGAAAATTATTTTAGTCAGGTTACTTGAATATATAACCAATGAACAAGTAACTTGACTAAAATCTTGTTTAAGTAGAGTTTTGATCCTGGAAGACGAAAGGTCACAAGGTGTGACCTTTCGTCTTCCAGGATGATAACTCCATTTGAACATTATTTTAGTCAGGTTACTTGAATATATAACCAATGAACAAATAACTTGATTAAAATATTGTTTAAATAGAGTTTTGATCCTGGAAGACGAAAGGTCACAAGGTGTGACCTTTCGTCTTCCAGGATGATAACTCCATTTGAACATTATTTTAGTCAGGTTACTTGAATATATAACCAATGAACAAGTAACGTGACTAAAATATTGTTTGAATAGAGTTTTGATCCTGGAAGACGAAAGGTCACAAGGTGTGACCTTTCGTCTTCCAGGATGATGACTCCATTTGAACATTATTTTAGTCAGGTTACTTGAATATATAACCAATGAACAAATAACTTGACTAAAATATTGTTTAAATAGAGTTTTGATCCTGGAAGACGAAAGGTCACAAGGTGTGACCTTTCGTCTTCCAGGATGATAACTCAATTTGAAAATTATTTTAGTCAGGTTACTTGAATATATAACCAATGAACAAGTAACTTGACTAAAATCTTGTTTAAATAGAGTTTTGATCCTGGAAGACGAAAGGTCACAAGGTGTGACCTTTCGTCTTTCAGGGTGATAACTCGATTTGAACATTATTTTAGTCAGGTTACTTGAATATATAACCAATGAACAAGTAACTTGACTAAAATATTGTTTAAATAGAGTTTTGATCCTGGAAGACGAAAGGTCACAAGGTGTGACCTTTCGTCTTCCAGGATGATAACTCCATTTGAACATTATTTTAGTCAGGTTACTTGAATATATAACCAATGAACAAGTAACTTGACTAAAATCTTGTTTGAATAGAGTTTTGATCCTGTAAGACGAAAGGTCACAAGGTGTGACCTTTCGTCTTCCAGGGTGATAACTCGATTTGAACATTATTTTAGTCAGGTTACTTGAATATATAACCAATGAACAAGTAACTTGACTAAAATATTGTTTAAATAGAGTTTTGATCCTGGAAGACGAAAGGTCACAAGGTGTGACCTTTCGTCTTCCAGGATGATAACTCCATTTGAACATTATTTTAGTCAGGTTACTTGAATATATAACCAATGAAGAAGTAACTTGACTAAAATATTGTTTAAATAGAGTTTTGATCCTGGAAGACGAAAGGTCACAAGGTGTGACCTTTCGACTTCCAGGATGATAACTCAATTTGAAATTATTTTAGTCAGGTTACTTGAATATATAACCAATGAACAAGTAACTTGACTAAAATATTGTTTAAATAAAGTTTTGATCTTGGAAGATGAAAGGTCACAAGGTGTGACCTTTCGTCTTCCAGGATGATAACTCCATTTGAACATTATTTTAGTCAGGTTACTTGAATATATAACCAATGAACAAATAACTTGACTAAAATATTGTTTAAATAGAGTTTTGATCCTGGAAGACGAAAGGTCACAAGGTGTGACCTTTCGTCTTCCAGGATGATAACTCCATTTGAACATTATTTTAGTCAGGTTACTTGAATATATAACCAATGAACAAATAACTTGACTAAAATATTGTTTAAATAGAGTTTTGATCCTGGAAGATGAAAGGTCACAAGGTGTGACCTTTCGTCTTCCAGGATGATAACTCAATTTGAAAATTATTTTAGTCAGGTTACTTGAATATATAACCAATGAACAAGTAACTTGACTAAAATCTTGTTTAAATAGAGTTTTGATCCTGGAAGACGAAAGGTCACAAGGTGTGACCTTTCGTCTTTCAGGGTGATAACTCGATTTGAACATTATTTTAGTCAGGTTACTTGAATATATAACCAATGAACAAGTAACTTGACTAAAATATTGTTTAAATAGAGTTTTGATCCTGGAAGACGAAAGGTCACAAGGTGTGACCTTTCGTCTTCCAGGATGATAACTCCATTTGAACATTATTTTAGTCAGGTTACTTGAATATATAACCAATGAACAAGTAACTTGACTAAAATCTTGTTTGAATAGAGTTTTGATCCTGTAAGACGAAAGGTCACAAGGTGTGACCTTTCGTCTTCCAGGGTGATAACTCGATTTGAACATTATTTTAGTCAGGTTACTTGAATATATAACCAATGAACAAGTAACTTGACTAAAATATTGTTTAAATAGAGTTTTGATCCTGGAAGACGAAAGGTCACAAGGTGTGACCTTTTGTCTTCCAGGATGATAACTCCATTTGAACATTATTTTAGTCAGGTTACTTGAATATATAACCAATGAAGAAGTAACTTGACTAAAATATTGTTTAAATAGAGTTTTGATCCTGGAAGACGAAAGGTCACAAGGTGTGACCTTTCGACTTCCAGGATGATAACTCAATTTGAAATTATTTTAGTCAGGTTACTTGAATATATAACCAATGAACAAGTAACTTGACTAAAATATTGTTTAAATAAAGTTTTGATCTTGGAAGATGAAAGGTCACAAGGTGTGACCTTTCGTCTTCCAGGATGATAACTCCATTTGAACATTATTTTAGTCAGGTTACTTGAATATATAACCAATGAACAAATAACTTGACTAAAATATTGTTTAAATAGAGTTTTGATCCTGGAAGACGAAAGGTCACAAGGTGTGACCTTTCGTCTTCCAGGATGATAACTCCATTTGAACATTATTTTAGTCAGGTTACTTGAATATATAACCAATGAACAAATAACTTGACTAAAATATTGTTTAAATAGAGTTTTGATCCTGGAAGATGAAAGGTCACAAGGTGTGACCTTTCGTCTTCCAGGATGATAACTCCGTTTGAACAATATTTTAGTCAGGTTACTTGAATATATAACCCATGAAGAAGCAACTTGACTAAAATATTGTTTAAATAGAGTTTTGATCCTGGAAGACGAAAGGTCACAAGGTGTGACCTTTAGTCTTCCAGGATGATAACTCAATTTGAAAATTATTTTAGTCAGGTTACTTGAATATATAACCAATGAACAAGTAACTTGACTAAAATATTGTTTAAATAGAGTTTTGATCCTGGAAGACGAAAGGTCACAAGGTGTGACCTTTCGTCTTCCAGGATGATAACTCCGTTTGAACAATATTTTTGTCAGGTTACTTGAATATATAACCAATGAAGAAGTAACTTGACTAAAATATTGTTTAAATAGAGTTTTGATCCTGGAAGACGAAAGGTCACAAGGTGTGACCTTTCGTCTTCCAGGATGATAACTCAATTTGAAAATTATTTTAGTCAGGTTACTTGAATATATAACCAATGAACAAGTAACTTGACTAAAATATTGTTTAAATAGAGTTTTGATCCTGGAAGATGAAAGGTCACAAGGTGTGACCTTTCGTCTTCCAGGATGATAACTCCATTTGAACATTATTTTAGTCAGGTTACTTGAATATATAACCAATGAACAAATAACTTGACTAAAATATTGTTTAAATAGAGTTTTGATCCTGGAAGACGAAAGGTCACAAGGTGTGACCTTACGTCTTCCAGGATGATAACTCCGTTTGAACAATATTTTAGTCAGGTTACTTGAATATATAACCAATGAAGAAGTAACTTGACTAAAATATTGTTTAAATAGAGTTTTGATCCTGGAAGACGAAAGGTCACAAGGTGTGACCTTTCGTCTTCTAGGATGATAACTCAATTTGAAAATTATTTTAGTCAGGTTACTTGAATATATAACCAATGAACAAGTAACTTGACTAAAATATTGTTTGAATAGAGTTTTGATCCTGGAAGACGAAAGGTCACAAGGTGTGACCTTTCGTCTTCCAGGATGATAACTCCATTTGAACATTATTTTAGTTAGGTTACTTGAATATATAACCAATGAACAAATAACTTGACTAAAATATTGTTTAAATAGAGTTTTGATCCTGGAAGACGAAAGGTCACAAGGTGTGACCTTTCGTCTTCCAGGATGATAACTCAATTTGAAAATTATTTTAGTCAGGTTCCTTGAATATATAACCAATGAACAAGTAACTTGACTAAAATCTTGTTTAAATAGAGTTTTGATCCTGGAAGACGAAAGGTCACAAGGTGTGACCTTTCGTCTTTCAGGGTGATAACTCGATTTGAACATTATTTTAGTCAGGTAACTTGAATATATAACCAATGAACAAGTAACTTGACTAAAATATTGTTTAAATAGAGTTTTGATCCTGGAAGACGAAAGGTCACAGGATGATAACTCCATTTGAACATTATTTTAGTCAGGTTACTTGAATATATAACCAATGAACAAATAACTTGACAAAAATATTGTTTAAATAGAGTTTTGATCCTGGAAGACGAAAGGTCACAAGGTGTGACCTTTCGTCTTCCAGGATGATAACTCCGTTTGAACAATATTTTAGTCAGGTTACTTGAATATATAACCAATGAAGAAGTAACTTGACTAAAATATTGTTTAAATAGAGTTTTGATCATGGAAGACGAAAGGTCACAAGGTGTGACCTTTCGTCTTCCAGGATGATAACTCAATTTGAAAATTATTTTAGTCAGGTTACTTGAATATATAACCAATGAACAAATAACTTGACTAAAATATTGTTTAAATAGAGTTTTGATCCTGGAAGACGAAAGGTCACAAGGTGTGACCTTTCGTCTTCCAGGATGATAACTCCGTTTGAACAATATTTTTGTCAGGTTACTTGAATATATAACCAATGAAGAAGTAACTTGACTAAAATATTGTTTAAATAGAGTTTTGATCCTGGAAGACGAAAGGTCACAAGGTGTGACCTTTCGTCTTCCAGGATGATAACTCAATTTGAAAATTATTTTAGTCAGGTTACTTGAATATATAACCAATGAACAAGTAACTTGACTAAAATATTGTTTAAATAGAGTTTTGATCCTGGAAGATGAAAGGTCACAAGGTGTGACCTTTCGTCTTCCAGGATGATAACTCCATTTGAACATTATTTTAGTCAGGTTACTTGAATATATAACCAATGAACAAATAACTTGACTAAAATATTGTTTAAATAGAGTTTTGATCCTGGAAGACGAAAGGTCACAAGGTGTGACCTTACGTCTTCCAGGATGATAACTCCGTTTGAACAATATTTTAGTCAGGTTACTTGAATATATAACCAATGAACAAGTAACTTGACTAAAATATTGTTTGAATAGAGTTTTGATCCTGGAAGACGAAAGGTCACAAGGTGTGACCTTTCGTCTTCCAGGATGATAACTCCATTTGAACATTATTTTAGTTAGGTTACTTGAATATATAACCAATGAACAAATAACTTGACTAAAATATTGTTTAAATAGAGTTTTGATCCTGGAAGACGAAAGGTCACAAGGTGTGACCTTTCGTCTTCCAGGATGATAACTCAATTTGAAAATTATTTTAGTCAGGTTACTTGAATATATAACCAATGAACAAGTAACTTGACTAAAATCTTGTTTAAATAGAGTTTTGATCCTGGAAGACGAAAGGTCACAAGGTGTGACCTTTCGTCTTTCAGGGTGATAACTCGATTTGAACATTATTTTAGTCAGGTAACTTGAATATATAACCAATGAACAAGTAACTTGACTAAAATATTGTTTAAATAGAGTTTTGATCCTGGAAGACGAAAGGTCACAGGATGATAACTCCATTTGAACATTATTTTAGTCAGGTTACTTGAATATATAACCAATGAACAAATAACTTGACAAAAATATTGTTTAAATAGAGTTTTGATCCTGGAAGACGAAAGGTCACAAGGTGTGACCTTTCGTCTTCCAGGATGATAACTCCGTTTGAACAATATTTTAGTCAGGTTACTTGAATATATAACCAATGAAGAAGTAACTTGACTAAAATATTGTTTAAATAGAGTTTTGATCATGGAAGACGAAAGGTCACAAGGTGTGACCTTTCGTCTTCCAGGATGATAACTCAATTTGAAAATTATTTTAGTCAGGTTACTTGAATATATAACCAATGAACAAATAACTTGACTAAAATATTGTTTAAATAGAGTTTTGATCCTGGAAGACGAAAGGTCACAAGGTGTGACCTTTCGTCTTCCAGGATGATAACTCCGTTTGAACAATATTTTAGTCAGGTTACTTGAATATATAACCAATGAAGAAGTAACTTGACTAAAATATTGTTTAAATAGAGTTTTGATCATGGAAGACGAAAGGTCACAAGGTGTGACCTTTCGTCTTCCAGGATGATAACTCAATTTGAAAATTATTTTAGTCAGGTTACTTGAATATATAACCAATGAACAAATAACTTGACTAAAATATTGTTTAAATAGAGTTTTGATCCTGGAAGACGAAAGGTCACAAGGTGTGACCTTTCGTCTTCCAGGATGATAACTCCGTTTGAACAATATTTTTGTCAGGTTACTTGAATATATAACCAATGAAGAAGTAACTTGACTAAAATATTGTTTAAATAGAGTTTTGATCCTGGAAGACGAAAGGTCACAAGGTGTGACCTTTCGTCTTCCAGGATGATAACTCAATTTGAAAATTATTTTAGTCAGGTTACTTGAATATATAACCAATGAACAAGTAACTTGACTAAAATATTGTTTAAATAGAGTTTTGATCCTGGAAGATGAAAGGTCACAAGGTGTGACCTTTCGTCTTCCAGGATGATAACTCCATTTGAACATTATTTTAGTCAGGTTACTTGAATATATAACCAATGAACAAATAACTTGACTAAAATATTGTTTAAATAGAGTTTTGATCCTGGAAGACGAAAGGTCACAAGGTGTGACCTTACGTCTTCCAGGATGATAACTCCGTTTGAACAATATTTTAGTCAGGTTACTTGAATATATAACCAATGAAGAAGTAACTTGACTAAAATATTGTTTAAATAGAGTTTTGATCCTGGAAGACGAAAGGTCACAAGGTGTGACCTTTCGTCTTCTAGGATGATAACTCAATTTGAAAATTATTTTAGTCAGGTTACTTGAATATATAACCAATGAACAAATAACTTGACTAAAATATTGTTTAAATAGAGTTTTGATCCTGGAAGACGAAAGGTCACAAGGTGTGACCTTTCGTCTTCCAGGATGATAACTCAATTTGAAAATTATTTTAGTCAGGTTACTTGAATATATAACCAATGAACAAGTAACTTGACTAAAATCTTGTTTAAATAGAGTTTTGATCCTGGAAGACGAAAGGTCACAAGGTGTGACCTTTCGTCTTTCAGGGTGATAACTCGATTTGAACATTATTTTAGTCAGGTAACTTGAATATATAACCAATGAACAAGTAACTTGACTAAAATATTGTTTAAATAGAGTTTTGATCCTGGAAGACGAAAGGTCACAGGATGATAACTCCATTTGAACATTATTTTAGTCAGGTTACTTGAATATATAACCAATGAACAAATAACTTGACAAAAATATTGTTTAAATAGAGTTTTGATCCTGGAAGACGAAAGGTCACAAGGTGTGACCTTTCGTCTTCCAGGATGATAACTCCGTTTGAACAATATTTTAGTCAGGTTACTTGAATATATAACCAATGAAGAAGTAACTTGACTAAAATATTGTTTAAATAGAGTTTTGATCCTGGAAGACGAAAGGTCACAAGGTGTGACCTTACGTCTTCCAGGATGATAACTCCGTTTGAACAATATTTTAGTCAGGTTACTTGAATATATAACCAATGAAGAAGTAACTTGACTAAAATATTGTTTAAATAGAGTTTTGATCCTGGAAGACGAAAGGTCACAAGGTGTGACCTTTCGTCTTCTAGGATGATAACTCAATTTGAAAATTATTTTAGTCAGGTTACTTGAATATATAACTAATGAACAAGTAACTTGACTAAAATATTGTTTGAACAGAGTTTTGATCCTGGAAGACGAAAGGTCACAAGGTGTGACCTTTTGTCTTCCAGGATGATAACTCCATTTGAACATTATTTTAGTTAGGTTACTTGAATATATAACCAATGAACAAATAACTTGACTAAAATATTGTTTAAATAGAGTTTTGATCCTGGAAGACGAAAGGTCACAAGGTGTGACCTTTCGTCTTCCAGGATGATAACTCAATTTGAAAATTATTTTAGTCAGGTTACTTGAATATATAACCAATGAACAAGTAACTTGACTAAAATCTTGTTTAAATAGAGTTTTGATCCTGGAAGACGAAAGGTCACAAGGTGTGACCTTTCGTCTTTCAGGGTGATAACTCGATTTGAACATTATTTTAGTCAGGTAACTTGAATATATAACCAATGAACAAGTAACTTGACTAAAATATTGTTTAAATAGAGTTTTGATCCTGGAAGACGAAAGGTCACAGGATGATAACTCCATTTGAACATTATTTTAGTCAGGTTACTTGAATATATAACCAATGAACAAATAACTTGACAAAAATATTGTTTAAATAGAGTTTTGATCCTGGAAGACGAAAGGTCACAAGGTGTGACCTTTCGTCTTCCAGGATGATAACTCCGTTTGAACAATATTTTAGTCAGGTTACTTGAATATATAACCAATGAAGAAGTAACTTGACTAAAATATTGTTTAAATAGAGTTTTGATCATGGAAGACGAAAGGTCACAAGGTGTGACCTTTCGTCTTCCAGGATGATAACTCAATTTGAAAATTATTTTAGTCAGGTTACTTGAATATATAACCAATGAACAAATAACTTGACTAAAATATTGTTTAAATAGAGTTTTGATCCTGGAAGACGAAAGGTCACAAGGTGTGACCTTTCGTCTTCCAGGATGATAACTCCGTTTGAACAATATTTTAGTCAGGTTACTTGAATATATAACCAATGAAGAAGTAACTTGACTAAAATATTGTTTAGATAGAGTTTTGATCCTGGAAGACGAAAGGTCACAAGGTGTGACCTTTCGTCTTCCAGGATGATAACTCAATTTGAAAATTATTTTAGTCAGGTTACTTGAATATATAACAAATGAACAAGTAACTTGACTAAAATCTTGTTTAAATAGAGTTTTGATCCTGGAAGACGAAAGGTCACAAGGTGTGACCTTTCGTCTTCCAGGATGATAACTCCATTTGAACATTATTTTAGTCAGGTTACTTGAATATATAACCAATGAACAAATAACTTGATTAAAATATTGTTTAAATAGAGTTTTGATCCTGGAAGACGAAAGGTCACAAGGTGTGACCTTTCGTCTTCCAGGATGATAACTCCATTTGAACATTATTTTAGTCAGGTTACTTGAATATATAACCAATGAACAAGTAACTTGACTAAAATATTGTTTAAATAGAGTTTTGATCCTGGAAGACGAAAGGTCACAAGGTGTGACCTTTCGTCTTCCAGGATGATAACTCCATTTGAACATTATTTTAGTCAGGTTACTTGAATATATAACCAATGAAGAAGTAACTTGACTAAAATATTGTTTAAATAGAGTTTTGATCCTGGAAGACGAAAGGTCACAAGGTGTGACCTTTCGTCTTCCAGGATGATAACTCAATTTGAAAATTATTTTAGTCAGGTTACTTGAATATATAACCAATGAACAAGTAACTTGACTAAAATCTTGTTTAAATAGAGTTTTGATCCTGGAAGACGAAAGGTCACAAGGTGTGACCTTTCGTCTTTCAGGGTGATAACTCGATTTGAACATTATTTTAGTCAGGTAACTTGAATATATAACCAATGAACAAGTAACTTGACTAAAATATTGTTTAAATAGAGTTTTGATCCTGGAAGACGAAAGGTCACAGGATGATAACTCCATTTGAACATTATTTTAGTCAGGTTACTTGAATATATAACCAATGAACAAATAACTTGACAAAAATATTGTTTAAATAGAGTTTTGATCCTGGAAGACGAAAGGTCACAAGGTGTGACCTTTCGTCTTCCAGGATGATAACTCCGTTTGAACAATATTTTAGTCAGGTTACTTGAATATATAACCAATGAAGAAGTAACTTGACTAAAATATTGTTTAAATAGAGTTTTGATCATGGAAGACGAAAGGTCACAAGGTGTGACCTTTCGTCTTCCAGGATGATAACTCAATTTGAAAATTATTTTAGTCAGGTTACTTGAATATATAACCAATGAACAAATAACTTGACTAAAATATTGTTTAAATAGAGTTTTGATCCTGGAAGACGAAAGGTCACAAGGTGTGACCTTTCGTCTTCCAGGATGATAACTCCGTTTGAACAATATTTTAGTCAGGTTACTTGAATATATAACCAATGAAGAAGTAACTTGACTAAAATATTGTTTAGATAGAGTTTTGATCCTGGAAGACGAAAGGTCACAAGGTGTGACCTTTCGTCTTCCAGGATGATAACTCAATTTGAAAATTATTTTAGTCAGGTTACTTGAATATATAACAAATGAACAAGTAACTTGACTAAAATCTTGTTTAAATAGAGTTTTGATCCTGGAAGACGAAAGGTCACAAGGTGTGACCTTTCGTCTTCCAGGATGATAACTCCATTTGAACATTATTTTAGTCAGGTTACTTGAATATATAACCAATGAACAAATAACTTGATTAAAATATTGTTTAAATAGAGTTTTGATCCTGGAAGACGAAAGGTCACAAGGTGTGACCTTTCGTCTTCCAGGATGATAACTCCATTTGAACATTATTTTAGTCAGGTTACTTGAATATATAACCAATGAACAAGTAACTTGACTAAAATATTGTTTAAATAGAGTTTTGATCCTGGAAGACGAAAGGTCACAAGGTGTGACCTTTCGTCTTCCAGGATGATAACTCCATTTGAACATTATTTTAGTCAGGTTACTTGAATATATAACCAATGAAGAAGTAACTTGACTAAAATATTGTTTAAATAGAGTTTTGATCCTGGAAGACGAAAGGTCACAAGGTGTGACCTTTCGTCTTCCAGGATGATAACTCAATTTGAAATTATTTTAGTCAGGTTACTTGAATATATAACCAATGAACAAGTAACTTGACTAAAATATTGTTTAAATAAAGTTTTGATCTTGGAAGATGAAAGGTCACAAGGTGTGACCTTTCGTCTTCCAGGATGATAACTCCATTTGAACATTATTTTAGTCAGGTTACTTGAATATATAACCAATGAACAAATAACTTGACTAAAATATTGTTTAAATAGAGTTTTGATCCTGGAAGACGAAAGGTCACAAGGTGTGACCTTTCGTCTTCCAGGATGATAACTCCATTTGAACATTATTTTAGTCAGGTTACTTGAATATATAACCAATGAACAAATAACTTGACTAAAATATTGTTTAAATAGAGTTTTGATCCTGGAAGATGAAAGGTCACAAGGTGTGACCTTTCGTCTTCCAGGATGATAACTCCGTTTGAACAATATTTTAGTCAGGTTACTTGAATATATAACCCATGAAGAAGCAACTTGACTAAAATATTGTTTAAATAGAGTTTTGATCCTGGAAGACGAAAGGTCACAAGGTGTGACCTTTAGTCTTCCAGGATGATAACTCAATTTGAAAATTATTTTAGTCAGGTTACTTGAATATATAACCAATGAACAAGTAACTTGACTAAAATATTGTTTAAATAGAGTTTTGATCCTGGAAGACGAAAGGTCACAAGGTGTGACCTTTCGTCTTCCAGGATGATAACTCCGTTTGAACAATATTTTTGTCAGGTTACTTGAATATATAACCAATGAAGAAGTAACTTGACTAAAATATTGTTTAAATAGAGTTTTGATCTTGGAAGACGAAAGGTCACAAGGTGTGACCTTTCGTCTTCCAGGATGATAACTCAATTTGAAAATTATTTTAGTCAGGTTACTTGAATATATAACCAATGAACAAGTAACTTGACTAAAATCTTGTTTAAATAGAGTTTTGATCCTGGAAGACGAAAGGTCACAAGGTGTGACCTTTCGTCTTTCAGGGTGATAACTCGATTTGAACATTATTTTAGTCAGGTAACTTGAATATATAACCAATGAACAAGTAACTTGACTAAAATATTGTTTAAATAGAGTTTTGATCCTGGAAGACGAAAGGTCACAGGATGATAACTCCATTTGAACATTATTTTAGTCAGGTTACTTGAATATATAACCAATGAACAAATAACTTGACAAAAATATTGTTTAAATAGAGTTTTGATCCTGGAAGACGAAAGGTCACAAGGTGTGACCTTTCGTCTTCCAGGATGATAACTCCGTTTGAACAATATTTTAGTCAGGTTACTTGAATATATAACCAATGAAGAAGTAACTTGACTAAAATATTGTTTAAATAGAGTTTTGATCATGGAAGACGAAAGGTCACAAGGTGTGACCTTTCGTCTTCCAGGATGATAACTCAATTTGAAAATTATTTTAGTCAGGTTACTTGAATATATAACCAATGAACAAATAACTTGACTAAAATATTGTTTAAATAGAGTTTTGATCCTGGAAGACGAAAGGTCACAAGGTGTGACCTTTCGTCTTCCAGGATGATAACTCCGTTTGAACAATATTTTAGTCAGGTTACTTGAATATATAACCAATGAAGAAGTAACTTGACTAAAATATTGTTTAGATAGAGTTTTGATCCTGGAAGGCGAAAGGTCACAAGGTGTGACCTTTCGTCTTCCAGGATGATAACTCAATTTGAAAATTATTTTAGTCAGGTTACTTGAATATATAACAAATGAACAAGTAACTTGACTAAAATCTTGTTTAAATAGAGTTTTGATCCTGGAAGACAAAAGGTCACAAGATGTGACCTTTCGTCTTCCAGGATGATAACTCCATTTGAACATTATTTTAGTCAGGTTACTTGAATATATAACCAATGAACAAATAACTTGATTAAAATATTGTTTAAATAGAGTTTTGATCCTGGAAGACGAAAGGTCACAAGGTGTGACCTTTCGTCTTCCAGGATGATAACTCCATTTGAACATTATTTTAGTCAGGTTACTTGAATATATAACCAATGAACAAGTAACTTGACTAAAATATTGTTTAAATAGAGTTTTGATCCTGGAAGACGAAAGGTCACAAGGTGTGACCTTTCGTCTTCCAGGATGATAACTCCATTTGAACATTATTTTAGTCAGGTTACTTGAATATATAACCAATGAAGAAGTAACTTGACTAAAATATTGTTTAAATAGAGTTTTGATCCTGGAAGACGAAAGGTCACAAGGTGTGACCTTTCGTCTTCCAGGATGATAACTCAATTTGAAATTATTTTAGTCAGGTTACTTGAATATATAACCAATGAACAAGTAACTTGACTAAAATATTGTTTAAATAAAGTTTTGATCTTGGAAGATGAAAGGTCACAAGGTGTGACCTTTCGTCTTCCAGGATGATAACTCCATTTGAACATTATTTTAGTCAGGTTACTTGAATATATAACCAATGAACAAATAACTTGACTAAAATATTGTTTAAATAGAGTTTTGATCCTGGAAGACGAAAGGTCACAAGGTGTGACCTTTCGTCTTCCAGGATGATAACTCCATTTGAACATTATTTTAGTCAGGTTACTTGAATATATAACCAATGAACAAATAACTTGACTAAAATATTGTTTAAATAGAGTTTTGATCCTGGAAGATGAAAGGTCACAAGGTGTGACCTTTCGTCTTCCAGGATGATAACTCCGTTTGAACAATATTTTAGTCAGGTTACTTGAATATATAACCCATGAAGAAGCAACTTGACTAAAATATTGTTTAAATAGAGTTTTGATCCTGGAAGACGAAAGGTCACAAGGTGTGACCTTTAGTCTTCCAGGATGATAACTCAATTTGAAAATTATTTTAGTCAGGTTACTTGAATATATAACCAATGAACAAGTAACTTGACTAAAATATTGTTTAAATAGAGTTTTGATCCTGGAAGACGAAAGGTCACAAGGTGTGACCTTTCGTCTTCCAGGATGATAACTCCGTTTGAACAATATTTTTGTCAGGTTACTTGAATATATAACCAATGAAGAAGTAACTTGACTAAAATATTGTTTAAATAGAGTTTTGATCGTGGAAGACGAAAGGTCACAAGGTGTGACCTTTCGTCTTCCAGGATGATAACTCAATTTGAAAATTATTTTAGTCAGGTTACTTGAATATATAACCAATGAACAAGTAACTTGACTAAAATCTTGTTTAAATAGAGTTTTGATCCTGGAAGACGAAAGGTCACAAGGTGTGACCTTTCGTCTTTCAGGGTGATAACTCGATTTGAACATTATTTTAGTCAGGTAACTTGAATATATAACCAATGAACAAGTAACTTGACTAAAATATTGTTTAAATAGAGTTTTGATCCTGGAAGACGAAAGGTCACAGGATGATAACTCCATTTGAACATTATTTTAGTCAGGTTACTTGAATATATAACCAATGAACAAATAACTTGACAAAAATATTGTTTAAATAGAGTTTTGATCCTGGAAGACGAAAGGTCACAAGGTGTGACCTTTCGTCTTCCAGGATGATAACTCCGTTTGAACAATATTTTAGTCAGGTTACTTGAATATATAACCAATGAAGAAGTAACTTGACTAAAATATTGTTTAAATAGAGTTTTGATCATGGAAGACGAAAGGTCACAAGGTGTGACCTTTCGTCTTCCAGGATGATAACTCAATTTGAAAATTATTTTAGTCAGGTTACTTGAATATATAACCAATGAACAAATAACTTGACTAAAATATTGTTTAAATAGAGTTTTGATCCTGGAAGACGAAAGGTCACAAGGTGTGACCTTTCGTCTTCCAGGATGATAACTCCGTTTGAACAATATTTTAGTCAGGTTACTTGAATATATAACCAATGAAGAAGTAACTTGACTAAAATATTGTTTAGATAGAGTTTTGATCCTGGAAGACGAAAGGTCACAAGGTGTGACCTTTCGTCTTCCAGGATGATAACTCAATTTGAAAATTATTTTAGTCAGGTTACTTGAATATATAACAAATGAACAAGTAACTTGACTAAAATCTTGTTTAAATAGAGTTTTGATCCTGGAAGACAAAAGGTCACAAGATGTGACCTTTCGTCTTCCAGGATGATAACTCCATTTGAACATTATTTTAGTCAGGTTACTTGAATATATAACCAATGAACAAATAACTTGATTAAAATATTGTTTAAATAGAGTTTTGATCCTGGAAGACGAAAGGTCACAAGGTGTGACCTTTCGTCTTCCAGGATGATAACTCCATTTGAACATTATTTTAGTCAGGTTACTTGAATATATAACCAATGAACAAGTAACTTGACTAAAATATTGTTTAAATAGAGTTTTGATCCTGGAAGACGAAAGGTCACAAGGTGTGACCTTTCGTCTTCCAGGATGATAACTCCATTTGAACATTATTTTAGTCAGGTTACTTGAATATATAACCAATGAAGAAGTAACTTGACTAAAATATTGTTTAAATAGAGTTTTGATCCTGGAAGACGAAAGGTCACAAGGTGTGACCTTTCGTCTTCCAGGATGATAACTCAATTTGAAATTATTTTAGTCAGGTTACTTGAATATATAACCAATGAACAAGTAACTTGACTAAAATATTGTTTAAATAAAGTTTTGATCTTGGAAGAGGAAAGGTCACAAGGTGTGACCTTTCGTCTTCCAGGATGATAACTCCATTTGAACATTATTTTAGTCAGGTTACTTGAATATATAACCAATGAACAAATAACTTGACTAAAATATTGTTTAAATAGAGTTTTGATCCTGGAAGACGAAAGGTCACAAGGTGTGACCTTTCGTCTTCCAGGATGATAACTCCATTTGAACATTATTTTAGTCAGGTTACTTGAATATATAACCAATGAACAAATAACTTGACTAAAATATTGTTTAAATAGAGTTTTGATCCTGGAAGATGAAAGGTCACAAGGTGTGACCTTTCGTCTTCCAGGATGATAACTCCGTTTGAACAATATTTTAGTCAGGTTACTTGAATATATAACCCATGAAGAAGCAACTTGACTAAAATATTGTTTAAATAGAGTTTTGATCCTGGAAGACGAAAGGTCACAAGGTGTGACCTTTAGTCTTCCAGGATGATAACTCAATTTGAAAATTATTTTAGTTAGGTTACTTGAATATATAACCAATGAACAAGTAACTTGACTAAAATATTGTTTAAATAGAGTTTTAATCCTGGAAGACGAAAGGTCACAAGGTGTGACCTTTCGTCTTCCAGGATGATAACTCCGTTTGAACAATATTTTTGTCAGGTTACTTGAATATATAACCAATGAAGAAGTAACTTGACTAAAATATTGTTTAAATAGAGTTTTGATCCTGGAAGACGAAAGGTCACAAGGTGTGACCTTTCATCTTCCAGGATGATAACTCAATTTGAAAATTATTTTAGTCAGGTTACTTGAATATATAACCAATGAACAAGTAACTTGACTAAAATATTGTTTAAATAGAGTTTTGATCCTGGAAGATGAAAGGTCACAAGGTGTGACCTTTCGTCTTCCAGGATGATAACTCCATTTGAACATTATTTTAGTCAGGTTACTTGAATATATAACCAATGAACAACTAACTTGACTAAAATATTGTTTAAATAGAGTTTTGATCCTGGAAGACGAAAGGTCACAAGGTGTGACCTTACGTCTTCCAGGATGATAACTCCGTTTGAACAATATTTTAGTCAGGTTACTTGAATATATAACCAATGAAGAAGTAACTTGACTAAAATATTGTTTGAATAGAGTTTTGATCCTGGAAGACGAAAGGTCACAAGGTGTGACCTTTCGTCTTCTAGGATGATAACTCAATTTGAACATTATTTTAGTCAGGTTACTTGAATATATAACCAATGAACAAATAACTTGACTAAAATATTGTTTAAATAGAGTTTTGATCCTGGAAGACGAAAGGTCACAAGGTGTGACCTTTCGTCTTCCAGGATGATAACTAAATTTGAAAATTATTTTAGTCAGGTTACTTGAATATATAACCAATGAACAAGTAACTTGACTAAAATCTTGTTTAAATAGAGTTTTGATCCTGGAAGACGAAAGGTCACAAGGTGTGACCTTTCGTCTTTCAGGGTGATAACTCGATTTGAACATTATTTTAGTCAGGTTACTTGAATATATAACCAATGAACAAGTAACTTGACTAAAATATTGTTTAAATAGAGTTTTGATCCTGGAAGACGAAAGGTCACAGGATGATAACTCCATTTGAACATTATTTTAGTCAGGTTACTTGAATATATAACCAATGAAGAAGTAACTTGACTAAAATATTGTTTAAATAGAGTTTAGATCATGGAAGACGAAAGGTCACAAGGTGTGACCTTTCGTCTTCCAGGATGATAACTCAATTTGAAAATTATTTTAGTCAGGTTACTTGAATATATAACCAATGAACAAATAACTTGACTAAAATATTGTTTAAATAGAGTTTTGATCCTGGAAGACGAAAGGTCACAAGGTGTGACCTTTCGTCTTCCAGGATGATAACTCCGTTTGAACAATATTTTAGTCAGGTTACTTGAATATATAACCAATGAAGAAGTAACTTGACTAAAATATTGTTTAAATAGAGTTTTGATCCTGGAAGACGAAAGGTCACAAGGTGTGACCTTTCGTCTTCCAGGATGATAACTCCATTTGAACAATATTTTAGTCAGGTTACTTGAATATATAACCAATGAAGAAGTAACTTGACTAAAATATTGTTTAAATAGAGTTTTGATCATGGAAGACGAAAGGTCACAAGGTGTGACCTTTCGTCTTCCAGGATGATAACTCAATTTGAAAATTATTTTAGTCAGGTTACTTGAATATATAACCAATGAACAAATAACTTGACTAAAATATTGTTTAAATAGAGTTTTGATCCTGGAAGACGAAAGGTCACAAGGTGTGACCTTTCGTCTTCCAGGATGATAACTCCGTTTGAACAATATTTTAGTCAGGTTACTTGAATATATAACCAATGAAGAAGTAACTTGACTAAAATATTGTTTAGATAGAGTTTTGATCCTGGAAGACGAAAGGTCACAAGGTGTGACCTTTCGTCTTCCAGGATGATAACTCAATTTGAAAATTATTTTAGTCAGGTTACTTGAATATATAACAAATGAACAAGTAACTTGACTAAAATCTTGTTTAAATAGAGTTTTGATCCTGGAAGACGAAAGGTCACAAGGTGTGACCTTTCGTCTTCCAGGATGATAACTCCATTTGAACATTATTTTAGTCAGGTT
The DNA here is from genome assembly GCF_051527215.1 of Medicago sativa. Classification (NCBI taxonomy): domain Eukaryota; kingdom Viridiplantae; phylum Streptophyta; class Magnoliopsida; order Fabales; family Fabaceae; genus Medicago; species Medicago sativa. The sequence goes on from NC_140751.1 coordinate 39,340,799, forward strand.
ACTTGAATATATAACCAATGAACAAATAACTTGATTAAAATATTGTTTAAATAGAGTTTTGATCCTGGAAGACGAAAGGTCACAAGGTGTGACCTTTCGTCTTCCAGGATGATAACTCCATTTGAACATTATTTTAGTCAGGTTACTTGAATATATAACCAATGAACAAGTAACTTGACTAAAATATTGTTTAAATAGAGTTTTGATCCTGGAAGACGAAAGGTCACAAGGTGTGACCTTTCGTCTTCCAGGATGATAACTCCATTTGAACATTATTTTAGTCAGGTTACTTGAATATATAACCAATGAAGAAGTAACTTGACTAAAATATTGTTTAAATAGAGTTTTGATCCTGGAAGACGAAAGGTCACAAGGTGTGACCTTTCGTCTTCCAGGATGATAACTCAATTTGAAATTATTTTAGTCAGGTTACTTGAATATATAACCAATGAACAAGTAACTTGACTAAAATATTGTTTAAATAAAGTTTTGATCTTGGAAGATGAAAGGTCACAAGGTGTGACCTTTCGTCTTCCAGGATGATAACTCCATTTGAACATTATTTTAGTCAGGTTACTTGAATATATAACCAATGAACAAATAACTTGACTAAAATATTGTTTAAATAGAGTTTTGATCCGGAAGACGAAAGGTCACAAGGTGTGACCTTTCGTCTTCCAGGATGATAACTCCATTTGAACATTATTTTAGTCAGGTTACTTGAATATATAACCAATGAACAAATAACTTGACTAAAATATTGTTTAAATAGAGTTTTGATCCTGGAAGATGAAAGGTCACAAGGTGTGACCTTTCGTCTTCCAGGATGATAACTCCGTTTGAACAATATTTTAGTCAGGTTACACTTGAATATATAACCCATGAAGAAGCAACTTGACTAAAATATTGTTTAAATAGAGTTTTGATCCTGGAAGACGAAAGGTCACAAGGTGTGACCTTTAGTCTTCCAGGATGATAACTCAATTTGAAAATTATTTTAGTCAGGTTACTTGAATATATAACCAATGAACAAGTAACTTGACTAAAATATTGTTTAAATAGAGTTTTGATCCTGGAAGACGAAAGGTCACAAGGTGTGACCTTTCGTCTTCCAGGATGATAACTCCGTTTGAACAATATTTTTGTCAGGTTACTTGAATATATAACCAATGAAGAAGTAACTTGACTAAAATATTGTTTAAATAGAGTTTTGATCCTGGAAGACGAAAGGTCACAAGGTGTGACCTTTCGTCTTCCAGGATGATAACTCAATTTGAAAATTATTTTAGTCAGGTTACTTGAATATATAACCAATGAACAAGTAACTTGACTAAAATATTGTTTAAATAGAGTTTTGATCCTGGAAGATGAAAGGTCACAAGGTGTGACCTTTCGTCTTCCAGGATGATAACTCCATTTGAACATTATTTTAGTCAGGTTACTTGAATATATAACCAATGAACAACTAACTTGACTAAAATATTGTTTAAATAGAGTTTTGATCCTGGAAGACGAAAGGTCACAAGGTGTGACCTTACGTCTTCCAGGATGATAACTCCGTTTGAACAATATTTTAGTCAGGTTACTTGAATATATAACCAATGAAGAAGTAACTTGACTAAAATATTGTTTAAATAGAGTTTTGATCCTGGAAGACGAAAGGTCACAAGGTGTGACCTTTCGTCTTCTAGGATGATAACTCAATTTGAAAATTATTTTAGTCAGGTTACTTGAATATATAACCAATGAACAAGTAACTTGACTAAAATATTGTTTGAATAGAGTTTTGATCCTGGAAGACGAAAGGTCACAAGGTGTGACCTTTCGTCTTCCAGGATGATAACTCCATTTGAACATTATTTTAGTCAGGTTACTTGAATATATAACCAATGAACAAATAACTTGACTAAAATATTGTTTAAATAGAGTTTTGATCCTGGAAGACGAAAGGTCACAAGGTGTGACCTTTCGTCTTCCAGGATGATAACTCAATTTGAAAATTATTTTAGTCAGGTTACTTGAATATATAACCAATGAACAAGTAACTTGACTAAAATCTTGTTTAAATAGAGTTTTGATCCTGGAAGACGAAAGGTCACAAGGTGTGACCTTTCGTCTTTCAGGGTGATAACTCGATTTGAACATTATTTTAGTCAGGTAACTTGAATATATAACCAATGAACAAGTAACTTGACTAAAATATTGTTTAAATAGAGTTTTGATCCTGGAAGACGAAAGGTCACAGGATGATAACTCCATTTGAACATTATTTTAGTCAGGTTACTTGAATATATAACCAATGAACAAATAACTTGACAAAAATATTGTTTAAATAGAGTTTTGATCCTGGAAGACGAAAGGTCACAAGGTGTGACCTTTCGTCTTCCAGGATGATAACTCCGTTTGAACAATATTTTAGTCAGGTTACTTGAATATATAACCAATGAAGAAGTAACTTGACTAAAATATTGTTTAAATAGAGTTTTGATCATGGAAGACGAAAGGTCACAAGGTGTGACCTTTCGTCTTCCAGGATGATAACTCAATTTGAAAATTATTTTAGTCAGGTTACTTGAATATATAACCAATGAACAAATAACTTGACTAAAATATTGTTTAAATAGAGTTTTGATCCTGGAAGACGAAAGGTCACAAGGTGTGACCTTTCGTCTTCCAGGATGATAACTCCGTTTGAACAATATTTTAGTCAGGTTACTTGAATATATAACCAATGAAGAAGTAACTTGACTAAAATATTGTTTAGATAGAGTTTTGATCCTGGAAGACGAAAGGTCACAAGGTGTGACCTTTCGTCTTCCAGGATGATAACTCAATTTGAAAATTATTTTAGTCAGGTTACTTGAATATATAACAAATGAACAAGTAACTTGACTAAAATCTTGTTTAAATAGAGTTTTGATCGTGGAAGACGAAAGGTCACAAGGTGTGACCTTTCGTCTTCCAGGATGATAACTCCATTTGAACATTATTTTAGTCAGGTTACTTGAATATATAACCAATGAACAAATAACTTGATTAAAATATTGTTTAAATAGAGTTTTGATCCTGGAAGACGAAAGGTCACAAGGTGTGACCTTTCGTCTTCCAGGATGATAACTCCATTTGAACATTATTTTAGTCAGGTTACTTGAATATATAACCAATGAACAAATAACTTGACTAAAATATTGTTTAAATAGAGTTTTGATCCTGGAAGACGAAAGGTCTCAAGGTGTGACCTTTCGTCTTCCACGATGATAACTCAATTTGAAAATTATTTTAGTCAGGTTACTTGAATATATAACCAATGAACAAGTAACTTGACTAAAATCTTGTTTAAATAGAGTTTTGATCCTGGAAGACGAAAGGTCACAAGGTGTGACCTTTCGTCTTTCAGGGTGATAACTCGATTTGAACATTATTTTAGTCAGGTTACTTGAATATATAACCAATGAACAAGTAACTTGACTAAAATATTGTTTAAATAGAGTTTTGATCCTGGAAGACGAAAGGTCACAGGATGATAACTCCATTTGAACATTATTTTAGTCAGGTTACTTGAATATATAACCAATGAACAAATAACTTGACAAAAATATTGTTTAAATAGAGTTTTGATCCTGGAAGACGAAAGGTCACAAGGTGTGACCTTTCGTCTTCCAGGATGATAACTCCGTTTGAACAATATTTTAGTCAGGTTACTTGAATATATAACCAATGAAGAAGTAACTTGACTAAAATATTGTTTAAATAGAGTTTTGATCATGGAAGACGAAAGGTCACAAGGTGTGACCTTTCGTCTTCCAGGATGATAACTCAATTTGAAAATTATTTTAGTCAGGTTACTTGAATATATAACCAATGAACAAATAACTTGACTAAAATATTGTTTAAATAGAGTTTTGATCCTGGAAGACGAAAGGTCACAAGGTGTGACCTTTCGTCTTCCAGGATGATAACTCCATTTGAACATTATTTTAGTCAGGTTACTTGAATATATAACCAATGAACAAGTAACTTGACTAAAATATTGTTTAAATAGAGTTTTGATCCTGGAAGACGAAAGGTCACAAGGTGTGACCTTTCGTCTTCCAGGATGATAACTCCATTTGAACATTATTTTAGTCAGGTTACTTGAATATATAACCAATGAAGAAGTAACTTGACTAAAATATTGTTTAAATAGAGTTTTGATCCTGGAAGACGAAAGGTCACAAGGTGTGACCTTTCGTCTTCCAGGATGATAACTCAATTTGAAATTATTTTAGTCAGGTTACTTGAATATATAACCAATGAAGAAGTAACTTGACTAAAATATTGTTTAAATAAAGTTTTGATCTTGGAAGATGAAAGGTCACAAGGTGTGACCTTTCGTCTTCCAGGATGATAACTCCATTTGAACATTATTTTAGTCAGGTTACTTGAATATATAACCAATGAACAAATAACTTGACTAAAATATTGTTTAAATAGAGTTTTGATCCTGGAAGACGAAAGGTCACAAGGTGTGACCTTTCGTCTTCCAGGATGATAACTCCATTTGAACATTATTTTAGTCAGGTTACTTGAATATATAACCAATGAACAAATAACTTGACTAAAATATTGTTTAAATAGAGTTTTGATCCTGGAAGATGAAAGGTCACAAGTTGTGACCTTTCGTCTTCCAGGATGATAACTCCGTTTGAACAATATTTTAGTCAGGTTACTTGAATATATAACCCATGAAGAAGCAACTTGACTAAAATATTGTTTAAATAGAGTTTTGATCCTGGAAGACGAAAGGTCACAAGGTGTGACCTTTAGTCTTCCAGGATGATAACTCAATTTGAAAATTATTTTAGTCAGGTTACTTGAATATATAACCAATGAACAAGTAACTTGACTAAAATATTGTTTAAATAGAGTTTTGATCCTGGAAGACGAAAGGTCACAGGATGATAACTCCATTTGAACATTATTTTAGTCAGGTTACTTGAATATATAACCAATGAACAAATAACTTGACAAAAATATTGTTTAAATAGAGTTTTGATCCTGGAAGACGAAAGGTCACAAGGTGTGACCTTTCGTCTTCCAGGATGATAACTCCGTTTGAACAATATTTTAGTCAGGTTACTTGAATATATAACCAATGAAGAAGTAACTTGACTAAAATATTGTTTAAATAGAGTTTTGATCATGGAAGACGAAAGGTCACAAGGTGTGACCTTTCGTCTTCCAGGATGATAACTCAATTTGAAAATTATTTTAGTCAGGTTACTTGAATATATAACCAATGAACAAATAACTTGACTAAAATATTGTTTAAATAGAGTTTTGATCCTGGAAGACGAAAGGTCACAAGGTGTGACCTTTCGTCTTCCAGGATGATAACTCCATTTGAACATTATTTTAGTCAGGTTACTTGAATATATAACCAATGAACAAATAACTTGACAAAAATATTGTTTAAATAGAGTTTTGATCCTGGAAGACGAAAGGTCACAAGGTGTGACCTTTCGTCTTCCAGGATGATAACTCCGTTTGAACAATATTTTAGTCAGGTTACTTGAATATATAACCAATGAAGAAGTAACTTGACTAAAATATTGTTTAAATAGAGTTTTGATCATGGAAGACGAAAGGTCACAAGGTGTGACCTTTCGTCTTCCAGGATGATAACTCAATTTGAAAATTATTTTAGTCAGGTTACTTGAATATATAACCAATGAACAAATAACTTGACTAAAATATTGTTTAAATAGAGTTTTGATCCTGGAAGACGAAAGGTCACAAGGTGTGACCTTTCGTCTTCCAGGATGATAACTCCGTTTGAACAATATTTTAGTCAGGTTACTTGAATATATAACCAATGAAGAAGTAACTTGACTAAAATATTGTTTAGATAGAGTTTTGATCCTGGAAGACGAAAGGTCACAAGGTGTGACCTTTCGTCTTCCAGGATGATAACTCAATTTGAAAATTATTTTAGTCAGGTTACTTGAATATATAACAAATGAACAAGTAACTTGACTAAAATCTTGTTTAAATAGAGTTTTGATCGTGGAAGACGAAAGGTCACAAGGTGTGACCTTTCGTCTTCCAGGATGATAACTCCATTTGAACATTATTTTAGTCAGGTTACTTGAATATATAACCAATGAACAAATAACTTGATTAAAATATTGTTTAAATAGAGTTTTGATCCTGGAAGACGAAAGGTCACAAGGTGTGACCTTTCGTCTTCCAGGATGATAACTCCATTTGAACATTATTTTAGTCAGGTTACTTGAATATATAACCAATGAACAAATAACTTGACTAAAATATTGTTTAAATAGAGTTTTGATCCTGGAAGACGAAAGGTCTCAAGGTGTGACCTTTCGTCTTCCACGATGATAACTCAATTTGAAAATTATTTTAGTCAGGTTACTTGAATATATAACCAATGAACAAGTAACTTGACTAAAATCTTGTTTAAATAGAGTTTTGATCCTGGAAGACGAAAGGTCACAAGGTGTGACCTTTCGTCTTTCAGGGTGATAACTCGATTTGAACATTATTTTAGTCAGGTTACTTGAATATATAACCAATGAACAAGTAACTTGACTAAAATATTGTTTAAATAGAGTTTTGATCCTGGAAGACGAAAGGTCACAGGATGATAACTCCATTTGAACATTATTTTAGTCAGGTTACTTGAATATATAACCAATGAACAAATAACTTGACAAAAATATTGTTTAAATAGAGTTTTGATCCTGGAAGACGAAAGGTCACAAGGTGTGACCTTTCGTCTTCCAGGATGATAACTCCGTTTGAACAATATTTTAGTCAGGTTACTTGAATATATAACCAATGAAGAAGTAACTTGACTAAAATATTGTTTAAATAGAGTTTTGATCATGGAAGACGAAAGGTCACAAGGTGTGACCTTTCGTCTTCCAGGATGATAACTCAATTTGAAAATTATTTTAGTCAGGTTACTTGAATATATAACCAATGAACAAATAACTTGACTAAAATATTGTTTAAATAGAGTTTTGATCCTGGAAGACGAAAGGTCACAAGGTGTGACCTTTCGTCTTCCAGGATGATAACTCCATTTGAACATTATTTTAGTCAGGTTACTTGAATATATAACCAATGAACAAGTAACTTGACTAAAATATTGTTTAAATAGAGTTTTGATCCTGGAAGACGAAAGGTCACAAGGTGTGACCTTTCGTCTTCCAGGATGATAACTCCATTTGAACATTATTTTAGTCAGGTTACTTGAATATATAACCAATGAAGAAGTAACTTGACTAAAATATTGTTTAAATAGAGTTTTGATCCTGGAAGACGAAAGGTCACAAGGTGTGACCTTTCGTCTTCCAGGATGATAACTCAATTTGAAATTATTTTAGTCAGGTTACTTGAATATATAACCAATGAAGAAGTAACTTGACTAAAATATTGTTTAAATAAAGTTTTGATCTTGGAAGATGAAAGGTCACAAGGTGTGACCTTTCGTCTTCCAGGATGATAACTCCATTTGAACATTATTTTAGTCAGGTTACTTGAATATATAACCAATGAACAAATAACTTGACTAAAATATTGTTTAAATAGAGTTTTGATCCTGGAAGACGAAAGGTCACAAGGTGTGACCTTTCGTCTTCCAGGATGATAACTCCATTTGAACATTATTTTAGTCAGGTTACTTGAATATATAACCAATGAACAAATAACTTGACTAAAATATTGTTTAAATAGAGTTTTGATCCTGGAAGATGAAAGGTCACAAGTTGTGACCTTTCGTCTTCCAGGATGATAACTCCGTTTGAACAATATTTTAGTCAGGTTACTTGAATATATAACCCATGAAGAAGCAACTTGACTAAAATATTGTTTAAATAGAGTTTTGATCCTGGAAGACGAAAGGTCACAAGGTGTGACCTTTAGTCTTCCAGGATGATAACTCAATTTGAAAATTATTTTAGTCAGGTTACTTGAATATATAACCAATGAACAAGTAACTTGACTAAAATATTGTTTAAATAGAGTTTTGATCCTGGAAGACGAAAGGTCACAGGATGATAACTCCATTTGAACATTATTTTAGTCAGGTTACTTGAATATATAACCAATGAACAAATAACTTGACAAAAATATTGTTTAAATAGAGTTTTGATCCTGGAAGACGAAAGGTCACAAGGTGTGACCTTTCGTCTTCCAGGATGATAACTCCGTTTGAACAATATTTTAGTCAGGTTACTTGAATATATAACCAATGAAGAAGTAACTTGACTAAAATATTGTTTAAATAGAGTTTTGATCATGGAAGACGAAAGGTCACAAGGTGTGACCTTTCGTCTTCCAGGATGATAACTCAATTTGAAAATTATTTTAGTCAGGTTACTTGAATATATAACCAATGAACAAATAACTTGACTAAAATATTGTTTAAATAGAGTTTTGATCCTGGAAGACGAAAGGTCACAAGGTGTGACCTTTCGTCTTCCAGGATGATAACTCCATTTGAACATTATTTTAGTCAGGTTACTTGAATATATAACCAATGAACAAATAACTTGACTAAAATATTGTTTAAATAGAGTTTTGATCCTGGAAGACGAAAGGTCACAAGGTGTGACCTTTCGTCTTCCAGGATGATAACTCCATTTGAACATTATTTTAGTCAGGTTACTTGAATATATAACCAATGAACAAGTAACTTGACTAAAATATTGTTTAAATAGAGTTTTGATCCTGGAAGACGAAAGGTCACAAGGTGTGACCTTTCGTCTTCCAGGATGATAACTCCATTTGAACATTATTTTAGTCAGGTTACTTGAATATATAACCAATGAAGAAGTAACTTGACTAAAATATTGTTTAAATAGAGTTTTGATCCTGGAAGACGAAAGGTCACAAGGTGTGACCTTTCGTCTTCCAGGATGATAACTCAATTTGAAATTATTTTAGTCAGGTTACTTGAATATATAACCAATGAAGAAGTAACTTGACTAAAATATTGTTTAAATAAAGTTTTGATCTTGGAAGATGAAAGGTCACAAGGTGTGACCTTTCGTCTTCCAGGATGATAACTCCATTTGAACATTATTTTAGTCAGGTTACTTGAATATATAACCAATGAACAAATAACTTGACTAAAATATTGTTTAAATAGAGTTTTGATCCTGGAAGACGAAAGGTCACAAGGTGTGACCTTTCGTCTTCCAGGATGATAACTCCATTTGAACATTATTTTAGTCAGGTTACTTGAATATATAACCAATGAACAAATAACTTGACTAAAATATTGTTTAAATAGAGTTTTGATCCTGGAAGATGAAAGGTCACAAGTTGTGACCTTTCGTCTTCCAGGATGATAACTCCGTTTGAACAATATTTTAGTCAGGTTACTTGAATATATAACCCATGAAGAAGCAACTTGACTAAAATATTGTTTAAATAGAGTTTTGATCCTGGAAGACGAAAGGTCACAAGGTGTGACCTTTAGTCTTCCAGGATGATAACTCAATTTGAAAATTATTTTAGTCAGGTTACTTGAATATATAACCAATGAACAAGTAACTTGACTAAAATATTGTTTAAATAGAGTTTTGATCCTGGAAGACGAAAGGTCACAAGGTGTGACCTTTCGTCTTCCAGGATGATAACTCCGTTTGAACAATATTTTTGTCAGGTTACTTGAATATATAACCAATGAAGAAGTAACTTGACTAAAATATTGTTTAAATAGAGTTTTGATCCTGGAAGATGAAAGGTCACAAGTTGTGACCTTTCGTCTTCCAGGATGATAACTCCGTTTGAACAATATTTTAGTCAGGTTACTTGAATATATAACCCATGAAGAAGCAACTTGACTAAAATATTGTTTAAATAGAGTTTTGATCCTGGAAGACGAAAGGTCACAAGGTGTGACCTTTAGTCTTCCAGGATGATAACTCAATTTGAAAATTATTTTAGTCAGGTTACTTGAATATATAACCAATGAACAAGTAACTTGACTAAAATATTGTTTAAATAGAGTTTTGATCCTGGAAGACGAAAGGTCACAGGATGATAACTCCATTTGAACATTATTTTAGTCAGGTTACTTGAATATATAACCAATGAACAAATAACTTGACAAAAATATTGTTTAAATAGAGTTTTGATCCTGGAAGACGAAAGGTCACAAGGTGTGACCTTTCGTCTTCCAGGATGATAACTCCGTTTGAACAATATTTTAGTCAGGTTACTTGAATATATAACCAATGAAGAAGTAACTTGACTAAAATATTGTTTAAATAGAGTTTTGATCATGGAAGACGAAAGGTCACAAGGTGTGACCTTTCGTCTTCCAGGATGATAACTCAATTTGAAAATTATTTTAGTCAGGTTACTTGAATATATAACCAATGAACAAATAACTTGACTAAAATATTGTTTAAATAGAGTTTTGATCCTGGAAGACGAAAGGTCACAAGGTGTGACCTTTCGTCTTCCAGGATGATAACTCCATTTGAACATTATTTTAGTCAGGTTACTTGAATATATAACCAATGAACAAATAACTTGACTAAAATATTGTTTAAATAGAGTTTTGATCCTGGAAGACGAAAGGTCACAAGGTGTGACCTTTCGTCTTCCAGGATGATAACTCCATTTGAACATTATTTTAGTCAGGTTACTTGAATATATAACCAATGAACAAGTAACTTGACTAAAATATTGTTTAAATAGAGTTTTGATCCTGGAAGACGAAAGGTCACAAGGTGTGACCTTTCGTCTTCCAGGATGATAACTCCATTTGAACATTATTTTAGTCAGGTTACTTGAATATATAACCAATGAAGAAGTAACTTGACTAAAATATTGTTTAAATAGAGTTTTGATCCTGGAAGACGAAAGGTCACAAGGTGTGACCTTTCGTCTTCCAGGATGATAACTCAATTTGAAATTATTTTAGTCAGGTTACTTGAATATATAACCAATGAAGAAGTAACTTGACTAAAATATTGTTTAAATAAAGTTTTGATCTTGGAAGATGAAAGGTCACAAGGTGTGACCTTTCGTCTTCCAGGATGATAACTCCATTTGAACATTATTTTAGTCAGGTTACTTGAATATATAACCAATGAACAAATAACTTGACTAAAATATTGTTTAAATAGAGTTTTGATCCTGGAAGACGAAAGGTCACAAGGTGTGACCTTTCGTCTTCCAGGATGATAACTCCATTTGAACATTATTTTAGTCAGGTTACTTGAATATATAACCAATGAACAAATAACTTGACTAAAATATTGTTTAAATAGAGTTTTGATCCTGGAAGATGAAAGGTCACAAGTTGTGACCTTTCGTCTTCCAGGATGATAACTCCGTTTGAACAATATTTTAGTCAGGTTACTTGAATATATAACCCATGAAGAAGCAACTTGACTAAAATATTGTTTAAATAGAGTTTTGATCCTGGAAGACGAAAGGTCACAAGGTGTGACCTTTAGTCTTCCAGGATGATAACTCAATTTGAAAATTATTTTAGTCAGGTTACTTGAATATATAACCAATGAACAAGTAACTTGACTAAAATATTGTTTAAATAGAGTTTTGATCCTGGAAGACGAAAGGTCACAAGGTGTGACCTTTCGTCTTCCAGGATGATAACTCCGTTTGAACAATATTTTTTTCAGGTTACTTGAATATATAACCAATGAAGAAGTAACTTGACTAAAATATTGTTTAAATAGAGTTTTGATCCTGGAAGACGAAAGGTCACAAGGTGTGACCTTTCGTCTTCCAGGATGATAACTCAATTTGAAAATTATTTTAGTCAGGTTACTTGAATATATAACCAATGAACAAGTAACTTGACTAAAATATTGTTTAAATAGAATTTTGATCCTGGAAGATGAAAGGTCACAAGGTGTGACCTTTCGTCTTCCAGGATGATAACTCCATTTGAACATTATTTTAGTCAGGTTACTTGAATATATAACCAATGAACAAATAACTTGACTAAAATATTGTTTAAATAGAGTTTTGATCCTGGAAGACGAAAGGTCACAAGGTGTGACCTTACGTCTTCCAGGATGATAACTCCGTTTGAACAATATTTTAGTCAGGTTACTTGAATATATAACCAATGAAGAAGTACTTGACTAAAATATTGTTTAAATAGAGTTTTGATCCTGGAAGACGAAAGGTCACAAGGTGTGACCTTTCGTCTTCTAGGATGATAACTCAATTTGAAAATTATTTTAGTCAGGTTACTTGAATATATAACCAATGAACAAGTAACTTGACTAAAATATTGTTTGAATAGAGTTTTGATCCTGGAAGACGAAAGGTCACAAGGTGTGACCTTTCGTCTTCCAGGATGATAACTCCATTTGAACATTATTTTAGTCAGGTTACTTGAATATATAACCAATGAACAAATAACTTGACTAAAATATTGTTTAAATAGAGTTTTGATCCTGGAAGACGAAAGGTCACAAGGTGTGACCTTTCGTCTTCCAGGATGATAACTCAATTTGAAAATTATTTTAGTCAGGTTACTTGAATATATAACCAATGAACAAGTAACTTGACTAAAATCTTGTTTAAATAGAGTTTTGATCCTGGAAGACGAAAGGTCACAAGGTGTGACCTTTCGTCTTTCAGGGTGATAACTCGATTTGAACATTATTTTAGTCAGGTAACTTGAATATATAACCAATGAACAAGTAACTTGACTAAAATATTGTTTAAATAGAGTTTTGATCCTGGAAGACGAAAGGTCACAGGATGATAACTCCATTTGAACATTATTTTAGTCAGGTTACTTGAATATATAACCAATGAACAAATAACTTGACAAAAATATTGTTTAAATAGAGTTTTGATCCTGGAAGACGAAAGGTCACAAGGTGTGACCTTTCGTCTTCCAGGATGATAACTCCGTTTGAACAATATTTTAGTCAGGTTACTTGAATATATAACCAATGAAGAAGTAACTTGACTAAAATATTGTTTAAATAGAGTTTTGATCATGGAAGACGAAAGGTCACAAGGTGTGACCTTTCGTCTTCCAGGATGATAACTCAATTTGAAAATTATTTTAGTCAGGTTACTTGAATATATAACCAATGAACAAATAACTTGACTAAAATATTGTTTAAATAGAGTTTTGATCCTGGAAGACGAAAGGTCACAAGGTGTGACCTTTCGTCTTCCTGGATGATAACTCCGTTTGAACAATATTTTAGTCAGGTTACTTGAATATATAACCAATGAAGAAGTAACTTGACTAAAATATTGTTTAGATAGAGTTTTGATCCTGGAAGACGAAAGGTCACAAGGTGTGACCTTTCGTCTTCCAGGATGATAACTCAATTTGAAAATTATTTTAGTCAGGTTACTTGAATATATAACAAATGAACAAGTAACTTGACTAAAATCTTGTTTAAATAGAGTTTTGATCCTGGAAGACGAAAGGTCACAAGGTGTGACCTTTCGTCTTCCAGGATGATAACTCCATTTGAACATTATTTTAGTCAGGTTACTTGAATATATAACCAATGAACAAATAACTTGATTAAAATATTGTTTAAATAGAGTTTTGATCCTGGAAGACGAAAGGTCACAAGGTGTGACCTTTCGTCTTCCAGGATGATAACTCCATTTGAACATTATTTTAGTCAGGTTACTTGAATATATAACCAATGAACAAATAACTTGACTAAAATATTGTTTAAATAGAGTTTTGATCCTGGAAGACGAAAGGTCTCAAGGTGTGACCTTTCGTCTTCCACGATGATGACTCAATTTGAAAATTATTTTAGTCAGGTTACTTGAATATATAACCAATGAACAAGTAACTTGACTAAAATCTTGTTTAAATAGAGTTTTGATCCTGGAAGACGAAAGGTCACAAGGTGTGACCTTTCGTCTTTCAGGGTGATAACTCGATTTGAACATTATTTTAGTCAGGTTACTTGAATATATAACCAATGAACAAGTAACTTGACTAAAATATTGTTTAAATAGAGTTTTGATCCTGGAAGACGAAAGGTCACAGGATGATAACTCCATTTGAACATTATTTTAGTCAGGTTACTTGAATATATAACCAATGAACAAATAACTTGACAAAAATATTGTTTAAATAGAGTTTTGATCCTGGAAGACGAAAGGTCACAAGGTGTGACCTTTCGTCTTCCAGGATGATAACTCCGTTTGAACAATATTTTAGTCAGGTTACTTGAATATATAACCAATGAAGAAGTAACTTGACTAAAATATTGTTTAAATAGAGTTTTGATCATGGAAGACGAAAGGTCACAAGGTGTGACCTTTCGTCTTCCAGGATGATAACTCAATTTGAAAATTATTTTAGTCAGGTTACTTGAATATATAACCAATGAACAAATAACTTGACTAAAATATTGTTTAAATAGAGTTTTGATCCTGGAAGACGAAAGGTCACAAGGTGTGACCTTTCGTCTTCCAGGATGATAACTCCGTTTGAACAATATTTTAGTCAGGTTACTTGAATATATAACCAATGAAGAAGTAACTTGACTAAAATATTGTTTAGATAGAGTTTTGATCCTGGAAGACGAAAGGTCACAAGGTGTGACCTTTCGTCTTCCAGGATGATAACTCAATTTGAAAATTATTTTAGTCAGGTTACTTGAATATATAACCAATGAACAAGTAACTTGACTAAAATCTTGTTTAAGTAGAGTTTTGATCCTGGAAGACGAAAGGTCACAAGGTGTGACCTTTCGTCTTCCAGGATGATAACTCCATTTGAACATTATTTTAGTCAGGTTACTTGAATATATAACCAATGAACAAATAACTTGATTAAAATATTGTTTAAATAGAGTTTTGATCCTGGAAGACGAAAGGTCACAAGGTGTGACCTTTCGTCTTCCAGGATGATAACTCCATTTGAACATTATTTTAGTCAGGTTACTTGAATATATAACCAATGAACAAGTAACTTGACTAAAATATTGTTTGAATAGAGTTTTGATCCTGGAAGACGAAAGGTCACAAGGTGTGACCTTTCGTCTTCCAGGATGATGACTCCATTTGAACATTATTTTAGTCAGGTTACTTGAATATATAACCAATGAACAAATAACTTGACTAAAATATTGTTTAAATAGAGTTTTGATCCTGGAAGACGAAAGGTCACAAGGTGTGACCTTTCGTCTTCCAGGATGATAACTCAATTTGAAAATTATTTTAGTCAGGTTACTTGAATATATAACCAATGAACAAGTAACGTGACTAAAATCTTGTTTAAATAGAGTTTTGATCCTGGAAGACGAAAGGTCACAAGGTGTGACCTTTCGTCTTTCAGGGTGATAACTCGATTTGAACATTATTTTAGTCAGGTTACTTGAATATATAACCAATGAACAAGTAACTTGACTAAAATATTGTTTAAATAGAGTTTTGATCCTGGAAGACGAAAGGTCACAAGGTGTGACCTTTCGTCTTCCAGGATGATAACTCCATTTGAACATTATTTTAGTCAGGTTACTTGAATATATAACCAATGAACAAGTAACTTGACTAAAATCTTGTTTGAATAGAGTTTTGATCCTGGAAGACGAAAGGTCACAAGGTGTGACCTTTCGTCTTCCAGGGTGATAACTCGATTTGAACATTATTTTAGTCAGGTTACTTGAATATATAAACAATGAACAAGTAACTTGACTAAAATATTGTTTAAATAGAGTTTTGATCCTGGAAGACGAAAGGTCACAAGGTGTGACCTTTCGTCTTCCAGGATGATAACTCCATTTGAACATTATTTTAGTCAGGTTACTTGAATATATAACCAATGAAGAAGTAACTTGACTAAAATATTGTTTAAATAGAGTTTTGATCCTGGAAGACGAAAGGTCACAAGGTGTGACCTTTCGTCTTCCAGGATGATAACTCAATTTGAAATTATTTTAGTCAGGTTACTTGAATATATAACCAATGAACAAGTAACTTGACTAAAATATTGTTTAAATAAAGTTTTGATCTTGGAAGATGAAAGGTCACAAGGTGTGACCTTTCGTCTTCCAGGATGATAACTCCATTTGAACATTATTTTAGTCAGGTTACTTGAATATATAACCAATGAACAAATAACTTGACTAAAATATTGTTTAAATAGAGTTTTGATCCTGGAAGACGAAAGGTCACAAGGTGTGACCTTTCGTCTTCCAGGATGATAACTCCGTTTGAACATTATTTTAGTCAGGTTACTTGAATATATAACCAATGAACAAATAACTTGACTAAAATATTGTTTAAATAGAGTTTTGATCCTGGAAGATGAAAGGTCACAAGGTGTGACCTTTTGTCTTCCAGGATGATAACTCCATTTGAACATTATTTTAGTCAGGTTACTTGAATATATAACCAATGAACAAATAACATGACTAAAATATTGTTTAAATAGAGTTTTGATCCTGGAAGACGAAAGGTCACAAGGTGTGACCTTTCGTCTTCCAGGATGATAACTCAATTTGAAATTATTTTAGTCAGGTTACTTGAATATATAGCCAATGAACAAGTAACTTGACTAAAATATTGTTTAAATAAAGTTTTGATCTTGGAAGATGAAAGGTCACAAGGTGTGACCTTTCGTCTTCCAGGATGATAACTCCATTTGAACATTATTTTAGTCAGGTTACTTGAATATATAACCAATGAACAAATAACTTGATTAAAATATTGTTTAAATAGAGTTTTGATCCTGGAAGACGAAAGGTCACAAGGTGTGACCTTTCGTCTTCCAGGATGATAACTCCATTTGAACATTATTTTAGTCAGGTTACTTGAATATATAACCAATGAACAAGTAACTTGACTAAAATATTGTTTGAATAGAGTTTTGATCCTGGAAGACGAAAGGTCACAAGGTGTGAGCTTTCGTCTTCCAGGATGATGACTCCATTTGAACATTATTTTAGTCAGGTTACTTGAATATATAACCAATGAACAAATAACTTGACTAAAATATTGTTTAAATAGAGTTTTGATCCTGGAAGACGAAAGGTCACAAGGTGTGACCTTTCGTCTTCCAGGATGATAACTCAATTTGAAAATTATTTTAGTCAGGTTACTTGAATATATAACCAATGAACAAGTAACTTGACTAAAATCTTGTTTAAATAGAGTTTTGATCCTGGAAGACGAAAGGTCACAAGGTGTGACCTTTCGTCTTTCAGGGTGATAACTCGATTTGAACATTATTTTAGTCAGGTTACTTGAATATATAACCAATGAACAAGTAACTTGACTAAAATATTGTTTAAATAGAGTTTTGATCCTGGAAGACGAAAGGTCACAAGGTGTGACCTTTCGTCTTCCAGGATGATAACTCCATTTGAACATTATTTTAGTCAGGTTACTTGAATATATAACCAATGAACAAGTAACTTGACTAAAATCTTGTTTGAATAGAGTTTTGATCCTGGAAGACGAAAGGTCACAAGGTGTGACCTTTCGTCTTCCAGGGTGATAACTCGATTTGAACATTATTTTAGTCAGGTTACTTGAATATATAACCAATGAACAAGTAACTTGACTAAAATATTGTTTAAATAGAGTTTTGATCCTGGAAGATGAAAGGTCACAAGGTGTGACCTTTCGTCTTCCAGGATGATAACTCCATTTGAACATTATTTTAGTCAGGTTACTTGAATATATAACCAATGAACAAATAACTTGATTAAAATATTGTTTAAATAGAGTTTTGATCCTAGAAGACGAAAGACCACAAGGTGTGACCTTTCGTCTTCCAGGATGATAACTCCATTTGAACATTATTTTAGTCAGGTTACTTGAATATATAACCAATGAACAAGTAACTTGACTAAAATATTGTTTGAATAGAGTTTTGATCCTGGAAGACGAAAGGTCACAAGGTGTGACCTTTCGTCTTCCAGGATGATGACTCCATTTGAACATTATTTTAGTCAGGTTACTTGAATATATAACCAATGAACAAATAACTTGACTAAAATATTGTTTAAATAGAGTTTTGATCCTGGAAGACGAAAGGTCACAAGGTGTGACCTTTCGTCTTCCAGGATGATAACTCCGTTTGAACAATATTTTAGTCAGGTTACTTGAATATATAACCAATGAAGAAGTAACTTGACTAAAATATTGTTTAAATAGAGTTTTGATCCTGGAAGACGAAAGGTCACAAGGTGTGACCTTTCGTCTTCCAGGATGATAACTCCATTTGAACATTATTTTAGTCAGGTTACTTGAATATATAACCAATGAACAAATAACTTGATTAAAATATTGTTTAAATAGAGTTTTGATCCTGGAAGACGAAAGGTCACAAGGTGTGACCTTTCGTCTTCCAGGATGATAACTCCATTTGAACATTATTTTAGTCAGGTTACTTGAATATATAACCAATGAACAAGTAACTTGACTAAAATATTGTTTGAATAGAGTTTTGATCCTGGAAGACGAAAGGTCACAAGGTGTGAGCTTTCGTCTTCCAGGATGATGACTCCATTTGAACATTATTTTAGTCAGGTTACTTGAATATATAACCAATGAACAAATAACTTGACTAAAATATTGTTTAAATAGAGTTTTGATCCTGGAAGACGAAAGGTCACAAGGTGTGACCTTTCGTCTTCCAGGATGATAACTCAATTTGAAAATTATTTTAGTCAGGTTACTTGAATATATAACCAATGAACAAGTAACTTGACTAAAATCTTGTTTAAATAGAGTTTTGATCCTGGAAGACGAAAGGTCACAAGGTGTGACCTTTCGTCTTTCAGGGTGATAACTCGATTTGAACATTATTTTAGTCAGGTTACTTGAATATATAACCAATGAACAAGTAACTTGACTAAAATATTGTTTAAATAGAGTTTTGATCCTGGAAGACGAAAGGTCACAAGGTGTGACCTTTCGTCTTCCAGGATGATAACTCCATTTGAACATTATTTTAGTCAGGTTACTTGAATATATAACCAATGAACAAGTAACTTGACTAAAATCTTGTTTGAATAGAGTTTTGATCCTGGAAGACGAAAGGTCACAAGGTGTGACCTTTCGTCTTCCAGGGTGATAACTCGATTTGAACATTATTTTAGTCAGGTTACTTGAATATATAACCAATGAACAAGTAACTTGACTAAAATATTGTTTAAATAGAGTTTTGATCCTGGAAGACGAAAGGTCACAAGGTGTGACCTTTCGTCTTCCAGGATGATAACTCCATTTGAACATTATTTTAGTCAGGTTACTTGAATATATAACCAATGAACAAATAACTTGATTAAAATATTGTTTAAATAGAGTTTTGATCCTAGAAGACGAAAGGTCACAAGGTGTGACCTTTCGTCTTCCAGGATGATAACTCCATTTGAACATTATTTTAGTCAGGTTACTTGAATATATAACCAATGAACAAGTAACTTGACTAAAATATTGTTTGAATAGAGTTTTGATCCTGGAAGACGAAAGGTCACAAGGTGTGACCTTTCGTCTTCCAGGATGATGACTCCATTTGAACATTATTTTAGTCAGGTTACTTGAATATATAACCAATGAACAAATAACTTGACTAAAATATTGTTTAAATAGAGTTTTGATCCTGGAAGACGAAAGGTCACAAGGTGTGACCTTTCGTCTTCCAGGATGATAACTCCGTTTGAACAATATTTTAGTCAGGTTACTTGAATATATAACCAATGAAGAAGTAACTTGACTAAAATATTGTTTAAATAGAGTTTTGATCCTGGAAGACGAAAGGTCACAAGGTGTGACCTTTCGTCTTCCAGGATGATAACTCAATTTGAAAATTATTTTAGTCAGGTTACTTGAATATATAACCAATGAACAAGTAACTTGACTAAAATCTTGTTTAAATAGAGTTTTGATCCTGGAAGACGAAAGGTCACAAGGTGTGACCTTTCGTCTTCCAGGATGATAACTCCATTTGAACATTATTTTAGTCAGGTTACTTGAATATATAACCAATGAACAAATAACTTGACTAAAATATTGTTTAAATAGAGTTTTGATCCTGGAAGATGAAAGGTCACAAGGTGTGACCTTTCGTCTTCCAGGATGATAACTCCATTTGAACATTATTTTAGTCAGGTTACTTGAATATATAACCAATGAACAAATAACTTGACTAAAATATTGTTTAAATAGAGTTTTGATCCTGGAAGACGAAAGGTCACAAGGTGTGACCTTTCGTCTTCCAGGATGATAACTCAATTTGAAAATTATTTTAGTCAGGTTACTTGAATATATAACCAATGAACAAATAACTTGACTAAAATATTGTTTAAATAGAGTTTTGATCCTGGAAGACGAAAGGTCACAAGGTGTGACCTTTCGTCTTCCAGGATGATAACTCCATTTGAACATTATTTTAGTCAGGTTACTTGAATATATAACCAATGAACAAATAACTTGACTAAAATATTGTTTAAATAGAGTTTTGATCCTGGAAGATGAAAGGTCACAAGGTGTGACCTTTTGTCTTCCAGGATGATAACTCCATTTGAACATTATTTTAGTCAGGTTACTTGAATATATAACCAATGAACAAATAACTTGACTAAAATATTGTTTAAATAGAGTTTTGATCCTGGAAGATGAAAGGTCACAAGGTGTGACCTTTCGTCTTCCCGGATGATAACTCCGTTTGAACAATATTTTAGTCAGGTTACTTGAATATATAACCCATGAAGAAGCAACTTGACTAAAATCTTGTTTGAATAGAGTTTTGATCCTGGAAGACGAAAGGTCACAAGGTGTGACCTTTCGTCTTCCAGGATGATAACTCCATTTGAACATTATTTTAGTCAGGTTACTTGAATATATAACCAATGAACAAATAACTTGACTAAAATATTGTTTAAATAGAGTTTTGATCCTGGAAGATGAAAGGTCACAAGGTGTGACCTTTCGTCTTCCAGGATGATAACTCCGTTTGAACAATATTTTAGTCAAGTTACTTGAATATATAACCCATGAAGAAGCAACTTGACTAAAATCTTGTTTGAATAGAGTTTTGATCCTGGAAGACGAAAGGTCACAAGGTGTGACCTTTCGTCTTCCAGGATGATAACTCCATTTGAACATTATTTTAGTCAGGTTACTTGAATATATAACCAATGAAGAAGTAACTTGACTAAAATATTGTTTAAATAGAGTTTTGATCCTAGAAGACGAAAGGTCACAAGGTGTGACCTTTCGTCTTCCAGGATGATAACTCCATTTGAACATTATTTTAGTCAGGTTACTTGAATATATAACCAATGAACAAGTAACTTGACTAAAATATTGTTTGAATAGAGTTTTGATCCTGGAAGACGAAAGGTCACAAGGTGTGACCTTTCGTCTTCCAGGATGATGACTCCATTTGAACATTATTTTAGTCAGGTTACTTGAATATATAACCAATGAACAAATAACTTGACTAAAATATTGTTTAAATAGAGTTTTGATCCTGGAAGACGAAAGGTCACAAGGTGTGACCTTTCGTCTTCCAGGATGATAACTCAATTTGAAAATTATTTTAGTCAGGTTACTTGAATATATAACCAATGAACAAGTAACTTGACTAAAATCTTGTTTAAATAGAGTTTTGATCCTGGAAGACGAAAGGTCACAAGGTGTGACCTTTCGTCTTTCAGGGTGATAACTCGATTTGAACATTATTTTAGTCAGGTTACTTGAATATATAACCAATGAACAAGTAACTTGACTAAAATATTGTTTAAATAGAGTTTTGATCCTGGAAGACGAAAGGTCACAAGGTGTGACCTTTCGTCTTCCAGGATGATAACTCCATTTGAACATTATTTTAGTCAGGTTACTTGAATATATAACCAATGAACAAATAACTTGACTAAAATATTGTTTAAATAGAGTTTTGATCCTGGAAGACGAAAGGTCACAAGGTGTGACCTTTCGTCTTCCAGGATGATAACTCCATTTGAAAATTATTTTAGTCAGGTTACTTGAATATATAACCAATGAACAAATAACTTGACTAAAACATTGTTTAAATAGAGTTTTGATCCTGGAAGACGAAAGGTCACAAGGTGTGACCTTTCGTCTTCCAGGATGATAACTCCATTTGAACATTATTTTAGTCAGGTTACTTGAATATATAACCAATGAACAAATAACTTGACTAAAATATTGTTTAAATAGAGTTTTGATCCTGGAAGATGAAAGGTCACAAGGTGTGACCTTTTGTCTTCCAGGATGATAACTCCATTTGAACATTATTTTAGTCAGGTTACTTGAATATATAACCAATGAACAAATAACTTGACTAAAATATTGTTTAAATAGAGTTTTGATCCTGGAAGATGAAAGGTCACAAGGTGTGACCTTTCGTCTTCCCGGATGATAACTCCGTTTGAACAATATTTTAGTCAGGTTACTTGAATATATAACCCATGAAGAAGCAACTTGACTAAAATCTTGTTTGAATAGAGTTTTGATCCTGGAAGACGAAAGGTCACAAGGTGTGACCTTTCGTCTTCCAGGATGATAACTCAATTTGAAAATTATTTTAGTCAGGTTACTTGAATATATAACCAATGAACAAATAACTTGACTAAAATATTGTTTAAATAGAGTTTTGATCCTGGAAGACGAAAGGTCACAAGGTGTGACCTTTCGTCTTCCAGGATGATAACTCCATTTGAACATTATTTTAGTCAGGTTACTTGAATATATAACCAATGAACAAATAACTTGACTAAAATATTGTTTAAATAGAGTTTTGATCCTGGAAGATGAAAGGTCACAAGGTGTGACCTTTTGTCTTCCAGGATGATAACTCCATTTGAACATTATTTTAGTCAGGTTACTTGAATATATAACCAATGAACAAATAACTTGACTAAAATATTGTTTAAATAGAGTTTTGATCCTGGAAGATGAAAGGTCACAAGGTGTGACCTTTCGTCTTCCCGGATGATAACTCCGTTTGAACAATATTTTAGTCAGGTTACTTGAATATATAACCCATGAAGAAGCAACTTGACTAAAATCTTGTTTGAATAGAGTTTTGATCCTGGAAGACGAAAGGTCACAAGGTGTGACCTTTCGTCTTCCAGGATGATAACTCCATTTGAACATTATTTTAGTCAGGTTACTTGAATATATAACCAATGAACAAATAACTTGACTAAAATATTGTTTAAATAGAGTTTTGATCCTGGAAGATGAAAGGTCACAAGGTGTGACCTTTCGTCTTCCAGGATGATAACTCCGTTTGAACAATATTTTAGTCAAGTTACTTGAATATATAACCCATGAAGAAGCAACTTGACTAAAATCTTGTTTGAATAGAGTTTTGATCCTGGAAGACGAAAGGTCACAAGGTGTGACCTTTCGTCTTCCAGGATGATAACTCCATTTGAACATTATTTTAGTCAGGTTACTTGAATATATAACCAATGAAGAAGTAACTTGACTAAAATATTGTTTAAATAGAGTTTTGATCCTAGAAGACGAAAGGTCACAAGGTGTGACCTTTCGTCTTCCAGGATGATAACTCCATTTGAACATTATTTTAGTCAGGTTACTTGAATATATAACCAATGAACAAGTAACTTGACTAAAATATTGTTTGAATAGAGTTTTGATCCTGGAAGACGAAAGGTCACAAGGTGTGACCTTTCGTCTTCCAGGATGATGACTCCATTTGAACATTATTTTAGTCAGGTTACTTGAATATATAACCAATGAACAAATAACTTGACTAAAATATTGTTTAAATAGAGTTTTGATCCTGGAAGACGAAAGGTCACAAGGTGTGACCTTTCGTCTTCCAGGATGATAACTCAATTTGAAAATTATTTTAGTCAGGTTACTTGAATATATAACCAATGAACAAGTAACTTGACTAAAATCTTGTTTAAATAGAGTTTTGATCCTGGAAGACGAAAGGTCACAAGGTGTGACCTTTCGTCTTTCAGGGTGATAACTCGATTTGAACATTATTTTAGTCAGGTTACTTGAATATATAACCAATGAACAAGTAACTTGACTAAAATATTGTTTAAATAGAGTTTTGATCCTGGAAGACGAAAGGTCACAAGGTGTGACCTTTCGTCTTCCAGGATGATAACTCCATTTGAACATTATTTTAGTCAGGTTACTTGAATATATAACCAATGAACAAATAACTTGACTAAAATATTGTTTAAATAGAGTTTTGATCCTGGAAGACGAAAGGTCACAAGGTGTGACCTTTCGTCTTCCAGGATGATAACTCAATTTGAAAATTATTTTAGTCAGGTTACTTGAATATATAACCAATGAACAAATAACTTGACTAAAACATTGTTTAAATAGAGTTTTGATCCTGGAAGACGAAAGGTCACAAGGTGTGACCTTTCGTCTTCCAGGATGATAACTCCATTTGAACATTATTTTAGTCAGGTTACTTGAATATATAACCAATGAACAAATAACTTGACTAAAATATTGTTTAAATAGAGTTTTGATCCTGGAAGATGAAAGGTCACAAGGTGTGACCTTTTGTCTTCCAGGATGATAACTCAATTTGAAAATTATTTTAGTCAGGTTACTTGAATATATAACCAATGAACAAATAACTTGACTAAAACATTGTTTAAATAGAGTTTTGATCCTGGAAGACGAAAGGTCACAAGGTGTGACCTTTCGTCTTCCAGGATGATAACTCCATTTGAACATTATTTTAGTCAGGTTACTTGAATATATAACCAATGAACAAATAACTTGACTAAAATATTGTTTAAATAGAGTTTTGATCCTGGAAGATGAAAGGTCACAAGGTGTGACCTTTCGTCTTCCAGGATGATAACTCCGTTTGAACAATATTTTAGTCAAGTTACTTGAATATATAACCCATGAAGAAGCAACTTGACTAAAATCTTGTTTGAATAGAGTTTTGATCCTGGAAGACGAAAGGTCACAAGGTGTGACCTTTCGTCTTCCAGGATGATAACTCCATTTGAACATTATTTTAGTCAGGTTACTTGAATATATAACCAATGAAGAAGTAACTTGACTAAAATATTGTTTAAATAGAGTTTTGATCCTAGAAGACGAAAGGTCACAAGGTGTGACCTTTCGTCTTCCAGGATGATAACTCCATTTGAACATTATTTTAGTCAGGTTACTTGAATATATAACCAATGAACAAGTAACTTGACTAAAATATTGTTTGAATAGAGTTTTGATCCTGGAAGACGAAAGGTCACAAGGTGTGACCTTTCGTCTTCCAGGATGATGACTCCATTTGAACATTATTTTAGTCAGGTTACTTGAATATATAACCCATGAAGAAGCAACTTGACTAAAATCTTGTTTGAATAGAGTTTTGATCCTGGAAGACGAAAGGTCACAAGGTGTGACCTTTCGTCTTCCAGGATGATAACTCCATTTGAACATTATTTTAGTCAGGTTACTTGAATATATAACCAATGAAGAAGTAACTTGACTAAAATATTGTTTAAATAGAGTTTTGATCCTAGAAGACGAAAGGTCACAAGGTGTGACCTTTCGTCTTCCAGGATGATAACTCCATTTGAACATTATTTTAGTCAGGTTACTTGAATATATAACCAATGAACAAGTAACTTGACTAAAATATTGTTTGAATAGAGTTTTGATCCTGGAAGACGAAAGGTCACAAGGTGTGACCTTTCGTCTTCCAGGATGATGACTCCATTTGAACATTATTTTAGTCAGGTTACTTGAATATATAACCAATGAACAAATAACTTGACTAAAATATTGTTTAAATAGAGTTTTGATCCTGGAAGACGAAAGGTCACAAGGTGTGACCTTTCGTCTTCCAGGATGATAACTCAATTTGAAAATTATTTTAGTCAGGTTACTTGAATATATAACCAATGAACAAGTAACTTGACTAAAATCTTGTTTAAATAGAGTTTTGATCCTGGAAGACGAAAGGTCACAAGGTGTGACCTTTCGTCTTTCAGGGTGATAACTCGATTTGAACATTATTTTAGTCAGGTTACTTGAATATATAACCAATGAACAAGTAACTTGACTAAAATATTGTTTAAATAGAGTTTTGATCCTGGAAGACGAAAGGTCACAAGGTGTGACCTTTCGTCTTCCAGGATGATAACTCCATTTGAACATTATTTTAGTCAGGTTACTTGAATATATAACCAATGAACAAATAACTTGACTAAAATATTGTTTAAATAGAGTTTTGATCCTGGAAGACGAAAGGTCACAAGGTGTGACCTTTCGTCTTCCAGGATGATAACTCAATTTGAAAATTATTTTAGTCAGGTTACTTGAATATATAACCAATGAACAAATAACTTGACTAAAACATTGTTTAAATAGAGTTTTGATCCTGGAAGACGAAAGGTCACAAGGTGTGACCTTTCGTCTTCCAGGATGATAACTCCATTTGAACATTATTTTAGTCAGGTTACTTGAATATATAACCAATGAACAAATAACTTGACTAAAATATTGTTTAAATAGAGTTTTGATCCTGGAAGATGAAAGGTCACAAGGTGTGACCTTTTGTCTTCCAGGATGATAACTCCATTTGAACATTATTTTAGTCAGGTTACTTGAATATATAACCAATGAACAAATAACTTGACTAAAATATTGTTTAAATAGAGTTTTGATCCTGGAAGATGAAAGGTCACAAGGTGTGACCTTTCGTCTTCCCGGATGATAACTCCGTTTGAACAATATTTTAGTCAGGTTACTTGAATATATAACCCATGAAGAAGCAACTTGACTAAAATCTTGTTTGAATAGAGTTTTGATCCTGGAAGACGAAAGGTCACAAGGTGTGACCTTTCGTCTTCCAGGATGATAACTCCATTTGAACATTATTTTAGTCAGGTTACTTGAATATATAACCAATGAACAAATAACTTGACTAAAATATTGTTTAAATAGAGTTTTGATCCTGGAAGATGAAAGGTCACAAGGTGTGACCTTTCGTCTTCCAGAATGATAACTCCGTTTGAACAATATTTTAGTCAAGTTACTTGAATATATAACCCATGAAGAAGCAACTTGACTAAAATCTTGTTTGAATAGAGTTTTGATCCTGGAAGACGAAAGGTCACAAGGTGTGACCTTTCGTCTTCCAGGATGATAACTCCATTTGAACATTATTTTAGTCAGGTTACTTGAATATATAACCAATGAAGAAGTAACTTGACTAAAATATTGTTTAAATAGAGTTTTGATCCTGGAAGACGAAAGGTCACAAGGTGTGACCTTTCGTCTTCCAGGATGATAACTCAATTTGAAATTATTTTAGTCAGGTTACTTGAATATATAACCAATGAACAAGTAACTTGACTAAAATATTGTTTAAATAAAGTTTTGATCTTGGAAGAGGAAAGGTCACAAGGTGTGACCTTTCGTCTTCCAGGATGATAACTCCATTTGAACATTATTTTAGTCAGGTTACTTTAATATATAACCAATGAACAAATAACTTGACTAAAATATTGTTTAAATAGAGTTTTGATCCTGGAAGACGAAAGGTCACAAGGTGTGACCTTTCGTCTTCCAGGATGATAACTCCATGTGAACATTATTTTAGTCAGGTTACTTGAATATATAACCAATGAACAAATAACTTGACCAAAATATTGTTTAAATAGAGTTTTGATCCTGGAAGATGAAAGGTCACAAGGTGTGACCTTTTGTCTTCCAGGATGATAACTCCATTTGAACATTATTTTAGTCAGGTTACTTGAATATATAACCAATGAACAAATAACTTGACTAAAATATTGTTTAAATAGAGTTTTGATCCTGGAAGATGAAAGGTCACAAGGTGTGACCTTTCGTCTTCCAGGATGATAACTCCGTTTGAACAATATTTTAGTCAAGTTACTTGAATATATAACCCATGAAGAAGCAACTTGACTAAAATCTTGTTTGAATAGAGTTTTGATCCTGGAAGACGAAAGGTCACAAGGTGTGACCTTTCGTCTTCCAGGGTGATAACTCGATTTGAACATTATTTTAGTCAGGTTACTTGAATATATAACCAATGAACAAGTAACTTGACTAAAATATTGTTTAAATAGAGTTTTGATCCTGGAAGACGAAAGGTCACAAGGTGTGACCTTTCGTCTTCCAGGATGATAACTCCATTTGAACATTATTTTAGTCAGGTTACTTGAATATATAACCAATGAACAAATAACTTGACTAAAATATTGCTTAAATAGAGTTTTGATCCTGGAAGAGGAAAGGTCACAAGGTGTGACCTTTCGTCTTCCCGGATGATAACTCCGTTTGAACAATATTTTAGTCAGGTTACTTGAATATATAACCAATGAAGAAGTAACCTGACTAAAATATTGTTTAAATAGAGTTTTGATCCTGGAAGACGAAAGGTCACAAGGTGTGACCTTTCGTCTTCCAGGATGATAACTCCATTTGAACATTATTTTAGTCAGGTTACTTGAATATATAACCAATGAACAAATAACTTGACTAAAATATTGTTTAAATAGAGTTTTGATCCTGGAAGACGAAAGGTCACAAGGTGTGACCTTTCGTCTTCCAGGATGATAACTCCGTTTGAACAATATTTTAGTCAGGTTACTTGAATATATAACCAATGAAGAAGTAACTTGACTAAAATATTGTTTAAATAGAGTTTTGATCCTGGAAGACGAAAGGTCACAAGGTGTGACCTTTCGTCTTCCAGGATGATAACTCAATTTGAACATTATTTTAGTCAGGTTACTTGAATATATAACCAATGAAGAAGTAACTTGACTAAAATATTGTTTAAATAGAGTTTTGATCCTGGAAGACGAAAGGTCACAAGGTGTGACCTTTCGTCTTCCAGGATGATAACTCAATTTGAAATTATTTTAGTCAGGTTACTTGAATATATAACCAATGAACAAGTAACTTGACTAAAATATTGTTTAAATAAAGTTTTGATCTTGGAAGATGAAAGGTCACAAGGTGTGACCTTTCGTCTTCCAGGATGATAACTCCATTTGAACATTATTTTAGTCAGGTTACTTGAATATATAACCAATGAACAAATAACTTGACTAAAATATTGTTTAAATAGAGTTTTGATCCTGGAAGACGAAAGGTCACAAGGTGTGACCTTTCGTCTTCCAGGATGATAACTCCATTTGAACATTATTTTAGTCAGGTTACTTGAATATATAACCAATGAACAAATAACTTGACTAAAATATTGTTTAAATAGAGTTTTGATCCTGGAAGATGAAAGGTCACAAGGTGTGACCTTTTGTCTTCCAGGATGATAACTCCATTTGAACATTATTTTAGTCAGGTTACTTGAATATATAACCAATGAACAAATAACTTGACTAAAATATTGTTTAAATAGAGTTTTGATCCTGGAAGATGAAAGGTCACAAGGTGTGACCTTTCGTCTTCCAGGATGATAACTCCGTTTGAACAATATTTTAGTCAAGTTACTTGAATATATAACCCATGAAGAAGCAACTTGACTAAAATCTTGTTTGAATAGAGTTTTGATCCTGGAAGACGAAAGGTCACAAGGTGTGACCTTTCGTCTTCCAGGGTGATAACTCGATTTGAACATTATTTTAGTCAGGTTACTTGAATATATAACCAATGAACAAGTAACTTGACTAAAATATTGTTTAAATAGAGTTTTGATCCTGGAAGACGAAAGGTCACAAGGTGTGACCTTTCGTCTTCCAGGATGATAACTCCATTTGAACATTATTTTAGTCAGGTTACTTGAATATATAACCAATGAACAAATAACTTGACTAAAATATTGTTTAAATAGAGTTTTGATCCTGGAAGAGGAAAGGTCACAAGGTGTGACCTTTCGTCTTCCCGGATGATAACTCCGTTTGAACAATATTTTAGTCAGGTTACTTGAATATATAACCAATGAAGAAGTAACCTGACTAAAATATTGTTTAAATAGAGTTTTGATCCTGGAAGACGAAAGGTCACAAGGTGTGACCTTTCGTCTTCCAGGATGATAACTCCATTTGAACATTATTTTAGTCAGGTTACTTGAATATATAACCAATAAACAAATAACTTGACTAAAATATTGTTTAAATAGAGTTTTGATCCTGGAAGACGAAAGGTCACAAGGTGTGACCTTTCGTCTTCCAGGATGATAACTCCGTTTGAACAATATTTTAGTCAGGTTACTTGAATATATAACCAATGAAGAAGTAACTTGACTAAAATATTGTTTAAATAGAGTTTTGATCCTGGAAGACGAAAGGTCACAAGGTGTGACCTTTCGTCTTCCAGGATGATAACTCAATTTGAACATTATTTTAGTCAGGTTACTTGAATATATAACCAATGAAGAAGTAACTTGACTAAAATATTGTTTAAATAGAGTTTTGATCCTGGAAGACGAAAGGTCACAAGGTGTGACCTTTCGTCTTCCAGGATGATAACTCAATTTGAAATTATTTTAGTCAGGTTACTTGAATATATAACCAATGAACAAGTAACTTGACTAAAATATTGTTTAAATAAAGTTTTGATCTTGGAAGATGAAAGGTCACAAGGTGTGACCTTTCGTCTTCCAGGATGATAACTCCATTTGAACATTATTTTAGTCAGGTTACTTGAATATATAACCAATGAACAAATAACTTGACTAAAATATTGTTTAAATAGAGTTTTGATCCTGGAAGACGAAAGGTCACAAGGTGTGACCTTTCGTCTTCCAGGATGATAACTCCATTTGAACATTATTTTAGTCAGGTTACTTGAATATATAACCAATGAACAAATAACTTGACTAAAATATTGTTTAAATAGAGTTTTGATCCTGGAAGATGAAAGGTCACAAGGTGTGACCTTTTGTCTTCCAGGATGATAACTCCATTTGAACATTATTTTAGTCAGGTTACTTGAATATATAACCAATGAACAAATAACTTGACTAAAATATTGTTTAAATAGAGTTTTGATCCTGGAAGATGAAAGGTCACAAGGTGTGACCTTTCGTCTTCCAGGATGATAACTCCGTTTGAACAATATTTTAGTCAAGTTACTTGAATATATAACCCATGAAGAAGCAACTTGACTAAAATCTTGTTTGAATAGAGTTTTGATCCTGGAAGACGAAAGGTCACAAGGTGTGACCTTTCGTCTTCCAGGGTGATAACTCGATTTGAACATTATTTTAGTCAGGTTACTTGAATATATAACCAATGAACAAGTAACTTGACTAAAATATTGTTTAAATAGAGTTTTGATCCTGGAAGACGAAAGGTCACAAGGTGTGACCTTTCGTCTTCCAGGATGATAACTCCATTTGAACATTATTTTAGTCAGGTTACTTGAATATATAACCAATGAACAAATAACTTGACTAAAATATTGTTTAAATAGAGTTTTGATCCTGGAAGAGGAAAGGTCACAAGGTGTGACCTTTCGTCTTCCCGGATGATAACTCCGTTTGAACAATATTTTAGTCAGGTTACTTGAATATATAACCAATGAAGAAGTAACCTGACTAAAATATTGTTTAAATAGAGTTTTGATCCTGGAAGACGAAAGGTCACAAGGTGTGACCTTTCGTCTTCCAGGATGATAACTCCATTTGAACATTATTTTAGTCAGGTTACTTGAATATATAACCAATGAACAAATAACTTGACTAAAATATTGTTTAAATAGAGTTTTGATCCTGGAAGACGAAAGGTCACAAGGTGTGACCTTTCGTCTTCCAGGATGATAACTCCGTTTGAACAATATTTTAGTCAGGTTACTTGAATATATAACCAATGAAGAAGTAACTTGACTAAAATATTGTTTAAATAGAGTTTTGATCCTGGAAGACGAAAGGTCACAAGGTGTGACCTTTCGTCTTCCAGGATGATAACTCAATTTGAACATTATTTTAGTCAGGTTACTTGAATATATAACCAATGAAGAAGTAACTTGACTAAAATATTGTTTAAATAGAGTTTTGATCCTGGAAGACGAAAGGTCACAAGGTGTGACCTTTCGTCTTCCAGGATGATAACTCAATTTGAAATTATTTTAGTCAGGTTACTTGAATATATAACCAATGAACAAGTAACTTGACTAAAATATTGTTTAAATAAAGTTTTGATCTTGGAAGATGAAAGGTCACAAGGTGTGACCTTTCGTCTTCCAGGATGATAACTCCATTTGAACATTATTTTAGTCAGGTTACTTGAATATATAACCAATGAACAAATAACTTGACTAAAATATTGTTTAAATAGAGTTTTGATCCTGGAAGACGAAAGGTCACAAGGTGTGACCTTTCGTCTTCCAGGATGATAACTCCATTTGAACATTATTTTAGTCAGGTTACTTGAATATATAACCAATGAACAAATAACTTGACTAAAATATTGTTTAAATAGAGTTTTGATCCTGGAAGATGAAAGGTCACAAGGTGTGACCTTTTGTCTTCCAGGATGATAACTCCATTTGAACATTATTTTAGTCAGGTTACTTGAATATATAACCAATGAACAAATAACTTGACCAAAATATTGTTTAAATAGAGTTTTGATCCTCGAAGATGAAAGGTCACAAGGTGTGACCTTTCGTCTTCCCGGATGATAACTCCGTTTGAACAATATTTTAGTCAGGTTACTTGAATATATAACCCGTGAAGAAGCAACTTGACTAAAATCTTGTTTGAATAGAGTTTTGATCCTGGAAGACGAAAGGTCACAAGGTGTGACCTTTCGTCTTCCAAGATGATAACTCCATTTGAACATTATTTTAGTCAGGTTACTTGAATATATAACCAATGAACAAATAACTTGACGAAAATATTGTTTAAATAGAGTTTTGATCCTGGAAGATGAAAGGTCACAAGGTGTGACCTTTCGTCTTCCAGGATGATAACTCCGTTTGAACAATATTTTAGTCAAGTTACTTGAATATATAACCCATGAAGAAGCAACTTGACTAAAATCTTGTTTGAATAGAGTTTTGATCCTGGAAGACGAAAGGTCACAAGGTGTGACCTTTCGTCTTCCAGGATGATAACTCCATTTGAACATTATTTTAGTCAGGTTACTTGAATATATAACCAATGAAGAAGTAACTTGACTAAAATATTGTTTAAATAGAGTTTTGATCCTAGAAGACGAAAGGTCACAAGGTGTGACCTTTCGTCTTCCAGGATGATAACTCAATTTGAAATTATTTTAGTCAGGTTACTTGAATATATAACCAATGAACAAGTAACTTGACTAAAATATTGTTTAAATAAAGTTTTGATCTTGGAAGATGAAAGGTCACAAGGTGTGACCTTTCGTCTTCCAGGATGATAACTCCATTTGAACATTATTTTAGTCAGGTTACTTTAATATATAACCAATGAACAAATAACTTGACTAAAATATTGTTTAAATAGAGTTTTGATCCTGGAAGACGAAAGGTCACAAGGTGTGACCTTTCGTCTTCCAGGATGATAACTCCATGTGAACATTATTTTAGTCAGGTTACTTGAATATATAACCAATGAACAAATAACTTGACCAAAATATTGTTTAAATAGAGTTTTGATCCTGGAAGATGAAAGGTCACAAGGTGTGACCTTTTGTCTTCCAGGATGATAACTCCATTTGAACATTATTTTAGTCAGGTTACTTGAATATATAACCTATGAACAAATAACTTGACTAAAATATTGTTTAAATAGAGTTTTGATCCTGGAAGATGAAAGGTCACAAGGTGTGACCTTTCGTCTTCCCGGATGATAACTCCGTTTGAACAATATTTTAGTCAGGTTACTTGAATATATAACCCATGAAGAAGCAACTTGACTAAAATCTTGTTTGAATAGAGTTTTGATCCTGGAAGACGAAAGGTCACAAGGTGTGACCTTTCGTCTTTCAGGATGATAACTCCATTTGAACATTATTTTAGTCAGGTTACTTGAATATATAACCAATGAACAAATAACTTGACTAAAATATTGTTTAAATAGAGTTTTGATCCTGGAAGATGAAAGGTCACAAGGTGTGACCTTTCGTCTTCCAGGATGATAACTCCGTTTGAACAATATTTTAGTCAAGTTACTTGAATATATAACCCATGAAGAAGCAACTTGACTAAAATCTTGTTTGAATAGAGTTTTGATCCTAGAAGACGAAAGGTCACAAGGTGTGACCTTTCGTCTTCCAGGGTGATAACTCGATTTGAACATTATTTTAGTCAGGTTACTTGAATATATAACCAATGAACAAGTAACTTGACTAAAATCTTGTTTAAATAGAGTTTTGATCCTCGAAGACGAAAGGTCACAAGGTGTGACCTTTCGTCTTCCAGGATGATAACTCCATTTGAACATTATTTTAGTCAGGTTACTTGAATATATAACCGATGAACAAATAACTTGACTAAAATATTGTTTAAATAGAGTTTTGATCCTGGAAGAGGAAAGGTCACAACGTGTGACCTTTCGTCTTCCCGGATGATAACTCCGTTTGAACAATATTTTAGTCTGGTTACTTGAATATATAACCAATGAAGAAGTAACTTGACTAAAATATTGTTTAAATAGAGTTTTGATCCTGGAAGACGAAAGGTCACAAGGTGTGACCTTTCGTCTTCCAGGATGATAACTAAATTTGAAAATTATTTTAGTCAGGTTACTTGAATATATAATCAATGAACAAATAACTTGACTAAAATATTGTTTAAATAGAGTTTTGATCCTGGAAGACGAAAGGTCACAAGGTGTGACCTTTCGTCTTCCAGGATGATAACTCCGTTTGAACAATATTTTAGTCAGGTTACTTGAATATATAACCAATGAAGAAGTAACTTGACTAAAATATTGTCTAAATAGAGTTTTGATCCTGGAAGACGAAAGGTCACAAGGTGTGACCTTTCGTCTTCCAGGATGATAACTCAATTTGAAAATTATTTTAGTCAGGTTACTTGAATATATAACCAATGAACAAGTAACTTGACTAAAATCTTGTTTAAATAGAGTTTTGATCCTGGAAGACGAAAGGTCACAAGGTGTGACCTTTCGTCTTCCAGGATGATAACTCCATTTGAATATTATTTTAGTCAGGTTACTTGAATATATAACCAATGAACAAATAACTTGACTAAAATATTGTTTAAATAGAGTTTTGATCCTGGAAGACGAAAGGTCACAAGGTGTGACCTTTCGTCTTCCAGGAT
This sequence comes from Medicago sativa, assembly GCF_051527215.1. NCBI lineage: Eukaryota > Viridiplantae > Streptophyta > Magnoliopsida > Fabales > Fabaceae > Medicago > Medicago sativa. The sequence goes on from NC_140751.1 coordinate 39,376,001, forward strand.
GATAACTCCGTTTGAACAATATTTTAGTCAGGTTACTTGAATATATAACCAATGAAGAAGTAACTTGACTAAAATATTGTTTAAATAGAGTTTTGATCCTGGAAGACGAAAGGTCACAAGGTGTGACCTTTCGTCTTCCAGGATGATAACTCAATTTGAAATTATTTTAGTCAGGTTACTTGAATATATAACCAATGAACAAGTAACTTGACTAAAATATTGTTTAAATAAAGTTTTGATCTTGGAAGATGAAAGGTCACAAGGTGTGACCTTTCGTCTTCCAGGATGATAACTCCATTTGAACATTATTTTAGTCAGGTTACTTGAATATATAACCAATGAACAAATAACTTGACTAAAATATTGTTTAAATAGAGTTTTGATCCTGGAAGACTAAAGGTCACAAGGTGTGACCTTTCGTCTTCCAGGATGATAACTCCGTTTGAACAATATTTTAGTCAAGTTACTTGAATATATAACCCATGAAGAAGCAACTTGACTAAAATATTGTTTAAAGAGTTTTGATCCTGGAAGACGAAAGGTCACAAGGTGTGACCTTTCGTCTTCCAGGATGATAACTCCATTTGAACAATATTTTAGTCAGGTTACTTGAATATATAACCAATGAAGAAGTAACTTGACTAAAATATTGTTTAAATAGAGTTTTGATCCTGGAAGACGAAAGGTCACAAGGTGTGACCTTTCGTCTTCCAGGATGATAACTCCATTTGAACATTATTTTAGTCAGGTTACTTGAATATATAACCAATGAACAAATAACTTGACTAAAATATTGTTTAAATAGAGTTTTGATCCTGGAAGACGAAAGGTCACAAGGTGTGACCTTTCGTCTTCCAGGATGATAACTCCGTTTGAACAATATTTTAGTCAGGTTACTTGAATATATAACCAATGAAGAAGTAACTTGACTAAAATATTGTTTAAATAGAGTTTTGATCCTGGAAGACGAAAGGTCACAAGGTGTGACCTTTCGTCTTCCAGGATGATAACTCAATTTGAACATTATTTTAGTCAGGTTACTTGAATATATAACCAATGAAGAAGTAACTTGACTAAAATATTGTTTAAATAGAGTTTTGATCCTGGAAGACGAAAGGTCACAAGGTGTGACCTTTCGTCTTCCAGGATGATAACTCAATTTGAAATTATTTTAGTCAGGTTACTTGAATATATAACCAATGAACAAGTAACTTGACTAAAATATTGTTTAAATAAAGTTTTGATCTTGGAAGATGAAAGGTCACAAGGTGTGACCTTTCGTCTTCCAGGATGATAACTCCATTTGAACATTATTTTAGTCAGGTTACTTGAATATATAACCAATGAACAAATAACTTGACTAAAATATTGTTTAAATAGAGTTTTGATCCTGGAAGACGAAAGGTCACAAGGTGTGACCTTTCGTCTTCCAGGATGATAACTCCATTTGAACATTATTTTAGTCAGGTTACTTGAATATATAACCAATGAACAAATAACTTGACTAAAATATTGTTTAAATAGAGTTTTGATCCTGGAAGATGAAAGGTCACAAGGTGTGACCTTTTGTCTTCCAGGATGATAACTCCATTTGAACATTATTTTAGTCAGGTTACTTGAATATATAACCAATGAACAAATAACTTGACTAAAATATTGTTTAAATAGAGTTTTGATCCTGGAAGATGAAAGGTCACAAGGTGTGACCTTTCGTCTTCCCGGATGATAACTCCGTTTGAACAATATTTTAGTCAGGTTACTTGAATATATTACCCGTGAAGAAGCAACTTGACTAAAATCTTGTTTGAATAGAGTTTTGATCCTGGAAGACGAAAGGTCACAAGGTGTGACCTTTCGTCTTCCAGGATGATAACTCCATTTGAACATTATTTTAGTCAGGTTACTTGAATATATAACCAATGAACAAATAACTTGACTAAAATATTGTTTAAATAGAGTTTTGATCCTGGAAGACGAAAGGTCACAAGGTGTGACCTTTCGTCTTCCAGGATGATAACTCAATTTGAAATTATTTTAGTCAGGTTACTTGAATATATAACCAATGAACAAGTTACTTGACTAAAATATTGTTTAAATAAAGTTTTGATCTTGGAAGATGAAAGGTCACAAGGTGTGACCTTTCGTCTTCCAGGATGATAACTCCATTTGAACATTATTTTAGTCAGGTTACTTGAATATATAACCAATGAACAAATAACTTGACTAAAATATTGTTTAAATAGAGTTTTGATCCTGGAAGACGAAAGGTCACAAGGTGTGACCTTTCGTCTTCCAGGATGATAACTCCATTTGAACATTATTTTAGTCAGGTTACTTGAATATATAACCAATGAACAAATAACTTGACTAAAATATTGTTTAAATAGAGTTTTGATCCTGGAAGATGAAAGGTCACAAGGTGCGACCTTTTGTCTTCCAGGATGATAACTCCATTTGAACATTATTTTAGTCAGGTTACTTGAATATATAACCAATGAACAAATAACTTGACTAAAATATTGTTTAAATAGAGTTTTGATCCTGGAAGATGAAAGGTCACAAGGTGTGACCTTTCGTCTTCCCGGATGATAACTCCGTTTGAACAATATTTTAGTCAGGTTACTTGAATATATAACCCGTGAAGAAGCAACTTGACTAAAATCTTGTTTGAATAGAGTTTTGATCCTGGAAGACGAAAGGTCACAAGGTGTGACCTTTCGTCTTCCAGGATGATAACTCCATTTGAACATTATTTTAGTCAGGTTACTTGAATATATAACCAATGAGCAAATAACTTGACTAAAATATTGTTTAAATAGAGTTTTGATCCTGGAAGATGAAAGGTCACAAGGTGTGACCTTTCGTCTTCCAGGATGATAACTCCGTTTGAACAATATTTTAGTCAAGTTACTTGAATATATAACCCATGAAGAAGCAACTTGACTAAAATCTTGTTTGAATAGAGTTTTGATCCTGGAAGACGAAAGGTCACAAGGTGTGACCTTTCGTCTTCCAAGATGATAACTCCATTTGAACATTATTTTAGTCAGGTTACTTGAATATATAACCAATGAAGAATTAACTTGACTAAAATATTGTTTAAATAGAGTTTTGATCCTGGAAGATGAAAGGTCACAAGGTGTGACCTTTCGTCTTCCAGGATGATAACTCAATTTGAAATTATTTTAGTCAGGTTACTTGAATATATAACCAATGAACAAGTAACTTGACTAAAATATTGTTTAAATAAAGTTTTGATCTTGGAAGATGAAAGGTCACAAGGTGTGACCTTTCGTCTTCGAGGATGATAACTCCATTTGAACATTATTTTAGTCAGGTTACTTTAATATATAACCAATGAACAAATAACTTGACTAAAATATTGTTTAAATAGAGTTTTGATCCTGGAAGATGAAAGGTCACAAGGTGTGACCTTTCGTCTTCCCGGATGATAACTCCGTTTGAACAATATTTTAGTCAGGTTACTTGAATATATAACCCGTGAAGAAGCAACTTGACTAAAATCTTGTTTGAATAGAGTTTTGATCCTGGAAGACGAAAGGTCACAAGGTGTGACCTTTCGTCTTCCAGGATGATAACTCCATTTGAACATTATTTTAGTCAGGTTACTTGAATATATAACCAATGAACAAATAACTTGACTAAAATATTGTTTAAATAGAGTTTTGATCCTGGAAGATGAAAGGTCACAAGGTGTGACCTTTTGTCTTCCAGGATGATAACTCCATTTGAACATTATTTTAGTCAGGTTACTTGAATATATAACCAATGAACAAATAACTTGACTAAAATATTGTTTAAATAGAGTTTTGATCCTGGAAGATGAAAGGTCACAAGGTGTGACCTTTCGTCTTCCCGGATGATAACTCCGTTTGAACAATATTTTAGTCAGGTTACTTGAATATATAACCCGTGAAGAAGCAACTTGACTAAAATCTTGTTTGAATAGAGTTTTGATCCTGGAAGACGAAAGGTCACAAGGTGTGACCTTTCGTCTTCCAGGATGATAACTCCATTTGAACATTATTTTAGTCAGGTTACTTGAATATATAACCAATGAACAAATAACTTGACTAAAATATTGTTTAAATAGAGTTTTGATCCTGGAAGACGAAAGGTCACAAGGTGTGACCTTTCGTCTTCCAGGATGATAACTCAATTTGAAATTATTTTAGTCAGGTTACTTGAATATATAACCAATGAACAAGTAACTTGACTAAAATATTGTTTAAATAAAGTTTTGATCTTGGAAGATGAAAGGTCACAAGGTGTGACCTTTCGTCTTCCAGGATGATAACTCCATTTGAACATTATTTTAGTCAGGTTACTTGAATATATAACCAATGAACAAATAACTTGACTAAAATATTGTTTAAATAGAGTTTTGATCCTGGAAGACGAAAGGTCACAAGGTGTGACCTTTCGTCTTCCAGGATGATAACTCCATTTGAACATTATTTTAGTCAGGTTACTTGAATATATAACCAATGAACAAATAACTTGACTAAAATATTGTTTAAATAGAGTTTTGATCCTGGAAGATGAAAGGTCACAAGGTGTGACCTTTCGTCTTCCCGGATGATAACTCCGTTTGAACAATATTTTAGTCAGGTTACTTGAATATATAACCCGTGAAGAAGCAACTTGACTAAAATCTTGTTTGAATAGAGTTTTGATCCTGGAAGACGAAAGGTCACAAGGTGTGACCTTTCGTCTTCCAGGATGATAACTCCATTTGAACATTATTTTAGTCAGGTTACTTGAATATATAACCAATGAACAAATAACTTGACTAAAATATTGTTTAAATAGAGTTTTGATCCTGGAAGATGAAAGGTCACAAGGTGTGACCTTTCGTCTTCCAGGATGATAACTCCGTTTGAACAATATTTTAGTCAAGTTACTTGAATATATAACCCATGAAGAAGCAACTTGACTAAAATCTTGTTTGAATAGAGTTTTGATCCTGGAAGACGAAAGGTCACAAGGTGTGACCTTTCGTCTTCCAAGATGATAACTCCATTTGAACATTATTTTAGTCAGGTTACTTGAATATATAACCAATGAAGAATTAACTTGACTAAAATATTGTTTAAATAGAGTTTTGATCCTGGAAGACGAAAGGTCACAAGGTGTGACCTTTCGTCTTCCAGGATGATAACTCAATTTGAAATTATTTTAGTCAGGTTACTTGAATATATAACCAATGAACAAGTAACTTGACTAAAATATTGTTTAAATAAAGTTTTGATCTTGGAAGATGAAAGGTCACAAGGTGTGACCTTTCGTCTTCCAGGATGATAACTCCATTTGAACATTATTTTAGTCAGGTTACTTTAATATATAACCAATGAACAAATAACTTGACTAAAATATTGTTTAAATAGAGTTTTGATCCTGGAAGACGAAAGGTCACAAGGTGTGACCTTTCGTCTTCCAGGATGATAACTCCATGTGAACATTATTTTAGTCAGGTTACTTGAATATATAACCAATGAACAAATAACTTGACCAAAATATTGTTTAAATAGAGTTTTGATCCTGGAAGATGAAAGGTCACAAGGTGTGACCTTTTGTCTTCCAGGATGATAACTCCATTTGAACATTATTTTAGTCAGGTTACTTGAATATATAACCAATGAACAAATAACTTGACTAAAATATTGTTTAAATAGAGTTTTGATCCTGGAAGATGAAAGGTCACAAGGTGTGACCTTTCGTCTTCCCGGATGATAACTCCGTTTGAACAATATTTTAGTCAGGTTACTTGAATATATAACCCGTGAAGAAGCAACTTGACTAAAATCTTGTTTGAATAGAGTTTTGATCCTGGAAGACGAAAGGTCACAAGGTGTGACCTTTCGTCTTCCAGGATGATAACTCCATTTGAACATTATTTTAGTCAGGTTACTTGAATATATAACCAATGAACAAATAACTTGACTAAAATATTGTTTAAATAGAGTTTTGATCCTGGAAGAGGAAAGGTCACAAGGTGTGACCTTTCGTCTTCCAGGATGATAACTCCGTTTGAACAATATTTTAGTCAAGTTACTTGAATATATAACCCATGAAGAAGCAACTTGACTAAAATCTTGTTTGAATAGAGTTTTGATCCTGGAAGACGAAAGGTCACAAGGTGTGACCTTTCGTCTTCCAGGGTGATAACTCGATTTGAACATTATTTTAGTCAGGTTACTTGAATATATAACCAATGAACAAGTAACTTGACTAAAATCTTGTTTAAATAGAGTTTTGATCCTCGAAGACGAAAGGTCACAAGGTGTGACCTTTCGTCTTCCAGGATGATAACTCCATTTGAACATTATTTTAGTCAGGTTACTTGAATATATAACCAATGAACAAATAACTTGACTAAAATATTGTTTAAATAGAGTTTTGATCCTGGAAGAGGAAAGGTCACAAGGTGTGACCTTTCGTCTTCCCGGATGATAACTCCGTTTGAACAATATTTTAGTCTGGTTACTTGAATATATAACCAATGAAGAAGTAACTTGACTAAAATATTGTTTAAATAGAGTTTTGATCCTGGAAGACGAAAGGTCACAAGGTGTGACCTTTCGTCTTCCAGGATGATAACTAAATTTGAAAATTATTTTAGTCAGGTTACTTGAATATATAATCAATGAACAAATAACTTGACTAAAATATTGTTTAAATAGAGTTTTGATCCTGGAAGACGAAAGGTCACAAGGTGTGACCTTTCGTCTTCCAGGATGATAACTCCGTTTGAACAATATTTTAGTCAGGTTACTTGAATATATAACCAATGAAGAAGTAACTTGACTAAAATATTGTTTAAATAGAGTTTTGATCCTGGAAGACGAAAGGTCACAAGGTGTGACCTTTCGTCTTCCAGGATGATAACTCAATTTGAAAATTATTTTAGTCAGGTTACTTGAATATATAACCAATGAACAAGTAACTTGACTAAAATCTTGTTTAAATAGAGTTTTGATCCTGGAAGACGAAAGGTCACAAGGTGTGACCTTTCGTCTTCCAGGATGATAACTCCATTTGAACATTATTTTAGTCAGGTTACTTGAATATATAACCAATGAACAAATAACTTGACTAAAATATTGTTTAAATAGAGTTTTGATCCTGGAAGACGAAAGGTCACAAGGTGTGACCTTTCGTCTTCCAGGATGATAACTCCGTTTGAACAATATTTTAGTCAGGTTACTTGAATATATAACCAATGAAGAAGTAACTTGACTAAAATATTGTTTAAATAGAGTTTTGATCCTGGAAGACGAAAGGTCACAAGGTGTGACCTTTCGTCTTCCAGGATGATAACTCAATTTGAAATTATTTTAGTCAGGTTACTTGAATATATAACCAATGAACAAGTAACTTGACTAAAATATTGTTTAAATAAAGTTTTGATCTTGGAAGATGAAAGGTCACAAGGTGTGACCTTTCGTCTTCCAGGATGATAACTCCATTTGAACATTATTTTAGTCAGGTTACTTGAATATATAACCAATGAACAAATAACTTGACTAAAATATTGTTTAAATAGAGTTTTGATCCTGGAAGACTAAAGGTCACAAGGTGTGACCTTTCGTCTTCCAGGATGATAACTCCGTTTGAACAATATTTTAGTCAAGTTACTTGAATATATAACCCATGAAGAAGCAACTTGACTAAAATATTGTTTAAAGAGTTTTGATCCTGGAAGACGAAAGGTCACAAGGTGTGACCTTTCGTCTTCCAGGATGATAACTCCATTTGAACAATATTTTAGTCAGGTTACTTGAATATATAACCAATGAAGAAGTAACTTGACTAAAATATTGTTTAAATAGAGTTTTGAACCTGGAAGACGAAAGGTCACAAGGTGTGACCTTTCGTCTTCCAGGATGATAACTCAATTTGAAAATTATTTTAGTCAGGTTACTTGAATATATAACCAATGAACAAGTAACTTGAATAAAATCTTGTTTAAATAGAGATTTGATCCTGGAAGACGAAAGGTCACAAGGTGTGACCTTTCGTCTTCCAGGATGATAACTCCATTTGAACATTATTTTAGTCAGGTTACTTGAATATATAACCAATGAAGAAGTAACTTGACTAAAATATTGTTTAAATAGAGTTTTGATCCTGGAAGACGAAAGGTCACAAGGTGTGACCTTTCGTCTTCCAGGATGATAACTCAATTTGAAATTATTTTAGTCAGGTTACTTGAATATATAACCAATGAACAAGTAACTTGACTAAAATATTGTTTAAATAAAGTTTTGATCTTGGAAGATGAAAGGTCACAAGGTGTGACCTTTCGTCTTCCAGGATGATAACTCCATTTGAACATTATTTTAGTCAGGTTACTTGAATATATAACCAATGAACAAATAACTTGACTAAAATATTGTTTAAATAGAGTTTTGATCCTGGAAGACTAAAGGTCACAAGGTGTGACCTTTCGTCTTCCAGGATGATAACTCCGTTTGAATAATATTTTAGTCAGGTTACTTGAATATATAACCAATGAAGAAGTAACTTGACTAAAATATTGTTTAAATAGAGTTTTGATCCTGGAAGACAAAAGGTCACAAGGTGTGACCTTTAGTCTTCCAGGATGATAACTCCATTTGAACATTATTTTAGTCAGGTTACTTGAATATATAACCAATGAACAAGTAACTTGACTAAAATCTTGTTTAAATAGAGTTTTGATCCTGGAAGACGAAAGGTCACAAGGTGTGACCTTTCGTCTTCCAGGATGATAACTCAATTTGAAAATTATTTTATTCAGGTTACTTGAATATATAATCAATGAACAAATAACTTGACTAAAATATTGTTTAAATAGAGTTTTGATCCTGGAAGACGAAAGGTCAAAAGGTGTGACCTTTCGTCTTCCAGGATGATAACTTCGTTTGAACAATATTTTAGTCAGGTTACTTGAATATATAACCAATGAAGAAGTAACTTGACTAAAATATTGTTTAAATAGAGTTTTGATCCTGGAAGACGAAAGGTCACAAGGTGTGACCTATCGTCTTCCAGGATGATAACTCAATTTGAAAATTATTTTAGTCAGGTTACTTGAATATATAACCAATGAACAAGTAACTTGACTAAAATCTTGTTTAAATAGAGTTTTGATCCTGGAAGACGAAAGGTCACAAGGTGTGACCTTTCGTCTTCCAGGATGATAACTCCATTTGAACATTATTTTAGTCAGGTTACTTGAATATATAACCAATGAACAAATAACTTGACTAAAATATTGTTTAAATAGAGTTTTGATCTTGGAAGACGAAAGGTCACAAGGTGTGACCTTTCGTCTTCCAGGATGATAACTCCGTTTGAACAATATTTTAGTCAGGTTACTTGAATATATAACCAATGAAGAAGTAACTTGACTAAAATATTGTTTAAATAGAGTTTTGATCCTGGAAGACGAAAGGTCACAAGGTGTGACCTTTCGTCTTCCAGGATGATAACTCAATTTGAAATTATTTTAGTCAGGTTACTTGAATATATAACCAATGAACAAGTAACTTGACTTAAATATTGTTTAAATAAAGTTTTGATCTTGGAAGATGAAAGGTCACAAGGTGTGACCTTTCGTCTTCCAGGATGATAACTCCATTTGAACATTATTTTAGTCAGGTTACTTGAATATATAACCAATGAACAAATAACTTGACTAAAATATTGTTTAAATAGAGTTTTGATCCTGGAAGACGAAAGGTCACAAGGTGTGACCTTTCGTCTTCCAGGATGATAACTCCGTTTGAACAATATTTTAGTCAAGTTACTTGAATATATAACCCATGAAGAAGCAACTTGACTAAAATATTGTTTAAAGAGTTTTGATCCTGGAAGACGAAAGGTCACAAGGTGTGACCTTTAGTCTTCCAGGATGATAACTCAATTTGAAAATTATTTTAGTCAGGTTACTTGAATATATAACCAATGAACAAGTAACTTGACTAAAATATTGTTTAAATAGAGTTTTGATCCTGGAAGACGAAAGGTCACAAGGTGTGACCTTTCGTCTTCCAGGATGATAACTCCGTTTGAATAATATTTTAGTCAGGTTACTTGAATATATAACCAATGAAGAAGTAACTTGACTAAAATATTGTTTAAATAGAGTTTTGATCCTGGAAGACGAAAGGTCACAAGGTGTGACCTTTAGTCTTCCAGGATGATAACTCCATTTGAACATTATTTTAGTCAGGTTACTTGAATATATAACCAATGAACAAGTAACTTGACTAAAATCTTGTTTAAATAGAGTTTTGATCCTGGAAGACGAAAGGTCACAAGGTGTGACCTTTCGTCTTCCAGGATGATAACTCAATTTGAAAATTATTTTATTCAGGTTACTTGAATATATAATCAATGAACAAATAACTTGACTAAAATATTGTTTAAATAGAGTTTTGATCCTGGAAGACGAAAGGTCACAAGGTGTGACCTTTCGTCTTCCAGGATGATAACTCCGTTTGAACAATATTTTAGTCAGGTTACTTGAATATATAACCAATGAAGAAGTAACTTGACTAAAATATTGTTTAAATAGAGTTTTGATCCTGGGAGACGAAAGGTCACAAGGTGTGACCTTTCGTCTTCCAGGATGATAACTCAATTTGAAAATTATTTTAGTCAGGTTACTTGAATATATAACCAATGAACAAGTAACTTGACTAAAATCTTGTTTAAATAGAGTTTTGATCCTCGAAGACGAAAGGTCACAAGGTGTGACCTTTCGTCTTCCAGGATGATAACTCCATTTGAACATTATTTTAGTTAGGTTACTTTAATATATAACCAATGAACAAATAACTTGACTAAAATATTGTTTAAATAGAGTTTTGATCCTGGAAGACGAAAGGTCACAAGGTGTGACCTTTCATCTTCCAGGATGATAACTCCGTTTGAACAATATTTTAGTCAGGTTACTTGAATATATAACCAATGAAGAAGTAACTTGACTAAAATATTGTTTAAATAGAGTTTTGATCCTGGAAGACGAAAGGTCACAAGGTGTGACCTTTCGTCTTCCAGGATGATAACTCAATTTGAAATTATTTTAGTCAGGTTACTTGAATATATAACAAATGAACAAGTAACTTGACTAAAATATTGTTTAAATAAAGTTTTGATCTTGGAAGATGAAAGGTCACAAGGTGTGACCTTTCGTCTTCCAGGATGATAACTCCATTTGAACATTATTTTAGTCAGGTTACTTGAATATATAACCAATGAACAAATAACTTGACTAAAATATTGTTTAAATAGAGTTTTGATCCTGGAAGACGAAAGGTCACAAGGTGTGACCTTTCGTCTTCCAGGATGATAACTCCGTTTGAACAATATTTTAGTCAAGTTACTTGAATATATAACCCATGAAGAAGCAACTTGACTAAAATATTGTTTAAAGAGTTTTGATCCTGGAAGACGAAAGGTCACAAGGTGTGACCTTTAGTCTTCCAGGATGATAACTCAATTTGAAAATTATTTTAGTCAGGTTACTTGAATATATAACCAATGAACAAGTAACTTGACTAAAATATTGTTTAAATAGAGTTTTGATCCTGGAAGACGAAAGGTCACAAGGTGTGACCTTTCGTCTTCCAGGATGATAACTCCGTTTGAATAATATTTTAGTCAGGTTACTTGAATATATAACCAATGAAGAAGTAACTTGACTAAAATATTGTTTAAATAGAGTTTTGATCCTGGAAGACGAAAGGTCACAAGGTGTGACCTTTAGTCTTCCAGGATGATAACTCCATTTGAACATTATTTTAGTCAGGTTACTTGAATATATAACCAATGAACAAGTAACTTGACTAAAATCTTGTTTAAATAGAGTTTTGATCCTGGAAGACGAAAGGTCACAAGGTGTGACCTTTCGTCTTCCAGGATGATAACTCCGTTTGAACAATATTTTAGTCAAGTTACTTGAATATATAACCCATGAAGAAGCAACTTGACTAAAATATTGTTTAAAGAGTTTTGATCCTGGAAGACGAAAGGTCACAAGGTGTGACCTTTAGTCTTCCAGGATGATAACTCAATTTGAAAATTATTTTAGTCAGGTTACTTGAATATATAACCAATGAACAAGTAACTTGACTAAAATATTGTTTAAATAGAGTTTTGATCCTGGAAGACAAAAGGTCACAAGGTGTGACCTTTCGTCTTCCAGGATGATAACTCCGTTTGAATAATATTTTAGTCAGGTTACTTGAATATATAACCAATGAAGAAGTAACATGACTAAAATATTGTTTAAATAGAGTTTTGATCCTGGAAGACGAAAGGTCACAAGGTGTGACCTTTAGTCTTCCAGGATGATAACTCCATTTGAACATTATTTTAGTCAGGTTACTTGAATATATAACCAATGAACAAGTAACTTGACTAAAATCTTGTTTAAATAGAGTTTTGATCCTGGAAGACGAAAGGTCACAAGGTGTGACCTTTCGTCTTCCAGGATGATAACTCCGTTTGAACAATATTTTAGTCAGGTTTCTTGAATATATAACCAATGAAGAAGTAACTTGACTAAAATATTGTTTAAATAGAGTTTTGATCCTGGAAGACGAAAGGTCACAAGGTGTGACCTTTCGTCTTCCAGGATGATAACTCAATTTGAAAATTATTTTAGTCAGGTTACTTGAATATATAACCAATGAACAAGTAACTTGACTAAAATATTGTTTAAATAGAGTTTTGATCCTGGAAGAGGAAAGGTCACAAGGTGTGACCTTTCGTCTTCCAGGATGATAACTCCATTTGAACATTATTTTAGTCAGGTTACTTGAATATATAACCAATGAACAAATAACTTGACTAAAATATTGTTTAAATAGAGTTTTGATCCTGGAAGACGAAAGGTCACAAGGTGTGACCTTTCGTCTTCCAGGATGATAACTCCGTTTGAACAATATTTTAGTCTGGTTACTTGAATATATAACCCATGAAGAAGCAACTTGACTAAAATATTGTTTAAATAGAGTTTTGATCCTGGAAGACGAAAGGTCACAAGGTGTGACCTTTAGTCTTCCAGGATGATAACTCAATTTGAAAATTATTTTAGTCAGGTTACTTGAATATATAACCAATGAACAAGTAACTTGACTAAAATATTGTTTAAATAGAGTTTTGATCCTGGAAGACGAAAGGTCACAAGGTGTGACCTTTCGTCTTCCAGGATGATAACTCAATTTGAAAATTATTTTAGTCAGGTTACTTGAATATATAACCAATGAACAAGTAACTTGACTAAAATCTTGTTTAAATAGAGTTTTGAACCTGGAAGACGAAAGGTCACAAGGTGTGACCTTTCGTCTTCCAGGATGATAACTCCATTTGAACATTATTTTAGTCAGGTTACTTGAATATATAACCAATGAACAAATAACTTGACTAAAATATTGTTTAAATAGAGTTTTGATCCTGGAAGACGAAAGGTCACAAGGTGTGACCTTTCGTCTTCCAGGATGATAACTCCGTTTGAACAATATTTTAGTCTGGTTACTTGAATATATAACCCATGAAGAAGCAACTTGACTAAAATATTGTTTAAATAGAGTTTTGATCCTGGAAGACGAAAGGTCACAAGGTGTGACCTTTAGTCTTCCAGGATGATAACTCAATTTGAAAATTATTTTAGTCAGGTTACTTGAATATATAACCAATGAACAAGTAACTTGACTAAAATATTGTTTAAATAGAGTTTTGATCCTGGAAGACGAAAGGTCACAAGGTGTGACCTTTCGTCTTCCAGGATGATAACTCAATTTGAAAATTATTTTAGTCAGGTTACTTGAATATATAACCAATGAACAAGTAACTTGACTAAAATCTTGTTTAAATAGAGTTTTGAACCTGGAAGACGAAAGGTCACAAGGTGTGACCTTTCGTCTTCCAGGATGATAACTCCATTTGAACATTATTTTAGTCAGGTTACTTGAATATATAACCAATGAACAAATAACTTGACTAAAATATTGTTTAAATAGAGTTTTGATCCTGGAAGACGAAAGGTCACAAGGTGTGACCTTTCGTCTTCCAGGATGATAACTCAATTTGAAATTATTTTAGTCAGGTTACTTGAATATATAACCAATGAACAAGTAACTTGACTAAAATATTGTTTAAATAAAGTTTTGATCTTGGAAGATGAAAGGTCACAAGGTGTGACCTTTCGTCTTCCTGGATGATAACTCCATTTGAACATTATTTTAGTCAGGTTACTTGAATATATAACCAATGAACAAGTAACTTGACTAAAATATTGTTTAAATAGAGTTTTGATCCTGGAAGAGGAAAGGTCACAAGGTGTGACCTTTCGTCTTCCAGGATGATAACTCCATTTGAACATTATTTTAGTCAGGTTACTTGAATATATAACCAATGAACAAGTAACTTGACTAAAATCTTGTTTAAATAGAGTTTTGATCCTGGAAGACGAAAGGTCACAAGGTGTGACCTTTCGTCTTCCAGGATGATAACTCCGTTTGAACAATATTTTAGTCAGGTTTCTTGAATATATAACCAATGAAGAAGTAACTTGACTAAAATATTGTTTAAATAGAGTTTTGATCCTGGAAGACGAAAGGTCACAAGGTGTGACCTTTCGTCTTCCAGGATGATAACTCAATTTGAAAATTATTTTAGTCAGGTTACTTGAATATATAACCAATGAACAAGTAACTTGACTAAAATATTGTTTAAATAGAGTTTTGATCCTGGAAGAGGAAAGGTCACAAGGTGTGACCTTTCGTCTTCCAGGATGATAACTCCATTTGAACATTATTTTAGTCAGGTTACTTGAATATATAACCAATGAACAAATAACTTGACTAAAATATTGTTTAAATAGAGTTTTGATCCTGGAAGACGAAAGGTCACAAGGTGTGACCTTTCGTCTTCCAGGATGATAACTCCGTTTGAACAATATTTTAGTCTGGTTACTTGAATATATAACCCATGAAGAAGCAACTTGACTAAAATATTGTTTAAATAGAGTTTTGATCCTGGAAGACGAAAGGTCACAAGGTGTGACCTTTAGTCTTCCAGGATGATAACTCAATTTGAAAATTATTTTAGTCAGGTTACTTGAATATATAACCAATGAACAAGTAACTTGACTAAAATATTGTTTAAATAGAGTTTTGATCCTGGAAGACGAAAGGTCACAAGGTGTGACCTTTCGTCTTCCAGGATGATAACTCAATTTGAAAATTATTTTAGTCAGGTTACTTGAATATATAACCAATGAACAAGTAACTTGACTAAAATCTTGTTTAAATAGAGTTTTGAACCTGGAAGACGAAAGGTCACAAGGTGTGACCTTTCGTCTTCCAGGATGATAACTCCATTTGAACATTATTTTAGTCAGGTTACTTGAATATATAACCAATGAACAAATAACTTGACTAAAATATTGTTTAAATAGAGTTTTGATCCTGGAAGACGAAAGGTCACAAGGTGTGACCTTTCGTCTTCCAGGATGATAACTCCGTTTGAACAATATTTTAGTCTGGTTACTTGAATATATAACCCATGAAGAAGCAACTTGACTAAAATATTGTTTAAATAGAGTTTTGATCCTGGAAGACGAAAGGTCACAAGGTGTGACCTTTAGTCTTCCAGGATGATAACTCAATTTGAAAATTATTTTAGTCAGGTACTTGAATATATAACCAATGAACAAGTAACTTGACTAAAATATTGTTTAAATAGAGTTTTGATCCTGGAAGACGAAAGGTCACAAGGTGTGACCTTTCGTCTTCCAGGATGATAACTCAATTTGAAAATTATTTTAGTCAGGTTACTTGAATATATAACCAATGAACAAGTAACTTGACTAAAATCTTGTTTAAATAGAGTTTTGAACCTGGAAGACGAAAGGTCACAAGGTGTGACCTTTCGTCTTCCAGGATGATAACTCCATTTGAACATTATTTTAGTCAGGTTACTTGAATATATAACCAATGAACAAATAACTTGACTAAAATATTGTTTAAATAGAGTTTTGATCCTGGAAGACGAAAGGTCACAAGGTGTGACCTTTCGTCTTCCAGGATGATAACTCAATTTGAAATTATTTTAGTCAGGTTACTTGAATATATAACCAATGAACAAGTAACTTGACTAAAATATTGTTTAAATAAAGTTTTGATCTTGGAAGATGAAAGGTCACAAGGTGTGACCTTTCGTCTTCCAGGATGATAACTCCATTTGAACATTATTTTAGTCAGGTTACTTGAATATATAACCAATGAACAAGTAACTTGACTAAAATATTGTTTAAATAGAGTTTTGATCCTGGAAGAGGAAAGGTCACAAGGTGTGACCTTTCGTCTTCCAGGATGATAACTCCATTTGAACATTATTTTAGTCAGGTTACTTGAATATATAACCAATGAACAAGTAACTTGACTAAAATCTTGTTTAAATAGAGTTTTGATCCTGGAAGACGAAAGGTCACAAGGTGTGACCTTTCGTCTTCCAGGATGATAACTCCGTTTGAACAATATTTTAGTCAGGTTTCTTGAATATATAACCAATGAAGAAGTAACTTGACTAAAATATTGTTTAAATAGAGTTTTGATCCTGGAAGACGAAAGGTCACAAGGTGTGACCTTTCGTCTTCCAGGATGATAACTCAATTTGAAAATTATTTTAGTCAGGTTACTTGAATATATAACCAATGAACAAGTAACTTGACTAAAATATTGTTTAAATAGAGTTTTGATCCTGGAAGAGGAAAGGTCACAAGGTGTGACCTTTCGTCTTCCAGGATGATAACTCCATTTGAACATTATTTTAGTCAGGTTACTTGAATATATAACCAATGAACAAATAACTTGACTAAAATATTGTTTAAATAGAGTTTTGATCCTGGAAGACGAAAGGTCACAAGGTGTGACCTTTCGTCTTCCAGGATGATAACTCCGTTTGAACAATATTTTAGTCTGGTTACTTGAATATATAACCCATGAAGAAGCAACTTGACTAAAATATTGTTTAAATAGAGTTTTGATCCTGGAAGACGAAAGGTCACAAGGTGTGACCTTTAGTCTTCCAGGATGATAACTCAATTTGAAAATTATTTTAGTCAGGTTACTTGAATATATAACCAATGAACAAGTAACTTGACTAAAATATTGTTTAAATAGAGTTTTGATCCTGGAAGACGAAAGGTCACAAGGTGTGACCTTTCGTCTTCCAGGATGATAACTCAATTTGAAAATTATTTTAGTCAGGTTACTTGAATATATAACCAATGAACAAGTAACTTGACTAAAATCTTGTTTAAATAGAGTTTTGAACCTGGAAGACGAAAGGTCACAAGGTGTGACCTTTCGTCTTCCAGGATGATAACTCCATTTGAACATTATTTTAGTCAGGTTACTTGAATATATAACCAATGAACAAATAACTTGACTAAAATATTGTTTAAATAGAGTTTTGATCCTGGAAGACGAAAGGTCACAAGGTGGGACCTTTCGTCTTCCAGGATGATAACTCCGTTTGAACAATATTTTAGTCAGGTTACTTGAATATATAACCAATGAAGAAGTAACTTGACTAAAATATTGTTTAAATAGAGTTTTGATCCTGGAAGACGAAAGGTCACAAGGTGTGACCTTTCGTCTTCCAGGATGATAACTCAATTTGAAATTATTTTAGTCAGGTTACTTGAATATATAACCAATGAACAAGTAACTTGACTAAAATATTGTTTAAATAAAGTTTTGATCTTGGAAGATGAAAGGTCACAAGGTGTGACCTTTCGTCTTCCAGGATGATAACTCCATTTGAACATTATTTTAGTCAGGTTACTTGAATATATAACCAATGAACAAATAACTTGACTAAAATATTGTTTAAATAGAGTTTTGATCCTGGAAGACGAAAGGTCACAAGGTGTGACCTTTCGTCTTCCAGGATGATAACTCCGTTTGAACAATATTTTAGTCAAGTTACTTGAATATATAACCCATGAAGAAGCAACTTGACTAAAATATTGTTTAAAGAGTTTTGATCCTGGAAGACGAAAGGTCACAAGGTGTGACCTTTAGTCTTCCAGGATGATAACTCAATTTGAAAATTATTTTAGTCAGGTTACTTGAATATATAACCAATGAACAAGTAACTTGACTAAAATATTGTTTAAATAGAGTTTTGATCCTGGAAGACGAAAGGTCACAAGGTGTGACCTTTCGTCTTCCAGGATGATAACTCCGTTTGAATAATATTTTAGTCAGGTTACTTGAATATATAACCAATGAAGAAGTAACTTGACTAAAATATTGTTTAAATAGAGTTTTGATCCTGGAAGACGAAAGGTCACAAGGTGTGACCTTTAGTCTTCCAGTATGATAACTCCATTTGAACATTATTTTAGTCAGGTTACTTGAATATATAACCAATGAACAAGTAACTTGACTAAAATCTTGTTTAAATAGAGTTTTGATCCTGGAAGACTAAAGGTCACAAGGTGTGACCTTTCGTCTTCCAGGATGATAACTCCGTTTGAACAATATTTTAGTCAGGTTTCTTGAATATATAACCAATGAAGAAGTAACTTGACTAAAATATTGTTTAAATAGAGTTTTGATCCTGGAAGACGAAAGGTCACAAGGTGTGACCTTTCGTCTTCCAGGATGATAACTCAATTTGAAAATTATTTTAGTCAGGTTACTTGAATATATAACCAATGAACAAGTAACTTGACTAAAATATTGTTTAAATAGAGTTTTGATCCTGGAAGAGGAAAGGTCACAAGGTGTGACCTTTCGTCTTCCAGGATGATAACTCCATTTGAACATTATTTTAGTCAGGTTACTTGAATATATAACCAATGAACAAATAACTTGACTAAAATATTGTTTAAATAGAGTTTTGATCCTGGAAGACGAAAGGTCACAAGGTGTGACCTTTCGTCTTCCAGGATGATAACTCCGTTTGAACAATATTTTAGTCTGGTTACTTGAATATATAACCCATGAAGAAGCAACTTGACTAAAATATTGTTTAAATAGAGTTTTGATCCTGGAAGACGAAAGGTCACAAGGTGTGACCTTTAGTCTTCCAGGATGATAACTCAATTTGAAAATTATTTTAGTCAGGTTACTTGAATATATAACCAATGAACAAGTAACTTGACTAAAATATTGTTTAAATAGAGTTTTGATCCTGGAAGACGAAAGGTCACAAGGTGTGACCTTTCGTCTTCCAGGATGATAACTCCGTTTGAACAATATTTTAGTCAAGTTACTTGAATATATAACCCATGAAGAAGCAACTTGACTAAAATATTGTTTAAAGAGTTTTGATCCTGGAAGACGAAAGGTCACAAGGTGTGACCTTTAGTCTTCCAGGATGATAACTCAATTTGAAAATTATTTTAGTCAGGTTACTTGAATATATAACCAATGAACAAGTAACTTGACTAAAATATTGTTTAAATAGAGTTTTGATCCTGGAAGACGAAAGGTCACAAGGTGTGACCTTTCGTCTTCCAGGATGATAACTCCGTTTGAATAATATTTTAGTCAGGTTACTTGAATATATAACCAATGAAGAAGTAACTTGACTAAAATATTGTTTAAATAGAGTTTTGATCCTGGAAGACGAAAGGTCACAAGGTGTGACCTTTAGTCTTCCAGGATGATAACTCCATTTGAACATTATTTTAGTCAGGTTACTTGAATATATAACCAATAAACAAGTAACTTGACTAAAATCTTGTTTAAATAGAGTTTTGATCCTGGAAGACGAAAGGTCACAAGGTGTGACCTTTCGTCTTCCAGGATGATAACTCCGTTTGAACAATATTTTAGTCAAGTTACTTGAATATATAACCCATGAAGAAGCAACTTGACTAAAATATTGTTTAAAGAGTTTTGATCCTGGAAGACGAAAGGTCACAAGGTGTGACCTTTAGTCTTCCAGGATGATAACTCAATTTGAAAATTATTTTAGTCAGGTTACTTGAATATATAACCAATGAACAAGTAACTTGACTAAAATATTGTTTAAATAGAGTTTTGATCCTGGAAGACGAAAGGTCACAAGGTGTGACCTTTCGTCTTCCAGGATGATAACTCCGTTTGAATAATATTTTAGTCAGGTTACTTGAATATATAACCAATGAAGAAGTAACTTGACTAAAATATTGTTTAAATAGAGTTTTGATCCTGGAAGACGAAAGGTCACAAGGTGTGACCTTTAGTCTTCCAGGATGATAACTCCATTTGAACATTATTTTAGTCAGGTTACTTGAATATATAACCAATGAACAAGTAACTTGACTAAAATATTGTTTAAATAGAGTTTTGATCCTGGAAGACGAAAGGTCACAAGGTGTGACCTTTCGTCTTCCAGGATGATAACTCCGTTTGAACAATATTTTAGTCAGGTTTCTTGAATATATAACCAATGAAGAAGTAACTTGACTAAAATATTGTTTAAATAGAGTTTTGATCCTGGAAGACGAAAGGTCACAAGGTGTGACCTTTCGTCTTCCAGGATGATAACTCAATTTGAAAATTATTTTAGTCAGGTTACTTGAATATATAACCAATGAACAAGTAACTTGACTAAAATATTGTTTAAATAGAGTTTTGATCCTGGAAGAGGAAAGGTCACAAGGTGTGACCTTTCGTCTTCCAGGATGATAACTCCATTTGAACATTATTTTAGTCAGGTTACTTGAATATATAACCAATGAACAAATAACTTGACTAAAATATTGTTTAAATAGAGTTTTGATCCTGGAAGACGAAAGGTCACAAGGTGTGACCTTTCGTCTTCCAGGATGATAACTCCGTTTGAACAATATTTTAGTCTGGTTACTTGAATATATAACCCATGAAGAAGCAACTTGACTAAAATATTGTTTAAATAGAGTTTTGATCCTGGAAGACGAAAGGTCACAAGGTGTGACCTTTAGTCTTCCAGGATGATAACTCAATTTGAAAATTATTTTAGTCAGGTTACTTGAATATATAACCAATGAACAAGTAACTTGACTAAAATATTGTTTAAATAGAGTTTTGATCCTGGAAGACGAAAGGTCACAAGGTGTGACCTTTCGTCTTCCAGGATGATAACTCAATTTGAAAATTATTTTAGTCAGGTTACTTGAATATATAACCAATGAACAAGTAACTTGACTAAAATCTTGTTTAAATAGAGTTTTGAACCTGGAAGACGAAAGGTCACAAGGTGTGACCTTTCGTCTTCCAGGATGATAACTCCATTTGAACATTATTTTAGTCAGGTTACTTGAATATATAACCAATGAACAAATAACTTGACTAAAATATTGTTTAAATAGAGTTTTGATCCTGGAAGACGAAAGGTCACAAGGTGGGACCTTTCGTCTTCCAGGATGATAACTCCGTTTGAACAATAATTTAGTCAGGTTACTTGAATATATAACCAATGAAGAAGTAACTTGACTAAAATATTGTTTAAATAGAGTTTTGATCCTGGAAGACGAAAGGTCACAAGGTGTGACCTTTCGTCTTCCAGGATGATAACTCAATTTGAAATTATTTTAGTCAGGTTACTTGAATATATAACCAATGAACAAGTAACTTGACTACAAATATTGTTTAAATAAAGTTTTGATCTTGGAAGATGAAAGGTCACAAGGTGTGACCTTTCGTCTTCCAGGATGATAACTCCATTTGAACATTATTTTAGTCAGGTTACTTGAATATATAACCAATGAACAAATAACTTGACTAAAATATTGTTTAAATAGAGTTTTGATCCTGGAAGACGAAAGGTCACAAGGTGTGACCTTTCGTCTTCCAGGATGATAACTCCGTTTGAACAATATTTTAGTCAAGTTACTTGAATATATAACCCATGAAGAAGCAACTTGACTAAAATATTGTTTAAAGAGTTTTGATCCTGGAAGACGAAAGGTCACAAGGTGTGACCTTTAGTCTTCCAGGATGATAACTCAATTTGAAAATTATTTTAGTCAGGTTACTTGAATATATAACCAATGAACAAGTAACTTGACTAAAATATTGTTTAAATAGAGTTTTGATCCTGGAAGACGAAAGGTCACAAGGTGTGACCTTTCGTCTTCCAGGATGATAACTCCGTTTGAATAATATTTTAGTCAGGTTACTTGAATATATAACCAATGAAGAAGTAACTTGACTAAAATATTGTTTAAATAGAGTTTTGATCCTGGAAGACGAAAGGTCACAAGGTGTGACCTTTAGTCTTCCAGTATGATAACTCCATTTGAACATTATTTTAGTCAGGTTACTTGAATATATAACCAATGAACAAGTAACTTGACTAAAATCTTGTTTAAATAGAGTTTTGATCCTGGAAGACTAAAGGTCACAAGGTGTGACCTTTCGTCTTCCAGGATGATAACTCCGTTTGAACAATATTTTAGTCAGGTTTCTTGAATATATAACCAATGAAGAAGTAACTTGACTAAAATATTGTTTAAATAGAGTTTTGATCCTGGAAGACGAAAGGTCACAAGGTGTGACCTTTAGTCTTCCAGGATGATAACTCAATTTGAAAATTATTTTAGTCAGGTTACTTGAATATATAACCAATGAACAAGTAACTTGACTAAAATATTGTTTAAATAGAGTTTTGATCCTGGAAGACGAAAGGTCACAAGGTGTGACCTTTCGTCTTCCAGGATGATAACTCAATTTGAAAATTATTTTAGTCAGGTTACTTGAATATATAACCAATGAACAAGTAACTTGACTAAAATCTTGTTTAAATAGAGTTTTGATCCTGGAAGACTAAAGGTCACAAGGTGTGACCTTTCGTCTTGCAGGATGATAACTCCGTTTGAACAATATTTTAGTCTGGTTACTTGAATATATAACCCATGAAGAAGCAACTTGACTAAAATATTGTTTAAATAGAGTTTTGATCCTGGAAGACGAAAGGTCACAAGGTGTGACCTTTAGTCTTCCAGGATGATAACTCAATTTGAAAATTATTTTAGTCAGGTTACTTGAATATATAACCAATGAACAAGTAACTTGACTAAAATATTGTTTAAATAGAGTTTTGATCCTGGAAGACGAAAGGTCACAAGGTGTGACCTTTCGTCTTCCAGGATGATAACTCAATTTGAAAATTATTTTAGTCAGGTTACTTGAATATATAACCAATGAACAAGTAACTTGACTAAAATCTTGTTTAAATAGAGTTTTGAACCTGGAAGACGAAAGGTCACAAGGTGTGACCTTTCGTCTTCCAGGATGATAACTCCATTTGAACATTATTTTAGTCAGGTTACTTGAATATATAACCAATGAACAAATAACTTGACTAAAATATTGTTTAAATAGAGTTTTGATCCTGGAAGACGAAAGGTCACAAGGTGGGACCTTTCGTCTTCCAGGATGATAACTCCGTTTGAACAATATTTTAGTCAGGTTACTTGAATATATAACCAATGAAGAAGTAACTTGACTAAAATATTGTTTAAATAGAGTTTTGATCCTGGAAGATGAAAGGTCACAAGGTGTGACCTTTCGTCTTCCAGGATGATAACTCAATTTGAAATTATTTTAGTCAGGTTACTTGAATATATAACCAATGAACAAGTAACTTGACTAAAATATTGTTTAAATAAAGTTTTGATCTTGGAAGATGAAAGGTCACAAGGTGTGACCTTTCGTCTTCCAGGATGATAACTCCATTTGAACATTATTTTAGTCAGGTTACTTGAATATATAACCAATGAACAAATAACTTGACTAAAATATTGTTTAAATAGAGTTTTGATCCTGGAAGACGAAAGGTCACA
The DNA here is from genome assembly GCF_051527215.1 of Medicago sativa. Lineage (NCBI taxonomy): Eukaryota > Viridiplantae > Streptophyta > Magnoliopsida > Fabales > Fabaceae > Medicago > Medicago sativa. Next base: position 39,399,846 of record NC_140751.1, read on the forward strand.
AGGTGTGACCTTTCGTCTTCCAGGATGATAACTCCGTTTGAACAATATTTTAGTCAAGTTACTTGAATATATAACCCATGAAGAAGCAACTTGACTAAAATATTGTTTAAAGAGTTTTGATCCTGGAAGACGAAAGGTCACAAGGTGTGACCTTTAGTCTTCCAGGATGATAACTCAATTTGAAAATTATTTTAGTCAGGTTACTTGAATATATAACCAATGAACAAGTAACTTGACTAAAATATTGTTTAAATAGAGTTTTGATCCTGGAAGACGAAAGGTCACAAGGTGTGACCTTTCGTCTTCCAGGATGATAACTCCGTTTGAATAATATTTTAGTCAGGTTACTTGAATATATAACCAATGAAGAAGTAACTTGACTAAAATATTGTTTAAATAGAGTTTTGATCCTGGAAGACGAAAGGTCACAAGGTGTGACCTTTAGTCTTCCAGGATGATAACTCCATTTGAACATTATTTTAGTCAGGTTACTTGAATATATAACCAATGAACAAGTAACTTGACTAAAATCTTGTTTAAATAGAGTTTTGATCCTGGAAGACGAAAGGTCACAAGGTGTGACCTTTCGTCTTCCAGGATGATAACTCAATTTGAAAATTATTTTATTCAGGTTACTTGAATATATAATCAATGAACAAATAACTTGACTAAAATATTGTTTAAATAGAGTTTTGATCCTGGAAGACGAAAGGTCACAAGGTGTGACCTTTCGTCTTCCAGGATGATAACTCCGTTTGAACAATATTTTAGTCAGGTTACTTGAATATATAACCAATGAAGAAGTAACTTGACTAAAATATTGTTTAAATAGAGTTTTGATCCTGGGAGACGAAAGGTCACAAGGTGTGACCTTTCGTCTTCCAGGATGATAACTCAATTTGAAAATTATTTTAGTCAGGTTACTTGAATATATAACCAATGAACAAATAACTTGACTAAAATATTGTTTAAATAGAGTTTTGATCCTGGAAGACGAAAGGTCACAAGGTGGGACCTTTCGTCTTCCAGGATGATAACTCCGTTTGAACAATAATTTAGTCAGGTTACTTGAATATATAACCAATGAAGAAGTAACTTGACTAAAATATTGTTTAAATAGAGTTTTGATCCTGGAAGACGAAAGGTCACAAGGTGTGACCTTTCGTCTTCCAGGATGATAACTCAATTTGAAATTATTTTAGTCAGGTTACTTGAATATATAACCAATGAACAAGTAACTTGACTACAAATATTGTTTAAATAAAGTTTTGATCTTGGAAGATGAAAGGTCACAAGGTGTGACCTTTCGTCTTCCAGGATGATAACTCCATTTGAACATTATTTTAGTCAGGTTACTTGAATATATAACCAATGAACAAATAACTTGACTAAAATATTGTTTAAATAGAGTTTTGATCCTGGAAGACGAAAGGTCACAAGGTGTGACCTTTCGTCTTCCAGGATGATAACTCCGTTTGAACAATATTTTAGTCAAGTTACTTGAATATATAACCCATGAAGAAGCAACTTGACTAAAATATTGTTTAAAGAGTTTTGATCCTGGAAGACGAAAGGTCACAAGGTGTGACCTTTAGTCTTCCAGGATGATAACTCAATTTGAAAATTATTTTAGTCAGGTTACTTGAATATATAACCAATGAACAAGTAACTTGACTAAAATATTGTTTAAATAGAGTTTTGATCCTGGAAGACGAAAGGTCACAAGGTGTGACCTTTCGTCTTCCAGGATGATAACTCCGTTTGAATAATATTTTAGTCAGGTTACTTGAATATATAACCAATGAAGAAGTAACTTGACTAAAATATTGTTTAAATAGAGTTTTGATCCTGGAAGACGAAAGGTCACAAGGTGTGACCTTTAGTCTTCCAGTATGATAACTCCATTTGAACATTATTTTAGTCAGGTTACTTGAATATATAACCAATGAACAAGTAACTTGACTAAAATCTTGTTTAAATAGAGTTTTGATCCTGGAAGACTAAAGGTCACAAGGTGTGACCTTTCGTCTTCCAGGATGATAACTCCGTTTGAACAATATTTTAGTCAGGTTTCTTGAATATATAACCAATGAAGAAGTAACTTGACTAAAATATTGTTTAAATAGAGTTTTGATCCTGGAAGACGAAAGGTCACAAGGTGTGACCTTTCGTCTTCCAGGATGATAACTCAATTTGAAAATTATTTTAGTCAGGTTACTTGAATATATAACCAATGAACAAGTAACTTGACTAAAATATTGTTTAAATAGAGTTTTGATCCTGGAAGAGGAAAGGTCACAAGGTGTGACCTTTCGTCTTCCAGGATGATAACTCCATTTGAACATTATTTTAGTCAGGTTACTTGAATATATAACCAATGAACAAATAACTTGACTAAAATATTGTTTAAATAGAGTTTTGATCCTGGAAGACGAAAGGTCACAAGGTGTGACCTTTCGTCTTCCAGGATGATAACTCCGTTTGAACAATATTTTAGTCTGGTTACTTGAATATATAACCCATGAAGAAGCAACTTGACTAAAATATTGTTTAAATAGAGTTTTGATCCTGGAAGACGAAAGGTCACAAGGTGTGACCTTTAGTCTTCCAGGATGATAACTCAATTTGAAAATTATTTTAGTCAGGTTACTTGAATATATAACCAATGAACAAGTAACTTGACTAAAATATTGTTTAAATAGAGTTTTGATCCTGGAAGACGAAAGGTCACAAGGTGTGACCTTTCGTCTTCCAGGATGATAACTCAATTTGAAAATTATTTTAGTCAGGTTACTTGAATATATAACCAATGAACAAGTAACTTGACTAAAATCTTGTTTAAATAGAGTTTTGAACCTGGAAGACGAAAGGTCACAAGGTGTGACCTTTCGTCTTCCAGGATGATAACTCCATTTGAACATTATTTTAGTCAGGTTACTTGAATATATAACCAATGAACAAATAACTTGACTAAAATATTGTTTAAATAGAGTTTTGATCCTGGAAGACGAAAGGTCACAAGGTGGGACCTTTCGTCTTCCAGGATGATAACTCCGTTTGAACAATATTTTAGTCAGGTTACTTGAATATATAACCAATGAAGAAGTAACTTGACTAAAATATTGTTTAAATAGAGTTTTGATCCTGGAAGATGAAAGGTCACAAGGTGTGACCTTTCGTCTTCCAGGATGATAACTCAATTTGAAATTATTTTAGTCAGGTTACTTGAATATATAACCAATGAACAAGTAACTTGACTAAAATATTGTTTAAATAAAGTTTTGATCTTGGAAGATGAAAGGTCACAAGGTGTGACCTTTCGTCTTCCAGGATGATAACTCCATTTGAACATTATTTTAGTCAGGTTACTTGAATATATAACCAATGAACAAATAACTTGACTAAAATATTGTTTAAATAGAGTTTTGACCCTGGAAGACGAAAGGTCACAAGGTGTGACCTTTCGTCTTCCAGGATGATAACTCCGTTTGAACAATATTTTAGTCAAGTTACTTGAATATATAACCCATGAAGAAGCAACTTGACTAAAATATTGTTTAAAGAGTTTTGATCCTGGAAGACGAAAGGTCACAAGGTGTGACCTTTAGTCTTCCAGGATGATAACTCAATTTGAAAATTATTTTAGTCAGGTTACTTGAATATATAACCAATGAACAAGTAACTTGACTAAAATATTGTTTAAATAGAGTTTTGATCCTGGAAGACGAAAGGTCACAAGGTGTGACCTTTCGTCTTCCAGGATGATAACTCCGTTTGAATAATATTTTAGTCAGGTTACTTGAATATATAACCAATGAAGAAGTAACTTGACTAAAATATTGTTTAAATAGAGTTTTGATCCTGGAAGACGAAAGGTCACAAGGTGTGACCTTTAGTCTTCCAGGATGATAACTCCATTTGAACATTATTTTAGTCAGGTTACTTGAATATATAACCAATGAACAAGTAACTTGACTAAAATCTTGTTTAAATAGAGTTTTGATCCTGGAAGACGAAAGGTCACAAGGTGTGACCTTTCGTCTTCCAGGATGATAACTCAATTTGAAAATTATTTTATTCAGGTTACTTGAATATATAATCAATGAACAAATAACTTGACTAAAATATTGTTTAAATAGAGTTTTGATCCTGGAAGACGAAAGGTCACAAGGTGTGACCTTTCGTCTTCCAGGATGATAACTCCGTTTGAACAATATTTTAGTCAGGTTACTTGAATATATAACCAATGAAGAAGTAACTTGACTAAAATATTGTTTAAATAGAGTTTTGATCCTGGGAGACGAAAGGTCACAAGGTGTGACCTTTCGTCTTCCAGGATGATAACTCAATTTGAAAATTATTTTAGTCAGGTTACTTGAATATATAACCAATGAACAAGTAACTTGACTAAAATCTTGTTTAAATAGAGTTTTGATCCTGGAAGACGAAAGGTCACAAGGTGTGACCTTTCGTCTTCCAGGATGATAACTCCATTTGAACATTATTTTAGTTAGGTTACTTTAATATATAACCAATGAACAAATAACTTGACTAAAATATTGTTTAAATAGAGTTTTGATCCTGGAAGACGAAAGGTCACAAGGTGTGACCTTTCGTCTTCCAGGATGATAACTCCGTTTGAACAATATTTTAGTCAGGTTACTTGAATATATAACCAATGAAGAAGTAACTTGACTAAAATATTGTTTAAATAGAGTTTTGATCCTGGAAGACGAAAGGTCACAAGGTGTGACCTTTCGTCTTCCAGGATGATAACTCAATTTAAAATTATTTTAGTCAGGTTACTTGAATATATAACCAATGAACAAGTAACTTGACTAAAATATTGTTTAAATAAAGTTTTGATCTTGGAAGATGAAAGGTCACAAGGTGTGACCTTTCGTCTTCCAGGATGATAACTCCATTTGAACATTATTTTAGTCAGGTTACTTGAATATATAACCAATGAACAAATAACTTGACTAAAATATTGTTTAAATAGAGTTTTGATCCTGGAAGACGAAAGGTCACAAGGTGTGACCTTTCGTCTTCCAGGATGATAACTCCGTTTGAACAATATTTTAGTCAAGTTACTTGAATATATAACCCATGAAGAAGCAACTTGACTAAAATATTGTTTAAAGTGTTTTGATCCTGGAAGACGAAAGGTCACAAGGTGTGACCTTTAGTCTTCCAGGATGATAACTCAATTTGAAAATTATTTTAGTCAGGTTACTTGAATATATAACCAATGAACAAGTAACTTGACTAAAATATTGTTTAAATAGAGTTTTGATCCTGGAAGACGAAAGGTCACAAGGTGTGACCTTTCGTCTTCCAGGATGATAACTCCGTTTGAATAATATTTTAGTCAGGTTACTTGAATATATAACCAATGAAGAAGTAACTTGACTAAAATATTGTTTAAATAGAGTTTTGATCCTGGAAGACGAAAGGTCACAAGGTGTGACCTTTAGTCTTCCAGGATGATAACTCCATTTGAACATTATTTTAGTCAGGTTACTTGAATATATAACCAATGAACAAGTAACTTGACTAAAATCTTGTTTAAATAGAGTTTTGATCCTGGAAGACGAAAGGTCACAAGGTGTGACCTTTAGTCTTCCAGGATGATAACTCCATTTGAACATTATTTTAGTCAGGTTACTTGAATATATAACCAATGAACAAGTAACTTGACTAAAATCTTGTTTAAATAGAGTTTTGATCCTGGAAGACGAAAGGTCACAAGGTGTGACCTTTCGTCTTCCAGGATGATAACTCCATTTGAACATTATTTTAGTTAGGTTACTTTAATATATAACCAATGAACAAATAACTTGACTAAAATATTGTTTAAATAGAGTTTTGATCCTGGAAGACGAAAGGTCACAAGGTGTGACCTTTCGTCTTCCAGGATGATAACTCCGTTTGAACAATATTTTAGTCAGGTTACTTGAATATATAACCAATGAAGAAGTAACTTGACTAAAATATTGTTTAAATAGAGTTTTGATCCTGGAAGACGAAAGGTCACAAGGTGTGACCTTTCGTCTTCCAGGATGATAACTCAATTTAAAATTATTTTAGTCAGGTTACTTGAATATATAACCAATGAACAAGTAACTTGACTAAAATATTGTTTAAATAAAGTTTTGATCTTGGAAGATGAAAGGTCACAAGGTGTGACCTTTCGTCTTCCAGGATGATAACTCCATTTGAACATTATTTTAGTCAGGTTACTTGAATATATAACCAATGAACAAATAACTTGACTAAAATATTGTTTAAATAGAGTTTTGATCCTGGAAGACGAAAGGTCACAAGGTGTGACCTTTCGTCTTCCAGGATGATAACTCCGTTTGAACAATATTTTAGTCAAGTTACTTGAATATATAACCCATGAAGAAGCAACTTGACTAAAATATTGTTTAAAGTGTTTTGATCCTGGAAGACGAAAGGTCACAAGGTGTGACCTTTAGTCTTCCAGGATGATAACTCAATTTGAAAATTATTTTAGTCAGGTTACTTGAATATATAACCAATGAACAAGTAACTTGACTAAAATATTGTTTAAATAGAGTTTTGATCCTGGAAGACGAAAGGTCACAAGGTGTGACCTTTCGTCTTCCAGGATGATAACTCCGTTTGAATAATATTTTAGTCAGGTTACTTGAATATATAACCAATGAAGAAGTAACTTGACTAAAATATTGTTTAAATAGAGTTTTGATCCTGGAAGACGAAAGGTCACAAGGTGTGACCTTTAGTCTTCCAGGATGATAACTCCATTTGAACATTATTTTAGTCAGGTTACTTGAATATATAACCAATGAACAAGTAACTTGACTAAAATCTTGTTTAAATAGAGTTTTGATCCTGGAAGACGAAAGGTCACAAGGTGTGACCTTTCGTCTTCCAGGATGATAACTCCGTTTGAACAATATTTTAGTCAAGTTACTTGAATATATAACCCATGAAGAAGCAACTTGACTAAAATATTGTTTAAAGAGTTTTGATCCTGGAAGACGAAAGGTCACAAGGTGTGACCTTTAGTCTTCCAGGATGATAACTCAATTTGAAAATTATTTTAGTCAGGTTACTTGAATATATAACCAATGAACAAGTAACTTGACTAAAATATTGTTTAAATAGAGTTTTGATCCTGGAAGACGAAAGGTCACAAGGTGTGACCTTTCGTCTTCCAGGATGATAACTCCGTTTGAATAATATTTTAGTCAGGTTACTTGAATATATAACCAATGAAGAAGTAACTTGACTAAAATATTGTTTAAATAGAGTTTTGATCCTGGAAGACGAAAGGTCACAAGGTGTGACCTTTCGTCTTCCAGGATGATAACTCAATTTGAAATTATTTTAGTCAGGTTACTTGAATATATAACCAATGAACAAGTAACTTGACTAAAATATTGTTTAAATAAAGTTTTGATCTTGGAAGATGAAAGGTCACAAGGTGTGACCTTTCGTCTTCCAGGATGATAACTCCATTTGAACATTATTTTAGTCAGGTTACTTGAATATATAACCAATGAACAAATAACTTGACTAAAATATTGTTTAAATAGAGTTTTGATCCTGGAAGACGAAAGGTCACAAGGTGTGACCTTTCGTCTTCCAGGATGATAACTCCGTTTGAACAATATTTTAGTCAAGTTACTTGAATATATAACCCATGAAGAAGCAACTTGACTAAAATATTGTTTAAAGAGTTTTGATCCTGGAAGACGAAAGGTCACAAGGTGTGACCTTTAGTCTTCCAGGATGATAACTCAATTTGAAAATTATTTTAGTCAGGTTACTTGAATATATAACCAATGAACAAGTAACTTGACTAAAATATTGTTTAAATAGAGTTTTGATCCTGGAAGACGAAAGGTCACAAGGTGTGACCTTTCGTCTTCCAGGATGATAACTCCGTTTGAATAATATTTTAGTCAGGTTACTTGAATATATAACCAATGAAGAAGTAACTTGACTAAAATATTGTTTAAATAGAGTTTTGATCCTGGAAGACGAAAGGTCACAAGGTGTGACCTTTAGTCTTCCAGGATGATAACTCCATTTGAACATTATTTTAGTCAGGTTACTTGAATATATAACCAATGAACAAGTAACTTGACTAAAATCTTGTTTAAATAGAGTTTTGATCCTGGAAGACGAAAGGTCACAAGGTGTGACCTTTCGTCTTCCAGGATGATAACTCAATTTGAAAATTATTTTATTCAGGTTACTTGAATATATAATCAATGAACAAATAACTTGACTAAAATATTGTTTAAATAGAGTTTTGATCCTGGAAGACGAAAGGTCACAAGGTGTGACCTTTCGTCTTCCAGGATGATAACTCCGTTTGAACAATATTTTAGTCAGGTTACTTGAATATATAACCAATGAAGAAGTAACTTGACTAAAATATTGTTTAAATAGAGTTTTGATCCTGGGAGACGAAAGGTCACAAGGTGTGACCTTTCGTCTTCCAGGATGATAACTCAATTTGAAAATTATTTTAGTCAGGTTACTTGAATATATAACCAATGAACAAGTAACTTGACTAAAATCTTGTTTAAATAGAGTTTTGATCCTGGAAGACGAAAGGTCACAAGGTGTGACCTTTCGTCTTCCAGGATGATAACTCCATTTGAACATTATTTTAGTTAGGTTACTTTAATATATAACCAATGAACAAATAACTTGACTAAAATATTGTTTAAATAGAGTTTTGATCCTGGAAGACGAAAGGTCACAAGGTGTGACCTTTCGTCTTCCAGGATGATAACTCCGTTTGAACAATATTTTAGTCAGGTTACTTGAATATATAACCAATGAAGAAGTAACTTGACTAAAATATTGTTTAAATAGAGTTTTGATCCTGGAAGACGAAAGGTCACAAGGTGTGACCTTTCGTCTTCCAGGATGATAACTCAATTTGAAATTATTTTAGTCAGGTTACTTGAATATATAACCAATGAACAAGTAACTTGACTAAAATATTGTTTAAATAAAGTTTTGATCTTGGAAGATGAAAGGTCACAAGGTGTGACCTTTCGTCTTCCAGGATGATAACTCCATTTGAACATTATTTTAGTCAGGTTACTTGAATATATAACCAATGAACAAATAACTTGACTAAAATATTGTTTAAATAGAGTTTTGATCCTGGAAGACGAAAGGTCACAAGGTGTGACCTTTCGTCTTCCAGGATGATAACTCCGTTTGAACAATATTTTAGTCAAGTTACTTGAATATATAACCCATGAAGAAGCAACTTGACTAAAATATTGTTTAAAGAGTTTTGATCCTGGAAGACGAAAGGTCACAAGGTGTGACCTTTAGTCTTCCAGGATGATAACTCAATTTGAAAATTATTTTAGTCAGGTTACTTGAATATATAACCAATGAACAAGTAACTTGACTAAAATATTGTTTAAATAGAGTTTTGATCCTGGAAGACGAAAGGTCACAAGGTGTGACCTTTCGTCTTCCAGGATGATAACTCCGTTTGAATAATATTTTAGTCAGGTTACTTGAATATATAACCAATGAAGAAGTAACTTGACTAAAATATTGTTTAAATAGAGTTTTGATCCTGGAAGACGAAAGGTCACAAGGTGTGACCTTTAGTCTTCCAGGATGATAACTCCATTTGAACATTATTTTAGTCAGGTTACTTGAATATATAACCAATGAACAAGTAACTTGACTAAAATCTTGTTTAAATAGAGTTTTGATCCTGGAAGACGAAAGGTCACAAGGTGTGACCTTTCGTCTTCCAGGATGATAACTCAATTTGAAAATTATTTTATTCAGGTTACTTGAATATATAATCAATGAACAAATAACTTGACTAAAATATTGTTTAAATAGAGTTTTGATCCTGGAAGACGAAAGGTCACAAGGTGTGACCTTTCGTCTTCCAGGATGATAACTCCGTTTGAACAATATTTTAGTCAGGTTACTTGAATATATAACCAATGAAGAAGTAACTTGACTAAAATATTGTTTAAATAGAGTTTTGATCCTGGGAGACGAAAGGTCACAAGGTGTGACCTTTCGTCTTCCAGGATGATAACTCAATTTGAAAATTATTTTAGTCAGGTTACTTGAATATATAACCAATGAACAAGTAACTTGACTAAAATCTTGTTTAAATAGAGTTTTGATCCTGGAAGACGAAAGGTCACAAGGTGTGACCTTTCGTCTTCCAGGATGATAACTCCATTTGAACATTATTTTAGTTAGGTTACTTTAATATATAACCAATGAACAAATAACTTGACTAAAATATTGTTTAAATAGAGTTTTGATCCTGGAAGACGAAAGGTCACAAGGTGTGACCTTTCGTCTTCCAGGATGATAACTCCGTTTGAACAATATTTTAGTCAGGTTACTTGAATATATAACCAATGAAGAAGTAACTTGACTAAAATATTGTTTAAATAGAGTTTTGATCCTGGAAGACGAAAGGTCACAAGGTGTGACCTTTCGTCTTCCAGGATGATAACTCAATTTGAAATTATTTTAGTCAGGTTACTTGAATATATAACCAATGAACAAGTAACTTGACTAAAATATTGTTTAAATAAAGTTTTGATCTTGGAAGATGAAAGGTCACAAGGTGTGACCTTTCGTCTTCCAGGATGATAACTCCATTTGAACATTATTTTAGTCAGGTTACTTGAATATAAAACCAATGAACAAATAACTTGACTAAAATATTGTTTAAATAGAGTTTTGATCCTGGAAGACGAAAGGTCACAAGGTGTGACCTTTCGTCTTCCAGGATGATAACTCCGTTTGAACAATATTTTAGTCAAGTTACTTGAATATATAACCCATGAAGAAGCAACTTGACTAAAATATTGTTTAAAGAGTTTTGATCCTGGAAGACGAAAGGTCACAAGGTGTGACCTTTAGTCTTCCAGGATGATAACTCAATTTGAAAATTATTTTAGTCAGGTTACTTGAATATATAACCAATGAACAAGTAACTTGACTAAAATATTGTTTAAATAGAGTTTTGATCCTGGAAGACGAAAGGTCACAAGGTGTGACCTTTCGTCTTCCAGGATGATAACTCCGTTTGAATAATATTTTAGTCAGGTTACTTGAATATATAACCAATGAAGAAGTAACTTGACTAAAATATTGTTTAAATAGAGTTTTGATCCTGGAAGACGAAAGGTCACAAGGTGTGACCTTTAGTCTTCCAGGATGATAACTCCATTTGAACATTATTTTAGTCAGGTTACTTGAATATATAACCAATGAACAAATAACTTGACTAAAATATTGTTTAAATAGAGTTTTGATCTTGGAAGATGAAAGGTCACAAGGTGTGACCTTTCATCTTCCAGGATGATAACTCAATTTGAAATTATTTTAGTCAGGTTACTTGAATATATAACCAATGAACAAGTAACTTGACTAAAATATTGTTTAAATAAAGTTTTGATCTTGGAAGATGAAAGGTCACAAGGTGTGACCTTTCGTCTTCCAGGATGATAACTCCATTTGAACATTATTTTACTCAGGTTACTTGAATATATAACCAATGAACAAATAACTTGACTAAAATATTGTTTAAATAGAGTTTTGATCCTGGAAGACGAAAGGTCACAAGGTGTGACCTTTCGTCTTCCAGGATGATAACTCCGTTTGAACAATATTTTAGTCAAGTTACTTGAATATATAACCCATGAAGAAGCAACTTGACTAAAATATTGTTTAAAGAGTTTTGATCCTGGAAGACGAAAGGTCACAAGGTGTGACCTTTAGTCTTCCAGGATGATAACTCAATTTGAAAATTATTTTAGTCAGGTTACTTGAATATATAACCAATGAACAAGTAACTTGACTAAAATATTGTTTAAATAGAGTTTTGATCCTGGAAGACGAAAGGTCGCAAGGTGTGACCTTTCGTCTTCCAGGATGATAACTCCGTTTGAATAATATTTTAGTAAGGTTACTTGAATATATAACCAATGAAGAAGTAACTTGACTAAAATATTGTTTAAATAGAGTTTTGATCCTGGAAGACGAAAGGTCACAAGGTGTGACCTTTAGTCTTCCAGGATGATAACTCCATTTGAACATTATTTTAGTCAGGTTACTTGAATATATAACCAATGAACAAGTAACTTGACTAAAATCTTGTTTAAATAGAGTTTTGATCCTGGAAGACGAAAGGTCACAAGGTGTGACCTTTCGTCTTCCAGGATGATAACTCAATTTGAAAATTATTTTATTCAGGTTACTTGAATATATAATCAATGAACAAATAACTTGACTAAAATATTGTTTAAATAGAGTTTTGATCCTGGAAGACGAAAGGTCACAAGGTGTGACATTTCGTCTTCCAGGATGATAACTCCGTTTGAACAATATTTTAGTCAGGTTACTTCAATATATAACCAATGAAGAAGTAACTTGACTAAAATATTGTTTAAATAGAGTTTTGATCCTGGGAGACGAAAGGTCACAAGGTGTGACCTTTCGTCTTCCAGGATGATAACTCAATTTGAAAATTATTTTAGTCAGGTTACTTGAATATATAACCAATGAACAAGTAACTTGACTAAAATCTTGTTTAAATAGAGTTTTGATCCTGGAAGACGAAAGGTCACAAGGTGTGACCTTTCGTCTTCCAGGATGATAACTCCATTTGAACATTATTTTAGTTAGGTTACTTTAATATATAACCAATGAACAAATAACTTGACTAAAATATTGTTTAAATAGAGTTTTGATCCTGGAAGACGAAAGGTCACAAGGTGTGACCTTTCGTCTTCCAGGATGATAACTCCGTTTGAACAATATTTTAGTCAGGTTACTTGAATATATAACCAATGAAGAAGTAACTTGACTAAAATATTGTTTAAATAGAGTTTTGATCCTGGAAGACGAAAGGTCACAAGGTGTGACCTTTCGTCTTCCAGGATGATAACTCAATTTGAAATTATTTTAGTCAGGTTACTTGAATATATAACCAATGAACAAGTAACTTGACTAAAATATTGTTTAAATAAAGTTTTGATCTTGGAAGATGAAAGGTCACAAGGTGTGACCTTTCGTCTTCCAGGATGATAACTCCATTTGAACATTATTTTAGTCAGGTTACTTGAATATATAACCAATGAACAAATAACTTGACTAAAATATTGTTTAAATAGAGTTTTGATCCTGGAAGACGAAAGGTCACAAGGTGTGACCTTTCGTCTTCCAGGATGATAACTCCGTTTGAACAATATTTTAGTCAAGTTACTTGAATATATAACCCATGAAGAAGCAACTTGACTAAAATATTGTTTAAAGAGTTTTGATCCTGGAAGACGAAAGGTCACAAGGTGTGACCTTTAGTCTTCCAGGATGATAACTCAATTTGAAAATTATTTTAGTCAGGTTACTTGAATATATAACCAATGAACAAGTAACTTGACTAAAATATTGTTTAAATAGAGTTTTGATCCTGGAAGACGAAAGGTCACAAGGTGTGACCTTTCGTCTTCCAGGATGATAACTCCGTTTGAATAATATTTTAGTCAGGTTACTTGAATATATAACCAATGAAGAAGTAACTTGACTAAAATATTGTTTAAATAGAGTTTTGATCCTGGAAGACGAAAGGTCACAAGGTGTGACCTTTAGTCTTCCAGGATGATAACTCCATTTGAACATTATTTTAGTCAGGTTACTTGAATATATAACCAATGAACAAGTAACTTGACTAAAATCTTGTTTAAATAGAGTTTTGATCCTGGAAGACGAAAGGTCACAAGGTGTGACCTTTCGTCTTCCAGGATGATAACTCCGTTTGAACAATATTTTAGTCAGGTTACTTGAATATATAACCAATGAAGAAGTAACTTGACTAAAATATTGTTTAAATAGAGTTTTGATCCAGGAAGACGAAAGGTCACAAGGTGTGACCTTTCGTCTTCCAGGATGATAACTCAATTTGAAATTATTTTGGTCAGGTTACTTGAATATATAACCAATGAACAAGTAACTTGACTAAAATATTGTTTAAATAAAGCTTTGATCTTGGAAGATGAAAGGTCACAAGGTGTGACCTTTCGTCTTCCAGGATGATAACTCCATTTGAACATTATTTTAGTCAGGTTACTTGAATATATAACCAATGAACAAATAACTTGACTAAAATATTGTTTAAATAGAGTTTTGATCCTGGAAGACGAAAGGTCACAAGGTGTGACCTTTCGTCTTCCAGGATGATAACTCCGTTTGAACAATATTTTAGTCAAGTTACTTGAATATATAACCCATGAAGAAGCAACTTGACTAAAATATTGTTTAAAGAGTTTTGATCCTGGAAGACGAAAGGTCACAAGGTGTGACCTTTAGTCTTCCAGGATGATAACTCAATTTGAAAATTATTTTAGTCAGGTTACTTGAATATATAACCAATGAACAAGTAACTTGACTAAAATATTGTTTAAATAGAGTTTTGATCCTGGAAGACGAAAGGTCACAAGGTGTGACCTTTCGTCTTCCAGGATGATAACTCCGTTTGAATAATATTTTAGTCAGGTTACTTGAATATATAACCAATGAAGAAGTAACTTGACTAAAATATTGTTTAAATAGAGTTTTGATCCTGGAAGACGAAAGGTCACAAGGTGTGACCTTTAGTCTTCCAGGATGATAACTCCATTTGAACATTATTTTAGTCAGGTTACTTGAATATATAACCAATGAACAAGTAACTTGACTAAAATCTTGTTTAAATAGAGTTTTGATCCTGGAAGACGAAAGGTCACAAGGTGTGACCTTTCGTCTTCCAGGATGATAACTCCGTTTGAACAATATTTTAGTCAAGTTACTTGAATATATAACCCATGAAGAAGCAACTTGACTAAAATATTGTTTAAAGAGTTTTGATCCTGGAAGACGAAAGGTCACAAGGTGTGACCTTTAGTCTTCCAGGATGATAACTCAATTTGAAAATTATTTTAGTCAGGTTACTTGAATATATAACCAATGAACAAGTAACTTGACTAAAATATTGTTTAAATAGAGTTTTGATCCTGGAAGACGAAAGGTCACAAGGTGTGACCTTTCGTCTTCCAGGATGATAACTCCGTTTGAATAATATTTTAGTCAGGTTACTTGAATATATAACCAATGAAGAAGTAACTTGACTAAAATATTGTTTAAATAGAGTTTTGATCCTGGAAGACGAAAGGTCACAAGGTGTGACCTTTAGTCTTCCAGGATGATAACTCCATTTGAACATTATTTTAGTCAGGTTACTTGAATATATAACCAATGAACAAGTAACTTGACTAAAATCTTGTTTAAATAGAGTTTTGATCCTGGAAGACGAAAGGTCACAAGGTGTGACCTTTCGTCTTCCAGGATGATAACTCCGTTTGAACAATATTTTAGTCAAGTTACTTGAATATATAACCCATGAAGAAGCAACTTGACTAAAATATTGTTTAAAGAGTTTTGATCCTGGAAGACGAAAGGTCACAAGGTGTGACCTTTAGTCTTCCAGGATGATAACTCAATTTGAAAATTATTTTAGTCAGGTTACTTGAATATATAACCAATGAACAAGTAACTTGACTAAAATATTGTTTAAATAGAGTTTTGATCCTGGAAGACGAAAGGTCACAAGGTGTGACCTTTCGTCTTCCAGGATGATAACTCCGTTTGAATAATATTTTAGTCAGGTTACTTGAATATATAACCAATGAAGAAGTAACTTGACTAAAATATTGTTTATATAGAGTTTTGATCCTGGAAGACGAAAGGTCACAAGGTGTGACCTTTAGTCTTCCAGGATGATAACTCCATTTGAACATTATTTTAGTCAGGTTACTTGAATATATAACCAATGAACAAGTAACTTGACTAAAATCTTGTTTAAATAGAGTTTTGATCCTGGAAGACGAAAGGTCACAAGGTGTGACCTTTCGTCTTCCAGGATGATAACTCCGTTTGAACAATATTTTAGTCAGGTTTCTTGAATATATAACCAATGAAGAAGTAACTTGACTAAAATATTGTTTAAATAGAGTTTTGATCCTGGAAGACGAAAGGTCACAAGGTGTGACCTTTCGTCTTCCAGGATGATAACTCAATTTGAAAATTATTTTAGTCAGGTTACTTGAATATATAACCAATGAACAAGTAACTTGACTAAAATATTGTTTAAATAGAGTTTTGATCCTGGAAGAGGAAAGGTCACAAGGTGTGACCTTTCGTCTTCCAGGATGATAACTCCATTTGAACATTATTTTAGTCAGGTTACTTGAATATATAACCAATGAACAAATAACTTGACTAAAATATTGTTTAAATAGAGTTTTGATCCTGGAAGACGAAAGGCCACAAGGTGTGACCTTTCGTCTTCCAGGATGATAACTGCGTTTGAACAATATTTTAGTCAGGTTACTTGAATATATAACCCATGAAGAAGCAACTTGACTAAAATATTGTTTAAATAGAGTTTTGATCCTGGAAGACGAAAGGTCACAAGGTGTGACCTTTAGTCTTCCAGGATGATAACTCAATTTGAAAATTATTTTAGTCAGGTTACTTGAATATATAACCAATGAACAAGTAACTTGACTAAAATATTGTTTAAATAGAGTTTTGATCCTGGAAGACGAAAGGTCACAAGGTGTGACCTTTCGTCTTCCAGGATGATAACTCCGTTTGAACAATATTTTAGTCAGGTTACTTGAACATATAACCAATGAAGAAGTAACTTGACTAAAATATTGTTTAAATAGAGTTTTGATCCTGGAAGACGAAAGGTCACAAGGTGTGACCTTTCGTCTTCCAGGATGATAACTCCATTTGAACATTATTTTAGTCAGGTTACTTGAATATATAACCAATGAACAAATAACTTGACTAAAATATTGTTTAAATAGAGATTTGATCCTGGAAGACGAAAGGTCACAAGGTGTGACCTCTCGTCTTCCAGGATGATAACTCCGTTTGAACAATATTTTAGTCAGGTTACTTGAATATATAACCAATGAAGAAGTAACTTGACTAAAATATTGTTTAAATAGAGTTTTGATCCTGGAAGACGAAAGGTCACAAGGTGTGACCTTTCGTCTTCCAGGATGATAACTCAATTTGAAAATTATTTTAGTCAGGTTACTTGAATATATAACCAATGAACAAGTAACTTGACTAAAATCTTGTTTAAATAGAGTTTTGATCCTGGAAGACGAAAGGTCACAAGGTGTGACCTTTCGTCTTCCAGGATGATAACTCCATTTGAACATTATTTTAGTCAGGTTACTTGAATATATAACCAATGAACAAATAACTTGACTAAAATATTGTTTAAATAGAGTTTTGATCCTGGAAGACGAAAGGTCACAAGGTGTGACCTTTCGTCTTCCAGGATGATAACTCCGTTTGAACAATATTTTAGTCAGGTTACTTGAATATATAACCAATGAAGAAGTAACTTGACTAAAATATTGTTTAAATAGAGTTTTGATCCAGGAAGACGAAAGGTCACAAGGTGTGACCTTTCGTCTTCCAGGATGATAACTCAATTTGAAATTATTTTGGTCAGGTTACTTGAATATATAACCAATGAACAAGTAACTTGACTAAAATATTGTTTAAATAAAGCTTTGATCTTGGAAGATGAAAGGTCACAAGGTGTGACCTTTCGTCTTCCAGGATGATAACTCCATTTGAACATTATTTTAGTCAGGTTACTTGAATATATAACCAATGAACAAGTAACTTGACTAAAATCTTGTTTAAATAGAGTTTTGATCCTGGAAGACGAAAGGTCACAAGGTGTGACCTTTCGTCTTCCAAGATGATAACTCCATTTGAACATTATTTTAGTCAGGTTACTTGAATATATAACCAATGAACAAATAACTTGACTAAAATATTGTTTAAATAGAGTTTTGATCCTGGAAGACGAAAGGTCACAAGGTGTGACCTTTCGTCTTCCAGGATGATAACTCCGTTTGAACAATATTTTAGTCAGGTTACTTGAATATATAACCAATGAAGAAGTAACTTGACTAAAATATTGTTTAAATAGAGTTTTGATCCTGGAAGACGAAAGGTCATAAGGTGTGACCTTTCGTCTTCCAGGATGATAACTCAATTTGAAATTATTTTAGTCAGGTTACTTGAATATATAACCAATGAACAAGTAACTTGACTAAAATATTGTTTAAATAAAGTTTTGATCTTGGAAGATGAAAGGTCACAAGGTGTGACCTTTCGTCTTCCAGGATGATAACTCCATTTGAACATTATTTTAGTCAGGTTACTTGAATATATAACCAATGAACAAATAACTTGACTAAAATATTGTTTAAATAGAGTTTTGATCCTGGAAGACGAAAGGTCACAAGGTGTGACCTTTCGTCTTCCAGGATGATAACTCCGTTTGAACAGTATTTTAGTCAAGTTACTTGAATATATAACCCATGAAGAAGCAACTTGACTAAAATATTGTTTAAAGAGTTTTGATCCTGGAAGACGAAAGGTCACAAGGTGTGACCTTTAGTCTTCCAGGATGATAACTCAATTTGAAAATTATTTTAGTCAGGTTACTTGAATATATAACCAATGAACAAGTAACTTGACTAAAATATTGTTTAAATAGAGTTTTGATCCTGGAAGACGAAAGGTCACAAGGTGTGACTTTTCGTCTTCCAGGATGATAACTCCGTTTGAATAATATTTTAGTCAGGTTACTTGAATATATAACCAATGAAGAAGTAACTTGACTAAAATATTGTTTAAATAGAGTTTTGATCCTGGAAGACGAAAGGTCACAAGGTGTGACCTTTAGTCTTCCAGGATGATAACTCCATTTGAACATTATTTTAGTCAGGTTACTTGAATATATAACCAATGAACAAGTAACTTGACTAAAATCTTGTTTAAATAGAGTTTTGATCCTGGAAGACGAAAGGTCACAAGGTGTGACCTTTCGTCTTCCAGGATGATAACTCCGTTTGAACAATATTTTAGTCAGGTTTCTTGAATATATAACCAATGAAGAAGAAACTTGACTAAAATATTGTTTAAATAGAGTTTTGATCCTGGAAGACGAAAGGTCACAAGGTGTGACCTTTAGTCTTCCAGGATGATAACTCAATTTGAAAATTATTTTAGTCAGGTTACTTGAATATATAACCAATGAACAAGTAACTTGACTAAAATATTGTTTAAATAGAGTTTTGATCCTGGAAGACGAAAGGTCACAAGGTGTGACCTTTCGTCTTCCAGGATGATAACTCCGTTTGAACAATATTTTAGTCAGGTTACTTGAATATATAACCAATGAAGAAGTAACTTGACTAAAATATTGTTTAAATAGAGTTTTGATCCTGGAAGACGAAAGGTCACAAGGTGTGACCTTTCGTCTTCCAGGATGATAACTCCATTTGAACATTATTTTAGTCAGGTTACTTGAATATATAACCAATGAACAAATAACTTGACTAAAATATTGTTTAAATAGAGATTTGATCCTGGAAGACGAAAGGTCACAAGGTGTGACCTTTCGTCTTCCAGGATGATAACTCCGTTTGAACAATATTTTAGTCAGGTTACTTGAATATATAACCAATGAAGAAGTAACTTGACTAAAATATTGTTTAAATAGAGTTTTGATCCTGGAAGACGAAAGGTCACGAGGTGTGACCTTTCGTCTTCCAGGATGATAACTCAATTTGAAAATTATTTTAGTCAGGTTACTTGAATATATAACCAATGAACAAGTAACTTGACTAAAATCTTGTTTAAATAGAGTTTTGATCCTGGA
The DNA here is from genome assembly GCF_051527215.1 of Medicago sativa. Classification (NCBI taxonomy): domain Eukaryota; kingdom Viridiplantae; phylum Streptophyta; class Magnoliopsida; order Fabales; family Fabaceae; genus Medicago; species Medicago sativa. The sequence continues at coordinate 39,419,662 of NC_140751.1, forward strand.
AGACGAAAGGTCACAAGGTGTGACCTTCGTCTTCCAGGATGATAACTCCATTTGAACATTATTTTAGTCAAGTTACTTGAATATATAACCAATGAACAAATAACTTGACTAAAATATTGTTTAAATAGAGTTTTGATCCTGGAAGACGAAAGGTCACAAGGTGTGACCTTTCGTCTTCCAGGATGATAACTCCGTTTGAACAATATTTTAGTCAGGTTACTTGAATATATAACCAATGAAGAAGTAACTTGACTAAAATATTGTTTAAATAGAGTTTTGATCCTGGAAGACGAAAGGTCACAAGGTGTGACCTTTCGTCTTCCAGGATGATAACTCAATTTGAAATTATTTTGGTCAGGTTACTTGAATATATAACCAATGAACAAGTAACTTGACTAAAATATTGTTTAAATAAAGCTTTGATCTTGGAAGATGAAAGGTCACAAGGTGTGACCTTTCGTCTTCCAGGATGATAACTCCATTTGAACATTATTTTAGTCAGGTTACGTGAATATATAACCAATGAACAAATAACTTGACTAAAATATTGTTTAAATAGAGTTTTGATCCTGGAAGACGAAAGGTCACAAGGTGTGACCTTTCGTCTTCCAGGATGATAACTCCGTTTGAACAATATTTTAGTCAAGTTACTTGAATATATAACCCATGAAGAAGCAACTTGACTAAAATATTGTTTAAATAGAGTTTTGATCCTGGAAGACGAAAGGTCACAAGGTGTGACCTTTAGTCTTCCAGGATGATAACTCAATTTGAAAATTATTTTAGTCAGGTTACTTGAATATATAACCAATGAACAAGTAACTTGACTAAAATATTGTTTAAATAGAGTTTTGATCCTGGAAGACGAAAGGTCACAAGGTGTGACCTTTCGTCTTCCAGGATGATAACTCCATTTGAACATTATTTTAGTCAGGTTACTTGAATATATAACCAATGAACAAATAACTTGACTAAAATATTGTTTAAATAGAGTTTTGATCCTGGAAGACGAAAGGTCACAAGGTGTGACCTTTCGTCTTCCAGGATGATAACTCAATTTGAAAATTATTTTAGTCAGGTTACTTGAATATATAACCAATGAACAAGTAACTTGACTAAAATATTGTTTAAATAGAGTTTTGATCCTGGAAGACGAAAGGTCACAAGGTGTGACCTTTCGTCTTCCAGGATGATAACTCCGTTTGAACAATATTTTAGTCAGGTTACTTGAATATATAACCAATGAAGAAGTAACTTGACTAAAATATTGTTTAAATAGAGTTTTGATCCTGGAAGACGAAAGGTCACAAGGTGTGACCTTTCGTCTTCCAGGATGATAACTCCATTTGAACATTATTTTAGTCAGGTTACTTGAATATATAAACAATGAACAAATAACTTGACTAAAATATTGTTTAAATAGAGATTTGATCCTGGAAGACGAAAGGTCACAAGGTGTGACCTTTCGTCTTCCAGGATGATAACTCCGTTTGAACAATATTTTAGTCAGGTTACTTGAATATATAACCAATGAAGAAGTAACTTGACTAAAATATTGTTTAAATAGAGTTTTGATCCTGGAAGACGAAAGGTCACAAGGTGTGACCTTTCGTCTTCCAGGATGATAACTCAATTTGAAAATTATTTTAGTCAGGTTACTTGAATATATAACCAATGAAGAAGCAACTTGACTAAAATATTGTTTAAATAGAGTTTTGATCCTGGAAGACGAAAGGTCACAAGGTGTGACCTTTCGTCTTCCAGGATTATAACTCCATTTGAACATTATTTTAGTCAGGTTACTTGAATATATAACCAATGAACAAATAACTTGACTAAAATATTGTTTAAATAGAGTTTTGATCCTGGAAGACGAAAGGTCACAAGGTGTGACCTTTCGTCTTCCAGGATGATAACTCCGTTTGAACAATATTTTAGTCAGGTTACTTGAATATATAACCAATGAAGAAGTAACTTGACTAAAATATTGTTTAAATAGAGTTTTGATCCTGGAAGACGAAAGGTCACAAGGTGTGACCTTTCGTCTTCCAGGATGATAACTCAATTTGAAATTATTTTGGTCAGGTTACTTGAATATATAACCAATGAACAAGTAACTTGACTAAAATATTGTTTAAATAAAGCTTTGATCTTGGAAGAGGAAAGGTCACAAGGTGTGACCTTTCGTCTTCCAGGATGATAACTCCATTTGAACATTATTTTAGTCAGGTTACTTGAATATATAACCAATGAACAAATAACTTGACTAAAATATTGTTTAAATAGAGTTTTGATCCTGGAAGACGAAAGGTCACAAGGTGTGACCTTTCGTCTTCCAGGATGATAACTCCGTTTGAACAATATTTTAGTCAAGTTACTTGAATATATAACCCATGAAGAAGCAACTTGACTAAAATATTGTTTAAATAGAGTTTTGATCCTGGAAGACGAAAGGTCACAAGGTGTGACCTTTAGTCTTCCAGGATGATAACTCAATTTGAAAATTATTTTAGTCAGGTTACTTGAATATATAACCAATGAACAAGTAACTTGACTAAAATATTGTTTAAATAGAGCTTTGATCCTGGAAGACGAAAGGTCACAAGGTGTGACCTTTCGTCTTCCAGGATGATAACTCCATTTGAACATTATTTTAGTCAGGTTACTTGAATATATAAACAATGAACAAATAACTTGACTAAAATATTGTTTAAATAGAGATTTGATCCTGGAAGACGAAAGGTCACAAGGTGTGACCTTTCGTCTTCCAGGATGATAACTCCGTTTGAACAATATTTTAGTCAGGTTACTTGAATATATAACCAATGAAGAAGTAACTTGACTAAAATATTGTTTAAATAGAGTTTTGATCCTGGAAGACGAAAGGTCACAAGGTGTGACCTTTCGTCTTCCAGGATGATAACTCAATTTGAAAATTATTTTAGTCAGGTTACTTGAATATATAACCAATGAAGAAGCAACTTGACTAAAATATTGTTTAAATAGAGTTTTGATCCTGGAAGACGAAAGGTCACAAGGTGTGACCTTTCGTCTTCCAGGATTATAACTCCATTTGAACATTATTTTAGTCAGGTTACTTGAATATATAACCAATGAACAAATAACTTGACTAAAATATTGTTTAAATAGAGTTTTGATCCTGGAAGACGAAAGGTCACAAGGTGTGACCTTTCGTCTTCCAGGATGATAACTCCGTTTGAACAATATTTTAGTCAGGTTACTTGAATATATAACCAATGAAGAAGTAACTTGACTAAAATATTGTTTAAATAGAGTTTTGATCCTGGAAGACGAAAGGTCACAAGGTGTGACCTTTCGTCTTCCAGGATGATAACTCAATTTGAAATTATTTTGGTCAGGTTACTTGAATATATAACCAATGAACAAGTAACTTGACTAAAATATTGTTTAAATAAAGCTTTGATCTTGGAAGAGGAAAGGTCACAAGGTGTGACCTTTCGTCTTCCAGGATGATAACTCCATTTGAACATTATTTTAGTCAGGTTACTTGAATATATAACCAATGAACAAATAACTTGACTAAAATATTGTTTAAATAGAGTTTTGATCCTGGAAGACGAAAGGTCACAAGGTGTGACCTTTCGTCTTCCAGGATGATAACTCCGTTTGAACAATATTTTAGTCAAGTTACTTGAATATATAACCCATGAAGAAGCAACTTGACTAAAATATTGTTTAAATAGAGTTTTGATCCTGGAAGACGAAAGGTCACAAGGTGTGACCTTTAGTCTTCCAGGATGATAACTCAATTTGAAAATTATTTTAGTCAGGTTACTTGAATATATAACCAATGAACAAGTAACTTGACTAAAATATTGTTTAAATAGAGCTTTGATCCTGGAAGACGAAAGGTCACAAGGTGTGACCTTTCGTCTTCCAGGATGATAACTCCATTTGAACATTATTTTAGTCAGGTTACTTGAATATATAACCAATGAACAAATAACTTGACTAAAATATTGTTTAAATAGAGTTTTGATCCTGGAAGACGAAAGGTCACAAGGTGTGACCTTTCGTCTTCCAGGATGATAACTCCGTTTGAACAATATTTTAGTCAGGTTACTTGAATATATAACCAATGAAGAAGTAACTTGACTAAAATATTGTTTAAATAGAGTTTTGATCCTGGAAGACGAAAGGTCACAAGGTGTGACCTTTCGTCTTCCAGGATGATAACTCAATTTGAAATTATTTTGGTCAGGTTACTTGAATATATAACCAATGAACAAGTAACTTGACTAAAATATTGTTTAAATAAAGCTTTGATCTTGGAAGATGAAAGGTCACAAGGTGTGACCTTTCGTCTTCCAGGATGATAACTCCATTTGAACATTATTTTAGTCAGGTTACGTGAATATATAACCAATGAACAAATAACTTGACTAAAATATTGTTTAAATAGAGTTTTGATCCTGGAAGACGAAAGGTCACAAGGTGTGACCTTTCGTCTTCCAGGATGATAACTCCGTTTGAACAATATTTTAGTCAAGTTACTTGAATATATAACCCATGAAGAAGCAACTTGACTAAAATATTGTTTAAATAGAGTTTTGATCCTGGAAGACGAAAGGTCACAAGGTGTGACCTTTAGTCTTCTAGGATGATAACTCAATTTGAAAATTATTTTAGTCAGGTTACTTGAATATATAACCAATGAACAAGTAACTTGACTAAAATATTGTTTAAATAAAGCTTTGATCCTGGAAGACGAAAGGTCACAAGGTGTGACCTTTCGTCTTCCAGGATGATAACTCCGTTTGAACAATATTTTAGTCAGGTTACTTGAATATATAACCAATGAAGAAGTAACTTGACTAAAATATTGTTTAAATAGAGTTTTGATCCTGGAAGACGAAAGGTCACAAGGTGTGACCTTTCGTCTTCCAGGATGATAACTCAATTTGAAATTATTTTGGTCAGGTTACTTGAATATATAACCAATGAACAAGTAACTTGACTAAAATATTGTTTAAATAAAGCTTTGATCTTGGAAGAGGAAAGGTCACAAGGTGTGACCTTTCGTCTTCCAGGATGATAACTCCATTTGAACATTATTTTAGTCAGGTTACTTGAATATATAACCAATGAACAAATAACTTGACTAAAATATTGTTTAAATAGAGTTTTGATCCTGGAAGACGAAAGGTCACAAGGTGTGACCTTTCGTCTTCCAGGATGATAACTCCGTTTGAACAATATTTTAGTCAAGTTACTTGAATATATAACCCATGAAGAAGCAACTTGACTAAAATATTGTTTAAATAGAGTTTTGATCCTGGAAGACGAAAGGTCACAAGGTGTGACCTTTAGTCTTCCAGGATGATAACTCAATTTGAAAATTATTTTAGTCAGGTTACTTGAATATATAACCAATGAACAAGTAACTTGACTAAAATATTGTTTAAATAGAGTTTTGATCCTGGAAGACGAAAGGTCACAAGGTGTGACCTTTCGTCTTCCAGGATGATAACTCCATTTGAACATTATTTTAGTCAGGTTACTTGAATATATAACCAATGAACAAATAACTTGACTAAAATATTGTTTAAATAGAGTTTTGATCCTGGAAGACGAAAGGTCACAAGGTGTGACCTTTCGTCTTCCAGGATGATAACTCCGTTTGAACAATATTTTAGTCAGGTTACTTGAATATATAACCAATGAAGAAGTAACTTGACTAAAATATTGTTTAAATAGAGTTTTGATCCTGGAAGACGAAAGGTCACAAGGTGTGACCTTTCGTCTTCCAGGATGATAACTCAATTTGAAATTATTTTGGTCAGGTTACTTGAATATATAACCAATGAACAAGTAACTTGACTAAAATATTGTTTAAATAAAGCTTTGATCTTGGAAGATGAAAGGTCACAAGGTGTGACCTTTCGTCTTCCAGGATGATAACTCCATTTGAACATTATTTTAGTCAGGTTACGTGAATATATAACCAATGAACAAATAACTTGACTAAAATATTGTTTAAATAGAGTTTTGATCCTGGAAGACGAAAGGTCACAAGGTGTGACCTTTCGTCTTCCAGGATGATAACTCCGTTTGAACAATATTTTAGTCAAGTTACTTGAATATATAACATATGAAGAAGCAACTTGACTAAAATATTGTTTAAATAGAGTTTTGATCCTGGAAGACAAAAGGTCACAAGGTGTGACCTTTAGTCTTCTAGGATGATAACTCAATTTGAAAATTATTTTAGTCAGGTTACTTGAATATATAACCAATGAACAAGTAACTTGACTAAAATATTGTTTAAATAGAGTTTTGATCCTGGAAGACGAAAGGTCACAAGGTGTTACCTTTCGTCTTCCAGGATGATAACTCCATTTGAACATTATTTTAGTCAGGTTACTTGAATATATAACCAATGAACAAATAACTTGACTAAAATATTGTTTAAATAGAGTTTTGATCCTGGAAGACGAAAGGTCACAAGGTGTGACCTTTCGTCTTCCAGGATGATAACTCAATTTGAAAATTATTTTAGTCAGGTTACTTGAATATATAACCAATGAACAAGTAACTTGACTAAAATATTGTTTAAATAGAGTTTTGATCCTGGAAGACGAAAGGTCACAAGGTGTGACCTTTCGTCTTCCAGGATGATAACTCCGTTTGAACAATATTTTAGTCAGGTTACTTGAATATATAACCAATGAAGAAGTAACTTGACTAAAATATTGTTTAAATAGAGTTTTGATCCTGGAAGACGAAAGGTCACAAGGTGTGACCTTTCGTCTTCCAGGATGATAACTCCATTTGAACATTATTTTAGTCAGGTTACTTGAATATATAACCAATGAACAAATAACTTGACTAAAATATTGTTTAAATAGAGATTTGATCCTGGAAGACGAAAGGTCACAAGGTGTGACCTTTCGTCTTCCAGGATGATAACTCCGTTTGAACAATATTTTAGTCAGGTTACTTGAATATATAACCAATGAAGAAGTAACTTGACTAAAATATTGTTTAAATAGAGTTTTGATCCTGGAAGACGAAAGGTCACAAGGTGTGACCTTTCGTCTTCCAGGATGATAACTCAATTTGAAAATTATTTTAGTCAGGTTACTTGAATATATAACCAATGAACAAGTAACTTGACTAAAATCTTGTTTAAATAGAGTTTTGATCCTGGAAGACGAAAGGTCACAAGGTGTGACCTTTCGTCTTCCAGGATGATAACTCCATTTGAACATTATTTTAGTCAGGTTACTTGAATATATAACCAATGAACAAATAACTTGACTAAAATATTGTTTAAATAGAGTGTTGATCCTGGAAGACGAAAGGTCACAAGGTGTGACCTTTCGTCTTCCAGGATGATAACTCCGTTTGAACAATATTTTAGTCAGGTTACTTGAATATATAACCAATGAAGAAGTAACTTGACTAAAATATTGTTTAAATAGAGTTTTGATCCTGGAAGACGAAAGGTCACAAGGTGTGACCTTTCGTCTTCCAGGATGATAACTCAATTTGAAATTATTTTGGTCAGGTTACTTGAATATATAACCAATGAACAAGTAACTTGACTAAAATATTGTTTAAACAAAGCTTTGATCTTGGAAGATGAAAGGTCACAAGGTGTGACCTTTCGTCTTCCAGGATGATAACTCCATTTGAACATTATTTTAGTCAGGTTACTTGAATATATAACCAATGAACAAATAACTTGACTAAAATATTGTTTAAATAGAGTTTTGATCCTGGAAGACTAAAGGTCACAAGGTGTGACCTTTCGTCTTCCAGGATGATAACTCCGTTTGAACAATATTTTAGTCAAGTTACTTGAATATATAACCCATGAAGAAGCAACTTGACTAAAATATTGTTTAAATAGAGTTTTGATCCTGGAAGACGAAAGGTCACAAGGTGTGACCTTTAGTCTTCCAGGATGATAACTCAATTTGAAAATTATTTTAGTCAGGTTACTTGATTATATAACCAATGAACAAGTAACTTGAGTAAAATATTGTTTAAATAGAGTTTTGATCCTGGAAGACGAAAGGTCACAAGGTGTGACCTTTCGTCTTCCAGGATGATAACTCCATTTGAACATTATTTTAGTCAGGTTACTTGAATATATAACCAATGAACAAATAACTTGACTAAAATATTGTTTAAATAGAGTTTTGATCCTGGAAGACGAAAGGTCACAAGGTGTGACCTTTCGTCTTCCAGGATGATAACTCCGTTTGAACAATATTTTAGTCAGGTTACTTGAATATATAACCAATGAAGAAGTAACTTGACTAAAATATTGTTTAAATAGAGTTTTGATCCTGGAAGACGAAAGGTCACAAGGTGTGACCTTTCGTCTTCCAGGATGATAACTCAATTTGAAATTATTTTGGTCAGGTTACTTGAATATATAACCAATGAACAAGTAACTTGACTAAAATATTGTTTAAACAAAGCTTTGATCTTGGAAGATGAAAGGTCACAAGGTGTGACCTTTCGTCTTCCAGGATGATAACTCCATTTGAACATTATTTTAGTCAGGTTACTTGAATATATAACCAATGAACAAATAACTTGACTAAAATATTGTTTAAATAGAGTTTTGATCCTGGAAGACTAAAGGTCACAAGGTGTGACCTTTCGTCTTCCAGGATGATAACTCCGTTTGAACAATATTTTAGTCAAGTTACTTGAATATATAACCCATGAAGAAGCAACTTGACTAAAATATTGTTTAAATAGAGTTTTGATCCTGGAAGACGAAAGGTCACAAGGTGTGACCTTTAGTCTTCCAGGATGATAACTCAATTTGAAAATTATTTTAGTCAGGTTACTTGATTATATAACCAATGAACAAGTAACTTGAGTAAAATATTGTTTAAATAGAGTTTTGATCCTGGAAGACGAAAGGTCACAAGGTGTGACCTTTCGTCTTCCAGGATGATAACTCCATTTGAACATTATTTTAGTCAGGTTACTTGAAGATATAACCAATGAACAAATAACTTGACTAAAATATTGTTTAAATAGAGTTTTGATCCTGGAAGACGAAAGGTCACAAGGTGTGACCTTTCGTCTTCCAGGATGATAACTCCGTTTGAACAATATTTTAGTCAGGTTACTTGAATATATAACCAATGAAGAAGTAACTTGACTAAAATATTGTTTAAATAGAGTTTTGATCCTGGAAGACGAAAGGTCACAAGGTGTGACCTTTCGTCTTCCAGGATGATAACTCCGTTTGAACAATATTTTAGTCAGGTTACTTGAATATATAACCAATGAAGAAGTAACTTGACTAAAATATTGTTTAAATAGAGTTTTGATCCTGGAAGACGAAAGGTCACAAGGTGTGACCTTTCGTCTTCCAGGATGATAACTCCATTTGAACATTATTTTAGTCAGGTTACTTGAATATATAACCAATGAACAAATAACTTGACTAAAATATTGTTTAAATAGAGATTTGATCCTGGAAGACGAAAGGTCACAAGGTGTGACCTTTCGTCTTCCAGGATGATAACTCCGTTTGAACAATATTTTATTCAGGTTACTTGAATATATAACCAATGAAGAAGTAACTTGACTAAAATATAGTTTAAATAGAGTTTTGATCCTGGAAGACGAAAGGTCACAAGGTGTGACCTTTCGTCTTCCAGGATGATAACTCAATTTGAAAATTATTTTAGTCAGGTTACTTGAATATATAACCAATGAACAAGTAACTTGACTAAAATCTTGTTTAAATAGAGTTTTGATCCTGGAAGACGAAAGGTCACAAGGTGTGACCTTTCGTCTTCCAGGGTGATAACTCCATTTGAACATTATTTTAGTCAGGTTACTTGAATATATAACCAATGAACAAATAACTTGACTAAAATATTGTTTAAATAGAGTGTTGATCCTGGAAGACGAAAGGTCACAAGGTGTGACCTTTCGTCTTCCAGGATGATAACTCCGTTTGAACAATATTTTAGTCAGGTTACTTGAATATATAACCAATGAAGAAGTAACTTGACTAAAATATTGTTTAAATAGAGTTTTGATCCTGGAAGACGAAAGGTCACAAGGTGTGACCTTTCGTCTTCCAGGATGATAACTCCGTTTGAACAATATTTTAGTCAGGTTACTTGAATATATAACCAATGAAGAAGTAACTTGACTAAAATATTGTTTAAATAGAGTTTTGATCCTGGAAGACGAAAGGTCACAAGGTGTGACCTTTCGTCTTCCAGGATGATAACTCCATTTGAACATTATTTTAGTCAGGTTACTTGAATATATAACCAATGAACAAATAACTTGACTAAAATATTGTTTAAATAGAGATTTGATCCTGGAAGACGAAAGGTCACAAGGTGTGACCTTTCGTCTTCCAGGATGATAACTCCGTTTGAACAATATTTTAGTCAGGTTACTTGAATATATAACCAATGAAGAAGTAACTTGACTAAAATATTGTTTAAATAGAGTTTTGATCCTGGAAGACGAAAGGTCACAAGGTGTGACCTTTCGTCTTCCAGGATGATAACTCCGTTTGAACAATATTTTAGTCAGGTTACTTGAATATATAACCAATGAAGAAGTAACTTGACTAAAATATTGTTTAAATAGAGTTTTGATCCTGGAAGACGAAAGGTCACAAGGTGTGACCTTTCGTCTTCCAGGATGATAACTCAATTTGAAATTATTTTGGTCAGGTTACTTGAATATATAACCAATGAACAAGTAACTTGACTAAAATATTGTTTAAACAAAGCTTTGATCTTGGAAGATGAAAGGTCACAAGGTGTGACCTTTCGTCTTCCAGGATGATAACTCCATTTGAACATTATTTTAGTCAGGTTACTTGAATATATAACCAATGAACAAATAACTTGACTAAAATATTGTTTAAATAGAGTTTTGATCCTGGAAGACTAAAGGTCACAAGGTGTGACCTTTCGTCTTCCAGGATGATAACTCCGTTTGAACAATATTTTAGTCAAGTTACTTGAATATATAACCCATGAAGAAGCAACTTGACTAAAATATTGTTTAAATAGAGTTTTGATCCTGGAAGACGAAAGGTCACAAGGTGTGACCTTTCGTCTTCCAGGATGATAACTCCATTTGAACATTATTTTAGTTAGGTTACTTGAATATATAACCAATGAACAAATAACTTGACTAAAATATTGTTTAAATAGAGTTTTGATCCTGGAAGACGAAAGGTCACAAGGTGTGACCTTTCGTCTTCCAGGATGATAACTCCGTTTGAACAATATTTTAGTCAGGTTACTTGAATATATAACCAATGAAGAAGTAACTTGACTAAAATATTGTTTAAATAGAGTTTTGATCCTGGAAGACGAAAGGTCACAAGGTGTGACCTTTCGTCTTCCAGGATGATAACTCCGTTTGAACAATATTTTAGTCAGGTTACTTGAATATATAACCAATGAAGAAGTAACTTGACTAAAATATTGTTTAAATAGAGTTTTGATCCTGGAAGACGAAAGGTCACAAGGTGTGACCTTTCGTCTTCCAGGATGATAACTCAATTTGAAAATTATTTTAGTCAGGTTACTTGAATATATAACCAATGAACAAGTAACTTGACTAAAATCTTGTTTAAATAGAGTTTTGATCCTGGAAGACGAAAGGTCACAAGGTGTGACCTTTCGTCTTCCAGGATGATAACTCCGTTTGAACAATATTTTAGTCAGGTTACTTGAATATATAACCAATGAAGAAGTAACTTGACTAAAATATTGTTTAAATAGAGTTTTGATCCTGGAAGACGAAAGGTCACAAGGTGTGACCTTTCGTCTTCCAGGATGATAACTCAATTTGAAATTATTTTGGTCAGGTTACTTGAATATATAACCAATGAACAAGTAACTTGACTAAAATATTGTTTAAACAAAGCTTTGATCTTGGAAGATGAAAGGTCACAAGGTGTGACCTTTCGTCTTCCAGGATGATAACTCCATTTGAACATTATTTTAGTCAGGTTACTTGAATATATAACCAATGAACAAATAACTTGACTAAAATATTGTTTAAATAGAGTTTTGATCCTGGAAGACTAAAGGTCACAAGGTGTGACCTTTCGTCTTCCAGGATGATAACTCCGTTTGAACAATATTTTAGTCAAGTTACTTGAATATATAACCCATGAAGAAGCAACTTGACTAAAATATTGTTTAAATAGAGTTTTGATCCTGGAAGACGAAAGGTCACAAGGTGTGACCTTTCGTCTTCCAGGATGATAACTCCATTTGAACATTATTTTAGTTAGGTTACTTGAATATATAACCAATGAACAAATAACTTGACTAAAATATTGTTTAAATAGAGTTTTGATCCTGGAAGACGAAAGGTCACAAGGTGTGACCTTTCGTCTTCCAGGATGATAACTCCGTTTGAACAATATTTTAGTCAGGTTACTTGAATATATAACCAATGAAGAAGTAACTTGACTAAAATATTGTTTAAATAGAGTTTTGATCCTGGAAGACGAAAGGTCACAAGGTGTGACCTTTCGTCTTCCAGGATGATAACTCCGTTTGAACAATATTTTAGTCAGGTTACTTGAATATATAACCAATGAAGAAGTAACTTGACTAAAATATTGTTTAAATAGAGTTTTGATCCTGGAAGACGAAAGGTCACAAGGTGTGACCTTTCGTCTTCCAGGATGATAACTCAATTTGAAAATTATTTTAGTCAGGTTACTTGAATATATAACCAATGAACAAGTAACTTGACTAAAATCTTGTTTAAATAGAGTTTTGATCCTGGAAGACGAAAGGTCACAAGGTGTGACCTTTCGTCTTCCAGGATGATAACTCCATTTGAACATTATTTTAGTTAGGTTACTTGAATATATAACCAATGAACAAATAACTTGACTAAAATATTGTTTAAATAGAGTGTTGATCCTGGAAGACGAAAGGTCACAAGGTGTGACCTTTCGTCTTCCAGGATGATAACTCCGTTTGAACAATATTTTAGTCAGGTTACTTGAATATATAACCAATGAAGAAGTAACTTGACTAAAATATTGTTTAAATAGAGTTTTGATCCTGGAAGACGAAAGGTCACAAGGTGTGACCTTTCGTCTTCCAGGATGATAACTCAATTTGAAATTATTTTGGTCAGGTTACTTGAATATATAACCAATGAACAAGTAACTTGACTAAAATATTGTTTAAACAAAGCTTTGATCTTGGAAGATGAAAGGTCACAAGGTGTGACCTTTCGTCTTCCAGGATGATAACTCCATTTGAACATTATTTTAGTCAGGTTACTTGAATATATAACCAATGAACAAATAACTTGACTAAAATATTGTTTAAATAGAGTTTTGATCCTGGAAGACTAAAGGTCACAAGGTGTGACCTTTCGTCTTCCAGGATGATAACTCCGTTTGAACAATATTTTAGTCAAGTTACTTGAATATATAACCCATGAAGAAGCAACTTGACTAAAATATTGTTTAAATAGAGTTTTGATCCTGGAAGACGAAAGGTCACAAGGTGTGACCTTTAGTCTTCCAGGATGATAACTCAATTTGAAAATTATTTTAGTCAGGTTACTTGAATATATAACCAATGAACAAGTAACTTGACTAAAATTTTGTTTAAATAGAGTTTTGATCCTGGAAGACGAAAGGTCACAAGGTGTGACCTTTCGTCTTCCAGGATGATAACTCCATTTGAACATTATTTTAGTTAGGTTACTTGAATATATAACCAATGAACAAATAACTTGACTAAAATATTGTTTAAATAGAGTTTTGATCCTGGAAGACGAAAGGTCACAAGGTGTGACCTTTCGTCTTCCAGGATGATAACTCCGTTTGAACAATATTTTAGTCAGGTTACTTGAATATATAACCAATGAAGAAGTAACTTGACTAAAATATTGTTTAAATAGAGTTTTGATCCTGGAAGACGAAAGGTCACAAGGTGGGACCTTTCGTCTTCCAGGATGATAACTCAATTTGAAATTATTTTGGTCAGGTTACTTGAATATATAACCAATGAACAAGTAACTTGACTAAAATATTGTTTAAATAAAGCTTTGATCTTGGAAGATGAAAGGTCACAAGGTGTGACCTTTCGTCTTCCAGGATGATAACTCCATTTGAACATTATTTTAGTCAGGTTACTTGAATATATAACCAATGAACAAATAACTTGACTAAAATATTGTTTAAATAGAGTTTTGATCCTGGAAGACGAAAGGTCACAAGGTGTGACCTTTCGTCTTCCAGGATGATAACTCCGTTTGAACAATATTTTAGTCAAGTTACTTGAATATATAACCCATGAAGAAGCAACTTGACTAAAATATTGTTTAAATAGAGTTTTGATCCTGGAAGACGAAAGGTCACAAGGTGTGACCTTTAGTCTTCCAGGATGATAACTCAATTTGAAAATTATTTTAGTCAGGTTACTTGAATATATAACCAATGAACAAGTAACTTGACTAAAATATTGTTTAAATAGAGTTTTGATCCTGGAAGGCGAAAGGTCACAAGGTGTGACCTTTCGTCTTCCAGGATGATAACTCCGTTTGAATAATATTTTAGTCAGGTTACTTGAATATATAACCAATGAACAAATAACTTGACTAAAATATTGTTTAAATAGAGTTTTGATCCTGGAAGACGAAAGGTCACAAGGTGTGACCTTTCGTCTTCCAGGATGATAACTCCGTTTGAACAATATTTTAGTCAAGTTACTTGAATATATAACCCATGAAGAAGCAACTTGACTAAAATATTGTTTAAATAGAGTTTTGATCCTGGAAGACGAAAGGTCACAAGGTGTGACCTTTAGTCTTCCAGGATGATAACTCAATTTGAAAATTATTTTAGTCAGGTTACTTGAATATATAACCAATGAACAAGTAACTTGACTAAAATTTTGTTTAAATAGAGTTTTGATCCTGGAAGACGAAAGGTCACAAGGTGTGACCTTTCGTCTTCCAGGATGATAACTCCATTTGAACATTATTTTAGTTAGGTTACTTGAATATATAACCAATGAACAAATAACTTGACTAAAATATTGTTTAAATAGAGTTTTGATCCTGGAAGACGAAAGGTCACAAGGTGTGACCTTTCGTCTTCCAGGATGATAACTCCGTTTGAACAATATTTTAGTCAGGTTACTTGAATATATAACCAATGAAGAAGTAACTTGACTAAAATATTGTTTAAATAGAGTTTTGATCCTGGAAGACGAAAGGTCACAAGGTGGGACCTTTCGTCTTCCAGGATGATAACTCAATTTGAAATTATTTTGGTCAGGTTACTTGAATATATAACCAATGAACAAGTAACTTGACTAAAATATTGTTTAAATAAAGCTTTGATCTTGGAAGATGAAAGGTCACAAGGTGTGACCTTTCGTCTTCCAGGATGATAACTCCATTTGAACATTATTTTAGTCAGGTTACTTGAATATATAACCAATGAACAAATAACTTGACTAAAATATTGTTTAAATAGAGTTTTGATCCTGGAAGACGAAAGGTCACAAGGTGTGACCTTTCGTCTTCCAGGATGATAACTCCGTTTGAACAATATTTTAGTCAAGTTACTTGAATATATAACCCATGAAGAAGAACCTTGACTAAAATATTGTTTAAATAGAGTTTTGATCCTGGAAGACGAAAGGTCACAAGGTGTGACCTTTAGTCTTCCAGGATGATAACTCAATTTGAAAATTATTTTAGTCAGGTTACTTGAATATATAACCAATGAACAAGTAACTTGACTAAAATATTGTTTAAATAGAGTTTTGATCCTGGAAGGCGAAAGGTCACAAGGTGTGACCTTTCGTCTTCCAGGATGATAACTCCGTTTGAATAATATTTTAGTCAGGTTACTTGAATATATAACCAATGAAGAAGTAACTTGACTAAAATATTGTTTAAATAGAGTTTTGATCCTGGAAGACGAAAGGTCACAAGGTGTGACCTTTAGTCTTCCAGGATGATAACTCCATTTGAACATTATTTTAGTCAGGTTACTTGAATATATAACCAATGAACAAGTAACTTGACTAAAATCTTGTTTAAATAGAGTTTTGATCCTGGAAGACGAAAGGTCACAAGGTGTGACCTTTCGTCTTCCAGGATGATAACTCAATTTGAAAATTATTTTAGTCAGGTTATTTAAAATATATAACCAATGAACAAGTAACTTGACTAAAATCTTGTTTAAATAGAGTTTTGATCCTGGAAGACGAAAGGTCACAAGGTGTGACCTTTCGTCTTCCAGGATGATAACTCCGTTTGAACAATATTTTAGTCAGGTTTCTTGAATATATAACCAATGAAGAAGTAACTTGACTAAAATATTGTTTAAATAGAGTTTTGATCCTGGAAGACGAAAGGTCACAAGGTGTGACCTTTCGTCTTCCAGGATGATAACTCCGTTTGAAAATTATTTTAGTCAGGTTACTTGAATATATAACCAATGAAGAAGTAACTTGACTAAAATATTGTTTAAATAGAGTTTTGATCCTGGAAGACGAAAGGTCACAAGGTGTGACCTTTCATCTTCCAGGATGATAACTCAATTTGAAATTATTTTGGTCAGGTTACTTGAATATATAACCAATGAACAAGTAACTTGACCAAAATATTGTTTAAATAAAGCTTTGATCTTGGAAGATGAAAGGTCACAAGGTGTGACCTTTCGTCTTCCAGGATGATAACTCCATTTGAACATTATTTTAGTCAGGTTACTTGAATATATAACCAATGAACAAATAACTTGACTAAAATATTGTTTAAATAGAGTTTTGATCCTGGAAGACGAAAGGTCACAAGGTGTGACCTTTCGTCTTCCAGGATGATAACTCCGTTTGAACAATATTTTAGTCAAGTTACTTGAATATATAACCCATGAAGAAGCAACTTGACTAAAATATTGTTTAAATAGAGTTTTGATCCTGGAAGACGAAAGGTCACAAGGTGTGACCTTTAGTCTTCCAGGATGATAACTCAATTTGAAAATTATTTAAGTCAGGTTACTTGAATATATAACCAATGAAGAAGTAACTTGACTAAAATATTGTTTAAATAGAGTTTTGATCCTGGAAGACGAAAGGTCACAAGGTGTGACCTTTAGTCTTCCAGGATGATAACTCCATTTGAACATTATTTTAGTCAGGTTACTTGAATATATAACCAATGAACAAGTAACTTGACTAAAATCTTGTTTAAATAGAGTTTTGATCCTGGAAGACGAAAGGTCACAAGGTGTGACCTTTCGTCTTCCAGGATGATAACTCCGTTTGAACAATATTTTAGTCAGGTTTCTTGAATATATAACCAATGAAGAAGTAACTTGACTAAAATATTGTTTAAATAGAGTTTTGATCCTGGAAGACGAAAGGTCACAAGGTGTGACCATTCGTCATCCAGGATGATAACTCAATTTGAAAATTATTTTAGTCAGGTTACTTGAATATATAACCAATGAACAAGTAACTTGACTAAAATATTGTTTAAATAGAGTTTTGATCCTGGAAGAGGAAAGGTCACACTCCGTTTGAACAATATTTTAGTCAGGTTACTTGAATATATAACCAATGAAGAAGTAACTTGACTAAAATATTGTTTAAATAGAGTTTTGATCCTGGAAGACGAAAGGTCACAAGGGGTGACCTTTCGTCTTCTAGGATTATAACTCAATTTGAAAATTATTTTAGTCAGGTTACTTGAATATATAACCAATGAACAAGTAACTTGACTAAAATATTGTTTAAATAGAGTTTTGATCCTGGAAGATGAAAGGTCACAAGGTGTGACCTTTCGTCTTCTAGGATGATAACTCCATTTGAACATTATTTTAGTCAGGTTACTTGAATATATAACCAATGAACAAATAACTTGACTAAAATATTGTTTAAATAGAGTTTTGATCCTGGAAGACGAAAGGTCACAAGGTGTGACCTTTCGTCTTCCAGGATGATAACTCCGTTTGAACAATATTTTAGTCAGGTTACTTGAATATATAACCAATGAAGAAGTAACGTGACTAAAATATTGTTTAAATAGAGTTTTGATCCTGGAAGACGAAAGGTCGCAAGGTGTGACCTTTCGTCTTCCAGGATGATAACTCAATTTGAAAATTATTTTAGTCAGGTTACTTGAATATATAACCAATGAACAAGTAACTTGACTAAAATCTTGTTTAAATAGAGTTTTGATCCTGGAAGACGAAAGGTCACAAGGTGTGACCTTTCGTCTTCCAGGATGATAACTCCATTTGAACATTATTTTAGTCAGGTTACTTGAATATATAACCAATGAACAAATAACTTGACTAAAATATTGTTTAAATAGAGTTTTGATCCTGGAAGACGAAAGGTCACAAGGTGTGACCTTTCGTCTTCCAGGATGATAACTCCGTTTGAACAATATTTTAGTCAGGTTACTTGAATATATAACCAATGAAGAAGTAACTTGACTAAAATATTGTTTAAATCACTACTAGAAAAATTGGGAATAGAGACGGGCAAAATCCGTCTCTAAAACAGGAAATATCTGTCTCTAAACATGTCTGAGACGGAATCAGAGATGGAACTAGGTCCGTCGTTGTTTTTGTCGTCTCTAAAGCTTTTAGAGACGGAATTTAAATTTCTGTCTCTATCAGAGACGGATTAAATCCGTCACCAATATATATAATTCGTCACCAATGTTTAAATGAAATAAGAGATTAATCCGTCGCAGTTGGAGACGGAAACCACCGTCTCAGATAAATATATTTCCGTCTCTAAACTCTGTCCCAAAAATTATAAAATCCGTCTCTATTCAATGAAATTCCGTCTCTACGGAGACGGATCACAATTCCGTCTCTAAAAACCTTTTTTTTTTATATATATATTCTGCCATAATATTCCATAAATTTAGTACTAAAATAATGTTTATAATATTCATTATGTTTATCTAATTCTCAAGAATGTCCCAATTATATTTTGATAAACATCAAATTTACAAAAGTGACATGAAAGTAGACTCATACAACAAAATATCACTTGATATCAAAAGTTAATGATTCAAAAGTACATTCATACAATTATGTTTCTTCTCAAGTTCAATAGTTAATGCTTCAATCTTAGCCTCCATAGCAGCAACTTTTAATGCCAAAGGTTGTATACATCTATCTTAACTTGAACTAAGCGTTTTTCAATGCCAAAGAGCCCCTACTATTGAAGCTCTTTGTAATAATAGCTTCATCATTTGCAAGCAACTTTGAATTTAGCCTACGAACAAAAAATATCATGAAGTTGTGTATTTTGAAAAGGACGATGAACTTTCAACCTAAGTAACAATATGAAGCTTCATATTTCATATCATATAAAGAAAATAGTATATCACCTAAATAACTATATCTCTCTATTTATGTAACTGCCACTATTTGTAACAATTGTTACAACCATTTTCCATTTCAACTTTCAACCTAAATAACAACAATATTAAAGCTTCATATCTCACATCATATAAAGCAAATAGGTCAGAGAGCAACAATGCAATAAATATAACCAATCTTCACCAATATAAATACAAGGAGAATGCTAGATAAGATTGAAAGAAAGAAAACTGAAACTGAAGTAAACAACCAACAACTAGAGCCACAATTTCTGCCACATTAAATCCCTTAGAGTAATAGTAAGCAACATAAGGATTTATGGAATACAAATCTCCACTTTAAGAGTCATAACAGTCCAAAAACTTATATTAGCAGTTAGAAAAGGGAAGAATAAAGACCAAAATTCTGAACTTGAGAGTTTAGAGGATAAAGAGAGCATGTCACCAAATCCACCAGCTTTAACATTAGACAAATCAAGAGGAAGGAAGTGAGAAGAATGAGTATTGGAGCTTAGTACCTCTCAAGTTCTCTAATCCAAGTTTCAATTCCCTACCAACCACAGCCATCTCTAATCCAAGTTTCAATTCCATAAGGCAAAATCTGTTAGCATAAGGCAAAAATGTTACATTATAGTTAGGCTCAATCATCAAATCAAATACATGGATGCATAAAACCAAATCAAAGTAAGTTAATAAGACCCTAAGTCACACAACTCAGTCACCTGAATAATTTTGGTGAAAATATTAAACTCCATGAGTTTCAATTTCCAATTAAAAATCTAAACTGCACTAAAAAATAAACATCTAACAATGAAAAAATATTTGTAGAAGATATCATCATAATCATAAAAACATAAAAACAAAAAATGAAACTAAATTGAAGTGATAATATTTAATAATAAACTATTTTTAAAATTCCAAACTAAGCTAGAACATTCTGCCAAAATATGCCAAGAATTTTACAGACTGGCAGTGTTGTTTTGCCTTAATATAGTATAACCATAGGAACTCAATTACCATGACAAACATGAGGTAAAAAAGCTTCAGACAAATAGGTAACAGCTACTACATACAGGAAGGTAGTCAGTCTGGTTGGTGAACCCATATTCCATCTATTTCCATTAAACAAACATTATAGCCATTGCTGGTTGGTGAACCCAAGTTTCAATGGCCCAAAGCAAAAAATGCAACGTGTACATCAATACCAATTGAATGGACAAATCATTTAAGCATAATATAACAAATATCGATGGACATATGCACCAACCTACAACAATATGTGTTTAAAAAAAACAGTGAATGCATTGTTCCAGAGCTACTACTCTGGTCAAGGAAATCCAATGGTAGAAGCTGAAGTGATATTAGTGATCCTCCATGGTGTTCAAGAGACCCTGATGATCTCCCCAATCCAACTTAACTTTTTCGTTCCTCATCCACTCCCATTTCCTTCCTATTCTAGCTTCTACTCTTAGCCAATAACTAAACGATTAGTTACAAAAGTTAGACATGATACCATCCTATTTCTCCTAGTGTACTCAATTTTTACTATTTGTCGCTTATCAACAAGAGATAGCAAGCTAAAAGTGTTGCACCAGAGGTCCTTTCCGTTCTGCTATTCTGTGATTGCAGCACTGTTAACAACATAACCTACACCAATATGTGATACTACTCTGGTCAAGGAGATCCCATGGTTGAAGATGAAATGGTATGAGTCATCCTCCAAAGGTGTTTGAGAGACCCTGATCCTCTCCCCAGTCAAACCTAACTTTTTCTTTCCTCCTCTACAACCCCCCCTTTGCCTCCTATTTCAATTTCTACTCCTATTGAATAAATAAACGAATAGCAACATAAGTGCGACAACAACAGAACACAGTTTCACCTGGCACTGGAGAAAGGAGTTAACTTCTATGAAATATATCAAACACCCAATTACAAATCAAATTAAAATGATAAAAGGAAAATCCTTATTTCAAAACATCTCGACTCAATGCGAAAGGATAACTGATACCGACCTTTAACTCATTCCAATCCTTTCGGATCAAAGTCCGAAAACAAATGCACATAACAAGAAAGTCCTAAATGACTTAGACGACACAAGTTTACCGGCTATACATAGAGCCTAACTACGTGACATAAATAAGGTTTTGTGGGAAACCTTATTCATGAAAGCGGATTCCAAATGGTTAATGGTTCTTGTGATCAAACCAAAACTGTGAAATCAATACGAATAATCAACTCATAACACAATTAGGACAACTTACAAAACCAAGCAATTAACAAACAAACAAGCATTGAATCAAAACAACAAATAGCAGATAATAACACAAAATACTCAATCAAAGCACTTCATATATTTCAAACAAACAAGCAATGATTCAAATATTCATAATCACACAATAGTTCAATTCCCAAAATACCCCTAAATGGTTAATCAGCCCCCGCCTTAATACTTTACCGAATTCTCCCGCGTAGCAACTACAGAACGCTGACTTCACTGCTCTGATTCCAAAATGCTTCCAAGATGCCCCGGAGCCAAAGTTATTATAGTCAATCGGGGAAACCTCACGCGTGCATATCATGGCGGTCCAACACAAACAACAGTAATAAAATCACATCAGAGGCCAAACATAAATTTTAACATCTAACAGGGTGAATTGATTTAAAAGACGGTGTGATTCTAATATGCAAGGAAAAGAGGTGTTTCGGTTTTCAACAAAGAATTTATCCTCTAAAGCTTAAATAAGAACTAAGAGCAAGATAAAAGTTTAAACATCAAGAAAATAATCTTTTGTTGTTTAAAACGCCAATTTGATCAAAACAACTTAACATAGCATTCTTCAAAAATGAAACATAAGCTTTCTGATTCATAAATTACTAAAAAACATCTCCATTTCAAAATTTGAATTTGACATATCTGGTGTCCAATCTAAACCTCATCAACATTTCTTAACAACAATTCAAAAGAATCTAGTTCCAACTTTATATTGATGTAACCTTGATTTTCAATGATAAAATGGGACTAACTAGTATTCTTATAACAACTTAGTCTATTATACCCACCAAGGCCCTAATAGGAAGTTTAAAATGATCAATTTGACAAAAATAACATGTCTTATTTTATGCATTTCACCAAAATCCGAAAATAAATAATTAAATCTCTTAAAAATTAATTTAGAGACAAGGTAGAATATGAAACTCACCAAAAGAAGGAAAGGATGTGAAATAGTCGAAAATCACGTTTTCCGGCGCGGCATAGACGATTCCCAACACGGCGGAGGTTAGCTCCGGCAGGGTGGTCACCAGTGAAAATACTCTGATCAAGAAATAATTTGAGGGGTTTGGTAGAGATCATCATGGGAAAGAAGGTTTTCACTTTAGTTTTTTCATAAACGGTCTCATGGTGGCCGAAATTGAGAGGGAAAGTGGTGATTGGGGTTTTTCGAAATCTCACCAATCTAAAAATAAATTAGTGGTTATTGAAGAGGAGGAAGAGAGGAACTCAATGGTGGCGGTGGAGTTGTCAAAGGAGGTCGGACGGAGAATTAGCAGTAACTGGAAGTTGCTATGGTGGAGGTTGTCATGGAGAAGAAGAAGCGTATGTGTGTTGTTTTGGAGAAAGAGAGAGTGATAACAATTGATGGGAAAAGAAACACGTGTGGTGTTTTGTTCTAAAGATAAATGAGAAGCAAAATAAAAGGGAAATAATAATAAAAATAATAATAATAATAATAATAACAACAACAACAACATCAAAAATTAATAAAATATACAATTAAATTATCGGGATGTTACACTTATAATGTAAATATGATTGCATAAAATTATTTTACACATATATTCAATTATGTGTTGTCATGTTAATTAATAAAAATGTCCGTTTATGTTTTCATATTTAATACATCGTTGGTTATAATTGAACATTGACAGTTTTTTTTAAACAAAAAATTGTACATTAACAATACATGATAATTATATTGTTAAGTTTAAAATAAATGTATTTTTTTTAGTGGAATAAATAAATATGTGAATTATTTGAGAGGAGAAGTGTTGGAGGGATGCCTTTTTTAATCGAAAAATATTGGAGGGAATTTTGACCTTTAGTGAAATGAAGCCTTTGGAGCCAACACAGGGAAAAATTACTTTAGTTTATATCTTTTAGTTAGAGACGGAATAATTTGGTCTCTACTAATATGTTTATTCATTAGAGACGGAATTAGAGACGGAACTCATTTGACACGGAACATTCTGTCTCTAAATGGGGTCTCTGAACAATTGCTGACCTTATAAAAGTGAAATTTGACCTAATAGAGACGGATTTAGTCACGGAATATGGTTGTGACGGGAAAAATCGTCTCTAGATTCCGTCTCTAATGCTAAAGATAAACTTCTGTCTCTAACAATAAATTTATGTCTCTAATTCCGTCTCTGTTAGAGATGGAATAAAATCCGTCTCTAAATTCCGTCGGTATTCAGAACTTTTCTAGTAGTGAATAGAGTTTTGATCCTGGAAGACGAAAGGTCACAAGGTGTGACCTTTCGTCTTCCAGGATGATAACTCAATTTGAAAATTATTTTAGTCAGGTTACTTGAATATATAACCAATGAACAAGTAACTTGACTAAAATCTTGTTTAAATAGAGTTTTGATCCTGGAAGACGAAAGGTCACAAGGTGTGACCTTTCGTCTTCCAGGGTGATAACTCGATTTGAACATTATTTTAGTCAGGTTACTTGAATATATAACCAATGAACAAGTAACTTGACTAAAATATTGTTTAAATAGAGTTTTGATCCTGGAAGACGAAAGGTCACAAGGTGTGACCTTTCGTCTTCCAGGATGATAACTCCATTTGAACATTATTTTAGTCAGGTTACTTGAATATATAACCAATGAACAAATAACTTGACTAAAATATTGTTTAAATAGAGTTTTGATCCTGGAAGATGAAAGGTCACAAGGTGTGACCTTTCGTCTTCCCGGATGATAACTCCGTTTGAACAATATTTTAGTCAGGTTACTTGAATATATAACCAATGAAGAAGTAACTTGACTAAAATATTGTTTAAATAGAGTTTTGATCCTGGAAGACGAAAGGTCACAAGGTGTGACCTTTCGTCTTCCAGGATGATAACTCAATTTGAAAATTATTTTAGTCAGGTTACTTGAATATATAACCAATGAACAAATAACTTGACTAAAATATTGTTTAAATAGAGTTTTGATCCTGGAAGACGAAAGGTCACAAGGTGTGACCTTTCGTCTTCCAGCATGATAACTCAATTTGAAAATTATTTTAGCCAGGTTACTTGAATATATAACCAATGAACAAGTAACTTGACTAAAATCTTGTTTAAATAGAGTTTTGATCCTGGAAGACGAAAGGTCACAAGGTGTGACCTTTCGTCTTCCAGGATGATAACTCCATTTGAACAATATTTTAGTCAGGTTACTTGAATATATAACCAATGAACAAATAACTTGACTAAAATATTGTTTAAATAGAGTTTTGATCCTGGAAGACGAAAGGTCACAAGGTGTGACCTTTCGTCTTCCAGGATGATAACTCCGTTTGAACAATATTTTAGTCAGGTTACTTGAATATATAACCAATGAAGAAGTAACTTGACTAAAATATTGTTTAAATAGAGTTTTGATCCTGGAAGACGAAAGGTCACAAGGTGTGACCTTTCGTCTTCCAGGATGATAACTCAATTTGAAATTATTTTAGTCAGGTTACTTGAATATATAACCAATGAACAAGTAACTTGACTAAAATATTGTTTAAATAAAGTTTTGATCTTGGAAGATGAAAGGTCACAAGGTGTGACCTTTTGTCTTCCAGGATGATAACTCCATTTGAACATTATTTTAGTCAGGTTACTTGAATATATAACCAATGAACAAATAACTTGACTAAAATATTGTTTAAATAGAGTTTTGATCCTGGAAGACGAAAGGTCACAAGGTGTGACCTTTCGTCTTCCAGGATGATAACTCCGTTTGAACAATATTTTAGTCAAGTTACTTGAATATATAACCCATGAAGAAGCAACTTGACTAAAATATTGTTTAAATAGAGTTTTGATCCTGGAAGACGAAAGGTCACAAGGTGTGACCTTTAGTCTTCCAGGATGATAACTCAATTTGAAAATTATTTTAGTCAGGTTACTTGAATATATAACCAATGAACAAGTAACTTGACTAAAATATTGTTTAAATAGAGTTTTGATCCTGGAAGACGAAAGGTCACAAGGTGTGACCTTTCGTCTTCCAGGATGATAACTCCGTTTGAATAATATTTTAGTCAGGTTACTTGAATATATAACCAATGAAGAAGTAACTTGACTAAAATATTGTTTAAATAGAGTTTTGATCCTGGAAGACGAAAGGTCACAAGGTGTGACCTTTAGTCTTCCAGGATGATAACTCCATTTGAACATTATTTTAGTCAGGTTACTTGAATATATAACCAATGAACAAATAACTTGACTAAAATATTGTTTAAATAGAGTTTTGATCCTGGAAGACGAAAGGTCACAGGGTGTGACCTTTCGTCTTCCAGGATGATAACTCCATTTGAACAATATTTTAGTCAGGTTACTTGAATATATAACCAATGAACAAATAACTTGACTAAAATATTGTTTAAATAGAGTTTTGATCCTGGAAGACGAAAGGTCACAAGGTGTGACCTTTCGTCTTCCAGGATGATAACTCAATTTGAAAATTATTTTAGTCAGGTTACTTGAATATATAACCAACGAACAAGTAACTTGACTAAAATCTTGTTTAAATAGAGTTTTGATCCTGGAAGACGAAAGGTCACAAGGTGTGACCTTTCGTCTTCCAGGGTGATAACTCGATTTGAACATTATTTTAGTCAGGTTACTTGAATATATAACCAATGAACAAGTAACTTGACTAAAATATTGTTTAAATAGAGTTTTGATCCTGGAAGACGAAAGGTCACAAGGTGTGACCTTTCGTCTTCCAGGATGATAACTCCATTTGAACATTATTTTAGTCAGGTTACTTGAATATATAACCAATGAACAAGTAACTTGACTAAAATATTGTTTAAATAGAGTTTTGATCCTGGAAGACGAAAGGTCACAAGGTGTGACCTTTCGTCTTCCAGGATGATAACTCCGTTTGAACATTATTTTAGTCAGGTTACTTGAATATATAACCAATGAACAAATAACTTGACTAAAATATTGTTTAAATAGAGTTTTGATCCTGGAAGACGAAAGGTCACAAGGTGTGACCTTTCGTCTTCCAGGATGATAACTCCGTTTGAACAATATTTTAGTCCGGTTACTTGAATATATAACCAATGAAGAAGTAACTTGACTAAAATATTGTTTAAATAGAGTTTTGATCCTGGAAGACGAAAGGTCACAAGGTGAGACCTTTCGTCTTCCAGGATGATAACTCAATTTGAAATTATTTTAGTCAGGTTACTTGAATATATAACCAATGAACAAGTAACTTGACTAAAATATTGTTTAAATAAAGTTTTGATCTTGGAAGATGAAAGGTCACAAGGTGTGACCTTTCGTCTTCCAGGATGATAACTCCATTTGAACATTAATTTAGTCAGGTTACTTGAATATATAACCAATGAACAAATAACTTGACTAAAATATTGTTTAAATAGAGTTTTGATCCTGGAAGACAAAAGGTCACAAGGTGTGACCTTTCGTCTTCCAGGATGATAACTCCGTTTGAACAATATTTTAGTCAAGTTACTTGAATATATAACCCATGAAGAAGCAACTTGACTAAAATATTGTTTAAATAGAGTTTTGATCCTAGAAGACGAAAGGTCACAAGGTGTGACCTTTAGTCTTCCAGGATGATAACTCAATTTGAAAATTATTTTAGTCAGGTTACTTGAATATATAACCAATGAACAAGTAACTTGACTAAAATATTGTTTAAATAGAGTTTTGATCCTGGAAGACGAAAGGTCACAAGGTGTGACCTTTCGTCTTCCAGGATGATAACTCCGTTTGAATAATATTTTAGTCAGGTTACTTGAATATATAACCAATGAAGAAGTAACTTGACTAAAATATTGTTTAAATAGAGTTTTGATCCTGGAAGACGAAAGGTCACAAGGTGTGACCTTTAGTCTTCCAGGATGATAACTCCATTTGAACATTATTTTAGTCAGGTTACTTGAATATATAACCAATGAACAAATAACTTGACTAAAATATTGTTTAAATAGAGTTTTGATCCTGGAAGACGAAAGGTCACAAGGTGTGACCTTTCGTCTTCCAGGATGATAACTCAATTTGAAAATTATTTTAGTCAGGTTACTTGAATATATAACCAATGAACAAATAACTTGACTAAAATATTGTTTAAATAGAGTTTTGATCCTGGAAGACGAAAGGTCACAAGGTGTGACCTTTCGTCTTCCAGGATGATAACTCAATTTGAAAATTATTTTAGTCAGGTTACTTGAATATATAACCAATGAACAAGTAACTTGACTAAAATCTTGTTTAAATAGAGTTTTGATCCTGGAAGACGAAAGGTCACAAGGTGTGACCTTTCGTCTTCCAGGGTGATAACTCGATTTGAACATTATTTTAGTCAGGTTACTTGAATATATAACCAATGAACAAGTAACTTGACTAAAATATTGTTTAAATAGAGTTTTGATCCTGGAAGACGAAAGGTCACAAGGTGTGACCTTTCGTCTTCCAGGATGATAACTCCATTTGAACATTATTTTAGTCAGGTTACTTGAATATATAACCAATGAACAAGTAACTTGACTAAAATATTGTTTAAATAGAGTTTTGATCCTGGAAGACGAAAGGTCACAAGGTGTGACCTTTCGTCTTCCAGGATGATAACTCCGTTTGAACATTATTTTAGTCAGGTTACTTGAATATATAACCAATGAACAAATAACTTGACTAAAATATTGTTTAAATAGAGTTTTGATCCTGGAAGACGAAAGGTCACAAGGTGTGACCTTTCGTCTTCCAGGATGATAACTCCGTTTGAACAATATTTTAGTCCGGTTACTTGAATATATAACCAATGAAGAAGTAACTTGACTAAAATATTGTTTAAATAGAGTTTTGATCCTGGAAGACGAAAGGTCACAAGGTGAGACCTTTCGTCTTCCAGGATGATAACTCAATTTGAAATTATTTTAGTCAGGTTACTTGAATATATAACCAATGAACAAGTAACTTGACTAAAATATTGTTTAAATAAAGTTTTGATCTTGGAAGAGGAAAGGTCACAAGGTGTGACCTTTCGTCTTCCAGGATGATAACTCAATTTGAAAATTATTTTAGTCAGGTTACTTGAATATATAACCAATGAACAAGTAACTTGACTAAAATATTGTTTAAATAGAGTTTTGATCCTGGAAGACGAAAGGTCACAAGGTGTGACCTTTCGTCTTCCAGGATGATAACTCCGTTTGAATAATATTTTAGTCAGGTTACTTGAATATATAACCAATGAAGAAGTAACTTGACTAAAATATTGTTTAAATAGAGTTTTGATCCTGGAAGACGAAAGGTCACAAGGTGTGACCTTTAGTCTTCCAGGATGATAACTCCATTTGAACATTATTTTAGTCAGGTTACTTGAATATATAACCAATGAACAAATAACTTGACTAAAATATTGTTTAAATAGAGTTTTGATCCTGGAAGACGAAAGGTCACAAGGTGTGACCTTTCGTCTTCCAGGATGATAACTCAATTTGAAAATTATTTTAGTCAGGTTACTTGAATATATAACCAATGAACAAGTAACTTGACTAAAATCTTGTTTAAATAGAGTTTTGATCCTGGAAGACGAAAGGTCACAAGGTGTGACCTTTCGTCTTCCAGGGTGATAACTCGATTTGAACATTATTTTAGTCAGGTTACTTGAATATATAACCAATGAACAAGTAACTTGACTAAAATATTGTTTAAATAGAGTTTTGATCCTGGAAGACGAAAGGTCACAAGGTGTGACCTTTCGTCTTCCAGGATGATAACTCCATTTGAACATTATTTTAGTCAGGTTACTTGAATATATAACCAATGAACAAGTAACTTGACTAAAATATTGTTTAAATAGAGTTTTGATCCTGGAAGACGAAAGGTCACAAGGTGTGACCTTTCGTCTTCCAGGATGATAACTCCGTTTGAACATTATTTTAGTCAGGTTACTTGAATATATAACCAATGAACAAATAACTTGACTAAAATATTGTTTAAATAGAGTTTTGATCCTGGAAGACGAAAGGTCACAAGGTGTGACCTTTCGTCTTCCAGGATGATAACTCCGTTTGAATAATATTTTAGTCAGGTTACTTGAATATATAACCAATGAAGAAGTAACTTGACTAAAATATTGTTTAAATAGAGTTTTGATCCTGGAAGACGAAAGGTCACAAGGTGTGACCTTTAGTCTTCCAGGATGATAACTCCATTTGAACATTATTTTAGTCAGGTTACTTGAATATATAACCAATGAACAAATAACTTGACTAAAATATTGTTTAAATAGAGTTTTGATCCTGGAAGACGAAAGGTCACAGGGTGTGACCTTTCGTCTTCCAGGATGATAACTCCATTTGAACAATATTTTAGTCAGGTTACTTGAATATATAACCAATGAACAAATAACTTGACTAAAATATTGTTTAAATAGAGTTTTGATCCTGGAAGACGAAAGGTCACAAGGTGTGACCTTTCGTCTTCCAGGATGATAACTCAATTTGAAAATTATTTTAGTCAGGTTACTTGAATATATAACCAATGAACAAGTAACTTGACTAAAATCTTGTTTAAATAGAGTTTTGATCCTGGAAGACGAAAGGTCACAAGGTGTGACCTTTCGTCTTCCAGGGTGATAACTCGATTTGAACATTATTTTAGTCAGGTTACTTGAATATATAACCAATGAACAAGTAACTTGACTAAAATATTGTTTAAATAGAGTTTTGATCCTGGAAGACGAAAGGTCACAAGGTGTGACCTTTCGTCTTCCAGGATGATAACTCCATTTGAACATTATTTTAGTCAGGTTACTTGAATATATAACCAATGAACAAGTAACTTGACTAAAATATTGTTTAAATAGAGTTTTGATCCTGGAAGACGAAAGGTCACAAGGTGTGACCTTTCGTCTTCCAGGATGATAACTCCGTTTGAACATTATTTTAGTCAGGTTACTTGAATATATAACCAATGAACAAATAACTTGACTAAGATATTGTTTAAATAGAGTTTTGATCCTGGAAGACGAAAGGTCACAAGGTGTGACCTTTCGTCTTCCAGGATGATAACTCCGTTTGAACAATATTTTAGTCAGGTTACTTGAATATATAACCAATGAAGAAGTAACTTGACTAAAATATTGTTTAAATAGAGTTTTGATCCTGGAAGACGAAAGGTCACAAGGTGTGATCTTTCGTCTTCCAGGATGATAACTCAATTTGAAATTATTTTAGTCAGGTTACTTGAATATATAACCAATGAACAAGTAACTTGACTAAAATATTGTTTAAATAAAGTTTTGATCTTGGAAGATGAAAGGTCACAAGGTGTGACCTTTCGTCTTCCAGGATGATAACTGCATTTGAACATTATTTTAGTCAGGTTACTTGAATATATAACCAATGAACAAATAACTTGACTAAAATATTGTTTAAATAAAGTTTTGATCCTGGAAGACGAAAGGTCACAAGGTGTGACCTTTCGTCTTCCAGGATGATAACTCCGTTTGTACAATATTTTAGTCAGGTTACTTGAATATATAACCCATGAAGAAGCAACTTGACTAAAATATTGTTTAAATAGAGTTTTGATCCTGGAAGACGAAAGGTCACAAGGTGTGACCTTTAGTCTTCCAGGATGATAACTCAATTTGAAAATTATTTTAGTCAGGTTACTTGAATATATAACCAATGAACAAGTAACTTGACTAA
This sequence comes from Medicago sativa, assembly GCF_051527215.1. NCBI lineage: Eukaryota > Viridiplantae > Streptophyta > Magnoliopsida > Fabales > Fabaceae > Medicago > Medicago sativa. The sequence goes on from NC_140751.1 coordinate 39,451,022, forward strand.
AATATTGTTTAAATAGAGTTTTGATCCTGGAAGACGAAAGGTCACAAGGTGTGACCTTTCGTCTTCCAGGATGATAACTCCGTTTGAACAATATTTTAGTCAGGTTACTTGAATATATAACCAATGAAGAAGTAACTTGACTAAAATATTGTTGAAATAGAGTTTTGATCCTGGAAGACGAAAGGTCACAAGGTGTGACCTTTAGTCTTCCAGGATGATAACTCCATTTGAACATTATTTTAGTCAGGTTACTTGAATATATAACCAATGAACAAATAACTTGACTAAAATATTGTTTAAATAGAGTTTTGATCCTGGAAGACGAAAGGTCACAGGGTGTGACCTTTCGTCTTCCAGGATGATAACTCCATTTGAACAATATTTTAGTCAGGTTACTTGAATATATAACCAATGAACAAATAACTTGACTAAAATATTGTTTAAATAGAGTTTTTATCCTAGAAGACGAAAGGTCACAAGGTGTGACCTTTCGTCTTCCAGGATGATAACTCAATTTGAAAATTATTTTAGTCAGGTTACTTGAATATATAACCAATGAACAAGTAACTTGACTAAAATCTTGTTTAAATAGAGTTTTGATCCTGGAAGACGAAAGGTCACAAGGTGTGACCTTTCGTCTTCCAGGGTGATAACTCGATTTGAACATTATTTTAGTCAGGTTACTTGAATATATAACCAATGAACAAGTAACTTGACTAAAATATTGTTTAAATAGAGTTTTGATCCTGGAAGACGAAAGGTCACAACGTGTGACCTTTCGTCTTCCAGGATGATAACTCCGTTTGAACAATATTTTAGTCAGGTTACTTGAATATATAACCAATGAAGAAGTAACCTGACTAAAATATTGTTTAAATAGAGTTTTGATCCTGGAAGACGAAAGGTCACAAGGTGTGACCTTTCGTCTTCCAGGATGATAACTCAATTTGAAAATTATTTTAGTCAGGTTACTTGAATATATAACCAATGAACAAGTAACTTGACTAAAATATTGTTTAAATAAAGTTTTGATCCTGGAAGATGAAAGGTCACAAGGTGTGACCTTTCGTCTTCCAGGATGATAACTCCATTTGAACATTATTTTAGTCAGGTTACTTGAATATATAACCAATGAACAAATAACTTGACTAAAATATTGTTTAAATAGAGTTTTGATCCTGGAAGACGAAAGGTTACAAGGTGTGACCTTTCGTCTTCCAGGATGATAACTCCGTTTGAACAATATTTTAGTCAGGTTACTTGAATATATAACCCATGAAGTAGCAACTTGACTAAAATATTGTTTAAATAGAGTTTTGATCCTGGAAGACGAAAGGTCACAAGGTGTGACCTTTAGTCTTCCAGTATGATAACTCAATTTGAAAATTATTTTAGTCAGGTTACTTGAATATATAACCAATGAACAAGTAACTTGACTAAACTATTGTTTAAGTAGAGTTTTGATCCTGGAAGACGAAAGGTCACAAGGTGTGACCTTTCGTCTTCCAGGATGATAACTCGATTTGAACATTATTTTAGTCAGGTTACTTGAATATATAACCAATGAACAAATAACTTGACTAAAATATTGTTTAAATAGAGTTTTGATCCTGGAAGACGAAAGGTCACAAGGTGTGACCTTTCGTCTTCCAGGATGATAACTCAATTTGAAAATTATTTTAGTCAGGTTACTTGAATATATAACCAATGAAGAAGTAACCTGACTAAAATATTGTTTAAATAGAGTTTTGATCCTGGAAGATGAAAGGTCACAAGGTGTGACCTTTCGTCTTCCAGGATGATAACTCAATTTGAAAATTATTTTAGTCAGGTTACTTGAATATATAACCAATGAACAAACAACTTGACTAAATTATTGTTTAAATAGAGTTTTGATCCTGGAAGACGAAAGGTCACAAGGTGTGACCTTTCGTCTTCCAGGATGATAACTCAATTTGAAAATTATTTTAGTCAGGTTACTTGAATATATAACCAATGAACAAGTAACTTGACTAAAATCTTGTTTAAATAGAGTTTTGATCCTGGAAGACGAAAGGTCGCAAGGTGTGACCTTTCGTCTTCCAGGGTGATAACTCGATTTGAACATTATTTTAGTCAGGTTACTTGAATATATAACCAATGAACAAGTAACTTGACTAAAATATTGTTTAAATAGAGTTTTGATCCTGGAAGACGAAAGGTCACAAGGTGTGACCTTTCGTCTTCCAGGATGATAACTCCGTTTGAACAATATTTTAGTCAGGTTACTTGAATATATAACCAATGAACAAATAACTTGACTAAAATATTGTTTAAATAGAGTTTTTATCCTCGAAGACGAAAGGTCACAAGGTGTGACCTTTCGTCTTCCAGGATGATAACTCCGTTTGAACAATATTTTAGTCAGGTTACTTGAATATATAACCAATGAAGAAGTAACTTGACTAAAATATTGTTTAAATAGAGTTTTGATCCTGGAAGACGAAAGGTCACAAGGTGTGACCTTTAGTCTTCCAGGATGATAACTCCATTTGAACATTATTTTAGTCAGGTTACTTGAATATATAACCAATGAACAAATAACTTGACTAAAATATTGTTTAAATAGAGTTTTGATCCTGGAAGACGAAAGGTCACAGGGTGTGACCTTTCGTCTTCCAGGATGATAACTCCATTTGAACAATATTTTAGTCAGGTTACTTGAATATATAACCAATGAACAAATAACTTGACTAAAATATTGTTTAAATAGAGTTTTTATCCTAGAAGACGAAAGGTCACAAGGTGTGACCTTTCGTCTTCCAGGATGATAACTCAATTTGAAAATTATTTTAGTCAGGTTACTTGAATATATAACCAATGAACAAGTAACTTGACTAAAATCTTGTTTAAATAGAGTTTTGATCCTGGAAGACGAAAGGTCACAAGGTGTGACCTTTCGTCTTCCAGGGTGATAACTCGATTTGAACATTATTTTAGTCAGGTTACTTGAATATATAACCAATGAACAAGTAACTTGACTAAAATATTGTTTAAATAGAGTTTTGATCCTGGAAGACGAAAGGTCACAACGTGTGACCTTTCGTCTTCCAGGATGATAACTCCGTTTGAACAATATTTTAGTCAGGTTACTTGAATATATAACCAATGAAGAAGTAACCTGACTAAAATATTGTTTAAATAGAGTTTTGATCCTGGAAGACGAAAGGTCACAAGGTGTGACCTTTCGTCTTCCAGGATGATAACTCAATTTGAAAATTATTTTAGTCAGGTTACTTGAATATATAACCAATGAACAAGTAACTTGACTAAAATATTGTTTAAATAAAGTTTTGATCCTGGAAGATGAAAGGTCACAAGGTGTGACCTTTCGTCTTCCAGGATGATAACTCCATTTGAACATTATTTTAGTCAGGTTACTTGAATATATAACCAATGAACAAATAACTTGACTAAAATATTGTTTAAATAGAGTTTTGATCCTGGAAGACGAAAGGTTACAAGGTGTGACCTTTCGTCTTCCAGGATGATAACTCCGTTTGAACAATATTTTAGTTAGGTTACTTGAATATATAACCCATGAAGTAGCAACTTGACTAAAATATTGTTTAAATAGAGTTTTGATCCTGGAAGACGAAAGGTCACAAGGTGTGACCTTTAGTCTTCCAGTATGATAACTCAATTTGAAAATTATTTTAGTCAGGTTACTTGAATATATAACCAATGAACAAGTAACTTGACTAAACTATTGTTTAAGTAGAGTTTTGATCCTGGAAGACGAAAGGTCACAAGGTGTGACCTTTCGTCTTCCAGGATGATAACTCGATTTGAACATTATTTTAGTCAGGTTACTTGAATATATAACCAATGAACAAATAACTTGACTAAAATATTGTTTAAATAGAGTTTTGATCCTGGAAGACGAAAGGTCACAAGGTGTGACCTTTCGTCTTCCAGGATGATAACTCAATTTGAAAATTATTTTAGTCAGGTTACTTGAATATATAACCAATGAAGAAGTAACCTGACTAAAATATTGTTTAAATAGAGTTTTGATCCTGGAAGATGAAAGGTCACAAGGTGTGACCTTTCGTCTTCCAGGATGATAACTCAATTTGAAAATTATTTTAGTCAGGTTACTTGAATATATAACCAATGAACAAGTAACTTGACTAAAATATTGTTTAAATAGAGTTTTGATCCTGGAAGACGAAAGGTCACAAGGTGTGACCTTTCGTCTTCCAGGATGATAACTCCATTTGAACATTATTTTAGTCAGGTTACTTGAATATATAACCAATGAACAAACAACTTGACTAAATTATTGTTTAAATAGAGTTTTGATCCTGGAAGACGAAAGGTCACAAGGTGTGACCTTTCGTCTTCCAGGATGATAACTCAATTTGAAAATTATTTTAGTCAGGTTACTTGAATATATAACCAATGAACAAGTAACTTGACTAAAATCTTGTTTAAATAGAGTTTTGATCCTGGAAGACGAAAGGTCGCAAGGTGTGACCTTTCGTCTTCCAGGGTGATAACTCGATTTGAACATTATTTTAGTCAGGTTACTTGAATATATAACCAATGAACAAGTAACTTGACTAAAATATTGTTTAAATAGAGTTTTGATCCTGGAAGACGAAAGGTCACAAGGTGTGACCTTTCGTCTTCCAGGATGATAACTCAATTTGAAAATTATTTTAGTCAGGTTACTTGAATATATAACCAATGAACAAGTAACGTGACTAAAATATTGTTTAAATAGAGTTTTGATCCTGGAAGACGAAAGGTCACAAGGTGTGACCTTTCGTCTTCCAGGATGATAACTCCGTTTGAACAATATTTTAGTCAGGTTACTTGAATATATAACCAATGAAGAAGTAACTTGACTAAAATATTGTTGAAATAGAGTTTTGATCCTGGAAGACGAAAGGTCACAAGGTGTGACCTTTAGTCTTCCAGGATGATAACTCCATTTGAACATTATTTTAGTCAGGTTACTTGAATATATAACCAATGAACAAATAACTTGACTAAAATATTGTTTAAATAGAGTTTTGATCCTGGAAGACGAAAGGTCACAGGGTGTGACCTTTCGTCTTCCAGGATGATAACTCCATTTGAACAATATTTTAGTCAGGTTACTTGAATATATAACCAATGAACAAATAACTTGACTAAAATATTGTTTAAATAGAGTTTTTATCCTAGAAGACGAAAGGTCACAAGGTGTGACCTTTCGTCTTCCAGGATGATAACTCAATTTGAAAATTATTTTAGTCAGGTTACTTGAATATATAACCAATGAACAAGTAACTTGACTAAAATCTTGTTTAAATAGAGTTTTGATCCTGGAAGACGAAAGGTCACAAGGTGTGACCTTTCGTCTTCCAGGGTGATAACTCGATTTGAACATTATTTTAGTGAGGTTACTTGAATATATAACCAATGAACAAGTAACGTGACTAAAATATTGTTTAAATAGAGTTTTGATCCTGGAAGACGAAAGGTCACAACGTGTGACCTTTCGTCTTCCAGGATGATAACTCCGTTTGAACAATATTTTAGTCAGGTTACTTGAATATATAACCAATGAAGAAGTAACCTGACTAAAATATTGTTTAAATAGAGTTTTGATCCTGGAAGACGAAAGGTCACAAGGTGTGACCTTTCGTCTTCCAGGATGATAACTCAATTTGAAAATTATTTTAGTCAGGTTACTTGAATATATAACCAATGAACAAGTAACCTGACTAAAATATTGTTTAAATAAAGTTTTGATCCTGGAAGACGAAAGGTCACAAGGTGTGACCTTTCGTCTTCCAGGATGATAACTCCATTTGAACATTATTTTAGTCAGGTTACTTGAATATATAACCAATGAACAAATAACTTGACTAAAATATTGTTTAAATAGAGTTTTGATCCTGGAAGACGAAAGGTCACAAGGTGTGACCTTTCGTCTTCCAGGATGATAACTCAATTTGAAAATTATTTTAGTCAGGTTACTTGAATATATAACCAATGAAGAAGTAACCTGACTAAAATATTGTTTAAATAGAGTTTTGATCCTGGAAGATGAAAGGTCACAAGGTGTGACCTTTCGTCTTCCAGGATGATAACTCAATTTGAAAATTATTTTAGTCAGGTTACTTGAATATATAACCAATGAACAAGTAACTTGACTAAAATATTGTTTAAATAGAGTTTTGATCCTGGAAGACGAAAGGTCACAAGGTGTGACCTTTCGTCTTCCAGGATGATAACTCCATTTGAACATTATTTTAGTCAGGTTACTTGAATATATAACCAATGAACAAACAACTTGACTAAATTATTGTTTAAATAGAGTTTTGATCCTGGAAGACGAAAGGTCACAAGGTGTGACCTTTCGTCTTCCAGGATGATAACTCAATTTGAAAATTATTTTAGTCAGGTTACTTGAATATATAACCAATGAACAAGTAACTTGACTAAAATCTTGTTTAAATAGAGTTTTGATCCTGGAAGACGAAAGGTCGCAAGGTGTGACCTTTCGTCTTCCAGGGTGATAACTCGATTTGAACATTATTTTAGTCAGGTTACTTGAATATATAACCAATGAACAAGTAACTTGACTAAAATATTGTTTAAATAGAGTTTTGATCCTGGAAGACGAAAGGTCACAAGGTGTGACCTTTCGTCTTCCAGGATGATAACTCAATTTGAAAATTATTTTAGTCAGGTTACTTGAATATATAACCAATGAACAAGTAACGTGACTAAAATATTGTTTAAATAGAGTTTTGATCCTGGAAGACGAAAGGTCACAAGGTGTGACCTTTCGTCTTCCAGGATGATAACTCCGTTTGAACAATATTTTAGTCAGGTTACTTGAATATATAACCAATGAAGAAGTAACTTGACTAAAATATTGTTGAAATAGAGTTTTGATCCTGGAAGACGAAAGGTCACAAGGTGTGACCTTTAGTCTTCCAGGATGATAACTCCATTTGAACATTATTTTAGTCAGGTTACTTGAATATATAACCAATGAACAAATAACTTGACTAAAATATTGTTTAAATAGAGTTTTGATCCTGGAAGACGAAAGGTCACAGGGTGTGACCTTTCGTCTTCCAGGATGATAACTCCATTTGAACAATATTTTAGTCAGGTTACTTGAATATATAACCAATGAACAAATAACTTGACTAAAATATTGTTTAAATAGAGTTTTTATCCTCGAAGACGAAAGGTCACAAGGTGTGACCTTTCGTCTTCCAGGATGATAACTCAATTTGAAAATTATTTTAGTCAGGTTACTTGAATATATAACCAATGAACAAGTAACTTGACTAAAATCTTGTTTAAATAGAGTTTTGATCCTGGAAGACGAAAGGTCACAAGGTGTGACCTTTCGTCTTCCAGGGTGATAACTCGATTTGAACATTATTTTAGTGAGGTTACTTGAATATATAACCAATGAACAAGTAACTTGACTAAACTATTGTTTAAGTAGAGTTTTGATCCTGGAAGACGAAAGGTCACAAGGTGTGACCTTTCGTCTTCCAGGATGATAACTCGATTTGAACATTATTTTAGTCAGGTTACTTGAATATATAACCAATGAACAAATAACTTGACTAAAATATTGTTTAAATAGAGTTTTGATCCTGGAAGACGAAAGGTCACAAGGTGTGACCTTTCGTCTTCCAGGATGATAACTCAATTTGAAAATTATTTTAGTCAGGTTACTTGAATATATAACCAATGAAGAAGTAACCTGACTAAAATATTGTTTAAATAGAGTTTTGATCCTGGAAGATGAAAGGTCACAAGGTGTGACCTTTCGTCTTCCAGGATGATAACTCAATTTGAAAATTATTTTAGTCAGGTTACTTGAATATATAACCAATGAACAAGTAACTTGACTAAAATATTGTTTAAATAGAGTTTTGATCCTGGAAGACGAAAGGTCACAAGGTGTGACCTTTCGTCTTCCAGGATGATAACTCCATTTGAACATTATTTTAGTCAGGTTACTTGAATATATAACCAATGAACAAACAACTTGACTAAATTATTGTTTAAATAGAGTTTTGATCCTGGAAGACGAAAGGTCACAAGGTGTGACCTTTCGTCTTCCAGGATGATAACTCAATTTGAAAATTATTTTAGTCAGGTTACTTGAATATATAACCAATGAACAAGTAACTTGACTAAAATCTTGTTTAAATAGAGTTTTGATCCTGGAAGACGAAAGGTCGCAAGGTGTGACCTTTCGTCTTCCAGGGTGATAACTCGATTTGAACATTATTTTAGTCAGGTTACTTGAATATATAACCAATGAACAAGTAACTTGACTAAAATATTGTTTAAATAGAGTTTTGATCCTGGAAGACGAAAGGTCACAAGGTGTGACCTTTCGTCTTCCAGGATGATAACTCAATTTGAAAATTATTTTAGTCAGGTTACTTGAATATATAACCAATGAACAAGTAACGTGACTAAAATATTGTTTAAATAGAGTTTTGATCCTGGAAGACGAAAGGTCACAAGGTGTGACCTTTCGTCTTCCAGGATGATAACTCCGTTTGAACAATATTTTAGTCAGGTTACTTGAATATATAACCAATGAAGAAGTAACTTGACTAAAATATTGTTGAAATAGAGTTTTGATCCTGGAAGACGAAAGGTCACAAGGTGTGACCTTTAGTCTTCCAGGATGATAACTCCATTTGAACATTATTTTAGTCAGGTTACTTGAATATATAACCAATGAACAAATAACTTGACTAAAATATTGTTTAAATAGAGTTTTGATCCTGGAAGACGAAAGGTCACAGGGTGTGACCTTTCGTCTTCCAGGATGATAACTCCATTTGAACAATATTTTAGTCAGGTTACTTGAATATATAACCAATGAACAAATAACTTGACTAAAATATTGTTTAAATAGAGTTTTTATCCTAGAAGACGAAAGGTCACAAGGTGTGACCTTTCGTCTTCCAGGATGATAACTCAATTTGAAAATTATTTTAGTCAGGTTACTTGAATATATAACCAATGAACAAGTAACTTGACTAAAATCTTGTTTAAATAGAGTTTTGATCCTGGAAGACGAAAGGTCACAAGGTGTGACCTTTCGTCTTCCAGGGTGATAACTCGATTTGAACATTATTTTAGTGAGGTTACTTGAATATATAACCAATGAACAAGTAACGTGACTAAAATATTGTTTAAATAGAGTTTTGATCCTGGAAGACGAAAGGTCACAACGTGTGACCTTTCGTCTTCCAGGATGATAACTCCGTTTGAACAATATTTTAGTCAGGTTACTTGAATATATAACCAATGAAGAAGTAACCTGACTAAAATATTGTTTAAATAGAGTTTTGATCCTGGAAGACGAAAGGTCACAAGGTGTGACCTTTCGTCTTCCAGGATGATAACTCAATTTGAAAATTATTTTAGTCAGGTTACTTGAATATATAACCAATGAACAAGTAACCTGACTAAAATATTGTTTAAATAAAGTTTTGATCCTGGAAGACGAAAGGTCACAAGGTGTGACCTTTCGTCTTCCAGGATGATAACTCCATTTGAACATTATTTTAGTCAGGTTACTTGAATATATAACCAATGAACAAATAACTTGACTAAAATATTGTTTAAATAGAGTTTTGATCCTGGAAGACGAAAGGTCACAAGGTGTGACCTTTCGTCTTCCAGGATGATAACTCAATTTGAAAATTATTTTAGTCAGGTTACTTGAATATATAACCAATGAAGAAGTAACCTGACTAAAATATTGTTTAAATAGAGTTTTGATCCTGGAAGATGAAAGGTCACAAGGTGTGACCTTTCGTCTTCCAGGATGATAACTCAATTTGAAAATTATTTTAGTCAGGTTACTTGAATATATAACCAATGAACAAGTAACTTGACTAAAATATTGTTTAAATAGAGTTTTGATCCTGGAAGACGAAAGGTCACAAGGTGTGACCTTTCGTCTTCCAGGATGATAACTCCATTTGAACATTATTTTAGTCAGGTTACTTGAATATATAACCAATGAACAAACAACTTGACTAAATTATTGTTTAAATAGAGTTTTGATCCTGGAAGACGAAAGGTCACAAGGTGTGACCTTTCGTCTTCCAGGATGATAACTCAATTTGAAAATTATTTTAGTCAGGTTACTTGAATATATAACCAATGAACAAGTAACTTGACTAAAATCTTGTTTAAATAGAGTTTTGATCCTGGAAGACGAAAGGTCGCAAGGTGTGACCTTTCGTCTTCCAGGGTGATAACTCGATTTGAACATTATTTTAGTCAGGTTACTTGAATATATAACCAATGAACAAGTAACTTGACTAAAATATTGTTTAAATAGAGTTTTGATCCTGGAAGACGAAAGGTCACAAGGTGTGACCTTTCGTCTTCCAGGATGATAACTCAATTTGAAAATTATTTTAGTCAGGTTACTTGAATATATAACCAATGAACAAGTAACGTGACTAAAATATTGTTTAAATAGAGTTTTGATCCTGGAAGACGAAAGGTCACAAGGTGTGACCTTTCGTCTTCCAGGATGATAACTCCGTTTGAACAATATTTTAGTCAGGTTACTTGAATATATAACCAATGAAGAAGTAACTTGACTAAAATATTGTTGAAATAGAGTTTTGATCCTGGAAGACGAAAGGTCACAAGGTGTGACCTTTAGTCTTCCAGGATGATAACTCCATTTGAACATTATTTTAGTCAGGTTACTTGAATATATAACCAATGAACAAATAACTTGACTAAAATATTGTTTAAATAGAGTTTTGATCCTGGAAGACGAAAGGTCACAGGGTGTGACCTTTCGTCTTCCAGGATGATAACTCCATTTGAACAATATTTTAGTCAGGTTACTTGAATATATAACCAATGAACAAATAACTTGACTAAAATATTGTTTAAATAGAGTTTTTATCCTCGAAGACGAAAGGTCACAAGGTGTGACCTTTCGTCTTCCAGGATGATAACTCAATTTGAAAATTATTTTAGTCAGGTTACTTGAATATATAACCAATGAACAAGTAACTTGACTAAAATCTTGTTTAAATAGAGTTTTGATCCTGGAAGACGAAAGGTCACAAGGTGTGACCTTTCGTCTTCCAGGGTGATAACTCGATTTGAACATTATTTTAGTGAGGTTACTTGAATATATAACCAATGAACAAGTAACTTGACTAAACTATTGTTTAAGTAGAGTTTTGATCCTGGAAGACGAAAGGTCACAAGGTGTGACCTTTCGTCTTCCAGGATGATAACTCGATTTGAACATTATTTTAGTCAGGTTACTTGAATATATAACCAATGAACAAATAACTTGACTAAAATATTGTTTAAATAGAGTTTTGATCCTGGAAGACGAAAGGTCACAAGGTGTGACCTTTCGTCTTCCAGGATGATAACTCAATTTGAAAATTATTTTAGTCAGGTTACTTGAATATATAACCAATGAAGAAGTAACCTGACTAAAATATTGTTTAAATAGAGTTTTGATCCTGGAAGATGAAAGGTCACAAGGTGTGACCTTTCGTCTTCCAGGATGATAACTCAATTTGAAAATTATTTTAGTCAGGTTACTTGAATATATAACCAATGAACAAGTAACTTGACTAAAATATTGTTTAAATAGAGTTTTGATCCTGGAAGACGAAAGGTCACAAGGTGTGACCTTTCGTCTTCCAGGATGATAACTCCATTTGAACATTATTTTAGTCAGGTTACTTGAATATATAACCAATGAACAAACAACTTGACTAAATTATTGTTTAAATAGAGTTTTGATCCTGGAAGACGAAAGGTCACAAGGTGTGACCTTTCGTCTTCCAGGATGATAACTCAATTTGAAAATTATTTTAGTCAGGTTACTTGAATATATAACCAATGAACAAGTAACTTGACTAAAATCTTGTTTAAATAGAGTTTTGATCCTGGAAGACGAAAGGTCGCAAGGTGTGACCTTTCGTCTTCCAGGGTGATAACTCGATTTGAACATTATTTTAGTCAGGTTACTTGAATATATAACCAATGAACAAGTAACTTGACTAAAATATTGTTTAAATAGAGTTTTGATCCTGGAAGACGAAAGGTCACAAGGTGTGACCTTTCGTCTTCCAGGATGATAACTCAATTTGAAAATTATTTTAGTCAGGTTACTTGAATATATAACCAATGAACAAGTAACTTGACTAAAATATTGTTTAAATAGAGTTTTGATCCTGGAAGACGAAAGGTCACAAGGTGTGACCTTTCGTCTTCCAGGATGATAACTCCGTTTGAACAATATTTTAGTCAGGTTACTTGAATATATAACCAATGAAGAAGTAACTTGACTAAAATATTGTTGAAATAGAGTTTTGATCCTGGAAGACGAAAGGTCACAAGGTGTGACCTTTAGTCTTCCAGGATGATAACTCCATTTGAACATTATTTTAGTCAGGTTACTTGAATATATAACCAATGAACAAATAACTTGACTAAAATATTGTTTAAATAGAGTTTTGATCCTGGAAGACGAAAGGTCACAGGGTGTGACCTTTCGTCTTCCAGGATGATAACTCCATTTGAACAATATTTTAGTCAGGTTACTTGAATATATAACCAATGAACAAATAACTTGACTAAAATATTGTTTAAATAGAGTTTTTATCCTCGAAGACGAAAGGTCACAAGGTGTGACCTTTCGTCTTCCAGGATGATAACTCAATTTGAAAATTATTTTAGTCAGGTTACTTGAATATATAACCAATGAACAAGTAACTTGACTAAAATCTTGTTTAAATAGAGTTTTGATCCTGGAAGACGAAAGGTCACAAGGTGTGACCTTTCGTCTTCCAGGGTGATAACTCGATTTGAACATTATTTTAGTGAGGTTACTTGAATATATAACCAATGAACAAGTAACTTGACTAAACTATTGTTTAAGTAGAGTTTTGATCCTGGAAGACGAAAGGTCACAAGGTGTGACCTTTCGTCTTCCAGGATGATAACTCGATTTGAACATTATTTTAGTCAGGTTACTTGAATATATAACCAATGAACAAATAACTTGACTAAAATATTGTTTAAATAGAGTTTTGATCCTGGAAGACGAAAGGTCACAAGGTGTGACCTTTCGTCTTCCAGGATGATAACTCAATTTGAAAATTATTTTAGTCAGGTTACTTGAATATATAACCAATGAAGAAGTAACCTGACTAAAATATTGTTTAAATAGAGTTTTGATCCTGGAAGATGAAAGGTCACAAGGTGTGACCTTTCGTCTTCCAGGATGATAACTCAATTTGAAAATTATTTTAGTCAGGTTACTTGAATATATAACCAATGAACAAGTAACTTGACTAAAATATTGTTTAAATAGAGTTTTGATCCTGGAAGACGAAAGGTCACAAGGTGTGACCTTTCGTCTTCCAGGATGATAACTCCATTTGAACATTATTTTAGTCAGGTTACTTGAATATATAACCAATGAACAAACAACTTGACTAAATTATTGTTTAAATAGAGTTTTGATCCTGGAAGACGAAAGGTCACAAGGTGTGACCTTTCGTCTTCCAGGATGATAACTCAATTTGAAAATTATTTTAGTCAGGTTACTTGAATATATAACCAATGAACAAGTAACTTGACTAAAATCTTGTTTAAATAGAGTTTTGATCCTGGAAGACGAAAGGTCGCAAGGTGTGACCTTTCGTCTTCCAGGGTGATAACTCGATTTGAACATTATTTTAGTCAGGTTACTTGAATATATAACCAATGAACAAGTAACTTGACTAAAATATTGTTTAAATAGAGTTTTGATCCTGGAAGACGAAAGGTCACAAGGTGTGACCTTTCGTCTTCCAGGATGATAACTCAATTTGAAAATTATTTTAGTCAGGTTACTTGAATATATAACCAATGAACAAGTAACGTGACTAAAATATTGTTTAAATAGAGTTTTGATCCTGGAAGACGAAAGGTCACAAGGTGTGACCTTTCGTCTTCCAGGATGATAACTCCGTTTGAACAATATTTTAGTCAGGTTACTTGAATATATAACCAATGAAGAAGTAACTTGACTAAAATATTGTTGAAATAGAGTTTTGATCCTGGAAGACGAAAGGTCACAAGGTGTGACCTTTAGTCTTCCAGGATGATAACTCCATTTGAACATTATTTTAGTCAGGTTACTTGAATATATAACCAATGAACAAATAACTTGACTAAAATATTGTTTAAATAGAGTTTTGATCCTGGAAGACGAAAGGTCACAGGGTGTGACCTTTCGTCTTCCAGGATGATAACTCCATTTGAACAATATTTTAGTCAGGTTACTTGAATATATAACCAATGAACAAATAACTTGACTAAAATATTGTTTAAATAGAGTTTTTATCCTAGAAGACGAAAGGTCACAAGGTGTGACCTTTCGTCTTCCAGGATGATAACTCAATTTGAAAATTATTTTAGTCAGGTTACTTGAATATATAACCAATGAACAAGTAACTTGACTAAAATCTTGTTTAAATAGAGTTTTGATCCTGGAAGACGAAAGGTCACAAGGTGTGACCTTTCGTCTTCCAGGGTGATAACTCGATTTGAACATTATTTTAGTGAGGTTACTTGAATATATAACCAATGAACAAGTAACGTGACTAAAATATTGTTTAAATAGAGTTTTGATCCTGGAAGACGAAAGGTCACAACGTGTGACCTTTCGTCTTCCAGGATGATAACTCCGTTTGAACAATATTTTAGTCAGGTTACTTGAATATATAACCAATGAAGAAGTAACCTGACTAAAATATTGTTTAAATAGAGTTTTGATCCTGGAAGACGAAAGGTCACAAGGTGTGACCTTTCGTCTTCCAGGATGATAACTCAATTTGAAAATTATTTTAGTCAGGTTACTTGAATATATAACCAATGAACAAGTAACCTGACTAAAATATTGTTTAAATAAAGTTTTGATCCTGGAAGACGAAAGGTCACAAGGTGTGACCTTTCGTCTTCCAGGATGATAACTCCATTTGAACATTATTTTAGTCAGGTTACTTGAATATATAACCAATGAACAAATAACTTGACTAAAATATTGTTTAAATAGAGTTTTGATCCTGGAAGACGAAAGGTCACAAGGTGTGACCTTTCGTCTTCCAGGATGATAACTCCGTTTGAACAATATTTTAGTCAGGTTACTTGAATATATAACCCATGAAGTAGCAACTTGACTAAAATATTGTTTAAATAGAGTTTTGATCCTGGAAGACGAAAGGTCACAAGGTCTGACCTTTAGTCTTCCAGTATGATAACTCAATTTGAAAATTATTTTAGTCAGGTTACTTGAATATATAACCAATGAACAAGTAACTTGACTAAACTATTGTTTAAATAGAGTTTTGATCCTGGAAGACGAAAGGTCACAAGGTGTGACCTTTCGTCTTCCAGGATGATAACTCCATTTGAACATTATTTTAGTCAGGTTACTTGAATATATAACCAATGAACAAATAACTTGACTAAAATATTGTTTAAATAGAGTTTTGATCCTGGAAGACGAAAGGTCACAAGGTGTGACCTTTCGTCTTCCAGGATGATAACTCAATTTGAAAATTATTTTAGTCAGGTTACTTGAATATATAACCAATGAAGAAGTAACTTGACTAAAATATTGTTTAAATAGAGTTTTGATCCTGGAAGACGAAAGGTCACAAGGTGTGACCTTTCGTCTTCCAGGATGATAACTCAATTTGAAAATTATTTTAGTCAGGTTACTTGAATATATAACCAATGAACAAGTAACTTGACTAAAATATTGTTTAAATAGAGTTTTGATCCTGGAAGACGAAAGGTCACAAGGTGTGACCTTTCGTCTTCCAGGATGATAACTCCATTTGAACATTATTTTAGTCAGGTTACTTGAATATATAACCAATGAACAAATAACTTGACTAAATTATTGTTTAAATAGAGTTTTGATCCTGGAAGACGAAAGGTCACAAGGTGTGACCTTTCGTCTTCCAGGATGATAACTCAATTTGAAAATTATTTTAGTCAGGTTACTTGAATATATAACCAATGAACAAGTAACTTGACTAAAATCTTGTTTAAATAGAGTTTTGATCCTGGAAGACGAAAGGTCGCAAGGTGTGACCTTTCGTCTTCCAGGGTGATAACTCGATTTGAACATTATTTTAGTCAGGTTACTTGAATATATAACCAATGAACAAGTAACTTGACTAAAATATTGTTTAAATAGAGTTTTGATCCTGGAAGACGAAAGGTCACAAGGTGTGACCTTTCGTCTTCCAGGATGATAACTCAATTTGAAAATTATTTTAGTCAGGTTACTTGAATATATAACCAATGAACAAGTAACTTGACTAAAATCTTGTTTAAATAGAGTTTTGATCCTGGAAGACGAAAGGTCACACGGTGTGACCTTTCGTCTTCCAGGGTGATAACTCGATTTGAACATTATTTTAGTCAGGTTACTTGAATATATAACCAATGAACAAGTAACTTGACAAAAATATTGTTTAAATAGAGTTTTGATCCTGGAAGACGAAAGGTCACAACGTGTGACCTTTCGTCTTCCAGGATGATAACTCCGTTTGAACAATATTTTAGTCAGGTTACTTGAATATATAACCAATGAAGAAGTAACCTGACTAAAATATTGTTTAAATAGTGTTTTGATCCTGGAAGACGAAAGGTCACAAGGTGTGACCTTTCGTCTTCCAGGATGATAACTCAATTTGAAAATTATTTTAGTCAGGTTACTTGAATATATAACCAATGAACAAGTAACTTGACTAAAATATTGTTTAAATAAAGTTTTGATCCTGGAAGATGAAAGGTCACAAGGTGTGACCTTTCGTCTTCCAGGATGATAACTCCATTTGAACATTATTTTAGTCAGGTTACTTGAATATATAACCAATGAACAAATAACTTGACTAAAATATTGTTTAAATAGAGTTTTGATCCTGGAAGACGAAAGGTCACAAGGTGTGACCTTTCGTCTTCCAGGATGATAACTCCGTTTGAACAATATTTTAGTCAGGTTACTTGAATATATAACCCATGAAGTAGCAACTTGACTAAAATATTGTTTAAATAGAGTTTTGATCCTGGAAGACGAAAGGTCACAAGGTCTGACCTTTAGTCTTCCAGTATGATAACTCAATTTGAAAATTATTTTAGTCAGGTTACTTGAATATATAACCAATGAACAAGTAACTTGACTAAACTATTGTTTAAATAGAGTTTTGATCCTGGAAGACGAAAGGTCACAAGGTGTGACCTTTCGTCTTCCAGGATGATAACTCCATTTGAACATTATTTTAGTCAGGTTACTTGAATATATAACCAATGAACAAATAACTTGACTAAAATATTGTTTAAATAGAGTTTTGATCCTGGAAGACGAAAGGTCACAAGGTGTGACCTTTCGTCTTCCAGGATGATAACTCAATTTGAAAATTATTTTAGTCAGGTTACTTGAATATATAACCAATGAAGAAGTAACTTGACTAAAATATTGTTTAAATAGAGTTTTGATCCTGGAAGACGAAAGGTCACAAGGTGTGACCTTTCGTCTTCCAGGATGATAACTCAATTTGAAAATTATTTTAGTCAGGTTACTTGAATATATAACCAATGAACAAGTAACTTGACTAAAATATTGTTTAAATAGAGTTTTGATCCTGGAAGACGAAAGGTCACAAGGTGTGACCTTTCGTCTTCCAGGATGATAACTCCATTTGAACATTATTTTAGTCAGGTTACTTGAATATATAACCAATGAACAAATAACTTGACTAAATTATTGTTTAAATAGAGTTTTGATCCAGGAGGACGAAAGGTCACAAGGTGTGACCTTTCGTCTTCCAGGATGATAACTCAATTTGAAAATTATTTTAGTCAGGTTACTTGAATATATAACCAATGAACAAGTAACTTGACTAAAATCTTGTTTAAATAGAGTTTTGATCCTGGAAGACGAAAGGTCGCAAGGTGTGACCTTTCGTCTTCCAGGGTGATAACTCGATTTGAACATTATTTTAGTCAGGTTACTTGAATATATAACCAATGAACAAGTAACTTGACTAAAATATTGTTTAAATAGAGTTTTGATCCTGGAAGACGAAAGGTCACAAGGTGTGACCTTTCGTCTTCCAGGATGATAACTCCGTTTGAACAATATTTTAGTCAGGTTACTTGAATATATAACCAATGAAGAAGTAACTTGACTAAAATATTGTTTAAATAGAGTTTTGATCCTGGATGACGAAAGGTCACAAGGTATGACCTTTCGTCTTCCAGGATGATAACTCAATTTGAAAATTATTTTAGTCAGGTTACTTGAATATATAACCAATGAACAAGTAACTTGACTAAAATATTGTTTAAATAGAGTTTTGATCCTGGAAGACGAAAGGTCACAAGGTGTGACCTTTTGTCTTCCAGGATGATAACTCAATTTGAAAATTATTTTAGTCAGGTTACTTGAATATATAATGTTTTATCTTGGTTTTTCGGGTGTCAAACATTAATTACGTTTGAACCTTTTCAACCGTTGATATCTCATTTTTTCTTGGGAAGGGAAAAAATAAGCAAAACCCTTGAGAATCGAGGTCCGGGAGTTGTTTTCGCTACGGGAAGGTGTTAGGCACCCATAACGACTACAGTTTCCTATAGGAACCGTCTTTATTTTCTACGCGTGCGCTTTATTTTTAAATGCTATTTGAAAGTGATATTTACACCTAAGAGTTTACTAAGTGAAGAATTGGAGGGAGAAGAAAGCGTTTGAATTTTTATTTTATTTGAATTGAAGGAATATTGATTCCTTGCCTACGTACCCTTTTAAGGGATCAAATCCACCGTAGTTCTCTTCCAAAAAGGTTTTTGTTTTTGTTGGTTGATTTTAAGTTTGAAAATTGGAATTTTGAAGAATGGAGATTGAGAGGCCTCAAGGGCATAAGATTGTGAAATTGTGAGGTTGAATTAGTTATTTTGCAAAAGAAAGTCAAAGTATGATTAATTTTCATTGAAATTTGATTAAGAAAATAAAGAGAAAATGCAAAGGAGTTTTGACTCCTATATTTTTTTGGAAAAGGTTTTCAAGTGATGTTGTTCAAGTTTTTTTTTTGGAAAATTGATTTTTTCTAAGTGTAAATCCTAAGCATTCATCTAAACATGCATAACCTAAGCATACATCTAAAAATATCCATGTGATGTGTGTGCATGTGTCGGTGCTTGTGTCGGTGTACATCATTAGAGTCCATTGTCTTTTACATCATGCCCTAGTTTACATTCTATGGTCTTGCAAGAAATTAAAATTGCATAAAAGTAAAGTACAAAAAATCCTAAGTTTTTTTACATTCTAACTCTTGGTAAAATTTAAAGTGCAAGAAATAAAGTGAAGGAGGAGATGAAGTATGGAATGCTCATGATGTATGAAACAATGAACAAATGGTTAGTAATAATAGGCATAGGATAGTAGAAAAATTGGCAAGGAAATAAAGCATAAAACATGGTAAAAATGCAAGAAAAAGTAGCAAAAATGCACTTAATAAAACACCAAAATTCCAAGGCATATGCAAGAGATTCATAACTCTCCATTTTGGCATTTTTCAAAGGGTCTAGGTTCAGCCCCAATGTGAGAGTTATGAGAGAATTACAAGTCAAAGACTATGGCATTTTATTAAGCCTATTTTGCACTAATTCACATGTTAAAGAATCAAGTAACTTGCCATATAAGGAATCAATTATCACATATCACAAACCAGCACCAAAACACCAAATCAAACACCAAACAATACTCCAAAATTATTCAACAAACCACAATTATTATGAACCAAACAATTGGAATTAAAATATGCAAAAAAAACTTCACAAAATTGGACAAAACAACACAAAATTTAAACAATTTCTCCATGTATTTTCTCTAACAATTTTCAACATACAAAATTAACAAGAAACAAACCTAAATCCATCAACACAAATGCAAAAAGAACTCACCAAATTTTACAAGCTTTTCATCAAGATTTTTCAACGAAAAGTAAAAGAAAAAGCATTAAACCAAGGCAAAATAATTTTCTAGTATTCTTTGCTCAATCTTGACATGCAATATATCAAAATTGATCAAAATATACTAGAAAAATCTTAGGAATTTTCTTGGAATTTTTCAAAGAGATTTTAGGCATGCAAAGGTGTATTCAGCAGGAAGTAGCGTATTAAACAGCAGGAAAAACATAAGAAAATAAAATCTTTGTAGAAAAGAAGCCCAGGCCCAAGGTGAAATGGATCCTGGATCATCCAAACGCATGAGGAGCGTTGGATTAATCCGGCTAGATCTAACGGTTGAGGAATAAGAAGAAGAAACCAAGGTGAACCGGTCCGGTTCAAGCGAACCGAACCGGTTCGTTTACACACATAAGGCCAAAATCGGTTCACCTTCTCTCATAATTCCTTCTTCTTCCTCTCTCTAAAACTTCTAGTGAGAGAAGGTCTGCAAGTGCAGCCTTCTTCTCCGGTCAAGTTCCACCGGTCCGGCGCGGTGGCGGCACCACCGCGTCGGAATTTTTTTTTTGCCCGATTCAATTTTTTTTTAGCTTTTTAACAATCCTTTTTCGTTCTAATCACGAATCCGGGCTTAGTTTTTCAAGAAAATCAACGGTGAAGCGTAGATCTAAGTTTGAAGTTTGAGAAATTTTGAAAGAAAAAGTGACGAAAAAGGTGGTAAAAAGCTTCTAAATCCTTACCTCAAGTCGAATCCGGTTCGCAAGCTTTGTTTCCTCTCCGATTAAGCTCCGGCCGCGAGCTCCCTCCTCCTCTTGTGGTGTTTGCCGCGAGCTCCCTCCTCCTCTTGTGGTGGCCGAAATCGGCCTTGTGCTTGTAGGGGGGATGAGTCCGAAAATGATTTTTCCGGTGATGAATAGTGATGAACAGTGACGAATTTGTGATGTATGAGTGATAATGGTGTTGATTGGTGATGATTTTTGTGGTTAGTGTTCTTGGAAAATTAGATGAAGGTTTGAATGTTCATGTGAAACTCATGTGATATTCATGGTGTTCTTGGGTTTTTTGTGATTTTGATCCAAAATTTTGGAGAGAGAAAAATGAGAATCTGTTTTTTGTGTGATGTGGCAGAAAATGAATAGTGAATTCTGACTCAATGATGAGTTGGCCTGCTTTTATAGGTGTCATGCAGTAATTCCTGACCAATGAGAAAGTGTCATGTGGACTACAAGTGTAACAAACTTTGACTGATCTCTAAATGCTTTGACTTTTGGGACTTTTCTGCAAAAAAGGAAAAATACAAGGACTGGACTGCAATTTTAACAAACTGGACTAAAAATGCAATTTTTAGAAACTTTAGGACTAAAAATAAAAATTAAAAATAAAATTGAATTAAAATTGGTAAACGGAAAATAACGTAAAGTGAAACGATTAAAAATGACAAAACGGACTAAAACGAACCAACTACTAAATGAGGTACTTCAAAGTAACCTCTCTCCGTCAAAATTTCGCGTGAAATGACCAAAATGCCCCTGGGGACTAAAATGACTCGAAACGACTCAAATGCAATTTTAAAATGGTTTTTAACAGGGAAATAAAGCAAGAGTTTATACAAGCAAATTAAAAGACTCAGAGACAATTTTCGAAGATTGAAAGAAATCTTAACATAGGAAATGACTAAAATGCCCCTAGGGGCTAAACTGACTCAAAATGACTCAGATGCAAATTCTTGAAATGGATTTTAACATGGAATTAAACAAAAAAATCATTCAAACCAATTGAAAGGACTTAGGGACAATTTTTCGAAGATTGAAAGAAATCTTAACATAGGAAATGACTAAAATGCCCCTAGGGGCTAAACTGACTCAAAATGACTTTAAACGTAATTTTTGAAATGGATTTTGACATGAGATTGAAACAAGGACTTATACAAATCAAATGAAAAGACACAAACAATTTTCAAGGACTAAAATGAGTTTGGATGCAGGAAATGACTAAAATACCCTTTTTCATGAATTTTGCAAATAACATTGAAATAAGATGCAGAGGAAGATGCAATTGATCAGAGACAAATTCAAATGACTTAAAATGCAAGAAAAGAAGAATTGAGCTAGTATTTTTAGGTCCAAAATTAGGGTATAACATATAACCAATGAACAAGTAACTTGACTAAAATCTTGTTTAAATAGAGTTTTGATCCTGGAAGACGAAAGGTCACAAGGTGTGACCTTTCGTCTTCCAGGGTGATAACTCGATTTGAACATTATTTTAGTCAGGTTACTTGAATATATAACCAATGAACAAGTAACTTGACTAATATATTGTTTAAATAGAGTTTTGATCCTGGAAGACGAAAGGTCACAAGGTGTGGCCTTTCGTCTTCCAGGATGATAACTCCATTTGAACATTATTTTAGTCAGGTTACTTGAATATATAACCAATGAACAAATAACTTGACTAAAATATTGTTTAAATAGAGTTTTGATCCTGGAAGACGAAAGGTCACAAGGTGTGACCTTTCGTCTTCCAGGATGATAACTCCGTTTGAACAATATTTTAGTCAGGTTACTTGAATATATAACCAATGAAGAAGTAACTTGACTAAAATATTGTTTAAATAGAGTTTTGATCCTGGAAGACGAAAGGTCACAAGGTGTGACCTTTTGTCTTCCAGGATGATAACTCAATTTGAAAATTATTTTAGTCAGGTTACTTGAATATATAACCAATGAACAAGTAACTTGACTAAAATATTGTTTAAATAGAGTTTTGATCCTGGAAGACGAAAGGTCACAAGGTGTGACCTTTCGTCTTCCAGGATGATAACTCCATTTGAACATTATTTTAGTCCGGTTACTTGAATATATAACCAATGAACAAGTAACTTGACTAAAATATCGTTTAAATAGAGTTTTGATCCTGGAAGACGAAAGGTCACAAGGTGTGACCTTTCGTCTTCCAGGATGATAACTCAATTTGAAAATTATTTTTGTCAGGTTACTTGAATATATAACCAATGAACAAGTAACTTGACTAAAATCTCGTTTAAATAGAGTTTTGATCCTGGAAGACGAAAGGTCACAAGGTGTGACCTTTCGTCTTCTAGGATGATAACTCAATTTGAAAATTATTTTAGTCAGGTTACTTGAATATATAACCAACGAACAAGTAACCTGACTAAAATATTGTTTGAATAGAGTTTTGATCCTGGAAGACGAAAGGTCACAAGGTTTGACCTTTCGTCTTCCAGGATGATAACTCTGTTTGAACAATATTTTAGTCAGGTTACTTGAATATATAACCAATGAAGAAGTAACTTGACTAAAATATTGTTTAAATAGAGTTTTGATCCTGGAAGACGAAAGGTCACAAGGTGTGACCTTTCGTCTTCTAGGATGATAACTCAATTTGAAAATTATTTTAGTCAGGTTACTTGAATATATAACCAATGAACAAGTAACTTGACTAAAATATTGTTTGAATAGAGTTTTGATCCTGGAAGACGAAAGGTCACAAGGTGTGACCTTTCGTCTTCCAGGATGATAACTCCATTTGAACATTATTTTAGTCAGGTTACTTGAATATATAACCAATTAACAAAGAACTTGACTAAAATATTGTTTAAATAGAGTTTTGATCCTGGAAGACGAAAGGTCACTAGGTGTGACCTTTCGTCTTCCAGAATGATAACTCAATTTGAAAATTATTTTAGTCAGGTTACTTGAATATATAACCAATGAACAAGTAACTTGACTAAAATCTTGTTTAAATAGAGTTTTGATCCTGGAAGACGAAAGGTCACAAGGTGTGACCTTTCGTCTTCCAGGATGATAACTCCGTTTGAACAATATTTTAGTCAGGTTACTTGAATATATAACCAATGAAGAAGTAACTTGACTAAAATATTGTTTAAATAGAGTTTTGATCCTGGAAGACGAAAGGTCACAAGGTGTGACCTTTTGTCTTCCAGGATGATAACTCAATTTGAAAATTATTTTAGTCAGGTTACTTGAATATATAACCATTGAACAAGTAACTTGACTAAAATATTGTTTAAATAGAGTTTTGATCCTGGAAGACGAAAGGTCACAAGGTGTGACCTTTCGTCTTCCAGGATGATAACTCCATTTGAACATTATTTTAGTCAGGTTACTTGAATATATAACCAATGAACAAGTAACTTGACTAAAATATTGTTTAAATAGAGTTTTGATCCTGGAAGACGAAAGGTCACAAGGTGTGACCTTTCGTCTTCCAGGATGATAACTCCATTTGAACATTATTTTAGTCAGGTTACTTGAATATATAACCAATGAACAAGTAACTTGACTAAAATATCGTTTAAATAGAGTTTTGATCCTGGAAGACGAAAGGTCACAAGGTGTGACCTTTCGTCTTCCAGGATGATAACTCAATTTGAAAATTATTTTTGTCAGGTTACTTGAATATATAACCAATGAACAAGTAACTTGACTAAAATCTCGTTTAAATAGAGTTTTGATCCTGGAAGACGAAAGGTCACAAGGTGTGACCTTTCGTCTTCTAGGATGATAACTCAATTTGAAAATTATTTTAGTCAGGTTACTTGAATATATAACCAACGAACAAGTAACCTGACTAAAATATTGTTTGAATAGAGTTTTGATCCTGGAAGACGAAAGGTCACAAGGTTTGACCTTTCGTCTTCCAGGATGATAACTCTGTTTGAACAATATTTTAGTCAGGTTACTTGAATATATAACCAATGAAGAAGTAACTTGACTAAAATATTGTTTAAATAGAGTTTTGATCCTGGAAGACGAAAGGTCACAAGGTGTGACCTTTCGTCTTCTAGGATGATAACTCAATTTGAAAATTATTTTAGTCAGGTTACTTGAATATATTACCAATGAACAAGTAACTTGACTAAAATATTGTTTGAATAGAGTTTTGATCCTGGAAGACGAAAGGTCACAAGGTGTGACCTTTCGTCTTCCAGGATGATAACTCCATTTGAACATTATTTTAGTCAGGTTACTTGAATATATAACCAATGAACAAAGAACTTGACTAAAATATTGTTTAAATAGAGTTTTGATCCTGGAAGACGAAAGGTCACTAGGTGTGACCTTTCGTCTTCCAGAATGATAACTCAATTTGAAAATTATTTTAGTCAGGTTACTTGAATATATAACCAATGAACAAGTAACTTGACTAAAATCTTGTTTAAATAGAGTTTTGATCCTGGAAGACGAAAGGTCACAAGGTGTGACCTTTCGTCTTCCAGGATGATAACTCCGTTTGAACAATATTTTAGTCAGGTTACTTGAATATATAACCAATGAAGAAGTAACTTGACTAAAATATTGTTTAAATAGAGTTTTGATCCTGGAAGACGAAAGGTCACAAGGTGTGACCTTTTGTCTTCCAGGATGATAACTCAATTTGAAAATTATTTTAGTCAGGTTACTTGAATATATAACCATTGAACAAGTAACTTGACTAAAATATTGTTTAAATAGAGTTTTGATCCTGGAAGACGAAAGGTCACAAGGTGTGACCTTTCGTCTTCCAGGATGATAACTCCATTTGAACATTATTTTAGTCAGGTTACTTGAATATATAACCAATGAACAAGTAACTTGACTAAAATATTGTTTAAATAGAGTTTTGATCCTGGAAGACGAAAGGTCACAAGGTGTGACCTTTCGTCTTCCAGGATGATAACTCCATTTGAACATTATTTTAGTCAGGTTACTTGAATATATAACCAATGAACAAATAACTTGACTACAATATTGTTTAAATAGAGTTTTGATCCTGGAAGACGAAAGGTCACAAGGTGTGACCTTTCGTCTTCCAGGATGATAACTCAATTTGAAAATTATTTTAGTCAGGTTACTTGAATATATAACCAATGAACAAGTAACTTGACTAAAATCTTGTTTAAATAGAGTTTTGATCCTGGAAGACGAAAGGTCACAAGGTGTGACCTTTCGTCTTCCAGGATGATAACTCCATTTGAACATTATTTTAGTCAGGTTACTTGAATATATAACCAATGAACAAATAACTTGACTACAATATTGTTTAAATAGAGTTTTGATCCTGGAAGACGAAAGGTCACAAGGTGTGACCTTTCGTCTTCCAGGATGATAACTCAATTTGAAAATTATTTTAGTCAGGTTACTTGAATATATAACCAACGAACAAGTAACCTGACTAAAATATTGTTTGAATAGAGTTTTGATCCTGGAAGACGAAAGGTCACAAGGTTTGACCTTTCGTCTTCCAGGATGATAACTCCGTTTGAACAATATTTTAGTCAGGTTACTTGAATATATAACCAATGAAGAAGTAACTTGACTAAAATATTGTTTAAATAGAGTTTTGATCCTGGAAGACGAAAGGTCACAAGGTGTGACCTTTCGTCTTCTAGGATGATAACTCAATTTGAAAATTATTTTAGTCAGGTTACTTGAATATATAACCAACGAACAAGTAACCTGACCAAAATATTGTTTGAATAGAGTTTTGATCCTGGAAGACGAAAGGTCACAAGGTTTGACCTTTCGTCTTCCAGGATGATAACTCTGTTTGAACAATATTTTAGTCAGGTTACTTGAATATATAACCAATGAAGAAGTAACTTGACTAAAATATTGTTTAAATAGAGTTTTGATCCTGGAAGACGAAAGGTCACAAGGTGTGACCTTTCGTCTTCTAGGATGATAACTCAATTTGAAAATTATTTTAGTCAGGTTACTTGAATATATAACCAATGAACAAGTAACTTGACTAAAATATTGTTTGAATAGAGTTTTGATCCTGGAAGACGAAAGGTCACAAGGTGTGACCTTTCGTCTTCCAGGATGATAACTCCATTTGAACATTATTTTAGTCAGGTTACTTGAATATATAACCAATGAACAAAGAACTTGAGTAAAATATTGTTTAAATAGAGTTTTGATCCTGGAAGACGAAAGGTCACAAGGTGTGACCTTTCGTCTTCCAGAATGATAACTCAATTTGAAAATTATTTTAGTCAGGTTACTTGAATATATAACCAATGAACAAGTAACTTGACTAAAATCTTCTTTAAATAGAGTTTTGATCCTGGAAGACGAAAGGTCACAAGGTGTGACC
Source organism: Medicago sativa (assembly GCF_051527215.1). NCBI lineage: Eukaryota > Viridiplantae > Streptophyta > Magnoliopsida > Fabales > Fabaceae > Medicago > Medicago sativa. The sequence goes on from NC_140751.1 coordinate 39,478,202, forward strand.
TTTCGTCTTCCAGGATGATAACTCCGTTTGAACAATATTTTAGTCAGGTTACTTGAATATATAACCAATGAAGAAGTAACTTGACTAAAATATTGTTTAAATAGAGTTTTGATCCTGGAAGACGAAAGGTCACAAGGTGTGACCTTTTGTCTTCCTGGATGATAACTCAATTTGAAAATTATTTTAGTCAGGTTACTTGAATATATAACCATTGAACAAGTAACTTGACTAAAATATTGTTTAAATAGAGTTTTGATCCTGGAAGACGAAAGGTCACAAGGTGTGACCTTTCGTCTTCCAGGATGATAACTCCATTTGAAAATTATTTTAGTCAGGTTACTTGAATATATAACCAATGAACAAGTAACTTGACTAAAATCTTGTTTAAATAGAGTTTTGATCCTGGAAGACGAAAGGTCGCAAGGTGTGACCTTTCGTCTTCCAGGGTGATAACTCGATTTGAACATTATTTTAGTCAGGTTACTTGAATATATAACCAATGAACAAGTAACTTGACTAAAATATTGTTTAAATAGAGTTTTGATCCTGGAAGACGAAAGGTCACAAGGTGTGACCTTTCGTCTTCCAGGATGATAACTCCGTTTGAACAATATTTTAGTCAGGTTACTTGAATATATAACCAATGAAGAAGTAACTTGACTAAAATATTGTTTAAATAGAGTTTTGATCCTGGATGACGAAAGGTCACAAGGTATGACCTTTCGTCTTCCAGGATGATAACTCAATTTGAAAATTATTTTAGTCAGGTTACTTGAATATATAACCAATGAACAAGTAACTTGACTAAAATATTGTTTAAATAGAGTTTTGATCCTGGAAGACGAAAGGTCACAAGGTGTGACCTTTTGTCTTCCAGGATGATAACTCAATTTGAAAATTATTTTAGTCAGGTTACTTGAATATTTAATGTTTTATCTTGGTTTTTCGGGTGTCAAACATTGATTACGTTTGAACCTTTTCAACCGTTGATATCTCATTTTTTCTTGGGAAGGGAAAAAATAAGCAAAACCCTTGAGAATCGAGGTCCGGGAGTTGTTTTCGCTACGGGAAGGTGTTAGGCACCCATAACGACTATAGTGTCCTATAGGAACCGTCTTTATTTTCTACGCGTGCGCTTTATTTTTAAATGCTATTTGAAAGTGATATTTACACCTAAGAGTTTACTAAGTGAAGAATTGGAGGGAGAAGAAAGCGTTTGAATTTTTATTTTATTTGAATTGAAGGAATATTGATTCCTTGCCTACGTACCCTTTTAAGGGATCAAATCCACCGTAGTTCTCTTCCAAAAAGGTTTTTGTTTTTGTTGGTTGATTTTAAGTTTGAAAATTGGAATTTTGAAGAATGGAGATTGAGAGGCCTCAAGGGCATAAGATTGTGAAATTGTGAGGTTGAATTAGTTATTTTGCAAAAGAAAGTCAAAGTATGATTAATTTTCATTGAAATTTGATTAAGAAAATAAAGAGAAAATGCAAAGGAGTTTTGACTCCTATATTTTTTTGGAAAAGGTTTTCAAGTGATGTTGTTCAAGTTTTTTTTTTGGAAAATTGATTTTTTCTAAGTGTAAATCCTAAGCATTCATCTAAACATGCATAACCTAAGCATACATCTAAAAATATCCATGTGATGTGTGTGCATGTGTCGGTGCTTGTGTCGGTGTACATCATTAGAGTCCATTGTCTTTTACATCATGCCCTAGTTTACATTCTATGGTCTTGCAAGAAATTAAAATTGCATAAAAGTAAAGTACAAAAAATCCTAAGTTTTTTTACATTCTAACTCTTGGTAAAATTTAAAGTGCAAGAAATAAAGTGAAGGAGGAGATGAAGTATGGAATGCTCATGATGTATGAAACAATGAACAAATGGTTAGTAATAATAGGCATAGGATAGTAGAAAAATTGGCAAGGAAATAAAGCATAAAACATGGTAAAAATGCAAGAAAAAGTAGCAAAAATGCACTTAATAAAACACCAAAATTCCAAGGCATATGCAAGAGATTCATAACTCTCCATTTTGGCATTTTTCAAAGGGTCTAGGTTCAGCCCCAATGTGAGAGTTATGAGAGAATTACAAGTCAAAGACTATGGCATTTTATTAAGCCTATTTTGCACTAATTCACATGTTAAAGAATCAAGTAACTTGCCATATAAGGAATCAATTATCACATATCACAAACCAGCACCAAAACACCAAATCAAACACCAAACAATACTCCAAAATTATTCAACAAACCACAATTATTATGAACCAAACAATTGGAATTAAAATATGCAAAAAAAACTTCACAAAATTGGACAAAACAACACAAAATTTAAACAATTTCTCCATGTATTTTCTCTAACAATTTTCAACATACAAAATTAACAAGAAACAAACCTAAATCCATCAACACAAATGCAAAAAGAACTCACCAAATTTTACAAGCTTTTCATCAAGATTTTTCAACGAAAAGTAAAAGAAAAAGCATTAAACCAAGGCAAAATAATTTTCTAGTATTCTTTGCTCAATCTTGACATGCAATATATCAAAATTGATCAAAATATACTAGAAAAATCTTAGGAATTTTCTTGGAATTTTTCAAAGAGATTTTAGGCATGCAAAGGTGTATTCAGCAGGAAGTAGCGTATTAAACAGCAGGAAAAACATAAGAAAATAAAATCTGTGTAGAAAAGAAGCCCAGGCCCAAGGTGAAATGGATCCTGGATCATCCAAACGCATGAGGAGCGTTGGATTAATCCGGCTAGATCTAACGGTTGAGGAATAAGAAGAAGAAACCAAGGTGAACCGGTCCGGTTCAAGCGAACCGAACCGGTTCGTTTACACACATAAGGCCAAAATCGGTTCACCTTCTCTCATAATTCCTTCTTCTTCCTCTCTCTAAAACTTCTAGTGAGAGAAGGTCTGCAAGTGCAGCCTTCTTCTCCGGTCAAGTTCCACCGGTCCGGCGCGGTGGCGGCACCACCGCGTCGGAATTTTTTTTTTGCCCGATTCAATTTTTTTTTAGCTTTTTAACAATCCTTTTTCGTTCTAATCACGAATCCGGGCTTAGTTTTTCAAGAAAATCAACGGTGAAGCGTAGATCTAAGTTTGAAGTTTGAGAAATTTTGAAAGAAAAAGTGACGAAAAAGGTGGTAAAAAGCTTCTAAATCCTTACCTCAAGTCGAATCCGGTTCGCAAGCTTTGTTTCCTCTCCGATTAAGCTCCGGCCGCGAGCTCCCTCCTCCTCTTGTGGTGTTTGCCGCGAGCTCCCTCCTCCTCTTGTGGTGGCCGAAATCGGCCTTGTGCTTGTAGGGGGGATGAGTCCGAAAATGATTTTTCCGGTGATGAATAGTGATGAACAGTGACGAATTTGTGATGTATGAGTGATAATGGTGTTGATTGGTGATGATTTTTGTGGTTAGTGTTCTTGGAAAATTAGATGAAGGTTTGAATGTTCATGTGAAACTCATGTGATATTCATGGTGTTCTTGGGTTTTTTGTGATTTTGATCCAAAATTTTGGAGAGAGAAAAATGAGAATCTGTTTTTTGTGTGATGTGGCAGAAAATGAATAGTGAATTCTGACTCAATGATGAGTTGGCCTGCTTTTATAGGTGTCATGCAGTAATTCCTGACCAATGAGAAAGTGTCATGTGGACTACAAGTGTAACAAACTTTGACTGATCTCTAAATGCTTTGACTTTTGGGACTTTTCTGCAAAAAAGGAAAAATACAAGGACTGGACTGCAATTTTAACAAACTGGACTAAAAATGCAATTTTTAGAAACTTTAGGACTAAAAATAAAAATTAAAAATAAAATTGAATTAAAATTGGTAAACGGAAAATAACGTAAAGTGAAACGATTAAAAATGACAAAACGGACTAAAACGAACCAACTACTAAATGAGGTACTTCAAAGTAACCTCTCTCCGTCAAAATTTCGCGTGAAATGACCAAAATGCCCCTGGGGACTAAAATGACTCGAAACGACTCAAATGCAATTTTAAAATGGTTTTTAACAGGGAAATAAAGCAAGAGTTTATACAAGCAAATTAAAAGACTCAGAGACAATTTTCGAAGATTGAAAGAAATCTTAACATAGGAAATGACTAAAATGCCCCTAGGGGCTAAACTGACTCAAAATGACTCAGATGCAAATTCTTGAAATGGATTTTAACATGGAATTAAACAAAAAAATCATTCAAACCAATTGAAAGGACTTAGGGACAATTTTTCGAAGATTGAAAGAAATCTTAACATAGGAAATGACTAAAATGCCCCTAGGGGCTAAACTGACTCAAAATGACTTTAAACGTAATTTTTGAAATGGATTTTGACATGAGATTGAAACAAGGACTTATACAAATCAAATGAAAAGACACAAACAATTTTCAAGGACTAAAATGAGTTTGGATGCAGGAAATGACTAAAATACCCTTTTTCATGAATTTTGCAAATAACATTGAAATAAGATGCAGAGGAAGATGCAATTGATCAGAGACAAATTCAAATGACTTAAAATGCAAGAAAAGAAGAATTGAGCTAGTATTTTTAGGTCCAAAATTAGGGTATAACATATAACCAATGAACAAGTAACTTGACTAAAATCTTGTTTAAATAGAGTTTTGATCCTGGAAGACGAAAGGTCACAAGGTGTGACCTTTCGTCTTCCAGGATGATAACTCCATTTGAACATAATTTTAGTCAGGTTACTTGAATATATAACCAATGAACAAGTAACTTGACTAAAATATTGTTTAAATAGAGTTTTGATCCTGGAAGACGAAAGGTCACAAGGTGTGACCTTTCGTCTTCCAGGATGATAACTCCATTTGAACATTATTTTAGTCAGGTTACTTGAATATATAACCAATGAACAAATAACTTGACTAAAACATTGTTTAAATAGAGTTTTGATCCTGGAAGACGAAAGGTCACAAGGTGTGACCTTTCGTCTTCCAGGATGATAACTCAATTTGAAAATTATTTTTGTCAGGTTACTTGAATATATAACCAATGAACAAGTAACTTGACTAAAATCTCGTTTAAATAGAGTTTTGATCCTGGAAGACGAAAGGTCACAAGGTGTGACCTTTCGTCTTCTAGGATGATAACTCAATTTGAAAATTATTTTAGTCAGGTTACTTGAATATATAACCAACGAACAAGTAACCTGACTAAAATATTGTTTGAATAGAGTTTTGATCCTGGAAGACGAAAGGTCACAAGGTTTGACCTTTCGTCTTCCAGGATGATAACTCTGTTTGAACAATATTTTAGTCAGGTTACTTGAATATATAACCAATGAAGAAGTAACTTGACTAAAATATTGTTTAATTAGAGTTTTGATCCTGGAAGACGAAAGGTCACAAGGTGTGACCTTTCGTCTTCTAGGATGATAACTCAATTTGAAAATTATTTTAGTCAGGTTACTTGAATATATAACCAATGAACAAGTAACTTGACTAAAATATTGTTTGAATAGAGTTTTGATCCTGGAAGACGAAAGGTCACAAGGTGTGACCTTTCGTCTTCCAGGATGATAACTCCATTTGAACATTATTTTAGTCAGGTTACTTGAATATATAACCAATGAACAAAGAACTTGACTAAAATATTGTTTAAATAGAGTTTTGATCCTGGAAGACGAAAGGTCACAAGGTGTGACCTTTCGTCTTCCAGAATGATAACTCAATTTGAAAATTATTTTAGTCAGGTTACTTGAATATATAACCAATGAACAAGTAACTTGACTAAAATCTTGTTTAAATAGAGTTTTGATCCTGGAAGACGAAAGGTCACAAGGTGTGACCTTTCGTCTTCCAGGATGATAACTCCGTTTGAACAATATTTTAGTCAGGTTACTTGAATATATAACCAATGAAGAAGTAACTTGACTAAAATATTGTTTAAATAGAGTTTTGATCCTGGAAGACGAAAGGTCACAAGGTGTGACCTTTCGTCTTCCAGGATGATAACTCCATTTGAACATTATTTTAGTCAGGTTACTTGAATATATAACCAATGAACAAGTAACTTGACTAAAATATTGTTTAAATAGAGTTTTGATCCTGGAAGACGAAAGGTCACAAGGTGTGACCTTTCGTCTTCCAGGATGATAACTCCATTTGAACATTATTTTAGTCAGGTTACTTGAATATATAACCAATGAACAAATAACTTGACTAAAATATTGTTTAAATAGAGTTTTGATCCTGGAAGACGAAAGGTCACAAGGTGTGACCTTTCGTCTTCCAGGATGATAACTCAATTTGAAAATTATTTTAGTCAGGTTACTTGAATATATAACCAATGAACAAGTAACTTGACTAAAATCTTGTTTAAATAGAGTTTTGATCCTGGAAGACGAAAGGTCACAAGGTGTGACCTTTCGTCTTCTAGGATGATAACTCAATTTGAAAATTATTTTAGTCAGGTTACTTGAATATATAACCAACGAACAAGTAACCTGACTAAAATATTGTTTGAATAGAGTTTTGATCCTGGAAGACGAAAGGTCACAAGGTTTGACCTTTCGTCTTCCAGGATGATAACTCCGTTTGAACAATATTTTAGTCAGGTTACTTGAATATATAACCAATGAAGAAGTAACTTGACTAAAATATTGTTTAAATAGAGTTTTGATCCTGGAAGACGAAAGGTCACAAGGTGTGACCTTTCGTCTTCTAGGATGATAACTCAATTTGAAAATTATTTTAGTCAGGTTACTTGAATATATAACCAACGAACAAGTAACCTGACTAAAATATTGTTTGAATAGAGTTTTGATCCTGGAAGACGAAAGGTCACAAGGTTTGACCTTTCGTCTTCCAGGATGATAACTCTGTTTGAACAATATTTTAGTCAGGTTACTTGAATATATAACCAATGAAGAAGTAACTTGACTAAAATATTGTTTAAATAGAGTTTTGATCCTGGAAGACGAAAGGTCACAAGGTGTGACCTTTCGTCTTCTAGGATGATAACTCAATTTGAAAATTATTTTAGTCAGGTTACTTGAATATATAACCAATGAACAAGTAACTTGACTAAAATATTGTTTGAATAGAGTTTTGATCCTGGAAGACGAAAGGTCACAAGGTGTGACCTTTCGTCTTCCAGGATGATAACTCCATTTGAACATTATTTTAGTCAGGTTACTTGAATATATAACCAATGAACAAAGAACTTGACTAAAATATTGTTTAAATAGAGTTTTGATCCTGGAAGACGAAAGGTCACAAGGTGTGACCTTTCGTCTTCCAGAATGATAACTCAATTTGAAAATTATTTTAGTCAGGTTACCTGAATATATAACCAATGAACAAGTAACTTGACTAAAATCTTGTTTAAATATAGTTTTGATCCTGGAAGACGAAAGGTCACAAGGTGTGACCTTTCGTCTTCCAGGATGATAACTCCGTTTGAACAATATTTTAGTCAGGTTACTTGAATATATAACCAATGAAGAAGTAACTTGACTAAAATATTGTTTAAATAGAGTTTTGATCCTGGAAGACGAAAGGTCACAAGGTGTGACCTTTTGTCTTCCAGGATGATAACTCAATTTGAAAATTATTTTAGTCAGGTTACTTGAATATATAACCATTGAACAAGTAACTTGACTAAAATATTGTTTAAATAGAGTTTTGATCCTGGAAGACGAAAGGTCACAAGGTGTGACCTTTCGTCTTCCAGGATGATAACTCCATTTGAACATTATTTTAGTCAGGTTACTTGAATATATAACCAATGAACAAGTAACTTGACTAAAATATTGTTTAAATAGAGTTTTGATCCTGGAAGACGAAAGGTCACAAGGTGTGACCTTTCGTCTTCCAGGATGATAACTCCATTTGAACATTATTTTAGTCAGGTTACTTGAATATATAACCAATGAACAAATAACTTGACTAAAATATTGTTTAAATAGAGTTTTGATCCTGGAAGACGAAAGGTCACAAGGTGTGACCTTTCGTCTTCCAGGATGATAACTCAATTTGAAAATTATTTTAGTCAGGTTACTTGAATATATAACCAATGAACAAGTAACTTGACTAAAATCTTGTTTAAATAGAGTTTTGATCCTGGAAGACGAAAGGTCACAAGGTGTGACCTTTCGTCTTCTAGGATGATAACTCAATTTGAAAATTATTTTAGTCAGGTTACTTGAATATATAACCAACGAACAAGTAACCTGACTAAAATATTGTTTGAATAGAGTTTTGATCCTGGAAGACGAAAGGTCACAAGGTTTGACCTTTCGTCTTCCAGGATGATAACTCCGTTTGAACAATATTTTAGTCAGGTTACTTGAATATATAACCAATGAAGAAGTAACTTAACTAAAATATTGTTTAAATAGAGTTTTGATCCTGGAAGACGAAAGGTCACAAGGTGTGACCTTTCGTCTTCTAGGATGATAACTCAATTTGAAAATTATTTTAGTCAGGTTACTTGAATATATAACCAATGAACAAGTAACTTGACTAAAATATTGTTTGAATAGAGTTTTGATCCTGGAAGACGAAAGGTCACAAGGTGTGACCTTTCGTCTTCCAGGATGATAACTCCATTTGAACATTATTTTAGTCAGGTTACTTGAATATATAACCAATGAACAAAGAACTTGACTAAAATATTGTTTAAATAGAGTTTTGATCCTGGAAGACGAAAGGTCACAAGGTGTGACCTTTCGTCTTCCAGAATGATAACTCAATTTGAAAATTATTTTAGTCAGGTTACTTGAATATATAACCAATGAACAAGTAACTTGACTAAAATCTTGTTTAAATAGAGTTTTGATCCTGGAAGACGAAAGGTCACAAGGTGTGACCTTTCGTCTTCCAGGATGATAACTCCGTTTGAACAATATTTTAGTCAGGTTACTTGAATATATAACCAATGAAGAAGTAACTTGACTAAAATATTGTTTAAATAGAGTTTTGATCCTGGAAGACGAAAGGTCACAAGGTGTGACCTTTTGTCTTCCAGGATGATAACTCAATTTGAAAATTATTTTAGTCAGGTTACTTGAATATATAACCATTGAACAAGTAACTTGACTAAAATATTGTTTAAATAGAGTTTTGATCCTGGAAGACGAAAGGTCACAAGGTGTGACCTTTCGTCTTCCAGGATGATAACTCCATTTGAACATTATTTTAGTCAGGTTACTTGAATATATAACCAATGAACAAGTAACTTGACTAAAATATTGTTTAAATAGAGTTTTGATCCTGGAAGACGAAAGGTCACAAGGTGTGACCTTTCGTCTTCCAGGATGATAACTCCATTTGAACATTATTTTAGTCAGGTTACTTGAATATATAACCAATGAACAAATAACTTGACTAAAATATTGTTTAAATAGAGTTTTGATCCTGGAAGACGAAAGGTCACAAGGTGTGACCTTTCGTCTTCCAGGATGATAACTCAATTTGAAAATTATTTTAGTCAGGTTACTTGAATATATAACCAATGAACAAGTAACTTGACTAAAATCTTGTTTAAATAGAGTTTTGATCCTGGAAGACGAAAGGTCACAAGGTGTGACCTTTCGTCTTCTAGGATGATAACTCAATTTGAAAATTATTTTAGTCAGGTTACTTGAATATATAACCAACGAACAAGTAACCTGACTAAAATATTGTTTGAATAGAGTTTTGATCCTGGAAGACGAAAGGTCACAAGGTTTGACCTTTCGTCTTCCAGGATGATAACTCCGTTTGAACAATATTTTAGTCAGGTTACTTGAATATATAACCAATGAAGAAGTAACTTAACTAAAATATTGTTTAAATAGAGTTTTGATCCTGGAAGACGAAAGGTCACAAGGTGTGACCTTTCGTCTTCTAGGATGATAACTCAATTTGAAAATTATTTTAGTCAGGTTACTTGAATATATAACCAATGAACAAGTAACTTGACTAAAATATTGTTTGAATAGAGTTTTGATCCTGGAAGACGAAAGGTCACAAGGTGTGACCTTTCGTCTTCCAGGATGATAACTCCATTTGAACATTATTTTAGTCAGGTTACTTGAATATATAACCAATGAACAAAGAACTTGACTAAAATATTGTTTAAATAGAGTTTTGATCCTGGAAGACGAAAGGTCACAAGGTGTGACCTTTCGTCTTCCAGAATGATAACTCAATTTGAAAATTATTTTAGTCAGGTTACTTGAATATATAACCAATGAACAAGTAACTTGACTAAAATCTTGTTTAAATAGAGTTTTGATCCTGGAAGACGAAAGGTCACAAGGTGTGACCTTTCGTCTTCCAGGATGATAACTCCATTTGAACAATATTTTAGTCAGGTTACTTGAATATATAACCAATGAAGAAGTAACTTGACTAAAATATTGTTTAAATAGAGTTTTGATCCTGGAAGACGAAAGGTCACAAGGTGTGACCTTTTGTCTTCCAGGATGATAACTCAATTTGAAAATTATTTTAGTCAGGTTACTTGAATATATAACCATTGAACAAGTAACTTGACTAAAATATTGTTTAAATAGAGTTTTGATCCTGGAAGACGAAAGGTCACAAGGTGTGACCTTTCGTCTTCCAGGATGATAACTCCATTTGAACATTATTTTAGTCAGGTTACTTGAATATATAACCAATGAACAAGTAACTTGACTAAAATATTGTTTAAATAGAGTTTTGATCCTGGAAGACGAAAGGTCACAAGGTGTGACCTTTCGTCTTCCAGGATGATAACTCCATTTGAACATTATTTTAGTCAGGTTACTTGAATATATAACCAATGAACAAATAACTTGACTAAAATATTGTTTAAATAGAGTTTTGATCCTGGAAGACGAAAGGTCACAAGGTGTGACCTTTCGTCTTCCAGGATAATAACTCAATTTGAAAATTATTTTAGTCAGGTTACTTGAATATATAACCAATGAACAAGTAACTTGACTAAAATCTTGTTTAAATAGAGTTTTGATCCTGGAAGACGAAAGGTCACAAGGTGTGACCTTTCGTCTTCTAGGATGATAACTCAATTTGAAAATTATTTTAGTCAGGTTACTTGAATATATAACCAACGAACAAGTAACCTGACTAAAATATTGTTTGAATAGAGTTTTGATCCTGGAAGACGAAAGGTCACAAGGTTTGACCTTTCGTCTTCCAGGATGATAACTCCGTTTGAACAATATTTTAGTCAGGTTACTTGAATATATAACCAATGAAGAAGTAACTTGACTAAAATATTGTTTAAATAGAGTTTTGATCCTGGAAGACGAAAGGTCACAAGGTGTGACCTTTCGTCTTCCAGAATGATAACTCAATTTGAAAATTATTTTAGTCAGGTTACTTGAATATATAACCAATGAACAAGTAACTTGACTAAAATCTTGTTTAAATAGAGTTTTGATCCTGGAAGACGAAAGGTCACAAGGTGTGACCTTTCGTCTTCCAGGATGATAACTCCGTTTGAACAATATTTTAGTCAGGTTACTTGAATATATAACCAATGAAGAAGTAACTTGACTAAAATATTGTTTAAATAGAGTTTTGATCCTGGAAGACGAAAGGTCACAAGGTGTGACCTTTTGTCTTCCAGGATGATAACTCAATTTGAAAATTATTTTAGTCAGGTTACTTGAATATATAACCATTGAACAAGTAACTTGACTAAAATATTGTTTAAATAGAGTTTTGATCCTGGAAGACGAAAGGTCACAAGGTGTGACCTTTCGTCTTCCAGGATGATAACTCCATTTGAACATTATTTTAGTCAGGTTACTTGAATATATAACCAATGAACAAGTAACTTGACTAAAATATTGTTTAAATAGAGTTTTGATCCTGGAAGACGAAAGGTCACAAGGTGTGACCTTTCGTCTTCCAGGATGATAACTCCATTTGAACATTATTTTAGTCAGGTTACTTGAATATATAACCAATGAACAAATAACTTGACTAAAATATTGTTTAAATAGAGTTTTGATCCTGGAAGACGAAAGGTCACAAGGTGTGACCTTTCGTCTTCCAGGATGATAACTCCATTTGAACATTATTTTAGTCAGGTTACTTGAATATATAACCAATGAACAAGTAACTTGACTAAAATATTGTTTAAATAGAGTTTTGATCCTGGAAGACGAAAGGTCACAAGGTGTGACCTTTCGTCTTCCAGGATGATAACTCCATTTGAACATTATTTTAGTCAGGTTACTTGAATATATAACCAATGAACAAATAACTTGACTAAAATATTGTTTAAATAGAGTTTTGATCCTGGAAGACGAAAGGTCACAAGGTGTGACCTTTCGTCTTCCAGGATGATAACTCAATTTGAAAATTATTTTAGTCAGGTTACTTGAATATATAACCAATGAACAAGTAACTTGACTAAAATCTTGTTTAAATAGAGTTTTGATCCTGGAAGACGAAAGGTCACAAGGTGTGACCTTTCGTCTTCTAGGATGATAACTCAATTTGAAAATTATTTTAGTCAGGTTACTTGAATATATAACCAACGAACAAGTAACCTGACTAAAATATTGTTTGAATAGAGTTTTGATCCTGGAAGACGAAAGGTCACAAGGTTTGACCTTTCGTCTTCCAGGATGATAACTCCGTTTGAACAATATTTTAGTCAGGTTACTTGAATATATAACCAATGAAGAAGTAACTTGACTAAAATATTGTTTAAATAGAGTTTTGATCCTGGAAGACGAAAGGTCACAAGGTGTGACCTTTCGTCTTCCAGAATGATAACTCAATTTGAAAATTATTTTAGTCAGGTTACTTGAATATATAACCAATGAACAAGTAACTTGACTAAAATCTTGTTTAAATAGAGTTTTGATCCTGGAAGACGAAAGGTCACAAGGTGTGACCTTTCGTCTTCCAGGATGATAACTCCGTTTGAACAATATTTTAGTCAGGTTACTTGAATATATAACCAATGAAGAAGTAACTTGACTAAAATATTGTTTAAATAGAGTTTTGATCCTGGAAGACGAAAGGTCACAAGGTGTGACCTTTTGTCTTCCAGGATGATAACTCAATTTGAAAATTATTTTAGTCAGGTTACTTGAATATATAACCATTGAACAAGTAACTTGACTAAAATATTGTTTAAATAGAGTTTTGATCCTGGAAGACGAAAGGTCACAAGGTGTGACCTTTCGTCTTCCAGGATGATAACTCCATTTGAACATTATTTTAGTCAGGTTACTTGAATATATAACCAATGAACAAGTAACTTGACTAAAATATTGTTTAAATAGAGTTTTGATCCTGGAAGACGAAAGGTCACAAGGTGTGACCTTTCGTCTTCCAGGATGATAACTCCATTTGAACATTATTTTAGTCAGGTTACTTGAATATATAACCAATGAACAAATAACTTGACTAAAATATTGTTTAAATAGAGTTTTGATCCTGGAAGACGAAAGGTCACAAGGTGTGACCTTTCGTCTTCCAGGATGATAACTCCATTTGAACATTATTTTAGTCAGGTTACTTGAATATATAACCAATGAACAAGTAACTTGACTAAAATATTGTTTAAATAGAGTTTTGATCCTGGAAGACGAAAGGTCACAAGGTGTGACCTTTCGTCTTCCAGGATGATAACTCCATTTGAACATTATTTTAGTCAGGTTACTTGAATATATAACCAATGAACAAGTAACTTGACTAAAATATTGTTTAAATAGAGTTTTGATCCTGGAAGACGAAAGGTCACAAGGTGTGACCTTTCGTCTTCCAGGATGATAACTCCATTTGAACATTATTTTAGTCAGGTTACTTGAATATATAACCAATGAACAAATAACTTGACTAAAATATTGTTTAAATAGAGTTTTGATCCTGGAAGACGAAAGGTCACAAGGTGTGACCTTTCGTCTTCCAGGATGATAACTCAATTTGAAAATTATTTTAGTCAGGTTACTTGAATATATAACCAATGAACAAGTAACTTGACTAAAATCTTGTTTAAATAGAGTTTTGATCCTGGAAGACGAAAGGTCACAAGGTGTGACCTTTCATCTTCTAGGATGATAACTCAATTTGAAAATTATTTTAGTCAGGTTACTTGAATATATAACCAACGAACAAGTAACCTGACTAAAATATTGTTTGAATAGAGTTTTGATCCTGGAAGACGAAAGGTCACAAGGTTTGACCTTTCGTCTTCCAGGATGATAACTCCGTTTGAACAATATTTTAGTCAGGTTACTTGAATATATAACCAATGAAGAAGTAACTTGACTAAAATATTGTTTAAATAGAGTTTTGATCCTGGAAGACGAAAGGTCACAAGGTGTGACCTTTCGTCTTCCAGGATGATAACTCAATTTGAAAATTATTTTAGTCAGGTTACTTGAATATATAACCAATGAACAAGTAACTTGACTAAAATCTTGTTTAAATAGAGTTTTGATCCTGGAAGACGAAAGGTCACAAGGTGTGACCTTTCATCTTCTAGGATGATAACTCAATTTGAAAATTATTTTAGTCAGGTTACTTGAATATATAACCAACGAACAAGTAACCTGACTAAAATATTGTTTGAATAGAGTTTTGATCCTGGAAGACGAAAGGTCACAAGGTTTGACCTTTCGTCTTCCAGGATGATAACTCCGTTTGAACAATATTTTAGTCAGGTTACTTGAATATATAACCAATGAAGAAGTAACTTGACTAAAATATTGTTTAAATAGAGTTTTGATCCTGGAAGACGAAAGGTCACAAGGTGTGACCTTTCGTCTTCCAGAATGATAACTCAATTTGAAAATTATTTTAGTCAGGTTACTTGAATATATAACCAATGAACAAGTAACTTGACTAAAATCTTGTTTAAATAGAGTTTTGATCCTGGAAGACGAAAGGTCACAAGGTGTGACCTTTCGTCTTCCAGGATGATAACTCCGTTTGAACAATATTTTAGTCAGGTTACTTGAATATATAACCAATGAAGAAGTAACTTGACTAAAATATTGTTTAAATAGAGTTTTGATCCTGGAAGACGAAAGGTCACAAGGTGTGACCTTTTGTCTTCCAGGATGATAACTCAATTTGAAAATTATTTTAGTCAGGTTACTTGAATATATAACCATTGAACAAGTAACTTGACTAAAATATTGTTTAAATAGAGTTTTGATCCTGGAAGACGAAAGGTCACAAGGTGTGACCTTTCGTCTTCCAGGATGATAACTCCATTTGAACATTATTTTAGTCAGGTTACTTGAATATATAACCAATGAACAAGTAACTTGACTAAAATATTGTTTAAATAGAGTTTTGATCCTGGAAGACGAAAGGTCACAAGGTGTGACCTTTCGTCTTCCAGGATGATAACTCCATTTGAACATTATTTTAGTCAGGTTACTTGAATATATAACCAATGAACAAATAACTTGACTAAAATATTGTTTAAATAGAGTTTTGATCCTGGAAGACGAAAGGTCACAAGGTGTGACCTTTCGTCTTCCAGGATGATAACTCAATTTGAAAATTATTTTAGTCAGGTTACTTGAATATATAACCAATGAACAAGTAACTTGACTAAAATCTTGTTTAAATAGAGTTTTGATCCTGGAAGACGAAAGGTCACAAGGTGTGACCTTTCGTCTTCCAGGATGATAACTCAATTTGAAAATTATTTTAGTCAGGTTACTTGAATATATAACCAATGAACAAGTAACTTGACTAAAATCTTGTTTAAATAGAGTTTTGATCCTGGAAGACGAAAGGTCACAAGGTGTGACCTTTCATCTTCTAGGATGATAACTCAATTTGAAAATTATTTTAGTCAGGTTACTTGAATATATAACCAACGAACAAGTAACCTGACTAAAATATTGTTTGAATAGAGTTTTGATCCTGGAAGACGAAAGGTCACAAGGTTTGACCTTTCGTCTTCCAGGATGATAACTCCGTTTGAACAATATTTTAGTCAGGTTACTTGAATATATAACCAATGAAGAAGTAACTTGACTAAAATATTGTTTAAATAGAGTTTTGATCCTGGAAGACGAAAGGTCACAAGGTGTGACCTTTCGTCTTCCAGAATGATAACTCAATTTGAAAATTATTTTAGTCAGGTTACTTGAATATATAACCAATGAACAAGTAACTTGACTAAAATCTTGTTTAAATAGAGTTTTGATCCTGGAAGACGAAAGGTCACAAGGTGTGACCTTTCGTCTTCCAGGATGATAACTCCGTTTGAACAATATTTTAGTCAGGTTACTTGAATATATAACCAATGAAGAAGTAACTTGACTAAAATATTGTTTAAATAGAGTTTTGATCCTGGAAGACGAAAGGTCACAAGGTGTGACCTTTTGTCTTCCAGGATGATAACTCAATTTGAAAATTATTTTAGTCAGGTTACTTGAATATATAACCATTGAACAAGTAACTTGACTAAAATATTGTTTAAATAGAGTTTTGATCCTGGAAGACGAAAGGTCACAAGGTGTGACCTTTCGTCTTCCAGGATGATAACTCCATTTGAACATTATTTTAGTCAGGTTACTTGAATATATAACCAATGAACAAGTAACTTGACTAAAATATTGTTTAAATAGAGTTTTGATCCTGGAAGACGAAAGGTCACAAGGTGTGACCTTTCGTCTTCCAGGATGATAACTCCATTTGAACATTATTTTAGTCAGGTTACTTGAATATATAACCAATGAACAAATAACTTGACTAAAATATTGTTTAAATAGAGTTTTGATCCTGGAAGACGAAAGGTCACAAGGTGTGACCTTTCGTCTTCCAGGATGATAACTCAATTTGAAAATTATTTTAGTCAGGTTACTTGAATATATAACCAATGAACAAGTAACTTGACTAAAATCTTGTTTAAATAGAGTTTTGATCCTGGAAGACGAAAGGTCACAAGGTGTGACCTTTCGTCTTCTAGGATGATAACTCAATTTGAAAATTATTTTAGTCAGGTTACTTGAATATATAACCAACGAACAAGTAACCTGACTAAAATATTGTTTGAATAGAGTTTTGATCCTGGAAGACGAAAGGTCACAAGGTTTGACCTTTCGTCTTCCAGGATGATAACTCCGTTTGAACAATATTTTAGTCAGGTTACTTGAATATATAACCAATGAAGAAGTAACTTGACTAAAATATTGTTTAAATAGAGTTTTGATCCTGGAAGACGAAAGGTCACAAGGTGTGACCTTTCGTCTTCTAGGATGATAACTCAATTTGAAAATTATTTTAGTCAGGTTACTTGAATATATAACCAATGAACAAGTAACTTGACTAAAATCTTGTTTAAATAGAGTTTTGATCCTGGAAGACGAAAGGTCACAAGGTGTGACCTTTCGTCTTCTAGGATGATAACTCAATTTGAAAATTATTTTAGTCAGGTTACTTGAATATATAACCAACGAACAAGTAACCTGACTAAAATATTGTTTGAATAGAGTTTTGATCCTGGAAGACGAAAGGTCACAAGGTTTGACCTTTCGTCTTCCAGGATGATAACTCCGTTTGAACAATATTTTAGTCAGGTTACTTGAATATATAACCAATGAAGAAGTAACTTGACTAAAATATTGTTTAAATAGAGTTTTGATCCTGGAAGACGAAAGGTCACAAGGTGTGACCTTTCGTCTTCCAGAATGATAACTCAATTTGAAAATTATTTTAGTCAGGTTACTTGAATATATAACCAATGAACAAGTAACTTGACTAAAATCTTGTTTAAATAGAGTTTTGATCCTGGAAGACGAAAGGTCACAAGGTGTGACCTTTCGTCTTCCAGGATGATAACTCCGTTTGAACAATATTTTAGTCAGGTTACTTGAATATATAACCAATGAAGAAGTAACTTGACTAAAATATTGTTTAAATAGAGTTTTGATCCTGGAAGACGAAAGGTCACAAGGTGTGACCTTTTGTCTTCCAGGATGATAACTCAATTTGAAAATTATTTTAGTCAGGTTACTTGAATATATAACCATTGAACAAGTAACTTGACTAAAATATTGTTTAAATAGAGTTTTGATCCTGGAAGACGAAAGGTCACAAGGTGTGACCTTTCGTCTTCCAGGATGATAACTCCATTTGAACATTATTTTAGTCAGGTTACTTGAATATATAACCAATGAACAAGTAACTTGACTAAAATATTGTTTAAATAGAGTTTTGATCCTGGAAGACGAAAGGTCACAAGGTGTGACCTTTCGTCTTCCAGGATGATAACTCCATTTGAACATTATTTTAGTCAGGTTACTTGAATATATAACCAATGAACAAATAACTTGACTAAAATATTGTTTAAATAGAGTTTTGATCCTGGAAGACGAAAGGTCACAAGGTGTGACCTTTCGTCTTCCAGGATGATAACTCAATTTGAAAATTATTTTAGTCAGGTTACTTGAATATATAACCAATGAACAAGTAACTTGACTAAAATCTTGTTTAAATAGAGTTTTGATCCTGGAAGACGAAAGGTCACAAGGTGTGACCTTTCGTCTTCTAGGATGATAACTCAATTTGAAAATTATTTTAGTCAGGTTACTTGAATATATAACCAACGAACAAGTAACCTGACTAAAATATTGTTTGAATAGAGTTTTGATCCTGGAAGACGAAAGGTCACAAGGTTTGACCTTTCGTCTTCCAGGATGATAACTCCGTTTGAACAATATTTTAGTCAGGTTACTTGAATATATAACCAATGAAGAAGTAACTTGACTAAAATATTGTTTAAATAGAGTTTTGATCCTGGAAGACGAAAGGTCACAAGGTGTGACCTTTCGTCTTCTAGGATGATAACTCAATTTGAAAATTATTTTAGTCAGGTTACTTGAATATATAACCAATGAACAAGTAACTTGACTAAAATATTGTTTAAATAGAGTTTTGATCCTGGAAGACGAAAGGTCACAAGGTGTGACCTTTCGTCTTCTAGGATGATAACTCAATTTGAAAATTATTTTAGTCAGGTTACTTGAATATATAACCAATGAACAAGTAACTTGACTAAAATATTGTTTGAATAGAGTTTGGATCCTGGAAGACGAAAGGTCACAAGGTGTGACCTTTCGTCTTCCAGGATGATAACTCCATTTGAACATTATTTTAGTCAGGTTACTTGAATATATAACCAATGAACAAAGAACTTGACTAAAATATTGTTTAAATAGAGTTTTGATCCTGGAAGACGAAAGGTCACAAGGTGTGACCTTTCGTCTTCTAGGATGATAACTCAATTTGAAAATTATTTTAGTTAGGTTACTTGAATATATAACCAATGAACAAGTAACTTGACTAAAATATTGTTTAAATAGAGTTTTGATCCTGGAAGACGAAAGGTCACAAGGTGTGACCTTTCGTCTTCTAGGATGATAACTCAATTTGAAAATTATTTTAGTCAGGTTACTTGAATATATAACCAATGAACAAGTAACTTGACTAAAATATTGTTTGAATAGAGTTTTGATCCTGGAAGACGAAAGGTCACAAGGTGTGACCTTTCGTCTTCCAGGATGATAACTCCATTTGAACATTATTTTAGTCAGGTTACTTGAATATTTAACCAATGAACAAAGAACTTGACTAAAATATTGTTTAAATAGAGTTTTGATCCTGGAAGACGAAAGGTCACAAGGTGTGACCTTTCGTCTTCCAGAATGATAACTCAATTTGAAAATTATTTTAGTCAGGTTACTTGAATATATAACCAATGAACAAGTAACTTGACTAAAATCTTGTTTAAATAGAGTTTTGATCCTGGAAGACGAAAGGTCACAAGGTGTGACCTTTCGTCTTCCAGGATGATAACTCCGTTTGAACAATATTTTAGTCAGGTTACTTGAATATATAACCAATGAAGAAGTAACTTGACTAAAATATTGTTTAAATAGAGTTTTGATCCTGGAAGACGAAAGGTCACAAGGTGTGACCTTTTGTCTTCCAGGATGATAACTCAATTTGAAAATTATTTTAGTCAGGTTACTTGAATATATAACCATTGAACAAGTAACTTGACTAAAATATTGTTTAAATAGAGTTTTGATCCTGGAAGACGAAAGGTCACAAGGTGTGACCTTTCGTCTTCCAGGATGATAACTCCATTTGAACATTATTTTAGTCAGGTTACTTGAATATATAACCAATGAACAAAGAACTTGACTAAAATATTGTTTGAATAGAGTTTTGATCCTGGAAGACGAAAGGTCACAAGGTGTGACCTTTCGTCTTCCAGGATGATAACTCCATTTGAACATTATTTTAGTCAGGTTACTTGAATATATAACCAATGAACAAAGAACTTGACTAAAATATTGTTTAAATAGAGTTTTGATCCTGGAAGACGAAAGGTCACAAGGTGTGACCTTTCGTCTTCCAGGATGATAACTCAATTTGAAAATTATTTTAGTCAGGTTACTTGAATATATAACCAATGAACAAGTAACTTGACTAAAATATTGTTTAAATAGAGTTTTGATCCTGGAAGACGAAAGGTCACAAGGTGTGACCTTTCGTCTTCGAGGATGATAACTCAATTTGAAAATTATTTTAGTCAGGTTACTTGAATATATAACCAATGAACAAGTAACTTGACTAAAATATTGTTTGAATAGAGTTTTGATCCTGGAAGACGAAAGGTCACAAGGTGTGACCTTTCGTCTTCCAGGATGATAACTCCATTTGAACATTATTTTAGTCAGGTTACTTGAATATTTAACCAATGAACAAAGAACTTGACTAAAATATTGTTTAAATAGAGTTTTGATCCTGGAAGACGAAAGGTCACAAGGTGTGACCTTTCGTCTTCCAGAATGATAACTCAATTTGAAAATTATTTTAGTCAGGTTACTTGAATATATAACCAATGAACAAGTAACTTGACTAAAATCTTGTTTAAATAGAGTTTTGATCCTGGAAGACGAAAGGTCACAAGGTGTGACCTTTCGTCTTCCAGGATGATAACTCCGTTTGAACAATATTTTAGTCAGGTTACTTGAATATATAACCAATGAAGAAGTAACTTGACTAAAATATTGTTTAAATAGAGTTTTGATCCTGGAAGACGAAAGGTCACAAGGTGTGACCTTTTGTCTTCCAGGATGATAACTCAATTTGAAAATTATTTTAGTCAGGTTACTTGAATATATAACCATTGAACAAGTAACTTGACTAAAATATTGTTTAAATAGAGTTTTGATCCTGGAAGACGAAAGGTCACAAGGTGTGACCTTTCGTCTTCCAGGATGATAACTCCATTTGAACATTATTTTAGTCAGGTTACTTGAATATATAACCAATGAACAAATAACTTGACTAAAATATTGTTTAAATAGAGTTTTGATCCTGGAAGACGAAAGGTCACAAGGTGTGACCTTTCGTCTTCCAGGATGATAACTCAATTTGAAAATTATTTTAGTCAGGTTACTTGAATATATAACCAATGAACAAGTAACTTGACTAAAATCTTGTTTAAATAGAGTTTTGATCCTGGAAGACGAAAGGTCACAAGGTGTGACCTTTCGTCTTCTAGGATGATAACTCAATTTGAAAATTATTTTAGTCAGGTTACTTGAATATATAACCAACGAACAAGTAACCTGACTAAAATATTGTTTGAATAGAGTTTTGATCCTGGAAGACGAAAGGTCACAAGGTTTGACCTTTCGTCTTCCAGGATGATAACTCCGTTTGAACAATATTTTAGTCAGGTTACTTGAATATATAACCAATGAAGAAGTAACTTTACTAAAATATTGTTTAAATAGAGTTTTGATCCTGGAAGACGAAAGGTCACAAGGTGTGACCTTTCGTCTTCTAGGATGATAACTCAATTTGAAAATTATTTTAGTCAGGTTACTTGAATATATAACCAATGAACAAGTAACTTGACTAAAATATTGTTTGAATAGAGTTTTGATCCTGGAAGACGAAAGGTCACAAGGTGTGACCTTTCGTCTTCCAGGATGATAACTCCATTTGAACATTATTTTAGTCAGGTTACTTGAATATATAACCAATGAACAAAGAACTTGACTAAAATATTGTTTAAATAGAGTTTTGATCCTGGAAGACGAAAGGTCACAAGGTGTGACCTTTCGTCTTCCAGAATGATAACTCAATTTGAAAATTATTTTAGTCAGGTTACTTGAATATATAACCAATGAACAAGTAACTTGACTAAAATATTGTTTAAATAGAGTTTTGATCCTGGAAGACGAAAGGTCACAAGGTGTGACCTTTCGTCTTCCAGGATGATAACTCCATTTGAACATTATTTTAGTCAGGTTACTTGAATATATAACCAATGAACAAGTAACTTGACTAAAATATTGTTTAAATAGAGTTTTGATCCTGGAAGACGAAAGGTCACAAGGTGTGACCTTTCGTCTTCCAGGATGATAACTCCATTTGAACATTATTTTAGTCAGGTTACTTGAATATATAACCAATGAACAAATAACTTGACTAAAATATTGTTTAAATAGAGTTTTGATCCTGGAAGACGAAAGGTCACAAGGTGTGACCTTTCGTCTTCCAGGATGATAACTCAATTTGAAAATTATTTTAGTCAGGTTACTTGAATATATAACCAATGAACAAGTAACTTGACTAAAATCTTGTTTAAATAGAGTTTTGATCCTGGAAGACGAAAGGTCACAAGGTGTGACCTTTCGTCTTCTAGGATGATAACTCAATTTGAAAATTATTTTAGTCAGGTTACTTGAATATATAACCAACGAACAAGTAACCTGACTAAAATATTGTTTGAATAGAGTTTTGATCCTGGAAGACGAAAGGTCACAAGGTTTGACCTTTCGTCTTCCAGGATGATAACTCCGTTTGAACAATATTTTAGTCAGGTTACTTGAATATATAACCAATGAAGAAGTAACTTTACTAAAATATTGTTTAAATAGAGTTTTGATCCTGGAAGACGAAAGGTCACAAGGTGTGACCTTTCGTCTTCTAGGATGATAACTCAATTTGAAAATTATTTTAGTCAGGTTACTTGAATATATAACCAATGAACAAGTAACTTGACTAAAATATTGTTTGAATAGAGTTTTGATCCTGGAAGACGAAAGGTCACAAGGTGTGACCTTTCGTCTTCCAGGATGATAACTCCATTTGAACATTATTTTAGTCAGGTTACTTGAATATATAACCAATGAACAAAGAACTTGACTAAAATATTGTTTAAATAGAGTTTTGATCCTGGAAGACGAAAGGTCACAAGGTGTGACCTTTCGTCTTCCAGAATGATAACTCAATTTGAAAATTATTTTAGTCAGGTTACTTGAATATATAACCAATGAACAAGTAACTTGACTAAAATATTGTTTAAATAGAGTTTTGATCCTGGAAGACGAAAGGTCACAAGGTGTGACCTTTCGTCTTCCAGGATGATAACTCCATTTGAACATTATTTTAGTCAGGTTACTTGAATATATAACCAATGAACAAGTAACTTGACTAAAATATTGTTTAAATAGAGTTTTGATCCTGGAAGACGAAAGGTCACAAGGTGTGACCTTTCGTCTTCCAGGATGATAAATCCATTTGAACATTATTTTAGTCAGGTTACTTGAATATATAACCAATGAACAAAGAACTTGACTAAAATATTGTTTAAATAGAGTTTTGATCCTGGAAGACGAAAGGTCACAAGGTGTGACCTTTCGTCTTCCAGAATGATAACTCAATTTGAAAATTATTTTAGTCAGGTTACTTGAATATATAACCAATGAACAAGTAACTTGACTAAAATCTTGTTTAAATAGAGTTTTGATCCTGGAAGACGAAAGGTCACAAGGTGTGACCTTTCGTCTTCCAGGATGATAACTCCGTTTGAACAATATTTTAGTCAGGTTACTTGAATATATAACCAATAAAGAAGTAACTTGACTAAAATATTGTTTAAATAGAGTTTTGATCCTGGAAGACGAAAGGTCACAAGGTGTGACCTTTCGTCTTCCAGGATGATAACTCCGTTTGAACAATATTTTAGTCAGGTTACTTGAATATATAACCAATAAAGAAGTAACTTGACTAAAATATTGTTTAAATAGAGTTTTGATCCTGGAAGACGAAAGGTCACAAGGTGTGACCTTTCGTCTTCCAGGATGATAACTCCATTTGAACATTATTTTAGTCAGGTTACTTGAATATATAACCAATGAACAAATAACTTGACTAAAATATTGTTTAAATAGAGTTTTGATCCTGGAAGACGAAAGGTCACAAGGTGTGACCTTTCGTCTTCCAGGATGATAACTCAATTTGAAAATTATTTTAGTCAGGTTACTTGAATATATAACCAATGAACAAGTAACTTGACTAAAATCTTGTTTAAATAGAGTTTTGATCCTGGAAGACGAAAGGTCACAAGGTGTGACCTTTCGTCTTCTAGGATGATAACTCAATTTGAAAATTATTTTAGTCAGGTTACTTGAATATATAACCAACGAACAAGTAACCTGACTAAAATATTGTTTGAATAGAGTTTTGATCCTGGAAGACGAAAGGTCACAAGGTTTGACCTTTCGTCTTCCAGGATGATAACTCCGTTTGAACAATATTTTAGTCAGGTTACTTGAATATATAACCAATGAAGAAGTAACTTGACTAAAATATTGTTTAAATAGAGTTTTGATCCTGGAAGACGAAAGGTCACAAGGTGTGACCTTTCGTCTTCTAGGATGATAACTCAATTTGAAAATTATTTTAGTCAGGTTACTTGAATATATAACCAATGAACAAGTAACTTGACTAAAATATTGTTCGAATAGAGTTTTGATCCTGGAAGACGAAAGGTCACAAGGTGTGACCTTTCGTCTTCCAGGATGATAACTCCATTTGAACATTATTTTAGTCAGGTTACTTGAATATATAACCAATGAACAAAGAACTTGACTAAAATATTGTTTAAATAGAGTTTTGATCCTGGAAGACGAAAGGTCACAAGGTGTGACCTTTCGTCTTCCAGAATGATAACTCAATTTGAAAATTATTTTAGTCAGGTTACTTGAATATATAACCAATGAACAAGTAACTTGACTAAAATCTTGTTTAAATAGAGTTTTGATCCTGGAAGACGAAAGGTCACAAGGTGTGACCTTTCGTCTTCCAGGATGATAACTCCGTTTGAACAATATTTTAGTCAGGTTACTTGAATATATAACCAATGAAGAAGTAACTTGACTAAAATATTGTTTAAATAGAGTTTTGATCCTGGAAGACGAAAGGTCACAAGGTGTGACCTTTCGTCTTCAAGGATGATAACTCAATTTGAAAATTATTTTAGTCAGGTTACTTGAATATATAACCAATGAACAAGTAACTTGACTAAAATGTTGTTTAAATAGAGTTTTGATCCTGGAAGACGAAAGGTCACAAGGTGTGACCTTTCGTCTTCCAGGATGATAACTCCATTTGAACATTATTTTAGTCAGGTTACTTGAATATATAACCAATGAACAAATAACTTGACTAAAATATTGTTTAAATAGAGTTTTGATCCTGGAAGACGAAAGGTCACAAGGTGTGACCTTTCGTCTTCCAGGATGATAACTCAATTTGAAAATTATTTTAGTCAGGTTACTTGAATATATAACCAATGAACAAGTAACTTGACTAAAATCTTGTTTAAATAGAGTTTTGATCCTGGAAGACGAAAGGTCACAAGGTGGGACCTTTCGTCTTCCAGGGTGATAACTCGATTTGAACATTATTTTAGTCAGGTTACTTGAATATATAACCAATGAACAAGTAACTTGACTAAAATCTTGTTTAAATAGAGTTTTGATCCTGGAAGACGAAAGGTCACAAGGTGTGACCTTTCGTCTTCCAGGATGATAACTCCGTTTGAACAATATTTTAGTCAGGTTACTTGAATATATAACCAATGAAGAAGTAACTTGACTAAAATATTGTTTAAATAGAGTTTTGATCCTGGAAGACGAAAGGTCACAAGGTGTGACCTTTAGTCTTCCAGGGTGATAACTCAATTTGAACATTATTTTAGTCAGGTTACTTGAATATATAACCAATGAACAAATAACTTGACTAAAATATTGTTTAAATAAAGTTTTGATCCTGGAAGACGAAAGGTCACAAGGTGTGACCTTTCGTCTTCCAGGATGATAACTCCGTTTGAACAATATTTTAGTCAGGTTACTTGAATATATAACCAATGAAGAAGTAACATGACTAAAATATTGTTTAAATAGAGTTTTGATCCTGGAAGACGAAAGGTCACAAGGTGTGACCTTTCGTCTTCTAGGATGATAACTCAATTTGAAAATTATTTTAGTCAGGTTACTTGAATATATAACCAATGAACAAGTAACTTGACTAAAATATTGTTTGAATAGAGTTTTGATCCTGGAAGACGAAAGGTCACAAGGTGTGACCTTTCGTCTTCCAGGATGATAACTCCATTTGAACATTATTTTAGTCAGGTTACTTGAATATATAACCAATGAACAAATAACTTGACTAAAATATTGTTTAAATAGAGTTTTGATCCTGGAAGACGAAAGGTCACAAGGTGTGACCTTTCGTCTTCCAGGATGATAACTCAATTTGAAAATTATTTTAGTCAGGTTACTTGAATATATAACCAATGAACAAGTAACTTGACTAAAATCTTGTTTAAATAGAGTTTTGATCCTGGAAGACGAAAGGTCACAAGGTGCGACCTTTCGTCTTCTAGGATGATAACTCAATTTGAAAATTATTTTAGTCAGGTTACTTGAATATATAACCAACGAACAAGTAACTTGACTAAAATATTGTTTGAATAGAGTTTTGATCCTGGAAGACGAAAGGTCACAAGGTTTGACCTTTCGTCTTCCAGGATGATAACTCCGTTTGAACAATATTTTAGTCAGGTTACTTGAATATATAACCAATGAAGAAGTAACTTGACTAAAATATTGTTTAAATAGAGTTTTGATCCTGGAAGACGAAAGGTCACAAGGTGTGACCTTTCGTCTTCTAGGATGATAACTCAATTTGAAAATTATTTTAGTCAGGTTACTTGAATATATAACCAATGAACAAGTAACTTAACTAAAATATTGTTTGAATAGAGTTTTGATCCTGGAAGACGAAAGGTCACAAGGTGTGACCTTTCGTCTTCCAGGATGATAACTCCATTTGAACATTATTTTAGTCAGGTTACTTGAATATATAACCAATGAACAAAGAACTTGACTAAAATATTGTTTAAATAGAGTTTTGATCCTGGAAGACGAAAGGTCACAAGGTGTGACCTTTCGTCTTCCAGAATGATAACTCAATTTGAAAATTATTTTAGTCAGGTTACTTGAATATATAACCAATGTACAAGTAACTTGACTAAAATCTTGTTTAAATAGAGTTTTGATCCTGGAAGACGAAAGGTCACAAGGTGTGACCTTTCGTCTTCCAGGATGATAACTCCGTTTGAACAATATTTTAGTCAGGTTACTTGAATATATAACCAATGAAGAAGTAACTTGACTAAAATATTGTTTAAATAGAGTTTTGATCCTGGAAGACGAAAGGTCACAAGGTGTGACCTTTCGTCTTCAAGGATGATAACTCAATTTGAAAATTATTTTAGTCAGGTTACTTGAATATATAACCAATGAACAAGTAACTTGACTAAAATATTGTTTAAATAGAGTTTTGATCCTGGAAGACGAAAGGTCACAAGGTGTGACCTTTCGTCTTCCAGGATGATAACTCCATTTGAACATTATTTTAGTCAGGTTACTTGAATATATAACCAATGAACAAATAACTTGACTAAAATATTGTTTAAATAGAGTTTTGATCCTGGAAGACGAAAGGTCACAAGGTGTGACCTTTCGTCTTCAGGATGATAACTCAATTTGAAAATTATTTTAGTCAGGTTACTTGAATATATAACCAATGAACAAGTAACTTGAGTAAAATCTTGTTTAAATAGAGTTTTGATCCTGGAAGACGAAAGGTCACAAGGTGTGACCTTTCGTCTTCCAGGGTGATAACTCGATTTGAACATTATTTTAGTCAGGTTACTTGAATATATAACCAATGAACAAGTAACTTGACTAAAATCTTGTTTAAATAGAGTTTTGATCCTGGAAGACGAAAGGTCACAAGGTGTGACCTTTCGTCTTCCAGGGTGATAACTCGATTGGAACATTATTTTAGTCAGGTTACTTGAATATATAACCAATGAACAAGTAACTTGACTAAAATATTGTTTAAATAGAGTTTTGATCCTGGAAGACGAAAGGTCACAAGGTGTGACCTTTCGTCTTCCAGGATGATAACTCCATTTGAACATTATTTTAGTCAGGTTACTTGAATATATAACCAATGAACAAGTAACCTGACTAAAATCTTGTTTAAATAGAGTTTTGATCTTGGAAGACGAAAGGTCACAAGGTGTGACCTTTCGTCTTCCAGGACGATAACTCCATTTGAACATTATTTTAGTCAGGTTACTTGAATATATAACCAATGAACAAGTAACCTGAGTAAAATATTGTTTAAATAGAGTTTTGATCCTGGAAGACGAAAGGTCACAAGGTGTGACCTTTCGTCTTCCAGGATGATAACTCCGTTTGAACAATATTTTAGTCAGGTTACTTGAATATATAACCAATGAAGAAGTAACTTGACTAAAATATTGTTTAAATAGAGTTTAGATCCTGGAAGACGAAAGGTCACAAGGTGTGACCTTTCGTCTTCTAGGATGATAACTCAATTTGAAAATTATTTTAGTCAGGTTACTTGAATGTATAACCAATGAACAAGTAACTTGACTAAAATATTGTTTGAATAGAGTTTTGATCCTGGAAGACGAAAGGTCACAAGGTGTGACCTTTCGTCTTCCAGGATGATAACTCAATTTGAAAATTATTTTAGTCAGGTTACTTGAATATATAACCAATGAACAAGTAACTTGACTAAAATCTTGTTTAAATAGAGTTTGGATCCTGGAAGACGAAAGGTCACAAGGTGCGACCTTTCGTCTTCTAGGATGATAACTCAATTTGAAAATTATTTTAGTCAGGTTACTTGAATATATAACCAACGAACAAGTAACTTGACTAAAATATTGTTTGAATAGAGTTTTGATCCTGGAAGACGAAAGGTCACAAGGTTTGACCTTTCGTCTTCCAGGATGATAACTCCGTTTGAACAATATTTTAGTCAGGTTACTTGAATATATAACCAATGAAGAAGTAACTTGACTAAAATATTGTTTAAATAGAGTTTTGATCCTGGAAGACGAAAGGTCACAAGGTGTGACCTTTCGTCTTCTAGGATGATAACTCAATTTGAAAATTATTTTAGTCAGGTTACTTGAATGTATAACCAATGAACAAGTAACTTGACTAAAATATTGTTTGAATAGAGTTTTGATCCTGGAAGACGAAAGGTCACAAGGTGTGACCTTTCGTCTTCCAGGATGATAACTCCATTTGAACATTATTTTAGTCAGGTTACTTGAATATATAACCAATGAACAAAGAACTTGACTAAAATATTGTTTAAATAGAGTTTTGATCCTGGAAGACGAAAGGTCACAAGGTGTGACCTTTCGTCTTCCAGGATGATAACTCAATTTGAAAATTATTTTAGTCAGGTTACTTGAATATATAACCAATGAACAAGTAACTTGACTAAAATCTTGTTTAAATAGAGTTTTGATCCTGGAAGACGAAAGGTCACAAGGTGCGACCTTTCGTCTTCTAGGATGATAACTCAATTTGAAAATTATTTTAGTCAGGTTACTTGAATATATAACCAACGAACAAGTAACTTGACTAAAATATTGTTTGAATAGAGTTTTGATCCTGAAAGACGAAAGGTCACAAGGTTTGACCTTTCGTCTTCCAGGATGATAACTCCGTTTGAACAATATTTTAGTCAGGTTACTTGAATATATAACCAATGAAGAAGTAACTTGACTAAAATATTGTTTAAATAGAGTTTTGATCCTGGAAGACGAAAGGTCACAAGGTGTGACCTTTCG
Source organism: Medicago sativa (assembly GCF_051527215.1). Lineage (NCBI taxonomy): Eukaryota > Viridiplantae > Streptophyta > Magnoliopsida > Fabales > Fabaceae > Medicago > Medicago sativa. Next base: position 39,508,210 of record NC_140751.1, read on the forward strand.
TCTTCTAGGATGATAACTCAATTTGAAAATTATTTTAGTCAGGTTACTTGAATGTATAACCAATGAACAAGTAACTTGACTAAAATATTGTTTGAATAGAGTTTTGATCCTGGAAGACGAAAGGTCACAAGGTGTGACCTTTCGTCTTCCAGGATGATAACTCCATTTGAACATTATTTTAGTCAGGTTACTTGAATATATAACCAATGAACAAAGAACTTGACTAAAATATTGTTTAAATAGAGTTTTGATCCTGGAAGACGAAAGGTCACAAGGTGTGACCTTTCGTCTTCCAGAATGATAACTCAATTTGAAAATTATTTTAGTCAGGTTACTTGAATATATAACCAATGTACAAGTAACTTGAATAAAATCTTGTTTAAATAGAGTTTTGATCCTGGAAGACGAAAGGTCACAAGGTGTGACCTTTCGTCTTCCAGGATGATAACTCCGTTTGAACAATATTTTAGTCAGGTTACTTGAATATATAACCAATGAAGAAGTAACTTGACTAAAATATTGTTTAAATAGAGTTTTGATCCTGGAAGACGAAAGGTCACAAGGTGTGACCTTTCGTCTTCAAGGATGATAACTCAATTTGAAAATTATTTTAGTCAGGTTACTTGAATATATAACCAATGAACAAGTAACTTGACTAAAATATTGTTTAAATAGAGTTTTGATCCTGGAAGACGAAAGGTCACAAGGTGTGACCTTTCGTCTTCCAGGATGATAACTCCATTTGAACATTATTTTAGTCAGGTTACTTGAATATATAACCAATGAACAAATAACTTGACTAAAATATTGTTTAAATAGAGTTTTGATCCTGGAAGACGAAAGGTCACAAGGTGTGACCTTTCGTCTTCAGGATGATAACTCAATTTGAAAATTATTTTAGTCAGGTTACTTGAATATATAACCAATGAACAAGTAACTTGACTAAAATCTTGTTTAAATAGAGTTTTGATCCTGGAAGACGAAAGGTCACAAGGTGTGACCTTTCGTCTTCCAGGGTGATAACTCGATTTGAACATTATTTTAGTCAGGTTACTTGAATATATAACCAATGAACAAGTAACTTGACTAAAATCTTGTTTAAATAGAGTTTTGATCCTGGAAGACGAAAGGTCACAAGGTGTGACCTTTCGTCTTCCAGGGTGATAACTCGATTGGAACATTATTTTAGTCAGGTTACTTGAATATATAACCAATGAACAAGTAACTTGACTAAAATATTGTTTAAATAGAGTTTTGATCCTGGAAGACGAAAGGTCACAAGGTGTGACCTTTCGTCTTCCAGGATGATAACTCCATTTGAACATTATTTTAGTCAGGTTACTTGAATATATAACCAATGAACAAGTCACCTGACTAAAATCTTGTTTAAATAGAGTTTTGATCTTGGAAGACGAAAGGTCACAAGGTGTGACCTTTCGTCTTCCAGGACGATAACTCCATTTGAACATTATTTTAGTCAGGTTACTTGAATATATAACCAATGAACAAGTAACCTGAGTAAAATATTGTTTAAATAGAGTTTTGATCCTGGAAGACGAAAGGTCACAAGGTGTGACCTTTCGTCTTCCAGGATGATAACTCCTTTTGAACATTATTTTAGTCAGGTTACTTGAATATATAACCAATGAACAAGTAACTTGACTAAAATATTGTCTAAATAGAGTTTTGATCCTGGAAGACGAAAGGTCACAAGGTGTGACCTTTCGTCTTCCAGGATGATAACTCCATTTGAACATTATTTTAGTCAGGTTACTTGAATATATAACCAATGAACAAGTAACTTGACTAAAATCTTGTTTAAATAGAGTTTTGATCCTGGAAGACGAAAGGTCACAAGGTGCGACCTTTCGTCTTCTAGGATGATAACTCAATTTGAAAATTATTTTAGTCAGGTTACTTGAATATATAACCAACGAACAAGTAACTTGACTAAAATATTGTTTGAATAGAGTTTTGATCCTGGAAGACGAAAGGTCACAAGGTTTGACCTTTCGTCTTCCAGGATGATAACTCCGTTTGAACAATATTTTAGTCAGGTTACTTGAATATATAACCAATGAAGAAGTAACTTGACTAAAATATTGTTTAAATAGAGTTTTGATCCTGGAAGACGAAAGGTCACAAGGTGTGACCTTTCGTCTTCTAGGATGATAACTCAATTTGAAAATTATTTTAGTCAGGTTACTTGAATGTATAACCAATGAACAAGTAACTTGACTAAAATATTGTTTGAATAGAGTTTTGATCCTGGAAGACGAAAGGTCACAAGGTGTGACCTTTCGTCTTCCAGGATGATAACTCCATTTGAACATTATTTTAGTCAGGTTACTTGAATATATAACCAATGAACAAAGAACTTGACTAAAATATTGTTTAAATAGAGTTTTGATCCTGGAAGACGAAAGGTCACAAGGTGTGACCTTTCGTCTTCCAGAATGATAACTCAATTTGAAAATTATTTTAGTCAGGTTACTTGAATATATAACCAATGTACAAGTAACTTGAATAAAATCTTGTTTAAATAGAGTTTTGATCCTGGAAGACGAAAGGTCACAAGGTGTGACCTTTCGTCTTCCAGGATGATAACTCCGTTTGAACAATATTTTAGTCAGGTTACTTGAATATATAACCAATGAAGAAGTAACTTGACTAAAATATTGTTTAAATAGAGTTTTGATCCTGGAAGACGAAAGGTCACAAGGTGTGACCTTTCGTCTTCAAGGATGATAACTCAATTTGAAAATTATTTTAGTCAGGTTACTTGAATATATAACCAATGAACAAGTAACTTGACTAAAATATTGTTTAAATAGAGTTTTGATCCTGGAAGACGAAAGGTCACAAGGTGTGACCTTTCGTCTTCCAGGATGATAACTCCATTTGAACATTATTTTAGTCAGGTTACTTGAATATATAACCAATGAACAAATAACTTGACTAAAATATTGTTTAAATAGAGTTTTGATCCTGGAAGACGAAAGGTCACAAGGTGTGACCTTTCGTCTTCAGGATGATAACTCAATTTGAAAATTATTTTAGTCAGGTTACTTGAATATATAACCAATGAACAAGTAACTTGACTAAAATCTTGTTTAAATAGAGTTTTGATCCTGGAAGACGAAAGGTCACAAGGTGTGACCTTTCGTCTTCCAGGGTGATAACTCGATTTGAACATTATTTTAGTCAGGTTACTTGAATATATAACCAATGAACAAGTAACTTGACTAAAATCTTGTTTAAATAGAGTTTTGATCCTGGAAGACGAAAGGTCACAAGGTGTGACCTTTCGTCTTCCAGGATGATAACTCCATTTGAACATTATTTTAGTCAGGTTACTTGAATATATAACCAATGAACAAGTCACCTGACTAAAATCTTGTTTAAATAGAGTTTTGATCTTGGAAGACGAAAGGTCACAAGGTGTGACCTTTCGTCTTCCAGGACGATAACTCCATTTGAACATTATTTTAGTCAGGTTACTTGAATATATAACCAATGAACAAGTAACCTGAGTAAAATATTGTTTAAATAGAGTTTTGATCCTGGAAGACGAAAGGTCACAAGGTGTGACCTTTCGTCTTCCAGGATGATAACTCCTTTTGAACATTATTTTAGTCAGGTTACTTGAATATATAACCAATGAACAAGTAACTTGACTAAAATATTGTTTAAATAGAGTTTTGATCCTGGAAGACGAAAGGTCACAAGGTGTGACCTTTCGTCTTCCAGGATGATAACTCCATTTGAACATTATTTTAGTCAGGTTACTTGAATATATAACCAATGAACAAGTAACTTGACTAAAATCTTGTTTAAATAGAGTTTTGATCCTGGAAGACGAAAGGTCACAAGGTGCGACCTTTCGTCTTCTAGGATGATAACTCAATTTGAAAATTATTTTAGTCAGGTTACTTGAATATATAACCAACGAACAAGTAACTTGACTAAAATATTGTTTGAATAGAGTTTTGATCCTGGAAGACGAAAGGTCACAAGGTTTGACCTTTCGTCTTCCAGGATGATAACTCCGTTTGAACAATATTTTAGTCAGGTTACTTGAATATATAACCAATGAAGAAGTAACTTGACTAAAATATTGTTTAAATAGAGTTTTGATCCTGGAAGACGAAAGGTCACAAGGTGTGACCTTTCGTCTTCTAGGATGATAACTCAATTTGAAAATTATTTTAGTCAGGTTACTTGAATGTATAACCAATGAACAAGTAACTTGACTAAAATATTGTTTGAATAGAGTTTTGATCCTGGAAGACGAAAGGTCACAAGGTGTGACCTTTCGTCTTCCAGGATGATAACTCCATTTGAACATTATTTTAGTCAGGTTACTTGAATATATAACCAATGAACAAAGAACTTGACTAAAATATTGTTTAAATAGAGTTTTGATCCTGGAAGACGAAAGGTCACAAGGTGTGACCTTTCGTCTTCCAGAATGATAACTCAATTTGAAAATTATTTTAGTCAGGTTACTTGAATATATAACCAATGTACAAGTAACTTGAATAAAATCTTGTTTAAATAGAGTTTTGATCCTGGAAGACGAAAGGTCACAAGGTGTGACCTTTCGTCTTCCAGGATGATAACTCCGTTTGAACAATATTTTAGTCAGGTTACTTGAATATATAACCAATGAAGAAGTAACTTGACTAAAATATTGTTTAAATAGAGTTTTGATCCAGGAAGACGAAAGGTCACAAGGTGTGACCTTTCGTCTTCAAGGATGATAACTCAATTTGAAAATTATTTTAGTCAGGTTACTTGAATATATAACCAATGAACAAGTAACTTGACTAAAATATTGTTTAAATAGAGTTTTGTTCCTGGAAGACGAAAGGTCACAAGGTGTGACCTTTCGTCTTCCAGGATGATAACTCCATTTGAACATTATTTTAGTCAGGTTACTTGAATATATAGCCAATGAACAAATAACTTGACTAAAATATTGTTTAAATAGAGTTTTGATCCTGGAAGACGAAAGGTCACAAGGTGTGACCTTTCGTCTTCAGGATGATAACTCAATTTGAAAATTATTTTAGTCAGGTTACTTGAATATATAACCAATGAACAAGTAACTTGACTAAAATCTTGTTTAAATAGAGTTTTGATCCTGGAAGACGAAAGGTCACAAGGTGTGACCTTTCGTCTTCCAGGGTGATAACTCGATTTGAACATTATTTTAGTCAGGTTACTTGAATATATAACCAATGAACAAGTAACTTGACTAAAATCTTGTTTAAATAGAGTTTTGATCCTGGAAGACGAAAGGTCACAAGGTGTGACCTTTCGTCTTCCAGGGTGATAACTCGATTGGAACATTATTTTAGTCAGGTTACTTGAATATATAACCAATGAACAAGTAACTTGACTAAAATATTGTTTAAATAGAGTTTTGATCCTGGAAGACGAAAGGTCACAAGGTGTGACCTTTCGTCTTCCAGGATGATAACTCCATTTGAACATTATTTTAGTCAGGTTACTTGAATATATAACCAATGAACAAGTAACCTGACTAAAATCTTGTTTAAATAGAGTTTTGATCGTGGAAGACGAAAGGTCACAAGGTGTGACCTTTCGTCTTCCAGGACGATAACTCCATTTGAACATTATTTTAGTCAGGTTACTTGAATATATAACCAATGAACAAGTAACCTGAGTAAAATATTGTTTAAATAGAGTTTTGATCCTGGAAGACGAAAGGTCACAAGGTGTGACCTTTCGTCTTCCAGGATGATAACTCCTTTTGAACATTATTTTAGTCAGGTTACTTGAATATATAACCAATGAACAAGTAACTTGACTAAAATATTGTTTAAATAGAGTTTTGATCCTGGAAGACGAAAGGTCACAAGGTGTGACCTTTCGTCTTCCAGGATGATAACTCCATTTGAACATTATTTTAGTCAGGTTACTTGAATATATAACCAATGAACAAATAACTTGACTAAAATATTGTTTAAATAGAGTTTTGATCCTGGAAGACGAAAGGTCACAAGGTGTGACCTTTCGTCTTCCAGGATGATAACTCAATTTGAAAATTATTTTAGTCAGGTTACTTGAATATATAACCAATGAACAAGTAACTTGACTAAAATCTTGTTTAAATAGAGTTTTGATCCTGGAAGACGAAAGGTCACAAGGTGCGACCTTTCGTCTTCTAGGATGATAACTCAATTTGAAAATTATTTTAGTCAGGTTACTTGAATGTATAACCAATGAACAAGTAACTTGACTAAAATATTGTTTGAATAGAGTTTTGATCCTGGAAGACGAAAGGTCACAAGGTGTGACCTTTCGTCTTCCAGGATGATAACTCCATTTGAACATTATTTTAGTCAGGTTACTTGAATATATAACCAATGAACAAAGAACTTGACTAAAATATTGTTTAAATAGAGTTTTGATCCTGGAAGACAGAAGGTCACAAGGTGTGACCTTTCGTCTTCCAGAATGATAACTCAATTTGAAAATTATTTTAGTCAGGTTACTTGAATATATAACCAATGTACAAGTAACTTGACTAAAATCTTGTTTAAATAGAGTTTTGATCCTGGAAGACGAAAGGTCACAAGGTGTGACCTTTCGTCTTCCAGGATGATAACTCCGTTTGAACAATATTTTAGTCAGGTTACTTGAATATATAACCAATGAAGAAGTAACTTGACTAAAATATTGTTTAAATAGAGTTTTGATCCTGGAAGACGAAAGGTCACAAGGTGTGACCTTTCGTCTTCAAGGATGATAACTCAATTTGAAAATTATTTTAGTCAGGTTACTTGAATATATAACCAATGAACAAGTAACTTGACTAAAATATTGTTTGAATAGAGTTTTGATCCTGGAAGACGAAAGGTCACAAGGTGTGACCTTTCGTCTTCCAGGATGATAACTCCATTTGAACATTATTTTAGTCAGGTTACTTGAATATATAACCAATGAACAAAGAACTTGACTAAAATATTGTTTAAATAGAGTTTTGATCCTGGAAGACGAAAGGTCACAAGGTGTGACCTTTCGTCTTCCAGAATGATAACTCAATTTGAAAATTATTTTAGTCAGGTTACTTGAATATATAACCAATGTACAAGTAACTTGACTAAAATCTTGTTTAAATAGAGTTTTGATCCTGGAAGACGAAAGGTCACAAGGTGTGACCTTTCGTCTTCCAGGATGATAACTCCGTTTGAACAATATTTTAGTCAGGTTACTTGAATATATAACCAATGAAGAAGTAACTTGACTAAAATATTGTTTAAATATAGTTTTGATCCTGGAAGACGAAAGGTCACAAGGTGTGACCTTTCGTCTTCAAGGATGATAACTCAATTTGAAAATTATTTTAGTCAGGTTAATTGAATATATAACCAATGAACAAATAACTTGACTAAAATATTGTTTAAATAGAGTTTTGATCCTGGAAGACGAAAGGTCACAAGGTGTGACCTTTCGTCTTCCAGGGTGATAACTCGATTTGAACATTATTTTAGTCAGGTTACTTGAATATATAACCAATGAACAAGTAACTTGACTAAAATCTTGTTTAAATAGAGTTTTGATCCTGGAAGACGAAAGGTCACAAGGTGTGACCTTTCGTCTTCCAGGGTGATAACTCGATTTGAACATTATTTTAGTCAGGTTACTTGAATATATAACCAATGAACAAGTAACTTGACTAAAATCTTGTTTAAATAGAGTTTTGATCCTGGAAGACGAAAGGTCACAAGGTGTGACCTTTCGTCTTCAGGATGATAACTCAATTTGAAAATTATTTTAGTCAGGTTACTTGAATATATAACCAATGAACAAGTAACTTGACTAAAATCTTGTTTAAATAGAGTTTTGATCCTGGAAGACGAAAGGTCACAAGGTGTGACCTTTCGTCTTCCAGGGTGATAACTCGATTTGAACATTATTTTAGTCAGGTTACTTGAATATATAACCAATGAACAAGTAACTTGACTAAAATCTTGTTTAAATAGAGTTTTGATCCTGGAAGACGAAAGGTCACAAGGTGTGACCTTTCGTCTTCCAGGGTGATAACTCGATTGGAACATTATTTTAGTCAGGTTACTTGAATATATAACCAATGAACAAGTAACTTGACTAAAATATTGTTTAAATAGAGTTTTGATCCTGGAAGACGAAAGGTCACAAGGTGTGACCTTTCGTCTTCCAGGATGATAACTCCATTTGAACATTATTTTAGTCAGGTTACTTGAATATATAACCAATGAACAAGTAACCTGACTAAAATCTTGTTTAAATAGAGTTTTGATCTTGGAAGACGAAAGGTCACAAGGTGTGACCTTTCGTCTTCCAGGACGATAACTCCATTTGAACATTATTTTAGTCAGGTTACTTGAATATATAACCAATGAACAAGTAACCTGAGTAAAATATTGTTTAAATAGAGTTTTGATCCTGGAAGACGAAAGGTCACAAGGTGTGACCTTTCGTCTTCCAGGATGATAACTCCTTTTGAACATTATTTTAGTCAGGTTACTTGAATATATAACCAATGAACAAGTAACTTGACTAAAATATTGTTTAAATAGAGTTTTGATCCTGGAAGACGAAAGGTCACAAGGTGTAACCTTTCGTCTTCCAGGATGATAACTCCGTTTGAACAATATTTTAGTCAGGTTACTTGAATATATAACCAATGAAGAAGTAACTTGACTAAAATATTGTTTAAATAGAGTTTTGATCCTGGTAGACGAAAGGTCACAAGGTGTGACCTTTCGTCTTCCAGGATGATAACTCAATTTGAAAATTATTTTAGTCAGGTTACTTGAATTTATAACGAATGAACAAGTAACTTGACTAAAATATTGTTTAATACGAAAGGTCACAAGGTGTGACCTTTCGTCTTCCAGGATGATAACTCAATTTGAAAATTATTTTAGTCAGGTTACTTGAATATATAACCAATGAACAAGTAACTTGACTAAAATCTTGTTTAAATAGAGTTTTGATCCTGGAAGACGAAAGGTCACAAGGTGTGACCTTTCGTCTTCCAGGGTGATAACTCGATTTGAACATTATTTTAGTCAGGTTACTTGAATATATAACCAATGAACAAGTAACTTGACTAAAATCTTGTTTAAATAGAGTTTTGATCCTGGAAGACGAAAGGTCACAAGGTGTGACCTTTCGTCTTCCAGGGTGATAACTCGATTGGAACATTATTTTAGTCAGGTTACTTGAATATATAACCAATGAACAAGTAACTTGACTAAAAGATTGTTTAAATAGAGTTTTGATCCTGGAAGACGAAAGGTCACAAGGTGTGACCTTTCGTCTTCCAGGATGATAACTCCATTTGAACATTATTTTAGTCAGGTTACTTGAATATATAACCAATGAACAAGTAACCTGACTAAAATCTTGTTTAAATAGAGTTTTGATCTTGGAAGACGAAAGGTCACAAGGTGTGACCTTTCGTCTTCCAGGACGATAACTCCATTTGAACATTATTTTAGTCAGGTTACTTGAATATATAACCAATGAACAAGTAACCTGAGTAAAATATTGTTTAAATAGAGTTTTGATCCTGGAAGACGAAAGGTCACAAGGTGTGACCTTTCGTCTTCAAGGATGATAACTCCTTTTGAACATTATTTTAGTCAGGTTACTTGAATATATAACCAATGAACAAGTAACTTGACTAAAATATTGTTTAAATAGAGTTTTGATCCTGGAAGACGAAAGGTCACAAGGTGTAACCTTTCGTCTTCCAGGATGATAACTCCGTTTGAACAATATTTTAGTCAGGTTACTTGAATATATAACCAATGAAGAAGTAACTTGACTAAAATATTGTTTAAATAGAGTTTTGATCCTGGTAGACGAAAGGTCACAAGGTGTGACCTTTCGTCTTCCAGGATGATAACTCAATTTGAAAATTATTTTAGTCAGGTTACTTGAATTTATAACGAATGAACAAGTAACTTGACTAAAATATTGTTTAATACGAAAGGTCACAAGGTGTGACCTTTCGTCTTCCAGGATGATAACTCAATTTGAAAATTATTTTAGTCAGGTTACTTGAATATATAACCAATGAACAAGTAACTTGACTAAAATCTTGTTTAAATAGAGTTTTGATCCTGGAAGACGAAAGGTCACAAGGTGTGACCTTTCGTCTTCCAGGGTGATAACTCGATTTGAACATTATTTTAGTCAGGTTACTTGAATATATAACCAATGAACAAGTAACTTGACTAAAATCTTGTTTAAATAGAGTTTTGATCCTGGAAGACGAAAGGTCACAAGGTGTGACCTTTCGTCTTCCAGGGTGATAACTCGATTGGAACATTATTTTAGTCAGGTTACTTGAATATATAACCAATGAACAAGTAACTTGACTAAAATATTGTTTAAATAGAGTTTTGATCCTGGAAGACGAAAGGTCACAAGGTGTGACCTTTCGTCTTCCAGGATGATAACTCCATTTGAACATTATTTTAGTCAGGTTACTTGAATATATAACCAATGAACAAGTAACCTGACTAAAATCTTGTTTAAATAGAGTTTTGATCTTGGAAGACGAAAGGTCACAAGGTGTGACCTTTCGTCTTCCAGGACGATAACTCCATTTGAACATTATTTTAGTCAGGTTACTTGAATATATAACCAATGAACAAGTAACCTGAGTAAAATATTGTTTAAATAGAGTTTTGATCCTGGAAGACGAAAGGTCACAAGGTGTGACCTTTCGTCTTCAAGGATGATAACTCCTTTTGAACATTATTTTAGTCAGGTTACTTGAATATATAACCAATGAACAAGTAACTTGACTAAAATATTGTTTAAATAGAGTTTTGATCCTGGAAGACGAAAGGTCACAAGGTGTGACCTTTCGTCTTCCAGGATGATAACTCCATTTGAACATTATTTTAGTCAGGTTACTTGAATATATAACCAATGAACAAATAACTTGACTAAAATATTGTTTAAATAGAGTTTTGATCCTGGAAGACGAAAGGTCACAAGGTGTGACCTTTCGTCTTCCAGGATGATAACTCAATTTGAAAATTATTTTAGTCAGGTTACTTGAATATATAACCAATGAACAAGTAACTTGACTAAAATCTTGTTTAAATAGAGTTTTGATCCTGGAAGACGAAAGGTCACAAGGTGCGACCTTTCGTCTTCTAGGACGATAACTCAATTTGAAAATTATTTTAGTCAGGTTACTTGAATATATAACCAACGAACAAGTAACTTGACTAAAATATTGTTTGAATAGAGTTTTGATCCTGGAAGACGAAAGGTCACAAGGTTTGACCTTTCGTCTTCCAGGACGATAACTCCATTTGAACATTATTTTAGTCAGGTTACTTGAATATATAACCAATGAACAAGTAACCTGAGTAAAATATTGTTTAAATAGAGTTTTGATCCTGGAAGACGAAAGGTCACAAGGTGTGACCTTTCGTCTTCAAGGATGATAACTCCTTTTGAACATTATTTTAGTCAGGTTACTTGAATATATAACCAATGAACAAGTAACTTGACTAAAATATTGTTTAAATAGAGTTTTGATCCTGGAAGACGAAAGGTCACAAGGTGTGACCTTTCGTCTTCCAGGATGATAACTCCATTTGAACATTATTTTAGTCAGGTTACTTGAATATATAACCAATGAACAAATAACTTGACTAAAATATTGTTTAAATAGAGTTTTGATCCTGGAAGACGAAAGGTCACAAGGTGTGACCTTTCGTCTTCCAGGATGATAACTCAATTTGAAAATTATTTTAGTCAGGTTACTTGAATATATAACCAATGAACAAGTAACTTGACTAAAATCTTGTTTAAATAGAGTTTTGATCCTGGAAGACGAAAGGTCACAAGGTGCGACCTTTCGTCTTCTAGGACGATAACTCAATTTGAAAATTATTTTAGTCAGGTTACTTGAATATATAACCAACGAACAAGTAACTTGACTAAAATATTGTTTGAATAGAGTTTTGATCCTGGAAGACGAAAGGTCACAAGGTTTGACCTTTCGTCTTCCAGGATGATAACTCCGTTTGAACAATATTTTAGTCAGGTTACTTGAATATATAACCAATGAAGAAGTAACTTGACTAAAATATTGTTTAAATAGAGTTTTGATCCTGGAAGACGAAAGGTCACAAGGTGTGACCTTTCGTCTTCTAGGATGATAACTCAATTTGAAAATTATTTTAGTCAGGTTACTTGAATGTATAACCAATGAACAAGTAACTTGACTAAAATATTGTTTGAATAGAGTTTTGATCCTGGAAGACGAAAGGTCACAAGGTGTGACCTTTCGTCTTCCAGGATGATAACTCCATTTGAACATTATTTTAGTTAGGTTACTTGAATATATAACCAATGAACAAAGAACTTGACTAAAATATTGTTTAAATAGAGTTTTGATCCTGGAAGACGAAAGGTCACAAGGTGTGACCTTTCGTCTTCCAGAATGATAACTCAATTTGAAAATTATTTTAGTCAGGTTACTTGAATATATAACCAATGTACAAGTAACTTGACTAAAATCTTGTTTAAATAGAGTTTTGATCCTGGAAGACGAAAGGTCACAAGGTGTGACCTTTCGTCTTCCAGGATGATAACTCCGTTTGAACAATATTTTAGTCAGGTTACTTGAATATATAACCAATGAAGAAGTAACTTGACTAAAATATTGTTTAAATAGAGTTTTGATCCTGGAAGACGAAAGGTCACAAGGTGTGACCTTTCGTCTTCAAGGATGATAACTCAATTTGAAAATTATTTTAGTCAGGTTACTTGAATATATAACCAATGAACAAGTAACTTGACTAAAATATTGTTTAAATAGAGTTTTGATCCTGGAAGACGAAAGGTCACAAGGTGTGACCTTTCGTCTTCCAGGATGATAACTCCATTTGAACATTATTTTAGTCAGGTTAATTGAATATATAACCAATGAACAAATAACTTGACTAAAATATTGTTTAAATAGAGTTTTGATCCTGGAAGACGAAAGGTCACAAGGTGTGACCTTTCGTCTTCAGGATGATAACTCAATTTGAAAATTATTTTAGTCAGGTTACTTGAATATATAACCAATGAACAAGTAACTTGACTAAAATCTTGTTTAAATAGAGTTTTGATCCTGGAAGACGAAAGGTCACAAGGTGTGACCTTTCGTCTTCCAGGGTGATAACTCGATTTGAACATTATTTTTATCAGGTTACTTGAATATATAACCAATGAACAAGTAACTTGACTAAAATCTTGTTTAAATAGAGTTTTGATCCTGGAAGACGAAAGGTCACAAGGTGTGACCTTTCGTCTTCCAGGGTGATAACTCGATTGGAACATTATTTTAGTCAGGTTACTTGAATATATAACCAATGAACAAGTAACTTGACTAAAATATTGTTTAAATAGAGTTTTGATCCTGGAAGACGAAAGGTCACAAGGTGTGACCTTTCGTCTTCCAGGATGATAACTCCATTTGAACATTATTTTAGTCAGGTTACTTGAATATATAACCAATGAACAAGTAACCTGACTAAAATCTTGTTTAAATAGAGTTTTGATCTTGGAAGACGAAAGGTCACAAGGTGTGACCTTTCGTCTTCCAGGACGATAACTCCATTTGAACATTATTTTAGTCAGGTTACTTGAATATATAACCAATGAACAAGTAACCTGAGTAAAATATTGTTTAAATAGAGTTTTGATCCTGGAAGACGAAAGGTCACAAGGTGTGACCTTTCGTCTTCCAGGATGATAACTCCTTTTGAACATTATTTTAGTCAGGTTACTTGAATATATAACCAATGAACAAGTAACGTGACTAAAATATTGTTTAAATAGAGTTTTGATCCTGGAAGACGAAAGGTCACAAGGTGTAACCTTTCGTCTTCCAGGATGATAACTCCGTTTGAACAATATTTTAGTCAGGTTACTTGAATATATAACCAATGAAGAAGTAACTTGACTAAAATATTGTTTAAATAGAGTTTTGATCCTGGTAGACGAAAGGTCACAAGGTGTGACCTTTCGTCTTCCAGGATGATAACTCAATTTGAAAATTATTTTAGTCAGGTTACTTGAATTTATAACGAATGAACAAGTAACTTGACTAAAATATTGTTTAATACGAAAGGTCACAAGGTGTGACCTTTCGTCTTCCAGGATGATAACTCAATTTGAAAATTATTTTAGTCAGGTTACTTGAATATATAACCAATGAACAAGTAACTTGACTATAATCTTGTTTAAATAGAGTTTTGATCCTGGAAGACGAAAGGTCACAAGGTGTGACCTTTCGTCTTCCAGGGTGATAACTCGATTTGAACATTATTTTAGTCAGGTTACTTGAATATATAACCAGTGTACAAGTAACTTGACTAATATATTGTTTAAATAGAGTTTTGATCCTGGAAGACGAAAGGTCACAAGGTGTGACCTTTCGTCTTCCAGGAAGATAACTCCGTTTGAACAATATTTTAGTCAGGTTACTTGAATATATAACCAATGAAGAAGTAACTTGACTAAAATATTGTTTAAATAGAGTTTTGATCCTGGAAGACGAAAGGTCACAAGGTGTGACCTTTCGTCTTCCAGGATGATAACTCAATTTGAAAATTATTTTAGTCAGGTTACTTGAATATATAACCAACGAACAAGTAACTAGACTAAAATATTGTTTAAATAGAGTTTTGATCCTGGAAGACGAAAGGTCACAAGGTGTGACCTTCGTCTTCCAGGCTGATAACTCCGTTTGAACAATATTTTAGTCAGGTTACTTGAATATATAACCAATGAAGAAGTAACTTGACTAAAATATTGTTTAAATAGAGTTTTGATCCTGGAAGACGAAAGGTCACAAGGTGTGACCTTTCGTCTTCCAGGATGATAACTCAATTTGAAAATTATTTTAGTCAGGTTACTTGAATATATAACCAATGAACAAGTAACTTGACTAAAATCTTGTTTAAATAGAGTTTTGATCCTGGAAGACGAAAGGTCACAAGGTTTGACCTTTCGTCTTCCAGGATGATAACTCCGTTTGAACAATATTTTAGTCAGGTTACTTGAATATATAACCAACGAACAAGTAACTTGACTAAAATATTGTTTGAATAGAGTTTTGATCCTGGAAGACGAAAGGTCACAAGGTTTGACCTTTCGTCTTCCAGGATGATAACTCCGTTTGAACAATATTTTAGTCAGGTTACTTGAATATATAACCAATGAAGAAGTAACTTGACTAAAATATTGTTTAAATAGAGTTTTGATCCTGGAAGACGAAAGGTCACAAGGTGTGACCTTTCGTCTTCAAGGATGATAACTCAATTTGAAAATTATTTTAGTCAGGTTACTTGAATATATAACCAATGAACAAGTAACTTGACTAAAATATTGTTTGAATAGAGTTTTGATCCTGGAAGACGAAAGGTCACAAGGTGCGACCTTTCGTCTTCCAGGATGATAACTCCATTTGAACATTATTTTAGTCAGGTTACTTGAATATATAACCAATGTACAAGTAACTTGACTAAAATCTTGTTTAAATAGAGTTTTGATCCTGGAAGACGAAAGGTCACAAGGTGTGACCTTTCGTCTTCCAGGATGATAACTCCGTTTGAACAAAATTTTAGTCAGGTTACTTGAATATATAACCAATGAAGAAGTAACTTGACTAAAATATTGTTTAAATAGAGTTTTGATCCTGGAAGACGAAAGGTCACAAGGTGTGACCTTTCGTCTTCAAGGATGATAACTCAATTTGAAAATTATTTTAGTCAGGTTACTTGAATATATAACCAATGAACAAGTAACTTGACTAAAATATTGTTTAAATAGAGTTTTGATCCTGGAAGACGAAAGGTCACAAGGTGTGACCTTTCGTCTTCCAGGATGATAACTCCATTTGAACATTATTTTAGTCAGGTTAATTGAATATATAACCAATGAACAAATAACTTGACTAAAATATTGTTTAAATAGAGTTTTGATCCTGGAAGACGAAAGGTCACAAGGTGTGACCTTTCGTCTTCAGGATGATAACTCAATTTGAAAATTATTTTAGTCAGGTTACTTGAATATATAACCAATGAACAAGTAACTTGACTAAAATCTTGTTTAAATAGAGTTTTGATCCTGGAAGACGAAAGGTCACAAGGTGTGACCTTTCGTCTTCCAGGGTGATAACTCGATTTGAACATTATTTTAGTCAGGTTACTTGAATATATAACCAATGAACAAGTAACTTGACTAAAATCTTGTTTAAATAGAGTTTTGATCCTGGAAGACGAAAGGTCACAAGGTGTGACCTTTCGTCTTCCAGGGTGATAACTCGATTGGAACATTATTTTAGTCAGGTTACTTGAATATATAACCAATGAACAAGTAACTTGACTAAAATATTGTTTAAATAGAGTTTTGATCCTGGAAGACGAAAGGTCACAAGGTGTGACCTTTCGTCTTCCAGGATGATAACTCCATTTGAACATTATTTTAGTCAGGTTACTTGAATATATAACCAATGAACAAGTAACCTGACTAAAATCTTGTTTAAATAGAGTTTTGATCCTGGAAGACGAAAGGTCACAAGGTGTGACCTTTCGTCTTCCAGGATGATAACTCCATTTGAACATTATTTTAGTCAGGTTACTTGAATATATAACCAATGAACAAGTAACCTGACTAAAATCTTGTTTAAATAGAGTTTTGATCTTGGAAGACGAAAGGTCACAAGGTGTGACCTTTCGTCTTCCAGGACGATAACTCCTTTTGAACATTATTTTAGTCAGGTTACTTGAATATATAACCAATGAACAAGTAACCTGAGTAAAATATTGTTTAAATAGAGTTTTGATCCTGGAAGACGAAAGGTCACAAGGTGTAACCTTTCGTCTTCCAGGATGATAACTCCGTTTGAACAATATTTTAGTCAGGTTACTTGAATATATAACCAATGAAGAAGTAACTTGACTAAAATATTGTTTAAATAGAGTTTTGATCCTGGTAGACGAAAGGTCACAAGGTGTGACCTTTCGTCTTCCAGGATGATAACTCAATTTGAAAATTATTTTAGTCAGGTTACTTGAATTTATAACGAATGAACAAGTAACTTGACTAAAATATTGTTTAATACGAAAGGTCACAAGGTGTGACCTTTCGTCTTCCAGGATGATAACTCAATTTGAAAATTATTTTAGTCAGGTTACTTGAATATATAACCAATGAACAAGTAACTTGACTATAATCTTGTTTAAATAGAGTTTTGATCCTGGAAGACGAAAGGTCACAAGGTGTGACCTTTCGTCTTCCAGGGTGATAACTCGATTTGAACATTATTTTAGTCAGGTTACTTGAATATATAACCAGTGTACAAGTAACTTGACTAATATATTGTTTAAATAGAGTTTTGATCCTGGAAGACGAAAGGTCACAAGGTGTGACCTTTCGTCTTCCAGGAAGATAACTCCGTTTGAACAATATTTTAGTCAGGTTACTTGAATATATAACCAATGAAGAAGTAACTTGACTAAAATATTGTTTAAATAGAGTTTTGATCCTGGAAGACGAAAGGTCACAAGGTGTGACCTTTCGTCTTCCAGGATGATAACTCAATTTGAAAATTATTTTAGTCAGGTTACTTGAATATATAACCAACGAACAAGTAACTAGACTAAAATATTGTTTAAATAGAGTTTTGATCCTGGAAGACGAAAGGTCACAAGGTGTGACCTTCGTCTTCCAGGCTGATAACTCCGTTTGAACAATATTTTAGTCAGGTTACTTGAATATATAACCAATGAAGAAGTAACTTGACTAAAATATTGTTTAAATAGAGTTTTGATCCTGGAAGACGAAAGGTCACAAGGTGTGACCTTTCGTCTTCCAGGATGATAACTCAATTTGAAAATTATTTTAGTCAGGTTACTTGAATATATAACCAATGAACAAGTAACTTGACTAAAATCTTGTTTAAATAGAGTTTTGATCCTGGAAGACGAAAGGTCACAAGGTTTGACCTTTCGTCTTCCAGGATGATAACTCCGTTTGAACAATATTTTAGTCAGGTTACTTGAATATATAACCAACGAACAAGTAACTTGACTAAAATATTGTTTGAATAGAGTTTTGATCCTGGAAGACGAAAGGTCACAAGGTTTGACCTTTCGTCTTCCAGGATGATAACTCCGTTTGAACAATATTTTAGTCAGGTTACTTGAATATATAACCAATGAAGAAGTAACTTGACTAAAATATTGTTTAAATAGAGTTTTGATCCTGGAAGACGAAAGGTCACAAGGTGTGACCTTTCGTCTTCAAGGATGATAACTCAATTTGAAAATTATTTTAGTCAGGTTACTTGAATATATAACCAATGAACAAGTAACTTGACTAAAATATTGTTTGAATAGAGTTTTGATCCTGGAAGACGAAAGGTCACAAGGTGCGACCTTTCGCCTTCCAGGATGATAACTCCATTTGAACATTATTTTAGTCAGGTTACTTGAATATATAACCAATGAACAAAGAACTTGACTAAAATATTGTTTAAATAGAGTTTTGATCCTGGAAGACGAAAGGTCACAAGGTGTGACCTTTCGTCTTCCAGAATGATAACTCAATTTGAAAATTATTTTAGTCAGGTTACTTGAATATATAACCAATGAACAAGTAACTTGACTAAAATCTTGTTTAAATAGAGTTTTGATCCTGGAAGACGAAAGGTCACAAGGTGTGACCTTTCGTCTTCCAGGATGATAACTCTGTTTGAACAATATTTTAGTCAGGTTACTTGAATATATAACCAATGAAGAAGTAACTTGACTAAAATATTGTTTAAATAGAGTTTTGATCCTGGAAGACGAAAGGTCACAAGGTGTGACCTTTCGTCTTCAAGGATGATAACTCAATTTGAAAATTATTTTAGTCAGGTTACTTGAATATATAACCAATGAACAAGTAACTTGACTAAAATATTGTTTAAATAGAGTTTTGATCCTGGAAGACGAAAGGTCACAAGGTGTGACCTTTCGTCTTCCAGGATGATAACTCCATTTGAACATTATTTTAGTCAGGTTACTTGAATATATAACCAATGAACAAATAACTTGAATAAAATATTGTTTAAATAGAGTTTTGATCCTGGAAGACGAAAGGTCACAAGGTGTGACCTTTCGTCTTCCAGGATCATAACTCAATTTGAAAATTATTTTAGTCAGGTTACTTGAATATATAACCAATGAACAAGTAACTTGACTAAAATCTTGTTTAATTAGAGTTTTGATCCTGGAAGACGAAAGGTCACAAGGTGTGACCTTTCGTCTTCCAGGGTGATAACTCGATTTGAACATTATTTTAGTCAGGTTACTTGAATATATAACCAATGAACAAGTAACTTGACTAAAATCTTGTTTAAATAGAGTTTTGATCCTGGAAGACGAAAGGTCACAAGGTGTGACCTTTCGTCTTCCAGGGTGATAACTCGATTGGAACATTATTTTAGTCAGGTTACTTGAATATATAACCAAAGAACAAGTAACTTGACTAAAATATTGTTTAAATAGAGTTTTGATCCTGGAAGACGAAAGGTCACAAGGTGCGACCTTTCGCCTTCCAGGATGATAACTCCATTTGAACATTATTTTAGTCAGGTTACTTGAATATATAACCAATGAACAAAGAACTTGACTAAAATATTGTTTAAATAGAGTTTTGATCCTGGAAGACGAAAGGTCACAAGGTGTGACCTTTCGTCTTCCAGAATGATAACTCAATTTGAAAATTATTTTAGTCAGGTTACTTGAATATATAACCAATGAACAAGTAACTTGACTAAAATCTTGTTTAAATAGAGTTTTGATCCTGGAAGACGAAAGGTCACAAGGTGTGACCTTTCGTCTTCCAGGATGATAACTCTGTTTGAACAATATTTTAGTCAGGTTACTTGAATATATAACCAATGAAGAAGTAACTTGACTAAAATATTGTTTAAATAGAGTTTTGATCCTGGAAGACGAAAGGTCACAAGGTGTGACCTTTCGTCTTCAAGGATGATAACTCAATTTGAAAATTATTTTAGTCAGGTTACTTGAATATATAACCAATGAACAAGTAACTTGACTAAAATATTGTTTAAATAGAGTTTTGATCCTGGAAGACGAAAGGTCACAAGGTGTGACCTTTCGTCTTCCAGGATGATAACTCCATTTGAACATTATTTTAGTCAGGTTACTTGAATATATAACCAATGAACAAATAACTTGAATAAAATATTGTTTAAATAGAGTTTTGATCCTGGAAGACGAAAGGTCACAAGGTGTGACCTTTCGTCTTCCAGGATCATAACTCAATTTGAAAATTATTTTAGTCAGGTTACTTGAATATATAACCAATGAACA
Organism: Medicago sativa; assembly: GCF_051527215.1. NCBI lineage: Eukaryota > Viridiplantae > Streptophyta > Magnoliopsida > Fabales > Fabaceae > Medicago > Medicago sativa. The sequence continues at coordinate 39,528,639 of NC_140751.1, forward strand.
AGTAACTTGACTAAAATCTTGTTTAATTAGAGTTTTGATCCTGGAAGACGAAAGGTCACAAGGTGTGACCTTTCGTCTTCCAGGGTGATAACTCGATTTGAACATTATTTTAGTCAGGTTACTTGAATATATAACCAATGAACAAGTAACTTGACTAAAATCTTGTTTAAATAGAGTTTTGATCCTGGAAGACGAAAGGTCACAAGGTGTGACCTTTCGTCTTCCAGGGTGATAACTCGATTGGAACATTATTTTAGTCAGGTTACTTGAATATATAACCAATGAACAAGTAACTTGACTAAAATATTGTTTAAATAGAGTTTTGATCCTGGAAGACGAAAGGTCACACCTCCATTTGAACATTATTTTAGTCAGGTTACTTGAATATATAACCAATGAACAAGTAACCTGACTAAAATCTTGTTTAAATAGAGTTTTGATCTTGGAAGACGAAAGGTCACAAGGTGTGACCTTTCGTCTTCCAGGACGATAACTCCATTTGAACATTATTTTAGTCAGGTTACTTGAATATATAACCAATGAACAAGTAACCTGAGTAAAATATTGTTTAAATAGAGTTTTGATCCTGGAAGACGAAAGGTCACAAGGTGTGACCTTTCGTCTTCCAGGATGATAACTCCTTTTGAACATTATTTTAGTCAGGTTACTTGAATATATAACCAATGAACAAGTAACTTGACTAAAATATTGTTTAAATAGAGTTTTGATCCTGGAAGACGAAAGGTCACAAGGTGTAACCTTTCGTCTTCCAGGATGATAACTCCGTTTGAACAATATTTTAGTCAGGTTACTTGAATATATAACCAATGAAGAAGTAACTTGACTAAAATATTGTTTAAATAGAGTTTTGATCCTGGAAGACGAAAGGTCACAAGGTGTGACCTTTCGTCTTCCAGGATGATAACTCAATTTGAAAATTATTTTAGTCAGGTTACTTGAATTTATAACGAATGAACAAGTAACTTGACTAAAATATTGTTTAAATAGAGTTTTGATCCTGGAAGACGAAAGGTCACAAGGTGTGACCTTTCGTCTTCCAGGATGATAACTCAATTTGAAAATTATTTTAGTCAGGTTACTTGAATATATAACCAATGAACAAGTAACTTGACTATAATCTTGTTTAAATAGAGTTTTGATCCTGGAAGACGAAAGGTCACAAGGTGTGACCTTTCGTCTTCCAGGGTGATAACTCGATTTGAACATTATTTTAGTCAGGTTACTTGAATATATAACCAATGTACAAGTAACTTGACTAATATATTGTTTAAATAGAGTTTTGATCCTGGAAGACGAAAGGTCACAAGGTGTGACCTTTCGTCTTCCAGGAAGATAACTCCGTTTGAACAATATTTTAGTCAGGTTACTTGAATATATAACCAATGAAGAAGTAACTTGACTAAAATATTGTTTAAATAGAGTTTTGATCCTGGAAGACGAAAGGTCACAAGGTGTGACCTTTCGTCTTCCAGGATGATAACTCAATTTGAAAATTATTTTAGTCAGGTTACTTGAATATATAACCAATGAACAAGTAACTTGACTAAAATATTGTTTAAATAGAGTTTTGATCCTGGAAGACGAAAGGTCACAAGGTGTGACCTTTCGTCTTCCAGGCTGATAACACCGTTTGAACAATATTTTAGTCAGGTTACTTGAATATATAACCAATGAAGAAGTAACTTGACTAAAATATTGTTTAAATAGAGTTTTGATCCTGGAAGACGAAAGGTCACAAGGTGTGACCTTTCGTCTTCCAGGATGATAACTCAATTTGAAAATTATTTTAGTCAGGTTACTTGAATATATAACCAATGAACAAGTAACTTGACTAAAATATTGTTTAAATAGAGTTTTGATCCTTGAAGACGAAAGGTCACAAGGTGTGACCTTTCGTCTTCCAGGATGATATCTCCGTTTGAACAATATTTTAGTCAGGTTACTTGAATATATAACCAATGAAGAAGTAACATGACTAAAATATTGTTTAAATAGAGTTTTGATCCTGGAAGACGAAAGGTCACAAGGTGTGACCTTTCGTCTTCCAGGATGATAACTCCATTTGAACATTATTTTAGTCAGGTTACTTGAATATATAACCAGTGAACAAGTAACCTGACTAAAATCTTGTTTAAATGGAGTTTTGATCCTGGAAGACGAAAGGTCACAAGGTGTGACCTTTCATCTTCCAGGACGATAACTCCATTTGAACATTATTTTAGTCAGGTTACTTGAATATATAACCAATGAACAAGTAACCTGACTAAAATATTGTTTAAATAGAGTTTTGATCCTGGAAGACGAAAGGTCACAAGGTGTGACCTTTCATCTTCCAGGACGATAACTCCATTTGAACATTATTTTAGTCAGGTTACTTGAATATATAACCAATGAACAAGTAACTTGACTAAAATATTGTTTAAATAGAGTTTTGATCCTGGAAGAGGAAAGGTCACAAGGTGTGACCTTTCGTCTTCCAGGATGATAACTCAATTTGAAAATTATTTTAGTCAGGTTACTTGAATATATAACCAATGAACAAGTAACTTGACTAAAATATTGTTTAAATAGAGTTTTGATCCTGGAAGACGAAAGGTCACAAGGCGTGACCTTTCGTCTTCCAGGATGATAACTCCGTTTGAACAATATATTAGTCAGGTTACTTGAATATATAACCAATGAAGAAGTAACATGACTAAAATATTGTTTAAATAGAGTTTTGATCCTGGAAGACGAAAGGTCACAAGGTGTGACCTTTCGTCTTCCAGGATGATAACTCCATTTGAACATTATTTTAGTCAGGTTACTTGAATATATAACCAATGAACAAGTAACCTGACTAAAATCTTGTTTAAATAGAGTTTTGATCCTGGAAGACGAAAGGTCACAAGGTGTGACCTTTCATCTTCCAGGACGATAACTCCATTTGAACATTATTTTAGTCAGGTTACTTGAATATATAACCAATGAACAAGTAACCTGACTAAAATATTGTTTAAATAGAGTTTTGATCCTGGAAGACGAAAGGTCACAAGGTGTGACCTTTCGTCTTCCAGGATGATAACTCCATTTGAACATTATTTTAGTCAGGTTACTTGAATATATAACCAATGAACAAGTAACTTGACTAAAATATTGTTTAAATAGAGTTTTGATCCTGGAAGACGAAAGGTCACAAGGTGTGACCTTTCGTCTTCCAGGATGATAACTCCGTTTGAACAATATTTTAGTCAGGTTACTTGAATATATAACCAATGAAGAAGTAACTTGACTAAAATATTGTTTAAATAGAGTTTTGATCCTGGAAGACGAAGGGTCACAAGGTGTGACCTTTCATCTTCCAGGACGATAACTCCATTTGAACATTATTTTAGTCAGGTTACTTGAATATATAACCAATGAACAAGTAACCTGACTAAAATATTGTTTAAATAGAGTTTTGATCCTGGAAGACGAAAGGTCACAAGGTGTGACCTTTCGTCTTCCAGGATGATAACTCCTTTTGAACATTATTTTAGTCAGGTTACTTGAATATATAACCAATGAACAAGTAACTTGACTAAAATATTGTTTAAATAGAGTTTTGATCCTGGAAGACGAAAGGTCACAAGGTGTGACCTTTCGTCTTCCAGGATGATAACTCCGTTTGAACAATATTTTAGTCAGGTTACTTGAATATATAACCAATGAAGAAGTAACTTGACTAAAATATTGTTTAAATAGAGTTTTGATCCTGGAAGACGAAAGGTCACACCTTGTGACCATTCGTCTTCCAGGATGATAACTCAATTTGAAAATTATTTTAGTCAGGTTACTTGAATTTATAACGAATGAAGAAGTAACTTGACTAAAATATTGTTTGAATAGAGTTTTGATCCTGGAAGACGAAAGGTCACAAGGTGTGACCTTTCGTCTTCCAGGATGATAACTCAATTTGAAAATTATTTTAGTCAGGTTACTTGAATATATAACCAATGAACAAGTAACTTGACTATAATCTTGTTTAAATAGAGTTTTGATCCTGGAAAACGAAAGGTCACAAGGTGTGACCTTTCGTCTTCCAGGGTGATAACTCGATTTGAACATTATTTTAGTCAGGTTACTTGAATATATAACCAATGTACAAGTAACTTGACTAATATATTGTTTAAATAGAGTTTTGATCCTGGAAGACGAAAGGTCACAAGGTGTGACCTTTCGTCTTCCAGGAAGATAACTCCGTTTGAACAATATTTTAGTCAGGTTACTTGAATATATAACCAATGAAGAAGTAACTTGACTAAAATATTGTTTAAATAGAGTTTTGATCCTGGAAGACGAAAGGTCACAAGGTGTGACCTTTCGTCTTCCAGGATGATAACTCAATTTGAAAATTATTTTAGTCAGGTTACTTGAATATATAACCAATGAACAAGTAACTTGACTAAAATATTGTTTAAATAGAGTTTTGATCCTGGAAGACGAAAGGTCACAAGGTGTGACCTTTCGTCTTCCAGGCTGATAACTCCGTTTGAACAATATTTTAGTCAGGTTACTTGAATATATAACCAATGAAGAAGTAACTTGACTAAAATATTGTTTAAATACAGTTTTGATCCTGGAAGACGAAAGGTCACAAGGTGTGACCTTTCGTCTTCCAGGATGATAACTCAATTTGAAAATTATTTTAGTCAGGTTACTTGAATATATAACCAATGAACAAGTAACTTGACTAAAATATTGTTTAAATAGAGTTTTGATCCTGGAAGACGAAAGGTCACAAGGTGTGACCTTTCGTCTTCCAGGATGATAACTCCATTTGAACATTATTTTAGTCAGGTTACTTGAATATATAACCAATGAACAAAGAACTTGACTAAAATATTGTTTAAATAGAGTTTTGATCCTGGAAGACGAAAGGTCACAAGGTGTGACCTTTCGTCTTCCAGAATGATAACTCAATTTGAAAATTATTTTAGTCAGTTTACTTGAATATATAACCAATGAACAAGTAACTTGACTAAAATATTGTTTAAATAGAGTTTTGATCCTGGAAGACGAAAGGTCACAAGGTGTGACCTTTCGTCTTCAAGGATGATAACTCAATTTGAAAATTATTTTAGTCAGGTTACTTGAATATATAACCAATGAACAAGTAACTTGACTAAAATATTGTTTAAATAGAGTTTTGATCCTGGAAGACGAAAGGTCACAAGGTGTGACCTTTCGTCTTCCAGGATGATAACTCCATTTGAACATTATTTTAGTCAGGTTACTTGAATATATAACCAATGAACAAGTAACTTGACTAAAATATTGTTTAAATAGAGTTTTGATCCTGGAAGACGAAATGTCACAAGGTGTGACCTTTCGTCTTCCAGGAAGATAACTCCGTTTGAACAATATTTTAGTCAGGTTACTTGAATATATAACCAATGAAGAAGTAACTTGACTAAAATATTGTTTAAATAGAGTTTTGATCCTGGAAGACGAAAGGTCACAAGGCGTGACCTTTCGTCTTCCAGGATGATAACTCAATTTGAAAATTATTTTAGTCAGGTTACTTGAATATATAACCAATGAACAAGTAACTTGACTAAAATATTGTTTAAATAGAGTTTTGATCCTGGAAGACGAAAGGTCACAAGGTGTGACCTTTCGTCTTCCAGGCTGATAACTCCGTTTGAACAATATTTTAGTCAGGTTACTTGAATATATAACCAATGAAGAAGTAACTTGACTAAAATATTGTTTAAATACAGTTTTGATCCTGGAAGACGAAAGGTCACAAGGTGTGACCTTTCGTCTTCTAGGATGATAACTCAATTTGAAAATTATTTTAGTCAGGTTACTTGAATATATAACCAATGAACAAGTAACTTGACTAAAATATTGTTTAAATAGAGTTTTGATCCTGGAAGACGAAAGGTCACAAGGTGTGACCTTTCGTCTTCCAGGCTGATAACTCCGTTTGAACAATATTTTAGTCAGGTTACTTGAATATATAACCAATGAAGAAGTAACTTGACTAAAATATTGTTTAAATACAGTTTTGATCCTGGAAGACGAAAGGTCACAAGGTGTGACCTTTCGTCTTCCAGGATGATAACTCAATTTGAAAATTATTTTAGTCAGGTTACTTGAATATATAACCAATGAACAAGTAACTTGACTAAAATATTGTTTAAATAGAGTTTTGATCCTGGAAGACGAAAGGTCACAAGGTGTGACCTTTCGTCTTCCAGGATGATAACTCCATTTGAACATTATTTTAGTCAGGTTACTTGAATATATAACCAATGAACAAAGAACTTGACTAAAATATTGTTTAAATAGAGTTTTGATCCTGGAAGACGAAAGGTCACAAGGTGTGACCTTTCGTCTTCCAGAATGATAACTCAATTTGAAAATTATTTTAGTCAGGTTACTTGAATATATAACCAATGAACAAGTAACTTGACTAAAATATTGTTTAAATAGAGTTTTGATCCTGGAAGACGAAAGGTCACAAGGTGTGACCTTTCGTCTTCAAGGATGATAACTCAATTTGAAAATTATTTTAGTCAGGTTACTTGAATATATAACCAATGAACAAGTAACTTGACTAAAATATTGTTTAAATAGAGTTTTGATCCTGGAAGACGAAAGGTCACAAGGTGTGACCTTTCGTCTTCCAGGATGATAACTCCATTTGAACATTATTTTAGTCAGGTTACTTGAATATATAACCAATGAACAAATAACTTGACTAAAATATTGTTTAAATAGAGTTTTGATCCTGGAAGACGAAAGGTCACAAGGTGTGACCTTTCGTCTTCCAGGATGATAACTCAATTTGAAAATTATTTTAGTCAGGTTACTTGAATATATAACCAATGAACAAGTAACTTGACTAAAATCTTGTTTAAATAGAGTTTTGATCCTGGAAGACGAAAGGTCACAAGGTATGACCTTTCGTCTTCCAGGGTGATAACTCGATTTGAACATTATTTTAGTCAGGTTACTTGAATATATAACCAATGAACAAGTAACTTGACTAAAATCTTGTTTAAATAGAGTTTTGATCCTGGAAGACGAAAGGTCACAAGGTGTGACCTTTCGTCTTCCAGGGTGATAACTCGATTTGAACATTATTTTAGTCAGGTTACTTGAATATATAACCAATGAACAAGTAACCTGACTAAAATCTTGTTTAAATAGAGTTTTGATCCTGGAAGACGAAAGGTCACAAGGTGTGACCTTTCGTCTTCCAGGACGATAACTCCATTTGAACATTATTTTAGTCAGGTTACTTGAATATATAACCAATGAACAAGTAACCTGACTAAAATATTGTTGAAATAGAGTTTTGATCCTGGAAGACGAAAGGTCACAAGGTGTGACCTTTCGTCTTCCAGGATGATAACTCCTTTTGAACATTATTTTAGTCAGGTTACTTGAATATATAACCAATGAACAAAGAACTTGACTAAAATATTGTTTAAATAGAGTTTTGATCCTGGAAGACGAAAGGTCACAAGGTGTGACCTTTCGTCTTCCAGAATGATAACTCAATTTGAAAATTATTTTAGTCAGGTTACTTGAATATATAACCAATGAACAAGTAACTTGACTAAAATATTGTTTAAATAGAGTTTTGATCCTGGAAGACGAAAGGTCACAAGGTGTGACCTTTCGTCTTCAAGGATGATAACTCAATTTGAAAATTATTTTAGTCAGGTTACTTGAATATATAACCAATGAACAAGTAACTTGACTAAAATATTGTTTAAATAGAGTTTTGATCCTGGAAGACGAAAGGTCACAAGGTGTGACCTTTCGTCTTCCAGGATGATAACTCCATTTGAACATTATTTTAGTCAGGTTACTTGAATATATAACCAATGAACAAGTAACTTGACTAAAATATTGTTTAAATAGAGTTTTGATCCTGGAAGACGAAATGTCACAAGGTGTGACCTTTCGTCTTCCAGGAAGATAACTCCGTTTGAACAATATTTTAGTCAGGTTACTTGAATATATAACCAATGAAGAAGTAACTTGACTAAAATATTGTTTAAATAGAGTTTTGATCCTGGAAGACGAAAGGTCACAAGGCGTGACCTTTCGTCTTCCAGGATGATAACTCAATTTGAAAATTATTTTAGTCAGGTTACTTGAATATATAACCAATGAACAAGTAACTTGACTAAACTATTGTTTAAATAGAGTTTTGATCCTGGAAGACGAAAGGTCATAAGGTGTGACCTTTCGTCTTCCAGGCTGATAACTCCGTTTGAACAATATTTTAGTCAGGTTACTTGAATATATAACCAATGAAGAAGTAACTTGACTAAAATATTGTTTAAATACAGTTTTGATCCTGGAAGACGAAAGGTCACAAGGTGTGACCTTTCGTCTTCCAGGATGATAACTCAATTTGAAAATTATTTTAGTCAGGTTACTTGAATATATAACCAATGAACAAGTAACTTGACTAAAATATTGTTTAAATAGAGTTTTGATCCTGGAAGACGAAAGGTCACAAGGTGTGACCTTTCGTCTTCCAGGATGATAACTCCATTTGAACATTATTTTAGTCAGGTTACTTGAATATATAACCAATGAACAAAGAACGTGACTAAAATATTGTTTAAATAGAGTTTTGATCCTGGAAGACGAAAGGTCACAAGGTGTGACCTTTCGTCTTCCAGAATGATAACTCAATTTGAAAATTATTTTAGTCAGGTTACTTGAATATATAACCAATGAACAAGTAACTTGACTAAAATATTGTTTAAATAGAGTTTTGATCCTGGAAGACGAAAGGTCACAAGGTGTGACCTTTCGTCTTCAAGGATGATAACTCAATTTGAAAATTATTTTAGTCAGGTTACTTGAATATATAACCAATGAACAAGTAACTTGACTAAAATATTGTTTAAATAGAGTTTTGATCCTGGAAGACGAAAGGTCACAAGGTGTGACCTTTCGTCTTCAAGGATGATAACTCAATTTGAAAATTATTTTAGTCAGGTTACTTGAATATATAACCAATGAACAAGTAACTTGACTAAAATATTGTTTAAATAGAGTTTTGATCCTGGAAGACGAAAGGTCACAAGGTGTGACCTTTCGTCTTCCAGGATGATAACTCCATTTGAACATTATTTTAGTCAGGTTACTTGAATATATAACCAATGAACAAATAACTTGACTAAAATATTGTTTAAATAGAGTTTTGATCCTGGAAGACGAAAGGTCACAAGGTGTGACCTTTCGTCTTCCAGGATGATAACTCAATTTGAAAATTATTTTAGTCAGGTTACTTGAATATATAACCAATGAACAAGTAACTTGACTAAAATATTGTTTAAATAGAGTTTTGATCCTGGAAGACGAAAGGTCACAAGGTGTGACCTTTCGTCTTCCAGGCTGATAACTCCGTTTGAACAATATTTTAGTCAGGTTACTTGAATATATAACCAATGAAGAAGTAACTTGACTAAAATATTGTTTAAATACAGTTTTGATCCTGGAAGACGAAAGGTCACAAGGTGTGACCTTTCGTCTTCCAGGATGATAACTCAATTTGAAAATTATTTTAGTCAGGTTACTTGAATATATAACCAATGAACAAGTAACTTGACTAAAATCTTGTTTAAATAGAGTTTTGATCCTGGAAGACGAAAGGTCACAAGGTATGACCTTTCGTCTTCCAGGGTGATAACTCGATTTGAACATTATTTTAGTCAGGTTACTTGAATATATAACCAATGAACAAGTAACTTGACTAAAATCTTGTTTAAATAGAGTTTTGATCCTGGAAGACGAAAGGTCACAAGGTGTGACCTTTCGTCTTCCAGAATGATAACTCAATTTGAAAATTATTTTAGTCAGGTTACTTGAATATATAACCAATGAACAAGTAACCTGACTAAAATATTGTTTAAATAGAGTTTTGATCCTGGAAGACGAAAGGTCACAAGGTGTGACCTTTCGTCTTCAAGGATGATAACTCAATTTGAAAATTATTTTAGTCAGGTTACTTGAATATATAACCAATGAACAAGTAACTTGACTAAAATATTGTTTAAATAGAGTTTTGATCCTGGAAGACGAAAGGTCACAAGGTGTGACCTTTCGTCTTCCAGGATGATAACTCCATTTGAACATTATTTTAGTCAGGTTACTTGAATATATAACCAATGAACAAGTAACTTGACTAAAATATTGTTTAAATAGAGTTTTGATCCTGGAAGACGAAATGTCACAAGGTGTGACCTTTCGTCTTCCAGGAAGATAACTCCGTTTGAACAATATTTTAGTCAGGTTACTTGAATATATAACCAATGAAGAAGTAACTTGACTAAAATATTGTTTAAATAGAGTTTTGATCCTGGAAGACGAAAGGTCACAAGGCGTGACCTTTCGTCTTCCAGGATGATAACTCAATTTGAAAATTATTTTAGTCAGGTTACTTGAATATATAACCAATGAACAAGTAACTTGACTAAAATATTGTTTAAATAGAGTTTTGATCCTGGAAGACGAAAGGTCACAAGGTGTGACCTTTCGTCTTCCAGGTTGATAACTCCGTTTGAACAATATTTTAGTCAGGTTACTTGAATATATAACCAATGAAGAAGTAACTTGACTAAAATATTGTTTAAATACAGTTTTGATCCTGGAAGACGAAAGGTCACAAGGTGTGACCTTTCGTCTTCCAGGATGATAACTCAATTTGAAAATTATTTTAGTCAGGTTACTTGAATATATAACCAATGAACAAGTAACTTGACTAAAATATTGTTTAAATAGAGTTTTGATCCTGGAAGACGAAAGGTCACAAGGTGTGACCTTTCGTCTTCCAGGCTGATAACTCCGTTTGAACAATATTTTAGTCAGGTTACTTGAATATATAACCAATGAAGAAGTAACTTGACTAAAATATTGTTTAAATACGGTTTTGATCCTGGAAGACGAAAGGTCACAAGGTGTGACCTTTCGTCTTCCAGGATGATAACTCAATTTGAAAATTATTTTAGTCAGGTTACTTGAATATATAACCAATGAACAAGTAACTTGACTAAAATATTGTTTAAATAGAGTTTTGATCCTGGAAGACGAAAGGTCACAAGGTGTGACCTTTCGTCTTCCAGGATGATAACTCCATTTGAACATTATTTTAGTCAGGTTACTTGAATATATAACCAATGAACAAAGAACGTGACTAAAATATTGTTTAAATAGAGTTTTGATCCTGGAAGACGAAAGGTCACAAGGTGTGACCTTTCGTCTTCCAGAATGATAACTCAATTTGAAAATTATTTTAGTCAGGTTACTTGAATATATAACCAATGAACAAGTAACTTGACTAAAATATTGTTTAAATAGAGTTTTGATCCTGGAAGACGAAAGGTCACAAGGTGTGACCTTTCGTCTTCCAGGATGATAACTCCATTTGAACATTATTTTAGTCAGGTTACTTGAATATATAACCAATGAAGAAGTAACTTGACTAAAATATTGTTTAAATACAGTTTTGATCCTGGAAGACGAAAGGTCACAAGGTGTGACCTTTCGTCTTCCAGGATGATAACTCAATTTGAAAATTATTTTAGTCAGGTTACTTGAATATATAACCAATGAACAAGTAACTTGACTAAAATATTGTTTAAATAGAGTTTTGATCCTGGAAGACGAAAGGTCACAAGGTGTGACCTTTCGTCTTCCAGGCTGATAACTCCGTTTGAACAATATTTTAGTCAGGTTACTTGAATATATAACCAATGAAGAAGTAACTTGACTAAAATATTGTTTAAATACGGTTTTGATCCTGGAAGACGAAAGGTCACAAGGTGTGACCTTTCGTCTTCCAGGATGATAACTCAATTTGAAAATTATTTTAGTCAGGTTACTTGAATATATAACCAATGAACAAGTAACTTGACTAAAATATTGTTTAAATAGAGTTTTGATCCTGGAAGACGAAAGGTCACAAGGTGTGACCTTTCGTCTTCCAGGATGATAACTCCATTTGAACATTATTTTAGTCAGGTTACTTGAATATATAACCAATGAACAAAGAACGTGACTAAAATATTGTTTAAATAGAGTTTTGATCCTGGAAGACGAAAGGTCACAAGGTGTGACCTTTCGTCTTCCAGAATGATAACTCAATTTGAAAATTATTTTAGTCAGGTTACTTGAATATATAACCAATGAACAAGTAACTTGACTAAAATATTGTTTAAATAGAGTTTTGATCCTGGAAGACGAAAGGTCACAAGGTGTGACCTTTCGTCTTCCAGGATGATAACTCCATTTGAACATTATTTTAGTCAGGTTACTTGAATATATAACCAATGAACAAATAACTTGACTAAAATATTGTTTAAATAGAGTTTTGATCCTGGAAGACGAAAGGTCACAAGGTGTGACCTTTCGTCTTCCAGGATGATAACTCAATTTGAAAATTATTTTAGTCAGGTTACTTGAATATATAACCAATGAACAAGTAACTTGACTAAAATATTGTTTATATAGAGTTTTGATCCTGGAAGACGAAAGGTCACAAGGTGTGACCTTTCGTCTTCCAGGCTGATAACTCCGTTTGAACAATATTTTAGTCAGGTTACTTGAATATATAACCAATGAAGAAGTAACTTGACTAAAATATTGTTTAAATACAGTTTTGATCCTGGAAGACGAAAGGTCACAAGGTGTGACCTTTCGTCTTCCAGGATGATAACTCAATTTGAAAATTATTTTAGTCAGGTTACTTGAATATATAACCAATGAACAAGTAACTTGACTAAAATATTGTTTAAATAGAGTTTTGATCCTGGAAGACGAAAGGTCACAAGGTGTGACCTTTCGTCTTCCAGGATGATAACTCCATTTGAACATTATTTTAGTCAGGTTACTTGAATATATAACCAATGAACAAAGAACTTGACTAAAATATTGTTTAAATAGAGTTTTGATCCTGGAAGACGAAAGGTCACAAGGTGTGACCTTTCGTCTTCCAGAATGATAACTCAATTTGAAAATTATTTTAGTCAGGTTACTTGAATATATAACCAATGAACAAGTAACTTGACTAAAATATTGTTTAAATAGAGTTTTGATCCTGGAAGACGAAAGGTCACAAGGTGTGACCTTTCGTCTTCAAGGATGATAACTCAATTTGAAAATTATTTTAGTCAGGTTACTTGAATATATAACCAATGAACAAGTAACGTGACTAAAATATTGTTTAAATAGAGTTTTGATCCTGGAAGACGAAAGGTCACAAGGTGTGACCTTTCGTCTTCCAGGATGATAACTCCATTTGAACATTATTTTAGTCAGGTTACTTGAATATATAACCAATGAACAAATAACTTGACTAAAATATTGTTTAAATAGAGTTTTGATCCTGGAAGACGAAAGGTCACAAGGTGTGACCTTTCGTCTTCCAGGATGATAACTCAATTTGAAAATTATTTTAGTCAGGTTACTTGAATATATAACCAATGAACAAGTAACTTGACTAAAATATTGTTTAAATAGAGTTTTGATCCTGGAAGACGAAAGGTCACAAGGTGTGACCTTTCGTCTTCCAGGATGATAACTCCATTTGAACATTATTTTAGTCAGGTTACTTGAATATATAACCAATGAACAAAGAACGTGACTAAAATATTGTTTAAATAGAGTTTTGATCCTGGAAGACGAAAGGTCACAAGGTGTGACCTTTCGTCTTCCAGAATGATAACTCAATTTGAAAATTATTTTAGTCAGGTTACTTGAATATATAACCAATGAACAAGTAACTTGACTAAAATATTGTTTAAATAGAGTTTTGATCCTGGAAGACGAAAGGTCACAAGGTGTGACCTTTCGTCTTCCAGGATGATAACTCCATTTGAACATTATTTTAGTCAGGTTACTTGAATATATAACCAATGAACAAATAACTTGACTAAAATATTGTTTAAATAGAGTTTTGATCCTGGAAGACGAAAGGTCACAAGGTGTGACCTTTCGTCTTCCAGGATGATAACTCAATTTGAAAATTATTTTAGTCAGGTTACTTGAATATATAACCAATGAACAAGTAACTTGACTAAAATATTGTTTAAATAGAGTTTTGATCCTGGAAGACGAAAGGTCACAAGGTGTGACCTTTCGTCTTCCAGGCTGATAACTCCGTTTGAACAATATTTTAGTCAGGTTACTTGAATATATAACCAATGAAGAAGTAACTTGACTAAAATATTGTTTAAATACAGTTTTGATCCTGGAAGACGAAAGGTCACAAGGTGTGACCTTTCGTCTTCCAGGATGATAACTCAATTTGAAAATTATTTTAGTCAGGTTACTTGAATATATAACCAATGAACAAGTAACTTGACTAAAATATTGTTTAAATAGAGTTTTGATCCTGGAAGACGAAAGGTCACAAGGTGTGACCTTTCGTCTTCCAGGATGATAACTCCATTTGAACATTATTTTAGTCAGGTTACTTGAATATATAACCAATGAACAAAGAACTTGACTAAAATATTGTTTAAATAGAGTTTTGATCCTGGAAGACGAAAGGTCACAAGGTGTGACCTTTCGTCTTCCAGAATGATAACTCAATTTGAAAATTATTTTAGTCAGGTTACTTGAATATATAACCAATGAACAAGTAACTTGACTAAAATATTGTTTAAATAGAGTTTTGATCCTGGAAGACGAAAGGTCACAAGGTGTGACCTTTCGTCTTCAAGGATGATAACTCAATTTGAAAATTATTTTAGTCAGGTTACTTGAATATATAACCAATGAACAAGTAACGTGACTAAAATATTGTTTAAATAGAGTTTTGATCCTGGAAGACGAAAGGTCACAAGGTGTGACCTTTCATCTTCCAGGATGATAACTCCATTTGAACATTATTTTAGTCAGGTTACTTGAATATATAACCAATGAACAAATAACTTGACTAAAATATTGTTTAAATAGAGTTTTGATCCTGGAAGACGAAAGGTCACAAGGTGTGACCTTTCGTCTTCCAGGATGATAACTCAATTTGAAAATTATTTTAGTCAGGTTACTTGAATATATAACCAATGAACAAGTAACTTGACTAAAATCTTGTTTAAATAGAGTTTTGATCCTGGAAGACGAAAGGTCACAAGGTGTGACCTTTCGTCTTCCAGGATGATAACTCCATTTGAACATTATTTTAGTCAGGTTACTTGAAGATATAACCAATGAACAAAGAACGTGACTAAAATATTGTTTAAATAGAGTTTTGATCCTGGAAGACGAAAGGTCACAAGGTGTGACCTTTCGTCTTCCAGAATGATAACTCAATTTGAAAATTATTTTAGTCAGGTTACTTGAATATATAACCAATGAACAAGTAACTTGACTAAAATATTGTTTAAATAGAGTTTTGATCCTGGAAGACGAAAGGTCACAAGGTGTGACCTTTCGTCTTCAAGGATGATAACTCAATTTGAAAATTATTTTAGTCAGGTTACTTGAATATATAACCAATGAACAAGTAACTTGACTAAAATATTGTTTAAATAGAGTTTTGATCCTGGAAGACGAAAGGTCACAAGGTGTGACCTTTCGTCTTCCAGGATGATAACTCCATTTGAACATTATTTTAGTCAGGTTACTTGAATATATAACCAATGAACAAATAACTTGACTAAAATATTGTTTAAATAGAGTTTTGATCCTGGAAGACGAAAGGTCACAAGGTGTGACCTTTCGTCTTCCAGGATGATAACTCAATTTGAAAATTATTTTAGTCAGGTTACTTGAATATATAACCAATGAACAAGTAACTTGACTAAAATATTGTTTAAATAGAGTTTTGATCCTGGAAGACGAAAGGTCACAAGGTGTGACCTTTCGTCTTCCAGGATGATAACTCCATTTGAACATTATTTTAGTCAGGTTACTTGAATATATAACCAATGAACAAAGAACTTGACTAAAATATTGTTTAAATAGAGTTTTGATCCTGGAAGACGAAAGGTCACAAGGTGTGACCTTTCGTCTTCCAGAATGATAACTCAATTTGAAAATTATTTTAGTCAGGTTACTTGAATATATAACCAATGAACAAGTAACTTGACTAAAATATTGTTTAAATAGAGTTTTGATCCTGGAAGACGAAAGGTCACAAGGTGTGACCTTTCGTCTTCAAGGATGATAACTCAATTTGAAAATTATTTTAGTCAGGTTACTTGAATATATAACCAATGAACAAGTAACGTGACTAAAATATTGTTTAAATAGAGTTTTGATCCTGGAAGACGAAAGGTCACAAGGTGTGACCTTTCGTCTTCCAGGATGATAACTCCATTTGAACATTATTTTAGTCAGGTTACTTGAATATATAACCAATGAACAAATAACTTGACTAAAATATTGTTTAAATAGAGTTTTGATCCTGGAAGACGAAAGGTCACAAGGTGTGACCTTTCGTCTTCCAGGATGATAACTTAATTTGAAAATTATTTTAGTCAGGTTACTTGAATATATAACCAATGAACAAGTAACTTGACTAAAATCTTGTTTAAATAGAGTTTTGATCCTGGAAGACGAAAGGTCACAAGGTATGACCTTTCGTCTTCCAGTGTGATAACTCGATTTGAACATTATTTTAGTCAGGTTACTTGAATATATAACGAATGAACAAGTAACTTGACTAAAATCTTGTTTAAATAGAGTTTTGATCCTGGAAGACGAAAGGTCACAAGGTGTGACCTTTCGTCTTCCAGGGTGATAACTCGATTTGAACATTATTTTAGTCAGGTTACTTGAATATATAACCAATGAACAAGTAACCTGACTAAACTCTTGTTTAAATAGAGTTTTGATCCTGGAAGACGAAAGGTCACAAGGTGTGACCTTTCGTCTTCCAGGACGATAACTCCATTTGAACATTATTTTAGTCAGGTTACTTGAATATATAACCAATGAACAAGTAACCTGACTAAAATATTGTTGAAATAGAGTTTTGATCCTGGAAGACGAAAGGTCACAAGGTGTGACCTTTCGTCTTCCAGGATGATAACTCCTTTTGAACATTATTTTAGTCAGGTTACTTGAATATATAACCAATGAACAAGTAACTTGACTAAAATATTGTTTAAATAGAGTTTTGATCCTGGAAGACGAAAGGTCACAAGGTGTGACCTTTCGTCTTCCAGGATGATAACTCCGTTTGAACAATATTTTAGTCAGGTTACTTGAATATATAACCAATGAAGAAGTAACTTGACTAAAATATTGTTAAAATAGAGTTTTGATCCTGGAAGACGAAAGGTCACAAGGTGTGACCTTTCGTCTTCCAGGATGATAACTCAATTTGAAAATTATTTTAGTCAGGTTACTTGAATTTATAACGAATGAACAAGTAACTTGACTAAAATATTGTTTAAATAGAGTTTTGATCCTGGAAGATGAAAGGTCACAAGGTGTGACCTTTCTTCTTCCAGGATGATAACTCAATTTGAAAATTATTTTAGTCAGGTTACTTGAATATATAACCAATGAACAAGTAACTTGACTATAATCTTGTTTAAATAGAGTTTTGATCCTGGAAGACGAAAGGTCACAAGGTGTGACCTTTCGTCTTCCAGGGTGATAACTCGATTTGAACATTATTTTAGTCAGGTTACTTGAATATATAACCAATGTACAAGTAACTTGACTAATATATTGTTTAAATAGAGTTTTGATCCTGGAAGACGAAAGGTCACAAGGTGTGACCTTTCGTCTTCCAGGAAGATAACTCCGTTTGAACAATATTTTAGTCAGGTTACTTGAATATATAACCAATGAAGAAGTAACTTGACTAAAATATTGTTTAAATAGAGTTTTGATCCTGGAAGACGAAAGGTCACAAGGTGTGACCTTTCGTCTTCCAGGATGATAACTCAATTTGAAAATTATTTTAGTCAGGTTACTTGAATATATAACCAATGAACAAGTAACTTGACTAAAATATTGTTTAAATAGAGTTTTGATCCTGGAAGACGAAAGGTCACAAGGTGTGACCTTTCGTCTTCCAGGCTGATAACTCCGTTTGAACAATATTTTAGTCAGGTTACTTGAATATATAACCAATGAAGAAGTAACTTGACTAAAATATTGTTTAAATAGAGTTTTGATCCTGGAAGACGAAAGGTCACAAGGTGTGACCTTTCGTCTTCCAGGATGATAACTCAATTTGAAAATTATTTTAGTCAGGTTACTTGAATATATAACCAATGAACAAGTAACTTGACTAAAATATTGTTTAAATAGAGTTTTGATCCTGGAAGACGAAAGGTCACAAGGTGTGACCTTTCGTCTTCCAGGATGATAACTCCGTTTGAACAATATTTTAGTCAGGTTACTTGAATATATAACCAATGAACAAGTAACTTGACTAAAATATTGTTTAAATAGAGTTTTGATCCTGGAAGACGAAAGGTCACAAGGTGTGACCTTTCGTCTTCCAGGATGATAACTCCATTTGAACATTATTTTAGTCAGGTTACTTGAATATATAACCAATGAACAAAGAACTTGACTAAAATATTGTTTAAATAGAGTTTTGATCCTGGAAGACGAAAGGTCACAAGGTGTGACCTTTCGTCTTCCAGAATGATAACTCAATTTGAAAATTATTTTAGTCAGGTTACTTGAATATATAACCAATGAACAAGTAACTTGACTAAAATATTGTTTAAATAGAGTTTTGATCCTGGAAGACGAAAGGTCACAAGGTGTGACCTTTCGTCTTCAAGGATGATAACCCAATTTGAAAATTATTTTAGTCAGGTTACTTGAATATATAACCAATGAACAAGTAACTTGACTAAAATATTGTTTAAATAGAGTTTTGATCCTGGAAGACGAAAGGTCACAAGGTGTGACCTTTCGTCTTCCAGGATGACAACTCCATTTGAACATTATTTTAGTCAGGTTACTTGAATATATAACCAATGAACAAATAACTTGACTAAAATATTGTTTAAATAGAGTTTTGATCCTGGAAGACGAAAGGTCACAAGGTGTGACCTTTCGTCTTCCAGGATGATAACTCAATTTGAAAATTATTTTAGTCAGGTTACTTGAATATATAACCAATGAACAAGTAACTTGACTAAAATCTTGTTTAAATAGAGTTTTGATCCTGGAAGACGAAAGGTCACAAGGTATGACCTTTCGTCTTCCAGGGTGATAACTCGATTTGAACATTATTTTAGTCAGGTTACTTGAATATATAACCAATGAACAAGTAACTTGACTAAAATCTTGTTTAAATAGAGTTTTGATCCTGGAAGACGAAAGGTCACAAGGTGTGACCTTTCGTCTTCCAGGACGATAACTCCATTTGAACATTATTTTAGTCAGGTTACTTGAATATATAACCAATGAACAAGTAACCTGACTAAAATATTGTTGAAATAGAGTTTTGATCCTGGAAGACGAAAGGTCACAAGGTGTGACCTTTCGTCTTCCAGGATGATAACTCCTTTTGAACATTATTTTAGTCAGGTTACTTGAATATATAACCAATGAACAAGTAACTTGACTAAAATATTGTTTAAATAGAGTTTTGATCCTGGAAGACGAAAGGTCACAAGGTGTGACCTTTCGTCTTCCAGGATGATAACTCCGTTTGAACAATATTTTAGTCAGGTTACTTGAATATATAACCAATGAAGAAGTAACTTGACTAAAATATTGTTAAAATAGAGTTTTGATCCTGGAAGACGAAAGGTCACAAGGTGTGACCTTTCGTCTTCCAGGATGATAACTCAATTTGAAAATTATTTTAGTCAGGTTACTTGAATATATAACCAATGAACAAGTAACTTGACTAAAATCTTGTTTAAATAGAGTTTTGATCCTGGAAGACGAAAGGTCACAAGGTATGACCTTTCGTCTTCCAGTGTGATAACTCGATTTGAACATTATTTTAGTCAGGTTACTTGAATATATAACGAATGAACAAGTAACTTGACTAAAATCTTGTTTAAATAGAGTTTTGATCCTGGAAGACGAAAGGTCACAAGGTGTGACCTTTCGTCTTCCAGGGTGATAACTCGATTTGAACATTATTTTAGTCAGGTTACTTGAATATATAACCAATGAACAAGTAACCTGACTAAAATCTTGTTTAAATAGAGTTTTGATCCTGGAAGACGAAAGGTCACAAGGTGTGACCTTTCGTCTTCCAGGACGATAACTCCATTTGAACATTATTTTAGTCAGGTTACTTGAATATATAACCAATGAACAAGTAACCTGACTAAAATATTGTTGAAATAGAGTTTTGATCCTGGAAGACGAAAGGTCACAAGGTGTGACCTTTCGTCTTCCAGGATGATAACTCCTTTTGAACATTATTTTAGTCAGGTTACTTGAATATATAACCAATGAACAAGTAACTTGACTAAAATATTGTTTAAATAAAGTTTTGATCCTGGAAGACGAAAGGTCACAAGGTGTGACCTTTCGTCTTCCAGGATGATAACTCCGTTTGAACAATATTTTAGTCAGGTTACTTGAATATATAACCAATGAAGAAGTAACTTGACTAAAATATTGTTAAAATAGAGTTTTGATCCTGGAAGACGAAAGGTCACAAGGTGTGACCTTTCGTCTTCCAGGATGATAACTCAATTTGAAAATTATTTTAGTCAGGTTACTTGAATTTATAACGAATGAACAAGTAACTTGACTAAAATATTGTTTAAATAGAGTTTTGATCCTGGAAGATGAAAGGTCACAAGGTGTGACCTTTCTTCTTCCAGGATGATAACTCAATTTGAAAATTATTTTAGTCAGGTTACTTGAATATATAACCAATGAACAAGTAACTTGACTATAATCTTGTTTAAATAGAGTTTTGATCCTGGAAGACGAAAGGTCACAAGGTGTGACCTTTCGTCTTCCAGGGTGATAACTCGATTTGAACATTATTTTAGTCAGGTTACTTGAATATATAACCAATGTACAAGTAACTTGACTAATATATTGTTTAAATAGAGTTTTGATCCTGGAAGACGAAAGGTCACAAGGTGTGACCTTTCGTCTTCCAGGAAGATAACTCCGTTTGAACAATATTTTAGTCAGGTTACTTGAATATATAACCAATGAAGAAGTAACTTGACTAAAATATTGTTTAAATAGAGTTTTGATCCTGGAAGACGAAAGGTCACAAGGTGTGACCTTTCGTCTTCCAGGATGATAACTCAATTTGAAAATTATTTTAGTCAGGTTACTTGAATATATAACCAATGAACAAGTAACTTGACTAAAATATTGTTTAAATAGAGTTTTGATCCTGTGACCTTTCGTCTTCCAGGCTGATAACTCCGTTTGAACAATATTTTAGTCAGGTTACTTGAATATATAACCAATGAAGAAGTAACTTGACTAAAATATTGTTTAAATAGAGTTTTGATCCTGGAAGACGAAAGGTCACAAGGTGTGACCTTTCGTCTTCCAGGATGATAACTCAATTTGAAAATTATTTTAGTCAGGTTACTTGAATATATAACCAATGAACAAGTAACTTGACTAAAATATTGTTTAAATAGAGTTTTGATCCTGGAAGACGAAAGGTCACAAGGTCTGACCTTTCGTCTTCCAGGATGATAACTCCGTTTGAACAATATTTTAGTCAGGTTACTTGAATATATAACCAATGAACAAGTAACTTGACTAAAATATTGTTTAAATAGAGTTTTGATCCTGGAAGACGAAAGGTCACAAGGTGTGACCTTTCGTCTTCCAGGATGATAACTCCATTTGAACATTATTTTAGTCAGGTTACTTGAATATATAACCAATGAACAAAGAACTTGACTAAAATATTGTTTAAATAGAGTTTTGATCCTGGAAGACGAAAGGTCACAAGGTGTGACCTTTCGTCTTCCAGAATGATAACTCAATTTGAAAATTATTTTAGTCAGGTTACTTGAATATATAACCAATGAACAAGTAACTTGACTAAAATATTGTTTAAATAGAGTTTTGATCCTGGAAGACGAAAGGTCACAAGGTGTGACCTTTCGTCTTCAAGGATGATAACCCAATTTGAAAATTATTTTAGTCAGGTTACTTGAATATATAACCAATGAACAAGTAACTTGACTAAAATATTGTTTAAATAGAGTTTTGATCCTGGAAGACGAAAGGTCACAAGGTGTGACCTTTCGTCTTCCAGGATGATAACTCCATTTGAACATTATTTTAGTCAGGTTACTTGAATATATAACCAATGAACAAATAACTTGACTAAAATATTGTTTAAATAGAGTTTTGATCCTGGAAGACGAAAGGTCACAAGGTGTGACCTTTCGTCTTCCAGGATGATAACTCAATTTGAAAATTATTTTAGTCAGGTTACTTGAATATATAACCAATGAACAAGTAACTTGACTAAAATCTTGTTTAAATAGAGTTTTGATCCTGGAAGACGAAAGGTCACAAGGTATGACCTTTCGTCTTCCAGGGTGATAACTCGATTTGAACATTATTTTAGTCAGGTTACTTGAATATATAACCAATGAACAAGTAACTTGACTAAAATCTTGTTTAAATAGAGTTTTGATCCTGGAAGACGAAAGGTCACAAGGTGTGACCTTTCGTGTTCCAGGGTGATAACTCGATTTGAACATTATTTTAGTCAGGTTACTTGAATATATAACCAATGAACAAGTAACTTGACTAAAATATTGTTTAAATAGAGTTTTGATCCTGGAAGACGAAAGGTCACAAGGTGTGACCTTTCGTCTTCCAGGATGATAACTCCGTTTGAACATTATTTTAGTCAGGTTACTTGAATATATAACCAATGAACAACTAACCTGACTAAAATCTTGTTTAAATAGAGTTTTGATCCTGGAAGACGAAAGGTCACAAGGTGTGACCTTTCGTCTTCCAGGATGATAACTCCATTTGAACATTATTTTAGTCAGGTTACTTGAATATATAACCAATGAACAAGTAACCTGACTAAAATCTTGTTTAAATAGAGTTTTGATCCTGGAAGACGAAAGGTCACAAGGTGTGACCTTTCATCTTCCAGGACGATAACTCCATTTGAACATTATTTTAGTCAGGTTACTTGAATATATAACCAATGAACAAGTAACCTGACTAAAATATTGTTTAAATAGAGTTTTGATCCTGGAAGACGAAAGGTCACAAGGTGTGACCTTTCGTCTTCCAGGATGATAACTTCATTTGAACATTATTTTAGTCAGGTTACTCGAATATATAACCAATGAACAAGTAACTTGACTAAAATATTGTTTAAATAGAGTTTTGATCCTGGAAGACGAAAGGTCACAAGGTGTGACCTTTCGTCTTCCAGGATGATAACTCCATTTGAACATTATTTTAGTCAGGTTACTTGAATATATAACCAATGAACAAAGAACTTGACTAAAATATTGTTTAAATAGAGTTTTGATCCTGGAAGACGAAAGGTCACAAGGTGTGACCTTTCGTCTTCCAGAATGATAACTCAATTTGAAAATTATTTTAGTCAGGTTACTTGAATATATAACCAATGAACAAGTAACTTGACTAAAATATTGTTTAAATAGAGTTTTGATCCTGGAAGACGAAAGGTCACAAGGTGTGACCTTTCGTCTTCAAGGATGATAACTCAATTTGAAAATTATTTTAGTCAGGTTACTTGAATATATAACCAATGAACAAGTAACTTGACTAAAATCTTGTTTAAATAGAGTTTTGATCCTGGAAGACGAAAGGTCACAAGGTATGACCTTTCGTCTTCCAGGGTGATAACTCGATTTGAACATTATTTTAGTCAGGTTACTTGAATATATAACCAATGAACAAGTAACTTGACTAAAATCTTGTTTAAATAGAGTTTTGATCCTGGAAGACGAAAGGTCACAAGGTGTGACCTTTCGTCTTCCAGGATGATAACTCCATTTGAACATTATTTTAGTCAGGTTACTTGAATATATAACCAATGAACAAAGAACTTGACTAAAATATTGTTTAAATAGAGTTTTGATCCTGGAAGACGAAAGGTCACAAGGTGTGACCTTTCGTCTTCCAGAATGATAACTCAATTTGAAAATTATTTTAGTCAGGTTACTTGAATATATAACCAATGAACAAGTAACTTGACTAAAATATTGTTTAAATAGAGTTTTGATCCTGGAAGACGAAAGGTCACAAGGTGTGACCTTTCGTCTTCAAGGATGATAACTCAATTTGAAAATTATTTTAGTCAGGTTACTTGAATATATAACCAATGAACAAGTAACTTGACTAAAATATTGTTTAAATAGAGTTTTGATCCTGGAAGACGAAAGGTCACAAGGTGTGACCTTTCGTCTTCCAGGATGATAACTCCATTTGAACATTATTTTAGTCAGGTTACTTGAATATATAACCAATGAACAAATAACTTGACTAAAATATTGTTTAAATAGAGTTTTGATCCTGGAAGACGAAAGGTCACAAGGTGTGACCTTTCGTCTTCCAGGATGATAACTCAATTTGAAAATTATTTTTGTCAGGTTACTTGAATATATAACCAATGAACAAGTAACTTGACTAAAATCTTGTTTAAATAGAGTTTTGATCCTGGAAGACGAAAGGTCACAAGGTATGACCTTTCGTCTTCCAGGGTGATAACTCGATTTGAACATTATTTTAGTCAGGTTACTTGAATATATAACCAATGAACAAGTAACTTGACTAAAATCTTGTTTAAATAGAGTTTTGATCCTGGAAGACGAAAGGTCACAAGGTGTGACCTTTCGTCTTCCAGGGTGATAACTCGATTTGAACATTATTTTAGTCAGGTTACTTGAATATATAACCAATGAACAAGTAACTTGACTAAAATATTGTTTAAATAGAGTTTTGATCCTGGAAGACGAAAGGTCACAAGGTGTGACCTTTCGTCTTCCAGGATGATAACTCCATTTGAACATTATTTTAGTCAGGTTACTTGAATATATAACCAATGAACAACTAACCTGACTAAAATCTTGTTTAAATAGAGTTTTGATCCTGGAAGACGAAAGGTCACAAGGTGTGACCTTTCGTCTTCCAGGATGATAACTCCATTTGAACATTATTTTAGTCAGGTTACTTGAATATATAACCAATGAACAAGTAACCTGACTAAAATCTTGTTTAAATAGAGTTTTGATCCTGGAAGACGAAAGGTCACAAGGTGTGACCTTTCATCTTCCAGGACGATAACTCCATTTGAACATTATTTTAGTCAGGTTACTTGAATATATAACCAATGAACAAGTAACCTGACTAAAATATTGTTTAAATAGAGTTTTGATCCTGGAAGACGAAAGGTCACAAGGTGTGACCTTTCGTCTTCCAGGATGATAACTTCATTTGAACATTATTTTAGTCAGGTTACTCGAATATATAACCAATGAACAAGTAACTTGACTAAAATATTGTTTAAATAGAGTTTTGATCCTGGAAGACGAAAGGTCACAAGGTGTGACCTTTCGTCTTCCAGGATGATAACTCCATTTGAACATTATTTTAGTCAGGTTACTTGAATATATAACCAATGAACAAAGAACTTGACTAAAATATTGTTTAAATAGAGTTTTGATCCTGGAAGACGAAAGGTCACAAGGTGTGACCTTTCGTCTTCCAGAATGATAACTCAATTTGAAAATTATTTTAGTCAGGTTACTTGAATATATAACCAATGAACAAGTAACTTGACTAAAATATTGTTTAAATAGAGTTTTGATCCTGGAAGACGAAAGGTCACAAGGTGTGACCTTTCGTCTTCAAGGATGATAACTCAATTTGAAAATTATTTTAGTCAGGTTACTTGAATATATAACCAATGAACAAGTAACTTGACTAAAATATTGTTTAAATAGAGTTTTGATCCTGGAAGACGAAAGGTCACAAGGTGTGACCTTTCGTCTTCCAGGATGATAACTCCATTTGAACATTATTTTAGTCAGGTTACTTGAATATATAACCAATGAACAAATAACTTGACTAAAATATTGTTTAAATAGAGTTTTGATCCTGGAAGACGAAAGGTCACAAGGTGTGACCTTTCGTCTTCCAGGATGATAACTCAATTTGAAAATTATTTTTGTCAGGTTACTTGAATATATAACCAATGAACAAGTAACTTGACTAAAATCTTGTTTAAATAGAGTTTTGATCCTGGAAGACGAAAGGTCACAAGGTATGACCTTTCGTCTTCCAGGGTGATAACTCGATTTGAACATTATTTTAGTCAGGTTACTTGAATATATAACCAATGAACAAGTAACTTGACTAAAATCTTGTTTAAATAGAGTTTTGATCCTGGAAGACGAAAGGTCACAAGGTGTGACCTTTCGTCTTCCAGGGTGATAACTCGATTTGAACATTATTTTAGTCAGGTTACTTGAATATATAACCAATGAACAAGTAACTTGACTAAAATATTGTTTAAATAGAGTTTTGATCCTGGAAGACGAAAGGTCACAAGGTGTGACCTTTCGTCTTCCAGGATGATAACTCCATTTGAACATTATTTTAGTCAGGTTACTTGAATATATAACCAATGAACAACTAACCTGACTAAAATCTTGTTTAAATAGAGTTTTGATCCTGGAAGACGAAAGGTCACAAGGTGTGACCTTTCGTCTTCCAGGATGATAACTCCATTTGAACATTATTTTAGTCAGGTTACTTGAATATATAACCAATGAACAAGTAACCTGACTAAAATCTTGTTTAAATAGAGTTTTGATCCTGGAAGACGAAAGGTCACAAGGTGTGACCTTTCATCTTCCAGGACGATAACTCCATTTGAACATTATTTTAGTCAGGTTACTTGAATATATAACCAATGAACAAGTAACCTGACTAAAATATTGTTTAAATAGAGTTTTGATCCTGGAAGACGAAAGGTCACAAGGTGTGACCTTTCGTCTTCCAGGATGATAACTTCATTTGAACATTATTTTAGTCAGGTTACTCGAATATATAACCAATGAACAAGTAACTTGACTAAAATATTGTTTAAATAGAGTTTTGATCCTGGAAGACGAAAGGTCACAAGGTGTGACCTTTCGTCTTCCAGGATGATAACTCCATTTGAACATTATTTTAGTCAGGTTACTTGAATATATAACCAATGAACAAAGAACTTGACTAAAATATTGTTTAAATAGAGTTTTGATCCTGGAAGACGAAAGGTCACAAGGTGTGACCTTTCGTCTTCCAGAATGATAACTCAATTTGAAAATTATTTTAGTCAGGTTACTTGAATATATAACCAATGAACAAGTAACTTGACTAAAATATTGTTTAAATAGAGTTTTGATCCTGGAAGACGAAAGGTCACAAGGTGTGACCTTTCGTCTTCAAGGATGATAACTCAATTTGAAAATTATTTTAGTCAGGTTACTTGAATATATAACCAATGAACAAGTAACTTGACTAAAATATTGTTTAAATAGAGTTTTGATCCTGGAAGACGAAAGGTCACAAGGTGTGACCTTTCGTCTTCCAGGATGATAACTCCATTTGAACATTATTTTAGTCAGGTTACTTGAATATATAACCAATGAACAAATAACTTGACTAAAATATTGTTTAAATAGAGTTTTGATCCTGGAAGACGAAAGGTCACAAGGTGTGACCTTTCGTCTTCCAGGATGATAACTCAATTTGAAAATTATTTTTGTCAGGTTACTTGAATATATAACCAATGAACAAGTAACTTGACTAAAATCTTGTTTAAATAGAGTTTTGATCCTGGAAGACGAAAGGTCACAAGGTATGACCTTTCGTCTTCCAGGGTGATAACTCGATTTGAACATTATTTTAGTCAGGTTACTTGAATATATAACCAATGAACAAGTAACCTGACTAAAATATTGTTTAAATAGAGTTTTGATCCTGGAAGACGAAAGGTCACAAGGTGTGACCTTTCGTCTTCCAGGATGATAACTTCATTTGAACATTATTTTAGTCAGGTTACTCGAATATATAACCAATGAACAAGTAACTTGACTAAAATATTGTTTAAATAGAGTTTTGATCCTGGAAGACGAAAGGTCACAAGGTGTGACCTTTCGTCTTCCAGGATGATAACTCCATTTGAACATTATTTTAGTCAGGTTACTTGAATATATAACCAATGAACAAAGAACTTGACTAAAATATTGTTTAAATAGAGTTTTGATCCTGGAAGACGAAAGGTCACAAGGTGTGACCTTTCGTCTTCCAGAATGATAACTCAATTTGAAAATTATTTTAGTCAGGTTACTTGAATATATAACCAATGAACAAGTAACTTGACTAAAATATTGTTTAAATAGAGTTTTGATCCTGGAAGACGAAAGGTCACAAGGTGTGACCTTTCGTCTTCAAGGATGATAACTCAATTTGAAAATTATTTTAGTCAGGTTACTTGAATATATAACCAATGAACAAGTAACTTGACTAAAATATTGTTTAAATAGAGTTTTGATCCTGGAAGACGAAAGGTCACAAGGTGTGACCTTTCGTCTTCCAGGATGATAACTCCATTTGAACATTATTTTAGTCAGGTTACTTGAATATATAACCAATGAACAAATAACTTGACTAAAATATTGTTTAAATAGAGTTTTGATCCTGGAAGACGAAAGGTCACAAGGTGTGACCTTTCGTCTTCCAGGATGATAACTCAATTTGAAAATTATTTTTGTCAGGTTACTTGAATATATAACCAATGAACAAGTAACTTGACTAAAATCTTGTTTAAATAGAGTTTTGATCCTGGAAGACGAAAGGTCACAAGGTATGACCTTTCGTCTTCCAGGGTGATAACTCGATTTGAACATTATTTTAGTCAGGTTACTTGAATATATAACCAATGAACAAGTAACTTGACTAAAATCTTGTTTAAATAGAGTTTTGATCCTGGAAGACGAAAGGTCACAAGGTGTGACCTTTCGTCTTCCAGGGTGATAACTCGATTTGAACATTATTTTAGTCAGGTTACTTGAATATATAACCAATGAACAAGTAACTTGACTAAAATATTGTTTAAATAGAGTTTTGATCCTGGAAGACGAAAGGTCACAAGGTGTGACCTTTCGTCTTCCAGGATGATAACTCCATTTGAACATTATTTTAGTCAGGTTACTTGAATATATAACCAATGAACAACTAACCTGACTAAAATCTTGTTTAAATAGAGTTTTGATCCTGGAAGACGAAAGGTCACAAGGTGTGACCTTTCGTCTTCCAGGATGATAACTCCATTTGAACATTATTTTAGTCAGGTTACTTGAATATATAACCAATGAACAAGTAACCTGACTAAAATCTTGTTTAAATAGAGTTTTGATCCTGGAAGACGAAAGGTCACAAGGTGCGACCTTTCATCTTCCAGGACGATAACTCCATTTGAACATTATTTTAGTCAGGTTACTTGAATATATAACCAATGAACCAGTAACCTGACTAAAATATTGTTTAAATAGAGTTTTGATCCTGGAAGACGAAAGGTCACAAGGTGTGACCTTTCGTCTTCCAGGATGATAACTTCATTTGAACATTATTTTAGTCAGGTTACTCGAATATATAACCAATGAACAAGTAACTTGACTAAAATATTGTTTAAATAGAGTTTTGATCCTGGAAGACGAAAGGTCACAAGGTGTGACCTTTCGTCTTCCAGGATGATAACTCCATTTGAACATTATTTTAGTCAGGTTACTTGAATATATAACCAATGAACAAAGAACTTGACTAAAATATTGTTTAAATAGAGTTTTGATCCTGGAAGACGAAAGGTCACAAGGTGTGACCTTTCGTCTTCCAGAATGATAACTCAATTTGAAAATTATTTTAGTCAGGTTACTTGAATATATAACCAATGAACAAGTAACTTGACTAAAATATTGTTTAAATAGAGTTTTGATCCTGGAAGACGAAAGGTCACAAGGTGTGACCTTTCGTCTTCAAGGATGATAACTCAATTTGAAAATTATTTTAGTCAGGTTACTTGAATATATAACCAATGAACAAGTAACTTGACTAAAATATTGTTTAAATAGAGTTTTGATCCTGGAAGACGAAAGGTCACAAGGTGTGACCTTTCGTCTTCCAGGATGATAACTCCATTTGAACATTATTTTAGTCAGGTTACTTGAATATATAACCAATGAACAAATAACTTGACTAAAATATTGTTTAAATAGAGTTTTGATCCTGGAAGACGAAAGGTCACAAGGTGTGACCTTTCGTCTTCCAGGATGATAACTCAATTTGAAAATTATTTTAGTCAGGTTACTTGAATATATAACCAATGAACAAGTAACTTGACTAAAATCTTGTTTAAATAGAGTTTTGATCCTGGAAGACGAAAGGTCACAAGGTATGACCTTTCGTCTTTTCAGGGTGATAACTCGATTTGAACATTATTTTAGTCAGGTTACTTGAATATATAACCAATGAACAAGTAACTTGACTAAAATCTTGTTTAAATAGAGTTTTGATCCTGGAAGACGAAAGGTCACAAGGTGTGACCTTTCGTCTTCCAGGGTGATAACTCGATTTGAACATTATTTTAGTCAGGTTACTTGAATATATAACCAATGAACAAGTAACGTGACTAAAATATTGTTTAAATAGAGTTGTGATCCTGGAAGACGAAAGGTCACAAGGTGTGACCTTTCGTCTTCCAGGATGATAACTCCATTTGAACATTATTTTAGTCAGGTTACTTGAATATATAACCAATGAACAACTAACCTGACTAAAATCTTGTTTAAATAGAGTTTTGATCCTGGAAGACGAAAGGTCACAAGGTGTGACCTTTCGTCTTCCAGGATGATAACTCCATTTGAACATTATTTTAGTCAGGTTACTTGAATATATAACCAATGAACAAGTAACCTGACTAAAATCTTGTTTAAATAGAGTTTTGATCCTGGAAGACGAAAGGTCACAAGGTGTGACCTTTCATCTTCCAGGACGATAACTCCATTTGAACATTATTTTAGTCAGGTTACTTGAATATATAACCAATGAACAAGTAACCTGACTAAAATATTGTTTAAATAGAGTTTTGATCCTGGAAGACGAAAGGTCACAAGGTGTGACCTTTCGTCTTCCAGGATGATAACTTCATTTGAACATTATTTTAGTCAGGTTACTTGAATATATAACCAATGAACAAGTAACTTGACTAAAATATTGTTTAAATAGAGTTTTGATCCTGGAAGACGAAAGGTCACAAGGTGTGACCTTTCGTCTTCCAGGATGATAACTCCATTTGAACATTATTTTAGTCAGGTTACTTGAATATATAACCAATGAACAACTAACCTGACTAAAATCTTGTTTAAATAGAGTTTTGATCCTGGAAGACGAAAGGTCACAAGGTGTGACCTTTCGTCTTCCAGGATGATAACTCCATTTGAACATTATTTTAGTCAGGTTACTTGAATATATAACCAATGAACAAGTAACCTGACTAAAATCTTGTTTAAATAGAGTTTTGATCCTGGAAGACGAAAGGTCACAAGGTGTGACCTTTCATCTTCCAGGACGATAACTCCATTTGAACATTATTTTAGTCAGGTTACTTGAATATATAACCAATGAACAAGTAACCTGACTAAAATATTGTTTAAATAGAGTTTTGATCCTGGAAGACGAAAGGTCACAAGGTGTGACCTTTCGTCTTCCAGGATGATAACTTCATTTGAACATTATTTTAGTCAGGTTACTTGAATATATAACCAATGAACAAGTAACTTGACTAAAATATTGTTTAAATAGAGTTTTGATCCTGGAAGACGAAAGGTCACAAGGTGTGACCTTTCGTCTTCCAGGATGATAACTCCATTTGAACATTATTTTAGTCAGGTTACTTGAATATATAACCAATGAACAAAGAACTTGACTAAAATATTGTTTAAATAGAGTTTTGATCCTGGAAGACGAAAGGTCACAAGGTGTGACCTTTCGTCTTCCAGAATGATAACTCAATTTGAAAATTATTTTAGTCAGGTTACTTGAATATATAACCAATGAACAAGTAACTTGACTAAAATATTGTTTAAATAGAGTTTTGATCCTGGAAGACGAAAGGTCACAAGGTGTGACCTTTCGTCTTCAAGGATGATAACTCAATTTGAAAATTATTTTAGTCAGGTTACTTGAATATATAACCAATGAACAAGTAACTTGACTAAAATATTGTTTAAATAGAGTTTTGATCCTGGAAGACGAAAGGTCACAAGGTGTGACCTTTCGTCTTCCAGGATGATAACTCCATTTGAACATTATTTTAGTCAGGTTACTTGAATATATAACCAATGAACAAATAACTTGACTAAAATATTGTTTAAATAGAGTTTTGATCCTGGAAGACGAAAGGTCACAAGGTGTGACCTTTCGTCTTCCAGGATGATAACTCAATTTGAAAATTATTTTAGTCAGGTTACTTGAATATATAACCAATGAACAAGTAACTTGACTAAAATCTTGTTTAAATAGAGTTTTGATCCTGGAAGACGAAAGGTCACAAGGTATGACCTTTCGTCTTCCAGGGTGATAACTCGATTTGAACATTATTTTAGTCAGGTTACTTGAATATATAACCAATGAACAAGTAACTTGACTAAAATCTTGTTTAAATAGAGTTTTGATCCTGGAAGACGAAAGGTCACAAGGTGTGACCTTTCGTCTTCCAGGGTGATAACTCGATTTGAACATTATTTTAGTCAGGTTACTTGAATATATAACCAATGAACAAGTAACTTGACTAAAATATTGTTTAAATAGAGTTTTGATCCTGGAAGACGAAAGGTCACAAGGTGTGACCTTTCGTCTTCCAGGATGATAACTCCATTTGAACATTATTTTAGTCAGGTTACTTGAATATATAACCAATGAACAACTAACCTGACTAAAATCTTGTTTAAATAGAGTTTTGATCCTGGAAGACGAAAGGTCACAAGGTGTGACCTTTCGTCTTCCAGGATGATAACTCCATTTGAACATTATTTTAGTCAGGTTACTTGAATATATAACCAATGAACAAGTAACCTGACTAAAATCTTGTTTAAATAGAGTTTTGATCCTGGAAGACGAAAGGTCACAAGGTGTGACCTTTCATCTTCCAGGACGATAACTCCATTTGAACATTATTTTAGTCAGGTTACTTGAATATATAACCAATGAACAAGTAACCTGACTAAAATATTGTTTAAATAGAGTTTTGATCCTGGAAGACGAAAGGTCACAAGGTGTGACCTTTCGTCTTCCAGGATGATAACTCAATTTGAAAATTATTTTAGTCAGGTTACTTGAATATATAACCAATGAACAAGTAACTTGACTAAAATCTTGTTTAAATAGAGTTTTGATCCTGGAAGACGAAAGGTCACAAGGTATGACCTTTCGTCTTCCAGGGTGATAACTCGATTTGAACATTATTTTAGTCAGGTTACTTGAATATATAACCAATGAACAAGTAACGTGACTAAAATATTGTTTAAATAGAGTTTTGATCCTGGAAGACGAAAGGTCACAAGGTGTGACCTTTCGTCTTCCAGGATGATAACTCCATTTGAACATTATTTTAGTCAGGTTACTTGAATATATAACCAATGAACAACTAACCTGACTAAAATCTTGTTTAAATAGAGTTTTGATCCTGGAAGACGAAAGGTCACAAGGTGTGACCTTTCGTCTTCCAGGATGATAACTCCATTTGAACATTATTTTAGTCAGGTTACTTGAATATATAACCAATGAACAAGTAACCTGACTAAAATCTTGTTTAAATAGAGTTTTGATCCTGGAAGACGAAAGGTCACAAGGTGTGACCTTTCATCTTCCAGGACGATAACTCCATTTGAACATTATTTTAGTCAGGTTACTTGAATATATAACCAATGAACAAGTAACCTGACTAAAATATTGTTTAAATAGAGTTTTGATCCTGGAAGACGAAAGGTCACAAGGTGTGACCTTTCGTCTTCCAGGATGATAACTCAATTTGAAAATTATTTTAGTCAGGTTACTTGAATATATAACCAATGAACAAGTAACTTGACTAAAATCTTGTTTAAATAGAGTTTTGATCCTGGAAGACGAAAGGTCACAAGGTATGACCTTTCGTCTTCCAGGGTGATAACTCGATTTGAACATTATTTTAGTCAGGTTACTTGAATATATAACCAATGAACAAGTAACTTGACTAAAATCTTGTTTAAATAGAGTTTTGATCCTGGAAGACGAAAGGTCACAAGGTGTGACCTTTCGTCTTCCAGGGTGATAACTCGATTTGAACATTATTTTAGTCAGGTTACTTGAATATATAACCAATGAACAAGTAACGTGACTAAAATATTGTTTAAATAGAGTTTTGATCCTGGAAGACGAAAGGTCACAAGGTGTGACCTTTCGTCTTCCAGGATGATAACTCCATTTGAACATTATTTTAGTCAGGTTACTTGAATATATAACCAATGAACAACTAACCTGACTAAAATCTTGTTTAAATAGAGTTTTGATCCTGGAAGACGAAAGGTCACAAGGTGTGACCTTTCGTCTTCCAGGATGATAACTCCATTTGAACATTATTTTAGTCAGGTTACTTGAATATATAACCAATGAACAAGTAACCTGACTAAAATCTTGTTTAAATAGAGTTTTGATCCTGGAAGACGAAAGGTCACAAGGTGTGACCTTTCATCTTCCAGGACGATAACTCCATTTGAACATTATTTTAGTCAGGTTACTTGAATATATAACCAATGAACAAGTAACCTGACTAAAATATTGTTTAAATAGAGTTTTGATCCTGGAAGACGAAAGGTCACAAGGTGTGACCTTTCGTCTTCCAGGATGATAACTTCATTTGAACATTATTTTAGTCAGGTTACTTGAATATATAACCAATGAACAAGTAACTTGACTAAAATATTGTTTAAATAGAGTTTTGATCCTGGAAGACGAAAGGTCACAAGGTGTGACCTTTCGTCTTCCAGGATGATAACTCCATTTGAACATTATTTTAGTCAGGTTACTTGAATATATAACCAATGAACAACTAACCTGACTAAAATCTTGTTTAAATAGAGTTTTGATCCTGGAAGACGAAAGGTCACAAGGTGTGACCTTTCGTCTTCCAGGATGATAACTCCATTTGAACATTATTTTAGTCAGGTTACTTGAATATATAACCAATGAACAAGTAACCTGACTAAAATCTTGTTTAAATAGAGTTTTGATCCTGGAAGACGAAAGGTCACAAGGTGTGACCTTTCATCTTCCAGGACGATAACTCCATTTGAACATTATTTTAGTCAGGTTACTTGAATATATAACCAATGAACAAGTAACCTGACTAAAATATTGTTTAAATAGAGTTTTGATCCTGGAAGACGAAAGGTCACAAGGTGTGACCTTTCGTCTTCCAGGATGATAACTTCATTTGAACATTATTTTAGTCAGGTTA
Organism: Medicago sativa; assembly: GCF_051527215.1. Lineage (NCBI taxonomy): Eukaryota > Viridiplantae > Streptophyta > Magnoliopsida > Fabales > Fabaceae > Medicago > Medicago sativa. The sequence continues at coordinate 39,564,133 of NC_140751.1, forward strand.
CTTGAATATATAACCAATGAACAAGTAACTTGACTAAAATATTGTTTAAATAGAGTTTTGATCCTGGAAGACGAAAGGTCACAAGGTGTGACCTTTCGTCTTCCAGGATGATAACTCCATTTGAACATTATTTTAGTCAGGTTACTTGAATATATAACCAATGAACAAAGAACTTGACTAAAATATTGTTTAAATAGAGTTTTGATCCTGGAAGACGAAAGGTCACAAGGTGTGACCTTTCGTCTTCCAGAATGATAACTCAATTTGAAAATTATTTTAGTCAGGTTACTTGAATATATAACCAATGAACAAGTAACTTGACTAAAATATTGTTTAAATAGAGTTTTGATCCTGGAAGACGAAAGGTCACAAGGTGTGACCTTTCGTCTTCAAGGATGATAACTCAATTTGAAAATTATTTTAGTCAGGTTACTTGAATATATAACCAATGAACAAGTAACTTGACTAAAATATTGTTTAAATAGAGTTTTGATCCTGGAAGACGAAAGGTCACAAGGTGTGACCTTTCGTCTTCCAGGATGATAACTCCATTTGAACATTATTTTAGTCAGGTTACTTGAATATATAACCAATGAACAAATAACTTGACTAAAATATTGTTTAAATAGAGTTTTGATCCTGGAAGACGAAAGGTCACAAGGTGTGACCTTTCGTCTTCCAGGATGATAACTCAATTTGAAAATTATTTTAGTCAGGTTACTTGAATATATAACCAATGAACAAGTAACTTGACTAAAATCTTGTTTAAATAGAGTTTTGATCCTGGAAGACGAAAGGTCACAAGGTATGACCTTTCGTCTTCCAGGGTGATAACTCGATTTGAACATTATTTTAGTCAGGTTACTTGAATATATAACCAATGAACAAGTAACTTGACTAAAATCTTGTTTAAATAGAGTTTTGATCCTGGAAGACGAAAGGTCACAAGGTGTGACCTTTCGTCTTCCAGGGTGATAACTCGATTTGAACATTATTTTAGTCAGGTTACTTGAATATATAACCAATGAACAAGTAACTTGACTAAAATATTGTTTAAATAGAGTTTTGATCCTGGAAGACGAAAGGTCACAAGGTGTGACCTTTCGTCTTCCAGGATGATAACTCCATTTGAACATTATTTTAGTCAGGTTACTTGAATATATAACCAATGAACAACTAACCTGACTAAAATCTTGTTTAAATAGAGTTTTGATCCTGGAAGACGAAAGGTCACAAGGTGTGACCTTTCGTCTTCCAGGATGATAACTCCATTTGAACATTATTTTAGTCAGGTTACTTGAATATATAACCAATGAACAAGTAACCTGACTAAAATCTTGTTTAAATAGAGTTTTGATCCTGGAAGACGAAAGGTCACAAGGTGTGACCTTTCATCTTCCAGGACGATAACTCCATTTGAACATTATTTTAGTCAGGTTACTTGAATATATAACCAATGAACAAGTAACCTGACTAAAATATTGTTTAAATAGAGTTTTGATCCTGGAAGACGAAAGGTCACAAGGTGTGACCTTTCGTCTTCCAGGATGATAACTTCATTTGAACATTATTTTAGTCAGGTTACTTGAATATATAACCAATGAACAAGTAACTTGACTAAAATATTGTTTAAATAGAGTTTTGATCCTGGAAGACGAAAGGTCACAAGGTGTGACCTTTCGTCTTCCAGGATGATAACTCCATTTGAACATTATTTTAGTCAGGTTACTTGAATATATAACCAATGAACAAAGAACTTGACTAAAATATTGTTTAAATAGAGTTTTGATCCTGGAAGACGAAAGGTCACAAGGTGTGACCTTTCGTCTTCCAGAATGATAACTCAATTTGAAAATTATTTTAGTCAGGTTACTTGAATATATAACCAATGAACAAGTAACTTGACTAAAATATTGTTTAAATAGAGTTTTGATCCTGGAAGACGAAAGGTCACAAGGTGTGACCTTTCGTCTTCAAGGATGATAACTCAATTTGAAAATTATTTTAGTCAGGTTACTTGAATATATAACCAATGAACAAGTAACTTGACTAAAATATTGTTTAAATAGAGTTTTGATCCTGGAAGACGAAAGGTCACAAGGTGTGACCTTTCGTCTTCCAGAATGATAACTCAATTTGAAAATTATTTTAGTCAGGTTACTTGAATATATAACCAATGAACAAGTAACTTGACTAAAATATTGTTTAAATAGAGTTTTGATCCTGGAAGACGAAAGGTCACAAGGTGTGACCTTTCGTCTTCCAGAATGATAACTCAATTTGAAAATTATTTTAGTCAGGTTACTTGAATATATAACCAATGAACAAGTAACTTGACTAAAATATTGTTTAAATAGAGTTTTGATCCTGGAAGACGAAAGGTCACAAGGTGTGACCTTTCGTCTTCAAGGATGATAACTCAATTTGAAAATTATTTTAGTCAGGTTACTTGAATATATAACCAATGAACAAGTAACTTGACTAAAATATTGTTTAAATAGAGTTTTGATCCTGGAAGACGAAAGGTCACAAGGTGTGACCTTTCGTCTTCCAGGATGATAACTCCATTTGAACATTATTTTAGTCAGGTTACTTGAATATATAACCAATGAACAAATAACTTGACTAAAATATTGTTTAAATAGAGTTTTGATCCTGGAAGACGAAAGGTCACAAGGTGTGACCTTTCGTCTTCCAGGATGATAACTCAATTTGAAAATTATTTTAGTCAGGTTACTTGAATATATAACCAATGAACAAGTAACTTGACTAAAATCTTGTTTAAATAGAGTTTTGATCCTGGAAGACGAAAGGTCACAAGGTATGACCTTTCGTCTTCCAGGGTGATAACTCGATTTGAACATTATTTTAGTCAGGTTACTTGAATATATAACCAATGAACAAGTAACTTGACTAAAATCTTGTTTAAATAGAGTTTTGATCCTGGAAGACGAAAGGTCACAAGGTGTGACCTTTCGTCTTCCAGGGTGATAACTCGATTTGAACATTATTTTAGTCAGGTTACTTGAATATATAACCAATGAACAAGTAACTTGACTAAAATATTGTTTAAATAGAGTTTTGATCCTGGAAGACGAAAGGTCACAAGGTGTGACCTTTCGTCTTCCAGGATGATAACTCCATTTGAACATTATTTTAGTCAGGTTACTTGAATATATAACCAATGAACAACTAACCTGACTAAAATCTTGTTTAAATAGAGTTTTGATCCTGGAAGACGAAAGGTCACAAGGTGTGACCTTTCGTCTTCCAGGATGATAACTCCATTTGAACATTATTTTAGTCAGGTTACTTGAATATATAACCAATGAACAAGTAACCTGACTAAAATCTTGTTTAAATAGAGTTTTGATCCTGGAAGACGAAAGGTCACAAGGTGTGACCTTTCATCTTCCAGGACGATAACTCCATTTGAACATTATTTTAGTCAGGTTACTTGAATATATAACCAATGAACAAGTAACCTGACTAAAATATTGTTTAAATAGAGTTTTGATCCTGGAAGACGAAAGGTCACAAGGTGTGACCTTTCGTCTTCCAGGATGATAACTTCATTTGAACATTATTTTAGTCAGGTTACTTGAATATATAACCAATGAACAAGTAACTTGACTAAAATATTGTTTAAATAGAGTTTTGATCCTGGAAGACGAAAGGTCACAAGGTGTGACCTTTCGTCTTCCAGGATGATAACTCCATTTGAACATTATTTTAGTCAGGTTACTTGAATATATAACCAATGAACAAAGAACTTGACTAAAATATTGTTTAAATAGAGTTTTGATCCTGGAAGACGAAAGGTCACAAGGTGTGACCTTTCGTCTTCCAGAATGATAACTCAATTTGAAAATTATTTTAGTCAGGTTACTTGAATATATAACCAATGAACAAGTAACTTGACTAAAATATTGTTTAAATAGAGTTTTGATCCTGGAAGACGAAAGGTCACAAGGTGTGACCTTTCGTCTTCAAGGATGATAACTCAATTTGAAAATTATTTTAGTCAGGTTACTTGAATATATAACCAATGAACAAGTAACTTGACTAAAATATTGTTTAAATAGAGTTTTGATCCTGGAAGACGAAAGGTCACAAGGTGTGACCTTTCGTCTTCCAGGATGATAACTCCATTTGAACATTATTTTAGTCAGGTTACTTGAATATATAACCAATGAACAAATAACTTGACGAAAATATTGTTTAAATAGAGTTTTGATCCTGGAAGACGAAAGGTCACAAGGTGTGACCTTTCGTCTTCCAGGATGATAACTCAATTTGAAAATTATTTTAGTCAGGTTACTTGAATATATAACCAATGAACAAGTAACTTGACTAAAATCTTGTTTAAATAGAGTTTTGATCCTGGAAGACGAAAGGTCACAAGGTATGACCTTTCGTCTTCCAGGGTGATAACTCGATTTGAACATTATTTTAGTCAGGTTACTTAAATATATAACCAATGAACAAGTAACTTGACTAAAATCTTGTTTAAATAGAGTTTTGATCCTGGAAGACGAAAGGTCACAAGGTGTGACCTTTCGTCTTCCAGGGTGATAACTCGATTTGAACATTATTTTAGTCAGGTTACTTGAATATATAACCAATGAACAAGTAACTTGACTAAAATATTGTTTAAATAGAGTTTTGATCCTGGAAGACGAAAGGTCACAAGGTGTGACCTTTCGTCTTCCAGGATGATAACTCCATTTGAACATTATTTTAGTCAGGTTACTTGAATATATAACCAATGAACAACTAACCTGACTAAAATCTTGTTTAAATAGAGTTTTGATCCTGGAAGACGAAAGGTCACAAGGTGTGACCTTCCGTCTTCCAGGATGATAACTCCATTTGAACATTATTTTAGTCAGGTTACTCGAATATATAACCAATGAACAAGTAACCTGACTAAAATCTTGTTTAAATAGAGTTTTGATCCTGGAAGACGAAAGGTCACAAGGTGTGACCTTTCATCTTCCAGGACGATAACTCCATTTGAACATTATTTTAGTCAGGTTACTTGAATATATAACCAATGAACAAGTAACCTGACTAAAATATTGTTTAAATAGAGTTTTGATCCTGGAAGACGAAAGGTCACAAGGTGTGACCTTTCGTCTTCCAGGATGATAACTTCATTTGAACATTATTTTAGTCAGGTTACTTGAATATATAACCAATGAACAAGTAACTTGACTAAAATATTGTTTAAATAGAGTTTTGATCCTGGAAGACGAAAGGTCACAAGGTGTGACCTTTCGTCTTCCAGGATGATAACTCCGTTTGAACAATATTTTAGTCAGGTTACTTGAATATATAACCAATGAAGAAGTAACTTGACTAAAATATTGTTTAAATAGAGTTTTGATCCTGGAAGACGAAAGGTCACAAGGTGTGACCTTTCGTCTTCCAGGATGATAACTCAATTTGAAAATTATTTTAGTCAGGTTACTTCAATTTATAACCAATGAACAAGTAACTTGACTAAAATATTGTTTAAATAGAGTTTTGATCCTGGAAGACGAAAGGTCACAAGGTGTGACCTTTCGTCTTCCAGGATGATAACTCAATTTGAAAATTATTTTAGTCAGGTTACTTGAATTTATAACCAATGAACAAGTAACTTGACTAAAATATTGTTTAAATAGAGTTTTGATCCTGGAAGACGAAAGGTCACAAGGTGTGACCTTTCGTCTTCCAGGATGATAACTCAATTTGAAAATTATTTTAGTCAGGTTACTTGAATATATAACCAATGAACAAGTAACTTGACTATAATCTTGTTTAAATAGAGTTTTGATCCTGGGAGACGAAAGGTCACAAGGTGTAACCTTTCGTCTTCCAGGATGATAACTCAATTTGAAAATTATTTTAGTCAGGTTACTTGAATATATAACCAATGAACAAGTAACTTGACTAAAATATTGTTTAAATAGAGTTTTGATCCTGGAAGACGAAAGGTCATAAGGTGTGACCTTTCGTCTTCCAGGATGATAACTCCGTTTGAACAATATTTTAGTCAGGTTACTTGAATATATAACCAATGAAGAAGTAACATGACTAAAATATTGTTTAAATAGAGTTTTGATCCTGGAAGACGAAAGGTCACAAGGTGTGACCTTTCGTCTTCCAGGATGATAACTCAATTTGAAAATTATTTTAGTCAGGTTACTTGAATATATAACCAATGAACAAGTAACTTGACTAAAATATTGTTTAAATAGAGTTTTGATCCTGGAAGACGAAAGGTCACAAGGTGTGACCTTTCGTCTTCCAGGGTGATAACTCGATTTGAACATTATTTTAGTCAGGTTACTTGAATATATAACCAATGAACAAGTAACTTGACTAAAATATTGTTTAAATAGAGTTTTGATCCTGGAAGACGAAAGGTCACAAGGTGTGACCTTTCGTCTTCCAGGATGATAACTCCATTTGAACAATATTTTAGTCAGGTTACTTGAATATATAACCAATGAAGAAGTAACATGACTAAAATATTGTTTAAATAGAGTTTTGATCCTGGAAGACGAAAGGTCACAAGGTGTGACCTTTCGTCTTCCAGGATGATAACTCAATTTGAAAATTATTTTAGTCAGGTTACTTGAATATATAACCAATGAACAAGTAACTTGACTAAAATATTGTTTAAATAGAGTTTTGATCCTGGAAGACGAAAGGTCATAAGGTGTGACCTTTCGTCTTCCAGGATGATAACTCCGTTTGAACAATATTTTAGTCAGGTTACTTGAATATATAACCAATGAAGAAGTAACATGACTAAAATATTGTTTAAATAGAGTTTTGATCCTGGAAGACGAAAGGTCACAAGGTGTGACCTTTCGTCTTCCAGGATGATAACTCAATTTGAAAATTATTTTAGTCAGGTTACTTGAATATATAACCAATGAACAAGTAACTTGACTAAAATATTGTTTAAATAGAGTTTTGATCCTGGAAGACGAAAGGTCACAAGGTGTGACCTTTCGTCTTCCAGGGTGATAACTCGATTTGAACATTATTTTAGTCAGGTTACTTGAATATATAACCAATGAACAAGTAACTTGACTAAAATATTGTTTAAATAGAGTTTTGATCCTGGAAGACGAAAGGTCACAAGGTGTGACCTTTCGTCTTCCAGGATGATAACTCCATTTGAACATTATTTTAGTCAGGTTACTTGAATATATAACCAATGAACAACTAACCTGACTAAAATCTTGTTTAAATAAAGTTTTGATCCTGGAAGACGAAAGGTCACAAGGTGTGACCTTCCGTCTTCCAGGATGATAACTCCATTTGAACATTATTTTAGTCAGGTTACTCGAATATATAACCAATGAACAAGTAACCTGACTAAAATCTTGTTTAAATAGAGTTTTGATCCTGGAAGACGAAAGGTCACAAGGTGTGACCTTTCATCTTCCAGGACGATAACTCCATTTGAACATTATTTTAGTCAGGTTACTTGAATATATAACCAATGAACAAGTAACCTGACTAAAATATTGTTTAAATAGAGTTTTGATCCTGGAAGACGAAAGGTCACAAGGTGTGACCTTTCGTCTTCCAGGATGATAACTTCATTTGAACATTATTTTAGTCAGGTTACTTGAATATATAACCAATGAACAAGTAACTTGACTAAAATATTGTTTAAATAGAGTTTTGATCCTGGAAGACGAAAGGTCACAAGGTGTGACCTTTCGTCTTCCAGGATGATAACTCCGTTTGAACAATATTTTAGTCAGGTTACTTGAATATATAACCAATGAAGAAGTAACTTGACTAAAATATTGTTTAAATAGAGTTTTGATCCTGGAAGACGAAAGGTCACAAGGTGTGACCTTTCGTCTTCCAGGATGATAACTCAATTTGAAAATTATTTTAGTCAGGTTACTTCAATTTATAACCAATGAACAAGTAACTTGACTAAAATATTGTTTAAATAGAGTTTTGATCCTGGAAGACGAAAGGTCACAAGGTGTGACCTTTCGTCTTCCAGGATGATAACTCAATTTGAAAATTATTTTAGTCAGGTTACTTGAATTTATAACCAATGAACAAGTAACTTGACTAAAATATTGTTTAAATAGAGTTTTGATCCTGGAAGACGAAAGGTCACAAGGTGTGACCTTTCGTCTTCCAGGATGATAACTCAATTTGAAAATTATTTTAGTCAGGTTACTTGAATATATAACCAATGAACAAGTAACTTGACTATAATCTTGTTTAAATAGAGTTTTGATCCTGGGAGACGAAAGGTCACAAGGTGTAACCTTTCGTCTTCCAGGATGATAACTCAATTTGAAAATTATTTTAGTCAGGTTACTTGAATATATAACCAATGAACAAGTAACTTGACTAAAATATTGTTTAAATAGAGTTTTGATCCTGGAAGACGAAAGGTCATAAGGTGTGACCTTTCGTCTTCCAGGATGATAACTCCGTTTGAACAATATTTTAGTCAGGTTACTTGAATATATAACCAATGAAGAAGTAACATGACTAAAATATTGTTTAAATAGAGTTTTGATCCTGGAAGACGAAAGGTCACAAGGTGTGACCTTTCGTCTTCCAGGATGATAACTCAATTTGAAAATTATTTTAGTCAGGTTACTTGAATATATAACCAATGAACAAGTAACTTGACTAAAATATTGTTTAAATAGAGTTTTGATCCTGGAAGACGAAAGGTCACAAGGTGTGACCTTTCGTCTTCCAGGATGATAACTCAATTTGAAAATTATTTTAGTCAGGTTACTTGAATATATAACCAATGAACAAGTAACTTGACTAAAATATTGTTTAAATAGAGTTTTGATCCTGGAAGACGAAAGGTCACAAGGTGTGACCTTTCGTCTTCCAGGATGATAACTCAATTTGAAAATTATTTTAGTCAGGTTACTTGAATATATAACCAATGAACAAGTAACTTGACTAAAATATTGTTTAAATAGAGTTTTGATCCTGGAAGACGAAAGGTCACAAGGTGTGACCTTTCGTCTTCCAGGATGATAACTCAATTTGAAAATTATTTTAGTCAGGTTACTTGAATATATAACCAATGAACAAGTAACTTGACTATAATCTTGTTTAAATAGAGTTTTGATCCTGGGAGACGAAAGGTCACAAGGTGTAACCTTTCGTCTTCCAGGATGATAACTCAATTTGAAAATTATTTTAGTCAGGTTACTTGAATATATAACCAATGAACAAGTAACTTGACTAAAATATTGTTTAAATAGAGTTTTGATCCTGGAAGACGAAAGGTCACAAGGTGTGACCTTTCGTCTTCCAGGATGATAACTCAATTTGAAAATTATTTTAGTCAGGTTACTTGAATATATAACCAATGAACAAGTAACTTGACTAAAATATTGTTTAAATAGAGTTTTGATCCTGGAAGACGAAAGGTCACAAGGTGTGACCTTTCGTCTTCCAGGATGATAACTCAATTTGAAAATTATTTTAGTCAGGTTACTTGAATATATAACCAATGAACAAGTAACTTGACTATAATCTTGTTTAAATAGAGTTTTGATCCTGGGAGACGAAAGGTCACAAGGTGTAACCTTTCGTCTTCCAGGATGATAACTCAATTTGAAAATTATTTTAGTCAGGTTACTTGAATATATAACCAATGAACAAGTAACTTGACTAAAATATTGTTTAAATAGAGTTTTGATCCTGGAAGACGAAAGGTCATAAGGTGTGACCTTTCGTCTTCCAGGATGATAACTCCGTTTGAACAATATTTTAGTCAGGTTACTTGAATATATAACCAATGAAGAAGTAACATGACTAAAATATTGTTTAAATAGAGTTTTGATCCTGGAAGACGAAAGGTCACAAGGTGTGACCTTTCGTCTTCCAGGATGATAACTCAATTTGAAAATTATTTTAGTCAGGTTACTTGAATATATAACCAATGAACAAGTAACTTGACTAAAATATTGTTTAAATAGAGTTTTGATCCTGGAAGACGAAAGGTCACAAGGTGTGACCTTTCGTCTCCCAGGATGATAACTCCGTTTGAACAATATTTTAGTCAGGTTACTTGAATATATAACCAATGAAGAAGTAACATGACTAAAATATTGTTTAAATAGAGTTTTGATCCTGGAAGACGAAAGGTCACAAGGTGTGACCTTTCATCTTCCAGGACGTTAACTCCATTTGAACATTATTTTAGTCAGGTTACTTGAATATATAACCAATGAACAAGTAACCTGACTAAAATATTGTTTAAATAGAGTTTTGATCCTGGAAGACGAAAGGTCACAAGGTGTGACCTTTCGTCTTCCAGGATGATAACTCCATTTGAACATTATTTTAGTCAGGTTACTTGAATATATAACCAATGAACAAGTAACTTGACTAAAATATTGTTTAAATAGAGTTTTGATCCTGGAAGACGAAAGGTCACAAGGTGTGACCTTTCGTCTTCCAGGATGATAACTCCGTTTGAACAATATTTTAGTCAGGTTACTTGAATATATAACCAATGAAGAAGTAACTTGACTAAAATATTGTTTAAATAGAGTTTTGATCCTGGAAGACGAAAGGTCACAAGGTGTGACCTTTCGTCTTCCAGGATGATAACTCAATTTGAAAATTATTTTAGTCAGGTTACTTGAATTTATAACCAATGAACAAGTAACGTGACTAAAATATTGTTTAAATAGAGTTTTGATCCTGGAAGACGAAAGGTCACAAGGTGTGACCTTTCGTCTTCCAGGATGATAACTCAATTTGAAAATTATTTTAGTCAGGTTACTTGAATTTATAACCAATGAACAAGTAACTTGACTAAAATATTGTTTAAATAGAGTTTTGATCCTGGAAGACGAAAGGTCACAAGGTGTGACCTTTCGTCTTCCAGGATGATAACTCAATTTGAAAATTATTTTAGTCAGGTTACTTGAATATATAACCAATGAACAAGTAACTTGACTATAATCTTGTTTAAATAGAGTTTTGATCCTGGGAGACGAAAGGTCACAAGGTGTAACCTTTCGTCTTCCAGGATGATAACTCAATTTGAAAATTATTTTAGTCAGGTTACTTGAATATATAACCAATGAACAAGTAACTTGACTAAAATATTGTTTAAATAGAGTTTTGATCCTGGAAGACGAAAGGTCATAAGGTGTGACCTTTCGTCTTCCAGGATGATAACTCCGTTTGTACAATATTTTAGTCAGGTTACTTGAATATATAACCAATGAAGAAGTAACATGACTAAAATATTGTTTAAATAGAGTTTTGATCCTGGAAGACGAAAGGTCACAAGGTGTGACCTTTCGTCTTCCAGGATGATAACTCAATTTGAAAATTATTTTAGTCAGGTTACTTGAATATATAACCAATGAACAAGTAACTTGACTAAAATATTGTTTAAATAGAGTTTTGATCCTGGAAGACGAAAGGTCACAAGGTGTGACCTTTCGTCTTCCAGGATGATAACTCAATTTGAAAATTATTTTAGTCAGGTTACTTGAATATATAACCAATGAACAAGTAACTTGACTAAAATATTGTTTAAATAGAGTTTTGATCCTGGAAGACGAAAGGTCACAAGGTGTGACCTTTCGTCTTCCAGGATGATAACTCAATTTGAAAATTATTTTAGTCAGGTTACTTGAATATATAACCAATGAACAAGTAACTTGACTAAAATATTGTTTAAATAGAGTTTTGATCCTGGAAGACGAAAGGTCACAAGGTGTGACCTTTCGTCTTCCAGGATGATAACTCAATTTGAAAATTATTTTAGTCAGGTTACTTGAATATATAACCAATGAACAAGTAACTTGACTATAATCTTGTTTAAATAGAGTTTTGATCCTGGGAGAGGAAAGGTCACAAGGTGTAACCTTTTGTCTTCCAGGATGATAACTCAATTTGAAAATTATTTTAGTCAGGTTACTTGAATATATAACCAATGAACAAGTAACTTGACTAAAATATTGTTTAAATAGAGTTTTGATCCTGGAAGACGAAAGGTCACAAGGTGTGACCTTTCGTCTTCCAGGATGATAACTCAATTTGAAAATTATTTTAGTCAGGTTACTTGAATATATAACCAATGAACAAGTAACTTGACTAAAATATTGTTTAAATAGAGTTTTGATCCTGGAAGACGAAAGGTCACAAGGTGTGACCTTTCGTCTTCCAGGATGATAACTCAATTTGAAAATTATTTTAGTCAGGTTACTTGAATATATAACCAATGAACAAGTAACTTGACTATAATCTTGTTTAAATAGAGTTTTGATCCTGGGAGACGAAAGGTCACAAGGTGTAACCTTTCGTCTTCCAAGATGATAACTCAATTTGAAAATTATTTTAGTCAGGTTACTTGAATATATAACCAATGAACAAGTAACTTGACTAAAATATTGTTTAAATAGAGTTTTGATCCTGGAAGACGAAAGGTCATAAGGTGTGACCTTTCGTCTTCCAGGATGATAACTCCGTTTGAACAATATTTTAGTCAGGTTACTTGAATATATAACCAATGAAGAAGTAACATGACTAAAATATTGTTTAAATAGAGTTTTGATCCTGGAAGACGAAAGGTCACAAGGTGTGACCTTTCGTCTTCCAGGATGATAACTCAATTTGAAAATTATTTTAGTCAGGTTACTTGAATATATAACCAATGAACAAGTAACTTGACTAAAATATTGTTTAAATAGAGTTTTGATCCTGGAAGACGAAAGGTCACAAGGTGTGACCTTTCGTCTTCCAGGATGATAACTCCGTTTGAACAATATTTTAGTCAGGTTACTTGAATATATAACCAATGAAGAAGTAACATGACTAAAATATTGTTTAAATAGAGTTTTGATCCTGGAAGACGAAAGGTCACAAGGTGTGACCTTTCATCTTCCAGGACGTTAACTCCATTTGAACATTATTTTAGTCAGGTTACTTGAATATATAACCAATGAACAAGTAACCTGACTAAAATATTGTTTAAATAGAGTTTTGATCCTGGAAGACGAAAGGTCACAAGGTGTGACCTTTCGTCTTCCAGGATGATAACTCCATTTGAACATTATTTTAGTCAGGTTACTTGAATATATAACCAATGAACAAGTAACTTGACTAAAATATTGTTTAAATAGAGTTTTGATCCTGGAAGACGAAAGGTCACAAGGTGTGACCTTTCGTCTTCCAGGATGATAACTCCGTTTGAACAATATTTTAGTCCGGTTACTTGAATATATAACCAATGAAGAAGTAACTTGACTAAAATATTGTTTAAATAGAGTTTTGATCCTGGAAGACGAAAGATCACAAGGTGTGACCTTTCGTCTTCCAGGATGATAACTCAATTTGAAAATTATTTTAGTCAGGTTACTTGAATTTATAACCAATGAACAAGTAACTTGACTAAAATATTGTTTAAATAGAGTTTTGATCCTGGAAGACGAAAGGTCACAAGGTGTGACCTTTCGTCTTCCAGGATGATAACTCAATTTGAAAATTATTTTAGTCAGGTTACTTGAATTTATAACCAATGAACAAGTAACTTGACTAAAATATTGTTTAAATAGAGTTTTGATCCTGGAAGACGAAAGGTCACAAGGTGTGACCTTTCGTCTTCCAGGATGATAACTCAATTTGAAAATTATTTTAGTCAGGTTACTTGAATATATAACCAATGAACAAGTAACTTGACTATAATCTTGTTTAAATAAAGTTTTGATCCTGGAAGACGAAAGGTCACAAGGTGTGACCTTTCGCCTTCCAGGGTGATAACTCGATTTGAACATTATTTTAGTCAGGTTACTTGAATATATAACCAATGTACAAGTAACTTGACTAATATATTGTTTAAATAGAGTTTTGATCCTGGAAGATGAAAGGTCACAAGGTGTGACCTTTCGTCTTCCAGGAAGATAACTCCGTTTGAACAATATTTTAGTCAGGTTACTTGAATATATAACCAATGAAGAAGTAACTTGACTAAAATATTGTTTAAATAGAGTTTTGATCCTGGAAGACGAAAGGTCACAAGGTGTGACCTTTCGTCTTCCAGGATGATAACTCAATTTGAAAATTATTTTAGTCAGGTTACTTGAATATATAACCAATGAACAAGTAACTTGACTAAAATATTGTTTAAATAGAGTTTTGATCCTGGAAGACGAAAGGTCACAAGGTGTGACCTTTCGTCTTCCAGGATGATAACTCAATTTGAAAATTATTTTAGTCAGGTTACTTGAATATATAACCAATGAACAAGTAACTTGACTATAATCTTGTTTAAATAGAGTTTTGATCCTGGGAGACGAAAGGTCACAAGGTGTAACCTTTCGTCTTCCAGGATGATAACTCAATTTGAAAATTATTTTAGTCAGGTTACTTGAATATATAACCAATGAACAAGTAACTTGACTAAAATATTGTTTAAATAGAGTTTTGATCCTGGAAGACGAAAGGTCATAAGGTGTGACCTTTCGTCTTCCAGGATGATAACTCCGTTTGAACAATATTTTAGTCAGGTTACTTGAATATATAACCAATGAAGAAGTAACATGACTAAAATATTGTTTAAATAGAGTTTTGATCCTGGAAGACGAAAGGTCACAAGGTGTGACCTTTCGTCTTCCAGGATGATAACTCAATTTGAAAATTATTTTAGTCAGGTTACTTGAATATATAACCAATGAACAAGTAACTTGACTAAAATATTGTTTAAATAGAGTTTTGATCCTGGAAGACGAAAGGTCACAAGGTGTGACCTTTCGTCTTCCAGGATGATAACTCCGTTTGAACAATATTTTAGTCAGGTTACTTGAATATATAACCAATGAAGAAGTAACATGACTAAAATATTGTTTAAATAGAGTTTTGATCCTGGAAGACGAAAGGTCACAAGGTGTGACCTTTCATCTTCCAGGACGTTAACTCCATTTGAACATTATTTTAGTCAGGTTACTTGAATATATAACCAATGAACAAGTAACCTGACTAAAATATTGTTTAAATAGAGTTTTGATCCTGGAAGACGAAAGGTCACAAGGTGTGACCTTTCGTCTTCCAGGATGATAACTCCGTTTGAACAATATTTTAGTCAGGTTACTTGAATATATAACCAATGAAGAAGTAACTTGACTAAAATATTGTTTAAATAGAGTTTTGATCCTGGAAGACGAAAGGTCACAAGGTGTGACCTTTCGTCTTCCAGGATGATAACTCAATTTGAAAATTATTTTAGTCAGGTTACTTGAATTTATAACCAATGAACAAGTAACTTGACTAAAATATTGTTTAAATAGAGTTTTGATCCTGGAAGACGAAAGGTCACAAGGTGTGACCTTTCGTCTTCCAGGATGATAACTCAATTTGAAAATTATTTTAGTCAGGTTACTTGAATTTATAACCAATGAACAAGTAACTTGACTAAAATATTGTTTAAATAGAGTTTTGATCCTGGAAGACGAAAGGTCACAAGGTGTGACCTTTCGTCTTCCAGGATGATAACTCAATTTGAAAATTATTTTAGTCAGGTTACTTGAATATATAACCAATGAACAAGTAACTTGACTATAATCTTGTTTAAATAAAGTTTTGATCCTGGAAGACGAAAGGTCACAAGGTGTGACCTTTCGCCTTCCAGGGTGATAACTCGATTTGAACATTATTTTAGTCAGGTTACTTGAATATATAACCAATGTACAAGTAACTTGACTAATATATTGTTTAAATAGAGTTTTGATCCTGGAAGACGAAAGGTCACAAGGTGTGACCTTTCGTCTTCCAGGAAGATAACTCCGTTTGAACATTATTTTAGTCAGGTTACTTGAATATATAACCAATGAAGAAGTAACTTGACTAAAATATTGTTTAAATAGAGTTTTGATCCTGGAAGACGAAAGGTCACAAGGTGTGACCTTTCGTCTTCCAGGATGATAAGTCCATTTGAACATTATTTTAGTCAGGTTACTTGAATATATAACCAATGAACAAGTAACTTGACTAAAATATTGTTTAAATAGAGTTTTGATCCAGGAAGACGAAAGGTCACAAGGTGTGACCTTTCGTCTTCCAGGATGATAACTCCATTTGAACATTATTTTAGTCAGGTTACTTGAATATATAACCAATGAACAAGTAACTTGACTAAAATATTGTTTAAATAGAGTTTTGATTCTGGAAGACGAAATGTCACAAGGTGTGACCTTTCGTCTTCCAGGATAATAAGTCCATTTGAACATTATTTTAGTCAGGTTACTTGAATATATAACCAATGAACAAGTAACTTGACTAAAATATTGTTGAAATAGAGTTTTGATCCTGGAAGACGAAAGGTCACAAGGTGTGTCCTTTCGTCTTCCAGGATGATAACTCCATTTGAACAATATTTTAGTCAGGTTACTTGAATATATAACCAATGAAGAAGTAACATGACTAAAATATTGTTTAAATAGAGTTTTGATCCTGGAAGACGAAAGGTCACAAGGTGTGACCTTTCATCTTCCAGGACGTTAACTCCATTTGAACATTATTTTAGTCAGGTTACTTGAATATATAACCAATGAACAAGTAACCTGACTAAAATATTGTTTAAATAGAGTTTTGATCCTGGAAGACGAAAGGTCACAAGGTGTGACCTTTCGTCTTCCAGGATGATAACTCCGTTTGAACAATATTTTAGTCAGGTTACTTGAATATATAACCAATGAAGAAGTAACTTGACTAAAATATTGTTTAAATAGAGTTTTGATCCTGGAAGACGAAAGGTCACAAGGTGTGACCTTTCGTCTTCCAGGATGATAACTCAATTTGAAAATTATTTTAGTCAGGTTACTTGAATTTATAACCAATGAACAAGTAACTTGACTAAAATATTGTTTAAATAGAGTTTTGATCCTGGAAGACGAAAGGTCACAAGGTGTGACCTTTCGTCTTCCAGGATGATAACTCAATTTGAAAATTATTTTAGTCAGGTTACTTGAATTTATAACCAATGAACAAGTAACTTGACTAAAATATTGTTTAAATAGAGTTTTGATCCTGGAAGACGAAAGGTCACAAGGTGTGACCTTTCGTCTTCCAGGATGATAACTCAATTTGAAAATTATTTTAGTCAGGTTACTTGAATATATAACCAATGAACAAGTAACTTGACTATAATCTTGTTTAAATAAAGTTTTGATCCTGGAAGACGAAAGGTCACAAGGTGTGACCTTTCGCCTTCCAGGGTGATAACTCGATTTGAACATTATTTTAGTCAGGTTACTTGAATATATAACCAATGTACAAGTAACTTGACTAATATATTGTTTAAATAGAGTTTTGATCCTGGAAGACGAAAGGTCACAAGGTGTGACCTTTCGTCTTCCAGGAAGATAACTCCGTTTGAACAATATTTTAGTCAGGTTACTTGAATATATAACCAATGAAGAAGTAACTTGACTAAAATATTGTTTAAATAGAGTTTTGATCCTGGAAGACGAAAGGTCACAAGGTGTGACCTTTCGTCTTCCAGGATGATAACTCAATTTGAAAATTATTTTAGTCAGGTTACTTGAATATATAACCAATGAACAAGTAACTTAACTAAAATATTGTTTAAATAGAGTTTTGATCCTGGAAGACGAAAGGTCACAAGGTGTGACCTTTCGTCTTCCATGATGATAACTCCATTTGAACATTATTTTAGTCAGGTTACTTGAATATATAACCAATGAAGAAGTAACCTGACTAAAATCTTGTTTAAATAGAGTTTTGATCCTGGAAGACGAAAGGTCACAAGGTGTGACCTTTCGTCTTCCAGGATGATAACTCCATTTGAACATTATTTTAGTCAGGTTACTTGAATATATAACCAATGAACAAGTGACCTGACTAAAATCTTGTTTAAATAGAGTTTTGATCCTGGAAGACGAAAGGTCACAAGGTGTGACCTTTCGTCTTCCAGGATGATAACTCCATTTGAACATTATTTTAGTCAGGTTACTTGAATATATAACCAATGAACAAGTAACCTGACTAAAATATTGTTTAAATAGAGTTTTGATCCTGGAAGACGAAAGGTCACAAGGTGTGACCTTTCGTCTTCCAGGATGATAACTCCATTTGAACATTATTTTAGGCAGGTTACTTGAATATATAACCAATGAACAAGTAACTTGACAAAAATATTGTTTAAATAGAGTTTTGATCCTGGAAGACGAAAGGTCACAAGGTGTGACCTTTCGTCTTCCAGGATAATAAGTCCATTTGAACATTATTTTAGTCAGGTTACTTGAATATATAACCAATGAACAAGTAACTTGACTAAAATATTGTTTAAATAGAGTTTTGATCCAGGAAGACGAAAGGTCACAAGGTGTGACCTTTCGTCTTCCAGGATGATAACTCCATTTGAACATTATTTTAGTCAGGTTACTTGAATATATAACCAATGAACAAGTAACTTGACTAAAATATTGTTTAAATAGAGTTTTGATCCTGGAAGACGAAATGTCACAAGGTGTGACCTTTCGTCTTCCAGGATAATAAGTCCATTTGAACATTATTTTAGTCAGGTTACTTGAATATATAACCAATGAACAAGTAACTTGACTAAAATATTGTTGAAATAGAGTTTTGATCCTGGAAGACGAAAGGTCACAAGGTGTGTCCTTTCGTCTTCCAGGATGATAACTCCATTTGAACATTATTTTAGTCAGGTTACTTGAATATATAACCAATGAACAAGTAACTTGACTAAAATATTGTTAAAATAGAGTTTTGATCCTGGAAGACGAAAGGTCACAAGGTGTGACCTTTCGTCTTCCAGGATAATAAGTCCATTTGAACATTATTTTAGTCAGGTTACTTGAATATATAACCAATGAACAAGTAACTTGACTAAAATATTGTTTAAATAGAGTATTGATCCTGGAAGACGAAATGTCACAAGGTGTGACCTTTCGTCTTCCAGGATGATAACTCCATTTGATCATAATTTTAGTCAGGATACTTGAATATATAACCAATGAACAAGTAACTTGACAAAAATATTGTTTAAATAGAGTTTTGATCCTGGAAGACGAAAGGTCACAAGGTTTGACCTTTCGTCTTCCAGGATGATAACTCCATTTGAACATTATTTTTGTCAGGTTACTTGAATATATAACCAATGAACAAGTAACTTGACAAAAATATTGTTTAAATAGAGTTTTGATCCTGGAAGACGAAAGGTCACAAGGTGTGACCTTTCGTCTTCCAGGATGATAACTCAATTTGAAAATTATTTTAGTCAGGTTACTTGAATATATAACCAATGAACAAGTAACTTAACTAAAATATTGTTTAAATAGAGTTTTGATCCTGGAAGACGAAAGGTCACAAGGTGTGACCTTTCGTCTTCCATGATGATAACTCCATTTGAACATTATTTTAGTCAGGTTACTTGAATATATAACCAATGAAGAAGTAACCTGACTAAAATCTTGTTTAAATAGAGTTTTGATCCTGGAAGACGAAAGGTCACAAGGTGTGACCTTTCGTCTTCCAGGATGATAACTCCATTTGAACATTATTTTAGTCAGGTTACTTGAATATATAACCAATGAACAAGTAACCTGACTAAAATCTTGTTTAAATAGAGTTTTGATCCTGGAAGACGAAAGGTCACAAGGTGTGACCTTTCGTCTTCCAGGATGATAACTCCATTTGAACATTATTTTAGTCAGGTTACTTGAATATATAACCAATGAACAAGTAACCTGACTAAAATATTGTTTAAATAGAGTTTTGATCCTGGAAGACGAAAGGTCACAAGGTGTGACCTTTCGTCTTCCAGGATGATAACTCCATTTGAACATTATTTTAGGCAGGTTACTTGAATATATAACCAATGAACAAGTAACTTGACTAAAATATTGTTTAAATAGAGTTTTGATCCTGGAAGACGAAAGGTCACAAGGTGTGACCTTTCGTCTTCCAGGATAATAAGTCCATTTGAACATTATTTTAGTCAGGTTACTTGAATATATAACCAATGAACAAGTAACTTGACTAAAATATTGTTTAAATAGAGTTTTGATCCAGGAAGACGAAAGGTCACAAGGTGTGACCTTTCGTCTTCCAGGATGATAACTCCATTTGAACATTATTTTAGTCAGGTTACTTGAATATATAACCAATGAACAAGTAACTTGACTAAAATATTGTTTAAATAGAGTTTTGATCCTGGAAGACGAAATGTCACAAGGTGTGACCTTTCGTCTTCCAGGATAATAAGTCCATTTGAACATTATTTTAGTCAGGTTACTTGAATATATAACCAATGAACAAGTAACTTGACTAAAATATTGTTGAAATAGAGTTTTGATCCTGGAAGACGAAAGGTCACAAGGTGTGTCCTTTCGTCTTCCAGGATGATAACTCCATTTGAACATTATTTTAGTCAGGTTACTTGAATATATAACCAATGAACAAGTAACTTGACTAAAATATTGTTAAAATAGAGTTTTGATCCTGGAAGACGAAAGGTCACAAGGTGTGACCTTTCGTCTTCCAGGATAATAAGTCCATTTGAACATTATTTTAGTCAGGTTACTTGAATATATAACCAATGAACAAGTAACTTGACTAAAATATTGTTTAAATAGAGTTTTGATCCTGGAAGACGTAATGTCACAAGGTGTGACCTTTCGTCTTCCAGGATGATAACTCCATTTGATCATAATTTTAGTCAGGATACTTGAATATATAACCAATGAACAAGTAACTTGACAAAAATATTGTTTAAATAGAGTTTTGATCCTGGAAGACGAAAGGTCACAAGGTTTGACCTTTCGTCTTCCAGGATGATAACTCCATTTGAACATTATTTTTGTCAGGTTACTTGAATATATAACCAATGAACAAGTAACTTGACAAAAATATTGTTTAAATAGAGTTTTGATCCTGGAAGACGAAAGGTCACAAGGTGTGACCTTTCGTCTTCCAGGATGATAACTCCATTTGAACATTATTTTTGTCAGGTTACTTGAATATATAACCAATGAACAAGTAACTTGACTAAAATATTGTTTAAATAGAGTTTTGATCCTGGAAGACGAAAGGTCACAAGGTGTGACCTTTCGTCTTCCAGGATGATAACTCGATTTGAACATTATTTTAGTCAGATTACTTGAATATATAACCAATGAACAAGTAACTTGACTAAAATATTGTTTAAATAGAGTTTTGATCCTGGAAGACGAAAGGTCACAAGGTGTGACCTTTCGTCTTCCAGGATGATAACTCCATTTGAACATTATTTTAGTCAGGTTACTTGAATATATAACCAATGAACAAGTAACTTGACTAAAATATTGTTTAAATAGAGTTTTGATCCTGGAAGACGAAAGGTCACAAGGTGTGACCTTTCGTCTTCCAGGATGATAACTCCATTTGAACATTATTTTAGGCAGGTTACTTGAATATATAACCAATGAACAAGTAACTTGACTAAAATATTGTTTAAATAGAGTTTTGATCCTGGAAGACGAAAGGTCACAAGGTGTGACCTTTCGTCTTCCAGGATAATAAGTCCATTTGAACATTATTTTAGTCAGGTTACTTGAATATATAACCAATGAACAAGTAACTTGACTAAAATATTGTTTAAATAGAGTTTTGATCCAGGAAGACGAAAGGTCACAAGGTTTGACCTTTCGTCTTCCAGGATGATAACTCCATTTGAACATTATTTTAGTCAGGTTACTTGAATATATAACCAATGAACAAGTAACTTGACTAAAATATTGTTTAAATAGAGTTTTGATCCTGGAAGACGAAATGTCACAAGGTGTGACATTTCGTCTTCCTGGATGATAACTCCATTTGAACATTATTTTAGTCAGGTTACTTGAATATATAACCAATGAACAAGTAACTTGACTAAAATATTGTTGAAATAGAGTTTTGATCCTGGAAGACGAAAGGTCACAAGGTGTGACCTTTCGTCTTCCAGGATAATAAGTCCATTTGAACATTATTTTAGTCAGGTTACTTGAATATATAACCAATGAACAAGTAACTTGACTAAAATATTGTTTAAATAGAGTTTTGATCCTGGAAGACGAAATGTCACAAGGTGTGACCTTTCGTCTTCCAGGATGATAACTCCATTTGATCATAATTTTAGTCAGGATACTTGAATATATAACCAATGAACAAGTAACTTGACAAAAATATTGTTTAAATAGAGTTTTGATCCTGGAAGACGAAAGGTCACAAGGTTTGACCTTTCGTCTTCCAGGATGATAACTCCATTTGAACATTATTTTTGTCAGGTTACTTGAATATATAACCAATGAACAAGTAACTTGACAAAAATATTGTTTAAATAGAGTTTTGATCCTGGAAGACGAAAGGTCACAAGGTGTGACCTTTCGTCTTCCAGGATGATAACTCAATTTGAAAATTATTTTAGTCAGGTTACTTGAATATATAACCAATGAACAAGTAACTTAACTAAAATATTGTTTAAATAGAGTTTTGATCCTGGAAGACGAAAGGTCACAAGGTGTGACCTTTCGTCTTCCATGATGATAACTCCATTTGAACATTATTTTAGTCAGGTTACTTGAATATATAACCAATGAAGAAGTAACCTGACTAAAATCTTGTTTAAATAGAGTTTTGATCCTGGAAGACGAAAGGTCACAAGGTGTGACCTTTCGTCTTCCAGGATGATAACTCCATTTGAACATTATTTTAGTCAGGTTACTTGAATATATAACCAATGAACAAGTAACCTGACTAAAATCTTGTTTAAATAGAGTTTTGATCCTGGAAGACGAAAGGTCACAAGGTGTGACCTTTCGTCTTCCAGGATGATAACTCCATTTGAACATTATTTTAGTCAGGTTACTTGAATATATAACCAATGAACAAGTAACCTGACTAAAATATTGTTTAAATAGAGTTTTGATCCTGGAAGACGAAAGGTCACAAGGTGTGACCTTTCGTCTTCCAGGATGATAACTCCATTTGAACATTATTTTAGGCAGGTTACTTGAATATATAACCAATGAACAAGTAACTTGACTAAAATATTGTTTAAATAGAGTTTTGATCCTGGAAGACGAAAGGTCACAAGGTGTGACCTTTCGTCTTCCAGGATAATAAGTCCATTTGAACATTATTTTAGTCAGGTTACTTGAATATATAACCAATGAACAAGTAACTTGACTAAAATATTGTTTAAATAGAGTTTTGATCCAGGAAGACGAAAGGTCACAAGGTGTGACCTTTCGTCTTCCAGGATGATAACTCCATTTGAACATTATTTTAGTCAGGTTACTTGAATATATAACCAATGAACAAGTAACTTGACTAAAATATTGTTTAAATAGAGTTTTGATCCTGGAAGACGAAATGTCACAAGGTGTGACCTTTCGTCTTCCAGGATAATAAGTCCATTTGAACATTATTTTAGTCAGGTTACTTGAATATATAACCAATGAACAAGTAACTTGACTAAAATATTGTTGAAATAGAGTTTTGATCCTGGAAGACGAAAGGTCACAAGGTGTGTCCTTTCGTCTTCCAGGATGATAACTCCATTTGAACATTATTTTAGTCAGGTTACTTGAATATATAACCAATGAACAAGTAACTTGACTAAAATATTGTTAAAATAGAGTTTTGATCCTGGAAGACGAAAGGTCACAAGGTGTGACCTTTCGTCTTCCAGGATAATAAGTCCATTTGAACATTATTTTAGTCAGGTTACTTGAATATATAACCAATGAACAAGTAACTTGACTAAAATATTGTTTAAATAGAGTTTTGATCCTGGAAGACGAAATGTCACAAGGTGTGACCTTTCGTCTTCCAGGATGATAACTCCATTTGATCATAATTTTAGTCAGGATACTTGAATATATAACCAATGAACAAGTAACTTGACAAAAATATTGTTTAAATAGAGTTTTGATCCTGGAAGACGAAAGGTCACAAGGTTTGACCTTTCGTCTTCCAGGATGATAACTCCATTTGAACATTATTTTTGTCAGGTTACTTGAATATATAACCAATGAACAAGTAACTTGACAAAAATATTGTTTAAATAGAGTTTTGATCCTGGAAGACGAAAGGTCACAAGGTGTGACCTTTCGTCTTCCAGGATGATAACTCCATTTGAACATTATTTTTGTCAGGTTACTTGAATATATAACCAATGAACAAGTAACTTGACTAAAATATTGTTTAAATAGAGTTTTGATCCTGGAAGACGAAAGGTCACAAGGTGTGACCTTTCGTCTTCCAGGATGATAACTCGATTTGAACATTATTTTAGTCAGATTACTTGAATATATAACCAATGAACAAGTAACTTGACTAAAATATTGTTTAAATAGAGTTTTGATCCTGGAAGACGAAAGGTCACAAGGTGTGACCTTTCGTCTTCCAGGATGATAACTCCATTTGAACATTATTTTAGTCAGGTTACTTGAATATATAACCAATGAACAAGTAACTTGACTAAAATATTGTTTAAATAGAGTTTTGATCCTGGAAGACGAAAGGTCACAAGGTGTGACCTTTCGTCTTCCAGGATGATAACTCCATTTGAACATTATTTTAGGCAGGTTACTTGAATATATAACCAATGAACAAGTAACTTGACTAAAATATTGTTTAAATAGAGTTTTGATCCTGGAAGACGAAAGGTCACAAGGTGTGACCTTTCGTCTTCCAGGATAATAAGTCCATTTGAACATTATTTTAGTCAGGTTACTTGAATATATAACCAATGAACAAGTAACTTGACTAAAATATTGTTTAAATAGAGTTTTGATCCAGGAAGACGAAAGGTCACAAGGTTTGACCTTTCGTCTTCCAGGATGATAACTCCATTTGAACATTATTTTAGTCAGGTTACTTGAATATATAACCAATGAACAAGTAACTTGACTAAAATATTGTTTAAATAGAGTTTTGATCCTGGAAGACGAAATGTCACAAGGTGTGACATTTCGTCTTCCTGGATGATAACTCCATTTGAACATTATTTTAGTCAGGTTACTTGAATATATAACCAATGAACAAGTAACTTGACTAAAATATTGTTGAAATAGAGTTTTGATCCTGGAAGACGAAAGGTCACAAGGTGTGACCTTTCGTCTTCCAGGATAATAAGTCCATTTGAACATTATTTTAGTCAGGTTACTTGAATATATAACCAATGAACAAGTAACTTGACTAAAATATTGTTTAAATAGAGTTTTGATCCTGGAAGACGAAATGTCACAAGGTGTGACCTTTCGTCTTCCAGGATGATAACTCCATTTGATCATAATTTTAGTCAGGATACTTGAATATATAACCAATGAACAAGTAACTTGACAAAAATATTGTTTAAATAGAGTTTTGATCCTGGAAGACGAAAGGTCACAAGGTTTGACCTTTCGTCTTCCAGGATGATAACTCCATTTGAACATTATTTTTGTCAGGTTACTTGAATATATAACCAATGAACAAGTAACTTGACAAAAATATTGTTTAAATAGAGTTTTGATCCTGGAAGACGAAAGGTCACAAGGTTTGACCTTTCGTCTTCCAGGATGATAACTCCATTTGAACATTATTTTTGTCAGGTTACTTGAATATATAACCAATGAACAAGTAACTTGACAAAAATATTGTTTAAATAGAGTTTTGATCCTGGAAGACGAAAGGTCACAAGGTGTGACCTTTCGTCTTCCAGGATGATAACTCCATTTGAACATTATTTTTGTCAGGTTACTTGAATATATAACCAATGAACAAGTAACTTGACTAAAATATTGTTTAAATAGAGTTTTGATCCTGGAAGACGAAAGGTCACAAGGTGTGACCTTTCGTCTTCCAGGATGATAACTCGATTTGAACATTATTTTAGTCAGATTACTTGAATATATAACCAATGAACAAGTAACTTGACTAAAATATTGTTTAAATAGAGTTTTGATCCTGGAAGACGAAAGGTCACAAGGTGTGACCTTTCGTCTTCCAGGATGATAACTCCATTTGAACATTATTTTAGTCAGGTTACTTGAATATATAACCAATGAACAAGTAACTTGACTAAAATATTGTTTAAATAGAGTTTTGATCCTGGAAGACGAAAGGTCACAAGGTGTGACCTTTCGTCTTCCAGGATGATAACTCCATTTGAACATTATTTTAGGCAGGTTACTTGAATATATAACCAATGAACAAGTAACTTGACTAAAATATTGTTTAAATAGAGTTTTGATCCTGGAAGACGAAAGGTCGCAAGGTGTGACCTTTCGTCTTCCAGGATAATAAGTCCATTTGAACATTATTTTAGTCAGGTTACTTGAATATATAACCAATGAACAAGTAACTTGACTAAAATATTGTTTAAATAGAGTTTTGATCCAGGAAGACGAAAGGTCACAAGGTTTGACCTTTCGTCTTCCAGGATGATAACTCCATTTGAACATTATTTTAGTCAGGTTACTTGAATATATAACCAATGAACAAGTAACTTGACTAAAATATTGTTTAAATAGAGTTTTGATCCTGGAAGACGAAATGTCGCAAGGTGTGACCTTTCGTCTTCCAGGATAATAAGTCCATTTGAACATTATTTTAGTCAGGTTACTTGAATATATAACCAATGAACAAGTAACTTGACTAAAATATTGTTGAAATAGAGTTTTGATCCTGGAAGACGAAAGGTCACAAGGTGTGACCTTTCGTCTTCCAGGATGATAACTCCATTTGAACATTATTTTAGTCAGGTTACTTGAATATATAACCAATGAACAAGTAACTTGACTAAAATATTGTTGAAATAGAGTTTTGATCCTGGAAGACGAAAGGTCACAAGGTGTGACCTTTCGTCTTCCAGGATGATAACTCCATTTGAACATTATTTTAGTCAGGTTACTTGAATATATAACCAATGAACAAGTAACTTGACTAAAATATTGTTAAAATAGAGTTTTGATCCTGGAAGACGAAAGGTCACAAGGTGTGACCTTTCGTCTTCCAGGATAATAAGTCCATTTGAACATTATTTTAGTCAGGTTACTTGAATATATAACCAATGAACAAGTAACTTGACTAAAATATTTTTGAAATAGAGTTTTGATCCTGGAAGACGAAAGGTCACAATGTGTGACCTTTCGTCTTCCAGGATAATAAGTCCATTTGAACATTATTTTAGTCAGGTTACTTGAATATATAACCAATGAACAAGTAACTTGACTAAAATATTGTTTAAATAGAGTTTTGATCCTGGAAGACGAAATGTCACAAGGTGTGACCTTTCGTCTTCCAGGATGATAACTCCATTTGATCATAATTTTAGTCAGGATACTTGAATATATAACCAATGAACAAGTAACTTGACAAAAATATTGTTTAAATAGAGTTTTGATCCTGGAAGACGAAAGGTCACAAGGTTTGACCTTTCGTCTTCCAGGATGATAACTCCATTAGAACATTATTTTTGTCAGGTTACTTGAATATATAACCAATGAACAAATAACTTGACTAAAATATTGTTTAAATAGTGTTTTGATCTTGGAAGACGAAAGGTCACAAGGTGTGACCTTTCGTCTTCCAGGATGATAACTCCATTTGAACATTATTTTAGTCAGGTTACTTGAATATATAACCAATGAACAAGTAACTTGACTAAAATATTGTTTAAATAGAGTTTTGATCCAGGAAGACGAAAGGTCACAAGGTGTGACCTTTCGTCTTCCAGGATGATAAGTCCATTTGAACATTATTTTAGTCAGGTTACTTGAATATATAACCAACGAAGAAGTAACTTGACTAAAATATTGTTTAAATAGAGTTTTGATCCTGGAAGACGAAAGGTCACAAGGTGTGACCTTTCGTCTTCCAGGATGATAACTCGATTTGAACATTATTTTAGTCAGGTTACTTGAATATATAACCAACGAAGAAGTAACTTGACTAAAAGGTCACAAGGTGTGACCTTTTGTCTTCCAGGATGATAACTCGATTTGAACATTATTTTAGTCAGGTTACTTGAATATATAACCAATGAACAAGTAACTTGACTAAAATATTGTTTAAATAGAGTTTTGATCCTGGAAGACGAAAGGTCACATGGTGTGACCTTTCCTATTCCAGGATGATAACTAGATTTGAACATTATTTTAGTCAGGTTACTTGAATATATAACCAATGAACAAGTAACTTGACTAAAATATTGTTTAAATAGAGTTTTGATCCTGGAAGACGAAAGGTCACAAGGTGTGACCTTTCGTCTTCCAGGATGATAACTCGATTTAAACATTATTTTAGTCAGGTTACTTGAATATATAACCAATGAACAAGTAACTTGACTAAAATATTGTTGAAATAGAGTTTTGATCCTGGAAGACGAAAGGTCACAAGGTGTGACCTTTCGTCTTCCAGGATGATAACTCCATTTGAACATTATTTTAGTCAGGTTACTTGAATATATAACCAATGAACAAGTAACTTGACTAAAATATTGTTAAAATAGAGTTTTGATCCTGGAAGACGAAAGGTCACAAGGTGTGACCTTTCGTCTTCCAGGATAATAAGTCCATTTGAACATTATTTTAGTCAGGTTACTTGAATATATAACCAATGAACAAGTAACTTGACTAAAATATTTTTGAAATAGAGTTTTGATCCTGGAAGACGAAAGGTCACAATGTGTGACCTTTCGTCTTCCAGGATAATAAGTCCATTTGAACATTATTTTAGTCAGGTTACTTGAATATATAACCAATGAACAAGTAACTTGACTAAAATATTGTTTAAATAGAGTTTTGATCCTGGAAGACGAAATGTCACAAGGTGTGACCTTTCGTCTTCCAGGATGATAACTCCATTTGATCATAATTTTAGTCAGGATACTTGAATATATAACCAATGAACAAGTAACTTGACAAAAATATTGTTTAAATAGAGTTTTGATCCTGGAAGACGAAAGGTCACAAGGTTTGACCTTTCGTCTTCCAGGATGATAACTCCATTAGAACATTATTTTTGTCAGGTTACTTGAATATATAACCAATGAACAAGTAACTTGACTAAAATATTGTTTAAATAGTGTTTTGATCTTGGAAGACGAAAGGTCACAAGGTGTGACCTTTCGTCTTCCAGGATGATAACTCCATTTGAACATTATTTTAGTCAGGTTACTTGAATATATAACCAATGAACAAGTAACTTGACTAAAATATTGTTTAAATAGAGTTTTGATCCAGGAAGACGAAAGGTCACAAGGTGTGACCTTTCGTCTTCCAGGATGATAAGTCCATTTGAACATTATTTTAGTCAGGTTACTTGAATATATAACCAACGAAGAAGTAACTTGACTAAAATATTGTTTAAATAGAGTTTTGATCCTGGAAGACGAAAGGTCACAAGGTGTGACCTTTCGTCTTCCAGGATGATAACTCGATTTGAACATTATTTTAGTCAGGTTACTTGAATATATAACCAACGAAGAAGTAACTTGACTAAAAGGTCACAAGGTGTGACCTTTTGTCTTCCAGGATGATAACTCGATTTGAACATTATTTTAGTCAGGTTACTTGAATATATAACCAATGAACAAGTAACTTGACTAAAATATTGTTTAAATAGAGTTTTGATCCTGGAAGACGAAAGGTCACATGGTGTGACCTTTCCTATTCCAGGATGATAACTAGATTTGAACATTATTTTAGTCAGGTTACTTGAATATATAACCAATGAACAAGTAACTTGACTAAAATATTGTTTAAATAGAGTTTTGATCCTGGAAGACGAAAGGTCACAAGGTGTGACCTTTCGTCTTCCAGGATGATAACTCGATTTAAACATTATTTTAGTCAGGTTACTTGAATATATAACCAATGAACAAGTAACTTGACTAAAATATTGTTGAAATAGAGTTTTGATCCTGGAAGACGAAAGGTCACAAGGTGTGACCTTTCGTCTTCCAGGATGATAACTCCATTTGAACATTATTTTAGTCAGGTTACTTGAATATATAACCAATGAACAAGTAACTTGACTAAAATATTGTTTAAATAGAGTTTTGATCCTGGAAGACGAAATGTCGCAAGGTGTGACCTTTCGTCTTCCAGGATAATAAGTCCATTTGAACATTATTTTAGTCAGGTTACTTGAATATATAACCAATGAACAAGTAACTTGACTAAAATATTGTTGAAATAGAGTTTTGATCCTGGAAGACGAAAGGTCACAAGGTGTGACCTTTCGTCTTCCAGGATGATAACTCCATTTGAACATTATTTTAGTCAGGTTACTTGAATATATAACCAATGAACAAGTAACTTGACTAAAATATTGTTGAAATAGAGTTTTGATCCTGGAAGACGAAAGGTCACAAGGTGTGACCTTTCGTCTTCCAGGATGATAACTCCATTTGAACATTATTTTAGTCAGGTTACTTGAATATATAACCAATGAACAAGTAACTTGACTAAAATATTGTTAAAATAGAGTTTTGATCCTGGAAGACGAAAGGTCACAAGGTGTGACCTTTCGTCTTCCAGGATAATAAGTCCATTTGAACATTATTTTAGTCAGGTTACTTGAATATATAACCAATGAACAAGTAACTTGACTAAAATATTTTTGAAATAGAGTTTTGATCCTGGAAGACGAAAGGTCACAATGTGTGACCTTTCGTCTTCCAGGATAATAAGTCCATTTGAACATTATTTTAGTCAGGTTACTTGAATATATAACCAATGAACAAGTAACTTGACTAAAATATTGTTTAAATAGAGTTTTGATCCTGGAAGACGAAATGTCACAAGGTGTGACCTTTCGTCTTCCAGGATGATAACTCCATTTGATCATAATTTTAGTCAGGATACTTGAATATATAACCAATGAACAAGTAACTTGACAAAAATATTGTTTAAATAGAGTTTTGATCCTGGAAGACGAAAGGTCACAAGGTTTGACCTTTCGTCTTCCAGGATGATAACTCCATTTGAACATTATTTTTGTCAGGTTACTTGAATATATAACCAATGAACAAGTAACTTGACTAAAATATTGTTTAAATAGTGTTTTGATCTTGGAAGACGAAAGGTCACAAGGTGTGACCTTTCGTCTTCCAGGATGATAACTCCATTTGAACATTATTTTAGTCAGGTTACTTGAATATATAACCAATGAACAAGTAACTTGACTAAAATATTGTTTAAATAGAGTTTTGATCCAGGAAGACGAAAGGTCACAAGGTGTGACCTTTCGTCTTCCAGGATGATAAGTCCATTTGAACATTATTTTAGTCAGGTTACTTGAATATATAACCAACGAAGAAGTAACTTGACTAAAATATTGTTTAAATAGAGTTTTGATCCTGGAAGACGAAAGGTCACAAGGTGTGACCTTTCGTCTTCCAGGATGATAACTCCATTTGAACATTATTTTAGTCAGGTTACTTGAATATATAACCAACGAAGAAGTAACTTGACTAAAAGGTCACAAGGTGTGACCTTTTGTCTTCCAGGATGATAACTCGATTTGAACATTATTTTAGTCAGGTTACTTGAATATATAACCAATGAACAAGTAACTTGACTAAAATATTGTTTAAATAGAGTTTTGATCCTGGAAGACGAAAGGTCACATGGTGTGACCTTTCCTATTCCAGGATGATAACTAGATTTGAAGATTATTTTAGTCAGGTTACTTGAATATATAACCAATGAACAAGTAACTTGACTAAAATATTGTTTAAATAGAGTTTTGATCCTGGAAGACGAAAGGTCACAAGGTGTGACCTTTCGTCTTCCAGGATGATAACTCGATTTAAACATTATTTTAGTCAGGTTACTTGAATATATAACCAATGAACAAGTAACTTGACTAAAATCTTGTTCAAATAGAGTTTTGATCCTGGAAGACGAAAGGTCACAAGGTGTGACCTTTCATCTTCCAGGATGATAACTCGATTTGAACATTATTTTAGTCAGGTTACTTGAATATATAACCAATGAACAAGTAACTTGACTAAAATATTGTTTAAATAGAGTTTTGATCCTGGAAGACGAAATGTCACAAGGTGTGACCTTTCGTCTTCCAGGATGATAACTCCATTTGATCATTATTTTAGTCAGGTTACTTGAATATATAACCAATGAACAAGTAACTTGACAAAAATATTGTTTAAATAGAGTTATGATCCTGGAAGAGGAAAGGTCACAAGGTGTGACCTTTCGTCTTCCCGGATGATAACTCCATTTGAACATTATTTTTGTCAGGTTACTTGAATATATAACCAATGAACAAGTAACTTGACTAAAATATTGTTTAAATAGAGTTTTGATCCTGGAAGACGAAAGGTCACAAGGTGTGACCTTTCGTCTTCCAGGATAATAAGTCCATTTGAACATTATTTTAGTCAGGTTACTTGAATATATAACCAATGAACAAGTAACTTGACTAAAATATTGTTTAAATAGAGTTTTGATCCAGGAAAACGAAAGGTCACAAGGTGTGACCTTTCGTCTTCCAGGGTGATAACTCCATTTGAACATTATTTTAGTCAGGTTACTTGAATATATAACCAATGAACAAGTAACTTGACTAAAATATTGTTTAAATAGAGTTTTGATCCAGGAAGACGAAAGGTCACAAGGTGTGACCTTTCGTCTTCCAGGATGATAACTCCATTTGAACATTATTTTAGTCAGGTTACTTGAATATATAACCAATGAACAAGTAACTTGACTAAAATATTGTTTAAATAGAGTTTTGATCCTGGAAGACGAAAGGTCACAAGGTGTGACCTTTCGTCTTCCAGGATGATAACTCGATTTGAACATTATTTTAGTCAGGTTACTTGAATATATAACCAACGAACAAGTAACTTGACTAAAATATTGTTTAAATAGAGTTTTGATCCTGGAAGACGAAAGGTCACATGGTGTGACCTTTCGTATTCCAGGATGATAACTCCATTTGAACATTATTTTTGTCAGGTTACTTGAATATATAACCAATGAACAAGTAACTTGACTAAAATCTTGTTCAAATAGAGTTTTGATCCTGGAAGACGAAAGGTCACAAGGTGTGACCTTTCGTCTTCCAGGATGATAACTCGATTTAAACATTATTTTAGTCAGGTTACTTGAATATATAACCAATGAACAAGTAACTTGACTAAAATATTGTTTAAATAGAGTTTTGATCCTGGAAGACGAAAGGTCACATGGTGTGACCTTTCATCTTCCAGGATGATAACTCGATTTGAACATTATTTTAGTCAGGTTACTTGAATATATAACCAATGAACAAGTAACTTGACTAAAATATTGTTTAAATAGAGTTTTGATCCTGGAAGACGAAAGGTCACAAGGTGTGACCTTTCGTCTTCCAAGATGATAACTCCATTTGATCATTATTTTAGTCAGGTTACTTGAATATATAACCAATGAACAAGTAACTTGACAAGAATATTGTATAAATAGAGTTTTGATCCTGGAAGATGAAAGGTCACAAGGTGTGACCTTTCGTCTTCCCGGATGATAACTCCATTTGAACATTATTTTTGTCAGGTTACTTGAATATATAACCAATGAACAAGTAACTTGACTAAAATATTGCTTAAATAGAGTTTTGATCCTGGAAGACGAAAGGTCACAAGGTGTGACCTTTCGTCTTCCAGGATAATAAGTCCATTTGAACATTATTTTAGTCAGGTTACTTGAATATATAACCAATGAACAAGTAACTTGACTAAAATATTGTTTAAATAGAGTTTTGATCCAGGAAGACGAAAGGTCACAAGGTGTGACCTTTCGTCTTCCAGGGTGATAACTCCATTTGAACATTATTTTAGTCAGGTTACTTGAATATATAACCAATGAACAAGTAACTTGACTAAAATATTGTTTAAATAGAGTTTTGATCCTGGAAGACGAAAGGTCACAAGGTGTGACCTTTCGTCTTGCAGGATAATAAGTCCATTTGAACATTATTTTAGTCAGGTTACTTGAATATATAACCAATGAACAAGTAACTTGACTAAAATATTGTTTAAATAGAGTTTTGATCCAGGAAGACGAAAGGTCACAAGGTGTGACCTTTCGTCTTCCAGGATGATAACTCCATTTGAACATTATTTTAGTCAGGTTACTTGAATATATAACCAATGAACAAGTAACTTGACTAAAATATTGTTTAAATAGAGTTTTGATCCTGGAAGACGAAAGGTCACAAGGTGTGACCTTTCGTCTTGCAGGATAATAAGTCCATTTGAACATTATTTTAGTCAGGTTACTTGAATATATAACCAACGAACAAGTAACTTGACTAAAATATTGTTTAAATAGAGTTTTGATCCTGGAAGACGAAAGGTCACAAGGTGTGACCTTTCGTCTTCCAGGATGATAACTCCATTTGAACATTATTTTTGTCAGGTTACTTGAATATATAACCAATGAACAAGTAACTTGACTAAAATATTGTTTAAATAGAGTTTTGATCCTGGAAGACGAAAGGTCACAAGGTGTGACCTTTCGTCTTCCAGGATGATAACTAGATTTGAACATTATTTTAGTCAGGTTACTGGAATATATAACCAACGAACAAGTAACTTGACTAAAATATTGTTTAAATAGAGTTTTGATCCTGGAAGACGAAAGGTCACAAGGTGTGACCTTTCGTCTTCCAGGATGATAACTCCATTTGAACATTATTTTTGTCAGGTTACTTGAATATATAACCAATGAACAAGTAACTTGACTAAAATCTTGTTCAAATAGAGTTTTGATCCTGGAAGACGAAAGGTCACAAGGTGTGACCTTTTGTCTTCCAGGATGATAACTCGATTTGAACATTATTTTAGTCAGGTTACTTGAATATATAACCAATGAACAAGTAACTTGACTAAAATATTGTTTAAATAGAGTTTTGATCCTGGAAGACGAAAGGTCACATGGTGTGACCTTTCGTATTCCAGGATGATAACTACATTTGAACATTATTTTAGTCAGGTTACTTGAATATATAACCAATGAACAAGTAACTTGACTAAAATATTGTTTAAATAGAGTTTTGATCCTGGAAGACGAAAGGTCACAAGGTGTGACCTTTCGTCTTCCAGGATGATAACTCGATTTAAACATTATTTTAGTCAGGTTACTTGAATATATAACCAATGAACAAGTAACTTGACTAAAATCTTGTTCAAATAGAGTTTTGATCCTGGAAGACGAAAGGTCACAAGGTGTGACCTTTCGTCTTCCAGGATGATAACTCGATTTGAACATTATTTTAGTCAGGTTACTTGAATATATAACCAATGAACAAGTAACTTGACTAAAATATTGTTTAAATAGAGTTTTGATCCTGGAAGACGAAATGTCACAAGGTGTGACCTTTCGTCTTCCAGGATGATAACTCCATTTGATCATTATTTTAGTCAGGTTACTTGAATATATAACCAATGAACAAGTAACTTGACAAAAATATTGTTTAAATAGAGTTTTGATCCTGGAAGACGAAAGGTCACAAGGTGTGACCTTTCGTCTTCCCGGATGATAACTCCATTTGAACATTATTTTTGTCAGGTTACTTGAATATATAACCAATGAACAAGTAACTTGACTAAAATATTGTTTAAATAGAGTTTTGATCCTGGAAGACGAAAGGTCACAAGGTGTGACCTTTCGTCTTCCAGGATGATAAGTCCATTTGAACATTATTTTAGTCAGGTTACTTGAATATATAACCAATGAACAAGTAACTTGACTAAAATATTGTTTAAATAGAGTTTTGATCCAGGAAGACGAAAGGTCACAAGGTGTGACCTTTCGTCTTCCAGGATGATAACTCCATTTGAACATTATTTTAGTCAGGTTACTTGAATATATAACCAATGAACAAGTAACTTGACTAAAATATTGTTTAAATAGAGTTTTGATCCAGGAAGACGAAAGGTCACAAGGTGTGACCTTTCGTCATCCAGGATGATAACTCCATTTGAACATTATTTTTGTCAGGTTACTTGAATATATAACCAATGAACAAGTAACTTGACTAAAATATTGTTTAAATAGAGTTTTGATCCTGGAAGACGAAAGGTCACAAGGTGTGACCTTTCGTCTTCCAGGATGATAACTCGATTTGAACATTATTTTAGTCAGGTTACTTGAATATATAACCAACGAACAAGTAACTTGACCAAAATATTGTTTAAATAGAGTTTTGATCCTGGAAGACGAAATGTCACAAGGTGTGACCTTTCGTCTTCCAGGATGATAACTCCATTTGATCATTATTTTAGTCAGGTTACTTGAATATATAACCAATGAACAAGTAACTTGACAAAAATATTGTTTAAATAGAGTTTTGATCCTGGAAGACGAAAGGTCACAAGTTGTGACCTTTCGTCTTCCCGGATGATAACTCCATTTGAACATTATTTTAGTCAGGTTACTTGAATATATAACCAATGAACAAGTAACTTGACTAAAATATTGTTTAAATAGAGTTTTGATCCTGGAAGACGAAAGGTCACAAGGTGTGACCTTTCGTCTTCCAGGATGATAACTCGATTTGAACATTATTTTAGTCAGGTTACTTGAATATATAACCAACGAACAAGTAACTTGACTAAAATATTGTTTAAATAGAGTTTTGATCCTGGAAGACGAAAGGTCACATGGTGTGACCTTTCGTATTCCAGGATGATAACTCCATTTGAACATTATTTTTGTCAGGTTACTTGAATATATAACCAATGAACAAGTAACTTGACTAAAATCTTGTTCAAATAGAGTTTTGATCCTGGAAGACGAAAGGTCACAAGGTGTGACCTTTCGTCTTCCAGGATGATAACTCGATTTAAACATTATTTTAGTCAGGTTACTTGAATATATAACCAATGAACAAGTAACTTGACTAAAATATTGTTTAAATAGAGTTTTGATCCTGGAAGACGAAAGGTCACATGGTGTGACCTTTCATCTTCCAGGATGATAACTCGATTTGAACATTATTTTAGTCAGGTTACTTGAATATATAACCAATGAACAAGTAACTTGACTAAAATATTGTTTAAATAGAGTTTTGATCTTGGAAGACGAAAGGTCACAAGGTGTGACCTTTCGTCTTCCAAGATGATAACTCCATTTGATCATTATTTTAGTCAGGTTACTTGAATATATAACCAATGAACAAGTAACTTGACAAGAATATTGTATAAATAGAGTTTTGATCCTGGAAGATGAAAGGTCACAAGGTGTGACCTTTCGTCTTCCCGGATGATAACTCCATTTGAACATTATTTTTGTCAGGTTACTTGAATATATAACCAATGAACAAGTAACTTGACTAAAATATTGCTTAAATAGAGTTTTGATCCTGGAAGACGAAAGGTCACAAGGTGTGACCTTTCGTCTTCCAGGATGATAAGTCCATTTGAACATTATTTTAGTCAGGTTACTTGAATATATAACCAATGAACAAGTAACTTGACTAAAATATTGTTTAAATAGAGTTTTGATCCAGGAAGACGAAAGGTCACAAGGTGTGACCTTTCGTCTTCCAGGATGATAACTCCATTTGAACATTATTTTAGTCAGGTTACTTGAATATATAACCAATGAACAAGTAACTTGACTAAAATATTGTTTAAATAGAGTTTTGATCCAGGAAGACGAAAGGTCACAAGGTGTGACCTTTCGTCATCCAGGATGATAACTCCATTTGAACATTATTTTTGTCAGGTTACTTGAATATATAACCAATGAACAAGTAACTTGACTAAAATATTGTTTAAATAGAGTTTTGATCCTGGAAGACGAAAGGTCACAAGGTGTGACCTTTCGTCTTCCAGGATGATAACTCGATTTGAACATTATTTTAGTCAGGTTACTTGAATATATAACCAACGAACAAGTAACTTGACCAAAATATTGTTTAAATAGAGTTTTGATCCTGGAAGACGAAATGTCACAAGGTGTGACCTTTCGTCTTCCAGGATGATAACTCCATTTGATCATTATTTTAGTCAGGTTACTTGAATATATAACCAATGAACAAGTAACTTGACAAAAATATTGTTTAAATAGAGTTTTGATCCTGGAAGACGAAAGGTCACAAGTTGTGACCTTTCGTCTTCCCGGATGATAACTCCATTTGAACATTATTTTAGTCAGGTTACTTGAATATATAACCAATGAACAAGTAACTTGACTAAAATATTGTTTAAATAGAGTTTTGATCCTGGAAGACGAAAGGTCACAAGGTGTGACCTTTCGTCTTCCAGGATGATAACTCGATTTGAACATTATTTTAGTCAGGTTACTTGAATATATAACCAACGAACAAGTAACTTGACTAAAATATTGT
Source organism: Medicago sativa (assembly GCF_051527215.1). NCBI lineage: Eukaryota > Viridiplantae > Streptophyta > Magnoliopsida > Fabales > Fabaceae > Medicago > Medicago sativa. The sequence goes on from NC_140751.1 coordinate 39,602,515, forward strand.
TTAAATAGAGTTTTGATCCTGGAAGACGAAAGGTCACATGGTGTGACCTTTCGTATTCCAGGATGATAACTCCATTTGAACATTATTTTTGTCAGGTTACTTGAATATATAACCAATGAACAAGTAACTTGACTAAAATCTTGTTCAAATAGAGTTTTGATCCTGGAAGACGAAAGGTCACAAGGTGTGACCTTTCGTCTTCCAGGATGATAACTCGATTTAAACATTATTTTAGTCAGGTTACTTGAATATATAACCAATGAACAAGTAACTTGACTAAAATATTGTTTAAATAGAGTTTTGATCCTGGAAGACGAAAGGTCACATGGTGTGACCTTTCATCTTCCAGGATGATAACTCGATTTGAACATTATTTTAGTCAGGTTACTTGAATATATAACCAATGAACAAGTAACTTGACTAAAATATTGTTTAAATAGAGTTTTGATCCTGGAAGACGAAAGGTCACAAGGTGTGACCTTTCGTCTTCCAAGATGATAACTCCATTTGATCATTATTTTAGTCAGGTTACTTGAATATATAACCAATGAACAAGTAACTTGACAAGAATATTGTATAAATAGAGTTTTGATCCTGGAAGATGAAAGGTCACAATGTGTGACCTTTCGTCTTCCCGGATGATAACTCCATTTGAACATTATTTTTGTCAGGTTACTTGAATATATAACCAATGAACAAGTAACTTGACTAAAATATTGCTTAAATAGAGTTTTGATCCTGGAAGACGAAAGGTCACAAGGTGTGACCTTTCGTCTTCCAGGATAATAAGTCCATTTGAACATTATTTTAGTCAGGTTACTTGAATATATAACCAATGAACAAGTAACTTGACTAAAATATTGTTTAAATAGAGTTTTGATCCAGGAAGACGAAAGGTCACAAGGTGTGACCTTTCGTCTTCCAGGGTGATAACTCCATTTGAACATTATTTTAGTCAGGTTACTTGAATATATAACCAATGAACAAGTAACTTGACTAAAATATTGTTTAAATAGAGTTTTGATCCTGGAAGACGAAAGGTCACAAGGTGTGACCTTTCGTCTTGCAGGATAATAAGTCCATTTGAACATTATTTTAGTCAGGTTACTTGAATATATAACCAATGAACAAGTAACTTGACTAAAATATTGTTTAAATAGAGTTTTGATCCAGGAAGACGAAAGGTCACAAGGTGTGACCTTTCGTCTTCCAGGATGATAACTCCATTTGAACATTATTTTAGTCAGGTTACTTGAATATATAACCAATGAACAAGTAACTTGACTAAAATATTGTTTAAATAGAGTTTTGATCCTGGAAGACGAAAGGTCACAAGGTGTGACCTTTCGTCTTGCAGGATAATAAGTCCATTTGAACATTATTTTAGTCAGGTTACTTGAATATATAACCAACGAACAAGTAACTTGACTAAAATATTGTTTAAATAGAGTTTTGATCCTGGAAGACGAAAGGTCACAAGGTGTGACCTTTCGTCTTCCAGGATGATAACTCCATTTGAACATTATTTTTGTCAGGTTACTTGAATATATAACCAATGAACAAGTAACTTGACTAAAATATTGTTTAAATAGAGTTTTGATCCTGGAAGACGAAAGGTCACAAGGTGTGACCTTTCGTCTTCCAGGATGATAACTAGATTTGAACATTATTTTAGTCAGGTTACTTGAATATATAACCAACGAACAAGTAACTTGACTAAAATATTGTTTAAATAGAGTTTTGATCCTGGAAGACGAAAGGTCACAAGGTGTGACCTTTCGTCTTCCAGGATGATAACTCCATTTGAACATTATTTTTGTCAGGTTACTTGAATATATAACCAATGAACAAGTAACTTGACTAAAATCTTGTTCAAATAGAGTTTTGATCCTGGAAGACGAAAGGTCACAAGGTGTGACCTTTTGTCTTCCAGGATGATAACTCGATTTGAACATTATTTTAGTCAGGTTACTTGAATATATAACCAATGAACAAGTAACTTGACTAAAATATTGTTTAAATAGAGTTTTGATCCTGGAAGACGAAAGGTCACATGGTGTGACCTTTCGTATTCCAGGATGATAACTACATTTGAACATTATTTTAGTCAGGTTACTTGAATATATAACCAATGAACAAGTAACTTGACTAAAATATTGTTTAAATAGAGTTTTGATCCTGGAAGACGAAAGGTCACAAGGTGTGACCTTTCGTCTTCCAGGATGATAACTCGATTTAAACATTATTTTAGTCAGGTTACTTGAATATATAACCAATGAACAAGTAACTTGACTAAAATCTTGTTCAAATAGAGTTTTGATCCTGGAAGACGAAAGGTCACAAGGTGTGACCTTTCGTCTTCCAGGATGATAACTCGATTTGAACATTATTTTAGTCAGGTTACTTGAATATATAACCAATGAACAAGTAACTTGACTAAAATATTGTTTAAATAGAGTTTTGATCCTGGAAGACGAAATGTCACAAGGTGTGACCTTTCGTCTTCCAGGATGATAACTCCATTTGATCATTATTTTAGTCAGGTTACTTGAATATATAACCAATGAACAAGTAACTTGACAAAAATATTGTTTAAATAGAGTTTTGATCCTGGAAGACGAAAGGTCACAAGGTGTGACCTTTCGTCTTCCCGGATGATAACTCCATTTGAACATTATTTTTGTCAGGTTACTTGAATATATAACCAATGAACAAGTAACTTGACTAAAATATTGTTTAAATAGAGTTTTGATCCTGGAAGACGAAAGGTCACAAGGTGTGACCTTTCGTCTTCCAGGATGATAAGTCCATTTGAACATTATTTTAGTCAGGTTACTTGAATATATAACCAATGAACAAGTAACTTGACTAAAATATTGTTTAAATAGAGTTTTGATCCAGGAAGACGAAAGGTCACAAGGTGTGACCTTTCGTCTTCCAGGATGATAACTCCATTTGAACATTATTTTAGTCAGGTTACTTGAATATATAACCAATGAACAAGTAACTTGACTAAAATATTGTTTAAATAGAGTTTTGATCCAGGAAGACGAAAGGTCACAAGGTGTGACCTTTCGTCATCCAGGATGATAACTCCATTTGAACATTATTTTTGTCAGGTTACTTGAATATATAACCAATGAACAAGTAACTTGACTAAAATATTGTTTAAATAGAGTTTTGATCCTGGAAGACGAAAGGTCACAAGGTGTGACCTTTCGTCTTCCAGGATGATAACTCGATTTGAACATTATTTTAGTCAGGTTACTTGAATATATAACCAACGAACAAGTAACTTGACCAAAATATTGTTTAAATAGAGTTTTGATCCTGGAAGACGAAATGTCACAAGGTGTGACCTTTCGTCTTCCAGGATGATAACTCCATTTGATCATTATTTTAGTCAGGTTACTTGAATATATAACCAATGAACAAGTAACTTGACAAAAATATTGTTTAAATAGAGTTTTGATCCTGGAAGACGAAAGGTCACAAGTTGTGACCTTTCGTCTTCCCGGATGATAACTCCATTTGAACATTATTTTTGTCAGGTTACTTGAATATATAACCAATGAACAAGTAACTTGACTAAAATATTGTTTAAATAGAGTTTTGATCCTGGAAGACGAAAGGTCACAAGGTGTGACCTTTCGTCTTCCAGGATAATAAGTCCATTTGAACATTATTTTAGTCAGGTTACTTGAATATATAACCAATGAACAAGTAACTTGACTAAAATATTGTTTAAATAGAGTTTTGATCCAGGAAGACGAAAGGTCACAAGGTGTGACCTTTCGTCTTCCAGGATGATAACTCCATTTGAACATTATTTTAGTCAGGTTACTTGAATATATAACCAATGAACAAGTAACTTGACTAAAATATTGTTTAAATAGAGTTTTGATCCAGGAAGACGAAAGGTCACAAGGTGTGACCTTTCGTCTTCCAGGATGATAACTCCATTTGAACATTATTTTAGTCAGGTTACTTGAATATATAACCAATGAACAAGTAACTTGACTAAAATATTGTTTAAATAGAGTTTTGATCCTGGAAGACGAAAGGTCACAAGGTGTGACCTTTCGTCTTCCAGGATAATAAGTCCATTTGAACATTATTTTAGTCAGGTTACTTGAATATATAACCAATGAACAAGTAACGTGACTAAAATATTGTTTAAATAGAGTTTTGATCCAGGAAGACGAAAGGTCACAAGGTGTGACCTTTCGTCATCCAGGATGATAACTCCATTTGAACATTATTTTAGTCAGGTTACTTGAATATATAACCAATGAACAAGTAACTTGACTAAAATATTGTTTAAATAGAGTTTTGATACTGGAAGACGAAAGGTCACAAGGTGTGACCTTTCGTCTTCCAGGATGATAACTCGATTTGAACATTATTTTAGTCAGGTTACTTGAATATATAACCAACGAACAAGTAACTTGACCAAAATATTGTTTAAATAGAGTTTTGATCCTGGAAGACGAAAGGTCACAAGGTGTGACCTTTCGTCTTCCAGGATGATAACTCCATTTGAACATTATTTTTGTCAGGTTACTTGAATATATAACCAATGAACAAGTAACTTGACTAAAATCTTGTTCAAATAGAGTTTTGATCCTGGAAGACGAAAGGTCACAAGGTGTGACCTTTTGTCTTCCAGGATGATAACTCGATTTGAACATTATTTTAGTCAGGTTACTTGAATATATAACCAATGAACAAGTAACTTGACTAAAATATTGTTTAAATAGAGTTTTGATCCTGGAAGACGAAAGGTCACAAGGTGTGACCTTTCGTCTTCCAGGATGATAACTCCATTTGAACATTATTTTTGTCAGGTTACTTGAATATATAACCAATGAACAAGTAACTTGACTAAAATCTTGTTCAAATAGAGTTTTGATCCTGGAAGACGAAAGGTCACAAGGTGTGACCTTTTGTCTTCCAGGATGATAACTCGATTTGAACATTATTTTAGTCAGGTTACTTGAATATATAACCAATGAACAAGTAACTTGACTAAAATATTATTTAAATAGAGTTTTGATCCTGGAAGACGAAAGGTCACATGGTGTGACCTTTCGTATTCCAGGATGATAACTACATTTGAACATTATTTTAGTCAGGTTACTTGAATATATAACCAATGAACAAGTAACTTGACTAAAATATTGTTTAAATAGAGTTTTGATCCTGGAAGACGAAAGGTCACAAGGTGTGACCTTTCGTCTTCCAGGATGATAACTCGATTTAAACATTATTTTAGTCAGGTTACTTGAATATATAACCAATGAACAAGTAACTTGACTAAAATCTTGTTCAAATAGAGTTTTGATCCTGGAAGACGAAAGGTCACAAGGTGTGACCTTTCGTCTTCCAGGATGATAACTCGATTTGAACATTATTTTAGTCAGGTTACTTGAATATATAACCAATGAACAAGTAACTTGACTAAAATATTGTTTAAATAGAGTTTTGATCCTGGAAGACGAAATGTCACAAGGTGTGACCTTTCGTCTTCCAGGATGATAACTCCATTTGATCATTATTTTAGTCAGGTTACTTGAATATATAACCAATGAACAAGTAACTTGACAAAAATATTGTTTAAATAGAGTTTTGATCCTGGAAGACGAAAGGTCACAAGGTGTGACCTTTCGTCTTCCCGGATGATAACTCCATTTGAACATTATTTTTGTCAGGTTACTTGAATATATAACCAATGAACAAGTAACTTGACTAAAATATTGTTTAAATAGAGTTTTGATCCTGGAAGACGAAAGGTCACAAGGTGTGACCTTTCGTCTTCCAGGATGATAAGTCCATTTGAACATTATTTTAGTCAGGTTACTTGAATATATAACCAATGAACAAGTAACTTGACTAAAATATTGTTTAAATAGAGTTTTGATCCAGGAAGACGAAAGGTCACAAGGTGTGACCTTTCGTCTTCCAGGATGATAACTCCATTTGAACATTATTTTAGTCAGGTTACTTGAATATATAACCAATGAACAAGTAACTTGACTAAAATATTGTTTAAATAGAGTTTTGATCCAGGAAGACGAAAGGTCACAAGGTGTGACCTTTCGTCATCCAGGATGATAACTCCATTTGAACATTATTTTAGTCAGGTTACTTGAATATATAACCAATGAACAAGTAACTTGACTAAAATATTGTTTAAATAGAGTTTTGATCCTGGAAGACGAAAGGTCACAAGGTGTGACCTTTCGTCTTCCAGGATGATAACTCGATTTGAACATTATTTTAGTCAGGTTACTTGAATATATAACCAACGAACAAGTAACTTGACCAAAATATTGTTTAAATAGAGTTTTGATCCTGGAAGACGAAATGTCACAAGGTGTGACCTTTCGTCTTCCAGGATGATAACTCCATTTGATCATTATTTTAGTCAGGTTACTTGAATATATAACCAATGAACAAGTAACTTGACAAAAATATTGTTTAAATAGAGTTTTGATCCTGGAAGACGAAAGGTCACAAGTTGTGACCTTTCGTCTTCCCGGATGATAACTCCATTTGAACATTATTTTAGTCAGGTTACTTGAATATATAACCAATGAACAAGTAACTTGACTAAAATATTGTTTAAATAGAGTTTTGATCCAGGAAGACGAAAGGTCACAAGGTGTGACCTTTCGTCATCCAGGATGATAACTCCATTTGAACATTATTTTAGTCAGGTTACTTGAATATATAACCAATGAACAAGTAACTTGACTAAAATATTGTTTAAATAGAGTTTTGATCCTGGAAGACGAAAGGTCACAAGGTGTGACCTTTCGTCTTCCAGGATGATAACTCGATTTGAACATTATTTTAGTCAGGTTACTTGAATATATAACCAACGAACAAGTAACTTGACCAAAATATTGTTTAAATAGAGTTTTGATCCTGGAAGACGAAATGTCACAAGGTGTGACCTTTCGTCTTCCAGGATGATAACTCCATTTGATCATTATTTTAGTCAGGTTACTTGAATATATAACCAATGAACAAGTAACTTGACAAAAATATTGTTTAAATAGAGTTTTGATCCTGGAAGACGAAAGGTCACAAGTTGTGACCTTTCGTCTTCCCGGATGATAACTCCATTTGAACATTATTTTTGTCAGGTTACTTGAATATATAACCAATGAACAAGTAACTTGACTAAAATATTGTTTAAATAGAGTTTTGATCCTGGAAGACGAAAGGTCACAAGGTGTGACCTTTCGTCTTCCAGGATAATAAGTCCATTTGAACATTATTTTAGTCAGGTTACTTGAATATATAACCAATGAACAAGTAACTTGACTAAAATATTGTTTAAATAGAGTTTTGATCCAGGAAGACGAAAGGTCACAAGGTGTGACCTTTCGTCTTCCAGGATGATAACTCCATTTGAACATTATTTTAGTCAGGTTACTTGAATATATAACCAATGAACAAGTAACTTGACTAAAATATTGTTTAAATAGAGTTTTGATCCAGGAAGACGAAAGGTCACAAGGTGTGACCTTTCGTCTTCCAGGATGATAACTCCATTTGAACATTATTTTAGTCAGGTTACTTGAATATATAACCAATGAACAAGTAACTTGACTAAAATATTGTTTAAATAGAGTTTTGATCCTGGAAGACGAAAGATCACAAGGTGTGACCTTTCGTCTTCCAGGATAATAAGTCCATTTGAACATTATTTTAGTCAGGTTACTTGAATATATAACCAATGAACAAGTAACGTGACTAAAATATTGTTTAAATAGAGTTTTGATCCAGGAAGACGAAAGGTCACAAGGTGTGACCTTTCGTCATCCAGGATGATAACTCCATTTGAACATTATTTTAGTCAGGTTACTTGAATATATAACCAATGAACAAGTAACTTGACTAAAATATTGTTTAAATAGAGTTTTGATACTGGAAGACGAAAGGTCACAAGGTGTGACCTTTCGTCTTCCAGGATGATAACTCGATTTGAACATTATTTTAGTCAGGTTACTTGAATATATAACCAACGAACAAGTAACTTGACCAAAATATTGTTTAAATAGAGTTTTGATCCTCGAAGACGAAAGGTCACAAGGTGTGACCTTTCGTCTTCCAGGATGATAACTCCATTTGAACATTATTTTTGTCAGGTTACTTGAATATATAACCAATGAACAAGTAACTTGACTAAAATCCTATTCAAATAGAGTTTTGATCCTGGAAGACGAAAGGTCACAAGGTGTGACCTTTCGTCATCCAGGATGATAACTCCATTTGAACATTATTTTAGTCAGGTTACTTGAATATATAACCAATGAACAAGTAACTTGACTAAAATATTGTTTAAATAGAGTTTTGATCCTGGAAGACGAAATGTCACAAGGTGTGAACTTTCGTCTTCCAGGATGATAACTCCATTTGATCATTATTTTAGTCAGGTTACTTGAATATATAACCAATGAACAAGTAACTTGACAAAAATATTGTTTAAATAGAGTTTTGATCCAGGAAGACGAAAGGTCACAAGGTGTGACCTTTCGTCTTCCAGGATGATAACTCCATTTGAACATTATTTTAGTCAGGTTACTTGAATATATAACCAATGAACAAGTAACTTGACTAAAATATTGTTTAAATAGAGTTTTGATCCTGGAAGACGAAAGGTCACAAGGTGTGACCTTTCGTCTTCCAGGATAATAAGTCCATTTGAACATTATTTTAGTCAGGTTACTTGAATATATAACCAATGAACAAGTAACTTGACTAAAATATTGTTTAAATAGAGTTTTGATCCAGGAAGACGAAAGGTCACAAGGTGTGACCTTTCGTCATCCAGGATGATAACTCCATTTGAACATTATTTTAGTCAGGTTACTTGAATATATAACCAATGAACAAGTAACTTGACTAAAATATTGTTTAAATAGAGTTTTGATCCTGGAATACGAAAGGTCACAAGGTGTGACCTTTCGTCTTCCAGGATGATAACTCGATTTGAACATTATTTTAGTCAGGTTACTTGAGTATATAACCAACGAACAAGTAACTTGACCAAAATATTGTTTAAATAGAGTTTTGATCCTCTGGAAGACGAAAGGTCACAAGGTGTGACCTTTCGTCTTCCGGGATGATAACTCCATTTGAACATTATTTTTGTCAGGTTACTTGAATATATAACCAATGAACAAGTAACTTGACTAAAATCCTATTCAAATAGAGTTTTGATCCTGGAAGACGAAAGGTCACAAGGTGTGACCTTTCGTCATCCAGGATGATAACTCCATTTGAACATTATTTTAGTCAGGTTACTTGAATATATAACCAATGAACAAGTAACTTGACTAAAATATTGTTTAAATAGAGTTTTGATCCTGGAAGACGAAATGTCACAAGGTGTGACCTTTCGTCTTCCAGGATGATAACTCCATTTGATCATTATTTTAGTCAGGTTACTTGAATATATAACCAATGAACAAGTAACTTGACAAAAATATTGTTTAAATAGAGTTTTGATCCTGGAAGACGAAAGGTCACAAGGTGTGACCTTTCGTCTTCCCGGATGATAACTCCATTTGAACATTATTTTAGTCAGGTTACTTGAATATATAACCAATGAACAAGTAACTTGACTAAAATATTGTTTAAATAGAGTTTTGATCCAGGAAGACGAAAGGTCACAAGGTGTGACCTTTCGTCTTCCAGGATGATAACTCCATTTGAACATTATTTTAGTCAGGTTACTTGAATATATAACCAATGAACAAGTAACTTGACTAAAATATTGTTTAAATAGAGTTTTGATCCTGGAAGACGAAAGGTCACAAGGTGTGACCTTTCGTCTTGCATGATAATAAGTCCATTTGAACATTATTTTAGTCAGGTTACTTGAATATATAACCAATGAACAAGTAACTTGACTAAAATATTGTTTAAATAGAGTTTTGATCCAGGAAGACGAAAGGTCACAAGGTGTGACCTTTCGGCTTCCAGGATGATAACTCCATTTGAACATTATTTTAGTCAGGTTACTTGAATATATAACCAATGAACAAGTAACTTGACTAAAATATTGTTTAAATAGAGTTTTGATCCTGGAAGACGAAAGGTCACAAGGTGTGACCTTTCGTCTTCCAGGATGATAACTTGATTTGAACATTATTTTAGTCAGGTTACTTGAATATATAACCAACGAACAAGTAACTTGACTAAAATATTTTTTAAATAGAGTTTTGATCCTGGAAGACGAAAGGTCACAAGGTGTGACCTTTCGTATTCCAGGATGATAACTAGATTTGAACATTATTTTAGTCAGGTTACTTGAATATATAACCAATGAACAAGTAACTTGACTAAAATATTGTTTAAATAGAGTTTTGATCCTGGAAGACGAAAGGTCACAAGGTGTGACCTTTCGTCTTCCCGGATGATAACTCCATTTGAACATTATTTTAGTCAGGTTACTTGAATATATAACCAATGAACAAGTAACTTGACTAAAATATTGTTTAAATAGAGTTTTGATCCTGGAAGACGAAATGTCACAAGGTGTGACCTTTCGTCTTCCAGGATGATAACTCCATTTGATCATTATTTTAGTCAGGTTACTTGAATATATAACCAATGAACAAGTAACTTGACAAAAATATTGTTTAAATAGAGTTTTGATCCTGGAAGACGAAAGGTCACAAGGTGTGACCTTTCGTCTTCCCGGATGATAACTCCATTTGAACATTATTTTAGTCAGGTTACTTGAATATATAACCAATGAACAAGTAACTTGACTAAAATATTGTTTAAATAGAGTTTTGATCCAGGAAGACGAAAGGTCACAAGGTGTGACCTTTCGTCTTCCAGGATGATAACTCCATTTGAACATTATTTTAGTCAGGTTACTTGAATATATAACCAATGAACAAGTAACTTGACTAAAATATTGTTTAAATAGAGTTTTGATCCTGGAAGACGAAAGGTCACAAGGTGTGACCTTTCGTCTTCCAGGATAATAAGTCCATTTGAACATTATTTTAGTCAGGTTACTTGAATATATAACCAATGAACAAGTAACGTGACTAAAATATTGTTTAAATAGAGTTTTGATCCAGGAAGACGAAAGGTCACAAGGTGTGACCTTTCGTCATCCAGGATGATAACTCCATTTGAACATTATTTTAGTCAGGTTACTTGAATATATAACCAATGAACAAGTAACTTGACTAAAATATTGTTTAAATAGAGTTTTGATACTGGAAGACGAAAGGTCACAAGGTGTGACCTTTCGTCTTCCAGGATGATAACTCGATTTGAACATTATTTTAGTCAGGTTACTTGAATATATAACCAACGAACAAGTAACTTGACCAAAATATTGTTTAAATAGAGTTTTGATCCTCGAAGACGAAAGGTCACAAGGTGTGACCTTTCGTCTTCCAGGATGATAACTCCATTTGAACATTATTTTTGTCAGGTTACTTGAATATATAACCAATGAACAAGTAACTTGACTAAAATATTGTTTAAATAGAGTTTTGATCCTGGAAGACGAAAGGTCACAAGGTGTGACCTTTCGTCTTCCAGGATAATAAGTCCATTTGAACATTATTTTAGTCAGGTTACTTGAATATATAACCAATGAACAAGTAACTTGACTAAAATATTGTTTAAATAGAGTTTTGATCCAGGAAGACGAAAGGTCACAAGGTGTGACCTTTCGTCATCCAGGATGATAACTCCATTTGAACATTATTTTAGTCAGGTTACTTGAATATATAACCAATGAACAAGTAACTTGACTAAAATATTGTTTAAATAGAGTTTTGATCCTGGAATACGAAAGGTCACAAGGTGTGACCTTTCGTCTTCCAGGATGATAACTCGATTTGAACATTATTTTAGTCAGGTTACTTGAGTATATAACCAACGAACAAGTAACTTGACCAAAATATTGTTTAAATAGAGTTTTGATCCTCTGGAAGACGAAAGGTCACAAGGTGTGACCTTTCGTCTTCCGGGATGATAACTCCATTTGAACATTATTTTTGTCAGGTTACTTGAATATATAACCAATGAACAAGTAACTTGACTAAAATCCTATTCAAATAGAGTTTTGATCCTGGAAGACGAAAGGTCACAAGGTGTGACCTTTCGTCTTCCAGGATGATAACTCCATTTGATCATTATTTTAGTCAGGTTACTTGAATATATAACCAATGAACAAGTAACTTGACAAAAATATTGTTTAAATAGAGTTTTGATCCTGGAAGACGAAAGGTCACAAGGTGTGACCTTTCGTCTTCCCGGATGATAACTCCATTTGAACATTATTTTAGTCAGGTTACTTGAATATATAACCAATGAACAAGTAACTTGACTAAAATATTGTTTAAATAGAGTTTTGATCCTGGAAGACGAAATGTCACAAGGTGTGACCTTTCGTCTTCCAGGATGATAACTCCATTTGATCATTATTTTAGTCAGGTTACTTGAATATATAACCAATGAACAAGTAACTTGACAAAAATATTGTTTAAATAGAGTTTTGATCCTGGAAGACGAAAGGTCACAAGGTGTGACCTTTCGTCTTCCCGGATGATAACTCCATTTGAACATTATTTTAGTCAGGTTACTTGAATATATAACCAATGAACAAGTAACTTGACTAAAATATTGTTTAAATAGAGTTTTGATCCAGGAAGACGAAAGGTCACAAGGTGTGACCTTTCGTCTTCCAGGATGATAACTCCATTTGAACATTATTTTAGTCAGGTTACTTGAATATATAACCAATGAACAAGTAACTTGACTAAAATATTGTTTAAATAGAGTTTTGATCCTGGAAGACGAAAGGTCACAAGGTGTGACCTTTCGTCTTGCATGATAATAAGTCCATTTGAACATTATTTTAGTCAGGTTACTTGAATATATAACCAATGAACAAGTAACTTGACTAAAATATTGTTTAAATAGAGTTTTGATCCAGGAAGACGAAAGGTCACAAGGTGTGACCTTTCGGCTTCCAGGATGATAACTCCATTTGAACATTATTTTAGTCAGGTTACTTGAATATATAACCAATGAACAAGTAACTTGACTAAAATATTGTTTAAATAGAGTTTTGATCCTGGAAGACGAAAGGTCACAAGGTGTGACCTTTCGTCTTCCAGGATGATAACTTGATTTGAACATTATTTTAGTCAGGTTACTTGAATATATAACCAACGAACAAGTAACTTGACTAAAATATTTTTTAAATAGAGTTTTGATCCTGGAAGACGAAAGGTCACAAGGTGTGACCTTTCGTATTCCAGGATGATAACTAGATTTGAACATTATTTTAGTCAGGTTACTTGAATATATAACCAATGAACAAGTAACTTGACTAAAATATTGTTTAAATAGAGTTTTGATCCTGGAAGACGAAAGGTCACAAGGTGTGACCTTTCGTCTTCCAGGATGATAACTCGATTTAAACATTATTTTAGTCAGGTTACTTGAATATATAACCAACGAACAAGTAACTTGACCAAAATATTGTTTAAATAGAGTTTTGATCCAGGAAGACGAAAGGTCACAAGGTGTGACCTTTCGTCTTCCAGGATGATAACTCCATTTGAACATTATTTTAGTCAGGTTACTTGAATATATAACCAATGAACAAGTAACTTGACTAAAATATTGTTTAAATAGAGTTTTGATCCAGGAAGACGAAAGGTCACAAGGTGTGACCTTTCGTCTTCCAGGATGATAACTCCATTTGAACATTATTTTAGTCAGGTTACTTGAATATATAACCAATGAACAAGTAACTTGACTAAAATATTGTTTAAATAGAGTTTTGATCCTGGAAGACGAAAGGTCACAAGGTGTGACCTTTCGTCTTCCAGGATAATAAGTCCATTTGAACATTATTTTAGTCAGGTTACTTGAATATATAACCAATGAACAAGTAACGTGACTAAAATATTGTTTAAATAGAGTTTTGATCCAGGAAGACGAAAGGTCACAAGGTGTGACCTTTCGTCATCCAGGATGATAACTCCATTTGAACATTATTTTAGTCAGGTTACTTGAATATATAACCAATGAACAAGTAACTTGACTAAAATATTGTTTAAATAGAGTTTTGATCCTGGAAGATTAAAGGTCACAAGGTGTGACCTTTCGTCATCCAGGATGATAACTCCATTTGAACATTATTTTAGTCAGGTTACTTGAATATATAACCAATGAACAAGTAACTTGACTAAAATATTGTTTAAATAGAGTTTTGATCCTGGAAGACGAAAGGTCACAAGGTGTGACCTTTCGTATTCCAGGATGATAACTAGATTTGAACATTATTTTAGTCAGGTTACTTGAATATATAACCAATGAACAAGTAACTTGTCTAAAATATTGTTTAAATAGAGTTTTGATCCTGGAAGACGAAAGGTCACAAGGTGTGACCTTTCGTCTTCCAGGATGATAACTCGATTTAAACATTATTTTAGTCAGGTTACTTGAATATATAACCAACGAACAAGTAACTTGACCAAAATATTGTTTAAATAGAGTTTTGATCCTGGAAGACGAAAGGTCACAAGGTGTGACCTTTCGTCTTCCAGGATAATAAGTCCATTTGAACATTATTTTAGTCAGGTTACTTGAATATATAACCAATGAACAAGTAACTTGACTAAAATATTGTTTAAATAGAGTTTTGATCCAGGAAGACGAAAGGTCACAAGGTGTGACCTTTCGTCTTCCAGGATGATAACTCCATTTGAACATTATTTTAGTCAGGTTACTTGAATATATAACCAATGAACAAGTAACTTGACTAAAATATTGTTTAAATAGAGTTTTGATCCAGGAAGACGAAAGGTCACAAGGTGTGACCTTTCGTCTTCCAGGATGATAACTCCATTTGAACATTATTTTAGTCAGGTTACTTGAATATATAACCAATGAACAAGTAACTTGACTAAAATATTGTTTAAATAGAGTTTTGATCCTGGAAGACGAAAGGTCACAAGGTGTGACCTTTCGTCTTCCAGGATAATAAGTCCATTTGAACATTATTTTAGTCAGGTTACTTGAATATATAACCAATGAACAAGTAACGTGACTAAAATATTGTTTAAATAGAGTTTTGATCCAGGAAGACGAAAGGTCACAAGGTGTGACCTTTCGTCATCCAGGATGATAACTCCATTTGAACATTATTTTAGTCAGGTTACTTGAATATATAACCAACGAACAAGTAACTTGACCAAAATATTGTTTAAATAGAGTTTTGATCCTGGAAGACGAAAGGTCACAAGGTGTGACCTTTCGTCTTCCAGGATGATAACTCCATTTGAACATTATTTTTGTCAGGTTACTTGAATATATAACCAATGAACAAGTAACTTGACTAAAATCCTATTCAAATAGAGTTTTGATCCTGGAAGACGAAAGGTCACAAGGTGTGACCTTTCGTCATCCAGGATGATAACTCCATTTGAACATTATTTTAGTCAGGTTACTTGAATATATAACCAATGAACAAGTAACTTGACTAAAATATTGTTTAAATAGAGTTTTGATCCTGGAAGACGAAATGTCACAAGGTGTGACCTTTCGTCTTCCAGGATGATAACTCCATTTGATCATTATTTTAGTCAGGTTACTTGAATATATAACCAATGAACAAGTAACTTGACAAAAATATTGTTTAAATAGAGTTTTGATCCAGGAAGACGAAAGGTCACAAGGTGTGACCTTTCGTCTTCCAGGATGATAACTCCATTTGAACATTATTTTAGTCAGGTTACTTGAATATATAACCAATGAACAAGTAACTTGACTAAAATATTGTTTAAATAGAGTTTTGATCCAGGAAGACGAAAGGTCACAAGGTGTGACCTTTCGTCTTCCAGGATGATAACTCCATTTGAACATTATTTTAGTCAGGTTACTTGAATATATAACCAATGAACAAGTAACTTGACTAAAATATTGTTTAAATAGAGTTTTGATCCTGGAAGACGAAAGGTCACAAGGTGTGACCTTTCGTCTTCCAGGATAATAAGTCCATTTGAACATTATTTTATTCAGGTTACTTGAATATATAACCAATGAACAAGTAACTTGACTAAAATATTGTTTAAATAGAGTTTTGATCCAGTCACAAGGTGTGACCTTTCGTCATCCAGGATGATAACTCCATTTGAACATTATTTTAGTCAGGTTACTTGAATATATAACCAATGAACAAGTAACTTGACTAAAATATTGTTTAAATAGAGTTTTGATCCTGGAATACGAAAGGTCACAAGGTGTGACCTTTCGTCTTCCAGGATGATAACTCGATTTGAACATTATTTTAGTCAGGTTACTTGAATATATAACCAACGAACAAGTAACTTGACCAAAATATTGTTTAAATAGAGTTTTGATCCTGGAAGACGAAAGGTCACAAGGTGTGACCTTTCGTCTTCCAGGATGATAACTCCATTTGAACATTATTTTTGTCAGGTTACTTGAATATATAACCAATGAACAAGTAACTTGACTAAAATCCTATTCAAATAGAGTTTTGATCCTGGAAGACGAAAGGTCACAAGGTGTGACCTTTCGTCATCCAGGATGATAACTCCATTTGAACATTATTTTAGTCAGGTTACTTGAATATATAACCAATGAACAAGTAACTTGACTAAAATATTGTTTAAATAGAGTTTTGATCCTGGAAGACGAAATGTCACAAGGTGTGACCTTTCGTCTTCCAGGATGATAACTCCATTTGATCATTATTTTAGTCAGGTTACTTGAATATATAACCAATGAACAAGTAACTTGACAAAAATATTGTTTAAATAGAGTTTTGATCCAGGAAGACGAAAGGTCACAAGGTGTGACCTTTCGTCTTCCCGGATGATAACTCCATTTGAACATTATTTTAGTCAGGTTACTTGAATATATAACCAATGAACAAGTAACTTGACTAAAATATTGTTTAAATAGAGTTTTGATCCAGGAAGACGAAAGGTCACAAGGTCTGACCTTTCGTCTTCCAGGATGATAACTCCATTTGAACATTATTTTAGTCAGGTTACTTGAATATATAACCAATGAACAAGTAACTTGACTAAAATATTGTTTAAATAGAGTTTTGATCCTGGAAGACGAAAGGTCACAAGGTGTGACCTTTCGTCTTGCATGATAATAAGTCCATTTGAACATTATTTTAGTCAGGTTACTTGAATATATAACCAATGAACAAGTAACTTGACTAAAATATTGTTTAAATAGAGTTTTGATCCAGGAAGACGAAAGGTCACAAGGTGTGACATTTCGTCATCCAGGATGATAACTCCATTTGAACATTATTTTAGTCAGGTTACTTGAATATATAACCAATGAACAAGTAACTTGACTAAAATATTGTTTAAATAGAGTTTTGATCCTGGAATACGAAAGGTCACAAGGTGTGACCTTTCGTCTTCCAGGATGATAACTCGATTTGAACATTATTTTAGTCAGGTTACTTGAATATATAACCAACGAACAAGTAACTTGACCAAAATATTGTTTAAATAGAGTTTTGATCCTGGAAGACGAAAGGTCACAAGGTGTGACCTTTCGTCTTCCAGGATGATAACTCCATTTGAACATTATTTTTGTCAGGTTACTTGAATATATAACCAATGAACAAGTAACTTGACTAAAATCCTATTCAAATAGAGTTTTGATCCTGGAAGACGAAAGGTCACAAGGTGTGACCTTTCGTCATCCAGGATGATAACTCCATTTGAACATTATTTTAGTCAGGTTACTTGAATATATAACCAATGAACAAGTAACTTGACTAAAATATTGTTTAAATAGAGTTTTGATCCTGGAAGACGAAATGTCACAAGGTGTGACCTTTCGTCTTCCAGGATGATAACTCCATTTGATCATTATTTTAGTCAGGTTACTTGAATATATAACCAATGAACAAGTAACTTGACAAAAATATTGTTTAAATAGAGTTTTGATCCTGGAAGACGAAAGGTCACAAGGTGTGACCTTTCGTCTTCCCGGATGATAACTCCATTTGAACATTATTTTAGTCAGGTTACTTGAATATATAACCAATGAACAAGTAACTTGACTAAAATATTGTTTAAATAGAGTTTTGATCCAGGAAGACGAAAGGTCACAAGGTGTGACCTTTCGGCTTCCAGGATGATAACTCCATTTGAACATTATTTTAGTCAGGTTACTTGAATATATAACCAATGAACAAGTAACTTGACTAAAATATTGTTTAAATAGAGTTTTGATCCTGGAAGACGAAAGGTCACAAGGTGTGACCTTTCGTCTTCCAGGATGATAACTTGATTTGAACATTATTTTAGTCAGGTTACTTGAATATATAACCAACGAACAAGTAACTTGACTAAAATATTTTTTAAATAGAGTTTTGATCCAGGAAGACGAAAGGTCACAAGGTGTGACCTTTCGTATTCCAGGATGATAACTAGATTTGAACATTATTTTAGTCAGGTTACTTGAATATATAACCAATGAACAAGTAACTTGACTAAAATATTGTTTAAATAGAGTTTTGATCCTGGAAGACGAAAGGTCACAAGGTGTGACCTTTCGTCTTCCAGGATAATAAGTCCATTTGAACATTATTTTAGTCAGGTTACTTGAATATATAACCAATGAACAAGTAACTTGACTAAAATATTGTTTAAATAGAGTTTTGATCCAGTCACAAGGTGTGACCTTTCGTCATCCAGGATGATAACTCCATTTGAACATTATTTTAGTCAGGTTACTTGAATATATAACCAATGAACAAGTAACTTGACTAAAATATTGTTTAAATAGAGTTTTGATCCTGGAATACGAAAGGTCACAAGGTGTGACCTTTCGTCTTCCAGGATGATAACTCGATTTGAACATTATTTTAGTCAGGTTACTTGAATATATAACCAACGAACAAGTAACTTGACCAAAATATTGTTTAAATAGAGTTTTGATCCTGGAAGACGAAAGGTCACAAGGTGTGACCTTTCGTCTTCCAGGATGATAACTCCATTTGAACATTATTTTTGTCAGGTTACTTGAATATATAACCAATGAACAAGTAACTTGACTAAAATCCTATTCAAATAGAGTTTTGATCCTGGAAGACGAAAGGTCACAAGGTGTGACCTTTCGTCATCCAGGATGATAACTCCATTTGAACATTATTTTAGTCAGGTTACTTGAATATATAACCAATGAACAAGTAACTTGACTAAAATATTGTTTAAATAGAGTTTTGATCCTGGAAGACGAAATGTCACAAGGTGTGACCTTTCGTCTTCCAGGATGATAACTCCATTTGATCATTATTTTAGTCAGGTTACTTGAATATATAACCAATGAACAAGTAACTTGACAAAAATATTGTTTAAATAGAGTTTTGATCCAGGAAGACGAAAGGTCACAAGGTGTGACCTTTCGTCTTCCCGGATGATAACTCCATTTGAACATTATTTTAGTCAGGTTACTTGAATATATAACCAATGAACAAGTAACTTGACTAAAATATTGTTTAAATAGAGTTTTGATCCAGTCACAAGGTGTGACCTTTCGTCATCCAGGATGATAACTCCATTTGAACATTATTTTAGTCAGGTTACTTGAATATATAACCAATGAACAAGTAACTTGACTAAAATATTGTTTAAATAGAGTTTTGATCCTGGAAGACGAAAGGTCACAAGGTGTGACCTTTCGTCTTGCATGATAATAAGTCCATTTGAACATTATTTTAGTCAGGTTACTTGAATATATAACCAATGAACAAGTAACTTGACTAAAATATTGTTTAAATAGAGTTTTGATCCAGGAAGACGAAAGGTCACAAGGTGTGACCTTTCGTCATCCAGGATGATAACTCCATTTGAACATTATTTTAGTCAGGTTACTTGAATATATAACCAATGAACAAGTAACTTGACTAAAATATTGTTTAAATAGAGTTTTGATCCTGGAATACGAAAGGTCACAAGGTGTGACCTTTCGTCTTCCAGGATGATAACTCGATTTGAACATTATTTTAGTCAGGTTACTTGAATATATAACCAACGAACAAGTAACTTGACCAAAATATTGTTTAAATAGAGTTTTGATCCTGGAAGACGAAAGGTCACAAGGTGTGACCTTTCGTCTTCCAGGATGATAACTCCATTTGAACATTATTTTTGTCAGGTTACTTGAATATATAACCAATGAACAAGTAACTTGACTAAAATCCTATTCAAATAGAGTTTTGATCCTGGAAGACGAAAGGTCACAAGGTGTGACCTTTCGTCATCCAGGATGATAACTCCATTTGAACATTATTTTAGTCAGGTTACTTGAATATATAACCAATGAACAAGTAACTTGACTAAAATATTGTTTAAATAGAGTTTTGATCCTGGAAGACGAAATGTCACAAGGTGTGACCTTTCGTCTTCCAGGATGATAACTCCATTTGATCATTATTTTAGTCAGGTTACTTGAATATATAACCAATGAACAAGTAACTTGACAAAAATATTGTTTAAATAGAGTTTTGATCCTGGAAGACGAAAGGTCACAAGGTGTGACCTTTCGTCTTCCCGGATGATAACTCCATTTGAACATTATTTTAGTCAGGTTACTTGAATATATAACCAATGAACAAGTAACTTGACTAAAATATTGTTTAAATAGAGTTTTGATCCAGGAAGACGAAAGGTCACAAGGTGTGACCTTTCGGCTTCCAGGATGATAACTCCATTTGAACATTATTTTAGTCAGGTTACTTGAATATATAACCAATGAACAAGTAACTTGACTAAAATATTGTTTAAATAGAGTTTTGATCCTGGAAGACGAAAGGTCACAAGGTGTGACCTTTCGTCTTCCAGGATGATAACTTGATTTGAACATTATTTTAGTCAGGTTACTTGAATATATAACCAACGAACAAGTAACTTGACTAAAATATTTTTTAAATAGAGTTTTGATCCTGGAAGACGAAAGGTCACAAGGTGTGACCTTTCGTATTCCAGGATGATAACTAGATTTGAACATTATTTTAGTCAGGTTACTTGAATATATAACCAATGAACAAGTAACTTGACTAAAATATTGTTTAAATAGAGTTTTGATCCTGGAAGACGAAAGGTCACAAGGTGTGACCTTTCGTCTTCCAGGATAATAAGTCCATTTGAACATTATTTTAGTCAGGTTACTTGAATATATAACCAATGAACAAGTAACTTGACTAAAATATTGTTTAAATAGAGTTTTGATCCAGTCACAAGGTGTGACCTTTCGTCATCCAGGATGATAACTCCATTTGAACATTATTTTAGTCAGGTTACTTGAATATATAACCAATGAACAAGTAACTTGACTAAAATATTGTTTAAATAGAGTTTTGATCCTGGAATACGAAAGGTCACAAGGTGTGACCTTTCGTCTTCCAGGATGATAACTCGATTTGAACATTATTTTAGTCAGGTTACTTGAATATATAACCAACGAACAAGTAACTTGACCAAAATATTGTTTAAATAGAGTTTTGATCCTGGAAGACGAAAGGTCACAAGGTGTGACCTTTCGTCTTCCAGGATGATAACTCCATTTGAACATTATTTTTGTCAGGTTACTTGAATATATAACCAATGAACAAGTAACTTGACTAAAATCCTATTCAAATAGAGTTTTGATCCTGGAAGACGAAAGGTCACAAGGTGTGACCTTTCGTCATCCAGGATGATAACTCCATTTGAACATTATTTTAGTCAGGTTACTTGAATATATAACCAATGAACAAGTAACTTGACTAAAATATTGTTTAAATAGAGTTTTGATCCTGGAAGACGAAATGTCACAAGGTGTGACCTTTCGTCTTCCAGGATGATAACTCCATTTGATCATTATTTTAGTCAGGTTACTTGAATATATAACCAATGAACAAGTAACTTGACAAAAATATTGTTTAAATAGAGTTTTGATCCAGGAAGACGAAAGGTCACAAGGTGTGACCTTTCGTCTTCCCGGATGATAACTCCATTTGAACATTATTTTAGTCAGGTTACTTGAATATATAACCAATGAACAAGTAACTTGACTAAAATATTGTTTAAATAGAGTTTTGATCCAGGAAGACGAAAGGTCACAAGGTCTGACCTTTCGTCTTCCAGGATGATAACTCCATTTGAACATTATTTTAGTCAGGTTACTTGAATATATAACCAATGAACAAGTAACTTGACTAAAATATTGTTTAAATAGAGTTTTGATCCTGGAAGACGAAAGGTCACAAGGTGTGACCTTTCGTCTTGCATGATAATAAGTCCATTTGAACATTATTTTAGTCAGGTTACTTGAATATATAACCAATGAACAAGTAACTTGACTAAAATATTGTTTAAATAGAGTTTTGATCCAGGAAGACGAAAGGTCACAAGGTGTGACCTTTCGTCATCCAGGATGATAACTCCATTTGAACATTATTTTAGTCAGGTTACTTGAATATATAACCAATGAACAAGTAACTTGACTAAAATATTGTTTAAATAGAGTTTTGATCCTGGAATACGAAAGGTCACAAGGTGTGACCTTTCGTCTTCCAGGATGATAACTCGATTTGAACATTATTTTAGTCAGGTTACTTGAATATATAACCAACGAACAAGTAACTTGACCAAAATATTGTTTAAATAGAGTTTTGATCCTGGAAGACGAAAGGTCACAAGGTGTGACCTTTCGTCTTCCAGGATGATAACTCCATTTGAACATTATTTTTGTCAGGTTACTTGAATATATAACCAATGAACAAGTAACTTGACTAAAATATTGTTTAAATAGAGTTTTGATCCTGGAAGACGAAAGGTCACAAGGTGTGACCTTTCGTCTTCCCGGATGATAACTCCATTTGAACATTATTTTAGTCAGGTTACTTGAATATATAACCAATGAACAAGTAACTTGACTAAAATATTGTTTAAATAGAGTTTTGATCCAGGAAGACGAAAGGTCACAAGGTGTGACCTTTCGGCTTCCAGGATGATAACTCCATTTGAACATTATTTTAGTCAGGTTACTTGAATATATAACCAATGAACAAGTAACTTGACTAAAATATTGTTTAAATAGAGTTTTGATCCTGGAAGACGAAAGGTCACAAGGTGTGACCTTTCGTCTTCCAGGATGATAACTTGATTTGAACATTATTTTAGTCAGGTTACTTGAATATATAACCAACGAACAAGTAACTTGACTAAAATATTTTTTAAATAGAGTTTTGATCCTGGAAGACGAAAGGTCACAAGGTGTGACCTTTCGTATTCCAGGATGATAACTAGATTTGAACATTATTTTAGTCAGGTTACTTGAATATATAACCAATGAACAAGTAACTTGACTAAAATATTGTTTAAATAGAGTTTTGATCCTGGAAGACGAAAGGTCACAAGGTGTGACCTTTCGTCTTCCAGGATAATAAGTCCATTTGAACATTATTTTAGTCAGGTTACTTGAATATATAACCAATGAACAAGTAACTTGACTAAAATATTGTTTAAATAGAGTTTTGATCCAGTCACAAGGTGTGACCTTTCGTCATCCAGGATGATAACTCCATTTGAACATTATTTTAGTCAGGTTACTTGAATATATAACCAATGAACAAGTAACTTGACTAAAATATTGTTTAAATAGAGTTTTGATCCTGGAATACGAAAGGTCACAAGGTGTGACCTTTCGTCTTCCAGGATGATAACTCGATTTGAACATTATTTTAGTCAGGTTACTTGAATATATAACCAACGAACAAGTAACTTGACCAAAATATTGTTTAAATAGAGTTTTGATCCTGGAAGACGAAAGGTCACAAGGTGTGACCTTTCGTCTTCCAGGATGATAACTCCATTTGAACATTATTTTTGTCAGGTTACTTGAATATATAACCAATGAACAAGTAACTTGACTAAAATATTGTTTAAATAGAGTTTTGATCCTGGAAGACGAAAGGTCACAAGGTGTGACCTTTCGTCTTCCCGGATGATAACTCCATTTGAACATTATTTTAGTCAGGTTACTTGAATATATAACCAATGAACAAGTAACTTGACTAAAATATTGTTTAAATAGAGTTTTGATCCAGGAAGACGAAAGGTCACAAGGTGTGACCTTTCGGCTTCCAGGATGATAACTCCATTTGAACATTATTTTAGTCAGGTTACTTGAATATATAACCAATGAACAAGTAACTTGACTAAAATATTGTTTAAATAGAGTTTTGATCCTGGAAGACGAAAGGTCACAAGGTGTGACCTTTCGTCTTCCAGGATGATAACTTGATTTGAACATTATTTTAGTCAGGTTACTTGAATATATAACCAACGAACAAGTAACTTGACTAAAATATTTTTTAAATAGAGTTTTGATCCTGGAAGACGAAAGGTCACAAGGTGTGACCTTTCGTATTCCAGGATGATAACTAGATTTGAACATTATTTTAGTCAGGTTACTTGAATATATAACCAATGAACAAGTAACTTGACTAAAATATTGTTTAAATAGAGTTTTGATCCTGGAAGACGAAAGGTCACAAGGTGTGACCTTTCGTCTTCCAGGATAATAAGTCCATTTGAACATTATTTTAGTCAGGTTACTTGAATATATAACCAATGAACAAGTAACTTGACTAAAATATTGTTTAAATAGAGTTTTGATCCAGTCACAAGGTGTGACCTTTCGTCATCCAGGATGATAACTCCATTTGAACATTATTTTAGTCAGGTTACTTGAATATATAACCAATGAACAAGTAACTTGACTAAAATATTGTTTAAATAGAGTTTTGATCCTGGAATACGAAAGGTCACAAGGTGTGACCTTTCGTCTTCCAGGATGATAACTCGATTTGAACATTATTTTAGTCAGGTTACTTGAATATATAACCAACGAACAAGTAACTTGACCAAAATATTGTTTAAATAGAGTTTTGATCCTGGAAGACGAAAGGTCACAAGGTGTGACCTTTCGTCTTCCAGGATGATAACTCCATTTGAACATTATTTTTGTCAGGTTACTTGAATATATAACCAATGAACAAGTAACTTGACTAAAATCCTATTAAAATAGAGTTTTGATCCTGGAAGACGAAAGGTCACAAGGTGTGACCTTTCGTCATCCAGGATGATAACTCCATTTGAACATTATTTTAGTCAGGTTACTTGAATATATAACCAATGAACAAGTAACTTGACTAAAATATTGTTTAAATAGAGTTTTGATCCTGGAAGACGAAATGTCACAAGGTGTGACCTTTCGTCTTCCAGGATGATAACTCCATTTGATCATTATTTTAGTCAGGTTACTTGAATATATAACCAATGAACAAGTAACTTGACTAAAATATTGTTTAAATAGAGTTTTGATCCAGGAAGACGAAAGGTCACAAGGTGTGACCTTTCGTCTTCCAGGATGATAACTCCATTTGAACATTATTTTAGTCAGGTTACTTGAATATATAACCAATGAACAAGTAACTTGACTAAAATATTGTTTAAATAGAGTTTTGATCCAGGAAGACGAAAGGTCACAAGGTGTGACCTTTCGGCTTCCAGGATGATAACTCCATTTGAACATTATTTTAGTCAGGTTACTTGAATATATAACCAATGAACAAGTAACTTGACTAAAATATTGTTTAAATAGAGTTTTGATCCTGGAAGACGAAAGGTCACAAGGTGTGACCTTTCGTCTTCCAGGATGATAACTTGATTTGAACATTATTTTAGTCAGGTTACTTGAATATATAACCAACGAACAAGTAACTTGACTAAAATATTTTTTAAATAGAGTTTTGATCCTGGAAGACGAAAGGTCACAAGGTGTGACCTTTCGTATTCCAGGATGATAACTAGATTTGAACATTATTTTAGTCAGGTTACTTGAATATATAACCAATGAACAAGTAACTTGACTAAAATATTGTTTAAATAGAGTTTTGATCCTGGAAGACGAAAGGTCACAAGGTGTGACCTTTCGTCTTCCAGGATAATAAGTCCATTTGAACATTATTTTAGTCAGGTTACTTGAATATATAACCAATGAACAAGTAACTTGACTAAAATATTGTTTAAATAGAGTTTTGATCCAGTCACAAGGTGTGACCTTTCGTCATCCAGGATGATAACTCCATTTGAACATTATTTTAGTCAGGTTACTTGAATATATAACCAATGAACAAGTAACTTGACTAAAATATTGTTTAAATAGAGTTTTGATCCTGGAATACGAAAGGTCACAAGGTGTGACCTTTCGTCTTCCAGGATGATAACTCGATTTGAACATTATTTTAGTCAGGTTACTTGAATATATAACCAACGAACAAGTAACTTGACCAAAATATTGTTTAAATAGAGTTTTGATCCTGGAAGACGAAAGGTCACAAGGTGTGACCTTTCGTCTTCCAGGATGATAACTCCATTTGAACATTATTTTTGTCAGGTTACTTGAATATATAACCAATGAACAAGTAACTTGACTAAAATCCTATTAAAATAGAGTTTTGATCCTGGAAGACGAAAGGTCACAAGGTGTGACCTTTCGTCATCCAGGATGATAACTCCATTTGAACATTATTTTAGTCAGGTTACTTGAATATATAACCAATGAACAAGTAACTTGACTAAAATATTGTTTAAATAGAGTTTTGATCCTGGAAGACGAAATGTCACAAGGTGTGACCTTTCGTCTTCCAGGATGATAACTCCATTTGATCATTATTTTAGTCAGGTTACTTGAATATATAACCAATGAACAAGTAACTTGACAAAAATATTGTTTAAATAGAGTTTTGATCCAGGAAGACGAAAGGTCACAAGGTGTGACCTTTCGTCTTCCCGGATGATAACTCCATTTGAACATTATTTTAGTCAGGTTACTTGAATATATAACCAATGAACAAGTAACTTGACTAAAATATTGTTTAAATAGAGTTTTGATCCAGGAAGACGAAAGGTCACAAGGTCTGACCTTTCGTCTTCCAGGATGATAACTCCATTTGAACATTATTTTAGTCAGGTTACTTGAATATATAACCAATGAACAAGTAACTTGACTAAAATATTTTTTTAAATAGAGTTTTGATCCTGGAAGACGAAAGGTCACAAGGTGTGACCTTTCGTCTTGCATGATAATAAGTCCATTTGAACATTATTTTAGTCAGGTTACTTGAATATATAACCAATGAACAAGTAACTTGACTAAAATATTGTTTAAATAGAGTTTTGATCCAGGAAGACGAAAGGTCACAAGGTGTGACCTTTCGTCATCCAGGATGATAACTCCATTTGAACATTATTTTAGTCAGGTTACTTGAATATATAACCAATGAACAAGTAACTTGACTAAAATATTGTTTAAATAGAGTTTTGATCCTGGAATACGAAAGGTCACAAGGTGTGACCTTTCGTCTTCCAGGATGATAACTCGATTTGAACATTATTTTAGTCAGGTTACTTGAATATATAACCAACGAACAAGTAACTTGACCAAAATATTGTTTAAATAGAGTTTTGATCCTGGAAGACGAAAGGTCACAAGGTGTGACCTTTCGTCTTCCAGGATGATAACTCCATTTGAACATTATTTTTGTCAGGTTACTTGAATATATAACCAATGAACAAGTAACTTGACTAAAATCCTATTCAAATAGAGTTTTGATCCTGGAAGACGAAAGGTCACAAGGTGTGACCTTTCGTCATCCAGGATGATAACTCCATTTGAACATTATTTTAGTCAGGTTACTTGAATATATAACCAATGAACAAGTAACTTGACTAAAATATTGTTTAAATAGAGTTTTGATCCTGGAAGACGAAATGTCACAAGGTGTGACCTTTCGTCTTCCAGGATGATAACTCCATTTGATCATTATTTTAGTCAGGTTACTTGAATATATAACCAATGAACAAGTAACTTGACAAAAATATTGTTTAAATAGAGTTTTGATCCTGGAAGACGAAAGGTCACAAGGTGTGACCTTTCGTCTTCCCGGATGATAACTCCATTTGAACATTATTTTAGTCAGGTTACTTGAATATATAACCAATGAACAAGTAACTTGACTAAAATATTGTTTAAATAGAGTTTTGATCCAGGAAGACGAAAGGTCACAAGGTGTGACCTTTCGGCTTCCAGGATGATAACTCCATTTGAACATTATTTTAGTCAGGTTACTTGAATATATAACCAATGAACAAGTAACTTGACTAAAATATTGTTTAAATAGAGTTTTGATCCTGGAAGACGAAAGGTCACAAGGTGTGACCTTTCGTCTTTTGTGACCTTTCGTCTTCCAGGATGATAACTTGATTTGAACATTATTTTAGTCAGGTTACTTGAATATATAACCAACGAACAAGTAACTTGACTAAAATATTTTTTAAATAGAGTTTTGATCCTGGAAGACGAAAGGTCACAAGGTGTGACCTTTCGTATTCCAGGATGATAACTAGATTTGAACATTATTTTAGTCAGGTTACTTGAATATATAACCAATGAACAAGTAACTTGACTAAAATATTGTTTAAATAGAGTTTTGATCCTGGAAGACGAAAGGTCACAAGGTGTGACCTTTCGTCTTGCATGATAATAAGTCCATTTGAACATTATTTTAGTCAGGTTACTTGAATATATAACCAATGAACAAGTAACTTGACTAAAATATTGTTTAAATAGAGTTTTGATCCTGGAATACGAAAGGTCACAAGGTGTGACCTTTCGTCTTCCAGGATGATAACTCCATTTGAACATTATTTTAGTCAGGTTACTTGAATATATAACCAATGAACAAGTAACTTGACTAAAATATTGTTTAAATAGAGTTTTGATCCTGGAAGACGAAAGGTCACAAGGTGTGACCTTTCGTCTTGCATGATAATAAGTCCATTTGAACATTATTTTAGTCAGGTTACTTGAATATATAACCAATGAACAAGTAACTTGACTAAAATATTGTTTAAATAGAGTTTTGATCCAGGAAGACGAAAGGTCACAAGGTGTGACCTTTCGTCATCCAGGATGATAACTCCATTTGAACATTATTTTAGTCAGGTTACTTGAATATATAACCAATGAACAAGTAACTTGACTAAAATATTGTTTAAATAGAGTTTTGATCCTGGAATACGAAAGGTCACAAGGTGTGACCTTTCGTCTTCCAGGATGATAACTCGATTTGAACATTATTTTAGTCAGGTTACTTGAATATATAACCAACGAACAAGTAACTTGACCAAAATATTGTTTAAATAGAGTTTTGATCCTGGAAGACGAAAGGTCACAAGGTGTGACCTTTCGTCTTCCAGGATGATAACTCCATTTGAACATTATTTTTGTCAGGTTACTTGAATATATAACCAATGAACAAGTAACTTGACTAAAATCCTATTCAAATAGAGTTTTGATCCTGGAAGACGAAAGGTCACAAGGTGTGACCTTTCGTCATCCAGGATGATAACTCCATTTGAACATTATTTTAGTCAGGTTACTTGAATATATAACCAATGAACAAGTAACTTGACTAAAATATTGTTTAAATAGAGTTTTGATCCTGGAAGACGAAATGTCACAAGGTGTGACCTTTCGTCTTCCAGGATGATAACTCCATTTGATCATTATTTTAGTCAGGTTACTTGAATATATAACCAATGAACAAGTAACTTGACAAAAATATTGTTTAAATAGAGTTTTGATCCTGGAAGACGAAAGGTCACAAGGTGTGACCTTTCGTCTTCCCGGATGATAACTCCATTTGAACATTATTTTAGTCAGGTTACTTGAATATATAACCAATGAACAAGTAACTTGACTAAAATATTGTTTAAATAGAGTTTTGATCCAGGAAGACGAAAGGTCACAAGGTGTGACCTTTCGGCTTCCAGGATGATAACTCCATTTGAACATTATTTTAGTCAGGTTACTTGAATATATAACCAATGAACAAGTAACTTGACTAAAATATTGTTTAAATAGAGTTTTGATCCTGGAAGACGAAAGGTCACAAGGTGTGACCTTTCGTCTTTTGTGACCTTTCGTCTTCCAGGATGATAACTTGATTTGAACATTATTTTAGTCAGGTTACTTGAATATATAACCAACGAACAAGTAACTTGACTAAAATATTTTTTAAATAGAGTTTTGATCCTGGAAGACGAAAGGTCACAAGGTGTGACCTTTCGTATTCCAGGATGATAACTAGATTTGAACATTATTTTAGTCAGGTTACTTGAATATATAACCAATGAACAAGTAACTTGACTAAAATATTGTTTAAATAGAGTTTTGATCCTGGAAGACGAAAGGTCACAAGGTGTGACCTTTCGTCTTCCAGGAAGATAACTCGATTTAAACATTATTTTAGTCAGGTTACTTGAATATATAACCAATGAACAAGTAACTTGACTAAAATATTGTTTAAATAGAGTTTTGATCCTGGAAGACGAAAGGTCACAAGGTGTGACCTTTCGTCTTCCAGGATGATAACTCGATTTGAACATTATTTTAGTCAGGTTACTTGAATATATAACCAACGAACAAGTAACTTGACTAAAATATTGTTTAAATAGAGTTTTGATCCTGGAAGACGAAAGGTCACAAGGTGTGACCTTTCGTCTTCCAGGATGATAACTCGATTTAAACATTATTTTAGTCAGGTTACTTGAATATATAACCAATGAACAAGTAACTTGACTAAAATATTGTTTAAATAGAGTTTTGATCCTGGAAGACGAAAGGTCACAAGGTGTGACCTTTCGTCTTCCAGGATGATAACTCAATTTGAAAATTATTTTAGTCAGGTTACTTGAATATATAACCAATGAACAAGTAACTTGACTATAATCTTGTTTAAATAGAGTTTTGATCCTGGAAGACGAAAGGTCACAAGGTGTGACCTTTCGTCTTCCAGGGTGATAACTCGATTTGAACATTATTTTAGTCAGGTTACTTGTATATATAACCAATGTACAAGTAACTTGACTAATATATTGTTTAAATAGAGTTTTGATCCTGGAAGACGAAAGGTCACAAGGTGTGACCTTTCGTCTTCCAGGAAGATAACTCCGTTTGAACAATATTTTAGTCAGCTTACTTGAATATATAACCAATGAAGAAGTAACCTGACTAAAATATTGTTTAAATAGAGTTTTGATTCTGGAAGACGAAAGGTCACAAGGTGTGACCTTTCATCTTCCAGGATGATAACTCAATTTGAAAATTATTTTAGACAGGTTACTTGAATATATAACCAATGAACAAGTAACTTGACTAAAATATTGTTTAAATAGAGTTTTGATCCTGGAAGACGAAAGGTCACAAGGTGTGACCTTTCGTCTTCCAGGCTGATAACTCCGTTTGAACAATATTTTAGTCAGGTTACTTGAATATATAACCAATGAAGAAGTAACTTGACTAAAATATTGTTTAAATAGAGTTTTGATCCTGGAAGACGAAAGGTCACAAGGTGTGACCTTTCGTCTTCCAGGATGATAACTCAATTTGAAAATTATTTTAGACAGGTTACTTGAATATATAACCAATGAACAAGTAACTTGACTAAAATATTGTTTAAATAGAGTTTTGATCCTGGAAGACGAAAGGTCACAAGGTGTGACCTTTCGTCTTCCAGGCTGATAACTCCGTTTGAACAATATTTTAGTCAGGTTACTTGAATATATAACCAATGAAGAAGTAACTTGACAAAAATATTGTTTAAATAGAGTTTTGATCCTGGAAGACGAAAGGTCACAAGGTGTGACCTTTCGTCTTCCCGGATGATAACTCCATTTAAACATTATTTTTGTCAGGTTACTTGAATATATAACCAATGAACAAGTAACTTGACTAAAATATTGTTTAAATAGAGTTTTGATCCTGGAAGACGAAAGGTCACAAGGTGTGACCTTTTGTCTTCCAGGATAATAAGTCCATTTGAACATTATTTTAGTCAGGTTACTTGAATATATAACCAATGAACAAGTAACTTGACTAAAATATTGTTTAAATAGAGTTTTTATCCAGGAAGACGAAAGGTCACAAGGTGTGACCTTTCGTCTTCCAGGATGATAACTCCATTTGAACATTATTTTAGTCAGGTTACTTGAATATATAACCAATGAACAAGTAACTTGACTAAAATATTGTTTAAATAGAGTTTTGATCCAGGAAGACGAAAGGTCACAAGGTGTGACCTTTCGTCTTCCAGGATGATAACTCCATTTGAACATTATTTTAGTCAGGTTACTTGAATATATAACCAATGAACAAGTAACTTGACTAAAATATTGTTTAAATAGAGTTTTGATCCTGGAAGACGAAAGGTCACAAGGTGTGACCTTTCGTCTTCCAGGATAATAAGTCCATTTGAACATTATTTTAGTCAGGTTACTTGAATATATAACCAATGAACAAGTAACTTGACTAAAATATTGTTTAAATAGAGTTTTGATCCAGGAAGACGAAAGGTCACAAGGTGTGACCTTTCGTCATCCAGGATGATAACTCCATTTGAACATTATTTTAGTCAAGTTACTTGAATATATAACCAATGAACAAGTAACTTGACTAAAATATTGTTTAAATAGAGTTTTGATCCTGGAAGACGAAAGGTCACAAGGTGTGACCTTTCGTCTTCCAGGATGATAACTCGATTTGAACATTATTTTAGTCAGGTTACTTGAATATATAACCAACGAACAAGTAACTTGACTAAAATATTGTTTAAATAGAGTTTTGATCCTGGAAGACGAAAGGTCACAAGGTGTGACCTTTCGTCTTCCAGGATGATAACTCCATTTGAACATTATTTTTGTCAGGTTACTTGAATATATAACCAATGAACAAGTAACTTGACTAAAATCCTATTCAAATAGAGTTTTGATCCTGGAAGACGAAAGGTCACAAAGTGTGACCTTTCGTCATCCAGGATGATAACTCCATTTGAACATTATTTTAGTCAGGTTACTTGAATATATAACCAATGAACAAGTAACTTGACTAAAATATTGTTTAAATAGAGTTTTGATCCTGGAAGACGAAATGTCACAAGGTGTGACCTTTCGTCTTCCAGGATGATAACTCCATTTGATCATTATTTTAGTCAGGTTACTTGAATATATAACCAATGAACAAGTAACTTTACAAAAATATTGTTTAAATAGAGTTTTGATCCTGGAAGATGAAAGGTCACAAGGTGTGACCTTTCGTCTTCCCGGATGATAACTCCATTTGAACATTATTTTAGTCAGGTTACTTGAATATATAACCAATGAACAAGTAACTTGACTAAAATATTGTTTAAATAGAGTTTTGATCCAGGAAGACGAAAGGTAACAAGGTGTGACCTTTCGTCTTCCAGGATGATAACTCCATTTGAACATTATTTTAGTCAGGTTACTTGAATATATAACCAATGAACAAGTAACTTGACTAAAATATTGTTTAAATAGAGTTTTGATCCAGGAAGACGAAAGGTCACAAGGTGTGACCTTTCGTCTTCCAGGATGATAACTCCGTTTGAACAATATTTTAGTCAGGTTACTTGAATATATAACCAATGAAGAAGTAACTTGACTAAAATATTGTTTAAATAGAGTTTTGATCCTGGAAGACGAAAGGTCACAAGGTGTGACCTTTCGTCTTCCAGGATGATAACTCAATTTGAAAATTATTTTAGACAGGTTACTTGAATATATAACCAATGAACAAGTAACTTGACTAAAATATTGTTTAAAAAGAGTTTTGATCCTGGAAGACGAAAGGTCACAAGGTGTGACCTTTCGTCTTCCAGGCTGATAACTCCGTTTGAACAATATTTTAGTCAGGTTACTTGAATATATAACCAATGAAGAAGTAACTTGACAAAAATATTGTTTAAATAGAGTTTTGATCCTGGAAGACGAAAGGTCACAAGGTGTGACCTTTCGTCTTCCCGGATGATAACTCCATTTAAACATTATTTTTGTCAGGTTACTTGAATATATAACCAATGAACAAGTAACTTGACTAAAATATTGTTTAAATAGAGTTTTGATCCTGGAAGACGAAAGGTCACAAGGTGTGACCTTTTGTCTTCCAGGATAATAAGTCCATTTGAACATTATTTTAGTCAGGTTACTTGAATATATAACCAATGAACAAGTAACTTGACTAAAATATTGTTTAAATAGAGTTTTTATCCAGGAAGACGAAAGGTCACAAGGTGTGACCTTTCGTCTTCCAGGATGATAACTCCATTTGAACATTATTTTAGTCAGGTTACTTGAATATATAACCAATGAACAAGTAACTTGACTAAAATATTGTTTAAATAGAGTTTTGATCCAGGAAGACGAAAGGTCACAAGGTGTGACCTTTCGTCTTCCAGGATGATAACTCCATTTGAACATTATTTTAGTCAGGTTACTTGAATATATAACCAATGAACAAGTAACTTGACTAAAATATTGTTTAAATAGAGTTTTGATCCTGGAAGACGAAAGGTCACAAGGTGTGACCTTTCGTCTTCCAGGATAATAAGTCCATTTGAACATTATTTTAGTCAGGTTACTTGAATATATAACCAATGAACAAGTAACTTGACTAAAATATTGTTTAAATAGAGTTTTGATCCAGGAAGACGAAAGGTCACAAGGTGTGACCTTTCGTCATCCAGGATGATAACTCCATTTGAACATTATTTTAGTCAAGTTACTTGAATATATAACCAATGAACAAGTAACTTGACTAAAATATTGTTTAAATAGAGTTTTGATCCTGGAAGACGAAAGGTCACAAGGTGTGACCTTTCGTCTTCCAGGATGATAACTCGATTTGAACATTATTTTAGTCAGGTTACTTGAATATATAACCAACGAACAAGTAACTTGACTAAAATATTGTTTAAATAGAGTTTTGATCCTGGAAGACGAAAGGTCACAAGGTGTGACCTTTCATCTTCCAGGATGATAACTCAATTTGAAAATTATTTTAGACAGGTTACTTGAATATATAACCAATGAACAAGTAACTTGACTAAAATATTGTTTAAATAGAGTTTTGATCCTGGAAGACGAAAGGTCACAAGGTGTGACCTTTCGTCTTCCAGGCTGATAACTCCGTTTGAACAATATTTTAGTCAGGTTACTTGAATATATAACCAATGAAGAAGTAACTTGACTAAAATATTGTTTAAATAGAGTTTTGATCCTGGAAGACGAAAGGTCACAAGGTGTGACCTTTCGTCTTCCAGGATGATAACTCAATTTGAAAATTATTTTAGACAGGTTACTTGAATATATAACCAATGAACAAGTAACTTGACTAAAATATTGTTTAAATAGAGTTTTGATCCTGGAAGACGAAAGGTCACAAGGTGTGACCTTTCGTCTTCCAGGCTGATAACTCCGTTTGAACAATATTTTAGTCAGGTTACTTGAATATATAACCAATGAAGAAGTAACTTGACAAAAATATTGTTTAAATAGAGTTTTGATCCTGGAAGACGAAAGGTCACAAGGTGTGACCTTTCGTCTTCCAGGATGATAACTCAATTTGAAAATTATTTTAGACAGGTTACTTGAATATATAACCAATGAACAAGTAACTTGACTAAAATATTGTTTAAAAAGAGTTTTGATCCTGGAAGACGAAAGGTCACAAGGTGTGACCTTTCGTCTTCCAGGCTGATAACTCCGTTTGAACAATATTTTAGTCAGGTTACTTGAATATATAAC
Organism: Medicago sativa; assembly: GCF_051527215.1. Lineage (NCBI taxonomy): Eukaryota > Viridiplantae > Streptophyta > Magnoliopsida > Fabales > Fabaceae > Medicago > Medicago sativa. The sequence continues at coordinate 39,638,295 of NC_140751.1, forward strand.
CAATGAAGAAGTAACTTGACAAAAATATTGTTTAAATAGAGTTTTGATCCTGGAAGACGAAAGGTCACAAGGTGTGACCTTTCGTCTTCCCGGATGATAACTCCATTTAAACATTATTTTTGTCAGGTTACTTGAATATATAACCAATGAACAAGTAACTTGACTAAAATATTGTTTAAATAGAGTTTTGATCCTGGAAGACGAAAGGTCACAAGGTGTGACCTTTTGTCTTCCAGGATAATAAGTCCATTTGAACATTATTTTAGTCAGGTTACTTGAATATATAACCAATGAACAAGTAACTTGACTAAAATATTGTTTAAATAGAGTTTTTATCCAGGAAGACGAAAGGTCACAAGGTGTGACCTTTCGTCTTCCAGGATGATAACTCCATTTGAACATTATTTTAGTCAGGTTACTTGAATATATAACCAATGAACAAGTAACTTGACTAAAATATTGTTTAAATAGAGTTTTGATCCAGGAAGACGAAAGGTCACAAGGTGTGACCTTTCGTCTTCCAGGATGATAACTCCATTTGAACATTATTTTAGTCAGGTTACTTGAATATATAACCAATGAACAAGTAACTTGACTAAAATATTGTTTAAATAGAGTTTTGATCCTGGAAGACGAAAGGTCACAAGGTGTGACCTTTCGTCTTCCAGGATAATAAGTCCATTTGAACATTATTTTAGTCAGGTTACTTGAATATATAACCAATGAACAAGTAACTTGACTAAAATATTGTTTAAATAGAGTTTTGATCCAGGAAGACGAAAGGTCACAAGGTGTGACCTTTCGTCATCCAGGATGATAACTCCATTTGAACATTATTTTAGTCAAGTTACTTGAATATATAACCAATGAACAAGTAACTTGACTAAAATATTGTTTAAATAGAGTTTTGATCCTGGAAGACGAAAGGTCACAAGGTGTGACCTTTCGTCTTCCAGGATGATAACTCGATTTGAACATTATTTTAGTCAGGTTACTTGAATATATAACCAACGAACAAGTAACTTGACTAAAATATTGTTTAAATAGAGTTTTGATCCTGGAAGACGAAAGGTCACAAGGTGTGACCTTTCATCTTCCAGGATGATAACTCAATTTGAAAATTATTTTAGACAGGTTACTTGAATATATAACCAATGAACAAGTAACTTGACTAAAATATTGTTTAAATAGAGTTTTGATCCTGGAAGACGAAAGGTCACAAGGTGTGACCTTTCGTCTTCCAGGCTGATAACTCCGTTTGAACAATATTTTAGTCAGGTTACTTGAATATATAACCAATGAAGAAGTAACTTGACTAAAATATTGTTTAAATAGAGTTTTGATCCTGGAAGACGAAAGGTCACAAGGTGTGACCTTTCGTCTTCCAGGATGATAACTCAATTTGAAAATTATTTTAGACAGGTTACTTGAATATATAACCAATGAACAAGTAACTTGACTAAAATATTGTTTAAATAGAGTTTTGATCCTGGAAGACGAAAGGTCACAAGGTGTGACCTTTCGTCTTCCAGGCTGATAACTCCGTTTGAACAATATTTTAGTCAGGTTACTTGAATATATAACCAATGAAGAAGTAACTTGACAAAAATATTGTTTAAATAGAGTTTTGATCCTGGAAGACGAAAGGTCACAAGGTGTGACCTTTCGTCTTCCCGGATGATAACTCCATTTAAACATTATTTTTGTCAGGTTACTTAAATATATAACCAATGAACAAGTAACTTGACTAAAATATTGTTTAAATAGAGTTTTGATCCTGGAAGACGAAAGGTCACAAGGTGTGACCTTTTGTCTTCCAGGATAATAAGTCCATTTGAACATTATTTTAGTCAGGTTACTTGAATATATAACCAATGAACAAGTAACTTGACTAAAATATTGTTTAAATAGAGTTTTTATCCAGGAAGACGAAAGGTCACAAGGTGTGACCTTTCGTCTTCCAGGATGATAACTCCATTTGAACATTATTTTAGTCAGGTTACTTGAATATATAACCAATGAACAAGTAACTTGACTAAAATATTGTTTAAATAGAGTTTTGATCCAGGAAGACGAAAGGTCACAAGGTGTGACCTTTCGTCTTCCAGGATGATAACTCCATTTGAACATTATTTTAGTCAGGTTACTTGAATATATAACCAATGAACAAGTAACTTGACTAAAATATTGTTTAAATAGAGTTTTGATCCTGGAAGACGAAAGGTCACAAGGTGTGACCTTTCGTCTTCCAGGATAATAAGTCCATTTGAACATTATTTTAGTCAGGTTACTTGAATATATAACCAATGAAAAAGTAACTTGACTAAAATATTGTTTAAATAGAGTTTTGATCTAGGAAGACGAAAGGTCACAAGGTGTGACCTTTCGTCATCCAGGATGATAACTCCATTTGAACATTATTTTAGTCAAGTTACTTGAATATATAACCAATGAACAAGTAACTTGACTAAAATATTGTTTAAATAGAGTTTTGATCCTGGAAGACGAAAGGTCACAAGGTGTGACCTTTCGTCTTCCAGGATGATAACTCGATTTGAACATTATTTTAGTCAGGTTACTTGAATATATAACCAACGAACAAGTAAATTGACTAAAATATTGTTTAAATAGAGTTTTGATCCTGGAAGACGAAAGGTCACAAGGTGTGACCTTTCGTCTTCCAGGATGATAACTCCATTTGAACATTATTTTTGTCAGGTTACTTGAATATATAACCAATGAACAAGTAACTTGACTAAAATCCTATTCAAATAGAGTTTTGATCCTGGAAGACGAAAGGTCACAAAGTGTGACCTTTCGTCATCCAGGATGATAACTCCATTTGAACATTATTTTAGTCAGGTTACTTGAATATATAACCAATGAACAAGTAACTTGACTAAAATATTGTTTAAATAGAGTTTTGATCCTGGAAGACGAAATGTCACAAGGTGTGACCTTTCGTCTTCCAGGATGATAACTCCATTTGATCATTATTTTAGTCAGGTTACTTGAATATATAACCAATGAACAAGTAAGTTTACAAAAATATTGTTTAAATAGAGTTTTGATCCTGGAAGACGAAAGGTCACAAGGTGTGACCTTTCGTCTTCCCGGATGATAACTCCATTTGAACATTATTTTAGTCAGGTTACTTGAATATATAACCAATGAACAAGTAACTTGACTAAAATATTGTTTAAATAGAGTTTTGATCCAGGAAGACGAAAGGTCACAAGGTGTGACCTTTCGTCTTCCAGGATGATAACTCCATTTGAACATTATTTTAGTCAGGTTACTTGAATATATAACCAATGAACAAGTAACTTGACTAAAATATTGTTTAAATAGAGTTTTGATCCAGGAAGACGAAAGGTCACAAGGTGTGACCTTTCGTCTTCCAGGATGATAACTCCGTTTGAACAATATTTTAGTCAGGTTACTTGAATATATAACCAATGAAGAAGTAACTTGACTAAAATATTGTTTAAATAGAGTTTTGATCCTGGAAGACGAAAGGTCACAAGGTGTGACCTTTCGTCTTCCAGGATGATAACTCAATTTGAATATTATTTTAGACAGGTTACTTGAATATATAACCAATGAACAAGTAACTTGACTAAAATATTGTTTAAAAAGAGTTTTGATCCTGGAAGACGAAAGGTCACAAGGTGTGACCTTTCGTCTTCCAGGCTGATAACTCCGTTTGAACAATATTTTAGTCAGGTTACTTGAATATATAACCAATGAAGAAGTAACTTGACAAAAATATTGTTTAAATAGAGTTTTGATCCTGGAAGACGAAAGGTCACAAGGTGTGACCTTTCGTCTTCCCGGATGATAACTCCATTTAAACATTATTTTTGTCAGGTTACTTGAATATATAACCAATGAACAAGTAACTTGACTAAAATATTGTTTAAATAGAGTTTTGATCCTGGAAGACGAAAGGTCACAAGGTGTGACCTTTTGTCTTCCAGGATAATAAGTCCATTTGAACATTATTTTAGTCAGGTTACTTGAATATATAACCAATGAACAAGTAACTTGACTAAAATATTGTTTAAATAGAGTTTTTATCCAGGAAGACGAAAGGTCACAAGGTGTGACCTTTCGTCTTCTAGGATGATAACTCCATTTGAACATTATTTTAGTCAGGTTACTTGAATATATAACCAATGAACAAGTAACTTGACTAAAATATTGTTTAAATAGAGTTTTGATCCAGGAAGACGAAAGGTCACAAGGTGTGACCTTTCGTCTTCCAGGATGATAACTCCATTTGAACATTATTTTAGTCAGGTTACTTGAATATATAACCAATGAACAAGTAACTTGACTAAAATATTGTTTAAATAGAGTTTTGATCCTGGAAGACGAAAGGTCACAAGGTGTGACCTTTCGTCTTCCAGGATAATAAGTCCATTTGAACATTATTTTAGTCAGGTTACTTGAATATATAACCAATGAACAAGTAACTTGACTAAAATATTGTTTAAATAGAGTTTTGATCCAGGAAGACGAAAGGTCACAAGGTGTGACCTTTCGTCATCCAGGATGATAACTCCATTTGAACATTATTTTAGTCAAGTTACTTGAATATATAACCAATGAACAAGTAACTTGACTAAAATATTGTTTAAATAGAGTTTTGATCCAGGAAGACGAAAGGTCACAAGGTGTGACCTTTCGTCTTCCAGGATGATAACTCCATTTGAACATTATTTTAGTCAGGTTACTTGAATATATAACCAATGAACAAGTAACTTGACTAAAATATTGTTTAAATAGAGTTTTGATCCAGGAAGACGAAAGGTCACAAGGTGTGACCTTTCGTCTTCCAGGATGATAACTCCGTTTGAACAATATTTTAGTCAGGTTACTTGAATATATAACCAATGAAGAAGTAACTTGACTAAAATATTGTTTAAATAGAGTTTTGATCCTGGAAGACGAAAGGTCACAAGGTGTGACCTTTCGTCTTCCAGGATGATAACTCAATTTGAATATTATTTTAGACAGGTTACTTGAATATATAACCAATGAACAAGTAACTTGACTAAAATATTGTTTAAAAAGAGTTTTGATCCTGGAAGACGAAAGGTCACAAGGTGTGACCTTTCGTCTTCCAGGCTGATAACTCCGTTTGAACAATATTTTAGTCAGGTTACTTGAATATATAACCAATGAAGAAGTAACTTGACAAAAATATTGTTTAAATAGAGTTTTGATCCTGGAAGACGAAAGGTCACAAGGTGTGACCTTTCGTCTTCCCGGATGATAACTCCATTTAAACATTATTTTTGTCAGGTTACTTGAATATATAACCAATGAACAAGTAACTTGACTAAAATATTGTTTAAATAGAGTTTTGATCCTGGAAGACGAAAGGTCACAAGGTGTGACCTTTTGTCTTCCAGGATAATAAGTCCATTTGAACATTATTTTAGTCAGGTTACTTGAATATATAACCAATGAACAAGTAACTTGACTAAAATATTGTTTAAATAGAGTTTTTATCCAGGAAGACGAAAGGTCACAAGGTGTGACCTTTCGTCTTCCAGGATGATAACTCCATTTGAACATTATTTTAGTCAGGTTACTTGAATATATAACCAATGAACAAGTAACTTGACTAAAATATTGTTTAAATAGAGTTTTGATCCAGGAAGACGAAAGGTCACAAGGTGTGACCTTTCGTCTTCCAGGATGATAACTCCATTTGAACATTATTTTAGTCAGGTTACTTGAATATATAACCAATGAACAAGTAACTTGACTAAAATATTGTTTAAATAGAGTTTTGATCCTGGAAGACGAAAGGTCACAAGGTGTGACCTTTCGTCTTCCAGGATAATAAGTCCATTTGAACATTATTTTAGTCAGGTTACTTGAATATATAACCAATGAACAAGTAACTTGACTAAAATATTGTTTAAATAGAGTTTTGATCCAGGAAGACGAAAGGTCACAAGGTGTGACCTTTCGTCATCCAGGATGATAACTCCATTTGAACATTATTTTAGTCAAGTTACTTGAATATATAACCAATGAACAAGTAACTTGACTAAAATATTGTTTAAATAGAGTTTTGATCCTGGAAGATGAAAGGTCACAAGGTGTGACCTTTCGTCTTCCAGGATGATAACTCGATTTGAACATTATTTTAGTCAGGTTACTTGAATATATAACCAACGAACAAGTAACTTGACTAAAATATTGTTTAAATAGAGTTTTGATCCTGGAAGACGAAAGGTCACAAGGTGTGACCTTTCGTCTTCCAGGATGATAACTCCATTTGAACATTATTTTTGTCAGGTTACTTGAATATATAACCAATGAACAAGTAACTTGACTAAAATCCTATTCAAATAGAGTTTTGATCCTGGAAGACGAAAGGTCACAAGGTGTGACCTTTCGTCATCCAGGATGATAACTCCATTTGAACATTATTTTAGTCAGGTTACTTGAATATATAACCAATGAACAAGTAACTTGACTAAAATATTGTTTAAATAGAGTTTTGATCCTGGAAGACGAAATGTCACAAGGTGTGACCTTTCGTCTTCCAGGATGATAACTCCATTTGATCATTATTTTAGTCAGGTTACTTGAATATATAACCAATGAACAAGTAACTTTACAAAAATATTGTTTAAATAGAGTTTTGATCCTGGAAGACGAAAGGTCACAAGGTGTGACCTTTCGTCTTCCCGGATGATAACTCCATTTGAACATTATTTTAGTCAGGTTACTTGAATATATAACCAATGAACAAGTAACTTGACTAAAATATTGTTTAAATAGAGTTTTGATCCAGGAAGACGAAAGGTCACAAGGTGTGACCTTTCGTCTTCCAGGATGATAACTCCATTTGAACATTATTTTAGTCAGGTTACTTGAATATATAACCAATGAACAAGTAACTTGACTAAAATATTGTTTAAATAGAGTTTTGATCCTGGAAGACGAAAGGTCACAAGGTGTGACCTTTCGTCTTGCAGGATAATAAGTCCATTTGAACATTATTTTAGTCAGGTTACTTGAATATATAACCAATGAACAAGTAACTTGACTAAAATATTGTTTAAATAGAGTTTTGATCCAGGAAGACGAAAGGTCACAAGGTGTGACCTTTCGTCTTCCAGGATGATAACTTGATTTGAACATTATTTTAGTCAGGTTACTTGAATATATAACCAACGAACAAGTAACTTGACTAAAATATTTTTTAAATAGAGTTTTGATCCTGGAAGACGAAAGGTCACAAGGTGTGACCTTTCGTCTTCCAGGATGATAACTCCATTTGAACATTATTTTTGTCTGGTTACTTGAATATTTAACCAATGAACAAGTAACTTGACTAAAATCTTGTTCAAATAGAGTTTTGATCCTGGAAGACGAAAGGTCACAAGGTGTGACCTTTTGTCTTCCAGGATGATAACTCGATTTGAACATTATTTTAGTCAGGTTACTTGAATATATAACGAATGAACAAGTAACTTGACTAAAATATTGTTTAAATAGAGTTTTGATCCTGGAAGACGAAAGGTCACATGGTGTGACCTTTCGTATTCCAGGATGATAACTAGATTTGAACATTATTTTAGTCAGGTTACTTGAATATATAACCAATGAACAAGTAACTTGACTAAAATATTGTTTAAATAGAGTTTTGATCCTGGAAGACGAAAGGTCACAAGGTGTGACCTTTCGTCTTCCAGGATGATAACTCGATTTAAACATTATTTTAGTCAGGTTACTTGAATATATAACCAATGAACAAGTAACTTGACTAAAATATTGTTTAAATAGAGTTTTGATCCAGGAAGACGAAAGGTCACAAGGTGTGACCTTTCGTCTTCCAGGATGATAACTCAATTTGAAAATTATTTTAGACAGGTTACTTGAATATATAACCAATGAACAAGTAACTTGACTAAAATATTGTTTAAATAGAGTTTTGATCCTGGAAGACGAAAGGTCACAAGGTGTGACCTTTCGTCTTCCAGGCTGATAACTCCGTTTGAACAATATTTTAGTCAGGTTACTTGAATATATAACCAATGAAGAAGTAACTTGACTAAAATATTGTTTAAATAGAGTTTTGATCCTGGAAGACGAAAGGTCACAAGGTGTGACCTTTCGTCTTCCAGGATGATAACTCAATTTGAAAATTATTTTAGACAGGTTACTTGAATATATAACCAATGAACAAGTAACTTGACTAAAATATTGTTTAAATAGAGTTTTGATCCTGGAAGACGAAAGGTCACAAGGTGTGACCTTTCGTCTTCCAGGCTGATAACTCCGTTTGAACAATATTTTAGTCAGGTTACTTGAATATATAACCAATGAAGAAGTAACTTGACAAAAATATTGTTCAAATAGAGTTTTGATCCTGGAAGACGAAAGGTCACAAGGTGTGACCTTTTGTCTTCCAGGATGATAACTCGATTTGAACATTATTTTAGTCAGGTTACTTGAATATATAACGAATGAACAAGTAACTTGACTAAAATATTGTTTAAATAGAGTTTTGATCCTGGAAGACGAAAGGTCACATGGTGTGACCTTTCGTATTCCAGGATGATAACTAGATTTGAACATTATTTTAGTCAGGTTACTTGAATATATAACCAATGAACAAGTAACTTGACTAAAATATTGTTTAAATAGAGTTTTGATCCTGGAAGACGAAAGGTCACAAGGTGTGACCTTTCGTCTTCCAGGATGATAACTCGATTTAAACATTATTTTAGTCAGGTTACTTGAATATATAACCAATGAACAAGTAACTTGACTAAAATATTGTTTAAATAGAGTTTTGATCCAGGAAGACGAAAGGTCACAAGGTGTGACCTTTCGTCTTCCAGGATGATAACTCAATTTGAAAATTATTTTAGACAGGTTACTTGAATATATAACCAATGAACAAGTAACTTGACTAAAATATTGTTTAAATAGAGTTTTGATCCTGGAAGACGAAAGGTCACAAGGTGTGACCTTTCGTCTTCCAGGCTGATAACTCCGTTTGAACAATATTTTAGTCAGGTTACTTGAATATATAACCAATGAAGAAGTAACTTGACTAAAATATTGTTTAAATAGAGTTTTGATCCTGGAAGACGAAAGGTCACAAGGTGTGACCTTTCGTCTTCCAGGATGATAACTCAATTTGAAAATTATTTTAGACAGGTTACTTGAATATATAACCAATGAACAAGTAACTTGACTAAAATATTGTTTAAATAGAGTTTTGATCCTGGAAGACGAAAGGTCACAAGGTGTGACCTTTCGTCTTCCAGGCTGATAACTCCGTTTGAACAATATTTTAGTCAGGTTACTTGAATATATAACCAATGAAGAAGTAACTTGACAAAAATATTGTTTAAATAGAGTTTTGATCCTGGAAGACGAAAGGTCACAAGGTGTGACCTTTCGTCTTCCCGGATGATAACTCCATTTAAACATTATTTTTGTCAGGTTACTTGAATATATAACCAATGAACAAGTAACTTGACTAAAATATTGTTTAAATAGAGTTTTGATCCTGGAAGACGAAAGGTCACAAGGTGTGACCTTTCGTCTTCCAGGGTGATAACTCGATTTGAACATTATTTTAGTCAGGTTACTTGTATATATAACCAATGTACAAGTAACTTGACTAATATATTGTTTAAATAGAGTTTTGATCCTGGAAGACGAAAGGTCACAAGGTGTGACCTTTCGTCTTCCAGGAAGATAACTCCGTTTGAACAATATTTTAGTCAGCTTACTTGAATATATAACCAATGAAGAAGTAACTTGACTAAAATATTGTTTAAATAGAGTTTTGATCCTGGAAGACGAAAGGTCACAAGGTGTGACCTTTCGTCTTCCAGGATGATAACTCAATTTGAAAATTATTTTAGACAGGTTACTTGAATATATAACCAATGAACAAGTAACTTGACTAAAATATTGTTTAAATAGAGTTTTGATCCTGGAAGACGAAAGGTCACAAGGTGTGACCTTTCGTCTTCCCGGATGATAACTCCATTTGAACATTATTTTAGTCAGGTTACTTGAATATATAACCAATGAACAAGTAACTTGACTAAAATATTGTTTAAATAGAGTTTTGATCCAGGAAGACGAAAGGTCACAAGGTGTGACCTTTCGTCTTCCAGGATGATAACTCCATTTGAACATTATTTTAGTCAGGTTACTTGAATATATAACCAATGAACAAGTAACTTGACTAAAATATTGTTTAAATAGAGTTTTGATCCTGGAAGACGAAAGGTCACAAGGTGTGACCTTTCGTCTTGCAGGATAATAAGTCCATTTGAACATTATTTTAGTCAGGTTACTTGAATATATAACCAATGAACAAGTAACTTGACTAAAATATTGTTTAAATAGAGTTTTGATCCAGGAAGACGAAAGGTCACAAGGTGTGACCTTTCGTCTTCCAGGATGATAACTTGATTTGAACATTATTTTAGTCAGGTTACTTGAATATATAACCAACGAACAAGTAACTTGACTAAAATATTTTTTAAATAGAGTTTTGATCCTGGAAGACGAAAGGTCACAAGGTGTGACCTTTCGTCTTCCAGGATGATAACTCCATTTGAACATTATTTTTGTCAGGTTACTTGAATATTTAACCAATGAACAAGTAACTTGACTAAAATCTTGTTCAAATAGAGTTTTGATCCTGGAAGACGAAAGGTCACAAGGTGTGACCTTTTGTCTTCCAGGATGATAACTCGATTTGAACATTATTTTAGTCAGGTTACTTGAATATATAACGAATGAACAAGTAACTTGACTAAAATATTGTTTAAATAGAGTTTTGATCCTGGAAGACGAAAGGTCACATGGTGTGACCTTTCGTATTCCAGGATGATAACTAGATTTGAACATTATTTTAGTCAGGTTACTTGAATATATAACCAATGAACAAGTAACTTGACTAAAATATTGTTTAAATAGAGTTTTGATCCTGGAAGACGAAAGGTCACAAGGTGTGACCTTTCGTCTTCCAGGATGATAACTCGATTTAAACATTATTTTAGTCAGGTTACTTGAATATATAACCAATGAACAAGTAACTTGACTAAAATATTGTTTAAATAGAGTTTTGATCCAGGAAGACGAAAGGTCACAAGGTGTGACCTTTCGTCTTCCAGGATGATAACTCAATTTGAAAATTATTTTAGACAGGTTACTTGAATATATAACCAATGAACAAGTAACTTGACTAAAATATTGTTTAAATAGAGTTTTGATCCTGGAAGACGAAAGGTCACAAGGTGTGACCTTTCGTCTTCCAGGCTGATAACTCCGTTTGAACAATATTTTAGTCAGGTTACTTGAATATATAACCAATGAAGAAGTAACTTGACTAAAATATTGTTTAAATAGAGTTTTGATCCTGGAAGACGAAAGGTCACAAGGTGTGACCTTTCTTCTTCCAGGATGATAACTCAATTTGAAAATTATTTTAGACAGGTTACTTGAATATATAACCAATGAACAAGTAACTTGACTAAAATATTGTTTAAATAGAGTTTTGATCCTGGAAGACGAAAGGTCACAAGGTGTGACCTTTCGTCTTCCAGGCTGATAACTCCGTTTGAACAATATTTTAGTCAGGTTACTTGAATATATAACCAATGAAGAAGTAACTTGACAAAAATATTGTTTAAATAGAGTTTTGATCCTGGAAGACGAAAGGTCACAAGGTGTGACCTTTCGTCTTCCCGGATGATAACTCCATTTAAACATTATTTTTGTCAGGTTACTTGAATATATAACCAATGAACAAGTAACTTGACTAAAATATTGTTTAAATAGAGTTTTGATCCTGGAAGACGAAAGGTCACAAGGTGTGACCTTTCGTCTTCCAGGGTGATAACTCGATTTGAACATTATTTTAGTCAGGTTACTTGTATATATAACCAATGTACAAGTAACTTGACTAATATATTGTTTAAATAGAGTTTTGATCCTGGAAGACGAAAGGTCACAAGGTGTGACCTTTCGTCTTCCAGGAAGATAACTCCGTTTGAACAATATTTTAGTCAGCTTACTTGAATATATAACCAATGAAGAAGTAACTTGACTAAAATATTGTTTAAATAGAGTTTTGATCCTGGAAGACGAAAGGTCACAAGGTGTGACCTTTCGTCTTCCAGGATGATAACTCAATTTGAAAATTATTTTAGACAGGTTACTTGAATATATAACCAATGAACAAGTAACTTGACTAAAATATTGTTTAAATAGAGTTTTGATCCTGGAAGACGAAAGGTCACAAGGTGTGACCTTTCGTCTTCCAGGCTGATAACTCCGTTTGAACAATATTTTAGTCAGGTTACTTGAATATATAACCAATGAAGAAGTAACTTGACTAAAATATTGTTTAAATAGAGTTTTGATCCTGGAAGACGAAAGGTCACAAGGTGTGACCTTTCGTCTTCCAGGATGATAACTCCATTTGAACATTATTTTTGTCAGGTTACTTGAATATATAACCAATGAACAAGTAACTTGACTAAAATCCTATTCAAATAGAGTTTTGATCCTGGAAGACGAAAGGTCACAAGGTGTGACCTTTCGTCATCCAGGATGATAACTCCATTTGAACATTATTTTAGTCAGGTTACTTGAATATATAACCAATGAACAAGTAACTTGACTAAAATATTGTTTAAATAGAGTTTTGATCCTGGAAGACGAAATGTCACAAGGTGTGACCTTTCGTCTTCCAGGATGATAACTCCATTTGATCATTATTTTAGTCAGGTTACTTGAATATATAACCAATGAACAAGTAACTTTACAAAAATATTGTTTAAATAGAGTTTTGATCCTGGAAGACGAAAGGTCACAAGGTGTGACCTTTCGTCTTCCCGGATGATAACTCCATTTGAACATTATTTTAGTCAGGTTACTTGAATATATAACCAATGAACAAGTAACTTGACTAAAATATTGTTTAAATAGAGTTTTGATCCAGGAAGACGAAAGGTCACAAGGTGTGACCTTTCGTCTTCCAGGATGATAACTCCATTTGAACATTATTTTAGTCAGGTTACTTGAATATATAACCAATGAACAAGTAACTTGACTAAAATATTGTTTAAATAGAGTTTTGATCCTGGAAGACGAAAGGTCACAAGGTGTGACCTTTCGTCTTGCAGGATAATAAGTCCATTTGAACATTATTTTAGTCAGGTTACTTGAATATATAACCAATGAACAAGTAACTTGACTAAAATATTGTTTAAATAGAGTTTTGATCCAGGAAGACGAAAGGTCACAAGGTGTGACCTTTCGTCTTCCATGATGATAACTTGATTTGAACATTATTTTAGTCAGGTTACTTGAATATATAACCAACGAACAAGTAACTTGACTAAAATATTTTTTAAATAGAGTTTTGATCCTGGAAGACGAAAGGTCACAAGGTGTGACCTTTCGTCTTCCAGGATGATAACTCCATTTGAACATTATTTTTGTCAGGTTACTTGAATATATAACCAATGAACAAGTAACTTGACTAAAATCTTGTTCAAATAGAGTTTTGATCCTGGAAGACGAAAGGTCACAAGGTGTGACCTTTTGTCTTCCAGGATGATAACTCGATTTGAACATTATTTTAGTCAGGTTACTTGAATATATAACCAATGAACAAGTAACTTGACTAAAATCCTATTCAAATAGAGTTTTGATCCTGGAAGACGAAAGGTCACAAGGTGTGACCTTTCGTCATCCAGGATGATAACTCCATTTGAACATTATTTTAGTCAGGTTACTTGAATATATAACCAATGAACAAGTAACTTGACTAAAATATTGTTTAAATAGAGTTTTGATCCTGGAAGACGAAATGTCACAAGGTGTGACCTTTCGTCTTCCAGGATGATAACTCCATTTGATCATTATTTTAGTCAGGTTACTTGAATATATAACCAATGAACAAGTAACTTTACAAAAATATTGTTTAAATGGAGTTTTGATCCTGGAAGACGAAAGGTCACAAGGTGTGACCTTTCGTCTTCCCGGATGATAACTCCATTTGAACATTATTTTAGTCAGGTTACTTGAATATATAACCAATGAACAAGTAACTTGACTAAAATATTGTTTAAATAGAGTTTTGATCCAGGAAGACGAAAGGTCACAAGGTGTGACCTTTCGTCTTCCAGGATGATAACTCCATTTGAACATTATTTTAGTCAGGTTACTTGAATATATAACCAACGAACAAGTAACTTGACTAAAATATTTTTAAATAGAGTTTTGATCCTGGAAGACGAAAGGTCACAAGGTGTGACCTTTCGTCTTCCAGGATGATAACTCCATTTGAACATTATTTTTGTCAGGTTACTTGAATATATAACCAATGAACAAGTAACTTGACTAAAATCTTGTTCAAATCGAGTTTTGATCCTGGAAGACGAAAGGTCACAAGGTGTGACCTTTTGTCTTCCAGGATGATAACTCGATTTGAACATTATTTTAGTCAGGTTACTTGAATATATAACCAATGAACAAGTAACTTGACTAAAATCCTATTCAAATAGAGTTTTGATCCTGGAAGACGAAAGGTCACAAGGTGTGACCTTTCGTCATCCAGGATGATAACTCCATTTGAACATTATTTTAGTCAGGTTACTTGAATATATAACCAATGAACAAGTAACTTGACTAAAATATTGTTTAAATAGAGTTTTGATCCTGGAAGACGAAATGTCACAAGGTGTGACCTTTCGTCTTCCAGGATGATAACTCCATTTGATCATTATTTTAGTCAGGTTACTTGAATATATAACCAATGAACAAGTAACTTTACAAAAATATTGTTTAAATAGAGTTTTGATCCTGGAAGACGAAAGGTCACAAGGTGTGACCTTTCGTCTTGCAGGATAATAAGTCCATTTGAACATTATTTTAGTCAGGTTACTTGAATATATAACCAATGAACAAGTAACTTGACTAAAATATTGTTTAAATAGAGTTTTGATCCAGGAAGACGAAAGGTCACAAGGTGTGACCTTTCGTCTTCCATGATGATAACTTGATTTGAACATTATTTTAGTCAGGTTACTTGAATATATAACCAACGAACAAGTAACTTGACTAAAATATTTTTTAAATAGAGTTTTGATCCTGGAAGACGAAAGGTCACAAGGTGTGACCTTTCGTCTTCCAGGATGATAACTCCATTTGAACATTATTTTTGTCAGGTTACTTGAATATATAACCAATGAACAAGTAACTTGACTAAAATCTTGTTCAAATAGGGTTTTGATCCTGGAAGACGAAAGGTCACAAGGTGTGACCTTTTGTCTTCCAGGATGATAACTCGATTTGAACATTATTTTAGTCAGGTTACTTGAATATATAACCAATGAACAAGTAACTTGACTAAAATATTGTTTAAATAGAGTTTTGATCCTGGAAGACGAAAGGTCACATGGTGTGACCTTTCGTATTCCAGGATGATAACTAGATTTGAACATTATTTTAGTCAGGTTACTTGAATATATAACCAATGAACAAGTAACTTGACTAAAATATTGTTTAAATAGAGTTTTGATCCTGGAAGACGAAAGGTCACAAGGTGTGACCTTTCGTCTTCCAGGATGATAACTCGATTTAAACATTATTTTAGTCAGGTTACTTGAATATATAACCAATGAACAAGTAACTTGACTAAAATATTGTTTAAATAGAGTTTTGATCCAGGAAGACGAAAGGTCACAAGGTGTGACCTTTCGTCTTCCAGGATGATAACTCAATTTGAAAATTATTTTAGACAGGTTACTTGAATATATAACCAATGAACAAGTAACTTGACTAAAATATTGTTTAAATAGAGTTTTGATCCTGGAAGACGAAAGGTCACAAGGTGTGACCTTTCGTCTTCCAGGCTGATAACTCCGTTTGAACAATATTTTAGTCAGGTTACTTGAATATATAACCAATGAAGAAGTAACTTGACTAAAATATTGTTTAAATAGAGTTTTGATCCTGGAAGACGAAAGGTCACAAGGTGTGACCTTTCGTCTTCCAGGATGATAACTCAATTTGAAAATTATTTTAGACAGGTTACTTGAATATATAACCAATGAACAAGTAACTTGACTAAAATATTGTTTAAATAGAGTTTTGATCCTGGAAGACGAAAGGTCACAAGGTGTGACCTTTCGTCTTCCAGGCTGATAACTCCGTTTGAACAATATTTTAGTCAGGTTACTTGAATATATAACCAATGAAGAAGTAACTTGACAAAAATATTGTTTAAATAGAGTTTTGATCCTGGAAGACGAAAGGTCACAAGGTGTGACCTTTCGTCTTCCCGGATGATAACTCCATTTAAACATTATTTTTGTCAGGTTACTTGAATATATAACCAATGAACAAGTAACTTGACTAAAATATTGTTTAAATAGAGTTTTGATCCTGGAAGACGAAAGGTCACAAGGTGTGACCTTTCGTCTTCCAGGGTGATAACTCGATTTGAACATTATTTTAGTCAGGTTACTTGTATATATAACCAATGTACAAGTAACTTGACTAATATATTGTTTAAATAGAGTTTTGATCCTGGAAGACGAAAGGTCACAAGGTGTGACCTTTCGTCTTCCAGGAAGATAACTCCGTTTGAACAATATTTTAGTCAGGTTACTTGAATATATAACCAATGAAGAAGTAACTTGACTAAAATATTGTTTAAATAGAGTTTTGATCCTGGAAGACGAAAGGTCACAAGGTGTGACCTTTCGTCATCCAGGATGATAACTCCATTTGAAAATTATTTTAGACAGGTTACTTGAATATATAACCAATGAACAAGTAACTTGACTAAAATATTGTTTAAATAGAGTTTTGATCCTGGAAGACGAAAGGTCACAAGGTGTGACCTTTCGTCTTCCAGGCTGATAACTCCGTTTGAACAATATTTTAGTCAGGTTACTTGAATATATAACCAATGAAGAAGTAACTTGACTAAAATATTGTTTAAATAGAGTTTTGATCCTGGAAGACGAAAGGTCACAAGGTGTGACCTTTCGTCTTCCAGGATGATAACTCAATTTGAAAATTATTTTAGACAGGTTACTTGAATATATAACCAATGAACAAGTAACTTGACTAAAATATTGTTTAAATAGAGTTTTGATCCTGGAAGACGAAAGGTCACAAGGTGTGACCTTTCGTCTTCCAGGCTGATAACTCCGTTTGAACAATATTTTAGTCAGGTTACTTGAATATATAACCAATGAAGAAGTAACTTGACAAAAATATTGTTTAAATAGAGTTTTGATCCTGGAAGACGAAAGGTCATAAGGTGTGACCTTTCGTCTTCCCGGATGATAACTCCATTTAAACATTATTTTTGTCAGGTTACTTGAATATATAACCAATGAACAAGTAACTTGACTAAAATATTGTTTAAATAGAGTTTTGATCCTGGAAGACGAAAGGTCACAAGGTGTGACCTTTTGTCTTCCAGGATAATAAGTCCATTTGAACATTATTTTAGTCAGGTTACTTGAATATATAACCAATGAACAAGTAACTTGACTAAAATATTGTTTAAATAGAGTTTTTATCCAGGAAGACGAAAGGTCACAAGGTGTGACCTTTCGTCTTCCAGGATGATAACTCCATTTGAACATTATTTTAGTCAGGTTACTTGAATATATAACCAATGAACAAGTAACTTGACTAAAATATTGTTTAAATAGAGTTTTGATCCAGGAAGACGAAAGGTCACAAGGTGTGACCTTTCGTCTTCCAGGATGATAACTCCATTTGAACATTATTTTAGTCAGGTTACTTGAATATATAACCAATGAACAAGTAACTTGACTAAAATATTGTTTAAATAGAGTTTTGATCCTGGAAGACGAAAGGTCACAAGGTGTGACCTTTCGTCTTCCAGGATAATAAGTCCATTTGAACATTATTTTAGTCAGGTTACTTGAATATATAACCAATGAACAAGTAACTTGACTAAAATATTGTTTAAATAGAGTTTTGATCCAGGAAGACGAAAGGTCACAAGGTGTGACCTTTCGTCATCCAGGATGATAACTCCATTTGAACATTATTTTAGTCAAGTTACTTGAATATATAACAAATGAACAAGTAACTTGACTAAAATATTGTTTAAATAGAGTTTTGATCCTGGAAGACGAAAGGTCACAAGGTGTGACCTTTCGTCTTCCAGGATGATAACTCGATTTGAACATTATTTTAGTCAGGTTACTTGAATATATAACCAACGAACAAGTAACTTGACTAAAATATTGTTTAAATAGAGTTTTGATCCTGGAAGACGAAAGGTCACAAGGTGTGACCTTTCGTCTTCCAGGATGATAACTCCATTTGAACATTATTTTTGTCAGGTTACTTGAATATATAACCAATGAACAAGTAACTTGACTAAAATCCTATTCAAATAGAGTTTTGATCCTGGAAGACGAAAGGTCACAAGGTGTGACCTTTCGTCATCCAGGATGATAACTCCATTTGAACATTATTTTAGTCAGGTTACTTGAATATATAACCAATGAACAAGTAACTTGACTAAAATATTGTTTAAATAGAGTTTTGATCCTGGAAGACGAAATGTCACAAGGTGTGACCTTTCGTCTTCCAGGATGATAACTCCATTTGATCATTATTTTAGTCAGGTTACTTGAATATATAACCAATGAACAAGTAACTTTACAAAAATATTGTTTAAATAGAGTTTTGATCCTGGAAGACGAAAGGTCACAAGGTGTGACCTTTCGTCTTCCCGGATGATAACTCCATTTGAACATTATTTTAGTCAGGTTACTTGAATATATAACCAATGAACAAGTAACTTGACTAAAATATTGTTTAAATAGAGTTTTGATCCAGGAAGACGAAAGGTCACAAGGTGTGACCTTTCGTCTTCCAGGATGATAACTCCATTTGAACATTATTTTAGTCAGGTTACTTGAATATATAACCAATGAACAAGTAACTTGACTAAAATATTGTTTAAATAGAGTTTTGATCCTGGAAAACGAAAGGTCACAAGGTGTGACCTTTCGTCTTGCAGGATAATAAGTCCATTTGAACATTATTTTAGTCAGGTTACTTGAATATATAACCAATGAACAAGTAACTTGACTAAAATATTGTTTAAATAGAGTTTTGATCCAGGAAGACGAAAGGTCACAAGGTGTGACCTTTCGTCTTCCAGGATGATAACTTGATTTGAACATTATTTTAGTCAGGTTACTTGAATATATAACCAACGAACAAGTAACTTGACTAAAATATTTTTTAAATAGAGTTTTGATCCTGGAAGACGAAAGGTCACAAGGTGTGACCTTTCGTCTTCCAGGATGATAACTCCATTTGAACATTATTTTTGTCAGGTTACCTGAATATATAACCAATGAACAAGTAACTTGACTAAAATCTTGTTCAAATAGAGTTTTGATCCTGGAAGACGAAAGGTCACAAGGTGTGACCTTTTGTCTTCCAGGATGATAACTCGATTTGAACATTATTTTAGTCAGGTTACTTGAATATATAACCAATGAACAAGTAACTTGACTAAAATATTGTTTAAATAGAGTTTTGATCCTGGAAGACGAAAGGTCACATGGTGTGACCTTTCGTATTCCAGGATGATAACTAGATTTGAACATTATTTTAGTCAGGTTACTTGAATATATAACCAATGAACAAGTAACTTGACTAAAATATTGTTTAAATAGAGTTTTGATCCTGGAAGACGAAAGGTCACAAGGTGTGACCTTTCGTCTTCCCGGATGATAACTCCATTTGAACATTATTTTAGTCAGGTTACTTGAATATATAACCAATGAACAAGTAACGTGACTAAAATATTGTTTAAATAGAGTTTTGATCCAGGAAGACGAAAGGTCACAAGGTGTGACCTTTCGTCTTCCAGGATGATAACTCCATTTGAACATTATTTTAGTCAGGTTACTTGAATATATAACCAATGAACAAGTAACTTGACTAAAATATTGTTTAAATAGAGTTTTGATCCTGGAAGACGAAAGGTCACAAGGTGTGACCTTTCGTCTTGCAGGATAATAAGTCCATTTGAACATTATTTTAGTCAGGTTACTTGAATATATAACCAATGAACAAGTAACTTGACTAAAATATTGTTTAAATAGAGTTTTGATCCAGGAAGACGAAAGGTCACAAGGTGTGACCTTTCGTCTTCCAGGATGATAACTCAATTTGAAAATTATTTTAGACAGGTTACTTGAATATATAACCAATGAACAAGTAACTTGACTAAAATATTGTTTAAATAGAGTTTTGATCCTGGTAGACGAAAGGTCACAAGGTGTGACCTTTCGTCTTGCAGGCTGATAACTCCGTTTGAACAATATTTTAGTCAGGTTACTTGAATATATAACCAATGAAGAAGTAACTTGACTAAAATATTGTTTAAATAGAGTTTTGATCCTGGAAGACGAAAGGTCACAAGGTGTGACCTTTCGTCTTCCAGGATGATAACTCAATTTGAAAATTATTTTAGACAGGTTACTTGAATATATAACCAATGAACAAGTAACTTGACTAAAATATTGTTTAAATAGAGTTTTGATCCTGGAAGACGAAAGGTCACAAGGTGTGACCTTTCGTCTTCCAGGCTGATAACTCCGTTTGAACAATATTTTAGTCAGGTTACTTGAATATATAACCAATGAAGAAGTAACTTGACAAAAATATTGTTTAAATAGAGTTTTGATCCTGGAAGACGAAAGGTCACAAGGTGTGACCTTTCGTCTTCCCGGATGATAACTCCATTTAAACATTATTTTTGTCAGGTTACTTGAATATATAACCAATGAACAAGTAACTTGACTAAAATATTGTTTAAATAGAGTTTTGATCCTGGAAGACGAAAGGTCACAAGGTGTGACCTTTCGTCTTCAAGGATAATAAGTCCATTTGAACATTATTTTAGTCAGGTTACTTGAATATATAACCAATGAACAAGTAACTTGACTAAAATATTGTTTAAATAGAGTTTTTATCCAGGAAGACGAAAGGTCACAAGGTGTGACCTTTCGTCTTCCAGGATGATAACTCCATTTGAACATTATTTTAGTCAGGTTACTTGAATATATAACCAATGAACAAGTAACTTGACTAAAATATTGTTTAAATAGAGTTTTGATCCTGGAAGACGAAAGGTCACAAGGTGTGACCTTTCGTCTTCCAGGATGATAACTCAATTTGAAAATTATTTTAGACAGGTTACTTGAATATATAACCAATGAACAAGTAACTTGACTAAAATATTGTTTAAATAGAGTTTTGATCCTGGAAGACGAAAGGTCACAAGGTGTGACCTTTCGTCTTCCAGGCTGATAACTCCGTTTGAACAATATTTTAGTCAGGTTACTTGAATATATAACCAATGAAGAAGTAACTTGACAAAAATATTGTTTAAATAGAGTTTTGATCCTGGAAGACGAAAGGTCACACCTTGTGACCTTTCGTCTTCCAGGATCAAAACACTATTTAAACAATATTTTTGTCAAGTTACTTCTTCATTGGTTATATATTCAAGTAACCTGACTAAAATATTGTTCAAACGGAGTTATCAGCCTGGAAGACGAAAGGTCACACCTTGTGACCTTTCGTCTTCCAGGATCAAAACTCTATTTAAACAATATTTTAGTCAAGTTACTTGTTCATTGGTTATATATTCAAGTAACCTGTCTAAAATAATTTTCAAATTGAGTTATCATCCTGGAAGACGAAAGGTCACACCTTGTGACCTTTCGTCTTCCAGGATCAAAACTCTATTTAAACAATATTTTAGTCAAGTTACTTGTTCATTGGTTATATATTCAAGTAACCTGACTAAAATAATGTTCAAATGGAGTTATCATCCTGGAAGACGAAAGGTCACACCTTGTGACCTTTCGTCTTCCTGGATAAAAACTCTATTTAAACAATATTTTAGTCAAGTTACTTGTTCATTGGTTATATATTCAAGTAACCTGACTAAAATAATGTTCAAATGGACTTATTATCCTTGAAGACGAAAGGTCACACCTTGTGACCTTTCGTCTTCCAGGATCAAAACTCTATTTAAACAATATTTTAGTCAAGTTACTTGTTCATTGGTTATATATTCAAGTAACCTGACAAAAATAATGTTTAAATGGAGTTATCATCCGGGAAGACGAAAGGTCACACCTTGTGACCTTTCGTCTTCCAGGATCAAAACTCTATTTAAACAATATTTTTGTCAAGTTACTTCTTCATTGGTTATATATTCAAGTAACCTGACTAAAATATTGTTCAAACGGAGTTATCAGCCTGGAAGACGAAAGGTCACACCTTGTGACCTTTCGTCTTCCAGGATCAAAACTCTATTTAAACAATATTTTAGTCAAGTTACTTGTTCATTGGTTATATATTCAAGTAACCTGTCTAAAATAATTTTCAAATTGAGTTATCATCCTGGAAGACGAAAAGTCACACCTTGTGACCTTTCGTCTTCCAGGATCAAAACTCTATTTAAACAATATTTTAGTCAAGTTACTTCTTCATTGGTTATATATTCAAGTAACCTGACTAAAATATTGTTCAAACGGAGTTATCAGCCTGCAAGACGAAAGGTCACACCTTGTGACCTTTCGTCTTCCAGGATCAAAACTCTATTTAAACAATATTTTAGTCAAGTTACTTGTTCATTGGTTATATATTCAAGTAACCTGTCTAAAATAATTTTCAAATTGAGTTATCATCCTGGAAGACGAAAGGTCACACCTTGTGACCTTTCGTCTTCCTGGATCAAAACTCTATTTAAACAATATTTTAGTCAAGTTACTTGTTCATTGGTTATATATTCAAGTAACCTGACTAAAATAATGTTTAAATCGAGTTATCATCCTGGAAGACGAAAGGTCACACCTTGTGACCTTTCGTCTTCCAGGATCAAAACTCTATTTAAACAATATTTTAGTCAAGTTACTTGTTCATTGGTTATATATTCAAGTAACCTGACTAAAATAATGTTCAAATCTAGTTATCATCCTGGAATACGAAAGGTCACACCATGTGACCTTTCGTCTTCCAGGATCAAAACTCTATTTAAACAATATTTTAGTCAAGTTACTTGTTCATTGGTTATATATTCAAGTAACCTGACTAAAATAATGTTCAAATCGAGTTATCATCCTGGAAGACAAAAGGTCACACCTTGTGACCTTTCGTCTTCCAGGATCAAAACTCTATTTGAACAAGATTTTAGTCAAGTTACTTGTTCATTGGTTATATATTCAAGTAACCTGACAAAAATAATGTTCAAATGGAGTTATCATCCTGGAAGACGAAAGGTCACACCTTGTGACCTTTCGTCTTCCAGGATCAAAACTCTATTTAAAAAATATTTTAGTCAAGTTACTTGTTCGTTGGTTATATATTCAAGTAACCTGACTAAAATAATGTTCAAATCAAGTTATCATCCTGGAAGACGAAAGGTCACACCTTGTGACCTTTCGTCTTCCTGGATCAAAACTCTATTTAAACAATATTTTAGTCAAGTTACTTGTTCATTGGTTATATATTCAAGTAACCTGACTAAAATAATGTTCAAATGGACTTATTATCCTGCAAGACGAAAGGTCACACCTTGTGACCTTTCGTCTTCCAGGATCAAAACTCTATTTCAACAATATTTTAGTCAAGTTACTTGTTCATTGGTTATATATTCAAGTAACCTGACTAAAATAATGTTCAAATGGAGTTATCATCCTGGAAGACGAAAGGTCACACCTTGTGACCTTTCGTCTTCCTGGATCAAAACTCTATTTAAACAATATTTTAGTCACGTTACTTGTTCATTGGTTATATATTCAAGTAACCTGACTAAAATAATGTTCAAATGGAGTTATCATCCGGGAAGACGAAAGGTCACACCTTGTGACCTTTCGTCTTCCAGGATCAAAACTCTATTTAAACAATATTTTAGTCAAGTTACTTGTTCATTGGTTATATATTCAAGTAACCTGACTAAAATAATGTTCAAATCTAGTTATCATCCTGGAATACGAAAGGTCACACCATGTGACCTTTCGTCTTCCAGGATCAAAACTCTATTTAAACAATATTTTAGTCAAGTTACTTGTTCATTGGTTATATATTCAAGTAACCTGACTAAAATAATGTTCAAATCGAGTTATCATCCTGGAAGACAAAAGGTCACACCTTGTGACCTTTCGTCTTCCAGGATCAAAACTCTATTTGAACAAGATTTTAGTCAAGTTACTTGTTCATTGGTTATATATTCAAGTAACCTGACAAAAATAATGTTCAAATGGAGTTATCATCCTGGAAGACGAAAGGTCACACCTTGTGACCTTTCGTCTTCCAGGATCAAAACTCTATTTAAAAAATATTTTAGTCAAGTTACTTGTTCGTTGGTTATATATTCAAGTAACCTGACTAAAATAATGTTCAAATCAAGTTATCATCCTGGAAGACGAAAGGTCACACCTTGTGACCTTTCGTCTTCCTGGATCAAAACTCTATTTAAACAATATTTTAGTCAAGTTACTTGTTCATTGGTTATATATTCAAGTAACCTGACTAAAATAATGTTCAAATGGACTTATTATCCTGCAAGACGAAAGGTCACACCTTGTGACCTTTCGTTTTCCAGGATCAAAACTCTATTTAAACAATATTTTAGTCAAGTTACTTGTTCATTGGTTATATATTCAAGTAACCTGACTAAAATAATGTTCAAATGGAGTTATCATCCTGGAAGACGAAAGGTCACACCTTGTGACCTTTCGTCTTCCTGGATCAAAACTCTATTTAAACAATATTTTAGTCAAGTTACTTGTTCATTGGTTATATATTCAAGTAACCTGACTAAAATAATGTTCAAATGGAGTTATCATCCGGGAAGACGAAAGGTCACACCTTGTGACCTTTCGTCTTCCAGGATCAAAACTCTATTTAAACAATATTTTTGTAAAGTTACTTGTTCATTGGTTATATATTCAAGTAACCTGACTAAAATAATGATCAAATGGAGTTATCATCCTGGAAGACGAAAGGTCACACCTTGTGACATTTCGTCTTCCAGGATCAAAACTCTATTTAAACAATATTTTAGTCAAGTTACTTGTTCATTGGTTATATATTCAAGTAACCTGACTAAAATAATGTTCAAATGGAGTTATCATCCTGGATGACGAAAGGTCACACCTTGTGACCTTTCGTCTTCCAGGATCAAAACTCTATTTGAATAGGATTTTAGTCAAGTTACTTGTTCATTGGTTATATATTCAAGTAACCTGACAAAAATAATGTTCAAATGGAGTTATCATCCTGGAAGACGAAAGGTCACACCTTGTGACCTTTCGTATTCCAGGATCAAAACTCTATTTAAACAATATTTTAGTCAAGTTACTTGTTCGTTGGTTATATATTCAAGTAACCTGACTAAAATAATGTTCAAATCGAGTTATCATCCTGGAAGACGAAAGGTCACACCTTGTGACCTTTCGTCTTCCAGGATCAAAACTCTATTTAAACAATATTTTAGTCAAGTTACTTGTTCATTTGTTATATATTCAAGTAACTTGACTAAAATAATGTTCAAATGGAGTTATCATCCTGGATGACGAAAGGTCACACCTTGTGACCTTTCGTCTTCCTGGATCAAAACTCTATTTAAACAATATTTTAGTCAAGTTACTTGTTCATTGGTTATATATTCAAGTAACCTGACTAAAATAATGTTCAAATCTAGTTATCATCCTGGAATACGAAAGGTCACACCATGTGACCTTTCGTCTTCCAGGATCAAAACTCTATTTAAACAATATTTTAGTCAAGTTACTTGTTCATTGGTTATATATTCAAGTAACCTGACTAAAATAATGTTCAAATCGAGTTATCATCCTGGAAGACAAAAGGTCACACCTTGTGACCTTTCGTCTTCCAGGATCAAAACTCTATTTGAACAAGATTTTAGTCAAGTTACTTGTTCATTGGTTATATATTCAAGTAACCTGACAAAAATAATGTTCAAATGGAGTTATCATCCTGGAAGACGAATGGTCACACCTTGTGACCTTTCGTCTTCCAGGATCAAAACTCTATTTAAAAAATATTTTAGTCAAGTTACTTGTTCGTTGGTTATATATTCAAGTAACCTGACTAAAATAATGTTCAAATCAAGTTATCATCCTGGAAGACGAAAGGTCACACCTTGTGACCTTTCGTCTTCCTGGATCAAAACTCTATTTAAACAATATTTTAGTCAAGTTACTTGTTCATTGGTTATATATTCAAGTAACCTGACTAAAATAATGTTCAAATGGACTTATTATCCTGCAAGACGAAAGGTCACACCTTGTGACCTTTCGTCTTCCAGGATCAAAACTCTATTTCAACAATATTTTACTCAAGTTACTTGTTCATTGGTTATATATTCAAGTAACCTGACTAAAATAATGTTCAAATGGAGTTATCATCCTGGAAGACGAAAGGTCACACCTTGTGACCTTTCGTCTTCCTGGATCAAAACTCTATTTAAACAATATTTTAGTCACGTTACTTGTTCATTGGTTATATATTCAAGTAACCTGACTAAAATAATGTTCAAATGGAGTTATCATCCGGGAAGACGAAAGGTCACACCTTGTGACCTTTCATCTTCCAGGATCAAAACTCTATTTAAACAATATTTTAGTCAAGTTACTTGTTCATTGGTTATATATTCAAGTAACCTGACTAAAATAATGTTCAAATCTAGTTATCATCCTGGAATACGAAAGGTCACACCATGTGACCTTTCGTCTTCCAGGATCAAAACTCTATTTAAACAATATTTTAGTCAAGTTACTTGTTCATTGGTTATATATTCAAGTAACCTGACTAAAATAATGTTCAAATCGAGTTATCATCCTGGAAGACAAAAGGTCACACCTTGTGACCTTTCGTCTTCCAGGATCAAAACTCTATTTGAACAAGATTTTAGTCAAGTTACTTGTTCATTGGTTATATATTCAAGTAACCTGACAAAAATAATGTTCAAATGGAGTTATCATCCTGGAAGACGAAAGGTCACACCTTGTGACCTTTCGTCTTCCAGGATCAAAACTCTATTTAAAAAATATTTTAGTCAAGTTACTTGTTCGTTGGTTATATATTCAAGTAACCTGACTAAAATAATGTTCAAATCAAGTTATCATCCTGGAAGACGAAAGGTCACACCTTGTGACCTTTCGTTTTCCAGGATCAAAACTCTATTTAAACAATATTTTAGTCAAGTTACTTGTTCATTGGTTATATATTCAAGTAACCTGACTAAAATAATGTTCAAATGGAGTTATCATCCTGGAAGACGAAAGGTCACACCTTGTGACCTTTCGTCTTCCTGGATCAAAACTCTATTTAAACAATATTTTAGTCAAGTTACTTGTTCATTGGTTATATATTCAAGTAACCTGACTAAAATAATGTTCAAATGGAGTTATCATCCGGGAAGACGAAAGGTCACACCTTGTGACCTTTCGTCTTCCAGGATCAAAACTCTATTTAAACAATATTTTTGTAAAGTTACTTGTTCATTGGTTATATATTCAAGTAACCTGACTAAAATAATGATCAAATGGAGTTATCATCCTGGAAGACGAAAGGTCACACCTTGTGACATTTCGTCTTCCAGGATCAAAACTCTATTTAAACAATATTTTAGTCAAGTTACTTGTTCATTGGTTATATATTCAAGTAACCTGACTAAAATAATGTTCAAATGGAGTTATCATCCTGGATGACGAAAGGTCACACCTTGTGACCTTTCGTCTTCCAGGATCAAAACTCTATTTGAATAGGATTTTAGTCAAGTTACTTGTTCATTGGTTATATATTCAAGTAACCTGACAAAAATAATGTTCAAATGGAGTTATCATCCTGGAAGACGAAAGGTCACACCTTGTGACCTTTCGTCTTCCAGGATCAAAACTCTATTTAAACAATATTTTAGTCAAGTTACTTGTTCGTTGGTTATATATTCAAGTAACCTGACTAAAATAATGTTCAAATCGAGTTATCATCCTGGAAGACGAAAGGTCACACCTTGTGACCTTTCGTCTTCCAGGATCAAAACTCTATTTAAACAATATTTTAGTCAAGTTACTTGTTCATTTGTTATATATTCAAGTAACTTGACTAAAATATTGTTCAAATGGAGTTATCATCCTGGATGACGAAAGGTCACACCTTGTGACCTTTCGTCTTCCTGGATCAAAACTCTATTTAAACAATATTTTAGTCAAGTTACTTGTTCATTGGTTATATATTCAAGTAACCTGACTAAAATAATGTTCAAATGGACTTATTATCCTGGAAGACGAAAGGTCACACCTTGTGACCTTTCGTCTTCCAGGATCAAAACTTTCGTCACACCTTGTGACCTTTCGTCTTCCAGGATCAAAACTCTATTTAAACAATATTTTAGTCAAGTTACTTGTTCATTGGTTATATATTCAAGTAACCTGACTAAAATAATGTTCAAATGGAGTTATCATCCTGGAAGACGAAAGGTCACACCTTGTGACCTTTCGTCTTCCTGGATCAAAACTCTATTTAAACAATATTTTAGTCAAGTTACTTGTTCATTGGTTATATATTCAAGTAACCTGACTAAAATAATGTTCAAATGGAGTTATCATCCTGGAAGACGAAAGGTCACACCTTGTGACCTTTCGTCTTCCTGGATAAAAACTCTATTTAAACAATATTTTAGTCAAGTTACTTGTTCGTTGGTTATATATTCAAGTAACCTGACTAAAATAATGTTCAAATCGAGTTATCATCCTGGAAGACGAAAGGTCACACCTTGTGACCTTTCGTCTTCCAGGATCAAAACTCTATTTAAACAATATTTTAGTCAAGTTACTTGTTCATTTGTTATATATTCAAGTAACTTGACTAAAATAATGTTCAAATGGAGTTATCATCCTGGATGACGAAAGGTCACACCTTGTGACCTTTCGTCTTCCTGGATCAAAACTCTATTTAAACAATATTTTAGTCAAGTTACTTGTTCATTGGTTATATATTCAAGTAACCTGACTAAAATAATGTTCAAATGGACTTATTATCCTGGAAGACGAAAGGTCACACCTTGTGACCTTTCGTCTTCCAGGATCAAAACTCTATTTAAACAATATTTTAGTCAAGTTACTTGTTCATTGGTTATATATTCAAGTAACCTGACTAAAATAATGTTCAAATGGAGTTATCATCCTGGAAGACGAAAGGTCACACCTTGTGACCTTTCGTCTTCCTGGATCAAAACTCTATTTAAACAATATTTTAGTCAAGTTACTTGTTCATTGGTTATATATTCAAGTAACCTGACTAAAATAATGTTCAAATGGAGTTATCATCCTGGAAGACGAAAGGTCACACCTTGTGACCTTTCGTCTTCCTGGATAAAAACTCTATTTAAACAATATTTTAGTCAAGTTAATTGTTCATTGGTTATATATTCAAGTAACCTGACTAAAATAATGTTCAAATGGACTTATTATCCTGGAAGACAAAAGGTCACACCTTGTGACCTTTCGTCTTCCAGGATCAAAACTCTATTTAAACAATATTTTAGTCAAGTTACTTGTTCATTGGTTATATATTCAAGTAACCTGACAAAAATAATGTTTAAATGGAGTTATCATCCGGGAAGACGAAAGGTCACACCTTATGACCTTTCGTCTTCCAGGATCAAAACTCTATTTAAACAATATTTTTGTCAAGTTACTTCTTCATTGGTTATATATTCAAGTAACCTGACTAAAATATTGTTCAAACGGAGTTATCAGCCTGGAAGACGAAAGGTCACACCTTGTGACCTTTCGTCTTCCAGGATCAAAACTCTATTTAAACAATATTTTAGTCAAGTTACTTGTTCATTGGTTATATATTCAAGTAACCTGTCTAAAATAATTTTCAAATGGAGTTATCATCCTAGATGACGAAAGGTCACACCTTGTGACCTTTCGTCTTCCAGGATCAAAACTCTATTTAAACAATATTTTAGTCAAGTTACTTCTTCATTGGTTATATATTCAAGTAACCTGACTAAAATATTGTTCAAACGGAGTTATCTTCCTGGAAGACGAAAGGTCACACCTTGTGACCTTTCGTCTTCCAGGATCAAAACTCTATTTAAACAATATATTAGTCAAGTTACTTGTACATTGGTTATATATACAAGTAACCTGACTAAAATAATGTTCAAATCGAGTTATCACCCTGGAAGACGAAAGGTCACACCTTGTGACCTTTCGTCTTCCAGGATCAAAACTCTATTTAAACAATATTTTAGTCAAGTTACTTGTTCATTGGTTATATATTCAAGTAACCTGACAAAAATAATGTTTAAATGGAGTTATCATCCGGGAAGACGAAAGGTCACACCTTGTGACCTTTCGTCTTCCAGGATCAAAACTCTATTTAAACAATATTTTTGTCAAGTTACTTCTTCATTGGTTATATATTCAAGTAACCTGACTAAAATATTGTTCAAACGGAGTTATCAGCCTGGAAGACGAAAGGTCACACCTTGTGACCTTTCGTCTTCCAGGATCAAAACTCTATTTAAACAATATTTTAGTCAAGTTACTTGTTCATTGGTTATATATTCAAGTAACCTGTCTAAAATAATTTTCAAATTGAGTTATCATCCTGGAAGACGAAAGGTCACACCTTGTGACCTTTCGTCTTCCAGGATCAAAACTCTATTTAAACAATATTTTAGTCAAGTTACTTCTTCATTGGTTATATATTCAAGTAACCTGACTAAAATATTGTTCAAACGGAGTTATCAGCCTGGAAGACGAAAGGTCACACCTTGTGACCTTTCGTCTTCCAGGATCAAAACTCTATTTAAACAATATTTTAGTCAAGTTACTTGTTCATTGGTTATATATTCAAGTAACCTGTCTAAAATAATTTTCAAATTGAGTTATCATCCTGGAAGACGAAAGGTCACACCTTGTGACCTTTCGTCTTCCTGGATCAAAACTCTATTTAAACAATATTTTAGTCAAGTTACTTGTTCATTGGTTATATATTCAAGTAACCTGACTAAAATAATGTTTAAATCGAGTTATCATCCTGGAAGACGAAAGGTCACACCTTGTGACCTTTCGTCTTCCAGGATCAAAACTCTATTTAAACAATATTTTAGTCAAGTTACTTGTTCATTGGTTATATATTCAAGTAACCTGACTAAAATAATGTTCAAATCTAGTTATCATCCTGGAATACGAAAGGTCACACCATGTGACCTTTCGTCTTCCAGGATCAAAACTCTATTTAAACAATATTTTAGTCAAGTTACTTGTTCATTGGTTATATATTCAAGTAACCTGACTAAAATAATGTTCAAATCGAGTTATCATCCTGGAAGACAAAAGGTCACACCTTGTGACCTTTCGTCTTCCAGGATCAAAACTCTATTTGAACAAGATTTTAGTCAAGTTACTTGTTCATTGGTTATATATTCAAGTAACCTGACAAAAATAATGTTCAAATGGAGTTATCATCCTGGAAGACGAAAGGTCACACCTTGTGACCTTTCGTCTTCCAGGATCAAAACTCTATTTAAAAAATATTTTAGTCAAGTTACTTGTTCGTTGGTTATATATTCAAGTAACCTGACTAAAATAATGTTCAAATCAAGTTATCATCATGGAAGACGAAAGGTCACACCTTGTGACCTTTCGTCTTCCTGGATCAAAACTCTATTTAAACAATATTTTAGTCAAGTTACTTGTTCATTGGTTATATATTCAAGTAACCTGACTAAAATAATGTTCAAATGGACTTATTATCCTACAAGACGAAAGGTCACACCTTGTGACCTTTCGTCTTCCAGGATCAAAACTCTATTTAAACAATATTTTAGTCAAGTTACTTGTTCATTGGTTATATATTCAAGTAACCTGACTAAAATAATGTTCAAATGGAGTTATCATCCTGGAAGACGAAAGGTCACACCTTGTGACCTTTCGTCTTCCTGGATCAAAACTCTATTTAAACAATATTTTAGTCAAGTTACTTGTTCATTGGTTATATATTCAAGTAACCTGACTAAAATAATGTTCAAATGGAGTTATCATCCGGGAAGACGAAAGGTCACACCTTGTGACCTTTCGTCTTCCAGGATCAAAACTCTATTTAAACAATATTTTTGTAAAGTTACTTGTTCATTGGTTATATATTCAAGTAACCTGACTAAAATAATGATCAAATGGAGTTATCATCCTGGAAGACGAAAGGTCACACCTTGTGACATTTCGTCTTCCAGGATCAAAACTCTATTTAAACAATATTTTAGTCAAGTTACTTGTTCATTGGTTATATATTCAAGTAACCTGACTAAAATAATGTTCAAATGGAGTTATCATCCTGGATGACGAAAGGTCACACCTTGTGACCTTTCGTCTTCCAGGATCAAAACTCTATTTGAATAGGATTTTAGTCACGTTACTTGTTCATTGGTTATATATTCAAGTAACCTGACTAAAATAATGTTCAAATCGAGTTATCATCCTGGAAGACAAAAGGTCACACCTTGTGACCTTTCGTCTTCCAGGATCAAAACTCTATTTGAACAAGATTTTAGTCAAGTTACTTGTTCATTGGTTATATATTCAAGTAACCTGACAAAAATAATGTTCAAATGGAGTTATCATCCTGGAAGACGAAAGGTCACACCTTGTGACCTTTCGTCTTCCAGGATCAAAACTCTATTTAAAAATATTTTAGTCAAGTTACTTGTTCGTTGGTTATATATTCAAGTAACCTGACTAAAATAATGTTCAAATGGAGTTATCATCCTGGAAGACGAAAGGTCACACCTTGTGACCTTTCGTCTTCCTGGATCAAAACTCTATTTAAACAATATTTTAGTCAAGTTACTTGTTCATTGGTTATATATTCAAGTAACCTGACTAAAATAATGTTCAAATGGAGTTATCATCCGGGAAGACGAAAGGTCACACCTTGTGACCTTTCGTCTTCCAGGATCAAAACTCCATTTAAACAATATTTTTGTAAAGTTACTTGTTCATTGGTTATATATTCAAGTAACCTGACTAAAATAATGATCAAATGGAGTTATCATCCTGGAAGACGAAAGGTCACACCTTGTGACATTTCGTCTTCCAGGATCAAAACTCTATTTAAACAATATTTTAGTCAAGTTACTTGTTCATTGGTTATATATTCAAGTAACCTGACTAAAATAATGTTCAAATGGAGTTATCATCCTGGATGACGAAAGGTCACACCTTGTGACCTTTCGTCTTCCAGGATCAAAACTCTATTTGAATAGGATTTTAGTCAAGTTACTTGTTCATTGGTTATATATTCAAGTAACCTGACTAAAATAATGTTCAAATCGAGTTATCATCCTGGAAGACAAAAGGTCACACCTTGTGACCTTTCGTCTTCCAGGATCAAAACTCTATTTGAACAAGATTTTAGTCAAGTTACTTGTTCATTGGTTATATATTCAAGTAACCTGACAAAAATAATGTTCAAATGGAGTTATCATCCTGGAAGACGAAAGGTCACACCTTGTGACCTTTCGTCTTCCAGGATCAAAACTCTATTTAAAAAATATTTTAGTCAAGTTACTTGTTCGTTGGTTATATATTCAAGTAACCTGACTAAAATAATGTTCAAATCAAGTTATCATCATGGAAGACGAAAGGTCACACCTTGTGACCTTTCGTCTTCCTGGATCAAAACTCTATTTAAACAATATTTTAGTCAAGTTACTTGTTCATTGGTTATATATTCAAGTAACCTGACTAAAATAATGTTCAAATGGACTTATTATCCTGCAAGACGAAAGGTCACACCTTGTGACCTTTCGTCTTCCAGGATCAAAACTCTATTTAAACAATATTTTAGTCAAGTTACTTGTTCATTGGTTATATATTCAAGTAACCTGACTAAAATAATGTTCAAATGGAGTTATCATCCTGGAAGACGAAAGGTCACACCTTGTGACCTTTCGTCTTCCTGGATCAAAACTCTATTTAAACAATATTTTAGTCAAGTTACTTGTTCATTGGTTATATATTCAAGTAACCTGACTAAAATAATGTTCAAATGGAGTTATCATCCGGGAAGACGAAAGGTCACACCTTGTGACCTTTCGTCTTCCAGGATCAAAACTCTATTTAAACAATATTTTTGTAAAGTTACTTGTTCATTGGTTATATATTCAAGTAACCTGACTAAAATAATGATCAAATGGAGTTATCATCCTGGAAGACGAAAGGTCACACCTTGTGACATTTCGTCTTCCAGGATCAAAACTCTATTTAAACAATATTTTAGTCAAGTTACTTGTTCATTGGTTATATATTCAAGTAACCTGACTAAAATAATGTTCAAATGGAGTTATCATCCTGGATGACGAAAGGTCACACCTTGTGACCTTTCGTCTTCCAGGATCAAAACTCTATTTGAATAGGATTTTAGTCAAGTTACTTGTTCATTGGTTATATATTCAAGTAACCTGACAAAAATAATGTTCAAATGGAGTTATCATCCTGGAAGACGAAAGGTCACACCTTGTGACCTTTCGTCTTCCAGGATCAAAACTCTATTTAAACAATATTTTAGTCAAGTTACTTCTTCATTGGTTATATATTCAAGTAACCTGACTAAAATATTGTTCAAACGGAGTTATCAGCCTGGAAGACGAAAGGTCACACCTTGTGACCTTTCGTCTTCCAGGATCAAAACTCTATTTAAACAATATTTTAGTCAAGTTACTTGTTCATTGGTTATATATTCAAGTAACCTGTCTAAAATAATTTTCAAATTGAGTTATCATCCTGGAAGACGAAAGGTCACACCTTGTGACCTTTCGTCTTCCAGGATCAAAACTCTATTTAAACAATATTTTAGTCAAGTTACTTCTTCATTGGTTATATATTCAAGTAAGCTGACTAAAATATTGTTCAAACGGAGTTATCTTCCTGGAAGACGAAAGGTCACACCTTGTGACCTTTCGTCTTCCAGGATCAAAACTCTATTTAAACAATATATTAGTCAAGTTACTTGTACATTGGTTATATATACAAGTAACCTGACTAAAATAATGTTCAAATCGAGTTATCACCCTGGAAGACGAAAGGTCACACCTTGTGACCTTTCGTCTTCCAGGATCAAAACTCTATTTAAACAATATTTTAGTCAAGTTACTTGTTCATTGGTTATATATTCAAGTAACCTGACAAAAATAATGTTTAAATGGAGTTATCATCCGGGAAGACGAAAGGTCACACCTTGTGACCTTTCGTCTTCCAGGATCAAAACTCTATTTAAACAATATTTTTGTCAAGTTACTTCTTCATTGGTTATATATTCAAGTAACCTGACTAAAATATTGTTCAAACGGAGTTATCAGCCTGGAAGACGAAAGGTCACACCTTGTGACCTTTCGTCTTCCAGGATCAAAACTCTATTTAAACAATATTTTAGTCAAGTTACTTGTTCATTGGTTATATATTCAAGTAACCTGTCTAAAATAATTTTCAAATTGAGTTATCATCCTGGAAGAAGAAAGGTCACACCTTGTGACCTTTCGTCTTCCAGGATCAAAACTCTATTTAAACAATATTTTAGTCAAGTTACTTCTTCATTGGTTATATATTCAAGTAACCTGACTAAAATATTGTTCAAACGGAGTTATCAGCCTGGAAGACGAAAGGTCACACCTTGTGACCTTTCGTCTTCCAGGATCAAAACTCTATTTAAACAATATTTTAGTCAAGTTACTTGTTCATTGGTTATATATTCAAGTAACCTGACAAAAATAATGTTCAAATGGAGTTATCATCCTGGAAGACGAAAGGTCACACCTTGTGACCTTTCGTCTTCCAGGATCAAAACTCTATTTAAAAATATTTTAGTCAAGTTACTTGTTCGTTGGTTATATATTCAAGTAACCTGACTAAAATAATGTTCAAATGGAGTTATCATCCTGGAAGACGAAAGGTCACACCTTGTGACCTTTCGTCTTCCTGGATCAAAACTCTATTTAAACAATATTTTAGTCAAGTTACTTGTTCATTGGTTATATATTCAAGTAACCTGACTAAAATAATGTTCAAATGGAGTTATCATCCGGGAAGACGAAAGGTCACACCTTGTGACCTTTCGTCTTCCAGGATCAAAACTCCATTTAAACAATATTTTTGTAAAGTTACTTGTTCATTGGTTATATATTCAAGTAACCTGACTAAAATAATGATCAAATGGAGTTATCATCCTGGAAGACGAAAGGTCACACCTTGTGACATTTCGTCTTCCAGGATCAAAACTCTATTTAAACAATATTTTAGTCAAGTTACTTGTTCATTGGTTATATATTCAAGTAACCTGACTAAAATAATGTTCAAATGGAGTTATCATCCTGGATGACGAAAGGTCACACCTTGTGACCTTTCGTCTTCCAGGATCAAAACTCTATTTGAATAGGATTTTAGTCAAGTTACTTGTTCATTGGTTATATATTCAAGTAACCTGACTAAAATAATGTTCAAATCGAGTTATCATCCTGGAAGACAAAAGGTCACACCTTGTGACCTTTCGTCTTCCAGGATCAAAACTCTATTTGAACAAGATTTTAGTCAAGTTACTTGTTCATTGGTTATATATTCAAGTAACCTGACAAAAATAATGTTCAAATGGAGTTATCATCCTGGAAGACGAAAGGTCACACCTTGTGACCTTTCGTCTTCCAGGATCAAAACTCTATTTAAAAAATATTTTAGTCAAGTTACTTGTTCGTTGGTTATATATTCAAGTAACCTGACTAAAATAATGTTCAAATCAAGTTATCATCATGGAAGACGAAAGGTCACACCTTGTGACCTTTCGTCTTCCTGGATCAAAACTCTATTTAAACAATATTTTAGTCAAGTTACTTGTTCATTGGTTATATATTCAAGTAACCTGACTAAAATAATGTTCAAATGGACTTATTATCCTGCAAGACGAAAGGTCACACCTTGTGACCTTTCGTCTTCCAGGATCAAAACTCTATTTAAACAATATTTTAGTCAAGTTACTTGTTCATTGGTTATATATTCAAGTAACCTGACTAAAATAATGTTCAAATGGAGTTATCATCCTGGAAGACGAAAGGTCACACCTTGTGACCTTTCGTCTTCCTGGATCAAAACTCTATTTAAACAATATTTTAGTCAAGTTACTTGTTCATTGGTTATATATTCAAGTAACCTGACTAAAATAATGTTCAAATGGAGTTATCATCCGGGAAGACGAAAGGTCACACCTTGTGACCTTTCGTCTTCCAGGATCAAAACTCTATTTAAACAATATTTTTGTAAAGTTACTTGTTCATTGGTTATATATTCAAGTAACCTGACTAAAATAATGATCAAATGGAGTTATCATCCTGGAAGACGAAAGGTCACACCTTGTGACATTTCGTCTTCCAGGATCAAAACTCTATTTAAACAATATTTTAGTCAAGTTACTTGTTCATTGGTTATATATTCAAGTAACCTGACTAAAATAATGTTCAAATGGAGTTATCATCCTGGATGACGAAAGGTCACACCTTGTGACCTTTCGTCTTCCAGGATCAAAACTCTATTTGAATAGGATTTTAGTCAAGTTACTTGTTCATTGGTTATATATTCAAGTAACCTGACAAAAATAATGTTCAAATGGAGTTATCATCCTGGAAGACGAAAGGTCACACCTTGTGACCTTTCGTCTTCCAGGATCAAAACTCTATTTAAACAATATTTTAGTCAAGTTACTTCTTCATTGGTTATATATTCAAGTAACCTGACTAAAATATTGTTCAACCGGAGTTATCAGCCTGGAAGACGAAAGGTCACACCTTGTGACCTTTCGTCTTCCAGGATCAAAACTCTATTTAAACAATATTTTAGTCAAGTTACTTGTTCATTGGTTATATATTCAAGTAACCTGTCTAAAATAATTTTCAAATTGAGTTATCATCCTGGAAGACGAAAGGTCACACCTTGTGACCTTTCGTCTTCCAGGATCAAAACTCTATTTAAACAATATTTAGGCAAGTTACTTCTTCATTGGTTATATATTCAAGTAAGCTGACTAAAATATTGTTCAAACGGAGTTATCTTCCTGGAAGACGAAAGGTCACACCTTGTGACCTTTCGTCTTCCAGGATCAAAACTCTATTTAAACAATATATTAGTCAAGTTACTTGTACATTGGTTATATATACAAGTAACCTGACTAAAATAATGTTCAAATCGAGTTATCACCCTGGAAGACGAAAGGTCACACCTTGTGACCTTTCGTCTTCCAGGATCAAAACTCTATTTAAACAATATTTTAGTCAAGTTACTTGTTCATTGGTTATATATTCAAGTAACCTGACAAAAATAATGTTTAAATGGAGTTATCATCCGGGAAGACGAAAGGTCACACCTTGTGACCTTTCGTCTTCCAGGATCAAAACTCTATTTAAACAATATTTTTGTCAAGTTACTTCTTCATTGGTTATATATTCAAGTAACCTGACTAAAATATTGTTCAAACGGAGTTATCAGCCTGGAAGACGAAAGGTCACACCTTGTGACCTTTCGTCTTCCAGGATCAAAACTCTATTTAAACAATATTTTAGTCAAGTTACTTGTTCATTGGTTATATATTCAAGTAACCTGTCTAAAATAATTTTCAAATTGAGTTATCATCCTGGAAGAAGAAAGGTCACACCTTGTGACCTTTCGTCTTCCAGGATCAAAACTCTATTTAAACAATATTTTAGTCAAGTTACTTCTTCATTGGTTATATATTCAAGTAACCTGACTAAAATATTGTTCAAACGGAGTTATCAGCCTGGAAGACGAAAGGTCACACCTTGTGACCTTTCGTCTTCCAGGATCAAAAATCTATTTAAACAATATTTTAGTCAAGTTACTTGTTCATTGGTTATATATTCAAGTAACCTGTCTAAAATAATTTTCAAATTGAGTTATCATCCTGGAAGACGAAAGGTCACACCTTGTGACCTTTCGTCTTCCTGGATCAAAACTCTATTTAAACAATATTTTAGTCAAGTTACTTGTTCATTGGTTATATATTCAAGTAACCTGACTAAAATAATGTTTAAATCGAGTTATCATCCTGGAAGACGAAAGGTCACACCTTGTGACCTTTCGTCTTCCAGGATCAAAACTCTATTTAAACAATATTTTAGTCAAGTTACTTGTTCATTGGTTATATATTCAAGTAACCTGACTAAAATAATGTTCAAATCTAGTTATCATCCTGGAATACGAAAGGTCACACCATGTGACCTTTCATCTTCCAGGATCAAAACTCTATTTAAACAATATTTTAGTCAAGTTACTTGTTCATTCGTTATATATTCAAGTAACCTGACTAAAATAATGTTCAAATCGAGTTATCATCCTGGAAGACGAAAGGTCACACCTTGTGACATTTCGTCTTCCAGGATCAAAACTCTATTTAAACAATATTTTAGTCAAGTTACTTGTTCATTGGTTATATATTCAAGTAACCTGACTAAAATAATGTTCAAATGGAGTTATCATCCTGGATGACGAAAGGTCACACCTTGTGACCTTTCGTCTTCCAGGATCAAAACTCTATTTGAATAGGATTTTAGTCAAGTTACTTGTTCATTGGTTATATATTCAAGTAACCTGACAAAAATAATGTTCAAATGGAGTTATCATCCTGGAAGACGAAAGGTCACACCTTGTGACCTTTCGTCTTCCAGGATCAAAACTCTATTTAAACAATATTTTAGTCAAGTTACTTCTTCATTGGTTATATATTCAAGTAACCTGACTAAAATATTGTTCAAACGGAGTTATCAGCCTGGAAGACGAAAGGTCACACCTTGTGACCTTTCGTCTTCCAGGATCAAAACTCTATTTAAACAATATTTTAGTCAAGTTACTTGTTCATTGGTTATATATTCAAGTAACCTGTCTAAAATAATTTTCAAATTGAGTTATCATCCTGGAAGACGAAAGGTCACACCTTGTGACCTTTCGTCTTCCAGGATCAAAACTCTATTTAAACAATATTTTAGTCAAGTTACTTCTTCATTGGTTATATATTCAAGTAAGCTGACTAAAATATTGTTCAAACGGAGTTATCTTCCTGGAAGACGAAAGGTCACACCTTGTGACCTTTCGTCTTCCAGGATCAAAACTCTATTTAAACAATATATTAGTCAAGTTACTTGTACATTGGTTATATATACAAGTAACCTGACTAAAATAATGTTCAAATCGAGTTATCACCCTGGAAGACGAAAGGTCACACCTTGTGACCTTTCGTCTTCCAGGATCAAAACTCTATTTAAACAATATTTTAGTCAAGTTACTTGTTCATTGGTTATATATTCAAGTAACCTGACAAAAATAATGTTTAAATGGAGTTATCATCCGGGAAGACGAAAGGTCACACCTTGTGACCTTTCGTCTTCCAAGATCAAAACTCTATTTAAACAATATTTTTGTCAAGTTACTTCTTCATTGGTTATATATTCAAGTAACCTGACTAAAATATTGTTCAAACGGAGTTATCAGCCTGGAAGACGAAAGGTCACACCTTGTGACCTTTCGTCTTCCAGGATCAAAACTCTATTTAAACAATATTTTAGTCAAGTTACTTGTTCATTGGTTATATATTCAAGTAACCTGTCTAAAATAATTTTCAAATTGAGTTATCATCCTGGAAGAAGAAAGGTCACACCTTGTGACCTTTCGTCTTCCAGGATCAAAACTCTATTTAAACAATATTTTAGTCAAGTTACTTCTTCATTGGTTATATATTCAAGTAACCTGACTAAAATATTGTTCAAACGGAGTTATCAGCCTGGAAGACGAAAGGTCACACCTTGTGACCTTTCGTCTTCCAGGATCAAAACTCTATTTAAACAATATTTTAGTCAAGTTACTTGTTCATTGGTTATATATTCAAGTAACCTGTCTAAAATAATTTTCAAATTGAGTTATCATCCTGGAAGACGAAAGGTCACACCTTGTGACCTTTTGTCTTCCTGGATCAAAACTCTATTTAAACAATATTTTAGTCAAGTTACTTGTTCATTGGTTATATATTCAAGTAACCTGACTAAAATAATGTTTAAATCGAGTTATCATCCTGGAAGACGAAAGGTCACACCTTGTGACCTTTCGTCTTCCAGGATCAAAACTCTATTTAAACAATATTTTAGTCAAGTTACTTGTTCATTGGTTATATATTCAAGTAACCTGACTAAAATAATGTTCAAATCTAGTTATCATCCTGGAATACGAAAGGTCACACCATGTGACCTTTCGTCTTCCAGGATCAAAACTCTATTTAAACAATATTTTAGTCAAGTTACTTGTTCATTCGTTATATATTCAAGTAACCTGACTAAAATAATGTTCAAATCGAGTTATCATCCTGGAAGACAAAAGGTCACACCTTGTGACCTTTCGTCTTCCAGGATCAAAACTCTATTTGAACAAGATTTTAGTCAAGTTACTTGTTCATTGGTTAAATATTCAAGTAACCTGACAAAAATAATGTTCAAATGGAGTTATCATCCTGGAAGACGAAAGGTCACACCTTGTGACCTTTCGTCTTCCAGGATCAAAACTCTATTTAAAAAATATTTTAGTCAAGTTACTTGTTCGTTGGTTATATATTCAAGTAACCTGACTAAAATAATGTTCAAATCAAGTTATCATCCTGGAAGACGAAAGGTCACACCTTGTGACCTTTCGTCTTCCTGGATCAAAACTCTATTTAAACAATATTTTAGTCAAGTTACTTGTTCATTGGTTATATATTCAAGTAACCTGACTAAAATAATGTTCAAATGGACTTATTATCCTGCAAGACGAAAGGTCAC
This sequence comes from Medicago sativa, assembly GCF_051527215.1. Classification (NCBI taxonomy): domain Eukaryota; kingdom Viridiplantae; phylum Streptophyta; class Magnoliopsida; order Fabales; family Fabaceae; genus Medicago; species Medicago sativa. The sequence continues at coordinate 39,680,305 of NC_140751.1, forward strand.
ACCTTGTGACCTTTCGTCTTCCAGGATCAAAACTCTATTTAAACAATATTTTAGTCAAGTTACTTGTTCATTGGTTATATATTCAAGTAACCTGACTAAAATAATGTTCAAATGGAGTTATCATCCTGGAAGACGAAAGGTCACACCTTGTGACCTTTCGTCTTCCTGGATCAAAACTCTATTTAAACAATATTTTAGTCAAGTTACTTGTTCATTGGTTATATATTCAAGTAACCTGACTAAAATAATGTTCAAATGGAGTTATCATCCGGGAAGACGAAAGGTCACACCTTGTGACCTTTCGTCTTCCAGGATCAAAACTCTATTTAAACAATATTTTAGTCAAGTTACTTGTTCATTGGTTATATATTCAAGTAACCTGTCTAAAATAATTTTCAAATTGAGTTATCATCCTGGAAGACGAAAGGTCACACCTTGTGACCTTTCGTCTTCCAGGATCAAAACTCTATTTAAACAATATTTTAGTCAAGTTACTTCTTCATTGGTTATATATTCAAGTAAGCTGACTAAAATATTGTTCAAACGGAGTTATCTTCCTGGAAGACGAAAGGTCACACCTTGTGACCTTTCGTCTTCCAGGATCAAAACTCTATTTAAACAATATATTAGTCAAGTTACTTGTACATTGGTTATATATACAAGTAACCTGACTAAAATAATGTTCAAATCGAGTTATCACCCTGGAAGACGAAAGGTCACACCTTGTGACCTTTCGTCTTCCAGGATCAAAACTCTATTTAAACAATATTTTAGTCAAGTTACTTGTTCATTGGTTATATATTCAAGTAACCTGACAAAAATAATGTTTAAATGGAGTTATCATCCGGGAAGACGAAAGGTCACACCTTGTGACCTTTCGTCTTCCAGGATCAAAACTCTATTTAAACAATATTTTTGTCAAGTTACTTCTTCATTGGTTATATATTCAAGTAACCTGACTAAAATATTGTTCAAACGGAGTTATCAGCCTGGAAGACGAAAGGTCACACCTTGTGACCTTTCGTCTTCCAGGATCAAAACTCTATTTAAACAATATTTTAGTCAAGTTACTTGTTCATTGGTTATATATTCAAGTAACCTGTCTAAAATAATTTTCAAATTGAGTTATCATCCTGGAAGACGAAAGGTCACACCTTGTGACCTTTCGTCTTCCAGGATCAAAACTCTATTTAAACAATATTTTAGTCAAGTTACTTCTTCATTGGTTATATATTCAAGTAACCTGACTAAAATATTGTTCAAACGGAGTTATCAGCCTGGAAGACGAAAGGTCACACCTTGTGACCTTTCGTCTTCCAGGATCAAAACTCTATTTAAACAATATTTTAGTCAAGTTACTTGTTCATTGGTTATATATTCAAGTAACCTGTCTAAAATAATTTTCAAATTGAGTTATCATCCTGGAAGACGAAAGGTCACACCTTGTGACCTTTCGTCTTCCTGGATCAAAACTCTATTTAAACAATATTTTAGTCAAGTTACTTGTTCATTGGTTATATATTCAAGTAACCTGACTAAAATAATGTTTAAATCGAGTTATCATCCTGGAAGACGAAAGGTCACACCTTGTGACCTTTCGTCTTCCAGGATCAAAACTCTATTTAAACAATATTTTAGTCAAGTTACTTGTTCATTGGTTATATATTCAAGTAACCTGACTAAAATAATGTTCAAATCTAGTTATCATCCTGGAATACGAAAGGTCACACCATGTGACCTTTCGTCTTCCAGGATCAAAACTCTATTTAAACAATATTTTAGTCAAGTTACTTGTTCATTCGTTATATATTCAAGTAACCTGACTAAAATAATGTTCAAATCGAGTTATCATCCTGGAAGACAAAAGGTCACACCTTGTGACCTTTCGTCTTCCAGGATCAAAACTCTATTTGAACAATATTTTTGTCAAGTTACTTCTTCATTGGTTATATATTCAAGTAACCTGACTAAAATATTGTTCAAACGGAGTTATCAGCCTGGAAGACGAAAGGTCACACCTTGTGACCTTTCGTCTTCCAGGATCAAAACTCTATTTAAACAATATTTTAGTCAAGTTACTTGTTCATTGGTTATATATTCAAGTAACCTGTCTAAAATAATTTTCAAATTGAGTTATCATCCTGGAAGACGAAAGGTCACACCTTGTGACCTTTCGTCTTCCAGGATCAAAACTCTATTTAAACAATATTTTAGTCAAGTTACTTCTTCATTGGTTATATATTCAAGTAACCTGACTAAAATATTGTTCAAACGGAGTTATCAGCCTGGAAGACGAAAGGTCACACCTTGTGACCTTTCGTCTTCCAGGATCAAAACTCTATTTAAACAATATTTTAGTCAAGTTACTTGTTCATTGGTTATATATTCAAGTAACCTGTCTAAAATAATTTTCAAATTGAGTTATCATCCTGGAAGACGAAAGGTCACACCTTGTGACCTTTCGTCTTCCTGGATCAAAACTCTATTTAAACAATATTTTAGTCAAGTTACTTGTTCATTGGTTATATATTCAAGTAACCTGACTAAAATAATGTTTAAATCGAGTTATCATCCTGGAAGACGAAAGGTCACACCTTGTGACCTTTCGTCTTCCAGGATCAAAACTCTATTTAAACAATATTTTAGTCAAGTTACTTGTTCATTGGTTATATATTCAAGTAACCTGACTAAAATAATGTTCAAATCTAGTTATCATCCTGGAATACGAAAGGTCACACCATGTGACCTTTCGTCTTCCAGGATCAAAACTCTATTTAAACAATATTTTAGTCAAGTTACTTGTTCATTCGTTATATATTCAAGTAACCTGACTAAAATAATGTTCAAATCGAGTTATCATCCTGGAAGACAAAAGGTCACACCTTGTGACCTTTCGTCTTCCAGGATCAAAACTCTATTTGAACAAGATTTTAGTCAAGTTACTTGTTCATTGGTTAAATCACTACCACAAAATACCCCCTTTAATAGCACTCATTTTGGTTCTTAATAGCGCTTATCAAGCGCTAAGAAAGCCCCCGCTATAATAGGTCAGGAGCCTATAATAGCGCTTTCCAAACGCTATTAAATAGCAATACTTCAATAGCGCTTTCAGAAAAGCGCTAATAAAGCCTTATTTTTATGCTATTTTTAGACAGATGTTTCTTAGCGTTTTCCGAAAAGCGCTATCTTAGTTACCCCTTTTAATAGTGCTTTAAGAGAAGCGCTAATGAAAGTCCCTATTTTTTTTTAATTACATCCACAACTAAAAGCATCTACTGACCAGACAAAAAATATTATACATATCAGAAACACTAGTAATCCATTAATATAAATAAACAATAATGTGTTGATAAAAAACTTAATTACATATGACATCTAATGTACACTTACATAAAAATGCAAAGTTCGTGCACAAACGTATATAAGAACGATAACAAACCTTGGCTTTTTTCTCCAATTTTCCATACAAATTGGAACCTCCCGACGATCGACCACTCCAATGTAACTGACAAAACCTTGGCTTTCTTCCCCCAACTGGTTGACCTCGAGAATTCTAACGAACCTGAAGTAAGATTGCAGGGTATACAAAATGAATTTAGCAATGCATCAACAAATCCAAAAACTCTCCATAAGGGACATGACATAGTAAACAAATTTCATAAAGAATACATAATCTTTAACATCCCCCTCAATGTCAAATGTTTTATTCTTACAACTACTCACAGTAAAGTCAACAAATTTACCAGCCCCCTCTCTTCATCAAATTCGCATTTTGATTATGTATTTATTATGTCACTTAGCAAACATAGATGACAAGATTTAAAGATCACGAGAGCAAATTCAGAAGACATAATCTAAACTAAACAAATTAAAAATATGATTCAACATATATTTAACCATATGTTTAAGCTAGAAAAATTAAAAATAAGTCACTACAACCATAAACGAATATTATCCAACTTTTTGGAATTTTTTTAATAAGAGAATACCATGCAATATCCAAATCATACTTTATCAGGGTAGAAAATGGAACTCAACAAAAAGAATAAAAAAGGGATGAAATGGCCGCTACCACATATGGTGAGGAGGTTGTTACCACATATGATGAGCACAAACAAAAAGCTACAAGACACAATGATAGAACATACTGAATAAATTGAGATGTAAAATAAATGGCAGCCACATAAGAAACAATCATGCTACCAAGCAAATCAGACATTTCAGCCCCAATACAAACTTGTAATCAAAATTCACCAAACAAAGAAAGATGATGGAAGTGAATAGCTACAAACACATCAATTAATTTGAAACCTCCACTACATGTAAGTTAATAAAGATCAAACCATTGTACTCAATTAATTTAAAACCTCCACCTCGCAACCACAATTCAAAAACAATACCCCTGCAATACATGACACTACACAATACACACCATAACTCCCAACTGATACCTATTACCCCGAAAGAATCCAAAGGGTTTAATAACAAAGCTGAAGCACATGAATCATGTTAAACTCAACATCTGACACTACACACCCTAATATAAAGCACGAACACCTCTAGGATTAGGCGTATCGCAGGGACCGACATGCGTCGGTGTTCGACACTCCTATGACACTCGTACGACACGTGTCCTAAATAAGTTGTTTTCTTCCTCACTTCGACACTCCTTGGACGGGTGTTCGACACCTATATAACATTATATGAGGCGTGTCAGACAACTCTGACAACTATCTAGATTTATTTCTCTGCTTTTACACACCGTAGATCCAAGAGTTAAAAGATGTGTGAGAAATGTTGATCAACAAGAGGTTATATACATTAAAGTTGATTACAAAATATTTAAATTTTTCGATAGTAGATGGATAAATAAATGCCAAATACATTTGTCAAAGGCCAAATACTATTGTACCTTGTTATAGAACTTTTTTTAATGAAAAAAATTGCCCAAGTTAGATGCAAATGTATGTCTTTTGGTTCTTAATTTAGATCTTTTATAAATAAATTAATATATAGGTAGCGGTGTTGGTGTCAACGTGTCTGTGTCTGTGTCAGTGTCGTGTCAGGTGTCTGTGCAAAGTTCGTGCACAAACGTATATAAGAACGATAACAAACCTTGGCTTTTTTCTCCAATTTTCCATACAAATTGGAACCTCCCGACGATCGACCACTCCAATGTAACTGACAAAACCTTGGCTTTCTTCCCCCAACTGGTTGACCTCGAGAATTCTAACGAACCTGAAGTAAGATTGCAGGGTATACAAAATGAATTTAGCAATGCATCAACAAATCCAAAAACTCTCCATAAGGGACATGACATAGTAAACAAATTTCATAAAGAATACATAATCTTTAACATCCCCCTCAATGTCAAATGTTTTATTCTTACAACTACTCACAGTAAAGTCAACAAATTTACCAGCCCCCTCTCTTCATCAAATTCGCATTTTGATTATGTATTTATTATGTCACTTAGCAAACATAGATGACAAGATTTAAAGATCACGAGAGCAAGTTCAGAAGACATAATCTAAACTAAACAAATTAAAAATATGATTCAACATATATTTAACCATATGTTTAAGCTAGAAAAATTAAAAATAAGTCACTACAACCATAAAACGAATATTATCCAACTTTTTGGAATTTTTTTAATAAGAGAATACCATGCAATATCCAAATCATACTTTATCAGGGTAGAAAATGGAACTCAACAAAAAGAATAAAAAAGGGATGAAATGGCCGCTACCACATATGGTGAGGAGGTTGTTACCACATATGATGAGCACAAACAAAAAGCTACAAGACACAATGATAGAACATACTGAATAAATTGAGATGTAAAATAAATGGCAGCCACATAAGAAACAATCATGCTACCAAGCAAATCAGACATTTCAGCCCCAATACAAACTTGTAATCAAAATTCACCAAACAAAGAAAGATGATGGAAGTGAATAGCTACAAACACATCAATTAATTTGAAACCTCCACTACATGTAAGTTAATAAAGATCAAACCATTGTACTCAATTAATTTAAAACCTCCACCTCGCAACCACAATTCAAAAACAATACCCCTGCAATACATGACACTACACAATACACACCATAACTCCCAACTGATACCTATTACCCCGAAAGAATCCAAAGGGTTTAATAACAAAGCTGAAGCACATGAATCATGTTAAACTCAACATCTGACACTACACACCCTAATATAAAGCACGAACACCTCTAGGATTAGGCGTATCGCAGGGACCGACATGCGTCGGTGTTCGACACTCCTATGACACTCGTACGACACGTGTCCTAAATAAGTTGTTTTCTTCCTCACTTCGACACTCCTTGGACGGGTGTTCGACACCTATATAACATTATATGAGGCGTGTCAGACAACTCTGACAACTATCTAGATTTATTTCTCTGCTTTTACACACCGTAGATCCAAGAGTTAAAAGATGTGTGAGAAATGTTGATCAACAAGAGGTTATATACATTAAAGTTGATTACAAAATATTTAAATTTTTCGATAGTAGATGGATAAATAAATGCCAAATACATTTGTCAAAGGCCAAATACTATTGTACCTTGTTATAGAACTTTTTTTAATGAAAAAAATTGCCCAAGTTAGATGCAAATGTATGTCTTTTGGTTCTTAATTTAGATCTTTTATAAATAAATTAATATATAGGTAGCGGTGTTGGTGTCAACGTGTCTGTGTCTGTGTCAGTGTCGTGTCAGGTGTCTGTGTCGGAGTCTGTGCTTTATAGAGTCACCCTAACACCTAGATGCTATAATAATGTAATAGTTAACCATACATTAAGCAAAAATATTACAATAAATGGATAATTTCTATCTCATTCTAAGTAATATATAACTAAGGGAATGAAAGACAGATGCAATAATAATCATATTACTTACTACCTATCACATCTCTAAAATCAAACACATAGATCAAACAAGTGCTAGAGAGTGGGAAGAAAATGAAAACCTTCAGACCATCCTTAATATTAGCGACTTGACCATGAATCTCATCAACAATCTATTTCAATCTAGATCAAATACAAATAATAAAATTTCAGTCCAAACAAAAGTGTATGTGTGTGTGTGTATCAATTAACAACGGTGAAAAGAGAGAAACCTTGTTATGAGATTAATAGAATAAAACTCTATTCATTTTGAAACTACTAATAAATACACAAGCATTGTAGGTAGAGGCCTAACAGTGCTTAATGGCACCAAATGTCCTATTAAACCTTGTTATGAGATTAATAGAATAAAACTCTATTCATTTTGAAACTACTAATAAATACACAAGCATTGTAGGTAGAGGCCTAACAGTGCTTAATGGCACCAAATATCCTATTTAATCACATTATAGACGTTTTTACATTTTAGGATTGTCTTTTAATAAAAATTGTATACCTTGCACAGCTGCCCATAAACTAGTGAACATGAGCATCAACTTTTTTGAAGTCAATGCTTTGTTGATCCCTGCACATGTAAAATACCAAGAACGATAAAGATTATGCACTTTTCCAAATTCACTTCTCAAAATTCATTACATATTTTCTAATAACCAATAACTAACAGAGAAAAGGAAAAGAAGGATAATAGTAATACACACACAAAAAACGACAAGTCTGAGAATCCTCTCAGAATCATTCAAAGTTATAATAGTATACTGATCTCAAAACTATCGTACAATGAAGATCTAAAGTTGAATAACATTTATATAATAAGCATGATTTTCAAAATTGATAGAATGAATAGATTCAGTACCCAGCAATTATTTTATTCCCAAAGCTTGTGAACTCCGTAATCCAGAACCTGCAATGAAATTTAGCGATTTTCATTTTCTTATGGAAAATCAAAATAAACGAAAATCAAATAAGAGAATATTGAAAAGGGAAAGTTAACAAACCCTTTCTCCGAGGAACGAAGGTAACGTGGACGGTTACGAGAAATGAAAATGCCTCCTCCTCTTCTTTAATCTGATATGCGATTCTAAGGTTTGTTGGTTACAAAGCTTTCGAAATACGACAAAATGGGTTAGGTGGACGAAATTGGGGTTGATTGAGAGATCGAAGGTGGAAGAAATTAGTTTTTTGGGATTTCAGAATTTGGGGGAGGCAGAAATAGTTTTGGAATGGTGGAAGAGATGAAGCGATTTGGGAGTTTTAAGAATTTAAGAGAAATTGATTTGGGGGATACGGTGGAATAGATCTGGAAAGTTTTTTTTTTTATTAGGAAAGAATAGATCTGGAAAGTTGAATGACATGTTTGGACTAAAAGTGTGTTTTTTATTTTCATAATTCCCAAACAATAGCGTTTGTTAAAAACGCTATCTATACCCCCTCCAACAATAGCGTTTCCTTAAAAGCGCTATTAGTGCAAGCCAAAATAAAAGCGTTCGTAAAAAAGCGCTATCTAACCCTGTTTTTTACATGTTTTTCTTAGCGCTTTCTTAAAAGTGCTATAACAGGTCTATGAGTTGCATTTTTAATAGCATTTATCCATAAGTGCTATTAAAATTGTGCTATTAAAAGCCAAAATTGTGGTAGTGAATATTCAAGTAACCAGACAAAAATAATGTTCAAATGGAGTTATCATCCTGGAAGACGAAAGGTCACACCTTGTGACCTTTCGTCTTCCAGGATCAAAACTCTATTTAAAAAATATTTTAGTCAAGTTACTTGTTCGTTGGTTATATATTCAAGTAACCTGACTAAAATAATGTTCAAATCAAGTTATCATCCTGGAAGACGAAAGGTCACACCTTGTGACCTTTCGTCTTCCTGGATCAAAACTCTATTTAAACAATATTTTAGTCAAGTTACTTGTTCATTGGTTATATATTCAAGTAACCTGACTAAAATAATGTTCAAATGGACTTATTATCCTGCAAGACGAAAGGTCACACCTTGTGACCTTTCGTCTTCCAGGATCAAAACTCTATTTAAACAATATTTTAGTCAAGTTACTTGTTCATTGGTTATATATTCAAGTAACCTGACTAAAATAATGTTCAAATGGAGTTATCATCCTGGAAGACGAAAGGTCACACCTTGTGACCTTTCGTCTTCCTGGATCAAAACTCTATTTAAACAATATTTTAGTCAAGTTACTTGTTCATTGGTTATATATTCAAGTAACCTGACTAAAATAATGTTCAAATGGAGTTATCATCCGGGAAGACGAAAGGTCACACCTTGTGACCTTTCGTCTTCCAGGATCAAAACTCTATTTAAACAATATTTTTGTAAAGTTACTTGTTCATTGGTTATATATTCAAGTAACCTGACTAAAATAATGATCAAATGGAGTTATCATCCTGGAAGACGAAAGGTCACACCTTGTGACATTTCGTCTTCCAGGATCAAAACTCTATTTAAACAATATTTTAGTCAAGTTACTTGTTCATTGGTTATATATTCAAGTAACCTGACTAAAATAATGTTCAAATGGAGTTATCATCCTGGATGACGAAAGGTCACACCTTGTGACCTTTCGTCTTCCAGGATCAAAACTCTATTTGAATAGGATTTTAGTCAAGTTACTTGTTCATTGGTTATATATTCAAGTAACCTGACAAAAATAATGTTCAAATGGAGTTATCATCCTGGAAGACGAAAGGTCACACCTTGTGACCTTTCGTCTTCCAGGATCAAAACTCTATTTAAACAATATTTTAGTCAAGTTACTTGTTCGTTGGTTATATATTCAAGTAACCTGACTAAAATAATGTTCAAATCGAGTTATCATCCTGGAAGACGAAAGGTCACACCTTGTGACCTTTCGTCTTCCAGGATCAAAACTCTATTTAAACAATATTTTAGTCAAGTTACTTGTTCATTGGTTATATATTCAAGTAACTTGACTAAAATAATGTTCAAATGGAGTTATCATCCTGGATGACGAAAGGTCACACCTTGTGACCTTTCGTCTTCCTGGATCAAAACTCTATTTAAACAATATTTTAGTCAAGTTACTTGTTCATTGGTTATATATTCAAGTAACCTGACTAAAATAATGTTCAAATGGACTTATTATCCTGGAAGACGAAAGGTCACACCTTGTGACCTTTCGTCTTCCAGGATCAAAACTCTATTTAAACAATATTTTAGTCAAGTTACTTGTTCATTGGTTATATATTCAAGTAACCTGACTAAAATAATGTTCAAATGGAGTTATCATCCTGGAAGACGAAAGGTCACACCTTGTGACCTTTCGTCTTCCTGGATCAAAACTCTATTTAAACAATATTTTAGTCAAGTTACTTGTTCATTGGTTATATATTCAAGTAACCTGACTAAAATAATGTTCAAATGGAGTTATCATCCTGGAAGACGAAAGGTCACACCTTGTGACCTTTCGTCTTCCTGGATAAAAACTCTATTTAAACAATATTTTAGTCAAGTTACTTGTTCATTGGTTATATATTCAAGTAACCTGACTAAAATAATGTTCAAATGGACTTATTATCCTGGAAGACAAAAGGTCACACCTTGTGACCTTTCGTCTTCCAGGATCAAAACTCTATTTAAACAATATTTTAGTCAAGTTACTTGTTCATTGGTTATATATTCAAGTAACCTGACAAAAATAATGTTTAAATGGAGTTATCATCCGGGAAGACGAAAGGTCACACCTTGTGACCTTTCGTCTTCCAGGATCAAAACTCTATTTAAACAATATTTTTGTCAAGTTACTTCTTCATTGGTTATATATTCAAGTAACCTGACTAAAATATTGTTCAAACGGAGTTATCAGCCTGGAAGACGAAAGGTCACACCTTGTGACCTTTCGTCTTCCAGGATCAAAACTCTTTTTAAACAATATTTTAGTCAAGTTACTTGTTCATTGGTTATATATTCAAGTAACCTGTCTAAAATAATATTCAAATTGAGTTATCATCCTGGAAGACGAAAGGTCACACCTTGTGACCTTTCGTCTTCCAGGATCAAAACTCTATTTAAACAATATTTTAGTCAAGTTACTTCTTCATTGGTTATATATTCAAGTAACCTGACTAAAATATTGTTCAAACGGAGTTATCATCCTGGAAGACGAAAGGTCACACCTTGTGACCTTTCGTCTTCCTGGATCAAAACTCTATTTAAACAATATTTTAGTCAAGTTACTTGTTCATTGGTTATATATTCAAGTAACCTGACTAAAATAATGTTCAAATGGAGTTATCATCCTGGAAGACGAAAGGTCACACCTTGTGACCTTTCGTCTTCCTGGATCAAAACTCTATTTAAACAATATTTTAGTCAAGTTACTTGTTCATTGGTTATATATTCAAGTAACTTGACTAAAATAATGTTCAAATGGAGTTATCATCCTGGATGACGAAAGGTCACACCTTGTGACCTTTCGTCTTCCTGGATCAAAACTCTATTTAAACAATATTTTAGTCAAGTTACTTGTTCATTGGTTATATATTCAAGTAACCTGACTAAAATAATGTTCAAATGGACTTATTATCCTGGAAGACGAAAGGTCACACCTTGTGACCTTTCGTCTTCCAGGATCAAAACTCTATTTAAACAATATTTTAGTCAAGTTACTTGTTCATTGGTTATATATTCAAGTAACCTGACTAAAATAATGTTCAAATGGAGTTATCATCCTGGAAGACGAAAGGTCACACCTTGTGACCTTTCGTCTTCCTGGATCAAAACTCTATTTAAACAATATTTTAGTCAAGTTACTTGTTCATTGGTTATATATTCAAGTAACCTGACTAAAATAATGTTCAAATGGAGTTATCATCCTGGAAGACGAAAGGTCACACCTTGTGACCTTTCGTCTTCCTGGATAAAAACTCTATTTAAACGATATTTTAGTCAAGTTACTTGTTCATTGCTTATATATTCAAGTAACCTGACTAAAATAATGTTCAAATGGACTTATTATCCTGGAAGACAAAAGGTCACACCTTGTGACCTTTCGTCTTCCAGGATCAAAACTCTATTTAAACAATATTTTAGTCAAGTTACTTGTTCATTGGTTATATATTCAAGTAACCTGACAAAAATAATGTTTAAATGGAGTTATCATCCGGGAAGACGAAAGGTCACACCTTGTGACCTTTCGTCTTCCAGGATCAAAACTCTATTTAAACAATATTTTTGTCAAGTTACTTCTTCATTGGTTATATATTCAAGTAACCTGACTAAAATATTGTTCAAACGGAGTTATCAGCCTGGAAGACGAAAGGTCACACCTTGTGACCTTTCGTCTTCCAGGATCAAAACTCTTTTTAAACAATATTTTAGTCAAGTTACTTGTTCATTGGTTATATATTCAAGTAACCTGTCTAAAATAATATTCAAATTGAGTTATCATCCTGGAAGACGAAAGGTCACACCTTGTGACCTTTCGTCTTCCAGGATCAAAACTCTATTTAAACAATATTTTAGTCAAGTTACTTCTTCATTGGTTATATATTCAAGTAACCTGACTAAAATATTGTTCAAACGGAGTTATCATCCTGGAAGACGAAAGGTCACACCTTGTGACCTTTCGTCTTCCTGGATCAAAACTCTATTTAAACAATATTTTAGTCAAGTTACTTGTTCATTGGTTATATATTCAAGTAACCTGACTAAAATAATGTTCAAATGGAGTTATCATCCTGGAAGACGAAAGGTCACACCTTGTGACCTTTCGTCTTCCTGGATCAAAACTCTATTTAAACAATATTTTAGTCAAGTTACTTGTTCATTGGTTATATATTCAAGTAACCTGACTAAAATAATGTTCAAATGGAGTTATCATCCGGGAAGACGAAAGGTCACACCTTGTGACCTTTCGTCTTCCAGGATCAAAACTCTATTTAAACAATATTTTTGTAAAGTTACTTGTTCATTGGTTATATATTCAAGTAACCTGACTAAAATAATGATCAAATGGAGTTATCATCCTGGAAGACGAAAGGTCACACCTTGTGACATTTCGTCTTCCAGGATCAAAACTCTATTTAAACAATATTTTAGTCAAGTTACTTGTTCATTGGTTATATATTCAAGTAACCTGACTAAAATAATGTTCAAATGGAGTTATCATCCTGGATGACGAAAGGTCACACTTTGTGACCTTTCGTCTTCCAGGATCAAAACTCTATTTGAATAGGATTTTAGTCAAGTTACTTGTTCATTGGTTATATATTCAAGTAACCTGACAAAAATAATGTTCAAATGGAGTTATCATCCTGGAAGACGAAAGGTCACACCTTGTGACCTTTCGTCTTCCAGGATCAAAACTCTATTTAAACAATATTTTAGTCAAGTTACTTGTTCGTTGGTTATATATTCAAGTAACCTGACTAAAATAATGTTCAAATCGAGTTATCATCCTGGAAGACGAAAGGTCACACCTTGTGACCTTTCGTCTTCCAGGATCAAAACTCTATTTAAACAATATTTTAGTCAAGTTACTTGTTCATTGGTTATATATTCAAGTAACTTGACTAAAATAATGTTCAAATGGAGTTATCATCCTGGATGACGAAAGGTCACACCTTGTGACCTTTCGTCTTCCTGGATCAAAACTCTATTTAAACAATATTTTAGTCAAGTTACTTTTTCATTGGTTATATATTCAAGTAACCTGACTAAAATAATGTTCAAATGGACTTATTATCCTGGAAGACGAAAGGTCACACCTTGTGACCTTTCGTCTTCCAGGATCAAAACTCTATTTAAACAATATTTTAGTCAAGTTACTTGTTCATTGGTTATATATTCAAGTAACCTGACTAAAATAATGTTCAAATGGAGTTATCATCCTGGAAGACGAAAGGTCACACCTTGTGACCTTTCGTCTTCCTGGATCAAAACTCTATTTAAACAATATTTTAGTCAAGTTACTTGTTCATTGGTTATATATTCAAGTAACCTGACTAAAATAATGTTCAAATGGAGTTATCATCCTGGAAGACGAAAGGTCACACCTTGTGACCTTTCGTCTTCCTGGATAAAAACTCTATTTAAACAATATTTTAGTCAAGTTACTTGTTCATTGGTTATATATTCAAGTAACCTGACTAAAATAATGTTCAAATGGACTTATTATCCTGGAAGACAAAAGGTCACACCTTGTGACCTTTCGTCTTCCAGGATCAAAACTCTATTTAAACAATATTTTAGTCAAGTTACTTGTTCATTGGTTATATATTCAAGTAACCTGACAAAAATAATGTTTAAATGGAGTTATCATCCGGGAAGACGAAAGGTCACACCTTGTGACCTTTCGTCTTCCAGGATCAAAACTCTATTTAAACAATATTTTTGTCAAGTTACTTCTTCATTGGTTATATATTCAAGTAACCTGACTAAAATATTGTTCAAACGGAGTTATCAGCCTGGAAGACGAAAGGTCACACCTTGTGACCTTTCGTCTTCCAGGATCAAAACTCTATTTAAACAATATTTTAGTCAAGTTACTTGTTCATTGGTTATATATTCAAGTAACCTGTCTAAAATAATTTTCAAATTGAGTTATCATCCTGGAAGACGAAAGGTCACACCTTGTGACCTTTCGTCTTCCAGGATCAAAACTCTATTTAAACAATATTTTAGTCAAGTTACTTCTTCATTGGTTATATATTCAAGTAACCTGACTAAAATATTGTTCAAACGGAGTTATCAGCCTGGAAGACGAAAGGTCACACCTTGTGACCTTTCGTCTTCCAGGATCAAAACTCTATTTAAACAATATTTTAGTCAAGTTACTTGTTCATTGGTTATATATTCAAGTAACCTGTCTAAAATAATTTTCAAATTGAGTTATCATCCTGGAAGATGAAAGGTCACACCTTGTGACCTTTCGTCTTCCAGGATCAAAACTCTATTTAAACAATATTTTAGTCAAGTTACTTGTTCGTTGGTTATATATTCAAGTAACCTGACTAAAATAATGTTCAAATCGAGTTATCATCCTGGAAGACGAAAGGTCACACCTTGTGACCTTTCGTCTTCCAGGATCAAAACTCTATTTAAACAATATTTTAGTCAAGTTACTTGTTCATTGGTTATATATTCAAGTAACTTGACTAAAATAATGTTCAAATGGAGTTATCATCCTGGATGACGAAAGGTCACACCTTGTGACCTTTCGTCTTCCTGGATCAAAACTCTATTTAAACAATATTTTAGTCAAGTTACTTGTTCATTGGTTATATATTCAAGTAACCTGACTAAAATAATGTTCAAATGGACTTATTATCCTGGAAGACGAAAGGTCACACCTTGTGACCTTTCGTCTTCCAGGATCAAAACTCTATTTAAACAATATTTTAGTCAAGTTACTTGTTCATTGGTTATATATTCAAGTAACCTGACTAAAATAATGTTCAAATGGAGTTATCATCCTGGAAGACGAAAGGTCACACCTTGTGACCTTTCGTCTTCCTGGATCAAAACTCTATTTAAACAATATTTTAGTCAAGTTACTTGTTCATTGGTTATATATTCAAGTAACCTGACTAAAATAATGTTCAAATGGAGTTATCATCCTGGAAGACGAAAGGTCACACCTTGTGACCTTTCGTCTTCCTGGATAAAAACTCTATTTAAACAATATTTTAGTCAAGTTACTTGTTCATTGGTTATATATTCAAGTAACCTGACTAAAATAATGTTCAAATGGACTTATTATCCTGGAAGACAAAAGGTCACACCTTGTGACCTTTCGTCTTCCAGGATCAAAACTCTATTTAAACAATATTTTAGTCAAGTTACTTGTTCATTGGTTATATATTCAAGTAACCTGACAAAAATAATGTTTAAATGGAGTTATCATCCGGGAAGACGAAAGGTCACACCTTGTGACCTTTCGTCTTCCAGGATCAAAACTCTATTTAAACAATATTTTTGTCAAGTTACTTCTTCATTGGTTATATATTCAAGTAACCTGACTAAAATATTGTTCAAACGGAGTTATCAGCCTGGAAGACGAAAGGTCACACCTTGTGACCTTTCGTCTTCCAGGATCAAAACTCTTTTTAAACAATATTTTAGTCAAGTTACTTGTTCATTGGTTATATATTCAAGTAACCTGTCTAAAATAATTTTCAAATTGAGTTATCATCCTGGAAGACGAAAGGTCACACCTTGTGACCTTTCGTCTTCCAGGATCAAAACTCTATTTAAACAATATTTTAGTCAAGTTACTTCTTCATTGGTTATATATTCAAGTAACCTGACTAAAATATTGTTCAAACGGAGTTATCATCCTGGAAGACGAAAGGTCACACCTTGTGACCTTTCGTCTTCCTGGATCAAAACTCTATTTAAACAATATTTTAGTCAAGTTACTTGTTCATTGGTTATATATTCAAGTAACCTGACTAAAATAATGTTCAAATGGAGTTATCATCCGGGAAGACGAAAGGTCACACCTTGTGACCTTTCGTCTTCCAGGATCAAAACTCTATTTAAACAATATTTTTGTCAAGTTACTTCTTCATTGGTTATATATTCAAGTAACCTGACTAAAATATTGTTCAAACGGAGTTATCAGCCTGGAAGACGAAAGGTCACACCTTGTGACCTTTCGTCTTCCAGGATCAAAACTCTATTTAAACAATATTTTAGTCAAGTTACTTGTTCATTGGTTATATATTCAAGTAACCTGTCTAAAATAATTTTCAAATTGAGTTATCATCCTGGAAGACGAAAGGTCACACCTTGTGACCTTTCGTCTTCCAGGATCAAAACTCTATTTAAACAATATTTTAGTCAAGTTACTTCTTCATTGGTTATATATTCAAGTAACCTGACTAAAATATTGTTCAAACGGAGTTATCAGCCTGGAAGACGAAAGGTCACACCTTGTGACCTTTCGTCTTCCAGGATCAAAACTCTATTTAAACAATATTTTAGTCAAGTTACTTGTTCATTGGTTATATATTCAAGTAACCTGTCTAAAATAATTTTCAAATTGAGTTATCATCCTGGAAGATGAAAGGTCACACCTTGTGACCTTTCGTCTTCCAGGATCAAAACTCTATTTAAACAATATTTTAGTCAAGTTACTTGTTCGTTGGTTATATATTCAAGTAACCTGACTAAAATAATGTTCAAATCGAGTTATCATCCTGGAAGACGAAAGGTCACACCTTGTGACCTTTCGTCTTCCAGGATCAAAACTCTATTTAAACAATATTTTAGTCAAGTTACTTGTTCATTGGTTATATATTCAAGTAACTTGACTAAAATAATGTTCAAATGGAGTTATCATCCTGGATGACGAAAGGTCACACCTTGTGACCTTTCGTCTTCCTGGATCAAAACTCTATTTAAACAATATTTTAGTCAAGTTACTTGTTCATTGGTTATATATTCAAGTAACCTGACTAAAATAATGTTCAAATGGACTTATTATCCTGGAAGACGAAAGGTCACACCTTGTGACCTTTCGTCTTCCAGGATCAAAACTCTATTTAAACAATATTTTAGTCAAGTTACTTGTTCATTGGTTATATATTCAAGTAACCTGACTAAAATAATGTTCAAATGGAGTTATCATCCTGGAAGACGAAAGGTCACACCTTGTGACCTTTCGTCTTCCTGGATCAAAACTCTATTTAAACAATATTTTAGTCAAGTTACTTGTTCATTGGTTATATATTCAAGTAACCTGACTAAAATAATGTTCAAATGGAGTTATCATCCTGGAAGACGAAAGGTCACACCTTGTGACCTTTCGTCTTCCTGGATAAAAACTCTATTTAAACAATATTTTAGTCAAGTTACTTGTTCATTGGTTATATATTCAAGTAACCTGACTAAAATAATGTTCAAATGGACTTATTATCCTGGAAGACAAAAGGTCACACCTTGTGACCTTTCGTCTTCCAGGATCAAAACTCTATTTAAACAATATTTTAGTCAAGTTACTTGTTCATTGGTTATATATTCAAGTAACCTGACAAAAATAATGTTTAAATGGAGTTATCATCCGGGAAGACGAAAGGTCACACCTTGTGACCTTTCGTCTTCCAGGATCAAAACTCTATTTAAACAATATTTTTGTCAAGTTACTTCTTCATTGGTTATATATTCAAGTAACCTGACTAAAATATTGTTCAAACGGAGTTATCAGCCTGGAAGACGAAAGGTCACACCTTGTGACCTTTCGTCTTCCAGGATCAAAACTCTTTTTAAACAATATTTTAGTCAAGTTACTTGTTCATTGGTTATATATTCAAGTAACCTGTCTAAAATAATTTTCAAATTGAGTTATCATCCTGGAAGACGAAAGGTCACACCTTGTGACCTTTCGTCTTCCAGGATCAAAACTCTATTTAAACAATATTTTAGTCAAGTTACTTCTTCATTGGTTATATATTCAAGTAACCTGACTAAAATATTGTTCAAACGGAGTTATCATCCTGGAAGACGAAAGGTCACACCTTGTGACCTTTCGTCTTCCTGGATCAAAACTCTATTTAAACAATATTTTAGTCAAGTTACTTGTTCATTGGTTATATATTCAAGTAACCTGACTAAAATAATGTTCAAATGGAGTTATCATCCTGGAAGACGAAAGGTCACACCTTGTGACCTTTCGTCTTCCTGGATCAAAACTCTATTTAAACAATATTTTAGTCAAGTTACTTGTTCATTGGTTATATATTCAAGTAACCTGACTAAAATAATGTTCAAATGGAGTTATCATCCGGGAAGACGAAAGGTCACACCTTGTGACCTTTCGTCTTCCAGGATCAAAACTCTATTTAAACAATATTTTTGTAAAGTTACTTGTTCATTGGTTATATATTCAAGTAACCTGACTAAAATAATGATCAAATGGAGTTATCATCCTGGAAGACGAAAGGTCACACCTTGTGACATTTCGTCTTCCAGGATCAAAACTCTATTTAAACAATATTTTAGTCAAGTTACTTGTTCATTGGTTATATATTCAAGTAACCTGACTAAAATAATGTTCAAATGGAGTTATCATCCTGGATGACGAAAGGTCACACTTTGTGACCTTTCGTCTTCCAGGATCAAAACTCTATTTGAATAGGATTTTAGTCAAGTTACTTGTTCATTGGTTATATATTCAAGTAACCTGACAAAAATAATGTTCAAATGGAGTTATCATCCTGGAAGACGAAAGGTCACACCTTGTGACCTTTCGTCTTCCAGGATCAAAACTCTATTTAAACAATATTTTAGTCAAGTTACTTGTTCGTTGGTTATATATTCAAGTAACCTGACTAAAATAATGTTCAAATCGAGTTATCATCCTGGAAGACGAAAGGTCACACCTTGTGACCTTTCGTCTTCCAGGATCAAAACTCTATTTAAACAATATTTTAGTCAAGTTACTTGTTCATTGGTTATATATTCAAGTAACTTGACTAAAATAATGTTCAAATGGAGTTATCATCCTGGATGACGAAAGGTCACACCTTGTGACCTTTCGTCTTCCTGGATCAAAACTCTATTTAAACAATATTTTAGTCAAGTTACTTGTTCATTGGTTATATATTCAAGTAACCTGACTAAAATAATGTTCAAATGGACTTATTATCCTGGAAGACGAAAGGTCACACCTTGTGACCTTTCGTCTTCCAGGATCAAAACTCTATTTAAACAATATTTTAGTCAAGTTACTTGTTCATTGGTTATATATTCAAGTAACCTGACTAAAATAATGTTCAAATGGAGTTATCATCCTGGAAGACGAAAGGTCACACCTTGTGACCTTTCGTCTTCCTGGATCAAAACTCTATTTAAACAATATTTTAGTCAAGTTACTTGTTCATTGGTTATATATTCAAGTAACCTGACTAAAATAATGTTCAAATGGAGTTAGCATCCTGGAAGACGAAAGGTCACACCTTGTGACCTTTCGTCTTCCTGGATAAAAACTCTATTTAAACAATATTTTAGTCAAGTTACTTGTTCATTGGTTATATATTCAAGTAACCTGACTAAAATAATGTTCAAATGGACTTATTATCCTGGAAGACAAAAGGTCACACCTTGTGACCTTTCGTCTTCCAGGATCAAAACTCTATTTAAACAATATTTTAGTCAAGTTACTTGTTCATTGGTTATATATTCAAGTAACCTGACAAAAATAATGTTTAAATGGAGTTATCATCCGGGAAGACGAAAGGTCACACCTTGTGACCTTTCGTCTTCCAGGATCAAAACTCTATTTAAACAATATTTTTGTCAAGTTACTTCTTCATTGGTTATATATTCAAGTAACCTGACTAAAATATTGTTCAAACGGAGTTATCAGCCTGGAAGACGAAAGGTCACACCTTGTGACCTTTCGTCTTCCAGGATCAAAACTCTATTTAAACAATATTTTAGTCAAGTTACTTGTTCATTGGTTATATATTCAAGTAACCTGTCTAAAATAATTTTCAAATTGAGTTATCATCCTGGAAGACGAAAGGTCACACCTTGTGACCTTTCGTCTTCCAGGATCAAAACTCTATTTAAACAATATTTTAGTCAAGTTACTTCTTCATTGGTTATATATTCAAGTAACCTGACTAAAATATTGTTCAAACGGAGTTATCAGCCTGGAAGACGAAAGGTCACACCTTGTGACCTTTCGTCTTCCAGGATCAAAACTCTATTTAAACAATATTTTAGTCAAGTTACTTGTTCATTGGTTATATATTCAAGTAACCTGTCTAAAATAATTTTCAAATTGAGTTATCATCCTGGAAGATGAAAGGTCACACCTTGTGACCTTTCGTCTTCCAGAATCAAAACTCTATTTAAACAATATTTTAGTCAAGTTACTTCTTCATTGGTTATATATTCAAGTAAGCTGACTAAAATATTGTTCAAACGGAGTTATCTTCCTGGAAGACGAAAGGTCACACCTTGTGACCTTTCGTCTTCCAGGATCAAAACTCTATTTAAACAATATATTAGTCAAGTTACTTGTACATTGGTTATATATACAAGTAACCTGACTAAAATAATGTTCAAATCGAGTTATCACCCTGGAAGACGAAAGGTCACACCTTGTGACCTTTCGTCTTCCAGGATCAAAACTCTATTTAAACAAGATTATAGTCAAGTTACTTGTTCATTGGTTATATATTCAAGTAACCTGACTAAAATAATTTTCAAATTGAGTTATCATCCTGGAAGACGAAAGGTCACACCTTGTGACCTTTCGTCTTCCAGGATCAAAACTCTATTTAAACAATATTTTAGTCAAGTTACTTGTTCATTGGTTATATATTCAAGTAACCTGACTAAAATAATGTTTAAATCGAGTTATCATCCTGGAAGACGAAAGGTCACACCTTGTGACCTTTCGTCTTCCAGGATCAAAACTCTATTTAAACAATATTTTAGTCAAGTTACTTGTTCGTTGGTTATATATTCAGGTAACCTGACTAAAATAATGTTCAAATCGAGTTATCATCCTGGAAGACGAAAGGTCACACCTTGTGACCTTTCGTCTTCCAGGATCAAAACTCTATTTAAACAATATTTTAGTCAAGTTACTTGTTCATTGGTTATATATTCAAGTAACCTGACTAAAATAATGTTTAAATCGAGTTATCTTCCTGGAAGACGAAAGGTCACACCTTGTGACCTTTCGTCTTCCAGGATCAAAACTCTATTTAAACAATATTTTAGTCAAGTTACTTGTTCATTGGTTATATATTCAAGTAACCTGACTAAAATAATGTTCAAATCTAGTTATCATCCTGGAATACGAAAGGTCACACCTTGTGACCTTTCGTCTTCCAGGATCAAAACTCTATTTAAAAAATATTTTAGTCAAGTTACTTGTTCGTTGGTTATATATTCAAGTAACCTGACTAAAATAATGTTTAAATCAAGTTATCATCCTGGAAGATGAAAGGTCACAAAAGACGAAAGGTCACACCTTGTGACCTTTCGTCTTCCAGGATCAAAACTCTATTTAAACAATATTTTAGTCAAGTTACTTGTTCATTGGTTATATATTCAAGTAACCTGACTAAAATAATGTTCAAATGGAGTTATCATCCTGGAAGCCGAAAGGTCACACCTTGTGACCTTTCGTCTTCCTGGATCAAAACTCTATTTAAACAATATTTTAGTCAAGTTACTTGTTCATTGGTTATATATTCAAGTAACCTGACTAAAATAATGTTCAAATGGAGTTATCATCCGGGAAGACGAAAGGTCACACCTTGTGACCTTTCGTCTTCCAGGATCAAAACTCTATTTAAACAATATTTTTGTCAAGTTACTTGTTCATTGGTTATATATTCAAGTAACCTGACTAAAATAATGATCAAATGGAGTTATCATCCTGGAAGACGAAAGGTCACACCTTGTGACATTTCGTCTTCCAGGATCAAAACTCTATTTAAACAATATTTTAGTCAAGTTACTTGTTCATTGGTTATATATTCAAGTAACCTGACTAAAATAATGTTCAAATGGAGTTATCATCCTGGATGACGAAAGGTCACACCTTGTGACCTTTCGTCTTCCAGGATCAAAACTCTATTTGAATAGGATTTTAGTCAAGTTACTTGTTCATTAGTTATATATTCAAGTAACCTGACAAAAATAATGTTCAAATGGAGTGATCATCCTGGAAGACGAAAGGTCACACCTTGTGACCTTTCGTCTTCCAGGATCAAAACTCTATTTAAACAATATTTTGGTCAAGTTACTTGTTCGTTGGTTATATATTCAAGTAACCTGACTAAAATAATGTTCAAATCGAGTTATCATCCTGGAAGACGAAAGGTCACACCTTGTGACCTTTCGTATTCCAGGATCAAAACTCTATTTAAACAATATTTTAGTCAAGTTACTTGTTCATTGGTTATATATTCAAGTAACCTGACTAAAATAATGTTCAAATGGAGTTATCATCCTGGATGACGAAAGGTCACACCTTGTGACCTTTCGTCTTCCTGGATCAAAACTCTATTTAAACAATATTTTAGTCAAGTTACTTGTTCATTGGTTATATATTCAAGTAACCTGACTAAAATAATGTTCAAATGGACTTATTATCATGCAAGACGAAAGGTCACACCTTGTGACCTTTCGTCTTCCAGGATCAAAACTCTATTTAAACAATATTTTAGTCAAGTTACTTGTTCATTGGTTATATATTCAAGTAACCTGACTAAAATAATGTTCAAATGGAGTTATCATCCTGGAAGACGAAAGGTCAGACCTTGTGACCTTTCGTCTTCCTGGATCAAAACTCTATTTAAACAATATTTTAGTCAAGTTACTTGTTCATTGGTTATATATTCAAGTAACCTGACTAAAATAATGTTCAAATGGAGTTATCATCCGGGAAGACGAAAGGTCACACCTTGTGACCTTTCGTCTTCCTGGATCAAAACTCTATTTAAACAATATTTTTGTCAAGTTACTTGTTCATTGGTTATATATTCAAGTAACCTGACTAAAATAATGATCAAATGGAGTTATCATCCTGGAAGACGAAAGGTCACACCTTGTGACATTTCGTCTTCCAGGATCAAAACTCTATTTAAACAATATTTTAGTCAAGTTACTTGTTCATTGGTTATATATTCAAGTAACCTGACTAAAATAATGTTCAAATGGAGTTATCATCCTGGATGACGAAAGGTCACACCTTGTGACCTTTCGTCTTCCAGGATCAAAACTCTATTTGAATAGGATTTTAGTCAAGTTACTTGTTCATTGGTTATATATTCAAGTAACCTGACAAAAATAATGTTCAAATGGAGTTATCATCCTGGAAGACGAAAGGTCACACCTTGTGACCTTTCGTCTTCCAGGATCAAAACTCTATTTAAACAATATTTTGGTCAAGTTACTTGTTCGTTGGTTATATATTCAAGTAACCTGACTAAAATAATGTTCAAATCGAGTTATCATCCTGGAAGACGAAAGGTCACACCTTGTGACCTTTCGTATTCCAGGATCAAAACTCTATTTAAACAATATTTTAGTCAAGTTACTTGTTCATTGGTTATATATTCAAGTAACCTGACTAAAATAATGTTCAAATGGAGTTATCATCCTGGATGACGAAAGGTCACACCTTGTGACTGGATCAAAACTCTATTTAAACAATATTTTAGTCAAGTTACTTGTTCATTGGTTATATATTCAAGTAACCTGACTAAAATAATGTTCAAATGGACTTATTATCCTGGAAGACGAAAGGTCACACCTTGTGACCTTTCGTCTTCCAGGATCAAAACTCTATTTAAACAATATTTTAGTCAAGTTACTTGTTCATTGGTTATATATTCAAGTAACCTGACTAAAATAATGTTCAAATCTAGTTATCATCCTGGAATACGAAAGGTCACACCTTGTGACCTTTCGTCTTTCAGGATCAAAACTCTATTTAAAAAATATTTTAGTCAAGTTACTTGTTCGTTGGTTATATATTCAAGTAACCTGACTAAAATAATGTTCAAATCAAGTTATCATCCTGGAAGACGAAAGGTCACACCTTGTGACCTTTCGTCTTCCAGGATCAAAACTCTATTTAAACAATATTTTAGTCAAGTTACTTGTTCATTGGTTATATATTCAAGTAACCTGACTAAAATAATGTTCAAATGGAGTTATCATCCTGGAAGCCGAAAGGTCACACCTTGTGACCTTTCGTCTTCCTGGATCAAAACTCTATTTAAACAATATTTTAGTCAAGTTACTTGTTCATTGGTTATATATTCAAGTAACCTGACTAAAATAATGTTCAAATGGAGTTATCATCCGGGAAGACGAAAGGTCACACCTTGTGACCTTTCGTCTTCCAGGATCAAAACTCTATTTAAACAATATTTTTGTCAAGTTACTTGTTCATTGGTTATATATTCAAGTAACCTGACTAAAATAATGATCAAATGGAGTTATCATCCTGGAAGACGAAAGGTCACACCTTGTGACATTTCGTCTTCCAGGATCAAAACTCTATTTAAACAATATTTTAGTCAAGTTACTTGTTCATTGGTTATATATTCAAGTAACCTGACTAAAATAATGTTCAAATGGAGTTATCATCCTGGATGACGAAAGGTCACACCTTGTGACCTTTCGTCTTCCAGGATCAAAACTCTATTTGAATAGGATTTTAGTCAAGTTACTTGTTCATTGGTTATATATTCAAGTAACCTGACAAAAATAATGTTCAAATGGAGTTATCATCCTGGAAGACGAAAGGTCACACCTTGTGACCTTTCGTCTTCCAGGATCAAAACTCTATTTAAACAATATTTTGGTCAAGTTACTTGTTCGTTGGTTATATATTCAAGTAACCTGACTAAAATAATGTTCAAATCGAGTTATCATCCTGGAAGACGAAAGGTCACACCTTGTGACCTTTCGTATTCCAGGATCAAAACTCTATTTAAACAATATTTTAGTCAAGTTACTTGTTCATTGGTTATATATTCAAGTAACCTGACTAAAATAATGTTCAAATGGAGTTATCATCCTGGATGACGAAAGGTCACACCTTGTGACCTTTCGTCTTCCTGGATCAAAACTCTATTTAAACAATATTTTAGTCAAGTTACTTGTTCATTGGTTATATATTCAAGTAACCTGACTAAAATAATGTTCAAATGGACTTATTATCATGCAAGACGAAAGGTCACACCTTGTGACCTTTCGTCTTCCAGGATCAAAACTCTATTTAAACAATATTTTAGTCAAGTTACTTGTTCATTGGTTATATATTCAAGTAACCTGACTAAAATAATGTTCAAATGGAGTTATCATCCTGGAAGACGAAAGGTCAGACCTTGTGACCTTTCGTCTTCCTGGATCAAAACTCTATTTAAACAATATTTTAGTCAAGTTACTTGTTCATTGGTTATATATTCAAGTAACCTGACTAAAATAATGTTCAAATGGAGTTATCATCCGGGAAGACGAAAGGTCACACCTTGTGACCTTTCGTCTTCCTGGATCAAAACTCTATTTAAACAATATTTTTGTCAAGTTACTTGTTCATTGGTTATATATTCAAGTAACCTGACTAAAATAATGATCAAATGGAGTTATCATCCTGGAAGACGAAAGGTCACACCTTGTGACATTTCGTCTTCCAGGATCAAAACTCTATTTAAACAATATTTTAGTCAAGTTACTTGTTCATTGGTTATATATTCAAGTAACCTGACTAAAATAATGTTCAAATGGAGTTATCATCCTGGATGACGAAAGGTCACACCTTGTGACCTTTCGTCTTCCAGGATCAAAACTCTATTTGAATAGGATTTTAGTCAAGTTACTTGTTCATTGGTTATATATTCAAGTAACCTGACTAAAATAATGTTCAAATGGAGTTATCATCCTGGATGACGAAAGGTCACACCTTGTGACCTTTCGTCTTCCAGGATCAAAACTCTATTTGAATAGGATTTTAGTCAAGTTACTTGTTCATTGGTTATATATTCAAGTAACCTGACAAAAATAATGTTCAAATGGAGTTATCATCCTGGAAGACGAAAGGTCACACCTTGTGACCTTTCGTCTTCCAGGATCAAAACTCTATTTAAACAATATTTTGGTCAAGTTACTTGTTCGTTGGTTATATATTCAAGTAACCTGACTAAAATAATGTTCAAATCGAGTTATCATCCTGGAAGACGAAAGGTCACACCTTGTGACCTTTCGTATTCCAGGATCAAAACTCTATTTAAACAATATTTTAGTCAAGTTACTTGTTCATTGGTTATATATTCAAGTAACCTGACTAAAATAATGTTCAAATGGAGTTATCATCCTGGATGACGAAAGGTCACACCTTGTGACTGGATCAAAACTCTATTTAAACAATATTTTAGTCAAGTTACTTGTTCATTGGTTATATATTCAAGTAACCTGACTAAAATAATGTTCAAATGGACTTATTATCCTGGAAGACGAAAGGTCACACCTTGTGACCTTTCGTCTTCCAGGATCAAAACTCTATTTAAACAATATTTTAGTCAAGTTACTTGTTCATTGGTTATATATTCAAGTAACCTGACTAAAATAATGTTCAAATCTAGTTATCATCCTGGAATACGAAAGGTCACACCTTGTGACCTTTCGTCTTCCAGGATCAAAACTCTATTTAAAAAATATTTTAGTCAAGTTACTTGTTCGTTGGTTATATATTCAAGTAACCTGACTAAAATAATGTTCAAATCAAGTTATCATCCTGGAAGACGAAAGGTCACACCTTGTGACCTTTCGTCTTCCAGGATCAAAACTCTATTTAAACAATATTTTAGTCAAGTTACTTGTTCATTGGTTATATATTCAAGTAACCTGACTAAAATAATGTTCAAATGGAGTTATCATCCTGGAAGCCGAAAGGTCACACCTTGTGACCTTTCGTCTTCCTGGATCAAAACTCTATTTAAACAATATTTTAGTCAAGTTACTTGTTCATTGGTTATATATTCAAGTAACCTGACTAAAATAATGTTCAAATGGAGTTATCATCCGGGAAGACGAAAGGTCACACCTTGTGACCTTTCGTCTTCCAGGATCAAAACTCTATTTAAACAATATTTTTGTCAAGTTACTTGTTCATTGGTTATATATTCAAGTAACCTGACTAAAATAATGATCAAATGGAGTTATCATCCTGGAAGACGAAAGGTCACACCTTGTGACATTTCGTCTTCCAGGATCAAAACTCTATTTAAACAATATTTTAGTCAAGTTACTTGTTCATTGGTTATATATTCAAGTAACCTGACTAAAATAATGTTCAAATGGAGTTATCATCCTGGATGACGAAAGGTCACACCTTGTGACCTTTCGTCTTCCAGGATCAAAACTCTATTTGAATAGGATTTTAGTCAAGTTACTTGTTCATTGGTTATATATTCAAGTAACCTGACAAAAATAATGTTCAAATGGAGTTATCATCCTGGAAGACGAAAGGTCACACCTTGTGACCTTTCGTCTTCCAGGATCAAAACTCTATTTAAACAATATTTTGGTCAAGTTACTTGTTCGTTGGTTATATATTCAAGTAACCTGACTAAAATAATGTTCAAATCGAGTTATCATCCTGGAAGACGAAAGGTCACACCTTGTGACCTTTCGTATTCCAGGATCAAAACTCTATTTAAACAATATTTTAGTCAAGTTACTTGTTCATTGGTTATATATTCAAGTAACCTGACTAAAATAATGTTCAAATGGAGTTATCATCCTGGATGACGAAAGGTCACACCTTGTGACCTTTCGTCTTCCTGGATCAAAACTCTATTTAAACAATATTTTAGTCAAGTTACTTGTTCATTGGTTATATATTCAAGTAACCTGACTAAAATAATGTTCAAATGGACTTATTATCATGCAAGACGAAAGGTCACACCTTGTGACCTTTCGTCTTCCAGGATCAAAACTCTATTTAAACAATATTTTAGTCAAGTTACTTGTTCATTGGTTATATATTCAAGTAACCTGACTAAAATAATGTTCAAATGGAGTTATCATCCTGGAAGACGAAAGGTCAGACCTTGTGACCTTTCGTCTTCCTGGATCAAAACTCTATTTAAACAATATTTTAGTCAAGTTACTTGTTCATTGGTTATATATTCAAGTAACCTGACTAAAATAATGTTCAAATGGAGTTATCATCCGGGAAGACGAAAGGTCACACCTTGTGACCTTTCGTCTTCCTGGATCAAAACTCTATTTAAACAATATTTTTGTCAAGTTACTTGTTCATTGGTTATATATTCAAGTAACCTGACTAAAATAATGATCAAATGGAGTTATCATCCTGGAAGACGAAAGGTCACACCTTGTGACATTTCGTCTTCCAGGATCAAAACTCTATTTAAACAATATTTTAGTCAAGTTACTTGTTCATTGGTTATATATTCAAGTAACCTGACTAAAATAATGTTCAAATGGAGTTATCATCCTGGATGACGAAAGGTCACACCTTGTGACCTTTCGTCTTCCAGGATCAAAACTCTATTTGAATAGGATTTTAGTCAAGTTACTTGTTCATTGGTTATATATTCAAGTAACCTGACAAAAATAATGTTCAAATGGAGTTATCATCCTGGAAGACGAAAGGTCACACCTTGTGACCTTTCGTCTTCCAGGATCAAAACTCTATTTAAACAATATTTTGGTCAAGTTACTTGTTCGTTGGTTATATATTCAAGTAACCTGACTAAAATAATGTTCAAATCGAGTTATCATCCTGGAAGACGAAAGGTCACACCTTGTGACCTTTCGTATTCCAGGATCAAAACTCTATTTAAACAATATTTTAGTCAAGTTACTTGTTCATTGGTTATATATTCAAGTAACCTGACTAAAATAATGTTCAAATGGAGTTATCATCCTGGATGACGAAAGGTCACACCTTGTGACTGGATCAAAACTCTATTTAAACAATATTTTAGTCAAGTTACTTGTTCATTGGTTATATATTCAAGTAACCTGAATAAAATAATGTTCAAATGGACTTATTATCCTGGAAGACGAAAGGTCACACCTTGTGACCTTTCGTCTTCCAGGATCAAAACTCTATTTAAACAATATTTTAGTCAAGTTACTTGTTCATTGGTTATATATTCAAGTAACCTGACTAAAATAATGTTCAAATGGAGTTATCATCCTGGAAGACGAAAGGTCACACCTTGTGACCTTTCGTCTTCCTGGATCAAAACTCTATTTAAACAATATTTTAGTCAAGTTACTTGTTCATTGGTTATATATTCAAGTAACCTGACTAAAATAATGTTCAAATGGAGTTATCATCCTGGAAGACGAAAGGTCACACCTTGTGACCTTTCGTCTTCCTGGATCAAAACTCTATTTAAACAATATTTTTGTCAAGTTACTTGTTCATTGGTTATATATTCAAGTAACCTGACTAAAATAATGATCAAATGGAGTTATCATCCTGGAAGACGAAAGGTCACACCTTGTGACATTTCGTCTTCCAGGATCAAAACTCTATTTAAACAATATTTTAGTCAAGTTACTTGTTCATTGGTTATATATTCAAGTAACCTGACTAAAATAATGTTCAAATGGAGTTATCATCCTGGATGACGAAAGGTCACACCTTGTGACCTTTCGTCTTCCAGGATCAAAACTCTATTTGAATAGGATTTTAGTCAAGTTACTTGTTCATTGGTTATATATTCAAGTAACCTGACAAAAATAATGTTCAAATGGAGTTATCATCCTGGAAGACGAAAGGTCACACCTTGTGACCTTTCGTCTTCCAGGATCAAAACTCTATTTAAACAATATTTTGGTCAAGTTACTTGTTCGTTGGTTATATATTCAAGTAACCTGACTAAAATAATGTTCAAATGGAGTTATCATCCTGGATGACGAAAGGTCACACCTTGTGACCTTTCGTCTTCCTGGATGAAAACTCTATTTAAACAATATTTTAGTCACGTTACTTGTTCATTGGTTATATATTCAAGTAACCTGACTAAAATAATGTTCAAATGGACTTATTATCCTGGAAGACGAAAGGTCACACCTTGTGACCTTTCGTCTTCCAGGATCAAAACTCTATTTAAACAATATTTTAGTCAAGTTACTTGTTCATTGGTTATATATTCAAGTAACCTGACTAAAATAATGTTCAAATGGAGTTATCATCCTGGAAGACGAAAGGTCACACCTTGTGACCTTTCGTCTTCCTGGATCAAAACTCTATTTAAACAATATTTTAGTCAAGTTACTTGTTCATTGGTTATATATTCAAGTAACCTGACTAAAATAATGTTCAAATGGAGTTATCATCCTGGAAGACGAAAGGTCACACCTTGTGACCTTTCGTCTTCCTGGATCAAAACTCTATTTAAACAATATTTTAGTCAAGTTACTTGTTCATTGGTTATATATTCAAGTAACCTGACTAAAATAATGTTCAAATGGACTTATTATCCTGGAAGACGAAAGGTCACACCTTGTGACCTTTCGTCTTCCAGGATCAAAACTCTATTTAAACAATATTTTGGTCAAGTTACTTGTTCGTTGGTTATATATTCAAGTAACCTGACTAAAATAATGTTTAAATCGAGTTATCATCCTGGAAGACGAAAGGTCACACCTTGTGACCTTTCGTCTTCCAGGATCAAAACTCTATTTAAACAATATTTTAGTCAAGTTACTTGTTCATTGGTTATATATTCAAGTAACCTGACTAAAATAATGTTCAAATCTAGTTATCATCCTGGAATACGAAAGGTCACACCTTGTGACCTTTCGTCTTCCAGGATCAAAACTCTATTTAAACAATATTTTAGTCAAGTTACTTGTTCATTGGTTATATATTCAAGTAACCTGACTAAAATAATGTTCAAATGGAGTTATCATCCTGGATGACGAAAGGTCACACCTTGCGACCTTTCGTCTTCCAGGATCAAAACTCTATTTAAACAATATTTTAGTCAAGTTACTTGTTCATTGGTTATATATTCAAGTAACCTGACTAAAATAATGTTCAAATGGAGTTATCATCCTGGATGACGAAAGGTCACACCTTGTGACCTTTCGTCTTCCTGGATCAAAACTCTATTTAAACAATATTTTAGTCACGTTACTTGTTCATTGGTTATATATTCAAGTAACCTGACTAAAATAATGTTCAAATGGACTTATTATCCTGGAAGACGAAAGGTCACACCTTGTGACCTTTCGTCTTCCAGGATCAAAACTCTATTTAAACAATATTTTAGTCAAGTTACTTGTTCATTGGTTATATATTCAAGTAACCTGACTAAAATAATGTTCAAATGGAGTTATCATCCTGGAAGACGAAAGGTCACACCTTGTGACCTTTCGTCTTCCTGGATCAAAACTCTATTTAAACAATATTTTAGTCAAGTTACTTGTTCATTGGTTATATATTCAAGTAACCTGACTAAAATAATGTTCAAATGGAGTTATCATCCTGGAAGACGAAAGGTCACACCTTGTGACCTTTCGTCTTCCTGGATCAAAACTCTATTTAAACAATATTTTGGTCAAGTTACTTGTTCGTTGGTTATATATTCAAGTAACCTGACTAAAATAATGTTTAAATCGAGTTATCATCCTGGAAGACGAAAGGTCACACCTTGTGACCTTTCGTCTTCCAGGATCAAAACTCTATTTAAACAATATTTTAGTCAAGTTACTTGTTCATTGGTTATATATTCAAGTAACCTGACTAAAATAATGTTCAAATCTAGTTATCATCCTGGAATACGAAAGGTCACACCTTGTGACCTTTCGTCTTCCAGGATCAAAACTCTATTTAAAAAATATTTTAGTCAAGTTACTTGTTCGTTGGTTATATATTCAAGTAACCTGACTAAAATAATGTTCAAATCAAGTTATCATCCTGGAAGACGAAAGGTCACACCTTGTGACCTTTCGTCTTCCAGGATCAAAACTCTATTTAAACAATATTTTAGTCAAGTTACTTGTTCATTGGTTATATATTCAAGTAACCTGACTAAAATAATGTTCAAATGGAGTTATCATCCTGGAAGCCGAAAGGTCACACCTTGTGACCTTTCGTCTTCCTGGATCAAAACTCTATTTAAACAATATTTTAGTCAAGTTACTTGTTCATTGGTTATATATTCAAGTAACCTGACTAAAATAATGTTCAAATGGACTTATTATCATGCAAGACGAAAGGTCACACCTTGTGACCTTTCGTCTTCCAGGATCAAAACTCTATTTAAACAATATTTTAGTCAAGTTACTTGTTCATTGGTTATATATTCAAGTAACCTGACTAAAATAATGTTCAAATGGAGTTATCATCCTGGAAGACGAAAGGTCACACCTTGTGACCTTTCGTCTTCCTGGATCAAAACTCTATTTAAACAATATTTTAGTCAAGTTACTTGTTCATTGGTTATATATTCAAGTAACCTGACTAAAATAATGTTCAAATGGAGTTATCATCCGGGAAGACGAAAGGTCACACCTTGTGACCTTTCGTCTTCCAGGATCAAAACTCTATTTAAACAATATTTTTGTCAAGTTACTTGTTCATTGGTTATATATTCAAGTAACCTGACTAAAATAATGATCAAATGGAGTTATCATCCTGGAAGACGAAAGGTCACACCTTGTGACATTTCGTCTTCCAGGATCAAAACTCTATTTAAACAATATTTTAGTCAAGTTACTTGTTCATTGGTTATATATTCAAGTAACCTGACTAAAATAATGTTCAAATGGAGTTATCATCCTGGATGACGAAAGGTCACACCTTGTGACCTTTCGTCTTCCAGGATCAAAACTCTATTTGAATAGGATTTTAGTCAAGTTACTTGTTCATTGGTTATATATTCAAGTAACCTGACAAAAATAATGTTCAAATGGAGTTATCATCCCGGAAGACGAAAGGTCACACCTTGTGACCTTTCGTCTTCCAGAGGATCAAAACTCTATTTAAACAATATTTTGGTCAAGTTACTTGTTCGTTGGTTATATATTCAAGTAACCTGACTAAAATAATGTTCAAATCGAGTTATCATCCTGGAAGACGAAAGGTCACACCTTGTGACCTTTCGTATTCCAGGATCAAAACTCTATTTAAACAATATTTTAGTCAAGTTACTTGTTCATTGGTTATATATTCAAGTAACCTGACTAAAATAATGTTCAAATGGAGTTATCATCCTGGATGACGAAAGGTCACACCTTGTGACCTTTCGTCTTCCTGGATCAAAACTCTATTTAAACAATATTTTAGTCAAGTTACTTGTTCATTGGTTATATATTCAAGTAACCTGACTAAAATAATGTTCAAATGGACTTATTATCCTGGAAGACGAAAGGTCACACCTTGTGACCTTTCGTCTTCCAGGATCAAAACTCTATTTAAACAATATTTTAGTCAAGTTACTTGTTCATTGGTTATATATTCAAGTAACCTGACTAAAATAATGTTCAAATGGAGTTATCATCCTGGAAGACGAAAGGTCACACCTTGTGACCTTTCGTCTTCCTGGATCAAAACTCAATTTAAACAATATTTTTGTCAAGTTACTTGTTCATTGGTTATATATTCAAGTAACCTGACTAAAATAATGATCAAATGGAGTTATCATCCTGGAAGACGAAAGTTCACACCTTGTGACATTTCGTCTTCCAGGATCAAAACTCTATTTAAACAATATTTTAGTCAAGTTACTTGTTCATTGGTTATATATTCAAGTAACCTGACTAAAATAATGTTCAAATGGAGTTATCATCCTGGATGACGAAAGGTCACACCTTGTGACCTTTCGTCTTCCAGGATCAAAACTCTATTTGAATAGGATTTTAGTCAAGTTACTTGTTCATTGGTTATATATTCAAGTAACCTGACAAAAATAATGTTCAAATGGAGTTATCATCCTGGAAGACGAAAGGTCACACCTTGTGACCTTTCGTCTTCCAGGATCAAAACTCTATTTAAACAATATTTTGGTCAAGTTACTTGTTCGTTGGTTATATATTCAAGTAACCTGACTAAAATAATGTTCAAATCGAGTTATCATCCTGGAAGACGAAAGGTCACACCTTGTGACCTTTCGTCTTCCAGTATCAAAACTCTATTTAAACAATATTTTAGTCAAGTTACTTGTTCATTGGTTATATATTCAAGTAACCTGACTAAAATAATGTTCAAATGGAGTTATCATCCTGGATGACGAAAGGTCACACCTTGTGACCTTTCGTCTTCCTGGATCAAAACTCTATTTAAACAATATTTTAGTCACGTTACTTGTTCATTGGTTATATATTCAAGTAACCTGACTAAAATAATGTTCAAATGGACTTATTATCCTGGAAGACGAAAGGTCACACCTTGTGACCTTTCGTCTTCCAGGATCAAAACTCTATTTAAACAATATTTTAGTCAAGTTACTTGTTCATTGGTTATATATTCAAGTAACCTGACTAAAATAATGTTCAAATGGAGTTATCATCCTGGAAGACGAAAGGTCACACCTTGTGACCTTTCGTCTTCCTGGATCAAAACTCTATTTAAACAATATTTTAGTCAAGTTACTTGTTCATTGGTTATATATTCAAGTAACCTGACTAAAATAATGTTCAAATGGAGTTATCATCCTGGAAGACGAAAGGTCACACCTTGTGACCTTTCGTCTTCCTGGATCAAAACTCTATTTAAACAATATTTTAGTCAAGTTACTTGTTCATTGGTTATATATTCAAGTAACCTGACTAAAATAATGTTCAAATGGACTTATTATCCTGGAAGACGAAAGGTCACACCTTGTGACCTTTCGTCTTCCAGGATCAAAACTCTATTTAAACAATATTTTAGTCAAGTTACTTGTTCATTGGTTATATATTCAAGTAACCTGACAAAAATAATGTTCAAATGGAGTTATCATCCGGGAAGACGAAAGGTCACAACTTGTGACCTTTCGTCTTCCAGGATCAAAACTCTATTTAA
Organism: Medicago sativa; assembly: GCF_051527215.1. Lineage (NCBI taxonomy): Eukaryota > Viridiplantae > Streptophyta > Magnoliopsida > Fabales > Fabaceae > Medicago > Medicago sativa. The sequence continues at coordinate 39,715,749 of NC_140751.1, forward strand.
ACAATATTTTTGTCAAGTTACTTGTTCATTGGTTATATATTCAAGTAACCTGACTAAAATAATGATCAAATGGAGTTATCATCCTGGAAGACGAAAGGTCACACCTTGTGACATTTCGTCTTCCAGGATCAAAACTCTATTTAAGCAATATTTTGGTCAAGTTACTTGTTCGTTGGTTATATATTCAAGTAACCTGACTAAAATAATGTTCAAATCGAGTTATCATCCTGGAAGACGAAAGGTCACACCTTGTGACCTTTCGTCTTCCAGGATCAAAACTCTATTTAAACAATATTTTAGTCAAGTTACTTGTTCATTGGTTATATATTCAAGTAACCTGACTAAAATAATGTTCAAATGGAGTTATCATCCTGGATGACGAAAGGTCACACCTTGTGACCTTTCGTCTTCCTGGATCAAAACTCTATTTAAACAATATTTTAGTCAAGTTACTTGTTCATTGGTTATATATTCAAGTAACCTGACTAAAATAATGTTCAAATGGAGTTATCATCCGGGAAGACGAAAGGTCACAACTTGTGACCTTTCGTCTTCCAGGATCAAAACTCTATTTAAACAATATTTTTGTCAAGTTACTTGTTCATTGGTTATATATTCAAGTAACCTGACTAAAATAATGATCAAATGGAGTTATCATCCTGGAAGACGAAAGGTCACACCTTGTGACATTTCGTCTTCCAGGATCAAAACTCTATTTAAACAATATTTTGGTCAAGTTACTTGTTCGTTGGTTATATATTCAAGTAACCTGACTAAAATAATGTTCAAATCGAGTTATCATCCTGGAAGACGAAAGGTCACACCTTGTGACCTTTCGTCTTCCAGGATCAAAACTCTATTTAAACAATATTTTAGTCAAGTTACTTGTTCATTGGTTATATATTCAAGTAACCTGACTAAAATAATGTTCAAATGGAGTTATCATCCTGGATGACGAAAGGTCACACCTTGTGACCTTTCGTCTTCCTGGATCAAAACTCTATTTAAACAATATTTTAGTCAAGTTACTTGTTCATTGGTTATATATTCAAGTAACCTGACTAAAATAATGTTCAAATGGAGTTATCATCCTGGAAGACGAAAGTTCACACCTTGTGACCTTTCGTCTTCCTGGATCAAAACTCTATTTAAACAATATTTTAGTCAAGTTACTTGTTCATTGGTTATATATTCAAGTAACCTGACTAAAATAATGTTCAAATGGACTTATCATCCTGGAAGACGAAAGGTCACACCTTGTGACCTTTCGTCTTCCAGGATCAAAACTCTATTTAAACAATATTTTAGTCAAGTTACTTGTTCATTGGTTATATATTCAAGTAACCTGACAAAAATAATGTTCAAATGGAGTTATCATCCGGGAAGACGAAAGGTCACACCTTGTGACCTTTCGTCTTCCAGGATCAAAACTCTATTTAAACAATATTTTTGTCAAGTTACTTGTTCATTGGTTATATATTCAAGTAACCTGACTAAAATAATGATCAAATGGAGTTATCATCCTGGAAGACGAAAGGTCACACCTTGTGACATTTCGTCTTCCAGGATCAAAACTCTATTTAAACAATATTTTAGTCAAGTTACTTGTTCATTGGTTATATATTCAAGTAACCTGACTAAAATAATGTTCAAATCGAGTTATCATCCTGGAAGACGAAAGGTCACACCTTGTGACCTTTCGTCTTCCAGGATCAAAACTCTATTTGAACAAGATTTTAGTCAAGTTACTTGTTCATTGGTTATATATTCAAGTAACCTGACTAAAATAATGTTTAAATCGAGTTATCATCCTGGAAGACGAAAGGTCACACCTTGTGACCTTTCGTCTTCCAGGATCAAAACTCTATTTAAACAATATTTTAGTCAAGTTACTTGTTCATTGGTTATATATTCAAGTAACCTGACTAAAATAATGTTCAAATGTAGTTATCATCCTGGAATACGAAAGGTCACACCATGTGACCTTTCGTCTTCCAGGATCAAAACTCTATTTAAATAATATTTTAGTCAAGTTACTTGTTCATTGGTTATATATTCAAGTAACCTGACTAAAATAATGTTCAAATCGAGTTATCATCCTGGAAGACAAAAGGTCACACCTTGTGACCTTTCGTCTTCCAGGATCAAAACTCTATTTGAACAAGATTTTAGTCAAGTTACTTGTTCATTGGTTATATATTCAAGTAACCTGACAAAAATAATGTTCAAATGGAGTTATCATCCTGGAAGACGAAAGGTCACACCTTGTGACCTTTCGTCTTCCAGGATCAAAACTCTATTTAAACAATATTTTAGTCAAGTTACTTGTTCATTGGTTATATATTCAAGTAACCTGACTAAAATAATGTTCAAATCGAGTTATCATCCTGGAAGACATAAGGTCACACCTTGTGACCTTTCGTCTTCCAGGATCAAAACTCTATTTGAACAAGATTTTAGTCAAGTTACTTGTTCATTGGTTATATATTCAAGTAACCTGACAAAAATAATGTTCAAATGGAGTTATCATCCTGGAAGACGAAAGGTCACACCTTGTGACCTTTCGTCTTCCAGGATCAAAACTCTATTTAAACAATATTTTGGTCAAGTTACTTGTTCGTTGGTTATATATTCAAGTAACCTGACTAAAATAATGTTCAAATCGAGTTATCATCCTGGAAGACGAAAGGTCACACCTTGTGACCTTTCGTCTTCCAGTATCAAAACTCTATTTAAACAATATTTTTGTCAAGTTACTTGTTCATTGGTTATATATTCAAGTAACCTGACTAAAATAATGTTCAAATGGAGTTATCATCCTGGATGACGAAAGGTCACACCTTGTGACCTTTCGTCTTCCTGGATCAAAACTCTATTTAAACAATATTTTAGTCACGTTACTTGTTCATTGGTTATACATTCAAGTAACCTGACTAAAATAATGTTCAAATGGACTTATTATCCTGGAAGACGAAAGGTCACACCTTGTGACCTTTCGTCTTCCAGGATCAAAACTCTATTTAAACAATATTTTAGTCAAGTTACTTGTTCATTGGTTATATATTCAAGTAACCTGACTAAAATAATGTTCAAATGGAGTTATCATCCTGGAAGACGAAAGGTCACACCTTGTGACCTTTCGTCTTCCTGGATCAAAACTCTATTTAAACAATATTTTAGTCAAGTTACTTGTTCATTGGTTATATATTCAAGTAACCTGACTAAAATAATGTTCAAATGGAGTTATCATCCTGGAAGACGAAAGGTCACACCTTGTGACCTTTCGTCTTCCTGGATCAAAACTCTATTTAAACAATATTTTAGTCAAGTTACTTGTTCATTGGTTATATATTCAAGTAACCTGACTAAAATAATGTTCAAATGGACTTATTATCCTGGAAGACGAAAGGTCACACCTTGTGACCTTTCGTCTTCCAGGATCAAAACTCTATTTAAACAATATTTTAGTCAAGTTACTTGTTCATTGGTTATATATTCAAGTAACCTGACAAAAATAATGTTCAAATGGAGTTATCATCCGGGAAGACGAAAGGTCACAACTTGTGACCTTTCGTCTTCCAGGATCAAAACTCTATTTAAACAATATTTTTGTCAAGTTACTTGTTCATTGGTTATATATTCAAGTAACCTGACTAAAATAATGATCAAATGGAGTTATCATCCTGGAAGACGAAAGGTCACACCTTGTGACATTTCGTCTTCCAGGATCAAAACTCTATTTAAACAATATTTTGGTCAAGTTACTTGTTCGTTGGTTATATATTCAAGTAACCTGACTAAAATAATGTTCAAATCGAGTTATCATCCTGGAAGACGAAAGGTCACACCTTGTGACCTTTCGTCTTCCAGGATCAAAACTCTATTTAAACAATATTTTAGTCAAGTTACTTGTTCATTGGTTATATATTCAAGTAACCTGACAAAAATAATGTTCAAATGGAGTTATCATCCTGGATGACGAAAGGTCACACCTTGTGACCTTTCGTCTTCCTGGATCAAAACTCTATTTAAACAATATTTTAGTCAAGTTACTTGTTCATTGGTTATATATTCAAGTAACCTGACTAAAATAATGTTCAAATGGAGTTATCATCCTGGAAGACGAAAGGTCACACCTTGTGACCTTTCGTCTTCCTGGATCAAAACTCTATTTAAACAATATTTTAGTCAAGTTACTTGTTCATTGGTTATATATTCAAGTAACCTGACTAAAATAATGTTCAAATGGACTTATCATCCTGGAAGACGAAAGGTCACACCTTGTGACCTTTCGTCTTCCAGGATCAAAACTCTATTTAAACAATATTTTAGTCAAGTTACTTGTTCATTGGTTATATATTCAAGTAACCTGACAAAAATAATGTTCAAATGGAGTTATCATCCGGGAAGACGAAAGGTCACACCTTGTGACCTTTCGTCTTCCAGGATCAAAACTCTATTTAAACAATATTTTTGTCAAGTTACTTGTTCATTGGTTATATATTCAAGTAACCTGACTAAAATAATGATCAAATGGAGTTATCATCCTGGAAGACGAAAGGTCACACCTTGTGACATTTCGTCTTCCAGGATCAAAACTCTATTTAAACAATATTTTAGTCAAGTTACTTGTTCATTGGTTATATATTCAAGTAACCTGACTAAAATAATGTTCAAATCGAGTTATCATCCTGGAAGACGAAAGGTCACACCTTGTGACCTTTCGTCTTCCAGGATCAAAACTCTATTTGAACAAGATTTTAGTCAAGTTACTTGTTCATTGGTTATATATTCAAGTAACCTGACTAAAATAATGTTTAAATCGAGTTATCATCCTGGAAGACGAAAGGTCACACCTTGTGACCTTTCGTCTTCCAGGATCAAAACTCTATTTAAACAATATTTTAGTCAAGTTACTTGTTCATTGGTTATATATTCAAGTAACCTGACTAAAATAATGTTCAAATGTAGTTATCATCCTGGAATACGAAAGGTCACACCATGTGACCTTTCGTCTTCCAGGATCAAAACTCTATTTAAACAATATTTTAGTCAAGTTACTTGTTCATTGGTTATATATTCAAGTAACCTGACTAAAATAATGTTCAAATCGAGTTATCATCCTGGAAGACAAAAGGTCACACCTTGTGACCTTTCGTCTTCCAGGATCAAAACTCTATTTGAACAAGATTTTAGTCAAGTTACTTGTTCATTGGTTATATATTCAAGTAACCTGACAAAAATAATGTTCAAATGGAGTTATCATCCTGGAAGACGAAAGGTCACACCTTGTGACCTTTCGTCTTCCAGGATCAAAACTCTATTTAAACAATATTTTAGTCAAGTTACTTGTTCGTTGGTTATATATTCAAGTAACCTGACTAAAATAATGTTCAAATCTAGTTATCATCCTGGAAGACGAAAGGTCACACCTTGTGACCTTTCGTCTTCCAGGATCAAAACTCTATTTAAACAATATTTTAGTCAAGTTACTTGTTCATTGGTTATATATTCAAGTAACCTGACAAAAATAATGTTCAAATGGAGTTATCATCCTGGAAGACGAAAGGTCACACCTTGTGACCTTTCGTCTTCCAGGATCAAAACTCTATTTAAACAATATTTTAGTCAAGTTACTTGTTCGTTGGTTATATATTCAAGTAACCTGACTAAAATAATGTTCAAATGGACTTATTATCCTGCAAGACGAAAGGTCACACCTTGTGACCTTTCGTCTTCCAGGATCAAAACTCTATTTAAACAATATTTTAGTCAAGTTACTTGTTCATTGGTTATATATTCAAGTAACCTGACTAAAATAATGTTCAAATGGAGTTATCATCCTGGAAGACGAAAGGTCACACCTTGTGACCTTTCGTCTTCCTGGATCAAAACTCTATTTAAACAATATTTTAGTCAAGTTACTTGTTCATTGGTTATATATTCAAGTAACCTGACTAAAATAATGTTCAAATGGACTTATTATCCTGCAAGACGAAAGGTCACACCTTGTGACCTTTCGTCTTCCAGGATCAAAACTCTATTTAAACAATATTTTAGTCAAGTTACTTGTTCATTGGTTATATATTCAAGTAACCTGACTAAAATAATGTTCAAATGGAGTTATCACCCTGGAAGACGAAAGGTCACACCTTGTGACCTTTCGTCTTCCTGGATCAAAACTCTATTTAAACAATATTTTAGTCAAGTTACTTGTTCATTGGTTATATATTCAAGTAACCTGACTAAAATAATGTTCAAATGGACTTATTATCCTGGAAGACGAAAGGTCACACCTTGTGACCTTTCGTCTTCCAGGATCAAAACTCTATTTAAGCAATATTTTAGTCAAGTTACTTGTTCATTGGTTATATATTCAAGTAACCTGACAAAAATAATGTTCAAATGGAGTTATCATCCGGGAAGACGAAAGGTCACACCTTGTGACCTTTCATCTTCCAGGATCAAAACTCTATTTATACAATATTCTTGTCAAGTTACTTGTTCATTGGTTATATATTCAAGTAACCTGACTAAAATAATGATCAAATGGAGTTATCATCTTGGAAGACGAAAGGTCACACCTTGTGACCTTTCGTCTTCCAGGATCAAAACTCTATTTAAACAATATTTTAGTCAAGTTACTTGTTCATTGGTTATATATTCAAGTAACCTGACTAAAATAATGTTCAAATCGAGTTATCATCCTGGAAGATGAAAGGTCACACCATGTGACCTTTCGTCTTCCAGGATCAAAACTCTATTTAAACAATATTTTAGTCAAGTTACTTGTTCATTGGTTATATATTCAAGTAACCTGACTAAAATAATGTTTAAATCGAGTTATCATCCTGGAAGACGAAAGGTCACACCTTGTGACCTTTCGTCTTCCAGGATCAAAACTCTATTTGAACAAGATTTTAGTCAAGTTACTTGTTCATTGGTTATATATTCAAGTAACCTGACAAAAATAATGTTCAAATGGAGTTATCATCCTGGAATACGAAAGGTCACACCATGTGACCTTTCGTCTTCCAGGATCAAAACTCTATTTAAACAATATTTTAGTCAAGTTACTTGTTCGTTGGTTATATATTCAAGTAACCTGACTAAAATAATGTTCAAATCGAGTTATCATCCTGGAAGACGAAAGGTCACACCTTGTGACCTTTCGTCTTCCAGGATCAAAACTCTATTTAAACAATATTTTAGTCAAGTTACTTGTTCATTGGTTATATATTCAAGTAACCTGACTAAAATAATGTTCAAATGGAGTTATCATCCTGGAAGACGAAAGGTCACACCTTGTGACCTTTCGTCTTCCTGGATCAAAACTCTATTTAAACAATATTTTAGTCAAGTTACTTGTTCATTGGTTATATATTCAAGTAACCTGACTAAAATAATGTTCAAATGGAGTTATCACCCTGGAAGACGAAAGGTCACACCTTGTGACCTTTCGTCTTCCTGGATCAAAACTCTATTTAAACAATATTTTAGTCAAGTTACTTGTTCATTGGTTATATATTCAAGTAACCTGACTAAAATAATGTTCAAATGGACTTATTATCCTGGAAGACGAAAGGTCACACCTTGTGACCTTTCGTCTTCCAGGATCAAAACTCTATTTAAACAATATTTTAGTCAAGTTACTTGTTCATTGGTTATATATTCAAGTAACCTGACAAAAATAATGTTCAAATGGAGTTATCATCCGGGAAGACGAAAGGTCACACCTTGTGACCTTTCCTCTTCCAGGATCATAACTCTATTTAAACAATATTTTTGTCAAGTTACTTGTTCATTGGTTATATATTCAAGTAACCTGACTAAAATAATGATCAAATGGAGTTATCATCCTGGAAGACGAAAGGTCACACCTTGTGACATTTCGTCTTCCAGGATCAAAACTCTATTTAAACAATATTTTAGTCAAGTTACTTGTTCATTGGTTATATATTCAAGTAACCTGACTAAAATAATGTTCAAATCGAGTTATCATCCTGGAAGAGGAAAGGTCACACCTTGTGACCTTTCGTCTTCCAGGATCAAAACTCTATTTGAACAAGATTTTAGTCAAGTTACTTGTTCATTGGTTATATATTCAAGTAACCTGACTAAAATAATGTTTAAATCGAGTTATCATCCTGGAAGACGAAAGGTCACACCTTGTGACCTTTCGTCTTCCAGGATCAAAACTCTATTTAAACAATATTTTAGTCAAGTTACTTGTTCATTGGTTATATATTCAAGTAACCTGACTAAAATAATGTTCAAATCTAGTTATCATCCTGGAATAGGAAAGGTCACACCATGTGACCTTTCGTCTTCCAGGATCAAAACTCTATTTAAACAATATTTTAGTCAAGTTACTTGTTCATTGGTTATATATTCAAGTAACCTGACTAAAATAATGTTCAAATCGAGTTATCATCCTGGAAGACAAAAGGTCACACCTTGTGACCTTTTAGTCAAGTTACTTCTTCGTTGGTTATATATTCAAGTAACCTGACTAAAATAATGTTCAAATCGAGTTATCATCCTGGAAGATGAAAGGTCACACCATGTGACCTTTCGTCTTCCAGGATCAAAACTCTATTTAAACAATATTTTAGTCAAGTTACTTGTTCATTGGTTATATATTCAAGTAACCTGACTAAAATAATGTTTAAATCGAGTTATCATCCTGGAAGACGAAAGGTCACACCTTGTGACCTTTCGTCTTCCAGGATCAAAACTCTATTTGAACAAGATTTTAGTCAAGTTACTTGTTCATTGGTTATATATTCAAGTAACCTGACAAAAATAATGTTCAAATGGAGTTATCATCCTGGAATACGAAAGGTCACACCATGTGACCTTTCGTCTTCCAGGATCAAAACTCTATTTAAACAATATTTTAGTCAAGTTACTTGTTCGTTGGTTATATATTCAAGTAACCTGACTAAAATAATGTTCAAATCGAGTTATCATCCTGGAAGACGAAAGGTCACACCTTGTGACCTTTCGTCTTCCAGGATCAAAACTCTATTTAAACAATATTTTAGTCAAGTTACTTGTTCATTGGTTATATATTCAAGTAACCTGACTAAAATAATGTTCAAATGGAGTTATCATCCTGGAAGACGAAAGGTCACACCTTGTGACCTTTCGTCTTCCTGGATCAAAACTCTATTTAAACAATATTTTAGTCAAGTTACTTGTTCATTGGTTATATATTCAAGTAACCTGACTAAAATAATGTTCAAATGGAGTTATCACCCTGGAAGACGAAAGGTCACACCTTGTGACCTTTCGTCTTCCTGGATCAAAACTCTATTTAAACAATATTTTAGTCAAGTTACTTGTTCATTGGTTATATATTCAAGTAACCTGACTAAAATAATGTTCAAATGGACTTATTATCCTGGAAGACGAAAGGTCACACCTTGTGACCTTTCGTCTTCCAGGATCAAAACTCTATTTAAACAATATTTTAGTCAAGTTACTTGTTCATTGGTTATATATTCAAGTAACCTGACAAAAATAATGTTCAAATGGAGTTATCATCCGGGAAGACGAAAGGTCACACCTTGTGACCTTTCCTCTTCCAGGATCATAACTCTATTTAAACAATATTTTTGTCAAGTTACTTGTTCATTGGTTATATATTCAAGTAACCTGACTAAAATAATGATCAAATGGAGTTATCATCCTGGAAGACGAAAGGTCACACCTTGTGACATTTCGTCTTCCAGGATCAAAACTCTATTTAAACAATATTTTAGTCAAGTTACTTGTTCATTGGTTATATATTCAAGTAACCTGACTAAAATAATGTTCAAATCGAGTTATCATCCTGGAAGATGAAAGGTCACACCTTGTGACCTTTCGTCTTCCAGGATCAAAACTCTATTTGAACAAGATTTTAGTCAAGTTACTTGTTCATTGGTTATATATTCAAGTAACCTGACTAAAATAATGTTTAAATCGAGTTATCATCCTGGAAGACGAAAGGTCACACCTTGTGACCTTTCGTCTTCCAGGATCAAAACTCTATTTAAACAATATTTTAGTCAAGTTACTTGTTCATTGGTTATATATTCAAGTAACCTGACTAAAATAATGTTCAAATCTAGTTATCATCCTGGAATAGGAAAGGTCACACCATGTGACCTTTCGTCTTCCAGGATCAAAACTCTATTTAAACAATATTTTAGTCAAGTTACTTGTTCATTGGTTATATATTCAAGTAACCTGACTAAAATAATGTTCAAATCGAGTTATCATCCTGGAAGACAAAAGGTCACACCTTGTGACCTTTTAGTCAAGTTACTTCTTCGTTGGTTATATATTCAAGTAACCTGACTAAAATAATGTTCAAATCGAGTTATCATCCTGGAAGACGAAAGGTCACACCTTGTGACCTTTCGTCTTCCAGGATCAAAACTCTATTTAAACAATATTTTAGTCAAGTTACTTCTTCGTTGGTTATATATTCAAGTAACCTGACTAAAATAATGTTCAAATGGACTTATCATCCTGGAAGACGAAAGGTCACACCTTGTGACCTTTCGTCTTCCTGGATCAAAACTCTATTTAAACAATATTTTAGTCAAGTTACTTGTTCATTGGTTATATATTCAAGTAACCTGACTAAAATAATGTTCAAATGGAGTTATCATCCTGGAAGACGAAAGGTCACACCTTGTGACCTTTCGTCTTCCAAGATCAAAACACTATTTAAACAATATTTTAGTCAAGTTACTTGTTCATTGGTTATATATTCAAGTAACCTGACAAAAATAATGTTCAAATGGAGTTATCATCCTGGAAGACGAAAGGTCAAACCTTGTGACCTTTCGTCTTCCAGGATCAAAACTCTATTTAAACAATATTTTTGTCAAGTTACTTGTTCATTGGTTATATATTCAAGTATCCTGACTAAAATTATGATCAAATGGAGTTATCATCCTGGAAGACGAAAGGTCACACCTTGTGACATTTCGTCTTCCAGGATCAAAACTCTATTTAAACAATATTTTAGTCAAGTTACTTGTTCATTGGTTATATATTCAAGTAACCTGACTAAAATAATGTTCAAATGGACTTATTATCCTGGAAGACGAAAGGTCACACCTTGTGACATTTCGTCTTCCAGGATCAAAACTCTATTTAAACAATATTTTAGTCAAGTTACTTGTTCATTGGTTATATATTCAAGTAACCTGACTAAAATAATGTTCAAATGGACTTATTATCCTGGAAGACGAAAGGTCACACCTTGTGACCTTTCGTCTTCCAGGATCAAAACTCTATTTAAACAATATTTTAGTCAAGTTACTTGTTCGTTGGTTATATATTCAAGTAACCTGACTAAAATAATGTTCAAATCGAGTTATCATCCTGGAAGACGAAAGGTCACACCTTGTGACCTTTCGTCTTCCAGGATCAAAACTCTATTTAAACAATATTTTAGTCAAGTTACTTGTTCATTGGTTATATATTCAAGTAACCTGACTAAAATAATGTTCAAATGGAGTTATCATCCTGGAAGACGAAAGGTCACACCTTGTGACCTTTCGTCTTCCTGGATCAAAACTCTATTTAAACAATATTTTAGTCAAGTTACTTGTTCATTGGTTATATATTCAAGTAACCTGACTAAAATAATGTTTAAATCGAGTTATCATCCTGGAAGACGAAAGGTCACACCTTGTGACCTTTCGTCTTCCAGGATCAAAACTCTATTTAAACAATATTTTAGTCAAGTTACTTGTTCATTGGTTATATATTCAAGTAACCTGACTAAAATAATGTTCAAATCTAGTTATCATCCTGGAATAGGAAAGGTCACACCATGTGACCTTTCGTCTTCCAGGATCAAAACTCTATTTAAACAATATTTTAGTCAAGTTACTTGTTCATTGGTTATATATTCAAGTAACCTGACTAAAATAATGTTCAAATCGAGTTATCATCCTGGAAGACAAAAGGTCACACCTTGTGACCTTTTAGTCAAGTTACTTCTTCGTTGGTTATATATTCAAGTAACCTGACTAAAATAATGTTCAAATCGAGTTATCATCCTGGAAGACGAAAGGTCACACCTTGTGACCTTTCGTCTTCCAGGATCAAAACTCTATTTAAACAATATTTTAGTCAAGTTACTTCTTCGTTGGTTATATATTCAAGTAACCTGACTAAAATAATGTTCAAATGGACTTATCATCCTGGAAGACGAAAGGTCACACCTTGTGACCTTTCGTCTTCCTGGATCAAAACTCTATTTAAACAATATTTTAGTCAAGTTACTTGTTCATTGGTTATATATTCAAGTAACCTGACTAAAATAATGTTCAAATGGAGTTATCATCCTGGAAGACGAAAGGTCACACCTTGTGACCTTTCGTCTTCCAAGATCAAAACACTATTTAAACAATATTTTAGTCAAGTTACTTGTTCATTGGTTATATATTCAAGTAACCTGACAAAAATAATGTTCAAATGGAGTTATCATCCTGGAAGACGAAAGGTCAAACCTTGTGACCTTTCGTCTTCCAGGATCAAAACTCTATTTAAACAATATTTTTGTCAAGTTACTTGTTCATTGGTTATATATTCAAGTATCCTGACTAAAATTATGATCAAATGGAGTTATCATCCTGGAAGACGAAAGGTCACACCTTGTGACATTTCGTCTTCCAGGATCAAAACTCTATTTAAACAATATTTTAGTCAAGTTACTTGTTCATTGGTTATATATTCAAGTAACCTGACTAAAATAATGTTCAAATGGACTTATTATCCTGGAAGACGAAAGGTCACACCTTGTGACATTTCGTCTTCCAGGATCAAAACTCTATTTAAACAATATTTTAGTCAAGTTACTTGTTCATTGGTTATATATTCAAGTAACCTGACTAAAATAATGTTCAAATGGACTTATTATCCTGGAAGACGAAAGGTCACACCTTGTGACCTTTCGTCTTCCAGGATCAAAACTCTATTTAAACAATATTTTAGTCAAGTTACTTGTTCGTTGGTTATATATTCAAGTAACCTGACTAAAATAATGTTCAAATCGAGTTATCATCCTGGAAGACGAAAGGTCACACCTTGTGACCTTTCGTCTTCCAGGATCAAAACTCTATTTAAACAATATTTTAGTCAAGTTACTTGTTCATTGGTTATATATTCAAGTAACCTGACTAAAATAATGTTCAAATGGAGTTATCATCCTGGAAGACGAAAGGTCACACCTTGTGACCTTTCGTCTTCCTGGATCAAAACTCTATTTAAACAATATTTTAGTCAAGTTACTTGTTCATTGGTTATATATTCAAGTAACCTGACTAAAATAATGTTCAAATGGAGTTATCACCCTGGAAGACGAAAGGTCACACCTTGTGACCTTTCGTCTTCCTGGATCAAAACTCTATTTAAACAATATTTTAGTCAAGTTACTTGTTCATTGGTTATATATTCAAGTAACCTGACTAAAATAATGTTCAAATGGACTTATTATCCTGGAAGACGAAAGGTCACACCTTGTGACCTTTCGTCTTCCAGGATCAAAACTCTATTTAAACAATATTTTAGTCAAGTTACTTGTTCATTGGTTATATATTCAAGTAACCTGACAAAAATAATGTTCAAATGGAGTTATCATCCGGGAAGACGAAAGGTCACACCTTGTGACCTTTCCTCTTCCAGGATCATAACTCTATTTAAACAATATTTTTGTCAAGTTACTTGTTCATTGGTTATATATTCAAGTAACCTGACTAAAATAATGATCAAATGGAGTTATCATCCTGGAAGACGAAAGGTCACACCTTGTGACATTTCGTCTTCCAGGATCAAAACTCTATTTAAACAATATTTTAGTCAAGTTACTTGTTCATTGGTTATATATTCAAGTAACCTGACTAAAATAATGTTCAAATCGAGTTATCATCCTGGAAGATGAAAGGTCACACCTTGTGACCTTTCGTCTTCCAGGATCAAAACTCTATTTGAACAAGATTTTAGTCAAGTTACTTGTTCATTGGTTATATATTCAAGTAACCTGACTAAAATAATGTTTAAATCGAGTTATCATCCTGGAAGACGAAAGGTCACACCTTGTGACCTTTCGTCTTCCAGGATCAAAACTCTATTTAAACAATATTTTAGTCAAGTTACTTGTTCATTGGTTATATATTCAAGTAACCTGACTAAAATAATGTTCAAATCTAGTTATCATCCTGGAATAGGAAAGGTCACACCATGTGACCTTTCGTCTTCCAGGATCAAAACTCTATTTAAACAATATTTTAGTCAAGTTACTTGTTCATTGGTTATATATTCAAGTAACCTGACTAAAATAATGTTCAAATCGAGTTATCATCCTGGAAGACAAAAGGTCACACCTTGTGACCTTTTAGTCAAGTTACTTCTTCGTTGGTTATATATTCAAGTAACCTGACTAAAATAATGTTCAAATCGAGTTATCATCCTGGAAGACGAAAGGTCACACCTTGTGACCTTTCGTCTTCCAGGATCAAAACTCTATTTAAACAATATTTTAGTCAAGTTACTTCTTCGTTGGTTATATATTCAAGTAACCTGACTAAAATAATGTTCAAATGGACTTATCATCCTGGAAGACGAAAGGTCACACCTTGTGACCTTTCGTCTTCCTGGATCAAAACTCTATTTAAACAATATTTTAGTCAAGTTACTTGTTCATTGGTTATATATTCAAGTAACCTGACTAAAATAATGTTCAAATGGAGTTATCATCCTGGAAGACGAAAGGTCACACCTTGTGACCTTTCGTCTTCCAAGATCAAAACACTATTTAAACAATATTTTAGTCAAGTTACTTGTTCATTGGTTATATATTCAAGTAACCTGACAAAAATAATGTTCAAATGGAGTTATCATCCTGGAAGACGAAAGGTCAAACCTTGTGACCTTTCGTCTTCTAGGATCAAAACTCTATTTAAACAATATTTTTGTCAAGTTACTTGTTCATTGGTTATATATTCAAGTATCCTGACTAAAATTATGATCAAATGGAGTTATCATCCTGGAAGACGAAAGGTCACACCTTGTGACATTTCGTCTTCCAGGATCAAAACTCTATTTAAACAATATTTTAGTCAAGTTACTTGTTCGTTGGTTATATATTCAAGTAACCTGACTAAAATAATGTTCAAATCGAGTTATCATCCTGGAAGACGAAAGGTCACACCTTGTGACCTTTCGTCTTCCAGGATCAAAACTCTATTTAAACAATATTTTAGTCAAGTTACTTGTTCATTGGTTATATATTCAAGTAACCTGACTAAAATAATGTTCAAATGGAGTTATCATCCTGGAAGACGAAAGGTCACACCTTGTGACCTTTCGTCTTCCTGGATCAAAACTCTATTTAAACAATATTTTAGTCAAGTTACTTGTTCATTGGTTATATATTCAAGTAACCTGACTAAAATAATGTTCAAATGGAGTTATCACCCTGGAAGACGAAAGGTCACACCTTGTGACCTTTCGTCTTCCTGGATCAAAACTCTATTTAAACAATATTTTAGTCAAGTTACTTGTTCATTGGTTATATATTCAAGTAACCTGACTAAAATAATGTTCAAATGGACTTATTATCCTGGAAGACGAAAGGTCACACCTTGTGACCTTTCGTCTTCCAGGATCAAAACTCTATTTAAACAATATTTTAGTCAAGTTACTTGTTCATTGGTTATATATTCAAGTAACCTGACAAAAATAATGTTCAAATGGAGTTATCATCCGGGAAGACGAAAGGTCACACCTTGTGACCTTTCCTCTTCCAGGATCATAACTCTATTTAAACAATATTTTTGTCAAGTTACTTGTTCATTGGTTATATATTCAAGTAACCTGACTAAAATAATGATCAAATGGAGTTATCATCCTGGAAGACGAAAGGTCACACCTTGTGACATTTTGTCTTCCAGGATCAAAACTCTATTTAAACAATATTTTAGTCAAGTTACTTGTTCATTGGTTATATATTCAAGTAACCTGACTAAAATAATGTTCAAATCGAGTTATCATCCTGGAAGATGAAAGGTCACACCTTGTGACCTTTCGTCTTCCAGGATCAAAACTCTATTTGAACAAGATTTTAGTCAAGTTACTTGTTCATTGGTTATATATTCAAGTAACCTGACTAAAATAATGTTTAAATCGAGTTATCATCCTGGAAGACGAAAGGTCACACCTTGTGACCTTTCGTCTTCCAGGATCAAAACTCTATTTAAACAATATTTTAGTCAAGTTACTTGTTCATTGGTTATATATTCAAGTAACCTGACTAAAATAATGTTCAAATCTAGTTATCATCCTGGAATAGGAAAGGTCACACCATGTGACCTTTCGTCTTCCAGGATCAAAACTCTATTTAAACAATATTTTAGTCAAGTTACTTGTTCATTGGTTATATATTCAAGTAACCTGACTAAAATAATGTTCAAATCGAGTTATCATCCTGGAAGACAAAAGGTCACACCTTGTGACCTTTTAGTCAAGTTACTTCTTCGTTGGTTATATATTCAAGTAACCTGACTAAAATAATGTTCAAATCGAGTTATCATCCTGGAAGACGAAAGGTCACACCTTGTGACCTTTCGTCTTCCAGGATCAAAACTCTATTTAAACAATATTTTAGTCAAGTTACTTCTTCGTTGGTTATATATTCAAGTAACCTGACTAAAATAATGTTCAAATGGACTTATCATCCTGGAAGACGAAAGGTCACACCTTGTGACCTTTCGTCTTCCTGGATCAAAACTCTATTTAAACAATATTTTAGTCAAGTTACTTGTTCATTGGTTATATATTCAAGTAACCTGACTAAAATAATGTTCAAATGGAGTTATCATCCTGGAAGACGAAAGGTCACACCTTGTGACCTTTCGTCTTCCAAGATCAAAACACTATTTAAACAATATTTTAGTCAAGTTACTTGTTCATTGGTTATATATTCAAGTAACCTGACAAAAATAATGTTCAAATGGAGTTATCATCCTGGAAGACGAAAGGTCAAACCTTGTGACCTTTCGTCTTCCAGGATCAAAACTCTATTTAAACAATATTTTTGTCAAGTTACTTGTTCATTGGTTATATATTCAAGTATCCTGACTAAAATTATGATCAAATGGAGTTATCATCCTGGAAGACGAAAGGTCACACCTTGTGACATTTCGTCTTCCAGGATCAAAACTCTATTTAAACAATATTTTAGTCAAGTTACTTGTTCATTGGTTATATATTCAAGTAACCTGACTAAAATAATGTTCAAATGGACTTATTATCCTGGAAGACGAAAGGTCACACATTGTGACCTTTCGTCTTCCAGGATCAAAACTCTATTTCAAAAATATTTTAGTCAAGTTACTTGTTCATTGGTTATATATTCAAGTAACCTGACTAAAATAATGTTCAAATGGACTTATTATCCTGGAAGACGAAAGGTCACACCTTGTGACCTTTCGTCTTCCAGGATCAAAACTCTATTTTAACAATATTTTAGTCAAGTTACTTGTTCATTGGTGATATATTCAAGTAACCTGACTAAAATAATGTTCAAATGGAGTTATCATCCTGGAAGACGAAAGGTCACACCTTGTGACCTTTCGTCTTCCAGGATCAAAACTCTATTTCAACAATATTTTAGTCAAGTTACTTGTTCATTGGTTATATATTCAAGTAACCTGACTAAAATAATGTTCAAATGGAGTTATCATCCTGGAAGACGAAAGGTCACACCTTGTGACCTTTCGTCTTCCAGGATCAAAACTCTATTTCAACAATATTTTAGTCAAGTTACTTGTTCATTGGTTATATATTCAAGTAACCTGACTAAAATAATGTTCAAATGGACTTATTATCCTGGAAGACGAAAGGTCACACCTTGCGACATTTCGTCTTCCAGGATCAAAACTCTATTTAAACAATATTTTAGTCAAGTTACTTGTTCATTGGTTATATATTCAAGTAACCTGACTAAAATAATGTTCAAATGGAGTTATCATCCTGGAAGACGAAAGGTCAAACCTTGTGACCTTTCGTCTTCCTGGATCAAAACTCTATTTAAACAATATTTTAGTCAAGTTACTTGTTCATTGGTTATATATTCAAGTAACCTGACTAAAATAATGTTCAAATGGACTTATTATCCTGGAAGACGAAAGGTCACACCTTGCGACCTTTCGTCTTCCAGGATCAAAACTCTATTTAAACAATATTTTAGTCAAGTTACTTGTTCATTGGTTATATATTCAAGTAACCTGCCTAAAATAATGTTCAAATGGAGTTATCATCCTGGAAGACGAAAGGTCACACCTTGTGACCTTTCGTCTTCCAGGATCAAAACTCTATTTAAACAATATTTTAGTCAAGTTACTTGTTCATTGGTTATATATTCAAGTAACCTGACTAAAATAATGTTCAAATGGAGTTATCATCCTGGAAGACGAAAGGTCACACCTTGTGACCTTTCGTCTTCCAGGATCAAAACTCTATTTAAACAATATTTTAGTCAAGTTACTTGTTCATTGGTTATATATTCAAGTAATCTGACTAAAATAATGTTCAAATCGAGTTATCATCCTGGAAGACGAAAGGTCACACCTTGTGACCTTTCGTCTTCCAGGATCAAAACTCTATTTAAACAATATTTTAGTCAAGTTACTTGTTCATTGGTTATATATTCAAGTAACCTGACAAAAATAATGTTCAAATGGAGTTATCATCCTGGAAGACGAAAGGTCACACCTTGTGACCTTTCGTCTTCCAGGATCAAAACTCTATTTAAACAATATTTTTGTCAAGTTACTTGTTCATTGGTTATATATTCAAGTAACCTGACAAAAATAATGTTCAAATGGAGTTATCATCCTGGAAGACGAAAGGTCAAACCTTGTGACCTTTCGTCTTCCAGGATCAAAACTCTATTTAAACAATATTTTTGTCAAGTTACTTGTTCATTGGTTATATATTCAAGTAACCTGACAAAAATAATGTTCAAATGGAGTTATCATCCTGGAAGACGAAAGGTCAAACCTTGTGACCTTTCGTCTTCCAGGATCAAAACTCTATTTAAACAATATTTTTGTCAAGTTACTTGTTCATTGGTTATATATTCAAGTATCCTGACTAAAATTATGATCAAATGGAGTTATCATCCTGGAAGACGAAAGGTCACACCTTGTGACATTTCGTCTTCCAGGATCAAAACTCTATTTAAACAATATTTTAGTCAAGTTACTTGTTCATTGGTTATATATTCAAGTAACCTGACTAAAATAATGTTCAAATGGACTTATTATCCTGGAAGACGAAAGGTCACACCTTGTGACCTTTCGTCTTCCAGGATCAAAACTCTATTTCAACAATATTTTAGTCAAGTTACTTGTTCATTGGTTATATATTCAAGTAACCTGACTAAAATAATGTTCAAATGGAGTTATCATCCAGGAAGACGAAATGTCACACCTTGTGACATTTCGTCTTCCAGGATCAAAACTCTATTTAAACAATATTTTAGTCAAGTTACTTGTTCATTGGTTATATATTCAAGTAACCTGACTAAAATAATGTTCAAATGGAGTTATCATCCTGGAAGACGAAAGGTCAAACCTTGTGACCTTTCGTCTTCCTGGATCAAAACTCTATTTAAACAATATTTTAGTCAAGTTACTTGTTCATTGGTTATATATTCAAGTAACCTGACTAAAATAATGTTCAAATGGACTTATTATCCTGGAAGACGAAAGGTCACACCTTGTGACCTTTCGTCTTCCAGGATCAAAACTCTATTTAAACAATATTTTAGTCAAGTTACTTGTTCATTGGTTATATATTCAAGTAACCTGCCTAAAATAATGTTCAAATGGAGTTATCATCCTGGAAGACGAAAGGTCACACCTTGTGACCTTTCGTCTTCCAGGATCAAAACTCTATTTAAACAATATTTTAGTCAAGTTACTTGTTCATTGGTTATATATTCAAGTAACCTGACTAAAATAATGTTCAAATGGAGTTATCATCCTGGAAGACGAAAGGTCACACCTTGTGACCTTTCGTCTTCCAGGATCAAAACTCTATTTAAACAATATTTTAGTCAAGTTACTTTTTCATTGGTTATATATTCAAGTAATCTGACTAAAATAATGTTCAAATCGAGTTATCATCCTGGAAGACGAAAGGTCACACCTTGTGACCTTTCGTCTTCCAGGATCAA
This sequence comes from Medicago sativa, assembly GCF_051527215.1. Taxonomy (NCBI): domain Eukaryota; kingdom Viridiplantae; phylum Streptophyta; class Magnoliopsida; order Fabales; family Fabaceae; genus Medicago; species Medicago sativa. The sequence continues at coordinate 39,736,000 of NC_140751.1, forward strand.
AACTCTATTTAAACAATATTTTAGTCAAGTTACTTGTTCATTGGTTATATATTCAAGTAACCTGACAAAAATAATGTTCAAATGGAGTTATCATCCTGGAAGACGAAAGGTCACACCTTGTGACCTTTCGTCTTCCAGGATCAAAACTCTATTTAAACAATATTTTTGTCAAGTTACTTGTTCATTGGTTATATATTCAAGTAACCTGACAAAAATAATGTTCAAATGGAGTTATCATCCTGGAAGACGAAAGGTCAAACCTTGTGACCTTTCGTCTTCCAGGATCAAAACTCTATTTAAACAATATTTTTGTCAAGTTACATGTTCATTGGTTATATATTCAAGTATCCTGACTAAAATTATGATCAAATGGAGTTATCATCCTGGAAGACGAAAGGTCACACCTTGTGACATTTCGTCTTCCAGGATCAAAACTCTATTTAAACAATATTTTAGTCAAGTTACTTGTTCATTGGTTATATATTCAAGTAACCTGACTAAAATAATGTTCAAATGGACTTATTATCCTGGAAGACGAAAGGTCACACCTTGTGACCTTTCGTCTTCCAGGATCAAAACTCTATTTTAACAATATTTTAGTCAAGTTACTTGTTCATTGGTTATATATTCAAGTAACCTGACTAAAATAATGTTCAAATGGAGTTATCATCCTGGAAGACGAAAGGACACACCTTGTGACCTTTCGTCTTCCAGGATCAAAACTCTATTTCAACAATATTTTAGTCAAGTTACTTGTTCATTGGTTATATATTCAAGTAACCTGACTAAAATAATGTTCAAATGGACTTATTATCCTGGAAGACGAAAGGTCACACCTTGTGACATTTCGTCTTCCAGGATCAAAACTCTATTTAAACAATATTTTAGTCAAGTTACTTGTTCATTGGTTATATATTCAAGTAACCTGACTAAAATAATGTTCAAATGGAGTTATCATCCTGGAAGACGAAAGGTCACACCTTGTGACCTTTCGTCTTCCTGGATCAAAACTCTATTTAAACAATATTTTAGTCAAGTTACTTGTTCATTGGTTATATATTCAAGTAACCTGACTAAAATAATGTTCAAATGGACTTATTATCCTGGAAGACGAAAGGTCACACCTTGTGACCTTTCGTCTTCCAGGATCAAAACTCTATTTAAACAATATTTTAGTCAAGTTACTTGTTCATTGGTTATATATTCAAGTAACCTGCCTAAAATAATGTTCAAATGGAGTTATCATCCTGGAAGACGAAAGGTCACACCTTGTGACCTTTCGTCTTCCAGGATCAAAACTCTATTTAAACAATATTTTAGTCAAGTTACTTGTTCATTGGTTATATATTCAAGTAACCTGACTAAAATAATGTTCAAATGGAGTTATCATCCTGGAAGACGAAAGGTCACACCTTGTGACCTTTCGTCTTCCAGGATCAAAACTCTATTTAAACAATATTTTAGTCAAGTTACTTTTTCATTGGTTATATATTCAAGTAATCTGACTAAAATAATGTTCAAATCGAGTTATCATCCTGGAAGACGAAAGGTCACACCTCGTGACCTTTCGTCTTCCAGGATCAAAACTCTATTTAAACAATATTTTAGTCAAGTTACTTGTTCATTGGTTATATATTCAAGTAACCTGACAAAAATAATGTTCAAATGGAGTTATCATCCTGGAAGACGAAAGGTCACACCTTGTGACCTTTCGTCTTCCAGGATCAAAACTCTATTTAAACAATATTTTTGTCAAGTTACTTGTTCATTGGTTATATATTCAAGTAACCTGACAAAAATAATGTTCAAATGGAGTTATCATCCTGGAAGACGAAAGGTCAAACCTTGTGACCTTTCGTCTTCCAGGATCAAAACTCTATTTAAACAATATTTTTGTCAAGTTACATGTTCATTGGTTATATATTCAAGTATCCTGACTAAAATTATGATCAAATGGAGTTATCATCCTGGAAGACGAAAGGTCACACCTTGTGACATTTCGTCTTCCAGGATCAAAACTCTATTTAAACAATATTTTAGTCAAGTTACTTGTTCATTGGTTATATATTCAAGTAACCTGACTAAAATAATGTTCAAATGGACTTATTATCCTGGAAGACGAAAGGTCACACCTTGTGACCTTTCGTCTTCCAGGATCAAAACTCTATTTTAACAATATTTTAGTCAAGTTACTTGTTCATTGGTTATATATTCAAGTAACCTGACTAAAATAATGTTCAAATGGAGTTATCATCCTGGAAGACGAAAGGACACACCTTGTGACCTTTCGTCTTCCAGGATCAAAACTCTATTTCAACAATATTTTAGTCAAGTTACTTGTTCATTGGTTATATATTCAAGTAACCTGACTAAAATAATGTTCAAATGGACTTATTATCCTGGAAGACGAAAGGTCACACCTTGTGACATTTCGTCTTCCAGGATCAAAACTCTATTTAAACAATATTTTAGTCAAGTTACTTGTTCATTGGTTATATATTCAAGTAACCTGACTAAAATAATGTTCAAATGGAGTTATCATCCTGGAAGACGAAAGGTCACACCTTGTGACCTTTCGTCTTCCTGGATCAAAACTCTATTTAAACAATATTTTAGTCAAGTTACTTGTTCATTGGTTATATATTCAAGTAACCTGACTAAAATAATGTTCAAATGGACTTATTATCCTGGAAGACGAAAGGTCACACCTTGTGACCTTTCGTCTTCCAGGATCAAAACTCTATTTAAACAATATTTTAGTCAAGTTACTTGTTCATTGGTTATATATTCAAGTAACCTGCCTAAAATAATGTTCAAATGGAGTTATCATCCTGGAAGACGAAAGGTCACACCTTGTGACCTTTCGTCTTCCAGGATCAAAACTCTATTTAAACAATATTTTAGTCAGGTTACTTGTTCATTGGTTATATATTCAAGTAACCTGACTAAAATAATGTTCAAATGGAGTTATCATCCTGGAAGACGAAAGGTCACACCTTGTGACCTTTCGTCTTCCAGGATCAAAACTCTATTTAAACAAGATTTTAGTCAGGTTACTTCTTCATTGGTTATATATTCAAGTAACCTGACTAAAATAATGTTCAAATGGAGTTATCATCATGGAAGACGAAAGGTCACACCTTGTGACCTTTCGTCTTCCAGGATCAAAACTCTATTTAAACAATATTTTAGTTAAGTTACTTGTTCATTGGTTATATATTCAAGTAACCTGACTAAAATAATTTTCAAATTGAGTTATCATCCTGGAAGACGAAAGGTCACACCTTGTGACCTTTCGTCTTCCAGGATCAAAACTCTATTTAAACAATATTTTTGTCATGTTACTTGTTCATTGGTTATATATTCAAGTAACCTGACAAAAATAATGTTCAAATGGAGTTATCATCCTGGAAGACGAAAGGTCAAACCTTGTGACCTTTCGTCTTCCAGGATCAAAACTCTATTTAAACAATATTTTTGTCAAGTTACTTGTTCATTGGTTATATATTCAAGTATCCTGACTAAAATTATGATCAAATGGAGTTATCATCCTGGAAGACGAAAGGTCACACCTTGTGACATTTCGTCTTCCAGGATCAAAACTCTATTTAAACAATATTTTAGTCAAGTTACTTGTTCATTGGTTATATATTCAAGTAACCTGACTAAAATAATGTTCAAATGGACTTATTATCCTGGAAGACGAAAGGTCACACCTTGTGACCTTTCGTCTTCCAGGATCAAAACTCTATTTTAACAATATTTTAGTCAAGTTACTTGTTCATTGGTTATATATTCAAGTAACCTGACTAAAATAATGTTCAAATGGAGTTATCATCCTGGAAGACGAAAGGACACACCTTGTGACCTTTCGTCTTCCAGGATCAAAACTCTATTTCAACAATATTTTAGTCAAGTTACTTGTTCATTGGTTATATATTCAAGTAACCTGACTAAAATAATGTTCAAATGGACTTATTATCCTGGAAGACGAAAGGTCACACCTTGTGACATTTCGTCTTCCAGGATCAAAACTCTATTTAAACAATATTTTAGTCAAGTTACTTGTTCATTGGTTATATATTCAAGTAACCTGACTAAAATAATGTTCAAATGGAGTTATCATCCTGGAAGACGAAAGGTCACACCTTGTGACCTTTCGTCTTCCTGGATCAAAACTCTATTTAAACAATATTTTAGTCAAGTTACTTGTTCATTGGTTATATATTCAAGTAACCTGACTAAAATAATGTTCAAATGGACTTATTATCCTGGAAGACGAAAGGTCACACCTTGTGACCTTTCGTCTTCCAGGATCAAAACTCTATTTAAACAATATTTTTGTCAAGTTACTTGTTCATTGGTTATATATTCAAGTAACCTGCCTAAAATAATGTTCAAATGGAGTTATCATCCTGGAAGACGAAAGGTCACACCTTGTGACCTTTCGTCTTCCAGGATCAAAACTCTATTTAAACAATATTTTAGTCAGGTTACTTGTTCATTGGTTATATATTCAAGTAACCTGACTAAAATAATGTTCAAATGGAGTTATCATCCTGGAAGACGAAAGGTCACACCTTGTGACCTTTCGTCTTCCAGGATCAAAACTCTATTTAAACAAGATTTTAGTCAGGTTACTTGTTCATTGGTTATATATTCAAGTAACCTGACTAAAATAATGTTCAAATGGAGTTATCATCCTGGAAGACGAAAGGTCACACCTTGTGACCTTTCGTCTTCCAGGATCAAAACTCTATTTAAACAAGATTTTAGTCAGGTTACTTCTTCATTGGTTATATATTCAAGTAACCTGACTAAAATAATGTTCAAATGGAGTTATCATCATGGAAGACGAAAGGTCACACCTTGTGACCTTTCGTCTTCCAGGATCAAAACTCTATTTAAACAATATTTTAGTTAAGTTACTTGTTCATTGGTTATATATTCAAGTAACCTGACTAAAATAATTTTCAAATTGAGTTATCATCCTGGAAGACGAAAGGTCACACCTTGTGACCTTTCGTCTTCCAGGATCAAAACTCTATTTAAACAATATTTTAGTCAAGTTACTTCTTCATTGGTTATATATTCAAGTAACCTGACTAAAATATTGTTCAAACGGAGTTATCTTCCTGGAAGACGAAAGGTCACACCTTGTGACCTTTCGTCTTCCAGGATCAAAACTCTATTTAAACAATATATTAGTCAAGTTACTTGTACATTGGTTATATATTCAAGTAACCTGACTAAAATAATGTTCAAATCGAGTTATCACCCTGGAAGGCGAAAGGTCACACCTTGTGACCTTTCGTCTTCCAGGATCAAAACTTTATTTAAACAAGATTATAGTCAAGTTACTTGTTCATTGGTTATATATTCAAGTAACCTGACTAAAATAATTTTCAAATTGAGTTATCATCCTGGAAGACGAAAGGTCACACCTTGTGACCTTTCGTCTTCCAGGATCAAAACTCTATTTAAACAATATTTTAGTCAAGTTACTTGTTCATTGGTTATAAATTCAAGTAACCTGACTAAAATAATTTTCAAATTGAGTTATCATCCTGGAAGACGAAAGGTCACACCTTGTGACCTTTCGTCTTCCAGGATCAAAACTCTATTTAAACAATATTTTAGTCAAGTTACTTGTTCATTGGTTATAAATTCAAGTAACCTGACTAAAATAATTTTCAAATTGAGTTATCATCCTGGAAGACGAAAGGTCACACCTTGTGACCTTTCGTCTTCCAGGATCAAAACTCTATTTAAACAATATTTTAGTCAAGTTACTTCTTCATTGGTTATATATTCAAGTAACCTGACTAAAATATTGTTCAAACGGAGTTATCATCCTGGAAGACGAAAGGTCACACCTTGTGACCTTTCGTCTTCCAGGATCAAAACTCTATTTAAACAATATTTTAGTCAAGTTACTTGTTCATTGGTTATATATTCAAGTAACCTGACTAAAATAATGTTCAAATGGAGTTATCATCCTGGAAGACGAAAGGTCACACCTTGTGACCTTTCGTCTTCCAGGATCAAAACTCTATTTAAACAATATTTTAGTCAGGTTACTTGTTCATTGGTTATATATTCAAGTAACCTGACTAAAATAATGTTCAAATGGAGTTAACGTCCTGGAAGATGAAAGGTCACACCTTGTGACCTTTCGTCTTCCAGGATCAAAACTCTATTTAAACAATATTTTAGTCATGTTACTTCTTCATTGGTTATATATTCAAGTAACCTGACTAAAATATTGTTCAAACGGAGTTATCATCCTGGAAGACGAAAGGTCACACCTTGTGACCTTTCGTCTTCCAGGATCAAAACTCTATTTAAACAATATTTTAGTCAAGTTACTTGTTCATTGGTTATATATTCAAGTAACCTGACTAAAATAATTTTCAAATTGAGTTATCATCCTGGAAGACGAAAGGTCACACCTTGTGACCTTTCGTCGTCCAGGATCAAAACTCTATTTAAACAATATTTTAGTCATGTTACTTCTTCATTGGTTATATATTCAAGTAACCTGACTAAAATATTGTTCAAACGGAGTTATCATCCTGGAAGACGAAAGGTCACACCTTATGACCTTTCGTCTTCCAGGATCAAAACTCTATTTAAACAATATTTTAGTCAAGTTACTTGTTCATTGGTTATATATTCAAGTAACCTGACTAAAATAATTTTCAAATTGAGTTATCATCCTGGAAGACGAAAGGTTACACCTTGTGACCTTTCGTCTCCCAGGATCAAAACTCTATTTAAACAAGATTATAGTCAAGTTACTTGTTCATTGGTTATATATTCAAGTAACCTGACTAAAATAATTTTCAAATTGAGTTATCATCCTGGAAGACGAAAGGTCACACCTTGTGACCTTTCGTCTTCCAGGATCAAAACTCTATTTAAACAATATTTTAGTCAAGTTACTTGTTCATTGGTTATAAATTCAAGTAACCTGACTAAAATAATTTTCAAATTGAGTTATCATCCTGGAAGACGAAAGGTCACACCTTGTGACCTTTCGTCTTCCAGGATCAAAACTCTATTTAAACAATATTTTAGTCAAGTTACTTGTTCATTGGTTATAAATTCAAGTAACCTGACTAAAATAATTTTCAAATTGAGTTATCATCCTGGAAGACGAAAGGTCACACCTTGTGACCTTTCGTCTTCCAGGATCAAAACTCTATTTAAACAATATTTTAGTCAAGTTACTTCTTCATTGGTTATATATTCAAGTAACCTGACTAAAATATTGTTCAAACGGAGTTATCATCCTGGAAGACGAAAGGTCACACCTTGTGACCTTTCGTCTTCCAGGATCAAAACTCTATTTAAACAATATTTTAGTCAAGTTACTTGTTCATTGGTTATATATTCAAGTAACCTGACTAAAATAATGTTCAAATGGAGTTATCATCCTGGAAGACGAAAGGTCACACCTTGTGACCTTTCGTCTTCCAGGATCAAAACTCTATTTAAACAATATTTTAGTCAGGTTACTTGTTCATTGGTTATATATTCAAGTAACCTGACTAAAATAATGTTCAAATGGAGTTAACGTCCTGGAAGATGAAAGGTCACACCTTGTGACCTTTCGTCTTCCAGGATCAAAACTCTATTTAAACAATATTTTAGTCATGTTACTTCTTCATTGGTTATATATTCAAGTAACCTGACTAAAATATTGTTCAAACGGAGTTATCATCCTGGAAGACGAAAGGTCACACCTTGTGACCTTTCGTCTTCCAGGATCAAAACTCTATTTAAACAATATTTTAGTCAAGTTACTTGTTCATTGGTTATATATTCAAGTAACCTGACTAAAATAATTTTCAAATTGAGTTATCATCCTGGAAGACGAAAGGTCACACCTTGTGACCTTTCGTCGTCCAGGATCAAAACTCTATTTAAACAATATTTTAGTCATGTTACTTCTTCATTGGTTATATATTCAAGTAACCTGACTAAAATATTGTTCAAACGGAGTTATCATCCTGGAAGACGAAAGGTCACACCTTATGACCTTTCGTCTTCCAGGATCAAAACTCTATTTAAACAATATTTTAGTCAAGTTACTTGTTCATTGGTTATATATTCAAGTAACCTGACTAAAATAATTTTCAAATTGAGTTATCATCCTGGAAGACGAAAGGTTACACCTTGTGACCTTTCGTCTCCCAGGATCAAAACTCTATTTAAACAAGATTATAGTCAAGTTACTTGTTCATTGGTTATATATTCAAGTAACCTGACTAAAATAATTTTCAAATTGAGTTATCATCCTGGAAGACGAAAGGTCACACCTTGTGACCTTTCGTCTTCCAGGATCAAAACTCTATTTAAACAATATTTTAGTCAAGTTACTTGTTCATTGGTTATATATTCAAGTAACCTGACTAAAATAATTTTCAAATTGAGTTATCATCCTGGAAGACGAAAGGTCACACCTTGTGACCTTTCGTCTTCCAGGATCAAAACTCTATTTAAACAATATTTTAGTCAAGTTACTTCTTCATTGGTTATATATTCAAGTAACCTGACTAAAATATTGTTCAAATGGAGTTATCTTCCTGGAAGACGAAAGGTCACACCTTGTGACCTTTCGTCTTCCAGGATCAAAACTCTATTTAAACAATATATTAGTCAAGTTACTTGTACATTGGTTATATATTCAAGTAACCTGACTAAAATAATGTTCAAATCGAGTTATCACCCTGGAAGGCGAAAGGTCACACCTTGTGACCTTTCGTCTTCCAGGATCAAAACTTTATTTAAACAAGATTATAGTCAAGTTACTTGTTCATTGGTTATATATTCAAGTAACCTGACTAAAATAATTTTCAAATTGAGTTATCATCCTGGAAGACGAAAGGTCACACCTTGTGACCTTTCGTCTTCCAGGATCAAAACTCTATTTAAACAATATTTTAGTCAAGTTACTTGTTCATTGGTTATAAATTCAAGTAACCTGACTAAAATAATTTTCAAATTGAGTTATCATCCTGGAAGACGAAAGGTCACACCTTGTGACCTTTCGTCTTCCAGGATCAAAACTCTATTTAAACAATATTTTAGTCAAGTTACTTGTTCATTGGTTATAAATTCAAGTAACCTGACTAAAATAATTTTCAAATTGAGTTATCATCCTGGAAGACGAAAGGTCACACCTTGTGACCTTTCGTCTTCCAGGATCAAAACTCTATTTAAACAATATTTTAGTCAAGTTACTTCTTCATTGGTTATATATTCAAGTAACCTGACTAAAATATTGTTCAAACGGAGTTATCATCCTGGAAGACGAAAGGTCACACCTTGTGACCTTTCGTCTTCCAGGATCAAAACTCTATTTAAACAATATTTTAGTCAAGTTACTTGTTCATTGGTTATATATTCAAGTAACCTGACTAAAATAATGTTCAAATGGAGTTATCATCCTGGAAGACGAAAGGTCACACCTTGTGACCTTTCGTCTTCCAGGATCAAAACTCTATTTAAACAATATTTTAGTCAGGTTACTTGTTCATTGGTTATATATTCAAGTAACCTGATTAAAATAATGTTCAAATGGAGTTAACGTCCTGGAAGATGAAAGGTCACACCTTGTGACCTTTCGTCTTCCAGGATCAAAACTCTATTTAAACAATATTTTAGTCATGTTACTTCTTCATTGGTTATATATTCAAGTAACCTGACTAAAATATTGTTCAAACGGAGTTATCATCCTGGAAGACGAAAGGTCACACCTTGTGACCTTTCGTCTTCCAGGATCAAAACTCTATTTAAACAATATTTTAGTCAAGTTACTTGTTCATTGGTTATATATTCAAGTAACCTGACTAAAATAATTTTCAAATTGAGTTATCATCCTGGAAGACGAAAGGTCACACCTTGTGACCTTTCGTCTTCCAGGATCAAAACTCTATTTAAACAATATTTTAGTCATGTTACTTCTTCATTGGTTATATATTCAAGTAACCTGACTAAAATATTGTTCAAACGGAGTTATCATCCTGGAAGACGAAAGGTCACACCTTATGACCTTTCGTCTTCCAGGATCAAAACTCTATTTAAACAATATTTTAGTCAAGTTACTTGTTCATTGGTTATATATTCAAGTAACCTGACTAAAATAATTTTCAAATTGAGTTATCATCCTGGAAGACGAAAGGTTACACCTTGTGACCTTTCGTCTCCCAGGATCAAAACTCTATTTAAACAAGATTATAGTCAAGTTACTTGTTCATTGGTTATATATTCAAGTAACCTGACTAAAATAATTTTCAAATTGAGTTATCATCCTGGAAGACGAAAGGTCACACCTTGTGACCTTTCGTCTTCCAGGATCAAAACTCTATTTAAACAATATTTTAGTCAAGTTACTTGTTCATTGGTTATATATTCAAGTAACCTGACTAAAATAATTTTCAAATTGAGTTATCATCCTGGAAGACGAAAGGTCACACCTTGTGACCTTTCGTCTTCCAGGATCAAAACTCTATTTAAACAATATTTTAGTCAAGTTACTTGTTCATTGGTTATATATTCAAGTAACCTGACTAAAATAATTTTCAAATTGAGTTATCATCCTGGAAGACGAAAGGTTACACCTTGTGACCTTTCCTCTCCCAGGATCAAAACTCTATTTAAACAAGATTATAGTCAAGTTACTTGTTCATTGGTTATATATTCAAGTAACCTGACTAAAATAATTTTCAAATTGAGTTATCATCCTGGAAGACGAAAGGTCACACCTTGTGACCTTTCGTCTTCCAGGATCAAAACTCTATTTAAACAATATTTTAGTCAAGTTACTTGTTCATTGGTTATATATTCAAGTAACCTGACTAAAATAATTTTCAAATTGAGTTATCATCCTGGAAGACGAAAGGTCACACCTTGTGACCTTTCGTCTTCCAGGATCAAAACTCTATTTAAACAATATTTTAGTCAAGTTACTTGTTCATTGGTTATATATTCAAGTAACCTGACTAAAATAATTTTCAAATTGAGTTATCATCCTGGAAGACGAAAGGTCACACCTTGTGACCTTTCGTCTTCCAGGATCAAAACTCTATTTAAACAATATTTTAGTCATGTTACTTCTTCATTGGTTATATATTCAAGTAACCTGACTAAAATATTGTACAAACGGAGTTATCATCCTGGAAGACGAAAGGTCACACCTTATGACCTTTCGTCTTCCAGGATCAAAACTCTATTTAAACAATATTTTAGTCAAGTTACTTGTTCATTGGTTATATATTCAAGTAACCTGACTAAAATAATTTTCAAATTGAGTTATCATCCTGGAAGACGAAAGGTTACACCTTGTGACCTTTCGTCTCCCAGGATCAAAACTCTATTTAAACAAGATTATAGTCAAGTTACTTGTTCATTGGTTATATATTCAAGTAACCTGACTAAAATAATTTTCAAATTGAGTTATCATCCTGGAAGACGAAAGGTCACACCTTGTGACCTTTCGTCTTCCAGGATCAAAACTCTATTTAAACAATATTTTAGTCAAGTTACTTGTTCATTGGTTATAAATTCAAGTAACCTGACTAAAATAATTTTCAAATTGAGTTATCATCCTGGAAGACGAAAGGTCACACCTTGTGACCTTTCGTCTTCCAGGATCAAAACTCTATTTAAACAATATTTTAGTCACGTTACTTGTTCATTGGTTATAAATTCAAGTAACCTGACTAAAATAATTTTCAAATTGAGTTATCATCCTGGAAGACGAAAGGTCACACCTTGTGACCTTTCGTCTTCCAGGATCAAAACTCTATTTAAACAATATTTTAGTCAAGTTACTTCTTCATTGGTTATATATTCAAGTAACCTGACTAAAATATTGTTCAAACGGAGTTATCATCCTGGAAGACGAAAGGTCACACCTTGTGACCTTTCGTCTTCCAGGATCAAAACTCTATTTAAACAATATTTTAGTCAAGTTACTTGTTCATTGGTTATATATTCAAGTAACCTGACTAAAATAATGTTCAAATGGAGTTATCATCCTGGAAGACGAAAGGTCACACCTTGTGACCTTTCGTCTTCCAGGATCAAAACTCTATTTAAACAATATTTTAGTCAGGTTACTTGTTCATTGGTTATATATTCAAGTAACCTGACTAAAATAATGTTCAAATGGAGTTAACGTCCTGGAAGATGAAAGGTCACACCTTGTGACCTTTCGTCTTCCAGGATCAAAACTCTATTTAAACAATATTTTAGTCATGTTACTTCTTCATTGGTTATATATTCAAGTAACCTGACTAAAATATTGTTCAAACGGAGTTATCATCCTGGAAGACGAAAGGTCACACCTTGTGACCTTTCGTCTTCCAGGATCAAAACTCTATTTAAACAATATTTTAGTCAAGTTACTTGTTCATTGGTTATATATTCAAGTAACCTGACTAAAATAATTTTCAAATTGAGTTATCATCCTGGAAGACGAAAGGTCACACCTTGTGACCTTTCGTCTTCCAGGATCAAAACTCTATTTAAACAATATTTTAGTCATGTTACTTCTTCATTGGTTATATATTCAAGTAACCTGACTAAAATATTGTTCAAACGGAGTTATCATCCTGGAAGACGAAAGGTCACACCTTATGACCTTTCGTCTTCCAGGATCAAAACTCTATTTAAACAATATTTTAGTCAAGTTACTTGTTCATTGGTTATATATTCAAGTAACCTGACTAAAATAATTTTCAAATTGAGTTATCATCCTGGAAGACGAAAGGTTACACCTTGTGACCTTTCGTCTCCCAGGATCAAAACTCTATTTAAACAAGATTATAGTCAAGTTACTTGTTCATTGGTTATATATTCAAGTAACCTGACTAAAATAATTTTCAAATTGAGTTATCATCCTGGAAGACGAAAGGTCACACCTTGTGACCTTTCGTCTTCCAGGATCAAAACTCTATTTAAACAATATTTTAGTCAAGTTACTTGTTCATTGGTTATATATTCAAGTAACCTGACTAAAATAATTTTCAAATTGAGTTATCATCCTGGAAGACGAAAGGTCACACCTTGTGACCTTTCGTCTTCCAGGATCAAAACTCTATTTAAACAATATTTTAGTCAAGTTACTTGTTCATTGGTTATATATTCAAGTAACCTGACTAAAATAATTTTCAAATTGAGTTATCATCCTGGAAGACGAAAGGTTACACCTTGTGACCTTTCGTCTCCCAGGATCAAAACTCTATTTAAACAAGATTATAGTCAAGTTACTTGTTCATTGGTTATATATTCAAGTAACCTGACTAAAATAATTTTCAAATTGAGTTATCATCCTGGAAGACGAAAGGTCACACCTTGTGACCTTTCGTCTTCCAGGATCAAAACTCTATTTAAACAATATTTTAGTCAAGTTACTTGTTCATTGGTTATATATTCAAGTAACCTGACTAAAATAATTTTCAAATTGAGTTATCATCCTGGAAGACGAAAGGTCACACCTTGTGACCTTTCGTCTTCCAGGATCAAAACTCTATTTAAACAATATTTTAGTCAAGTTACTTGTTCATTGGTTATATATTCAAGTAACCTGACTAAAATAATTTTCAAATTGAGTTATCATCCTGGAAGACGAAAGGTCACACCTTGTGACCTTTCGTCTTCCAGGATCAAAACTCTATTTAAACAATATTTTAGTCAAGTTACTTGTTCATTGGTTATATATTCAAGTAACCTGACTAAAATAATTTTCAAATTGAGTTATCATCCTGGAAGACGAAAGGTCACACCTTGTGACCTTTCGTCTTCCAGGATCAAAACTCTATTTAAACAATATTTTAGTCATGTTACTTCTTCATTGGTTATATATTCAAGTAACCTGACTAAAATATTGTTCAAACGGAGTTATCATCCTGGAAGACGAAAGGTCACACCTTATGACCTTTCGTCTTCCAGGATCAAAACTCTATTTAAACAATATTTTAGTCAAGTTACTTGTTCATTGGTTATATATTCAAGTAACCTGACTAAAATAATTTTCAAATTGAGTTATCATCCTGGAAGACGAAAGGTTACACCTTGTGACCTTTCGTCTCCCAGGATCAAAACTCTATTTAAACAAGATTATAGTCAAGTTACTTGTTCATTGGTTATATATTCAAGTAACCTGACTAAAATAATTTTCAAATTGAGTTATCATCCTGGAAGACGAAAGGTCACACCTTGTGACCTTTCGTCTTCCAGGATCAAAACTCTATTTAAACAATATTTTAGTCAAGTTACTTGTTCATTGGTTATAAATTCAAGTAACCTGACTAAAATAATTTTCAAATTGAGTTATCATCCTGGAAGACGAAAGGTCACACCTTGTGACCTTTCGTCTTCCAGGATCAAAACTCTATTTAAACAATATTTTAGTCAAGTTACTTGTTCATTGGTTATAAATTGAAGTAACCTGACTAAAATAATTTTCAAATTGAGTTATCATCCTGGAAGACGAAAGGTCACACCTTGTGACCTTTCGTCTTCCAGGATCAAAACTCTATTTAAACAATATTTTAGTCAAGTTACTTCTTCATTGGTTATATATTCAAGTAACCTGACTAAAATATTGTTCAAACGGAGTTATCATCCTGGAAGACGAAAGGTCACACCTTGTGACCTTTCGTCTTCCAGGATCAAAACTCTATTTAAACAATATTTTAGTCAAGTTACTTGTTCATTGGTTATATATTCAAGTAACCTGACTAAAATAATGTTCAAATGAAGTTATCATCCTGGAAGACGAAAGGTCACACCTTGTGACCTTTCGTCTTCCAGGATCAAAACTCTATTTAAACAATATTTTAGTCAGGTTACTTGTTCATTGGTTATATATTCAAGTAACCTGACTAAAATAATGTTCAAATGGAGTTATCGTCCTGGAAGATGAAAGGTCACACCTTGTGACCTTTCGTCTTCCAGGATCAAAACTCTATTTAAACAAGATTTTAGTCAGGTTACTTGTTCATTGGTTATATATTCGAGTAACCTGACTAAAATAATGTTCAAATGGAGTTATCATCCTGGAAGACGGAAGGTCACACCTTGTGACCTTTCGTCTTCCAGGATCAAAACTCTATTTAAACAAGATTTTAGTCAGGTTAGTTGTTCATTGGTTATATATTCAAGTAACCTGACTAAAATAATGTTCAAATGGAGTTATCATCCTGGAAGACGAAAGGTCACACCTTGTGACCTTTCGTCTTCCAGGATCAAAACTCTATTTAAACAATATTTTAGTCAAGTTACTTGTTCATTGGTTATATATTCAAGTAACCTGACTAAAATAATGTTCAAATCGAGTTATCACCCTGGAAGACGAAAGGTCACACCTTGTGACCTTTCGTCTTCCAGGATCAAAACTCTATTTAAACAAGATTTTAGTCAAGTTACTTGTTCATTGGTTATATATTTAAGTAACCTGACTAAAATAATGTTCAAATCGAGTTATCACCCTGGAAGACGAAAGGTCATACCTTGTGACCTTTCGTCTTCCAGGATCAAAACTCTATTTAAACAAGATTTTAGTCAAGTTACTTGTTCATTGGTTATATATTCAAGTAACCTGACTAAAATAATTTTCAAATTGAGTTATCATCCTGGAAGACGAAAGGTCACACCTTGTGACCTTTCGTCTTCCAGGATCAAAACTCTATTTAAACAATATTTTCGTCAAGTTATTTGTTCATTGGTTATATATTCAAGTAACCTGACTAAAATAATGTTCAAATGGAGTTATCATCCTGGAAGACGAAAGGTCACACCTTGTGACCTTTCGTCTTCCAGGATCAAAACTCTATTTAAACAATATTTTAGTCAAGTTACTTGTTCATTGGTTATATATTCAAGTAACCTGACTAAAATAATTTTCAAATTGAGTTATCATCCTTGAAGACGAAAGGTCACACCTTGTGACCTTTCGTCTTCCAGGATCAAAACTCTATTTAAACAATATTTTAGTCAAGTTACTTGTTCATTGGTTATATATTCAAGTAACCTGACTAAAATAATTTTCAAATTGAGTTATCATTCTGGAAGACGAAAGGTCACACCTTGTGACCTTTCGTCTTCCAGGATCAAAACTCTATTTAAACAATATTTTAGTCAAGTTCTTTGTTCATTGGTTATATATTCAAGTAACCTGACTAAAATAATGTTCAAATGGAGTTATCATCCTGGAAGACGAAAGGTCACACCTTGTGACCTTTCGTCTTCCAGGATCAAAACTCTATTTAAACAATATTTTAGTCAAGTTACTTGTTCATTGGTTATATATTCAAGTAACCTGACTAAAATAATGTTCAAATGAAGTTATCATCCTGGAAGACGAAAGGTCACACCTTGTGACCTTTCGTCTTCCAGGATCAAAACTCTATTTAAACAATATTTTAGTCAGGTTACTTGTTCATTGGTTATATATTCAAGTAACCTGACTAAAATAATGTTCAAATGGAGTTATCGTCCTGGAAGATGAAAGGTCACACCTTGTGACCTTTCGTCTTCCAGGATCAAAACTCTATTTAAACAAGATTTTAGTCAGGTTACTTGTTCATTGGTTATATATTCAAGTAACCTGACTAAAATAATGTTCAAATGGAGTTATCATCCTGGAAGACGAAAGGTCACACCTTGTGACCTTTCGTCTTCCAGGATCAAAACTCTATTTAAACAAGATTTTAGTCAGGTTAGTTGTTCATTGGTTATATATTCAAGTAACCTGACTAAAATAATGTTCAAATGGAGTTATCATCCTGGAAGACGAAAGGTCACACCTTGTGACCTTTCGTCTTCCAGGATCAAAACTCTATTTAAACAATATTTTAGTCAAGTTACTTGTTCATTGGTTATATATTCAAGTAACCTGACTAAAATAATGTTCAAATCGAGTTATCACCCTGGAAGACGAAAGGTCACACCTTGTGACCTTTCGTCTTCCAGGATCAAAACTCTATTTAAACAAGATTTTAGTCAAGTTACTTGTTCATTGGTTATATATTCAAGTAACCTGACTAAAATAATGTTCAAATCGAGTTATCACCCTGGAAGACGAAAGGTCATACCTTGTGACCTTTCGTCTTCCAGGATCAAAACTCTATTTAAACAAGATTTTAGTCAAGTTACTTGTTCATTGGTTATATATTCAAGTAACCTGACTAAAATAATTTTCAAATTGAGTTATCATCCTGGAAGACGAAAGGTCACACCTTGTGACCTTTCGTCTTCCAGGATCAAAACTCTATTTAAACAATATTTTAGTCAAGTTATTTGTTCATTGGTTATATATTCAAGTAACCTGACTAAAATAATGTTCAAATGGAGTTATCATCCTGGAAGACGAAAGGTCACACCTTGTGACCTTTCGTCTTCCAGGATCAAAACTCTATTTAAACAATATTTTAGTCAAGTTACTTGTTCATTGGTTATATATTCAAGTAACCTGACTAAAATAATTTTCAAATTGAGTTATCATCCTTGAAGACGAAAGGTCACACCTTGTGACCTTTCGTCTTCCAGGATCAAAACTCTATTTAAACAATATTTTAGTCAAGTTACTTGTTCATTGGTTATATATTCAAGTAACCTGACTAAAATAATTTTCAAATTGAGTTATCATTCTGGAAGACGAAAGGTCACACCTTGTGACCTTTCGTCTTCCAGGATCAAAACTCTATTTAAACAATATTTTAGTCAAGTTCTTTGTTCATTGGTTATATATTCAAGTAACCTGACTAAAATAATGTTCAAATGGAGTTATCATCCTGGAAGACGAAAGGTCACACCTTGTGACCTTTCGTCTTCCAGGATCAAAACACTATTTAAACATTATTTTAGTCAAGTTACTTGTTCATTGGTTATATATTCAAGTAACCTGACTAAAATAATGTTCAAATGAAGTTATCATCCTGGAAGACGAAAGGTCACACCTTGTGACCTTTCGTCTTCCAGGATCAAAACTCTATTTAAACAATATTTTAGTCAGGTTACTTGTTCATTGGTTATATATTCAAGTAACCTGACTAAAATAATGTTCAAATGGAGTTATCGTCCTGGAAGATGAAAGGTCACACCTTGTGACCTTTCGTCTTCCAGGATCAAAACTCTATTTAAACAAGATTTTAGTCAGGTTACTTGTTCATTGGTTATATATTCAAGTAACCTGACTAAAATAATGTTCAAATGGAGTTATCATCCTGGAAGACGAAAGGTCACACCTTGTGACCTTTCGTCTTCCAGGATCAAAACTCTATTTAAACAAGATTTTAGTCAGGTTAGTTGTTCATTGGTTATATATTCAAGTAACCTGACTAAAATAATGTTCAAATGGAGTTATCATCCTGGAAGACGAAAGGTCACACCTTGTGACCTTTCGTCTTCCAGGATCAAAACTCTATTTAAACAATATTTTAGTCAAGTTACTTGTTCATTGGTTATATATTCAAGTAACCTGACTAAAATAATGTTCAAATGAAGTTATCATCCTGGAAGACGAAAGGTCACACCTTGTGACCTTTCGTCTTCCAGGATCAAAACTCTATTTAAACAATATTTTAGTCAGGTTACTTGTTCATTGGTTATATATTCAAGTAACCTGACTAAAATAATGTTCAAATGGAGTTATCGTCCTGGAAGATGAAAGGTCACACCTTGTGACCTTTCGTCTTCCAGGATCAAAACTCTATTTAAACAAGATTTTAGTCAGGTTACTTGTTCATTGGTTATATATTCAAGTAACCTGACTAAAATAATGTTCAAATGGAGTTATCATCCTGGAAGACGAAAGGTCACACCTTGTGACCTTTCGTCTTCCAGGATCAAAACTCTATTTAAACAAGATTTTAGTCAGGTTAGTTGTTCATTGGTTATATATTCAAGTAACCTGACTAAAATAATGTTCAAATGGAGTTATCATCCTGGAAGACGAAAAGTCACACCTTGTGACCTTTCGTCTTCCAGGATCAAAACTCTATTTAAACAATATTTTAGTCACGTTACTTGTTCATTGGTTATATATTCAAGTAACCTGACTAAAATAATGTTCAAATCGAGTTATCACCCTGGAAGACGAAAGGTCACACCTTGTGACCTTTCGTCTTCCAGGATCAAAACTCTATTTAAACAAGATTTTAGTCAAGTTACTTGTTCATTGGTTATATATTCAAGTAACCTGACTAAAATAATGTTCAAATCGAGTTATCACCCTGGAAGACGAAAGGTCATACCTTGTGACCTTTCGTCTTCCAGGATCAAAACTCTATTTAAACAAGATTTTAGTCAAGTTACTTGTTCATTGGTTATATATTCAAGTAACCTGACTAAAATAATTTTCAAATTGAGTTATCATCCTGGAAGACGAAAGGTCACACCTTGTGACCTTTCGTCTTCCAGGATCAAAACTCTATTTAAACAATATTTTAGTCAAGTTATTTGTTCATTGGTTATATATTCAAGTAACCTGACTAAAATAATGTTCAAATGGAGTTATCATCCTGGAAGACGAAAGGTCACACCTTGTGACCTTTCGTCTTCCAGGATCAAAACTCTATTTAAACAATATTTTAGTCAAGTTACTTGTTCATTGGTTATATATTCAAGTAACCTGACTAAAATAATTTTCAAATTGAGTTATCATCCTTGAAGACGAAAGGTCACACCTTGTGACCTTTCGTCTTCCAGGATCAAAACTCTATTTAAACAATATTTTAGTCAAGTTACTTGTTCATTGGTTATATATTCAAGTAACCTGACTAAAATAATTTTCAAATTGAGTTATCATTCTGGAAGACGAAAGGTCACACCTTGTGACCTTTCGTCTTCCAGGATCAAAACTCTATTTAAACAATATTTTAGTCAAGTTCTTTGTTCATTGGTTATATATTCAAGTAACCTGACTAAAATAATGTTCAAATGGAGTTATCATCCTGGAAGACGAAAGGTCACACCTTGTGACCTTTCGTCTTCCAGGATCAAAACTCTATTTAAACAATATTTTAGTCAAGTTACTTGTTCATTGGTTATATATTCGAGTAACCTGACTAAAATAATGTTCAAATGAAGTTATCATCCTGGAAGACGAAAGGTCACACCTTGTGACCTTTCGTCTTCCAGGATCAAAACTCTATTTAAACAATATTTTAGTCAGGTTACTTGTTCATTGGTTATATATTCAAGTAACCTGACTAAAATAATGTTCAAATGGAGTTATCGTCCTGGAAGATGAAAGGTCACACCTTGTGACCTTTCGTCTTCCAGGATCAAAACTCTATTTAAACAAGATTTTAGTCAGGTTACTTGTTCATTGGTTATATATTCAAGTAACCTGACTAAAATAATGTTCAAATGGAGTTATCATCCTGGAAGACGAAAGGTCACACCTTGTGACCTTTCGTCTTCCAGGATCAAAACTCTATTTAAACAAGATTTTAGTCAGGTTAGTTGTTCATTGGTTATATATTCAAGTAACCTGACTAAAATAATGTTCAAATGGAGTTATCATCCTGGAAGACGAAAGGTCACACCTTGTGACCTTTCGTCTTCCAGGATCAAAACTCTATTTAAACAATATTTTAGTCAAGTTACTTGTTCATTGGTTATATATTCAAGTAACCTGACTAAAATAATGTTCAAATCGAGTTATCACCCTGGAAGACGAAAGGTCACACCTTGTGACCTTTCGTCTTCCAGGATCAAAACTCTATTTAAACAAGATTTTAGTCAAGTTACTTGTTCATTGGTTATATATTCAAGTAACCTGACTAAAATAATGTTCAAATCGAGTTATCACCCTGGAAGACGAAAGGTCATACCTTGTGACCTTTCGTCTTCCAGGATCAAAACTCTATTTAAACAAGATTTTAGTCAAGTTACTTGTTCATTGGTTATATATTCAAGTAACCTGACAAAAATAATTTTCAAATTGAGTTATCATCCTGGAAGACGAAAGGTCACACCTTGTGACCTTTCGTCTTCCAGGATCAAAACTCTATTTAAACAATATTTTAGTCAAGTTATTTGTTCATTGGTTATATATTCAAGTAACCTGACTAAAATAATGTTCAAATGGAGTTATCATCCTGGAAGACGAAAGGTCACACCTTGTGACCTTTCGTCTTCCAGGATCAAAACTCTATTTAAACAATATTTTAGTCAAGTTACTTGTTCATTGGTTATATATTCAAGTAACCTGACTAAAATAATTTTCAAATTGAGTTATCATCCTTGAAGACGAAAGGTCACACCTTGTGACCTTTCGTCTTCCAGGATCAAAACTCTATTTAAACAATATTTTAGTCAAGTTACTTGTTCATTGGTTATATATTCAAGTAACCTGACTAAAATAATTTTCAAATTGAGTTATCATTCTGGAAGACGAAAGGTCACACCTTGTGACCTTTCGTCTTCCAGGATCAAAACTCTATTTAAACAATATTTTAGTCAAGTTCTTTGTTCATTGGTTATATATTCAAGTAACCTGACTAAAATAATGTTCAAATGGAGTTATCATCCTGGAAGACGAAAGGTCACACCTTGTGACCTTTCGTCTTCCAGGATCAAAACTCTATTTAAACAATATTTTAGTCAAGTTACTTGTTCATTGGTTATATATTCGAGTAACCTGACTAAAATAATGTTCAAATGAAGTTATCATCCTGGAAGACGAAAGGTCACACCTTGTGACCTTTCGTCTTCCAGGATCAAAACTCTATTTAAACAATATTTTAGTCAGGTTACTTGTTCATTGGTTATATATTCAAGTAACCTGACTAAAATAATGTTCAAATGGAGTTATCGTCCTGGAAGATGAAAGGTCACACCTTGTGACCTTTCGTCTTCCAGGATCAAAACTCTATTTAAACAAGATTTTAGTCAGGTTACTTGTTCATTGGTTATATATTCAAGTAACCTGACTAAAATAATGTTCAAATGGAGTTATCATCCTGGAAGACGAAAGGTCACACCTTGTGACCTTTCGTCTTCCAGGATCAAAACTCTATTTAAACAAGATTTTAGTCAGGTTAGTTGTTCATTGGTTATATATTCAAGTAACCTGACTAAAATAATGTTCAAATGGAGTTATCATCCTGGAAGACGAAAGGTCACACCTTGTGACCTTTCGTCTTCCAGGATCAAAACTCTATTTAAACAATATTTTAGTCAAGTTACTTGTTCATTGGTTATATATTCAAGTAACCTAACTAAAATAATGTTCAAATCGAGTTATCACCCTGGAAGACGAAAGGTCACACCTTGTGACCTTTCGTCTTCCAGGATCAAAACTCTATTTAAACAAGATTTTAGTCAAGTTACTTGTTCATTGGTTATATATTCAAGTAACCTGACTAAAATAATGTTCAAATCGAGTTATCACCCTGGAAGACGAAAGGTCATACCTTGTGACCTTTCGTCTTCCAGGATCAAAACTCTATTTAAACAAGATTTTAGTCAAGTTACTTGTTCATTGGTTATATATTCAAGTAACCTGACAAAAATAATTTTCAAATTGAGTTATCATCCTGGAAGACGAAAGGTCACACCTTGTGACCTTTCGTCTTCCAGGATCAAAACTCTATTTAAACAATATTTTAGTCAAGTTATTTGTTCATTGGTTATATATTCAAGTAACCTGACTAAAATAATGTTCAAATGGAGTTATCATCCTGGAAGACGAAAGGTCACACCTTGTGACCTTTCGTCTTCCAGGATCAAAACTCTATTTAAACAATATTTTAGTCAAGTTACTTGTTCATTGGTTATATATTCAAGTAACCTGACTAAAATAATTTTCAAATTGAGTTATCATCCTTGAAGACGAAAGGTCACACCTTGTGACCTTTCGTCTTCCAGGATCAAAACTCTATTTAAACAATATTTTAGTCAAGTTACTTGTTCATTGGTTATATATTCAAGTAACCTGACTAAAATAATTTTCAAATTGAGTTATCATTCTGGAAGACGAAAGGTCACACCTTGTGACCTTTCGTCTTCCAGGATCAAAACTCTATTTAAACAATATTTTAGTCAAGTTCTTTGTTCATTGGTTATATATTCAAGTAACTTGACTAAAATAATGTTCAAATGGAGTTATCATCCTGGAAGACGAAAGGTCACACCTTGTGACCTTTCGTCTTCCAGGATCAAAACTCTATTTAAACAATATTTTAGTCAAGTTACTTGTTCATTGGTTATATATTCGAGTAACCTGACTAAAATAATGTTCAAATGAAGTTATCATCCTGGAAGACGAAAGGTCACACCTTGTGACCTTTCGTCTTCCAGGATCAAAACTCTATTTAAACAATATTTTAGTCAGGTTACTTGTTCATTGGTTATATATTCAAGTAACCTGACTAAAATAATGTTCAAATGGAGTTATCGTCCTGGAAGATGAAAGGTCACACCTTGTGACCTTTCGTCTTCCAGGATCAAAACTCTATTTAAACAAGATTTTAGTCAGGTTACTTGTTCATTGGTTATATATTCAAGTAACCTGACTAAAATAATGTTCAAATGGAGTTATCATCCTGGAAGACGAAAGGTCACACCTTGTGACCTTTCGTCTTCCAGGATCAAAACTCTATTTAAACAAGATTTTAGTCAGGTTAGTTGTTCATTGGTTATATATTCAAGTAACCTGACTAAAATAATGTTCAAATGGAGTTATCATCCTGGAAGACGAAAGGTCACACCTTGTGACCTTTCGTCTTCCAGGATCAAAACTCTATTTAAACAATATTTTAGTCAAGTTACTTGTTCATTGGTTATATATTCAAGTAACCTGACTAAAATAATGTTCAAATCGAGTTATCACCCTGGAAGACGAAAGGTCACACCTTGTGACCTTTCGTCTTCCAGGATCAAAACTCTATTTAAACAAGATTTTAGTCAAGTTACTTGTTCATTGGTTATATATTCAAGTAACCTGACTAAAATAATGTTCAAATCGAGTTATCACCCTGGAAGACGAAAGGTCATACCTTGTGACCTTTCGTCTTCCAGGATCAAAACTCTATTTAAACAATATTTTAGTCAAGTTACTTGTTCATTGGTTATATATTCAAGTAACCTGACTAAAATAATTTTCAAATTGAGTTATCATCCTTGAAGACGAAAGGTCACACCTTGTGACCTTTCGTCTTCCAGGATCAAAACTCTATTTAAACAATATTTTAGTCAAGTTACTTGTTCATTGGTTATATATTCAAGTAACCTGACTAAAATAATTTTCAAATTGAGTTATCATTCTGGAAGACGAAAGGTCACACCTTGTGACCTTTCGTCTTCCAGGATCAAAACTCTATTTAAACAATATTTTAGTCAAGTTCTTTGTTCATTGGTTATATATTCAAGTAACCTGACTAAAATAATGTTCAAATGGAGTTATCATCCTGGAAGACGAAAGGTCACACCTTGTGACCTTTCGTCTTCCAGGATCAAAACTCTATTTAAACAATATTTTAGTCAAGTTACTTGTTCATTGGTTATATATTCGAGTAACCTGACTAAAATAATGTTCAAATGAAGTTATCATCCTGGAAGACGAAAGGTCACACCTTGTGACCTTTCGTCTTCCAGGATCAAAACTCTATTTAAACAATATTTTAGTCAGGTTACTTGTTCATTGGTTATATATTCCAGTAACCTGACTAAAATAATGTTCAAATGGAGTTATCGTCCTGGAAGATGAAAGGTCACACCTTGTGACCTTTCGTCTTCCAGGATCAAAACTCTATTTAAACAAGATTTTAGTCAGGTTACTTGTTCATTGGTTATATATTCAAGTAACCTGACTAAAATAATGTTCAAATGGAGTTATCATCCTGGAAGACGAAAGGTCACACCTTGTGACCTTTCGTCTTCCAGGATCAAAACTCTATTTAAACAAGATTTTAGTCAGGTTAGTTGTTCATTGGTTATATATTCAAGTAACCTGACTAAAATAATGTTCAAACGGAGTTATCATCCTGGAAGACGAAAGGTCACACCTTGTGACCTTTCGTCTTCCAGGATCAAAACTCTATTTAAACAATATTTTAGTCAAGTTACTTGTTCATTGGTTATATATTCAAGTAACCTGACTAAAATAATGTTCAAATCGAGTTATCACCCTGGAACACGAAAGGTCACACCTTGTGACCTTTCGTCTTCCAGGATCAAAACTCTATTTAAACAAGATTTTAGTCAAGTTACTTGTTCATTGGTTATATATTCAAGTAACCTGACTAAAATAATGTTCAAATCGAGTTATCACCCTGGAAGACGAAAGGTCATACCTTGTGACCTTTCGTCTTCCAGGATCAAAACTCTATTTAAACAAGATTTTAGTCAAGTTACTTGTTCATTGGTTATATATTCAAGTAATCTGACTAAAATAATTTTCAAATTGAGTTATCATCCTGGAAGACGAAAGGTCACACCTTGTGACCTTTCGTCTTCCAGGATCAAAACTCTATTTAAACAATATTTTAGTCAAGTTATTTGTTCATTGGTTATATATTCAAGTAACCTGACTAAAATAATGTTCAAATGGAGTTATCATCCTGGAAGACGAAAGGTCACACCTTGTGACCTTTCGTCTTCCAGGATCAAAACTCTATTTAAACAATATTTTAGTCAAGTTACTTGTTCATTGGTTATATATTCAAGTAACCTGACTAAAATAATTTTCAAATTGGGTTATCATCCTTGAAGACGAAAGGTCACACCTTGTGACCTTTCGTCTTCCAGGATCAAAACTCTATTTAAACAATATTTTAGTCAAGTTACTTGTTCATTGGTTATATATTCAAGTAACCTGACTAAAATAATTTTCAAATTGAGTTATCATTCTGGAAGACGAAAGGTCACACCTTGTGACCTTTCGTCTTCCAGGATCAAAACTCTATTTAAACAATATTTTAGTCAAGTTCTTTGTTCATTGGTTATATATTCAAGTAACCTGACTAAAATAATGTTCAAATGGAGTTATCATCCTGGAAGACGAAAGGTCACACCTTGTGACCTTTCGTCTTCCAGGATCAAAACTCTATTTAAACAATATTTTAGTCAAGTTACTTGTTCATTGGTTATATATTCAAGTAACCTGACTAAAATATTGTTCAAACGGAGTTATCATCCTGGAAGACGAAAGGTCACACCTTGTGACCTTTCGTCTTCCAGGATCAAAACTCTATTTAAACAATATTTTAGTCAAGTTACTTGTTCATTGGTTATATATTCAAGTAACCTGACTAAAATAATTTTCAAATTGAGTTATCATCCTGGAAGACGAAAGGTCACACCTTGTGACCTTTCGTCTTCCAGGATCAAAACTCTATTTAAACAATATTTTAGTCAAGTTACTTCTTCATTGGTTATATATTCAAGTAACCTGACTAAAATATTGTTCAAACGGAGTTATCAGCCTGGAAGACGAAAGGTCACACCTTGTGACCTTTCGTCTTCCAGGATCAAAACTCTATTTAAACAATATTTTAGTCAAGTTACTTGTTCATTGGTTATATATTCAAGTAACCTGACTAAAATAATTTTCAAATTGAGTTATCATCCTGGAAGACGAAAGGTCACACCTTGTGACCTTTCGTCTTCCAGGATCAAAACTCTATTTAAACAATATTTTAGTCAAGTTACTTCTTCATTGGTTATATATTCAAGTAACCTGACTAAAATATTGTTCAAACGGAGTTATCTTCCTGGAAGACGAAAGGTCACACCTTGTGACCTTTCGTCTTCCAGGATCAAAACTCTATTTAAACAATATATTAGTCAAGTTACTTGTACATTGGTTATATATTCAAGTAACCTGACTAAAATAATGTTCAAATCGAGTTATCACCCTGGAAGACGAAAGGTCACACCTTGTGACCTTTCGTCTTCCAGGATCAAAACTCTATTTAAACAAGATTATAGTCAAGTTACTTGTTCATTGGTTATATATTCAAGTAACCTGACTAAAATAATTTTCAAATTGAGTTATCATCCTGGAAGAAGAAAGGTCACACCTTGTGACCTTTCATCTTCCAGGATCAAAACTCTATTTAAACAATATTTTAGTCAAGTTACTTGTTCATTCGTTATAAATTCAAGTAACCTGACTAAAATAATTTTCAAATTGAGTTATCATCCTGGAAGACGAAAGGTCACACCTTGTGACCTTTCGTCTTCCAGGATCAAAACTCTATTTTAACAATATTTTAGTCAAGTTACTTCTTCATTGGTTATATATTCAAGTAACCTGACTAAAATATTGTTCAAACGGAGTTATCATCCTGGAAGACGAAAGGTCACACCTTGTGACCTTTCGTCTTCCAGGATCAAAACTCTATTTAAACAATATTTTAGTCAAGTTACTTGTTCATTGGTTATATATTCAAGTAACCTGACTAAAATAATGTTCAAAAGGAGTTATCATCCTGGAAGACGAAAGGTCACACCTTGTGACCTTTCGTCTTCCAGGATCAAAACTCTATTTCAACAATATTTTAGTCAGGTTACTTGTTCATTGGTTATATATTCAAGTAACCTGACTAAAATAATGTTCAAATGGAGTTATCGTCCTGGAAGACGAAAGGTCACACCTTGTGACCTTTCGTCTTCCAGGATCAAAACTCTATTTAAACAAGATTTTAGTCAGGTTACTTGTTCATTGGTTATATATTCAAGTAACCTGACTAAAATAATGTTCAAATCGAGTTATCACCCTGGAAGACGAAAGGTCACACCTTGTGACCTTTCGTCTTCCAGGATCAAAACTCTATTTAAACAAGATTTTAGTCAAGTTACTTGTTCATTCGTTATATATTCAAGTAACCTGACTAAAATAATGTTCAAATCGAGTTATCACACTGGAAGACGAAAGGTCATACCTTGTGACCTTTCGTCTTCCAGGATCAAAACTCTATTTAAACAAGATTTTAGTCAAGTTACTTGTTCATTGGTTATATATTCAAGTAACCTGACTAAAATAATTTTCAAATTGAGTTATCATCCTGGAAGACGAAAGGTCACACCTTGTGACCTTTCGTCTTCCAGGATCAAAACTCTATTTTAACAATATTTTAGTCAAGTTACTTCTTCATTGGTTATATATTCAAGTAACCTGACTAAAATATTGTTCAAACGGAGTTATCATCCTGGAAGACGAAAGGTCACACCTTGTGACCTTTCGTCTTCCAGGATCAAAACTCTATTTAAACAATATTTTAGTCAAGTTACTTGTTCATTGGTTATATATTCAAGTAACCTGACTAAAATAATGTTAAAAAGGAGTTATCATCCTGGAAGACGAAAGGTCACACCTTGTGACCTTTCGTCTTCCAGGATCAAAACTCTATTTCAACAATATTTTAGTCAGGTTACTTGTTCATTGGTTATATATTCAAGTAACCTGACTAAAATAATGTTCAAATGGAGTTATCGTCCTGGAAGACGAAAGGTCACACCTTGTGACCTTTCGTCTTCCAGGATCAAAACTCTATTTAAACAAGATTTTAGTCAAGTTACTTGTTCATTGGTTATATATTCAAGTAACCTGACTAAAATAATGTTCAAATCGAGTTATCACCCTGGAAGACGAAAGGTCATACCTTGTGACCTTTCGTCTTCCAGGATCAAAACTCTATTTAAACAAGATTTTAGTCAAGTTACTTGTTCATTGGTTATATATTCAAGTAACCTGACTAAAATAATTTTCAAATTGAGTTATCATCCTGGAAGACGAAAGGTCACACCTTGTGACCTTTCGTCTTCCAGGATCAAAACTCTATTTAAACAATATTTTAGTCAAGTTATTTGTTCATTGGTTATATATTCAAGTAACCTGACTAAAATAATGTTCAAATGGAGTTGTCATCCTGGAAGACGAAAGGTCACACCTTGTGACCTTTCGTCTTCCAGGATCAAAACTCTATTTAAACAATATTTTAGTCAAGTTACTTGTTCATTGGTTATATATTCAAGTAACCTGACTAAAATAATTTTCAAATTGGGTTATCATCCTTGAAGACGAAAGGTCACACCTTGTGACCTTTCGTCTTCCAGGATCAAAACTCTATTTAAACAATATTTTAGTCAAGTTACTTGTTCATTGGTTATATATTCAAGTAACCTGACTAAAATAATTTTCAAATTGAGTTATCATTCTGGAAGACGAAAGGTCACACCTTGTGACCTTTCGTCTTCCAGGATCAAAACTCTATTTAAACAAGATTTTAGTCAAGTTACTTGTTCATTGGTTATATATTCAAGTAACCTGACTAAAATAATGTTCAAATCGAGTTATCACCCTGGAAGACGAAAGGTCATACCTTGTGACCTTTCGTCTTCCAGGATCAAAACTCTATTTAAACAAGATTTTAGTCAAGTTACTTGTTCATTGGTTATATATTCAAGTAACCTGACTAAAATAATTTTCAAATTGAGTTATCATCCTGGAAGACGAAAGGTCACACCTTGTGACCTTTCGTCTTCCAGGATCAAAACTCTATTTAAACAATATTTTAGTCAAGTTATTTGTTCATTGGTTATATATTCAAGTAACCTGACTAAAATAATGTTCAAATGGAGTTGTCATCCTGGAAGACGAAAGGTCACACCTTGTGACCTTTCGTCTTCCAGGATCAAAACTCTATTTAAACAATATTTTAGTCAAGTTACTTGTTCATTGGTTATATATTCAAGTAACCTGACTAAAATAATTTTCAAATTGGGTTATCATCCTTGAAGACGAAAGGTCACACCTTGTGACCTTTCGTCTTCCAGGATCAAAACTCTATTTAAACAATATTTTAGTCAAGTTACTTGTTCATTGGTTATATATTCAAGTAACCTGACTAAAATAATTTTCAAATTGAGTTATCATTCTGGAAGACGAAAGGTCACACCTTGTGACCTTTCGTCTTCCAGGATCAAAACTCTATTTAAACAATATTTTAGTCAAGTTCTTTGTTCATTGGTTATATATTCAAGTAACCTGACTAAAATAATGTTCAAATGGAGTTATCATCCTGGAAGACGAAAGGTCACACCTTGTGACCTTTCGTCTTCCAGGATCAAAACTCTATTTAAACAATATTTTAGTCAAGTTACTTGTTCATTGGTTATATATTCAAGTAACCTGACTAAAATATTGTTCAAACGGAGTTATCATCCTGGAAGACGAAAGGTCACACCTTGTGACCTTTCGTCTTCCAGGATCAAAACTCTATTTAAACAATATTTTAGTCAAGTTACTTGTTCATTGGTTATATATTCAAGTAACCTGACTAAAATAATTTTCAAATTGAGTTATCATCCTGGAAGACGAAAGGTCACACCTTGTGACCTTTCGTCTTCCAGGATCAAAACTCTATTTAAACAATATTTTAGTCAAGTTACTTCTTCATTGGTTATATATTCAAGTAACCTGACTAAAATATTGTTCAAACGGAGTTATCAGCCTGGAAGACGAAAGGTCACACCTTGTGACCTTTCGTCTTCCAGGATCAAAACTCTATTTAAACAATATTTTAGTCAAGTTACTTGTTCATTGGTTATATATTCAAGTAACCTGACTAAAATAATTTTCAAATTGAGTTATCATCCTGGAAGACGAAAGGTCACACCTTGTGACCTTTCGTCTTCCAGGATCAAAACTCTATTTAAACAATATTTTAGTCAAGTTACTTCTTCATTGGTTATATATTCAAGTAACCTGACTAAAATATTGTTCAAACGGAGTTATCTTCCTGGAAGACGAAAGGTCACACCTTGTGACCTTTCGTCTTCCAGGATCAAAACTCTATTTAAACAATATATTAGTCAAGTTACTTGTACATTGGTTATATATTCAAGTAACCTGACTAAAATAATGTTCAAATCGAGTTATCACCCTGGAAGACGAAAGGTCACACCTTGTGACCTTTCGTCTTCCAGGATCAAAACTCTATTTAAACAAGATTATAGTCAAGTTACTTGTTCATTGGTTATATATTCAAGTAACCTGACTAAAATAATTTTCAAATTGAGTTATCATCCTGGAAGAAGAAAGGTCACACCTTGTGACCTTTCATCTTCCAGGATCAAAACTCTATTTAAACAATATTTTAGTCAAGTTACTTGTTCATTCGTTATAAATTCAAGTAACCTGACTAAAATAATTTTCAAATTGAGTTATCATCCTGGAAGACGAAAGGTCACACCTTGTGACCTTTCGTCTTCCAGGATCAAAACTCTATTTTAACAATATTTTAGTCAAGTTACTTCTTCATTGGTTATATATTCAAGTAACCGGACTAAAATATTGTTCAAACGGAGTTATCATCCTGGAAGACGAAAGGTCACACCTTGTGACCTTTCGTCTTCCAGGATCAAAACTCTATTTAAACAATATTTTAGTCAAGTTACTTGTTCATTGGTTATATATTCAAGTAACCTGACTAAAATAATGTTCAAAAGGAGTTATCATCCTGGAAGACGAAAGGTCACACCTTGTGACCTTTCGTCTTCCAGGATCAAAACTCTATTTCAACAATATTTTAGTCAGGTTACTTGTTCATTGGTTATATATTCAAGTAACCTGACTAAAATAATGTTCAAATGGAGTTATCGTCCTGGAAGACGAAAGGTCACACCTTGTGACCTTTCGTCTTCCAGGATCAAAACTCTATTTAAACAAGATTTTAGTCAGGTTACTTGTTCATTGGTTATATATTCAAGTAACCTGACTAAAATAATGTTCAAATCGAGTTATCACCCTGGAAGACGAAAGGTCACACCTTGTGACCTTTCGTCTTCCAGGATCAAAACTCTATTTAAACAAGATTTTAGTCAAGTTACTTGTTCATTCGTTATATATTCAAGTAACCTGACTAAAATAATGTTCAAATCGAGTTATCACACTGGAAGACGAAAGGTCATACCTTGTGACCTTTCGTCTTCCAGGATCAAAACTCTATTTAAACAAGATTTTAGTCAAGTTACTTGTTCATTGGTTATATATTCAAGTAACCTGACTAAAATAATTTTCAAATTGAGTTATCATCCTGGAAGACGAAAGGTCACACCTTGTGACCTTTCGTCTTCCAGGATCAAAACTCTATTTAAACAATATTTTAGTCAAGTTATTTGTTCATTGGTTATATATTCAAGTAACCTGACTAAAATAATGTTCAAATGGAGTTATCATCCTGGAAGACGAAAGGTCACACCTTGTGACCTTTCGTCTTCCAGGATCAAAACTCTATTTAAACAATATTTTAGTCACGTTACTTGTTCATTGGTTATATATTCAAGTAACCTGACTAAAATAATTTTCAAATTGAGTTATCATCCTTGAAGACGAAAGGTCACACCTTGTGACCTTTCGTCTTCCAGGATCAAAACTCTATTTAAACAATATTTTAGTCAAGTTACTTGTTCATTGGTTATATATTCAAGTAACCTGACTAAAATAATTTTCAAATTGAGTTATCATTCTGGAAGACGAAAGGTCACACCTTGTGACCTTTCGTCTTCCAGGATCAAAACTCTATTTAAACAATATTTTAGTCAAGTTCTTTGTTCATTGGTTATATATTCAAGTAACCTGACTAAAATAATGTTCAAATGGAGTTATCATCCTGGAAGACGAAAGGTCACACCTTGTGACCTTTCGTCTTCCAGGATCAAAACTCTATTTAAACAATATTTTAGTCAAGTTACTTGTTCATTGGTTATATATTCAAGTAACCTGACTAAAATAATTTTCAAATTGAGTTATCATCCTGGAAGACGAAAGGTCACACCTTGTGACCTTTCGTCTTCCAGGATCAAAACTCTATTTAAACAATATTTTAGTCAAGTTATTTGTTCATTGGTTATATATTCAAGTAACCTGACTAAAATAATGTTCAAATGGAGTTATCATCCTGGAAGACGAAAGGTCACACCTTGTGACCTTTCGTCTTCCAGGATCAAAACTCTATTTAAACAATATTTTAGTCAAGTTACTTGTTCATTGGTTATATATTCAAGTAACCTGACTAAAATAATTTTCAAATTGAGTTATCATCCTTGAAGACGAAAGGTCACACCTTGTGACCTTTCGTCTTCCAGGATCAAAACTCTATTTAAACAATATTTTAGTCAAGTTACTTGTTCATTGGTTATATATTCAAGTAACCTGACTAAAATAATTTTCAAATTGAGTTATCATTCTGGAAGACGAAAGGTCACACCTTGTGACCTTTCGTCTTCCAGGATCAAAACTCTATTTAAACAATATTTTAGTCACGTTCTTTGTTCATTGGTTATATCTTCAAGTAACCTGACTAAAATAATGTTCAAATGGAGTTATCATCCTGGAAGACGAAAGGTCACACCTTGTGACCTTTCGTCTTCCAGGATCAAAACTCTATTTAAACAAGATTTTAGTCAAGTTACTTGTTCATTGGTTATATATTCAAGTAACCTGACTAAAATAATTTTCAAATTGAGTTATCATCCTGGAAGACGAAAGGTCACACCTTGTGACCTTTCGTCTTCCAGGATCAAAACTCTATTTAAACAATATTTTAGTCAAGTTATTTGTTCATTGGTTATATATTCAAGTAACCTGACTAAAATAATGTTCAAATGGAGTTATCATCCTGGAAGACGAAAGGTCACACCTTGTGACCTTTCGTCTTCCAGGATCAAAACTCTATTTAAACAATATTTTAGTCACGTTACTTGTTCATTGGTTATATATTCAAGTAACCTGACTAAAATAATTTTCAAATTGAGTTATCATCCTTGAAGACGAAAGGTCACACCTTGTGACCTTTCGTCTTCCAGGATCAAAACTCTATTTAAACAATATTTTAGTCAAGTTACTTGTTCATTGGTTATATATTCAAGTAACCTGACTAAAATAATTTTCAAATTGAGTTATCATTCTGGAAGACGAAAGGTCACACCTTGTGACCTTTCGTCTTCCAGGATCAAAACTCTATTTAAACAATATTTTAGTCAAGTTCTTTGTTCATTGGTTATATATTCAAGTAACCTGACTAAAATAATGTTCAAATGGAGTTATCATCCTGGAAGACGAAAGGTCACACCTTGTGACCTTTCGTCTTCCAGGATCAAAACTCTATTTAAACAATATTTTAGTCAAGTTACTTGTTCATTGGTTATATATTCAAGTAACCTGACTAAAATAATTTTCAAATTGAGTTATCATCCTGGAAGACGAAAGGTCACACCTTGTGACCTTTCGTCTTCCAGGATCAAAACTGTATTTAAACAATATTTTAGTCAAGTTACTTCTTCATTGGTTATATATTCAAGTAACCTGACTAAAATATTGTTCAAACGGAGTTATCAGCCTGGAAGACGAAAGGTCACACCTTGTGACCTTTCGTCTTCCAGGATCAAAACTCTATTTAAACAATATTTTAGTCAAGTTACTTGTTCATTGGTTATATATTCAAGTAACCTGACTAAAATAATTTTCAAATTGAGTTATCATCCTGGAAGACGAAAGGTCACACCTTGTGACCTTTCGTCTTCCAGGATCAAAACTCTATTTAAACAATATTTTAGTCAAGTTATTTGTTCATTGGTTATATATTCAAGTAACCTGACTAAAATAATGTTCAAATGGAGTTATCATCCTGGAAGACGAAAGGTCACACCTTGTGACCTTTCGTCTTCCAGGATCAAAACTCTATTTAAACAATATTTTAGTCAAGTTACTTGTTCATTGGTTATATATTCAAGTAACCTGACTAAAATAATTTTCAAATTGAGTTATCATTCTGGAAGACGAAAGGTCACACCTTGTGACCTTTCGTCTTCCAGGATCAAAACTCTATTTAAACAATATTTTAGTCACGTTCTTTGTTCATTGGTTATATATTCAAGTAACCTGACTAAAATAATGTTCAAATGGAGTTATCATCCTGGAAGACGAAAGGTCACACCTTGTGACCTTTCGTCTTCCAGGATCAAAACTCTATTTAAACAATATTTTAGTCAAGTTACTTGTTCATTGGTTATATATTCAAGTAACCTGACTAAAATAATTTTCAAATTGAGTTATCATCCTGGAAGACGAAAGGTCACACCTTGTGACCTTTCGTCTTCCAGGATCAAAACTCTATTTAAACAATATTTTAGTCAAGTTATTTGTTCATTGGTTATATATTCAAGTAACCTGACTAAAATAATGTTCAAATGGAGTTATCATCCTGGAAGACGAAAGGTCACACCTTGTGACCTTTCGTCTTCCAGGATCAAAACTCTATTTAAACAATATTTTAGTCACGTTACTTGTTCATTGGTTATATATTCAAGTAACCTGACTAAAATAATTTTCAAATTGAGTTATCATCCTTGAAGACGAAAGGTCACACCTTGTGACCTTTCGTCTTCCAGGATCAAAACTCTATTTAAACAATATTTTAGTCAAGTTACTTGTTCATTGGTTATATATTCAAGTAACCTGACTAAAATAATTTTCAAATTGAGTTATCATTCTGGAAGACGAAAGGTCACACCTTGTGACCTTTCGTCTTCCAGGATCAAAACTCTATTTAAACAATATTTTAGTCAAGTTCTTTGTTCATTGGTTATATATTCAAGTAACCTGACTAAAATAATGTTCAAATGGAGTTATCATCCTGGAAGACGAAAGGTCACACCTTGTGACCTTTCGTCTTCCAGGATCAAAACTCTATTTAAACAATATTTTAGTCAAGTTACTTGTTCATTGGTTATATATTCAAGTAACCTGACTAAAATAATTTTCAAATTGAGTTATCATCCTGGAAGACGAAAGGTCACACCTTGTGACCTTTCGTCTTCCAGGATCAAAACTGTATTTAAACAATATTTTAGTCAAGTTACTTCTTCATTGGTTATATATTCAAGTAACCTGACTAAAATATTGTTCAAACGGAGTTATCAGCCTGGAAGACGAAAGGTCACACCTTGTGACCTTTCGTCTTCCAGGATCAAAACTCTATTTAAACAATATTTTAGTCAAGTTACTTGTTCATTGGTTATATATTCAAGTAACCTGACTAAAATAATTTTCAAATTGAGTTATCATTCTGGAAGACGAAAGGTCACACCTTGTGACCTTTCGTCTTCCAGGATCAAAACTCTATTTAAACAATATTTTAGTCACGTTCTTTGTTCATTGGTTATATATTCAAGTAACCTGACTAAAATAATGTTCAAATGGAGTTATCATCCTGGAAGACGAAAGGTCACACCTTGTGACCTTTCGTCTTCCAGGATCAAAACTCTATTTAAACAATATTTTAGTCAAGTTACTTGTTCATTGGTTATATATTCAAGTAACCTGACTAAAATAATTTTCAAATTGAGTTATCATCCTGGAAGACGAAAGGTCACACCTTGTGACCTTTCGTCTTCCAGGATCAAAACCGTATTTAAACAATATTTTAGTCAAGTTACTTCTTCATTGGTTATATATTCAAGTAACCTGACTAAAATATTGTTCAAACGGAGTTATCAGCCTGGAAGACGAAAGGTCACACCTTGTGACCTTTCGTCTTCCAGGATCAAAACTCTATTTAAACAATATTTTAGTCAAGTTACTTGTTCATTGGTTATATATTCAAGTAACCTGACTAAAATAATTTTCAAATTGAGTTATCATCCTGGAAGACGAAAGGTCACACCTTGTGACCTTTCGTCTTCCAGGATCAAAACTGTATTTAAACAATATTTTAGTCAAGTTACTTCTTCATTGGTTATATATTCAAGTAACCTGACTAAAATATTGTTCAAACGGAGTTATCAACCTGGAAGACGAAAGGTCACACCTTGTGACCTTTCGTCTTCCAGGATCAAAACTCTATTTAAACAATATTTTAGTCAAGTTACTTGTTCATTGGTTATATATTCAAGTAACCTGACTAAAATAATTTTCAAATTGAGTTATCATCCTGGAAGACGAAAGGTCACGCCTTGTGACCTTTCGTCTTCCAGGATCAAAACTCTATTTAAACAATATTTTAGTCAAGTTACTTCTTCATTGGTTATATATTCAAGTAACCTGACTAAAATATTGTTCAAACGGAGTTATCTTCCTGGAAGACGAAAGGTCACACCTTGTGACATTTCGTCTTCCAGGATCAAAACTCTATTTAAACAATATTTTAGTCAAGTTACTTGTTCATTGGTTATATATTCAAGTAACCTGACTAAAATAATGTTCAAATGGAGTTATCATCCTGGAAGACGAAAGGTCACACCTTGTGACCTTTCGTCTTCCAGGATCAAAACTCTATTTAAACAATATTTTAGTCAAGTTACTTGTTCATTGGTTATATATTCAAGTAACCTGACTAAAATAATTTTCAAATTGAGTTATCATCCTTGAAGACGAAAGGTCACACCTTGTGACCTTTCGTCTTCCAGGATCAAAACTCTATTTAAACAATATTTTAGTCAGGTTACTTGTTCATTGGTTATATATTCAAGTAACCTGACTAAAATAATTTTCAAATTGAGTTATCATTCTGGAAGACGAAAGGTCACACCTTGTGACCTTTCGTCTTCCAGGATCAAAACTCTATTTAAACAATATTTTAGTCAAGTTCTTTGTTCATTGGTTATATATTCAAGTAACCTGACTAAAATAATTTTCAAATTGAGTTATCATCCTTGAAGACGAAAGGTCACACCTTGTGACCTTTCGTCTTCCAGGATCAAAACTCTATTTAAACAATATTTTAGTCAAGTTACTTGTTCATTGGTTATATATTCAAGTAACCTGACTAAAATAATTTTCAAATTGAGTTATCATTCTGGAAGACGAAAGGTCACACCTTGTGACCTTTCGTCTTCCAGGATCAAAACTCTATTTAAACAATATTTTAGTCAAGTTCTTTGTTCATTGGTTATATATTCAAGTAACCTGACTAAAATAATGTTCAAATGGAGTTATCATCCTGGAAGACGAAAGGTCACACCTTGTGACCTTTCGTCTTCCAGGATCAAAACTCTATTTAAACAATATTTTAGTCAAGTTACTTGTTCATTGGTTATATATTCAAGTAACCTGACTAAAATAATTTTCAAATTGAGTTATCATCCTGGAAGACGAAAGGTCACACCTTGTGACCTTTCGTCTTCCAGGATCAAAACTGTATTTAAACAATATTTTAGTCAAGTTACTTCTTCATTGGTTATATATTCAAGTAACCTGACTAAAATATTGTTCAAACGGAGTTATCAGCCTGGAAGACGAAAGGTCACACCTTGTGACCTTTCGTCTTCCAGGATCAAAACTCTATTTAAACAATATTTTAGTCAAGTTACTTGTTCATTGGTTATATATTCAAGTAACCTGACTAAAATAATTTTCAAATTGAGTTATCATTCTGGAAGACGAAAGGTCACACCTTGTGACCTTTCGTCTTCCAGGATCAAAACTCTATTTAAACAATATTTTAGTCACGTTCTTTGTTCATTGGTTATATATTCAAGTAACCTGACTAAAATAATGTTCAAATGGAGTTATCATCCTGGAAGACGAAAGGTCACACCTTGTGACCTTTCGTCTTCCAGGATCAAAACTCTATTTAAACAATATTTTAGTCAAGTTACTTGTTCATTGGTTATATATTCAAGTAACCTGACTAAAATAATTTTCAAATTGAGTTATCATCCTGGAAGACGAAAGGTCACACCTTGTGACCTTTCGTCTTCCAGGATCAAAACCGTATTTAAACAATATTTTAGTCAAGTTACTTCTTCATTGGTTATATATTCAAGTAACCTGACTAAAATATTGTTCAAACGGAGTTATCAGCCTGGAAGACGAAAGGTCACACCTTGTGACCTTTCGTCTTCCAGGATCAAAACTCTATTTAAACAATATTTTAGTCAAGTTACTTGTTCATTGGTTATATATTCAAGTAACCTGACTAAAATAATTTTCAAATTGAGTTATCATCCTGGAAGACGAAAGGTCACACCTTGTGACCTTTCGTCTTCCAGGATCAAAACTGTATTTAAACAATATTTTAGTCAAGTTACTTCTTCATTGGTTATATATTCAAGTAACCTGACTAAAATATTGTTCAAACGGAGTTATCAACCTGGAAGACGAAAGGTCACACCTTGTGACCTTTCGTCTTCCAGGATCAAAACTCTATTTAAACAATATTTTAGTCAAGTTACTTGTTCATTGGTTATATATTCAAGTAACCTGACTAAAATAATTTTCAAATTGAGTTATCATCCTGGAAGACGAAAGGTCACGCCTTGTGACCTTTCGTCTTCCAGGATCAAAACTCTATTTAAACAATATTTTAGTCAAGTTACTTCTTCATTGGTTATATATTCAAGTAACCTGACTAAAATATTGTTCAAACGGAGTTATCTTCCTGGAAGACGAAAGGTCACACCTTGTGACATTTCGTCTTCCAGGATCAAAACTCTATTTAAACAATATTTTAGTCAAGTTACTTGTTCATTGGTTATATATTCAAGTAACCTGACTAAAATAATGTTCAAATGGAGTTATCATCCTGGAAGACGAAAGGTCACACCTTGTGACCTTTCGTCTTCCAGGATCAAAACTCTATTTAAACAATATTTTAGTCAAGTTACTTGTTCATTGGTTATATATTCAAGTAACCTGACTAAAATAATTTTCAAATTGAGTTATCATCCTTGAAGACGAAAGGTCACACCTTGTGACCTTTCGTCTTCCAGGATCAAAACTCTATTTAAACAATATTTTAGTCAGGTTACTTGTTCATTGGTTATATATTCAAGTAACCTGACTAAAATAATTTTCAAATTGAGTTATCATTCTGGAAGACGAAAGGTCACACCTTGTGACCTTTCGTCTTCCAGGATCAAAACTCTATTTAAACAATATTTTAGTCAAGTTCTTTGTTCATTGGTTATATATTCAAGTAACCTGACTAAAATAATTTTCAAATTGAGTTATCATCCTTGAAGACGAAAGGTCACACCTTGTGACCTTTCGTCTTCCAGGATCAAAACTCTATTTAAACAATATTTTAGTCAAGTTACTTGTTCATTGGTTATATATTCAAGTAACCTGACTAAAATAATTTTCAAATTGAGTTATCATTCTGGAAGACGAAAGGTCACACCTTGTGACCTTTCGTCTTCCAGGATCAAAACTCTATTTAAACAATATTTTAGTCAAGTTCTTTGTTCATTGGTTATATATTCAAGTAACCTGACTAAAATAATGTTCAAATGGAGTTATCATCCTGGAAGACGAAAGGTCACACCTTGTGACCTTTCGTCTTCCAGGATCAAAACTCTATTTAAACAATATTTTAGTCAAGTTACTTGTTCATTGGTTATATATTCAAGTAACCTGACTAAAATAATTTTCAAATTGAGTTATCATCCTGGAAGACGAAAGGTCACACCTTGTGACCTTTCGTCTTCCAGGATCAAAACTGTATTTAAACAATATTTTAGTCAAGTTACTTCTTCATTGGTTATATATTCAAGTAACCTGACTAAAATATTGTTCAAACGGAGTT
This sequence comes from Medicago sativa, assembly GCF_051527215.1. Classification (NCBI taxonomy): domain Eukaryota; kingdom Viridiplantae; phylum Streptophyta; class Magnoliopsida; order Fabales; family Fabaceae; genus Medicago; species Medicago sativa. Next base: position 39,776,553 of record NC_140751.1, read on the forward strand.
ATCAGCCTGGAAGACGAAAGGTCACACCTTGTGACCTTTCGTCTTCCAGGATCAAAACTCTATTTAAACAATATTTTAGTCAAGTTACTTGTTCATTGGTTATATATTCAAGTAACCTGACTAAAATAATTTTCAAATTGAGTTATCATTCTGGAAGACGAAAGGTCACACCTTGTGACCTTTCGTCTTCCAGGATCAAAACTCTATTTAAACAATATTTTAGTCACGTTCTTTGTTCATTGGTTATATATTCAAGTAACCTGACTAAAATAATGTTCAAATGGAGTTATCATCCTGGAAGACGAAAGGTCACACCTTGTGACCTTTCGTCTTCCAGGATCAAAACTCTATTTAAACAATATTTTAGTCAAGTTACTTGTTCAATGGTTATATATTCAAGTAACCTGACTAAAATAATTTTCAAATTGAGTTATCATCCTGGAAGACGAAAGGTCACACCTTGTGACCTTTCGTCTTCCAGGATCAAAACCGTATTTAAACAATATTTTATTCAAGTTACTTCTTCATTGGTTATATATTCAAGTAACCTGACTAAAATATTGTTCAAACGGAGTTATCAGCCTGGAAGACGAAAGGTCACACCTTGTGACCTTTCGTCTTCCAGGATCAAAACTCTATTTAAACAATATTTTAGTCAAGTTACTTGTTCATTGGTTATATATTCAAGTAACCTGACTAAAATAATTTTCAAATTGAGTTATCATCCTGGAAGACGAAAGGTCACACCTTGTGACCTTTCGTCTTCCAGGATCAAAACTGTATTTAAACAATATTTTAGTCAAGTTACTTCTTCATTGGTTATATATTCAAGTAACCTGACTAAAATATTGTTCAAACGGAGTTATCAACCTGGAAGACGAAAGGTCACACCTTGTGACCTTTCGTCTTCCAGGATCAAAACTCTATTTAAACAATATTTTAGTCAAGTTACTTGTTCATTGGTTATATATTCAAGTAACCTGACTAAAATAATTTTCAAATTGAGTTATCATCCTGGAAGACGAAAGGTCACGCCTTGTGACCTTTCGTCTTCCAGGATCAAAACTCTATTTAAACAATATTTTAGTCAAGTTACTTCTTCATTGGTTATATATTCAAGTAACCTGACTAAAATATTGTTCAAACGGAGTTATCTTCCTGGAAGACGAAAGGTCACACCTTGTGACATTTCGTCTTCCAGGATCAAAACTCTATTTAAACAATATTTTAGTCAAGTTACTTGTTCATTGGTTATATATTCAAGTAACCTGACTAAAATAATGTTCAAATGGAGTTATCATCCTGGAAGACGAAAGGTCACACCTTGTGACCTTTCGTCTTCCAGGATCAAAACTCTATTTAAACAATATTTTAGTCAAGTTACTTGTTCATTGGTTATATATTCAAGTAACCTGACTAAAATAATTTTCAAATTGAGTTATCATCCTTGAAGACGAAAGGTCACACCTTGTGACCTTTCGTCTTCCAGGATCAAAACTCTATTTAAACAATATTTTAGTCAGGTTACTTGTTCATTGGTTATATATTCAAGTAACCTGACTAAAATAATTTTCAAATTGAGTTATCATTCTGGAAGACGAAAGGTCACACCTTGTGACCTTTCGTCTTCCAGGATCAAAACTCTATTTAAACAATATTTTAGTCAAGTTCTTTGTTCATTGGTTATATATTCAAGTAACCTGACTAAAATAATGTTCAAAAGGAGTTATCATCCTGGAAGACGAAAGGTCACACCTTGTGACCTTTCGTCTTCCAGGATCAAAACTCTATTTCAACAATATTTTAGTCAGGTTACTTGTTCATTGGTTATATATTCAAGTAACCTGACTAAAATAATGTTCAAATGGAGTTATCGTCCTGGAAGACGAAAGGTCACACCTTGTGACCTTTCGTCTTCCAGGATCAAAACTCTATTTAAACAAGATTTTAGTCAGGTTACTTGTTCATTGGTTATATATTCAAGTAACCTGACTAAAATAATGTTCAAATCGAGTTATCACCCTGGAAGACGAAAGGTCACACCTTGTGACCTTTCGTCTTCCAGGATCAAAACTCTATTTAAACAAGATTTTAGTCAAGTTACTTGTTCATTGGTTATATATTCAAGTAACCTGACTAAAATAATGTTCAAATCGAGTTATCACCCTGGAAGACGAAAGGTCATACCTTGTGACCTTTCGTCTTCCAGGATCAAAACTCTATTTAAACAAGATTTTAGTCAAGTTACTTGTTCATTGGTTATATATTCAAGTAACCTGACTAAAATAATTTTCAAATTGAGTTATCATCCTGGAAGACGAAAGGTCACACCTTGTGACCTTTCGTCTTCCAGGATCAAAACTGTATTTAAACAATATTTTAGTCAAGTTACTTCTTCATTGGTTATATATTCAAGTAACCTGACTAAAATATTGTTCAAACGGAGTTATCAACCTGGAAGACGAAAGGTCACACCTTGTGACCTTTCGTCTTCCAGGATCAAAACTCTATTTAAACAATATTTTAGTCAAGTTACTTGTTCATTGGTTATATATTCAAGTAACCTGACTAAAATAATTTTCAAATTGAGTTATCATCCTGGAAGACGAAAGGTCACGCCTTGTGACCTTTCGTCTTCCAGGATCAAAACTCTATTTAAACAATATTTTAGTCAAGTTACTTCTTCATTGGTTATATATTCAAGTAACCTGACTAAAATATTGTTCAAACGGAGTTATCTTCCTGGAAGACGAAAGGTCACACCTTGTGACATTTCGTCTTCCAGGATCAAAACTCTATTTAAACAATATTTTAGTCAAGTTACTTGTTCATTGGTTATATATTCAAGTAACCTGACTAAAATAATGTTCAAATGGAGTTATCATCCTGGAAGACGAAAGGTCACACCTTGTGACCTTTCGTCTTCCAGGATCAAAACTCTATTTAAACAATATTTTAGTCAAGTTACTTGTTCATTGGTTATATATTCAAGTAACCTGACTAAAATAATTTTCAAATTGAGTTATCATCCTTGAAGACGAAAGGTCACACCTTGTGACCTTTCGTCTTCCAGGATCAAAACTCTATTTAAACAATATTTTAGTCAGGTTACTTGTTCATTGGTTATATATTCAAGTAACCTGACTAAAATAATTTTCAAATTGAGTTATCATTCTGGAAGACGAAAGGTCACACCTTGTGACCTTTCGTCTTCCAGGATCAAAACTCTATTTAAACAATATTTTAGTCAAGTTCTTTGTTCATTGGTTATATATTCAAGTAACCTGACTAAAATAATGTTCAAAAGGAGTTATCATCCTGGAAGACGAAAGGTCACACCTTGTGACCTTTCGTCTTCCAGGATCAAAACTCTATTTCAACAATATTTTAGTCAGGTTACTTGTTCATTGGTTATATATTCAAGTAACCTGACTAAAATAATGTTCAAATGGAGTTATCGTCCTGGAAGACGAAAGGTCACACCTTGTGACCTTTCGTCTTCCAGGATCAAAACTCTATTTAAACAAGATTTTAGTCAGGTTACTTGTTCATTGGTTATATATTCAAGTAACCTGACTAAAATAATGTTCAAATCGAGTTATCACCCTGGAAGACGAAAGGTCACACCTTGTGACCTTTCGTCTTCCAGGATCAAAACTCTATTTAAACAAGATTTTAGTCAAGTTACTTGTTCATTGGTTATATATTCAAGTAACCTGACTAAAATAATGTTCAAATCGAGTTATCACCCTGGAAGACGAAAGGTCATACCTTGTGACCTTTCGTCTTCCAGGATCAAAACTCTATTTAAACAAGATTTTAGTCAAGTTACTTGTTCATTGGTTATATATTCAAGTAACCTGACTAAAATAATTTTCAAATTGAGTTATCATCCTGGAAGACGAAAGGTCACACCTTGTGACCTTTCGTCTTCCAGGATCAAAACTGTATTTAAACAATATTTTAGTCAAGTTACTTCTTCATTGGTTATATATTCAAGTAACCTGACTAAAATATTGTTCAAACGGAGTTATCAGCCTGGAAGACGAAAGGTCACACCTTGTGACCTTTCGTCTTCCAGGATCAAAACTCTATTTAAACAATATTTTAGTCAAGTTACTTGTTCATTGGTTATATATTCAAGTAACCTGACTAAAATAATTTTCAAATTGAGTTATCATCCTGGAAGACGAAAGGTCACACCTTGTGACCTTTCGTCTTCCAGGATCAAAACTCTATTTAAACAATATTTTAGTCAAGTTAATTGTTCATTGGTTATATATTCAAGTAACCTGACTAAAATAATGTTCAAATGGAGTTATCATCCTGGAAGACGAAAGGTCACACCTTGTGACCTTTCGTCTTCCAGGATCAAAACTCTATTTAAACAATATTTTAGTCAAGTTACTTGTTCATTGGTTATATATTCAAGTAACCTGACTAAAATAATTTTCAAATTGAGTTATCATCCTTGAAGACGAAAGGTCACACCTTGTGACCTTTCGTCTTCCAGGATCAAAACTCTATTTAAACAATATTTTAGTCAAGTTACTTGTTCATTGGTTATATATTCAAGTAACCTGACTAAAATAATTTTCAAATTGAGTTATCATCCTTGAAGACGAAAGGTCACACCTTGTGACCTTTCGTCTTCCAGGATCAAAACTCTATTTAAACAATATTTTAGTCAAGTTACTTGTTCATTGGTTATATATTCAAGTAACCTGACTAAAATAATTTTCAAATTGAGTTATCATTCTGGAAGACGAAAGGTCACACCTTGTGACCTTTCGTCTTCCAGGATCAAAACTCTATTTAAACAATATTTTAGTCACGTTCTTTGTTCATTGGTTATATATTCAAGTAACCTGACTAAAATAATGTTCAAATGGAGTTATCATCCTGGAAGACGAAAGGTCACACCTTGTGACCTTTCGTCTTCCAGGATCAAAACTCTATTTAAACAATATTTTAGTCAAGTTACTTGTTCATTGGTTATATATTCAAGTAACCTGACTAAAATAATTTTCAAATTGAGTTATCATCCTGGAAGACGAAAGGTCACACCTTGTGACCTTTCGTCTTCCAGGATCAAAACTGTATTTAAACAATATTTTAGTCAAGTTACTTCTTCATTGGTTATATATTCAAGTAACCTGACTAAAATATTGTTCAAACGGAGTTATCAGCCTGGAAGACGAAAGGTCACACCTTGTGACCTTTCGTCTTCCAGGATCAAAACTCTATTTAAACAATATTTTAGTCAAGTTATTTGTTCATTGGTTATATATTCAAGTAACCTGACTAAAATAATGTTCAAATGGAGTTATCATCCTGGAAGACGAAAGGTCACACCTTGTGACCTTTCGTCTTCCAGGATCAAAACTCTATTTAAACAATATTTTAGTCAAGTTACTTGTTCATTGGTTATATATTCAAGTAACCTGACTAAAATAATTTTCAAATTGAGTTATCATCCTTGAAGACGAAAGGTCACACCTTGTGACCTTTCGTCTTCCAGGATCAAAACTCTATTTAAACAATATTTTAGTCAAGTTACTTGTTCATTGGTTATATATTCAAGTAACCTGACTAAAATAATTTTCAAATTGAGTTATCATCCTTGAAGACGAAAGGTCACACCTTGTGACCTTTCGTCTTCCAGGATCAAAACTCTATTTAAACAATATTTTAGTCAAGTTACTTGTTCATTGGTTATATATTCAAGTAACCTGACTAAAATAATTTTCAAATTGAGTTATCATTCTGGAAGACGAAAGGTCACACCTTGTGACCTTTCGTCTTCCAGGATCAAAACTCTATTTAAACAATATTTTAGTCACGTTCTTTGTTCATTGGTTATATATTCAAGTAACCTGACTAAAATAATGTTCAAATGGAGTTATCATCCTGGAAGACGAAAGGTCACACCTTGTGACCTTTCGTCTTCCAGGATCAAAACTCTATTTAAACAATATTTTAGTCAAGTTACTTGTTCATTGGTTATATATTCAAGTAACCTGACTAAAATAATTTTCAAATTGAGTTATCATCCTGGAAGACGAAAGGTCACACCTTGTGACCTTTCGTCTTCCAGGATCAAAACTGTATTTAAACAATATTTTAGTCAAGTTACTTCTTCATTGGTTATATATTCAAGTAACCTGACTAAAATATTGTTCAAACGGAGTTATCAGCCTGGAAGACGAAAGGTCACACCTTGTGACCTTTCGTCTTCCAGGATCAAAACTCTATTTAAACAATATTTTAGTCAAGTTACTTGTTCATTGGTTATATATTCAAGTAACCTGACTAAAATAATTTTCAAATTGAGTTATCATCCTGGAAGACGAAAGGTCACGCCTTGTGACCTTTCGTCTTCCAGGATCAAAACTCTATTTAAACAATATTTTAGTCAAGTTACTTCTTCATTGGTTATATATTCAAGTAACCTGACTAAAATATTGTTCAAACGGAGTTATCTTCCTGGAAGACGAAAGGTCACACCTTGTGACATTTCGTCTTCCAGGATCAAAACTCTATTTAAACAATATTTTAGTCAAGTTACTTGTTCATTGGTTATATATTCAAGTAACCTGACTAAAATAATGTTCAAATGGAGTTATCATCCTGGAAGACGAAAGGTCACACCTTGTGACCTTTCGTCTTCCAGGATCAAAACTCTATTTAAACAATATTTTAGTCAAGTTACTTGTTCATTGGTTATATATTCAAGTAACCTGACTAAAATAATTTTCAAATTGAGTTATCATCCTTGAAGACGAAAGGTCACACCTTGTGACCTTTCGTCTTCCAGGATCAAAACTCTATTTAAACAATATTTTAGTCAAGTTACTTGTTCATTGGTTATATATTCAAGTAACCTGACTAAAATAATTTTCAAATTGAGTTATCATTCTGGAAGACGAAAGGTCACACCTTGTGACCTTTCGTCTTCCAGGATCAAAACTCTATTTAAACAATATTTTAGTCAAGTTCTTTGTTCATTGGTTATATATTCAAGTAACCTGACTGAAATAATGTTCAAAAGGAGTTATCATCCTGGAAGACGAAAGGTCACACCTTGTGACCTTTCGTCTTCCAGGATCAAAACTCTATTTCAACAATATTTTAGTCAGGTTACTTGTTCATTGGTTATATATTCAAGTAACCTGACTAAAATAATGTTCAAATGGAGTTATCGTCCTGGAAGACGAAAGGTCACACCTTGTGACCTTTCGTCTTCCAGGATCAAAACTCTATTTAAACAAGATTTTAGTCAGGTTACTTGTTCATTGGTTATATATTCAAGTAACCTGACTAAAATAATGTTCAAATCGAGTTATCACCCTGGAAGACGAAAGGTCACACCTTGTGACCTTTCGTCTTCCAGGATCAAAACTCTATTTAAACAAGATTTTAGTCAAGTTACTTGTTCATTGGTTATATATTCAAGTAACCTGACTAAAATAATGTTCAAATCGAGTTATCACCCTGGAAGACGAAAGGTCATACCTTGTGACCTTTCGTCTTCCAGGATCAAAACTCTATTTAAACAAGATTTTAGTCAAGTTACTTGTTCATTGGTTATATATTCAAGTAACCTGACTAAAATAATTTTCAAATTGAGTTATCATCCTGGAAGACGAAAGGTCACACCTTGTGACCTTTCGTCTTCCAGGATCAAAACTCTATTTAAACAATATTTTAGTCAAGTTATTTGTTCATTGGTTATATATTCAAGTAACCTGACTAAAATAATGTTCAAATGGAGTTATCATCCTGGAAGACGAAAGGTCACACCTTGTGACCTTTCGTCTTCCAGGATCAAAACTCTATTTAAACAATATTTTAGTCAAGTTACTTGTTCATTGGTTATATATTCAAGTAACCTGACTAAAATAATTTTCAAATTGAGTTATCATCCTTGAAGACGAAAGGTCACACCTTGTGACCTTTCGTCTTCCAGGATCAAAACTCTATTTAAACAATATTTTAGTCAAGTTACTTGTTCATTGGTTATATATTCAAGTAACCTGACTAAAATAATTTTCAAATTGAGTTATCGTTCTGGAAGACGAAAGGTCACACCTTGTGACCTTTCGTCTTCCAGGATCAAAACTCTATTTAAACAATATTTTAGTCAAGTTCTTTGTTCATTGGTTATATATTCAAGTAACCTGACTAAAATAATGTTCAAATGGAGTTATCATCCTGGAAGACGAAAGGTCACACCTTGTGACCTTTCGTCTTCCAGGATCAAAACTCTATTTAAACAATATTTTAGTCAAGTTACTTGTTCATTGGTTATATATTCAAGTAACCTGACTAAAATAATTTTCAAATTGAGTTATCATCCTGGAAGACGAAAGGTCACACCTTGTGACCTTTCGTCTTCCAGGATCAAAACTGTATTTAAACAATATTTTAGTCAAGTTACTTCTTCATTGGTTATATATTCAAGTAACCTGACTAAAATATTGTTCAAACGGAGTTATCAGCCTGGAAGACGAAAGGTCACACCTTGTGACCTTTCGTCTTCCAGGATCAAAACTCTATTTAAACAATATTTTAGTCAAGTTACTTGTTCATTGGTTATATATTCAAGTAACCTGACTAAAATAATTTTCAAATTGAGTTATCATCCTGGAAGACGAAAGGTCACACCTTGTGACCTTTCGTCTTCCAGGATCAAAACTGTATTTAAACAATATTTTAGTCAAGTTACTTCTTCATTGGTTATATATTCAAGTAACCTGACTAAAATATTGTTCAAACGGAGTTATCAGCCTGGAAGACGAAAGGTCACACCTTGTGACCTTTCGTCTTCCAGGATCAAAACTCTATTTAAACAATATTTTAGTCAAGTTACTTGTTCATTGGTTATATATTCAAGTAACCTGACTAAAATAATTTTCAAATTGAGTTATCATCCTGGAAGACGAAAGGTCACGCCTTGTGACCTTTCGTCTTCCAGGATCAAAACTCTATTTAAACAATATTTTAGTCAAGTTACTTCTTCATTGGTTATATATTCAAGTAACCTGACTAAAATATTGTTCAAACGGAGTTATCTTCCTGGAAGACGAAAGGTCACACCTTGTGACATTTCGTCTTCCAGGATCAAAACTCTATTTAAACAATATTTTAGTCAAGTTACTTGTTCATTGGTTATATATTCAAGTAACCTGACTAAAATAATGTTCAAATGGAGTTATCATCCTGGAAGACGAAAGGTCACACCTTGTGACCTTTCGTCTTCCAGGATCAAAACTCTATTTAAACAATATTTTAGTCAAGTTACTTGTTCATTGGTTATATATTCAAGTAACCTGACTAAAATAATTTTCAAATTGAGTTATCATCCTTGAAGACGAAAGGTCACACCTTGTGACCTTTCGTCTTCCAGGATCAAAACTCTATTTAAACAATATTTTAGTCAAGTTACTTCTTCATTGGTTATATATTCAAGTAACCTGACTAAAATATTGTTCAAACGGAGTTATCTTCCTGGAAGACGAAAGGTCACACCTTGTGACCTTTCGTCTTCCAGGATCAAAACTCTATTTAAACAATATTTTAGTCAAGTTACTTGTTCATTGGTTATATATTCAAGTAACCTGACTAAAATAATTTTCAAATTGAGTTATCATCCTTGAAGACGAAAGGTCACACCTTGTGACCTTTCGTCTTCCAGGATCAAAACTCTATTTAAACAATATTTTAGTCAAGTTACTTGTTCATTGGTTATATATTCAAGTAAACTGACTAAAATAATTTTCAAATTGAGTTATCATTCTGGAAGACGAAAGGTCACACCTTGTGACCTTTCGTCTTCCAGGATCAAAACTCTATTTAAACAATATTTTAGTCAAGTTCTTTGTTCATTGGTTATATATTCAAGTAACCTGACTAAAATAATGTTCAAATGGAGTTATCATCCTGGAAGACGAAAGGTCACACCTTGTGACCTTTCGTCTTCCAGGATCAAAACTCTATTTAAACAATATTTTAGTCAAGTTACTTGTTCATTGGTTATATATTCAAGTAACCTGACTAAAATAATTTTCAAATTGAGTTATCATCCTGGAAGACGAAAGGTCACACCTTGTGACCTTTCGTTTTCCAGGATCAAAACTCTATTTAAACAATATTTTAGTCAAGTTACTTCTTCATTGGTTATATATTCAAGTAACCTGACTAAAATATTGTTCAAACGGAGTTATCTTCCTGGAAGACGAAAGGTCACACCTTGTGACCTTTCGTCTTCCAGGATCAAAACTCTATTTAAACAATATATTAGTCAAGTTACTTGTACATTGGTTATATATTCAAGTAACCTGACTAAAATAATGTTCAAATCGAGTTATCACCCTGGAAGACGAAAGGTCACACCTTGTGACCTTTCGTTTTCCAGGATCAAAACTCTATTTAAACAAGATTATAGTCAAGTTACTTGTTCATTGGTTATATATTCAAGTAACCTGACTAAAATAATTTTCAAATTGAGTTATCATCCTGGAAGACGAAAGGTCACACCTTGTGACCTTTCGTCTTCCAGGATCAAAACTCTATTCAAACAATATTTTAGTCAAGTTACTTCTTCATTCGTTATAAATTCAAGTAACCTGACTAAAATAATTTTCAAATTGAGTTATCATCCTGGAAGACGAATGGTCACAAGGTGTGACCTTTCGTCTTCCAGGATCAAAACTCTATTTAAACAATATTTTAGTCAAGTTACTTCTTCATTGGTTATATATTCAAGTAACCTGACTAAAATATTGTTCAAACGGAGTTATCATCCTGGAAGACGAAAGGTCACACCTTGTGACCTTTCGTCTTCCAGGATCAAAACTCTATTTAAACAATATTTTAGTCAAGTTACTTGTTCATTGGTTATATATTCAAGTAACCTGACTAAAATAATGTTCAAAAGGAGTTATCATCCTGGAAGACGAAAGGTCACACCTTGTGACCTTTCGTCTTCCAGGATCAAAACTCTATTTAAACAATATTTTAGTCAGGTTACTTGTTCATTGGTTATATATTCAAGTAACCTGACTAAAATAATGTTCAAATGGAGTTATCGTCCTGGAAGATGAAAGGTCACACCTTGTGACCCTTCGTCTTCCAGGATCAAAACTCTATTTAAACAATATTTTAGTCAAGTTACTTCTTCATTGGTTATATATTCAAGTAACCTGACTAAAATATTGTTCAAACGGAGTTATCATCCTGGAAGACGAAAGGTCACACCTTGTGACCTTTCGTCTTCCAGGATCAAAACTCTATTTAAACAATATTTTAGTCAAGTTACTTGTTCATTGGTTATATATTCAAGTAACCTGACTAAAATAATGTTCAAATGGAGTTATCATCCTGGAAGACGAAAGGTCACACCTTGTGACCTTTCGTCTTCCAGGATCAAAACTCTATTTAAACAATATTTTAGTCAGGTTACTTGTTCATTGGTTATATATTCAAGTAACCTGACTAAAATAATGTTCAAATGGAGTTATCGTCCTGGAAGATGAAAGGTCACACCTTGTGACCTTTCGTCTTCCAGGATCAAAACTCTATTTAAACAAGATTTTAGTCAGGTTACTTGTTCATTGGTTATATATTCAAGTAACCTGACTAAAATAATGTTCAAATGGAGTTATCATCCTGGAAGACGAAAGGTCACACCTTGTGACCTTTCGTCTTCCAGGATCAAAACTCTATTTAAACAATATTTTAGTCATGTTACTTCTTCATTGGTTATATATTCAAGTAACCTGACTAATATATTGTTCAAACGGAGTTATCATCCTGGAAGACGAAAGGTCACGCCTTGTGACCTTTCGTCTTCCAGGATCAAAACTCTATTTAAACAATATTTTAGTCAAGTTACTTGTTCATTGGTTATATATTCAAGTAACCTGACTAAAATAATTTTCAAATTGAGTTATCATCCTGGAAGACGAAAGGTCACACCTTGTGACCTTTCCTCTTCCAGGATCAAAACTCTATTTAAACAATATTTTAGTCAAGTTACTTGTTCATTGGTTATATATTCAAGTAACCTGACTAAAATAATGTTCAAATGGAGTTATCGTCCTGGAAGATGAAAGGTCACACCTTGTGACCATTCGTCTTCCAGGATCAAAACTCTATTTAAACAATATTTTAGTCAGGTTACTTGTTCATTGGTTATATATTCAAGTAACCTGACTAAAATAATGTTCAAATGGAGTTATCGTCCTGGAAGATGAAAGGTCACACCTTGTGACCTTTCGTCTTCCAGGATCAAAACTCCATTTAAACAAGATTTTAGTCAGGTTACTTGTTCACTGGTTATATATTCAAGTAACCTGACTAAAATAATGTTCAAATGGAGTTATCATCCTGGAAGACGAAAGGTCACACCTTGTGACCTTTCGTCTTCCAGGATCAAAACTCTATTTAAACAATATTTTAGTCATGTTACTTCTTCATTGGTTATATATTCAAGTAACCTGACTAAAATATTGTTCAAACGGAGATATCATCCTGGAAGACGAAAGGTCACACCTTGTGACCTTTCGTCTTCAAGGATCAAAACTCTATTTAAACAATATTTTAGTCAAGTTACTTGTTCATTGGTTATATATTCAAGTAACCTGACTAAAATAATTTTCAAATTGAGTTATCATCCTGGAAGACGAAAGGTCACACCTTGTGACCTTTCGTCTTCCAGGATCAAAACTCTATTTAAACAATATTTTAGTCAAGTTACTTCTTCATTGGTTATATATTCAAGTAACCTGACTAAAATATTGTTCAAACGGTGTTATCAGCCTGGAAGACGAAAGGTCACACCTTGTGACCTTTCGTCTTCCAGGATCAAAACTCTATTTAAACAATATTTTAGTCAAGTTACTTGTTCATTGGTTATATATTCAAGTAACCTGACTAAAATAATTTTCAAATTGAGTTATCATCCTGGAAGACGAAAGGTCACACCTTGTGACCTTTCGTCTTCCAGGATCAAAACTCTATTTAAACAATATTTTAGTCAAGTTACTTCTTCATTGGTTATATATTCAAGTAACCTGACTAAAATATTGTTCAAACGGAGTTATCTTCCTGGAAGACGAAAGGTCACACCTTGTGACCTTTCGTCTTCCAGGATCAAAACTCTATTTAAACAATATATTAGTCAAGTTACTTGTACATTGGTTATATATTCAAGTAACCTGACTAAAATAATGTTCAAATCGAGTTATCACCCTGGAAGACGAAAGGTCACACCTTGTGACCTTTCGTCTTCCAGGATCAAAACTCTATTTAAACAAGATTATAGTCAAGTTACTTGTTCATTGGTTATATATTCAAGTAACCTGACTAAAATAATTTTCAAATTGAGTTATCATCCTGGAAGACGAAAGGTCACACCTTGTGACCTTTCGTCTTCCAGGATCAAAACTCTATTTAAACAATATTTTAGTCAAGTTACTTGTTCATTCGTTATAAATTCAAGTAACCTGACTAAAATAATTTTCAAATTGAGTTATCATCCTGGAAGACGAAAGGTCACACCTTGTGACCTTTCGTCTTCCAGGATCAAAACTCTATTTAAACAATATTTTAGTCAAGTTACTTCTTCATTGGTTATATATTCAAGTAACCTGACTAAAATATTGTTCAAACGGAGTTATCATCCTGGAAGACGAAAGGTTACACCTTGTGACCTTTCGTCTTCTAGGATCAAAACTCTATTTAAACAATATTTTAGTCAAGTTACTTGTTCATTGGTTATATATTCAAGTAACCTGACTAAAATAATGTTCAAAAGGAGTTATCATCCTGGAAGACGAAAGGTCACACCTTGTGACCTTTCGTCTTCCAGGATCAAAACTCTATTTAAACAATATTTTACTCAGGTTACTTGTTCATTGGTTATATATTCAAGTAACCTGACTAAAATAATGTTCAAATGGAGTTATCGTCCTGGAAGACGAAAGGTCACACCTTGTGACCTTTCGTCTTCCAGGATCAAAACTCTATTTAAACAAGATTTTAGTCAGGTTACTTGTTCATTGGTTATATATTCAAGTAACCTGACTAAAATAATGTTCAAATGGAGGTGTGACCTTTCGTCTTCCAGGATCAAAACTCTATTTAAACAATATTTTAGTCAAGTTACTTGTTCATTGGCTATATATTCAAGTAACCTGACTAAAATAATGTTCCAATCGAGTTATCACCCTGGAAGACGAAAGGTCACACCTTGTGACCTTTCGTCTTCCAGGATCAAAACTCTATTTAAACAAGATTTTAGTCAAGTTACTTGTTCATTGGTTATATATTCAAGTAACCTGACTAAAATAATGTTCAAATCGAGTTATCACCCTGGAAGACGAAAGGTCACACCTTGTGACCTTTCGTCTTCCAGGATCAAAACTCTATTTAAACAATATTTTAGTCATGTTACTTCTTCATTGGTTATATATTCAAGTAACCTGACTAAAATATTGTTCAAACGGAGATATCATCCTGGAAGACGAAAGGTCACACCTTGTGACCTTTCGTCTTCAAGGATCAAAACTCTATTTAAACAATATTTTAGTCAAGTTACTTGTTCATTGGTTATATATTCAAGTAACCTGACTAAAATAATTTTCAAATTGAGTTATCATCCTGGAAGACGAAAGGTCACACCTTGTGACCTTTCGTCTTCCAGGATCAAAACTCTATTTAAACAATATTTTAGTCAAGTTACTTCTTCATTGGTTATATATTCAAGTAACCTGACTAAAATATTGTTCAAACGGTGTTATCAGCCTGGAAGACGAAAGGTCACACCTTGTGACCTTTCGTCTTCCAGGATCAAAACTCTATTTAAACAATATTTTAGTCAAGTTACTTGTTCATTGGTTATATATTCAAGTAACCTGACTAAAATAATTTTCAAATTGAGTTATCATCCTGGAAGACGAAAGGTCACACCTTGTGACCTTTCGTCTTCCAGGATCAAAACTCTATTTAAACAATATTTTAGTCAAGTTACTTCTTCATTGGTTATATATTCAAGTAACCTGACTAAAATATTGTTCAAACGGAGTTATCTTCCTGGAAGACGAAAGGTCACACCTTGTGACCTTTCGTCTTCCAGGATCAAAACTCTATTTAAACAATATATTAGTCAAGTTACTTGTACATTGGTTATATATTCAAGTAACCTGACTAAAATAATGTTCAAATCGAGTTATCACCCTGGAAGACGAAAGGTCACACCTTGTGACCTTTCGTCTTCCAGGATCAAAACTCTATTTAAACAAGATTATAGTCAAGTTACTTGTTCATTGGTTATATATTCAAGTAACCTGACTAAAATAATTTTCAAATTGAGTTATCATCCTGGAAGACGAAAGGTCACACCTTGTGACCTTTCGTCTTCCAGGATCAAAACTCTATTTAAACAATATTTTAGTCAAGTTACTTGTTCATTCGTTATAAATTCAAGTAACCTGACTAAAATAATTTTCAAATTGAGTTATCATCCTGGAAGACGAAAGGTCACACCTTGTGACCTTTCTTCTTCCAGGATCAAAACTCTATTTAAACAATATTTTAGTCAAGTTACTTCTTCATTGGTTATATATTCAAGTAACCTGACTAAAATATTGTTCAAACGGAGTTATCATCCTGGAAGACGAAAGGTTACACCTTGTGACCTTTCGTCTTCCAGGATCAAAACTCTATTTAAACAATATTTTAGTCAAGTTACTTGTTCATTGGTTATATATTCAAGTAACCTGACTAAAATAATGTTCAAAAGGAGTTATCATCCTGGAAGACGAAAGGTCACACCTTGTGACCTTTCGTCTTCCAGGATCAAAACTCTATTTAAACAATATTTTACTCAGGTTACTTGTTCATTGGTTATATATTCAAGTAACCTGACTAAAATAATGTTCAAATGGAGTTATCGTCCTGGAAGACGAAAGGTCACACCTTGTGACCTTTCGTCTTCCAGGATCAAAACTCTATTTAAACAAGATTTTAGTCAGGTTACTTGTTCATTGGTTATATATTCAAGTAACCTGACTAAAATAATGTTCAAATGGAGGTGTGACCTTTCGTCTTCCAGGATCAAAACTCTATTTAAACAATATTTTAGTCAAGTTACTTGTTCATTGGTTATATATTCAAGTAACCTGACTAAAATAATGTTCCAATCGAGTTATCACCCTGGAAGACGAAAGGTCACACCTTGTGACCTTTCGTCTTCCAGGATCAAAACTCTATTTAAACAAGATTTTAGTCAAGTTACTTGTTCATTGGTTATATATTCAAGTAACCTGACTAAAATAATGTTCAAATCGAGTTATCACCCTGGAAGACGAAAGGTCACACCTTGTGACCTTTCGTCTTCCAGGATCAAAACTCTAATTAAACAAGATTTTAGTCAAGTTACTTGTTCATTGGTTATATATTCAAGTAACCTGACTAAAATAATTTTCAAATTGAGTTATGATCCTGGAAGACGAAAGGTCACACCTTGTGACCTTTCGTCTTCCAGGATCAAAACTCTATTTAAACAATATTTTATTCAAGTTATTTGTTCATTGGTTATATATTCAAGTAACCTGACTAAAATAATGTTCAAATGGAGTTATCATCCTGGAAGACGAAAGGTCACACCTTGTGACCTTTCGTCTTCCAGGATCAAAACTCTATTTAAACAATATTTTAGTCAAGTTACTTGTTCATTGGTTATATATTCAAGTAACCTGACTAAAATAATTTTCAAATTGAGTTATCATCCTTGAAGACGAAAGGTCACACCTTGTGACCTTTCGTCTTCCAGGATCAAAACTCTATTTAAACAATATTTTAGTCAAGTTACTTCTTCATTGGTTATATATTCAAGTAACCTGACTAAAATATTGTTCAAACAGAGTTATCATCCTGGAAGACGAAAGGTCACACCTTGTGACCTTTCGTCTTCCAGGATCAAAACTCTATTTAAACAAGATTTTAGTCAAGTTACTTGTTCATTGGTTATATATTCAAGTAACCTGACTAAAATAATTTTCAAATTGAGTTATCATTCTGGAAGACGAAAGGTCACACCTTGTGACCTTTCGTCTTCCAGGATCAAAACTCTATTTAAACAATATTTTAGTCAAGTTCTTTGTTCATTGGTTATATATTCAAGTAACCTGACTAAAATAATGTTCAAATGGAGTTATCATCCTGGAAGGCGAAAGGTCGCACCTTGTGACCTTTCGTCTTCCAGGATCAAAACTCTATTCAAACAATATTTTAGTCAAGTTACTTGTTCATTGGTTATATATTCAAGTAACCTGACTAAAATAATTTTCAAATTGAGTTATCATCCTTGAAGACGAAAGGTCACACCTTGTGACCTTTCGTCTTCCAGGATCAAAACTCTATTTAAACAATATTTTAGTCAAGTTACTTCTTCATTGGTTATATATTCAAGTAACCTGACTAAAATATTGTTCAAACGGAGTTATCATCCTGGAAGACGAAAGGTCAAACCTTGTGACCTTTCGTCTTCCAGGATCAAAACTCTATTCAAACAATATTTTAGTCAAGTTACTTGTTCGTTGGTTATATATTCAAGTAACCTGACTAAAATATTGTTCAAACGGAGTTATCATCCTGGAAGACGAAAGGTCAAACCTTGTGACCTTTCGTCTTCCAGGATCAAAACTCTATTTAAACAAGATTTTAGTCAAGTTACTTGTTCATTGGTTATATATTCAAGTAACCTGACTAAAATAATTTTCAAATTGAGTTATCATCCTGGAAGACGAAAGGTCACACCTTGTGACCTTTCGTCTTCCAGGATCAAAACTCTATTTAAACAATATTTTAGTCAAGTTACTTCTTCATTGGTTATATATTCAAGTAACCTGACTAAAATATTGTTCAAACGGAGTTATCTTCCTGGAAGACGAAAGGTCACACCTTGTGACCTTTCGTCTTCCAGGATCAAAACTCTATTTAAACAATATATTAGTCAAGTTACTTGTACACTGGTTATATATTCAAGTAACCTGACTAAAATAATGTTCAAATCGAGTTATCACCCTGGAAGACGAAAGGTCACACCTTGTGACCTTTCGTCTTCCAGGATCAAAACTCTATTTAAACAAGATTATAGTCAAGTTACTTGTTCATTGGTTATATATTCAAGTAACCTGACTAAAATAATTTTCAAATTGAGTTATCATCCTGGAAGACGAAAGGTCACACCTTGTGACCTTTCGTATTAAACAATATTTTAGTCAAGTTACTTGTTCATTCGTTATAAATTCAAGTAACCTGACTAAAATAATTTTTAAATTGAGTTATCATCCTGGAAGACGAAAGGTCACACCTTGTGACCTTTCGTCTACCAGGATCAAAACTCTATTTAAACAATATTTTAGTCAAGTTACTTCTTCATTGGTTATATATTCAAGTAACCTGACTAAAATATTGTTCAAACGGAGTTATCATCCTGGAAGACGAAAGGTTACACCTTGTGACCTTTCGTCTTCCAGGATCAAAACTCTATTTAAACAATATTTTACTCAGGTTACTTGTTCATTGGTTATATATTCAAGTAACCTGACTAAAATAATGTTCAAAAGGAGTTATCGTCCTGGAAGACGAAAGGTCACACCTTGTGACCTTTCGTCTTCCAAGATCAAAACTCTATTTAAACAAGATTTTAGTCAGGTTACTTGTTCATTGGTTATATATTCAAGTAACCTGACTAAAATAATGTTCAAATGGAGTTATCATCCTGGAAGACGAAAGGTCACACCTTGTGACCTTTCGTCTTCCAGGATCAAAACTCTATTTAAACAAGATTTTAGTCAGGTTACTTGTTCATTGGTTATATATTCAAGTAACCTGACTAAAATAATGTTCAAATGGAGTTATCATCCTGGAAGACGAAAGGTCACACCTTGTGACCTTTCGTCTTCCAGGATCAAAACTCTATTTAAACAATATTTTAGTCAAGTTACTTGTTCATTGGTTATATATTCAAGTAACCTGACTAAAATAATGTTCCAATCGAGTTATCACCCTGGAAGACGAAAGGTCACACCTTGTGACCTTTCGTCTTCCAGGATCAAAACTCTATTTAAACAAGATTTTAGTCAAGTTACTTGTTCATTGGTTATATATTCAAGTAACCTGACTAAAATAATGTTCAAATCGAGTTATCACCCTGGAAGACGAAAGGTCACACCTTGTGACCTTTCGTCTTCCAGGATCAAAACTCTATTTAAACAAGATTTTAGTCAAGTTACTTGTTCATTGGTTATATATTCAAGTAACCTGACTAAAATAATTTTCAAATTGAGTTATCATCCTGAAGACGAAAGGTCACACCTTGTGACCTTTCGTCTTCCAGGATCAAAACTCTATTTAAACAATATTTTAGTCAAGTTATTTGTTCATTGGTTATATATTCAATTAACCTGACTAAAATAATGTTCAAATGGAGTTATCATCCTGGAAGACGAAAGGTCACACCTTGTGACCTTTCGTCTTCCAGGATCAAAACTCTATTTAAACAATATTTTAGTCAAGTTACTTGTTCATTGGTTATATATTCAAGTAACCTGACTAAAATAATTTTCAAATTGAGTTATCATCCTTGAAGACGAAAGGTCACACCTTGTGACCTTTCGTCTTCCAGGATCAAAACTCTATTTAAACAATATTTTAGTCAAGTTACTTCTTCATTGGTTATATATTCAAGTAACCTGACTAAAATATTGTTCAAACGGAGTTATCATCCTGGAAGACGAAAGGTCACACCTTGTGACCTTTCGTCTTCCAGGATCAAAACTCTATTTAAACAAGATTTTAGTCAAGTTACTTGTACATTGGTTATATATTCAAGTAACCTGACTAAAATAATGTTCAAATGGAGTTATCATCCTGGAAGACGAAAGGTCGCACCTTGTGACCTTTCGTCTTCCAGGATCAAAACTCTATTCAAACAATATTTTAGTCAAGTTACTTGTTCATTGGTTATATATTCAAGTAACCTGACTAAAATAATTTTCAAATTGAGTTATCATCCTTGAAGACGAAAGGTCACACCTTGTGACCTTTCGTCTTCCAGGATCAAAACTCTATTTAAACAATATTTTAGTCAAGTTACTTCTTCATTGGTTATATATTCAAGTAACCTGACTAAAATATTGTTCAAACGGAGTTATCATCCTGGAAGACGAAAGGTCAAACCTTGTGACCTTTCGTCTTCCAGGATCAAAACTCTATTCAAACAATATTTTAGTCAAGTTACTTGTTCGTTGGTTATATATTCAAGTAACCTGACTAAAATATTGTTCAAACGGAGTTATCATCCTGGAAGACGAAAGGTCAAACCTTGTGACCTTTCGTCTTCCAGGATCAAAACTCTATTTAAACAAGATTTTAGTCAAGTTACTTGTTCATTGGTTATATATTCAAGTAACCTGACTAAAATAATTTTCAAATTGAGTTATCATCCTGGAAGACGAAAGGTCACACCTTGTGACCTTTCGTCTTCCAGGATCAAAACTCTATTTAAACAATATTTTAGTCAAGTTACTTCTTCATTGGTTATATATTCAAGTAACCTGACTAAAATATTGTTCAAACGGAGTTATCAGCCTGGAAGACGAAGGTCACACCTTGTGACCTTTCGTCTTCCAGGATCAAAACTCTATTTAAACAATATTTTAGTCTAGTTACTTGTTCGTTGGTTATATATTCAAGTAACCTGACTAAAATAATTTTCAAATTGAGTTATCATCCTGGAAGACGAAAGGTCACACCTTGTGACCTTTCGTCTTCCAGGATCAAAACTCTATTTAAACAATATTTTAGTCAAGTTACTTCTTCATTGGTTATATATTCAAGTAACCTGACTAAAATATTGTTCAAACGGAGTTATCTTCCTGGAAGACGAAAGGTCACACCTTGTGACCTTTCGTCTTCCAGGATCAAAACTCTATTTAAACAATATATTAGTCAAGTTACTTGTACACTGGTTATATATTCAAGTAACCTGACTAAAATAATGTTCAAATCGAGTTATCACCCTGGAAGACGAAAGGTCACACCTTGTGACCTTTCGTCTTCCAGGATCAAAACTCTATTTAAACAAGATTATAGTCAAGTTACTTGTTCATTGGTTATATATTCAAGTAACCTGACTAAAATAATTTTCAAATTGAGTTATCATCCTGGAAGACGAAAGGTCACACCTTGTGACCTTTCGTATTAAACAATATTTTAGTCAAGTTACTTAATCATTCGTTATAAATTCAAGTAACCTGACTAAAATAATTTTCAAATTGAGTTATCATCCTGGAAGACGAAAGGTCACACCTTGTGACCTTTCGTCTACCAGGATCAAAACTCTATTTAAACAATATTTTAGTCAAGTTACTTCTTCATTGGTTATATATTCAAGTAACCTGACTAAAATATTGTTCAAACGGAGTTATCATCCTGGAAGACGAAAGGTCAAACCTTGTGACCTTTCGTCTTCCAGGATCAAAACTCTATTTAAACAAGATTTTAGTCAAGTTACTTGTTCATTGGTTATATATTCAAGTAACCTGACTAAAATAATTTTCAAATTGAGTTATCATCCTGGAAGACGAAAGGTCACACCTTGTGACCTTTCGTCTTCCAGGATCAAAACTCTATTTAAACAATATTTTAGTCAAGTTACTTCTTCATTGGTTATATATTCAAGTAACCTGACTAAAATATTGTTCAAACGGAGTTATCAGCCTGGAAGACGAAGGTCACACCTTGTGACCTTTCGTCTTCCAGGATCAAAACTCTATTTAAACAATATTTTAGTCTAGTTACTTGTTCGTTGGTTATATATTCAAGTAACCTGACTAAAATAATTTTCAAATTGAGTTATCATCCTGGAAGACGAAAGGTCACACCTTGTGACCTTTCGTCTTCCAGGATCAAAACTCTATTTAAACAATATTTTAGTCAAGTTACTTCTTCATTGGTTATATATTCAAGTAACCTGACTAAAATATTGTTCAAACGGAGTTATCTTCCTGGAAGACGAAAGGTCACACCTTGTGACCTTTCGTCTTCCAGGATCAAAACTCTATTTAAACAATATATTAGTCAAGTTACTTGTACACTGGTTATATATTCAAGTAACCTGACTAAAATAATGTTCAAATCGAGTTATCACCCTGGAAGACGAAAGGTCACACCTTGTGACCTTTCGTCTTCCAGGATCAAAACTCTATTTAAACAAGATTATAGTCAAGTTACTTGTTCATTGGTTATATATTCAAGTAACCTGACTAAAATAATTTTCAAATTGAGTTATCATCCTGGAAGACGAAAGGTCACACCTTGTGACCTTTCGTATTAAACAATATTTTAGTCAAGTTACTTGTTCATTCGTTATAAATTCAAGTAACCTGACTAAAATAATTTTCAAATTGAGTTATCATCCTGGAAGACGAAAGGTCACACCTTGTGACCTTTCGTCTACCAGGATCAAAACTCTATTTAAACAATATTTTAGTCAAGTTACTTCTTCATTGGTTATATATTCAAGTAACCTGACTAAAATATTGTTCAAACGGAGTTATCATCCTGGAAGACGAAAGGTTACACCTTGTGACCTTTCGTCTTCCAGGATCAAAACTCTATTTAAACAATATTTTACTCAGGTTACTTGTTCATTGGTTATATATTCAAGTAACCTGACTAAAATAATGTTCAAAAGGAGTTATCGTCCTGGAAGACGAAAGGTCACACCTTGTGACCTTTCGTCTTCCAAGATCAAAACTCTATTTAAACAAGATTTTAGTCAGGTTACTTGTTCATTGGTTATATATTCAAGTAACCTGACTAAAATAATGTTCAAATGGAGTTATCATCCTGGAAGACGAAAGGTCACACCTTGTGACCTTTCGTCTTCCAGGATCAAAACTCTATTTAAACAAGATTTTAGTCAGGTTACTTGTTCATTGGTTATATATTCAAGTAACCTGACTAAAATAATGTTCAAATGGAGTTATCATCCTGGAAGACGAAAGGTCACACCTTGTGACCTTTCGTCTTCCAGGATCAAAACTCTATTTAAACAATATTTTAGTCAAGTTACTTGTTCATTGGTTATATATTCAAGTAACCTGACTAAAATAATGTTCCAATCGAGTTATCACCCTGGAAGACGAAAGGTCACACCTTGTGACCTTTCGTCTTCCAGGATCAAAACTCTATTTAAACAAGATTTTAGTCAAGTTACTTGTTCATTGGTTATATATTCAAGTAACCTGACTAAAATAATGTTCAAATCGAGTTATCACCCTGGAAGACGAAAGGTCACACCTTGTGACCTTTCGTCTTCCAGGATCAAAACTCTATTTAAACAAGATTTTAGTCAAGTTACTTGTTCATTGGTTATATATTCAAGTAACCTGACTAAAATAATTTTCAAATTGAGTTATCATCCTGAAGACGAAAGGTCACACCTTGTGACCTTTCGTCTTCCAGGATCAAAACTCTATTTAAACAATATTTTAGTCAAGTTATTTGTTCATTGGTTATATATTCAATTAACCTGACTAAAATAATGTTCAAATGGAGTTATCATCCTGGAAGTCGAAAGGTCACACCTTGTGACCTTTCGTCTTCCAGGATCAAAACTCTATTTAAACAATATTTTAGTCAAGTTACTTGTTCATTGGTTATATATTCAAGTAACCTGACTAAAATAATTTTCAAATTGAGTTATCATCCTTGAAGACGAAAGGTCACACCTTGTGACCTTTCGTCTTCCAGGATCAAAACTCTATTTAAACAATATTTTAGTCAAGTTACTTCTTCATTGGTTATATATTCAAGTAACCTGACTAAAATAATGTTCCAATCGAGTTATCACCCTGGAAGACGAAAGGTCACACCTTGTGACCTTTCGTCTTCCAGGATCAAAACTCTATTTAAACAAGATTATAGTCAAGTTACTTGTTCATTGGTTATATATTCAAGTAACCTGACTAAAATAATTTTCAAATTGAGTTATCATCCTGGAAGACGAAAGGTCACACCTTGTGACCTTTCGTATTAAACAATATTTTAGTCAAGTTACTTGTTCATTCGTTATAAATTCAAGTAACCTGACTAAAATAATTTTCAAATTGAGTTATCATCCTGGAAGACGAAAGGTCACACCTTGTGACCTTTCGTCTACCAGGATCAAAACTCTATTTAAACAATATTTTAGTCAAGTTACTTCTTCATTGGTTATATATTCAAGTAACCTGACTAAAATATTGTTCAAACGGAGTTATCATCCTGGAAGACGAAAGGTTACACCTTGTGACCTTTCGTCTTCCAGGATCAAAACTCTATTTAAACAATATTTTACTCAGGTTACTTGTTCATTGGTTATATATTCAAGTAACCTGACTAAAATAATGTTCAAAAGGAGTTATCGTCCTGGAAGACGAAAGGTCACACCTTGTGACCTTTCGTCTTCCAAGATCAAAACTCTATTTAAACAAGATTTTAGTCAGGTTACTTGTTCATTGGTTATATATTCAAGTAACCTGACTAAAATAATGTTCAAATGGAGTTATCATCCTGGAAGACGAAAGGTCACACCTTGTGACCTTTCGTCTTCCAGGATCAAAACTCTATTTAAACAAGATTTTAGTCAGGTTACTTGTTCATTGGTTATATATTCAAGTAGCCTGACTAAAATAATGTTCAAATGGAGTTATCATCCTGGAAGACGAAAGGTCACACCTTGTGACCTTTCGTCTTCCAGGATCAAAACTCTATTTAAACAATATTTTAGTCAAGTTACTTGTTCATTGGTTATATATTCAAGTAACCTGACTAAAATAATGTTCCAATCGAGTTATCACCCTGGAAGACGAAAGGTCACACCTTGTGACCTTTCGTCTTCCAGGATCAAAACTCTATTTAAACAAGATTTTAGTCAAGTTACTTGTTCATTGGTTATATATTCAAGTAACCTGACTAAAATAATGTTCAAATCGAGTTATCACCCTGGAAGACGAAAGGTCACACCTTGTGACCTTTCGTCTTCCAGGATCAAAACTCTATTTAAACAAGATTTTAGTCAAGTTACTTGTTCATTGGTTATATATTCAAGTAACCTGACTAAAATAATTTTCAAATTGAGTTATCATCCTGAAGACGAAAGGTCACACCTTGTGACCTTTCGTCTTCCAGGATCAAAACTCTATTTAAACAATATTTTAGTCAAGTTATTTGTTCATTGGTTATATATTCAATTAACCTGACTAAAATAATGTTCAAATGGAGTTATCATCCTGGAAGACGAAAGGTCACACCTTGTGACCTTTCGTCTTCCAGGATCAAAACTCTATTTAAACAATATTTTAGTCAAGTTACTTGTTCATTGGTTATATATTCAAGTAACCTGACTAAAATAATTTTCAAATTGAGTTATCATCCTTGAAGACGAAAGGTCACACCTTGTGACCTTTCGTCTTCCAGGATCAAAACTCTATTTAAACAATATTTTAGTCAAGTTACTTCTTCATTGGTTATATATTCAAGTAACCTGACTAAAATATTGTTCAAACGGAGTTATCATCCTGGAAGACGAAAGGTCACACCTTGTGACCTTTCGTCTTCCAGGATCAAAACTCTATTTAAACAAGATTTTAGTCAAGTTACTTGTACATTGGTTATATATTCAAGTAACCTGACTAAAATAATGTTCAAATGGAGTTATCATCCTGGAAGACGAAAGGTCGCACCTTGTGACCTTTCGTCTTCCAGGATCAAAACTCTATTCAAACAATATTTTAGTCAAGTTACTTGTTCATTGGTTATATATTCAAGTAACCTGACTAAAATAATTTTCAAATTGAGTTATCATCCTTGAAGACGAAAGGTCACACCTTGTGACCTTTCGTCTTCCAGGATCAAAACTCTATTTAAACAATATTTTAGTCAAGTTACTTCTTCATTGGTTATATATTCAAGTAACCTGACTAAAATATTGTTCAAACGGAGTTATCATCCTGGAAGACGAAAGGTCAAACCTTGTGACCTTTCGTCTTCCAGGATCAAAACTCTATTCAAACAATATTTTAGTCAAGTTACTTGTTCGTTGGTTATATATTCAAGTAACCTGACTAAAATATTGTTCAAACGGAGTTATCATCCTGGAAGACGAAAGGTCAAACCTTGTGACCTTTCGTCTTCCAGGATCAAAACTCTATTTAAACAAGATTTTAGTCAAGTTACTTGTTCATTGGTTATATATTCAAGTAACCTGACTAAAATAATTTTCAAATTGAGTTATCATCCTGGAAGACGAAAGGTCACACCTTGTGACCTTTCGTCTTCCAGGATCAAAACTCTATTTAAACAATATTTTAGTCAAGTTACTTCTTCATTGGTTATATATTCAAGTAACCTGACTAAAATATTGTTCAAACGGAGTTATCAGCCTGGAAGACGAAGGTCACACCTTGTGACCTTTCGTCTTCCAGGATCAAAACTCTATTTAAACAATATTTTAGTCTAGTTACTTGTTCGTTGGTTATATATTCAAGTAACCTGACTAAAATAATTTTCAAATTGAGTTATCATCCTGGAAGACGAAAGGTCACACCTTGTGACCTTTCGTCTTCCAGGATCAAAACTCTATTTAAACAATATTTTAGTCAAGTTACTTCTTCATTGGTTATATATTCAAGTAACCTGACTAAAATATTGTTCAAACGGAGTTATCTTCCTGGAAGACGAAAGGTCACACCTTGTGACCTTTCGTCTTCCAGGATCAAAACTCTATTTAAACAATATATTAGTCAAGTTACTTGTACACTGGTTATATATTCAAGTAACCTGACTAAAATAATGTTCAAATCGAGTTATCACCCTGGAAGACGAAAGGTCACACCTTGTGACCTTTCGTCTTCCAGGATCAAAACTCTATTTAAACAAGATTATAGTCAAGTTACTTGTTCATTGGTTATATATTCAAGTAACCTGACTAAAATAATTTTCAAATTGAGTTATCATCCTGGAAGACGAAAGGTCACACCTTGTGACCTTTCGTATTAAACAATATTTTAGTCAAGTTACTTGTTCATTCGTTATAAATTCAAGTAACCTGACAAAAATAATTTTCAAATTGAGTTATCATCCTGGAAGACGAAAGGTCACACCTTGTGACCTTTCGTCTACCAGGATCAAAACTCTATTTAAACAATATTTTAGTCAAGTTACTTCTTCATTGGTTATATATTCAAGTAACCTGACTAAAATATTGTTCAAACGGAGTTATCATCCTGGAAGATGAAAGGTTACACCTTGTGACCTTTCGTCTTCCAGGATCAAAACTCTATTTAAACAATATTTTAGTCAAGTTACTTGTTCATTGGTTATATATTCAAGTAACCTGACTAAAATAATGTTCAAAAGGAGTTATCATCCTGGAAGACGAAAGGTCACACCTTGTGACCTTTCGTCTTCCAGGATCAAAACTCTATTTAAACAATATTTTACTCAGGTTACTTGTTCATTGGTTATATATTCAAGTAACCTGACTAAAATAATGTTCAAATGGAGTTATCGTCCTGGAAGACGAAAGGTCACACCTTGTGACCTTTCGTCTTCCAAGATCAAAACTCTATTTAAACAAGATTTTAGTCAGGTTACTTGTTCATTGGTTATATATTCAAGTAACCTGACTAAAATAATGTTCAAATGGAGTTATCATCCTGGAAGACGAAAGGTCACACCTTGTGACCTTTCGTCTTCCAGGATCAAAACTCTATTTAAACAATATTTTAGTCAAGTTACTTGTTCATTGGTTATATATTCAAGTAACCTGACTAAAATAATGTTCCAATCGAGTTATCACCCTGGAAGACGAAAGGTCACACCTTGTGACCTTTCGTCTTCCAGGATCAAAACTCTATTTAAACAAGATTTTAGTCAAGTTACTTGTTCATTGCTTATATATTCAAGTAACCTGATAAAAATAATGTTCAAATCGAGTTATCACCCTGGAAGACGAAAGGTCACACCTTGTGACCTTTCGTCTTCCAGGATCAAAACTCTATTTAAACAAGATTTTAGTCAAGTTACTTGTTCATTGGTTATATATTCAAGTAACCTGACTAAAATAATTTTCAAATTGAGTTATCATCCTGAAGACGAAAGGTCACACCTTGTGACCTTTCGTCTTCCAGGATCAAAACTCTATTTAAACAATATTTTAGTCAAGTTATTTGTTCATTGGTTATATATTCAATTAACCTGACTAAAATAATGTTCAAATGGAGTTATCATCCTGGAAGACGAAAGGTCACACCTTGTGACCTTTCGTCTTCCAGGATCAAAACTCTATTTAAACAATATTTTAGTCAAGTTACTTGTTCATTGGTTATATATTCAAGTAACCTGACTAAAATAATTTTCAAATTGAGTTATCATCCTTGAAGACGAAAGGTCACACCTTGTGACCTTTCGTCTTCCAGGATCAAAACTCTATTTAAACAATATTTTAGTCAAGTTACTTCTTCATTGGTTATATATTCAAGTAACCTGACTAAAATATTGTTCAAACGGAGTTATCATCCTGGAAGAAGAAAGGTCACACCTTGTGACCTTTCGTCTTCCAGGATCAAAACTCTATTTAAACAAGATTTTAGTCAAGTTACTTGTACATTGGTTATATATTCAAGTAACCTGACTAAAATAATTTTCAAATTGAGTTATCATTCTGGAAGACGGAAGGTCACACCTTGTGACCTTTCGTCTTCCAGGATCAAAACTCTATTCAAACAATATTTTAGTCAAGTTACTTGTTCATTGGTTATACATTCAAGTAACCTGACTAAAATAATTTTCAAATTGAGTTATCATCCTCGAAGACGAAAGGTCACACCTTGTGACCTTTCGTCTTCCAGGATCAAAACTCTATTTAAACAATATTTTAGTCAAGTTACTTCTTCATTGGTTATATATTCAAGTAACCTGACTAAAATATTGTTCAAACGGAGTTATCATCCTGGAAGATGAAAGGTTACACCTTGTGACCTTTCGTCTTCCAGGATCAAAACTCTATTTAAACAATATTTTAGTCAAGTTACTTGTTCATTGGTTATATATTCAAGTAACCTGACTAAAATAATGTTCAAAAGGAGTTATCATCCTGGAAGACGAAAGGTCACACCTTGTGACCTTTCGTCTTCCAGGATCAAAACTCTATTTAAACAATATTTTACTCAGGTTACTTGTTCATTGGTTATATATTCAAGTAACCTGACTAAAATAATGTTCAAATGGAGTTATCGTCCTGGAAGACGAAAGGTCACACCTTGTGACCTTTCGTCTTCCAAGATCAAAACTCTATTTAAACAAGATTTTAGTCAGGTTACTTGTTCATTGGTTATATATTCAAGTAACCTGACTAAAATAATGTTCAAATGGAGTTATCATCCTGGAAGACGAAAGGTCACACCTTGTGACCTTTCGTCTTCCAGGATCAAAACTCTATTTAAACAATATTTTAGTCAAGTTACTTGTTCATTGGTTATATATTCAAGTAACCTGACTAAAATAATGTTCCAATCGAGTTATCACCCTGGAAGACGAAAGGTCACACCTTGTGACCTTTCGTCTTCCAGGATCAAAACTCTATTTAAACAAGATTTTAGTCAAGTTACTTGTTCATTGCTTATATATTCAAGTAACCTGATAAAAATAATGTTCAAATCGAGTTATCACCCTGGAAGACGAAAGGTCACACCTTGTGACCTTTCGTCTTCCAGGATCAAAACTCTATTTAAACAAGATTTTAGTCAAGTTACTTGTTCATTGGTTATATATTCAAGTAACCTGACTAAAATAATTTTCAAATTGAGTTATCATCCTGAAGACGAAAGGTCACACCTTGTGACCTTTCGTCTTCCAGGATCAAAACTCTATTTAAACAATATTTTAGTCAAGTTATTTGTTCATTGGTTATATATTCAATTAACCTGACTAAAATAATGTTCAAATGGAGTTATCATCCTGGAAGACGAAAGGTCACACCTTGTGACCTTTCGTCTTCCAGGATCAAAACTCTATTTAAACAATATTTTAGTCAAGTTACTTGTTCATTGGTTATATATTCAAGTAACCTGACTAAAATAATTTTCAAATTGAGTTATCATCCTTGAAGACGAAAGGTCACACCTTGTGACCTTTCGTCTTCCAGGATCAAAACTCTATTTAAACAATATTTTAGTCAAGTTACTTCTTCATTGGTTATATATTCAAGTAACCTGACTAAAATATTGTTCAAACGGAGTTATCATCCTGGAAGACGAAAGGTCACACCTTGTGACCTTTCGTCTTCCAGGATCAAAACTCTATTTAAACAAGATTTTAGTCAAGTTACTTGTACATTGGTTATATATTCAAGTAACCTGACTAAAATAATTTTCAAATTGAGTTATCATTCTGGAAGACGGAAGGTCACACCTTGTGACCTTTCGTCTTCCAGGATCAAAACTCTATTTAAACAATATTTTAGTCAAGTTCTTTGTTCATTGGTTATATATTCAAGTAACCTAACTAAAATAATGTTCAAATGGAGTTATCATCCTGGAAGACGAAAGGTCACACCTTGTGACCTTTCGTCTTCCAGGATCAAAACTCTATTCAAACAATATTTTAGTCAAGTTACTTGTTCATTGGTTATACATTCAAGTAACCTGACTAAAATAATTTTCAAATTGAGTTATCATCCTAGAAGACGAAAGGTCACACCTTGTGACCTTTCGTCTTCCAGGATCAAAACTCTATTTAAACAATATTTTAGTCAAGTTACTTCTTCATTGGTTATATATTCAAGTAACCTGACTAAAATATTGTTCAAACGGAGTTATCATCCTGGAAGACGAAAGGTCAAACCTTGTGACCTTTCGTCTTCCAGGATCAAAACTCTATTCAAACAATATTTTAGTCAAGTTACTTGTTCGTTGGTTATATATTCAAGTAACCTGACTAAAATAATTTTCAAATTGAGTTATCATCCTAGAAGACGAAAGGTCGCACCTTGTGACCTTTCGTCTTCCAGGATCAAAACTCTATTTAAACAAGATTTTAGTCAAGTTACTTGTTCATTGGTTATATATTCAAGTAACCTGACTAAAATAATTTTCAAATTGAGTTATCATCCTGGAAGACGAAAGGTCACACCTTGTGACCTTTCGTCTTCCAGGATCAAAACTCTATTTAAACAATATTTTAGTCAAGTTATTTGTTCATTGGTTATATATTCAAGTAACCTGACTAAAATAATGTTCAAATGGAGTTATCATCCTGGAAGACGAAAGGTCACACCTTGTGACCTTTCGTCTTCCAGGATCAAAACTCTATTTAAACAATATTTTAGTCAAGTTACTTGTTCATTGGTTATATATTCAAGTAACCTGACTAAAATAATGTTCAAAAGGAGTTATCATCCTTGAATACGAAAGGTCACACCTTGTGACCTTTCGTCTTCCAGGATCAAAACTCTATTTAAACAATATTTTACTCAGGTTACTTGTTCATTGGTTATATATTCAAGTAACCTGACTAAAATAATGTTCAAATGGAGTTATCGTCCTGGAAGACGAAAGGTCACACCTTGTGACCTTTCGTCTTCCAAGATCAAAACTCTATTTAAACAAGATTTTAGTCAGGTTACTTGTTCATTGGTTATATATTCAAGTAACCTGACTAAAATAATGTTCAAATGGAGTTATCATCCTGGAAGACGAAAGGTCACACCTTGTGACCTTTCGTCTTCCAGGATCAAAACTCTATTTAAACAATATTTTAGTCAAGTTACTTGTTCATTGGTTATATATTCAAGTAACCTGACTAAAATAATGTTCCAATCGAGTTATCACCCTGGAAGACGAAAGGTCACACCTTGTGACCTTTCGTCTTCCAGGATCAAAACTCTATTTAAACAAGATTTTAGTCAAGTTACTTGTTCATTGGTTATATATTCAAGTAACCTGACTAAAATAATGTTCAAATCGAGTTATCACCCTGGAAGACGAAAGGTCACACCTTGTGACCTTTCGTCTTCCAGGATCAAAACTCTATTTAAACAAGATTTTAGTCAAGTTACTTGTTCATTGGTTATATATTCAAGTAACCTGACTAAAATAATTTTCAAATTGAGTTATCATCCTGGAAGACGAAAGGTCACACCTTGTGACCTTTCGTATTAAACAATATTTTAGTCAAGTTACTTGTTCATTCGTTATAAATTCAAGTAACCTGACTAAAATAATTTTCAAATTGAGTTATCATCCTGGAAGACGAAAGGTCACACCTTGTGACCTTTCGTCTACCAGGATCAAAACTCTATTTAAACAATATTTTAGTCAAGTTACTTCTTCATTGGTTATATATTCAAGTAACCTGACTAAAATATTGTTCAAACGGAGTTATCATCCTGGAAGACGAAAGGTTACACCTTGTGACCTTTCGTCTTCCAGGATCAAAACTCTGTTTAAACAATATTTTAGTCAAGTTACTTGTTCATTGGTTATATATTCAAGTAACCTGACTAAAATAATGTTCAAAAGGAGTTATCATCCTTGAAGACGAAAGGTCACACCTTGTGACCTTTCGTCTTCCAGGATCAAAACTCTATTTAAACAATATTTTACTCAGGTTACTTGTTCATTGGTTATATATTCAAGTAACCTGACTAAAATAATGTTCAAATGGAGTTATCGTCCTGGAAGACGAAAGGTCACACCTTGTGACCTTTCGTCTTCCAAGATCAAAACTCTATTTAAACAAGATTTTAGTCAGGTTACTTGTTCATTGGTTATATATTCAAGTAACCTGACTAAAATAACGTTCAAATGGAGTTATCATCCTGGAAGACGAAAGGTCACACCTTGTGACCTTTCGTCTTCCAGGATCAAAACTCTATTTAAACAATATTTTAGTCAAGTTACTTGTTCATTGGTTATATATTCAAGTAACCTGACTAAAATAATGTTCCAATCGAGTTATCACCCTGGAAGACGAAAGGTCACACCTTGTGACCTTTCGTCTTCCAGGATCAAAACTCTATTTAAACAAGATTTTAGTCAAGTTACTTGTTCATTGGTTATATATTCAAGTAACCTGACTAAAATAATGTTCAAATCGAGTTATCACCCTGGAAGACGAAAGGTCACACCTTGTGACCTTTCGTCTTCCAGGATCAAAACTCTATTTAAACAAGATTTTAGTCAAGTTACTTGTTCATTGGTTATATATTCAAGTAACCTGACTAAAATAATTTTCAAATTGAGTTATCATCCTGGAAGACGAAAGGTCACACCTTGTGACCTTTCGTATTAAACAATATTTTAGTCAAGTTACTTGTTCATTCGTTATAAATTCAAGTAACCTGACTAAAATAATTTTCAAATTGAGTTATCATCCTGGAAGACGAAAGGTCACACCTTGTGACCTTTCGTCTACCAGGATCAAAACTCTATTTAAACAATATTTTAGTCAAGTTACTTCTTCATTGGTTATATATTCAAGTAACCTGACTAAAATATTGTTCAAACGGAGTTATCATCCTGGAAGACGAAAGGTTACACCTTGTGACCTTTCGTCTTCCAGGATCAAAACTCTATTTAAACAATATTTTAGTCAAGTTACTTGTTCATTGGTTATATATTCAAGTAACCTGACTAAAATAATGTTCAAAAGGAGTTATCATCCTGGAAGACGAAAGGTCACACCTTGTGACCTTTCGTCTTCCAGGATCAAAACTCTATTTAAACAATATTTTACTCAGGTTACTTGTTCATTGGTTATATATTCAAGTAACCTGACTAAAATAATGTTCAAATGGAGTTATCGTCCTGGAAGACGAAAGGTCACACCTTGTGACCTTTCGTCTTCCAAGATCAAAACTCTATTTAAACAAGATTTTAGTCAGGTTACTTGTTCATTGGTTATATATTCAAGTAACCTGACTAAAATAATGTTCAAATGGAGTTATCATCCTGGAAGACGAAAGGTCACACCTTGTGACCTTTCGTCTTCCAGGATCAAAACTCTATTTAAACAATATTTTAGTCAAGTTACTTGTTCATTGGTTATATATTCAAGTAACCTGACTAAAATAATGTTCCAATCGAGTTATCACCCTGGAAGACGAAAGGTCACACCTTGTGACCTTTCGTCTTCCAGGATCAAAACTCTATTTAAACAAGATTTTAGTCAAGTTACTTGTTCATTGGTTATATATTCAAGTAACCTGACTAAAATAATGTTCAAATCGAGTTATCACCCTGGAAGACGAAAGGTCACACCTTGTGACCTTTCGTCTTCCAGGATCAAAACTCTATTTAAACAAGATTTTAGTCAAGTTACTTGTTCATTGGTTATATATTCAAGTAACCTGACTAAAATAATTTTCAAATTGAGTTATCATCCTGAAGACGAAAGGTCACACCTTGTGACCTTTCGTCTTCCAGGATCAAAACTCTATTTAAACAATATTTTAGTCAAGTTATTTGTTCATTGGTTATATATTCAATTAACCTGACTAAAATAATTTTCAAATTGAGTTATCATCCTTGAAGACGAAAGGTCACACCTTGTGACCTTTCGTCTTCCAGGATCAAAACTATATTTAAACAATATTTTAGTCAAGTTACTTCTTCATTGGTTATATATTCAAGTAACCTGACTAAAATATTGTTCAAACGGAGTTATCATCCTGGAAGACGAAAGGTCACACCTTGTGACCTTTCGTCTTCCAGGATCAAAACTCTATTTAAACAAGATTTTAGTCAAGTTACTTGTACATTGGTTATATATTCAAGTAACCTGACTAAAATAATTTTCAAATTGAGTTATCATTCTGGAAGACGAAAGGTCACACCTTGTGACCTTTCGTCTTCCAGGATCAAAACTCTATTTAAACAATATTTTAGTCAAGTTCTTTGTTCATTGGTTATATATTCAAGTAACCTGACTAAAATAATGTTCAAATGGAGTTATCATCCTGGAAGACGAAAGGTCACACCTTGTGACCTTTCGTCTTCCAGGATCAAAACTCTATTCAAACAATATTTTAGTCAAGTTACTTGTTCATTGGTTATATATTCAAGTAACCTGACTAAAATAATTTTCAAATTGAGTTATCATCCTTGAAGACGAAAGGTCACACCTTGTGACCTTTCGTCTTCCAGGATCAAAACTCTATTTAAACAATATTTTAGTCAAGTTACTTCTTCATTGGTTATATATTCAAGTAACCTGACTAAAATATTGTTCAAACGGAGTTATCATCCTGGAAGACGAAAGGTCACACCTTGTGACCTTTCGTCTTCCAGGATCAAAACTCTATTTAAACAAGATTTTAGTCAAGTTACTTGTACATTGGTTATATATTCAAGTAACCTGACTAAAATAATTTTCAAATTGAGTTATCATTCTGGAAGACGAAAGGTCACACCTTGTGACCTTTCGTCTTCCAGGATCAAAACTCTATTTAAACAATATTTTAGTCAAGTTCTTTGTTCATTGGTTATATATTCAAGTAACCTGACTAAAATAATGTTCAAATGGAGTTATCATCCTGGAAGACGAAAGGTCACACCTTGTGACCTTTCGTCTTCCAGGATCAAAACTCTATTCAAACAATATTTTAGTCAAGTTACTTGTTCATTGGTTATACATTCAAGTAACCTGACTAAAATAATTTTCAAATTGAGTTATCATCCTAGAAGACGAAAGGTCGCACCTTGTGACCTTTCGTCTTCCAGGATCAAAACTCTATTTAAACAAGATTTTAGTCAAGTTACTTGTTCATTGGTTATATATTCAAGTAACCTGACTAAAATAATTTTCAAATTGAGTTATCATCCTGGAAGACGAAAGGTCACACCTTGTGACCTTTCGTCTTCCAGGATCAAAACTCTATTTAAACAATATTTTAGTCAAGTTATTTGTTCATTGGTTATATATTCAAGTAACCTGACTAAAATAATGTTCAAAAGGAGTTATCATCCTGGAAGACGAAAGGTCACACCTTGTGACCTTTCGTCTTCCAGGATCAAAACTCTATTTAAACAATATTTTACTCAGGTTACTTGTTCATTGGTTATATATTCAAGTAACCTGACTAAAATAATGTTCAAATGGAGTTATCGTCCTGGAAGACGAAAGGTCACACCTTGTGACCTTTCGTCTTCCACGATCAAAACTCTATTTAAACAAGATTTTAGTCAGGTTACTTGTTCATTGGTTATATATTCAAGTAACCTGACTAAAATAATGTTCAAATGGAGTTATCATCCTGGAAGACGAAAGGTCACACCTTGTGACCTTTCGTCTTCCAGGATCAAAACTCTATTTAAACAATATTTTAGTCAAGTTACTTGTTCATTGGTTATATATTCAAGTAACCTGACTAAAATAATGTTCCAATCGAGTTATCACCCTGGAAGACGAAAGGTCACACCTTGTGACCTTTCGTCTTCCAGGATCAAAACTCTATTTAAACAAGATTTTAGTCAAGTTACTTGTTCATTGGATATATATTCAAGTAACCTGACTAAAATAATGTTCAAATCGAGTTATCACCCTGGAAGACGAAAGGTCACACCTTGTGACCTTTCGTCTTCCAGGATCAAAACTCTATTTAAACAAGATTTTAGTCAAGTTACTTGTTCATTGGTTATATATTCAAGTAACCTGACTAAAATAATTTTCAAATTGAGTTATCATCCTGAAGACGAAAGGTCACACCTTGTGACCTTTCGTCTTCCAGGATCAAAACTCTATTTAAACAATATTTTAGTCAAGTTATTTGTTCATTGGCTATATATTCAAGTAACCTGACTAAAATAATGTTCAAATGGAGTTATCATCCTGGAAGACGAAAGGTCACACCTTGTGACCTTTCGTCTTCCAGGAACAAAACTCTATTTAAACAATATTTTAGTCAAGTTACTTGTTCATTGGTTATATATTCAAGTAACCTGACTAAAATAATTTTCAAATTGAGTTATCATCCTTGAAGACGAAAGGTCACACCTTGTGACCTTTCGTCTTCCTGGATCAAAACTCTATTTAAACAATATTTTAGTCAAGTTACTTCTTCATTGGTTATATATTCAAGTAACCTGACTAAAATATTGTTCAAACGGAGTTATCATCCTGGAAGACGAAAGGTCACACCTTGTGACCTTTCGTCTTCCAGGATCAAAACTCTATTTAAACAAGATTTTATTCAAGTTACTTGTACATTGGTTATATATTCAAGTAACCTGACTAAAATAATTTTCAAATTGAGTTATCATTCTGGAAGACGAAAGGTCACACCTTGTGACCTTTCGTCTTCCAGGATCAAAACTCTATTTAAACAATATTTTAGTCAAGTTCTTTGTTCATTGGTTATATATTCAAGTAACCTGACTAAAATAATGTTCAAATGGAGTTATCATCCTGGAAGACGAAAGGTCACACCTTGTGACCTTTCGTCTTCCAGGATCAAAACTCTATTCAAACAATATTTTAGTCAAGTTACTTGTTCATTGGTTATACATTCAAGTAACCTGACTAAAATAATTTTCAAATTGAGTTATCATCCTAGAAGACGAAAGGTCACACCTTGTGACCTTTCGTCTTCCAGGATCAAAACTCTATTTAAACAATATTTTAGTCAAGTTACTTCTTCATTGGTTATATATTCAAGTAACCTGACTAAAATATTGTTCAAACGGAGTTATCATCCTGGAAGACGAAAGGTCAAACCTTGTGACCTTTCGTCTTCCAGGATCAAAACTCTATTCAAACAATATTTTAGTCAAGTTACTTGTTCGTTGGTTATATATTCAAGTAACCTGACTAAAATAATTTTCAAATTGAGTTATCATCCTAGAAGACGAAAGGTCGCACCTTGTGACCTTTCGTCTTCCAGGATCAAAACTCTATTTAAACAAGATTTTAGTCAAGTTACTTGTTCATTGGTTATATATTCAAGTAACCTGACTAAAATAATGTTCAAATGGAGTTATCATCCTGGAAGACGAAAGGTCACACCTTGTGACCTTTCGTCTTCCAGGATCAAAACTCTATTTAAACAATATTTTAGTCAAGTTACTTGTTCATTGGTTATATATTCAAGTAACCTGACTAAAATAATGTTCAAAAGGAGTTATCATCCTGGAAGACGAAAGGTCACACCTTGTGACCTTTCGTCTTCCAGGATCAAAACTCTATTTAAACAATATTTTACTCAGGTTACTTGTTCATTGGTTATATATTCAAGTAACCTGACTAAAATAATGTTCAAATGGAGTTATCGTCCTGGAAGACGAAAGGTCACACCTTGTGACCTTTCGTCTTCCAAGATCAAAACTCTATTTAAACAAGATTTTAGTCAGGTGACTTGTTCATTGGTTATATATTCAAGTAACCTGACTAAAATAATGTTCAAATGGAGTTATCATCCTGGAAGACGAAAGGTCACACCTTGTGACCTTTCGTCTTCCAGGATCAAAACTCTATTTAAACAATATTTTAGTCAAGTTACTTGTTCATTGGTTATATATTCAAGTAACCTGACTAAAATAATGTTCCAATCGAGTTATCACCCTGGAAGACGAAAGGTCACACCTTGTGACCTTTCGTCTTCCAGGATCAAAACTCTATTTAAACAAGATTTTAGTCAAGTTACTTGTTCATTGGTTATATATTCAAGTAACCTGACTAAAATAATGTTCAAATCGAGTTATCACCCTGGAAGACGAAAGGTCACACCTTGTGACCTTTCGTCTTCCAGGATCAAAACTCTATTTAAACAAGATTTTAGTCAAGTTACTTGTTCATTGGTTATATATTCAAGTAACCTGACTAAAATAATTTTCAAATTGAGTTATCATCCTGAAGACGAAAGGTCACACCTTGTGACCTTTCGTCTTCCAGGATCAAAACTCTATTTAAACAATATTTTAGTCAAGTTATTTGTTCATTGGTTATATATTCAAGTAACCTGACTAAAATAATGTTCAAATGGAGTTATCATCCTGGAAGACGAAAGGTCACACCTTGTGACCTTTCGTCTTCCAGGATCAAAACTCTATTTAAACAATATTTTAGTCAAGTTACTTGTTCATTGGTTATATATTCAAGTAACCTGACTAAAATAATTTTCAAATTGAGTTATCATCCTTGAAGACGAAAGGTCACACCTTGTGACCTTTCGTCTTCCAGGATCAAAACTCTATTTAAACAATATTTTAGTCAAGTTACTTCTTCATTGGTTATATATTCAAGTAACCTGACTAAAATATTGTTCAAACGGAGTTATCATCCTGGAAGACGAAAGGTCACACCTTGTGACCTTTCGTCTTCCAGGATCAAAACTCTATTTAAACAAGATTTTATTCAAGTTACTTGTACATTGGTTATATATTCAAGTAACCTGACTAAAATAATTTTCAAATTGAGTTATCATTCTGGAAGACGAAAGGTCACACCTTGTGACCTTTCGTCTTCCAGGATCAAAACTCTATTTAAACAATATTTTAGTCAAGTTCTTTGTTCATTGGTTATATATTCAAGTAACCTGACTAAAATAATGTTCAAATGGAGTTATCATCCTGGAAGACGAAAGGTCACACCTTGTGACCTTTCGTCTTCCAGGATCAAAACTCTATTCAAACAATATTTTAGTCAAGTTACTTGTTCATTGGTTATAC
Organism: Medicago sativa; assembly: GCF_051527215.1. NCBI lineage: Eukaryota > Viridiplantae > Streptophyta > Magnoliopsida > Fabales > Fabaceae > Medicago > Medicago sativa. The sequence continues at coordinate 39,816,335 of NC_140751.1, forward strand.
ATTCAAGTAACCTGACTAAAATAATTTTCAAATTGAGTTATCATCCTAGAAGACGAAAGGTCACACCTTGTGACCTTTCGTCTTCCAGGATCAAAACTCTATTTAAACAATATTTTAGTCAAGTTACTTCTTCATTGGTTATATATTCAAGTAACCTGACTAAAATATTGTTCAAACGGAGTTATCATCCTGGAAGACGAAAGGTCAAACCTTGTGACCTTTCGTCTTCCAGGATCAAAACTCTATTCAAACAATATTTTAGTCAAGTTACTTGTTCGTTGGTTATATATTCAAGTAACCTGACTAAAATAATTTTCAAATTGAGTTATCATCCTAGAAGACGAAAGGTCGCATCTTGTGACCTTTCGTCTTCCAGGATCAAAACTCTATTTAAACAAGATTTTAGTCAAGTTACTTGTTCATTGGTTATATATTCAAGTAACCTGACTAAAATAATGTTCAAATGGAGTTATCATCCTGGAAGACGAAAGGTCACACCTTGTGACCTTTCGTCTTCCAGGATCAAAACTCTATTTAAACAATATTTTAGTCAAGTTACTTGTTCATTGGTTATATATTCAAGTAACCTGACTAAAATAATGTTCAAAAGGAGTTATCATCCTGGAAGACGAAAGGTCACACCTTGTGACCTTTCGTCTTCCAGGATCAAAACTCTATTTAAACAATATTTTACTCAGGTTACTTGTTCATTGGTTATATATTCAAGTAACCTGACTAAAATAATGTTCAAATGGAGTTATCGTCCTGGAAGACGAAAGGTCACACCTTGTGACCTTTCGTCTTCCAAGATCAAAACTCTATTTAAACAAGATTTTAGTCAGGTGACTTGTTCATTGGTTATATATTCAAGTAACCTGACTAAAATAATGTTCAAATGGAGTTATCATCCTGGAAGACGAAAGGTCACACCTTGTGACCTTTCGTCTTCCAGGATCAAAACTCTATTTAAACAATATTTTAGTCAAGTTACTTGTTCATTGGTTATATATTCAAGTAACCTGACTAAAATAATGTTCCAATCGAGTTATCACCCTGGAAGACGAAAGGTCACACCTTGTGACCTTTCGTCTTCCAGGATCAAAACTCTATTTAAACAAGATTTTAGTCAAGTTACTTGTTCATTGGTTATATATTCAAGTAACCTGACTAAAATAATGTTCAAATCGAGTTATCACCCTGGAAGACGAAAGGTCACACCTTGTGACCTTTCGTCTTCCAGGATCAAAACTCTATTTAAACAAGATTTTAGTCAAGTTACTTGTTCATTGGTTATATATTCAAGTAACCTGACTAAAATAATTTTCAAATTGAGTTATCATCCTGAAGACGAAAGGTCACACCTTGTGACCTTTCGTCTTCCAGGATCAAAACTCTATTTAAACAATATTTTAGTCAAGTTATTTGTTCATTGGTTATATATTCAAGTAACCTGACTAAAATAATGTTCAAATGGAGTTATCATCCTGGAAGACGAAAGGTCACACCTTGTGACCTTTCGTCTTCCAGGATCAAAACTCTATTTAAACAATATTTTAGTCAAGTTACTTGTTCATTGGTTATATATTCAAGTAACCTGACTAAAATAATTTTCAAATTGAGTTATCATCCTTGAAGACGAAAGGTCACACCTTGTGACCTTTCGTCTTCCAGGATCAAAACTCTATTTAAACAATATTTTAGTCAAGTTACTTCTTCATTGGTTATATATTCAAGTAACCTGACTAAAATATTGTTCAAACGGAGTTATCATCCTGGAAGACGAAAGGTCACACCTTGTGACCTTTCGTCTTCCAGGATCAAAACTCTATTTAAACAAGATTTTATTCAAGTTACTTGTACATTGGTTATATATTCAAGTAACCTGACTAAAATAATTTTCAAATTGAGTTATCATTCTGGAAGACGAAAGGTCACACCTTGTGACCTTTCGTCTTCCAGGATCAAAACTCTATTTAAACAATATTTTAGTCAAGTTCTTTGTTCATTGGTTATATATTCAAGTAACCTGACTAAAATAATGTTCAAATGGAGTTATCATCCTGGAAGACGAAAGGTCACACCTTGTGACCTTTCGTCTTCCAGGATCAAAACTCTATTCAAACAATATTTTAGTCAAGTTACTTGTTCATTGGTTATACATTCAAGTAACCTGACTAAAATAATTTTCAAATTGAGTTATCATCCTAGAAGACGAAAGGTCACACCTTGTGACCTTTCGTCTTCCAGGATCAAAACTCTATTTAAACAATATTTTAGTCAAGTTACTTCTTCATTGGTTATATATTCAAGTAACCTGACTAAAATATTGTTCAAACGGAGTTATCATCCTGGAAGACGAAAGGTCAAACCTTGTGACCTTTCGTCTTTCAGGATCAAAACTCTATTCAAACAATATTTTAGTCAAGTTACTTGTTCGTTGGTTATATATTCAAGTAACCTGACTAAAATAATTTTCAAATTGAGTTATCATCCTAGAAGACGAAAGGTCGCACCTTGTGACCTTTCGTCTTCCAGGATCAAAACTCTATTTAAACAAGATTTTAGTCAAGTTACTTGTTCATTGGTTATATATTCAAGTAACCTGACTAAAATAATTTTCAAATTGAGTTATCATCCTGGAAGACGAAAGGTCACACCTTGTGACCTTTCGTCTTCCAGGATCAAAACTCTATTTAAACAATATTTTAGTCAAGTTCTTTGTTCATTGGTTATATATTCAAGTAACCTGACTAAAATAATGTTCAAATGGAGTTATCATCCTGGAAGACGAAAGGTCACACCTTGTGACCTTTCGTCTTCCAGGATCAAAACTCTATTCAAACAATATTTTAGTCAAGTTACTTGTTCATTGGTTATACATTCAAGTAACCTGACTAAAATAATTTTCAAATTGAGTTATCATCCTAGAAGACGAAAGGTCACACCTTGTGACCTTTCGTCTTCCAGGATCAAAACTCTATTTAAACAATATTTTAGTCAAGTTACTTCTTCATTGGTTATATATTCAAGTAACCTGACTAAAATATTGTTCAAACGGAGTTATCATCCTGGAAGACGAAAGGTCAAACCTTGTGACCTTTCGTCTTCCAGGATCAAAACTCTATTCAAACAATATTTTAGTCAAGTTACTTGTTCGTTGGTTATATATTCAAGTAACCTGACTAAAATAATTTTCAAATTGAGTTATCATCCTAGAAGACGAAAGGTCGCACCTTGTGACCTTTCGTCTTCCAGGATCCAAACTCTATTTAAACAAGATTTTAGTCAAGTTACTTGTTCATTGGTTATATATTCAAGTAACCTGACTAAAATAATTTTCAAATTGAGTTATCATCCTGGAAGACGGAAGGTCACACCTTGTGACCTTTCGTCTTCCAGGATCAAAACTCTATTCAAACAATATTTTAGTCAAGTTACTTGTTCATTGGTTATACATTCAAGTAACCTGACTAAAATAATTTTCAAATTGAGTTATCATCCTAGAAGACGAAAGGTCACACCTTGTGACCTTTCGTCTTCCAGGATCTAAACTCTATTTAAACAATATTTTAGTCAAGTTACTTCTTCATTGGTTATATATTCAAGTAACCTGACTAAAATATTGTTCAAACGGAGTTATCATCCTGGAAGACGAAAGGTCACACCTTGTGACCTTTCGTCTTCCAGGATCAAAACTCTATTTAAACAATATTTTACTCAGGTTACTTGTTCATTGGTTATATATTCAAGTAACCTGACTAAAATAATGTTCAAATGGAGTTATCGTCCTGGAAGACGAAAGGTCACACCTTGTGACCTTTCGTCTTCCAAGATCAAAACTCTATTTAAACAAGATTTTAGTCAGGTTACTTGTTCATTGGTTATATATTCAAGTAACCTGACTAAAATAATGTTCAAATGGAGTTATCATCCTGGAAGACGAAAGGTCACACCTTGTGACCTTTCGTCTTCCAGGATCAAAACTCTATTTAAACAATATTTTAGTCAAGTTACTTGTTCATTGGTTATATATTCAAGTAACCTGACTAAAATAATGTTCCAATCGAGTTATCACCCTGGAAGACGAAAGGTCACACCTTGTGACCTTTCGTCTTCCAGGATCAAAACTCTATTTAAACAAGATTTTAGTCAAGTTACTTGTTCATTGGTTATATATTCAAGTAACCTGACTAAAATAATGTTCAAATCGAGTTATCACCCTGGAAGACGAAAGGTCACACCTTGTGACCTTTCGTCTTCCAGGATCAAAACTCTATTTAAACAAGATTTTACTCAAGTTACTTGTTCATTGGTTATATATTCAAGTAACCTGACTAAAATAATTTTCAAATTGAGTTATCATCCTGAAGACGAAAGGTCACACCTTGTGACCTTTCGTCTTCCAGGATCAAAACTCTATTTAAACAATATTTTAGTCAAGTTATTTGTTCATTGGTTATATATTCAAGTAACCTGACTAAAATAATGTTCAAATGGAGTTATCATCCTGGAAGACGAAAGGTCACACCTTGTGACCTTTCGTCTTCCAGGATCAAAACTCTATTTAAACAATATTTTAGTCAAGTTACTTGTTCATTGGTTATATATTCAAGTAACCTGACTAAAATAATTTTCAAATTGAGTTATCATCCTTGAAGACGAAAGGTCACACCTTGTGACCTTTCGTCTTCCAGGATCAAAACTCTATTTAAACAATATTTTAGTCAAGTTACTTCTTCATTGGTTATATATTCAAGTAACCTGACTAAAATATTGTTCAAACGGAGTTATCATCCTGGAAGACGAAAGGTCACACCTTGTGACCTTTCGTCTTCCAGGATCAAAACTCTATTTAAACAAGATTTTAGTCAAGTTACTTGTACATTGGTTATATATTCAAGTAACCTGACTAAAATAATTTTCAAATTGAGTTATCATTCTGGAAGACGAAAGGTCACACCTTGTGACCTTTCGTCTTCCAGGATCAAAACTCTATTTAAACAATATTTTAGTCAAGTTCTTTGTTCATTGGTTATATATTCAAGTAACCTGACTAAAATAATGTTCAAATGGAGTTATCATCCTGGAAGACGAAAGGTCACACCTTGTGACCTTTCGTCTTCCAGGATCAAAACTCTATTCAAACAATATTTTAGTTAAGTTACTTGTTCATTGGTTATATATTCAAGTAACCTGACTAAAATAATTTTCAAATTGAGTTATCATCCTAGAAGACGAAAGGTCACACCTTGTGACCTTTCGTCTTCCAGGATCAAAACTCTATTTAAACAATATTTTAGTCAAGTTACTTCTTCATTGGTTATATATTCAAGTAACCTGACTAAAATATTGTTCAAACGGAGTTATCATCCTGGAAGACGAAAGGTCAAACCTTGTGACCTTTCGTCTTCCAGGATCAAAACTCTATTCAAACAATATTTTAGTCAAGTTACTTGTTCGTTGGTTATATATTCAAGTAACCTGACTAAAATAATTTTCAAATTGAGTTATCATCCTAGAAGACGAAAGGTCGCACCTTGTGACCTTTCGTCTTCCAGGATCAAAACTCTATTTAAACAAGATTTTAGTCAAGTTACTTGTTCATTGGTTATATATTCAAGTAACCTGACTAAAATAATTTTCAAATTGAGTTATCATCCTGGAAGACGAAAGGTCACACCTTGTGACCTTTCGTCTTCCAGGATCAAAACTCTATTTAAACAATATTTTAGTCAAGTTATTTGTTCATTGGTTATATATTCAAGTAACCTGACTAAAATAATGTTCAAATGGAGTTATCATCCTGGAAGACGAAAGGTCACACCTTGTGACCTTTCGTCTTCCAGGATCAAAACTCTATTCAAACAATATTTTAGTCAAGTTACTTGTTCATTGGTTATATATTCAAGTAACCTGACTAAAATAATTTTCAAATTGAGTTATCATCCTAGAAGACGAAAGGTCACACCTTGTGACCTTTCGTCTTCCAGGATCAAAACTCTATTTAAACAATATTTTAGTCATGTTACTTCTTCATTGGTTATATATTCAAGTAACCTGACTAAAATATTGTTCAAACGGAGTTATCATCCTGGAAGACGAAAGGTCACACCTTGTGACCTTTCGTCTTCCAGGATCAAAACTCTATTTAAACAATATTTTACTCAGGTTACTTGTTCATTGGTTATATATTCAAGTAACCTGACTAAAATAATGTTCAAATGGAGTTATCGTCCTGGAAGACGAAAGGTCACACCTTGTGACCTTTCGTCTTCCAAGATCAAAACTCTATTTAAACAAGATTTTAGTCAGGTTACTTGTTCATTGGTTATATATTCAAGTAACCTGACTAAAATAATGTTCAAATGGAGTTATCATCCTGGAAGACGAAAGGTCACACCTTGTGACCTTTCGTCTTCCAGGATCAAAACTCTATTTAAACAATATTTTAGTCAAGTTACTTGTTCATTGGTTATATATTCAAGTAACCTGACTAAAATAATGTTCCAATCGAGTTATCACCCTGGAAGACGAAAGGTCACACCTTGTGACCTTTCGTCTTCCAGGATCAAAACTCTATTTAAACAAGATTTTAGTCAAGTTACTTGTTCATTGGTTATATATTCAAGTAACCTGACTAAAATAATGTTCAAATCGAGTTATCACCCTGGAAGACGAAAGGTCACACCTTGTGACCTGGTGTGACCTTTCGTCTTCCAGGATCAAAACTCTATTTAAACAAGATTTTACTCAAGTTACTTGTTCATTGGTTATATATTCAAGTAACCTGACTAAAATAATTTTCAAATTGAGTTATCATCCTGAAGACGAAAGGTCACACCTTGTGACCTTTCGTCTTCCAGGATCAAAACTCTATTTAAACAATATTTTAGTCAAGTTATTTGTTCATTGGTTATATATTCAAGTAACCTGACTAAAATAATGTTCAAATGGAGTTATCATCCTGGAAGACGAAAGGTCACACCTTGTGACCTTTCGTCTTCCAGGATCAAAACTCTATTTAAACAATATTTTAGTCAAGTTACTTGTTCATTGGTTATATATTCAAGTAACCTGACTAAAATAATTTTCAAATTGAGTTATCATCCTTGAAGACGAAAGGTCACACCTTGTGACCTTTCGTCTTCCAGGATCAAAACTCTATTTAAACAATATTTTAGTCAAGTTACTTCTTCATTGGTTATATATTCAAGTAACCTGACTAAAATATTGTTCAAACGGAGTTATCATCCTGGAAGACGAAAGGTCACACCTTGTGACCTTTCGTCTTCCAGGATCAAAACTCTATTTAAACAAGATTTTAGTCAAGTTACTTGTACATTGGTTATATATTCAAGTAACCTGACTAAAATAATTTTCAAATTGAGTTATCATTCTGGAAGACGAAAGGTCACACCTTGTGACCTTTCGTCTTCCAGGATCAAAACTCTATTTAAACAATATTTTAGTCAAGTTCTTTGTTCATTGGTTATATATTCAAGTAACCTGACTAAAATAATGTTCCAATCGAGTTATCACCCTGGAAGACGAAAGGTCACACCTTGTGACCTTTCGTCTTCCAGGATCAAAACTCTATTTAAACAAGATTTTAGTCAAGTTACTTGTTCATTGGTTATATATTCAAGTAACCTGACTAAAATAATGTTCAAATCGAGTTATCACCCTGGAAGACGAAAGGTCACACCTTGTGACCTGGTGTGACCTTTCGTCTTCCAGGATCAAAACTCTATTTAAACAATATTTTAGTCAAGTTACTTGTTCGTTGGTTATATATTCAAGTAACCTGACTAAAATAATTTTCAAATTGAGTTATCATCCTAGAAGACGAAAGGTCGCACCTTGTGACCTTTCGTCTTCCAGGATCCAAACTCTATTTAAACAAGATTTTAGTCAAGTTACTTGTTCATTGGTTATATATTCAAGTAACCTGACTAAAATAATTTTCAAATTGAGTTATCATCCTGGAAGACGAAAGGTCACACCTTGTGACCTTTCGTCTTCCAGGATCAAAACTCTATTCAAACAATATTTTAGTCAAGTTACTTGTTCATTGGTTATACATTCAAGTAACCTGACTAAAATAATTTTCAAATTGAGTTATCATCCTAGAAGACGAAAGGTCACACCTTGTGACCTTTCGTCTTCCAGGATCTAAACTCTATTTAAACAATATTTTAGTCAAGTTACTTCTTCATTGGTTATATATTCAAGTAACCTGACTAAAATATTGTTCAAACGGAGTTATCATCCTGGAAGACGAAAGGTCACACCTTGTGACCTTTCGTCTTCCAGGATCTAAACTCTATTTAAACAATATTTTAGTCATGTTACTTCTTCATTGGTTATATATTCAAGTAACCTGACTAAAATATTGTTCAAACGGAGTTATCATCCTGGAAGACGAAAGGTCACACCTTGTGACCTTTCGTCTTCCAGGATCAAAACTCTATTTAAACAATATTTTACTCAGGTTACTTGTTCATTGGTTATATATTCAAGTAACCTGACTAAAATAATGTTCAAATGGAGTTATCGTCCTGGAAGACGAAAGGTCACACCTTGTGACCTTTCGTCTTCCAAGATCAAAACTCTATTTAAACAAGATTTTAGTCAGGTTACTTGTTCATTGGTTATATATTCAAGTAACCTGACTAAAATAATGTTCAAATGGAGTTATCATCCTGGAAGACGAAAGGTCACACCTTGTGACCTTTCGTCTTCCAGGATCAAAACTCTATTTAAACAATATTTTAGTCAAGTTACTTGTTCATTGGTTATATATTCAAGTAACCTGACTAAAATAATGTTCCAATCGAGTTATCACCCTGGAAGACGAAAGGTCACACCTTGTGACCTTTCGTCTTCCAGGATCAAAACTCTATTTAAACAAGATTTTAGTCAAGTTACTTGTTCATTGGTTATATATTCAAGTAACCTGACTAAAATAATGTTCAAATCGAGTTATCACCCTGGAAGACGAAAGGTCACACCTTGTGACCTGGTGTGACCTTTCGTCTTCCAGGATCAAAACTCTATTTAAACAAGATTTTACTCAAGTTACTTGTTCATTGGTTATATATTCAAGTAACCTGACTAAAATAATTTTCAAATTGAGTTATCATCCTGAAGACGAAAGGTCACACCTTGTGACCTTTCGTCTTCCAGGATCAAAACTCTATTTAAACAATATTTTAGTCAAGTTATTTGTTCATTGGTTATATATTCAAGTAACCTGACTAAAATAATGTTCAAATGGAGTTATCATCCTGGAAGACGAAAGGTCACACCTTGTGACCTTTCGTCTTCCAGGATCAAAACTCTATTTAAACAATATTTTAGTCAAGTTACTTGTTCATTGGTTATATATTCAAGTAACCTGACTAAAATAATTTTCAAATTGAGTTATCATCCTTGAAGACGAAAGGTCACACCTTGTGACCTTTCGTCTTCCAGGATCAAAACTCTATTTAAACAATATTTTAGTCAAGTTACTTCTTCATTGGTTATATATTCAAGTAACCTGACTAAAATATTGTTCAAACGGAGTTATCATCCTGGAAGACGAAAGGTCACACCTTGTGACCTTTCGTCTTCCAGGATCAAAACTCTATTTAAACAAGATTTTAGTCAAGTTACTTGTACATTGGTTATATATTCAAGTAACCTGACTAAAATAATTTTCAAATTGAGTTATCATTCTGGAAGACGAAAGGTCACACCTTGTGACCTTTCGTCTTCCAGGATCAAAACTCTATTTAAACAATATTTTAGTCAAGTTCTTTGTTCATTGGTTATATATTCAAGTAACCTGACTAAAATAATGTTCCAATCGAGTTATCACCCTGGAAGACGAAAGGTCACACCTTGTGACCTTTCGTCTTCCAGGATCAAAACTCTATTTAAACAAGATTTTAGTCAAGTTACTTGTTCATTGGTTATATATTCAAGTAACCTGACTAAAATAATGTTCAAATCGAGTTATCACCCTGGAAGACGAAAGGTCACACCTTGTGACCTGGTGTGACCTTTCGTCTTCCAGGATCAAAACTCTATTTAAACAATATTTTAGTCAAGTTACTTGTTCGTTGGTTATATATTCAAGTAACCTGACTAAAATAATTTTCAAATTGAGTTATCATCCTAGAAGACGAAAGGTCGCACCTTGTGACCTTTCGTCTTCCAGGATCCAAACTCTATTTAAACAAGATTTTAGTCAAGTTACTTGTTCATTGGTTATATATTCAAGTAACCTGACTAAAATAATTTTCAAATTGAGTTATCATCCTGGAAGACGAAAGGTCACACCTTGTGACCTTTCGTCTTCCAGGATCAAAACTCTATTCAAACAATATTTTAGTCAAGTTACTTGTTCATTGGTTATACATTCAAGTAACCTGACTAAAATAATTTTCAAATTGAGTTATCATCCTAGAAGACGAAAGGTCACACCTTGTGACCTTTCGTCTTCCAGGATCTAAACTCTATTTAAACAATATTTTAGTCAAGTTACTTCTTCATTGGTTATATATTCAAGTAACCTGACTAAAATATTGTTCAAACGGAGTTATCATCCTGGAAGACGAAAGGTCACACCTTGTGACCTTTCGTCTTCCAGGATCAAAACTCTATTTAAACAATATTTTACTCAGGTTACTTGTTCATTGGTTATATATTCAAGTAACCTGACTAAAATAATGTTCAAATGGAGTTATCGTCCTGGAAGACGAAAGGTCACACCTTGTGACCTTTCGTCTTCCAAGATCAAAACTCTATTTAAACAAGATTTTAGTCAGGTTACTTGTTCATTGGTTATATATTCAAGTAACCTGACTAAAATAATGTTCAAATGGAGTTATCATCCTGGAAGACGAAAGGTCACACCTTGTGACCTTTCGTCTTCCAGGATCAAAACTCTATTTAAACAATATTTTAGTCAAGTTACTTGTTCATTGGTTATATATTCAAGTAACCTGACTAAAATAATGTTCCAATCGAGTTATCACCCTGGAAGACGAAAGGTCACACCTTGTGACCTTTCGTCTTCCAGGATCAAAACTCTATTTAAACAAGATTTTAGTCAAGTTACTTGTTCATTGGTTATATATTCAAGTAACCTGACTAAAATAATGTTCAAATCGAGTTATCACCCTGGAAGACGAAAGGTCACACCTTGTGACCTTTCGTCTTCCAGGATCAAAACTCTATTTAAACAAGATTTTACTCAAGTTACTTGTTCATTGGTTATATATTCAAGTAACCTGACTAAAATAATTTTCAAATTGAGTTATCATCCTGAAGACGAAAGGTCACACCTTGTGACCTTTCGTCTTCCAGGATCAAAACTCTATTTAAACAATATTTTAGTCAAGTTATTTGTTCATTGGTTATATATTCAAGTAACCTGACTAAAATAATGTTCAAATGGAGTTATCATCCTGGAAGACGAAAGGTCACACCTTGTGACCTTTCGTCTTCCAGGATCAAAACTCTATTTAAACAATATTTTAGTCAAGTTACTTGTTCATTGGTTATATATTCAAGTAACCTGACTAAAATAATTTTCAAATTGAGTTATCATCCTTGAAGACGAAAGGTCACACCTTGTGACCTTTCGTCTTCCAGGATCAAAACTCTATTTAAACAATATTTTAGTCAAGTTACTTCTTCATTGGTTATATATTCAAGTAACCTGACTAAAATATTGTTCAAACGGAGTTATCATCCTGGAAGACGAAAGGTCACACCTTGTGACCTTTCGTCTTCCAGGATCAAAACTCTATTTAAACAAGATTTTAGTCAAGTTACTTGTACATTGGTTATATATTCAAGTAACCTGACTAAAATAATTTTCAAATTGAGTTATCATTCTGGAAGACGAAAGGTCACACCTTGTGACCTTTCGTCTTCCAGGATCAAAACTCTATTTAAACAATATTTTAGTCAAGTTCTTTGTTCATTGGTTATATATTCAAGTAACCTGACTAAAATAATGTTCAAATGGAGTTATCATCCTGGAAGACGAAAGGTCACACCTTGTGACCTTTCGTCTTCCAGGATCAAAACTCTATTCAAACAATATTTTAGTTAAGTTACTTGTTCATTGGTTATATATTCAAGTAACCTGACTAAAATAATTTTCAAATTGAGTTATCATCCTAGAAGACGAAAGGTCACACCTTGTGACCTTTCGTCTTCCAGGATCAAAACTCTATTTAAACAATATTTTAGTCAAGTTACTTCTTCATTGGTTATATATTCAAGTAACCTGACTAAAATATTGTTCAAACGGAGTTATCATCCTGGAAGACGAAAGGTCAAACCTTGTGACCTTTCGTCTTCCAGGATCAAAACTCTATTCAAACAATATTTTAGTCAAGTTACTTGTTCGTTGGTTATATATTCAAGTAACCTGACTAAAATAATTTTCAAATTGAGTTATCATCCTAGAAGACGAAAGGTCGCACCTTGTGACCTTTCGTCTTCCAGGATCAAAACTCTATTTAAACAAGATTTTAGTCAAGTTACTTGTTCATTGGTTATATATTCAAGTAACCTGACTAAAATAATTTTCAAATTGAGTTATCATCCTGGAAGACGAAAGGTCACACCTTGTGACCTTTCGTCTTCCAGGATCAAAACTCTATTTAAACAATATTTTAGTCAAGTTATTTGTTCATTGGTTATATATTCAAGTAACCTGACTAAAATAATGTTCAAATGGAGTTATCATCCTGGAAGACGAAAGGTCACACCTTGTGACCTTTCGTCTTCCAGGATCAAAACTCTATTCAAACAATATTTTAGTCAAGTTACTTGTTCATTGGTTATATATTCAAGTAACCTGACTAAAATAATTTTCAAATTGAGTTATCATCCTAGAAGACGAAAGGTCACACCTTGTGACCTTTCGTCTTCCAGGATCAAAACTCTATTTAAACAATATTTTAGTCATGTTACTTCTTCATTGGTTATATATTCAAGTAACCTGACTAAAATATTGTTCAAACGGAGTTATCATCCTGGAAGACGAAAGGTCACACCTTGTGACCTTTCGTCTTCCAGGATCAAAACTCTATTTAAACAATATTTTACTCAGGTTACTTGTTCATTGGTTATATATTCAAGTAACCTGACTAAAATAATGTTCAAATGGAGTTATCGTCCTGGAAGACGAAAGGTCACACCTTGTGACCTTTCGTCTTCCAAGATCAAAACTCTATTTAAACAAGATTTTAGTCAGGTTACTTGTTCATTGGTTATATATTCAAGTAACCTGACTAAAATAATGTTCAAATGGAGTTATCATCCTGGAAGACGAAAGGTCACACCTTGTGACCTTTCGTCTTCCAGGATCAAAACTCTATTTAAACAATATTTTAGTCAAGTTACTTGTTCATTGGTTATATATTCAAGTAACCTGACTAAAATAATGTTCCAATCGAGTTATCACCCTGGAAGACGAAAGGTCACACCTTGTGACCTTTCGTCTTCCAGGATCAAAACTCTATTTAAACAAGATTTTAGTCAAGTTACTTGTTCATTGGTTATATATTCAAGTAACCTGACTAAAATAATGTTCAAATCGAGTTATCACCCTGGAAGACGAAAGGTCACACCTTGTGACCTGGTGTGACCTTTCGTCTTCCAGGATCAAAACTCTATTTAAACAAGATTTTACTCAAGTTACTTGTTCATTGGTTATATATTCAAGTAACCTGACTAAAATAATTTTCAAATTGAGTTATCATCCTGAAGACGAAAGGTCACACCTTGTGACCTTTCGTCTTCCAGGATCAAAACTCTATTTAAACAATATTTTAGTCAAGTTATTTGTTCATTGGTTATATATTCAAGTAACCTGACTAAAATAATGTTCAAATGGAGTTATCATCCTGGAAGACGAAAGGTCACACCTTGTGACCTTTCGTCTTCCAGGATCAAAACTCTATTTAAACAATATTTTAGTCAAGTTACTTGTTCATTGGTTATATATTCAAGTAACCTGACTAAAATAATTTTCAAATTGAGTTATCATCCTTGAAGACGAAAGGTCACACCTTGTGACCTTTCGTCTTCCAGGATCAAAACTCTATTTAAACAATATTTTAGTCAAGTTACTTCTTCATTGGTTATATATTCAAGTAACCTGACTAAAATATTGTTCAAACGGAGTTATCATCCTGGAAGACGAAAGGTCACACCTTGTGACCTTTCGTCTTCCAGGATCAAAACTCTATTTAAACAAGATTTTAGTCAAGTTACTTGTACATTGGTTATATATTCAAGTAACCTGACTAAAATAATTTTCAAATTGAGTTATCATTCTGGAAGACGAAAGGTCACACCTTGTGACCTTTCGTCTTCCAGGATCAAAACTCTATTTAAACAATATTTTAGTCAAGTTCTTTGTTCATTGGTTATATATTCAAGTAACCTGACTAAAATAATGTTCAAATGGAGTTATCATCCTGGAAGACGAAAGGTCACACCTTGTGACCTTTCGTCTTCCAGGATCAAAACTCTATTCAAACAATATTTTAGTTAAGTTACTTGTTCATTGGTTATATATTCAAGTAACCTGACTAAAATAATTTTCAAATTGAGTTATCATCCTAGAAGACGAAAGGTCACACCTTGTGACCTTTCGTCTTCCAGGATCAAAACTCTATTTAAACAATATTTTAGTCAAGTTACTTCTTCATTGGTTATATATTCAAGTAACCTGACTAAAATATTGTTCAAACGGAGTTATCATCCTGGAAGACGAAAGGTCAAACCTTGTGACCTTTCGTCTTCCAGGATCAAAACTCTATTCAAACAATATTTTAGTCAAGTTACTTGTTCGTTGGTTATATATTCAAGTAACCTGACTAAAATAATTTTCAAATTGAGTTATCATCCTAGAAGACGAAAGGTCGCACCTTGTGACCTTTCGTCTTCCAGGATCAAAACTCTATTTAAACAAGATTTTAGTCAAGTTACTTGTTCATTGGTTATATATTCAAGTAACCTGACTAAAATAATTTTCAAATTGAGTTATCATCCTGGAAGACGAAAGGTCACACCTTGTGACCTTTCGTCTTCCAGGATCAAAACTCTATTTAAACAATATTTTAGTCAAGTTATTTGTTCATTGGTTATATATTCAAGTAACCTGACTAAAATAATGTTCAAATGGAGTTATCATCCTGGAAGACGAAAGGTCACACCTTGTGACCTTTCGTCTTCCAGGATCAAAACTCTATTCAAACAATATTTTAGTCAAGTTACTTGTTCATTGGTTATATATTCAAGTAACCTGACTAAAATAATTTTCAAATTGAGTTATCATCCTAGAAGACGAAAGGTCACACCTTGTGACCTTTCGTCTTCCAGGATCAAAACTCTATTTAAACAATATTTTAGTCATGTTACTTCTTCATTGGTTATATATTCAAGTAACCTGACTAAAATATTGTTCAAACGGAGTTATCATCCTGGAAGACGAAAGGTCACACCTTGTGACCTTTCGTCTTCCAGGATCAAAACTTTATTTAAACAATATTTTAGTCAAGTTATTTGTTCATTGGTTATATATTCAAGTAACCTGACTAAAATAATGTTCAAATTGAGTTATCACCCTGGAAGACTAAAGGTCACACCTTGTGACCTTTCGTCTTCCAGGATCAAAACTCTATTTAAACAATATTTTAGTCAAGTTACTTCTTCATTGGTTATATATTCAAGTAACCTGACTAAAATATTGTTCAAACGGAGTTATCATCCTGGAAGACGAAAGGTCACACCTTGTGACCTTTCGTCTTCCAGGATCAAAACTCTATTTAAACAAGATTTTAGTCAAGTTACTTGTTCATTGGTTATATATTCAAGTAACCTGACTAAAATAATGTTCAAATCGAGTTATCACCCTGGAAGACGAAAGGTCCTGATGAAGTAGATTTTGCATCAAAAACAAGATAAGTATTTGTATCGTCTCCACAGGGATTAGTGCGACATCACGGATATTTCAACATCAAATATCATTCTAAGTAAAAAGGGTGATTGTTTGTTTGAATTTACAACTATGTTAACTAAATGCAAAAAGTAAAAGATGAGATTAATAAGGATTGAAACTTGTTAGGAGTAGCGTTCCTTAACCAAGCGTCACACGTAAACTAATGATCCATACGAATTCTAGCTTTATAAACAACATTATCACAATCAATTCTAAACTATCCTTCGTGTCCAAAGCGATATAATTAGCTCTAAGGTATCGTTTAAACATTCGTGTCCAAATCCCTTAAACGATAACAAAGTCGATCGGATAACCTAATCGACCGTGTCCAGCCTGATTAAGTATCCGAAAGCATTTAACTCTTGATTATGGTGATTATCACAAGATTAACAAAGATGTCAAGTAAGTTAACCTAAGATATATTGCTACTCTAGCTCAAGATTCAAGAGTTTGTGTCCAAATCATCTTGAATCTCATTGAAAGCATTAACACAAGAATAACAACAATATTGAATATAAATTGCTAGAATCATATTTTGCAAGATCAAAAGATTACATGTTTAGCAAGGATCAAGTACCTCTCATCCCAACAAAGAGTATTTAGCTACACATCATCATGGAAGCCTTGCAAGGATGGATTGAAAAGGAAGGAACCATTACACTTGTGATGTCTCAACAAAGGAATAAGGATCCAACTTCCAAAATCACTCTCACTCTATATGATCTAGCCTTATTTCTCTCTTAGATATTACAAGTGAAAAGCTAGAGAAAAACTTATGAAAAACTAACTAAGTAACTATCTAATTTCTCCTAATGAACTACTAGTATATATAATATATCAAGCCCAAAATATCTAACATAATATCTAAATAATATCTAATGGAATAGTAAATATCTAAAATAATATCTAACATAATATCTAACATAATATCTAAATAATATCTAACATAAATATCTTACATAAATAGCAAGTGGGCCACTTGAGTGAGGCTAAACTTCTATTTTAAAGGGCTGAGTTTTTTACACCTACGCTAATAGCGAAATATACGCTATTAGCGTGGTTGGTCGGCCTAAATGGTGGCCAATGAGATTCTGCCACGTTGCTCCTTTTGCCCTGCTTCGCCCAAATCACGCTAATAGCGTGATTTTCTGGAGCTTTTACGCTAATAGCGTAATATACGCGAATAGCGTATTTCTTCAAACCCAGCTTCTGCTTCGCTCCAGGTACGCTAATGGCGTACCTCTCTGGACCAATTTCGCTAATAGCGTGGAACACGCTAATAGCGAATTCTTCAAAATCAGCTTTTGCTAATTTGCACTTTTTCATGATTTTTGGTCTTTGCTCAGTGTCTTGGGGTAAATTTCTGCATAAAAGGATAGAGTAAGATATATAAAGCATAATAAGGCATTTAACGCTAATTTCTCGGCTTTTCCTTCAATAACTTGCAAAACAAGTAACAAAAAGTGCTTAAAATATAACACGAAATTAACACTTTTTAGCACTTATCAAACTCTCCCCAACTTAACTCTTTGTTTGTCCTCAAACAAAAGATCAAACAAGTAAATGACAAGACACAAGTACAAAAGGTTTTGAAAACTTTCTCAGACGAATGATTTAAAAGTGAATGCGCGGGCAAGTCTAAGTTTCCAACTAATCTAAAATTCTACTACCAACATGAGATGAGTCCTAAGTACAAAGTTCGTATCAAATATTTCAAGACAATAATATAATTATTCACGAACCACACCTAACACACTTCTTTGAAAGTAGATAAACAATTGAAAACATAAAAATGAGGGTTATGAACACACATCCGGCAATCAAGTTAACATTCCAATCAAGTTATGTGTCCATCCAAATATCATTTCAAAAGGCATGAAAACATGGATCAAAAGGTCTTTGAGGGTTATAACTTGGCTTGGCTACAAAAGAAATGTCATATGTGGGGCAATTGAAATCAAAAAGCCTATCAAAGAGAAACATTTCTTGTATCAACCATTAAAATCCACAATCTTTCCTACCAATCATCACAAACCCTTGGTGCTTAAACATGACAAACTTTGATCTTGACAACTTATTTTCTTTTTGGATTTTTCTTTCTTTTTCTCTTTTTCTTTTTCTTTTCATGTACACATTGTTTTTCTTTTCTTTTTATATTTACAACAACATGTTGTCTTGATCAAAGATAAAATTACACAATTATACTTGACAAAAGATTTACATCTACCTTCTCTCCCCAACTTGAATCAAAATACACCCTATTTGAATGTTCCCTTACTCTAAGGCAAAAGAGACAAATAAACATTGAAGGTTTAGGGTTCAATAATTAAAAACATATCAGAGTCTTAAAGTGTGTCAAAAATGAACTGGATATTGAAAAGTTTTAAAGGCAAATTCATCAAGCATTGTGCTTATGAATTGACAGTTCGTAATTGAGGACTCCGATTCATTTGGCTCAAGTGGGTTAGCAAATACTCGCTCTTCTCACAAAGTAGGCTATTTGTGGTCAAGTATGTTTCACTCATTAACAAAAAAATGTGCCTTGATCACTTCCATGCCTTCACACAATTCAAAACAATTATTGGATTTAAAATAACACAATCGAGTTAAACAATGAATCCGGTCTCCTTGCATATGTACAAACACTTGAGGTTTCCTCACTTTTAGGCTAGAACTAAGTGGTTCACAAACAAACACATTATTGCGAAGAACTAAATGACATGAAATTTACACAAAGTACCCGTTCCATATTCGAGTAAAAACCTAGAAAAACTGGAAACTTGTACCTTGGCTTTGCGCTTTTGATCACAACTATGAATCATTACCAATCATCTGAGATTTGAAATTAAGCAAGAGTGATACAAAAGACTTCCACAATAATATGAAGTACTAAATTAACCAAAAGTGCTAACACATTATTTTAACAGTAAGAGAACTTACCAAGTTGGGTTGCCTCCCAACAAGCGCTTGTTTAACGTCGTTAGCTCGACGCCTTTTTCGTTAAGGTGGCCAAAATGAGACGGACAATACATCATCCTTTGTATTCCTTCTTTTCGGGAGGAATTCCATGAACTTAAGATACAGATGATGTGGAGTCCATGTCCTCCTTAACTTTGATTTGAACAAGGCGAAAATTTCATCAATGACCCGGTCAATTTCAGCCTTGCTCACTTTCTTCCCCTTTTGTTCAAATGTTTCTTCCTTGCTAAGTAACCGTTCCTTACTCTCTACCACCTCTATCACTTCTCCGCTATCAACAGTTTTGTCCTCTTTAGTAAATGACCTTTCTTGAGGAAGTTCGATTTCATGTGGTGGACCACATTCCTCTACTATTGCATCTTCCTCAAGTTCAACAACACCTTCTCCAACAATCTCTCCTTTATGAGTGGATTGAATGTTGACTTGATTATCCATGATTTTAGCTTGAATCATCTCCAACTGAATTGATAAATTCCTCAATCTTTGGTTGGTATTTTGCATGTTTATCATGGATTGTTGCATGAAGATATTCAAAGTATTTTCCACATTGGTCATTCGTTCATCTTCAAAAGGATATTGCTGATGCTGTTGATATGGTTCATACTCGGGTGGAGTGTAGAAGTTGTTATAACCATGATCAGCCATGATTTTGTCTAGGTGATGATCTGAAATGGAAACAACTAACAAGAAACTTTTCTTTGTTTATCAAAGAGGGGTTAGTGGTAACAACTATTAAGTAAAGAAAAATATTTACGGAATATGTACGAATACTTAAAACAATAAATCAATCGTTCTATCTATGATATCTAAACACCAATCCCCGGCAACGGCGCCATTTTGATGAAGTAGATTTTGCATCAAAAACAAGATAAGTATTTGTATCGTCTCCACAGGGATTAGTGCGACATCACGGATATTTCAACATCAAATATCATTCTAAGTAAAAAGGGTGATTGTTTGTTTGAATTTACAACTATGTTAACTAAATGCAAAAAGTAAAAGATGAGATTAATAAGGATTGAAACTTGTTAGGAGTAGCGTTCCTTAACCAAGCGTCACACGTAAACTAATGATCCATACGAATTCTAGCTTTATAAACAACATTATCACAATCAATTCTAAACTATCCTTCGTGTCCAAAGCGATATAATTAGCTCTAAGGTATCGTTTAAACATTCGTGTCCAAATCCCTTAAACGATAACAAAGTCGATCGGATAACCTAATCGACCGTGTCCAGCCTGATTAAGTATCCGAAAGCATTTAACTCTTGATTATGGTGATTATCACAAGATTAACAAAGATGTCAAGTAAGTTAACCTAAGATATATTGCTACTCTAGCTCAAGATTCAAGAGTTTGTGTCCAAATCATCTTGAATCTCATTGAAAGCATTAACACAAGAATAACAACAATATTGAATATAAATTGCTAGAATCATATTTTGCAAGATCAAAAGATTACATGTTTAGCAAGGATCAAGTACCTCTCATCCCAACAAAGAGTATTTAGCTACACATCATCATGGAAGCCTTGCAAGGATGGATTGAAAAGGAAGGAACCATTACACTTGTGATGTCTCAACAAAGGAATAAGGATCCAACTTCCAAAATCACTCTCACTCTATATGATCTAGCCTTATTTCTCTCTTAGATATTACAAGTGAAAAGCTAGAGAAAAACTTATGAAAAACTAACTAAGTAACTATCTAATTTCTCCTAATGAACTACTAGTATATATAATATATCAAGCCCAAAATATCTAACATAATATCTAAATAATATCTAATGGAATAGTAAATATCTAAAATAATATCTAACATAATATCTAACATAATATCTAAATAATATCTAACATAAATATCTTACATAAATAGCAAGTGGGCCACTTGAGTGAGGCTAAACTTCTATTTTAAAGGGCTGATTTTTTTACACCTACGCTAATAGCGAAATATACGCTATTAGCGTGGTTGGTCGGCCTAAATGGTGGCCAATGAGATTCTGCCACGTTGCTCCTTTTGCCCTGCTTCGCCCAAATCACGCTAATAGCGTGATTTTCTGGAGCTTTTACGCTAATAGCGTAATATACGCGAATAGCGTATTTCTTCAAACCCAGCTTCTGCTTCGCTCCAGGTACGCTAATGGCGTACCTCTCTGGACCAATTTCGCTAATAGCGTGGAACACGCTAATAGCGAATTCTTCAAAACCAGCTTTTGCTAATTTGCACTTTTTCATGATTTTTGGTCTTTGCTCAGTGTCTTGGGGTAAATTTCTGCATAAAAGGATAGAGTAAGATATATAAAGCATAATAAGGCATTTAACGCTAATTTCTCGGCTTTTCCTTCAATAACTTGCAAAACAAGTAACAAAAAGTGCTTAAAATATAACACGAAATTAACACTTTTTAGCACTTATCAGGTCCCACCTTGTGACCTTTCGTCTTCCAGGATCAAAACTCTATTTAAACAAGATTTTAGTCAAGTTACTTGTTCATTGGTTATATATTCAAGTAACCTGACTAAAATAATTTTCAAATTGAGTTATCATCCTGGAAGACGAAAGGTCACACCTTGTGACCTTTCGTCTTCCAGGATCAAAACTCTATTTAAACAATATTTTAGTCAAGTTATTTGTTCATTGGTTATATATTCAAGTAACCTGACTAAAATAATGTTCAAATGGAGTTATCATCCTGGAAGACGAAAGGTCACACCTTGTGACCTTTCGTCTTCCAGGATCAAAACTCTATTTAAACAACATTTTAGTCAAGTTACTTGTTCATTGGTTATATATTCAAGTAACCTGACTAAAATAATTTTCAAATTGAGTTATCATCCTTGAAGACGAAAGGTCACACCTTGTGACCTTTCGTCTTCCAGGATCAAAACTCTATTTAAACAATATTTTAGTCAAGTTACTTCTTCATTGGTTATATATTCAAGTAACCTGACTAAAATATTGTTCAAACGGAGTTATCATCCTGGAAGACGAAAGGTCACACCTTGTGACCTTTCGTCTTCCAGGATCAAAACTCTATTTAAACAAGATTTTAGTCAAGTTACTTGTTCATTGGTTATATATTCAAGTAACCTGACTAAAATAATTTTCAAATTGAGTTATCATTCTGGAAGACGAAAGGTCACACCTTGTGACCTTTCGTCTTCCAGGATCAAAACTCTATTTAAACAATATTTTAGTCAAGTTCTTTGTTCATTGGTTATATATTCAAGTAACCTGACTAAAATAATGTTCAAATGGAGTTATCATCCTGGAAGACGAAAGGTCACACCTTGTGACCTTTCGTCTTCCAGGATCAAAACTCTATTCGAACAATATTTTAGTCAAGTTACTTGTTCATTGGTTATATATTCAAGTAACCTGACTAAAATAATTTTCAAATTGAGTTATCATCCTAGAAGACGAAAGGTCACACCTTGTGACCTTTCGTCTTCCAGGATCAAAACTCTATTTAAACAATATTTTAGTCAAGTTACTTCTTCATTGGTTATATATTCAAGTAACCTGACTAAAATATTGTTCAAACGGAGTTATCATCCTGGAAGACGAAAGGTCAAACCTTGTGACCTTTCGTCTTCCAGGATCAAAACTCTATTCAAACAATATTTTAGTCAGGTTACTTGTTCGTTGGTTATATATTCAAGTAACCTGACTAAAATAATTTTCAAATTGAGTTATCATCCTAGAAGACGAAAGGTCACACCTTGTGACCTTTCGTCTTCCAGGATCAAAACTCTATTTAAACAAGATTTTAGTCAAGTTACTTGTTCATTGGTTATATATTCAAGTAACCTGACTAAAATAATTTTCAAATTGAGTTATCATCCTGGAAGACGAAAGGTCACACCTTGTGACCTTTCGTCTTCCAGGATCAAAACTCTATTTAAACAATATTTTAGTCAAGTTATTTGTTCATTGGTTATATATTCAAGTAACCTGACTAAAATAATGTTCAAATGGAGTTATCATCCTGGAAGACGAAAGGTCACACCTTGTGACCTTTCGTCTTCCAGGATCAAAACTATATTTAAACAATATTTTAGTCAAGTTACTTCTTTATTGGTTATATATTCAAGTAACCTGACTAAAATATTGTTCAAACGGAGTTATCATCCTGGAAGACGAAAGGTCACACCTTGTGACCTTTCGTCTTCCAGGATCAAAACTCTATTTAAACAAGATTTTAGTCAAGTTACTTGTTCATTGGTTATATATTCAAGTAACCTGACTAAAATAATTTTCAAATTGAGTTATCATTCTGGAAGACGAAAGGTCACACCTTGTGACCTTTCGTCTTCCAGGATCAAAACTCTATTTAAACAATATTTTAGTCAAGTTCTTTGTTCATTGGTTATATATTCAAGTAACCTGACTAAAATAATGTTCAAATGGAGTTATCATCCTGGAAGACGAAAGGTCACACAGGATCAAAACTCTATTTAAACAATATTTTAGTCAAGTTACTTGTTCATTGGTTATATATTCAAGTAACCTGACTAAAATAATGTTCAAATGGAGTTATCATCCTGGAAGACGAAAGGTCACACCTTGTGACCTTTCGTCTTCCAGGATCAAAACTCTATTTAAACAATATTTTAGTCAAGTTACTTGTTCATTGGTTATATATTCAAGTAACCTGACTAAAATAATTTTCAAATTGAGTTATCATTCTGGAAGACGAAAGGTCACACCTTGTGACCTTTCGTCTTCCAGGATCAAAACTCTATTTAAACAATATTTTAGTCAAGTTCTTTGTTCATTGGTTATATATTCAAGTAACCTGACTAAAATAATGTTCAAATGGAGTTATCATCCTGGAAGACGAAAGGTCACACCTTGTGACCTTTCGTCTTCCAGGATCAAAACTCTATTCAAACAATATTTTAGTCAAGTTACTTGTTCATTGGTTATATATTCAAGTAACCTGACTAAAATAATTTTCAAATTGAGTTATCATCCTAGAAGACGAAAGGTCACACCTTGTGACCTTTCGTCTTCCAGGATCAAAACTCTATTTAAACAAGATTTTAGTCAAGTTACTTGTTCATTGGTTATATATTCAAGTAACCTGACTAAAATAATTTTCAAATTGAGTTATCATCCTGGAAGACGAAAGGTCACACCTTGTGACCTTTCGTCTTCCAGGATCAAAACTCTATTTAAACAATATTTTAGTCAAGTTATTTGTTCATTGGTTATATATTCAAGTAACCTGACTAAAATAATGTTCAAATGGAGTTATCATCCTGGAAGACGAAAGGTCACACCTTGTGACCTTTCGTCTTCCAGGATCAAAACTCTATTTAAACAATATTTTAGTCAAGTTACTTGTTCAATGGTTATATATTCAAGTAACCTGACTAAAATAATTTTCAAATTGAGTTATCATCCTGGAAGACAAAAGGTCACACCTTGTGACCTTTCGTCTTCCAGGATCAAAACTCTATTTAAACAATATTTTAGTCAAGTTACTTCTTCATTGGTTATATATTCAAGTAACCTGACTAAAATATTGTTCAAACGGAGTTATCATCCTGGAAGACGAAAGGTCACACCTTGTGACCTTTCGTCTTCCAGGATCAAAACTCTATTTAAACAAGATTTTAGTCAAGTTACTTGTTCATTGGTTATATATTCAAGTAACCTGACTAAAATAATTTTCAAATTGAGTTATCATTCTGGAAGACGAAAGGTCACACCTTGTGACCTTTCGTCTTCCAGGATCAAAACTCTATTTAAACAATATTTTAGTCAAGTTCTTTGTTCATTGGTTAAATATTCAAGTAACCTGACTAAAATAATGTTCAAATGGAGTTATCATCCTGGAAGACGAAAGGTCACACCTTGTGACCTTTCGTCTTCCAGGATCAAAACTCTATTCAAACAATATTTTAGTCAAGTTACTTGTTCATTGGTTATATATTCAAGTAACCTGACTAAAATAATTTTCAAATTGAGTTATCATCCTAGAAGACGAAAGGTCACACCTTGTGACCTTTCGTCTTCCAGGATCAAAACTCTATTTAAACAATATTTTAGTCAAGTTACTTGTTCATTGGTTATATATTCAAGTAACCTGACTAAAATAATTTTCAAATTGAAAGGTCACACCTTGTGACCTTTCGTCTTCCAGGATCAAAACTCTATTTAAACAATATTTTAGTCAAGTTCTTTGTTCATTGGTTATATATTCAAGTAACCTGACTAAAATAATGTTCAAATGGAGTTATCATCCTGGAAGACGAAAGGTCACACCTTGTGACCTTTCGTCTTCCAGGATCAAAACTCTATTCAAACAATATTTTAGTCAAGTTCTTTGTTCATTGGTTATATATTCAAGTAACCTGACTAAAATAATGTTCAAATGGAGTTATCATCCTGGAAGACGAAAGGTCACACCTTGTGACCTTTCGTCTTCCAGGATCAAAACTCTATTTAAACAATATTTTAGTCAAGTTACTTGTTCAATGGTTATATATTCAAGTAACCTGACTAAAATAATTTTCAAATTGAGTTATCATCCTGGAAGACAAAAGGTCACACCTTGTGACCTTTCGTCTTCCAGGATCAAAACTCTATTTAAACAATATTTTAGTCAAGTTACTTCTTCATTGGTTACATATTCAAGTAACCTGACTAAAATATTGTTCAAACGGAGTTATCATCCTGGAAGACGAAAGGTCACACCTTGTGACCTTTCGTCTTCCAGGATCAAAACTCTATTTAAACAAGATTTTAGTCAAGTTACTTGTTCATTGGTTATATATTCAAGTAACCTGACTAAAATAATTTTCAAATTGAGTTATCATTCTGGAAGACGAAAGGTCACACCTTGTGACCTTTCGTCTTCCAGGATCAAAACTCTATTTAAACAATATTTTAGTCAAGTTCTTTGTTCATTGGTTAAATATTCAAGTAACCTGACTAAAATAATGTTCAAATGGAGTTATCATCCTGGAAGACGAAAGGTCACACCTTGTGACCTTTCGTCTTCCAGGATCAAAACTCTATTCAAACAATATTTTAGTCAAGTTACTTGTTCATTGGTTATATATTCAAGTAACCTGACTAAAATAATTTTCAAATTGAGTTATCATCCTAGAAGACGAAAGGTCACACCTTGTGACCTTTCGTCTTCCAGGATCAAAACTCTATTTAAACAATATTTTAGTCAAGTTACTTGTTCATTGGTTATATATTCAAGTAACCTGACTAAAATAATTTTCAAATTGAGTTATCATCCTAGAAGACGAAAGGTCACACCTTGTGACCTTTCGTCTTCCAGGATCAAAACTCTATTTAAACAATATTTTAGTCAAGTTCTTTGTTCATTGGTTATATATTCAAGTAACCTGACTAAAATAATGTTCAAATGGAGTTATCATCCTGGAAGACGAAAGGTCACACCTTGTGACCTTTCGTCTTCCAGGATCTAAACTCTATTCAAACAATATTTTAGTCAAGTTACTTGTTCATTGGTTATATATTCAAGTAACCTGACTAAAATAATTTTCAAATTGAGTTATCATCCTAGAAGACGAAAGGTCACACCTTGTGACCTTTCGTCTTCCAGGATCAAAACTCTATTTAAACAATATTTTAGTCAGGTTACTTGTTCATTGGTTATATATTCAAGTAACCTGACTAAAATAATTTTCAAATTGAGTTATCATCCTAGAAGACGAAAGGTCACACCTTGTGACCTTTCGTCTTCCAGGATCAAAACTCTATTTAAACAATATTTTAGTCAAGTTACTTCTTCATTGGTTATATATTCAAGTAACCTGACTAAAATATTGTTCAAACGGAGTTATCATCCTGGAAGACGAAAGGTCAAACCTTGTGACCTTTCGTCTTCCAGGATCAAAACTCTATTCAAACAATATTTTAGTCAGGTTACTTGTTCGTTGGTTATATATTCAAGTAACCTGACTAAAATAATTTTCAAATTGAGTTATCATCCTAGAAGACGAAAGGTCACACCTTGTGACCTTTCGTCTTCCAGGATCAAAACTCTATTTAAACAAGATTTTAGTCAAGTTACTTGTTCATTGGTTATATATTCAAGTAACCTGACTAAAATAATTTTCAAATTGAGTTATCATCCTGGAAGACGAAAGGTCACACCTTGTGACCTTTCGTCTTCCAGGATCAAAACTCTATTTAAACAATATTTTAGTCAAGTTATTTGTTCATTGGTTATATATTCAAGTAACCTGACTAAAATAATGTTCAAATGGAGTTATCATCCTGGAAGACGAAAGGTCACACCTTGTGACCTTTCGTCTTCCAGGATCAAAACTCTATTTAAACAATATTTTAGTCAAGTTACTTGTTCATTGGTTATATATTCAAGTAACCTGACTAAAATAATGTTCAAATGGAGTTATCATCCTGGAAGACGAAAGGTCACACCTTGTGACCTTTCGTCTTCCAGGATCAAAACTCTATTTAAACAATATTTTAGTCAAGTTACTTGTTCAATGGTTATATATTCAAGTAACCTGACTAAAATAATTTTCAAATTGAGTTATCATCCTGGAAGACAAAAGGTCACACCTTGTGACCTTTCGTCTTCCAGGATCAAAACTCTATTTAAACAATATTTTAGTCAAGTTACTTCTTCATTGGTTATATATTCAAGTAACCTGACTAAAATATTGTTCAAACGGAGTTATCATCCTGGAAGACGAAAGGTCACACCTTGTGACCTTTCGTCTTCCAGGATCAAAACTCTATTTAAACAAGATTTTAGTCAAGTTACTTGTTCATTGGTTATATATTCAAGTAACCTGACTAAAATAATTTTCAAATTGAGTTATCATTCTGGAAGACGAAAGGTCACACCTTGTGACCTTTAGTCTTCCAGGATCAAAACTCTATTTAAACAATATTTTAGTCAAGTTACTTCTTCATTGGTTATATATTCAAGTAACCTGACTAAAATATTGTTCAAACGGAGTTATCATCCTGGAAGACGAAAGGTCAAACCTTGTGACCTTTCGTCTTCCAGGATCAAAACTCTATTCAAACAATATTTTAGTCAGGTTACTTGTTCGTTGGTTATATATTCAAGTAACCTGACTAAAATAATTTTCAAATTGAGTTATCATCCTAGAAGACGAAAGGTCACACCTTGTGACCTTTCGTCTTCCAGGATCAAAACTCTATTTAAACAAGATTTTAGTCAAGTTACTTGTTCATTGGTTATATATTCAAGTAACCTGACTAAAATAATTTTCAAATTGAGTTATCATCCTGGAAGACGAAAGGTCACACCTTGTGACCTTTCGTCTTCCAGGATCAAAACTCTATTTAAACAATATTTTAGTCAAGTTATTTGTTCATTGGTTATATATTCAAGTAACCTGACTAAAATAATGTTCAAATGGAGTTATCATCCTGGAAGACGAAAGGTCACACCTTGTGACCTTTCGTCTTCCAGGATCAAAACTCTATTTAAACAATATTTTAGTCAAGTTACTTGTTCATTGGTTATATATTCAAGTAACCTGACTAAAATAATGTTCAAATGGAGTTATCATCCTGGAAGACGAAAGGTCACACCTTGTGACCTTTCGTCTTCCAGGATCAAAACTCTATTTAAACAATATTTTAGTCAAGTTACTTGTTCAATGGTTATATATTCAAGTAACCTGACTAAAATAATTTTCAAATTGAGTTATCATCCTGGAAGACAAAAGGTCACACCTTGTGACCTTTCGTCTTCCAGGATCAAAACTCTATTTAAACAATATTTTAGTCAAGTTACTTCTTCATTGGTTATATATTCAAGTAACCTGACTAAAATATTGTTCAAACGGAGTTATCATCCTGGAAGACGAAAGGTCACACCTTGTGACCTTTCGTCTTCCAGGATCAAAACTCTATTTAAACAAGATTTTAGTCAAGTTACTTGTTCATTGGTTATATATTCAAGTAACCTGACTAAAATAATTTTCAAATTGAGTTATCATTCTGGAAGACGAAAGGTCACACCTTGTGACCTTTCGTCTTCCAGGATCAAAACTCTATTTAAACAATATTTTAGTCAAGTTCTTTGTTCATTGGTTATATATTCAAGTAACCTGACTAAAATAATGTTCAAATGGAGTTATCATCCTGGAAGACGAAAGGTCACACCTTGTGACCTTTCGTCTTCCAGGATCAAAACTCTATTCAAACAATATTTTAGTCAAGTTACTTGTTCATTGGTTATATATTCAAGTAACCTGACTAAAATAATTTTCAAATTGAGTTATCATCCTAGAAGACGAAAGGTCACACCTTGTGACCTTTCGTCTTCCAGGATCAAAACTCTATTTAAACAATATTTTAGTTAAGTTACTTCTTCATTGGTTATATATTCAAGTAACCTGACTAAAATATTGTTCAAACGGAGTTATCATCCTGGAAGACGAAAGGTCAAACCTTGTGACCTTTCGTCTTCCAGGATCAAAACTCTATTCAAACAATATTTTAGTCAGGTTACTTGTTCGTTGGTTATATATTCAAGTAACCTGACTAAAATAATTTTCAAATTGAGTTATCATCCTAGAAGACGAAAGGTCACACCTTGTGACCTTTCGTCTTCCAGGATCAAAACTCTATTTAAACAAGATTTTAGTCAAGTTACTTGTTCATTGGTTATATATTCAAGTAACCTGACTAAAATAATTTTCAAATTGAGTTATCATCCTGGAAGACGAAAGGTCACACCTTGTGACCTTTCGTCTTCCAGGATCAAAACTCTATTTAAACAATATTTTAGTCAAGTTATTTGTTCATTGGTTATATATTCAAGTAACCTGACTAAAATAATGTTCAAATGGAGTTATCATCCTGGAAGACGAAAGGTCACACCTTGTGACCTTTCGTCTTCCAGGATCAAAACTCTATTTAAACAATATTTTAGTCAAGTTACTTGTTCATTGGTTATATATTCAAGTAACCTGACTAAAATAATGTTCAAATGGAGTTATCATCCTGGAAGACGAAAGGTCACACCTTGTGACCTTTCGTCTTCCAGGATCAAAACTCTATTTAAACAATATTTTAGTCAAGTTACTTGTTCAATGGTTATATATTCAAGTAACCTGACTAAAATAATTTTCAAATTGAGTTATCATCCTGGAAGACAAAAGGTCACACCTTGTGACCTTTCGTCTTCCAGGATCAAAACTCTATTTAAACAATATTTTAGTCAAGTTACTTCTTCATTGGTTATATATTCAAGTAACCTGACTAAAATATTGTTCAAACGGAGTTATCATCCTGGAAGACGAAAGGTCACACCTTGTGACCTTTCGTCTTCCAGGATCAAAACTCTATTTAAACAAGATTTTAGTCAAGTTACTTGTTCATTGGTTATATATTCAAGTAACCTGACTAAAATAATTTTCAAATTGAGTTATCATTCTGGAAGACGAAAGGTCACACCTTGTGACCTTTCGTCTTCCAGGATCAAAACTCTATTTAAACAATATTTTAGTCAAGTTCTTTGTTCATTGGTTATATATTCAAGTAACCTGACTAAAATAATGTTCAAATGGAGTTATCATCCTGGAAGACGAAAGGTCACACCTTGTGACCTTTCGTCTTCCAGGATCAAAACTCTATTCAAACAATATTTTAGTCAAGTTACTTGTTCATTGGTTATATATTCAAGTAACCTGACTAAAATAATTTTCAAATTGAGTTATCATCCTAGAAGACGAAAGGTCACACCTTGTGACCTTTCGTCTTCCAGGATCAAAACTCTATTTAAACAATATTTTAGTCAAGTTACTTCTTCATTGGTTATATATTCAAGTAACCTGACTAAAATATTGTTCAAACAGAGTTATCATCCTGGAAGACGAAAGGTCAAACCTTGTGACCTTTCGTCTTCCAGGATCAAAACTCTATTCAAACAATATTTTAGTCAGGTTACTTGTTCGTTGGTTATATATTCAAGTAACCTGACTAAAATAATTTTCAAATTGAGTTATCATCCTAGAAGACGAAAGGTCACACCTTGTGACCTTTCGTCTTCCAGGATCAAAACTCTATTTAAACAATATTTTAGTTAAGTTACTTCTTCATTGGTTATATATTCAAGTAACCTGACTAAAATATTGTTCAAACGGAGTTATCATCCTGGAAGACGAAAGGTCAAACCTTGTGACCTTTCGTCTTCCAGGATCAAAACTCTATTCAAACAATATTTTAGTCAGGTTACTTGTTCGTTGGTTATATATTCAAGTAACCTGACTAAAATAATTTTCAAATTGAGTTATCATCCTAGAAGACGAAAGGTCACACCTTGTGACCTTTCGTCTTCCAGGATCAAAACTCTATTTAAACAAGATTTTAGTCAAGTTACTTGTTCATTGGTTATATATTCAAGTAACCTGACTAAAATAATTTTCAAATTGAGTTATCATCCTGGAAGACGAAAGGTCACACCTTGTGACCTTTCGTCTTCCAGGATCAAAACTCTATTTAAACAATATTTTAGTCAAGTTATTTGTTCATTGGTTATATATTCAAGTAACCTGACTAAAATAATGTTCAAATGGAGTTATCATCCTGGAAGACGAAAGGTCACACCTTGTGACCTTTCGTCTTCCAGGATCAAAACTCTATTCAAACAATATTTTAGTCAAGTTACTTGTTCATTGGTTATATATTCAAGTAACCTGACTAAAATAATTTTCAAATTGAGTTATCATCCTAGAAGACGAAAGGTCACACCTTGTGACCTTTCGTCTTCCAGGATCAAAACTCTATTTAAACAATATTTTAGTCAAGTTACTTCTTCATTGGTTATATATTCAAGTAACCTGACTAAAATATTGTTCAAACAGAGTTATCATCCTGGAAGACGAAAGGTCAAACCTTGTGACCTTTCGTCTTCCAGGATCAAAACTCTATTCAAACAATATTTTAGTCAGGTTACTTGTTCGTTGGTTATATATTCAAGTAACCTGACTAAAATAATTTTCAAATTGAGTTATCATCCTAGAAGACGAAAGGTCACACCTTGTGACCTTTCGTCTTCCAGGATCAAAACTCTATTTAAACAATATTTTAGTTAAGTTACTTCTTCATTGGTTATATATTCAAGTAACCTGACTAAAATATTGTTCAAACGGAGTTATCATCCTGGAAGACGAAAGGTCAAACCTTGTGACCTTTCGTCTTCCAGGATCAAAACTCTATTCAAACAATATTTTAGTCAGGTTACTTGTTCGTTGGTTATATATTCAAGTAACCTGACTAAAATAATTTTCAAATTGAGTTATCATCCTAGAAGACGAAAGGTCACACCTTGTGACCTTTCGTCTTCCAGGATCAAAACTCTATTTAAACAAGATTTTAGTCAAGTTACTTGTTCATTGGTTATATATTCAAGTAACCTGACTAAAATAATTTTCAAATTGAGTTATCATCCTGGAAGACGAAAGGTCACACCTTGTGACCTTTCGTCTTCCAGGATCAAAACTCTATTTAAACAATATTTTAGTCAAGTTATTTGTTCATTGGTTATATATTCAAGTAACCTGACTAAAATAATGTTCAAATGGAGTTATCATCCTGGAAGACGAAAGGTCACACCTTGTGACCTTTCGTCTTCCAGGATCAAAACTCTATTTAAACAATATTTTAGTCAAGTTACTTGTTCATTGGTTATATATTCAAGTAACCTGACTAAAATAATGTTCAAATGGAGTTATCATCCTGGAAGACGAAAGGTCACACCTTGTGACCTTTCGTCTTCCAGGATCAAAACTCTATTTAAACAATATTTTAGTCAAGTTACTTCTTCATTGGTTATATATTCAAGTAACCTGACTAAAATATTGTTCAAACGGAGTTATCATCCTGGAAGACGAAAGGTCACACCTTGTGACCTTTCGTCTTCCAGGATCAAAACTCTATTTAAACAAGATTTTAGTCAAGTTACTTGTTCATTGGTTATATATTCAAGTAACCTGACTAAAATAATTTTCAAATTGAGTTATCATTCTGGAAGACGAAAGGTCACACCTTGTGACCTTTCGTCTTCCAGGATCAAAACTCTATTTAAACAATATTTTAGTCAAGTTCTTTGTTCATTGGTTATATATTCAAGTAACCTGACTAAAATAATGTTCAAATGGAGTTATCATCCTGGAAGACGAAAGGTCACACCTTGTGACCTTTCGTCTTCCAGGATCAAAACTCTATTCAAACAATATTTTAGTCAAGTTACTTGTTCATTGGTTATATATTCAAGTAACCTGACTAAAATAATTTTCAAATTGAGTTATCATCCTAGAAGACGAAAGGTCACACCTTGTGACCTTTCGTCTTCCAGGATCAAAACTCTATTCAAACAATATTTTAGTCAGGTTACTTGTTCGTTGGTTATATATTCAAGTAACCTGACTAAAATAATTTTCAAATTGAGTTATCATCCTAGAAGACGAAAGGTCACACCTTGTGACCTTTCGTCTTCCAGGATCAAAACTCTATTTAAACGAGATTTTAGTCAAGTTACTTGTTCATTGGTTATATATTCAAGTAACCTGACAAAAATAATTTTCAAATTGAGTTATCATCCTGGAAGACGAAAGGTCACACCTTGTGACCTTTCGTCTTCCAGGATCAAAACTCTATTTAAACAATGTTTTAGTCAAGTTATTTGTTCATTGGTTATATATTCAAGTAACCTGACTAAAATAATGTTCAAATGGAGTTATCATCCTGGAAGACGAAAGGTCACACCTTGTGACCTTTCGTCTTCCAGGATCAAAACTCTATTTAAACAATATTTTAGTCAAGTTACTTGTTCATTGGTTATATATTCAAGTAACCTGACTAAAATTATGTTCAAATGGAGTTATCATCCTGGAAGACGAAAGGTCACACCTTGTGACCTTTCGTCTTCCAGGATCAAAACTCTATTTAAACAAGATTTTAGTCAAGTTACTTGTTCATTGGTTATATGTTATACCCTAATTTTGGACCTAAAAATACTAGCTCAATTCTTCTTTTCTTGCATTTTAAGTCATTTGAATTTGTCTCTGATCAATTGCATCTTCCTCTGCATCTTATTTCAATGTTATTTGCAAAATTCATGAAAAAGGGTATTTTAGTCATTTCCTGCATCCAAACTCATTTTAGTCCTTGAAAATTGTTTGTGTCTTTTCATTTGATTTGTATAAGTCCTTGTTTCAATCTCATGTCAAAATCCATTTCAAAAATTACGTTTAAAGTCATTTTGAGTCAGTTTAGCCCCTAGGGGCATTTTAGTCATTTCCTATGTTAAGATTTCTTTCAATCTTCGAAAAATTGTCCCTAAGTCCTTTCAATTGGTTTGAATGATTTTTTTGTTTAATTCCATGTTAAAATCCATTTCAAGAATTTGCATCTGAGTCATTTTGAGTCAGTTTAGCCCCTAGGGGCATTTTAGTCATTTCCTATGTTAAGATTTCTTTCAATCTTCGAAAATTGTCTCTGAGTCTTTTAATTTGCTTGTATAAACTCTTGCTTTATTTCCCTGTTAAAAACCATTTTAAAATTGCATTTGAGTCGTTTCGAGTCATTTTAGTCCCCAGGGGCATTTTGGTCATTTCACGCGAAATTTTGACGGAGAGAGGTTACTTTGAAGTACCTCATTTAGTAGTTGGTTCGTTTTAGTCCGTTTTGTCATTTTTAATCGTTTCACTTTACGTTATTTTCCGTTTACCAATTTTAATTCAATTTTATTTTTAATTTTTATTTTTAGTCCTAAAGTTTCT
Organism: Medicago sativa; assembly: GCF_051527215.1. Lineage (NCBI taxonomy): Eukaryota > Viridiplantae > Streptophyta > Magnoliopsida > Fabales > Fabaceae > Medicago > Medicago sativa. Next base: position 39,851,111 of record NC_140751.1, read on the forward strand.
AAAAATTGCATTTTTAGTCCAGTTTGTTAAAATTGCAGTCCAGTCCTTGTATTTTTCCTTTTTTGCAGAAAAGTCCCAAAAGTCAAAGCATTTAGAGATCAGTCAAAGTTTGTTACACTTGTAGTCCACATGACACTTTCTCATTGGTCAGGAATTACTGCATGACACCTATAAAAGCAGGCCAACTCATCATTGAGTCAGAATTCACTATTCATTTTCTGCCACATCACACAAAAAACAGATTCTCATTTTTCTCTCTCCAAAATTTTGGATCAAAATCACAAAAAACCCAAGAACACCATGAATATCACATGAGTTTCACATGAACATTCAAACCTTCATCTAATTTTCCAAGAACACTAACCACAAAAATCATCACCAATCAACACCATTATCACTCATACATCACAAATTCGTCACTGTTCATCACTATTCATCACCGGAAAAATCATTTTCGGACTCATACCCCCTACAAGCACAAGGCCGATTTCGGCCACCACAAGAGGAGGAGGGAGCTCGCGGCAAACACCACAAGAGGAGGAGGGAGCTCGCGGCCGGAGCTTAATCGGAGAGGAAACAAAGCTTGCGAACCGGATTCAACTTGAGGTAAGGATTTAGAAGCTTTTTACCACCTTTTTCGTCACTTTTTCTTTCAAAATTTCTCAAACTTCAAACTTAGATCTACGCTTCACCGTTGATTTTCTTGAAAAACTAAGCCCGGATTCGTGATTAGAACGAAAAAGGATTGTTAAAAAGCTAAAAAAAAATTGAATCGGGCAAAAAAAAAATTCCGACGCGGTGGTGCCGCCACCGCGCCGGACCGGTGGAACTTGACCGGAGAAGAAGGCTGCACTTGCAGACCTTCTCTCACTAGAAGTTTTAGAGAGAGGAAGAAGAAGGAATTATGAGAGAAGGTGAACCGATTTTGGCCTTATGTGTGTAAACGAACCGGTTCGGTTCGCTTGAACCGGACCGGTTCACCTTGGTTTCTTCTTCTTATTCCTCAACCGTTAGATCTAGCCGGATTAATCCAACGCTCCTCATGCGTTTGGATGATCCAGGATCCATTTCACCTTGGGCCTGGGCTTCTTTTCTACACAGATTTTATTTTCTTATGTTTTTCCTGCTGTTTAATACGCTACTTCCTGCTGAATACACCTTTGCATGCCTAAAATCTCTTTGAAAAATTCCAAGAAAATTCCTAAGATTTTTCTAGTATATTTTGATCAATTTTGATATATTGCATGTCAAGATTGAGCAAAGAATACTAGAAAATTATTTTGCCTTGGTTTAATGCTTTTTCTTTTACTTTTCGTTGAAAAATCTTGATGAAAAGCTTGTAAAATTTGGTGAGTTCTTTTTGCATTTGTGTTGATGGATTTAGGTTTGTTTCTTGTTAATTTTGTATGTTGAAAATTGTTAGAGAAAATACATGGAGAAATTGTTTAAATTTTGTGTTGTTTTGTCCAATTTTGTGAAGTTTTTTTTGCATATTTTAATTCCAATTGTTTGGTTCATAATAATTGTGGTTTGTTGAATAATTTTGGAGTATTGTTTGGTGTTTGATTTGGTGTTTTGGTGCTGGTTTGTGATATGTGATAATTGATTCCTTATATGGCAAGTTACTTGATTCTTTAACATGTGAATTAGTGCAAAATAGGCTTAATAAAATGCCATAGTCTTTGACTTGTAATTCTCTCATAACTCTCACATTGGGGCTGAACCTAGACCCTTTGAAAAATGCCAAAATGGAGAGTTATGAATCTCTTGCATATGCCTTGGAATTTTGGTGTTTTATTAAGTGCATTTTTGCTACTTTTTCTTGCATTTTTACCATGTTTTATGCTTTATTTCCTTGCCAATTTTTCTACTATCCTATGCCTATTATTACTAACCATTTGTTCATTGTTTCATACATCATGAGCATTCCATACTTCATCTCCTCCTTCACTTTATTTCTTGCACTTTAAATTTTACCAAGAGTTAGAATGTAAAAAAACTTAGGATTTTTTGTACTTTACTTTTATGCAATTTTAATTTCTTGCAAGACCATAGAATGTAAACTAGGGCATGATGTAAAAGACAATGGACTCTAATGATGTACACCGACACAAGCACCGACACATGCACACACATCACATGGATATTTTTAGATGTATGCTTAGGTTATGCATGTTTAGATGAATGCTTAGGATTTACACTTAGAAAAAATCAATTTTCCAAAAAAAAAACTTGAACAACATCACTTGAAAACCTTTTCCAAAAAAATATAGGAGTCAAAACTCCTTTGCATTTTCTCTTTATTTTCTTAATCAAATTTCAATGAAAATTAATCATACTTTGACTTTCTTTTGCAAAATAACTAATTCAACCTCACAATTTCACAATCTTATGCCCTTGAGGCCTCTCAATCTCCATTCTTCAAAATTCCAATTTTCAAACTTAAAATCAACCAACAAAAACAAAAACCTTTTTGGAAGAGAACTACGGTGGATTTGATCCCTTAAAAGGGTACGTAGGCAAGGAATCAATATTCCTTCAATTCAAATAAAATAAAAATTCAAACGCTTTCTTCTCCCTCCAATTCTTCACTTAGTAAACTCTTAGGTGTAAATATCACTTTCAAATAGCATTTAAAAATAAAGCGCACGCGTAGAAAATAAAGACGGTTCCTATAGGACACTATAGTCGTTATGGGTGCCTAACACCTTCCCGTAGCGAAAACAACTCCCGGACCTCGATTCTCAAGGGTTTTGCTTATTTTTTCCCTTCCCAAGAAAAAATGAGATATCAACGGTTGAAAAGGTTCAAACGTAATCAATGTTTGACACCCGAAAAACCAAGATAAAACATTATATATTCAAGTAACCTGACTAAAATAATTTTCAAATTGAGTTATCATCCTGGAAGACAAAAGGTCACACCTTGTGACCTTTCGTCTTCCAGGATCAAAACTCTATTTAAACAATATTTTAGTCAAGTTACTTGTTCATTGGTTATATATTCAAGTAACCTGACTAAAATAATTTTCAAATTGAGTTATCATCCTGGAAGACGAAAGGTCATACCTTGTGACCTTTCGTCATCCAGGATCAAAACTCTATTTAAACAATATTTTAGTCAAGTTACTTCTTCATTGGTTATATATTCAAGTAACCTGACTAAAATATTGTTCAAACGGAGTTATCATCCTGGAAGACGAAAGGTCACACCTTGTGACCTTTCGTCTTCCAGGATCAAAACTCTATTTAAACAATATTTTAGTCAAGTTACTTGTTCATTGGTTATATATTCAAGTAACCTGACTAAAATAATGTTCAAATCGAGCTATCACCCTGGAAGACGAAAGGTCACACCTTGCGACCTTTCGTCTTCCAGGATCAAAACTCTATTTAAACAAGATTTTAGTCAAGTTACTTGTTCATTGGTTATATATTCAAGTAACCTGACTAAAATAATTTTCAAATGGAGTTATCATCCAGGAAGACGAAAGGTCACACCTTGTGACCTTTCGTCTTCCAGGATCAAAACTCTATTTAAACAATATTTTAGTCAAGTTACTTGTTCAATGGTTATATATTCAAGTAACCTGACTAAAATAATTTTCAAATTGAGTTATCATCCAGGAAGACAAAAGGTCACACCTTGTGACCTTTCGTCTTCCAGGATCAAAACTCTATTTAAACAATATTTTAGTCAAGTTACTTCTTCATTGGTTATATATTCAAGTAACCTGACTAAAATATTGTTCAAACGGAGTTATCATCCTGGAAGACGAAAGGTCACACCTTGTGACCTTTCGTCTTCCAGGATCAAAACTCTATTTAAACAAGATTTTAGTCAAGTTACTTGTTCATTGGTTATATATTCAAGTAACCTGACTAAAATAATTTTCAAATTGAGTTATCATTCTGGAAGACGAAAGGTCACACCTTGTGACCTTTCGTCTTCCAGGATCAAAACTCTATTTAAACAATATTTTACTCAAGTTCTTTGTTCATTGGTTATATATTCAAGTAACCTGACTAAAATAATGTTCAAATGGAGTTATCATCCTGGAAGACGAAAGGTCACACCTTGTGACCTTTCGTCTTCCAGGATCAAAACTCTATTCAAACAATATTTTAGTCAAGTTACTTGTTCATTGGTTATATATTCAAGTAACCTGACTAAAATAATTTTCAAATTGAGTTATCATCCTAGAAGACGAAAGGTCACACCTTGTGACCTTTCGTCTTCCAGGATCAAAACTCTATTTAAACAATATTTTAGTCAAGTTACTTCTTCATTGGTTATATATTCAAGTAACCTGACTAAAATATTGTTCAAACGGAGTTATCATCCTGGAAGACGAAAGGTCACACCTTGTGACCTTTCGTCTTCCAGGATCAAAACTCTATTTAAACAATATTTTAGTCAAGTTACTTGTTCATTGGTTATATATTCAAGTAACCTGACTAAAATAATGTTCAAATCGAGCTATCACCCTGGAAGACGAAAGGTCACACCTTGCGACCTTTCGTCTTCCAGGATCAAAACTCTATTTAAACAAGATTTTAGTCAAGTTACTTGTTCATTGGTTATATATTCAAGTAACCTGACTAAAATAATTTTCAAATGGAGTTATCATCCTGGAAGACGAAAGGTCACACCTTGTGACCTTTCGTCTTCCAGGATCAAAACTCTATTTAAACAATATTTTAGTCAAGTTACTTGTTCAATGGTTATATATTCAAGTAACCTGACTAAAATAATTTTCAAATTGAGTTATCATCCAGGAAGACAAAAGGTCACACCTTGTGACCTTTCGTCTTCCAGGATCAAAACTCTATTTAAACAATATTTTAGTCAAGTTACTTCTTCATTGGTTATATATTCAAGTAACCTGACTAAAATATTGTTCAAACGGAGTTATCATCCTGGAAGACGAAAGGTCACACCTTGTGACCTTTCGTCTTCCAGGATCAAAACTCTATTTAAACAAGATTTTAGTCAAGTTACTTGTTCATTGGTTATATATTCAAGTAACCTGACTAAAATAATTTTCAAATTGAGTTATCATTCTGGAAGACGAAAGGTCACACCTTGTGACCTTTCGTCTTCCAGGATCAAAACTCTATTTAAACAATATTTTACTCAAGTTCTTTGTTCATTGGTTATATATTCAAGTAACCTGACTAAAATAATGTTCAAATGGAGTTATCATCCTGGAAGACGAAAGGTCACACCTTGTGACCTTTCGTCTTCCAGGATCAAAACTCTATTCAAACAATATTTTAGTCAAGTTACTTGTTCATTGGTTATATATTCAAGTAACCTGACTAAAATAATTTTCAAATTGAGTTATCATCCTAGAAGACGAAAGGTCACACCTTGTGACCTTTCGTCTTCCAGGATCAAAACTCTATTTAAACAATATTTTAGTCAAGTTACTTCTTCATTGGTTATATATTCAAGTAACCTGACTAAAATATTGTTCAAACAGAGTTATCATCCTGGAAGACGAAAGGTCAAACCTTGTGACCTTTCGTCTTCCAGGATCAAAACTCTATTCAAACAATATTTTGGTCAGGTTACTTGTTCGTTGGTTATATATTCAAGTAACCTGACTAAAATAATTTTCAAATTGAGTTATCATCCTAGAAGACGAAAGGTCACACCTTGTGACCTTTCGTCTTCCAGGATCAAAACTCTATTTAAACAATATTTTAGTCAAGTTACTTCTTCATTGGTTATATATTCAAGTAACCTGACTAAAATATTGTTCAAACGGAGTTATCATCCTGGAAGACGAAAGGTCAAACCTTGTGACCTTTCGTCTTCCAGGATCAAAACTCTATTCAAACAATATTTTAGTCAGGTTACTTGTTCGTTGGTTATATATTCAAGTAACCTGACTAAAATAATTTTCAAATTGAGTTATCATCCTAGAAGACGAAAGGTCACACCTTGTGACCTTTCGTCTTCCAGGATCAAAACTCTATTTAAACAAGATTTTAGTCAAGTTACTTGTTCATTGGTTATATATTCAAGTAACCTGACTAAAATAATTTTCAAATTGAGTTATCATCCTGGAAGACGAAAGGTCACACCTTGTGACCTTTCGTCTTCCAGGATCAAAACTCTATTTAAACAATATTGTAGTCAAGTTATTTGTTCATTGGTTATATATTCAAGTAACCTGACTAAAATAATGTTCAAATGGAGTTATCATCCTGGAAGACGAAAGGTCACACCTTGTGACCTTTCGTCTTCCAGGATCAAAACTCTATTTAAACAATATTTTAGTCAAGTTACTTGTTCATTGGTTATATATTCAAGTAACCTGACTAAAATAATGTTCAAATGGAGTTATCATCCTGGAAGACGAAAGGTCACACCTTGTGACCTTTCGTCTTCCAGGATCAAAACTCTATTTAAACAATATTTTAGTCAAGTTACTTGTTCAATGGTTATATATTCAAGTAACCTGACTAAAATAATTTTCAAATTGAGTTATCATCCTGGAAGACAAAAGGTCACACCTTGTGACCTTTCGTCTTCCAGGATCAAAACTCTATTTAAACAATATTTTAGTCAAGTTACTTCTTCATTGGTTATATATTCAAGTAACCTGACTAAAATATTGTTCAAACGGAGTTATCATCCTGGAAGACGAAAGGTCACACCTTGTGACCTTTCGTCTTCCAGGATCAAAACTCTATTTAAACAAGATTTTAGTCAAGTTACTTGTTCATTGGTTATATATTCAAGTAACCTGACTAAAATAATTTTCAAATTGAGTTATCATTCTGGAAGACGAAAGGTCACACCTAGTGACCTTTCGTCTTCCAGGATCAAAACTCTATTTAAACAATATTTTAGTCAAGTTCTTTGTTCATTGGTTATATATTCAAGTAACCTGACTAAAATAATGTTCAAATGGAGTTATCATCCTGGAAGACGAAAGGTCACACCTTGTGACCTTTCGTCTTCCAGGATCAAAACTCTATTCAAACAATATTTTAGTCAAGTTACTTGTTCATTGGTTATATATTCAAGTAACCTGACTAAAATAATTTTCAAATTGAGTTATCATCCTAGAAGACGAAAGGTCACACCTTGTGACCTTTCGTCTTCCAGGATCAAAACTCTATTTAAACAATATTTTAGTCAAGTTACTTCTTCATTGGTTATATATTCAAGTAACCTGACTAAAATATTGTTCAAACAGAGTTATCATCCTGGAAGACGAAAGGTCAAACCTTGTGACCTTTCGTCTTCCAGGATCAAAACTCTATTCAAACAATATTTTAGTCAGGTTACTTGTTCGTTGGTTATATATTCAAGTAACCTGACTAAAATAATTTTCAAATTGAGTTATCATCCTAGAAGACGAAAGGTCACACCTTGTGACCTTTCGTCTTCCAGGATCAAAACTCTATTTAAACGAGATTTTAGTCAAGTTACTTGTTCATTGGTTATATATTCAAGTAACCTGACAAAAATAATTTTCAAATTGAGTTATCATCCTGGAAGACGAAAGGTCACACCTTATGACCTTTCGTCTTCCAGGATCAAAACTCTATTTAAACAATATTTTAGTCAAGTTATTTGTTCATTGGTTATATATTCAAGTAACCTGACTAAAATAATGTTCAAATGGAGTTATCATCCTGGAAGACGAAAGGTCACACCTTGTGACCTTTCGTCTTCCAGGATCAAAACTCTATTTAAACAATATTTTAGTCAAGTTACTTGTTCATTGGTTATATATTCAAGTAACCTGACTAAAATAATTTTCAAATTGAGTTATCATCCTGGAAGACAAAAGGTCACACCTTGTGACCTTTCGTCTTCCAGGATCAAAACTCTATTTAAACAATATTTTAGTCAAGTTACTTCTTCATTGGTTATATATTCAAGTAACCTGACTAAAATATTGTTCAAACGGAGTTATCATCCTGGAAGACGAAAGGTCACACCTTGTGACCTTTCGTCTTCCAGGATCAAAACTCTATTTAAACAATATTTTAGTCAAGTTATTTGTTCATTGGTTATATATTCAAGTAACCTGACTAAAATAATGTTCAAATGGAGTTATCATCCTGGAAGACGAAAGGCCACACCTTGTGACCTTTCGTCTTCCAGGATCAAAACTCTATTTAAACAATATATTAGTCAAGTTACTTGTTCATTGGTTATATATTCAAGTAACCTGACTAAAATAATGTTCAAATCGAGTTATCACCCTGGAAGACGAAAGGTCACACCTTGTGACCTTTCGTCTTCCAGGATGATAACTCCATTTGAACATTATTTTAGTCAGGTTACTTGAATATATAACCAATGAACAAATAACTTGACTAAAATATTGTTTAAATAGAGTTTTGATCCTGGAAGACGAAAGGTCACAAGGTGTGACCTTTCGTCTTCCAGGATGATAACTCCGTTTGAACAATATTTTAGTCAGGTTACTTGAATATATAACCAATGAAGAAGTAACTTGACTAAAATATTGTTTAAATAGAGTTTTTATCCTAGAAGACGAAAGGTCACAAGGTGTGACCTTTCGTCTTCCAGGATGATAACTCCATTTGAACATTATTTTTGTCAGGTTACTTGAATATATAACCAATGAACAAGTAACTTGACTAAAATATTGTTTAAATAGAGTTTTCATCCTGGAAGACGAAAGGTCACAAGGTGTGACCTTTCGTCTTCCAGGACGATAACTCCATTTGAACATTATTTTAGTCAGGTTACTTGAATATATAACCAATGAACAAGTAACTTTACTAAAATATTGTTTAAATAGAGTTTTGATCCTGGAAGACGAAAGGTCACAAGGTGTGACCTTTCGTCTTCCAGGATGATAACTCGATTTGAACATTATTTTAGTCAGGTTACTTGAATATATAACCAACGAACAAGTAACTTGACTAAAATATTGTTTAAATAGAGTTTTGATCCTGGAAGACGAAAGGTCACAAGGTGTGACCTTTCGTCTTCCAGGATGATAACTCCATTTGATCATTATTTTTGTCAGGTTACTTGAATATATAACCAATGAACAAGTAACTTGACTAAAATATTGTTTAAATAGAGTTTTGATCCTGGAAGACGAAAGGTCACAAGGTGTGACCTTTCGTCTTCCAGGATGATAACTCCATTTGAACATTATTTTAGTCAGGTTACTTGAATATATAACCAATGAACAAGTAACTTGACTAAAATATCGTTTAAATAGAGTTTTGATTCTGGAAGACGAAAGGTCACAAGGTGTGACCATTCGTCTTCCAAGATAATAATTCCATTTGAACATTATTTTAGTCAGGTTACTTGAATATATAACCAATGAACAAGTAACTTGACTAAAATATTGTTTAAATAGAGTTTTGATCCAGGAAGACGAAAGGTCACAAGGTGTGACCTTTCGTCTTCCAGGATGATAACTCCATTTGAACATTATTTTTGTCAGGTTACTTGAATATATAACCAATGAACAAGTAACTTGACTAAAATATTGTTTAAATAGAGTTTTGTTCCTGGAAGACGAAAGGTCACAAGGTGTGACCTTTCGTCTTCCAAGATGATAACTCCATTTGAACATTATTTTTGTCAGGTTACTTGAATATATAACCAATGAACAAGTAACTTGACTAAAATATTGTTTAAATAGAGTTTTGATCCTGGAAGACGAAAGGTCACAAGGTGTGACCTTTCGTCTTCCAGGATAATAAGTCCATTTGAACATTATTTTAGTCAGGTTACTTGAATATATAACCAATGAACAAGTAACTTGACTAAAATATTGTTTAAATAGAGTTTTGATCCTGGAAGACGAAAGGTCACAAGGTGTGACCTTTCGTCTTCCAGGACGATAACTCCATTTGAACATTATTTTAGTCAGGTTACTTGAATATATAACCAATGAACAAGTAACTTGACTAAAATATTGTTTAAATAGAGTTTTGATCCTGGAAGAGGAAAGGTCACAAGGTGTGACCTTTCGTCTTCCAGGATGATAACTCGATTTGAACATTATTTTAGTCAGGTTACTTGAATATATAACCAATGAATAAGTAACTTGACTAAAATATTGTTTAAATAGAGTTTTGATCCTGGAAGACGAAAGGTCACAAGGTGTGACCTTTCGTCTTCCAGGATGATAACTCGATTTGAACATTATTTTAGTCAGGTTACTTGAATATATAACCAATGAACAAGTAACTTGACTAAAATATTGTTTAAATAGAGTTTTGATCCAGGAAGACGAAAGGTCACAAGGTGTGACCTTTCGTCTTCCAGGATGATAACTCCATTTGAACATTATTTTAGTCAGGTTACTTGAATATATAACCAATGAACAAGTAACTTGACTAAAATATTGTTTAAATAGAGTTTTGATCCTGGAAGACGAAAGGTCACAAGGTGTGACCTTTCGTCTTCCAGGATAATAAGTCCATTTGAACATTATTTTAGTCAGGTTACTTGAATATATAACCAATGAACAAGTAACTTGACTAAAATATTGTTTAAATAGAGTTTTGATCCAGGAAGACGAAAGGTCACAAGGTGTGACCTTTCGTCTTCCAGGATGATAACTCCATTTGAACATTATTTTTGTCAGGTTACTTGAATATATAACCAATGAACAAGTAACTTGACTAAAATATTGTTGAAATAGAGTTTTGATCCTGGAAGACGAAAGGTCACAAGGTGTGACCTTTCGTCTTCCAGGATGATAACGCCATTTGAACATTATTTTTGTTAGGTTACTTGAATATATAACCAATGAACAAGTAACTTGACTAAAATATTGTTTAAATAGAGTTTTGATCCTGGAAGACGAAAGGTCACAAGGTGTGACCTTTCGTCTTCCAGGACGATAACTCCATTTGAACATTATTTTAGTCAGGTTACTTGAATATATAACCAATGAACAAGTAACTTGACTAAAATATTGTTTAAATAGAGTTTTGATCCTGGAAGACGAAAGGTCACAAGGTGTGACCTTTCGTCTTCCAGGATGATAACTCGATTTGAACATTATTTTAGTCAGGTTACTTGAATATATAACCAATGAACAAGTAACTTGACTAAAATATTGTTTAAATAGAGTTTTGATCCTGGAAGACGAAAGGTCACAAGGTGTGACCTTTCGTCTTCCAGGATAATAAGTCCATTTGAACATTATTTTAGTCAGGTTACTTGAATATATAACCAATGAACAAGTAACTTGACTAAAATATTGTTTAAATAGAGTTTTGATCCAGGAAGACGAAAGGTCACAAGGTGTGACCTTTCGTCTTCCAGGATGATAACTCCATTTGAACATTATTTTAGTCAGGTTACTTGAATATATACCCAATGAACAAGTAACTTGACTAAAATATTGTTTAAATAGAGTTTTGATCCTGGAAGACGAAAGGTCACAAGGTGTGACCTTTCGTCTTCCAGGATGATAACTCCATTTGAACATTATTTTTGTCAGGTTACTTGAATATATAACCAATGAACAAGTAACTTGACTAAAATATTGTTTAAATAGAGTTTTGATCCTGGAAGACGAAAGGTCACAAGGTGTGACCTTTCGTCTTCCGGGACGATAACTCCATTTGAACATTATTTTAGTCAGGTTACTTGAATATATAACCAATGAACAAGTAACTTGACTAAAATATTGTTTAAATAGAGTTTTGATCCTGGAAGACGAAAGGTCACAAGGTGTGACCTTTCGTCTTCCAGGATGATAACTCGATTTGAACATTATTTTAGTCAGGTTACTTGAATATATAACCAACGAACAAGTAACTTGACTAAAATATTGTTTAAATAGAGTTTTGATCCTGGAAGACGAAAGGTCACAAGGTGTGACCTTTCGTCTTCCAGGATGATAACTCCATTTGATCATTATTTTTGTCAGGTTACTTGAATATATAACCAATGAACAAGTAACTTGACTAAAATATTGTTTAAATAGAGTTTTGATCCTGGAAGACGAAAGGTCACAAGGTGTGACCTTTCGTCTTCCAGGATGATAACTCCATTTGAACATTATTTTAGTCAGGTTACTTGAATATATAACCAATGAACAAGTAACTTGACTAAAATATCGTTTAAATAGAGTTTTGATCCTGGAAGACGAAAGGTCACAAGGTGTGACCATTCGTCTTCCAAGATAATAATTCCATTTGAACATTATTTTAGTCAGGTTACTTGAATATATAACCAATGAACAAGTAACTTGACTAAAATATTGTTTAAATAGAGTTTTGATCCAGGAAGACGAAAGGTCACAAGGTGTGACCTTTCGTCTTCCAGGATGATAACTCCATTTGAACATTATTTTTGTCAGGTTACTTGAATATATAACCAATGAACAAGTAACTTGACTAAAATATTGTTTAAATAGAGTTTTGTTCCTGGAAGACGAAAGGTCACAAGGTGTGACCTTTCGTCTTCCAAGATGATAACTCCATTTGAACATTATTTTTGTCAGGTTACTTGAATATATAACCAATGAACAAGTAACTTGACTAAAATATTGTTTAAATAGAGTTTTGATCCTGGAAGACGAAAGGTCACAAGGTGTGACCTTTTGTCTTCCAGGATAATAAGTCCATTTGAACATTATTTTAGTCAGGTTACTTGAATATATAACCAATGAACAAGTAACTTGACTAAAATATTGTTTAAATAGAGTTTTGATCCAGGAAGACGAAAGGTCACAAGGTGTGACCTTTCGTCTTCCAGGATGATAACTCGATTTGAACATTATTTTAGTCAGGTTACTTGAATATATAACCAATGAACAAGTAACTTGACTAAAATATTGTTTAAATAGAGTTTTGATCCTGGAAGACGAAAGGTCACAAGGTGTGACCTTTCGTCTTCTAGGATGATAACTCCATTTGAACATTATTTTAGTCAGGTTACTTGAATATATAACCAATGAACAAGTAACTTGACTAAAATATTGTTTAAATAGAGTTTTGATCCTGGAAGACGAAAGGTCACAAGGTGTGACCTTTCGTCTTCCAGGATGATAACTCCATTTGAACATTATTTTAGTCAGGTTACTTGAATATATAACCAATGAACAAGTAACTTGACTAAAATATCGTTTAAATAGAGTTTTGATCCTGGAAGACGAAAGGTCACAAGGTGTGACCATTCGTCTTCCAGGATAATAATTCCATTTGAACATTATTTTAGTCAGGTTACTTGAATATATAACCAATGAACAAGTAACTTGACTAAAATATTGTTTAAATAGAGTTTTGATCCAGGAAGACGAAAGGTCACAAGGTGTGACCTTTCGTCTTCCAGGATGATAACTCCATTTGAACATTATTTTAGTCAGGTTACTTGAATATATAACCAATGAACAAGTAACTTGACTAAAATATTGTTTAAATAGAGTTTTGATCCAGGAAGACGAAAGGTCACAAGGTGTGACCTTTCGTCTTCCAGGATGATAACTCCATTTGAACATTATTTTAGTCAGGTTACTTGAATATATAACCCAATGAACAAGTAACTTGACTAAAATATTGTTTAAATAGAGTTTTGATCCTGGAAGACGAAAGGTCACAAGGTGTGACCTTTCGTCTTCCAGGATAATAAGTCCATTTGAACATTATTTTAGTCAGGTTACTTGAATATATAACCAATGAACAAGTAACTTGACTAAAATATTGTTTAAATAGAGTTTTGATCCAGGAAGACGAAAGGTCACAAGGTGTGACCTTTCGTCTTCCAGGATGATAACTCCATTTGAACATTATTTTAGTCAGGTTACATGAATATATAACCAATGAACAAGTAACTTGACTAAAATATTGTTTAAATAGAGTTTTGATCCTGGAAGACGAAAGGTCACAAGGTGTGACCTTTCGTCTTCCAGGATGATAACTCCATTTGAACATTATTTTTGTCAGCTTACTTGAATATATAACCAATGAACAAGTAACTTGACTAAAATATTGTTTAAATAGAGTTTTGATCCTGGAAGACGAAAGGTCACAAGGTGTGACCTTTCGTCTTCCAGGACGATAACTCCATTTGAACATTATTTTAGTCAGGTTACTTGAATATATAACCAATGAACAAGTAACTTGACTAAAATATTGTTTAAATAGAGTTTTGATCCTGGAAGACGAAAGGTCACAAGGTGTGACCTTTCGTCTTCCAGGATGATAACTCGATTTGAACATTATTTTAGTCAGGTTACTTGAATATATAACCAATGAACAAGTAACTTGACTAAAATATTGTTTAAATAGAGTTTTGATCCTGGAAGACGAAAGGTCACAAGGTGTAACCTTTCGTCTTCCAGGATGATAACTCGATTTGAACATTATTTTAGTCAGGTTACTTGAATATATAACCAATGAACAAGTAACTTGACTAAAATATTGTTTAAATAGTTTTGATCCTGGAAGACGAAAGGTCACAAGGTGTGACCTTTCGTCTTCTAGGATGATAACTCCATTTGAACATTATTTTAGTCAGGTTACTTGAATATATAACCAATGAACAAGTAACTTGACTAAAATATTGTTTAAATAGAGTTTTGATCCTGGAAGACGAAAGGTCACAAGGTGTGACCTTTCGTCTTCCAGGATGATAACTCCATTTGAACATTATTTTAGTCAGGTTACTTGAATATATAACCAATGAACAAGTAACTTGACTAAAATATCGTTTAAATAGAGTTTTGATCCTGGAAGACGAAAGGTCACAAGGTGTGACCTTTCGTCTTCCAGGATGATAACTCCATTTGAACATTATTTTAGTCAGGTTACTTGAATATATAACCAATGAACAAGTAACTTGACTAAAATATCGTTTAAATAGAGTTTTGATCCTGGAAGACGAAAGGTCACAAGGTGTGACCTTTCGTCTTCTAGGATGATAACTCCATTTGAACATTATTTTAGTCAGGTTACTTGAATATATAACCAATGAACAAGTAACTTGACTAAAATATTGTTTAAATAGAGTTTTGATCCTGGAAGACGAAAGGTCACAAGGTGTGACCTTTCGTCTTCCAGGATGATAACTCCATTTGAACATTATTTTAGTCAGGTTACTTGAATATATAACCAATGAACAAGTAACTTGACTAAAATATCGTTTAAATAGAGTTTTGATCCTGGAAGACGAAAGGTCACAAGGTGTGACCATTCGTCTTCCAGGATAATAATTCCATTTGAACATTATTTTAGTCAGGTTACTTGAATATATAACCAATGAACAAGTAACTTGACTAAAATATTGTTTAAATAGAGTTTTGATCCAGGAAGACGAAAGGTCACAAGGTGTGACCTTTCGTCTTCCAGGATGATAACTCCATTTGAACATTATTTTAGTCAGGTTACTTGAATATATAACCCAATGAACAAGTAACTTGACTAAAATATTGTTTAAATAGAGTTTTGATCCTGGAAGACGAAAGGTCACAAGGTGTGACCTTTCGTCTTCCAGGATAATAAGTCCATTTGAACATTATTTTAGTCAGGTTACTTGAATATATAACCAATGAACAAGTAACTTGACTAAAATATTGTTTAAATAGAGTTTTGATCCAGGAAGACGAAAGGTCACAAGGTGTGACCTTTCGTCTTCCAGGATGATAACTCCATTTGAACATTATTTTAGTCAGGTTACATGAATATATAACCAATGAACAAGTAACTTGACTAAAATATTGTTTAAATAGAGTTTTGATCCTGGAAGACGAAAGGTCACAAGGTGTGACCTTTCGTCTTCCAGGATGATAACTCCATTTGAACATTATTTTTGTCAGCTTACTTGAATATATAACCAATGAACAAGTAACTTGACTAAAATATTGTTTAAATAGAGTTTTGATCCTGGAAGACGAAAGGTCACAAGGTGTGACCTTTCGTCTTCCAGGACGATAACTCCATTTGAACATTATTTTAGTCAGGTTACTTGAATATATAACCAATGAACAAGTAACTTGACTAAAATATTGTTTAAATAGAGTTTTGATCCTGGAAGACGAAAGGTCACAAGGTGTGACCTTTCGTCTTCCAGGATGATAACTCGATTTGAACATTATTTTAGTCAGGTTACTTGAATATATAACCAATGAACAAGTAACTTGACTAAAATATTGTTTAAATAGAGTTTTGATCCTGGAAGACGAAAGGTCACAAGGTGTGACCTTTCGTCTTCCAGGATGATAACTCGATTTGAACATTATTTTAGTCAGGTTACTTGAATATATAACCAATGAACAAGTAACTTGACTAAAATATTGTTTAAATAGTTTTGATCCTGGAAGACGAAAGGTCACAAGGTGTGACCTTTCGTCTTCTAGGATGATAACTCCATTTGAACATTATTTTAGTCAGGTTACTTGAATATATAACCAATGAACAAGTAACTTGACTAAAATATTGTTTAAATAGAGTTTTGATCCTGGAAGACGAAAGGTCACAAGGTGTGACCTTTCGTCTTCCAGGATGATAACTCCATTTGAACATTATTTTAGTCAGGTTACTTGAATATATAACCAATGAACAAGTAACTTGACTAAAATATCGTTTAAATAGAGTTTTGATCCTGGAAGACGAAAGGTCACAAGGTGTGACCTTTCGTCTTCCAGGATGATAACTCCATTTGAACATTATTTTAGTCAGGTTACTTGAATATATAACCAATGAACAAGTAACTTGACTAAAATATCGTTTAAATAGTGTTTTGATCCTGGAAGACGAAAGGTCACAAGGTGTGACCATTCGTCTTCCAGGATGATAACTCCATTTGAACATTATTTTAGTCAGGTTACTTGAATATATAACCAATGAACAAGTAACTTGACTAAAATATCGTTTAAATATAGTTTTGATCCTGGAAGACGAAAGGTCACAAGGTGTGACCTTTCGTCTTCCAGGATGATAACTCCATTTGAACATTATTTTAGTCAGGTTACTTGAATATATAACCAATGAACAAGTAACTTGACTAAAATATCGTTTAAATAGAGTTTTGATCCAGGAAGACGAAAGGTCACAAGGTGTGACCATTCGTCTTCCAGGATGATAACTCCATTTGAACATTATTTTAGTCAGGTTACTTGAATATATAACCAATGAACAAGTAACTTGACTAAAATATTGTTTAAATAGAGTTTTGATCCTGGAAGACGAAAGGTCACAAGGTGTGACCTTTCGTCTTCCAGGATGATAATTCCATTTGAACATTATTTTAGTCAGGTTACTTGAATATATAACCAATGAACAAGTAACTTGACTAAAATATCGTTTAAATAGAGTTTTGATCCTGGTAGACGAAAGGTCACAAGGTGTGACCTTTCGAATTCCAGGATGATAACTCCATTTGAACATTATTTTTGTCAGGTTACTTGAATATATAACCAATGAACAAGTAACTTGGCTAAAATATCGTTTAAATAGAGTTTTGATCCTGGAAGACGAAAGGTCACAAGGTGTGACCTTTCGTCTTCCAGGATGATAACTCCATTTGAACATTATTTTTGTCAGGTTACTTGAATATATAACCAATGAACAAGTAACTTGACTAAAATATTGTTTAAATAGAGTTTTGATCCTGGAAGACGAAAGGTCACAAGGTGTGACCTTTCGTCTTCCAGGACGATAACTCCATTTGAACATTATTTTAGTCAGGTTACTTGAATATATAACCAATGAACAAGTAACTTGACTAAAATATTGTTTAAATAGAGTTTTGATACTGGAAGACGAAAGGTCACAAGGTGTGACCTTTCGTCTTCCAGGATGATAACTCGATTTGAACATTATTTTAGTCAGGTTACTTGAATATATAACCAATGAACAAGTAACTTGACTAAAATATTGTTTAAATAGAGTTTTGATCCTGGAAGACGAAAGGTCACAAGGTGTGACCTTTCGTCTTCCAGTATCATAACTCCATTTGAACATTATTTTAGTCAGGTTACTTGAATATATAACCAATGAACAAGTAACTTGACTAAAATATCGTTTAAATATAGTTTTGATCCTGGAAGACGAAAGGTCACAAGGTGTGACCTTTCGTCTTCCAGGATGATAACTCCATTTGAACATTATTTTAGTCAGGTTACTTGAATATATAACCAATGAACAAGTAACTTGACTAAAATATCGTTTAAATAGAGTTTTGATCCAGGAAGACGAAAGGTCACAAGGTGTGACCATTCGTCTTCCAGGATGATAACTCCATTTGAACATTATTTTAGTCAGGTTACTTGAATATATAACCAATGAACAAGTAACTTGACTAAAATATTGTTTAAATAGAGTTTTGATCCTGGAAGACGAAAGGTCACAAGGTGTGACCTTTCGTCTTCCAGGATGATAACTCCATTTGAACATTATTTTAGTCAGGTTACTTGAATATATAACCAATGAACAAGTAACTTGACTAAAATATCGTTTAAATAGAGTTTTGATCCTGGTAGACGAAAGGTCACAAGGTGTGACCTTTCGAATTCCAGGATGATAACTCCATTTGAACATTATTTTTGTCAGGTTACTTGAATATATAACCAATGAACAAGTAACTTGGCTAAAATATCGTTTAAATAGAGTTTTGATCCTGGAAGACGAAAGGTCACAAGGTGTGACCTTTCGTCTTCCAGGATGATAACTCCATTTGAACATTATTTTTGTCAGGTTACTTGAATATATAACCAATGAACAAGTAACTTGACTAAAATATTGTTTAAATAGAGTTTTGATCCTGGAAGACGAAAGGTCACAAGGTGTGACCTTTCGTCTTCCAGGACGATAACTCCATTTGAACATTATTTTAGTCAGGTTACTTGAATATATAACCAATGAACAAGTAACTTGACTAAAATATTGTTTAAATAGAGTTTTGATCCTGGAAGACGAAAGGTCACAAGGTGTGACCTTTCGTCTTCCAGGATGATAACTCGATTTGAACATTATTTTAGTCAGGTTACTTGAATATATAACCAATGAACAAGTAACTTGACTAAAATATTGTTTAAATAGAGTTTTGATCCTGGAAGACGAAAGGTCACAAGGTGTGACCTTTCGTCTTCCAGGATCATAACTCCATTTGAACATTATTTTAGTCAGGTTACTTGAATATATAACCAATGAACAAGTAACTTGACTAAAATATTGTTTAAATAGAGTTTTGATCCTGGAAGAAGAAAGGTCACAAGGTGTGACCTTTCGTCTTCCAGGATCATAACTCCATTTGAACATTATTTTAGTCAGGTTACTTGAATATATAACCAATGAACAAGTAACTTGACTAAAATATTGTTTAAATAGAGTTTTGATCCTGGAAGACGAAAGGTCACAAGGTGTGACCTTTCGTCTTCCAGGATGATAACTCCATTTGAACATTATTTTAGTCAGGTTACTTGAATATATAACCAATGAACAAGTAACTTGACTAAAATATCGTTTAAATAGAGTTTTGATCCTGGAAGACGAAAGGTCACAAGGTGTGACCTTTCGTCTTCCAGGATGATAACTCCATTTGAACATTATTTTAGTCAGGTTACTTGAATATATAACCAATGAACAAGTAACTTGACTAAAATATCGTTTAAATAGAGTTTTGATCCTGGAAGACGGAAGGTCACAAGGTGTGACCATTCGTCTTCCAGGATGATAACTCCATTTGAACATTATTTTAGTCAGGTTACTTGAATATATAACCAATGAACAAGTAACTTGACTAAAATATCGTTTAAATAGAGTTTTGATCCTGGAAGACGAAAGGTCACAATGTGTGACCTTTCGTCTTCCAGGATGATAACTCCATTTGAACATTATTTTAGTCAGGTTACTTGAATATATAACCAATGAACAAGTAACTTGACTAAAATATCGTTTAAATAGAGTTTTGATCCAGGAAGACGAAAGGTCACAAGGTGTGACCATTCGTCTTCCAGGATGATAACTCCATTTGAACATTATTTTAGTCAGGTTACTTGAATATATAACCAATGAACAAGTAACTTGACTAAAATATTGTTTAAATAGAGTTTTGATCCAGGAAGACGAAAGGTCACAAGGTGTGACCTTTCGTCTTCCAGGATGATAACTCCATTTGAACATTATTTTAGTCAGGTTACTTGAATATATAACCAATGAACAAGTAACTTGACTAAAATATTGTTTAAATAGAGTTTTGATCCTGGAAGACGAAAGGTCACAAGGTGTGACCTTTCGAATTCCAGGATGATAACTCCATTTGAACATTATTTTTGTCAGGTTACTTGAATATATAACCAATGAACAAGTAACTTGACTAAAATATCGTTTAAATAGAGTTTTGATCCTGGATGATAACTCCATTTGAACATTATTTTAGTCAGGTTACTTGAATATATAACCAATGAACAAGTAACTTGACTAAAATATCGTTTAAATAGAGTTTTGATCCTGGAAGACGAAAGGTCACAAGGTGTGACCATTCGTCTTCCAGGATAATAATTCCATTTGAACATTATTTTAGTCAGGTTACTTGAATATATAACCAATGAACAAGTAACTTGACTAAAATATCGTTTAAATAGAGTTTTGATCCAGGAAGACGAAAGGTCACAAGGTGTGACCTTTCGTCTTCCAGGATGATAACTCCATTTGAACATTATTTTAGTCAGGTTACTTGAATATATAACCAATGAACAAGTAACTTGACTAAAATATTGTTTAAATAGAGTTTTGATCCTGGAAGACGAAAGGTCACAAGGTGTGACCTTTCGTCTTCCAGGATGATAACTCCATTTGAACATTATTTTAGTCAGGTTACTTGAATATATAACCAATGAACAAGTAACTTGACTAAAATATTGTTTAAATAGAGTTTTGATCATGGAAGACGAAAGGTCACAAGGTGTGACCTTTCGTCTTCCAGGATGATAACTCCATTTGAACATTATTTTTGTCAGGTTACTTGAATATATAACCAATGAACAAGTAACTTGACTAAAATATTGTTTAAATCGAGTTTTGATCCTGGAAGACAAAAGGTCACAAGGTGTGACCTTTCGTCTTCCAGGATAATAAGTCCATTTGAACATTATTTTAGTCAGGTTACTTGAATATATAACCAATGAACAAGTAACGTGACTAAAATATTGTTTAAATAGAGTTTTGATCCAGGAAGACGAAAGGTCACAAGGTGTGACCTTTCGTCTTCCAGGACGATAACTCCATTTGAACATTATTTTAGTCAGGTTACTTGAATATATAACCAATGAACAAGTAACTTGACTAAAATATTGTTTAAATAGAGTTTTGATCCAGGAAGACGAAAGGTCACAAGGTGTGACCTTTCGTCTTCCAGGATGATAACTCCATTTGAACATTATTTTAGTCAGGTTACTTGAATATATAACCAATGAACAAGTAACTTGACTAAAATATCGTTTAAATAGAGTTTTGATCCTGGAAGACGAAAGGTCACAAGGTGTGACCTTTCGTCTTCCAGGATGATAACTCCATTTGAACATTATTTTAGTCAGGTTACTTGAATATATAACCAATGAACAAGTAACTTGACTAAAATATCGTTTAAATAGAGTTTTGATCCTGGAAGACGAAAGGTCACAAGGTGTGACCATTCGTCTTCCAGGATGATAACTCCATTTGAACATTATTTTAGTCAGGTTACTTGAATATATAACCAATGAACAAGTAACTTGACTAAAATATCGTTTAAATAGAGTTTTGATCCTGGAAGACGAAAGGTCACAAGGTGTGACCTTTCGTCTTCCAGGATGATAACTCCATTTGAACATTATTTTAGTCAGGTTACTTGAATATATAACCAATGAACAAGTAACTTGACTAAAATATCGTTTAAATAGAGTTTTGATCCAGGAAGACGAAAGGTCACAAGGTGTGACCATTCGTCTTCCAGGATGATAACTCCATTTGAACATTATTTTAGTCAGGTTACTTGAATATATAACCAATGAACAAGTAACTTGACTAAAATATTGTTTAAATAGAGTTTTGATCCAGGAAGACGAAAGGTCACAAGGTGTGACCTTTCGTCTTCCAGGATGATAACTCCATTTGAACATTATTTTAGTCAGGTTACTTGAATATATAACCAATGAACAAGTAACTTGACTAAAATATTGTTTAAATAGAGTTTTGATCCTGAAAGACGAAAGGTCACAAGGTGTGACCTTTCGAATTCCAGGATGATAACTCCTTTTGAACATTATTTTTGTCAGGTTACTTGAATATATAACCAATGAACAAGTAACTTGACTAAAATATCGTTTAAATAGAGTTTTGATCCTGGATGATAACTCCATTTGAACATTATTTTAGTCAGGTTACTTGAATATATAACCAATGAACAAGTAACTTGACTAAAATATCGTTTAAATAGAGTTTTGATCCTGGAAGACGAAAGGTCACAAGGTGTGACCATTCGTCTTCCAGGATAATAATTCCATTTGAACATTATTTTAGTCAGGTTACTTGAATATATAACCAATGAACAAGTAACTTGACTAAAATATCGTTTAAATAGAGTTTTGATCCAGGAAGACGAAAGGTCACAAGGTGTGACCTTTCGTCTTCCAGGATGATAACTCCATTTGAACATTATTTTAGTCAGGTTACTTGAATATATAACCAATGAACAAGTAACTTGACTAAAATATTGTTTAAATAGAGTTTTGATCCTGGAAGACGAAAGGTCACAAGGTGTGACCTTTCGTCTTCCAGGATGATAACTCCATTTGAACATTATTTTAGTCAGGTTACTTGAATATATAACCAATGAACAAGTAACTTGACTAAAATATTGTTTAAATAGAGTTTTGATCCTGGAAGACGAAAGGTCACAAGGTGTGACCTTTCGTCTTCCAGGATGATAACTCCATTTGAACATTATTTTTGTCAGGTTACTTGAATATATAACCAATGAACAAGTAACTTGACTAAAATATTGTTTAAATAGAGTTTTGATCCTGGAAGACAAAAGGTCACAAGGTGTGACCTTTCGTCTTCCAGGATAATAAGTCCATTTGAACATTATTTTAGTCAGGTTACTTGAATATATAACCAATGAACAAGTAACGTGACTAAAATATTGTTTAAATAGAGTTTTGATCCAGGAAGACGAAAGGTCACAAGGTGTGACCTTTCGTCTTCCAGGACGATAACTCCATTTGAACATTATTTTAGTCAGGTTACTTGAATATATAACCAATGAACAAGTAACTTGACTAAAATATTGTTTAAATAGAGTTTTGATCCTGGAAGACGAAAGGTCACAAGGTGTGACCTTTCGTCTTCCAGGATGATAACTCAATTTGAACATTATTTTAGTCAGGTTACTTGAATATATAACCAATGAACAAGTAACTTGACTAAAATATTGTTTAAATAGAGTTTTGATCCTGGAAGACGAAAGGTCACAAGGTGTGACCTTTCGTCTTCCAGGATGATAACTCGATTTGAACATTATTTTAGTCAGGTTACTTGAATATATAACCAATGACAAGTAACTTGACTAAAATATTGTTTAAATAGAGTTTTGACCCTGGAAGACGAAAGGTCACAAGGTGTGACCTTTCGTCTTCCAGGATGATAACTCCATTTGAACATTATTTTAGTCAGGTTACTTGAATATATAACCAATGAACAAGTAACTTGACTAAAATATCGTTTAAATAGAGTTTTGATCCTGGAAGACGAAAGGTCACAAGGTGTGACCTTTCGTCTTCCAGGATGATAACTCCATTTGAACATTATTTTAGTCAGGTTACTTGAATATATAACCAATGAACAAGTAACTTGACTAAAATATCGTTTAAATAGAGTTTTGATCCTGGAAGACGAAAGGTCACAAGGTGTGACCATTCGTCTTCCAGGATGATAACTCCATTTGAACATTATTTTAGTCAGGTTACTTGAATATATAACCAATGAACAAGTAACTTGACTAAAATATCGTTTAAATAGAGTTTTGATCCTGGAAGACGAAAGGTCACAAGGTGTGACCTTTCGTCTTCCAGGATGATAACTCCATTTGAACATTATTTTAGTCAGGTTACTTGAATATATAACCAATGAACAAGTAACTTGACTAAAATATCGTTTAAATAGAGTTTTGATCCTGGAAGACGAAAGGTCACAAGGTGTGACCATTCGTCTTCCAGGATGATAACTCCATTTGAACATTATTTTAGTCAGGTTACTTGAATATATAACCAATGAACAAGTAACTTGACTAAAATATCGTTTAAATAGAGTTTTGATCCTGGAAGACGAAAGGTCACAAGGTGTGACCATTCGTCTTCCAGGATGATAACTCGATTTGAACATTATTTTAGTCAGGTTACTTGAATATATAACCAATGACAAGTAACTTGACTAAAATATTGTTTAAATAGAGTTTTGACCCTGGAAGACGAAAGGTCACAAGGTGTGACCTTTCGTCTTCCAGGATGATAACTCCATTTGAACATTATTTTAGTCAGGTTACTTGAATATATAACCAATGAACAAGTAACTTGACTAAAATATCGTTTAAATAGAGTTTTGATCCTGGAAGACGAAAGGTCACAAGGTGTGACCTTTCGTCTTCCAGGATGATAACTCCATTTGAACATTATTTTAGTCAGGTTACTTGAATATATAACCAATGAACAAGTAACTTGACTAAAATATCGTTTAAATAGAGTTTTGATCCTGGAAGACGAAAGGTCACAAGGTGTGACCATTCGTCTTCCAGGATGATAACTCCATTTGAACATTATTTTAGTCAGGTTACTTGAATATATAACCAATGAACAAGTAACTTGACTAAAATATCGTTTAAATAGAGTTTTGATCCTGGAAGACGAAAGGTCACAAGGTGTGACCTTTCGTCTTCCAGGATGATAACTCCATTTGAACATTATTTTAGTCAGGTTACTTGAATATATAACCAATGAACAAGTAACTTGACTAAAATATCGTTTAAATAGAGTTTTGATCCAGGAAGACGAAAGGTCACAAGGTGTGACCATTCGTCTTCCAGGATGATAACTCCATTTGAACATTATTTTAGTCAGGTTACTTGAATATATAACCAATGAACAAGTAACTTGACTAAAATATTGTTTAAATAGAGTTTTGACCCTGGAAGACGAAAGGTCACAAGGTGTGACCTTTCGTCTTCCAGGATGATAACTCCATTTGAACATTATTTTAGTCAGGTTACTTGAATATATAACCAATGAACAAGTAACTTGACTAAAATATCGTTTAAATAGAGTTTTGATCCTGGAAGACGAAAGGTCACAAGGTGTGACCTTTCGTCTTCCAGGATGATAACTCGATTTGAACATTATTTTAGTCAGGTTACTTGAATATATAACCAATGACAAGTAACTTGACTAAAATATTGTTTAAATAGAGTTTTGACCCTGGAAGACGAAAGGTCACAAGGTGTGACCTTTCGTCTTCCAGGATGATAACTCCATTTGAACATTATTTTAGTCAGGTTACTTGAATATATAACCAATGAACAAGTAACTTGACTAAAATATCGTTTAAATAGAGTTTTGATCCTGGAAGACGAAAGGTCACAAGGTGTGACCTTTCGTCTTCCAGGATGATAACTCCATTTGAACATTATTTTAGTCAGGTTACTTGAATATATAACCAATGAACAAGTAACTTGACTAAAATATCGTTTAAATAGAGTTTTGATCCTGGAAGACGAAAGGTCACAAGGTGTGACCATTCGTCTTCCAGGATGATAACTCCATTTGAACATTATTTTAGTCAGGTTACTTGAATATATAACCAATGAACAAGTAACTTGACTAAAATATCGTTTAAATAGAGTTTTGATCCTGGAAGACGAAAGGTCACAAGGTGTGACCTTTCGTCTTCCAGGATGATAACTCCATTTGAACATTATTTTAGTCAGGTTACTTGAATATATAACCAATGAACAAGTAACTTGACTAAAATATCGTTTAAATAGAGTTTTGATCCAGGAAGACGAAAGGTCACAAGGTGTGACCATTCGTCTTCCAGGATGATAACTCCATTTGAACATTATTTTAGTCAGGTTACTTGAATATATAACCAATGAACAAGTAACTTGACTAAAATATTGTTTAAATAGAGTTTTGATCCAGGAAGACGAAAGGTCACAAGGTGTGACCTTTCGTCTTCCAGGATGATAACTCCATTTGAACATTATTTTAGTCAGGTTACTTGAATATATAACCAATGAACAAGTAACTTGACTAAAATATTGTTTAAATAGAGTTTTGATCCTGGAAGACGAAAGGTCACAAGGTGTGACCTTTCGAATTCCAGGATGATAACTCCATTTGAACATTATTTTAGTCAGGTTACTTGAATATATAACCAATGAACAAGTAACTTGACTAAAATATCGTTTAAATAGAGTTTTGATCCTGGAAGACGAAAGGTCACAAGGTGTGACCTTTCGTCTTCCAGGATGATAACTCCATTTGAACATTATTTTAGTCAGGTTACTTGAATATATAACCAATGAACAAGTAACTTGACTAAAATATCGTTTAAATAGAGTTTTGATCCTGGAAGACGAAAGGTCACAAGGTGTGACCATTCGTCTTCCAGGATGATAACTCCATTTGAACATTATTTTAGTCAGGTTACTTGAGTATATAACCAATGAACAAGTAACTTGACTAAAATATCGTTTAAATAGAGTTTTGATCCTGGAAGACGAAAGGTCACAAGGTGTGACCTTTCGTCTTCCAGGATGATAACTCCATTTGAACATTATTTTAGTCAGGTTACTTGAATATATAACCAATGAACAAGTAACTTGACTAAAATATCGTTTAAATAGAGTTTTGATCCAGGAAGACGAAAGGTCACAAGGTGTGACCATTCGTCTTCCAGGAAGATAACTCCATTTGAACATTATTTTAGTCAGGTTACTTGAATATATAACCAATGAACAAGTAACTTGACTAAAATATTGTTTAAATAGAGTTTTGATCCAGGAAGACGAAAGGTCACAAGGTGTGACCTTTCGTCTTCCAGGATGATAACTCCATTTGAACATTATTTTAGTCAGGTTACTTGAATATATAACCAATGAACAAGTAACTTGACTAAAATATTGTTTAAATAGAGTTTTGATCCTGGAAGACGAAAGGTCACAAGGTGAGACCTTTCGAATTCCAGGATGATAACTCCATTTGAACATTATTTTTGTCAGGTTACTTGAATATATAACCAATGAACAAGTAACTTGACTAAAATATCGTTTAAATAGAGTTTTGATCCTGGAAGACGAAAGGTCACAAGGTGTGACCTTTCGTCTTCCAGGATGATAACTCCATTTGAACATTATTTTAGTCAGGTTACTTGAATATATAACCAATGAACAAGTAACTTGACTAAAATATCGTTTAAATAGAGTTTTGATCCTGGAAGACGAAAGGTCACAAGGTGTGACCATTCGTCTTCCAGGATAATAATTCCATTTGAACATTATTTTAGTCAGGTTACTTGAATATATAACCAATGAACAAGTAACTTGACTAAAATATCGTTTAAATAGAGTTTTGATCCAGGAAGACGAAAGGTCACAAGGTGTGACCTTTCGTCTTCCAGGATGATAACTCCATTTGAACATTATTTTAGTCAGGTTACTTGAATATATAACCAATGAACAAGTAACTTGACTAAAATATTGTTTAAATAGAGTTTTGATCCTGGAAGACGAAAGGTCACAAGGTGTGACCTTTCGTCTTCCAGGATAATAAGTCCATTTGAACATTATTTTAGTCAGGTTACTTGAATATATAACCAATGAACAAGTAACGTGACTAAAATATTGTTTAAATAGAGTTTTGATCCTGGAAGACGAAAGGTCACAAGGTGTGACCTTTCGTCTTCCAGGACGATAACTCCATTTGAACATTATTTTTGTCAGGTTACTTGAATATATAACCAATGAACAAGTAACTTGACTAAAATATTGTTTAAATAGAGTTTTGATCCTGGAAGACGAAAGGTCACAAGGTGTGACCTTTCGTCTTCCAGGATGATAACTCAATTTGAACATTATTTTAGTCAGGTTACTTGAATATATAACCAATGAACAAGTAATGTGACTAAAATATTGTTTAATTAGAGTTTTGATCCTGGAAGACGAAAGGTCACAAGGTGTGACCTTTCGTCTTCCAGGACGATAACTCCATTTGAACATTATTTTAGTCAGGTTACTTGAATATATAACCAATGACAAGTAACTTGACTAAAATATTGTTTAAATAGAGTTTTGACCCTGGAAGACGAAAGGTCACAAGGTGTGACCTTTCGTCTTCCAGGATGATAACTCAATTTGAACATTATTTTAGTCAGGTTACTTGAATATATAACCAATGAACAAGTAACTTGACTAAAATATTGTTTAAATAGAGTTTTGATCCTGGAAGACGAAAGGTCACAAGGTGTGACCTTTCGTCTTCCAGGATGATAACTCGATTTGAACATTATTTTAGTCAGGTTACTTGAATATATAACCAATGACAAGTAACTTGACTAAAATATTGTTTAAATAGAGTTTTGACCCTGGAAGACGAAAGGTCACAAGGTGTGACCTTTCGTCTTCCAGGATGATAACTCCATTTGAACGTTATTTTAGTCAGGTTACTTGAATATATAACCAATGAACAAGTAACTTGACTAAAATATTGTTTAAATAGAGTTTTGATCCTGGAAGACGAAAGGTCACAAGGTGTGACCTTTCGTCTTCCAGGATGATAACTCAATTTGAACATTATTTTAGTCAGGTTACTTGAATATATAACCAATGAACAAGTAACGTGACTAAAATATTGTTTAAATAGAGTTTTGATCCTGGAAGACGAAAGGTCACAAGGTGTGACCTTTCGTCTTCCAGGACGATAACTCCATTTGAACATTATTTTAGTCAGGTTACTTGAATATATAACCAATGACAAGTAACTTGACTAAAATATTGTTTAAATAGAGTTTTGACCCTGGAAGACGAAAGGTCACAAGGTGTGACCTTTCGTCTTCCAGGATGATAACTCAATTTGAACATTATTTTAGTCAGGTTACTTGAATATATAACCAATGAACAAGTAACTTGATTAAAATATTGTTTAAATAGAGTTTTGATCCTGGAAGACGAAAGGTCACAAGGTGTGACCTTTCGTCTTCCAGGATGATAACTCGATTTGAACATTATTTTAGTCAGGTTACTTGAATATATAACCAATGACAAGTAACTTGACTAAAATATTGTTTAAATAGAGTTTTGACCCTGGAAGACGAAAGGTCACAAGGTGTGACCTTTCGTCTTCCAGGATGATAACTCCATTTGAACATTATTTTAGTCAGGTTACTTGAATATATAACCAATGAACAAGTAACTTGACTAAAATATTGTTTAAATAGAGTTTTGATCCTGGAAGACGAAAGGTCACAAGGTGTGACCTTTCGTCTTCCAGGATGATAACTCCATTTGAACATTGTTTTAGTCAGGTTACTTGAATATATAACCAATGAACAAGTAACTTGACTAAAATATTGTTTAAATAGAGTTTTGACCCTGGAAGACGAAAGGTCACAAGGTGTGACCTTTCGTCTTCCAGGATGATAACTCCATTTGAACATTATTTTAGTCAGGTTACTTGAATATATAACCAATGAACAAGTAACTTGACTAAAATATTGTTTAAATAGAGTTTTGATCCTGGAAGACGAAAGGTCACAAGGTGTGACCTTTCGTCTTCCAGGATGATAACTCCATTTGAACATTATTTTAGTCAGGTTACTTGAATATATAACCAATGAACAAGTAACTTGACTAAAATATCGTTTAAATAGAGTTTTGATCCTGGAAGACGAAAGGTCACAAGGTGTGACCATTCGTCTTCCAGGATAATAATTCCATTTGAGCATTATTTTAGTCAGGTTACTTGAATATATAACCAATGAACAAGTAACTTGACTAAAATATTGTTTAAATAGAGTTTTGATCCAGGAAGACGAAAGGTCACAAGGTGTGACCTTTCGTCTTCCAGGATGATAACTCCATTTGAACATTATTTTTGTCAGGTTACTTGAATATATAACCAATGAACAAGTAACTTGACTAAAATATTGTTTAAATAGAGTTTTGATCCAGGAAGACGAAAGGCCACAAGGTGTGACCTTTCGTCTTCCTGGACGATAACTCCATTTGAACATTATTTTAGTCAGGTTACTAGAATATATAACCAATGGACAAGTAACTTGACAAAAATATTGTTTAAATAGAGTTTTGATCCTGGAAGACGAAAGGTCACAAGGTGTGACCTTTCGTCTTCCAGGATGATAACTCCATTTGAACATTATTTTTGTCAGGTTACTTGAATATATAACCAATGAACAAGTAACTTGACGAAAATATTGTTTAAATAGAGTTTTGATCCTGGAAGACGAAAGGTCACAAGGTGTGACCTTTCGTCATCCAGGATAATAAGTCCATTTGAACATTATTTTAGTCAGGTTACTTGAATATATAACCAATGAACAAGTAACTTGACTAAAATATTGTTTAAATAGAGTTTTGACCCTGGAAGACGAAAGGTCACAAGGTGTGACCTTTCGTCTTCCAGGATGATAACTCCATTTGAACATTATTTTAGTCAGGTTACTTGAATATATAACCAATGAACAAGTAACTTGACTAAAATATTGTTTAAATAGAGTTTTGATCCTGGAAGACGAAAGGTCACAAGGTGTGACCTTTCGTCTTCCAGGATGATAACTCGATTTGAACATTATTTTAGTCAGGTTACTTGAATATATAACCAATGACAAGTAACTTGACTAAAATATTGTTTAAATAGAGTTTTGACCCTGGAAGACGAAAGGTCACAAGGTGTGACCTTTCGTCTTCCAGGATGATAACTCCATTTGAACATTATTTTAGTCAGGTTACTTGAATATATAACCAATGAACAAGTAACTTGACTAAAATATTGTTTAAATAGAGTTTTGATCCTGGAAGACGAAAGGTCACAAGGTGTGACCTTTCGTCTTCCAGGATGATAACTCCATTTGAACATTATTTTAGTCAGGTTACTTGAATATATAACCAATGAACAAGTAACTTGACTAAAATATTGTTTAAATAGAGTTTTGACCCTGGAAGACGAAAGGTCACAAGGTGTGACCTTTCGTCTTCCAGGATGATAACTCCATTTGAACATTATTTTAGTCAGGTTACTTGAATATATAACCAATGAACAAGTAACTTGACTAAAATATTGTTTAAATAGAGTTTTGATCCTGGAAGACGAAAGGTCACAAGGTGTGACCTTTCGTCTTCCAGGATGATAACTCCATTTGAACATTATTTTAGTCAGGTTACTTGAATATATAACCAATGAACAAGTAACTTGACTAAAATATCGTTTAAATAGAGTTTTGATCCTGGAAGACGAAAGGTCACAAGGTGTGACCATTCGTCTTCCAGGATAATAATTCCATTTGAGCATTATTTTAGTCAGGTTACTTGAATATATAACCAATGAACAAGTAACTTGACTAAAATATTGTTTAAATAGAGTTTTGATCCAGGAAGACGAAAGGTCACAAGGTGTGACCTTTCGTCTTCCAGGATGATAACTCCATTTGAACATTATTTTAGTCAGGTTACTTGAATATATAACCAATGAACAAGTAACTTGACTAAAATATTGTTTAAATAGAGTTTTGATCCAGGAAGACGAAAGGCCACAAGGTGTGACCTTTCGTCTTCCTGGACGATAACTCCATTTGAACATTGTTTTAGTCAGGTTACTAGAATATATAACCAATGGACAAGTAACTTGACAAAAATATTGTTTAAATAGAGTTTTGATCCTGGAAGACGAAAGGTCACAAGGTGTGACCTTTCGTCTTCCAGGATGATAACTCCATTTGAACGTTATTTTAGTCAGGTTACTTGAATATATAACCAATGAACAAGTAACTTGACTAAAATATTGTTTAAATAGAGTTTTGATCCTGGAAGACGAAAGGTCACAAGGTGTGACCTTTCGTCTTCCAGGATGATAACTCAATTTGAACATTATTTTAGTCAGGTTACTTGAATATATAACCAATGAACAAGTAACGTGACTAAAATATTGTTTAAATAGAGTTTTGATCCTGGAAGACGAAAGGTCACAAGGTGTGACCTTTCGTCTTCCAGGACGATAACTCCATTTGAACATTATTTTAGTCAGGTTACTTGAATATATAACCAATGACAAGTAACTTGACTAAAATATTGTTTAAATAGAGTTTTGACCCTGGAAGACGAAAGGTCACAAGGTGTGACCTTTCGTCTTCCAGGATGATAACTCAATTTGAACATTATTTTAGTCAGGTTACTTGAATATATAACCAATGAACAAGTAACTTGACTAAAATATTGTTTAAATAGAGTTTTGATCCTGGAAGACGAAAGGTCACAAGGTGTGACCTTTCGTCTTCCAGGATGATAACTCGATTTGAACATTATTTTAGTCAGGTTACTTGAATATATAACCAATGACAAGTAACTTGACTAAAATATTGTTTAAATAGAGTTTTGACCCTGGAAGACGAAAGGTCACAAGGTGTGACCTTTCGTCTTCCAGGATGATAACTCCATTTGAACATTATTTTAGTCAGGTTACTTGAATATATAACCAATGAACAAGTAACTTGACTAAAATATTGTTTAAATAGAGTTTTGATCCTGGAAGACGAAAGGTCACAAGGTGTGACCTTTCGTCTTCCAGGATGATAACTCCATTTGAACATTATTTTAGTCAGGTTACTTGAATATATAACCAATGAACAAGTAACTTGACTAAAATATTGTTTAAATAGAGTTTTGACCCTGGAAGACGAAAGGTCACAAGGTGTGACCTTTCGTCTTCCAGGATGATAACTCCATTTGAACATTATTTTAGTCAGGTTACTTGAATATATAACCAATGAACAAGTAACTTGACTAAAATATTGTTTAAATAGAGTTTTGATCCTGGAAGACGAAAGGTCACAAGGTGTGACCTTTCGTCTTCCAGGATGATAACTCCATTTGAACATTATTTTAGTCAGGTTACTTGAATATATAACCAATGAACAAGTAACTTGACTAAAATATCGTTTAAATAGAGTTTTGATCCTGGAAGACGAAAGGTCACAAGGTGTGACCATTCGTCTTCCAGGATAATAATTCCATTTGAGCATTATTTTAGTCAGGTTACTTGAATATATAACCAATGAACAAGTAACTTGACTAAAATATTGTTTAAATAGAGTTTTGATCCAGGAAGACGAAAGGTCACAAGGTGTGACCTTTCGTCTTCCAGGATGATAACTCCATTTGAACATTATTTTTGTCAGGTTACTTGAATATATAACCAATGAACAAGTAACTTGACTAAAATATTGTTTAAATAGAGTTTTGATCCAGGAAGACGAAAGGCCACAAGGTGTGACCTTTCGTCTTCCTGGACGATAACTCCATTTGAACATTATTTTAGTCAGGTTACTAGAATATATAACCAATGGACAAGTAACTTGACAAAAATATTGTTTAAATAGAGTTTTGATCCTGGAAGACGAAAGGTCACAAGGTGTGACCTTTCGTCTTCCAGGATGATAACTCCATTTGAACATTATTTTTGTCAGGTTACTTGAATATATAACCAATGAACAAGTAACTTGACGAAAATATTGTTTAAATAGAGTTTTGATCCTGGAAGACGAAAGGTCACAAGGTGTGACCTTTCGTCATCCAGGATAATAAGTCCATTTGAACATTATTTTAGTCAGGTTACTTGAATATATAACCAATGAACAAGTAACTTGACTAAAATATTGTTTAAATAGAGTTTTGACCCTGGAAGACGAAAGGTCACAAGGTGTGACCTTTCGTCTTCCAGGATGATAACTCCATTTGAACATTATTTTAGTCAGGTTACTTGAATATATAACCAATGAACAAGTAACTTGACTAAAATATTGTTTAAATAGAGTTTTGATCCTGGAAGACGAAAGGTCACAAGGTGTGACCTTTCGTCTTCCAGGATGATAACTCGATTTGAACATTATTTTAGTCAGGTTACTTGAATATATAACCAATGACAAGTAACTTGACTAAAATATTGTTTAAATAGAGTTTTGACCCTGGAAGACGAAAGGTCACAAGGTGTGACCTTTCGTCTTCCAGGATGATAACTCCATTTGAACATTATTTTAGTCAGGTTACTTGAATATATAACCAATGAACAAGTAACTTGACTAAAATATTGTTTAAATAGAGTTTTGATCCTGGAAGACGAAAGGTCACAAGGTGTGACCTTTCGTCTTCCAGGATGATAACTCCATTTGAACATTATTTTAGTCAGGTTACTTGAATATATAACCAATGAACAAGTAACTTGACTAAAATATTGTTTAAATAGAGTTTTGACCCTGGAAGACGAAAGGTCACAAGGTGTGACCTTTCGTCTTCCAGGATGATAACTCCATTTGAACATTATTTTAGTCAGGTTACTTGAATATATAACCAATGAACAAGTAACTTGACTAAAATATTGTTTAAATAGAGTTTTGATCCTGGAAGACGAAAGGTCACAAGGTGTGACCTTTCGTCTTCCAGGATGATAACTCCATTTGAACATTATTTTAGTCAGGTTACTTGAATATATAACCAATGAACAAGTAACTTGACTAAAATATCGTTTAAATAGAGTTTTGATCCTGGAAGACGAAAGGTCACAAGGTGTGACCATTCGTCTTCCAGGATAATAATTCCATTTGAGCATTATTTTAGTCAGGTTACTTGAATATATAACCAATGAACAAGTAACTTGACTAAAATATTGTTTAAATAGAGTTTTGATCCAGGAAGACGAAAGGTCACAAGGTGTGACCTTTCGTCTTCCAGGATGATAACTCCATTTGAACATTATTTTAGTCAGGTTACTTGAATATATAACCAATGAACAAGTAACTTGACTAAAATATTGTTTAAATAGAGTTTTGATCCAGGAAGACGAAAGGCCACAAGGTGTGACCTTTCGTCTTCCTGGACGATAACTCCATTTGAACATTATTTTAGTCAGGTTACTAGAATATATAACCAATGGACAAGTAACTTGACAAAAATATTGTTTAAATAGAGTTTTGATCCTGGAAGACGAAAGGTCACAAGGTGTGACCTTTCGTCTTCCAGGATGATAACTCCATTTGAACATTATTTTTGTCAGGTTACTTGAATATATAACCAATGAACAAGTAACTTGACGAAAATATTGTTTAAATAGAGTTTTGATCCTGGAAGACGAAAGGTCACAAGGTGTGACCTTTCGTCATCCAGGATAATAAGTCCATTTGAACATTATTTTAGTCAGGTTATTTGAATATATAACCAATGAACAAGTAACTTGACTAAAATATTGTTTAAATAGAGTTTTGACCCTGGAAGACGAAAGGTCACAAGGTGTGACCTTTCGTCTTCCAGGATGATAACTCCATTTGAACATTATTTTAGTCAGGTTACTTGAATATATAACCAATGAACAAGTAACTTGACTAAAATATTGTTTAAATAGAGTTTTGATCCTGGAAGACGAAAGGTCACAAGGTGTGACCTTTCGTCTTCCAGGATGATAACTCAATTTGAACATTATTTTAGTCAGGTTACTTGAATATATAACCAATGAACAAGTAACGTGACTAAAATATTGTTTAAATAGAGTTTTGATCCTGGAAGACGAAAGGTCACAAGGTGTGACCTTTCGTCTTCCAGGACGATAACTCCATTTGAACATTATTTTAGTCAGGTTACTTGAATATATAACCAATGACAAGTAACTTGACTAAAATATTGTTTAAATAGAGTTTTGACCCTGGAAGACGAAAGGTCACATGGTGTGACCTTTCGTCTTCCAGGATGATAACTCAATTTGAACATTATTTTAGTCAGGTTACTTGAATATATAACCAATGAACAAGTAACTTGACTAAAATATTGTTTAAATAGAGTTTTGATCCTGGAAGACGAAAGGTCACAAGGTGTGACCTTTCGTCTTCCAGGATGATAACTCGATTTGAACATTATTTTAGTCAGGTTACTTGAATATATAACCAATGACAAGTAACTTGACTAAAATATTGTTTAAATAGAGTTTTGACCCTGGAAGACGAAAGGTCACAAGGTGTGACCTTTCGTCTTCCAGGATGATAACTCCATTTGAACATTATTTTAGTCAGGTTACTTGAATATATAACCAATGAACAAGTAACTTGACTAAAATATTGTTTAAATAGAGTTTTGATCCTGGAAGACGAAAGGTCACAAGGTGTGACCTTTCGTCTTCCAGGATGATAACTCCATTTGAACATTATTTTAGTCAGGTTACTTGAATATATAACCAATGAACAAGTAACTTGACTAAAATATCGTTGAAATAGAGTTTTGATCCTGGAAGACGAAAGGTCACAAGGTGTGACCTTTCGTCTTCCAGGATGATAACTCGATTTGAACATTATTTTAGTCAGGTTACTTGAATATATAACCAATGACAAGTAACTTGACTAAAATATTGTTTAAATAGAGTTTTGACCCTGGAAGACGAAAGGTCACAAGGTGTGACCTTTCGTCTTCCAGGATGATAACTCCATTTGAACATTATTTTAGTCAGGTTACTTGAATATATAACCAATGAACAAGTAACTTGACTAAAATATTGTTTAAATAGAGTTTTGACCCTGGAAGACGAAAGGTCACAAGGTGTGACCTTTCGTCTTCCAGGATGATAACTCCATTTGAACATTATTTTAGTCAGGTTACTTGAATATATAACCAATGAACAAGTAACTTGACTAAAATATCGTTTAAATAGAGTTTTGATCCTGGAAGACGAAAGGTCACAAGGTGTGACCATTCGTCTTCCAGGATAATAATTCCATTTGAACATTATTTTAGTCAGGTTACTTGAATATATAACCAATGAACAAGTAACTTGACTAAAATATTGTTTAAATAGAGTTTTGATCCAGGAAGACGAAAGGTCACAAGGTGTGACCTTTCGTCTTCCAG
Source organism: Medicago sativa (assembly GCF_051527215.1). Lineage (NCBI taxonomy): Eukaryota > Viridiplantae > Streptophyta > Magnoliopsida > Fabales > Fabaceae > Medicago > Medicago sativa. The sequence goes on from NC_140751.1 coordinate 39,888,233, forward strand.
GATGATAACTCCATTTGAACATTATTTTAGTCAGGTTACTTGAATATATAACCAATGAACAAGTAACTTGACTAAAATATTGTTTAAATAGAGTTTTGATCCAGGAAGACGAAAGGCCACAAGGTGTGACCTTTCGTCTTCCTGGATGATAACTCCATTTGAACATTATTTTAGTCAGGTTACTAGAATATATAACCAATGGACAAGTAACTTGACAAAAATATTGTTTAAATAGAGTTTTGATCCTGGAAGACGAAAGGTCACAAGGTGTGACCTTTCGTCTTCCAGGATGATAACTCCATTTGAACATTATTTTTGTCAGGTTACTTGAATATATAACCAATGAACAAGTAACTTGACGAAAATATTGTTTAAATAGAGTTTTGATCCTGGAAGACGAAAGGTCACAAGGTGTGACCTTTCGTCATCCAGGATAATAAGTCCATTTGAACATTATTTTAGTCAGGTTACTTGAATATATAACCAATGAACAAGTAACTTGACTAAAATATTGTTTAAATAGAGTTTTGATCCAGGAAGACGAAAGGTCACAAGGTGTGACCTTTCGTCTTCCAGGATGATAACTCCATTTGAACATTATTTTAGTCAGGTTACTTGAATATATAACCAATGAACAAGAAACTTGACTAAAATATTGTTTAAATAGAGTTTTGATCCTGGAAGACGAAAGGTCACAAGGTGTGACCTTTCGTCTTCCAGGATGATAACTCCATTTGAACATTATTTTTGTCAAGTTACTTGAATATATAACCAATGAACAAGTAACTTGACTAAAATATTGTTTAAATAGAGTTTGGATCCTGGAAGACGAAAGGTCACAAGGTGTGACCTTTCGTCTTCCAGGATGATAACTCGATTTGAACATTATTTTAGTCAGATTACTTGAATATATAACCAATGAACAAGTAACTTGACTAAAATATCGTTTAAATAGAGTTTTGATCCTGGAAGACGAAAGGTCACAAGGTGTGACCTTTCGTCTTCCAGGATGATAACTCCATTTGAGCATTATTTTAGTCAGGTTACTTGAATATATAACCAATGAACAAGTAACTTGAGTAAAATATTGTTTAAATAGAGTTTTGACCCAGGAAGACGAAAGGTCACAAGGTGTGACCTTTCGTCTTCCAGGATGATAACTCCATTTGAACATTATTTTAGTCAGGTTACTTGAATATATAACCAATGAACAAGTAACTTGACTAAAATATTGTTTAAATAGAGTTTTGATCCAGGAAGACGAAAGGCCACAAGGTGTGACCTTTCGTCTTCCTGGACGATAACTCCATTTGAACATTATTTTAGTCAGGTTACTAGAATATATAACCAATGGACAAGTAACTTGACAAAAATATTGTTTAAATAGAGTTTTGATCCTGGAAGACGAAAGGTCACAAGGTGTGACCTTTCGTCTTCCAGGATGATAACTCCATTTGAACATTATTTTTGTCAGGTTACTTGAATATATAACCAATGAACAAGTAACTTGACGAAAATATTGTTTAAATAGAGTTTTGATCCTGGAAGACGAAAGGTCACAAGGTGTGACCTTTCGTCATCCAGGATAATAAGTCCATTTGAACATTATTTTAGTCAGGTTACTTGAATATATAACCAATGAACAAGTAACTTGACTAAAATATTGTTTAAATAGAGTTTTGACCCTGGAAGACGAAAGGTCACAAGGTGTGACCTTTCGTCTTCCAGGATGATAACTCCATTTGAACATTATTTTAGTCAGGTTACTTGAATATATAACCAATGAACAAGTAACTTGACTAAAATATTGTTTAAATAGAGTTTTGATCCTGGAAGACGAAAGGTCACAAGGTGTGACCTTTCGTCTTCCAGGATGATAACTCAATTTGAACATTATTTTAGTCAGGTTACTTGAATATATAACCAATGAACAAGTAACGTGACTAAAATATTGTTTAAATAGAGTTTTGATCCTGGAAGACGAAAGGTCACAAGGTGTGACCTTTCGTCTTCCAGGACGATAACTCCATTTGAACATTATTTTAGTCAGGTTACTTGAATATATAACCAATGACAAGTAACTTGACTAAAATATTGTTTAAATAGAGTTTTGACCCTGGAAGACGAAAGGTCACAAGGTGTGACCTTTCGTCTTCCAGGATGATAACTCAATTTGAACATTATTTTAGTCAGGTTACTTGAATATATAACCAATGAACAAGTAACTTGACTAAAATATTGTTTAAATAGAGTTTTGATCCTGGAAGACGAAAGGTCACAAGGTGTGACCTTTCGTCTTCCAGGATGATAACTCGATTTGAACATTATTTTAGTCAGGTTACTTGAATATATAACCAATGACAAGTAACTTGACTAAAATATTGTTTAAATAGAGTTTTGACCCTGGAAGACGAAAGGTCACAAGGTGTGACCTTTCGTCTTCCAGGATGATAACTCCATTTGAACATTATTTTAGTCAGGTTACTTGAATATATAACCAATGAACAAGTAACTTGACTAAAATATTGTTTAAATAGAGTTTTGATCCTGGAAGACGAAAGGTCACAAGGTGTGACCTTTCGTCTTCCAGGATGATAACTCCATTTGAACATTATTTTAGTCAGGTTACTTGAATATATAACCAATGAACAAGTAACTTGACTAAAATATCGTTTAAATAGAGTTTTGATCCTGGAAGACGAAAGGTCACAAGGTGTGACCTTTCGTCTTCCAGGATGATAACTCGATTTGAACATTATTTTAGTCAGGTTACTTGAATATATAACCAATGACAAGTAACTTGACTAAAATATTGTTTAAATAGAGTTTTGACCCTGGAAGACGAAAGGTCACAAGGTGTGACCTTTCGTCTTCCAGGATGATAACTCCATTTGAACATTATTTTAGTCAGGTTACTTGAATATATAACCAATGAACAAGTAACTTGACTAAAATATTGTTTAAATAGAGTTTTGATCCTGGAAGACGAAAGGTCACAAGGTGTGACCTTTCGTCTTCCAGGATGATAACTCCATTTGAACATTATTTTAGTCAGGTTACTTGAATATATAACCAATGAACAAGTAACTTGACTAAAATATCGTTTAAATAGAGTTTTGATCCTGGAAGACGAAAGGTCACAAGGTGTGATCATTCGTCTTCCAGGATAATAATTCCATTTGAACATTATTTTAGTCAGGTTACTTGAATATATAACCAATGAACAAGTAACTTGACTAAAATATTGTTTAAATAGAGTTTTGATCCAGGAAGACGAAAGGTCACAAGGTGTGACCTTTCGTCTTCCAGGATGATAACTCCATTTGAACATTATTTTAGTCAGGTTACTTGAATATATAACCAATGAACAAGTAACTTGACTAAAATATTGTTTAAATAGAGTTTTGATCCAGGAAGACGAAAGGCCACAAGGTGTGACCTTTCGTCTTCCTGGATGATAACTCCATTTGAACATTATTTTAGTCAGGTTACTAGAATATATAACCAATGGACAAGTAACTTGACAAAAATATTGTTTAAATAGAGTTTTGATCCTGGAAGACGAAAGGTCACAAGGTGTGACCTTTCGTCTTCCAGGATGATAACTCCATTTGAACATTATTTTTGTCAGGTTACTTGAATATATAACCAATGAACAAGTAACTTGACGAAAATATTGTTTAAATAGAGTTTTGATCCTGGAAGACGAAAGGTCACAAGGTGTGACCTTTCGTCATCCAGGATAATAAGTCCATTTGAACATTATTTTAGTCAGGTTACTTGAATATATAACCAATGAACAAGTAACTTGACTAAAATATTGTTTAAATAGAGTTTTGATCCAGGAAGACGAAAGGTCACAAGGTGTGACCTTTCGTCTTCCAGGATGATAACTCCATTTGAACATTATTTTAGTCAGGTTACTTGAATATATAACCAATGAACAAGAAACTTGACTAAAATATTGTTTAAATAGAGTTTTGATCCTGGAAGACGAAAGGTCACAAGGTGTGACCTTTCGTCTTCCAGGATGATAACTCCATTTGAACATTATTTTTGTCAAGTTACTTGAATATATAACCAATGAACAAGTAACTTGACTAAAATATTGTTTAAATAGAGTTTGGATCCTGGAAGACGAAAGGTCACAAGGTGTGACCTTTCGTCTTCCAGGATGATAACTCGATTTGAACATTATTTTAGTCAGATTACTGGAATATATAACCAATGAACAAGTAACTTGACTAAAATATTGTTTAAATAGAGTTTTGATCCTTGAAGACGAAAGGTAACAAGGTGTGACCTTTCGTCTTCCAGGATGATAACTCCATTTGAACATTATTTTAGTCAGGTTACTTGAATATATAACCAATGAACAAGTAACTTGACTAAAATATTGTTTAAATAGAGTTTTGATCCTGGAAGACGAAAGGTCACAAGGTGTGACCTTTCGTCTTCCAGGATGATAACTCCATTTGAACATTATTTTTGTCAAGTTACTTGAATATATAACCAATGAACAAGTAACTTGACTAAAATATTGTTTAAATAGAGTTTGGATCCTGGAAGACGAAAGGTCACAAGGTGTGACCTTTCGTCTTCCAGGATGATAACTCGATTTGAACATTATTTTAGTCAGATTACTTGAATATATAACCAATGAACAAGTAACTTGACTAAAATATTGTTTAAATAGAGTTTTGATCCTGGAAGACGAAAGGTCACAAGGTGTGACCTTTCGTCTTCCAGGATGATAACTCCATTTGAACATTATTTTAGTCAGGTTACTTGAATATATAACCAATGAACAAGTAACTTGACTAAAATATCGTTTAAATAGAGTTTTGATCCTGGAAGACGAAAGGTCACAAGGTGTGACCATTCGTCTTCCAGGATAATAATTCCATTTGAGCATTATTTTAGTCAGGTTACTTGAATATATAACCAATGAACAAGTAACTTGACTAAAATATTGTTTAAATAGAGTTTTGATCCAGGAAGACGAAAGGTCACAAGGTGTGACCTTTCGTCTTCCAGGATGATAACTCCATTTGAACATTATTTTAGTCAGGTTACTTGAATATATAACCAATGAACAAGTAACTTGACTAAAATATTGTTTAAATAGAGTTTTGATCCAGGAAGACGAAAGGCCACAAGGTGTGACCTTTCGTCTTCCTGGACGATAACTCCATTTGAACATTATTTTAGTCAGGTTACTAGAATATATAACCAATGGACAAGTAACTTGACAAAAATATTGTTTAAATAGAGTTTTGATCCTGGAAGACGAAAGGTCACAAGGTGTGACCTTTCGTCTTCCAGGATGATAACTCCATTTGAACATTATTTTTGTCAGGTTACTTGAATATATAACCAATGAACAAGTAACTTGACGAAAATATTGTTTAAATAGAGTTTTGATCCTGGAAGACGAAAGGTCACAAGGTGTGACCTTTCGTCATCCAGGATAATAAGTCCATTTGAACATTATTTTAGTCAGGTTACTTGAATATATAACCAATGAACAAGTAACTTGACTAAAATATTGTTTAAATAGAGTTTTGACCCTGGAAGACGAAAGGTCACAAGGTGTGACCTTTCGTCTTCCAGGATGATAACTCCATTTGAACATTATTTTAGTCAGGTTACTTGAATATATAACCAATGAACAAGTAACTTGACTAAAATATTGTTTAAATAGAGTTTTGATCCTGGAAGACGAAAGGTCACAAGGTGTGACCTTTCGTCTTCCAGGATGATAACTCAATTTGAACATTATTTTAGTCAGGTTACTTGAATATATAACCAATGAACAAGTAACGTGACTAAAATATTGTTTAAATAGAGTTTTGATCCTGGAAGACGAAAGGTCACAAGGTGTGACCTTTCGTCTTCCAGGACGATAACTCCATTTGAACATTATTTTAGTCAGGTTACTTGAATATATAACCAATGACAAGTAACTTGACTAAAATATTGTTTAAATAGAGTTTTGACCCTGGAAGACGAAAGGTCACAAGGTGTGACCTTTCGTCTTCCAGGATGATAACTCAATTTGAACATTATTTTAGTCAGGTTACTTGAATATATAACCAATGAACAAGTAACTTGACTAAAATATTGTTTAAATAGAGTTTTGATCCTGGAAGACGAAAGGTCACAAGGTGTGACCTTTCGTCTTCCAGGATGATAACTCGATTTGAACATTATTTTAGTCAGGTTACTTGAATATATAACCAATGACAAGTAACTTGACTAAAATATTGTTTAAATAGAGTTTTGACCCTGGAAGACGAAAGGTCACAAGGTGTGACCTTTCGTCTTCCAGGATGATAACTCCATTTGAACATTATTTTAGTCAGGTTACTTGAATATATAACCAATGAACAAGTAACTTGACTAAAATATTGTTTAAATAGAGTTTTGATCCTGGAAGACGAAAGGTCACAAGGTGTGACCTTTCGTCTTCCAGGATGATAACTCCATTTGAACATTATTTTAGTCAGGTTACTTGAATATATAACCAATGAACAAGTAACTTGACTAAAATATCGTTTAAATAGAGTTTTGATCCTGGAAGACGAAAGGTCACAAGGTGTGACCTTTCGTCTTCCAGGATGATAACTCGATTTGAACATTATTTTAGTCAGGTTACTTGAATATATAACCAATGACAAGTAACTTGACTAAAATATTGTTTAAATAGAGTTTTGACCCTGGAAGACGAAAGGTCACAAGGTGTGACCTTTCGTCTTCCAGGATGATAACTCCATTTGAACATTATTTTAGTCAGGTTACTTGAATATATAACCAATGAACAAGTAACTTGACTAAAATATTGTTTAAATAGAGTTTTGATCCTGGAAGACGAAAGGTCACAAGGTGTGACCTTTCGTCTTCCAGGATGATAACTCCATTTGAACATTATTTTAGTCAGGTTACTTGAATATATAACCAATGAACAAGTAACTTGACTAAAATATCGTTTAAATAGAGTTTTGATCCTGGAAGACGAAAGGTCACAAGGTGTGACCATTCGTCTTCCAGGATAATAATTCCATTTGAACATTATTTTAGTCAGGTTACTTGAATATATAACCAATGAACAAGTAACTTGACTAAAATATTGTTTAAATAGAGTTTTGATCCAGGAAGACGAAAGGTCACAAGGTGTGACCTTTCGTCTTCCAGGATGATAACTCCATTTGAACATTATTTTAGTCAGGTTACTTGAATATATAACCAATGAACAAGTAACTTGACTAAAATATTGTTTAAATAGAGTTTTGATCCAGGAAGACGAAAGGCCACAAGGTGTGACCTTTCGTCTTCCTGGATGATAACTCCATTTGAACATTATTTTAGTCAGGTTACTAGAATATATAACCAATGGACAAGTAACTTGACAAAAATATTGTTTAAATAGAGTTTTGATCCTGGAAGACGAAAGGTCACAAGGTGTGACCTTTCGTCTTCCAGGATGATAACTCCATTTGAACATTATTTTTGTCAGGTTACTTGAATATATAACCAATGAACAAGTAACTTGACGAAAATATTGTTTAAATAGAGTTTTGATCCTGGAAGACGAAAGGTCACAAGGTGTGACCTTTCGTCATCCAGGATAATAAGTCCATTTGAACATTATTTTAGTCAGGTTACTTGAATATATAACCAATGAACAAGTAACTTGACTAAAATATTGTTTAAATAGAGTTTTGATCCAGGAAGACGAAAGGTCACAAGGTGTGACCTTTCGTCTTCCAGGATGATAACTCCATTTGAACATTATTTTAGTCAGGTTACTTGAATATATAACCAATGAACAAGAAACTTGACTAAAATATTGTTTAAATAGAGTTTTGATCCTGGAAGACGAAAGGTCACAAGGTGTGACCTTTCGTCTTCCAGGATGATAACTCCATTTGAACATTATTTTTGTCAAGTTACTTGAATATATAACCAATGAACAAGTAACTTGACTAAAATATTGTTTAAATAGAGTTTGGATCCTGGAAGACGAAAGGTCACAAGGTGTGACCTTTCGTCTTCCAGGATGATAACTCGATTTGAACATTATTTTAGTCAGATTACTTGAATATATAACCAATGAACAAGTAACTTGACTAAAATATTGTTTAAATAGAGTTTTGATCCTTGAAGACGAAAGGTAACAAGGTGTGACCTTTCGTCTTCCAGGATGATAACTCCATTTGAACATTATTTTAGTCAGGTTACTTGAATATATAACCAATGAACAAGTAACTTGACTAAAATATTGTTTAAATAGAGTTTTGATCCTGGAAGACGAAAGGTCACAAGGTGTGACCTTTCGTCTTCCAGGATGATAACTCCATTTGAACATTATTTTTGTCAAGTTACTTGAATATATAACCAATGAACAAGTAACTTGACTAAAATATTGTTTAAATAGAGTTTGGATCCTGGAAGACGAAAGGTCACAAGGTGTGACCTTTCGTCTTCCAGGATGATAACTCGATTTGAACATTATTTTAGTCAGATTACTTGAATATATAACCAATGAACAAGTAACTTGACTAAAATATTGTTTAAATAGAGTTTTGATCCTTGAAGACGAAAGGTAACAAGGTGTGACCTTTCGTCTTCCAGGATGATAACTCCATTTGAACATTATTTTAGTCAGGTTACTTGAATATATAACCAATGAACAAGTAACTTGACTAAAATATTGTTTAAATAGAGTTTTGATCCTGGAAGACGAAAGGTCACAAGGTGTGACCTTTCGTCTTCCAGGATGATAACTCCATTTGAATATTATTTTAGTCAGGTTACTTGAATATATAACCAATGAACAAGTAACTTGACTAAAATATTGTTTAAATAGAGTTTTGATCCAGGAAGACGAAAGGTCACAAGGTGTGACCTTTCGTCTTCCAGGATGATAACTCCATTTGAACATTATTTTAGTCAGGTTACTTGAATATATAACCAATGAACAAGAAACTTGACTAAAATATTGTTTAAATAGAGTTTTGATCCTGGAAGACGAAAGGTCACAAGGTGTGACCTTTCGTCTTCCAGGATGATAACTCCATTTGAACATTATTTTTGTCAAGTTACTTGAATATATAACCAATGAACAAGTAACTTGACTAAAATATTGTTTAAATAGAGTTTGGATCCTGGAAGACGAAAGGTCACAAGGTGTGACCTTTCGTCTTCCAGGATGATAACTCGATTTGAACATTATTTTAGTCTGATTACTTGAATATATAACCAATGAACAAGTAACTTGACTAAAATATTGTTTAAATAGAGTTTTGATCCTTGAAGACGAAAGGTAACAAGGTGTGACCTTTCGTTTTCCAGGATGATAACTCCATTTGAACATTATTTTAGTCAGGTTACTTGAATATATAACCAATGAACAAGTAACTTGACTAAAATATTGTTTAAATAGAGTTTTGATCCTGGAAGACGAAAGGTCACAAGGTGTGACCTTTCGTCTTCCAGGATGATAACTCCATTTGAACATTATTTTAGTCAGGTTACTTGAATATATAACCAATGAACAAGTAACTTGACTAAAATATCGTTTAAATAGAGTTTTGATCCTGGAAGACGAAAGGTCACAAGGTGTGACCATTCGTCTTCCAGGATAATAATTCCATTTGAACATTATTTTAATCAGGTTACTTGAAAATATAACCAATGAACAAGTAACTTGACTAAAATATTGTTTAAATAGAGTTTTGATCCAGGAAGACGAAAGGTCACAAGGTGTGACCTTTCGTCTTCCAGGATGATAACTCCATTTGAACATTATTTTAGTCAGGTTACTTGAATATATAACCAATGAACAAGTAACTTGACTAAAATATTGTTTAAATAGAGTTTTGATCCTGGAAGACGAAAGGTCACAAGGTGTGACCTTTCGTCTTCCAGGATCATAACTTGATTTGAACATTATTTTAGTCAGGTTACTTGAATATATAACCAATGAACAAGTAATTTGACTAAAATATCGTTTAAATAGAGTTTTGATCCTGGAAGACGAAAGGTCACAAGGTGTGACCATTCGTCTTCCCGGATAATAATTCCATTTGAACATTATTTTAGTCAGGTTACTTGAATATATAACCAATGAACAAGTAACTTGACTAAAATATCGTTTAAATAGAGTTTTGATCCTGGAAGACGAAAGGTCACAAGGTGTGACCATTCGTCTTCCAGGATAATAATTCCATTTGAACATTATTTTAGTCAGGTTACTTGAATATATAACCAATGAACAAGTAACTTGACTAAAATATTGTTTAAATAGAGTTTTGATCCAGGAAGAAGAAAGGTCACAAGGTGTGACCTTTCGTCTTCCAGGATGATAACTCCATTTGAACATTATTTTAGTCAGGTTACTTGAATATATAACCAATGAACAAGTAACTTGACTAAAATATTGTTTAAATAGAGTTTTGATCCAGGAAGACGAAAGGTCACAAGGTGTGACCTTTCGTCTTCCAGGATGATAACTCCATTTGAACATTATTTTAGTGAGGTTACTTGAATATATAACCAATGGACAAGTAACTTGACAAAAATATTGTTTAAATAGAGTTTTGATCCTGGAAGACGAAAGGTCACAAGGTGTGACCTTTCGTCTTCCAGGATGATAACTCCATTTGAACATTATTTTTGTCAGGTTACTTGAATATATAACCAATGAACAAGTAACTTGACGAAAATATTGTTTAAATAGAGTTTTGATCCTGGAAGACGAAAGGTCACAAGGTGTGACCTTTCGTCTTCCAGGATAATAAGTCCATTTGAACATTATTTTAGTCAGGTTACTTGAATATATAACCAATGAACAAGTAACTTGACTAAAATATTGTTTAAATAGAGTTTTGATCCAGGAAGACGAAAGGTCACAAGGTGTGACCTTTCGTCTTCCAGGATGATAACTCCATTTGAACATTATTTTAGTCAGGTTACTTGAATATATAACCAATGAACAAGTAACTTGACTAAAATATTGTTAAAATAGAGTTTTGATCCTGGAAGACGAAAGGTCACAAGGTGTGACCTTTCGTCTTCCAGGATGATAACTCCATTTGAACATTATTTTTGTCAAGTTACTTGAATATATAACCAATGAACAAGTAACTTGACTAAAATATTGTTTAAATAGAGTTTGGATCCTGGAAGACGAAAGGTCACAAGGTGTGACCTTTCGTCTTCCAGGATGATAACTCGATTTGAACATTATTTTAGTCAGATTACTTGAATATATAACCAATGAACAAGTAACTTGACTAAAATATTGTTTAAATAGAGTTTTGATCCTTGAAGACGAAAGGTAACAAGGTGTGACCTTTCGTCTTCCAGGATGATAACTCCATTTGAACATTATTTTAGTCAGGTTACTTGAATATATAACCAATGAACAAGTAACTTGACTAAAATATTGTTTAAATAGAGTTTTGATCCTGGAAGACGAAAGGTCACAAGGTGTGACCTTTCGTCTTCCAGGATGATAACTCCATTTGAACATTATTTTAGTCAGGTTACTTGAATATATAACCAATGAACAAGTAACTTGACTAAAATATCGTTTAAATAGAGTTTTGATCCTGGAAGACGAAAGGTCACAAGGTGTGACCTTTCGTCTTCCAGGATGATAACTCCATTTGAACATTATTTTTGTCAAGTTACTTGAATATATAACCAATGAACAAGTAACTTGACTAAAATATTGTTTAAATAGAGTTTGGATCCTGGAAGACGAAAGGTCACAAGGTGTGACCTTTCGTCTTCCAGGATGATAACTCGATTTGAACATTATTTTAGTCAGATTACTTGAATATATAACCAATGAACAAGTAACTTGACTAAAATATTGTTTAAATAGAGTTTTGATCCTTGAAGACGAAAGGTAACAAGGTGTGACCTTTCGTCTTCCAGGATGATAACTCCATTTGAACATTATTTTAGTCAGGTTACTTGAATATATAACCAATGAACAAGTAACTTGACTAAAATATTGTTTAAATAGAGTTTTGATCCTGGAAGACGAAAGGTCACAAGGTGTGACCTTTCGTCTTCCAGGATGATAACTCCATTTGAACATTATTTTAGTCAGGTTACTTGAATATATAACCAATGAACAAGTAACTTGACTAAAATATCGTTTAAATAGAGTTTTGATCCTGGAAGACGAAAGGTCACAAGGTGTGACCATTCGTCTTCCAGGATAATAATTCCATTTGAACATTATTTTAGTCAGGTTACTTGAATATATAACCAATGAACAAGTAACTTGACTAAAATATTGTTTAAATAGAGTTTTGATCCAGGAAGACGAAAGGTCACAAGGTGTGAACTTTCGTCTTCCAGGATGATAACTCCATTTGAACATTATTTTAGTCAGGTTACTTGAATATATAACCAATGAACAAGTAACTTGACTAAAATATTGTTTAAATAGAGTTTTGATCCTGGAAGACGAAAGGTCACAAAGTGTGACCATTCGTCTTCCCGGATAATAATTCCATTTGAACATTATTTTAGTCAGGTTACTTGAATATATAACCAATGAACACGTAACTTGACTAAAATATTGTTTAAATAGAGTTTTGACCCTGGAAGACGAAAGGTCACAAGGTGTGACCTTTCGTCTTCCAGGATGATAACTCCATTTGAACATTATTTTAGTCAGGTTACTTGAATATATAACCAATGAACAAGTAACTTGACTAAAATATTGTTTAAATAGAGTTTTGATCCAGGAAGACGAAAGGTCACAAGGTGTGACCTTTCGTCTTCCAGGATGATAACTCCATTTGAACATTATTTTAGTCAGGTTACTTGAATATATAACCAATGAACAAGTAACTTGACTAAAATATTGTTTAAATAGAGTTTTGATCCAGGAAGACGAAAGGTCACAAGGTGTGACCTTTCGTCTTCCAGGATGATAACTCCATTTGAACATTATTTTTGTCAGGTTACTTGAATATATAACCAATGAACAAGTAACTTGACGAAAATATTGTTTAAATAGAGTTTTGATCCTGGAAGACGAAAGGTCACAAGGTGTGACCTTTCGTCTTCCAGGATAATAAGTCCATTTGAACATTATTTTAGTCAGGTTACTTGAATATATAACCAATGAACAAGTAACTTGACTAAAATATTGTTTAAATAGAGTTTTGATCCAGGAAGACGAAAGGTCACAAGGTGTGACCTTTCGTCTTCCAGGATGATAACTCCATTTGAACATTATTTTAGTCAGGTTACTTGAATATATAACCAATGAACAAGTAACTTGACTAAAATATTGTTAAAATAGAGTTTTGATCCTGGAAGACGAAAGGTCACAAGGTGTGACCTTTCGTCTTCCAGGATGATAACTCCATTTGAACATTATTTTTGTCAAGTTACTTGAATATATAACCAATGAACAAGTAACTTGACGAAAATATTGTTTAAATAGAGTTTTGATCCTGGAAGACGAAAGGTCACAAGGTGTGACCTTTCGTCTTCCAGGATAATAAGTCCATTTGAACATTATTTTAGTCAGGTTACTTGAATATATAACCAATGAACAAGTAACTTGACTAAAATATTGTTTAAATAGAGTTTTGATCCAGGAAGACGAAAGGTCACAAGGTGTGACCTTTCGTCTTCCAGGATGATAACTCCATTTGAACATTATTTTAGTCAGGTTACTTGAATATATAACCAATGAACAAGTAACTTGACTAAAATATTGTTAAAATAGAGTTTTGATCCTGGAAGACGAAAGGTCACAAGGTGTGACCTTTCGTCTTCCAGGATGATAACTCCATTTGAACATTATTTTTGTCAAGTTACTTGAATATATAACCAATGAACAAGTAACTTGACTAAAATATTGTTTAAATAGAGTTTGGATCCTGGAAGACGAAAGGTCACAAGGTGTGACCTTTCGTCTTCCAGGATGATAACTCGATTTGAACATTATTTTAGTCAGATTACTTGAATATATAACCAATGAACAAGTAACTTGACTAAAATATTGTTTAAATAGAGTTTTGATCCTTGAAGACGAAAGGTAACAAGGTGTGACCTTTCGTCTTCCAGGATGATAACTCCATTTGAACATTATTTTAGTCAGGTTACTTGAATATATAACCAATGAACAAGTAACTTGACTAAAATATTGTTTAAATAGAGTTTTGATCCTGGAAGACGAAAGGTCACAAGGTGTGACCTTTCGTCTTCCAGGATGATAACTCCATTTGAACATTATTTTAGTCAGGTTACTTGAATATATAACCAATGAACAAGTAACTTGACTAAAATATCGTTTAAATAGAGTTTTGATCCTGGAAGACGAAAGGTCACAAGGTGTGACCTTTCGTCTTCCAGGATGATAACTCCATTTGAACATTATTTTTGTCAAGTTACTTGAATATATAACCAATGAACAAGTAACTTGACTAAAATATTGTTTAAATAGAGTTTGGATCCTGGAAGACGAAAGGTCACAAGGTGTGACCTTTCGTCTTCCAGGATGATAACTCGATTTGAACATTATTTTAGTCAGATTACTTGAATATATAACCAATGAACAAGTAACTTGACTAAAATATTGTTTAAATAGAGTTTTGATCCTTGAAGACGAAAGGTAACAAGGTGTGACCTTTCGTCTTCCAGGATGATAACTCCATTTGAACATTATTTTAGTCAGGTTACTTGAATATATAACCAATGAACAAGTAACTTGACTAAAATATTGTTTAAATAGAGTTTTGATCCTGGAAGACGAAAGGTCACAAGGTGTGACCTTTCGTCTTCCAGGATGATAACTCCATTTGAACATTATTTTAGTCAGGTTACTTGAATATATAACCAATGAACAAGTAACTTGACTAAAATATCGTTTAAATAGAGTTTTGATCCTGGAAGACGAAAGGTCACAAGGTGTGACCATTCGTCTTCCAGGATAATAATTCCATTTGAACATTATTTTTGTCAGGTTACTTGAATATATACCCAATGAACAAGTAACTTGACTAAAATATTGTTTAAATAGAGTTTTGATCCAGGAAGACGAAAGGTCACAAGGTGTGAACTTTCGTCTTCCAGGATGATAACTCCATTTGAACATTATTTTAGTCAGGTTACTTGAATATATAACCAATGAACAAGTAACTTGACTAAAATATTGTTTAAATAGAGTTTTGATCCTGGAAGACGAAAGGTCACAAAGTGTGACCATTCGTCTTCCCAGATAATAATTCCATTTGAACATTATTTTAGTCAGGTTACTTGAATATATAACCAATGAACACGTAACTTGACTAAAATATTGTTTAAATAGAGTTTTGACCCTGGAAGACGAAAGGTCACAAGGTGTGACCTTTCGTCTTCCAGGATGATAACTCCATTTGAACATTATTTTAGTCAGGTTACTTGAATATATAACCAATGAACAAGTAACTTGACTAAAATATTGTTTAAATAGAGTTTTGATCCAGGAAGACGAAAGGTCACAAGGTGTGACCTTTCGTCTTCCAGGATGATAACTCCATTTGAACATTATTTTAGTCAGGTTACTTGAATATATAACCAATGAACAAGTAACTTGACTAAAATATTGTTTAAATAGAGTTTTGATCCAGGAAGACGAAAGGTCACAAGGTGTGACCTTTCGTCTTCCAGGATGATAACTCCATTTGAACATTATTTTAGTGAGGTTACTTGAATATATAACCAATGGACAAGTAACTTGACAAAAATATTGTTTAAATAGAGTTTTGATCCTGGAAGACGAAAGGTCACAAGGTGTGACCTTTCGTCTTCCAGGATGATAACTCCATTTGAACATTATTTTTGTCAGGTTACTTGAATATATAACCAATGAACAAGTAACTTAACGAAAATATTGTTTAAATAGAGTTTTGATCCTGGAAGACGAAAGGTCACAAGGTGTGACCTTTCGTCTTCCAGGATAATAAGTCCATTTGAACATTATTTTAGTCAGGTTACTTGAATATATAACCAATGAACAAGTAACTTGACGAAAATATTGTTTAAATAGAGTTTTGATCCTGGAAGACGAAAGGTCACAAGGTGTGACCTTTCGTCTTCCAGGATAATAAGTCCATTTGAACATTATTTTAGTCAGGTTACTTGAATATATAACCAATGAACAAGTAACTTGACTAAAATATTGTTTAAATAGAGTTTTGATCCAGGAAGACGAAAGGTCACAAGGTGTGACCTTTCGTCTTCCAGGATGATAACTCCATTTGAACATTATTTTAGTCAGGTTACTTGAATATATAACCAATGAACAAGTAACTTGACTAAAATATTGTTAAAATAGAGTTTTGATCCTGGAAGACGAAAGGTCACAAGGTGTGACCTTTCGTCTTCCAGGATGATAACTCCATTTGAACATTATTTTTGTCAAGTTACTTGAATATATAACCAATGAACAAGTAACTTGACTAAAATATTGTTTAAATAGAGTTTGGATCCTGGAAGACGAAAGGTCACAAGGTGTGACCTTTCGTCTTCCAGGATGATAACTCGATTTGAACATTATTTTAGTCAGATTACTTGAATATATAACCAATGAACAAGTAACTTGACTAAAATATTGTTTAAATAGAGTTTTGATCCTTGAAGACGAAAGGTAACAAGGTGTGACCTTTCGTCTTCCAGGATGATAACTCCATTTGAACATTATTTTAGTCAGGTTACTTGAATATATAACCAATGAACAAGTAACTTGACTAAAATATTGTTTAAATAGAGTTTTGATCCTGGAAGACGAAAGGTCACAAGGTGTGACCTTTCGTCTTCCAGGATGATAACTCCATTTGAACATTATTTTAGTCAGGTTACTTGAATATATAACCAATGAACAAGTAACTTGACTAAAATATCGTTTAAATAGAGTTTTGATCCTGGAAGACGAAAGGTCACAAGGTGTGACCTTTCGTCTTCCAGGATGATAACTCCATTTGAACATTATTTTTGTCAAGTTACTTGAATATATAACCAATGAACAAGTAACTTGACTAAAATATTGTTTAAATAGAGTTTGGATCCTGGAAGACGAAAGGTCACAAGGTGTGACCTTTCGTCTTCCAGGATGATAACTCGATTTGAACATTATTTTAGTCAGATTACTTGAATATATAACCAATGAACAAGTAACTTGACTAAAATATTGTTTAAATAGAGTTTTGATCCTTGAAGACGAAAGGTAACAAGGTGTGACCTTTCGTCTTCCAGGATGATAACTCCATTTGAACATTATTTTAGTCAGGTTACTTGAATATATAACCAATGAACAAGTAACTTGACTAAAATATTGTTTAAATAGAGTTTTGATCCTGGAAGACGAAAGGTCACAAGGTGTGACCTTTCGTCTTCCAGGATGATAACTCCATTTGAACATTATTTTAGTCAGGTTACTTGAATATATAACCAATGAACAAGTAACTTGACTAAAATATCGTTTAAATAGAGTTTTGATCCTGGAAGACGAAAGGTCACAAGGTGTGACCATTCGTCTTCCAGGATAATAATTCCATTTGAACATTATTTTTGTCAGGTTACTTGAATATATACCCAATGAACAAGTAACTTGACTAAAATATTGTTTAAATAGAGTTTTGATCCAGGAAGACGAAAGGTCACAAGGTGTGAACTTTCGTCTTCCAGGATGATAACTCCATTTGAACATTATTTTAGTCAGGTTACTTGAATATATAACCAATGAACAAGTAACTTGACTAAAATATTGTTTAAATAGAGTTTTGATCCTGGAAGACGAAAGGTCACAAAGTGTGACCATTCGTCTTCCCAGATAATAATTCCATTTGAACATTATTTTAGTCAGGTTACTTGAATATATAACCAATGAACACGTAACTTGACTAAAATATTGTTTAAATAGAGTTTTGACCCTGGAAGACGAAAGGTCACAAGGTGTGACCTTTCGTCTTCCAGGATGATAACTCCATTTGAACATTATTTTAGTCAGGTTACTTGAATATATAACCAATGAACAAGTAACTTGACTAAAATATTGTTTAAATAGAGTTTTGATCCAGGAAGACGAAAGGTCACAAGGTGTGACCTTTCGTCTTCCAGGATGATAACTCCATTTGAACATTATTTTAGTCAGGTTACTTGAATATATAACCAATGAACAAGTAACTTGACTAAAATATTGTTTAAATAGAGTTTTGATCCAGGAAGACGAAAGGTCACAAGGTGTGACCTTTCGTCTTCCAGGATGATAACTCCATTTGAACATTATTTTAGTGAGGTTACTTGAATATATAACCAATGGACAAGTAACTTGACAAAAATATTGTTTAAATAGAGTTTTGATCCTGGAAGACGAAAGGTCACAAGGTGTGACCTTTCGTCTTCCAGGATGATAACTCCATTTGAACATTATTTTTGTCAGGTTACTTGAATATATAACCAATGAACAAGTAACTTAACGAAAATATTGTTTAAATAGAGTTTTGATCCTGGAAGACGAAAGGTCACAAGGTGTGACCTTTCGTCTTCCAGGATAATAAGTCCATTTGAACATTATTTTAGTCAGGTTACTTGAATATATAACCAATGAACAAGTAACTTGACTAAAATATTGTTTAAATAGAGTTTTGATCCAGGAAGACGAAAGGTCACAAGGTGTGACCTTTCGTCTTCCAGGATGATAACTCCATTTGAACATTATTTTAGTCAGGTTACTTGAATATATAACCAATGAACAAGTAACTTGACTAAAATATTGTTAAAATAGAGTTTTGATCCTGGAAGACGAAAGGTCACAAGGTGTGACCTTTCGTCTTCCAGGATGATAACTCCATTTGAACATTATTTTTGTCAAGTTACTTGAATATATAACCAATGAACAAGTAACTTGACTAAAATATTGTTTAAATAGAGTTTGGATCCTGGAAGACGAAAGGTCACAAGGTGTGACCTTTCGTCTTCCAGGATGATAACTCGATTTGAACATTATTTTAGTCAGATTACTTGAGTATATAACCAATGAACAAGTAACTTGACTAAAATATTGTTTAAATAGAGTTTTGATCCTTGAAGACGAAAGGTAACAAGGTGTGACCTTTCGTCTTCCAGGATGATAACTCCATTTGAACATTATTTTAGTCAGGTTACTTGAATATATAACCAATGAACATGTAACTTGACTAAAATATTGTTTAAATAGAGTTTTGATCCTGGAAGACGAAAGGTCACAAGGTGTGACCTTTCGTCTTCCAGGATGATAACTCCAGTTGAACATTATTTTAGTCAGGTTACTTGAATATATAACCAATGAACAAGTAACTTGACTAAAATATCGTTTAAATAGAGTTTTGATCCTGGAAGACGAAAGGTCACAAGGTGTGACCATTCGTCTTCCAGGATAATAATTCCATTTGAACATTATTTTAGTCAGGTTACTTGAATATATAACCAATGAACAAGTAACTTGACTAAAATATTGTTTAAATAGAGTTTTGATCCAGGAAGACGAAAGGTCACAAGGTGTGAACTTTCGTCTTCCAGGATGATAACTCCATTTGAACATTATTTTAGTCAGGTTACTTGAATATATAACCAATGAACAAGTAACTTGACTAAAATATTGTTTAAATAGAGTTTTGATCCTGGAAGACGAAAGGTCACAAAGTGTGACCATTCGTCTTCCCGGATAATAATTCCATTTGAACATTATTTTAGTCAGGTTACTTGAATATATAACCAATGAACACGTAACTTGACTAAAATATTGTTTAAATAGAGTTTTGACCCTGGAAGACGAAAGGTCACAAGGTGTGACCTTTCGTCTTCCAGGATGATAACTCCATTTGAACATTATTTTAGTCAGGTTACTTGAGTATATAACCAATGAACAAGTAACTTGACTAAAATATTGTTTAAATAGAGTTTTGATCCAGGAAGACGAAAGGTCACAAGGTGTGACCTTTCGTCTTCCAGGATGATAACTCCATTTGAACATTATTTTAGTCAGGTTACTTGAATATATAACCAATGAACAAGTAACTTGACTAAAATATTGTTTAAATAGAGTTTTGATCCTGGAAGACGAAAGGTCACAAGGTGTGACCTTTCGTCTTCCAGGATGATAACTCGATTTGAACATTATTTTAGTCAGGTTACTTGAATATATAACCAATGAACAAGTAACTTGACTAAAATATTGTTTAAATAGAGTTTTGACCCTGGAAGACGAAAGGTCACAAGGTGTGACCTTTCGTCTTCCAGGATGATAACTCCATTTGAACATTATTTTAGTCAGGTTACTTGAATATATAACCAATGAACAAGTAACTTGACTAAAATATTGTTTAAATAGAGTTTTGATCCTGGAAGACGAAAGGTCACAAGGTGTGACCTTTCGTCTTCCAGGATGATAACTCCATTTGAACATTATTTTAGTCAGGTTACTTGAATATATAACCAATGAACAAGTAACTTGACTAAAATATCGTTTAAATAGAGTTTTGATCCTGGAAGACGAAAGGTCACAAGGTGTGACCATTCGTCTTCCAGGATAATAATTCCATTTGAACATTATTTTAGTCAGGTTACTATAATATATAACCAATGAACAAGTAACTTGACTAAAATATTGTTTAAATAGAGTTTTGATCCAGGAAGACGAAAGGTCACAAGGTGTGACCTTTCGTCTTCCAGGATGATAACTCCATTTGAACATTATTTTAGTCAGGTTACTTGAATATATAACCAATGAACAAGTAACTTGACTAAAATATTGTTTAAATAGAGTTTTGATCCAGGAAGACGAAAGGTCACAAGGTGTGACCTTTCGTCTTCCAGGATGATAACTCCATTTGAACATTATTTTAGTCAGGTTACTTGAATATATAACCAATGAACAAGTAACTTGACTAAAATATTGTTTAAATAGAGTTTTGATCCTGGAAGACGAAAGGTCACAAGGTGTGACCTTTCGTCTTCCAGGATGATAACTCGATTTGAACATTATTTTAGTCAGGTTACTTGAATATATAACCAATGAACAAGTAACTTGACTAAAATATTGTTTAAATAGAGTTTTGACCCTGGAAGACGAAAGGTCACAAGGTGTGACCTTTCGTCTTCCAGGATGATAACTCCATTTGAACATTATTTTAGTCAGGTTACTTGAATATATAACCAATGAACAAGTAACTTGACTAAAATATTGTTTAAATAGAGTTTTGATCCTGGAAGACGAAAGGTCACAAGGTGTGACCTTTCGTCTTCCAGGATGATAACTCCATTTGAACATTATTTTAGTCAGGTTACTTGAATATATAACCAATGAACAAGTAACTTGACTAAAATATCGTTTAAATAGAGTTTTGATCCTGGAAGACGAAAGGTCACAAGGTGTGACCATTCGTCTTCCAGGATAATAATTCCATTTGAACATTATTTTAGTCAGGTTACTTGAATATATAACCAATGAACAAGTAACTTGACTAAAATATTGTTTAAATAGAGTTTTGATCCAGGAAGACGAAAGGTCACAAGGTGTGACCTTTCGTCTTCCAGGATGATAACTCCATTTGAACATTATTTTAGTCAGGTTACTTGAATATATAACCAATGAACAAGTAACTTGACTAAAATATTGTTTAAATAGAGTTTTGATCCAGGAAGACGAAAGTTCACAAGGTGTGACCTTTCGTCTTCCAGGATGATAACTCCATTTGAACATTATTTTAGTCAGGTTACTTGAATATATAACCAATGGACAAGTAACTTGACAAAAATATTGTTTAAATAGAGTTTTGATCCTGGAAGACGAAAGGTCACAAGGTGTGACCTTTCGTCTTCCAGGATGATAACTCCATTTGAACATTATTTTAGTCAGGTTACTTGAATATATAACCAATGAACAAGTAACTTGACTAAAATATTTTTTAAATAGAGTTTTGATCCAGGAAGACGAAAGGTCACAAGGTGTGACCTTTCGTCTTCCAGGATGATAACTCCATTTGAACATTATTTTAGTCAGGTTACTTGAATATATAACCAATGAACAAGTAACTTGACTAAAATATTTTTTAAATAGAGTTTTGATCCAGGAAGACGAAAGGTCACAAGGTGTGACCTTTCGTCTTCCAGGATGATAACTCCATTTGAACATTATTTTAGTCAGGTTACTTGAATATATAACCAATGAACAAGTAACTTGACTAAAATATCGTTGAAATAGAGTTTTGATCCTGGAAGACGAAAGGTCACAAGGTGTGACCATTCGTCTTCCAGGATAATAATTCCATTTGAACATTATTTTAGTCAGGTTACTTGAATATATAACCAATGAACAAGTAACTTGACTAAAATATTGTTTAAATAGAGTTTTGATCCTGGAAGACGAAAGGTCACAAAGTGTGACCATTCGTCTTCCCGGATAATAATTCCATTTGAACATTATTTTAGTCAGGTTACTTGAATATATAACCAATGAACACGTAACTTGACTAAAATATTGTTTAAATAGAGTTTTGACCCTGGAAGACGAAAGGTCACAAGGTGTGACCTTTCGTCTTCCAGGATGATAACTCCATTTGAGCATTATTTTAGTCAGGTTACTTGAATATATAACCAATGAACAAGTAACTTGACTAAAATATTGTTTAAATAGAGTTTTGATCCAGGAAGACGAAAGGTCACAAGGTGTGACCTTTCGTCTTCCAGGATGATAACTCCATTTGAACATTATTTTAGTCAGGTTACTTGAATATATAACCAATGAACAAGTAACTTGACTAAAATATTGTTTAAATAGAGTTTTGATCCTGGAAGACGAAAGGTCACAAGGTGTGACCTTTCGTCTTCCAGGATGATAACTCGATTTGAACATTATTTTAGTCAGGTTACTTGAATATATAACCAATGAACAAGTAACTTGACTAAAATATTGTTGAAATAGAGTTTTGACCCTGGAAGACGAAAGGTCACAAGGTGTGACCTTTCGTCTTCCAGGATGATAACTCCATTTGAACATTATTTTAGTCAGGTTACTTGAATATATAACCAATGAACAAGTAACTTGACTAAAATATTGTTTAAATAGAGTTTTGATCCTGGAAGACGAAAGGTCACAAGGTGTGACCTTTCGTCTTCCAGGATGATAACTCCATTTGAACATTATTTTAGTCAGGTTACTTGAATATATAACCAATGAACAAGTAATTTGACTAAAATATCGTTTAAATAGAGTTTTGATCCTGGAAGACGAAAGGTCACAAGGTGTGACCATTCGTCTTCCAGGATAATAATTCCATTTGAACATTATTTTAGTCAGGTTACTTGAATATATAACCAATGAACAAGTAACTTGACTAAAATATTGATTAAATAGAGTTTTGATCCAGGAAGACGAAAGGTCACAAGGTGTGACCTTTCGTCTTCCAGGATGATAACTCCATTTGAACATTATTTTAGTCAGGTTACTTGAATATATAACCAATGAACAAGTAACTTGACTAAAATATTGTTTAAATAGAGTTTTGATCCAGGAAGACGAAAGGTCACAAGGTGTGACCTTTCGTCTTCCAGGATGATAACTCCATTTGAACATTATTTTAGTCAGGTTACTTGAATATATAACCAATGAACAAGTAACTTGACTAAAATATTGTTTAAATAGAGTTTTGATCCTGGAAGACGAAAGGTCACAAGGTGTGACCTTTCGTCTTCCAGGATGATAACTCGATTTGAACATTATTTTAGTCAGGTTACTTGAATATATAACCAATGAACAAGTAACTTGACTAAAATATTGTTTAAATAGAGTTTTGACCCTGGAAGACGATAGGTCACAAGGTGTGACCTTTCGTCTTCCAGGATGATAACTCCATTTGAACATTATTTTAGTCAGGTTACTTGAATATATAACCAATGAACAAGTAACTTGACTAAAATATTGTTTAAATAGAGTTTTGATCCTGGAAGACGAAAGGTCACAAGGTGTGACCTTTCGTCTTCCAGGATGATAACTCCATTTGAACATTATTTTAGTCAGGTTACTTGAATATATAACCAATGAACAAGTAACTTGACTAAAATATTGTTTAAATAGAGTTTTGATCCAGGAAGACGAAAGGTCACAAGGTGTGACCTTTCGTCTTCCAGGATGATAACTCCATTTGAACATTATTTTAGTCAGGTTACTTGAATATATAACCAATGGACAAGTAACTTGACAAAAATATTGTTTAAATAGAGTTTTGATCCTGGAAGACGAAAGGTCACAAGGTGTGACCTTTCGTCTTCCAGGATGATAACTCCATTTGAACATTATTTTAGTCAGGTTACTTGAATATATAACCAATGAACAAGTAACTTGACTAAAATATTTTTTAAATAGAGTTTTGATCCAGGAAGACGAAAGGTCACAAGGTGTGACCTTTCGTCTTCCAGGATGATAACTCCATTTGAACATTATTTTAGTCAGGTTACTTGAATATATAACCAATGAACAAGTAACTTGACTAAAATATTTTTTAAATAGAGTTTTGATCCAGGAAGACGAAAGGTCACAAGGTGTGACCTTTCGTCTTCCAGGATGATAACTCCATTTGAACATTATTTTAGTCAGGTTACTTGAATATATAACCAATGAACAAGTAACTTGACTAAAATATCGTTGAAATAGAGTTTTGATCCTGGAAGACGAAAGGTCACAAGGTGTGACCTTTCGTCTTCCAGGATGATAACTCGATTTGAACATTATTTTAGTCAGGTTACTTGAATATATAACCAATGAACAAGTAACTTGACTAAAATATTGTTGAAATAGAGTTTTGACCCTGGAAGACGAAAGGTCACAAGGTGTGACCTTTCGTCTTCCAGGATGATAACTCCATTTGAACATTATTTTAGTCAGGTTACTTGAATATATAACCAATGAACAAGTAACTTGACTAAAATATTGTTTAAATAGAGTTTTGATCCTGGAAGACGAAAGGTCACAAGGTGTGACCTTTCGTCTTCCAGGATGATAACTCCATTTGAACATTATTTTAGTCAGGTTACTTGAATATATAACCAATGAACAAGTAATTTGACTAAAATATCGTTTAAATAGAGTTTTGATCCTGGAAGACGAAAGGTCACAAGGTGTGACCATTCGTCTTCCAGGATAATAATTCCATTTGAACATTATTTTAGTCAGGTTACTTGAATATATAACCAATGAACAAGTAACTTGACTAAAATATTGATTAAATAGAGTTTTGATCCAGGAAGACGAAAGGTCACAAGGTGTGACCTTTCGTCTTCCAGGATGATAACTCCATTTGAACATTATTTTAGTCAGGTTACTTGAATATATAACCAATGAACAAGTAACTTGACTAAAATATTGTTTAAATAGAGTTTTGATCCAGGAAGACGAAAGGTCACAAGGTGTGACCTTTCGTCTTCCAGGATGATAACTCCATTTGAACATTATTTTAGTCAGGTTACTTGAATATATAACCAATGAACAAGTAACTTGACTAAAATATTGTTTAAATAGAGTTTTGATCCTGGAAGACGAAAGGTCACAAGGTGTGACCTTTCGTCTTCCAGGATGATAACTCGATTTGAACATTATTTTAGTCAGGTTACTTGAATATATAACCAATGAACAAGTAACTTGACTAAAATATTGTTTAAATAGAGTTTTGACCCTGGAAGACGATAGGTCACAAGGTGTGACCTTTCGTCTTCCAGGATGATAACTCCATTTGAACATTATTTTAGTCAGGTTACTTGAATATATAACCAATGAACAAGTAACTTGACTAAAATATTGTTTAAATAGAGTTTTGATCCTGGAAGACGAAAGGTCACAAGGTGTGACCTTTCGTCTTCCAGGATGATAACTCCATTTGAACATTATTTTAGTCAGGTTACTTGAATATATAACCAATGAACAAGTAACTTGACTAAAATATTGTTTAAATAGAGTTTTGATCCAGGAAGACGAAAGGTCACAAGGTGTGACCTTTCGTCTTCCAGGATGATAACTCCATTTGAACATTATTTTAGTCAGGTTACTTGAATATATAACCAATGGACAAGTAACTTGACAAAAATATTGTTTAAATAGAGTTTTGATCCTGGAAGACGAAAGGTCACAAGGTGTGACCTTTCGTCTTCCAGGATGATAACTCCATTTGAACATTATTTTAGTCAGGTTACTTGAATATATAACCAATGAACAAGTAACTTGACTAAAATATTTTTTAAATAGAGTTTTGATCCAGGAAGACGAAAGGTCACAAGGTGTGACCTTTCGTCTTCCAGGATGATAACTCCATTTGAACATTATTTTAGTCAGGTTACTTGAATATATAACCAATGAACAAGTAACTTGACTAAAATATTTTTTAAATAGAGTTTTGATCCAGGAAGACGAAAGGTCACAAGGTGTGACCTTTCGTCTTCCAGGATGATAACTCCATTTGAACATTATTTTAGTCAGGTTACTTGAATATATAACCAATGAACAAGTAACTTGACTAAAATATCGTTGAAATAGAGTTTTGATCCTGGAAGACGAAAGGTCACAAGGTGTGACCATTCGTCTTCCAGGATAATAATTCCATTTGAACATTATTTTAGTCAGGTTACTTGAATATATAACCAATGAACAAGTAACTTGACTAAAATATTGTTTAAATAGAGTTTTGATCCTGGAAGACGAAAGGTCACAAAGTGTGACCATTCGTCTTCCCGGATAATAATTCCATTTGAACATTATTTTAGTCAGGTTACTTGAATATATAACCAATGAACACGTAACTTGACTAAAATATTGTTTAAATAGAGTTTTGACCCTGGAAGACGAAAGGTCACAAGGTGTGACCTTTCGTCTTCCAGGATGATAACTCCATTTGAGCATTATTTTAGTCAGGTTACTTGAATATATAACCAATGAACAAGTAACTTGACTAAAATATTGTTTAAATAGAGTTTTGATCCAGGAAGACGAAAGGTCACAAGGTGTGACCTTTCGTCTTCCAGGATGATAACTCCATTTGAACATTATTTTAGTCAGGTTACTTGAATATATAACCAATGAACAAGTAACTTGACTAAAATATTGTTTAAATAGAGTTTTGATCCTGGAAGACGAAAGGTCACAAGGTGTGACCTTTCGTCTTCCAGGATGATAACTCGATTTGAACATTATTTTAGTCAGGTTACTTGAATATATAACCAATGAACAAGTAACTTGACTAAAATATTGTTGAAATAGAGTTTTGACCCTGGAAGACGAAAGGTCACAAGGTGTGACCTTTCGTCTTCCAGGATGATAACTCCATTTGAACATTATTTTAGTCAGGTTACTTGAATATATAACCAATGAACAAGTAACTTGACTAAAATATTGTTTAAATAGAGTTTTGATCCTGGAAGACGAAAGGTCACAAGGTGTGACCTTTCGTCTTCCAGGATGATAACTCCATTTGAACATTATTTTAGTCAGGTTACTTGAATATATAACCAATGAACAAGTAATTTGACTAAAATATCGTTTAAATAGAGTTTTGATCCTGGAAGACGAAAGGTCACAAGGTGTGACCATTCGTCTTCCAGGATAATAATTCCATTTGAACATTATTTTAGTCAGGTTACTTGAATATATAACCAATGAACAAGTAACTTGACTAAAATATTGATTAAATAGAGTTTTGATCCAGGAAGACGAAAGGTCACAAGGTGTGACCTTTCGTCTTCCAGGATGATAACTCCATTTGAACATTATTTTAGTCAGGTTACTTGAATATATAACCAATGAACAAGTAACTTGACTAAAATATTGTTTAAATAGAGTTTTGATCCAGGAAGACGAAAGGTCACAAGGTGTGACCTTTCGTCTTCCAGGATGATAACTCCATTTGAACATTATTTTAGTCAGGTTACTTGAATATATAACCAATGAACAAGTAACTTGACTAAAATATTGTTTAAATAGAGTTTTGATCCTGGAAGACGAAAGGTCACAAGGTGTGACCTTTCGTCTTCCAGGATGATAACTCGATTTGAACATTATTTTAGTCAGGTTACTTGAATATATAACCAATGAACAAGTAACTTGACTAAAATATTGTTTAAATAGAGTTTTGACCCTGGAAGACGATAGGTCACAAGGTGTGACCTTTCGTCTTCCAGGATGATAACTCCATTTGAACATTATTTTAGTCAGGTTACTTGAATATATAACCAATGAACAAGTAACTTGACTAAAATATTGTTTAAATAGAGTTTTGATCCTGGAAGACGAAAGGTCACAAGGTGTGACCTTTCGTCTTCCAGGATGATAACTCCATTTGAACATTATTTTAGTCAGGTTACTTGAATATATAACCAATGAACAAGTAACTTGACTAAAATATCGTTTAAATAGAGTTTTGATCCTGGAAGACGAAAGGTCACAAGGTGTGACCATTCGTCTTCCAGGATAATAATTCCATTTGAACATTATTTTAGTCAGGTTACTTGAATATATAACCAATGAACAAGTAACTTGACTAAAATATTGTTTAAATAGAGTTTTGATCCAGGAAGACGAAAGGTCACAAGGTGTGACCTTTCGTCTTCCAGGATGATAACTCCATTTGAACATTATTTTAGTCAGGTTACTTGAATATATAACCAATGAACAAGTAACTTGACTAAAATATTGTTTAAATAGAGTTTTGATCCAGGAAGACGAAAGGTCACAAGGTGTGACCTTTCGTCTTCCAGGATGATAACTCCATTTGAACATTATTTTAGTCAGGTTACTTGAATATATAACCAATGGACAAGTAACTTGACAAAAATATTGTTTAAATAGAGTTTTGATCCTGGAAGACGAAAGGTCACAAGGTGTGACCTTTCGTCTTCCAGGATGATAACTCCATTTGAACATTATTTTAGTCAGGTTACTTGAATATATAACCAATGAACAAGTAACTTGACTAAAATATTGTTTAAATAGAGTTTTGATCCAGGAAGACGAAAGGTCACAAGGTGTGACCTTTCGTCTTCCAGGATGATAACTCCATTTGAACATTATTTTAGTCAGGTTACTTGAATATATAACCAATGAACAAGTAACTTGACTAAAATATTGTTTAAATAGAGTTTTGATCCAGGAAGACGAAAGGTCACAAGGTGTGACCTTTCGTCTTCCAGGATGATAACTCCATTTGAACATTATTTTAGTCAGGTTACTTGAATATATAACCAATGAACAAGTAACTTGACTAAAATATTGTTTAAATAGAGTTTTGATCCTGGAAGACGAAAGGTCACAAGGTGTGACCTTTCGTCTTCCAGGATGATAACTCCAGTTGAACATTATTTTAGTCAGGTTACTTGAATATATAACCAATGAACAAGTAACTTGACTAAAATATCGTTTAAATAGAGTTTTGATCCTGGAAGACGAAAGGTCACAAGGTGTGACCATTCGTCTTCCCGGATAATAATTCCATTTGAACATTATTTTAGTCAGGTTACTTGAATATATAACCAATGAACAAGTAACTTGACTAAAATATTGTTTAAATAGAGTTTTGATCCAGGAAGACGAAAGGTCACAAGGTGTGACCTTTCGTCTTCCAGGATGATAACTCCATTTGAACATTATTTTAGTCAGGTTACTTGAATATATAACCAATGAACAAGTAACTTGACTAAAATATTGTTTAAATAGAGTTTTGATCCTGGAAGACGAAAGGTCACAAGGTGTGACCTTTCGTCTTCCAGGATGATAACTCGATTTGAACATTATTTTAGTCAGGTTACTTGAATATATAACCAATGAACAAGTAACTTGACTAAAATATTGTTTAAATAGAGTTTTGACCCTGGAAGACGAAAGGTCACAAGGTGTGACCTTTCGTCTTCCAGGATGATAACTCCATTTGAACATTATTTTAGTCAGGTTACTTGAATATATAACCAATGAACAAGTAACTTGACTAAAATATTGTTTAAATAGAGTTTTGATCCTGGAAGACGAAAGGTCACAAGGTGTGACCTTTCGTCTTCCAGGATGATAACTCCATTTGAACATTATTTTAGTCAGGTTACTTGAATATATAACCAATGAACAAGTAACTTGACTAAAATATCGTTTAAATAGAGTTTTGATCCTGGAAGACGAAAGGTCACAAGGTGTGACCATTCGTCTTCTAGGATAATAATTCCATTTGAACATTATTTTAGTCAGGTTACTTGAATATATAACCAATGAACAAGTAACTTGACTAAAATATTGTTTAAATAGAGTTTTGATCCAGGAAGACGAAAGGTCACAAGGTGTGACCTTTCGTCTTCCAGGATGATAACTCCATTTGAACATTATTTTAGTCAGGTTACTTGAATATATAACCAATGAACAAGTAACTTGACTAAAATATTGTTTAAATAGAGTTTTGATCCAGGAAGACGAAAGGTCACAAGGTGTGACCTTTCGTCTTCCAGGATGATAACTCCATTTGAACATTATTTTAGTCAGGTTACTTGAATATATAACCAATGGACAAGTAACTTGACAAAAATATTGTTTAAATAGAGTTTTGATCCTGGAAGACGAAAGGTCACAAGGTGTGACCTTTCGTCTTCCAGGATGATAACTCCATTTGAACATTATTTTAGTCAGGTTACTTGAATATATAACCAATGAACAAGTAACTTGACTAAAATATTGTTTAAATAGAGTTTTGATCCAGGAAGACGAAAGGTCACAAGGTGTGACCTTTCGTCTTCCAGGATGATAACTCCATTTGAACATTATTTTAGTCAGGTTACTTGAATATATAACCAATGAACAAGTAACTTGACTAAAATATTGTTTAAATAGAGTTTTGATCCAGGAAGACGAAAGGTCACAAGGTGTGACCTTTCGTCTTCCAGGATGATAACTCCATTTGAACATTATTTTAGTCAGGTTACTTGAATATATAACCAATGAACAAGTAACTTGACTAAAATATTGTTTAAATAGAGTTTTGATCCTGGAAGACGAAAGGTCACAAGGTGTGACCTTTCGTCTTCCAGGATAATAACTCCAGTTGAACATTATTTTAGTCAGGTTACTTGAATATATAACCAATGAACAAGTAACTTGACTAAAATATCGTTTAAATAGAGTTTTGATCCTGGAAGACGAAAGGTCACAAGGTGTGACCATTCGTCTTCCCGGATAATAATTCCATTTGAACATTATTTTAGTCAGGTTACTTGAATATATAACCAATGAACAAGTAACTTGACTAAAATATTGTTTAAATAGAGTTTTGATCCAGGAAGACGAAAGGTCACAAGGTGTGACCTTTCGTCTTCCAGGATGATAACTCCATTTGAACATTATTTTAGTCAGGTTACTTGAATATATAACCAATGAACAAGTAACTTGACTAAAATATTGTTTAAATAGAGTTTTGATCCTGGAAGACGAAAGGTCACAAGGTGTGACCTTTCGTCTTCCAGGATGATAACTCGATTTGAACATTATTTTAGTCAGGTTACTTGAATATATAACCAATGAACAAGTAACTTGACTAAAATATTGTTTAAATAGAGTTTTGACCCTGGAAGACGAAAGGTCACAAGGTGTGACCTTTCGTCTTCCAGGATGATAACTCCATTTGAACATTATTTTAGTCAGGTTACTTGAATATATAACCAATGAACAAGTAACTTGACTAAAATATTGTTTAAATAGAGTTTTGATCCTGGAAGACGAAAGGTCACAAGGTGTGACCATTCGTCTTCCAGGATGATAACTCCATTTGAACATTATTTTAGTCAGGTTACTTGAATATATAACCAATGAACAAGTAACTTGACTAAAATATCGTTTAAATAGAGTTTTGATCCTGGAAGACGAAAGGTCACAAGGTGTGACCATTCGTCTTCCAGGATAATAATTCCATTTGAACATTATTTTACTCAGGTTACTTGAATATATAACCAATGAACAAGTAACTTGACTAAAATATTGTTTAAATAGAGTTTTGATCCAGGAAGACGAAAGGTCACAAGGTGTGACCTTTCGTCTTCCAGGATGATAACTCCATTTGAACATTATTTTAGTCAGGATACTTGAATATATAACCAATGAACAAGTAACTTGACTAAAATATTGTTTAAATAGAGTTTTGATCCAGGAAGACGAAAGGTCACAAGGTGTGACCTTTCGTCTTCCAGGATGATAACTCCATTTGAACATTATTTTAGTCAGGTTACTTGAATATATAACCAATGAACAAGTAACTTGACTAAAATATTGTTTAAATAGAGTTTTGATCCAGGAAGACGAAAGGTCACAAGGTGTGACCTTTCGTCTTCCAGGATGATAACTCCATTTGAACATTATTTTAGTCAGGTTACTTGAATATATAACCAATGAACAAGTAACTTGACTAAAATATTGTTTAAATAGAGTTTTGATCCTGGAAGACGAAAGGTCACAAGGTGTGACCTTTCGTCTTCCAGGATGATAACTCCAGTTGAACATTATTTTAGTCAGGTTACTTGAATATATAACCAATGAACAAGTAACTTGACTAAAATATCGTTTAAATAGAGTTTTGATCCTGGAAGACGAAAGGTCACAAGGTGTGACCATTCGTCTTCCCGGATAATAATTCCATTTGAACATTATTTTAGTCAGGTTACTTGAATATATAACCAATGAACAAGTAACTTGACTAAAATATTGTTTAAATAGAGTTTTGATCCAGGAAGACGAAAGGTCACAAGGTGTGACCTTTCGTCTTCCAGGATGATAACTCCATTTGAACATTATTTTAGTCAGGTTACTTGAATATATAACCAATGAACAAGTAACTTGACTAAAATATTGTTTAAATAGAGTTTTGATCCTGGAAGACGAAAGGTCACAAGGTGTGACCTTTCGTCTTCCAGGATGATAACTCGATTTGAACATTATTTTAGTCAGGTTACTTGAATATATAACCAATGAACAAGTAACTTGACTAAAATATTGTTTAAATAGAGTTTTGACCCTGGAAGACGAAAGGTCACAAGGTGTGACCTTTCGTCTTCCAGGATGATAACTCCATTTGAACATTATTTTAGTCAGGTTACTTGAATATATAACCAATGAACAAGTAACTTGACTAAAATATTGTTTAAATAGAGTTTTGACCCTGGAAGACGAAAGGTCACAAGGTGTGACCTTTCGTCTTCCAGGATGATAACTCCATTTGAACATTATTTTAGTCAGGTTACTTGAATATATAACCAATGAACAAGTAACTTGACTAAAATATTGTTTAAATAGAGTTTTGATCCTGGAAGACGAAAGGTCACAAGGTGTGACCATTCGTCTTCCAGGATGATAACTCCATTTGAACATTATTTTAGTCAGGTTACTTGAATATATAACCAATGAACAAGTAACTTGACTAAAATATCGTTTAAATAGAGTTTTGATCCTGGAAGACGAAAGGTCACAAGGTGTGACCTTTCGTCTTCCAGGATGATAATTCCATTTGAACATTATTTTAGTCAGGTTACTTGAATATATAACCAATGAACAAGTAACTTGACTAAAATATTGTTTAAATAGAGTTTTGATCCTGGAAGACGAAAGGTCACAAGGTGTGACCTTTCGTCTTCCAGGATGATAACTCCATTTGAACATTATTTTAGTCAGGTTACTTGAATATATAACCAATGAACAAGTAACTTGACTAAAATATTGTTTAAATAGAGTTTTGACCCTGGAAGACGAAAGGTCACAAGGTGTGACCTTTCGTCTTCCAGGATGATAACTCCATTTGAACATTATTTTAGTCAGGTTACTTGAATATATAACCAATGAACAAGTAACTTGACTAAAATATTGTTTAAATAGAGTTTTGATCCAGGAAGACGAAAGGTCACAAGGTGTGACCTTTCGTCTTCCAGGATGATAACTCCATTTGAACATTATTTTAGTCAGGTTACTTGAATATATAACCAATGAACAAGTAACTTGACTAAAATATTGTTTAAATAGAGTTTTGATCCTGGAAGACGAAAGGTCACAAGGTGTGACCTTTCGTCTTCCAGGATGATAACTCCAGTTGAACATTATTTTAGTCAGGTTACTTGAATATATAACCAATGAACAAGTAACTTGACTAAAATATCGTTTAAATAGAGTTTTGATCCTGGAAGACGAAAGGTCACAAGGTGTGACCATTCGTCTTCCCGGATAATAATTCCATTTGAACATTATTTTAGTCAGGTTACTTGAATATATAACCAATGAACAAGTAACTTGACTAAAATATTGTTTAAATAGAGTTTTGATCCAGGAAGACGAAAGGTCACAAGGTGTGACCTTTCGTCTTCCAGGATGATAACTCCATTTGAACATTATTTTAGTCAGGTTACTTGAATATATAACCAATGAACAAGTAACTTGACTAAAATATTGTTTAAATAGAGTTTTGATCCTGGAAGACGAAAGGTCACAAGGTGTGACCTTTCGTCTTCCAGGATGATAACTCGATTTGAACATTATTTTAGTCAGGTTACTTGAATATATAACCAATGAACAAGTAACTTGACTAAAATATTGTTTAAATAGAGTTTTGACCCTGGAAGACGAAAGGTCACAAGGTGTGACCTTTCGTCTTCCAGGATGATAACTCCATTTGAACATTATTTTAGTCAGGTTACTTGAATATATAACCAATGAACAAGTAACTTGACTAAAATATTGTTTAAATAGAGTTTTGACCCTGGAAGACGAAAGGTCACAAGGTGTGACCTTTCGTCTTCCAGGATGATAACTCCATTTGAACATTATTTTAGTCAGGTTACTTGAATATATAACCAATGAACAAGTAACTTGACTAAAATATTGTTTAAATAGAGTTTTGATCCTGGAAGACGAAAGGTCACAAGGTGTGACCATTCGTCTTCCAGGATGATAACTCCATTTGAACATTATTTTAGTCAGGTTACTTGAATATATAACCAATGAACAAGTAACTTGACTAAAATATCGTTTAAATAGAGTTTTGATCCTGGAAGACGAAAGGTCACAAGGTGTGACCATTCGTCTTCCAGGATAATAATTCCATTTGAACATTATTTTACTCAGGTTACTTGAATATATAACCAATGAACAAGTAACTTGACTAAAATATTGTTTAAATAGAGTTTTGATCCAGGAAGACGAAAGGTCACAAGGTGTGACCTTTCGTCTTCCAGGATGATAACTCGATTTGAACATTATTTTAGTCAGGTTACTTGAATATATAACCAATGAACAAGTAACTTGACTAAAATATTGTTTAAATAGAGTTTTGATCCAGGAAGACGAAAGGTCACAAGGTGTGACCTTTCGTCTTCCAGGATGATAACTCCATTTGAACATTATTTTAGTCAGGTTACTTGAATATATAACCAATGAACAAGTAACTTGACTAAAATATTGTTTAAATAGAGTTTTGATCCAGGAAGACGAAAGGTCACAAGGTGTGACCTTTCGTCTTCCAGGATGATAACTCCATTTGAACATTATTTTAGTCAGGTTACTTGAATATATAACCAATGAACAAGTAACTTGACTAAAATATTGTTTAAATAGAGTTTTGATCCTGGAAGACGAAAGGTCACAAGGTGTGACCATTCGTCTTCCAGGATGATAACTCCAGTTGAACATTATTTTAGTCAGGTTACTTGAATATATAACCAATGAACAAGTAACTTGACTAAAATATCGTTTAAATAGAGTTTTGATCCTGGAAGACGAAAGGTCACAAGGTGTGACCATTCGTCTTCCCGGATTATAATTCCATTTGAACATTATTTTAGTCAGGTTACTTGAATATATAACCAATGAACAAGTAACTTGACTAAAATATTGTTTAAATAGAGTTTTGATCCAGGAAGACGAAAGGTCACAAGGTGTGACCTTTCGTCTTCCAGGATGATAACTCCATTTGAACATTATTTTAGTCAGGTTACTTGAATATATAACCAATGAACAAGTAACTTGACTAAAATATCGTTTAAATAGAGTTTTGATCCTGGAAGACGAAAGGTCACAAGGTGTGACCATTCGTCTTCCAGGATAATAATTCCATTTGAACATTATTTTACTCAGGTTACTTGAATATATAACCAATGAACAAGTAACTTGACTAAAATATTGTTTAAATAGAGTTTTGATCCAGGAAGACGAAAGGTCACAAGGTGTGACCTTTCGTCTTCCAGGATGATAACTCCATTTGAACATTATTTTAGTCAGGTTACTTGAATATATAACCAATGGACAAGTAACTTGACAAAAATATTGTTTAAATAGAGTTTTGATCCTGGAAGACGAAAGGTCACAAGGTGTGACCTTTCGTCTTCCAGGATGATAACTCCATTTGAACATTATTTTAGTCAGGTTACTTGAATATATAACCAATGAACAAGTAACTTGACTAAAATATTGTTTAAATAGAGTTTTGACCCTGGAAGACGAAAGGTCACAAGGTGTGACCTTTCGTCTTCCAGGATGATAACTCCATTTGAACATTATTTTAGTCAGGTTACTTGAATATATAACCAATGAACAAGTAACTTGACTAAAATATTGTTTAAATAGAGTTTTGATCCTGGAAGACGAAAGGTCACAAGGTGTGACCTTTCGTCTTCCAGGATGATAACTCCATTTGAACATTATTTTAGTCAGGTTACTTGAATATATAACCAATGAACAAGTAACTTGACTAAAATATCGTTTAAATAGAGTTTTGATCCTGGAAGACGAAAGGTCACAAGGTGTGACCATTCGTCTTCCAGGATAATAATTCCATTTGAACATTATTTTACTCAGGTTACTTGAATATATAACCAATGAACAAGTAACTTGACTAAAATATTGTTTAAATAGAGTTTTGATCCAGGAAGACGAAAGGTCACAAGGTGTGACCTTTCGTCTTCCAGGATGATAACTCCATTTGAACATTATTTTAGTCAGGTTACTTGAATATATAACCAATGAACAAGTAACTTGACTAAAATATTGTTTAAATAGAGTTTTGATCCAGGAAGACGAAAGGTCACAAGGTGTGACCTTTCGTCTTCCAGGATGATAACTCCATTTGAACATTATTTTAGTCAGGTTACTTGAATATATAACCAATGGACAAGTAACTTGACAAAAATATTGTTTAAATAGAGTTTTGATCCTGGAAGACGAAAGGTCACAAGGTGTGACCTTTCGTCTTCCAGGATGATAACTGCATTTGAACATTATTTTAGTCAGGTTACTTGAATATATAACCAATGAACAAGTAACTTGACTAAAATATTGTTTAAATAGAGTTTTGATCCAGGAAGACGAAAGGTCATAAGGTGTGACCTTTCGTCTTCCAGGATGATAACTCCATTTGAACATTATTTTAGTCAGGTTACTTGAATATATAACCAATGAACAAGTAACTTGACTAAAATATTGTTTAAATAGAGTTTTGATCCAGGAAGACGAAAGGTCACAAGGTGTGACCTTTCGTCTTCCAGGATGATAACTCCATTTGAACATTATTTTAGTCAGGTTACTTGAATATATAACCAATGAACAAGTAACTTGACTAAAATATTGTTTAAATAGAGTTTTGATCCTGGAAGACGAAAGGTCACAAGGTGTGACCTTTCGTCTTCCAGGATGATAACTTGATTTGAACATTATTTTAGTCAGGTTACTTGAATATATAACCAATGAACAAGTAACTTGACTAAAATATCGTTTAAATAGAGTTTTGATCCTGGAAGACGAAAGGTCACAAGGTGTGACCATTCGTCTTCCCGGATAATAATTCCATTTGAATATTATTTTAGTCAGGTTACTTGAATATATAACCAATGAACAAGTAACTTGACTAAAATATTGTTTAAATAGAGTTTTGATCCAGGAAGACGAAAGGTCACAAGGTGTGACCTTTCGTCTTCCAGGATGATAACTCCATTTGAACATTATTTTAGTCAGGTTACTTGAATATATAACCAATGAACAAGTAACTTGACTAAAATATTGTTTAAATAGAGTTTTGATCCTGGAAGACGAAAGGTCACAAGGTGTGACCTTTCGTCTTCCAGGATGATAACTCGATTTGAACATTATTTTAGTCAGGTTACTTGAATATATAACCAATGAACAAGTAACTTGACTAAAATATTGTTTAAATAGAGTTTTGACCCTGGAAGACGAAAGGTCACAAGGTGTGACCTTTCGTCTTCCAGGATGATAACTCCATTTGAACATTATTTTAGTCAGGTTACTTGAATATATAACCAATGAACAAGTAACTTGACTAAAATATTGTTTAAATAGAGTTTTGATCCTGGAAGACGAAAGGTCACAAGGTGTGACCTTTCGTCTTCCAGGATGATAACTTCATTTGAACATTATTTTAGTCAGGTTACTTGAATATATAACCAATGAACAAGTAACTTGACTAAAATATCGTTTAAATAGAGTTTTGA
This sequence comes from Medicago sativa, assembly GCF_051527215.1. Lineage (NCBI taxonomy): Eukaryota > Viridiplantae > Streptophyta > Magnoliopsida > Fabales > Fabaceae > Medicago > Medicago sativa. Next base: position 39,926,774 of record NC_140751.1, read on the forward strand.
TCCAGGAAGACGAAAGGTCACAAGGTGTGACCATTCGTCTTCCAGGATAATAATTCCATTTGAACATTATTTTAGTCAGGTTACTTGAATATATAACCAATGAACAAGTAACTTGACTAAAATATCGTTTAAATAGAGTTTTGATCCAGGAAGACGAAAGGTCACAAGGTGTGACCTTTCGTCTTCCAGGATGATAACTCCATTTGAACATTATTTTAGTCAGGTTACTTGAATATATAACCAATGAACAAGTAACTTGACTAAAATATTGTTTAAATAGAGTTTTGATCCAGGAAGACGAAAGGTCACAAGGTGTGACCTTTCGTCTTCCAGGATGATAACTCCATTTGAACATTATTTTAGTCAGGTTACTTGAATATATAACCAATGGACAAGTAACTTGACAAAAATATTGTTTAAATAGAGTTTTGATCCTGGAAGACGAAAGGTCACAAGGTGTGACCTTTCGTCTTCCAGGATGATAACTCCATTTGAACATTATTTTAGTCAGGTCACTTGAATATATAACCAATGAACAAGTAACTTGACTAAAATATTGTTTAAATAGAGTTTTGATCCAGGAAGACGAAAGGTCACAAGGTGTGACCTTTCGTCTTCCAGGATGATAACTCCATTTGAACATTATTTTAGTCAGGTTACTTGAATATATAACCAATGAACAAGTAACTTGACTAAAATATTGTTTAAATAGAGTTTTGATCCTGGAAGACGAAAGGTCACAAGGTGTGACCTTTCGTCTTCCAGGATGATAACTCCATTTGAACATTATTTTTGTCAAGTTACTTGAATATATAACCCATGAACAAGTAACTTGACTAAAATATTGTTTAAGTAAAGTTTGGATCCTGGAAGATGAAAGGTCACAAGGTGTGACCTTTCGTCTTCCAGGATGATAACTCGATTTGAACATTATTTTAGTCAGATTACTTGAATATATAACCAATGAACAAGTAACTTGACTAAAATATTGTTTAAATAGAGTTTTGATCCTTGAAGACGAAAGGTAACAAGGTGTGACCTTTCGTCTTCCAGGATGATAACTCCATTTGAACATTATTTTAGTCAGGTTACTTGAATATATAACCAATGAACAAGTAACTTGACTAAAATATTGTTTAAATAGAGTTTTGATCCTGGAAGACGAAAGGTCACAAGGTGTGACCTTTCGTCTTCCAGGATGATAACTCCATTTGAACATTATTTTAGTCAGGTTACTTGAATATATAACCAATGAACAAGTAACTTGACTAAAATATCGTTTAAATAGAGTTTTGATCCTGGAAGACGAAAGGTCACAAGGTGTGACCATTCGTCTTCCAGGATAATAATTCCATTTGAACATTATTTTAGTCAGGTTACTTGAATATATAACCAATGAACAAGTAACTTGACTAAAATATTGTTTAAATAGAGTTTTGATCCAGGAAGACGAAAGGTCACAAGGTGTGACCTTTCGTCTTCCAGGATGATAACTCCATTTGAACATTATTTTAGTCAGGTTACTTGAATATATAACCAATGAACAAGTAACTTGACTAAAATATTGTTTAAATAGAGTTTTGATCCTGGAAGACGAAAGGTCACAAGGTGTGACCTTTCGTCTTCCAGGATGATAACTTGATTTGAACATTATTTTAGTCAGGTTACTTGAATATATAACCAATGAACAAGTAACTTGACTAAAATATCGTTTAAATAGAGTTTTGATCCTGGAAGACGAAAGGTCACAAGGTGTGACCATTCGTCTTCCCGGATAATAATTCCATTTGAACATTATTTTAGTCAGGTTACTTGAATATATAACCAATGAACAAGTAACTTGACTAAAATATTCTTTAAATAGAGTTTTGATCCTGGAAGACGAAAGGTCACAAGGTGTGACCTTTCGTCTTCCAGGATGATAACTCGATTTGAACATTATTTTAGTCAGGTTACTTGAATATATAACCAATGAACAAGTAACTTGACTAAAATATTGTTTAAATAGAGTTTTGACCCTGGAAGACGAAAGGTCACAAGGTGTGACCTTTCGTCTTCCAGGATGATAACTCCATTTGAACATTATTTTAGTCAGGTTACTTGAATATATAACCAATGAACAAGTAACTTGACTAAAATATTGTTTAAATAGAGTTTTGATCCTGGAAGACGAAAGGTCACAAGGTGTGACCTTTCGTCTTCCAGGATGATAACTTCATTTGAACATTATTTTAGTCAGGTTACTTGAATATATAACCAATGAACAAGTAACTTGACTAAAATATCGTTTAAATAGAGTTTTGATCCTGGAAGACGAAAGGTCACAAGGTGTGACCATTCGTCTTCCAGGATAATAATTCCATTTGAACATTATTTTAGTCAGGTTACTTGAATATATAACCAATGAACAAGTAACTTGACTAAAATATCGTTTAAATAGAGTTTTGATCCAGGAAGACGAAAGGTCACAAGGTGTGACCTTTCGTCTTCCAGGATGATAACTCCATTTGAACATTATTTTAGTCAGGTTACTTGAATATATAACCAATGAACAAGTAACTTGACTAAAATATTGTTTAAATAGAGTTTTGATCCAGGAAGACGAAAGGTCACAAGGTGTGACCTTTCGTCTTCCAGGATGATAACTCCATTTGAACATTATTTTAGTCAGGTTACTTGAATATATAACCAATGGACAAGTAACTTGACAAAAATATTGTTTAAATAGAGTTTTGATCCTGGAAGACGAAAGGTCACAAGGTGTGACCTTTCGTCTTCCAGGATGATAACTCCATTTGAACATTATTTTAGTCAGGTCACTTGAATATATAACCAATGAACAAGTAACTTGACTAAAATATTGTTTAAATAGAGTTTTGATCCAGGAAGACGAAAGGTCACAAGGTGTGACCTTTCGTCTTCCAGGATGATAACTCCATTTGAACATTATTTTAGTCAGGTTACTTGAATATATAACCAATGAACAAGTAACTTGACTAAAATATTGTTTAAATAGAGTTTTGATCCAGGAAGACGAAAGGTCACAAGGTGTGACCTTTCGTCTTCCAGGATGATAACTCCATTTGAACATTATTTTTGTCAAGTTACTTGAATATATAACCCATGAACAAGTAACTTGACTAAAATATTGTTTAAGTAAAGTTTGGATCCTGGAAGACGAAAGGTCACAAGGTGTGACCTTTCGTCTTCCAGGATGATAACTCGATTTGAACATTATTTTAGTCAGATTACTTGAATATATAACCAATGAACAAGTAACTTGACTAAAATATTGTTTAAATAGAGTTTTGATCCTTGAAGATGAAAGGTAACAAGGTGTGACCTTTCGTCTTCCAGGATGATAACTCCATTTGAACATTATTTTAGTCAGGTTACTTGAATATATAACCAATGAACAAGTAACTTGACTAAAATATTGTTTAAATAGAGTTTTGATCCTGGAAGACGAAAGGTCACAAGGTGTGACCTTTCGTCTTCCAGGATGATAACTCCATTTGAACATTATTTTAGTCAGGTTACTTGAATATATAACCAATGAACAAGTAACTTGACTAAAATATCGTTTAAATAGAGTTTTGATCCTGGAAGACGAAAGGTCACAAGGTGTGACCATTCGTCTTCCAGGATAATAATTCCATTTGAACATTATTTTAGTCAGGTTACTTGAATATATAACCAATGAACAAGTAACTTGACTAAAATATTGTTTAAATAGAGTTTTGATCCAGGAAGACGAAAGGTCACAAGGTGTGACCTTTCGTCTTCCAGGATGATAACTCCATTTGAACATTATTTTAGTCAGGTTACTTGAATATATAACCAATGAACAAGTAACTTGACTAAAATATTGTTTAAATAGAGTTTTGATCCTGGAAGACGAAAGGTCACAAGGTGTGACCTTTCGTCTTCCAGGATGATAACTTGATTTGAACATTATTTTAGTCAGGTTACTTGAATATATAACCAATGAACAAGTAACTTGACTAAAATATCGTTTAAATAGAGTTTTGATCCTGGAAGACGAAAGGTCACAAGGTGTGACCATTCGTCTTCCCGGATAATAATTCCATTTGAACATTATTTTAGTCAGGTTACTTGAATATATAACCAATGAACAAGTAACTTGACTAAAATATTGTTTAAATAGAGTTTTGATCCAGGAAGACGAAAGGTCACAAGGTGTGACCTTTCGTCTTCCAGGATGATAACTCCATTTGAACATTATTTTAGTCAGGTTACTTGAATATATAACCAATGAACAAGTAACTTGACTAAAATATTGTTTAAGTAAAGTTTGGATCCTGGAAGACGAAAGGTCACAAGGTGTGACCTTTCGTCTTCCAGGATGATAACTCGATTTGAACATTATTTTAGTCAGATTACTTGAATATATAACCAATGAACAAGTAACTTGACTAAAATATTGTTTAAATAGAGTTTTGATCCTTGAAGACGAAAGGTAACAAGGTGTGACCTTTCGTCTTCCAGGATGATAACTCCATTTGAACATTATTTTAGTCAGGTTACTTGAATATATAACCAATGAACAAGTAACTTGACTAAAATATTGTTTAAATAGAGTTTTGATCCTGGAAGACGAAAGGTCACAAGGTGTGACCTTTCGTCTTCCAGGATGATAACTCCATTTGAACATTATTTTAGTCAGGTTACTTGAATATATAACCAATGAACAAGTAACTTGACTAAAATATCGTTTAAATAGAGTTTTGATCCTGGAAGACGAAAGGTCACAAGGTGTGACCATTCGTCTTCCAGGATAATAATTCCATTTGAACATTATTTTAGTCAGGTTACTTGAATATATAACCAATGAACAAGTAACTTGACTAAAATATTGTTTAAATAGAGTTTTGATCCAGGAAGACGAAAGGTCACAAGGTGTGACCTTTCGTCTTCCAGGATGATAACTCCATTTGAACATTATTTTAGTCAGGTTACTTGAATATATAACCAATGAACAAGTAACTTGACTAAAATATTGTTTAAATAGAGTTTTGATCCTGGAAGACGAAAGGTCACAAGGTGTGACCTTTCGTCTTCCAGGATGATAACTTGATTTGAACATTATTTTAGTCAGGTTACTTGAATATATAACCAATGAACAAGTAACTTGACTAAAATATCGTTTAAATAGAGTCTTGATCCTGGAAGACGAAAGGTCACAAGGTGTGACCATTCGTCTTCCCGGATAATAATTCCATTTGAACATTATTTTAGTCAGGTTACTTGAATATATAACCAATGAACAAGTAACTTGACTAAAATATTGTTTAAATAGAGTTTTGATCCAGGAAGACGAAAGGTCACAAGGTGTGACCTTTCGTCTTCCAGGATGATAACTCCATTTGAACATTATTTTAGTCAGGTTACTTGAATATATAACCAATGAACAAGTAACTTGACTAAAATATTGTTTAAATAGAGTTTTGATCCTGGAAGACGAAAGGTCACAAGGTGTGACCTTTCGTCTTCCAGGATGATAACTCGATTTGAACATTATTTTAGTCAGGTTACTTGAATATATAACCAATGAACAAGTAACTTGACTAAAATATTGTTTAAATAGAGTTTTGACCCTGGAAGACGAAAGGTCACAAGGTGTGACCTTTCGTCTTCCAGGATGATAACTCCATTTGAACGTTATTTTAGTCAGGTTACTTGAATATATAACCAATGAACAAGTAACTTGACTAAAATATTGTTTAAATAGAGTTTTGATCCTGGAAGACGAAAGGTCACAAGGTGTGACCTTTCGTCTTCCAGGATGATAACTCCATTTGAACATTATTTTAGTCAGGTTACTTGAATATATAACCAATGAACAAGTAACTTGACTAAAATATCGTTTAAATAGAGTTTTGATCCTGGAAGACGAAAGGTCACAAGGTGTGACCATTCGTCTTCCAGGATAATAATTCCATTTGAACATTATTTTAGTCAGGTTACTTGAATATATAACCAATGAACAAGTAACTTGACTAAAATATTGTTTAAATAGAGTTTTGATCCAGGAAGACGAAAGGTCACAAGGTGTGACCTTTCGTCTTCCAGGATGATAACTCCATTTGAACATTATTTTAGTCAGGTTACTTGAATATATAACCAATGAACAAGTAACTTGACTAAAATATTGTTTAAATAGAGTTTTGATCCAGGAAGACGAAAGGTCACAAGGTGTGACCTTTCGTCTTCCAGGATGATAACTCCATTTGAACATTATTTTAGTCAGGTTACTTGAATATATAACCAATGGACAAGTAACTTGACAAAAATATTGTTTAAATAGAGTTTTGATCCTGGAAGACGAAAGGTCACAAGGTGTGACCTTTCGTCTTCCAGGATGATAACTCCATTTGAACATTATTTTAGTCAGGTTACTTGAATATATAACCAATGAACAAGTAACTTGACTAAAATATTGTTTAAATAGAGTTTTGATCCAGGAAGACGAAAGGTCACAAGGTGTGACCTTTCGTCTTCCAGGATGATAACTCCATTTGAACATTATTTTAGTCAGGTTACTTGAATATATAACCAATGAACAAGTAACTTGACTAAAATATTGTTTAAATAGAGTTTTGATCCAGGAAGACGAAAGGTCACAAGGTGTGACCTTTCGTCTTCCAGGATGATAACTCCATTTGAACATTATTTTAGTCAGGTTACTTGAATATATAACCAATGAACAAGTAACTTGACTAAAATATTGTTTAAATAGAGTTTTGATCCTGGAAGACGAAAGGTCACAAGGTGTGACCTTTCGTCTTCCAGGATGATAACTCCATTTGAACGTTATTTTAGTCAGGTTACTTGAATATATAACCAATGAACAAGTAACTTGACTAAAATATTGTTTAAATAGAGTTTTGATCCTGGAAGACGAAAGGTCACAAGGTGTGACCTTTCGTCTTCCAGGATGATAACTCCATTTGAACATTATTTTAGTCAGGTTACTTGAATATATAACCAATGAACAAGTAACTTGACTAAAATATCGTTTAAATAGAGTTTTGATCCTGGAAGACGAAAGGTCACAAGGTGTGACCATTCGTCTTCCAGGATAATAATTCCATTTGAACATTATTTTAGTCAGGTTACTTGAATATATAACCAATGAACAAGTAACTTGACTAAAATATTGTTTAAATAGAGTTTTGATCCAGGAAGACGAAAGGTCACAAGGTGTGACCTTTCGTCTTCCAGGATGATAACTCCATTTGAACATTATTTTAGTCAGGTTACTTGAATATATAACCAATGAACAAGTAACTTGACTAAAATATTGTTTAAATAGAGTTTTGATCCAGGAAGACGAAAGGTCACAAGGTGTGACCTTTCGTCTTCCAGGATGATAACTCCATTTGAACATTATTTTAGTCAGGTTACTTGAATATATAACCAATGGACAAGTAACTTGACAAAAATATTGTTTAAATAGAGTTTTGATCCTGGAAGACGAAAGGTCACAAGGTGTGACCTTTCGTCTTCCAGGATGATAACTCCATTTGAACATTATTTTAGTCAGGTTACTTGAATATATAACCAATGAACAAGTAACTTGACTAAAATATTGTTTAAATAGAGTTTTGATCCAGGAAGACGAAAGGTCACAAGGTGTGACCTTTCGTCTTCCAGGATGATAACTCCATTTGAACATTATTTTAGTCAGGTTACTTGAATATATAACCAATGAACAAGTAACTTGACTAAAATATTGTTTAAATAGAGTTTTGATCCAGGAAGACGAAAGGTCACAAGGTGTGACCTTTCGTCTTCCAGGATGATAACTCCATTTGAACATTATTTTAGTCAGGTTACTTGAATATATAACCAATGAACAAGTAACTTGACTAAAATATTGTTTAAATAGAGTTTTGATCCTGGAAGACGAAAGGTCACAAGGTGTGACCTTTCGTCTTCCAGGATGATAACTTGATTTGAACATTATTTTAGTCAGGTTACTTGAATATATAACCAATGAACAAGTAACTTGACTAAAATATCGTTTAAATAGAGTTTTGAACCTGGAAGACGAAAGGTCACAAGGTGTGACCATTCGTCTTCCCGGATAATAATTCCATTTGAACATTATTTTAGTCAGGTTACTTGAATATATAACCAATGAACAAGTAACTTGACTAAAATATTGTTTAAATAGAGTTTTGATCCAGGAAGACGAAAGGTCACAAGGTGTGACCTTTCGTCTTCCAGGATGATAACTCCATTTGAACATTATTTTAGTCAGGTTACTTGAATATATAACCAATGAACAAGTAACTTGACTAAAATATTGTTTAAATAGAGTTTTGATCCTGGAAGACGAAAGGTCACAAGGTGTGACCTTTCGTCTTCCAGGATGATAACTCGATTTGAACATTATTTTAGTCAGGTTACTTGAATATATAACCAATGAACAAGTAACTTGACTAAAATATTGTTTAAATAGAGTTTTGACCCTGGAAGACGAAAGGTCACAAGGTGTGACCTTTCGTCTTCCAGGATGATAACTCCATTTGAACATTATTTTAGTCAGGTTACTTGAATATATAACCAATGAACAAGTAACTTGACTAAAATATTGTTTAAATAGAGTTTTGATCCTGGAAGACGAAAGGTCACAAGGTGTGACCTTTCGTCTTCCAGGATGATAACTCCATTTGAACATTATTTTAGTCAGGTTACTTGAATATATAACCAATGAACAAGTAACTTGACTAAAATATCGTTTAAATAGAGTTTTGATCCTGGAAGACGAAAGGTCACAAGGTGTGACCATTCGTCTTCCAGGATAATAATTCCATTTGAACATTATTTTAGTCAGGTTACTTGAATATATAACCAATGAACAAGTAACTTGACTAAAATATTGTTTAAATAGAGTTTTGATCCAGGAAGACGAAAGGTCACAAGGTGTGACCTTTCGTCTTCCAGGATGATAACTCCATTTGAACATTATTTTAGTCAGGTTACTTGAATATATAACCAATGAACAAGTAACTTGACTAAAATATTGTTTAAATAGAGTTTTGATCCAGGAAGACGAAAGGTCACAAGGTGTGACCTTTCGTCTTCCAGGATGATAACTCCATTTGAACATTATTTTAGTCAGGTTACTTGAATATATAACCAATGGACAAGTAACTTGACAAAAATATTGTTTAAATAGAGTTTTGATCCTGGAAGACGAAAGGTCACAAGGTGTGACCTTTCGTCTTCCAGGATGATAACTCCATTTGAACATTATTTTAGTCAGGTTACTTGAATATATAACCAATGAACAAGTAACTTGACTAAAATATTGTTTAAATAGAGTTTTGATCCAGGAAGACGAAAGGTCACAAGGTGTGACCTTTCGTCTTCCAGGATGATAACTCCATTTGAACATTATTTTAGTCAGGTTACTTGAATATATAACCAATGAACAAGTAACTTGACTAAAATATTGTTTAAATAGAGTTTTGATCCAGGAAGACGAAAGGTCACAAGGTGTGACCTTTCGTCTTCCAGGATGATAACTCCATTTGAACATTATTTTAGTCAGGTTACTTGAATATATAACCAATGAACAAGTAACTTGACTAAAATATTGTTTAAATAGAGTTTTGATCCTGGAAGACGAAAGGTCACAAGGTGTGACCTTTCGTCTTCCAGGATGATAACTCCATTTGAACATTATTTTTGTCAGGTTACTTGAATATATAACCAATGAACAAGTAACTTGACTAAAATATTGTTTAAATAGAGTTTTGATCCTGGAAGACGAAAGGTCACAAGGTGTGACCTTTCGTCTTCCAGGATGATAACTCCATTTGAACATTATTTTAGTCAGGTTACTTGAATATATAACCAATGAACAAGTAACTTGACTAAAATATCGTTTAAATAGAGTTTTGATCCTGGAAGACGAAAGGTCACAAGGTGTGACCATTCGTCTTCCAGGATGATAATTCCATTTGAACATTATTTTAGTCAGGTTACTTGAATATATAACCAATGAACAAGTAACTTGACTAAAATATTGTTTAAATAGAGTTTTGATCCAGGAAGACGAAAGGTCACAAGGTGTGACCTTTCGTCTTCCAGGATGATAACTCCATTTGAACATTATTTTAGTCAGGTTACTTGAATATATAACCAATGAACAAGTAACTTGACTAAAATATTGTTTAAATAGAGTTTTGATCCAGGAAGACGAAAGGTCACAAGGTGTGACCTTTCGTCTTCCAGGATGATAACTCCATTTGAACATTATTTTAGTCAGGTTACTTGAATATATAACCAATGGACAAGTAACTTGACAAAAATATTGTTTAAATAGAGTTTTGATCCTGGAAGACGAAAGGTCACAAGGTGTGACCTTTCGTCTTCCAGGATGATAACTCCATTTGAACATTATTTTAGTCAGGTTACTTGAATATATAACCAATGAACAAGTAACTTGACTAAAATATTGTTTAAATAGAGTTTTGATCCAGGAAGACGAAAGGTCACAAGGTGTGACCTTTCGTCTTCCAGGATGATAACTCCATTTGAACATTATTTTAGTCAGGTTACTTGAATATATAACCAATGAACAAGTAACTTGACTAAAATATTGTTTAAATAGAGTTTTGATCCAGGAAGACGAAAGGTCACAAGGTGTGACCTTTCGTCTTCCAGGATGATAACTCCATTTGAACATTATTTTAGTCAGGTTACTTGAATATATAACCAATGAACAAGTAACTTGACTAAAATATTGTTTAAATAGAGTTTTGATCCTGGAAGACGAAAGGTCACAAGGTGTGACCTTTCGTCTTCCAGGATGATAACTCCATTTGAACGTTATTTTAGTCAGGTTACTTGAATATATAACCAATGAACAAGTAACTTGACTAAAATATTGTTTAAATAGAGTTTTGATCCTGGAAGACGAAAGGTCACAAGGTGTGACCTTTCGTCTTCCAGGATGATAACTCCATTTGAACATTATTTTAGTCAGGTTACTTGAATATATAACCAATGAACAAGTAACTTGACTAAAATATCGTTTAAATAGAGTTTTGATCCTGGAAGACGAAAGGTCACAAGGTGTGACCATTCGTCTTCCAGGATAATAATTCCATTTGAACATTATTTTAGTCAGGTTACTTGAATATATAACCAATGAACAAGTAACTTGACTAAAATATTGTTTAAATAGAGTTTTGATCCAGGAAGACGAAAGGTCACAAGGTGTGACCTTTCGTCTTCCAGGATGATAACTCCATTTGAACATTATTTTAGTCAGGTTACTTGAATATATAACCAATGAACAAGTAACTTGACTAAAATATTGTTTAAATAGAGTTTTGATCCAGGAAGACGAAAGGTCACAAGGTGTGACCTTTCGTCTTCCAGGATGATAACTCCATTTGAACATTATTTTAGTCAGGTTACTTGAATATATAACCAATGGACAAGTAACTTGACAAAAATATTGTTTAAATAGAGTTTTGATCCTGGAAGACGAAAGGTCACAAGGTGTGACCTTTCGTCTTCCAGGATGATAACTCCATTTGAACATTATTTTAGTCAGGTTACTTGAATATATAACCAATGAACAAGTAACTTGACTAAAATATTGTTTAAATAGAGTTTTGATCCAGGAAGACGAAAGGTCACAAGGTGTGACCTTTCGTCTTCCAGGATGATAACTCCATTTGAACATTATTTTAGTCAGGTTACTTGAATATATAACCAATGAACAAGTAACTTGACTAAAATATTGTTTAAATAGAGTTTTGATCCAGGAAGACGAAAGGTCACAAGGTGTGACCTTTCGTCTTCCAGGATGATAACTCCATTTGAACATTATTTTAGTCAGGTTACTTGAATATATAACCAATGAACAAGTAACTTGACTAAAATATTGTTTAAATAGAGTTTTGATCCTGGAAGACGAAAGGTCACAAGGTGTGACCTTTCGTCTTCCAGGATGATAACTTGATTTGAACATTATTTTAGTCAGGTTACTTGAATATATAACCAATGAACAAGTAACTTGACTAAAATATCGTTTAAATAGAGTTTTGAACCTGGAAGACGAAAGGTCACAAGGTGTGACCATTCGTCTTCCCGGATAATAATTCCATTTGAACATTATTTTAGTCAGGTTACTTGAATATATAACCAATGAACAAGTAACTTGACTAAAATATTGTTTAAATAGAGTTTTGATCCAGGAAGACGAAAGGTCACAAGGTGTGACCTTTCGTCTTCCAGGATGATAACTCCATTTGAACATTATTTTAGTCAGGTTACTTGAATATATAACCAATGAACAAGTAACTTGACTAAAATATTGTTTAAATAGAGTTTTGATCCTGGAAGACGAAAGGTCACAAGGTGTGACCTTTCGTCTTCCAGGATGATAACTCGATTTGAACATTATTTTAGTCAGGTTACTTGAATATATAACCAATGAACAAGTAACTTGACTAAAATATTGTTTAAATAGAGTTTTGACCCTGGAAGACGAAAGGTCACAAGGTGTGACCTTTCGTCTTCCAGGATGATAACTCCATTTGAACATTATTTTAGTCAGGTTACTTGAATATATAACCAATGAACAAGTAACTTGACTAAAATATTGTTTAAATAGAGTTTTGATCCTGGAAGACGAAAGGTCACAAGGTGTGACCTTTCGTCTTCCAGGATGATAACTCCATTTGAACATTATTTTAGTCAGGTTACTTGAATATATAACCAATGAACAAGTAACTTGACTAAAATATCGTTTAAATAGAGTTTTGATCCTGGAAGACGAAAGGTCACAAGGTGTGACCATTCGTCTTCCAGGATAATAATTCCATTTGAACATTATTTTAGTCAGGTTACTTGAATATATAACCAATGAACAAGTAACTTGACTAAAATATTGTTTAAATAGAGTTTTGATCCAGGAAGACGAAAGGTCACAAGGTGTGACCTTTCGTCTTCCAGGATGATAACTCCATTTGAACATTATTTTAGTCAGGTTACTTGAATATATAACCAATGAACAAGTAACTTGACTAAAATATTGTTTAAATAGAGTTTTGATCCAGGAAGACGAAAGGTCACAAGGTGTGACCTTTCGTCTTCCAGGATGATAACTCCATTTGAACATTATTTTAGTCAGGTTACTTGAATATATAACCAATGGACAAGTAACTTGACAAAAATATTGTTTAAATAGAGTTTTGATCCTGGAAGACGAAAGGTCACAAGGTGTGACCTTTCGTCTTCCAGGATGATAACTCCATTTGAACATTATTTTAGTCAGGTTACTTGAATATATAACCAATGAACAAGTAACTTGACTAAAATATTGTTTAAATAGAGTTTTGATCCAGGAAGACGAAAGGTCACAAGGTGTGACCTTTCGTCTTCCAGGATGATAACTCCATTTGAACATTATTTTAGTCAGGTTACTTGAATATATAACCAATGAACAAGTAACTTGACTAAAATATTGTTTAAATAGAGTTTTGATCCAGGAAGACGAAAGGTCACAAGGTGTGACCTTTCGTCTTCCAGGATGATAACTCCATTTGAACATTATTTTAGTCAGGTTACTTGAATATATAACCAATGAACAAGTAACTTGACTAAAATATTGTTTAAATAGAGTTTTGATCCTGGAAGACGAAAGGTCACAAGGTGTGACCTTTCGTCTTCCAGGATGATAACTCCATTTGAACATTATTTTAGTCAGGTTACTTGAATATATAACCAATGAACAAGTAACTTGACTAAAATATTGTTTAAATAGAGTTTTGATCCAGGAAGACGAAAGGTCACAAGGTGTGACCTTTCGTCTTCCAGGATGATAACTCCATTTGAACATTATTTTAGTCAGGTTACTTGAATATATAACCAATGAACAAGTAACTTGACTAAAATATTGTTTAAATAGAGTTTTGATCCAGGAAGACGAAAGGTCACAAGGTGTGACCTTTCGTCTTCCAGGATGATAACTCCATTTGAACATTATTTTAGTCAGGTTACTTGAATATATAACCAATGGACAAGTAACTTGACAAAAATATTGTTTAAATAGAGTTTTGATCCTGGAAGACGAAAGGTCACAAGGTGTGACCTTTCGTCTTCCAGGATGATAACTCCATTTGAACATTATTTTAGTCAGGTTACTTGAATATATAACCAATGAACAAGTAACTTGACTAAAATATTGTTTAAATAGAGTTTTGATCCAGGAAGACGAAAGGTCACAAGGTGTGACCTTTCGTCTTCCAGGATGATAACTCCATTTGAACATTATTTTAGTCAGGTTACTTGAATATATAACCAATGAACAAGTAACTTGACTAAAATATTGTTTAAATAGAGTTTTGATCCAGGAAGACGAAAGGTCACAAGGTGTGACCTTTCGTCTTCCAGGATGATAACTCCATTTGAACATTATTTTAGTCAGGTTACTTGAATATATAACCAATGAACAAGTAACTTGACTAAAATATTGTTTAAATAGAGTTTTGATCCTGGAAGACGAAAGGTCACAAGGTGTGACCTTTCGTCTTCCAGGATGATAACTCCATTTGAACATTATTTTAGTCAGGTTACTTGAATATATAACCAATGAACAAGTAACTTGACTAAAATATTGTTTAAATAGAGTTTTGATCCAGGAAGACGAAAGGTCACAAGGTGTGACCTTTCGTCTTCCAGGATGATAACTCCATTTGAACATTATTTTAGTCAGGTTACTTGAATATATAACCAATGAACAAGTAACTTGACTAAAATATTGTTTAAATAGAGTTTTGATCCAGGAAGACGAAAGGTCACAAGGTGTGACCTTTCGTCTTCCAGGATGATAACTCCATTTGAACATTATTTTAGTCAGGTTACTTGAATATATAACCAATGGACAAGTAACTTGACAAAAATATTGTTTAAATAGAGTTTTGATCCTGGAAGACGAAAGGTCACAAGGTGTGACCTTTCGTCTTCCAGGATGATAACTCCATTTGAACATTATTTTAGTCAGGTTACTTGAATATATAACCAATGAACAAGTAACTTGACTAAAATATTGTTTAAATAGAGTTTTGATCCTGGAAGACGAAAGGTCACAAGGTGTGACCTTTCGTCTTCCAGGATGATAACTTGATTTGAACATTATTTTAGTCAGGTTACTTGAATATATAACCAATGAACAAGTAACTTGACTAAAATATCGTTTAAATAGAGTTTTGATCCTGGAAGACGAAAGGTCACAAGGTGTGACCATTCGTCTTCCCGGATAATAATTCCATTTGAACATTATTTTAGTCAGGTTACTTTAATATATAACCAATGAACAAGTAACTTGACTAAAATATCGTTTAAATAGAGTTTTGATCCTGGAAGACGAAAGGTCACAAGGTTTGACCATTCGTCTTCCCGGATAATAATTCCATTTGAACATTATTTTAGTCAGGTTACTTGAATATATAACCAATGAACAAGTAACTTGACTAAAATATTGTTTAAATAGAGTTTTGATCCAGGAAGACAAAAGGTCACAAGGTGTGACCTTTCGTCTTCCAGGATGATAACTCGATTTGAACATTATTTTAGTCAGGTTACTTGAATATATAACCAATGAACAAGTAACTTGACTAAAATATTGTTTAAATAGAGTTTTGATCCTGGAAGACGAAAGGTCACAAGGTGTGACCTTTCGTCTTCCAGGATGATAACTCAATTTGAACATTATTTTAGTCAGGTTACTTGAATATATAACCAATGAACAAGTAACTTGACTAAAATATTGTTTAAATAGAGTTTTGATCCTGGAAGACGAAAGGTCACAAGGTGTGACCTTTCGTCTTCCAGGATGATAACTCGATTTGAACATTATTTTAGTCAGGTTACTTGAATATATAACCAATGAACAAGTAACTTGACTAAAATATTGTTTAAATAGAGTTTTGACCCTGGAAGACGAAAGGTCACAAGGTGTGACCTTTCGTCTTCCAGGATGATAACTCGATTTGAACATTATTTTAGTCAGGTTACTTG
Organism: Medicago sativa; assembly: GCF_051527215.1. Classification (NCBI taxonomy): domain Eukaryota; kingdom Viridiplantae; phylum Streptophyta; class Magnoliopsida; order Fabales; family Fabaceae; genus Medicago; species Medicago sativa. The sequence goes on from NC_140751.1 coordinate 39,942,845, forward strand.
AATATATAACCAATGAACAAGTAACTTGACTAAAATATTGTTTAAATAGAGTTTTGATCCAGGAAGACGAAAGGTCACAAGGTGTGACCTTTCGTCTTCCAGGATGATAACTCGATTTGAACATTATTTTAGTCAGATTACTTGAATATATAACCAATGAACAAGTAACTTGACTAAAATATTGTTTAAATAGAGTTTTGATCCTTGAAGACGAAAGGTAACAAGGTGTGACCTTTCGTCTTCCAGGATGATAACTCCATTTGAACATTATTTTAGTCAGGTTACTTGAATATATAACCAATGAACAAGTAACTTGACTAAAATATTGTTTAAATAGAGTTTTGATCCTGGAAGACGAAAGGTCACAAGGTGTGACCTTTCGTCTTCCAGGATGATAACTCAATTTGAACATTATTTTAGTCAGGTTACTTGAATATATAACCAATGAACAAGTAACTTGACTAAAATATTGTTTAAATAGAGTTTTGATCCTGGAAGACGAAAGGTCACAAGGTGTGACCTTTCGTCTTCCAGGATGATAACTCGATTTGAACATTATTTTAGTCAGGTTACTTGAATATATAACCAATGAACAAGTAACTTGACTAAAATATTGTTTAAATAGAGTTTTGACCCTGGAAGACGAAAGGTCACAAGGTGTGACCTTTCGTCTTCCAGGATGATAACTCGATTTGAACATTATTTTAGTCAGGTTACTTGAATATATAACCAATGAACAAGTAACTTGACTAAAATATTGTTTAAATAGAGTTTTGATCCAGGAAGACGAAAGGTCACAAGGTGTGACCTTTCGTCTTCCAGGATGATAACTCGATTTGAACATTATTTTAGTCAGATTACTTGAATATATAACCAATGAACAAGTAACTTGACTAAAATATTGTTTAAATAGAGTTTTGATCCTTGAAGACGAAAGGTAACAAGGTGTGACCTTTCGTCTTCCAGGATGATAACTCCATTTGAACATTATTTTAGTCAGGTTACTTGAATATATAACCAATGAACAAGTAACTTGACTAAAATATTGTTTAAATAGAGTTTTGATCCTGGAAGACGAAAGGTCACAAGGTGTGACCGTTCGTCTTCCAGGATGATAACTCCATTTGAACATTATTTTAGTCAGGTTACTTGAATATATAACCAATGAACAAGTAACTTGACTAAAATATCGTTTAAATAGAGTTTTGATCCTGGAAGACGAAAGGTCACAAGGTGTGACCATTCGTCTTCCAGGATAATAATTCCATTTGAACATTATTTTAGTCAGGTTACTTGAATATATAACCAATGAACAAGTAACTTGACTAAAATATTGTTTAAATAGAGTTTTGATCCAGGAAGACGAAAGGTCACAAGGTGTGACCTTTCATCTTCCACGATGATAACTCCATTTGAACATTATTTTAGTCAGGTTACTTGAATATATAACCAATGAACAAGTAACTTGACTAAAATATTGTTTAAATAGAGTTTTGATCCTGGAAGACGAAAGGTCACAAGGTGTGACCTTTCGTCTTCCAGGATGATAACTTGATTTGAACATTATTTTAGTCAGGTTACTTGAATATATAACCAATGAACAAGTAACTTGACTAAAATATCGTTTAAATAGAGTTTTGATCCTGGAAGACGAAAGGTCACAAGGTGTGACCATTCGTCTTCCCGGATAATAATTCCATTTGAACATTATTTTAGTCAGGTTACTTGAATATATAACCAATGAACAAGTAACTTGACTAAAATATTGTTTAAATAGAGTTTTGATCCAGGAAGACGAAAGGTCACAAGGTGTGACCTTTCGTCTTCCAGGATGATAACTCCATTTGAACATTATTTTAGTCAGGTTACTTGAATATATAACCAATGAACAAGTAACTTGACTAAAATATTGTTTAAATAGAGTTTTGATCCAGGAAGACGAAAGGTCACAAGGTGTGACCTTTCGTCTTCCAGGATGATAACTCCATTTGAACATTATTTTAGTCAGGTTACTTGAATATATAACCAATGAACAAGTAACTTGACTAAAATATTGTTTAAATAGAGTTTTGATCCTGGAAGACGAAAGGTCACAAGGTGTGACCTTTCGTCTTCCAGGATGATAACTCCATTTGAACATTATTTTTGTCAAGTTACTTGAATATATAACCAATGAACAAGTAACTTGACTAAAATATTGTTTAAATAAAGTTTGGATCCTGGAAGACGAAAGGTCACAAGGTGTGACCTTTCGTCTTCCAGGATGATAACTCGATTTGAACATTATTTTAGTCAGATTACTTGAATATATAACCAATGAACAAGTAACTTGACTAAAATATTGTTTAAATAGAGTTTTGATCCTTGAAGACGAAAGGTAACAAGGTGTGACCTTTCGTCTTCCAGGATGATAACTCCATTTGAACATTATTTTAGTCAGGTTACTTGAATATATAACCAATGAACAAGTAACTTAACTAAAATATTGTTTAAATAGAGTTTTGATCCTGGAAGACGAAAGGTCACAAGGTGTGACCTTTCGTCTTCCAGGATGATAACTCCATTTGAACATTATTTTAGTCAGGTTACTTGAATATATAACCAATGAACAAGTAACTTGACTAAAATATTGTTTAAATAGAGTTTTGATCCTGGAAGACGAAAGGTCACAAGGTGTGACCTTTCGTCTTCCAGGATGATAACTTGATTTGAACATTATTTTAGTCAGGTTACTTGAATATATAACCAATGAACAAGTAACTTGACTAAAATATCGTTTAAATAGAGTTTTGATCCTGGAAGACGAAAGGTCACAAGGTGTGACCATTCGTCTTCCCGGATAATAATTCCATTTGAACATTATTTTAGTCAGGTTACTTTAATATATAACCAATGAACAAGTAACTTGACTAAAATATCGTTTAAATAGAGTTTTGATCCTGGAAGACGAAAGGTCACAAGGTGTGACCATTCGTCTTCCCGGATAATAATTCCATTTGAACATTATTTTAGTCAGGTTACTTGAATATATAACCAATGAACAAGTAACTTGACTAAAATATTGTTTAAATAGAGTTTTGATCCAGGAAGACAAAAGGTCACAAGGTGTGACCTTTCGTCTTCCAGGATGATAACTCGATTTGAACATTATTTTAGTCAGGTTACTTGAATATATAACCAATGAACAAGTAACTTGACTAAAATATTGTTTAAATAGAGTTTTGATCCTGGAAGACGAAAGGTCACAAGGTGTGACCTTTCGTCTTCCAGGATGATAACTCAATTTGAACATTATTTTAGTCAGGTTACTTGAATATATAACCAATGAACAAGTAACTTGACTAAAATATTGTTTAAATAGAGTTTTGATCCTGGAAGACGAAAGGTCACAAGGTGTGACCTTTCGTCTTCCAGGATGATAACTCGATTTGAACATTATTTTAGTCAGGTTACTTGAATATATAACCAATGAACAAGTAACTTGACTAAAATATTGTTTAAATAGAGTTTTGACCCTGGAAGACGAAAGTTCACAAGGTGTGACCTTTCGTCTTCCAGGATGATAACTCGATTTGAACATTATTTTAGTCAGGTTACTTGAATATATAACCAATGAACAAGTAACTTGACTAAAATATTGTTTAAATAGAGTTTTCATCCAGGAAGACGAAAGGTCACAAGGTGTGACCTTTCGTCTTCCAGGATGATAACTCGATTTGAACATTATTTTAGTCAGATTACTTGAATATATAACCAATGAACAAGTAACTTGACTAAAATATTGTTTAAATAGAGTTTTGATCCTTGAAGACGAAAGGTAACAAGGTGTGACCTTTCGTCTTCCAGGATGATAACTCCATTTGAACATTATTTTAGTCAGGTTACTTGAATATATAACCAATGAACAAGTAACTTGACTAAAATATTGTTTAAATAGAGTTTTGATCCTGGAAGACGAAAGGTCACAAGGTGTGACCGTTCGTCTTCCAGGATGATAACTCCATTTGAACATTATTTTAGTCAGGTTACTTGAATATATAACCAATGAACAAGTAACTTGACTAAAATATCGTTTAAATAGAGTTTTGATCCTGGAAGACGAAAGGTCACAAGGTGTGACCATTCGTCTTCCCGGATAATAATTCCATTTGAACATTATTTTAGTCAGGTTACTTGAATATATAACCAATGAACAAGTAACTTGACTAAAATATTGTTTAAATAGAGTTTTGATCCAGGAAGACGAAAGGTCACAAGGTGTGACCTTTCGTCTTCCAGGATGATAACTCGATTTGAACATTATTTTAGTCAGGTTACTTGAATATATAACCAATGAACAAGTAACTTGACTAAAATATTGTTTAAATAGAGTTTTGATCCTGGAAGACGAAAGGTCACAAGGTGTGACCTTTCGTCTTCCAGGATGATAACTCGATTTGAACATTATTTTAGTCAGGTTACTTGAATATATAACCAATGAACAAGTAACTTGACTAAAATATTGTTTAAATAGAGTTTTGATCCTGGAAGACGAAAGGTCACAAGGTGTGACCTTTCGTCTTCCAGGATGATAACTCAATTTGAACATTATTTTAGTCAGGTTACTTGAATATATAACCAATGAACAAGTAACTTGACTAAAATATTGTTTAAATAGAGTTTTGATCCTGGAAGACGAAAGGTCACAAGGTGTGACCTTTCGTCTTCCAGGATGATAACTCGATTTGAACATTATTTTAGTCAGGTTACATGAATATATAACCAATGAACAAGTAACTTGACTAAAATATTGTTTAAATAGAGTTTTGACCTGGAAGACGAAAGGTCACAAGGTGTGACCTTTCGTCTTCCAGGATGATAACTCCATTTGAACATTATTTTAGTCATGTTACTTGAATATATAACCAATGGACAAGTAACTTGACAAAAATATTGTTTAAATAGAGTTTTGATCCTGGAAGACGAAAGGTCACAAGCTGTGACCTTTCGTCTTCCAGGATGATAACTCCATTTGAACATTATTTTAGTCAGGTTACTTGAATATATAACCAATGAACAAGTAACTTGACTAAAATATTGTTTAAATAGAGTTTTGATCCAGGAAGACGAAAGGTCACAAGGTGTGACCTTTCGTCTTCCAGGATGATAACTCCATTTGAACATTATTTTAGTCAGGATACTTGAATATATAACCAATGAACAAGTAACTTGACTAAAATATTGTTTAAATAGAGTTTTGATCCAGGAAGACGAAAGGTCACAAGGTGTGACCTTTCGTCTTCCAGGATGATAACTCGATTTGAACATTATTTTAGTCAGGTTACTTGAATATATAACCAATGAACAAGTAACTTGACTAAAATATTGTTTAAATAGAGTTTTGATCCTGGAAGACGAAAGGTCACAAGGTGTGACCTTTCGTCTTCCAGGATGATAACTCGATTTGAACATTATTTTAGTCAGGTTACTTGAATATATAACCAATGAACAAGTAACTTGACTAAAATATTGTTTAAATAGAGTTTTGATCCTGGAAGACGAAAGGTCACAAGGTGTGACCTTTCGTCTTCCAGGATGATAACTCAATTTGAACATTATTTTAGTCAGGTTACTTGAATATATAACCAATGAACAAGTAACTTGACTAAAATATTGTTTAAATAGAGTTTTGATCCTGGAAGACGAAAGGTCACAAGGTGTGACCTTTCGTCTTCCAGGATGATAACTCGATTTGAACATTATTTTAGTCAGGTTACTTGAATATATAACCAATGAACAAGTAACTTGACTAAAATATTGTTTAAATAGAGTTTTGACCTGGAAGACGAAAGGTCACAAGGTGTGACCTTTCGTCTTCCAGGATGCTAACTCCATTTGAACATTATTTTAGTCATGTTACTTGAATATATAACCAATGGACAAGTAACTTGACAAAAATATTGTTTAAATAGAGTTTTGATCCTGGAAGACGAAAGGTCACAAGCTGTGACCTTTCGTCTTCCAGGATGATAACTCCATTTGAACATTATTTTAGTCAGGTTACTTGAATATATAACCAATGAACAAGTAACTTGACTAAAATATTGTTTAAATAGAGTTTTGATCCAGGAAGACGAAAGGTCACAAGGTGTGACCTTTCGTCTTCCAGGATGATAACTCCATTTGAACATTATTTTAGTCAGGTTACTTGAATATATAACCAATGAACAAGTAACTTGACTAAAATATTGTTTAAATAGAGTTTTGATCCAGGAAGACGAAAGGTCACAAGGTGTGACCTTTCGTCTTCCAGGATGATAACTCCATTTGAACATTATTTTAGTCAGGTTACTTGAATATATAACCAATGAACAAGTAACTTGACTAAAATATTGTTTAAATAGAGTTTTGATCCTGGAAGCCGAAAGGTCACAAGGTGTGACCTTTCGTCTTCCAGGATGATAACTCCATTTGAACATTATTTTTGTCAAGTTACTTGAATATATAACCAATGAACAAGTAACTTGACTAAAATATTGTTTAAGTAAAGTTTGGATCCTGGAAGACGAAAGGTCACAAGGTGTGACCTTTCGTCTTCCAAGATGATAACTCGATTTGAACATTATTTTAGTCAGATTACTTGAATATATAACCAATGAACAAGTAACTTGACTAAAATATTGTTTAAATAGAGTTTTGATCCTTGAAGACGAAAGGTAACAAGGTGTGACCTTTCGTCTTCCAGGATGATAACTCCATTTGAACATTATTTTAGTCAGGTTACTTGAATATATAACCAATGAACAAGTAACTTGACTAAAATATTGTTTAAATAGAGTTTTGATCCTGGAAGACGAAAGGTCACAAGGTGTGACCTTTCGTCTTCCAGGATGATAACTCCATTTGAACATTATTTTAGTCAGGTTACTTGAATATATAACCAATGAACAAGTAACTTGACTAAAATATCGTTTAAATAGAGTTTTGATCCTGGAAGACGAAAGGTCACAAGGTGTGACCATTCGTCTTCCAGGATAATAATTCCATTTGAACATTATTTTAGTCAGGTTACTTGAATATATAACCAATGAACAAGTAACTTGACTAAAATATTGTTTAAATAGAGTTTTGATCCAGGAAGACGAAAGGTCACAAGGTGTGACCTTTCGTCTTCCAGGATGATAACTCCATTTGAACATTATTTTAGTCAGGTTACTTGAATATATAACCAATGAACAAGTAACTTGACTAAAATATTGTTTAAATAGAGTTTTGATCCTGGAAGACGAAAGGTCACAAGGTGTGACCTTTCGTCTTCCAGGATGATAACTTGATTTGAACATTATTTTAGTCAAGTTACTTGAATATATAACCAATGAACAAGTAACTTGACTAAAATATCGTTTAAATAGAGTTTTGATCCTGGAAGACGAAAGGTCACAAGGTGTGACCATTCGTCTTCCCGGATAATAATTCCATTTGAACATTATTTTAGTCAGGTTACTTGAATATATAACCAATGAACAAGTAACTTGACTAAAATATTGTTTAAATAGAGTTTTGATCCAGGAAGACGAAAGGTCACAAGGTGTGACCTTTCGTCTTCCAGGATGATAACTCCATTTGAACATTATTTTAGTCAGGTTACTTGAATATATAACCAATGAACAAGTAACTTGACTAAAATATTGTTTAAATAGAGTTTTGATCCTGGAAGACGAAAGGTCACAAGGTGTGACCTTTCGTCTTCCAGGATGATAACTCGATTTGAACATTATTTTAGTCAGGTTACTTGAATATATAACCAATGAACAAGTAACTTGACTAAAATATTGTTTAAATAGAGTTTTGACCCTGGAAGACGAAAGGTCACAAGGTGTGACCTTTCGTCTTCCAGGATGATAACTCCATTTGAACATTATTTTAGTCAGGTTACTTGAATATATAACCAATGAACAAGTAACTTGACTAAAATATTGTTTAAATAGAGTTTTGATCCTGGAAGACGAAAGGTCACAAGGTGTGACCTTTCGTCTTCCAGGATGATAACTCCATTTGAACATTATTTTAGTCAGGTTACTTGAATATATAACCAATGAACAAGTAACTTGACTAAAATATCGTTTAAATAGAGTTTTGATCCTGGAAGACGAAAGGTCACAAGGTGTGACCATTCGTCTTCCAGGATAATAATTCCATTTGAACATTATTTTAGTCAGGTTACTTGAATATATAACCAATGAACAAGTAACTTGACTAAAATATTGTTTAAATAGAGTTTTGATCCAGGAAGACGAAAGGTCACAAGGTGTGACCTTTCGTCTTCCAGGATGATAACTCCATTTGAACATTATTTTAGTCAGGTTACTTGAATATATAACCAATGAACAAGTAACTTGACTAAAATATTGTTTAAATAGAGTTTTGATCCAGGAAGACGAAAGGTCACAAGGTGTGACCTTTCGTCTTCCAGGATGATAACTCCATTTGAACATTATTTTAGTCAGGTTACTTGAATATATAACCAATGGACAAGTAACTTGACAAAAATATTGTTTAAATAGAGTTTTGATCCTGGAAGACGAAAGGTCACAAGGTGTGACCTTTCGTCTTCCAGGATGATAACTCCATTTGAACATTATTTTAGTCAGGTTACTTGAATATATAACCAATGAACAAGTAACTTGACTAAAATATTGTTTAAATAGAGTTTTGATCCAGGAAGACGAAAGGTCACAAGGTGTGACCTTTCGTCTTCCAGGATGATAACTCCATTTGAACATTATTTTAGTCAGGTTACTTGAATATATAACCAATGAACAAGTAACTTGACTAAAATATTGTTTAAATAGAGTTTTGATCCAGGAAGACGAAAGGTCACAAGGTGTGACCTTTCGTCTTCCAGGATGATAACTCCATTTGAACATTATTTTAGTCAGGTTACTTGAATATATAACCAATGAACAAGTAACTTGACTAAAATATTGTTTAAATCGAGTTTTGATCCTGGAAGACGAAAGGTCACAAGGTGTGACCTTTCGTCTTCCAGGATGATAACTCGATTTGAACATTATTTTAGTCAGGTTACTTGAATATATAACCAATGAACAAGTAACTTGACTAAAATATTGTTTAAATAGAGTTTTGACCCTGGAAGACGAAAGGTCACAAGGTGTGACCTTTCGTCTTCCAGGATGATAACTCCATTTGAACATTATTTTAGTCAGGTTACTTGAATATATAACCAATGAACAAGTAACTTGACTAAAATATTGTTTAAATAGAGTTTTGATCCTGGAAGACGAAAGGTCACAAGGTGTGACCTTTCGTCTTCCAGGATGATAACTCCATTTGAACATTATTTTAGTCAGGTTACTTGAATATATAACCAATGAACAAGTAACTTGACTAAAATATCGTTTAAATAGAGTTTTGATCCTGGAAGACGAAAGGTCACAAGGTGTGACCATTCGTCTTCCAGGATAATAATTCCATTTGAACATTATTTTAGTCAGGTTACTTGAATATATAACCAATGAACAAGTAACTTGACTAAAATATTGTTTAAATAGAGTTTTGATCCAGGAAGACGAAAGGTCACAAGGTGTGACCTTTCGACTTCCAGGATGATAACTCCATTTGAACATTATTTTAGTCAGGTTACTTGAATATATAACCAATGAACAAGTAACTTGACTAAAATATTGTTTAAATAGAGTTTTGATCCAGGAAGACGAAAGGTCACAAGGTGTGACCTTTCGTCTTCCAGGATGATAACTCCATTTGAACATTATTTTAGTCAGGTTACTTGAATATATAACCAATGGACAAGTAACTTGACAAAAATATTGTTTAAATAGAGTTTTGATCCTGGAAGACGAAAGGTCACAAGGTGTGACCTTTCGTCTTCCAGGATGATAACTCCATTTGAACATTATTTTAGTCAGGTTACTTGAATATATAACCAATGAACAAGTAACTTGACTAAAATATTGTTTAAATAGAGTTTTGATCCAGGAAGACGAAAGGTCACAAGGTGTGACCTTTCGTCTTCCAGGATGATAACTCCATTTGAACATTATTTTAGTCAGGTTACTTGAATATATAACCAATGAACAAGTAACTTGACTAAAATATTGTTTAAATAGAGTTTTGATCCAGGAAGACGAAAGGTCACAAGGTGTGACCTTTCGTCTTCCAGGATGATAACTCCATTTGAACATTATTTTAGTCAGGTTACTTGAATATATAACCAATGAACAAGTAACTTGACTAAAATATTGTTTAAATAGAGTTTTGATCCTGGAAGACGAAAGGTCACAAGGTGTGACCTTTCGTCTTCCAGGATGATAACTTGATTTGAACATTATTTTAGTCAGGTTACTTGAATATATAACCAATGAACAAGTAACTTGACTAAAATATCGTTTAAATAGAGTTTTGATCCTGGAAGACGAAAGGTCACAAGGTGTGACCATTCGTCTTCCCGGATAATAATTCCATTTGAACATTATTTTAGTCAGGTTACTTGAATATATAACCAATGAACAAGTAACTTGACTAAAATATTGTTTAAATAGAGTTTTGATCCAGGAAGACGAAAGGTCACAAGGCGTGACCTTTCGTCTTCCAGGATGATAACTCCATTTGAACATTATTTTAGTCAGGTTACTTGAATATATAACCAATGAACAAGTAACTTGACTAAAATATTGTTTAAATAGAGTTTTGATCCTGGAAGACGATAGGTCACAAGGTGTGACCTTTCGTCTTCCAGGATGATAACTCGATTTGAACATTATTTTAGTCAGGTTACTTGAATATATAACCAATGAACAAGTAACTTGACTAAAATATTGTTTAAATAGAGTTTTGACCCTGGAAGACGAAAGGTAACAAGGTGTGACCTTTCGTCTTCCAGGATGATAACTCCATTTGAACATTATTTTAGTCAGGTTACTTGAATATATAACCAATGAACAAGTAACTTGACTAAAATATTGTTTAAATAGAGTTTTGATCCTGGAAGACGAAAGGTCACAAGGTGTGACCTTTCGTCTTCCAGGATGATAACTCCATTTGAACATTATTTTAGTCAGGTTACTTGAATATATAACCAATGAACAAGTAACTTGACTAAAATATCGTTTAAATAGAGTTTTGATCCTGGAAGACGAAAGGTCACAAGGTGTGACCATTCGTCTTCCAGGATAATAATTCCATTTGAACATTATTTTAGTCAGGTTACTTGAATATATAACCAATGAACAAGTAACTTGACTAAAATATTGTTTAAATAGAGTTTTGATCCAGGAAGACGAAAGGTCACAAGGTGTGACCTTTCGTCTTCCAGGATGATAACTCCATTTGAACATTATTTTAGTCAGGTTACTTGAATATATAACCAATGAACAAGTAACTTGACTAAAATATTGTTTAAATAGAGTTTTGATCCAGGAAGACGAAAGGTCACAAGGTGTGACCTTTCGTCTTCCAGGATGATAACTCCATTTGAACATTATTTTAGTCAGGTTACTTGAATATATAACCAATGGACAAGTAACTTGACAAAAATATTGTTTAAATAGAGTTTTGATCCTGGAAGACGAAAGGTCACAAGGTGTGACCTTTCGTCTTCCAGGATGATAACTCCATTTGAACATTATTTTAGTCAGGTTACTTGAATATATAACCAATGAACAAGTAACTTGACTAAAATATTGTTTAAATAGAGTTTTGATCCAGGAACACGAAAGGTCACAAGGTGTGACCTTTCGTCTTCCAGGATGATAACTCCATTTGAACATTATTTTAGTCAGGTTACTTGAATATATAACCAATGAACAAGTAACTTGACTAAAATATTGTTTAAATAGAGTTTTGATCCAGGAAGACGAAAGGTCACAAGGTGTGACCTATCGTCTTCCAGGATGATAACTCCATTTGAACATTATTTTAGTCAGGTTACTTGAATATATAACCAATGAACAAGTAACTTGACTAAAATATTGTTTAAATAGAGTTTTGATCCTGGAAGACGAAAGGTCACAAGGTGTGACCTTTCGTCTTCCAGGATGATAACTCCATTTGAACATTATTTTTGTCAAGTTACTTGAATATATAACCAATGAACAAGTAACTTGACTAAAATATTGTTTAAATAAAGTTTGGATCCTGGAAGACGAAAGGTCACAAGGTGTGACCTTTCGTCTTCCAGGATGATAACTCGATTTGAACATTATTTTAGTCAGATTACTTGAATATATAACCAATGAACAAGTAACTTGACTAAAATATTGTTTAAATAGAGTTTTGATCCTTGAAGACGAAAGGTAACAAGGTGTGACCTTTCGTCTTCCAGGATGATAACTCCATTTGAACATTATTTTAGTCAGGTTACTTGAATATATAACCAATGAACAAGTAACTTGACTAAAATATTGTTTAAATAGAGTTTTGATCCTGGAAGACGAAAGGTCACAAGGTGTGACCTTTCGTCTTCCAGGATGATAACTCCATTTGAACATTATTTTAGTCAGGTTACTTGAATATATAACCAATGAACAAGTAACTTGACTAAAATATTGTTTAAATAGAGTTTTGATCCTGGAAGACGAAAGGTCACAAGGTGTGACCTTTCGACTTCCAGGATGATAACTCCATTTGAACATTATTTTAGTCAGGTTACTTGAATATATAACCAATGAACAAGTAACTTGACTAAAATATTGTTTAAATAGAGTTTTGATCCAGGAAGACGAAAGGTCACAAGGTGTGACCTTTCGTCTTCCAGGATGATAACTCCATTTGAACATTATTTTAGTCAGGTTACTTGAATATATAACCAATGGACAAGTAACTTGACAAAAATATTGTTTAAATAGAGTTTTGATCCTGGAAGACGAAAGGTCACAAGGTGTGACCTTTCGTCTTCCAGGATGATAACTCCATTTGAACATTATTTTAGTCAGGTTACTTGAATATATAACCAATGAACAAGTAACTTGACTAAAATATTGTTTAAATAGAGTTTTGATCCAGGAAGACGAAAGGTCACAAGGTGTGACCTTTCGTCTTCCAGGATGATAACTCCATTTGAACATTATTTTAGTCAGGTTACTTGAATATATAACCAATGAACAAGTAACTTGACTAAAATATTGTTTAAATAGAGTTTTGATCCAGGAAGACGAAAGGTCACAAGGTGTGACCTTTCGTCTTCCAGGATGATAACTCCATTTGAACATTATTTTAGTCAGGTTACTTGAATATATAACCAATGAACAAGTAACTTGACTAAAATATTGTTTAAATAGAGTTTTGATCCTGGAAGACGAAAGGTCACAAGGTGTGACCTTTCGTCTTCCAGGATGATAACTTGATTTGAACATTATTTTAGTCAGGTTACTTGAATATATAACCAATGAACAAGTAACTTGACTAAAATATCGTTTAAATAGAGTTTTGATCCTGGAAGACGAAAGGTCACAAGGTGTGACCATTCGTCTTCCCGGATAATAATTCCATTTGAACATTATTTTAGTCAGGTTACTTGAATATATAACCAATGAACAAGTAACTTGACTAAAATATTGTTTAAATAGAGTTTTGATCCTGGAAGACGATAGGTCACAAGGTGTGACCTTTCGTCTTCCAGGATGATAACTCGATTTGAACATTATTTTAGTCAGGTTACTTGAATATATAACCAATGAACAAGTAACTTGACTAAAATATTGTTTAAATAGAGTTTTGACCCTGGAAGACGAAAGGTCACAAGGTGTGACCTTTCGTCTTCCAGGATGATAACTCCATTTGAACATTATTTTAGTCAGGTTACTTGAATATATAACCAATGAACAAGTAACTTGACTAAAATATTGTTTAAATAGAGTTTTGATCCTGGAAGACGAAAGGTCACAAGGTGTGACCTTTCGTCTTCCAGGATGATAACTCCATTTGAACATTATTTTAGTCAGGTTACTTGAATATATAACCAATGAACAAGTAACTTGACTAAAATATCGTTTAAATAGAGTTTTGATCCTGGAAGACGAAAGGTCACAAGGTGTGACCATTCGTCTTCCAGGATAATAATTCCATTTGAACATTATTTTAGTCAGGTTACTTGAATATATAACCAATGAACAAGTAACTTGACTAAAATATTGTTTAAATAGAGTTTTGATCCAGGAAGACGAAAGGTCACAAGGTGTGACCTTTCGTCTTCCAGGATGATAACTCCATTTGAACATTATTTTAGTCAGGTTACTTGAATATATAACCAATGAACAAGTAACTTGACTAAAATATTGTTTAAATAGAGTTTTGATCCAGGAAGACGAAAGGTCACAAGGTGTGACCTTTCGTCTTCCAGGATGATAACTCCATTTGAACATTATTTTAGTCAGGTTACTTGAATATATAACCAATGGACAAGTAACTTGACAAAAATATTGTTTAAATAGAGTTTTGATCCTGGAAGACGAAAGGTCACAAGGTGTGACCTTTCGTCTTCCAGGATGATAACTCCATTTGAACATTATTTTAGTCAGGTTACTTGAATATATAACCAATGAACAAGTAACTTGACTAAAATATTGTTTAAATAGAGTTTTGATCCAGGAACACGAAAGGTCACAAGGTGTGACCTTTCGTCTTCCAGGATGATAACTCCATTTGAACATTATTTTAGTCAGGTTACTTGAATATATAACCAATGAACAAGTAACTTGACTAAAATATTGTTTAAATAGAGTTTTGATCCAGGAAGACGAAAGGTCACAAGGTGTGACCTATCGTCTTCCAGGATGATAACTCCATTTGAACATTATTTTAGTCAGGTTACTTGAATATATAACCAATGAACAAGTAACTTGACTAAAATATTGTTTAAATAGAGTTTTGATCCTGGAAGACGAAAGGTCACAAGGTGTGACCTTTCGTCTTCCAGGATGATAACTCCATTTGAACATTATTTTTGTCAAGTTACTTGAATATATAACCAATGAACAAGTAACTTGACTAAAATATTGTTTAAATAAAGTTTGGATCCTGGAAGACGAAAGGTCACAAGGTGTGACCTTTCGTCTTCCAGGATGATAACTCGATTTGAACATTATTTTAGTCAGATTACTTGAATATATAACCAATGAACAAGTAACTTGACTAAAATATTGTTTAAATAGAGTTTTGATCCTTGAAGACGAAAGGTAACAAGGTGTGACCTTTCGTCTTCCAGGATGATAACTCCATTTGAACATTATTTTAGTCAGGTTACTTGAATATATAACCAATGAACAAGTAACTTGACTAAAATATTGTTTAAATAGAGTTTTGATCCTGGAAGACGAAAGGTCACAAGGTGTGACCTTTCGTCTTCCAGGATGATAACTCCATTTGAACATTATTTTAGTCAGGTTACTTGAATATATAACCAATGAACAAGTAACTTGACTAAAATATTGTTTAAATAGAGTTTTGATCCTGGAAGACGAAAGGTCACAAGGTGTGACCTTTCGTCTTCCAGGATGATAACTTGATTTGAACATTATTTTAGTCAGGTTACTTGAATATATAACCAATGAACAAGTAACTTGACTAAAATATCGTTTAAATAGAGTTTTGATCCTGGAAGACGAAAGGTCACAAGGTGTGACCATTCGTCTTCCCGGATAATAATTCCATTTGAACATTATTTTAGTCAGGTTACTTGAATATATAACCAATGAACAAGTAACTTGACTAAAATATTGTTTAAATAGAGTTTTGATCCAGGAAGACGAAAGGTCACAAGGTGTGACCTTTCGTCTTCCAGGATGATAACTCCATTTGAACATTATTTTAGTCAGGTTACTTGAATATATAACCAATGAACAAGTAACTTGACTAAAATATTGTTTAAATAGAGTTTTGATCCTGGAAGACGAAAGGTCACAAGGTGTGACCTTTCGTCTTCCAGGATGATAACTCGATTTGAACATTATTTTAGTCAGGTTACTTGAATATATAACCAATGAACAAGTAACTTGACTAAAATATTGTTTAAATAGAGTATTGACCCTGGAAGACGAAAGGTCACAAGGTGTGACCTTTCGTCTTCCAGGATGATAACTCCATTTGAACATTATTTTAGTCAGGTTACTTGAATATATAACCAATGAACAAGTAACTTGACTAAAATATTGTTTAAATAGAGTTTTGATCCTGGAAGACGAAAGGTCACAAGGTGTGACCTTTCGTCTTCCAGGATGATAACTCCATTTGAACATTATTTTAGTCAGGTTACTTGAATATATAACCAATGAACAAGTAACTTGACTAAAATATCGTTTAAATAGAGTTTTGATCCTGGAAGACGAAAGGTCACAAGGTGTGACCATTCGTCTTCCAGGATAATAATTCCATTTGAACATTATTTTAGTCAGGTTACTTGAATATATAACCAATGAACAAGTAACTTGACTAAAATATTGTTTAAATAGAGTTTTGATCCAGGAAGACGAAAGGTCACAAGGTGTGACCATTCGTCTTCCAGGATAATAATTCCATTTGAACATTATTTTAGTCAGGTTACTTGAATATATAACCAATGAACAAGTAACTTGACTAAAATATTGTTTAAATAGAGTTTTGATCCAGGAAGACGAAAGGTCACAAGGTGTGACCTTTCGTCTTCCAGGATGATAACTCCATTTGAACATTATTTTAGTCAGGTTACTTGAATATATAACCAATGAACAAGTAACTTGACTAAAATATTGTTTAAATAGAGTTTTGATCCAGGAAGACGAAAGGTCACAAGGTGTGACCTTTCGTCTTCCAGGATGATAACTCCATTTGAACATTATTTTAGTCAGGTTACTTGAATATATAACCAATGGACAAGTAACTTGACAAAAATATTGTTTAAATAGAGTTTTGATCCTGGAAGACGAAAGGTCACAAGGTGTGACCTTTCGTCTTCCAGGATGATAACTCCATTTGAACATTATTTTAGTCAGGTTACTTGAATATATAACCAATGAACAAGTAACTTGACTAAAATATTGTTTAAATAGAGTTTTGATCCAGGAACACGAAAGGTCACAAGGTGTGACCTTTCGTCTTCCAGGATGATAACTCCATTTGAACATTATTTTAGTCAGGTTACTTGAATATATAACCAATGAACAAGTAACTTGACTAAAATATTGTTTAAATAGAGTTTTGATCCAGGAAGACGAAAGGTCACAAGGTGTGACCTATCGTCTTCCAGGATGATAACTCCATTTGAACATTATTTTAGTCAGGTTACTTGAATATATAACCAATGAACAAGTAACTTGACTAAAATATTGTTTAAATAGAGTTTTGATCCTGGAAGACGAAAGGTCACAAGGTGTGACCTTTCGTCTTCCAGGATGATAACTCCATTTGAACATTATTTTTGTCAAGTTACTTGAATATATAACCAATGAACAAGTAACTTGACTAAAATATTGTTTAAATAAAGTTTGGATCCTGGAAGACGAAAGGTCACAAGGTGTGACCTTTCGTCTTCCAGGATGATAACTCGATTTGAACATTATTTTAGTCAGATTACTTGAATATATAACCAATGAACAAGTAACTTGACTAAAATATTGTTTAAATAGAGTTTTGATCCTTGAAGACGAAAGGTAACAAGGTGTGACCTTTCGTCTTCCAGGATGATAACTCCATTTGAACATTATTTTAGTCAGGTTACTTGAATATATAACCAATGAACAAGTAACTTGACTAAAATATTGTTTAAATAGAGTTTTGATCCTGGAAGACGAAAGGTCACAAGGTGTGACCTTTCGTCTTCCAGGATGATAACTCCATTTGAACATTATTTTAGTCAGGTTACTTGAATATATAACCAATGAACAAGTAACTTGACTAAAATATTGTTTAAATAGAGTTTTGATCCTGGAAGACGAAAGGTCACAAGGTGTGACCTTTCGTGTTCCAGGATGATAACTTGATTTGAACATTATTTTAGTCAGGTTACTTGAATATATAACCAATGAACAAGTAACTTGACTAAAATATCGTTTAAATAGAGTTTTGATCCTGGAAGACGAAAGGTCACAAGGTGTGACCATTCGTCTTCCCGGATAATAATTCCATTTGAACATTATTTTAGTCAGGTTACTTGAATATATAACCAATGAACAAGTAACTTGACTAAAATATTGTTTAAATAGAGTTTTGATCCAGGAAGACGAAAGGTCACAAGGTGTGACCTTTCGTCTTCCAGGATGATAACTCCATTTGAACATTATTTTAGTCAGGTTACTTGAATATATAACCAATGAACAAGTAACTTGACTAAAATATTGTTTAAATAGAGTTTTGATCCTGGAAGACGAAAGGTCACAAGGTGTGACCTTTCGTCTTCCAGGATGATAACTCGATTTGAACATTATTTTAGTCAGGTTACTTGAATATATAACCAATGAACAAGTAACTTGACTAAAATATTGTTTAAATAGAGTTTTGACCCTGGAAGACGAAAGGTCACAAGGTGTGACCTTTCGTCTTCCAGGATGATAACTCCATTTGAACATTATTTTAGTCAGGTTACTTGAATATATAACCAATGAACAAGTAACTTGACTAAAATATTGTTTAAATAGAGTTTTGATCCTGGAAGACGAAAGGTCACAAGGTGTGACCTTTCGTCTTCCAGGATGATAACTCCATTTGAACATTATTTTAGTCAGGTTACTTGAATATATAACCAATGAACAAGTAACTTGACTAAAATATCGTTTAAATAGAGTTTTGATCCTGGAAGACGAAAGGTCACAAGGTGTGACCATTCGTCTTCCAGGATAATAATTCCATTTGAACATTATTTTAGTCAGGTTACTTGAATATATAACCAATGAACAAGTAACTTGACTAAAATATTGTTTAAATAGAGTTTTGATCCAGGAAGACGAAAGGTCACAAGGTGTGACCTTTCGTCTTCCAGGATGATAACTCCATTTGAACATTATTTTAGTCAGGTTACTTGAATATATAACCAATGAACAAGTAACTTGACTAAAATATTGTTTAAATAGAGTTTTGATCCAGGAAGACGAAAGGTCACAAGGTGTGACCTTTCGTCTTCCAGGATGATAACTCCATTTGAACATTATTTTAGTCAGGTTACTTGAATATATAACCAATGAACAAGTAACTTGACTAAAATATTGTTTAAATAGAGTTTTGATCCTTGAAGACGAAAGGTAACAAGGTGTGACCTTTCGTCTTCCAGGATGATAACTCCATTTGAACATTATTTTAGTCAGGTTACTTGAATATATAACCAATGAACAAGTAACTTGACTAAAATATTGTTTAAATAGAGTTTTGATCCTGGAAGACGAAAGGTCACAAGGTGTGACCTTTCGTCTTCCAGGATGATAACTCCATTTGAACATTATTTTAGTCAGGTTACTTGAATATATAACCAATGAACAAGTAACTTGACTAAAATATCGTTTAAATAGAGTTTTGATCCAGGAAGACGAAAGGTCACAAGGTGTGACCATTCGTCTTCCAGGATAATAATTCCATTTGAACATTATTTTAGTCAGGTTACTTGAATATATAACCAATGAACAAGTAACTTGACTAAAATATTGTTTAAATAGAGTTTTGATCCAGGAAGACGAAAGGTCACAAGGTGTGACCTTTCGTCTTCCAGGATGATAACTCCATTTGAACATTATTTTAGTCAGGTTACTTGAATATATAACCAATGAACAAGTAACTTGACTAAAATATTGTTTAAATAGAGTTTTGATCCTGGAAGACGAAAGGTCACAAGTTGTGACCTTTCGTCTTCCAGGATGATAACTTGATTTGAACATTATTTTAGTCAGGTTACTTGAATATATAACCAATGAACAAGTAACTTGACTAAAATATCGTTTAAATAGAGTTTTGATCCTGGAAGACGAAAGGTCACAAGGTGTGACCATTCGTCTTCCCGGATAATAATTCCATTTGAACATTATTTTAGTCAGGTTACTTGAATATATAACCAATGAACAAGTAACTTGACTAAAATATTGTTTAAATAGAGTTTTGATCCAGGAAGACAAAAGGTCACAAGGTGTGACCTTTCGTCTTCCAGGATGATAACTCGATTTGAACATTATTTTAGTCAGGTTACTTGAATATATAACCAATGAACAAGTAACTTGACTAAAATATTGTTTAAATAGAGTTTTGATCCTGGAAGACGAAAGGTCACAAGGTGTGACCTTTCGTCTTCCAGGATGATAACTCGATTTGAACATTATTTTAGTCAGGTTACTTGAATATATAACCAATGAACAAGTAACTTGACTAAAATATTGTTTAAATAGAGTTTTGATCCTGGAAGACGAAAGGTCACAAGGTGTGACCTTTCGTCTTCCAGGATGATAACTCAATTTGAACATTATTTTAGTCAGGTTACTTGAATATATAACCAATGAACAAGTAACTTGACTAAAATATTGTTTAAATAGAGTTTTGATCCTGGAAGACGAAAGGTCACAAGGTGTGACCTTTCGTCTTCCAGGATGATAACTCGATTTGAACATTATTTTAGTCAGGTTACTTGAATATATAACCAATGAACAAGTAACTTGACTAAAATATTGTTTAAATAGAGTTTTGACCCTGGAAGACGAAAGGTCACAAGGTGTGACCTTTCGTCTTCCAGGATGATAACTCGATTTGAACATTATTTTAGTCAGGTTACTTGAATATATAACCAATGAACAAGTAACTTGACTAAAATATTGTTTAAATAGAGTTTTGATCCTGGAAGACGAAAGGTCACAAGGTGTGACCTTTCGTCTTCCAGGATGATAACTCGATTTGAACATTATTTTAGTCAGGTTACTTGAATATATAACCAATGAACAAGTAACTTGACTAAAATATTGTTTAAATAGAGTTTTGATCCTGGAAGACGAAAGGTCACAAGGTGTGACCTTTCGTCTTCCAGGATGATAACTCAATTTGAACATTATTTTAGTCAGGTTACTTGAATATATAACCAATGAACAAGTAACTTGACTAAAATATTGTTTAAATAGAGTTTTGATCCTGGAAGACGAAAGGTCACAAGGTGTGACCTTTCGTCTTCCAGGATGATAACTCGATTTGAACATTATTTTAGTCAGGTTACTTGAATATATAACCAATGAACAAGTAACTTGACTAAAATATTGTTTAAATAGAGTTTTGACCCTGGAAGACGAAAGGTCACAAGGTGTGACCTTTCGTCTTCCAGGATGATAACTCGATTTGAACATTATTTTAGTCAGGTTACTTGAATATATAACCAATGAACAAGTAACTTGACTAAAATATTGTTTAAATAGAGTTTTGATCCAGGAAGACGAAAGGTCACAAGGTGTGACCTTTCGTCTTCCAGGATGATAACTCGATTTGAACATTATTTTAGTCAGATTACTTGAATATATAACCAATGAACAAGTAACTTGACTAAAATATTGTTTAAATAGAGTTTTGATCCAGGAAGACGAAAGGTCACAAGGTGTGACCTTTCGTCTTCCAGGATGATAACTCGATTTGAACATTATTTTAGTCAGATTACTTGAATATATAACCAATGAACAAGTAACTTGACTAAAATATTGTTTAAATAGAGTTCTGATCCTTGAAGACGAAAGGTAACAAGGTGTGACCTTTCGTCTTCCAGGATGATAACTCCATTTGAACATTATTTTAGTCAGGTTACTTGAATATATAACCAATGAACAAGTAACTTGACTAAAATATTGTTTAAATAGAGTTTTGATCCAGGAAGACGAAAGGTCACAAGGTGTGACCTTTCGTCTTCCAGGATGATAACTCCATTTGAACATTATTTTAGTCAGGTTACTTGAATATATAACCAATGAACAAGTAACTTGACTAAAATATTGTTTAAATAGAGTTTTGATCCAGGAAGACGAAAGGTCACAAGGTGTGACCTTTCGTCTTCCAGGATGATAACTCCATTTGAACATTATTTTAGTCAGGTTACTTGAATATATAACCAATGAACAAGTAACTTGACTAAAATATTGTTTAAATAGAGTTTTGATCCTGGAAGACGAAAGGTCACAAGGTGTGACCTTTCGTCTTCCAGGATGATAACTCCATTTGAACATTATTTTTGTCAAGTTACTTGAATATATAACCAATGAACAAGTAACTTGACTAAAATATTGTTTAAGTAAAGTTTGGATCCTGGAAGACGAAAGGTCACAAGGTGTGACCTTTCGTCTTCCAGGATGATAACTCGATTTGAACATTATTTTAGTCAGATTACTTGAATATATAACCAATGAACAAGTAACTTGACTAAAATATTGTTTAAATAGAGTTTTGATCCTTGAAGACGAAAGGTAACAAGGTGTGACCTTTCGTCTTCCAGGATGATAACTCCATTTGAACATTATTTTAGTCAGGTTACTTGAATATATAACCAATGAAGAAGTAACTTGACTAAAATATTGTTTAAATAGAGTTTTGATCCTGGAAGACGAAAGGTCACAAGGTGTGACCTTTCGTCTTCCAGGATGATAACTCCATTTGAACATTATTTTAGTCAGGTTACTTGAATATATAACCAATGAACAAGTAACTTGACTAAAATATCGTTTAAATAGAGTTTTGATCCTGGAAGACGAAAGGTCACAAGGTGTGACCATTCGTCTTCCAGGATAATAATTCCATTTGAACATTATTTTAGTCAGGTTACTTGAATATATAACCAATGAACAAGTAACTTGACTAAAATATTGTTTAAATAGAGTTTTGATCCAGGAAGACGAAAGGTCACAAGGTGTGACCTTTCGTCTTCCAGGATGATAACTCCATTTGAACATTATTTTAGTCAGGTTACTTGAATATATAACCAATGAACAAGTAACTTGACTAAAATATTGTTTAAATAGAGTTTTAATCCTGGAAGACGAAAGGTCACAAGGTGTGACCTTTCGTCTTCCAGGATGATAACTTGATTTGAACATTATTTTAGTCAGGTTACTTGAATATATAACCAATGAACAAGTAACTTGACTAAAATATCGTTTAAATAGAGTTTTGATCCTGGAAGACGAAAGGTCACAAGGTGTGACCATTCGTCTTCCCGGATAATAATTCCATTTGAACATTATTTTAGTCAGGTTACTTGAATATATAACCAATGAACAAGTAACTTGACTAAAATATTGTTTAAATAGAGTTTTGATCCAGGAAGACGAAAGGTCACAAGGTGTGACCTTTCGTCTTCCAGGATGATAACTCGATTTGAACATTATTTTAGTCAGGTTACTTGAATATATAACCAATGAACAAGTAACTTGACTAAAATATTGTTTAAATAGAGTTTTGATCCTGGAAGACGAAAGGTCACAAGGTGTGACCTTTCGTCTTCCAGGATGATAACTCAATTTGAACATTATTTTAGTCAGGTTACTTGAATATATAACCAATGAACAAGTAACTTGACTAAAATATTGTTTAAATAGAGTTTTGATCCTGGAAGACGAAAGGTCACAAGGTGTGACCTTTCGTCTTCCAGGATGATAACTCGATTTGAACATTATTTTAGTCAGGTTACTTGAATATATAACCAATGAACAAGTAACTTGACTAAAATATTGTTTAAATAGAGTTTTGACCCTGGAAGACGAAAGGTCACAAGGTGTGACCTTTCGTCTTCCAGGATGATAACTCGATTTGAACATTATTTTAGTCAGGTTACTTGAATATATAACCAATGAACAAGTAACTTGACTAAAATATTGTTTAAATAGAGTTTTGATCCAGGAAGACGAAAGGTCACAAGGTGTGACCTTTCGTCTTCCAGGATGATAACTCGATTTGAACATTATTTTAGTCAGATTACTTGAATATATAACCAATGAACAAGTAACTTGACTAAAATATTGTTTAAATAGAGTTTTGATCCTTGAAGACGAAAGGTAACAAGGTGTGACCTTTCGTCTTCCAGGATGATAACTCCATTTGAACATTATTTTAGTCAGGTTACTTGAATATATAACCAATGAACAAGTAACTTGACTAAAATATTGTTTAAATAGAGTTTTGATCCTGGAAGACGAAAGGTCACATGGTGTGACCTTTCGTCTTCCAGGATGATAACTCCATTTGAACATTATTTTAGTCAGGTTACTTGAATATATAACCAATGAACAAGTAACTTGACTAAAATATCGTTTAAATAGAGTTTTGATCCTGGAAGACGAAAGGTCACAAGGTGTGACCATTCGTCTTCCAGGATAATAATTCCATTTGAACATTATTTTAGTCAGGTTACTTGAATATATAACCAATGAACAAGTAACTTGACTAAAATATTGTTTAAATAGAGTTTTGATCCAGGAAGACGAAAGGTCACAAGGTGTGACCTTTCATCTTCCAGGATGATAACTCAATTTGAACATTATTTTAGTCAGGTTACTTGAATATATAACCAATGAACAAGTAACTTGACTAAAATATTGTTTAAATAGAGTTTTGATCCTGGAAGACGAAAGGTCACAAGGTGTGACCTTTCGTCTTCCAGGATGATAACTCGATTTGAACATTATTTTAGTCAGATTACTTGAATATATAACCAATGAACAAGTAACTTGACTAAAATATTGTTTAAATAGAGTTTTGATCCTTGAAGACGAAAGGTAACAAGGTGTGACCTTTCGTCTTCCAGGATGATAACTCCATTTGAACATTATTTTAGTCAGGTTACTTGAATATATAACCAATGAAGAAGTAACTTGACTAAAATATTGTTTAAATAGAGTTTTGATCCTGGAAGACGAAAGGTCACAAGGTGTGACCTTTCGTCTTCCAGGATGATAACTCCATTTGAACATTATTTTAGTCAGGTTACTTGAATATATAACCAATGAACAAGTAACTTGACTAAAATATCGTTTAAATAGAGTTTTGATCCTGGAAGACGAAAGGTCACAAGGTGTGACCATTCGTCTTCCAGGATAATAATTCCATTTGAACATTATTTTAGTCAGGTTACTTGAATATATAACCAATGAACAAGTAACTTGACTAAAATATTGTTTAAATAGAGTTTTGATCCAGGAAGACGAAAGGTCACAAGGTGTGACCTTTCGTCTTCCAGGATGATAACTCCATTTGAACATTATTTTAGTCAGGTTACTTGAATATATAACCAATGAACAAGTAACTTGACTAAAATATTGTTTAAATAGAGTTTTAATCCTGGAAGACGAAAGGTCACAAGGTGTGACCTTTCGTCTTCCAGGATGATAACTTGATTTGAACATTATTTTAGTCAGGTTACTTGAATATATAACCAATGAACAAGTAACTTGACTAAAATATCGTTTAAATAGAGTTTTGATCCTGGAAGACGAAAGGTCACAAGGTGTGACCATTCGTCTTCCCGGATAATAATTCCATTTGAACATTATTTTAGTCAGGTTACTTGAATATATAACCAATGAACAAGTAACTTGACTAAAATATTGTTTAAATAGAGTTTTGATCCAGGAAGACGAAAGGTCACAAGGTGTGACCTTTCGTCTTCCAGGATGATAACTCGATTTGAACATTATTTTAGTCAGGTTACTTGAATATATAACCAATGAACAAGTAACTTGACTAAAATATTGTTTAAATAGAGTTTTGATCCTGGAAGACGAAAGGTCACAAGGTGTGACCTTTCGTCTTCCAGGATGATAACTCAATTTGAACATTATTTTAGTCAGGTTACTTGAATATATAACCAATGAACAAGTAACTTGACTAAAATATTGTTTAAATAGAGTTTTGATCCTGGAAGACGAAAGGTCACAAGGTGTGACCTTTCGTCTTCCAGGATGATAACTCGATTTGAACATTATTTTAGTCAGGTTACTTGAATATATAACCAATGAACAAGTAACTTGACTAAAATATTGTTTAAATAGAGTTTTGACCCTGGAAGACGAAAGGTCACAAGGTGTGACCTTTCGTCTTCCAGGATGATAACTCGATTTGAACATTATTTTAGTCAGGTTACTTGAATATATAACCAATGAACAAGTAACTTGACTAAAATATTGTTTAAATAGAGTTTTGATCCAGGAAGACGAAAGGTCACAAGGTGTGACCTTTCGTCTTCCAGGATGATAACTCGATTTGAACATTATTTTAGTCAGATTACTTGAATATATAACCAATGAACAAGTAACTTGACTAAAATATTGTTTAAATAGAGTTTTGATCCTTGAAGACGAAAGGTAACAAGGTGTGACCTTTCGTCTTCCAGGATGATAACTCCATTTGAACATTATTTTAGTCAGGTTACTTGAATATATAACCAATGAACAAGTAACTTGACTAAAATATTGTTTAAATAGAGTTTTGATCCTGGAAGACGAAAGGTCACATGGTGTGACCTTTCGTCTTCCAGGATGATAACTCCATTTGAACATTATTTTAGTCAGGTTACTTGAATATATAACCAATGAACAAGTAACTTGACTAAAATATCGTTTAAATAGAGTTTTGATCCTGGAAGACGAAAGGTCACAAGGTGTGACCATTCGTCTTCCAGGATAATAATTCCATTTGAACATTATTTTAGTCAGGTTACTTGAATATATAACCAATGAACAAGTAACTTGACTAAAATATTGTTTAAATAGAGTTTTGATCCAGGAAGACGAAAGGTCACAAGGTGTGACCTTTCATCTTCCAGGATGATAACTCAATTTGAACATTATTTTAGTCAGGTTACTTGAATATATAACCAATGAACAAGTAACTTGACTAAAATATTGTTTAAATAGAGTTTTGATCCTGGAAGACGAAAGGTCACAAGGTGTGACCTTTCGTCTTCCAGGATGATAACTTGATTTGAACATTATTTTAGTCAGGTTACTTGAATATATAACCAATGAACAAGTAACTTGACTAAAATATCGTTTAAATAGAGTTTTGATCCTGGAAGACGAAAGGTCACAAGGTGTGACCATTCGTCTTCCCGGATAATAATTCCATTTGAACATTATTTTAGTCAGGTTACTTGAATATATAACCAATGAACAAGTAACTTGACTAAAATATTGTTTAAATAGAGTTTTGATCTAGGAAGACGAAAGGTCACAAGGTGTGACCTTTCGTCTTCCAGGATGATAACTCGATTTGAACATTATTTTAGTCAGGTTACTTGAATATATAACCAATGAACAAGTAACTTGACTAAAATATTGTTTAAATAGAGTTCTGATCCTTGAAGACGAAAGGTAACAAGGTGTGACCTTTCGTCTTCCAGGATGATAACTCCATTTGAACATTATTTTAGTCAGGTTACTTGAATATATAACCAATGAACAAGTAACTTGACTAAAATATTGTTTAAATAGAGTTTTGATCCAGGAAGACGAAAGGTCACAAGGTGTGACCTTTCATCTTCCAGGATGATAACTCAATTTGAACATTATTTTAGTCAGGTTACTTGAATATATAACCAATGAACAAGTAACTTGACTAAAATATTGTTTAAATAGAGTTTTGATCCTGGAAGACGAAAGGTCACAAGGTGTGACCTTTCGTCTTCCAGGATGATAACTCGATTTGAACATTATTTTAGTCAGATTACTTGAATATATAACCAATGAACAAGTAACTTGACTAAAATATTGTTTAAATAGAGTTCTGATCCTTGAAGACGAAAGGTAACAAGGTGTGACCTTTCGTCTTCCAGGATGATAACTCCATTTGAACATTATTTTAGTCAGGTTACTTGAATATATAACCAATGAACAAGTAACTTGACTAAAATATTGTTTAAATAGAGTTTTGACCCTGGAAGACGAAAGGTCACAAGGTGTGACCTTTCGTCTTCCAGGATGATAACTCGATTTGAACATTATTTTAGTCAGGTTACTTGAATATATAACCAATGAACAAGTAACTTGACTAAAATATTGTTTAAATAGAGTTTTGATCCAGGAAGACGAAAGGTCACAAGGTGTGACCTTTCGTCTTCCAGGATGATAACTCGATTTGAACATTATTTTAGTCAGATTACTTGAATATATAACCAATGAACAAGTAACTTGACTAAAATATTGTTTAAATAGAGTTTTGATCCTTGAAGACGAAAGGTAACAAGGTGTGACCTTTCGTCTTCCAGGATGATAACTCCATTTGAACATTATTTTAGTCAGGTTACTTGAATATATAACCAATGAACAAGTAACTTGACTAAAATATTGTTTAAATAGAGTTTTGATCCTGGAAGACGAAAGGTCACATGGTGTGACCTTTCGTCTTCCAGGATGATAACTCCATTTGAACATTATTTTAGTCAGGTTACTTGAATATATAACCAATGAACAAGTAACTTGACTAAAATATCGTTTAAATAGAGTTTTGATCCTGGAAGACGAAAGGTCACAAGGTGTGACCATTCGTCTTCCAGGATAATAATTCCATTTGAACATTATTTTAGTCAGGTTACTTGAATATATAACCAATGAACAAGTAACTTGACTAAAATATTGTTTAAATAGAGTTTTGATCCAGGAAGACGAAAGGTCACAAGGTGTGACCTTTCATCTTCCAGGATGATAACTCAATTTGAACATTATTTTAGTCAGGTTACTTGAATATATAACCAATGAACAAGTAACTTGACTAAAATATTGTTTAAATAGAGTTTTGATCCTGGAAGACGAAAGGTCACAAGGTGTGACCTTTCGTCTTCCAGGATGATAACTTGATTTGAACATTATTTTAGTCAGGTTACTTGAATATATAACCAATGAACAAGTAACTTGACTAAAATATCGTTTAAATAGAGTTTTGATCCTGGAAGACGAAAGGTCACAAGGTGTGACCATTCGTCTTCCCGGATAATAATTCCATTTGAACATTATTTTAGTCAGGTTACTTGAATATATAACCAATGAACAAGTAACTTGACTAAAATATTGTTTAAATAGAGTTTTGATCTAGGAAGACGAAAGGTCACAAGGTGTGACCTTTCGTCTTCCAGGATGATAACTCGATTTGAACATTATTTTAGTCAGGTTACTTGAATATATAACCAATGAACAAGTAACTTGACTAAAATATTGTTTAAATAGAGTTTTGATCCTGGAAGACGAAAGGTCACAAGGTGTGACCTTTCGTCTTCCAGGATGATAACTCGATTTGAACATTATTTTAGTCAGGTTACTTGAATATATAACCAATGAACAAGTAACTTGACTAAAATATTGTTTAAATAGAGTTTTGATCCTGGAAGACGAAAGGTCACATGGTGTGACCTTTCGTCTTCCAGGATGATAACTCCATTTGAACATTATTTTAGTCAGGTTACTTGAATATATAACCAATGAACAAGTAACTTGACTAAAATATCGTTTAAATAGAGTTTTGATCCTGGAAGACGAAAGGTCACAAGGTGTGACCATTCGTCTTCCAGGATAATAATTCCATTTGAACATTATTTTAGTCAGGTTACTTGAATATATAACCAATGAACAAGTAACTTGACTAAAATATTGTTTAAATAGAGTTTTGATCCAGGAAGACGAAAGGTCACAAGGTGTGACCTTTCATCTTCCAGGATGATAACTCAATTTGAACATTATTTTAGTCAGGTTACTTGAATATATAACCAATGAACAAGTAACTTGACTAAAATATTGTTTAAATAGAGTTTTGATCCTGGAAGACGAAAGGTCACAAGGTGTGACCTTTCGTCTTCCAGGATGATAACTTGATTTGAACATTATTTTAGTCAGGTTACTTGAATATATAACCAATGAACAAGTAACTTGACTAAAATATCGTTTAAATAGAGTTTTGATCCTGGAAGACGAAAGGTCACAAGGTGTGACCATTCGTCTTCCCGGATAATAATTCCATTTGAACATTATTTTAGTCAGGTTACTTGAATATATAACCAATGAACAAGTAACTTGACTAAAATATTGTTTAAATAGAGTTTTGATCTAGGAAGACGAAAGGTCACAAGGTGTGACCTTTCGTCTTCCAGGATGATAACTCGATTTGAACATTATTTTAGTCAGGTTACTTGAATATATAACCAATGAACAAGTAACTTGACTAAAATATTGTTTAAATAGAGTTTTGATCCTGGAAGACGAAAGGTCACAAGGTGTGACCTTTCGTCTTCCAGGATGATAACTCGATTTGAACATTATTTTAGTCAGGTTACTTGAATATATAACCAATGAACAAGTAACTTGACTAAAATATTGTTTAAATAGAGTTTTCATCCTGGAAGACGAAAGGTCACAAGGTGTGACCTTTCGTCTTCCAGGATGATAACTCAATTTGAACATTATTTTAGTCAGGTTACTTGAATATATAACCAATGAACAAGTAACTTGACTAAAATATTGTTTAAATAGAGTTTTGATCCTGGAAGACGAAAGGTCACAAGGTGTGACCTTTCGTCTTCCAGGATGATAACTCCATTTGAACATTATTTTAGTCAGGTTACTTGAATATATAACCAATGAACAAGTAACTTGACTAAAATATCGTTTAAATAGAGTTTTGATCCTGGAAGACGAAAGGTCACAAGGTGTGACCATTCGTCTTCCAGGATAATAATTCCATTTGAACATTATTTTAGTCAGGTTACTTGAATATATAACCAATGAACAAGTAACTTGACTAAAATATTGTTTAAATAGAGTTTTGATCCAGGAAGACGAAAGGTCACAAGGTGTGACCTTTCATCTTCCAGGATGATAACTCAATTTGAACATTATTTTAGTCAGGTTACTTGAATATATAACCAATGAACAAGTAACTTGACTAAAATATTGTTTAAATAGAGTTTTGATCCTGGAAGACGAAAGGTCACAAGGTGTGACCTTTCGTCTTCCAGGATGATAACTTGATTTGAACATTATTTTAGTCAGGTTACTTGAATATATAACCAATGAACAAGTAACTTGACTAAAATATCGTTTAAATAGAGTTTTGATCCTGGAAGACGAAAGGTCACAAGGTGTGACCATTCGTCTTCCCGGATAATAATTCCATTTGAACATTATTTTAGTCAGGTTACTTGAATATATAACCAATGAACAAGTAACTTGACTAAAATATTGTTTAAATAGAGTTTTGATCTAGGAAGACGAAAGGTCACAAGGTGTGACCTTTCGTCTTCCAGGATGATAACTCGATTTGAACATTATTTTAGTCAGGTTACTTGAATATATAACCAATGAACAAGTAACTTGACTAAAATATTGTTTAAATAGAGTTTTGATCCTGGAAGACGAAAGGTCACAAGGTGTGACCTTTCGTCTTCCAGGATGATAACTCGATTTGAACATTATTTTAGTCAGGTTACTTGAATATATAACCAATGAACAAGTAACTTGACTAAAATATTGTTTAAATAGAGTTTTCATCCTGGAAGACGAAAGGTCACAAGGTGTGACCTTTCGTCTTCCAGGATGATAACTCAATTTGAACATTATTTTAGTCAGGTTACTTGAATATATAACCAATGAACAAGTAACTTGACTAAAATATTGTTTAAATAGAGTTTTGATCCTGGAAGACGAAAGGTCACAAGGTGTGACCTTTCGTCTTCCAGGATGATAACTCAATTTGAACATTATTTTAGTCAGGTTACTTGAATATATAACCAATGAACAAGTAACTTGACTAAAATATTGTTTAAATAGAGTTTTGATCCTTGAAGACGAAAGGTAACAAGGTGTGACCTTTCGTCTTCCAGGATGATAACTCCATTTGAACATTATTTTAGTCAGGTTACTTGAATATATAACCAATGAACAAGTAACTTGACTAAAATATTGTTTAAATAGAGTTTTGATCCTGGAAGACGAAAGGTCACAAGGTGTGACCTTTCGTCTTCCAGGATGATAACTCCATTTGAACATTATTTTAGTCAGGTTACTTGAATATATAACCAATGAACAAGTAACTTGACTAAAATATCGTTTAAATAGAGTTTTGATCCTGGAAGACGAAAGGTCACAAGGTGTGACCATTCGTCTTCCAGGATAATAATTCCATTTGAACATTATTTTAGTCAGGTTACTTGAATATATAACCAATGAACAAGTAACTTGACTAAAATATTGTTTAAATAGAGTTTTGATCCAGGAAGACGAAAGGTCACAAGGTGTGACCTTTCATCTTCCAGGATGATAACTCAATTTGAACATTATTTTAGTCAGGTTACTTGAATATA
Source organism: Medicago sativa (assembly GCF_051527215.1). Classification (NCBI taxonomy): domain Eukaryota; kingdom Viridiplantae; phylum Streptophyta; class Magnoliopsida; order Fabales; family Fabaceae; genus Medicago; species Medicago sativa. The sequence goes on from NC_140751.1 coordinate 39,975,105, forward strand.
TAACCAATGAACAAGTAACTTGACTAAAATATTGTTTAAATAGAGTTTTGATCTAGGAAGACGAAAGGTCACAAGGTGTGACCTTTCGTCTTCCAGGATGATAACTCGATTTGAACATTATTTTAGTCAGGTTACTTGAATATATAACCAATGAACAAGTAACTTGACTAAAATATTGTTTAAATAGAGTTTTGATCCTGGAAGACGAAAGGTCACAAGGTGTGACCTTTCGTCTTCCAGGATGATAACTCGATTTGAACATTATTTTAGTCAGGTTACTTGAATATATAACCAATGAACAAGTAACTTGACTAAAATATTGTTTAAATAGAGTTTTGATCTAGGAAGACGAAAGGTCACAAGGTGTGACCTTTCGTCTTCCAGGATGATAACTCGATTTGAACATTATTTTAGTCAGGTTACTTGAATATATAACCAATGAACAAGTAACTTGACTAAAATATTGTTTAAATAGAGTTTTGATCCTGGAAGACGAAAGGTCACAAGGTGTGACCTTTCGTCTTCCAGGATGATAACTCGATTTGAACATTATTTTAGTCAGGTTACTTGAATATATAACCAATGAACAAGTAACTTGACTAAAATATTGTTTAAATAGAGTTTTCATCCTGGAAGACGAAAGGTCACAAGGTGTGACCTTTCGTCTTCCAGGATGATAACTCAATTTGAACATTATTTTAGTCAGGTTACTTGAATATATAACCAATGAACAAGTAACTTGACTAAAATATTGTTTAAATAGAGTTTTGATCCTGGAAGACGAAAGGTCACAAGGTGTGACCTTTCGTCTTCCAGGATGATAACTCCATTTGAACATTATTTTAGTCAGGTTACTTGAATATATAACCAATGAACAAGTAACTTGACTAAAATATCGTTTAAATAGAGTTTTGATCCTGGAAGACGAAAGGTCACAAGGTGTGACCATTCGTCTTCCAGGATAATAATTCCATTTGAACATTATTTTAGTCAGGTTACTTGAATATATAACCAATGAACAAGTAACTTGACTAAAATATTGTTTAAATAGAGTTTTGATCCAGGAAGACGAAAGGTCACAAGGTGTGACCTTTCATCTTCCAGGATGATAACTCAATTTGAACATTATTTTAGTCAGGTTACTTGAATATATAACCAATGAACAAGTAACTTGACTAAAATATTGTTTAAATAGAGTTTTGATCCTGGAAGACGAAAGGTCACAAGGTGTGACCTTTCGTCTTCCAGGATGATAACTTGATTTGAACATTATTTTAGTCAGGTTACTTGAATATATAACCAATGAACAAGTAACTTGACTAAAATATCGTTTAAATAGAGTTTTGATCCTGGAAGACGAAAGGTCACAAGGTGTGACCATTCGTCTTCCCGGATAATAATTCCATTTGAACATTATTTTAGTCAGGTTACTTGAATATATAACCAATGAACAAGTAACTTGACTAAAATATTGTTTAAATAGAGTTTTGATCTAGGAAGACGAAAGGTCACAAGGTGTGACCTTTCGTCTTCCAGGATGATAACTCGATTTGAACATTATTTTAGTCAGGTTACTTGAATATATAACCAATGAACAAGTAACTTGACTAAAATATTGTTTAAATAGAGTTTTGATCCTGGAAGACGAAAGGTCACAAGGTGTGACCTTTCGTCTTCCAGGATGATAACTCGATTTGAACATTATTTTAGTCAGGTTACTTGAATATATAACCAATGAACAAGTAACTTGACTAAAATATTGTTTAAATAGAGTTTTGATCTAGGAAGACGAAAGGTCACAAGGTGTGACCTTTCGTCTTCCAGGATGATAACTCGATTTGAACATTATTTTAGTCAGGTTACTTGAATATATAACCAATGAACAAGTAACTTGACTAAAATATTGTTTAAATAGAGTTTTGATCCTGGAAGACGAAAGGTCACAAGGTGTGACCTTTCGTCTTCCAGGATGATAACTCGATTTGAACATTATTTTAGTCAGGTTACTTGAATATATAACCAATGAACAAGTAACTTGACTAAAATATTGTTTAAATAGAGTTTTCATCCTGGAAGACGAAAGGTCACAAGGTGTGACCTTTCGTCTTCCAGGATGATAACTCAATTTGAACATTATTTTAGTCAGGTTACTTGAATATATAACCAATGAACAAGTAACTTGACTAAAATATTGTTTAAATAGAGTTTTGATCCTGGAAGACGAAAGGTCACAAGGTGTGACCTTTCGTCTTCCAGGATGATAACTCCATTTGAACATTATTTTAGTCAGGTTACTTGAATATATAACCAATGAACAAGTAACTTGACTAAAATATCGTTTAAATAGAGTTTTGATCCTGGAAGACGAAAGGTCACAAGGTGTGACCATTCGTCTTCCAGGATAATAATTCCATTTGAACATTATTTTAGTCAGGTTACTTGAATATATAACCAATGAACAAGTAACTTGACTAAAATATTGTTTAAATAGAGTTTTGATCCAGGAAGACGAAAGGTCACAAGGTGTGACCTTTCATCTTCCAGGATGATAACTCAATTTGAACATTATTTTAGTCAGGTTACTTGAATATATAACCAATGAACAAGTAACTTGACTAAAATATTGTTTAAATAGAGTTTTGATCCTGGAAGACGAAAGGTCACAAGGTGTGACCTTTCGTCTTCCAGGATGATAACTTGATTTGAACATTATTTTAGTCAGGTTACTTGAATATATAACCAATGAACAAGTAACTTGACTAAAATATCGTTTAAATAGAGTTTTGATCCTGGAAGACGAAAGGTCACAAGGTGTGACCATTCGTCTTCCCGGATAATAATTCCATTTGAACATTATTTTAGTCAGGTTACTTGAATATATAACCAATGAACAAGTAACTTGACTAAAATATTGTTTAAATAGAGTTTTGATCTAGGAAGACGAAAGGTCACAAGGTGTGACCTTTCGTCTTCCAGGATGATAACTCGATTTGAACATTATTTTAGTCAGGTTACTTGAATATATAACCAATGAACAAGTAACTTGACTAAAATATTGTTTAAATAGAGTTTTGATCCTGGAAGACGAAAGGTCACAAGGTGTGACCTTTCGTCTTCCAGGATGATAACTCGATTTGAACATTATTTTAGTCAGGTTACTTGAATATATAACCAATGAACAAGTAACTTGACTAAAATATTGTTTAAATAGAGTTTTCATCCTGGAAGACGAAAGGTCACAAGGTGTGACCTTTCGTCTTCCAGGATGATAACTCAATTTGAACATTATTTTAGTCAGGTTACTTGAATATATAACCAATGAACAAGTAACTTGACTAAAATATTGTTTAAATAGAGTTTTGATCCTGGAAGACGAAAGGTCACAAGGTGTGACCTTTCGTCTTCCAGGATGATAACTCGATTTGAACATTATTTTAGTCAGGTTACTTGAATATATAACCAATGAACAAGTAACTTGACTAAAATATTGTTTAAATAGAGTTTTGACCCTGGAAGACGAAAGGTCACAAGGTGTGACCTTTCGTCTTCCAGGATGATAACTCGATTTGAACATTATTTTAGTCAGATTACTTGAATATATAACCAATGAACAAGTAACTTGACTAAAATATTGTTTAAATAGAGTTTTGATCCTTGAAGACGAAAGGTAACAAGGTGTGACCTTTCGTCTTCCAGGATGATAACTCCATTTGAACATTATTTTAGTCAGGTTACTTGAATATATTACCAATGAACAAGTAACTTGACTAAAATATTGTTTAAATAGAGTTTTGATCCTGGAAGACGAAAGGTCACAAGGTGTGACCTTTCGTCTTCCAGGATGATAACTCCATTTGAACATTATTTTAGTCAGGTTACTTGAATATATAACCAATGAACAAGTAACTTGACTAAAATATCGTTTAAATAGAGTTTTGATCCTGGAAGACGAAAGGTCACAAGGTGTGACCATTCGTCTTCCAGGATAATAATTCCATTTGAACATTATTTTAGTCAGGTTACTTGAATATATAACCAATGAACAAGTAACTTGACTAAAATATTGTTTAAATAGAGTTTTGATCCAGGAAGACGAAAGGTCACAAGGTGTGACCTTTAGTCTTCCAGGATGATAACTCCATTTGAACATTATTTTAGTCAGGTTACTTGAATATATAACCAATGAACAAGTAACTTGACTAAAGTATTGTTTAAATAGAGTTTTGATCCTGGAAGACGAAAGGTCACAAGGTGTGACCTTTCGTCTTCCAGGATGATAACTTGATTTGAACATTATTTTAGTCAGGTTACTTGAATATATAACCAATGAACAAGTAACTTGACTAAAATATCGTTTAAATAGAGTTTTGATCCTGGAAGACGAAAGGTCACAAGGTGTGACCATTCGTCTTCCCGGATAATAATTCCATTTGAACATTATTTTAGTCAGGTTACTTGAATATATAACCAATGAACAAGTAACTTGACTAAAATATCGTTTAAATAGAGTTTTGATCCTGGAAGACGAAAGGTCACAAGGTGTGACCTTTCGTCTTCCAGGATGATAACTCGATTTGAACATTATTTTAGTCAGGTTACTTGAATATATAACCAATGAACAACTAACTTGACTAAAATATCGTTTAAATAGAGTTTTGATCCTGGAAGACGAAAGGTCACAAGGTGTGACCATTCGTCTTCCAGGATGATAATTCCATTTGAACATTATTTTAGTCAGGTTACTTGAATATATAACCAATGAACAAGTAACTTGACTAAAATATTGTTTAAATAGAGTTTTGATCCAGGAAGACGAAAGGTCACAAGGTGTGACCTTTCGTCTTCCAGGATGATAACTCCATTTGAACATTATTTTAGTCAGGTTACTTGAATATATAACCAATGAACAAGTAACTTGACTAAAATATCGTTTAAATAGAGTTTTGATCCTGGAAGACGAAAGGTCACAAGGTGTGACCTTTCGTCTTCCAGGATGATAACTTGATTTGAACATTATTTTAGTCAGGTTACATGAATATATAACCAATGAACAAGTAACTTGACTAAAATATCGTTTAAATAGAGTTTTGATCCTGGAAGACGAAAGGTCACAAGGTGTGACCATTCGTCTTCCCGGATAATAATTCCATTTGAACATTATTTTAGTCAGGTTACTTGAATATATAACCAATGAACAAGTAACTTGACTAAAATATTGTTTAAATAGAGTTTTGATCCTGGAAGACGAAAGGTCACAAGGTGTGACCTTTCGTCTTCCAGGATGATAACTCCATTTGAACATTATTTTAGTCAGGTTACTTGAATATATAACCAATGAACAAGTAACTTGACTAAAATATTGTTTAAATAGAGTTTTGATCCTGGAAGACGAAAGGTCACAAGGTGTGACCTTTCGTCTTCCAGGATGATAACTCAATTTGAACATTATTTTAGTCAGGTTACTTGAATATATAACCAATGAACAAGTAACTTGACTAAAATATTGTTTAAATAGAGTTTTGATCCTGGAAGACGAAAGGTCACAAGGTGTGACCTTTCGTCTTCCAGGATGATAACTCGATTTGAACATTATTTTAGTCAGGTTACTTGAATATATAACCAATGAACAAGTAACTTGACTAAAATATTGTTTAAATAGAGTTTTGACCCTGGAAGATGAAAGGTCACAAGGTGTCACCTTTCGTCTTCCAGGATGATAACTCGATTTGAACATTATTTTAGTCAGGTTACTTGAATATATAACCAATGAACAAGTAACTTGACTAAAATATTGTTTAAATAGAGTTTTGATCCAGGAAGACGAAAGGTCACAAGGTGTGACCTTTCGTCTTCCAGGATGATAACTCGATTTGAACATTATTTTAGTCAGGTTACTTGAATATATAACCAATGAACAAGTAACTTGACTAAAATATTGTTTAAATAGAGTTTTGATCCTTGAAGACGAAAGGTAACAAGGTGTGACCTTTCGTCTTCCAGGATGATAACTCCATTTGAACATTATTTTAGTCAGGTTACTTGAATATATAACCAATGAACAAGTAACTTGACTAAAATATTGTTTAAATAGAGTTTTGATCCTGGAAGACGAAAGGTCACAAGGTGTGACCTTTCGTCTTCCAGGATGATAACTCCATTTGAACATTATTTTAGTCAGGTTACTTGAATATATAACCAATGAACAAGTAACTTGACTAAAATATCGTTTAAATAGAGTTTTGATCCTGGAAGACGAAAGGTCACAAGGTGTGACCATTCGTCTTCCAGGATAATAATTCCATTTGAACATTATTTTAGTCAGGTTACTTGAATATATAACCAATGAACAAGTAACTTGACTAAAATATTGTTTAAATAGAGTTTTGATCCAGGAAGACGAAAGGTCACAAGGTGTGACCTTTCGTCTTCCAGGATGATAACTCCATTTGAACATTATTTTAGTCAGGTTACTTGAATATATAACCAATGAACAAGTAACTTGACTAAAATATCGTTTAAATAGAGTTTTGATCCTGGAAGACGAAAGGTCACAAGGTGTGACCATTCGTCTTCCCGGATAATAATTCCATTTGAACATTATTTTAGTCAGGTTACTTGAATATATAACCAATGAACAAGTAACTTGACTAAAATATTGTTTAAATAGAGTTTTGATCCAGGAAGACGAAAGGTCACAAGGTGTGACCTTTCGTCTTCCAGGATGATAACTCGATTTGAACATTATTTTAGTCAGGTTACTTGAATATATAACCAATGAACAACTAACTTGACTAAAATATCGTTTAAATAGAGTTTTGATCCTGGAAGACGAAAGGTCACAAGGTGTGACCATTCGTCTTCCAGGATAATAATTCCATTTGAACATTATTTTAGTCAGGTTACTTGAATATATAACCAATGAACAAGTAACTTGACTAAAATATTGTTTAAATAGAGTTTTGATCCAGGAAGACGAAAGGTCACAAGGTGTGACCTTTCGTCTTCCAGGATGATAACTCCATTTGAACATTATTTTAGTCAGGTTACTTGAATATATAACCAATGAACAAGTAACTTGACTAAAATATTGTTTAAATAGAGTTTTGACCCTGGAAGACGAAAGGTCACAAGGTGTGACCTTTCGTCTTCCAGGATGATAACTCGATTTGAACATTATTTTAGTCAGGTTACTTGAATATATAACCAATGAACAAGTAACTTGACTAAAATATTGTTTAAATAGAGTTTTGATCCAGGAAGACGAAAGGTCACAAGGTGTGACCTTTCGTCTTCCAGGATGATAACTCGATTTGAACATTATTTTAGTCAGATTACTTGAATATATAACCAATGAACAAGTAACTTGACTAAAATATTGTTTAAATAGAGTTTTGATCCTTGAAGACGAAAGGTAACAAGGTGTGACCTTTCGTCTTCCAGGATGATAACTCCATTTGAACATTATTTTAGTCAGGTTACTTGAATATATAACCAATGAACAAGTAACTTGACTAAAATATTGTTTAAATAGAGTTTTGATCCAGGAAGACGAAAGGTCACAAGGTGTGACCTTTCGTCTTCCAGGATGATAACTCCATTTGAACATTATTTTAGTCTGGTTACTTGAATATATAACCAATGAACAAGTAACTTGACTAAAGTATTGTTTAAATAGAGTTTTGATCCTGGAAGACGAAAGGTCACAAGGTGTGACCTTTCGTCTTCCAGGATGATAACTTGATTTGAACATTATTTTAGTCAGGTTACATGAATATATAACCAATGAACAAGTAACTTGACTAAAATATCGTTTAAATAGAGTTTTGATCCTGGAAGACGAAAGGTCACAAGGTGTGACCATTCGTCTTCCCGGATAATAATTCCATTTGAACATTATTTTAGTCAGGTTACTTGAATATATAACCAATGAACAAGTAACTTGACTAAAATATTGTTTAAATAGAGTTTTGATCCAGGAAGACGAAAGGTCACAAGGTGTGACCTTTCGTCTTCCAGGATGATAACTCGATTTGAACATTATTTTAGTCAGGTTACTTGAATATATAACCAATGAACAAGTAACTTGACTAAAATATTGTTTAAATAGAGTTTTGATCCTGGAAGACGAAAGGTCACAAGGTGTGACCTTTCGTCTTCCAGGATGATAACTCCATTTGAACATTATTTTAGTCAGGTTACTTGAATATATAACCAATGAACAAGTAACTTGACTAAAATATTGTTTAAATAGAGTTTTGATCCTGGAAGACGAAAGGTCACAAGGTGTGACCTTTCGTCTTCCAGGATGATAACTCAATTTGAACATTATTTTAGTCAGGTTACTTGAATATATAACCAATGAACAAGTAACTTGACTAAAATATTGTTTAAATAGAGTTTTGATCCTGGAAGACGAAAGGTCACAAGGTGTCACCTTTCGTCTTCCAGGATGATAACTCGATTTGAACATTATTTTAGTCAGGTTACTTGAATATATAACCAATGAACAAGTAACTTGACTAAAATATTGTTTAAATAGAGTTTTGACCCTGGAAGACGAAAGGTCACAAGGTGTGACCTTTCGTCTTCCAGGATGATAACTCGATTTGAACATTATTTTAGTCAGGTTACTTGAATATATAACCAATGAACAAGTAACTTGACTAAAATATTGTTTAAATAGAGTTTTGATCCAGGAAGACGAAAGGTCACAAGGTGTGACCTTTCGTCTTCCAGGATGATAACTCGATTTGAACATTATTTTAGTCAGATTACTTGAATATATAACCAATGAACAAGTAACTTGACTAAAATATTGTTTAAATAGAGTTTTGATCCTTGAAGACGAAAGGTAACAAGGTGTGACCTTTCGTCTTCCAGGATGATAACTCCATTTGAACATTATTTTAGTCAGGTTACTTGAATATATAACCAATGAACAAGTAACTTGACTAAAATATTGTTTAAATAGAGTTTTGATCCTGGAAGACGAAAGGTCACAAGGTGTGACCTTTCGTCTTCCAGGATGATAACTCCATTTGAACATTATTTTAGTCAGGTTACTTGAATATATAACCAATGAACAAGTAACTTGACTAAAATATCGTTTAAATAGAGTTTTGATCCTGGAAGACGAAAGGTCACAAGGTGTGACCATTCGTCTTCCAGGATAATAATTCCATTTGAACATTATTTTAGTCAGGTTACTTGAATATATAACCAATGAACAAGTAACTTGACTAAAATATTGTTTAAATAGAGTTTTGATTCAGGAAGACGAAAGGTCACAAGGTGTGACCTTTCGTCTTCCAGGATGATAACTCCATTTGAACATTATTTTAGTCAGGTTACTTGAATATATAACCAATGAACAAGTAACTTGACTAAAATATTGTTTAAATAGAGTTTTGATCCTGGAAGACGAAAGGTCACAAGGTGTGACCTTTCGTCTTCCAGGATGATAACTTGATTTGAACATTATTTTAGTCAGGTTACTTGAATATATAACCAATGAACAAGTAACTTGACTAAAATATCGTTTAAATAGAGTTTTGATCCTGGAAGACGAAAGGTCACAAGGTGTGACCATTCGTCTTCCCGGATAATAATTCCATTTGAACATTATTTTAGTCAGGTTACTTGAATATATAACCAATGAACAAGTAACTTGACTAAAATATTGTTTAAATAGAGTTTTGATCCAGGAAGACGAAAGGTCACAAGGTGTGACCTTTCGTCTTCCAGGATGATAACTCGATTTGAACATTATTTTAGTCAGGTTACTTGAATATATAACCAATGAACAAGTAACTTGACTACAATATTGTTTAAATAGAGTTTTGATCCTGGAAGACGAAAGGTCACAAGGTGTGACCTTTCGTCTTCCAGGATGATAACTCGATTTGAACATTATTTTAGTCAGGTTACTTGAATATATAACCAATGAACAAGTAACTTGACTAAAATATTGTTTAAATAGAGTTTTGATCCTGGAAGACGAAAGGTCACAAGGTGTGACCTTTCGTCTTCCAGGATGATAACTCAATTTGAACATTATTTTAGTCAGGTTACTTGAATATATAACCAATGAACAAGTAACTTGACTAAAATATTGTTTAAATAGAGTTTTGATCCTGGAAGACGAAAGGTCACAAGGTGTGACCTTTCGTCTTCCAGGATGATAACTCGATTTGAACATTATTTTAGTCAGGTTACTTGAATATATAACCAATGAACAAGTAACTTGACTAAAATATTGTTTAAATAGAGTTTTGACCCTGGAAGACGAAAGGTCACAAGGTGTGACCTTTCGTCTTCCAGGATGATAACTCCATTTGAACATTATTTTAGTCAGGTTACTTGAATATATAACCAATGAACAAGTAACTTGACTAAAATATTGTTTAAATAGAGTTTTGATCCAGGAAGACGAAAGGTCACAAGGTGTGACCTTTCGTCTTCCAGGATGATAACTCGATTTGAACATTATTTTAGTCAGGTTACTTGAATATATAACCAATGAACAAGTAACTTGACTACAATATTGTTTAAATAGAGTTTTGATCCTGGAAGACGAAAGGTCACAAGGTGTGACCTTTCGTCTTCCAGGATGATAACTCGATTTGAACATTATTTTAGTCAGGTTACTTGAATATATAACCAATGAACAAGTAACTTGACTAAAATATTGTTTAAATAGAGTTTTGATCCTGGAAGACGAAAGGTCACAAGGTGTGACCTTTCGTCTTCCAGGATGATAACTCAATTTGAACATTATTTTAGTCAGGTTACTTGAATATATAACCAATGAACAAGTAACTTGACTAAAATATTGTTTAAATAGAGTTTTGATCCTGGAAGACGAAAGGTCACAAGGTGTGACCTTTCGTCTTCCAGGATGATAACTCGATTTGAACATTATTTTAGTCAGGTTACTTGAATATATAACCAATGAACAAGTAACTTGACTAAAATATTGTTTAAATAGAGTTTTGACCCTGGAAGACGAAAGGTCACAAGGTGTGACCTTTCGTCTTCCAGGATGATAACTCCATTTGAACATTATTTTAGTCAGGTTACTTGAATATATAACCAATGAACAAGTAACTTGACTAAAATATTGTTTAAATAGAGTTTTGATCCTGGAAGACGAAAGGTCACAAGGTGTGACCTTTCGTCTTCCAGGATGATAACTCCATTTGAACATTATTTTAGTCAGGTTACTTGAATATATAACCAATGAACAAGTAACTTGACTAAAATATCGTTTAAATAGAGTTTTGATCCTGGAAGACGAAAGGTCACAAGGTGTGACCATTCGTCTTCCAGGATAATAATTCCATTTGAACATTATTTTAGTCAGGTTACTTGAATATATAACCAATGAACAAGTAACTTGACTAAAATATTGTTTAAATAGAGTTTTGATCCAGGAAGACGAAAGGTCACAAGGTGTGACCTTTCGTCTTCCAGGATGATAACTCCATTTGAACATTATTTTAGTCAGGTTACTTGAATATATAACCAATGAACAAGTAACTTGACTAAAATATCGTTTAAATAGAGTTTTGATCCTGGAAGACGAAAGGTCACAAGGTGTGACCATTCGTCTTCCCGGATAATAATTCCATTTGAACATTATTTTAGTCAGGTTACTTGAATATATAACCAATGAACAAGTAACTTGACTAAAATATTGTTTAAATAGAGTTTTGATCCAGGAAGACGAAAGGTCACAAGGTGTGACCTTTCGTCTTCCAGGATGATAACTCGATTTGAACATTATTTTAGTCAGGTTACTTGAATATATAACCAATGAACAACTAACTTGACTAAAATATCGTTTAAATAGAGTTTTGATCCTGGAAGACGAAAGGTCACAAGGTGTGACCATTCGTCTTCCAGGATAATAATTCCATTTGAACATTATTTTAGTCAGGTTACTTGAATATATAACCAATGAACAAGTAACTTGACTAAAATATTGTTTAAATAGAGTTTTGATCCAGGAAGACGAAAGGTCACAAGGTGTGACCTTTCGTCTTCCAGGATGATAACTCCATTTGAACATTATTTTAGTCAGGTTACTTGAATATATAACCAATGAACAAGTAACTTGACTAAAATATTGTTTAAATAGAGTTTTGACCCTGGAAGACGAAAGGTCACAAGGTGTGACCTTTCGTCTTCCAGGATGATAACTCGATTTGAACATTATTTTAGTCAGGTTACTTGAATATATAACCAATGAACAAGTAACTTGACTAAAATATTGTTTAAATAGAGTTTTGATCCAGGAAGACGAAAGGTCACAAGGTGTGACCTTTCGTCTTCCAGGATGATAACTCGATTTGAACATTATTTTAGTCAGATTACTTGAATATATAACCAATGAACAAGTAACTTGACTAAAATATTGTTTAAATAGAGTTTTGATCCTTGAAGACGAAAGGTAACAAGGTGTGACCTTTCGTCTTCCAGGATGATAACTCCATTTGAACATTATTTTAGTCAGGTTACTTGAATATATAACCAATGAACAAGTAACTTGACTAAAATATTGTTTAAATAGAGTTTTGATCCAGGAAGACGAAAGGTCACAAGGTGTGACCTTTCGTCTTCCAGGATGATAACTCCATTTGAACATTATTTTAGTCTGGTTACTTGAATATATAACCAATGAACAAGTAACTTGACTAAAGTATTGTTTAAATAGAGTTTTGATCCTGGAAGACGAAAGGTCACAAGGTGTGACCTTTCGTCTTCCAGGATGATAACTTGATTTGAACATTATTTTAGTCAGGTTACATGAATATATAACCAATGAACAAGTAACTTGACTAAAATATCGTTTAAATAGAGTTTTGATCCTGGAAGACGAAAGGTCACAAGGTGTGACCATTCGTCTTCCCGGATAATAATTCCATTTGAACATTATTTTAGTCAGGTTACTTGAATATATAACCAATGAACAAGTAACTTGACTAAAATATTGTTTAAATAGAGTTTTGATCCAGGAAGACGAAAGGTCACAAGGTGTGACCTTTCGTCTTCCAGGATGATAACTCGATTTGAACATTATTTTAGTCAGGTTACTTGAATATATAACCAATGAACAAGTAACTTGACTAAAATATTGTTTAAATAGAGTTTTGATCCTGGAAGACGAAAGGTCACAAGGTGTGACCTTTCGTCTTCCAGGATGATAACTCCATTTGAACATTATTTTAGTCAGGTTACTTGAATATATAACCAATGAACAAGTAACTTGACTAAAATATTGTTTAAATAGAGTTTTGATCCTGGAAGACGAAAGGTCACAAGGTGTGACCTTTCGTCTTCCAGGATGATAACTCAATTTGAACATTATTTTAGTCAGGTTACTTGAATATATAACCAATGAACAAGTAACTTGACTAAAATATTGTTTAAATAGAGTTTTGATCCTGGAAGACGAAAGGTCACAAGGTGTCACCTTTCGTCTTCCAGGATGATAACTCGATTTGAACATTATTTTAGTCAGGTTACTTGAATATATAACCAATGAACAAGTAACTTGACTAAAATATTGTTTAAATAGAGTTTTGACCCTGGAAGACGAAAGGTCACAAGGTGTGACCTTTCGTCTTCCAGGATGATAACTCGATTTGAACATTATTTTAGTCAGGTTACTTGAATATATAACCAATGAACAAGTAACTTGACTAAAATATTGTTTAAATAGAGTTTTGATCCAGGAAGACGAAAGGTCACAAGGTGTGACCTTTCGTCTTCCAGGATGATAACTCGATTTGAACATTATTTTAGTCAGATTACTTGAATATATAACCAATGAACAAGTAACTTGACTAAAATATTGTTTAAATAGAGTTTTGATCCTTGAAGACGAAAGGTAACAAGGTGTGACCTTTCGTCTTCCAGGATGATAACTCCATTTGAACATTATTTTAGTCAGGTTACTTGAATATATAACCAATGAACAAGTAACTTGACTAAAATATTGTTTAAATAGAGTTTTGATCCTGGAAGACGAAAGGTCACAAGGTGTGACCTTTCGTCTTCCAGGATGATAACTCCATTTGAACATTATTTTAGTCAGGTTACTTGAATATATAACCAATGAACAAGTAACTTGACTAAAATATCGTTTAAATAGAGTTTTGATCCTGGAAGACGAAAGGTCACAAGGTGTGACCATTCGTCTTCCAGGATAATAATTCCATTTGAACATTATTTTAGTCAGGTTACTTGAATATATAACCAATGAACAAGTAACTTGACTAAAATATTGTTTAAATAGAGTTTTGATTCAGGAAGACGAAAGGTCACAAGGTGTGACCTTTCGTCTTCCAGGATGATAACTCCATTTGAACATTATTTTAGTCAGGTTACTTGAATATATAACCAATGAACAAGTAACTTGACTAAAATATTGTTTAAATAGAGTTTTGATCCTGGAAGACGAAAGGTCACAAGGTGTGACCTTTCGTCTTCCAGGATGATAACTTGATTTGAACATTATTTTAGTCAGGTTACTTGAATATATAACCAATGAACAAGTAACTTGACTAAAATATCGTTTAAATAGAGTTTTGATCCTGGAAGACGAAAGGTCACAAGGTGTGACCATTCGTCTTCCCGGATAATAATTCCATTTGAACATTATTTTAGTCAGGTTACTTGAATATATAACCAATGAACAAGTAACTTGACTAAAATATTGTTTAAATAGAGTTTTGATCCAGGAAGACGAAAGGTCACAAGGTGTGACCTTTCGTCTTCCAGGATGATAACTCGATTTGAACATTATTTTAGTCAGGTTACTTGAATATATAACCAATGAACAAGTAACTTGACTACAATATTGTTTAAATAGAGTTTTGATCCTGGAAGACGAAAGGTCACAAGGTGTGACCTTTCGTCTTCCAGGATGATAACTCGATTTGAACATTATTTTAGTCAGGTTACTTGAATATATAACCAATGAACAAGTAACTTGACTAAAATATTGTTTAAATAGAGTTTTGATCCTGGAAGACGAAAGGTCACAAGGTGTGACCTTTCGTCTTCCAGGATGATAACTCAATTTGAACATTATTTTAGTCAGGTTACTTGAATATATAACCAATGAACAAGTAACTTGACTAAAATATTGTTTAAATAGAGTTTTGATCCTGGAAGACGAAAGGTCACAAGGTGTGACCTTTCGTCTTCCAGGATGATAACTCGATTTGAACATTATTTTAGTCAGGTTACTTGAATATATAACCAATGAACAAGTAACTTGACTAAAATATTGTTTAAATAGAGTTTTGACCCTGGAAGACGAAAGGTCACAAGGTGTGACCTTTCGTCTTCCAGGATGATAACTCCATTTGAACATTATTTTAGTCAGGTTACTTGAATATATAACCAATGAACAAGTAACTTGACTAAAATATTGTTTAAATAGAGTTTTGATCCAGGAAGACGAAAGGTCACAAGGTGTGACCTTTCGTCTTCCAGGATGATAACTCGATTTGAACATTATTTTAGTCAGGTTACTTGAATATATAACCAATGAACAAGTAACTTGACTACAATATTGTTTAAATAGAGTTTTGATCCTGGAAGACGAAAGGTCACAAGGTGTGACCTTTCGTCTTCCAGGATGATAACTCGATTTGAACATTATTTTAGTCAGGTTACTTGAATATATAACCAATGAACAAGTAACTTGACTAAAATATTGTTTAAATAGAGTTTTGATCCTGGAAGACGAAAGGTCACAAGGTGTGACCTTTCGTCTTCCAGGATGATAACTCAATTTGAACATTATTTTAGTCAGGTTACTTGAATATATAACCAATGAACAAGTAACTTGACTAAAATATTGTTTAAATAGAGTTTTGATCCTGGAAGACGAAAGGTCACAAGGTGTGACCTTTCGTCTTCCAGGATGATAACTCGATTTGAACATTATTTTAGTCAGGTTACTTGAATATATAACCAATGAACAAGTAACTTGACTAAAATATTGTTTAAATAGAGTTTTGACCCTGGAAGACGAAAGGTCACAAGGTGTGACCTTTCGTCTTCCAGGATGATAACTCCATTTGAACATTATTTTAGTCAGGTTACTTGAATATATAACCAATGAACAAGTAACTTGACTAAAATATTGTTTAAATAGAGTTTTGATCCTGGAAGACGAAAGGTCACAAGGTGTGACCTTTCGTCTTCCAGGATGATAACTCCATTTGAACATTATTTTAGTCAGGTTACTTGAATATATAACCAATGAACAAGTAACTTAACTAAAATATCGTTTAAATAGAGTTTTGATCCTGGAAGACGAAAGGTCACAAGGTGTGACCATTCGTCTTCCAGGATAATAATTCCATTTGAACATTATTTTAGTCAGGTTACTTGAATATATAACCAATGAACAAGTAACTTGACTAAAATATTGTTTAAATTGAGTTTTGATCCAGGAAGACGAAAGGTCACAAGGTGTGACCTTTCGTCTTCCAGGATGATAACTCCATTTGAACATTATTTTAGTCAGGTTACTTGAATATATAACCAATGAACAAGTAACTTGACTAAAATATTGTTTAAATAGAGTTTTGATCCAGGAAGACGAAAGGTCACAAGGTGTGACCTTTCGTCTTCCAGGATGATAACTCCATTTGAACATTATTTTAGTCAGGTTACTTGAATATATAACCAATGGACAAGTAACTTGACAAAAATATTGTTTAAATAGAGTTTTGATCCTGGAAGACGAAAGGTCACAAGGTGTGACCTTTCGTCTTCCAGGATGATAACTCCATTTGAACATTATTTTTGTCAGGTTACTTGAATATATAACCAATGAACAAGTAACTTGACGAAAATATTGTTTAAATAGAGTTTTGATCCTGGAAGACGAAAGGTCACAAGGTGTGACCTTTCGTCTTCCAGGATAATAAGTCCATTTGAACATTATTTTAGTCAGGTTACTTGAATATATAACCAATGAACAAGTAACTTGACTAAAATATTGTTTAAATAGAGTTTTGATCCAGGAAGACGAAAGGTCACAAGGTGTGACCTTTCGTCTTCCAGGATGATAACTCCATTTGAACATTATTTTAGTCAGGTTACTTGAATATATAACCAATGAACAAGTAACTTGACTAAAATATTGTTTAAATAGAGTTTTGATCCTGGAAGACGAAAGGTCACAAGTTGTGACCTTTCGTCTTCCAGGATGATAACTCCATTTGAACATTATTTTTGTCAAGTTACTTGAATATATAACCAATGAACAAGTAACTTGACTAAAATATTGTTTAAATAGAGTTTTGATCCTTGAGACGAAAGGTAACAAGGTGTGACCTTTCGTCTTCCAGGATGATAACTCCATTTGAACATTATTTTAGTCAGGTTACTTGAATATATAACCAATGAACAAGTAACTTGACTAAAATATTGTTTCAATAGAGTTTTGATCCTGGAAGACGAAAGGTCACAAGGTGTGACCTTTCGTCTTCCAGGATGATAACTCCATTTGAACATTATTTTAGTCAGGTTACTTGAATATATAACCAATGAACAAGTAACTTGACTAAAATATCGTTTAAATAGAGTTTTGATCCTGGAAGACGAAAGGTCACAAGGTGTGACCTTACGTTTTCCAGGATGATAACTCGATTTGAACATTATTTTAGTCAGATTACTTGAATATATAACCAATGAACAAGTAACTTGACTAAAATATTGTTTAAATAGAGTTTTGATCCTTGAGACGAAAGGTAACAAGGTGTGACCTTTCGTCTTCCAGGATGATAACTCCATTTGAACATTATTTTAGTCAGGTTACTTGAATATATAACCAATGAACAAGTAACTTGACTAAAATATTGTTTCAATAGAGTTTTGATCCTGGAAGACGAAAGGTCACAAGGTGTGACCTTTCGTCTTCCAGGATGATAACTCCATTTGAACATTATTTTAGTCAGGTTACTTGAATATATAACCAATGAACAAGTAACTTGACTAAAATATCGTTTAAATAGAGTTTTGATCCTGGAAGACGAAAGGTCACAAGGTGTGACCATTCGTCTTCCAGGATAATAATTCCATTTGAACGTTATTTTAGTCAGGTTACTTGAATATATAACCAATGAACAAGTAACTTGACTAAAATATTGTTTAAATAGAGTTTTGATCCAGGAAGACGAAAGGTCACAAGGTGTGACCTTTCGTCTTCCAGGATGATAACTCCATTTGAACATTATTTTAGTCAGGTTACTTGAATATATAACCAATGAACAAGTAACTTGACTAAAATATTGTTTAAATAGAGTTTTGATCCTGGAAGACGAAAGGTCACAAGGTGTGACCTTTCGTCTTCCAGGATGATAACTTGATTTGAACATTATTTTAGTCAGGTTACTTGAATATATAACCAATGAACAAGTAACTTGACTAAAATATCGTTTAAATATAGTTTTGATCCTGGAAGACGAAAGGTCACAAGGTGTGACCATTCGTCTTCCCGGATAATAATTCCATTTGAACATTATTTTAGTCAGGTTACTTGAATATATAACCAATGAACAAGTAACTTGACTAAAATATTGTTTAAATAGAGTTTTGATCCAGGAAGACGAAAGGTCACAAGGTGTGACCTTTCGTCTTCCAGGATGATAACTCCATTTGAACATTATTTTAGTCAGGTTACTTGAATATATAACCAATGAACAAGTAACTTGACTAAAATATTGTTTAAATAGAGTTTTGATCCTGGAAGACGAAAGGTCACAAGGTGTGACCTTTCGTCTTCCAGGATGATAACTCGATTTGAACATTATTTTAGTCAGGTTACTTGAATATATAACCAATGAACAAGTAACTTGACTAAAATATTGTTTAAATAGAGTTTTGACCCTGGAAGACGAAAGGTCACAAGGTGTGACCTTTCGTCTTCCAGGATGATAACTCCATTTGAACATTATTTTAGTCAGGTTACTTGAATATATAACCAATGAACAAGTAACTTGACTAAAATATTGTTTAAATAGAGTTTTGATCCTGGAAGACGAAAGGTCACAAGGTGTGACCTTTCGTCTTGCAGGATGATAACTCCATTTGAACATTATTTTAGTCAGGTTACTTGAATATATAACCAATGAACAAGTAACTTGACTAAAATATCGTTTAAATAGAGTTTTGATCCTGGAAGGCGAAAGGTCACAAGGTGTGACCATTCGTCTTCCAGGATAATAATTCCATTTGAACATTATTTTAGTCAGGTTACTTGAATATATAACCAATGAACAAGTAACTTGACTAAAATATTGTTTAAATAGAGTTTTGATCCAGGAAGACGAAAGGTCACAAGGTGTGACCTTTCGTCTTCCAGGATGATAACTCCATTTGAACATTATTTTAGTCAGGTTACTTGAATATATAACCAATGAACAAGTAACTTGACTAAAATATTGTTTAAATAGAGTTTTGATCCAGGAAGACGAAAGGTCACAAGGTGTGACCTTTCGTCTTCCAGGATGATAACTCCATTTGAACATTATTTTAGTCAGGTTACTTGAATATATAACCAATGGACAAGTAACGTGACAAAAATATTGTTTAAATAGAGTTTTGATCCTGGAAGACGAAAGGTCACAAGGTGTGACCTTTCGTCTTCCAGGATGATAACTCCATTTGAACATTATTTTAGTCAGGTTACTTGAATATATAACCAATGAACAAGTAACTTGACTAAAATATTGTTTAAATAGAGTTTTGATCTAGGAAGACGAAAGGTCACAAGGTGTGACCTTTCGTCTTCCAGGATGATAACTCCATTTGAACATTATTTTAGTCAGGTTACTTGAATATATAACCAATGAACAAGTAACTTGACTAAAATATTGTTTAAATAGAGTTTTGATCCAGGAAGACGAAAGGTCACAAGGTGTGACCTTTCGTCTTCCAGGATGATAACTCCATTTGATCATTATTTTAGTCAGGTTACTTGAATATATAACCAATGAACAAGTAACTTGACTAAAATATTGTTTAAATAGAGTTTTGATCCTGGAAGACGAAAGGTCACAAGGTGTGACCTTTCGTCTTCCAGGATGATAACTCCATTTGAACATTATTTTTGTCAAGTTACTTGAATATATAACCAATGAACAAGTAACTTGACTAAAATATTGTTTAAATAAAGTTTGGATCCTGGAAGACGAAAGGTCACAAGGTGTGACCTTTCGTCTTCCAGGATGATAACTCCATTTGAACATTATTTTTGTCAAGTTACTTGAATATATAACCAATGAACAAGTAACTTGACGAAAATATTGTTTAAATAGAGTTTTGATCCTGGAAGACGAAAGGTCACAAGGTGTGACCTTTCGTCTTCCAGGATCATAAGTCCATTTGAACATTATTTTAGTCAGGTTACTTGAATATATAACCAATGAACAAGTAACTTGACTAAAATATTGTTTAAATAGAGTTTTGATCCAGGAAGACGAAAGGTCACAAGGTGTGACCTTTCGTCTTCCAGGATGATAACTCCATTTGAACATTATTTTAGTCAGGTTACTTGAATATATAACCAATGAACAAGTAACTTGACTAAAATATTGTTTAAATAGAGTTTTGATCCTGGAAGACGAAAGGTCACAAGGTGTGACCTTTCGTCTTCCAGGATGATAACTCCATTTGAACATTATTTTTGTCAAGTTACTTGAATATATAACCAATGAACAAGTAACTTGACTAAAATATTGTTTAAATAGAGTTTGGATCCTGGAAGACGAAAGGTCACAAGGTGTGACCTTTCGTCTTCCAGGATGATAACTCGATTTGAACATTATTTTAGTCAGATTACTTGAATATATAACCAATGAACAAGTAACTTGACTAAAATATTGATTAAATAGAGTTTTGATCCTTGAAGACGAAAGGTAACAAGGTGTGACCTTTCGTCTTCCAGGATGATAATTCCATTTGAACATTATTTTAGTCAGGTTACTTGAATATATAACCAATGAACAAGTAACTTGACTAAAATATTGTTTAAATAGAGTTTTGATCCTGGAAGACGAAAGGTCACAAGGTGTGACCTTTCGTCTTCCAGGATGATAACTCCATTTGAACATTATTTTAGTCAGGTTACTTGAATATATAACCAATGAACAAGTAACTTGACTAAAATATCGTTTAAATAGAGTTTTGATCCTGGAAGACGAAAGGTCACAAGGTGTGACCATTCGTCTTCCAGGATAATAATTCCATTTGAACGTTATTTTAGTCAGGTTACTTGAATATATAACCAATGAACAAGTAACTTGACTAAAATATTGTTTAAATAGAGTTTTGATCCAGGAAGACGAAAGGTCACAAGGTGTGACCTTTCGTCTTCCAGGATGATAACTCCATTTGAACATTATTTTAGTCAGGTTACTTGAATATATAACCAATGAACAAGTAACTTGACTAAAATATTGTTTAAATAGAGTTTTGATCCTGGAAGACGAAAGGTCACAAGGTGTGACCTTTCGTCTTCCAGGATGATAACTTGATTTGAACATTATTTTAGTCAGGTTACTTGAATATATAACCAATGAACAAGTAACTTGACTAAAATATCGTTTAAATAGAGTTTTGATCCTGGAAGACGAAAGGTCACAAGGTGTGACCATTCGTCTTCCCGGATAATAATTCCATTTGAACATTATTTTAGTCAGGTTACTTGAATATATAACCAATGAACAAGTAACTTGACTAAAATATTGTTTAAATAGAGTTTTGATCCAGGAAGACGAAAGGTCACAAGGTGTGACCTTTCGTCTTCCAGGATGATAACTCCATTTGAACATTATTTTAGTCAGGTTACTTGAATATATAACCAATGAACAAGTAACTTGACTAAAATATTGTTTAAATAGAGTTTTGATCCTGGAAGACGAAAGGTCACAAGGTGTGACCTTTCGTCTTCCAGGATGATAACTCGATTTGAACATTATTTTAGTCAGGTTACTTGAATATATAACCAATGAACAAGTAACTTGACTAAAATATTGTTTAAATAGAGTTTTGACCCTGGAAGACGAAAGGTCACAAGGTGTGACCTTTCGTCTTCCAGGATGATAACTCCATTTGAACATTATTTTAGTCAGGTTACTTGAATATATAACCAATGAACAAGTAACTTGACTAAAATATTGTTTAAATAGAGTTTTGATCCTGGAAGACGAAAGGTCACAAGGTGTGACCTTTCGTCTTGCAGGATGATAACTCCATTTGAACATTATTTTAGTCAGGTTACTTGAATATATAACCAATGAACATGTAACTTGACTAAAATATCGTTTAAATAGAGTTTTGATCCTGGAAGGCGAAAGGTCACAAGGTGTGACCATTCGTCTTCCAGGATAATAATTCCATTTGAACATTATTTTAGTCAGGTTACTTGAATATATAACCAATGAACAAGTAACTTGACTAAAATATTGTTTAAATAGAGTTTTGATCCAGGAAGACGAAAGGTCACAAGGTGTGACCTTTCGTCTTCCAGGATGATAACTCCATTTGAACATTATTTTAGTCAGGTTACTTGAATATATAACCAATGAACAAGTAACTTGACTAAAATATTGTTTAAATAGAGTTTTGATCCAGGAAGACGAAAGGTCACAAGGTGTGACCTTTCGTCTTCCAGGATGATAACTCCATTTGAACATTATTTTAGTCAGGTTACTTGAATATATAACCAATGGACAAGTAACGTGACAAAAATATTGTTTAAATAGAGTTTTGATCCTGGAAGACGAAAGGTCACAAGGTGTGACCTTTCGTCTTCCAGGATGATAACTCCATTTGAACATTATTTTAGTCAGGTTACTTGAATATATAACCAATGAACAAGTAACTTGACTAAAATATTGTTTAAATAGAGTTTTGATCTAGGAAGACGAAAGGTCACAAGGTGTGACCTTTCGTCTTCCAGGATGATAACTCCATTTGAACATTATTTTAGTCAGGTTACTTGAATATATAACCAATGAACAAGTAACTTGACTAAAATATTGTTTAAATAGAGTTTTGATCCAGGAAGACGAAAGGTCACAAGGTGTGACCTTTCGTCTTCCAGGATGATAACTCCATTTGAACATTATTTTAGTCAGGTTACTTGAATATATAACCAATGAACAAGTAACTTGACTAAAATATTGTTTAAATAGAGTTTTGATCCTGGAAGACGAAAGGTCACAAGGTGTGACCTTTCGTCTTCCAGGATGATAACTCCATTTGAACATTATTTTTGTCAAGTTACTTGAATATATAACCAATGAACAAGTAACTTGACTAAAATATTGTTTAAATAAAGTTTGGATCCTGGAAGACGAAAGGTCACAAGGTGTGACCTTTCGTCTTCCAGGATGATAACTCCATTTGAACATTATTTTTGTCAAGTTACTTGAATATATAACCAATGAACAAGTAACTTGACGAAAATATTGTTTAAATAGAGTTTTGATCCTGGAAGACGAAAGGTCACAAGGTGTGACCTTTCGTCTTCCAGGATCATAAGTCCATTTGAACATTATTTTAGTCAGGTTACTTGAATATATAACCAATGAACAAGTAACTTGACTAAAATATTGTTTAAATAGAGTTTTGATCCAGGAAGACGAAAGGTCACAAGGTGTGACCTTTCGTCTTCCAGGATGATAACTCCATTTGAACATTATTTTAGTCAGGTTACTTGAATATATAACCAATGAACAAGTAACTTGACTAAAATATTGTTTAAATAGAGTTTTGATCCTGGAAGACGAAAAGGTCACAAGGTGTGACCTTTCGTCTTCCAGGATGATAACTCCATTTGAACATTATTTTTGTCAAGTTACTTGAATATATAACCAATGAACAAGTAACTTGACTAAAATATTGTTTAAATAGAGTTTGGATCCTGGAAGACGAAAGGTCACAAGGTGTGACCTTTCGTCTTCCAGGATGATAACTCGATTTGAACATTATTTTAGTCAGATTACTTGAATATATAACCAATGAACAAGTAACTTGACTAAAATATTGATTAAATAGAGTTTTGATCCTTGAAGACGAAAGGTAACAAGGTGTGACCTTTCGTCTTCCAGGATGATAACTCCATTTGAACATTATTTTAGTCAGGTTACTTGAATATATAACCAATGAACAAGTAACTTGACTAAAATATTGTTTAAATAGAGTTTTGATCCTGGAAGACGAAAGGTCACAAGGTGTGACCTTTCGTCTTCCAGGATAATAACTCCATTTGAACATTATTTTAGTCAGGTTACTTGAATATATAACCAATGAACAAGTAACTTGACTAAAATATCGTTTAAATAGAGTTTTGATCCTGGAAGACGAAAGGTCACAAGGTGTGACCATTCGTCTTCCAGGATAATAATTCCATTTGAACATTATTTTAGTCAGGTTACTTGAATATATAACCAATGAACAAGTAACTTGACTAAAATATTGTTTAAATAGAGTTTTGATCCAGGAAGACGAAAGGTCACAAGGTGTGACCTTTCGTCTTCCAGGATGATAACTCCATTTGAACATTATTTTAGTCAGGTTACTTGAATATATAACCAATGAACAAGTAACTTGACTAAAATATTGTTTAAATAGAGTTTTGATCCTGGAAGACGAAAGGTCACAAGGTGTGACCTTTCGTCTTCCAGGATGATAACTTGATTTGAACATTATTTTAGTCAGGTTACTTGAATATATAACCAATGAACAAGTAACTTGACTAAAATATCGTTTAAATAGAGTTTTGATCCTGGAAGACGAAAGGTCACAAGGTGTGACCATTCGTCTTCCCGGATAATAATTCCATTTGAACATTATTTTAGTCAGGTTACTTGAATATATAACCAATGAACAAGTAACTTGACTAAAATATTGTTTAAATAGAGTTTTGATCCAGGAAGACGAAAGGTCACAAGGTGTGACCTTTCGTCTTCCAGGATGATAACTCCATTTGAACATTATTTTAGTCAGGTTACTTGAATATATAACCAATGAACAAGTAACTTGACTAAAATATTGTTTAAATAGAGTTTTGATCCTGGAAGACGAAAGGTCACAAGGTGTGACCTTTCGTCTTCCAGGATGATAACTCGATTTGAACATTATTTTAGTCAGGTTACTTGAATATATAACCAATGAACAAGTAACTTGACTAAAATATTGTTTAAATAGAGTTTTGACCCTGGAAGACGAAAGGTCACAAGGTGTGACCTTTCGTCTTCCAGGATGATAACTCCATTTGAACATTATTTTAGTCAGGTTACTTGAATATATAACCAATGAACAAGTAACTTGACTAAAATATCGTTTAAATAGAGTTTTGATCCTGAAAGACGAAAGGTCACACCTTGTGACCATTCGTCTTCCAGGATAATAATTCCATTTGAACATTATTTTAGTCAGGTTACTTGAATATATAACCAATGAACAAGTAACTTGACTAAAATATTGTTTAAATAGAGTTTTGATCCAGGAAGACGAAAGGTCACAAGGTGTGACCTTTCGTCTTCCAGGATGATAACTCCATTTGAACATTATTTTAGTCAGGTTACTTGAATATATAACCAATGAACAAGTAACTTGACTAAAATATTGTTTAAATAGAGTTTTGATCCAGGAAGACGAAAGGTCACAAGGTGTGACCTTTCGTCTTCAAGGATGATAACTCCATTTGAACATTATTTTAGTCAGGCTACTTGAATATATAACCAATGGACAAGTAACTTGACAAAAATATTGTTTAAATAGAGTTTTGATCCTGGAAGACGAAAGGTCACAAGGTGTGACCTTTTGTCTTCCAGGATGATAACTCCATTTGAACATTATTTTAGTCAGGTTACTTGAATATATAACCAATGAACAAGTAACTTGACTAAAATATTGTTTAAATAGAGTTTTGATCCAGGAAGACGAAAGGTCACAAGGTGTGACCTTTCGTCTTCCAGGATGATAACTCCATTTGAACATTATTTTAGTCAGGTTACTTGAATATATAACCAATGAACAAGTAACTTGACTAAAATATTGTTTAAATAGAGTTTTGATCCTGGAAGACGAAAGGTCACAAGGTGTGACCTTTCGTCTTCCAGGATGATAACTTGATTTGAACATTATTTTAGTCAGGTTACTTGAATATATAACCAATGAACAAGTAACTTGACTAAAATATCGTTTAAATAGAGTTTTGATCCTGGAAGACGAAAGGTCACAAGGTGTGACCATTCGTCTTCCCGGATAATAATTCCATTTGAACATTATTTTAGTCAGGTTACTTGAATATATAACCAATGAACAAGTAACTTGACTAAAATATTGTTTAAATAGAGTTTTGATCCAGGAAGACGAAAGGTCACAAGGTGTGACCTTTCGTCTTCCAGGATGATAACTCCATTTGAACATTATTTTAGTCAGGTTACTTGAATATATAACCAATGAACAAGTAACTTGACTAAAATATTGTTTAAATAGAGTTTTGATCCTGGAAGACGAAAGGTCACAAGGTGTGACCTTTCGTCTTCCAGGATGATAACTCGATTTGAACATTATTTTAGTCAGGTTACTTGAATATATAACCAATGAACAAGTAACTTGACTAAAATATTGTTTAAATAGAGTTTTGACCCTGGAAGACGAAAGGTCACAAGGTGTGACCTTTCGTCTTCCAGGATGATAACTCCATTTGAACATTATTTTAGTCAGGTTACTTGAATATATAACCAATGAACAAGTAACTTAACTAAAATATTGTTTAAATAGAGTTTTGATCCTGGAAGACGAAAGGTCACAAGGTGTGACCTTTCGTCTTGCAGGATGATAACTCCATTTGAACATTATTTTAGTCAGGTTACTTGAATATATAACCAATGAACAAGTAACTTGACTAAAATATCGTTTAAATAGAGTTTTGATCCTGGAAGACGAAAGGTCACACCTTGTGACCATTCGTCTTCCAGGATAATAATTCCATTTGAACATTATTTTAGTCAGGTTACTTGAATATATAACCAATGAACAAGTAACTTGACTAAAATATTGTTTAAATAGAGTTTTGATCCAGGAAGACGAAAGGTCACAAGGTGTGACCTTTCGTCTTCCAGGATGATAACTCCATTTGAACATTATTTTAGTCAGGTTACTTGAATATATAACCAATGAACAAGTAACTTGACTAAAATATTGTTTAAATAGAGTTTTGATCCAGGAAGACGAAAGGTCACAAGGTGTGACCTTTCGTCTTCCAGGATGATAACTCCATTTGAACATTATTTTAGTCAGGCTACTTGAATATATAACCAATGGACAAGTAACTTGACAAAAATATTGTTTAAATAGAGTTTTGATCCTGGAAGACGAAAGGTCACAAGGTGTGACCTTTTGTCTTCCAGGATGATAACTCCATTTGAACATTATTTTAGTCAGGTTACTTGAATATATAACCAATGAACAAGTAACTTGACTAAAATATTGTTTAAATAGAGTTTTGATCTAGGAAGACGAAAGGTCACAAGGTGTGACCTTTCGTCTTCCAGGATGATAACTCCATTTGAACATTATTTTAGTCAGGTTACTTGAATATATAACCAATGAACAAGTAACTTGACTAAAATATTGTTTAAATAGAGTTTTGATCCAGGAAGACGAAAGGTCACAAGGTGTGACCTTTCGTCTTCCAGGATGATAACTCCATTTGAACATTATTTTAGTCAGGTTACTTGAATATATAACCAATGAACAAGTAACTTGACTAAAATATTGTTTAAATAGAGTTTGGATCCTGGAAGACGAAAGGTCACAAGGTGTGACCTTTCGTCTTCCAGGATGATAACTCGATTTGAACATTATTTTAGTCAGATTACTTGAATATATAACCAATGAACAAGTAACTTGACTAAAATATTGATTAAATAGAGTTTTGATCCTTGAAGACGAAAGGTAACAAGGTGTGACCTTTCGTCTTCCAGGATGATAACTCCATTTGAACATTATTTTAGTCAGGTTACTTGAATATATAACCAATGAACAAGTAACTTGACTAAAATATTGTTTAAATAGAGTTTTGATCCTGGAAGACGAAAGGTCACAAGGTGTGACCTTTCGTCTTCCAGGATGATAACTCCATTTGAACATTATTTTAGTCAGGTTACTTGAATATATAACCAATGAACAAGTAACTTGACTAAAATATTGTTTAAATAGAGTTTTGATCCTGGAAGACGAAAGGTCACAAGGTGTGACCTTTCGTCTTCCAGGATGATAACTCCATTTGAACATTATTTTAGTCAGGTTACTTGAATATATAACCAATGAACAAGTAACTTGACTAAAATATTGTTTAAATAGAGTTTTGATCCTGGAAGACGAAAGGTCACAAGGTGTGACCTTTCGTCTTCCAGGATGATAACTCGATTTGAACATTATTTTAGTCAGGTTACTTGAATATATAACCAATGAACAAGTAACTTGACTAAAATATTGTTTAAATAGAGTTTTGACCCTGGACGACGAAAGGTCACAAGGTGTGACCTTTCGTCTTCCAGGATGATAACTCCATTTGAACATTATTTTAGTCAGGTTACTTGAATATATAACCAATGAACAAGTAACTTGACTAAAATATCGTTTAAATAGAGTTTTGATCCTGGAAGACGAAAGGTCACAAGGTGTGACCTTTCGTCTTGCAGGATGATAACTCCATTTGAACATTATTTTAGTCAGGTTACTTGAATATATAACCAATGAACAAGTAACTTGACTAAAATATCGTTTAAATAGAGTTTTGATCCTGGAAGACGAAAGGTCACACCTTGTGACCATTCGTCTTCCAGGATAATAATTCCATTTGAACATTATTTTAGTCAGGTTACTTGAATATATAACCAATGAACAAGTAACTTGACTAAAATATTGTTTAAATAGAGTTTTGATCCAGGAAGACGAAAGGTCACAAGGTGTGACCTTTCGTCTTCCAGGATGATAACTCCATTTGAACATTATTTTAGTCAGGTTACTTGAATATATAACCAATGAACAAGTAACTTGACTAAAATATTGTTTAAATAGAGTTTTGATCCAGGAAGACGAAAGGTCACAAGGTGTGACCTTTCGTCTTCCAGGATGATAACTCCATTTGAACATTATTTTAGTCAGGCTACTTGAATATATAACCAATGGACAAGTAACTTGACAAAAATATTGTTTAAATAGAGTTTTGATCCTGGAAGACGAAAGGTCACAAGGTGTGACCTTTCGTCTTCCAGGATGATAACTCGATTTGAACATTATTTTAGTCAGGTTACTTGAATATATAACCAATGAACAAGTAACTTGACTAAAATATTGTTTAAATAGAGTTTTGACCCTGGACGACGAAAGGTCACAAGGTGTGACCTTTCGTCTTCCAGGATGATAACTCCATTTGAACATTATTTTAGTCAGGTTACTTGAATATATAACCAATGAACAAGTAACTTGACTAAAATATCGTTTAAATAGAGTTTTGATCCTGGAAGACGAAAGGTCACAAGGTGTGACCTTTCGTCTTGCAGGATGATAACTCCATTTGAACATTATTTTAGTCAGGTTACTTGAATATATAACCAATGAACAAGTAACTTGACTAAAATATCGTTTAAATAGAGTTTTGATCCTGGAAGACGAAAGGTCACACCTTGTCACCATTCGTCTTCCAGGATAATAATTCCATTTGAACATTATTTTAGTCAGGTTACTTGAATATATAACCAATGAACAAGTAACTTGACTAAAATATTGTTTAAATAGAGTTTTGATCCAGGAAGACGAAAGGTCACAAGGTGTGACCTTTCGTCTTCCAGGATGATAACTCCATTTGAACATTATTTTAGTCAGGTTACTTGAATATATAACCAATGAACAAGTAACTTGACTAAAATATTGTTTAAATAGAGTTTTGATCCAGGAAGACGAAAGGTCACAAGGTGTGACCTTTCGTCTTCCAGGATGATAACTCCATTTGAACATTATTTTAGTCAGGCTACTTGAATATATAACCAATGGACAAGTAACTTGACAAAAATATTGTTTAAATAGAGTTTTGATCCTGGAAGACGAAAGGTCACAAGGTGTGACCTTTTGTCTTCCAGGATGATAACTCCATTTGAACATTATTTTAGTCAGGTTACTTGAATATATAACCAATGAACAAGTAACTTGACTAAAATATTGTTTAAATAGAGTTTTGATCCAGGAAGACGAAAGGTCACAAGGTGTGACCTTTCGTCTTCCAGGATGATAACTCCATTTGAACATTATTTTAGTCAGGTTACTTGAATATATAACCAATGAACAAGTAACTTGACTAAAATATTGTTTAAATAGAGTTTGGATCCTGGAAGACGAAAGGTCACAAGGTGTGACCTTTCGTCTTCCAGGATGATAACTCCATTTGAACATTATTTTAGTCAGGTTACTTGAATATATAACCAATGAACAAGTAACTTGACTAAAATATTGATTAAATAGAGTTTTGATCCTTGAAGACGAAAGGTAACAAGGTGTGACCTTTCGTCTTCCAGGATGATAACTCCATTTGAACATTATTTTAGTCAGGTTACTTGAATATATAACCAATGAACAAGTAACTTGACTAAAATATTGTTTAAATAGAGTTTTGATCCTGGAAGACGAAAGGTCACAAGGTGTGACCTTTCGTCTTCCAGGATGATAACTCCATTTGAACATTATTTTAGTCAGGTTACTTGAATATATAACCAATGAACAAGTAGCTTGACTAAAATATTGTTTAAATAGAGTTTTGATCCTGGAAGACGAAAGGTCACAAGGTGTGACCTTTCGTCTTCCAGGATGATAACTCCATTTGAACATTATTTTAGTCAGGTTACTTGAATATATAACCAATGAACAAGTAACTTGACTAAAATATTGTTTAAATAGAGTTTTGATCCTGGAAGACGAAAGGTCACAAGGTGTGACCTTTCGTCTTCCAGGATGATAACTCGATTTGAACATTATTTTAGTCAGGTTACTTGAATATATAACCAATGAACAAGTAACTTGACTAAAATATTGTTTAAATAGAGTTTTGACCCTGGACGACGAAAGGTCGCAAGGTGTGACCTTTCGTCTTCCAGGATGATAACTCCATTTGAACATTATTTTAGTCAGGTTACTTGAATATATAACCAATGAACAAGTAACTTGACTAAAATATCGTTTAAATAGAGTTTTGATCCTGGAAGACGAAAGGTCACAAGGTGTGACCATTCGTCTTCCAGGATAATAATTCCATTTGAACATTATTTTAGTCAGGTTACTTGAATATATAACCAATGAACAAGTAACTTGACTAAAATATTGTTTAAATAGAGTTTTGATCCAGGAAGACGAAAGGTCACAAGGTGTGACCTTTCGTCTTCCTGGATGATAACTCCATTTGAACATTATTTTAGTCAGGTTACTTGAATATATAACCAATGAACAAGTAACTTGACTAAAATATTGTTTAAATAGAGTTTTGATCCAGGAAGACGAAAGGTCACAAGGTGTGACCTTTCGTCTTCCAGGATGATAACTCCATTTGAACATTATTTTAGTCAGGTTACTTGAATATATAACCAATGAACAAGTAACTTGACTAAAATATTGTTTAAATAGAGTTTTGATCCTGGAAGACGAAAGGTCACAAGGTGTGACCTTTCGTCTTCCAGGATGATAACTCCATTTGAACATTATTTTTGTCAAGTTACTTGAATATATAACCAATGAACAAGTAACTTGACTAAAATATTGTTTAAATAAAGTTTGGATCCTGGAAGACGAAAGGTCACAAGGTGTGACCTTTCGTCTTCCAGGATGATAACTCGATTTGAACATTATTTTAGTCAGATTACTTGAATATATAACCAATGAACAAGTAACTTGACTAAAATATTGTTTAAATAGAGTTTTGATCCTTGAAGACGAAAGGTAACAAGGTGTGACCTTTCGTCTTCCAGGATGATAACTCCACTTGAACATTATTTTAGTCAGGTTACTTGAATATATAACCAATGAACAAGTAACTTGACTAAAATATTGTTTAAATAGAGTTTTGATCCTGGAAGACGAAAGGTCACAAGGTGTGACCTTTCGTCTTCCAGGATGATAACTCCATTTGAACATTATTTTAGTCAGGTTACTTGAATATATAACCAATGAACAAGTAACTTGACTAAAATATCGTTTAAATAGAGTTTTGCTCCTGGAAGACGAAAGGTCACAAGGTGTGACCATTCGTCTTCCAGGATAATAATTCCATTTGAACATTATTTTAGTCAGGTTACTTGAATATATAACCAATGAACAAGTAACTTGACTAAAATATTGTTTAAATAGAGTTTTGATCCAGGAAGACGAAAGGTCACAAGGTGTGACCTTTCGTCTTCCTGGATGATAACTCCATTTGAACATTATTTTAGTCAGGTTACTTGAATATATAACCAATGAACAAGTAACTTGACTAAAATATTGTTTAAATAGAGTTTTGATCCAGGAAGACGAAAGGTCACAAGGTGTGACCTTTCGTCTTCCAGGATGATAACTCCATTTGAACATTATTTTAGTCAGGTTACTTGAATATATAACCAATGAACAAGTAACTTGACTAAAATATTGTTTAAATAGAGTTTTGATCTAGGAAGACGAAAGGTCACAAGGTGTGACCTTTCGTCTTCCAGGATGATAACTCCATTTGAACATTATTTTAGTCAGGTTACTTGAATATATAACCAATGAACAAGTAACTTGACTAAAATATTGTTTAAATAGAGTTTTGATCCAGGAAGACGAAAGGTCACAAGGTGTGACCTTTCGTCTTCCAGGATGATAACTCCATTTGAACATTATTTTAGTCAGGTTACTTGAATATATAACCAATGAACAAGTAACTTGACTAAAATATTGTTTAAATAGAGTTTTGATCCTGGAAGACGAAAGGTCACAAGGTGTGACCTTTCGTCTTCCAGGATGATAACTCCATTTGAACATTATTTTTGTCAAGTTACTTGAATATATAACCAATGAACAAGTAACTTGACTAAAATATTGTTTAAATAAAGTTTGGATCCTGGAAGACGAAAGGTCACAAGGTGTGACCTTTCGTCTTCCAGGATGATAACTCGATTTGAACATTATTTTAGTCAGATTACTTGAATATATAACCAATGAACAAGTAACTTGACTAAAATATTGTTTAAATAGAGTTTTGATCCTTGAAGACGAAAGGTAACAAGGTGTGACCTTTCGTCTTCCAGGATGATAACTCCACTTGAACATTATTTTAGTCAGGTTACTTGAATATATAACCAATGAACAAGTAACTTGACTAAAATATTGTTTAAATAGAGTTTTGATCCTGGAAGACGAAAGGTCACAAGGTGTGACCTTTCGTCTTCCAGGATGATAACTCCATTTGAACATTATTTTTGTCAAGTTACTTGAATATATAACCAATGAACAAGTAACTTGACTAAAATATTGTTTAAATAAAGTTTGGATCCTGGAAGACGAAAGGTCACAAGGTGTGACCTTTCGTCTTCCAGGATGATAACTCGATTTGAACATTATTTTAGTCAGATTACTTGAATATATAACTAATGAACAAGTAACTTGACTAAAATATTGTTTAAATAGAGTTTTGATCCTTGAAGACGAAAGGTAACAAGGTGTGACCTTTCGTCTTCCAGGATGATAACTCCATTTGAACATTATTTTAGTCAGGTTACTTGAATATATAACCAATGAACAAGTAACTTGACTAAAATATTGTTTAAATAGAGTTTTGATCCTGGAAGACGAAAGGTCACAAGGTGTGACCTTTCGTCTTCCAGGATGATAACTCCATTTGAACATTATTTTAGTCAGGTTACTTGAATATATAACCAATGAACAAGTAACTTGACTAAAATATCGTTTAAATAGAGTTTTGATCCTGGAAGACGAAAGGTCACAAGGTGTGACCATTCGTCTTCCAGGATAATAATTCCATTTGAACATTATTTTAGTCAGGTTACTTGAATATATAACCAATGAACAAGTAACTTGACTAAAATATTGTTTAAATAGAGTTTTGATCCAGGAAGACGAAAGGTCACAAGGTGTGACCTTTCGTCTTCCAGGATGATAACTCCATTTGAACATTATTTTAGTCAGGTTACTTGAATATATAACCAATGAACAAGTAACTTGACTAAAATAATGTTTAAATAGAGTTTTGATCCTGGAAGACGAAAGGTCACAAGGTGTGACCTTTCGTCTTCCAGGATGATAACTCGATTTGAACATTATTTTAGTCAGGTTACTTGAATATATAACCAATGAACAAGTAACTTGACTAAAATATTGTTTAAATAGAGTTTTGACCCTGGAAGACGAAAGGTCACAAGGTGTGACCTTTCGTCTTCCAGGATGATAACTCCATTTGAACATTATTTTAGTCAGGTTACTTGAATATATAACCAATGAACAAGTAACTTGACTAAAATATTGTTTAAATAGAGTTTTGATCCTGGAAGACGAAAGGTCACAAGGTGTGACCTTTCGTCTTGCAGGATGATAACTCCATTTGAACATTATTTTAGTCAGGTTACTTGAATATATAACCAATGAACAAGTAACTTGACTAAAATATCGTTTAAATAGAGTTTTGATACTGGAAGACGAAAGGTCACAAGGTGTGACCATTCGTCTTCCAGGATAATAATTCCATTTGAACATTATTTTAGTCAGGTTACTTGAATATATAACCAATGAACAAGTAACTTGACTAAAATATTGTTTAAATAGAGTTTTGATCCAGGAAGACGAAAGGTCACAAGGTGTGACCTTTCGTCTTCCAGGATGATAACTCCATTTGAACATTATTTTAGTCAGGTTACTTGAATATATAACCAATGAACAAGTAACTTGACTAAAATATTGTTTAAATAGAGTTTTGATCCAGGAAGACGAAAGGTCACAAGGTGTGACCATTCGTCTTCCAGGATGATAACTCCATTTGAACATTATTTTAGTCAGGCTACTTGAATATATAACCAATGGACAAGTAACTTGACAAAAATATTGTTTAAATAGAGTTTTGATCCTGGAAGACGAAAGGTCACAAGGTGTGACCTTTTGTCTTCCAGGATGATAACTCCATTTGAACATTATTTTAGTCAGGTTACTTGAATATATAACCAATGAACAAGTAACTTGACTAAAATATTGTTTAAATAGAGTTTTGATCCAGGAAGACGAAAGGTCACAAGGTGTGACCTTTCGTCTTCCAGGATGATAACTCCATTTGAACATTATTTTAGTCAGGTTACTTGAATATATAACCAATGAACAAGTAACTTGACTAAAATATTGTTTAAATAGAGTTTTGATCCAGGAAGACGAAAGGTCACAAGGTGTGACCTTTCGTCTTCCAGGATGATAACTCCATTTGAACATTATTTTAGTCAGGCTACTTGAATATATAACCAATGGACAAGTAACTTGACAAAAATATTGTTTAAATAGAGTTTTGATCCTGGAAGACGAAAGGTCACAAGGTGTGACCTTTTGTCTTCCAGGATGATAACTCCATTTGAACATTATTTTAGTCAGGTTACTTGAATATATAACCAATGAACAAGTAACTTGACTAAAATATTGTTTAAATAGAGTTTTGATCTAGGAAGACGAAAGGTCACAAGGTGTGACCTTTCGTCTTCCAGGATGATAACTCCATTTGAACATTATTTTAGTCAGGTTACTTGAATATATAACCAATGAACAAGTAACTTGACTAAAATATTGTTTAAATAGAGTTTTGATCCAGGAAGACGAAAGGTCACAAGGTGTGACCTTTCGTCTTCCAGGATGATAACTCCATTTGAACATTATTTTAGTCAGGTTACTTGAATATATAACCAATGAACAAGTAACTTGACTAAAATATTGTTTAAATAGAGTTTGGATCCTGGAAGACGAAAGGTCACAAGGTGTGACCTTTCGTCTTCCAGGATGATAACTCGATTTGAACATTATTTTAGTCAGATTACTTGAATATATAACCAATGAACAAGTAACTTG
This sequence comes from Medicago sativa, assembly GCF_051527215.1. Lineage (NCBI taxonomy): Eukaryota > Viridiplantae > Streptophyta > Magnoliopsida > Fabales > Fabaceae > Medicago > Medicago sativa. The sequence goes on from NC_140751.1 coordinate 40,011,270, forward strand.
ACTAAAATATTGATTAAATAGAGTTTTGATCCTTGAAGACGAAAGGTAACAAGGTGTGACCTTTCGTCTTCCAGGATGATAACTCCATTTGAACATTATTTTAGTCAGGTTACTTGAATATATAACCAATGAACAAGTAACTTGACTAAAATATTGTTTAAATAGAGTTTTGATCCTGGAAGACGAAAGGTCACAAGGTGTGACCTTTCGTCTTCCAGGATGATAACTCCATTTGAACATTATTTTAGTCAGGTTACTTGAATATATAACCAATGAACAAGTAACTTGACTAAAATATTGTTTAAATAGAGTTTTGATCCTGGAAGACGAAAGGTCACAAGGTGTGACCTTTCGTCTTCCAGGATGATAACTCCATTTGAACATTATTTTAGTCAGGTTACTTGAATATATAACCAATGAACAAGTAACTTGACTAAAATATTGTTTAAATAGAGTTTTGATCCTGGAAGACGAAAGGTCACAAGGTGTGACCTTTCGTCTTCCAGGATGATAACTCGATTTGAACATTATTTTAGTCAGGTTACTTGAATATATAACCAATGAACAAGTAACTTGACTAAAATATTGTTTAAATAGAGTTTTGACCCTGGACGACGAAAGGTCACAAGGTGTGACCTTTCGTCTTCCAGGATGATAACTCCATTTGAACATTATTTTAGTCAGGTTACTTGAATATATAACCAATGAACAAGTAACTTGACTAAAATATCGTTTAAATAGAGTTTTGATCCTGGAAGACGAAAGGTCACAAGGTGTGACCATTCGTCTTCCAGGATAATAATTCCATTTGAACATTATTTTAGTCAGGTTACTTGAATATATAACCAATGAACAAGTAACTTGACTAAAATATTGTTTAAATAGAGTTTTGATCCAGGAAGACGAAAGGTCACAAGGTGTGACCTTTCGTCTTCCTGGATGATAACTCCATTTGAACATTATTTTAGTCAGGTTACTTGAATATATAACCAATGAACAAGTAACTTGACTAAAATATTGTTTAAATAGAGTTTTGATCCAGGAAGACGAAAGGTCACAAGGTGTGACCTTTCGTCTTCCAGGATGATAACTCCATTTGAACATTATTTTAGTCAGGCTACTTGAATATATAACCAATGGACAAGTAACTTGACAAAAATATTGTTTAAATAGAGTTTTGATCCTGGAAGACGAAAGGTCACAAGGTGTGACCTTTTGTCTTCCAGGATGATAACTCCATTTGAACATTATTTTAGTCAGGTTACTTGAATATATAACCAATGAACAAGTAACTTGACTAAAATATTGTTTAAATAGAGTTTTGATCTAGGAAGACGAAAGGTCACAAGGTGTGACCTTTCGTCTTCCAGGATGATAACTCCATTTGAACATTATTTTAGTCAGGTTACTTGAATATATAACCAATGAACAAGTAACTTGACTAAAATATTGTTTAAATAGAGTTTTGATCCAGGAAGACGAAAGGTCACAAGGTGTGACCTTTCGTCTTCCAGGATGATAACTCCATTTGAACATTACTTTAGTCAGGTTACTTGAATATATAACCAATGAACAAGTAACTTGACTAAAATATTGTTTAAATAGAGTTTTGATCCTGGAAGACGAAAGGTCACAAGGTGTGACCTTTCGTCTTCCAGGATGATAACTCCATTTGAACATTATTTTTGTCAAGTTACTTGAATATATAACCAATGAACAAGTAACTTGACTAAAATATTGTTTAAATAAAGTTTGGATCCTGGAAGACGAAAGGTCACAAGGTGTGACCTTTCGTCTTCCAGGATGATAACTCGATTTGAACATTATTTTAGTCAGATTACTTGAATATATAACCAATGAACAAGTAACTTGACTAAAATATTGTTTAAATAGAGTTTTGATCCTGGAAGACGAAAGGTCACAAGGTGTGACCTTTCGTCTTCCAGGATGATAACTCCATTTGAACATTATTTTAGTCAGGTTACTTGAATATATAACCAATGAACAAGTAACTTGACTAAAATATCGTTTAAATAGAGTTTTGATCCTGGAAGACGAAAGGTCACAAGGTGTGACCATTCGTCTTCCAGGATAATAATTCCATTTGAACATTATTTTAGTCAGGTTACTTGAATATATAACCAATGAACAAGTAACTTGACTAAAATATTGTTTAAATAGAGTTTTGATCCAGGAAGACGAAAGGTCACAAGGTGTGACCTTTCGTCTTCCAGGATGATAACTCCATTTGAACATTATTTTAGTCAGGTTACTTGAATATATAACCAATGAACAAGTAACTTGACTAAAATAATGTTTAAATAGAGTTTTGATCCTGGAAGACGAAAGGTCACAAGGTGTGACCTTTCGTCTTCCAGGATGATAACTCGATTTGAACATTATTTTAGTCAGGTTACTTGAATATATAACCAATGAACAAGTAACTTGACTAAAATATTGTTTAAATAGAGTTTTGACCCTGGAAGACGAAAGGTCACAAGGTGTGACCTTTCGTCTTCCAGGATGATAACTCCATTTGAACATTATTTTAGTCAGGTTACTTGAATATATAACCAATGAACAAGTAACTTGACTAAAATATTGTTTAAATAGAGTTTTGATCCTGGAAGACGAAAGGTCACAAGGTGTGACCTTTCGTCTTGCAGGATGATAACTCCATTTGAACATTATTTTAGTCAGGTTACTTGAATATATAACCAATGAACAAGTAACTTGACTAAAATATCGTTTAAATAGAGTTTTGATCCTGGAAGACGAAAGGTCACAAGGTGTGACCATTCGTCTTCCAGGATAATAATTCCATTTGAACATTATTTTAGTCAGGTTACTTGAATATATAACCAATGAACAAGTAACTTGACTAAAATATTGTTTAAATAGAGTTTTGATCCAGGAAGACGAAAGGTCACAAGGTGTGACCTTTCGTCTTCCAGGATGATAACTCCATTTGAACATTATTTTAGTCAGGTTACTTGAATATATAACCAATGAACAAGTAACTTGACTAAAATATTGTTTAAATAGAGTTTTGATCCAGGAAGACGAAAGGTCACAAGGTGTGACCATTCGTCTTCCAGGATGATAACTCCATTTGAACATTATTTTAGTCAGGCTACTTGAATATATAACCAATGGACAAGTAACTTGACAAAAATATTGTTTAAATAGAGTTTTGATCCAGGAAGACGAAAGGTCACAAGGTGTGACCTTTTGTCTTCCAGGATGATAACTCCATTTGAACATTATTTTAGTCAGGTTACTTGAATATATAACCAATGAACAAGTAACTTGACTAAAATATTGTTTAAATAGAGTTTTGATCTAGGAAGACGAAAGGTCACAAGGTGTGACCTTTCGTCTTCCAGGATGATAACTCCATTTGAACATTATTTTAGTCAGGTTACTTGAATATATAACCAATGAACAAGTAACTTGACTAAAATATTGTTTAAATAGAGTTTTGACCCTGGAAGACGAAAGGTCACAAGGTGTGACCTTTCGTCTTCCAGGATGATAACTCCATTTGAACATTATTTTAGTCAGGTTACTTGAATATATAACCAATGAACAAGTAACTTGACTAAAATATTGTTTAAATAGAGTTTTGATCCTGGAAGACGAAAGGTCACAAGGTGTGACCTTTCGTCTTGCAGGATGATAACTCCATTTGAACATTATTTTAGTCAGGTTACTTGAATATATAACCAATGAACAAGTAACTTGACTAAAATATCGTTTAAATAGAGTTTTGATCCTGGAAGACGAAAGGTCACAAGGTGTGACCATTCGTCTTCCAGGATAATAATTCCATTTGAACATTATTTTAGTCAGGTTACTTGAATATATAACCAATGAACAAGTAACTTGACTAAAATATTGTTTAAATAGAGTTTTGATCCAGGAAGACGAAAGGTCACAAGGTGTGACCTTTCGTCTTCCAGGATGATAACTCCATTTGAACATTATTTTAGTCAGGTTACTTGAATATATAACCAATGAACAAGTAACTTGACTAAAATATTGTTTAAATAGAGTTTTGATCCAGGAAGACGAAAGGTCACAAGGTGTGACCTTTCGTCTTCCAGGATGATAACTCCATTTGAACATTATTTTAGTCAGGCTACTTGAATATATAACCAATGGACAAGTAACTTGACAAAAATATTGTTTAAATAGAGTTTTGATCCTGGAAGACGAAAGGTCACAAGGTGTGACCTTTTGTCTTCCAGGATGATAACTCCATTTGAACATTATTTTAGTCAGGTTACTTGAATATATAACCAATGAACAAGTAACTTGACTAAAATATTGTTTAAATAGAGTTTTGATCTAGGAAGACGAAAGGTCACAAGGTGTGACCTTTCGTCTTCCAGGATGATAACTCCATTTGAACATTATTTTAGTCAGGTTACTTGAATATATAACCAATGAACAAGTAACTTGACTAAAATATTGTTTAAATAGAGTTTTGATCCTGGAAGACGAAAGGTCACAAGGTGTGACCTTTCGTCTTCCAGGATGATAACTCCATTTGAACCTTATTTTTGTCAAGTTACTTGAATATATAACCAATGAACAAGTAACTTGACTAAAATATTGTTTAAATAGAGTTTGGATCCTGGAAGACGAAAGGTCACAAGGTGTGACCTTTCGTCTTCCAGGATGATAACTCCATTTGAACATTATTTTAGTCAGGTTACTTGAATATATAACCAATGAACAAGTAACTTGACTAAAATATTGTTTAAATAGAGTTTTGACCCTGGAAGACGAAAGGTCACAAGGTGTGACCTTTCGTCTTCCAGGATGATAACTCCATTTGAACATTATTTTAGTCAGGTTACTTGAATATATAACCAATGAACAAGTAACTTGACTAAAATATTGTTTAAATAGAGTTTTGATCCTGGAAGACGAAAGGTCACAAGGTGTGACCTTTCGTCTTGCAGGATGATAACTCCATTTGAACATTATTTTAGTCAGGTTACTTGAATATATAACCAATGAACAAGTAACTTGACTAAAATATCGTTTAAATAGAGTTTTGATCCTGGAAGACGAAAGGTCACAAGGTGTGACCATTCGTCTTCCAGGATAATAATTCCATTTGAACATTATTTTAGTCAGGTTACTTGAATATATAACCAATGAACAAGTAACTTGACTAAAATATTGTTTAAATAGAGTTTTGATCCAGGAAGACGAAAGGTCACAAGGTGTGACCTTTCGTCTTCCAGGATGATAACTCCATTTGAACATTATTTTAGTCAGGTTACTTGAATATATAACCAATGAACAAGTAACTTGACTAAAATATTGTTTAAATAGAGTTTTGATCCAGGAAGACGAAAGGTCACAAGGTGTGACCTTTCGTCTTCCAGGATGATAACTCCATTTGAACATTATTTTAGTCAGGCTACTTGAATATATAACCAATGGACAAGTAACTTGACAAAAATATTGTTTAAATAGAGTTTTGATCCTGGAAGACGAAAGGTCACAAGGTGTGACCTTTTGTCTTCCAGGATGATAACTCCATTTGAACATTATTTTAGTCAGGTTACTTGAATATATAACCAATGAACAAGTAACTTGACTAAAATATTGTTTAAATAGAGTTTTGATCTAGGAAGACGAAAGGTCACAAGGTGTGACCTTTCGTCTTCCAGGATGATAACTCCATTTGAACATTATTTTAGTCAGGTTACTTGAATATATAACCAATGAACAAGTAACTTGACTAAAATATTGTTTAAATAGAGTTTTGATCCTGGAAGACGAAAGGTCACAAGGTGTGACCTTTCGTCTTCCAGGATGATAACTCCATTTGAACCTTATTTTTGTCAAGTTACTTGAATATATAACCAATGAACAAGTAACTTGACTAAAATATTGTTTAAATAGAGTTTGGATCCTGGAAGACGAAAGGTCACAAGGTGTGACCTTTCGTCTTCCAGGATGATAACTCGATTTGAACATTATTTTAGTCAGATTACTTGAATATATAACCAATGAACAAGTAACTTGACTAAAATATTGTTTAAATAGAGTTTTGATCCTTGAAGACGAAAGGTAACAAGGTGTGACCTTTCGTCTTCCAGGATGATAACTCCATTTGAACATTATTTTAGTCAGGTTACTTGAATATATAACCAATGAACAAGTAACTTGACTAAAATATTGTTTAAATAGAGTTTTGATCCTGGAAGACGAAAGGTCACAAGGTGTGACCTTTCGTCTTCCAGGATGATAACTCCATTTGAACATTATTTTAGTCAGGTTACTTGAATATATAACCAATGAACAAGTAACTTGACTAAAATATCGTTTAAATAGAGTTTTGATCCTGGAAGACGAAAGGTCACAAGGTGTGACCATTCGTCTTCCAGGATAATAATTCCATTTGAACATTATTTTAGTCAGGTTACTTGAATATATAACCAATGAACAAGTAACTTGACTAAAATATTGTTTAAATAGAGTTTTGATCCAGGAAGACGAAAGGTCACAAGGTGTGACCTTTCGTCTTCCAGGATGATAACTCCATTTGAACGTTATTTTAGTCAGGTTACTTGAATATATAACCAATGAACAAGTAACTTGACTAAAATAATGTTTAAATAGAGTTTTGATCCTGGAAGACGAAAGGTCACAAGGTGTGACCTTTCGTCTTCCAGGATGATAACTTGATTTGAACATTATTTTAGTCAGGTTACTTGAATATATAACCAATGAACAAGTAACTTGACTAAAATATCGTTTAAATAGAGTTTTGATCCTGGAAGACGAAAGGTCACAAGGTGTGACCATTCGTCTTCCCGGATAATAATTCCATTTGAACATTATTTTAGTCAGGTTACTTGAATATATAACCAATGAACAAGTAACTTGACTAAAATATTGTTTAAATAGAGTTTTGATCCAGGAAGACGAAAGGTCACAAGGTGTGACCTTTCGTCTTCCAGGATGATAACTCGATTTGAACATTATTTTAGTCAGGTTACTTGAATATATAACCAATGAACAAGTAACTTGACTAAAATATTGTTTAAATAGATTTTTGATCTGGAAGACGAAAGGTCACAAGGTGTGACCTTTCGTCTTCCAGGATGATAACTCGATTTGAACATTATTTTAGTCAGGTTACTTGAATATATAACCAATGAACAAGTAACTTGACTAAAATATTGTTTAAATAGAGTTTTGACCCTGGAAGACGAAAGGTCACAAGTTGTGACCTTTCGTCTTCCAGGATGATAACTCCATTTGAACATTATTTTAGTCAGGTTACTTGAATATATAACCAATGAACAAGTAACTTGACTAAAATATTGTTTAAATAGAGTTTTGATCCAGGAAGACGAAAGGTCACAAGGTGTGACCTTTCGTCTTCCAGGATGATAACTCCATTTGAACATTATTTTAGTCAGGTTACTTGAATATATAACCAATGAACAAGTAACTTGACTAAAATATTGTTTAAATAGAGTTTTGATCCTGGAAGACGAAAGGTCACAAGGTGTGACCTTTCGTCTTCCAGGATGATAACTCCATTTGAACATTATTTTTGTCAAGTTACTTGAATATATAACCAATGAACAAGTAACTTGACTAAAATATTGTTTAAATAAAGTTTGGATCCTGGAAGACGAAAGGTCACAAGGTGTGTCCTTTCGTCTTCCTGGATGATAACTCGATTTGAACATTATTTTAGTCAGATTACTTGAATATATAACCAATGAACAAGTAACTTGACTAAAATATTGTTTAAATAGAGTTTTGATCCTTGAAGACGAAAGGTAACAAGGTGTGACCTTTCGTCTTCCAGGATGATAACTCCATTTGAACATTATTTTAGTCAGGTTACTTGAATATATAACCAATGAACAAGTAACTTGACTAAAATATTGTTTAAATAGAGTTTTGATCCTGGAAGACGAAAGGTCACAAGGTGTGACCTTTCGTCTTCCAGGATGATAACTCCATTTGAACATTATTTTAGTCAGGTTACTTGAATATATAACCAATGACCAAGTAACTTGACTAAAATAATGTTTAAATAGAGTTTTGATCCTGGAAGACGAAAGGTCACGAGGTGTGACCTTTCGTCTTCCAGGATGATAACTTGATTTGAACATTATTTTAGTCAGGTTACTTGAATATATAACCAATGAACAAGTAACTTGACTAAAATATCGTTTAAATAGAGTTTTGATCCTGGAAGACGAAAGGTCACAAGGTGTGACCATTCGTCTTCCCGGATAATAATTCCATTTGAACATTATTTTAGTCAGGTTACTTGAATATATAACCAATGAACAAGTAACTTGACTAAAATATTGTTTAAATAGAGTTTTGATCCAGGAAGACGAAAGGTCACAAGGTGTGACCTTTCGTCTTCCAGGATGATAACTCGATTTGAACATTATTTTAGTCAGGTTACTTGAATATATAACCAATGAACAAGTAACTTGACTAAAATATTGTTTAAATAGATTTTTGATCCTGGAAGACGAAAGGTCACAAGGTGTGACCTTTCCTCTTCCAGGATGATAACTCGATTTGAACATTATTTTAGTCAGGTTACTTGAATATATAACCAATGAACAAGTAACCTGACTAAAATATTGTTTAAATAGAGTTTTGACCCTGGAAGACGAAAGGTCACAAGTTGTGACCTTTCGTCTTCCAGGATGATAACTCCATTTGAACATTATTTTAGTCAGGTTACTTGAATATATAACCAATGAACAAGTAACTTGACTAAAATATTGTTTAAATAGAGTTTTGATCCTGGAAGACGAAAGGTCACAAGGTGTGACCTTTCGTCTTCCAGGATGATAACTCCATTTGAACATTATTTTTGTCAAGTTACTTGAATATATAACCAATGAACAAGTAACTTGACTAAAACATTGTTTAAATAAAGTTTGGATCCTGGAAGACGAAAGGTCACAAGGTGTGACCTTTCGTCTTCCTGGATGATAACTCGATTTGAACATTATTTTAGTCAGATTACTTGAATATATAACCAATGAACAAGTAACTTGACTAAAATATTGTTTAAATAGAGTTTTGATCCTTGAAGACGAAAGGTAACAAGGTGTGACCTTTCGTCTTCCAGGATGATAACTCCATTTGAACATTATTTTAGTCAGGTTACTTGAATATATAACCAATGAACAAGTAACTTGACTAAAATATTGTTTAAATAGAGTTTTGATCCTGGAAGACGAAAGGTCACAAGGTGTGACCTTTCGTCTTCCAGGATGATAACTCCATTTGAACATTATTTTAGTCAGGTTACTTGAATATATAACCAATGAACAAGTAACTTGACTAAAATATCGTTTAAATAGAGTTTTGATCCTGGAAGACGAAAGGTCACAAGGTGTGACCATTCGTCTTCCAGGATAATAATTCCATTTGAACATTATTTTAGTCAGGTTACTTGAATATATAACCAATGAACAAGTAACTTGACTAAAATATTGTTTAAATAGAGTTTTGATCCAGGAAGACGAAAGGTCACAAGGTGTGACCTTTCGTCTTCCAGGATGATAACTCCATTTGAACATTATTTTAGTCAGGTTACTTGAATATATAACCAATGAACAAGTAACTTGACTAAAATAATGTTTAAATAGAGTTTTGATCCTGGAAGACGAAAGGTCACAAGGTGTGACCTTTCGTCTTCCACGATGATAACTTGATTTGAACATTATTTTAGTCAGGTTACTTGAATATATAACCAATGAACAAGTAACTTGACTAAAATATCGTTTAAATAGAGTTTTGATCCTGGAAGACGAAAGGTCACAAGGTGTGACCATTCGTCTTCCCGGATAATAATTCAATTTGAACATTATTTTAGTCAGGTTACTTGAATATATAACCAATGAACAAGTAACTTGACTAAAATATTGTTTAAATAGAGTTTTGATCCAGGAAGACGAAAGGTCACAAGGTGTGACCTTTCGTCTTCCATGATGATAACTCGATTTGAACATTATCTTAGTCAGGTTACTTGAATATATAACCAATGAACAAGTAACTTGACTAAAATATTGTTTAAATAGAGTTTTGATCCTGGAAGACGAAAGGTCACAAGGTGTGACCTTTCGTCTTCCAGGATGATAACTCGATTTGAACATTATTTTAGTCAGGTTACTTGAATATATAACCAATGAACAAGTAACTTGACTAAAATATTGTATAAATAGAGTTTTGACCCTGGAAGACGAAAGGTCACAAGGTGTGACCTTTCGTCTTCCAGGATGATAACTCCATTTGAACATTATTTTAGTCAGGTTACTTGAATATATAACCAATGAACAAGTAACTTGACTAAAATATTGTTTAAATAGAGTTTTGATCTAGGAAGACGAAAGGTCACAAGGTGTGACCTTTCGTCTTCCAGGATGATAACTCCATTTGAACATTATTTTAGTCAGGTTACTTGAATATATAACCAATGAACAAGTAACTTGACTAAAATATTGTTTAAATAGAGTTTTGATCCAAGAAGACGAAAGGTCACAAGGTGTGACCTTTCGTCTTCCAGGATGATAACTCCATTTGAACATTATTTTAGTCAGGTTACTTGAATATATAACCAATGAACAAGTAACTTGACTAAAATATTGTTTAAATAGAGTTTTGATCCTGGAAGACGAAAGGTCACAAGGTGTGACCTTTCGTCTTCCAGGATGATAACTCCATTTGAACATTATTTTTGTCATGTTACTTGAATATATAACCAATGAACAAGTAACTTGACTAAAATATTGTTTAAATAAAGTTTGGATCCTGGAAGACGAAAGGTCACAAGGTGTGACCTTTCGTCTTCCAGGATGATAACTCGATTTGAACATTATTTTAGTCAGATTACTTGAATATATAACCAATGAACAAGTAACTTGACTAAAATATTGTTTAAATAGAGTTTTGATCCTTGAAGACGAAAGGTAACAAGGTGTGACCTTTCGTCTTCCAGGATGATAACTCCATTTGAACATTATAGGTTACTTGAATATATTACCAATGAACAAGTAACTTGACTAAAATATTGTTTAAATAGAGTTTTGATCCTGGAAGACGAAAGGTCACAAGGTGTGACCTTTCGTCTTCCAGGATGATAACTCCATTTGAACATTATTTTAGTCAGGTTACTTGAATATATAACCAATGAACAAGTAACTTTACTAAAATATTGTTTAAATAGAGTTTTGATTCTGGAAGACGAAAGGTCACAAGGTGTGACCTTTCGTCTTCCAGGATGATAACTTGATTTGAACATTATTTTAGTCAGGTTACTTGAATATATAACCAATGAACAAGTAACTTGACTAAAATATTGTTTAAATAGAGTTTTGACCCTGGAAGACGAAAGGTCACAAGGTGCGACCTTTCGTCTTCCAGGATGATAACTCCATTTGAACATTATTTTAGTCAGGTTTCTTGAATATATAACCAATGAACAAGTAACTTGACTAAAATATTGTTTAAATAGAGTTTTGATCTAGGAAGACGAAAGGTCACAAGGTGTGACCTTTCGTCTTCCAGGATGATAACTCCATTTGAACATTATTTTAGTCAGGTTACTTGAATATATAACCAATGAACAAGTAACTTGACTAAAATATTGTTTAAATAGAGTTTTGATCCAAGAAGACGAAAGGTCACAAGGTGTGACCTTTCGTCTTCCAGGATGATAACTCCATTTGAACATTATTTTAGTCAGGTTACTTGAATATATAACCAATGAACAAGTAACTTGACTAAAATATTGTTTAAATAGAGTTTTGATCCTGGAAGACGAAAGGTCACAAGGTGTGACCTTTCGTCTTCCAGGATGATAACTCCATTTGAACATTATTTTTGTCATGTTACTTGAATATATAACCAATGAACAAGTAACTTGACTAAAATATTGTTTAAATAAAGTTTGGATCCTGGAAGACGAAAGGTCACAAGGTGTGACCTTTCGTCTTCCAGGATGATAACTCGATTTGAACATTATTTTAGTCAGATTACTTGAATATATAACCAATGAACAAGTAACTTGACTAAAATATTGTTTAAATAGAGTTTTGATCCTTGAAGACGAAAGGTAACAAGGTGTGACCTTTCGTCTTCCAGGATGATAACTCCATTTGAACATTATTTTAGTCAGGTTACTTGAATATATTACCAATGAACAAGTAACTTGACTAAAATATTGTTTAAATAGAGTTTTGATCCTGGAAGACGAAAGGTCACAAGGTGTGACCTTTCGTCTTCCAGGATGATAACTCCATTTGAACATTATTTTAGTCAGGTTACTTGAATATATAACCAATGAACAAGTAACTTGACTAAAATATTGTTTAAATAGAGTTTTGATCCTGGAAGACGAAAGGTCACAAGGTGTGACCTTTCGTCTTCCAGGATGATAACTCGATTTGAACATTATTTTAGTCAGGTTACTTGAATATATAACCAATGAACAAGTAACTTGACTAAAATATCGTTTAAATAGAGTTTTGACCCTGGAAGACGAAAGGTCACAAGGTGCGACCTTTCGTCTTCCAGGATGATAACTCCATTTGAACATTATTTTAGTCAGGTTTCTTGAATATATAACCAATGAACAAGTAACTTGACTAAAATATTGTTTAAATAGAGTTTTGATCCAGGAAGACGAAAGGTCACAAGGTGTGACCTTTCGTCTTCCAGGATGATAACTCCATTTGAACATTATTTTAGTCAGGTTACTTGAATATATAACCAATGAACAAGTAACTTGACTAAAATATTGTTTAAATAGAGTTTTGATCCTGGAAGACGAAAGGTCACAAGGTGTGACCTTTCGTCTTCCACGATGATAACTTGATTTGAACATTATTTTAGTCAGGTTACTTGAATATATAACCAATGAACAAGTAACTTGACTAAAATATCGTTTAAATAGAGTTTTGATCCTGGAAGACGAAAGGTCACAAGGTGTGACCATTCGTCTTCCCGGATAATAATTCAATTTGAACATTATTTTAGTCAGGTTACTTGAATATATAACCAATGAACAAGTAACTTGACTAAAATATTGTTTAAATAGAGTTTTGATCCAGGAAGACGAAAGGTCACAAGGTGTGACCTTTCGTCTTCCAGGATGATAACTCGATTTGAACATTATCTTAGTCAGGTTACTTGAATATATAACCAATGAACAAGTAACTTGACTAAAATATTGTTTAAATAGAGTTTTGATCCTGGAAGACGAAAGGTCACAAGGTGTGACCTTTCGTCTTCCAGGATGATAACTCGATTTGAACATTATTTTAGTCAGGTTACTTGAATATATAACCAATGAACAAGTAACATGACTAAAATATTGTATAAATAGAGTTTTGACCCTGGAAGACGAAAGGTCACAAGGTGTGACCTTTCGTCTTCCAGGATGATAACTCCATTTGAACATTATTTTAGTCAGGTTACTTGAATATATAACCAATGAACAAGTAACTTGACTAAAATATTGTTTAAATAGAGTTTTGATCTAGGAAGACGAAAGGTCACAAGGTGTGACCTTTCGTCTTCCAGGATGATAACTCCATTTGAACATTATTTTAGTCAGGTTACTTGAATATATAACCAATGAACAAGTAACTTGACTAAAATATTGTTTAAATAGAGTTTTGATCCAAGAAGACGAAAGGTCACAAGGTGTGACCTTTCGTCTTCCAGGATGATAACTCCATTTGAACATTATTTTAGTCAGGTTACTTGAATATATAACCAATGAACAAGTAACTTGACTAAAATATTGTTTAAATAGAGTTTTGATCCTGGAAGACGAAAGGTCACAAGGTGTGACCTTTCGTCTTCCAGGATGATAACTCCATTTGAACATTATTTTTGTCATGTTACTTGAATATATAACCAATGAACAAGTAACTTGACTAAAATATTGTTTAAATAAAGTTTGGATCCTGGAAGACGAAAGGTCACAAGGTGTGACCTTTCGTCTTCCAGGATGATAACTCGATTTGAACATTATTTTAGTCAGATTACTTGAATATATAACCAATGAACAAGTAACTTGACTAAAATATTGTTTAAATAGAGTTTTGATCCTTGAAGACGAAAGGTAACAAGGTGTGACCTTTCGTCTTCCAGGATGATAACTCCATTTGAACATTATTTTAGTCAGGTTACTTGAATATATTACCAATGAACAAGTAACTTGACTAAAATATTGTTTAAATAGAGTTTTGATCCTGGAAGACGAAAGGTCACAAGGTGTGACCTTTCGTCTTCCAGGATGATAACTCCATTTGAACATTATTTTAGTCAGGTTACTTGAATATATAACCAATGAACAAGTAACTTGACTAAAATATTGTTTAAATAGAGTTTTGATTCTGGAAGACGAAAGGTCACAAGGTGTGACCTTTCGTCTTCCAGGATGATAACTTGATTTGAACATTATTTTAGTCAGGTTACTTGAATATATAACCAATGAACAAGTAACTTGACTAAAATATTGTTTAAATAGAGTTTTGACCCTGGAAGACGAAAGGTCACAAGGTGCGACCTTTCGTCTTCCAGGATGATAACTCCATTTGAACATTATTTTAGTCAGGTTTCTTGAATATATAACCAATGAACAAGTAACTTGACTAAAATATTGTTTAAATAGAGTTTTGATCTAGGAAGACGAAAGGTCACAAGGTGTGACCTTTCGTCTTCCAGGATGATAACTCCATTTGAACATTATTTTAGTCAGGTTACTTGAATATATAACCAATGAACAAGTAACTTGACTAAAATATTGTTTAAATAGAGTTTTGATCTAGGAAGACGAAAGGTCACAAGGTGTGACCTTTCGTCTTCCAGGATGATAACTCCATTTGAACATTATTTTAGTCAGGTTACTTGAATATATAACCAATGAACAAGTAACTTGACTAAAATATTGTTTAAATAGAGTTTTGATCCAAGAAGACGAAAGGTCACAAGGTGTGACCTTTCGTCTTCCAGGATGATAACTCCATTTGAACATTATTTTAGTCAGGTTACTTGAATATATAACCAATGAACAAGTAACTTGACTAAAATATTGTTTAAATAGAGTTTTGATCCTGGAAGACGAAAGGTCACAAGGTGTGACCTTTCGTCTTCCAGGATGATAACTCCATTTGAACATTATTTTTGTCATGTTACTTGAATATATAACCAATGAACAAGTAACTTGACTAAAATATTGTTTAAATAAAGTTTGGATCCTGGAAGACGAAAGGTCACAAGGTGTGACCTTTCGTCTTCCAGGATGATAACTCGATTTGAACATTATTTTAGTCAGATTACTTGAATATATAACCAATGAACAAGTAACTTGACTAAAATATTGTTTAAATAGAGTTTTGATCCTTGAAGACGAAAGGTAACAAGGTGTGACCTTTCGTCTTCCAGGATGATAACTCCATTTGAACATTATTTTAGTCAGGTTACTTGAATATATTACCAATGAACAAGTAACTTGACTAAAATATTGTTTAAATAGAGTTTTGATCCTGGAAGACGAAAGGTCACAAGGTGTGACCTTTCGTCTTCCAGGATGATAACTCCATTTGAACATTATTTTAGTCAGGTTACTTGAATATATAACCAATGAACAAGTAACTTGACTAAAATATTGTTTAAATAGAGTTTTGATCCTGGAAGACGAAAGGTCACAAGGTGTGACCTTTCGTCTTCCAGGATGATAACTCGATTTGAACATTATTTTAGTCAGGTTACTTGAATATATAACCAATGAACAAGTAACTTGACTAAAATATTGTTTAAATAGAGTTTTGACCCTGGAAGACGAAAGGTCACAAGGTGCGACCTTTCGTCTTCCAGGATGATAACTCCATTTGAACATTATTTTAGTCAGGTTTCTTGAATATATAACCAATGAACAAGTAACTTGACTAAAATATTGTTTAAATAGAGTTTTGATCTAGGAAGACGAAAGGTCACAAGGTGTGACCTTTCGTCTTCCAGGATGATAACTCCATTTGAACATTATTTTAGTCAGGTTACTTGAATATATAACCAATGAACAAGTAACTTGACTAAAATATTGTTTAAATAGAGTTTTGATCCTGGAAGACGAAAGGTCACAAGGTGTGACCTTTCGTCTTCCAGGATGATAACTCCATTTGAACATTATTTTTGTCAAGTTACTTGAATATATAACCAATGAACAAGTAACTTGACTAAAATATTGTTTAAATAAAGTTTGGATCCTGGAAGACGAAAGGTCACAAGGTGTGACCTTTCGTCTTCCAGGATGATAACTCGATTTGAACATTATTTTAGTCAGATTACTTGAATATATAACCAATGAACAAGTAACTTGACTAAAATATTGTTTAAATAGAGTTTTGATCCTTGAAGACGAAAGGTAACAAGGTGTGACCTTTCGTCTTCCAGGATGATAACTCCATTTGAACATTATTTTAGTCAGGTTACTTGAATATATAACCAATGAACAAGTAACTTGACTAAAATATTGTTTAAATAGAGTTTTGATCCTGGAAGACGAAAGGTCACAAGGTGTGACCTTTCGTCTTCCAGGATGATAACTCCATTTGAACATTATTTTAGTCAGGTTACTTGAATATATAACCAATGAACAAGTAACTTGACTAAAATATCGTTTAAATAGAGTTTTGATCCTGGAAGACGAAAGGTCACAAGGTGTGACCATTCGTCTTCCAGGATAATAATTCCATTTGAACATTATTTTAGTCAGGTTACTTGAATATATAACCAATGAACAAGTAACTTGACTAAAATATTGTTTAAATAGAGTTTTGATCCAGGAAGACGAAAGGTCACAAGGTGTGACCATTCGTCTTCCAGGATAATAATTCCATTTGAACATTATTTTAGTCAGGTTACTTGAATATATAACCAATGAACAAGTAACTTGACTAAAATATTGTTTAAATAGAGTTTTGATCTAGGAAGACGAAAGGTCACAAGGTGTGACCTTTCGTCTTCCAGGATGATAACTCCATTTGAACATTATTTTAGTCAGGTTACTTGAATATATAACCAATGAACAAGTAACTTGACTAAAATATTGTTTAAATAGAGTTTTGATCCTGGAAGACGAAAGGTCACAAGGTGTGACCTTTCGTCTTCCAGGATGATAACTCCATTTGAACATTATTTTTGTCAAGTTACTTGAATATATAACCAATGAACAAGTAACTTGACTAAAATATTGTTTAAATAAAGTTTGGATCCTGGAAGACGAAAGGTCACAAGGTGTGACCTTTCGTCTTCCAGGATGATAACTCGATTTGAACATTATTTTAGTCAGATTACTTGAATATATAACCAATGAACAAGTAACTTGACTAAAATATTGTTTAAATAGAGTTTTGATCCTTGAAGACGAAAGGTAACAAGGTGTGACCTTTCGTCTTCCAGGATGATAACTCCATTTGAACATTATTTTAGTCAGGTTACTTGAATATATAACCAATGAACAAGTAACTTGACTAAAATATTGTTTAAATAGAGTTTTGATCCTGGAAGACGAAAGGTCACAAGGTGTGACCTTTCGTCTTCCAGGATGATAACTCCATTTGAACATTATTTTAGTCAGGTTACTTGAATATATAACCAATGAACAAGTAACTTGACTAAAATATCGTTTAAATAGAGTTTTGATCCTGGAAGACGAAAGGTCACAAGGTGTGACCATTCGTCTTCCAGGATAATAATTCCATTTGAACATTATTTTAGTCAGGTTACTTGAATATATAACCAATGAACAAGTAACTTGACTAAAATATTGTTTAAATAGAGTTTTGATCCAGGAAGACGAAAGGTCACAAGGTGTGACCATTCGTCTTCCAGGATAATAATTCCATTTGAACATTATTTTAGTCAGGTTACTTGAATATATAACCAATGAACAAGTAACTTGACTAAAATATTGTTTAAATAGAGTTTTGATCCAGGAAGACGAAAGGTCACAAGGTGTGACCTTTCGTCTTCCAGGATGATAACTCCATTTGAACATTATTTTAGTCAGGTTACTTGAATATATAACCAATGAACAAGTAACTTGACTAAAATATTGTTTAAATAGAGTTTTGATCTAGGAAGACGAAAGGTCACAAGGTGTGACCTTTCGTCTTCCAGGATGATAACTCCATTTGAACATTATTTTAGTCAGGTTACTTGAATATATAACCAATGAACAAGTAACTTGACTAAAATATTGTTTAAATAGAGTTTTGATCCAAGAAGACGAAAGGTCACAAGGTGTGACCTTTCGTCTTCCAGGATGATAACTCCATTTGAACATTATTTTAGTCAGGTTACTTGAATATATAACCAATGAACAAGTAACTTGACTAAAATATTGTTTAAATAGAGTTTTGATCCTGGAAGACGAAAGGTCACAAGGTGTGACCTTTCGTCTTCCAGGATGATAACTCCATTTGAACATTATTTTTGTCATGTTACTTGAATATATAACCAATGAACAAGTAACTTGACTAAAATATTGTTTAAATAAAGTTTGGATCCTGGAAGACGAAAGGTCACAAGGTGTGACCTTTCGTCTTCCAGGATGATAACTCGATTTGAACATTATTTTAGTCAGATTACTTGAATATATAACCAATGAACAAGTAACTTGACTAAAATATTGTTTAAATAGAGTTTTGATCCTTGAAGACGAAAGGTAACAAGGTGTGACCTTTCGTCTTCCAGGATGATAACTCCATTTGAACATTATTTTAGTCAGGTTACTTGAATATATTACCAATGAACAAGTAACTTGACTAAAATATTGTTTAAATAGAGTTTTGATCCTGGAAGACGAAAGGTCACAAGGTGTGACCTTTCGTCTTCCAGGATGATAACTCCATTTGAACATTATTTTAGTCAGGTTACTTGAATATATAACCAATGAACAAGTAACTTGACTAAAATATTGTTTAAATAGAGTTTTGATCCTGGAAGACGAAAGGTCACAAGGTGTGACCTTTCGTCTTCCAGGATGATAACTCGATTTGAACATTATTTTAGTCAGGTTACTTGAATATATAACCAATGAACAAGTAACTTGACTAAAATATCGTTTAAATAGAGTTTTGATCCTGGAAGACGAAAGGTCACAAGGTGTGACCATTCGTCTTCCCGGATAATAATTCAATTTGAACATTATTTTAGTCAGGTTACTTGAATATATAACCAATGAACAAGTAACTTGACTAAAATATTGTTTAAATAGAGTTTTGATCCAGGAAGACGAAAGGTCACAAGGTGTGACCTTTCGTCTTCCAGGATGATAACTCGATTTGAACATTATCTTAGTCAGGTTACTTGAATATATAACCAATGAACAAGTAACTTGACTAAAATATTGTTTAAATAGAGTTTTGATCCTGGAAGACGAAAGGTCACAAGGTGTGACCTTTCGTCTTCCAGGATGATAACTCGATTTGAACATTATTTTAGTCAGGTTACTTGAATATATAACCAATGAACAAGTAACTTGACTAAAATATTGTATAAATAGAGTTTTGACCCTGGAAGACGAAAGGTCACAAGGTGTGACCTTTCGTCTTCCAGGATGATAACTCCATTTGAACATTATTTTAGTCAGGTTACTTGAATATATAACCAATGAACAAGTAACTTGACTAAAATATTGTTTAAATAGAGTTTTGATCTAGGAAGACGAAAGGTCACAAGGTGTGACCTTTCGTCTTCCAGGATGATAACTCCATTTGAACATTATTTTAGTCAGGTTACTTGAATATATAACCAATGAACAAGTAACTTGACTAAAATATTGTTTAAATAGAGTTTTGATCCAAGAAGACGAAAGGTCACAAGGTGTGACCTTTCGTCTTCCAGGATGATAACTCCATTTGAACATTATTTTAGTCAGGTTACTTGAATATATAACCAATGAACAAGTAACTTGACTAAAATATTGTTTAAATAGAGTTTTGATCCTGGAAGACGAAAGGTCACAAGGTGTGACCTTTCGTCTTCCAGGATGATAACTCCATTTGAACATTATTTTTGTCATGTTACTTGAATATATAACCAATGAACAAGTAACTTGACTAAAATATTGTTTAAATAAAGTTTGGATCCTGGAAGACGAAAGGTCACAAGGTGTGACCTTTCGTCTTCCAGGATGATAACTCGATTTGAACATTATTTTAGTCAGATTACTTGAATATATAACCAATGAACAAGTAACTTGACTAAAATATTGTTTAAATAGAGTTTTGATCCTTGAAGACGAAAGGTAACAAGGTGTGACCTTTCGTCTTCCAGGATGATAACTCCATTTGAACATTATTTTAGTCAGGTTACTTGAATATATTACCAATGAACAAGTAACTTGACTAAAATATTGTTTAAATAGAGTTTTGATCCTGGAAGACGAAAGGTCACAAGGTGTGACCTTTCGTCTTCCAGGATGATAACTCCATTTGAACATTATTTTAGTCAGGTTACTTGAATATATAACCAATGAACAAGTAACTTGACTAAAATATTGTTTAAATAGAGTTTTGATTCTGGAAGACGAAAGGTCACAAGGTGTGACCTTTCGTCTTCCAGGATGATAACTTGATTTGAACATTATTTTAGTCAGGTTACTTGAATATATAACCAATGAACAAGTAACTTGACTAAAATATTGTTTAAATAGAGTTTTGACCCTGGAAGACGAAAGGTCACAAGGTGCGACCTTTCGTCTTCCAGGATGATAACTCCATTTGAACATTATTTTAGTCAGGTTTCTTGAATATATAACCAATGAACAAGTAACTTGACTAAAATATTGTTTAAATAGAGTTTTGATCTAGGAAGACGAAAGGTCACAAGGTGTGACCTTTCGTCTTCCAGGATGATAACTCCATTTGAACATTATTTTAGTCAGGTTACTTGAATATATAACCAATGAACAAGTAACTTGACTAAAATATTGTTTAAATAGAGTTTTGATCTAGGAAGACGAAAGGTCACAAGGTGTGACCTTTCGTCTTCCAGGATGATAACTCCATTTGAACATTATTTTAGTCAGGTTACTTGAATATATAACCAATGAACAAGTAACTTGACTAAAATATTGTTTAAATAGAGTTTTGATCCAAGAAGACGAAAGGTCACAAGGTGTGACCTTTCGTCTTCCAGGATGATAACTCCATTTGAACATTATTTTAGTCAGGTTACTTGAATATATAACCAATGAACAAGTAACTTGACTAAAATATTGTTTAAATAGAGTTTTGATCCTGGAAGACGAAAGGTCACAAGGTGTGACCTTTCGTCTTCCAGGATGATAACTCCATTTGAACATTATTTTTGTCATGTTACTTGAATATATAACCAATGAACAAGTAACTTGACTAAAATATTGTTTAAATAAAGTTTGGATCCTGGAAGACGAAAGGTCACAAGGTGTGACCTTTCGTCTTCCAGGATGATAACTCGATTTGAACATTATTTTAGTCAGATTACTTGAATATATAACCAATGAACAAGTAACTTGACTAAAATATTGTTTAAATAGAGTTTTGATCCTTGAAGACGAAAGGTAACAAGGTGTGACCTTTCGTCTTCCAGGATGATAACTCCATTTGAACATTATTTTAGTCAGGTTACTTGAATATATTACCAATGAACAAGTAACTTGACTAAAATATTGTTTAAATAGAGTTTTGATCCTGGAAGACGAAAGGTCACAAGGTGTGACCTTTCGTCTTCCAGGATGATAACTCCATTTGAACATTATTTTAGTCAGGTTACTTGAATATATAACCAATGAACAAGTAACTTGACTAAAATATTGTTTAAATAGAGTTTTGATCCTGGAAGACGAAAGGTCACAAGGTGTGACCTTTCGTCTTCCAGGATGATAACTCGATTTGAACATTATTTTAGTCAGGTTACTTGAATATATAACCAATGAACAAGTAACTTGACTAAAATATTGTTTAAATAAAGTTTGGATCCTGGAAGACGAAAGGTCACAAGGTGTGACCTTTCGTCTTCCAGGATGATAACTCGATTTGAACATTATTTTAGTCAGATTACTTGAATATATAACCAATGAACAAGTAACTTGACTAAAATATTGTTTAAATAGAGTTTTGATCCTTGAAGACGAAAGGTAACAAGGTGTGACCTTTCGTCTTCCAGAATGATAACTCCATTTGAACATTATTTTAGTCAGGTTACTTGAATATATAACCAATGAACAAGTAACTTGACTAAAATATTGTTTAAATAGAGTTTTGATCCTGGAAGACGAAAGGTCACAAGGTGTGACCTTTCGTCTTCCAGGATGATAACTCCATTTGAACATTATTTTAGTCAGGTTACTTGAATATATAACCAATGAACAAGTAACTTGACTAAAATATCGTTTAAATAGAGTTTTGATCCTGGAAGACGAAAGGTCACAAGGTGTGACCATTCGTCTTCCAGGATAATAATTCCATTTGAACATTATTTTAGTCAGGTTACTTGAATATATAACCAATGAACAAGTAACTTGACTAAAATATTGTTTAAATAGAGTTTTGATCCAGGAAGACGAAAGGTCACAAGGTGTGACCATTCGTCTTCCAGGATAATAATTCCATTTGAACATTATTTTAGTCAGGTTACTTGAATATATAACCAATGAACAAGTAACTTGACTAAAATATTGTTTAAATAGAGTTTTGATCCAGGAAGACGAAAGGTCACAAGGTGTGACCTTTCGTCTTCCAGGATGATAACTCCATTTGAACATTATTTTAGTCAGGTTACTTGAATATATAACCAATGAACAAGTAACTTGACTAAAATATTGTTTAAATAGAGTTTTGATCCTGGAAGACGAAAGGTCACAAGGTGTGACCTTTCGTCTTCCAGGATGATAACTCCATTTGAACATTATTTTAGTCAGGTTACTTGAATATATAACCAATGAACAAGTAACTTGACTAAAATATTGTTTAAATAGAGTTTTGATCCTGGAAGACGAAAGGTCACAAGGTGTGACCTTTCGTCTTCCAGGATGATAACTCGATTTGAACATTATTTTAGTCAGGTTACTTGAATATATAACCAATGAACAAGTAACTTGACTAAAATATTGTTTATATAGAGTTTTGACCCTGGAAGACGAAAGGTCACAAGGTGTGACCTTTCGTCTTCCAGGATGATAACTCCATTTGAACATTATTTTAGTCAGGTTACTTGAATATATAACCAATGAACAAGTAACTTGACTAAAATATTGTTTAAATAGAGTTTTGACCCTGGAAGACGAAAGGCCACAAGGTGTGACCTTTCGTCTTCCAGGATGATAACTCCATTTGAACATTATTTTAGTCAGGTTACTTGAATATATAACCAATGAACAAGTAACTTGACTAAAATATTGTTTAAATAGAGCTTTGATCTAGGAAGACGAAAGGTCACAAGGTGTGACCTTTCGTCTTCCAGGATGATAACTCCATTTGAACATTATTTTAGTCAGGTTACTTGAATATATAACCAATGAACAAGTAACTTGACTAAAATATTGTTTAAATCGAGTTTTGATCCAGGAAGATGAAAGGTCACAAGGTGTGACCTTTCGTCTTCCAGGATGATAACTCCATTTGAACATTATTTTTGTCAAGTTACTTGAATATATAACCAATGAACAAGTAACTTGACTAAAATATTGTTTAAATAAAGTTTGGATCCTGGAAGACGAAAGGTCACAAGGTGTGACCTTTCGTCTTCCAGGATGATAACTCGATTTGAACATTATTTTAGTCAGATTACTTGAATATATAACCAATGAACAAGTAACTTGACTAAAATATTGTTTAAATAGAGTTTTGATCCTTGAAGACGAAAGGTAACAAGGTGTGACCTTTCGTCTTCCAGGATGATAACTCCATTTGAACATTATTTTAGTCAGGTTACTTGAATATATTACCAATGAACAAGTAACTTGACTAAAATATTGTTTAAATAGAGTTTTGATCCTGGAAGACGAAAGGTCACAAGGTGTGACCTTTCGTCTTCCAGGATGATAACTCCATTTGAACATTATTTTAGTCAGGTTACTTGAATATATAACCAATGAACAAGTAACTTGACTAAAATATTGTTTAAATAGAGTTTTGATCCTGGAAGACGAAAGGTCACAAGGTGTGACCTTTCGTCTTCCAGGATGATAACTCGATTTGAACATTATTTTAGTCAGGTTACTTGAATATATAACCAATGAACAAGTAACTTGACTAAAATATTGTTTAAATAAAGTTTGGATCCTGGAAGACGAAAGGTCACAAGGTGTGACCTTTCGTCTTCCAGGATGATAACTCGATTTGAACATTATTTTAGTCAGATTACTTGAATATATAACCAATGAACAAGTAACTTGACTAAAATATTGTTTAAATAGAGTTTTGATCCTTGAAGACGAAAGGTAACAAGGTGTGACCTTTCGTCTTCCAGGATGATAACTCCATTTGAACATTATTTTAGTCAGGTTACTTGAATATATAACCAATGAACAAGTAACTTGACTAAAATATTGTTTAAATAGAGTTTTGATCCTGGAAGACGAAAGGTCACAAGGTGTGACCTTTCGTCTTCCAGGATGATAACTCCATTTGAACATTATTTTAGTCAGGTTACTTGAATATATAACCAATGAACAAGTAACTTGACTAAAATATCGTTTAAATAGAGTTTTGATCCTGGAAGACGAAAGGTCACAAGGTGTGACCATTCGTCTTCCAGGATAATAATTCCATTTGAACATTATTTTAGTCAGGTTACTTGAATATATAACCAATGAACAAGTAACTTGACTAAAATATTGTTTAAATAGAGTTTTGATCCAGGAAGACGAAAGGTCACAAGGTGTGACCATTCGTCTTCCAGGATAATAATTCCATTTGAACATTATTTTAGTCAGGTTACTTGAATATATAACCAATGAACAAGTAACTTGACTAAAATATTGTTTAAATAGAGTTTTGATCCAGGAAGACGAAAGGTCACAAGGTGTGACCTTTCGTCTTCCAGGATGATAACTCCATTTGAACATTATTTTAGTCAGGTTACTTGAATATATAACCAATGAACAAGTAACTTGACTAAAATATTGTTTAAATAGAGTTTTGATCCTGGAAGACGAAAGGTCACAAGGTGTGACCTTTCGTCTTCCAGGATGATAACTCCATTTGAACATTATTTTAGTCAGGTTACTTGAATATATAACCAATGAACAAGTAACTTGACTAAAATATTGTTTAAATAGAGTTTTGATCCTGGAAGACGAAAGGTCACAAGGTGTGACCTTTCGTCTTCCAGGATGATAACTCGATTTGAACATTATTTTAGTCAGGTTACTTGAATATATAACCAATGAACAAGTAACTTGACTAAAATATTGTTTATATAGAGTTTTGACCCTGGAAGACGAAAGGTCACAAGGTGTGACCTTTCGTCTTCCAGGATGATAACTCCATTTGAACATTATTTTAGTCAGGTTACTTGAATATATAACCAATGAACAAGTAACTTGACTAAAATATTGTTTAAATAGAGTTTTGACCCTGGAAGACGAAAGGCCACAAGGTGTGACCTTTCGTCTTCCAGGATGATAACTCCATTTGAACATTATTTTAGTCAGGTTACTTGAATATATAACCAATGAACAAGTAACTTGACTAAAATATTGTTTAAATAGAGCTTTGATCTAGGAAGACGAAAGGTCACAAGGTGTGACCTTTCGTCTTCCAGGATGATAACTCCATTTGAACATTATTTTAGTCAGGTTACTTGAATATATAACCAATGAACAAGTAACTTGACTAAAATATTGTTTAAATCGAGTTTTGATCCAGGAAGATGAAAGGTCACAAGGTGTGACCTTTCGTCTTCCAGGATGATAACTCCATTTGAACATTATTTTTGTCAAGTTACTTGAATATATAACCAATGAACAAGTAACTTGACTAAAATATTGTTTAAATAAAGTTTGGATCCTGGAAGACGAAAGGTCACAAGGTGTGACCTTTCGTCTTCCAGGATGATAACTCGATTTGAACATTATTTTAGTCAGATTACTTGAATATATAACCAATGAACAAGTAACTTGACTAAAATATTGTTTAAATAGAGTTTTGATCCTTGAAGACGAAAGGTAACAAGGTGTGACCTTTCGTCTTCCAGGATGATAACTCCATTTGAACATTATTTTAGTCAGGTTACTTGAATATATAACCAATGAACAAGTAACTTGACTAAAATATTGTTTAAATAGAGTTTTGATCCTGGAAGACGAAAGGTCACAAGGTGTGACCTTTCGTCTTCCAGGATGATAACTCCATTTGAACATTATTTTAGTCAGGTTACTTGAATATATAACCAATGAACAAGTAACTTGACTAAAATATCGTTTAAATAGAGTTTTGATCCTGGAAGACGAAAGGTCACAAGGTGTGACCATTAGTCTTCCAGGATAATAATTCCATTTGAACATTATTTTAGTCAGGTTACTTGAATATATAACCAATGAACAAGTAACTTGACTAAAATATCGTTTAAATAGAGTTTTGATCCTGGAAGGCGAAAGGTCACAAGGTGTGACCATTCGTCTTCCAGGATAATAATTCCATTTGAACATTATTTTAGTCAGGTTACTTGAATATATAACCAATGAACAAGTAACTTGACTAAAATATCGTTTAAATAGAGTTTTGATCCTGGAAGACGAAAGGTCACAAGGTGTGACCATTCGTCTTCCAGGATAATAATTCCATTTGAACATTATTTTAGTCAGGTTACTTGAATATATAACCAATGAACAAGTAACTTGACAAAAATATTGTTTAAATAGAGTTTTGATCCTGGAAGACGAAAGGTCACAAGGTGTGACCTTTCGTCTTCCAGGATGATAACTCCATTTGAACATTATTTTTGTCAGGTTACTTGAATATATAACCAATGAACAAGTAACTTGACGAAAATATTGTTTAAATAGAGTTTTGATCCTGGAAGACGAAAGGTCACAAGGTGTGACCTTTCGTCTTCCAGGATAATAAGTCCATTTGAACATTATTTTAGTCAGGTTACTTGAATATATAACCAATGAACAAGTAACTTGACTAAAATATTGTTTAAATAGAGTTTTGATCCAGGAAGACGAAAGGTCACAAGGTGTGACCTTTCGTCTTCCAGGATGATAACTCCATTTGAACGTTATTTTAGTCAGGTTACTTGAATATATAACCAATGAACAAGTAACTTGACTAAAATATTGTTTAAATAGAGTTTTGATCCTGGAAGACGAAAGGTCACAAGGTGTGACCTTTCGTCTTCCAGGATGATAACTCGATTTGAACATTATTTTAGTCAGGTTACTTGAATATATAACCAATGAACAAGTAACTTGACTAAAATATTGTTTAAATAGAGTTTTGATCCTGGAAGACGAAAGGTCACAAGGTGTGACCTTTCGTCTTCCAGGATGATAACTCGATTTGAACATTATTTTAGTCAGGTTACTTGAATATATAACCAATGAACAAGTAACTTGACTAAAATATTGTTTAAATAGAGTTTTGATCCTGGAAGACGAAAGGTCACAAGGTGTGACCTTTCGTCTTCCAGGATGATAACTCCATTTGAACATTATTTTAGTCAGGTTACTTGAATATATAACCAATGAACAAGTAACTTGACTAAAATATTGTTTAAATAGAGTTTTGATCCTGGAAGACGAAAGGTCACAAGGTGTTACCTTTCGTCTTCCAGGATGATAACTCCATTTGAACATTATTTTTGTCAAGTTACTTGAATATATAACCAATGAACAAGTAACTTGACTAAAATATTGTTTAAATAAAGTTTGGATCCTGGAAGACGAAAGGTCACAAGGTGTGACCTTTCGTCTTCCAGGATGATAACTCGATTTGAACATTATTTTAGTCAGATTACTTGAATATATAACCAATGAACAAGTAACTTGACTAAAATATTGTTTAAATAGAGTTTTGATCCTTGAAGACGAAAGGTAACAAGGTGTGACCTTTCGTCTTCCAGGATGATAACTCCATTTGAACATTATTTTAGTCAGGTTACTTGAATATATAACCAATGAACAAGTAACTTGACTAAAATATTGTTTAAATAGAGTTTTGATCCTGGAAGACGAAAGGTCACAAGGTGTGACCTTTCGTCTTCCAGGATGATAACTCCATTTGAACATTATTTTAGTCAGGTTACTTGAATATATAACCAATGAACAAGTAACTTGACTAAAATATCGTTTAAATAGAGTTTTGATCCTGGAAGACGAAAGGTCACAAGGTGTGACCATTAGTCTTCCAGGATAATAATTCCATTTGAACATTATTTTAGTCAGGTTACTTGAATATATAACCAATGAACAAGTAACTTGACTAAAATATCGTTTAAATAGAGTTTTGATCCTGGAAGGCGAAAGGTCACAAGGTGTGACCATTCGTCTTCCAGGATAATAATTCCATTTGAACATTATTTTAGTCAGGTTACTTGAATATATAACCAATGAACAAGTAACTTGACTAAAATATCGTTTAAATAGAGTTTTGATCCTGGAAGACGAAAGGTCACAAGGTGTGACCATTCGTCTTCCAGGATAATAATTCCATTTGAACATTATTTTAGTCAGGTTACTTGAATATATAACCAATGAACAAGTAACTTGACAAAAATATTGTTTAAATAGAGTTTTGATCCTGGAAGACGAAAGGTCACAAGGTGTGACCTTTCGTCTTCCAGGATGATAACTCCATTTGAACATTATTTTTGTCAGGTTACTTGAATATATAACCAATGAACAAGTAACTTGACGAAAATATTGTTTAAATAGAGTTTTGATCCTGGAAGACGAAAGGTCACAAGGTGTGACCTTTCGTCTTCCAGGATAATAAGTCCATTTGAACATTATTTTAGTCAGGTTACTTGAATATATAACCAATGAACAAGTAACTTGACTAAAATATTGTTTAAATAGAGTTTTGATCCAGGAAGACGAAAGGTCACAAGGTGTGACCTTTCGTCTTCCAGGATGATAACTCCATTTGAACGTTATTTTAGTCAGGTTACTTGAATATATAACCAATGAACAAGTAACTTGACTAAAATATTGTTTAAATAGAGTTTTGATCCTGGAAGACGAAAGGTCACAAGGTGTGACCTTTCGTCTTCCAGGATGATAACTCGATTTGAACATTATTTTAGTCAGGTTACTTGAATATATAACCAATGAACAAGTAACTTGACTAAAATATTGTTTAAATAGAGTTTTGATCCTGGAAGACGAAAGGTCACAAGGTGTGACCTTTCGTCTTCCAGGATGATAACTCGATTTGAACATTATTTTAGTCAGGTTACTTGAATATATAACCAATGAACAAGTAACTTGACTAAAATATTGTTTAAATAGAGTTTTGATCCTGGAAGACGAAAGGTCACAAGGTGTGACCTTTCGTCTTCCAGGATGATAACTCCATTTGAACATTATTTTAGTCAGGTTACTTGAATATATAACCAATGAACAAGTAACTTGACTAAAATATTGTTTAAATAGAGTTTTGATCCTGGAAGACGAAAGGTCACAAGGTGTTACCTTTCGTCTTCCAGGATGATAACTCCATTTGAACATTATTTTTGTCAAGTTACTTGAATATATAACCAATGAACAAGTAACTTGACTAAAATATTGTTTAAATAAAGTTTGGATCCTGGAAGACGAAAGGTCACAAGGTGTGACCTTTCGTCTTCCAGGATGATAACTCGATTTGAACATTATTTTAGTCAGATTACTTGAATATATAACCAATGAACAAGTAACTTGACTAAAATATTGTTTAAATAGAGTTTTGATCCTTGAAGACGAAAGGTAACAAGGTGTGACCTTTCGTCTTCCAGGATGATAACTCCATTTGAACATTATTTTAGTCAGGTTACTTGAATATATAACCAATGAACAAGTAACTTGACTAAAATATTGTTTAAATAGAGTTTTGATCCTGGAAGACGAAAGGTCACAAGGTGTGACCTTTCGTCTTCCAGGATGATAACTCCATTTGAACATTATTTTAGTCAGGTTACTTGAATATATAACCAATGAACAAGTAACTTGACTAAAATATCGTTTAAATAGAGTTTTGATCCTGGAAGACGAAAGGTCACAAGGTGTGACCATTAGTCTTCCAGGATAATAATTCCATTTGAACATTATTTTAGTCAGGTTACTTGAATATATAACCAATGAACAAGTAACTTGACTAAAATATCGTTTAAATAGAGTTTTGATCCTGGAAGGCGAAAGGTCACAAGGTGTGACCATTCGTCTTCCAGGATAATAATTCCATTTGAACATTATTTTAGTCAGGTTACTTGAATATATAACCAATGAACAAGTAACTTGACTAAAATATCGTTTAAATAGAGTTTTGATCCTGGAAGACGAAAGGTCACAAGGTGTGACCATTCGTCTTCCAGGATAATAATTCCATTTGAACATTATTTTAGTCAGGTTACTTGAATATATAACCAATGAACAAGTAACTTGACAAAAATATTGTTTAAATAGAGTTTTGATCCTGGAAGACGAAAGGTCACAAGGTGTGACCTTTCGTCTTCCAGGATGATAACTCCATTTGAACATTATTTTTGTCAGGTTACTTGAATATATAACCAATGAACAAGTAACTTGACGAAAATATTGTTTAAATAGAGTTTTGATCCTGGAAGACGAAAGGTCACAAGGTGTGACCTTTAGTCTTCCAGGATAATAAGTCCATTTGAACATTATTTTAGTCAGGTTACTTGAATATATAACCAATGAACAAGTAACTTGACTAAAATATTGTTTAAATAGAGTTTTGATCCAGGAAGACGAAAGGTCACAAGGTGTGACCTTTCGTCTTCCAGGATGATAACTCCATTTGAACGTTATTTTAGTCAGGTTACTTGAATATATAACCAATGAACAAGTAACTTGACTAAAATATTGTTTAAATAGAGTTTTGATCCTGGAAGACGAAAGGTCACAAGGTGTGACCTTTCGTCTTCCAGGATGATAACTCGATTTGAACATTATTTTAGTCAGGTTACTTGAATATATAACCAATGAACAAGTAACTTGACTAAAATATTGTTTAAATAGAGTTTTGATCCTGGAAGACGAAAGGTCACAAGGTGTGACCTTTCGTCTTCCAGGATGATAACTCGATTTGAACATTATTTTAGTCAGGTTACTTGAATATATAACCAATGAACAAGTAACTTGACTAAAATATTGTTTAAATAGAGTTTTGATCCTGGAAGACGAAAGGTCACAAGGTGTGACCTTTCGTCTTCCAGGATGATAACTCGATTTGAACATTATTTTAGTCAGGTTACTTGAATATATAACCAATGAACAAGTAACTTGACTAAAATATTGTTTAAATAGAGTTTTGATCCAGGAAGACGAAAGGTCACAAGGTGTGACCTTTCGTCTTCCAGGATGATAACTCGATTTGAACATTATTTTAGTCAGATTACTTGAATATATAACCAATGAACAAGTAACTTGACTAAAATATTGTTTAAATAGAGTTTTGATCCTTGAAGACGAAAGGTAACAAGGTGTGACCTTTCGTCTTCCAGGATGATAACTCCATTTGAACATTATTTTAGTCAGGTTACTTGAATATATAACCAATGAACAAGTAACTTGACTAAAATATTGTTTAAATAGAGTTTTGATCCTGGAAGACGAAAGGTCACAAGGTGTGACCTTTCGTCTTCCAGGATGATAACTCCATTTGAACATTAGTTTAGTCAGGTTACTTGAATATATAACCAATGAACAAGTAACTTGACTAAAATATCGTTTAAATAGAGTTTTGATCCTGGAAGACGAAAGGTCACAAGGTGTGACCATTCGTCTTCCAGGATAATAATTCCATTTGAACATTATTTTAGTCAGGTTACTTGAATATATAACCAATGAACAAGTAACTTGACTAAAATATCGTTTAAATAGAGTTTTGATCCTGGAAGGCGAAAGGTCACAAGGTGTGACCATTCGTCTTCCAGGATAATAATTCCATTTGAACATTATTTTAGTCAGGTTACTTGAATATATAACCAATGAACAAGTAACTTGACTAAAATATCGTTTAAATAGAGTTTTGATCCTGGAAGACGAAAGGTCACAAGGTGTGACCATTCGTCTTCCAGGATAATAATTCCATTTGAACATTATTTTAGTCAGGTTACTTGAATATATAACCAATGAACAAGTAACTTGACAAAAATATTGTTTAAATAGAGTTTTGATCCTGGAAGACGAAAGGTCACAAGGTGTGACCTTTCGTCTTCCAGGATGATAACTCCATTTGAACATTATTTTTGTCAGGTTACTTGAATATATAACCAATGAACAAGTAACTTGACGAAAATATTGTTTAAATAGAGTTTTGATCCTGGAAGACGAAAGGTCACAAGGTGTGACCTTTCGTCTTCCAGGATAATAAGTCCATTTGAACATTATTTTAGTCAGGTTACTTGAATATATAACCAATGAACAAGTAACTTGACTAAAATATTGTTTAAATAGAGTTTTGATCCTGGAAGACGAAAGGTCACAAGGTGTGACCTTTCGTCTTCCAGGATGATAACTCGATTTGAACATTATTTTAGTCAGGTTACTTGAATATATAACCAATGAACAAGTAACTTGACTAAAATATTGTTTAAATAGAGTTTTGATCCTGGAAGACGAAAGGTCACAAGGTGTGACCTTTCGTCTTCCAGGATGATAACTCGATTTGAACATTATTTTAGTCAGGTTACTTGAATATATAACCAATGAACAAGTAACTTGACTAAAATATTGTTTAAATAGAGTTTTGATCCTGGAAGACGAAAGGTCACAAGGTGTGACCTTTCGTCTTCCAGGATGATAACTCGATTTGAACATTATTTTAGTCAGGTTACTTGAATATATAACCAATGAACAAGTAACTTGACTAAAATATCGTTTAAATAGAGTTTTGATCCTGGAAGACGAAAGGTCACAAGGTGTGACCATTCGTCTTCCAGGATAATAATTCCATTTGAACATTATTTTAGTCAGGTTACTTGAATATATAACCAATGAACAAGTAACTTGACTAAAATATTGTTTAAATAGAGTTTTGATCCAGGAAGACGAAAGGTCACAAGGTGTGACCTTTCGTCTTCCAGGATGATAACTCCATTTGAACATTATTTTAGTCAGGTTACTTGAATATATAACCAATGAACAAGTAACTTGACTAAAATATCGTTTAAATAGAGTTTTGATCCTGGAAGACGAAAGGTCACAAGGTGTGACCATTCGTCTTCCAGGATAATAATTCCATTTGAACATTATTTTAGTCAGGTTACTTGAATATATAACCAATGAACAAGTAACTTGACTAAAATATTGTTTAAATAGAGTTTTGATCCTGGAAGACGAAAGGTCACAAGGTGTGACCTTTCGTCTTCCAGGATGATAACTCGATTTGAACATTATTTTAGTCAGGTTACTTGAATATATAACCAATGAACAAGTAACTTGACTAAAATATTGTTTAAATAGAGTTTTGATCCTGGAAGACGAAAGGTCACAAGGTGTGACCTTTCGTCTTCCAGGATGATAACTCGATTTGAACATTATTTTAGTCAGGTTACTTGAATATATAACCAATGAACAAGTAACTTGACTAAAATATTGTTTAAATAGAGTTTTGATCCTGGAAGACGAAAGGTCACAAGGTGTGACCTTTCGTCTTCCAGGATGATAACTCGATTTGAACATTATTTTAGTCAGGTTACTTGAATATATAACCAATGAACAAGTAACTTGACTAAAATATTGTTTAAATAGAGTTTTGATCCAGGAAGACGAAAGGTCACAAGGTGTGACCTTTCGTCTTCCAGGATGATAACTCGATTTGAACATTATTTTAGTCAGATTACTTGAATATATAACCAATGAACAAGTAACTTGACTAAAATATTGTTTAAATAGAGTTTTGATCCTTGAAGACGAAAGGTAACAAGGTGTGACCTTTCGTCTTCCAGGATGATAACTCCATTTGAACATTATTTTAGTCAGGTTACTTGAATATATAACCAATGAACAAGTAACTTGACTAAAATATTGTTTAAATAGAGTTTTGATCCTGGAAGACGAAAGGTCACAAGGTGTGACCTTTCGTCTTCCAGGATGATAACTCCATTTGAACATTAGTTTAGTCAGGTTACTTGAATATATAACCAATGAACAAGTAACTTGACTAAAATATCGTTTAAATAGAGTTTTGATCCTGGAAGACGAAAGGTCACAAGGTGTGACCATTCGTCTTCCAGGATAATAATTCCATTTGAACATTATTTTAGTCAGGTTACTTGAATATATAACCAATGAACAAGTAACTTGACTAAAATATCGTTTAAATAGAGTTTTGATCCTGGAAGGCGAAAGGTCACAAGGTGTGACCATTCGTCTTCCAGGATAATAATTCCATTTGAACATTATTTTAGTCAGGTTACTTGAATATATAACCAATGAACAAGTAACTTGACTAAAATATCGTTTAAATAGAGTTTTGATCCTGGAAGACGAAAGGTCACAAGGTGTGACCATTCGTCTTCCAGGATAATAATTCCATTTGAACATTATTTTAGTCAGGTTACTTGAATATATAACCAATGAACAAGTAACTTGACAAAAATATTGTTTAAATAGAGTTTTGATCCTGGAAGACGAAAGGTCACAAGGTGTGACCTTTCGTCTTCCAGGATGATAACTCCATTTGAACATTATTTTTGTCAGGTTACTTGAATATATAACCAATGAACAAGTAACTTGACGAAAATATTGTTTAAATAGAGTTTTGATCCTGGAAGACGAAAGGTCACAAGGTGTGACCTTTCGTCTTCCAGGATAATAAGTCCATTTGAACATTATTTTAGTCAGGTTACTTGAATATATAACCAATGAACAAGTAACTTGACTAAAATATTGTTTAAATAGAGTTTTGATCCTGGAAGACGAAAGGTCACAAGGTGTGACCTTTCGTCTTCCAGGATGATAACTCGATTTGAACATTATTTTAGTCAGGTTACTTGAATATATAACCAATGAACAAGTAACTTGACTAAAATATTGTTTAAATAGAGTTTTGATCCTGGAAGACGAAAGGTCACAAGGTGTGACCTTTCGTCTTCCAGGATGATAACTCGATTTGAACATTATTTTAGTCAGGTTACTTGAATATATAACCAATGAACAAGTAACTTGACTAAAATATTGTTTAAATAGAGTTTTGATCCTGGAAGACGAAAGGTCACAAGGTGTGACCTTTCGTCTTCCAGGATGATAACTCGATTTGAACATTATTTTAGTCAGGTTACTTGAATATATAACCAATGAACAAGTAACTTGACTAAAATATCGTTTAAATAGAGTTTTGATCCTGGAAGACGAAAGGTCACAAGGTGTGACCATTCGTCTTCCAGGATAATAATTCCATTTGAACATTATTTTAGTCAGGTTACTTGAATATATAACCAATGAACAAGTAACTTGACTAAAATATTGTTTAAATAGAGTTTTGATCCAGGAAGACGAAAGGTCACAAGGTGTGACCTTTCGTCTTCCAGGATGATAACTCCATTTGAACATTATTTTAGTCAGGTTACTTGAATATATAACCAATGAACAAGTAACTTGACTAAAATATCGTTTAAATAGAGTTTTGATCCTGGAAGACGAAAGGTCACAAGGTGTGACCATTCGTCTTCCAGGATAATAATTCCATTTGAACATTATTTTAGTCAGGTTACTTGAATATATAACCAATGAACAAGTAACTTGACTAAAATATTGTTTAAATAGAGTTTTGATCCAGGAAGACGAAAGGTCACAAGGTGTGACCTTTCGTCTTCCAGGATGATAACTCGATTTGAA
Source organism: Medicago sativa (assembly GCF_051527215.1). Classification (NCBI taxonomy): domain Eukaryota; kingdom Viridiplantae; phylum Streptophyta; class Magnoliopsida; order Fabales; family Fabaceae; genus Medicago; species Medicago sativa. Next base: position 40,047,355 of record NC_140751.1, read on the forward strand.
CATTATTTTAGTCAGATTACTTGAATATATAACCAATGAACAAGTAACTTGACTAAAATATTGTTTAAATAGAGTTTTGATCCTTGAAGACGAAAGGTAACAAGGTGTGACCTTTCGTCTTCCAGGATGATAACTCCATTTGAACATTATTTTAGTCAGGTTACTTGAATATATAACCAATGAACAAGTAACTTGACTAAAATATTGTTTAAATAGAGTTTTGATCCTGGAAGACGAAAGGTCACAAGGTGTGACCTTTCGTCTTCCAGGATGATAACTCCATTTGAACATTAGTTTAGTCAGGTTACTTGAATATATAACCAATGAACAAGTAACTTGACTAAAATATCGTTTAAATAGAGTTTTGATCCTGGAAGACGAAAGGTCACAAGGTGTGACCATTCGTCTTCCAGGATAATAATTCCATTTGAACATTATTTTAGTCAGGTTACTTGAATATATAACCAATGAACAAGTAACTTGACTAAAATATCGTTTAAATAGAGTTTTGATCCTGGAAGACGAAAGGTCACAAGGTGTGACCATTCGTCTTCCAGGATAATAATTCCATTTGAACATTATTTTAGTCAGGTTACTTGAATATATAACCAATGAACAAGTAACTTGACTAAAATATTGTTTAAATAGAGTTTTGATCCAGGAAGACGAAAGGTCACAAGGTGTGACCTTTCGTCTTCCAGGATGATAACTCGATTTGAACATTATTTTAGTCAGATTACTTGAATATATAACCAATGAACAAGTAACTTGACTAAAATATTGTTTAAATAGAGTTTTGATCCTGGAAGACGAAAGGTCACAAGGTGTGACCTTTCGTCTTCCAGGATGATAACTCGATTTGAACATTATTTTAGTCAGGTTACTTGAATATATAACCAATGAACAAGTAACTTGACTAAAATATTGTTTAAATAGAGTTTTGATCCTGGAAGACGAAAGGTCACAAGGTGTGACCTTTCGTCTTCCAGGATGATAACTCGATTTGAACATTATTTTAGTCAGGTTACTTGAATATATAACCAATGAACAAGTAACTTGACTAAAATATTGTTTAAATAGAGTTTTGATCCTGGAAGACGAAAGGTCACAAGGTGTGACCTTTCGTCTTCCAGGATGATAACTCGATTTGAACATTATTTTAGTCAGGTTACTTGAATATATAACCAATGAACAAGTAACTTGACTAAAATATTGTTTAAATAGAGTTTTGATCCTGGAAGACGAAAGGTCACAAGGTGTGACCTTTCGTCTTCCAGGATGATAACTCGATTTGAACATTATTTTAGTCAGGTTACTTGAATATATAACCAATGAACAAGTAACTTGACTAAAATATCGTTTAAATAGAGTTTTGATCCTGGAAGACGAAAGGTCACAAGGTGTGACCATTCGTCTTCCAGGATAATAATTCCATTTGAACATTATTTTAGTCAGGTTACTTGAATATATAACCAATGAACAAGTAACTTGACTAAAATATTGTTTAAATAGAGTTTTGATCCAGGAAGACGAAAGGTCACAAGGTGTGACCTTTCGTCTTCCAGGATGATAACTCCATTTGAACATTATTTTAGTCAGGTTACTTGAATATATAACCAATGAACAAGTAACTTGACTAAAATATCGTTTAAATAGAGTTTTGATCCTGGAAGACGAAAGGTCACAAGGTGTGACCATTCGTCTTCCAGGATAATAATTCCATTTGAACATTATTTTAGTCAGGTTACTTGAATATATAACCAATGAACAAGTAACTTGACTAAAATATTGTTTAAATAGAGTTTTGATCCAGGAAGACGAAAGGTCACAAGGTGTGACCTTTCGTCTTCCAGGATGATAACTCGATTTGAACATTATTTTAGTCAGATTACTTGAATATATAACCAATGAACAAGTAACTTGACTAAAATATTGTTTAAATAGAGTTTTGATCCTTGAAGACGAAAGGTAACAAGGTGTGACCTTTCGTCTTCCAGGATGATAACTCCATTTGAACATTATTTTAGTCAGGTTACTTGAATATATAACCAATGAACAAGTAACTTGACTAAAATATTGTTTAAATAGAGTTTTGATCCTGGAAGACGAAAGGTCACAAGGTGTGACCTTTCGTCTTCCAGGATGATAACTCCATTTGAACATTAGTTTAGTCAGGTTACTTGAATATATAACCAATGAACAAGTAACTTGACTAAAATATCGTTTAAATAGAGTTTTGATCCTGGAAGACGAAAGGTCACAAGGTGTGACCATTCGTCTTCCAGGATAATAATTCCATTTGAACATTATTTTAGTCAGGTTACTTGAATATATAACCAATGAACAAGTAACTTGACTAAAATATCGTTTAAATAGAGTTTTGATCCTGGAAGACGAAAGGTCACAAGGTGTGACCATTCGTCTTCCAGGATAATAATTCCATTTGAACATTATTTTAGTCAGGTTACTTGAATATATAACCAATGAACAAGTAACTTGACTAAAATATTGTTTAAATAGAGTTTTGATCCAGGAAGACGAAAGGTCACAAGGTGTGACCTTTCGTCTTCCAGGATGATAACTCGATTTGAACATTATTTTAGTCAGATTACTTGAATATATAACCAATGAACAAGTAACTTGACTAAAATATTGTTTAAATAGAGTTTTGATCCTTGAAGACGAAAGGTAACAAGGTGTGACCTTTCGTCTTCCAGGATGATAACTCCATTTGAACATTAGTTTAGTCAGGTTACTTGAATATATAACCAATGAACAAGTAACTTGACTAAAATATCGTTTAAATAGAGTTTTGATCCTGGAAGACGAAAGGTCACAAGGTGTGACCATTCGTCTTCCAGGATAATAATTCCATTTGAACATTATTTTAGTCAGGTTACTTGAATATATAACCAATGAACAAGTAACTTGACTAAAATATCGTTTAAATATAGTTTTGATCCTGGAAGGCGAAAGGTCACAAGGTGTGACCATTCGTCTTCCAGGATAATAATTCCATTTGAACATTATTTTAGTCAGGTTACTTGAATATATAACCAATGAACAAGTAACTTGACTAAAATATCGTTTAAATAGAGTTTTGATCCTGGAAGACGAAAGGTCACAAGGTGTGACCATTCGTCTTCCAGGATAATAATTCCATTTGAACATTATTTTAGTCAGGTTACTTGAATATATAACCAATGAACAAGTAACTTGACTAAAATATCGTTTAAATAGAGTTTTGATCCTGGAAGACGAAAGGTCACAAGGTGTGACCTTTCGTCTTCCAGGATGATAACTCCATTTGAACATTATTTTTGTCAGGTTACTTGAATATATAACCAATGAACAAGTAACTTGACGAAAATATTGTTTAAATAGAGTTTTGATCCTGGAAGACGAAAGGTCACAAGGTGTGACCTTTCGTCTTCCAGGATAATAAGTCCATTTGAACATTATTTTAGTCAGGTTACTTGAATATATAACCAATGAACAAGTAACTTGACTAAAATATTGTTTAAATAGAGTTTTGATCCAGGAAGACGAAAGGTCACAAGGTGTGACCTTTCGTCTTCCAGGATGATAACTCCATTTGAACGTTATTTTAGTCAGGTTACTTGAATATATAACCAATGAACAAGTAACTTGACTAAAATATTGTTTAAATAGAGTTTTGATCCTGGAAGACGAAAGGTCACAAGGTGTGACCTTTCGTCTTCCAGGATGATAACTCGATTTGAACATTATTTTAGTCAGGTTACTTGAATATATAACCAATGAACAAGTAACTTGACTAAAATATTGTTTAAATAGAGTTTTGATCCTGGAAGACGAAAGGTCACAAGGTGTGACCTTTCGTCTTCCAGGATGATAACTCGATTTGAACATTATTTTAGTCAGGTTACTTGAATATATAACCAATGAACAAGTAACTTGACTAAAATATTGTTTAAATAGAGTTTTGATCCTGGAAGACGAAAGGTCACAAGGTGTGACCTTTCGTCTTCCAGGATGATAACTCGATTTGAACATTATTTTAGTCAGGTTACTTGAATATATAACCAATGAACAAGTAACTTGACTAAAATATCGTTTAAATAGAGTTTTGATCCTGGAAGACGAAAGGTCACAAGGTGTGACCATTCGTCTTCCAGGATAATAATTCCATTTGAACATTATTTTAGTCAGGTTACTTGAATATATAACCAATGAACAAGTAACTTGACTAAAATATTGTTTAAATAGAGTTTTGATCCAGGAAGACGAAAGGTCACAAGGTGTGACCTTTCGTCTTCCAGGATGATAACTCCATTTGAACATTATTTTAGTCAGGTTACTTGAATATATAACCAATGAACAAGTAACTTGACTAAAATATCGTTTAAATAGAGTTTTGATCCTGGAAGACGAAAGGTCACAAGGTGTGACCATTCGTCTTCCAGGATAATAATTCCATTTGAACATTATTTTAGTCAGGTTACTTGAATATATAACCAATGAACAAGTAACTTGACTAAAATATTGTTTAAATAGAGTTTTGATCCAGGAAGACGAAAGGTCACAAGGTGTGACCTTTCGTCTTCCAGGATGATAACTCCATTTGAACATTATTTTAGTCAGGTTACTTGAATATATAACCAATGAACAAGTAACTTGACTAAAATATCGTTTAAATAGAGTTTTGATCCTGGAAGACGAAAGGTCACAAGGTGTGACCATTCGTCTTCCAGGATAATAATTCCATTTGAACATTATTTTAGTCAGGTTACTTGAATATATAACCAATGAACAAGTAACTTGACTAAAATATTGTTTAAATAGAGTTTTGATCCAGGAAGACGAAAGGTCACAAGGTGTGACCTTTCGTCTTCCAGGATGATAACTCGATTTGAACATTATTTTAGTCAGATTACTTCAATATATAACCAATGAACAAGTAACTTGACTAAAATATTGTTTAAATAGAGTTTTGATCCTTGAAGACGAAAGGTAACAAGGTGTGACCTTTCGTCTTCCAGGATGATAACTCCATTTGAACATTATTTAAGTCAGGTTACTTGAATATATAACCAATGAACAAGTAACTTGACTAAAATATTGTTTAAATAGAGTTTTGATCCTGGAAGACGAAAGGTCACAAGGTGTGACCATTCGTCTTCCAGGATAATAATTCCATTTGAACATTATTTTAGTCAGGTTACTTGAATATATAACCAATGAACAAGTAACTTGACTAAAATATTGTTTAAATAGAGTTTTGATCCAGGAAGACGAAAGGTCACAAGGTGTGACCTTTCGTCTTCCAGGATGATAACTCGATTTGAACATTATTTTAGTCAGGTTACTTGAATATATAACCAATGAACAAGTAACTTGACTAAAATATCGTTTAAATAGAGTTTTGATCCTGGAAGACGAAAGGTCACAAGGTGTGACCATTCGTCTTCCAGGATAATAATTCCATTTGAACATTATTTTAGTCAGGTTACTTGAATATATAACCAATGAACAAGTAACTTGACTAAAATATTGTTTAAATAGAGTTTTGATCCAGGAAGACGAAAGGTCACAAGGTGTGACCTTTCGTCTTCCAGGATGATAACTCCATTTGAACATTATTTTAGTCAGGTTACTTGAATATATAACCAATGAACAAGTAACTTGACTAAAATATCGTTTAAATAGAGTTTTGATCCTGGAAGACGAAAGGTCACAAGGTGTGACCATTCGTCTTCCAGGATAATAATTCCATTTGAACATTATTTTAGTCAGGTTACTTGAATATATAACCAATGAACAAGTAACTTGACTAAAATATTGTTTAAATAGAGTTTTGATCCAGGAAGACGAAAGGTCACAAGGTGTGACCTTTCGTCTTCCAGGATGATAACTCCATTTGAACATTATTTTAGTCAGGTTACTTGAATATATAACCAATGAACAAGTAACTTGACTAAAATATCGTTTAAATAGAGTTTTGATCCTGGAAGACGAAAGGTCACAAGGTGTGACCATTCGTCTTCCAGGATAATAATTCCATTTGAACATTATTTTAGTCAGGTTACTTGAATATATAACCAATGAACAAGTAACTTGACTAAAATATTGTTTAAATAGAGTTTTGATCCAGGAAGACGAAAGGTCACAAGGTGTGACCTTTCGTCTTCCAGGATGATAACTCGATTTGAACATTATTTTAGTCAGATTACTTCAATATATAACCAATGAACAAGTAACTTGACTAAAATATTGTTTAAATAGAGTTTTGATCCTTGAAGACGAAAGGTAACAAGGTGTGACCTTTCGTCTTCCAGGATGATAACTCCATTTGAACATTATTTAAGTCAGGTTACTTGAATATATAACCAATGAACAAGTAACTTGACTAAAATATTGTTTAAATAGAGTTTTGATCCTGGAAGACGAAAGGTCACAAGGTGTGACCATTCGTCTTCCAGGATAATAATTCCATTTGAACATTATTTTAGTCAGGTTACTTGAATATATAACCAATGAACAAGTAACTTGACTAAAATATTGTTTAAATAGAGTTTTGATCCAGGAAGACGAAAGGTCACAAGGTGTGACCTTTCGTCTTCCAGGATGATAACTCGATTTGAACATTATTTTAGTCAGGTTACTTGAATATATAACCAATGAACAAGTAACTTGACTAAAATATCGTTTAAATAGAGTTTTGATCCTGGAAGACGAAAGGTCACAAGGTGTGACCATTCGTCTTCCAGGATAATAATTCCATTTGAACATTATTTTAGTCAGGTTACTTGAATATATAACCAATGAACAAGTAACTTGACTAAAATATTGTTTAAATAGAGTTTTGATCCAGGAAGACGAAAGGTCACAAGGTGTGACCTTTCGTCTTCCAGGATGATAACTCCATTTGAACATTATTTTAGTCAGGTTACTTGAATATATAACCAATGAACAAGTAACTTGACTAAAATATCGTTTAAATAGAGTTTTGATCCTGGAAGACGAAAGGTCACAAGGTGTGACCATTCGTCTTCCAGGATAATAATTCCATTTGAACATTATTTTAGTCAGGTTACTTGAATATATAACCAATGAACAAGTAACTTGACTAAAATATTGTTTAAATAGAGTTTTGATCCAGGAAGACGAAAGGTCACAAGGTGTGACCTTTCGTCTTCCAGGATGATAACTCGATTTGAACATTATTTTAGTCAGATTACTTGAATATATAACCAATGAACAAGTAACTTGACTAAAATATTGTTTAAATAGAGTTTTGATCCTTGAAGACGAAAGGTAACAAGGTGTGACCTTTCGTCTTCCAGGATGATAACTCCATTTGAACATTATTTTAGTCAGGTTACTTGAATATATAACCAATGAACAAGTAACTTGACTAAAATATTGTTTAAATAGAGTTTTGATCCTGGAAGACGAAAGGTCACAAGGTGTGACCTTTCGTCTTCCAGGATGATAACTCCATTTGAACATTAGTTTAGTCAGGTTACTTGAATATATAACCAATGAACAAGTAACTTGACTAAAATATCGTTTAAATAGAGTTTTGATCCTGGAAGACGAAAGGTCACAAGGTGTGACCATTCGTCTTCCAGGATAATAATTCCATTTGAACATTATTTTAGTCAGGTTACTTGAATATATAACCAATGAACAAGTAACTTGACTAAAATATCGTTTAAATAGAGTTTTGATCCTGGAAGGCGAAAGGTCACAAGGTGTGACCATTCGTCTTCCAGGATAATAATTCCATTTGAACATTATTTTAGTCAGGTTACTTGAATATATAACCAATGAACAAGTAACTTGACTAAAATATCGTTTAAATAGAGTTTTGATCCTGGAAGACGAAAGGTCACAAGGTGTGACCATTCGTCTTCCAGGATAATAATTCCATTTGAACATTATTTTAGTCAGGTTACTTGAATATATAACCAATGAACAAGTAACTTGACAAAAATATTGTTTAAATAGAGTTTTGATCCTGGAAGACGAAAGGTCACAAGGTGTGACCTTTCGTCTTCCAGGATGATAACTCCATTTGAACATTATTTTTGTCAGGTTACTTGAATATATAACCAATGAACAAGTAACTTGACGAAAATATTGTTTAAATAGAGTTTTGATCCTGGAAGACGAAAGGTCACAAGGTGTGACCTTTCGTCTTCCAGGATAATAAGTCCATTTGAACATTATTTTAGTCAGGTTACTTGAATATATAACCAATGAACAAGTAACTTGACTAAAATATTGTTTAAATAGAGTTTTGATCCAGGAAGACGAAAGGTCACAAGGTGTGACCTTTCGTCTTCCAGGATGATAACTCCATTTGAACGTTATTTTAGTCAGGTTACTTGAATATATAACCAATGAACAAGTAACTTGACTAAAATATTGTTTAAATAGAGTTTTGATCCTGGAAGACGAAAGGTCACAAGGTGTGACCTTTCGTCTTCCAGGATGATAACTCGATTTGAACATTATTTTAGTCAGGTTACTTGAATATATAACCAATGAACAAGTAACTTGACTAAAATATTGTTTAAATAGAGTTTTGATCCTGGAAGACGAAAGGTCACAAGGTGTGACCTTTCGTCTTCCAGGATGATAACTCGATTTGAACATTATTTTAGTCAGGTTACTTGAATATATAACCAATGAACAAGTAACTTGACTAAAATATTGTTTAAATAGAGTTTTGATCCTGGAAGACGAAAGGTCACAAGGTGTGACCTTTCGTCTTCCAGGATGATAACTCGATTTGAACATTATTTTAGTCAGGTTACTTGAATATATAACCAATGAACAAGTAACTTGACTAAAATATCGTTTAAATAGAGTTTTGATCCTGGAAGACGAAAGGTCACAAGGTGTGACCATTCGTCTTCCAGGATAATAATTCCATTTGAACATTATTTTAGTCAGGTTACTTGAATATATAACCAATGAACAAGTAACTTGACTAAAATATTGTTTAAATAGAGTTTTGATCCAGGAAGACGAAAGGTCACAAGGTGTGACCTTTCGTCTTCCAGGATGATAACTCCATTTGAACATTATTTTAGTCAGGTTACTTGAATATATAACCAATGAACAAGTAACTTGACTAAAATATCGTTTAAATAGAATTTTGATCCTGGAAGACGAAAGGTCACAAGGTGTGACCATTCGTCTTCCAGGATAATAATTCCATTTGAACATTATTTTAGTCAGGTTACTTGAATATATAACCAATGAACAAGTAACTTGACTAAAATATTGTTTAAATAGAGTTTTGATCCAGGAAGACGAAAGGTCACAAGGTGTGACCTTTCGTCTTCCAGGATGATAACTCGATTTGAACATTATTTTAGTCAGGTTACTTGAATATATAACCAATGAACAAGTAACTTGACTAAAATATTGTTTAAATAGAGTTTTGATCCTGGAAGACGAAAGGTCACAAGGTGTGACCTTTCGTCTTCCAGGATGATAACTCGATTTGAACATTATTTTAGTCAGGTTACTTGAATATATAACCAATGAACAAGTAACTTGACTAAAATATTGTTTAAATAGAGTTTTGATCCTGGAAGACGAAAGGTCACAAGGTGTGACCTTTCGTCTTCCAGGATGATAACTCGATTTGAACATTATTTTAGTCAGGTTACTTGAATATATAACCAATGAACAAGTAACTTGACTAAAATATTGTTTAAATAGAGTTTTGATCCTGGAAGACGAAAGGTCACAAGGTGTGACCTTTCGTCTTCCAGGATGATAACTCGATTTGAACATTATTTTAGTCAGGTTACTTGAATATATAACCAATGAACAAGTAACTTGACTAAAATATCGTTTAAATAGAGTTTTGATCCTGGAAGACGAAAGGTCACAAGGTGTGACCATTCGTCTTCCAGGATAATAATTCCATTTGAACATTATTTTAGTCAGGTTACTTGAATATATAACCAATGAACAAGTAACTTGACTAAAATATTGTTTAAATAGAGTTTTGATCCAGGAAGACGAAAGGTCACAAGGTGTGACCTTTCGTCTTCCAGGATGATAACTCCATTTGAACATTATTTTAGTCAGGTTACTTGAATATATAACCAATGAACAAGTAACTTGACTAAAATATCGTTTAAATAGAGTTTTGATCCTGGAAGACGAAAGGTCACAAGGTGTGACCATTCGTCTTCCAGGATAATAATTCCATTTGAACATTATTTTAGTCAGGTTACTTGAATATATAACCAATGAACAAGTAACTTGACTAAAATATTGTTTAAATAGAGTTTTGATCCAGGAAGACGAAAGGTCACAAGGTGTGACCTTTCGTCTTCCAGGATGATAACTCCATTTGAACATTATTTTAGTCAGGTTACTTGAATATATAACCAATGAACAAGTAACTTGACTAAAATATTGTTTAAATAGAGTTTTGATCCAGGAAGACGAAAGGTCACAAGGTGTGACCTTTCGTCTTCCAGGATGATAACTCCATTTGAACATTATTTTTGTCAGGTTACTTGAATATATAACCAATGAACAAGTAACTTGACGAAAATATTGTTTAAATAGAGTTTTGATCCTGGAAGACGAAAGGTCACAAGGTGTGACCTTTCGTCTTCTAGGATAATAAGTCCATTTGAACATTATTTTAGTCAGGTTACTTGAATATATAACCAATGAACAAGTAACTTGACTAAAATATTGTTTAAATAGAGTTTTGATCCAGGAAGACGAAAGGTCACAAGGTGTGACCTTTCGTCTTCCAGGATGATAACTCCATTTGAACGTTATTTTAGTCAGGTTACTTGAATATATAACCAATGAACAAGTAACTTGACTAAAATATTGTTTAAATAGAGTTTTGATCCTGGAAGACGAAAGGTCACAAGATGTGACCTTTCGTCTTCCAGGATGATAACTCGATTTGAACATTATTTTAGTCAGGTTACTTGAATATATAACCAATGAACAAGTAACTTGACTAAAATATTGTTTAAATAGAGTTTTGATCCTGGAAGACGAAAGGTCACAAGGTGTGACCTTTCGTCTTCCAGGATGATAACTCGATTTGAACATTATTTTAGTCAGGTTACTTGAATATATAACCAATGAACAAGTAACTTGACTAAAATATTGTTTAAATAGAGTTTTGATCCTGGAAGACGAAAGGTCACAAGGTGTGACCTTTCGTCTTCCAGGATGATAACTCGATTTGAACATTATTTTAGTCAGGTTACTTGAATATATAACCAATGAACAAGTAACTTGACTAAAATATTGTTTAAATAGAGTTTTGATCCTGGAAGACGAAAGGTCACAAGGTGTGACCTTTCGTCTTCCAGGATGATAACTCCATTTGAACATTATTTTAGTCAGGTTACTTGAATATATAACCAATGAACAAGTAACTTGACTAAAATATTGTTTAAATAGAGTTTTGATCCTGGAAGACGAAAGGTCACAAGGTGTGACCTTTCGTCTTCCAGGATGATAACTCGATTTGAACATTATTTTAGTCAGGTTACTTGAATATATAACCAATGAACAAGTAACTTGACTAAAATATCGTTTAAATAGAGTTTTGATCCTGGAAGACGAAAGGTCACAAGGTGTGACCATTCGTCTTCCAGGATAATAATTCCATTTGAACATTATTTTAGTCAGGTTACTTGAATATATAACCAATGAACAAGTAACTTGACTAAAATATTGTTTAAATAGAGTTTTGATCCAAGAAGACGAAAGGTCACAAGGTGTGACCTTTCGTCTTCCAGGATGATAACTCCATTTGAACATTATTTTAGTCAGGTTACTTGAATATATAACCAATGAACAAGTAACTTGACTAAAATATCGTTTAAATAGAGTTTTGATCCTGGAAGACGAAAGGTCACAAGGTGTGACCATTCGTCTTCCAGGATAATAATTCCATTTGAACATTATTTTAGTCAGGTTACTTGAATATATAACCAATGAACAAGTAACTTGACTAAAATATTGTTTAAATAGAGTTTTGATCCAGGAAGACGAAAGGTCACAAGGTGTGACCTTTCGTCTTCCAGGATGATAACTCCATTTGAACATTATTTTAGTCAGGTTACTTGAATATATAACCAATGAACAAGTAACTTGACTAAAATATTGTTTAAATAGAGTTTTGATCCAGGAAGACGAAAGGTCACAAGGTGTGACCTTTCGTCTTCCAGGATGATAACTCCATTTGAACATTATTTTAGTCAGGTTACTTGAATATATAACCAATGGACAAGTAACTTGACAAAAATATTGTTTAAATAGAGTTTTGATCCTGGAAGACGAAAGGTCACAAGGTGTGACCTTTCGTCTTCCAGGATGATAACTCCATTTGAACGTTATTTTAGTCAGGTTACTTGAATATATAACCAATGAACAAGTAACTTGACTAAAATATTGTTTAAATAGAGTTTTGATCCTGGAAGACGAAAGGTCACAAGGTGTGACCTTTCGTCTTCCAGGATGATAACTCGATTTGAACATTATTTTAGTCAGGTTACTTGAATATATAACCAATGAACAAGTAACTTGACTAAAATATTGTTTAAATAGAGTTTTGATCCTGGAAGACGAAAGGTCACAAGGTGTGACCTTTCGTCTTCCAGGATGATAACTCGATTTGAACATTATTTTAGTCAGGTTACTTGAATATATAACCAATGAACAAGTAACTTGACTAAAATATTGTTTAAATAGAGTTTTGATCCTGGAAGACGAAAGGTCACAAGGTGTGACCTTTCGTCTTCCAGGATGATAACTCCATTTGAACATTATTTTAGTCAGGTTACTTGAATATATAACCAATGAACAAGTAACTTGACTAAAATATTGTTTAAATAGAGTTTTGATCCTGGAAGACGAAAGGTCACAAGGTGTGACCTTTCGTCTTCCAGGATGATAACTCGATTTGAACATTATTTTAGTCAGGTTACTTGAATATATAACCAATGAACAAGTAACTTGACTAAAATATCGTTTAAATAGAGTTTTGATCCTGGAAGACGAAAGGTCACAAGGTGTGACCATTCGTCTTCCAGGATAATAATTCCATTTGAACATTATTTTAGTCAGGTTACTTGAATATATAACCAATGAACAAGTAACTTGACTAAAATATTGTTTAAATAGAGTTTTGATCCAAGAAGACGAAAGGTCACAAGGTGTGACCTTTCGTCTTCCAGGATGATAACTCCATTTGAACATTATTTTAGTCAGGTTACTTGAATATATAACCAATGAACAAGTAACTTGACTAAAATATCGTTTAAATAGAGTTTTGATCCTGGAAGACGAAAGGTCACAAGGTGTGACCATTCGTCTTCCAGGATAATAATTCCATTTGAACATTATTTTAGTCAGGTTACTTGAATATATAACCAATGAACAAGTAACTTGACTAAAATATTGTTTAAATAGAGTTTTGATCCAGGAAGACGAAAGGTCACAAGGTGTGACCTTTCGTCTTCCAGGATGATAACTCCATTTGAACATTATTTTAGTCAGGTTACTTGAATATATAACCAATGAACAAGTAACTTGACTAAAATATTGTTTAAATAGAGTTTTGATCCAGGAAGACGAAAGGTCACAAGGTGTGACCTTTCGTCTTCCAGGATGATAACTCCATTTGAACATTATTTTAGTCAGGTTACTTGAATATATAACCAATGGACAAGTAACTTGACAAAAATATTGTTTAAATAGAGTTTTGATCCTGGAAGACGAAAGGTCACAAGGTGTGACCTTTCGTCTTCCAGGATGATAACTCCATTTGAACGTTATTTTAGTCAGGTTACTTGAATATATAACCAATGAACAAGTAACTTGACTAAAATATTGTTTAAATAGAGTTTTGATCCTGGAAGACGAAAGGTCACAAGGTGTGACCTTTCGTCTTCCAGGATGATAACTCGATTTGAACATTATTTTAGTCAGGTTACTTGAATATATAACCAATGAACAAGTAACTTGACTAAAATATTGTTTAAATAGAGTTTTGATCCTGGAAGACGAAAGGTCACAAGGTGTGACCTTTCGTCTTCCAGGATGATAACTCGATTTGAACATTATTTTAGTCAGGTTACTTGAATATATAACCAATGAACAAGTAACTTGACTAAAATATTGTTTAAATAGAGTTTTGATCCTGGAAGACGAAAGGTCACAAGGTGTGACCTTTCGTCTTCCAGGATGATAACTCGATTTGAACATTATTTTAGTCAGGTTACTTGAATATATAACCAATGAACAAGTAACATGACTAAAATATTGTTTAAATAGAGTTTTGATCCTGGAAGACGAAAGGTCACAAGGTGTGACCTTTCGTCTTCCAGGATGATAACTCCATTTGAACATTATTTTAGTCAGGTTACTTGAATATATAACCAATGAACAAGTAACTTGACTAAAATATTGTTTAAATAGAGTTTTGATCCTGGAAGACGAAAGGTCACAAGGTGTGACCTTTCGTCTTCCAGGATGATAACTCGATTTGAACATTATTTTAGTCAGGTTACTTGAATATATAACCAATGAACAAGTAACTTGACTAAAATATCGTTTAAATAGAGTTTTGATCCTGGAAGACGAAAGGTCACAAGGTGTGACCATTCGTCTTCCAGGATAATAATTCCATTTGAACATTATTTTAGTCAGGTTACTTGAATATATAACCAATGAACAAGTAACTTGACTAAAATATTGTTTAAATAGAGTTTTGATCCAGGAAGACGAAAGGTCACAAGGTGTGACCTTTCGTCTTCCAGGATGATAACTCCATTTGAACATTATTTTAGTCAGGTTACTTGAATATATAACCAATGAACAAGTAACTTGACTAAAATATTGTTTAAATAGAGTTTTGATCCTGGAAGACGAAAGGTCACAAGGTGTGACCTTTCGTCTTCCAGGATGATAACTCCATTTGAACATTATTTTAGTCAGGTTACTTGAATATATAACCAACGAACAAGTAACTTGACCAAAATATTGTTTAAATAGAGTTTTGATCCAGGAAGACGAAAGGTCACAAGGTGTGACCTTTCGTCTTCCAGGATGATAACTCCATTTGAACGTTATTTTAGTCAGGTTACTTGAATATATAACCAATGAACAAGTAACTTGACTAAAATATTGTTTAAATAGAGTTTTGATCCTGGAAGACGAAAGGTCACAAGGTGTGACCTTTCGTCTTCCAGGATAATAAGTCCATTTGAACATTATTTTAGTCAGGTTACTTGAATATATAACCAATGAACAAGTAACTTGACTAAAATATTGTTTAAATAGAGTTTTGATCCAAGAAGACGAAAGGTCACAAGGTGTGACCTTTCGTCTTCCAGGATGATAACTCCATTTGAACATTATTTTAGTCAGGTTACTTGAATATATAACCAATGAACAAGTAACTTGACTAAAATATCGTTTAAATAGAGTTTTGATCCTGGAAGACGAAAGGTCACAAGGTGTGACCATTCGTCTTCCAGGATAATAATTCCATTTGAACATTATTTTAGTCAGGTTACTTGAATATATAACCAATGAACAAGTAACTTGACTAAAATATTGTTTAAATAGAGTTTTGATCCAGGAAGACGAAAGGTCACAAGGTGTGACCTTTCGTCTTCCAGGATGATAACTCCATTTGAACATTATTTTAGTCAGGTTACTTGAATATATAACCAATGAACAAGTAACTTGACTAAAATATTGTTTAAATAGAGTTTTGATCCAGGAAGACGAAAGGTCACAAGGTGTGACCTTTCGTCTTCCAGGATGATAACTCCATTTGAACATTATTTTAGTCAGGTTACTTGAATATATAACCAATGGACAAGTAACTTGACAAAAATATTGTTTAAATAGAGTTTTGATCCTGGAAGACGAAAGGTCACAAGGTGTGACCTTTCGTCTTCCAGGATGATAACTCCATTTGAACGTTATTTTAGTCAGGTTACTTGAATATATAACCAATGAACAAGTAACTTGACTAAAATATTGTTTAAATAGAGTTTTGATCCTGGAAGACGAAAGGTCACAAGGTGTGACCTTTCGTCTTCCAGGATGATAACTCGATTTGAACATTATTTTAGTCAGGTTACTTGAATATATAACCAATGAACAAGTAACTTGACTAAAATATTGTTTAAATAGAGTTTTGATCCTGGAAGACGAAAGGTCACAAGGTGTGACCTTTCGTCTTCCAGGATGATAACTCGATTTGAACATTATTTTAGTCAGGTTACTTGAATATATAACCAATGAACAAGTAACTTGACTAAAATATTGTTTAAATAGAGTTTTGATCCTGGAAGACGAAAGGTCACAAGGTGTGACCTTTCGTCTTCCAGGATGATAACTCGATTTGAACATTATTTTAGTCAGGTTACTTGAATATATAACCAATGAACAAGTAACATGACTAAAATATTGTTTAAATAGAGTTTTGATCCTGGAAGACGAAAGGTCACAAGGTGTGACCTTTCGTCTTCCAGGATGATAACTCCATTTGAACATTATTTTAGTCAGGTTACTTGAATATATAACCAATGAACAAGTAACTTGACTAAAATATTGTTTAAATAGAGTTTTGATCCTGGAAGACGAAAGGTCACAAGGTGTGACCTTTCGTCTTCCAGGATGATAACTCGATTTGAACATTATTTTAGTCAGGTTACTTGAATATATAACCAATGAACAAGTAACTTGACTAAAATATCGTTTAAATAGAGTTTTGATCCTGGAAGACGAAAGGTCACAAGGTGTGACCATTCGTCTTCCAGGATAATAATTCCATTTGAACATTATTTTAGTCAGGTTACTTGAATATATAACCAATGAACAAGTAACTTGACTAAAATATTGTTTAAATAGAGTTTTGATCCAGGAAGACGAAAGGTCACAAGGTGTGACCTTTCGTCTTCCAGGATGATAACTCCATTTGAACATTATTTTAGTCAGGTTACTTGAATATATAACCAATGAACAAGTAACTTGACTAAAATATTGTTTAAATAGAGTTTTGATCCTGGAAGACGAAAGGTCACAAGGTGTGACCTTTCGTCTTCCAGGATGATAACTCCATTTGAACATTATTTTAGTCAGGTTACTTGAATATATAACCAATGAACAAGTAACTTGACTAAAATATCGTTTAAATAGAGTTTTGATCCTGGAAGACGAAAGGTCACAAGGTGTGACCATTCGTCTTCCAGGATAATAATTCCATTTGAACATTATTTTAGTCAGGTTACTTGAATATATAACCAATGAACAAGTAACTTGACTAAAATATTGTTTAAATAGAGTTTTGATCCAGGAAGACGAAAGGTCACAAGGTGTGACCTTTCGTCTTCCAGGATGATAACTCCATTTGAACGTTATTTTAGTCAGGTTACTTGAATATATAACCAATGAACAAGTAACTTGACTAAAATATCGTTTAAATAGAGTTTTGATCCTGGAAGACGAAAGGTCACAAGGTGTGACCATTCGTCTTCCAGGATAATAATTCCATTTGAACATTATTTTAGTCAGGTTACTTGAATATATAACCAATGAACAAGTAACTTGACTAAAATATTGTTTAAATAGAGTTTTGATCCAAGAAGACGAAAGGTCACAAGGTGTGACCTTTCGTCTTCCAGGATGATAACTCCATTTGAACATTATTTTAGTCAGGTTACTTGAATATATAACCAATGAACAAGTAACTTGACTAAAATATCGTTTAAATAGAGTTTTGATCCTGGAAGACGAAAGGTCACAAGGTGTGACCTTTCGTCTTCCAGGATGATAACTCCATTTGAACATTATTTTAGTCAGGTTACTTGAATATATAACCAATGAACAAGTAACTTGACTAAAATATCGTTTAAATAGAGTTTTGATCCTGGAAGACGAAAGGTCACAAGGTGTGACCATTCGTCTTCCAGGATGATAACTCCATTTGAACATTATTTTAGTCAGGTTACTTGAATATATAACCAATGAACAAGTAACTTGACTAAAATATTGTTTAAATAGAGTTTTGATCCAGGAAGACGAAAGGTCACAAGGTGTGACCTTTCGTCTTCCAGGATGATAACTCCATTTGAACATTATTTTAGTCAGGTTACTTGAATATATAACCAATGGACAAGTAACTTGACAAAAATATTGTTTAAATAGAGTTTTGATCCTGGAAGACGAAAGGTCACAAGGTGTGACCTTTCGTCTTCCAGGATGATAACTCCATTTGAACGTTATTTTAGTCAGGTTACTTGAATATATAACCAATGAACAAGTAACTTGACAAAAATATTGTTTAAATAGAGTTTTGATCCTGGAAGACGAAAGGTCACAAGGTGTGACCTTTCGTCTTCCAGGATGATAACTCGATTTGAACATTATTTTAGTCAGGTTACTTGAATATATAACCAATGAACAAGTAACTTGACTAAAATATTGTTTAAATAGAGTTTTGATCCTGGAAGACGAAAGGTCACAAGGTGTGACCTTTCGTCTTCCAGGATGATAACTCGATTTGAACATTATTTTAGTCAGGTTACTTGAATATATAACCAATGAACAAGTAACTTGACTAAAATATTGTTTAAATAGAGTTTTGATCCTGGAAGACGAAAGGTCACAAGGTGTGACCTTTCGTCTTCCAGGATGATAACTCGATTTGAACATTATTTTAGTCAGGTTACTTGAATATATAACCAATGAACAAGTAACATGACTAAAATATTGTTTAAATAGAGTTTTGATCCTGGAAGACGAAAGGTCACAAGGTGTGACCTTTCGTCTTCCAGGATGATAACTCCATTTGAACATTATTTTAGTCAGGTTACTTGAATATATAACCAATGAACAAGTAACTTGACTAAAATATTGTTTAAATAGAGTTTTGATCCTGGAAGACGAAAGGTCACAAGGTGTGACCTTTCGTCTTCCAGGATGATAACTCGATTTGAACATTATTTTAGTCAGGTTACTTGAATATATAACCAATGAACAAGTAACTTGACTAAAATATCGTTTAAATAGAGTTTTGATCCTGGAAGACGAAAGGTCACAAGGTGTGACCTTTCGTCTTCCAGGATAATAACTCGATTTGAACATTATTTTAGTCAGGTTACTTGAATATATAACCAATGAACAAGTAACTTGACTAAAATATCGTTTAAATAGAGTTTTGATCCTGGAAGACGAAAGGTCACAAGGTGTGACCATTCGTCTTCCAGGATGATAATTCCATTTGAACATTATTTTAGTCAGGTTACTTGAATATATAACCAATGAACAAGTAACTTGACTAAAATATTGTTTAAATAGAGTTTTGATCCAGGAAGACGAAAGGTCACAAGGTGTGACCTTTCGTCTTCCAGGATGATAACTCCATTTGAACATTATTTTAGTCAGGTTACTTGAATATATAACCAATGAACAAGTAACTTGACTAAAATATCGTTTAAATAGAGTTTTGATCCTGGAAGACGAAAGGTCACAAGGTGTGACCTTTCGTCTTCCAGGATGATAACTCCATTTGAACATTATTTTAGTCAGGTTACTTGAATATATAACCAATGAACAAGTAACTTGACTAAAATATCGTTTAAATAGAGTTTTGATCCTGGAAGACGAAAGGTCACAAGGTGTGACCATTCGTCTTCCAGGATAAAAATTCCATTTGAACGTTATTTTAGTCAGGTTACTTGAATATATAACCAATGAACAAGTAACTTGACTAAAATATTGTTTAAATAGAGTTTTGATCCAGGAAGACGAAAGGTCACAAGGTGTGACCTTTCGTCTTCCAGGATGATAACTCCATTTGAACGTTATTTTAGTCAGGTTACTTGAATATATAACCAATGAACAAGTAACTTGACTAAAATATTGTTTAAATAGAGTTTTGATCCTGGAAGACGAAAGGTCACAAGGTGTGACCTTTCGTCTTCCAGGATGATAACTCGATTTGAACATTATTTTAGTCAGGTTACTTGAATATATAACCAATGAACAAGTAACTTGACTAAAATATTGTTTACATAGAGTTTTGATCCTGGAAGACGAAAGGTCACAAGGTGTGACCTTTCGTCTTCCAGGATGATAACTCGATTTGAACATTATTTTAGTCAGGTTACTTGAATATATAACCAATGAACAAGTAACATGACTAAAATATTGTTTAAATAGAGTTTTGATCCTGGAAGACGAAAGGTCACAAGGTGTGACCTTTCGTCTTCCAGGATGATAACTCCATTTGAACTTATTTTAGTCAGGTTACTTGAATATATAACCAATGAACAAGTAACTTGACTAAAATATTGTTTAAATAGAGTTTTGATCCTGGAAGACGAAAGGTCACAAGGTGTGACCATTCGTCTTCCAGGATAATAATTCCATTTGAACATTATTTTAGTCAGGTTACTTGAATATATAACCAATGAACAAGTAACTTGACTAAAATATTGTTTAAATAGAGTTTTGATCCAGGAAGACGAAAGGTCACAAGGTGTGACCTTTCGTCTTCCAGGATGATAACTCCATTTGAACATTATTTTAGTCAGGTTACTTGAATATATAACCAATGAACAAGTAACTTGACTAAAATATTGTTTAAATAGAGTTTTGATCCAGGAAGACGAAAGGTCACAAGGTGTGACCTTTCGTCTTCCAGGATGATAACTCCATTTGAACATTATTTTAGTCAGGTTACTTGAATATATAACCAATGGACAAGTAACTTGACAAAAATATTGTTTAAATAGAGTTTTGATCCTGGAAGACGAAAGGTCACAAGGTGTGACCTTTCGTCTTCCAGGATGATAACTCCATTTGAACGTTATTTTAGTCAGGTTACTTGAATATATAACCAATGAACAAGTAACTTGACAAAAATATTGTTTAAATAGAGTTTTGATCCTGGAAGACGAAAGGTCACAAGGTGTGACCTTTCGTCTTCCAGGATGATAACTCGATTTGAACATTATTTTAGTCAGGTTACTTGAATATATAACCAATGAACAAGTAACTTGACTAAAATATTGTTTAAATAGAGTTTTGATCCTGGAAGACGAAAGGTCACAAGGTGTGACCTTTCGTCTTCCAGGATGATAACTCGATTTGAACATTATTTTAGTCAGGTTACTTGAATATATAACCAATGAACAAGTAACTTGACTAAAATATTGTTTAAATAGAGTTTTGATCCTGGAAGACGAAAGGTCACAAGGTGTGACCTTTCGTCTTCCAGGATGATAACTCGATTTGAACATTATTTTAGTCAGGTTACTTGAATATATAACCAATGAACAAGTAACATGACTAAAATATTGTTTAAATAGAGTTTTGATCCTGGAAGACGAAAGGTCACAAGGTGTGACCTTTCGTCTTCCAGGATGATAACTCCATTTGAACATTATTTTAGTCAGGTTACTTGAATATATAACCAATGAACAAGTAACTTGACTAAAATATTGTTTAAATAGAGTTTTGATCCTGGAAGACGAAAGGTCACAAGGTGTGACCTTTCGTCTTCCAGGATGATAACTCGATTTGAACATTATTTTAGTCAGGTTACTTGAATATATAACCAATGAACAAGTAACTTGACTAAAATATCGTTTAAATAGAGTTTTGATCCTGGAAGACGAAAGGTCACAAGGTGTGACCTTTCGTCTTCCAGGATAATAACTCGATTTGAACATTATTTTAGTCAGGTTACTTGAATATATAACCAATGAACAAGTAACTTGACTAAAATATCGTTTAAATAGAGTTTTGATCCTGGAAGACGAAAGGTCACAAGGTGTGACCATTCGTCTTCCAGGATGATAATTCCATTTGAACATTATTTTAGTCAGGTTACTTGAATATATAACCAATGAACAAGTAACTTGACTAAAATATTGTTTAAATAGAGTTTTGATCCAGGAAGACGAAAGGTCACAAGGTGTGACCTTTCGTCTTCCAGGATGATAACTCCATTTGAACATTATTTTAGTCAGGTTACTTGAATATATAACCAATGAACAAGTAACTTGACTAAAATATCGTTTAAATAGAGTTTTGATCCTGGAAGACGAAAGGTCACAAGGTGTGACCTTTCGTCTTCCAGGATGATAACTCCATTTGAACATTATTTTAGTCAGGTTACTTGAATATATAACCAATGAACAAGTAACTTGACTAAAATATCGTTTAAATAGAGTTTTGATCCTGGAAGACGAAAGGTCACAAGGTGTGACCATTCGTCTTCCAGGATAAAAATTCCATTTGAACGTTATTTTAGTCAGGTTACTTGAATATATAACCAATGAACAAGTAACTTGACTAAAATATTGTTTAAATAGAGTTTTGATCCAGGAAGACGAAAGGTCACAAGGTGTGACCTTTCGTCTTCCAGGATGATAACTCCATTTGAACGTTATTTTAGTCAGGTTACTTGAATATATAACCAATGAACAAGTAACTTGACTAAAATATTGTTTAAATAGAGTTTTGATCCTGGAAGACGAAAGGTCACAAGGTGTGACCTTTCGTCTTCCAGGATGATAACTCGATTTGAACATTATTTTAGTCAGGTTACTTGAATATATAACCAATGAACAAGTAACTTGACTAAAATATTGTTTACATAGAGTTTTGATCCTGGAAGACGAAAGGTCACAAGGTGTGACCTTTCGTCTTCCAGGATGATAACTCGATTTGAACATTATTTTAGTCAGGTTACTTGAATATATAACCAATGAACAAGTAACATGACTAAAATATTGTTTAAATAGAGTTTTGATCCTGGAAGACGAAAGGTCACAAGGTGTGACCTTTCGTCTTCCAGGATGATAACTCCATTTGAACTTATTTTAGTCAGGTTACTTGAATATATAACCAATGAACAAGTAACTTGACTAAAATATTGTTTAAATAGAGTTTTGATCCTGGAAGACGAAAGGTCACAAGGTGTGACCATTCGTCTTCCAGGATAATAATTCCATTTGAACATTATTTTAGTCAGGTTACTTGAATATATAACCAATGAACAAGTAACTTGACTAAAATATTGTTTAAATAGAGTTTTGATCCAGGAAGACGAAAGGTCACAAGGTGTGACCTTTCGTCTTCCAGGATGATAACTCCATTTGAACATTATTTTAGTCAGGTTACTTGAATATATAACCAATGAACAAGTAACTTGACTAAAATATTGTTTAAATAGAGTTTTGATCCTGGAAGACGAAAGGTCACAAGGTGTGACCTTTCGTCTTCCAGGATGATAACTCCATTTGAACATTATTTTAGTCAGGTTACTTGAATATATAACCAATGAACAAGTAACTTGACTAAAATATCGTTTAAATAGAGTTTTGATCCTGGAAGACGAAAGGTCACAAGGTGTGACCATTCGTCTTCCAGGATAATAATTCCATTTGAACATTATTTTAGTCAGGTTACTTGAATATATAACCAATGAACAAGTAACTTGACTAAAATATTGTTTAAATAGAATTTTGATCCAGGAAGACGAAAGGTCACAAGGTGTGACCTTTCGTCTTCCAGGATGATAACTCCATTTGAACGTTATTTTAGTCAGGTTACTTGAATATATAACCAATGAACAAGTAACTTGACTAAAATATTGTTTAAATAGAGTTTTGATCCTGGAAGACGAAAGGTCACAAGGTGTGACCTTTCGTCTTCCAGGATGATAACTCGATTTGAACATTATTTTAGTCAGGTTACTTGAATATATAACCAATGAACAAGTAACTTGACTAAAATATTGTTTACATAGAGTTTTGATCCTGGAAGACGAAAGGTCACAAGGTGTGACCTTTCGTCTTCCAGGATGATAACTCGATTTGAACATTATTTTAGTCAGGTTACTTGAATATATAACCAATGAACAAGTAACTTGACTAAAATATTGTTTAAATAGAGTTTTGATCCTGGAAGACGAAAGGTCACAAGGTGTGACCTTTCGTCTTCCAGGATGATAACTCGATTTGAACATTATTTTAGTCAGGTTACTTGAATATATAACCAATGAACAAGTAACTTGACTAAAATATTGTTTAAATAGAGTTTTGATCCTGGAAGACGAAAGGTCACAAGGTGTGACCTTTCGTCTTCCAGGATGATAACTCCATTTGAACATTATTTTAGTCAGGTTACTTGAATATATAACCAATGAACAAGTAACTTGACTAAAATATTGTTTAAATAGAGTTTTGATCCTGGAAGACGAAAGGTCACAAGGTGTGACCTTTCGTCTTCCAGGATGATAACTCGATTTGAACATTATTTTAGTCAGGTTACTTGAATATATAACCAATGAACAAGTAACTTGACTAAAATATCGTTTAAATAGAGTTTTGATCCTGGAAGACGAAAGGTCACAAGGTGTGACCATTCGTCTTCCAGGATAATAATTCCATTTGAACATTATTTTAGTCAGGTTACTTGAATATATAACCAATGAACAAGTAACTTGACTAAAATATTGTTTAAATAGAGTTTTGATCCAGGAAGACGAAAGGTCACAAGGTGTGACCTTTCGTCTTCCAGGATGATAACTCCATTTGAACATTATTTTAGTCAGGTTACTTGAATATATAACCAATGAACAAGTAACTTGACTAAAATATTGTTTAAATAGAGTTTTGATCCTGGAAGACGAAAGGTCACAAGGTGTGACCTTTCGTCTTCCAGGATGATAACTCCATTTGAACATTATTTTAGTCAGGTTACTTGAATATATAACCAATGAACAAGTAACTTGACTAAAATATCGTTTAAATAGAGATTTGATCCTGGAAGACGAAAGGTCACAAGGTGTGACCATTCGTCTTCCAGGATAATAATTCCATTTGAACATTATTTTAGTCAGGTTACTTGAATATATAACCAATGAACAAGTAACTTGACTAAAATATTGTTTAAATAGAGTTTTGATCCAGGAAGACGAAAGGTCACAAGGTGTGACCTTTCGTCTTCCAGGATGATAACTCCATTTGAACATTATTTTAGTCAGGTTACTTGAATATATAACCAATGAACAAGTAACTTGACTAAAATATTGTTTAAATAGAGTTTTGATCCTGGAAGACAAAAGGTCACAAGGTGTG
Organism: Medicago sativa; assembly: GCF_051527215.1. Taxonomy (NCBI): domain Eukaryota; kingdom Viridiplantae; phylum Streptophyta; class Magnoliopsida; order Fabales; family Fabaceae; genus Medicago; species Medicago sativa. Next base: position 40,072,518 of record NC_140751.1, read on the forward strand.
ACCTTTCGTCTTCCAGGATAATAACTCGATTTGAACATTATTTTAGTCAGGTTACTTGAATATATAACCAATGAACAAGTAACTTGACTAAAATATCGTTTAAATAGAGTTTTGATCCTGGAAGACGAAAGGTCACAAGGTGTGACCATTCGTCTTCCAGGATAATAATTCCATTTGAACATTATTTTAGTCAGGTTACTTGAATATATAACCAATGAACACGTAACTTGACTAAAATATTGTTTAAATAGAGTTTTGATCCAGGAAGACGAAAGGTCACAAGGTGTGACCTTTCGTCTTCCAGGATGATAACTCCATTTGAACATTATTTTAGTCAGGTTACTTGAATATATAACCAATGAACAAGTAACTTGACAAAAATATTGTTTAAATAGAGTTTTGATCCTGGAAGACGAAAGGTCACAAGGTGTGACCTTTCGTCTTCCAGGATGATAACTCCATTTGAACATTATTTTAGTCAGGTTACTTGAATATATAACCAATGAACAAGTAACTTGACTAAAATATTGTTTAAATAGAGTTTTGATCCTGGAAGACGAAAGGTCACAAGGTGTGACCTTTCGTCTTCCAGGATGAAAACTCGATTTGAACATTATTTTAGTCTGGTTACTTGAATATATAACCAATGAACAAGTAACGTGACTAAAATATTGTTTAAATAGAGTTTTTTTATCCTGGAAGACGAAAGGTCACAAGGTGTGACCTTTCGTCTTCCAGGATGATAACTCCATTTGAACGTTATTTTAGTCAGGTTACTTGAATATATAACCAATGAACAAGTAACTTGACTAAAATATTGTTTAAATAGAGTTTTGATCCTGGAAGACGAAAGGTCACAAGGTGTGACCTTTCGTCTTCCAGGATGATAACTCGATTTGAACATTATTTTAGTCAGGTTACTTGAATATATAACCAATGAACAAGTAACGTGACTAAAATATTGTTTAAATAGAGTTTTGATCCTGGAAGACGAAAGGTCACAAGGTGTGACCTTTCGTCTTCCAGGATGATAACTCGATTTGAACATTATTTTAGTCAGGTTACTTGAATATATAACCAATGAACAAGTAACTTGACTAAAATATTGTTTAAATAGAGTTTTGATCCTGGAAGACGAAAGGTCACAAGGTGTGACCTTTCGTCTTCCAGGATGATAACTCCATTTGAACATTATTTTAGTCAGGTTACTTGAATATATAACCAATGAACAAGTAACTTGACTAAAATATTGTTTAAATAGAGTTTTGATCCTGGAAGACGAAAGGTCACAAGGTGTGACCTTTCGTCTTCCAGGATGATAACTCGATTTGAACATTATTTTAGTCAGGTTACTTGAATATATAACCAATGAACAAGTAACTTGACTAAAATATCGTTTAAATAGAGTTTTGATCCTGGAAGACGAAAGGTCACAAGGTGTGACCATTCGTCTTCCAGGATAATAATTCCATTTGAACATTATTTTAGTCAGGTTACTTGAATATATAACCAATGAACAAGTAACTTGACTAAAATATTGTTTAAATAGAGTTTTGATCCAGGAAGACGAAAGGTCACAAGGTGTGACCTTTCGTCTTCCAGGATGATAACTCCATTTGAACATTATTTTAGTCAGGTTACTTGAATATATAACCAATGAACAAGTAACTTGACTAAAATATTGTTTAAATAGAGTTTTGATCCTGGAAGACGAAAGGTCACAAGGTGTGACCTTTCGTCTTCCAGGATGATAACTCCATTTGAACATTATTTTAGTCAGGTTACTTGAATATATAACCAATGAACAAGTTACTTGACTAAAATATCGTTTAAATAGAGTTTTGATCCTGGAAGACGAAAGGTCACAAGGTGTGACCATTCGTCTTCCAGGATAATAATTCCATTTGAACATTATTTTAGTCAGGTTACTTGAATATATAACCAATGAACAAGTAACTTGACTAAAATATTGTTTAAATAGAGTTTTGATCCAGGAAGACGAAAGGTCACAAGGTGTGACCTTTCGTCTTCCAAGATGATAACTCCATTTGAACGTTATTTTAGTCAGGTTACTTGAATATATAACCAATGAACAAGTAACTTGACTAAAATATTGTTTAAATAGAGTTTTGATCCTGGAAGACGAAAGGTCACAAGGTGTGACCTTTCGTCTTCCAGGATGATAACTCGATTTGAACATTATTTTAGTCAGGTTACTTGAATATATAACCAATGAACAAGTAACTTGACTAAAATATTGTTTAAATAGAGTTTTGATCCTGGAAGACGAAAGGTCACAAGGTGTGACCTTTCGTCTTCCAGGATGATAACTCGATTTGAACATTATTTTAGTCAGGTTACTTGAATATATAACCAATGAACAAGTAACTTGACTAAAATATTGTTCAAATAGAGTTTTGATCCTGGAAGACGAAAGGTCACAAGGTGTGACCTTTCGTCTTCCAGGATGATAACTCGATTTGAACATTATTTTAGTCAGGTTACTTGAATATATAACCAATGAACAAGTAACTTGACTAAAATATTGTTTAAATAGAGTTTTGATCCTGGAAGACGAAAGGTCACAAGGTGTGACCTTTCGTCTTCCAGGATGATAACTCCATTTGAACATTATTTTAGTCAGGTTACTTGAATATATAACCAATGAACAAGTAACTTGACTAAAATATTGTTTAAATAGAGTTTTGATCCTGGAAGACGAAAGGTCACAAGGTGTGACCTTTCGTCTTCCAGGATGATAACTCGATTTGAACATTATTTTAGTCAGGTTACTTGAATATATAACCAATGAACAAGTAACTTGACTAAAATATCGTTTAAATAGAGTTTTGATCCTGGAAGACGAAAGTTCACAAGGTGTGACCTTTCGTCTTCCAGGATGATAACTCGATTTGAACATTATTTTAGTCAGGTTACTTGAATATATAACCAATGAACAAGTAACGTGACTAAAATATTGTTTAAATAGAGTTTTGATCCTGGAAGACGAAAGGTCACAAGGTGTGACCTTTCGTCTTCCAGGATGATAACTCGATTTGAACATTATTTTAGTCAGGTTACTTGAATATATAACCAATGAACAAGTAACTTGACTAAAATATTGTTTAAATAGAGTTTTGATCCTGGAAGACGAAAGGTCACAAGGTGTGACCTTTCGTCTTCCAGGATGATAACTCGATTTGAACATTATTTTAGTCAGGTTACTTGAATATATAACCAATGAACAAGTAACTTGACTAAAATATCGTTTAAATAGAGTTTTGATCCTGGAAGACGAAAGTTCACAAGGTGTGACCTTTCGTCTTCCAGGATGATAACTCGATTTGAACATTATTTTAGTCAGGTTACTTGAATATATAACCAATGAACAAGTAACGTGACTAAAATATTGTTTAAATAGAGTTTTGATCCTGGAAGACGAAAGGTCACAAGGTGTGACCTTTCGTCTTCCAGGATGATAACTCGATTTGAACATTATTTTAGTCAGGTTACTTGAATATATAACCAATGAACAAGTAACTTGACTAAAATATTGTTTAAATAGAGTTTTGATCCTGGAAGACGAAAGGTCACAAGGTGTGACCTTTCGTCTTCCAGGATGATAACTCCATTTGAACATTATTTTAGTCAGGTTACTTGAATATATAACCAATGAACAAGTAACTTGACTAAAATATTGTTTAAATAGAGTTTTGATCCTGGAAGACGAAAGGTCACAAGGTGTGACCTTTCGTCTTCCAGGATGATAACTCGATTTGAACATTATTTTAGTCAGGTTACTTGAATATATAACCAATGAACAAGTAACTTGACTAAAATATCGTTTAAATAGAGTTTTGATCCTGGAAGACGAAAGGTCACAAGGTGTGACCATTCGTCTTCCAGGATAATAATTCCATTTGAACATTATTTTAGTCAGGTTACTTGAATATATAACCAATGAACAAGTAACTTGACTAAAATATTGTTTAAATAGAGTTTTGATCCAGGAAGACGAAAGGTCACAAGGTGTGACCTTTCGTCTTCCAGGATGATAACTCCATTTGAACATTATTTTAGTCAGGTTACTTGAATATATAACCAATGAACAAGTAACTTGACTAAAATATTGTTTAAATAGAGTTTTGATCCTGGAAGACGAAAGGTCACAAGGTGTGACCTTTCGTCTTCCAGGATGATAACTCCATTTGAACATTATTTTAGTCAGGTTACTTGAATATATAACCAATGAACAAGTTACTTGACTAAAATATCGTTTAAATAGAGTTTTGATCCTGGAAGACGAAAGGTCACAAGGTGTGACCATTCGTCTTCCAGGATAATAATTCCATTTGAACATTATTTTAGTCAGGTTACTTGAATATATAACCAATGAACAAGTAACTTGACTAAAATATTGTTTAAATAGAGTTTTGATCCAGGAAGACGAAAGGTCACAAGGTGTGACCTTTCGTCTTCCAAGATGATAACTCCATTTGAACGTTATTTTAGTCAGGTTACTTGAATATATAACCAATGAACAAGTAACTTGACTAAAATATTGTTTAAATAGAGTTTTGATCCTGGAAGACGAAAGGTCACAAGGTGTGACCTTTCGTCTTCCAGGATGATAACTCGATTTGAACATTATTTTAGTCAGGTTACTTGAATATATAACCAATGAACAAGTAACTTGACTAAAATATTGTTTAAATAGAGTTTTGATCCTGGAAGACGAAAGGTCACAAGGTGTGACCTTTCGTCTTCCAGGATGATAACTCGATTTGAACATTATTTTAGTCAGGTTACTTGAATATATAACCAATGAACAAGTAACTTGACTAAAATATTGTTCAAATAGAGTTTTGATCCTGGAAGACGAAAGGTCACAAGGTGTGACCTTTCGTCTTCCAGGATGATAACTCGATTTGAACATTATTTTAGTCAGGTTACTTGAATATATAACCAATGAACAAGTAACTTGACTAAAATATTGTTTAAATAGAGTTTTGATCCTGGAAGACGAAAGGTCACAAGGTGTGACCTTTCGTCTTCCAGGATGATAACTCCATTTGAACATTATTTTAGTCAGGTTACTTGAATATATAACCAATGAACAAGTAACTTGACTAAAATATTGTTTAAATAGAGTTTTGATCCTGGAAGACGAAAGGTCACAAGGTGTGACCTTTCGTCTTCCAGGATGATAACTCGATTTGAACATTATTTTAGTCAGGTTACTTGAATATATAACCAATGAACAAGTAACTTGACTAAAATATCGTTTAAATAGAGTTTTGATCCTGGAAGACGAAAGTTCACAAGGTGTGACCTTTCGTCTTCCAGGATGATAACTCGATTTGAACATTATTTTAGTCAGGTTACTTGAATATATAACCAATGAACAAGTAACGTGACTAAAATATTGTTTAAATAGAGTTTTGATCCTGGAAGACGAAAGGTCACAAGGTGTGACCTTTCGTCTTCCAGGATGATAACTCGATTTGAACATTATTTTAGTCAGGTTACTTGAATATATAACCAATGAACAAGTAACTTGACTAAAATATTGTTTAAATAGAGTTTTGATCCTGGAAGACGAAAGGTCACAAGGTGTGACCTTTCGTCTTCCAGGATGATAACTCCATTTGAACATTATTTTAGTCAGGTTACTTGAATATATAACCAATGAACAAGTAACTTGACTAAAATATTGTTTAAATAGAGTTTTGATCCTGGAAGACGAAAGGTCACAAGGTGTGACCTTTCGTCTTCCAGGATGATAACTCGATTTGAACATTATTTTAGTCAGGTTACTTGAATATATAACCAATGAACAAGTAACTTGACTAAAATATCGTTTAAATAGAGTTTTGATCCTGGAAGACGAAAGGTCACAAGGTGTGACCATTCGTCTTCCAGGATAATAATTCCATTTGAACATTATTTTAGTCAGGTTACTTGAATATATAACCAATGAACAAGTAACTTGACTAAAATATTGTTTAAATAGAGTTTTGATCCAGGAAGACGAAAGGTCACAAGGTGTGACCTTTCGTCTTCCAGGATGATAACTCCATTTGAACATTATTTTAGTCAGGTTACTTGAATATATAACCAATGAACAAGTAACTTGACTAAAATATTGTTTAAATAGAGTTTTGATCCTGGAAGACGAAAGGTCACAAGGTGTGACCTTTCGTCTTCCAGGATGATAACTCCATTTGAACATTATTTTAGTCAGGTTACTTGAATATATAACCAATGAACAAGTTACTTGACTAAAATATCGTTTAAATAGAGTTTTGATCCTGGAAGACGAAAGGTCACAAGGTGTGACCATTCGTCTTCCAGGATAATAATTCCATTTGAACATTATTTTAGTCAGGTTACTTGAATATATAACCAATGAACAAGTAACTTGACTAAAATATTGTTTAAATAGAGTTTTGATCCAGGAAGACGAAAGGTCACAAGGTGTGACCTTTCGTCTTCCAAGATGATAACTCCATTTGAACGTTATTTTAGTCAGGTTACTTGAATATATAACCAATGAACAAGTAACTTGACTAAAATATTGTTTAAATAGAGTTTTGATCCTGGAAGACGAAAGGTCACAAGGTGTGACCTTTCGTCTTCCAGGATGATAACTCGATTTGAACATTATTTTAGTCAGGTTACTTGAATATATAACCAATGAACAAGTAACTTGACTAAAATATTGTTTAAATAGAGTTTTGATCCTGGAAGACGAAAGGTCACAAGGTGTGACCTTTCGTCTTCCAGGATGATAACTCGATTTGAACATTATTTTAGTCAGGTTACTTGAATATATAACCAATGAACAAGTAACTTGACTAAAATATTGTTCAAATAGAGTTTTGATCCTGGAAGACGAAAGGTCACAAGGTGTGACCTTTCGTCTTCCAGGATGATAACTCGATTTGAACATTATTTTAGTCAGGTTACTTGAATATATAACCAATGAACAAGTAACTTGACTAAAATATTGTTTAAATAGAGTTTTGATCCTGGAAGACGAAAGGTCACAAGGTGTGACCTTTCGTCTTCCAGGATGATAACTCCATTTGAACATTATTTTAGTCAGGTTACTTGAATATATAACCAATGAACAAGTAACTTGACTAAAATATTGTTTAAATAGAGTTTTGATCCTGGAAGACGAAAGGTCACAAGGTGTGACCTTTCGTCTTCCAGGATGATAACTCGATTTGAACATTATTTTAGTCAGGTTACTTGAATATATAACCAATGAACAAGTAACTTGACTAAAATATCGTTTAAATAGAGTTTTGATCCTGGAAGACGAAAGTTCACAAGGTGTGACCTTTCGTCTTCCAGGATGATAACTCGATTTGAACATTATTTTAGTCAGGTTACTTGAATATATAACCAATGAACAAGTAACTTGACTAAAATATTGTTTAAATAGAGTTTTGATCCTGGAAGACGAAAGGTCACAAGGTGTGACCTTTCGTCTTCCAGGATGATAACTCCATTTGAACATTATTTTAGTCAGGTTACTTGAATATATAACCAATGAACAAGTAACTTGACTAAAATATTGTTTAAATAGAGTTTTGATCCTGGAAGACGAAAGGTCACAAGGTGTGACCTTTCGTCTTCCAGGATGATAACTCCATTTGAACATTATTTTAGTCAGGTTACTTGAATATATAACCAATGAACAAGTAACTTGACTAAAATATTGTTTAAATAGAGTTTTGATCCTGGAAGACGAAAGGTCACAAGGTGTGACCTTTCGTCTTCCAGGATGATAACTCCATTTGAACATTATTTTAGTCAGGTTACTTGAATATATAACCAATGAACAAGTAACTTGACTAAAATATCGTTTAAATAGAGTTTTGATCCTGGAAGACGAAAGGTCACAAGGTGTGACCATTCGTCTTCCAGGATAATAATTCCATTTGAACATTATTTTAGTCAGGTTACTTGAATATATAACCAATGAACAAGTAACTTGACTAAAATATTGTTTAAATAGAGTTTTGATCCAGGAAGACGAAAGGTCACAAGGTGTGACCTTTCGTCTTCCAGGATGATAACTCCATTTGAACATTATTTTAGTTAGGTTACTTGAATATATAACCAATGAACAAGTAACTTGACTAAAATATTGTTTAAATAGAGTTTTGATCCTGGAAGACGAAAGGTCACAAGGTGTGACCTTTCGTCTTCCAGGATAATAACTCGATTTGAACATTATTTTAGTCAGGTTACTTGAATATATAACCAATGAACAAGTAACTTGACTAAAATATCGTTTAAATAGAGTTTTGATCCTGGAAGACGAAAGGTCACAAGGTGTGACCATTCGTCTTCCAGGATAATAATTCCATTTGAACATTATTTTAGTCAGGTTACTTGAATATATAACCAATGAACAAGTAACTTGACTAAAATATTGTTTAAATAGAGTTTTGATCCAGGAAGACGAAAGGTCACAAGGTGTGACCATTCGTCTTCCAGGATGATAATTCCATTTGAACATTATTTTAGTCAGGTTACTTGAATATATAACCAATGAACAAGTAACTTGACTAAAATTTCGTTTAAATAGAGTTTTGATCCTGGAAGACGAAAGGTCACAAGGTGTGACCATTCGTCTTCCAGGATAATAATTCCATTTGAACATTATTTTAGTCAGGTTACTTGAATATATAACCAATGAACAAGTAACTTGACTAAAATATTGTTTAAATAGAGTTTTGATCCAGGAAGACGAAAGGTCACAAGGTGTGACCTTTCGTCTTCCAGGATGATAACTCCATTTGAACATTATTTTAGTTAGGTTACTTGAATATATAACCAATGAACAAGTAACTTGACTAAAATATTGTTTAAATAGAGTTTTGATCCTGGAAGACGAAAGGTCACAAGGTGTGACCTTTCGTCTTCCAGGATAATAACTCGATTTGAACATTATTTTAGTCAGGTTACTTGAATATATAACCAATGAACAAGTAACTTGACTAAAATATCGTTTAAATAGAGTTTTGATCCTGGAAGACGAAAGGTCACAAGGTGTGACCATTCGTCTTCCAGGATAATAATTCCATTTGAACATTATTTTAGTCAGGTTACTTGAATATATAACCAATGAACAAGTAACTTGACTAAAATATTGTTTAAATAGAGTTTTGATCCAGGAAGACGAAAGGTCACAAGGTGTGACCATTCGTCTTCCAGGATGATAATTCCATTTGAACATTATTTTAGTCAGGTTACTTGAATATATAACCAATGAACTAGTAACTTGACTAAAATATTGTTTAAATAGAGTTTTGATCCAGGAAGACGAAAGGTCACAAGGTGTGACCTTTCGTCTTCCAGGATGATAACTCCATTTGAACATTATTATAGTCAGGTTACTTGAATATATAACCAATGAACAAGTAACTTGACTAAAATTTCGTTTAAATAGAGTTTTGATCCTGGAAGACGAAAGGTCACAAGGTGTGACCATTCGTCTTCCAGGATAATAATTCCATTTGAACATTATTTTAGTCAGGTTACTTGAATATATAACCAATGAACAAGTAACTTGACTAAAATATTGTTTAAATAGAGTTTTGATCCAGGAAGACGAAAGGTCACAAGGTGTGACCTTTCGTCTTCCAGGATGATAACTCCATTTGAACATTATTTTAGTTAGGTTACTTGAATATATAACCAATGAACAAGTAACTTGACTAAAATATTGTTTAAATAGAGTTTTGATCCTGGAAGACGAAAGGTCACAAGGTGTGACCTTTCGTCTTCCAGGATAATAACTCGATTTGAACATTATTTTAGTCAGGTTACTTGAATATATAACCAATGAACAAGTAACTTGACTAAAATATCGTTTAAATAGAGTTTTGATCCTGGAAGACGAAAGGTCACAAGGTGTGACCATTCGTCTTCCAGGATAATAATTCCATTTGAACATTATTTTAGTCAGGTTACTTGAATATATAACCAATGAACAAGTAACTTGACTAAAATATTGTTTAAATAGAGTTTTGATCCAGGAAGACGAAAGGTCACAAGGTGTGACCATTCGTCTTCCAGGATGATAATTCCATTTGAACATTATTTTAGTCAGGTTACTTGAATATATAACCAATGAACTAGTAACTTGACTAAAATATTGTTTAAATAGAGTTTTGATCCAGGAAGACGAAAGGTCACAAGGTGTGACCTTTCGTCTTCCAGGATGATAACTCCATTTGAACATTATTTTAGTCAGGTTACTTGAATATATAACCAATGAACAAGTAACTTGACTAAAATATTGTTTAAATAGAGTTTTGATCCTGGAAGACGAAAGGTCACAAGGTGTGACCTTTCGTCTTCCAGGATGATAACTCCATTTGAACATTATTTTAGTCAGGTTACTTGAATATATAACCAATGAACAAGTTACTTGACTAAAATATCGTTTAAATAGAGTTTTGATCCTGGAAGACGAAAGGTCACAAGGTGTGACCATTCGTCTTCCAGGATAATAATTCCATTTGAACATTATTTTAGTCAGGTTACTTGAATATATAACCAATGAACAAGTAACTTGACTAAAATATTGTTTAAATAGAGTTTTGATCCAGGAAGACGAAAGGTCACAAGGTGTGACCTTTCGTCTTCCAGGATGATAACTCCATTTGAACGTTATTTTAGTCAGGTTACTTGAATATATAACCAATGAACAAGTAACTTGACTAAAATATTGTTTAAATAGAGTTTTGATCCTGGAAGACGAAAGGTCACAAGGTGTGACCTTTCGTCTTCCAGGATGATAACTCGATTTGAACATTATTTTAGTCAGGTTACTTGAATATATAACCAATGAACAAGTAACTTGACTAAAATATTGTTTAAATAGAGTTTTGATCCTGGAAGACGAAAGGTCACAAGGTGTGACCTTTCGTCTTCCAGGATGATAACTCGATTTGAACATTATTTTAGTCAGGTTACTTGAATATATAACCAATGAACAAGTAACTTGACTAAAATATTGTTTAAATAGAGTTTTGATCCTGGAAGACGAAAGGTCACAAGGTGTGACCTTTCGTCTTCCAGGATGATAACTCGATTTGAACATTATTTTAGTCAGGTTACTTGAATATATAACCAATGAACAAGTAACTTGACTAAAATATTGTTTAAATAGAGTTTTGATCCTGGAAGACGAAAGGTCACAAGGTGTGACCTTTCGTCTTCCAGGATGATAACTCCATTTTAACATTATTTTAGTCAGGTTACTTGAATATATAACCAATGAACAAGTAACTTGACTAAAATATTGTTTAAATAGAGTTTTGATCCTGGAAGACGAAAGGTCACAAGGTGTGACCTTTCGTCTTCCAGGATGATAACTCGATTTGAACATTATTTTAGTCAGGTTACTTGAATATATAACCAATGAACAAGTAACTTGACTAAAATATCGTTTAAATAGAGTTTTGATCCTGGAAGACGAAAGGTCACAAGGTGTGACCTTTCGTCTTCCAGGATGATAACTCGATTTGAACATTATTTTAGTCAGGTTACTTGAATATATAACCAATGAACAAGTAACTTGACTAAAATATTGTTTAAATAGAGTTTTGATCCTGGAAGACGAAAGGTCACAAGGTGTGACCTTTCGTCTTCCAGGATGATAACTCCATTTGAACATTATTTTAGTCAGGTTACTTGAATATATAACCAATGAACAAGTAACTTGACTAAAATATCGTTTAAATAGAGTTTTGATCCTGGAAGACGAAAGGTCACAAGGTGTGACCATTCGTCTTCCAGGATAATAATTCCATTTTAACATTATTTTAGTCAGGTTACTTGAATATATAACCAATGAACAAGTAACTTGACTAAAATATTGTTTAAATAGAGTTTTGATCCAGGAAGACGAAAGGTCACAAGGTGTGACCTTTCGTCTTCCAGGATGATAACTCCATTTGAACATTATTTTAGTTAGGTTACTTGAATATATAACCAATGAACAAGTAACTTGACTAAAATATTGTTTAAATAGAGTTTTGATCCTGGAAGACGAAAGGTCACAAGGTGTGACCTTTCGTCTTCCAGGATAATAACTCGATTTGAACATTATTTTAGTCAGGTTACTTGAATATATAACCAATGAACAAGTAACTTGACTAAAATATCGTTTAAATAGAGTTTTGATCCTGGAAGACGAAAGGTCACAAGGTGTGACCATTCGTCTTCCAGGATAATAATTCCATTTGAACATTATTTTAGTCAGGTTACTTGAATATATAACCAATGAACAAGTAACTTGACTAAAATATTGTTTAAATAGAGTTTTGATCCAGGAAGACGAAAGGTCACAAGGTGTGACCTTTCGTCTTCCAGGATGATAACTCCATTTGAACATTATTTTAGTCAGGTTACTTGAATATATAACCAATGAACAAGTAACTTGACAAAAATATTGTTTAAATAGAGTTTTGATCCTGGAAGACGAAAGGTCACAAGGTGTGACCTTTCGTCTTCCAGGATGATAACTCCATTTGAACATTATTTTAGTCAGGTTACTTGAATATATAACCAATGAACAAGTAACTTGACTAAAATATTGTTTAAATAGAGTTTTGATCCTGGAAGACGAAAGGTCACAAGGTGTGACCTTTCGTCTTCCAGGATGAAAACTCGATTTGAACATTATTTTAGTCTGGTTACTTGAATATATAACCAATGAACAAGTAACGTGACTAAAATATTGTTTAAATAGAGTTTTTTTATCCTGGAAGACGAAAGGTCACAAGGTGTGACCTTTCGTCTTCCAGGATGATAACTCGATTAGAACAATATTTTAGTCAGGTTACTTGAATATATAACCAATGAACAAGTAACTTGACTAAAATATTGTTTAAATAGAGTTTTTATCCTGGAAGACGAAAGGTCACAAGGTGTGACCTTTCGTCTTCCAGGATGATAACTCAATTTAAACATTATTTTAGTCAGGTTACTTGAATATATAACCAATGAACAAGTAACTTGACTAAAATATTGTTTAAATAGAGTTTTGATCCTGGAAGACGAAAGGTCACAAGGTGTGACCTTTCGTCTTCCAGGATGATAACTCGATTTGAACATTATTTTAGTCAGGTTACTTGAATATATAACCAATGAACAAGTAACTTGACTAAAATATTGTTTAAATAGAGTTTTGATCCTGGAAGACGAAAGGTCACAAGGTGTGACCTTTCGTCTTCCAGGATGATAACTCGATTTGAACATTATTTTAGTCAGGTTACTTGAATATATAACCAATGAACAAGTAACTTGACTAAAATATTGTTTAAATAGAGTTTTGATCCTGGAAGACGAAAGGTCACAAGGTGTGACCTTTCGTCTTCCAGGATGATAACTCCATTTGAACATTATTTTAGTCAGGTTACTTGAATATATAACCAATGAACAAGTAACTTGACTAAAATATTGTTTAAATAGAGTTTTGATCCTGGAAGACGAAAGGTCACAAGGTGTGACCTTTCGTCTTCCAGGATGATAACTCGATTTGAACATTATTTTAGTCAGGTTACTTGAATATATAACCAATGAACAAGTAACTTGACTAAAATATCGTTTAAATAGAGTTTTGATCCTGGAAGACGAAAGGTCACAAGGTGTGACCATTCGTCTTCCAGGATAATAATTCCATTTGAACATTATTTTAGTCAGGTTACTTGAATATATAACCAATGAACAAGTAACTTGACTAAAATATTGTTTAAATAGAGTTTTGATCCAGGAAGACGAAAGGTCACAAGGTGTGACCTTTCGTCTTCCAGGATGATAACTACATTTGAACATTATTTTAGTTAGGTTACTTGAATATATAACCAATGAACAAGTAACTTGACTAAAATATTGTTTAAATAGAGTTTTGATCCTGGAAGACGAAAGGTCACAAGGTGTGACCTTTCGTCTTCCAGGATAATAACTCGATTTGAACATTATTTTAGTCAGGTTACTTGAATATATAACCAATGAACAAGTAACTTGACTAAAATATCGTTTAAATAGAGTTTTGATCCTGGAAGACGAAAGGTCACAAGGTGTGACCATTCGTCTTCCAGGATAATAATTCCATTTGAACATTATTTTAGTCAGGTTACTTGAATATATAACCAATGAACAAGTAACTTGACTAAAATATTGTTTAAATAGAGTTTTGATCCAGGAAGACGAAAGGTCACAAGGTGTGACCTTTCGTCTTCCAGGATGATAACTCCATTTGAACATTATTTTAGTCAGGTTACTTGAATATATAACCAATGAACAAGTAACTTGACAAAAATATTGTTTAAATAGAGTTTTGATCCTGGAAGACGAAAGGTCACAAGGTGTGACCTTTCGTCTTCCAGGATGATAACTCCATTTGAACATTATTTTAGTCAGGTTACTTGATTATATAACCAATGAACAAGTAACTTGACTAAAATATTGTTTAAATAGAGTTTTGATCCTGGAAGACGAAAGGTCACAAGGTGTGACCTTTCGTCTTCCAGGATGAAAACTCGATTTGAACATTATTTTAGTCTGGTTACTTGAATATATAACCAATGAACAAGTAACGTGACTAAAATATTGTTTAAATAGAGTTTTTTTATCCTGGAAGACGAAAGGTCACAAGGTGTGACCTTTCGTCTTCCAGGATGATAACTCGATTTGAACATTATTTTAGTCAGGTTACTTGAATATATAACCAATGAACAAGTAACGTGACTAAAATATGGTTTAAATAGAGTTTTTATCCTGGAAGACGAAAGGTCACAAGGTGTGACCTTTCGTCTTCCAGGATGATAACTCGATTAGAACAATATTTTAGTCAGGTTACTTGAATATATAACCAATGAACAAGTAACTTGACTAAAATATTGTTTAAATAGAGTTTTTATCCTGGAAGACGAAAGGTCACAAGGTGTGACCTTTCGTCTTCCAGGATGATAACTCAATTTAAACATTATTTTAGTCAGGTTACTTGAATATATAACCAATGAACAAGTAACTTGACTAAAATGTTGTTTAAATAGAGTTTTGATCCTGGAAGACGAAAGGTCACAAGGTGTGACCTTTCGTCTTCCAGGATGATAACTCGATTTGAACATTATTTTAGTCAGGTTACTTGAATATATAACCAATGAACAAGTAACTTGACTAAAATATTGTTTAAATAGAGTTTTGATCCTGGAAGACGAAAGGTCACAAGGTGTGACCTTTCGTCTTCCAGGATGATAACTCCATTTGAACATTATTTTAGTCAGGTTACTTGAATATATAACCAATGAACAAGTAACTTGACTAAATTATCGTTTAAATAGAGTTTTGATCCTGGAAGACGAAAGGTCACAAGGTGTGACCATTCGTCTTCCAGGATAATAATTCCATTTGAACATTATTTTAGTCAGGTTACTTGAATATATAACCAATGAACAAGTAACTTGACTAAAATATTGTTTAAATAGAGTTTTGATCCAGGAAGACGAAAGGTCACAAGGTGTGACCTTTCGTCTTCCAGGATGATAACTCCATTTGAACATTATTTTAGTCAGGTTACTTGAATATATAACCAATGAACAAGTAACTTGACTAAAATATTGTTTAAATAGAGTTTTGATCCTGGAAGACGAAAGGTCACAAGGTGTGACCTTTCGTCTTCCAGGATAATAACTCGATTTGAACATTATTTTAGTCAGGTTACTTGAATATATAACCAATGAACAAGTAACTTGACTAAAATATCGTTTAAATAGAGTTTTGATCCTGGAAGACGAAAGGTCACAAGGTGTGACCATTCGTCTTCCAGGATAATAATTCCATTTGAACATTATTTTAGTCAGGTTACTTGAATATATAACCAATGAACAAGTAACTTGACTAAAATATTGTTTAAATAGAGTTTTGATCCAGGAAGACGAAAGGTCACAAGGTGTGACCTTTCGTCTTCCAGGATGATAACTCCATTTGAACATTATTTTAGTCAGGTTACTTGAATATATAACCAATGAACAAGTAACTTGACAAAAATATTGTTTAAATAGAGTTTTGATCCTGGAAGACGAAAGGTCACAAGGTGTGACCTTTCGTCTTCCGGGATGATAACTCCATTTGAACATTATTTTAGTCAGGTTACTTGAATATATAACCAATGAACAAGTAACTTGACTAAAATATTGTTTAAATAGAGTTTTGATCCTGGAAGACGAAAGGTCACAAGGTGTGACCTTTCGTCTTCCAGGATGAAAACTCGATTTGAACATTATTTTAGTCTGGTTACTTGAATATATAACCAATGAACAAGTAACGTGACTAAAATATTGTTTAAATTGAGTTTTTTTATCCTGGAAAACGAAAGGTCACAAGGTGTGACCTTTCGTCTTCCAGGATGATAACTCGATTTGAACATTATTTTAGTCAGGTTACTTGAATATATAACCAATGAACAAGTAACGTGACTAAAATATGGTTTAAATAGAGTTTTGATCCTGGAAGACGAAAGGTCACAAGGTGTGACCTTTCGTCTTCCAGGATGATAACTCGATTTGAACATTATTTTAGTCAGGTTACTTGAATATATAACCAATGAACAAGTAACTTGACTAAAATATTGTTTAAATAGAGTTTTGATCCTGGAAGACGAAAGGTCACAAGGTGTGACCTTTCGTCTTCCAGGATGATAACTCCATTTGAACATTATTTTAGTCAGGTTACTTGAATATATAACCAATGAACAAGTAACTTGACTAAATTATCGTTTAAATAGAGTTTTGATCCTGGAAGACGAAAGGTCACAAGGTGTGACCATTCGTCTTCCAGGATAATAATTCCATTTGAACATTATTTTAGTCAGGTTACTTGAATATATAACCAATGAACAAGTAACTTGACTAAAATATTGTTTAAATAGAGTTTTGATCCAGGAAGACGAAAGGTCACAAGGTGTGACCTTTCGTCTTCCAGGATGATAACTCCATTTGAACATTATTTTAGTCAGGTTACTTGAATATATAACCAATGAACAAGTAACTTGACTAAAATATTGTTTAAATAGAGTTTTGATCCTGGAAGACGAAAGGTCACAAGGTGTGACCTTTCGTCTTCCAGGATAATAACTCGATTTGAACATTATTTTAGTCAGGTTACTTGAATATATAACCAATGAACAAGTAACTTGACTAAAATATCGTTTAAATAGAGTTTTGATCCTGGAAGACGAAAGGTCACAAGGTGTGACCATTCGTCTTCCAGGATAATAATTCCATTTGAACATTATTTTAGTCAGGTTACTTGAATATATAACCAATGAACAAGTAACTTGACTAAAATATTGTTTAAATAGAGTTTTGATCCAGCAAGACGAAAGGTCACAAGGTGTGACCTTTCGTCTTCCAGGATGATAACTCCATTTGAACATTATTTTAGTCAGGTTACTTGAATATATAACCAATGAACAAGTAACTTGACAAAAATATTGTTTAAATAGAGTTTTGATCCTGGAAGACGAAAGGTCACAAGGTGTGACCTTTCGTCTTCCGGGATGATAACTCCATTTGAACATTATTTTAGTCAGGTTACTTGAATATATAACCAATGAACAAGTAACTTGACTAAAATATTGTTTAAATAGAGTTTTGATCCTGGAAGACGAAAGGTCACAAGGTGTGACCTTTCGTCTTCCAGGATGAAAACTCGATTTGAACATTATTTTAGTCTGGTTACTTGAATATATAACCAATGAACAAGTAACGTGACTAAAATATTGTTTAAATTGAGTTTTTTTATCCTGGAAAACGAAAGGTCACAAGGTGTGACCTTTCGTCTTCCAGGATGATAACTCGATTTGAACATTATTTTAGTCAGGTTACTTGAATATATAACCAATGAACAAGTAACGTGACTAAAATATGGTTTAAATAGAGTTTTTATCCTGGAAGACGAAAGGTCACAAGGTGTGACCTTTCGTCTTCCAGGATGATAACTCGATTTGAACATTATTTTAGTCAGGTTACTTGAATATATAACCAATGAACAAGTAACTTGACTAAAATATTGTTTAAATAGAGTTTTGATCCTGGAAGACGAAAGGTCACAAGGTGTGACCTTTCGTCTTCCAGGATGATAACTCCATTTGAACATTATTTTAGTCAGGTTACTTGAATATATAACCAATGAACAAGTAACTTGACTAAATTATCGTTTAAATAGAGTTTTGATCCTGGAAGACGAAAGGTCACAAGGTGTGACCATTCGTCTTCCAGGATAATAATTCCATTTGAACATTATTTTAGTCAGGTTACTTGAATATATAACCAATGAACAAGTAACTTGACTAAAATATTGTTTAAATAGAGTTTTGATCCAGGAAGACGAAAGGTCACAAGGTGTGACCTTTCGTCTTCCAGGATGATAACTCCATTTGAACATTATTTTAGTCAGGTTACTTGAATATATAACCAATGAACAAGTAACTTGACTAAAATATTGTTTAAATAGAGTTTTGATCCTGGAAGACGAAAGGTCACAAGGTGTGACCTTTCGTCTTCCAGGATAATAACTCGATTTGAACATTATTTTAGTCAGGTTACTTGAATATATAACCAATGAACAAGTAACTTGACTAAAATATCGTTTAAATAGAGTTTTGATCCTGGAAGACGAAAGGTCACAAGGTGTGACCATTCGTCTTCCAGGATAATAATTCCATTTGAACATTATTTTAGTCAGGTTACTTGAATATATAACCAATGAACAAGTAACTTGACTAAAATATTGTTTAAATAGAGTTTTGATCCAGGAAGACGAAAGGTCACAAGGTGTGACCTTTCGTCTTCCAGGATGATAACTCCATTTGAACATTATTTTAGTCAGGTTACTTGAATATATAACCAATGAACAAGTAACTTGACAAAAATATTGTTTAAATAGAGTTTTGATCCTGGAAGACGAAAGGTCACAAGGTGTGACCTTTCGTCTTCCGGGATGATAACTCCATTTGAACATTATTTTAGTCAGGTTACTTGAATATATAACCAATGAACAAGTAACTTGACTAAAATATTGTTTAAATAGAGTTTTGATCCTGGAAGACGAAAGGTCACAAGGTGTGACCTTTCGTCTTCCAGGATGAAAACTCGATTTGAACATTATTTTAGTCTGGTTACTTGAATATATAACCAATGAACAAGTAACGTGACTAAAATATTGTTTAAATTGAGTTTTTTTATCCTGGAAAACGAAAGGTCACAAGGTGTGACCTTTCGTCTTCCAGGATGATAACTCGATTTGAACATTATTTTAGTCAGGTTACTTGAATATATAACCAATGAACAAGTAACGTGACTAAAATATGGTTTAAATAGAGTTTTTATCCTGGAAGACGAAAGGTCACAAGGTGTGACCTTTCGTCTTCCAGGATGATAACTCGATTTGAACAATATTTTAGTCAGGTTACTTGAATTTATAACCAATGAACAAGTAACTTGACTAAAATATTGTTTAAATAGAGTTTTTATCCTGGAAGACGAAAGGTCACAAGGTGTGACCTTTCGTCTTCCAGGATGATAACTCAATTTAAACATTATTTTAGTCAGGTTACTTGAATATATAACCAATGAACAAGTAACTTGACTAAAATGTTGTTTAAATAGAGTTTTGATCCTGGAAGACGAAAGGTCACAAGGTGTGACCTTTCGTCTTCCAGGATGATAACTCGATTTGAACATTATTTTAGTCAGGTTACTTGAATATATAACCAATGAACAAGTAACTTGACTAAAATATTGTTTAAATAGAGTTTTGATCCTGGAAGACGAAAGGTCACAAGGTGTGACCTTTCGTCTTCCAGGATGATAACTCGATTTGAACAATATTTTAGTCAGGTTACTTGAATATATAACAATGAACAAGTAACTTGACTAAAATATTGTTTAAATAGAGTTTTGATCCTGGAAGACGAAAGGTCACAAGGTGTGACCTTTCGTCTTCCAGGATGATAACTCAATTTGGACATTATTTCAGTCAGGTTACTTGAATATATAACCAATGAACAAGTAACATGACTAAAATATTGTTTA
This sequence comes from Medicago sativa, assembly GCF_051527215.1. Classification (NCBI taxonomy): domain Eukaryota; kingdom Viridiplantae; phylum Streptophyta; class Magnoliopsida; order Fabales; family Fabaceae; genus Medicago; species Medicago sativa. The sequence continues at coordinate 40,092,647 of NC_140751.1, forward strand.
AATAGAGTTTTTATCCTGGAAGACGAAAGGTCACAAGGTGTGACCTTTCGTCTTCCAGGATGATAACGCAATTTAAACATTATTTTAGTCAGGTTACTGAAATATATAACCAATGAACAAGTAACTTGACTAAAATGTTGTTTAAATAGAGTTTTGATCCTGGAAGACGAAAGGTCACAAGGTGTGACCTTTCGTCTTCCAGGATGATAACTCGATTTGAACATTATTTTCGTCAGGTTACTTGAATATATAACCAATGAACAAGTAACTTGACAAAAATATTGTTTAAATAGAGTTTTGATCCTGGAAGACGAAAGGTCACAAGGTGTGACCTTTCGTCTTCCAGGATGAAAACTCGATTTGAACATTATTTTAGTCTGGTTACTTGAATATATAACCAATGAACAAGTAACGTGACTAAAATATTGTTTAAATTGAGTTTTTTTATCCTGGAAAACGAAAGGTCACAAGGTGTGACCTTTCGTCTTCCAGGATGATAACTCGATTTGAACATTATTTTAGTCAGGTTACTTGAATATATAACCAATGAACAAGTAACGTGACTAAAATATGGTTTAAATAGAGTTTTTATCCTGGAAGACGAAAGGTCACAAGGTGTGACCTTTCGTCTTCCAGGATGATAACTCGATTTGAACAATATTTTAGTCAGGTTACTTGAATTTATAACCAATGAACAAGTAACTTGACTAAAATATTGTTTAAATAGAGTTTTTATCCTGGAAGACGAAAGGTCACAAGGTGTGACCTTTCGTCTTCCAGGATGATAACTCAATTTAAACATTATTTTAGTCAGGTTACTTGAATATATAACCAATGAACAAGTAACTTGACTAAAATGTTGTTTAAATAGAGTTTTGATCCTGGAAGACGAAAGGTCACAAGGTGTGACCTTTCGTCTTCCAGGATGATAACTCGATTTGAACATTATTTTAGTCAGGTTACTTGAATATATAACCAATGAACAAGTAACTTGACTAAAATATTGTTTAAATAGAGTTTTGATCCTGGAAGACGAAAGGTCACAAGGTGTGACCTTTCGTCTTCCAGGATGATAACTCGATTTGAACAATATTTTAGTCAGGTTACTTGAATATATAACAATGAACAAGTAACTTGACTAAAATATTGTTTAAATAGAGTTTTGATCCTGGAAGACGAAAGGTCACAAGGTGTGACCTTTCGTCTTCCAGGATGATAACTCAATTTGGACATTATTTCAGTCAGGTTACTTGAATATATAACCAATGAACAAGTAACATGACTAAAATATTGTTTAAATAGAGTTTTTATCCTGGAAGACGAAAGGTCACAAGGTGTGACCTTTCGTCTTCCAGGATGATAACGCAATTTAAACATTATTTTAGTCAGGTTACTGGAATATATAACCAATGAACAAGTAACTTGACTAAAATGTTGTTTAAATAGAGTTTTGATCCTGGAAGACGAAAGGTCACAAGGTGTGACCTTTCGTCTTCCAGGATGATAACTCGATTTGAACATTATTTTAGTCAGGTTACTTGAATATATAACCAATGAACAAGTAACTTGACAAAAATATTGTTTAAATAGAGTTTTGATCCTGGAAGACGAAAGGTCACAAGGTGTGACCTTTCGTCTTCCAGGATGATAACTCCATTTGAACATTATTTTTGTCAGGTTACTTGAATATATAACCAATGAACAAGTAACTTGACTAAAATATTGTTTAAATAGAGTTTTGATCCTGGAAGACGAAAGGTCACAAGGTGTGACCTTTCGTCTACCAGGATAATAAGTCCATTTGAACATTATTTTAGTCAGGTTACTTGAATATATAACCAATGAACAAGTAACTTGACTAAAATATTGTTTAAATAGAGTTTTGATCCAGGAAGACAAAAGGTCACAAGGTGTGACCTTTCGTCTTCCAGGATGATAACTCCATTTGAACATTATTTTAGTCAGGTTACTTGAATATATAACCAATGAACAAGTAACGTGACTAAAATATGGTTTAAATAGAGTTTTTATCCTGGAAGACGAAAGGTCACAAGGTGTGACCTTTCGTCTTCCAGGATGATAACTCGATTTGAACAATATTTTAGTCAGGTTACTTGAATATATAACCAATGAACAAGTAACTTGACTAAAATATTGTTTAAATAGAGTTTTTATCCTGGAAGACGAAAGGTCACAAGGTGTGACCTTTCGTCTTCCAGGATGATAACTCAATTTAAACATTATTTTAGTCAGGTTACTTGAATATATAACCAATGAACAAGTAACTTGACTAAAATATCGTTTAAATAGAGTTTTGATCCTGGAAGACGAAAGGTCACAAGGTGTGACCTTTCGTCTTCCAGGATGATAACTCGATTTGAACATTATTTTAGTCAGGTTACTTGAATATATAACCAATGAACAAGTAACTTGACTAAAATATTGTTTAAATAGAGTTTTGATCCTGGAAGACGAAAGGTCACAAGGTGTGACCTTTCGTCTTCCAGGATGATAACTCAATTTGGACATTATTTCAGTCAGGTTACTTGAATATATAACCAATGAACAAGTAACATGACTAAAATATTGTTTAAATAGAGTTTTTATCCTGGAAGACGAAAGGTCACAAGGTGTGACCTTTCGTCTTCCAGGATGATAACGCAATTTAAACATTATTTTAGTCAGGTTACTGGAATATATAACCAATGAACAAGTAACTTGACTAAAATGTTGTTTAAATAGAGTTTTGATCCTGGAAGACGAAAGGTCACAAGGTGTGACCTTTCGTCTTCCAGGATGATAACTCGATTTGAACATTATTTTTGTCAGGTTACTTGAATATATAACCAATGAACAAGTAACTTGACTAAAATATTGTTTAAATAGAGTTTTGATCCTGGAAGACGAAAGGTCACAAGGTGTGACCTTTCGTCTACCAGGATAATAAGTCCATTTGAACATTATTTTAGTCAGGTTACTTGAATATATAACCAATGAACAAGTAACTTGACTAAAATATTGTTTAAATAGAGTTTTGATCCAGGAAGACAAAAGGTCACAAGGTGTGACCTTTCGTCTTCCAGGATGATAACTCCATTTGAACATTATTTTAGTCAGGTTACTTGAATATATAACCAATGAACAAGTAACGTGACTAAAATATGGTTTAAATAGAGTTTTTATCCTGGAAGACGAAAGGTCACAAGGTGTGACCTTTCGTCTTCCAGGATGATAACTCGATTTGAACAATATTTTAGTCAGGTTACTTGAATATATAACCAATGAACAAGTAACTTGACTAAAATATTGTTTAAATAGAGTTTTTATCCTGGAAGACGAAAGGTCACAAGGTGTGACCTTTCGTCTTCCAGGATGATAACTCAATTTAAACATTATTTTAGTCAGGTTACTTGAATATATAACCAATGAACAAGTAACTTGACTAAAATATCGTTTAAATAGAGTTTTGATCCTGGAAGACGAAAGGTCACAAGGTGTGACCTTTCGTCTTCCAGGATGATAACTCGATTTGAACATTATTTTAGTCAGGTTACTTGAATATATAACCAATGAACAAGTAACTTGACTAAAATATTGTTTAAATAGAGTTTTGATCCTGGAAGACGAAAGGTCACAAGGTGTGACCTTTCGTCTTCCAGGATGATAACTCAATTTGGACATTATTTCAGTCAGGTTACTTGAATATATAACCAATGAACAAGTAACATGACTAAAATATTGTTTAAATAGAGTTTTTATCCTGGAAGACGAAAGGTCACAAGGTGTGACCTTTCGTCTTCCAGGATGATAACGCAATTTAAACATTATTTTAGTCAGGTTACTGGAATATATAACCAATGAACAAGTAACTTGACTAAAATGTTGTTTAAATAGAGTTTTGATCCTGGAAGACGAAAGGTCACAAGGTGTGACCTTTCGTCTTCCAGGATGATAACTCGATTTGAACATTATTTTTGTCAGGTTACTTGAATATATAACCAATGAACAAGTAACTTGACTAAAATATTGTTTAAATAGAGTTTTGATCCTGGAAGACGAAAGGTCACAAGGTGTGACCTTTCGTCTACCAGGATAATAAGTCCATTTGAACATTATTTTAGTCAGGTTACTTGAATATATAACCAATGAACAAGTAACTTGACTAAAATATTGTTTAAATAGAGTTTTGATCCAGGAAGACAAAAGGTCACAAGGTGTGACCTTTCGTCTTCCAGGATGATAACTCCATTTGAACATTATTTTAGTCAGGTTACTTGAATATATAACCAATGAACAAGTAACGTGACTAAAATATGGTTTAAATAGAGTTTTTATCCTGGAAGACGAAAGGTCACAAGGTGTGACCTTTCGTCTTCCAGGATGATAACTCGATTTGAACAATATTTTAGTCAGGTTACTTGAATATATAACCAATGAACAAGTAACTTGACTAAAATATTGTTTAAATAGAGTTTTTATCCATGAAGACGAAAGGTCACAAGGTGTGACCTTTCGTCTTCCAGGATGATAACTCAATTTAAACATTATTTTAGTCAGGTTACTTGAATATATAACCAATGAACAAGTAACTTGACTAAAATATCGTTTAAATAGAGTTTTGATCCTGGAAGACGAAAGGTCACAAGGTGTGACCTTTCGTCTTCCAGGATGATAACTCGATTTGAACATTATTTTAGTCAGGTTACTTGAATATATAACCAATGAACAAGTAACTTGACTAAAATATTGTTTAAATAGAGTTTTGATCCTGGAAGACGAAAGGTCACAAGGTGTGACCTTTCGTCTTCCAGGATGATAACTCCATTTGAACATTATTTTAGTCAGGTTACTTGAATATATAACCAATGAACAAGTAACTTCGACTAAAATATTGTTTAAATAGAGTTTTGATCCTGGAAGACGAAAGGTCACAAGGTGTGACCTTTCGTCTTCCAGGATGATAACTCCATTTGAACATTATTTTAGTCAGGTTACTTGAATATATAACCAATGAACAAGTAACTTGACTAAAATATCGTTTAAATAGAGTTTTGATCCTGGAAGACGAAAGGTCACAAGGTGTGACCATTCGTCTTCCAGGATAATAATTCCATTTGAACATTATTTTAGTCAGGTTACTTGAATATATAACCAATGAACAAGTAACTTGACTAAAATATTGTTTAAATAGAGTTTTGATCCAGGAAGACGAAAGGTCACAAGGTGTGACCTTTCGTCTTCCAGGATGATAACTCCATTTGAACATTATTTTAGTCAGGTTACTTGAATATATAACCAATGAACAAGTAACTTGACTAAAATATTGTTTAAATAGAGTTTTGATCCTGGAAGACGAAAGGTCACAAGGTGTGACCTTTCGTCTTCCAGGATAATAACTCGATTTGAACATTATTTTAGTCAGGTTACTTGAATATATAACCAATGAACAAGTAACTTGACTAAAATATCGTTTAAATAGAGTTTTGATCCTGGAAGACGAAAGGTCACAAGGTGTGACCATTCGTCTTCCAGGATAATAATTCCATTTGAACATTATTTTAGTCAGGTTACTTGAATATATAACCAATGAACAAGTAACTTGACTAAAATATTGTTTAAATAGAGTTTTGATCCAGGAAGACGAAAGGTCACAAGGTGTGACCTTTCGTCTTCCAGGATGATAACTCCATTTGAACATTATTTTAGTCAGGTTACTTGAATATATAACCAATGAACAAGTAACTTGACAAAAATATTGTTTAAATAGAGTTTTGATCCTGGAAGACGAAAGGTCACAAGGTGTGACCTTTCGTCTTCCAGGATGATAACTCCATTTGAACATTATTTTAGTCAGGTTACTTGAATATATAACCAATGAACAAGTAACTTGACTAAAATATTGTTTAAATAGAGTTTTGATCCTGGAAGACGAAAGGTCACAAGGTGTGACCTTTCGTCTTCCAGGATGAAAACTCGATTTGAACATTATTTTAGTCTGGTTACTTGAATATATAACCAATGAACAAGTAACGTGACTAAAATATTGTTTAAATAGAGTTTTTTTATCCTGGAAGACGAAAGGTCACAAGGTGTGACCTTTCGTCTTCCAGGATGATAACTCGATTTGAACATTATTTCAGTCAGGTTACTTGAATATATAACCAATGAACAAGTAACGTGACTAAAATATGGTTTAAATAGAGTTTTTATCCTGGAAGACGAAAGGTCACAAGGTGTGACCTTTCGTCTTCCAGGATGATAACTCGATTAGAACAATATTTTAGTCAGGTTACTTGAATATATAACCAATGAACAAGTAACTTGACTAAAATATTGTTTAAATAGAGTTTTTATCCTGGAAGACGAAAGGTCACAAGGTGTGACCTTTCGTCTTCCAGGATGATAACTCAATTTAAACATTATTTTAGTCAGGTTACTTGAATATATAACCAATGAACAAGTAACTTGACTAAAATGTTGTTTAAATAGAGTTTTGATCCTGGAAGACGAAAGGTCACAAGGTGTGACCTTTCGTCTTCCAGGATGATAACTCGATTTGAACATTATTTTAGTCAGGTTACTTGAATATATAACCAATGAACAAGTAACTTGACTAAAATATTGTTTAAATAGAGTTTTGATCCTGGAAGACGAAAGGTCACAAGGTGTGACCTTTCGTCTTCCAGGATGATAACTCCATTTGAACATTATTTTAGTCAGGTTACTTGAATATATAACCAATGAACAAGTAACTTGACTAAAATATCGTTTAAATAGAGTTTTGATCCTAGAAGACGAAAGGTCACAAGGTGTGACCATTCGTCTTCCAGGATAATAATTCCATTTGAACATTATTTTAGTCAGGTTACTTGAATATATAACCAATGAACAAGTAACTTGACTAAAATATTGTTTAAATAGAGTTTTGATCCAGGAAGACGAAAGGTCACAAGGTGTGACCTTTCGTCTTCCAGGATGATAACTCCATTTGAACATTATTTTAGTCAGGTTACTTGAATATATAACCAATGAACAAGTAATTTGACTAAAATATTGTTTAAATAGAGTTTTGATCCTGGAAGACGAAAGGTCACAAGGTGTGACCTTTCGTCTTCCAGGATAATAACTCGATTTGAACATTATTTTAGTCAGGTTACTTGAATATATAACCAATGAACAAGTAACTTGACTAAAATATCGTTTAAATAGAGTTTTGATCCTGGAAGACGAAAGGTCACAAGGTGTGACCATTCGTCTTCCAGGATAATAATTCCATTTGAACATTATTTTAGTCAGGTTACTTGAATATATAACCAATGAACAAGTAACTTGACTAAAATATTGTTTAAATAGAGTTTTGATCCAGGAAGACGAAAGGTCACAAGGTGTGACCTTTCGTCTTCCAGGATGATAACTCCATTTGAACATTATTTTAGTCAGGTTACTTGAATATATAACCAATGAACAAGTAACTTGACAAAAATATTGTTTAAATAGAGTTTTGATCCTGGAAGACGAAAGGTCACAAGGTGTGACCTTTCGTCTTCCAGGATGATAACTCCATTTGAACATTATTTTAGTCAGGTTACTTGAATATATAACCAATGAACAAGTAACTTGACTAAAATATTGTTTAAATAGAGTTTTGATCCTGGAAGACGAAAGGTCACAAGGTGTGACCTTTCGTCTTCCAGGATGAAAACTCGATTTGAACATTATTTTAGTCTGGTTACTTGAATATATAACCAATGAACAAGTAACGTGACTAAAATATTGTTTAAATAGAGTTTTTTTATCCTGGAAAACGAAAGGTCACAAGGTGTGACCTTTCGTCTTCCAGGATGATAACTCGATTTGAACATTATTTTAGTCAGGTTACTTGAATATATAACCAATGAACAAGTAACGTGACTAAAATATGGTTTAAATAGAGTTTTTATCCTGGAAGACGAAAGGTCACAAGGTGTGACCTTTCGTCTTCCAGGATGATAACTCGATTTGAACAATATTTTAGTCAGGTTACTTGAATATATAACCAATGAACAAGTAACTTGACTAAAATATTGTTTAAATAGAGTTTTTATCCTGGAAGACGAAAGGTCACAAGGTGTGACCTTTCGTCTTCCAGGATGATAACTCAATTTAAACATTATTTTAGTCAGGTTACTTGAATATATAACCAATGAACAAGTAACTTGACTAAAATGTTGTTTAAATAGAGTTTTGATCCTGGAAGACGAAAGGTCACAAGGTGTGACCTTTCGTCTTCCAGGATGATAACTCGATTTGAACATTATTTTAGTCAGGTTACTTGAATATATAACCAATGAACAACTAACTTGACTAAAATATTGTTTAAATAGAGTTTTGATCCTGGAAGACGAAAGGTCACAAGGTGTGACCTTTCGTCTTCCAGGATGATAACTCGATTTGAACAATATTTTAGTCAGGTTACTTGAATATATAACAATGAACAAGTAACTTGTCTAAAATATTGTTTAAATAGAGTTTTGATCCTGGAAGACGAAAGGTCACAAGGTGTGACCTTTCGTCTTCCAGGATGATAACTCAATTTGGACATTATTTCAGTCAGGTTACTTGAATATATAACCAATGAACAAGTAACATGACTAAAATATTGTTTAAATAGAGTTTTTATCCTGGAAGACGAAAGGTCACAAGGTGTGACCTTTCGTCTTCCAGGATGATAACGCAATTTAAACATTATTTTAGTCAGGTTACTGGAATATATAACCAATGAACAAGTAACTTGACTAAAATGTTGTTTAAATAGAGTTTTGATCCTGGAAGACGAAAGGTCACAAGGTGTGACCTTTCGTCTTCCAGGATGATAACTCGATTTGAACATTATTTTAGTCAGGTTACTTGAATATATAACCAATGAACAAGTAACATGACAAAAATATTGTTTAAATAGAGTTTTGATCCTGGAAGACGAAAGGTCACAAGGTGTGACCTTTCGTCTTCCAGGATGATAACTCCATTTGAACATTATTTTTGTCAGGTTACTTGAATATATAACCAATGAACAAGTAACTTGACTAAAATATTGTTTAAATAGAGTTTTTATCCTGGAAGACGAAAGGTCACAAGGTGTGACCTTTCGTCTTCCAGGATGATAACTCAATTTAAACATTATTTTAGTCAGGTTACTTGAATATATAACCAATGAACAAGTAACTTGACTAAAATGTTGTTTAAATAGAGTTTTGATCCTGGAAGACGAAAGGTCACAAGGTGTGACCTTTCGTCTTCCAGGATGATAACTCGATTTGAACATTATTTTAGTCAGGTTACTTGAATATATAACCAATGAACAAGTAACTTGACTAAAATATTGTTTAAATAGAGTTTTGATCCTGGAAGACGAAAGGTCACAAGGTGTGACCTTTCGTCTTCCAGGATGATAACTCGATTTGAACATTATTTTAGTCAGGTTACTTGAATATATAACCAATGAACAAGTAACTTGACTAAAATATTGTTTAAATAGAGTTTTGATCCTGGAAGACGAAAGGTCACAAGGTGTGACCTTTCGTCTTCCAGGATGATAACTCAATTTGAACATTATTTCAGTCAGGTTACTTGAATATATAACCAATGAACAAGTAACATGACTAAAATATTGTTTAAATAGAGTTTTTATCCTGGAAGACGAAAGGTCACAAGGTGTGACCTTTCGTCTTCCAGGATGATAACGCAATTTAAACATTATTTTAGTCAGGTTACTGGAATATATAACCAATGAACAAGTAACTTGACTAAAATGTTGTTTAAATAGAGTTTTGATCCTGGAAGACGAAAGGTCACAAGGTGTGACCTTTCGTCTTCCAGGATGATAACTCGATTTGAACATTATTTTAGTCAGGTTACTTGAATATATAACCAATGAACAAGTAACTTGACAAAAATATTGTTTAAATAGAGTTTTGATCCTGGAAGACGAAAGGTCACAAGGTGTGACCTTTCGTCTTCCAGGATAATAAGTCCATTTGAACATTATTTTAGTCAGGTTACTTGAATATATAACCAATGAACAAGTAACTTGACTAAAATATTGTTTAAATAGAGTTTTGATCCAGGAAGACGAAAGGTCACAAGGTGTGACCTTTCGTCTTCCAGGATGATAACTCCATTTGAACATTATTTTAGTCAGGTTACTTGAATATATAACCAATGAACAAGTAACTTGACTAAAATATTGTTTAAATAGAGTTTTGATCCTGGAAGACGAAAGGTCACAAGGTGTGACCTTTCGTCTTCCAGGATGATAACTCGATTTGAACATTATTTTAGTCAGGTTACTTGAATATATAACCAATGAACAAGTAACTTGACTAAAATATCGTTTAAATAGAGTTTTGATCCTGGAAGACGAAAGGTCACAAGGTGTGACCATTCGTCTTCCAGGATAATAATTCCATTTGAACATTATTTTAGTCAGGTTACTTGAATATATAACCAATGAACAAGTAACTTGACTAAAATATTGTTTAAATAGAGTTTTGATCCAGGAAGACGAAAGGTCACAAGGTGTGACCTTTCGTCTTCCAGGATGATAACTCCATTTGAACATTATTTTAGTCAGGTTACTTGAATATATAACCAATGAACAAGTAACTTGACAAAAATATTGTTTAAATAGAGTTTTGTTCCTGGAAGACGAAAGGTCACAAGGTGTGACCTTTCGTCTTCCAGGATGATAACTCCATTTGAACATTATTTTTGTCAGGTTACTTGAATATATAACCAATGAACAAGTAACTTGACTAAAATATTGTTTAAATAGAGTTTTGATCCTGGAAGACGAAAGGTCACAAGGTGTGACCTTTCGTCTTCCAGGATAATAAGTCCATTTGAACATTATTTTAGTCAGGTTACTTGAATATATAACCAATGAACAAGTAACTTGACTAAAATATTGTTTAAATAGAGTTTTGATCCAGGAATACGAAAGGTCACAAGGTGTGACCTTTCGTCTTCCAGGATGATAACTCCATTTGAACATTATTTTAGTCAGGTTACTTGAATATATAACCAATGAACAAGTAACTTGACTAAAATATTGTTTAAATAGAGTTTTGATCCTGGAAGACGAAAGGTCACAAGGTGTGACCTTTCGTCTTCCAGGATGATAACTCCATTTGAACATTATTTTAGTCAGGTTACTTGAATATATAACCAATGAACATGTAACTTGACTAAAATATTGTTTAAATAGAGTTTTGATCCTGGAAGACAAAAGGTCACAAGGTGTGACCTTTCGTCTTCCAGGATGATAACTCGATTTGAACATTATTTTAGTCAGGTTACTTGAATATATAACCAATGAACAAGTAACTTGACTAAAATATTGTTTAAATAGAGTTTTGATCCTGGAAGACGAAAGGTCACAAGGTGTGACCTTTCGTCTTCCAGGATGATAACTCGATTTGAACATTATTTTAGTCAGGTTACTTGAATATATAACCAATGAACAAGTAACTTGACTAAAATATTGTTTAAATAGAGTTTTGATCCTGGAAGACGAAAGGTCACAAGGTGTGACCTTTCGTCTTCCAGGATGATAACTCCATTTGAACATTATTTTAGTCAGGTTACTTGAATATATAACCAATGAACAAGTAACTTGACCAAAATATCGTTTAAATAGAGTTTTGATTCTGGAAGAAAAAAGGTCACAAGGTGTGACCATTCGTCTTCCAGGATAATAATTCCATTTGAACATTATTTTAGTCAGGTTACTTGAATATATAACCAATGAACAAGTAACTTGACTAAAATATTGTTTAAATAGAGTTTTGATCCTGGAAGACGAAAGGTCACAAGGTGTGACCTTTCGTCTTCCAGGATGATAACTCCATTTGAACATTATTTTTGTCAGGTTACTTGAATATATAACCAATGAACAAGTAACTTGACGAAAATATTGTTTAAATAGAGTTTTGATCCTGGAAGACGAAAGGTCACAAGGTGTGACCTTTCGTCTTCCAGGATAATAAGTCCATTTGAACATTATTTTAGTCAGGTTACTTGAATATATAACCAATGAACAAGTAACTTGACTAAAATATTGTTTAAATAGAGTTTTGATCCAGGAAGACGAAAGGTCACAAGGTGTGACCTTTCGTCTTCCAGGATAATAACTCCATTTGAACATTATTTTAGTCAGGTTACTTGAATATATAACGAATGAACAAGTAACTTGACTAAAATATTGTTTAAATAGAGTTTTGATCCTGGAAGACGAAAGGTCACAAGGTGTGACCTTTCGTCTTCCAGGATGATAACTCGATTTGAACATTATTTTAGTCAGGTTACTTGAATATATAACCAATGAACAAGTAACTTGACTAAAATATTGTTTAAATAGAGTTTTGATCCTGGAAGACGAAAGGTCACAAGGTGTGACCTTTCGTCTTCCAGGATGATAACTAGATTTGAACATTATTTTAGTCAGGTTACTTGAATATGTAACCAATGAACAAGTAACTTGACTAAAATATTGTTTAAATAGAGTTTTGATCCTGGAAGACGAAATGTCACAAGGTGTGACCTTTCGTCTTCCAGGATGATAACTCCATTTGATCATTATTTTAGTCAGGTTAATTGAATATATAACCAATGAACAAGTAACGTGACTAAAATATTGTTTAAATAGAGTTTTTATCCTGGAAGACGAAAGGTCACAAGGTGTGACCGTTCGTATTTCAGGATGATAACTCGATTTAAACATTATTTTTGTCAGGTTACTTGAATATATAACCAATGAACAAGTAACTTGATTAGAATAATGTTTAAATAGAGTTTTGATCCTGGAAGACGAAAGGTCACAAGGTGTGACCTTTCCTCTTCCAGGATGATGACTCTATTTGAACATTATTTTAGTCAGGTTACTTGAATATATAACCAATGAACAAGTAACTTGACTAAAATATTGTTTAAATAGAGTTTTTATCCTAGAAGACGAAAGGTCACAAGGTGTGACCTTTCGTCTTCCAGGATGATAACTTGATTTAAACATTATTTTAGTCAGGTTACTTGAATATATAACCAATGAACAAGTAACTTGACTAAAATATGGTTTAAATGGAGTTTTTATCCTGGAAGACGAAAGGTCACAAGGTGTGACCTTTCGTCTTCCTGGATGATAACTCGATTTGAACATTATTTTCGTCAGGTTACTTGAATATATAACCAATGAACAAGTAACTTGACTAAAATATTGTTTAAATATAGTTTTTATCCTGGAAGACGAAAGGTCACAAGGTGTGACCTTTCGTCTTCCAGGATGATAACTCGATTTAAACATTATTTTAGTCAGGTTACTTGAATATATAACCGATGAACAAGTAACTTGACTAAAATATTGTTTAAATAGAGTTTTTATCCTGGAAGACGAAAGGTCACAAGGTGTGACCTTTCGTCTTCCAGGATGATAACTCCATTTGAACATTATTTTAGTCAGGTTACTTGAATATATATCCAATGAACAAGTAACTTGACTAAAATATTGTTTAAATAGAGTTTTGATCCTAGAAGACGAAAGGTCACAAGGTGTGACCTTTCGTCTTCCAGGATGATAACTCCATTTGAACATTATTTTAGTCAGGTTACTTGAATATATAACGAATGAACAAGTAACTTGACTAAAATATTGTTGAAATAGAGTTTTGATCCTGGAAGACGAAAGGTCACAAGGTGTGACCTTTCGTCTTCCAGGATGATAACTCGATTTGAACATTATTTTAGTCAGGTTACTTGAATATATAACCAATGAACAAGTAACTTGACTAAAATATGGTTTAAATGGAGTTTTTATCCTGGAAGACGAAAGGTCACAAGGTGTGACCTTTCGTCTTCCTGGATGATAACTCGATTTAAACATTATTTTTGTCAGGTTACTTGAATATATAACCAATGAACAAGTAACTTGACTAAAATATTGTTTAAATATAGTTTTTATCCTGGAAGACGAAAGGTCACAAGGTGTGACCTTTCGTCTTCCAGGATGATAACTCGATTTAAACATTATTTTAGTCAGGTTACTTGAATATATAACCGATGAACAAGTAACTTGACTAAAATATTGTTTAAATAGAGTTTTTATCCTGGAAGACGAAAGGTCACAAGGTGTGACCTTTCGTCTTCCAGGATGATAACTCCATTTGAACATTATTTTAGTCAGGTTACTTGAATATATATCCAATGAACAAGTAACTTGACTAAAATATTGTTTAAATAGAGTTTTGATCCTAGAAGACGAAAGGTCACAAGGTGTGACCTTTCGTCTTCCAGGATGATAACTCCATTTGAACATTATTTTAGTCAGGTTACTTGAATATATAACGAATGAACAAGTAACTTGACTAAAATATTGTTTAAATAGAGTTTTGATCCTGGAAGACGAAAGGTCACAAGGTGTGACCTTTCGTCTTCCAGGATGATAACTCGATTTGAACATTATTTTAGTCAGGTTACTTGAATATATAACCAATGAACAAGTAACTTGACTAAAATATTGTTTAAATAGAGTTTTGATCCTGGAAGACGAAAGGTCACAAGGTGTGACCTTTCGTCTTCCAGGATGATAACTAGATTTGAACATTATTTTAGTCAGGTTACTTGAATATGTAACCAATGAACAAGTAACTTGACTAAAATATTGTTTAAATAGAGTTTTGATCCTGGAAGACGAAATGTCACAAGGTGTGACCTTTCGTCTTCCAGGATGATAACTCCATTTGATCATTATTTTAGTCAGGTTAATTGAATATATAACCAATGAACAAGTAACGTGACTAAAATATTGTTTAAATAGGGTTTTTATCCTGGAAGACGAAAGGTCACAAGGTGTGACCGTTCGTATTTCAGGATGATAACTCGATTTAAACATTATTTTAATCAGGTTCTTGAATATATAACCAATGAACAAGTAACGTGACTAAAATATGGTTTAAATAGAGTTTTTATCCTAGAAGACGAAAGGTCACAAGGTGTGACCTTTCGTCTTCCAGGATGATAACTCGATTTGAACATTATTTTAGTCAGGTTACTTGAATATATAACGAATGAACAAGTAACTTGACTAAAATATTGTTTAAATAGAGTTTTGATCCTGGAAGACGAAAGGTCACAAGGTGTGACCTTTCGTCTTCCAGGATGATAACTCGATTTGAACATTATTTTAGTCAGGTTACTTGAATATATAACCAATGAACAAGTAACGTGACCAAAATATTGTTTAAATAGAGTTTTTATCCTGGAAGACGAAAGGTCACAAGGTGTGACCTTTCGTCTTCCAGGATGATAACTCGATTTAAACATTATTTTTGTCAGGTTACTTGAATATATAACCAATGAACAAGTAACTTGATTAGAATAATGTTTAAATAGAGTTTTGATCCTGGAAGACGAAAGGTGACAAGGTGTGACCTTTCCTCTTCCAGGATGATGACTCTATTTGAACATTATTTTACTCAGGTTACTTGAATATATAACCAATGAACAAGTAACTTGACTAAAATATTGTTTAAATAGAGTTTTTATCCTAAAAGACGAAAGGTCACAAGGTGTGACCTTTCGTCTTCCAGGATGATAACTTGATTTAAACATTATTTTAGTCAGGTTACTTGAATATATAACCAATGAACAAGTAACTTGACTAAAATATGGTTTAAATGGAGTTTTTATCCTGGAAGACGAAAGGTCACAAGGTGTGACCTTTCGTCTTCCTGGATGATAACTCGATTTGAACATTATTTTCGTCAGGTTACTTGAATATATAACCAATGAACAAGTAACTTGACTAAAATATTGTTTAAATATAGTTTTTATCCTGGAAGACGAAAGGTCACAAGGTGTGACCTTTCGTCTTCCAGGATGATAACTCGATTTAAACATTATTTTAGTCAGGTTACTTGAATATATAACCGATGAACAAGTAACATGACTAAAATATTGTTGAAATAGAGTTTTTATCCTGGAAGACGAAAGGTCACAACGTGTGACCTTTCGTCTTCCAGGATGATAACTCTATTTGAACATTATTTTAGTCAGGTTACTTGAATATATAACCAATGAACAAGTAACTTGATTAAAATATTGTTGAAATAGAGTTTTTATCCTGGAAAACGAAATGTCACAAGGTGTGACCTTTCGTCTTCCACGATGATAACTCGATTTGAACATTATCTTAGTTAGGTTACTTGAATATATAACCAATGAACAAGTAACTTGACTAAAATGTTGTTTAAATAGAATTTTGATCTTGGAAGACGAAAGGTCACAAGGTGTGACCTTTCGTCTTCCTGGATGATAACTCTATTTGAACATAATTTTAGTCAGGTTACTTGAATATATAACCAATGAACAAATAACTTGACTAAAATATGGTTTAAATAGAGTTTTTATCCTGGAAGACGAAAGGTCACAAGGTGTGACCTTTCATCTTCCAGGATGATAACTCTATTTGAACATTATTTTAGTCAGGTTACTTGAATATATATAACCAATGAACAAGTAACTTGACTAAAATATGGTTTAAATAGAGTTTTTATCCTGGAAGACGAAAGGTCACAATGTGTGACCTTTCGTCTTCCTGGATGATAACTCGATTTGAACATTATTTTCGTGAGGTTACTTGAATATATAACCAAGGAACAAGTAACTTGACTAAAATATTGTTTAAATATAGTTTTTATCCTGGAAGACGAAAGGTCACAAGGTGTGACCTTTCGTCTTCCAGGATGATAACTCGATTTAAACATTATTTTAGTCAGGTTACTTGAATATATAACCAATGAACAAGTAACTTGACTAAAATATGGTTTAAATGGAGTTTTTATCCTGGAAGACGAGAGGTCACAAGGTGTGACCTTTCGTCTTCCTGGATGATAACTCGATTTGAACATTATTTTCGTCAGGTTACTTGAATATATAACCAATGAACAAGTAACGTGACTAAAATATGGTTTAAATAGAGTTTTTATCCTGGAAGACGAAAGGTCACAAGGTGTGACCTTTCGTCTTCCAGGATGATAACTCGATTTGAACAATATTTTAGTCAGGTTACTTGAATATATAACCAATGAACAAGTAACTTGACTAAAATATTGTTTAAATAGAGTTTTTATCCTGGAAGACGAAAGGTCACAAGGTGTGACCTTTCGTCTTCCAGGATGATAACTCAATTAAACATTATTTTAGTCAGGTTACTTGAATATATAACCAATGAACAAGTAAGTTGACTAAAATATTGTTTAAATAGAGTTTTTATCCTAGAAGACGAAAGGTCACAAGGTGTGACCTTTAGTCTTCCATGATGATAACTCGATTTGAACATTATTTTAGTCAGGTTACTTGAATATATAACCAATGAACAAGTAAGTTGACTAAAATATTGTTTAAATAGAGTTTTTATCCTAGAAGACGAAAGGTCACAAGGTGTGACCTTTCGTCTTCCAGGGTGATAACTCGATTTGAACATTTGTTCAGTCAGGTTACTTGAATATATAACCAATGAACAAGTAACGTGACTAAAATATAGTTTAAATAGAGTTTTTTTATCCTAGAAGACGAAAGGTCACAAGGTGTGACCTTTCGTCTTCCAGGATGATAACTCAATATGAACATTATTTTAATCAGGTTACTTGAATATATAACCAATGAACAAGTAACGTGATTAGAATAATGTTTAAATAGAGTTTTGATCCTGGAAGACGAAAGGTCACAAGGTGTGACCTTTCGTCTTCCAGGATGATAACTTGATTTGAACATTATTTTAGTCAGGTTACTTGAATATATAACCAATGAACAAGTAACTTGACTAAAATATTGTTCAAATAGAGTTTTGATCCTGGAAGACGAAAGGTCACAAGGTGTGACCTTTCGTCTTCCAGGATGAAAACTCGATTTGAACATTATTTTAGTCTGGTTACTTGAATATATAACCAATGAACAAGTAACTTGACTAAAATATTGTTTAAATAGGGTTTTGATCCTGGAAGACGAAAGGTCACAAGGTGTGACCTTTCGTCTTCCAGGATGAAAACTCGATTTGAACATTATTTTAGTCAGGTTACTTGAATATATAACCAATGAACAAGTAACTTGACTAAAATATTGTTTAAATAGAGTTTTTATCCTGGAAGACGAAAGGTCACAAGGTGTGACCTTTCGTCTTCCAGGATGATAACTCGATTTGAACATTATTTTAGTCAGGTTACTTGAATATATAACCAATGAACAAGTAACGTGACTAAAATATGGTTTAAATAGAGTTTTGATCCTGGAAGACGAAAGGTCACAAGGTGTGACCTTTCGTCTTCCAGGATGATAACTTGATTTGAACATTATTTTAGTCAGGTTACTTGAATATATAACCAATGAACAAGTAACTTGACTAAAATATTGTTCAAATAGAGTTTTGATCCTGGAAGACGAAAGGTCACAAGGTGTGACCTTTCGTCTTCCAGGATGAAAACTCGATTTGAACATTATTTTAGTCTGGTTACTTGAATATATAACCAATGAACAAGTAACTTGACTAAAATATTGTTTAAATAGAGTTTTGATCCTGGAAGACGAAAGGTCACAAGGTGTGACCTTTCGTCTTCCAGGATGAAAACTCGATTTGAACATTATTTTAGTCAGGTTACTTGAATATATAACCAATGAACAAGTAACTTGACTAAAATATTGTTTAAATAGAGTTTTTATCCTGGAAGACGAAAGGTCACAAGGTGTGACCTTTCGTCTTCCAGGATGATAACTCGATTTGAACATTATTTTAGTCAGGTTACTTGAATATATAACCAATGAACAAGTAACGTGACTAAAATATGGTTTAAATAGAGTTTTTATCCTGGAAGACGAAAGCTCACAAGGTGTGACCTTTCGTCTTCCAGGATGATAACTCAATTAAACATTATTTTAGTCAGGTTACTTGAATATATAACCAATGAACAAGTAAGTTGACTAAAATATTGTTTAAATAGAGTTTTTATCCTAGAAGACGAAAGGTCACAAGGCGTGACTTTTCGTCTTCTAGGGTGATAACTCGATTTGAACATTTGTTCAGTCAGGTTACTTGAATATATAACCAATGAACAAGTAACGTGACTAAAATATAGTTTAAATAGAGTTTTTTTATCCTAGAAGACGAAAGGTCACAAGGTGTGACCTTTCGTCTTCCAGGATGATAACTCAATATGAACATTATTTTAATCAGGTTACTTGAATATATAACCAATGAACAAGTAACTTGACTAAAATATTGTTCAAATAGAGTTTTGATCCTGGAAGACGAAAGGTCACAAGGTGTGACCTTTCGTCTTCCAGGATGAAAACTCGATTTGATTATTATTTTAGTCTGGTTACTTGAATATATAACCAATGAACAAGTAACTTGACTAAAATATTGTTTAAATAGAGTTTTGATCCTGGAAGACGAAAGGTCACAAGGTGTGACCTTTCGTCTTCCAGGATGAAAACTCGATTTGAACATTATTTTAGTCAGGTTACTTGAATATATAACCAATGAACAAGTAACGTGACTAAAATATGGTTTAAATAGAGTTTTGATCCTGGAAGACGAAAGGTCACAAGGTGTGACCTTTCGTCTTCCAGGATGATAACTTGATTTGAACATTATTTTAGTCAGGTTACTTGAATATATAACCAATGAACAAGTAACTTGACTAAAATATTGTTCAAATAGAGTTTTGATCCTGGAAGACGAAAGGTCACAAGGTGTGACCTTTCGTCTTCCAGGATGAAAACTCGATTTGAACATTATTTTAGTCAGGTTACTTGAATATATAACCAATGAACAAGTAACTTGACTAAAATATTGTTTAAATAGAGTTTTTATCCTGGAAGACGAAAGGTCACAAGGTGTGACCTTTCGTCTTCCAGGATGATAACTCGATTTGAACATTATTTTAGTCAGGTTACTTGAATATATAACCAATGAACAAGTAACGTGACTAAAATATAGTTTAAATAGAGTTTTTTTATCCTAGAAGACGAAAGGTCACAAGGTGTGACCTTTCGTCTTCCAGGATGATAACTCAATATGAACATTATTTTAATCAGGATACTTGAATATATAACCAATGAACAAGTAACTTGATTAGAATAATGTTTAAATAGAGTTTTGATCCTGGAAGACGAAAGGTCACAAGGTGTGACCTTTCGTCTTCCAGGATGATAACTTGATTTGAACATTATTTTAGTCAGGTTACTTGAATATATAACCAATGAACAAGTAACTTGACTAAAATATTGTTCAAATAGAGTTTTGATCCTGGAAGACGAAAGGTCACAAGGTGTGACCTTTCGTCTTCCAGGATGAAAACTCGATTTGAACATTATTTTAGTCTGGTTACTTGAATATATAACCAATGAACAAGTAACTTGACTAAAATATTGTTTAAATAGAGTTTTGATCCTGGAAGACGAAAGGTCACAAGGTGTGACCTTTCGTCTTCCAGGATGAAAACTCGATTTGAACATTATTTTAGTCAGGTTACTTGAATATATAACCAATGAACAAGTAACGTGACTAAAATATGGTTTAAATAGAGTTTTGATCCTGGAAGACGAAAGGTCACAAGGTGTGACCTTTCGTCTTCCAGGATGAAAACTCGATTTGAACATTATTTTAGTCAGGTTACTTGAATATATAACCAATGAACAAGTAACTTGACTAAAATATTGTTTAAATAGAGTTTTTATCCTGGAAGACGAAAGGTCACAAGGTGTGACCTTTCGTCTTCCAGGATGATAACTCGATTTGAACATTATTTTAGTCAGGTTACTTGAATATATAACCAATGAACAAGTAACGTGACTAAAATATGGTTTAAATAGAGTTTTTATCCTGGAAGACGAAAGCTCACAAGGTGTGACCTTTCGTCTTCCAGGATGATAACTCAATTAAACATTATTTTAGTCAGGTTACTTGAATATATAACCAATGAACAAGTAAGTTGACTAAAATATTGTTTAAATAGAGTTTTTATCCTAGAAGACGAAAGGTCACAAGGTGTGACCTTTCGTCTTCCACGATGATAACTCGATTTGAACATTATTTTAGTCAGGTTACTTGAATATATAACCAATGAACAAGTAAGTTGACTAAAATATTGTTTAAATAGAGTTTTTATCCTAGAAGACGAAAGGTCACAAGGCGTGACTTTTCGTCTTCTAGGGTGATAACTCGATTTGAACATTTGTTCAGTCAGGTTACTTGAATATATAACCAATGAACAAGTAACGTGACTAAAATATAGTTTAAATAGAGTTTTTTTATCCTAGAAGACGAAAGGTCACAAGGTGTGACCTTTCGTCTTCCAGGATGATAACTCAATATGAACATTATTTTAATCAGGTTACTTGAATATATAACCAATGAACAAGTAACTTGACTAAAATATTGTTCAAATAGAGTTTTGATCCTGGAAGACGAAAGGTCACAAGGTGTGACCTTTCGTCTTCCAGGATGAAAACTCGATTTGATCATTATTTTAGTCTGGTTACTTGAATATATAACCAATGAACAAGTAACTTGACTAAAATATTGTTTAAATAGAGTTTTGATCCTGGAAGACGAAAGGTCACAAGGTGTGACCTTTCGTCTTCCAGGATGAAAACTCGATTTGAACATTATTTTAGTCAGGTTACTTGAATATATAACCAATGAACAAGTAACGTGACTAAAATATGGTTTAAATAGAGTTTTGATCCTGGAAGACGAAAGGTCACAAGGTGTGACCTTTCGTCTTCCAGGATGATAACTTGATTTGAACATTATTTTAGTCAGGTTACTTGAATATATAACCAATGAACAAGTAACTTGACTAAAATATTGTTCAAATAGAGTTTTGATCCTGGAAGACGAAAGGTCACAAGGTGTGACCTTTCGTCTTCCAGGATGAAAACTCGATTTGAACATTATTTTAGTCAGGTTACTTGAATATATAACCAATGAACAAGTAACTTGACTAAAATATTGTTTAAATAGAGTTTTTATCCTGGAAGACGAAAGGTCACAAGGTGTGACCTTTCGTCTTCCAGGATGATAACTCGATTTGAACATTATTTTAGTCAGGTTACTTGAATATATAACCAATGAACAAGTAACGTGACTAAAATATAGTTTAAATAGAGTTTTTTTATCCTAGAAGACGAAAGGTCACAAGGTGTGACCTTTCGTCTTCCAGGATGATAACTCAATATGAACATTATTTTAATCAGGATACTTGAATATATAACCAATGAACAAGTAACTTGATTAGAATAATGTTTAAATAGAGTTTTGATCCTGGAAGACGAAAGGTCACAAGGTGTGACCTTTCGTCTTCCAGGATGATAACTTGATTTGAACATTATTTTAGTCAGGTTACTTGAATATATAACCAATGAACAAGTAACTTGACTAAAATATTGTTCAAATAGAGTTTTGATCCTGGAAGACGAAAGGTCACAAGGTGTGACCTTTCGTCTTCCAGGATGAAAACTCGATTTGAACATTATTTTAGTCTGGTTACTTGAATATATAACCAATGAACAAGTAACTTGACTAAAATATTGTTTAAATAGAGTTTTGATCCTGGAAGACGAAAGGTCACAAGGTGTGACCTTTCGTCTTCCAGGATGAAAACTCGATTTGAACATTATTTTAGTCAGGTTACTTGAATATATAACCAATGAACAAGTAACTTGACTAAAATATTGTTTAAATAGAGTTTTTATCCTGGAAGACGAAAGGTCACAAGGTGTGACCTTTCGTCTTCCAGGATGATAACTCGATTTGAACATTATTTTAGTCAGGTTACTTGAATATATAACCAATGAACAAGTAACGTGACTAAAATATGGTTTAAATAGAGTTTTTATCCTGGAAGACGAAAGGTCACAAGGTGTGACCTTTCGTCTTCCAGGATGATAACTCGATTTGAACAATATTTTAGTCAGGTTACTTGAATATATAACCAATGAACAAGTAACGTGACTAAAATATGGTTTAAATAGAGTTTTTATCCTGGAAGACGAAAGCTCACAAGGTGTGACCTTTCGTCTTCCAGGATGATAACTCAATTAAACATTATTTTAGTCAGGTTACTTGAATATATAACCAATGAACAAGTAAGTTGACTAAAATATTGTTTAAATAGAGTTTTTATCCTAGAAGACGAAAGGTCACAAGGTGTGACCTTTCGTCTTCCACGATGATAACTCGATTTGAACATTATTTTAGTCAGGTTACTTGAATATATAACCAATGAACAAGTAAGTTGACTAAAATATTGTTTAAATAGAGTTTTTATCCTAGAAGACGAAAGGTCACAAGGTGTGACCTTTCGTCTTCTAGGGTGATAACTCGATTTGAACATTTGTTCAGTCAGGTTACTTGAATATATAACCAATGAACAAGTAACGTGACTAAAATATAGTTTAAATAGAGTTTTTTTATCCTAGAAGACGAAAGGTCACAAGGTGTGACCTTTCGTCTTCCAGGATGATAACTCAATATGAACATTATTTTAATCAGGTTACTTGAATATATAACCAATGAACAAGTAACTTGACTAAAATATTGTTCAAATAGAGTTTTGATCCTGGAAGACGAAAGGTCACAAGGTGTGACCTTTCGTCTTCCAGGATGAAAACTCGATTTGAACATTATTTTAGTCTGGTTACTTGAATATATAACCAATGAACAAGTAACTTGACTAAAATATTGTTTAAATAGAGTTTTGATCCTGGAAGACGAAAGGTCACAAGGTGTGACCTTTCGTCTTCCAGGATGAAAACTCGATTTGAACATTATTTTAGTCAGGTTACTTGAATATATAACCAATGAACAAGTAACTTGACTAAAATATTGTTTAAATAGAGTTTTTATCCTGGAAGACGAAAGGTCACAAGGTGTGACCTTTCGTCTTCCAGGATGATAACTCGATTTGAACATTATTTTAGTCAGGTTACTTGAATATATAACCAATGAACAAGTAACGTGACTAAAATATGGTTTAAATAGAGTTTTGATCCTGGAAGACGAAAGGTCACAAGGTGTGACCTTTCGTCTTCCAGGATGATAACTTGATTTGAACATTATTTTAGTCAGGTTACTTGAATATATAACCAATGAACAAGTAACTTGACTAAAATATTGTTCAAATAGAGTTTTGATCCTGGAAGACGAAAGGTCACAAGGTGTGACCTTTCGTCTTCCAGGATGAAAACTCGATTTGAACATTATTTTAGTCTGGTTACTTGAATATATAACCAATGAACAAGTAACTTGACTAAAATATTGTTTAAATAGAGTTTTGATCCTGGAAGACGAAAGGTCACAAGGTGTGACCTTTCGTCTTCCAGGATGAAAACTCGATTTGAACATTATTTTAGTCAGGTTACTTGAATATATAACCAATGAACAAGTAACTTGACTAAAATATTGTTTAAATAGAGTTTTTATCCTGGAAGACGAAAGGTCACAAGGTGTGACCTTTCGTCTTCCAGGATGATAACTCGATTTGAACATTATTTTAGTCAGGTTACTTGAATATATAACCAATGAACAAGTAACGTGACTAAAATATGGTTTAAATAGAGTTTTTATCCTGGAAGACGAAAGCTCACAAGGTGTGACCTTTCGTCTTCCAGGATGATAACTCAATTAAACATTATTTTAGTCAGGTTACTTGAATATATAACCAATGAACAAGTAAGTTGACTAAAATATTGTTTAAATAGAGTTTTTATCCTAGAAGACGAAAGGTCACAAGGTGTGACCTTTCGTCTTCCACGATGATAACTCGATTTGAACATTATTTTAGTCAGGTTACTTGAATATATAACCAATGAACAAGTAAGTTGACTAAAATATTGTTTAAATAGAGTTTTTATCCTAGAAGACGAAAGGTCACAAGGTGTGACCTTTCGTCTTCCAGGGTGATAACTCGATTTGAACATTTGTTCAGTCAGGTTACTTGAATATATAACCAATGAACAAGTAACGTGACTAAAATATAGTTTAAATAGAGTTTTTTTATCCTAGAAGACGAAAGGTCACAAGGTGTGACCTTTCGTCTTCCAGGATGATAACTCAATATGAACATTATTTTAAACAGGTTACTTGAATATATAACCAATGAACAAGTAACTTGACTAAAATATTGTTCAAATAGAGTTTTGATCCTGGAAGACGAAAGGTCACAAGGTGTGACCTTTCGTCTTCCAGGATGAAAACTCGAATTGAACATTATTTTAGTCTGGTTACTTGAATATATAACCAAAGAACAAGTAACTTGACTAAAATATTGTTTAAATAGAGTTTTGATCCTGGAAGACGAAAGGTCACAAGGTGTGACCTTTCGTCTTCCAGGATGAAAACTCGATTTGAACATTATTTTAGTCAGGTTACTTGAATATATAACCAATGAACAAGTAACTTGACTAAAATATTGTTTAAATAGAGTTTTTATCCTGGAAGACGAAAGGTCACAAGGTGTGACCTTTCGTCTTCCAGGATGAAAACTCGATTTGAACATTATTTTAGTCAGGTTACTTGAATATATAACCAATGAACAAGTAACTTGACTAAAATATTGTTTAAATAGAGTTTTTATCCTGGAAGACGAAAGGTCACAAGGTGTGACCTTTCGTCTTCCAGGATGATAACTCGATTTGAACATTATTTTAGTCAGGTTACTTGAATATATAACCAATGAACAAGTAACGTGACTAAAATATGGTTTAAATAGAGTTTTTATCCTGGAAGACGAAAGCTCACAAGGTGTGACCTTTCGTCTTCCAGGATGATAACTCAATTAAACATTATTTTAGTCAGGTTACTTGAATATATAACCAATGAACAAGTAAGTTGACTAAAATATTGTTTAAATAGAGTTTTTATCCTAGAAGACGAAAGGTCACAAGGTGTGACCTTTCGTCTTCCACGATGATAACTCGATTTGAACATTATTTTAGTCAGGTTACTTGAATATATAACCAATGAACAAGTAAGTTGACTAAAATATTGTTTAAATAGAGTTTTTATCCTAGAAGACGAAAGGTCACAAGGTGTGACCTTTCGTCTTCTAGGGTGATAACTCGATTTGAACATTTGTTCAGTCAGGTTACTTGAATATATAACCAATGAACAAGTAACGTGACTAAAATATAGTTTAAATAGAGTTTTTTTATCCTAGAAGACGAAAGGTCACAAGGTGTGACCTTTCGTCTTCCAGGATGATAACTCAATATGAACATTATTTTAATCAGGTTACTTGAATATATAACCACTGAACAAGTAACTTGACAAAAATATTGTTCAAATAGAGTTTTGATCCTGGAAGACGAAAGGTCACAAGGTGTGACCTTTCGTCTTCCAGGATGAAAACTCGATTTGAACATTATTTTAGTCTGGTTACTTGAATATATAACCAATGAACAAGTAACTTGACTAAAATATTGTTTAAATAGAGTTTTGATCCTGGAAGACGAAAGGTCACAAGGTGTGACCTTTCGTCTTCCAGGATGAAAACTCGATTTGAACATTATTTTAGTCAGGTTACTTGAATATATAACCAATGAACAAGTAACTTGACTAAAATATTGTTTAAATAGAGTTTTTATCCTGGAAGACGAAAGGTCACAAGGTGTGACCTTTCGTCTTCCAGGATGATAACTCGATTTGAACATTATTTTAGTCAGGTTACTTGAATATATAACCAATGAACAAGTAACGTGAGTAAAATATGGTTTAAATAGAGTTTTGATCCTGGAAGACGAAAGGTCACAAGGTGTGACCTTTCGTCTTCCAGGATGATAACTTGATTTGAACATTATTTTAGTCAGGTTACTTGAATATATAACCAATGAACAAGTAACTTGACTAAAATATTGTTCAAATAGAGTTTTGATCCTGGAAGACGAAAGGTCACAAGGTGTGACCTTTCGTCTTCCAGGATGAAAA
Source organism: Medicago sativa (assembly GCF_051527215.1). Taxonomy (NCBI): domain Eukaryota; kingdom Viridiplantae; phylum Streptophyta; class Magnoliopsida; order Fabales; family Fabaceae; genus Medicago; species Medicago sativa. The sequence goes on from NC_140751.1 coordinate 40,119,657, forward strand.
CTCGATTTGAACATTATTTTAGTCTGGTTACTTGAATATATAACCAATGAACAAGTAACTTGACTAAAATATTGTTTAAATAGAGTTTTGATCCTGGAAGACGAAAGGTCACAAGGTGTGACCATTCGTCTTCCAGGATGAAAACTCGATTTGAACATTATTTTAGTCAGGTTACTTGAATATATAACCAATGAACAAGTAACTTGACTAAAATATTGTTTAAATAGAGTTTTTATCCTGGAAGACGAAAGGTCACAAGGTGTGACCTTTCGTCTTCCAGGATGATAACTCGATTTGAACATTATTTTAGTCAGGTTACTTGAATATATAACCAATGAACAAGTAACGTGACTAAAATATGGTTTAAATAGAGTTTTTATCCTGGAAGACGAAAGCTCACAAGGTGTGACCTTTCGTCTTCCAGGATGATAACTCAATTAAACATTATTTTAGTCAGGTTACTTGAATATATAACCAATGAACAAGTAAGTTGACTAAAATATTGTTTAAATAGAGTTTTTATCCTAGAAGACGAAAGGTCACAAGGTGTGACCTTTCGTCTTCCACGATGATAACTCGATTTGAACATTATTTTAGTCAGGTTACTTGAATATATAACCAATGAACAAGTAAGTTGACTAAAATATTGTTTAAATAGAGTTTTTATCCTAGAAGACGAAAGGTCACAAGGTGTGACCTTTCGTCTTCCAGGGTGATAACTCGATTTGAACATTTGTTCAGTCAGGTTACTTGAATATATAACCAATGAACAACTAACGTGACTAAAATATAGTTTAAATAGAGTTTTTTTATCCTAGAAGACGAAAGGTCACAAGGTGTGACCTTTCGTCTTCCAGGATGATAACTCAATATGAACATTATTTTAATCAGGTTACTTGAATATATAACCAATGAACAAGTAACTTGATTAGAATAATGTTTAAATAGAGTTTTGATCCTGGAAGACGAAAGGTCACAAGGTGTGACCTTTCGTCTTCCAGGATGATAACTTGATTTGAACATTATTTTAGTCAGGTTACTTGAATATATAACCAATGAACAAGTAACTTGACTAAAATATTGTTCAAATAGAGTTTTGATCCTGGAAGACGAAAGGTCACAAGGTGTGACCTTTCGTCTTCCAGGATGAAAACTCGATTTGAACATTATTTTAGTCTGGTTACTTGAATATATAACCAATGAACAAGTAACTTGACTAAAATATTGTTTCAATAGAGTTTTGATCCTGGAAGACGAAAGGTCACAAGGTGTGACCTTTCGTCTTCCAGGATGAAAACTCGATTTGAACATTATTTTAGTCAGGTTACTTGAATATATAACCAATGAACAAGTAACTTGACTAAAATATTGTTTAAATAGAGTTTTTATCCTGGAAGACGAAAGGTCACAAGGTGTGACCTTTCGTCTTCCAGGATGATAACTCGATTTGAACATTATTTTAGTCAGGTTACTTGAATATATAACCAATGAACAAGTAACGTGACTAAAATATGGTTTAAATAGAGTTTTTATCCTGGAAGACGAAAGGTCACAAGGTGTGACCTTTCGTCTTCCAGGATGATAACTCGATTTGAACAATATTTTAGTCAGGTTACTTGAATATATAACCAATGAACAAGTAACTTGACTAAAATATTGTTTAAATAGAGTTTTTATCCTGGAAGACGAAAGGTCACAAGGTGTGACCTTTCGTCTTCCAAGATGATAACTCAATTAAACATTATTTTAGTCAGGTTACTTGAATATATAACCAATGAACAAGTAAGTTGACTAAAATATTGTTTAAATAGAGTTTTTATCCTAGAAGACGAAAGGTCACAAGGTGTGACCTTTTGTCTTCCAGGATGATAACTCGATTTGAACATTATTTTAGTCAGGTTACTTGAATATATAACCAATGAACAAGTAAGTTGACTAAAATATTGTTTAAATAGAGTTTTTATCCTAGAAGACGAAAGGTCACAAGGTGTGACCTTTCGTCTTCCAGGGTGATAACTCGATTTGAACATTTGTTCAGTCAGGTTACTTGAATATATAACCAATGAACAAGTAACGTGACTAAAATATAGTTTAAATAGAGTTTTTTTATCCTAGAAGACGAAAGGTCACAAGGTGTGACCTTTCGTCTTCCAGGATGATAACTCAATATGAACATTATTTTAATCAGGTTACTTGAATATATAACCAATGAACAAGTAACTTGATTAGAATAATGTTTAAATAGAGTTTTGATCCTGGAAGACGAAAGGTCACAAGGTGTGACCTTTCGTCTTCCAGGATGATAACTTGATTTGAACATTATTTTAGTCAGGTTACTTGAATATATAACCAATGAACAAGTAACTTGACTAAAATATTGTTTAAATAGAGTTTTGATCCTGGAAGACGAAAGGTCACAAGGTGTGACCTTTCGTCTTCCAGGATGAAAACTCGATTTGAACATTATTTTAGTCTGGTTACTTGAATATATAACCAATGAACAAGTAACGTGACTAAAATATTGTTTAAATAGAGTTTTTTTATCCTGGAAGACGAAAGGTCACAAGGTGTGACCTTTCGTCTTCCAGGATGATAACTCGATTTGAACATTATTTTAGTCAGGTTACTTGAATATATAACCAATGAACAAGTAACGTGACTAAAATATGGTTTAAATAGAGTTTTGATCCTGGAAGACGAAAGGTCACAAGGTGTGACCTTTCGTCTTCCAGGATGATAACTCGATTTGAACAATATTTTAGTCAGGTTACTTGAATATATAACCAATGAACAAGTAACTTGACTAAAATATTGTTTAAATAGAGTTTTGATCCTGGAAGACGAAAGGTCACAAGGTGTGACCTTTCGTCTTCCAGGATGATAACTCGATTTGAACATTAGTTTAGTCAGGTTACTTGAATATATAACCAATGAACAAGTAACTTGACTAAAATATTATTTAAATAGAGTTTTGATCCTGGAAGACGAAAGGTCACAAGGTGTGACCTTTCGCCTTGTGACCTTTCGTCTTCCAGGATGATAACTCGATTTGAACATTATTTTAGTCAGGTTACTTGAATATATAACCAATGAACAAGTAACGTGACTAAAATATTGTTTAAATAGAGTTTTTTATCCTGGAAGACGAAAGGTCACAAGGTGTGACCTTTCGTCTTCCAGGATGATAACTCGATTTGAACATTATTTTAGTCAGGTTACTTGAATATATAACCAATGAACAAGTAACGTGACTAAAATATGGTTTAAATAGAGTTTTTATCCTGGAAGACGAAAGGTCACAAGGTGTGACCTTTCGTCTTCCAGGATGATAACTCGATTTGAACTATATTTTAGTCAGGTTACTTGAATATATAACCAATGAACAAGTAACTTGACTAAAATATTGTTTAAATAGAGTTTTTATCCTGGAAGACGAAAGGTCACAAGGTGTGACCTTTCGTCTTCCAGGATGATAACTCAATTTAAACATTATTTTAGTCAGGTTACTTGAATATATAACCAATGAACAAGTAACTTGACTAAAATGTTGTTTAAATAGAGTTTTGATCCTGGAAGACGAAAGGTCACAAGGTGTGACCTTTCGTCTTCCAGGATGATAACTCGATTTGAACATTATTTCAGTCAGGTTACTTGAATATATAACCAATGAACAAGTAAGTTGACTAAAATATTGTTTAAATAGAGTTTTTATCCTAGAAGACGAAAGGTCACAAGGTGTGACCTTTCGTCTTCCAGGATGATAACTCGATTTGAACATTATTTTAGTCAGGTTACTTGAATATATAACCAATGAACAAGTAAGTTGACTAAAATATTGTTTAAATAGAGTTTTTATCCTAGAAGACGAAAGGTCACAAGGTGTGACCTTTCGTCTTCCAGGGTGATAACTCGATATGAACATTTGTTCAGTCAGGTTACTTGAATATATAACCAATGAACAAGTAACGTGACTAAAATATAGTTTAAATAGAGTTTTTTTATCCTAGAAGACGAAAGGTCACAAGGTGTGACCTTTCGTCTTCCAGGATGAAAACTCGATTTGAACATTATTTTAGTCAGGTTACTTGAATATATAACCAATGAACAAGTAACTTGACTAAAATATTGTTTAAATAGAGTTTTTATCCTGGAAGACGAAAGGTCACAAGGTGTGACCTTTCGTCTTCCAGGATGATAACTCGATTTGAACATTATTTTAGTCAGGTTACTTGAATATATAACCAATGAACAAGTAACGTGACTAAAATATGGTTTAAATAGAGTTTTTATCCTGGAAGACGAAAGGTCACAAGGTGTGACCTTTCGTCTTCCAGGATGATAACTCGATTTGAACAATATTTTAGTCAGGTTACTTGAATATATAACCAATGAACAAGTAACTTGACTAAAATATTGTTTAAATAGAGTTTTTATCCTGGAAGACGAAAGGTCACAAGGTGTGACCTTTCGTCTTCCAAGATGATAACTCAATTAAACATTATTTTAGTCAGGTTACTTGAATATATAACCAATGAACAAGTAAGTTGACTAAAATATTGTTTAAATAGAGTTTTTATCCTAGAAGACGAAAGGTCACAAGGTGTGACCTTTCGTCTTCCAGGATGATAACTCGATTTGAACATTATTTTAGTCAGGTTACTTGAATATATAACCAATGAACAAGTAAGTTGACTAAAATATTGTTTAAATAGAGTTTTTATCCTAGAAGACGAAAGGTCACAAGGTGTGACCTTTCGTCTTCCAGGGTGATAACTCGATTTGAACATTTGTTCAGTCAGGTTACTTGAATATATAACCAATGAACAAGTAACGTGACTAAAATATAGTTTAAATAGAGTTTTTTTATCCTAGAAGACGAAAGGTCACAAGGTGTGACCTTTCGTCTTCCAGGATGATAACTCAATATGAACATTATTTTAATCAGGTTACTTGAATATATAACCAATGAACAAGTAACTTGATTAGAATAATGTTTAAATAGAGTTTTGATCCTGGAAGACGAAAGGTCACAAGGTGTGACCTTTCGTCTTCCAGGATGATAACTTGATTTGAACATTATTTTAGTCAGGTTACTTGAATATATAACCAATGAACAAGTAACTTGACTAAAATATTGTTTAAATAGAGTTTTGATCCTGGAAGACGAAAGGTCACAAGGTGTGACCTTTCGTCTTCCAGGATGAAAACTCGATTTGAACATTATTTTAGTCTGGTTACTTGAATATATAACCAATGAACAAGTAACGTGACTAAAATATTGTTTAAATAGAGTTTTTTTATCCTGGAAGACGAAAGGTCACAAGGTGTGACCTTTCGTCTTCCAGGATGATAACTCGATTTGAACATTATTTTAGTCAGGTTACTTGAATATATAACCAATGAACAAGTAACGTGACTAAAATATGGTTTAAATAGAGTTTTGATCCTGGAAGACGAAAGGTCACAAGGTGTGACCTTTCGTCTTCCAGGATGATAACTCGATTTGAACAATATTTTAGTCAGGTTACTTGAATATATAACCAATGAACAAGTAACTTGACTAAAATATTGTTTAAATAGAGTTTTGATCCTGGAAGACGAAAGGTCACAAGGTGTGACCTTTCGTCTTCCAGGATGATAACTCGATTTGAACATTAGTTTAGTCAGGTTACTTGAATATATAACCAATGAACAAGTAACTTGACTAAAATATTATTTAAATAGAGTTTTGATCCTGGAAGACGAAAGGTCACAAGGTGTGACCTTTCGCCTTGTGACCTTTCGTCTTCCAGGATGATAACTCGATTTGAACATTATTTTAGTCAGGTTACTTGAATATATAACCAATGAACAAGTAACGTGACTAAAATATTGTTTAAATAGAGTTTTTTATCCTGGAAGACGAAAGGTCACAAGGTGTGACCTTTCGTCTTCCAGGATGATAACTCGATTTGAACATTATTTTAGTCAGGTTACTTGAATATATAACCAATGAACAAGTAACGTGACTAAAATATGGTTTAAATAGAGTTTTTATCCTGGAAGACGAAAGGTCACAAGGTGTGACCTTTCGTCTTCCAGGATGATAACTCGATTTGAACTATATTTTAGTCAGGTTACTTGAATATATAACCAATGAACAAGTAACTTGACTAAAATATTGTTTAAATAGAGTTTTTATCCTGGAAGACGAAAGGTCACAAGGTGTGACCTTTCGTCTTCCAGGATGATAACTCAATTTAAACATTATTTTAGTCAGGTTACTTGAATATATAACCAATGAACAAGTAACTTGACTAAAATGTTGTTTAAATAGAGTTTTGATCCTGGAAGACGAAAGGTCACAAGGTGTGACCTTTCGTCTTCCAGGATGATAACTCGATTTGAACATTATTTCAGTCAGGTTACTTGAATATATAACCAATGAACAAGTAAGTTGACTAAAATATTGTTTAAATAGAGTTTTTATCCTAGAAGACGAAAGGTCACAAGGTGTGACCTTTCGTCTTCCAGGATGATAACTCGATTTGAACATTATTTTAGTCAGGTTACTTGAATATATAACCAATGAACAAGTAAGTTGACTAAAATATTGTTTAAATAGAGTTTTTATCCTAGAAGACGAAAGGTCACAAGGTGTGACCTTTCGTCTTCCAGGGTGATAACTCGATATGAACATTTGTTCAGTCAGGTTACTTGAATATATAACCAATGAACAAGTAACGTGACTAAAATATAGTTTAAATAGAGTTTTTTTATCCTAGAAGACGAAAGGTCACAAGGTGTGACCTTTCGTCTTCCAGGATGATAACTCAATATGAACATTATTTTAATCAGGTTACTTGAATATATAACCAATGAACAAGTAACTTGATTAGAATAATGTTTAAATAGAGTTTTGATCCTGGAAGACGAAAGGTCACAAGGTGTGACCTTTCGTCTTCCAGGATGATAACTTGATTTGAACATTATTTTAGTCAGGTCACTTGAATATATAACCAATGAACAAGTAACTTGACTAAAATATTGTTTAAATAGAGTTTTGATCCTGGAAGACGAAAGGTCACAAGGTGTGACCTTTCGTCTTCCAGGATGAAAACTCGATTTGAACATTATTTTAGTCTGGTTACTTGAATATATAACCAATGAACAAGTAACGTGACTAAAATATTGTTTAAATAGAGTTTTTTTATCCTGGAAGACGAAAGGTCACAAGGTGTGACCTTTCGTCTTCCAGGATGATAACTCGATTTGAACATTATTTTAGTCAGGTTACTTGAATATATAACCAATGAACAAGTAACGTGACTAAAATATTGTTTAAATAGAGTTTTTTATCCTGGAAGACGAAAGGTCACAAGGTGTGACCTTTCGTCTTCCAGGATGATAACTCGATTTGAACATTATTTTAGTCAGGTTACTTGAATATATAACCAATGAACAAGTAACGTGACTAAAATATGGTTTAAATAGAGTTTTTATCCTGGAAGACGAAAGGTCACAAGGTGTGACCTTTCGTCTTCCAGGATGATAACTCGATTTGAACTATATTTTAGTCAGGTTACTTGAATATATAACCAATGAACATGTAACTTGACTAAAATATTGTTTAAATAGAGTTTTTATCCTGGAAGACGAAAGGTCACAAGGTGTGACCTTTCGTCTTCCAGGATGATAACTCAATTTAAACATTATTTTAGTCAGGTTACTTGAATATATAACCAATGAACAAGTAACCTGACTAAAATGTTGTTTAAATAGAGTTTTGATCCTGGAAGACGAAAGGTCACAAGCTGTGACCTTTCGTCTTCCAGGATGATAACTCGATTTGAACATTATTTCAGTCAGGTTACTTGAATATATAACCAATGAACAAGTAAGTTGACTAAAATATTGTTTAAATAGAGTTTTTATCCTAGAAGACGAAAGGTCACAAGGTGTGACCTTTCGTCTTCCAGGGTGATAACTCGATTTGAACATTAGTTCAGTCAGGTTACTTGAATATATAACCAATGAACAAGTAACGTGACTAAAATATAGTTTAAATAGAGTTTTTTTATCCTAGAAGACGAAAGGTCACAAGGTGTGACCTTTCGTCTTCCAGGATGATAACTCAATTTAAACATTATTTTAGTCAGGTTACTTGAATATATAACCAATGAACAAGTAACTTGACTAAAATGTTGTTTAAATAGAGTTTTGATCCTGGAAGACGAAAGGTCACAAGGTGTGACCTTTCGTCTTCCAGGATGATAACTCGATTTGAACATTATTTCAGTCAGGTTACTTGAATATATAACCAATGAACAAGTAAGTTGACTAAAATATTGTTTAAATAGAGTTTTTATCCTAGAAGACGAAAGGTCACAAGGTGTGACCTTTCGTCTTCCAGGATGATAACTCGATTTGAACATTATTTTAGTCAGGTTACTTGAATATATAACCAATGAACAAGTAAGTTGACTAAAATATTGTTTAAATAGAGTTTTTATCCTAGAAGACGAAAGGTCACAAGGTGTGACCTTTCGTCTTCCAGGGTGATAACTCGATATGAACATTTGTTCAGTCAGGTTACTTGAATATATAACCAATGAACAAGTAACGTGACTAAAATATAGTTTAAATAGAGTTTTTTTATCCTAGAAGACGAAAGGTCACAAGGTGTGACCTTTCGTCTTCCAGGATGATAACTCAATATGAACATTATTTTAATCAGGTTACTTGAATATATAACCAATGAACAAGTAACGTGACTAAAATATTGTTTAAATAGAGTTTTTTTATCCTGGAAGACGAAAGGTCACAAGGTGTGACCTTTCGTCTTCCAGGATGATAACTCGATTTGAACATTATTTTAGTCAGGTTACCTGAATATATAACCAATGAACAAGTAACGTGACTAAAATATGGTTTAAATAGAGTTTTTATCCTGGAAGACGAAAGGTCACAAGGTGTGACCTTTCGTCTTCCAGGATGAAAACTCGATTTGAACAATATTTTAGTCAGGTTACTTGAATATATAACCAATGAACAAGTAACTTGACTAAAATATTGTTTAAATAGAGTTTTTATCCTGGAAGACGAAAGGTCACAAGGTGTGACCTTTCGTCTTCCAGGATGATAACTCAATTTAAACATTATTTTAGTCAGGTTACTTGAATATATAAACAATGAACAAGTAACGTGACTAAAATATGGTTTAAACAGAGTTTTTATCCTGGAAGACGAAAGGTCACAAGGTGTGACCTTTCGTCTTCCAGGATGATAACTCGACTTGAACAATATTTTAGTCAGGTTACTTGAATATATAACCAATGAACAAGTAACTTGAACTAAATATTGTTTAAATAGAGTTTTTATCCTGGAAGACGAAAGGTCACAAGGTGTGACCTTTCGTCTTCCAGGATGATAACTCAATTTCAACATTATTTTAGTCAGGTTACTTGAATATATAACCAATGAACAAGTAACTTGACTAAAATGTTGTTTAAATAGAGTTTTGATCCTGGAAGACGAAAGGTCACAAGGTGTGACCTTTCGTCTTCCAGGATGATAACTCGATTTGAACATTATTTTAGTCAGGTTACTTGAATATATAACCAATGAACAAGTAACTTGACTAAAATATTGTTTAAATAGAGTTTTGATCCTGGAAGACGAAAGGTCACAAGGTGTGACCTTTCGTCTTCCAGGATGATAACTCGATTTGAACATTATTTTAGTCAGGTTACTTGAATATATAACCAATGAACAAGTAACGTGACTAAAATATTGTTTAAATAGAGTTTTTTATCCTGGAAGACGAAAGGTCACAAGGTGTGACCTTTCGTCTTCCAGGATGATAACTCGATTTGAACATTATTTTAGTCAGGTTACTTGAATATATAACCAATGAACAAGTAACGTGACTAAAATATGGTTTAAATAGAGTTTTTATCCTGGAAGACGAAAGGTCACAAGGTGTGACCTTTCGTCTTCCAGGATGATAACTTGATTTGAACTATATTTTAGTCAGGTTACTTGAATATATAACCAATGAACAAGTAACTTGACTAAAATATTGTTTAAATAGAGTTTTGATCCTGGAAGACGAAAGGTCACAAGGTGTGACCTTTCGTCTTCCAGGATGATAACTCAATTTAAACATTATTTTAGTCAGGTTACTTGAATATATAACCAATGAACAAGTAACTTGACTAAAATGTTGTTTAAATAGAGTTTTGATCCTGGAAGACGAAAGGTCACAAGGTGTGACCTTTCGTCTTCCAGGATGATAACTCGATTTGAACATTATTTTAGTCAGGTTACTTGAATATATAACCAATGAACAAGTAAGTTGACTAAAATATTGTTTAAATATAGTTTTTATCCTAGAAGACGAAAGGTCACAAGGTGTGACCTTTCGTCTTCCAGGGTGATAACTCGATTTGAACATTAGTTCAGTCAGGTTACTTGAATATATAACCAATGAACAAGTAACGTGACTAAAATATAGTTTAAATAGAGTTTTTTTATCCTAGAAGACGAAAGGTCACAAGGTGTGACCTTTCGTCTTCCAGGATGATAACTCAATATGAACATTATTTTAATCAGGTTACTTGAATATATAACCAATGAACAAGTAACTTGATTAGAATAATGTTTAAATAGAGTTTTGATCCTGGAAGACGAAAGGTCACAAGGTGTGACCTTTCGTCTTCCAGGATGAAAACTCGATTTGAACAATATTTTAGTCAGGTTACTTGAATATATAACCAATGAACAAGTAACTTGACTAAAATATTGTTTAAATAGAGTTTTTATCCTGGAAGACGAAAGGTCACAAGGTGTGACCTTTCGTCTTCCAGGATGATAACTCAATTTAAACATTATTTTAGTCAGGTTACTTGAATATATAAACAATGAACAAGTAACGTGACTAAAATATGGTTTAAACAGAGTTTTTATCCTGGAAGACGAAAGGTCACAAGGTGTGACCTTTCGTCTTCCAGGATGATAACTCGACTTGAACAATATTTTAGTCAGGTTACTTGAATATATAACCAATGAACAAGTAACTTGAACTAAATATTGTTTAAATAGAGTTTTTATCCTGGAAGACGAAAGGTCACAAGGTGTGACCTTTCGTCTTCCAGGATGATAACTCAATTTCAACATTATTTTAGTCAGGTTACTTGAATATATAACCAATGAACAAGTAACTTGACTAAAATGTTGTTTAAATAGAGTTTTGATCCTGGAAGACGAAAGGTCACAAGGTGTGACCTTTCGTCTTCCAGGATGATAACTCGATTTGAACATTATTTTAGTCAGGTTACTTGAATATATAACCAATGAACAAGTAACTTGACTAAAATATTGTTTAAATAGAGTTTTGATCCTGGAAGACGAAAGGTCACAAGGTGTGACCTTTCGTCTTCCAGGATGATAACTCGATTTGAACATTATTTTAGTCAGGTTACTTGAATATATAACCAATGAACAAGTAACGTGACTAAAATATTGTTTAAATAGAGTTTTTTATCCTGGAAGACGAAAGGTCACAAGGTGTGACCTTTCGTCTTCCAGGATGATAACTCGATTTGAACATTATTTTAGTCAGGTTACTTGAATATATAACCAATGAACAAGTAACGTGACTAAAATATGGTTTAAATAGAGTTTTTATCCTGGAAGACGAAAGGTCACAAGGTGTGACCTTTCGTCTTCCAGGATGATAACTTGATTTGAACTATATTTTAGTCAGGTTACTTGAATATATAACCAATGAACAAGTAACTTGACTAAAATATTGTTTAAATAGAGTTTTGATCCTGGAAGACGAAAGGTCACAAGGTGTGACCTTTCGTCTTCCAGGATGATAACTCAATTTAAACATTATTTTAGTCAGGTTACTTGAATATATAACCAATGAACAAGTAACTTGACTAAAATGTTGTTTAAATAGAGTTTTGATCCTGGAAGACGAAAGGTCACAAGGTGTGACCTTTCGTCTTCCAGGATGATAACTCGATTTGAACATTATTTTAGTCAGGTTACTTGAATATATAACCAATGAACAAGTAAGTTGACTAAAATATTGTTTAAATATAGTTTTTATCCTAGAAGACGAAAGGTCACAAGGTGTGACCTTTCGTCTTCCAGGGTGATAACTCGATTTGAACATTAGTTCAGTCAGGTTACTTGAATATATAACCAATGAACAAGTAACGTGACTAAAATATAGTTTAAATAGAGTTTTTTTATCCTAGAAGACGAAAGGTCACAAGGTGTGACCTTTCGTCTTCCAGGATGATAACTCAATATGAACATTATTTTAATCAGGTTACTTGAATATATAACCAATGAACAAGTAACTTGATTAGAATAATGTTTAAATAGAGTTTTGATCCTGGAAGACGAAAGGTCACAAGGTGTGACCTTTCGTCTTCCAGGACGATAACTCGATTTGAACATTATTTTAGTCAGGTTACTTGAATATATAACCAATGAACAAGTAACTTGACTAAAATATTGTTTAAATAGAGTTTTTATCCTGGAAGACGAAAGGACACAAGGTGTGACCTTTCGTCTTCCAGGATGATAACTCAATTAAACATTATTTTAGTCAGGTTACTTGAATATATAACCAATGAACAAGTAACGTGACTAAAATCTGGTTTAAATAGAGTTTTGATCCTGGAAGACGAAAGGTCACAAGGTGTGACCTTTCGTCTTCCAGGATGATAACTCGATTTGAACATTATTTTAGTCAGGTTACTTGAATATATAACCAATGAACAAGTAACTTGAATAAAATATTGTTTAAATAGAGTTTTTACCCTGGAAGACGAAAGGTCACAAGGTGTGACCTTTCGTCTTCCAGGATGATAACTCGATTTGAACATTATTTTAGTCAGGTTACTTGAATATATAACCAATGAACAAGTAACTTGACTAAAATATTGTTTAAATAGAGTTTTGATCCTGGAAGACGAAAGGTCACAAGGTGTGACCTTTCGTCTTCCAGGGTGATAACTCGATTTGAACATTATTTCAGTCAGGTTACTTGAATATATAACCAATGAAGAAGTAACGTGACTAAAATATAGTTTAAATAGAGTTTTTTTATCCTAGAAGACGAAAGGTCACAAGGTGTGACCTTTCGTCTTCCAGGATGATAACTCCATATGAACATTATTTTAATCAGGTTACTTGAATATATAACCAATGAACAAGTAACTTGATTAGAATAATGTTTAAATAGAGTTTTGATCCTGGAAGACGAAAGGTCACAAGGTGTGACCTTTCGTCTTCCAGGATGATAACTTGATTTGAACATTATTTTAGTCAGGTTACTTGAATATATAACCAATGAACAAGTAACTTGACTAAAATATTGTTTAAATAGAGTTTTTATCCTGGAAGACGAAAGGACACAAGGTGTGACCTTTCGTCTTCCAGGATGATAACTCAATTAAACATTATTTTAGTCAGGTTACTTGAATATATAACCTATGAACAAGTAACTTGACTAAAATGTTGTTTAAATAGAGTTTTGATCCTGGAAGACGAAAGGTCACAAGGTGTGACCTTTCGTCTTCCAGGATGATAACTCGATTTGAACATTATTTTAGTCAGGTTACTTGAATATATAACCAATGAACAAGTAACTTGACTAAAATATTGTTTAAATAGAGTTTTGATCCAGGAAGCCGAAAGGTCACAAGGTGTGACCTTTCGTCTTCCAGGATGATAACTCGATTTGAACATTACTTTAGTCTGGTTACTTGAATATATAACCAATGAACAAGTAACGTGACTAAAATATTGTTTAAATAGAGTTTTTTATCCTGGAAGACGAAAGGTCACAAGGTGTGACCTTTCGTCTTCCAGGATGATAACTCGATTTGAACATTATTTTAGTCAGGTTACTTGAATATATAACCAATGAACAAGTAACGTGACTAAAATATGGTTTAAATCACTACTACAAAATATATATTTTACATCATGGGGGTTTTATTTTTCACATCAGTCGCAAAATAACTGAAGGAAAACATGCACACTGTGAGTTTTTACATCAGTTGATATATGCACATGAGGGGAATTCTTAATAGCATGTACCATTTACATCAGTGGATATTTGGAATGAAGGGAAAAAAACGCGGTGGCATTTTCGCAATTTGAGCGAAAGCTTTGTCTATTTTTTTTCACATCAGTTGTGTGAATTGACTGAAGGAAAAACAAACTTTTACTTTGACCAATTAATCCATTCATCTATCGTAACTCACTTTCCCTTCCTCATTTTTCACTATCGTAATCACCGTCCTGAACTCGTAAGATCTCACCAATCTCGTAAGATCTCACCGTCCTGAACTTCACTTCGTAAGATCCCTTCTTCTTCTTCGTAAGATCTCGTAAGATCCCTTCTTCTTCTTCTTAACACAATCGTTTTTTTATCTTTATGTTTTCTTAATTTCTTAGATTGTTATTTAATTTAACTTGAAAGAATATGTGTTTATGAATTAATTTGTTTTTGCAGCATATTTTGGACAATTTGTTTATGAATTAATTTCTTAGATTGTTATTTAATTTAACTTGAAAGAATATGTGTTTATGAATTGATTTGAGAATTTCCAGAAATAAAAAGGTTAATCTCTTATACTTCTTTTCGTCTTGCTTTTGTTTGCTTAGACTTGTATCAACATGATGATGATGATTTGTGGCTTTGCTTTGCTTACTGTATCGAATTACTTTGTGTCATCCATTAGAACTATAATTTCGATGATAATTTTTCTAGAATGTTTCAGTCTAATGTATATTGGTTATCTTTTAATTTTAATAAATATTTTTGATGCACATTGCAAATTCTTCCAATTTGTTGTTAAGTAGTTCTCATGATACTTAGTTCTTCTGCCTTTAGCACCCATTTCCTCAAAGGTTAAGCCTTTGTGTACCAGGAATTCTATCGTTTTTATTTGGTTGATTCTTGACTATTTTCTTTGATTTTTGGTTATATATGATTTAATCAAACTTTTGGCTTTAATTAACATGTTCACAACTGGATCTATTTGTTGAATCCGTTTCTTTTGGATTTAATCCGTTTTTTAATCCCTTCGTATTGTTTTTGACTGAATTGTTTTTGATGACTTTTATTGTTAGGATCTTTATCTTCTTCTCGTGCACAACTGGATCTTTTGGAGCAATTTACATCTACAAGCTCATCAGTCACTGGTATGCAAGTTCACTTCTTCTCTTTAAATCAAAATCAATGAATATTTTTAGTAGACAAAAACTTGATTTATTCCTTGTGACTGCCTTGGAAAGTGTGTTTTTCGCTGAAATGGGTTAAAAAAACAAAGTGATACTTACCTCTTGATATACTGAGAATTCATTGTGCTGACTGTCGCATAATGTCGCTGAAATGTAGAGCTCTTTTACTTTAGATTTGATATGCTTATTTCTTGACATGTACTACAATAACAAATGAAGTTTTTTTTTTTTACTTTATACATTCATTATTAATATTTTTTATGGTAGTACTTTATAAGAAAACTTGAGGATGGGGATTGAAATATTGCTTATGAACAAGAATTTATTTTACTACTCATCATCGGTCCTTTGTTTCATTGAGTTGATCTCCTACTTATTGATAACTACTTTGAATTATCTGTCAAGGTCAATGCTAGCAGTAATAACTAAACCAATTTGGACACTCCTTCTCTATTGACAATTTTTCTGTGTTGATGAAATTGTAACTGTAATTATCTGTCAAGGATGATGGTTGGTTTCGATTATGCCTGACTGCATCTAAAGTTAAATTGTTGGGGACACTCTTCTCATACATTATTAATGTCCCATGTTTTGGTTCAATTCTAGAATTCTGTTTTGCTGTAGTAATAAGTAACTATGGATTTGGTTTTGAAACTGAGTTTAAAAGGAGTAACAACACGAGTCTAGACCACATGTTTCAAAATTCCATTGATATATTAAACATGAAAAACACATTTATCACTTCTTTGTATATGTCCACCTTATCAAATTTTTTACTTACTGCATTACCATGGACAGTCAGTTTTTGTTACAGTTTCTGCAGTGTTTCTGGATGCTGCATTTTTTAATTTTTTTTTTTTGCAATGGTTTGTTGTTTAGCTCTTGGAACACTATTAATGGTGTATTTGGAACATGAGTATTGGGATATCAGTGCTTTTCCCACATGTCTCATTCATTTAATGTTTTCTTCTGTTGTTTGCTTTTTTGTTTAACTAGACAACTTATTATGTACTTTCAAACGTCATTTTATATCCAAACAGGGCCATTTCAAGTTGAAAAATAATAATTGAATTATTGATTATTCGTTCTTATATTTTGCTCAATTTTGTCTTCTTTCAAGTTGAATATAATAATCTTCAGTTTTACTCTACTAGTATGTTTATTGCTTAATGTGTGAAATTCATGTAGATCTGAGTTTATTATTATTTTTTTTCATGTTTTTTTGAATAATTATGAATTATTGAGTGAGAAGGTTAATCGTATGATGTTTAAGTTTCATTGTTTGACCACTGCCAATTATCATTATTATGGCTTAAAACACTTTCCCTTCCTCACTTTTGATTTCATTTTTGTAGATTTCGTTTAATTTGACCGTCCTTCTCAATTTACAAAAAATTCTTCTCGATCGAGCACTACCTGTACGAGAAAGGAGTATCAGTGATCTTCATCGTCCTTATATTCTCACATCAAGCAAGTATCAACTCAGATAAGGTTTGTGTTTTTTCTTCTTCTTACTTCACCATGTATGTTGGAGCAGTTACCCATGTTCAAGGAAATCGAATACCTTGTGTGTTTCAAGTATTGTTTACAAACTGTTCGACGTAATGTCTCTGTTACTAATTTAATTACTAAGAACAATCAATGCTCCATGTCAAAGTTTATTTTGCATATTTTCCGTTTGGACAACATTCACTCATTCAAGATACGTATCCACCAGTCAAGGTTCACGACTTCGATGAAAGAGAATTTTTTTTTTATTGGATTAGTTTGAAATTTGAAAAGAAAACTAGTAAAGATGTATCAATTTAGATTAGGAGCTCCATTGTGGTAGAAATTTGTTTCTTTACTTATTGGATTTTTGTACTGTGATCCTTACTCTTTGTTTTTGATTGTCACATTGTGAATCTCGGATGCTCCTTGATTGCTGATATTGTTTATTATTACGTGACGATATCCAGCTCAATTCTCTCTTTTGGTTGATGCTGATGTTAGGGGATTTACTGCCCCACGTTTAGTTTGTCTTCTTTTTCAGGCTTCGACCCTATGTAATTAAAAAAAACTTAGCCACCATACTCAATGACAGTTTTTGCGTGTCATCTAAGAGATTTCTAGCTAGTAGTAATCTCGTACCTCCGCGTAAGTAGTTACGTAGCTTAAGCACCAAGTTTTTTACTTGGTCAAACTCCAAGTCTTCTAAGTTCTAATAGTTATGTAGGCATCGCAATTCCTTGATTCGGTGTGTGTTCATTTTCAGTGCGTCATTATGGATCGTAGTTGGATGAGAGCTAATCGATTAAGTGAAGAGTTTGATAATGGAGTTGAAGAATTTCTAGAGTTTGCTGAACAAAATCTTCCAAACAATGATGGACTTTTCCCGTGTCCTTGTGTTTCTTGTGCGAATCGGGAGCCAAACATTACGAAGGAAGAAATAAGGGGCCATCTAGCTTGGAACGGGATTTGTCAAACTTATACACAATGGATATGGCACGGTGAAGCAATACTGCCAAGTGTATCCCAAAGAGAGAACGTTAGTGTAGATATGGATGATCGACTGGAAGACATGATACACGATATTGGAGAAGAATCTTTTAAGAGAGCGCATATGTACGGTACTTTATGTAAAAACAAGGAAGAACCTTTGTATCTGGGATGCACAAAGTTTACACGTTTGTCAGCCATTTTAAAATTGTTTAATTTGAAGGCAAAAAATGGATGGAGTGATAAAAGTTTCACTGAATTGCTTCGGTTGTTGACAGAAATACTTCCGGAAGGTAACACAATGCCGAATCGTTATTACGAGGCCAAAAAAATATTGTGTCTGATGGGTATGGAGTATGTAAAAATACACGCATGCCCAAATGACTGCATCTTATATAGAAAAGAGTTTGAAAAACATGATCATTGTCCGAAGTGCAAGGTGTCACGCTACAAAAAGAAAGACGATGATTCCAGTGATGATGCGAGCACAAAGGGTCCTCCTGCCAAAGTGTTTTGGTACCTACCAATAATTTCAAGGTTCAAGAGATTGTTCTCTAATCCAAAGGACGCAAAGAACCTTAGATGGCATGCAGATGAGAGAAAATGTGACGGAAAAATTCGCCATGTAGCTGATTCTTTGCAATGGAAGAAAATCGATTCTTTGTTTTCAACTTTTGGCGAAGAGAAAAGAAACCTTAGACTTGGACTTGCTACTGATGGAATGAATCCATATGGTAATCTAAGTAGTAAACATACATCATGGCCCGTTCTCTTGATAATTTACAACCTACCTCCGTGGTTGTGCATGAAGCGTAAATATATTATGTTATCGATGATGATTTCGGGCCCATATCAACCAGGTAATGACATAGATGTTTATCTAAGTCCATTGATTGATGATTTAAGACTGTTGTGGGAAGAAGGAGTTAATGCTCTTGACGCGTACTCCGGTGAACATTTCAATATGCGTGCCATGTTGTTTTGCACCATCAACGACTTTCCAGCATATGGTAATTTGAGTGGGTACACAGTTAAAGGGCATAAAGCGTGCCCTATATGCGAGGATGAAACATGTTTTCATCAACTGCATCATGGAAGCAAGACTGTTTATCTTGGGCATCGAAAATTTCTAAACCGTTATCATCCATATCGTAAGATGAGGAAAGCTTTCAATGGTAAACCTGAGTTTGGTTTTGCTCCAAAGCCCTTGACCGGAGAGGAAGTTTATCAACGACAGCAAAATGTGGAGGTTACCTTTGGAAAGCAAAAAAAGAAGCCTGTTGTGAAAAATATATGGAAAAAGAGGTCGGTGTTCTTTGAGCTTCCATATTGGTCTAGTCTTGATGTAAGACATTGTATTGATGTGATGCATGTAGAGAAAAATGTTTGTGATAGTATAGTTGGAACACTTCTCGACATTAAAGGCAAGACAAAAGATAGTTTAAATGCTCGTCTAGATTTGATGGAGATGGGTATAAGGCAGCAGTTAAATCCACAACAAAGAGGTAACAGAACATTTTTACCTCCAGCATGTCACACTTTGTCTAAGAAAGAGAAAAGAAGTTTTTGTGAGTGTTTACAAGGTATCAAAGTGCCGCAAGGTTACTCATCAAATATCAAGAGGCTTGTAGCAATGGATGATCTCAAGTTAATTGGCTTAAAATCTCATGACTCTCATGTTTTGATGCAACAATTACTACCGGTGGCTATTCGTGGAATATTGCCTAACAAAGTTAGGATAACTATAACTAAGCTGTGTTTATTCTTCAATGCAATATGTAGTAAAGTCATTGATCCATTGAAGTTAGACGAGTTGGAACATGAGGCTGCAATTATCTTATGTCAATTGGAGATGTATTTTCCTCCTTCATTTTTTGACATTATGGAACACTTGATTGTTCATTTGGTGAGGGAGATTAGACACTGTGGTCCAGTTTATTTAAGATGGATGTATCCGGTTGAGCGGTGCATGAAGATCTTGAAAGGGTATACGATGAATCTACACCGTCCAGAAGCATCAATTGTTGAAAGGTACATTGCAGAAGAAGGTATTGAGCATTGTTCAGACTATTTATCAAATGTGGATTCTATAGGAGTTCCCAAGTCTCGTCATGATGAAAGTTGTGAAGGTACGGGACAAGGTTTAAATGTTAAGACCATGTTTTGGGATGTGATCCATCCAGCACATTTGTTTATATTGAATAACACTGATGAAGTTCAACCTCACTTATCTACTCACAAAAATATTGTAAAGAGTAATTACCCCAAGATGAATGAGAAAGGGTTGTTATGAGAGCATAATAAGAGTTTTTCCGATTGGTTTACATAAAGATTTGCTAATGATGAAAGTGCCTCTGATACAATTAAATGGTTGGCACGTGCACCTAAGTTTAACATTATAACTTGGAGTGCATATGATATTAATAAAACTACATTTTATACAAAAGCAAAGGATGATAAAAGTACAATGCAAAATAGTGGGGTTATGGTTGTGGCTGAATCGATGCACTTCTCAAGTTCCAAAGATAAAAACCCTATAATGGCATCTACACCATACTATGGGGTAATTGAAGAGATTTGGGAGCTTGATTATACTTTATTTACAGTGCCTATCTTTAAATGCAAATGGATTGATATTAACAATGGTGTAAGAATTGATGAATTAGGATATACACTAGTTGATCTTTCCAAGGCAGCTTATAGGGACGAACCCTTCATTATGGCATCCCAAGCAAAACAAGTGTTTTATGTCACGGATCCTTCTAACAAAAGGTGGTCAGTGGTTCTACAAACAAAAAATACTCATGGTAGTGATGAAACTCTTGATATCCCTGAGATTCCTTCTTCCTCAACAAATGTTACTACATCTATTGATGAGAACGAAGTAGACGATGTGCACGCTACTCGTTCGGATCATGAAGAAGGGATATGGGAGGACTAATAAGGTTTTAATTTTTATTAATAGCTCTGCCTCCTGTGCTAACTGGCTGCTGCCTTGCTGTTGTGCTGCTGTTTTCCCGTCCCAGCAGTGTTGGTCTCGCCTGGGCAGCTTTGTTGTCCTGCTGTCTGCACAGGTCCAGCAGCTAGTGCTGCTATCTGCGCCAGTCCTAGCAGCAATTTTGGGAGGTTTTTTGGGTTACAGGTTGCCTGTTTTGAGGCTCGGATATGGCACTGAATTTTGATGGTCCTTATTAGATTTCAGATTCATATCTTTTGCCATCTTTTGGGGTTGTGTGGTGTTTAGTCTTTGTTGTTTTTCTTCCGTTTCTTTTATGGTTGGTTGTTGGTGGTTTGTTTTTGCTGGTTGATGTAACGCTTATAGGCGGCATCTTGTAGTCCGTTTCTTTTGGTAAATGAATGCAATGAATTGAGTTAAATAGATACATGGCTGATTCAACCAACATTGAGTTAAAAATCTGTGTATGTGTACATGTTTTAAAATCTGTGTATGTTTTCCTTTTTTTGTCAACAGATACATGGCTGATTCAGCATTGAGTTAAAAATCTGTGTATGTGTACATGTTTTAAAATCTGTGTATGTTTTCCTTTTTTGTCAACAGATACATGGCTGATTCAACCAACATTCTTCTTTCGTCTAGTGAAATTCCAAAAAGAAATGTTAGAGGTGCCACCAAGATGAAAAATATGACCAAAGTTCTGAAATCCGGTGTGAAACCAATGGTCAACTTTAATCTAGAAACTGGGAGGTGTTATGGTCCAAATTCTGCAGAGTTTAGGAGTTATGCAGCATTTCTTGCTCGAAGTAAGTGTAGTATTTTAATAGATGATTGGAGAGCGGTTGATGCAAGCACAAAAGATGCAATTTGGGTTGATCTTCAGGTATTATAGTTGTATTTTTAATTCAGCAATTGCGATTGCGATCATGTCCGTTGGATTTTTCCAGCAATATAAAGATTTACAATGAAACCACATTAATATGTTTATAATTAAAAATAACCAATCAAAATATTCCTTCACTATTATTTAGTTAAAAATGTCATATCCTTAAGCATTTCTGTTTCAAAAGCCTAGTAGTTAGTATATAATTAACCTGCTGAGAATTTTGACGATTAATAGTGACTGGAGATTGAGCATTAGGCAATCCTCTTACGCTTCTTCTGCAAGTGGAAACAATGCAAGGAAAATGAGTAAAAAGAAATTAAGAAAATATAGCATATTATTACTTTGTCAATTCAATTGAAAAATAGGAAAGGGAAAACAATAGGACAAATAAACAAAAAGGACAATTTGTGCACCAAAAGTATATTAGATATTTTCTTTTCCTATTAGTTGTAGGGAATGCTTCTTTTGCCTCCAATTTCCCTTTAACTAAAATATCCTTTTTAGCAACCTATATTGGAATATTGGAATCTAAGACAAACAGAGAGATCCACCCTTAGAAGTGACAGAATAACGATATTTGCACTTGGAAATATTCCTACTACATATTCAATGACTTTTGTTTTAAAGCAATAAAATAAAAGCTTTCTTTCTAAATTTATACAAACAGTTAAAATTATATAACAAATTTAGTACATAGTAATTTATTAATGTTAAAGGAAGCTAACCATCTCATATTAAATATCTTCATTGTTTTTAAATTTACCTTTTGATTATAGTTGTAGCACAAAATAAATTAATTTTTGGAATTAATTTACACATAGTACTTTTTAATTGAGAATGTGATGGGGAGAGAAAAATCAAAGTACTTGAACGAGTATTCAATGTGTATGTGGATGTAAAACGGTAAAAGTGAAGTCTATAGCAATGAAAGTGATGTGAAACAAACATATGTATTTTTAATTCAGCATTTACTATTAATTAATTATTGTATCTATTGATCTTTAGGTACTAACTCCAAATATTTGATGTATATAGAAGCATTTTGTTATTCCAGAAAGTGATGATCCAAAAAATGATCCATTGAAGAAAAGATGGATGGTGTTTTTGGGGGCGCGGTGGAACGGGTTTAAGGCACAACTCACATCGGAATATATTACACATCCCAATCCCGAACGCCCTCCTCCGTATGTTACATATCCTTTTATTAAAGAACATATATGGAAGAGGTTCCTCGAGTCTCGAAATACCGATGAATTTAAGGTTTGTAGTAATTATATTTGATTTTTTATTGTACATTTTTTTAATTTAATCAAATCAATTTAGTAATGATTTTTTTTTATGATAGGCAAAAAGTCAAAAGGGTAGGGAGTGTGTGGCTAAAAATATTTATAGACATACATTATCTCGTGGAGGATATGAACTGCTTCAGGAGAAAATGATGAAGGAAAAGAGAAAAGTGCTAGAAGAATCAGGAGATGTAGATGATATATTAAGTGATGATCTAAGTCTATCTCCTCCGTCACGTCATGATACATGGAAGAGAGCAAGACAAAAGAAAGGGGGAGAGTATACATCAGAGGCTGCAAAAGTTGTTGCTGACAAAATTGTAAGTTAGTGATTTTATGTAACAATGATTAGTGTTCATAGTTAACATAAACTTCAAACTCAGGTTCTCTATAGCTTATGACAGAATAGTAGCTATATAATTGGTTGTGTGAAACAGAGTGTTTGCAACAAATTTTAATTCTTGACTGGTTCGGTAAACCTTCTCTGTAGTTTGAAAAGAATCACATTGTGTAGTACTTTTCGTAAAGTACCTTTCATTTATAAAAAACTGAATTTACTGAATTTTATGTAGGATTCTCTAGTTGAAGAGACTGCCAAAGGCACCTTTGTTCCACAAGGACGTGACGATATCTTAACAAGGGCAATTGGGACGAAAGAGCATGGTGGTCGTGTTCGTGGTGTTGGACCTGGTTACACTCTGAGCAATTACTTTGGAAGGTCTTCACGCCTTACCCAAACCATAGATGTTAACCAGCATCTCTCACAACTTCAAACAAATCTGGAAAGACAACTTAAAGAAAAATTTGATGCACAATTTGAAGAAAAGATGGCCGTCGAACGTGAGTTGATGCAACAAGCATTTCTGGAAAAACTTAAGACTATGGGTTTCTCCCAAACCTTGCAAACAAATGAAGAAATTGAGCATAGTAGTCCTGAAAAAGTTGTTGTGCGTGGAAGCACAAAAGGTTCTTGTACCGCTGCACAAGAAAATTACAAGGAGGACTTGACCATCGACAATGTTCAAAAATTGTTGTGCATGATTTTGAGAAGTGAAGAAGATATACGCATACCATTAGAACATGAGCCAAATACCGCAAGGTTTTTCATTCCAGCAAGTTGTATTAGACAGTTGTTGGTGGGTAATGCTTGGCTTGACTTTTCTATTCTACAACTTTGGTGCACGTAAGTACATTTTCTTTTATACTATTATCAATATGGATTAGTAGTATATCCACAATTCAATATTTAAGTGTTAATTTTAAATTTGTCTAGGTGTATGCATCGTCTTTGTATCTCGACAAATAGATCGAAAGTGTTTGGGATTTTGGACCCAGTATGCTTGGATTTTAATCCAAAAGATCATAATACTAAAACTAAAGTTCAGGGACACATACAAACTAGGTTGCGTGATTTGAACAAAGTGTGTTACTTAGCACCATATCTATATAAGTAAGTATATATTTAAATTATTTTTCTTATTTATCTTTGATAGCTTAAACCTTAATAATTGTTCTTCTACGTGTGCAGAAGACACTGGCAGTTAATAATTATTTGTCCCAAGGACAATAGTTTAGTTATCCTTTGTTCAATGCACCAAGATCTTAATGAAGCAATGATTAAGATTGTTTCAAAGTAAGTGTATATTTTACGTTGCATTTGATATATTACTTCCTACAACACTAAAATGTATAACTTTGATGATTTTTTTAATTTGGTTAACATATAGAGCTTTAGAGGTTCATCAACTTGCTCAGGGCAATAGAAAGAAGGTTAAATGGTTTCGTCCCAAAGTAAGTATGGTTCTTGTTTATCCTTAATTGTTCCCTGTATATTTTCCGTATGATTGTTTCTTGTATTAAAAGTGGAATGTGTTTGAAAACAAGACTAAACTCAAATTATTGGGATTCCCTTTAAAAGTGTTCAAATTCTGCTTAGTTACAACGCTGTAGCGCAGCTATAGTCATTATTTGACAACACTTTATACTAAATAGTGTATCACGGAATAATAGTTACTTTGTCGAATTCTACTTCGACATGGCCGCTAGTTGATAACACTGTCTTCTACTAGTTGGAAAGTCTCACATTGGCCACAATCATACATTTTAGGTTGTTTGATCAATGTTGCGTTGGATGTGTGCTAGGCCTACACATGATAGGACAACATTAGAGAGAGGTTTGGGGTAGTGTCTATAGTAGAAAAGGTTGTGTAAACTTGCTTAGGTGGTTTGTGCATGTAGAAAGAATACTTGTGGATTTTGTAGTAAGGAGAGTAGTCAAATTACTAATGGTAGAGGAAGGCCTAAAAAAACTATGCAAGAAATTAAACTACAAAGAAAGATCTAGAAATTAATGAGTTAGATAGAAATATAGTATATGATAGAGCACTATGTTTGATCCATGTTGCCAACCCAATTAGTGGGATAAAGCTTGGTTGTTGTTTTGTTGTTGACCAACGACTCACAATTCAACTGTGTATATCGAATCAATTTATCACATTGAAATGTGTGAGCTGTTTCATCTTGATTGGATTATCTGAGATGTATGACTGCCACAAATAAGTGATTTTCCAACTGCAGGAAATTCAGATTTGAACATATTATTGGTATTATTGATAGTTTAAGGAGTGTTATTATTTAGCAACATAACAATTGGAATGCTAGCACATAGGCTTTTGAACTCACTGTTTAATGTGTTTCATGATTGATTGGTATTATTGATAGTTTAAGGAGTGTTATTATTTAGCAACATAACTATTTTTTTTATATGAACTAATCACTTTATAAAAATGGCCATTCATTTGTAGCCAAGAAAGCAACCTAATGGCAATGATTGTGGATACTATGTGATGAAGAATATGCTAGATATCATCTCTGCTAATATTACTAAGTCTTGGATGGAGGTATTTTAATTTTACGATAACATGTTTATACTATATGTTGTCAAATATAAACATATCCTTATTAATATTAATTACTTATATTAACCTACACATTGTAGGTCTTCAATGATCCAACGCCATTAACTGATGATGACTTATATGATTTGCGAAACCAATGGGCAACTTGTTTTCTTGACTTGTATAAGGCTTAGGATTTACATGGTATGTTTCAAAGCCAATCTCATAATTTGACATTTGTAGAGAGTAGAATTTTGAACGGACTTGTATCTGTCTTAATGTGTGGTGGTTTTGGTGTGTCAAGTGCGTCTGCAGTTGAGATAACTTTTTCAATTGATTTTTTTTTTTGTAGCTGAAAATTGATTCTGTTGTGGCTGAGATGAGACATTGCCGATGCTTACGACTGATATGAGATGAGATGTTTTTTGCAGCTGAAGTTTAGCGTATTTACGATGATGATTCTGTTGTGGATTATTTTTTGTTTGAAATTTCTACTTAAGTTGTTGGATTATTTCTACCTATATTGTATTCAGATGCCTCTTTTGTAGCTTGGAATATTGACGTGGAAAATTGAGGATTGATTATGCAATATCCAATTAGATAATATAACTCTTTTTTTGCATTAAAATTATCCATAATTTGTTTTCATTTTATTACTATAAAAAAAAAACAGGGGTCAAGCTTATTTGATAAGCCATTTAAAAAAAAATTTAAAAAAAAAATTATTTCACTACAGTGGATTTGAAAAAACTGATGTGAAATATACGTATTTAACTTCAGTGTCGAACGTACAACTGATGTGAAAACTGTTGGGTTAATTTTCAAAGTGCGTCTATTACATCAGTGCAAGCGGACCTGATGTAGAAATTCAATATTTCACATCAGTTGCAACCTGATGTGAAAGGATACTGACTTACCACATCATATCAGTTTACATCGGATACAAACTGATGTAAAAAGTCGATTCCAACTGATGTAAAAACTAATTTCTGTAGTAGTGAATAGAGTTTTTTTATCCTGGAAGACGAAAGGTCACAAGGTGTGACCTTTCGTCTTCCAGGATGATAACTCGATTTGAACATTATTTTAGTCAGGTTACCTGAATATATAACCAATGAACAAGTAACGTGACTAAAATATGGTTTAAATAGAGTTTTTATCCTGGAAGACGAAAGGTCACAAGGTGTGACCTTTCGTCTTCCAGGATGAAAACTCGATTTGAACAATATTTTAGTCAGGTTACTTGAATATATAACCAATGAACAAGTAACTTGACTAAAATATTGTTTAAATAGAGTTTTTATCCTGGAAGACGAAAGGTCACAAGGTGTGACCTTTCGTCTTCCAGGATGATAACTCAATTTAAACATTATTTTAGTCAGGTTACTTGAATATATAAACAATGAACAAGTAACGTGACTAAAATATGGTTTAAACAGAGTTTTTATCCTGGAAGACGAAAGGTCACAAGGTGTGACCTTTCGTCTTCCAGGATGATAACTCGACTTGAACAATATTTTAGTCAGGTTACTTGAATATATAACCAATGAACAAGTAACTTGAACTAAATATTGTTTAAATAGAGTTTTTATCCTGGAAGACGAAAGGTCACAAGGTGTGACCTTTCGTCTTCCAGAATGATAACTCAATTTCAACATTATTTTAGTCAGGTTACTTGAATATATAACCAATGAACAAGTAACTTGACTAAAATGTTGTTTAAATAGAGTTTTGATCCTGGAAGACGAAAGGTCACAAGGTGTGACCTTTCGTCTTCCAGGATGATAACTCGATTTGAACATTATTTTAGTCAGGTTACTTGAATATATAACCAATGAACAAGTAACTTGACTAAAATATTGTTTAAATAGAGTTTTGATCCTGGAAGACGAAAGGTCACAAGGTGTGACCTTTCGTCTTCCAGGATGATAACTCGATTTGAACATTATTTTAGTCAGGTTACTTGAATATATAACCAATGAACAAGTAACTTGACTAAAATATTGTTTAAATAGAGTTTTGATCCTGGAAGACGAAAGGTCACGAGGTGTGACCTTTCGTCTTCCAGGATGATAACTCGATTTGAACATTATTTTAGTCAGGTTACTTGAATATATAACCAATGAACAAGTAACTTGACTAAAATATTGTTTAAATAGAGTTTTTTATCCTGGAAGACGAAAGGTCACAAGGTGTGACCTTTCGTCTTCCAGGATGATAACTCGATTTGAACATTATTTTAGTCAGGTTACTTGAATATATAACCAATGAACAAGTAACGTGACTAAAATATGGTTTAAATAGAGTTTTTATCCTGGAAGACGAAAGGTCACAAGGTGTGACCTTTCGTCTTCCAGGATGATAACTTGATTTGAACTATATTTTAGTCAGGTTACTTGAATATATAACCAATGAACAAGTAACTTGACTAAAATATTGTTTAAATAGAGTTTTGATCCTGGAAGACGAAAGGTCACAAGGTGTGACCTTTCGTCTTCCAGGATGATAACTCAATTTAAACATTATTTTAGTCAGGTTACTTGAATATATAACCAATGAACAAGTAACTTGACTAAAATGTTGTTTAAATAGAGTTTTGATCCTGGAAGACGAAAGGTCACAAGGTGTGACCTTTCGTCTTCCAGGATGATAACTCGATTTGAACATTATTTTAGTCAGGTTACTTGAATATATAACCAATGAACAAGTAAGTTGACTAAAATATTGTTTAAATATAGTTTTTATCCTAGAAGACGAAAGGTCACAAGGTGTGACCTTTCGTCTTCCAGGGTGATAACTCGATTTGAACATTAGTTCAGTCAGGTTACTTGAATATATAACCAATGAACAAGTAACGTGACTAAAATATAGTTTAAATAGAGTTTTTTTATCCTAGAAGACGAAAGGTCACAAGGTGTGACCTTTCGTCTTCCAGGATGATAACTCAATATGAACATTATTTTAATCAGGTTACTTGAATATATAACCAATGAACAAGTAACTTGATTAGAATAATGTTTAAATAGAGTTTTGATCCTGGAAGACGAAAGGTCACAAGGTGTGACCTTTCGTCTTCCAGGATGATAACTCGATTTGAACATTATTTTAGTCAGGTTACTTGAATATATAACCAATGAACAAGTAACTTGACTAAAATATTGTTTAAATAGAGTTTTTATCCTGGAAGACGAAAGGACACAAGGTGTGACCTTTCGTCTTCCAGGATGATAACTCAATTAAACATTATTTTAGTCAGGTTACTTGAATATATAACCTATGAACAAGTAACTTGACTAAAATGTTGTTTAAATAGAGTTTTGATCCTGGAAGACGAAAGGTCACAAGGTGTGACCTTTCGTCTTCCAGGATGATAACTCGATTTGAACATTATTTTAGTCAGGTTACTTGAATATATAACCAATGAACAAGTAACTTGACTAAAATATTGTTTAAATAGAGTTTTGATCCTGGAAGCCGAAAGGTCACAAGGTGTGACCTTTCGTCTTCCAGGATGATAACTCGATTTGAACATTACTTTAGTCTGGTTACTTGAATATATAACCAATGAACAAGTAACGTGACTAAAATATTGTTTAAATAGAGTTTTTTATCCTGGAAGACGAAAGGTCACAAGGTGTGACCTTTCGTCTTCCAGGATGATAACTCGATTTGAACATTATTTTAGTCAGGTTACTTGAATATATAACCAATGAACAAGTAACGTGACTAAAATATGGTTTAAATAGAGTTTTTATCCTGGAAGACGAAAGGTCACAAGGTGTGACCTTTCGTCTTTCTGGATGATAACTCGATTTAAACATTATTTTAGTCAGGTTACTTGAATATATAACCAATGAACAAGTAACGTGACTAAAATATGGTTTAAATAGAGTTTTGATCCTGGAAGACGAAAGGTCACAAGGTGTGACCTTTCGTCTTCCAGGATGATAACTCGATTTGAACATTATTTTAGTCAGGTTACTTGAATATATAACCAATGAACAAGTAACTTGAATAAAATATTGTTTAAATAGAGTTTTTACCCTGGAAGACGAAAGGTCACAAGGTGTGACCTTTCGTCTTCCAGGATGATAACTCGATTTGAACATTATTTTAGTCAGGTTACTTGAATATATAACCAATGAACAAGTAACTTGACTAAAATATTGTTTAAATAGAGTTTTGATCCTGGAAGACGAAAGGTCACAAGGTGTGACCTTTCGTCTTCCAGGGTGATAACTCGATTTGAACATTATTTCAGTCAGGTTACTTGAATATATAACCAATGAAGAAGTAACGTGACTAAAATATAGTTTAAATAGAGTTTTTTTATCCTAGAAGACGAAAGGTCACAAGGTGTGACCTTTCGTCTTCCAGGATGATAACTCCATATGAACATTATTTTAATCAGGTTACTTGAATATATAACCAATGAACAAGTAACTTGATTAGAATAATGTTTAAATAGAGTTTTGATCCTGGAAGACGAAAGGTCACAAGGTGTGACCTTTCGTCTTCCAGGATGATAACTTGATTTGAACATTATTTTAGTCAGGTTACTTGAATATATAACCATTGAACAAGTAACTTGACTAAAATATTGTTTAAATAGAGTTTTGATCCTGGAAGACGAAAGGTCACAAGGTGTGACCTTTCGTCTTCCAGGATGAAAACTCGATTTGAACATTATTTTAGTCTGGTTACTTGAATATATAACCCATGAACAAGTAACGTGACTAAAATATTGTTTAAATAGAGTTTTTTTATCCTGGAAGACGAAAGGTCACAAGGTGTGACCTTTCGTCTTCCAGGATGATAACTCGATTTGAACATTATTTTAGTCAGGTTACTTGAATATATAACCAATGAACAAGTAACGTGACTAAAATATGGTTTAAATAGAGTTTTTATCCTGGAAGACGAAAGGTCACAAGGTGTGACCTTTCGTCTTCCAGGATGATAACTCGATTTGAACAATATTTTAGTCAGGTTACTTGAATATATAACCAATGAACAAGTAACGTGACTAAAATATTGTTTAAATAGAGTTTTTATCCTGGAAGACGAAAGGTCACAAGGTGTGACCTTTCGTCTTCCAGGATGATAACTCAATTTAAACATTATTTTAGTCAGGTTACTTGAATATATAACCAATGAACAAGTAACGTGACTAAAATATGGTTTAAATAGACTTTTTATCCTGGAAGACGAAAGGTCACAAGGTGTGACCTTTCGTCTTCCAGGATGATAACTCGATTTGAACAATATTTTAGTCAGGTTACTTGAATATATAACCAATGAACAAGTAACTTGACTAAAATGTTGTTTAAATAGAGTTTTTATCCTGGAAGACGAAAGGTCACAAGGTGTGACCTTTCGTCTTCCAGGATGATAACTCAATTTAAACATTATTTTAGTCAGGTTACTTGAATATATAACCAATGAACAAGTAACTTGACTAAAATGTTGTTTAAATAGAGTTTTGATCCTGGAAGACGAAAGGTCACAAGGTGTGACCTTTCGTCTTCCAGGATGATAACTCGATTTGAACATTAT
The DNA here is from genome assembly GCF_051527215.1 of Medicago sativa. Taxonomy (NCBI): domain Eukaryota; kingdom Viridiplantae; phylum Streptophyta; class Magnoliopsida; order Fabales; family Fabaceae; genus Medicago; species Medicago sativa. The sequence goes on from NC_140751.1 coordinate 40,150,971, forward strand.
TTTAGTCAGGTTACTTGAATATATAACCAATGAACAAGTAACTTGACTAAAATATTGTTTAAATAGAGTTTTGATCCTGGAAGACGAAAGGTCACGAGGTGTGACCTTTCGTCTTCCAGGATGATAACTCGATTTGAACATTATTTTAGTCAGGTTACTTGAATATATAACCAATTGTCATACCCCAAATTTTGACCACTTTTGCTCTGTTTTTACCTATTTTTGTCCGTATTTTAAAACGGCTCAATTTCTCTTCTTTTCGCTTTAACGAGTTAAAACCTTTCTCAGTCGTTGTTTAATCATTCAAAGTCTGTGATCTTGCAAGTAAAATTTTGTCCAGTTGAAATTGCTTTATTTGTCTTTTCAGGCATTTTAAATTTTTACGCGTGCTTTTAAAATATTTAAAGTCTTTTATTCATTTCTTTTTATAAATAAATCTTTTTAGGTAATTTCCTTTTTGTCCGCATGATTAAACCGTTTAAAAAGTTTTGTTCGTGTTTTAAAACACCGCAAGTTTTAGTCGTCTCAGTCGAGATTTCGACAACTTTAAATTTTATTACTTTTTTTTTTTTATTATTACTTTTATCTTATTTTACAACTCTATTTTATTTTATTTCATTTTTACCATTTATTCTTTTTGCTTTTAATGTCATTTTTATTTTGTTTTTATCAACAATTTGTTTTGTCTTAAGTCCACTTGTTACATTGGTAGTGGTCCAAAGAGCATCCCAAGCATTTTCTTTCTCTCCAAGTTTCATTAAGGGTAGTTTAGTATTTAGTCCATTCATCCTTTTTAACCTAGTTAGTCACTATATATAGTATCATTCCAATCATTGGCAGGAGGCTGCACAAACTTTTACACAAACACAATTTCTATGCGGCAGTTTCCAAAATAGGATCAAAATTCCTCTTCTCAAAAATTTCTCAAGAACACCAAAAACAATTTCAATTGTCCAGATCGCTTTATCACAATATGTAATATCTTTTTTCAAACTCCTCCATCATACTTAAATCACAGTGTTGTTTTTCTATATTGATCACATACAAACTCAAATTCATCATCCTCAAGCCACAATCATCATTCATTCACGGTCCTTAATCCTCATCATCACAAACACAAACATACTGCTAGAAACCTCATCACAATATCATTTACACTAAACCTTTTATAGTGAACACCTTACCACCAATCCCAAACCGAATCAACAATCAACACCAACAACTCAAACAAATTTCCAGAATTACAATTTTGAATCCATCATTATTTTCTTATTCCTCATAAACGCAAAATTGCTTCGAATCGGACATAAAGCAATCACAAGGTTTCATATACAAACTGAAGCTCTTCCCAAGCGTCTAGTCAGCACAGAACGGAACCGAACTCGGACGACTACGGACACCATCGGAAAGCTCAAAGAAGGAGCAAAACAGACCCAGACCGGTGGTATAAGTACAAGCTGTGACGGGATCGAGAAGAAGTCGAGCCAAATTGTGAAGAGATCGGAGAGAATAACTGAACTGAATCATCAAAGGTAATAAGAGGTAATTTCTTCTCTTCTCTGCTTCCTAGATCTAGTGTCCTCATTTGTTTGTTTTCAAAAACTATTTTAGAAAATGAGAAGAGGAGCAAATAAGTTTGTATGTGCTTGCCTTTTGAATTGGGTGTTAAGTGGGAAGAATTTTGATTCCTGTGGGAGTTTATTTATTTTTTTTTTTGAAAAGAAAACATGAAGGAAGAGCGGTGCAGCTATGTTCTTAAGAAGAAGAAGATTCACTAAACCGGTTTTATATCACTCTTGCTGGACCGGTTCGGTTGAACCGACCCGTTCCTGAACCGGTCCAGCTGCTTTGATCCAGTCTAGCTGACCCAGCCCACCGTTTCTTTTTGCTGAGGCCCATCTTTCTTCTTTCATGTTGCTACTGCTTGCTGTTTGTACCATCTATTCATGGCTGTCTGCACCCCCCTGGTTTCCTTGAAATTTCTCTTCGTATGTATTAGTTTTGATAACTTTCATCCTTTTTGTTCAATTTAATTTTTTCACATCATATTTGTTTTACCACATAGTTTACTCATCGATTCAATTTTTATCACATGCATTTTGATTCAAGTTACACTTCATATACATTTTTTTTTCCTAATCCATTCAATGACTACATTTTCATCTCATGCATTTTTAAATTCGTTTTGTGACTTTGTCCCAAGCATTTTAAACACATTAATCTCCATGACTTTTTATTTTGCTTTAATATTTTAAAATATTATTTCATGCATTTTAAATATTTTTTACTCCATAATATCTCGTGTTGATTTTGCTTTAATATTTCAATTTCTACTTCATGCATTGCTTTAAAATTTTTAACATCATGCATTATTGTTAATTTATATGTTGGCTTTAAAATAATTTTATACATCTTTTGGTTGTTGTTTCGTTTTTGGTTCTCGATACCAAACATTCTTACAACCTAGCTTTACAATTCAATTCTAGTCCCATGCATTTTTAAACTTTTCACTCCATGATATCTCTTGTCAATTTTGCTTTAATCTTGCATTTTTATTTAGATGCATTGTTTTAAAATTTTGATATCATGCATTCTAAGTCTCATATTATCTTGTTATATTTTTGTTTGCTTTAATTCTAGTATAGTCTCAGGCATTTATTTTACTCATGCAATTCATTTTCAATATCAATGTTAGTGTGTATAATAGGCTTATGTAATGTCATTCATGCTTTATTTTCTTGCTTTAGAAATGCCCCTAGGATGGTATGTAATAGCTTAGTAATTGCACACACCGACACTTGCACCGACACCATATCACTTTATTTATTGCTTCACTCTCGCTTTATTTTTCGCATCGTTACGTTAGCTTTCCGTTAGTTTAGTAAAACTTTTTTTATCTCAAAAAATCAAATGAGCAAAAGTCAAATTATTTTTCTTAATAAACCTTGGACCCAAATCCAAGTTGTTTTTCTTTTATTTTCTTAATCAAACTTCTAATGAATCTTAATTAAACTTAGACTAAATTTCTTAAATAAAATGAAACAACATCACTTCTATTTTATTCTTCTATACCTTGAGGTCTCGCAACCCTTCTAAAAACCATTTTCAAAATCAAATTAAAATCAACCCAACCCACAAAAATATTTTTTATAAGAGCGAACTACGACGGTTTTGATCCCTTTAAAGGGTACGTAGGCAGAGGCTTTAATCCTTTCAAATCAATCAAATAAAAATAACCAAAACTCCTACTTCTTCTCCCTCCATTCTTTCACTCATACCTTAATCAATAATTTTTCAAATAAAATAAAGTTAGAAAGAGGTTCTCACGGAGTACCGTGAACGACGCGGGTGCCTAACACCTTCCCGAATCGTAACCAACCCCCGGATCCAAAAAGGGTTTTTCAATCTCTTTTTCCCTTCCCAAGAATAAAATCGAGCAAGTCCGGTAGATTGAAGGTTCAAGTCCAATTAATGGCTTGACACCCGAAAATCTTGGTCTACAAAAATGGCGACTCCACTGGGGATCCTACGCGGGTTAAGCCCACCTTTCTTTCTTTATTACTTTTGCTTTATCATTTGTATATACTTTGTAAATACTTTTACGTGAGTGGTGAGACAAAGTCCTATACCCGGACTTGAGTGAAACATAGGATATAGGACGGGGTAAAATCATAGTGACATACCAAGAGCATTCTTGGACCATGTTTACAAGTGATAACCCTACTCGGCGGAGGCCTCACGGAAGGTAGTAGTCTTGTTAACATGAGCATTCGTGTTGACGTTATTACTTTCAATGTGAGTGTCCGGTGAAGCCGTGGACCTTAGTAACCTTTAACCCCACTTGGCCTTTTTAGGACGTAGTGCGGAGACTGAACCAAGAGCATTCTTGACTTTAGTTGTCACGCGATACTACACTCAAACTAGACTTCCTTGTGGATGATATTGGACTAGGAGCATTCCTACGCACCGATAAATTCATAAGGGTAGTTGTAATTTGGGAACTTGGTAGAACCCTTGTTACATGTGCAATTGAAACCATAGTCCTTACCAAATGGCGTTGTTGTCCCTAAACTCCAACATTGTATACCTTAAACCTCATCATGTTTTCATTGCATAATCATGCATACATGCTTTCATCCATAAACCTTTTTCTCATCCATAAAAAAATATATTGAAGGATTTAACCAAGCTTTTTGTAAACATCAAAGGAATGGGCCTTGTAAGAATGAACACCAAGCAATACAATTTCAAAAATCTCAACTAAGCTTTTGCTTTTGTTAAGAACTTCTTCCTTGGGTTCGTTCTTACCTTTTGAAAAGGAAACCTATTGCAATATCTTTGCAAATCTTCAAATGCAACCATGTTCATCTGCCATGTTTACAATTTACCTTGATAAATCCTTCGATAACAAAAATATTGTACATTTTTGCATAAACATATCATGCATCATTTTTGCATTCATAGTTTCTAGTCTGTGTCTTATCATGGGTCTTTCTCTACAAAAGGTCAATCCATCAGTAAAGTGGTCTGATGTCTTCATCCAAGTTCGGCTCGTACATGCAAACACTCATGCAAACACAAAAGATGGATCAGCTTGAGCAAGAGGTCCATGAGCTTCGTGGAGAGGTAACAACGCTTCGGGCTGAGGTAGAGAGGTTAACTAGCCTAGTATCTTCATTGATGGTTGCAAAGGATTCACCGCTTGTTCAGCAAAGGTCTCATCCATTATGTCAGCCAATGTGCATGAAACGACCTCGACAACAGGTTCCTCAACAGCCTCAATCGTTTACTACTCAAAATCAGGCTCCTCAGCCATTTACTTTCCAGAATCAGGCTCCTCAGCAGCTTATCCCTCAAAGTCAGGCTCCTCAGCAGCTTATTCTTCAAAATCAGGCTCGGAAAGCATCACAGTTTGACCCAATTCCTATCAAATATGCAACTTTGCTTCCTATCTTGCTTAAGAAGAGACTTGTTCAAACCAGGCCACCTCCTTGGGTGCCGAATCCGCTGCCATCTTCGTATCGCCCTGACCTCAAATGTGATTTCCATCAAGGGGCACCAGGCCATGATGCCGAGCAATGTTACGCTTTGAAGGAAGAAGTTCAAAAGTTGATTGGAAATAACACTGAGTTCTTCGAAGACCCGGATATAAAGGTGCTACTTCAGCAACAACATCTGGCTTCTCACTCTGTTGCCGCTATCAAGCCCATAAATACTGTTCAAAATCCGGGTTATCAGCCCCAATTTCAACCAAGTCAACAACATCTGGCTCCTCACTCTATTGCCGCTGTTAGGCCCATCAATGCTGTTCAAAATCCGGGTTATCAGCCCCAATTTCAACAAAGTCAACAACAGTATTTAATTTCTCACTCTGTTGCTGCTATTAAGCCCATCACCAATACTGTTCAAAATCCGGTTTATCATCCTCAGTTTCAGCAATATCAACAACAGACTTCAAGGAAACAGGTCGATCCCATTCCCATGAAGTATGCAGAGTTGTTTCCAAAGTTGCTTGAAAGGAATTTGGTCTATACCAAGGCACCTCTTCCAGTGCCAGCAAAATTGACATCCCGGTACAGGCCCGACCACTTTTGTGCTTTCCATCAAGGGGCACCAGGTCATGATATTGAGCACTGTTGTGCATTGCAGAAGATAGTTCAGAAGTTGATCCAGAAAAATATCATACCTTTTGAAGAGTTTTGAATTTGAAGGTGCAAGTTAATCTGTTATCGGATCGTGGAACCTGATGTTGGTACATGGAATGTTTAGCTGCATTTGGGTCTTTGTTGATGTTTATTTCTACTACTCATCTGTTTAATTAATATGTTTGTTTGTTGCTTTATGTTTTTCAAAAAAAAAAAATCCTTTCGTCCCACCCGAGACGGAAGTGAACTTATTTAGGGCTTTTTGCTTTATGTATTTTCATCATTAATTAAAAGGTCGCTTTGATCCCGACTTTGTTTTTATTTTGTGCTTTTTCTGGAAAGATGGTAATACAAAAAACCAAAAATTCTTTTCTTTAAATCATTTCCACATATTTGCATAATCATAATGTTTATATCAATAATCAAATCATGCATTAATAAACCCGTTGAACACTTAAACCATGTACTCTCTCTCAACTTTGAGTTCCTTGTATCCGAGACTGAAGAGGAGTATGAAGAAGAAGTTTCCAATGTGATTTCTCGCCTACTGGGGCATCTTGGCCATCGAAGCTGTGAATATCAAGAAAGATTGTCCAGAAGAGGACATTCATGTACAAAGACTGGCACGAGATGCTACCATCTGCCTTGCAGGGATGTTATACTTCAAGTGCACACTTCAACAGGGGCAACCCCCCCACCATCCCTCAGTATACAATATAAAGGCAATGCTTCACATGGAGGTCAAAGTCCCGGCAACGAAAGTTCCAATGAAAGCCAAGCTTGATTGAATTTAAAAGCGTTACTGCCGTTTGCCATGGACAGTTATGTCGAAAGAATGAAGCAAGTATTCGACAAAGAAGGCTCGTCCCCGTGCATGTCAAGAAAGTGGCTTTGTGCTCAAAAATATGTTACCTGATGCCATGGGCAAATGAATGCCAAATTACAAAGAATGGTGGTAAACTTGTATGTCCTGTTAATACCGATGCAGTCAAGAAATACTTTGTTAAAAAAGAAAAGCTCGCTAAGTCGAAAACCAGAAAAGGCGGCTTAGGCAAAAAAGAGCGTCTCGATGGATTGAAAACCCGAAAGGGCAGTCCATGCAAAAGTTAAAGACAAAAAAAAAAAAGAAAAATGTGTTTATCCTGATAGGTTGAAACCCGCAAGGGCGACCTATGCAAAAGTTAAGGATTATGACAAAGTAACTGCATCTGGACGGACATGACTCACTTGGGGCATTCCAGTCGTCAAAAGACTTCCGACTTATGGCAAGGCATCTTCATCAAATCAAGTATGATTCATCTGGGGCATCCTAACTGTCAAAGAACTCCCGATATAAAGCATCTGCAGGTCAAAGACTCGGAACAGTGGAATTCAAAGTTGTTAGGGAGCACAATGGTTATTGTGTTCAATGTAACTTTTCCATATAATTACCATTTTCCAAAACTTTTAAAATCTGTGGAGCCACGCCTTTGGCAGGTCACCACTCTTTTACATCTAATTTGAGCTTGTGCCCATTTATTTGAAATTCTCAGTTATTCTGTTTGCATAATTTTCTTCTATTTTTGATGTGAATACTCAGAGCAAAGATTTAAAACTTTTTTAATTGTCTTTTGAAAAGCATAAACAACAGGTACATCTTCTTTGAATTTATGAGCAGTAGAAACATACATCAACATTCGTCTCAAGGACAGTTAAACTCTGCAAGGCAAGCATGACCAAAAGCTGTGAGATGACCTCTGTCAAAAAAAAAAGGGAAAAAGAGAACAAAAAAAAGAAAAGCTCGCTAAGTCGAAAACCTGAAAAGGCGGCTTAGGCAAAAAGGAGCGCCCTGGTGGATTGAAAACCCGAAAGGGCAGTCCAGGCAAAAATTAGGGGCAAACAAAAAGAATATATTCCCGGTGGATTGAAAACCCGAAAGGGCGGTCCAGGTAAAAATTAGGGATTCAAAAAAATATACAAAAAAAAAACACAAAGACAGAGGCATCACAATTTCAAGGGGGTTAAATGGAAGAATGCACTTTGTTCTAGCTTACAAATGGCGTCCTCTGCCAGTGCTTTGATTGATAGCGACTGCTGCCTGTGGTTTGATCAATGACATCTTTTGCCTGTGGTTTGATTGATGGGTTTTTATCTCAAGAAAAGACGATTTCTGTCAGGTTTCTGATTAGCGGGCTTTACCCCAAGGAATGATTACTTCACCATCAATTGAGATGTCATATTGGGTCATATTCCCATCAGCAGTTTTGTTTGTTGGGTTGTATCCCATCAGCGGTATAATTAATGTGTCATTACCCCTTCGCGGTATGATTAATGGGTTGTTACCCCTCCAGTGGTCGGATTGATGGTATGTTACCTCTTCACTGGCCTGATTAATGGGTTGTTACCCGTGCAGCGGTATGATCAATGTGTCATTCTCTCTTCAAGTGATTTGATCATGGGGCATTCCCCCCTCAGCAGTATGATCAATGGGTTGTTATCCCTTCAAGTGGTTTGATTATGGGGCATTCTCCTTTCAGTAATTGGTTATTGGGCTCTTCCCTCTTTCTGTAGTTGATTATGGGTTTTTACCCCATCAGTTGGTTTGAACATGAGCTTTACCCCATTAGCAGTTTGAAAGGCTTTACCCCGGCGGTTTTGATTCATCCCCAGTGATGTTATCCCCATTAAAGATTACCAAGTGTTTGTTATGTGATGTCGGGCCACTTTCTTTGGACCTGCCCAATCTTGTCTCAACAGTCTCACCATTATGCTGTCAAAAAGCCTCATATGCATTCATTCATCCATGCATACATAACATGCATACAAATATCATTCATGCATAACTGCATTATTTTCCCATGCTTTACCCCAATACTTAAAAAGGTCAATCCCCAAGGTGTTAACCAATCAGTTTGTGCTCAAGTGGCAGGTCCCATCAATTGATCATTTTACCAATGCTAATCAGTTTCCCAGTACCCTGCTCAAAGTACTCCGGTATTATTGATAGACAAGCTTTATCTTCCATTCTTTCGTCTTTACCACGGGCAGTGGGTAATAGACAAGCTTTAATCAATATTTTCGTCTTTACCACGGCAGTTGGAAGTAGACAAGCTTTATCTTCCGCATTTTCATCATTTACCACGGGCTGTTGGTAATTGATAAGCTTTACTTTCCACCTCAAGCTTTACTTTTGTCTCAAGCTTTATGTTCAGTCTCAAGCTTTATCTTCCGTCTGAGCTTTATCTTCAGTCCAAGCTTTATCTTCCGCATTGTCATCGTTTACCACGGGCTGTTGGTAATTGATAAGCTTTACTTTCCATCTCAAGCTTTATTTGCTGTCTGAGCTTTATCTTCCAAGCTTTACCGTCTGTTCAAGCTTTATATTCCGACAAGCTTCATCATCTGTATTTTCGTCTTTACCGCGTCAGTTGGTAATAGACAAGCTTTATCTTCTATATCTCCGTCTTTACCACGAGCTGTTGGTAATAGACAAGCTTTACTTCCCGTCTCAAGCTTTATTTTCCGTCTTAAGCTTTATTGCCCGTTCCAAGCTTTATCTTTTGTATTTTCGTCTTTACCGCGTCAGTTGGTAATAGACAAGCTTTATCTTCTATATCTCCGTCTTTACCACGAGCTGTTGGTAATAGACAAGCTTTACTTCCCGTCTCAAGCTTTATTTTCCGTCTTAAGCTTTATTGCCCGTTTCAAGCTTTATCTTCTGTATTTTCGTCTTTACCACAGCAGTTGGTAAAATTCAAACTTTATCTTCCGTATATTCGTCTTTATCACGGCAGTTGGTAATAGGCAGGCTTTATCTCCCCAGTGATACCTATCAGTTTGTTCCCCAGTCAGTTTATTTCCGTCGTCTTTGCATTCATACTAGCATCGCATGCATTCATATTATTGTATTCATCGCATTCTCGGCTTTTTGATTGGTCAAAATTCGGTGTACTTAGTATTTAAGTCTCTTCGACCCATCGATTTAAAAGTTTTCTTTCAAATCTTCGTGACGAAGAAACTTAAATAGGGGCATCTGTCATACCCCAAATTTTGACCACTTTTGCTCTGTTTTTACCTATTTTTGTCCGTATTTTAAAACGGCTCAATTTCTCTTCTTTTCGCTTTAACGAGTTAAAACCTTTCTCAGTCGTTGTTTAATCATTCAAAGTCTGTGATCTTGCAAGTAAAATTTTGTCCAGTTGAAATTGCTTTATTTGTCTTTTCAGGCATTTTAAATTTTTACGCGTGCTTTTAAAATATTTAAAGTCTTTTATTCATTTCTTTTTATAAATAAATCTTTTTAGGTAATTTCCTTTTTGTCCGCATGATTAAACCGTTTAAAAAGTTTTGTTCGTGTTTTAAAACACCGCAAGTTTTAGTCGTCTCAGTCGAGATTTCGACAACTTTAAATTTTATTACTTTTTTTTTTTATTATTACTTTTATCTTATTTTACAACTCTATTTTATTTTATTTCATTTTTACCATTTATTCTTTTTGCTTTTAATGTCATTTTTATTTTGTTTTTATCAACAATTTGTTTTGTCTTAAGTCCACTTGTTACATTGGTAGTGGTCCAAAGAGCATCCCAAGCATTTTCTTTCTCTCCAAGTTTCATTAAGGGTAGTTTAGTATTTAGTCCATTCATCCTTTTTAACCTAGTTAGTCACTATATATAGTATCATTCCAATCATTGGCAGGAGGCTGCACAAACTTTTACACAAACACAATTTCTATGCGGCAGTTTCCAAAATAGGATCAAAATTCCTCTTCTCAAAAATTTCTCAAGAACACCAAAAACAATTTCAATTGTCCAGATCGCTTTATCACAATATGTAATATCTTTTTTCAAACTCCTCCATCATACTTAAATCACAGTGTTGTTTTTCTATATTGATCACATACAAACTCAAATTCATCATCCTCAAGCCACAATCATCATTCATTCACGGTCCTTAATCCTCATCATCACAAACACAAACATACTGCTAGAAACCTCATCACAATATCATTTACACTAAACCTTTTATAGTGAACACCTTACCACCAATCCCAAACCGAATCAACAATCAACACCAACAACTCAAACAAATTTCCAGAATTACAATTTTGAATCCATCATTATTTTCTTATTCCTCATAAACGCAAAATTGCTTCGAATCGGACATAAAGCAATCACAAGGTTTCATATACAAACTGAAGCTCTTCCCAAGCGTCTAGTCAGCACAGAACGGAACCGAACTCGGACGACTACGGACACCATCGGAAAGCTCAAAGAAGGAGCAAAACAGACCCAGACCGGTGGTATAAGTACAAGCTGTGACGGGATCGAGAAGAAGTCGAGCCAAATTGTGAAGAGATCGGAGAGAATAACTGAACTGAATCATCAAAGGTAATAAGAGGTAATTTCTTCTCTTCTCTGCTTCCTAGATCTAGTGTCCTCATTTGTTTGTTTTCAAAAACTATTTTAGAAAATGAGAAGAGGAGCAAATAAGTTTGTATGTGCTTGCCTTTTGAATTGGGTGTTAAGTGGGAAGAATTTTGATTCCTGTGGGAGTTTATTTATTTTTTTTTTTGAAAAGAAAACATGAAGGAAGAGCGGTGCAGCTATGTTCTTAAGAAGAAGAAGATTCACTAAACCGGTTTTATATCACTCTTGCTGGACCGGTTCGGTTGAACCGACCCGTTCCTGAACCGGTCCAGCTGCTTTGATCCAGTCTAGCTGACCCAGCCCACCGTTTCTTTTTGCTGAGGCCCATCTTTCTTCTTTCATGTTGCTACTGCTTGCTGTTTGTACCATCTATTCATGGCTGTCTGCACCCCCCTGGTTTCCTTGAAATTTCTCTTCGTATGTATTAGTTTTGATAACTTTCATCCTTTTTGTTCAATTTAATTTTTTCACATCATATTTGTTTTACCACATAGTTTACTCATCGATTCAATTTTTATCACATGCATTTTGATTCAAGTTACACTTCATATACATTTTTTTTTCCTAATCCATTCAATGACTACATTTTCATCTCATGCATTTTTAAATTCGTTTTGTGACTTTGTCCCAAGCATTTTAAACACATTAATCTCCATGACTTTTTATTTTGCTTTAATATTTTAAAATATTATTTCATGCATTTTAAATATTTTTTACTCCATAATATCTCGTGTTGATTTTGCTTTAATATTTCAATTTCTACTTCATGCATTGCTTTAAAATTTTTAACATCATGCATTATTGTTAATTTATATGTTGGCTTTAAAATAATTTTATACATCTTTTGGTTGTTGTTTCGTTTTTGGTTCTCGATACCAAACATTCTTACAACCTAGCTTTACAATTCAATTCTAGTCCCATGCATTTTTAAACTTTTCACTCCATGATATCTCTTGTCAATTTTGCTTTAATCTTGCATTTTTATTTAGATGCATTGTTTTAAAATTTTGATATCATGCATTCTAAGTCTCATATTATCTTGTTATATTTTTGTTTGCTTTAATTCTAGTATAGTCTCAGGCATTTATTTTACTCATGCAATTCATTTTCAATATCAATGTTAGTGTGTATAATAGGCTTATGTAATGTCATTCATGCTTTATTTTCTTGCTTTAGAAATGCCCCTAGGATGGTATGTAATAGCTTAGTAATTGCACACACCGACACTTGCACCGACACCATATCACTTTATTTATTGCTTCACTCTCGCTTTATTTTTCGCATCGTTACGTTAGCTTTCCGTTAGTTTAGTAAAACTTTTTTTATCTCAAAAAATCAAATGAGCAAAAGTCAAATTATTTTTCTTAATAAACCTTGGACCCAAATCCAAGTTGTTTTTCTTTTATTTTCTTAATCAAACTTCTAATGAATCTTAATTAAACTTAGACTAAATTTCTTAAATAAAATGAAACAACATCACTTCTATTTTATTCTTCTATACCTTGAGGTCTCGCAACCCTTCTAAAAACCATTTTCAAAATCAAATTAAAATCAACCCAACCCACAAAAATATTTTTTATAAGAGCGAACTACGACGGTTTTGATCCCTTTAAAGGGTACGTAGGCAGAGGCTTTAATCCTTTCAAATCAATCAAATAAAAATAACCAAAACTCCTACTTCTTCTCCCTCCATTCTTTCACTCATACCTTAATCAATAATTTTTCAAATAAAATAAAGTTAGAAAGAGGTTCTCACGGAGTACCGTGAACGACGCGGGTGCCTAACACCTTCCCGAATCGTAACCAACCCCCGGATCCAAAAAGGGTTTTTCAATCTCTTTTTCCCTTCCCAAGAATAAAATCGAGCAAGTCCGGTAGATTGAAGGTTCAAGTCCAATTAATGGCTTGACACCCGAAAATCTTGGTCTACACCAATGAACAAGTAACTTGACTAAAATATTGTTGAAATAGAGTTTTTTATCCTGGAAGACGAAAGGTCACAAGGTGTGACCTTTCGTCTTCCAGGATGATAACTCGATTTGAACATTATTTTAGTCAGGTTACTTGAATATATAACCAATGAAGAAGTAACGTGACTAAAATATAGTTTAAATAGAGTTTTTTTATCCTAGAAGACGAAAGGTCACAAGGTGTGACCTTTCGTCTTCCAGGATGATAACTCCATATGAACATTATTTTAATCAGGTTACTTGAATATATAACCAATGAACAAGTAACTTGATTAGAATAATGTTTAAATAGAGTTTTGATCCTGGAAGACGAAAGGTCACAAGGTGTGACCTTTCGTCTTCTAGGATGATAACTTGATTTGAACATTATTTTAGTCAGGTTACTTGAATATATAACCAATGAACAAGTAACTTGACTAAAATATTGTTTAAATAGAGTTTTGATCCTGGAAGACGAAAGGTCACAAGGTGTGACCTTTCGTCTTCCAGGATGAAAACTCGATTTGAACATTATTTTAGTCTGGTTACTTGAATATATAACCCATGAACAAGTAACGTGACTAAAATATTATTTAAATAGAGTTTTTTTATCCTGGAAGACGAAAGGTCACAAGGTGTGACCTTTCGTCTTCCAGGATGATAACTCGATTTGAACATTATTTTAGTCAGGTTACTTGAATATATAACCAATGAACAAGTAACGTGACTAAAATATGGTTTAAATAGAGTTTTTATCCTGGAAGACGAAAGGTCACAAGGTGTGACCTTTCGTCTTCCAGGATGATAACTCGATTTGAACAATATTTTAGTCAGGTTACTTGAATATATAACCAATGAACAAGTAACTTGACTAAAATATTGTTTAAATAGAGTTTTTATCCTGGAAGACGAAAGGTCACAAGGTGTGACCTTTCGTCTTCCAGGATGATAACTCAATTTAAACATTATTTTAGTCAGGTTACTTGAATATATAACCAATGAACAAGTAACGTGACTAAAATATGGTTTAAATAGAGTTTTTATCCTGGAAGACGAAAGGTCACAAGGTGTGACCTTTCGTCTTCCAGGATGATAACTCGATTTGAACAATATTTTAGTCAGGTTACTTGAATATATAACCAATGAACAAGTAACTTGACTAAAATATTGTTTAAATAGAGTTTTCATCCTGGAAGACGAAAGGTCACAAGGTGTGACCTTTCGTCTTCCAGGATGATAACTCAATTTAAACATTATTTTAGTCAGGTTACTTGAATATATAACCAATGAACAAGTAACTTGACTAAAATGTTGTTTAAATAGAGTTTTGATCCTGGAAGACGAAAGGTCACAAGGTGTGACCTTTCGTCTTCCAGGATGATAACTCGATTTGAACATTATTTTAGTCAGGTTACTTGAATATATAACCAATGAACAAGTAACTTGACTAAAATATTGTTTAAATAGAGTTTTGATCCTGGAAGACGAAAGGTCACGAGGTGTGACCTTTCGTCTTCCAGGATGATAACTCGATTTGAACATTATTTTAGTCAGGTTACTTGAATATATAACCAATGAACAAGTAACTTGACTAAAATATTGTTGAAATAGAGTTTTTTATCCTGGAAGACGAAAGGTCACAAGGTGTGACCTTTCGTCTTCCAGGATGATAACTCGATTTGAACATTATTTTAGTCAGGTTACTTGAATATATAACCAATGAAGAAGTAACGTGACTAAAATATAGTTTAAATAGAGTTTTTTTTATCCTAGAAGACGAAAGGTCACAAGGTGTGACCTTTCGTCTTCCAGGATGATAACTCCATATGAACATTATTTTAATCAGGTTACTTGAATATATAACCAATGAACAAGTAACTTGATTAGAATAATGTTTAAATAGAGTTTTGATCCTGGAAGACGAAAGGTCACAAGGTGTGACCTTTCGTCTTCTAGGATGATAACTTGATTTGAACATTATTTTAGTCAGGTTACTTGAATATATAACCAATGAACAAGTAACTTGACTAAAATATTGTTTAAATAGAGTTTTGATCCTGGAAGACGAAAGGTCACAAGGTGTGACCTTTCGTCTTCCAGGATGAAAACTCGATTTGAACATTATTTTAGTCTGGTTACTTGAATATATAACCCATGAACAAGTAACGTGACTAAAATATTATTTAAATAGAGTTTTTTTATCCTGGAAGACGAAAGGTCACAAGGTGTGACCTTTCGTCTTCCAGGATGATAACTCGATTTGAACATTATTTTAGTCAGGTTACTTGAATATATAACCAATGAACAAGTAACGTGACTAAAATATGGTTTAAATAGAGTTTTTATCCTGGAAGACGAAAGGTCACAAGGTGTGACCTTTCGTCTTCCAGGATGATAACTCGATTTGAACAATATTTTAGTCAGGTTACTTGAATATATAACCAATGAACAAGTAACTTGACTAAAATATTGTTTAAATAGAGTTTTTATCCTGGAAGACGAAAGGTCACAAGGTGTGACCTTTCGTCTTCCAGGATGATAACTCAATTTAAACATTATTTTAGTCAGGTTACTTGAATATATAACAAATGAACAAGTAACGTGACTAAAATATGGTTTAAATAGAGTTTTTATCCTGGAAGACGAAAGGTCACAAGGTGTGACCTTTCGTCTTCCAGGATGATAACTCGATTTGAACAATATTTTAGTCAGGTTACTTGAATATATAACCAATGAACAAGTAACTTGACTAAAATATTGTTTAAATAGAGTTTTCATCCTGGAAGACGAAAGGTCACAAGGTGTGACCTTTCGTCTTCCAGGATGATAACTCAATTTAAACATTATTTTAGTCAGGTTACTTGAATATATAACCAATGAACAAGTAACTTGACTAAAATGTTGTTTAAATAGAGTTTTGATCCTGGAAGACGAAAGGTCACAAGGTGTGACCTTTCGTCTTCCAGGATGATAACTCGATTTGAACATTATTTTAGTCAGGTTACTTGAATATATAACCAATGAACAAGTAACTTGACTAAAATATTGTTTAAATAGAGTTTTGATCCTGGAAGACGAAAGGTCACGAGGTGTGACCTTTCGTCTTCCAGGATGATAACTCGATTTGAACATTATTTTAGTCAGGTTACTTGAATATATAACCAATGAACAAGTAACTTGACTAAAATATTGTTTAAATAGAGTTTTTTATCCTGGAAGACGAAAGGTCACAAGGTGTGACCTTTCGTCTTCCAGGATGATAACTCGATTTGAACATTATTTTAGTCAGGTTACTTGAATATATAACCAATGAACAAGTAACGTGACTAAAATATGGTTTAAATAGAGTTTTTATCCTGGAAGACGAAAGGTCACAAGGTGTGACCTTTCGTCTTCCAGGATGATAACTCGATTTGAACTATATTTTAGTCAGGTTACTTGAATATATAACCAATGAACAAGTAACTTGACTAAAATATTGTTTAAATAGAGTTTTGATCCTGGAAGACGAAAGGTCACAAGGTGTGACCTTTCGTCTTCCAGGATGATAACTCAATTTAAACATGATTTTAGTCAGGTTACTTGAATATATAACCAATGAACAAGTAACTTGACTAAAATGTTGTTTAAATAGAGTTTTGATCCTGGAAGACGAAAGGTCACAAGGTGTGACCTTTCGTCTTCCAGGATGATAACTCGATTTGAACATTATTTTAGTCAGGTTACTTGAATATATAACCAATGAACAAGTAAGTTGACTAAAATATTGTTTAAATATAGTTTTTATCCTAGAAGACGAAAGGTCACAAGGTGTGACCTTTCGTCTTCCAGGGTGATAACTCGATTTGAACATTAGTTCAGTCAGGTTACTTGAATATATAACCAATGAACAAGTAACGTGACTAAAATATAGTTTAAATAGAGTTTTTTTATCCTAGAAGACGAAAGGTCACAAGGTGTGACCTTTCGTCTTCCAGGATGATAACTCAATATGAACATTATTTTAATCAGGTTACTTGAATATATAACCAATGAACAAGTAAGTTGACTAAAATATTGTTTAAATATAGTTTTTATCCTGGAAGACGAAAGGTCACAAGGTGTGACCTTTCGTCTTCCAGGATGATAACTCAATTTAAACATTATTTTAGTCAGGTTACTTGAATATATAACCAATGAACAAGTAACTTGACTAAAATGTTGTTTAAATAGAGTTTTGATCCTGGAAGACGAAAGGTCACAAGGTGTGACCTTTCGTCTTCCAGGATGATAACTCGATTTGAACATTATTTTAGTCAGGTTACTTGAATATATAACCAATGAACAAGTAAGTTGACTAAAATATTGTTTAAATATAGTTTTTATAATAGAAGACGAAAGGTCACAAGGTGTGACCTTTCGTCTTCCAGGGTGATAACTCGATTTGAACATTAGTTCAGTCAGGTTACTTGAATATATAACCAATGAACAAGTAACGTGACTAAAATATAGTTTAAATAGAGTTTTTTTATCCTAGAAGACGAAAGGTCACAAGGTGTGACCTTTCGTCTTCCAGGATGATAACTCAATATGAACATTATTTTAATCAGGTTACTTGAATATATAACCAATGAACAAGTAACTTGATTAGAATAATGTTTAAATAGAGTTTTGATCCTGGAAGACGAAAGGTCACAAGGTGTGACCTTTCGTCTTCCAGGATGATAACTCGATTTGAACATTATTTTAGTCAGGTTACTTGAATATATAACCAATGAACAAGTAACTTGACTAAAATATTGTTTAAATAGAGTTTTTATCCTGGAAGACGAAAGGACACAAGGTGTGACCTTTCGTCTTCCAGGATGATAACTCAATTAAACATTATTTTAGTCAGGTTACTTGAATATATAACCTATGAACAAGTAACTTGACTAAAATGTTGTTTAAATAGAGTTTTGATCCTGGAAGACGAAAGGTCACAAGGTGTGACCTTTCGTCTACCAGGATGATAACTCGATTTGAACATTATTTTAGTCAGGTTACTTGAATATATAACCAATGAACAAGTAACTTGACTAAAATATTGTTTAAATAGAGTTTTGATCCTGGAAGACGAAAGGTCACAAGGTGTGACCTTTCGTCTTCCAGGGTGATAACTCGATTTGAACATTATTTCAGTCAGGTTACTTGAATATATAACCAATGAACAAGTAACGTGACTAAAATATAGTTTAAATAGAGTTTTTTTATCCTAGAAGACGAAAGGTCACAAGGTGTGACCTTTCGTCTTCCAGGATGATAACTCCATATGAACATTATTTTAATCAGGTTACTTGAATATATAACCAATGAACAAGTAACTTGATTAGAATAATGTTTAAATAGAGTTTTGATCCTGGAAGACGAAAGGTCACAAGGTGTGACCTTTCGTCTTCCAGGATGATAACTCGATTTGAACATTATTTTAGTCAGGTTACTTGAATATATAACCAATGAACAAGTAACTTGACTAAAATATTGTTTAAATAGAGTTTTGATCCTGGAAGACGAAAGGTCACAAGGTGTGACCTTTCGTCTTCCAGGATGATAACTCGATTTGAACATTACTTTAGTCTGGTTACTTGAATATATAACCAATGAACAAGTAACGTGACTAAAATATTGTTTAAATAGAGTTTTTTATCCTGGAAGACAAAAGGTCACAAGGTGTGACCTTTCGTCTTCCAGGATGATAACTCGATTTGAACATTATTTTAGTCAGGTTACTTGAATATATAACCAATGAACAAGTAACGTGACTAAAATATGGTTTAAATAGAGTTTTTATCCTGGAAGACGAAAGGTCACAAGGTGTGACCTTTCGTCTTTCTGGATGATAACTCGATTTAAACATTATTTTAGTCAGGTTACTTGAATATATAACCAATGAACAAGTAACTTGACTAAAATATTGTTTAAATAGAGTTTTTATCCTAGAAGACGAAAGGTCACAAGGTGTGACCTTTCGTCTTCCAGGATGATAACTTGATTTAAACATTATTTTTGTCAGCTTACTTGAATATATAACGAATGAACAAGTAACTTGACTAAAATATGGTTTAAATGGAGTTTTTATCCTGGAAGACGAAAGGTCACAAGGTGTGACCTTTCGTCTTCCTGGATGATAACTCGATTTGAACATTATTTTCGTCAGGTTACTTGAATATATAACCAATGAACAAGTAACTTGACTAAAATATTGTTTAAATATAGTTTTTATCCTGGAAGACGAAAGGTCACAAGATGTGACCTTTCGTCTTCCAGGATGATAACTCGATTTAAACATTATTTTAGTCAGGTTACTTGAATATATAACCAATGAACAAGTAACTTGACTAAAATATTGTTTAAATAGAGTTTTTATCCTGGAAGACGAAAGGTCACAAGGTGTAACCTTTCGTCTTCCACGATGATAACTCGATTTGAACATTATTTTAGTCAAGTTACTTGAATATATAACCAATGAACAAGTAACTTGACTAAAATGTTGTTTAAATAGAGTTTTGATCCTGGAAGACGAAAGGTCACAAGGTGTGACCTTTCGTCTTCCAGGATGATAACTCGATTTGAACATTATTTCAGTCAGGTTACTTGAATATATAACCAATGAACAAGTAACTTGACTAAAATATTGTTTAAATAGAGTTTTGATCCTGGAAGACGAAAGGTCACAAGGTGTGACCTTTCGTCTTCCAGGATGATAACTCGATTTGAACATTACTTTAGTCTGGTTACTTGAATATATAACCAATGAACAAGTAACGTGACTAAAATATTGTTTAAATAGAGTTTTTTATCCTGGAAGACGAAAGGTCACAAGGTGTGACCTTTCGTCTTCCAGGATGATAACTCGATTTGAACATTATTTTAGTCAGGTTACTTGAATATATAACCAATGAACAAGTAACGTGACTAAAATATGGTTTAAATAGAGTTTTTATCCTGGAAGACGAAAGGTCACAAGGTGTGACCTTTCGTCTTTCTGGATGATAACTCGATTTAAACATTATTTTAGTCAGGTTACTTGAATATATAACCAATGAACAAGTAACTTGACTAAAATATTGTTTAAATAGAGTTTTTATCCTAGAAGACGAAAGGTCACAAGGTGTGACCTTTCGTCTTCCAGGATGATAACTTGATTTAAACATTATTTTAGTCAGGTTACTTGAATATATAACCAATGAACAAGTAACTTGACTAAAATATGGTTTAAATGGAGTTTTTATCCTGGAAGACGAAAGGTCACAAGGTGTGACCTTTCGTCTTCCTGGATGATAACTCGATTTGAACATTATTTTCGTCAGGTTACTTGAATATATAACCAATGAACAAGTAACTTGACTAAAATATTGTTTAAATATAGTTTTTATCCTGGAAGACGAAAGGTCACAAGGTGTGACCTTTCGTCTTCCAGGATGATAACTCGATTTAAACATTATTTTAGTCAGGTTACTTGAATATATAACCAATGAACAAGTAACTTGACTAAAATATTGTTTAAATAGAGTTTTTATCCTGGAAGACGAAAAGTCACAAGGTGTAACCTTTCGTCTTCCACGATGATAACTCGATTTGAACATTATTTTAGTCAGGTTACTTGAATATATAACCAATGAACAAGTAACTTGACTAAAATGTTGTTTAAATAGAGTTTTGATCCTGGAAGACGAAAGGTCACAAGGTGTGACCTTTCGTCTTCCAGGATGATAACTCGATTTGAACATTATTTCAGTCAGGTTACTTGAATATATAACCAATGAACAAGTAACGTGACTAAAATATGGTTTAAATAGAGTTTTTACCCTGGAAGACGAAAGGTCACAAGGTGTGACCTTTCGTCTTCCAGGATGATAACTCGATTTGAACAATATTTTAGTCAGGTTACTTGAATATATAACCAATGAACATGTAACTTGACTAAAATATTGTTTAAATAGAGTTTTTATCCTGGAAGACGAAAGGTCACAAGGTGTGACCTTTCGTCTTCCAGGATGATAACTCAATTTAAACATTATTTTAGTCAGGTTACTTGAATATATAACCAATGAACAAGTAACTTGACTAAAATGTTGTTTAAATAGAGTTTTGATCCTGGAAGACGAAAGGTCACAAGGTGTGACCTCTCGTCTTCCAGGATGATAACTCGATTTGAACATTATTTTAGTCAGGTTACTTGAATATATAACCAATGAACAAGTAACTTGACTAAAATATTGTTTCAATAGAGTTTTTATCCTGGAAGACGAAAGGTCACAAGGTGTAACCTTTCGCCTTCCACGATGATAACTCGATTTGAACATTATTTTAGTCAAGTTACTTGAATATATAACCAATGAACAAGTAACTTGACTAAAATATTGTTTAAATAGAGTTTTTATCCTGGAAGACGAAAGGTCACAAGGTGTGACCTCTCGTCTTCCAGGATGATAACTCGATTTGAACATTATTTTAGTCAGGTTACTTGAATATATAACCAATGAACAAGTAACTTGACTAAAATATTGTTTAAATAGAGTTTTTATCCTGGAAGACGAAAGGTCACAAGGTGTGACCTCTCGCCTTCCAGGATGATAACTCGATTTGAACATTATTTTAGTCAAGTTACTTGAATATATAACCAATGAACAAGTAACTTGACTAAAATGTTGTTTAAATAGAGTTTTGATCCTGGAAGACGAAAGGTCACAAGGTGTGACCTTTCGTCTTCCAGGATGATAACTCGATTTGAACATTATTTCAGTCAGGTTACTTGAATATATAACCAATGAACAAGTAACTTGACTAAAATATTGTTTAAATAGAGTTTTGATCCTGGAAGACGAAAGGTCACAAGGTGTGACCTTTCGTCTTCCAGGATGATAACTCGATTTGAACATTACTTTAGTCTGGTTACTTGAATATATAACCAATGAACAAGTAACGTGACTAAAATATTGTTTAAATAGAGTTTTTTATCCTGGAAGACGAAAGGTCACAAGGTGTGACCTTTCGTCTTCCAGGATGATAACTCGATTTGAACATTATTTTAGTCAGGTTACTTGAATATATAACCAATGAACAAGTAACGTGACTAAAATATGGTTTAAATAGAGTTTTTATCCTGGAAGACGAAAGGTCACAAGGTGTGACCTTTCGTCTTTCTGGATGATAACTCGATTTAAACATTATTTTAGTCAGGTTACTTGAATATATAACCAATGAACAAGTAACTTGACTAAAATATTGTTTGAATAGAGTTTTTATCCTAGAAGACGAAAGGTCACAAGGTGTGACCTTTCGTCTTCCAGGATGATAACTTGATTTAAACATTATTTTAGTCAGGTTACTTGAATATATAACCAATGAACAAGTAACTTGACTAAAATATGGTTTAAATGGAGTTTTTATCCTGGAAGACGAAAGGCCACAAGGTGTGACCTTTCGTCTTCCTGGATGATAACTCGATTTGAACATTATTTTCGTCAGGTTACTTGAATATATAACCAATGAACAAGTAACTTGACTAAAATATTGTTTAAATATAGTTTTTATCCTGGAAGACGAAAGGTCACAAGGTGTGACCTTTCGTCTTCCAGGATGATAACTCGATTTAAACATTATTTTAGTCAGGTTACTTGAATATATAACCAATGAACAAGTAACTTGACTAAAATATTGTTTAAATAGAGTTTTTATCCAGGAAGACGAAAGGTCACAAGGTGTAACCTTTCGTCTTCCACGATGATAACTCGATTTGAACATTATTTTAGTCAGGTTACTTGAATATATAACCAATGAACAAGTAACTTGACTAAAATGTTGTTTAAATAGAGTTTTGATCCTGGAAGACGAAAGGTCACAAGGTGTGACCTTTCGTCTTCCAGGATGATAACTCGATTTGAACATTACTTTAGTCTGGTTACTTGAATATATAACCAATGAACAAGTAACGTGACTAAAATATTGTTTAAATAGAGTTTTTTATCCTGGAAGACGAAAGGTCACAAGGTGTGACCTTTCGTCTTCCAGGATGATAACTCGATTTGAACATTATTTTAGTCAGGTTACTTGAATATATAACCAATGAACAAGTAACATGACTAAAATATGGTTTAAATAGAGTTTTTATCCTGGAAGACGAAAGGTCACAAGGTGTGACCTTTCGTCTTTCTGGATGATAACTCGATTTAAACATTATTTTAGTCAGGTTACTTGAATATATAACCAATGAACAAGTAACTTGACTAAAATATTGTTTAAATAGAGTTTTTATCCTAGAAGACGAAAGGTCACAAGGTGTGACCTTTTGTCTTCCAGGATGATAACTTGATTTAAACATTATTTTAGTCAGGTTACTTGAATATATAACCAATGAACAAGTAACTTGACTAAAATATGGTTTAAATGGAGTTTTTATCCTGGAAGACGAAAGGCCACAAGGTGTGACCTTTCGTCTTCCTGGATGATAACTCGATTTGAACATTATTTTCGTCAGGTTACTTGAATATATAACCAATGAACAAGTAACTTGACTAAAATATTGTTTAAATATAGTTTTTATCCTGGAAGACGAAAGGTCACAAGGTGTGACCTTTCGTCTTCCAGGATGATAACTCGATTTAAACATTATTTTAGTCAGGTTACTTGAATATATAACCAATGAACAAGTAACTTGACTAAAATATTGTTTAAATAGAGTTTTTATCCAGGAAGACGAAAGGTCACAAGGTGTAACCTTTCGTCTTCCACGATGATAACTCGATTTGAACATTATTTTAGTCAGGTTACTTGAATATATAACCAATGAACAAGTAACTTGACTAAAATGTTGTTTAAATAGAGTTTTGATCCTGGAAGACGAAAGGTCACAAGGTGTGACCTTTCGTCTTCCAGGATGATAACTCGATTTGTACATTATTTCAGTCAGGTTACTTGAATATATAACCAATGAACAAGTAACGTGACTAAAATATGGTTTAAATAGAGTTTTTACCCTGGAAGACGAAAGGTCACAAGGTGTGACCTTTCGTCTTCCAGGATGATAACTCGATTTGAACAATATTTTAGTCAGGTTACTTGAATATATAACCAATGAACATGTAACTTGACTAAAATATTGTTTAAATAGAGTTTTTATCCTGGAAGACGAAAGGTCACAAGGTGTAACCTTTCGCCTTCCACGATGATAACTCGATTTGAACATTATTTTAGTCAAGTTACTTGAATATATAACCAATGAACAAGTAACTTGACTAAAATATTGTTTAAATAGAGTTTTTATCCTGGAAGACGAAAGGTCACAAGGTGTGACCTCTCGTCTTCCAGGATGATAACTCGATTTGAACATTATTTTAGTCAGGTTACTTGAATATATAACCAATGAACAAGTAACTTGACTAAAATATTGTTTAAATAGAGTTTTTATCCTGGAAGACGAAAGGTCACAAGGTGTGACCTCTCGCCTTCCAGGATGATAACTCGATTTGAACATTATTTTAGTCAAGTTACTTGAATATATAACCAATGAACAAGTAACTTGACTAAAATGTTGTTTAAATAGAGTTTTGATCCTGGAAGACGAAAGGTCACAAGGTGTGACCTTTCGTCTTCCAGGATGATAACTCGATTTGAACATTATTTCAGTCAGGTTACTTGAATATATAACCAATGAACAAGTAACTTGACTAAAATATTGTTTAAATAGAGTTTTGATCCTGGAAGACGAAAGGTCACAAGGTGTGACCTTTCGTCTTCCAGGATGATAACTCGATTTGAACATTACTTTAGTCTGGTTACTTGAATATATAACCAATGAACAAGTAACGTGACTAAAATATTGTTTAAATAGAGTTTTTTATCCTGGAAGACGAAAGGTCACAAGGTGTGACCTTTCGTCTTCCAGGATCATAACTCGATTTGAACATTATTTTAGTCAGGTTACTTGAATATATAACCAATGAACAAGTAACGTGACTAAAATATGGTTTAAATAGAGTTTTTATCCTGGAAGACGAAAGGTCACAAGGTGTGACCTTTCGTCTTTCTGGATGATAACTCGATTTAAACATTATTTTAGTCAGGTTACTTGAATATATAACCAATGAACAAGTAACTTGACTAAAATATTGTTTAAATAGAGTTTTTATCCTAGAAGACGAAAGGTCACAAGGTGTGACCTTTCGTCTTCCAGGATGATAACTTGATTTAAACATTATTTTAGTCAGGTTACTTGAATATATAACCAATGAACAAGTAACTTGACTAAAATATGGTTTAAATGGAGTTTTTATCCTGGAAGACGAAAGGCCACAAGGTGTGACCTTTCGTCTTCCTGGATGATAACTCGATTTGAACATTATTTTCGTCCGGTTACTTGAATATATAACCAATGAACAAGTAACTTGACTAAAATATTGTTTAAATATAGTTTTTATCCTGGAAGACGAAAGGTCACAAGGTGTGACCTTTCGTCTTCCAGGATGATAACTCGATTTAAACATTATTTTAGTCAGGTTACTTGAATATATAACCAATGAACAAGTAACTTGACTAAAATATTGTTTAAATAGAGTTTTTATCCAGGAAGACGAAAGGTCACAAGGTGTAACCTTTCGTCTTCCACGATGATAACTCGATTTGAACATTATTTTAGTCAGGTTACTTGAATATATAACCAATGAACAAGTAACTTGACTAAAATGTTGTTTAAATAGAGTTTTGATCCTGGAAGACGAAAGGTCACAAGGTGTGACCTTTCGTCTTCCAGGATGATAACTCGATTTGTACATTATTTCAGTCAGGTTACTTGAATATATAACCAATGAACAAGTAACGTGACTAAAATATGGTTTAAATAGAGTTTTTACCCTGGAAGACGAAAGGTCACAAGGTGTGACCTTTCGTCTTCCAGGATGATAACTCGATTTGAACAATATTTTAGTCAGGTTACTTGAATATATAACCAATGAACATGTAACTTGACTAAAATATTGTTTAAATAGAGTTTTTATCCTGGAAGACGAAAGGTCACAAGGTGTAACCTTTCGCCTTCCACGATGATAACTCGATTTGAACATTATTTTAGTCAAGTTACTTGAATATATAACCAATGAACAAGTAACTTGACTAAAATATTGTTTAAATAGAGTTTTTATCCTGGAAGACGAAAGGTCACAAGGTGTGACCTCTCGTCTTCCAGGATGATAACTCGATTTGAACATTATTTTAGTCAGGTTACTTGAATATATAACCAATGAACAAGTAACTTGACTAAAATATTGTTTAAATAGAGTTTTTATCCTGGAAGACGAAAGGTCACAAGGTGTGACCTCTCGCCTTCCAGGATGATAACTCGAGTTGAACATTATTTTAGTCAAGTTACTTGAATATATAACCAATGAACAAGTAACTTGACTAAAATGTTGTTTAAATAGAGTTTTGATCCTGGAAGACGAAAGGTCACAAGGTGTGACCTTTCGTCTTCCAGGATGATAACTCGATTTGAACATTATTTCAGTCAGGTTACTTGAATATATAACCAATGAACAAGTAACTTGACTAAAATATTGTTTAAATAGAGTTTTGATCCTGGAAGACGAAAGGTCACAAGGTGTGACCTTTCGTCTTCCAGGATGATAACTCGATTTGAACATTACTTTAGTCTGGTTACTTGAATATATAACCAATGAACAAGTAACGTGACTAAAATATTGTTTAAATAGAGTTTTTTATCCTGGAAGACGAAAGGTCACAAGGTGTGACCTTTCGTCTTCCAGGATGATAACTCGATTTGAACATTATTTTAGTCAGGTTACTTGAATATATAACCAATGAACAAGTAACGTGACTAAAATATGGTTTAAATAGAGTTTTTATCCTGGAAGACGAAAGGTCACAAGGTGTGACCTTTCGTCTTTCTGGATGATAACTCGATTTAAACATTATTTTAGTCAGGTTACTTGAATATATAACCAATGAACAAGTAACTTGACTAAAATATTGTTTAAATAGAGTTTTTATCCTAGAAGACGAAAGGTCACAAGGTGTGACCTTTCGTCTTCCAGGATGATAACTTGATTTAAACATTATTTTAGTCAGGTTACTTGAATATATAACCAATGAACAAGTAACTTGACTAAAATATGGTTTAAATGGAGTTTTTATCCTGGAAGACGAAAGGCCACAAGGTGTGACCTTTCGTCTTCCTGGATGATAACTCGATTTGAACATTATTTTCGTCAGGTTACTTGAATATATAACCAATGAACAAGTAACTTGACTAAAATATTGTTTAAATATAGTTTTTATCCTGGAAGACGAAAGGTCACAAGGTGTGACCTTTCGTCTTCCAGGATGATAACTCGATTTAAACATTATTTTAGTCAGGTTACTTGAATATATAACCAATGAACAAGTAACTTGACTAAAATATTGTTTAAATAGAGTTTTTATCCAGGAAGACGAAAGGTCACAAGGTGTAACCTTTCGTCTTCCACGATGAAAACTCGATTTGAACATTATTTTAGTCAGGTAACTTGAATATATAACCAATGAACAAGTAACTTGACTAAAATGTTGTTTAAATAGAGTTTTGATCCTGGAAGACGAAAGGTCACAAGGTGTGACCTTTCGTCTTCCAGGATGATAACTCGATTTGAACATTACTTTAGTCTGGTTACTTGAATATATAACCAATGAACAAGTAACGTGACTAAAATATTGTTTAAATAGAGTTTTTTATCCTGGAAGACGAAAGGTCACAAGGTGTGACCTTTCGTCTTCCAGGATGATAACTCGATTTGAACATTATTTTAGTCAGGTTACTTGAATATATAACCAATGAACAAGTAACGTGACTAAAATATGGTTTAAATAGAGTTTTTATCCTGGAAGACGAAAGGTCACAAGGTGTGACCTTTCGTCTTTCTGGATGATAACTCGATTTAAACATTATTTTAGTCAGGTTACTTGAATATATAACCAATGAACAAGTAACTTGACTAAAATATTGTTTAAATAGAGTTTTTATCCTAGAAGACGAAAGGTCACAAGGTGTGACCTTTCGTCTTCCAGGATGATAACTTGATTTAAACATTATTTTAGTCAGGTTACTTGAATATATAACCAATGAACAAGTAACTTGACTAAAATATGGTTTAAATGGAGTTTTTATCCTGGAAGACGAAAGGCCACAAGGTGTGACCTTTCGTCTTCCTGGATGATAACTCGATTTGAACATTATTTTCGTCAGGTTACTTGAATATATAACCAATGAACAAGTAACTTGACTAAAATATTGTTTAAATATAGTTTTTATCCTGGAAGACGAAAGGTCACAAGGTGTGACCTTTCGTCTTTCTGGATGATAACTCGATTTGAACATTATTTTAGTCAGGTTACTTGAATATATAACCAATGAACAAGTAACTTGACTAAAATGTTGTTTAAATAGAGTTTTGATCCTGGAAGACGAAAGGTCACAAGGTGTGACCTTTCGTCTTCCAGGATGATAACTCGATTTGAACATTATTTCAGTCAGGTTACTTGAATATATAACCAATGAACAAGTAACGTGACTAAAATATGGTTTAAATAGAGTTTTTATCCTGGAAGACGAAAGGTCACAAGGTGTGACCTTTCGTCTTCTAGGATGATAACTCGATTTGAACATTATTTCAGTCAGGTTACTTGAATATATAACCAATGAACAAGTAACTTGACTAAAATATGGTTTAAATAGAGTTTTTATCCTGGAAGACGAAAGGTCACAAGGTGTGACCTTTCGTCTTCCAGGATGATAACTCGATTTAAACAATATTTTAGTCAGGTTACTTGAATATATAACCAATGAACAAGTAACTTGA
Organism: Medicago sativa; assembly: GCF_051527215.1. Taxonomy (NCBI): domain Eukaryota; kingdom Viridiplantae; phylum Streptophyta; class Magnoliopsida; order Fabales; family Fabaceae; genus Medicago; species Medicago sativa. The sequence goes on from NC_140751.1 coordinate 40,179,839, forward strand.
CTAAAATATGGTTTAAATAGAGTTTTTATCCTGGAAGACGAAAGGTCACAAGGTGTGACCTTTCGTCTTTCTGGATGATAACTCGATTTAAACATTATTTTAGTCAGGTTACTTGAATATATAACCAATGAACAAGTAACTTGACTAAAATATTGTTTAAATAGAGTTTTTATCCTAGAAGACGAAAGGTCACAAGGTGTGACCTTTCGTCTTCGAGGATGATAACTTGATTTAAACATTATTTTAGTCAGGTTACTTGAATATATAACCAATGAACAAGTAACTTGACTAAAATATGGTTTAAATGGAGTTTTTATCCTGGAAGACGAAAGGTCACAAGGTGTGACCTTTCGTCTTCCTGGATGATAACTCGATTTGAACATTATTTTCGTCAGGTTACTTGAATATATAACCAATGAACAAGTAACTTGACTAAAATATTGTTTAAATATAGTTTTTATCCTGGAAGACGAAAGGTCACAAGGTGTGACCTTTCGTCTTCCAGGATGATAACTCGATTTAAACATTATTTTAGTCAGGTTACTTGAATATATAACCAATGAACAAGTAACTTGACTAAAATATTGTTTAAATAGAGTTTTTATCCAGGAAGACGAAAGGTCACAAGGTGTAACCTTTCGTCTTCCACGATGATAACTCGATTTGAACATTATTTTAGTCAGGTTACTTGAATATATAACCAATGAACAAGTAACTTGACTAAAATGTTGTTTAAATAGAGTTTTGATCCTGGAAGACGAAAGGTCAAAAGGTGTGACCTTTCGTCTTCCAGGATGATAACTCGATTTGAACATTATTTAAGTCAGGTTACTTGAATATATAACCAATGAACAAGTAACGTGACTAAAATATGGTTTAAATAGAGTTTTTATCCTGGAAGACGAAAGGTCACAAGGTGTGACCTTTCGTCTTCCAGGACGATAACTCGATTTAAACAATATTTTAGTCAGGTTACTTGAATATATAACCAATGAACAAGTAACTTGACTAAAATATTGTTTAAATAGAGTTTTTATCCTGGAAGACGAAAGGTCACAAGGTGTGACCTTTCGTCTTCCAGGATGATAACACGATTTGAACATTACTTTAGTCTGGTTACTTGAATATATAACCAATGAACAAGTAACGTGACTAAAATATTGTTTAAATAGAGTTTTTTATCCTGGAAGACGAAAGGTCACAAGGTGTGACCTTTCGTCTTCCAGGATGATAACTCGATTTGAACATTATTTTAGTCAGGTTACTTGAATATATAACCAATGAACAAGTAACGTGACTAAAATATGGTTTAAATAGAGTTTTTATCCTGGAAGACGAAAGGTCACAAGGTGTGACCTTTCGTCTTTCTGGATGATAACTCGATTTAAACATTATTTTAGTCAGGTTACTTGAATATATAACCAATGAACAAGTAACTTGACTAAAATATTGTTTAAATAGAGTTTTGATCCAGGAAGACGAAAGGTCACAAGGTGTGACCTTTCGTCTTCCAGGATGATAACTTGATTTAAACATTATTTTAGTCAGGTTACTTGAATATATAACCAATGAACAAGTAACTTGACTAAAATATGGTTTAAATGGAGTTTTTATCCTGGAAGACGAAAGGTCACAAGGTGTGACCTTTCGTCTTCCAGGATGATAACTCGATTTAAACAATATTTTAGTCAGGTTACTTGAATATATAACCAATGAACAAGTAACTTGACTAAAATATGGTTTAAATAGAGTTTTTATCCTGGAAGACGAAAGGTCACAAGGTGTGACCTTTCGTCTTTCTGGATGATAACTCGATTTAAACATTATTTTAGTCAGGTTACTTGAATATATAACCAATGAACAAGTAACTTGACTAAAATATTGTTTAAATAGAGTTTTTATCCTAGAAGACGAAAGGTCACAAGGTGTGACCTTTCGTCTTCCAGGATGATAACTTGATTTAAACATTATTTTAGTCAGGTTACTTGAATATATAACCAATGAACAAGTAACTTGACTAAAATATGGTTTAAATGGAGTTTTTATCCTGGAAGACGAAAGGTCACAAGGTGTGACCTTTCGTCTTCCTGGATGATAACTCGATTTGAACATTATTTTCGTCAGGTTACTTGAATATATAACCAATGAACAAGTAACTTGACTAAAATATTGTTTAAATATAGTTTTTATCCTGGAAGACGAAAGGTCACAAGGTGTGACCTTTCGTCTTCCAGGATGATAACTCGATTTAAACATTATTTTAGTCAGGTTACTTGAATATATAACCAATGAACAAGTAACTTGACTAAAATATTGTTTAAATAGAGTTTTTATCCAGGAAGACGAAAGGTCACAAGGTGTAACCTTTCGTCTTCCACGATGATAACTCGATTTGAACATTATTTTAGTCAGGTTACTTGAATATATAACCAATGAACAAGTAACTTGACTAAAATGTTGTTTAAATAGAGTTTTGATCCTGGAAGACGAAAGGTCACAAGGTGTGACCTTTCGTCTTCCAGGATGATAACTCGATTTGAACATTATTTCAGTCAGGTTACTTGAATATATAACCAATGAACAAGTAACGTGACTAAAATATGGTTTAAATAGAGTTTTTATCCTGGAAGACGAAAGGTCACAAGGTGTGACCTTTCGTCTTCCAGGATGATAACTCGATTTAAACAATATTTTAGTCAGGTTACTTGAATATATAACCAATGAACAAGTAACTTGACTAAAATATTGTTTAAATAGAGTTTTTATCCTGGAAGACGAAAGGTCACAAGGTGTGACCTTTCGTCTTCCAGGATGATAACTCGATTTGAACATTACATTAGTCTGGTTACTTGAATATATAACCAATGAACAAGTAACGTGACTAAAATATTGTTTAAATAGAGTTTTTTATCCTGGAAGACGAAAGGTCTCAAGGTGTGACCTTTCGTCTTCCAGGATGATAACTCGATTTGAACATTATTTTAGTCAGGTTACTTGAATATATAACCAATGAACAAGTAACGTGACTAAAATATGGTTTAAATAGAGTTTTTATCCTGGAAGACGAAAGGTCATAAGGTGTGACCTTTCGTCTTTCTGGATGATAACTCGATTTAAACATTATTTTAGTCAGGTTACTTGAATATATAACCAATGAACAAGTAACTTGACTAAAATATTGTTTAAATAGAGTTTTGATCCAGGAAGACGAAAGGTCACAAGGTGTGACCTTTCGTCTTCCAGGATGATAACTTGATTTAAACATTATTTTAGTCAGGTTACTTGAATATATAACCAATGAACAAGTAACTTGACTAAAATATGGTTTAAATGGAGTTTTTATCCTGGAAGACGAAAGGTCACAAGGTGTGACCTTTCGTCTTCCAGGATGATAACTCGATTTGAACATTATTTTAGTCAGGTTACTTGAATATATAACCAATGGACAAGTAACTTGACAAAAATATTGTTTAAATAGAGTTTTGATCCAGGAAGACGAAAGGTCACAAGGTGTGACCTTTCGTCTTCCAGGATGATAACTCCATTTGAACATTATTTTTGTCAGGTTACTTGAATATGTAACCAATGAACAAGTAACTTGACGAAAATATTGTTTAAATAGAGTTTTGATCCTGGAAGACGAAAGGTCACAAGGTGTGACCTTTCGTCTTCCAGGATAATAAGTCCATTTGAACATTATTTTAGTCAGGTTACTTGAATATATAACCAATGAACAAGTAACTTGACTAAAATGTTGTTTAAATAGAGTTTTGATCCAGGAAGACGAAAGGTCACAAGGTGTGACCTTTCGTCTTCCAGGATGATAACTCGATTTGAACATTATTTCAGTCAGGTTACTTGAATATATAACCAATGAACAAGTAACGTGACTAAAATATGGTTTAAATAGAGTTTTTATCCTGGAAGACGAAAGGTCACAAGGTGTGACCTTTCGTCTTCCAGGATGATAACTCGATTTGAACAATATTTTAGTCAGGTTACTTGAATATATAACCAATGAACAAGTAACTTGACTAAAATATTGTTTAAATAGAGTTTTTATCCTGGAAGACGAAAGGTCACAAGGTGTGACCTTTCGTCTTCCAGGATGATAACTCAATTTAAACATTATTTTAGTCAGGTTACTTGAATATATAACCAATGAACAAGTAACTTGACTAAAATGTTGTTTAAATAGAGTTTTGATCCTGGAAGACGAAAGGTCACAAGGTGTGACCTCTCGTCTTCCAGGATGATAACTCGATTTGAACATTATTTTAGTCAGGTTACTTGAATATATAACCAATGAACAAGTAACTTGACTAAAATATTGTTTAAATAGAGTTTTTATCCTGGAAGACGAAAGGTCACAAGGTGTAACCTTTCGTCTTCCACGATGATAACTCGATTTGAACATTATTTTAGTCAAGTTACTTGAATATATAACCAATGAACAAGTAACTTGACTAAAATGTTGTTTAAATAGAGTTTTGATCCTGGAAGACGAAAGGTCACAAGGTGTGACCTCTCGTCTTCCAGGATGATAACTCGATTTGAACATTATTTTAGTCAGGTTACTTGAATATATAACCAATGAACAAGTAACTTGACTAAAATATTGTTTAAATAGAGTTTTTATCCGGGAAGACGAAAGGTCACAAGGTGTAACCTTTCGTCTTCCACGATGATAACTCGATTTGAACATTATTTTAGTCAGGTTACTTGAATATATAACCAATGAACAAGTAACTTGACTAAAATGTTGTTTAAATAGAGTTTTGATCCTGGAAGACGAAAGGTCACAAGGTGTGACCTTTCGTCTTCCAGGATGATAACTCGATTTGAACATTATTTCAGTCAGGTTACTTGAATATATAACCAATGAACAAGTAACGTGACTAAAATATGGTTTAAATAGAGTTTTTATCCTGGAAGACGAAAGGTCACAAGGTGTGACCTTTCGTCTTCCAGGATGATAACTCGATTTAAACAATATTTTAGTCAGGTTACTTGAATATGTAACCAATGAACAAGTAACTTGACTAAAATATTGTTTAAATAGAGTTTTTATCCTGGAAGACGAAAGGTCACAAGGTGTGACCTTTCGTCTTCCAGGATGATAACTCGATTTGAACATTAATTTAGTCTGGTTACTTGAATATATAACCAATGAACAAGTAACGTGACTAAAATATTGTTTAAATAGAGTTTTTTATCCTGGAAGACGAAAGGTCACAAGGTGTGACCTTTCGTCTTCCAGGATGATAACTCGATTTGAACATTATTTTAGTCAGGTTACTTGAATATATAACCAATGAACAAGTAACGTGACTAAAATATGGTTTAAATAGAGTTTTTATCCTGGAAGACGAAAGGTCACAAGGTGTGACCTTTCGTCTTTCTGGATGATAACTCGATTTAAACATTATTTTAGTCAGGTTACTTGAATATATAACCAATGAACAAGTAACTTGACTAAAATATTGTTTAAATAGAGTTTTGATCCAGGAAGACGAAAGGTCACAAGGTGTGACCTTTCGTCTTCCAGGATGATAACTTGATTTAAACATTATTTTAGTCAGGTTACTTGAATATATAACCAATGAACAAGTAACTTGACTAAAATATTGTTTAAATAGAGTTTTTATCCAGGAAGACGAAAGGTCACAAGGTGTAACCTTTCGTCTTCCACGATGATAACTCGATTTGAACATTATTTTAGTCAGGTTACTTGAATATATAACCAATGAACAAGTAACTTGACTAAAATGTTGTTTAAATAGAGTTTTGATCCTGGAAGACGAAAGGTCACAAGGTGTGACCTTTCGTCTTCCAGGATGATAACTCGATTTGAACATTATTTCAGTCAGGTTACTTGAATATATAACCAATGAACAAGTAACGTGACTAAAATATGGTTTAAATAGAGTTTTTATCCTGGAAGACGAAAGGTCACAAGGTGTGACCTTTCGTCTTCCAGGATGATAACTCGATTTAAACAATATTTTAGTCAGGTTACTTGAATATGTAACCAATGAACAAGTAACTTGACTAAAATATTGTTTAAATAGAGTTTTTATCCTGGAAGACGAAAGGTCACAAGGTGTGACCTTTCGTCTTCCAGGATGATAACTCGATTTGAACATTACTTTAGTCTAGTTACTTGAATATATAACCAATGAACAAGTAACGTGACTAAAATATTGTTTAAATAGAGTTTTTTATCCTGGAAGACGAAAGGTCACAAGGTGTGACCTTTCGTCTTCCAGGATGATAACTCGATTTGAACATTATTTTAGTCAGGTTACTTGAATATATAACCAATGAACAAGTAACGTGACTAAAATATGGTTTAAATAGAGTTTTTATCCTGGAAGACGAAAGGTCACAAGGTGTGACCTTTCGTCTTTCTGGATGATAACTAGATTTAAACATTATTTTAGTCAGGTTACTTGAATATATAACCAATGAACAAGTAACTTGACTAAAATATTGTTTAAATAGAGTTTTGATCCAGGAAGACGAAAGGTCACAAGGTGTGACCTTTCGTCTTCCAGGATGATAACTTGATTTAAACATTATTTTAGTCAGGTTACTTGAATATATAACCAATGAACAAGTAACTTGACTAAAATATGGTTTAATGGAGTTTTTATCCTGGAAGACGAAAGGTCACAAGGTGTGACCTTTCGTCTTCCAGGATGATAACTCGATTTGAACATTATTTTAGTCAGGTTACTTGAATATATAACCAATGGACAAGTAACTTGACAAAAATATTGTTTAAATAGAGTTTTGATCCAGGAAGACGAAAGGTCACAAGGTGTGACCTTTCGTCTTCCAGGATGATAACTCCATTTGAACATTATTTTTGTCACGTTACTTGAATATATAACCAATGAACAAGTAACTTGACGAAAATATTGTTTAAATAGAGTTTTGATCCTGGAAGACGAAAGGTCACAAGGTGTGACCTTTCGTCTTCCAGGATAATAAGTCCATTTGAACATTATTTTAGTCAGGTTACTTGAATATATAACCAATGAACAAGTAACTTGACTAAAATGTTGTTTAAATAGAGTTTTGATCCAGGAAGACGAAAGGTCACAAGGTGTGACCTTTCGTCTTCCAGGATGATAACTCGATTTGAACATTATTTCAGTCAGACCTTTCGTCTTCCAGGATGATAACTCGATTTGAACAATATTTTAGTCAGGTTACTTGAATATATAACCAATGAACAAGTAACTTGACTAAAATATTGTTTAAATAGAGTTTTTATCCTGGAAGACGAAAGGTCACAAGGTGTGACCTTTCGTCTTCCAGGATGATAACTCAATTTAAACATTATTTTAGTCAGGTTACTTGAATATATAACCAATGAACAAGTAACTTGACTAAAATGTTGTTTAAATAGAGTTTTTATCCTGGAAGACGAAAGGTCACAAGGTGTGACCTTTCGTCTTCCAGGATGATAACTCGATTTAAACAATATTTTAGTCAGGTTACTTGAATATGTAACCAATGAACAAGTAACTTGACTAAAATATTGTTTAAATAGAGTTTTTATCCTGGAAGACGAAAGGTCACAAGGTGTGACCTTTCGTCTTCCAGGATGATAACTCGATTTGAACATTACTTTAGTCTGGTTACTTGAATATATAACCAATGAACAAGTAACGTGACTAAAATATTGTTTAAATAGAGTTTTTTATCCTGGAAGACGAAAGGTCACAAGGTGTGACCTTTCGTCTTCCAGGATGATAACTCGATTTGAACATTATTTTAGTCAGGTTACTTGAATATATAACCAATGAACAAGTAACGTGACTAAAATATGGTTTAAATAGAGTTTTTATCCTGGAAGACGAAAGGTCACAAGGTGTGACCTTTCGTCTTTCTGGATGATAACTCGATTTAAACATTATTTTAGTCAGGTTACTTGAATATATAACCAATGAACAAGTAACTTGACTAAAATATTGTTTAAATAGAGTTTTGATCCAGGAAGACGAAAGGTCACAAGGTGTGACCTTTCGTCTTCCAGGATGATAACTTGATTTAAACATTATTTTAGTCAGGTTACTTGAATATATAACCAATGAACAAGTAACTTGACTAAAATATTGTTTAAATAGAGTTTTTATCCAGGAAGACGAAAGGTCACAAGGTGTAACCTTTCGTCTTCCACGATGATAACTCGATTTGAACATTATTTTAGTCAGGTTACTTGAATATATAACCAATGAACAAGTAACTTGACTAAAATGTTGTTTAAATAGAGTTTTGATCCTGGAAGACGAAAGGTCACAAGGTGTGACCTTTCGTCTTCCAGGATGATAACTCGATTTGAACATTATTTCAGTCAGGTTACTTGAATATATAACCAATGAACAAGTAACGTGACTAAAATATGGTTTAAATAGAGTTTTTATCCTGGAAGACGAAAGGTCACAAGGTGTGACCTTTCGTCTTCCAGGATGATAACTCGATTTAAACAATATTTTAGTCAGGTTACTTGAATATGTAACCAATGAACAAGTAACTTGACTAAAATATTGTTTAAATAGAGTTTTTATCCTGGAAGACGAAAGGTCACAAGGTGTGACCTTTCGTCTTCCAGGATGATAACTCGATTTGAACATTACTTTAGTCTGGTTACTTGAATATATAACCAATGAACAAGTAACGTGACTAAAATATTGTTTAAATAGAGTTTTTTATCCTGGAAGACGAAAGGTCACAAGGTGTGACCTTTCGTCTTCCAGGATGATAACTCGATTTGAACATTATTTTAGTCAGGTTACTTGAATATATAACCAATGAACAAGTAACGTGACTAAAATATGGTTTAAATAGAGTTTTTATCCTGGAAGACGAAAGGTCACAAGGTGTGACCTTTCGTCTTTCTGGATGATAACTAGATTTAAACATTATTTTAGTCAGGTTACTTGAATATATAACCAATGAACAAGTAACTTGACTAAAATATTGTTTAAATAGAGTTTTGATCCAGGAAGACGAAAGGTCACAAGGTGTGACCTTTCGTCTTCCAGGATGATAACTTGATTTAAACATTATTTTAGTCAGGTTACTTGAATATATAACCAATGAACAAGTAACTTGACTAAAATATGGTTTAATGGAGTTTTTATCCTGGAAGACGAAAGGTCACAAGGTGTGACCTTTCGTCTTCCAGGATGATAACTCGATTTGAACATTATTTTAGTCAGGTTACTTGAATATATAACCAATGGACAAGTAACTTGACAAAAATATTGTTTAAATAGAGTTTTGATCCAGGAAGACGAAAGGTCACAAGGTGTGACCTTTCGTCTTCCAGGATGATAACTCCATTTGAACATTATTTTTGTCACGTTACTTGAATATATAACCAATGAACAAGTAACTTGACGAAAATATTGTTTAAATAGAGTTTTGATCCTGGAAGACGAAAGGTCACAAGGTGTGACCTTTCGTCTTCCAGGATAATAAGTCCATTTGAACATTATTTTAGTCAGGTTACTTGAATATATAACCAATGAATAAGTAACTTGACTAAAATGTTGTATAAATAGAGTTTTGATCCAGGAAGACGAAAGGTCACAAGGTGTGACCTTTCGTCTTCCAGGATGATAACTCGATTTGAACATTATTTCAGTCAGGTTACTTGAATATATAACCAATGAACAAGTAACGTGACTAAAATATGGTTTAAATAGAGTTTTTATCCTGGAAGACGAAAGGTCACAAGGTGTGACCTTTCGTCTTCCAGGATGATAACTCGATTTGAACAATATTTTAGTCAGGTTACTTGAATATATAACCAATGAACAAGTAACTTGACTAAAATATTGTTTAAATAGAGTTTTTATCCTGGAAGACGAAAGGTCACAAGGTGTGACCTTTCGTCTTCCAGGATGATAACTCAATTTAAACATTATTTTAGTCAGGTTACTTGAATATATAACCAATGAACAAGTAACTTGACTAAAATGTTGTTTAAATAGAGTTTTGATCCTGGAAGACGAAAGGTCACAAGGTGTGACCTCTCGTCTTCCAGGATGATAACTCGATTTGAACATTATTTTAGTCAGGTTACTTGAATATATAACCAATGAACAAGTAACTTGACTAAAATATTGTTTAAATAGAGTTTTTATCCTGGAAGACGAAAGGTCACAAGGTGTAACCTTTCGTCTTCCACGATGATAACTCGATTTGAACATTATTTTAGTCAAGTTACTTGAATATATAACCAATGAACAAGTAACTTGACTAAAATGTTGTTTAAATAGAGTTTTGATCCTGGAAGACGAAAGGTCACAAGGTGTGACCTTTCGTCTTCCAGGATGATAACTCGATTTGAACATTATTTCAGTCAGGTTACTTGAATATATAACCAATGAACAAGTAACTTGACTAAAATATTGTTTAAATAGAGTTTTGATCCAGGAAGACGAAAGGTCACAAGGTGTGACCTTTCGTCTTCCAGGATGATAACTCCATTTGAACATTATTTTTGTCAGGTTACTTGAATATATAACCAATGAACAAGTAACTTGACGAAAATATTGTTTAAATAGAGTTTTGATCCTGGAAGACGAAAGGTCACAAGGTGTGACCTTTCGTCTTCCAGGATAATAAGTCCATTTGAACATTATTTTAGTCAGGTTACTTGAATATATAACCAATGAACAAGTAACTTGACTAAAATGTTGTTTAAATAGAGTTTTGATCCAGGAAGACGAAAGGTCACAAGGTGTGACCTTTCGTCTTCCAGGATGATAACTCGATTTGAACATTATTTCAGTCAGGTTACTTGAATATATAACCAATGAACAAGTAACGTGACTAAAATATGGTTTAAATAGAGTTTTTATCCTGGAAGACGAAAGGTCACAAGGTGTGACCTTTCGTCTTCCAGGATGATAACTCGATTTGAACAATATTTTAGTCAGGTTACTTGAATATATAACCAATGAACAAGTAACTTGACTAAAATATTGTTTAAATAGAGTTTTTATCCTGGAAGACGAAAGGTCACAAGGTGTGACCTTTCGTCTTCCAGGATGATAACTCAATTTAAACATTATTTTAGTCAGGTTACTTGAATATATAACCAATGAACAAGTAACTTGACTAAAATGTTGTTTAAATAGAGTTTTGATCCTGGAAGACGAAAGGTCACAAGGTGTGACCTCTCGTCTTCCAGGATGATAACTCGATTTGAACATTATTTTAGTCAGGTTACTTGAATATATAACCAATGAACAAGTAACTTGACTAAAATCTTGTTTAAATAGAGTTTTATCCTGGAAGACGAAAGGTCACAAGGTGTAACCTTTCGTCTTCCACGATGATAACTCGATTTGAACATTATTTTAGTCAAGTTACTTGAATATATAACCAATGAACAAGTAACTTGACTAAAATGTTGTTTAAATAGAGTTTTGATCCTGGAAGACGAAAGGTCACAAGGTGTGACCTTTCGTCTTCCAGGATGATAACTCGATTTGAACATTATTTCAGTCAGGTTACTTGAATATATAACCAATGAACAAGTAACTTGACTAAAATATTGTTTAAATAGAGTTTTGATCCTGGAAGACGAAAGGTCACAAGGTGTGACCTTTCGTCTTCCAGGATGATAACTCGATTTGAACATTACTTTACTCTGGTTACTTGAATATATAACCAATGAACAAGTAACGTGACTAAAATATTGTTTAAATAGAGTTTTTTATCCTGGAAGACGAAAGGTCACAAGGTGTGACCTTTCGTCTTCCAGGATGATAACTCGATTTGAACATTATTTTAGTCAGGTTACTTGAATATATAACCAATGAACAAGTAACGTGACTAAAATATGGTTTAAATAGAGTTTTTATCCTGGAAGACGAAAGGTCACAAGGTGTGACCTTTCGTCTTTCTGGATGATAACTCGATTTAAACATTATTTTAGTCAGGTTACTTGAATATATAACCAATGAACAAGTAACTTGACTAAAATATTGTTTAAATAGAGTTTTTATCCTAGAAGACGAAAGGTCACAAGGTGTGACCTTTCGTCTTTCTGGATGATAACTCGATTTAAACATTATTTTAGTCAGGTTACTTGAATATATAACCAATGAACAAGTAACTTGACTAAAATATTGTTTAAATAGAGTTTTTATCCTAGAAGACGAAAGGTCACAAGGTGTGACCTTTCGTCTTCCAGGATGATAACTTGATTTAAACATTATTTTAGTCAGGTTACTTGAATATATAACCAATGAACAAGTAACTTGACTAAAATATGGTTTAAATGGAGTTTTTATCCTGGAAGACGAAAGGTCACAAGGTGTGACCTTTCGTCTTCCTGGATGATAACTCGATTTGAACATTATTTTCGTCAGGTTACTTGAATATATAACCAATGAACAAGTAACTTGACTAAAATATTGTTTAAATATAGTTTTTATCCTGGAAGACGAAAGGTCACAAGGTGTGACCTTTCGTCTTCCAGGATGATAACTCGATTTAAACATTATTTTAGTCAGGTTACTTGAATATATAACCAATGAACAAGTAACTTGACTAAAATATTGTTTAAATAGAGTTTTTATCTAGGAAGACGAAAGGTCACAAGGTGTAACCTTTCGTCTTCCACGATGATAACTCGATTTGAACATTATTTTAGTCAGGTTACTTGAATATATAACCAATGAACAAGTAACTTGACTAAAATGTTGTTTAAATAGAGTTTTGATCCTGGAAGACGAAAGGTCACAAGGTGTGACCTTTCGTCTTCCAGGATGATAACACGATTTGAACATTATTTCAGTCAGGTTACTTGAATATATAACCAATGAACAAGTAACGTGACTAAAATATGGTTTAAATAGAGTTTTTATCCTGAAAGACGAAAGGTCACAAGGTGTGACCTTTCGTCTTCCAGGATGATAACTCGATTTAAACAATATTTTAGTCAGGTTACTTGAATATATAACCAATGAACAAGTAACTTGACTAAAATATTGTTTAAATAGAGTTTTTATCCTGGAAGACGAAAGGTCACAAGGTGTGACCTTTCGTCTTCCTGGATGATAACTCGATTTGAACATTATTTTCGTCAGGTTACTTGAATATATAACCAATGAACAAGTAACTTGACTAAAATATTGTTTAAATAGAGTTTTTATCTAGGAAGACGAAAGGTCACAAGGTGTAACCTTTCGTCTTCCACGATGATAACTCGATTTGAACATTATTTTAGTCAGGTTACTTGAATATATAACCAATGAACAAGTAACTTGACTAAAATATTGTTTAAATAGAGTTTTGATCCTGGAAGACGAAAGGTCACAAGGTGTGACCTTTCGTCTTCCAGGATGATAACTCGATTTGAACATTACTTTACTCTGGTTACTTGAATATATAACCAATGAACAAGTAACGTGACTAAAATATTGTTTAAATAGAGTTTTTTATCCTGGAAGACGAAAGGTCACAAGGTGTGACCTTTCGTCTTCCAGGATGATAACTCGATTTGAACATTATTTTAGTCAGGTTACTTGAATATATAACCAATGAACAAGTAACGTGACTAAAATATGGTTTAAATAGAGTTTTTATCCTGGAAGACGAAAGGTCACAAGGTGTGACCTTTCGTCTTTCTGGATGATAACTCGATTTAAACATTATTTTAGTCAGGTTACTTGAATATATAACCAATGAACAAGTAACTTGACTAAAATATTGTTTAAATAGAGTTTTTATCCTAGAAGACGAAAGGTCACAAGGTGTGACCTTTCGTCTTTCTGGATGATAACTCGATTTAAACATTATTTTAGTCAGGTTACTTGAATATATAACCAATGAACAAGTAACTTGACTAAAATATTGTTTAAATAGAGTTTTTATCCTAGAAGACGAAAGGTCACAAGGTGTGACCTTTCGTCTTCCAGGATGATAACTTGATTTAAACATTATTTTAGTCAGGTTACTTGAATATATAACCAATGAACAAGTAACTTGACTAAAATATGGTTTAAATGGAGTTTTTATCCTGGAAGACGAAAGGTCACAAGGTGTGACCTTTCGTCTTCCTGGATGATAACTCGATTTGAACATTATTTTCGTCAGGTTACTTGAATATATAACCAATGAACAAGTAACTTGACTAAAATATTGTTTAAATATAGTTTTTATCCTGGAAGACGAAAGGTCACAAGGTGTGACCTTTCGTCTTCCAGGATGATAACTCGATTTAAACATTATTTTAGTCAGGTTACTTGAATATATAACCAATGAACAAGAAACTTGACTAAAATATTGTTTAAATAGAGTTTTTATCTAGGAAGACGAAAGGTCACAAGGTGTAACCTTTCGTCTTCCACGATGATAACTCGATTTGAACATTATTTTAGTCAGGTTACTTGAATATATAACCAATGAACAAGTAACTTGACTAAAATGTTGTTTAAATAGAGTTTTGATCCTGGAAGACGAAAGGTCACAAGGTGTGACCTTTCGTCTTCCAGGATGATAACACGATTTGAACATTATTTCAGTCAGGTTACTTGAATATATAACCAATGAACAAGTAACGTGACTAAAATATGGTTTAAATAGAGTTTTTATCCTGAAAGACGAAAGGTCACAAGGTGTGACCTTTCGTCTTCCAGGATGATAACTCGATTTAAACAATATTTTAGTCAGGTTACTTGAATATATAACCAATGAACAAGTAACTTGACTAAAATATTGTTTAAATAGAGTTTTTATCCTGGAAGACGAAAGGTCACAAGGTGTGACCTTTCGTCTTCCTGGATGATAACTCGATTTGAACATTATTTTCGTCAGGTTACTTGAATATATAACCAATGAACAAGTAACTTGACTAAAATGTTGTTTAAATAGAGTTTTGATCCAGGAAGACGAAAGGTCACAAGGTGTGACCTTTCGTCTTCCAGGATGATAACTCGATTTGAACATTATTTCAGTCAGGTTACTTGAATATATAACCAATGAACAAGTAACGTGACTAAAATATGGTTTAAATAGAGTTTTTATCCTGGAAGACGAAAGGTCACAAAGTGTGACCTTTCGTCTTCCAGGATGATAACTCGATTTGAACAATATTTTAGTCAGGTTACTTGAATATATAACCAATGAACAAGTAACTTGACTAAAATATTGTTTAAATAGAGTTTTTATCCTGGAAGACGAAAGGTCACAAGGTGTGACCTTTCGTCTTCCAGGATGATAACTTGATTTAAACATTATTTTAGTCAGGTTACTTGAATATATAACCAATGAACAAGTAACTTGACTAAAATATGGTTTAAATGGAGTTTTTATCCTGGAAGACGAAAGGTCACAAGGTGTGACCTTTCGTCTCCCTGGATGATAACTCGATTTGAACATTATTTTCGTCAGGTTACTTGAATATATAACCAATGAACAAGTAACTTGACTAAAATATTGTTTCAATATAGTTTTTATCCTGGAAGACGAAAGGTCACAAGGTGTGACCTTTCGTCTTCCAGGATGATAACTCGATTTAAACATTATTTTAGTCAGGTTACTTGAATATATAACCAATGAACAAGTAACTTGACTAAAATATTGTTTAAATAGAGTTTTTATCCAGGAAGACGAAAGGTCACAAGGTGTAACCTTTCGTCTTCCACGATGATAACTCGATTTGAACATTATTTTAGTCAGGTTACTTGAATATATAACCAATGAACAAGTAACTTGACTAAAATGTTGTTTAAATAGAGTTTTGATCCTGGAAGACGAAAGGTCACAAGGTGTGACCTTTCGTCTTCCAGGATGATAACTCGATTTGAACATTATTTCAGTCAGGTTACTTGAATATATAACCAATGAACAAGTAACGTGACTAAAATATGGTTTAAATAGAGTTTTTATCCTGGAAGACGAAAGGTCACAAGGTGTGACCTTTCATCTTCCAGGATGATAACTCGATTTAAACAATATTTTAGTCAGGTTACTTGAATATATAACCAATGAACAAGTAACTTGACTAAAATATTGTTTAAATAGAGTTTTTATCCTGGAAGACGAAAGGTCACAAGGTGTGACCTTTCGTCTTCCAGGATGATAACTCAATTTAAACATTATTTTAGTCAGGTTACTTGAATATATAACCAATGAACAAGTAACTTGACTAAAATGTTGTTTAAATAGAGTTTTGATCCTGGAAGACGAAAGGTCACAAGGTGTGACCTCTCGTCTTCCAGGATGATAACTCGATTTGAACATTATTTTAGTCAGGTTACTTGAATATATAACCAATGAACAAGTAACTTGACTAAAATATTGTTTAAATAGAGTTTTGATCCTGGAAGACGAAAGGTCACAAGGTGTGACCTTTCGTCTTCCAGGATGATAACTCGATTTGAACATTATTTCAGTCAGGTTACTTGAATATATAACCAATGAACAAGTAACTTGACTAAAATATTGTTTAAATAGAGTTTTGATCCTGGAAGACGAAAGGTCACAAGGTGTGACCTTTCGTCTTCCAGGATGATAACTCGATTTGAACATTATTTCAGTCAGGTTACTTGAATATATAACCAATGAACAAGTAACTTGACTAAAATATTGTTTAAATAGAGTTTTTATCCTGGAAGACGAAAGGTCACAAGGTGTGACCTTTCGTCTTCCAGGATGATAACGCAATTTAAACATTATTTTAGTCAGGTTACTGGAATATATAACCAATGAACAAGTAACTTGACTAAAATGTTGTTTAAATAGAGTTTTGATCCTGGAAGACGAAAGGTCACAAGGTGTGACCTTTCGTCTTCCAGGATGATAACTTGATTTGAACATTATTTTAGTCAGGTTACTTGAATATATAACCAATGAACAAGTAACTTGACTAAAATATTGTTTAAATAGAGTTTTGATCCTGGAAGACGAAAGGTCACAAGGTGTGACCTTTCGTCTTCCAGGATGATAACTCGATTTGAACATTATTTTAGTCAGGTTACTTGAATATATAACCAATGAACAAGTAACGTGACTAAAATATGGTTTAAATAGAGTTTTTATCCTGGAAGACGAAAGGTCACAAGGTGTGACCTTTCGTCTTCCAGGATGATAACTCGATTTGAACTATATTTTAGTCAGGTTACTTGAATATATAACCAATGAACAAGTAACTTGACTAAAATATTGTTTAAATAGAGTTTTTATCCTGGAAGACGAAAGGTCACAAGGTGTGACCTTTCGTCTTCCAGGATGATAACTCGATTTGAACATTATTTTAGTCAGGTTACTTGAATATATAACCAATGAACAAGTAAGTTGACTAAAATATTGTTTAAATAGAGTTTTTATCCTTGAAGACGAAAGGTCACAAGGTGTGACCTTTCGTCTTCCAGGGTGATAACTCGATTTGAACATTAGTTCGGTCAGGTTACTTGAATATATAACCAATGAACAAGTAACGTGACTAAAATATAGTTTAAATATAGTTTTTTTATCCTAGAAGACGATAGGT
The DNA here is from genome assembly GCF_051527215.1 of Medicago sativa. Taxonomy (NCBI): domain Eukaryota; kingdom Viridiplantae; phylum Streptophyta; class Magnoliopsida; order Fabales; family Fabaceae; genus Medicago; species Medicago sativa. The sequence continues at coordinate 40,197,366 of NC_140751.1, forward strand.
CACAAGGTGTGACCTTTCGTCTTCCAGGATGATAACTCAATATGAACATTATTTTAATCAGGTTACTTGAATATATAACCAATGAACAAGTAACTTGATTAGAATAATGTTTAAATAGAGTTTTGATCCTGGAAGACGAAAGGTCACAAGGTGTGACCTTTCGTCTTCCAGGATGATAACTCGATTTGAACATTATTTTAGTCAGGTTACTTGAATATATAACCAATGAACAAGTAACGTGACTAAAATATGGTTTAAATAGAGTTTTTATCCTGGAAGACGAAAGGTCACAAGGTGTGACCTTTCGTCTTTCTGGATGATAACTCGATTTAAACATTATTTTAGTCAGGTTACTTGAATATATAACCAATGAACAAGTAACTTGACTAAAATATTGTTTAAATAGAGTTTTTATCCTGGAAGACGAAAGGTCACAAGGTGTGACCTTTCGTCTTCCAGGATGATAACTCAATTTAAACATTATTTTAGTCAGGTTACTTGAATATATAACCAATGAACAGGTAACTTGACTAAAATGTTGTTTAAATAGAGTTTTGATCCTGGAAGACGAAAGGTCACAAGGTGTGACCTCTCGTCTTCCAGGATGATAACTCGATTTGAACATTATTTTAGTCAGGTTACTTGAATATATAACCAATGAACAAGTAACTTGACTAAAATATTGTTTAAATAGAGTTTTGATCCTGGAAGACGAAAGGTCACAAGGTGTGACCTTTCGTCTTCCAGGATGATAACTCGATTTGAACATTATTTTAGTCAGGTTACTTGAATATATAACCAATGAACAAGTAACTTGACTAAAATATTGTTTAAATAGAGTTTTTATCCTGGAAGACGAAAGGTCACAAGGTGTGACCTTTCGTCTTCCAGGATGATAACTCGATTTGAACATTATTTTAGTCAGGTTACTTGAATATATAACCAATGAACAAGTAAGTTGACTAAAATATTGTTTAAATAGAGTTTTTATCCTTGAAGACGAAAGGTCACAAGGTGTGACCTTTCGTCTTCCAGGGTGATAACTCGATTTGAACATTAGTTCAGTCAGGTTACTTGAATATATAACCAATGAACAAGTAACGTGACTAAAATATAGTTTAAATAGAGTTTTTTTATCCTAGAAGACGAAAGGTCACAAGGTGTGACCTTTCGTCTTCCAGGATGATAACTCAATATGAACATTATTTTAATCAGGTTACTTGAATATATAACCAATGAACAAGTAACTTGATTAGAATAATGTTTAAATAGAGTTTTGATCCTGGAAGACGAAAGGTCACAAGGTGTGACCTTTCGTCTTCCAGGATGATAACTCGATTTGAACATTATTTTAGTCAGGTTACTTGAATATATAACCAATGAACAAGTAACGTGACTAAAATATGGTTTAAATAGAGTTTTTATCCTGGAAGACGAAAGGTCACAAGGTGTGACCTTTCGTCTTTCTGGATGATAACTCGATTTAAACATTATTTTAGTCAGGTTACTTGAATATATAACCAATGAACAAGTAACTTGACTAAAATATTGTTTAAATAGAGTTTTTATCCTGGAAGACGAAAGGTCACAAGGTGTGACCATTCGTCTTCCAGGATGATAACTCAATTTAAACATTATTTTAGTCAGGTTACTTGAATATATAACCAATGAACAAGTAACTTGACTAAAATGTTGTTTAAATAGAGTTTTGATCCTGGAAGACGAAAGGTCACAAGGTGTGACCTCTCGTCTTCCAGGATGATAACTCGATTTGAACATTATTTTAGTCAGGTTACTTGAATATATAACCAATGAACAAGTAACTTGACTAAAATATTGTTTAAATAGAGTTTTGATCCTGGAAGACGAAAGGTCACAAGGTGTGACCTTTCGTCTTCCAGGATGATAACTCGATTTGAACATTATTTTAGTCAGGTTACTTGAATATATAACCAATGAACAAGTAACTTGACTAAAATATTGTTTAAATAGAGTTTTGATCCTGGAAGACGAAAGGTCACAAGGTGTGACCTTTCGTCTTCCAGGATGATAACTCGATTTGAACATTATTTCAGTCAGGTTACTTGAATATATAACCAATGAACAAGTAACTTGACTAAAATATTGTTTAAATAGAGTTTTTATCCTGGAAGACGAAAGGTCACAAGGTGTGACCTTTCGTCTTCCAGGATGATAACGCAATTTAAACATTATTTTAGTCAGGTTACTGGAATATATAACCAATGAACAAGTAACTTGACTAAAATGTTGTTTAAATAGAGTTTTGATCCTGGAAGACGAAAGGTCACAAGGTGTGACCTTTCGTCTTCCCGGATGATAACTTGATTTGAACATTATTTTAGTCAGGTTACTTGAATATATAACCAATGAACAAGTAACTTGACTAAAATATTGTTTAAATAGAGTTTTGATCCTGGAAGACGAAAGGTCACAAGGTGTGACCTTTCGTCTTACAGGATGATAACTCGATTTGAACATTATTTTAGTCAGGTTACTTGAATATATAACCAATGAACAAGTAACGTGACTAAAATATGGTTTAAATAGAGTTTTTATCCTGGAAGACGAAAGGTCACAAGGTGTGACCTTTCGTCTTCCAGGATGATAACTCGATTTGAACTATATTTTAGTCAGGTTACTTGAATATATAACCAATGAACAAGTAACTTGACTAAAATATTGTTTAAATAGAGTTTTTATCCTGGAAGACGAAAGGTCACAAGGTGTGACCTTTCGTCTTCCAGGATGATAACTCAATTTAAACATTATTTTAGTCAGGTTACTTGAATATATAACCAATGAACAAGTAACTTGACTAAAATGTTGTTTAAATAGAGTTTTGATCCTGGAAGACGAAAGGTCACAAGGTGTGACCTCTCGTCTTCCAGGATGATAACTCGATTTGAACATTATTTTAGTCAGGTTACTTGAATATATAACCAATGAACAAGTAACTTGACTAAAATGTTGTTTAAATAGAGTTTTGATCCTGGAAGACGAAAGGTCACAAGGTGTGACCTTTCGTCTTCCAGGATGATAACTCGATTTGAACATTATTTTAGTCAGGTTACTTGAATATATAACCAATGAACAAGTAAGTTGACTAAAATATTGTTTAAATAGAGTTTTTATCCTTGAAGACGAAAGGTCAGAAGGTGTGACCTTTCGTCTTCCAGGGTGATAACTCGATTTGAACATTAGTTCAGTCAGGTTACTTGAATATATAACCAATGAACAAGTAACGTGACTAAAATATAGTTTAAATAGAGTTTTTTTATCCTAGAAGACGAAAGGTCACAAGGTGTGACCTTTCGTCTTCCAGGATGATAACTCAATATGAACATTATTTTAATCAGGTTACTTGAATATATAACCAATGAACAAGTAACTTGATTAGAATAATGTTTAAATAGAGTTTTGATCCTGGAAGACGAAAGGTCACAAGGTGTGACCTTTCGTCTTCCAGGATGATAACTCGATTTGAACATTATTTTAGTCAGGTTATGTAACATCCCGCCTGTCAGTATCGTTATTTTATCATTCGATCGTGCCAGAGGATTAAATTCAAGGAAAGTAAGTATGGGGAATATTTATTACGTAATATCAGCTTATTAAGGAATAAGTATCAGAGACGAATATAACACGCTAAAGGCAAGGGCAGTTTGGTAATTTCCCAAGAAAGGGATATTTAATTGGGATAACCCCAAAAATATCTCATTTCTCTTGTTCTTTTCTCTCTCTTGGTTAGAGAAAATATTTTCTTCTCCCTCTCTTCCTCTCCATCGATCTCCCTCCTCTCTACACCAATCCTTTCCAAACTTTTTCCTTCCATGGTAACTTCTAGATTCTTGTTTCTCTTGGTCTCATAAGTTATGGAAGTTGGTTTTGTTTTGGGTTCTCTATTTCTCCACCTAAGAAGAGATTAAAGTTAGGGTTTTGGTAGTTTGGGAGTTTAAACATGAAGTTGTGCTTGAAGTGGTTCCTTTATGATTAAAGAAGGTGAATAGATGATGTTTAGAGGATGGGTTGAAGAACTAAAGTGTGGATTGTGATTCTTGGAGTTTTGGAATCAAGGAGGCAAGTTGGGGTTGTTTGATGGTAAGCTTCCAAAACTTATTCTTTTATTATCACTAGAGATTAAGGAAGTGGGTATTGTGTTTAATTCTTCTCTTTTCTCCTCTTGATGAAGTGTTTGGAAAATTAGGGTTTAATGTATGAAGAAGATGGATTCTAAATGGTACAAGGAATGGTTTCTACATGAGCAAGGTAAGAATGTTAAGGTTGAATGGGTTAATATCTTTATCTTTCTTCATCAAGAATTCCTTTTAATTTCAAGTTTTGAATATGTGTTTTGAGGGTAATGTTGGAGTATGGTTTTGAGCTTGAAGAGGTGACTTGGATTGCAAGAAAGGGATGATGAGTTAGAATGGTATGAGCAAGGAAGCAAAGGGAGCAAAACTAAGGTTTTGGGCATGTTTGAGTTTGGAGCTTGGAGTTGCTTCAAGTTTGTGATTAGGTGAGTTCCATAGATAAATTTCCCACCCTTTGGGATTATGTTTATGCCACCTATGATTAATATGAACAATATGAAATTCTAGGGTTCAAGTATATGTTTAGTTACCCCATTTGTATGCCATGCTTGCTTGACTTGTGAATACTTGCTGAGTTCATGTTTTACAGGTTTCTAATGATCCTAAGAGTCATATAACACTTAGAGACACTCGGTTTGAGGTTTTTGGGTCAAAAATACCATTTTTAGGGGTCCTGGACTGTCCTAACTCGCCACGGCGAGCTATTACTCGCCACAGCGAGCTGGAAGGCCGAACAGGGGGTCCTGCTCGCCTCCTACTCGCCATGGCGAGTAGCTACTCGCCTCCCCCATGAATTTACTCGCCTAGGCGAGCAAGTGGTGTGTTCCGGCACTGCTTGCTCGTTTCAGGCAGATTCGGTGTTTTTCCGTTCCGGATCTTTGAGCAATCTTTTTATAAGTTAAACCCCTCAAACCAAGGTCCTAAATGATGATCAATCTAAGCAAGATTTTTATGATAAAGAGGCAAGTATTATGCAAGTTAGTGAGGCATGGCATACGAGAGATCATATTATGAATCGGGTAGCAAGTTATCCTTAAGAAAGGGAAGAACTAGAGCCTCGGTATAGTTATCGAGAACTAGAATAGTTAGTAAAGAATAGAATGCTATGCATTAGTATTATGCTTGATTAGATGCAAGGTAATACAAGTATTATCTTCGCATAAGAAGCAAGAACCATACGAGTATGGCAGGATGTGAATCGATTTCGTATCCATTCACAAAGTAAGATAAGCAAAGCTTAAGTTTACCTCTAGTGGGATCGTTCAAGGATCCGAGGTAAAAGAGATAGTATGATTAGGTTTAACCTTCATACATGCATAAGACTAAGAATTTAATAAGAGTGTTATGTCTCTTGAATTCCTTCCAAGGTTGGGTTCAAGGGGTTCCCCAAGGGGAATGGTTAAGCCGAAAGGGAGCCGCATCTCACTAAGTTAAAGTGTCGTGTCTTTTATATTCCTTCCAAGGTTGGATATAAAAGGTTCTCCAAGGGGAATGGGGTAAGCCGTAAGGGACCCGCACGTTCACTAAGGGAGTCCGGTGCGCTATTGCAAAGCATTTTCACCGGTAGTAAGGGATTAACTTCCGGGGTTACTCCACTCGGAACTAATCCGTAAAATGAACTCAGATAAGTTGTTTGTTACACGCTAACATAATCAATAAAGCTGACTATGCATATTCATCATATATTTATGTGTTATGTCATAGAGCCTTGGCATAGACTGTCAAGAAGTAGAAAGAATAAAGAAGAAGATAGTCAAGAATTAGCAAGCTAGAAAGAGTCACTTTTGTGGCAAGTTTAAGATAGATGCAACTTATTCAAGTAAGCAAGTAAGCGAGTAAAGAAAGATATACCGAAGACGATCATAGGTTTCCCTAATCGTCCGGTTCAGAGTTGTGTCATGACTTTAGCAAGAGAAGGCATTGATGCGTAGATAGTATCTTGGCATTGCGGTTTTAGTTTCCCCTTAACCGCCATGACACATGAGAGATGAGAAGCCTATAACAAGTTAAGATAAGATTATGACGGCCCTAGTATGCACAGCCGTCTAAGAAAGCAAGTCCCCACACACGTATAATCAACCGGCAGGTTGTAAAGTAGACACGTGGTGACCGTAGGTTTCCCCTGAGGTTACCTATAGCCTAGGATTTAGGGGAACTCACTGAGACATTATGTCTCATCCCAATCCTTATTTGTTTCAGATATCAGATTGGACGCAAGATAGTAGTCGGATGGATTTTCAGCAAGAGCTCGTTCGTACCTGGAGCATGAAGATTACGGATCTCAAGGATGTATTTATTTTAATTTAGATAAGTTATGAAGTTTGACATTGTACGAACGCGGGTTGTTGTATATAAATTCATTCGAAGTTTTTATGTTGTAAATTTTTAATGTATCCAATACTAAAATAACGCACGTGCTAGACTTTCTAGATACGTCTAGTATGGGTGTTACATTTGGTATCAGAGCAGGTCGATTCAAACCGTGCCTTGGGTCATTAAATTACAACTAAGGTAGTGGGACCATTGGGTTCCGGGTAAATGTTCTAGTTGTTGTTGTTAGTTGAGCCTGATCAACTCAATTTAGCATTCAACGATTAGAATGGATGCCTGAGAGCTGAATAGGACCCAGGAGGAATGAAGAAAGACATGAAGTTGTACCGAAAAGTAAGAACTCAGGATGAGTGGTAAGTAAGAGTTTGTCGTGCCAGAAAGTGGTCGGTGAACTAAGTAGTAGAAGTATAGATCCTCCGGGAATGTAAGATAATGCTAAGAAGGAACGTTCCGACGGTTCTGGGAAAGATGTGGAAGGTACTCGTATACCCGTAAGTAAGAGTTTGGAAATAACTAAGTATGATCTGAAGTTTCAGTAAGAGCCGTTGCTTGAACAGAATTATTGTATAGGAAGGAATTGTTTTCCGGGACGTAAGCGTGAGGTTACGAGTTAGAAAGAAGTTAGTGTTGTTGACGGAATTAGTGGGCTCTCAGGATATCATTATGTGAATAAGGTTATGGATTTGAACACTCAAGAGTGGACAAGGTTCTAGTGTTCTGAAAGTGCGTTAAGTCGCAACGTAGCAAGGCAAGTTACTAAAAGTAGAAGAAGTTAAGGATTTAAGTGAAAGTTTAAGTCGTCAGGACTAAGCCATTGATTCCGACGAGTTGAGAACTGTATTGAAATAGGTTAACGGTTGCCGTGTATTTATATTGTAGAATATTTTAATATGATAGGAATGAAAGATATGCATTGGATTACCCGAGAAATAAGAATTTTCATGTGAAGAATGTTTTAGGAAAATTGAGTCGAAGAAACTCGCCAATAGCGAACCAGGAGCGAAATTTGAGTTTTTGAAAATTTGCAATTCGTTCCTAGGATTTATAGTAGCTATTGGGAAGTTGTCTTCACAATCTTTTATGTAACAAAAAAACCATTCATGACCTCAAGTAATAAATGCATATCATATCCTAAGATTTTCAAAGGAAAAAGGGCATGAGCAACTATTAACGAAAATCGATACGGTTAGGGTAACTTTGGAAGTTAATATGTCGAGGGTCGAGAAAGAGTTCAGATTAAAAGTTAGAGGTTCCAGTGTTTAGGACGGACGTCACAGAAGTGAAGACATGAAGTAAAGAAGTTAAAGAGGTGAAGAGTTGTACGAAGTCACAAGGTTCTCGGATTTTGTGGAGTTATGAGTATCCCTCAAACTTGTGTTTTGCTTAATTAACTTGCTAAAGCTCGTTAGGATGTTGAATCATAAAGTTTACGAGATTTTAGAAAGATATATGCATGTGGGTGATTGAAGTTGACATTTTGAATTCAAAAAAAAAAGAAATTTTACAGGTACTGGTTGTTACGACTCACGTAGAGTATACTAAACTCACTAGGACTAAGATTTGATGGCACGTATGTGTTGTCAACTCGTCCTGTGAATTTAGAGTAGCAACTGGGGCTCAGGTTCAGTTTATTTTAACAATGTATTTAGTGAAAAAAAAAAACCATCAACGTCAATAACCCATGTGCTAATTCACAAAGTTTTCTTTGAAAGAAAAGTCACGAGCAAAGCATATGTATGATTAAGCAAAACGTAGTAAGAGGAAAATACGAACGCACCGTGATAGATGCATAAGGCATATATGTTCAAGTGCAAAATGAGTTTACCATGGAAAGTTTTGAGAAGAGTTCATGAAGATATTATTCAATGATAGAAGGAGTGTGTAGATTACTCGTCTCAATGGATTAGAGAACTAGTCAAAGCCAGTCGGTGGAAATCAGAGTAGCGCCACGGAAGTTAATTGGTAAAGTTGTGAACGGTGACCCTGGAACATGGAACTTTGGTTGTAAGAATCTTCGCGAAGAAAGTTTGGGAAAGTAATACAAGTTTTAATAAGAAGTACTATGAGATGAACAGGAAGTTCTCGATGTGTGAAGTAAGTGTTGATACTCACACAGTCAGTGCTGATTAAAGTAGAAGTATAAAGGAAGTATCTTCGCTTAAGTAAGACAAAGAAGACTAGAGATACCACAGATGAAGAACATACCCTCCTATACCAAACTTGTCAAATGATAACGATACTTTCTAGAACAGCGATAAGCTATGTTGTAGTTTTCTCAAAGTTAAGATTGGTATTAAGGAAATTGTGAACGAAATTGTTTAAAAAAAAAAAAAAAATATGATATTAAACATTGATGAAACCGATGAGTTGCGCCGTAAGTGAGCAAGCTCACTTAAGACGTACAGACTTCAGGACCAACTTAAAATAGACAAGTTAGGGGCGAGTTATAAAACCTTTTTAATAAAATTTAGAGACTCGTCCTGTGGTTCTGAGGTACCATTACCAACTCGGTTTCAAAATGAGATTTTCTTTATTCAAGTAAATATTCGTTCCAAGAACCTATGTACCAAAGTTTAGAAATTTCTTGAAGTAAAGTACTAGATTGAGTATCGTTATTAATTAACAAGGAGCAGTATTCGGAAGTATGCAAGTATTAAGAGGATAAAGTTTTAAGAGGAGATGGCAATGTTCGTGTGATATCAATATCATACGGGATGCACGGTTTTGTATTAAAGTGTTCAATGCAATTGCTAATGGACTTAGCAGAAGGTTTTAAAGTGAGTAAACCATAGGTTTGGTTATTAGATTATTAAGAGAATCGACGTAATGGATTTCGTTTCTTTATGTCAAGATAGAAAGGTTTTTGAAGAGCTTGAAAGAGCTAAGGGATTTGTATAATCATCAATGTAAGTAACGTAAGTAAGAGATATATAAATCGCGATGTGCGGTAAGAAAGATTATGTATGCATATTAAGATGTTTCAAATACAAGAAAGCACTGCAGGGCAAACCTGGATTCCGGTAAGACCCCAGTATAAAGGCAAATCCTGAGTGTTTTAAGACAGTGAAAAGTTACTTATGTGAATGGTTATGCTAAGCAGATGAGATATGGAATAGAGACAACTAGTCCGCAGGTAGCGAAAGTGTGTTTCAAACACAATAATCTAAGATAGTTTTGAGATTTTGAGGAAGATATTAAGATTGAGAAGATCATATTCGTTTATGCAAATAAAGAAAGAGAATGAGTTAAGTATTTTGATAAGGAAAGTATGCTTCGAACTCTGTGAAGTGAGTATAATCGGACCTCGTATAAGTTAGAGAAGGCAGGTCGCAGTTGCGACGAATGGTAGTTGGTTTCTAAATTTCGAGGACGAAATTTTTTTAAGGGGGGTAGAATGTAACATCCCGCCTGTCAGTATCGTTATTTTATCATTCGATCGTGCCAGAGGATTAAATTCAAGGAAAGTAAGTATGGGGAATATTTATTACGTAATATCAGCTTATTAAGGAATAAGTATCAGAGACGAATATAACACGCTAAAGGCAAGGGCAGTTTGGTAATTTCCCAAGAAAGGGATATTTAATTGGGATAACCCCAAAAATATCTCATTTCTCTTGTTCTTTTCTCTCTCTTGGTTAGAGAAAATATTTTCTTCTCCCTCTCTTCCTCTCCATCGATCTCCCTCCTCTCTACACCAATCCTTTCCAAACTTTTTCCTTCCATGGTAACTTCTAGATTCTTGTTTCTCTTGGTCTCATAAGTTATGGAAGTTGGTTTTGTTTTGGGTTCTCTATTTCTCCACCTAAGAAGAGATTAAAGTTAGGGTTTTGGTAGTTTGGGAGTTTAAACATGAAGTTGTGCTTGAAGTGGTTCCTTTATGATTAAAGAAGGTGAATAGATGATGTTTAGAGGATGGGTTGAAGAACTAAAGTGTGGATTGTGATTCTTGGAGTTTTGGAATCAAGGAGGCAAGTTGGGGTTGTTTGATGGTAAGCTTCCAAAACTTATTCTTTTATTATCACTAGAGATTAAGGAAGTGGGTATTGTGTTTAATTCTTCTCTTTTCTCCTCTTGATGAAGTGTTTGGAAAATTAGGGTTTGATGTATGAAGAAGATGGATTCTAAATGGTACAAGGAATGGTTTCTACATGAGCAAGGTAAGAATGTTAAGGTTGAATGGGTTAATATCTTTATCTTTCTTCATCAAGAATTCCTTTTAATTTCAAGTTTTGAATATGTGTTTTGAGGGTAATGTTGGAGTATGGTTTTGAACTTGAAGAGGTGACTTGGATTGCAAGAAAGGGATGATGAGTTAGAATGGTATGAGCAAGGAAGCAAAGGGAGCAAAACTAAGGTTTTGGGCATGTTTGAGTTTGGAGCTTGGAGTTGCTTCAAGTTTGTGATTAGGTGAGTTCCATAGATAAATTTCCCACCCTTTGGGATTATGTTTATGCCACCTATGATTAATATGAACAATATGAAATTCTAGGGTTCAAGTATATGTTTAGTTACCCCATTTGTATGCCATGCTTGCTTGACTTGTGAATACTTGCTGAGTTCATGTTTTACAGGTTTCTAATGATCCTAAGAGTCATATAACACTTAGAGACACTCGGTTTGAGGTTTTTGGGTCAAAAATACCATTTTTAGGGGTCCTGGACTGTCCTAACTCGCCACGGCGAGCTATTACTCGCCACAGCGAGCTGGAAGGCCGAACAGGGGGTCCTGCTCGCCTCCTACTCGCCATGGCGAGTAGCTACTCGCCTCCCCCATGAATTTACTCGCCTAGGCGAGCAAGTGGTGTGTTCCGGCACTGCTTGCTCGTTTCAGGCAGATTCGGTGTTTTTCCGTTCCGGATCTTTGAGCAATCTTTTTATAAGTTAAACCCCTCAAACCAAGGTCCTAAATGATGATCAATCTAAGCAAGATTTTTATGATAAAGAGGCAAGTATTATGCAAGTTAGTGAGGCATGGCATACGAGAGATCATATTATGAATCGGGTAGCAAGTTATCCTTAAGAAAGGGAAGAACTAGAGCCTCGGTATAGTTATCGAGAACTAGAATAGTTAGTAAAGAATAGAATGCTATGCATTAGTATTATGCTTGATTAGATGCAAGGTAATACAAGTATTATCTTCGCATAAGAAGCAAGAACCATACGAGTATGGCAGGATGTGAATCAATTTCGTATCCATTCACAAAGTAAGATAAGCAAAGCTTAAGTTTACCTCTAGTGGGATCGTTCAAGGATCCGAGGTAAAAGAGATAGTATGATTAGGTTTAACCTTCATACATGCATAAGACTAAGAATTTAATAAGAGTGTTATGTCTCTTGAATTCCTTCCAAGGTTGGGTTCAAGGGGTTCCCCAAGGGGAATGGTTAAGCCGAAAGGGAGCCGCATCTCACTAAGTTAAAGTGTCGTGTCTTTTATATTCCTTCCATGGTTGGATATAAAAGGTTCTCCAAGGGGAATGGGGTAAGCCGTAAGGGACCCGCACGTTCACTAAGGGAGTCCGGTGCGCTATTGCAAAGCATTTTCACCGGTAGTAAGGGATTAACTTCCGGGGTTACTCCACTCGGAACTAATCCGTAAAATGAACTCAGATAAGTTGTTTGTTACACGCTAACATAATCAATAAAGCTGACTATGCATATTCATCATATATTTATGTGTTATGTCATAGAGCCTTGGCATAGACTGTCAAGAAGTAGAAAGAATAAAGAAGAAGATAGTCAAGAATTAGCAAGCTAGAAAGAGTCACTTTTGTGGCAAGTTTAAGATAGATGCAACTTATTCAAGTAAGCAAGTAAGCGAGTAAAGAAAGATATACCGAAGACGATCATAGGTTTCCCTAATCGTCCGGTTCAGAGTTGTGTCATGACTTTAGCAAGAGAAGGCCTTGATGCGTAGATAGTATCTTGGCATTGCGGTTTTAGTTTCCCCTTAACCGCCATGACACATGAGAGATGAGAAGCCTATAACAAGTTAAGATAAGATTATGACGGCCCTAGTATGCACAGCCGTCTAAGAAAGCAAGTCCCCACACACGTATAATCAACCGGCAGGTTGTAAAGTAGACACGTGGTGACCGTAGAATTCCCCTGAGGTTACCTATAGCCTAGGATTTAGGGGAACTCACTGAGACATTATGTCTCATCCCAATCCTTATTTGTTTCAGATATCAGATTGGACGCAAGATAGTAGTCGGATGGATTTTCAGCAAGAGCTCGTTCGTACCTGGAGCATGAAGATTACGGATCTCAAGGATGTATTTATTTTAATTTAGATAAGTTATGAAGTTTGACATTGTACGAACGCGGGTTGTTGTATATAAATTCATTCGAAGTTTTTATGTTGTAAATTTTTAATGTATCCAATACTAAAATAACGCACGTGCTAGACTTTCTAGATACGTCTAGTATGGGTGTTACAGGTTACTTGAATATATAACCAATGAACAAGTAACGTGACTAAAATATGGTTTAAATAGAGTTTTTATCCTGGAAGACGAAAGGTCACAAGGTGTGACCTTTCGTCTTTCTGGATGATAACTCGATTTAAACATTATTTTAGTCAGGTTACTTGAATATATAACCAATGAACAAGTAACTTGACTAAAATATTGTTTAAATAGAGTTTTTATCCTAGAAGACGAAAGGTCACAAGGTGTGACCTTTCGTCTTCCAGGATGATAACTGGATTTAAACATTATTTTAGTCAGGTTACTTGAATATATAACCAATGAACAAGTAACTTGACTAAAATATGGTTTAAATGGAGTTTTTATCCTGGAAGACGAAAGGTCACAAGGTGTGACCTTTCGTCTTCCTGGATGATAACTCGATTTGAACATTATTTTTGTCAGGTTACTTGAATATATAACCAATGAACAAGTAACTTGACTAAAATGTTGTTTAAATAGAGTTTTGATCCTGGAAGACGAAAGGTCACAAGGTGTAACCTTTCGTCTTCCACGTTGATAACTCGATTTGAACATTATTTCAGTCAGGTTACTTGAATATATAACCAATGAACAAGTAACTTGACTAAAATGTTGTTTAAATAGAGTTTTGATCCTGGAAGACGAAAGGTCACAAGGTGTGACCTTTCGTCTTCCAGGATGATAACTCGATTTGAACATTATTTCAGTCAGGTTACTTGAATATATAACCAATGAACAAGTAACGTGACTAAAATATGGTTTAAATAGAGTTTTTATCCTGGAAGACGAAAGGTCACAAGGTGTGACCTTTCGTCTTCCAGGATGATAACTCGATTTGAACAATATTTTAGTCAGGTTACTTGAATATATAACCAATGAACAAGTAACTTGACTAAAATATTGTTGAAATAGAGTTTTTATCCTGGAAGACGAAAGGTCACAAGGTGTGACCTTTCGTCTTCCAGGATGATAACTCAATTTAAACATTATTTTAGTCAGGTTACTTGAATATATAACCAATGAACAAGTAACTTGACTAAAATGTTGTTTAAATAGAGTTTTGATCCTGGAAGACGAAAGGTCACAAGGTGTGACCTTTCGTCTTCCAGGATGATAACTCGATTTGAACATTATTTTAGTCAGGTTACTTGAATATATAACCAATGAACAAGTAACTTGACTAAAATATTGTTTAAATAGAGTTTTGATCCTGGAAGACGAAAGGTCACAAGGTGTGACCTTTCGTCTTCCAGGATGATAACTCGATTTGAACATTATTTCAGTCAGGTTACTTGAATATATAACCAATGAACAAGTAACGTGACTAAAATATGGTTTAAATAGAGTTTTTATCCTGGAAGACGAAAGGTCACAAGGTGTGACCTTTCGTCTTCCAGGATGATAACTCGATTTGAACAATATTTTAGTCAGGTTACTTGAATATATAACCAATGAACAAGTAACTTGACTAAAATATTGTTGAAATAGAGTTTTTATCCTGGAAGACGAAAGGTCACAAGGTGTGACCTTTCGTCTTCCAGGATGATAACTCAATTTAAACATTATTTTAGTCAGGTTACTTGAATATATAACCAATGAACAAGTAACTTGACTAAAATGTTGTTTAAATAGAGTTTTGATCCTGGAAGACGAAAGGTCACAAGGTGTGACCTTTCGTCTTCCAGGATGATAACTCGATTTGAACATTATTTTAGTCAGGTTACTTGAATATATAACCAATGAACAAGTAACTTGACTAAAATATTGTTTAAATAGAGTTTTGATCCTGGAAGACGAAAGGTCACAAGGTGTGACCTTTCGTCTTCCAGGATGATAACTCGATTTGAACATTATTTCAGTCAGGTTACTTGAATATATAACCAATGAACAAGTAACTTGACTAAAATATTGTTTAAATAGAGTTTTGATCCTGGAAGACGAAAGGTCACAAGGTGTGACCTTTCGTCTTCCAGGATGATAACTCGATTTGAACATTATTTTAGTCAGGTTACTTGAATATATAACCAATGAACAAGTAACGTGACTAAAATATGGTTTAAATAGAGTTTTTATCCTGGAAGACGAAAGGTCACAAGGTGTGACCTTTCGTCTTTCTGGATGATAACTCGATTTAAACATTATTTTAGTCAGGTTACTTGAATATATAACCAATGAACAAGTAACTTGACTAAAATATTGTTTAAATAGAGTTTTTATCCTAGAAGACGAAAGGTCACAAGGTGTGACCTTTCGTCTTCCAGGATGATAACTTGATTTAAACATTATTTTAGTCAGGTTACTTGAATATATAACCAATGAACAAGTAACTTGACTAAAATATGGTTTAAATGGAGTTTTTATCCTGGAAGACGAAAGGTCACAAGGTGTGACCTTTCGTCTTCCTGGATGATAACTCGATTTGAACATTATTTTTGTCAGGTTACTTGAATATATAACCAATGAACAAATAACTTGACTAAAATATTGTTTAAATATAGTTTTTATCCTGGAAGACGAAAGGTCACAAGGTGTGACCTTTCGTCTTCCAGGATGATAACTCGATTTAAACATTATTTTAGTCAGGTTACTTGAATATATAACCAATGAACAAGTAACTTGACTAAAATATTGTTTAAATAGAGTTTTTATCCTGGAAGACGAAAGGTCACAAGGTGTGACCTTTCGTCTTCCTGGATGATAACTCGATTTGAACATTATTTTTGTCAGGTTACTTGAATATATAACCAATGAACAAATAACTTGACTAAAATATTGTTTAAATATAGTTTTTATCCTGGAAGACGAAAGGTCACAAGGTGTGACCTTTCGTCTTCCAGGATGATAACTCGATTTAAACATTATTTTAGTCAGGTTACTTGAATATATAACCAATGAACAAGTAACTTGACTAAAATATTGTTTAAATAGAGTTTTTATCCTGGAAGACGAAAGGTCACAAGGTGTAACCTTTCGTCTTCCACGATGATAACTCGATTTGAACATTATTTTAGTCAGGTTACTTGAATATATAACCAATGAACAAGTAACTTGACTAAAATGTTGTTTAAATAGAGTTTTGATCCTGGAAGACGAAAGGTCACAAGGTGTGACCTTTCGTCTTCCAGGATGATAACTCGATTTGAACATTATTTCAGTCAGGTTACTTGAATATATAACCAATGAACAAGTAACGTGACTAAAATATGGTTTAAATAGAGTTTTTATCCTGGAAGACGAAAGGTCACAAGGTGTGACCTTTCGTCTTCCAGGATGATAACTCGATTTGAACAATATTTTAGTCAGGTTACTTGAATATATAACCAATGAACAAGTAACTTGACTAAAATATTGTTGAAATAGAGTTTTTATCCTGGAAGACGAAAGGTCACAAGGTGTGACCTTTCGTCTTCCAGGATGATAACTCAATTTAAACATTATTTTAGTCAGGTTACTTGAATATATAACCAATGAACAAGTAACTTGACTAAAATGTTGTTTAAATAGAGTTTTGATCCTGGAAGACGAAAGGTCACAAGGTGTGACCTTTCGTCTTCCAGGATGATAACTCGATTTGAACATTATTTTAGTCAGGTTACTTGAATATATAACCAATGAACAAGTAACTTGACTAAAATATTGTTTAAATAGAGTTTTGATCCTGGAAGACGAAAGGTCACAAGGTGTGACCTTTCGTCTTCCAGGATGATAACTCGATTTGAACATTATTTTAGTCAGGTTACTTGAATATATAACCAATGAACAAGTAACTTGACTAAAATATTGTTTAAATAGAGTTTTGATCCTGGAAGACGAAAGGTCACAAGGTGTGACCTTTCGTCTTCCAGGATGATAACTCGATTTGAACATTATTTCAGTCAGGTTACTTGAATATATAACCAATGAACAAGTAACTTGACTAAAATATTGTTTAAATAGAGTTTTTATCCTGGAAGACGAAAGGTCACAAGGTGCGACCTTTCGTCTTCCAGGATGATAACGCAATTTAAACATTATTTTAGACAGGTTACTGGAATATATAACCAATGAACAAGTAACTTGACTAAAATATAGATTAAATAGAGTTTTTTTTATCCTAGAAGACGAAAGGTCACAAGGTGTGACCTTTCGTCTTCCAGGATGATAACTCAATATGAACATTATTTTAATCAGGTTACTTGAATATATAACCAATGAACAAGTAACTTGATTAGAATAATGTTTAAATAGAGTTTTGATCCTGGAAGACGAAAGGTCACAAGGTGTGACCTTTCGTCTTCCAGGATGATAACTCGATTTGAACATTATTTTAGTCAGGTTACTTGAATATATAACCAATGAACAAGTAACGTGACTAAAATATGGTTTAAATAGAGTTTTTATCCTGGAAGACGAAAGGTCACAAGGTGTGACCTTTCGTCTTTCTGGATGATAACTCGATTTAAACATTATTTTAGTCAGGTTACTTGAATATATAACCAATGAACAAGTAACTTGACTAAAATATTGTTTAAATAGAGTTTTTATCCTAGAAGACGAAAGGTCACAAGGTGTGACCTTTCGTCTTCCAGGATGATAACTTGATTTAAACATTATTTTAGTCAGGTTACTTGAATATATAACCAATGAACAAGTAACTTGACTAAAATATGGTTTAAATGGAGTTTTTATCCTGGAAGACGAAAGGTCACAAGGTGTGACCTTTCGTCTTCCTGGATGATAACTCGATTTGAACATTATTTTTGTCAGGTTACTTGAATATATAACCAATGAACAAATAACTTGACTAAAATATTGTTTAAATATAGTTTTTATCCTGGAAGACGAAAGGTCACAAGGTGTGACCTTTCGTCTTCTAGGATGATAACTCGATTTAAACATTATTTTAGTCAGGTTACTTGAATATATAACCAATGAAGAAGTAACTTGACTAAAATATTGTTTAAATAGAGTTTTTATCCTGGAAGACGAAAGGTCACAAGGTGTAACCTTTCGTCTTCCACGATGATAACTCGATTTGAACATTATTTTAGTCAGGTTACTTGAATATATAACCAATGAACAAGTAACTTGACTAAAATGTTGTTTAAATAGAGTTTTGATCCTGGAAGACGAAAGGTCACAAGGTGTGACCTTTCGTCTTCCAGGATGATAACTCGATTTGAACATTATTTCAGTCAGGTTACTTGAATATATAACCAATGAACAAGTAACGTGACTAAAATATGGTTTAAATAGTGTTTTTATCCTGGAAGACGAAAGGTCACAAGGTGTGACCTTTCGTCTTCCAGGATGATAACTCGATTTGAACAATATTTTAGTCAGGTTACTTGAATATATAACAAATGAACAAGTAACTTGACTAAAATATTGTTGAAATAGAGTTTTTATCCTGGAAGACGAAAGGTCACAAGGTGTGACCTTTCGTCTTCCAGGATGATAACTCAATTTAAACATTATTTTAGTCAGGTTACTTGAATATATAACCAATGAACAAGTAACTTGACTAAAATGTTGTTTAAATAGAGTTTTGATCATGGAAGACGAAAGGTCACAAGGTGTGACCTTTCGTCTTCCAGGATGATAACTCGATTTGAACATTATTTTAGTCAGGTTACTTGAATATATAACCAATGAACAAGTAACTTGACTAAAATATTGTTTAAATAGAGTTTTGATCCTGGAAGACGAAAGGTCACAAGGTGTGACCTTTCGTCTTCCAGGATGATAACTCGATTTGAACATTATTTTAGTCAGGTTACTTGAATATATAACCAATGAACAAGTAACTTGACTAAAATATTGTTTAAATAGAGTTTTGATCCTGGAAGACGAAAGGTCACAAGGTGTGACCTTTCGTCTTCCAGGATGATAACTCGATTTGAACATTATTTCAGTCAGGTTACTTGAATATATAACCAATGAACAAGTAACTTGACTAAAATATTGTTTAAATAGAGTTTTGATCCTGGAAGACGAAAGGTCACAAGGTGTGACCTTTCGTCTTCCAGGATGATAACTCGATTTGAACATTATTTTAGTCAGGTTACTTGAATATATAACCAATGAACAAGTAACGTGACTAAAATATGGTTTAAATAGAGTTTTTATCCTGGAAGACGAAAGGTCACAAGGTGTGACCTTTCGTCTTCCAGGATGATAACTCGATTTGAACAATATTTTAGTCAGGTTACTTGAATATATAACAAATGAACAAGTAACTTGACTAAAATATTGTTGAAATAGAGTTTTTATCCTGGAAGACGAAAGGTCACAAGGTGTGACCTTTCGTCTTCCAGGATGATAACTCAATTTAAACATTATTTTAGTCAGGTTACTTGAATATATAACCAATGAACAAGTAACTTGACTAAAATGTTGTTTAAATAGAGTTTTGATCCTGGAAGACGAAAGGTCACAAGGTGTGACCTTTCGTCTTCCAGGATGATAACTCGATTTGAACATTATTTTAGTCAGGTTACTTGAATATATAACCAATGAACAAGTAACTTGACTAAAATATTGTTTAAATAGAGTTTTGATCCTGGAAGACGAAAGGTCACAAGGTGTGACCTTTCGTCTTCCAGGATGATAACTCGATTTGAACATTATTTTAGTCAGGTTACTTGAATATATAACCAATGAACAAGTAACTTGACTAAAATATTGTTTAAATAGAGTTTTGATCCTGGAAGACGAAAGGTCACAAGGTGTGACCTTTCGTCTTCCAGGATGATAACTCGATTTGAACATTATTTCAGTCAGGTTACTTGAATATATAACCAATGAACAAGTAACTTGACTAAAATATTGTTTAAATAGAGTTTTGATCCTGGAAAACGAAAGGTCACAAGGTGTGACCTTTCGTCTTCCAGGATGATAACTCGATTTGAACATTATTTCAGTCAGGTTACTTGAATATATAACCAATGAACAAGTAACTTGACTAAAATATTGTTTAAATAGAGTTTTTATCCTGGAAGACGAAAGGTCACAAGGTGTGACCTTTCGTCTTCCAGGATGATAACGCAATTTAAACATTATTTTAGTCAGGTTACTGGAATATATAACCAATGAACAAGTAACTTGACTAAAATGTTGTTGAAATAGAGTTTTGATCCTGGAAGACGAAAGGTCACAAGGTGTGACCTTTCGTCTTCCAGGATGATAACTCGATTTGAACATTATTTTAGTCAGGTTACTTGAATATATAACCAATGAACAAGTAACTTGACTAAAATATTGTTTAAATAGAGTTTTGATCCTGGAAGACGAAAGGTCACAAGGTGTGACCTTTCGTCTTCCAGGATGATAACTCGATTTGAACATTATTTCAGTCAGGTTACTTGAATATATAACCAATGAACAAGTAACGTGACTAAAATATGGTTTAAATAGAGTTTTTATCCAGGAAGACGAAAGGTCACAAGGTGTGACCTTTCGTCTTCCAGGATGATAACTCGATTTGAACAATATTTTAGTCAGGTTACTTGAATATATAACCAATGAACAAGTAACTTGACTAAAATATTGTTTAAATAGAGTTTTTATCCTGGAAGACGAAAGGTCACAAGGTGTGACCTTTCGTCTTCCAGGATGATAACTCAATTTAAACATTATTTTAGTCAGGTTACTTGAATATATAACCAATGAACAAGTAACTTGACTAAAATGTTGTTTAAATAGAGTTTTGATCCTGGAAGACGAAAGGTCACAAGATGTGACCTTTCGTCTTCCAGGATGATAACTCGATTTGAACATTATTTTAGTCAGGTTACTTGAATATATAACCAATGAACAAGTAACTTGACTAAAATATTGTTTAAATAGAGTTTTGATCCTGGAAGACGAAAGGTCACAAGGTGTGACCTTTCGTCTTCCAGGATGATAACTCGATTTGAACATTATTTTAGTCAGGTTACTTGAATATATAACCAATGAACAAGTAACTTGACTAAAATATTGTTTAAATAGAGTTTTGATCCTGGAAGACGAAAGGTCACAAGGTGTGACCTTTCGTCTTCCAGGATGATAACTCGATTTGAACATTATTTCAGTCAGGTTACTTGAATATATAACCAATGAACAAGTAACTTGACTAAAATATTGTTTAAATAGAGTTTTTATCCTGGAAGACGAAAGGTCACAAGGTGTGACCTTTCGTCTTCCAGGATGATAACGCAATTTAAACATTATTTTAGTCAGGTTACTGGAATATATAACCAATGAACAAGTAACTTGACTAAAATGTTGTTTAAATAGAGTTTTGATCCTGGAAGACGAAAGGTCACAAGGTGTGACCTTTCGTCTTCCAGGATGATAACTCGATTTGAACATTATTTTAGTCAGGTTACTTGAATATATAACCAATGAACAAGTAACTTGACTAAAATATTGTTTAAATAGAGTTTTTATCCTGGAAGACGAAAGGTCACAAGGTGTGACCTTTCGTCTTCCAGGATGATAACTCGATTTGAACATTATTTCAGTCAGGTTACTTGAATATATAACCAATGAACAAGTAACGTGACTAAAATATGGTTTAAATAGAGTTTTTATCCAGGAAGACGAAAGGTCACAAGGTGTGACCTTTCGTCTTCCAGGATGATAACTCGATTTGAACAATATTTTAGTCAGGTTACTTGAATATATAACCAATGAACAAGTAACTTGACTAAAATATTGTTTAAATAGAGTTTTTATCCTGGAAGACGAAAGGTCACAAGGTGTGACCTTTCGTCTTCCAGGATGATAACTCAATTTAAACATTATTTTAGTCAGGTTACTTGAATATATAACCAATGAACAAGTAACTTGACTAAAATGTTGTTTAAATAGAGTTTTGATCCTGGAAGACGAAAGGTCACAAGATGTGACCTTTCGTCTTCCAGGATGATAACTCGATTTGAACATTATTTTAGTCAGGTTACTTGAATATATAACCAATGAACAAGTAACTTGACTAAAATATTGTTTAAATAGAGTTTTGATCCTGGAAGACGAAAGGTCACAAGGTGTGACCTTTCGTCTTCCAGGATGATAACTCGATTTGAACATTATTTTAGTCAGGTTACTTGAATATATAACCAATGAACAAGTAACTTGACTAAAATATTGTTTAAATAGAGTTTTGATCCTGGAAGACGAAAGGTCACAAGGTGTGACCTTTCGTCTTCCAGGATGATAACTCGATTTGAACATTATTTCAGTCAGGTTACTTGAATATATAACCAATGAACAAGTAACTTGACTAAAATATTGTTTAAATAGAGTTTTTATCCTGGAAGACGAAAGGTCACAAGGTGTGACCTTTCGTCTTCCAGGATGATAACGCAATTTAAACATTATTTTAGTCAGGTTACTGGAATATATAACCAATGAACAAGTAACTTGACTAAAATGTTGTTTAAATAGAGTTTTGATCCTGGAAGACGAAAGGTCACAAGGTGTGACCTTTCGTCTTCCAGGATGATAACTCGATTTGAACATTATTTTAGTCAGGTTACTTGAATATATAACCAATGAACAAGTAACTTGACTAAAATATTGTTTAAATAGAGTTTTTATCCTGGAAGACGAAAGGTCACAAGGTGTAACCTTTCGTCTTCCACGATGATAACTCGATTTGAACATTATTTTAGTCAGGTTACTTGAATATATAACCAATGAACAAGTAACTTGACTAAAATGTTGTTTAAATAGAGTTTTGATCCTGGAAGACGAAAGGTCACAAGGTGTGACCTTTCGTCTTCCAGGATGATAACTCGATTTGAACATTATTTCAGTCAGGTTACTTGAATATATAACCAATGAACAAGTAACGTGACTAAAATATGGTTTAAATAGAGTTTTTATCCTGGAAGACGAAAGGTCACAAGGTGTGACCTTTCGTCTTCCAGGATGATAACTCGATTTGAACAATATTTTAGTCAGGTTACTTGAATATATAACCAATGAACAAGTAACTTGACTAAAATATTGTTGAAATAGAGTTTTTATCCTGGAAGACGAAAGGTCACAAGGTGTGACCTTTCGTCTTCCAGGATGATAACTCAATTTAAACATTATTTTAGTCAGGTTACTTGAATATATAACCAATGAACAAGTAACTTGACTAAAATGTTGTTTAAATAGAGTTTTGATCCTGGAAGACGAAAGGTCACAAGGTGTGACCTTTCGTCTTCCAGGATGATAACTCGATTTGAACATTATTTTAGTCAGGTTACTTGAATATATAACCAATGAACAAGTAACTTGACTAAAATGTTGTTGAAATAGAGTTTTGATCCTGGAAGACGAAAGGTCACAAGGTGTGACCTTTCGTCTTCCAGGATGATAACTCGATTTGAACATTATTTTAGTCAGGTTACTTGAATATATAACCAATGAACAAGTAACTTGACTAAAATATTGTTTAAATAGAGTTTTGATCCTGGAAGACGAAAGGTCACAAGGTGTGACCTTTCGTCTTCCAGGATGATAACTCGATTTGAACATTATTTCAGTCAGGTTACTTGAATATATAACCAATGAACAAGTAACGTGACTAAAATATGGTTTAAATAGAGTTTTTATCCTGGAAGACGAAAGGTCACAAGGTGTGACCTTTCGTCTTCCAGGATGATAACTCGATTTGAACAATATTTTAGTCAGGTTACTTGAATATATAACCAATGAACAAGTAACTTGACTAAAATATTGTTTAAATAGAGTTTTTATCCTGGAAGACGAAAGGTCACAAGGTGTGACCTTTCGTCTTCCAGGATGATAACTCAATTTAAACATTATTTTAGTCAGGTTACTTGAATATATAACCAATGAACAAGTAACTTGACTAAAATGTTGTTTAAATAGAGTTTTGATCCTGGAAGACGAAAGGTCACAAGGTGTGACCTTTCGTCTTCCAGGATGATAACTCGATTTGAACATTATTTTAGTCAGGTTACTTGAATATATAACCAATGAACAAGTAACTTGACTAAAATATTGTTTAAATAGAGTTTTGATCCTGGAAGACGAAAGGTCACAAGGTGTGACCTTTCGTCTTCCAGGATGATAACTCGATTTGAACATTATTTTAGTCAGGTTACTTGAATATATAACCAATGAACAAGTAACTTGACTAAAATATTGTTTAAATAGAGTTTTGATCCTGGAAGACGAAAGGTCACAAGGTGTGACCTTTCGTCTTCCAGGATGATAACTCGATTTGAACATTATTTTAGTCAGGTTACTTGAATATATAACCAATGAACAAGTAACTTGACTAAAATATTGTTTAAATAGAGTTTTGATCCTGGAAGACGAAAGGTCACAAGGTGTGACCTTTCATCTTCCAGGATGATAACTCGATTTGAACATTATTTCAGTCAGGTTACTTGAATATATAACCAATGAACAAGTAACTTGACTAAAATATTGTTTAAATAGAGTTTTGATCCTGGAAGACGAAAGGTCACAAGGTGTGACCTTTCGTCTTCCAGGATGATAACTCGATTTGAACATTATTTTAGTCAGGTTACTTGAATATATAACCAATGAACAAGTAACGTGACTAAAATATGGTTTAAATAGAGTTTTTATCCTGGAAGACGAAAGGTCACAAGGTGTGACCTTTCGTCTTCCAGGATGATAACTCGATTTGAACAATATTTTAGTCAGGTTACTTGAATATATAACAAATGAACAAGTAACTTGACTAAAATATTGTTGAAATAGAGTTTTTATCCTGGAAGACGAAAGGTCACAAGGTGTGACCTTTCGTCTTCCAGGATGATAACTCAATTTAAACATTATTTTAGTCAGGTTACTTGAATATATAACCAATGAACAAGTAACTTGACTAAAATGTTGTTTAAATAGAGTTTTGATCCTGGAAGACGAAAGGTCACAAGGTGTGACCTTTCGTCTTCCAGGATGATAACTCGATTTGAACATTATTTTAGTCAGGTTACTTGAATATATAACCAATGAACAAGTAACTTGACTAAAATATTGTTTAAATAGAGTTTTGATCCTGGAAGACGAAAGGTCACAAGGTGTGACCTTTCGTCTTCCAGGATGATAACTCGATTTGAACATTATTTTAGTCAGGTTACTTGAATATATAACCAATGAACAAGTAACTTGACTAAAATATTGTTTAAATAGAGTTTTGATCCTGGAAGACGAAAGGTCACAAGGTGTGACCTTTCGTCTTCCAGGATGATAACTCGATTTGAACATTATTTCAGTCAGGTTACTTGAATATATAACCAATGAACAAGTAACTTGACTAAAATATTGTTTAAATAGAGTTTTGATCCTGGAAAACGAAAGGTCACAAGGTGTGACCTTTCGTCTTCCAGGATGATAACTCGATTTGAACATTATTTCAGTCAGGTTACTTGAATATATAACCAATGAACAAGTAACTTGACTAAAATATTGTTTAAATAGAGTTTTTATCCTGGAAGACGAAAGGTCACAAGGTGTGACCTTTCGTCTTCCAGGATGATAACGCAATTTAAACATTATTTTAGTCAGGTTACTGGAATATATAACCAATGAACAAGTAACTTGACTAAAATGTTGTTGAAATAGAGTTTTGATCCTGGAAGACGAAAGGTCACAAGGTGTGACCTTTCGTCTTCCAGGATGATAACTCGATTTGAACATTATTTTAGTCAGGTTACTTGAATATATAACCAATGAACAAGTAACTTGACTAAAATATTGTTTAAATAGAGTTTTGATCCTGGAAGACGAAAGGTCACAAGGTGTGACCTTTCGTCTTCCAGGATGATAACTCGATTTGAACATTATTTCAGTCAGGTTACTTGAATATATAACCAATGAACAAGTAACGTGACTAAAATATGGTTTAAATAGAGTTTTTATCCAGGAAGACGAAAGGTCACAAGGTGTGACCTTTCGTCTTCCAGGATGATAACTCGATTTGAACAATATTTTAGTCAGGTTACTTGAATATATAACCAATGAACAAGTAACTTGACTAAAATATTGTTTAAATAGAGTTTTTATCCTGGAAGACGAAAGGTCACAAGGTGTGACCTTTCGTCTTCCAGGATGATAACTCAATTTAAACATTATTTTAGTCAGGTTACTTGAATATATAACCAATGAACAAGTAACTTGACTAAAATGTTGTTTAAATAGAGTTTTGATCCTGGAAGACGAAAGGTCACAAGGTGTGACCTTTCGTCTTCCAGGATGATAACTCGATTTGAACATTATTTTAGTCAGGTTACTTGAATATATAACCAATGAACAAGTAACTTGACTAAAATATTGTTTAAATAGAGTTTTGATCCTGGAAGACGAAAGGTCACAAGGTGTGACCTTTCGTCTTCCAGGATGATAACTCGATTTGAACATTATTTTAGTCAGGTTACTTGAATATATAACCAATGAACAAGTAACTTGACTAAAATATTGTTTAAATAGAGTTTTGATCCTGGAAGACGAAAGGTCACAAGGTGTGACCTTTCGTCTTCCAGGATGATAACTCGATTTGAACATTATTTCAGTCAGGTTACTTGAATATAT
This sequence comes from Medicago sativa, assembly GCF_051527215.1. Lineage (NCBI taxonomy): Eukaryota > Viridiplantae > Streptophyta > Magnoliopsida > Fabales > Fabaceae > Medicago > Medicago sativa. Next base: position 40,223,799 of record NC_140751.1, read on the forward strand.
AACCAATGAACAAGTAACTTGACTAAAATATTGTTTAAATAGAGTTTTTATCCTGGAAGACGAAAGGTCACAAGGTGTGACCTTTCGTCTTCCAGGATGATAACGCAATTTAAACATTATTTTAGTCAGGTTACTGGAATATATAACCAATGAACAAGTAACTTGACTAAAATGTTGTTTAAATAGAGTTTTGATCCTGGAAGACGAAAGGTCACAAGGTGTGACCTTTCGTCTTCCAGGATGATAACTCGATTTGAACATTATTTTAGTCAGGTTACTTGAATATATAACCAATGAACAAGTAACTTGACTAAAATATTGTTTAAATAGAGTTTTTATCCTGGAAGACGAAAGGTCACAAGGTGTAACCTTTCGTCTTCCACGATGATAACTCGATTTGAACATTATTTTAGTCAGGTTACTTGAATATATAACCAATGAACAAGTAACTTGACTAAAATGTTGTTTAAATAGAGTTTTGATCCTGGAAGACGAAAGGTCACAAGGTGTGACCTTTCGTCTTCCAGGATGATAACTCGATTTGAACATTATTTCAGTCAGGTTACTTGAATATATAACCAATGAACAAGTAACGTGACTAAAATATGGTTTAAATAGAGTTTTTATCCTGGAAGACGAAAGGTCACAAGGTGTGACCTTTCGTCTTCCAGGATGATAACTCGATTTGAACAATATTTTAGTCAGGTTACTTGAATATATAACCAATGAACAAGTAACTTGACTAAAATATTGTTGAAATAGAGTTTTTATCCTGGAAGACGAAAGGTCACAAGGTGTGACCTTTCGTCTTCCAGGATGATAACTCAATTTAAACATTATTTTAGTCAGGTTACTTGAATATATAACCAATGAACAAGTAACTTGACTAAAATGTTGTTTAAATAGAGTTTTGATCCTGGAAGACGAAAGGTCACAAGGTGTGACCTTTCGTCTTCCAGGATGATAACTCGATTTGAACATTATTTTAGTCAGGTTACTTGAATATATAACCAATGAACAAGTAACTTGACTAAAATGTTGTTGAAATAGAGTTTTGATCCTGGAAGACGAAAGGTCACAAGGTGTGACCTTTCGTCTTCCAGGATGATAACTCGATTTGAACATTATTTTAGTCAGGTTACTTGAATATATAACCAATGAACAAGTAACTTGACTAAAATATTGTTTAAATAGAGTTTTGATCCTGGAAGACGAAAGGTCACAAGGTGTGACCTTTCGTCTTCCAGGATGATAACTCGATTTGAACATTATTTCAGTCAGGTTACTTGAATATATAACCAATGAACAAGTAACGTGACTAAAATATGGTTTAAATAGAGTTTTTATCCTGGAAGACGAAAGGTCACAAGGTGTGACCTTTCGTCTTCCAGGATGATAACTCGATTTGAACAATATTTTAGTCAGGTTACTTGAATATATAACCAATGAACAAGTAACTTGACTAAAATATTGTTTAAATAGAGTTTTTATCCTGGAAGACGAAAGGTCACAAGGTGTGACCTTTCGTCTTCCAGGATGATAACTCAATTTAAACATTATTTTAGTCAGGTTACTTGAATATATAACCAATGAACAAGTAACTTGACTAAAATGTTGTTTAAATAGAGTTTTGATCCTGGAAGACGAAAGGTCACAAGGTGTGACCTTTCGTCTTCCAGGATGATAACTCGATTTGAACATTATTTTAGTCAGGTTACTTGAATATATAACCAATGAACAAGTAACTTGACTAAAATATTGTTTAAATAGAGTTTTGATCCTGGAAGACGAAAGGTCACAAGGTGTGACCTTTCGTCTTCCAGGATGATAACTCGATTTGAACATTATTTTAGTCAGGTTACTTGAATATATAACCAATGAACAAGTAACTTGACTAAAATATTGTTTAAATAGAGTTTTGATCCTGGAAGACGAAAGGTCACAAGGTGTGACCTTTCGTCTTCCAGGATGATAACTCGATTTGAACATTATTTTAGTCAGGTTACTTGAATATATAACCAATGAACAAGTAACTTGACTAAAATATTGTTTAAATAGAGTTTTGATCCTGGAAGACGAAAGGTCACAAGGTGTGACCTTTCGTCTTCCAGGATGATAACTCGATTTGAACATTATTTCAGTCAGGTTACTTGAATATATAACCAATGAACAAGTAACTTGACTAAAATATTGTTTAAATAGAGTTTTTATCCTGGAAGACGAAAGGTCACAAGGTGTGACCTTTCGTCTTCCAGGATGATAACGCAATTTAAACATTATTTTAGTCAGGTTACTGGAATATATAACCAATGAACAAGTAACTTGACTAAAATGTTGTTTAAATAGAGTTTTGATCCTGGAAGACGAAAGGTCACAAGGTGTGACCTTTCGTCTTCCAGGATGATAACTCGATTTGAACATTATTTTAGTCAGGTTACTTGAATATATAACCAATGAACAAGTAACTTGACTAAAATATTGTTTAAATAGAGTTTTTATCCTGGAAGACGAAAGGTCACAAGGTGTAACCTTTCGTCTTCCACGATGATAACTCGATTTGAACATTATTTTAGTCAGGTTACTTGAATATATAACCAATGAACAAGTAACTTGACTAAAATGTTGTTTAAATAGAGTTTTGATCCTGGAAGACGAAAGGTCACAAGGTGTGACCTTTCGTCTTCCAGGATGATAACTCGATTTGAACATTATTTCAGTCAGGTTACTTGAATATATAACCAATGAACAAGTAACGTGACTAAAATATGGTTTAAATAGAGTTTTTATCCTGGAAGACGAAAGGTCACAAGGTGTGACCTTTCGTCTTCCAGGATGATAACTCGATTTGAACAATATTTTAGTCAGGTTACTTGAATATATAACCAATGAACAAGTAACTTGACTAAAATATTGTTGAAATAGAGTTTTTACCCTGGAAGACGAAAGGTCACAAGGTGTGACCTTTCGTCTTCCAGGATGATAACTCAATTTAAACATTATTTTAGTCAGGTTACTTGAATATATAACCAATGAACAAGTAACTTGACTAAAATGTTGTTTAAATAGAGTTTTGATCCTGGAAGACGAAAGGTCACAAGGTGTGACCTTTCGTCTTCCAGGATGATAACTCGATTTGAACATTATTTTAGTCAGGTTACTTGAATATATAACCAATGAACAAGTAACTTGACTAAAATGTTGTTGAAATAGAGTTTTGATCCTGGAAGACGAAAGGTCACAAGGTGTGACCTTTCGTCTTCCAGGATGATAACTCGATTTGAACATTATTTTAGTCAGGTTACTTGAATATATAACCAATGAACAAGTAACTTGACTAAAATATTGTTTAAATAGAGTTTTGATCCTGGAAGACGAAAGGTCACAAGGTGTGACCTTTCGTCTTCCAGGATGATAACTCGATTTGAACATTATTTCAGTCAGGTTACTTGAATATATAACCAATGAACAAGTAACGTGACTAAAATATGGTTTAAATAGAGTTTTTATCCTGGAAGACGAAAGGTCACAAGGTGTGACCTTTCGTCTTCCAGGATGATAACTCGATTTGAACAATATTTTAGTCAGGTTACTTGAATATATAACCAATGAACAAGTAACTTGACTAAAATATTGTTTAAATAGAGTTTTTATCCTGGAAGACGAAAGGTCACAAGGTGTGACCTTTCGTCTTCCAGGATGATAACTCAATTTAAACATTATTTTAGTCAGGTTACTTGAATATATAACCAATGAACAAGTAACTTGACTAAAATGTTGTTTAAATAGAGTTTTGATCCTGGAAGACGAAAGGTCACAAGGTGTGACCTTTCGTCTTCCAGGATGATAACTCGATTTGAACATTATTTTAGTCAGGTTACTTGAATATATAACCAATGAACAAGTAGCTTGACTAAAATATTGTTTAAATAGAGTTTTGATCCTGGAAGACGAAAGGTCACAAGGTGTGACCTTTCGTCTTCCAGGATGATAACTCGATTTGAACATTATTTTAGTCAGGTTACTTGAATATATAACCAATGAACAAGTAACTTGACTAAAATATTGTTTAAATAGAGTTTTGATCCTGGAAGACGAAAGGTCACAAGGTGTGACCTTTCGTCTTCCAGGATGATAACTCGATTTGAACATTATTTCAGTCAGGTTACTTGAATATATAACCAATGAACAAGTAACTTGACTAAAATATTGTTTAAATAGAGTTTTTATCCTGGAAGGCGAAAGGTCACAAGGTGTGACCTTTCGTCTTCCAGGATGATAACGCAATTTAAACATTATTTTAGTCAGGTTACTGGAATATATAACCAATGAACAAGTAACTTGACTAAAATGTTGTTTAAATAGAGTTTTGATCCTGGAAGACGAAAGGTCACAAGGTGTGACCTTTCGTCTTCCACGATGATAACTCGATTTGAACATTATTTTAGTCAGGTTACTTGAATATATAACCAATGAACAAGTAACTTGACTAAAATATTGTTTAAATAGAGTTTTTATCCTGGAAGACGAAAGGTCACAAGGTGTAACCTTTCGTCTTCCACGATGATAACTCGATTTGAACATTATTTTAGTCAGGTTACTTGAATATATAACCAATGAACAAGTAACTTGACTAAAATGTTGTTTAAATAGAGTTTTGATCCTGGAAGACGAAAGGTCACAAGGTGTGACCTTTCGTCTTCCAGGATGATAACTCGATTTGAACATTATTTCAGTCAGGTTACTTGAATATATAACCAATGAACAAGTAACGTGACTAAAATATGGTTTAAATAGAGTTTTTATCCTGGAAGACGAAAGGTCACAAGGTGTGACCTTTCGTCTTCCAGGATGATAACTCGATTTGAACAATATTTTAGTCAGGTTACTTGAATATATAACCAATGAACAAGTAACTTGACTAAAATATTGTTGAAATAGAGTTTTTATCCTGGAAGACGAAAGGTCACAAGGTGTGACCTTTCGTCTTCCAGGATGATAACTCAATTTAAACATTATTTTAGTCAGGTTACTTGAATATATAACCAATGAACAAGTAACTTGACTAAAATGTTGTTTAAATAGAGTTTTGATCCTGGAAGACGAAAGGTCACAAGGTGTGACCTTTCGTCTTCCAGGATGATAACTCGATTTGAACATTATTTTAGTCAGGTTACTTGAATATATAACCAATGAACAAGTAACTTGACTAAAATATTGTTTAAATAGAGTTTTGATCCTGGAAGACGAAAGGTCACAAGGTGTGACCTTTCGTCTTCCAGGATGATAACTCGATTTGAACATTATTTTAGTCAGGTTACTTGAATATATAACCAATGAACAAGTAACTTGACTAAAATATTGTTTAAATAGAGTTTTGATCCTGGAAGACGAAAGGTCACAAGGTGTGACCTTTCGTCTTCCAGGATGATAACTCGATTTGAACATTATTTCAGTCAGGTTACTTGAATATATAACCAATGAACAAGTAACTTGACTAAAATATTGTTTAAATAGAGTTTTTATCCTGGAAGACGAAAGGTCACAAGGTGTGACCTTTCGTCTTCCAGGATGATAACGCAATTTAAACATTATTTTAGTCAGGATACTGGAATATATAACCAATGAACAAGTAACTTGACTAAAATGTTGTTGAAATAGAGTTTTGATCCTGGAAGACGAAAGGTCACAAGGTGTGACCTTTCGTCTTCCAGGATGATAACTCCATTTGAACATTATTTTAGTCAGGTTACTTGAATATATAACCAATGAACAAGTAACCTGACTAAAATCTTGTTTAAATAGAGTTTTGATCTTGGAAGACGAAAGGTCACAAGGTGTGACCTTTCGTCTTCCAGGACGATAACTCCTTTTGAACATTATTTTAGTCAGGTTACTTGAATATATAACCAATGAACAAGTAACTTGACTAAAATGTTGTTTAAATAGAGTTTTGATCCTGGAAGACGAAAGGTCACAAGGTGTGACCTTTCGTCTTCCAGGATGATAACTCGATTTGAACATTATTTCAGTCAGGTTACTTGAATATATAACCAATGAACAAGTAACGTGACTAAAATATGGTTTAAATAGAGTTTTTATCCTGGAAGACGAAAGGTCACAAGGTGTGACCTTTCGTCTTCCAGGATGATAACGCAATTTAAACATTATTTTAGTCAGGTTACTGGAATATATAACCAATGAACAAGTAACTTGACTAAAATGTTGTTGAAATAGAGTTTTGATCCTGGAAGACGAAAGGTCACAAGGTGTGACCTTTCGTCTTCCAGGATGATAACTCCATTTGAACATTATTTTAGTCAGGTTACTTGAATATATAACCAATGAACAAGTAACCTGACTAAAATCTTGTTTAAATAGAGTTTTGATCTTGGAAGACGAAAGGTCACAAGGTGTGACCTTTCGTCTTCCACGATGATAACTCGATTTGAACATTATTTTAGTCAGGTTACTTGAATATATAACCAATGAACAAGTAACTTGACTAAAATGTTGTTTAAATAGAGTTTTGATCCTGGAAGACGAAAGGTCACAAGGTGTGACCTTTCGTCTTCCAGGATGATAACTCGATTTGAACATTATTTCAGTCAGGTTACTTGAATATATAACCAATGAACAAGTAACGTGACTAAAATATGGTTTAAATAGAGTTTTTATCCTGGAAGACGAAAGGTCACAAGGTGTGACCTTTCGTCTTCCAGGATGATAACTCGATTTGAACAATATTTTAGTCAGGTTACTTGAATATATAACCAATGAACAAGTAACTTGACTAAAATATTGTTGAAATAGAGTTTTTATCCTGGAAGACGAAAGGTCACAAGGTGTGACCTTTCGTCTTCCAGGATGATAACTCAATTTAAACATTATTTTAGTCAGGTTACTTGAATATATAACCAATGAACAAGTAACTTGACTAAAATGTTGTTTAAATAGAGTTTTGATCCTGGAAGACGAAAGGTCACAAGGTGTGACCTTTCGTCTTCCAGGATGATAACTCGATTTGAACATTATTTTAGTCAGGTTACTTGAATATATAACCAATGAACAAGTAACTTGACTAAAATATTGTTTAAATAGAGTTTTGATCCTGGAAGACGAAAGGTCACAAGGTGTGACCTTTCGTCTTCCAGGATGATAACTCGATTTGAACATTATTTTAGTCAGGTTACTTGAATATATAACCAATGAACAAGTAACTTGACTAAAATATTGTTTAAATAGAGTTTTGATCCTGGAAGACGAAAGGTCACAAGGTGTGACCTTTCGTCTTCCAGGATGATAACTCGATTTGAACATTATTTCAGTCAGGTTACTTGAATATATAACCAATGAACAAGTAACTTGACTAAAATATTGTTTAAATAGAGTTTTTATCCTGGAAGACGAAAGGTCACAAGGTGTGACCTTTCGTCTTCCAGGATGATAACGCAATTTAAACATTATTTTAGTCAGGTTACTGGAATATATAACCAATGAACAAGTAACTTGACTAAAATGTTGTTGAAATAGAGTTTTGATCCTGGAAGACGAAAGGTCACAAGGTGTGACCTTTCGTCTTCCAGGATGATAACTCGATTTGAACATTATTTTAGTCAGGTTACTTGAATATATAACCAATGAACAAGTAACGTGACTAAAATATGGTTTAAATAGAGTTTTTATCCTGGAAGACGAAAGGTCACAAGGTGTGACCTTTCGTCTTCCAGGATGATAACTCGATTTGAACAATATTTTAGTCAGGTTACTTGAATATATAACCAATGAACAAGTAACTTGACTAAAATATTGTTGAAATAGAGTTTTTATCCTGGTAGACGAAAGGTCACAAGGTGTGACCTTTCGTCTTCCAGGATGATAACTCCATTTAAACATTATTTTAGTCAGGTTACTTGAATATATAACCAATGAACAAGTAACTTGACTAAAATGTTGTTTAAATAGAGTTTTGATCCTGGAAGACGAAAGGTCACAAGGTGTGACCTTTCGTCTTCCAGGATGATAACTCGATTTGAACATTATTTTAGTCAGGTTACTTGAATATATAACCAATGAACAAGTAACTTGACTAAAATATTGTTTAAATAGAGTTTTGATCCTGGAAGACGAAAGGTCACAAGGTGTGACCTTTCGTCTTCCAGGATGATAACTCGATTTGAACATTATTTTAGTCAGGTTACTTGAATATATAACCAATGAACAAGTAACTTGACTAAAATATTGTTTAAATAGAGTTTTGATCCTGGAAGACGAAAGGTCACAAGGTGTGACCTTTCGTCTTCCAGGATGATAACTCGATTTGAACATTATTTCAGTCAGGTTACTTGAATATATAACCAATGAACAAGTAACTTGACTAAAATATTGTTTAAATAGAGTTTTTATCCTGGAAGACGAAAGGTCACAAGGTGTGACCTTTCGTCTTCCAGGATGATAACGCAATTTAAACATTATTTTAGTCAGGTTACTGGAATATATAACCAATGAACAAGTAACTTGACTAAAATGTTGTTTAAATAGAGTTTTGATCCTGGAAGACGAAAGGTCACAAGGTGTGACCTTTCGTCTTCCAGGATGATAACTCGATTTGAACATTATTTTAGTCAGGTTACTTGAATATATAACCAATGAACAAGTAACTTGACTAAAATATTGTTTAAATAGAGTTTTGATCCTGGAAGACGAAAGGTCACAAGGTGTGACCTTTCGTCTTCCAGGATGATAACTCGATTTGAACATTATTTTAGTCAGGTTACTTGAATATATAACCAATGAACAAGTAACGTGACTAAAATATGGTTTAAATAGAGTTTTTATCCTGGAAGACGAAAGGTCACAAGGTGTGACCTTTCGTCTTCCAGGATGATAACTCGATTTGAACTATATTTTAGTCAGGTTACTTGAATATATAACCAATGAACAAGTAACTTGACTAAAATATTGTTTAAATAGAGTTTTTATCCTGGAAGACGAAAGGTCACAAGGTGTGACCTTTCGTCTTCCAGGATGATAACTCAATTTAAACATTATTTTAGTCAGGTTACTTGAATATATAACCAATGAACAAGTAACTTGACTAAAATGTTGTTTAAATAGAGTTTTGATCCTGGAAGACGAAAGGTCACAAGGTGTGACCTTTCGTCTTCCAGGATGATAACTCGATTTGAACATTATTTTAGTCAGGTTACTTGAATATATAACCAATGAACAAGTAAGTTGACTAAAATATTGTTTAAATAGAGTTTTTATCCTAGAAGACGAAAGGTCACAAGGTGTGACCTTTCGTCTTCCAGGGTGATAACTCGATTTGAAAATTAGTTCAGTCAGGTTACTTGAATATATAACCAACGAACAAGTAACGTGACTAAAATATAGTTTAAATAGAGTTTTTTTATCCTAGAAGACGAAAGGTCACAAGGTGTGACCTTTCGTCTTCCAGGATGATAACTCAATATGAACATTATTTTAATCAAGTTACTTGAATATATAACCAATGAACAAGTAACTTGATTAGAATAATGTTTAAATAGAGTTTTGATCCTGGAAGACGAAAGGTCACAAGGTGTGACCTTTCGTCTTCCAGGATGATAACTCGATTTGAACATTATTTTAGTCAGGTTACTTGAATATATAACCAATGAACAAGTAACTTGACTAAAATATTGTTTAAATAGAGTTTTTATCCTGGAAGACGAAAGGACACAAGGTGTGACCTTTCGTCTTCCAGGATGATAACTCAATTAAACATTATTTTAGTCAGGTTACTTGAATATATAACCTATGAACAAGTAACTTGACTAAAATGTTGTTTAAATAGAGTTTTGATCCTGGAAGACGAAAGGTCACAAGGTGTGACCTTTCGTCTTCCAGGATGATAACTCGATTTGAACATTATTTTAGTCAGGTTACTTGAATATATAACCAATGAACAAGTAACTTGACTAAAATATTGTTTAAATAGAGTTTTGATCCTGAAAGACGAAAGGTCACAAGGTGTGACCTTTCGTCTTCCAGGGTGATAACTCGATTTGAACATTATTTCAGTCAGGTTACTTGAATATATAACCAATGAACAAGTAACGTGACTAAAATATAGTTTAAATAGAGTTTTTTTATCCTAGAAGACGAAAGGTCACAAGGTGTGACCTTTCGTCTTCCAGGATGATAACTCCATATGAACATTATTTTAATCAGGTTACTTGAATATATAACCAATGAACAAGTAACTTGATTAGAGTAATGTTTAAATAGAGTTTTGATCCTGAAAGACGAAAGGTCACAAGGTGTGACCTTTCGTCTTCCAGGATGATAACTCGATTTGAACATTACTTTAGTCTGGTTACTTGAATATATAACCAATGAACAAGTAACGTGACTAAAATATTGTTTAAATAGAGTTTTTTATCCTGGAAGACGAAAGGTCACAAGGTGTGACCTTTCGTCTTCCAGTATGATAACTCGATTTGAACATTATTTTAGTCAGGTTACTTGAATATATAACCAATGAACAAGTAACGTGACTAAAATATGGTTTAAATAGAGTTTTTATCCTGGAAGACGAAAGGTCACAAGGTGTGACCTTTCGTCTTCCAGGATGATAACTCGATTTGAACATTACTTTAGTCTGGTTACTTGAATATATAACCAATGAACAAGTAACTTGACTAAAATGTTGTTTAAATAGAGTTTTGATCCTGGAAGACGAAAGGTCACAAGGTGTGACCTTTCGTCTTCCAGGATGATAACTCGATTTGAACATTATTTTAGTCAGGTTACTTGAATATATAACCAATGAACAAGTAACTTGACTAAAATATTGTTTAAATAGAGTTTTGATCCTGGAAGACGAAAGGTCACAAGGTGTGACCTTTCGTCTTCCAGGATGATAACTCGATTTGAACATTATTTTAGTCAGGTTACTTGAATATATAACCAATGAACAAGTAACTTGACTAAAATATTGTTTAAATAGAGTTTTGATCCTGGAAGACGAAAGGTCACAAGGTGTGACCTTTCGTCTTCCAGGATGATAACTCGATTTGAACATTATTTCAGTCAGGTTACTTGAATATATAACCAATGAACAAGTAACTTGACTAAAATATTGTTTAAATAGAGTTTTTATCCTGGAAGACGAAAGGTCACAAGGTGTGACCTTTCGTCTTCCAGGATGATAACGCAATTTAAACATTATTTTAGTCAGGTTACTGGAATATATAACCAATGAACAAGTAACTTGACTAAAATGTTGTTTAAATAGAGTTTTGATCCTGGAAGACGAAAGGTCACAAGGTGTGACCTTTCGTCTTCCAGGATGATAACTCGATTTGAACATTATTTTAGTCAGGTTACTTGAATATATAACCAATGAACAAGTAACTTGACTAAAATATTGTTTAAATAGAGTTTTGATCCTGGAAGACGAAAGGTCACAAGGTGTGACCTTTCGTCTTCCAGGATGATAACTCGATTTGAACATTATTTTAGTCAGGTTACTTGAATATATAACCAATGAACAAGTAACGTGACTAAAATATGGTTTAAATAGAGTTTTTATCCTGGAAGACGAAAGGTCACAAGGTGTGACCTTTCGTCTTCCAGGATGATAACTCGATTTGAACTATATTTTAGTCAGGTTACTTGAATATATAACCAATGAACAAGTAACTTGACTAAAATATTGTTTAAATAGAGTTTTTATCCTGGAAGACGAAAGGTCACAAGGTGTGACCTTTCGTCTTCCAGGATGATAACTCAATTTAAACATTATTTTAGTCAGGTTACTTGAATATATAACCAATGAACAAGTAACTTGACTAAAATGTTGTTTAAATAGAGTTTTGATCCTGGAAGACGAAAGGTCACAAGGTGTGACCTTTCGTCTTCCAGGATGATAACTCGATTTGAACATTATTTTAGTCAGGTTACTTGAATATATAACCAATGAACAAGTAAGTTGACTAAAATATTGTTTAAATAGAGTTTTTATCCTAGAAGACGAAAGGTCACAAGGTGTGACCTTTCGTCTTCCAGGGTGATAACTCGATTTGAACATTAGTTCAGTCAGGTTACTTGAATATATAACCAACGAACAAGTAACGTGACTAAAATATAGTTTAAATAGAGTTTTTTTATCCTAGAAGACGAAAGGTCACAAGGTGTGACCTTTCGTCTTCCAGGATGATAACTCAATATGAACATTATTTTAATCAAGTTACTTGAATATATAACCAATGAACAAGTAACTTGATTAGAATAATGTTTAAATAGAGTTTTGATCCTGGAAGACGAAAGGTCACAAGGTGTGACCTTTCGTCTTCCAGGATGATAACTCGATTTGAACATTATTTTAGTCAGGTTACTTGAATATATAACCAATGAACAAGTAACTTGACTAAAATATTGTTTAAATAGAGTTTTTATCCTGGAAGACGAAAGGACACAAGGTGTGACCTTTCGTCTTCCAGGATGATAACTCAATTAAACATTATTTTAGTCAAGTTACTTGAATATATAACCTATGAACAAGTAACTTGACTAAAATGTTGTTTAAATAGAGTTTTGATCCTGGAAGACGAAAGGTCACAAGGTGTGACCTTTCGTCTTCCAGGATGATAACTCGATTTGAACATTATTTTAGTCAGGTTACTTGAATATATAACCAATGAACAAGTAACTTGACTAAAATATTGTTTAAATAGAGTTTTGATCCTGAAAGACGAAAGGTCACAAGGTGTGACCTTTCGTCTTCCAGGGTGATAACTCGATTTGAACATTATTTCAGTCAGGTTACTTGAATATATAACCAATGAACAAGTAACGTGACTAAAATATAGTTTAAATAGAGTTTTTTTATCCTAGAAGACGAAAGGTCACAAGGTGTGACCTTTCGTCTTCCAGGATGATAACTCCATATGAACATTATTTTAATCAGGTTACTTGAATATATAACCAATGAACAAGTAACTTGATTAGAGTAATGTTTAAATAGAGTTTTGATCCTGAAAGACGAAAGGTCACAAGGTGTGACCTTTCGTCTTCCAGGATGATAACTCGATTTGAACATTACTTTAGTCTGGTTACTTGAATATATAACCAATGAACAAGTAACGTGACTAAAATATTGTTTAAATAGAGTTTTTTATCCTGGAAGACGAAAGGTCACTAGGTGTGACCTTTCGTCTTCCAGTATGATAACTCGATTTGAACATTATTTTAGTCAGGTTACTTGAATATATAACCAATGAACAAGTAACGTGACTAAAATATGGTTTAAATAGAGTTTTTATCCTGGAAGACGAAAGGTCACAAGGTGTGACCTTTCGTCTTCCAGGATGATAACTCGATTTGAACATTACTTTAGTCTGGTTACTTGAATATATAACCAATGAACAAGTAACTTGACTAAAATGTTGTTTAAATAGAGTTTTGATCCTGGAAGACGAAAGGTCACAAGGTGTGACCTTTCGTCTTCCAGGATGATAACTCGATTTGAACATTATTTTAGTCAGGTTACTTGAATATATAACCAATGAACAAGTAAGTTGACTAAAATATTGTTTAAATAGAGTTTTTATCCTAGAAGACGAAAGGTCACAAGGTGTGACCTTTCGTCTTCCAGGGTGATAACTCGATTTGAACATTAGTTCAGTCAGGTTACTTGAATATATAACCAACGAACAAGTAACGTGACTAAAATATAGTTTAAATAGAGTTTTTTTATCCTAGAAGACGAAAGGTCACAAGGTGTGACCTTTCGTCTTCCAGGATGATAACTCAATATGAACATTATTTTAATCAAGTTACTTGAATATATAACCAATGAACAAGTAACTTGATTAGAATAATGTTTAAATAGAGTTTTGATCCTGGAAGACGAAAGGTCACAAGGTGTGACCTTTCGTCTTCCAGGATGATAACTCGATTTGAACATTATTTTAGTCAGGTTACTTGAATATATAACCAATGAACAAGTAACTTGACTAAAATATTGTTTAAATAGAGTTTTTATCCTGGAAGACGAAAGGACACAAGGTGTGACCTTCCGTCTTCCAGGATGATAACTCAATTAAACATTATTTTAGTCAGGTTACTTGAATATATAACCTATGAACAAGTAACTTGACTAAAATGTTGTTTAAATAGAGTTTTGATCCTGGAAGACGAAAGGTCACAAGGTGTGACCTTTCGTCTTCCAGGATGATAACTCGATTTGAACATTATTTTAGTCAGGTTACTTGAATATATAACCAATGAACAAGTAACTTGACTAAAATATTGTTTAAATAGAGTTTTGATCCTGAAAGACGAAAGGTCACAAGGTGTGACCTTTCGTCTTCCAGGGTGATAACTCGATTTGAACATTATTTCAGTCAGGTTACTTGAATATATAACCAATGAACAAGTAACGTGACTAAAATATAGTTTAAATAGAGTTTTTTTATCCTAGAAGACGAAAGGTCACAAGGTGTGACCTTTCGTCTTCCAGGATGATAACTCCATATGAACATTATTTTAATCAGTTTACTTGAATATATAACCAATGAACAAGTAACTTGATTAGAGTAATGTTTAAATAGAGTTTTGATCCTGAAAGACGAAAGGTCACAAGGTGTGACCTTTCGTCTTCCAGGATGATAACTCGATTTGAACATTACTTTAGTCTGGTTACTTGAATATATAACCAATGAACAAGTAACGTGACTAAAATATTGTTTAAATAGAGTTTTTTATCCTGGAAGACGAAAGGTCACAAGGTGTGACCTTTCGTCTTCCAGTATGATAACTCGATTTGAACATTATTTTAGTCAGGTTACTTGAATATATAACCAATGAACAAGTAACGTGACTAAAATATGGTTTAAATAGAGTTTTTATCCTGGAAGACGAAAGGTCACAAGGTGTGACCTTTCGTCTTCCAGGATGATAACTCGATTTGAACATTACTTTAGTCTGGTTACTTGAATATATAACCAATGAACAAGTAACGTGACTAAAATATTGTTTAAATAGAGTTTTTTTCCTGGAAGACGAAAGGTCACAAGGTGTGACCTTTCGTCTTCCAGTATGATAACTCGATTTGAACATTATTTTAGTCAGGTTACTTGAATATATAACCAATGAACAAGTAACGTGACTAAAATATGGTTTAAATAGAGTTTTTATCCTGGAAGACGAAAGGTCACAAGGTGTGACCTATCGTCTTTCTGGATGATAACTCGATTTAAACATTATTTTAGTCAGGTTACTTGAATATATAAGCAATGAACAAGTAACTTGACTAAAATATGGTTTAAATGGAGTTTTTATCCTGGAAGACGAAAGGTCACAAGGTGTGACCTTTCGTCTTCCTGGATGATAACTCGATTTAAACATTATTTTAGTCAGGTTACTTGAATATATAACCAATGAACAAGTAACTTGACTAAAATATTGTTTAAATAGAGTTTTTATCCTGGAAGACGAAAGGTCACAAGGTGTAACCTTTCGTCTTCCACGATGATAACTCGATTTGAACATTATTTTAGTCAAGTTACTTGAATATATAACCAATGAACAAGTAACTTGACTAAAATGTTGTTTAAATAGAGTTTTGATCCTGGAAGACGAAAGGTCACAAGGTGTGACCTTTCGTCTTCTAGGATGATAACTCGATTTGAACATTATTTCAGTCAGGTTACTTGAATATATAACCAATGAACAAGTAACTTGACTAAAATATTGTTTAAATAGAGTTTTTAATCCTGGAAGACGAAAGGTCACAAGGTGTGACCTTTCGTCTTCCAGGATGATAACTCGATTTGAACATTATTTTAGTCAGGTTACTTGAATATATAACCAATGAACAAGTAACTTGACTAAAATATTGTTTAAATAGAGTTTTGATCCTGGAAGACGAAAGGTCACAAGGTGTGACCTTTCGTCTTCCAGGATGATAACTCGATTTGAACATTATTTTAGTCAGGTTACTTGAATATATAACCAATGAACAAGTAACGTGACTAAAATATGGTTTAAATAGAGTTTTTATCCTGGAAGACGAAAGGTCACAAGGTGTGACCTTTCGTCTTTCTGGATGATAACTCGATTTAAACATTATTTTAGTCAGGTTACTTGAATATATAACCAATGAACAAGTAACTTGACTAAAATGTTGTTTAAATAGAGTTTTGATCCTGGAAGACGAAAGGTCACAAGGTGTGACCTTTCGTCTTTCTGGATGATAACTCGATTTGAACATTATTTTAGTCAGGTTACTTGAATATATAACCAATGAACAAGTAACTTGACTAAAATATTGTTTAAATAGAGTTTTGATCCTGGAAGACGAAAGGTCACAAGGTGTGACCTTTCGTCTTCCAGGATGATAACTCGATTTGAACATTATTTTAGTCAGGTTACTTGAATATATAACGAATGAACAAGTAACGTGACTAAAATATTGTTTAAATAGAGTTTTTTATCCTGGAAGACGAAAGGTCACAAGGTGTGACCTTTCGTCTTCCAGGATGATAACTCGATTTGAACATTATTTTAGTCAGGTTACTTGAATATATAACCAATGAACAAGTAACGTGACTAAAATATGGTTTAAATAGAGTTTTTATCCCGGAAGACGAAAGGTCACAAGGTGTGACCTTTCGTCTTCCAGGATGATAACTCGATTTGAACAATATTTTAGTCAGGTTACTTGAATATATATTCAATGAACAAGTAACTTGACTAAAATATTGTTTAAATAGAGTTTTTATCCTGGAAGACGAAAGGTCACAAGGTGTGACCTTTCGTCTTCCAGGATGATAACTCAATTTAAACATTATTTTAGTCAGGTTACTTGAATATATAACCAATGAACAAGTAACTTGACTAAAATATTGTTTAAATAGAGTTTTTATCCTGGAAGACGAAAGGTCACAAGGTGTGACCTTTCGTCTTCCAGGATGATAACTCGATTTGAACATTATTTTAGTCAGGTTACTTGAATATATAACCAATGATCAAGTAACTTGACTAAAATATTGTTTAAATAGAGTTTTGATCCTGGAAGACGAAAGGTCACAAGGTGTGACCTTTCGTCTTCCAGGATGATAACTCGATTTGAACATTACTTTAGTCTGGTTACTTGAATATATAACCAATGAACAAGTAACGTGACTAAAATATTGTTTAAATAGAGTTTTTTATCCTGGAAGACGAAAGGTCACAAGGTGTGACCTTTCGTCTTCCAGGATGATAACTCGATTTGAACATTATTTTAGTCAGGTTACTTGAATATATAACCAATGAACAAGTAACGTGACTAAAATATGGTTTAAATAGAGTTTTTATCCTGGAAGACGAAAGGTCACAAGGTGTGACCTTTCGTCTTTCTGGATGATAACTCGATTTAAACATTATTTTAGTCAGGTTACTTGAATATATATTCAATGAACAAGTAACTTGACTAAAATATTGTTTAAATAGAGTTTTTATCCTGGAAGACGAAAGGTCACAAGGTGTGACCTTTCGTCTTCCAGGATGATAACTCAATTTAAACATTATTTTAGTCAGGTTACTTGAATATATAACCAATGAACAAGTAACTTGACTAAAATATTGTTTAAATAGAGTTTTTATCCTGGAAGACGAAAGGTCACAAGGTGTGACCTTTCGTCTTCCAGGATGATAACTCGATTTGAACATTATTTTAGTCAGGTTACTTGAATATATAACCAATGAACAAGTAACTTGACTAAAATGTTGTTTAAATAGAGTTTTGATCCTGGAAGACGAAAGGTCACAAGGTGTGACCTTTCGTCTTCCAGGATGATAACTCGATTTGAACATTATTTCAGTCAGGTTACTTGAATATATAACCAATGAACAAGTAACTTGACTAAAATATTGTTTAAATATAGTTTTTATCCTGGAAGACGAAAGGTCACAAGGTGTGACCTTTCGTCTTCCAGGATGATAACTCAATTTGAACATTATTTTAGTCAGGTTACTTGAATATATAACCAATGAACAAGTAACTTGACTAAAATGTTGTTTAAATAGAGTTTTGATCCTGGAAGACGAAAGGTCACAAGGTGTGACCTTTCGTCTTCCAGGATGATAACTCGATTAGAACATTATTTTAGTCAGGTTACTTGAATATATAACCAATGAACAAGTAACTTGACTAAAATATTGTTTAAATAGAGTTTTGATCCTGAAAGACGAAAGGTCACAAGGTGTGACCTTTCGTCTTCCAGGATGATAACTCGATTTGAACATTATTTTAGTCAGGTTACTTGAATATATAACGAATGAACAAGTAACGTGACTAAAATATTGTTTAAATAGAGTTTTTTATCCTGGAAGACGAAAGGTCACAAGGTGTGACCTTTCGTCTTCCAGGATGATAACTCCATTTGAACTATATTTTAGTCAGGTTACTTGAATATATAACCAATGAACAAGTAACTTGACTAAAATATTGTTTAAATAGAGTTTTTATCCTGGAAGACGAAAGGTCACAAGGTGTGACCTTTCGTCTTCCAGGATGATAACTCGATTTGAACATTATTTTAGTCAGGTTACTTGAATATATAACCAATGAACAAGTAACTTGACTAAAATGTTGTTTAAATAGAGTTTTGATCCTGGAAGACGAAAGGTCACAAGGTGTGACCTTTCGTCTTCCAGGATGATAACTCGATTTGAACATTATTTCAGTCAGGTTACTTGAATATATAACCAATGAACAAGTAACTTGACTAAAATATTGTTTAAATATAGTTTTTATCCTGGAAGACGAAAGGTCACAAGGTGTGACCTTTCGTCTTCCAGGATGATAACTCAATTTGAACATTATTTTAGTCAGGTTACTTGAATATATAACCAATGAACAAGTAACTTGACTAAAATGTTGTTTAAATAGAGTTTTGATCCTGGAAGACGAAAGGTCACAAGGTGTGACCTTTCGTCTTCCAGGATGATAACTCGATTAGAACATTATTTTAGTCAGGTTACTTGAATATATAACCAATGAACAAGTAACTTGACTAAAATATTGTTTAAATAGAGTTTTGATCCTGAAAGACGAAAGGTCACAAGGTGTGACCTTTCGTCTTCCAGGATGATAACTCGATTTGAACATTATTTTAGTCAGGTTACTTGAATATATAACGAATGAACAAGTAACGTGACTAAAATATTGTTTAAATAGAGTTTTTTATCCTGGAAGACGAAAGGTCACAAGGTGTGACCTTTCGTCTTCCAGGATGATAACTCGATTTGAACATTATTTTAGTCAGGTTACTTGAATATATAACCAATGAACAAGTAAGTTGACTAAAATATTGTTTAAATAGAGTTTTTATCCTAGAAGACGAAAGGTCACAAGGTGTGACCTTTCGTCTTCCAGGGTGATAACTCGATTTGAACATTAGTTCAGTCAGGTTACTTGAATATATAACCAACGAACAAGTAACGTGACTAAAATATAGTTTAAATCGAGTTTTTTTATCCTAGAAGACGAAAGGTCACAAGGTGTGACCTTTCGTCTTCCAGGATGATAACTCGATTTGAACATTATTTTAGTCAGGTTACTTGAATATATAACCAATGAACAAGTAACGTGACTAAAATATGGTTTAAATAGAGTTTTTATCCCGGAAGACGAAAGGTCACAAGGTGTGACCTTTCGTCTTCCAGGATGATAACTCGATTTGAACAATATTTTAGTCAGGTTACTTGAATATATATTCAATGAACAAGTAACTTGACTAAAATATTGTTTAAATAGAGTTTTTATCCTGGAAGACGAAAGGTCACAAGGTGTGACCTTTCGTCTTCCAGGATGATAACTCAATTTAAACATTATTTTAGTCAGGTTACTTGAATATATAACCAATGAACAAGTAACTTGACTAAAATATTGTTTAAATAGAGTTTTTATCCTGGAAGACGAAAGGTCACAAGGTGTGACCTTTCGTCTTCCAGGATGATAACTCGATTTGAACATTATTTTAGTCAGGTTACTTGAATATATAACCAATGATCAAGTAACTTGACTAAAATATTGTTTAAATAGAGTTTTGATCCTGGAAGACGAAAGGTCACAAGGTGTGACCTTTCGTCTTCCAGGATGATAACTCGATTTGAACATTACTTTAGTCTGGTTACTTGAATATATAACCAATGAACAAGTAACGTGACTAAAATATTGTTTAAATAGAGTTTTTTATCCTGGAAGACGAAAGGTCACAAGGTGTGACCTTTCGTCTTCCAGGATGATAACTCGATTTGAACATTATTTTAGTCAGGTTACTTGAATATATAACCAATGAACAAGTAACGTGACTAAAATATGGTTTAAATAGAGTTTTTATCCTGGAAGACGAAAGGTCACAAGGTGTGACCTTTCGTCTTTCTGGATGATAACTCGATTTAAACATTATTTTAGTCAGGTTACTTGAATATATATTCAATGAACAAGTAACTTGACTAAAATATTGTTTAAATAGAGTTTTTATCCTGGAAGACGAAAGGTCACAAGGTGTGACCTTTCGTCTTCCAGGATGATAACTCAATTTAAACATTATTTTAGTCAGGTTACTTGAATATATAACCAATGAACAAGTAACTTGACTAAAATATTGTTTAAATAGAGTTTTTATCCTGGAAGACGAAAGGTCACAAGGTGTGACCTTTCGTCTTCCAGGATGATAACTCGATTTGAACATTATTTTAGTCAGGTTACTTGAATATATAACCAATGAACAAGTAACTTGACTAAAATGTTGTTTAAATAGAGTTTTGATCCTGGAAGACGAAAGGTCACAAGGTGTGACCTTTCGTCTTCCAGGATGATAACTCGATTTGAACATTATTTCAGTCAGGTTACTTGAATATATAACCAATGAACAAGTAACTTGACTAAAATATTGTTTAAATATAGTTTTTATCCTGGAAGACGAAAGGTCACAAGGTGTGACCTTTCGTCTTCCAGGATGATAACTCAATTTGAACATTATTTTAGTCAGGTTACTTGAATATATAACCAATGAACAAGTAACTTGACTAAAATGTTGTTTAAATAGAGTTTTGATCCTGGAAGACGAAAGGTCACAAGGTGTGACCTTTCGTCTTCCAGGATGATAACTCGATTAGAACATTATTTTAGTCAGGTTACTTGAATATATAACCAATGAACAAGTAACTTGACTAAAATATTGTTTAAATAGAGTTTTGATCCTGAAAGACGAAAGGTCACAAGGTGTGACCTTTCGTCTTCCAGGATGATAACTCGATTTGAACATTATTTTAGTCAGGTTACTTGAATATATAACGAATGAACAAGTAACGTGACTAAAATATTGTTTAAATAGAGTTTTTTATCCTGGAAGACGAAAGGTCACAAGGTGTGACCTTTCGTCTTCCAGGATGATAACTCCATTTGAACTATATTTTAGTCAGGTTACTTGAATATATAACCAATGAACAAGTAACTTGACTAAAATATTGTTTAAATAGAGTTTTTATCCTGGAAGACGAAAGGTCACAAGGTGTGACCTTTCGTCTTCCAGGATGATAACTCGATTTGAACATTATTTTAGTCAGGTTACTTGAATATATAACCAATGAACAAGTAACTTGACTAAAATGTTGTTTAAATAGAGTTTTGATCCTGGAAGACGAAAGGTCACAAGGTGTGACCTTTCGTCTTCCAGGATGATAACTCGATTTGAACATTATTTCAGTCAGGTTACTTGAATATATAACCAATGAACAAGTAACTTGACTAAAATATTGTTTAAATATAGTTTTTATCCTGGAAGACGAAAGGTCACAAGGTGTGACCTTTCGTCTTCCAGGATGATAACTCAATTTGAACATTATTTTAGTCAGGTTACTTGAATATATAACCAATGAACAAGTAACTTGACTAAAATGTTGTTTAAATAGAGTTTTGATCCTGGAAGACGAAAGGTCACAAGGTGTGACCTTTCGTCTTCCAGGATGATAACTCGATTAGAACATTATTTTAGTCAGGTTACTTGAATATATAACCAATGAACAAGTAACTTGACTAAAATATTGTTTAAATAGAGTTTTGATCCTGAAAGACGAAAGGTCACAAGGTGTGACCTTTCGTCTTCCAGGATGATAACTCGATTTGAACATTATTTTAGTCAGGTTACTTGAATATATAACGAATGAACAAGTAACGTGACTAAAATATTGTTTAAATAGAGTTTTTTATCCTGGAAGACGAAAGGTCACAAGGTGTGACCTTTCGTCTTCCAGGATGATAACTCGATTTGAACATTATTTTAGTCAGGTTACTTGAATATATAACCAATGAACAAGTAAGTTGACTAAAATATTGTTTAAATAGAGTTTTTATCCTAGAAGACGAAAGGTCACAAGGTGTGACCTTTCGTCTTCCAGGGTGATAACTCGATTTGAACATTAGTTCAGTCAGGTTACTTGAATATATAACCAACGAACAAGTAACGTGACTAAAATATAGTTTAAATCGAGTTTTTTTATCCTAGAAGACGAAAGGTCACAAGGTGTGACCTTTCGTCTTCCAGGATGATAACTCAATATGAACATTATTTTAATCAAGTTACTTGAATATATAACCAATGAACAAGTAACTTGATTAGAATAATGTTTAAATAGAGTTTTGATCCTGGAAGACGAAAGGTCACAAGGTGTGACCTTTCGTCTTCCAGGATGATAACTCGATTTGAACATTATTTTAGTCAGGTTACTTGAATATATAACCAATGAACAAGTAACTTGACTAAAATATTGTTTAAATAGAGTTTTTATCCTGGAAGACGAAAGGACACAAGGTGTGACCTTTCGTCTTCCAGGATGATAACTCAATTAAACATTATTTTAGTCAGGTTACTTGAATATATAACCTATGAACAAGTAACTTGACTAAAATGTTGTTTAAATAGAGTTTTGATCCTGGAAGACGAAAGGTCACAAGGTGTGACCTTTCGTCTTCCAGGATGATAACTCGATTTGAACATTATTTTAGTGAGGTTACTTGAATATATAACCAATGAACAAGTAACTTGACTAAAATATTGTTTAAACAGAGTTTTGATCCTGAAACACGAAAGGTCACAAGGTGTGACCTTTCGTCTTCCAGGGTGATAACTCGATTTGAACATTATTTCAGTCAGGTTACTTGAATATATAACCAATGAACAAGTAACGTGACTAAAATATAGTTTAAATAGAGTTTTTTTATCCTAGAAGACGAAAGGTCACAAGGTGTGACCTTTCGTCTTCCAGGATGATAACTCCATATGAACATTATTTTAATCAGGTTACTTGAATATATAACCAATGAACAAGTAACTTGATTAGAGTAATGTTTAAATAGAGTTTTGATCCTGAAAGACGAAAGGTCACAAGGTGTGACCTTTCGTCTTCCAGGATGATAACTCGATTTGAACATTACTTTAGTCTGGTTACTTGAATATATAACCAATGAACAAGTAACGTGACTAAAATATTGTTTAAATAGAGTTTTTTATCCTGGAAGACGAAAGGTCACAAGGTGTGACCTTTCGTCTTCCAGTATGATAACTCGATTTGAACATTATTTTAGTCAGGTTACTTGAATATATAACCAATGAACAAGTAACGTGACTAAAATATGGTTTAAATAGAGTTTTTATCCTGGAAGACGAAAGGTCACAAGGTGTGACCTTTCGTCTTCCAGGATGATAACTCGATTTGAACATTACTTTAGTCTGGTTACTTGAATATATAACCAATGAACAAGTAACGTGACTAAAATATTGTTTAAATAGAGTTTTTTATCCTGGAAGACGAAAGGTCACAAGGTGTGACCTTTCGTCTTCCAGTATGATAACTCGATTTGAACATTATTTTAGTCAGGTTACTTGAATATATAACCAATGAACAAGTAACGTGACTAAAATATGGTTTAAATAGAGTTTTTATCCTGGAAGACGAAAGGTCACAAGGTGTGACCTTTCGTCTTTCTGGATGATAACTCGATTTAAACATTATTTTAGTCAGGTTACTTGAATATATAAGCAATGAACAAGTAACTTGACTAAAATATGGTTTAAATGGAGTTTTGATCCTGGAAGACGAAAGGTCACAAGGTGTGACCTTTCGTCTTCCTGGATGATAACTCGATTTAAACATTATTTTAGTCAGGTTACTTGAATATATAACCAATGAACAAGTAACTTGACTAAAATATTGTTTAAATAGAGTTTTTATCCTGGAAGACGAAAGGTCACAAGGTGTAACCTTTCGTCTTCCACGATGATAACTCGATTTGAACATTATTTTTGTCAAGTTACTTGAATATATAACCAATGAACAAGTAACTTGACTAAAATGTTGTTTAAATAGAGTTTTGATCCTGGAAGACGAAAGGTCACAAGGTGTGACCTTTCGTCTTCTAGGATGATAACTCGATTTGAACATTATTTCAGTCAGGTTACTTGAATATATAACCAATGAACAAGTAACTTGACTAAAATATTGTTTAAATAGAGTTTTTATCCTGGAAGACGAAAGGTCACAAGGTGTGACCTTTCGTCTTCCAGGATGATAACTCGATTTGAACATTATTTTAGTCAGGTTACTTGAATATATAACCTATGAACAAGTAACTTGACTAAAATGTTGTTTAAATAGAGTTTTGATCCTGGAAGACGAAAGGTCACAAGGTGTGACCTTTCGTCTTCCAGGATGATAACTCGATTTGAACATTATTTTAGTGAGGTTACTTGAATATATAACCAATGAACAAGTAACTTGACTAAAATATTGTTTAAACAGAGTTTTGATCCTGAAACACGAAAGGTCACAAGGTGTGACCTTTCGTCTTCCAGGGTGATAACTCGATTTGAACATTATTTCAGTCAGGTTACTTGAATATATAACCAATGAACAAGTAACGTGACTAAAATATAGTTTAAATAGAGTTTTTTTATCCTAGAAGACGAAAGGTCACAAGGTGTGACCTTTCGTCTTCCAGGATGATAACTCCATATGAACATTATTTTAATCAGGTTACTTGAATATATAACCAATGAACAAGTAACTTGATTAGAGTAATGTTTAAATAGAGTTTTGATCCTGAAAGACGAAAGGTCACAAGGTGTGACCTTTCGTCTTCCAGGATGATAACTCGATTTGAACATTACTTTAGTCTGGTTACTTGAATATATAACCAATGAACAAGTAACGTGACTAAAATATTGTTTAAATAGAGTTTTTTATCCTGGAAGACGAAAGGTCACAAGGTGTGACCTTTCGTCTTCCAGTATGATAACTCGATTTGAACATTATTTTAGTCAGGTTACTTGAATATATAACCAATGAACAAGTAACGTGACTAAAATATGGTTTAAATAGAGTTTTTATCCTGGAAGACGAAAGGTCACAAGGTGTGACCTTTCGTCTTCCAGGATGATAACTCGATTTGAACATTACTTTAGTCTGGTTACTTGAATATATAACCAATGAACAAGTAACGTGACTAAAATATTGTTTAAATAGAGTTTTTTATCCTGGAAGACGAAAGGTCACAAGGTGTGACCTTTCGTCTTCCAGTATGATAACTCGATTTGAACATTATTTTAGTCAGGTTACTTGAATATATAACCAATGAACAAGTAACGTGACTAAAATATGGTTTAAATAGAGTTTTTATCCTGGAAGACGAAAGGTCACAAGGTGTGACCTTTCGTCTTTCTGGATGATAACTCGATTTAAACATTATTTTAGTCAGGTTACTTGAATATATAAGCAATGAACAAGTAACTTGACTAAAATATGGTTTAAATGGAGTTTTGATCCTGGAAGACGAAAGGTCACAAGGTGTGACCTTTCGTCTTCCTGGATGATAACTCGATTTAAACATTATTTTAGTCAGGTTACTTGAATATATAACCAATGAACAAGTAACTTGACTAAAATATTGTTTAAATAGAGTTTTTATCCTGGAAGACGAAAGGTCACAAGGTGTAACCTTTCGTCTTCCACGATGATAACTCGATTTGAACATTATTTTAGTCAAGTTACTTGAATATATAACCAATGAACAAGTAACTTGACTAAAATGTTGTTTAAATAGAGTTTTGATCCTGGAAGACGAAAGGTCACAAGGTGTGACCTTTCGTCTTCTAGGATGATAACTCGATTTGAACATTATTTCAGTCAGGTTACTTGAATATATAACCAATGAACAAGTAACTTGACTAAAATATTGTTTAAATAGAGTTTTTATCCTGGAAGACGAAAGGTCACAAGGTGTGACCTTTCGTCTTCCAGGATGATAACTCGATTTGAACATTATTTTAGTCAGGTTACTTGAATATATAACCAATGAACAAGTAACTTGACTAAAATATTGTTTAAATAGAGTTTTGATCCTGGAAGACGAAAGGTCACAAGGTGTGACCTTTCGTCTTCCAGGATGATAACTCGATTTGAACATTACTTTAGTCTGGTTACTTGAATATATAACCAATGAACAAGTAACGTGACTAAAATATTGTTTAAATAGAGTTTTTTATCCTGGAAGACGAAAGGTCACAAGGTGTGACCTTTCGTCTTTCTGGATGATAACTCGATTTGAACATTATTTTAGTCAGGTTACTTGAATATATAACCAATGAACAAGTAACGTGACTAAAATATGGTTTAAATAGAGTTTTTATCCTGGAAGACGAAAGGTCACAAGGTGTGACCTTTCGTCTTTCTGGATGATAACTCGATTTAAACATTATTTTAGTCAGGTTACTTGAATATATAACCAATGAACAAGTAACTTGACTAAAATGTTGTTTAAATAGAGTTTTGATCCTGGAAGACGAAAGGTCACAAGGTGTGACCTTTCGTCTTTCTGGATGATAACTCGATTTGAACATTATTTTAGTCAGGTTACTTGAATATATAACCAATGAACAAGTAACTTGACTAAAATATTGTTTAAATAGAGTTTTGATCCTGGAAGACGAAAGGTCACAAGGTGTGACCTTTCGTCTTCCAGGATGATAACTCGATTTGAACATTATTTTAGTCAGGTTACTTGAATATATAACGAATGAACAAGTAACGTGACTAAAATATTGTTTAAATAGAGTTTTTTATCCTGGAAGACGAAAGGTCACAAGGTGTGACCTTTCGTCTTCCAGGATGATAACTCGATTTGAACATTATTTTAGTCAGGTTACTTGAATATATAACCAATGAACAAGTAACGTGACTAAAATATGGTTTAAATAGAGTTTTTATCCCGGAAGACGAAAGGTCACAAGGTGTGACCTTTCGTCTTCCAGGATGATAACTCGATTTGAACAATATTTTAGTCAGGTTAGTTGAATATATATTCAATGAACAAGTAACTTGACTAAAATATTGTTTAAATAGAGTTTTTATCCTGGAAGACGAAAGGTCACAAGGTGTGACCTTTCGTCTTCCAGGATGATAACTCAATTTAAACATTATTTTAGTCAGGTTACTTGAATATATAACCAATGAACAAGTAACTTGACTAAAATATTGTTTAAATAGAGTTTTTATCCTGGAAGACGAAAGGTCACAAGGTGTGACCTTTCGTCTTCCAGGATGATAACTCGATTTGAACATTATTTTAGTCAGGTTACTTGAATATATAACCAATGAACAAGTAACTTGACTAAAATATTGTTTAAATAGAGTTTTGATCCTGGAAGACGAAAGGTCACAAGGTGTGACCTTTCGTCTTCCAGGATGATAACTCGATTTGAACATTACTTTAGTCTGGTTACTTGAATATATAACCAATGAACAAGTAACGTGACTAAAATATTGTTTAAATAGAGTTTTTTATCCTGGAAGACGAAAGGTCACAAGGTGTGACCTTTCATCTTCCAGGATGATAACTCGATTTGAACATTATTTTAGTCAGGTTACTTGAATATATAACCAATGAACAAGTAACGTGACTAAAATATGGTTTAAATAGAGTTTTTATCCTGGAAGACGAAAGGTCACAAGGTGTGACCTTTCGTCTTTCTGGATGATAACTCGATTTAAACATTATTTTAGTCAGGTTACTTGAATATATAACCAATGAACAAGTAACTTGACTAAAATATTGTTTAAATAGAGTTTTTATCCTGGAAGACGAAAGGTCACAAGGTGTGACCTTTCGTCTTCCAGGATGATAACTCGATTTAAACATTATTTTAGTCAGGTTACTTGAATATATAACCAATGAACAAGTAACTTGACTAAAATATTGTTTAAATAGAGTTTTTATCCTGGAAGACGAAAGGTCACAAGGTGTAACCTTTCGTCTTCCACGATGATAACTCGATTTGAACATTATTTTAGTCAGGTTACTTGAATATATAACCAATGAACAAGTAACTTGACTAAAATGTTGTTTAAATAGAGTTTTGATCCTGGAAGACGAAAGGTCACAAGGTGTGACCTTTCGTCTTCCAGGATGATAACTCGATTTGAACATTATTTCAGTCAGGTTACTTGAATATATAACCAATGAACAAGTAACTTGACTAAAATATTGTTGAAATATAGTTTTTATCCTGGAAGACGAAAGGTCACAAGGTGTGACCTTTCGTCTTCCAGGATGATAACTCAATTTGAACATTATTTTAGTCAGGTTACTTGAATATATAACCAATGAACAAGTAACTTGACTAAAATGTTGTTTAAATAGAGTTTTGATCCTGGAAGACTAAAGGTCACAAGGTGTGACCTTTCGTCTTCCAGGATGATAACTCGATTAGAACATTATTTTAGTCAGGTTACTTGAATATATAACCAATGAACAAGTAACTTGACTAAAATATTGTTTAAATAGAGTTTTGATCCTGGAAGACGAAAGGTCACAAGGTGTGACCTTTCGTCTTCCAGGATGATAACTCGATTTGAACATTATTTTAGTCAGGTTACTTGAATATATAACGAATGAACAAGTAACGTGACTAAAATATTGTTTAAATAGAGTTTTTTATCCTGGAAGACGAAAGGTCACAAGGTGTGACCTTTCGTCTTCCAGGATGATAACTCGATTTGAACATTATTTTAGTCAGGTTACTTGAATATATAACCAATGAACAAGTAACGTGACTAAAATATGGTTTAAATAGAGTTTTTATCCTAGAAGACGAAAGGCCACAAGGTGTGACCTTTCGTCTTCCAGGGTGATAACTCGATTTGAACATTAGTTCAGTCAGGTTACTTGAATATATAACCAATGAACAAGTAACGTGACTAAAATATAGTTTAAATAGAGTTTTTTTATCCTAGAAGACGAAAGGTCACAAGGTGTGACCTTTCGTCTTCCAGGATGATAACTCAATATGAACATTATTTTAATCAGGTTACTTGAATATATAACCAATGAACAAGTAACTTGATTAGAATAATGTTTAAATAGAGTTTTGATCCTGGAAGACGAAAGGTCACAAGGTGTGACCTTTCGTCTTCCAGGATGATAACTCGATATGAACATTATTTTAGTCAGGTTACTTGAATATATAACCAATGAACAAGTAACGTGACTAAAATATTGTTTAAATAGAGTTCTGATCCTGGAAGACGAAAGGTCTCAAGGTGTGACCCTTCGTCTTCCAGGATGATAACTCGATTTGAACATTATTTTAGTCTGGTTACTTGAATATATAACCAATGAACAAGTAACGTGACTAAAATATTGTTTAAATAGAGTTTTTTATCCTGGAAGACGAAAGGTCACAAGGTGTGACCTTTCGTCTTCCAGGATGATAACTCGATTTGAACATTATTTTAGTCAGGTTACTTGAATATATAACCAATGAACAAGTAACGTGACTAAAATATGGTTTAAATAGAGTTTTTATCCTGGAAGACGAAAGGTCACAAGGTGTGACCTTTCGTCTTTCTGGATGATAACTCGATTTAAACATTATTTTAGTCAGGTTACTTGAATATATAACCAATGAACAAGTAACTTGACTAAAATATTGTTTAAATAGAGTTTTTATCCTAGAAGACGAAAGGTCACAAGGTGTGACCTTTCGTCTTCCAGGATGATAACTTGATTTAAACATTATTTTAGTCAGGTTACTTGAATGTATAACCAATGAACAAGTAACTTGACTACAATATGGTTTAAATGGAGTTTTTATCCTGGAAGACGAAAGGTCACAAGGTGTGACCTTTCGTCTTCCTGGATGATAACTCGATTTGAACATTATTTTCGTCAGGTTACTTGAATATATAACCAATGAACAAGTAACTTGACTAAAATATTGTTTAAATATAGTTTTTATCCTGGAAGACGAAAGGTCACAAGGTGAGACCTTTCGTCTTCCAGGATGATAACTCGATTTAAACATTATTTTAGTCAGGTTACTTGAATATATAACCAATGAACAAGTAACTTGACTAAAATATTGTTTAAATAGAGTTTTTATCCTGGAAGACGAAAGGTCACAAGGTGTAACCTTTCGTCTTCCACGATGATAACTCGATTTGAACATTATTTTAGTCTGGTTACTTGAATATATAACCAATGAACAAGTAACTTGACTAAAATGTTGTTTAAATAGAGTTTTGATCCTGGAAGACGAAAGGTCACAAGGTGTGACCTTTCGTCTTCCAGGATGATAACTCGATTTGAACATTATTTCAGTCAGGATGATAACTCGATTTGAACATTATTTCAGTCAGGTAACTTGAATATATAACCAATGAACAAGTAACTTGACTAAAATATTGTTTAAATAGAGTTTTTATCCTGGAAGACGAAAGGTCACAAGGTGTGACCTTTCGTCTTCCAGGATGATAACTCAATTTGAACATTATTTTAGTCAGGTTACTTGAATATATAACCAATGAACAAGTAACTTGACAAAAATATTGTTTAAATAGAGTTTTGATCCTGGAAGACGAAAGGTCACAAGGTGTGACGTTTCGTCTTCCAGGATGATAACTCGATTTGAACATTATTTTAGTCAGGTTACTTGAATATATAACCAATGAACAAGTAACTTGACTAAAATATTGTTTAAATAGAGTTTTGATCCTGGAAGACGAAAGGTCACAAGGTGCGACCTTTCGTCTTCCAGGATGATAACTCGATTTGAACATTATTTTAGTCAGGTTACTTGAATATATAACGAATGAACAAGTAACGTGACTAAAATATTGTTTAAATAGAGTTTTTTATCCTGGAAGACGAAAGGTCACAAGGTGTGACCTTTCGTCTTCCAGGATGATAACTCGATTTGAACATTATTTTAGTCAGGTTACTTGAATATATAACCAATGAACAAGTAACGTGATTAAAATATGGTTTAAATAGAGTTTTTATCCTGGAAGACGAAAGGTCACAAGGTGTGACCTTTCGTCTTCCAGGATGATAACTCGATTTGAACAATATTTTAGTCAGGTTACTTGAATATATAACCAATGAACAAGTAACTTGACTAAAATATTGTTTAAATAGAGTTTTGATCCTGGAAGACGAAAGGTCACAAGGTGTGACCTTTCGTCTTCCAGGATGATAACTCGATTTGAACATTATTTTAGTCAGGTTACTTGAATATATAACCAATGAACAAGTAACGTGATTAAAATATGGTTTAAATAGAGTTTTTATCCTGGAAGACGAAAGGTCACAAGGTGTGACCTTTCGTCTTCCAGGATGATAACTCGATTTGAACAATATTTTAGTCAGGTTACTTGAATATATAACCAATGAACAAGTAACTTGACTACAATATGGTTTAAATGGAGTTTTTATCCTGGAAGACGAAAGGTCACAAGGTGTGACCTTTCGTCTTCCAGGATGATAACTCGATTTGAACATTATTTTCGTCAGGTTACTTGAATATATAACCAATGAACAAGTAACTTGACTAAAATATTGTTTAAATATAGTTTTTATCCTGGAAGAAGAAAGGTCACAAGGTGAGACCTTTCGTCTTCCAGGATGATAACTCGATTTAAACATTATTTTAGTCAGGTTACTTGAATATATAACCAATGAACAAGTAACTTGACTAAAATATTGTTTAAATATAGTTTTTATCCTGGAAGACGAAAGGTCACAAGGTGAGACCTTTCGTCTTCCAGGATGATAACTCGATTTAAACATTATTTTAGTCAGGTTACTTGAATATATAACCAATGAACAAGTAACTTGACTAAAATATTGTTTAAATAGAGTTTTTATCCTGGAAGACGAAAGGTCACAAGGTGTGACCTTTCGTCTTCCAGGATGATAACTCAATTTGAACATTATTTTAGTCAGGTTACTTGAATATATAACCAATGAACAAGTAACTTGACAAAAATATTGTTTAAATAGAGTTTTGATCCTGGAAGACGAAAGGTCACAAGGTGTGACCTTTCGTCTTCCAGGATGATAACTCGATTTGAACATTATTTTAGTCAGGTTACTTGAATATATAACCAATGAACAAGTAACTTGACTAAAATATTGTTTAAATAGAGTTTTGATCCTGGAAGACGAAAGGTCACAAGGTGTGACCTTTCGTCTTCCAGGATGATAACTCGATTTGAACATTATTTTAGTCAGGGTACTTGAATATATAACGAATGAACAAGTAACGTGACTAAAATATTGTTTAAATAGAGTTTTTTATCCTGGAAGACGAAAGGTCACAAGGTGTGACCTTTCGTCTTCCAGGATGATAACTCGATTTGAACATTATTTTAGTCAGGTTACTTGAATATATAACCAATGAACAAGTAACGTGATTAAAATATGGTTTAAATAGAGTTTTTATCCTGGAAGACGAAAGGTCATAAGGTGTGACCTTTCGTCTTCCAGGATGATAACTCGATTTGAACAATATTTTAGTCAGGTTACTTGAATATATAACCAATGAACAAGTAACTTGACTAAAATATTGTTTAAATAGAGTTTTTATCCTGGAAGACGAAAGGTCACAAGGTGTGACCTTTCGTCTTTCTGGATGATAACTCGATTTAAACATTATTTTAGTCAGGTTACTTGAATATATAACCAATGAACAAGTAACTTGACTAAAATATTGTTTAAATAGAGTTTTTATCCTAGAAGACGAAAGGTCACAAGGTGTGACCTTTCGTCTTCCAGGATGATAACTGGATTTAAACATTATTTTAGTCAGGTTACTTGAATATATAACCAATGAACAAGTAACTTGACAAAAATGTTGTTTAAATAGAGTTTTGATCCTGGAAGACGAAAGGTCACAAGGTGTGACCTTTCGTCTTCCAGGATGATAACTCGATTTGAACATTATTTTAGTCAGGTTACTTGAATATATAACCAATGAACAAGTAACTTGACTAAAATATTGTTTAAATAGAGTTTTGATCCTGGAAGACGAAAGGTCACAAGGTGTGACCTTTCGTCTTCCAGGATGATAACTCGATTTGAACATTATTTTAGTCAGGTTACTTGAATATATAACCAATGAACAAGTAACGTGACTAAAATATTGTTTAAATAGAGTTTTTTATCCTGGAAGACGAAAGGTTACAAGGTGTGACCTTTCGTCTTCCAGGATGATAACTCGATTTGAACATTATTTTAGTCAGGTTACTTGAATATATAACCAATGAACAAGTAACGTGATTAAAATATGGTTTAAATAGAGTTTTTATCCTGGAAGACGAAAGGTCACAAGGTGTGACCTTTCGTCTTCCAGGATGATAACTCGATTTGAACAATATTTTAGTCAGGTTACTTGAATATATAACCAATGAACAAGTAACTTGACTAAAATATTGTTTAAATAGAGTTTTTATCCTGGAAGACGAAAGGTCACAAGGTGTGACCTTTCGTCTTTCTGGATGATAACTCGATTTAAACATTATTTTAGTCAGGTTACTTGAATATATAACCAATGAACAAGTAACTTGACTAAAATATTGTTTAAATAGAGTTTTTATCCTAGAAGACGAAAGGTCACAAGGTGTGACCTTTCGTCTTCCAGGATGATAACTGGATTTAAACATTATTTTAGTCAGGTTACTTGAATATATAACCAATGAACAAGTAACTTGACTACAATATGGTTTAAATGGAGTTTTTATCCTGGAAGACGAAAGGTCACAAGGTGTGACCTTTCGTCTTCCTGGATGATAACTCGATTTGAACATTATTTTCGTCAGGTTACTTGAATATATAACCAATGAACAAGTAACTTGACTAAAATATTGTTTAAATATAGTTTTTATCCTGGAAGACGAAAGGTCACAAGGTGAGACCTTTCGTCTTCCAGGATGATAACTCGATTTAAACATTATTTTAGTCAGGTTACTTGAATATATAACCAATGAACAAGTAACTTGACTAAAATATTGTTTAAATAGAGTTTTTATCCTGGAAGACGAAAGGTCACAAGGTGTAACCTTTCGTCTTCCACGATGATAACTCGATTTGAACATTATTTTAGTCAGGTTACTTGAATATATAACCAATGAACAAGTAACTTGACTAAAATATTGTTTAAATATAGTTTTTATCCTGGAAGACGAAAGGTCACAAGGTGAGACCTTTCGTCTTCCAGGATGATAACTCGATTTAAACATTATTTTAGTCAGGTTACTTGAATATATAACCAATGAACAAGTAACTTGACTAAAATATTGTTTAAATAGAGTTTTTATCCTGGAAGACGAAAGGTCACAAGGTGTGACCTTTCGTCTTCCAGGATGATAACTCAATTTGAACATTATTTTAGTCAGGTTACTTGAATATATAACCAATGAACAAGTAACTTGACAAAAATATTGTTTAAATAGAGTTTTGATCCTGGAAGACGAAAGGTCACAAGGTGTGACCTTTCGTCTTCCAGGATGATAACTCGATTTGAACATTATTTTAGTCAGGTTACTTGAATATATAACCAATGAACAAGTAACTTGACTAAAATATTGTTTAAATAGAGTTTTGATCCTGGAAGACGAAAGGTCACAAGGTGTGACCTTTCGTCTTCCAGGATGATAACTCGATTTGAACATTATTTTAGTCAGGTTACTTGAATATATAACGAATGAACAAGTAACGTGACTAAAATATTGTTTAAATAGAGTTTTTTATCCTGGAAGACGAAAGGTCACAAGGTGTGACCTTTCGTCTTCCAGGATGATAACTCGATTTGAACATTATTTTAGTCAGGTTACTTGAATATATAACCAATGAACAAGTAACGTGATTAAAATATGGTTTAAATAGAGTTTTTATCCTGGAAGACGAAAGGTCACAAGGTGGGACCTTTCGTCTTCCAGGATGATAACTCGATTTGAACAATATTTTAGTCAGGTTACTTGAATATATAACCAATGAACAAGTAACTTGACTAAAATATTGTTTAAATAGAGTTTTTATCCTGGAAGACGAAAGGTCACAAGGTGTGACCTTTCGTCTTCCAGGATGATAACTGGATTTAAACATTTTTTTAGTCAGGTTACTTGAATATATAACCAATGAACAAGTAACTTGACAAAAATGTTGTTTAAATAGAGTTTTGATCCTGGAAGACGAAAGGTCACAAGGTGTGACCTTTCGTCTTCCAGGATGATAACTCGATTTGAACATTATTTTAGTCAGGTTACTTGAATATATAACCAATGAACAAGTAACTTGACTAAAATATTGTTTAAATAGAGTTTTGATCCTGGAAGACGAAAGGTCACAAGGTGTGACCTTTCGTCTTCCAGGATGATAACTCGATTTGAACATTATTTTAGTCAGGTTACTTGAATATATAACGAATGAACAAGTAACGTGACTAAAATATTGTTTAAATAGAGTTTTTTATCCTGGAAGACGAAAGGTTACAAGGTGTGACCTTTCGTCTTCCAGGATGATAACTCGATTTGAACATTATTTTAGTCAGGTTACTTGAATATATAACCAATGAACAAGTAACGTGATTAAAATATGGTTTAAATAGAGTTTTTATCCTGGAAGACGAAAGGTCACAAGGTGTGACCTTTCGTCTTCCAGGATGATAACTCGATTTGAACAATATTTTAGTCAGGTTACTTGAATATATAACCAATGAACAAGTAACTTGACTAAAATATTGTTTAAATAGAGTTTTTATCCTGGAAGACAAAAGGTCACAAGGTGTGACCTTTCGTCTTTCTGGATGATAACTCGATTTAAACATTATTTTAGTCAGGTTACTTGAATATATAACCAATGAACAAGTAACTTGACTAAAATATTGTTTAAATAGAGTTTTTATCCTAGAAGACGAAAGGTCACAAGGTGTGACCTTTCGTCTTCCAGGATGATAACTGGATTTAAACATTATTTTAGTCAGGTTACTTGAATATATAACCAATGAACAAGTAACTTGACTACAATATGGTTTAAATGGAGTTTTTATCCTGGAAGACGAAAGGTCACAAGGCGTGACCTTTCGTCTTCCTGGATGATAACTCGATTTGAACATTATTTTCGTCAGGTTACTTGAATATATAACCAATGAACAAGTAACTTGACTAAAATATTGTTTAAATATAGTTTTTATCCTGGAAGACGAAAGGTCACAAGGTGAGACCTTTCGTCTTCCAGGATGATAACTCGATTTAAACATTATTTTAGTCAGGTTACTTGAATATATAACCAATGAACAAGTAACTTGACTAAAATATTGTTTAAATAGAGTTTTTATCCTGGAAGACGAAAGGTCACAAGGTGTAACCTTTCGTCTTCCACGATGATAACTCGATTTGAACATTATTTTAGTCAGGTTACTTGAATATATAACCAATGAACAAGTAACTTGACTAAAATGTTGTTTAAATAGAGTTTTGATCCTGGAAGACGAAAGGTCACAAGGTGTGACCTTTCGTCTTCCAGGATGATAACTCGATTTGAACATTATTTCAGTCAGGTAACTTGAATATATAACCAATGAACAAGTAACTTGACTAAAATATTGTTTAAATAGAGTTTTTATCTTGGAAGACGAAAGGTCACAAGGTGTGACCTTTCGTCTTCCAGGATGATAACTCAATTTGAACATTATTTTAGTCAGGTTACTTGAATATATAACCAATGAACAAGTAACTTGACAAAAATGTTGTTTAAATAGAGTTTTGATCCTGGAAGACGAAAGGTCACAAGGTGTGACCTTTCGTCTTCCAGGATGATAACTCGATTTGAACATTATTTTAGTCAGGTTACTTGAATATATAACCAATGAACAAGTAACTTGACTAAAATATTGTTTAAATAGAGTTTTTTATCCTGGAAGACGAAAGGTCACAAGGTGTGACCTTTCGTCTTCCAGGATGATAACTCAATTTGAACATTATTTTAGTCAGGTTACTTGAATATATAACCAATGAAC
Source organism: Medicago sativa (assembly GCF_051527215.1). Lineage (NCBI taxonomy): Eukaryota > Viridiplantae > Streptophyta > Magnoliopsida > Fabales > Fabaceae > Medicago > Medicago sativa. Next base: position 40,261,184 of record NC_140751.1, read on the forward strand.
AAGTAACTTGATTAAAATAATGTTTAAATAGAGTTTTGATCCTGGAAGACGAAAGGTCACAAGGTGTGACCTTTCGTCTTCCAGGATGATAACTCAATTTGAACATTATTTTAGTCAGGTTACTTGAATATATAACGAATGAACAACAAGTAACTTGACTAAAATATTGTTTAAATAGAGTTTTTTATCCTAGAAGACGAAAGGTCACAAGGTGTGACCTTTCGTCTTCCAGGATGATAACTCGATTTGAACAATATTTTAGTCAGGTTACTTGAATATATAACCAATGAACAAGTAACTTGACTAAAATATTGTTTAAATAGAGTTTTTATCCTGGAAGACGAAAGGTCACAAGGTGTGACCTTTCGTCTTCCAGGATGATAACTCAATTTAAACATTATTTTAGTCAGGTTACTTGAATATATAACCAATGAACAAGTAACTTGACTAAAATGTTGTTTAAATAGAGTTTTGATCCTATAAGACGAAAGGTCACAAGGTGTGACCTTTCGTCTTCCAGGATGATAACTCGATTTAACCATTATTTTAGTCAGGTTACTTGAATATATAACCAATGAACAAGTAAGTTGACTAAAATATTGTTTAAATAGAGTTTTTTATCCTAGAAGACGAAAGGTCACAAGGTGTGACCTTTCGTCTTCCAGGATGATAACTCGATTTGAACAATATTTTAGTCAGGTTACTTGAATATATAACCAATGAACAAGTAACTTGACTAAAATATTGTTTAAATAGAGTTTTTATCCTGGAAGACGAAAGGTCACAAGGTGTGACCTTTCGTCTTCCAGGATGATAACTCAATTTAAACATTATTTTAGTCAGGTTACTTGAATATATAACCAATGAACAAGTAACTTGACTAAAATGTTGTTTAAATAGAGTTTTGATCCTATAAGACGAAAGGTCACAAGGTGTGACCTTTCGTCTTCCAGGATGATAACTCGATTTAACCATTATTTTAGTCAGGTTACTTGAATATATAACCAATGAACAAGTAACTTGACTAAAATATTGTTTAAATAGAGTTTTTTATCCTAGAAGACGAAAGGTCACAAGGTGTGACCTTTCGTCTTCCAGGATGATAACTCGATTTGAACAATATTTTAGTCAGGTTACTTGAATATATAACCAATGAACAAGTAACTTGACTAAAATATTGTTTAAATAGAGTTTTTATCCTGGAAGACGAAAGGTCACAAGGTGTGACCTTTCGTCTTATAGGATGATAACTCAATTTAAACATTATTTTAGTCAGGTTACTTGAATATATAACCAATGAACAAGTAACTTGACTAAAATGTTGTTTAAATAAAGTTTTGATCCTGGAAGACGAAAGGTCACAAGGTGTGACCTTTCGTCTTCCAGGATGATAACTCGATTTGAACATTATTTTAGTCAGGTTACTTGAATATATAACCAATGAACAAGTAAGTTGACTAAAATATTGTTTAAATAGAGTTTTGATCCTGGAAGACGAAAGGTCACAAGGTGTGACCTTTCGTCTTCCAGGATGATAACTCGATTTGAACATTATTTTAGTCTGGTTACTTGAATATATAACCAATGAACAAGTAACGTGACTAAAATATTGTTTAAATAGAGTTTTTTATCCTGGAAGACGAAAGGTCACAAGGTGTGACCTTTCGTCTTCCAGGATGATAACTCCATTTGAACATTATTTTAGTCAGGTTACTTGAATATATAACCAATGAACAAGTAACGTGACTAAAATATGGTTTAAATAGAGTTTTGATCCTGGAAGACGAAAGGTCACAAGGTGTGACCTTTCGTCTTCCAGGATGATAACTCGATTTGAACAATATTTTAGTCAGGTTACTTGAATATATAACCAATGAACAAGTAACTTGACTAAAATATTGTTTAAATAGTGTTTTTATCCTGGAAGACGAAAGGTCACAAGGTGTGACCTTTCGTCTTCCAGGATGATAACTCAATTTAAACATTATTTTAGTCAGGTTACTTGAATATATAACCAATGAACAAGTAACTTGACTAAAATGTTGTTTAAATAGAGTTTTGATCCTATAAGACGAAAGGTCACAAGGTGTGACCTTTCGTCTTCCAGGATGATAACTCGATTTAACCATTATTTTAGTCAGGTTACTTGAATATATAACCAATGAACAAGTAACTTGACTAAAATATTGTTTAAATAGAGTTTTTTATCCTAGAAGACGAAAGGTCACAAGGTGTGACCTTTCGTCTTCCAGGATGATAACTCGATTTGAACAATATTTTAGTCAGGTTACTTGAATATATAACCAATGAACAAGTAACTTGACTAAAATATTGTTTAAATAGAGTTTTTATCCTGGAAGACGAAAGGTCACAAGGTGTGACCTTTCGTCTTCCAGGATGATAACTCAATTTAAACATTATTTTAGTCAGGTTACTTGAATATATAACCAATGAACAAGTAACTTGACTAAAATGTTGTTTAAATAGAGTTTTGATCCTATAAGACGAAAGGTCACAAGGTGTGACCTTTCGTCTTCCAGGATGATAACTCGATTTAACCATTATTTTAGTCAGGTTACTTGAATATATAACCAATGAACAAGTAAGTTGACTAAAATATTGTTTAAATAGAGTTTTTTATCCTAGAAGACGAAAGGTCACAAGGTGTGACCTTTCGTCTTCCAGGATGATAACTCGATTTGAACAATATTTTAGTCAGGTTACTTGAATATATAACCAATGAACAAGTAACTTGACTAAAATATTGTTTAAATAGAGTTTTTATCCTGGAAGACGAAAGGTCACAAGGAGTGACCTTTCGTCTTCCAGGATGATAACTCAATTTAAACATTATTTTAGTCAGGTTACTTGAATATATAACCAATGAACAAGTAACTTGACTAAAATGTTGTTTAAATAGAGTTTTGATCCTATAAGACGAAAGGTCACAAGGTGTGACCTTTCGTCTTCCAGGATGATAACTCGATTTAACCATTATTTTAGTCAGGTTACTTGAATATATAACCAATGAACAAGTAACTTGACTAAAATATTGTTTAAATAGAGTTTTTTATCCTAGAAGACGAAAGGTCACAACGTGTGACCTTTCGTCTTCCAGGATGATAACTCGATTTGAACAATATTTTAGTCAGGTTACTTGAATATATAACCAATGAACAAGTAACTTGACTAAAATATTGTGTAAATAGAGTTTTTATCCTGGAAGACGAAAGGTCACAAGGTGTGACCTTTCGTCTTCCAGGATGATAACTCAATTTAAACATTATTTTAGTCAGGTTACTTGAATATATAACCAATGAACAAGTAACTTGACTAAAATGTTGTTTAAATAGAGTTTTTTATCCTGGAAGACGAAAGGTCACAAGGTGTGACCTTTCGTATTCCAGGATGATAACTCGATTTGAACATTATTTTAGTCAGGTTACTTGAATATATAACCAATGAACAAGTAACGTGACTAAAATATGGTTTAAATAGAGTTTTTATCCTGGAAGACGAAAGGTCATAAGGTGTGACCTTTCGTCTTCCAGGATGATAACTCGATTTGAACAATATTTTAGTCAGGTTACTTGAATATATAACCAATGAACAAGGAAACTGACTAAAATATTGTGTAAATAGAGTTTTTATCCTGGAAGACGAAAGGTCACAAGGTGTGACCTTTCGTCTTCCAGGATGATAACTCGATTTGAACAATATTTTAGTCAGGTTACTTGAATATATAACCAATGAACAAGGAACCTGACTAAAATATTGTGTAAATAGAGTTTTTATCCTGGAAGACGAAAGGTCACAAGGTGTGACCTTTCGTCTTCCAGGATGATAACTCGATTTAAACATTATTTTAGTCAGGTTACTTGAATATATAACCAATGAACAAGTAACTTGACTAAAATGTTGTTTAAATAGAGTTTTGATCCTGGAAGACGAAAGGTCACAAGGTGTGACCTTTCGTCTTCCAGGGTGATAACTCGATTTGAACATTAGTTCAGTCAGGTTACTTGAATATATAACCAATGAACAAGTAACGTGACTAAAATATAGTTTAAATAGAGTTTTTTTATCTTAGAAGACGAAAGGTCACAAGGTGTGACCTTTCGTCTTCCAGGATGATAACTCAATATGAACATTATTTTAATGAGGTTACTTGAATATATAACCAATGAACAAGTAACTTGATTAGAATAATGTTTAAATAGAGTTGTGATCCTGGAAGACGAAAGGTCACAAGGTGTGACCTTTCGTCTTCCAGGATGATAATTCGATTTGAACATTATTTTAGTCAGGTTACTTGAATATATAACCAATGAACAAGTAACTTGACTGAAATATTGTTTAAATAGAGTTTTGATCCTGGAAGACGAAAGGTCACAAGGTGTGACCTTTCGTCTTCCAGGATGATAACTCAATTTAAACATTATTTTAGTCAGGTTACTTGAATATATAACCAATGAACAAGTAACTTGACTAAAATGTTGTTTAAATAGAGTTTTGATCCTATAAGACGAAAGGTCACAAGGTGTGACCTTTCGTCTTCCAGGATGATAACTCGATTTAACCATTATTTTAGTCAGGTTACTTGAATATATAACCAATGAACAAGTAAGTTGACTAAAATATTGTTTAAATAGAGTTTTTTATCCTAGAAGACGAAAGGTCACAAGGTGTGACCTTTCGTCTTCCAGGATGATAACTCGATTTGAACAATATTTTAGTCAGGTTACTTGAATATATAACCAATGAACAAGTAACTTGACTAAAATATTGTTTAAATAGAGTTTTTATCCTGGAAGACGAAAGGTCACAAGGTGTGACCTTTCGTCTTCCAGGATGATAACTCAATTTAAACATTATTTTAGTCAGGTTACTTGAATATATAACCAATGAACAAGTAACTTGACTAAAATGTTGTTTAAATAGAGTTTTGATCCTATAAGACGAAAGGTCACAAGGTGTGACCTTTCGTCTTCCAGGATGATAACTCGATTTAACCATTATTTTAGTCAGGTTACTTGAATATATAACCAATGAACAAGTAACTTGACTAAAATATTGTTTAAATAGAGTTTTTTATCCTAGAAGACGAAAGGTCACAACGTGTGACCTTTCGTCTTCCAGGATGATAACTCGATTTGAACAATATTTTAGTCAGGTTACTTGAATATATAACCAATGAACAAGTAACTTGACTAAAATATTGTGTAAATAGAGTTTTTATCCTGGAAGACGAAAGGTCACAAGGTGTGACCTTTCGTCTTCCAGGATGATAACTCAATTTAAACATTATTTTAGTCAGGTTACTTGAATATATAACCAATGAACAAGTAACTTGACTAAAATGTTGTTTAAATAGAGTTTTTTATCCTGGAAGACGAAAGTTCACAAGGTGTGACCTTTCGTATTCCAGGATGATAACTCGATTTGAACATTATTTTAGTCAGGTTACTTGAATATATAACCAATGAACAAGTAACGTGACTAAAATATGGTTTAAATAGAGTTTTTATCCTGGAAGACGAAAGGTCATAAGGTGTGACCTTTCGTCTTCCAGGATGATAACTCGATTTGAACAATATTTTAGTCAGGTTACTTGAATATATAACCAATGAACAAGGAACCTGACTAAAATATTGTGTAAATAGAGTTTTTATCCTGGAAGACGAAAGGTCACAAGGTGTGACCTTTCGTCTTCCAGGATGATAACTCGATTTGAACAATATTTTAGTCAGGTTACTTGAATATATAACCAATGAACAAGGAACCTGACTAAAATATTGTGTAAATAGAGTTTTTATCCTGGAAGACGAAAGGTCACAAGGTGTGACCTTTCGTCTTCCAGGATGATAACTCGATTTAAACATTATTTTAGTCAGGTTACTTGAATATATAACCAATGAACAAGTAACTTGACTAAAATGTTGTTTAAATAGAGTTTTGATCCTGGAAGACGAAAGGTCACAAGGTGTGACCTTTCGTCTTCCAGGGTGATAACTCGATTTGAACATTAGTTCAGTCAGGTTACTTGAATATATAACCAATGAACAAGTAACGTGACTAAAATATAGTTTAAATAGAGTTTTTTTATCTTAGAAGACGAAAGGTCACAAGGTGTGACCTTTCGTCTTCCAGGATGATAACTCAATATGAACATTATTTTAATGAGGTTACTTGAATATATAACCAATGAACAAGTAACTTGATTAGAATAATGTTTAAATAGAGTTGTGATCCTGGAAGACGAAAGGTCACAAGGTGTGACCTTTCGTCTTCCAGGATGATAATTCGATTTGAACATTATTTTAGTCAGGTTACTTGAATATATAACCAATGAACAAGTAACTTGACTGAAATATTGTTTAAATAGAGTTTTGATCCTGGAAGACGAAAGGTCACAAGGTGTGACCTTTCGTCTTCCAGGATGATAACTCAATTTAAACATTATTTTAGTCAGGTTACTTGAATATATAACCAATGAACAAGTAACTTGACTAAAATGTTGTTTAAATAGAGTTTTGATCCTATAAGACGAAAGGTCACAAGGTGTGACCTTTCGTCTTCCAGGATGATAACTCGATTTAACCATTATTTTAGTCAGGTTACTTGAATATATAACCAATGAACAAGTAAGTTGACTAAAATATTGTTTAAATAGAGTTTTTTATCCTAGAAGACGAAAGGTCACAAGGTGTGACCTTTCGTCTTCCAGGATGATAACTCGATTTGAACAATATTTTAGTCAGGTTACTTGAATATATAACCAATGAACAAGTAACTTGACTAAAATATTGTTTAAATAGAGTTTTTATCCTGGAAGACGAAAGGTCACAAGGTGTGACCTTTCGTCTTCCAGGATGATAACTCAATTTAAACATTATTTTAGTCAGGTTACTTGAATATATAACCAATGAACAAGTAACTTGACTAAAATGTTGTTTAAATAGAGTTTTGATCCTATAAGACGAAAGGTCACAAGGTGTGACCTTTCGTCTTCCAGGATGATAACTCGATTTAACCATTATTTTAGTCAGGTTACTTGAATATATAACCAATGAACAAGTAACTTGACTAAAATATTGTTTAAATAGAGTTTTTTATCCTAGAAGACGAAAGGTCACAACGTGTGACCTTTCGTCTTCCAGGATGATAACTCGATTTGAACAATATTTTAGTCAGGTTACTTGAATATATAACCAATGAACAAGTAACTTGACTAAAATATTGTGTAAATAGAGTTTTTATCCTGGAAGACGAAAGGTCACAAGGTGTGACCTTTCGTCTTCCAGGATGATAACTCAATTTAAACATTATTTTAGTCAGGTTACTTGAATATATAACCAATGAACAAGTAACTTGACTAAAATGTTGTTTAAATAGAGTTTTTTATCCTGGAAGACGAAAGTTCACAAGGTGTGACCTTTCGTATTCCAGGATGATAACTCGATTTGAACATTATTTTAGTCAGGTTACTTGAATATATAACCAATGAACAAGTAACGTGACTAAAATATGGTTTAAATAGAGTTTTTATCCTGGAAGACGAAAGGTCATAAGGTGTGACCTTTCGTCTTCCAGGATGATAACTCGATTTGAACAATATTTTAGTCAGGTTACTTGAATATATAACCAATGAACAAGGAACCTGACTAAAATATTGTGTAAATAGAGTTTTTATCCTGGAAGACGAAAGGTCACAAGGTGTGACCTTTCGTCTTCCAGGATGATAACTCGATTTGAACAATATTTTAGTCAGGTTACTTGAATATATAACCAATGAACAAGGAACCTGACTAAAATATTGTGTAAATAGAGTTTTTATCCTGGAAGACGAAAGGTCACAAGGTGTGACCTTTCGTCTTCCAGGATGATAACTCGATTTAAACATTATTTTAGTCAGGTTACTTGAATATATAACCAATGAACAAGTAACTTGACTAAAATGTTGTTTAAATAGAGTTTTGATCCTGGAAGACGAAAGGTCACAAGGTGTGACCTTTCGTCTTCCAGGGTGATAACTCGATTTGAACATTAGTTCAGTCAGGTTACTTGAATATATAACCAATGAACAAGTAACGTGACTAAAATATAGTTTAAATAGAGTTTTTTTATCTTAGAAGACGAAAGGTCACAAGGTGTGACCTTTCGTCTTCCAGGATGATAACTCAATATGAACATTATTTTAATGAGGTTACTTGAATATATAACCAATGAACAAGTAACTTGATTAGAATAATGTTTAAATAGAGTTGTGATCCTGGAAGACGAAAGGTCACAAGGTGTGACCTTTCGTCTTCCAGGATGATAATTCGATTTGAACATTATTTTAGTCAGGTTACTTGAATATATAACCAATGAACAAGTAACTTGACTGAAATATTGTTTAAATAGAGTTTTGATCCTGGAAGACGAAAGGTCACAAGGTGTGACCTTTCGTCTTCCAGGATGATAACTCGATTTGAACATTATTTTAGTCTGGTTACTTGAATATATAACCAATGAACAAGTAACGTGACTAAAATATTTTTTAAATAGAGGTTTTTATCCTGGAAGACGAAAGGTCACAAGGTGTGACCTTTCGTCTTCCAGGATGATAACTCGATTTGAACATTATTTTAGTCTGGTTACTTGAATATATAACCAATGAACAAGTAACGTGACTAAAATATTGTTTAAATAGAGTTTTTTATCCTGGAAGACGAAAGGTCACAAGGTGTGACCCTTCGTCTTCCAGGATGATAACTCGATTTGAACATTATTTTAGTCAGGTTACTTGAATATATAACCAATGAACAAGTAACGTGACTAAAATATGGTTTAAATAGAGTTTTTATCCTGGAAGAGGAAAGGTCACAAGGTGTGACCTTTCGTCTTCCAGGATGATAACTCGATTTGAACATTATTTTAGTCAGGTTACTTGAATATATAACCAATGAACAAGTAAGTTGACTAAAATATTGTTTCAATAGAGTTTTATGCTAGAAGACGAAAGGTCACAAGGTGTGACCTTTCGTCTTCCAGGGTGATAACTCGATTTGAACATTAGTTCAGTCAGGTTACTTGAATATATAACCAATGAACAAGTAACGTGACTAAAATATAGTTTAAATAGAGTTTTTTTATCCTCGAAGACGAAAGGTCACAAGGTGTGACCTTTCGTCTTCCAGGATGATAACTCAATATAAACATTATTTTAATCAGGTTACTTGAATATATAACCAATGAACAAGTAACTTGATTAGAATAATGTTTAAATAGAGTTTTGATCCTGGAAGACGAAAGGTCACAAGGTGTGACCTTTCGTCTACCAGGATGATAACTCGATTTGAACATTATTTTAGTCAGGTTACTTGAATATATAACCAATGAACAAGTAACTTGACTAAAATATTGTTTAAATAGAGTTTTGATCCTGGAAGACGAAAGGTCACAAGGTGTGACCTTTCGTCTTCCAGGATGATAACTCGATTTGAACATTATTTTAGTCTGGTTACTTGAATATATAACCAATGAACAAGTAACGTGACTAAAATATTGTTTAAATAGAGTTTTTTATCCTAGAAGACGAAAGGTCACAAGGTGTGACCTTTCGTCTTCCAGGATGATAACTCGATTTGAACAATATTTTAGTCAGGTTACTTGAATATATAACCAATGAACAAGTAACTTGACTAAAATATTGTTTAAATAGAGTTTTTATCCTGGAAGACGAAAGGTCACAAGGTGTGACCTTTCGTCTTCCAGGATGATAACTCAATTTAAACATTATTTTAGTCAGGTTACTTGAATATATAACCAATGAACAAGTAACTTGACTAAAATGTTGTTTAAATAGAGTTTTGATCCTATAAGACGAAAGGTCACAAGGTGTGACCTTTCGTCTTCCAGGATGATAACTCGATTTAACCATTATTTTAGTCAGGTTACTTGAATATATAACCAATGAACAAGTAACTTGACTAAAATATTGTTTAAATAGAGTTTTTTATCCTAGAAGACGAAAGGTCACAAGGTGTGACCTTTCGTCTTCCAGGATGATAACTCGATTTGAACAATATTTTAGTCAGGTTACTTGAATATATAACCAATGAACAAGTAACTTGACTAAAATATTGTTTAAATAGAGTTTTTATCCTGGAAGACGAAAGGTCACAAGGTGTGACCTTTCGTCTTCCAGGATGATAACTCAATTTAAACATTATTTTAGTCAGGTTACTTGAATATATAACCAATGAACAAGTAACTTGACTAAAATGTTGTTTAAATAGAGTTTTTTATCCTGGAAGACGAAAGGTCACAAGGTGTGACCTTTCGTATTCCAGGATGATAACTCGATTTGAACATTATTTTAGTCAGGTTACTTGAATATATAACCAATGAACAAGTAACGTGACTAAAATATGGTTTAAATAGAGTTTTTATCCTGGAAGACGAAAGGTCACAAGGTGTGACCTTTCGTCTTCCAGTATGATAACTCGATTTGAACAATATTTTAGTCAGGTTACTTGAATATATAACCAATGAACAAGGAACCTGACTAAAATATTGTGTAAATAGAGTTTTTATCCTGGAAGACGAAAGGTCACAAGGTGTGACCTTTCGTCTTCCAGGATGATAACTCAATTTAAACATTATTTTAGTCAGGTTACTTGAATATATAACCAATGAACAAGTAACTTGACTAAAATGTTGTTTAAATAGAGTTTTGATCCTGGAAGACGAAAGGTCACAAGGTGTGACTTTTCGTCTTCCAGGATGATAACTCGATTTGAACATTATTTTAGTCAGGTTACTTGAATATATAACCAATGAACAAGTAAGTTGACTAAAATATTGTTTAAATAGAGTTTTTATCCTAGAAGACGAAAGGTCACAAGGTGTGACCTTTCGTCTTCCAGGGTGATAACTCGATTTGAACATTAGTTCAGTCAGGTTACTTGAATATATAACCAATGAACAAGTAACGTGACTAAAATATAGTTTAAATAGAGTTTTTTTATCTTAGAAGACGAAAGGTCACAAGATGTGACCTTTCGTCTTCCAGGATGATAACTCAATATGAACATTATTTTAATCAGGTTACTTGAATATATAACCAATGAACAAGTAACTTGATTAGAATAATGTTTAAATAGAGTTTTGATCCTGGAAGACGAAAGGTCACAAGGTGTGACCTTTCGTCTTCCAGGATGATAATTCAATTTGAACATTATTTTAGTCAGGTTACTTGAATATATAACCAATGAACAAGTAACTTGACTAAAATATTGTTTAAATAGAGTTTTGATCCTGGAAGACTAAAGGTCACAAGGTGTGACCTTTCGTCTTCCAGGATGATAACTCGATTTGAACATTATTTTAGTCTGGTTACTTGAATATATAACCAATGAACAAGTAACGTGACTAAAATATTGTTTAAATAGAGTTTTTTATCCTGGAAGACGAAAGGTCACAAGGTGTGACCTTTCGTCTTCCAGGATGATAACTCGATTTGAACATTATTTTAGTCTGGTTATTTGAATATATAACCAATGAACAAGTAACGTGACTAAAATATTGTTTAAATAGAGTTTTTTATCCTGGAAGACGAATGGTCACAAGGTGTGACCCTTCGTCTTCCAGGATGATAACTCAATTTGAACATTATTTTAGTCAGGTTACTTGAATATATAACCAATGAACAAGTAACGTGACTAAAATATGGTTTAAATAGAGTTTTTATCCTGGAAGACGAAAGGTCACAAGGTGTGACCTTTCGTCTTCCAGGATGATAACTCGATTTGAACAATATTTTAGTCAGGTTACTTGAATATATAACCAATGAACAAGTAACTTGACTAAAATATTGTTTAAATAGAGTTTTTATCCTGGAAGACGAAAGGTCACAAGGTGTGACCTTTCGTCTTCCAGGATGATAACTCAATTTAAACATTATTTTAGTCAGGTTACTTGAATATATAACCAATGAACAAGTAACTTGACTAAAATGTTGTTTAAATAGAGTTTTGATCCTGGAAGACGAAAGGTCACAAGGTGTGACCTTTCGTCTTCCAGGATGATAACTCGATTTGAACATTATTTTAGTCAGGTTACATGAATATATAACCAATGAACAAGTAAGTTGACTAAATATTGTTTAAATAGAGTTTTATGCTAGAAGACGAAAGGTCACAAGGTGTGACCTTTCGTCTTCCAGGGTGATAACTCGATTTGAACATTAGTTCAGTCAGGTTACTTGAATATATAACCAATGAACAAGTAACGTGACTAAAATATAGTTTAAATAGAGTTTTTTTATCCTCGAAGACGAAAGGTCACAAGGTGTGACCTTTCGTCTTCCAGGATGATAACTCAATATAAACATTATTTTAATCAGGTTACTTGAATATATAACCAATGAACAAGTAACTTGATTAGAATAATGTTTAAATAGAGTTTTGATCCTGGAAGACGAAAGGTCACAAGGTGTGACCTTTCGTCTACCAGGATGATAACTCGATTTGAACATTATTTTAGTCAGGTTACTTGAATATATAACCAATGAACAAGTAACTTGACTAAAATATTGTTTAAATAGAGTTTTGATCCTGGAAGACGAAAGGTCACAAGGTGTGACCTTTCGTCTTCCAGGATGATAACTCGATTTGAACATTATTTTAGTCTGGTTACTTGAATATATAACCAATGAACAAGTAACGTGACTAAAATATTGTTTAAATAGAGTTTTTTATCCTGGAAGACGAAAGGTCACAAGGTGAGACCTTTCGTCTTCCAGGATGATAACTCGATTTGAACATTATTTTAGTCAGGTTACTTGAATATATAACCAATGAACAAGTAACGTGACTAAAATATGGTTTAAATAGAGTTTTGATCCTGGAAGACGAAAGGTCACAAGGTGTGACCTTTCGTCTTCCAGGATGATAACTCGATTTGAACAATATTTTAGTCAGGTTACTTGAATATATAACCAATGAACAAGTAACTTGACTAAAATATTGTTTAAATAGAGTTTTTATCCTGGAAGACGAAAGGTCACAAGGTGTGACCTTTCGTCTTCCAGGATGATAATTCGATTTGAACATTATTTTAGTCAGGTTACTTGAATATATAACCAATGAACAAGTAACTTGACTAAAATATTGTTTAAATAGAGTTTTGATCCTGGAAGACTAAAGGTCACAAGGTGTGACCTTTCGTCTTCCAGGATGATAACTCGATTTGAACATTATTTTAGTCTGGTTACTTGAATATATAACCAATGAACAAGTAACGTGACTAAAATATTGTTTAAATAGAGTTTTTTTATCCTGGAAGACGAAAGGTCACAAGGTGTGACCTTTCGTCTTCCAGGATGATAACTCGATTTGAACATTATTTCAGTCTGGTTACTTGAATATATAACCAATGAACAAGTAACGTGACTAAAATATTGTTTAAATAGAGTTTTTTATCCTGGAAGACGAAAGGTCACAAGGTGTGACCCTTCGTCTTCCAGGATGATAACTCAATTTGAACATTATTTTAGTTAGGTTACTTGAATATATAACCAATGAACAAGTAACGTGACTAAAATATGGTTTAAATAGAGTTTTTATCCTGGAAGACGAAAGGTCACAAGGTGTGACCTTTCGTCTTCCAGGATGATAACTCGATTTGAACAATATTTTAGTCAGGTTACTTGAATATATAACCAATGAACAAGTAACTTGACTAAAATATTGTTTAAATAGAGTTTTGATCCTGGAAGACGAAAGGTCACAAGGTGTGACCTTTCGTCTTCCAGGATGATAACTCGATTTGAACATTATTTTAGTCTGGTTACTTGAATATATAACCAATGAACAAGTAACGTTACTAAAATATTGTTTAAATAGAGTTTTTTATCCTAGAAGACGAAAGGTCACAAGGTGTGACCTTTCGTCTTCCAGGATGATAACTCGATTTGAACAATATTTTCGTCAGGTTACTTGAATATATAACCAATGAACAAGTAACTTGACTAAAATATTGTTTAAATAGAGTTTTTATCCTGGAAGACGAAAGGTCACAAGGTGTGACCTTTCGTCTTCCAGGATGATAACTCAATTTAAACATTATTTTAGTCAGGTTACTTGAATATATAACCAATGAACAAGTAACTTGACTAAAATGTTGTTTAAATAGAGTTTTGATCCTATAAGACGAAAGGTCACAAGGTGTGACCTTTCGTCTTCCAGGATGATAACTCGATTTAACCATTATTTTAGTCAGGTTACTTGAATATATAACCAATGAACAAGTAACTTGACTAAAATATGGTTTAAATAGAGTTTTTTATCCTAGAAGACGAAAGGTCACAAGGTGCGACCTTTCGTCTTCCAGGATGATAACTCGATTTGAACAATATTTTAGTCAGGTTACTTGAATATATAACCAATGAACAAGTAACTTGACTAAAATATTGTTTAAATAGAGTTTTTATCCTGGAAGACGAAAGGTCACAAGGTGTGACCTTTCGTCTTCCAGGATGATAATTCGATTTGAACATTATTTTAGTCAGGTTACTTGAATATATAACCAATGAACAAGTAACTTGACTAAAATATTGTTTAAATAGAGTTTTGATCCTGGAAGACTAAAGGTCACAAGGTGTGACCTTTCGTCTTCCAGGATGATAACTCGATTTGAACATTATTTTAGTCTGGTTACTTGAATATATAACCAATGAACAAGTAACGTGACTAAAATATTGTTTAAATAGAGTTTTTTTATCCTGGAAGACGAAAGGTCACAAGGTGTGACCTTTCGTCTTCCAGGATGATAACTCGATTTGAACATTATTTCAGTCTGGTTACTTGAATATATAACCAATGAACAAGTAACGTGACTAAAATATTGTTTAAATAGAGTTTTTTATCCTGGAAGACGAAAGGTCACAAGGTGTGACCCTTCGTCTTCCAGGATGATAACTCAATTTGAACATTATTTTAGTCAGGTTACTTGAATATATAACCAATGAACAAGTAACGTGACTAAAATATGGTTTAAATAGAGTTTTTATCCTGGAAGACGAAAGGTCACAAGGTGTGACCTTTCGTCTTCCAGGATGATAACTCGATTTGAACAATATTTTAGTCAGGTTACTTGAATATATAACCAATGAACAAGTAACTTGACTAAAATATTGTTTAAATAGAGTTTTGATCCTGGAAGACGAAAGGTCACAAGGTGTGACCTTTCGTCTTCCAGGATGATAACTCGATTTGAACATTATTTTAGTCTGGTTACTTGAATATATAACCAATGAACAAGTAACGTTACTAAAATATTGTTTAAATAGAGTTTTTTATCCTAGAAGACGAAAGGTCACAAGGTGTGACCTTTCGTCTTCCAGGATGATAACTCGATTTGAACAATATTTTCGTCAGGTTACTTGAATATATAACCAATGAACAAGTAACTTGACTAAAATATTGTTTAAATAGAGTTTTTATCCTGGAAGACGAAAGGTCACAAGGTGTGACCTTTCGTCTTCCAGGATGATAACTCAATTTAAACATTATTTTAGTCAGGTTACTTGAATATATAACCAATGAACAAGTAACTTGACTAAAATGTTGTTTAAATAGAGTTTTGATCCTATAAGACGAAAGGTCACAAGGTGTGACCTTTCGTCTTCCAGGATGATAACTCGATTTAACCATTATTTTAGTCAGGTTACTTGAATATATAACCAATGAACAAGTAACTTGACTAAAGTATGGTTTAAATAGAGTTTTTTATCCTAGAAGACGAAAGGTCACAAGGTGCGACCTTTCGTCTTCCAGGATGATAACTCGATTTGAACAATATTTTAGTCAGGTTACTTGAATATATAACCAATGAACAAGTAACTTGACTAAAATATTGTTTAAATAGAGTTTTTATCCTAGAAGACGAAAGGTCCCAAGGTGTGACCTTTCGTCTTCCAGGATGATAACTCAATTTAAACATTATTTTAGTCAGGTTACTTGAATATATAACCAATGAACAAGTAACTTGACTAAAATGTTGTTTAAATAGAGTTTTTTATCCTGGAAGACGAAAGGTCACAAGGTGTGACCTTTCGTATTCCAGGATGATAACTCGATTTGAACATTAGTTCAGTCAGGTTACTTGAATATATAACCAATGAACAAGTAACGTGACTAAAATATAGTTTAAATAGTGTTTTTTTATCTTAGAAGACGAAAGGTCACAAGGTGTGACCTTTCGTCTTCCAGGATGATAACTCAATATGAACATTATTTTAATCAGGTTACTTGAATATATAACCAATGAACAAGTAACTTGATTAGAATAATGTTTAAATAGAGTTTTGATCCTGGAAGACGAAAGGTCACAAGGTGTGACCTTTCGTCTTCCAGGATGATAATTCGATTTGAACATTATTTTAGTCAGGTTACTTGAATATATAACCAATGAACAAGTAACTTGACTAAAATATTGTTTAAATAGAGTTTTGATCCTGGAAGACGAAAGGTCACAAGGTGTGACCTTTCGTCTTCCAGGATGATAACTCGATTTGAACAATATTTTAGTCAGGTTACTTGAATATATAACCAATGAACAAGTAACTTGACTAAAATATTGTTTAAATAGAGTTTTTATCCTGGAAGACGAAAGGTCACAAGGTGTGACATTTCGTCTTCCAGGATGAAAACTCGATTTGAACATTATTTTAGTCAGGTTACTTGAATATATAACCAATGAACAAGTAACTTGACTAAAATGTTGTTTAAATAGAGTTTTGATCCTGGAAGACGAAAGGTCACAAGGTGTGACATTTCGTCTTCCAGGATGATAACTCGATTTAACCATTATTTTAGTCAGGTTACTTGAATATATAACCAATGAACAAGTAACTTGACTAAAATATGGTTTAAATAGAGTTTTTTATCCTAGAAGACGAAAGGTCACAAGGTGCGACCTTTCGTCTTCCAGGATGATAACTCGATTTGAACAATATTTTAGTCAGGTTACTTGAATATATAACCAATGAACAAGTAACTTGACTAAAATATTGTTTAAATAGAGTTTTTATCCTAGAAGACGAAAGGTCCCAAGGTGTGACCTTTCGTCTTCCAGGATGATAACTCAATTTAAACATTATTTTAGTCAGGTTACTTGAATATATAACCAATGAACAAGTAACTTGACTAAAATGTTGTTTAAATAGAGTTTTTTATCCTGGAAGACGAAAGGTCACAAGGTGTGACCTTTCGTATTCCAGGATGATAACTCGATTTGAACATTAGTTCAGTCAGGTTACTTGAATATATAACCAATGAACAAGTAACGTGACTAAAATATAGTTTAAATAGTGTTTTTTTATCTTAGAAGACGAAAGGTCACAAGGTGTGACCTTTCGTCTTCCAGGATGATAACTCAATATGAACATTATTTTAATCAGGTTACTTGAATATATAACCAATGAACAAGTAACTTGATTAGAATAATGTTTAAATAGAGTTTTGATCCTGGAAGACGAAAGGTCACAAGGTGTGACCTTTCGTCTTCCAGGATGATAATTCGATTTGAACATTATTTTAGTCAGGTTACTTGAATATATAACCAATGAACAAGTAACTTGACTAAAATATTGTTTAAATAGAGTTTTGATCCTGGAAGACGAAAGGTCACAAGGTGTGACCTTTCGTCTTCCAGGATGATAACTCGATTTGAACAATATTTTAGTCAGGTTACTTGAATATATAACCAATGAACAAGTAACTTGACTAAAATATTGTTTAAATAGAGTTTTTATCCTGGAAGACGAAAGGTCACAAGGTGTGACATTTCGTCTTCCAGGATGATAACTCGATTTGAACATTATTTTAGTCAGGTTACTTGAATATATAACCAATGAACAAGTAACTTGACTAAAATGTTGTTTAAATAGAGTTTTGATCCTGGAAGACGAAAGGTCACAAGGTGTGACATTTCGTCTTCCAGGATGATAACTCGATTTGAACATTATTTTAGTCAGGTTACTTGAATATATAACCAATGAACAAGTAACGTGACTAAAATATGGTTTAAATAGAGTTTTTATCCTGGAAGACGAAAGGTCACAAGGTGTGACCTTTCGTCTTCCAGGATGATAACTCGATTTGAACAATATTTTAGTCAGGTTACTTGAATATATAACCAATGAACAAGTAACTTGACTAAAATATTGTTTAAATAGAGTTTTGATCCTGGAAGACGAAAGGTCACAAGGTGTGACCTTTCGTCTTCCAGGATGATAACTCGATTTGAACATTATTTTAGTCTGGTTACTTGAATATATAACCAATGAACAAGTAACGTTACTAAAATATTGTTTAAATAGAGTTTTTTATCCAAGAAGACGAAAGGTCACAAGGTGTGACCTTTCGTCTTCCAGGATGATAACTCGATTTGAACAATATTTTCGTCAGGTTACTTGAATATATAACCAATGAACAAGTAACTTGACTAAAATATTGTTTAAATAGAGTTTTTATCCTGGAAGACGAAAGGTCACAAGGTGTGACCTTTCGTCTTCCAGGATGATAACTCAATTTAAACATTATTTTAGTCAGGTTACTTGAATATATAACCAATGAACAAGTAACTTGACTAAAATGTTGTTTAAATAGAGTTTTGATCCTATAAGACGAAAGGTCACAAGGTGTGACATTTCGTCTTCCAGGATGAAAACTCGATTTGAACATTATTTTAGTCAGGTTACTTGAATATATAACCAATGAACAAGTAACTTGACTAAAATGTTGTTTAAATAGAGTTTTGATCCTGGAAGACGAAAGGTCACAAGGTGTGACATTTCGTCTTCCAGGATGATAACTCGATTTAACCATTATTTTAGTCAGGTTACTTGAATATATAACCAATGAACAAGTAACTTGACTAAAATATGGTTTAAATAGAGTTTTTTATCCTAGAAGACGAAAGGTCACAAGGTGCGACCTTTCGTCTTCCAGGATGATAACTCGATTTGAACAATATTTTAGTCAGGTTACTTGAATATATAACCAATGAACAAGTAACTTGACTAAAATATTGTTTAAATAGAGTTTTTATCCTAGAAGACGAAAGGTCCCAAGGTGTGACCTTTCGTCTTCCAGGATGATAACTCAATTTAAACATTATTTTAGTCAGGTTACTTGAATATATAACCAATGAACAAGTAACTTGACTAAAATGTTGTTTAAATAGAGTTTTTTATCCTGGAAGACGAAAGGTCACAAGGTGTGACCTTTCGTATTCCAGGATGATAACTCGATTTGAACATTAGTTCAGTCAGGTTACTTGAATATATAACCAATGAACAAGTAACGTGACTAAAATATAGTTTAAATAGTGTTTTTTTATCTTAGAAGACGAAAGGTCACAAGGTGTGACCTTTCGTCTTCCAGGATGATAACTCAATATGAACATTATTTTAATCAGGTTACTTGAATATATAACCAATGAACAAGTAACTTGATTAGAATAATGTTTAAATAGAGTTTTGATCCTGGAAGACGAAAGGTCACAAGGTGTGACCTTTCGTCTTCCAGGATGATAATTCGATTTGAACATTATTTTAGTCAGGTTACTTGAATATATAACCAATGAACAAGTAACTTGACTAAAATATTGTTTAAATAGAGTTTTGATCCTGGAAGACGAAAGGTCACAAGGTGTGACCTTTCGTCTTCCAGGATGATAACTCGATTTGAACAATATTTTAGTCAGGTTACTTGAATATATAACCAATGAACAAGTAACTTGACTAAAATATTGTTTAAATAGAGTTTTTATCCTGGAAGACGAAAGGTCACAAGGTGTGACATTTCGTCTTCCAGGATGATAACTCGATTTGAACATTATTTTAGTCAGGTTACTTGAATATATAACCAATGAACAAGTAACTTGACTAAAATGTTGTTTAAATAGAGTTTTGATCCTGGAAGACGAAAGGTCACAAGGTGTGACATTTCGTCTTCCAGGATGATAACTCGATTTGAACATTATTTTAGTCAGGTTACTTGAATATATAACCAATGAACAAGTAACGTGACTAAAATATGGTTTAAATAGAGTTTTTATCCTGGAAGACGAAAGGTCACAAGGTGTGACCTTTCGTCTTCCAGGATGATAACTCGATTTGAACAATATTTTAGTCAGGTTACTTGAATATATAACCAATGAACAAGTAACTTGACTAAAATATTGTTTAAATAGAGTTTTGATCCTGGAAGACGAAAGGTCACAAGGTGTGACCTTTCGTCTTCCAGGATGATAACTCGATTTGAACATTATTTTAGTCTGGTTACTTGAATATATAACCAATGAACAAGTAACGTTACTAAAATATTGTTTAAATAGAGTTTTTTATCCTAGAAGACGAAAGGTCACAAGGTGTGACCTTTCGTCTTCCAGGATGATAACTCGATTTGAACAATATTTTCGTCAGGTTACTTGAATATATAACCAATGAACAAGTAACTTGACTAAAATATTGTTTAAATAGAGTTTTTATCCTGGAAGACGAAAGGTCACAAGGTGTGACCTTTCGTCTTCCAGGATGATAACTCAATTTAAACATTATTTTAGTCAGGTTACTTGAATATATAACCAATGAACAAGTAACTTGACTAAAATGTTGTTTAAATAGAGTTTTGATCCTATAAGACGAAAGGTCACAAGGTGTGACCTTTCGTCTTCCAGGATGATAACTCGATTTAACCATTATTTTAGTCAGGTTACTTGAATATATAACCAATGAACAAGTAACTTGACTAAAATATGGTTTAAATAGAGTTTTTTATCCTAGAAGACGAAAGGTCACAAGGTGCGACCTTTCGTCTTCCAGGATGATAACTCGATTTGAACAATATTTTAGTCAGGTTACTTGAATATATAACCAATGAACAAGTAACTTGACTAAAATATTGTTTAAATAGAGTTTTTATCCTAGAAGACGAAAGGTCCCAAGGTGTGACCTTTCGTCTTCCAGGATGATAACTCAATTTAAACATTATTTTAGTCAGGTTACTTGAATATATAACCAATGAACAAGTAACTTGACTAAAATGTTGTTTAAATAGAGTTTTTTATCCTGGAAGACGAAAGGTCACAAGGTGTGACCTTTCGTATTCCAGGATGATAACTCGATTTGAACATTAGTTCAGTCAGGTTACTTGAATATATAACCAATGAACAAGTAACGTGACTAAAATATAGTTTAAATAGTGTTTTTTTATCTTAGAAGACGAAAGGTCACAAGGTGTGACCTTTCGTCTTCCAGGATGATAACTCAATATGAACATTATTTTAATCAGGTTACTTGAATATATAACCAATGAACAAGTAACTTGATTAGAATAATATTTAAATAGAGTTTTGATCCTGGAAGACGAAAGGTCACAAGGTGTGACCTTTCGTCTTCCAGGATGATAATTCGATTTGAACATTATTTTAGTCAGGTTACTTGAATATATAACCAATGAACAAGTAACTTGACTAAAATATTGTTTAAATAGAGTTTTGATCCTGGAAGACGAAAGGTCACAAGGTGTGACCTTTCGTCTTCCAGGATGATAACTCGATTTGAACAATATTTTAGTCAGGTTACTTGAATATATAACCAATGAACAAGTAACTTGACTAAAATATTGTTTAAATAGAGTTTTTATCCTGGAAGACGAAAGGTCACAAGGTGTGACATTTCGTCTTCCAGGATGATAACTCGATTTGAACATTATTTTAGTCAGGTTACTTGAATATATAACCAATGAACAAGTAACTTGACTAAAATGTTGTTTAAATAGAGTTTTGATCCTGGAAGACGAAAGGTCACAAGGTGTGACATTTCGTCTTCCAGGATGATAACTCGATTTGAACATTAGTTCAGTCAGGTTACTTGAATATATAACCAATGAACAAGTAACGTGACTAAAATATAGTTTAAATAGAGTTTTTTATCCTAGAAGACGAAAGGTCACAAGGTGTGACCTTTCGTCTTCCAGGATGATAACTCAATATGAACATTATTTTAATCAGGTTACTTGAATATATAACCAATGAACAAGTAACGTGACTAAAATATGGTTTAAATAGAGTTTTTATCCTGGAAGACGAAAGGTCACAAGGTGTGACCTTTCGTCTTCCAGGATGATAACTCGATTTGAACAATATTTTAGTCAGGTTACTTGAATATATAACCAATGAACAAGTAACGTGACTAAAATATTGTTTAAATAGAGTTTTTTATCCTGGAAGACGAAAGGTCACAAGGTGAGACCTTTCGTCTTCTAGGATGATAACTCGATTTGAACATTATTTTAGTCAGGTTACTTGAATATATAACCAATGAACAAGTAACGTGACTAAAATATGGTTTAAATAGAGTTTTTATCCTGGAAGGCGAAAGGTCACAAGGTGTGACCTTTCGTCTTCCAGGATGATAACTCGATTTGAACAATATTTTAGTCAGGTTACTTGAATATATAACCAATGAACAAGTAACTTGACTAAAATATTGTTTAAATAGAGTTTTTATCCTGGAAGACGAAAGGTCACAAGGTGTGACCTTTCGTCTTCCAGGATGATAACTCAATTTAAACATTATTTTAGTCAGGTTACTTGAATATATAACCAATGAACAAGTAACTTGACTAAAATGTTGTTTAAATAGAGTTTTGATCCTATAAGACGAAAGGTCCCAAGGTGTGACCTTTCGTCTTCCAGGATGATAACTCGATTTAACCATTATTTTAGTCAGGTTACTTGAATATATAACCAATGAACAAGTAAGTTGACTAAAATATTGTTTAAATAGAGTTTTTATCCTAGAAGACGAAAGGTCACAAGGTGTGACCTTTCGTCTTCCAGGGTGATAACTCGATTTGAACATTAGTTCAGTCAGGTTACTTGAATATATAACCAATGAACAAGTAACGTGACTAAAATATAGTTTAAATAGAGTTTTTTATCCTAGAAGACGAAAGGTCACAAGGTGTGACCTTTCGTCTTCCAGGATGATAACTCAATATGAACATTATTTTAATCAGGTTACTTGAATATATAACCAATGAACAAGTAACTTGATTAGAATAATGTTTAAATATAGTTTTGATCCTGGAAGACGAAAGGTCACAAGGTGTGACCTTTCGTCTTCCAGGATGATAATTCGATTTGAACATTATTTTAGTCAGGTTACTTGAATATATAACCAATGAACAAGTAACTTGACTAAAATATTGTTTAAATAGAGTTTTGATCCTGGAAGACGAAAGGTCACAAGGTGTGACCTTTCGTCTTCCAGGATGATAACTCGATTTGAACATTATTTTAGTCTGGTTACTTGAATATATAACCAATGAACAAGTAACGTGACTAAAATATGGTTTAAATAGAGTTTTTATCCTGGAAGACGAAAGGTCACAAGGTGTGACCTTTCGTCTTCCAGGATGATAACTCGATTTGAACAATATTTTAGTCAGGTTACTTGAATATATAACCAATGAACAAGTAACGTGACTAAAATATTGTTTAAATAGAGTTTTTTATCCTGGAAGACGAAAGGTCACAAGGTGAGACCTTTCGTCTTCCAGGATGATAACTCGATTTGAACATTATTTTAGTCAGGTTACTTGAATATATAACCAATGAACAAGTAACGTGACTAAAATATGGTTTAAATAGAGTTTTTATCCTGGAAGGCGAAAGGTCACAAGGTGTGACCTTTCGTCTTCCAGGATGATAACTCGATTTGAACAATATTTTAGTCAGGTTACTTGAATATATAACCAATGAACAAGTAACTTGACTAAAATATTGTTTAAATAGAGTTTTTATCCTGGAAGACGAAAGGTCACAAGGTGTGACCTTTCGTCTTCCAGGATGATAACTCAATTTAAACATTATTTTAGTCAGGTTACTTGAATATATAACCAATGAACAAGTAACTTGACTAAAATGTTGTTTAAATAGAGTTTTGATCTTATAAGACGAAAGGTCACAAGGTGTGACCTTTCGTCTTCCAGGATGATAACTCGATTTAACCATTATTTTAGTCAGGTTACTTGAATATATAACCAATGAACAAGTAAGTTGACTAAAATATTGTTTTAATAGAGTTTTTATCCTAGAAGACGAAAGGTCACAAGGTGTGACCTTTCGTCTTCCAGGGTGATAACTCGATTTGAACATTAGTTCAGTCAGGTTACTTGAATATATAACCAATGAACAAGTAACGTGACTAAAATATAGTTTAAATAGAGTTTTTTATCCTAGAAGACGAAAGGTCACAAGGTGTGACCTTTCGTCTTCCAGGATGATAACTCAATATGAACATTATTTTAATCAGGTTACTTGAATATATAACCAATGAACAAGTAACTTGATTAGAATAATGTTTAAATATAGTTTTGATCCTGGAAGACGAAAGGTCACAAGGTGTGACCTTTCGTCTTCCAGGATGATAATTCGATTTGAACATTATTTTAGTCAGGTTACTTGAATATATAACCAATGAACAAGTAACTTGACTAAAATATTGTTTAAATAGAGTTTTGATCCTGGAAGACGAAAGGTCACAAGGTGTGACCTTTCGTCTTCCAGGATGATAACTCGATTTGAACATTATTTTAGTCTGGTTACTTGAATATATAACCAATGAACAAGTAACGTGACTAAAATATTGTTTAAATAGAGTTTTTTATCCTGGAAGACGAAAGGTCACAAGGTGTGACCTTTCGTCTTCCAGGATGATAATTCGATTTGAACATTATTTTAGTCAGGTTACTTGAATATATAACCAATGAACAAGTAACTTGACTAAAATATTGTTTAAATAGAGTTTTGATCCTGGAAGACGAAAGGTCACAAGGTGTGACCTTTCGTCTTCCAGGATGATAACTCGATTTGAACATTATTTTAGTCTGGTTACTTGAATATATAACCAATGAACAAGTAACGTGACTAAAATATTGTTTAAATAGAGTTTTTTATCCTGGAAGACGAAAGGTCACAAGGTGTGACCTTTCGTCTTCCAGGATGATAACTCGATTTGAACATTATTTTAGTCAGGTTACTTGAATATATAACCAATGAACAAGTAACGTGACTAAAATATGGTTTAAATAGAGTTTTTATCCTGGAAGACGAAAGGTCACAAGGTGTGACCTTTCGTCTTCCAGGATGATAACTCGATTTGAACAATATTTTAGTCAGGTTACTTGAATATATAACCAATGAACAAGTAACGTGACTAAAATATTGTTTAAATAGAGTTTTTTATCCTGGAAGACGAAAGGTCACAAGGTGAGACCTTTCGTCTTCCAGGATGATAACTCGATTTGAACATTATTTTAGTCAGGTTACTTGAATATATAACCAATGAACAAGTAACGTGACTAAAATATGGTTTAAATAGAGTTTTTATCCTGGAAGGCGAAAGGTCACAAGGTGTGGCCTTTCGTCTTCCAGGATGATAACTCGATTTGAACAATATTTTAGTCAGGTTACTTGAATATATAACCAATGAACAAGTAACTTGACTAAAATATTGTTTAAATAGAGTTTTTATCCTGGAAGACGAAAGGTCACAAGGTGTGACCTTTCGTCTTCCAGGATGATAACTCAATTTAAACATTATTTTAGTCAGGTTACTTGAATATATAACCAATGAACAAGTAACTTGACTAAAATGTTGTTTAAATAGAGTTTTGATCCTATAAGACGAAAGGTCACAAGGTGTGACCTTTCGTCTTCCAGGATGATAACTCGATTTAACCATTATTTTAGTCAGGTTACTTGAATATATAACCAATGAACAAGTAAGTTGACTAAAATATTGTTTAAATAGAGTTTTTATCCTAGAAGACGAAAGGTCACAAGGTGTGACCTTTCGTCTTCCAGGGTGATAACTCGATTTGAACATTAGTTCAGTCAGGTTACTTGAATATATAACCAATGAACAAGTAACGTGACTAAAATATAGTTTAAATAGAGTTTTTTATCCTAGAAGACGAAAGGTCACAAGGTGTGACCTTTTGTCTTCCAGGATGATAACTCAATATGAACATTATTTTAATCAGGTTACTTGAATATATAACCAATGAACAAGTAACTTGATTAGAATAATGTTTAAATATAGTTTTGATCCTGGAAGACGAAAGGTCACAAGGTGTGACCTTTCGTCTTCCAGGATGATAATTCGATTTGAACATTATTTTAGTCAGGTTACTTGAATATATAACCAATGAACAAGTAACTTGACTAAAATATTGTTTAAATAGAGTTTTGATCCTGGAAGACGAAAGGTCACAAGGTGTGACCTTTCGTCTTCCAGGATGATAACTCGATTTGAACATTATTTTAGTCTGGTTACTTGAATATATAACCAATGAACAAGTAACGTGACTAAAATATTGTTTAAATAGAGTTTTTTATCCTGGAAGACGAAAGGTCACAAGGTGTGACCTTTCGTCTTCCAGGATGATAACTCGATTTGAACATTATTTTAGTTAGGTTACTTGAATATATAACCAATGAACAAGTAACGTGACTAAAATATGGTTTAAATAGAGTTTTTATCCTGGAAGACGAAAGGTCACAAGGTGTGACCTTTCGTCTTCCAGGATGATAACTCGATTTGAACAATATTTTAGTCAGGTTACTTGAATATATAACCAATGAACAAGTAACGTGACTAAAATATTGTTTAAATAGAGTTTTTTATCCTGGAAGACGAAAGGTCACAAGGTGAGACCTTTCGTCTTCCAGGATGATAACTCGATTTGAACAATATTTTAGTCAGGTTACTTGAATATATAACCAATGAACAAGTAACCTGACTAAAATATTGTTTAAATAGAGTTTTTATCCTGGAAGACGAAAGGTCACAAGGTGTGACCTTTCGTCTTCCAGGATGATAACTCAATTTAAACATTATTTTAGTCAGGTTACTTGAATATATAACCAATGAACAAGTAACTTGACTAAAATGTTGTTTAAATAGAGTTTTGATCCTATAAGACGAAAGGTCACAAGGTGTGACCTTTCGTCTTCCAGGATGATAACTCGATTTAACCATTATTTTAGTCAGGTTACTTGAATATATAACCAATGAACAAGTAAGTTGACTAAAATATTGTTTAAATAGAGTTTTTATCCTAGAAGACGAAAGGTCACAAGGTGTGACCTTTCGTCTTCCAGGGTGATAACTCGATTTGAACATTAGTTCAGTCAGGTTACTTGAATATATAACCAATGAACAAGTAACGTGACTAAAATATAGTTTAATTAGAGTTTTTTATCCTAGAAGACGAAAGGTCACAAGGTGTGACCTTTCGTCTTCCAGGATGATAACTCGATTTGAACAATATTTTAGTCAGGTTACTTGAATATATAACCAATGAACAAGTAACTTGACTAAAATATTGTTTAAATAGAGTTTTTATCCTGGAAGACGAAAGGTCACAAGGTGTGACCTTTCGTCTTCCAGGATGATAACTCCATTTAAACATTATTTTAGTCAGGTTACTTGAATATATAACCAATGAACAAGTAACTTGACTAAAATGTTGTTTAAATCGAGTTTTTTATCCTGGAAGACGAACGGTCACAAGGTGTGACCTTTCGTATTCCAGGATGATAACTCGATTTGAACATTATTTTAGTCAGGTTACTTGAATATATAACCAATGAACAAGTAACGTGACTAAAATATGGTTTAAATAGAGTTTTTATCCTGGAAGACGAAAGGTCACAAGGTGTGACCTTTCGTCTTCCATGATGATAACTCGATTTGAACAATATTTTAGTCAGGTTACTTGAATATATAACCAATGAACAAGGAACTTGACTAAAATATTGTGTAAATAGAGTTTTTATCCTGGAAGACGAAAGGTCACAAGGTGTGACCTTTCGTCTTCCAGGATGATAACTCAATTTAAACATTATTTTAGTCAGGTTACTTGAATATATAACCAATGAACAAGTAACTTGACTAAAATATTGTTTAAATAGAGTTTTTATCCTGGAAGACGAAAGCTCACAAGGTGTGACCTTTCGTCTTCCAGGATGATAACTCAATTTAAACATTATTTTAGTCAGGTTACTTGAATATATAACCAATGAACAAGTAACTTGACTAAAATGTTGTTTAAATAGAGTTTTGATCCTGGAAGACGAAAGGTCACAAGGTGTGACCTTTCGTCTTCTAGGATGATAACTCGATTTGAACATTATTTTAGTCAGGTTACTTGAATATATAACCAATGAACAAGTAAGTTGACTAAAATATTGTTTAAATAGAGTTTTTATCCTAGAAGACGAAAGGTCACAAGGTGTGACCTTTCGTCTTCCAGGGTGATAACTCGATTTGAACATTATTTTAGTCAGGTTACTTGAATATATAACCATTGAACAAGTAACGTGACTAAAATATGGTTTAAATAGAGTTTTTATCCTGGAAGACGAAAGGTCACAAGGTGTGACCTTTCGTCTTCCAGGATGATAACTTGATTTGAACAATATTTTAGTCAGGTTACTTGAATATATAACCAATGAACAAGTAACGTGACTAAAATATTGTTTACATAGAGTTTTTTATCCTGGAAGACGAAAGGTCACAAGGTGAGACCTTTCGTCTTCCAGGATGATAACTCGATTTAACCATTATTTTAGTCAGGTTACTTGAATATATAACCAATGAACAAGTAAGTTGACTAAAATATTGTTTAAATAGAGTTTTTATCCTAGAAGACGAAAGGTCACAAGGTGTGACCTTTCGTCTTCCAGGGTGATAACTCGATTTGAACATTAGTTCAGTCAGGTTACTTGAATATATAACCAATGAACAAGTAACGTGACTAAAATATAGTTTAATTAGAGTTTTTTATCCTAGAAGACGAAATGTCACAAGGTGTGACCTTTCGTCTTCCAGGATGATAACTCCATTTAAACATTATTTTAGTCAGGTTACTTGAATATATAACCAATGAACAAGTAACTTGACTAAAATGTTGTTTAAATCGAGTTTTTTATCCTGGAAGACGAACGGTCACAAGGTGTGACCTTTCGTATTCCAGGATGATAACTCGATTTGAACATTATTTTAGTCAGGTTACTTGAATATATAACCAATGAACAAGTAACGTGACTAAAATATGGTTTAAATAGAGTTTTTATCCTGGAAGACGAAAGGTCACAAGGTGTGACCTTTCGTCTTCCATGATGATAACTCGATTTGAACAATATTTTAGTCAGGTTACTTGAATATATAACCAATGAACAAGGAACTTGACTAAAATATTGTGTAAATAGAGTTTTTATCCTGGAAGACGAAAGGTCACAAGGTGTGACCTTTCGTCTTCCAGGATGATAACTCAATTTAAACATTATTTTAGTCAGGTTACTTGAATATATAACCAATGAACAAGTAACTTGACTAAAATATTGTTTAAATAGAGTTTTTATCCTGGAAGACGAAAGCTCACAAGGTGTGACCTTTCGTCTTCCAGGATGATAACTCAATTTAAACATTATTTTAGTCAGGTTACTTGAATATATAACCAATGAACAAGTAACTTGACTAAAATGTTGTTTAAATAGAGTTTTGATCCTGGAAGACGAAAGGTCACAAGGTGTGACCTTTCGTCTTCTAGGATGATAACTCGATTTGAACATTATTTTAGTCAGGTTACTTGAATATATAACCAATGAACAAGTAAGTTGACTAAAATATTGTTTAAATAGAGTTTTTATCCTAGAAGACGAAAGGTCACAAGGTGTGACCTTTCGTCTTCCAGGGTGATAACTCGATTTGAACATTATTTTAGTCAGGTTACTTGAATATATAACCATTGAACAAGTAACGTGACTAAAATATGGTTTAAATAGAGTTTTTATCCTGGAAGACGAAAGGTCACAAGGTGTGACCTTTCGTCTTCCAGGATGATAACTTGATTTGAACAATATTTTAGTCAGGTTACTTGAATATATAACCAATGAACAAGTAACGTGACTAAAATATTGTTTACATAGAGTTTTTTATCCTGGAAGACGAAAGGTCACAAGGTGAGACCTTTCGTCTTCCAGGATGATAACTCGATTTAACCATTATTTTAGTCAGGTTACTTGAATATATAACCAATGAACAAGTAAGTTGACTAAAATATTGTTTAAATAGAGTTTTTATCCTAGAAGACGAAAGGTCACAAGGTGTGACCTTTCGTCTTCCAGGGTGATAACTCGATTTGAACATTAGTTCAGTCAGGTTACTTGAATATATAACCAATGAACAAGTAACGTGACTAAAATATAGTTTAATTAGAGTTTTTTATCCTAGAAGACGAAAGGTCACAAGGTGTGACCTTTCGTCTTCCAGGATGATAACTCGATTTGAACAATATTTTAGTCAGGTTACTTGAATATATAACCAATGAACAAGGAACTTGACTAAAATATTGTGTAAATAGAGTTTTTATCCTGGAAGACGAAAGGTCACAAGGTGTGACCTTTCGTCTTCCAGGATGATAACTCAATTTAAACATTATTTTAGTCAGGTTACTTGAATATATAACCAATGAACAAGTAACTTGACTAAAATATTGTTTAAATAGAGTTTTTATCCTGGAAGACGAAAGGTCACAAGGTGTGACCTTTCGTCTTCCAGGATGATAACTCAATTTAAACATTATTTTAGTCAGGTTACTTGAATATATAACCAATGAACAAGTAACTTGACTAAAATGTTGTTTAAGTAGAGTTTTGATCCTGGAAGACGAAAGGTCACAAGGTGTGACCTTTCGTCTTCCAGGATGATAACTCGATTTGAACATTATTTTAGTCAGGTTACTTGAATATATAACCAATGAACAAGTAAGTTGACTAAAATATTGTTTAAATAGAGTTTTTATCCTAGAAGACGAAAGGTCACAAGGTGTGACCTTTCGTCTTCCAGGGTGATAACTCGATTTGAACATTATTTTAGTCAGGTTACTTGAATATATAACCATTGAACAAGTAACGTGACTAAAATATGGTTTAAATAGAGTTTTTATCCTGGAAGACGAAAGGTCACAAGGTGTGACCTTTCGTCTTCCAGGATGATAACTTGATTTGAACAATATTTTAGTCAGGTTACTTGAATATATAACCAATGAACAAGTAACGTGACTAAAATATTGTTTACATAGAGTTTTTTATCCTGGAAGACGAAAGGTCACAAGGTGAGACCTTTCGTCTTCCAGGATGATAACTCGATTTGAACATTATTTTAGTCAGGTTACTTGAATATATAACCAATGAACAAGTAACGTGACTAAAATATGGTTTAAATAGAGTTTTTATCCTGGAAGACGAAAGGTCACAAGGTGTGACCTTTCGTCTTCCAGGATGATAACTCGATTTGAACAATATTTTAGTCAGGTTACTTGAATATATAACCAATGAACAAGTAACTTGACTAAAATATTGTTTAAATAGAGTTTTTATCCTGGAAGACGAAAGGTCACAAGGTGTGACCTTTCGTCTTCCAGGATGATAACTCAATTTAAACATTATTTTAGTCAGGTTACTTGAATATATAACCAATGAACAAGTAAGTTGACTAAAATATTGTTTAAATAGAGTTTTGATCCTGGAAGACGAAAGGTCACAAGGTGTGACCTTTCGTCTTCCAGGGTGATAACTCGATTTGAACAATATTTTAGTCAGGTTACTTGAATATATAACCAATGAACAAGTAACTTGACTAAAATATTGTTTAAATAGAGTTTTTATCCTGGAAGACGAAAGGTCACAAGGTGTGACCTTTCGTCTTCCAGGATGATAACTCAATTTAAACATTATTTTAGTCAGGTTACTTGAATATATAACCAATGAACAAGTAACTTGACTAAAATGTTGTTTAAATAGAGTTTTGATCCTGGAAGACGAAAGGTCACAAGGTGTGACCTTTCGTCTTCTAGGATGATAACTCGATTTGAACAATATTTTAGTCAGGTTACTTGAATATATAACCAATGAACAAGTAACTTGACTAAAATATTGTTTAAATAGAGTTTTTATCCTAGAAGATGAAAGGTCACAAGGTGTGACCTTTCGTCTTCCAGGGTGATAACTCGATTTGAACATTAGTTCAGTCAGGTTACTTGAATATATAACCAATGAACAAGTAACTTGACTAAAATGTTGTTTAAATAGAGTTTTGATCCTATAAGACGAAAGGTCACAAGGTGTGACCTTTCGTCTTCCAGGATGATAACTCGATTTAACCATTATTTTAGTCAGGTTACTTGAATATATAACCAATGAACAAGTAACTTGACTAAAATATTGTTTAAATAGAGTTTTTATCCTGGAAGACGAAAGGTCACAAGGTGTGACCTTTCGTCTTCCAGGATGATAACTCAATTTAAACATTATTTTAGTCAGGTTACTTGAATATATAACCAATGAACAAGTAACTTGACTAAAATGTTGTTTAAATAGAGTTTTGATCCTGGAAGACGAAAGGTCACAAGGTGTGACCTTTCGTCTTCCAGGATGATAACTCGATTTGAACATTATTTTAGTCAGGTTACTTGAATATATAACCAATGAACAAGTAAGTTGAATAAAATATTGTTTAAATAGAGTTTTTATCCTAGAAGACGAAAGGTCACAAGGTGTGACCTTTCGTCTTCCAGGGTGATAACTCGATTTGAACATTAGTTCAGTCAGGTTACTTGAATATATAACCAATGAACAAGTAACGTGACTAAAATATAGTTTAAATAGAGTTTTTTTATCTTAGAAGACGAAAGGTCACAAGGTGTGACCTTTCGTCTTCCAGGATGATAACTCAATATGAACATTATTTTAATCAGGTTACTTGAATATATAACCAATGAACAAGTAACTTGATTAGAATAATGTTTAAATAGAGTTTTGATCCTGGAAGACGAAAGGTCACAAGGTGTGACCTTTCGTCTTCCAGGATGATAATTCGATTTGAACATTATTTTAGTCAGGTTACTTGAATATATAACCAATGAACAAGTAACTTGACTAAAATATTGTTTAAATAGAGTTTTGATCCTGGAAGACGAAAGGTCACAAGGTGTGACCTTTCGTCTTCCAGGATGATAATTCGATTTGAACATTATTTTAGTCTGGTTACTTGAATATATAACCAATGAACAAGTAACGTGACTAAAATATTGTTTAAATAGAGTTTTTTATCCTGGAAGACGAAAGGTCACAAGGTGTGACCTTTCGTCTTCCAGGATGATAACTCGATTTGAACATTATTTTAGTCAGGTTACTTGAATATATAACCAATGAACAAGTAACGTGACTAAAATATGGTTTAAATAGAGTTTTTATCCTGGAAGACGAAAGGTCACAAGGTGTGACCTTTCGTCTTCTAGGATGATAACTCGATTTGAACAATATTTTAGTCAGGTTACTTGAATATATAACCAATGAACAAGTAACTTGACTAAAATATTGTTTAAATAGAGTTTTTATCCTGGAAGACGAAAGGTCACAAGGTGTGACCTTTCGTCTTCCAGGATGATAACTCAATTTGAACATTATTTTAGTCAGGTTACTTGAATATATAACCAATGAACAAGTAACTTGACTAAAATATTGTTTAAATAGAGTTTTGATCCTGGAAGATGAAAGGTCACAAGGTGTGACCTTTCGTCTTCCAGGATGATAACTCGATTTGAACATTATTTTAGTCTGGTTACTTGAATATATAACCAATGAACAAGTAACGTGACTAAAATATTGTTTAAATAGAGTTTTTTATCCTGGAAGACGAAAGGTCACAAGGTGTGACCTTTCGTCTTCCAGGATGATAACTCGATTTGAACATTATTTTAGTCATGTTACTTGAATATATAACCAATGAACAAGTAACGTGACTAAAATATGGTTTAAATAGAGTTTTTATCCTGGAAGACGAAAGGTCACAAGGTGTGACCTTTCGTCTTCCAGGATGATAACTCGATTTGAACAATATTTTAGTCAGGTTACTTGAATATATAACCACTGAACAAGTAACGTGACTAAAATATTGTTTACATAGAGTTTTTTATCCTGGAAGACGAAAGGTCACAAGGTGAGACCTTTCGTCTTCCAGGATGATAACTCGATTTGAACATTATTTTAGTCAGGTTACTTGAATATATAACCAATGAACAAGTAACGTGACTAAAATATGGTTTAAATAGAGTTTTTATCCTGGAAGACGAAAGGTCACAAGGTGTGACCTTTCATCATCCAGGATGATAACTCGATTTGAACAATATTTTAGTCAGGTTACTTGAATATATAACCAATGAACAAGTAACTTGACTAAAATATTGTTTAAATAGAGTTTTTATCCTGGAAGACGAAAGGTCACAAGGTGTGACCTTTCGTCTTCCAGGATGATAACTCAATTTAAACATTATTTTAGTCAGGTTACTTGAATATATAACCAATGAACAAGTAACTTGACTAAAATGTTGTTTAAATAGAGTTTTGATCCTATAAGACGAAAGGTCACGAGGTGTGACCTTTCGTCTTCCAGGATGATAACTCGATTTAACCATTATTTTAGTCAGGTTACTTGAATATATAACCAATGAACAAGTAAGTTGACTAAAATATTGTTTAAATAGAGTTTTTATCCTAGAAGACGAAAGGTCACAAGGTGTGACCTTTCGTCTTCCAGGGTGATAACTCGATTTGAACAATATTTTAGTCAGGTTACTTGAATATATAACCAATGAACAAGTAACTTGACTAAAATATTGTTTAAATAGAGTTTTTATCCTGGAAGACGAAAGGTCACAAGGTGTGACCTTTCGTCTTCCAGGATGATAACTCAATTTAAACATTATTTTAGTCAGGTTACTTGAATATATAACCAATGAACAAGTAACTTGACTAAAATGTTGTTTAAATAGAGTTTTGATCCTATAAGACGAAAGGTCACAAGGTGTGACCTTTCGTCTTCCAGGATGATAACTCGATTTAACCATTATTTTAGTCAGGTTACTTGAATATATAACCAATGAACAAGTAAGTTGACTAAAATATTGTTTAAATAGAGTTTTGATCCTATAAGACGAAAGGTCACGAGGTGTGACCTTTCGTCTTCCAGGATGATAACTCGATTTAACCATTATTTTAGTCAGGTTACTTGAATATATAACCAATGAACAAGTAAGTTGACTAAAATATTGTTTAAATAGAGTTTTTATCCTAGAAGACGAAAGGTCACAAGGTGTGACCTTTCGTCTTCCAGGGTGATAACTCGATTTGAACAATATTTTAGTCAGGTTACTTGAATATATAACCAATGAACAAGTAACTTGACTAAAATGTTGTTTAAATAGAGTTTTGATCCTATAAGACGAAAGGTCACAAGGTGTGACCTTTCGTCTTCCAGGATGATAACTCGATTTAACCATTATTTTAGTCAGGTTACTTGAATATATAACCAATGTACAAGTAAGTTGACTAAAATATTGTTTAAATAGAGTTTTTATCCTAGAAGACGAAAGGTCACAAGGTGTGACCTTTCGTCTTCCAGGGTGATAACTCGATTTGAACAATATTTTAGTTAGGTTACTTGAATATATAACCAATGAACAAGTAACTTGACTAAAATATTGTTTAAATAGAGTTTTTATCCTGGAAGACGAAAGGTCACAAGGTGTGACCTTTCGTCTTCCAGGATGATAACTCAATTTAAACATTATTTTAGTCAGGTTACTTGAATATATAACCAATGAACAAGTAACTTGACTAAAATGTTGTTTAAATAGAGTTTTGATCCTGGAAGACGAAAGGTCACAAGGTGTGACCTTTCGTCTTCCAGGATGATAACTCGATTTGAACATTATTTTAGTCAGGTTACTTGAATATATAACCAATGAACAAGTAAGTTGACTAAAATATTGTTTAAATAGAGTTTTTATCCTAGAAGACGAAAGGTCACAAGGTGTGACCTTTCGTCTTCCAGGGTGATAACTCGATTTGAACATTAGTTCAGTCAGGTTACTTGAATATATAACCAATGAACAAGTAACTTGACTAAAATGTTGTTTAAATAGAGTTTTGATCCTATAAGACGAAAGGTCACAAGGTGTGACCTTTCGTCTTCCAGGATGATAACTCGATTTAACCATTATTTTAGTCAGGTTACTTGAATATATAACCAATGAACAAGTAACTTGACTAAAATATTGTTTAAATAGAGTTTTTATCCTGGAAGATGAAAGGTCACAAGGTGTGACCTTTCGTCTTCCAGGATGATAACTCAATTTAAACATTATTTTAGTCAGGTTACTTGAATATATAACCAATGAACAAGTAACTTGACCAATGTTGTTTAAATAGAGTTTTGATCCTGGAAAACGAAAGGTCACAAGGTGTGACCTTTCGTCTTCCAGGATGATAACTCGATTTGAACATTATTTTAGTCAGGTTACTTGAATATATATCCAATGAACAAGTAAGTTGAATAAAATATTGTTTAAATAGAGTTTTTATCCTAGAAGACGAAAGGTCACAAGGTGTGACCTTTCGTCTTCCAGGGTGATAACTCGATTTGAACATTAGTTCAGTCAGGTTACTTGAATATATAACCAATGAACAAGTAACGTGACTAAAATATAGTTTAAATAGAGTTTTTTTATCTTAGAAGACGAAAGGTCACAAGGTGTGACCTTTCGTCTTCCAGGATGATAACTCAATATGAACATTATTTTAATCAGGTTACTTGAATATATAACCAATGAACAAGTAACTTGATTAGAATAATGTTTAAATAGAGTTTTGATCCTGGAAGACGAAAGGTCACAAGGTGTGACCTTTCGTCTTCCAGGATGATAATTCGATTTGAACATTATTTTAGTCAGGTTACTTGAATATATAACCAATGAACAAGTAACTTGACTAAAATATTGTTTAAATAGAGTTTTGATCCTGGAAGACGAAAGGTCACAAGGTGTGACCTTTCGTCTTCCAGGATGATAATTCGATTTGAACATTATTTTAGTCTGGTTACTTGAATATATAACCAATGAACAAGTAACGTGACTAAAATATTGTTTAAATAGAGTTTTTTATCCTGGAAGACGAAAGGTCACAAGGTGTGACCTTTCGTCTTCCAGGATGATAACTCGATTTGAACATTATTTTAGTCAGGTTACTTGAATATATAACCAATGAACAAGTAACGTGACTAAAATATGGTTTAAATAGAGTTTTTATCCTGGAAGACGAAAGGTCACAAGGTGTGACCTTTCGTCTTCTAGGATGATAACTCGATTTGAACAATATTTTAGTCAGGTTACTTGAATATATAACCAATGAACAAGTAACTTGACTAAAATATTGTTTAAATAGAGTTTTTATCCTGGAAGACGAAAGGTCACAAGGTGTGACCTTTCGTCTTCCAGGATGATAACTCAATTTGAACATTATTTTAGTCAGGTTACTTGAATATATAACCAATGAACAAGTAACTTGACTAAAATATTGTTTAAATAGAGTTTTGATCCTGGAAGATGAAAGGTCACAAGGTGTGACCTTTCGTCTTCCAGGATGATAACTCGATTTGAACATTATTTTAGTCTGGTTACTTGAATATATAACCAATGAACAAGTAACGTGACTAAAATATTGTTTAAATAGAGTTTTTTATCCTGGAAGACGAAAGGTCACAAGGTGTGACCTTTCGTCTTCCAGGATGATAACTCGATTTGAACATTATTTTAGTCATGTTACTTGAATATATAACCAATGAACAAGTAACGTGACTAAAATATGGTTTAAATAGAGTTTTTATCCTGGAAGACGAAAGGTCACAAGGTGTGACCTTTCGTCTTCCAGGATGATAACTCGATTTGAACAATATTTTAGTCAGGTTACTTGAATATATAACCACTGAACAAGTAACGTGACTAAAATATTGTTTACATAGAGTTTTTTATCCTGGAAGACGAAAGGTCACAACGTGAGACCTTTCGTCTTCCAGGATGATAACTCGATTTGAACATTATTTTAGTCAGGTTACTTGAATATATAACCAATGAACAAGTAACGTGACTAAAATATGGTTTAAATAGAGTTTTTATCCTGGAAGACGAAAGGTCACAAGGTGTGACCTTTCATCATCCAGGATGATAACTCGATTTGAACAATATTTTAGTCAGGTTACTTGAATATATAACCAATGAACAAGTAACTTGACTAAAATATTGTTTAAATAGAGTTTTTATCCTGGAAGACGAAAGGTCACAAGGTGTGACCTTTCGTCTTCCAGGATGATAACTCAATTTAAACATTATTTTAGTCAGGTTACTTGAATATATAACCAATGAACAAGTAACTTGACTAAAATGTTGTTTAAATAGAGTTTTGATCCTATAAGACGAAAGGTCACGAGGTGTGACCTTTCGTCTTCCAGGATGATAACTCGATTTAACCATTATTTTAGTCAGGTTACTTGAATATATAACCAATGAACAAGTAAGTTGACTAAAATATTGTTTAAATAGAGTTTTTATCCTAGAAGACGAAAGGTCACAAGGTGTGACCTTTCGTCTTCCAGGGTGATAACTCGATTTGAACAATATTTTAGTCAGGTTACTTGAATATATAACCAATGAACAAGTAACTTGACTAAAATATTGTTTAAATAGAGTTTTTATCCTGGAAGACGAAAGGTCACAAGGTGTGACCTTTCGTCTTCCAGGATGATAACTCAATTTAAACATTATTTTAGTCAGGTTACTTGAATATATAACCAATGAACAAGTAACTTGACTAAAATGTTGTTTAAATAGAGTTTTGATCCTATAAGACGAAAGGTCACAAGGTGTGACCTTTCGTCTTCCAGGATGATAACTCGATTTAACCATTATTTTAGTCAGGTTACTTGAATATATAACCAATGAACAAGTAAGTTGACTAAAATATTGTTTAAATAGAGTTTTGATCCTATAAGACGAAAGGTCACGAGGTGTGACCTTTCGTCTTCCAGGATGATAACTCGATTTAACCATTATTTTAGTCAGGTTACTTGAATATATAACCAATGAACAAGTAAGTTGACTAAAATATTGTTTAAATAGAGTTTTTATCCTAGAAGACGAAAGGTCACAAGGTGTGACCTTTCGTCTTCCAGGGTGATAACTCGATTTGAACAATATTTTAGTCAGGTTACTTGAATATATAACCAATGAACAAGTAACTTGACTAAAATGTTGTTTAAATAGAGTTTTGATCCTATAAGACGAAAGGTCACAAGGTGTGACCTTTCGTCTTCCAGGATGATAACTCGATTTAACCATTATTTTAGTCAGGTTACTTGAATATATAACCAATGTACAAGTAAGTTGACTAAAATATTGTTTAAATAGAGTTTTTATCCTAGAAGACGAAAGGTCACAAGGTGTGACCTTTCGTCTTCCAGGGTGATAACTCGATTTGAACAATATTTTAGTTAGGTTACTTGAATATATAACCAATGAACAAGTAACTTGACTAAAATATTGTTTAAATAGAGTTTTTATCCTGGAAGACGAAAGGTCACAAGGTGTGACCTTTCGTCTTCCAGGATGATAACTCAATTTAAACATTATTTTAGTCAGGTTACTTGAATATATAACCAATGAACAAGTAACTTGACTAAAATGTTGTTTAAATAGAGTTTTGATCCTGGAAGACGAAAGGTCACAAGGTGTGACCTTTCGTCTTCCAGGATGATAACTCGATTTGAACATTATTTTAGTCAGGTTACTTGAATATATAACCAATGAACAAGTAAGTTGACTAAAATATTGTTTAAATAGAGTTTTTATCCTAGAAGACGAAAGGTCACAAGGTGTGACCTTTCGTCTTCCAGGGTGATAACTCGATTTGAACATTAGTTCAGTCAGGTTACTTGAATATATAACCAATGAACAAGTAACTTGACTAAAATGTTGTTTAAATAGAGTTTTGATCCTATAAGACGAAAGGTCACAAGGTGTGACCTTTCGTCTTCCAGGATGATAACTCGATTTAACCATTATTTTAGTCAGGTTACTTGAATATATAACCAATGAACAAGTAACTTGACTAAAATATTGTTTAAATAGAGTTTTTATCCTGGAAGATGAAAGGTCACAAGGTGTGACCTTTCGTCTTCCAGGATGATAACTCAATTTAAACATTATTTTAGTCAGGTTACTTGAATATATAACCAATGAACAAGTAACTTGACTAAAATGTTGTTTAAATAGAGTTTTGATCCTGGAAAACGAAAGGTCACAAGGTGTGACCTTTCGTCTTCCAGGATGATAACTCGATTTGAACATTATTTTAGTCAGGTTACTTGAATATATATCCAATGAACAAGTAAGTTGAATAAAATATTGTTTAAATAGAGTTTTTATCCTAGAAGACGAAAGGTCACAAGGTGTGACCTTTCGTCTTCCAGGGTGATAACTCGATTTGAACATTAGTTCAGTCAGGTTACTTGAATATATAACCAATGAACAAGTAACGTGACTAAAATATAGTTTAAATAGAGTTTTTTTATCTTAGAAGACGAAAGGTCACAAGGTGTGACCTTTCGTCTTCCAGGATGATAACTCAATATGAACATTATTTTAATCAGGTTACTTGAATATATAACCAATGAACAAGTAACTTGATTAGAATAATGTTTAAATAGAGTTTTGATCCTGGAAGACGAAAGGTCACAAGGTGTGACCTTTCGTCTTCCAGGATGATAATTCGATTTGAACATTATTTTAGTCAGGTTACTTGAATATATAACCAATGAACAAGTAACTTGACTAAAATATTGTTTAAATAGAGTTTTGATCCTGGAAGACGAAAGGTCACAAGGTGTGACCTTTCGTCTTCCAGGATGATAACTCGATTTGAACATTATTTTAGTCTGGTTACTTGAATATATAACCAATGAACAAGTAACGTGACTAAAATATTGTTTAAATAGAGTTTTTTATCCTGGAAGACGAAAGGTCACAA
Source organism: Medicago sativa (assembly GCF_051527215.1). Taxonomy (NCBI): domain Eukaryota; kingdom Viridiplantae; phylum Streptophyta; class Magnoliopsida; order Fabales; family Fabaceae; genus Medicago; species Medicago sativa. The sequence goes on from NC_140751.1 coordinate 40,302,233, forward strand.
GGTGTGACCTTTCGTCTTCCAGGATGATAACTCGATTTAACCATTATTTTAGTCAGGTTACTTGAATATATAACCAATGAACAAGTAAGTTGACTAAAATATTGTTTAAATAGAGTTTTGATCCTATAAGACGAAAGGTCACGAGGTGTGACCTTTCGTCTTCCAGGATGATAACTCGATTTAACCATTATTTTAGTCAGGTTACTTGAATATATAACCAATGAACAAGTAAGTTGACTAAAATATTGTTTAAATAGAGTTTTTATCCTAGAAGACGAAAGGTCACAAGGTGTGACCTTTCGTCTTCCAGGGTGATAACTCGATTTGAACAATATTTTAGTCAGGTTACTTGAATATATAACCAATGAACAAGTAACTTGACTAAAATGTTGTTTAAATAGAGTTTTGATCCTATAAGACGAAAGGTCACAAGGTGTGACCTTTCGTCTTCCAGGATGATAACTCGATTTAACCATTATTTTAGTCAGGTTACTTGAATATATAACCAATGTACAAGTAAGTTGACTAAAATATTGTTTAAATAGAGTTTTTATCCTAGAAGACGAAAGGTCACAAGGTGTGACCTTTCGTCTTCCAGGGTGATAACTCGATTTGAACAATATTTTAGTTAGGTTACTTGAATATATAACCAATGAACAAGTAACTTGACTAAAATATTGTTTAAATAGAGTTTTTATCCTGGAAGACGAAAGGTCACAAGGTGTGACCTTTCGTCTTCCAGGATGATAACTCAATTTAAACATTATTTTAGTCAGGTTACTTGAATATATAACCAATGAACAAGTAACTTGACTAAAATGTTGTTTAAATAGAGTTTTGATCCTGGAAGACGAAAGGTCACAAGGTGTGACCTTTCGTCTTCCAGGATGATAACTCGATTTGAACATTATTTTAGTCAGGTTACTTGAATATATAACCAATGAACAAGTAAGTTGACTAAAATATTGTTTAAATAGAGTTTTTATCCTAGAAGACGAAAGGTCACAAGGTGTGACCTTTCGTCTTCCAGGGTGATAACTCGATTTGAACATTAGTTCAGTCAGGTTACTTGAATATATAACCAATGAACAAGTAACTTGACTAAAATGTTGTTTAAATAGAGTTTTGATCCTATAAGACGAAAGGTCACAAGGTGTGACCTTTCGTCTTCCAGGATGATAACTCGATTTAACCATTATTTTAGTCAGGTTACTTGAATATATAACCAATGAACAAGTAACTTGACTAAAATATTGTTTAAATAGAGTTTTTATCCTGGAAGATGAAAGGTCACAAGGTGTGACCTTTCGTCTTCCAGGATGATAACTCAATTTAAACATTATTTTAGTCAGGTTACTTGAATATATAACCAATGAACAAGTAACTTGACTAAAATGTTGTTTAAATAGAGTTTTGATCCTGGAAAACGAAGAGTCACAAGGTGTGACCTTTCGTCTTCCAGGATGATAACTCGATTTGAACATTATTTTAGTCAGGTTACTTGAATATATATCCAATGAACAAGTAAGTTGAATAAAATATTGTTTAAATAGAGTTTTTATCCTAGAAGACGAAAGGTCACAAGGTGTGACCTTTCGTCTTCCAGGGTGATAACTCGATTTGAACATTAGTTCAGTCAGGTTACTTGAATATATAACCAATGAACAAGTAACGTGACTAAAATATAGTTTAAATAGAGTTTTTTTATCTTAGAAGACGAAAGGTCACAAGGTGTGACCTTTCGTCTTCCAGGATGATAACTCAATATGAACATTATTTTAATCAGGTTACTTGAATATATAACCAATGAACAAGTAACTTGATTAGAATAATGTTTAAATAGAGTTTTGATCCTGGAAGACGAAAGGTCACAAGGTGTGACCTTTCGTCTTCCAGGATGATAATTCGATTTGAACATTATTTTAGTCAGGTTACTTGAATATATAACCAATGAACAAGTAACTTGACTAAAATATTGTTTAAATAGAGTTTTGATCCTGGAAGACGAAAGGTCACAAGGTGTGACCTTTCGTCTTCCAGGATGATAACTCGATTTGAACATTATTTTAGTCTGGTTACTTGAATATATAACCAATGAACAAGTAACGTGACTAAAATATTGTTTAAATAGAGTTTTTTATCCTGGAAGACGAAAGGTCACAAGGTGTGACCTTTCGTCTTCCAGGATGATAACTCGATTTGAACATTATTTTAGTCAGGTTACTTGAATATATAACCAATGAACAAGTAACGTGACTAAAATATGGTTTAAATAGAGTTTTTATCCTGGAAGACGAAAGGTCACAAGGTGTGACCTTTCGTCTTCCAGGATGATAACTCGATTTGAACAATATTTTAGTCAGGTTACTTGAATATATAACCAATGAACAAGTAACTTGACTAAAATATTGTTTAAATAGAGTTTTTATCCTGGAAGACGAAAGGTCACAAGGTGTGACCTTTCGTCTTCCAGGATGATAACTCAATTTGAACATTATTTTAGTCAGGTTACTTGAATATATAACCAATGAACAAGTAACTTGACTAAAATATTGTTTAAATAGAGTTTTGATCCTGGAAGACGAAAGGTCACAAGGTGTGACCTTTCGTCTTCCAGGATGATAACTCGATTTGAACATTATTTTAGTCTGGTTACTTGAATATATAACCAATGAACAAGTAACGTGACTAAAATATTGTTTAAATAGAGTTTTTTATCCTGGAAGACGAAAGGTCACAAGGTGTGACCTTTCGTCTTCCAGGATGATAACTCGATTTGAACATTATTTTAGTCAGGTTACTTGAATATATAACCAATGAACAAGTAACGTGACTAAAATATGGTTTAAATAGAGTTTTTATCCTGGAAGATGAAAGGTCACAAGGTGTGACCTTTCGTCTTCCAGGATGATAACTCAATTTAAACATTATTTTAGTCAGGTTACTTGAATATATAACCAATGAACAAGTAACTTGACTAAAATGTTGTTTAAATAGAGTTTTGATCCTGGAAAACGAAAGGTCACAAGGTGTGACCTTTCGTCTTCCAGGATGATAACTCGATTTGAAGATTATTTTAGTCAGGTTACTTGAATATATATCCAATGAACAAGTAAGTTGAATAAAATATTGTTTAAATAGAGTTTTTATCCTAGAAGACGAAAGGTCACAAGGTGTGACCTTTCGTCTTCCAGGGTGATAACTCGATTTGAACATTAGTTCAGTCAGGTTACTTGAATATATAACCAATGAACAAGTAACGTGACTAAAATATAGTTTAAATAGAGTTTTTTTATCTTAGAAGACGAAAGGTCACAAGGTGTGACCTTTCGTCTTCCAGGATGATAACTCAATATGAACATTATTTTAATCAGGTTACTTGAATATATAACCAATGAACAAGTAACTTGATTAGAATAATGTTTAAATAGAGTTTTGATCCTGGAAGACGAAAGGTCACAAGGTGTGACCTTTCGTCTTCCAGGATGATAATTCGATTTGAACATTATTTTAGTCAGGTTACTTGAATATATAACCAATGAACAAGTAACTTGACTAAAATATTGTTTAAATAGAGTTTTGATCCTGGAAGACGAAAGGTCACAAGGTGTGACCTTTCGTCTTCCAGGATGATAACTCGATTTGAACATTATTTTAGTCTGGTTACTTGAATATATAACCAATGAACAAGTAACGTGACTAAAATATTGTTTAAATAGAGTTTTTTATCCTGGAAGACGAAAGGTCACAAGGTGTGACCTTTCGTCTTCCAGGATGATAACTCGATTTGAACAATATTTTAGTCAGGTTACTTGAATATATAACCAATGAACAAGTAACTTGACTAAAATATTGTTTAAATAGAGTTTTTATCCTGGAAGACGAAAGGTCACAAGGTGTGACCTTTCGTCTTCCAGGATGATAACTCAATTTGAACATTATTTTAGTCAGGTTACTTGAATATATAACCAATGAACAAGTAACTTGACTAAAATATTGTTTAAATAGAGTTTTGATCCTGGAAGACGAAAGGTCACAAGGTGTGACCTTTCGTCTTCCAGGATGATAACTCGATTTGAACATTATTTTAGTCTGGTTACTTGAATATATAACCAATGAACAAGTAACGTGACTAAAATATTGTTTAAATAGAGTTTTTTATCCTGGAAGACGAAAGGTCACAAGGTGTGACCTTTCGTCTTCCAGGATGATAACTCGATTTGAACATTATTTTAGTCAGGTTACTTGAATATATAACCAATGAACAAGTAACGTGACTAAAATATGGTTTAAATAGAGTTTTTATCCTGGAAGATGAAAGGTCACAAGGTGTGACCTTTCGTCTTCCAGGATGATAACTCAATTTAAACATTATTTTAGTCAGGTTACTTGAATATATAACCAATGAACAAGTAACTTGACTAAAATGTTGTTTAAATAGAGTTTTGATCCTGGAAAACGAAAGGTCACAAGGTGTGACCTTTCGTCTTCCAGGATGATAACTCGATTTGAAGATTATTTTAGTCAGGTTACTTGAATATATATCCAATGAACAAGTAAGTTGAATAAAATATTGTTTAAATAGAGTTTTTATCCTAGAAGACGAAAGGTCACAAGGTGTGACCTTTCGTCTTCCAGGGTGATAACTCGATTTGAACATTAGTTCAGTCAGGTTACTTGAATATATAACCAATGAACAAGTAACGTGACTAAAATATAGTTTAAATAGAGTTTTTTTATCTTAGAAGACGAAAGGTCACAAGGTGTGACCTTTCGTCTTCCAGGATGATAACTCAATATGAACATTATTTTAATCAGGTTACTTGAATATATAACCAATGAACAAGTAACTTGATTAGAATAATGTTTAAATAGAGTTTTGATCCTGGAAGACGAAAGGTCACAAGGTGTGACCTTTCGTCTTCCAGGATGATAATTCGATTTGAACATTATTTTAGTCAGGTTACTTGAATATATAACCAATGAACAAGTAACTTGACTAAAATATTGTTTAAATAGAGTTTTGATCCTGGAAGACGAAAGGTCACAAGGTGTGACCTTTCGTCTTCCAGGATGATAACTCGATTTGAACATTATTTTAGTCTGGTTACTTGAATATATAACCAATGAACAAGTAACGTGACTAAAATATTGTTTAAATAGAGTTTTTTATCCTGGAAGACGAAAGGTCACAAGGTGTGACCTTTCGTCTTCCAGGATGATAACTCGATTTGAACATTATTTTAGTCAGGTTACTTGAATATATAACCAATGAACAAGTAACGTGACTAAAATATGGTTTAAATAGAGTTTTTATCCTGGAAGACGAAAGGTCACAAGGTGTGACCTTTCGTCTTCCAGGATGATAACTCGATTTGAACAATATTTTAGTCAGGTTACTTGAATATATAACCAATGAACAAGTAACTTGACTAAAATATTGTTTAAATAGAGTTTTTATCCTGGAAGACGAAAGGTCACAAGGTGTGACCTTTCGTCTTCCAGGATGATAACTCAATTTGAACATTATTTTAGTCAGGTTACTTGAATATATAACCAATGAACAAGTAACTTGACTAAAATATTGTTTAAATAGAGTTTTGATCCTGGAAGACGAAAGGTCACAAGGTGTGACCTTTCGTCTTCCAGGATGATAACTCGATTTGAACATTATTTTAGTCTGGTTACTTGAATATATAACCAATGAACAAGTAACGTGACTAAAATATTGTTTAAATAGAGTTTTTTATCCTGGAAGACGAAAGGTCACAAGGTGTGACCTTTCGTCTTCCAGGATGATAACTCGATTTGAACATTATTTTAGTCATGTTACTTGAATATATAACCAATGAACAAGTAACGTGACTAAAATATGGTTTAAATAGAGTTTTTATCCTGGAAGACGAAAGGTCACAAGGTGTGACCTTTCGTCTTCCAGGATGATAACTCGATTTGAACATTATTTTAGTCAGGTTACTTGAATATATAACCAATGAACAAGTAACGTGACTAAAATATGGTTTAAATAGAGTTTTTATCCTGGAAGACGAAAGGTCACAAGGTGTGACCTTTCATCTTCCAGGATGATAACTCGATTTGAACAATATTTTAGTCAGGTTACTTGAATATATAACCAATGAACAAGTAACTTGACTAAAATATTGTTTAAATAGAGTTTTTATCCTGGAAGACGAAAGGTCACAAGGTGTGACCTTTCGTCTTCCAGGATGATAACTCAATTTAAACATTATTTTAGTCAGGTTACTTGAATATATAACCAATGAACAAGTAACTTGACTAAAATGTTGTTTAAATAGAGTTTTGATCCTATAAGACGAAAGGTCACAAGGTGTGACCTTTCGTCTTCCAGGATGATAACTCGATTTAACCATTATTTTAGTCAGGTTACTTGAATATATAACCAATGAACAAGTAAGTTGACTAAAATATTGTTTAAATAGAGTTTTTATCCTAGAAGACGAAAGGTCACATGGTGTGACCTTTCGTCTTCCAGGGTGATAACTCGATTTGAACAATATTTTAGTCAGGTTACTTGAATATATAACCAATGAACAAGTAACTTGACTAAAATATTGTTTAAATAGAGTTTTTATCCTGGAAGACGAAAGGTCACAAGGTGTGACCTTTCGTCTTCCAGGATGATAACTCAATTTGAACATTATTTTAGTCAGGTTACTTGAATATATAACCAATGAACAAGTAACTTGACTAAAATATTGTTTAAATAGAGTTTTGATCCTGGAAGACGAAAGGTCACAAGGTGTGACCTTTCGTCTTCCAGGATGATAACTCGATTTGAACATTATTTTAGTCTGGTTACTTGAATATATAACCAATGAACAAGTAACGTGACTAAAATATTGTTTAAATAGAGTTTTTTATCCTGGAAGACGAAAGGTCACAAGGTGTGACCTTTCGTCTTCCAGGATGATAACTCGATTTGAACATTATTTTAGTCATGTTACTTGAATATATAACCAATGAACAAGTAACGTGACTAAAATATGGTTTAAATAGAGTTTTTATCCTGGAAGACGAAAGGTCACAAGGTGTGACCTTTCGTCTTCCAGGATGATAACTCGATTTTAACAATATTTTAGTCAGGTTACTTGAATATATAACCAATGAACAAGTAACGTGACTAAAATATTGTTTACATAGAGTTTTTTATCCTGGAAGACGAAAGGTCACAAAGTGAGACCTTTCGTCTTCCAGGATGATAACTCGATTTGAACATTATTTTAGTCAGGTTACTTGAATATATAACCAATGAACAAGTAACGTGACTAAAATATGGTTTAAATAGAGTTTTTATCCTGGAAGACGAAAGGTCACAAGGTGTGACCTTTCATCTTCCAGGATGATAACTCGATTTGAACAATATTTTAGTCAGGTTACTTGAATATATAACCAATGAACAAGTAACTTGACTAAAATATTGTTTAAATAGAGTTTTTATCCTGGAAGACGAAAGGTCACAAGGTGTGACCATTCGTCTTCCAGGATGATAACTCAATTTAAACATTATTTTAGTCAGGTTACTTGAATATATAACCAATGAACAAGTAACTTGACTAAAATGTTGTTTAAATAGAGTTTTGATCCTATAAGACGAAAGGTCACAAGGTGTGACCTTTCGTCTTCCAGGATGATAACTCGATTTAACCATTATTTTAGTCAGGTTACTTGAATATATAACCAATGAACAAGTAAGTTGACTAAAATATTGTTTAAATAGAGTTTTTATCCTGGAAGACGAAAGGTCACAAGGTGTGACCTTTCGTCTTCCAGGATGATAACTCAATTTGAACATTATTTTAGTCAGGTTACTTGAATATATAACCAATGAACAAGTAACGTGACTAAAATATTGTTTAAATAGAGTTTTTTATCCTGGAAGACGAAAGGTCACAAGGTGTGACCTTTCGTCTTCCAGGATGATAACTCGATTTGAACATTATTTTAGTCATGTTACTTGAATATATAACCAATGAACAAGTAACGTGACTAAAATATTGTTTACATAGAGTTTTTTATCCTGGAAGACGAAAGGTCACAAAGTGAGACCTTTCGTCTTCCAGGATGATAACTCGATTTGAACATTATTTTAGTCAGGTTACTTGAATATATAACCAATGAACAAGTAACGTGACTAAAATATGGTTTAAATAGAGTTTTTATCCTGGAAGACGAAAGGTCACAAGGTGTGACCTTTCATCTTCCAGGATGATAACTCGATTTGAACAATATTTTAGTCAGGTTACTTGAATATATAACCAATGAACAAGTAACTTGACTAAAATATTGTTTAAATAGAGTTTTTATCCTGGAAGACAAAAGGTCACAAGGTGTGACCTTTCGTCTTCCAGGATGATAACTCAATTTAAACATTATTTTAGTCAGGTTACTTGAATATATAACCAATGAACAAGTAACTTGACTAAAATGTTGTTTAAATAGAGTTTTGATCCTATAAGACGAAAGGTCACAAGGTGTGACCTTTCGTCTTCCAGGATGATAACTCGATTTAACCATTATTTTAGTCAGGTTACTTGAATATATAACCAATGAACAAGTAAGTTGACTAAAATATTGTTTAAATAGAGTTTTTATCCTAGAAGACGAAAGGTCACATGGTGTGACCTTTCGTCTTCCAGGGTGATAACTCGATTTGAACAATATTTTAGTCAGGTTACTTGAATATATAACCAATGAACAAGTAACTTGACTAAAATATTGTTTAAATAGAGTGTTTATCCTGGAAGACGAAAGGTCACAAGGTGTGACCTTTCGTCTTCCAGGATGATAACTCAATTTAAACATTATTTTAGTCAGGTTACTTGAATATATAACCAATGAACAAGTAACTTGACTAAAATGTTGTTTAAATAGAGTTTTGATCCTATAAGACGAAAGGTCACAAGGTGTGACCTTTCGTCTTCCAGGATGATAACTCGATTTAACCATTATTTTAGTCAGGTTACTTGAATATATAACCAATGAAAAAGTAAGTTGACTAAAATATTGTTTAAATAGAGTTTTTATCCTAGAAGACGAAAGGTCACAAGGTGTGACCTTTCGTCTTCCAGGGTGATAACTCGATTTGAACATTAGTTCAGTCAGGTTACTTGAATATATAACCAATGAACAAGTAACGTGACTAAAATATAGTTTAATTAGAGTTTTTTTATCCTAGAAGACGAAAGGTCACAAGGTGTGACCTTTCGTCTTCCAGGATGATAACTCGATTTGAACAATATTTTAGTCAGGTTACTTGAGTATATAACCAATGAACAAGTAACTTGACTAAAATATTGTTTAAATAGAGTTTTTATCCTGGAAGACGAAAGGTCACAAGGTGTGACCTTTCGTCTTCCAGGATGATAACTCAATTTAAACATTATTTTAGTCAGGTTACTTGAATATATAACCAATGAACAAGTAACTTGATTAAAATGTTGTTTAAATAGAGTTTTGATCCTGGAAGACGAAAGGTCACAAGGTGTGACCTTTCCTATTCCAGGATTATAACTCGATTTGAACATTATTTTAGTCAGGTTACTTGAATATATAACCAATGAACAAGTAACGTGACTAAAATATGGTTTAAATAGAGTTTTTATCCTGGAAGACGAAAGGTCACAAGGTGTGACCTTTCGTCTTCCAGGATGATAACTCGATTTGAACAATATTTTAGTCAGGTTACTTGAATATATAACCAATGAACAAGGAACTTGACTAAAATATTGTGTAAATAGAGTTTTTATCCTGGAAGACGAAAGGTCACAAGGTGTGACCTTTCGTCTTCCAGGATGATAGTTCGATTTGAACATTATTTTAGTCAGGTTACTTGAATATATAACCAATGAACAAGTAACTTGACTAAAATATTGTTTAAATAGAGTTTTGATCCTGGAAGACGAAAGGTCACAAGGTGTGACCTTTCGTCTTCCAGGATGATAACTCGATTTGAACATTATTTTAGTCTGGTTACTTGAATATATAACCAATGAACAAGTAACGTGACTAAAATATTGTTTAAATAGAGTTTTTTATCCTGGAAGACGAAAGGTCACAAGGTGTGACCTTTCGTCTTCCAGGATGATAACTCGATTTGAACATTATTTTAGTCAGGTTACTTGAATATATAACCAATGAACAAGTAACGTGACTAAAATATGGTTTAAATAGAGTTTTTATCCTGGAAGACGAAAGGTCACAAGGTGTGACCTTTCGTCTTCCAGGATGATAACTCGATTTGAACAATATTTTAGTCAGGTTACTTGAATATATAACCAATGAACAAGTAACTTGACTAAAATATTGTTTAAATAGAGTTTTTATCCTGGAAGACGAAAGGTCATAAGGTGTGACCTTTCGTCTTCCAGGATGATAACTCAATTTGAACATTATTTTAGTCAGGTTACTTGAATATATAACCGATGAACAAGTAACTTGACTAAAATATTGTTTAAATAGAGTTTTTATCCTGGAAGACGAAAGGTCACAAGGTGTGACCTTTCGTCTTCCAGGATGATAACTCAATTTGAACATTATTTTAGTCAGGTTACTTGAATATATAACCAATGAACAAGTAACTTGACTAAAATATTGTTTAAATAGAGTTTTGATCCTGGAAGACGAAAGGTCACAAGGTATGACCTTTCGTCTTCCAGGATGATAACTCGATTTGAACATTATTTTAGTCAGGTTACTTGAATATATAACCAATGAACAAGTAAGTTGACTAAAATATTGTTTAAATAGAGTTTTTATCCTAGAAGACGAAAGGTCACAAGGTGTGACCTTTCGTCTTCCAGGATGATAGTTCGATTTGAACATTATTTTAGTCAGGTTACTTGAATATATAACCAATGAACAAGTAACTTGACTAAAATATTGTTTAAATAGAGTTTTGATCCTGGAAGACGAAAGGTCACAAGGTGTGACCTTTCGTCTTCCAGGATGATAACTCGATTTGAACATTATTTTAGTCTGGTTACTTGAATATATAACCAATGAACAAGTAACGTGACTAAAATATTGTTTAAATAGAGTTTTTTATCCTGGAAGACGAAAGGTCACAAGGTGTGACCTTTCGTCTTCCAGGATGATAACTCGATTTGAACATTATTTTAGTCAGGTTACTTGAATATATAACCAATGAACAAGTAACGTGACTAAAATATGGTTTAAATAGAGTTTTTATCCTGGAAGACGAAAGGTCACAAGGTGTGACCTTTCGTCTTCCAGGATGATAACTCGATTTGAACAATATTTTAGTCAGGTTACTTGAATATATAACCAATGAACAAGTAACTTGACTAAAATATTGTTTAAATAGAGTTTTTATCCTGGAAGACGAAAGGTCACAAGGTGTGACCTTTCGTCTTCCAGGATGATAACTCAATTTGAACATTATTTTAGTCAGGTTACTTGAATATATAACCGATGAACAAGTAACTTGACTAAAATATTGTTTAAATAGAGTTTTTATCCTGGAAGACGAAAGGTCACAAGGTGTGACCTTTCGTCTTCCAGGATGATAACTCAATTTGAACATTATTTTAGTCAGGTTACTTGAATATATAACCAATGAACAAGTAACTTGACTAAAATATTGTTTAAATAGAGTTTTGATCCTGGAAGACGAAAGGTCACAAGGTATGACCTTTCGTCTTCCAGGATGATAACTCGATTTGAACATTATTTTAGTCAGGTTACTTGAATATATAACCAATGAACAAGTAAGTTGACTAAAATATTGTTTAAATAGAGTTTTTATCCTAGAAGACGAAAGGTCACAAGGTGTGACCTTTCGTCTTCCAGGGTGATAACTCGATTTGAACATTAGTTCAGTCAGGTTACTTGAATGTATAGCCAATGAACAAGTAACTTGACTAAAATGTTGTTTAAATAGAGTTTTGATCCTATAAGACGAAAGGTCACAAGGTGTGACCTTTCGTCTTCCAGGATGATAACTCGATTTAACCATTATTTTAGTCAGGTTACTTGAATATATAACCAATGAACAAGTAACTTGACTAAAATATTGTTTAAATAGAGTTTTTATCCTGGAAGACGAAAGGTCACAAGGTGTGACCTTTCGTCTTCCAGGATGATAACTCAATTTAAACATTATTTTAGTCAGGTTACTTGAATATATAACCAATGAACAAGTAACTTGACTAAAATGTTGTTTAAATAGAGTTTTAATCCTGGAAGACGAAAGGTCACAAGGTGTGACCTTTCGTCTTCCAGGATGATAACTCGATTTGAACATTATTTTAGTCAGGTTACTTGAATATATATCCAATGAACAAGTAAGTTGAATAAAATATTGTTTAAATAGAGTTTTTATCCTAGAAGACGAAAGGTCACAAGGTGTGACCTTTCGTCTTCCAGGGTGATAACTCGATTTGAACATTAGTTCAGTCAGGTTACTTGAATATATAACCAATGAACAAGTAACGTGACTAAAATATAGTTTAAATAGAGTTTTTTTATCTTAGAAGACGAAAGGTCACAAGGTGTGACCTTTCGTCTTCCAGGATGATAACTCAATATGAACATTATTTTAATCAGGTTACTTGAATATATAACCAATGAACAAGTAACTTGATTAGAATAATGTTTAAATAGAGTTTTGATCCTGGAAGACGAAAGGTCACAAGGTGTGACCTTTCGTCTTCCAGAATGATAATTCGATTTGAACATTATTTTAGTCAGGTTACTTGAATATATAACCAATGAACAAGTAACTTGACTAAAATATTGTTTAAATAGAGTTTTGATCCTGGAAGACGAAAGGTCACAAGGTGTGACCTTTCGTCTTCCAGGATGATAACTCGATTTGAACATTATTTTAGTCTGGTTACTTGAATATATAACCAATGAACAAGTAACGTGACTAAAATATTGTTTAAATAGAGTTTTTTATCCTGGAAGACGAAAGGTCACAAGGTGTGACCTTTCGTCTTCCAGGATGATAACTCGATTTGAACATTATTTTAGTCAGGTTACTTGAATATATAACCAATGAACAAGTAACGTGACTAAAATATGGTTTAAATAGAGTTTTTATCCTGGAAGACGAAAGGTCACAAGGTGTGACCTTTCGTCTTCCAGGATGATAACTCGATTTGAACAATATTTTAGTCAGGTTACTTGAATATATAACCAATGAACAAGTAACTTGACTAAAATATTGTTTAAATAGAGTTTTTATCCTGGAAGACGAAAGGTCACAAGGTGTGACCTTTCGTCTTCCAGGATGATAACTCAATTTGAACATTATTTTAGTCAGGTTACTTGAATATATAACCAATGAACAAGTAACTTGACTAAAATATTGTTTAAATAGAGTTTTGATCCTGGAAGACGAAAGGTCACAAGGTGTGACCTTTCGTCTTCCAGGATGATAACTCGATTTGAACATTATTTTAGTCTGGTTACTTGAATATATAACCAATGAACAAGTAACGTGACTAAAATATTGTTTAAATAGAGTTTTTTATCCTGGAAGACGAAAGGTCACAAGGTGTGACCTTTCGTCTTCCAGGATGATAACTCGATTTGAACATTATTTTAGTCATGTTACTTGAATATATAACCAATGAACAAGTAACGTGACTAAAATATGGTTTAAATAGAGTTTTTATCCTGGAAGACGAAAGGTCACAAGGTGTGACCTTTCGTCTTCCAGGATGATAACTCAATTTGAACATTATTTTAGTCAGGTTACTTGAATATATAACCAATGAACAAGTGACTTGACTAAAATATTGTTTAAATAGAGTTTTGATCCTGGAAGACGAAAGGTCACAAGGTATGACCTTTCGTCTTCCAGGATGATAACTCGATTTGAACATTATTTTAGTCAGGTTACTTGAATATATAACCAATGAACAAGTAAGTTGACTAAAATATTGTTTAAATAGAGTTTTTATCCTAGAAGACGAAAGGTCACAAGGTGTGACCTTTCGTCTTCCAGGGTGATAACTCGATTTGAACATTAGTTCAGTCAGGTTACTTGAATATATAAGCAATGAACAAGTAACTTGACTAAAATGTTGTTTAAATAGAGTTTTGATCCTATAAGACGAAAGGTCACAAGGTGTGACCTTTCGTCTTCCAGGATGATAACTCGATTTAACCATTATTTTAGTCAGGTTACTTGAATATATAACCAATGAACAAGTAACTTGACTAAAATATTGTTTAAATAGAGTTTTTATCCTGGAAGACGAAAGGTCACAAGGTGTGACCTTTCGTCTTCCAGGATGATAACTCAATTTAAACATTATTTTAGTCAGGTTACTTGAATATATAACCAATGAACAAGTAACTTGACTAAAATGTTGTTTAAATAGAGTTTTGATCCTGGAAGACGAAAGGTCACAAGGTGTGACCTTTCGTCTTCCAGGATGATAACTCGATTTGAACATTATTTTAGTCAGGTTACTTGAATATATATCCAATGAACAAGTAAGTTGAATAAAATATTGTTTAAATAGAGTTTTTATCCTAGAAGACGAAAGGTCACAAGGTGTGACCTTTCGTCTTCCAGGGTGATAACTCGATTTGAACATTAGTTCAGTCAGGTTACTTGAATATATAACCAATGAACAAGTAACGTGACTAAAATATAGTTTAAATAGAGTTTTTTGATCTTAGAAGACGAAAGGTCACAAGGTGTGACCTTTCGTCTTCCAGGATGATAACTCAATATGAACATTATTTTAATCAGGTTACTTGAATATATAACCAATGAACAAGTAACTTGATTAGAATAATGTTTAAATAGAGTTTTGATCCTGGAAGACGAAAGGTCACAAGGTGTGACCTTTCGTCTTCCAGGATGATAATTCGATTTGAACATTATTTTAGTCAGGTTACTTGAATATATAACCAATGAACAAGTAACTTGACTAAAATATTGTTTAAATAGAGTTTTGATCCTGGAAGACGAAAGGTCACAAGGTGTGACCTTTCGTCTTCCAGGATGATAACTCGATTTGAACATTATTTTAGTCTGGTTACTTGAATATATAACCAATGAACAAGTAACGTGACTAAAATATTGTTTAAATAGAGTTTTTTATCCTGGAAGACGAAAGGTCACAAGGTGTGACCTTTCGTCTTCCAGGATGATAACTCGATTTGAACATTATTTTAGTCAGGTTACTTGAATATATAACCAATGAACAAGTAACGTGACTAAAATATGGTTTAAATAGAGTTTTTATCCTGGAAGACGAAAGGTCACAAGGTGTGACCTTTCGTCTTCCAGGATGATAACTCGATTTGAACAATATTTTAGTCAGGTTACTTGAATATATAACCAATGAACAAGTAACTTGACTAAAATATTGTTTAAATAGAGTTTTTATCCTGGAAGACGAAAGGTCACAAGGTGTGAGCTTTCGTCTTCCAGGATGATAACTCAATTTGAACATTATTTTAGTCAGGTTACTTGAATATATAACCAATGAACAAGTAACTTGACTAAAATATTGTTTAAATAGAGTTTTGATCCTGGAAGACGAAAGGTCACAAGGTGTGACCTTTCGTCTTCCAGGATGATAACTTGATTTAACCATTATTTTAGTCAGGTTACTTGAATATATAACCAATGAACAAGTAAGTTGACTAAAATATTGTTTAAATAGAGTTTTTATCCTAGAAGACGAAAGGTCACAAGGTGTGACCTTTCGTCTTCCAGGGTGATAACTCGATTTGAACAATATTTTAGTCAGGTTACTTGAATATATAACCAATGAACAAGTAACTTGACTAAAATATTGTTTAAATAGAGTTTTGATCCTGGAAGACGAAAGGTCACAAGGTGTGACCTTTCGTCTTCCAGGATGATAACTCAATTAAAACATTATTTTAGTCAGGTTACTTGAATATATAACCAATGAACAAGTAACTTGACTAAAATGTTGTTTAAATAGAGTTTTGATCCTATAAGACGAAAGGTCACAAGGTGTGACCTTTCGTCTTCCAGGATGATAACTCGATTTAACCATTATTTTAGTCAGGTTACTTGAATATATAACCAATGAACAAGTAAGTTGACTAAAATATTGTTTAAATAGAGTTTTTATCCTAGAAGACGAAAGGTCCCAAGGTGTGACCTTTCGTCTTCCAGGGTGATAACTCGATTTGAACATTAGTTCAGTTAGGTTACTTGAATATATAACCAATGAACAAGTAACGTGACTAAAATATAGTTTAAATAGAGTTTTTTATCCTAGAAGACGAAAGGTCACAAGGTGTGACCTTTCGTCTTCCAGGATGATAACTCGATTTGAACAATATTTTAGTCAGGTTACTTGAGTATATAACCAATGAACAAGTAACTTGACTAAAATATTGTTTAAATAGAGTTTTTATCCTGGAAGACGAAAGGTCACAAGGTGTGACCTTTCGTCTTCCAGGATGATAACTCAATTTAAACATTATTTTAGTCAGGTTACTTGAATATATAACCAATGAACAAGTAACTTGACTAAAATGTTGTTTAAATAGAGTTTTTTATCCTGGAAGACGAAAGGTCACAAGGTGTGACCTTTCCTATTCCAGGATGATAACTCGATTTGAACATTATTTTAGTCAGGTTACTTAAATATATAACCAATGAACAAGTAACGTGACTAAAATATGGTTTAAATAGAGTTTTTATCCTGGAAGACGAAAGGTCACAAGGTGTGACCTTTCGTCTTCCAGGATGATAACTCGATTTGAACAATATTTTAGTCAGGTTACTTGAATATATAACCAATGAACAAGGAACTTGACTAAAATATTGTGTAAATAGAGTTTTTATCCTGGAAGACGAAAGGTCACAAGGTGTGACCTTTCGTCTTCCAGGATGATAATTCGATTTGAACATTATTTTAGTCAGGTTACTTGAATATATAACCAATGAACAAGTAACTTGACTAAAATATTGTTTAAATAGAGTTTTGATCCTGGAAGACGAAAGGTCACAAGGTGTGACCTTTCGTCTTCCAGGATGATAACTCGATTTGAACATTATTTTAGTCTGGTTACTTGAATATATAACCAATGAACAAGTAACGTGACTAAAATATTGTTTAAATAGAGTTTTTTATCCTGGAAGACGAAAGGTCACAAGGTGTGACCTTTCGTCTTCCAGGATGATAACTCGATTTGAACATTATTTTAGTCAGGTTACTTGAATATATAACCAATGAACAAGTAACGTGACTAAAATATGGTTTAAATAGAGTTTTTATCCTGGAAGACGAAAGGTCACAAGGTGTGACCTTTCGTCTTCCAGGATGATAACTCGATTTGAACAATATTTTAGTTAGGTTACTTGAATATATAACCAATGAACAAGTAACTTGACTAAAATATTGTTTAAATAGAGTTTTTATCCTGGAAGACGAAAGGTCACAAGGTGTGACCTTTCGTCTTCCAGGATGATAACTCAATTTGAACATTATTTTAGTCAGGTTACTTGAATATATAACCAATGAACAAGTAACTTGACTAAAATATTGTTTAAATAGAGTTTTGATCCTGGAAGACGAAAGGTCACAAGGTATGACCTTTCGTCTTCCAGGATGATAACTCGATTTGAACATTATTTTAGTCTGGTTACTTGAATATATAACCAATGAACAAGTAACGTGACTAAAATATTGTTTAAATAGAGTTTTTTATCCTGGAAGACGAAAGGTCACAAGGTGTGACCTTTCGTCTTCCAGGATGATAACTCGATTTGAACATTATTTTAGTCAGGTTACTTGAATATATAACCAATGAACAAGTAAGTTGACTAAAATATTGTTTAAATAGAGTTTTGATCCTGGAAGACGAAAGGTCACAAGGTGTGACCTTTCGTCTTCCAGGATGATAACTCGATTTGAACATTATTTTAGTCAGGTTACTTGAATATATAACCAATGAACAAGTAAGTTGACTAAAATATGGTTTAAATAGAGTTTTTATCCTGGAAGACGAAAGGTCACAAGGTGTGACCTTTCGTCTTCCAGGATGATAACTCGATTTGAACAATATTTTAGTCAGGTTACTTGAATATATAACCAATGAACAAGTAACTTGACTAAAATATTGTTTAAATAGAGTTTTTATCCTGGAAGACGAAAGGTCACAAGGTGTGACCTTTCGTCTTCCAGGATGATAACTCAATTTAAACATTATTTTAGTCAGGTTACTTGAATATATAACCAATGAACAAGTAACTTGACTAAAATGTTGTTTAAATAGAGTTTTGATCCTATAAGACGAAAGGTCACAAGGTGTGACCTTTCGTCTTCCAGGGTGATAACTCGATTTGAACATTAGTTCAGTCAGGTTACTTGAATATATAACCAATGAACAAGTAACGTGACTAAAATATAGTTTAAATAGAGTTTTTTATCCTAGAAGACGAAAGGTCACAAGGTGTGACCTTTCGTCTTCCAGGATGATAACTCGATTTGAACAATATTTTAGTCAGGTTACTTGAGTATATAACCAATGAACAAGTAACCTGACTAAAATATTGTTTAAATAGAGTTTTTATCCTGGAAGACGAAAGGTCACAAGGTGTGACCTTTCGTCTTCCAGGATGATAACTCAATTTAAACATTATTTTAGTCAGGTTACTTGAATATATAACCAATGAACAAGTAACTTGACTAAAATGTTGTTTAAATAGAGTTTTTTATCCTGGAAGACGAAAGGTCACAAGGTGTGACCTTTCCTATTCCAGGATGATAACTCGATTTGAACATTATTTTAGTCAGGTTACTTGAATATATAACCAATGAACAAGTAACGTGACTAAAATATGGTTTAAATAGAGTTTTTATCCTGGAAGACGAAAGGTCACAAGGTGTGACCTTTCGTCTTCCAGGATGATAACTCGATTTGAACAATATTTTAGTCAGGTTACTTGAATATATAACCAATGAACAAGGAACTTGACTAAAATATTGTGTAAATAGAGTTTTTATCCTGGAAGACGAAAGGTCACAAGGTGTGACCTTTCGTCTTCCAGGATGATAATTCGATTTGAACATTATTTTAGTCAGGTTACTTGAATATATAACCAATGAACAAGTAACTTGACTAAAATATTGTTTAAATAGAGTTTTGATCCTGGAAGACGAAAGGTCACAAGGTGTGACCTTTCGTCTTCCAGGATGATAACTCGATTTGAACATTATTTTAGTCTGGTTACTTGAATATATAACCAATGAATAAGTAACGTGACTAAAATATTGTTTAAATAGAGTTTTTTATCCTGGAAGACGAAAGGTCACAAGGTGTGACCTTTCGTCTTCCAGGATGATAACTCGATTTGATAATTATTTTAGTCCGGTTACTTGAATATATAACCAATGAACAAGTAACGTGACTAAAATATGGTTTAAATAGAGTTTTTATCCTGGAAGACGAAAGGTCACAAGGTGTGACCTTTCGTCTTCCAGGATGATAACTCAATTTGAACATTATTTTAGTCAGGTTACTTGAATATATAACCAATGAACAAGTAACTTGACTAAAATATTGTTTAAATAGAGTTTTGATCCTGGAAGACGAAAGGTCACAAGGTGTGACCTTTCTTCTTCCAGGATGATAACTCGATTTGAACATTATTTTAGTCAGGTTACTTGAATATATAACCAATGAACAAGTAACTTGACTAAAATATTGTTTAAATAGAGTTTTGATCCTGGAAGACGAAAGGTCACAAGGTGTGATCTTTCGTCTTCCAGGATGATAACTCGATTTGAACATTATTTTAGTCTGGTTACTTGAATATATAACCAATGAACAAGTAACGTGACTAAAATATTGTTTAAATAGAGTTTTTTATCCTGGAAGACGAAAGGTCACAAGGTGTGACCTTTCGTCTTCCAGGATGATAACTCGATTTGATAATTATTTTAGTCCGGTTACTTGAATATATAACCAATGAACAAGTAACGTGACTAAAATATGGTTTAAATAGAGTTTTTATCCTGGAAGACGAAAGGTCACAAGGTGTGACCTTTCGTCTTCCAGGATGATAACTCAATTTGAACATTATTTTAGTCAGGTTACTTGAATATATAACCAATGAACAAGTAACTTGACTAAAATATTGTTTAAATAGAGTTTTGATCCTGGAAGACGAAAGGTCACAAGGTATGACCTTTCGTCTTCCAGGATGATAACTCGATTTGAACATTATTTTAGTCTGGTTACTTGAATATATAACCAATAAACAAGTAACGTGACTAAAATATGGTTTAAATAGAGTTTTTATCCTGGAAGACGAAAGGTCACAAGGTGTGACCTTTCGTCTTCCAGGATGATAACTCAATTTAAACATTATTTTAGTCAGGTTACTTGAATATAGAACCAATGAACAAGTAACTTGACTAAAATGTTGTTTAAATAGAGTTTTGATCCTATAAGACGAAAGGTCACAAGGTGTGACCTTTCGTCTTCCAGGATGATAACTCGATTTAACCATTATTTTAGTCAGGTTACTTGAATATATAACCAATGAACAAGTAAGTTGACTAAAATATTGTTTAAATAGAGTTTTTATCCTAGAAAACGAAAGGTCACAAGGTGTGACCTTTCGTCTTCCAGGGTGAGAACTCGATTTGAACATTAGTTCAGTCAGGTTACTTGAATATATAACCAATGAACAAGTAACGTGACTAAAATATAGTTTAAATAGAGTTTTTTATCCTAGAAGACGAAAGGTCACAAGGTGTGACCCTTCGTCTTCCAGGATGATAACTCGATTTGAACAATATTTTAGTCAGGTTACTTGAATATATAACCAATGAACAAGTAACTTGACTAAAATATTGTTTAAATAGAGTTTTTATCCTGGAAGACGAAAGGTCACAAGGTGTGACCTTTCGTCTTCCAGGATGATAACTCAATTTAAACATTATTTTAGTCAGGTTACTTGAATATATAACCAATGAACAAGTAACTTGACTAAAATGTTGTTTAAATAGAGTTTTTTATCCTGGAAGACGAAAGGTCACAAGGTGTGACCTTTCCTATTCCAGGATGATAACTCGATTTGAACATTATTTTAGTCAGGTTACTTGAATATATAACCAATGAACAAGTAACGTGACTAAAATATGGTTTAAATAGAGTTTTTATCCTGGAAGACGAAAGGTCACAAGGTGTGACCTTTCGTCTTCCAGGATGATAACTCGATTTGAACAATATTTTAGTCAGGTTACTTGAATATATAACCAATGAACAAGTAACTTGACTAAAATATTGTTTAAATAGAGTTTTTATCCTGGAAGACGAAAGGTCACAAGGTGTGACCTTTCGTCTTCCAGGATGATAACTCAATTTAAACATTATTTTAGTCAGGTTACTTGAATATATAACCAATGAACAAGTAACTTGACTAAAATGTTGTTTAAATAGAGTTTTGATCCTATAAGACGAAAGGTCACAAGGTGTGACCTTTCGTCTTCCAGGATGATAACTCGATTTAACCATTATTTTAGTCAGGTTAGTTGAATATATAACCAATGAACAAGTAAGTTGACTAAAATATTGTTTAAATAGAGTTTTTATCCTAGAAGACGAAAGGTCACAAGGTGTGACCTTTCGTCTTCCAGGGTGATAACTCGATTTGAACATTAGTTCAGTCAGGTTACTTGAATATATAACCAATGAACAAGTAACGTGACTAAAATATAGTTTAAATAGAGTTTTTTATCCTAGAAGACGAAAGGTCACAAGGTGTGACCTTTCGTCTTCCAGGATGATAACTCGATTTGAACAATATTTTAGTCAGGTTACTTGAATATATAACCAATGAACAAGAAACTTGACTAAAATATTGTTTAAATAGAGTTTTTATCCTGGAAGACGAAAGGTCACAAGGTGTGACCTTTCGTCTTCCAGGATGATAACTCAATTTAAACATTATTTTAGTCAGGTTACTTGAATATATAACCAATGAACAAGTAACTTGACTAAAATGTTGTTTAAATAGAGTTTTTTATCCTGGAAGACGAAAGGTCACAAGGTGTGACCTTTCCTATTCCAGGATGATAACTCGATTTGAACATTATTTTAGTCAGGTTACTTGAATATATAACCAATGAACAAGTAACGTGACTAAAATATGGATTAAATAGAGTTTTTGTCCTGGAAGACGAAAGGTCACAAGGTGTGACCTTTCGTCTTCCAGGATGATAACTCGATTTGAACAATATTTTAGTCAGGTTACTTGAATATATAACCAATGAACAAGGAACTTGACTAAAATATTGTGTAAATAGAGTTTTTATCCTGGAAGACGAAAGGTCACAAGGTGTGACCTTTCGTCTTCCAGGATGATAACTCAATTTAAACATTATTTTAGTCAGGTTACTTGAATATATAACCAATGAACAAGTAACTTGACTAAAATATTGTTTAAATAGAGTTTTTATCCTGGAAGACGAAAGGTCACAAGGTGTGACCTTTCGTCTTCCAGGATGATAACTCAATTTAAACATTATTTTAGTCAGGTTACTTGAATATATAACCAATGAACAAGTAACTTGACTAAAATGTTGTTTAAATAGAGTTTTGATCCTGGAAGACGAAAGGTCACAAGGTGTGACCTTTCGTCTTCCTGGATGATAACTCGATTTGAACATTATTTTAGTCAGGTTACTTGAATATATAACCAATGAACAAGTAACTTGACTAAAATATTGTTTAAATAGAGTTTTTATCCTGGAAGACGAAAGGTCACAAGGTGTGACCTTTCGTCTTCCAGGATGATAACTCAATTTAAACATTATTTTAGTCAGGTTACTTGAATATATAACCAATGAACAAGAAACTTGACTAAAATATTGTTTAAATAGAGTTTTTATCCTGGAAGACGAAAGGTCACAAGGTGTGACCTTTCGTCTTCCAGGATGATAACTCAATTTAAACATTATTTTAGTCAGGTTACTTGAATATATAACCAATGAACAAGTAACTTGACTAAAATGTTGTTTAAATAGAGTTTTTTATCCTGGAAGACGAAAGGTCACAAGGTGTGACCTTTCCTATTCCAGGATGATAACTCGATTTGAACATTATTTTAGTCAGGTTACTTGAATATATAACCAATGAACAAGTAACGTGACTAAAATATGGATTAAATAGAGTTTTTGTCCTGGAAGACGAAAGGTCACAAGGTGTGACCTTTCGTCTTCCAGGATGATAACTCGATTTGAACAATATTTTAGTCAGGTTACTTGAATATATAACCAATGAACAAGGAACTTGACTAAAATATTGTGTAAATAGAGTTTTTATCCTGGAAGACGAAAGGTCACAAGGTGTGACCTTTCGTCTTCCAGGATGATAACTCAATTTAAACATTATTTTAGTCAGGTTACTTGAATATATAACCAATGAACAAGTAACTTGACTAAAATATTGTTTAAATAGAGTTTTTATCCTGGAAGACGAAAGGTCACAAGGTGTGACCTTTCGTCTTCCAGGATGATAACTCAATTTAAACATTATTTTAGTCAGGTTACTTGAATATATAACCAATGAACAAGTAACTTGACTAAAATGTTGTTTAAATAGAGTTTTGATCCTGGAAGACGAAAGGTCACAAGGTGTGACCTTTCGTCTTCCTGGATGATAACTCGATTTGAACATTATTTTAGTCAGGTTACTTGAATATATAACCAATGAACAAGTAACTTGACTAAAATATTGTTTAAATAGAGTTTTTATCCTGGAAGACGAAAGGTCACAAGGTGTGACCTTTCGTCTTCCAGGATGATAACTCAATTTAAACATTATTTTAGTCAGGTTACTTGAATATATAACCAATGAACAAGTAACTTGACTAAAATGTTGTTTAAATAGAGTTTTGATCCTATAAGACGAAAGGTCACAAGGTGTGACCTTTCGTCTTCCAGGATGATAACTCGATTTAACCATTATTTTAGTCAGGTTACTTGAATATATAACCAATGAACAAGTAAGTTGACTAAAATATTGTTTAAATAGAGTTTTTATCCTAGAAGACGAAAGGTCACAAGGTGTGACCTTTCGTCTTCCAGGGTGATAACTCGATTTGAACATTAGTTCAGTCAGGTTACTTGAATATATAACCAATGAACAAGTAACGTGACTAAAATATAGTTTAAATAGAGTTTTTTATCCTAGAAGACGAAAGGTCACAAGGTGTGACCTTTCGTCTTCCAGGATGATAACTCGATTTGAACAATATTTTAGTCAGGTTACTTGAATATATAACCAATGAACAAGAAACTTGACTAAAATATTGTTTAAATAGAGTTTTTATCCTGGAAGACGAAAGGTCACAAGGTGTGACCTTTCGTCTTCCAGGATGATAACTCAATTTAAACATTATTTTAGTCAGGTTACTTGAATATATAACCAATGAACAAGTAACTTGACTAAAATGTTGTTTAAATAGAGTTTTTTTATCCTGGAAGACGAAAGGTCACAAGGTGTGACCTTTCCTATTCCAGGATGATAACTCGATTTGAACATTATTTTAGTCAGGTTACTTGAATATATAACCAATGAACAAGTAACGTGACTAAAATATGGTTTAAATAGAGTTTTTATCCTGGAAGACGAAAGGTCACAAGGTGTGACCTTTCGTCTTCCAGGATGATAACTCGATTTGAACAATATTTTAGTCAGGTTACTTGAATATATAACCAATGAACAAGGAACTTGACTAAAATATTGTGTAAATAGAGTTTTTATCCTGGAAGACGAAAGGTCACAAGGTGTGACCTTTCGTCTTCCAGGATGATAACTCAATTTAAACATTATTTTAGTCAGGTTACTTGAATATATAACCAATGAACAAGTAACTTGACTAAAATATTGTTTAAATAGAGTTTTTATCCTGGAAGACGAAAGGTCACAAGGTGTGACCTTTCGTCTTCCAGGATGATAACTCGATTTGAACAATATTTTAGTCAGGTTACTTGAATATATAACCAATGAACAAGTAACGTGACTAAAATATGGTTTAAATAGAGTTTTTATCCTGGAAGACGAAAGGTCACAAGGTGTGACCTTTCGTCTTCCAGGATGATAACTCGATTTAAACATTATTTTAGTCAGGTTACTTGAATATATAACCAATGAACAAGTAACTTGACTAAAATGTTGTTTAAATAGAGTTTTGATCCTATAAGACGAAAGGTCACAAGGTGTGACCTTTCGTCTTCCAGGATGATAACTCGATTTAACCATTATTTTAGTCAGGTTACTTGAATATATAACCAATGAACAAGTAAGTTGACTAAAATATTGTTTAAATAGAGTTTTGATCCTAGAAGACGAAAGGTCACAAGGTGTGACCTTTCGTCTTCCAGGGTGATAACTCGATTTGAACATTAGTTCAGTCAGGTTACTTGAATATATAACCAATGAACAAGTAACGTGACTAAAATATTGTTTAAATAGAGTTTTTTATCCTGGAAGACGAAAGGTCACAAGGTGTGACCTTTCGTCTTCCAGGATGATAACTCGATTTGAACAATATTTTAGTCAGGTTACTTGAATATATAACCAATGAACAAGTAACTTGACTAAAATGTAGTTTAAATAGAGTTTTGATCCTGGAAGACGAAAGGTCACAAGCTGTGACATTTCGTCTTCCAGGATGATAACTCGATTTGAACATTATTTTAGTCAGGTTACTTGAATATATAACCAATGAACAAGTAAGTTGACTAAAATATTGTTTAAATAGAGTTTTTATCCTAGAAGACGAAAGGTCACAAGGTGTGACCTTTCGTCTTCCAGGGTGATAACTCGATTTGAACATTAGTTCAGTCAGGTTACTTGAATATATAACCAATGAACAAGTAACATGACTAAAATATAGTTTAAATAGAGTTTTTTATCCTAGAAGACGAAAGGTCACAAGGTGTGACCTTTCGTCTTCCAGGATGATAACTCAATATGAACATTATTTTAATCAGGTTACTTGAATATATAACCAATGAACAAGTAACTTGATTAGAATAATGTTTAAATAGAGTTTTGATCCTGGAAGACGAAAGGTCACAAGGTGTGACATTTCGTCTTCCAGGATGATAATTCGATTTGAACATTATTTTAGTCAGGTTACTTGAATATATAACCAATGAACAAGTAACTTGACTAAAATATTGTTTAAATAGAGTTTTGATCCTGGAAGACGAAAGGTCACAAGGTGTGACCTTTCGTCTTCCAGGATGATAACTCGATTTGAACATTATTTTAGGCTGGTTACTTGAATATATAACCAATGAACAAGTAACGTGACTAAAATATTGTTTAAATATAGTTTTTTATCCTAGAAGACGAAAGGTCACAAGGTGTGACCTTTCGTCTTCCAGGATGATAACTCGATATGAACATTATTTTAGTCAGGTTACTTGAATATATAACCAATGAACAAGTAACGTGACTAAAATATGGTTTAAATTGAGTTTTTATCCTGGAAGACGAAAGGTCACAAGGTGTGACCTTTCGTCTTCCAGGATGACAACTCGATTTGAACAATATTTTAGTCAGGTTACTTGAATATATAACCAATGAACAAGTAACGTGACTAAAATATTGTTTAAATAGAGTTTTTTATCCTGGAAGACGAAAGGTCACAAGGTGAGACCTTTCGTCTTCCAGGATGATAACTCGATTTGAACATTATTTTAGTCAGGTTACTTGAATATATAACCAATGAACAAGTAACGTGACTAAAATATGGTTTAAATAGAGTTTTTATCCTGGAAGACGAAAGGTCACAAGGTGTGACCTTTCGTCTTCCAGGATGATAACTCGATTTGAACAATATTTTAGTCAGGTTACTTGAATATATAACCAATGAACAAGTAACGTGACTAAAATATTGTTTAAATAGAGTTTTTATCCTGGAAGACGAAAGGTCACAAGGTGTGACCTTTCGTCTTCCAGGATGATAACTCAATTTAAACATTATTTTAGTCAGGTTACTTGAATATATAACCAATGAACAAGTAACTTGACTAAAATGTTGTTTAAATAGAGTTTTGATCCTATAAGACGAAAGGTCACAAGGTGAGACCTTTCGTCTTCCAGGATGATAACTCGATTTAACCATTATTTTAGACAGGTTACTTGAATATATAACCAATGAACAAGTAAGTTGACTAAAATATTGTTTAAATAGAGTTTTTATCCTAGAAGACGAAAGGTCACAAGGTGTGACCTTTCGTCTTCCAGGGTGATAACTCGATTTGAACATTAGTTCAGTCAGGTTACTTGAATATATAACCAATGAACAAGTAACGTGACTAAAATATGGTTTAAATAGAGTTTTTATCCTGGAAGACGAAAGGTCACAAAGTGTGACCTTTCGTCTTCCAGGATGATAACTCGATTTGAACAATATTTTAGTCAGGTTACTTGAATATATAACCAATGAACAAGTAACTTGACTAAAATATTGTTTAAATAGAGTTTTTATCCTGGAAGACGAAAGGTCACAAGGTGTGACCTTTCGTCTTCCAGGATGATAACTCAATTTAAACATTATTTTAGTCAGGTTACTTGAATATATAACCAATGAACAAGTAAGTTGACTAAAATGTTGTTTAAATAGAGTTTTGATCCTAGAAGACGAAAGGTCACAAGGTGTGACCTTTCGTCTTCCAGGATGATAACTCGATTTAACCATTATTTTAGTCAGGTTACTTGAATATATAACCAATGAACAAGTAAGTTGACTAAAATATTGTTTAAATAGAGTTTTTTATCCTAGAAGACGAAAGGTCACAAGGTGTGACCTTTCGTCTTCCAGGATGATAACTCGATTTGAACAATATTTTAGTCAGGTTACTTGAATATATAACCAATGAACAAGTAACTTGGCTAAAATATTGTTTAAATAGAGTTTTTATCCTGGAAGACGAAAGGTCACAAGGTGTGACCTTTCGTCTTCCAGGATGATAACTCGATTTGAACAATATTTTAGTCAGGTTACTTGAATATATAACCAATGAACAAGTAACTTGACTAAAATATTGTTTAAATAGAGTTTTGATCCTGGAAGACGAAAGGTCACAAGGTGTGACCTTTCGTCTTCCAGGATGATAACTCGATTTAAACATTATTTTAGTCAGGTTACTTGAATATATAACCAATGAACAAGTAACTTGACTAAAATGTTGTTTAAATAGAGTTTTGATCCTATAAGACGAAAGGTCACAAGGTGTGACCTTTCGTCTTCCAGGATGATAACTCGATTTAACCATTATTTTAGTCAGGTTACTTGAATATATAACCAATGAACAAGTAAGTTGACTAAAATATTGTTTAAATAGAGTTTTTATCCTAGAAGACGAAAGGTCACAAGGTGTGACCTTTCGTCTTCCAGGGTGATAACTCGATTTGAACATTAGTTCAGTCAGGTTACTTGAATATATAACCAATGAACAAGTAACGTGACTAAAATATAGTTTAAATAGAGTTTTTTATCCTAGAAGACGAAAGGTCACAAGGTGTGACCCTTCGTCTTCCAGGATGATAACTCGATTTGAACAATATTTTAGTCAGGTTACTTGAATATATAACCAAAGAACAAGTAACTTGACTAAAATATTGTTTTAATAGAGTTTTTATCCTGGAAGACGAAAGGTCACAAGGTGTGACCTTTCGTCTTCCAGGATGATAACTCAATTTAAACATTATTTTAGTCAGGTTACTTGAATATATAACCAATGAACAAGTAACTTGACTAAAATGTTGTTTAAATAGAGTTTTTTATCCTGGAAGACGAAAGGTCACAAGGTGTGACCTTTCCTATTCCAGGATGATAACTCGATTTGAACATTATTTTAGTCAGGTTACTTGAATATATAACCAATGAACAAGTAACGTGACTAAAATATGGTTTAAATAGAGTTTTTATCCTGGAAGACGAAAGGTCACAAGGTGTGACCTTTCGTCTTCCAGGATGATAACTCGATTTGAACAATATTTTAGTCAGGTTACTTGAATATATAACCAATGAACAAGTAACTTGACTAAAATATTGTTTAAATAGAGTTTTTATCCTGGAAGACGAAAGGTCACAAGGTGTGACCTTTCGTCTTCCAGGATGATAACTCAATTTAAACATTATTTTAGTCAGGTTACTTGAATATATAACCAATGAACAAGTAACTTGACTAAAATGTTGTTTAAATAGAGTTTTGATCCTATAAGACGAAAGGTCACAAGATGTGACCTTTCGTCTTCCAGGATGATAACTCGATTTAACCATTATTTTAGTCAGGTTACTTGAATATATAACCAATGAACAAGTAAGTTGACTAAAATATTGTTTAAATAGAGTTTTTATCCTAGAAGACGAAAGGTCACAAGGTGTGACCTTTCGTCTTCCAGGGTGATAACTCGATTTGAACATTAGTTCAGTCAGGTTACTTGAATATATAACCAATGAACAAGTAACGTGACTAAAATATAGTTTAAATAGAGTTTTTTATCCTAGAAGACGAAAGGTCACAAGGTGTGACCTTTCGTCTTCCAGGATGATAACTCGATTTCAACAATATTTTAGTCAGGTTACTTGAATATATAACCAATGAACAAGAAACTTGACTAAAATATTGTTTAAATAGAGTTTTTATCCTGGAAGACGAAAGGTCACAAGGAGTGACCTTTCGTCTTCCAGGATGATAACTCAATTTAAACATTATTTTAGTCAGGTTACTTGAATATATAACCAATGAACAAGTAACTTGACTAAAATGTTGTTTAAATAGAGTTTTTTATCCTGGAAGACGAAAGGTCACAAGGTGTGACCTTTCCTATTCCAGGATGATAACTCGATTTGAACATTATTTTAGTCAGGTTACTTGAATATATAACCAATGAACAAGTAACGTGACTAAAATATGGTTTAAATAGAGTTTTTATCCTGGAAGACGAAAGGTCACAAGGTGTGACCTTTCGTCTTCCAGGATGATAACTCGATTTGAACAATATTTTAGTCAGGTTACTTGAATATATAACCAATGAACAAGTAACTTGACTAAAATATTGTTTAAATAGAGTTTTTATCCTGGAAGACGAAAGGTCACAAGGTGTGACCTTTCGTCTTCCAGGATGATAACTCAATTTAAACATTATTTTAGTCAGGTTACTTGAATATATAACCAATGAACAAGTAACTTGACTAAAATGTTGTTTAAATAGAGTTTTGATCCTATAAGACGAAAGGTCACAAGATGTGACCTTTCGTCTTCCAGGATGATAACTCGATTTAACCATTATTTTAGTCAGGTTACTTGAATATATAACCAATGAACAAGTAAGTTGACTAAAATATTGTTTAAATAGAGTTTTTATCCTAGAAGACGAAAGGTCACAAGGTGTGACCTTTCGTCTTCCAGGGTGATAACTCGATTTGAACATTAGTTCAGTCAGGTTACTTGAATATATAACCAATGAACAAGTAACGTGACTAAAATATAGTTTAAATAGAGTTTTTTATCCTAGAAGACGAAAGGTCACAAGGTGTGACCTTTCGTCTTCCAGGATGATAACTCGATTTCAACAATATTTTAGTCAGGTTACTTGAATATATAACCAATGAACAAGAAACTTGACTAAAATATTGTTTAAATAGAGTTTTTATCCTGGAAGACGAAAGGTCACAAGGAGTGACCTTTCGTCTTCCAGGATGATAACTCAATTTAAACATTATTTTAGTCAGGTTACTTGAATATATAACCAATGAACAAGTAACTTGACTAAAATGTTGTTTAAATAGAGTTTTTTATCCTGGAAGACGAAAGGTCACAAGGTGTGACCTTTCCTATTCCAGGATGATAACTCGATTTGAACATTATTTTAGTCAGGTTACTTGAATATATAACCAATGAACAAGTAACGTGACTAAAATATGGTTTAAATAGAGTTTTTATCCTGGAAGACGAAAGGTCACAAGGTGTGACCTTTCGTCTTCCAGGATGATAACTCGATTTGAACAATATTTTAGTCAGGTTACTTGAATATATAACCAATGAACAAGGAACTTGACTAAAATATTGTGTAAATAGAGTTTTTATCCTGGAAGACGAAAGGTCACAAGGTGTGACCTTTCGTCTTCCAGGATGATAACTCAATTTAAACATTATTTTAGTCAGGTTACTTGAATATATAACCAATGAACAAGTAACTTGACTAAAATATTGTTTAAATAGAGTTTTTATCCTGGAAGACGAAAGGTCACAAGGTGTGACCTTTCGTCTTCCAGGATGATAACTCAATTTAAACATTATTTTAGTCAGGTTACTTGAATATATAACCAATGAACAAGTAACTTGACTAAAATGTTGTTTAAATAGAGTTTTGATCCTGGAAGACGAAAGGTCACAAGGTGTGACCTTTCGTCTTCCAGGATGATAACTCGATTTGAACAATATTTTAGTCAGGTTACTTGAATATATAACCAATGAACAAGTAACTTGGCTAAAATATTGTTTAAATAGAGTTTTTATCCTGGAAGACGAAAGGTCACAAGGTGTGACCTTTCGTCTTCCAGGATGATAACTCGATTTGAACAATATTTTAGT
The DNA here is from genome assembly GCF_051527215.1 of Medicago sativa. Lineage (NCBI taxonomy): Eukaryota > Viridiplantae > Streptophyta > Magnoliopsida > Fabales > Fabaceae > Medicago > Medicago sativa. Next base: position 40,333,876 of record NC_140751.1, read on the forward strand.
CAGGTTACTTGAATATATAACCAATGAACAAGTAACTTGACTAAAATATTGTTTAAATAGAGTTTTGATCCTGGAAGACGAAAGGTCACAAGGTGTGACCTTTCGTCTTCCAGGATGATAACTCGATTTAAACATTATTTTAGTCAGGTTACTTGAATATATAACCAATGAACAAGTAACTTGACTAAAATGTTGTTTAAATAGAGTTTTGATCCTATAAGACGAAAGGTCACAAGGTGTGACCTTTCGTCTTCCAGGATGATAACTCGATTTAACCATTATTTTAGTCAGGTTACTTGAATATATAACCAATGAACAAGTAAGTTGACTAAAATATTGTTTAAATAGAGTTTTTATCCTAGAAGACGAAAGGTCACAAGGTGTGACCTTTCGTCTTCCAGGGTGATAACTCGATTTGAACATTAGTTCAGTCAGGTTACTTGAATATATAACCAATGAACAAGTAACGTGACTAAAATATAGTTTAAATAGAGTTTTTTATCCTAGAAGACGAAAGGTCACAAGGTGTGACCCTTCGTCTTCCAGGATGATAACTCGATTTGAACAATATTTTAGTCAGGTTACTTGAATATATAACCAAAGAACAAGTAACTTGACTAAAATATAGTTTAAATAGAGTTTTTTATCCTAGAAGACGAAAGGTCACAAGGTGTGACCTTTCGTCTTCCAGGATGATAACTCGATTTCAACAATATTTTAGTCAGGTTACTTGAATATATAACAAATGAACAAGAAACTTGACTAAAATATTGTTTAAATAGAGTTTTTATCCTGGAAGACGAAAGGTCACAAGGAGTGACCTTTCGTCTTCCAGGATGATAACTCAATTTAAACATTATTTTAGTCAGGTTACTTGAATATATAACCAATGAACAAGTAACTTGACTAAAATGTTGTTTAAATAGAGTTTTTTATCCTGGAAGACGAAAGGTCACAAGGTGTGACCTTTCCTATTCCAGGATGATAACTCGATTTGAACATTATTTTAGTCAGGTTACTTGAATATATAACCAATGAACAAGTAACGTGACTAAAATATGGTTTAAATAGAGTTTTTATCCTGGAAGACGAAAGGTCACAAGGTGTGACCTTTCGTCTTCCAGGATGATAACTCGATTTGAACAATATTTTAGTCAGGTTACTTGAATATATAACCAATGAACAAGGAACTTGACTAAAATATTGTGTAAATAGAGTTTTTATCCTGGAAGACGAAAGGTCACAAGGTGTGACCTTTCGTCTTCCAGGATGATAACTCAATTTAAACATTATTTTAGTCAGGTTACTTGAATATATAACCAATGAACAAGTAACTTGACTAAAATATTGTTTAAATAGAGTTTTTATCCTGGAAGACGAAAGGTCACAAGGTGTGACCTTTCGTCTTCCAGGATGATAACTCAATTTAAACATTATTTTAGTCAGGTTACTTGAATATATAACCAATGAACAAGTAACTTGACTAAAATGTTGTTTAAATAGAGTTTTGATCCTGGAAGACGAAAGGTCACAAGGTGTGACCTTTCGTCTTCCAGGATGATAACTCGATTTGAACAATATTTTAGTCAGGTTACTTGAATATATAACCAATGAACAAGTAACTTGGCTAAAATATTGTTTAAATAGAGTTTTTATCCTGGAAGACGAAAGGTCACAAGGTGTGACCTTTCGTCTTCCAGGATGATAACTCGATTTGAACAATATTTTAGTCAGGTTACTTGAATATATAACCAATGAACAAGTAACTTGACTAAAATATTGTTTAAATAGAGTTTTGATCCTGGAAGACGAAAGGTCACAAGGTGTGACCTTTCGTCTTCCAGGATGATAACTCGATTTAAACATTATTTTAGTCAGGTTACTTGAATATATAACCAATGAACAAGTAACTTGACTAAAATGTTGTTTAAATAGAGTTTTGATCCTATAAGACGAAAGGTCACAAGGTGTGACCTTTCGTCTTCCAGGATGATAACTCGATTTAACCATTATTTTAGTCAGGTTACTTGAATATATAACCAATGAACAAGTAAGTTGACTAAAATATTGTTTAAATAGAGTTTTTATCCTAGAAGACGAAAGGTCACAAGGTGTGACCTTTCGTCTTCCAGGGTGATAACTCGATTTGAACATTAGTTCAGTCAGGTTACTTGAATATATAACCAATGAACAAGTAACGTGACTAAAATATAGTTTAAATAGAGTTTTTTATCCTAGAAGACGAAAGGTCACAAGGTGTGACCCTTCGTCTTCCAGGATGATAACTCGATTTGAACAATATTTTAGTCAGGTTACTTGAATATATAACCAAAGAACAAGTAACTTGACTAAAATATTGTTTAAATAGAGTTTTTATCCTGGAAGACGAAAGGTCACAAGGTGTGACCTTTCGTCTTCCAGGATGATAACTCAATTTAAACATTATTTTAGTCAGGTTACTTGAATATATAACCAATGAACAAGTAACTTGACTAAAATGTTGTTTAAATAGAGTTTTTTATCCTGGAAGACGAAAGGTCACAAGGTGTGACCTTTCCTATTCCAGGATGATAACTCGATTTGAACATTATTTTAGTCAGGTTACTTGAATATATAACCAATGAACAAGTAACGTGACTAAAATATGGTTTAAATAGAGTTTTTATCCTGGAAGACGAAAGGTCACAAGGTGTGACCTTTCGTCTTCCAGGATGATAACTCGATTTGAACAATATTTTAGTCAGGTTACTTGAATATATAACCAATGAACAAGTAACTTGACTAAAATATTGTTTAAATAGAGTTTTTATCCTGGAAGACGAAAGGTCACAAGGTGTGACCTTTCGTCTTCCAGGATGATAACTCAATTTAAACATTATTTTAGTCAGGTTACTTGAATATATAACCAATGAACAAGTAACTTGACTAAAATGTTGTTTAAATAGAGTTTTGATCCTATAAGACGAAAGGTCACAAGATGTGACCTTTCGTCTTCCAGGATGATAACTCGATTTAACCATTATTTTAGTCAGGTTACTTGAATATATAACCAATGAACAAGTAAGTTGACTAAAATATTGTTTAAATAGAGTTTTTATCCTAGAAGACGAAAGGTCACAAGGTGTGACCTTTCGTCTTCCAGGGTGATAACTCGATTTGAACATTAGTTCAGTCAGGTTACTTGAATATATAACCAATGAACAAGTAACGTGACTAAAATATAGTTTAAATAGAGTTTTTTATCCTAGAAGACGAAAGGTCACAAGGTGTGACCTTTCGTCTTCCAGGATGATAACTCGATTTCAACAATATTTTAGTCAGGTTACTTGAATATATAACCAATGAACAAGAAACTTGACTAAAATATTGTTTAAATAGAGTTTTTATCCTGGAAGACGAAAGGTCACAAGGAGTGACCTTTCCTCTTCCAGGATGATAACTCAATTTAAACATTATTTTAGTCAGGTTACTTGAATATATAACCAATGAACAAGTAACTTGACTAAAATGTTGTTTAAATAGAGTTTTTTATCCTGGAAGACGAAAGGTCACAAGGTGTGACCTTTCCTATTCCAGGATGATAACTCGATTTGAACATTATTTTAGTCAGGTTACTTGAATATATAACCAATGAACAAGTAACGTGACTAAAATATGGTTTAAATAGAGTTTTTATCCTGGAAGACGAAAGGTCACAAGGTGTGACCTTTCGTCTTCCAGGATGATAACTCGATTTGAACAATATTTTAGTCAGGTTACTTGAATATATAACCAATGAACAAGTAACTTGACTAAAATATTGTTTAAATAGAGTTTTTATCCTGGAAGACGAAAGGTCACAAGGTGTGACCTTTCGTCTTCCAGGATGATAACTCAATTTAAACATTATTTTAGTCAGGTTACTTGAATATATAACCAATGAACAAGTAACTTGACTAAAATGTTGTTTAAATAGAGTTTTGATCCTATAAGACGAAAGGTCACAAGATGTGACCTTTCGTCTTCCAGGATGATAACTCGATTTAACCATTATTTTAGTCAGGTTACTTGAATATATAACCAATGAACAAGTAAGTTGACTAAAATATTGTTTAAATAGAGTTTTTATCCTAGAAGACGAAAGGTCACAAGGTGTGACCTTTCGTCTTCCAGGGTGATAACTCGATTTGAACATTAGTTCAGTCAGGTTACTTGAATATATAACCAATGAACAAGTAACGTGACTAAAATATAGTTTAAATAGAGTTTTTTATCCTAGAAGACGAAAGGTCACAAGGTGTGACCTTTCGTCTTCCAGGATGATAACTCGATTTCAACAATATTTTAGTCAGGTTACTTGAATATATAACCAATGAACAAGAAACTTGACTAAAATATTGTTTAAATAGAGTTTTTATCCTGGAAGACGAAAGGTCACAAGGTGTGACCTTTCGTCTTCCAGGATGATAACTCAATTTAAACATTATTTTAGTCAGGTTACTTGAATATATAACCAATGAACAAGTAACGTGACTAAAATATGGTTTAAATAGAGTTTTTATCCTGGAAGACGAAAGGTCACAAGGTGTGACCTTTCGTCTTCCAGGATGATAACTCGATTTGAACAATATTTTAGTCAGGTTACTTGAATATATAACCAATGAACAAGTAACTTGACTAAAATATTGTTTAAATAGAGTTTTTATCCTGGAAGACGAAAGGTCACAAGGTGTGACCTTTCCTATTCCAGGATGATAACTCGATTTGAACATTATTTTAGTCAGGTTACTTGAATATATAACCAATGAACAAGTAACGTGACTAAAATATGGTTTAAATAGAGTTTTTATCCTGGAAGACGAAAGGTCACAAGGTGTGACCTTTCGTCTTCCAGGATGATAACTCGATTTGAACAATATTTTAGTCAGGTTACTTGAATATATAACCAATGAACAAGTAACTTGACTAAAATATTGTTTAAATAGAGTTTTTATCCTGGAAGACGAAAGGTCACAAGGTGTGACCTTTCGTCTTCCAGGATGATAACTCAATTTAAACATTATTTTAGTCAGGTTACTTGAATATATAACCAATGAACAAGTAACTTGACTAAAATGTTGTTTAAATAGAGTTTTGATCCTATAAGACGAAAGGTCACAAGATGTGACCTTTCGTCTTCCAGGATGATAACTCGATTTAACCATTATTTTAGTCAGGTTACTTGAATATATAACCAATGAACAAGTAAGTTGACTAAAATATTGTTTAAATAGAGTTTTTATCCTAGAAGACGAAAGGTCACAAGGTGTGACCTTTCGTCTTCCAGGGTGATAACTCGATTTGAACATTAGTTCAGTCAGGTTACTTGAATATATAACCAATGAACAAGTAACGTGACTAAAATATAGTTTAAATAGAGTTTTTTATCCTAGAAGACGAAAGGTCACAAGGTGTGACCTTTCGTCTTCCAGGATGATAACTCGATTTCAACAATATTTTAGTCAGGTTACTTGAATATATAACCAATGAACAAGAAACTTGACTAAAATATTGTTTAAATAGAGTTTTTATCCTGGAAGACGAAAGGTCACAAGGAGTGACCTTTCGTCTTCCAGGATGATAACTCAATTTAAACATTATTTTAGTCAGGTTACTTGAATATATAACCAATGAACAAGTAACTTGACTAAAATGTTGTTTAAATAGAGTTTTTTATCCTGGAAGACGAAAGGTCACAAGGTGTGACCTTTCCTATTCCAGGATGATAACTCGATTTGAACATTATTTTAGTCAGGTTACTTGAATATATAACCAATGAACAAGTAACGTGACTAAAATATGGTTTAAATAGAGTTTTTATCCTGGAAGACGAAAGGTCACAAGGTGTGACCTTTCGTCTTCCAGGATGATAACTCGATTTGAACAATATTTTAGTCAGGTTACTTGAATATATAACCAATGAACAAGGAACTTGACTAAAATATTGTGTAAATAGAGTTTTTATCCTGGAAGACGAAAGGTCACAAGGTGTGACCTTTCGTCTTCCAGGATGATAACTCAATTTAAACATTATTTTAGTCAGGTTACTTGAATATATAACCAATGAACAAGTAACTTGACTAAAATATTGTTTAAATAGAGTTTTTATCCTGGAAGACGAAAGGTCACAAGGTGTGACCTTTCGTCTTCCAGGATGATAACTCAATTTAAACATTATTTTAGTCAGGTTACTTGAATATATAACCAATGAACAAGTAACTTGACTAAAATGTTGTTTAAATAGAGTTTTGATCCTGGAAGACGAAAGGTCACAAGGTGTGACCTTTCGTCTTCCTGGATGATAACTCGATTTGAACATTATTTTAGTCAGGTTACTTGAATATATAACCAATGAACAAGTAAGTTGACTAAAATATTGTTTAAATAGAGTTTTTATCCTGGAAGACGAAAGGTCACAAGGTGTGACCTTTCGTCTTCTAGGATGATAACTCAATTTAAACATTATTTTAGTCAAGTTACTTGAATATATAACCAATGAACAAGTAACTTGACTAAAATATTGTTTAAATAGAGTTTTGATCCTGGAAGACGAAAGGTCACAAGGTGTGACCTTTCGTCTTCCAGGATGATAACTCGATTTGAACATTATTTTAGTCTGGTTACTTGAATATATAACCAATGAACAAGTAACGTGACTAAAATATTGTTTAAATAGAGTTTTTTATCCTGGAAGACGAAAGGTCACAAGGTGTGACCTTTCGTCTTCCAGGATGATAACTCGATTTGAACAATATTTTAGTCAGGTTACTTGAATATATAACCAATGAACAAGTAACTTGACTAAAATGTTGTTTAAATAGAGTTTTGATCCTGGAAGACGAAAGGTCACAAGGTGTGACATTTCGTCTTCTAGGATGATAACTCGATTTGAACATTATTTTAGTCAGGTTACTTGAATATATAACCAATGAACAAGTAAGTTGACTAAAATATTGTTTAAATAGAGTTTTTATCCTAGAAGACGAAAGGTCACAAGGTGTGACCTTTCGTCTTCCAGGGTGATAACTCGATTTGAACATTAGTTCAGTCAGGTTACTTGAATATATAACCAATGAACAAGTAACATGACTAAAATATAGTTTAAATAGAGTTTTTTATCCTAGAAGACGAAAGGTCACAAGGTGTGACCTTTCGTCTTCCAGGATGATAACTCAATATGAACATTATTTTAATCAGGTTACTTGAATATATAACCAATGAACAAGTAACTTGATTAGAATAATGTTTAAATAGAGTTTTGATCCTGGAAGACGAAAGGTCACAAGGTGTGACCTTTCGTCTTCCAGGATGATAATTCGATTTGAACATTATTTTAGTCAGGTTACTTGAATATATAACCAATGAACAAGTAACTTGACTAAAATATTGTTTAAATAGAGTTTTGATCCTGGAAGACGAAAGGTCACAAGGTGTGACCTTTCGTCTTCCAGGATGATAACTCGATTTGAACATTATTTTAGTCTGGTTACTTGAATATATAACCAATGAACAAGTAACGTGACTAAAATATTGTTTAAATATAGTTTTTTATCCTAGAAGACGAAAGGTCACAAGGTGTGACCTTTCGTCTTCCAGGATGATAACTCGATTTGAACATTATTTTAGTCAGGTTACTTGAATATATAACCAATGAACAAGTAACGTGACTAAAATATGGTTTAAATAGAGTTTTTATCCTGGAAGACGAAAGGTCACAAGGTGTGACCTTTCGTCTTCCAGGATGATAACTCGATTTGAACAATATTTTAGTCAGGTTACTTGAATATATAACCAATGAACAAGTAACGTGACTAAAATATTGTTTAAATAGAGTTTTTTATCCTGGAAGACGAAAGCTCACAAGGTGAGACCTTTCGTCTTCCAGGATGATAACTCGATTTGAACATTATTTTAGTCAGGTTACTTGAATATATAACCAATGAACAAGTAACGTGACTAAAATATGGTTTAAATAGAGTTTTTATCCTGGAAGACGAAAGGTCACAAGGTGTGACCTTTCGTCTTCCAGGATGATAACTCGATTTGAACAATATTTTAGTCAGGTTACTTGAATATATAACCAATGAACAAGTAACTTGACTAAAATATTGTTTAAATAGAGTTTTTATCCTGGAGGACGAAAGGTCACAAGGTGTGACCTTTCGTCTTCCAGGATGATAACTCAATTTAAACATTATTTTAGTCAGGTTACTTGAATATATAACCAATGAACAAGTAACTTGACTAAAATGTTGTTTAAATAGAGTTTTGATCCTATAAGACGAAAGGTCACAAGGTGTGACCTTTCGTCTTCCAGGATGATAACTCGATTTAACCATTATTTTAGACAGGTTACTTGAATATATAACCAATGAACAAGTAAGTTGACTAAAATATTGTTTAAATAGAGTTTTTATCCTAGAAGACGAAAGGTCACAAGGTGTGACCTTTCGTCTTCCAGGGTGATAACTCGATTTGAACATTAGTTCAGTCAGGTTACTTGAATATATAACCAATGAACAAGTAACGTGACTAAAATATGGTTTAAATAGAGTTTTTATCCTGGAAGACGAAAGGTCACAAGGTGTGACCTTTCGTCTTCCAGGATGATAACTCGATTTGAACAATATTTTAGTCAGGTTACTTGAATATATAACCAATGAACAAGTAACTTGACTAAAATATTGTTTAAATAGAGTTTTTATCCTGGAAGACGAAAGGTCACAAGGTGTGACCTTTCGTCTTCCAGGATGATAACTCAATTTAAACATTATTTTAGTCAGGTTACTTGAATATATAACCAATGAACAAGTAACTTGACTAAAATGTTGTTTAAATAGAGTTTTGATCCTATAAGACGAAAGGTCACAAGGTGTGACCTTTCGTCTTCCAGGATGATAACTCGATTTAACCATTATTTTAGTCAGGTTACTTGAATATATAACCAATGAACAAGTAAGTTGACTAAAATATTGTTTAAATAGAGTTTTTTATCCTAGAAGACGAAAGGTCACAAGGTGTGACCTTTCGTCTTCCAGGATGATAACTCGATTTGAACAATATTTTAGTCAGGTTACTTGAATATATAACCAATGAACAAGTAACTTGGCTAAAATATTGTTTAAATAGAGTTTTTATCCTGGAAGACGAAAGGTCACAAGGTGTGACCTTTCGTCTTCCAGGATGATAACTCAATTTAAACATTATTTTAGTCAGGTTACTTGAATATATAACCAATGAACAAGTAACTTGACTAAAATGTTGTTTAAATAGAGTTTTTTATCCTGGAAGACGAAAGGTCACAAGGTGTGACCTTTCGTATTCCAGGATGATAACTCGATTTGAACATTATTTTAGTCAGGTTACTTGAATATATAACCAATGAACAAGTAACGTGACTAAAATATGGTTTAAATAGAGTTTTTATCCTGGAAGACGAAAGGTCACAAGGTGTGACCTTTCGTCTTCCAGGATGATAACTCGATTTGAACAATATTTTAGTCAGGTTACTTGAATATATAACCAATGAACAAGGAACTTGACTAAAATATTGTGTAAATAGAGTTTTTATCCTGGAAGACGAAAGGTCACAAGGTGTGACCTTTCGTCTTCCAGGATGATAACTCAATTTAAACATTATTTTAGTCAGGTTACTTGAATATATAACCAATGAACAAGTAACTTGACTAAAATATTGTTTAAATAGAGTTTTTATCCTGGAAGACGAAAGGTCACAAGGTGTGACCTTTCGTCTTCCAGGATGATAACTCAATTTAAACATTATTTTAGTCAGGTTACTTGAATATATAACCAATGAACAAGTAACTTGACTAAAATGTTGTTTAAATAGAGTTTTGATCCTGTAAGAAGAAAGGTCACAAGGTGTGACCTTTCGTCTTCCAGGATGATAACTCGATTTGAACATTATTTTACTCAGGTTACTTGAATATATAACCAATGAACAAGTAAGTTGACTAAAATATTGTTTAAATAGAGTTTTTATCCTAGAAGATGAAAGGTCACAAGGTGTGACCTTTCGTCTTCCAGGGTGATAACTCTATTTGAACATTAGTTCAGTCAGGTTACTTGAATATATAACCAATGAACAAGTAACGTGACTAAAATATAGTTTAAATAGAGTTTTTTTATCTTAGAAGACGAAAGGTCACAAGGTGTGACCTTTCGTCTTCCAGGATGATAACTCAATATGAACATTATTTTAATCAGGTTACTTGAATATATAACCAATGAACAAGTAACTTGATTAGAATAATGTTTAAATAGAGTTTTGATCCTGGAAGACGAAAGGTCACAAGGTGTGACCTTTCGTCTTCCAGGATGATAATTCGATTTGAACATTATTTTAGTCAGGTTACTTGAATATATAACCAATGAACAAGTAACTTGACTAAAATATTGTTTAAATAGAGTTTTGATCCTGGAAGACGAAAGGTCACAAGGTGTGACCTTTCGTCTTCCAGGATGATAACTCGATTTGAACATTATTTTAGTCTGGTTACTTGAATATATAACCAATGAACAAGTAACGTGACTAAAATATTGTTTAAATAGAGTTTTTTATCCTGGAAGACGAAAGGTCACAAGGTGTGACCTTTCCTCTTCCAGGATGATAACTCGATTTGAACATTATTTTAGTCAGGTTACTTGAATATATAACCAATGAACAAGTAACGTGACTAAAATATGGTTTAAATAGAGTTTTTATCCTGGAAGACGAAAGGTCACAAGGTGTGACCTTTCGTCTTCCAGGATGATAACTCGATTTGAACAATATTTTAGTCAGGTTACTTGAATATATAACCAATGAACAAGTAACTTGACTAAAATATTGTTTAAATAGAGTTTTTATCCTGGAAGACGAAAGGTCACAAGGTGTGACCTTTCGTCTTCCAGGATGATAACTCAATTTAAACATTATTTTAGTCAGGTTACTTGAATATATAACCAATGAACAAGTAACGTGACTAAAATATTGTTTAAATAGAGTTTTTTATCCTAGAAGACGAAAGGTCACAAGGTGTGACCTTTCGTCTTCCAGGATGATAACTCGATTTGAACATTATTTTAGTCAGGTTAATTGAATATATAACCAATGAACAAGTAACGTGACTAAAATATGGTTTAAATAGAGTTTTTATCCTGGAAGACGAAAGGTCACAAGGTGTGACCTTTCGTCTTCCAGGATGATAACTCGATTTGAACAATATTTTAGTCAGGTTACTTGAATATATAACCAATGAACAAGTAACGTGACTAAAATATTGTTTAAATAGAGTTTTTTATCCTGGAAGACGAAAGGTCACAAGGTGAGACCTTTCGTCTTCCAGGATGATAACTCGATTTGAACATTATTTTAGTCTGGTTACTTGAATATATAACCAATGAACAAGTAACGTGACTAAAATATTGTTTAAATAGAGTTTTTTATCCTGGAAGACGAAAGGTCACAAGGTGTGACCTTTCCTCTTCCAGGATGATAACTCGATTTGAACATTATTTTAGTCAGGTTACTTGAATATATAACCAATGAACAAGTAGCGTGACTAAAATATGGTTTAAATAGAGTTTTTATCCTGGAAGACGAAAGGTCACAAGGTGTGACCTTTCGTCTTCCAGGATGATAACTCGATTTGAACAATATTTTAGTCAGGTTACTTGAATATATAACCAATGAACAAGTAACTTGACTAAAATATTGTTTAAATAGAGTTTTTATCCTGGAAGACGAAAGGTCACAAGGTGTGACCTTTCGTCTTCCAGGATGATAACTCAATTTAAACATTATTTTAGTCAGGTTACTTGAATATATAACCAATGAACAAGTAACGTGACTAAAATATTGTTTAAATAGAGTTTTTTATCCTAGAAGACGAAAGGTCACAAGGTGTGACCTTTCGTCTTCCAGGATGATAACTCGATTTGAACATTATTTTAGTCAGGTTAATTGAATATATAACCAATGAACAAGTAACGTGACTAAAATATGGTTTAAATAGAGTTTTTATCCTGGAAGACGAAAGGTCACAAGGTGTGACCTTTCGTCTTCCAGGATGATAACTCGATTTGAACAATATTTTAGTCAGGTTACTTGAATATATAACCAATGAACAAGTAACGTGACTAAAATATTGTTTAAATAGAGTTTTTTATCCTGGAAGACGAAAGGTCACAAGGTGAGACCTTTCGTCTTCCAGGATGATAAATCGATTTGAACATTATTTTAGTCAGGTTACTTGAATATATAACCAATGAACAAGTAACGTGACTAAAATATGGTTTAAATAGAGTTTTAATCCTGGAAGACGAAAGGTCACAAGGTGTGACCTTTCGTCTTCCAGGATGATAACTCGATTTGAACAATATTTTAGTCAGGTTACTTGAATATATAACCAATGAACAAGTAACTTGACTAAAATATTGTTTAAATAGAGTTTTTATCCTGGAAGACGAAAGGTCACAAGGTGTGACCTTTCGTCTTCCAGGATGATAACTCAATTTAAACATTATTTTAGTCAGGTTACTTGAATATATAACCAATGAACAAGTAACTTGACTAAAATGTTGTTTAAATAGAGTTTTGATCCTATAACACGAAAGGTCACAAGGTGTGACCTTTCGTCTTCCAGGATGATAACTCGATTTAACCATTATTTTAGTCAGGTTACTTGATTATATAACCAATGAACAAGTAAGTTGACTAAAATATTGTTTAAATAGAGTTTTTATCCTAGAAGACGAAAGGTCACAAGGTGTGACCTTTCGTCTTCCAGGGTGATAACTCGATTTGAACATTAGTTCAGTCAGGTTACTTGAATATATAACCAATGAACAAGTAACGTGACTAAAATATAGTTTAAATAGAGTTTTTTATCCTCGAAGACGAAAGGTCACAAGGTGTGACCTTTCGTCTTCCAGGATGATAACTCGATTTGAACAATATTTTAGTCAGGTTACTTGAATATATAACCAATGAACAAGTAACTTGACTAAAATATTGTTTAAATAGAGTTTTTATCCTGGAAGACGAAAGGTCACAAGGTGTGACCTTTCGTCTTCCAGGATGATAACTCAATTTATACATTATTTTAGTCAGGTTACTTGAATATATAACCAATGAACAAGTAACTTGACTAAAATGTTGTTTAAATAGAGTTTTTTATCCTGGAAGACGAAAGGTCAAAAGGTGTGACCTTTCGTATTCCAGGATGATAACTCGATTTGAACATTATTTTAATTAGGTTACTTGAATATATAACCAATGAACAAGTAACGTGACTAAAATATGGTTTAAATAGAGTTTTTATCCTGGAAGACGAAAGGTCACAAGGTGTGACCTTTCGTCTTCCAGGATGATAACTCGATTTGAACAATATTTTAGTCAGGTTACTTGAATATATAACCAATGAACAAGGAACTTGACTAAAATATTGTGTAAATAGAGTTTTTATCCTGGAAGACGAAAGGTCACAAGGTGTGACCTTTCGTCTTCCAGGATGATAACTCAATTTAAACATTATTTTAGTCAGGTTACTTGAATATATAACCAATGAACAAGTAACTTGACTAAAATATTGTTTAAATAGAGTTTTTATCCTGGAAGACGAAAGGTCACAAGGTGTGACCTTTCGTCTTCCAGGATGATAACTCAATTTAAACATTATTTTAGTCATGTTACTTGAATATATAACCAATGAACAAGTAACTTGACTAAAATGTTGTTTAAATAGAGTTTTGATCCTGGAAGACGAAAGGTCACAAGGTGTGACCTTTCGTCTTCCAGGATGATAACTCGATTTGAACATTATTTTAGTCAGGTTACTTGAATATATAACCAATGAACAAGTAAGTTGACTAAAATATTGTTTAAATAGAGTTTTTATCCTAGAAGACGAAAGGTCACAAGGTGTGACCTTTCGTCTTCCAGGGTGATAACTCGATTTGAACATTAGTTCAGTCAGGTTACTTGAATATATAACCAATGAACAAGTAACGTGACTAAAATATAGTTTAAATAGAGTTTTTTTATCTTAGAAGACGAAAGGTCACAAGGTGTGACCTTTCGTCTTCCAGGATGATAACTCAATATGAACATTATTTTAATCAGGTTACTTGAATATATAACCAATGAACAAGTAACTTGATTAGAATAATGTTTAAATAGAGTTTTGATCTGGGAAGACGAAAGGTCACAAGGTGTGACCTTTCGTCTTCCAGGATGATAATTCGATTTGAACATTATTTTAGTCAGGTTACTTGAATATATAACCAATGAACAAGTAACTTGACTAAAATATTGTTTAAATAGAGTTTTGATCCTGGAAGACGAAAGGTCACAAGGTGTGACCTTTCGTCTTCCAGGATGATAACTCGATTTGAACATTATTTTAGTCTGGTTACTTGAATATATAACCAATGAACAAGTAACGTGGCTAAAATATTGTTTAAATAGAGTTTTTTTATCCTGGAAGACGAAAGGTCACAAGGTGTGACCTTTCGTCTTCCAGGATGATAACTCGATTTGAACATTATTTTAGTCAGGTTACTTGAATATATAACCAATGAACAAGTAACGTGACTAAAATATGGTTTAAATAGAGTTTTTATCCTGGAAGACGAAAGGTCACAAGGTGTGACCTTTCGTCTTCCAGGATGATAACTCGATTTGAACAATATTTTAGTCAGGTTAGTTGAATATATAACCAATGAACAAGTAACTTGACTAAAATATTGTTTAAATAGAGTTTTTATCCTGGAAGACGAAAGGTCACAAGGTGTGACCTTTCGTCTTCCAGGATGATAACTCAATTTAAACATTATTTTAGTCAGGTTACTTGAATATATAACCAATGAACAAGTAACTTGACTAAAATGTTGTTTAAATAGAGTTTTGATCCTGGAAGACGAAAGGTCACAAGGTGTGACCTTTCGTATTCCAGGATGATAACTCGATTTGAACATTATTTTAGTCAGGTTACTTGAATATATAACCAATGAACAAGTAACGTGACTAAAATATGGTTTAAATAGAGTTTTTATCCTGGAAGACGAAAGGTCACAAGGTGTGACCTTTCGTCTTCCAGGATGATAACTCGATTTGAACAATATTTTAGTCAGGTTACTTGAATATATAACCAATGAACAAGGAACTTGACTAAAATATTGTGTAAATAGAGTTTTTATCCTGGAAGACGAAAGGTCACAAGGTGTGACCTTTCGTCTTCCAGGATGATAACTCAATTTAAACATTATTTTAGTCAGGTTACTTGAATATATAACCAATGAACAAGTAACTTGACTAAAATATTGTTTAAATAGAGTTTTTATCCTGGAAGACGAAAGGTCACAAGGTGTGACCTTTCGTCTTCCAGGATGATAACTCAATTTAAACATTATTTTAGTCAGGTTACTTGAATATATAACCAATGAACAAGTAACTTGACTAAAATGTTGTTTAAATAGAGTTTTGATCCTGGAAGACGAAAGGTCACAAGGTGTGACCTTTCGTCTTCCAGGATGATAACTCGATTTGAACATTATTTTAGTCAGGTTACTTGAATATATAACCAATGAACAAGTAAGTTGACTAAAATATTGTTTAAATAGAGTTTTTATCCTAGAAGACGAAAGGTCACAAGGTGTGACCTTTCGTCTTCCAGGGTGATAACTCGATTTGAACATTAGTTCAGTCAGGTTACTTGAATATATAACCAATGAACAAGTAACGTGACTAAAATATAGTTTAAATAGAGTTTTTTTTATCTTAGAAGACGAAAGGTCACAAGGTGTGACCTTTCGTCTTCCAGGATGATAACTCAATATGAACATTATTTTAATCAGGTTACTTGAATATATAACCAATGAACAAGTAACTTGATTAGAATAATGTTTAAATAGAGTTTTGATCCGGGAAGACGAAAGGTCACAAGGTGTGACCTTTCGTCTTCCAGGATGATAATTCGGTTTGAACATTATTTTAGTCAGGTTACTTGAATATATAACCAATGAACAAGTAACTTGACTAAAATATTGTTTAAATAGAGTTTTGATCCTGGAAGACGAAAGGTCACAAGGTGTGACCTTTCGTCTTCCAGGATGATAACTCGATTTGAACATTATTTTAGTCTGGTTACTTGAATATATAACCAATGAACAAGTAACGTGACTAAAATATTGTTTAAATAGAGTTTTTTATCCTGGAAGACGAAAGGTCACAAGGTGTGACCTTTCGTCTTCCAGGATGATAACTCGATTTGAACATTATTTTAGTCAGGTTACTTGAATATATAACCAATGAACAAGTAACGTGACTAAAATATGGTTTAAATAGAGTTTTTATCCTGGAAGACGAAAGGTCACAAGGTGTGACCTTTCGTCTTCCAGGATGATAACTCGATTTGAACAATATTTTAGTCAGGTTAGTTGAATATATAACCAATGAACAAGTAACTTGACTAAAATATTGTTTAAATAGAGTTTTTATCCTGGAAGACGAAAGGTCACAAGGTGTGACCTTTCGTCTTCCAGGATGATAACTCAATTTAAACATTATTTTAGTCAGGTTACTTGAATATATAACCAATGAACAAGTAACTTGACTAAAATGTTGTTTAAATAGAGTTTTGATCCTGGAAGACGAAAGGTCACAAGGTGTGACATTTCGTCTTCCAGGATGATAACTCGATTTGAACATTATTTTAGTCAGGTTACTTGAATATATAACCAATGAACAAGTAAGTTGACTAAAATATTATTTAAATAGAGTTTTTATCCTAGAAGACGAAAGGTCACAAGGTGTGACCTTTCGTCTTCCAGGGTGATAACTCGATTTGAACATTAGTTCAGTCAGGTTACTTGAATATATAACCAATGAACAAGTAACGTGACTAAAATATAGTTTAAATAGAGTTTTTTATCCTAGAAGACGAAAGGTCACAAGGTGTGACCTTTCGTCTTCCAGGATGATAACTCAATATGAACATTATTTTAATCAGGTTACTTGAATATATAACCAATGAACAAGTAACTTGATTAGAATAATGTTTAAATAGAGTTTTGATCCTGGAAGACGAAAGGTCACAAGGTGTGACCTTTCGTCTTCCAGGATGATAATTCGATTTGAACATTATTTTAGTCAGGTTACTTGAATATATAACCAATGAACAAGTAACTTGATTAGAATAATGTTTAAATAGAGTTTTGATCCTGGAAGACGAAAGGTCACAAGGTGTGACCTTTCGTCTTCCAGGATGATAACTCAATTTAAACATTATTTTAGTCAGGTTACTTGAATATATAACCAATGAACAAGTAACTTGACTAAAATGTTGTTTAAATAGAGTTTTGATCCTATAAGACGAAAGGTCACAAGGTGTGACCTTTCGTCTTCCAGGATGATAACTCGATTTAACCATTATTTTAGTCAGGTTACTTGAATATATAACCAATGAACAAGTAAGTTGACTAAAATATTGTTTAAATAGAGTTTTTATCCTAGAAGACGAAAGGTCACAAGGTGTGACCTTTCGTCTTCCAGGGTGATAACTCGATTTGAACATTAGTTCAGTCAGGTTACTTGAATATATAACCAATGAACAAGTAACGTGACTAAAATATAGTTTAAATAGAGTTTTTTATCCTAGAAGACGAAAGGTCACAAGGTGTGACCTTTCGTCTTCCAGGATGATAACTCGATTTGAACAATATTTTAGTCAGGTTAGTTGAATATATAACCAATGAACAAGTAACTTGACTAAAATATTGTTTAAATAGAGTTTTTATCCTGGAAGACGAAAGGTCACAAGGTGTGACCTTTCGTCTTCCAGGATGATAACTCAATTTATACATTATTTTAGTCAGGTTACTTGAATATATAACCAATGAACAAGTAACTTGACTGAAATGTTGTTTAAATAGAGTTTTTTATCCTGGAAGACGAAAGGTCAAAAGGTGTGACCTTTCGTATTCCAGGATGATAACTCGATTTGAACATTATTTTAGTCAGGTTACTTGAATATATAACCAATGAACAAGTAACGTGACTAAAATATGGTTTAAATAGAGTTTTTATCCTGGAAGACGAAAGGTCACAAGGTGTGACCTTTCGTCTTCCAGGATGATAACTCGATTTGAACATTATTTTAGTCAGGTTACTTGAATATATAACCAATGAACAAGTAACGTGACTAAAATATGGTTTAAATAGAGTTTTTATCCTGGAAGACGAAAGGTCACAAGGTGTGACCTTTCGTCTTCCAGGATGATAACTCGATTTGAACAATATTTTAGTCAGGTTAGTTGAATATATAACCAATGAACAAGTAACTTGACTAAAATATTGTTTAAATAGAGTTTTTATCCTGGAAGACGAAAGGTCACAAGGTGTGACCTTTCGTATTCCAGGATGATAACTCGATTTGAACATTATTTTAGTCAGGTTACTTGAATATATAACCAATGAACAAGTAACGTGACTAAAATATGGTTTAAATAGAGTTTTTATCCTGGAAGACGAAAGGTCACAAGGTGTGACCTTTCGTCTTCCAGGATGATAACTCGATTTGAACATTATTTTAGTCAGGTTACTTGAATATATAACCAATGAACAAGTAACGTGACTAAAATATGGTTTAAATAGAGTTTTTATCCTGGAAGACGAAAGGTCACAAGGTGTGACCTTTCGTCTTCCAGGATGATAACTCGATTTGAACAATATTTTAGTCAGGTTAGTTGAATATATAACCAATGAACAAGTAACTTGACTAAAATATTTCTTAAATAGAGTTTTTATCCTGGAAGACGAAAGGTCACAAGGTGTGACCTTTCGTCTTCCAGGATGATAACTCGATTTGAACATTATTTTAGTCAGGTTACTTGAATATATAACCAATGAACGATTAACGTGACTAAAATATGGTTTAAATAGAGTTTTTATCCTGGAAGACGAAAGGTCACAAGGTGTGACCTTTCGTCTTCCAGGATGATAACTCGATTTGAACAATATTTTAGTCAGGTTAGTTGAATATATAACCAATGAACAAGTAACTTGACTAAAATATTGTTTAAATAGAGTTTTTATCCTGGAAGACGAAAGGTCACAAGGTGTGACCTTTCGTCTTCTAGGATGATAACTCAATTTAAACATTATTTTAGTCAGGTTACTTGAATATATAACCAATGAACAAGTAACGTGACTAAAATGTTGTTTAAATAGAGTTTTGATCCTGGAAGACGAAAGGTCACAAGGTGTGACATTTCGTCTTCCAGGATGATAACTCGATTTGAACATTATTTTAGTCAGGTTACTTGAATATATAACCAATGAAAAAGTAAGTTGACTAAAATATTGTTTAAATAGAGTTTTTATCCTAGAAGACGAAAGGTCACAAGGTGTGACCTTTCGTCTTCCAGGGTGATAACTCGATTTGAACATTAGTTCAGTCAGGTTACTTGAATATATAACCAATGAACAAGTAACGTGACTAAAATATAGTTTAAATAGAGTTTTTTATCCTAGAAGACGAAAGGTCACAAGGTGTGACCTTTCGTCTTCCAGGATGATAACTCAATATGAACATTATTTTAATCAGGTTACTTGAATATATAACCAATGAACAAGTAACTTGATTAGAATAATGTTTAAATAGAGTTTTGATCCTGGAAGACGAAAGGTCACAAGGTGTGACCTTTCGTCTTCCAGGATGATAATTCGATTTGAACATTATTTTAGTCAGGTTACTTGAATATATAACCAATGAACAAGTAACTTGATTAGAATAATGTTTAAATAGAGTTTTGATCCTGGAAGACGAAAGGTCACAAGGTGTGACCTTTCGTCTTCCAGGATGATAACTCAATTTAAACATTATTTTAGTCAGGTTACTTGAATATATAACCAATGAACAAGTAACTTGACTAAAATGTTGTTTAAATAGAGTTTTGATCCTATAAGACGAAAGGTCACAAGGTGTGACCTTTCGTCTTCCAGGATGATAACTCGATTTAACCATTATTTTAGTCAGGTTACTTGAATATATAACCAATGAACAAGTAAGTTGACTAAAATATTGTTTAAATAGAGTTTTTATCCTAGAAGACGAATGGTCACAAGGTGTGACCTTTCGTCTTCCAGGGTGATAACTCGATTTGAACATTAGTTCAGTCAGGTTACTTGAATATATAACCAATGAACAAGTAACGTGACTAAAATATAGTTTAAATAGAGTTTTTTATCCTAGAAGACGAAAGGTCACAAGGTGTGACCTTTCGTCTTCCAGGATGATAACTCGATTTGAACAATATTTTAGTCAGGTTACTTGAATATATAACCAATGAACAAGTAACTTGACTAAAATATTGTTTAAATAGAGTTTTTATCCTGGAAGACGAAAGGTCACAAGGTGTGACCTTTCGTCTTCCAGGATGATAACTCAATTTATACATTATTTTAGTCAGGTTACTTGAATATATAACCAATGAACAAGTAACTTGACTAAAATGTTGTTTAAATAGAGTTTTTTATCCTGGAAGACGAAAGGTCAAAAGGTGTGACCTTTCGTATTCCAGGATGATAACTCGATTTGAACATTATTTTAGTCAGGTTACTTGAATATATAACCAATGAACAAGTAACGTGACTAAAATATGGTTTAAATAGAGTTTTTATCCTGGAAGACGAAAGGTCACAAGGTGTGACCTTTCGTCTTCCAGGATGATAACTCGATTTGAACATTATTTTAGTCAGGTTACTTGAATATATAACCAATGAACAAGTAACGTGACTAAAATATGGTTTAAATAGAGTTTTTATCCTGGAAGACGAAAGGTCACAAGGTGTGACCTTTCGTCTTCCAGGATGATAACTCGATTTGAACAATATTTTAGTCAGGTTAGTTGAATATATAACCAATGAACAAGTAACTTGACTAAAATATTGTTTAAATAGAGTTTTTATCCTGGAAGACGAAAGGTCACAAGGTGTGACCTTTCGTCTTCCAGGATGATAACTCAATTTAAACATTATTTTAGTCAGGTTACTTGAATATATAACCAATTAACAAGTAACTTGACTAAAATGTTGTTTAAATAGAGTTTTGATCCTGGAAGACGAAAGGTCACAAGGTGTGACATTTCGTCTTCCAGGATGATAACTCGATTTGAACATTATTTTAGTCAGGTTACTTGAATATATAACCAATGAACAAGTAAGTTGACTAAAATATTGTTTAAATAGAGTTTTTATCCTAGAAGACGAAAGGTCACAAGGTGTGACCTTTCGTCTTCCAGGGTGATAACTCGATTTGAACATTAGTTCAGTCAGGTTACTTGAATATATAACCAATGAACAAGTAACGTGACTAAAATATAGTTTAAATAGAGTTTTTTTATCCTAGAAGACGAAAGGTCACAAGGTGTGACCTTTCGTCTTCCAGGATGATAACTCAATATGAACATTATTTTAATCAGGTTACTTGAATATATAACCAATGAACAAGTAACTTGATTAGAATAATGTTTAAATAGAGTTTTGATCCTGGAAGACGAAAGGTCACAAGGTGTTACCTTTCGTCTTCCAGGATGATAATTCGATTTGAACATTATTTTAGTCAGGTTACTTGAATATATAACCAATGAACAAGTAACTTGATTAGAATAATGTTTAAATAGAGTTTTGATCCTGGAAGACGAAAGGTCACAAGGTGTGACCTTTCGTCTTCCAGGATGATAACTCAATTTAAACATTATTTTAGTCAGGTTACTTGAATATATAACCAATGAACAAGTAACTTGACTAAAATGTTGTTTAAATAGAGTTTTTTATCCTGGAAGACGAAAGGTCAAAAGGTGTGACCTTTCGTATTCCAGGATGATAACTCGATTTGAACATTATTTTAGTCAGGTTACTTGAATATATAACCAATGAACAAGTAACGTGACTAAAATATGGTTTAAATAGAGTTTTTATCCTGGAAGACGAAAGGTCACAAGGTGTGACCTTTCGTCTTCCAGGATGATAACTCGATTTGAACAATATTTTAGTCAGGTTACTTGAATATATAACCGATGAACAAGGAACTTGACTAAAATATTGTGTAAATAGAGTTTTTATCCTGGAAGACGAAAGGTCACAAGGTGTGACCTTTCGTCTTCCAGGATGATAACTCAATTTAAACATTATTTTAGTCAGGTTACTTGAATATATAACCAATGAACAAGTAACTTGACTAAAATATTGTTTAAATAGAGTTTTTATCCTGGAAGACGAAAGGTCACAAGGTGTGACCTTTCGTCTTCCAGGATGATAACTCAATTTAAACATTATTTTAGTCTTGTTACTTGAATATATAACCAATGAACAAGTAACTTGACTAAAATGTTGTTTAAATAGATTTTTGATCCTGGAAGACGAAAGGTCACAAGGTGTGACCTTTCGTCTTCCAGGATGATAACTCGATTTGAACATTATTTTAGTCAGGTTACTTGAATATATAACCAATGAACAAGTAAGTTGACTAAAATATTGTTTAAATAGAGTTTTTATCCTAGAAGACGAAAGGTCACAAGGTGTGACCTTTCGTCTTCCAGGGTGATAACTCGATTTGAACATTAGTTCAGTCAGGCTACTTGAATATATAACCAATGAACAAGTAACGTGACTAAAATATAGTTTAAATAGAGTTTTTTTATCTTAGAAGACGAAAGGTCACAAGGTGTGACCTTTCGTCTTCCAGGATGATAACTCAATATGAACATTATTTTAATCAGGTTACTTGAATATATAACCAATGAACAAGTAACTTGATTAGAATAATGTTTAAATAGAGTTTTGATCCGGGAAGACGAAAGGTCACAAGGTGTGACCTTTCGTCTTCCAGGATGATAATTCGATTTGAACATTATTTTAGTCAGGTTACTTGAATATATAACCAATGAACAAGTAACTTGACTAAAATATTGTTTAAATAGAGTTTTGATCCTGGAAGACGAAAGGTCACAAGGTGTGACCTTTCGTCTTCCAGGATGATAACTCGATTTGAACATTATTTTAGTCTGGTTACTTGAATATATAACCAATGAACAAGTAACGTGACTAAAATATTGTTTAAATAGAGTTTTTTATCCTGGAAGACGAAAGGTCACAAGGTGTGACCTTTCGTCTTCCAGGATGATAACTCGATTTGAACATTATTTTAGTCAGGTTACTTGAATATATAACCAATGAACAAGTAACGTGACTAAAATATGGTTTAAATAGAGTTTTTATCCTGGAAGACGAAAGGTCACAAGGTGTGACCTTTCGTCTTCCAGGATGATAACTCGATTTGAACAATATTTTAGTCAGGTTAGTTGAATATATAACCAATGAACAAGTAACTTGACTAAAATATTGTTTGAATAGAGTTTTTATCCTGGAAGACGAAAGTTCACAAGGTGTGACCTTTCGTCTTCCAGGATGATAACTCAATTTAAACATTATTTTAGTCAGGTTACTTGAATATATAACCAATGAACAAGTAACTTGACTAAAATGTTGTTTAAATAGAGTTTTGATCCTGGAAGACGAAAGGTCACAAGGTGTGACATTTCGTCTTCCAGGATGATAACTCGATTTGAACATTATTTTAGTCAGGTTACTTGAATATATAACCAATGAACAAGTAAGTTGACTAAAATATTGTTTAAATAGAGTTTTTATCCTAGAAGACGAAAGGTCACAAGGTGTGACCTTTCGTCTTCCAGGGTGATAACTCGATTTGAACATTAGTTCAGTCAGGTTACTTGAATATATAACCAATGAACAAGTAACGTGACTAAAATATAGTTTAAATAGAGTTTTTTATCCTAGAAGACGAAAGGTCACAAGGTGTGACCTTTCGTCTTCCAGGATGATAACTCAATATGAACATTATTTTAATCAGGTTACTTGAATATATAACCAATGAACAAGTAACTTGATTAGAATAATGTTTAAATAGAGTTTTGATCCTGGAAGACGAAAGGTCACAAGGTGTGACCTTTCGTCTTCCAGGATGATAACTCAATTTATACATTATTTTAGTCAGGTTACTTGAATATATAACCAATGAACAAGTAACTTGACTAAAATATTGTTTAAATAGAGTTTTTATCCTGGAAGACGAAAGGTCACAAGGTGTGACCCTTCGTCTTCCAGGATGATAACTCAATTTAAACATTATTTTAGTCAGGTTACTTGAATATATAACCAATGAACAAGTAACTTGACTAAAATATTGTTTAAATAGAGTTTTTATCCTGGAAGACGAAAGGTCACAAGGTGTGACCTTTCGTCTTCCAGGATGATAACTCAATTTAAACATTATTTTAGTCAGGTTACTTGAATATATAACCAATGAACAAGTAAGTTGACTAAAATGTTGTTTAAATAGAGTTTTTATCCTAGAAGACGAAAGGTCACAAGGTGTGACCTTTCGTCTTCCAGGGTGATAACTCGATTTGAACATTAGTTCAGTCAGGCTACTTGAATATATAACCAATGAACAAGTAACGTGACTAAAATATAGTTTAAATAGAGTTTTTTTATCTTAGAAGACGAAAGGTCACAAGGTGTGACCTTTCGTCTTCCAGGATGATAACTCAATATGAACATTATTTTAATCAGGTTACTTGAATATATAACCAATGAACAAGTAACTTGATTAGAATAATGTTTAAATAGAGTTTTGATCCGGGAAGACGAAAGGTCACAAGGTGTGACTTTTCGTCTTCCAGGATGATAATTCGATTTGAACATTATTTTAGTCAGGTTACTTGAATATATAACCAATGAACAAGTAACTTGACTAAAATATTGTTTAAATAGAGTTTTGATCCTGGAAGACGAAAGGTCACAAGGTGTGACCTTTCGTCTTCCAGGATGATAACTCGATTTGAACATTATTTTAGTCTGGTTACTTGAATATATAACCAATGAACAAGTAACGTGACTAAAATATTGTTTAAATAGAGTTTTTTATCCTGGAAGACGAAAGGTCACAAGGTGTGACCTTTCGTCTTCCAGGATGATAACTCGATTTGAACATTATTTTAGTCAGGTTACTTGAATATATAACCAATGAACAAGTAACGTGACTAAAATATGGTTTAAATAGAGTTTTTATCCTGGAAGACGAAAGGTCACAAGGTGTGACCTTTCGTCTTCCAGGATGATAACTCGATTTGAACAATATTTTAGTCAGGTTAGTTGAATATATAACCAATGAACAAGTAACTTGACTAAAATATTGTTTAAATAGAGTTTTTATCCTGGAAGACGAAAGTTCACAAGGTGTGACCTTTCGTCTTCCAGGATGATAACTCAATTTAAACATTATTTTAGTCAGGTTACTTGAATATATAACCAATGAACAAGTAACTTGACTAAAATGTTGTTTAAATAGAGTTTTGATCCTGGAAGACGAAAGGTCACAAGGTGTGACATTTCGTCTTCCAGGATGATAACTCGATTTGAACATTATTTTAGTCAGGTTACTTGAATATATAACCAATGAACAAGTAAGTTGACTAAAATATTGTTTAAATAGAGTTTTTATCCTAGAAGACGAAAGGTCACAAGGTGTGACCTTTCGTCTTCCAGGGTGATAACTCGATTTGAACATTAGTTCAGTCAGGTTACTTGAATATATAACCAATGAACAAGTAACGTGACTAAAATATAGTTTAAATAGAGTTTTTTATCCTAGAAGACGAAAGGTCACAAGGTGTGACCTTTCGTCTTCCAGGATGATAACTCAATATGAACATTATTTTAATCAGGTTACTTGAATATATAACCAATGAACAAGTAACTTGATTAGAATAATGTTTAAATAGAGTTTTGATCCTGGAAGACGAAAGGTCACAAGGTGTGACCTTTCGTCTTCCAGGATGATAACTCAATTTATACATTATTTTAGTCAGGTTACTTGAATATATAACCAATGAACAAGTAACTTGACTAAAATGTTGTTTAAATAGAGTTTTTTATCCTGGAAGACGAAAGGTCAAAAGGTGTGACCTTTCATATTCCAGGATGATAACTCGATTTGAACATTATTTTAGTCAGGTTACTTGAATATATAACCAATGAACAAGTAACGTGACTAAAATATGGTTTAAATAGAGTTTTTATCCTGGAAGACGAAAGGTCACAAGGTGTGACCTTTCGTCTTCCAGGATGATAACTCGATTTGAACATTATTTTAGTCAGGTTACTTGAATATATAACCAATGAACAAGTAACGTGACTAAAATATGGTTTAAATAGAGTTTTTATCCTGGAAGACGAAAGGTCACAAGGTGTGACCTTTCGTCTTCCAGGATGATAACTCGATTTGAACAATATTTTAGTCAGGTTAGTTGAATATATAACCAATGAACAAGTAACTTGACTAAAATATTGTTTAAATAGAGTTTTTATCCTGGAAGACGAAAGGTCACAAGGTGTGACCTTTCGTCTTCCAGGATGATAACTCAATTTAAACATTATTTTAGTCAGGTTACTTGAATATATAACCAATTAACAAGTAACTTGACTAAAATGTTGTTTAAATAGAGTTTTGATCCTGGAAGACGAAAGGTCACAAGGTGTGACATTTCGTCTTCCAGGATGATAACTCGATTTGAACATTATTTTAGTCAGGTTACTTGAATAAATAACCAATGAACAAGTAAGTTGACTAAAATATTGTTTAAATAGAGTTTTTATCCTAGAAGACGAAAGGTCACAAGGTGTGACCTTTCGTCTTCCAGGGTGATAACTCGATTTGAACATTAGTTCAGTCAGGTTACTTGAATATATAACCAATGAACAAGTAACGTGACTAAAATATAGTTTAAATAGAGTTTTTTATCCTAGAAGACGAAAGGTCACAAGGTGTGACCTTTCGTCTTCCAGGATGATAACTCAATATGAACATTATTTTAATCAGGTTACTTGAATATATAACCAATGAACAAGTAACTTGATTAGAATAATGTTTAAATAGAGTTTTGATCCTGGAAGACGAAAGGTCACAAGGTGTTACCTTTCGTCTTCCAGGATGATAATTCGATTTGAACATTATTTTAGTCAGGTTACTTGAATATATAACCAATGAACAAGTAACTTGATTAGAGTAATGTTTAAATAGAGTTTTGATCCTGGAAGACGAAAGGTCACAAGGTGTGACCTTTTGTCTTCCAGGATGATAACTCAATTTAAACATTATTTTAGTCAGGTTACTTGAATATATAACCAATGAACAAGTAACTTGACTAAAATGTTGTTTAAATAGAGTTTTTTATCCTGGAAGACGAAAGGTCAAAAGGTGTGACCTTTCGTATTCCAGGATGATAACTCGATTTGAACATTATTTTAGTCAGGTTACTTGAATATATAACCAATGAACAAGTAACGTGACTAAAATATGGTTTAAATAGAGTTTTTATCCTGGAAGACGAAAGGTCACAAGGTGTGACCTTTCGTCTTCCAGGATGATAACTCGATTTGAACAATATTTTAGTCAGGTTACTTGAATATATAACCAATGAACAAGTAACTTGACTAAAATATTGTTTAAATAGAGTTTTTATCCTGGAAGACGAAAGGTCACAAGGTGTGACCTTTCGTCTTCCAGGATGATAACTCAATTTAAACATTATTTTAGTCATGTTACTTGAATATATAACCAATGAACAAGTAACTTGACTAAAATGTTGTTTAAATAGATTTTTGATCCTGGAAGACGAAAGGTCACAAGGTGTGTCCTTTCGTCTTCCAGGATGATAACTCGATTTGAACATTATTTTAGTCAGGTTACTTGAATATATAACCAATGAACAAGTAACTTGACTAAAATATTGTTTAAATAGAGTTTTGATCCTGGAAGACGAAAGGTCACAAGGTGTGACCTTTCGTCTTCCAGGATGATAACTCGATTTGAACATTATTTTAGTCTGGTTACTTGAATATATAACCAATGAACAAGTAACGTGACTAAAATATTGTTT
Source organism: Medicago sativa (assembly GCF_051527215.1). Lineage (NCBI taxonomy): Eukaryota > Viridiplantae > Streptophyta > Magnoliopsida > Fabales > Fabaceae > Medicago > Medicago sativa. Next base: position 40,361,920 of record NC_140751.1, read on the forward strand.
AAATAGAGTTTTTTATCCTGGAAGACGAAAGGTCACAAGGTGTGTCCTTTCGTCTTCCAGGATGATAACTCGATTTGAACATTATTTTAGTCAGGTTACTTGAATATATAAGCAATGAACAAGTAACGTGACTAAAATATGGTTTAAATAGAGTTTTTATCCTGGAAGACGAAAGGTCACAAGGTGTGACCTTTCGTCTTCCAGGATGATAACTCGATTTGAACAATATTTTAGTCAGGTTAGTTGAATATATAACCAATGAACAAGTAACTTGACTAAAATATTGTTTAAATAGAGTTTTTATCCTGGAAGACGAAAGTTCACAAGGTGTGACCTTTCGTCTTCCAGGATGATAACTCAATTTAAACATTATTTTAGTCAGGTTACTTGAATATATAACCAATGAACAAGTAGCTTGACTAAAATGTTGTTTAAATAGAGTTTTGATCCTGGAAGACGAAAGGTCACAAGGTGTGACATTTCGTCTTCCAGGATGATAACTCGATTTGAACATTATTTTAGTCAGGTTACTTGAATATATAACCAATGAACAAGTAAGTTGACTAAAATATTGTTTAAATAGAGTTTTTATCCTAGAAGACGAAAGGTCACAAGGTGTGACCTTTCGTCTTCCAGGGTGATAACTCGATTTGAACATTAGTTCAGTCAGGTTACTTGAATATATAACCAATGAACAAGTAACGTGACTAAAATATAGTTTAAATAGAGTTTTTTATCCTAGAAGACGAAAGGTCACAAGGTGTGACCTTTCGTCTTCCAGGATGATAACTCAATATGAACATTATTTTAATCAGGTTACTTGAATATATAACCAATGAACAAGTAACTTGATTAGAATAATGTTTAAATAGAGTTTTGATCCTGGAAGACGAAAGGTCACAAGGTGTGACCTTTCGTCTTCCAGGATGATAATTCGATTTGAACATTATTTTAGTCAGGTTACTTGAATATATAACCAATGAACAAGTAACTTGACTAAAATATTGTTTAAATAGAGTTTTGATCCTGGAAGACGAAAGGTCACAAGGTGTGACCTTTCGTCTTCCAGGATGATAACTCGATTTGAACATTATTTTAGTCTGGTTACTTGGATATATAACCAATAAACAAGTAACGTGACTAAAATATTGTTTAAATAGAGTTTTTTATCCTGGAAGACGAAAGGTCACAAGGTGTGACCTTTCGTCTTCCAGGATGATAACTCGATTTGAACATTATTTTAGTCAGGTTACTTGAATATATAACCAATGAACAAGTAACGTGACTAAAATATGGTTTAAATAGAGTTTTTATCCTGGAAGACGAAAGGTCACAAGGTGTGACCTTTCGTCTTCCAGGATGATAACTTGATTTGAACAATATTTTAGTCAGGTTACTTGAATATATAACCAATGAACAAGTAACTTGACTAAAATATTGTTTAAATAGAGTTTTTATCCTGGAAGACGAAAGGTCACAAGGTGTGACCTTTCGTCTTCCAGGATGATAACTCAATTTAAACATTATTTTAGTCAGGTTACTTGAATATATAACCAATGAACAAGTAACTTGACTAAAATGTTGTTTAAATAGAGTTTTGATCCTGGAAGACGAAAGGTCACAAGGTGTGACCTTTCGTCTTCCAGGATGATAACTCGATTTGAACATTATTTTAGTCAGGTTACTTGAATATATAACCAATGAACAAGTAAGTTGACTAAAATATTGTTTAAATAGAGTTTTTATCCTCGAAGACGAAAGGTCACAAGGTGTGACCTTTCGTCTTCTAGGATGATAACTCGATTTGAACATTATTTTAGTCAGGTTACTTGAATATATAACCAATGAACAAGTAAGTTGACTAAAATATTGTTTAAATAGAGTTTTTATCCTAGAAGACGAAAGGTCACAAGGTGTGACCTTTCGTCTTCCAGGGTGATAACTCGATTTGAACATTAGTTCAGTCAGGTTACTTGAATATATAACCAATGAACAAGTAACGTGACTAAAATATAGTTTAAATAGAGTTTTTTATCCTAGAAGACGAAAGGTCACAAGGTGTGACCTTTCGTCTTCCAGGATGATAACTCAATATGAACATTATTTTAATCAGGTTACTTGAATATATAACCAATGAACAAGTAACTTGATTAGAATAATGTTTAAATAGAGTTTTGATCCTGGAAGACGAAAGGTCACAAGGTGTTACCTTTCGTCTTCCAGGATGATAATTCGATTTGAACATTATTTTAGTCAGGTTACTTGAATATATAACCAATGAACAAGTAACTTGATTAGAATAATGTTTAAATAGAGTTTTGATCCTGGAAGACGAAAGGTCACAAGGTGTGACCTTTTGTCTTCCAGGATGATAACTCAATTTAAACATTATTTTAGTCAGGTTACTTGAATATATAACCAATGAACAAGTAACTTGACTAAAATGTTGTTTAAATAGAGTTTTTTATCCTGGAAGACGAAAGGTCAAAAGGTGTGACCTTTCGTATTCCAGGATGATAACTCGATTTGAACATTATTTTAGTCAGGTTACTTGAATATATAACCAATGAACAAGTAACGTGACTAAAATATGGTTTAAATAGAGTTTTTATCCTGGAAGACGAAAGGTCACAAGGTGTGACCTTTCGTCTTCCAGGATGATAACTCGATTTGAACAATATTTTAGTCAGGTTACTTGAATATATAACCAATGAACAAGTAACTTGACTAAAATATTGTTTAAATAGAGTTTTTATCCTGGAAGACGAAAGGTCACAAGGTGTGACCTTTCGTCTTCCAGGATGATAACTCAATTTAAACATTATTTTAGTCATGTTACTTGAATATATAACCAATGAACAAGTAACTTGACTAAAATGTTGTTTAAATAGATTTTTGATCCTGGAAGACGAAAGGTCACAAGGTGTGTCCTTTCGTCTTCCAGGATGATAACTCGATTTGAACATTATTTTAGTCAGGTTACTTGAATATATAACCAATGAACAAGTAACTTGACTAAAATATTGTTTAAATAGAGTTTTGATCCTGGAAGACGAAAGGTCACAAGGTGTGACCTTTCGTCTTCCAGGATGATAACTCGATTTGAACATTATTTTAGTCTGGTTACTTGAATATATAACCAATGAACAAGTAACGTGACTAAAATATTGTTTAAATAGAGTTTTTTATCCTGGAAGACGAAAGGTCACAAGGTGTGTCCTTTCGTCTTCCAGGATGATAACTCGATTTGAACATTATTTTAGTCAGGTTACTTGAATATATAAGCAATGAACAAGTAACGTGACTAAAATATGGTTTAAATAGAGTTTTTATCCTGGAAGACGAAAGGTCACAAGGTGTGACCTTTCGTCTTCCAGGATGATAACTCGATTTGAACAATATTTTAGTCAGGTTAGTTGAATATATAACCAATGAACAAGTAACTTGACTAAAATATTGTTTAAATAGAGTTTTTATCCTGGAAGACGAAAGTTCACAAGGTGTGACCTTTCGTCTTCCAGGATGATAACTCAATTTAAACATTATTTTAGTCAGGTTACTTGAATATATAACCAATGAACAAGTAGCTTGACTAAAATGTTGTTTAAATAGAGTTTTGATCCTGGAAGACGAAAGGTCACAAGGTGTGACATTTCGTCTTCCAGGATGATAACTCGATTTGAACATTATTTTAGTCAGGTTACTTGAATATATAACCAATGAACAAGTAAGTTGACTAAAATATTGTTTAAATAGAGTTTTTATCCTAGAAGACGAAAGGTCACAAGGTGTGACCTTTCGTCTTCCAGGGTGATAACTCGATTTGAACATTAGTTCAGTCAGGTTACTTGAATATATAACCAATGAACAAGTAACGTGACTAAAATATAGTTTAAATAGAGTTTTTTATCCTAGAAGACGAAAGGTCACAAGGTGTGACCTTTCGTCTTCCAGGATGATAACTCAATATGAACATTATTTTAATCAGGTTACTTGAATATATAACCAATGAACAAGTAACTTGATTAGAATAATGTTTAAATAGAGTTTTGATCCTGGAAGACGAAAGGTCACAAGGTGTGACCTTTCGTCTTCCAGGATGATAATTCGATTTGAACATTATTTTAGTCAGGTTACTTGAATATATAACCAATGAACAAGTAACTTGACTAAAATATTGTTTAAATAGAGTTTTGATCCTGGAAGACGAAAGGTCACAAGGTGTGACCTTTCGTCTTCCAGGATGATAACTCGATTTGAACATTATTTTAGTCTGGTTACTTGGATATATAACCAATAAACAAGTAACGTGACTAAAATATTGTTTAAATAGAGTTTTTTATCCTGGAAGACGAAAGGTCACAAGGTGTGACCTTTCGTCTTCCAGGATGATAACTCGATTTGAACATTATTTTAGTCAGGTTACTTGAATATATAACCAATGAACAAGTAACGTGACTAAAATATGGTTTAAATAGAGTTTTTATCCTGGAAGACGAAAGGTCACAAGGTGTGACCTTTCGTCTTCCAGGATGATAACTTGATTTGAACAATATTTTAGTCAGGTTACTTGAATATATAACCAATGAACAAGTAACTTGACTAAAATATTGTTTAAATAGAGTTTTTATCCTGGAAGACGAAAGGTCACAAGGTGTGACCTTTCGTCTTCCAGGATGATAACTCAATTTAAACATTATTTTAGTCAGGTTACTTGAATATATAACCAATGAACAAGTAACTTGACTAAAATGTTGTTTAAATAGAGTTTTGATCCTGGAAGACGAAAGGTCACAAGGTGTGACCTTTCGTCTTCCAGGATGATAACTCGATTTGAACATTATTTTAGTCAGGTTACTTGAATATATAACCAATGAACAAGTAAGTTGACTAAAATATTGTTTAAATAGAGTTTTTATCCTCGAAGACGAAAGGTCACAAGGTGTGACCTTTCGTCTTCTAGGATGATAACTCGATTTGAACATTATTTTAGTCAGGTTACTTGAATATATAACCAATGAACAAGTAAGTTGACTAAAATATTGTTTAAATAGAGTTTTTATCCTAGAAGACGAAAGGTCACAAGGTGTGACCTTTCGTCTTCCAGGGTGATAACTCGATTTTAACATTAGTTCAGTCAGGTTACTTGAATATATAACCAATGAACAAGTAACATGACTAAAATATAGTTTAAATAGAGTTTTTTTATCTTAGAAGACGAAAGGTCACAAGGTGTAACCTTTCGTCTTCAAGGATGATAACTCAATATGAACATTATTTTAATCAGGTTACTTGAATATATAACCAATGAACAAGTAACTTGATTAGAATAATGTTTAAATAGAGTTTTGATCCTGGAAGACGAAAGGTCACAAGGTGTGACCTTTCGTCTTCCAGGATGATAATTCGATTTGAACATTATTTTAGTCAGGTTACTTGAATATATAACCAATGAACAAGTAACGTGACTAAAATATTGTTTAAATAGAGTTTTTTATCCTGGAAGACGAAAGGTCACAAGGTGTGACCTTTCGTCTTCCAGGATGATAACTCGATTTGAACACTATTTTAGTCTGGTTACTTGAATATGTAACCAATGAACAAGTAACGTGACTAAAATATTGTTTAAATAGAGTTTTTTATCCTGGAAGACGAAAGGTCACAAGGTGTGACCTTTCGTCTTCTAGGATGATAACTCGATTTGAACATTATTTTAGTCAGGTTACTTGAATATATAACCAATGAACAAGTAACGTGACTAAAATATGGTTTAAATAGAGTTTTTATCCTGGAAGACGAAAGGTCACAAGGTGTGACCTTTCGTCTTCCAGGATGATAACTCGATTTGAACATTATTTTAGTCAGGTTACTTGAATATATAACCAATGAACAAGTAACGTGACTAAAATATGGTTTAAATAGAGTTTTTATCCTGGAAGACGAAAGGTCACAAGGTGTGACCTTTCGTCTTCCAGGATGATAACTCAATTTAAACATTATTTTAGTTAGGTTACTTGAATATATAACCAATGAACAAGTAACGTGACTAAAATATAGTTTAAATAGAGTTTTTTTATCTTAGAAGACGAAAGGTCACAAGGTGTGACCTTTCGTCTTCCAGGATGATAACTCAATATGAACATTATTTTAATCAGGTTACTTGAATATATAACCAATGAACAAGTAACTTGATTAGAATAATGTTTAAATAGAGTTTTGATCCGGGAAGACGAAAGGTCACAAGGTGTGACCTTTCGTCTTCCAGGATGATAATTCGATTTGAACATTATTTTAGTCAGGTTACTTGAATATATAACCAATGAACAAGTAACTTGACTAAAATATTGTTTAAATAGAGTTTTGATCCTGGAAGACGAAAGGTCACAAGGTGTGACCTTTCGTCTTCCAGGATGATAACTCGATTTGAACATTATTTTAGTCTGGTTACTTGAATATATAACCAATGAACAAGTAACGTGACTAAAATATTGTTTAAATAGAGTTTTTTATCCTGGAAGACGAAAGGTCACAAGGTGTGACCTTTCGTCTTCCAGGATGATAACTCGATTTGAACATTATTTTAGTCAGGTTACTTGAATATATAACCAATGAACAAGTAACGTGACTAAAATATGGTTTAAATAGAGTTTTTATCCTGGAAGACGAAAGGTCACAAGGTGTGACCTTTCGTCATCCAGGATGATAACTCGATTTGAACAATATTTTAGTCAGGTTAGTTGAATATATAACCAATGAACAAGTAACTTGACTAAAATATTGTTTAAATAGAGTTTTTATCCTGGAAGACGAAAGTTCACAAGGTGTGACCTTTCGTCTTCCAGGATGATAACTCAATTTAAACATTATTTTAGTCAGGTTACTTGAATATATAACCAATGAACAAGTAACTTGACTAAAATGTTGTTTAAATAGAGTTTTGATCCTGGAAGACGAAAGGTCACAAGGTGTGACATTTCGTCTTCCAGGATGATAACTCGATTTGAACATTATTTTAGTCAGGTTACTTGAATATATAACCAATGAACAAGTAAGTTGACTAAAATATTGTTTAAATAGAGTTTTTATCCTAGAAGACGAAAGGTCACAAGGTGTGACCTTTCGTCTTCCAGGGTGATAACTCGATTTGAACATTAGTTCAGTCAGGTTACTTGAATATATAACCAATGAACAAGTAACGTGACTAAAATATAGTTTAAATAGAGTTTTTTATCCTAGAAGACGAAAGGTCACAAGGTGTGACCTTTCGTCTTCCAGGATGATAACTCAATATGAACATTATTTTAATCAGGTTACTTGAATATATAACCAATGAACAAGTAACTTGATTAGAATAATGTTTAAATAGAGTTTTGATCCTGGAAGACGAAAGGTCACAAGGTGTGACCTTTCGTCTTCCAGGATGATAATCCGATTTGAACATTATTTTAGTCAGGTTACTTGAATATATAACCAATGAACAAGTAACTTGACTAAAATATTGTTTAAATAGAGTTTTGATCCTGGAAGACGAAAGGTCACAAGGTGTGACCTTTCGTCTTCCAGGATGATAACTCGATTTGAACATTATTTTAGTCTGGTTACTTGGATATATAACCAATAAACAAGTAACGTGACTAAAATATTGTTTAAATAGAGTTTTTTATCCTGGAAGACGAAAGGTCACAAGGTGTGACCTTTCGTCTTCCAGGATGATAACTCGATTTGAACATTATTTTAGTCAGGTTACTTAAATATATAACCAATGAACAAGTAACGTGACTAAAATATGGTTTAAATAGAGTTTTTATCCTGGAAGACGAAAGGTCACAAGGTGTGACCTTTCGTCTTCCAGGATGATAACTCGATTTGAACAATATTTTAGTCAGGTTACTTGAATATATAACCAATGAACAAGTAACTTGACTAAATTATTGTTTAAATAGAGTTTTTATCCTGGAAGACGAAAGGTCACAAGGTGTGACCTTTCGTCTTCCAGGATGATAACTCAATTTAAACATTATTTTAGTCAGGTTACTTGAATATATAACCAATGAACAAGTAACTTGACTAAAATGTTGTTTAAATAGAGTTTTGATCCTGGAAGACGAAAGGTCACAAGGTGTGACCTTTCGTCTTCCAGGATGATAACTCGATTTGAACATTATTTTAGTCAGGTTACTTGAATATATAACCAATGAACAAGTAAGTTGACTAAAATATTGTTTAAATAGAGTTTTTATCCTCGAAGACGAAAGGTCACAAGGTGTGACCTTTCGTCTTCTAGGATGATAACTCGATTTGAACATTATTTTAGTCAGGTTACTTGAATATATAACCAATGAACAAGTAAGTTGACTAAAATATTGTTTAAATAGAGTTTTTATCCTAGAAGACGAAAGGTCACAAGGTGTGACCTTTCGTCTTCCAGGGTGATAACTCGATTTGAACATTAGTTCAGTCAGGTTACTTGAATATATAACCAATGAACAAGTAACATGACTAAAATATAGTTTAAATAGAGTTTTTTTATCTTAGAAGACGAAAGGTCACAAGGTGTAACCTTTCGTCTTCAAGGATGATAACTCAATATGAACATTATTTTAATCAGGTTACTTGAATATATAACCAATGAACAAGTAACTTGATTAGAATAATGTTTAAATAGAGTTTTGATCCTGGAAGACGAAAGGTCACAAGGTGTGACCTTTCGTCTTCCAGGATGATAATTCGATTTGAACATTATTTTAGTCAGGTTACTTGAATATATAACCAATGAACAAGTAACTTGACTAAAATATTGTTTAAATAGAGTTTTGATCCTGGAAGACGAAAGGTCACAAGGTGTGACCTTTCGTCTTCCAGGATGATAACTCGATTTGAACATTATTTTAGTCTGGTTACTTGGATATATAACCAATAAACAAGTAACGTGACTAAAATATTGTTTAAATAGAGTTTTTTATCCTGGAAGACGAAAGGTCACAAGGTGTGACCTTTCGTCTTCCAGGATGATAACTCGATTTGAACATTATTTTAGTCAGGTTACTTGAATATATAACCAATGAACAAGTAACGTGACTAAAATATGGTTTAAATAGAGTTTTTATCCTGGAAGACGAAAGGTCACAAGGTGTGACCTTTCGTCTTCCAGGATGATAACTTGATTTGAACAATATTTTAGTCAGGTTACTTGAGTATATAACCAATGAACAAGTAACTTGACTAAAATATTGTTTAAATAGAGTTTTTATCCTGGAAGACGAAAGGTCACAAGGTGTGACCTTTCGTCTTCCAGGATGATAACTCAATTTAAACATTATTTTAGTCAGGTTACTTGAATATATAACCAATGAACAAGTAACTTGACTAAAATGTTGTTTAAATAGAGTTTTGATCCTGGAAGACGAAAGGTCACAAGGTGTGACCTTTCGTCTTCCAGGATGATAACTCGATTTGAACATTATTTTAGTCAGGTTACTTGAATATATAACCAATGAACAAGTAAGTTGACTAAAATATTGTTTAAATAGAGTTTTTATCCTCGAAGACGAAAGGTCACAAGGTGTGACCTTTCGTCTTCTAGGATGATAACTCGATTTGAACATTATTTTAGTCAGGTTACTTGAATATATAACCAATGAACAAGTAAGTTGACTAAAATATTGTTTAAATAGAGTTTTTATCCTAGAAGACGAAAGGTCACAAGGTGTGACCTTTCGTCTTCCAGGGTGATAACTCGATTTTAACATTAGTTCAGTCAGGTTACTTGAATATATAACCAATGAACAAGTAACATGACTAAAATATAGTTTAAATAGAGTTTTTTTATCTTAGAAGACGAAAGGTCACAAGGTGTAACCTTTCGTCTTCAAGGATGATAACTCAATATGAACATTATTTTAATCAGGTTACTTGAATATATAACCAATGAACAAGTAACTTGATTAGAATAATGTTTAAATAGAGTTTTGATCCTGGAAGACGAAAGGTCACAAGGTGTGACCTTTCGTCTTCCAGGATGATAATTCGATTTGAACATTATTTTAGTCAGGTTACTTGAATATATAACCAATGAACAAGTAACGTGACTAAAATATTGTTTAAATAGAGTTTTTTATCCTGGAAGACGAAAGGTCACAAGGTGTGACCTTTCGTCTTCCAGGATGATAACTCGATTTGAACACTATTTTAGTCTGGTTACTTGAATATGTAACCAATGAACAAGTAACGTGACTAAAATATTGTTTAAATAGAGTTTTTTATCCTGGAAGACGAAAGGTCACAAGGTGTGACCTTTCGTCTTCTAGGATGATAACTCGATTTGAACATTATTTTAGTCAGGTTACTTGAATATATAACCAATGAACAAGTAACGTGACTAAAATATGGTTTAAATAGAGTTTTTATCCTGGAAGACGAAAGGTCACAAGGTGTGACCTTTCGTCTTCCAGGATGATAACTCGATTTGAACATTATTTTAGTCAGGTTACTTGAATATATAACCAATGAACAAGTAACGTGACTAAAATATGGTTTAAATAGAGTTTTTATCCTGGAAGACGAAAGGTCACAAGGTGTGACCTTTCGTCTTCCAGGATGATAACTCAATTTAAACATTATTTTAGTTAGGTTACTTGAATATATAACCAATGAACAAGTAACGTGACTAAAATATAGTTTAAATAGAGTTTTTTTATCTTAGAAGACGAAAGGTCACAAGGTGTGACCTTTCGTCTTCCAGGATGATAACTCAATATGAACATTATTTTAATCAGGTTACTTGAATATATAACCAATGAACAAGTAACTTGATTAGAATAATGTTTAAATAGAGTTTTGATCCGGGAAGACGAAAGGTCACAAGGTGTGACCTTTCGTCTTCCAGGATGATAATTCGATTTGAACATTATTTTAGTCAGGTTACTTGAATATATAACCAATGAACAAGTAACTTGACTAAAATATTGTTTAAATAGAGTTTTGATCCTGGAAGACGAAAGGTCACAAGGTGTGACCTTTCGTCTTCCAGGATGATAACTCGATTTGAACATTATTTTAGTCTGGTTACTTGAATATATAACCAATGAACAAGTAACGTGACTAAAATATTGTTTAAATAGAGTTTTTTATCCTGGAAGACGAAAGGTCACAAGGTGTGACCTTTCGTCTTCCAGGATGATAACTCGATTTGAACATTATTTTAGTCAGGTTACTTGAATATATAACCAATGAACAAGTAACGTGACTAAAATATGGTTTAAATAGAGTTTTTATCCTGGAAGACGAAAGGTCACAAGGTGTGACCTTTCGTCATCCAGGATGATAACTCGATTTGAACAATATTTTAGTCAGGTTAGTTGAATATATAACCAATGAACAAGTAACTTGACTAAAATATTGTTTAAATAGAGTTTTTATCCTGGAAGACGAAAGTTCACAAGGTGTGACCTTTCGTCTTCCAGGATGATAACTCAATTTAAACATTATTTTAGTCAGGTTACTTGAATATATAACCAATGAACAAGTAACTTGACTAAAATGTTGTTTAAATAGAGTTTTGATCCTGGAAGACGAAAGGTCACAAGGTGTGACATTTCGTCTTCCAGGATGATAACTCGATTTGAACATTATTTTAGTCAGGTTACTTGAATATATAACCAATGAACAAGTAAGTTGACTAAAATATTGTTTAAATAGAGTTTTTATCCTAGAAGACGAAAGGTCACAAGGTGTGACCTTTCGTCTTCCAGGGTGATAACTCGATTTGAACATTAGTTCAGTCAGGTTACTTGAATATATAACCAATGAACAAGTAACGTGACTAAAATATAGTTTAAATAGAGTTTTTTATCCTAGAAGACGAAAGGTCACAAGGTGTGACCTTTCGTCTTCCAGGATGATAACTCAATATGAACATTATTTTAATCAGGTTACTTGAATATATAACCAATGAACAAGTAACTTGATTAGAATAATGTTTAAATAGAGTTTTGATCCTGGAAGACGAAAGGTCACAAGGTGTGACCTTTCGTCTTCCAGGATGATAATCCGATTTGAACATTATTTTAGTCAGGTTACTTGAATATATAACCAATGAACAAGTAACTTGACTAAAATATTGTTTAAATAGAGTTTTGATCCTGGAAGACGAAAGGTCACAAGGTGTGACCTTTCGTCTTCCAGGATGATAACTCGATTTGAACATTATTTTAGTCTGGTTACTTGGATATATAACCAATAAACAAGTAACGTGACTAAAATATTGTTTAAATAGAGTTTTTTATCCTGGAAGACGAAAGGTCACAAGGTGTGACCTTTCGTCTTCCAGGATGATAACTCGATTTGAACATTATTTTAGTCAGGTTACTTAAATATATAACCAATGAACAAGTAACGTGACTAAAATATGGTTTAAATAGAGTTTTTATCCTGGAAGACGAAAGGTCACAAGGTGTGACCTTTCGTCTTCCAGGATGATAACTCGATTTGAACAATATTTTAGTCAGGTTACTTGAATATATAACCAATGAACAAGTAACTTGACTAAATTATTGTTTAAATAGAGTTTTTATCCTGGAAGACGAAAGGTCACAAGGTGTGACCTTTCGTCTTCCAGGATGATAACTCAATTTAAACATTATTTTAGTCAGGTTACTTGAATATATAACCAATGAACAAGTAACTTGACTAAAATGTTGTTTAAATAGAGTTTTGATCCTGGAAGACGAAAGGTCACAAGGTGTGACCTTTCGTCTTCCAGGATGATAACTCGATTTGAACATTATTTTAGTCAGGTTACTTGAATATATAACCAATGAACAAGTAAGTTGACTAAAATATTGTTTAAATAGAGTTTTTATCCTCGAAGACGAAAGGTCACAAGGTGTGACCTTTCGTCTTCTAGGATGATAACTCGATTTGAACATTATTTTAGTCAGGTTACTTGAATATATAACCAATGAACAAGTAAGTTGACTAAAATATTGTTTAAATAGAGTTTTTATCCTAGAAGACGAAAGGTCACAAGGTGTGACCTTTCGTCTTCCAGGGTGATAACTCGATTTGAACATTAGTTCAGTCAGGTTACTTGAATATATAACCAATGAACAAGTAACATGACTAAAATATAGTTTAAATAGAGTTTTTTTATCTTAGAAGACGAAAGGTCACAAGGTGTAACGTTTCGTCTTCCAGGGTGATAACTCGATTTGAACATTATTTTAGTCAGGTTACTTGAATATATAACCAATGAACAAGTAAGTTGACTAAAATATTGTTTAAATAGAGTTTTTATCCTCGAAGACGAAAGGTCACAAGGTGTGACCTTTCGTCTTCTAGGATGATAACTCGATTTGAACATTATTTTAGTCAGGTTACTTGAATATATAACCAATGAACAAGTAAGTTGACTAAAATATTGTTTAAATAGAGTTTTTATCCTAGAAGACGAAAGGTCACAAGGTGTGACCTTTCGTCTTCCAGGGTGATAACTCGATTTGAACATTAGTTCAGTCAGGTTACTTGAATATATAACCAATGAACAAGTAACGTGACTAAAATATAGTTTAAATAGAGTTTTTTATCCTAGAAGACGAAAGGTCACAAGGTGTGACCTTTCGTCTTCCAGGATGATAACTCAATATGAACATTATTTTAATCAGGTTACTTGAATATATAACCAATGAACAAGTAACTTGATTAGAATAATGTTTAAATAGAGTTTTGATCCTGGAAGACGAAAGGTCACAAGGTGTGACCTTTCGTCTTCCAGGATGATAATCCGATTTGAACATTATTTTAGTCAGGTTACTTGAATATATAACCAATGAACAAGTAACTTGACTAAAATATTGTTTAAATAGAGTTTTGATCCTGGAAGACGAAAGGTCACAAGGTGTGACCTTTCGTCTTCCAGGATGATAACTCGATTTGAACATTATTTTAGTCTGGTTACTTGGATATATAACCAATAAACAAGTAACGTGACTAAAATATTGTTTAAATAGAGTTTTTTATCCTGGAAGACGAAAGGTCACAAGGTGTGACCTTTCGTCTTCCAGGATGATAACTCGATTTGAACATTATTTTAGTCAGGTTACTTAAATATATAACCAATGAACAAGTAACGTGACTAAAATATGGTTTAAATAGAGTTTTTATCCTGGAAGACGAAAGGTCACAAGGTGTGACCTTTCGTCTTCCAGGATGATAACTCGATTTGAACAATATTTTAGTCAGGTTACTTGAATATATAACCAATGAACAAGTAACTTGACTAAATTATTGTTTAAATAGAGTTTTTATCCTGGAAGACGAAAGGTCACAAGGTGTGACCTTTCGTCTTCCAGGATGATAACTCAATTTAAACATTATTTTAGTCAGGTTACTTGAATATATAACCAATGAACAAGTAACTTGACTAAAATGTTGTTTAAATAGAGTTTTGATCCTGGAAGACGAAAGGTCACAAGGTGTGACCTTTCGTCTTCCAGGATGATAACTCGATTTGAACATTATTTTAGTCAGGTTACTTGAATATATAACCAATGAACAAGTAAGTTGACTAAAATATTGTTTAAATAGAGTTTTTATCCTCGAAGACGAAAGGTCACAAGGTGTGACCTTTCGTCTTCTAGGATGATAACTCGATTTGAACATTATTTTAGTCAGGTTACTTGAATATATAACCAATGAACAAGTAAGTTGACTAAAATATTGTTTAAATAGAGTTTTTATCCTAGAAGACGAAAGGTCACAAGGTGTGACCTTTCGTCTTCCAGGGTGATAACTCGATTTGAACATTAGTTCAGTCAGGTTACTTGAATATATAACCAATGAACAAGTAACATGACTAAAATATAGTTTAAATAGAGTTTTTTTATCTTAGAAGACGAAAGGTCACAAGGTGTAACCTTTCGTCTTCCAGGATGATAACTCAATATGAACATTATTTTAATCAGGTTACTTGAATATGTAACCAATGAACAAGTAACGTGACTAAAATATTGTTTAAATAGAGTTTTTTATCCTGGAAGACGAAAGGTCACAAGGTGTGACCTTTCGTCTTCTAGGATGATAACTCGATTTGAACATTATTTTAGTCAGGTTACTTGAATATATAACCAATGAACAAGTAACGTGACTAAAATATGGTTTAAATAGAGTTTTTATCCTGGAAGACGAAAGGTCACAAGGTGTGACCTTTCGTCTTCCAGGATGATAACTCGATTTGAACACTATTTTAGTCTGGTTACTTGAATATGTAACCAATGAACAAGTAACGTGACTAAAATATTGTTTAAATAGAGTTTTTTATCCTGGAAGACGAAAGGTCACAAGGTGTGACCTTTCGTCTTCCAGGATGATAACTCGATTTGAACACTATTTTAGTCTGGTTACTTGAATATGTAACCAATGAACAAGTAACTTGACTAAAATATTGTTTAAATAGAGTTTTTTATCCTGGAAGACGAAAGGTCACAAGGTGTGACCTTTCGTCTTCTAGGATGATAACTCGATTTGAACATTATTTTAGTCAGGTTACTTGAATATATAACCAATGAACAAGTAACGTGACTAAAATATGGTTTAAATAGAGTTTTTATCCTGGAAGACGAAAGGTCACAAGGTGTGACCTTTCGTCTTCCAGGATGATAACTCGATTTGAACATTATTTTAGTCAGGTTACTTGAATATATAACCAATGAACAAGTAACGTGACTAAAATATGGTTTAAATAGAGTTTTTATCCTGGAAGACGAAAGGTCACAAGGTGTGACCTTTCGTCTTCCAGGATGATAACTCAATTTAAACATTATTTTAGTTAGGTTACTTGAATATATAACCAATGAACAAGTAACTTGACTAAAATGTTGTTTAAATAGAGTTTTGATCCTGGAAGACGAAAGGTCACAAGGTGTGACATTTCGTCTTCCAGGATGATAACTCGATTTGAACATTATTTTAGTCAGGTTACTTGAATATATAACCAATGAACAAGTAAGTTGACTAAAATATTGTTTAAATAGAGTTTTTATCCTAGAAGACGAAAGGTCACAAGGTGTGACCTTTCGTCTTCCAGGGTGATAACTCTATTTGAACATTAGTTCAGTCAGGTTACTTGAATATATAACCAATGAACAAGTCACGTGACTAAAATATAGTTTAAATAGAGTTTTTTATCCTAGAAGACGAAAGGTCACAAGGTGTGACCTTTCGTCTTCCAGGATGATAACTCAATATGAACATTATTTTAATCAGGTTACTTGAATATATAACCAATGAACAAGTAACTTGATTAGAATAATGTTTAAATAGAGTTTTGATCCTGGAAGACGAAAGGTCACAAGGTGTGACCTTTCGTCTTCCAGGATGATAATTCGATTTAAACATTATTTTAGTCAGGTTACTTGAATATATAACCAATGAACAAGTAACTTGACTAAAATATTGTTTAAATAGAGTTTTGATCCTGGAAGACGAAAGGTCACAAGGTGTGACCTTTCGTCTTCCAGGATGATAACTCGATTTGAACATTATTTTAGTCTGGTTACTTGAATATATAACCAATGAACAAGTAACGTGACTAAAATATTGTTTAAATAGAGTTTTTTATCCTGGAAGACGAAAGGTCACAAGGTGTGACCTTTCGTCTTCCAGGATGATAACTCGATTTGAACATTATTTTAGTCAGGTTACTTGAATATATAACCAATGAACAAGTAACGTGACTAAAATATGGTTTAAATAGAGTTTTTATCCTGGAAGACGAAAGGTCACAAGGTGTGACCTTTCGTCTTCCAGGATGATAACTCGATTTGAACAATATTTTAGTCAGGTTACTTGAATATATAACCAATGAACAAGTAACTTGACTAAAATATTGTTTAAATAGAGTTTTTATCCTGGAAGACGAAAGGTCACAAGGTGTGACCTTTCGTCTTCCAGGATGATAACTCAATTTAAACATTATTTTAGTCAGGTTACTTGAATATATAACCAATGAACAAGTAATTTGACTAAAATGTTGTTTAAATAGAGTTTTGATCCTGGAAGACGAAAGGTCACAAGGTGTGACCTTTCGTCTTCCAGGATGATAACTCGATTTGAACATTATTTTAGTCAGGTTACTTGAATATATAACCAATGAACAAGTAATTTGACTAAAATATTGTTTAAATAGTTTTTATCCTAGAAGACGAAAGGTCACAAGGTGTGACCTTTCGTCTTCCAGGATGATAACTCGATTTGAATATTATTATAGTCAGGTTACTTGAATATATAACCAATGAACAAGTAACTTGACTAAAATGTTGTTTAAATAGAGTTTTGATCCTGGAAGACGAAAGGTCACAAGGTGTGACATTTCGTCTTCCAGGATGATAACTCGATTTGAACATTATTTTAGTCAGGTTACTTGAATATATAACCAATGAACAAGTAAGTTGACTAAAATATTGTTTAAATAGAGGTTTTATCCTAGAAGACGAAAGGTCACAAGGTGTGACCTTTCGTCTTCCAGGGTGATAACTCGATTTGAACATTAGTTCAGTCAGGTTACTTGAATATATAACCAATGAACAAGTAACGTGACTAAAATATAGTTTAAATAGAGTTTTTTATCCTAGAAGACGAAAGGTCACAAGGTGTGACCTTTCGTCTTCCAGGATGATAACTCAATATGAACATTATTTTAATCAGGTTACTTGAATATATAACCAATGAACAAGTAACTTGATTAGAATAATGTTTAAATAGAGTTTTGATCCTGGAAGACGAAAGGTCACAAGGTGTGACCTTTCGTCTTCCAGGATGATAATTCGATTTGAACATTATTTTAGTCAGGTTACTTGAATATATAACCAATGAACAAGTAACTTGACTAAAATATTGTTTAAATAGAGTTTTGATCCTGGAAGACGAAAGGTCACAAGGTGTGACCTTTCGTCTTCCAGGATGATAACTCGATTTGAACATTATTTTAGTCTGGTTACTTGGATATATAACCAATAAACAAGTAACGTGACTAAAATATTGTTTAAATAGAGTTTTTTATCCTGGAAGACGAAAGGTCACAAGGTGTGACCTTTCGTCTTCCAGGATGATAACTCGATTTGAACATTATTTTAGTCAGGTTACTTGAATATATAACCAATGAACAAGTAACGTGACTAAAATATGGTTTAAATAGAGTTTTTATCCTGGAAGACGAAAGGTCACAAGGTGTGACCTTTCGTCTTCCAGGATGATAACTCGATTTGAACAATATTTTAGTCAGGTTACTTGAATATATAACCAATGAACAAGTAACTTGACTAAAATATTGTTTAAATAGAGTTTTTATCCTGGAAGACGAAAGGTCACAAGGTGTGACCTTTCGTCTTCCAGGATGATAACTCAATTTAAACATTATTTTAGTCAGGTTACTTGAATATATAACCAATGAACAAGTAACTTGACTAAAATGTTGATTAAATAGAGTTTTGATCCTGGAAGACGAAAGGTCACAAGGTGTGACCTTTCGTCTTCCAGGATGATAACTCGATTTGAACATTATTTTAGTCAGGTTACTTGAATATATAACCAATGAACAAGTAAGTTGACTAAAATATTGTTTAAATAGAGTTTTTATCCTCGAAGACGAAAGGTCACAAGGTGTGACCTTTCGTCTTCTAGGATGATAACTCGATTTGAACATTATTTTAGTCAGGTTACTTGAATATATAACCAATGAACAAGTAAGTTGACTAAAATATTGTTTAAATAGAGTTTTTATCCTAGAAGACGAAAGGTCACAAGGTGTGACCTTTCGTCTTCCAGGGTGATAACTCGATTTGAACATTAGTTCAGTCAGGTTACTTGAATATATAACCAATGAACAAGTAACATGACTAAAATATAGTTTAAATAGAGTTTTTTTATCTTAGAAGACGAAAGGTCACAAGGTGTAACCTTTCGTCTTCCAGGATGATAACTCAATATGAACATTATTTTAATCAGGTTACTTGAATATATAACCAATGAACAAGTAACTTGATTAGAATAATGTTTAAATAGAGTTTTGATCCTGGAAGACGAAAGGTCACAAGGTGTGACCTTTCGTCTTCCAGGATGATAATTCGATTTGAACATTATTTTAGTCAGGTTACTTGAATATATAACCAATGAACAAGTAATGTGACTAAAATATTGTTTAAATAGAGTTTTTTATCCTGGAAGACGAAAGGTCACAAGGTGTGACCTTTCGTCTTCCAGGATGATAACTCGATTTGAACACTATTTTAGTCTGGTTACTTGAATATGTAACCAATGAACAAGTAACGTGACTAAAATATTGTTTAAATAGAGTTTTTTATCCTGGAAGACGAAAGGTCACAAGGTGTGACCTTTCGTCTTCTAGGATGATAACTCGATTTGAACATTATTTTAGTCAGGTTACTTGAATATATAACCAATGAACAAGTAACGTGACTAAAATATGGTTTAAATAGAGTTTTTATCCTGGAAGACGAAAGGTCACAAGGTGTGACCTTTCGTCTTCCAGGATGATAACTCGATTTGAACATTATTTTAGTCAGGTTACTTGAATATATAACCAATGAACAAGTAACGTGACTAAAATATGGTTTAAATAGAGTTTTTATCCTGGAAGACGAAAGGTCACAAGGTGTGACCTTTCGTCTTCCAGGATGATAACTCAATTTAAACATTATTTTAGTTAGGTTACTTGAATATATAACCAATGAACAAGTAACTTGACTAAAATGTTGTTTAAATAGAGTTTTGATCCTGGAAGACGAAAGGTCACAAGGTGTGACATTTCGTCTTCCAGGATGATAACTCGATTTGAACATTATTTTAGTCAGGTTACTTGAATATATAACCAATGAACAAGTAAGTTGACTAAAATATTGTTTAAATAGAGTTTTTATCCTAGAAGACGAAAGGTCACAAGGTGTGACCTTTCGTCTTCCAGGGTGATAACTCTATTTGAACATTAGTTCAGTCAGGTTACTTGAATATATAACCAATGAACAAGTCACGTGACTAAAATATAGTTTAAATAGAGTTTTTTATCCTAGAAGACGAAAGGTCACAAGGTGTGACCTTTCGTCTTCCAGGATGATAACTCAATATGAACATTATTTTAATCAGGTTACTTGAATATATAACCAATGAACAAGTAACTTGATTAGAATAATGTTTAAATAGAGTTTTGATCCTGGAAGACGAAAGGTCACAAGGTGTGACCTTTCGTCTTCCAGGATGATAATTCGATTTAAACATTATTTTAGTCAGGTTACTTGAATATATAACCAATGAACAAGTAACTTGACTAAAATATTGTTTAAATAGAGTTTTGATCCTGGAAGACGAAAGGTCACAAGGTGTGACCTTTCGTCTTCCAGGATGATAACTCGATTTGAACATTATTTTAGTCTGGTTACTTGAATATATAACCAATGAACAAGTAACGTGACTAAAATATTGTTTAAATAGAGTTTTTTATCCTGGAAGACGAAAGGTCACAAGGTGTGACCTTTCGTCTTCCAGGATGATAACTCGATTTGAACATTATTTTAGTCAGGTTACTTGAATATATAACCAATGAACAAGTAACGTGACTAAAATATGGTTTAAATAGAGTTTTTATCCTGGAAGACGAAAGGTCACAAGGTGTGACCTTTCGTCTTCCAGGATGATAACTCGATTTGAACAATATTTTAGTCAGGTTACTTGAATATATAACCAATGAACAAGTAACTTGACTAAAATATTGTTTAAATAGAGTTTTTATCCTGGAAGACGAAAGGTCACAAGGTGTGACCTTTCGTCTTCCAGGATGATAACTCAATTTAAACATTATTTTAGTCAGGTTACTTGAATATATAACCAATGAACAAGTAAGTTGACTAAAATATTGTTTAAATAGAGTTTTTATCCTAGAAGACGAAAGGTCACAAGGTGTGACCTTTCGTCTTCCAGGGTGATAACTCGATTTGAACATTAGTTCAGTCAGGTTACTTGAATATATAACCAATGAACAAGTAACATGACTAAAATATAGTTTAAATAGAGTTTTTTTATCTTAGAAGACGAAAGGTCACAAGGTGTAACCTTTCGTCTTCCAGGATGATAACTCAATATGAACATTATTTTAATCAGGTTACTTGAATATATAACCAATGAACAAGTAACTTGATTAGAATAATGTTTAAATAGAGTTTTGATCCTGGAAGACGAAAGGTCACAAGGTGTGACCTTTCGTCTTCCAGGATGATAATTCGATTTGAACATTATTTTAGTCAGGTTACTTGAATATATAACCAATGAACAAGTAATGTGACTAAAATATTGTTTAAATAGAGTTTTTTATCCTGGAAGACGAAAGGTCACAAGGTGTGACCTTTCGTCTTCCAGGATGATAACTCGATTTGAACACTATTTTAGTCTGGTTACTTGAATATGTAACCAATGAACAAGTAACGTGACTAAAATATTGTTTAAATAGAGTTTTTTATCCTGGAAGACGAAAGGTCACAAGGTGTGACCTTTCGTCTTCTAGGATGATAACTCGATTTGAACATTATTTTAGTCAGGTTACTTGAATATATAACCAATGAACAAGTAACGTGACTAAAATATGGTTTAAATAGAGTTTTTATCCTGGAAGACGAAAGGTCACAAGGTGTGACCTTTCGTCTTCCAGGATGATAACTCGATTTGAACATTATTTTAGTCAGGTTACTTGAATATATAACCAATGAACAAGTAACGTGACTAAAATATGGTTTAAATAGAGTTTTTATCCTGGAAGACGAAAGGTCACAAGGTGTGACCTTTCGTCTTCCAGGATGATAACTCAATTTAAACATTATTTTAGTTAGGTTACTTGAATATATAACCAATGAACAAGTAACTTGACTAAAATGTTGTTTAAATAGAGTTTTGATCCTGGAAGACGAAAGGTCACAAGGTGTGACATTTCGTCTTCCAGGATGATAACTCGATTTGAACATTATTTTAGTCAGGTTACTTGAATATATAACCAATGAACAAGTAAGTTGACTAAAATATTGTTTAAATAGAGTTTTTATCCTAGAAGACGAAAGGTCACAAGGTGTGACCTTTCGTCTTCCAGGGTGATAACTCGATTTGAACATTAGTTCAGTCAGGTTACTTGAATATATAACCAATGAACAAGTAACATGACTAAAATATATTTTAAATAGAGTTTTTTTATCTTAGAAGACGAAAGGTCACAAGGTGTAACCTTTCGTCTTCCAGGATGATAACTCAATATGAACATTATTTTAATCAGGTTACTTGAATATATAACCAATGAACAAGTAACTTGATTAGAATAATGTTTAAATAGAGTTTTGATCCTGGAAGACGAAAGGTCACAAGGTGTGACCTTTCGTCTTCCAGGATGATAATTCGATTTGAACATTATTTTAGTCAGGTTACTTGAATATATAACCAATGAACAAGTAATGTGACTAAAATATTGTTTAAATAGAGTTTTTTATCCTGGAAGACGAAAGGTCACAAGGTGTGACCTTTCGTCTTCCAGGATGATAACTCGATTTGAACACTATTTTAGTCTGGTTACTTGAATATGTAACCAATGAACAAGTAACGTGACTAAAATATTGTTTAAATAGAGTTTTTTATCCTGGAAGACGAAAGGTCACAAGGTGTGACCTTTCGTCTTCTAGGATGATAACTCGATTTGAACATTATTTTAGTCAGGTTACTTGAATATATAACCAATGAACAAGTAACGTGACTAAAATATGGTTTAAATAGAGTTTTTATCCTGGAAGACGAAAGGTCACAAGGTGTGACCTTTCGTCTTCCAGGATGATAACTCGATTTGAACATTATTTTAGTCAGGTTACTTGAATATATAACCAATGAACAAGTAACGTGACTAAAATATGGTTTAAATAGAGTTTTTATCCTGGAAGACGAAAGGTCACAAGGTGTGACCTTTCGTCTTCCAGGATGATAACTCAATTTAAACATTATTTTAGTTAGGTTACTTGAATATATAACCAATGAACAAGTAACTTGACTAAAATGTTGTTTAAATAGAGTTTTGATCCTGGAAGACGAAAGGTCACAAGGTGTGACATTTCGTCTTCCAGGATGATAACTCGATTTGAACATTATTTTAGTCAGGTTACTTGAATATATAACCAATGAACAAGTAAGTTGACTAAAATATTGTTTAAATAGAGTTTTTATCCTAGAAGACGAAAGGTCACAAGGTGTGACCTTTCGTCTTCCAGGGTGATAACTCTATTTGAACATTAGTTCAGTCAGGTTACTTGAATATATAACCAATGAACAAGTCACGTGACTAAAATATAGTTTAAATAGAGTTTTTTATCCTAGAAGACGAAAGGTCACAAGGTGTGACCTTTCGTCTTCCAGGATGATAACTCAATATGAACATTATTTTAATCAGGTTACTTGAATATATAACCAATGAACAAGTAACTTGATTAGAATAATGTTTAAATAGAGTTTTGATCCTGGAAGACGAAAGGTCACAAGGTGTGACCTTTCGTCTTCCAGGATGATAATTCGATTTAAACATTATTTTAGTCAGGTTACTTGAATATATAACCAATGAACAAGTAACTTGACTAAAATATTGTTTAAATAGAGTTTTGATCCTGGAAGACGAAAGGTCACAAGGTGTGACCTTTCGTCTTCCAGGATGATAACTCGATTTGAACATTATTTTAGTCTGGTTACTTGAATATATAACCAATGAACAAGTAACGTGACTAAAATATTGTTTAAATAGAGTTTTTTATCCTGGAAGACGAAAGGTCACAAGGTGTGACCTTTCGTCTTCCAGGATGATAACTCGATTTGAACATTATTTTAGTCAGGTTACTTGAATATATAACCAATGAACAAGTAACGTGACTAAAATATGGTTTAAATAGAGTTTTTATCCTGGAAGACGAAAGGTCACAAGGTGTGACCTTTCGTCTTCCAGGATGATAACTCGATTTGAACAATATTTTAGTCAGGTTACTTGAATATATAACCAATGAACAAGTAACTTGACTAAAATATTGTTTAAATAGAGTTTTTATCCTGGAAGACGAAAGGTCACAAGGTGTGACCTTTCGTCTTCCAGGATGATAACTCAATTTAAACATTATTTTAGTCAGGTTACTTGAATATATAACCAATGAACAAGTAATTTGACTAAAATGTTGTTTAAATAGAGTTTTGATCCTGGAAGACGAAAGGTCACAAGGTGTGACCTTTCGTCTTCCAGGATGATAACTCGATTTGAACATTATTTTAGTCAGGTTACTTGAATATATAACCAATGAACAAGTAATTTGACTAAAATATTGTTTAAATAGTTTTTATCCTAGAAGACGAAAGGTCACAAGGTGTGACCTTTCGTCTTCCAGGATGATAACTCGATTTGAATATTATTATAGTCAGGTTACTTGAATATATAACCAATGAACAAGTAACTTGACTAAAATGTTGTTTAAATAGAGTTTTGATCCTGGAAGACGAAAGGTCACAAGGTGTGACATTTCGTCTTCCAGGATGATAACTCGATTTGAACATTATTTTAGTCAGGTTACTTGAATATATAACCAATGAACAAGTAAGTTGACTAAAATATTGTTTAAATAGAGTTTTTATCCTAGAAGACGAAAGGTCACAAGGTGTGACCTTTCGTCTTCCAGGGTGATAACTCGATTTGAACATTAGTTCAGTCAGGTTACTTGAATATATAACCAATGAACAAGTAACGTGACTAAAATATAGTTTAAATAGAGTTTTTTATCCTAGAAGACGAAAGGTCACAAGGTGTGACCTTTCGTCTTCCAGGATGATAACTCAATATGAACATTATTTTAATCAGGTTACTTGAATATATAACCAATGAACAAGTAACTTGATTAGAATAATGTTTAAATAGAGTTTTGATCCTGGAAGACGAAAGGTCACAAGGTGTGACCTTTCGTCTTCCAGGATGATAATTCGATTTGAACATTATTTTAGTCAGGTTACTTGAATATATAACCAATGAACAAGTAACTTGACTAAAATATTGTTTAAATAGAGTTTTGATCCTGGAAGACGAAAGGTCACAAGGTGTGACCTTTCGTCTTCCAGGATGATAACTCGATTTGAACATTATTTTAGTCTGGTTACTTGGATATATAACCAATAAACAAGTAACGTGACTAAAATATTGTTTAAATAGAGTTTTTTATCCTGGAAGACGAAAGGTCACAAGGTGTGACCTTTCGTCTTCCAGGATGATAACTCGATTTGAACATTATTTTAGTCAGGTTACTTGAATATATAACCAATGAACAAGTAACGTGACTAAAATATGGTTTAAATAGAGTTTTTATCCTGGAAGACGAAAGGTCACAAGGTGTGACCTTTCGTCTTCCAGGATGATAACTCGATTTGAACAATATTTTAGTCAGGTTACTTGAATATATAACCAATGAACAAGTAACTTGACTAAAATATTGTTTAAATAGAGTTTTTATCCTGGAAGACGAAAGGTCACAAGGTGTGACCTTTCGTCTTCCAGGATGATAACTCAATTTAAACATTATTTTAGTCAGGTTACTTGAATATATAACCAATGAACAAGTAACTTGACTAAAATGTTGATTAAATAGAGTTTTGATCCTGGAAGACGAAAGGTCACAAGGTGTGACCTTTCGTCTTCCAGGATGATAACTCGATTTGAACATTATTTTAGTCAGGTTACTTGAATATATAACCAATGAACAAGTAAGTTGACTAAAATATTGTTTAAATAGAGTTTTTATCCTCGAAGACGAAAGGTCACAAGGTGTGACCTTTCGTCTTCTAGGATGATAACTCGATTTGAACATTATTTTAGTCAGGTTACTTGAATATATAACCAATGAACAAGTAAGTTGACTAAAATATTGTTTAAATAGAGTTTTTATCCTAGAAGACGAAAGGTCACAAGGTGTGACCTTTCGTCTTCCAGGGTGATAACTCGATTTGAACATTAGTTCAGTCAGGTTACTTGAATATATAACCAATGAACAAGTAACATGACTAAAATATAGTTTAAATAGAGTTTTTTTATCTTAGAAGACGAAAGGTCACAAGGTGTAACCTTTCGTCTTCCAGGATGATAACTCAATATGAACATTATTTTAATCAGGTTACTTGAATATATAACCAATGAACAAGTAACTTGATTAGAATAATGTTTAAATAGAGTTTTGATCCTGGAAGACGAAAGGTCACAAGGTGTGACCTTTCGTCTTCCAGGATGATAATTCGATTTGAACATTATTTTAGTCAGGTTACTTGAATATATAACCAATGAACAAGTAATGTGACTAAAATATTGTTTAAATAGAGTTTTTTATCCTGGAAGACGAAAGGTCACAAGGTGTGACCTTTCGTCTTCCAGGATGATAACTCGATTTGAACACTATTTTAGTCTGGTTACTTGAATATGTAACCAATGAACAAGTAACGTGACTAAAATATTGTTTAAATAGAGTTTTTTATCCTGGAAGACGAAAGGTCACAAGGTGTGACCTTTCGTCTTCTAGGATGATAACTCGATTTGAACATTATTTTAGTCAGGTTACTTGAATATATAACCAATGAACAAGTAACGTGACTAAAATATGGTTTAAATAGAGTTTTTATCCTGGAAGACGAAAGGTCACAAGGTGTGACCTTTCGTCTTCCAGGATGATAACTCGATTTGAACATTATTTTAGTCAGGTTACTTGAATATATAACCAATGAACAAGTAACGTGACTAAAATATGGTTTAAATAGAGTTTTTATCCTGGAAGACGAAAGGTCACAAGGTGTGACCTTTCGTCTTCCAGGATGATAACTCAATTTAAACATTATTTTAGTTAGGTTACTTGAATATATAACCAATGAACAAGTAACTTGACTAAAATGTTGTTTAAATAGAGTTTTGATCCTGGAAGACGAAAGGTCACAAGGTGTGACATTTCGTCTTCCAGGATGATAACTCGATTTGAACATTATTTTAGTCAGGTTACTTGAATATATAACCAATGAACAAGTAAGTTGACTAAAATATTGTTTAAATAGAGTTTTTATCCTAGAAGACGAAAGGTCACAAGGTGTGACCTTTCGTCTTCCAGGGTGATAACTCGATTTGAACATTAGTTCAGTCAGGTTACTTGAATATATAACCAATGAACAAGTCACGTGACTAAAATATAGTTTAAATAGAGTTTTTTATCCTAGAAGACGAAAGGTCACAAGGTGTGACCTTTCGTCTTCCAGGATGATAACTCAATATGAACATTATTTTAATCAGGTTACTTGAATATATAACCAATGAACAAGTAACTTGATTAGAATAATGTTTAAATAGAGTTTTGATCCTGGAAGACGAAAGGTCACAAGGTGTGACCTTTCGTCTTCCAGGATGATAATTCGATTTAAACATTATTTTAGTCAGGTTACTTGAATATATAACCAATGAACAAGTAACTTGACTAAAATATTGTTTAAATAGAGTTTTGATCCTGGAAGACGAAAGGTCACAAGGTGTGACCTTTCGTCTTCCAGGATGATAACTCGATTTGAACATTATTTTAGTCTGGTTACTTGAATATATAACCAATGAACAAGTAACGTGACTAAAATATTGTTTAAATAGAGTTTTTTATCCTGGAAGACGAAAGGTCACAAGGTGTGACCTTTCGTCTTCCAGGATGATAACTCGATTTGAACATTATTTTAGTCAGGTTACTTGAATATATAACCAATGAACAAGTAACGTGACTAAAATATGGTTTAAATAGAGTTTTTATCCTGGAAGACGAAAGGTCACAAGGTGTGACCTTTCGTCTTCCAGGATGATAACTCGATTTGAACAATATTTTAGTCAGGTTACTTGAATATATAACCAATGAACAAGTAACTTGACTAAAATATTGTTTAAATAGAGTTTTTATCCTGGAAGACGAAAGGTCACAAGGTGTGACCTTTCGTCTTCCAGGATGATAACTCAATTTAAACATTATTTTAGTCAGGTTACTTGAATATATAACCAATGAACAAGTAACTTGACTAAAATGTTGTTTAAATAGAGTTTTGATCCTGGAAGACGAAAGGTCACAAGGTGTGACCTTTCGTCTTCCAGGATGATAACTCGATTTGAACATTATTTTAGTCAGGTTACTTGAATATATAACCAATGAACAAGTAATTTGACTAAAATATTGTTTAAATAGTTTTTATCCTAGAAGACGAAAGGTCACAAGGTGTGACCTTTCGTCTTCCAGGATGATAACTCGATTTGAACATTATTATAGTCAGGTTACTTGAATATATAACCAATGAACAAGTAACTTGACTAAAATGTTGTTTAAATAGAGTTTTGATCCTGGAAGACGAAAGGTCACAAGGTGTGACCTTTCGTCTTCCAGGATGATAACTCGATTTGAACATTATTTTAGTCAGGTTACTTGAATATATAACCAATGAACAAGTAAGTTGACTAAAATATTGTTTAAATAGAGTTTTTATCCTAGAAGACGAAAGGTCACAAGGTGTGACCTTTCGTCTTCCAGGGTGATAACTCGATTTGAACATTAGTTCAGTCAGGTTACTTGAATATATAACCAATGAACAAGTAACGTGACTAAAATATAGTTTAAATAGAGTTTTTTATCCTTGAAGACAAAAGGTCACAAGGTGTGACCTTTCGTCTTCCAGGATGATAACTCAATATGAACATTATTTTAATCAGGTTACTTAAATATATAACCAATGAACAAGTAACTTGATTAGAATAATGTTTAAATAGAGTTTTGATCCTGGAAGACGAAAGGTCACAAGGTGTGACCTTTCGTCTTCCAGGATGATAACTCGATTTGAACATTATTATAGTCAGGTTACTTGAATATATAACCAATGAACAAGTAACTTGACTAAAATATTGTTTAAATAGAGTTTTTTATCCTGGAAGACGAAAGGTCACAAGGTGTGACCTTTCGTCTTCCAGGATGATAACTCGATTTGAACATTATTTTAGTCAGGTTACTTGAATATATAACCAATGAACAAGTAACGTGACTAAAATATGGTTTAAATAGAGTTTTTATCCTGGAAGACGAAAGGTCACAAGGTGTGACCTTTCGTCTTCCAGGATGATAACTCGATTTGAACAATATTTTAGTCAGGTTACTTGAATATATAACCAATGAACAAGTAACTTGACTAAAATGTTGTTGAAATAGAGTTTTGATCCTGGAAGACGAAAGGTCACAAGGTGTGACCTTTCGTCTTCCAGGATGATAACTCGATTTGAACAATATTTTAGTCAGGTTACTTGAATATATAACCAATGA
Source organism: Medicago sativa (assembly GCF_051527215.1). NCBI lineage: Eukaryota > Viridiplantae > Streptophyta > Magnoliopsida > Fabales > Fabaceae > Medicago > Medicago sativa. Next base: position 40,391,331 of record NC_140751.1, read on the forward strand.
ACAAGTAACTTGACTAAAATATTGTTTAAATAGAGTTTTTATCCTGGAAGACTAAAGGTCACAAGGTGTGACCTTTCGTCTTCCAGGATGATAACTCAATTTAAACATTATTTTAGTTAGGTTACTTGAATATATAACGAATGAACAAGTAACTTGACTAAAATGTTGTTTAAATAGAGTTTTGATCCTGGAAGACGAAAGGTCACAAGGTGTGACATTTCGTCTTCCAGGATGATAACTCGATTTGAACATTATTTTAGTCAGGTTACTTGAATATATAACCAATGAACAAGTAAGTTGACTAAAATATTGTTTAAATAGAGTTTTTATCCTAGAAGACGAAAGGTCACAAGGTGTGACCTTTCGTCTTCCAGGGTGATAACTCGATTTGAACATTAGTTCAGTCAGGTTACTTGAATATATAACCAATGAACAAGTAACGTGACTAAAATATAGTTTAAATAGAGTTTTTTATCCTAGAAGACGAAAGGTCACAAGGTGTGACCTTTCGTCTTCCAGGATGATAACTCAATATGAACATTATTTTAATCAGGTTACTTAAATATATAACCAATGAACAAGTAACTTGATTAGAATAATGTTTAAATAGAGTTTTGATCCTGGAAGACGAAAGGTCACAAGGTGTGACCTTTCGTCTTCCAGGATGATAACTCGATTTGAACATTATTATAGTCAGGTTACTTGAATATATAACCAATGAACAAGTAACTTGACTAAAATATTGTTTAAATAGAGTTTTGATCCTGGAAGACGAAAGGTCACAAGGTGTGACCTTTCGTCTTCCAGGATGATAACTCGATTTGAACATTATTTTAGTCTGGTTACTTGAATATATAACCAATGAACAAGTAACGTGACTAAAATATTGTTTAAATAGAGTTTTTTATCCTGGAAGACGAAAGGTCAGAAGGTGTGACCTTTCGTCTTCCAGGATGATAACTCGATTTGAACATTATTTTAGTCAGGTTACTTGAATATATAACCAATGAACAAGTAACGTGACTAAAATATGGTTTAAATAGAGTTTTTATCCTGGAAGACGAAAGGTCACAAGGTGTGACCTTTCGTCTTCCAGGATGATAACTCGATTTGAACAATATTTTAGTCAGGTTACTTGAATATATAACCAATGAACAAGTAACTTGACTAAAATATTGTTTAAATAGAGTTTTTATCCTGGAAGACGAAAGGTCACAAGGTGTGACGTTTCGTCTTCCAGGATGATAACTCAATTTAAACATTATTTTAGTCAGGTTACTTGAATATATAACCAATGAACAAGTAACTTGACTAAAATGTTGTTTAAATAGAGTTTTGATCCTGGAAGACGAAAGGTCACAAGGTGTGACATTTCGTCTTCCAGGATGATAACTCGATTTGAACATTATTTTAGTCAGGTTACTTGAATATATAACCAATGAACAAGTAAGTTGACTAAAATATTGTTTAAATAGAGTTTTTATCCTAGAAGACGAAAGGTCACAAGGTGTGACCTTTCGTCTTCCAGAATGATAACTCAATATGAACATTATTTTAATCAGGTTACTTGAATATATAACCAATGAACAAGTAACTTGATTAGAATAATGTTTAAATAGAGTTTTGATCCTGGAAGACGAAAGGTCACAAGGTGTGACCTTTCGTCTTCCAGGATGATAATTCGATTTGAACATTATTTTAGTCAGGTTACTTGAATATATAACCAATGAACAAGTAACTTGACTAAAATATTGTTTAAATAGAGTTTTGATCCTGGAAGACGAAAGGTCACAAGGTGTTACCTTTCGTCTTCCAGGATGATAACTCGATTTGAACATTATTTTAGTCTGGTTACTTGAATATATAACCAATGAACAAGTAACGTGACTAAAATATTGTTTAAATAGAGTTTTTTATCCTGGAAGACGAAAGGTCACAAGGTGTGACCTTTCGTCTTCCAGGATGATAACTCGATTTGAACATTATTTTAGTCAGGTTACTTGAATATATAACCAATGAACAAGTAACGTGACTAAAATATTGTTTAAATAGAGTTTTTATCCTAGAAGACGAAAGGTCACAAGGTGTGACCTTTCGTCTTCCAGGGTGATAACTCGATTTGAACATTAGTTCAGTCAGGTTACTTGAATATATAACCAATGAACAAGTAACGTGACTAAAATATAGTTTAAATAGAGTTTTTTATCCTTGAAGACAAAAGGTCACAAGGTGTGACCTTTCGTCTTCCAGGATGATAACTCAATATGAACATTATTTTAATCAGGTTACTTAAATATATAACCAATGAACAAGTAACTTGATTAGAATAATGTTTAAATAGAGTTTTGATCCTGGAAGACGAAAGGTCACAAGGTGTGACCTTTCGTCTTCCAGGATGATAACTCGATTTGAACATTATTATAGTCAGGTTACTTGAATATATAACCAATGAACAAGTAACTTGACTAAAATATTGTTTAAATAGAGTTTTTTATCCTGGAAGACGAAAGGTCACAAGGTGTGACCTTTCGTCTTCCAGGATGATAACTCGATTTGAACATTATTTTAGTCAGGTTACTTGAATATATAACCAATGAACAAGTAACGTGACTAAAATATGGTTTAAATAGAGTTTTTATCCTGGAAGACGAAAGGTCACAAGGTGTGACCTTTCGTCTTCCAGGATGATAACTCGATTTGAACAATATTTTAGTCAGGTTACTTGAATATATAACCAATGAACAAGTAACTTGACTAAAATGTTGTTGAAATAGAGTTTTGATCCTGGAAGACGAAAGGTCACAAGGTGTGACCTTTCGTCTTCCAGGATGATAACTCGATTTGAACAATATTTTAGTCAGGTTACTTGAATATATAACCAATGAACAAGTAACTTGACTAAAATATTGTTTAAATAGAGTTTTTATCCTGGAAGACTAAAGGTCACAAGGTGTGACCTTTCGTCTTCCAGGATGATAACTCAATTTAAACATTATTTTAGTTAGGTTACTTGAATATATAACGAATGAACAAGTAACTTGACTAAAATGTTGTTTAAATAGAGTTTTGATCCTGGAAGACGAAAGGTCACAAGGTGTGACATTTCGTCTTCCAGGATGATAACTCGATTTGAACATTATTTTAGTCAGGTTACTTGAATATATAACCAATGAACAAGTAAGTTGACTAAAATATTGTTTAAATAGAGTTTTTATCCTAGAAGACGAAAGGTCACAAGGTGTGACCTTTCGTCTTCCAGGGTGATAACTCGATTTGAACATTAGTTCAGTCAGGTTACTTGAATATATAACCAATGAACAAGTAACGTGACTAAAATATAGTTTAAATAGAGTTTTTTATCCTAGAAGACGAAAGGTCACAAGGTGTGACCTTTCGTCTTCCAGGATGATAACTCAATATGAACATTATTTTAATCAGGTTACTTAAATATATAACCAATGAACAAGTAACTTGATTAGAATAATGTTTAAATAGAGTTTTGATCCTGGAAGACGAAAGGTCACAAGGTGTGACCTTTCGTCTTCCAGGATGATAACTCGATTTGAACATTATTATAGTCAGGTTACTTGAATATATAACCAATGAACAAGTAACTTGACTAAAATATTGTTTAAATAGAGTTTTGATCCTGGAAGACGAAAGGTCACAAGGTGTGACCTTTCGTCTTCCAGGATGATAACTCGATTTGAACATTATTTTAGTCTGGTTACTTGAATATATAACCAATGAACAAGTAACGTGACTAAAATATTGTTTAAATAGAGTTTTTTATCCTGGAAGACGAAAGGTCAGAAGGTGTGACCTTTCGTCTTCCAGGATGATAACTCGATTTGAACATTATTTTAGTCAGGTTACTTGAATATATAACCAATGAACAAGTAACGTGACTAAAATATGGTTTAAATAGAGTTTTTATCCTGGAAGACGAAAGGTCACAAGGTGTGACCTTTCGTCTTCCAGGATGATAACTCGATTTGAACAATATTTTAGTCAGGTTACTTGAATATATAACCAATGAACAAGTAACTTGACTAAAATATTGTTTAAATAGAGTTTTTATCCTGGAAGACGAAAGGTCACAAGGTGTGACGTTTCGTCTTCCAGGATGATAACTCAATTTAAACATTATTTTAGTCAGGTTACTTGAATATATAACCAATGAACAAGTAACTTGACTAAAATGTTGTTTAAATAGAGTTTTGATCCTGGAAGACGAAAGGTCACAAGGTGTGACATTTCGTCTTCCAGGATGATAACTCGATTTGAACATTATTTTAGTCAGGTTACTTGAATATATAACCAATGAACAAGTAAGTTGACTAAAATATTGTTTAAATAGAGTTTTTATCCTAGAAGACGAAAGGTCACAAGGTGTGACCTTTCGTCTTCCAGAATGATAACTCAATATGAACATTATTTTAATCAGGTTACTTGAATATATAACCAATGAACAAGTAACTTGATTAGAATAATGTTTAAATAGAGTTTTGATCCTGGAAGACGAAAGGTCACAAGGTGTGACCTTTCGTCTTCCAGGATGATAATTCGATTTGAACATTATTTTAGTCAGGTTACTTGAATATATAACCAATGAACAAGTAACTTGACTAAAATATTGTTTAAATAGAGTTTTGATCCTGGAAGACGAAAGGTCACAAGGTGTTACCTTTCGTCTTCCAGGATGATAACTCGATTTGAACATTATTTTAGTCTGGTTACTTGAATATATAACCAATGAACAAGTAACGTGACTAAAATATTGTTTAAATAGAGTTTTTTATCCTGGAAGACGAAAGGTCACAAGGTGTGACCTTTCGTCTTCCAGGATGATAACTCGATTTGAACATTATTTTAGTCAGGTTACTTGAATATATAACCAATGAACAAGTAACGTGACTAAAATATGGTTTAAATAGAGTTTTTATCCTGGAAGACGAAAGGTCACAAGGTGTGACCTTTCGTCTTCCAGGATGATAACTCGATTTGAACAATATTTTAGTCAGGTTACTTGAATATATAACCAATGAACAAGTAACTTGACTAAAATATTGTTTAAATAGAGTTTTTATCCTGGAAGACGAAAGGTCACAAGGTGTGACGTTTCGTCTTCCAGGATGATAACTCAATTTAAACATTATTTTAGTCAGGTTACTTGAATATGTAACCAATGAACAAGTAACTTGACTAAAATGTTGTTTAAATAGAGTTTTGATCCTGGAAGACGAAAGGTCACAAGGTGTGACATTTCGTCTTCCAGGATGATAACTCGATTTGAACATTATTTTAGTCAGGTTACTTGAATATATAACCAATGAACAAGTAAGTTGACTAAAATATTGTTTAAATAGAGTTTTTATCCTAGAAGACGAAAGGTCACAAGGTGTGACCTTTCGTCTTCCAGAATGATAACTCAATATGAACATTATTTTAATCAGGTTACTTGAATATATAACCAATGAACAAGTAACTTGATTAGAATAATGTTTAAATAGAGTTTTGATCCTGGAAGACGAAAGGTCACAAGGTGTGACCTTTCGTCTTCCAGGATGATAATTCGATTTGAACATTATTTTAGTCAGGTTACTTGAATATATAACCAATGAACAAGTAACTTGACTAAAATATTGTTTAAATAGAGTTTTGATCCTGGAAGACGAAAGGTCACAAGGTGTTACCTTTCGTCTTCCAGGATGATAACTCGATTTGAACATTATTTTAGTCTGGTTACTTGAATATATAACCAATGAACAAGTAACGTGACTAAAATATTGTTTAAATAGAGATTTTTATCCTGGAAGACGAAAGGTCACAAGGTGTGACCTTTCGTCTTCCAGGATGATAACTCGATTTGAACATTATTTTAGTCAGGTTACTTGAATATATAACCAATGAACAAGTAACGTGACTAAAATATGGTTTAAATAGAGTTTTTATCCTGGAAGACGAAAGGTCACAAGGTGTGACCTTTCGTCTTCCAGGATGATAACTCGATTTGAACAATATTTTAGTCAGGTTACTTGAATATATAACCAATGAACAAGTAACTTGACTAAAATATTGTTTAAATAGAGTTTTTATCCTGGAAGACGAAAGGTCACAAGGTGTGACCTTTCGTCTTCCAGGATGATAACTCGATTTGAACAATATTTTAGTCAGGTTACTTGAATATATAACCAATGAACAAGTAACTTGACTAAAATGTTGTTTAAATAGAGTTTTGATCCTGGAAGACAAAAGGTCACAAGGTGTGACCTTTCGTCTTCCAGGATGATAACTCGATTTGAACATTATTTTAGTCAGGTTACTTGAATATAAAACCAATGAACAAGTAAGTTGACTAAAATATTGTTTAAATAGAGTTTTTATCCTAGAAGACGAAAGGTCACAAGGTGTGACCTTTCGTCTTCCAGGATGATAACTCGATTTGAACATTATTATAGTCAGGTTACTTGAATATATAACCAATGAACAAGTAACTTGACTAAACTGTTGTTTAAATAGAGTTTTGATCCTGGAAGACGAAAGGTCACAAGGTGTGACCTTTCGTCTTCCAGGATGATAACTCGATTTGAACATTATTTTAGTCAGGTTACTTGAATATATAACCAATGAACAAGTAAGTTGACTAAAATATTGTTTAAATAGAGTTTTTATCCTAGAAGACGAAAGGTCACAAGGTGTGACCTTTCGTCTTCCAGGGTGATAACTCGATTTGAAAATTAGTTCAGTCAGGTTACTTGAATATATAACCAATGAACAAGTAACGTGACAAAAATATAGTTTAAATAGAGTTTTTTATCCTAGAAGACGAAAGGTCACAAGGTGTGACCTTTCGTCTTCCAGGATGATAACTCAATATGAACATTATTTTAATCAGGTTACTTAAATATATAACCAATGAACAAGTAACTTGATTAGAATAATGTTTAAATAGAGTTTTGATCCTGGAAGACGAAAGGTCACAAGGTGTGACCTTTCTTCTTCCAGGATGATAACTCGATTTGAACATTATTATAGTCAGGTTAGTTGAATATATAACCAATGAACAAGTAACTTGACTAAAATATTGTTTAAATAGAGTTTTGATCCTGGAAGACGAAAGGTCACAAGGTGTTACCTTTCGTCTTCCAGGATGATAACTCGATTTGAACATTATTTTAGTCTGGTTACTTGAATATATAACCAATGAACAAGTAACGTGACTAAAATATTGTTTAAATAGAGTTTTTTATCCTGGAAGACGAAAGGTCACAAGGTGTGACCTTTCGTCTTCCAGGATGATAACTCGATTTGAACATTATTTTAGTCAGGTTACTTGAATATATAACCAATGAACAAGTAACGTGACTAAAATATGGTTTAAATAGAGTTTTTATCCTGGAAGACGAAAGGTCACAAGGTGTGACCTTTCGTCTTCCAGGATGATAACTCGATTTGAACAATATTTTAGTCAGGTTACTTGAATATATAACCAATGAACAAGTAACTTGACTAAAATATTGTTTAAATAGAGTTTTTATCCTGGAAGACGAAAGGTCACAAGGTGTGACCTTTCGTCTTCCAGGATGATAACTCGATTTGAACAATATTTTAGTCAGGTTACTTGAATATATAACCAATGAACAAGTAACTTGACTAAAATGTTGTTTAAATAGAGTTTTGATCCTGGAAGACAAAAGGTCACAAGGTGTGACCTTTCGTCTTCCAGGATGATAACTCGATTTGAACATTATTTTAGTCAGGTTACTTGAATATAAAACCAATGAACAAGTAAGTTGACTAAAATATTGTTTAAATAGAGTTTTTATCCTAGAAGACGAAAGGTCACAAGGTGTGACCTTTCGTCTTCCAGGATGATAACTCGATTTGAACATTATTATAGTCAGGTTACTTGAATATATAACCAATGAACAAGTAACTTGACTAAACTGTTGTTTAAATAGAGTTTTGATCCTGGAAGACGAAAGGTCACAAGGTGTGACCTTTCGTCTTCCAGGATGATAACTCGATTTGAACATTATTTTAGTCAGGTTACTTGAATATATAACCAATGAACAAGTAAGTTGACTAAAATATTGTTTAAATAGAGTTTTTATCCTAGAAGACGAAAGGTCGCAAGGTGTGACCTTTCGTCTTCCAGGGTGATAACTCGATTTGAAAATTAGTTCAGTCAGGTTACTTGAATATATAACCAATGAACAAGTAACGTGACAAAAATATAGTTTAAATAGAGTTTTTTATCCTAGAAGACGAAAGGTCACAAGGTGTGACCTTTCGTCTTCCAGGATGATAACTCAATATGAACATTATTTTAATCAGGTTACTTAAATATATAACCAATGAACAAGTAACTTGATTAGAATAATGTTTAAATAGAGTTTTGATCCTGGAAGACGAAAGGTCACAAGGTGTGACCTTTCTTCTTCCAGGATGATAACTCGATTTGAACATTATTATAGTCAGGTTAGTTGAATATATAACCAATGAACAAGTAACTTGACTAAAATATTGTTTAAATAGAGTTTTGATCCTGGAAGACGAAAGGTCACAAGGTGTGACCTTTCGTCTTCCAGGATGATAACTCGATTTGAACATTATTTTAGTCAGGTTACTTGAATATATAACCAATGAACAAGTAATGTGACTAAAATATGGTTTAAATAGAGTTTTTATCCTGGAAGACGAAAGATCACAAGGTGTGACCTTTCGTCTTCCAGGATGATAACTCGATTTGAACAATATTTTAGTCAGGTTACTTGAATATATAACCAATGAACAAGTAACTTGACAAAAATATTGTTTAAATAGAGTTTTTATCCTGGAAGACGAAAGGTCACAAGGTGTGACCTTTCGTCTTCCAGGATGATAACTCAATTAAACATTATTTTAGTCAGGTTACTTGAATATATAACCAATGAACAAGTAACTTGACTAAAATGTTGTTTAAATAGAGTTTTGATCCTGGAAGACGAAAGGTCACACACGAAAGGTCACAAGGTGTGACCTTTCGTCTTCCAGGATGATAACTCGGTTTGAACATTATTTTAGTCAGGTTACTTGAATATATAACCAATGAACAAGTAAGTTGACTAAAATATTGTTTAAATAGAGTTTTTATCCTAGAAGACGAAAGGTCACAAGGTGTGACCTTTCGTCTTCCAGGGTGATAACTCGATTTGAACATTATTTTAGTCAGGTTACTTGAATATATAACCAATGAACAAGTAACGTGACTAAAATATGGTTTAAATAGAGTTTTTATCCTGGAAGACGACAGGTCACAAGGTGTGACCTTTCGTCTTCCAGGATGATAACTCAATTTGAACAATATTTTAGTCAGGTTACTTGAATATATAACCAATGAACAAGTAACGTGACTAAAATATGGTTTAAATAGAGTTTTTATCCTGGAAGACGAAAGGTCACAAGGTGTGACCTTTCGTCTTCCAGGATGATAACTCGATTTGCACAATATTTTAGTCAGGTTACTTGAATATATAACCAATGAACAAGTAACTTGACTAAAATATTGTTTAAATAGAGTTTTTATCCTGGAAGACGAAAGGTCACAAGGTGTGACCTTTCGTCTTCCAGGATGATAACTCAATTTAAACATTATTTTAGTCAGGTTACTTGAATATATAACCAATGAACAAGTAACTTGACTAAAATGTTGTTTAAATGGAGTTTTGATCCTGGAAGACGAAAGGTCACAAGGTGTGACCTTTCGTCTTCCTGGATGATAACTCGATTTCAACAATATTTTAGTCAGGTTACTTGAATATATAACCAATGAACAAGTAAGTTGACTAAAATATTGTTTAAATAGAGTTTTTATCCTAGAAGACGAAAGGTCACAAGGTGTGACCTTTCGTCTTCCAGGGTGATAACTCGATTTGAACATTAGTTCAGTCAGGTTACTTGAATATATAACCAATGAACAAGTAACGTGACTAAAATATAGTTTAAATAGAGTTTTTTTAGCCTAGAAGACGAAAGGTCACAAGGTGTGACCTTTCGTCTTCCAGGATGATAACTCAATATGAACATTATTTTAATCAGGTTACTTGAATATATAACCAATGAACAAGTAACTTGATTAGAATAATGTTTAAATAGAGTTTTGATCCTGGAAGACGAAAGGTCACAAGGTGTGACCTTTCGTCTTCCAGGATGATAACTCGATTTGAACATTATTTTAGTCAGGTTACTTGAATATATAACCAATGAACAAGTAAGTTGACTAAAATATTGTTTAAATAGAGTTTTTATCCTAGAAGACGAAAGGTCACAAGGTGTGACCTTTCGTCTTCCAGGGTGATAACTCGATTTGAAAATTAGTTCAGTCAGGTTACTTGAATATATAACCAATGAACAAGTAACGTGACAAAAATATAGTTTAAATAGAGTTTTTTATCCTAGAAGACGAAAGGTCACAAGGTGTGACCTTTCGTCTTCCAGGATGATAACTCAATATGAACATTATTCTAATCAGGTTACTTAAATATATAACCAATGAACAAGTAACTTGATTAGAATAATGTTTAAATAAAGTTTTGATCCTGGAAGACGAAAGGTCACAAGGTGTGACCTTTCTTCTTCCAGGATGATAACTCGATTTGAACATTATTATAGTCAGGTTAGTTGAATATATAACCAATGAACAAGTAACTTGACTAAAATATTGTTTAAATAGAGTTTTGATCCTGGAAGACGAAAGGTCACAAGGTGTGACCTTTCGTCTTCCAGGATGATAACTCGATTTGAACATTATTTTAGTCAGGTTACTTGAATATATAACCAATGAACAAGTAATGTGACTAAAATATGGTTTAAATAGAGTTTTTATCCTGGAAGACGACAGGTCACAAGGTGTGACCTTTCGTCTTCCAGGATGATAACTCAATTTGAACAATATTTTAGTCAGGTTACTTGAATATATAACCAATGAACAAGTAACGTGACTAAAATATGGTTTAAATAGAGTTTTTATCCTGGAAGACGAAAGGTCACAAGGTGTGACCTTTCGTCTTCCAGGGTGATAACTCGATTTGAACATTATTTTAGTCAGGTTACTTGAATATATAACCAATGAACAAGTAACGTGACTAAAATATGGTTTAAATAGAGTTTTTATCCTGGAAGACGACAGGTCACAAGGTGTGACCTTTCGTCTTCCAGGATGATAACTCAATTTGAACAATATTTTAGTCAGGTTACTTGAATATATAACCAATGAACAAGTAACGTGACTAAAATATGGTTTAAATAGAGTTTTTATCCTGGAAGACGAAAGGTCACAAGGTGTGACCTTTCGTCTTCCAGGATGATAACTCGATTTGCACAATATTTTAGTCAGGTTACTTGAATATATAACCAATGAACAAGTAACTTGACTAAAATATTGTTTAAATAGAGTTTTTATCCTGGAAGACGAAAGGTCACAAGGTGTGACCTTTCGTCTTCCAGGATGATAACTCAATTTAAACATTATTTTAGTCAGGTTACTTGAATATATAACCAATGAACAAGTAACTTGACTAAAATGTTGTTTAAATGGAGTTTTGATCCTGGAAGACGAAAGGTCACAAGGTGTGACCTTTCGTCTTCCTGGATGATAACTCGATTTCAACAATATTTCAGTCAGGTTACTTGAATATATAACCAATGAACAAGTAAGTTGACTAAAATATTGTTTAAATAGAGTTTTTATCCTAGAAGACGAAAGGTCACAAGGTGTGACCTTTCGTCTTCCAGGGTGATAACTCGATTTGAACATTAGTTCAGTCAGGTTACTTGAATATATAACCAATGAACAAGTAACGTGACTAAAATATAGTTTAAATAGAGTTTTTTTAGCCTAGAAGACGAAAGGTCACAAGGTGTGACCTTTCGTCTTCCAGGATGATAACTCAATATGAACATTATTTTAATCAGGTTACTTGAATATATAACCAATGAACAAGTAACTTGATTAGAATAATGTTTAAATAGAGTTTTGATCCTGGAAGACGAAAGGTCACAAGGTGTGACCTTTCGTCTTCCAGGATGATAACTCGATTTGAACATTATTTTAGTCAGGTTACTTGAATATATAACCAATGAACAAGTAAGTTGACTAAAATATTGTTTAAATAGAGTTTTTATCCTAGAAGACGAAAGGTCACAAGGTGTGACCTTTCGTCTTCCAGGGTGATAACTCGATTTGAAAATTAGTTCAGTCAGGTTACTTGAATATATAACCAATGAACAAGTAACGTGACAAAAATATAGTTTAAATAGAGTTTTTTATCCTAGAAGACGAAAGGTCACAAGGTGTGACCTTTCGTCTTCCAGGATGATAACTCAATATGAACATTATTCTAATCAGGTTACTTAAATATATAACCAATGAACAAGTAACTTGATTAGAATAATGTTTAAATAAAGTTTTGATCCTGGAAGACGAAAGGTCACAAGGTGTGACCTTTCTTCTTCCAGGATGATAACTCGATTTGAACATTATTATAGTCAGGTTAGTTGAATATATAACCAATGAACAAGTAACTTGACTAAAATATTGTTTAAATAGAGTTTTGATCCTGGAAGACGAAAGGTCACAAGGTGTGACCTTTCGTCTTCCAGGATGATAACTCGATTTGAACATTATTTTAGTCAGGTTACTTGAATATATAACCAATGAACAAGTAATGTGACTAAAATATGGTTTAAATAGAGTTTTTATCCTGGAAGACGAAAGATCACAAGGTGTGACCTTTCGTCTTCCAGGATGATAACTCGATTTGAACAATATTTTAGTCAGGTTACTTGAATATATAACCAATGAACAAGTAACGTGACAAAAATATTGTTTAAATAGAGTTTTTATCCTGGAAGACGAAAGGTCACAAGGTGTGACCTTTCGTCTTCCAGGATGATAACTCAATTAAACATTATTTTAGTCAGGTTACTTGAATATATAACCAATGAACAAGTAACTTGACTAAAATGTTGTTTAAATAGAGTTTTGATCCTGGAAGACGAAAGGTCACACACGAAAGGTCACAAGGTGTGACCTTTCGTCTTCCAGGATGATAACTCGGTTTGAACATTATTTTAGTCAGGTTACTTGAATATATAACCAATGAACAAGTAAGTTGACTAAAATATTGTTTAAATAGAGTTTTTATCCTAGAAGACGAAAGGTCACAAGGTGTGACCTTTCGTCTTCCAGGGTGATAACTCGATTTGAACATTATTTTAGTCCGGTTACTTGAATATATAACCAATGAACAAGTAACGTGACTAAAATATGGTTTAAATAGAGTTTTTATCCTGGAAGACGACAGGTCACAAGGTGTGACCTTTCGTCTTCCAGGATGATAACTCGATTTGAACAATATTTTAGTCAGGTTACTTGAATATATAACCAATGAACAAGTAACGTGACTAAAATATGGTTTAAATAGAGTTTTTATCCTGGAAGACGAAAGGTCACAAGGTGTGACCTTTCGTCTTCCAGGATGATAACTCGATTTGCACAATATTTTAGTCAGGTTACTTGAATATATAACCAATGAACAAGTAACTTGACTAAAATACTGTTTAAATAGAGTTTTTATCCTGGAAGACGAAAGGTCACAAGGTGTGACCTTTCGTCTTCCAGGATGATAACTCAATTTATACATTATTTTAGTCAGGTTACTTGAATATATAACCAATGAACAAGTAACTTGACTAAAATGTTGTTTAAATAGAGTTTTGATCCTGGAAGACGAAAGGTCACAAGGTGTGACCTTTCGTCTTCCTGGATGATAACTCGATTTCAACATTATTTTAGTCAGGTTACTTGAATATATAACCAATGAACAAGTAAGTTGACTAAAATATTGTTTAAATAGAGTTTTTATCCTAGAAGACGAAAGGTCACAAGGTGTGACCTTTCGTCTTCCAGGGTGATAACTCGATTTGAACATTAGTTCAGTCAGGTTACTTGAATATATAACCAATGAACAAGTAACGTGACAAAAATATAGTTTAAATAGAGTTTTTTATCCTAGAAGACGAAAGGTCACAAGGTGTGACCTTTCGTCTTCCAGGATGATAACTCAATATGAACATTATTCTAATCAGGTTACTTAAATATATAACCAATGAACAAGTAACTTGATTAGAATAATGTTTAAATAAAGTTTTGATCCTGGAAGACGAAAGGTCACAAGGTGTGACCTTTCTTCTTCCAGGATGATAACTCGATTTGAACATTATTATAGTCAGGTTAGTTGAATATATAACCAATGAACAAGTAACTTGACTAAAATATTGTTTAAATAGAGTTTTGATCCTGGAAGACGAAAGGTCACAAGGTGTGACCTTTCGTCTTCCAGGATGATAACTCGATTTGAACATTATTTTAGTCAGGTTACTTGAATATATAACCAATGAACAAGTAATGTGACTAAAATATGGTTTAAATAGAGTTTTTATCCTGGAAGACGAAAGATCACAAGGTGTGACCTTTCGTCTTCCAGGATGATAACTCGATTTGAACAATATTTTAGTCAGGTTACTTGAATATATAACCAATGAACAAGTAACGTGACAAAAATATTGTTTAAATAGAGTTTTTATCCTGGAAGACGAAAGGTCACAAGGTGTGACCTTTCGTCTTCCAGGATGATAACTCAATTAAACATTATTTTAGTCAGGTTACTTGAATATATAACCAATGAACAAGTAACTTGACTAAAATGTTGTTTAAATAGAGTTTTGATCCTGGAAGACGAAAGGTCACACACGAAAGGTCACAAGGTGTGACCTTTCGTCTTCCAGGATGATAACTCGGTTTGAACATTATTTTAGTCAGGTTACTTGAATATATAACCAATGAACAAGTAAGTTGACTAAAATATTGTTTAAATAGAGTTTTTATCCTAGAAGACGAAAGGTCACAAGGTGTGACCTTTCGTCTTCCAGGGTGATAACTCGATTTGAACATTATTTTAGTCAGGTTACTTGAATATATAACCAATGAACAAGTAACGTGACTAAAATATGGTTTAAATAGAGTTTTTATCCTGGAAGACGACAGGTCACAAGGTGTGACCTTTCGTCTTCCAGGATGATAACTCGATTTGAACAATATTTTAGTCAGGTTACTTGAATATATAACCAATGAACAAGTAACGTGACTAAAATATGGTTTAAATAGAGTTTTTATCCTGGAAGACGAAAGGTCACAAGGTGTGACCTTTCGTCTTCCAGGATGATAACTCGATTTGCACAATATTTTAGTCAGGTTACTTGAATATATAACCAATGAACAAGTAACTTGACTAAAATACTGTTTAAATAGAGTTTTTATCCTGGAAGACGAAAGGTCACAAGGTGTGACCTTTCGTCTTCCAGGATGATAACTCAATTTAAACATTATTTTAGTCAGGTTACTTGAATATATAACCAATGAACAAGTAACTTGACTAAAATGTTGTTTAAATAGAGTTTTGATCCTGGAAGACGAAAGGTCACAAGGTGTGACCTTTCGTCTTCCTGGATGATAACTCGATTTCAACATTATTTTAGTCAGGTTACTTGAATATATAACCAATGAACAAGTAAGTTGACTAAAATATTGTTTAAATAGAGTTTTTATCCTAGAAGACGAAAGGTCACAAGGTGTGACCTTTCGTCTTCCAGGGTGATAACTCGATTTGAACATTAGTTCAGTCAGGTTACTTGAATATATAACCAATGAACAAGTAACGTGACTAAAATATTGTTTAAATAGAGTTTTTTATCCTGGAAGACGAAAGGTCACAAGGTGTGACCTTTCGTCTTCCAGGATGATAACTCGATTTGAACATTATTTTAGTCAGGTTACTTGAATATATAACCAATGAACAAGTAACGTGACTAAAATATGGTTTAAATAGAGTTTTTATCCTGGAAGACGAAAGGTCACAAGGTGTGACCTTTCGTCTTCCAGGATGATAACTCGATTTGAACAATATTTTAGTCAGGTTACTTGAATATATAACCAATGAACAAATAACTTGACTAAAATATTGTTTAAATAGAGTTTTTATCCTGGAAGACGAAAGGTCACAAGGTGTGACCTTTCGTCTTCCAGGATGATAACTCGATTTGAACAATATTTTAGTCAGGTTACTTGAATATATAACCAATGAACAAGTAACTTGACTAAAATGTTGTTTATATAGAGTTTTGATCCTGGAAGACGAAAGGTCACAAGGTGTGACCTTTCGTCTTCCAGGATGATAACTCGATTTGAACATTATTTTAGTCAGGTTACTTGAATATATAACCAATGAACAAGTAAGTTGACTAAAATATTGTTTAAATAGAGTTTTTATCCTAGAAGACGAAAGGTCACAAGGTGTGACCTTTCGTCTTCCAGGATGATAAGTCGATTTGAACATTATTATAGTCAGGTTACTTGAATATATAACCAATGAACAAGTAACTTGACTAAACTGTTGTTTAAATAGAGTTTTGATCCTGGAAGACGAAAGGTCACAAGGTGTGACCTTTCGTCTTCCAGGATGATAACTCAATTAAACATTATTTTAGTCAGGTTACTTGAATATATAACCAATGAACAAGTAACTTGACTACAATGTTGTTTAAATAGAGTTTTGATCTTGGAAGACGAAAGGTCACACACGAAAGGTCACAAGGTGTGACCTTTCGTCTTCCAGGATGATAACTCGGTTTGAACATTATTTTAGTCAGGTTACTTGAATATATAACCAATGAACAAGTAAGTTGACTAAAATATTGTTTAAATAGAGTTTTTATCCTAGAAGACGAAAGGTCACAAGGTGTGACCTTTCGTCTTCCAGGGTGATAACTCGATTTGAACATTATTTTAGTCAGGTTACTTGAATATATAACCAATGAACAAGTAACGTGACTGAAATATGGTTTAAATAGAGTTTTTATCCTGGAAGACGATAGGTCACAAGGTGTGACCTTTCGTCTTCCAGGATGATAACTCGATTTGAACAATATTTTAGTCAGGTTACTTGAATATATAACCAATGAACAAGTAACTTGACTAAAATGTTGTTTATATAGAGTTTTGATCCTGGAAGACGAAAGGTCACAAGGTGTGACCTTTCGTCTTCCAGGATGATAACTCGATTTGAACATTATTTTAGTCAGGTTACTTGAATATATAACCAATGAACAAGTAAGTTGACTAAAATATTGTTTAAATAGAGTTTTTATCCTAGAAGACGAAAGGTCACAAGGTGTGACCTTTCGTCTTCCAGGATGATAAGTCGATTTGAACATTATTATAGTCAGGTTACTTGAATATATAACCAATGAACAAGTAACTTGACTAAACTGTTGTTTAAATAGAGTTTTGATCCTGGAAGACGAAAGGTCACAAGGTGTGACCTTTCGTCTTCCAGGATGATAACTCAATTAAACATTATTTTAGTCAGGTTACTTGAATATATAACCAATGAACAAGTAACTTGACTACAATGTTGTTTAAATAGAGTTTTGATCCTGGAAGACGAAAGGTCACACACGAAAGGTCACAAGGTGTGACCTTTCGTCTTCCAGGATGATAACTCGGTTTGAACATTATTTTAGTCAGGTTACTTGAATATATAACCAATGAACAAGTAAGTTGACTAAAATATTGTTTAAATAGAGTTTTTATCCTAGAAGACGAAAGGTCACAAGGTGTGACCTTTCGTCTTCCAGGGTGATAACTCGATTTGAACATTATTTTAGTCAGGTTACTTGAATATATAACCAATGAACAAGTAACGTGACTGAAATATGGTTTAAATAGAGTTTTTATCCTGGAAGACGATAGGTCACAAGGTGTGACCTTTCGTCTTCCAGGATGATAACTCGATTTGAACAATATTTTAGTCAGGTTACTTGAATATATAACCAATGAACAAGTAACGTGACTAAAATATGGTTTAAATAGAGTTTTTATCCTGGAAGACGAAAGGTCACAAGGTGTGACCTTTCGTCTTCCAGGATGATAACTCGATTTGCACAATATTTTAGTCAGGTTACTTGAATATATAACCAATGAACAAGTAACTTGACTAAAATATTGTTTAAATAGAGTTTTTATCCTGGAAGACGAAAGGTCACAAGGTGTGACCTTTCGTCTTCCAGGATGATAACTCAATTTAAACATTATTTTAGTCAGGTTACTTGAATATATAACCAATGAACAAGTAACTTGACTAAAATGTTGTTTAAATAGAGTTTTGATCCTGGAAGACGAAAGGTCACAAGGTGTGACCTTTCGTCTTCCTGGATGATAACTCGATTTCAACATTATTTTAGTCAGGTTACTTGAATATATAACCAATGAACAAGTAAGTTGACTAAAATATTGTTTAAATAGAGTTTTTATCCTAGAAGACGAAAGGTCACAAGGTGTGACCTTTCGTCTTCCAGGGTGATAACTCGATTTGAACATTAGTTCAGTCAGGTTACTTGAATATATAACCAATGAACAAGTAACGTGACTAAAATATAGTTTAAATAGAGTTTTTTTATCCTAGAAGACGAAAGGTCACAAGGTGTGACCTTTCGTCTTCCAGGATGATAACTCAATATGAACATTATTTTAATCAGGTTACTTGAATATATAACCAATGAACAAGTAACTTGATTAGAATAATGTTTAAATAGAGTTTTGATCCTGGAAGACGAAAGGTCACAAGGTGTGACCTTTCGTCTTCCAGGATGATAACTCGATTTGAACATTATTTTAGTCAGGTTACTTGAATATATAACCAATGAACAAGTAAGTTGACTAAAATATTGTTTAAATAGAGTTTTGATCCTGGAAGACGAAAGGTCACAAGGTGTGACCTTTCGTCTTCCAGGATGATAACTCGATTTGAACATTATTTTAGTCAGCTTACTTGAATATATAACCAATGAACAAGTAATGTGACTAAAATATGGTTTAAATAGAGTTTTTATCCTGGAAGACGAAAGATCACAAGGTGTGACCTTTCGTCTTCCAGGATGATAACTCGATTTGAACAATATTTTAGTCAGGTTACTTGAATATATAACCAATGAACAAGTAACTTGACAAAAATATTGTTTAAATAGAGTTTTTATCCTGGAAGACGAAAGGTCACAAGGTGTGACCTTTCGTCTTCCAGGATGATAACTCAATTAAACATTATTTTAGTCAGGTTACTTGAATATATAACCAATGAACAAGTAACTTGACTAAAATGTTGTTTAAATAGAGTTTTGATCCTGGAAGACGAAAGGTCACACACGAAAGGTCACAAGGTGTGACCTTTCGTCTTCCAGGATGATAACTCGGTTTGAACATTATTTTAGTCAGGTTACTTGAATATATAACCAATGAACAAGTAAGTTGACTAAAATATTGTTTAAATAGAGTTTTTATCCTAGAAGACGAAAGGTCACAAGGTGTGACCTTTCGTCTTCCAGGGTGATAACTCGATTTGAACATTATTTTAGTCAGGTTACTTGAATATATAACCAATGAACAAGTAACGTGACTAAAATATGGTTTAAATAGAGTTTTTATCCTGGAAGACGACAGGTCACAAGGTGTGACCTTTCGTCTTCCAGGATGATAACTCGATTTGAACAATATTTTAGTCAGGTTACTTGAATATATAACCAATGAACAAGTAACGTGACTAAAATATGGTTTAAATAGAGTTTTTATCCTGGAAGACCAAAGGTCACAAGGTGTGACCTTTCGTCTTCCAGGATGATAACTCGATTTGCACAATATTTTAGTCAGGTTACTTGAATATATAACCAATGAACAAGTAACTTGACTAAAATATTGTTTAAATAGAGTTTTTATCCTGGAAGACGAAAGGTCACAAGGTGTGACCTTTCGTCTTCCAGGATGATAACTCAATTTAAACATTATTTTAGTCAGGTTACTTGAATATATAACCAATGAACAAGTAACTTGACTAAAATGTTGTTTAAATAGAGTTTTGATCCTGGAAGACGAAAGGTCACAAGGTGTGACCTTTCGTCTTCCTGGATGATAACTCGATTTCAACATTATTTTAGTCAGGTTACTTGAATATATAACCAATGAACAAGTAAGTTGACTAAAATAATGTTTAAATAGAGTTTTTATCGTAGAAGACGAAAGGTCACAAGGTGTGACCTTTCGTCTTCCAGGGTGATAACTCGATTTGAACATTAGTTCAGTCAGGTTACTTGAATATATAACCAATGAACAAGTAACGTGACTAAAATATAGTTTAAATAGAGTTTTTTTATCCTAGAAGACGAAAGGTCACAAGGTGTGACCTTTCGTCTTCCAAGATGATAACTCAATATGAACATTATTTTAATCAGGTTACTTGAATATATAACCAATGAACAAGTAACTTGATTAGAATAATGTTTAAATAGAGTTTTGATCCTGGAAGACGAAAGGTCACAAGGTGTGACCTTTCGTCTTCCAGGATGATAACTCGATTTGAACATTATTTTAGTCAGGTTACTTGAATATATAACCAATGAACAAGTAAGTTGACTAAAATATTGTTTAAATAGAGTTTTGATCCTGGAAGACGAAAGGTCACAAGGTGTGACCTTTCGTCTTCCAGGATGATAACTCGATTTGAACATTATTTTAGTCAGGTTACTTGAATATATAACCAATGAACAAGTAACTTGACTAAAATGTTGTTTAAATAGAGTTTTGATCCTGGAAGACGAAAGGTCACAAGGTGTGACCTTTCGTCTTCCTGGATGATAACTCGATTTCAACATTATTTTAGTCAGGTTACTTGAATATATAACCAATGAACAAGTAAGTTGACTAAAATATTGTTTAAATAGAGTTTTTATCCTAGAAGACGAAAGGTCACAAGGTGTGACCTTTCGTCTTCCAGGGTGATAACTCGATTTGAACATTAGTTCAGTCAGGTTACTTGAATATATAACCAATGAACAAGTAACGTGACTAAAATATAGTTTAAATAGAGTTTTTTTATCCTAGAAGACGAAAGGTCACAAGGTGTGACCTTTCGTCTTCCAGGATGATAACTCGATTTGAACAATATTTTAGTCAGGTTACTTGAATATATAACCAATGAACAAGTAACTTGACAAAAATAATGTTTAAATAGAGTTTTTATCCTGGAAGACGAAAGGTCACAAGGTGTGACCTTTCGTCTTCCAGGATGATAACTCAATTAAACATTATTTTAGTCAGGTTACTTGAATATATAACCAATGAACAAGTAACTTGACTAAAATGTTGTTTAAATAGAGTTTTGATCCTGGAAGACGAAAGGTCACACACGAAAGGTCACAAGGTGTGACCTTTCGTCTTCCAGGATGATAACTCGGTTTGAACATTATTTTAGTCAGGTTACTTGAATATATAACCAATGAACAAGTAAGTTGACTAAAATATTGTTCAAATAGAGTTTTTATCCTAGAAGACGAAAGGTCACAAGGTGTGACCTTTCGTCTTCCAGGGTGATAACTCGATTTGAACATTATTTTAGTCAGGTTACTTGAATATATAACCAATGAACAAGTAACGTGACTAAAATATGGTTTAAATAGAGTTTTTATCCTGGAAGACGACAGGTCACAAGGTGTGACCTTTCGTCTTCCAGGATGATAACTCGATTTGAACAATATTTTAGTCAGGTTACTTGAATATATAACCAATGAACAAGTAACGTGACTAAAATATGGTTTAAATAGAGTTTTTATCCTGGAAGACGAAAGGTCACAAGGTGTGACCTTTCGTCTTCCAGGATGATAACTCGATTTGAACAATATTTTAGTCAGGTTACTTGAATATATAACCAATGAACAAGTAACTTGACTAAAATATTGTTTAAATAGAGTTTTTATCCTGGAAGACGAAAGGTCACAAGGTGTGACCTTTCGTCTTCCAGGATGATAACTCAATTTAAACATTATTATAGTCAGGTTACTTGAATATATAACCAATGAACAAGTAACTTGACTAAAATGTTGTTTAAATAGAGTTTTGATCCTGGAAGACGAAAGGTCACAAGGTGTGACCTTTCGTCTTCCTGGATGATAACTCGATTTCAACATTATTTTAGTCAGGTTACTTGAATATATAACCAATGAACAAGTAAGTTGACTAAAATATTGTTTAAATAGAGTTTTTATCCTAGAAGACGAAAGGTCACAAGGTGTGACCTTTCGTCTTCCAGGGTGATAACTCGATTTGAACATTAGTTCAGTCAGGTTACTTGAATATATAACCAATGAACAAGTAACGTGACTAAAATATAGTTTAAATAGAGTTTTTTTATCCTAGAAGACGAAAGGTCACAAGGTGTGACCTTTCGTCTTCCAGGATGATAACTCAATATGAACATTATTTTAATCAGGTTACTTGAATATATAACCAATGAACAAGTAACTTGATTAGAATAATGTTTAAATAGAGTTTTGATCCTGGAAGACGAAAGGTCACAAGGTGTGACCTTTCGTCTTCCAGGATGATAACTCGATTTGAACATTATTTTAGTCAGGTTACTTGAATATATAACCAATGAACAAGTAAGTTGACTAAAATATTGTTTAAATAGAGTTTTGATCCTGGAAGACGAAAGGTCACAAGGAGTGACCTTTCGTCTTCCAGGATGATAACTCGATTTGAACATTATTTTAGTCAGGTTACTTGAATATATAACCAATGAACAAGTAATGTGACTAAAATATGGTTTAAATAGAGTTTTTATCCTGGAAGACGAAAGATCACAAGGTGTGACCTTTCGTCTTCCAGGATGATAACTCGATTTGAACAATATTTTAGTCAGGTTACTTGAATATATAACCAATGAACAAGTAACTTGACAAAAATATTGTTTAAATAGAGTTTTTATCCTGGAAGACGAAAGGTCACAAGGTGTGACCTTTCGTCTTCCAGGATGATAACTCAATTAAACATTATTTTAGTCAGGTTACTTGAATATATAACCAATGAACAAGTAACTTGACTAAAATGTTGTTTAAATAGAGTTTTGATCCTGGAAGACGAAAGGTCACACACGAAAGATCAAAAGGTGTGACCTTTCGTCTTCCAGGATGATAACTCGGTTTGAACATTATTTTAGTCAGGTTACTTGAATATATAACCAATGAACAAGTAAGTTGACTAAAATATTGTTTAAATAGAGTTTTTATCCTAGAAGACGAAAGGTCACAAGGTGTGACCTTTCGTCTTCCAGGGTGATAACTCGATTTGAACATTAGTTCAGTCAGGTTACTTGAATATATAACCAATGAACAAGTAACGTGACTAAAATATAGTTTAAATAGAGTTTTTTTATCCTAGAAGACGAAAGGTCACAAGGTGTGACCTTTCGTCTTCCAGGATGATAACTCAATTTAAACATTATTTTAGTCAGGTTACTTGAATATATAACCAATGAACAAGTAACTTGACTAAAATGTTGTTTAAATAGAGTTTTGATCCTGGAAGACGAAAGGTCACAAGGTGTGACCTTTCGTCTTCCTGGATGATAACTCGATTTCAACATTATTTTAGTCAGGTTACTTGAATATATAACCAATGAACAAGTAAGTTGACTAAAATATTGTTTAAATAGAGTTTTTATCCTAGAAGACGAAAGGTCACAAGGTGTGACCTTTCGTCTTCCAGGGTGATAACTCGATTTGAACATTAGTTCAGTCAGGTTACTTGAATATATAACCAATGAACAAGTAACGTGACTAAAATATAGTTTAAATAGAGTTTTTTTATCCTAGAAGACGAAAGGTCACAAGGTGTGACCTTTCGTCTTCCAGGATGATAACTCAATATGAACATTATTTTAATCAGGTTACTTGAATATATAACCAATGAACAAGTAACTTGATTAGAATAATGTTTAAATAGAGTTTTGATCCTGGAAGACGAAAGGTCACAAGGTGTGACCTTTCGTCTTCCAGGATGATAACTCGATTTGAACATTATTTTAGTCAGGTTACTTGAATATATAACCAATGAACAAGTAAGTTGACTAAAATATTGTTTAAATAGAGTTTTGATCCTGGAAGACGAAAGGTCACAAGGTGTGACCTTTCGTCTTCCAGGATGATAACTCGATTTGAACATTATTTTAGTCAGGTTACTTGAATATATAACCAATGAACAAGTAACTTGACTAAAATGTTGTTTAAATAGAGTTTTGATCCTGGAAGACGAAAGGTCACAAGGTGTGACCTTTCGTCTTCCTGGATGATAACTCGATTTCAACATTATTTTAGTCAGGTTACTTGAATATATAACCAATGAACAAGTAAGTTGACTAAAATATTGTTTAAATAGAGTTTTTATCCTAGAAGACGAAAGGTCACAAGGTGTGACCTTTCGTCTTCCAGGGTGATAACTCGATTTGAACATTAGTTCAGTCAGGTTACTTGAATATATAACCAATGAACAAGTAACGTGACTAAAATATAGTTTAAATAGAGTTTTTTTATCCTAGAAGACGAAAGGTCACAAGGTGTGACCTTTCGTCTTCCAGGATGATAACTCGATTTGAACAATATTTTAGTCAGGTTACTTGAATATATAACCAATGAACAAGTAACTTGACAAAAATAATGTTTAAATAGAGTTTTTATGCTGGAAGACGAAAGGTCACAAGGTGTGACCTTTCGTCTTCCAGGATGATAACTCAATTAAACATTATTTTAGTCAGGTTACTTGAATATATAACCAATGAACAAGTAACTTGACTAAAATGTTGTTTAAATAGAGTTTTGATCCTGGTAGACGAAAGGTCACACACGAAAGGTCACAAGGTGTGACCTTTCGTCTTCCAGGATGATAACTCGGTTTGAACATTATTTTAGTCAGGTTACTTGAATATATAACCAATGAACAAGTAAGTTGACTAAAATATTGTTTAAATAGAGTTTTTATCCTAGAAGACGAAAGGTCACAAGGTGTGACCTTTCGTCTTCCAGGGTGATAACTCGATTTGAACATTATTTTAGTCAGGTTACTTGAATATATAACCAATGAACAACTAACGTGACTAAAATATGGTTTAAATAGAGTTTTTATCCTGGAAGACGACAGGTCACAAGGTGTGACCTTTCGTCTTCCAGGATGATAACTCGGTTTGAACATTATTTTAGTCAGGTTACTTGAATATATAACCAATGAACAAGTAAGTTGACTAAAATATTGTTTAAATAGAGTTTTTATCCTAGAAGACGAAAGGTCACAAGGTGTGACCTTTCGTCTTCCAGGGTGATAACTCGATTTGAACATTATTTTAGTCAGGTTACTTGAATATATAACCAATGAACAACTAACGTGACTAAAATATGGTTTAAATAGAGTTTTTATCCTGGAAGACGACAGGTCACAAGGTGTGACCTTTCGTCTTCCAGGATGATAACTCGATTTGAACAATATTTTAGTCAGGTTACTTGAATATATAACCAATGAACAAGTAACGTGACTAAAATATGGTTTAAATAGAGTTTTTATCCTGGAAGACGAAAGGTCACAAGGTGTGACCTTTCGTCTTCCAGGATGATAACTCGATTTGAACAATATTTTAGTCAGGTTACTTGAATATATAACCAATGAACAAGTAACTTGACTAAAATATTGTTTAAATAGAGTTTTTATCCTGGAAGACGAAAGGTCACAAGGTGTGACCTTTCGTCTTCCAGGATGATAACTCAATTTAAACATTATTATAGTCAGGTTACTTGAATATATAACCAATGAACAAGTAACTTGACTAAAATGTTGTTTAAATAGAGTTTTGATCCTGGAAGACGAAAGGTCACAAGGTGTGACCTTTCGTCTTCCTGGATGATAACTCGATTTCAACATTATTTTAGTCAGGTTACTTGAATATATAACCAATGAACAAGTAAGTTGACTAAAATATTGTTTAAATAGAGTTTTTATCCTAGAAGACGAAAGGTCACAAGGTGTGACCTTTCGTCTTCCAGGGTGATAACTCGATTTGAACATTAGTTCAGTCAGGTTACTTGAATATATAACCAATGAACAAGTAACGTGACTAAAATATAGTTTAAATAGAGTTTTTTTATCCTAGAAGACGAAAGGTCACAAGGTGTGACCTTTCGTCTTCCAGGATGATAACTCAATATGAACATTATTTTAATCAGGTTACTTGAATATATAACCAATGAACAAGTAACTTGATTAGAATAATGTTTAAATAGAGTTTTGATCCTGGAAGACGAAAGGTCACAAGGTGTGACCTTTCGTCTTCCAGGATGATAACTCGATTTGAACATTATTTTAGTCAGGTTACTTGAATATATAACCAATGAACAAGTAAGTTGACTAAAATATTGTTTAAATAGAGTTTTGATCCTGGAAGACAAAAGGTCACAAGGAGTGACCTTTCGTCTTCCAGGATGATAACTCGATTTGAACATTATTTTAGTCAGGTTACTTGAATATATAACCAATGAACAAGTAATGTGACTAAAATATGGTTTAAATAGAGTTTTTATCCTGGAAGACGAAAGATCACAAGGTGTGACCTTTCGTCTTCCAGGATGATAACTCGATTTGAACAATATTTTAGTCAGGTTACTTGAATATATAACCAATGAACAAGTAACTTGACAAAAATATTGTTTAAATAGAGTTTTTATCCTGGAAGACGAAAGGTCACAAGGTGTGACCTTTCGTCTTCCAGGATGATAACTCAATTAAACATTATTTTAGTCAGGTTACTTGAATATATAACCAATGAACAAGTAACTTGACTAAAATGTTGTTTAAATAGAGTTTTGATCCTGGAAGACGAAAGGTCACACACGAAAGGTCACAAGGTGTGACCTTTCGTCTTCCAGGATGATAACTCGGTTTGAACATTATTTTAGTCAGGTTACTTGAATATATAACCAATGAACAAGTAAGTTGACTAAAATATTGTTTAAATAGAGTTTTTATCCTAGAAGACGAAAGGTCACAAGGTGTGACCTTTCGTCTTCCAGGGTGATAACTCGATTTGAACATTAGTTCAGTCAGGTTACTTGAATATATAACCAATGAACAAGTAACGTGACTAAAATATAGTTTAAATAGAGTTTTTTTATCCTAGAAGACGAAAGGTCACAAGGTGTGACCTTTCGTCTTCCAGGATGATAACTCAATATGAACATTATTTTAATCAGGTTACTTGAATATATAACCAATGAACAAGTAACTTGATTAGAATAATGTTTAAATAGAGTTTTGATCCTGGAAGACGAAAGGTCACAAGGTGTGACCTTTCGTCTTCCAGGATGATAACTCGATTTGAACATTATTTTAGTCAGGTTACTTGAATATATAACCAATGAACAAGTAAGTTGACTAAAATATTGTTTAAATAGAGTTTTGATCCTGGAAGACGAAAGGTCACAAGGTGTGACCTTTCGTCTTCCAGGATGATAACTCGATTTGAACATTATTTTAGTCAGGTTACTTGAATATATAACCAATGAACAAGTAATGTGACTAAAATATGGTTTAAATAGAGTTTTTATCCTGGAAGACGAAAGATCACAAGGTGTGACCTTTCGTCTTCCAGGATGATAACTCGATTTGAACAATATTTTAGTCAGGTTACTTGAATATATAACCAATGAACAAGTAACTTGACAAAAATATTGTTTAAATAGAGTTTTTATCCTGGAAGACGAAAGGTCACAAGGTGTGACCTTTCGTCTTCCAGGATGATAACTCAATTAAACATTATTTTAGTCAGGTTACTTGAATATATAACCAATGAACAAGTAACTTGACTAAAATGTTGTTTAAATAGAGTTTTGATCCTGGAAGACGAAAGGTCACACACGAAAGGTCACATGGTGTGACCTTTCGTCTTCCAGGATGATAACTCGGTTTGAACATTATTTTAGTCAGGTTACTTGAATATATAACCAATGAACAAGTAAGTTGACTAAAATATTGTTTAAATAGAGTTTTTATCCTAGAAGACGAAAGGTCACAAGGTGTGACCTTTCGTCTTCCAGGGTGATAACTCGATTTGAACATTAGTTCAGTCAGGTTACTTGAATATATAACCAATGAACAAGTAACGTGACTAAAATATAGTTTAAATAGAGTTTTTTTATCCTAGAAGACGAAAGGTCACAAGGTGTGACCTTTCGTCTTCCAGGATGATAACTCAATATGAACATTATTTTAATCAGGTTACTTGAATATATAACCAATGAACAAGTAACTTGATTAGAATAATGTTTAAATAGAGTTTTGATCCTGGAAGACGAAAGGTCACAAGGTGTGACCTTTCGTCTTCCAGGATGATAACTCGATTTGAACATTATTTTAGTCAGGTTACTTGAATATATAACCAATGAACAAGTAAGTTGACTAAAATATTGTTTAAATAGAGTTTTGATCCTGGAAGACGAAAGGTCACAAGGTGTGACCTTTCGTCTTCCAGGATGATAACTCGATTTGAACATTATTTTAGTCAGGTTACTTGAATATATAACCAATGAACAAGTAATGTGACTAAAATATGGTTTAAATAGAGTTTTTATCCTGGAAGACGAAAGATCACAAGGTGTGACCTTTCTTCTTCCAGGATGATAACTCGATTTGAACAATATTTTAGTCAGGTTACTTGAATATATAACCAATGAACAAGTAACTTGACAAAAATATTGTTTAAATAGAGTTTTTATCCTGGAAGACGAAAGGTCACAAGGTGTGACCTTTCGTCTTCCAGGATGATAACTCAATTAAACATTATTTTAGTCAGGTTACTTGAATATATAACCAATGAACAAGTAACTTGACTAAAATGTTGTTTAAATAGAGTTTTGATCCTGGAAGACGAAAGGTCACACACGAAAGGTCACATGGTGTGACCTTTCGTCTTCCAGGATGAT
Source organism: Medicago sativa (assembly GCF_051527215.1). NCBI lineage: Eukaryota > Viridiplantae > Streptophyta > Magnoliopsida > Fabales > Fabaceae > Medicago > Medicago sativa. The sequence continues at coordinate 40,420,275 of NC_140751.1, forward strand.
AACTCGGTTTGAACATTATTTTAGTCAGGTTACTTGAATATATAACCAATGAACAAGTAAGTTGACTAAAATATTGTTTAAATAGAGTTTTTATCCTAGAAGACGAAAGGTCACAAGGTGTGACCTTTCGTCTTCCAGGATGATAACTCAATATGAACATTATTTTAATCAGGTTACTTGAATATATAACCAATGAACAAGTAACTTGATTAGAATAATGTTTAAATAGAGTTTTGATCCTGGAAGACGAAAGGTCACAAGGTGTGACCTTTCGTCTTCCAGGATGATAACTCGATTTGAACATTATTTTAGTCAGGTTACTTGAATATATAACCAATGAACAAGTAAGTTGACTAAAATATTGTTTAAATAGAGTTTTGATCCTGGAAGACGAAAGGTCACAAGGTGTGACCTTTCGTCTTCCAGGATGATAACTCGATTTGAACATTATTTTAGTCAGGTTACTTGAATATATAACCAATGAACAAGTAATGTGACTAAAATATGGTTTAAATAGAGTTTTTATCCTGGAAGACGAAAGATCACAAGGTGTGACCTTTCGTCTTCCAGGATGATAACTCGATTTGAACAATATTTTAGTCAGGTTACTTGAATATATAACCAATGAACAAGTAACTTGACAAAAATATTGTTTAAATAGAGTTTTTATCCTGGAAGACGAAAGGTCACAAGGTGTGACCTTTCGTCTTCCAGGATGATAACTCAATTAAACATTATTTTAGTCAGGTTACTTGAATATATAACCAATGAACAAGTAACTTGACTAAAATGTTGTTTAAATAGAGTTTTGATCCTGGAAGACGAAAGGTCACACACGAAAGGTCACAAGGTGTGACCTTTCGTCTTCCAGGATGATAACTCGGTTTGAACATTATTTTAGTCAGGTTACTTGAATATATAACCAATGAACAAGTAAGTTGACTAAAATATTGTTTAAATAGAGTTTTTATCCTAGAAGACGAAAGGTCACAAGGTGTGACCTTTCGTCTTCCAGGGTGATAACTCGATTTGAACATTATTTTAGTCAGGTTACTTGAATATATAACCAATGAACAAGTAACGTGACTAAAATATGGTTTAAATAGAGTTTTTATCCTGGAAGACGACAGGTCACAAGGTGTGACCTTTCGTCTTCCAGGATGATAACTCGATTTGAACAATATTTTAGTCAGGTTACTTGAATATATAACCATTGAACAAGTAACGTGACTAAAATATGGTTTAAATAGAGTTTTTATCCTGGAAGACGAAAGGTCACAAGGTGTGACCTTTCGTCTTCCAGGATGATAACTCGATTTGCACAATATTTTAGTCAGGTTACTTGAATATATAACCAATGAACAAGTAACTTGACTAAAATATTGTTTAAATAGAGTTTTTATCCTGGAAGACGAAAGGTCACAAGGTGTGACCTTTCGTCTTCCAGGATGATAACTCAATTTAAACATTATTTTAGTCAGGTTACTTGAATATATAACCAATGAACAAGTAACTTGACTAAAATGTTGTTTAAATAGAGTTTTGATCCTGGAAGACGAAAGGTCACAAGGTGTGACCTTTCGTCTTCCTGGATGATAACTCGATTTCAACATTATTTTAGTCAGGTTACTTGAATATATAACCAATGAACAAGTAAGTTGACTAAAATATTGTTTAAATAGAGTTTTTATCCTAGAAGACGAAAGGTCACAAGGTGTGACCTTTCGTCTTCCAGGGTGATAACTCGATTTGAACATTAGTTCAGTCAGGTTACTTGAATATATAACCAATGAACAAGTAACGTGACTAAAATATAGTTTAAATAGAGTTTTTTTATCCTAGAAGACGAAAGGTCACAAGGTGTGACCTTTCGTCTTCCAGGATGATAACTCAATATGAACATTATTTTAATCAGGTTACTTGAATATATAACCAATGAACAAGTAACTTGATTAGAATAATGTTTAAATAGAGTTTTGATCCTGGAAGACGAAAGGTCACAAGGTGTGACCTTTCGTCTTCCAGGATGATAACTCGATTTGAACATTATTTTAGTCAGGTTACTTGAATATATAACCAATGAACAAGTAAGTTGACTAAAATATTGTTTAAATAGAGTTTTGATCCTGGAAGTCGAAAGGTCACAAGGTGTGACCTTTCGTCTTCCAGGATGATAACTCAATTTAAACATTATTTTAGTCAGGTTACTTGAATATATAACCAATGAACAAGTAACTTGACTAAAATGTTGTTTAAATAGAGTTTTGATCCTGGAAGACGAAAGGTCACAAGGTGTGACCTTTCGTCTTCCTGGATGATAACTCGATTTCAACATTATTTTAGTCAGGTTACTTGAATATATAACCAATGAACAAGTAAGTTGACTAAAATATTGTTTAAATAGAGTTTTTATCCTAGAAGACGAAAGGTCACAAGGTGTGACCTTTCGTCTTCCAGGGTGATAACTCGATTTGAACATTAGTTCAGTCAGGTTACTTGAATATATAACCAATGAACAAGTAACGTGACTAAAATATAGTTTAAATAGAGTTTTTTTATCCTAGAAGACGAAAGGTCACAAGGTGTGACCTTTCGTCTTCCAGGATGATAACTCAATATGAACATTATTTTAATCAGGTTACTTGAATATATAACCAATGAACAAGTAACTTGATTAGAATAATGTTTAAATAGAGTTTTGATCCTGGAAGACGAAAGGTCACAAGGTGTGACCTTTCGTCTTCCAGGATGATAACTCGATTTGAACATTATTTTAGTCAGGTTACTTGAATATATAACCAATGAACAAGTAAGTTGACTAAAATATTGTTTAAATAGAGTTTTGATCCTGGAAGTCGAAAGGTCACAAGGTGTGACCTTTCGTCTTCCAGGATGATAACTCGATTTGAACATTATTTTAGTCAGGTTACTTACTTGAATATATAACCAATAAACAAGTAAGTTGACTAAAATATTGTTTAAATAGAGTTTTTATCCTAGAAGACGAAAGGTCACAAGGTGTGACCTTTCGTCTTCCAGGGTGATAACTCGATTTGAACATTAGTTCAGTCAGGTTACTTGAATATATAACCAATGAACAAGTAACGTGACTAAAATATAGTTTAAATAGAGTTTTTTATCCTAGAAGACGAAAGGTCACAAGGTGTGACCTTTCGTCTTCCAGGATGATAACTCAATATGAACATTATTTTAATCAGGTTACTTAAATATATAACCAATGAACAAGTAACTTGATTAGAATAATGTTTAAATAGAGTTTTGATCCTGGAAGACGAAAGGTCACAAGGTGTGACCTTTCGTCTTCCAGGATGATAACTCGATTTGAACATTATTATAGTCAGGTTACTTGAATATATAACCAATGAACAAGTAACTTGACTAAAATATTGTTTAAATAGAGTTTTGATCCTGGAAGACGAAAGGTCACAAGGTGTGACCTTTCGTCTTCCAGGATGATAACTCGATTTGAACATTATTTTAGTCAGGTTACTTGAATATATAACCAATGAACAAGTAACGTGACTAAAATATGGTTTAAATAGAGTTTTTATCCTGGAAGACGAAAGATCACAAGGTGTGACCTTTCGTCTTCCAGGATGATAACTCAATATGAACATTATTTTAATCAGGTTACTTAAATATATAACCAATGAACAAGTAACTTGATTAGAATAATGTTTAAATAGAGTTTTGATCCTGGAAGACGATAGGTCACAAGGTGTGACCTTTCGTCTTCCAGGGTGATAACTCGATTTGAACATTAGTTCAGTCAGGTTACTTGAATATATAACCAATGAACAAGTAACGTGACTAAAATATAGTTTAAATAGAGTTTTTATCCTGGAAGACGAAAGATCACAAGGTGTGACCTTTCGTCTTCCAGGATGATAACTCGATTTGAACAATATTTTAGTCAGGTTACTTGAATATATAACCAATGAACAAGTAACTTGACAAAAATATTGTTTAAATAGAGTTTTTATCCTGGAAGACAAAAGGTCACATGGTGTGACCTTTCGTATTCCAGGATGATAACTCAATTAAACATTATTTTAGTCAGGTTACTTGAATATATAACCAATGAACAAGTAACTTGACTAAAATGTTGTTTAAATAGAGTTTTGATCCTGGAAGACGAAAGGTCACACACGAAAGGTCACAAGGTGTGACCTTTCGTCTTCCAGGATGATAACTCGGTTTGAACATTATTTTAGTCAGGTTACTTGAATATATAACCAATGAACAAGTAAGTTGACTAAAATATTGTTTAAATAGAGTTTTTATCCTAGAAGACGAAAGGTCACAAGGTGTGACCTTTCGTCTTCCAGGGTGATAACTCGATTTGAACATTATTTTAGTCAGGTTACTTGAATATATAACCAATGAACAAGTAACGTGACTAAAATATGGTTTAAATAGAGTTTTTATCCTGGAAGACGACAGGTCACAAGGTGTGACCTTTCGTCTTCCAGGATGATAACTCGATTTGAACAATATTTTAGTCAGGTTACTTGAATATATAACCAATGAACAAGTAACATGACTAAAATATGGTTTAAATAGAGTTTTTATCCTGGAAGACGAATGGTCACAAGGTGTGACCTTTCGTCTTCCAGGATGATAACTCGATTTGAACATTATTTTAGTCAGGTTACTTGAATATATAACCAATGAACAAGTAAGTTGACTAAAATATTGTTTAAATAGAGTTTTGATCCTGGAAGACGAAAGGTCACAAGGTGTGACCTTTCGTCTTCCAGGATGATAACTCGATTTGAACATTATTTTAGTCAGGTTACTTGAATATATAACCAATGAACAAGTAAGTTGACTAAAATATTGTTTAAATAGAGTTTTTATCCTAGAAGACGAAAGGTCACAAGGTGTGACCTTTCGTCTTCCAGGGTGATAACTCGATTTAAACATTAGTTCAGTCAGGTTACTTGAATATATAACCAATGAACAAGTAACGTGACTAAAATATAGTTTAAATAGAGTTTTTTATCCTAGAAGACGAAAGGTCACAAGGTGTGACCTTTCGTCTTCCAGGATGATAACTCAATATGAACATTATTTTAATCAGGTTACTTAAATATATAACCAATGAACAAGTAACTTGATTAGAATAATGTTTAAATAGAGTTTTGATCCTGGAAGACGAAAGGTCACAAGGTGTGACCTTTCGTCTTCCAGGATGATAACTCGATTTGAACATTATTATAGTCAGGTTACTTGAATATATAACCAATGAACAAGTAACTTGACTAAAATATTGTTTAAATAGAGTTTTGATCCTGGAAGACGAAAGGTCACAAGGTGTGACCTTTCGTCTTCCAGGATGATAACTCGATTTGAACATTATTTTAGTCAGGTTACTTGAATATATAACCAATGAACAAGTAACGTGACTAAAATATGGTTTAAATAGAGTTTTTATCCTGGAAGACGAAAGATCACAAGGTGTGACCTTTCGTCTTCCAGGATGATAACTCGATTTGAACAATATTTTAGTCAGGTTACTTGAATATATAACCAATGAACAAGTAACTTGACAAAAATATTGTTTAAATAGAGTTTTTATCCTGGAAGACAAAAGGTCACATGGTGTGACCTTTCGTATTCCAGGATGATAACTCAATTAAACATTATTTTAGTCAGGTTACTTGAATATATACCCAATGAACAAGTAACTTGACTAAAATGTTGTTTAAATAGAGTTTTGATCCTGGAAGACGAAAGGTCACACACGAAAGGTCACAAGGTGTGACCTTTCGTCTTCCAGGATGATAACTCGGTTTGAACATTATTTTAGTCAGGTTACTTGAATATATAACCAATGAACAAGTAAGTTGACTAAAATATTGTTTAAATAGAGTTTTTATCCTAGAAGACGAAAGGTCACAAGGTGTGACCTTTCGTCTTCCAGGGTGATAACTCGATTTGAACATTATTTTAGTCAGGTTACTTGAATATATAACCAATGAACAAGTAACGTGACTAAAATATGGTTTAAATAGAGTTTTTATCCTGGAAGACGACAGGTCACAAGGTGTGACCTTTCGTCTTCCAGGATGATAACTCGATTTGAACAATATTTTAGTCAGGTTACTTGAATATATAACCAATGAACAAGTAACGTGACTAAAATATGGTTTAAATAGAGTTTTTATCCTGGAAGACGAAAGGTCACAAGGTGTGACCTTTCGTCTTCCAGGATGATAACTCGATTTGCACAATATTTTAGTCAGGGTACTTGAATATATAACCAATGAACAAGTAACTTGACTAAAATATTGTTTAAATAGAGTTTTTATCCTGGAAGACGAAAGGTCACAAGGTGTGACCTTTCATCTTCCAGGATGATAACTCAATTTAAACATTATTTTAGTCAGGTTACTTGAATATATAACCAATGAACAAGTAACTTGACTAAAATGTTGTTTAAATAGAGTTTTGATCCTGGAAGACGAAAGGTCACAAGGTGTGACCTTTCGTCTTCCTGGATGATAACTCGATTTCAACATTATTTTAGTCAGGTTACTTGAATATATAACCAATGAACAAGTAAGTTGACTAAAATATTGTTTAAATAGAGTTTTTATCCTAGAAGACGAAAGGTCACAAGGTGTGACCTTTCGTCTTCCAGGGTGATAACTCGATTTGAACATTAGTTCAGTCAGGTTACTTGAATATATAACCAATGAACAAGTAACGTGACTAAAATATAGTTTAAATAGAGTTTTTTATCCTAGAAGACGAATGGTCACAAGGTGTGACCTTTCGTCTTCCAGGATGATAACTCAATATGAACATTATTTTAATCAGGTTACTTAAATATATAACCAATGAACAAGTAACTTGATTAGAATAATGTTTAAATAGAGTTTTGATCCTGAAAGACGAAAGGTCACAAGGTGTGACCTTTCGTCTTCCAGGATGATAACTCAATATGAACATTATTTTAATCAGGTTACTTAAATATATAACCAATGAACAAGTAACTTGATTAGAATAATGTTTAAATAGAGTTTTGATCCTGGAAGACGAAAGGTCACAAGGTGTGACCTTTCGTCTTCCAGGATGATAACTCGATTTGAACATTATTATAGTCAGGTTACTTGAATATATAACCAATGAACAAGTAACTTGACTAAAATATTGTTTAAATAGAGTTTTGATCCTGGAAGACGAAAGGTCACAAGGTGTGACCTTTCGTCTTCCAGGATGATAACTCGATTTGAACATTATTTTAGTCAGGTTACTTGAATATATAACCAATGAACAAGTAACGTGACTAAAATATGGTTTAAATAGAGTTTTTATCCTGGAAGACGAAAGATCACAAGGTGTGACCTTTCGTCTTCCAGGATGATAACTCGATTTGAACAATATTTTAGTCAGGTTACTTGAATATATAACCAATGAACAAGTAACTTGACAAAAATATTGTTTAAATAGAGTTTTTATCCTGGAAGACAAAAGGTCACATGGTGTGACCTTTCGTATTCCAGGATGATAACTCAATTAAACATTATTTTAGTCAGGTTACTTGAATATATACCCAATGAACAAGTAACTTGACTAAAATGTTGTTTAAATAGAGTTTTGATCCTGGAAGACGAAAGGTCACACACGAAAGGTCACAAGGTGTGACCTTTCGTCTTCCAGGATGATAACTCGGTTTGAACATTATTTTAGTCAGGTTACTTGAATATATAACCAATGAACAAGTAAGTTGACTAAAATATTGTTTAAATAGAGTTTTTATCCTAGAAGACGAAAGGTCACAAGGTGTGACCTTTCGTCTTCCAGGGTGATAACTCGATTTGAACATTATTTTAGTCAGGTTACTTGAATATATAACCAATGAACAAGTAACGTGACTAAAATATGGTTTAAATAGAGTTTTTATCCTGGAAGACGACAGGTCACAAGGTGTGACCTTTCGTCTTCCAGGATGATAACTCGATTTGAACAATATTTTAGTCAGGTTACTTGAATATATAACCAATGAACAAGTAACGTGACTAAAATATGGTTTAAATAGAGTTTTTATCCTGGAAGACGAAAGGTCACAAGGTGTGACCTTTCGTCTTCCAGGATGATAACTCGATTTGCACAATATTTTAGTCAGGGTACTTGAATATATAACCAATGAACAAGTAACTTGACTAAAATATTGTTTAAATAGAGTTTTTATCCTGGAAGACGAAAGGTCACAAGGTGTGACCTTTCATCTTCCAGGATGATAACTCAATTTAAACATTATTTTAGTCAGGTTACTTGAATATATAACCAATGAACAAGTAACTTGACTAAAATGTTGTTTAAATAGAGTTTTGATCCTGGAAGACGAAAGGTCACAAGGTGTGACCTTTCGTCTTCCTGGATGATAACTCGATTTCAACATTATTTTAGTCAGGTTACTTGAATATATAACCAATGAACAAGTAAGTTGACTAAAATATTGTTTAAATAGAGTTTTTATCCTAGAAGACGAAAGGTCACAAGGTGTGACCTTTCGTCTTCCAGGGTGATAACTCGATTTGAACATTAGTTCAGTCAGGTTACTTGAATATATAACCAATGAACAAGTAACGTGACTAAAATATAGTTTAAATAGAGTTTTTTATCCTAGAAGACGAATGGTCACAAGGTGTGACCTTTCGTCTTCCAGGATGATAACTCAATATGAACATTATTTTAATCAGGTTACTTAAATATATAACCAATGAACAAGTAACTTGATTAGAATAATGTTTAAATAGAGTTTTGATCCTGAAAGACGAAAGGTCACAAGGTGTGACCTTTCGTCTTCCAGGATGATAACTCGATTTGAACATTATTATAGTCAGGTTAGTTGAATATATAACCAATGAACAAGTAACTTGACTAAAATGTTGTTTAAATAGAGTTTTGATCCTGGAAGACGAAAGGTCACACACGAAAGGTCACAAGGTGTGACCTTTCGTCTTCCAGGATGATAACTTGGTTTGAACATTATTTTAGTCAGGTTACTTGAATATATAACCAATGAACAAGTAACGTGACTAAAATATGGTTTAAATAGAGTTTTTATCCTGGAAGACGACAGGTCACAAGGTGTGACCTTTCGTCTTCCTGGATGATAACTCGATTTGAACAATATTTTAGTCAGGTTACTTGAATATATAACCAATGAACAAGTAACGTGACTAAAATATGGTTTAAATAGAGTTTTTATCCTGGAAGACGAAAGGTCACAAGGTGTGACCTTTCGTCTTCCAGGATGATAACTCGATTTGAACATTATTTTAGTCAGGTTACTTGAATATATAACCAATGAACAAGTAAGTTGACTAAAATATTGTTTAAATAGAGTTTTGATCCTGGAAGACGAAAGGTCACAAGGTGTGACCTTTCGTCTTCCAGGATGATAACTCGATTTGAACATTATTTTAGTCAGGTTACTTGAATATATAACCAATGAACAAGTAAGTTGACTAAAATATTGTTTAAATAGAGTTTTTATCCTAGAAGACGAAAGGTCACAAGGTGTGACCTTTCGTCTTCCAGGGTGATAACTCGATTTGAACATTAGTTCAGTCAGGTTACTTGAATATATAACCAATGAACAAGTAACGTGACTAAAATATAGTTTAAATAGAGTTTTTTATCCTAGAAGACGAAAGGTCACAAGGTGTGACCTTTCGTCTTCCAGGATGATAACTCAATATGAACATTATTTTAATCAGGTTACTTAAATATATAACCAATGAACAAGTAACTTGATTAGAATAATGTTTAAATAGAGTTTTGATCCTGGAAGACGAAAGGTCACAAGGTGTGACCTTTCGTCTTCCAGGATGATAACTCGATTTGAACATTATTATAGTCAGGTTACTTGAATATATAACCAATGAACAAGTAACTTGACTAAAATATTGTTTAAATAGAGTTTTGATCCTGGAAGACGAAAGGTCACAAGGTGTGACCTTTCGTCTTCCAGGATGATAACTCGATTTGAACATTATTTTAGTCAGGTTACTTGAATATATAACCAATGAACAAGTAACGTGACTAAAATATGGTTTAAATAGAGTTTTTATCCTGGAAGACGAAAGATCACAAGGTGTGACCTTTCGTCTTCCAGGATGATAACTCGATTTGAACAATATTTTAGTCAGGTTACTTGAATATATAACCAATGAACAAGTAACTTGACAAAAATATTGTTTAAATAGAGTTTTTATCCTGGAAGACAAAAGGTCACATGGTGTGACCTTTCGTATTCCAGGATGATAACTCAATTAAACATTATTTTAGTCAGGTTACTTGAATATATAACCAATGAACAAGTAACTTGACTAAAATGTTGTTTAAATAGAGTTTTGATCCTGGAAGACGAAAGGTCACACACGAAAGGTCACAAGGTGTGACCTTTCGTCTTCCAGGATGATAACTCGGTTTGAACATTATTTTAGTCAGGTTACTTGAATATATAACCAATGAACAAGTAAGTTGACTAAAATATTGTTTAAATAGAGTTTTTATCCTAGAAGACGAAAGGTCACAAGGTGTGACCTTTCGTCTTCCAGGGTGATAACTCGATTTGAACATTATTTTAGTCAGGTTACTTGAATATATAACCAATGAACAAGTAACGTGACTAAAATATGGTTTAAATAGAGTTTTTATCCTGGAAGACGACAGGTCACAAGGTGTGACCTTTCGTCTTCCAGGATGATAACTCGATTTGAACAATATTTTAGTCAGGTTACTTGAATATATAACCAATGAACAAGTAACGTGACTAAAATATGGTTTAAATAGAGTTTTTATCCTGGAAGACGAAAGTTCACAAGGTGTGACCTTTCGTCTTCCAGGATGATAACTCGATTTGCACAATATTTTAGTCAGGGTACTTGAATATATAACCAATGAACAAGTAACTTGACTAAAATATTGTTTAAATAGAGTTTTTATCCTGGAAGACGAAAGGTCACAAGGTGTGACCTTTCGTCTTCCAGGATGATAACTCAATTTAAACATTATTTTAGTCAGGTTACTTGAATATATAACCAATGAACAAGTAACTTGACTAAAATGTTGTTTAAATAGAGTTTTGATCCTGGAAGACGAAAGGTCACAAGGTGTGACCTTTCGTCTTCCTGGATGATAACTCGATTTCAACATTATTTTAGTCAGGTTACTTGAATATATAACCAATGAACAAGTAAGTTGACTAAAATATTGTTTAAATAGAGTTTTTATCCTAGAAGACGAAAGGTCACAAGGTGTGACCTTTCGTCTTCCAGGGTGATAACTCGATTTGAACATTAGTTCAGTCAGGTTACTTGAATATATAACCAATGAACAAGTAACGTGACTAAAATATAGTTTAAATAGAGTTTTTTATCCTAGAAGACGAAAGGTCACAAGGTGTGACCTTTCGTCTTCCAGGATGATAACTCAATATGAACATTATTTTAATCAGGTTACTTAAATATATAACCAATGAACAAGTAACTTGATTAGAATAATGTTTAAATAGAGTTTTGATCCTGAAAGACGAAAGGTCACAAGGTGTGACCTTTCGTCTTCCAGGATGATAACTCGATTTGAACATTATTATAGTCAGGTTAGTTGAATATATAACCAATGAACAAGTAACTTGACTAAAATATTGTTTAAATAGAGTTTTGATCCTGGAAGACGAAAGGTCACAAGGTGTGACCTTTCGTCTTCCAGGATGATAACTCGATTTGAACATTATTTTAGTCAGGTTACTTGAATATATAACCAATGAACAAGTAACGTGACTAAAATATGGTTTAAATAGAGTTTTTATCCTGGAAGACGAAAGATCACAAGGTGTGACCTTTCGTCTTCCAGGATGATAACTCGATTTGAACAATATTTTAGTCAGGTTACTTGAATATATAACCAATGAACAAGTAACTTGACAAAAATATTGTTTAAATAGAGTTTTTATCCTGGAAGACGAAAGGTCACAAGGTGTGACCTTTCGTCTTCCAGGATGATAACTCAATTAAACATTATTTTAGTCAGGTTACTTGAATATATAACCAATGAACAAGTAACTTGACTAAAATGTTGTTTAAATAGAGTTTTGATCCTGGAAGACGAAAGGTCACAAGGTGTGACCTTTCGTCTTCCAGGATGATAACTTGGTTTGAACATTATTTTAGTCAGGTTACTTGAATATATAACCAATGAACAAGTAAGTTGACTAAAATATTGTTTAAATAGAGTTTTTATCCTAGAAGACGAAAGGTCACAAGGTGTGACCTTCGTCTTCCAGGGTGATAACTCGATTTGAACATTATTTTAGTCAGGTTACTTGAATATATAACCAATGAACAAGTAACGTGACTAAAATATGGTTTAAATAGAGTTTTTATCCTGGAAGACGAAAGTTCACAAGGTGTGACCTTTCGTCTTCCAGGATGATAACTCGATTTGCACAATATTTTAGTCAGGGTACTTGAATATATAACCAATGAACAAGCAACTTGACTAAAATATTATTTAAATAGAGTTTTTATCCTGGAAGACGAAAGGTCACAAGGTGTGACCTTTCGTCTTCCAGGATGATAACTCAATTTAAACATTATTTTAGTCAGGTTACTTGAATATATAACCAATGAACAAGTAACTTGACTAAAATGTTGTTTAAATAGAGTTTTGATCCTGGAAGACGAAAGGTCACAAGGTGTGACCTTTCGTCTTCCTGGATGATAACTCGATTTCAACATTATTTTAGTCAGGTTACTTGAATATATAACCAATGAACAAGTAAGTTGACTAAAATATTGTTTAAATAGAGTTTTTATCCTAGAAGACGAAAGGTCACAAGGTGTGACCTTTCGTCTTCCAGGGTGATAACTCGATTTGAACATTAGTTCAGTCAGGTTACTTGAATATATAACCAATGAACAAGTAACGTGACTAAAATATAGTTTAAATAGAGTTTTTTATCCTAGAAGACGAAAGGTCACAAGGTGTGACCTTTCGTCTTCCAGGATGATAACTCAATATGAACATTATTTTAATCAGGTTACTTAAATATATAACCAATGAACAAGTAACTTGATTAGAATAATGTTTAAATAGAGTTTTGATCCTGAAAGACGAAAGGTCACAAGGTGTGACCTTTCGTCTTCCAGGATGATAACTCGATTTGAACATTATTATAGTCAGGTTAGTTGAATATATAACCAATGAACAAGTAACTTGACTAAAATATTGTTTAAATAGAGTTTTGATCCTGGAAGACGAAAGGTCACAAGGTGTGACCTTTCGTCTTCCAGGATGATAACTCGATTTGAACATTATTTTAGTCAGGTTACTTGAATATATAACCAATGAACAAGTAACGTGACTAAAATATGGTTTAAATAGAGTTTTTATCCTGGAAGACGAAAGATCACAAGGTGTGACCTTTCGTCTTCCAGGATGATAACTCGATTTGAACAATATTTTAGTCAGGTTACTTGAATATATAACCAATGAACAAGTAACTTGACAAAAATATTGTTTAAATAGAGTTTTTATCCTGGAAGACGAAAGGTCACAAGGTGTGACCTTTCGTCTTCCAGGATGATAACTCAATTAAACATTATTTTAGTCAGGTTACTTGAATATATAACCAATGAACAAGTAACTTGACTAAAATGTTGTTTAAATAGAGTTTTGATCCTGGAAGACGAAAGGTCACACACGAAAGGTCACAAGGTGTGACCTTTCGTCTTCCAGGATGATAACTTGGTTTGAACATTATTTTAGTCAGGTTACTTGAATATATAACCAATGAACAAGTAAGTTGACTAAAATATTGTTTAAATAGAGTTTTTATCCTAGAAGACGAAAGGTCACAAGGTGTGACCTTTCGTCTTCCAGGGTGAAAACTCGATTTGAACATTATTTTAGTCAGGTTACTTGAATATATAACCAATGAACAAGTAACGTGACTAAAATATGGTTTAAAAAGAGTTTTTATCCTGGAAGACGACAGGTCACAAGGTGTGACCTTTCGTCTTCCAGGATGATAACTCGATTTGAACAATATTTTAGTCAGGTTACTTGAATATATAACCAATGAACAAGTAACGTGACTAAAATATGGTTTAAATAGAGTTTTTATCCTGGAAGACGAAAGGTCACAAGGTGTGACCTTTCGTCTTCCAGGATGATAACTCGATTTGCACAATATTTTAGTCAGGTTACTTGAATATATAACCAATGAACAAGTAACTTGACTAAAATATTGTTTAAATAGAGTTTTTATCCTGGAAGACGAAAGGTCACAAGGTGTGACCTTTCGTCTTCCAGGATGATAACTCAATTTAAACATTATTTTAGTCAGGTTACTTGAATATATAACCAATGAACAAGTAACTTGACTAAAATGTTGTTTAAATAGAGTTTTGATCCTGGAAGACGAAAGGTCACAAGGTGTGACCTTTCGTCTTCCTGGATGATAACTCGATTTCAACATTAGTTTAGTCAGGTTACTTGAATATATAACAGATGAACAAGTAAGTTGACTAAAATATTGTTTAAATAGAGTTTTTATCCTAGAAGACGAAAGGTCACAAGGTGTGACCTTTCTTCTTCCAGGGTGATAACTCGATTTGAACATTAGTTCAGTCAGGTTACTTGAATATATAACCAATGAACAAGTAACGTGACTAAAATATAGTTTAAATAGAGTTTTTTATCCTAGAAGACGAAAGGTCACAAGGTGTGACCTTTCGTCTTCCAGGATGATAACTCAATATGAACATTATTTTAATCAGGTTACTTAAATATATAACCAATGAACAAGTAACTTGATTAGAATAATGTTTAAATAGAGTTTTGATCCTGAAAGACGAAAGGTCACAAGGTGTGACCTTTCGTCTTCCAGGATGATAACTCGATTTGAACATTATTATAGTCAGGTTAGTTGAATATATAACCAATGAACAAGTAACTTGACTAAAATATTGTTTAAATAGAGTTTTGATCCTGGAAGACGAAAGGTCACAAGGTGTGACCTTTCGTCTTCCAGGATGATAACTCGATTTGAACATTATTTTAGTCAGGTTACTTGAATATATAACCAATGAACAAGTAACGTGACTAAAATATGGTTTAAATAGAGTTTTTATCCTGGAAGACGAAAGATCACAAGGTGTGACCTTTCGTCTTCCAGGATGATAACTCGATTTGAACAATATTTTAGTCAGGTTACTTGAATATATAACCAATGAACAAGTAACTTGACAAAAATATTGTTTAAATAGAGTTTTTATCCTGGAAGACGAAAGGTCACAAGGTGTGACCTTTCGTCTTCCAGGATGATAACTCAATTAAACATTATTTTAGTCAGGTTACTTGAATATATAACCAATGAACAAGTAACTTGACTAAAATGTTGTTTAAATAGAGTTTTGATCCTGGAAGACGAAAGGTCACACACGAAAGGTCACAAGGTGTGACCTTTCGTCTTCCAGGATGATAACTTGGTTTGAACATTATTTTAGTCAGGTTACTTGAATATATAACCAATGAACAAGTAAGTTGACTAAAATATTGTTTAAATAGAGTTTTTATCCTAGAAGACGAAAGGTCACAAGGTGTGACCTTTCGTCTTCCAGGGTGAAAACTCGATTTGAACATTATTTTAGTCAGGTTACTTGAATATATAACCAATGAACAAGTAACGTGACTAAAATATGGTTTAAAAAGAGTTTTTATCCTGGAAGACGACAGGTCACAAGGTGTGACCTTTCGTCTTCCAGGATGATAACTCGATTTGAACAATATTTTAGTCAGGTTACTTGAATATATAACCAATGAACAAGTAACGTGACTAAAATATGGTTTAAATAGAGTTTTTATCCTGGAAGACGAAAGGTCACAAGGTGTGACCTTTCGTCTTCCAGGATGATAACTCGATTTGCACAATATTTTAGTCAGGTTACTTGAATATATAACCAATGAACAAGTAACTTGACTAAAATATTGTTTAAATAGAGTTTTTATCCTGGAAGACGAAAGGTCACAAGGTGTGACCTTTCGTCTTCCAGGATGATAACTCAATTTAAACATTATTTTAGTCAGGTTACTTGAATATATAACCAATGAACAAGTAACTTGACTAAAATGTTGTTTAAATAGAGTTTTGATCCTGGAAGACGAAAGGTCACAAGGTGTGACCTTTCGTCTTCCTGGATGATAACTCGATTTCAACATTAGTTTAGTCAGGTTACTTGAATATATAACAGATGAACAAGTAAGTTGACTAAAATATTGTTTAAATAGAGTTTTTATCCTAGAAGACGAAAGGTCACAAGGTGTGACCTTTCTTCTTCCAGGGTGATAACTCGATTTGAACATTAGTTCAGTCAGGTTACTTGAATATATAACCAATGAACAAGTAACGTGACTAAAATATAGTTTAAATAGAGTTTTTTTATCCTAGAAGACGAAAGGTCACAAGGTGTGACCTTTCGTCTTCCAGGATGATAACTCAATATGAACATTATTTTAATCAGGTTACTTGAATAGATAACCAATGAACAAGTAACTTGATTAGAATAATGTTTAAATAGAGTTTTGATCCTGGAAGACGAAAGGTCACAAGGTGTGACCTTTCGTCTTCCAGGATGATAACTCGATTTGAACATTATTTTAGTCAGGTTACTTGAATATATAACCAATGAACAAGTAAGTTGACTAAAATATTGTTTAAATAGAGTTTGGATCCTGGAAGACGAAAGGTCACAAGGTGTGACCTTTCGTCTTCCAGGATGATAACTCGATTTGAACATTATTTTAGTCAGGTTACTTGAATATATAAGCAATGAACAAGTAACTTGACTAAAATATTGTTTAAATAGAGTTTTTATCCTGGAAGACGAAAGGTCACAAGGTGTGACCTTTCGTCTTCCAGGATGATAACTCAATTAAACATTATTTTAGTCAGGTTACTTGAATATATAACCAATGAACAAGTAACTTGACTAAAATGTTGTTTAAATAGAGTTTTGATCCTGGAAGACGAAAGGTCACAAGGTGTGACCTTTCGTCTTCCTGGATGATAACTCGATTTCAACATTATTTTAGTCAGGGTACTTGAATATATAACCAATGAACAAGTAACTTGACTAAAATATTGTTTAAATAGAGTTTTTATCCTGGAAGACGAAAGGTCACAAGGTGTGACCTTTCGTCTTCCAGGATGATAACTCAATTTAAACATTATTTTAGTCAGGTTACTTGAATATATAACCAATGAACAAGTAACTTGACTAAAATGTTGTTTAAATAGAGTTTTGATCCTGGAAGACGAAAGGTCACAAGGTGTGACCTTTCGTCTTCCTGGATGATAACTCGATTTCAACATTATTTTAGTCAGGTTACTTGAATATATAACCAATGAACAAGTAAGTTGACTAAAATATTGTTTAAATAGAGTTTTTATCCTAGAAGACGAAAGGTCACAAGGTGTGACCTTTCGTCTTCCAGGGTGATAACTCGATTTGAACATTAGTTCAGTCAGGTTACTTGAATATATAACCAATGAACAAGTAACGTGACTAAAATATAGTTTAAATAGAGTTTTTTATCCTAGAAGACGAAAGGTCACAAGGTGTGACCTTTCGTCTTCCAGGATGATAACTCAATATGAACATTATTTTAATCAGGTTACTTAAATATATAACCAATGAACAAGTAACTTGATTAGAATAATGTTTAAATAGAGTTTTGATCCTGAAAGACGAAAGGTCACAAGGTGTGACCTTTCGTCTTCCAGGATGATAACTCGATTTGAACATTATTATAGTCAGGTTAGTTGAATATATAACCAATGAACAAGTAACTTGACTAAAATATTGTTTAAATAGAGTTTTGATCCTGGAAGACGAAAGGTCACAAGGTGTGACCTTTCGTCTTCCAGGATGATAACTCGATTTGAACATTATTTTAGTCAGGTTACTTGAATATATAACCAATGAACAAGTAACGTGACTAAAATATGGTTTAAATAGAGTTTTTATCCTGGAAGACGAAAGATCACAAGGTGTGACCTTTCGTCTTCCAGGATGATAACTCGATTTGAACAATATTTTAGTCAGGTTACTTGAATATATAACCAATGAACAAGTCACTTGACAAAAATATTGTTTAAATAGAGTTTTTATCCTGGAAGACGAAAGGTCACAAGGTGTGACCTTTCGTCTTCCAGGATGATAACTCAATTAAACATTATTTTAGTCAGGTTACTTGAATATATAACCAATGAAAAAGTAACTTGACTAAAATGTTGTTTAAATAGAGTTTTGATCCTGGAAGACGAAAGGTCACACACGAAAGGTCACAAGGTGTGACCTTTCGTCTTCCAGGATGATAACTTGGTTTGAACATTATTTTAGTCAGGTTACTTGAATATATAACCAATGAACAAGTAAGTTGACTAAAATATTGTTTAAATAGAGTTTTTATCCTAGAAGACGAAAGGTCACAAGGTGTGACCTTTCGTCTTCCAGGGTGATAACTCGATTTGAACATTATTTTAGTCAGGTTACTTGAATATATAACCAATGAACAAGTAACGTGACTAAAATATGGTTTAAATAGAGTTTTTATCCTGGAAGACGAAAGTTCACAAGGTGTGACCTTTCGTCTTCCAGGATGATAACTCGATTTGCACAATATTTTAGTCAGGGTACTTGAATATATAACCAATGAACAAGTAACTGGACTAAAATATTGTTTAAATAGAGTTTTTATCCTGGAAGACGAAAGGTCACAAGGTGTGACCTTTCGTCTTCCAGGATGATAACTCAATTTAAACATTATTTTAGTCAGGTTACTTGAATATATAACCAATGAACAAGTAACTTGACTAAAATGTTGTTTAAATAGAGTTTTGATCCTGGAAGACGAAAGGTCACAAGGTGTGACCTTTCGTCTTCCTGGATGATAACTCGATTTCAACATTATTTTAGTCAGGTTACTTGAATATATAACCAATGAACAAGTAAGTTGACTAAAATATTGTTTAAATAGAGTTTTTATCCTAGAAGACGAAAGGTCACAAGGTGTGACCTTTCGTCTTCCAGGGTGATAACTCGATTTGAACATTAGTTCAGTCAGGTTACTTGAATATATAACCAATGAACAAGTAACGTGACTAAAATATAGTTTAAATAGAGTTTTTTTATCCTAGAAGACGAAAGGTCACAAGGTGTGACCTTTCGTCTTCCAGGATGATAACTCAATATGAACATTATTTTAATCAGGTTACTTAAATATATAACCAATGAACAAGTAACTTGATTAGAATAATGTTTAAATAGAGTTTTGATCCTGAAAGACGAAAGGTCACAAGGTGTGACCTTTCGTCTTCCAGGATGATAACTCGATTTGAACATTATTATAGTCAGGTTAGTTGAATATATAACCAATGAACAAGTAACTTGACTAAAATATTGTTTAAATAGAGTTTTGATCCTGGAAGACGAAAGGTCACAAGGTGTGACCTTTCGTCTTCCAGGATGATAACTCGATTTGAACATTATTTTAGTCAGGTTACTTGAATATATAACCAATGAACAAGTAACGTGACTAAAATATGGTTTAAATAGAGTTTTTATCCTGGAAGACGAAAGATCACAAGGTGTGACCTTTCGTCTTCCAGGATGATAACTCGATTTGAACAATATTTTAGTCAGGTTACTTGAATATATAACCAATGAACAAGTAACTTGACAAAAATATTGTTTAAATAGAGTTTTTATCCTGGAAGACGAAAGGTCACAAGGTGTGACCTTTCGTCTTCCAGGATGATAACTCAATTAAACATTATTTTAGTCAGGTTACTTGAATATATAACCAATGAAAAAGTAACTTGACTAAAATGTTGTTTAAATAGAGTTTTGATCCTGGAAGACGAAAGGTCACACACGAAAGGTCACAAGGTGTGACCTTTCGTCTTCCAGGATGATAACTTGGTTTGAACATTATTTTAGTCAGGTTACTTGAATATATAACCAATGAACAAGTAAGTTGACTAAAATATTGTTTAAATAGAGTTTTTATCCTAGAAGACGAAAGGTCACAAGGTGTGACCTTTCGTCTTCCAGGGTGATAACTCGATTTGAACATTATTTTAGTCAGGTTACTTGAATATATAACCAATGAACAAGTAACGTGACTAAAATATGGTATAAATAGAGTTTTTATCCTGGAAGACGAAAGTTCACAAGGTGTGACCTTTCGTCTTCCAGGATGATAACTCGATTTGCACAATATTTTAGTCAGGGTACTTGAATATATAACCAATGAACAAGTAACTTGACTAAAATATTGTTTAAATAGAGTTTTTATCCTGGAAGACGAAAGGTCACAAGGTGTGACCTTTCGTCTTCCAGGATGATAACTCAATTTAAACATTATTTTAGTCAGGTTACTTGAATATATAACCAATGAACAAGTAACTTGACTAAAATGTTGTTTAAATAGAGTTTTGATCCTGGAAGACGAAAGGTCACAAGGTGTGACCTTTCGTCTTCCTGGATGATAACTCGATTTCAACATTATTTTAGTCAGGTTACTTGAATATATAACCAATGAACAAGTAAGTTGACTAAAATATTGTTTAAATAGAGTTTTTATCCTAGAAGACGAAAGGTCACAAGGTGTGACCTTTCGTCTTCCAGGGTGATAACTCGATTTGAACATTAGTTCAGTCTGGTTACTTGAATATATAACCAATGAACAAGTAACGTGACTAAAATATAGTTTAAATAGAGTTTTTTATCCTAGAAGACGAAAGGTCACAAGGTGTGACCTTTCGTCTTCCAGGATGATAACTCAATATGAACATTATTTTAATCAGGTTACTTAAATATATAACCAATGAACAAGTAACTTGATTAGAATAATGTTTAAATAGAGTTTTGATCCTGAAAGACGAAAGGTCACAAGGTGTGACCTTTCATCTTCCAGGATGATAACTCGATTTGAACATTATTATAGTCAGGTTAGTTGAATATATAACCAATGAACAAGTAACTTGACTAAAATATTGTTTAAATAGAGTTTTGATCCTGGAAGACGAAAGGTCACAAGGTGTGACCTTTCGTCTTCCAGGATGATAACTCGATTTGAACATTATTTTAGTCAGGTTACTTGAATATATAACCAATGAACAAGTAACGTGACTAAAATATGGTTTAAATAGAGTTTTTATCCTGGAAGACGAAAGATCACAAGGTGTGACCTTTCGTCTTCCAGGATGATAACTCGATTTGAACAATATTTTAGTCAGGTTACTTGAATATATAACCAATGAACAAGTAACTTGACAAAAATATTGTTTAAATAGAGTTTTTATCTTGGAAGACGAAAGGTCACAAGGTGTGACCTTTCGTCTTCCAGGATGATAACTCAATTAAACATTATTTTAGTCAGGTTACTTGAATATATAACCAATGAACAAGTAACTTGACTAAAATGTTGTTTAAATAGAGTTTTGATCCTGGAAGACGAAAGGTCACACACGAAAGGTCACAAGGTGTGACCTTTCGTCTTCCAGGATGATAACTTGGTTTGAACATTATTTTAGTCAGGTTACTTGAATATATAACCAATGAACAAGTAAGTTGACTAAAATATTGTTTAAATAGAGTTTTTATCCTAGAAGACGAAAGGTCACAAGGTGTGACCTTTCGTCTTCCAGGGTGAAAACTCGATTTGAACATTATTTTAGTCAGGTTACTTGAATATATAACCAATGAACAAGTAACGTGACTAAAATATGGTTTAAATAGAGGTTTTTATCCTGGAAGACGACAGGTCACAAGGTGTGACCTTTCGTCTTCCAGGATGATAACTCGATTTGAACAATATTTTAGTCAGGTTACTTGAATATATAACCAATGAGCAAGTACGTGACTAAAATATGGTTTAAATAGAGTTTTTATCCTGGAAGACGAAAGGTCACAAGGTGTGACCTTTCGTCTTCCAGGATGATAACTCAATTTAAACATTATTTTAGTCAGGTTACTTGAATATATAACCAATGAACAAGTAACTTGACTAAAATGTTGTTTAAATAGAGTTTTGATCCTGGAAGACGAAAGGTCACAAGGTGTGACCTTTCGTCTTCCTGGATGATAACTCGATTTCAACATTATTTTAGTCAGGTTACTTGAATATATAACAGATGAACAAGTAAGTTGACTAAAATATTGTTTAAATAGAGTTTTTATCCTAGAAGACGAAAGGTCACAAGGTGTGACCTTTCGTCTTCCAGGGTGATAACTCGATTTGAACATTAGTTCAGTCAGGTTACTTGAATATATAACCAATGAACAAGTAACGTGACTAAAATATAGTTTAAATAGAGTTTTTTTATCCTAGAAGACGAAAGGTCACAAGGTGTGACCTTTCGTCTTCCAGGATGATAACTCAATATGAACATTATTTTAATCAGGTTACTTGAATAGATAACCAATGAACAAGTAACTTGATTAGAATAATGTTTAAATAGAGTTTTGATCCTGGAAGACGAAAGGTCACAAGGTGTGACCTTTCGTCTTCCAGGATGATAACTCGATTTGAACATTATTTTAGTCAGGTTACTTGAATATATAACCAATGAACAAGTAAGTTGACTAAAATATTGTTTAAATAGAGTTTTGATCCTGGAAGACGAAAGGTCACAAGGTGTGACCTTTCGTCTTCCAGGATGATAACTCGATTTGAACATTATTTTAGTCAGGTTACTTGAATATATAAGCAATGAACAAGTAACTTGACTAAAATATTGTTTAAATAGAGTTTTTATCCTGGAAGACGAAAGGTCACAAGGTGTGACCTTTCGTCTTCCAGGATGATAACTCAATTAAACATTATTTTAGTCAGGTTACTTGAATATATAACCAATGAACAAGTAACTTGACTAAACTGTTGTTTAAATAGAGTTTTGATCCTGGAAGACGAAAGGTCACAAGGTGTGACCTTTCGTCTTCCTGGATGATAACTCGATTTCAACATTATTTTAGTCAGGTTACTTGAATATATAACCAATGAACAAGTAAGTTGACTAAAATATTGTTTAAATAGAGTTTTTATCCTAGAAGACGAAAGGTCACAAGGTGTGACCTTTCGTCTTCCAGGGTGATAACTCAATTTGAACATTAGTTCAGTCAGGTTACTTGAATATATAACCAATGAACAAGTAACGTGACTAAAATATAGTTTAAATAGAGTTTTTTTATCCTAGAAGACGAAAGGTCACAAGGTGTGACCTTTCGTCTTCCAGGATGATAACTCAATATGAACATTATTTTAATCAGGTTACTTGAATATATAACCAATGAACAAGTAACTTGATTAGAATAATGTTTAAATAGAGTTTTGATCCTGGAAGACGAAAGGTCACAAGGTGTGACCTTTCGTCTTCCAGGATGATAACTCGGTTTGAACATTATTTTAGTCAGGTTACTTGAATATATAACCAATGAACAAGTAAGTTGACTAAAATATTGTTTAAATAGAGTTTTTATCCTAGAAGACGAAAGGTCACAAGGTATGACCTTTCGTCTTCCAGGGTGATAACTCGATTTGAACATTAGTTCAGTCAGGTTACTTGAATATATAACCCATGAACAAGTAACGTGACTAAAATTTAGTTTAAATAGAGTTTTTTATCCTAGCAGACGAAAGGTCACAAGGTGTGACCTTTCGTCTTCCAGGATGATAACTCAATATGAACATTATTTTATTCAGGTTACTTGAATATATAACCAATGAACAAGTAACTTGATTAGAATAATGTTTAAATAGAGTTTTGATCCTGGAAGACGAAAGGTCACAAGGTGTGACCTTTCATCTTCCAGGATGATAACTCAATATGAACATTATTTTAATCAGGTTACTTGAATATATAACCAATGAACAAGTAACTTGATTAGAATAATGTTTAAATAGAGTTTTGATCCTGGAAGACGAAATATTGTTTAAAATAATGTTTTGATCCTGGAAGACGAAAGGTCACAAGGTGTGACCTTTCGTCTTCCAGGATGATAACTCGATTTGAACATTATTTTAGTCAGGTTACTTGAATATATAACCAATGAACAAGTAAGTTGACTAAAATATTGTTTAAATAGAGTTTTTATCCTAGAAGACGAAAGGTCACAAGGTATGACCTTTCGTCTTCCAAGGTGATAACTCGATTTGAACATTAGTCCAGTCAGGTTACTTGAATATATAACCAATGAACAAGTAACGTGACTAAAATATAGTTTTAATAGAGTTTTTTATCCTAGAAGACGAAAGGTCACAAGGTGTGACCTTTCGTCTTCCAGGATGATAACTCAATATGAACATTATTTTAATCAAGTTACTTGAATATATAACCAATGAACAAGTAACTTGATTAGAATAATGTTTAAATAGAGTTTTGATCCTGGAAGACGAAAGGTCACAAGGTGTGACCTTTCGTCTTCCAGGATGATAACTCGATTTGAACATTATTTTAGTCAGGTTACTTGAATATATAACCCATGAACAAGTAACGTGACTAAAATATGGTTTAAATAGAGTTTTTATCCTGAAAGACGAAAGGTCACAAGGTGTGACCTTTCGTCTTCCAGGATGATAACTCGATTTGCACAATATTTTAGTCAGGTTACTTGAATATATAACCACTGAACAAGTAACTTGACTAAAATATTGTTTAAATAGAGTTTTTATCCTGGAAGACGAAAGGTCACAAGGTGTGACCTTTCGTCTTCCAGGATGATAACTCAATTTAAACATTATTTTAGTCAGGTTACTTGAATATATAACCAATGAACAAGTAACTTGACTAAAATGTTGTTTAAATAGAGTTTTGATCCTGGAAGACGAAAGGTCACAAGGTGTGACCTTTCGTCTTCCTGGATGATAACTCGATTTCAACATTATTTTAGTCAGTTTACTTGAATATATAACCAATGAACAAGTAAGTTGACTAAAATATTGTTTAAATAGAGTTTTTATCCTAGAAGACGAAAGGTCACAAGGTGTGACCTTTCGTCTTCCAGGGTGATAACTCGATTTGAACATTAGTTCAGTCAGGTTACTTGAATATATAACCAATGAACAAGTAACGTGACTAAAATATAGTTTAAATAGAGTTTTTTTATACTAGAAGACGAAAGGTCACAAGGTGTGACCTTTCGTCTTCCAGGATGATAACTCAATATGAACATTATTTTAATCAGGTTACTTGAATATATAACCAATGAACAAGTAACTTGATTAGAATAATGTTTAAATAGAGTTTTGATCCTGGAAGACGAAAGGTCACAAGGTGTGACCTTTCGTCTTCCAGGATGATAACTCGATTTGAACATTATTTTAGTCAGGTTACTTGAATATATAACCAATGAACAAGTAAGTTGACTAAAATATTGTTTAAATAGAGTTTTGATCCTGGAAGACGAAAGGTCACAAGGTGTCACCTTTCGTCTTCCAGGATGATAACTCGGTTTGAACATTATTTTAGTCAGGTTACTTGAATATATAACCAATGAACAAGTAAGTTGACTAAAATATTGTTTAAATAGAGTTTTTATCCTAGAAGACGAAAGGTCACAAGGTATGACCTTTCGTCTTCCAGGGTGATAACTCGATTTGAACATTAGTTCAGTCAGGTTACTTGAATATATAACCCATGAACAAGTAACGTGACTAAAATTTAGTTTAAATAGAGTTTTTTATCCTAGAAGACGAAAGGTCACAAGGTGTGACCTTTCGTCTTCCAGGATGATAACTCAATATGAACATTATTTTATTCAGGTTACTTGAATATATAACCAATGAACAAGTAACTTGATTAGAATAATGATTAAATAGAGTTTTGATCCTGGAAGACGAAAGGTCACAAGGTGTGACCTTTCATCTTCCAGGATGATAACTCAATATGAACATTATTTTAATCAGGTTACTTGAATATATAACCAATGAACAAGTAACTTGATTAGAATAATGTTTAAATAGAGTTTTGATACTGGAAGACGAAATATTGTTTAAAATAATGTTTTGATCCTGGAAGACGAAAGGTCACAAGGTGTGACCTTTCGTCTTCCAGGATGATAACTCGATTTGAACATTATTTTAGTCAGGTTACTTGAATATATAACCAATGAACAAGTAAGTTGACTAAAATATTGTTTAAATAGAGTTTTTATCCTAGAAGACGAAAGGTCACAAGGTATGACCTTTCGTCTTCCAGGGTGATAACTCGATTTGAACATTATTTCAGTCAGGTTACTTGAATATATAACCAATGAACAAGTAACGTGACTAAAATATAGTTTTAATAGAGTTTTTTATCCTAGAAGACGAAAGGTCACAAGGTGTGACCTTTCGTCTTCCAGGATGATAACTCAATATGAACATTATTTTAATCAGGTTACTTGAATATATAACCAATGAACAAGTAACTTGATTAGAATAACGTTTAAATAGAGTTTTGATCCTGGAAGACGAAAGGTCACAAGGTGTGACCTTTCGTCTTCCAGGATGATAACTCGATTTGAACATTATTTTAGTCAGGTTACTTGAATATATAACCCATGAACAAGTAACGTGACTAAAATATAGTTTAAATAGAGTTTTTTATCCTAGAAGACGAAAGGTCACAAGGTGTGACCTTTCGTCTTCCAGGATGATAACTCAATATGAACATTATTTTATTCAGGTTACTTGAATATATAACCAATGAACAAGTAACTTGATTAGAATAATGTTTAAATAGAGTTTTGATCCTGGAAGACGAAAGGTCACAAGGTGTGACCTTTCATCTTCCAGGATGATAACTCAATATGAACATTATTTTAATCAGGTTACTTGAATATATAACCAATGAACAAGTAACTTGATTAGAATAATGTTTAAATAGAGTTTTGATCCTGAAAGACGAAAGGTCACAAGGTGTGACCTTTCGTCTTCCAGGATGATAACTCGATTTGAACATTATTTTATTCAGGTTACTTGAATATATAACCCATGAACAAGTAACGTGACTAAAATATAGTTTAAATAGAGTTTTTTATCCTAGAAGACGAAAGGTCACAAGGTGTGACCTTTCGTCTTCCAGGATGATAACTCAATATGAACATTATTTTATTCAGGTTACTTGAATATATAACCAATGAACAAGTAACTTGATTAGAATAATGTTTAAATAGAGTTTTGATCCTGGAAGACGAAAGGTCACAAGGTGTGACCTTTCGTCTTCCAGGTTGATAACTCGATTTGAACATTATTTTAGTCAGGTTACTTGAATATATAACCCATGAACAAGTAACGTGACTAAAATATAGTTTAAATAGAGTTTTTTATCCTAGAAGACGAAAGGTCACAAGGTGTGACCTTTCGTCTTCCAGGATGATAACTCAATATGAACATTATTTTATTCAGGTTACTTGAATATATAACCAATGAACAAGTAACTTGATTAGAATAATGTTTAAATAGAGTTTTGATCCTGGAAGACGAAAGGTCACAAGGTGTGACCTTTCATCTTCCAGGATGATAACTCAATATGAACATTATTTTAATCAGGTTACTTGAATATATAACCAATGAACAAGTAACTTGATTAGAATAATGTTTAAATAGAGTTTTGATCCTGAAAGACGAAAGGTCACAAGGTGTGACCTTTCGTCTTCCAGGATGATAACTCGATTTGAACATTATTTTATTCAGGTTACTTGAATATATAACCCATGAACAAGTAACGTGACTAAAATATAGTTTAAATAGAGTTTTTTATCCTAGAAGACGAAAGGTCACAAGGTGTGACCTTTCGTCTTCCAGGATGATAACTCAATATGAACATTATTTTATTCAGGTTACTTGAATATATAACCAATGAACAAGTAACTTGATTAGAATAATGTTTAAATAGAGTTTTGATCCTGGAAGACGAAAGGTCACAAGGTGTGACCTTTCGTCTTCCAGGTTGATAACTCGATTTGAACATTATTTTAGTCAGGTTACTTGAATATATAACCAATGAACAAGTAAGTTGACTAAAATATTGTTTAAATAGAGTTTTTATCCTAGAAGACGAAAGGTCACAAGGTATGACCTTTCGTCTTCCAGGGTGATAACTCGATTTGAACATTAGTTCAGTCAGGTTACTTGAATATATAACCAATGAACAAGTAACGTGACTAAAATATGGTTTAAATAGAGTTTTTATCCTGGAAGACGACAGGTCACAAGGTGTGACCTTTCGTCTTCCAGGATGATAACTCGATTTGAACAATATTTTAGTCAGGTTACTTGAATATATAACCAATGAACAAGTAACGTGACTAAAATATGGTTTAAATAGAGTTTTTATCCTGGAAGACGAAAGGTCACAAGGTGTGACCTTTCGTCTTCCAGGATGATAACTCAATTTAAACATTATTTTAGTCAGGTTACTTGAATATATAACCAATGAACAAGTAACGTGACTAAAATGTTGTTTAAATAGAGTTTTGATCCTGGAAGACGAAAGGTCACAAGGTGTGACCTTTCGTCTTCCAGGATGATAACTCGATTTGAACATTATTTTAGTCAGGTTACTTGAATATATAACCAATGAACAAGTATGTTGACTAAAATATTGTTTAAATAGAGTTTTGATCCTGGAAGACGAAAGGTCACAAGGTGTGACCTTTCGTCTTCCAGGATGATAACTCGATTTGAACATTATTTTAGTCAGGTTACTTGAATATATAAGCAATGAACAAGTAACTTGACTAAAATATTGTTTAAATAGAGTTTTTATCCTGGAAGACGAAAGGTCACAAGGTGTGACCTTTCGTCTTCCAGGATGATAACTCAATTAAACATTATTTTAGTCAGGTTACTTGAATATATAACCAATGAACAAGTAACTTGACTAAAATGTTGTTTAAATAGAGTTTTGATCCTGGAAGACGAAAGGTCACAAGGTGTGACCTTTCGTCTTCCAGGATGATAACTCGATTTGAACATTATTTTAGTCAGGTTACTTGAATATATAACCAATGAACAAGTAAGTTGACTAAAATATTGTTTAAATAGAATTTTTATCCTAGAAGACGAAAGGTCACAAGGTATGACCTTTCGTCTTCCAGGGTGATAACTCGATTTGAACATTAGTTCAGTCAGGTTACTTGAATATATAACCCATGAACAAGTAACGTGACTAAAATATAGTTTAAATAGAGTTTTTTATCCTAGAAGACGAAAGGTCACAAGGTGTGACCTTTCGTCTTCCAGGATGATAACTCAATATGAACATTATTTTATTCAGGTTACTTGAATATATAACCAATGAACAAGTAACTTGATTAGAATAATGTTTAAATAGAGTTTTGATCCTGGAAGACGAAATATTGTTTAAAATAATGTTTTGATCCTGGAAGACGAAAGGTCACAAGGTGTGACCTTTCGTCTTCCAGGATGATAACTCGATTTGAACATTATTTTAGTCAGGTTACTTGAATATATAACCAATGAACAAGTAAGTTGACTAAAATATTGTTTAAATAGAGTTTTTATCCTAGAAGACGAAAGGTCACAAGGTATGACCTTTCGTCTTCCAGGGTGATAACTCGATTTGAACATTAGTTCAGTCAGGTTACTTGAATATATAACCCATGAACAAGTAACGTGACTAAAATTTAGTTTAAATAGAGTTTTTTATCCTAGAAGACGAAAGGTCACAAGGTGTGACCTTTCGTCTTCCAGGATGATAACTCAATATGAACATTATTTTATTCAGGTTACTTGAATATATAACCAATGAACAAGCAACTTGATTAGAATAATGATTAAATAGAGTTTTGATCCTGGAAGACGAAAGGTCACAAGGTGTGACCTTTCATCTTCCAGGATGATAACTCAATATGAACATTATTTTAATCAGGTTACTTGAATATATAACCAATGAACAAGTAACTTGATTAGAATAATGTTTAAATAGAGTTTTGATACTGGAAGACGAAATATTGTTTAAAATAATGTTTTGATCCTGGAAGACGAAAGGTCACAAGGTGTGACCTTTCGTCTTCCAGGATGATAACTCGATTTGAACATTATTTTAGTCAGGTTACTTGAATATATAACCAATGAACAAGTAAGTTGACTAAAATATTGTTTAAATAGAGTTTTTATCCTAGAAGACGAAAGGTCACAAGGTATGACCTTTCGTCTTCCAGGGTGATAACTCGATTTGAACATTATTTCAGTCAGGTTACTTGAATATATAACCAATGAACAAGTAACGTGACTAAAATATAGTTTTAATAGAGTTTTTTATCCTAGAAGACGAAAGGTCACAAGGTGTGACCTTTCGTCTTCCAGGATGATAACTCAATATGAACATTATTTTAATCAGGTTACTTGAATATATAACCAATGAACAAGTAACTTGATTAGAATAATGTTTAAATAGAGTTTTGATCCTGGAAGACGAAAGGTCACAAGGTGTGACCTTTCGTCTTCCAGGATGATAACTCGATTTGAACATTATTTTAGTCAGGTTACTTGAATATATAACCCATGAACAAGTAACGTGACTAAAATATAGTTTAAATAGAGTTTTTTATCCAAGAAGACGAAAGGTCACAAGGTGTGACCTTTCGTCTTCCAGGATGATAACTCAATATGAACATTATTTTATTCAGGTTACTTGAATATATAACCAATGAACAAGTAACTTGATTAGAATAATGTTTAAATAGAGTTTTGATCCTGGAAGACGAAAGGTCACAAGGTGTGACCTTTCATCTTCCAGGATGATAACTCAATATGAACATTATTTTAATCAGGTTACTTGAATATATAACCATTGAACAAGTAACTTGATTAGAATAATGTTTAAATAGAGTTTTGATCCTGAAAGACGAAAGGTCACAAGGTGTGACCTTTCGTCTTCCAGGATGATAACTCGATTTGAACATTATTTTATTCAGGTTACTTGAATATATAACCCATGAACAAGTAACGTGACTAAAATATAGTTTAAATAGAGTTTTTTATCCTAGAAGACGAAAGGTCACAAGGTGTGACCTTTCGTCTTCCAGGATGATAACTCAATATGAACATTATTTTATTCAGGTTACTTGAATATATAACCAATGAACAAGTAACTTGATTAGAATAATGTTTAAAGTCAGGTTACTTGAATATATAACCAATGAACAAGTAACGTGACTAAAATATGGTTTAAATAGAGTTTTTATCCTGGAAGACGAAAGGTCACAAGGTGTGACCTTTCGTCTTCCAGGATGATAACTCGATTTGAACATTATTTTAGTCAGGTTACTTGAATATATAACCAATGAACAAGTAACGTGACTAAAATATGGTTTAAATAGAGTTTTTATCCAGGAAGATGAAAGGTCACAAGGTGTGACCTTTCGTCTTCCAGGATGATAACTCGATTTGAACAATATTTTAGTCAGGTTACATGAATATATAACCAATGAACAATTAACTTGACTAAAATATAGTTTAAATAGAGTTTTTTATCCTAGAAGACGAAAGGTCACAAGGTGTGACCTTTCGTCTTCCAGGATGATAACTCAATATGAACATTATTTTATTCAGGTTACTTGAATATATAACCAATGAACAAGTAACTTGATTAGAATAATGTTTAAAGTCAGGTTACTTGAATATATAACCAATGAACAAGTAACGTGACTAAAATATGGTTTAAATAGAGTTTTTATCCTGGAAGACGAAAGGTCACAAGGTGTGACCTTTCGTCTTCCAGGATGATAACTCGATTTGAACATTATTTTAGTCAGGTTACTTGAATATATAACCAATGAACAAGTAACGTGACTAAAATATGGTTTAAATAGAGTTTTTATCCTGGAAGATGAAAGGTCACAAGGTGTGACCTTTCGTCTTCCAGGATGATAACTCGATTTGAACAATATTTTAGTCAGGTTACATGAATATATAACCAATGAACAATTAACTTGACTAAAATATTGTTTAAATAGAGTTTTTATCCTGGAAGACGAAAGGTCACAAGGTGTGACCTTTCGTCTTCCAGGATGATAACTCAATTTAAACATTATTTTAGTCAGGTTACTTGAATATATAACCAATGAACAAGTAACTTGACTGAAATGTTGTCTAAATAGAGTTTTGATCCTGGAAGACGAAAGGTCACAAGGTGTGACCTTTCGTCTTCCAGGATGATAACTCGATTTGAACATTATTTTAGTCAGGTTACTTGAATATATAACCAATGAACAAGTAAGTTGACTAAAATATTGTTTAAATAGAGTTTTGATCCTGGAAGACGAAAGGTCACAAGGTGTGACCTTTCGTCTTCCAGGATGATAACTCGATTTGAACATTATTTTAGTCAGGTTACTTGAATATATAAGCAATGAACAAGTAACTTGACTAAAATATTGTTTAAATAGAGTTTTTATCCTGGAAGACGAAAGGTCACAAGGTGTGACCTTTCGTCTTCCAGGATGATAACTCAATTAAACATTATTTTAGTCAGGTTACTTGAATATATAACCAATGAACAAGTAACTTGACTAAAATGTTGTTTAAATAGAGTTTTGATCCTGGAAGACGAAAGGTCACAAGGTGTGACCTTTCGTCTTCCAGGATGATAACTCGATTTGAACATTATTTTAGTCAGGTTACTTGAATATATAACCAATGAACAAGTAAGTTGACTAAAATATTGTTTAAATAGAGTTTTTATCCTAGAAGACGAAAGGTCACAAGGTATGACCTTTCGTCTTCCAGGGTGATAACTCGATTTGAACATTAGTTCAGTCAGGTTACTTGAATATATAACCCATGAACAAGTAACGTGACTAAAATATAGTTTAAATAGAGTTTTTTATCCTAGAAGACGAAAGGTCACAAGGTGTGACCTTTCGTCTTCCAGGATGATAACTCAATATGAACATTATTTTATTCAGGTTACTTGAATATATAACCAATGAACAAGTAACTTGATTAGAATAATGTTTAAATAGAGTTTTGATCCTGGAAGACGAAATATTGTTTAAAATAATGTTTTGATCCTGGAAGACGAAAGGTCACAAGGTGTGACCTTTCGTCTTCCAGGATGATAACTCGATTTGAACATTATTTTAGTCAGGTTACTTGAATATATAACCAATGAACAAGTAAGTTGACTAAAATATTGTTTAAATAGAGTTTTTATCCTAGAAGACGAAAGGTCACAAGGTATGACCTTTCGTCTTCCAGGGTGATAACTCGATTTGAACATTAGTTCAGTCAGGTTACTTGAATATATAACCAATGAACAAGTAACGCGACTAAAATATAGTTTTAATAGAGTTTTTTATCCTAGAAGACGAAAGGTCACAAGGTGTGACCTTTCGTCTTCCAGGATGATAACTCAATATGAACATTATTTTAATCAGGTTACTTGAATATATAACCAATGAACAAGTAACTTGATTAGAATAATGTTTAAATAGAGTTTTTATCCTGGAAGACGAAAGGTCACAAGGTGTGACCTTTCGTCTTCCAGGATGATAACTCAATTTAAACATTATTTTAGTCAGGTTACTTGAATATATAACCAATGAACAAGTAACTTGACTGAAATGTTGTCTAAATAGAGTTTTGATCCTGGAAGACGAAAGGTCACAAGGTGTGACCTTTCGTCTTCCGGGATGATAACTCGATTTGAACATTATTTTAGTCAGGTTACTTGAATATATAACCAATGAACAAGTAAGTTGACTAAAATATTGTTTAAATAGAGTTTTGATCCTGGAAGACGAAAGGTCACAAGGTGTGACCTTTCGTCTTCCAGGATGATAACTCGATTTGAACATTATTTTAGTCAGGTTACTTGAATATATAAGCAATGAACAAGTAACTTGACTAAAATATTGTTTAAATAGAGTTTTTATCCTGGAAGACGAAAGGTCACAAGGTGTGACCTTTCGTCTTCCAGGATGATAACTCAATTAAACATTATTTTAGTCAGGTTACTTGAATATATAACCAATGAACAAGTAACTTGACTAAAATGTTGTTTAAATAGAGTTTTGATCCTGGAAGACGAAAGGTCACAAGGTGTGACCTTTCGTCTTCCAGGATGATAACTCGATTTGAACATTATTTTAGTCAGGTTACTTGAATATATAACCAATGAACAAGTAAGTTGACTAAAATATTGTTTAAATAGAGTTTTTATCCTAGAAGACGAAAGGTCACAAGGTATGACCTTTCGTCTTCCAGGGTGATAACTCGATTTGAACATTAGTTCAGTCAGGTTACTTGAATATATAACCCATGAACAAGTAACGTGACTAAAATATAGTTTAAATAGAGTTTTTTATCCTAGAAGACGAAAGGTCACAAGGTGTGACCTTTCGTCTTCCAGGATGATAACTCAATATGAACATTATTTTATTCAGGTTACTTGAATATATAACCAATGAACAAGTAACTTGATTAGAATAATGTTTAAATAGAGTTTTGATCCTGGAAGACGAAATATTGTTTAAAATAATGTTTTGATCCTGGAAGACGAAAGGTCACAAGGTGTGACCTTTCGTCTTCCAGGATGATAACTCGATTTGAACATTATTTTAGTCAGGTTACTTGAATATATAACCAATGAACAAGTAAGTTGACTAAAATATTGTTTAAATAGAGTTTTTATCCTAGAAGACGAAAGGTCACAAGGTATGACCTTTCGTCTTCCAGGGTGATAACTCGATTTGAACATTAGTTCAGTCAGGTTACTTGAATATATAACCAATGAACAAGTAACGCGACTAAAATATAGTTTTAATAGAGTTTTTTATCCTAGAAGACGAAAGGTCACAAGGTGTGACCTTTCGTCTTCCAGGATGATAACTCAATATGAACATTATTTTAATCAGGTTACTTGAATATATAACCAATGAACAAGTAACTTGATTAGAATAATGTTTAAATAGAGTTTTGATCCTGGAAGACGAAAGGTCACAAGGTGTGACCTTTCGTCTTCCAGGATGATAACTCGATTTGAACATTATTTTAGTCAGGTTACTTGAATATATAACCAATGAACAAGTAAGTTGACTAAAATATTGTTTAAATAGAGTTTTTATCCTAGAAGACGAAAGGTCACAAGGTATGACCTTTCGTCTTCCAGGGTGATAACTCGATTTGAACATTAGTTCAGTCAGGTTACTTGAATATATAACCAATGAACAAGTAACGTGACTAAAATATGGTTTAAATAGAGTTTTTATCCTGGAAGACGACAAGTCACAAGGTGTGACCTTTCGTCTTCCAGGATGATAACTCGATTTGAACAATATTTTAGTCAGATTACTTGAATATATAACCAATGAACAAGTAACGTGACTAAAATATGGTTTAAATAGAGTTTTTATCCTGGAAGACGAAAGGTCACAAGGTGTGACCTTTCGTCTTCCAGGATGATAACTCGATTTGAACATTATTTTATTGTGACCTTTCGTCTTCCAGGATGATAACTCGATTTGAACATTATTTTAGTCAGGTTACTTGAATATATAACCAATGAACAAGTAACGTGACTAAAATATGGTTTAAATAGAGTTTTTATCCTGGAAGATGAAAGGTCACAAGGTGTGACCTTTCGTCTTCCAGGATGATAACTCGATTTGAACAATATTTTAGTCAGGTTACATGAATATATAACCAATGAACAATTAACTTGACTAAAATATTGTTTAAATAGAGTTTTTATCCTGGAAGACGAAAGGTCACAAGGTGTGACCTTTCGTCTTCCAGGATGATAACTCAATTTAAACATTATTTTAGTCAGGTTACTTGAATATATAACCAATGAACAAGTAACTTGACTAAAATGTTGTTTAAATAGAGTTTTGATCCTGGAAGACGAAAGGTCACAAGGTGTGACCTTTCGTCTTCCAGGGTGATAACTCGATTTGAACATTAGTTCAGTCAGGTTACTTGAATATATAACCAATGAACAAGTAACGTGACTAAAATATAGTTTAAATAGAGTTTTTTTATCCTAGAAGACGAAAGGTCACAAGGTGTGACCTTTCGTCTTCCAAGATGATAACTCAATATGAACATTATTTTAATCAGGTTACTTGAATATATAACCAATGAACAAGTAACTTGATTAGAATAATGTTTAAATAGAGTTTTGATCCTGGAAGACGAAAGGTCACAAGGTGTGACCTTTCGTCTTCCAGGATGATAACTCGATTTGAACATTATTTTAGTCAGGTTACTTGAATATATAACCAATGAACAAGTAAGTTGACTAAAATATTGTTTAAATAGAGTTTTGATCCTGGAAGACGAAAGGTCACAAGGTGTGACCTTTCGTCTTCCAGGATGATAACTCGATTTGAACATTATTTTAGTCAGGTTACTTGAATATATAAGCAATGAACAAGTAACTTGACTAAAATATTGTTTAAATAGAGTTTTTATCCTGGAAGACGAAAGGTCACAAGGTGTGACCTTTCGTCTTCCAGGATGATAACTCAATTAAACATTATTTTAGTCAGGTTACTTGAATATATAACCAATGAACAAGTAACTTGACTAAAATGTTGTTTAAATAGAGTTTTGATCCTGGAAGACGAAAGGTCACAAGGTGTGACCTTTCGTCTTCCAGGATGATAACTCGGTTTGAACATTATTTTAGTCAGGTTACTTGAATATATAACCAATGAACAAGTAAGTTGACTAAAATATTGTTTAAATAGAGTTTTTATCCTAGAAGACGAAAGGTCACAAGGTATGACCTTTCGTCTTCCAGGGTGATAACTCGATTTGAACATTAGTTCAGTCAGGTTACTTGAATATATAACCCATGAACAAGTAACGTGACTAAAATATAGTTTAAATAGAGTTTTTTATCCTAGAAGACGAAAGGTCACAAGGTGTGACCTTTCGTCTTCCAGGATGATAACTCAATATGAACATTATTTTATTCAGGTTACTTGAATATATAACCAATGAACAAGTAACTTGATTAGAATAATGTTTAAATAGAGTTTTGATCCTGGAAGACGAAATATTGTTTAAAATAATGTTTTGATCCTGGAAGACGAAAGGTCACAAGGTGTGACCTTTCGTCTTCCAGGATGATAACTCGATTTGAACATTATTTTAGTCAGGTTACTTGAATATATAACCAATGAACAAGTAAGTTGACTAAAATATTGTTTAAATAGAGTTTTTATCCTAGAAGACGAAAGGTCACAAGGTATGACCTTTCGTCTTCCAGGGTGATAACTCGATTTGAACATTAGTTCAGTCAGGTTACTTGAATATATAACCAATGAACAAGTAACGTGACTAAAATATAGTTTTAATAGAGTTTTTTATCCTAGAAGACGAAAGGTCACAAGGTGTGACCTTTCGTCTGCCAGGATGATAACTCAATATGAACATTATTTTAATCAGGTTACTTGAATATATAACCAATGAACAAGTAACTTGATTAGAATAATGTTTAAATAGAGTTTTGATCCTGGAAGACGAAAGGTCACAAGGTGTGACCTTTCGTCTTCCAGGATGATAACTCGATTTGAACATTATTTTAGTCAGGTTACTTGAATATATAACCAATGAACAAGTAACTTGACTAAAATATTGTTTAAATAGAGTTTTGATCCTGGAAGACGAAAGGTCACAAGGTGTGACCTTTCGTCTTCCAGGATGATAACTCGATTTGAACATTATTTTAGTCTGGTTACTTGAATATATAACCAATGAACAAGTAACGTGACTAAAATATTGTTTAAATAGAGTTTTTTATCCTGGAAGACGAAAGGTCACAAAGGTCACAAGGTGTGACCTTTCGTCTTCCAGGATGATAACTCGATTTGAACATTATTTTAGTCAGGTTACTTGAATATATAACCAATGAACAAGTAACGTGACTAAAATATGGTTTAAAAAGAGTTTTTATCCTGGAAGACGAAAGGTCACAAGGTGTGACCTTTCGCCTTCCAGGATGATAACTCGATTTGAACAATATTTTAGTCAGGTTACTTGAATATATAACCAATGAACAAGTAACTTGACTAAAATATTGTTTAAATAGAGTTTTTATCCTGGAAGACGAAAGGTCACAAGGTGTGACCTTTCGTCTTCCAGGATGATAACTCGATTTGAACATTATTTTAGTCAGGTTACTTGAATATATAACCAATGAACAAGTAAGTTGACTAAAATATTGTTTAAATAGAGTTTTTATCCTAGAAGACGAAAGGTCACAAGGTATGACCTTTCGTCTTCCAGGGTGATAACTCGATTTGAACATTAGTTCAGTCAGGTTACTTGAATATATAACCCATGAACAAGTAACGTGACTAAAATTTAGTTTAAATAGAGTTTTTTATCCTAGAAGACGAAAGGTCACAAGGTGTGACCTTTCGTCTTCCAGGATGATAACTCAATATGAACATTATTTTATTCAGGTTACTTGAATATATAACCAATGAACAAGTAACTTGATTAGAATAATGATTAAATAGAGTTTTGATCCTGGAAGACGAAAGGTCACAAGGTGTGACCTTTCATCTTCCAGGATGATAACTCAATATGAACATTATTTTAATCAGGTTACTTGAATATATAACCAATGAACAAGTAACTTGATTAGAATAATGTTAAAATAGAGTTTTGATCCTGGAAGACGAAATATTGTTTAAAATAATGTTTTGATCCTGGAAGACGAAAGGTCACAAGGTGTGACCTTTCGTCTTCCAGGATGATAACTCGATTTGAACAATATTTTAGTCAGGTTACATGAATATATAACCAATGAACAATTAACTTGACTAAAATATTGTTTAAATAGAGTTTTTATCCTGGAAGACGAAAGGTCACAAGGTGTGACCTTTCGTCTTCCAGGATGATAACTCAATTTAAACATTATTTTAGTCAGGTTACTTGAATATATAACCAATGAACAAGTAACTTGACTAAAATGTTGTTTAAATAGAGTTTTGATCCTGGAAGACGAAAGGTCACAAGGTGTGACCTTTCGTCTTCCAGGATGATAACTCGATTTGAACATTATTTTAGTCAGGTTACTTGAATATATAACCAATGAACAAGTAAGTTGACTAAAATATTGTTTAAATAGAGTTTTGATCCTGGAAGACGAAAGGTCACAAGGTGTGACCTTTCGTCTTCCAGGATGATAACTCGATTTGAACATTATTTTAGTCAGGTTACTTGAATATATAAGCAATGAACAAGTAACTTGACTAAAATATTGTTTAAATAGAGTTTTTATCCTGGAAGACGAAAGGTCACAAGGTGTGACCTTTCGTCTTCCAGGATGATAACTCAATTAAACATTATTTTAGTCAGGTTACTTGAATATATAACCAATGAACAAGTAACTTGACTAAAATGTTGTTTAAATAGAATTTTGATCCTGGAAGACGAAAGGTCACAAGGTGTGACCTTTCGTCTTCCAGGATGATAACTCGGTTTGAACATTATTTTAGTCAGGTTACTTGAATATATAACCAATGAACAAGTAAGTTGACTAAAATATTGTTTAAATAGAGTTTTTATCCTAGAAGACGAAAGGTCACAAGGTATGACCTTTCGTCTTCCAGGGTGATAACTCGATTTGAACATTAGTTCAGTCAGGTTACTTGAATATATAACCCATGAACAAGTAACGTGACTAAAATATAGTTTAAATAGAGTTTTTTATCCTAGAAGACGAAAGGTCACAAGGTGTGACCTTTCGTCTTCCAGGATGATAACTCAATATGAACACTATTTTATTCAGGTTACTTGAATATATAACCAATGAACAAGTAACTTGATTAGAATAATGTTTAAATAGAGTTTTGATCCTGGAAGACGAAATATTGTTTAAAATAATGTTTTGATCCTGGAAGACGAAAGGTCACAAGGTGTGACCTTTCGTCTTCCAGGATGATAACTCGATTTGAACATTATTTTAGTCAGGTTACTTGAATATATAACCAATGAACAAGTAAGTTGACTAAAATATTGTTTAAATAGAGTTTTTATCCTAGAAGACGAAAGGTCACAAGGTATGACCTTTCGTCTTCCAGGGTGATAACTCGATTTGAACATTAGTTCAGTCAGGTTACTTGAATATATAACCAATGAACAAGTAACGTGACTAAAATATAGTTTTAATAGAGTTTTTTATCCTAGAAGACGAAAGGTCACAAGGTGTGACCTTTCGTCTTCCAGGATGATAACTCAATATGAACATTATTTTAATCAGGTTACTTGAATATATAACCAATGAACAAGTAACTTGATTAGAATAATGTTTAAATAGAGTTTTGATCCTGGAAGACGAAAGGTCACAAGGTGTGACCTTTCGTCTTCCAGGATGATAACTCGATTTGAACATTATTTTAGTCAGGTTACTTGAATATATAACCAATGAACAAGTAAGTTGACTAAAATATTGTTTAAATAGAGTTTTTATCCTAGAAGACGAAAGGTCACAAGGTATGACCTTTCGTCTTCCAGGGTGATAACTCGATTTGAACATTAGTTCAGTCAGGTTACTTGAATATATAACCAATGAACAAGTAACGTGACTAAAATATGGTTTAAATAGAGTTTTTATCCTGGAAGACGACAGGTCACAAGGTGTGACCTTTCGTCTTCCAGGATGATAACTCGATTTGAACAATATTTTAGTCAGGTTACTTGAATATATAACCAATGAACAAGTAACGTGACTAAAATATGGTTTAAATAGAGTTTTTATCCTGGAAGACGAAAGGTCACAAGGTGTGACCTTTCGTCTTCCAGGATGATAACTCGATTTGAACATTATTTTAGTCAGGTTACTTGAATATATAACCAATGAACAAGTAACGTGACTAAAATATGGTTTAAATAGAGTTTTTATCCTGGAAGATGAAAGGTCACAAGGTGTGACCTTTCGTCTTCCAGGATGATAACTCGATTTGAACAATATTTAGTCAGGTTACATGAATATATAACCAATGAACAATTAACTTGACTAAAATATTGTTTAAATAGAGTTTTTATCCTGGAAGACGAAAGGTCACAAGGTGTGACCTTTCGTCTTCCAGGATGATAACTCGATTTCAACATTATTTTAGTCAGGTTACTTGAATATATAACCAATGAACAAGTAAGTTGACTAAAATATTGTTTAAATAGAGTTTTTATCCTAGAAGACGAAAGGTCACAAGGTGTGACCTTTCGTCTTCCAGGGTGATAACTCGATTTGAACATTACTTCAGTCAGGTTACTTGAATATATAACCAATGAACAAGTAACGTGACTAAAATATAGTTTAAATAGAGTTTTTTTATCCTAGAAGACGAAAGGTCACAAGGTGTGACCTTTCGTCTTCCAGGATGATAACTCAATATGAACATTATTTTAATCAGGTTACTTGAATATATAACCAATGAACAAGTAACTTGATTAGAATAATGTTTAAATAGAGTTTTGATCCTGGAAGACGAAAGGTCACAAGGTGTGACCTTTCGTCTTCCAGGATGATAACTCGATTTGAACATTATTTTAGTCAGGTTACTTGAATATATAACCAATGAACAAGTAAGTTGACTAAAATATTGTTTAAATAGAGTTTTGATCCTGGAAGACGAAAGGTCACAAGGTGTGACCTTTCGTCGTCCAGGATGATAACTCGATTTGAACATTATTTTAGTCAGGTTACTTGAATATATAAGCAATGAACAAGTAACTTGACTAAAATATTGTTTAAATAGAGTTTTTATCCTGGAAGACGAAAGGTCACAAGGTGTGACCTTTCGTCTTCCAGGATGATAACTCAATTAAACATTATTTTAGTCAGGTTACTTGAATATATAACCAATGAACAAGTAACTTGACTAAAATGTTGTTTAAATAGAGTTTTGATCCTGGAAGACGAAAGGTCACAAGGTGTGACCTTTCGTCTTCCAGGATGATAACTCGGTTTGAACATTATTTTAGTCAGGTTACTTGAATATATAACCAATGAACAAGTAAGTTGACTAAAATATTGTTTAAATAGAGTTTTTATCCTAGAAGACGAAAGGTCACAAGGTATGACCTTTCGTCTTCCAGGGTGATAACTCGATTTGAACATTAGTTCAGTCAGGTTACTTGAATATATAACCCATGAACAAGTAACGTGACTAAAATATAGTTTAAATAGAGTTTTTTATCCTAGAAGACGAAAGGTCACAAGGTGTGACCTTTCGTCTTCCAGGATGATAACTCAATATGAACATTATTTTATTCAGGTTACTTGAATATATAACCAATGAACAAGTAACTTGATTAGAATAATGTTTAAATAGAGTTTTGATCCTGGAAGACGAAATATTGTTTAAAATAATGTTTTGATCCTGGAAGACGAAAGGTCACAAGGTGTGACCTTTCGTCTTCCAGGATGATAACTCGATTTGAACATTATTTTAGTCAGGTTACTTGAATATATAACCAATGAACAAGTAAGTTGACTAAAATATTGTTTAAATAGAGTTTTTATCCTAGAAGACGAAAGGTCACAAGGTATGACCTTTCGTCTTCCAGGGTAATAACTCGATTTGAACATTAGTTCAGTCAGGTTACTTGAATATATAACCAATGAACAAGTAACGTGACTAAAATATAGTTTTAATAGAGTTTTTTATCCTAGAAGACGAAAGGTCACAAGGTGTGACCTTTCGTCTTCCAGGATGATAACTCAATATGAACATTATTTTAATCAGGTTACTTGAATATATAACCAATGAACAAGTAACTTGATTAGAATAATGTTTAAATAGAGTTTTGATCCTGGAAGACGAAAGGTCACAAGGTGTGACCTTTCGTCTTCCAGGATGATAACTCGATTTGAACATTATTTTAGTCAGGTTACTTGAATATATAACCAATGAACAAGTAAGTTGACTAAAATATTGTTTAAATAGAGTTTTTATCCTAGAAGACGAAAGGTCACAAGGTATGACCTTTCGTCTTCCAGGGTGATAACTCGATTTGAACATTAGTTCAGTCAGGTTACTTGAATATATAACCAATGAACAAGTAACGTGACTAAAATATGGTTTAAATAGAGTTTTTATCCTGGAAGACGACAGGTCACAAGGTGTGACCTTTCGTCTTCCAGGATGATAACTCGATTTGAACAATATTTTAGTCAGGTTACTTGAATATATAACCAATGAACAAGTAACGTGACTAAAATATGGTTTAAATAGAGTTTTTATCCTGGAAGACGAAAGGTCACAAGGTGTGACCTTTCATCTTCCAGGATGATAACTCGATTTGAACATTATTTTAGTCAGGTTACTTGAATATATAACCAATGAACAAGTAACGTGACTAAAATATGGTTTAAATAGAGTTTTTATCCTGGAAGATGAAAGGTCACAAGGTGTGACCTTTCGTCTTCCAGGATGATAACTCGATTTGAACAATATTTAGTCAGGTTACATGAATATATAACCAATGAACAATTAACTTGACTAAAATATTGTTTAAATAGAGTTTTTATCCTGGAAGACGAAAGGTCACAAGGTGTGACCTTTCGTCTTCCAGGATGATAACTCGATTTCAACATTATTTTAGTCAGGTTACTTGAATATATAACCAATGAACAAGTAAGTTGACTAAAATATTGTTTAAATAGAGTTTTTATCCTAGAAGACGAAAGGTCACAAGGTGTGACCTTTCGTCTTCCAGGGTGATAACTCGATTTGAACATTAGTTCAGTCAGGTTACTTGAATATATAACCAATGAACAAGTAACGTGACTAAAATATAGTTTAAATAGAGTTTTTTTATCCTAGAAGACGAAAGGTCACAAGGTGTGACCTTTCGTCTTCCAGGATGATAACTCAATATGAACATTATTTTAATCAGGTTACTTGAATATATAACCAATGAACAAGTAACTTGATTAGAATAATGTTTAAATAGAGTTTTGATCCTGGAAGACGAAAGGTCACAAGGTGTGACCTTTCGTCTTCCAGGATGATAACTCGATTTGAACATTATTTTAGTCAGGTTACTTGAATATATAACCAATGAACAAGTAAGTTGACTAAAATATTGTTTAAATAGAGTTTTGATCCTGGAAGACGAAAGGTCACAAGGTGTGACCTTTCGTCTTCCAGGATGATAACTCGATTTGAACATTATTTTAGTCAGGTTACTTGAATATATAAGCAATGAACAAGTAACTTGACTAAAATATTGTTTAAAT
Source organism: Medicago sativa (assembly GCF_051527215.1). NCBI lineage: Eukaryota > Viridiplantae > Streptophyta > Magnoliopsida > Fabales > Fabaceae > Medicago > Medicago sativa. The sequence continues at coordinate 40,464,595 of NC_140751.1, forward strand.
AGAGTTTTTATCCTGGAAGACGAAAGGTCACAAGGTGTGACCTTTCGTCTTCCAGGATGATAACTCAATTAAACATTATTTTAGTCAGGTTACTTGAATATATAACCAATGAACAAGTAACTTGACTAAAATGTTGTTTAAATAGAGTTTTGATCCTGGAAGACGAAAGGTCACAAGGTGTGACCTTTCGTCTTCCAGGATGATAACTCGGTTTGAACATTATTTTAGTCAGGTTACTTGAATATATAACCAATGAACAAGTAAGTTGACTAAAATATTGTTTAAATAGAGTTTTTATCCTAGAAGACGAAAGGTCACAAGGTATGACCTTTCGTCTTCCAGGGTGATAACTCGATTTGAACATTAGTTCAGTCAGGTTACTTGAATATATAACCCATGAACAAGTAACGTGACTAAAATATAGTTTAAATAGAGTTTTTTATCCTAGAAGACGAAAGGTCACAAGGTGTGACCTTTCGTCTTCCAGGATGATAACTCAATATGAACATTATTTTATTCAGGTTACTTGAATATATAACCAATGAACAAGTAACTTGATTAGAATAATGTTTAAATAGAGTTTTGATCCTGGAAGACGAAATATTGTTTAAAATAATGTTTTGATCTTGGAAGACGAAAGGTCACAAGGTGTGACCTTTCGTCTTCCAGGATGATAACTCGATTTGAACATTATTTTAGTCAGGTTACTTGAATATATAACCAATGAACAAGTAAGTTGACTAAAATATTGTTTAAATAGAGTTTTTATCCTAGAAGACGAAAGGTCACAAGGTATGACCTTTCGTCTTCCAGGGTGATAACTCGATTTGAACATTAGTTCAGTCAGGTTACTTGAATATATAACCAATGAACAAGTAACGTGACTAAAATATAGTTTTAATAGAGTTTTTTATCCTAGAAGACGAAAGGTCACAAGGTGTGACCTTTCGTCTTCCAGGATGATAACTCAATATGAACATTATTTTAATCAGGTTACTTGAATATATAACCAATGAACAAGTAACTTGATTAGAATAATGTTTAAATAGAGTTTTGATCCTGGAAGACGAAAGGTCACAAGGTGTGACCTTTCGTCTTCCAGGATGATAACTCGATTTGAACATTATTTTAGTCAGGTTACTTGAATATATAACCAATGAACAAGTAAGTTGACTAAAATATTGTTTAAATAGAGTTTTTATCCTAGAAGACGAAAGGTCACAAGGTATGACCTTTCGTCTTCCAGGGTGATAACTCGATTTGAACATTAGTTCAGTCAGGTTACTTGAATATATAACCAATGAACAAGTAACGTGACTAAAATATGGTTTAAATAGAGTTTTGATCCTGGAAGACGAAAGGTCACAAGGTGTGACCTTTCGTCTTCCAGGATGATAACTCGATTTGAACATTATTTTAGTCAGGTTACTTGAATATATAACCAATGAACAAGTAAGTTGACTAAAATATTGTTTAAATAGAGTTTTTATCCTAGAAGACGAAAGGTCACAAGGTATGACCTTTCGTCTTCCAGGGTGATAACTCGATTTGAACATTAGTTCAGTCAGGTTACTTGAATATATAACCAATGAACAAGTAACGTGACTAAAATATGGTTTAAATAGAGTTTTTATCCTGGAAGACGACAGGTCACAAGGTGTGACCTTTCGTCTTCCAGGATGATAACTCGATTTGAACAATATTTTAGTCAGGTTACTTGAATATATAACCAATGAACAAGTAACGTGACTAAAATATGGTTTAAATAGAGTTTTTATCCTGGAAGACGAAAGGTCACAAGGTGTGACCTTTCATCTTCCAGGATGATAACTCGATTTGAACATTATTTTAGTCAGGTTACTTGAATATATAACCAATGAACAAGTAACGTGACTAAAATATGGTTTAAATAGAGTTTTTATCCTGGAAGATGAAAGGTCACAAGGTGTGACCTTTCGTCTTCCAGGATGATAACTCGATTTGAACAATATTTAGTCAGGTTACATGAATATATAACCAATGAACAATTAACTTGACTAAAATATTGTTTAAATAGAGTTTTTATCCTGGAAGACGAAAGGTCACAAGGTGTGACCTTTCGTCTTCCAGGATGATAACTCGATTTCAACATTATTTTAGTCAGGTTACTTGAATATATAACCAATGAACAAGTAAGTTGACTAAAATATTGTTTAAATAGAGTTTTTATCCTAGAAGACGAAAGGTCACAAGGTGTGACCTTTCGTCTTCCAGGGTGATAACTCGATTTGAACATTAGTTCAGTCAGGTTACTTGAATATATAACCAATGAACAAGTAACGTGACTAAAATATAGTTTAAATAGAGTTTTTTTATCCTAGAAGACGAAAGGTCACAAGGTGTGACCTTTCGTCTTCCAGGATGATAACTCAATATGAACATTATTTTAATCAGGTTACTTGAATATATAACCAATGAACAAGTAACTTGATTAGAATAATGTTTAAATAGAGTTTTGATCCTGGAAGACGAAAGGTCACAAGGTGTGACCTTTCGTCTTCCAGGATGATAACTCGATTTGAACATTATTTTAGTCAGGTTACTTGAATATATAACCAATGAACAAGTAAGTTGACTAAAATATTGTTTAAATAGAGTTTTGATCCTGGAAGACGAAAGGTCACAAGGTGTGACCTTTCGTCTTCCAGGATGATAACTCGATTTGAACATTATTTTAGTCAGGTTACTTGAATATATAAGCAATGAACAAGTAACTTGACTAAAATATTGTTTAAATAGAGTTTTTATCCTGGAAGACGAAAGGTCACAAGGTGTGACCTTTCGTCTTCCAGGATGATAACTCAATTAAACATTATTTTAGTCAGGTTACTTGAATATATAACCAATGAACAAGTAACTTGACTAAAATGTTGTTTAAATAGAGTTTTGATCCTGGAAGACGAAAGGTCACAAGGTGTGACCTTTCGTCTTCCAGGATGATAACTCGGTTTGAACATTATTTTAGTCAGGTTACTTGAATATATAACCAATGAACAAGTAAGTTGACTAAAATATTGTTTAAATAGAGTTTTTATCCTAGAAGACGAAAGGTCACAAGGTATGACCTTTCGTCTTCCAGGGTGATAACTCGATTTGAACATTAGTTCAGTCAGGTTACTTGAATATATAACCCATGAACAAGTAACGTGACTAAAATATAGTTTAAATAGAGTTTTTTATCCTAGAAGACGAAAGGTCACAAGGTGTGACCTTTCGTCTTCCAGGATGATAACTCAATATGAACATTATTTTATTCAGGTTACTTGAATATATAACCAATGAACAAGTAACTTGATTAGAATAATGTTTAAATAGAGTTTTGATCCTGGAAGACGAAATATTGTTTAAAATAATGTTTTGATCCTGGAAGACGAAAGGTCACAAGGTGTGACCTTTCGTCTTCCAGGATGATAACTCGATTTGAACATTATTTTAGTCAGGTTACTTGAATATATAACCAATGAACAAGTAAGTTGACTAAAATATTGTTTAAATAGAGTTTTTATCCTAGAAGACGAAAGGTCACAAGGTATGACCTTTCGTCTTCCAGGGTGATAACTCGATTTGAACATTAGTTCAGTCAGGTTACTTGAATATATAACCAATGAACAAGTAACGTGACTAAAATATAGTTTTAATAGAGTTTTTTATCCTAGAAGACGAAAGGTCACAAGGTGTGACCTTTCGTCTTCCAGGATGATAACTCAATATGAACATTATTTTAATCAGGTTACTTGAATATATAACCAATGAACAAGTAACTTGATTAGAATAATGTTTAAATAGAGTTTTGATCCTGGAAGACGAAAGGTCACAAGGTGTGACCTTTCGTCTTCCAGGATGATAACTCGATTTGAACATTATTTTAGTCAGGTTACTTGAATATATAACCAATGAACAAGTAAGTTGACTAAAATATTGTTTAAATAGAGTTTTTATCCTAGAAGACGAAAGGTCACAAGGTATGACCTTTCGTCTTCCAGGGTGATAACTCGATTTGAACATTAGTTCAGTCAGGTTACTTGAATATATAACCAATGAACAAGTAACGTGACTAAAATATGGTTTAAATAGAGTTTTTATCCTGGAAGACGACAGGTCACAAGGTGTGACCTTTCGTCTTCCAGGATGATAACTCGATTTGAACAATATTTTAGTCAGGTTACTTGAATATATAACCAATGAACAAGTAACGTGACTAAAATATGGTTTAAATAGAGTTTTTATCCTGGAAGACGAAAGGTCACAAGGTGTGACCTTTCATCTTCCAGGATGATAACTCGATTTGAACATTATTTTAGTCAGGTTACTTGAATATATAACCAATGAACAAGTAACGTGACTAAAATATGGTTTAAATAGAGTTTTTATCCTGGAAGATGAAAGGTCACAAGGTGTGACCTTTCGTCTTCCAGGATGATAACTCGATTTGAACAATATTTAGTCAGGTTACATGAATATATAACCAATGAACAATTAACTTGACTAAAATATTGTTTAAATAGAGTTTTTATCCTGGAAGACGAAAGGTCACAAGGTGTGACCTTTCGTCTTCCAGGATGATAACTCGATTTCAACATTATTTTAGTCAGGTTACTTGAATATATAACCAATGAACAAGTAAGTTGACTAAAATATTGTTTAAATAGAGTTTTTATCCTAGAAGACGAAAGGTCACAAGGTGTGACCTTTCGTCTTCCAGGGTGATAACTCGATTTGAACATTAGTTCAGTCAGGTTACTTGAATATATAACCAATGAACAAGTAACGTGACTAAAATATAGTTTAAATAGAGTTTTTTTATCCTAGAAGACGAAAGGTCACAAGGTGTGACCTTTCGTCTTCCAGGATGATAACTCAATATGAACATTATTTTAATCAGGTTACTTGAATATATAACCAATGAACAAGTAACTTGATTAGAATAATGTTTAAATAGAGTTTTGATCCTGGAAGACGAAAGGTCACAAGGTGTGACCTTTCGTCTTCCAGGATGATAACTCGATTTGAACATTATTTTAGTCAGGTTACTTGAATATATAACCAATGAACAAGTAAGTTGACTAAAATATTGTTTAAATAGAGTTTTGATCCTGGAAGACGAAAGGTCACAAGGTGTGACCTTTCGTCTTCCAGGACGATAACTCGATTTGAACATTATTTTAGTCAGGTTACTTGAATATATAAGCAATGAACAAGTAACTTGACTAAAATATTGTTTAAATAGAGTTTTTATCCTGGAAGACGAAAGGTCACAAGGTGTGACCTTTCGTCTTCCAGGATGATAACTCAATTAAACATTATTTTAGTCAGGTTACTTGAATATATAACCAATGAACAAGTAACTTGACTAAAATGTTGTTTAAATAGAGTTTTGATCCTGGAAGACGAAAGGTCACAAGGTGTGACCTTTCGTCTTCCAGGATGATAACTCGGTTTGAACATTATTTTAGTCAGGTTACTTGAATATATAACCAATGAACAAGTAAGTTGACTAAAATATTGTTTAAATAGAGTTTTTATCCTAGAAGACGAAAGGTCACAAGGTATGACCTTTCGTCTTCCAGGGTGATAACTCGATTTGAACATTAGTTCAGTCAGGTTACTTGAATATATAACCCATGAACAAGTAACGTGACTAAAATATAGTTTAAATGGAGTTTTTTATCCTAGAAGACGAAAGGTCACAAGGTGTGACCTTTCGTCTTCCAGGATGATAACTCAATATGAACATTATTTTATTCAGGTTACTTGAATATATAACCAATGAACAAGTAACTTGATTAGAATAATGTTTAAATAGAGTTTTGATCCTGGAAGACGAAATATTGTTTAAAATAATGTTTTGATCCTGGAAGACGAAAGGTCACAAGGTGTGACCTTTCGTCTTCCAGGATGATAACTCGATTTGAACATTATTTTAGTCAGGTTACTTGAATATATAACCAATGAACAAGTAAGTTGACTAAAATATTGTTTAAATAGAGTTTTTATCCTAGAAGACGAAAGGTCACAAGGTATGACCTTTCGTCTTCCAGGGTGATAACTCGATTTGAACATTAGTTCAGTCAGGTTACTTGAATATATAACCAATGAACAAGTAACGTGACTAAAATATAGTTTTAATAGAGTTTTTTATCCTAGAAGACGAAAGGTCACAAGGTGTGACCTTTCGTCTTCCAGGATGATAACTCAATATGAACATTATTTTAATCAGGTTACTTGAATATATAACCAATGAACAAGTAACTTGATTAGAATAATGTTTAAATAGAGTTTTGATCCTGGAAGACGAAAGGTCACAAGGTGTGACCTTTCGTCTTCCAGGATGATAACTCGATTTGAACATTATTTTAGTCAGGTTACTTGAATATATAACCAATGAACAAGTAAGTTGACTAAAATATTGTTTAAATAGAGTTTTTATCCTAGAAGACGAAAGGTCACAAGGTATGACCTTTCGTCTTCCAGGGTGATAACTCGATTTGAACATTAGTTCAGTCAGGTTACTTGAATATATAACCAATGAACAAGTAACGTGACTAAAATATAGTTTTAATAGAGTTTTTTATCCTAGAAGACGAAAGGTCACAAGGTGTGACCTTTCGTCTTCCAGGATGATAACTCAATATGAACATTATTTTAATCAGGTTACTTGAATATATAACCAATGAACAAGTAACTTGATTAGAATAATGTTTAAATAGAGTTTTGATCCTGGAAGACGAAAGGTCACAAGGTGTGACCTTTCGTCTTCCAGGATGATAACTCGATTTGAACATTATTTTAGTCAGGTTACTTGAATATATAACCAATGAACAAGTAAGTTGACTAAAATATTGTTTAAATAGAGTTTTTATCCTAGAAGACGAAAGGTCACAAGGTATGACCTTTCGTCTTCCAGGGTGATAACTCGATTTGAACATTAGTTCAGTCAGGTTACTTGAATATATAACCAATGAACAAGTAACGTGACTAAAATATAGTTTTAATAGAGTTTTTTATCCTAGAAGACGAAAGGTCACAAGGTGTGACCTTTCGTCTTCCAGGATGATAACTCAATATGAACATTATTTTAATCAGGTTACTTGAATATATAACCAATGAACAAGTAACTTGATTAGAATAATGTTTAAATAGAGTTTTGATCCTGGAAGACGAAAGGTCACAAGGTGTGACCTTTCGTCTTCCAGGATGATAACTCGATTTGAACATTATTTTAGTCAGGTTACTTGAATATATAACCAATGAACAAGTAAGTTGACTAAAATATTGTTTAAATAGAGTTTTTATCCTAGAAGACGAAAGGTCACAAGGTATGACCTTTCGTCTTCCAGGGTGATAACTCGATTTGAACATTAGTTCAGTCAGGTTACTTGAATATATAACCAATGAACAAGTAACGTGACTAAAATATAGTTTTAATAGAGTTTTTTATCCTAGAAGACGAAAGGTCACAAGGTGTGACCTTTCGTCTTCCAGGATGATAACTCAATATGAACATTATTTTAATCAGGTTACTTGAATATATAACCAATGAACAAGTAACTTGATTAGAATAATGTTTAAATAGAGTTTTGATCCTGGAAGACGAAAGGTCACAAGGTGTGACCTTTCGTCTTCCAGGATGATAACTCGATTTGAACATTATTTTAGTCAGGTTACTTGAATATATAACCAATGAACAAGTAAGTTGACTAAAATATTGTTTAAATAGAGTTTTTATCCTAGAAGACGAAAGGTCACAAGGTATGACCTTTCGTCTTCCAGGGTGATAACTCGATTTGAACATTAGTTCAGTCAGGTTACTTGAATATATAACCAATGAACAAGTAACGTGACTAAAATATGGTTTAAATAGAGTTTTTATCCTGGAAGACGACAGGTCACAAGGTGTGACCTTTCGTCTTCCAGGATGATAACTCGATTTGAACAATATTTTAGTCAGGTTACTTGAATATATAACCAATGAACAAGTAACGTGACTAAAATATGGTTTAAATAGAGTTTTTATCCTGGAAGACGAAAGGTCACAAGGTGTGACCTTTCATCTTCCAGGATGATAACTCGATTTGAACATTATTTTAGTCAGGTTACTTGAATATATAACCAATGAACAAGTAACGTGACTAAAATATGGTTTAAATAGAGTTTTTATCCTGGAAGATGAAAGGTCACAAGGTGTGACCTTTCGTCTTCCAGGATGATAACTCGATTTGAACAATATTTAGTCAGGTTACATGAATATATAACCAATGAACAATTAACTTGACTAAAATATTGTTTAAATAGAGTTTTTATCCTGGAAGACGAATGGTCACAAGGTGTGACCTTTCGTCTTCCAGGATGATAACTCGATTTCAACATTATTTTAGTCAGGTTACTTGAATATATAACCAATGAACAAGTAAGTTGACTAAAATATTGTTTAAATAGAGTTTTTATCCTAGAAGACGAAAGGTCACAAGGTGTGACCTTTCGTCTTCCAGGGTGATAACTCGATTTGAACATTAGTTCAGTCAGGTTACTTGAATATATAACCAATGAACAAGTAACGTGACTAAAATATAGTTTAAATAGAGTTTTTTTATCCTAGAAGACGAAAGGTCACAAGGTGTGACCTTTCGTCTTCCAGGATGATAACTCAATATGAACATTATTTTAATCAGGTTACTTGAATTTATAACCAATGAACAAGTAACTTGATTAGAATAATGTTTAAATAGAGTTTTGATCCTGGAAGACGAAAGGTCACAAGGTGTGACCTTTCGTCTTCCAGGATGATAACTCGATTTGAACATTATTTTAGTCAGGTTACTTGAATATATAACCAATGAACAAGTAAGTTGACTAAAATATTGTTTAAATAGAGTTTTGATCCTGGAAGACGAAAGGTCACAAGGTGTGACCTTTCGTCTTCCAGGACGATAACTCGATTTGAACATTATTTTAGTCAGGTTACTTGAATATATAAGCAATGAACAAGTAACTTGACTAAAATATTGTTTAAATAGAGTTTTTATCCTGGAAGACGAAAGGTCACAAGGTGTGACCTTTCGTCTTCCAGGATGATAACTCAATTAAACATTATTTTAGTCAGGTTACTTGAATATATAACCAATGAACAAGTAACTTGACTAAAATGTTGTTTAAATAGAGTTTTGATCCTGGAAGACGAAAGGTCACAAGGTGTGACCTTTCGTCTTCCAGGATGATAACTCGGTTTGAACATTATTTTAGTCAGGTTACTTGAATATATAACCAATGAACAAGTAAGTTGACTAAAATATTGTTTAAATAGAGTTTTTATCCTAGAAGACGAAAGGTCACAAGGTATGACCTTTCGTCTTCCAGGGTGATAACTCGATTTGAACATTAGTTCAGTCAGGTTACTTGAATATATAACCCATGAACAAGTAACGTGACTAAAATATAGTTTAAATGGAGTTTTTTATCCTAGAAGACGAAAGGTCACAAGGTGTGACCTTTCGTCTTCCAGGATGATAACTCAATATGAACATTATTTTATTCAGGTTACTTGAATATATAACCAATGAACAAGTAACTTGATTAGAATAATGTTTAAATAGAGTTTTGATCCTCGAAGACGAAATATTGTTTAAAATAATGTTTTGATCCTGGAAGACGAAAGGTCACAAGGTGTGACCTTTCGTCTTCCAGGATGATAACTCGATTTGAACATTATTTTAGTCAGGTTACTTGAATATATAACCAATGAACAAGTAAGTTGACTAAAATATTGTTTAAATAGAGTTTTTATCCTAGAAGACGAAAGGTCACAAGGTATGACCTTTCGTCTTCCAGGGTGATAACTCGATTTGAACATTAGTTCAGTCAGGTTACTTGAATATATAACCAATGAACAAGTAACGTGACTAAAATATGGTTTAAATAGAGTTTTTATCCTGGAAGACGACAGGTCACAAGGTGTGACCTTTCGTCTTCCAGGATGATAACTCGATTTGAACAATATTTTAGTCAGGTTACTTGAATATATAACCAATGAACAAGTAACGTGACTAAAATATGGTTTAAATAGAGTTTTTATCCTGGAAGACGAAAGGTCACAAGGTGCGACCTTTCGTCTTCCAGGATGATAACTCGATTTGAACATTATTTTAGTCAGGTTACTTGAATATATAACCAATGAACAAGTAACGTGACTAAAATATGGTTTAAATAGAGTTTTTATCCTGGAAGATGAAAGGTCACAAGGTGTGACCTTTCGTCTTCCAGGATGATAACTCGATTTGAACAATATTTAGTCAGGTTACATGAATATATAACCAATGAACAATTAACTTGACTAAAATATTGTTTAAATAGAGTTTTTATCCTGGAAGACGAAAGGTCACAAGGTGTGACCTTTCGTCTTCCAGGATGATAACTCGATTTCAACATTATTTTAGTCAGGTTACTTGAATATATAACCAATGAACAAGTAAGTTGACTAAAATATTGTTTAAATAGAGTTTTTATCCTAGAAGACGAAAGGTCACAAGGTGTGACCTTTCGTCTTCCAGGGTGATAACTCGATTTGAACATTAGTTTAGTCAGGTTACTTGAATATATAACCAATGAACAAGTAACGTGACTAAAATATAGTTTAAATAGAGTTTTTTTATCCTAGAAGACGAAAGGTCACAAGGTGTGACCTTTCGTCTTCCAGGATGATAACTCAATATGAACATTATTTTAATCAGGTTACTTGAATATATAACCAATGAACAAGTAACTTGATTAGAATAATGTTTAAATAGAGTTTTGATCCTGGAAGACGAAAGGTCACAAGGTGTGACCTTTCGTCTTCCAGGATGATAACTCGATTTGAACATTATTTTAGTCAGGTTACTTGAATATATAACCAATGAACAAGTAAGTTGACTAAAATATTGTTTAAATAGAGTTTTGATCCTGGAAGACGAAAGGTCACAAGGTGTGACCTTTCGTCTTCCAGGATGATAACTCGATTTGAACATTATTTTAGTCAGGTTACTTGAATATATAAGCAATGAACAAGTAACTTGACTAAAATATTGTTTAAATAGAGTTTTTATCCTGGAAGACGAAAGGTCACAAGGTGTGACCATTCGTCTTCCAGGATGATAACTCAATTAAACATTATTTTAGTCAGGTTACTTGAATATATAACCAATGAACAAGTAACTTGACTAAAATGTTGTTTAAATAGAGTTTTGATCCTGGAAGACGAAAGGTCACAAGGTGTGACCTTTCGTCTTCCAGGATGATAACTCGGTTTGAACATTATTTTAGTCAGGTTACTTGAATATATAACCAATGAACAAGTAAGTTGACTAAAATATTGTTTAAATAGAGTTTTTATCCTAGAAGACGAAAGGTCACAAGGTATGACCTTTCGTCTTCCAGGGTGATAACTCGATTTGAACATTAGTTCAGTCAGGTTACTTGAATATATAACCCATGAACAAGTAACGTGACTAAAATATAGTTTAAATAGAGTTTTTTATCCTAGAAGACGAAAGGTCACAAGGTGTGACCTTTCGTCTTCCAGGATGATAACTCAATATGAACATTATTTTATTCAGGTTACTTGAATATATAACCAATGAACAAGTAACTTGATTAGAATAATGTTTAAATAGAGTTTTGATCCTGGAAGACGAAATATTGTTTAAAATAATGTTTTGATCCTGGAAGACGAAAGGTCACAAGGTGTGACCTTTCGTCTTCCAGGATGATAACTCGATTTGAACATTATTTTAGTCAGGTTACTTGAATATATAACCAATGAACAAGTAAGTTGACTAAAATATTGTTTAAATAGAGTTTTTATCCTAGAAGACGAAAGGTCACAAGGTATGACCTTTCGTCTTCCAGGGTGATAACTCGATTTGAACATTAGTTCAGTCAGGTTACTTGAATATATAACCAATGAACAAGTAACGTGACTAAAATATAGTTTTAATAGAGTTTTTTATCCTAGAAGACGAAAGGTCACAAGGTGTGACCTTTCGTCTTCCAGGATGATAACTCAATATGAACATTATTTTAATCAGGTTACTTGAATATATAACCAATGAACAAGTAACTTGATTAGAATAATGTTTAAATAGAGTTTTGATCCTGGAAGACGAAAGGTCACAAGGTGTGACCTTTCGTCTTCCAGGATGATAACTCGATTTGAACATTATTTTAGTCAGGTTACTTGAATATATAACCAATGAACAAGTAACTTGACTAAAATATTGTTTAAATAGAGTTTTGATCCTGGAAGACGAAAGGTCACAAGGTGTGACCTTTCGTCTTCCAGGATGATAACTCGATTTGAACATTATTTTAGTCAGGTTACTTGAATATATAACCAATGAACAAGTAACGTGACTAAAATATGGTTTAAAAAGAGTTTTTATCCTGGAAGACGAAAGGTCACAAGGTGTGACCTTTCGTCTTCCAGGATGATAACTCGATTTGAACAATATTTTAGTCAGGTTACTTGAATATATATCCAATGAACAAGTAACTTGACTAAAATATTGTTTAAATAAAGTTTTTATCCTGGAAGACGAAAGGTCACAAGGTGTGACCTTTCGTCTTCCAGGATGATAACTCGATTTGAACATTATTTTAGTCAGGTTACTTGAATATATAACCAATGAACAAGTAAGTTGACTAAAATATTGTTTAAATAGAGTTTTTATCCTAGAAGACGAAAGGTCACAAGGTATGACCTTTCGTCTTCCAGGGTGATAACTCGATTTGAACATTAGTTCAGTCAGGTTACTTGAATATATAACCCATGAACAAGTAACGTGACTAAAATTTAGTTTAAATAGAGTTTTTTATCCTAGAAGACGAAAGGTCACAAGGTGTGACCTTTCGTCTTCCAGGATGATAACTCAATATGAACATTATTTTATTCAGGTTACTTGAATATATAACCAATGAACAAGTAACTTGATTAGAATAATGATTAAATAGAGTTTTGATCCTGGAAGACAAAAGGTCACAAGGTGTGACCTTTCATCTTCCAGGATGATAACTCAATATGAACATTATTTTAATCAGGTTACTTGAATATATAACCAATGAACAAGTAACTTGATTAGAATAATGTTTAAATAGAGTTTTGATCCTGGAAGACGAAATATTGTTTAAAATAATGTTTTGATCCTTGAAGACGAAAGGTCACAAGGTGTGACCTTTCGTCTTCCAGGATGATAACTCGATTTGAACATTATTTTAGTCAGGTTACTTGAATATATAACCAATGAACAAGTAAGTTGACTAAAATATTGTTTAAATAGAGTTTTTATCCTAGAAGACGAAAGGTCACAAGGTATGACCTTTCGTCTTCCAGGGTGATAACTCGATTTGAACATTATTTCAGTCAGGTTACTTGAATATATAACCAATGAACAAGTAACGTGACTAAAATATAGTTTTAATAGAGTTTTTTATCCTAGAAGACGAAAGGTCACAAGGTGTGACCTTTCGTCTTCCAGGATGATAACTCAATATGAACATTATTTTAATCAGGTTACTTGAATATATAACCAATGAACAAGTAACTTGATTAGAATAATGTTTAAATAGAGTTTTGATCCTGGAAGACGAAAGGTCACAAGGTGTGACCTTTCGTCTTCCAGGATGATAACTCGATTTGAACATTATTTTAGTCAGGTTACTTGAATATATAACCCATGAACAAGTAACGTGACTAAAATATAGTTTAAATAGAGTTTTTTATCCTAGAAGACGAAAGGTCACAAGGTGTGACCTTTCGTCTTCCAGGATGATAACTCAATATGAACATTATTTTATTCAGGTTACTTGAATATATAACCAATGAACAAGTAACTTGATTAGAATAATGTTTAAATAGAGTTTTGATCCTGGAAGACGAAAGGTCACAAGGTGTGACCTTTCATCTTCCAGGATGATAACTCAATATGAACATTATTTTAATCAGGTTACTTGAATATATAACCAATGAACAAGTAACTTGATTAGAATAATGTTTAAATAGAGTTTTGATCCTGAAAGACGAAAGGTCACAAGGTGTGACCTTTCGTCTTCCAGGATGATAACTCGATTTGAACATTATTTTATTCAGGTTACTTGAATATATAACCCATGAACAAGTAACGTGACTAAAATATAGTTTAAATAGAGTTTTTTATCCTAGAAGACGAAAGGTCACAAGGTGTGACCTTTTGTCTTCCAGGATGATAACTCAATATGAACATTATTTTATTCAGGTTACTTGAATATATAACCAATGAACAAGTAAGTTGACTAAAATATTGTTTAAATAGAGTTTTTATCCTAGAAGACGAAAGGTCACAAGGTATGACCTTTCGTCTTCCAGGGTGATAACTCGATTTGAACATTAGTTCAGTCAGGTTACTTGAATATATAACCAATGAACAAGTAACGTGACTAAAATATGGTTTAAATAGAGTTTTTATCCTGGAAGACGACAGGTCACAAGGTGTGACCTTTCGTCTCCCAGGATGATAACTCGATTTGAACAATATTTTAGTCAAGTTACTTGAATATATAACCAATGAACAAGTAACGTGACTAAAATATGGTTTAAATAGAGTTTTAATCCTGGAAGACGAAAGGTCACAAGGTGTGACCTTTCGTCTTCCAGGATGATAACTCGATTTGAACATTATTTTAGTCAGGTTACTTGAATATATAACCAATGAACAAGTAAGTTGACTAAAATATTGTTTAAATAGAGTTTTTATCCTAGAAGACGAAAGGTTACAAGGTATGACCTTTCGTCTTCCAGGGTGATAACTCGATTTGAACATTAGTTCAGTCAGGTTACTTGAATATATAACCAATGAACAAGTAACGTGACTAAAATATGGTTTAAATAGAGTTTTTATCCTGGAAGACGACAGGTCACAAGGTGTGACCTTTCGTCTTCCAGGATGATAACTCGATTTGAACAATATTTTAGTCAGGTTACTTGAATATATAACCAATGAACAAGTAACGTGACTAAAATATGGTTTAAATAGAGTTTTTATCCTGGAAGACGAAAGGTCACAAGGTGTGACCTTTCGTCTTCCAGGATGATAACTCGATTTGAACATTATTTTAGTCAGGTTACTTGAATATATAACCAATGAACAAGTAACGTGACTAAAATATGGTTTAAATAGAGTTTTTATCCTGGAAGATGAAAGGTCACAAGGTGTGACCTTTCGTCTTCCAGGATGATAACTCGATTTGAACAATATTTTAGTCAGGTTACATGAATATATAACCAATGAACAATTAACTTGACTAAAATATTGTTTAAATAGAGTTTTTATCCTGGAAGACGAAAGGTCACAAGGTGTGACCTTTCGTCTTCCAGGATGATAACTCGATTTCAACATTATTTTAGTCAGGTTACTTGAATATATAACCAATGAACAAGTAAGTTGACTAAAATATTGTTTAAATAGAGTTTTTATCCTAGAAGACGAAAGGTCACAAGGTGTGACCTTTCGTCTTCCAGGGTGATAACTCGATTTGAACATTAGTTCAGTCAGGTTACTTGAATATATAACCAATGAACAAGTAACGTGACTAAAATATAGTTTAAATAGAGTTTTTTTATCCTAGAAGACGAAAGGTCACAAGGTGTGACCTTTCGTCTTCCAGGATGATAACTCAATATGAACATTATTTTAATCAGGTTACTTGAATATATAACCAATGAACAAGTAACTTGATTAGAATAATGTTTAAATAGAGTTTTGATCCTGGAAGACGAAAGGTCACAAGGTGTGACCTTTCGTCTTCCAGGATGATAACTCGATTTGAACATTATTTTAGTCAGGTTACTTGAATATATAACCAATGAACAAGTAAGTTGACTAAAATATTGTTTAAATAGAGTTTTGATCCTGGAAGACGAAAGGTCACAAGGTGTGACCTTTCGTCTTCCAGGATGATAACTCGATTTGAACAATATTTTAGTCAGGTTACTTGAATATATAAGCAATGAACAAGTAACTTGACTAAAATATTGTTTAAATAGAGTTTTTATCCTGGAAGACGAAAGGTCACAAGGTGTGACCTTTCGTCTTCCAGGATGATAACTCAATTAAACATTATTTTAGTCAGGTTACTTGAATATATAACCAATGAACAAGTAACTTGACTAAAATGTTGTTTAAATAGAGTTTTGATCCTGGAAGACGAAAGGTCACAAGGTGTGACCTTTCGTCTTCCAGGATGATAACTCGGTTTGAACATTATTTTAGTCAGGTTACTTGAATATATAACCAATGAACAAGTAAGTTGACTAAAATATTGTTTAAATAGAGTTTTTATCCTAGAAGACGAAAGGTCACAAGGTATGACCTTTCGTCTTCCAGGGTGATAACTCGATTTGAACATTAGTTCAGTCAGGTTACTTGAATATATAACCCATGAACAAGTAACGTGACTAAAATATAGTTTAAATAGAGTTTTTTATCCTAGAAGACGAAAGGTCACAAGGTGTGACCTTTCGTCTTCCAGGATGATAACTCAATATGAACATTATTTTATTCAGGTTACTTGAATATATAACCAATGAACAAGTAACTTGATTAGAATAATGTTTAAATAGAGTTTTGATACTGGAAGACGAAATATTGTTTAAAATAATGTTTTGATCCTGGAAGACGAAAGGTCACAAGGTGTGACCTTTCGTCTTCCAGGATGATAACTCGATTTGAACATTATTTTAGTCAGGTTACTTGAATATATAACCAATGAACAAGTAAGTTGACTAAAATATTGTTTAAATAGAGTTTTTATCCTAGAAGACGAAAGGTCACAAGGTATGACCTTTCGTCTTCCAGGGTGATAACTCGATTTGAACATTAGTTCAGTCAGGTTACTTGAATATATAACCAATGAACAAGTAACGTGACTAAAATATAGTTTTAATAGAGTTTTTTATCCTAGAAGACGAAAGGTCACAAGGTGTGACCTTTCGTCTTCCAGGATGATAACTCAATATGAACATTATTTTAATCAGGTTACTTGAATATATAACCAATGAACAAGTAACTTGATTAGAATAATGTTTAAATAGAGTTTTGATCCTGGAAGACGAAAGGTCACAAGGTGTGACCTTTCGTCTTCCAGGATGATAACTCGATTTGAACATTATTTTAGTCAGGTTACTTGAATATATAACCAATGAACAAGTAACTTGACTAAAATATTGTTTAAATAGAGTTTTGATCCTGGAAGACGAAAGGTCACAAGGTGTGACCTTTCGTCTTCCAGGATGATAACTCGATTTGAACATTATTTTAGTCTGGTTACTTGAATATATAACCAATGAACAAGTAACGTGACCAAAATATTGTTTAAATAGAGTTTTTTATCCTGGAAGACGAAAGGTCACAAAGGTCACAAGGTGTGACCTTTCGTCTTCCAGGATGATAACTCGATTTGAACATTATTTTAGTCAGGTTACTTGAGTATATAACCAATGAACAAGTAACGTGACTAAAATATGGTTTAAAAAGAGTTTTTATCCTGGAAGACGAAAGGTCACAAGGTGTGACCTTTCGTCTTCCAGGATGATAACTCGATTTGAACAATATTTTAGTCAGGTTACTTGAATATATATCCAATGAACAAGTAACTTGACTAAAATATTGTTTAAATAGAGTTTTTATCCTGGAAGACGAAAGGTCACAAGGTGTGACCTTTCGTCTTCCAGGATGATAACTCGATTTGAACATTATTTTAGTCAGGTTACTTGAATATATAACCAATGAACAAGTAAGTTGACTAAAATATTGTTTAAATAGAGTTTTTATCCTAGAAGACGAAAGGTCACAAGGTATGACCTTTCCTCTTCCAGGGTGATAACTCGATTTGAACATTAGTTCAGTCAGGTTACTTGAATATATAACCCATGAACAAGTAACGTGACTAAAATTTAGTTTAAATAGAGTTTTTTATCCTAGAAGACGAAAGGTCACAAGGTGTGACCTTTCGTCTTCCAGGATGATAACTCAATATGAACATTATTTTATTCAGGTTACTTGAATATATAACCAATGAACAAGTAACTTGATTAGAATAATGATTAAATAGAGTTTTGATCCTGGAAGACGAAAGGTCACAAGGTGTGACCTTTCATCTTCCAGGATGATAACTCAATATGAACATTATTTTAATCAGGTTACTTGAATATATAACCAATGAACAAGTAACTTGATTAGAATATTGTTTAAATAGAGTTTTGATCCTGGAAGACGAAATATTGTTTAAAATAATGTTTTGATCCTGGAAGACGAAAGGTCACAAGGTGTGACCTTTCGTCTTCCAGGATGATAACTCGATTTGAACATTATTTTAGTCAGGTTACTTGAATATATAACCAATGAACAAGTAAGTTGACTAAAATATTGTTTAAATAGAGTTTTTATCCTAGAAGACGAAAGGTCACAAGGTGTGACCTTTCGTCTTCCAGGATGATAACTCGATTTGAACATTATTTTAGTCAGGTTACTTGAATATATAACCAATGAACAAGTAACGTGACTAAAATATGGTTTAAATAGAGTTTTTATCCTGGAAGATGAAAGGTCACAAGGTGTGACCTTTCGTCTTCCAGGATGATAACTCGATTTGAACAATATTTTAGTCAGGTTACATGAATATATAACCAATGAACAATTAACTTGACTAAAATATTGTTTAAATAGAGTTTTTATCCTGGAAGACGAAAGGTCACAAGGTGTGACCTTTCGTCTTCCAGGATGATAAATCGATTTCAACATTATTTTAGTCAGGTTACTTGAATATATAACCAATGAACAAGTAAGTTGACTAAAATATTGTTTAAATAGAGTTTTTATCCTAGAAGACGAAAGGTCACAAGGTGTGACCTTTCGTCTTCCAGGGTGATAACTCGATTTGAACATTAGTTCAGTCAGGTTACTTGAATATATAACCAATGAACAAGTAACGTGACTAAAATATAGTTTAAATAGAGTTTTTTTATCCTAGAAGACGAAAGGTCACAAGGTGTGACCTTTCGTCTTCCAGGATGATAACTCAATATGAACATTATTTTAATCAGGTTACTTGAATATATAACCAATGAACAAGTAACTTGATTAGAATAATGTTTAAATAGAGTTTTGATCCTGGAAGACGAAAGGTCACAAGGTGTGACCTTTCGTCTTCCAGGATGATAACTCGATTTGAACATTATTTTAGTCAGGTTACTTGAATATATAACCAATGAACAAGTAAGTTGACTAAAATATTGTTTAAATAGAGTTTTGATCCTGGAAGACGAAAGGTCACAAGGTGTGACCTTTCGTCTTCCAGGATGATAACTCGATTTGAACAATATTTTAGTCAGGTTACTTGAATATATAAGCAATGAACAAGTAACTTGACTAAAATATTGTTTAAATAGAGTTTTTATCCTGGAAGACGAAAGGTCACAAGGTGTGACCTTTCGTCTTCCAGGATGATAACTCAATTAAACATTATTTTAGTCAGGTTACTTGAATATATAACCAATGAACAAGTAACTTGACTAAAATGTTGTTTAAATAGAGTTTTGATCCTGGAAGACGAAAGGTCACAAGGTGTGACCTTTCGTCTTCCAGGATGATAACTCGGTTTGAACATTATTTTAGTCAGGTTACTTGAATATATAACCAATGAACAAGTAAGTTGACTAAAATATTGTTTAAATAGAGTTTTTATCCTAGAAGACGAAAGGTCACAAGGTATGACCTTTCGTCTTCCAGGGTGATAACTCGATTTGAACATTAGTTCAGTCAGGTTACTTGAATATATAACCCATGAACAAGTAACGTGACTAAAATATAGTTTAAATAGAGTTTTTTATCCTAGAAGACGAAAGGTCACAAGGTGTGACCTTTCGTCTTCCAGGATGATAACTCAATATGAACATTATTTTATTCAGGTTACTTGAATATATAACCAATGAACAAGTAACTTGATTAGAATAATGTTTAAATAGAGTTTTGATACTGGAAGACGAAATATTGTTTAAAATAATGTTTTGATCCTGGAAGACGAAAGGTCACAAGGTGTGACCTTTCGTCTTCCAGGATGATAACTCGATTTGAACATTATTTTAGTCAGGTTACTTGAATATATAACCAATGAACAAGTAAGTTGACTAAAATATTGTTTAAATAGAGTTTTTATCCTAGAAGACGAAAGGTCACAAGGTATGACCTTTCGTCTTCCAGGGTGATAACTCGATTTGAACATTAGTTCAGTCAGGTTACTTGAATATATAACCAATGAACAAGTAACGTGACTAAAATATAGTTTTAATAGAGTTTTTTATCCTAGAAGACGAAAGGTCACAAGGTGTGACCTTTCGTCTTCCAGGATGATAACTCAATATGAACATTATTTTAATCAGGTTACTTGAATATATAACCAATGAACAAGTAACTTGATTAGAATAATGTTTAAATAGAGTTTTGATCCTGGAAGACGAAAGGTCACAAGGTGTGACCTTTCGTCTTCCAGGATGATAACTCGATTTGAACATTATTTTAGTCAGGTTACTTGAATATATAACCAATGAACAAGTAACTTGACTAAAATATTGTTTAAATAGAGTTTTGATCCTGGAAGACGAAAGGTCACAAGGTGTGACCTTTCGTCTTCCAGGATGATAACTCGATTTGAACATTATTTTAGTCTGGTTACTTGAATATATAACCAATGAACAAGTAACGTGACCAAAATATTGTTTAAATAGAGTTTTTTATCCTGGAAGACGAAAGGTCACAAAGGTCACAAGGTGTGACCTTTCGTCTTCCAGGATGATAACTCGATTTGAACATTATTTTAGTCAGGTTACTTGAGTATATAACCAATGAACAAGTAACGTGACTAAAATATGGTTTAAAAAGAGTTTTTATCCTGGAAGACGAAAGGTCACAAGGTGTGACCTTTCGTCTTCCAGGATGATAACTCGATTTGAACAATATTTTAGTCAGGTTACTTGAATATATATCCAATGAACAAGTAACTTGACTAAAATATTGTTTAAATAGAGTTTTTATCCTGGAAGACGAAAGGTCACAAGGTGTGACCTTTCGTCTTCCAGGATGATAACTCGATTTGAACATTATTTTAGTCAGGTTACTTGAATATATAACCAATGAACAAGTAAGTTGACTAAAATATTGTTTAAATAGAGTTTTTATCCTAGAAGACGAAAGGTCACAAGGTATGACCTTTCGTCTTCCAGGGTGATAACTCGATTTGAACATTAGTTCAGTCAGGTTACTTGAATATATAACCCATGAACAAGTAACGTGACTAAAATTTAGTTTAAATAGAGTTTTTTATCCTAGAAGACGAAAGGTCACAAGGTGTGACCTTTCGTCTTCCAGGATGATAACTCAATATGAACATTATTTTATTCAGGTTACTTGAATATATAACCAATGAACAAGTAACTTGATTAGAATAATGATTAAATAGAGTTTTGATCCTGGAAGACGAAAGGTCACAAGGTGTGACCTTTCATCTTCCAGGATGATAACTCAATATGAACATTATTTTAATCAGGTTACTTGAATATATAACCAATGAACAAGTAACTTGATTAGAATATTGTTTAAATAGAGTTTTGATCCTGGAAGACGAAATATTGTTTAAAATAATGTTTTGATCCTGGAAGACGAAAGGTCACAAGGTGTGACCTTTCGTCTTCCAGGATGATAACTCGATTTGAACATTATTTTAGTCAGGTTACTTGAATATATAACCAATGAACAAGTAAGTTGACTAAAATATTGTTTAAATAGAGTTTTTATCCTAGAAGACGAAAGGTCACAAGGTATGACCTTTCGTCTTCCAGGGTGATAACTCGATTTGAACATTATTTCAGTCAGGTTACTTGAATATATAACCAATGAACAAGTAACGTGACTAAAATATAGTTTTAATAGAGTTTTTTATCCTAGAAGACGAAAGGTCACAAGGTGTGACCTTTCGTCTTCCAGGATGATAACTCAATATGAACATTATTTTAATCAGGTTACTTGAATATATAACCAATGAACAAGTAACTTGATTAGAATAATGTTAAAATAGAGTTTTGATCCTGGAAGACGAAAGGTCACAAGGTGTGACCTTTCGTCTTCCAGGATGATAACTCGATTTGAACATTATTTTAGTCAGGTTACTTGAATATATAACCCATGAACAAGTAACGTGACTAAAATATAGTTTAAATAGAGTTTTTTATCCTAGAAGACGAAAGGTCACAAGGTGTGACCTTTCGTCTTCCAGGATGATAACTCAATATGAACATTATTTTATTCAGGTTACGTGAATATATAACCAATGAACAAGTAACTTGATTAGAATAATGTTTAAATAGAGTTTTGATCCTGGAAGACGAAAGGTCACAAGGTGTGACCTTTCATCTTCCAGGATGATAACTCAATATGAACATTATTTTAATCAGGTTACTTGAATATATAACCAATGAACAAGTAACTTGATTAGAATAATGTTTAAATAGAGTTTTGATCCTGAAAGACGAAAGGTCACAAGGTGTGACCTTTCGTCTTCCAGGATGATAACTCGATTTGAACATTATTTTATTCAGGTTACTTGAATATATAACCCATGAACAAGTAACGTGACTAAAATATAGTTTAAATAGAGTTTTTTATCCTAGAAGACGAAAGGTCACAAGGTGTGACCTTTCGTCTTCCAGGATGATAACTCAATATGAACATTATTTTATTCAGGTTACTTGAATATATAACCAATGAACAAGTAACTTGATTAGAATAATGTTTAAATAGAGTTTTGATCCTGGAAGACGAAAGGTCACAAGGTGTGACCTTTCGTCTTCCAGGATGATAACTCGATTTGAACATTATTTTAGTCAGGTTACTTGAATATATAACCAATGAACAAGTAAGTTGACTAAAATATTGTTTAAATAGAGTTTTTATCCTAGAAGACGAAAGGTCACAAGGTATGACCTTTCGTCTTCCAGGGTGATAACTCGATTTGAACATTAGTTCAGTCAGGTTACTTGAATATATAACCAATGAACAAGTAACGTGACTAAAATATGGTTTAAATAGAGTTTTTATCCTGGAAGACGACAGGTCACAAGGTGTGACCTTTCGTCTTCCAGGATGATAACTCGATTTGAACAATATTTTAGTCAGGTTACTTGAATATATAACCAATGAACAAGTAACGTGACTAAAATATGGTTTAAATAGAGTTTTTATCCTGGAAGACGAAAGGTCACAAGGTGTGACCTTTCGTCTTCCAGGATGATAACTCGATTTGAACATTATTTTTGTCAGGTTACTTGAATATATAACCAATGAACAAGTAACGTGACTAAAATATGGTTTAAATAGAGTTTTTATCCTGGAAGATGAAAGGTCACAAGGTGTGACCTTTCGTCTTCCAGGATGATAACTCGATTTGAACAATATTTTAGTCAGGTTACATGAATATATAACCAATGAACAATTAACTTGACTAAAATATTGTTTAAATAGAGTTTTTATCCTGGAAGACGAAAGGTCACAAGGTGTGACCTTTCGTCTTCCAGGATGATAACTCAATTTAAACATTATTTTAGTCAGGTTACTTGAATATATAACCAATGAACAAGTATCTTGACTAAAATGTTGTTTAAATAGAGTTTTGATCCTGGAAGACGAAAGGTCACAAGGTGTGACCTTTCGTCTTCCAGGATGATAACTCGATTTCAACATTATTTTAGTCAGGTTACTTGAATATATAACCAATGAACAAGTAAGTTGACTAAAATATTGTTTAAATAGAGTTTTGATCCTGGAAGACGAAAGGTCACAAGGTGTGACCTTTCGTCTTCCAGGATGATAACTCAATTAAACATTATTTTAGTCAGGTTACTTGAATATATAACCAATGAACAAGTAACTTGACTAAAATGTTGTTTAAATAGAGTTTTGATCCTGGAAGACGAAAGGTCACAAGGTGTGACCTTTCGTCTTCCAGGATGATAACTCGGTTTGAACATTATTTTAGTCAGGTTACTTGAATATATAACCAATGAACAAGTAAGTTGACTAAAATATTGTTTAAATAGAGTTTTTATCCTAGAAGACGAAAGGTCACAAGGTATGACCTTTCGTCTTCCAGGGTGATAACTCGATTTGAACATTAGTTCAGTCAGGTTACTTGAATATATAACCAATGAACAAGTAACGTGACTAAAATATAGTTTTAATAGAGTTTTTTATCCTATAAGACGAAAGGTCACAAGGTGTGACCTTTCGTCTTCCAGGATGATAACTCAATATGAACATTATGTTAATCAGGTTACTTGAATATATAACCAATGAACAAGTAAATTGATTAGAATAATGTTTAAATAGAGTTTTGATCCTGGAAGATGAAAGGTCACAAGGTGTGACCTTTCGTCTTCCAGGATGATAACTCGATTTGAACATTATTTTAGTCAGGTTACTTGAATATATAACCAATGAACAAGTAACTTGACTAAAATATTGTTTAAATAGAGTTTTGATCCTGGAAGACAAAAGGTCACAAGGTGTGACCTTTCGTCTTCCAGGATGATAACTCGATTTGAACATTATTTTAGTCTGGTTACTTGAATATATAACCAATGAACAAGTAACGTGACTAAAATATTGTTTAAATAGAGTTTTTTATCCTGGAAGACGAAAGGTCACAAAGGTCACAAGGTGTGACCTTTCGTCTTCCAGGATGATAACTCGATTTGAACATTATTTTAGTCAGGTTACTTGAATATATAACCAATGAACAAGTAACGTGACTAAAATATGGTTTAAAAAGAGTTTTTATCCTGGAAGACGAAAGGTCACAAGGTGTGACCTTTCGTCTTCCAGGATGATAACTCGATTTGAACAATATTTTAGTCAGGTTACTTGAATATATAACCAATGAACAAGTAACTTGACTAAAATATTGTTGAAATAGAGTTTTTATCCTGGAAGACGAAAGGTCACAAGGTCTGACCTTTCGTCTTCCAGGATGATAACTCGATTTGAACATTATTTTAGTCAGGTTACTTGAATATATAACCAATGAACAAGTAACTTGACTAAAATATTGTTTAAATAGAGTTTTGATCCTGGAAGACGAAAGGTCACAAGGTGTGACCTTTCGTCTTCCAGGATGATAACTCGATTTGAACATTATTTTAGTCAGGTTACTTGAATATATAAGCAATGAACAAGTAACTTGACTAAAATATTGTTTAAATAGAGTTTTTATCCTGGAAGACGAAAGGTCACAAGGTGTGACCTTTCGTCTTCCAGGATGATAACTCGATTTGAACATTATTTTAGTCAGGTTACTTGAATATATAACCAATGAACAAGTAACTTGACTAAAATATTGTTTAAATAGAGTTTTGATCCTGGAAGACGAAAGGTCACAAGGTGTGACCTTTCGTCTTCCAGGATGATAACTCGATTTGAACCTTATTTTAGTCAGGTTACTTGAATATATAAGCAATGAACAAGTAACTTGACTAAAATATTGTTTAAATAGAGTTTTTATCCTGGAAGACGAAAGGTCACAAGGTGTGACCTTTCGTCTTCCAGGATGATAACTCAATTAAACATTATTTTAGTCAGGTTACTTGAATATATAACCAATGAACAAGTAACTTGACTAAAATGTTGTTTAAATAGAGTTTTGATCCTGGAAGACGAAAGGTCACAAGGTGTGACCTTTCGTCTTCCAGGATGATAACTCGGTTTGAACATTATTTTAGTCAGGTTACTTGAATATATAACCAATGAACAAGTAAGTTGACTAAAATATTGTTTAAATAGAGTTTTTATCCTAGAAGACGAAAGGTCACAAGGTATGACCTTTCGTCTTCCAGGGTGATAACTCGATTTGAACATTAGTTCAGTCAGGTTACTTGAATATATAACCAATGAACAAGTAACGTGACTAAAATATAGTTTTAATAGAGTTTTTTATCCTATAAGACGAAAGGTCACAAGGTGTGACCTTTCGTCTTCCAGGATGATAACTCAATATGAACATTATGTTAATCAGGTTACTTGAATATATAACCAATGAACAAGTAACTTGATTAGAATAATGTTTAAATAGAGTTTTGATCCTGGAAGATGAAAGGTCACAAGGTGTGACCTTTCGTCTTCCAGGATGATAACTCGATTTGAACATTATTTTAGTCAGGTTACTTGAATATATAACCAATGAACAAGTAACTTGACTAAAATATTGTTTAAATAGAGTTTTGATCCTGGAAGACAAAAGGTCACAAGGTGTGACCTTTCGTCTTCCAGGATGATAACTCGATTTGAACATTATTTTAGTCTGGTTACTTGAATATATAACCAATGAACAAGTAACGTGACTAAAATATTTTTTAAATAGAGTTTTTTATCCTGGAAGACGAAAGGTCACAAAGGTCACAAGGTGTGACCTTTCGTCTTCCAGGATGATAACTCGATTTGAACATTATTTTAGTCAGGTTACTTGAATATATAACCAATGAACAAGTAACGTGACTAAAATATGGTTTAAAAAGAGTTTTTATCCTGGAAGACGAAAGGTCACAAGGTGTGACCTTTCGTCTTCCAGGATGATAACTCGATTTGAACAATATTTTAGTCAGGTTACTTGAATATATAACCAATGAACAAGTAACTTGACTAAAATATTGTTGAAATAGAGTTTTTATCCTGGAAGACGAAAGGTCACAAGGTGTGACCTTTCGTCTTCCAGGATGATAACTCGATTTGAACATTATTTTAGTCAGGTTACTTGAATATATAACCAATGAACAAGTAACTTGACTAAAATATTGTTTAAATAGAGTTTTGATCCTGGAAGACGAAAGGTCACAAGGTGTGACCTTTCGTCTTCCAGGATGATAACTCGATTTGAACATTATTTTAGTCAGGTTACTTGAATATATAAGCAATGAACAAGTAACTTGACTAAAATATTGTTTAAATAGAGTTTTTATCCTGGAAGACGAAAGGTCACAAGGTGTGACCTTTCGTCTTCCAGGATGATAACTCGATTTGAACATTATTTTAGTCAGGTTACTTGAATATATAACCAATGAACAAGTAACTTGACTAAAATATTGTTTAAATAGAGTTTTGATCCTGGAAGACGAAAGGTCACAAGGTGTGACCTTTCGTCTTCCAGGATGATAACTCGATTTGAACATTATTTTAGTCAGGTTACTTGAATATATAAGCAATGAACAAGTAACTTGACTAAAATATTGTTTAAATAGAGTTTTTATCCTGGAAGACGAAAGGTCACAAGGTGTGACCTTTCGTCTTCCAGGATGATAACTCAATTAAACATTATTTTAGTCAGGTTACTTGAATATATAACCAATGAACAAGTAACTTGACTAAAATGTTGTTTAAATAGAGTTTTGATCCTGGAAGACGAAAGGTCACAAGGTGTGACCTTTCGTCTTCCAGGATGATAACTCGGTTTGAACATTATTTTAGTCAGGTTACTTGAATATATAACCAATGGACAAGTAAGTTGACTAAAATATTGTTTAAATAGAGTTTTTATCCTAGAAGACGAAAGGTCACAAGGTATGACCTTTCGTCTTCCAGGGTGATAACTCGATTTGAACATTAGTTCAGTCAGGTTACTTGAATATATAACCCATGAACAAGTAACGTGACTAAAATATAGTTTAAATAGAGTTTTTTATCCTAGAAGACGAAAGGTCACAAGGTGTGACCTTTCGTCTTCCAGGATGATAACTCAATATGAACATTATTTTATTCAGGTTACTTGAATATATAACCAATGAACAAGTAACTTGATTAGAATAATGTTTAAATAGAGTTTTGATCCTGGAAGACGAAAGGTCACAAGGTGTGACCTTTCATCTTCCAGGATGATAACTCAATATGAACATTATTTTAATAAGGTTACTTGAATATATAACCAATGAACAAGTAACTTGATTAGAATAATGTTTAAATAGAGTTTTGATCCTGGAAGACGAAATATTGTTTAAAATAATGTTTTGATCCTGGAAGACGAAAGGTCACAAGGTGTGACCTTTCGTCTTCCAGGATGATAACTCGATTTGAACATTATTTTAGTCAGGTTACTTGAATATATAACCAATGAACAAGTAAGTTGACTAATATATTGTTTAAATAGAGTTTTTATCCTAGAAGACGAAAGGTCACAAGGTATGACCTTTCGTCTTCCAGGGTGATAACTCGATTTGAACATTAGTTCAGTCAGGTTACTTGAATATATAACCAATGAACAAGTAACGTGACTAAAATATAGTTTTAATAGAGTTTTTTATCCTAGAAGACGAAAGGTCACAAGGTGTGACCTTTCGTCTTCCAGGATGATAACTCAATATGAACATTATTTTAATCAGGTTACTTGAATATATAACCAATGAACAAGTAACTTGATTAGAATAATGTTTAAATAGAGTTTTGATCCTGGAAGATGAAAGGTCACAAGGTGTGACCTTTCGTCTTCCAGGATGATAACTCGATTTGAACATTATTTTAGTCAGGTTACTTGAATATATAACCAATGAACAAGTAACTTGACTAAAATATTGTTTAAATAGAGTTTTGATCCTGGAAGACAAAAGGTCACAAGGTGTGACCTTTCGTCTTCCAGGATGATAACTCGATTTGAACATTATTTTAGTCTGGTTACTTGAATATATAACCAATGAACAAGTAACGTGACTAAAATATTGTTTAAATAGAGTTTTTTATCCTGGAAGACGAAAGGTCACAAAGGTCACAAGGTGTGACCTTTCGTCTTCCAGGATGATAACTCGATTTGAACATTATTTTAGTCAGGTTACTTGAATATATAACCAATGAACAAGTAACGTGACTAAAATATGGTTTAAAAAGAGTTTTTATCCTGGAAGACGAAAGGTCACAAGGTGTGACCTTTCGTCTTCCAGGATGATAACTCGATTTGAACAATATTTTAGTGAGGTTACTTGAATATATAACCAATGAACAAGTAACTTGACTAAAATATTGTTGAAATAGAGTTTTTATCCTGGAAGACGAAAGGTCACAAGGTGTGACCTTTCGTCTTCCAGGATGATAACTCGATTTGAACATTATTTTAGTCAGGTTACTTGAATATATAACCAATGAACAAGTAACTTGACTAAAATATTGTTTAAATAGAGTTTTGATCCTGGAAGACGAAAGGTCACAAGGTGTGACCTTTCGTCTTCCAGGATGATAACTCGATTTGAACATTATTTTAGTCAGGTTACTTGAATATATAAGCAATGAACAAGTAACTTGACTAAAATATTGTTTAAATAGAGTTTTTATCCTGGAAGACGAAAGGTCACAAGGTGTGACCTTTCGTCTTCCAGGATGATAACTCGATTTGAACATTATTTTAGTCAGGTTACTTGAATATATAACCAATGAACAAGTAACTTGACTAAAATATTGTTTAAATAGAGTTTTGATCCTGGAAGACGAAAGGTCACAAGGTGTGACCTTTCGTCTTCCAGGATGATAACTCGATTTGAACCTTATTTTAGTCAGGTTACTTGAATATATAAGCAATGAACAAGTAACTTGACTAAAATATTGTTTAAATAGAGTTTTTATCCTGGAAGACGAAAGGTCACAAGGTGTGACCTTTCGTCTTCCAGGATGATAACTCAATTAAACATTATTTTAGTCAGGTTACTTGAATATATAACCAATGAACAAGTAACTTGACTAAAATGTTGTTTAAATAGAGTTTTGATCCTGGAAGACGAAAGGTCACAAGGTGTGACCTTTCGTCTTCCAGGATGATAACTCGGTTTGAACATTATTTTAGTCAGGTTACTTGAATATATAACCAATGAACAAGTAAGTTGACTAAAATATTGTTTAAATAGAGTTTTTATCCTAGAAGACGAAAGGTCACAAGGTATGACCTTTCGTCTTCCAGGGTGATAACTCGATTTGAACATTAGTTCAGTCAGGTTACTTGAATATATAACCAATGAACAAGTAACGTGACTAAAATATAGTTTTAATAGAGTTTTTTATCCTATAAGACGAAAGGTCACAAGGTGTGACCTTTCGTCTTCCAGGATGATAACTCAATATGAACATTATGTTAATCAGGTTACTTGAATATATAACCAATGAACAAGTAACTTGATTAGAATAATGTTTAAATAGAGTTTTGATCCTGGAAGATGAAAGGTCACAAGGTGTGACCTTTCGTCTTCCAGGATGATAACTCGATTTGAACATTATTTTAGTCAGGTTACTTGAATATATAACCAATGAACAAGTAACTTGACTAAAATATTGTTTAAATAGAGTTTTGATCCTGGAAGACAAAAGGTCACAAGGTGTGACCTTTCGTCTTCCAGGATGATAACTCGATTTGAACATTATTTTAGTCTGGTTACTTGAATATATAACCAATGAACAAGTAACGTGACTAAAATATTTTTTAAATAGAGTTTTTTATCCTGGAAGACGAAAGGTCACAAAGGTCACAAGGTGTGACCTTTCGTCTTCCAGGATGATAACTCGATTTGAACATTATTTTAGTCAGGTTACTTGAATATATAACCAATGAACAAGTAACGTGACTAAAATATGGTTTAAAAAGAGTTTTTATCCTGGAAGACGAAAGGTCACAAGGTGTGACCTTTCGTCTTCCAGGATGATAACTCGATTTGAACAATATTTTAGTCAGGTTACTTGAATATATAACCAATGAACAAGTAACTTGACTAAAATATTGTTGAAATAGAGTTTTTATCCTGGAAGACGAAAGGTCACAAGGTGTGACCTTTCGTCTTCCAGGATGATAACTCGATTTGAACATTATTTTAGTCAGGTTACTTGAATATATAACCAATGAACAAGTAACTTGACTAAAATATTGTTTAAATAGAGTTTTGATCCTGGAAGACGAAAGGTCACAAGGTGTGACCTTTCGTCTTCCAGGATGATAACTCGATTTGAACATTATTTTAGTCAGGTTACTTGAATATATAAGCAATGAACAAGTAACTTGACTAAAATATTGTTTAAATAGAGTTTTTATCCTGGAAGACGAAAGGTCACAAGGTGTGACCTTTCGTCTTCCAGGATGATAACTCGATTTGAACATTATTTTAGTCAGGTTACTTGAATATATAACCAATGAACAAGTAACTTGACTAAAATATTGTTTAAATAGAGTTTTGATCCTGGAAGACGAAAGGTCACAAGGTGTGACCTTTCGTCTTCCAGGATGATAACTCGATTTGAACATTATTTTAGTCAGGTTACTTGAATATATAAGCAATGAACAAGTAACTTGACTAAAATATTGTTTAAATAGAGTTTTTATCCTGGAAGACGAAAGGTCACAAGGTGTGACCTTTCGTCTTCCAGGATGATAACTCAATTAAACATTATTTTAGTCAGGTTACTTGAATATATAACCAATGAACAAGTAACTTGACTAAAATGTTGTTTAAATAGAGTTTTGATCCTGGAAGACGAAAGGTCACAAGGTGTGACCTTTCGTCTTCCAGGATGATAACTCGGTTTGAACATTATTTTAGTCAGGTTACTTGAATATATAACCAATGGACAAGTAAGTTGACTAAAATATTGTTTAAATAGAGTTTTTATCCTAGAAGACGAAAGGTCACAAGGTATGACCTTTCGTCTTCCAGGGTGATAACTCGATTTGAACATTAGTTCAGTCAGGTTACTTGAATATATAACCCATGAACAAGTAACGTGACTAAAATATAGTTTAAATAGAGTTTTTTATCCTAGAAGACGAAAGGTCACAAGGTGTGACCTTTCGTCTTCCAGGATGATAACTCAATATGAACATTATTTTATTCAGGTTACTTGAATATATAACCAATGAACAAGTAACTTGATTAGAATAATGTTTAAATAGAGTTTTGATCCTGGAAGACGAAAGGTCACAAGGTGTGACCTTTCATCTTCCAGGATGATAACTCAATATGAACATTATTTTAATAAGGTTACTTGAATATATAACCAATGAACAAGTAACTTGATTAGAATAATGTTTAAATAGAGTTTTGATCCTGGAAGACGAAATATTGTTTAAAATAATGTTTTGATCCTGGAAGACGAAAGGTCACAAGGTGTGACCTTTCGTCTTCCAGGATGATAACTCGATTTGAACATTATTTTAGTCAGGTTACTTGAATATATAACCAATGAACAAGTAAGTTGACTAATATATTGTTTAAATAGAGTTTTTATCCTAGAAGACGAAAGGTCACAAGGTATGACCTTTCGTCTTCCAGGGTGATAACTCGATTTGAACATTAGTTCAGTCAGGTTACTTGAATATATAACCAATGAACAAGTAACGTGACTAAAATATAGTTTTAATAGAGTTTTTTATCCTAGAAGACGAAAGGTCACAAGGTGTGACCTTTCGTCTTCCAGGATGATAACTCAATATGAACATTATTTTAATCAGGTTACTTGAATATATAACCAATGAACAAGTAACTTGATTAGAATAATGTTTAAATAGAGTTTTGATCCTGGAAGACGAAAGGTCACAAGGTGTGACCTTTCGTCTTCCAGGATGATAACTCGATTTGAACATTATTTTAGTCAGGTTACTTGAATATATAACCAATGAACAAGTAACTTGACTAAAATATTGTTTAAATAGAGTTTTGATCCTGGAAGACGAAAGGTCACAAGGTGTGACCTTTCGTCTTCCAGGATGATAACTTGATTTGAACATTATTTTAGTCTGGTTACTTAAATATATAACCAATGAACAAGTAACGTGACTAAAATATTGTTTAAATAGAGTTTTTTATCCTGGAAGACGAAAGCTCACAAGGTGTGACCTTTCGTCTTCCAGGATGATAACTCGATTTGAACATTATTTTAGTCAGGTTACTTGAATATATAACCAATGAACAAGTAACGTGACTAAAATATGGTTTAAAAAGAGTTTTTATCCTGGAAGACGAAAGGTCACAAGGTGTGACCTTTCGTCTTCCAGGATGATAACTCGATTTGAACAATATTTTAGTCAGGTTACTTGAATATATAACCAATGAACAAGTAACTTGACTAAAATATTGTTTAAATAGAGTTTTTATCCTGGAAGACGAAAGGTCACAAGGTGTGACCTTTCGTCTTCCAGGATGATAACTCAATTTAAACATTATTTTAGTCAGGTTACTTGAATATATAACCAATGAACAAGTAACTTGACTAAAATGTTGTTTAAATAGAGTTTTGATCCTGGAAGACGAAAGGTGACAAGGTGTGACCTTTCGTCTTCCAGGATGATAACTCGATTTGAACATTAGTTCAGTCAGGTTACTTGAATATATAACCCATGAACAAGTAACGTGACTAAAATATAGTTTAAATAGAGTTTTTTATCCTAGAAGACGAAAGGTCACAAGGTGTGACCTTTCGTCTTCCAGGATGATAACTCAATATGAACATTATTTTATTCAGGTTACTTGAATATATAACCAATGAACAAGTAACTTGATTAGAATAATGTTTAAATAGAGTTTTGATCCTGGAAGACGAAAGGTCACAAGGTGTGACCTTTCATCTTCCAGGATGATAACTCAATATGAACATTATTTTAATAAGGTTACTTGAATATATAACCAATGAACAAGTAACTTGATTAGAATAATGTTTAAATAGAGTTTTGATCCTGGAAGACGAAATATTGTTTAAAATAATGTTTTGATCCTGGAAGACGAAAGGTCACAAGGTGTGACCTTTCGTCTTCCAGGATGATAACTCGATTTGAACATTATTTTAGTCAGGTTACTTGAATATATAACCAATGAACAAGTAAGTTGACTAATATATTGTTTAAATAGAGTTTTTATCCTAGAAGACGAAAGGTCACAAGGTATGACCTTTCGTCTTCCAGGGTGATAACTCGATTTGAACATTAGTTCAGTCAGGTTACTTGAATATATAACCAATGAACAAGTAACGTGACTAAAATATAGTTTTAATAGAGTTTTTTATCCTAGAAGACGAAAGGTCACAAGGTGTGACCTTTCGTCTTCCAGGATGATAACTCAATATGAACATTATTTTAATCAGGTTACTTGAATATATAACCAATGAACAAGTAACTTGATTAGAATAATGTTTAAATAGAGTTTTGATCCTGGAAGACGAAAGGTCACAAGGTGTGACCTTTCGTCTTCCAGGATGATAACTCGATTTGAACATTATTTTAGTCAGGTTACTTGAATATATAACCAATGAACAAGTAACTTGACTAAAATATTGTTTAAATAGAGTTTTGATCCTGGAAGACGAAAGGTCACAAGGTGTGACCTTTCGTCTTCCAGGATGATAACTTGATTTGAACATTATTTTAGTCTGGTTACTTAAATATATAACCAATGAACAAGTAACGTGACTAAAATATTGTTTAAATAGAGTTTTTTATCCTGGAAGACGAAAGCTCACAAGGTGTGACCTTTCGTCTTCCAGGATGATAACTCGATTTGAACATTATTTTAGTCAGGTTACTTGAATATATAACCAATGAACAAGTAACGTGACTAAAATATGGTTTAAAAAGAGTTTTTATCCTGGAAGACGAAAGGTCACAAGGTGTGACCTTTCGTCTTCCAGGATGATAACTCGATTTGAACAATATTTTAGTCAGGTTACTTGAATATATAACCAATGAACAAGTAACTTGACTAAAATATTGTTTAAATAGAGTTTTTATCCTGGAAGACGAAAGGTCACAAGGTGTGACCTTTCGTCTTCCAGGATGATAACTCAATTTAAACATTATTTTAGTCAGGTTACTTGAATATATAACCAATGAACAAGTAACTTGACTAAAATGTTGTTTAAATAGAGTTTTGATCCTGGAAGACGAAAGGTGACAAGGTGTGACCTTTCGTCTTCCAGGATGATAACTCGATTTGAACATTATTTTAGTCAGGTTACTTGAATATATAACCAATGAACAAGTAACTTGACTAAAATATTCTTTAAATAGAGTTTTGATCCTGGAAGACGAAAGGTCACAAGGTGTGACCTTTCGTCTTCCAGGATGATAACTCGATTTGAACATTATTTTAGTCAGGTTACTTGAATATATAACCAATGAACAAGTAACGTGACTAAAATATTGTTTAAATAGTGTTTTTTATCCTGGAAGACGAAAGGTCACACAAGACGAAAGGTCACAAGGTGTGACCTTTCGTCTTCCAGGATGATAACTCGATTTGAACATTATTTTAGTCAGGTTACTTGAATATATAACCAATGAACAAGTAAGTTGACTAAAATATTGTTTAAATAGAGTTTTTATCCTAGAAGACGAAAGGTCACAAGGTGTGACCTTTCGTCTTCCAGGGTGATAACTCGATTTGAACATTAGTTCAGTCAGGTTACTTGAATATATAACCAATGAACAAGTAACGTGACTAAAATATAGTTTTAATAGAGTTTTTTATCCTAGAAGACGAAAGGTCTCAAGGTGTGACCTTTCGTCTTCCAGGATGATAACTCAATATGAACATTATTTTAATCAGGTTACTTGAATATATAACCAATGAACAAGTAACTTGATTAGAATAATGTTTAAATAGAGTTTTGATCCTGGAAGACGAAAGGTCACAAGGTGTGACCTTTCGTCTTCCAGGATGATAACTCGATTTGAACATTATTTTAGTCAGGTTACTTGAATATATAACCAATGAACAAGTAACTTGACTAAAATATTGTTTAAATAGAGTTTTGATCCTGGAAGACGAAAGGTCACAAGGTGTGACCTTTCGTCTTCCAGGATGATAACTCGATTTGAACATTATTTTAGTCAGGTTACTTGAATATATAACCAATGAACAAGTAACTTGACTAAAATATTGTTTAAATAGAGTTTTGATCCTGGAAGACGAAAGGTCACAAGGTGTGACCTTTCGTCTTCCAGGATGATAACTCGATTTGAACAATATTTTAGTCAGGTTACTTGAATATATAACCAATGAACAAGTAACTTGACTAAAATATTGTTTAAATAGAGTTTTTATCCTGGAAGACGAAAGGTCACAAGGTGTGACCTTTCGTCTTCCAGGATGATAACTCAATTTAAACATTATTTTAGTCAGGTTACTTGAATATATAACCAATGAACAAGTAACTTGACTAAAATGTTGTTTAAATAGAGTTTTGATCCTGGAAGACGAAAGGTGACAAGGTGTGACCTTTCGTCTTCCAGGATGATAACTCGATTTGAACATTATTTTAGTCAGGTTACTTGAATATATAAGCAATGAACAAGTAACTTGACTAAAATATTGTTTAAATAGAGTTTTTATCCTGGAAGACGAAAGGTCACAAGGTGTGACCTTTCGTCTTCCAGGATGATAACTCGATTTGAACATTATTTTAGTCAGGTTACTTGAATATATAACCAATGAACAAGTAACTTGACTAAAATATTGTTTAAATAGAGTTTTGATCCTGGAAGACGAAAGGTCACAAGGTGTGACCTTTCGTCTTCCAGGATGATAACTCGATTTGAACATTATTTTAGTCAGGTTACTTGAATATATAAGCAATGAACAAGTAACTTGACTAAAATATTGTTTAAATAGAGTTTTTATCCTGGAAGACGAAAGGTCACAAGGTGTGACCTTTCGTCTTCCAGGATGATAACTCGATTTGAACAATATTTTAGTCAGGTTACTTGAATATATAACCAATGAACAAGTAACTTGACTAAAATATTGTTTAAATAGAGTTTTTATCCTGGAAGACGAAAGGTCACAAGGTGTGACCTTTCGTCTTCCAGGATGATAACTCAATTTAAACATTATTTTAGTCAGGTTACTTGAATATATAACCAATGAACAAGTAACTTGACTAAAATGTTGTTTAAATAGAGTTTTGATCCTGGAAGACGAAAGGTGACAAGGTGTGACCTTTCGTCTTCCAGGATGATAACTCGATTTGAACATTATTTTAGTCAGGTTACTTGAATATATAAGCAATGAACAAGTAACTTGACTAAAATATTGTTTAAATAGAGTTTTTATCCTGGAAGACGAAAGGTCACAAGGTGTGACCTTTCGTCTTCCAGGATGATAACTCGATTTGAACATTATTTTAGTCAGGTTACTTGAATATATAACCAATGAACAAGTAACTTGACTAAAATATTGTTTAAATAGAGTTTTGATCCTGGAAGACGAAAGGTCACAAGGTGTGACCTTTTTTCTTCCAGGATGATAACTCGATTTGAACATTATTTTAGTCAGGTTACTTGAATATATAAGCAATGAACAAGTAACTTGACTAAAATATTGTTTAAATAGAGTTTTTATCCTGGAAGACGAAAGGTCACAAGGTGTGACCTTTCGTCTTCCAGGATGATAACTCGATTTGAACATTATTTTAGTCAGGTTACTTGAATATATAACCAATGAACAAGTAACTTGACTAAAATATTGTTTAAATAGAGTTTTGATCCTGGAAGACGAAAGGTCACAAGGTGTGACCTTTCGTCTTCCAGGATGATAACTCGATTTGAACATTATTTTAGTCAGGTTACTTGAATATATAACCAATGAACAAGTAACTTGACTAAAATATTGTTTAAATAGAGTTTTGATCCTGGAAGACGAAAGGTCACAAGGTGTGACCTTTCGTCTTCCAGGATGATAACTCGATTTGAACAATATTTTAGTCAGGTTACTTGAATATATAACCAATGAACAAGTAACTTGACTAAAATATTGTTTAAATAGAGTTTTTATCCTGGAAGACGAAAGGTCACAAGGTGTGACCTTTCGTCTTCCAGGATGATAACTCAATTTAAACATTATTTTAGTCAGGTTACTTGAATATATAACCAATGAACAAGTAACTTGACTAAAATGTTGTTTAAATAGAGTTTTGATCCTGGAAGACGAAAGGTGACAAGGTGTGACCTTTCGTCTTCCAGGATGATAACTCGATTTGAACATTATTTTAGTCAGGTTACTTGAATATATAAGCAATGAACAAGTAACTTGACTAAAATATTGTTTAAATAGAGTTTTTATCCTGGAAGACGAAAGGTCACAAGGTGTGACCTTTCGTCTTCCAGGATGATAACTCGATTTGAACATTATTTTAGTCAGGTTACTTGAATATATAACCAATGAACAAGTAACTTGACTAAAATATTGTTTAAATAGAGTTTTGATCCTGGAAGACGAAAGGTCACAAGGTGTGACCTTTCGTCTTCCAGGATGATAACTCGATTTGAACATTATTTTAGTCAGGTTACTTGAATATATAAGCAATGAACAAGTAACTTGACTAAAATATTGTTTAAATAGAGTTTTTATCCTGGAAGACGAAAGGTCACAAGGTGTGACCTTTCGTCTTCCAGGATGATAACTCGATTTGAACAATATTTTAGTCAGGTTACTTGAATATATAACCAATGAACAAGTAACTTGACTAAAATATTGTTTAAATAGAGTTTTTATCCTGGAAGACGAAAGGTCACAAGGTGTGACCTTTCGTCTTCCAGGATGATAACTCAATTTAAACATTATTTTAGTCAGGTTACTTGAATATATAACCAATGAACAAGTAACTTGACTAAAATGTTGTTTAAATAGAGTTTTGATCCTGGAAGACGAAAGGTGACAAGGTGTGACCTTTCGTCTTCCAGGATGATAACTCGATTTGAACATTATTTTAGTCAGGTTACTTGAATATATAAGCAATGAACAAGTAACTTGACTAAAATATTGTTTAAATAGAGTTTTTATCCTGGAAGACGAAAGGTCACAAGGTGTGACCTTTCGTCTTCCAGGATGATAACTCGATTTGAACATTATTTTAGTCAGGTTACTTGAATATATAACCAATGAACAAGTAACTTGACTAAAATATTATTTAAATAGAGTTTTGATCCTGGAAGACGAAAGGTCACAAGGTGTGACCTTTCGTCTTCCAGGATGATAACTCGATTTGAACATTATTTTAGTCAGGTTACTTGAATATATAAGCAATGAACAAGTAACTTGACTAAAATATTGTTTAAATAGAGTTTTTATCCTGGAAGACGAAAGGTCACAAGGTGTGACCTTTCGTCTTCCAGGATGATAACTCAATTAAACATTATTTTAGTCAGGTTACTTGAATATATAACCAATGAACAAGTAACTTGACTAAAATGTTGTTTAAATAGAGTTTTGATCCTGGAAGACGAAAGGTCACAAGGTGTGACCTTTCGTCTTCCAGGATGATAACTCGGTTTGAACATTATTTTAGTCAGGTTACTTGAATATATAACCAATGAACAAGTAAGTTGACTAAAATATTGTTTAAATAGAGTTTTTATCCTAGAAGACGAAAGGTCACAAGGTATGACCTTTCGTCTTCCAGGGTGATAACTCGATTTGAACATTAGTTCAGTCAGGTTACTTGAATATATAACCAATGAACAAGTAACGTGACTAAAATATAGTTTTAATAGAGTTTTTTATCCTATAAGACGAAAGGTCACAAGGTGTGACCTTTCGTCTTCCAGGATGATAACTCAATATGAACATTATGTTAATCAGGTTACTTGAATATATAACCAATGAACAAGTAACTTGATTAGAATAATGTTTAAATAGAGTTTTGATCCTGGAAGATGAAAGGTCACAAGGTGTGACCTTTCGTCTTCCAGGATGATAACTCGATTTGAACATTATTTTAGTCAGGTTACTTGAATATATAACCAATGAACAAGTAACTTGACTAAAATATTGTTTAAATAGAGTTTTGATCCTGGAAGACAAAAGGTCACAAGGTGTGACCTTTCGTCTTCCAGGATGATAACTCGATTTGAACATTATTTTAGTCTGGTTACTTGAATATATAACCAATGAACAAGTAACGTGACTAAAATATTTTTTAAATAGAGTTTTTTATCCTGGAAGACGAAAGGTCACAAAGGTCACAAGGTGTGACCTTTCGTCTTCCAGGATGATAACTCGATTTGAACATTATTTTAGTCAGGTTACTTGAATATATAACCAATGAACAAGTAACGTGACTAAAATATGGTTTAAAAAGAGTTTTTATCCTGGAAGACGAAAGGTCACAAGGTGTGACCTTTCGTCTTCCAGGATGATAACTCGATTTGAACAATATTTTAGTCAGGTTACTTGAATATATAACCAATGAACAAGTAACTTGACTAAAATATTGTTGAAATAGAGTTTTTATCCTGGAAGACGAAAGGTCACAAGGTGTGACCTTTCGTCTTCCAGGATGATAACTCGATTTGAACATTATTTTAGTCAGGTTACTTGAATATATAACCAATGAACAAGTAACTTGACTAAAATATTGTTTAAATAGAGTTTTGATCCTGGAAGACGAAAGGTCACAAGGTGTGACCTTTCGTCTTCCAGGATGATAACTCGATTTGAACATTATTTTAGTCAGGTTACTTGAATATATAAGCAATGAACAAGTAACTTGACTAAAATATTGTTTAAATAGAGTTTTTATCCTGGAAGACGAAAGGTCACAAGGTGTGACCTTTCGTCTTCCAGGATGATAACTTGATTTGAACATTATTTTAGTCAGGTTACTTGAATATATAACCAATGAACAAGTAACTTGACTAAAATATTGTTTAAATAGAGTTTTGATCCTGGAAGACGAAAGGTCACAAGGTGTGACCTTTCGTCTTCCAGGATGATAACTCGATTTGAACATTATTTTAGTCAGGTTACTTGAATATATAAGCAATGAACAAGTAACTTGACTAAAATATTGTTTAAATAGAGTTTTTATCCTGGAAGACGAAAGGTCACAAGGTGTGACCTTTCGTCTTCCAGGATGATAACTCAATTAAACATTATTTTAGTCAGGTTACTTGAATATATAACCAATGAACAAGTAACTTGACTAAAATGTTGTTTAAATAGAGTTTTGATCTTGGAAGACGAAAGGTCACAAGGTGT
Source organism: Medicago sativa (assembly GCF_051527215.1). Classification (NCBI taxonomy): domain Eukaryota; kingdom Viridiplantae; phylum Streptophyta; class Magnoliopsida; order Fabales; family Fabaceae; genus Medicago; species Medicago sativa. Next base: position 40,505,711 of record NC_140751.1, read on the forward strand.
GACCTTTCGTCTTCCAGGATGATAACTCGGTTTGAACATTATTTTAGTCAGGTTACTTGAATATATAACCAATGGACAAGTAAGTTGACTAAAATATTGTTTAAATAGAGTTTTTATCCTAGAAGACGAAAGGTCACAAGGTATGACCTTTCGTCTTCCAGGGTGATAACTCGATTTGAACATTAGTTCAGTCAGGTTACTTGAATATATAACCCATGAACAAGTAACGTGACTAAAATATAGTTTAAATAGAGTTTTTTATCCTAGAAGACGAAAGGTCACAAGGTGTGACCTTTCATCTTCCAGGATGATAACTCAATATGAACATTATTTTATTCAGGTTACTTGAATATATAACCAATGAACAAGTAACTTGATTAGAATAATGTTTAAATAGAGTTTTGATCCTGGAAGACGAAAGGTCACAAGGTGTGACCTTTCCTCTTCCAGGATGATAACTCAATATGAACATTATTTTAATAAGGTTACTTGAATATATAACCAATGAACAAGTAACTTGATTAGAATAATGTTTAAATAGAGTTTTGATCCTGGAAGACGAAATATTGTTTAAAATAATGTTTTGATCCTGGAAGACGAAAGGTCACAAGGTGTGACCTTTCGTCTTCCAGGATGATAACTCGATTTGAACATTATTTTAGTCAGGTTACTTGAATATATAACCAATGAACAAGTAAGTTGACTAAAATATTGTTTAAATAGAGTTTTTATCCTAGAAGACGAAAGGTCACAAGGTATGACCTTTCGTCTTCCAGGGTGATAACTCGATTTGAACATTAGTTCAGTCAGGTTACTTGAATATATAACCAATGAACAAGTAACGTGACTAAAATATAGTTTTAATAGAGTTTTTTATCCTAGAAGACGAAAGGTCACAAGGTGTGACCTTTCGTCTTCCAGGATGATAACTCAATATGAACATTATTTTAATCAGGTTACTTGAATATATAACCAATGAACAAGTAACTTGATTAGAATAATGTTTAAATAGAGTTTTGATCCTGGAAGACGAAAGGTCACAAGGTGTGACCTTTCGTCTTCCAGGATGATAACTCGATTTGAACATTATTTTAGTCAGGTTACTTGAATATATAACCAATGAACAAGTAACTTGACTAAAATATTGTTTAAATAGAGTTTTGATCCTGGAAGACGAAAGGTCACAAGGTGTGACCTTTCGTCTTCCAGGATGATAACTTGATTTGAACATTATTTTAGTCTGGTTACTTAAATATATAACCAATGAACAAGTAACGTGACTAAAATATTGTTTAAATAGAGTTTTTTATCCTGGAAGACGAAAGGTCACAAGGTGTGACCTTTCGTCTTCCAGGATGATAACTCGATTTGAACATTATTTTAGTCAGGTTACTTGAATATATAACCAATGAACAAGTAACGTGACTAAAATATGGTTTAAAAAGAGTTTTTATCCTGGAAGACGAAAGGTCACAAGGTGTGACCTTTCGTCTTCCAGGATGATAACTCGATTTGAACATTATTTTAGTCAGGTTACTTGAATATATAACCAATGAACAAGTAACTTGACTAAAATATTGTTTAAATAGAGTTTTTATCCTGGAAGACGAAAGGTCACAAGGTGTGACCTTTCGTCTTCCAGGATGATAACTCAATTTAAACATTATTTTAGTCAGGTTACTTGAATATATAACCAATGAACAAGTAACTTGACTAAAATGTTGTTTAAATAGAGTTTTGATCCTGGAAGACGAAAGGTGACAAGGTGTGACCTTTCGTCTTCCAGGATGATAACTCGATTTGAACATTATTTTAGTCAGGTTACTTGAATATATAACCAATGAACAAGTAACTTGACTAAAATATTCTTTAAATAGAGTTTTGATCCTGGAAGACGAAAGGTCACAAGGTGTGACCTTTCGTCTTCCAGGATGATAACTCGATTTGAACATTATTTTAGTCAGGTTACTTGAATATATAACCAATGAACAAGTAACGTGACTAAAATATTGTTTAAATAGAGTTTTTTATCCTGGAAGACGAAAGGTCACAAGGTGTGACCTTTCGTCTTCCAGGATGATAACTCGATTTGAACATTATTTTAGTTAGGTTACTTGAATATATAACCAATGAACAAGTAAGTTGACTAAAATATTGTTTAAATAGAGTTTTTATCCTAGAAGACGAAAGGTCACAAGGTGTGACCTTTCGTCTTCCAGGGTGATAACTCGATTTGAACATTAGTTCAGTCAGGTTACTTGAATATATAACCAATGAACAAGTAACGTGACTAAAATATAGTTTTAATAGAGTTTTTTATCCTAGAAGACGAAAGGTCACAAGGTGTGACCTTTCGTCTTCCAGGATGATAACTCAATATGAACATTATTTTAATCAGGTTACTTGAATATATAACCAATGAACAAGTAACTTGATTAGAATAATGTTTAAATAGAGTTTTGATCCTGGAAGACGAAAGGTCACAAGGTGTGACCTTTCGTCTTCCAGGATGATAACTCGATTTGAACATTATTTTAGTCAGGTTACTTGAATATATAACCAATGAACAAGTAACTTGACTAAAATATTGTTTAAATAGAGTTTTGATCCTGGAAGACGAAAGGTCACAAGGTGTGACCTTTCGTCTTCCAGGATGATAACTCGATTTGAACATTATTTTAGTCAGGTTACTTGAATATATAACCAATGAACAAGTAACTTGACTAAAATATGGTTTAAAAAGAGTTTTTATCCTGGAAGACGAAAGGTCACAAGGTGTGACCTTTCGTCTTCCAGGATGATAACTCGATTTGAACAATATTTTAGTCAGGTTACTTGAATATATAACCAATGAACAAGTAACTTGACTAAAATATTGTTTAAATAGAGTTTTTATCCTGGAAGACGAAAGGTCACAAGGTGTGACCTTTCGTCTTCCAGGATGATAACTCAATTTAAACATTATTTTAGTCAGGTTACTTGAATATATAACCAATGAACAAGTAACTTGACTAAAATGTTGTTTAAATAGAGTTTTGATCCTGGAAGACGAAAGGTGACAAGGTGTGACCTTTCGTCTTCCAGGATGATAACTCGATTTGAACATTATTTTAGTCAGGTTACTTGAATATATAACCAATGAACAAGTAACTTGACTAAAATATTCTTTAAATAGAGTTTTGATCTTGGAAGACGAAAGGTCACAAGGTGTGACCTTTCCTCTTCCAGGATGATAACTCGATTTGAACATTATTTTCGTCAGGTTACTTGAATATATAACCAATGGACAAGTAAGTTGACTAAAATATTGTTTAAATAGAGTTTTTATCCTAGAAGACGAAAGGTCACAAGGTATGACCTTTCGTCTTCCAGGGTGATAACTCGATTTGAACATTAGTTCAGTCAGGTTACTTGAATATATAACCCATGAACAAGTAACGTGACTAAAATATAGTTTAAATAGAGTTTTTTATCCTAGAAGACGAAAGGTCACAAGGTGTGACCTTTCGTCTTCCAGGATGATAACTCAATATGAACATTATTTTATTCAGGTTACTTGAATATATAACCAATGAACAAGTAACTTGATTAGAATAATGTTTAAATAGAGTTTTGATCCTGGAAGACGAAAGGTCACAAGGTGTGACCTTTCATCTTCCAGGATGATAACTCAATATGAACATTATTTTAATAAGGTTACTTGAATATATAACCAATGAACAAGTAACTTGATTAGAATAATGTTTAAATAGAGTTTTGATCCTGGAAGACGAAATATTGTTTAAAATAATGTTTTGATCCTGGAAGACGAAAGGTCACAAGGTGTGACCTTTCGTCTTCCAGGATGATAACTCGATTTGAACATTATTTTAGTCAGGTTACTTGAATATATAACCAATGAACAAGTAAGTTGACTAAAATATTGTTTAAATAGAGTTTTTATCCTAGAAGACGAAAGGTCACAAGGTATGACCTTTCGTCTTCCAGGGTGATAACTCGATTTGAACATTAGTTCAGTCAGGTTACTTGAATATATAACCAATGAACAAGTAACGTGACTAAAATATAGTTTTAATAGAGTTTTTTATCCTAGAAGACGAAAGGTCACAAGGTGTGACCTTTCGTCTTCCAGGATGATAACTCAATATGAACATTATTTTAATCAGGTTACTTGAATATATAACCAATGAACAAGTAACTTGATTAGAATAATGTTTAAATAGAGTTTTGATCCTGGAAGACGAAAGGTCACAAGGTGTGACCTTTCGTCTTCCAGGATGATAACTCGATTTGAACATTATTTTAGTCAGGTTACTTGAATATATAACCAATGAACAAGTAACTTGACTAAAATATTGTTTAAATAGAGTTTTGATCCTGGAAGACGAAAGGTCACAAGGTGTGACCTTTCGTCTTCCAGGATGATAACTTGATTTGAACATTATTTTAGTCTGGTTACTTAAATATATAACCAATGAACAAGTAACGTGACTAAAATATTGTTTAAATAGAGTTTTTTTATCCTGGAAGACGAAAGGTCACAAGGTGTGACCTTTCGTCTTCCAGGATGATAACTCGATTTGAACATTATTTTAGTCAGGTTACTTGAATATATAACCAATGAACAAGTAACGTGACTAAAATATGGTTTAAAAAGAGTTTTTATCCTGGAAGACGAAAGGTCACAAGGTGTGACCTTTCGTCTTCCAGGATGATAACTCGATTTGAACAATATTTTAGTCAGGTTACTTGAATATATAACCAATGAACAAGTAACTTGACTAAAATATTGTTTAAATAGAGTTTTTATCCTGGAAGACGAAAGGTCACAAGGTGTGACCTTTCGTCTTCCAGGATGATAACTCAATTTAAACATTATTTTAGTCAGGTTACTTGAATATATAACCAATGAACAAGTAACTTGACTAAAATGTTGTTTAAATAGAGTTTTGATCCTGGAAGACGAAAGGTGACAAGGTGTGACCTTTCGTCTTCCAGGATGATAACTCGATTTGAACATTATTTTAGTCAGGTTACTTGAATATATAACCAATGAACAAGTAACTTGACTAAAATATTCTTTAAATAGAGTTTTGATCCTGGAAGACGAAAGGTCACAAGGTGTGACCTTTCGTCTTCCAGGATGATAACTCGATTTGAACATTATTTTAGTCAGGTTACTTGAATATATAACCAATGAACAAGTAACGTGACTAAAATATTGTTTAAATAGAGTTTTTTATCCTGGAAGACGAAAGGTCACAAGGTGTGACCTTTCGTCTTCCAGGATGATAACTCGATTTGAACATTATTTTAGTCAGGTTACTTGAATATATAACCAATGAACAAGTAAGTTGACTAAAATATTGTTTAAATAGAGTTTTTATCCTAGAAGACGAAAGGTCACAAGGTGTGACCTTTCGTCTTCCAGGGTGATAACTCGATTTGAACATTAGTTCAGTCAGGTTACTTGAATATATAACCAATGAACAAGTAACGTGACTAAAATATAGTTTTAATAGAGTTTTTTATCCTAGAAGACGAAAGGTCACAAGGTGTGACCTTTCGTCTTCCAGGATGATAACTCAATATGAACATTATTTTAATCAGGTTACTTGAATATATAACCAATGAACAAGTAACTTGATTAGAATAATGTTTAAATAGAGTTTTGATCCTGGAAGACGAAAGGTCACAAGGTGTGACCTTTCGTCTTCCAGGATGATAACTCGATTTGAACATTATTTTAGTCAGGTTACTTGAATATATAACCAATGAACAAGTAACTTGACTAAAATATTGTTTAAATAGAGTTTTGATCCTGGAAGACGAAAGGTCACAAGGTGTGACCTTTCGTCTTCCAGGATGATAACTCGATTTGAACATTATTTTAGTCAGGTTACTTGAATATATAACCAATGAACAAGTAACTTGACTAAAATATTGTTTAAATAGAGTTTTGATCCTGGAAGACGAAAGGTCACAAGGTGTGACCTTTCGTCTTCCAGGATGATAACTCGATTTGAACATTATTTTAGTCTGGTTACTTAAATATATAACCAATGAACAAGTAACGTGACTAAAATATTGTTTAAATAGAGTTTTTTTATCCTGGAAGACGAAAGGTCACAAGGTGTGACCTTTCGTCTTCCAGGATGATAACTCGATTTGAACATTATTTTAGTCAGGTTACTTGAATATATAACCAATGAACAAGTAACGTGACTAAAATATGGTTTAAAAAGAGTTTTTATCCTGGAAGACAAAAGGTCACAAGGTGTGACCTTTCGTCTTCCAGGATGATAACTCGATTTGAACAATATTTAAGTCAGGTTACTTGAATATATAACCAATGAACAAGTAACTTGACTAAAATATTGTTTAAATAGAGTTTTTATCCTGGAAGACGAAAGGTCACAAGGTGTGACCTTTCGTCTTCCAGGATGATAACTCAATTTAAACATTATTTTAGTCAGGTTACTTGAATATATAACCAATGAACAAGTAACTTGACTAAAATGTTGTTTAAATAGAGTTTTGATCCTGGAAGACGAAAGGTGACAAGGTGTGACCTTTCGTCTTCCAGGATGATAACTCGATTTGAACATTATTTTAGTCAGGTTACTTGAATATATAACCAATGAACAAGTAACTTGACTAAAATATTCTTTAAATAGAGTTTTGATCTTGGAAGACGAAAGGTCACAAGGTGTGACCTTTCCTCTTCCAGGATGATAACTCGATTTGAACATTATTTTCGTCAGGTTACTTGAATATATAACCAATGGACAAGTAAGTTGACTAAAATATTGTTTAAATAGAGTTTTTATCCTAGAAGACGAAAGGTCACAAGGTATGACCTTTCGTCTTCCAGGGTGATAACTCGATTTGAACATTAGTTCAGTCAGGTTACTTGAATATATAACCCATGAACAAGTAACGTGACTAAAATATAGTTTAAATAGAGTTTTTTATCCTAGAAGACGAAAGGTCACAAGGTGTGACCTTTCGTCTTCCAGGATGATAACTCAATATGAACATTATTTTATTCAGGTTACTTGAATATATAACCAATGAACAAGTAACTTGATTAGAATAATGTTTAAATAGAGTTTTGATCCTGGAAGACGAAAGGTCACAAGGTGTGACCTTTCATCTTCCAGGATGATAACTCAATATGAACATTATTTTAATAAGGTTACTTGAATATATAACCAATGAACAAGTAACTTGATTAGAATAATGTTTAAATAGAGTTTTGATCCTGGAAGACGAAATATTGTTTAAAATAATGTTTTGATCCTGGAAGACGAAAGGTCACAAGGTGTGACCTTTCGTCTTCCAGGATGATAACTCGATTTGAACATTATTTTAGTCAGGTTACTTGAATATATAACCAATGAACAAGTAAGTTGACTAAAATATTGTTTAAATAGAGTTTTTATCCTAGAAGACGAAAGGTCACAAGGTATGACCTTTCGTCTTCCAGGGTGATAACTCGATTTGAACATTAGTTCAGTCAGGTTACTTGAATATATAACCAATGAACAAGTAACGTGACTAAAATATAGTTTTAATAGAGTTTTTTATCCTAGAAGACGAAAGGTCACAAGGTGTGACCTTTCGTCTTCCAGGATGATAACTCAATATGAACATTATTTTAATCAGGTTACTTGAATATATAACCAATGAACAAGTAACTTGATTAGAATAATGTTTAAATAGAGTTTTGATCCTGGAAGACGAAAGGTCACAAGGTGTGACCTTTCGTCTTCCAGGATGATAACTCGATTTGAACATTATTTTAGTCAGGTTACTTGAATATATAACCAATGAACAAGTAACTTGACTAAAATATTGTTTAAATAGAGTTTTGATCCTGGAAGACGAAAGGTCACAAGGTGTGACCTTTCGTCTTCCAGGATGATAACTTGATTTGAACATTATTTTAGTCTGGTTACTTAAATATATAACCAATGAACAAGTAACGTGACTAAAATATTGTTTAAATAGAGTTTTTTATCCTGGAAGACGAAAGGTCACAAGGTGTGACCTTTCGTCTTCCAGGATGATAACTCGATTTGAACATTATTTTAGTCAGGTTACTTGAATATATAACCAATGAACAAGTAACGTGACTAAAATATGGTTTAAAAAGAGTTTTTATCCTGGAAGACGAAAGGTCACAAGGTGTGACCTTTCGTCTTCCAGGATGATAACTCGATTTGAACAATATTTTAGTCAGGTTACTTGAATATATAACCAATGAACAAGTAACTTGACTAAAATATTGTTTAAATAGAGTTTTTATCCTGGAAGACGAAAGGTCACAAGGTGTGACCTTTCGTCTTCCAGGATGATAACTCAATTTAAACATTATTTTAGTCAGGTTACTTGAATATATAACCAATGAACAAGTAACTTGACTAAAATGTTGTTTAAATAGAGTTTTGATCCTGGAAGACGAAAGGTGACAAGGTGTGACCTTTCGTCTTCCAGGATGATAACTCGATTTGAACATTATTTTAGTCAGGTTACTTGAATATATAACCAATGAACAAGTAACTTGACTAAAATATTCTTTAAATAGAGTTTTGATCCTGGAAGACGAAAGGTCACAAGGTATGACCTTTCGTCTTCCAGGATGATAACTCGATTTGAACATTATTTTAGTCAGGTTACTTGAATATATAACCAATGAACAAGTAACGTGACTAAAATATTGTTTAAATAGAGTTTTTTATCCTGGAAGACGAAAGGTCACAAGGTGTGACCTTTCGTCTTCCAGGATGATAACTCGATTTGAACATTATTTTAGTCAGGTTACTTGAATATATAACCAATGAACAAGTAAGTTGACTAAAATATTGTTTAAATAGAGTTTTTATCCTAGAAGACGAAAGGTCACAAGGTGTGACCTTTCGTCTTCCAGGGTGATAACTCGATTTGAACATTAGTTCAGTCAGGTTACTTGAATATATAACCAATGAACTAGTAACGTGACTAAAATATAGTTTTAATAGAGTTTTTTATCCTAGAAGACGAAAGGTCACAAGGTGTGACCTTTCGTCTTCCAGGATGATAACTCAATATGAACATTATTTTAATCAGGTTACTTGAATATATAACCAATGAACAAGTAACTTGATTAGAATAATGTTTAAATAGAGTTTTGATCCTGGAAGACGAAAGGTCACAAGGTGTGACCTTTCGTCTTCCAGGATGATAACTCGATTTGAACATTATTTTAGTCAGGTTACTTGAATATATAACCAATGAACAAGTAACTTGACTAAAATATTGTTTAAATAGAGTTTTGATCCTGGAAGACGAAAGGTCACAAGGTGTGACCTTTCGTCTTCCAGGATGATAACTCGATTTGAACATTATTTTAGTCAGGTTACTTGAATATATAACCAATGAACAAGTAACTTGACTAAAATATTGTTTAAATAGAGTTTTGATCCTGGAAGACGAAAGGTCACAAGGTGTGACCTTTCGTCTTCCAGGATGATAACTCGATTTGAACATTATTTTAGTCTGGTTACTTAAATATATAACCAATGAACAAGTAACGTGACTAAAATATTGTTTAAATAGAGTTTTTTATCCTGGAAGACGAAAGGTCACAAGGTGTGACCTTTCGTCTTCCAGGATGATAACTCGATTTGAACATTATTTTAGTCAGGTTACTTGAATATATAACCAATGAACAAGTAACGTGACTAAAATATGGTTTAAAAAGAGTTTTTATCCTGGAAGACGAAAGGTCACAAGGTGTGACCTTTCGTCTTCCAGGATGATAACTCGATTTGAACAATATTTTAGTCAGGTTACTTGAATATATAACCAATGAACAAGTAACTTGACTAAAATATTGTTTAAATAGAGTTTTTATCCTGGAAGACGAAAGGTCACAAGGTGTGACCTTTCGTCTTCCAGGATGATAACTCAATTTAAACATTATTTTAGTCAGGTTACTTGAATATATAACCAATGAACAAGTAACTTGACTAAAATGTTGTTTAAATAGAGTTTTGATCCTGGAAGACGAAAGGTGACAAGGTGTGACCTTTCGTCTTCCAGGATGATAACTCGATTTGAACATTATTTTAGTCAGGTTACTTGAATATATAACCAATGAACAAGTAACTTGACTAAAATATTCTTTAAATAGAGTTTTGATCCTGGAAGACGAAAGGTCACAAGGTGTGACCTTTCCTCTTCCAGGATGATAACTCGATTTGAACATTATTTTCGTCAGGTTACTTGAATATATAACCAATGAACAAGTAACGTGACTAAAATATTGTTTAAATAGAGTTTTTTATCCTGGAAGACGAAAGGTCACAAGGTGTGACCTTTCGTCTTCCAGGATGATAACTCGATTTGAACATTATTTTAGTCAGGTTACTTGAATATATAACCAATGAACAAGTAAGTTGACTAAAATATTGTTTAAATAGAGTTTTTATCCTAGAAGACGAAAGGTCACAAGGTGTGACCTTTCGTCTTCCAGGGTGATAACTCGATTTGAACATTAGTTCAGTCAGGTTACTTGAATATATAACCAATGAACAAGTAACGTGACTAAAATATAGTTTAAATAGAGTTTTTTTATCCTAGAAGACGAAAGGTCACAAGGTGTGACCTTTCGTCTTCCAGGATGATAACTCAATATGAACATTATTTTAATCAGGTTACTTGAATATATAACCAATGAACAAGTAACGTGATTAGAATAATGTTTAAATAGAGTTTTGATCCTGGAAGACGAAAGGTCACAAGGTGTGACCTTTCATCTTCCAGGATGATAACTCAATATGAACATTATTTTAATAAGGTTACTTGAATATATAACCAATGAACAAGTAACTTGATTAGAATAATGTTTAAATAGAGTTTTGATCCTGGAAGACGAAATATTGTTTAAAATAATGTTTTGATCCTGGAAGACGAAAGGTCACAAGGTGTGACCTTTCGTCTTCCAGGATGATAACTCGATTTGAACATTATTTTAGTCAGGTTACTTGAATATATAACCAATGAACAAGTAAGTTGACTAAAATATTGTTTAAATAGAGTTTTTATCCTAGAAGACGAAAGGTCACAAGGTATGACCTTTCGTCTTCCAGGGTGATAACTCGATTTGAACATTAGTTCAGTCAGGTTACTTGAATATATAACCAATGAACAAGTAACGTGACTAAAATATAGTTTTAATAGAGTTTTTTATCCTAGAAGACGAAAGGTCACAAGGTGTGACCTTTCGTCTTCCAGGATGATAACTCAATATGAACATTATTTTAATCAGGTTACTTGAATATATAACCAATGAACAAGTAACTTGATTAGAATAATGTTTAAATAGAGTTTTGATCCTGGAAGACGAAAGGTCACAAGGTGTGACCTTTCGTCTTCCAGGATGATAACTCGATTTGAACATTATTTTAGTCAGGTTACTTGAATATATAACCAATGAACAAGTAACTTGACTAAAATATTGTTTAAATAGAGTTTTGATCCTGGAAGACGAAAGGTCACAAGGTGTGACCTTTCGTCTTCCAAGATGATAACTCGATTTGAACATTATTTTAGTCTGGTTACTTGAATATATAACCAATGAACAAGTAACGTGACTAAAATATTGTTTAAATAGAGTTTTTTATCCTGGAAGACGAAAGGTCACAAAGGTCACAAGGTGTGACCTTTCGTCTTCCAGGATGATAACTCGATTTGAACATTATTTTAGTCAGGTTACTTGAATATATAACCAATGAACAAGTAACGTGACTAAAATATGGTTTAAAAAGAGTTTTTATCCTGGAAGACGAAAGGTCACAAGGTGTGACCTTTCGTCTTCCAGGATGATAACTCGATTTGAACAATATTTTAGTCAGGTTACTTGAATATATAACCAATGAACAAGTAACTTGACTAAAATATTGTTTAAATAGAGTTTTTATCCTGGAAGACGAAAGGTCACAAGGTGTGACCTTTCGTCTTCCAGGATGATAACTCAATTTAAACATTATTTTAGTCAGGTTACTTGAATATATAACCAATGAACAAGTAACTTGACTAAAATGTTGTTTAAATAGAGTTTTGATCCTGGAAGACGAAAGGTGACAAGGTGTGACCTTTCGTCTTCCAGGATGATAACTCGATTTGAACATTATTTTAGTCAGGTTACTTGAATATATAACCAATGAACAAGTAACTTGACTAAAATATTGTTTAAATAGAGTTTTGATCCTGGAAGACGAAAGGTCACAAGGTGTGACCTTTCGTCTTCCAGGCTGATAACTCGATTTGAACATTATTTTAGTCAGGTTACTTGAATATATAACCAATGAACAAGTAACGTGACTAAAATATTGTTTAAATAGAGTTTTTTATCCTGGAAGACGAAAGGTCACAAGGTGTGACCTTTCGTCTTCCAGGATGATAACTCGATTTGAACATTATTTTAGTCAGGTTACTTGAATATATAACCAATGAACAAGTAAGTTGACTAAAACATTGTTTAAATAGAGTTTTTATCCTAGAAGACGAAAGGTCACAAGGTGTGACCTTTCGTCTTCCAGGGTGATAACTCGATTTGAACATTAGTTCAGTCAGGTTACTTGAATATATAAGCAATGAACAAGTAACGTGACTAAAATATAGTTTAAATAGAGTTTTTTTATCCTAGAAGACGAAAGGTCACAAGGTGTGACCTTTCGTCTTCCAGGATGATAACTCAATATGAACATTATTTTAATCAGGTTACTTGAATATATAACCAATGAACAAGTAACGTGATTAGAATAATGTTTAAATAGAGTTTTGATCCTGGAAGACAAAAGGTCACAAGGTGTGACCTTTCGTCTTCCAGGATGATAACTCGATTTGAACATTATTTTAGTCAGGTTACTTGAATATATAACCAATGAACAAGTAACTTGACTAAAATATTGTTTAAATAGAGTTTTGATCCTGGAAGACGAAAGGTCACAAGGTGTGACCTTTCGTCTTCCAGGATGATAACTCGATTTGAACATTATTTTAGTCTGGTTACTTGAATATATAACCAATGAACAAGTAACGTGACTAAAATATTGTTTAAATAGAGTTTTTTATCCTGGAAGACGAAAGGTCACAAGGTGTGACCTTTCGTCTTCCAGGATGATAACTCGATTTGAACAATATTTTAGTCAGGTTACTTGAATATATAACCAATGAACAAGTAACGTGACTAAAATATTGTTTAAATAGAGTTTTTATCCTGGAAGACGAAAGGTCACAAGGTGTGACCTTTCGTCTTCCAGGATGATAACTCAATTTAAACATTATTTTAGTCAGGTTACTTGAATATATAACCAATGAACAAGAACTTGACTAAAATGTTGTTTAAATAGAGTTTTGATCCTGGAAGACGAAAGGTCACAAGGTGTGACCTTTCGTCTTCCAGGATGATAACTCGATTTGAACATTATTTTAGTCAGGTTGCTTGAATATATAACCAATGAACAAGTAAGTTGACTAAAATATTGTTTAAATAGAGTTTTTATCCTGGAAGACGAAAGGTCACAAGGTGTGACCTTTCGTCTTCCAGGGTGATAACTCGATTTGAACATTAGTTCAGTCAGGTTACTTGAATATATAACCAATGAACAAGTAACGTGACTAAAATATAGTTTAAATAGAGTTTTTTATCCTAGAAGACGAAAGGTCACAAGGTGTGACCTTTCGTCTTCCAGGATGATAACTCAATATGAACATTATTTTAATCAGGTTACTTGAATATATAACCAATGAACAAGTAACTTGACTAAAATATTGTTTAAATAGTGTTTTGATCCTGGAAGACGAAAGGTCACAAGGTGTGACCTTTCGTCTTCCAGGATGATAACTCGATTTGAACATTATTTTAGTCAGGTTACTTGAATATATAACCAATGAACAAGTAACGTGACTAAAATATTGTTTAAATAGAGTTTTCTATCCTGGAAGACGAAAGGTCACAAGGTGTGACCTTTCGTCTTTCAGGATGATAACTCGATTTGAACATTATTTTAGTCAGGTTACTTGAATATATAACCAATGAACAAGTAACGTGACTAAAATATGGTTTAAATAGAGTTTTTATCCTGGAAGACGAAAGGTCACAAGGTGTGACCTTTCGTCTTCCAGGATGATAACTCGATTTGAACAATATTTTAGTCAGGTTACTTGAATATATAACCAATGAACAAGTAACTTGACTAAAATATTGTTTAAATATCAACCTTTATCAAACCTTTATCAAACTTCTAACCATATAGGCTAAAATCTCATTTTTGCGACAAAGTTATTCCAATACTTTCATTTTGCCGAATATAAAACCAAATAGGTTCACATATCATGTTTCGCATCAAGGGACATCGAGGGACAAGTTCACTGTTTATCAAACTTCTAACCACATAGGCTAACATTTCATTTTCGTGACAAGGGTCATTTCAATACTTTCATTTTACAGAATTTGAAACCAAATAGGTTCACATATCATGTTTCGCATCAACGGACATCGAGGGACATGTTCAACCTTCATATTTAACAAACATGCAACAATATAAGCTAAAATCTCGTTTTCGCGATAAGGGTCATCTCATTACTTTCTATTTACTAAATTTAAAACGAAATTGGTTCAAATATTATGTTACGCAATAAAGGACATCGAGGGACAAATTCAACATTAATATTTCTCAAACTTTTAACCATATAGGCTAAAATCTCTTTTTTGGGACAATGGTCATTCAAATAATTTCATTTTGCCGAATACAAAACCAAATAGGTTCACATATCATGGTTCGTATCAAGGGAGATCGAGGGACAAGTTCAACCTTTATCAAACTTCTAACCATATAAGGCTAAAATCTCATTTTCGCGAGAAAGTCATTCCTATACTTTCAATTTTCCGAATATAAAACCAAATAGGTTCACATATCATGTTTCGCATCGAGGGACATTGAGGGACAAGTTCACTGTTTATCAAACTTCTAACCACATAGGCTAACATTTCATTTTCGCGACAAGGGTCATTTCAATACATTCATTTTACCAAATTTCAAACCAAATAGGTTCACATATCATGTTTCGCATCAACGGACATCGAGGGACATGTTCAACCTTTATATTTAACAAACATGCAACAATATAAGCTAAAATCTCGTTTTCGCGATAAGGGTCATCTCATTACTTTCTATTTACCAAATTTAAAACGAAATTGGTTCAAATATTATGTTACGCAATAAAGGACATCGAGGGACAAATTCAACATTAATATTTATCAAACTTTTAACCATATAGGCGAAAATCTCATTTTTGGGACAATGGTCATTCAAACATTAATATTTATCAAACTTTTAACCATATAGGCTAAAATCTCATTTTTGGGACAATGGTCAATCAAATAATTTCATTTTTTGCCGAATACAAAACCATATATGTTCACATATCATGTTTCGTATCAAGGGAGTCGAGGCACAAGTTCAACCTTTATCAAACTTCTAACCATATAGGCTAAAATCTCATTTTCGCGACAAAGTCATTCCAATACTTTCATTTTTCCGAATATAAAACCAAATAGGTTCACATATCATCTTTTGCATCAAGGGACATCGAGGGACAAGTTCACTGTTTATCAAACTTCTAACCACATAGGCTAACATTTCATTTTCGCGACAAGGGTCATTTCAATACTTTCATTTTACCAAATTTCAAACCAAATAGGTTCACATATCATGTTTCGCATCAACGGACATCGAGGGACATGTTCAACATTCATATTTAACAAACATGCAACAATATAAGCTAAAATCTCGTTTTCGCGATAAGGGTCATCTCATTACTTTCTATTTACCAAATTTAAAACGAAATTGGTTCAAATATTATGTTACGCAATAAAGGACATCGAGGGACAAATTCAACATTACTATTTCTCAAACTTTTAACCATATAGGCTAAAATCTCTTTTTTGGGACAATGGTCATTCAAATAATTTCATTTTGCCGAATACAAAACCAAATAGGTTCACATATCATGTTTCGTATCAAGGGAGATCAAGGGACAAGTTCAACCTTTATCAAACTTCTAACCATATAGGCTAAAATCTCATTTTCGCGACAAAGTCATTCCAATACTTTCATTTTTCCGAATATAAAACCAAATAGGTTCACATATCATGTTTCGTATCAAGGGAGATCGAGGGACAAGTTCAACCTTTATCAAACTTCTAACCATATAGGCTAAAATCTCATTTTTGCGACAAAGTTATTCCAATACTTACATTTTTCCGAATATAAAACCAAATAGGTTCACATATCATGTTTCGCATCAAGGGACATCGAGGGACAAGTTCACTGTTTATCAAACTTCTAACCACATAGGCTAACATTTCATTTTCGCGACAAGGGTCATTTCAATACTTTCATTTTACCGAATTTCAAACCAAATAGGTTCACATATCATGTTTCGCATCAACGGACATCGAGGGACATATTCAACATTCATATTTAACAAACATGCAACAATATAAGCTAAAATCTCGTTTTCGCGATAAGGGTCATCTCATTACTTTCTATTTACCAAATTTAAAACGAAATTGGTTCAAATATTATGTTACGCAATAAAGGACATCGAGGGACAAATTCAACATTACTATTTCTCAAACTTTTAACCATATAGGCTAAAATCTCTTTTTTGGGACAATGGTCATTCAAATAATTTCATTTTGCCGAATACAAAACCAAATAGGTTCACATATCATGTTTCGTATCAAGGGAGATCGAGGGACAAGTTCAACCTTTATCAAACTTCTAACCATATAGGCTAAAATCTCATTTTCGCGACAAAGTCATTCCAATACTTTCATTTTTCCGAATATAAAACCAAATAGGTTCACATATCATGTTTCGTATCAAGGGAGATCGAGGGACAAGTTCAACCTTTATCAAACTTCTAACCATATAGGCTAAAATCTCATTTTCGCGACAAAGTCATTCCAATACTTTCATTTTTCCGAATATAAAACCAAATAGGTTCACATATCATGTTTCGTATCAAAGGAGATCGAGGGACAAGTTCAACCTTTATCAAACTTCTAACCATATAGGCTAAAATCTCATTTTTGCGACAAAGTTATTCCAATACTTACATTTTTCCGAATATAAAACCAAATAGGTTCACATATCATGTTTCGCATCAAGGGACATCGAGGGACAAGTTCACTGTTTATCAAACTTCTAACCACATAGGCTAACATTTCATTTTCGCGACAAGGGTCATTTCAATACTTTCATTTTACCGAATTTCAAACCAAATAGGTTCACATATCATGTTTCGCATCAACGGACATCGAGGGACATGTTCAACCTTCATATTTAACAAACATGCAACAATATAAGCTTAAATCTCGTTTTCGCGATAAGGGTCATCTCATTACTTTCTATTTACCAAATTTAAAACGAAATTGGTTCAAATATTATGTTACGCAATAAAGGACATCGAGGGACAAATTCAACATTAATATTTATCAAACTTTTAACCATATAGGCTAAAATCTCATTTTTGGGACAATGGTCAATCAAATAATTTCATTTTTTGCCGAATACAAAACCAAATATGTTCACATATCATGTTTCGTATCAAGGGAGTCGAGGCACAAGTTCAACCCTTATCAAACTTCTAACCATATAGGCTAAAATCTCATTTTCGCGACAAAGTCATTCCAATACTTTCATTTTTCCGAATATAAAACCAAATAGGTTCACATATCATCTTTTGCATCAAGGGACATCGAGGGACAAGTTCACTGTTTATCAAACTTCTAACCACATAGGCTAACATTTATTTTCGCGACAAGGGTCATTTCAATACTTTCATTTTACCAAATTTCAAACCAAATAGGTTCACATATCATGTTTCGCATCAACGGACATCGAGGGACATATTCAACATTCATATTTAACAAACATGCAACAATATAAGCTAAAATCTCGTTTTCACGATAAGGGTCATCTCATTACTTTCTATTTACCAAATTTAAAACGAAATTGGTTCAAATATTATGTTACGCAATAAAGGACATCGAGGGACAAATTCAACATTACTATTTCTCAAACTTTTAACCATATAGGCTAAAATCTCTTTTTTGGGACAATGGTCATTCAAATAATTTCATTTTGCCGAATACAAAACCAAATAGGTTCACATATCATGTTTCGTATCAAGGGAGATCGAGGGACAAGTTCAACCTTTATCAAACTTCTAACCATATAGGCTAAAATCTCATTTTCGCGACAAAGTCATTCCAATACTTTCATTTTTCCGAATATAAAACCAAATAGGTTCACATATCATGTTTCGTATCAAGGGAGATCGAGGGACAAGTTCAACCTTTATCAAACTTCTAACCATATAGGCTAAAATCTCATTTTTGCGACAAAGTTATTCCAATACTTACATTTTTCCGAATATAAAACCAAATAGGTTCACATATCATGTTTCGCATCAAGGGACATCGAGGGACAAGTTCACTGTTTATCAAACTTCTAACCACATAGGCTAACATTTCATTTTCGCGACAAGGGTCATTTCAATACTTTCATTTTACCGAATTTCAAACCAAATAGGTTCACATATCATGTTTCGCATCAACGGACATCGAGGGACATGTTCAACCTTCATATTTAACAAACATGCAACAATATAAGCTTAAATCTCGTTTTCGCGATAAGGGTCATCTCATTACTTTCTATTTACCAAATTTAAAACGAAATTGGTTCAAATATTATGTTACGCAGTAAAGGACATCGAGGGACAAATTCAACATTAATATTTATCAAACTTTTAACCATATAGGCTAAAATCTCATTTTTGGGACAATGGTCATTCAAACATTAATATTTATCAAACTTTTAACCATATAGGCTAAAATCTCATTTTTGGGACAATGGTCAATCAAATAATTTCATTTTTTGCCGAATCCAAAACCAAATATGTTCACATATCATGTTTCGTATCAAGGGAGTCGAGGCACAAGTTCAACCTTTATCAAACTTCTAACCATATAGGCTAAAATCTCATTTTCGCGACAAAGTCATTCCAATACTTTCATTTTTCCGAATATAAAACCAAATAGGTTCACATATCATGTTTTGCATCAAGGGACATCGAGGGACAAGTTCACTGTTTATCAAACTTCTAACCACATAGGCTAACATTTCATTTTCGCGACAAGGGTCATTTCAATACTTTCATTTTACTAAATTTCAAACCAAATAGGTTCACATATCATGTTTCGCATCAACGGACATCGAGGGACATGTTCAACATTCATATTTAACAAACATGCAACAATATAAGCTAAAATCTCGTTTTCGCGATAAGGGTCATCTCATTACTTTCTATTTACCAAATTTAAAACGAAATTGGTTCAAATATTATGTTACGCAATAAAGGACATCGAGGGACAAATTCAACATTAATATTTCTCAAACTTTTAACCATATAGGCTAAAATCTCTTTTTTGGGACAATGGTCATTCAAATAATTTCATTTTGCCGAATACAAAACCAAATAGGTTCACATATCATGTTTCGTATCAAGGGAGATCGAGGGACAAGTTCAACCTTTATCAAACTTCTAATAATATAGGCTAAAATCTCATTTTCGCGACAAAGTCATTCCAATACTTTCATTTTTCTGAATATAAAACCAAATAGGTTCACATATCATGTTTCGTATCAAGGGAGATCGAGGGACAAGTTCAACCTTTATCAAACTTCTAACCATATAGGTTAAAATCTCATTTTTGCGACAAAGTTATTCCAATACTTACATTTTTCCGAATATAAAACCAAATAGGTTCACATATCATGTTTCGCATCAAGGGACATCGAGGGACAAGTTCACTGTTTATCAAACTTCTAACCACATAGGCTAACATTTCATTTTCGCGACAAGGGTCATTTCAATACTTTCATTTTACCGAATTTCAAACCAAATAGGTTCACATATCATGTTTCGCATCAACGGACATCGAGGGACATGTTCAACCTTCATATTTAACAAACATGCAACAATATAAGCTAAAATCTCGTTTTCGCGATAAGGGTCATCTCATTACTTTCTATTTACCAAATTTAAAACGAAATTGGTTCAAATATTATGTTACGCAATAAAGGACATCGAGGGACAAATTCAACATTAATATTTATCAAACTTTTAACCATATAGGCTAAAATCTCATTTTTGGGACAATGGTCATTCAAACATTAATATTTATCAAACTTTTAACCATATAGGCTAAAATCTCATTTTTGGGACAATGGTCAATCAAATAATTTCATTTTTTGCCGAATACAAAACCATATATGTTCACATATCATGTTTCGTATCAAGGGAGATCGAGGGACAAGTTCAACCTTTATCAAACTTCTAACCATATAGGCTAAAATCTCATTTTTGCGACAAAGTTATTCCAATACTTACATTTTTCCGAATATAAAACCAAATAGGTTCACATATCATGTTTCGCATCAAGGGACATCGAGGGACAAGTTCACTGTTTATCAAACTTCTAACCACATAGGCTAACATTTCATTTTCGCGACAAGGGTCATTTCAATACTTTCATTTTACCGAATTTCAAACCAAATAGGTTCACATATCATGTTTCGCATCAACGGACATCGAGGGACATGTTCAACCTTCATATTTAACAAACATGCAACAATATAAGCTTAAATCTCGTTTTCGCGATAAGGGTCATCTCATTACTTTCTATTTACCAAATTTAAAACGAAATTGGTTCAAATATTATGTTACGCAATAAAGGACATCGAGGGACAAATTCAACATTAATATTTATCAAACTTTTAACCATATAGGCTAAAATCTCTTTTTTGGGACAATGGTCATTCAAATAATTTCATTTTGCCGAATACAAAACCAAATAGGTTAACATATCATGTTTCGTATCAAGGGAGATCGAGGGACAAGTTCAACCTTTATCAAACTTCTAACCATATAAGGCTAAAATCTCATTTTCGCGACAAAGTCATTCCAATACTTTCAATTTTCCGAATATAAAACCAAATAGGTTCACATATCATGTTTTGCATCAAGGGACATCGAGGGACAAGTTCACTGTTTATCAAACTTCTAACCACATAGGCTAACATTTCATTTTCGCGACAAGGGTCATTTCAATACTTTCATTTTACCAAATTTCAAACCAAATAGGTTCACATATCATGTTTCGCATCAACGGACATCGAGGGACATGTTCAACATTCATATTTAACAAACATGCAACAATATAAGCTAAAATCTTGTTTTCGCGATAAGGGTCATCTCATTACTTTCTATTTACCAAATTTAAAACGAAATTGGTTCAAATATTATGTTACGCAATAAAGGACATCGAGGGACAAATTCAACATTAATATTTCTCAAACTTTTAACCATATAGGCTAAAATCTCTTTTTTGGGACAATGGTCATTCAAATAATTTCATTTTGCCGAATACAAAACCAAATAGGTTCACATATCATGTTTCGTATCAAGGGAGATCGAGGGACAAGTTCAACCTTTATCAAACTTCTAACCATATAGGCTAAAATCTCATTTTCGCGACAAAGTCATTCCAATACTTTCATTTTTCCGAATATAAAACCAAATAGGTTCACATATCATGTTTCGTATCAAGGGAGATCGAGGGACAAGTTCAACCTTTATCAAACTTCTAACCATATAGGTTAAAATCTCATTTTTGCGACAAAGTTATTCCAATACTTACATTTTTCCGAATATAAAACCAAATAGGTTCACATATCATGTTTCGCATCAAGGGACATCGAGGGACAAGTTCACTGTTTATCAAACTTCTAACCACATAGGCTAACATTTCATTTTCGCGACAAGGGTCATTTCAATACTTTCATTTTACCGAATTTCAAACCAAATAGGTTCACATATCATGTTTCGCATCAACGGACATCGAGGGACATGTTCAACCTTCATATTTAACAAACATGCAACAATATAAGCTAAAATCTCGTTTTCGCGATAAGGGTCATCTCATTACTTTCTATTTACCAAATTTAAAACGAAATTGGTTCAAATATTATGTTACGCAATAAAGGACATCGAGGGACAAATTCAACATTAATATTTATCAAACTTTTAACCATATAGGCTAAAATCTCATTTTTGGGACAATGGTCATTCAAACATTAATATTTATCAAACTTTTAACCATATAGGCTAAAATCTCATTTTTGGGACAATGGTCAATCAAATAATTTCATTTTTTGCCGAATACAAAACCAAATATGTTCACATATCATGTTTCGTATCAAGGGAGTCGAGGCACAAGTTCAACCTTTATCAAACTTCTAACCATATAGGCTAAAATCTCATTTTCGCGACAAAGTCATTCCAATACTTTCATTTTTCCGAATATAAAACCAAATAGGTTCACATATCATGTTTTGCATCAAGGGACATCGAGGGACAAGTTCACTGTTTATCAAACTTCTAACCACATAGGCTAACATTTCATTTTCGCGACAAGGGTCATTTCAATACTTTCATTTTACCAAATTTCAAACCAAATAGGTTCACATATCATGTTTCGCATCAACGGACATCGAGGGACATGTTCAACATTCATATTTAACAAACATGCAACAATATAAGCTAAAATCTCGTTTTCGCGATAAGGGTCATCTCATTACTTTCTATTTACCAAATTTAAAACGAAATTGGTTCAAATATTATGTTACGCAATAAAGGACATCGAGGGACAAATTCAACATTAATATTTCTCAAACTTTTAACCATATAGGCTAAAATCTCTTTTTTGGGACAATGGTCATTCAAATAATTTCATTTTGCCGAATACAAAACCAAATAGGTTCACATATCATGTTTCGTATCAAGGGAGATCGAGGGACAAGTTCAACCTTTATCAAACTTCTAATAATATAGGCTAAAATCTCATTTTCGCGACAAAGTCATTCCAATACTTTCATTTTTCCGAATATAAAACCAAATAGGTTCACATATCATGTTTCGTATCAAGGGAGATCGAGGGACAAGTTCAACCTTTATCAAACTTCTAACCATATAGGTTAAAATCTCATTTTTGCGACAAAGTTATTCCAATACTTACATTTTTCCGAATATAAAACCAAATAGGTTCACATATCATGTTTCGCATCAAGGGACATCGAGGGACAAGTTCACTGTTTATCAAACTTCTAACCACATAGGCTAACATTTCATTTTCGCGACAAGGGTCATTTCAATACTTTCATTTTACCGAATTTCAAACCAAATAGGTTCACATATCATGTTTCGCATCAACGGACATCGAGGGACATGTTCAACCTTCATATTTAACAAACATGCAACAATATAAGCTAAAATCTCGTTTTCGCGATAAGGGTCATCTCATTACTTTCTATTTACCAAATTTAAAACGAAATTGGTTCAAATATTATGTTACGCAATAAAGGACATCGAGGGACAAATTCAACATTAATATTTATCAAACTTTTAACCATATAGGCTAAAATCTCATTTTTGGGACAATGGTCATTCAAACATTAATATTTATCAAACTTTTAACCATATAGGCTAAAATCTCATTTTTGGGACAATGGTCAATCAAATAATTTCATTTTTTGCCGAATACAAAACCAAATATGTTCACATATCATGTTTCGTATCAAGGGAGTCGAGGCACAAGTTCAACCTTTATCAAACTTCTAACCATATAGGCTAAAATCTCATTTTCGCGACAAAGTCATTCCAATACTTTCATTTTTCCGAATATAAAACCAAATAGGTTCACATATCATGTTTTGCATCAAGGGACATCGAGGGACAAGTTCACTGTTTATCAAACTTCTAACCACATAGGCTAACATTTCATTTTCGCGACAAGGGTCATTTCAATACTTTCATTTTACCAAATTTCAAACCAAATAGGTTCACATATCATGTTTCGCATCAACGGACATCGAGGGACATGTTCAACATTCATATTTAACAAACATGCAACAATATAAGCTAAAATCTCGTTTTCGCGATAAGGGTCATCTCATTACTTTCTATTTACCAAAATTAAAACGAAATTGGTTCAAATATTATGTTACGCAATAAAGGACATCGAGGGACAAATTCAACATTAATATTTCTCAAACTTTTAACCATATAGGCTAAAATCTCTTTTTTGGGACAATGGTCATTCAAATAATTTCATTTTGCCGAATACAAAACCAAATAGGTTCACATATCATGTTTCGTATCAAGGGAGATCGAGGGACAAGTTCAACCTTTATCAAACTTCTAACCATATAGGCTAAAATCTCATTTTCGCGACAAAGTCATTCCAATACTTTCATTTTTCCGAATATAAAACCAAATAGGTTCACATATCATGTTTCGTATCAAGGGAGATCGAGGGACAAGTTCAACCTTTATCAAACTTCTAACCATATAGGCTAAAATCTCATTTTTGCGACAAAGTTATTCCAATACTTACATTTTTCCGAATATAAAACCAAATAGGTTCACATATCATGTTTCGCATCAAGGGACATCGAGGGACAAGTTCACTGTTTATCAAACTTCTAACCACATAGGCTAACATTTCATTTTCGCGACAAGGGTCATTTCAATACTTTCATTTTACCGAATTTCAAACCAAATAGGTTCACATATCATGTTTCGCATCAACGGACATCGAGGGACATGTTCAACCTTCATATTTAACAAACATGCAACAATATAAGCTTAAATCTCGTTTTCGCGATAAGGGTCATCTCATTACTTTCTATTTACCAAATTTAAAACGAAATTGGTTCAAATATTATGTTACGCAATAAAGGACATCGAGGGACAAATTCAACATTAATATTTATCAAACTTTTAACCATATAGGCTAAAATCTCTTTTTTGGGACAATGGTCATTCAAATAATTTCATTTTGCCGAATACAAAACCAAATAGGTTAACATATCATGTTTCGTATCAAGGGAGATCGAGGGACAAGTTCAACCTTTATCAAACTTCTAACCATATAAGGCTAAAATCTCCTTTTTGCGACAAAGTCATTCCAATACTTTCAATTTTCCGAATATAAAACCAAATAGGTTCACATATCATGTTTTGCATCAAGGGACATCGAGGGACAAGTTCACTGTTTATCAAACTTCTAACCACATAGGCTAACATTTCATTTTCGCGACAAGGGTCATTTCAATACTTTCATTTTACCAAATTTCAAACCAAATAGGTTCACATATCATGTTTCGCATCAACGGACATCGAGGGACATGTTCAACATTCATATTTAACAAACATGCAACAATATAAGCTAAAATCTCGTTTTCGCGATAAGGGTCATCTCATTACTTTCTATTTACCAAATTTAAAACGAAATTGGTTCAAATATTATGTTACGCAATAAAGGACATCGAGGGACAAATTCAACATTAATATTTCTCAAACTTTTAACCATATAGGCTAAAATCTCTTTTTTGGGACAATGGTCATTCAAATAATTTCATTTTGCCGAATACAAAACCAAATAGGTTCACATATCATGTTTCGTATCAAGGGAGATCGAGGGACAAGTTCAACCTTTATCAAACTTCTAACCATATAGGCTAAAATCTCATTTTCGCGACAAAGTCATTCCAATACTTTCATTTTTCCGAATATAAAACCAAATAGGTTCACATATCATGTTTCGTATCAAGGGAGATCGAGGGACAAGTTCAACCTTTATCAAACTTCTAACCATATAGGTTAAAATCTCATTTTTGCGACAAAGTTATTCCAATACTTACATTTTTCCGAATATAAAACCAAATAGGTTCACATATCATGTTTCGCATCAAGGGACATCGAGGGACAAGTTCACTGTTTATCAAACTTCTAACCACATAGGCTAACATTTCATTTTCGCGACAAGGGTCATTTCAATACTTTCATTTTACCGAATTTCAAACCAAATAGGTTCACATATCATGTTTCGCATCAACGGACATCGAGGGACATGTTCAACCTTCATATTTAACAAACATGCAACAATATAAGCTAAAATCTCGTTTTCGCGATAAGGGTCATCTCATTACTTTCTATTTACCAAATTTAAAACGAAATTGGTTCAAATATTATGTTACGCAATAAAGGACATCGAGGGACAAATTCAACATTAATATTTATCAAACTTTTAACCATATAGGCTAAAATCTCATTTTTGGGACAATGGTCATTCAAACATTAATATTTATCAAACTTTTAACCATATAGGCTAAAATCTCATTTTTGGGACAATGGTCAATCAAATAATTTCATTTTTTGCCGAATACAAAACCAAATATGTTCACATATCATGTTTCGTATCAAGGGAGTCGAGGCACAAGTTCAACCTTTATCAAACTTCTAACCATATAGGCTAAAATCTCATTTTCGCGACAAAGTCATTCCAATACTTTCATTTTTCCGAATATAAAACCAAATAGGTTCACATATCATGTTTTGCATCAAGGGACATCGAGGGACAAGTTCACTGTTTATCAAACTTCTAACCACATAGGCTAACATTTCATTTTCGCGACAAGGGTCATTTCAATACTTTCATTTTACCAAATTTCAAACCAAATAGGTTCACATATCATGTTTCGCATCAACGGACATCGAGGGACATGTTCAACATTCATATTTAACAAACATGCAACAATATAAGCTAAAATCTCGTTTTCGCGATAAGGGTCATCTCATTACTTTCTATTTACCAAAATTAAAACGAAATTGGTTCAAATATTATGTTACGCAATAAAGGACATCGAGGGACAAATTCAACATTAATATTTCTCAAACTTTTAACCATATAGGCTAAAATCTCTTTTTTGGGACAATGGTCATTCAAATAATTTCATTTTGCCGAATACAAAACCAAATAGGTTCACATATCATGTTTCGTATCAAGGGAGATCGAGGGACAAGTTCAACCTTTATCAAACTTCTAACCATATAGGCTAAAATCTCATTTTCGCGACAAAGTCATTCCAATACTTTCATTTTTCCGAATATAAAACCAAATAGGTTCACATATCATGTTTCGTATCAAGGGAGATCGAGGGACAAGTTCAACCTTTATCAAACTTCTAACCATATAGGCTAAAATCTCATTTTTGCGACAAAGTTATTCCAATACTTACATTTTTCCGAATATAAAACCAAATAGGTTCACATATCATGTTTCGCATCAAGGGACATCGAGGGACAAGTTCACTGTTTATCAAACTTCTAACCACATAGGCTAACATTTCATTTTCGCGACAAGGGTCATTTCAATACTTTCATTTTACCGAATTTCAAACCAAATAGGTTCACATATCATGTTTCGCATCAACGGACATCGAGGGACATGTTCAACCTTCATATTTAACAAACATGCAACAATATAAGCTTAAATCTCGTTTTCGCGATAAGGGTCATCTCATTACTTTCTATTTACCAAATTTAAAACGAAATTGGTTCAAATATTATGTTACGCAATAAAGGACATCGAGGGACAAATTCAACATTAATATTTATCAAACTTTTAACCATATAGGCTAAAATCTCTTTTTTGGGACAATGGTCATTCAAATAATTTCATTTTGCCGAATACAAAACCAAATATGTTCACATATCATGTTTCGTATCAAGGGAGTCGAGGCACAAGTTCAACCTTTATCAAACTTCTAACCATATAGGCTAAAATCTCATTTTCGCGACAAAGTCATTCCAATACTTTCATTTTTCCGAATATAAAACCAAATAGGTTCACATATCATGTTTTGCATCAAGGGACATCGAGGGACAAGTTCACTGTTTATCAAACTTCTAACCACATAGGCTAACATTTCATTTTCGCGACAAGGGTCATTTCAATACTTTCATTTTACCAAATTTCAAACCAAATAGGTTCACATATCATGTTTCGCATCAACGGACATCGAGGGACATGTTCAACATTCATATTTAACAAACATGCAACAATATAAGCTAAAATCTCGTTTTCGCGATAAGGGTCATCTCATTACTTTCTATTTACCAAATTTAAAACGAAATTGGTTCAAATATTATGTTACGCAATAAAGGACATCGAGGGACAAATTCAACATTAATATTTCTCAAACTTTTAACCATATAGGCTAAAATCTCTTTTTTGGGACAATGGTCATTCAAATAATTTCATTTTGCCGAATACAAAACCAAATAGGTTCACATATCATGTTTCGTATCAAGGGAGATCGAGGGACAAGTTCAACCTTTATCAAACTTCTAACCATATAGGCTAAAATCTCATTTTCGCGACAAAGTCATTCCAATACTTTCATTTTTCCGAATATAAAACCAAATAGGTTCACATATCATGTTTCGTATCAAGGGAGATCGAGGGACAAGTTCAACCTTTATCAAACTTCTAACCATATAGGTTAAAATCTCATTTTTGCGACAAAGTTATTCCAATACTTACATTTTTCCGAATATAAAACCAAATAGGTTCACATATCATGTTTCGCATCAAGGGACATCGAGGGACAAGTTCACTGTTTATCAAACTTCTAACCACATAGGCTAACATTTCATTTTCGCGACAAGGGTCATTTCAATACTTTCATTTTACCGAATTTCAAACCAAATAGGTTCACATATCATGTTTCGCATCAACGGACATCGAGGGACATGTTCAACCTTCATATTTAACAAACATGCAACAATATAAGCTAAAATCTCGTTTTCGCGATAAGGGTCATCTCATTACTTTCTATTTACCAAATTTAAAACGAAATTGGTTCAAATATTATGTTACGCAATAAAGGACATCGAGGGACAAATTCAACATTAATATTTATCAAACTTTTAACCATATAGGCTAAAATCTCATTTTTGGGACAATGGTCATTCAAACATTAATATTTATCAAACTTTTAACCATATAGGCTAAAATCTCATTTTTGGGACAATGGTCAATCAAATAATTTCATTTTTTGCCGAATACAAAACCAAATATGTTCACATATCATGTTTCGTATCAAGGGAGTCGAGGCACAAGTTCAACCTTTATCAAACTTCTAACCATATAGGCTAAAATCTCATTTTCGCGACAAAGTCATTCCAATACTTTCATTTTTCCGAATATAAAACCAAATAGGTTCACATATCATGTTTTGCATCAAGGGACATCGAGGGACAAGTTCACTGTTTATCAAACTTCTAACCACATAGGCTAACATTTCATTTTCGCGACAAGGGTCATTTCAATACTTTCATTTTACCAAATTTCATACCAAATAGGTTCACATATCATGTTTCGCATCAACGGACATCGAGGGACATGTTCAACATTCATATTTAACAAACATGCAACAATATAAGCTAAAATCTCGTTTTCGCGATAAGGGTCATCTCATTACTTTCTATTTACCAAATTTAAAATGAAATTGGTTCAAATATTATGTTACGCAATAAAGGACATCGAGGGACAAATTCAACATTAATATTTCTCAAACTTTTAACCATATAGGCTAAAATCTCTTTTTTGGGACAATGGTCATTCAAATAATTTCATTTTGCCGAATACAAAACCAAATAGGTTCACATATCATGTTTCGTATCAAGGGAGATCGAGGGACAAGTTCAACCTTTATCAAACTTCTAACCATATAGGCTAAAATCTCATTTTCGCGACAAAGTCATTCCAATACTTTCATTTTTCCGAATATAAAACCAAATAGGTTCACATATCATGTTTCGTATCAAGGGAGATCGAGGGACAAGTTCAACCTTTATCAAACTTCTAACCATATAGGCTAAAATCTCATTTTTGCGACAAAGTTATTCCAATACTTACATTTTTCCGAATATAAAACCAAATAGGTTCACATATCATGTTTCGCATCAAGGGACATCGAGGGACAAGTTCACTGTTTATCAAACTTCTAACCACATAGGCTAACATTTCATTTTCGCGACAAGGGTCATTTCAATACTTTCATTTTACCGAATTTCAAACCAAATAGGTTCACATATCATGTTTCGCATCAACGGACATCGAGGGACATGTTCAACCTTCATATTTAACAAACATGCAACAATATAAGCTTAAATCTCGTTTTCGCGATAAGGGTCATCTCATTACTTTCTATTTACCAAATTTAAAACGAAATTGGTTCAAATATTATGTTACGCAATAAAGGACATCGAGGGACAAATTCAACATTAATATTTATCAAACTTTTAACCATATAGGCTAAAATCTCTTTTTTGGGACAATGGTCATTCAAATAATTTCATTTTGCCGAATACAAAACCAAATAGGTTAACATATCATGTTTCGTATCAAGGGAGATCGAGGGACAAGTTCAACCTTTATCAAACTTCTAACCTAATAAGGCTAAAATCTCATTTTCGCGACAAAGTCATTCCAATACTTTCAATTTTCCGAATATAAAACCAAATAGGTTCACATATCATGTTTTGCATCAAGGGACATCGAGGGACAAGTTCACTGTTTATCAAACTTCTAACCACATAGGCTAACATTTCATTTTCGCGACAAGGGTCATTTCAATACTTTCATTTTACCAAATTTCAAACCAAATAGGTTCACATATCATGTTTCGCATCAACGGACATCGAGGGACATGTTCAACATTCATATTTAACAAACATGCAACAATATAAGCTAAAATCTCGTTTTCGCGATAAGGGTCATCTCATTACTTTCTATTTACCAAATTTAAAACGAAATTGGTTCAAATATTATGTTACGCAATAAAGGACATCGAGGGACAAATTCAACATTAATATTTCTCAAACTTTTAACCATATAGGCTAAAATCTCTTTTTTGGGACAATGGTCATTCAAATAATTTCATTTTGCCGAATACAAAACCAAATAGGTTCACATATCATGTTTCGTATCAAGGGAGATCGAGGGACAAGTTCAACCTTTATCAAACTTCTAACCATATAGGCTAAAATCTCATTTTCGCGACAAAGTCATTCCAATACTTTCATTTTTCCGAATATAAAACCAAATAGGTTCACATATCATGTTTCGTATCAAGGGAGATCGAGGGACAAGTTCAACCTTTATCAAACTTCTAACCATATAGGTTAAAATCTCATTTTTGCGACAAAGTTATTCCAATACTTACATTTTTCCGAATATAAAACCAAATAGGTTCACATATCATGTTTCGCATCAAGGGACATCGAGGGACAAGTTCACTGTTTATCAAACTTCTAACCACATAGGCTAACATTTCATTTTCGCGACAAGGGTCATTTCAATACTTTCATTTTACCGAATTTCAAACCAAATAGGTTCACATATCATGTTTCGCATCAACGGACATCGAGGGACATGTTCAACCTTCATATTTAACAAACATGCAACAATATAAGCTAAAATCTCGTTTTCGCGATAAGGGTCATCTCATTACTTTCTATTTACCAAATTTAAAACGAAATTGGTTCAAATATTATGTTACGCAATAAAGGACATCGAGGGACAAATTCAACATTAATATTTATCAAACTTTTAACCATATAGGCTAAAATCTCATTTTTGGGACAATGGTCATTCAAACATTAATATTTATCAAACTTTTAACCATATAGGCTAAAATCTCATTTTTGGGACAATGGTCAATCAAATAATTTCATTTTTTGCCGAATACAAAACCAAATATGTTCACATATCATGTTTCGTATCAAGGGAGTCGAGGCACAAGTTCAACCTTTATCAAACTTCTAACCATATAGGCTAAAATCTCATTTTCGCGACAAAGTCATTCCAATACTTTCATTTTTCCGAATATAAAACCAAATAGGTTCACATATCATGTTTTGCATCAAGGGACATCGAGGGACAAGTTCACTGTTTATCAAACTTCTAACCACATAGGCTAACATTTCATTTTCGCGACAAGGGTCATTTCAATACTTTCATTTTACCGAATTTCAAACCAAATAGGTTCACATATCATGTTTCGCATCAACGGACATCGAGGGACATGTTCAACCTTCATATTTAACAAACATGCAACAATATAAGCTTAAATCTCGTTTTCGCGATAAGGGTCATCTCATTACTTTCTATTTACCAAATTTAAAACGAAATTGGTTCAAATATTATGTTACGCAATAAAGGACATCGAGGGACAAATTCAACATTAATATTTATCAAACTTTTAACCATATAGGCTAAAATCTCTTTTTTGGGACAATGGTCATTCAAATAATTTCATTTTGCCGAATACAAAACCAAATAGGTTAACATATCATGTTTCGTATCAAGGGAGATCGAGGGACAAGTTCAACCTTTATCAAACTTCTAACCATATAAGGCTAAAATCTCATTTTCGCGACAAAGTCATTCCAATACTTTCAATTTTCCGAATATAAAACCAAATAGGTTCACATATCATGTTTTGCATCAAGGGACATCGAGGGACAAGTTCACTGTTTATCAAACTTCTAACCACATAGGCTAACATTTCATTTTCGCGACAAGGGTCATTTCAATACTTTCATTTTACCAAATTTCAAACCAAATAGGTTCACATATCATGTTTCGCATCAACGGACATCGAGGGACATGTTCAACATTCATATTTAACAAACATGCAACAATATAAGCTAAAATCTCGTTTTCGCGATAAGGGTCATCTCATTACTTTCTATTTACCAAATTTAAAACGAAATTGGTTCAAATATTATGTTACGCAATAAAGGACATCGAGGGACAAATTCAACATTAATATTTCTCAAACTTTTAACCATATAGGCTAAAATCTCTTTTTTGGGACAATGGTCATTCAAATAATTTCATTTTGCCGAATACAAAACCAAATAGGTTCACATATCATGTTTCGTATCAAGGGAGATCGAGGGACAAGTTCAACCTTTATCAAACTTCTAACCATATAGGCTAAAATCTCATTTTCGCGACAAAGTCATTCCAATACTTTCATTTTTCCGAATATAAAACCAAATAGGTTCACATATCATGTTTCGTATCAAGGGAGATCGAGGGACAAGTTCAACCTTTATCAAACTTCTAACCATATAGGTTAAAATCTCATTTTTGCGACAAAGTTATTCCAATACTTACATTTTTCCGAATATAAAACCAAATAGGTTCACATATCATGTTTCGCATCAAGGGACATCGAGGGACAAGTTCACTGTTTATCAAACTTCTAACCACATAGGCTAACATTTCATTTTCGCGACAAGGGTCATTTCAATACTTTCATTTTACCGAATTTCAAACCAAATAGGTTCACATATCATGTTTCGCATCAACGGACATCGAGGGACATGTTCAACCTTCATATTTAACAAACATGCAACAATATAAGCTAAAATCTCGTTTTCGCGATAAGGGTCATCTCATTACTTTCTATTTACCAAATTTAAAACGAAATTGGTTCAAATATTATGTTACGCAATAAAGGACATCGAGGGACAAATTCAACATTAATATTTATCAAACTTTTAACCATATAGGCTAAAATCTCATTTTTGGGACAATGGTCATTCAAACATTAATATTTATCAAACTTTTAACCATATAGGCTAAAATCTCATTTTTGGGACAATGGTCAATCAAATAATTTCATTTTTTGCCGAATACAAAACCAAATATGTTCACATATCATGTTTCGTATCAAGGGAGTCGAGGCACAAGTTCAACCTTTATCAAACTTCTAACCATATAGGCTAAAATCTCATTTTCGCGACAAAGTCATTCCAATACTTTCATTTTTCCGAATATAAAACCAAATAGGTTCACATATCATGTTTTGCATCAAGGGACATCGAGGGACAAGTTCACTGTTTATCAAACTTCTAACCACATAGGCTAACATTTCATTTTCGCGACAAGGGTCATTTCAATACTTTCATTTTACCAAATTTCAAACCAAATAGGTTCACATATCATGTTTCGCATCAACGGACATCGAGGGACATGTTCAACATTCATATTTAACAAACATGCAACAATATAAGCTAAAATCTCGTTTTCGCGATAAGGGTCATCTCATTACTTTCTATTTACCAAATTTAAAACGAAATTGGTTCAAATATTATGTTACGCAATAAAGGACATCGAGGGACAAATTCAACATTAATATTTCTCAAACTTTTAACCATATAGGCTAAAATCTCTTTTTTGGGACAATGGTCATTCAAATAATTTCATTTTGCCGAATACAAAACCAAATAGGTTCACATATCATGTTTCGTATCAAGGGAGATCGAGGGACAAGTTCAACCTTTATCAAACTTCTAACCATATAGGCTAAA
Source organism: Medicago sativa (assembly GCF_051527215.1). Lineage (NCBI taxonomy): Eukaryota > Viridiplantae > Streptophyta > Magnoliopsida > Fabales > Fabaceae > Medicago > Medicago sativa. Next base: position 40,540,127 of record NC_140751.1, read on the forward strand.
ATCTCATTTTCGCGACAAAGTCATTCCAATACTTTCATTTTTCCGAATATAAAACCAAATAGGTTCACATATCATGTTTCGTATCAAGGGAGATCGAGGGACAAGTTCAACCTTTATCAAACTTCTAACCATATAGGCTAAAATCTCATTTTTGCGACAAAGTTATTCCAATACTTACATTTTTCCGAATATAAAACCAAATAGGTTCACATATCATGTTTCGCATCAAGGGACATCGAGGGACAAGTTCACTGTTTATCAAACTTCTAACCACATAGGCTAACATTTCATTTTCGCGACAAGGGTCATTTCAATACTTTCATTTTACCGAATTTCAAACCAAATAGGTTCACATATCATGTTTCGCATCAACGGACATCGAGGGACATGTTCAACCTTCATATTTAACAAACATGCAACAATATAAGCTTAAATCTCGTTTTCGCGATAAGGGTCATCTCATTACTTTCTATTTACCAAATTTAAAACGAAATTGGTTCAAATATTATGTTACGCAATAAAGGACATCGAGGGACAAATTCAACATTAATATTTATCAAACTTTTAACCATATAGGCTAAAATCTCTTTTTTGGGACAATGGTCATTCAAATAATTTCATTTTGCCGAATACAAAACCAAATAGGTTAACATATCATGTTTCGTATCAAGGGAGATCGAGGGACAAGTTCAACCTTTATCAAACTTCTAACCATATAAGGCTAAAATCTCATTTTCGCGACAAAGTCATTCCAATACTTTCAATTTTCCGAATATAAAACCAAATAGGTTCACATATCATGTTTTGCATCAAGGGACATCGAGGGACAAGTTCACTGTTTATCAAACTTCTAACCACATAGGCTAACATTTCATTTTCGCGACAAGGGTCATTTCAATACTTTCATTTTACCAAATTTCAAACCAAATAGGTTCACATATCATGTTTCGCATCAACGGACATCGAGGGACATGTTCAACATTCATATTTAACAAACATGCAACAATATAAGCTAAAATCTCGTTTTCGCGATAAGGGTCATCTCATTACTTTCTATTTACCAAATTTAAAACGAAATTGGTTCAAATATTATGTTACGCAATAAAGGACATCGAGGGACAAATTCAACATTAATATTTCTCAAACTTTTAACCATATAGGCTAAAATCTCTTTTTTGGGACAATGGTCATTCAAATAATTTCATTTTGCCGAATACAAAACCAAATAGGTTCACATATCATGTTTCGTATCAAGGGAGATCGAGGGACAAGTTCAACCTTTATCAAACTTCTAACCATATAGGCTAAAATCTCATTTTCGCGACAAAGTCATTCCAATACTTTCATTTTTCCGAATATAAAACCAAATAGGTTCACATATCATGTTTCGTATCAAGGGAGATCGAGGGACAAGTTCAACCTTTATCAAACTTCTAACCATATAGGTTAAAATCTCATTTTTGCGACAAAGTTATTCCAATACTTACATTTTTCCGAATATAAAACCAAATAGGTTCACATATCATGTTTCGCATCAAGGGACATCGAGGGACAAGTTCACTGTTTATCAAACTTCTAACCACATAGGCTAACATTTCATTTTCGCGACAAGGGTCATTTCAATACTTTCATTTTACCGAATTTCAAACCAAATAGGTTCACATATCATGTTTCGCATCAACGGACATCGAGGGACATGTTCAACCTTCATATTTAACAAACATGCAACAATATAAGCTAAAATCTCGTTTTCGCGATAAGGGTCATCTCATTACTTTCTATTTACCAAATTTAAAACGAAATTGGTTCAAATATTATGTTACGCAATAAAGGACATCGAGGGACAAATTCAACATTAATATTTATCAAACTTTTAACCATATAGGCTAAAATCTCATTTTTGGGACAATGGTCATTCAAACATTAATATTTATCAAACTTTTAACCATATAGGCTAAAATCTCATTTTTGGGACAATGGTCAATCAAATAATTTCATTTTTTGCCGAATACAAAACCAAATATGTTCACATATCATGTTTCGTATCAAGGGAGTCGAGGCACAAGTTCAACCTTTATCAAACTTCTAACCATATAGGCTAAAATCTCATTTTCGCGACAAAGTCATTCCAATACTTTCATTTTTCCGAATATAAAACCAAATAGGTTCACATATCATGTTTTGCATCAAGGGACATCGAGGGACAAGTTCACTGTTTATCAAACTTCTAACCACATAGGCTAACATTTCATTTTCGCGACAAGGGTCATTTCAATACTTTCATTTTACCAAATTTCAAACCAAATAGGTTCACATATCATGTTTCGCATCAACGGACATCGAGGGACATGTTCAACATTCATATTTAACAAACATGCAACAATATAAGCTAAAATCTCGTTTTCGCGATAAGGGTCATCTCATTACTTTCTATTTACCAAATTTAAAACGAAATTGGTTCAAATATTATGTTACGCAATAAAGGACATCGAGGGACAAATTCAACATTAATATTTCTCAAACTTTTAACCATATAGGCTAAAATCTCTTTTTTGGGACAATGGTCATTCAAATAATTTCATTTTGCCGAATACAAAACCAAATAGGTTCACATATCATGTTTCGTATCAAGGGAGATCGAGGGACAAGTTCAACCTTTATCAAACTTCTAACCATATAGGCTAAAATCTCATTTTCGCGACAAAGTCATTCCAATACTTTCATTTTTCCGAATATAAAACCAAATAGGTTCACATATCATGTTTCGTATCAAGGGAGATCGAGGGACAAGTTCAACCTTTATCAAACTTCTAACCATATAGGTTAAAATCTCATTTTTGCGACAAAGTTATTCCAATACTTACATTTTTCCGAATATAAAACCAAATAGGTTCACATATCATGTTTCGCATCAAGGGACATCGAGGGACAAGTTCACTGTTTATCAAACTTCTAACCACATAGGCTAACATTTCATTTTCGCGACAAGGGTCATTTCAATACTTTCATTTTACCGAATTTCAAACCAAATAGGTTCACATATCATGTTTCGCATCAACGGACATCGAGGGACATGTTCAACCTTCATATTTAACAAACATGCAACAATATAAGCTAAAATCTCGTTTTCGCGATAAGGGTCATCTCATTACTTTCTATTTACCAAATTTAAAACGAAATTGGTTCAAATATTATGTTACGCAATAAAGGACATCGAGGGACAAATTCAACATTAATATTTATCAAACTTTTAACCATATAGGCTAAAATCTCATTTTTGGGACAATGGTCATTCAAACATTAATATTTATCAAACTTTTAACCATATAGGCTAAAATCTCATTTTTGGGACAATGGTCAATCAAATAATTTCATTTTTTGCCGAATACAAAACCAAATATGTTCACATATCATGTTTCGTATCAAGGGAGTCGAGGCACAAGTTCAACCTTTATCAAACTTCTAACCATATAGGCTAAAATCTCATTTTCGCGACAAAGTCATTCCAATACTTTCATTTTTCCGAATATAAAACCAAATAGGTTCACATATCATGTTTTGCATCAAGGGACATCGAGGGACAAGTTCACTGTTTATCAAACTTCTAACCACATAGGCTAACATTTCATTTTCGCGACAAGGGTCATTTCAATACTTTCATTTTACCAAATTTCAAACCAAATAGGTTCACATATCATGTTTCGCATCAACGGACATCGAGGGACATGTTCAACATTCATATTTAACAAACATGCAACAATATAAGCTAAAATCTCGTTTTCGCGATAAGGGTCATCTCATTACTTTCTATTTACCAAATTTAAAACGAAATTGGTTCAAATATTATGTTACGCAATAAAGGACATCGAGGGACAAATTCAACATTAATATTTCTCAAACTTTTAACCATATAGGCTAAAATCTCTTTTTTGGGACAATGGTCATTCAAATAATTTCATTTTGCCGAATACAAAACCAAATAGGTTCACATATCATGTTTCGTATCAAGGGAGATCGAGGGACAAGTTCAACCTTTATCAAACTTCTAACCATATAGGCTAAAATCTCATTTTCGCGACAAAGTCATTCCAATACTTTCATTTTTCCGAATATAAAACCAAATAGGTTCACATATCATGTTTCGTATCAAGGGAGATCGAGGGACAAGTTCAACCTTTATCAAACTTCTAACCATATAGGCTAAAATCTCATTTTTGCGACAAAGTTATTCCAATACTTACATTTTTCCGAATATAAAACCAAATAGGTTCACATATCATGTTTCGCATCAAGGGACATCGAGGGACAAGTTCACTGTTTATCAAACTTCTAACCACATAGGCTAACATTTCATTTTCGCGACAAGGGTCATTTCAATACTTTCATTTTACCGAATTTCAAACCAAATAGGTTCACATATCATGTTTCGCATCAACGGACATCGAGGGACATGTTCAACCTTCATATTTAACAAACATGCAACAATATAAGCTTAAATCTCGTTTTCGCGATAAGGGTCATCTCATTACTTTCTATTTACCAAATTTAAAACGAAATTGGTTCAAATATTATGTTACGCAATAAAGGACATCGAGGGACAAATTCAACATTAATATTTATCAAACTTTTAACCATATAGGCTAAAATCTCTTTTTTGGGACAATGGTCATTCAAATAATTTCATTTTGCCGAATACAAAACCAAATAGGTTAACATATCATGTTTCGTATCAAGGGAGATCGAGGGACAAGTTCAACCTTTATCAAACTTCTAACCATATAAGGCTAAAATCTCATTTTCGCGACAAAGTCATTCCAATACTTTCAATTTTCCGAATATAAAACCAAATAGGTTCACATATCATGTTTTGCATCAAGGGACATCGAGGGACAAGTTCACTGTTTATCAAACTTCTAACCACATAGGCTAACATTTCATTTTCGCGACAAGGGTCATTTCAATACTTTCATTTTACCAAATTTCAAACCAAATAGGTTCACATATCATGTTTCGCATCAACGGACATCGAGGGACATGTTCAACATTCATATTTAACAAACATGCAACAATATAAGCTAAAATCTCGTTTTCGCGATAAGGGTCATCTCATTACTTTCTATTTACCAAATTTAAAACGAAATTGGTTCAAATATTATGTTACGCAATAAAGGACATCGAGGGACAAATTCAACATTAATATTTCTCAAACTTTTAACCATATAGGCTAAAATCTCTTTTTTGGGACAATGGTCATTCAAATAATTTCATTTTGCCGAATACAAAACCAAATAGGTTCACATATCATGTTTCGTATCAAGGGAGATCGAGGGACAAGTTCAACCTTTATCAAACTTCTAACCATATAGGCTAAAATCTCATTTTCGCGACAAAGTCATTCCAATACTTTCATTTTTCCGAATATAAAACCAAATAGGTTCACATATCATGTTTCGTATCAAGGGAGATCGAGGGACAAGTTCAACCTTTATCAAACTTCTAACCATATAGGTTAAAATCTCATTTTTGCGACAAAGTTATTCCAATACTTACATTTTTCCGAATATAAAACCAAATAGGTTCACATATCATGTTTCGCATCAAGGGACATCGAGGGACAAGTTCACTGTTTATCAAACTTCTAACCACATAGGCTAACATTTCATTTTCGCGACAAGGGTCATTTCAATACTTTCATTTTACCGAATTTCAAACCAAATAGGTTCACATATCATGTTTCGCATCAACGGACATCGAGGGACATGTTCAACCTTCATATTTAACAAACATGCAACAATATAAGCTAAAATCTCGTTTTCGCGATAAGGGTCATCTCATTACTTTCTATTTACCAAATTTAAAACGAAATTGGTTCAAATATTATGTTACGCAATAAAGGACATCGAGGGACAAATTCAACATGAATATTTATCAAACTTTTAACCATATAGGCTAAAATCTCATTTTTGGGACAATGGTCATTCAAACATTAATATTTATCAAACTTTTAACCATATAGGCTAAAATCTCATTTTTGGGACAATGGTCAATCAAATAATTTCATTTTTTGCCGAATACAAAACCAAATATGTTCACATATCATGTTTCGTATCAAGGGAGTCGAGGCACAAGTTCAACCTTTATCAAACTTCTAACCATATAGGCTAAAATCTCATTTTCGCGACAAAGTCATTCCAATACTTTCATTTTTCCGAATATAAAACCAAATAGGTTCACATATCATGTTTCGCATCAAGGGACATCGAGGGACAAGTTCACTGTTTATCAAACTTCTAACCACATAGGCTAACATTTCATTTTCGCGACAAGGGTCATTTCAATACTTTCATTTTACCGAATTTCAAACCAAATAGGTTCACATATCATGTTTCGCATCAACGGACATCGAGGGACATGTTCAACCTTCATATTTAACAAACATGCAACAATATAAGCTTAAATCTCGTTTTCGCGATAAGGGTCATCTCATTACTTTCTATTTACCAAATTTAAAACGAAATTGGTTCAAATATTATGTTACGCAATAAAGGACATCGAGGGACAAATTCAACATTAATATTTATCAAACTTTTAACCATATAGGCTAAAATCTCTTTTTTGGGACAATGGTCATTCAAATAATTTCATTTTGCCGAATACAAAACCAAATAGGTTAACATATCATGTTTCGTATCAAGGGAGATCGAGGGACAAGTTCAACCTTTATCAAACTTCTAACCATATAAGGCTAAAATCTCATTTTCGCGACAAAGTCATTCCAATACTTTCATTTTTCCGAATATAAAACCAAATAGGTTCACATATCATGTTTTGCATCAAGGGACATCGAGGGACAAGTTCACTGTTTATCAAACTTCTAACCACATAGGCTAACATTTCATTTTCGCGACAAGGGTCATTTCAATACTTTCATTTTACCAAATTTCAAACCAAATAGGTTCACATATCATGTTTCGCATCAACGGACATCGAGGGACATGTTCAACATTCATATTTAACAAACATGCAACAATATAAGCTAAAATCTCGTTTTCGCGATAAGGGTCATCTCATTACTTTCTATTTACCAAATTTAAAACGAAATTGGTTCAAATATTATGTTACGCAATAAAGGACATCGAGGGACAAATTCAACATTAATATTTCTCAAACTTTTAACCATATAGGCTAAAATCTCTTTTTTGGGACAATGGTCATTCAAATAATTTCATTTTGCCGAATACAAAACCAAATAGGTTCACATATCATGTTTCGTATCAAGGGAGATCGAGGGACAAGTTCAACCTTTATCAAACTTCTAACCATATAGGCTAAAATCTCATTTTCGCGACAAAGTCATTCCAATACTTTCATTTTTCCGAATATAAAACCAAATAGGTTCACATATCATTTTTCGTATCAAGGGAGATCGAGGGACAAGTTCAACCTTTATCAAACTTCTAACCATATAGGTTAAAATCTCATTTTTGCGACAAAGTTATTCCAATACTTACATTTTTCCGAATATAAAACCAAATAGGTTCACATATCATGTTTCGCATCAAGGGACATCGAGGGACAAGTTCACTGTTTATCAAACTTCTAACCACATAGGCTAACATTTCATTTTCGCGACAAGGGTCATTTCAATACTTTCATTTTACCGAATTTCAAACCAAATAGGTTCACATATCATGTTTCGCATCAACGGACATCGAGGGACATGTTCAACCTTCATATTTAACAAACATGCAACAATATAAGCTAAAATCTCGTTTTCGCGATAAGGGTCATCTCATTACTTTCTATTTACCAAATTTAAAACGAAATTGGTTCAAATATTATGTTACGCAATAAAGGACATCGAGGGACAAATTCAACATGAATATTTATCAAACTTTTAACCATATAGGCTAAAATCTCATTTTTGGGACAATGGTCATTCAAACATTAATATTTATCAAACTTTTAACCATATAGGCTAAAATCTCATTTTTGGGACAATGGTCAATCAAATAATTTCATTTTTTGCCGAATACAAAACCAAATATGTTCACATATCATGTTTCGTATCAAGGGAGTCGAGGCACAAGTTCAACCTTTATCAAACTTCTAACCATATAGGCTAAAATCTCATTTTCGCGACAAAGTCATTCCAATACTTTCATTTTTCCGAATATAAAACCAAATAGGTTCACATATCATGTTTTGCATCAAGGGACATCGAGGGACAAGTTCACTGTTTATCAAACTTCTAACCACATAGGCTAACATTTCATTTTCGCGACAAGGGTCATTTCAATACTTTCATTTTACCAAATTTCAAACCAAATAGGTTCACATATCATGTTTCGCATCAACGGACATCGAGGGACATGTTCAACATTCATATTTAACAAACATGCAACAATATAAGCTAAAATCTCGTTTTCGCGATAAGGGTCATCTCATTACTTTCTATTTACCAAATTTAAAACGAAATTGGTTCAAATATTATGTTACGCAATAAAGGACATCGAGGGACAAATTCAACATTAATATTTCTCAAACTTTTAACCATATAGGCTAAAATCTCTTTTTTGGGACAATGGTCATTCAAATAATTTCATTTTGCCGAATACAAAACCAAATAGGTTCACATATCATGTTTCGTATCAAGGGAGATCGAGGGACAAGTTCAACCTTTATCAAACTTCTAACCATATAGGCTAAAATCTCATTTTCGCGACAAAGTCATTCCAATACTTTCATTTTTCCGAATATAAAACCAAATAGGTTCACATATCATGTTTCGTATCAAGGGAGATCGAGGGACAAGTTCAACCTTTATCAAACTTCTAACCATATAGGCTAAAATCTCATTTTTGCGACAAAGTTATTCCAATACTTACATTTTTCCGAATATAAAACCAAATAGGTTCACATATCATGTTTCGCATCAAGGGACATCGAGGGACAAGTTCACTGTTTATCAAACTTCTAACCACATAGGCTAACATTTCATTTTCGCGACAAGGGTCATTTCAATACTTTCATTTTACCGAATTTCAAACCAAATAGGTTCACATATCATGTTTCGCATCAACGGACATCGAGGGACATGTTCAACCTTCATATTTAACAAACATGCAACAATATAAGCTTAAATCTCGTTTTCGCGATAAGGGTCATCTCATTACTTTATATTTACCAAATTTAAAACGAAATTGGTTCAAATATTATGTTACGCAATAAAGGACATCGAGGGACAAATTCAACATTAATATTTATCAAACTTTTAACCATATAGGCTAAAATCTCTTTTTTGGGACAATGGTCATTCAAATAATTTCATTTTGCCGAATACAAAACCAAATAGGTTAACATATCATGTTTCGTATCAAGGGAGATCGAGGGAAAAGTTCAACCTTTATCAAACTTCTAACCATATAAGGCTAAAATCTCATTTTCGCGACAAAGTCATTCCAATACTTTCAATTTTCCGAATATAAAACCAAATAGGTTCACATATCATGTTTCGCATCAAGGGACATCGAGGGACAAGTTCACTGTTTATCAAACTTCTAACCACATAGGCTAACATTTCATTTTCGCGACAAGGGTCATTTCAATACTTTCATTTTACCAAATTTCAAACCAAATAGGTTCACATATCATGTTTCACATCAACGGACATCGAGGGACATGTTCAACCTTCATATTTAACAAACATGCAACAATAAAAGCTAAAATCTGGTTTTCGCGATAAGGGTCATCTCATTACTTTCTATTTACCAAATTTAAAACGAAATTGGTTCAAATATTATGTTACGCAATAAAGGACATCGAGGGACAAATTCAACATTAATATTTATCAAACTTTTAACCATATAGGCTAAAATCTCTTTTTTGGGACAATGGTCATTCAAATAATTTTATTTTGCCGAATACAAAACCAAATAGGTTCACATATCATGTTTCGTATCAAGGGAGATAGAGGGACAAGTTCAACCTTTATCAAACTTCTAACTATATAGGCTAAAATCTCATTTTCGCGACAAAGTCATTCCAATACTTTCATTTTTCCGAATATAAAACCAAATAGGTTCACATATCATGTTTCGTATCAAGGGAGATCGAGGGACAAGTTCAACCTTTATCAAACTACTAACCATATAGGCTAAAATCTCATTTTTGCGACAAAGTTATTCCAATACTTACATTTTTCCGAATATAAAACCAAATAGGTTCACATATCATGTTTCGCATCAAGGGACATCGAGGGACAAGTTCACTGTTTATCAAACTTCTAACCACATAGGCTAACATTTCATTTTCGCGACAAGGGTCATTTCAATACTTTCATTTTACCGAATTTCAAATCAAATAGGTTCACATATCATGTTTCACATCAACGGACATCGAGGGACATGTTCAACCTTCATATTTAACAAACATGCAACAATATAAGCTTAAATCTCGTTTTCGCGATAAGGGTCATCTCATTACTTTCTATTTACCAAATTTAAAACGAAATTGGTTCAAATATTATGTTACGCAATAAAGGACATCGAGGGACAAATTCAACATTAATATTTATCAAAATTTTAACCATATAGGCTAAAATCTCTTTTTTGGGACAATGGTCATTCAAATAATTTCATTTTGCCGAATACAAAACCAAATAGGTTAACATATCATGTTTCGTATCAAGGGAGATCGAGGGACAAGTACAACCTTTATCAAACTTCTAACCATATAAGGCTAAAATCTCATTTTCGCGACAAAGTCATTCCAATACTTTCATTTTTCCGAATATAAAACCAAATAGGTTCACATATCATGTTTCGTATCAAGGGAGATCGAGGGACAAGTTCAACCTTTATCAAACTTCTAACCATATAGGTTAAAATCTCATTTTTGCGACAAAGTTATTCCAATACTTACATTTTTCGGAATATAAAACCAAATAGGTTCACATATCATGTTTCGCATCAAGGGACATCGAGGGACAAGTTCACTGTTTATCAAACTTCTAACCACATAGGCTAACATTTCATTTTCGCGACAAGGGTCATTTCAATACTTTCATTTTACCGAATTTCAAACCAAATAGGTTCACATATCATGTTTCGCATCAACGGACATCGAGGGACATGTTCAACCTTCATATTTAACAAACATGCAACAATATAAGCTAAAATCTCGTTTTCGCGATAAGGGTCATCTCATTACTTTCTATTTACCAAATTTAAAACGAAATTGGTTCAAATATTATGTTACGCAATAAAGGACATCGAGGGACAAATTCAACATTAATATTTATCAAACTTTTAACCATATAGGCTAAAATCTCATTTTTGGGACAATGGTCATTCAAACATTAATATTTATCAAACTTTTAACCATATAGGCTAAAATCTCATTTTTGGGACAATGGTCAATCAAATAATTTCATTTTTTGCCGAATACAAAACCAAATATGTTCACATATCATGTTTCGTATCAAGGGAGTCGAGGCACAAGTTCAACCTTTATCAAACTTCTAACCATATAGGCTAAAATCTCATTTTCGCGACAAAGTCATTCCAATACTTTCATTTTTCCGAATATAAAACCAAATAGGTTCACATATCATGTTTTGCATCAAGGGACATCGAGGGACAAGTTCACTGTTTATCAAACTTCTAACCACATAGGCTAACATTTCATTTTCGCGACAAGGGTCATTTCAATACTTTCATTTTACCAAATTTCAAACCAAATAGGTTCACATATCATGTTTCGCATCAACGGACATCGAGGGATATGTTCAACATTCATATTTAACAAACATGCAACAATATAAGCTAAAATCTCGTTTTCGCGATAAGGGTCATCTCATTACTTTCTATTTACCAAATTTAAAACGAAATTGGTTCAAATATTATGTTACGCAATAAAGGACATCGAGGGACAAATTCAACATTAATATTTCTCAAACTTTTAACCATATAGGCTAAAATCTCTTTTTTGGGACAATGGTCATTCAAATAATTTCATTTTGCCGAATACAAAACCAAATAGGTTCACATATCATGTTTCGTATCAAGGGAGATCGAGGGACAAGTTCAACCTTTATCAAACTTCTAACCATATAGGCTAAAATCTCATTTTCGCGACAAAGTCATTCCAATACTTTCATTTTTCCGAATATAAAACCAAATAGGTTCACATATCATGTTTCGTATCAAGGGAGATCGAGGGACAAGTTCAACCTTTATCAAACTTCTAACCATATAGGCTAAAATCTCATTTTTGCGACAAAGTTATTCCAATACTTACATTTTTCCGAATATAAAACCAAATAGGTTCACATATCATGTTTCGCATCAAGGGACATCGAGGGACAAGTTCACTGTTTATCAAACTTCTAACCACATAGGCTAACATTTCATTTTCGCGACAAGGGTCATTTCAATACTTTCATTTTACCGAATTTCAAACCAAATAGGTTCACATATCATGTTTCGCATCAACGGACATCGAGGGACATGTTCAACCTTCATATTTAACAAACATGCAACAATATAAGCTAAAATATCGTTTTCACGATAAGGGTCATCTCATTACTTTCTATTTACCAAATTTAAAACGAAATTGGTTCAAATATTATGTTACGCAATAAAGGACATCGAGGGACAAATTCAACATTAATATTTATCAAACTTTTAACCATATAGGCTAAAATCTCTTTTTTGGGACAATGGTCATTCAAATAATTTCATTTTGCCGAATACAAAACCAAATAGGTTAACATATCATGTTTCGTATCAAGGGAGATCGAGGGACAAGTTCAACCTTTATCAAACTTCTAACCATATAAGGCTAAAATCTCATTTTCGCGACAAAGTCATTCCAATACTTTCAATTTTCCGAATATAAAACCAAATAGGTTCACATATCATGTTTCGCATCAAGGGACATCGAGGGACAAGTTCACTGTTTATCAAACTTCTAACCACATAGGCTAACATTTCATTTTCGCGACAAGGGTCATTTCAATACTTTCATTTTACCAAATTTCAAACCAAATAGGTTCACATATCATGTTTCGCATCAACGGACATCGAGGGATATGTTCAACATTCATATTTAACAAACATGCAACAATATAAGCTAAAATCTCGTTTTCGCGATAAGGGTCATCTCATTACTTTCTATTTACCAAATTTAAAACGAAATTGGTTCAAATATTATGTTACGCAATAAAGGACATCGAGGGACAAATTCAACATTAATATTTCTCAAACTTTTAACCATATAGGCTAAAATCTCTTTTTTGGGACAATGGTCATTCAAATAATTTCATTTTGCCGAATACAAAACCAAATAGGTTCACATATCATGTTTCGTATCAAGGGAGATCGAGGGACAAGTTCAACCTTTATCAAACTTCTAACCATATAGGCTAAAATCTCATTTTCGCGACAAAGTCATTCCAATACTTTCATTTTTCCGAATATAAAACCAAATAGGTTCACATATCATGTTTCGTATCAAGGGAGATCGAGGGACAAGTTCAACCTTTATCAAACTTCTAACCATATAGGCTAAAATCTCATTTTTGCGACAAAGTTATTCCAATACTTACATTTTTCCGAATATAAAACCAAATAGGTTCACATATCATGTTTCGCATCAAGGGACATCGAGGGACAAGTTCACTGTTTATCAAACTTCTAACCACATAGGCTAACATTTCATTTTCGCGACAAGGGTCATTTCAATACTTTCATTTTACCGAATTTCAAACCAAATAGGTTCACATATCATGTTTCGCATCAACGGACATCGAGGGACATGTTCAACCTTCATATTTAACAAACATGCAACAATATAAGCTAAAATATCGTTTTCACGATAAGGGTCATCTCATTACTTTCTATTTACCAAATTTAAAACGAAATTGGTTCAAATATTATGTTACGCAATAAAGGACATCGAGGGACAAATTCAACATTAATATTTATCAAACTTTTAACCATATAGGCTAAAATCTCTTTTTTGGGACAATGGTCATTCAAATAATTTCATTTTGCCGAATACAAAACCAAATAGGTTAACATATCATGTTTCGTATCAAGGGAGATCGAGGGACAAGTTCAACCTTTATCAAACTTCTAACCATATAAGGCTAAAATCTCATTTTCGCGACAAAGTCATTCCAATACTTTCAATTTTCCGAATATAAAACCAAATAGGTTCACATATCATGTTTCGCATCAAGGGACATCGAGGGACAAGTTCACTGTTTATCAAACTTCTAACCACATAGGCTAACATTTCATTTTCGCGACAAGGGTCATTTCAATACTTTCATTTTACCAAATTTCAAACCAAATAGGTTCACATATCATGTTTCGCATCAACGGACATCGAGGGATATGTTCAACATTCATATTTAACAAACATGCAACAATATAAGCTAAAATCTCGTTTTCGCGATAAGGGTCATCTCATTACTTTCTATTTACCAAATTTAAAACGAAATTGGTTCAAATATTATGTTACGCAATAAAGGACATCGAGGGACAAATTCAACATTAATATTTCTCAAACTTTTAACCATATAGGCTAAAATCTCTTTTTTGGGACAATGGTCATTCAAATAATTTCATTTTGCCGAATACAAAACCAAATAGGTTCACATATCATGTTTCGTATCAAGGGAGATCGAGGGACAAGTTCAACCTTTATCAAACTTCTAACCATATAGGCTAAAATCTCATTTTCGCGACAAAGTCATTCCAATACTTTCATTTTTCCGAATATAAAACCAAATAGGTTCACATATCATGTTTCGTATCAAGGGAGATCGAGGGACAAGTTCAACCTTTATCAAACTTCTAACCATATAGGCTAAAATCTCATTTTTGCGACAAAGTTATTCCAATACTTACATTTTTCCGAATATAAAACCAAATAGGTTCACATATCATGTTTCGCATCAAGGGACATCGAGGGACAAGTTCACTGTTTATCAAACTTCTAACCACATAGGCTAACATTTCATTTTCGCGACAAGGGTCATTTCAATACTTTCATTTTACCGAATTTCAAACCAAATAGGTTCACATATCATGTTTCGCATCAACGGACATCGAGGGACATGTTCAACCTTCATATTTAACAAACATGCAACAATATAAGCTTAAATCTCGTTTTCGCGATAAGGGTCATCTCATTACTTTCTATTTACCAAATTTAAAACGAAATTGGTTCAAATATTATGTTACGCAATAAAGGACATCGAGGGACAAATCCAACATTAATATTTATCAAACTTTTAACCATATAGGCTAAAATCTCTTTTTTGGGACAATGGTCATTCAAATAATTTCATTTTGCCGAATACAAAACCAAATAGGTTAACATATCATGTTTCGTATCAAGGGAGATCGAGGGAAAAGTTCAACCTTTATCAAACTTCTAACCATATAAGGCTAAAATCTCATTTTCGCGACAAAGTCATTCCAATACTTTCAATTTTCCGAATATAAAACCAAATAGGTTCACATATCATGTTTCGCATCAAGGGACATCGAGGGACAAGTTCACTGTTTATCAAACTTCTAACCACATAGGCTAACATTTCATTTTCGCGACAAGGGTCATTTCAATACTTTCATTTTACCAAATTTCAAACCAAATAGGTTCACATATCATGTTTCACATCAACGGACATCGAGGGACATGTTCAACCTTCATATTTAACAAACATGCAACAATAAAAGCTAAAATCTGGTTTTCGCGATAAGGGTCATCTCATTACTTTCTATTTACCAAATTTAAAACGAAATTGGTTCAAATATTATGTTACGCAATAAAGGACATCGAGGGACAAATTCAACATTAATATTTATCAAACTTTTAACCATATAGGCTAAAATCTCTTTTTTGGGACAATGGTCATTCAAATAATTTTATTTTGCCGAATACAAAACCAAATAGGTTCACATATCATGTTTCGTATCAAGGGAGATAGAGGGACAAGTTCAACCTTTATCAAACTTCTAACTATATAGGCTAAAATCTCATTTTCGCGACAAAGTCATTCCAATACTTTCATTTTTCCGAATATAAAACCAAATAGGTTCACATATCATGTTTCGTATCAAGGGAGATCGAGGGACAAGTTCAACCTTTATCAAACTACTAACCATATAGGCTAAAATCTCATTTTTGCGACAAAGTTATTCCAATACTTACATTTTTCCGAATATAAAACCAAATAGGTTCACATATCATGTTTCGCATCAACGGACATCGAGGGATATGTTCAACATTCATATTTAACAAACATGCAACAATATAAGCTTAAATCTCGTTTTCGCGATAAGGGTCATCTCATTACTTTCTATTTACCAAATTTAAAACGAAATTGGTTCAAATATTATGTTACGCAATAAAGGACATCGAGGGACAAATTCAACATTAATATTTATCAAACTTTTAACCATATAGGCTAAAATCTCTTTTTTGGGACAATGGTCATTCAAATAATTTCATTTTGCCGAATACAAAACCAAATAGGTTAACATATCATGTTTCGTATCAAGGGAGATCGAGGGACAAGTACAACCTTTATCAAACTTCTAACCATATAAGGCTAAAATCTCATTTTCGCGACAAAGTCATTCCAATACTTTCAATTTTCCGAATATAAAACCAAATAGGTTCACATATCATGTTTCGCATCAAGGGACATCGAGGGACAAGTTCACTGTTTATCAAACTTCTAACCACATAGGCTAACATTTCATTTTCGCGACAAGGGTCATTTCAATACTTTCATTTTACCAAATTTCAAACCAAATAGGTTCACATATCATGTTTCGCATCAACGGACATCGAGGGACATGTTCAACATTCATATTTAACAAACATGCAACAATATAAGCTAAAATCTCGTTTTCGCGATAAGGGTCATCTCATTACTTTCTATTTACCAAATTTAAAACGAAATTGGTTCAAATATTATGTTACGCAATAAAGGACATCGAGGGACAAATTCAACATTAATATTTCTCAAACTTTTAACCATATAGGCTAAAATCTCTTTTTTGGGACAATGGTCATTCAAATAATTTCATTTTGCCGAATACAAAATCAAATAGGTTCACATATCATGTTTCGTATCAAGGGAGATCGAGGGACAAGTTCAACCTTTATCAAACTTCTAACCATATAGGCTAAAATCTCATTTTCGCGACAAAGTCATTCCAATACTTTCATTTTTCCGAATATAAAACCAAATAGGTTCACATATCATGTTTCGTATCAAGGGAGATCAAGGGACAAGTTCAACCTTTATCAAACTTCTAACCATATAGGCTAAAATCTCATTTTTGCGACAAAGTTATTCCAATACTTACATTTTTCCGAATATAAAACCAAATAGGTTCACATATCATGTTTCGCATCAAGGGACATCGAGGGACAAGTTCACTGTGTATCAAACTTCTAACCACATAGGCTAACATTTCATTTTCACGACAAGGGTAATTTCAATACTTTCATTTTACTGAATTTCAAACCAAATAGGTTCACATATCATGTTTCGCATCAACGGACATCGAGGGACATGTTCAACCTTCATATTTAACAAACATGCAACAATATAAGCTAAAATCTCATTTTCGCGATAAGGGTCATCTCATTACTTTCTATTTACCAAATTTAAAACGAAATTGGTTCAAATATTATGTTACGCAATAAAGGACATCGAGGGACAAATTCAACATTAATATTTCTCAAACTTTTAACCATATAGGCTAAAATCTCTTTTTTAGGACAATGGTCATTCAAATAATTTTATTTTGCCGAATACAAAACCAAATAGGTTCACATATCATGTTTCGTATCAAGGGAGATCGAGGGGCAAGTTCAACCTTTATCAAACTTCTAACCATAAAGGCTAAAATCTCATTTTCGCGACAAAGTCATTCCAATACTTTCATTTTTCCGAATATAAAATCAAATAGGTTCACATATCATGTTTCGCATCAAGGGACATCGAGGGACAAGTTCACTGTTTATCAAACTTCTAACCACATAGGCTAACATTTCATTTTCGCGACAAGGGTCATTTCAATACTTTCATTTTACCAAATTTCAAACCAAATAGGTTCACATATCATGTTTCGCATCAACGGACATCGAGGGACATGTTCAACATTCATATTTAACAAACATGCAACAATATAAGCTAAAATCTCGTTTTCGCGATAAGGGTCATCTCATTACTTTCTATTTACCAAATTTAAAACGAAATTGGTTCAAATATTATGTTACGCAATAAAGGACATCGAGGGACAAATTCAACATTAATATTTCTCAAACTTTTAACCATATAGGCTAAAATCTCTTTTTTGGGACAATGGTCATTCAAATAATTTCATTTTGCCGAATACAAAACCAAATAGGTTCACATATCATGTTTCGTATCAAGGGAGATCGAGGGACAAGTTCAACCTTTATCAAACTTCTAACCATATAGGCTAAAATCTCATTTTCACGACAAAGTCATTCCAATACTTTCATTTTTCCGAATATAAAACCAAATAGGTTCACATATCATGTTTCGTATCAAGGGAGATCGAGGGACAAGTTCAACCTTTATCAAACTTCTAACCATATAGGCTAAAATCTCATTTTTGCGACAAAGTTATTCCAATACTTACATTTTTCCGAATATAAAACCAAATAGGTTCACATATCATGTTTCGCATCAAGGGACATCGAGGGACAAGTTCACTGTTTATCAAACTTCTAACCACATAGGCTAACATTTCATTTTCGCGACAAGGGTCATTTCAATACTTTCATTTTACTGAATTTCAAACCAAATAGGTTCACATATCATGTTTCGCATCAACGGACATCGAGGGACATGTTCAACCTTCATATTTAACAAACATGCAACAATATAAGCTAAAATCTCATTTTCGCGATAAGGGTCATCTCATTACTTTCTATTTACCAAATTTAAAACGAAATTGGTTCAAATATTATGTTACGCAATAAAGGACATCGAGGGACAAATTCAACATCAATATTTCTCAAACTTTTAACCATATAGGCTAAAATCTCTTTTTTAGGACAATGGTCATTCAAATAATTTTATTTTGCCGAATACAAAACCAAATAGGTTCACATATCATGTTTCGTATCAAGGGAGATCGAGGGGCAAGTTCAACCTTTATCAAACTTCTAACCATATAGGCTAAAATCTCATTTTCGCGACAAAGTCATTCCAATACTTTCATTTTTCCGAATATAAAATCAAATAGGTTCACATATCATGTTTCGCATCAAGGGACATCGAGGGACAAGTTCACTGTTTATCAAACTTCTAACCACATAGGCTAACATTTCATTTTCACGACAAAGGTCATTTCAATACTTTCATTTTACCAAATTTCAAACCAAATAGGTTCACATATCATGTTTCGCATCAACGGACATCGAGGGACATGTTCAACATTCATATTTAACAAACATGCAACAATATAAGCTAAAATCTCGTTTTCGCGATAAGGGTCATCTCATTACTTTCTATTTACCAAATTTAAAACGAAATTGGTTCAAATATTATGTTACGCAATAAAGGACATCGAGGGAAAAATTCAACATTAATATTTCTCAAACTTTTAACCATATAGGCTAAAATCTCTTTTTTGGGACAATGGTCATTCAAATAATTTCATTTTGCCGAATACAAAACCAAATAGGTTCACATATCATGTTTCGTATCAAGGGAGATCGAGGGACAAGTTCAACCTTTATCAAACTTCTAACCATATAGGCTAAAATCTCATTTTCGCGACAAAGTCATTCCAATACTTTCATTTTTCCGAATATAAAACCAAATAGGTTTACATATCATGTTTCGTATCAAGGGAGATCGAGGGACAAGTTCAACCTTTATCAAACTTCTAACCATATAGGCTAAAATCTCATTTTTGCGACAAAGTTATTCCAATACTTACATTTTTCCGAATATAAAACCAAATAGGTTCACATATCATGTTTCGCATCAAGGGACATCGAGGGACAAGTTCACTGTTTATCAAACTTCTAACCACATAGGCTAACATTTCATTTTCGCGACAAGGGTCATTTCAATACTTTCATTTTACCGAATTTCAAACCAAATAGGTTCACATATCATGTTTCGCATCAACGGACATCGAGGGACATGTTCAACCTTCATATTTAACAAACATGCAACAATATAAGCTAAAATCTCGTTTTCACGATAAGGGTCATCTCATTACTTTCTATTTACCAAATTTAAAACGAAATTGGTTCAAATATTATGTTACGCAATAAAGGACATCGAGGGACAAATTCAACATTAATATTTATCAAACTTTTAACCATATAGGCTAAAATCTCTTTTTTGGGACAATGGTCATTCAAATAATTTCATTTTGCCGAATACAAAACCAAATAGGTTAACATATCATGTTTCGTATCAAGGGAGATCGAGGGACAAGTTCAACCTTTATCAAACTTCTAACCATATAAGGCTAAAATCTCATTTTCGCGACAAAGTCATTCCAATACTTTCAATTTTCCGAATATAAAACCAAATAGGTTCACATATCATGTTTCGCATCAAGGGACATCGAGGGACAAGTTCACTGTTTATCAAACTTCTAACCACATAGGCTAACATTTCATTTTCGCGACAAGGGTCATTTCAATACTTTCATTTTACCAAATTTCAAACCAAATAGGTTCACATATCATGTTTCGCATCAACGGACATCGAGGGACATGTTCAACCTTCATATTTAACAAACATGCAACAATATAAGCTAAAATCTCGTTTTCGCGATAAGGGTCATCTCATTACTTTCTATTTACCAAATTTAAAACGAAATTGGTTCAAATATTATGTTACGCAATAAAGGACATCGAGGGACAAATTCAACATTAATATTTCTCAAACTTTTAACCATATAGGCTAAAATCTCTTTTTTGGGACAATGGTCATTCAAATAATTTCATTTTGCCGAATACAAAACCAAATAGGTTCACATATCATGTTTCGTATCAAGGGAGATCGAGGGACAAGTTCAACCTTTATCAAACTTCTAACCATATAGGCTAAAATCTCATTTTTGCGACAAAGTTATTCCAATACTTACATTTTTCCGAATATAAAACCAAATAGGTTCACATATCATGTTTCGCATCAAGGGACATCGCGGGACAAGTTCACTGTTTATCAAACTTCTAACCACATAGGCTAACATTTCATTTTCGCGACAAGGGTCATTTCAATACTTTCATTTTACCGAATTTCAAACCAAATAGGTTCACATATCATGTTTCGCATCAACGGACATCGAGGGACATGTTCAACCTTCATATTTAACAAACATGCAACAATATAAGCTTAAATCTCGTTTTCGCGATAAGGGTCATCTCATTACTTTCTATTTACCAAATTTAAAACGAAATTGGTTCAAATATTATGTTACGCAATAAAGGACATCGAGGGACAAATTCAACATTAATATTTATCAAACTTTTAACCATATAGGCTAAAATTTCTTTTTTGGGACAATGGTCATTCAAATAATTTCATTTTGCCGAATACAAAATCAAATAGGTTAACATATCATGTTTCGTATCAAGGGAGATCGAGGGACAAGTTCAACCTTTATCAAACTTCTAACCATATAAGGCTAAAATCTCATTTTCGCGACAAAGTCATTCCAATACTTTCAATTTTCCGAATATAAAACCAAATAGGTTCACATATCATGTTTCGCATCAAGGGACATCGAGGGACAAGTTCACTGTTTATCAAACTTCTAACCACATAGGCTAACATTTCATTTTCGCGACAAGGGTCATTTCAATACTTTCATTTTAACAATTTTCAAACCAAATAGGTTCACATATCATGTTTCGCATCAAGGGACATCGAGGGACAAGTTCACTGTTTATCAAACTTCTAACCACATAGGCTAACATTTCATTTTCGCGACAAGGGTCATTTCAATACTTTCATTTTACCAAATTTCAAACCAAATAGGTTCACATATCATGTTTCGCATCAACGGACATCGAGGGACATGTTCAACCTTCATATTTAACAAACATGCAACAATATAAGCTAAAATCTCGTTTTCGCGATAAGGGTCATCTCATTACTTTCTATTTACCAAATTTAAAACGAAATTGGTTCAAATATTATGTTACGCAATAAAGGACATCGAGGGACAAATTCAACATTAATATTTCTCAAACTTTTAACCATATAGGCTAAAATCTCTTTTTTGGGACAATGGTCATTCAAATAATTTCATTTTGCCGAATACAAAACCAAATAGGTTCACATATCATGTTTCGTATCAAGGGAGATCGAGGGACAAGTTCAACCTTTATCAAACTTCTAACCATATAGGCTAAAATCTCATTTTTGCGACAAAGTTATTCCAATACTTACATTTTTCCGAATATAAAACCAAATAGGTTCACATATCATGTTTCGCATCAAGGGACATCGCGGGACAAGTTCACTGTTTATCAAACTTCTAACCACATAGGCTAACATTTCATTTTCGCGACAAGGGTCATTTCAATACTTTCATTTTACCGAATTTCAAACCAAATAGGTTCACATATCATGTTTCGCATCAACGGACATCGAGGGACATGTTCAACCTTCATATTTAACAAACATGCAACAATATAAGCTTAAATCTCGTTTTCGCGATAAGGGTCATCTCATTACTTTCTATTTACCAAATTTAAAACGAAATTGGTTCAAATATTATGTTACGCAATAAAGGACATCGAGGGACAAATTCAACATTAATATTTATCAAACTTTTAACCATATAGGCTAAAATTTCTTTTTTGGGACAATGGTCATTCAAATAATTTCATTTTGCCGAATACAAAATCAAATAGGTTAACATATCATGTTTCGTATCAAGGGAGATCGAGGGACAAGTTCAACCTTTATCAAACTTCTAACCATATAAGGCTAAAATCTCATTTTCGCGACAAAGTCATTCCAATACTTTCAATTTTCCGAATATAAAACCAAATAGGTTCACATATCATGTTTCGCATCAAGGGACATCGAGGGACAAGTTCACTGTTTATCAAACTTCTAACCACATAGGCTAACATTTCATTTTCGCGACAAGGGTCATTTCAATACTTTCATTTTAACAATTTTCAAACCAAATAGGTTCACATATCATGTTTCGCATCAACGGACATCGAGGGACATGTTCAACCTTCATATTTAACAAACATGCAACAATAAAAGCTAAAATCTGGTTTTCGCGATAAGTGTCATCTCATTACTTTCTATTTACCAAATTCAAAACGAAATTGGTTCAAATATTATGTTACGCAATAAAGGACATCGAGGGACAAATTCAACATTAATATTTCTCAAACTTTTAACCATATAGGCTAAAATCTCTTTTTTGGGACAATGGTCATTCAAATAATTTTATTTTGCCGAATACAAAACCAAATAGGTTCACATATCATGTTTCGTATCAAGGGAGATAGAGGGACAAGTTCAACCTTTATCAAACTTCTAACTATATAGGCTAAAATCTCATTTTCGCGACAAAGTCATTCCAATACTTTCATTTTTCCGAATATAAAACCAAATAGGTTCACATATCATGTTTCGTATCAAGGGAGATCGAGGGACAAGTTGAACCTTTATCAAACTACTAACCATATAGGCTAAAATCTCATTTTTGCGACAAAGTTATTCCAATACTTACATTTTTCCGAATATAAAACCAAATAGGTTCACATATCATGTTTCGCATCAAGGGACATCGAGGGACAAGTTCACTGTTTATCAAACTTCTAACCACATAGGCTAACATTTCATTTTCGCGACAAGGGTCATTTCAATACTTTCATTTTACCAAATTTCAAACCAAATAGGTTCACATATCATGTTTCGCATCAACGGACATCGAGGGACATGTTCAACCTTCATATTTAACTAACATGCAACAATATAAGCTAAAATCTCGTTTTCGCGATAAGGGTCATCTCATTACTTTCTATTTACCAAATTTAAAACGAAATTGGTTCAAATATTATGTTACGCAATAAAGGACATCGAGGGACAAATTCAACATTAATATTTATCAAACTTTTAACCATATAGGCTAAAATCTCTTTTTTGGGACAATGGTCATTCAAATAATTTCATTTTGCCGAATACAAAACCAAATAGGTTAACATATCATGTTTCGTATCAAGGGAGATCGAGGGACAAGTACAACCTTTATCAAACTTCTAACCATATAAGGCTAAAATCTCATTTTCGCGACAAAGTCATTCCAATACTTTCAATTTTCCGAATATAAAACCAAATAGGTTCACATATCATGTTTCGCATCAAGGGACATCGAGGGACAAGTTCACTATTTATCAAACTTCTAACCACATAGGCTAACATTTCATTTTCGCGACAAGGGTCATTTCAATACTTTCATTTTACCAAATTTCAAACCAAATAGGTTCACATATCATGTTTCGCATCAACGGACATCGAGGGACATGTTCAACATTCATATTTAACAAACATGCAACAATATAAGCTAAAATCTCGTTTTCGCGATAAGGGTCATCTGATTACTTTCTATTTACCAAATTTAAAACGAAATTGGTTCAAATATTATGTTACGCAATAAAGGACATCGAGGGACAAATTCAACATTAATATTTCTCAAACTTTTAACCATATAGGCTAAAATCTCTTTTTTGGGACAATGGTCATTCAAATAATTTCATTTTGCCGAATACAAAACCAAATAGGTTCACATATCATGTTTCGTATCAAGGGAGATCGAGGGACAAGTTCAACCTTTATCAAACTTCTAACCATATAGGCTAAAATCTCATTTTCGCGACAAAGTCATTCCAATACTTTAATTTTTCCGAATATAAAACCAAATAGGTTCACATATCATGTTTCGTATCAAGGGAGATCGAGGGACAAGTTCAACCTTTATCAAACTTCTAACCATATAGGCTAAAATCTCATTTTTGCGACAAAGTTATTCCAATACTTACATTTTTCCGAATATAAAACCAAATAGGTTCACATATCATGTTTCGCATCAAGGGACATCGAGGGACAAGTTCACTGTTTATCAAACTTCTAACCACATAGGCTAACATTTCATTTTCGCGACAAGGGTCATTTCAATACTTTCATTTTACCAAATTTCAAACCAAATAGGTTCACATATCATGTTTCGCATCAACGGACATCGAGGGACATGTTCAACATTCATATTTAACAAACATGCAACAATATAAGCTAAAATCTCGTTTTCGCGATAAGGGTCATCTCATTACTTTCTATTTACCAAATTTAAAACGAAATTGGTTCAAATATTATGTTACGCAATAAAGGACATCGAGGGACAAATTCAACATTAATATTTCTCAAACTTTTAACCATATAGGCTAAAATCTCTTTTTTGGGATAATGGTCATTCAAATAATTTCATTTTGCCGAATACAAAACCAAATAGGTTCACATATCATGTTTCGTATCAAGGGAGATCGAGGGACAAGTTCAACCTTTATCAAACTTCTAACCATATAGGCTAAAATCTCATTTTCGCGACAAAGTCATTCCAATACTTTCATTTTTCCGAATATAAAACCAAATAGGTTCACATATCATGTTTCGTATCAAGGGAGATCGAGGGACAAGTTCAACCTTTATCAAACTTCTAACCATATAGGCTAAAATCTCATTTTTGCGACAAAGTTATTCCAATACTTACATTTTTCCGAATATAAAACCAAATAGGTTCACATATCATGTTTCGCATCAAGGGACATCGAGGGACAAGTTCACTGTTTATCAAACTTCTAACCACATAGGCTAACATTTCATTTTCGCGACAAGGGTCATTTCAATACTTTCATTTTACCGAATTTCAAACCAAATAGGTTCACATATCATGTTTCGCATCAACGGACATCGAGGGACATGTTCAACCTTCATATTTAACTAACATGCAACAATATAAGCTAAAATCTCGTTTTCGCGATAAGGGTCATCTCATTACTTTCTATTTACCAAATTTAAAACGAAATTGGTTCAAATATTATGTTACGCAATAAAGGACATCGAGGGACAAATTCAACATTAATATTTATCAAACTTTTAACCATATAGGCTAAAATCTCTTTTTTGGGAGAATGGTCATTCAAATAATTTCATTTTGCCGAATACAAAACCAAATAGGTTAACATATCATGTTTCGTATCAAGGGAGATCGAGGGACAAGTACAACCTTTATCAAACTTCTAACCATATAAGGCTAAAATCTCATTTTCGCGACAAAGTCATTCCAATACTTTCAATTTTCCGAATATAAAACCAAATAGGTTCACATATCATGTTTCGCATCAAGGGACATCGAGGGACAAGTTCACTATTTATCAAACTTCTAACCACATAGGCTAACATTTCATTTTCGCGACAAGGGTCATTTCAATACTTTCATTTTACCAAATTTCAAACCAAATAGGTTCACATATCATGTTTCGCATCAACGGACATCGAGGGACATGTTCAACATTCATATTTAACAAACATGCAACAATATAAGCTAAAATCTCGTTTTCGCGATAAGGGTCATCTGATTACTTTCTATTTACCAAATTTAAAACGAAATTGGTTCAAATATTATGTTACGCAATAAAGGACATCGAGGGACAAATTCAACATTAATATTTCTCAAACTTTTAACCATATAGGCTAAAATCTCTTTTTTGGGACAATGGTCATTCAAATAATTTCATTTTGCCGAATACAAAACCAAATAGGTTCACATATCATGTTTCGTATCAAGGGAGATCGAGGGACAAGTTCAACCTTTATCAAACTTCTAACCATATAGGCTAAAATCTCATTTTCGCGACAAAGTCATTCCAATACTTTAATTTTTCCGAATATAAAACCAAATAGGTTCACATATCATGTTTCGTATCAAGGGAGATCGAGGGACAAGTTCAACCTTTATCAAACTTCTAACCATATAGGCTAAAATCTCATTTTTGCGACAAAGTTATTCCAATACTTACATTTTTCCGAATATAAAACCAAATAGGTTCACATATCATGTTTCGCATCAAGGGACATCGAGGGACAAGTTCACTGTTTATCAAACTTCTAACCACATAGGCTAACATTTCATTTTCGCGACAAGGGTCATTTCAATACTTTCATTTTACCAAATTTCAAACCAAATAGGTTCACATATCATGTTTCGCATCAACGGACATCGAGGGACATGTTCAACATTCATATTTAACAAACATGCAACAATATAAGCTAAAATCTCGTTTTCGCGATAAGGGTCATCTCATTACTTTCTATTTACCAAATTTAAAACGAAATTGGTTCAAATATTATGTTACGCAATAAAGGACATCGAGGGACAAATTCAACATTAATATTTCTCAAACTTTTAACCATATAGGCTAAAATCTCTTTTTTGGGATAATGGTCATTCAAATAATTTCATTTTGCCGAATACAAAACCAAATAGGTTCACATATCATGTTTCGTATCAAGGGAGATCGAGGGACAAGTTCAACCTTTATCAAACTTCTAACCATATAGGCTAAAATCTCATTTTCGCGACAAAGTCATTCCAATACTTTCATTTTTCCGAATATAAAACCAAATAGGTTCACATATCATGTTTCGTATCAAGGGAGATCGAGGGACAAGTTCAACCTTTATCAAACTTCTAACCATATAGGCTAAAATCTCATTTTTGCGACAAAGTTATTCCAATACTTACATTTTTCCGAATATAAAACCAAATAGGTTCACATATCATGTTTCGCATCAAGGGACATCGAGGGACAAGTTCACTGTTTATCAAACTTCTAACCACATAGGCTAACATTTCATTTTCGCGACAAGGGTCATTTCAATACTTTCATTTTACCGAATTTCAAACCAAATAGGTTCACATATCATGTTTCGCATCAACGGACATCGAGGGACATGTTCAACCTTCATATTTAACAAACATGCAACAATATAAGCTAAAATCTCGTTTTCGCGATAAGGATCATCTCATTACTTTCTATTTACCAAATTTAAAACGAAATTGGTTCAAATATTATGTTACGCAATAAAGGACATCGAGGGACAAATTCAACATTAATATTTATCAAACTTTTAACCATATAGGCTAAAATCTCTTTTTTGGGACAATGGTCATTCAAATAATTTCATTTTGCCGAATACAAAACCAAATAGGTTAACATATCATGTTTCGTATGAAGGGAGATCGAGGGACAAGTTCAACCTTTATCAAACTTCTAACTATATAGGCTAAAATCTCATTTTCGCGACAAAGTCATTCCAATACTTTCATTTTTCCGAATATAAAACCAAATAGGTTCACATATCATGTTTCGTATCAAGGGAGATCGAGGGACAAGTTCAACCTTTATCAAACTACTAACCATATAGGCTAAAATCTCATTTTTGCGACAAAGTTATTCCAATACTTACATTTTTCCGAATATAAAACCAAATAGGTTCACATATCATGTTTCGCATCAAGGGACATCGAGGGACAAGTTCACTGTTTATCAAACTTCTAACCACATAGGCTAACATTTCATTTTCGCGACAAGGGTCATTTCAATACTTTCATTTTACCGAATTTCAAATCAAATAGGTTCACATATCATGTTTCACATCAACGGACATCGAGGGACATGTTCAACCTTCATATTTAACTAACATGCAACAATATAAGCTAAAATCTCGTTTTCGCGATAAGGGTCATCTCATTACTTTCTATTTACCAAATTTAAAACGAAATTGGTTCAAATATTATGTTACGCAATAAAGGACATCGAGGGACAAATTCAACATTAATATTTATCAAACTTTTAACCATATAGGCTAAAATCTCTTTTTTGGGACAATGGTCATTCAAATAATTTCATTTTGCCGAATACAAAACCAAATAGGTTAACATATCATGTTTCGTATCAAGGGAGATCGAGGGACAAGTACAACCTTTATCAAACTTCTAACCATATAAGGCTAAAATCTCATTTTCGCGACAAAGTCATTCCAATACTTTCAATTTTCCGAATATAAAACCAAATAGGTTCACATATCATGTTTCGCATCAAGGGACATCGAGGGACAAGTTCACTGTTTATCAAACTTCTAACCACATAGGCTAACATTTCATTTTCGCGACAAGGGTCATTTCAATACTTTCATTTTACCAAATTTCAAACCAAATAGGTTCACATATCATGTTTCGCATCAACGGACATCGAGGGACATGTTCAACATTCATATTTAACAAACATGCAACAATATAAGCTAAAATCTCGTTTTCGCGATAAGGGTCATCTGATTACTTTCTATTTACCAAATTTAAAACGAAATTGGTTCAAATATTATGTTACGCAATAAAGGACATCGAGGGACAAATTCAACATTAATATTTCTCAAACTTTTAACCATATAGGCTAAAATCTCTTTTTTGGGACAATGGTCATTCAAATAATTTCATTTTGCCGAATACAAAACCAAATAGGTTCACATATCATGTTTCGTATCAAGGGAGATCGAGGGACAAGTTCAACCTTTATCAAACTTCTAACCATATAGGCTAAAATCTCATTTTCGCGACAAAGTCATTCCAATACTTTAATTTTTCCGAATATAAAACCAAATAGGTTCACATATCATGTTTCGTATCAAGGGAGATCGAGGGACAAGTTCAACCTTTATCAAACTTCTAACCATATAGGCTAAAATCTCATTTTTGCGACAAAGTTATTCCAATACTTACATTTTTCCGAATATAAAACCAAATAGGTTCACATATCATGTTTCGCATCAAGGGACATCGAGGGACAAGTTCACTGTTTATCAAACTTCTAACCACATAGGCTAACATTTCATTTTCGCGACAAGGGTCATTTCAATACTTTCATTTTACCAAATTTCAAACCAAATAGGTTCACATATCATGTTTCGCATCAACGGACATCGAGGGACATGTTCAACATTCATATTTAACAAACATGCAACAATATAAGCTAAAATCTCGTTTTCGCGATAAGGGTCATCTCATTACTTTCTATTTACCAAATTTAAAACGAAATTGGTTCAAATATTATGTTACGCAATAAAGGACATCGAGGGACAAATTCAACATTAATATTTCTCAAACTTTTAACCATATAGGCTAAAATCTCTTTTTTGGGACAATGGTCATTCAAATAATTTCATTTTGCCGAATACAAAACCAAATAGGTTCACATATCATGTTTCGTATCAAGGGAGATCGAGGGACAAGTTCAACCTTTATCAAACTTCTAACCATATAGGCTAAAATCTCATTTTCGCGACAAAGTCATTCCAATACTTTCATTTTTCCGAATATAAAACCAAATAGGTTCACATATCATGTTTCGTATCAAGGGAGATCGAGGGACAAGTTCAACCTTTATCAAACTTCTAACCATATAGGCTAAAATCTCATTTTTGCGACAAAGTTATTCCAATACTTACATTTTTCCGAATATAAAACCAAATAGGTTCACATATCATGTTTCGCATCAAGGGACATCGAGGGACAAGTTCACTGTTTATCAAACTTCTAACCACATAGGCTAACATTTCATTTTCGCGACAAGGGTCATTTCAATACTTTCATTTTACCGAATTTCAAACCAAATAGGTTCACATATCATGTTTCGCATCAACGGACATCGAGGGACATGTTCAACCTTCATATTTAACAAACATGCAACAATATAAGCTAAAATCTCATTTTCGCGATAAGGGTCATCTCATTACTTTCTATTTACCAAATTTAAAACGAAATTGGTTCAAATATTATGTTACGCAATAAAGGACATCGAGGGACAAATTCAACATTAATATTTCTCAAACTTTTAACCATATAGGCTAAAATCTCTTTTTTGGGACAATGGTCATTCAAATAATTTCATTTTGCCGAATACAAAACCAAATAGGTTCACATATCATGTTTCGTATCAAGGGAGATCGAGGGACAAGTTCAACCTTTATCAAACTTCTAACCATATAGGCTAAAATCTCATTTTCGCGACAAAGTCATTCCAATACTTTCATTTTTCCGAATATAAAACCAAATAGGTTCACATATCATGTTTCGTATCAAGGGAGATCGAGGGACAAGTTCAACCTTTATCAAACTTCTAACCATATAGGCTAAAATCTCATTTTTGCGACAAAGTTATTCCAATACTTACATTTTTCCGAATATAAAACCAAATAGGTTCACATATCATGTTTCGCATCAAGGGACATCGAGGGACAAGTTCACTGTTTATCAAACTTCTAACCACATAGGCTAACATTTCATTTTCGCGACAAGGGTCATTTCAATACTTTCATTTTACCGAATTTCAAATCAAATAGGTTCACATATCATGTTTCACATCAACGGACATCGAGGGACATGTTCAACCTTCATATTTAACTAACATGCAACAATATAAGCTAAAATCTCGTTTTCGCGATAAGGGTCATCTCATTACTTTCTATTTACCAAATTTAAAACGAAATTGGTTCAAATATTATGTTACGCAATAAAGGACATCGAGGGACAAATTCAACATTAATATTTATCAAACTTTTAACCATATAGGCTAAAATCTCTTTTTTGGGACAATGGTCATTCAAATAATTTCATTTTGCCGAATACAAAACCAAATAGGTTAACATATCATGTTTCGTATCAAGGGAGATCGAGGGACAAGTACAACCTTTATCAAACTTCTAACCATATAAGGCTAAAATCTCATTTTCGCGACAAAGTCATTCCAATACTTTCAATTTTCCGAATATAAAACCAAATAGGTTCACATATCATGTTTCGCATCAAGGGACATCGAGGGACAAGTTCACTGTTTATCAAACTTCTAACCACATAGGCTAACATTTCATTTTCGCGACAAGGGTCATTTCAATACTTTCATTTTACCAAATTTCAAACCAAATAGGTTCACATATCATGTTTCGCATCAACGGACATCGAGGGACATGTTCAACATTCATATTTAACAAACATGCAACAATATAAGCTAAAATCTCGTTTTCGCGATAAGGGTCATCTGATTACTTTCTATTTACCAAATTTCAAACGAAATTGGTTCAAATATTATGTTACGCAATAAAGGACATCGAGGGACAAATTCAACATTAATATTTCTCAAACTTTTAACCATATAGGCTAAAATCTCTTTTTTGGGACAATGGTCATTCAAATAATTTCATTTTGCCGAATACAAAACCAAATAGGTTCACATATCATGTTTCGTATCAAGGGAGATCGAGGGACAAGTTCAACCTTTATCAAACTTCTAACCATATAGGCTAAAATCTCATTTTCGCGACAAAGTCATTCCAATACTTTAATTTTTCCGAATATAAAACCAAATAGGTTCACATATCATGTTTCGTATCAAGGGAGATCGAGGGACAAGTTCAACCTTTATCAAACTTCTAACCATATAGGCTAAAATCTCATTTTTGCGACAAAGTTATTCCAATACTTACATTTTTCCGAATATAAAACCAAATAGGTTCACATATCATGTTTCGCATCAAGGGACATCGAGGGACAAGTTCACTGTTTATCAAACTTCTAACCACATAGGCTAACATTTCATTTTCGCGACAAGGGTCATTTCAATACTTTCATTTTACCAAATTTCAAACCAAATAGGTTCACATATCATGTTTCGCATCAACGGACATCGAGGGACATGTTCAACATTCATATTTAACAAACATGCAACAATATAAGCTAAAATCTCGTTTTCGCGATAAGGGTCATCTCATTACTTTCTATTTACCAAATTTAAAACGAAATTGGTTCAAATATTATGTTACGCAATAAAGGACATCGAGGGACAAATTCAACATTAATATTTCTCAAACTTTTAACCATATAGGCTAAAATCTCTTTTTTGGGACAATGGTCATTCAAATAATTTCATTTTGCCGAATACAAAACCAAATAGGTTCACATATCATGTTTCGTATCAAGGGAGATCGAGGGACAAGTTCAACCTTTATCAAACTTCTAACCATATAGGCTAAAATCTCATTTTCGCGACAAAGTCACTCCAATACTTTCATTTTTCCGAATATAAAACCAAATAGGTTCACATATCATGTTTCGTATCAAGGGAGATCGAGGGACAAGTTCAACCTTTATCAAACTTCTAACCATATAGGCTAAAATCTCATTTTTGCGACAAAGTTATTCCAATACTTACATTTTTCCGAATATAAAACCAAATAGGTTCACATATCATGTTTCGCATCAAGGGACATCGAGGGACAAGTTCACTGTTTATCAAACTTCTAACCACATAGGCTAACATTTCATTTTCGCGACAAGGGTCATTTCAATACTTTCATTTTACCGAATTTCAAACCAAATAGGTTCACATATCATGTTTCGCATCAACGGACATCGAGGGACATGTTCAACCTTCATATTTAACAAACATGCAACAATATAAGCTAAAATCTCATTTTCGCGATAAGGGTCATCTCATTACTTTCTATTTACCAAATTTAAAACGAAATTGGTTCAAATATTATGTTACGCAATAAAGGACATCGAGGGACAAATTCAACATTAATATTTCTCAAACTTTTAACCATATAGGCTAAAATCTCTTTTTTGGGACAATGGTCATTCAAATAATTTCATTTTGCCGAATACAAAACCAAATAGGTTCACATATCATGTTTCGTATCAAGGGAGATCGAGGGACAAGTTCAACCTTTATCAAACTTCTAACCATATAGGCTAAAATCTCATTTTCGCGACAAAGTCATTCCAATACTTTCATTTTTCCGAATATAAAACCAAATAGGTTCACATATCATGTTTCGTATCAAGGGAGATCGAGGGACAAGTTCAACCTTTATCAAACTTCTAACCATATAGGCTAAAATCTCATTTTTGCGACAAAGTTATTCCAATACTTACATTTTTCCGAATATAAAACCAAATAGGTTCACATATCATGTTTCGCATCAAGGGACATCGAGGGACAAGTTCACTGTTTATCAAACTTCTAACCACATAGGCTAACATTTCATTTTCGCGACAAGGGTCATTTCAATACTTTCATTTTACCGAATTTCAAATCAAATAGGTTCACATATCATGTTTCACATCAACGGACATCGAGGGACATGTTCAACCTTCATATTTAACTAACATGCAACAATATAAGCTAAAATCTCGTTTTCGCGATAAGGGTCATCTCATTACTTTCTATTTACCAAATTTAAAACGAAATTGGTTCAAATATTATGTTACGCAATAAAGGACATCGAGGGACAAATTCAACATTAATATTTATCAAACTTTTAACCATATAGGCTAAAATCTCTTTTTTGGGACAATGGTCATTCAAATAATTTCATTTTGCCGAATACAAAACCAAATAGGTTAACATATCATGTTTCGTATCAAGGGAGATCGAGGGACAAGTACAACCTTTATCAAACTTCTAACCATATAAGGCTAAAATCTCATTTTCGCGACAAAGTCATTCCAATACTTTCAATTTTCCGAATATAAAACCAAATAGGTTCACATATCATGTTTCGCATCAAGGGACATCGAGGGACAAGTTCACTGTTTATCAAACTTCTAACCACATAGGCTAACATTTCATTTTCGCGACAAGGGTCATTTCAATACTTTCATTTTACCAAATTTCAAACCAAATAGGTTCACATATCATGTTTCGCATCAACGGACATCGAGGGACATGTTCAACATTCATATTTAACAAACATGCAACAATATAAGCTAAAATCTCGTTTTCGCGATAAGGGTCATCTGATTACTTTCTATTTACCAAATTTCAAACGAAATTGGTTCAAATATTATGTTACGCAATAAAGGACATCGAGGGACAAATTCAACATTAATATTTCTCAAACTTTTAACCATATAGGCTAAAATCTCTTTTTTGGGACAATGGTCATTCAAATAATTTCATTTTGCCGAATACAAAACCAAATAGGTTCACATATCATGTTTCGTATCAAGGGAGATCGAGGGACAAGTTCAACCTTTATCAAACTTCTAACCATATAGGCTAAAATCTCATTTTCGCGACAAAGTCATTCCAATACTTTAATTTTTCCGAATATAAAACCAAATAGGTTCACATATCATGTTTCGTATCAAGGGAGATCGAGGGACAAGTTCAACCTTTATCAAACTTCTAACCATATAGGCTAAAATCTCATTTTTGCGACAAAGTTATTCCAATACTTACATTTTTCCGAATATAAAACCAAATAGGTTCACATATCATGTTTCGCATCAAGGGACATCGAGGGACAAGTTCACTGTTTATCAAACTTCTAACCACATAGGCTAACATTTCATTTTCGCGACAAGGGTCATTTCAATACTTTCATTTTACCAAATTTCAAACCAAATAGGTTCACATATCATGTTTCGCATCAACGGACATCGAGGGACATGTTCAACATTCATATTTAACAAACATGCAACAATATAAGCTAAAATCTCGTTTTCGCGATAAGGGTCATCTCATTACTTTCTATTTACCAAATTTAAAACGAAATTGGTTCAAATATTATGTTACGCAATAAAGGACATCGAGGGACAAATTCAACATTAATATTTCTCAAACTTTTAACCATATAGGCTAAAATCTCTTTTTTGGGACAATGGTCATTCAAATAATTTCATTTTGCCGAATACAAAACCAAATAGGTTCACATATCATGTTTCGTATCAAGGGAGATCGAGGGACAAGTTCAACCTTTATCAAACTTCTAACCATATAGGCTAAAATCTCATTTTCGCGACAAAGTCATTCCAATACTTTCATTTTTCCGAATATAAAACCAAATAGGTTCACATATCATGTTTCGTATCAAGGGAGATCGAGGGACAAGTTCAACCTTTATCAAACTTCTAACCATATAGGCTAAAATCTCATTTTTGCGACAAAGTTATTCCAATACTTACATTTTTCCGAATATAAAACCAAATAGGTTCACATATCATGTTTCGTATCAAGGGAGATCGAGGGACAAGTTCAACCTTTATCAAACTTCTAATCATATAGGCTAAAATCTCATTTTTGCGACAAAGTTATTCCAATACTTACATTTTTCCGAATATAAAACCAAATAGGTTCACATATCATGTTTCGCATCAAGGGACATCGAGGGACAAGTTCACTGTTTATCAAACTTCTAACCACATAGGCTAACATTTCATTTTCGCGACAAGGGTCATTTCAATACTTTCATTTTACCGAATTTCAAACCAAATAG
This sequence comes from Medicago sativa, assembly GCF_051527215.1. Classification (NCBI taxonomy): domain Eukaryota; kingdom Viridiplantae; phylum Streptophyta; class Magnoliopsida; order Fabales; family Fabaceae; genus Medicago; species Medicago sativa. The sequence continues at coordinate 40,576,578 of NC_140751.1, forward strand.
GTTCACATATCATGTTTCGCATCAACGGACATCGAGGGACATGTTCAACCTTCATATTTAACAAACATGCAACAATATAAGTTAAAATCTCGTTTTCGCGATAAGGGTCATCTCATTACTTTCTATTTACCAAATTTAAAACGAAATTGGTTCAAATATTATGTTACGCAATAAAGGACATCGAGGGACAAATTCAACATTAATATTTATCAAACTTTTAACCATATAGGCTAAAATCTCTTTTTTGGGACAATGGTCATTCAAATAATTTCATTTTGCCGAATACAAAACCAAATAGGTTAACATATCATGTTTCGTATGAAGGGAGATCGAGGGACAAGTTCAACCTTTATCAAACTTCTAACCATATAAGGCTAAAATCTCATTTTCGCGACAAAGTCATTCCAATACTTTCAATTTTCCGAATATAAAACCAAATAGGTTCACATATCATGTTTCGCATCAAGGGACATCGAGGGACAAGTTCACTGTTTATCAAACTTCTAACCACATAGGCTAACATTTCATTTTCGCGACAAGGGTCATTTCAATACTTTCATTTTACCAAATTTCAAACCAAATAGGTTCACATATCATGTTTCGCATCAACGGACATCGAGGGACATGTTCAACCTTCATATTTAACCAACATGCAACAATATAAGCTAAAATCTCGTTTTCGCGATAAGGGTCATCTCATTACTTTCTATTTACCAAATTTAAAACGAAATTGGTTCAAATATTATGTTACGCAATAAAGGACATCGAGGGACAATTTCAACATTAATATTTCTCAAACTTTTAACCATATAGGCTAAAATCTCTTTTTTGGGACAATGGTCATTCAAATAATTTCATTTTGCCGAATACAAAACCAAATAGGTTCACATATCATGTTTCGTATCAAGGGAGATCGAGGGACAAGTTCAACCTTTATCAAACTTCTAACCATATAGGCTAAAATCTCATTTTCGCGACAAAGTCATTCCAATACTTTCATTTTTCCGAATATAAAACCAAATAGGTTCACATATCATGTTTCGTATCAAGGGAGATCGAGGGACAAGTTCAACCTTTATCAAACTTCTAACCATATAGGCTAAAATCTCATTTTTGCGACAAAGTTATTCCAATACTTACATTTTTCCGAATATAAAACCAAATAGGTTCACATATCATGTTTCGCATCAAGGGACATCGAGGGACAAGTTCACTGTTTATCAAACTTCTAACCACATAGGCTAACATTTCATTTTCGCGACAAGGGTCATTTCAATACTTTCATTTTACCGAATTTCAAACCAAATAGGTTCACATATCATGTTTCGCATCAACGGACATCGAGGGACATGTTCAACCTTCATATTTAACAAACATGCAACAATATAAACTAAAATCTCGTTTTCGCGATAAGGGTCATCTCATTACTTTCTATTTACCAAATTTAAAACGAAATTGGTTCAAATATTATGTTACGCAATAAAGGACATCGAGGGACAAATTCAACATTAATATTTCTCAAACTTTTAACCATATAGGCTAAAATCTCTTTTTTGGGACAATGGTCACTCAAATAATTTCATTTTGCCGAATACAAAACCAAATAGGTTCACATATCATGTTTCGTATCAAGGGAGATCGAGGGACAAGTTCAACCTTTATCAAACTTCTAACCATATAGGCTAAAATCTCATTTTCGCGACAAAGTCATTCCAATACTTTCATTTTTCCGAATATAAAACCAAATAGGTTCACATATCATGTTTCGTATCAAGGGAGATCGAGGGACAAGTTCAACCTGTATCAAACTTCTAACCATATAGGCGAAAATCTCATTTTTGCGACAAAGTTATTCCAATACTTACATTTTTCCAAATATAAAACCAAATAGGTTCACATATCATGTTTCGCATCAAGGGACATCGAGGGACAAGTTCACTGTTTATCAAACTTCTAACCACATAGGCTAACATTTCATTTTCGCGACAAGGGTCATTTTAATACTTTCATTTTACTGAATTTCAAACCAAATAGGTTCACATATCATGTTTCGCATCAACGGACATCGAGGGACATGTTCAACCTTCATATTTAACAAACATGCAACAATATAAGCTAAAATCTCATTTTCGCGATAAGGGTCATCTCATTACTTTCTATTTACCAAATTTAAAACGAAATTGGTTCAAATATTATGTTACGCAATAAAGGACATCGAGGGACAAATTCAACATTAATATTTCTCAAACTTTTAACCATATAGGCTAAAATCTCTTTTTTAGGACAATGGTCATTCAAATAATTTTATTTTGCCGAATACAAAACCAAATAGGTTCACATATCATGTTTCGTATCAAGGGAGATCGAGGGGCAAGTTCAACCTTTATCAAACTTCTAACCATATAGGCTAAAATCTCATTTTCGCGACAAAGTCATTCCAATACTTTCATTTTTCCGAATATAAAATCAAATAGGTTCACATATCATGTTTCGTATCAAGGGAGATCGAGGGACAAGTTCAACCTTTATCAAACTTCTAACCATATAGGCTAAAATCTCATTTTTGCGACAAAGTTATTCCAATACTTACATTTTTCCGAATATAAAACCAAATAGGTTCACATATCATGTTTCGCATCAAGGGACATCGAGGGACAAGTTCACTGTTTATCAAACTTCTAGCCACATAGGCTAACATTTCATTTTCTCGACAAGGGTCATTTCAATACTTTCATTTTACCAAATTTCAAACCAAATAGGTTCACATATCATGTTTCGCATCAACGGACATCGAGGGACATGTTCAACCTTCATATTTAACAAACATGCAACAATATAAACTAAAATCTCGTTTTCGCGATAAGGGTCATCTCATTACTTTCAATTTACCAAATTTAAAACGAAATTGGCTCAAATATTATGTTACGCAATAAAGGACATCGAGGGACAAATTCAACATTAATATTTCTCAAACTTTTAACCATATAGGCTAAAATCTCTTTTTTGGGACAATGGTCACTCAAATAATTTCATTTTGCCGAATACAAAACCAAATAGGTTCACATATCATGTTTCGTATCAAGGGAGATCGAGGGACAAGTTCAACCTTTATCAAACTTCTAACCATATAAGGCTAAAATCTCATTTTCGCGACAAAGTCATTCCAATACTTTCAATTTTCCGAATATAAAACCAAATAGGTTCACATATCATGTTTCGCATCAAGGGACATCGAGGGACAAGTTCACTGTTTATCAAACTTCTAACCACATAGGCTAACATTTCATTTTCGCGACAAGGGTCATTTCAATACTTTCATTTTACCAAATTTCAAACCAAATAGGTTCACATATCATGTTTCGCATCAACGGACATCGAGGGACATGTTCAACCTTCATATTTAACAAACATGCAACAATATAAGCTAAAATCTCATTTTCGCGATAAGGGTCATCTCATTACTTTCTATTTACCAAATTTAAAACGAAATTGGTTCAAATATTATGTTACGCAATAAAGGACATCGAGGGACAAATTCAACATTAATATTTCTCAAACTTTTAACCATATAGGCTAAAATCTCTTTTTTAGGACAATGGTCATTCAAATAATTTTATTTTGCCGAATACAAAACCAAATAGGTTCACATATCATGTTTCGTATCAAGGGAGATCGAGGGGCAAGTTCAACCTTTATCAAACTTCTAACCATATAGGCTAAAATCTCATTTTCGCGACAAAGTCATTCCAATACTTTCATTTTTCCGAATATAAAATCAAATAGGTTCACATATCATGTTTCGTATCAAGGGAGATCGAGGGACAAGTTCAACCTTTATCAAACTTCTAACCATATAGGCTAAAATCTCATTTTTGCGACAAAGTTATTCCAATACTTACATTTTTCCGAATATAAAACCAAATAGGTTCACATATCATGTTTCGCATCAAGGGACATCGAGGGACAAGTTCACTGTTTATCAAACTTCTAGCCACATAGGCTAACATTTCATTTTCTCGACAAGGGTCATTTCAATACTTTCATTTTACCAAATTTCAAACCAAATAGGTTCACATATCATGTTTCGCATCAACGGACATCGAGGGACATGTTCAACCTTCATATTTAACAAACATGCAACAATATAAACTAAAATCTCGTTTTCGCGATAAGGGTCATCTCATTACTTTCAATTTACCAAATTTAAAACGAAATTGGCTCAAATATTATGTTACGCAATAAAGGACATCGAGGGACAAATTCAACATTAATATTTCTCAAACTTTTAACCATATAGGCTAAAATCTCTTTTTTGGGACAATGGTCACTCAAATAATTTCATTTTGCCGAATACAAAACCAAATAGGTTCACATATCATGTTTCGTATCAAGGGAGATCGAGGGACAAGTTCAACCTTTATCAAACTTCTAACCATATAAGGCTAAAATCTCATTTTCGCGACAAAGTCATTCCAATACTTTCAATTTTCCGAATATAAAACCAAATAGGTTCACATATCATGTTTCGCATCAAGGGACATCGAGGGACAAGTTCACTGTTTATCAAACTTCTAACCACATAGGCTAACATTTCATTTTCGCGACAAGGGTCATTTCAATACTTTCATTTTACCAAATTTCAAACCAAATAGGTTCACATATCATGTTTCGCATCAACGGACATCGAGGGACATGTTCAACCTTCATATTTAACCAACATGCAACAATATAAGCTAAAATCTCGTTTTCGCGATAAGGGTCATCTCATTACTTTCTATTTACCAAATTTAAAACGAAATTGGTTCAAATATTATGTTACGCAATAAAGGACATCGAGGGACAATTTCAACATTAATATTTCTCAAACTTTTAACCATATAGGCTAAAATCTCTTTTTTAGGACAATGGTCATTCAAATAATTTTATTTTGCCGAATACAAAACCAAATAGGTTCACATATCATGTTTCGTATCAAGGGAGATCGAGGGGCAAGTTCAACCTTTATCAAACTTCTAACCATATAGGCTAAAATCTCATTTTCGCGACAAAGTCATTCCAATACTTTCATTTTTCCGAATATAAAATCAAATAGGTTCACATATCATGTTTCGTATCAAGGGAGATCGAGGGACAAGTTCAACCTTTATCAAACTTCTAACCATATAGGCTAAAATCTCATTTTTGCGACAAAGTTATTCCAATACTTACATTTTTCCGAATATAAAACCAAATAGGTTCACATATCATGTTTCGCATCAAGGGACATCGAGGGACAAGTTCACTGTTTATCAAACTTCTAGCCACATAGGCTAACATTTCATTTTCTCGACAAGGGTCATTTCAATACTTTCATTTTACCAAATTTCAAACCAAATAGGTTCACATATCATGTTTCGCATCAACGGACATCGAGGGACATGTTCAACCTTCATATTTAACAAACATGCAACAATATAAACTAAAATCTCGTTTTCGCGATAAGGGTCATCTCATTACTTTCTATTTACCAAATTTAAAACGAAATTGGTTCAAATATTATGTTACGCAATAAAGGACATCGAGGGACAAATTCAACATTAATATTTCTCAAACTTTTAACCATATAGGCTAAAATCTCTTTTTTGGGACAATGGTCACTCAAATAATTTCATTTTGCCGAATACAAAACCAAATAGGTTCACATATCATGTTTCGTATCAAGGGAGATCGAGGGACAAGTTCAACCTTTATCAAACTTCTAACCATATAAGGCTAAAATCTCATTTTCGCGACAAAGTCATTCCAATACTTTCAATTTTCCGAATATAAAACCAAATAGGTTCACATATCATGTTTCGCATCAAGGGACATCGAGGGACAAGTTCACTGTTTATCAAACTTCTAACCACATAGGCTAACATTTCATTTTCGCGACAAGGGTCATTTCAATACTTTCATTTTACCAAATTTCAAACCAAATAGGTTCACATATCATGTTTCGCATCAACGGACATCGAGGGACATGTTCAACCTTCATATTTAACCAACATGCAACAATATAAGCTAAAATCTCGTTTTCGCGATAAGGGTCATCTCATTACTTTCTATTTACCAAATTTAAAACGAAATTGGTTCAAATATTATGTTACGCAATAAAGGACATCGAGGGACAATTTCAACATTAATATTTCTCAAACTTTTAACCATATAGGCTAAAATCTCTTTTTTGGGACAATGGTCATTCAAATAATTTCATTTTGCCGAATACAAAACCAAATAGGTTCACATATCATGTTTCGTATCAAGGGAGATCGAGGGACAAGTTCAACCTTTATCAAACTTCTAACCATATAGGCTAAAATCTCATTTTCGCGACAAAGTCATTCCAATACTTTCATTTTTCCGAATATAAAACCAAATAGGTTCACATATCATGTTTCGTATCAAGGGAGATCGAGGGACAAGTTCAACCTTTATCAAACTTCTAACCATATAGGCTAAAATCTCATTTTTGCGACAAAGTTATTCCAATACTTACATTTTTCCGAATATAAAACCAAATAGGTTCACATATCATGTTTCGCATCAAGGGACATCGAGGGACAAGTTCACTGTTTATCAAACTTCTAACCACATAGGCTAACATTTCATTTTCGCGACAAGGGTCATTTCAATACTTTCATTTTACCGAATTTCAAACCAAATAGGTTCACATATCATGTTTAGCATCAACGGACATCGAGGGACATGTTCAACCTTCATATTTAACAAACATGCAACAATATAAACTAAAATCTCGTTTTCGCGATAAGGGTCATCTCATTACTTTCTATTTACCAAATTTAAAACGAAATTGGTTCAAATATTATGTTACGCAATAAAGGACATCGAGGGACAAATTCAACATTAATATTTCTCAAACTTTTAACCATATAGGCTAAAATCTCTTTTTTGGGACAATGGTCACTCAAATAATTTCATTTTGCCGAATACAAAACCAAATAGGTTCACATATCATGTTTCGTATCAAGGGAGATCGAGGGACAAGTTCAACCTTTATCAAACTTCTAACCATATAGGCTAAAATCTCATTTTCGCGACAAAGTCATTCCAATACTTTCATTTTTCCGAATATAAAACCAAATAGGTTCACATATCATGTTTCGTATCAAGGGAGATCGAGGGACAAGTTCAACCTGTATCAAACTTCTAACCATATAGGCGAAAATCTCATTTTTGCGACAAAGTTATTCCAATACTTACATTTTTCCAAATATAAAACCAAATAGGTTCACATATCATGTTTCGCATCAAGGGACATCGAGGGACAAGTTCACTGTTTATCAAACTTCTAACCACATAGGCTAACATTTCATTTTCGCGACAAGGGTCATTTTAATACTTTCATTTTACTGAATTTCAAACCAAATAGGTTCACATATCATGTTTCGCATCAACGGACATCGAGGGACATGTTCAACCTTCATATTTAACAAACATGCAACAATATAAGCTAAAATCTCATTTTCGCGATAAGGGTCATCTCATTACTTTCTATTTACCAAATTTAAAACGAAATTGGTTCAAATATTATGTTACGCAATAAAGGACATCGAGGGACAAATTCAACATTAATATTTCTCAAACTTTTAACCATATAGGCTAAAATCTCTTTTTTAGGACAATGGTCATTCAAATAATTTTATTTTGCCGAATACAAAACCAAATAGGTTCACATATCATGTTTCGTATCAAGGGAGATCGAGGGGCAAGTTCAACCTTTATCAAACTTCTAACCATATAGGCTAAAATCTCATTTTCGCGACAAAGTCATTCCAATACTTTCATTTTTCCGAATATAAAATCAAATAGGTTCACATATCATGTTTCGTATCAAGGGAGATCGAGGGACAAGTTCAACCTTTATCAAACTTCTAACCATATAGGCTAAAATCTCATTTTTGCGACAAAGTTATTCCAATACTTACATTTTTCCGAATATAAAACCAAATAGGTTCACATATCATGTTTCGCATCAAGGGACATCGAGGGACAAGTTCACTGTTTATCAAACTTCTAGCCACATAGGCTAACATTTCATTTTCTCGACAAGGGTCATTTCAATACTTTCATTTTACCAAATTTCAAACCAAATAGGTTCACATATCATGTTTCGCATCAACGGACATCGAGGGACATGTTCAACCTTCATATTTAACAAACATGCAACAATATAAACTAAAATCTCGTTTTCGCGATAAGGGTCATCTCATTACTTTCAATTTACCAAATTTAAAACGAAATTGGCTCAAATATTATGTTACGCAATAAAGGACATCGAGGGACAAATTCAACATTAATATTTCTCAAACTTTTAACCATATAGGCTAAAATCTCTTTTTTGGGACAATGGTCACTCAAATAATTTCATTTTGCCGAATACAAAACCAAATAGGTTCACATATCATGTTTCGTATCAAGGGAGATCGAGGGACAAGTTCAACCTTTATCAAACTTCTAACCATATAAGGCTAAAATCTCATTTTCGCGACAAAGTCATTCCAATACTTTCAATTTTCCGAATATAAAACCAAATAGGTTCACATATCATGTTTCGCATCAAGGGACATCGAGGGACAAGTTCACTGTTTATCAAACTTCTAACCACATAGGCTAACATTTCATTTTCGCGACAAGGGTCATTTCAATACTTTCATTTTACCAAATTTCAAACCAAATAGGTTCACATATCATGTTTCGCATCAACGGACATCGAGGGACATGTTCAACCTTCATATTTAACCAACATGCAACAATATAAGCTAAAATCTCGTTTTCGCGATAAGGGTCATCTCATTACTTTCTATTTACCAAATTTAAAACGAAATTGGTTCAAATATTATGTTACGCAATAAAGGACATCGAGGGACAATTTCAACATTAATATTTCTCAAACTTTTAACCATATAGGCTAAAATCTCTTTTTTAGGACAATGGTCATTCAAATAATTTTATTTTGCCGAATACAAAACCAAATAGGTTCACATATCATGTTTCGTATCAAGGGAGATCGAGGGGCAAGTTCAACCTTTATCAAACTTCTAACCATATAGGCTAAAATCTCATTTTCGCGACAAAGTCATTCCAATACTTTCATTTTTCCGAATATAAAATCAAATAGGTTCACATATCATGTTTCGTATCAAGGGAGATCGAGGGACAAGTTCAACCTTTATCAAACTTCTAACCATATAGGCTAAAATCTCATTTTTGCGACAAAGTTATTCCAATACTTACATTTTTCCGAATATAAAACCAAATAGGTTCACATATCATGTTTCGCATCAAGGGACATCGAGGGACAAGTTCACTGTTTATCAAACTTCTAGCCACATAGGCTAACATTTCATTTTCTCGACAAGGGTCATTTCAATACTTTCATTTTACCAAATTTCAAACCAAATAGGTTCACATATCATGTTTCGCATCAACGGACATCGAGGGACATGTTCAACCTTCATATTTAACAAACATGCAACAATATAAACTAAAATCTCGTTTTCGCGATAAGGGTCATCTCATTACTTTCTATTTACCAAATTTAAAACGAAATTGGTTCAAATATTATGTTACGCAATAAAGGACATCGAGGGACAAATTCAACATTAATATTTCTCAAACTTTTAACCATATAGGCTAAAATCTCTTTTTTGGGACAATGGTCACTCAAATAATTTCATTTTGCCGAATACAAAACCAAATAGGTTCACATATCATGTTTCGTATCAAGGGAGATCGAGGGACAAGTTCAACCTTTATCAAACTTCTAACCATATAAGGCTAAAATCTCATTTTCGCGACAAAGTCATTCCAATACTTTCAATTTTCCGAATATAAAACCAAATAGGTTCACATATCATGTTTCGCATCAAGGGACATCGAGGGACAAGTTCACTGTTTATCAAACTTCTAACCACATAGGCTAACATTTCATTTTCGCGACAAGGGTCATTTCAATACTTTCATTTTACCAAATTTCAAACCAAATAGGTTCACATATCATGTTTCGCATCAACGGACATCGAGGGACATGTTCAACCTTCATATTTAACCAACATGCAACAGTATAAGCTAAAATCTCGTTTTCGCGATAAGGGTCATCTCATTACTTTCTATTTACCAAATTTAAAACGAAATTGGTTCAAATATTATGTTACGCAATAAAGGACATCGAGGGACAATTTCAACATTAATATTTCTCAAACTTTTAACCATATAGGCTAAAATCTCTTTTTTGGGACAATGGTCATTCAAATAATTTCATTTTGCCGAATACAAAACCAAATAGGTTCACATATCATGTTTCGTATCAAGGGAGATCGAGGGACAAGTTCAACCTTTATCAAACTTCTAACCATATAGGCTAAAATCTCATTTTCGCGACAAAGTCATTCCAATACTTTCATTTTTCCGAATATAAAACCAAATAGGTTCACATATCATGTTTCGTATCAAGGGAGATCGAGGGACAAGTTCAACCTTTATCAAACTTCTAACCATATAGGCTAAAATCTCATTTTTGCGACAAAGTTATTCCAATACTTACATTTTTCCGAATATAAAACCAAATAGGTTCACATATCATGTTTCGCATCAAGGGACATCGAGGGACAAGTTCACTGTTTATCAAACTTCTAACCACATAGGCTAACATTTCATTTTCGCGACAAGGGTCATTTCAATACTTTCATTTTACCGAATTTCAAACCAAATAGGTTCACATATCATGTTTCGCATCAACGGACATCGAGGGACATGTTCAACCTTCATATTTAACAAACATGCAACAATATAAACTAAAATCTCGTTTTCGCGATAAGGGTCATCTCATTACTTTCTATTTACCAAATTTAAAACGAAATTGGTTCAAATATTATGTTACGCAATAAAGGACATCGAGGGACAAATTCAACATTAATATTTCTCAAACTTTTAACCATATAGGCTAAAATCTCTTTTTTGGGACAATGGTCACTCAAATAATTTCATTTTGCCGAATACAAAACCAAATAGGTTCACATATCATGTTTCGTATCAAGGGAGATCGAGGGACAAGTTCAACCTTTATCAAACTTCTAACCATATAGGCTAAAATCTCATTTTCGCGACAAAGTCATTCCAATACTTTCATTTTTCCGAATATAAAACCAAATAGGTTCACATATCATGTTTCGCATCAAGGGACATCGAGGGACAAGTTCACTGTTTATCAAACTTCTAACCACATAGGCTAACATTTCATTTTCGCGACAAGGGTCATTTTAATACTTTCATTTTACTGAATTTCAAACCAAATAGGTTCACATATCATGTTTCGCATCAACGGACATCGAGGGACATGTTCAACCTTCATATTTAACAAACATGCAACAATATAAGCTAAAATCTCATTTTCGCGATAAGGGTCATCTCATTACTTTCTATTTACCAAATTTAAAACGAAATTGGTTCAAATATTATGTTACGCAATAAAGGACATCGAGGGACAAATTCAACATTAATATTTCTCAAACTTTTAACCATATAGGCTAAAATCTCTTTTTTAGGACAATGGTCATTCAAATAATTTTATTTTGCCGAATACAAAACCAAATAGGTTCACATATCATGTTTCGTATCAAGGGAGATCGAGGGGCAAGTTCAACCTTTATCAAACTTCTAACCATATAGGCTAAAATCTCATTTTCGCGACAAAGTCATTCCAATACTTTCATTTTTCCGAATATAAAATCAAATAGGTTCACATATCATGTTTCGTATCAAGGGAGATCGAGGGACAAGTTCAACCTTTATCAAACTTCTAACCATATAGGCTAAAATCTCATTTTTGCGACAAAGTTATTCCAATACTTACATTTTTCCGAATATAAAACCAAATAGGTTCACATATCATGTTTCGCATCAAGGGACATCGAGGGACAAGTTCACTGTTTATCAAACTTCTAGCCACATAGGCTAACATTTCATTTTCTCGACAAGGGTCATTTCAATACTTTCATTTTACCAAATTTCAAACCAAATAGGTTCACATATCATGTTTCGCATCAACGGACATCGAGGGACATGTTCAACCTTCATATTTAACAAACATGCAACAATATAAACTAAAATCTCGTTTTCGCGATAAGGGTCATCTCATTACTTTCAATTTACCAAATTTAAAACGAAATTGGCTCAAATATTATGTTACGCAATAAAGGACATCGAGGGACAAATTCAACATTAATATTTCTCAAACTTTTAACCATATAGGCTAAAATCTCTTTTTTGGGACAATGGTCACTCAAATAATTTCATTTTGCCGAATACAAAACCAAATAGGTTCACATATCATGTTTCGTATCAAGGGAGATCGAGGGACAAGTTCAACCTTTATCAAACTTCTAACCATATAAGGCTAAAATCTCATTTTCGCGACAAAGTCATTCCAATACTTTCAATTTTCCGAATATAAAACCAAATAGGTTCACATATCATGTTTCGCATCAAGGGACATCGAGGGACAAGTTCACTGTTTATCAAACTTCTAACCACATAGGCTAACATTTCATTTTCGCGACAAGGGTCATTTCAATACTTTCATTTTACCAAATTTCAAACCAAATAGGTTCACATATCATGTTTCGCATCAACGGACATCGAGGGACATGTTCAACCTTCATATTTAACCAACATGCAACAATATAAGCTAAAATCTCGTTTTCGCGATAAGGGTCATCTCATTACTTTCTATTTACCAAATTTAAAACGAAATTGGTTCAAATATTATGTTACGCAATAAAGGACATCGAGGGACAATTTCAACATTAATATTTCTCAAACTTTTAACCATATAGGCTAAAATCTCTTTTTTGGGACAATGGTCATTCAAATAAATTCATTTTGCCGAATACAAAACCAAATAGGTTCACATATCATGTTTCGCATCAAGGGAGATCGAGGGACAAGTTCAACCTTTATCAAACTTCTAACCATATAGGCTAAAATCTCATTTTCGCGACAAAGTCATTCCAATACTTTCATTTTTCCGAATATAAAACCAAATAGGTTCACATATCATGTTTCGTATCAAGGGAGATCGAGGGACATGTTCAACCTTCATATTTAACAAACATGCAACAATATAAACTAAAATCTCGTTTTCGCGATAAGGGTCATCTCATTACTTTCTATTTACCAAATTTAAAACGAAATTGGTTCAAATATTATGTTACGCAATAAAGGACATCGAGGGACAAATTCAACATTAATATTTCTCAATCTTTTAACCATATAGGCTAAAATCTCTTTTTTGGGACAATGGTCACTCAAATAATTTCATTTTGCCGAATACAAAACCAAATAGGTTCACATATCATGTTTCGTATCAAGGGAGATCGAGGGACAAGTTCAACCTTTATCAAACTTCTAACCATATAGGCTAAAATCTCATTTTTGCGACAAAGTTATTCCAATACTTACATTTTTCCGAATATAAAACCAAATAGGTTCACATATCATGTTTCGCATCAAGGGACATCGAGGGACAAGTTCACTGTTTATCAAACTTCTAACCACATAGGCTAACATTTCATTTTCGCGACAAGGGTCATTTCAATACTTTCATTTTACCGAATTTCAAACCAAATAGGTTCACATATCATGTTTCGCATCAACGGACATCGAGGGACATGTTCAACCTTCATATTTAACAAACATGCAACAATATAAGCTAAAATCTCGTTTTCGCGATAAGGGTCATCTCATTACTTTCTATTTACCAAATTTAAAACGAAATTGGTTCAAATATTATGTTACGCAATAAAGGACATCGAGGGACAAATTCAACATTAATATTTATCAAACTTTTAACCATATAGGCTAAAATCTCTTTTTTGGGACAATGGTCATTCAAATAATTTCATTTTGCCGAATACAAAACCAAATAGGTTAACATATCATGTTTCGTATCAAGGGAGATCGAGGGACAAGTTCAACCTTTATCAAACTTCTAACCATATAAGGCTAAAATCTCATTTTCGCGACAAAGTCATTCCAATACTTTCAATTTTCCGAATATAAAACCAAATAGGTTCACATATCATGTTTCGCATCAAGGGACATCGAGGGACAAGTTCACTGTTTATCAAACTTCTAACCACATAGGCTAACATTTCATTTTCGCGACAAGGGTCATTTCAATACTTTCATTTTACCAAATTTCAAACCAAATAGGTTCACATATCATGTTTCGCATCAACGGACATCGAGGGACATGTTCAACCTTCATATTTAACAAACATGCAACAATATAAACTAAAATCTCGTTTTCGCGATAAGGGTCATCTCATTACTTTCTATTTACCAAATTTAAAACGAAATTGGTTCAAATATTATGTTACGCAATAAAGGACATCGAGGGACAAATTCAACATTAATATTTCTCAAACTTTTAACCATATAGGCTAAAATCTCTTTTTTTGGACAATGGTCACTCAAATAATTTCATTTTGCCGAATACAAAACCAAATAGGTTCACATATCATGTTTCGTATCAAGGGAGATCGAGGGACAAGTTCAACCTTTATCAAACTTCTAACCATATAGGCTAAAATCTCATTTTCGCGACAAAGTCATTCCAATACTTTCATTTTTCCGAATATAAAACCAAATAGGTTCACATATCATGTTTCGTATCAAGGGAGATCGAGGGACAAGTTCAACCTGTATCAAACTTCTAACCATATAGGCGAAAATCTCATTTTTGCGACAAAGTTATTCCAATACTTACATTTTTCCGAATATAAAACCAAATAGGTTCACATATCATGTTTCGCATCAAGGGACATCGAGGGACAAGTTCACTGTTTATCAAACTTCTAACCACATAGGCTAACATTTCATTTTCGCGACAAGGGTCATTTTAATACTTTCATTTTACTGAATTTCAAACCAAATAGGTTCACATATCATGTTTCGCATCAACGGACATCGAGGGACATGTTCAACCTTCATATTTAACAAACATGCAACAATATAAGCTAAAATCTCATTTTCGCGATAAGGGTCATCTCATTACTTTCTATTTACCAAATTTAAAACGAAATTGGTTCAAATATTATGTTACGCAATAAAGGACATCGAGGGACAAATTCAACATTAATATTTCTCAAACTTTTAACCATATAGGCTAAAATCTCTTTTTTAGGACAATGGTCATTCAAATAATTTTATTTTGCCGAATACAAAACCAAATAGGTTCACATATCATGTTTCGTATCAAGGGAGATCGAGGGGCAAGTTGAACCTTTATCAAACTTCTAACCATATAGGCTAAAATCTCATTTTCGCGACAAAGTCATTCCAATACTTTCATTTTTCCGAATATAAAATCAAATAGGTTCACATATCATGTTTCGTATCAAGGGAGATCGAGGGACAAGTTCAACCTTTATCAAACTTCTAACCATATAGGCTAAAATCTCATTTTTGCGACAAAGTTATTCCAATACTTACATTTTTCCGAATATAAAACCAAATAGGTTCACATATCATGTTTCGCATCAAGGGACATCGAGGGACAAGTTCACTGTTTATCAAACTTCTAGCCACATAGGCTAACATTTCATTTTCTCGACAAGGGTCATTTCAATACTTTCATTTTACCAAATTTCAAACCAAATAGGTTCACATATCATGTTTCGCATCAACGGACATCGAGGGACATGTTCAACCTTCATATTTAACAAACATGCAACAATATAAGCTAAAATCTCGTTTTCGCGATAAGGGTCATCTCATTACTTTCTATTTACCAAATTTAAAACGAAATTGGTTCAAATATTATGTTACGCAATAAAGGACATCGAGGGACAAATTCAACATTAATATTTCTCAAACTTTTAACCATATAGGCTAAAATCTCTTTTTTGGGACAATGGTCATTCAAATAATTTCATTTTGCCGAATACAAAACCAAATAGGTTCACGTATCATGGTTCGTATCAAGGGAGATCGAGGGAAAAGTTCAACCTTTATCAAACTTCTAACCATATAAGGCTAAAATCTCATTTTCGCGACAAAGTCATTCCAATACTTTCAATTTTCCAAATATAAAACCAAATAGGTTCACATATCATGTTTCGCATCAAGGGACATTGAGGGACAAGTTCACTGTTTATCAAACTTCTAACCACATAGGCTAACATTTCATTTTCGCGACAAGGGTCATTTCAATACTTTCATTTTACCAAATTTCAAACCAAATAGGTTCACATATCATGTTTCGCATCAACGGACATCGAGGGACATGTTCAACCTTTATATTTAACAAACATGCAACAATATAAGCTAAAATCTCGTTTTCGCGATAAGGGTCATCTCATTACTTTCTATTTACCAAATTTAAAACGAAATTGGTTCAAATATTATGTTACGCAATAAAGGACATCGAGGGACAAATTCAACATTAATATTTATCAAACTTTTAACCATATAGGCTAAAATCTCATTTTTGGGACAATGGTCATTCAAATAATTTCATTTTTTGCCGAATACAAAACCAAATATGTTCACATATCATGTTTCGTATCAAGGGAGTCGAGGCACAAGTTCAACCTTTATCAAACTTCTAACCATATAGGCTAAAATCTCATTTTCGCGACAAAGTCATTCCAATACTTTCATTTTTCCGAATATAAAACCAAATAGGTTCACATATCATGTTTCGTATCAAGGGAGATCGAGGGACAAGTTCAACCTTTATCAAACTTCTAACCATATAGGCTAAAATCTCATTTTTGCGACAAAGTTATTCCAATACTTACATTTTTCCGAATATAAAACCAAATAGGTTCACATATCATGTTTCGCATCAAGGGACATCGAGGGACAAGTTCACTGTTTATCAAACTTCTAACCACATAGGCTAACATTTCATTTTCGCGACAAGGGTCATTTCAATACTTTCATTTTACAGAATTTGAAACCAAATAGGTTCACATATCATGTTTCGCATCAACGGACATCGAGGGACATGTTCAACCTTCATATTTAACAAACATGCAACAATATAAGCTAAAATCTCGTTTTCGCGATAAGGGTCATCTCATTACTTTCTATTTACCAAATTTAAAACGAAATTGGTTCAAATATTATGTTACGCAATAAAGGACATCGAGGGACAAATTCAACATTAATATTTATCAAACTTTTAACCATATAGGCTAAAATCTCTTTTTTGGGACAATGGTCATTCAAATAATTTCATTTTGCCGAATACAAAACCAAATAGGTTAACATATCATGTTTCGTATCAAGGGAGATCGAGGGACAAGTTCAACCTTTATCAAACTTCTAACCATATAAGGCTAAAATCTCATTTTCGCGACAAAGTCATTCCAATACTTTCAATTTTCCGAATATAAAACCAAATAGGTTCACATATCATGTTTCGCATCAAGGGACATCGAGGGACAAGTTCACTGTTTATCAAACTTCTAACCACATAGGCTAACATTTCATTTTCGCGACAAGGGTCATTTCAATACTTTCATTTTACCAAATTTCAAACCAAATAGGTTCACATATCATGTTTCGCATCAACGGACATCGAGGGACATGTTCAACCTTCATATTTAACAAACATGCAACAATATAAACTAAAATCTCGTTTTCGCGATAAGGGTCATCTCATTACTTTCTATTTACCAAATTTAAAACGAAATTGGTTCAAATATTATGTTACGCAATAAAGGACATCGAGGGACAAATTCAACATTAATATTTCTCAAACTTTTAACCATATAGGCTAAAATCTCTTTTTTTGGACAATGGTCACTCAAATAATTTCATTTTGCCGAATACAAAACCAAATAGGTTCACATATCATGTTTCGTATCAAGGGAGATCGAGGGACAAGTTCAACCTTTATCAAACTTCTAACCATATAGGCTAAAATCTCATTTTCGCGACAAAGTCATTCCAATACTTTCATTTTTCCGAATATAAAACCAAATAGGTTCACATATCATGTTTCGTATCAAGGGAGATCGAGGGACAAGTTCAACCTGTATCAAACTTCTAACCATATAGGCGAAAATCTCATTTTTGCGACAAAGTTATTCCAATACTTACATTTTTCCGAATATAAAACCAAATAGGTTCACATATCATGTTTCGCATCAAGGGACATCGAGGGACAAGTTCACTGTTTATCAAACTTCTAACCACATAGGCTAACATTTCATTTTCGCGACAAGGGTCATTTTAATACTTTCATTTTACTGAATTTCAAACCAAATAGGTTCACATATCATGTTTCGCATCAACGGACATCGAGGGACATGTTCAACCTTCATATTTAACAAACATGCAACAATATAAGCTAAAATCTCATTTTCGCGATAAGGGTCATCTCATTACTTTCTATTTACCAAATTTAAAACGAAATTGGTTCAAATATTATGTTACGCAATAAAGGACATCGAGGGACAAATTCAACATTAATATTTCTCAAACTTTTAACCATATAGGCTAAAATCTCTTTTTTAGGACAATGGTCATTCAAATAATTTTATTTTGCCGAATACAAAACCAAATAGGTTCACATATCATGTTTCGTATCAAGGGAGATCGAGGGGCAAGTTGAACCTTTATCAAACTTCTAACCATATAGGCTAAAATCTCATTTTCGCGACAAAGTCATTCCAATACTTTCATTTTTCCGAATATAAAATCAAATAGGTTCACATATCATGTTTCGTATCAAGGGAGATCGAGGGACAAGTTCAACCTTTATCAAACTTCTAACCATATAGGCTAAAATCTCATTTTTGCGACAAAGTTATTCCAATACTTACATTTTTCCGAATATAAAACCAAATAGGTTCACATATCATGTTTCGCATCAAGGGACATCGAGGGACAAGTTCACTGTTTATCAAACTTCTAGCCACATAGGCTAACATTTCATTTTCTCGACAAGGGTCATTTCAATACTTTCATTTTACCAAATTTCAAACCAAATAGGTTCACATATCATGTTTCGCATCAACGGACATCGAGGGACATGTTCAACCTTCATATTTAACAAACATGCAACAATATAAGCTAAAATCTCGTTTTCGCGATAAGGGTCATCTCATTACTTTCTATTTACCAAATTTAAAACGAAATTGGTTCAAATATTATGTTACGCAATAAAGGACATCGAGGGACAAATTCAACATTAATATTTCTCAAACTTTTAACCATATAGGCTAAAATCTCTTTTTTGGGACAATGGTCATTCAAATAATTTCATTTTGCCGAATACAAAACCAAATAGGTTCACGTATCATGGTTCGTATCAAGGGAGATCGAGGGAAAAGTTCAACCTTTATCAAACTTCTAACCATATAAGGCTAAAATCTCATTTTCGCGACAAAGTCATTCCAATACTTTCAATTTTCCAAATATAAAACCAAATAGGTTCACATATCATGTTTCGCATCAAGGGACATTGAGGGACAAGTTCACTGTTTATCAAACTTCTAACCACATAGGCTAACATTTCATTTTCGCGACAAGGGTCATTTCAATACTTTCATTTTACCAAATTTCAAACCAAATAGGTTCACATATCATGTTTCGCATCAACGGACATCGAGGGACATGTTCAACCTTTATATTTAACAAACATGCAACAATATAAGCTAAAATCTCGTTTTCGCGATAAGGGTCATCTCATTACTTTCTATTTACCAAATTTAAAACGAAATTGGTTCAAATATTATGTTACGCAATAAAGGACATCGAGGGACAAATTCAACATTAATATTTATCAAACTTTTAACCATATAGGCTAAAATCTCTTTTTTGGGACAATGGTCATTCAAATAATTTCATTTTGCCGAATACAAAACCAAATAGGTTAACATATCATGTTTCGTATCAAGGGAGATCGAGGGACAAGTTCAACCTTTATCAAACTTCTAACCATATAAGGCTAAAATCTCATTTTCGCGACAAAGTCATTCCAATACTTTCAATTTTCCGAATATAAAACCAAATAGGTTCACATATCATGTTTCGCATCAAGGGACATCGAGGGACAAGTTCACTGTTTATCAAACTTCTAACCACATAGGCTAACATTTCATTTTCGCGACAAGGGTCATTTCAATACTTTCATTTTACCAAATTTCAAACCAAATAGGTTCACATATCATGTTTCGCATCAACGGACATCGAGGGACATGTTCAACCTTCATATTTAACAAACATGCAACAATATAAACTAAAATCTCGTTTTCGCGATAAGGGTCATCTCATTACTTTCTATTTACCAAATTTAAAACGAAATTGGTTCAAATATTATGTTACGCAATAAAGGACATCGAGGGACAAATTCAACATTAATATTTCTCAAACTTTTAACCATATAGGCTAAAATCTCTTTTTTTGGACAATGGTCACTCAAATAATTTCATTTTGCCGAATACAAAACCAAATAGGTTCACATATCATGTTTCGTATCAAGGGAGATCGAGGGACAAGTTCAACCTTTATCAAACTTCTAACCATATAGGCTAAAATCTCATTTTCGCGACAAAGTCATTCCAATACTTTCATTTTTCCGAATATAAAACCAAATAGGTTCACATATCATGTTTCGTATCAAGGGAGATCGAGGGACAAGTTCAACCTGTATCAAACTTCTAACCATATAGGCGAAAATCTCATTTTTGCGACAAAGTTATTCCAATACTTACATTTTTCCGAATATAAAACCAAATAGGTTCACATATCATGTTTCGCATCAAGGGACATCGAGGGACAAGTTCACTGTTTATCAAACTTCTAACCACATAGGCTAACATTTCATTTTCGCGACAAGGGTCATTTTAATACTTTCATTTTACTGAATTTCAAACCAAATAGGTTCACATATCATGTTTCGCATCAACGGACATCGAGGGACATGTTCAACCTTCATATTTAACAAACATGCAACAATATAAGCTAAAATCTCATTTTCGCGATAAGGGTCATCTCATTACTTTCTATTTACCAAATTTAAAACGAAATTGGTTCAAATATTATGTTACGCAATAAAGGACATCGAGGGACAAATTCAACATTAATATTTCTCAAACTTTTAACCATATAGGCTAAAATCTCTTTTTTAGGACAATGGTCATTCAAATAATTTTATTTTGCCGAATACAAAACCAAATAGGTTCACATATCATGTTTCGTATCAAGGGAGATCGAGGGGCAAGTTGAACCTTTATCAAACTTCTAACCATATAGGCTAAAATCTCATTTTCGCGACAAAGTCATTCCAATACTTTCATTTTTCCGAATATAAAATCAAATAGGTTCACATATCATGTTTCGTATCAAGGGAGATCGAGGGACAAGTTCAACCTTTATCAAACTTCTAACCATATAGGCTAAAATCTCATTTTTGCGACAAAGTTATTCCAATACTTACATTTTTCCGAATATAAAACCAAATAGGTTCACATATCATGTTTCGCATCAAGGGACATCGAGGGACAAGTTCACTGTTTATCAAACTTCTAGCCACATAGGCTAACATTTCATTTTCTCGACAAGGGTCATTTCAATACTTTCATTTTACCAAATTTCAAACCAAATAGGTTCACATATCATGTTTCGCATCAACGGACATCGAGGGACATGTTCAACCTTCATATTTAACAAACATGCAACAATATAAGCTAAAATCTCGTTTTCGCGATAAGGGTCATCTCATTACTTTCTATTTACCAAATTTAAAACGAAATTGGTTCAAATATTATGTTACGCAATAAAGGACATCGAGGGACAAATTCAACATTAATATTTCTCAAACTTTTAACCATATAGGCTAAAATCTCATTTTTGGGACAATGGTCATTCAAATAATTTCATTTTGCCGAATACAAAACCAAATAGGTTCACGTATCATGGTTCGTATCAAGGGAGATCGAGGGAAAAGTTCAACCTTTATCAAACTTCTAACCATATAAGGCTAAAATCTCATTTTCGCGACAAAGTCATTCCAATACTTTCATTTTTCCGAATATAAAACCAAATAGGTTCACATATCATGTTTCGTATCAAGGGAGATCGAGGGACAAGTTCAACCTTTATCAAACTTCTAACCATATAGGCTAAAATCTCATTTTTGCGACAAAGTTATTCCAATACTTACATTTTTCCGAATATAAAACCAAATAGGTTCACATATCATGTTTCGCATCAAGGGACATCGAGGGACAAGTTCACTGTTTATCAAACTTCTAACCACATAGGCTAACATTTCATTTTCGCGACAAGGGTCATTTCAATACTTTCATTTTACAGAATTTGAAACCAAATAGGTTCACATATCATGTTTCGCATCAACGGACATCGAGGGACATGTTCAACCTTCATATTTAACAAACATGCAACAATATAAGCTAAAATCTCGTTTTCGCGATAAGGGTCATCTCATTACTTTCTATTTACCAAATTTAAAACGAAATTGGTTCAAATATTATGTTACGCAATAAAGGACATCGAGGGACAAATTCAACATTAATATTTATCAAACTTTTAACCATATAGGCTAAAATCTCTTTTTTGGGACAATGGTCATTCAAATAATTTCATTTTGCCGAATACAAAACCAAATAGGTTAACATATCATGTTTCGTATCAAGGGAGATCGAGGGACAAGTTCAACCTTTATCAAACTTCTAACCATATAAGGCTAAAATCTCATTTTCGCGACAAAGTCATTCCAATACTTTCAATTTTCCGAATATAAAACCAAATAGGTTCACATATCATGTTTCGCATCAAGGGACATCGAGGGACAAGTTCACTGTTTATCAAACTTCTAACCACATAGGCTAACATTTCATTTTCGCGACAAGGGTCATTTCAATACTTTCATTTTACCAAATTTCAAACCAAATAGGTTCACATATCATGTTTCGCATCAACGGACATCGAGGGACATGTTCAACCTTCATATTTAACAAACATGCAACAATATAAGCTAAAATCTCGTTTTCGCGATAAGGGTCATCTCATTACTTTCTATTTACCAAATTTAAAACGAAATTGGTTCAAATATTATGTTACGCAATAAAGGACATCGAGGGACAAATTCAACATTAATATTTCTCAAACTTTTAACCATATAGGCTAAAATCTCTTTTTTGGGACAATGGTCATTCAAATAATTTCATTTTGCCGAATACAAAACCAAATAGGTTCACGTATCATGGTTCGTATCAAGGGAGATCGAGGGAAAAGTTCAACCTTTATCAAACTTCTAACCATATAAGGCTAAAATCTCATTTTCGCGACAAAGTCATTCCAATACTTTCAATTTTCCAAATATAAAACCAAATAGGTTCACATATCATGTTTCGCATCAAGGGACATTGAGGGACAAGTTCACTGTTTATCAAACTTCTAACCACATAGGCTAACATTTCATTTTCGCGACAAGGGTCATTTCAATACTTTCATTTTACCAAATTTCAAACCAAATAGGTTCACATATCATGTTTCGCATCAACGGACATCGAGGGACATGTTCAACCTTTATATATAACAAACATGCAACAATATAAGCTAAAATCTCGTTTTCGCGATAAGGGTCATCTCATTACTTTCTATTTACCAAATTTAAAACGAAATTGGTTCAAATATTATGTTACGCAATAAAGGACATCGAGGGACAAATTCAACATTAATATTTATCAAACTTTTAACCATATAGGCTAAAATCTCATTTTTGGGACAATGGTCATTCAAACATTAATATTTATCAAACTTTTAACCATATAGGCTAAAATCTCATTTTTGGGACAATGGTCATTCAAATAATTTCATTTTTTGCCGAATACAAAACCAAATATGTTCACATATCATGTTTCGTATCAAGGGAGTCGAGGCACAAGTTCAACCTTTATCAAACTTCTAACCATATAGGCTAAAATCTCATTTTCGCGACAAAGTCATTCCAATACTTTCATTTTTCCGAATATAAAACCAAATAGGTTCACATATCATGTTTCGTATCAAGGGAGATCGAGGGACAAGTTCAACCTTTATCAAACTTCTAACCATATAGGCTAAAATCTCATTTTTGCGACAAAGTTATTCCAATACTTACATTTTTCCGAATATAAAACCAAATAGGTTCACATATCATGTTTCGCATCAAGGGACATCGAGGGACAAGTTCACTGTTTATCAAACTTCTAACCACATAGGCTAACATTTCATTTTCGCGACAAGGGTCATTTCAATACTTTCATTTTACAGAATTTGAAACCAAATAGGTTCACATATCATGTTTCGCATCAACGGACATCGAGGGACATGTTCAACCTTCATATTTAACAAACATGCAACAATATAAGCTAAAATCTCGTTTTCGCGATAAGGGTCATCTCATTACTTTCTATTTACCAAATTTAAAACGAAATTGGTTCAAATATTATGTTACGCAATAAAGGACATCGAGGGACAAATTCAACATTAATATTTATCAAACTTTTAACCATATAGGCTAAAATCTCTTTTTTGGGACAATGGTCATTCAAATAATTTCATTTTGCCGAATACAAAACCAAATAGGTTAACATATCATGTTTCGTATCAAGGGAGATCGAGGGACAAGTTCAACCTTTATCAAACTTCTAACCATATAAGGCTAAAATCTCATTTTCGCGACAAAGTCATTCCAATACTTTCAATTTTCCGAATATAAAACCAAATAGGTTCACATATCATGTTTCGCATCAAGGGACATCGAGGGACAAGTTCACTGTTTATCAAACTTCTAACCACATAGGCTAACATTTCATTTTCGCAACAAGGGTCATTTCAATACTTTCATTTTACCAAATTTCAAACCAAATAGGTTCACATATCATGTTTCGCATCAACGGACATCGAGGGACATGTTCAACCTTCATATTTAACAAACATGCAACAATATAAGCTAAAATCTCGTTTTCGCGATAAGGGTCATCTCATTACTTTCTATTTACCAAATTTAAAACGAAATTGGTTCAAATATTATGTTACGCAATAAAGGACATCGAGGGACAAATTCAACATTAATATTTCTCAAACTTTTAACCATATAGGCTAAAATCTCTTTTTTGGGACAATGGTCATTCAAATAATTTCATTTTGCCGAATACAAAACCAAATAGGTTCACATATCATGGTTCGTATCAAGGGAGATCGAGGGAAAAGTTCAACCTTTATCAAACTTCTAACCATATAAGGCTAAAATCTCATTTTCGCGACAAAGTCATTCCAATACTTTCATTTTTCCGAATATAAAACCAAATAGGTTCACATATCGTGTTTCGCATCAACGGACATCGAGGGACATGTTCAACATTCATATTTAACAAACATGCAACAATATAAGCTAAAATCTCGTTTTCGCGATAAGGGTCATCTCATTACTTTCTATTTACCAAATTTAAAACGAAATTGGTTCAAATATTATGTTACGCAATAAAGGACATCGAGGGACAAATTCAACATTAATATTTCTCAAACTTTTAACCATATAGGCTAAAATCTCTTTTTTGGGACAATGGTCATTCAAATAATTTCATTTTGCCGAATACAAAACCAAATAGGTTCACATATCATGTTTCGTATCAAGGGAGATCGAGGGACAAGTTCAACCTTTATCAAACTTCTAACCATATAGGCTAAAATCTCATTTTCGCGACAAAGTCATTCCAATACTTTCATTTTTCCGAATATAAAACCAAATAGGTTCACATATCATGTTTCGTATCAAGGGAGATCGAGGGACAAGTTCAACCTTTATCAAACTTCTAACCATATAGGCTAAAATCTCATATTTGCGACAAAGTTATTCCAATAATTACATTTTTCCGAATATAAAACCAAATAGGTTCACATATCATGTTTCGCATCAAGGGACATCGAGGGACAAGTTCACTGTTTATCAAACTTCTAACCACATAGGGTAACATTTCATTTTCGCGACAAGGGTCATTTCAATACTTTCATTTTACTGAATTTCAAACCAAATAGGTTCACATATCATGTTTCGCATCAACGAACATCGAGGGACATGTTCAACCTTCATATTTAACAAACATGCAACAATATAAGCTAAAATCTCGTTTTCGAGATAAGGGTCATCTCATTACTTTCTATTTACCAAATTTAAAACGAAATTGGTTCAAATATTATGTTACGCAATAAAGGACATCGAGGGACAAATTCAACATTAATATTTATCAAACTTTTAACCATATAGGCTAAAATCTCTTTTTTGGGACAATGGTCATTCAAATAATTTCATTTTGCCGAATACAAAACCAAATAGGTTAACATATCATGTTTCGTATCAAGGGAGATCGAGGGACAAGTTCAACCTTTATCAAACTTCTAACCATATAAGGCTAAAATCTCATTTTCGCGACAAAGTCATTCCAATACTTTCAATTTTCCGAATATAAAACCAAATAGGTTCACATATCATGTTTCGCATCAAGGGACATCGAGGGACAAGTTCACTGTTTATCAAACTTCTAACCACATAGGCTAACATTTCATTTTCGCGACAAGGGTCATTTCAATACTTTCATTTTACCAAATTTCAAACCAAATAGGTTCACATATCATGTTTCGCATCAACGGACATCGAGGGACATGTTCAACCTTCATATTTAACAAACATGCAACAATATAAGCTAAAATCTCGTTTTCGCGATAAGGGTCATCTCATTACTTTCTATTTACCAAATTTAAAACGAAATTGGTTCAAATATTATGTTACGCAATAAAGGACATCGAGGGACAAATTCAACATTAATATTTATCAAACTTTTAACCATATAGGCTAAAATCTCTTTTTTGGGACAATGGTCATTCAAATAATTTCATTTTGCCGAATACAAAACCAAATAGGTTAACATATCATGTTTCGTATCAAGGGAGATCGAGGGACAAGTTCAACCTTTATCAAACTTCTAACCATATAAGGCTAAAATCTCATTTTCGCGACAAAGTCATTCCAATACTTTCAATTTTCCGAATATAAAACCAAATAGGTTCACATATCATGTTTCGCATCAAGGGACATCGAGGGACAAGTTCACTGTTTATCAAACTTCTAACCACATAGGCTAACATTTCATTTTCGCGACAAGGGTCATTTCAATACTTTCATTTTACCAAATTTCAAACCAAATAGGTTCACATATCATGTTTCGCATCAACGGACATCGAGGGACATGTTCAACCTTCATATTTAACAAACATGCAACAATATAAGCTAAAATCTCGTTTTCGCGATAAGGGTCATCTCATTACTTTCTATTTACCAAATTTAAAACGAAATTGGTTCAAATATTATGTTACGCAATAAAGGACATCGAGGGACAAATTCAACATTAATATTTCTCAAACTTTTAACCATATAGGCTAAAATCTCTTTTTTGGGACAATGGTCATTCAAATAATTTCATTTTGCCGAATACAAAACCAAATAGGTTCACATATCATGGTTCGTATCAAGGGAGATCGAGGGAAAAGTTCAACCTTTATCAAACTTCTAACCATATAAGGCTAAAATCTCATTTTCGCGACAAAGTCATTCCAATACTTTCATTTTTCCGAATATAAAACCAAATAGGTTCACATATCGTGTTTCGCATCAACGGACATCGAGGGACATGTTCAACATTCATATTTAACAAACATGCAACAATATAAGCTAAAATCTCGTTTTCGCGATAAGGGTCATCTCATTACTTTCTATTTACCAAATTTAAAACGAAATTGGTTCAAATATTATGTTACGCAATAAAGGACATCGAGGGACAAATTCAACATTAATATTTCTCAAACTTTTAACCATATAGGCTAAAATCTCTTTTTTGGGACAATGGTCATTCAAATAATTTCATTTTGCCGAATACAAAACCAAATAGGTTCACATATCATGTTTCGTATCAAGGGAGATCGAGGGACAAGTTCAACCTTTATCAAACTTCTAACCATATAGGCTAAAATCTCATTTTCGCGACAAAGTCATTCCAATACTTTCATTTTTCCGAATATAAAACCAAATAGGTTCACATATCATGTTTCGTATCAAGGGAGATCGAGGGACAAGTTCAACCTTTATCAAACTTCTAACCATATAGGCTAAAATCTCATATTTGCGACAAAGTTATTCCAATAATTACATTTTTCCGAATATAAAACCAAATAGGTTCACATATCATGTTTCGCATCAAGGGACATCGAGGGACAAGTTCACTGTTTATCAAACTTCTAACCACATAGGGTAACATTTCATTTTCGCGACAAGGGTCATTTCAATACTTTCATTTTACTGAATTTCAAACCAAATAGGTTCACATATCATGTTTCGCATCAACGAACATCGAGGGACATGTTCAACCTTCATATTTAACAAACATGCAACAATATAAGCTAAAATCTCGTTTTCGCGATAAGGGTCATCTCATTACTTTCTATTTACCAAATTTAAAACGAAATTGGTTCAAATATTATGTTACGCAATAAAGGACATCGAGGGACAAATTCAACATTAATATTTATCAAACTTTTAACCATATAGGCTAAAATCTCTTTTTTGGGACAATGGTCATTCAAATAATTTCATTTTGCCGAATACAAAACCAAATAGGTTAACATATCATGTTTCGTATCAAGGGAGATCGAGGGACAAGTTCAACCTTTATCAAACTTCTAACCATATAAGGCTAAAATCTCATTTTCGCGACAAAGTCATTCCAATACTTTCAATTTTCCGAATATAAAACCAAATAGGTTCACATATCATGTTTCGCATCAAGGGACATCGAGGGACAAGTTCACTGTTTATCAAACTTCTAACCACATAGGCTAACATTTCATTTTCGCGACAAGGGTCATTTCAATACTTTCATTTTACCAAAATTCAAACCAAATAGGTTCACATATCATGTTTCGCATCAACGGACATCGAGGGACATGTTCAACCTTCATATTTAACAAACATGCAACAATATAAGCTAAAATCTCGTTTTCGCGATAAGGGTCATCTCATTACTTTCTATTTACCAAATTTAAAACGAAATTGGTTCAAATATTATGTTACGCAATAAAGGACATCGAGGGACAAATTCAACATTAATATTTCTCAAACTTTTAACCATATAGGCTAAAATCTCTTTTTTGGGACAATGGTCATTCAAATAATTTCATTTTGCCGAATACAAAACCAAATAGGTTCACATATCATGGTTCGTATCAAGGGAGATCGAGGGAAAAGTTCAACCTTTATCAAACTTCTAACCATATAAGGCTAAAATCTCATTTTCGCGACAAAGTCATTCCAATACTTTCATTTTTCCGAATATAAAACCAAATAGGTTCACATATCGTGTTTCGCATCAACGGACATCGAGGGACATGTTCAACATTCGTATTTAACAAACATGCAACAATATAAGCTAAAATCTCGTTTTCGCGATAAGGGTCATCTCATTACTTTCTATTTACCAAATTTAAAACGAAATTGGTTCAAATATTATGTTACGCAATAAAGGACATCGAGGGACAAATTCAACATTAATATTTCTCAAACTTTTAACCATATAGGCTAAAATCTCTTTTTTGGGACAATGGTCATTCAAATAATTTCATTTTGCCGAATACAAAACCAAATAGGTTCACATATCATGTTTCGTATCAAGGGAGATCGAGGGACAAGTTCAACCTTTATCAAACTTCTAACCATATAGGCTAAAATCTCATTTTCGCGACAAAGTCATTCCAATACTTTCATTTTTCCGAATATAAAACCAAATAGGTTCACATATCATGTTTCGTATCAAGGGAGATCGAGGGACAAGTTCAACCTTTATCAAACTTCTAACCATATAGGCTAAAATCTCATATTTGCGACAAAGTTATTCCAATAATTACATTTTTCCGAATATAAAACCAAATAGGTTCACATATCATGTTTCGCATCAAGGGACATCGAGGGACAAGTTCACTGTTTATCAAACTTCTAACCACATAGGGTAACATTTCATTTTCGCGACAAGGGTCATTTCAATACTTTCATTTTACTGAATTTCAAACCAAATAGGTTCACATATCATGTTTCGCATCAACGAACATCGAGGGACATGTTCAACCTTCATATTTAACAAACATGCAACAATATAAGCTAAAATCTCGTTTTCGCGATAAGGGTCATCTCATTACTTTCTATTTACCAAATTTAAAACGAAATTGGTTCAAATATTATGTTACGCAATAAAGGACATCGAGGGACAAATTCAACATTAATATTTATCAAACTTTTAACCATATAGGCTAAAATCTCTTTTTTGGGACAATGGTCATTCAAATAATTTCATTTTGCCGAATACAAAACCAAATAGGTTAACATATCATGTTTCGTATCAAGGGAGATCGAGGGACAAGTTCAACCTTTATCAAACTTCTAACCATATAAGGCTAAAATCTCATTTTCGCGACAAAGTCATTCCAATACTTTCAATTTTCCGAATATAAAACCAAATAGGTTCACATATCATGTTTCGCATCAAGGGACATCGAGGGACAAGTTCACTGTTTATCAAACTTCTAACCACATAGGCTAACATTTCATTTTCGCGACAAGGGTCATTTCAATACTTTCATTTTACCAAATTTCAAACCAAATAGGTTCACATATCATGTTTCGCATCAACGGACATCGAGGGACATGTTCAACCTTCATATTTAACAAACATGCAACAATATAAGCTAAAATCTCGTTTTCGCGATAAGGGTCATCTCATTACTTTCTATTTACCAAATTTAAAACGAAATTGGTTCAAATATTATGTTACGCAATAAAGGACATCGAGGGACAAATTCAACATTAATATTTCTCAAACTTTTAACCATATAGGCTAAAATCTCTTTTTTGGGACAATGGTCATTCAAATAATTTCATTTTGCCGAATACAAAACCAAATAGGTTCACATATCATGGTTCGTATCAAGGGAGATCGAGGGAAAAGTTCAACCTTTATCAAACTTCTAACCATATAAGGCTAAAATCTCATTTTCGCGACAAAGTCATTCCAATACTTTCATTTTTCCGAATATAAAACCAAATAGGTTCACATATCGTGTTTCGCATCAACGGACATCGAGGGACATGTTCAACATTCATATTTAACAAACATGCAACAATATAAGCTAAAATCTCGTTTTCGCGATAAGGGTCATCTCATTACTTTCTATTTACCAAATTTAAAACGAAATTGGTTCAAATATTATGTTACGCAATAAAGGACATCGAGGGACAAATTCAACATTAATATTTCTCAAACTTTTAACCATATAGGCTAAAATCTCTTTTTTGGGACAATGGTCATTCAAATAATTTCATTTTGCCGAATACAAAACCAAATAGGTTCACATATCATGTTTCGTATCAAGGGAGATCGAGGGACAAGTTCAACCTTTATCAAACTTCTAACCATATAGGCTAAAATCTCATTTTCGCGACAAAGTCATTCCAATACTTTCATTTTTCCGAATATAAAACCAAATAGGTTCACATATCATGTTTCGTATCAAGGGAGATCGAGGGACAAGTTCAACCTTTATCAAACTTCTAACCATATAGGCTAAAATCTCATATTTGCGACAAAGTTATTCCAATAATTACATTTTTCCGAATATAAAACCAAATAGGTTCACATATCATGTTTCGCATCAAGGGACATCGAGGGACAAGTTCACTGTTTATCAAACTTCTAACCACATAGGGTAACATTTCATTTTCGCGACAAGGGTCATTTCAATACTTTCATTTTACTGAATTTCAAACCAAATAGGTTCACATATCATGTTTCGCATCAACGAACATCGAGGGACATGTTCAACCTTCATATTTAACAAACATGCAACAATATAAGCTAAAATCTCGTTTTCGAGATAAGGGTCATCTCATTACTTTCTATTTACCAAATTTAAAACGAAATTGGTTCAAATATTATGTTACGCAATAAAGGACATCGAGGGACAAATTCAACATTAATATTTATCAAACTTTTAACCATATAGGCTAAAATCTCTTTTTTGGGACAATGGTCATTCAAATAATTTCATTTTGCCGAATACAAAACCAAATAGGTTAACATATCATGTTTCGTATCAAGGGAGATCGAGGGACAAGTTCAACCTTTATCAAACTTCTAACCTATAAGGCTAAAATCTCATTTTCGCGACAAAGTCATTCCAATACTTTCAATTTTCCGAATATAAAACCAAATAGGTTCACATATCATGTTTCACATCAAGGGACATCGAGGGACAAGTTCACTGTTTATCAAACTTCTAACCACATAGGCTAACATTTCATTTTCGCGACAAGGGTCATTTCAATACTTTCATTTTACCAAATTTCAAACCAAATAGGTTCACATATCATGTTTCGCATCAACGGACATCGAGGGACATGTTCAACCTTCATATTTAACAAACATGCAACAATATAAGCTAAAATCTCGTTTTCGCGATAAGGGTCATCTCATTACTTTCTATTTACCAAATTTAAAACGAAATTGGTTCAAATATTATGTTATGCAATAAAGGACATCGAGGGACAAATTCAACATTAATATTTCTCAAACTTTTAACCATATAGGCTAAAATCTCTTTTTTGGGACAATGGTCATTCAAATAATTTCATTTTGCCGAATACAAAACCAAATTGGTTCACATATCATGTTTCGTATCAAGGGAGATCGAGGGATAAGTTCAACCTTTATCAAACTTCTAACCATATAGGCTAAAATCTCATTTTCGCGACAAAGTCATTCCAATACTTTCATTTTTCCGAATATAAAACCAAATAGGTTCACATATCATGTTTCGTATCAAGGGAGATCGAGGGACAAGTTCAACCTTTATCAAACTTCTAACCATATAGGCTAAAATCTCATTTTCGCGACAAAGTCATTCCAATACTTTCATTTTTCCGAATATAAAACCAAATAGGTTCACATATCATGTTTCGTATCAAGGGAGATCGAGGGACAAGTTCAACCTTTATCAAACTTCTAACCATATAGGCTAAAATCTCATTTTTGCGACAAAGTTATTCCAATACTTACATTTTTCCGAATATAAAACCAAATAGGTTCACATATCATGTTTCGCATCAAGGGACATCGAGGGAGAAGTTCACTGTTTATCAAACTTCTAACCACATAGGGTAACATTTCATTTTCGCGACAAGGGTCATTTCAATACTTTCATTTTACTGAATTTCAAACCAAATAGGTTCACATATCATGTTTCGCATCAACGAACATCGAGGGACATGTTCAACCTTCATATTTAACAAACATGCAACAATATAAGCTAAAATCTCGTTTTCGCGATAAGGGTCATCTCATTACTTTCTATTTACCAAATTTAAAACGAAATTGGTTCAAATATTATGTTACGCAATAAAGGACATCGAGGGACAAATTCAACATTAATATTTATCAAACTTTTAACCATATAGGCTAAAATCTCTTTTTTGGGACAATGGTCATTCAAATAATTTCATTTTGCCGAATACAAAACCAAATAGGTTAACATATCATGTTTCGTATCAAGGAAGATCGAGGGACAAGTTCAACCTTTATCAAACTTCTAACCATATAAGGCTAAAATCTCATTTTCGCGACAAAGTCATTCCAATACTTTCAATTTTCCGAATATAAAACCAAATAGGTTCACATATCATGTTTCACATCAAGGGACATCGAGGGACAAGTTCACTGTTTATCAAACTTCTAACCACGTAGGCTAACATTTCATTTTCGCGACAAGGGTCATTTCAATACTTTCATTTTACCAAATTTCAAACCAAATAGGTTCACATATCATGTTTCGCATCAACGGACATCGAGGGACATGTTCAACCTTCATATTTAACAAACATGCAACAATATAAGCTAAAATCTCGTTTTCGCGATAAGGGTCATCTCATTACTTTCTATTTACCAAATTTAAAACGAAATTGGTTCAAATATTATGTTACGCAATAAAGGACATCGAGGGACAAATTCAACATTAATATTTCTCAAACTTTTAACCATATAGGCTAAAATCTCTTTTTTGGGACAATGGTCATTCAAATAATTTCATTTTGCCGAATACAAAACCAAATAGGTTCACATATCATGTTTCGTATCAAGGGAGATCGAGGGACAAGTTCAACCTTTATCAAACTTCTAACCATATAGGCTAAAATCTCATTTTCGCGACAAAGTCATTCCAATACTTTCATTTTTCCGAATATAAAACCAAATAGGTTCACATATCATGTTTCGGATCAAGGGAGATCGAGGGACAAGTTCAACCTTTATCAAACTTTTAACCATATAGGCTAAAATCTCATTTTTGGGACAATGGTCATTCAAATAATTTCATTTTTTGCCGAATACAAAACCAAATATGTTCACATATCATGTTTCGTATCAAGGGAGTCGAGGCACAAGTTCAACCTTCATCAAACTTCTAACCATATAGGCTAAAATCTCATTTTCGCGACAAAGTCATTCCAATACTTTCATTTTTCCGAATATAAAACCAAATAGGTTCACATATCATGTTTTGCATCAAGGGACATCGAGGGACAAGTTCACTGTTTATCAAACTTCTAACCACATAGGCTAACATTTCATTTTCGCGACAAGGGTCATTTCAATACTTTCATTTTACCAAATTTCAAACCAAATAGGTTCACATATCATGTTTCGCATCAACGGACATCGAGGGACATGTTCAACATTCATATTTAACAAACATGCAACAATATAAGCTAAAATCTCGTTTTCGCGATAAGGGTCATCTCATTACTTTCTATTTACCAAATTTAAAACGAAATTGGTTCAAATATTATGTTACGCAATAAAGGACATCGAGGGACAAATTCAACATTAATATTTCTCAAACTTTTAACCATATAGGCTAAAATCTCTTTTTTGGGACAATGGTCATTCAAATAATTTCATTTTGCCGAATACAAAACCAAATAGGTTCACATATCATGTTTCGTATCAAGGGAGATCGAGGGACAAGTTCAACCTTTATCAAACTTCTAACCATATAGGCTAAAATCTCATTTTTGCGACAAAGTTATTCCAATACTTTCATTTTTCCGAATATAAAACCAAATAGGTTCACATATCATGTTTCGCATCAAGGGACATCGAGGGACAAGTTCACTGTTTATCAAACTTCTAACCACATAGGCTAACATTTCATTTTCGCGACAAGGGTCATTTCAATACTTTCATTTTACCAAATTTCAAACCAAATAGGTTCACATATCATGTTTCGCATCAACGGACATCGAGGGACATGTTCAACCTTCATATTTAACAAACATGCAACAATATAAGCTTAAATCTCGTTTTCGCGATAAGGGTCATCTCATTACTTTCTATTTACCAAATTTAAAACGAAATTGGTTCAAATATTATGTTACGCAATAAAGGACATCGAGGGACAAATTCAACATTAATATTTATCAAACTTTTAACCATATAGGCTAAAATCTCTTTTTTGGGACAATGGTCATTCAAATAATTTCATTTTGCCGAATACAAAACCAAATAGGTTCACATATCATGGTTCGTATCAAGGGAGATCGAGGGAAAAGTTCAACCTTTATCAAACTTCTAACCATATAAGGCTAAAATCTCATTTTCGCGACAAATTCATTCCAATACTTTCAATTTTCCGAATATAAAACCAAATAGGTTCACATATCATGTTTCGCATCAAGGGACATTGAGGGACAAGTTCACTGTTTATCAAACTTCTAACCACATAGGCTAACATTTCATTTTCGCGACAAGGGTCATTTCAATACTTTCATTTTACCAAATTTCAAACCAAATAGGTTCACATATCATGTTTCGCATCAACGGACATCGAGGGACATGTTCAACCTTTATATTTAACAAACATGCAACAATATAAGCTAAAATCTCGTTTTCGCGATAAGGGTCATCTCATTACTTTCTATTTACCAAATTTAAAACGAAATTGGTTCAAATATTATGTTACGCAATAAAGGACATCGAGGGACAAATTCAACATTAATATTTATCAAACTTTTAACCATATAGGCTAAAATCTCATTTTTGGGACAATGGTCATTCAAACATTAATATTTATCAAACTTTTAACCATATAGGCTAAAATCTCATTTTTGGGACAATGGTCATTCAAATAATTTCATTTTTTGCCGAATACAAAACCAAATATGTTCACATATCATGTTTCGTATCAAGGGAGTCGAGGCACAAGTTCAACCTTCATCAAACTTCTAACCATATAGGCTAAAATCTCATTTTCGCGACAAAGTCATTCCAATACTTTCATTTTTCCGAATATAAAACCAAATAGGTTCACATATCATATTTTGCATCAAGGGACATCGAGGGACAAGTTCACTGTTTATCAAACTTCTAACCACATAGGCTAACATTACATTTTCGCGACAAGGGTCATTTCAATACTTTCATTTTACCAAATTTCAAACCAAATAGATTCACATATCATGTTTCGCATCAACGGACATCGAGGGACATGTTCAACATTCATATTTAACAAACATGCAACAATATAAGCTAAAATCTCGTTTTCGCGATAAGGGTCATCTCATTACTTTCTATTTACCAAATTTAAAACGAAATTGGTTCAAATATTATGTTACGCAATAAAGGACATCGAGGGACAAATTCAACATTAATATTTATTAAACTTTTAACCATATAGGCTAAAATCTCTTTTTTGGGACAATGGTCATTCAAATAATTTCATTTTGCCGAATACAAAACCAAATAGGTTCACATATCATGGTTCGTATCAAGGGAGATCGAGGGAAAAGTTCAACCTTTATCAAACTTCTAACCATATAAGGCTAAAATCTCATTTTCGCGACAAATTCATTCCAATACTTTCAATTTTTCGAATATAAAACCAAATAGGTTCACATATCATGTTTCGCATCAAGGGACATTGAGGGACAAGTTCACTGTTTATCAAACTTCTAACCACATAGGCTAACATTTCATTTTCGCGACAAGGGTCATTTCAATACTTTCATTTTACCAAATTTCAAACCAAATAGGTTCACATATCATGTTTCGCATCAACGGACATCGAGGGACATGTTCAACCTTTATATTTAACAAACATGCAACAATATAAGCTAAAATCTCGTTTTCGCGATAAGGGTCATCTCATTACTTTCTATTTACCAAATTTAAAACGAAATTGGTTCAAATATTATGTTACGCAATAAAGGACATCGAGGGACAAATTCAACATTAATATTTATCAAACTTTTAACCATATAGGCTAAAATCTCATTTTTGGGACAATGGTCATTCAAACATTAATATTTATCAAACTTTTAACCATATAGGCTAAAATCTCATTTTTGGGACAATGGTCATTCAAATAATTTCATTTTTTGCCGAATACAAAACCAAATATGTTCACATATCATGTTTCGTATCAAGGGAGTCGAGGCACAAGTTCAACCTTCATCAAACTTCTAACCATATAGGCTAAAATCTCATTTTCGCGACAAAGTCATTCCAATACTTTCATTTTTCCGAATATAAAACCAAATAGGTTCACATATCATGTTTTGCATCAAGGGACATCGAGGGACAAGTTCATTGTTTATCAAACTTCTAACCACATAGGCTAACATTTCATTTTCGCGACAAGGGTCATTTCAATACTTTCATTTTACCAAATTTCAAACCAAATAGGTTCACATATCATGTTTCGCATCAACGGACATCGAGGGACATGTTCAACATTCATATTTAACAAACATGCAACAATATAAGCTAAAATCTCGTTTTCGCGATAAGGGTCATCTCATTACTTTCTATTTACCAAATTTAAAACGAAATTGGTTCAAATATTATGTTACGCAATAAAGGACATCGAGGGACAAATTCAACATTAATATTTCTCAAACTTTTAACCATATAGGCTAAAATCTCTTTTTTGGGACAATGGTCATTCAAATAATTTCATTTTGCCGAATACAAAACCAAATAGGTTCACATATCATGTTTCGTATCAAGGGAGATCGAGGGACAAGTTCAACCTTTAGCAAACTTCTAACCATATAGGCTAAAATCTCATTTTTGCGACAAAGTTATTCCAATACTTTCATTTTTCCGAATATAAAACCAAATAGGTTCACATATCATGTTTCGCATCAAGGGACATCGAGGGACAAGTTCACTGTTTATCAAACTTCTAACCACATAGGCTAACATATCATTTTCGCGACAAGGGTCATTTCCATACTTTCATTTTACCAAATTTCAAACCAAATAGGTTCACATATCATGTTTCGCATCAACGGACATCGAGGGACACGTTCAACCTTCATATTTAACAAACATGCAACAATATAAGCTAAAATCTCGTTTTCGCGATAAGGGTCATCTCATTACTTTCTATTTACCAAATTTAAAACGAAATTGGTTCAAATATTATGTTACGCAATAAAGGACATCGAGGGACAAATTCAACATTAATATTTCTCAAACTTTTAACCATATAGGCTAAAATCTCTTTTTTGGGACAATGGTCATTCAAATAATTTCATTTTGCCGAATACAAAACCAAATAGGTTCACATATCATGTTTCGTATCAAGGGAGATCGAGGGACAAGTTCAACCTTTATCAAACTTCTAACCATATAGGCTAAAATCTCATTTTTGCGACAAAGTTATTCCAATACTTTCATTTTTCCGAATATAAAACCAAATAGGTTCACATATCATGTTTCGCATCAAGGGACAGCGAGGGACAAGTTCACTGTTTATCAAACTTCTAACCACATAGGCTAACATTTCATTTTCGCGACAAGGGTCATTTCAATACTTTCATTTTACCAAATTTCAAACCAAATAGGTTCACATATCATGTTTCGCATCAACGGACATCGAGGGACATGTTCAACCTTCATATTTAACAAACATGCAACAATATAAGCTTAAATCTCGTTTTCGCGATAAGGGTCATCTCATTACTTTCTATTTACCAAATTTAAAACGAAATTGGTTCAAATATTATGTTACGCAATAAAGGACATCGAGGGACAAATTCAACATTAATATTTATCAAACTTTTAACCATATAGGCTAAAATCTCTTTTTTGGGACAATGGTCATTCAAATAATTTCATTTTGCCGAATACAAAACCAAATAGGTTCACATATCATGGTTCGTATCAAGGGAGATCGAGGGAAAAGTTCAACCTTTATCAAACTTCTAACCATATAAGGCTAAAATCTCATTTTCGCGACAAATTCATTCCAATACTTTCAATTTTCCGAATATAAAACCAAATAGGTTCACATATCATGTTTCGCATCAAGGGACATTGAGGGACAAGTTCACTGTTTATCAAACTTCTAACCACATAGGCTAACATTTCATTTTCGCGACAAGGGTCATTTCAATACTTTCATTTTACCAAATTTCAAACCAAATAGGTTCACATATCATGTTTCGCATCAACGGACATCGAGGGACATGTTCAACCTTTATATTTAACAAACATGCAACAATATAAGCTAAAATCTCGTTTTCGCGATAAGGGTCATCTCATTACTTTCTATTTACCAAATTTAAAACGAAATTGGTTCAAATATTATGTTACGCAATAAAGGACATCGAGGGACAAATTCAACATTAATATTTATCAAACTTTTAACCATATAGGCTAAAATCTCATTTTTGGGACAATGGTCATTCAAACATTAATATTTATCAAACTTTTAACCATATAGGCTAAAATCTCATTTTTGGGACAATGGTCATTCAAATAATTTCATTTTTTGCCGAATACAAAACCAAATATGTTCACATATCATGTTTCGTATCAAGGGAGTCGAGGCACAAGTTCAACCTTCATCAAACTTCTAACCATATAAGGCTAAAATCTCATTTTCGCGACAAAGTCATTCCAATACTTTCAATTTTCCGAATATAAAACCAAATAGGTTCACATATCATGTTTCGCATCAAGGGACATTGAGGGACAAGTTCACTGTTTATCAAACTTCTAACCACAGAGGCTAACATTTCATTTTCGCGACAAGGGTCATTTCAATACTTTCATTTTACCAAATTTCAAACCAAATAGGTTCACATATCATGTTTCGCATCAACGGACATCGAGGGACATGTTCAACCTTTATATTTAACAAACATGCAACAATATAAGCTAAAATCTCGTTTTCGCGATAAGGGTCATCTCATTACTTTCTATTTACCAAATTTAAAACGAAATTGGTTCAAATATTATGTTACGCAATAAAGGACATCGAGGGACAAATTCAACATTAATATTTATCAAACTTTTAACCATATAGGCTAAAATCTCATTTTTGGGACAATGGTCATTCAAACATTAATATTTATCAAACTTTTAACCATATAGGCTAAAATCTCATTTTTGGGACAATGGTCATTCAAATAATTTCATTTTTTGCCGAATACAAAACCAAATATGTTCACATATCATGTTTCGTATCAAGGGAGTCGAGGCACAAGTTCAACCTTCATCAAACTTCTAACCATATAGGCTAAAATCTCATTTTCGCGACAAAGTCATTCCAATACTTTCATTTTTCCGAATATAAAACCAAATAGGTTCACATATCATGTTTTGCATCAAGGGACATCGAGGGACAAGTTCATTGTTTATCAAACTTCTAACCACATAGGCTAACATTTCATTTTCGCGACAAGGGTCATTTCAATACTTTCATTTTACCAAATTTCAAACCAAATAGGTTCACATATCATGTTTCGCATCAACGGACATCGAGGGACATGTTCAACATTCATATTTAACAAACATGCAACAATATAAGCTAAAATCTCGTTTTCGCGATAAGGGTCATCTCATTACTTTCTATTTACCAAATTTAAAACGAAATTGGTTCAAATATTATGTTACGCAATAAAGGACATCGAGGGACAAATTCAACATTAATATTTCTCAAACTTTTAACCATATAGGCTAAAATCTCTTTTTTGGGACAATGGTCATTCAAATAATTTCATTTTGCCGAATACAAAACCAAATAGGTTCACATATCATGTTTCGTATCAAGGGAGATCGAGGGACAAGTTCAACCTTTAGCAAACTTCTAACCATATAGGCTAAAATCTCATTTTTGCGACAAAGTTATTCCAATACTTTCATTTTTCCGAATATAAAACCAAATAGGTTCACATATCATGTTTCGCATCAAGGGACATCGAGGGACAAGTTCACTGTTTATCAAACTTCTAACCACATAGGCTAACATATCATTTTCGCGACAAGGGTCATTTCCATACTTTCATTTTACCAAATTTCAAACCAAATAGGTTCACATATCATGTTTCGCATCAACGGACATCGAGGGACACGTTCAACCTTCATATTTAACAAACATGCAACAATATAAGCTAAAATCTCGTTTTCGCGATAAGGGTCATCTCATTACTTTCTATTTACCAAATTTAAAACGAAATTGGTTCAAATATTATGTTACGCAATAAAGGACATCGAGGGACAAATTCAACATTAATATTTCTCAAACTTTTAACCACATAGGCTAAAATCTCTTTTTTGGGACAATGGTCATTCAAATAATTTCATTTTGCCGAATACAAAACCAAATAGGTTCACATATCATGTTTCGTATCAAGGGAGATCGAGGGACAAGTTCAACCTTTATCAAACTTCTAACCATATAGGCTAAAATCTCATTTTTGCGACAAAGTTATTCCAATACTTTCATTTTTCCGAATATAAAACCAAATAGGTTCACATATCATGTTTCGCATCAAGGGACAGCGAGGGACAAGTTCACTGTTTATCAAACTTCTAACCACATAGGCTAACATTTCATTTTCGCGACAAGGGTCATTTCAATACTTTCATTTTACGAAATTTCAAACCAAATAGGTTCACATATCATGTTTCGCATCAACGGACATCGAGGGACATGTTCAACCTTCATATTTAACAAACATGCAACAATATAAGCTTAAATCTCGTTTTCGCGATAAGGGTCATCTCATTACTTTCTATTTACCAAATTTAAAACGAAATTGGTTCAAATATTATGTTACGCAATAAAGGACATCGAGGGACAAATTCAACATTAATATTTATCAAACTTTTAACCATATAGGCTAAAATCTCTTTTTTGGGACAATGGTCATTCAAATAATTTCATTTTGCCGAATACAAAACCAAATAGGTTCACATATCATGGTTCGTATCAAGGGAGATCGAGGGAAAAGTTCAACCTTTATCAAACTTCTAACCATATAAGGCTAAAATCTCATTTTCGCGACAAATTCATTCCAATACTTTCAATTTTCCGAATATAAAACCAAATAGGTTCACATATCATGTTTCGCATCAAGGGACATTGAGGGACAAGTTCACTGTTTATCAAACTTCTAACCACATAGGCTAACATTTCATTTTCGCGACAAGGGTCATTTCAATACTTTCATTTTACCAAATTTCAAACCAAATAGGTTCACATATCATGTTTCGCATCAACGGACATCGAGGGACATGTTCAACCTTTATATTTAACAAACATGCAACAATATAAGCTAAAATCTCGTTTTCGCGATAAGGGTCATCTCATTACTTTCTATTTACCAAATTTAAAACGAAATTGGTTCAAATATTATGTTACGCAATAAAGGACATCGAGGGACAAATTCAACATTAATATTTATCAAACTTTTAACCATATAGGCTAAAATCTCATTTTTGGGACAATGGTCATTCAAACATTAATATTTATCAAACTTTTAACCATATAGGCTAAAATCTCATTTTTGGGACAATGGTCATTCAAATAATTTCATTTTTTGCCGAATACAAAACCAAATATGTTCACATATCATGTTTCGTATCAAGGGAGTCGAGGCACAAGTTCAACCTTCATCAAACTTCTAACCATATAAGGCTAAAATCTCATTTTCGCGACAAAGTCATTCCAATACTTTCAATTTTCCGAATATAAAACCAAATAGGTTCACATATCATGTTTCGCATCAAGGGACATTGAGGGACAAGTTCACTGTTTATCAAACTTCTAACCACAGAGGCTAACATTTCATTTTCGCGACAAGGGTCATTTCAATACTTTCATTTTACCAAATTTCAAACCAAATAGGTTCACATATCATGTTTCGCATCAACGGACATCGAGGGACATGTTCAACCTTTATATTTAACA
Source organism: Medicago sativa (assembly GCF_051527215.1). Taxonomy (NCBI): domain Eukaryota; kingdom Viridiplantae; phylum Streptophyta; class Magnoliopsida; order Fabales; family Fabaceae; genus Medicago; species Medicago sativa. Next base: position 40,619,994 of record NC_140751.1, read on the forward strand.
AACATGCAACAATATAAGCTAAAATCTCGTTTTCGCGATAAGGGTCATCTCATTACTTTCTATTTACCAAATTTAAAACGAAATTGGTTCAAATATTATGTTACGCAATAAAGGACATCGAGGGACAAATTCAACATTAATATTTATCAAACTTTTAACCATATAGGCTAAAATCTCATTTTTGGGACAATGGTCATTCAAACATTAATATTTATCAAACTTTTAACCATATAGGCTAAAATCTCATTTTTGGGACAATGGTCATTCAAATAATTTCATTTTTTGCCGAATACAAAACCAAATATGTTCACATATCATGTTTCGTATCAAGGGAGTCGAGGCACAAGTTCAACCTTCATCAAACTTCTAACCATATAGGCTAAAATCTCATTTTCGCGACAAAGTCATTCCAATACTTTCATTTTTCCGAATATAAAACCAAATAGGTTCACATATCATGTTTTGCATCAAGGGACATCGAGGGACAAGTTCACTGTTTATCAAACTTCTAACCACATAGGCTAACATTTCATTTTCGCGACAAGGGTCATTTCAATACTTTCATTTTACCAAATTTCAAACCAAATAGGTTCACATATCATGTTTCGCATCAACGGACATCGAGGGACATGTTCAACATTCATATTTAACAAACATGCAACAATATAAGCTAAAATCTCGTTTTCGCGATAAGGGTCATCTCATTACTTTCTATTTACCAAATTTAAAACGAAATTGGTTCAAATATTATGTTACGCAATAAAGGACATCGAGGGACAAATTCAACATTAATATTTCTCAAACTTTTAACCATATAGGCTAAAATCTCTTTTTTGGGACAATGGTCATTCAAATAATTTCATTTTGCCGAATACAAAACCAAATAGGTTCACATATCATGTTTCGTATCAAGGGAGATCGAGGGACAAGTTCAACCTTTATCAAACTTCTAACCATATAGGCTAAAATCTCATTTTTGCGACAAAGTTATTCCAATACTTTCATTTTTCCGAATATAAAACCAAATAGGTTCACATATCATGTTTCGCATCAAGGGACATCGAGGGACAAGTTCACTGTTTATCAAACTTCTAACCACATAGGCTAACATTTCATTTTCGCGACAAGGGTCATTTCAATACTTTCATTTTACCAAATTTCAAACCAAATAGGTTCACATATCATGTTTCGCATCAACGGACATCGAGGGACATGTTCAACCTTTATATTTAACAAACATGCAACAATATAAGCTAAAATCTCGTTTTCGCGATAAGGGTCATCTCATTACTTTCTATTTACCAAATTTAAAACAAAATTGGTTCAAATATTATGTTACGCAATAAAGGACATCGAGGGACAAATTCAACATTAATATTTATCAAACTTTTAACCATATAGGCTAAAATCTCATTTTTGGGACAATGGTCATTCAAACATTAATATTTATCAAACTTTTAACCATATAGGCTAAAATCTCATTTTTGGGACAATGGTCATTCAAATAATTTCATTTTTTGCCGAATACAAAACCAAATATGTTCACATATCATGTTTCGTATCAAGGGAGTCGAGGCACAAGTTCAACCTTCATCAAACTTCTAACCATATAGGCTAAAATCTCATTTTCGCGACAAAGTCATTCCAATACTTTCATTTTTCCGAATATAAAACCAAATAGGTTCACATATCATGTTTTGCATCAAGGGACATCGAGGGACAAGTTCACTGTTTATCAAACTTCTAACCACATAGGCTAACATTTCATTTTCGCGACAAGGGTCATTTCAATACTTTCATTTTACCAAATTTCAAACCAAATAGGTTCACATATCATGTTTCGCATCAACGGACATCGAGGGACATGTTCAACATTCATATTTAACAAACATGCAACAATATAAGCTAAAATCTCGTTTTCGCGATAAGGGTCATCTCATTACTTTCTATTTACCAAATTTAAAACGAAATTGGTTCAAATATTATGTTACGCAATAAAGGACATCGAGGGACAAATTCAACATTAATATTTCTCAAACTTTTAACCATATAGGCTAAAATCTCTTTTTTGGGACAATGATCATTCAAATAATTTCATTTTGCCGAATACAAAACCAAATAGGTTCACATATCATGTTTCGTATCAAGGGAGATCGAGGGACAAGTTCAACCTTTATCAAACTTCTAACCATATAGGCTAAAATCTCATTTTTGCGACAAAGTTATTCCAATACTTTCATTTTTCCGAATATAAAACCAAATAGGTTCACATATCATGTTTCGCATCAAGGGACATCGAGGGACAAGTTCACTGTTTATCAAACTTCTAACCACATAGGCTAACATATCATTTTCGCGACAAGGGTCATTTCCATACTTTCATTTTACCAAATTTCAAACCAAATAGGTTCACATATCATGTTTCGCATCAACGGACATCGAGGGACACGTTCAACCTTCATATTTAACAAACATGCAACAATATAAGCTAAAATCTCGTTTTCGCGATAAGGGTCATCTCATTACTTTCTATTTACCAAATTTAAAACGAAATTGGTTCAAATATTATGTTACACAATAAAGGACATCGAGGGACAAATTCAACATTAATATTTCTCAAACTTTTAACCATATAGGCTAAAATCTCTTTTTTGGGACAATGGTCATTCAAATAATTTCATTTTGCCGAATACAAAACCAAATAGGTTCACATATCATGGTTCATATCAAGGGAGATCGAGGGAAAAGTTCAACCTTTATCAAACTTCTAACCATATAAGGCTAAAATCTCATTTTCGCGACAAAGTCATTCCAATACTTTCAATTTTCCGAATATAAAACCAAATAGGTTCACATATCATGTTTCGCATCAAGGGACATTGAGGGACAAGTTCACTGTTTATCAAACTTCTAACCACATAGGCTAACATTTCATTTTCGCGACAAGGGTCATTTCAATACTTTCATTTTACCAAATTTCAAACCAAATAGGTTCACATATCATGTTTCGCATCAACGGACATCGAGGGACATGTTCAACCTTTATATTTAACAAACATGCAACAATATAAGCTAAAATCTCGTTTTCGCGATAAGGGTCATCTCATTACTTTCTATTTACCAAATTTAAAACGAAATTGGTTCAAATATTATGTTACGCAATAAAGGACATCGAGGGACAAATTCAACATTAATATTTATCAAACTTTTAACCATATAGGCTAAAATCTCATTTTTGGGACAATGGTCATTCAAACATTAATATTTATCAAACTTTTAACCATATAGGCTAAAATCTCATTTTTGGGACAATGGTCATTCAAATAATTTCATTTTTTGCCGAATACAAAACCAAATATGTTCACATATCATGTTTCGTATCAAGGGAGTCGAGGCACAAGTTCAACCTTTATCAAACTTCTAACCATATAGGCTAAAATCTCATTTTCGCGACAAAGTCATTCCAATACTTTCATTTTTCCGAATATAAAACCAAATAGGTTCACATATCATGTTTTGCATCAAGGGACATCGAGGGACAAGTTCACTGTTTATCAAACTTCTAACCACATAGGCTAACATTTCATTTTCGTGACAAGGGTCATTTCAATACTTTCATTTTACCAAATTTCAAACCAAATAGGTTCACATATCATGTTTCGCATCAACGGACATCGAGGGACATGTTCAACATTCATATTTAACAAACATGCAACAATATAAGCTAAAATCTCGTTTTCGCGATAAGGGTCATCTCATTACTTTCTATTTACCAAATTTAAAACGAAATTGGTTCAAATATTATGTTACGCAATAAAGGACATCGAGGGACAAATTCAACATTAATATTTCTCAAACTTTTAACCATATAGGCTAAAATCTCTTTTTTGGGACAATGGTCATTCAAATAATTTCATTTTGCCGAATACAAAACCAAATAGGTTCACATATCATGTTTCGTATCAAGGGAGATCGAGGGACAAGTTCAACCTTTATCAAACTTCTAACCATATAGGCTAAAATCTCATTTTCGCGACAAAGTCATTCCAATACTTTCATTTTTCCGAATATAAAACCAAATAGGTTCACATATCATGTTTCGCATCAAGGGACATTGAGGGACAAGTTCACTGTTTATCAAACTTCTAACCACATAGGCTAACATTTCATTTTCGCGACAAGGGTCATTTCAATACTTTCATTTTACCAAATTTCAAACCAAATAGGTTCACATATCATGTTTCATATCAAGGGAGATCGAGGGACAAGTTCAACCTTTATCAAACTTCTAACCATATAGGCTAAAATCTCATTTTGGCGACAAAGTTATTCCAATACTTACATTTTTCCGAATATAAAACCAAATAGGTTCACATATCATGTTTCGCATCAAGGGACATCGAGGGACAAGTTCACTGTTTATCAAACTTCTAACCACATAGGCTAACATTTCATTTTCGCGACAAGGGTCATTTCAATACTTTCATTTTACCAAATTTCAAACCAAATAGGTTCACATATCATGTTTCGCATCAACGGACATCGAGGGACATGTTCAACCTTCATATTTAACAAACATGCAACAATATAAGCTAAAATCTCGTTTTCGCGATAAGGGTCATCTCATTACTTTCTATTTACCAAATTTAAAACGAAATTGGTTCAAATATTATGTTACGCAATAAAGGACATCGAGGGACAAATTCAACATTAATATTTATCAAACTTTTAACCATATAGGCTAAAATCTCATTTTTGGGACAATGGTCATTCAAATAATTTCATTTTTTGCCGAATACAAAACCAAATATGTTCACATATCATGTTTCGTATCAAGGGAGTCGAGGCACAAGTTCAACCTTTATCAAACTTCTAACCATATAAGCTAAAATCTCATTTTCGCGACAAAGTCATTCCAATACTTTCATTTTTCCGAATATAAAACCAAATAGGTTCACATATCATGTTTTGCATCAAGGGACATCGAGGGACAAGTTCACTGTTTATCAAACTTCTAACCACATAGGCTAACATTTCATTTTCGCGACAAGGGTCATTTCAATACTTTCATTTTACCAAATTTCAAACCAAATAGGTTCACATATCATGTTTCGCATCAACGGACATCGAGGGACATGTTCAACATTCATATTTAACAAACATGCAACAATATAAGCTAAAATCTCGTTTTCGCGATAAGGGTCATCTCATTACTTTCTATTTACCAAATTTAAAACGAAATTGGTTCAAATATTATGTTACGCAATAAAGGACATCGAGGGACAAATTCAACATTAATATTTCTCAAACTTTTAACCATATAGGCTAAAATCTCTTTTTTGGGACAATGGTCATTCAAATAATTTCATTTTTCCGAATATAAAACCAAATAGGTTCACATATCATGTTTCGTATCATGGGAGATCGAGGGACAAGTTCAACCTTTATCAAACTTCTAACCATATAGGCTAAAATCTCATTTTTGCGACAAAGTTATTCCAATACTTACATTTTTCCGAATATAAAACCAAATAGGTTCACATATCATGTTTCGCATCAAGGGACATCGAGGGACAAGTTCACTGTTTATCAAACTTCTAACCACATAGGCTAACATTTCATTTTCGCGACAAGGGTCATTTCAATACTTTCATTTTACCAAATTTCAAACCAAATAGGTTCACATATCATGTTTCGCATCAACGGACATCGAGGGACATGTTCAACCTTCATATTTAACAAACATGCAACAATATAAGCTAAAATCTTGTTTTCGCGATAAGGGTCATCTCATTACTTTCTATTTACCAAATTTAAAACGAAATTGGTTCAAATATTATGTTACGCAATAAAGGACATCGAGGGACAAATTCAACATTAATATTTCTCAAACTTTTAACCATATAGGCTAAAATCTCTTTTTTGGGACAATGGTCATTCAAATAATTTCATTTTGCCGAATACAAAACCAAATAGGTTCACATATCATGGTTCGTATCAAGGGAGATCGAGGGAAAAGTTCAACCTTTATCAAACTTCTAACCATATAAGGCTAAAATCTCATTTTCGCGACAAAGTCATTCCAATACTTTCAATTTTCCGAATATAAAACCAAATAGGTTCACATATCATGTTTCGCATCAAGGGACATTGAGGGACAAGTTCACTGTTTATCAAACTTCTAACCACATAGGCTAACATTTCATTTTCGCGACAAGGGTCATTTCAATACTTTCATTTTACCAAATTTCAAACCAAATAGGTTCACATATCATGTTTCGATTCAACGGACATCGAGGGACATGTTCAACCTTTATATTTAACAAACATGCAACAATATAAGCTAAAATCTCGTTTTCGCGATAAGGGTCATCTCATTACTTTCTATTTACCAAATTTAAAACAAAATTGGTTTAAATATTATGTTACGCAATAAAGGACATCGAGGGACAAATTCAACATTAATATTTATCAAACTTTTAACCATATAGGCTAAAATCTCATTTTTGGGACAATGGTCATTCAAACATTAATATTTATCAAACTTTTAACCATATAGGCTAAAATCTCATTTTTGGGACAATGGTCATTCAAATAATTTCATTTTTTGCCGAATACAAAACCAAATATGTTCACATATCATGTTTCGTATCAAGGGAGTCGAGGCACAAGTTCAACCTTTATCAAACTTCTAACCATATAGGCTAAAATCTCATTTTCGCGACAAAGTCATTCCAATACTTTCATTTTTCCGAATATAAAACCAAATAGGTTCACATATCATGTTTTGCATCTAGGGACATCGAGGGACAAGTTCACTGTTTATCAAACTTCTAACCACATAGGCTAACATTTCATTTTCGCGACAAGGGTCATTTCAATACTTTCATTTTACCAAATTTCAAACCAAATAGGTTCACATATCATGTTTCGCATCAACGGACATCGAGGGACATGTTCAACATTCATATTTAACAAACATGCAACAATATAAGCTAAAATCTCGTTTTCGCGATAAGGGTCATCTCATTACTTTCTATTTACCAAATTTAAAACGAAAGTGGTTCAAATATTATGTTACGCAATAAAGGACATCGAGGGACAAATTCAACATTAATATTTCTCAAACTTTTAACCATATAGGCTAAAATCTCTTTTTTGGGACAATGGTCATTCAAATAATTTCATTTTTCCGAATATAAAATCAAATAGGTTCACATATCATGTTTCGTATCATGGGAGATCGAGGGACAAGTTCAACCTTTATCAAACTTCTAACCATATAGGCTAAAATCTCATTTTTGCGACAAAGTTATTCCAATACTTACATTTTTCCGAATATAAAACCAAATAGGTTCACATATCATGTTTCGCATCAAGGGACATCGAGGGACAAGTTCACTGTTTATCAAACTTCTAACCACATAGGCTAACATTTCATTTTCGCGACAAGGGTCATTTCAATACTTTCATTTTACCAAATTTCAAACCAAATAGGTTCACATATCATGTTTCGCATCAACGGACATCGAGGGACATGTTCAACCTTCATATTTAACAAACATGCAACAATATAAGCTAAAATCTCGTTTTCGCGATAAGGGTCATCTCATTACTTTCTATTTACCAAATTTAAAACGAAATTGGTTCAAATATTATGTTACGCAATAAAGGACATCGAGGGACAAATTCAACATTAATATTTCTCAAACTTTTAACCATATAGGCTAAAATCTCTTTTTTGGGACAATGGTCATTCAAATAATTTCATTTTGCCGAATACAAAACCAAATAGGTTCACATATCATGGTTCGTATCAAGGGAGATCGAGGGAAAAGTTCAACCTTTATCAAACTTCTAACCATATAAGGCTAAAATCTCACTTTCGCGACAAAGTCATTCCAATACTTTCAATTTTCCGAATATAAAACCAAATAGGTTCACATATCATGTTTCGCATCAAGGGACATTGAGGGACAAGTTCACTGTTTATCAAACTTCTAACCACATAGGCTAACATTTCATTTTCGCGACAAGGGTCATTTCAATACTTTCATTTTACCAAATTTCAAACCAAATAGGTTCACATATCATGTTTCGATTCAACGGACATCGAGGGACATGTTCAACCTTTATATTTAACAAACATGCAACAATATAAGCTAAAATCTCGTTTTCGCGATAAGGGTCATCTCATTACTTTCTATTTACCAAATTTAAAACGAAATTGGTTCAAATATTATGTTACGCAATAAAGGACATCGAGGGACAAATTCAACATTAATATTTATCAAACTTTTAACCATATAGGCTAAAATCTCATTTTTGGGACAATGGTCATTCAAACATTAATATTTATCAAACTTTTAACCATATAGGCTAAAATCTCATTTTTGGGACAATGGTCATTCAAATAATTTCATTTTTTGCCGAATACAAAACCAAATATGTTCACATATCATGTTTCGTATCAAGGGAGTCGAGGCACAAGTTCAACCTTTATCAAACTTCTAACCATATAGGCTAAAATCTCATTTTCGCGACAAAGTCATTCCAATACTTTCATTTTTCCGAATATAAAACCAAATAGGTTCACATATCATGTTTTGCATCAAGGGACATCGAGGGACAAGTTCACTGTTTATCAAACTTCTAACCACATAGGCTAACATTTCATTTTCGCGACAAGGGTCATTTCAATACTTTCATTTTACCAAATTTCAAACCAAATAGGTTCACATATCATGTTTCGCATCAACGGACATCGAGGGACATGTTCAACATTCATATTTAACAAACATGCAACAATATAAGCTAAAATCTCGTTTTCGCGATAAGTGTCATCTCATTACTTTTTATTTACCAAATTTAAAACGAAATTGGTTCAAATATTATGTTACGCAATAAAGGACATCGAGGGACAAATTCAACATTAATATTTCTCAAACTTTTAACCATATAGGCTAAAATCTCTTTTTTGGGACAATGGTCATTCAAATAATTTCATTTTGCCGAATACAAAACCAAATAGGTTCACATATCATGGTTCGTATCAAGGGAGATCGAGGGAAAAGTTCAACCTTTATCAAACTTCTAACCATATAAGGCTAAAATCTCATTTTCGCGACAAAGTCATTCCAATACTTTCAATTTTCCGAATATAAAACCAAATAGGTTCACATATCATGTTTCGCATCAAGGGACATTGAGGGACAAGTTCACTGTTTATCAAACTTCTAACCACATAGGCTAACATTTCATTTTCGCGACAAGGGTCATTTCAATACTTTCATTTTACCAAATTTCAAACCAAATAGGTTCACATATCATGTTTCGCATCAACGGACATCGAGGGACATGTTCAACCTTCATATTTAACAAACATGCAACAATATAAGCTAAAATCTCGTTTTCGCGATAAGGGTCATCTCATTACTTTCTATTTACCAAATTTAAAACGAAATTGGTTCAAATATTATGTTACGCAATAAAGGACATCGAGGGACAAATTCAACATTAATATTTCTCAAACTTTTAACCATATAGGCTAAAATCTCTTTTTTGGGACAATGGTCATTCAAATAATTTCATTTTGCCGAATACAAAACCAAATAGGTTCACATATCATGGTTCGTATCAAGGGAGATCGAGGGAAAAGTTCAACCTTTATCAAACTTCTAACCATATAAGGCTAAAATCTCACTTTCGCGACAAAGTCATTCCAATACTTTCAATTTTCCGAATATAAAACCAAATAGGTTCACATATCATGTTTCGCATCAAGGGACATTGAGGGACAAGTTCACTGTTTATCAAACTTCTAACCACATAGGCTAACATTTCATTTTCGCGACAAGGGTCATTTCAATACTTTCATTTTACCAAATTTCAAACCAAATAGGTTCACATATCATGTTTCGATTCAACGGACATCGAGGGACATGTTCAACCTTTATATTTAACAAACATGCAACAATATAAGCTAAAATCTCGTTTTCGCGATAAGGGTCATCTCATTACTTTCTATTTACCAAATTTAAAACGAAATTGGTTCAAATATTATGTTACGCAATAAAGGACATCGAGGGACAAATTCAACATTAATATTTATCAAACTTTTAACCATATAGGCTAAAATCTCATTTTTGGGACAATGGTCATTCAAACATTAATATTTATCAAACTTTTAACCATATAGGCTAAAATCTCATTTTTGGGACAATGGTCATTCAAATAATTTCATTTTTTGCCGAATACAAAACCAAATATGTTCACATATCATGTTTCGTATCAAGGGAGTCGAGGCACAAGTTCAACCTTTATCAAACTTCTAACCATATAGGCTAAAATCTCATTTTCGCGACAAAGTCATTCCAATACTTTCATTTTTCCGAATATAAAACCAAATAGGTTCACATATCATGTTTTGCATCAAGGGACATCGAGGGACAAGTTCACTGTTTATCAAACTTCTAACCACATAGGCTAACATTTCATTTTCGCGACAAGGGTCATTTCAATACTTTCATTTTACCAAATTTCAAACCAAATAGGTTCACATATCATGTTTCGCATCAACGGACATCGAGGGACATGTTCAACATTCATATTTAACAAACATGCAACAATATAAGCTAAAATCTCGTTTTCGCGATAAGTGTCATCTCATTACTTTTTATTTACCAAATTTAAAACGAAATTGGTTCAAATATTATGTTACGCAATAAAGGACATCGAGGGACAAATTCAACATTAATATTTCTCAAACTTTTAACCATATAGGCTAAAATCTCTTTTTTGGGACAATGGTCATTCAAATAATTTCATTTTGCCGAATACAAAACCAAATAGGTTCACATATCATGGTTCGTATCAAGGGAGATCGAGGGAAAAGTTCAACCTTTATCAAACTTCTAACCATATAAGGCTAAAATCTCATTTTCGCGACAAAGTCATTCCAATACTTTCAATTTTCCGAATATAAAACCAAATAGGTTCACATATCATGTTTCGCATCAAGGGACATTGAGGGACAAGTTCACTGTTTATCAAACTTCTAACCACATAGGCTAACATTTCATTTTCGCGACAAGGGTCATTTCAATACTTTCATTTTACCAAATTTCAAACCAAATAGGTTCACATATCATGTTTCGCATCAACGGACATCGAGGGACATGTTCAACATTCATATTTAACAAACATGCAACAATATAAGCTAAAATCTCGTTTTCGCGATAAGTGTCATCTCATTACTTTTTATTTACCAAATTTAAAACGAAATTGGTTCAAATATTATGTTACGCAATAAAGGACATCGAGGGACAAATTCAACATTAATATTTCTCAAACTTTTAACCATATAGGCTAAAATCTCTTTTTTGGGACAATGGTCATTCAAATAATTTCATTTTGCCGAATACAAAACCAAATAGGTTCACATATCATGGTTCGTATCAAGGGAGATCGAGGGAAAAGTTCAACCTTTATCAAACTTCTAACCATATAAGGCTAAAATCTCATTTTCGCGACAAAGTCATTCCAATACTTTCAATTTTCCGAATATAAAACCAAATAGGTTCACATATCATGTTTCGCATCAAGGGACATTGAGGGACAAGTTCACTGTTTATCAAACTTCTAACCACATAGGCTAACATTTCATTTTCGCGACAAGGGTCATTTCAATACTTTCATTTTACCAAATTTCAAACCAAATAGGTTCACATATCATGTTTCGCATCAACGGACATCGAGGGACATGTTCAACCTTCATATTTAACAAACATGCAACAATATAAGCTAAAATCTCGTTTTCGCGATAAGGGTCATCTCATTACTTTCTATTTACCAAATTTAAAACGAAATTGGTTCAAATATTATGTTACGCAATAAAGGACATCGAGGGACAAATTCAACATTAATATTTCTCAAACTTTTAACCATATAGGCTAAAATCTCTTTTTTGGGACAATGGTCATTCAAATAATTTCATTTTGCCGAATACAAAACCAAATAGGTTCACATATCATGGTTCGTATCAAGGGAGATCGAGGGAAAAGTTCAACCTTTATCAAACTTCTAACCATATAAGGCTAAAATCTCACTTTCGCGACAAAGTCATTCCAATACTTTCAATTTTCCGAATATAAAACCAAATAGGTTCACATATCATGTTTCGCATCAAGGGACATTGAGGGACAAGTTCACTGTTTATCAAACTTCTAACCACATAGGCTAACATTTCATTTTCGCGACAAGGGTCATTTCAATACTTTCATTTTACCAAATTTCAAACCAAATAGGTTCACATATCATGTTTCGATTCAACGGACATCGAGGGACATGTTCAACCTTTATATTTAACAAACATGCAACAATATAAGCTAAAATCTCGTTTTCGCGATAAGGGTCATCTCATTACTTTCTATTTACCAAATTTAAAACGAAATTGGTTCAAATATTATGTTACGCAATAAAGGACATCGAGGGACAAATTCAACATTAATATTTATCAAACTTTTAACCATATAGGCTAAAATCTCATTTTTGGGACAATGGTCATTCAAACATTAATATTTATCAAACTTTTAACCATATAGGCTAAAATCTCATTTTTGGGACAATGGTCATTCAAATAATTTCATTTTTTGCCGAATACAAAACCAAATATGTTCACATATCATGTTTCGTATCAAGGGAGTCGAGGCACAAGTTCAACCTTTATCAAACTTCTAACCATATAGGCTAAAATCTCATTTTCGCGACAAAGTCATTCCAATACTTTCATTTTTCCGAATATAAAACCAAATAGGTTCACATATCATGTTTTGCATCAAGGGACATCGAGGGACAAGTTCACTGTTTATCAAACTTCTAACCACATAGGCTAACATTTCATTTTCGCGACAAGGGTCATTTCAATACTTTCATTTTACCAAATTTCAAACCAAATAGGTTCACATATCATGTTTCGCATCAACGGACATCGAGGGACATGTTCAACATTCATATTTAACAAACATGCAACAATATAAGCTAAAATCTCGTTTTCGCGATAAGTGTCATCTCATTACTTTTTATTTACCAAATTTAAAACGAAATTGGTTCAAATATTATGTTACGCAATAAAGGACATCGAGGGACAAATTCAACATTAATATTTCTCAAACTTTTAACCATATAGGCTAAAATCTCTTTTTTGGGACAATGGTCATTCAAATAATTTCATTTTGCCGAATACAAAACCAAATAGGTTCACATATCATGGTTCGTATCAAGGGAGATCGAGGGAAAAGTTCAACCTTTATCAAACTTCTAACCATATAAGGCTAAAATCTCATTTTCGCGACAAAGTCATTCCAATACTTTCAATTTTCCGAATATAAAACCAAATAGGTTCACATATCATGTTTCGCATCAAGGGACATTGAGGGACAAGTTCACTGTTTATCAAACTTCTAACCACATAGGCTAACATTTCATTTTCGCGACAAGGGTCATTTCAATACTTTCATTTTACCAAATTTCAAACCAAATAGGTTCACATATCATGTTTCGCATCAACGGACATCGAGGGACATGTTCAACCTTTATATTTAACAAACATGCAACAATATAAGCTAAAATCTCGTTTTCGCGATAAGGGTCATCTCATTACTTTCTATTTACCAAATTTAAAACGAAATTGGTTCAAATATTATGTTACGCAATAAAGGACATCGAGGGACAAATTCAACATTAATATTTATCAAACTTTTAACCATATAGGCTAAAATCTCATTTTTGGGACAATGGTCATTCAAACATTAATATTTATCAAACTTTTAACCATATAGGCTAAAATCTCATTTTTGGGACAATGGTCATTCAAATAATTTCATTTTTTGCCGAATAGAAAACCAAATATGTTCACATATCATGTTTCGTATCAAGGGAGTCGAGGCACAAGTTCAACCTTTATCAAACTTCTAACCATATAGGCTAAAATCTCATTTTCGCGACAAAGTCATTCCAATACTTTCATTTTTCCGAATATAAAACCAAATAGGTTCACATATCATGTTTTGCATCAAGGGACATCGAGGGACAAGTTCACTGTTTATCAAACTTCTAACCACATAGGCTAACATTTCATTTTCGCGACAAGGGTCATTTCAATACTTTCATTTTACCAAATTTCAAACCAAATAGGTTCACATATCATGTTTCGCATCAACGGACATCGAGGGACATGTTCAACATTCATATTTAACAAACATGCAACAATATAAGCTAAAATCTCGTTTTCGCGATAAGTGTCATCTCATTACTTTTTATTTACCAAATTTAAAACGAAATTGGTTCAAATATTATGTTACGCAATAAAGGACATCGAGGGACAAATTCAACATTAATATTTCTCAAACTTTTAACCATATAGGCTAAAATCTCTTTTTTGGGACAATGGTCATTCAAATAATTTCATTTTGCCGAATACAAAACCAAATAGGTTCACATATCATGGTTCGTATCAAGGGAGATCGAGGGAAAAGTTCAACCTTTATCAAACTTCTAACCATATAAGGCTAAAATCTCATTTTCGCGACAAAGTCATTCCAATACTTTCAATTTTCCGAATATAAAACCAAATAGGTTCACATATCATGTTTCGCATCAAGGGACATTGAGGGACAAGTTCACTGTTTATCAAACTTCTAACCACATAGGCTAACATTTCATTTTCGCGACAAGGGTCATTTCAATACTTTCATTTTACCAAATTTCAAACCAAATAGGTTCACATATCATGTTTCGCATCAACGGACATCGAGGGACATGTTCAACCTTTATATTTAACAAACATGCAACAATATAAGCTAAAATCTCGTTTTCGCGATAAGGGTCATCTCATTACTTTCTATTTACCAAATTTAAAACGAAATTGGTTCAAATATTATGTTACGCAATAAAGGACATCGAGGGACAAATTCAACATTAATATTTATCAAACTTTTAACCATATAGGCTAAAATCTCATTTTTGGGACAATGGTCATTCAAACATTAATATTTATCAAACTTTTAACCATATAGGCTAAAATCTCATTTTTGGGACAATGGTCATTCAAATAATTTCATTTTTTGCCGAATAGAAAACCAAATATGTTCACATATCATGTTTCGTATCAAGGGAGTCGAGGCACAAGTTCAACCTTTATCAAACTTCTAACCATATAGGCTAAAATCTCATTTTCGCGACAAAGTCATTCCAATACTTTCATTTTTCCGAATATAAAACCAAATAGGTTCACATATCATGTTTTGCATCAAGGGACATTGAGGGACAAGTTCACTGTTTATCCAACTTCTAACCACATAGGCTAACATTTCATTTTCGCGACAAGGGTCATTTCAATACTTTCATTTTACCAAATTTCAAACCAAATAGGTTCACATATCATGTTTCGCATCAACGGACATCGAGGGACATGTTCAACATTCATATTTAACAAACATGCAACAATATAAGCTAAAATCTCGTTTTCGCGATAAGGGTCATCTCATTACTTTCTATTTACCAAATTTAAAACGAAATTGGTTCAAATATTATGTTACGCAATAAAGGACATCGAGGGACAAATTCAACATTAATATTTCTCAATCTTTTAACCATATAGGCTAAAATCTCTTTTTTGGGACAATGGTCATTCAAATAATTTCATTTTTCCGAATATAAAACCAAATAGGTTCACATATCATGTTTCGTATCAAGGGAGATCGAGGGACAAGTTCAACCTTTATCAAACTTCTAACCATATAGGCTAAAATCTCATTTTTGCGACAAAGTTATTCCAATACTTACATTTTTCCGAATATAAAACCAAATAGGTTCACATATCATGTTTCGCATCAAGGGACATCGAGGGACAAGTTCACTGTTTATCAAACTTCTAACCACATAGGCTAACATTTCATTTTCGCGACAAGGGTCATTTCAATACTTTCATTTTACCAAATTTCAAACCAAATAGGTTCACATATCATGTTTCGCATCAACGGACATCGAGGGACATGTTCAACCTTCATATTTAACAAACATGCAACAATATAAGCTAAAATCTCGTTTTCGCGATAAGGGTCATCTCATTACTTTCTATTTACCAAATTTAAAACGAAATTGGTTCAAATATTATGTTACGCAATAAAGGACATCGAGGGACAGATTCAACATTAATATTTCTCAAACTTTTAACCATATAGGCTAAAATCTCTTTTTTGGGACAATGGTCATTCAAATAATTTCATTTTGCCGAATACAAAACCAAATAGGTTCACATATCATGGTTCGTATCAAGGGAGATCGAGGGAAAAGTTCAACCTTTATCAATCTTCTAACCATATAAGGCTAAAATCTCATTTTCGCGACAAAGTCATTCCAATACTTTCAATTTTCCGAATATAAAACCAAATAGGTTCACATATCATGTTTCGCATCAAGGGACATTGAGGGACAAGTTCACTGTTTATCAAACTTCTAACCACATAGGCTAACATTTCATTTTCGCGACAAGGGTCATTTCAGTACTTTCATTTTACCAAATTTCAAACCAAATAGGTTCACATATCATGTTTCGCATCAACGGACATCGAGGGACATGTTCAACCTTTATATTTAACAAACATGCAACAATATAAGCTAAAATCTCGTTTTCGCGATAAGGGTCATCTCATTACTTTCTATTTACCAAATTTAAAACGAAATTGGTTCAAATATTATGTTACGCAATAAAGGACATCGAGGGACAAATTCAACATTAATATTTATCAAACTTTTAACCATATAGGCTAAAATCTCATTTTTGGGACAATGGTCATTCAAACATTAATATTTATCAAACTTTTAACCATATAGGCTAAAATCTCATTTTTGGGACAATGGTCATTCAAATAATTTCATTTTTTGCCGAATACAAAACCAAATATGTTCACATATCATGTTTCGTATCAAGGGAGTCGAGGCACAAGTTCAACCTTTATCAAACTTCTAACCATATAGGCTAAAATCTCATTTTCGCGACAAAGTCATTCCAATACTTTCATTTTTCCGAATATAAAACCAAATAGGTTCACATATCATGTTTTGCATCAAGGGACATCGAGGGACAAGTTCACTGTTTATCAAACTTCTAACCACATAGGCTAACATTTCATTTTCGCGACAAGGTTCATTTCAATACTTTCATTTTACCAAATTTCAAACCAAATAGGTTCACATATCATGTTTCGCATCAACGGACATCGAGGGACATGTTCAACATTCATATTTAACAAACATGCAACAATATAAGCTAAAATCTCGTTTTCGCGATAAGTGTCATCTCATTACTTTTTATTTACCAAATTTAAAACGAAATTGGTTCAAATATTATGTTACGCAATAAAGGACATCGAGGGACAAATTCAACATTAATATTTCTCAAACTTTTAACCATATAGGCTAAAATCTCTTTTTTGGGACAATGGTCATTCAAATAATTTCATTTTGCCGAATACAAAACCAAATAGGTTCACATATCATGGTTGGTATCAAGGGAGATCGAGGGAAAAGTTCAACCTTTATCAAACTTCTAACCATATAAGGCTAAAATCTCATTTTCGCGACAAAGTCATTCCAATACTTTCAATTTTCCGAATATAAAACCAAATAGGTTCACATATCATGTTTCGCATCAAGGGACATTGAGGGACAAGTTCACTGTTTATCCAACTTCTAACCACATAGGCTAACATTTCATTTTCGCGACAAGGGTCATTTCAATACTTTCATTTTACCAAATTTCAAACCAAATAGGTTCACATATCATGTTTCGCATCAACGGACATCGAGGGACATGTTCAACCTTTATATTTAACAAACATGCAACAATATAAGCTAAAATCTCGTTTTCGCGATAAGGGTCATCTCATTACTTTCTATTTACCAAATTTAAAACGAAATTGGTTCAAATATTATGTTACGCAATAAAGGACATCGAGGGACAAATTCAACATTAATATTTATCAAACTTTTAACCATATAGGCTAAAATCTCATTTTTGGGACAATGGTCATTCACACATTAATATTTATCAAACTTTTAACCATATAGGCTAAAATCTCATTTTTGGGACAATGGTCATTCAAATAATTTCATTTTTTGCCGAATACAAAACCAAATATGTTCACATATCATGTTTCGTATCAAGGGAGTCGAGGCACAAGTTCAACCTTTATCAAACTTCTAACCATATAGGCTAAAATCTCATTTTCGCGACAAAGTCATTCCAATACTTTCATTTTTCCGAATATAAAACCAAATAGGTTCACATATCATGTTTCGCATCAAGGGACATTGAGGGACAAGTTCACTGTTTATCAAACTTCTAACCACATAGGCTAACATTTCATTTTCGCGACAAGGGTCATTTCAATACTTTCATTTTACCAAATTTCAAACCGAATAGGTTCACATATCATGTTTCGCATCAACGGACATCGAGGGACATGTTCAACATTCATATTTAACAAACATGCAACAATATAAGCTAAAATCTCGTTTTCGCGATAAGGGTCATCTCATTACTTTCTATTTACCAAATTTAAAACGAAATTGGTTCAAATATTATGTTACGCAATAAAGGACATCGAGGGACAAATTCAACATTAATATTTCTCAAACTTTTAACCATATAGGCTAAAATCTCTTTTTTGGGACAATGGTCATTCAAATAATTTCATTTTGCCGAATACAAAACCAAATAGGTTCACATATCATGGTTCGTATCAAGGGAGATCGAGGGAAAAGTTCAACCTTTATCAAACTTCTAACCATATAAGGCTAAAATCTCATTTTCGCGACAAAGTCATTCCAATACTTTCAATTTTCCGAATATAAAACCAAATAGGTTCACATATCATGTTTCGCATCAAGGGACATTGAGGGACAAGTTCACTGTTTATCAAACTTCTAACCACATAGGCTAACATTTCATTTTCGCGACAAGGGTCATTTCAGTACTTTCATTTTACCAAATTTCAAACCAAATAGGTTCACATATCATGTTTCGCATCAACGGACATCGAGGGACATGTTCAACCTTTATATTTAACAAACATGCAACAATATAAGCTAAAATCTCGTTTTCGCGATAAGGGTCATCTCATTACTTTCTATTTACCAAATTTAAAACGAAATTGGTTCAAATATTATGTTACGCAATAAAGGACATCGAGGGACAAATTCAACATTAATATTTATCAAACTTTTAACCATATAGGCTAAAATCTCATTTTTGGGACAATGGTCATTCAAACATTAATATTTATCAAACTTTTAACCATATAGGCTAAAATCTCATTTTTGGGACAATGGTCATTCAAATAATTTCATTTTTTGCCGAATACAAAACCAAATATGTTCACATATCATGTTTCGTATCAAGGGAGTCGAGGCACAAGTTCAACCTTTATCAAACTTCTAACCATATAGGCTAAAATCTCATTTTCGCGACAAAGTCATTCCAATACTTTCATTTTTCCGAATATAAAACCAAATAGGTTCACATATCATGTTTTGCATCAAGGGACATCGAGGGACAAGTTCACTGTTTATCAAACTTCTAACCACATAGGCTAACATTTCATTTTCGCGACAAGGTTCATTTCAATACTTTCATTTTACCAAATTTCAAACCAAATAGGTTCACATATCATGTTTCGCATCAACGGACATCGAGGGACATGTTCAACATTCATATTTAACAAACATGCAACAATATAAGCTAAAATCTCGTTTTCGCGATAAGTGTCATCTCATTACTTTTTATTTACCAAATTTAAAACGAAATTGGTTCAAATATTATGTTACGCAATAAAGGACATCGAGGGACAAATTCAACATTAATATTTCTCAAACTTTTAACCATATAGGCTAAAATCTCTTTTTTGGGACAATGGTCATTCAAATAATTTCATTTTGCCGAATACAAAACCAAATAGGTTCACATATCATGGTTGGTATCAAGGGAGATCGAGGGAAAAGTTCAACCTTTATCAAACTTCTAACCATATAAGGCTAAAATCTCATTTTCGCGACAAAGTCATTCCAATACTTTCAATTTTCCGAATATAAAACCAAATAGGTTCACATATCATGTTTCGCATCAAGGGACATTGAGGGACAAGTTCACTGTTTATCCAACTTCTAACCACATAGGCTAACATTTCATTTTCGCGACAAGGGTCATTTCAATACTTTCATTTTACCAAATTTCAAACCAAATAGGTTCACATATCATGTTTCGCATCAACGGACATCGAGGGACATGTTCAACCTTTATATTTAACAAACATGCAACAATATAAGCTAAAATCTCGTTTTCGCGATAAGGGTCATCTCATTACTTTCTATTTACCAAATTTAAAACGAAATTGGTTCAAATATTATGTTACGCAATAAAGGACATCGAGGGACAAATTCAACATTAATATTTATCAAACTTTTAACCATATAGGCTAAAATCTCATTTTTGGGACAATGGTCATTCACACATTAATATTTATCAAACTTTTAACCATATAGGCTAAAATCTCATTTTTGGGACAATGGTCATTCAAATAATTTCATTTTTTGCCGAATACAAAACCAAATATGTTCACATATCATGTTTCGTATCAAGGGAGTCGAGGCACAAGTTCAACCTTTATCAAACTTCTAACCATATAGGCTAAAATCTCATTTTCGCGACAAAGTCATTCCAATACTTTCATTTTTCCGAATATAAAACCAAATAGGTTCACATATCATGTTTCGCATCAAGGGACATTGAGGGACAAGTTCACTGTTTATCAAACTTCTAACCACATAGGCTAACATTTCATTTTCGCGACAAGGGTCATTTCAATACTTTCATTTTACCAAATTTCAAACCGAATAGGTTCACATATCATGTTTCGCATCAACGGACATCGAGGGACATGTTCAACATTCATATTTAACAAACATGCAACAATATAAGCTAAAATCTCGTTTTCGCGATAAGTGTCATCTCATTACTTTTTATTTACCAAATTTAAAACGAAATTGGTTCAAATATTATGTTACGCAATAAAGGACATCGAGGGACAAATTCAACATTAATATTTCTCAAACTTTTAACCATATAGGCTAAAATCTCTTTTTTGGGACAATGGTCATTCAAATAATTTCATTTTGCCGAATACAAAACCAAATAGGTTCACATATCATGGTTCGTATCAAGGGAGATCGAGGGAAAAGTTCAACCTTTATCAAACTTCTAACCATATAAGGCTAAAATCTCATTTTCGCGACAAAGTCATTCCAATACTTTCAATTTTCCGAATATAAAACCAAATAGGTTCACATATCATGTTTCGCATCAAGGGACATTGAGGGACAAGTTCACTGTTTATCAAACTTCTAACCACATAGGCTAACATTTCATTTTCGCGACAAGGGTCATTTCAATACTTTCATTTTACCAAATTTCAAACCAAATAGGTTCACATATCATGTTTCGCATCAACGGACATCGAGGGACATGTTCAACCTTTATATTTAACAAACATGCAACAATATAAGCTAAAATCTCGTTTTCGCGATAAGGGTCATCTCATTACTTTCTATTTACCAAATTTAAAACGAAATTGGTTCAAATATTATGTTACGCAATAAAGGACATCGAGGGACAAATTCAACATTAATATTTATCAAACTTTTAACCATATAGGCTAAAATCTCATTTTTGGGACAATGGTCATTCAAACATTAATATTTATCAAACTTTTAACCATATAGGCTAAAATCTCATTTTTGGGACAATGGTCATTCAAATAATTTCATTTTTTGCCGAATAGAAATCCAAATATGTTCACATATCATGTTTCGTATCAAGGGAGTCGAGGCACAAGTTCAACCTTTATCAAACTTCTAACCATATAGGCTAAAATCTCATTTTCGCGACAAAGTCATTCCAATACTTTCATTTTTCCGAATATAAAACCAAATAGGTTCACATATCATGTTTTGCATCAAGGGACATTGAGGGACAAGTTCACTGTTTATCCAACTTCTAACCACATAGGCTAACATTTCATTTTCGCGACAAGGGTCATTTCAATACTTTCATTTTACCAAATTTCAAACCAAATAGGTTCACATATCATGTTTCGCATCAACGGACATCGAGGGACATGTTCAACATTCATATTTAACAAACATGCAACAATATAAGCTAAAATCTCGTTTTCGCGATAAGGGTCATCTCATTACTTTCTATTTACCAAATTTAAAACGAAATTGGTTCAAATATTATGTTACGCAATAAAGGACATCGAGGGACAAATTCAACATTAATATTTCTCAATCTTTTAACCATATAGGCTAAAATCTCTTTTTTGGGACAATGGTCATTCAAATAATTTCATTTTTCCGAATATAAAACCAAATAGGTTCACATATCATGTTTCGTATCAAGGGAGATCGAGGGACAAGTTCAACCTTTATCAAACTTCTAACCATATAGGCTAAAATCTCATTTTTGCGACAAAGTTATTCCAATACTTACATTTTTCCGAATATAAAACCAAATAGGTTCACATATCATGTTTCGCATCAAGGGACATCGAGGGACAAGTTCACTGTTTATCAAACTTCTAACCACATAGGCTAACATTTCATTTTCGCGACAAGGGTCATTTCAATACTTTCATTTTACCAAATTTCAAACCAAATAGGTTCACATATCATGTTTCGCATCAACGGACATCGAGGGACATGTTCAACCTTCATATTTAACAAACATGCAACAATATAAGCTAAAATCTCGTTTTCGCGATAAGGGTCATCTCATTACTTTCTATTTACCAAATTTAAAACGAAATTGGTTCAAATATTATGTTACGCAATAAAGGACATCGAGGGACAGATTCAACATTAATATTTCTCAAACTTTTAACCATATAGGCTAAAATCTCTTTTTTGGGACAATGGTCATTCAAATAATTTCATTTTGCCGAATACAAAACCAAATAGGTTCACATATCATGGTTCGTATCAAGGGAGATCGAGGGAAAAGTTCAACCTTTATCAATCTTCTAACCATATAAGGCTAAAATCTCATTTTCGCGACAAAGTCATTCCAATACTTTCAATTTTCCGAATATAAAACCAAATAGGTTCACATATCATGTTTCGCATCAAGGGACATTGAGGGACAAGTTCACTGTTTATCAAACTTCTAACCACATAGGCTAACATTTCATTTTCGCGACAAGGGTCATTTCAGTACTTTCATTTTACCAAATTTCAAACCAAATAGGTTCACATATCATGTTTCGCATCAACGGACATCGAGGGACATGTTCAACCTTTATATTTAACAAACATGCAACAATATAAGCTAAAATCTCGTTTTCGCGATAAGGGTCATCTCATTACTTTCTATTTACCAAATTTAAAACGAAATTGGTTCAAATATTATGTTACGCAATAAAGGACATCGAGGGACAAATTCAACATTAATATTTATCAAACTTTTAACCATATAGGCTAAAATCTCATTTTTGGGACAATGGTCATTCAAACATTAATATTTATCAAACTTTTAACCATATAGGCTAAAATCTCATTTTTGGGACAATGGTCATTCAAATAATTTCATTTTTTGCCGAATACAAAACCAAATATGTTCACATATCATGTTTCGTATCAAGGGAGTCGAGGCACAAGTTCAACCTTTATCAAACTTCTAACCATATAGGCTAAAATCTCATTTTCGCGACAAAGTCATTCCAATACTTTCATTTTTCCGAATATAAAACCAAATAGGTTCACATATCATGTTTTGCATCAAGGGACATCGAGGGACAAGTTCACTGTTTATCAAACTTCTAACCACATAGGCTAACATTTCATTTTCGCGACAAGGTTCATTTCAATACTTTCATTTTACCAAATTTCAAACCAAATAGGTTCACATATCATGTTTCGCATCAACGGACATCGAGGGACATGTTCAACATTCATATTTAACAAACATGCAACAATATAAGCTAAAATCTCGTTTTCGCGATAAGTGTCATCTCATTACTTTTTATTTACCAAATTTAAAACGAAATTGGTTCAAATATTATGTTACGCAATAAAGGACATCGAGGGACAAATTCAACATTAATATTTCTCAAACTTTTAACCATATAGGCTAAAATCTCTTTTTTGGGACAATGGTCATTCAAATAATTTCATTTTGCCGAATACAAAACCAAATAGGTTCACATATCATGGTTGGTATCAAGGGAGATCGAGGGAAAAGTTCAACCTTTATCAAACTTCTAACCATATAAGGCTAAAATCTCATTTTCGCGACAAAGTCATTCCAATACTTTCAATTTTCCGAATATAAAACCAAATAGGTTCACATATCATGTTTCGCATCAAGGGACATTGAGGGACAAGTTCACTGTTTATCCAACTTCTAACCACATAGGCTAACATTTCATTTTCGCGACAAGGGTCATTTCAATACTTTCATTTTACCAAATTTCAAACCAAATAGGTTCACATATCATGTTTCGCATCAACGGACATCGAGGGACATGTTCAACCTTTATATTTAACAAACATGCAACAATATAAGCTAAAATCTCGTTTTCGCGATAAGGGTCATCTCATTACTTTCTATTTACCAAATTTAAAACGAAATTGGTTCAAATATTATGTTACGCAATAAAGGACATCGAGGGACAAATTCAACATTAATATTTATCAAACTTTTAACCATATAGGCTAAAATCTCATTTTTGGGACAATGGTCATTCACACATTAATATTTATCAAACTTTTAACCATATAGGCTAAAATCTCATTTTTGGGACAATGGTCATTCAAATAATTTCATTTTTTGCCGAATACAAAACCAAATATGTTCACATATCATGTTTCGTATCAAGGGAGTCGAGGCACAAGTTCAACCTTTATCAAACTTCTAACCATATAGGCTAAAATCTCATTTTCGCGACAAAGTCATTCCAATACTTTCATTTTTCCGAATATAAAACCAAATAGGTTCACATATCATGTTTCGCATCAAGGGACATTGAGGGACAAGTTCACTGTTTATCAAACTTCTAACCACATAGGCTAACATTTCATTTTCGCGACAAGGGTCATTTCAATACTTTCATTTTACCAAATTTCAAACCGAATAGGTTCACATATCATGTTTCGCATCAACGGACATCGAGGGACATGTTCAACATTCATATTTAACAAACATGCAACAATATAAGCTAAAATCTCGTTTTCGCGATAAGGGTCATCTCATTACTTTCTATTTACCAAATTTAAAACGAAATTGGTTCAAATATTATGTTACGCAATAAAGGACATCGAGGGACAAATTCAACATTAATATTTCTCAAACTTTTAACCATATAGGCTAAAATCTCTTTTTTGGGACAATGGTCATTCAAATAATTTCATTTTGCCGAATACAAAACCAAATAGGTTCACATATCATGGTTGGTATCAAGGGAGATCGAGGGAAAAGTTCAACCTTTATCAAACTTCTAACCATATAAGGCTAAAATCTCATTTTCGCGACAAAGTCATTCCAATACTTTCAATTTTCCGAATATAAAACCAAATAGGTTCACATATCATGTTTCGCATCAAGGGACATTGAGGGACAAGTTCACTGTTTATCCAACTTCTAACCACATAGGCTAACATTTCATTTTCGCGACAAGGGTCATTTCAATACTTTCATTTTACCAAATTTCAAACCAAATAGGTTCACATATCATGTTTCGCATCAACGGACATCGAGGGACATGTTCAACCTTTATATTTAACAAACATGCAACAATATAAGCTAAAATCTCGTTTTCGCGATAAGGGTCATCTCATTACTTTCTATTTACCAAATTTAAAACGAAATTGGTTCAAATATTATGTTACGCAATAAAGGACATCGAGGGACAAATTCAACATTAATATTTATCAAACTTTTAACCATATAGGCTAAAATCTCATTTTTGGGACAATGGTCATTCACACATTAATATTTATCAAACTTTTAACCATATAGGCTAAAATCTCATTTTTGGGACAATGGTCATTCAAATAATTTCATTTTTTGCCGAATACAAAACCAAATATGTTCACATATCATGTTTCGTATCAAGGGAGTCGAGGCACAAGTTCAACCTTTATCAAACTTCTAACCATATAGGCTAAAATCTCATTTTCGCGACAAAGTCATTCCAATACTTTCATTTTTCCGAATATAAAACCAAATAGGTTCACATATCATGTTTCGCATCAAGGGACATTGAGGGACAAGTTCACTGTTTATCAAACTTCTAACCACATAGGCTAACATTTCATTTTCGCGACAAGGGTCATTTCAATACTTTCATTTTACCAAATTTCAAACCGAATAGGTTCACATATCATGTTTCGCATCAACGGACATCGAGGGACATGTTCAACATTCATATTTAACAAACATGCAACAATATAAGCTAAAATCTCGTTTTCGCGATAAGGGTCATCTCATTACTTTCTATTTACCAAATTTAAAACGAAATTGGTTCAAATATTATGTTACGCAATAAAGGACATCGAGGGACAAATTCAACATTAATATTTCTCAAACTTTTAACCATATAGGCTAAAATCTCTTTTTTGGGACAATGGTCATTCAAATAATTTCATTTTGCCGAATACAAAACCAAATAGGTTCACATATCATGGTTCGTATCAAGGGAGATCGAGGGAAAAGTTCAACCTTTATCAAACTTCTAACCATATAAGGCTAAAATCTCATTTTCGCGACAAAGTCATTCCTATACTTTCAATTTTCCGAATATAAAACCAAATAGGTTCACATATCATGTTTCGCATCAAGGGACATTGAGGGACAAGTTCACTGTTTATCCAACTTCTAACCACATAGGCTAACATTTCATTTTCGCGACAAGGGTCATTTCAATACTTTCATTTTACCAAATTTCAAACCAAATAGGTTCACATATCATGTTTCGCATCAACGGACATCGAGGGACATGTTCAACCTTTATATTTAACAAACATGCAACAATATAAGCTAAAATCTCGTTTTCGCGATAAGGGTCATCTCATTACTTTCTATTTACCAAATTTAAAACGAAATTGGTTCAAATATTATGTTACGCAATAAAGGACATCGAGGGACAAATTCAACATTAATATTTATCAAACTTTTAACCATATAGGCTAAAATCTCATTTTTGGGACAATGGTCATTCAAACATTAATATTTATCAAACTTTTAACCATATAGGCTAAAATCTCATTTTTGGGACAATGGTCATTCAAATAATTTCATTTTTTGCCGAATACAAAACCAAATATGTTCACATATCATGTTTCGTATCAAGGGAGTCGAGGCACAAGTTCAACCTTTATCAAACTTCTAACCATATAGGCTAAAATCTCATTTTCGCGACAAAGTCATTCCAATACTTTCATTTTTCCGAATATAAAACCAAATAGGTTCACATATCATGTTTTGCATCAAGGGACATCGAGGGACAAGTTCACTGTTTATCAAACTTCTAACCACAAAGGCTAACATTTCATTTTCGTGACAAGGGTCATTTCAATACTTTCATTTTACCAAATTTCAAACCAAATAGGTTCACATATCATGTTTCGCATCAACGGACATCGAGGGACATGTTCAACATTCATATTTAACAAACATGCAACAATATAAGCTAAAATCTCGTTTTCGCGATAAGTGTCATCTCATTACTTTTTATTTACCAAATTTAAAACGAAATTGGTTCAAATATTATGTTACGCAATAAAGGACATCGAGGGACAAATTCAACATTAATATTTCTCAAACTTTTAACCATATAGGCTAAAATCTCTTTTTTGGGACAATGGTCATTCAAATAATTTCATTTTGCCGAATACAAAACCAAATAGGTTCACATATCATGGTTGGTATCAAGGGAGATCGAGGGAAAAGTTCAACCTTTATCAAACTTCTAACCATATAAGGCTAAAATCTCATTTTCGCGACAAAGTCATTCCAATACTTTCAATTTTCCGAATATAAAACCAAATAGGTTCACATATCATGTTTCGCATCAAGGGACATTGAGGGACAAGTTCACTGTTTATCCAACTTCTAACCACATAGGCTAACATTTCATTTTCGCGACAAGGGTCATTTCAATACTTTCATTTTACCAAATTTCAAACCAAATAGGTTCACATATCATGTTTCGCATCAACGGACATCGAGGGACATGTTCAACCTTTATATTTAACAAACATGCAACAATATAAGCTAAAATCTCGTTTTCGCGATAAGGGTCATCTCATTACTTTCTATTTACCAAATTTAAAACGAAATTGGTTCAAATATTATGTTACGCAATAAAGGACATCGAGGGACAAATTCAACATTAATATTTATCAAACTTTTAACCATATAGGCTAAAATCTCATTTTTGGGACAATGGTCATTCACACATTAATATTTATCAAACTTTTAACCATATAGGCTAAAATCTCATTTTTGGGACAATGGTCATTCAAATAATTTCATTTTTTGCCGAATACAAAACCAAATATGTTCACATATCATGTTTCGTATCAAGGGAGTCGAGGCACAAGTTCAACCTTTATCAAACTTCTAACCATATAGGCTAAAATCTCATTTTCGCGACAAAGTCATTCCAATACTTTCATTTTTCCGAATATAAAACCAAATAGGTTCACATATCATGTTTCGCATCAAGGGACATTGAGGGACAAGTTCATTGTTTATCAAACTTCTAACCACATAGGCTAACATTTCATTTTCGCGACAAGGGTCATTTCAATACTTTCATTTTACCAAATTTCAAACCGAATAGGTTCACATATCATGTTTCGCATCAACGGACATCGAGGGACATGTTCAACATTCATATTTAACAAACATGCAACAATATAAGCTAAAATCTCGTTTTCGCGATAAGGGTCATCTCATTACTTTCTATTTACCAAATTTAAAACGAAATTGGTTCAAATATTATGTTACGCAATAAAGGACATCGAGGGACAAATTCAACATTAATATTTCTCAAACTTTTAACCATATAGGCTAAAATCTCTTTTTTGGGACAATGGTCATTCAAATAATTTCATTTTGCCGAATACAAAACCAAATAGGTTCACATATCATGGTTCGTATCAAGGGAGATCGAGGGAAAAGTTCAACCTTTATCAAACTTCTAACCATATAAGGCTAAAATCTCATTTTCGCGACAAAGTCATTCCTATACTTTCAATTTTCCGAATATAAAACCAAATAGGTTCACATATCATGTTTCGCATCAAGGGACATTGAGGGACAAGTTCACTGTTTATCCAACTTCTAACCACATAGGCTAACATTTCATTTTCGCGACAAGGGTCATTTCAATACTTTCATTTTACCAAATTTCAAACCAAATAGGTTCACATATCATGTTTCGCATCAACGGACATCGAGGGACATGTTCAACCTTTATATTTAACAAACATGCAACAATATAAGCTAAAATCTCGTTTTCGCGATAAGGGTCATCTCATTACTTTCTATTTACCAAATTTAAAACGAAATTGGTTCAAATATTATGTTACGCAATAAAGGACATCGAGGGACAAATTCAACATTAATATTTATCAAACTTTTAACCATATAGGCTAAAATCTCATTTTTGGGACAATGGTCATTCAAACATTAATATTTATCAAACTTTTAACCATATAGGCTAAAATCTCATTTTTGGGACAATGGTCATTCAAATAATTTCATTTTTTACCGAATACAAAACCAAATATGTTCACATATCATGTTTCGTATCAAGGGAGTCGAGGCACAAGTTCAACCTTTATCAAACTTCTAACCATATAGGCTAAAATCTCATTTTCGCGACAAAGTCATTCCAATACTTTCATTTTTCCGAATATAAAACCAAATAGGTTCACATATCATGTTTTGCATCAAGGGACATCGAGGGACAAGTTCACTGTTTATCAAACTTCTAACCACAAAGGCTAACATTTCATTTTCGCGACAAGGGTCATTTCAATACTTTCATTTTACCAAATTTCAAACCAAATAGGTTCACATATCATGTTTCGCATCAACGGACATCGAGGGACATGTTCAACATTCATATTTAACAAACATGCAACAATATAAGCTAAAATCTCGTTTTCGCGATAAGTGTCATCTCATTACTTTTTATTTACCAAATTTAAAACGAAATTGGTTCAAATATTATGTTACGCAATAAAGGACATCGAGGGACAAATTCAACATTAATATTTCTCAAACTTTTAACCATATAGGCTAAAATCTCTTTTTTGGGACAATGGTCATTCAAATAATTTCATTTTGCCGAATACAAAACCAAATAGGTTCACATATCATGGTTCGTATCAAGGGAGATCGAGGGAAAAGTTCAACCTTTATCAAACTTCTAACCATATAAGGCTAAAATCTCATTTTCGCGACAAAG
This sequence comes from Medicago sativa, assembly GCF_051527215.1. Lineage (NCBI taxonomy): Eukaryota > Viridiplantae > Streptophyta > Magnoliopsida > Fabales > Fabaceae > Medicago > Medicago sativa. The sequence goes on from NC_140751.1 coordinate 40,650,584, forward strand.
TCATTCCAATACTTTCAATTTTCCGAATATAAAACCAAATAGGTTCACATATCATGTTTCGCATCAAGGGACATTGAGGGACAAGTTCACTGTTTATCCAACTTCTAACCACATTGGCTAACATTTCATTTTCGCGACAAGGGTCATTTCAATACTTTCATTTTACCAAATTTCAAACCAAATAGGTTCACATATCATGTTTCGCATCAACGGACATCGAGGGACATGTTCAACCTTTATATTTAACAAACATGCAACAATATAAGCTAAAATCTCGTTTTCGCGATAAGGGTCATCTCATTACTTTCTATTTACCAAATTTAAAACGAAATTGGTTCAAATATTATGTTACGCAATAAAGGACATCGAGGGACAAATTCAACATTAATATTTATCAAACTTTTAACCATATAGGCTAAAATCTCATTTTTGGGACAATGGTCATTCAAACATTAATATTTATCAAACTTTTAACCATATAGGCTAAAATCTCATTTTTGGGACAATGGTCATTCAAATAATTTCATTTTTTGCCGAATACAAAACCAAATATGTTCACATATCATGTTTCGTATCAAGGGAGTCGAGGCACAAGTTCAACCTTTATCAAACTTCTAACCATATAGGCTAAAATCTCATTTTCGCGACAAAGTCATTCCAATACTTTCATTTTTCCGAATATAAAACCAAATAGGTTCACATATCATGTTTTGCATCAAGGGACATCGAGGGACAAGTTCACTGTTTATCAAACTTCTAACCACATAGGCTAACATTTCATTTTCGCGACAAGGGTCATTTCAATACTTTCATTTTACCAAATTTCAAACCAAATAGGTTCACATATCATGTTTCGCATCAACGGACATCGAGGGACATGTTCAACATTCATATTTAACAAACATGCAACAATATAAGCTAAAATCTCGTTTTCGCGATAAGGGTCATCTCATTACTTTCTATTTACCAAATTTAAAACGAAATTGGTTCAAATATTATGTTACGCAATAAAGGACATCGAGGGACAAATTCAACATTAATATTTCTCAAACTTTTAACCATATAGGCTAAAATCTCTTTTTTGGGACAATGGTCATTCAAATAATTTCATTTTGCCGAATACAAAACCAAATAGGTTCACATATCATGGTTCGTATCAAGGGAGATCGAGGGAAAAGTTCAACCTTTATCAAACTTCTAACCATATAAGGCTAAAATCTCATTTTCGCGACAAAGTCATTCCAATACTTTCAATTTTCCGAATATAAAACCAAATAGGTTCACATATCATGTTTCGCATCAAGGGACATTGAGGGACAAGTTCACTGTTTATCCAACTTCTAACCACATTGGCTAACATTTCATTTTCGCGACAAGGGTCATTTCAATACTTTCATTTTACCAAATTTCAAACCAAATAGGTTCACATATCATGTTTCGCATCAACGGACATCGAGGGACATGTTCAACCTTTATATTTAACAAACATGCAACAATATAAGCTAAAATCTCGTTTTCGCGATAAGGGTCATCTCATTACTTTCTATTTACCAAATTTAAAACGAAATTGGTTCAAATATTATGTTACGCAATAAAGGACATCGAGGGACAAATTCAACATTAATATTTATCAAACTTTTAACCATATAGGCTAAAATCTCATTTTTGGGACAATGGTCATTCAAACATTAATATTTATCAAACTTTTAACCATATAGGCTAAAATCTCATTTTTGGGACAATGGTCATTCAAATAATTTCATTTTTTGCCGAATACAAAACCAAATATGTTCACATATCATGTTTCGTATCAAGGGAGTCGAGGCACAAGTTCAACCTTTATCAAACTTCTAACCATATAGGCTAAAATCTCATTTTCTCGACAAAGTCATTCCAATACTTTCATTTTTCCGAATATAAAACCAAATAGGTTCACATATCATGTTTTGCATCAAGGGACATCGAGGGACAAGTTCACTGTTTATCAAACTTCTAACCACATAGGCTAACATTTCATTTTCGCGACAAGGGTCATTTCAATACTTTCATTTTACCAAATTTCAAACCAAATAGGTTCACATATCATGTTTCGCATCAACGGACATCGAGGGACATGTTCAACATTCATATTTAACAAACATGCAACAATATAAGCTAAAATCTCGTTTTCGCGATAAGGGTCATCTCATTACTTTCTATTTACCAAATTTAAAACGAAATTGGTTCAAATATTATGTTACGCAATAAAGGACATCGAGGGACAAATTCAACATTAATATTTCTCAAACTTTTAACCATATAGGCTAAAATCTCTTTTTTGGGACAATGGTCATTCAAATAATTTCATTTTGCCGAATACAAAACCAAATAGGTTCACATATCATGGTTCGTATCAAGGGAGATCGAGGGAAAAGTTCAACCTTTATCAAACTTCTAACCATATAAGGCTAAAATCTCATTTTCGCGAAAAAGTCATTCCAATACTTTCAATTTTCCGAATATAAAACCAAATAGGTTCACATATCATGTTTCGCATCAAGGGACATTGAGGGACAAGTTCACTGTTTATCCAACTTCTAACCACATAGGCTAACATTTCATTTTCGCGACAAGGGTCATTTCAATACTTTCATTTTACCAAATTTCAAACCAAATAGGTTCACATATCATGTTTCGCATCAACGGACATCGAGGGACATGTTCAACCTTTATATTTAACAAACATGCAACAATATAAGCTAAAATCTCGTTTTCGCGATAAGGGTCATCTCATTACTTTCTATTTACCAAATTTAAAACGAAATTGGTTCAAATATTATGTTACGCAATAAAGGACATCGAGGGACAAATTCAACATTAATATTTATCAAACTTTTAACCATATAGGCTAAAATCTCATTTTTGGGACAATGGTCATTCAAACATTAATATTTATCAAACTTTTAACCATATAGGCTAAAATCTCATTTTTGGGACAATGGTCATTCAAATAATTTCATTTTTTGCCGAATACAAAACCAAATATGTTCACATATCATGTTTCGTATCAAGGGAGTCGAGGCACAAGTTCAACCTTTATCAAACTTCTAACCATATAGGCTAAAATCTCATTTTCGCGACAAAGTCATTCCAATACTTTCATTTTTCCGAATATAAAACCAAATAGGTTCACATATCATGTTTTGCATCAAGGGACATCGAGGGACAAGTTCACTGTTTATCAAACTTCTAACCACATAGGCTAACATTTCATTTTCGCGACAAGGGTCATTTCAATACTTTCATTTTACCAAATTTCAAACCAAATAGGTTCACATATCATGTTTCGCATCAACGGACATCGAGGGACATGTTCAACATTCATATTTAACAAACATGCAACAATATAAGCTAAAATCTCGTTTTCGCGATAAGGGTCATCTCATTACTTTCTATTTACCAAATTTAAAACGAAATTGGTTCAAATATTATGTTACGCAATAAAGGACATCGAGGGACAAATTCAACATTAATATTTCTCAAACTTTTAACCATATAGGCTAAAATCTCTTTTTTGGGACAATGGTCATTCAAATAATTTCATTTTGCCGAATACAAAACCAAATAGGTTCACATATCATGGTTCGTATCAAGGGAGATCGAGGGAAAAGTTCAACCTTTATCAAACTTCTAACCATATAAGGCTAAAATCTCATTTTCGCGACAAAGTCATTCCTATACTTTCAATTTTCCGAATATAAAACCAAATAGGTTCACATATCATGTTTCGCATCAAGGGACATTGAGGGACAAGTTCACTGTTTATCCAACTTCTAACCACATAGGCTAACATTTCATTTTCGCGACAAGGGTCATTTCAATACTTTCATTTTACCAAATTTCAAACCAAATAGGTTCACATATCATGTTTCGCATCAACGGACATCGAGGGACATGTTCAACCTTTATATTTAACAAACATGCAACAATATAAGCTAAAATCTCGTTTTCGCGATAAGGGTCATCTCATTACTTTCTATTTACCAAATTTAAAACGAAATTGGTTCAAATATTATGTTACGCAATAAAGGACATCGAGGGACAAATTCAACATTAATATTTCTCAAACTTTTAACCATATAGGCTAAAATCTCTTTTTTGGGACAATGGTCATTCAAATAATTTCATTTTGCCGAATACAAAACCAAATAGGTTCACATATCATGGTTCGTATCAAGGGAGATCGAGGGAAAAGTTCAACCTTTATCAAACTTCTAACCATATAAGGCTAAAATCTCATTTTCGCGACAAAGTCATTCCAATACTTTCAATTTTCCGAATATAAAACCAAATAGGTTCACATATCATGTTTCGCATCAAGGGACATTGAGGGACAAGTTCACTGTTTATCCAACTTCTAACCACATTGGCTAACATTTCATTTTCGCGACAAGGGTCATTTCAATACTTTCATTTTACCAAATTTCAAACCAAATAGGTTCACATATCATGTTTCGCATCAACGGACATCGAGGGACATGTTCAACCTTTATATTTAACAAACATGCAACAATATAAGCTAAAATCTCGTTTTCGCGATAAGGGTCATCTCATTACTTTCTATTTACCAAATTTAAAACGAAATTGGTTCAAATATTATGTTACGCAATAAAGGACATCGAGGGACAAATTCAACATTAATATTTATCAAACTTTTAACCATATAGGCTAAAATCTCATTTTTGGGACAATGGTCATTCAAACATTAATATTTATCAAACTTTTAACCATATAGGCTAAAATCTCATTTTTGGGACAATGGTCATTCAAATAATTTCATTTTTTGCCGAATACAAAACCAAATATGTTCACATATCATGTTTCGTATCAAGGGAGTCGAGGCACAAGTTCAACCTTTATCAAACTTCTAACCATATAGGCTAAAATCTCATTTTCTCGACAAAGTCATTCCAATACTTTCATTTTTCCGAATATAAAACCAAATAGGTTCACATATCATGTTTTGCATCAAGGGACATCGAGGGACAAGTTCACTGTTTATCAAACTTCTAACCACATAGGCTAACATTTCATTTTCGCGACAAGGGTCATTTCAATACTTTCATTTTACCAAATTTCAAACCAAATAGGTTCACATATCATGTTTCGCATCAACGGACATCGAGGGACATGTTCAACATTCATATTTAACAAACATGCAACAATATAAGCTAAAATCTCGTTTTCGCGATAAGGGTCATCTCATTACTTTCTATTTACCAAATTTAAAACGAAATTGGTTCAAATATTATGTTACGCAATAAAGGACATCGAGGGACAAATTCAACATTAATATTTCTCAAACTTTTAACCATATAGGCTAAAATCTCTTTTTTGGGACAATGGTCATTCAAATAATTTCATTTTGCCGAATACAAAACCAAATAGGTTCACATATCATGGTTCGTATCAAGGGAGATCGAGGGAAAAGTTCAACCTTTATCAAACTTCTAACCATATAAGGCTAAAATCTCATTTTCGCGACAAAGTCATTCCAATACTTTCAATTTTCCGAATATAAAACCAAATAGGTTCACATATCATGTTTCGCATCAAGGGACATTGAGGGACAAGTTCACTGTTTATCCAACTTCTAACCACATAGGCTAACATTTCATTTTCGCGACAAGGGTCATTTCAATACTTTCATTTTACCAAATTTCAAACCAAATAGGTTCACATATCATGTTTCGCATCAACGGACATCGAGGGACATGTTCAACCTTTATATTTAACAAACATGCAACAATATAAGCTAAAATCTCGTTTTCGCGATAAGGGTCATCTCATTACTTTCTATTTACCAAATTTAAAACGAAATTGGTTCAAATATTATGTTACGCAATAAAGGACATCGAGGGACAAATTCAACATTAATATTTATCAAACTTTTAACCATATAGGCTAAAATCTCATTTTTGGGACAATGGTCATTCAAACATTAATATTTATCAAACTTTTAACCATATAGGCTAAAATCTCATTTTTGGGACAATGGTCATTCAAATAATTTCATTTTTTGCCGAATACAAAACCAAATATGTTCACATATCATGTTTCGTATCAAGGGAGTCGAGGCACAAGTTCAACCTTTATCAAACTTCTAACCATATAGGCTAAAATCTCATTTTCGCGACAAAGTCATTCCAATACTTTCATTTTTCCGAATATAAAACCAAATAGGTTCACATATCATGTTTTGCATCAAGGGACATCGAGGGACAAGTTCACTGTTTATCAAACTTCTAACCACATAGGCTAACATTTCATTTTCGCGACAAGGGTCATTTCAATACTTTCATTTTACCAAATTTCAAACCAAATAGGTTCACATATCATGTTTCGCATCAACGGACATCGAGGGACATGTTCAACATTCATATTTAACAAACATGCAACAATATAAGCTAAAATCTCGTTTTCGCGATAAGGGTCATCTCATTACTTTCTATTTACCAAATTTAAAACGAAATTGGTTCAAATATTATGTTACGCAATAAAGGACATCGAGGGACAAATTCAACATTAATATTTCTCAAACTTTTAACCATATAGGCTAAAATCTCTTTTTTGGGACAATGGTCATTCAAATAATTTCATTTTGCCGAATACAAAACCAAATAGGTTCACATATCATGGTTCGTATCAAGGGAGATCGAGGGAAAAGTTCAACCTTTATCAAACTTCTAACCATATAAGGCTAAAATCTCATTTTCGCGACAAAGTCATTCCTATACTTTCAATTTTCCGAATATAAAACCAAATAGGTTCACATATCATGTTTCGCATCAAGGGACATTGAGGGACAAGTTCACTGTTTATCCAACTTCTAACCACATAGGCTAACATTTCATTTTCGCGACAAGGGTCATTTCAATACTTTCATTTTACCAAATTTCAAACCAAATAGGTTCACATATCATGTTTCGCATCAACGGACATCGAGGGACATGTTCAACCTTTATATTTAACAAACATGCAACAATATAAGCTAAAATCTCGTTTTCGCGATAAGGGTCATCTCATTACTTTCTATTTACCAAATTTAAAACGAAATTGGTTCAAATATTATGTTACGCAATAAAGGACATCGAGGGACAAATTCAACATTAATATTTATCAGACTTTTAACCATATAGGCTAAAATCTCATTTTTGGGACAATGGTCATTCAAACATTAATATTTATCAAACTTTTAACCATATAGGCTAAAATCTCATTTTTGGGACAATGGTCATTCAAATAATTTCATTTTTTGCCGAATACAAAACCAAATATGTTCACATATCATGTTTCGTATCAAGGGAGTCGAGGCACAAGTTCAACCTTTATCAAACTTCTAACCATATAGGCTAAAATCTCATTTTCGCGACAAAGTCATTCCAATACTTTCATTTTTCCGAATATAAAACCAAATAGGTTCACATATCATGTTTTGCATCAAGGGACATCGAGGGACAAGTTCACTGTTTATCAAACTTCTAACCACATAGGCTAACATTTCATTTTCGCGACAAGGGTCATTTCAATACTTTCATTTTACCAAATTTCAAACCAAATAGGTTCACATATCATGTTTCGCATCAACGGACATCGAGGGACATGTTCAACATTCATATTTAACAAACATGCAACAATATAAGCTAAAATCTCGTTTTTGCGATGAGGGTCATCTCATTACTTTCTATTTACCAAATTTAAAACGAAATTAGTTCAAATATTATGTTACGCAATAAAGGACATCGAGGGACAAATTCAACATTAATATTTCTCAAACTTTTAACCATATAGGCTAAAATCTCTTTTTTGGGACAATGGTCATTCAAATAATTTCATTTTGCCGAATACAAAACCAAATAGGTTCACATATCATGGTTCGTATCAAGGGAGATCGAGGGAAAAGTTCAACCTTTATCAAACTTCTAACCATATAAGGCTAAAATCTCATTTTCGCGACAAAGTCATTCCAATACTTTCAATTTTCCGAATATAAAACCAAATAGGTTCACATATCATGTTTCGCATCAAGGGACATTGAGGGACAAGTTCACTGTTTATCCAACTTCTAACCACATAGGCTAACATTTCATTTTCGCGACAAGGGTCATTTCAATACTTTCATTTTACCAAATTTCAAACCAAATAGGTTCACATATCATGTTTCGCATCAACGGACATCGAGGGACATGTTCAACCTTTATATTTAACAAACATGCAACAATATAAGCTAAAATCTCGTTTTCGCGATAAGGGTCATCTCATTACTTTCTATTTACCAAATTTAAAACGAAATTGGTTCAAATATTATGTTACGCAATAAAGGACATCGAGGGACAAATTCAACATTAATATTTATCAAACTTTTAACCATATAGGCTAAAATCTCATTTTTGGGACAATGGTCATTCAAACATTAATATTTATCAAACTTTTAACCATATAGGCTAAAATCTCATTTTTGGGACAATGGTCATTCAAATAATTTCATTTTTTGCCGAATACAAAACCAAATATGTTCACATATCATGTTTCGTATCAAGGGAGTCGAGGCACAAGTTCAACCTTTATCAAACTTCTAACCATATAGGCTAAAATCTCATTTTCGCGACAAAGTCATTCCAATACTTTCATTTTTCCGAATATAAAACCAAATAGGTTCACATATCATGTTTTGCATCAAGGGACATCGAGGGACAAGTTCACTGTTTATCAAACTTCTAACCACATAGGCTAACATTTCATTTTCGCGACAAGGGTCATTTCAATACTTTCATTTTACCAAATTTCAAACCAAATAGGTTCACATATCATGTTTCGCATCAACGGACATCGAGGGACATGTTCAACATTCATATTTAACAAACATGCAACAATATAAGCTAAAATCTCGTTTTCGCGATAAGGGTCATCTCATTACTTTCTATTTACCAAATTTAAAACGAAATTGGTTCAAATATTATGTTACGCAATAAAGGACATCGAGGGACAAATTCAACATTAATATTTCTCAAACTTTTAACCATATAGGCTAAAATCTCTTTTTTGGGACAATGGTCATTCAAATAATTTCATTTTGCCGAATACAAAACCAAATAGGTTCACATATCATGTTTCGTATCAAGGGAGTCGAGGCACAAGTTCAACCTTTATCAAACTTCTAACCATATAGGCTAAAATCTCATTTTCGCGACAAAGTCATTCCTATACTTTCAATTTTCCGAATATAAAACCAAATAGGTTCACATATCATGTTTCGCATCAAGGGACATCGAGGGACAAGTTCACTGTTTATCAAACTTCTAACCACATAGGCTAACATTTCATTTTCGCGACAAGGGTCATTTCAATACTTTCATTTTACCAAATTTCAAACCAAATAGGTTCACATATCATGTTTCGCATCAACGGACATCGAGGGACATGTTCAACATTCATATTTAACAAACATGCAACAATATAAGCTAAAATCTCGTTTTCGCGATAAGGGTCATCTCATTACTTTCTATTTACCAAATTTAAAACGAAATTGGTTCAAATATTATGTTACGCAATAAAGGACATCGAGGGACAAATTCAACATTAATATTTATCAAACTTTTAACCATATAGGCTAAAATCTCATTTTTGGGACAATGGTCATTCAAACATTAATATTTATCAAACTTTTAACCATATAGGCTAAAATCTCATTTTTGGGACAATGGTCATTCGAATAATTTCATTTTTTGCCGAATACAAAACCAAATATGTTCACATATCATGTTTCGTATCAAGGGAGTCGAGGCACAAGTTCAACCTTTATCAAACTTCTAACCATATAGGCTAAAATCTCATTTTCGCGACAAAGTCATTCCAATACTTTCATTTTTCCGAATATAAAACCAAATAGGTTCACATATCATGTTTTGCATCAAGGGACATCGAGGGACAAGTTCACTGTTTATCAAACTTCTAACCACATAGGCTAACATTTCATTTTTGCGACAAGGGTCATTTCAATACTTTCATTTTACCAAATTTCAAACCAAATAGGTTCACATATCATGTTTCGCATCAACGGACATCGAGGGACATGTTCAACATTCATATTTAACAAACATGCAACAATATAAGCTAAAATCTCGTTTTCGCGATAAGGGTCATCTCATTACTTTCTATTTACCAAATTTAAAATGAAATTGGTTCAAATATTATGTTACGCAATAAAGGACATCGAGGGACAAATTCAACATTAATATTTCTCAAACTTTTAACCATATAGGCTAAAATCTCTTTTTTGGGACAATGGTCATTCAAATAATTTCATTTTGCCGAATACAAAACCAAATAGGTTCACATATCATGTTTCGTATCAAGGGAGTCGAGGCACAAGTTCAACCTTTATCAAACTTCTAACCATATAGGCTAAAATCTCATTTTCGCGACAAAGTCATTCCTATACTTTCAATTTTCCGAATATAAAACCAAATAGGTTCACATATCATGTTTCGCATCAAGGGACATCGAGGGACAAGTTCACTGTTTATCAAACTTCTAACCACATAGGCTAACATTTCATTTTCGCGACAAGGGTCATTTCAATACTTTCATTTTACCAAATTTCAAACCAAATAGGTTCACATATCATGTTTCGCATCAACGGACATCGAGGGACATGTTCAACATTCATATTTAACAAACATGCAACAATATAAGCTAAAATCTCGTTTTCGCGATAAGGGTCATCTCATTACTTTCTATTTACCAAATTTAAAACGAAATTGGTTCAAATATTATGTTACGCAATAAAGGACATCGAGGGACAAATTCAACATTAATATTTCTCAAACTTTTAACCATATAGGCTAAAATCTCTTTTTTGGGACAATGGTCATTCAAATAATTTCTTTTTGCCGAATACAAAACCAAATAGGTTCACATATCATGTTTCGTATCAAGGGAGTCGAGGCACAAGTTCAACCTTTATCAAACTTCTAACCATATAGGCTAAAATCTCATTTTCGCGACAAAGTCATTCCTATACTTTCAATTTTCCGAATATAAAACCAAATAGGTTCACATATCATGTTTCGCATCAAGGGACATCGAGGGACAAGTTCACTGTTTATCAAACTTCTAACCACATAGGCTAACATTTCATTTTCGCGACAAGGGTCATTTCAATACTTTCATTTTACCAAATTTCAAACCAAATAGGTTCACATATCATGTTTCGCATCAACGGACATCGAGGGACATGTTCAACATTCATATTTAACAAACATGCAACAATATAAGCTAAAATCTCGTTTTCGCGATAAGGGTCATCTCATTACTTTCTATTTACCAAATTTAAAACGAAATTGGTTCAAATATTATGTTACGCAATAAAGGACATCGAGGGACAAATTCAACATTAATATTTATCAAACTTTTAACCATATAGGCTAAAATCTCATTTTTGGGACAATGGTCATTCAAACATTAATATTTATCAAACTTTTAACCATATAGGCTAAAATCTCATTTTTGGGACAATGGTCATTCAAATAATTTCATTTTTTGCCGAATACAAAACCAAATATGTTCACATATCATGTTTCGTATCAAGGGAGTCGAGGCACAAGTTCAACCTTTATCAAACTTCTAACCATATAGGCTAAAATCTCATTTTCGCGACAAAGTCATTCCAATACTTTCATTTTTCCGAATATAAAACCAAATAGGTTCACATATCATGTTTTGCATCAAGGGACATCGAGGGACAAGTTCACTGTTTATCAAACTTCTAACCACATAGGCTAACATTTCATTTTCGCGACAAGGGTCATTTCAATACTTTCATTTTACCAAATTTCAAACCAAATAGGTTCACATATCATGTTTCGCATCAACGGACATCGAGGGACATGTTCAACATTCATATTTAACAAACATGCAACAATATAAGCTAAAATCTCGTTTTCGCGATAAGGGTCATCTCATTACTTTCTATTTACCAAATTTAAAACGAAATTGGTTCAAATATTATGTTACGCAATAAAGGACATCGAGGGACAAATTCAACATTAATATTTCTCAAACTTTTAACCATATAGGCTAAAATCTCTTTTTTGGGACAATGGTCATTCAAATAATTTCATTTTGCCGAATACAAAACCAAATAGGTTCACATATCATGTTTCGTATCAAGGGAGTCGAGGCACAAGTTCAACCTTTATCAAACTTCTAACCATATAGGCTAAAATCTTATTTTCGCGACAAAGTCATTCCTATACTTTCAATTTTCCGAATATAAAACCAAATAGGTTCACATATCATGTTTCGCATCAAGGGACATCGAGGGACAAGTTCACTGTTTATCAAACTTCTAACCACATAGGCTAACATTTCATTTTCGCGACAAGGGTCATTTCAATACTTTCATTTTACCAAATTTCAAACCAAATAGGTTCACATATCATGTTTCGCATCAACGGACATCGAGGGACATGTTCAACATTCATATTTAACAAACATGCAACAATATAAGCTAAAATCTCGTTTTCGCGATAAGGGTCATCTCATTACTTTCTATTTACCAAATTTAAAACGAAATTGGTTCAAATATTATGTTACGCAATAAAGGACATCGAGGGACAAATTCAACATTAATATTTCTCAAACTTTTAACCATATAGGCTAAAATCTCTTTTTTGGGACAATGGTCATTCAAATAATTTCATTTTGCCGAATACAAAACCAAATAGGTTCACATATCATGGTTCGTATCAAGGGAGATCGAGGGAAAAGTTCAACCTTTATCAAACTTCTAACCATATAAGGCTAAAATCTCATTTTCGCGACAAAGTCATTCCTATACTTTCAATTTTCCGAATATAAAACCAAATAGGTTCACATATCATGTTTCGCATCAAGGGACATTGAGGGACAAGTTCACTGTTTATCCAACTTCTAACCACATAGGCTAACATTTCATTTTCGCGACAAGTGTCATTTCAATACTTTCATTTTACCAAATTTCAAACCAAATAGGTTCACATATCATGTTTCGCATCAACGGACATCGAGGGACATGTTCAACCTTTATATTTAACAAACATGCAACAATATAAGCTAAAATCTCGTTTTCGCGATAAGGGTCATCTCATTACTTTCTATTTACCAAATTTAAAACGAAATTGGTTCAAATATTATGTTACGCAATAAAGGACATCGAGGGACAAATTCAACATTAATATTTATCAAACTTTTAACCATATAGGCTAAAATCTCATTTTTGGGACAATGGTCATTCAAACATTAATATTTATCAAACTTTTAACCATATAGGCTAAAATCTCATTTTTGGGACAATGGTCATTCAAATAATTTCATTTTTTGCCGAATACAAAACCAAATATGTTCACATATCATGTTTCGTATCAAGGGAGTCGAGGCACAAGTTCAACCTTTATCAAACTTCTAACCATATAGGCTAAAATCTCATTTTCGCGACAAAGTCATTCCAATACTTTCATTTTTCCGAATATAAAACCAAATAGGTTCACATATCATGTTTTGCATCAAGGGACATCGAGGGACAAGTTCACTGTTTATCAAACTTCTAACCACATAGGCTAACATTTCATTTTCGCGACAAGGGTCATTTCAATACTTTCATTTTACCAAATTTCAAACCAAATAGGTTCACATATCATGTTTCGCATCAACGGACATCGAGGGACATGTTCAACATTCATATTTAACAAACATGCAACAATATAAGCTAAAATCTCGTTTTCGCGATAAGGGTCATCTCATTACTTTCTATTTACCAAATTTAAAACGAAATTGGTTCAAATATTATGTTACGCAATAAAGGACATCGAGGGACAAATTCAACATTAATATTTCTCAAACTTTTAACCATATAGGCTAAAATCTCTTTTTTGGGACAATGGTCATTCAAATAATTTCATTTTGCCGAATACAAAACCAAATAGGTTCACATATCATGGTTCGTATCAAGGGAGATCGAGGGAAAAGTTCAACCTTTATCAAACTTCTAACCATATAAGGCTAAAATCTCATTTTCGCGACAAAGTCATTCCTATACTTTCAATTTTCCGAATATAAAACCAAATAGGTTCACATATCATGTTTCGCATCAAGGGACATTGAGGGACAAGTTCACTGTTTATCAAACTTCTAACCACATAGGCTAACATTTCATTTTCGCGACAAGGGTCATTTCAATACTTTCATTTTACCAAATTTCAAACCAAATAGGTTCACATATCATGTTTCGCATCAACGGACATCGAGGGACATGTTCAACCTTTATATTTAACAAACATGCAACAATATAAGCTAAAATCTCGTTTTCGCGATAAGGGTCATCTCATTACTTTCTATTTACCAAATTTAAAACGAAATTGGTTCAAATATTATGTTACGCAATAAAGGACATCGAGGGACAAATTCAACATTAATATTTATCAAACTTTTAACCATATAGGCTAAAATCTCATTTTTGGGACAATGGTCATTCAAACATTAATATTTATCAAACTTTTAACCATATAGGCTAAAATCTCATTTTTGGGACAATGGTCATTCAAATAATTTCATTTTTTGCCGAATACAAAACCAAATATGTTCACATATCATGTTTCGTATCAAGGGAGTCGAGGCACAAGTTCAACCTTTATCAAACTTCTAACCATATAGGCTAAAATCTCATTTTCGCGACAAAGTCATTCCAATACTTTCATTTTTCCGAATATAAAACCAAATAGGTTCACATATCATGTTTTGCATCAAGGGACATCGAGGGACAAGTTCACTGTTTATCAAACTTCTAACCACATAGGCTAACATTTCATTTTCGCGACAAGGGTCATTTCAATACTTTCATTTTACCAAATTTCAAACCAAATAGGTTCACATATCATGTTTCGCATCAACGGACATCGAGGGACATGTTCAACATTCATATTTAACAAACATGCAACAATATAAGCTAAAATCTCGTTTTCGCGATAAGTGTCATCTCATTACTTTTTATTTACCAAATTTAAAACGAAATTGGTTCAAATATTATGTTACGCAATAAAGGACATCGAGGGACAAATTCAACATTAATATTTCTCAAACTTTTAACCATATAGGCTAAAATCTCTTTTTTGGGACAATGGTCATTCAAATAATTTCATTTTGCCGAATACAAAACCAAATAGGTTCACATATCATGGTTCGTATCAAGGGAGATCGAGGGAAAAGTTCAACCTTTATCAAACTTCTAACCATATAAGGCTAAAATCTCATTTTCGCGACAAAGTCATTCCAATACTTTCAATTTTCCGAATATAAAACCAAATAGGTTCACATATCATGTTTCGCATCAAGGGACATTGAGGGACAAGTTCACTGTTTATCCAACTTCTAACCACATAGGCTAACATTTCATTTTCGCGACAAGGGTCATTTCAATACTCTCATTTTACCAAATTTCAAACCAAATAGGTTCACATATCATGTTTCGCATCAACGGACATCGAGGGACATGTTCAACCTTTATATTTAACAAACATGCAACAATATAAGCTAAAATCTCGTTTTCGCGATAAGGGTCATCTCATTACTTTCTATTTACCAAATTTAAAACGAAATTGGTTCAAATATTATGTTACGCAATAAAGGACATCGAGGGACAAATTCAACATTAATATTTATCAAACATTTAACCATATAGGCTAAAATCTCATTTTTGGGACAATGGTCATTCAAACATTAATATTTATCAAACTTTTAACCATATAGGCTAAAATCTCATTTTTGGGACAATGGTCATTCAAATAATTTCATTTTTTGCCGAATACAAAACCAAATATGTTCACATATCATGTTTCGTATCAAGGGAGTCGAGGCACAAGTTCAACCTTTATCAAACTTCTAACCATATAGGCTAAAATCTCATTTTCGCGACAAAGTCATTCCAATACTTTCATTTTTCCGAATATAAAACCAAATAGGTTCACATATCATGTTTTGCATCAAGGGACATCGAGGGACAAGTTCACTGTTTATCAAACTTCTAACCACATAGGCTAACATTTCATTTTCGCGACAAGGGTCATTTCAATACTTTCATTTTACCAAATTTCAAACCAAATAGGTTCACATATCATGTTTCGCATCAACGGACATCGAGGGACATGTTCAACATTCATATTTAACAAAGATGCAACAATATAAGCTAAAATCTCGTTTTCGCGATAAGGGTCATCTCATTACTTTCTATTTACCAAATTTAAAACGAAATTGGTTCAAATATTATGTTACGCAATAAAGGACATCGAGGGACAAATTCAACATTAATATTTCTCAAACTTTTAACCATATAGGCTAAAATCTCTTTTTTGGGACAATGGTCATTCAAATAATTTCATTTTGCCGAATACAAAACCAAATAGGTTCACATATCATGGTTCGTATCAAGGGAGATCGAGGGAAAAGTTCAACCTTTATCAAACTTCTAACCATATAAGGCTAAAATCTCATTTTCGCGACAAAGTCATTCCTATACTTTCAATTTTCCGAATATAAAACCAAATAGGTTCACATATCATGTTTCGCATCAAGGGACATTGAGGGACAAGTTCACTGTTTATCCAACTTCTAACCACATAGGCTAACATTTCATTTTCGCGACAAGGGTCATTTCAATACTTTCATTTTACCAAATTTCAAACCAAATAGGTTCACATATCATGTTTCGCATCAACGGACATCGAGGGACATGTTCAACCTTTATATTTAACAAACATGCAACAATATAAGCTAAAATCTCGTTTTCGCGATAAGGGTCATCTCATTACTTTCTATTTACCAAATTTAAAACGAAATTGGTTCAAATATTATGTTACGCAATAAAGGACATCGAGGGACAAATTCAACATTAATATTTATCAAACTTTTAACCATATAGGCTAAAATCTCATTTTTGGGACAATGGTCATTCAAACATTAATATTTATCAAACTTTTAACCATATAGGCTAAAATCTCATTTTTGGGACAATGGTCATTCAAATAATTTCATTTTTTGCCGAATACAAAACCAAATATGTTCACATATCATGTTTCGTATCAAGGGAGTCGAGGCACAAGTTCAACCTTTATCAAACTTCTAACCATATAGGCTAAAATCTCATTTTCGCGACAAAGTCATTCCAATACTTTCATTTTTCCGAATATAAAACCAAATAGGTTCACATATCATGTTTTGCATCAAGGGACATCGAGGGACAAGTTCACTGTTTTTTAAACTTCTAACCACATAGGCTAACATTTCATTTTCGCGACAAGGGTCATTTCAATACTTTCATTTTACCAAATTTCAAACCAAATAGGTTCACATATCATGTTTCGCATCAACGGACATCGAGGGACATGTTCAACATTCATATTTAACAAACATGCAACAATATAAGCTAAAATCTCGTTTTCGCGATAAGTGTCATCTCATTACTTTTTATTTACCAAATTTAAAACGAAATTGGTTCAAATATTATGTTACGCAATAAAGGACATCGAGGGACAAATTCAACATTAATATTTCTCAAACTTTTAACCATATAGGCTAAAATCTCTTTTTTGGGACAATGGTCATTCAAATAATTTCATTTTGCCGAATACAAAACCAAATAGGTTCACATATCATGGTTCGTATCAAGGGAGATCGAGGGAAAAGTTCAACCTTTATCAAACTTCTAACCATATAAGGCTAAAATCTCATTTTCGCGACAAAGTCATTCCTATACTTTCAATTTTCCGAATATAAAACCAAATAGGTTCACATATCATGTTTCGCATCAAGGGACATTGAGGGACAAGTTCACTGTTTATCCAACTTCTAACCACATAGGCTAACATTTCATTTTCGCGACAAGGGTCATTTCAATACTTTCATTTTACCAAATTTCAAACCAAATAGGTTCACATATCATGTTTCGCATCAACGGACATCGAGGGACATGTTCAACCTTTATATTTAACAAACATGCAACAATATAAGCTAAAATCTCGTTTTCGCGATAAGGGTCATCTCATTACTTTCTATTTACCAAATTTAAAACGAAATTGGTTCAAATATTATGTTACGCAATAAAGGACATCGAGGGACAAATTCAACATTAATATTTATCAAACTTTTAACCATATAGGCTAAAATCTCATTTTTGGGACAATGGTCATTCAAACATTAATATTTATCAAACTTTTAACCATATAGGCTAAAATCTCATTTTTGGGACAATGGTCATTCAAATAATTTCATTTTTTGCCGAATACAAAACCAAATATGTTCACATATCATGTTTCGTATCAAGGGAGTCGAGGCACAAGTTCAACCTTTATCAAACTTCTAACCATATAGGCTAAAATCTCATTTTCGCGACAAAGTCATTCCAATACTTTCATTTTTCCGAATATAAAACCAAATAGGTTCACATATCATGTTTTGCATCAAGGGACATCGAGGGACAAGTTCACTGTTTTTTAAACTTCTAACCACATAGGCTAACATTTCATTTTCGCGACAAGGGTCATTTCAATACTTTCATTTTACCAAATTTCAAACCAAATAGGTTCACATATCATGTTTCGCATCAACGGACATCGAGGGACATGTTCAACATTCATATTTAACAAACATGCAACAATATAAGCTAAAATCTCGTTTTCGCGATAAGTGTCATCTCATTACTTTTTATTTACCAAATTTAAAACGAAATTGGTTCAAATATTATGTTACGCAATAAAGGACATCGAGGGACAAATTCAACATTAATATTTCTCAAACTTTTAACCATATAGGCTAAAATCTCTTTTTTGGGACAATGGTCATTCAAATAATTTCATTTTGCCGAATACAAAACCAAATAGGTTCACATATCATGGTTCGTATCAAGGGAGATCGAGGGAAAAGTTCAACCTTTATCAAACTTCTAACCATATAAGGCTAAAATCTCATTTTCGCGACAAAGTCATTCCAATACTTTCAATTTTCCGAATATAAAACCAAATAGGTTCACATATCATGTTTCGCATCAAGGGACATTGAGGGACAAGTTCACTGTTTATCCAACTTCTAACCACATAGGCTAACATTTCATTTTCGCGACAAGGGTCATTTCAATACTCTCATTTTACCAAATTTCAAACCAAATAGGTTCACATATCATGTTTCGCATCAACGGACATCGAGGGACATGTTCAACCTTTATATTTAACAAACATGCAACAATATAAGCTAAAATCTCGTTTTCGCGATAAGGGTCATCTCATTACTTTCTATTTACCAAATTTAAAACGAAATTGGTTCAAATATTATGTTACGCAATAAAGGACATCGAGGGACAAATTCAACATTAATATTTATCAAACTTTTAACCATATAGGCTAAAATCTCATTTTTGGGACAATGGTCATTCAAACATTAATATTTATCAAACTTTTAACCATATAGGCTAAAATCTCATTTTTGGGACAATGGTCATTCAAATAATTTCATTTTTTGCCGAATACAAAACCAAATATGTTCACATATCATGTTTCGTATCAAGGGAGTCGAGGCACAAGTTCAACCTTTATCAAACTTCTAACCATATAGGCTAAAATCTCATTTTCGCGACAAAGTCATTCCAATACTTTCATTTTTCCGAATATAAAACCAAATAGGTTCACATATCATGTTTCGCATCAAGGGACATTGAGGGACAAGTTCACTGTTTATCCAACTTCTAACCACATAGGCTAACATTTAATTTTCGCGACAAGGGTCATTTCAATACTTTCATTTTACCAAATTTCAAACCAAATAGGTTCACATATCATGTTTCGCATCAACGGACATCGAGGGACATGTTCAACCTTTATATTTAACAAACATGCAACAATATAAGCTAAAATCTCGTTTTCGCGATAAGGATCATCTCATTACTTTCTATTTACCAAATTTAAAACGAAATTGGTTCAAATATTATGTTACGCAATAAAGGACATCGAGGGACAAATTCAACATTAATATTTATCAAACTTTTAACCATATAGGCTAAAATCTCATTTTTGGGACAATGGTCATTCAAACATTAATATTTATCAAACTTTTAACCATATAGGCTAAAATCTCATTTTTGGGACAATGGTCATTCAAATAATTTCATTTTTTGCCGAATACAAAACCAAATATGTTCACATATCATGTTTCGTATCAAGGGAGTCGAGGCACAAGTTCAACCTTTATCAAACTTCTAACCATATAGGCTAAAATCTCATTTTCGCGACAAAGTCATTCCAATACTTTCATTTTTCCGAATATAAAACCAAATAGGTTCACATATCATGTTTTGCATCAAGGGACATCGAGGGACAAGTTCACTGTTTATCAAACTTCTAACCACATAGGCTAACATTTCATTTTCGCGACAAGGGTCATTTCAATACTTTCATTTTACCAAATTTCAAACCAAATAGGTTCACATATCATGTTTCGCATCAACGGACATCGAGGGACATGTTCAACATTTATATTTAACAAAGATGCAACAATATAAGCTAAAATCTCGTTTTCGCGATAAGGGTCATCTCATTACTTTCTATTTACCAAATTTAAAACGAAATTGGTTCAAATATTATGTTACGCAATAAAGGACATCGAGGGACAAATTCAACATTAATATTTCTCAAACTTTTAACCATATAGGCTAAAATCTCTTTTTTGGGACAATGGTCATTCAAATAATTTCATTTTGCCGAATACAAAACCAAATAGGTTCACATATCATGGTTCGTATCAAGGGAGATCGAGGGAAAAGTTCAACCTTTATCAAACTTCTAACCATATAAGGCTAAAATCTCATTTTCGCGACAAAGTCATTCCTATACTTTCAATTTTCCGAATATAAAACCAAATAGGTTCACATATCATGTTTCGCATCAAGGGACATTGAGGGACAAGTTCACTGTTTATCCAACTTCTAACCACATAGGCTAACATTTCATTTTCGCGACAAGGGCCATTTCAATACTTTCATTTTACCAAATTTCAAACCAAATAGGTTCACATATCATGTTTCGCATCAACGGACATCGAGGGACATGTTCAACCTTTATATTTAACAAACATGCAACAATATAAGCTAAAATCTCGTTTTCGCGATAAGGATCATCTCATTACTTTCTATTTACCAAATTTAAAACGAAATTGGTTCAAATATTATGTTACGCAATAAAGGACATCGAGGGACAAATTCAACATTAATATTTATCAAACTTTTAACCATATAGGCTAAAATCTCATTTTTGGGACAATGGTCATTCAAACATTAATATTTATCAAACTTTTAACCATATAGGCTAAAATCTCTTTTTTGGGACAATGGTCATTCAAATAATTTCATTTTGCCGAATACAAAACCAAATAGGTTCACATATCATGGTTCGTATCAAGGGAGATCGAGGGAAAAGTTCAACCTTTATCAAACTTCTAACCATATAAGGCTAAAATCTCATTTTCGCGACAAAGTCATTCCAATACTTTCAATTTTCCGAATATAAAACCAAATAGGTTCACATATCATGTTTCGCATCAAGGGACATTGAGGGACAAGTTCACTGTTTATCCAACTTCTAACCACATAGGCTAACATTTCATTTTCGCGACAAGGGTCATTTCAATACTCTCATTTTACCAAATTTCAAACCAAATAGGTTCACATATCATGTTTCGCATCAACGGACATCGAGGGACATGTTCAACCTTTATATTTAACAAACATGCAACAATATAAGCTAAAATCTCGTTTTCGCGATAAGGGTCATCTCATTACTTTCTATTTACCAAATTTAAAACGAAATTGGTTCAAATATTATGTTACGCAATAAAGGACATCGAGGGACAAATTCAACATTAATATTTATCAAACTTTTAACCATATAGGCTAAAATCTCATTTTTGGGACAATGGTCATTCAAACATTAATATTTATCAAACTTTTAACCATATAGGCTAAAATCTCATTTTTGGGACAATGGTCATTCAAATAATTTCATTTTTTGCCGAATACAAAACCA
The DNA here is from genome assembly GCF_051527215.1 of Medicago sativa. Taxonomy (NCBI): domain Eukaryota; kingdom Viridiplantae; phylum Streptophyta; class Magnoliopsida; order Fabales; family Fabaceae; genus Medicago; species Medicago sativa. Next base: position 40,672,720 of record NC_140751.1, read on the forward strand.
AATATGTTCACATATCATGTTTCGTATCAAGGGAGTCGAGGCACAAGTTCAACCTTTATCAAACTTCTAACCATATAGGCTAAAATCTCATTTTCGCGACAAAGTCATTCCAATACTTTCATTTTTCCGAATATAAAACCAAATAGGTTCACATATCATGTTTCGCATCAAGGGACATTGAGGGACAAGTTCACTGTTTATCCAACTTCTAACCACATAGGCTAACATTTAATTTTCGCGACAAGGGTCATTTCAATACTTTCATTTTACCAAATTTCAAACCAAATAGGTTCACATATCATGTTTCGCATCAACGGACATCGAGGGACATGTTCAACCTTTATATTTAACAAACATGCAACAATATAAGCTAAAATCTCGTTTTCGCGATAAGGATCATCTCATTACTTTCTATTTACCAAATTTAAAACGAAATTGGTTCAAATATTATGTTACGCAATAAAGGACATCGAGGGACAAATTCAACATTAATATTTATCAAACTTTTAACCATATAGGCTAAAATCTCATTTTTGGGACAATGGTCATTCAAACATTAATATTTATCAAACTTTTAACCATATAGGCTAAAATCTCATTTTTGGGACAATGGTCATTCAAATAATTTCATTTTTTGCCGAATACAAAACCAAATATGTTCACATATCATGTTTCGTATCAAGGGAGTCGAGGCACAAGTTCAACCTTTATCAAACTTCTAACCATATAGGCTAAAATCTCATTTTCGCGACAAAGTCATTCCAATACTTTCATTTTTCCGAATATAAAACCAAATAGGTTCACATATCATGTTTTGCATCAAGGGACATCGAGGGACAAGTTCACTGTTTATCAAACTTCTAACCACATAGGCTAACATTTCATTTTCGCGACAAGGGTCATTTCAATACTTTCATTTTACCAAATTTCAAACCAAATAGGTTCACATATCATGTTTCGCATCAACGGACATCGAGGGACATGTTCAACATTTATATTTAACAAAGATGCAACAATATAAGCTAAAATCTCGTTTTCGCGATAAGGGTCATCTCATTACTTTCTATTTACCAAATTTAAAACGAAATTGGTTCAAATATTATGTTACGCAATAAAGGACATCGAGGGACAAATTCAACATTAATATTTCTCAAACTTTTAACCATATAGGCTAAAATCTCTTTTTTGGGACAATGGTCATTCAAATAATTTCATTTTGCCGAATACAAAACCAAATAGGTTCACATATCATGGTTCGTATCAAGGGAGATCGAGGGAAAAGTTCAACCTTTATCAAACTTCTAACCATATAAGGCTAAAATCTCATTTTCGCGACAAAGTCATTCCTATACTTTCAATTTTCCGAATATAAAACCAAATAGGTTCACATATCATGTTTCGCATCAAGGGACATTGAGGGACAAGTTCACTGTTTATCCAACTTCTAACCACATAGGCTAACATTTCATTTTCGCGACAAGGGCCATTTCAATACTTTCATTTTACCAAATTTCAAACCAAATAGGTTCACATATCATGTTTCGCATCAACGGACATCGAGGGACATGTTCAACCTTTATATTTAACAAACATGCAACAATATAAGCTAAAATCTCGTTTTCGCGATAAGGATCATCTCATTACTTTCTATTTACCAAATTTAAAACGAAATTGGTTCAAATATTATGTTACGCAATAAAGGACATCGAGGGACAAATTCAACATTAATATTTATCAAACTTTTAACCATATAGGCTAAAATCTCATTTTTGGGACAATGGTCATTCAAACATTAATATTTATCAAACTTTTAACCATATAGGCTAAAATCTCATTTTTGGGACAATGGTCATTCAAATAATTTCATTTTTTGCCGAATACAAAACCAAATATGTTCACATATCATGTTTCGTATCAAGAGAGTCGAGGCACAAGTTCAACCTTTATCAAACTTCTAACCATATAGGCTAAAATCTCATTTTCGCGACAAAGTCATTCCAATACTTTCATTTTTCCGAATATAAAACCAAATAGGTTCACATATCATGTTTTGCATCAAGGGACATCGAGGAACAAGTTCACCGTTTATCAAACTTCTAACCACATAGGCTAACATTTCATTTTCGCGACAAGGGTCATTTCAATACTTTCATTTTACCAAATTTCAAACCAAATAGGTTCACATATCATGTTTCGCATCAACGGACATCGAGGGACATGTTCAACATTCATATTTAACAAACATGCAACAATATAAGCTAAAATCTCGTTTTCGCGATAAGGGTCATCTCATTACTTTCTATTTACCAAATTTAAAACGAAATTGGTTCAAATATTATGTTACGCAATAAAGGACATCGAGGGACAAATTCAACATTAATATTTCTCAAACTTTTAACCATATAGGCTAAAATCTCTTTTTTGGGACAATGGTCATTCAAATAATTTCATTTTGCCGAATACAAAACCAAATAGGTTCACATATCATGTTTCGTATCAAGGGAGATCGAGGGACAAGTTCAACCTTTATCAAACTTCTAACCATATAGGCTAAAATCTCATTTTTGCGACAAAGTTATTCCAATACTTTCATTTTTCCGAATATAAAACCAAATAGGTTCACATATCATGTTTCGCATCAAGGGACATTGAGGGACAAGTTCACTGTTTTTCAAACTTCTAACCACATAGGCTAACATTTCATTTTTGCGACAAGGGTCATTTCAATACTTTCATTTTACCAAATTTCAAACCAAATAGGTTCACATATCATGTTTCGCATCAACGGACATCGAGGGACATGTTCAACCTTCATATTTAACAAACATGCAACAATATAAGCTAAAATCTCGTTTTCGCGATAAGGGTCATCTCATTACTTTCTATTTACCAAATTTAAAACGAAATTGGTTCAAATATTATGTTACGCAATAAAGGACATCGAGGGACAAATTCAACATTAATATTTCTCAAACTTTTAACCATATAGGCTAAAATCTCTTTTTTGGGACAATGGTCATTCAAATAATTTTATTTTGCCGAATACAAAACCAAATAGGTTCACATATCATGGTTCATATCAAGGGAGATCGAGGGAAAAGTTCAACCTTTATCAAACTTCTAACCATATAAGGCTAAAATCTCATTTTCGCGACAAAGTCATTCCAATACTTTCAATTTTCCGAATATAAAACCAAATAGGTTCACATATCATGTTTCGCATCAAGGGACATTGAGGGACAAGTTCACTGTTTATCAAACTTCTAACCACATAGGCTAACATTTCATTTTCGCGACAAGGGTCATTTCAATACTTTCATTTTACCAAATTTCAAACCAAATAGGTTCACATATCATGTTTCGCATCAACGGACATCGAGGGACATGTTCAACCTTTATATTTAGCAAACATGCAACAATATAAGCTAAAATCTCGTTTTCGCGATAAGGGTCATCTCATTACTTTCTATTTACCAAATTTAAAACGAAATTGGTTCAAATATTATGTTATGCAATAAAGGACATCGAGGGACAAATTCAACATTAATATTTATCAGACTTTTAACCATATAGGCTAAAATCTCATTTTTGGGACAATGGTCATTCAAACATTAATATTTATCAAACTTTTAACCATATAGGCTAAAATCTCATTTTTGGGACAATGGTCATTCAAATAATTTCATTTTTTGCCGAATACAAAACCAAATATGTTCACATATCATGTTTCGTATCAAGGGAGTCGAGGCACAAGTTCAACCTTTATCAAACTTCTAACCATATAGGCTAAAATCTCATTTTCGCGACAAAGTCATTCCAATACTTTCATTTTTCCGAATATAAAACCAAATAGGTTCACATATCATGTTTTGCATCAAGGGACATCGAGGGACAAGTTCACTGTTTATCAAACTTCTAACCACATAGGCTAACATTTCATTTTCGCGACAAGGGTCATTTCAATACTTTCATTTTACCAAATTTCAAACCAAATAGGTTCACATATCATGTTTCGCATCAACGGACATCGAGGGACATGTTCAACATTCATATTTAACAAACATGCAACAATATAAGCTAAAATCTCGTTTTCGCGATAAGGGTCATCTCTTTACTTTCTATTTACCAAATTTAAAACGAAATTGGTTCAAATATTATGTTACGCAATAAAGGACATCGAGGGACAAATTCAACATTAATATTTCTCAAACTTTTAACCATATAGGCTAAAATCTCTTTTTTGGGACAATGGTCATTCAAATAATTTCATTTTGCCGAATACAAAACCAAATAGGTTCACATATCATGTTTCGTATCAAGGGAGATCGAGGGACAAGTTCAACCTTTATCAAACTTCTAACCATATAGGCTAAAATCTCATTTTCGCGACAAAGTCATTCCAATACTTTCATTTTTCCGAATATAAAACCAAATAGGTTCACATATCATGTTTCGTATCAAGGGAGATCGAGGGACAAGTTCAACCTTTATCAAACTTCTAACCATATAGGCTAAAATCTCATTTTTGCGACAAAGTTATTCCAATACATACATTTTTCCGAATATAAAACCAAATAGGTTCACATATCATGTTTCGCATCAAGGGACATCGAGGGACAAGTTCACTGTTTATCAAACTTCTAACCACATAGGCTAACATTTCATTTTCGCGACAAGGGTCATTTCAATACTTTCATTTTACCAAATTTCAAACCAAATAGGTTCACATATCATGTTTCGCATCAACGGACATCGAGGGACATGTTCAACATTCATATTTAACAAACATGCAACAATATAAGCTAAAATCTCGTTTTCGCGATAAGGGTCATCTCATTACTTTCTATTTACCAAATTTAAAACGAAATTGGTTCAAATATTATGTTACGCAATAAAGGACATCGAGGGACAAATTCAACATTAATATTTCTCAAACTTTTAACCATATAGGCTAAAATCTCTTTTTTGGGACAATGGTCATTCAAATAATTTCATTTTGCCGAATACGAAACCAAATAGGTTCACATATCATGTTTCGTATCAAGGGAGATCGAGGGACAAGTTCAACCTTTATCAAACTTCTAACCATATAGGCTAAAATCTCATTTTTGCGACAAAGTTATTCCAATACTTTCATTTTTCCGAATATAAAACCAAATAGGTTCACATATCATGTTTCGCATCAAGGGACATTGAGGGACAAGTTCACTGTTTATCAAACTTCTAACCACATAGGCTAACATTTCATTTTCGCGACAAGGGTCATTTCAATACTTTCATTTTACCAAATTTCAAACCAAATAGGTTCACATATCATGTTTCGCATCAACGGACATCGAGGGACATGTTCAACCTTTATATTTAACAAACATGCAACAATATAAGCTAAAATCTCGTTTTCGCGATAAGGATCATCTCATTACTTTCTATTTACCAAATTTAAAACGAAATTGGTTCAAATATTATGTTACGCAATAAAGGACATCGAGGGACAAATTCAACATTAATATTTATCAAACTTTTAACCATATAGGCTAAAATCTCATTTTTGGGACAATGGTCATTCAAACATTAATATTTATCAAACTTTTAACCATATAGGCTAAAATCTCATTTTTGGGACAATGGTCATTCAAATAATTTCATTTTTTGCCGAATACAAAACCAAATATGTTCACATATCATGTTTCGTATCAAGGGAGTCGAGGCACAAGTTCAACCTTTATCAAACTTCTAACCATATAGGCTAAAATCTCATTTTCGCGACAAAGTCATTCCAATACTTTCATTTTTCCGAATATAAAACCAAATAGGTTCACATATCATGTTTTGCATCAAGGGACATCGAGGGACAAGTTCACTGTTTATCAAACTTCTAACCACATAGGCTAACATTTCATTTTCGCGACAAGGGTCATTTCAATACTTTCATTTTACCAAATTTCAAACCAAATAGGTTCACATATCATGTTTCGCATCAACGGACATCGAGGGACATGTTCAACATTTATATTTAACAAAGATGCAACAATATAAGCTAAAATCTCGTTTTCGCGATAAGGGTCATCTCATTACTTTCTATTTACCAAATTTAAAACGAAATTGGTTCAAATATTATGTTACGCAATAAAGGACATCGAGGGACAAATTCAACATTAATATTTCTCAAACTTTTAACCATATAGGCTAAAATCTCTTTTTTGGGACAATGGTCATTCAAATAATTTCATTTTGCCGAATACAAAACCAAATAGGTTCACATATCATGGTTCGTATCAAGGGAGATCGAGGGAAAAGTTCAACCTTTATCAAACTTCTAACCATATAAGGCTAAAATCTCATTTTCGCGACAAAGTCATTCCTATACTTTCAATTTTCCGAATATAAAACCAAATAGGTTCACATATCATGTTTCGCATCAAGGGACATTGAGGGACAAGTTCACTGTTTATCCAACTTCTAACCACATAGGCTAACATTTCATTTTCGCGACAAGGGCCATTTCAATACTTTCATTTTACCAAATTTCAAACCAAATAGGTTCACATATCATGTTTCGCATCAACGGACATCGAGGGACATGTTCAACCTTTATATTTAACAAACATGCAACAATATAAGCTAAAATCTCGTTTTCGCGATAAGGATCATCTCATTACTTTCTATTTACCAAATTTAAAACGAAATTGGTTCAAATATTATGTTACGCAATAAAGGACATCGAGGGACAAATTCAACATTAATATTTATCAAACTTTTAACCATATAGGCTAAAATCTCATTTTTGGGACAATGGTCATTCAAACATTAATATTTATCAAACTTTTAACCATATAGGCTAAAATCTCATTTTTGGGACAATGGTCATTCAAATAATTTCATTTTTTGCCGAATACAAAACCAAATATGTTCACATATCATGTTTCGTATCAAGAGAGTCGAGGCACAAGTTCAACCTTTATCAAACTTCTAACCATATAGGCTAAAATCTCATTTTCGCGACAAAGTCATTCCAATACTTTCATTTTTCCGAATATAAAACCAAATAGGTTCACATATCATGTTTTGCATCAAGGGACATCGAGGAACAAGTTCACCGTTTATCAAACTTCTAACCACATAGGCTAACATTTCATTTTCGCGACAAGGGTCATTTCAATACTTTCATTTTACCAAATTTCAAACCAAATAGGTTCACATATCATGTTTCGCATCAACGGACATCGAGGGACATGTTCAACATTCATATTTAACAAACATGCAACAATATAAGCTAAAATCTCGTTTTCGCGATAAGGGTCATCTCATTACTTTCTATTTACCAAATTTAAAACGAAATTGGTTCAAATATTATGTTACGCAATAAAGGACATCGAGGGACAAATTCAACATTAATATTTCTCAAACTTTTAACCATATAGGCTAAAATCTCTTTTTTGGGACAATGGTCATTCAAATAATTTCATTTTGCCGAATACAAAACCAAATAGGTTCACATATCATGTTTCGTATCAAGGGAGATCGAGGGACAAGTTCAACCTTTATCAAACTTCTAACCATATAGGCTAAAATCTCATTTTTGCGACAAAGTTATTCCAATACTTTCATTTTTCCGAATATAAAACCAAATAGGTTCACATATCATGTTTCGCATCAAGGGACATTGAGGGACAAGTTCACTGTTTTTCAAACTTCTAACCACATAGGCTAACATTTCATTTTTGCGACAAGGGTCATTTCAATACTTTCATTTTACCAAATTTCAAACCAAATAGGTTCACATATCATGTTTCGCATCAACGGACATCGAGGGACATGTTCAACCTTCATATTTAACAAACATGCAACAATATAAGCTAAAATCTCGTTTTCGCGATAAGGGTCATCTCATTACTTTCTATTTACCAAATTTAAAACGAAATTGGTTCAAATATTATGTTACGCAATAAAGGACATCGAGGGACAAATTCAACATTAATATTTCTCAAACTTTTAACCATATAGGCTAAAATCTCTTTTTTGGGACAATGGTCATTCAAATAATTTTATTTTGCCGAATACAAAACCAAATAGGTTCACATATCATGGTTCATATCAAGGGAGATCGAGGGAAAAGTTCAACCTTTATCAAACTTCTAACCATATAAGGCTAAAATCTCATTTTCGCGACAAAGTCATTCCAATACTTTCAATTTTCCGAATATAAAACCAAATAGGTTCACATATCATGTTTCGCATCAAGGGACATTGAGGGACAAGTTCACTGTTTATCAAACTTCTAACCACATAGGCTAACATTTCATTTTCGCGACAAGGGTCATTTCAATACTTTCATTTTACCAAATTTCAAACCAAATAGGTTCACATATCATGTTTCGCATCAACGGACATCGAGGGACATGTTCAACCTTTATATTTAGCAAACATGCAACAATATAAGCTAAAATCTCGTTTTCGCGATAAGGGTCATCTCATTACTTTCTATTTACCAAATTTAAAACGAAATTGGTTCAAATATTATGTTATGCAATAAAGGACATCGAGGGACAAATTCAACATTAATATTTATCAGACTTTTAACCATATAGGCTAAAATCTCATTTTTGGGACAATGGTCATTCAAACATTAATATTTATCAAACTTTTAACCATATAGGCTAAAATCTCATTTTTGGGACAATGGTCATTCAAATAATTTCATTTTTTGCCGAATACAAAACCAAATATGTTCACATATCATGTTTCGTATCAAGGGAGTCGAGGCACAAGTTCAACCTTTATCAAACTTCTAACCATATAGGCTAAAATCTCATTTTCGCGACAAAGTCATTCCAATACTTTCATTTTTCCGAATATAAAACCAAATAGGTTCACATATCATGTTTTGCATCAAGGGACATCGAGGGACAAGTTCACTGTTTATCAAACTTCTAACCACATAGGCTAACATTTCATTTTCGCGACAAGGGTCATTTCAATACTTTCATTTTACCAAATTTCAAACCAAATAGGTTCACATATCATGTTTCGCATCAACGGACATCGAGGGACATATTCAACATTCATATTTAACAAACATGCAACAATATAAGCTAAAATCTCGTTTTCGCGATAAGGGTCATCTCATTACTTTCTATTTACCAAATTTAAAACGAAATTGGTTCAAATATTATGTTACGCAATAAAGGACATCGAGGGACAAATTCAACATTAATATTTCTCAAACTTTTAACCATATAGGCTAAAATCTCTTTTTTGGGACAATGGTCATTCAAATAATTTCATTTTGCAGAATACAAAACCAAATAGGTTCACATATCATGTTTCGTATCAAGGGAGATCGAGGGACAAGTTCAACCTTTATCAAACTTCTAACCATATAGGCTAAAATCTCATTTTCGCGACAAAGTCATTCCAATACTTTCATTTTTCCGAATATAAAACCAAATAGGTTCACATATCATGTTTCGTATCAAGGGAGATCGAGGGACAAGTTCAACCTTTATCAAACTTCTAACCATATAGGCTAAAATCTCATTTTTGCGACAAAGTTATTCCAATACATACATTTTTCCGAATATAAAACCAAATAGGTTCACATATCATGTTTCGCATCAAGGGACATCGAGGGACAAGTTCACTGTTTATCAAACTTCTAACCACATAGGCTAACATTTCATTTTCGCGACAAGGGTCATTTCAATACTTTCATTTTACCAAATTTCAAACCAAATAGGTTCACATATCATGTTTCGCATCAACGGACATCGAGGGACATGTTCAACATTCATATTTAACAAACATGCAACAATATAAGCTAAAATCTCGTTTTCGCGATAAGGGTCATCTCATTACTTTCTATTTACCAAATTTAAAACGAAATTGGTTCAAATATTATGTTACGCAATAAAGGACATCGAGGGACAAATTCAACATTAATATTTCTCAAACTTTTAACCATATAGGCTAAAATCTCTTTTTTGGGACAATGGTCATTCAAATAATTTCATTTTGCCGAATACAAAACCAAATAGGTTCACATATCATGTTTCGTATCAAGGGAGATCGAGGGACAAGTTCAACCTTTATCAAACTTCTAACCATATAGGCTAAAATCTCATTTTTGCGACAAAGTTATTCCAATACTTTCATTTTTCCGAATATAAAACCAAATAGGTTCACATATCATGTTTCGCATCAAGGGACATCGAGGGACAAGTTCACTGTTTTTCAAACTTCTAACCACATAGGCTAACATTTCATTTTCGCGACAAGGGTCATTTCAATACTTTCATTTTACCAAATTTCAAACCAAATAGGTTCACATATCATGTTTCGCATCAACGGACATCGAGGGACATGTTCAACCTTCATATTTAACAAACATGCAACAATATAAGCTAAAATCTCGTTTTCGCGATAAGGGTCATCTCATTACTTTCTATTTACCAAATTTAAAACGAAATTGGTTCAAATATTATGTTACGCAATAAAGGACATCGAGGGACAAATTCAACATTAATATTTCTCAAACTTTTAACCATATAGGCTAAAATCTCTTTTTTGGGACAATGGTCATTCAAATAATTTTATTTTGCCGAATACAAAACCAAATAGGTTCACATATCATGGTTCATATCAAGGGAGATCGAGGGAAAAGTTCAACCTTTATCAAACTTCTAACCATATAAGGCTAAAATCTCATTTTCGCGACAAAGTCATTCCAATACTTTCAATTTTCCGAATATAAAACCAAATAGGTTCACATATCATGTTTCGCATCAAGGGACATTGAGGGACAAGTTCACTGTTTATCAAACTTCTAACCACATAGGCTAACATTTCATTTTCGCGACAAGGGTCATTTCAATACTTTCATTTTACCAAATTTCAAACCAAATAGGTTCACATATCATGTTTCGCATCAACGGACATCGAGGGACATGTTCAACATTCATATTTAACAAACATGCAACAATATAAGCTAAAATCTCGTTTTCGCGATAAGGGTCATCTCATTACTTTCTATTTACCAAATTTAAAACGAAATTGGTTCAAATATTATGTTACGCAATAAAGGACATCGAGGGACAAATTCAACATTAATATTTCTCAAACTTTTAACCATATAGGCTAAAATCTCATTTTTGGGACAATGGTCATTCAAATAATTTCATTTTTTGCCGAATACAAAACCAAATATGTTCACATATCATGTTTCGTATCAAGGGAGTCGAGGCACAAGTTCAACCTTTATCAAACTTCTAACCATATAGGCTAAAATCTCATTTTCGCGACAAAGTCATTCCAATACTTTCATTTTTCCGAATATAAAACCAAATAGGTTCACATATCATGTTTTGCATCAAGGGACATCGAGGGACAAGTTCACTGTTTATCAAACTTCTAACCACATAGGCTAACATTTCATTTTCGCGACAAGGGTAATTTCAATACTTTCATTTTACCAAATTTCAAACCAAATAGGTTCACATATCATGTTTCGCATCAACGGACATCGAGGGACATGTTCAACATTCATATTTAACAAACATGCAACAATATAAGCTAAAATCTCGTTTTCGCGATAAGGGTCATCTCATTACTTTCTATTTACCAAATTTAAAACGAAATTGGTTCAAATATTATGTTACGCAATAAAGGACATCGAGGGACAAATTCAACATTAATATTTCTCAAACTTTTAACCATATAGGCTAAAATCTCTTTTTTGGGACAATGGTCATTCAAATAATTTCATTTTGCCGAATACAAAACCAAATAGGTTCACATATCATGTTTCGTATCAAGGGAGATCGAGGGACAAGTTCAACCTTTATCAAACTTCTAACCATATAGGCTAAAATCTCATTTTCGCGACAAAGTCATTCCAATACTTTCATTTTTCCGAATATAAAACCAAATAGGTTCACATATCATGTTTCGTATCAAGGGAGATCGAGGGACAAGTTCAACCTTTATCAAACTTCTAACCATATAGGCTAAAATCTCATTTTTGCGACAAAGTTATTCCAATACTTACATTTTTCCGAATATAAAACCAAATAGGTTCACATATCATGTTTCGCATCAAGGGACATCGAGGGACAAGTTCAATGTTTATCAAACTTCTAACCACATAGGCTAACATTTCATTTTCGCGACAAGGGTCATTTCAATACTTTCATTTTACCAAATTTCAAACCAAATAGGTTCACATATCATGTTTCGCATCAACGGACATCGAGGGACATGTTCAACCTTCATATTTAACAAACATGCAACAATATAAGCTAAAATCTCGTTTTCGCGATAAGGGTCATCTCATTACTTTCTATTTACCAAATTTAAAACGAAATTGGTTCAAATATTATGTTACGCAATAAAGGACATCGAGGGACAAATTCAACATTAATATTTCTCAAACTTTTAACCATATAGGCTAAAATCTCTTTTTTGGGACAATGGTCATTCAAATAATTTTATTTTGCCGAATACAAAACCAAATAGGTTCACATATCATGGTTCATATCAAGGGAGATCGAGGGAAAAGTTCAACCTTTATCAAACTTCTAACCATATAAGGCTAAAATCTCATTTTCGCGACAAAGTCATTCCAATACTTTCAATTTTCCGAATATAAAACCAAATAGGTTCACATATCATGTTTCGCATCAAGGGACATTGAGGGACAAGTTCACTGTTTATCAAACTTCTAACCACATAGGCTAACATTTCATTTTCGCGACAAGGGTCATTTCAATACTTTCATTTTACCAAATTTCAAACCAAATAGGTTCACATATCATGTTTCGCATCAACGGACATCGAGGGACATGTTCAACATTCATATTTAACAAACATGCAACAATATAAGCTAAAATCTCGTTTTCGCGATAAGGGTCATCTCATTACTTTCTATTTACCAAATTTAAAACGAAATTGGTTCAAATATTATGTTACGCAATAAAGGACATCGAGGGACAAATTCAACATTAATATTTCTCAAACTTTTAACCATATAGGCTAAAATCTCATTTTTGGGACAATGGTCATTCAAATAATTTCATTTTTTGCCGAATACAAAACCAAATATGTTCACATATGATGTTTCGTATCAAGGGAGTCGAGGCACAAGTTCAACCTTTATCAAACTTCTAACCATATAGGCTAAAATCTCATTTTCGCGACAAAGTCATTCCAATACTTTCATTTTTCCGAATATAAAACCAAATAGGTTCACATATCATGTTTTGCATCAAGGGACATCGAGGGACAAGTTCACTGTTTATCAAACTTCTAACCACATAGGCTAACATTTCATTTTCGCGACAAGGGTAATTTCAATACTTTCATTTTACCAAATTTCAAACCAAATAGGTTCACATATCATGTTTCGCATCAACGGACATCGAGGGACATGTTCAACATTCATATTTAACAAACATGCAACAATATAAGCTAAAATCTCGTTTTCGCGATAAGGGTCATCTCATTACTTTCTATTTACCAAATTTAAAACGAAATTGGTTCAAATATTATGTTACGCAATAAAGGACATCGAGGGACAAATTCAACATTAATATTTCTCAAACTTTTAACCATATAGGCTAAAATCTCTTTTTTGGGACAATGGTCAATCAAATAATTTCATTTTGCCGAATACAAAACCAAATAGGTTCACATATCATGTTTCGTATCAAGGGAGATCGAGGGACAAGTTCAACCTTTATCAAACTTCTAACCATATAGGCTAAAATCTCATTTTCGCGACAAAGTCATTCCAATACTTTCATTTTTCCGAATATAAAACCAAATAGGTTCACATATCTTGTTTCGTATCAAGGGAGATCGAGGGACAAGTTCAACCTTTATCAAACTTCTAACCATATAGGCTAAAATCTCATTTTTGCGACAAAGTTATTCCAATACTTACATTTTTCCGAATATAAAACCAAATAGGTTCACATATCATGTTTCGCATCAAGGGACATCGAGGGACAAGTTCAATGTTTATCAAACTTCTAACCACATAGGCTAACATTTCATTTTCGCGACAAGGGTCATTTCAATACTTTCATTTTACCAAATTTCAAACCAAATAGGTTCACATATCATGTTTCGCATCAACGGACATCGAGGGACATGTTCAACCTTCATATTTAACAAACATGCAACAATATAAGCTAAAATCTCGTTTTCGCGATAAGGGTCATCTCATTACTTTCTATTTACCAAATTTAAAACGAAATTGGTTCAAATATTATGTTACGCAATAAAGGACATCGAGGGACAAATTCAACATTAATATTTCTCAAACTTTTAACCATATAGGCTAAAATCTCTTTTTTGGGACAATGGTCATTCAAATAATTTCATTTTGCCGAATACAAAACCAAATAGGTTCACATATCATGTTTCGTATCAAGGGAGATCGAGGGACAAGTTCAACCTTTATCAAACTTCTAACCATATAGGCTAAAATCTCATTTTCGCGACAAAGTCATTCCAATACTTTCATTTTTCCGAATATAAAACCAAATAGGTTCACATATCATGTTTCGTATCAAGGGAGATCGAGGGACAAGTTCAACCTTTATCAAACTTCTAACCATATAGGCTAAAATCTCATTTTTGCGACAAAGTTATTCCAATACTTACATTTTTCCGAATATAAAACCAAATAGGTTCACATATCATGTTTCGCATCAAGGGACATCGAGGGACAAGTTCACTGTTTATCAAACTTCTAACCACATAGGCTAACATTTCATTTTCGCGACAAGGGTCATTTCAATACTTTCATTTTACCAAATTTCAAACCAAATAGGTTCACATATCATGTTTCGCATCAACGGACATCGAGGGACATGTTCAACATTCATATTTAACAAACATGCAACAATATAAGCTAAAATCTCGTTTTCGCGATAAGGGTCATCTCATTACTTTCTATTTACCAAATTTAAAACGAAATTGGTTCAAATATTATGTTACGCAATAAAGGACATCGAGGGACAAATTCAACATTAATATTTCTCAAACTTTTAACCATATAGGCTAAAATCTCTTTTTTGGGACAATGGTCATTCAAATAATTTCATTTTGCCGAATACAAAACCAAATAGGTTCACATATCATGTTTCGTATCAAGGGAGATCGAGGGACAAGTTCAACCTTTATCAAACTTCTAACCATATAGGCTAAAATCTCATTTTCGCGACAAAGTCATTCCAATACTTTCATTTTTCCGAATATAAAATCAAATAGGTTCACATATCATGTTTCGTATCAAGGGAGATCAAGGGACAAGTTCAACCTTTATCAAACTTCTAACCATATAGGCTAAAATCTCATTTTTGCGACAAAGTTATTCCAATACTTACATTTTTCCGAATATAAAACCAAATAGGTTCACATATCATGTTTCGCATCAAGGGACATCGAGGGACAAGTTCAATGTTTATCAAACTTCTAACCACATAGGCTAACATTTCATTTTCGCGACAAGGGTCATTTCAATACTTTCATTTTACCAAATTTCAAACCAAATAGGTTCACATATCATGTTTCGCATCAACGGACATCGAGGGACATGTTCAACCTTCATATTTAACAAACATGCAACAATATAAGCTAAAATCTCGTTTTCGCGATAAGGGTCATCTCATTACTTTCTATTTACCAAATTTAAAACGAAATTGGTTCAAATATTATGTTACGCAATAAAGGACATCGAGGGACAAATTCAACATTAATATTTCTCAAACTTTTAACCATATAGGCTAAAATCTCTTTTTTGGGACAATGGTCATTCAAATAATTTTATTTTGCCGAATACAAAACCAAATAGGTTCACATATCATGGTTCATATCAAGGGAGATCGAGGGAAAAGTTCAACCTTTATCAAACTTCTAACCATATAAGGCTAAAATCTCATTTTCGCGACAAAGTCATTCCAATACTTTCAATTTTCCGAATATAAAACCAAATAGGTTCACATATCATGTTTCGCATCAAGGGACATTGAGGGACAAGTTCACTGTTTATCAAACTTCTAACCACATAGGCTAACATTTCATTTTCGCGACAAGGGTCATTTCAATACTTTCATTTTACCAAATTTCAAACCAAATAGGTTCACATATCATGTTTCGCATCAACGGACATCGAGGGACATGTTCAACATTCATATTTAACAAACATGCAACAATATAAGCTAAAATCTCGTTTTCGCGATAAGGGTCATCTCATTACTTTCTATTTACCAAATTTAAAACGAAATTGGTTCAAATATTATGTTACGCAATAAAGGACATCGAGGGACAAATTCAACATTAATATTTCTCAAACTTTTAACCATATAGGCTAAAATCTCATTTTTGGGACAATGGTCATTCAAATAATTTCATTTTTTGCCGAATACAAAACCAAATATGTTCACATATCATGTTTCGTATCAAGGGAGTCGAGGCACAAGTTCAACCTTTATCAAACTTCTAACCATATAGGCTAAAATCTCATTTTCGCGACAAAGTCATTCCAATACTTTCATTTTTCCGAATATAAAACCAAATAGGTTCACATATCATGTTTTGCATCAAGGGACATCGAGGGACAAGTTCACTGTTTATCAAACTTCTAACCACATAGGCTAACATTTCATTTTCGCGACAAGGGTAATTTCAATACTTTCATTTTACCAAATTTCAAACCAAATAGGTTCACATATCATGTTTCGCATCAACGGACATCGAGGGACATGTTCAACATTCATATTTAACAAACATGCAACAATATAAGCTAAAATCTCGTTTTCGCGATAAGGGTCATCTCATTACTTTCTATTTACCAAATTTAAAACGAAATTGGTTCAAATATTATGTTACGCAATAAAGGACATCGAGGGACAAATTCAACATTAATATTTCTCAAACTTTTAACCATATAGGCTAAAATCTCTTTTTTGGGACAATGGTCAATCAAATAATTTCATTTTGCCGAATACAAAACCAAATAGGTTCACATATCATGTTTCGTATCAAGGGAGATCGAGGGACAAGTTCAACCTTTATCAAACTTCTAACCATATAGGCTAAAATCTCATTTTCGCGACAAAGTCATTCCAATACTTTCATTTTTCCGAATATAAAACCAAATAGGTTCACATATCATGTTTCGTATCAAGGGAGATCGAGGGACAAGTTCAACCTTTATCAAACTTCTAACCATATAGGCTAAAATCTCATTTTTGCGACAAAGTTATTCCAATACTTACATTTTTCCGAATATAAAACCAAATAGGTTCACATATCATGTTTCGCATCAAGGGACATCGAGGGACAAGTTCAATGTTTATCAAACTTCTAACCACATAGGCTAACATTTCATTTTCGCGACAAGGGTCATTTCAATACTTTCATTTTACCAAATTTCAAACCAAATAGGTTCACATATCATGTTTCGCATCAACGGACATCGAGGGACATGTTCAACCTTCATATTTAACAAACATGCAACAATATAAGCTAAAATCTCGTTTTCGCGATAAGGGTCATCTCATTACTTTCTATTTACCAAATTTAAAACGAAATTGGTTCAAATATTATGTTACGCAATAAAGGACATCGAGGGACAAATTCAACATTAATATTTCTCAAACTTTTAACCATATAGGCTAAAATCTCTTTTTTGGGACAATGGTCATTCAAATAATTTCATTTTGCCGAATACAAAACCAAATAGGTTCACATATCATGGTTCGTATCAAGGGAGATCGAGGGAAAAGTTCAACCTTTATCAAACTTCTAACCATATAAGGCTAAAATCTCATTTTCGCGACAAAGTCATTCCAATACTTTCAATTTTCCGAATATAAAACCAAATAGGTTCACATATCATGTTTCGCATCAAGGGACATTGAGGGACAAGTTCACTGTTTATCAAACTTCTAACCACATAGGCTAACATTTCATTTTCGCGACAAGGGTCATTTCAATACTTTCATTTTACCAAATTTCAAACCAAATAGGTTCACATATCATGTTTCGCATCAACGGACATCGAGGGACATGTTCAACATTCATATTTAACAAACATGCAACAATATAAGCTAAAATCTCGTTTTCGCGATAAGGGTCATCTCATTACTTTCTATTTACCAAATTTAAAACGAAATTGGTTCAAATATTATGTTACGCAATAAAGGACATCGAGGGACAAATTCAACATTAATATTTCTCAAACTTTTAACCATATAGGCTAAAATCTCATTTTTGGGACAATGGTCATTCAAATAATTTCATTTTTTGCCGAATACAAAACCAAATATGTTCACATATCATGTTTCGTATCAAGGGAGTCGAGGCACAAGTTCAACCTTTATCAAACTTCTAACCATATAGGCTAAAATCTCATTTTCGCGACAAAGTCATTCCAATACTTTCATTTTTCCGAATATAAAACCAAATAGGTTCACATAT
Source organism: Medicago sativa (assembly GCF_051527215.1). NCBI lineage: Eukaryota > Viridiplantae > Streptophyta > Magnoliopsida > Fabales > Fabaceae > Medicago > Medicago sativa. The sequence goes on from NC_140751.1 coordinate 40,691,203, forward strand.
CATGTTTTGCATCAAGGGACATCGAGGGACAAGTTCACTGTTTATCAAACTTCTAACCACATAGGCTAACATTTTATTTTCGCGACAAGGGTCATTTCAATACTTTCATTTTACCAAATTTCAAACCAAATAGGTTCACATATCATGTTTCGCATCAACGGACATCGAGGGACATGTTCAACATTCATATTTAACAAACATGCAACAATATAAGCTAAAATCTCGTTTTCGCGATAAGGGTCATCTCATTACTTTCTATTTACCAAATTTAAAACGAAATTGGTTCAAATATTATGTTACGCAATAAAGGACATCGAGGGACAAATTCAACATTAATATTTCTCAAACTTTTAACCATATAGGCTAAAATCTCTTTTTTGGGACAATGGTCATTCAAATAATTTCACTTTGCCGAATACAAAACCAAATAGGTTCACATATCATGTTTCGTATCAAGGGAGATCGAGGGACAAGTTCAACCTTTATCAAACTTCTAACCATATAGGCTAAAATCTCATTTTCGCGACAAAGTCATTCCAATACTTTCATTTTTCCGAATATAAAACCAAATAGGTTCACATATCATGTTTCGTATCAAGGGAGATCGAGGGACAAGTTCAACCTTTATCAAACTTCTAACCATATAGGCTAAAATCTCATTTTTGCGACAAAGTTATTCCAATACTTACATTTTTCCGAATATAAAACCAAATAGGTTCACATATCATGTTTCGCATCAAGGGACATCGAGGGACAAGTTCAATGTTTATCAAACTTCTAACCACATAGGCTAACATTTCATTTTCGCGACAAGGGTCATTTCAATACTTTCATTTTACCAAATTTCAAACCAAATAGGTTCACATATCATGTTTCGCATCAACGGACATCGAGGGACATGTTCAACCTTCATATTTAACAAACATGCAACAATATAAGCTAAAATCTCGTTTTCGCGATAAGGGTCATCTCATTACTTTCTATTTACCAAATTTAAAACGAAATTGGTTCAAATATTATGTTACGCAATAAAGGACATCGAGGGACAAATTCAACATTAATATTTCTCAAACTTTTAACCATATAGGCTAAAATCTCTTTTTTGGGACAATGGTCATTCAAATAATTTCATTTTGCCGAATACAAAACCAAATAGGTTCACATATCATGGTTCGTATCAAGGGAGATCGAGGGAAAAGTTCAACCTTTATCAAACTTCTAACCATATAAGGCTAAAATCTCATTTTCGCGACAAAGTCATTCCAATACTTTCAATTTTCCGAATATAAAACCAAATAGGTTCACATATCATGTTTCGCATCAAGGGACATTGAGGGACAAGTTCACTGTTTATCAAACTTCTAACCACATAGGCTAACATTTCATTTTCGCGACAAGGGTCATTTCAATACTTTCATTTTACCGAATTTCAAACCAAATAGGTTCACATATCATGTTTCGCATCAACGGACATCGAGGGACATGTTCAACCTTCATATTTAACAAACATGCAACAATATAAGCTAAAATCTCGTTTTCGCGATAAGGGTCATCTCATTACTTTCTATTTACCAAATTTAAAACGAAATTGGTTCAAATATTATGTTACGCAATAAAGGACATCGAGGGACAAATTCAACATTAATATTTCTCAAACTTTTAACCATATAGGCTAAAATCTCTTTTTTGGGACAATGGTCATTCAAATAATTTTATTTTGCCGAATACAAAACCAAATAGGTTCACATATCATGGTTCATATCAAAGGAGATCGAGGGAAAAGTTCAACCTTTATCAAACTTCTAACCATATAACGCTAAAATCTCATTTTCGCGACAAAGTCATTCCAATACTTTCAATTTTCCGAATATAAAACCAAATAGGTTTACATATCATGTTTCGCATCAAGGGACATTGAGGGACAAGTTCACTGTTTATCAAACTTCTAACCACATAGGCTAACATTTCATTTTCGCGACAAGGGTCATTTCAATACTTTCATTTTACCAAATTTCAAACCAAATAGGTTCACATATCATGTTTCGCATCAACGGACATCGAGGGACATGTTCAACCTTTATATTTAGCAAACATGCAACAATATAAGCTAAAATCTCGTTTTCGCGATAAGGGTCATCTCATTACTTTCTATTTACCAAATTTAAAACGAAATTGGTTCAAATATTATGTTACGCAATAAAGGACATCGAGGGACAAATTCAACATTAATATTTATCAGACTTTTAACCATATAGGCTAAAATCTCATTTTTGGGACAATGGTCATTCAAACATTAATATTTATCAAACTTTTAACCATATAGGCTAAAATCTCATTTTTGGGACAATGGTCATTCAAATAATTTCATTTTTTGCCGAATACAAAACCAAATATGTTCACATATCATGTTTCGTATCAAGGGAGTCGAGGCACAAGTTCAACCTTTATCAAACTTCTAACCATATAGGCTAAAATCTCATTTTCGCGACAAAGTCATTCCAATACTTTCATTTTTCCGAATATAAAACCAAATAGGTTCACATATCATGTTTTGCATCAAGGGACATCGAGGGACAAGTTCACTGTTTTTCAAACTTCTAACCACATAGGCTAACATTTCATTTTCGCGACAAGGGTCATTTCAATACTTTCATTTTACCAAATTTCAAACCAAATAGGTTCACATATCATGTTTCGCATCAACGGACATCGAGGGACATGTTCAACCTTCATATTTAACAAACATGCAACAATATAAGCTAAAATCTCGTTTTCGCGATAAGGGTCATCTCATTACTTTCTATTTACCAAATTTAAAACGAAATTGGTTCAAATATTATGTTACGCAATAAAGGACATCGAGGGACAAATTCAACATTAATATTTCTCAAACTTTTAACCATATAGGCTAAAATCTCTTTTTTGGGACAATGGTCATTCAAATAATTTTATTTTGCCGAATACAAAACCAAATAGGTTCACATATCATGGTTCATATCAAGGGAGATCGAGGGAAAAGTTCAACCTTTATCAAACTTCTAACCATATAAGGCTAAAATCTCACTTTCGCGACAAAGTCATTCCAATACTTTCAATTTTCCGAATATAAAACCAAATAGGTTCACATATCATGTTTCGCATCAAGGGACATTGAGGGACAAGTTCACTGTTTATCAAACTTCTAACCACATAGGCTAACATTTCATTTTCGCGACAAGGGTCATTTCAATACTTTCATTTTACCAAATTTCAAACCAAATAGGTTCACATATCATGTTTCGCATCAACGGACATCGAGGGACATGTTCAACCTTTATATTTAGCAAACATGCAACAATATAAGCTAAAATCTCGTTTTCGCGATAAGGGTCATCTCATTACTTTCTATTTACCAAATTTAAAACGAAATTGGTTCAAATATTATGTTACGCAATAAAGGACATCGAGGGACAAATTCAACATTAATATTTATCAGACTTTTAACCATATAGGCTAAAATCTCATATTTGGGACAATGGTCATTCAAACATTAATATTTATCAAACTTTTAACCATATAGGCTAAAATCTCATTTTTGGGACAATGGTCATTCAAATAATTTCATTTTTAGCCGAATACAAAACCAAATATGTTCAAATATCATGTTTCGTATCAAGGGAGTCGAGGCACAAGTTCAACCTTTATCAAACTTCTAACCATATAGGCTAAAATCTCATTTTCGCGACAAAGTCATTCCAATACTTTCATTTTTCCGAATATAAAACCAAATAGGTTCACATATCATGTTTTGCATCAAGGGACATCGAGGGACAAGTTCACTGTTTATCAAACTTCTAACCACATAGGCTAACATTTCATTTTCGCGACAAGGGTCATTTCAATACTTTCATTTTACCAAATTTCAAACCAAATAGGTTCACATATCATGTTTCGCATCAACGGACATCGAGGGACATGTTCAACATTCATATTTAACAAACATGCAACAATATAAGCTAAAATCTCGTTTTCGCGATAAGGGTCATCTCATTACTTTCTATTTACCAAATTTAAAACGAAATTGGTTCAAATATTATGTTACGCAATAAAGGACATCGAGGGACAAATTCAACATTAATATTTCTCAAACTTTTAACCATATAGGCTAAAATCTCTTTTTTGGGACAATGGTCATTCAAATAATTTCATTTTGCCGAATACAAAACCAAATAGGTTCACATATCATGGTTCGTATCAAGGGAGATCGAGGGAAAAGTTCAACCTTTATCAAACTTCTAACCATATAAGGCTAAAATCTCATTTTCGCGACAAAGTCATTCCAATACTTTCAATTTTCCGAATATAAAACCAAATAGGTTCACATATCATGTTTCGTATCAAGGGAGATCGAGGGACAAGTTCAACCTTTATCAAACTTCTAACCATATAGGCTAAAATCTCATTTTCGCGACAAAGTCATTCCAATACTTTCATTTTTCCGAATATAAAACCAAATAGGTTCACATATCATGTTTCGTATCAAGGGAGATCGAGGGACAAGTTCAACCTTTATCAAACTTCTAACCATATAGGCTAAAATCTCATTTTTGCGACAAAGTTATTCCAATACTTACATTTTTCCGAATATAAAACCAAATAGGTTCACATATCATGTTTCGCATCAAGGGACATCGAGGGACAAGTTCAATGTTTATCAAACTTCTAACCACATAGGCTAACATTTCATTTTCGCGACAAGGGTCATTTCAATACTTTCATTTTACCAAATTTCAAAACAAATAGGTTCACATATCATGTTTCGCATCAACGGACATCGAGGGACATGTTCAACCTTCATATTTAACAAACATGCAACAATATAAGCTAAAATCTCGTTTTCACGATAAGGGTCATCTCATTACTTTCTATTTACCAAATTTAAAACGAAATTGGTTCAAATATTATGTTACGCAATAAAGGACATCGAGGGACAAATTCAACATTAATATTTCTCAAACTTTTAACCATATAGGCTAAAATCTCTTTTTTGGGACAATGGTCATTCAAATAATTTCATTTTGCCGAATACAAAACCAAATAGGTTCACATATCATGGTTCGTATCAAGGGAGATCGAGGGAAAAGTTCAACCTTTATCAAACTTCTAACCATATAAGGCTAAAATCTCATTTTCGCGACAAAGTCATTCCAATACTTTCAATTTTCCGAATATAAAACCAAATAGGTTCACATATCATGTTTCGCATCAAGGGACATTGAGGGACAAGTTCACTGTTTATCAAACTTCTAACCACATAGGCTAACATTTCATTTTCGCGACAAGGGTCATTTCAATACTTTCATTTTACCGAATTTCAAACCAAATAGGTTCACATATCATGTTTCGCATCAACGGACATCGAGGGACATGTTCAACCTTCATATTTAACAAACATGCAACAATATAAGCTAAAATCTCGTTTTCGCGATAAGGGTCATCTCATTACTTTCTATTTACCAAATTTAAAACGAAATTGGTTCAAATATTATGTTACGCAATAAAGGACATCGAGGGACAAATTCAACATTAATATTTCTCAAACTTTTAACCATATAGGCTAAAATCTCTTTTTTGGGACAATGGTCATTCAAATAATTTTATTTTGCCGAATACAAAACCAAATAGGTTCACATATCATGGTTCATATCAAAGGAGATCGAGGGAAAAGTTCAACCTTTATCAAACTTCTAACCATATAACGCTAAAATCTCATTTTCGCGACAAAGTCATTCCAATACTTTCAATTTTCCGAATATAAAACCAAATAGGTTTACATATCATGTTTCGCATCAAGGGACATTGAGGGACAAGTTCACTGTTTATCAAACTTCTAACCACATAGGCTAACATTTCATTTTCGCGACAAGGGTCATTTCAATACTTTCATTTTACCAAATTTCAAACCAAATAGGTTCACATATCATGTTTCGCATCAACGGACATCGAGGGACATGTTCAACCTTTATATTTAGCAAACATGCAACAATATAAGCTAAAATCTCGTTTTCGCGATAAGGGTCATCTCATTACTTTCTATTTACCAAATTTAAAACGAAATTGGTTCAAATATTATGTTACGCAATAAAGGACATCGAGGGACAAATTCAACATTAATATTTATCAGACTTTTAACCATATAGGCTAAAATCTCATTTTTGGGACAATGGTCATTCAAACATTAATATTTATCAAACTTTTAACCATATAGGCTAAAATCTCATTTTTGGGACAATGGTCATTCAAATAATTTCATTTTTTGCCGAATACAAAACCAAATATGTTCACATATCATGTTTCGTATCAAGGGAGTCGAGGCACAAGTTCAACCTTTATCAAACTTCTAACCATATAGGCTAAAATCTCATTTTCGCGACAAAGTCATTCCAATACTTTCATTTTTCCGAATATAAAACCAAATAGGTTCACATATCATGTTTTGCATCAAGGGACATCGAGGGACAAGTTCACTGTTTTTCAAACTTCTAACCACATAGGCTAACATTTCATTTTCGCGACAAGGGTCATTTCAATACTTTCATTTTACCAAATTTCAAACCAAATAGGTTCACATATCATGTTTCGCATCAACGGACATCGAGGGACATGTTCAACCTTCATATTTAACAAACATGCAACAATATAAGCTAAAATCTCGTTTTCGCGATAAGGGTCATCTCATTACTTTCTATTTACCAAATTTAAAACGAAATTGGTTCAAATATTATGTTACGCAATAAAGGACATCGAGGGACAAATTCAACATTAATATTTCTCAAACTTTTAACCATATAGGCTAAAATCTCTTTTTTGGGACAATGGTCATTCAAATAATTTTATTTTGCCGAATACAAAACCAAATAGGTTCACATATCATGGTTCATATCAAGGGAGATCGAGGGAAAAGTTCAACCTTTATCAAACTTCTAACCATATAAGGCTAAAATCTCACTTTCGCGACAAAGTCATTCCAATACTTTCAATTTTCCGAATATAAAACCAAATAGGTTCACATATCATGTTTCGCATCAAGGGACATTGAGGGACAAGTTCACTGTTTATCAAACTTCTAACCACATAGGCTAACATTTCATTTTCGCGACAAGGGTCATTTCAATACTTTCATTTTACCAAATTTCAAACCAAATAGGTTCACATATCATGTTTCGCATCAACGGACATCGAGGGACATGTTCAACCTTTATATTTAGCAAACATGCAACAATATAAGCTAAAATCTCGTTTTCGCGATAAGGGTCATCTCATTACTTTCTATTTACCAAATTTAAAACGAAATTGGTTCAAATATTATGTTACGCAATAAAGGACATCGAGGGACAAATTCAACATTAATATTTATCAGACTTTTAACCATATAGGCTAAAATCTCATATTTGGGACAATGGTCATTCAAACATTAATATTTATCAAACTTTTAACCATATAGGCTAAAATCTCATTTTTGGGACAATGGTCATTCAAATAATTTCATTTTTAGCCGAATACAAAACCAAATATGTTCAAATATCATGTTTCGTATCAAGGGAGTCGAGGCACAAGTTCAACCTTTATCAAACTTCTAACCATATAGGCTAAAATCTCATTTTCGCGACAAAGTCATTCCAATACTTTCATTTTTCCGAATATAAAACCAAATAGGTTCACATATCATGTTTTGCATCAAGGGACATCGAGGGACAAGTTCACTGTTTATCAAACTTCTAACCACATAGGCTAACATTTCATTTTCGCGACAAGGGTCATTTCAATACTTTCATTTTACCAAATTTCAAACCAAATAGGTTCACATATCATGTTTCGCATCAACGGACATCGAGGGACATGTTCAACATTCATATTTAACAAACATTCAACAATATAAGCTAAAATCTCGTTTTCGCGATAAGGGTCATCTCATTACTTTCTATTTACCAAATTTAAAACGAAATTGGTTCAAATATTATGTTACGCAATAAAGGACATCGAGGGACAAATTCAACATTAATATTTCTCAAACTTTTAACCATATAGGCTAAAATCTCTTTTTTGGGACAATGGTCATTCAAATAATTTCATTTTGCCGAATACAAAACCAAATAGGTTCACATATCATGTTTCGTATCAAGGGAGATCGAGGGACAAGTTCAACCTCTATCAAACTTCTAACCATATAGGCTAAAATCTCATTTTCGCGACAAAGTCATTCCAATACTTTCATTTTTCCGAATATAAAACCAAATAGGTTCACATATCATGTTTCGTATCAAGGGAGATCGAGGGACAAGTTCAACCTTTATCAAACTTCTAACCAAATAGGCTAAAATCTCATTTTTGCGACAAAGTTATTCCAATACTTACATTTTTCCGAATATAAAACCAAATAGGTTCACATATCATGTTTCGCATCAAGGGACATCGAGGGACAAGTTCAATGTTTATCAAACTTCTAACCACATAGGCTAACATTTCATTTTCGCGACAAGGGTCATTTCAATACTTTCATTTTACCAAATTTCAAACCAAATAGGTTCACATATCATGTTTCGCATCAACGGACATCGAGGGACATGTTCAACCTTCATATTTAACAAACTTGCAACAATATAAGCTAAAATCTCGTTTTCGCGATAAGGGTCATCTCATTACTTTCTATTTACCAAATTTAAAACGAAATTGGTTCAAATATTATGTTACGCAATAAAGGACATCGAGGGACAAATTCAACATTAATATTTCTCAAACTTTTAACCATATAGGCTAAAATCTCTTTTTTGGGACAATGGTCATTCAAATAATTTCATTTTGCCGAATACAAAACCAAATAGGTTCACATATCATGGTTCGTATCAAGGGAGATCGAGGGAAAAGTTCAACCTTTATCAAACTTCTAACCATATAAGGCTAAAATCTCATTTTCGCGACAAAGTCATTCCAATACTTTCAATTTTCCGAATATAAAACCAAATAGGTTCACATATCATGTTTCGCATCAAGGGACATTGAGGGACAAGTTCACTGTTTATCAAACTTCTAACCACATAGGCTAACATTTCATTTTCGCGACAAGGGTCATTTCAATACTTTCATTTTACCGAATTTCAAACCAAATAGGTTCACATATCATGTTTCGCATCAACGGACATCGAGGGACATGTTCAACCTTCATATTTAACAAACATGCAACAATATAAGCTAAAATCTCGTTTTCGCGATAAGGGTCATCTCATTACTTTCTATTTACCAAATTTAAAACGAAATTGGTTCAAATATTTTTTACGCAATAAAGGACATCGAGGGACAAATTCAACATTAATATTTCTCAAACTTTTAACCATATAGGCTAAAATCTCTTTTTTGGGACAATGGTCATTCAAATAATTTTATTTTGCCGAATACAAAACCAAATAGGTTCACATATCATGGTTCATATCAAGGGAGATCGAGGGAAAAGTTCAACCTTTATCAAACTTCTAACCATATAAGGCTAAAATCTCATTTTCGCGACAAAGTCATTCCAATACTTTCAATTTTCCGAATATAAAACCAAATAGGTTTACATATCATGTTTCGCATCAAGGGACATTGAGGGACAAGTTCACTGTTTATCAAACTTCTAACCACATAGGCTAACATTTCATTTTCGCGACAAGGGTCATTTCAATACTTTCATTTTACCAAATTTCAAACCAAATAGGTTCACATATCATGTTTCGCATCAACGGAAATCGAGGGACATGTTCAACCTTTATATTTAGCAAACATGCAACAATATAAGCTAAAATCTCGTTTTCGCGATAAGGGTCATCTCATTACTTTCTATTTACCAAATTTAAAACGAAATTGGTTCAAATATTATGTTACGCAATAAAGGACATCGAGGGACAAATTCAACATTAATATTTATCAGACTTTTAACCATATAGGCTAAAATCTCATTTTTGGGACAATGGTCATTCAAACATTAATATTTATCAAACTTTTAACCATATAGGCTAAAATCTCATTTTTGGGACAATGGTCATTCAAATAATTTCATTTTTTGCCGAATACAAAACCAAATATGTTCACATATCATGTTTCGTATCAAGGGAGTCGAGGCACAAGTTCAACCTTTATCAAACTTCTAACCATATAGGCTAAAATCTCATTTTCGCGACAAAGTCATTCCAATACTTTCATTTTTCCGAATATAAAACCAAATAGGTTCACATATCATGTTTTGCATCAAGGGACATCGAGGGACAAGTTCACTGTTTTTCAAACTTCTAACCACATAGGCTAACATTTCATTTTCGCGACAAGGGTCATTTCAATACTTTCATTTTACCAAATTTCACACCAAATAGGTTCACATATCATGTTTCGCATCAACGGACATCGAGGGACATGTTCAACCTTCATATTTAACAAACATGCAACAATATAAGCTAAAATCTCGTTTTCGCGATAAGGGTCATCTCATTACTTTCTATTTACCAAATTTAAAACGAAATTGGTTCAAATATTATGTTACGCAATAAAGGACATCGAGGGACAAATTCAACATTAATATTTATCAGACTTTTAACCATATAGGCTAAAATCTCATTTTTGGGACAATGGTCATTCAAACATTAATATTTATCAAACTTTTAACCATATAGGCTAAAATCTCATTTTTGGGACAATGGTCATTCAAATAATTTCATTTTTTGCCGAATACAAAACCAAATATGTTCACATATCATGTTTCGTATCAAGGGAGTCGAGGCACAAGTTCAACCTTTATCAAACTTCTAACCATATAGGCTAAAATCTCATTTTCGCGACAAAGTCATTCCAATACTTTCATTATTCCGAATATAAAACCAAATAGGTTCACATATCATGTTTTGCATCAAGGGACATCGAGGGACAAGTTCACTGTTTATCAAACTTCTAACCACATAGGCTAACATTTCATTTTCGCGACAAGGGTCATTTCAATACTTTCATTTTACCAAATTTCAAACCAAATAGGTTCACATATCATGTTTCGCATCAACGGACATCGAGGGACATGTTCAACATTCATATTTAACAAACATGCAACAATATAAGCTAAAATCTCGTTTTCGCGATAAGGGTCATCTCATTACTTTCTATTTACCAAATTTAAAACGAAATTGGTTCAAATATTATGTTACGCAATAAAGGACATCGAGGGACAAATTCAACATTAATATTTCTCAAACTTTTAACCATATAGGCTAAAATCTCTTTTTTGGGACAATGGTCATTCAAATAATTTCATTTTGCCGAATACAAAACCAAATAGGTTCACATATCATGTTTCGTATCAAGGGAGATCGAGGGACAAGTTCAACCTTTATCAAACTTCTAACCATATAGGCTAAAATCTCATTTTCGCGACAAAGTCATTCCAATACTTTCATTTTTCCGAATATAAAACCAAATAGGTTCACATATCATGTTTCGTATCAAGGGAGATCGAGGGACAAGTTCAACCTTTATCAAACTTCTAACCATATAGGCTAAAATCTCATTTTTGCGACAAAGTTATTCCAATACTTACATTTTTCCGAATATAAAACCAAATAGGTTCACATATCATGTTTCGCATCAAGGGACATCGAGGGACAAGTTCAATGTTTATCAAACTTCTAACCACATAGGCTAACATTTCATTTTCGCGACAAGGGTCATTTCAATACTTTCATTTTACCAAATTTCAAACCAAATAGGTTCACATATCATGTTTCGCATCAACGGACATCGAGGGACATGTTCAACCTTCATATTTAACAAACATGCAACAATATAAGCTAAAATCTCGTTTTCGCGATAAGGGTCATCTCATTACTTTCTATTTACCAAATTTAAAACGAAATTGGTTCAAATATTATGTTACGCAATAAAGGACATCGAGGGACAAATTCAACATTAATATTTCTCAAACTTTTAACCATATAGGCTAAAATCTCTTTTTTGGGACAATGGTCATTCAAATAATTTTATTTTGCCGAATACAAAACCAAATAGGTTCACATATCATGGTTCATATCAAGGGAGATCGAGGGAAAAGTTCAACCTTTATCAAACTTCTAACCATATAAGGCTAAAATCTCACTTTCGCGACAAAGTCATTCCAATACTTTCAATTTTCCGAATATAAAACCAAATAGGTTCACATATCATGTTTCGCATCAAGGGCCATTGAGGGACAAGTTCACTGTTTATCAAACTTCTAACCACATAGGCTAACATTTCATTTTCGCGACAAGGGTCATTTCAATACTTTCATTTTACCAAATTTCAAACCAAATAGGTTCACATATCATGTTTCGCATCAACGGACATCGAGGGACATGTTCAACCTTTATATTTAGCAAACATGCAACAATATAAGCTAAAATCTCGTTTTCGCGATAAGGGTCATCTCATTACTTTCTATTTACCAAATTTAAAACGAAATTGGTTCAAATATTATGTTACGCAATAAAGGACATCGAGGGACAAATTCAACATTAATATTTATCAGACTTTTAACCATATAGGCTAAAATCTCATTTTTGGGACAATGGTCATTCAAACATTAATATTTATCAAACTTTTAACCATATAGGCTAAAATCTCATTTTTGGGACAATGGTCATTCAAATAATTTCATTTTTTGCCGAATACAAAACCAAATATGTTCACATATCATGTTTCGTATCAAGGGAGTCGAGGCACAAGTTCAACCTTTATCAAACTTCTAACCATATAGGCTAAAATCTCATTTTCGCGACAAAGTCATTCCAATACTTTCATTTTTCCGAATATAAAACCAAATAGGTTCACATATCATGTTTTGCATCAAGGGACATCGAGGGACAAGTTCACTGTTTATCAAACTTCTAACCACATAGGCTAACATTTCATTTTCGCGACAAGGGTCATTTCAATACTTTCATTTTACCAAATTTCAAACCAAATAGGTTCACATATCATGTTTCGCATCAACGGACATCGAGGGACATGTTCAACATTCATATTTAACAAACATGCAACAATATAAGCTAAAATCTCGTTTTCGCGATAAGGGTCATCTCATTACTTTCTATTTACCAAATTTAAAACGAAATTGGTTCAAATATTATGTTACGCAATAAAGGACATCGAGGGACAAATTCAACATTAATATTTATCAGACTTTTAACCATATAGGCTAAAATCTCATTTTTGGGACAATGGTCATTCAAACATTAATATTTATCAAACTTTTAACCATATAGGCTAAAATCTCATTTTTGGGACAATGGTCATTCAAATAATTTCATTTTTTGCCGAATACAAAACCAAATATGTTCACATATCATGTTTCGTATCAAGGGAGTCGAGGCACAAGTTCAACCTTTATCAAACTTCTAACCATATAGGCTAAAATCTCATTTTCGCGACAAAGTCATTCCAATACTTTCATTTTTCCGAATATAAAACCAAATAGGTTCACATATCATGTTTTGCATCAAGGGACATCGAGGGACAAGTTCACTGTTTATCAAACTTCTAACCACATAGGCTAACATTTCATTTTCGCGACAAGGGTCATTTCAATACTTTCATTTTACCAAATTTCAAACCAAATAGGTTCACATATCATGTTTCGCATCAACGGACATCGAGGGACATGTTCAACATTCATATTTAACAAACATGCAACAATATAAGCTAAAATCTCGTTTTCGCGATAAGGGTCATCTCATTACTTTCTATTTACCAAATTTAAAACGAAATTGGTTCAAATATTATGTTACGCAATAAAGGACATCGAGGGACAAATTCAACATTAATATTTCTCAAACTTTTAACCATATAGGCTAAAATCTCTTTTTTGGGACAATGGTCATTCAAATAATTTCATTTTGCCGAATACAAAACCAAATAGGTTCACATATCATGTTTCGTATCAAGGGAGATCGAGGGACAAGTTCAACCTTTATCAAACTTCTAACCATATAGGCTAAAATCTCATTTTCGCGACAAAGTCATTCCAATACTTTCATTTTTCCGAATATAAAACCAAATAGGTTCACATATCATGTTTCGTATCAAGGGAGATCGAGGGACAAGTTCAACCTTTATCAAACTTCTAACCATATAGGCTAAAATCTCATTTTTGCGACAAAGTTATTCCAATACTTACATTTTTCCGAATATAAAACCAAATAGGTTCACATATCATGTTTCGCATCAAGGGACATCGAGGGACAAGTTCAATGTTTATCAAACTTCTAACCACATAGGCTAACATTTCATTTTCGCGACAAGGGTCATTTCAATACTTTCATTTTACCAAATTTCAAACCAAATAGGTTCACATATCATGTTTCGCATCAACGGACATCGAGGGACATGTTCAACCTTCATATTTAACAAACATGCAACAATATAAGCTAAAATCTCGTTTTCGCGATAAGGGTCATCTCATTACTTTCTATTTACCAAATTTAAAACGAAATTGGTTCAAATATTATGTTACGCAATAAAGGACATCGAGGGACAAATTCAACATTAATATTTCTCAAACTTTTAACCATATAGGCTAAAATCTCTTTTTTGGGACAATGGTCATTCAAATAATTTTATTTTGCCGAATACAAAACCAAATAGGTTCACATATCATGGTTCATATCAAGGGAGATCGAGGGAAAAGTTCAACCTTTATCAAACTTCTAACCATATAAGGCTAAAATCTCACTTTCGCGACAAAGTCATTCCAATACTTTCAATTTTCCGAATATAAAACCAAATAGGTTCACATATCATGTTTCGCATCAAGGGCCATTGAGGGACAAGTTCACTGTTTATCAAACTTCTAACCACATAGGCTAACATTTCATTTTCGCGACAAGGGTCATTTCAATACTTTCATTTTACCAAATTTCAAACCAAATAGGTTCACATATCATGTTTCGCATCAACGGACATCGAGGGACATGTTCAACCTTTATATTTAGCAAACATGCAACAATATAAGCTAAAATCTCGTTTTCGCGATAAGGGTCATCTCATTACTTTCTATTTACCAAATTTAAAACGAAATTGGTTCAAATATTATGTTACGCAATAAAGGACATCGAGGGACAAATTCAACATTAATATTTATCAGACTTTTAACCATATAGGCTAAAATCTCATTTTTGGGACAATGGTCATTCAAACATTAATATTTATCAAACTTTTAACCATATAGGCTAAAATCTCATTTTTGGGACAATGGTCATTCAAATAATTTCATTTTTTGCCGAATACAAAACCAAATATGTTCACATATCATGTTTCGTATCAAGGGAGTCGAGGCACAAGTTCAACCTTTATCAAACTTCTAACCATATAGGCTAAAATCTCATTTTCGCGACAAAGTCATTCCAATACTTTCAT
Organism: Medicago sativa; assembly: GCF_051527215.1. Classification (NCBI taxonomy): domain Eukaryota; kingdom Viridiplantae; phylum Streptophyta; class Magnoliopsida; order Fabales; family Fabaceae; genus Medicago; species Medicago sativa. The sequence continues at coordinate 40,706,644 of NC_140751.1, forward strand.
TTTTCCGAATATAAAACCAAATAGGTTCACATATCATGTTTTGCATCAAGGGACATCGAGGGACAAGTTCACTGTTTATCAAACTTCTAACCACATAGGCTAACATTTCATTTTCGCGACAAGGGTCATTTCAATACTTTCATTTTACCAAATTTCAAACCAAATAGGTTCACATATCATGTTTCGCATCAACGGACATCGAGGGACATGTTCAACATTCATATTTAACAAACATGCAACAATATAAGCTAAAATCTCGTTTTCGCAATAAGGGTCATCTCATTACTTTCTATTTACCAAATTTAAAACGAAATTGGTTCAAATATTATGTTACGCAATAAAGGACATCGAGGGACAAATTCAACATTAATATTTCTCAAACTTTTAACCATATAGGCTAAAATCTCTTTTTTGGGACAATGGTCATTCAAATAATTTCATTTTGCCGAATACAAAACCAAATAGGTTCACATATCATGTTTCGTATCAAGGGAGATCGAGGGACAAGTTCAACCTTTATCAAACTTCTAACCATATAGGCTAAAATCTCATTTTCGCGACAAAGTCATTCCAATACTTTCATTTTTCCGAATATAAAACCAAATAGGTTCACATATCATGTTTCGCATCAAGGGACATCGAGGGACAAGTTCACTGTTTATCAAACTTCTAACCACATAGGCTAACATTTCATTTTCGCGACAAGGGTCATTTCAATACTTTCATTTTACTAAATTTCAAACCAAATAGGTTCACATATCATGTTTCACATCAACGGACATCGAGGGACATGTTCAACCTTCATATTTAACAAACATGCAACAATATAAGCTAAAATCTCGTTTTCGCGATAAGGGTCATCTCATTACTTTCTATTTACCAAATTTAAAACGAAATTGGTTCAAATATTATGTTACGCAATAAAGGACATCGAGGGACAAATTCAACATTAATATTTCTCAAACTTTTAACCATATAGGCTAAAATCTCTTTTTTGGGACAATGGTCATTCAAATAATTTCATTTTGCCGAATACAAAACCAAATAGGTTAACATATCATGTTTCGTATCAAGGGAGATCGAGGGACAAGTTCAACCTTTATCAAACTTCTAACCATATAAGGCTAAAATCTCATTTTCGCGACAAAGTCATTCCAATACTTTCAATTTTCCGAATATAAAACCAAATAGGTTCACATATCATGTTTCGCATCAAGGGACATCGAGGGACAAGTTCACTGTTTATCAAACTTCTAACCACATAGGCTAACATTTCATTTTCGCGACAAGGGTCATTTCAATACTTTCATTTTACCAAATTTCAAACCAAATAGGTTCACATATCATGTTTCGCATCAACGGACATCGAGGGACATGTTCAACCTTCATATTTAACAAACATGCAACAATATAAGCTAAAATCTCGTTTTCACGATAAGGGTCATCTCATTACTTTCTATTTACCAAATTTAAAACGAAATTGGTTCAAATATTATGTTACGCAATAAAGGACATCGAGGGACAAATTCAACATTAATATTTCTCAAACTTTTAACCATATAGGCTAAAATCTCTTTTTTGGGACAATGGTCATTCAAATAATTTCATTTTGCCGAATACAAAACCAAATAGGTTCACATATCATGTTTCGTATCAAGGGAGATCGAGGGACAAGTTCAACCTTTATCAAACTTCTAACCATATAGTCTAAAATCTCATTTTTGCGACAAAGTTATTCCAATACTTACATTTTTCCGAATATAAAACCAAATAGGTTCACATATCATGTTTCGCATCAAGGGACATCGAGGGACAAGTTCACTGTTTATCAAACTTCTAACCACATAGGCTAACATTTCATTTTCGCGACAAGGGTCATTTCAATACTTTCATTTTACTAAATTTCAAACCAAATAGGTTCACATATCATGTTTCACATCAACGGACATCGAGGGACATGTTCAACCTTCATATTTAACAAACATGCAACAATATAAGCTAAAATCTCGTTTTCGCGATAAGGGTCATCTCATTACTTTCTATTTACCAAATTTAAAACGAAATTGGTTCAAATATTATGTTACGCAATAAAGGACATCGAGGGACAAATTCAACATTAATATTTCTCAAACTTTTAACCATATAGGCTAAAATCTCTTTTTTGGGACAATGGTCATTCAAATAATTTCATTTTGCCGAATACAAAACCAAATAGGTTAACATATCATGTTTCGTATGAAGGGAGATCGAGGGACAAGTTCAACCTTTATCAAACTTCTAACCATATAAGGCTAAAATCTCATTTTCGCGACAAAGTCATTCCAATACTTTCAATTTTCCGAATATAAAACCAAATAGGTTCACATATCATGTTTCGCATCAAGGGACATCGAGGGACAAGTTCACTGTTTATCAAACTTCTAACCACATAGGCTAACATTTCATTTTCGCGACAAGGGTCATTTCAATACTTTCATTTTACCAAATTTCAAACCAAATAGGTTCACATATCATGTTTCGCATCAACGGACATCGAGGGACATGTTCAACCTTCATATTTAACAAACATGCAACAATATAAGCTAAAATCTCGTTTTCACGATAAGGGTCATCTCATTACTTTCTATTTACCAAATTTAAAACGAAATTGGTTCAAATATTATGTTACGCAATAAAGGACATCGAGGGACAAATTCAACATTAATATTTCTCAAACTTTTAACCATATAGGCTAAAATCTCTTTTTTTGGACAATGGTCATTCAAATAATTTCATTTTGCCGAATACAAAACCAAATAGGTTCACATATCATGTTTCGTATCAAGGGAGATCGAGGGACAAGTTCAACCTTTATCAAACTTCTAACCATATAGGCTAAAATCTCATTTTCGCGACAAAGTCATTCCAATACTTTCATTTTTCCGAATATAAAACCAAATAGGTTCACATATCAAGTTTCGTATCAAGGGAGATCGAGGGACAAGTTCAACCTTTATCAAACTTCTAACCATATAGGCTAAAATCTCATTTTTGCGACAAAGTTATTCCAATACATACATTTTTCCGAATATAAAACCAAATAGGTTCACATATCATGTTTCGCATCAAGGGACATCGAGGGACAAGTTCACTGTTTATCAAACTTCTAACCACATAGGCTAACATTTCATTTTCGCGACAAGGGTCATTTCAATACTTTCATTTTACTGAATTTCAAACCAAATAGGTTCACATATCATGTTTCGCATCAACGGACATCGAGGGACATGTTCAACCTTCATATTTAACAAACATGCAACAATATAAGCTAAAATCTCATTTTCGCGATAAGGGTCATCTCATTACTTTCTATTTACCAAATTTAAAACGAAATTGGTTCAAATATTATGTTACGCAATAAAGGACATCGAGGGACAAATTCAACATTAATATTTCTCAAACTTTTAACCATATAGGCTAAAATCTCTTTTTTGGGACAATGGTCATTCAAATAATTTCATTTTGCCGAATACAAAACCAAATAGGTTAACATATCATGTTTCGTATCAAGGGAGATTGAGGGACAAGTTCAACCTTTATCAAACTTCTAACCATATAAGGCTAAAATCTCATTTTCGCGACAAAGTCATTCCAATACTTTCAATTTTCCGAATATAAAACCAAATAGGTTCACATATCATGTTTCGCATCAAGGGACATCGAGGGACAAGTTCACTGTTTATCAAACTTCTAACCACATAGGCTAACATTTCATTTTCGCGACAAGGGTCATTTCAATACTTTCATTTTACTGAATTTCAAACCAAATAGGTTCACATATCATGTTTCGCATCAACGGACATCGAGGGACATGTTCAACCTTCATATTTAACAAACATGCAACAATATAAGCTAAAATCTCGTTTTCGCGATAAGGGTCATCTCATTACTTTCTATTTACCAAATTTAAAACGAAATTGGTTCAAATATTATGTTACGCAATAAAGGACATCGAGGGACAAATTCAACATTAATATTTCTCAAACTTTTAACCATATAGGCTAAAATCTCTTTTTTGGGACAATGGTCATTCAAATAATTTCATTTTGCCGAATACAAAACCAAATAGGTTAACATATCATGTTTCGTATCAAGGGAGATCGAGGGACAAGTTCAACCTTTATCAAACTTCTAACCATATAAGGCTAAAATCTCATTTTTGCGACAAAGTCATTCCAATACTTTCAATTTTCCGAATATAAAACCAAATAGGTTCACATATCATGTTTCGCATCAAGGGACATCGAGGGACAAGTTCACTGTTTATCAAACTTCTAACCACATAGGCTAACATTTCATTTTCGCGACAAGGGTCATTTCAATACTTTCATTTTACCAAATTTCAAACCAAATAGGTTCACATATCATGTTTCGCATCAACGGACATCGAGGGACATGTTCAACCTTCATATTTAACAAACATGCAACAATATAAGCTAAAATCTCGTTTTCACGATAAGGGTCATCTCATTACTTTCTATTTACCAAATTTAAAACGAAATTGGTTCAAATATTATGTTACGCAATAAAGGACATCGAGGGACAAATTCAACATTAATATTTCTCAAACTTTTAACCATATAGGCTAAAATCTCTTTTTTGGGACAATGGTCATTCAAATAATTTCATTTTGCCGAATACAAAACCAAATAGGTTCACATATCATGTTTCGTATCAAGGGAGATCGAGGGACAAGTTCAACCTTTATCAAACTTCTAACCATATAGTCTAAAATCTCATTTTTGCGACAAAGTTATTCCAATACTTACATTTTTCCGAATATAAAACCAAATAGGTTCACATATCATGTTTCGCATCAAGGGACATCGAGGGACAAGTTCACTGTTTATCAAACTTCTAACCACATAGGCTAACATTTCATTTTCGCGACAAGGGTCATTTCAATACTTTCATTTTACTAAATTTCAAACCAAATAGGTTCACATATCATGTTTCACATCAACGGACATCGAGGGACATGTTCAACCTTCATATTTAACAAACATGCAACAATATAAGCTAAAATCTCGTTTTCGCGATAAGGGTCATCTCATTACTTTCTATTTACCAAATTTAAAACGAAATTGGTTCAAATATTATGTTACGCAATAAAGGACATCGAGGGACAAATTCAACATTAATATTTCTCAAACTTTTAACCATATAGGCTAAAATCTCTTTTTTGGGACAATGGTCATTCAAATAATTTCATTTTGCCGAATACAAAACCAAATAGGTTAACATATCATGTTTCGTATCAAGGGAGATCGAGGGACAAGTTCAACCTTTATCAAACTTCTAACCATATAAGGCTAAAATCTCATTTTCGCGACAAAGTCATTCCAATACTTTCAATTTTCCGAATATAAAACCAAATAGGTTCACATATCATGTTTCGCATCAAGGGACATCGAGGGACAAGTTCACTGTTTATCAAACTTCTAACCACATAGGCTAACATTTCATTTTCGCGACAAGGGTCATTTCAATACTTTCATTTTACCAAATTTCAAACCAAATAGGTTCACATATCATGTTTCGCATCAACGGACATCGAGGGACATGTTCAACCTTCATATTTAACAAACATGCAACAATATAAGCTAAAATCTCGTTTTCACGATAAGGGTCATCTCATTACTTTCTATTTACCAAATTTAAAACGAAATTGGTTCAAATATTATGTTACGCAATAAAGGACATCGAGGGACAAATTCAACATTAATATTTCTCAAACTTTTAACCATATAGGCTAAAATCTCTTTTTTTGGACAATGGTCATTCAAATAATTTCATTTTGCCGAATACAAAACCAAATAGGTTCACATATCATGTTTCGTATCAAGGGAGATCGAGGGACAAGTTCAACCTTTATCAAACTTCTAACCATATAGGCTAAAATCTCATTTTCGCGACAAAGTCATTCCAATACTTTCATTTTTCCGAATATAAAACCAAATAGGTTCACATATCAAGTTTCGTATCAAGGGAGATCGAGGGACAAGTTCAACCTTTATCAAACTTCTAACCATATAGGCTAAAATCTCATTTTTGCGACAAAGTTATTCCAATACATACATTTTTCCGAATATAAAACCAAATAGGTTCACATATCATGTTTCGCATCAAGGGACATCGAGGGACAAGTTCACTGTTTATCAAACTTCTAACCACATAGGCTAACATTTCATTTTCGCGACAAGGGTCATTTCAATACTTTCATTTTACTGAATTTCAAACCAAATAGGTTCACATATTATGTTTCGCATCAACGGACATCGAGGGACATGTTCAACCTTCATATTTAACAAACATGCAACAATATAAGCTAAAATCTCATTTTCGCGATAAGGGTCATCTCATTACTTTCTATTTACCAAATTTAAAACGAAATTGGTTCAAATATTATGTTACGCAATAAAGGACATCGAGGGACAAATTCAACATTAATATTTCTCAAACTTTTAACCATATAGGCTAAAATCTCTTTTTTGGGACAATGGTCATTCAAATAATTTCATTTTGCCGAATACAAAACCAAATAGGTTAACATATCATGTTTCGTATCAAGGGAGATTGAGGGACAAGTTCAACCTTTATCAAACTTCTAACCATATAAGGCTAAAATCTCATTTTCGCGACAAAGTCATTCCAATACTTTCAATTTTCCGAATATAAAACCAAATAGGTTCACATATCATGTTTCGCATCAAGGGACATCGAGGGACAAGTTCACTGTTTATCAAACTTCTAACCACATAGGCTAACATTTCATTTTCGCGACAAGGGTCATTTCAATACTTTCATTTTACCAAATTTCAAACCAAATAGGTTCACATATCATGTTTCGCATCAACGGACATCGAGGGACATGTTCAACCTTCATATTTAACAAACATGCAACAATATAAGCTAAAATCTCGTTTTCACGATAAGGGTCATCTCATTACTTTCTATTTACCAAATTTAAAACGAAATTGGTTCAAATATTATGTTACGCAATAAAGGACATCGAGGGACAAATTCAACATTAATATTTCTCAAACTTTTAACCATATAGGCTAAAATCTCTTTTTTTGGACAATGGTCATTCAAATAATTTCATTTTGCCGAATACAAAACCAAATAGGTTCACATATCATGTTTCGTATCAAGGGAGATCGAGGGACAAGTTCAACCTTTATCAAACTTCTAACCATATAGGCTAAAATCTCATTTTCGCGACAAAGTCATTCCAATACTTTCATTTTTCCGAATATAAAACCAAATAGGTTCACATATCAAGTTTCGTATCAAGGGAGATCGAGGGACAAGTTCAACCTTTATCAAACTTCTAACCATATAGGCTAAAATCTCATTTTTGCGACAAAGTTATTCCAATACATACATTTTTCCGAATATAAAACCAAATAGGTTCACATATCATGTTTCGCATCAAGGGACATCGAGGGACAAGTTCACTGTTTATCAAACTTCTAACCACATAGGCTAACATTTCATTTTCGCGACAAGGGTCATTTCAATACTTTCATTTTACTGAATTTCAAACCAAATAGGTTCACATATCATGTTTCGCATCAACGGACATCGAGGGACATGTTCAACCTTCATATTTAACAAACATGCAACAATATAAGCTAAAATCTCATTTTCGCGATAAGGGTCATCTCATTACTTTCTATTTACCAAATTTAAAACGAAATTGGTTCAAATATTATGTTATGCAATAAAGGACATCGAGGGACAAATTCAACATTAATATTTCTCAAACTTTTAACCATATAGGCTAAAATCTCTTTTTTGGGACAATGGTCATTCAAATAATTTCATTTTGCCGAATACAAAACCAAATAGGTTAACATATCATGTTTCGTATCAAGGGAGATTGAGGGACAAGTTCAACCTTTATCAAACTTCTAACCATATAAGGCTAAAATCTCATTTTCGCGACAAAGTCATTCCAATACTTTCAATTTTCCGAATATAAAACCAAATAGGTTCACATATCATGTTTCGCATCAAGGGACATCGAGGGACAAGTTCACTGTTTATCAAACTTCTAACCACATAGGCTAACATTTCATTTTCGCGACAAGGGTCATTTCAATACTTTCATTTTACTGAATTTCAAACCAAATAGGTTCACATATCATGTTTCGCATCAACGGACATCGAGGGACATGTTCAACCTTCATATTTAACAAACATGCAACAATATAAGCTAAAATCTCGTTTTCGCGATAAGGGTCATCTCATTACTTTCTATTTACCAAATTTAAAACGAAATTGGTTCAAATATTATGTTACGCAATAAAGGACATCGAGGGACAAATTCAACATTAATATTTCTCAAACTTTTAACCATATAGGCTAAAATCTCTTTTTTGGGACAATGGTCATTCAAATAATTTCATTTTGCCGAATACAAAACCAAATAGGTTAACATATCATGTTTCGTATCAAGGGAGATCGAGGGACAAGTTCAACCTTTATCAAACTTCTAACCATATAAGGCTAAAATCTCATTTTCGCGACAAAGTCATTCCAATACTTTCAATTTTCCGAATATAAAACCAAATAGGTTCACATATCATGTTTCGCATCAAGGGACATCGAGGGACAAGTTCACTGTTTATCAAACTTCTAACCACATAGGCTAACATTTCATTTTCGCGACAAGGGTCATTTCAATACTTTCATTTTACCAAATTTCAAACCAAATAGGTTCACATATCATGTTTCGCATCAACGGACATCGAGGGACATGTTCAACCTTCATATTTAACAAACATGCAACAATATAAGCTAAAATCTCGTTTTCACGATAAGGGTCATCTCATTACTTTCTATTTACCAAATTTAAAACGAAATTGGTTCAAATATTATGTTACGCAATAAAGGACATCGAGGGACAAATTCAACATTAATATTTCTCAAACTTTTAACCATATAGGCTAAAATCTCTTTTTTGGGACAATGGTCATTCAAATAATTTCATTTTGCCGAATACAAAACCAAATAGGTTCACATATCATGTTTCGTATCAAGGGAGATCGAGGGACAAGTTCAACCTTTATCAAACTTCTAACCATATAGTCTAAAATCTCATTTTTGCGACAAAGTTATTCCAATACTTACATTTTTCCGAATATAAAACCAAATAGGTTCACATATCATGTTTCGCATCAAGGGACATCGAGGGACAAGTTCACTGTTTATCAAACTTCTAACCACATAGGCTAACATTTCATTTTCGCGACAAGGGTCATTTCAATACTTTCATTTTACTAAATTTCAAACCAAATAGGTTCACATATCATGTTTCACATCAACGGACATCGAGGGACATGTTCAACCTTCATATTTAACAAACATGCAACAATATAAGCTAAAATCTCGTTTTCGCGATAAGGGTCATCTCATTACTTTCTATTTACCAAATTTAAAACGAAATTGGTTCAAATATTATGTTACGCAATAAAGGACATCGAGGGACAAATTCAACATTAATATTTCTCAAACTTTTAACCATATAGGCTAAAATCTCTTTTTTGGGACAATGGTCATTCAAATAATTTCATTTTGCCGAATACAAAACCAAATAGGTTAACATATCATGTTTCGTATCAAGGGAGATCGAGGGACAAGTTCAACCTTTATCAAACTTCTAACCATATAAGGCTAAAATCTCATTTTCGCGACAAAGTCATTCCAATACTTTCAATTTTCCGAATATAAAACCAAATAGGTTCACATATCATGTTTCGCATCAAGGGACATCGAGGGACAAGTTCACTGTTTATCAAACTTCTAACCACATAGGCTAACATTTCATTTTCGCGACAAGGGTCATTTCAATACTTTCATTTTACCAAATTTCAAACCAAATAGGTTCACATATCATGTTTCGCATCAACGGACATCGAGGGACATGTTCAACCTTCATATTTAACAAACATGCAACAATATAAGCTAAAATCTCGTTTTCACGATAAGGGTCATCTCATTACTTTCTATTTACCAAATTTAAAACGAAATTGGTTCAAATATTATGTTACGCAATAAAGGACATCGAGGGACAAATTCAACATTAATATTTCTCAAACTTTTAACCATATAGGCTAAAATCTCTTTTTTTGGACAATGGTCATTCAAATAATTTCATTTTGCCGAATACAAAACCAAATAGGTTCACATATCATGTTTCGTATCAAGGGAGATCGAGGGACAAGTTCAACCTTTATCAAACTTCTAACCATATAGGCTAAAATCTCATTTTCGCGACAAAGTCATTCCAATACTTTCATTTTTCCGAATATAAAACCAAATAGGTTCACATATCAAGTTTCGTATCAAGGGAGATCGAGGGACAAGTTCAACCTTTATCAAACTTCTAACCATATAGGCTAAAATCTCATTTTTGCGACAAAGTTATTCCAATACATACATTTTTCCGAATATAAAACCAAATAGGTTCACATATCATGTTTCGCATCAAGGGACATCGAGGGACAAGTTCACTGTTTATCAAACTTCTAACCACATAGGCTAACATTTCATTTTCGCGACAAGGGTCATTTCAATACTTACATTTTACTGAATTTCAAACCAAATAGGTTCACATATCATGTTTCGCATCAACGGACATCGAGGGACATGTTCAACCTTCATATTTAACAAACATGCAACAATATAAGCTAAAATCTCGTTTTCGCGATAAGGGTCATCTCATTACTTTCTATTTACCAAATTTAAAACGAAATTGGTTCAAATATTATGTTACGCAATAAAGGACATCGAGGGACAAATTCAACATTAATATTTCTCAAACTTTTAACCATATAGGCTAAAATCTCTTTTTTGGGACAATGGTCATTCAAATAATTTCATTTTGCCGAATACAAAACCAAATAGGTTAACATATCATGTTTCGTATCAAGGGAGATTGAGGGACAAGTTCAACCTTTATCAAACTTCTAACCATATAAGGCTAAAATCTCATTTTCGCGACAAAGTCATTCCAATACTTTCAATTTTCCGAATATAAAACCAAATAGGTTCACATATCATGTTTCGCATCAAGGGACATCGAGGGACAAGTTCACTGTTTATCAAACTTCTAACCACATAGGCTAACATTTCATTTTCGCGACAAGGGTCATTTCAATACTTTCATTTTACTGAATTTCAAGCCAAATAGGTTCACATATCATGTTTCGCATCAACGGACATCGAGGGACATGTTCAACCTTCATATTTTACAAACATGCAACAATATAAGCTAAAATCTCGTTTTCGCGATAAGGGTCATCTCATTACTTTCTATTTACCAAATTTAAAACGAAATTGGTTCAAATATTATGTTACGCAATAAAGGACATCGAGGGACAAATTCAACATTAATATTTCTCAAACTTTTAACCATATAGGCTAAAATCTCTTTTTTGGGACAATGGTCATTCAAATAATTTCATTTTGCCGAATACAAAACCAAATAGGTTCACATATCATGGTTCGTATCAAGGGAGATCGAGGGACAAGTTCAACCTTTATCAAACTTCTAACCATATAGGCTAAAATCTCATTTTCGCGACAAAGTCATTCCAATACTTTCATTTTTCCGAATATAAAACCAAATAGGTTCACATATCAAGTTTCGTATCAAGGGAGATCGAGGGACAAGTTCAACCTTTATCAAACTTCTAACCATATAGGCTAAAATCTCATTTTTGCGACAAAGTTATTCCAATACATACATTTTTCCGAATATAAAACCAAATAGGTTCACATATCATGTTTCGCATCAAGGGACATCGAGGGACAAGTTCACTGTTTATCAAACTTCTAACCACATAGGCTAACATTTCATTTTCGCGACAAGGGTCATTTCAATACTTTCATTTTACTGAATTTCAAACCAAATAGGTTCACATATCATGTTTCGCATCAACGGACATCGAGGGACATGTTCAACCTTCATATTTAACAAACATGCAACAATATAAGCTAAAATCTCATTTTCGCGATAAGGGTCATCTCATTACTTTCTATTTACCAAATTTAAAACGAAATTGGTTCAAATATTATGTTATGCAATAAAGGACATCGAGGGACAAATTCAACATTAATATTTCTCAAACTTTTAACCATATAGGCTAAAATCTCTTTTTTGGGACAATGGTCATTCAAATAATTTCATTTTGCCGAATACAAAACCAAATAGGTTAACATATCATGTTTCGTATCAAGGGAGATTGAGGGACAAGTTCAACCTTTATCAAACTTCTAACCATATAAGGCTAAAATCTCATTTTCGCGACAAAGTCATTCCAATACTTTCAATTTTCCGAATATAAAACCAAATAGGTTCACATATCATGTTTCGCATCAAGGGACATCGAGGGACAAGTTCACTGTTTATCAAACTTCTAACCACATAGGCTAACATTTCATTTTCGCGACAAGGGTCATTTCAATACTTTCATTTTACTGAATTTCAAACCAAATAGGTTCACATATCATGTTTCGCATCAACGGACATCGAGGGACATGTTCAACCTTCATATTTAACAAACATGCAACAATATAAGCTAAAATCTCGTTTTCGCGATAAGGGTCATCTCATTACTTTCTATTTACCAAATTTAAAACGAAATTGGTTCAAATATTATGTTACGCAATAAAGGACATCGAGGGACAAATTCAACATTAATATTTCTCAAACTTTTAACCATATAGGCTAAAATCTCTTTTTTGGGACAATGGTCATTCAAATAATTTCATTTTGCCGAATACAAAACCAAATAGGTTAACATATCATGTTTCGTATCAAGGGAGATCGAGGGACAAGTTCAACCTTTATCAAACTTCTAACCATATAAGGCTAAAATCTCATTTTCGCGACAAAGTCATTCCAATACTTTCAATTTTCCGAATATAAAACCAAATAGGTTCACATATCATGTTTCGCATCAAGGGACATCGAGGGACAAGTTCACTGTTTATCAAACTTCTAACCACATAGGCTAACATTTCATTTTCGCGACAAGGGTCATTTCAATACTTTCATTTTACCAAATTTCAAACCAAATAGGTTCACATATCATGTTTCGCATCAACGGACATCGAGGGACATGTTCAACCTTCATATTTAACAAACATGCAACAATATAAGCTAAAATCTCGTTTTCACGATAAGGGTCATCTCATTACTTTCTATTTACCAAATTTAAAACGAAATTGGTTCAAATATTATGTTACGCAATAAAGGACATCGAGGGACAAATTCAACATTAATATTTCTCAAACTTTTAACCATATAGGCTAAAATCTCTTTTTTGGGACAATGGTCATTCAAATAATTTCATTTTGCCGAATACAAAACCAAATAGGTTCACATATCATGTTTCGTATCAAGGGAGATCGAGGGACAAGTTCAACCTTTATCAAACTTCTAACCATATAGTCTAAAATCTCATTTTTGCGACAAAGTTATTCCAATACTTACATTTTTCCGAATATAAAACCAAATAGGTTCACATATCATGTTTCGCATCAAGGGACATCGAGGGACAAGTTCACTGTTTATCAAACTTCTAACCACATAGGCTAACATTTCATTTTCGCGACAAGGGTCATTTCAATACTTTCATTTTACTAAATTTCAAACCAAATAGGTTCACATATCATGTTTCACATCAACGGACATCGAGGGACATGTTCAACCTTCATATTTAACAAACATGCAACAATATAAGCTAAAATCTCGTTTTCGCGATAAGGGTCATCTCATTACTTTCTATTTACCAAATTTAAAACGAAATTGGTTCAAATATTATGTTACGCAATAAAGGACATCGAGGGACAAATTCAACATTAATATTTCTCAAACTTTTAACCATATAGGCTAAAATCTCTTTTTTGGGACAATGGTCATTCAAATAATTTCATTTTGCCGAATACAAAACCAAATAGGTTAACATATCATGTTTCGTATCAAGGGAGATCGAGGGACAAGTTCAACCTTTATCAAACTTCTAACCATATAAGGCTAAAATCTCATTTTCGCGACAAAGTCATTCCAATACTTTCAATTTTCCGAATATAAAACCAAATAGGTTCACATATCATGTTTCGCATCAAGGGACATCGAGGGACAAGTTCACTGTTTATCAAACTTCTAACCACATAGGCTAACATTTCATTTTCGCGACAAGGGTCATTTCAATACTTTCATTTTACCAAATTTCAAACCAAATAGGTTCACATATCATGTTTCGCATCAACGGACATCGAGGGACATGTTCAACCTTCATATTTAACAAACATGCAACAATATAAGCTAAAATCTCGTTTTCACGATAAGGGTCATCTCATTACTTTCTATTTACCAAATTTAAAACGAAATTGGTTCAAATATTATGTTACGCAATAAAGGACATCGAGGGACAAATTCAACATTAATATTTCTCAAACTTTTAACCATATAGGCTAAAATCTCTTTTTTTGGACAATGGTCATTCAAATAATTTCATTTTGCCGAATACAAAACCAAATAGGTTCACATATCATGTTTCGTATCAAGGGAGATCGAGGGACAAGTTCAACCTTTATCAAACTTCTAACCATATAGGCTAAAATCTCATTTTCGCGACAAAGTCATTCCAATACTTTCATTTTTCCGAATATAAAACCAAATAGGTTCACATATCAAGTTTCGTATCAAGGGAGATCGAGGGACAAGTTCAACCTTTATCAAACTTCTAACCATATAGGCTAAAATCTCATTTTTGCGACAAAGTTATTCCAATACATACATTTTTCCGAATATAAAACCAAATAGGTTCACATATCATGTTTCGCATCAAGGGACATCGAGGGACAAGTTCACTGTTTATCAAACTTCTAACCACATAGGCTAACATTTCATTTTCGCGACAAGGGTCATTTCAATACTTACATTTTACTGAATTTCAAACCAAATAGGTTCACATATCATGTTTCGCATCAACGGACATCGAGGGACATGTTCAACCTTCATATTTAACAAACATGCAACAATATAAGCTAAAATCTCGTTTTCGCGATAAGGGTCATCTCATTACTTTCTATTTACCAAATTTAAAACGAAATTGGTTCAAATATTATGTTACGCAATAAAGGACATCGAGGGACAAATTCAACATTAATATTTCTCAAACTTTTAACCATATAGGCTAAAATCTCTTTTTTGGGACAATGGTCATTCAAATAATTTCATTTTGCCGAATACAAAACCAAATAGGTTAACATATCATGTTTCGTATCAAGGGAGATTGAGGGACAAGTTCAACCTTTATCAAACTTCTAACCATATAAGGCTAAAATCTCATTTTCGCGACAAAGTCATTCCAATACTTTCAATTTTCCGAATATAAAACCAAATAGGTTCACATATCATGTTTCGCATCAAGGGACATCGAGGGACAAGTTCACTGTTTATCAAACTTCTAACCACATAGGCTAACATTTCATTTTCGCGACAAGGGTCATTTCAATACTTTCATTTTACTGAATTTCAAGCCAAATAGGTTCACATATCATGTTTCGCATCAACGGACATCGAGGGACATGTTCAACCTTCATATTTTACAAACATGCAACAATATAAGCTAAAATCTCGTTTTCGCGATAAGGGTCATCTCATTACTTTCTATTTACCAAATTTAAAACGAAATTGGTTCAAATATTATGTTACGCAATAAAGGACATCGAGGGACAAATTCAACATTAATATTTCTCAAACTTTTAACCATATAGGCTAAAATCTCTTTTTTGGGACAATGGTCATTCAAATAATTTCATTTTGCCGAATACAAAACCAAATAGGTTCACATATCATGGTTCGTATCAAGGGAGATCGAGGGAAAAGTTCAACCTTTATCAAACTTCTAACCATATAAGGCTAAAATCTCATTTTCGCGACAAAGTCATTCCAATACTTTCAATTTTCCGAATATAAAACCAAATAGGTTCACATATCATGTTTCGCATCAAGGGACATTGAGGGACAAGTTCACTGTTTATCAAACTTCTAACCACATAGGCTAACATTTCATTTTCGCGACAAGGGTCATTTCAATACTTTCATTTTACCGAATTTCAAACCAAATAGGTTCACATATCATGTTTCGCATCAACGGACATCGAGGGACATGTTCAACCTTCATATTTAACAAACATGCAACAATATAAGCTAAAATCTCGTTTTCGCGATAAGGGTCATCTCATTACTTTCTATTTACCAAATTTAAAACGAAATTGGTTCAAATATTATGTTACGCAATAAAGGACATCGAGGGACAAATTCAACATTAATATTTATCAAACTTTTAACCATATAGGCTAAAATCTCTTTTTTGGGACAATGGTCATTCAAATAATTTCATTTTGCCGAATACAAAACCAAATAGGTTAACATATCATATTTCGTATCAAGGGAGATCGAGGGACAAGTTCAACCTTTATCAAACTTCTAACCATATAAGGCTAAAATCTCATTTTCGCGACAAAGTCATTCCAATACTTTCAATTTTCCGAATATAAAACCAAATAGGTTCACATATCATGTTTCGCATCAAGGGACATCGAGGGACAAGTTCACTGTTTATCAAACTTCTAACCACATAGGCTAACATTTCATTTTCGCGACAAGGGTCATTTCAACACTTTCATTTTACCAAATTTCAAACCAAATAGGTTCACATATCATGTTTCGCATCAAGGGACATCGAGGGACAAGTTCACTGTTTATCAAACTTCTAACCACATAGGCTAACATTTCATTTTCGCGACAAGGGTCATTTCAACACTTTCATTTTACCAAATTTCAAACCAAATAGGTTCACATATCATGTTTCGCATCAACGGACATCGAGGGACATGTTCAACCTTCATATTTAACAAACATGCAACAATATAAGCTAAAATCTCGTTTTCACGATAAGGGTCATCTCATTACTTTCTATTTACCAAATTTAAAACGAAATTGGTTCAAATATTATGTTACGCAATAAAGGACATCGAGGGACAAATTCAACATTAATATTTCTCAAACTTTTAACCATATAGGCTAAAATCTCTTTTTTGGGACAATGGTCATTCAAATAATTTCATTTTGCCGAATACAAAACCAAATAGGTTCACATATCATGTTTCGTATCAAGGGAGATCGAGGGACAAGTTCAACCTTTATCAAACTTCTAACCATATAGGCTAAAATCTCATTTTCGCGACAAAGTCATTCCAATACTTTCATTTTTCCGAATATAAAACCAGATAGGTTCACATATCAAGTTTCGTATCAAGGGAGATCGAGGGACAAGTTCAACCTTTATCAAACTTCTAACCATATAGGCTAAAATCTCATTTTTGCGACAAAGTTATTCCAATACATACATTTTTCCGAATATAAAACCAAATAGGTTCACATATCATGTTTCGCATCAAGGGACATCGAGGGACAAGTTCACTGTTTATCAAACTTCTAACCACATAGGCTAACATTTCATTTTCGCGACAAGGGTCATTTCAATACTTTCATTTTACTGAATTTCAAACCAAATAGGTTCACATATCATGTTTCGCATCAACGGACATCGAGGGACATGTTCAACCTTCATATTTAACAAACATGCAACAATATAAGCTAAAATCTCATTTTCGCGATAAGGGTCATCTCATTACTTTCTATTTACCAAATTTAAAACGAAATTGGTTCAAATATTATGTTACGCAATAAAGGACATCGAGGGACAAATTCAACATTAATATTTCTCAAACTTTTAACCATATAGGCTAAAATCTCTTTTTTGGGACAATGGTCATTCAAATAATTTCATTTTGCCGAATACAAAACCAAATAGGTTAACATATCATGTTTCGTATCAAGGGAGATCGAGGGACAAGTTCAACCTTTATCAAACTTCTAACCATATAAGGCTAAAATCTCATTTTCGCGACAAAGTCATTCCAATACTTTCAATTTTCCGAATATAAAACCAAATAGGTTCACATATCATGTTTCGCATCAAGGGACATCGAGGGACAAGTTCACTGTTTATCAAACTTCTAACCACATAGGCTAACATTTCATTTTCGCGACAAGGGTCATTTCAATACTTTCATTTTACCAAATTTCAAACCAAATAGGTTCACATATCATGTTTCGCATCAACGGACATCGAGGGACATGTTCAACCTTCATATTTAACAAACATGCAACAATATAAGCTAAAATCTCGTTTTCACGATAAGGGTCATCTCATTACTTTCTATTTACCAAATTTAAAACGAAATTGGTTCAAATATTATGTTACGCAATAAAGGACATCGAGGGACAAATTCAACATTAATATTTCTCAAACTTTTAACCATATAGGCTAAAATCTCTTTTTTGGGACAATGGTCATTCAAATAATTTCATTTTGCCGAATACAAAACCAAATAGGTTCACATATCATGTTTCGTATCAAGGGAGATCGAGGGACAAGTTCAACCTTTATCAAACTTCTAACCATATAGTCTAAAATCTCATTTTCGCGACAAAGTTATTCCAATACTTACATTTTTCCGAATATAAAACCAAATAGGTTCACATATCATGTTTCACATCAAGGGACATCGAGGGACAAGTTCACTGTTTATCAAACTTCTAACCACATAGGCTAACATTTCATTTTCGCGACAAGGGTCATTTCAATACTTTCATTTTACTAAATTTCAAACCAAATAGGTTCACATATCATGTTTCACATCAACGGACATCGAGGGACATGTTCAACCTTCATATTTAACAAACATGCAACAATATAAGCTAAAATCTCGTTTTCGCGATAAGGGTCATCTCATTACTTTCTATTTACCAAATTTAAAACGAAATTGGTTCAAATATTATGTTACGCAATAAAGGACATCGAGGGACAAATTCAACATTAATATTTCTCAAACTTTTAACCATATAGGCTAAAATCTCTTTTTTGGGACAATGGTCATTCAAATAATTTCATTTTGCCGAATACAAAACCAAATAGGTTAACATATCATGTTTCGTATCAAGGGAGATCGAGGGACAAGTTCAACCTTTATCAAACTTCTAACCATATAAGGCTAAAATCTCATTTTCGCGACAAAGTCATTCCAATACTTTCAATTTTCCGAATATAAAACCAAATAGGTTCACATATCATGTTTCGCATCAAGGGACATCGAGGGACAAGTTCACTGTTTATCAAACTTCTAACCACATAGGCTAACATTTCATTTTCGCGACAAGGGTCATTTCAATACTTTCATTTTACCAAATTTCAAACCAAATAGGTTCACATATCATGTTTCGCATCAACGGACATCGAGGGACATGTTCAACCTTCATATTTAACAAACATGCAACAATATAAGCTAAAATCTCGTTTTCACGATAAGGGTCATCTTATTACTTTCTATTTACCAAATTTAAAACGAAATTGGTTCAAATATTATGTTACGCAATAAAGGACATCGAGGGACAAATTCAACATTAATATTTCTCAAACTTTTAACCATATAGGCTAAAATCTCTTTTTTGGGACAATGGTCATTCAAATAATTTCATTTTGCCGAATACAAAACCAAATAGGTTCACATATCATGTTTCGTATCAAGGGAGATCGAGGGACAAGTTCAACCTTTATCAAACTTCTAACCATATAGTCTAAAATCTCATTTTTGCGACAAAGTTATTCCAATACTTACATTTTTCCGAATATAAAACCAAATAGGTTCACATATCATGTTTCGCATCAAGGGACATCGAGGGACAAGTTCACTGTTTATCAAACTTCTAACCACATAGGCTAACATTTCATTTTCGCGACAAGGGTCATTTCAATACTTTCATTTTACTAAATTTCAAACCAAATAGGTTCACATATCATGTTTCACATCAACGGACATCGAGGGACATGTTCAACCTTCATATTTAACAAACATGCAACAATATAAGCTAAAATCTCGTTTTCGCGATAAGGGTCATCTCATTACTTTCTATTTACCAAATTTAAAACGAAATTGGTTCAAATATTATGTTACGCAATAAAGGACATCGAGGGACAAATTCAACATTAATATTTCTCAAACTTTTAACCATATAGGCTAAAATCTCTTTTTTGGGACAATGGTCATTCAAATAATTTCATTTTGCCGAATACAAAACCAAATAGGTTAACATATCATGTTTCGTATCAAGGGAGATCGAGGGACAAGTTCAACCTTTATCAAACTTCTAACCATATAAGGCTAAAATCTCATTTTCGCGACAAAGTCATTCCAATACTTTCAATTTTCCGAATATAAAACCAAATAGGTTCACATATCATGTTTCGCATCAAGGGACATTGAGGGACAAGTTCACTGTTTATCAAACTTCTAACCACATAGGCTAACATTTCATTTTCGCGACAAGGGTCATTTCAATACTTTCATTTTACCAAATTTCAAACCAAATAGGTTCACATATCATGTTTCGCATCAACGGACATCGAGGGACATGTTCAACCTTCATATTTAACAAACATGCAACAATATAAGCTAAAATCTCGTTTTCACGATAAGGGTCATCTTATTACTTTCTATTTACCAAATTTAAAACGAAATTGGTTCAAATATTATGTTACGCAATAAAGGACATCGAGGGACAAATTCAACATTAATATTTCTCAAACTTTTAACCATATAGGCTAAAATCTCTTTTTTGGGACAATGGTCATTCAAATAATTTCATTTTGCCGAATACAAAACCAAATAGGTTCACATATCATGTTTCGTATCAAGGGAGATCGAGGGACAAGTTCAACCTTTATCAAACTTCTAACCATATAGTCTAAAATCTCATTTTTGCGACAAAGTTATTCCAATACTTACATTTTTCCGAATATAAAACCAAATAGGTTCACATATCATGTTTCGCATCATGGGACATCGAGGGACAAGTTCACTGTTTATCAAACTTCTAACCACATAGGCTAACATTTCATTTTCGCGACAAGGGTCATTTCAATACTTTCATTTTACTAAATTTCAAACCAAATAGGTTCACATATCATGTTTCACATCAACGGACATCGAGGGACATGTTCAACCTTCATATTTAACAAACATGCAACAATATAAGCTAAAATCTCGTTTTCGCGATAAGGGTCATCTCATTACTTTCTATTTACCAAATTTAAAACGAAATTGGTTCAAATATTATGTTACGCAATAAAGGACATCGAGGGACAAATTCAACATTAATATTTCTCAAACTTTTAACCATATAGGCTAAAATCTCTTTTTTTGGGACAATGGTCATTCAAATAATTTCATTTTGCCGAGTACAAAACCAAATAGGTTAACATATCATGTTTCGTATCAAGGGAGATCGAGGGACAAGTTCAACCTTTATCAAACTTCTAACCATATAAGGCTAAAATCTCATTTTCGCGACAAAGTCATTCCAATACTTTCAATTTTCCGAATATAAAACCAAATAGGTTCACATATCATGTTTCGCATCAAGGGACATCGAGGGACAAGTTCACTGTTTATCAAACTTCTAACCACATAGGCTAACATTTCATTTTCGCGACAAGGGTCATTTCAATACTTTCATTTTACCAAATTTCAAACCAAATAGGTTCACATATCATGTTTCGCATCAACGGACATCGAGGGACATGTTCAACCTTCATATTTAACAAACATGCAACAATATAAGCTAAAATCTCGTTTTCACGATAAGGGTCATCTCATTACTTTCTATTTACCAAATTTAAAACGAAATTGGTTCAAATATTATGTTACGCAATAAAGGGCATCGAGGGACAAATTCAACATTAATATTTCTCAAACTTTTAACCATATAGGCTAAAATCTCTTTTTTGGGACAATGGTCATTCAAATAATTTCATTTTGCCGAATACAAAACCAAATAGGTTCACATATCATGTTTCGTATCAAGGGAGATCGAGGGACAAGTTCAACCTTTATCAAACTTCTAACCATATAGGCTAAAATCTCATTTTCGCGACAAAGTCATTCCAATACTTTCATTTTTCCGAATATAAAACCAAATAGGTTCACATATCAAGTTTCGTATCAAGGGAGATCGAGGGACAAGTTCAACCTTTATCAAACTTCTAACCATATAGGCTAAAATCTCATTTTCGTGACAAAGTCATTCCAATACTTTCATTTTACCAAATTTCAAACCAAATAGGTTCACATATCATGTTTCGCATCAAGGGACATCGAGGGACAAGTTCACTGTTTATCAAACTTCTAACCACATAGGCTAACATTTCATTTTCGCGACAATGGTCATTTCAATACTTTCATTTTACTGAATTTCAAACCAAATAGGTTCACATATCATGTTTCGCATCAACGGACATCGAGGGACATGTTCAACCTTCATATTTAACAAACATGCAACAATATAAGCTAAAATCTCGTTTTCGCGATAAGGGTCATCTCATTACTTTCTATTTACCAAATTTAAAACGAAATTGGTTCAAATATTATGTTACGCAATAAAGGACATCGAGGGACAAATTCAACATTAATATTTCTCAAACTTTTAACCATATAGGCTAAAATCTCTTTTTTGGGACAATGGTCATTCAAATAATTTCATTTTGCCGAATACAAAACCAAATAGGTTCACATATCATGTTTCGTATCAAGGGAGATCGAGGGACAAGTTCAACCTTTATCAAACTTCTAACCATATAAGGCTAAAATCTCATTTTCGCGACAAAGTCATTCCAATACTTTCAATTTTCCGAATATAAAACCAAATAGGTTCACATATCATGTTTCGCATCAAGGGACATCGAGGGACAAGTTCACTGTTTATCAAACTTCTAACCACATAGGCTAACATTTCATTTTCGCGACAAGGGTCATTTCAATACTTTCATTTTACCAAATTTCAAACCAAATAGGTTCACATATCATGTTTCGCATCAACGGACATCGAGGGACATGTTCAACCTTCATATTTAACAAACATGCAACAATATAAGCTAAAATCTCGTTTTCACGATAAGGGTCATCTCATTACTTTCTATTTACCAAATTTAAAACGAAATTGGTTCAAATATTATGTTACGCAATAAAGGACATCGAGGGACAAATTCAACATTAATATTTCTCAAACTTTTAACCATATAGGCTAAAATCTCTTTTTTGGGACAATGGTCATTCAAATAATTTCATTTTGCCGAATACAAAACCAAATAGGTTCACATATCATGTTTCGTATCAAGGGAGATCGAGGGACAAGTTCAACCTTTATCAAACTTCTAACCATATAGTCTAAAATCTCATTTTTGCGACAAAGTTATTCCAATACTTACATTTTTCCAAATATAAAACCAAATAGGTTCACATATCATGTTTCGCATCAAGGGACATCGAGGGACAAGTTCACTGTTTATCAAACTTCTAACCACATAGGCTAACATTTCATTTTCGCGACAAGGGTCATTTCAATACTTTCATTTTACTAAATTTCAAACCAAATAGGTTCACATATCATGTTTCACATCAACGGACATCGAGGGACATGTTCAACCTTCATATTTAACAAACATGCAACAATATAAGCTAAAATCTCGTTTTCGCGATAAGGGTCATCTCATTACTTTCTATTTACCAAATTTAAAACGAAATTGGTTCAAATATTATGTTACGCAATAAAGGACATCGAGGGACAAATTCAACATTAATATTTCTCAAACTTTTAACCATATAGGCTAAAATCTCTTTTTTGGGACAATGGTCATTCAAATAATTTTATTTTGCCGAATACAAAACCAAATAGGTTCACATATCATGTTTCGTATCAAGGGAGATCGAGGGACAAGTTCAACCTTTATCAAACTTCTAACCATATAGGCTAAAATCTCATTTTCGCGACAAAGTCATTCCAATACTTTCATTTTTCCGAATATAAAATCAAATAGATTCACATATCATGTTTCGTATCAAGGGAGATCGAGGGACAAGTTCAACCTTTATCAAACTTCTAACCATATAGGCTAAAATCTCATTTTTGCGACAAAGTTATTCCAATACTTTCATTTTTCCTAATATAAAACCAAATAGGTTCACATATCATGTTTCGCATCAAGGGACATCGAGGGACAAGTTCATTGTTTATCAAACTTCTAACCACATAGGCTAACATTTCATTTTCGCGACAAGGGTTATTTCAATACTTTCATTTTACCGAATTTCAAACCAAATAGGTTCACATATCATGTTTCGCATCAACGGACATCGAGGGACATGTTCAACCTTCATATTTAACAAACATGCAACAATATAAGCTAAAATCTCGTTTTCGCGATAAGGGTCATCTCATTACTTTCTATTTACCAAATTTAAAACGAAATTGGTTCAAATATTATGTTACGCAATAAAGGACATCGAGGGACAAATTCAACATTAATATTTCTCAAACTTTTAACCATATAGGCTAAAATATCTTTTTTGGGACAATGGTCATTCAAATAATTTCATTTTGCCGAATACAAAACCAAATAGGTTCACATATCATGTTACGTATCAAGGGAGATCGAGGGACAAGTTCAACCTTTATCAAACATCTAACCATATAAGGCTAAAATCTCATTTTCGCGACAAAGTCATTCCAATACTTTCAATTTTCCGAATATAAAACCAAATAGGTTCACATATCATGTTTCGCATCAAGGGACATTGTGGGACAAGTTCACTGTTTATCAAACTTCTAACCACATAGGCTAACATTTCATTTTCGCGACAAGGGTCATTTCAATACTTTCATTTTACCAAATTTCAAACCAAATAGGTTCACATATCATGTTTCGCATTAACGGACATCGAGGGACATGTTCAACCTTCATATTTAACAAACATGCAACAATATAAGCTAAAATCTCGTTTTCGCGATAAGGGTCATCTCATTACTTTCTATTTACCAAATTTAAAACGAAATTGGTTCAAATATTATGTTACGCAATAAAGGACATCAAGGGACAAATTCAACATTAATATTTCTCAAACTTTTAACCATATAGGCTAAAATCTCTTTTTTGGGACAATGGTCATTCAAATAATTTTATTTTGCCGAATACAAAACCAAATAGGTTCACATATCATGTTTCGTATCAAGGGAGATAGAGGGACAAGTTCAACCTTTATCAAACTTCTAACTATATAGGCTAAAATCTCATTTTCGCGACAAAGTCATTCCAATACTTTAAATTTTCCGAATATAAAACCAAATAGGTTCACATATCATGTTTCGCATCAAGGGACATCGAGGGACAAGTTCACTGTTTATCAAACTTCTAACCACATAGGCTAACATTTCATTTTCGCGACAAGGGTCATTTCAATACTTTCATTTTACCAAATTTCAAAACAAATAGGTTCACATATCATGTTTCGCATCAACGGACATCGAGGGACATGTTCAACCTTCATATTTAACAAACATGCAACAATATAAGCTAAAATCTCGTTTTCGCGATAAGGGTCATCTCATTACTTTCTATTTACCAAATTTAAAACGAAATTGGTTCAAATATTATGTTACGCAATAAAGGACATCGAGGGACAAATTCAACATTAATATTTCTCAAACTTTTAACCATATAGGCTAAAATCTCTTTTTTGGGACAATGGTCATTCAAATAATTTCATTTTGCCGAATACAAAACCAAATAGGTTAACATATCATGTTTCGTATCAAGGGAGATCGAGGGACAAGTTCAACCTTTATCAAACTTCTAACCATATAGGCTAAAATCTCATTTTCGCGACAAAGTCATTCCAATACTTTCATTTTTCCGAATATAAAACCAAATAGGTTCACATATCAAGTTTCGTATCAAGGGAGATCGAGGGACAAGTTCAACCTTTATCAAACTTCTAACCATATAGGCTAAAATCTCATTTTTGCGACAAAGTTATTCAAATAATTTCATTTTGCCGAATACAAAACCAAATAGGTTCACATATCATGTTTCGTATCAAGGGAGATAGAGGGACAAGTTCAACCTTTATCAAACTTCTAACTATATAGGCTAAAATCTCATTTTCGCGACAAAGTCATTCCAATACTTTCAATTTTCCGAATATAAAACCAAATAGGTTCACATATCATGTTTCGCATCAAGGGACATCGAGGGACAAGTTCACTGTTTATCAAACTTCTAACCACATAGGCTAACATTTCATTTTCGCGACAAGGGTCATTTCAATACTTTCATTTTACCAAATTTCAAACCAAATAGGTTCACATATTATGTTTCGCATCAACGGACGTCGAGGGACATGTTCAACCTTCATATTTAACAAACATGCAACAATATAAGCTAAAATCTCGTTTTTGCGATAAGGTTCATCTCATTACTTTCTATTTACCAAATTTAAAACGAAATTGGTTCAAATATTATGTTACGCAATAAAGGACATCGAGGGACAAATTCAACATTAATATTTCTCAAACTTTTAACCATATAGGCTAAAATCTTATTTTCGCGACAAAGTCATTCCAATACTTTCATTTTTCCGAATATAAAACCAAATAGGTTCACATATCAAGTTTCGTATCAAGGGAGATCGAGGGACAAGTTCAACCTTTATCAAACTTCTAACCATATAGGCTAAAATCTCATTATTGCGACAAAGTTATTCCAATACTTACATTTTTCCGAATATAAAACCAAATAGGTTCACATATCATGTTTCGCATCAAGGGACATCGAGGGACAAGTTCACTGTTTATCAAACTTCTCACCATATAGGCTAACATTTCATTTTCGCGACAAGGGTCATTTCAATACTTTCATTTTACTGAATTTCAAACCAAATAGGTTCACATATCATGTTTCGCATCAACGGACATCGAGGGACATGTTCAACCTTCATATTTAACAAACATGCAACAATATAAGCTAAAATCTCGTTTTCGCGATAAGGGTCATCTCATTACTTTCTATTTACCAAATTTAAAACGAAATTGGTTCAAATATTATGTTACGCAATAAAGGACATCGAGGGACAAATTCAACATTAATATTTCTCAAACTTTTAACCATATAGGCTAAAATCTCTTTTTTGGGACAATGGTCATTCAAATAATTTCATTTTGCCGAATACAAAACCAAATAGGTTAACATATCATGTTTCGTATCAAGGGAGATCGAGGGACAAGTTCAACCTTTATCAAACTTCTAACCATATAAGGCTAAAATCTCATTTTCGCGACAAAGTCATTCCAATACTTTCAATTTTCCGAATATAAAACCAAATAGGTTCACATATCATGTTTCGCATCAAGGGACATTGTGGGACAAGTTCACTGTTTATCAAACTTCTAACCACATAGGCTAACATTTCATTTTCGCGACAAGGGTCATTTCAATACTTTCATTTTACCAAATTTCAAACCAAATAGGTTCACATATCATGTTTCGCATTAACGGACATCGAGGGACATGTTCAACCTTCATATTTAACAAACATGCAACAATATAAGCTAAAATCTCGTTTTCGCGATAAGGGTCATCTCATTACTTTCTATTTACCAAATTTAAAACGAAATTGGTTCAAATATTATGTTACGCAATAAAGGACATCGAGGGACAAATTCAACATTAATATTTCTCAAACTTTTAACCATATAGGCTAAAATCTCTTTTTTGGGACAATGGTCATTCAAATAATTTTATTTTGCCAAATACAAAACCAAATAGGTTCACATATCATGTTTCGTATCAAGGGAGATAGAGGGACAAGTTCAACCTTTATCAAACTTCTAACTATATAGGCTAAAATCTCATTTTCGCGACAAAGTCATTCCAATACTTTCAATTTTCCGAATATAAAACCAAATAGGTTCACATATCATGTTTCGCATCAAGGGACATCGAGGGACAAGTTCACTGTTTATCAAACTTCTAACCACATAGGCTAACATTTCATTTTCGCGACAAGGGTCATTTCAATACTTTCATTTTACCAAATTTCAAACCAAATAGGTTCACATATCATGTTTCGCATCAACGGACATCGAGGGACATGTTCAACCTTCATATTTAACAAACATGCAACAATATAAGCTAAAATCTCGTTTTCGCGATAAGGGTCATCTCATTACTTTCTATTTACCAAATTTAAAACGAAATTGGTTCAAATATTATGTTACGCAATAAAGGACATCAAGGGACAAATTCAACATTAATATTTCTCAAACTTTTAACCATATAGGCTAAAATCTCTTTTTTGGGACAATGGTCATTCAAATAATTTCATTTTGCCGAATACAAAACCAAATAGGTTCACATATCATGTTTCGTATCAAGGGAGATCGAGGGACAAGTTCAACCTTTATCAAACTTCTAACCATATAGGCTAAAATCTTATTTTCGCGACAAAGTCATTCCAATACTTTCATTTTTCCGAATATAAAACCAAATAGGTTCACATATCAAGTTTCGTATCAAGGGAGATCGAGGGACAAGTTCAACCTTTATCAAACTTCTAACCATATAGGCTAAAATCTCATTTTTGCGACAAAGTTATTCCAATACTTACATTTTTCCGAATATAAAACCAAATAGGTTCACATATCATGTTTCGCATCAAGGGACATCGAGGGACAAGTTCACTGTTTATCAAACTTCTAACCACATAGGCTAACATTTCATTTTCGCGACAAGGGTCATTTCAATACTTTCATTTTACTGAATTTCAAACCAAATAGGTTCACATATCATGTTTCGCATCAACGGACATCGAGGGACATGTTCAACCTTCATATTTAACAAACATGCAACAATATAAGCTAAAATCTCGTTTTCGCGATAAGGGTCATCTCATTACTTTCTATTTACCAAATTTAAAACGAAATTGGTTCAAATATTATGTTACGCAATAAAGGACATCGAGGGACAAATTCAACATTAATATTTCTCAAACTTTTAACCATATAGGCTAAAATCTCTTTTTTGGGACAATGGTCATTCAAATAATTTTATTTTGCCGAATACAAAACCAAATAGGTTCACATATCATGTTTCGTATCAAGGGAGATAGAGGGACAAGTTCAACCTTTATCAAACTTCTAACTATATAGGCTAAAATCTCATTTTCGCGACAAAGTCATTCCAATACTTTCAATTTTCCGAATATAAAACCAAATAGGTTCACATATCATGTTTCGCATCAAGGGACATCGAGGGACAAGTTCACTGTTTATCAAACTTCTAACCACATAGGCTAACATTTCATTTTCGCGACAAGGGTCATTTCAATACTTTCATTTTACCAAATTTCAAACCAAATAGGTTCACATATCATGTTTCGCATCAACGGACATCGAGGGACATGTTCAACCTTCATATTTAACAAACATGCAACAATATAAGCTAAAATCTCGTTTTCGCGATAAGGGTCATCTCATTACTTTCTATTTACCAAATTTAAAACGAAATTGGTTCAAATATTATGTTACGCAATAAAGGACATCGAGGGACAAATTCAACATTAATATTTCTCAAACTTTTAACCATATAGGCTAAAATCTCTTTTTTGGGACAATGGTCATTCAAATAATTTCATTTTGCCGAATACAAAACCAAATAGGTTAACATATCATGTTTCGTATCAAGGGAGATCGAGGGACAAGTTCAACCTTTATCAAACTTCTAACCATATAAGGCTAAAATCTCATTTTCGCGACAAAGTCATTCCAATACTTTCAATTTTCCGAATATAAAACCAAATAGGTTCACATATCATGTTTCGCATCAAGGGACATCGAGGGACAAGTTCACTGTTTATCAAACTTCTAACCACATAGGCTAACATTTCATTTTCGCGACAAGGGTCATTTCAATACTTTCATTTTACCAAATTTCAAACCAAATAGGTTCACATATCATGTTTCGCATCAACGGACATCGAGGGACAAGTTCACTGTTTATCAAACTTCTAACCACATAGGCTAACATTTTATTTTCGCGACAAGGGTCATTTCAATACTTTCATTTTACTAAATTTCAAACCAAATAGGTTCACATATCATGTTTCGCATCAACGGACATCGAGGGACATGTTCAACCTTCATATTTAACAAACATGCAACAATATAAGTTAAAATCTCGTTTTCGCGATAAGGGTCATCTCATTACTTTCTATTTACCAAATTTAAAACGAAATTGGTTCAAATATTATGTTACGCAATAAAGGACATCGAGGGACAAATTCAACATTAATATTTCTCAAACTTTTAACCATATAGGCTAAAATCTCTTTTTTGGGACAATGGTCATTCAAATAATTTCATTTTGCCGAATACAAAACCAAATAGGTTAACATATCATGTTTCGTATCAAGGGAGATAGAGGGACAAGTTCAACCTTTATCAAACTTCTAACTATATAGGCTAAAATCTCATTTTCGCGACAAAGTCATTCCAATACTTTCAATTTTCCGAATATAAAACCAAATAGGTTCACATATCATGTTTCGCATCAAGGGACATCGAGGGACAAGTTCACTGTTTATCAAACTTCTAACCACATAGGCTAACATTTCATTTTCGCGACAAGGGTCATTTCAATACTTTCATTTTACCAAATTTCAAACCAAATAGGTTCACATATCATGTTTCGCATCAACGGACATCGAGGGACATGTTCAACCTTCATATTTAACAAACATGCAACAATATAAGCTAAAATCTCGTTTTCGCGATAAGGGTCATCTCATTACTTTCTATTTACCAAATTTAAAACGAAATTGGTTCAAATATTATGTTACGCAATAAAGGACATCGAGGGACAAATTCAACATTAATATTTCTCAAACTTTTAACCATATAGGCTAAAATCTCTTTTTTGGGACAATGGTCATTCAAATAATTTCATTTTGCCGAATACAAAACCAAATAGGTTCACATATCATGTTTCGTATCAAGGGAGATCGAGGGACAAGTTCAACCTTTATCAAACTTCTAACCATATAGGCTAAAATCTTATTTTCGCGACAAAGTCATTCCAATACTTTCATTTTTCCGAATATAAAACCAAATAGGTTCACATATCAAGTTTCGTATCAAGGGAGATCGAGGGACAAGTTCAACCTTTATCAAACTTCTAACCATATAGGCTAAAATCTCATTTTTGCGACAAAGTTATTCCAATACTTACATTTTTCCGAATATAAAACCAAATAGGTTCACATATCATGTTTCGCATCAAGGGACATCGAGGGACAAGTTCACTGTTTATCAAACTTCTAACCACATAGGCTAACATTTCATTTTCGCGACAAGGGTCATTTCAATACTTTCATTTTACTGAATTTCAAACCAAATAGGTTCACATATCATGTTTCGCATCAACGGACATCGAGGGACATGTTCAACCTTCATATTTAACAAACATGCAACAATATAAGCTAAAATCTCATTTTCGCGATAAGGGTCATCTCATTACTTTCTATTTACCAAATTTAAAACGAAATTGGTTCAAATATTATGTTACGCAATAAAGGACATCGAGGGACAAATTCAACATTAATATTTCTCAAACTTTTAACCATATAGGCTAAAATCTCTTTTTTGGGACAATGGTCATTCAAATAATTTCATTTTGCCGAATACAAAACCAAATAGGTTAACATATCATGTTTCGTATCAAGGGAGATCGAGGGACAAGTTCAACCTTTATCAAACTTCTAACCATATAAGGCTAAAATCTCATTTTCGCGACAAAGTCATTCCAATACTTTCAATTTTCCGAATATAAAACCAAATAGGTCCACATATCATGTTTCGCATCAAGGGACATCGAGGGACAAGTTCACTGTTTATCAAACTTCTAACCACATAGGCTAACATTTCATTTTCGCGACAAGGGTCATTTCAATACTTTCATTTTACCAAATTTCAAACCAAATAGGTTCACATATCATGTTTCGCATCAACGGACATCGAGGGACAAGTTCACTGTTTATCAAACTTCTAACCACATAGGCTAACATTTTATTTTCGCGACAAGGGTCATTTCAATACTTTCATTTTACTAAATTTCAAACTAAATAGGTTCACATATCATGTTTCGCATCAACGGACATCGAGGGACATGTTCAACCTTCATATTTAACAAACATGCAACAATATAAGTTAAAATCTCGTTTTCGCGATAAGGGTCATCTCATTACTTTCTATTTACCAAATTTAAAACGAAATTGGTTCAAATATTATGTTACGCAATAAAGGACATCGAGGGACAAATTCAACATTAATATTTCTCAAACTTTTAACCATATAGGCTAAAATCTCTTTTTTGGGACAATGGTCATTCAAATAATTTCATTTTGCCGAATACAAAACCAAATAGGTTAACATATCATGTTTCGTATCAAGGGAGATAGAGGGACAAGTTCAACCTTTATCAAACTTCTAACTATATAGGCTAAAATCTCATTTTCGCGACAAAGTCATTCCAATACTTTCAATTTTCCGAATATAAAACCAAATAGGTTCACATATCATGTTTCGCATCAAGGGACATCGAGGGACAAGTTCACTGTTTATCAAACTTCTAACCACATAGGCTAACATTTCATTTTCGCGACAAGGGTCTTTTCAATACTTTCATTTTACCAAATTTCAAACCAAATAGGTTCACATATCATGTTTCGCATCAACGGACATCGAGGGACATGTTCAACCTTCATATTTAACAAACATGCAACAATATAAGCTAAAATCTCGTTTTCGCGATAAGGGTCATCTCATTACTTTCTATTTACCAAATTTAAAACGAAATTGGTTCAAATATTATGTTACGCAATAAAGGACATCGAGGGACAAATTCAACATTAATATTTCTCAAACTTTTAACCATATAGGCTAAAATCTCTTTTTTGGGACAATGGTCATTCAAATAATTTCATTTTGCCGAATACAAAACCAAATAGGTTCACATATCATGTTTCGTATCAAGGGAGATCGAGGGACAAGTTCAACCTTTATCAAACTTCTAACCATATAGGCTAAAATCTTATTTTCGCGACAAAGTCATTCCAATACTTTCATTTTTCCGAATATAAAACCAAATAGGTTCACATATCAAGTTTCGTATCAAGGGAGATCGAGGGACAAGTTCAACCTTTATCAAACTTCTAACCATATAGGCTAAAATCTCATTTTTGCGACAAAGTTATTCCAATACTTACATTTTTCCGAATATAAAACCAAATAGGTTCACATATCATGTTTCGCATCAAGGGACATCGAGGGACAAGTTCACTGTTTATCAAACTTCTAACCACATAGGCTAACATTTCATTTTCGCGACAAGGGTCATTTCAATACTTTCATTTTACTGAATTTCAAACCAAATAGGTTCACATATCATGTTTCGCATCAACGGACATCGAGGGACATGTTCAACCTTCATATTTAACAAACATGCAACAATATAAGCTAAAATCTCGTTTTCGCGATAAGGGTCATCTCATTACTTTCTATTTACCAAATTTAAAACGAAATTGGTTCAAATATTATGTTACGCAATAAAGGACATCGAGGGACAAATTCAACATTAATATTTCTCAAACTTTTAACCATATAGGCTAAAATCTCTTTTTTGGGACAATGGTCATTCAAATAATTTCATTTTGCCGAATACAAAACCAAATAGGTTAACATATCATATTTCGTATCAAGGGAGATCGAGGGACAAGTTCAACCTTTATCAAACTTCTAACCATATAAGGCTAAAATCTCATTTTCGCGACAAAGTCATTCCAATACTTTCAATTTTCCGAATATAAAACCAAATAGGTTCACATATCATGTTTCGCATCAAGGGACATCGAGGGACAAGTTCACTGTTTATCAAACTTCTAACCACATAGGCTAACATTTCATTTTCGCGACAAGGGTCATTTCAATACTTCCATTTTACTGAATTTCAAACCAAATAGGTTCACATATCATGTTTCGCATCAACGGACATCGAGGGACATGTTCAACCTTCATATTTAACAAACATGCAACAATATAAGCTAAAATCTCGTTTTCGCGATAAGGGTCATCTCATTACTTTCTATTTACCAAATTTAAAACGAAATTGGTTCAAATATTATGTTACGCAATAAAGGACATCGAGGGACAAATTCAACATTAATATTTCTCAAACTTTTAACCATATAGGCTAAAATCTCTTTTTTGGGACAATGGTCATTCAAATAATTTCATTTTGCCGAATACAAAACCAAATAGGTTAACATATCATGTTTCGTATCAAGGGAGATCGAGGGACAAGTTCAACCTTTATCAAACTTCTAACCATATAAGGCTAAAATCTCATTTTCGCGACAAAGTCATTCCAATACTTTCAATTTTCCGAATATAAAACCAAATAGGTTCACATATCATGTTTCGCATCAAGGGACATCGAGGGACAAGTTCACTGTTTATCAAACTTCTAACCACATAGGCTAACATTTCATTTTCGCGACAAGGGTCATTTCAATACTTTCATTTTACCAAATTTCAAACCAAATAGGTTCACATATCATGTTTCGCATCAACGGACATCGAGGGACATGTTCAACCTTCATATTTAACAAACATGCAACAATATAAGCTAAAATCTCGTTTTCGCGATAAGGGTCATCTCATTACTTTCTATTTACCAAATTTAAAACGAAATTGGTTCAAATATTATGTTACGCAATAAAGGACATCGAGGGACAAATTCAACATTAATATTTCTCAAACTTTTAACCATATAGGCTAAAATCTCTTTTTTGGGACAATGGTCATTCAAATAATTTCATTTTGCCGAATACAAAACCAAATAGGTTCACATATCATGTTTCGTATCAAGGGAGATCGAGGGACAAGTTCAACCTTTATCAAACTTCTAACCATATAGGCTAAAATCTCATTTTCGCGACAAAGTCATTCCAATACTTTCATTTTTCCGAATATAAAACCAAATAGGTTCACATATCATGTTTCGTATCAAGGGAGATCGAGGGACAAGTTCAACCTTTATCAAACTTCTAACCATATAGTCTAAAATCTCATTTTTGCGACAAAGTTATTCCAATACTTACATTTTTCCGAATATAAAACCAAATAGGTTCACATATCATGTTTCGCATCAAGGGACATCGAGGGACAAGTTCACTGTTTATCAAACTTCTAACCACATATGCTAACATTTCATTTTCGCGACAAGGGTCATTTCAATACTTTCATTTTACTAAATTTCAAACCAAATAGGTTCACATATCATGTTTCGCATCAACGGACATTGAGGGACATGTTCAACCTTCATATTTAACAAACATGCAACAATATAAGCTAAAATCTCGTTTTCGCGATAAGGGTCATCTCATTACTTTCTATTTACCAAATTTAAAACGAAATTGGTTCAAATATTATGTTACGCAATAAAGGACATCGAGGGACAAATTCAACATTAATATTTCTCAAACTTTTAACCATATAGGCTAAAATCTCTTTTTTGGGACAATGGTCATTCAAATAATTTCATTTTGCCGAATACAAAACCAAATAGGTTAACATATCATGTTTCGTATCAAGGGAGATCGAGGGACAAGTTCAACCTTTATCAAACTTCTAACCATATAAGGCTAAAATCTCATTTTCGCGACAAAGTCATTCCAATACTGATGAGTGACAGAAAAGGCTGTTATTTCAGTTTTGTATTTTTCTGAATGTTGGATAAAATATGATAATAAAAGGTGATGAGTGGTGGAAATAGACAGAAATGGTAACCAAACAAATTCCCAATCCAAGGAAGATGTTTAATTTGGTAGAGGATCGCCACAAGAAACGTGGTTTCTTGATAAGATCAATGCATGGTTCAATCCAGAACCAAAAAGAAGCAAAGCTTCCAAATTCACATAAAGTGACTTTTTTTAATCAAAATTCTCTATCTTTACATATCATTTTCGTGCTCTATTTATAGGAGCTTATTACATGATGATTTTGACTCTAAAACTCTTAGAAAATGAAAGGAAATGCAGCCACTAATTACAATAATGTTTTGGTGGCTGATTAATGCAAATAAAAGGTTTCAAAATGAAGAATAACTCATGGCTGTTACTTTTGGACAATTTCCAGCGTCCTCTCTCCTCCACATTATGCAAATTAATTGTGTTTCACCTCTTTTGCTTCAGCTCCTTCATTTAATCACGTCCTCCACTTTAATTCTCATTTTACACCATGATATATGCCGATTTTGCTTCTGAGTCCAACATATGAAATGTAGATAATTTTGTACCCTTTCCAACGCTTCAAAGATCACCTCAATCGGAGTTGCAGACCTCTAGATATGATGAATACAAGACAGATACATAATGACCTACGAAAAATAAAAATTTGAACCAAAAATAATTTGGTTCTTTTATTCAATAATGACTTTATTATTCTTGTCAAGGGAGAACATCTTAGGATCACATCATACTCTCCCTCTTCAAGAGAATTCGACCTCGAATTTATAGCTTGAATACCTCCTGGGTCAAAAACGAATATATTGAATCCATCACAGGTAACTTTAAATTTAGAGAAAACTTCACTTTTATTCGAAGAATTTGTATGTTTTTCATCCCCTTTTGATGCATGGACATAATCTTCGTTTCGAAGCTCATAATTTCTGTCCACTTGTGGAGAAATAATTTCTTCATTGACTTTGTTTCCTTCATGACATAAAGAAGAAATGTTAGGAGATTGAACAATATTAGAAGAATTCCAACACTTACCAACACAAAGCAACTTAGAAGAAGGTACTAGTGTAATAGTAGGCCAAAACATCGAACTATTTTTTTCTTGATTTTCATTCTCACTCTCCTTTTTCTCATCTTTTCTCTCGACTTCTTCAACACCTTCTTTTCTCTCTTTTTTCTCATCTACTTCTTTTTCATCACATTCTTTTTTTTCTTCTTTTTCCTTCCTTTTCACTTCTTCCTCATGACTTTCCTTTTCTTCTATCTCTTTTTTACAATTATTTTGGATTTGAAAGAGATTTTCCTCTAGTATTTTAGAGATATCAGCCATTCCTCTATCAATTATTGCCCTCATTTCCTCTCTCCTATTTCTTTGTGACTCTCTAAGAGCAGAAGAAGGACTTGATCTTCTCTTGATATTCTCAAGAATTTTTTCTCTACATACTTTATCAAAATATTCAATTGAAGCTTGAATTTCATGAGCCATTTTTTTTTGTTTAATACTTCAAAAAGAAACTGAGATGAAGAAATTTCAAGGATAATATGCAAATGAAAAAGATTTTGAAATTGAAAAATAAAAATCAGTCCCAACGGAACCGAGCTCTGAATACCAAATGATGAGTGACAGAAAAGGCTGTTATTTCAATTTTGTATTTTTCTGAATGTTGGATAAAATATGATAATAAAAGGTGATGAGTGGTGGAAATAGACAGAAATGGTAACCAAACAAATTCCCAATCCAAGGAAGATGTTTAATTTGGTAGAGGATCGCCACAAGAAACGTGGTTTCTTGATAAGATCAATGCATGGTTCAATCCAGAACCAAAAAGAAGCAAAGCTTCCAAATTCACATAAAGTGACTTTTTTTAATCAAAATTCTCTATCTTTACATATCATTTTCGTGCTCTATTTATAGGAGCTTATTACATGATGATTTTGACTCTAAAACTCTTAGAAAATGAAAGGAAATGCAGCCACTAATTACAATAATGTTTTGGTGGCTGATTAATGCAAATAAAAGGTTTCAAAATGAAGAATAACTCATGGCTGTTACTTTTGGACAATTTTCAGCGTCCTCTCTCCTCCACATTATGCAAATTAATTGTGTTTCACCTCTTTTGCTTCAGCTCCTTCATTTAATCACGTCCTCCACTTTAATTCTCATTTTACACCATGATATATGCCGATTTTGCTTCTGAGTCCAACATATGAAATGTAGATAATTTTGTACCCTTTCCAACGCTTCAAAGATCACCTCAATCGGAGTTGCAGACCTCTAGATATGATGAATACAAGACAGATACATAATGACCTACGAAAAATAAAAATTTGAACCAAAAATAATTTGGTTCTTTTATTCAATAATGACTTTATTATTCTTGTCAAGGGAGAACATCTTAGGATCACATCAAATACTTTCAATTTTCCGAATATAAAACCATATAGGTTCACATATCATGTTTCACATCAAGGGACATCGAGGGACAAGTTCACTGTTTATCAAACTTCTAACCACATAGGCTAACATTTCATTTTCGCGACAAGGGTCATTTCAATACTTTCATTTTACCCAATTTCAAACCAAATAGGTTCACATATCATGTTTCGCATCAACGGACATCGAGGGACATGTTCAACCTTCATATTTAACAAACATGCAACAATATAAGCTAAAATCTCGTTTTCACGATAAGGGTCATCTCATTACTTTCTATTTACCAAATTTAAAACGAAGTTGGTTCAAATATTATGTTACGCAATAAAGGACATCGAGGGACAAATTCAACATTAATATTTCTCAAACTTTTAACCATATAGGCTAAAATCTCTTTTTTGGGACAATGGTCATTCAAATAATTTTATTTTGCCGAATACAAAACCAAATAGGTTCACATATCATGTTTCGTATCAAGGGAGATCGAGGGACAAGTTCAACATTTATCAAACTTCTAACCATATAGGCTAAAATCTCATTTTCGCGACAAAGTCATTCCAATACTTTCATTTTTCCGAATATAAAACCAAATAGGTTCACATATCATGTTTCGTATCAAGGGAGATCGAGGGACAAGTTCAACCTTTATCAAACTTCTAACCATATAGTCTAAAATCTCATTTTTGCGACAAAGTTATTCCAATACTTACATTTTTCCGAATATAAAACCAAATAGGTTCACATATCATGTTTCGCATCAAGGGACATCGAGGGACAAGTTCACTGTTTATCAAACTTCTAACCACATAGGCTAACATTTCATTTTCGCGACAAGGGTCATTTCAATACTTTCATTTTACTAAATTTCAAACCAAATAGGTTCACATATCATGTTTCGCATCAACCGACATCGAGGGACATGTTCAACCTTCATATTTAACAAACATACAACAATATAAGCTAAAATCTCGTTTTCGCGATAAGGGTCATCTCATTACTTTCTATTTACCAAATTTAAAACGAAATTGGTTCAAATATTATGTTACGCAATAAAGGACATCGAGGGACAAATTCAACATTAATATTTCTCAAACTTTTAACCATATAGGCTAAAATCTCTTTTTTGGGACAATGGTCATTCAAATAATTTTATTTTGCCTAATACAAAACCAAATAGGTTCACATATCATGTTTCGTATCAAGGGAGATCGAGGGACAAGTTCAACCTTTATCAAACTTCTAACCATATAGGCTAAAATCTCATTTTCGCGACAAAGTCATTCCAATACTTTCATTTTTCCGAATATAAAATCAAATAGATTCACATATCATGTTTCGTATCAAGGGAGATCGAGGGACAAGTTCAACCTTTATCAAACTTCTAACCATATAGGCTAAAATCTCATTTTTGCGACAAAGTTATTCCAATACTTTAATTTTTCCGAATATAAAACCAAATAGGTTCACATATCATGTTTCGCATCAAGGGACATCGAGGGACAAGTTCACTGTTTATCAAACTTCTAACCACATAGGCTAACATTTCATTTTCGCGACAAGGGTTATTTCAATACTTTCATTTTACCAAATTTCAAACCAAATAGGTTCACATATCATGTTTCGCATCAACGGACATCGAGGGACATGTTCAACCTTCATATTTAACAAACATGCAACAATATAAGCTAAAATCTCGTTTTCGCGATAAGGGTCATCTCATTACTTTCTATTTACCAAATTTAAAACGAAATTGGTTCAAATATTATGTTACGCAATAAAGGACATCGAGGGACAAATTCAACATTAATATTTCTCAAACTTTTAACCATATAGGCTAAAATATCTTTTTTGGGACAATGGTCATTCAAATAATTTCATTTTGCCGAATACAAAACCAAATAGGTTCACATATCATGTTACGTATCAAGGGAGATCGAGGGACAAGTTCAACCTTTATCAAACTTCTAACCATATAAGGCTAAAATCTCATTTTCGCGACAAAGTCATTCCAATACTTTCAATTTTCCGAATATAAAACCAAATAGGTTCACATATCATGTTTCGCATCAAGGGACATTGAGGGACAAGTTCACTGTTTATCAAACTTCTAACCACAGAGGCTAACATTTCATTTTCGCGACAAGGGTCATTTCAATACTTTCATTTTACCAAATTTCAAACCAAATAGGTTCACATATCATGTTTCGCATCAACGGACATCGAGGGACATGTTCAACCTTCATATTTAACAAACATGCAACAATATAAGCTAAATCTCGTTTTCGCGATAAGGGTCATCTCATTACTTTCTATTTACCAAATTTAAAACGAAATTGGTTCAAATATTATGTTACGCAATAAAGGACATCGAGGGACAAATTCAACATTAA
This sequence comes from Medicago sativa, assembly GCF_051527215.1. NCBI lineage: Eukaryota > Viridiplantae > Streptophyta > Magnoliopsida > Fabales > Fabaceae > Medicago > Medicago sativa. The sequence goes on from NC_140751.1 coordinate 40,747,339, forward strand.
TATTTCTCAAACTTTTAACCATATAGGCTAAAATCTCTTTTTTGGGACAATGGTCATTCAAATAATTTTATTTTGCCGAATACAAAACCAAATAGGTTCACATATCATGTTTCGTATCAAGGGAGATAAAGGGACAAGTTCAACCTTTATCAAACTTCTAACTATATAGGCTAAAATCTCATTTTCGCGACAAAATCATTCCAATACTTTCAATTTTCCGAATATAAAACCAAATAGGTTCACATATCATGTTTCGCATCAAGGGACATCGAGGGACAAGTTCACTGTTTATCAAACTTCTAACCACATAGGCTAACATTTCATTTTCGCGACAAGGGTCATTTCAATACTTTCATTTTACCAAATTTCAAACCAAATAGGTTCACATATCATGTTTCGCATCAACGGACATCGAGGGACATGTTCAACCTTCATATTTAACAAACATCCAACAATATAAGCTAAAATCTCGTTTTCGCGATAAGGGTCATCTCATTACTTTCTATTTACCAAATTTAAAACGAAATTGGTTCAAATATTATGTTACGCAATAAAGGACATCGAGGGACAAATTCAACATTAATATTTCTCAAACTTTTAACCATATAGGCTAAAATCTCTTTTTTGGGACAATGGTCATTCAAATAATTTCATTTTGCCGAATACAAAACCAAATAGGTTCACATATCATGTTTCGTATCAAGGGAGATCGAGGGACAAGTTCAACCTTTATCAAACTTCTAACCATATAGGCTAAAATCTCATTTTCGCGACAAAGTCATTCCAATACTTTCATTTTTCCGAATATAAAACCAAATAGGTTCACATATCAAGTTTCGTATCAAGGGAGATCGAGGGACAAGTTCAACCTTTATCAAACTTCTAACCATATAGGCTAAAATCTCATTTTTGCGACAAAGTTATTCCAATACTTACATTTTTCCGAATATAAAACCAAATAGGTTCACATATCATGTTTCGCATCAAGGGACATCGAGGGACAAGTTCACTGTTTATCAAACTTCTAACCACATAGGCTAACATTTCATTTTCGCGACAAGGGTCATTTCAATACTTCCATTTTACTGAATTTCAAACCATATGGTTCACATATCATGTTTCGCATCAACGGACATCGAGGGACATGTTCAACCTTCATATTTAACAAACATGCAACAATATAAGCTAAAATCTCGTTTTCGCGATAAGGGTCATCTCATTACTTTCTATTTACCAAATTTAAAACGAAATTGGTTCAAATATTATGTTACGCAATAAAGGACATCGAGGGACAAATTCAACATTAATATTTCTCAAACTTTTAACCATATAGGCTAAAATATCTTTTTTGGGACAATGGTCATTCAAATAATTTGATTTTGCCGAATACAAAACCAAATAGGTTCACATATCATGTTACGTATCAAGGGAGATCGAGGGACAAGTTCAACCTTTATCAAACTTCTAACCATATAAGGCTAAAATCTCATTTTCGCGACAAAGTCATTCCAATACTTTCAATTTTCCGAATATAAAACCAAATAGGTTCACATATCATGTTTCGCATCAAGGGACATTGAGGGACAAGTTCACTGTTTATCAAACTTCTAACCACATAGGCTAACATTTCATTTTCGCGACAAGGGTCATTTCAATACTTTCATTTTACCAAATTTCAAACCAAATAGGTTCACATATCATGTTTCGCATCAACGGACATCGAGGGACATTGTCAACCTTCATATTTAACAAACATGCAACAATATAAGCTAAAATCTCGTTTTCGCGATAAGGGTCATCTCATTACTTTCTATTTACCAAATTTAAAACGAAATTGGTTCAAATATTATGTTACGCAATAAAGGACATCGAGGGACAAATTCAACATTAATATTTCTCAAACTTTTAACCATATAGGCTAAAATCTCTTTTTTGGGACAATGGTCATTCAAATAATTTTATTTTGCCGAATACAAAACCAAATAGGTTCACATATCATGTTTCGTATCAAGGGAGATAGAGGGACAAGTTCAACCTTTATCAAACTTCTAACTATATAGGCTAAAATCTCATTTTCGCGACAAAGTCATTCCAATACTTTCAATTTTCCGAATATAAAACCAAATAGGTTCACATATCATGTTTCGCATCAAGGGACATCGAGGGACAAGTTCACTGTTTATCAAACTTCTAACCACATAGGCTAACATTTCATTTTCGCGACAAGGGTCATTTCAATACTTTCATTTTACCAAATTTCAAACCAAATAGGTTCACATATCATGTTTCGCATCAACGGACATCGAGGGACATGTTCAACCTTCATATTTAACAAACATGCAACAATATAAGCTAAAATCTCGTTTTCGCGATAAGGGTCATCTCATTACTTTCTATTTACCAAATTTAAAACGACATTGGTTCAAATATTATGTTACGCAATAAAGGACATCGAGGGACAAATTCAACATTAATATTTCTCAAACTTTTAACCATATAGGCTAAAATCTCTTTTTTGGGACAATGGTCATTCAAATAATTTCATTTTGCCGAATACAAAACCAAATAGGTTCACATATCATGTTTCGTATCAAGGGAGATCGAGGGACAAGTTCAACCTTTATCAAACTTCTAACCATATAGGCTAAAATCTCATTTTCGCGACAAAGTCATTCCAATACTTTCATTTTTCCGAATATAAAACCAAATAGGTTCACATATCAAGTTTCGTATCAAGGGAGATCGAGGGACAAGTTCAACCTTTATCAAACTTCTAACCATATAGGCTAAAATCTCATTTTTGCGACAAAGTTATTCCAATACTTACATTTTTCCGAATATAAAACCAAATAGGTTCACATATCATGTTTCGCATCAAGGGACATCGAGGGACAAGTTCACTGTTTATCAAACTTCTAACCACATAGGCTAACATTTCATTTTCGCGACAAGGGTCATTTCAATACTTCCATTTTACTGAATTTCAAACCATATGGTTCACATATCATGTTTCGCATCAACGGACATCGAGGGACATGTTCAACCTTCATATTTAACAAACATGCAACAATATAAGCTAAAATCTCGTTTTCGCGATAAGGGTCATCTCATTACTTTCTATTTACCAAATTTAAAACGAAATTGGTTCAAATATTATGTTACGCAATAAAGGACATCGAGGGACAAATTCAACATTAATATTTCTCAAACTTTTAACCATATAGGCTAAAATATCTTTTTTGGGACAATGGTCATTCAAATAATTTGATTTTGCCGAATACAAAACCAAATAGGTTCACATATCATGTTACGTATCAAGGGAGATCGAGGGACAAGTTCAACCTTTATCAAACTTCTAACCATATAAGGCTAAAATCTCATTTTCGCGACAAAGTCATTCCAATACTTTCAATTTTCCGAATATAAAACCAAATAGGTTCACATATCATGTTTCGCATCAAGGGACATTGAGGGACAAGTTCACTGTTTATCAAACTTCTAACCACATAGGCTAACATTTCATTTTCGCGACAAGGGTCATTTCAATACTTTCATTTTACCAAATTTCAAACCAAATAGGTTCACATATCATGTTTCGCATCAACGGACATCGAGGGACATTGTCAACCTTCATATTTAACAAACATGCAACAATATAAGCTAAAATCTCGTTTTCGCGATAAGGGTCATCTCATTACTTTCTATTTACCAAATTTAAAACGAAATTGGTTCAAATATTATGTTACGCAATAAAGGACATCGAGGGACAAATTCAACATTAATATTTCTCAAACTTTTAACCATATAGGCTAAAATCTCTTTTTTGGGACAATGGTCATTCAAATAATTTTATTTTGCCGAATACAAAACCAAATAGGTTCACATATCATGTTTCGTATCAAGGGAGATAGAGGGACAAGTTCAACCTTTATCAAACTTCTAACTATATAGGCTAAAATCTCATTTTCGCGACAAAGTCATTCCAATACTTTCAATTTTCCGAATATAAAACCAAATAGGTTCACATATCATGTTTCGCATCAAGGGACATCGAGGGACAAGTTCACTGTTTATCAAACTTCTAACCACATAGGCTAACATTTCATTTTCGCGACAAGGGTCATTTCAATACTTTCATTTTACCAAATTTCAAACCAAATAGGTTCACATATCATGTTTCGCATCAACGGACATCGAGGGACATGTTCAACCTTCATATTTAACAAACATGCAACAATATAAGCTAAAATCTCGTTTTCGCGATAAGGGTCATCTCATTACTTTCTATTTACCAAATTTAAAACGACATTGGTTCAAATATTATGTTACGCAATAAAGGACATCGAGGGACAAATTCAACATTAATATTTCTCAAACTTTTAACCATATAGGCTAAAATCTCTTTTTTGGGACAATGGTCATTCAAATAATTTCATTTTGCCGAATACAAAACCAAATAGGTTCACATATCATGTTTCGTATCAAGGGAGATCGAGGGACAAGTTCAACCTTTATCAAACTTCTAACCATATAGGCTAAAATCTCATTTTCGCGACAAAGTCATTCCAATACTTTCATTTTTCCGAATATAAAACCAAATAGGTTCACATATCAAGTTTCGTATCAAGGGAGATCGAGGGACAAGTTCAACCTTTATCAAACTTCTAACCATATAGGCTAAAATCTCATTTTTGCGACAAAGTTATTCCAATACTTACATTTTTCCGAATATAAAACCAAATAGGTTCACATATCATGTTTCGCATCAAGGGACATCGAGGGACAAGTTCACTGTTTATCAAACTTCTAACCACATAGGCTAACATTTCATTTTCGCGACAAGGGTCATTTCAATACTTCCATTTTACTGAATTTCAAACCATATGGTTCACATATCATGTTTCGCATCAACGGACATCGAGGGACATGTTCAACCTTCATATTTAACAAACATGCAACAATATAAGCTAAAATCTCGTTTTCGCGATAAGGGTCATCTCATTACTTTCTATTTACCAAATTTAAAACGAAATTGGTTCAAATATTATGTTACGCAATAAAGGACATCGAGGGACAAATTCAACATTAATATTTCTCAAACTTTTAACCATATAGGCTAAAATATCTTTTTTGGGACAATGGTCATTCAAATAATTTGATTTTGCCGAATACAAAACCAAATAGGTTCACATATCATGTTACGTATCAAGGGAGATCGAGGGACAAGTTCAACCTTTATCAAACTTCTAACCATATAAGGCTAAAATCTCATTTTCGCGACAAAGTCATTCCAATACTTTCAATTTTCCGAATATAAAACCAAATAGGTTCACATATCATGTTTCGCATCAAGGGACATTGAGGGACAAGTTCACTGTTTATCAAACTTCTAACCACATAGGCTAACATTTCATTTTCGCGACAAGGGTCATTTCAATACTTTCATTTTACCAAATTTCAAACCAAATAGGTTCACATATCATGTTTCGCATCAACGGACATCGAGGGACATTGTCAACCTTCATATTTAACAAACATGCAACAATATAAGCTAAAATCTCGTTTTCGCGATAAGGGTCATCTCATTACTTTCTATTTACCAAATTTAAAACGAAATTGGTTCAAATATTATGTTACGCAATAAAGGACATCGAGGGACAAATTCAACATTAATATTTCTCAAACTTTTAACCATATAGGCTAAAATCTCTTTTTTGGGACAATGGTCATTCAAATAATTTTATTTTGCCGAATACAAAACCAAATAGGTTCACATATCATGTTTCGTATCAAGGGAGATAGAGGGACAAGTTCAACCTTTATCAAACTTCTAACTATATAGGCTAAAATCTCATTTTCGCGACAAAGTCATTCCAATACTTTCAATTTTCCGAATATAAAACCAAATAGGTTCACATATCATGTTTCGCATCAAGGGACATCGAGGGACAAGTTCACTGTTTATCAAACTTCTAACCACATAGGCTAACATTTCATTTTCGCGACAAGGGTCATTTCAATACTTTCATTTTACCAAATTTCAAACCAAATAGGTTCACATATCATGTTTCGCATCAACGGACATCGAGGGACATGTTCAACCTTCATATTTAACAAACATGCAACAATATAAGCTAAAATCTCGTTTTCGCGATAAGGGTCATCTCATTACTTTCTATTTACCAAATTTAAAACGACATTGGTTCAAATATTATGTTACGCAATAAAGGACATCGAGGGACAAATTCAACATTAATATTTCTCAAACTTTTAACCATATAGGCTAAAATCTCTTTTTTGGGACAATGGTCATTCAAATAATTTCATTTTGCCGAATACAAAACCAAATAGGTTCACATATCATGTTTCGTATCAAGGGAGATCGAGGGACAAGTTCAACCTTTATCAAACTTCTAACCATATAGGCTAAAATCTCATTTTCGCGACAAAGTCATTCCAATACTTTCATTTTTCCGAATATAAAACCAAATAGGTTCACATATCAAGTTTCGTATCAAGGGAGATCGAGGGACAAGTTCAACCTTTATCAAACTTCTAACCATATAGGCTGAAATCTCATTTTTGCGACAAAGTTATTCCAATACTTACATTTTTCCGAATATAAAACCAAATAGGTTCACATATCATGTTTCGCATCAAGGGACATCGAGGGACAAGTTCACTGTTTATCAAACTTCTAACCACATAGGCTAACATTTCATTTTCGCGACAAGGGTCATTTCAATACTTTCATTTTATTGAATTTCAAACCAAATAGGTTCACATATCATGTTTCGCACCAACGAACATCGAGGGACATGTTCAACCTTCATATTTAACAAACATGCAACAATATAAGCTAAAATCTCGTTTTCGCGATAAGGGCCATCTCATTACTTTCTATTTACCAAATTTAAAACGAAATTGGTTCAAATATTATGTTACGCAATAAAGGACATCGAGGGACAAATTCAACATTAATATTTCTCAAACTTTTAACCATATAGGCTAAAATCTCTTTTTTGGGACAATGGTCATTCAAATAATTTCATTTTGCCGAATACAAAACCAAATAGGTTCACATATCATGTTTCGTATCAAGGGAGATCGAGGGACAAGTTCAACCTTTATCAAACTTCTAACCATATAGGCTAAAATCTCATTTTCGCGACAAAGTCATTCCAATACTTTTGTTGAGATATTGATATTTATTATATTTAATATAGTATGATCTGTTAGTATCATTCGGAGTTATGATAGGATTGCATTCCTATTTAGTATTTAGATCACATCTCATGTATACATAGTTGGTTTTAATTCCTTTCAATAGTTTTAATTCCTTTCAATATTATGTGAAATATTCATATTCAAAATGGTATCTAGAGCAAGGTTTTTCTTTGGGTTCTGCCGACAAGGCTAACCCTAGTTTTTAGTTTGTTTGGTCTCAAGTCAGCTGTGAGAGCACAACCACCGCTGACAGTTGTCGGAGCCACCGACATAGACACGCGCTTTGGAATTAGAATCAGACGACGCCGATCTGCTTTCCGCCATCAAACGTCAATCGACGCGCCGTCTTCCCGCTGCTTTCAATCGCCACTGTCATCATTTGACTCACCTTGCTGTTCAGTTTTGTTTGGGACCATCAACAGCACTTGGGTCCCACTCTTTAGAGGTCGTTCGGAGATTTCTTTGAAGTTGATTGGTTTTTTCGTCAGTTTTTTTTTTCTTCTCGCGTTTCAGGCTTTGTGGGTAATTCTCTGGTCACTTTAGTCTGCCACTTGCAGATTTGTCTTTGGACGTCATTCAAAGGTTTTTTGGTTTAGTGGTATGATGGCTGTCCAACCGATTTTATCTCCGGCAACTTTGGCTCTTTTTGGTAATTCTACAACTTGTCTTTCTCACTGCGTCGGATCATGGATTTTAGATTCCGGTGCTTCCGATCATGTAGTTGGTAATCCCTCTCTTATCTCTAACTTGTCACCTCCAAATATACCTCACAGTATTACCCTTGCTAATGGTTCTAAGGCACAAGTTACTGGTATTGGTCAGGCCTCACCTCTGCCATCTCTATCATTGAATTATGTGTTATTTGTACCTGGTTGTCCTTTTAATTTGATATCAATCAGTAAGCTTACTGACTCTCTCAATTGTTCCATAACATTTTCTTCCAAGTCTTTCTATATACAAGATTGTAATACAGGAAAGACAATTGGAACAGGATTTGTATCACAGGGTCTATATTACCTTCATAGTCAATCATCCACTATTTGTGGTGTTTCTGCATCTCCGGATATGATTCACCGTCGTTTGGGTCATCCAAGTTTAGATAAGTTAAAGGTGTTGGTTCCTCAACTTTCACATTTGAAGTCATTGGATTGTGAGTCATGTCAACTTGGCAAACATGTTAGAGCATCTTTCCCAAGCAGTCCCAACAAAAGATCCAAGTCTCCCTTTGATATTGTTCATTCTGATGTGTGGGGTCCTAGTCGGGTGCTGTCTACTTTGGGATATAGATACTATGTCACTTTCATTGATGATTTTTCTAGATGCACCTGGATCACTTTACTGAAGGACCGTTCACAATTGTTTGGTGCCTTTCAGACATTTTGTTCAGAGATAAAGAACCAATTTGGAAAAGGAATTCGAATTTTGCGGAGTGACAATGCAAAAGAATATTTTTCTGCACCATTCAACTCTTTCATGGCTTCTCTTGGTATCATACATCAATCCAGTTGTCCCCACACACCACAACAAAATGGCGTCGCTGAAAGAAAACATCGTCATTTAGTTGATACAGCTCGAACCTTATTGATCAATGCTCATGCACCTTTTAAATTTTGGGGTGATGCTATTCTCACTGCTTGTTATTTGATAAACCGTATGCCATCCTCAGTATTGGATAATGAGATTCCACACTCACTCTTATTTCCTAAGGATCCTTTGTACAGAGTCCCACTTCGTGTGTTCGGCTCTACTTGTTTTGTTCATGATCTCACTCCTGGTCGCGATAAATTGTCTGCACGAGCTGTCAAATGTGTGTTTTTGGGCTATTCTAGAACCCAAAAGGGGTATCGGTGTTATTCTCCATCTACACGTCGCTTTTATATTTCAGCAGATGTTACTTTCTTCGAGGATACACCATTCTTTGCTTCACCCGCTACATCTAGTTCTACAACAGATGTTACTGATTCTCAGGTGATACTTATTCCTCTATTTCACCCAATATTTGAGCCACCTATCTCTACTCAAAGTTCTCCACAGTTACAAGGTAACCCTGAGTTCCGCCGTTACGGTAATATTTATGAGCGTCGACATGTTGAAGCTCCAGTAACATCTCCTATTGATTCTAGTGATTCAGCTCCAAATACTATTGCTACTGATTCTAGTGATTCGGCCACTGTTCCAATCTCCTCTCCTGTTGTGGTCCCACCAGAGCCTTCTAATGACTTGCCTATTGCTCTTCATAAAGGTAAAAGGTCAACTGCTAATCCTCATCCTGTTTACAACTTTTTGAGTTACCACCGACTGTCTCCTTCCTACTTTGCTTTTGTTTCTGCTCTGTCATCTGTCTCAATTCCTAAGACAGTTCATGAAGCATTATCTCACCAAGGATGGAAACAAGCCATGATTGATGAAATGGTAGCTTTAGAATCCAACCATACTTGGGAGCTTGTTCCACCTCCTCCTGGAAAATCTGTTGTTGGTTGCAGGTGGGTGTTTAATGTCAAAGTGGGACCTGACGGACAAGTTGATCGATTAAAGGCTCGATTAGTGGCTAAAGGCTATACTCAGGTCTATGGTCAAGATTACAGCGATACCTTCTCACCAGTTGCGAAGATGACATCTGTTCGCCTCTTTATAGCTATGGCTGCCATGAAACATTGGCCTTTATTTCAGTTGGATATCAAGAACGCTTTCTTGCATGGTGACTTGGAAGAAGAGATTTATATGGAGCAACCTCCTGGGTTTGTTGCTCAGGGGGGGCGTAGTCTGGTATGCAAATTGCAGAAGTCCTTATATGGCCTGAAACAATCACCTCGGGCATGGTTTGGTCGATTTAGCAAAGTTTTGCAGCAGTTTGGGATGACCCGTTGCGAATCAGATCATTCTGTCTTTCTTAAATGTTCATCATCAAATCAATATATCTATCTTGTAGTTTATGTTGATGATATTGTGATTACAGGTGATGATTATGAAGGTATCAAAGCATTAAAACAACACCTATTTCAAAACTTTCAGACTAAGGATTTAGGTCCTCTACGTTACTTTCTTGGGATTGAGGTGGCTCAATCAAAGTCAGGCATTGCTATCTCTCAGAGAAAATATGCCCTTGATATTTTAGAGGAGACAGGTCTTATAGATTGCAAACCAGTCGACACTCCTATGGATCCTAATGTGAAGCTCCTTCCTGACCAGGGGGAGCCTTATTCCGATCCAGGAAGATACCGGAGACTAGTGGGAAAATTGAATTATCTTACCCTAACAAGACCTGACATATCTTTTTCAGTTAGCGTAGTTAGTCAGTTCCTTAACTCTCCATGTGACAGTCATTGGAATGCAGTTGTTCGAATTCTTAAGTACATCAAAAGAGCACCGGGAAAAGGACTTGTTTTCACTGATAGAGGCCACACTAATATCGTTGGGTATTCAGATGCCGATTGGGCAGGAGATGCGAGTGATAGACGGTCTACTTCTGGTTATTGTATTTTTGTGGGTGGAAATCTCATTTCATGGAAGAGCAAAAAGCAAACAGTCGTTGCTCGATCAAGTACAGAAGCCGAGTATCGAGCAATGGCTCATGCTACAAGCGAGCTTGTGTGGTTAAAACATTTACTGCAAGAATTAAGTTTTTGTGAGGTTGGTCAGATGGAACTCGTATGTGATAATCAATCAGCTTTACACCTCTCCTCCAATCCGGTTTTTCACGAGAGAACAAAGCATATAGAAGTCGACTGTCATTTCATTAGGGAAAAGATTCTCTCTGGAGTCATCAAAACCTCATTTGTCAATTCTAAGGATCAACTTGCAGATATCTTACTAAATCTCTACGAAGTCCTCGGATAACTTACATATGTGACAAGATGGATGCATATGATATGTATGCTCCACCTTGAGGGGGAGTGTTGAGATATTGATATTTATTATATTTAATATAGTATGATCTGTTAGTATCATTAGGAGTTATGATAGGATTGCATTCCTATTTAGTATTTAGATCACATCTCATGTATACATAGTTGGTTTTAATTCCTTTCAATATTATGTGAAATATTCATATTCAAAAACTTTCATTTTTCCGAATATAAAACCAAATAGGTTCACATATCAAGTTTCGTATCAAGGGAGATCGAGGGACAAGTTCAACCTTTATCAAACTTCTAACCATATAGGCTAAAATCTCATTTTTGCGACAAAGTTATTCCAATACTTACATTTTTCCGAATATAAAACCAAATAGGTTCACATATCATGTTTCGCATCAAGGGACATCGAGGGACAAGTTCACTGTTTATCAAACTTCTAACCACATAGGCTAACATTTCATTTTTGCGACAAGGGTCATTTCAATACTTTCATTTTACTGAATTTCAAACCAAATAGGTTCACATATCATGTTTCGCACCAACGAACATCGAGGGACATGTTCAACCTTCATATTTAACAAACATGCAACAATATAAGCTAAAATCTCGTTTTCGCGATAAGGGCCATCTCATTACTTTCTATTTACCAAATTTAAAACGAAATTGGTTCAAATATAATGTTACGCAATAAAGGACATCGAGGGACAAATTCAACATTAATATTTCTCAAACTTTTAACCATATAGGCTAAAATCTCTTTTTTGGGACAATGGTCATTCAAATAATTTCATTTTGCCGAATACAAAACCAAATAGGTTCACATATCATGTTTCGTATCAAGGGAGATCGAGGGACAAGTTCAACCTTTATCAAACTTCTAACCATATAGGCTAAAATCTCATTTTCGCGACAAAGTCATTCCAATACTTTCATTTTTCCGAATATAAAACCAAATAGGTTCACATATCAAGTTTCGTATCAAGGGAGATCGAGGGACAAGTTCAACCTTTATCAAACTTCTAACCATATAGGCTAAAATCTCATTTTTGCGACAAAGTTATTCCAATACTTACATTTTTCCGAATATAAAACCAAATAGGTTCACATATCATGTTTCGCATCAAGGGACATCGAGGGACAAGTTCACTGTTTATCAAACTTCTAACCACATAGGCTAACATTTCATTTTCGCGACAAGGGTCATTTCAATACTTTCATTTTACTGAATTTCAAACCAAATAGGTTCACATATCATGTTTCGCATCAACGGACATCGAGGGACATGTTCAACCTTCATATTTAACAAACATGCAACAATATAAGCTAAAATCTCGTTTTCGCGATAAGGGTCATCTCATTACTTTCTATTTACCAAATTTAAAACGAAATTGGTTCAAATATTATGTTACGCAATAAAGGACATCGAGGGACAAATTCAACATTAATATTTCTCAAACTTTTAACCATATAGGCTAAAATATCTTTTTTGGGACAATGGTCATTCAAATAATTTCATTTTGCCGAATACAAAACCAAATAGGTTCACATATCATGTTACGTATCAAGGGAGATCGAGGGACAAGTTCAACCTTTATCAAACTTCTAACCATAGAAGGCTAAAATCTCATTTTCGCGACAAAGTCATTCCAATACTTTCAATTTTCCGAATATAAAACCAAATAGGTACACATATCATGTTTCGCATCAAGGGACATTGAGGGACAAGTTCACTGTTTATCAAACTTCTAACCACATAGGCTAACATTTCATTTTCGCGACAAGGGTCATTTCAATACTTTCATTTTACCAAATTTCAAACCAAATAGGTTCACATATCATGTTTCGCATCAACGGACATCGAGGGACATGTTCAACCTTCATATTTAACAAACATGCAACAATATAAGCTAAAATCTCGTTTTCGCGATAAGGGTCATCTCATTACTTTCTATTTACCAAATTTAAAACGAAATTGGTTCAAATATTATGTTACGCAATAAAGGACATCGAGGGACAAATTCAACATTAATATTTCTCAAACTTTTAACCATATAGGCTAAAATCTCTTTTTTGGGACAATGGTCATTCAAATAATTTTATTTTGCCGAATACAAAACCAAATAGGTTCACATATCACGTTTCGTATCAAGGGAGATAGAGGGACAAGTTCAACCTTTATCAAACTTCTAACTATATAGGCTAAAATCTCATTTTCGCGACAAAGTCATTCCAATACTTTCAATTTTCCGAATATAAAACCAAATAGGTTCACATATCATGTTTCGCATCAAGGGACATCGAGGGACAAGTTCACTGTTTATCAAACTTCTAACCACATAGGCTAACATTTCATTTTCGCGACAAGGGTCATTTCAATACTTTCATTTTACCAAATTTCAAACCAAATAGGTTCACATATCATGTTTCGCATCAACGGACATCGAGGGACATGTTCAACCTTCATATTTAACAAACATGCAACAATATAAGCTAAAATCTCGTTTTCGCGATAAGGGTCATCTCATTACTTTCTATTTACCAAATTTAAAACGAAATTGGTTCAAATATTATGTTACGCAATAAAGGACATCGAGGGACAAATTCAACATTAATATTTCTCAAACTTTTAACCATATAGGCTAAAATCTCTTTTTTGGGACAATGGTCATTCAAATAATTTCATTTTGCCGAATACAAAACCAAATAGGTTCACATATCATGTTTCCTATCAAGGGAGATCGAGGGACAAGTTCAACCTTTATCAAACTTCTAACCATATAGGCTAAAATCTCATTTTCGCGACAAAGTCATTCCAATACTTTCATTTTTCCGAATATAAAACCAAATAGGTTCACATATCAAGTTTCGTATCAAGGGAGATCGAGGGACAAGTTCAACCTTTATCAAACTTCTAACCATATAGGCTAAAATCTTATTTTTGCGACAAAGTTATTCCAATACTTTCATTTTTCCGAATATAAAACCAAATAGGTTCACATATCATGTTTCGCATCAAGGGACATCGAGGGACAAGTTCACTGTTTATCAAACTTCTAACCACATAGGCTAACATTTCATTTTCGCGACAAGGGTCATTTCAATACTTTCATTTTACTGAATTTCAAACCAAATAGGTTCACATATCATGTTTCGCATCAACGAACATCGAGGGACATGTTCAACCTTCATATTTAACAAACATGCAACAATATAAGCTAAAATCTCGTTTTCGCGATAAGGGTCATCTCATTACTTTCCATTTACCAAATTTAAAACGAAATTGGTTCAAATATTATGTTACGCAATAAAGGACATCGAGGGACAAATTCAACATTAATATTTCTCAAACTTTTAACCATATAGGCTAAAATCTCTTTTTTGGGACAATGGTCATTCAAATAATTTCATTTTGCCGAATACAAAACCAAATAGGTTAACATATCATGTTTCGTATCAAGGGAGATCGAGGGACAAGTTCAACCTTTATCAAACTTCTAACCATATAAGGCTAAAATCTCATTTTCGCGACAAAGTCATTCCAATACTTTCAATTTTCCGAATATAAAACCAAATAGGTTCACATATCATGTTTCGCATCAAGGGACATCGAGGGACAAGTTCACTGTTTATCAAACTTCTAACCACATAGGCTAACATTTCATTTTCGCGACAAGGGTCATTTCAATACTTTCATTCTACCAAATTTCAAACCAAATAGGTTCACATATCATGTTTCGCATCAACGGACATCGAGGGACATGTTCAACCTTCATATTTAACAAACATGCAACAATATAAGCTAAAATCTCGTTTTCACGATAAGGGTCATCTCATTACTTTCTATTTACCAAATTTAAAACGAAATTGGTTCAAATATTATGTTACGCAATAAAGGACATCGAGGGACAAATTCAACATTAATATTTCTCAAACTTTTAACCATATAGGCTAAAATCTCTTTTTTGGGACAATGGTCATTCAAATAATTTCATTTTGCCGAATACAAAACCAAATAGGTTCACATATCATGTTTCGTATCAAGGGAGATCGAGGGACAAGTTCAACCTTTATCAAACTTCTAACCATATAGGCTAAAATCTCATTTTCGCGACAAAGTCATTCCAATACTTTCATTTTTCCGAATATAAAACCAAATAGGTTCACATATCAAGTTTCGTATCAAGGGAGATCGAGGGACAAGTTCAACCTTTATCAAACTTCTAACCATATAGGCTAAAATCTCATTTTTGCGACAAAGTTATTCCAATACTTTCATTTTTCCGAATATAAAACCAAATAGGTTCACATATCATGTTTCGCATCAAGGGACATCGAGGGACAAGTTCACTGTTTATCAAACTTCTAACCACATAGGCTAACATTTCATTTTCGCGACAAGGGTCATTTCAATACTTTCATTTTACTGAATTTCAAACCAAATAGGTTCACATATAATGTTTCGCATCAACGAACATCGAGGGACATGTTCAACCTTCATATTTAACAAACATGCAACAATATAAGCTAAAATCTCGTTTTCGCGATAAGGGTCATCTCATTACTTTCTATTTACCAAATTTAAAACGAAATTGGTTCAAATATTATGTTACGCAATAAAGGACATCGAGGGACAAATTCAACATTAATATTTCTCAAACTTTTAACCATATAGGCTAAAATCTCTTTTTTGGGACAATGGTCATTCAAATAATTTCATTTTGCCGAATACAAAACCAAATAGGTTAACATATCATGTTTCGTATCAAGGGAGATCGAGGGACAAGTTCAACCTTTATCAAACTTCTAACCATATAAGGCTAAAATCTCATTTTCGCGACAAAGTCATTCCAATACTTTCAATTTTCCGAATATAAAACCAAATAGGTTCACATATCATGTTTCGCATCAAGGGACATCGAGGGACAAGTTCACTGTTTATCAAACTTCTAACCACATAGGCTAACATTTCATTTTCGCGACAAGGGTCATTTCAATACTTTCATTCTACCAAATTTCAAACCAAATAGGTTCACATATCATGTTTCGCATCAACGGATATCGAGGGACATGTTCAACCTTCATATTTAACAAACATGCAACAATATAAGCTAAAATCTCGTTTTCACGATAAGGGTCATCTCATTACTTTCTATTTACCAAATTTAAAACGAAATTGGTTCAAATATTATGTTACGCAATAAAGGACATCGAGGGACAAATTCAACATTAATATTTCTCAAACTTTTAACCATATAGGCTAAAATCTCTTTTTTGGGACAATGGTCATTCAAATAATTTCATTTTGCCGAATACAAAACCAAATAGGTTCACATATCATGTTTCGTATCAAGGGAGATCGAGGGACAAGTTCAACCTTTATCAAACTTCTAACCATATAGGCTAAAATCTCATTTTCGCGACAAAGTCATTCCAATACTTTCATTTTTCCGAATATAAAACCAAATAGGTTCACATATCAAGTTTCGTATCAAGGGAGATCGAGGGACAAGTTCAACCTTTATCAAACTTCTAACCATATAGGCTAAAATCTGATTTTCGCGACAAAGTCATTCCAATACTTTCATTTTTCCGAATATAAAACCAAATAGGTTCACATATCAAGTTTCGTATCAAGGGAGATCGAGGGACAAGTTCAACCTTTATCAAACTTCTAACCATATAGGCTAAAATCTCATTTTTGCGACAAAGTTATTCCAATACTTACATTTTTCCGAATATAAAACCAAATAGGTTCATATATCATGTTTCGCATCAAGGGACATCGAGGGACAAGTTCACTGTTTATCAAACTTCTAACCACATAGGCTAACATTTCATTTTCGCGACAAGGGTCATTTCAATACTTTCATTTTACTGAATTTCAAACCAAATAGGTTCACATATCATGTTTCGCATCAACGAACATCGAGGGACATGTTCAACCTTCATATTTAACAAACATGCAACAATATAAGCTAAAATCTCGTTTTCGCGATAAGGGTCATCTCATTACTTTCTATTTACCAAATTTAAAACGAAATTGGTTCAAATATTATGTTACGCAATAAAGGACATCGAGGGACAAATTCAACATTAATATTTCTCAAACTTTTAACCATATAGGCTAAAATCTCTTTTTTGGGACAATGGTCATTCAAATAATTTCATTTTGCCGAATACAAAACCAAATAGGTTAACATATCATGTTTCGTATCAAGGGAGATCGAGGGACAAGTTCAACCTTTATCAAACTTCTAACCATATAAGGCTAAAATCTCATTTTCGCGACAAAGTCATTCCAATACTTTCAATTTTCCGAATATAAAACCAAATAGGTTCACATATCATGTTTCGCATCAAGGGACATCGAGGGACAAGTTCACTGTTTATCAAACTTCTAACCACATAGGCTAACATTTCATTTTCGCGACAAGGGTCATTTCAATACTTTCATTCTACCAAATTTCAAACCAAATAGGTTCACATATCATGTTTCGCATCAACGGACATCGAGGGACATGTTCAACCTTCATATTTAACAAACATGCAACAATATAAGCTAAAATCTCGTTTTCACGATAAGGGTCATCTCATTACTATCTATTTACCAAATTTAAAACGAAATTGGTTCAAATATTATGTTACGCAATAAAGGACATCGAGGGACAAATTCAACATTAATATTTCTCAAACTTTTAACCATATAGGCTAAAATCTCTTTTTTGGGACAATGGTCATTCAAATAATTTCATTTTGCCGACTACAAAACCAAATAGGTTCACATATCATGTTTCGTATCAAGGGAGATCGAGGGACAAGTTCAACCTTTATCAAACTTCTAACCATATAGGCTAAAATCTCATTTTCGCGACAAAGTCATTCCAATACTTTCATTTTTCCGAATATAAAACCAAATAGGTTCACATATCATGTTTCGTATCAAGGGAGATCGAGGGACAAGTTCAACCTTTATCAAACTTCTAACCATATAGTCTAAAATCTCATTTTTGCGACAAAGTTATTCCAATACTTACATTTTTCCGAATATAAAACCAAATAGGTTCACATATCATGTTTCGCATCAAGGGACATCGAGGGACAAGTTCACTGTTTATCAAACTTCTAACCACATAGGCTAACATTTCATTTTCGCGACAAGGGTCATTTCAATACTTTCATTTTACCAAATTTCAAACCAAATAGGTTCACATATCATGTTTCGCATCAACGGACATCGAGGGACATGTTCAACCTTCATATTTAACAAACATGCAACAATATAAGCTAAAATCTCGTTTTCGCGATAAGGGTCATCTCATTACTTTCCATTTACCAAATTTAAAACGAAATTGGTTCAAATATTATGTTACGCAATAAAGGACATCGAGGAACAAATTCAACATTAATATTTCTCAAACTTTTAACCATATAGGCTAAAATCTCTTTTTTGGGACAATGGTCATTCAAATAATTTTATTTTGCCGAATACAAAACCAAATAGGTTCACATATCATGTTTCGTATCAAGGGAGATCGAGGGACAAGTTCAACCTTTATCAAACTTCTAACCATATAGGCTAAAATCTCATTTTCGCGACAAAGTCATTCCAATACTTTCATTTTTCCGAATATAAAATCAAATAGGTTCACATATCATGTTTCGTATCAAGGGAGATCGAGGGACAAGTTCAACCTTTATCAAACTTCTAACCATATAGGCTAAAATCTCATTTTTGCGACAAAGTTATTCCAATACTTTCATTTTTCCGAATATAAAACCAAATAGGTTCACATATCATGTTTCACATCAAGGGACATCGAGGGACAAGTTCACTGTTTATCAAACTTCTAACCACATAGGCTAACATTTCATTTTCGCGACAAGGGTCATTTCAATACTTTCATTTTACCGAATTTCAAACCAAATAGGTTCACATATCATGTTTCGCATCAACGGACATCGAGGGACATGTTCAACCTTCATATTTAACAAACATGCAACAATATAAGCTAAAATCTCGTTTTCGCGATAAGGGTCATCTCATTACTTTCTATTTACCAAATTTAAAACGAAATTGGTTCAAATATTATGTTACGCAATAAAGGACATCGAGGGACAAATTCAACATTAATATTTCTCAAACTTTTAACCATATAGGCTAAAATCTCTTTTTTGGGACAATGGTCATTCAAATAATTTTATTTTGCCGAATACAAAACCAAATAGGTTCACATATCATGTTTCGTATCAAGGGAGATAAAGGGACAAGTTCAACCTTTATCAAACTTCTAACTATATAGGCTAAAATCTCATTTTCGCGACAAAGTCATTCCAATACTTTCAATTTTCCGAATATAAAACCAAATAGGTTCACATATCATGTTTCGCATCAAGGGACATCGAGGGACAAGTTCACTGTTTATCAAACTTCTAACCACATAGGCTAACATTTCATTTTCGCGACAAGGGTCATTTCAATACTTTCATTTTACCAAATTTCAAACCAAATAGGTTCACATATCATGTTTCGCATCAACGGACATCGAGGGACATGTTCAACCTTCATATTTAACAAACATCCAACAATATAAGCTAAAATCTCGTTTTCGCGATAAGGGTCATCTCATTACTTTCTATTTACCAAATTTAAAACGAAATTGGTTCAAATATTATGTTACGCAATAAAGGACATCGAGGGACAAATTCAACATTAATATTTCTCAAACTTTTAACCATATAGGCTAAAATCTCTTTTTTGGGACAATGGTCATTCAAATAATTTCATTTTGCCGAATACAAAACCAAATAGGTTCACATATCATGTTTCGTATCAAGGGAGATCGAGGGACAAGTTCAACCTTTATCAAACTTCTAACCATATAGGCTAAAATCTCATTTTCGCGACAAAGTCATTCCAATACTTTCATTTTTCCGAATATAAAACCAAATAGGTTCACATATCAAGTTTCGTATCAAGGGAGATCGAGGGACAAGTTCAACCTTTATCAAACTTCTAACCATATAGGCTAAAATCTCATTTTTGCGACAAAGTTATTCCAATACTTACATTTTTCCGAATATAAAACCAAATAGGTTCACATATCATGTTTCGCATCAAGGGACATCGAGGGACAAGTTCACTGTTTATCAAACTTCTAACCACATAGGCTAACATTTCATTTTCGCGACAAGGGTCATTTCAATACTTTCATTTTACTGAATTTCAAACCAAATAGGTTCACACATCATGTTTCGCATCAACGGACATCGAGGGACATGTTCAACCTTCATATTTAACAAACATGCAACAATATAAGCTAAAATCTCGTTTTCGCGATAAGGGTCATCTCATTACTTTCTATTTACCAAATTTAAAACGAAATTGGTTCAAATATTATGTTACGCAATAAAGGACATCGAGGGACAAATTCAACATTAATATTTCTTAAACTTTTAACCATATAGGCTAAAATATCTTTTTTGGGACAATGGTCATTCAAATAATTTCATTTTGCCGAATACAAAACCAAATAGGTTAACATATCATGTTTCGTATCAAGGGAGATCGAGGGACAAGTTCAACCTTTATCAAACTTCTAACCATATAAGGCTAAAATCTCATTTTCGCGACAAAGTCATTCCAATACTTTCAATTTTCCGAATATAAAACCAAATAGGTTCACATATCATGTTTCGCATCAAGGGACATCGAGGGACAAGTTCACTGTTTATCAAACTTCTAACCACATAGGCTAACATTTCATTTTCGCGACAAGGGTCATTTCAATACTTTCATTCTACCAAATTTCAAACCAAATAGGTTCACATATCATGTTTCGCATCAACGGACATCGAGGGACATGTTCAACCTTCATATTTAACAAACATGCAACAATATAAGCTAAAATCTCGTTTTCACGATAAGGGTCATCTCATTACTATCTATTTACCAAATTTAAAACGAAATTGGTTCAAATATTATGTTACGCAATAAAGGACATCGAGGGACAAATTCAACATTAATATTTCTCAAACTTTTAACCATATAGGCTAAAATCTCTTTTTTGGGACAATGGTCATTCAAATAATTTCATTTTGCCGAATACAAAACCAAATAGGTTCACATATCATGTTTCGTATCAAGGGAGATCGAGGGACAAGTTCAACCTTTATCAAACTTCTAACCATATAGGCTAAAATCTCATTTTCGCGACAAAGTCATTCCAATACTTTCATTTTTCCGAATATAAAACCAAATAGGTTCACATATCATGTTTCGTATCAAGGGAGATCGAGGGACAAGTTCAACCTTTATCAAACTTCTAACCATATAGTCTAAAATCTCATTTTTGCGACAAAGTTATTCCAATACTTACATTTTTCCGAATATAAAACCAAATAGGTTCACATATCATGTTTCGCATCAAGGGACATCGAGGGACAAGTTCACTGTTTATCAAACTTCTAACCACATAGGCTAACATTTCATTTTCGCGACAAGGGTCATTTCAATACTTTCATTTTACCAAATTTCAAACCAAATAGGTTCACATATCATGTTTCGCATCAACGGACATCGAGGGACATGTTCAACCTTCATATTTAACAAACATGCAACAATATAAGCTAAAATCTCGTTTTCGCGATAAGGGTCATCTCATTACTTTCCATTTACCAAATTTAAAACGAAATTGGTTCAAATATTATGTTACGCAATAAAGGACATCGAGGAACAAATTCAACATTAATATTTCTCAAACTTTTAACCATATAGGCTAAAATCTCTTTTTTGGGACAATGGTCATTCAAATAATTTTATTTTGCCGAATACAAAACCAAATAGGTTCACATATCATGTTTCGTATCAAGGGAGATCGAGGGACAAGTTCAACCTTTATCAAACTTCTAACCATATAGGCTAAAATCTCATTTTCGCGACAAAGTCATTCCAATACTTTCATTTTTCCGAATATAAAATCAAATAGGTTCACATATCATGTTTCGTATCAAGGGAGATCGAGGGACAAGTTCAACCTTTATCAAACTTCTAACCATATAGGCTAAAATCTCATTTTTGCGACAAAGTTATTCCAATACTTTCATTTTTCCGAATATAAAACCAAATAGGTTCACATATCATGTTTCACATCAAGGGACATCGAGGGACAAGTTCACTGTTTATCAAACTTCTAACCACATAGGCTAACATTTCATTTTCGCGACAAGGGTCATTTCAATACTTTCATTTTACCGAATTTCAAACCAAATAGGTTCACATATCATGTTTCGCATCAACGGACATCGAGGGACATGTTCAACCTTCATATTTAACAAACATGCAACAATATAAGCTAAAATCTCGTTTTCGCGATAAGGGTCATCTCATTACTTTCTATTTACCAAATTTAAAACGAAATTGGTTCAAATATTATGTTACGCAATAAAGGACATCGAGGGACAAATTCAACATTAATATTTCTCAAACTTTTAACCATATAGGCTAAAATCTCTTTTTTGGGACAATGGTCATTCAAATAATTTTATTTTGCCGAATACAAAACCAAATAGGTTCACATATCATGTTTCGTATCAAGGGAGATAAAGGGACAAGTTCAACCTTTATCAAACTTCTAACTATATAGGCTAAAATCTCATTTTCGCGACAAAGTCATTCCAATACTTTCAATTTTCCGAATATAAAACCAAATAGGTTCACATATCATGTTTCGCATCAAGGGACATCGAGGGACAAGTTCACTGTTTATCAAACTTCTAACCACATAGGCTAACATTTCATTTTCGCGACAAGGGTCATTTCAATACTTTCATTTTACCAAATTTCAAACCAAATAGGTTCACATATCATGTTTCGCATCAACGGACATCGAGGGACATGTTCAACCTTCATATTTAACAAACATCCAACAATATAAGCTAAAATCTCGTTTTCGCGATAAGGGTCATCTCATTACTTTCTATTTACCAAATTTAAAACGAAATTGGTTCAAATATTATGTTACGCAATAAAGGACATCGAGGGACAAATTCAACATTAATATTTCTCAAACTTTTAACCATATAGGCTAAAATCTCTTTTTTGGGACAATGGTCATTCAAATAATTTCATTTTGCCGAATACAAAACCAAATAGGTTCACATATCATGTTTCGTATCAAGGGAGATCGAGGGACAAGTTCAACCTTTATCAAACTTCTAACCATATAGGCTAAAATCTCATTTTCGCGACAAAGTCATTCCAATACTTTCATTTTTCCGAATATAAAACCAAATAGGTTCACATATCAAGTTTCGTATCAAGGGAGATCGAGGGACAAGTTCAACCTTTATCAAACTTCTAACCATATAGGCTAAAATCTCATTTTTGCGACAAAGTTATTCCAATACTTACATTTTTCCGAATATAAAACCAAATAGGTTCACATATCATGTTTCGCATCAAGGGACATCGAGGGACAAGTTCACTGTTTATCAAACTTCTAACCACATAGGCTAACATTTCATTTTCGCGACAAGGGTCATTTCAATACTTTCATTTTACTGAATTTCAAACCAAATAGGTTCACACATCATGTTTCGCATCAACGGACATCGAGGGACATGTTCAACCTTCATATTTAACAAACATGCAACAATATAAGCTAAAATCTCGTTTTCGCGATAAGGGTCATCTCATTACTTTCTATTTACCAAATTTAAAACGAAATTGGTTCAAATATTATGTTACGCAATAAAGGACATCGAGGGACAAATTCAACATTAATATTTCTTAAACTTTTAACCATATAGGCTAAAATATCTTTTTTGGGACAATGGTCATTCAAATAATTTCATTTTGCCGAATACAAAACCAAATAGGTTCACATATCATGTTACGTATCAAGGGAGATCGAGGGACAAGTTCAACCTTTATCAAACTTCTAACCATATAAGGCTAAAATCTCATTTTCGCGACAAAGTCATTCCAATACTTTCAATTTTCCGAATATAAAACCAAATAGGTTCACATATCATGTTTCGCATCAAGGGACATTGAGGGACAAGTTCACTGTTTATCAAACTTCTAACCACATAGGCTAACATTTCATTTTCGCGACAAGGGTCATTTCAATACTTTCATTTTACCAAATTTCAAACCAAATAGGTTCACATATCATGTTTCGCATCAACGGACATCGAGGGACATGTTCAACCTTCATATTTAACAAACATGAAACAATATAAGCTAAAATCTCGTTTTCGCGATAAGGGTCATCTCATTACTTTCTATTTACCAAATTTAAAACGAAATTGGTTCAAATATTATGTTACGCAATAAAGGACATCGAGGGACAAATTCAACATTAATATTTCTCAAACTTTTAACCATATAGGCTAAAATCTCTTTTTTGGGACAATGGTCATTCAAATAATTTTATTTTGCCGAATACAAAACCAAATAGGTTCACATATCATGTTTCGTATCAAGGGAGATAAAGGGACAAGTTCAACCTTTATCAAACTTCTAACTATATAGGCTAAAATCTCATTTTCGCAACAAAGTCATTCCAATACTTTCAATTTTCCGAATATAAAACCAAATAGGTTCACATATCATGTTTCGCATCAAGGGACATTGAGGGACAAGTTCACTGTTTATCAAACTTCTAACCACATAGGCTAACATTTCATTTTCGCGACAAGGGTCATTTCAATACTTTCATTTTACCAAATTTCAAACCAAATAGGTTCACATATCATGTTTCGCATCAACGGACATCGAGGGACATGTTCAACCTTCATATTTAACAAACATGC
The DNA here is from genome assembly GCF_051527215.1 of Medicago sativa. NCBI lineage: Eukaryota > Viridiplantae > Streptophyta > Magnoliopsida > Fabales > Fabaceae > Medicago > Medicago sativa. The sequence continues at coordinate 40,772,238 of NC_140751.1, forward strand.
AACAATATAAGCTAAAATCTCGTTTTCGCGATAAGGGTCATCTCATTACTTTCTATTTACCAAATTTAAAACGAAATTGGTTCAAATATTATGTTACGCAATAAAGGACATCGAGGGACAAATTCAACATTAATATTTCTCAAACTTTTAACCATATAGGCTAAAATCTCTTTTTTGGGACAATGGTCATTCAAATAATTTTATTTTGCCGAATACAAAACCAAATAGGTTCACATATCATGTTTCGTATCAAGGGAGATAGAGGGACAAGTTCAACCTTTATCAAACTTCTAACCATATAGGCTAAAATCTGATTTTCGCGACAAAGTCATTCCAATACTTTCATTTTTCCGAATATAAAACCAAATAGGTTCACATATCAAGTGTGAACTCGGAAGTAAGAACTCGGAATGAGTACGAGAAAGAAGTTGATTGTGCCAGTAGGTGGTCGGTGAACTAAGCAAGTAGAAGTATGAATCCTCCGGGAATGTAAGGCAATGTTGAGAAGGGTTGTTCCGATAGTGTTGGGTAAGTTGTTAGTGACACCTTGTATACCCGTAAGTGAAGAGTACAGAAATACCTTAGCAGGACCTGAAGCTTCAGTAAGGGGTCGTAGTTAGAGCGGAATTGTATTCCAGAAATTAAGCGCAAGGCTACAAGATAGAGAGCAGTCGACGTATGTTGACAGAATTAGTGGACTCTCAGGATTAGTGTTATGTTATTGAGATTATGGACTTGAATGTTCAAAGTGAACGAGGTTCTAGTGTTCGGGAAGCTACGTTAAGCGGTAACGCAGAGAAGTAAGCTACTCGTAGTAGAAAAGGATTCCGTGAAAGTTTTATGTTATCAGGAATGAATCATCAGTTTCTAAAGTGCCGAGAATTGTATCGAATTAGGTTGATGCTTGCCATGCATATGTAGTAGAATATATTTTAGATGTTGGGAATGACTGATGTGCATTGATTTACTTGAGAAATAAAAATTTATGCAAAGTATGTTTTGAAAAATTGAGCTGAAGAAACTCATCAATAGCGAACCCGGAGCGAAATTTTTCAGTTCGTCTCCAGGGAATGCAGTGACTATTGGAGGGTTGTCTTCACCATCTTTTATGCAATGAGAAATTGTTTTTTTGATATTGAGTGACGAATGCATATCACCCCCTAAATTTTTCAAAAGAAAAAAAAAAGCATGGGCAACCATCAACGAAAATCGATTCGGTTTAACGTGACTTTGGAAGTTAATGTGACAATAGATAAGAATGAGTTTAGACCAAGAGTTTAGAGGCACCAGTATCTAGAATGGAAGTCACAGATGTGAAGGCATAAAGTAAGAAGTTAAATGGTGCAAAGTCATATGAAATCACGAGGATTTTGGATTTCGCAGAGTTAAGAGTACCCCTCGAATCTATGTTTTGCTTGATGAACTTGCGAAGGCTCGTTAGGATGTTAAGTTGTAAAGTTTACATGATTTTAGAAAGACATACACATATGGGTGATTGAAGTTGACATTTTTGAAATTCAATATGAAATTTTGTAGGTACCGGTTTGTTACGACTCGCGTAGTTTGGGCTAAACTCACTAGGACTAAGATTTGATGACACATACGTGTTATCAACTCGTCCTGGGATTTTAGAGTAATGACTGGGACCTAGATACAGTATATGTTTTTATTTAGTAGAAAAAAAAATTATCAACGTCAATGACCCGTGTGCTAATTTACGAAATTTTATTAGAAAGAAAAATTACCGAGCAAGTATAGGAAGGATTGAGCAAAACATAGTATGCGAGATACGAAGCTACAATGTTAGATGCATAAGGAAGTATGTCCGAATGCAAGATTAGTCTACCATGGGAGGTTGTAAGAGCGTTTCATGGAATAGTAGTTATGTAATTGCAAAGATGTGTTCCTTGAGTTAAGTTGCTCAGGAATAAGAATAAGTATGACATTGATATGTCCAGAGGTAAGTTTCCTTGAGATTCAATCTTACCAGCAAAGAGTAGAACGAGGTTGCAGAGTAGTATGCAACATAGAAGTATCGATGATACGAATTAGAGTGCTTTAATTCGTAAGGGTAGCGGAAGCAAACAACCAATAACGAAGATACTAGGTACCACCCTTATTAGTTGAATTCTGCTAAGTGTTTTTGGATAGTTTTCGTATTTTAGTGAAACAGCAAAGGATAGGCAATGTTAGACTACACCAATAGTTTAACAAAGAGATTAGCACTCAACACCAATTGAGCTAATCGGATTATTATCAAGACGTCACTTGCTAATAACCTTTCGAAAATGTAGACACAAATTCTGGGTAAGCTTGAACTGTTCTATATATATCTCTACAATGTTCAGCAAGCATGGCATATATAGCCGAAATACAATGCAAAGATAATAAAAACTGGTAATAAAGTACAGCATAAAAGGCAATTATACTAATAATAAAATGACATTATTCCATCAGCTATGTAACTCCTGTTCCAATGACTGGCTGGGCGAAATTAAGGCCTTGAATTTGTCTTTAATGCTCCTTATTTTGCTCCTTTGTAACTGCTCAGAATAGGATTTAAATGGCTGATTTATTTGTCTTAACTTGGTGATTAAAAATGACGGCACAGTCCAGAAATAATTAAATGGTTAAAATAACCAAGTAATTAAACTCAGTCCTTGATGATGATTAGCAAAGGACCCCACGCCACTAGCTCCTTGGTGATTGTCACGTGTGCTGATTTCAAGCTCTTCTGGATCAATTTTTGTATCAATCGAGTAGAGTTCAAGCAGATATTAATGTAATAACAGAAGAAGAATAAAGTTCACTCGTCTCAACGGGTCAGAGTATTGGTTGAAGCCAACCGGTGGGAATCAGAGTAGCGCAACGGAAGTTAATTACTTAAGTTGCGAACAGTAGCCATGGAACATGGAATTTTGTAGTAAGAATCTTTGTGAAAAATGTTCGAGATAGAAATACCATTTCAGTGAGAAGTATTATGTCGAAAGCGAGGAGTTCTCGATATGTTAAGTAAGTATAGATGCTTATGCAGCCAGTAATGATTAAAGTAAAAGTTTAAAGAAAGCATCTTCACTCAGGTAAGATGATAAAGACTAGAGTTAACACAGATGAATTAATCGAGTTGCCTTTTTGGTGATGTCGAATTCGTAGAAGAGTTGTTGGTTAGTCAGAAAGAGTATGTGCTATGTTAATGGAGTACGATTTATGAGTTATGCCTGACGAAGTACATACCCTCTTATACCATACTTGTTAAATGATAACGATACTTTCTAGAATGGTGTCAAGCCACGATTTTATAACTTTGAAAGATAAGATTGGTATTGAGGAACTTGGGAACGATGTTTATTTTAAAAACATGAAATTTCACATTGTTAAAACTGATGAGATACGTCGTAAGCGAGTAAGCTCACTTAAGACGTACAGACTTCAGGACCAGCTTGTTAGAGACAAGTGTGAAGGAGAGTCATAAAACTTTTTTTTTCAGATATAGAGACTCGTCCTGTGGTTCTGCAGTACTAGTATAGACTCAGTTTTAAAATGATATTTTTCTAGTCATGTATTTATTCGTTCCAAGAACCTATGTACCAAAGTTTAGAAACTCTTATAAACAAAAGCTAGAATGAGTATCGTTATTAACTAACAAGCAATGGCGCTAGAAAGTATGCCAATACTAGAAGATAAAGTTTTATGAATGAATGACAATGCCCATGTGATACTCATGTCATACGGGATGCACGGATTTGTGCTTGGAGTGTCCAATGCAAGTGCAAATGGACTTAGTAGAAAATTTCAAGAGCATGTGAACCACCAGACAGGTTAATAGATTGTCAAATGAATCAGTGTAGTTGATTTCACTTCTTCATGCCAAGCTAGACAAGTTACTCATGAATTGCAGTACAGAAAGGTTATGAAAGATAGAAAGATTTCTTAAGACTCCAAAAAGAGATAATAAATTTGCCGAATCATCAAGATGAGTAACAAAGTAAGAGGCAAAAGTCGCAAGGTGCGGCAAGAAAGATTATGTATGCATGATAAGATGTGTTAGATACAAGTAAGCACTGCAGGGCAAACCTGGATATCAGTAGAACTCCAGTTTAAAGGCAAATCCTGAGTGATTCAGATAGAGAAAAGTTACTTAGATGCAGAGTTCATGCTAAGCAGAGAAGGAATAGATCCGAGACAAGAAATCCTCATATAACAAAAGTTAGTTTTAATCACTATGTTCTCAGACAGTTCTGTGATTTTGATAAAGATAGTAAGATTGAAGAGACCATGTTCAATTATATGCAGAATAAGAAAGAGGAAGAATTGCATGCTTTGTTGAGAAAAGTATTCATCAACCTCCCTAGAGTGGTTTTGATCAGACATTGTATAGCAGAAACCAAAGGAAATAGATTTTTGTTGCGATGATTGATAGATGATTCTAAATTTCGAGGACGAAATTTTTTTAAGGGGGGTAGAGTGTAATATTCCGCTCGTCAGCTAATAGGAAATTTCATCTGTTAAATGTATCAGAGGACTAAGATTTATGGAAAGAGATTTTAGTAAAAGATGTTAAGTACAACGAAAGATATTAATGAGTAATATCAACCAAGCATGAGTTATGTATCAGAGTCAGGTAAACACGACTGAGACGAAGGGCATTTAAGTAAACTCGCACGAGGGAGTATATAAGTGATGTTGGGCAAAAATATCTCATTTCCCACTTCACTTTCTCTCTCTAGGTTTTTGGGTAAAGAATTCTCTCCTCCTTCTCTCTAGAATTTCGCCTCCCTCTCCTCTCTTAATCATCCAAACTTCCTCTAAAACATGGATTAAGGCAGCTTAACAAGCAAGAAACTAGTGGAGGAAGGATCAAAACATGATTTTTGGGATGAAAGCTAAGGATTAAGATTGAAGCAAAAGCTAGGGTTTGAGCTTGGATCTTGAAGGAAAGCAAGGAAACATGATTAGGTGAGTTCCATAAATAGATTACCACCCTTTGGGTTGTGTAAATTCATGATACAAGTGTAGATTTATGTTTATGAGAGGTTTTAAACCCTAATGCCTCTTTGAGCAATTCTTGTCAATTACATGTTAGTTTGCCATGGAATATGTTTAGAAATGTATATATATGTTGCTGGATGTTTTGGTGCATTGCAGGAACCATTAGAATGAGTTTTGGGTCAAAAATTGGAAATTTGGTACCACAGACCCGAAGAGCTACGCTATTAGCGAAATCTACGCTAATAGCGAAATTCACAGGATGAGCCACGCCCCAGCTGAGCTATTAGCGCAGCTCTCTGGACTTGGCCAACTTGCTTTGGCCTGTTGGCCCAGTTCAAGGTCTGTGGTGCATTCCGAAGCTTTTCATTCGATGTTTTACAACTATTTAACCCCAAAACAACATCTAAGCAATGCACATAACATCAAATGATTCTTGAAATGAAAATCATGGCAATCTTAACATGAATGGCAAGAGTGATTCAAGAGAGATTAGCCGAATTACTCGGGTAGCAAAGAACTAGGCATGGGATGAAAGTAGAGCCTTGACATAGCTTGTCAAGAACTAGAATAGTTAGTAAAGAATAGAATGCTAGGCATGAGTAGTATGCTTGATTAGATGCGAAGTGATATAGAGTATTCTCTTCGTATAGAAACTAGAGTGCCATACGAGTGTGGCCAGACGTGAATTGATTAGACATCTCTTCACATAGCAAGTTAAGCAAGCATATAGTTTACCTCTAGTCGGATCGTATAGGCATCCGAGGTAAAAGAGATAGCTAGCATAGATTTATTACTCATGCATTTATAGACCAAGACTTTAAAGTTAAGGTGCCATGTCTCTTATGTCCACACTAGGTTGGCTCAAGGGGTTTCCATTAGGTGAAACGGGGTTAGCCGTAAGGAACCCGCATGTCACTTAGTAAGAAAGATGTAGTGGTCGTGTCTCTTGTGTCCACACTAGGTTGGTGCAAGGGGTTTCCATTAGGTGAAACGGGGTTAGCCGTAAGGATCCCGCACGTCACTGCAGGAGTGCCGTTGGTTATACCTTAGATAGGTTTCCATCGGATAGATAGGGATTGCGCTCGGGGTTACTCCACTCGGGGCTTTCCGTAAAATGAACTCAGATAATGTTTGATTGTTAAACGCTAACTTCATGAATGAATCTGACTGTGCATATTATTAGATATATTATGTTATGTCATAGAGCCTTGACGTAGATCGTCAAGAAATAGTAGAGCCTTGACGTAGATCGTCAAGAATAGTAGAACATAGACGTAGATCGTCAAAACTAGTATGATAGCAAGAAAAGATACGTTGTTAGAAACATCGTATTATGCATTAGAGCAAATAGAGAAAGATATGCCGATGACGATCTTAGGTTTCCCCTAATCGTCCGGTTTAGAATTGTGTCATGAATATAGTATGTTTAGGCCTCGATACGTAGAGCGTATTCTTGGCATTGCGGTTTTAGATTCCCCTCGACCACCATGACACTTATAGGTAGTGAAGCCTATAACAAGGTAAGAAGAGACTATGACGGCCCTAGTATGCACGACCGTCTAAGTATGCAAGTCCCCACACACGTATAATCAACTGTCAGGTTGTATTTTAGACACGTGGTGACCATAGGTTTCCCCTGAGGTTGCCTATAGCCTAGGATGTAGGGGAACTCACTGAGACATTATGTCTCATCCCAATCCTTATTTGTTTCAGATAAACAGGTTGGATGGCAAGCTAGTAGCCGAATGGATATATCTGCAAGTGTTCGTTCGTACCCGCTGCAGGATGATAAGGATATGCAAGGACGCATTCATCATATTTTAGAAAAGTTTGAGTTACTTTATTATTGTACGAACACACATTGTTGTATAAGATATTCATTGTGAGTTTTTATGTTGTAAATTTTTAATGCATCCAGTACTAAATAAACGCACATGCTAGACTTTCTAGATACGTCTAGTATGGGTGTTACATTTGGTATCAGAGCAGGTCGATTCAGATCGTGCCTTGGGTCATTAAGTTACAACAAAGGTAGTGGGACCATTGGGTTCCGGGTAAATGTTCTAGTTGTTGTTGTTAGTTGAGCCTGATCAACTCAATTTAGCATTCGACGATTAGAATGGATGCCTAAGAGCTGAATAGGACCCTGGAGGAACGAAGTATGTGATGAAGATACACCGGAAAGTGTGAACTCGGAAGTAAGAACTCGGAATGAGTACGAGAAAGAAGTTGATTGTGCCAGTAGGTGGTCGGTGAACTAAGCAAGTAGAAGTATGAATCCTCCGGGAATGTAAGGCAATGTTGAGAAGGGTTGTTCCGATAGTGTTGGGTAAGTTGTTAGTGACACCTTGTATACCCGTAAGTGAAGAGTACAGAAATACCTTAGCAGGACCTGAAGCTTCAGTAAGGGGTCGTAGTTAGAGCGGAATTGTATTCCAGAAATTAAGCGCAAGGCTACAAGATAGAGAGCAGTCGACGTATGTTGACAGAATTAGTGGACTCTCAGGATTAGTGTTATGTTATTGAGATTATGGACTTGAATGTTCAAAGTGAACGAGGTTCTAGTGTTCGGGAAGCTACGTTAAGCGGTAACGCAGAGAAGTAAGCTACTCGTAGTAGAAAAGGATTCCGTGAAAGTTTTATGTTATCAGGAATGAATCATCAGTTTCTAAAGTGCCGAGAATTGTATCGAATTAGGTTGATGCTTGCCATGCATATGTAGTAGAATATATTTTAGATGTTGGGAATGACTGATGTGCATTGATTTACTTGAGAAATAAAAATTTATGCAAAGTATGTTTTGAAAAATTGAGCTGAAGAAACTCATCAATAGCGAACCCGGAGCGAAATTTTTCAGTTCGTCTCCAGGGAATGCAGTGACTATTGGAGGGTTGTCTTCACCATCTTTTATGCAATGAGAAATTGTTTTTTTGATATTGAGTGACGAATGCATATCACCCCCTAAATTTTTCAAAAGAAAAAAAAAAGCATGGGCAACCATCAACGAAAATCGATTCGGTTTAACGTGACTTTGGAAGTTAATGTGACAATAGATAAGAATGAGTTTAGACCAAGAGTTTAGAGGCACCAGTATCTAGAATGGAAGTCACAGATGTGAAGGCATAAAGTAAGAAGTTAAATGGTGCAAAGTCATATGAAATCACGAGGATTTTGGATTTCGCAGAGTTAAGAGTACCCCTCGAATCTATGTTTTGCTTGATGAACTTGCGAAGGCTCGTTAGGATGTTAAGTTGTAAAGTTTACATGATTTTAGAAAGACATACACATATGGGTGATTGAAGTTGACATTTTTGAAATTCAATATGAAATTTTGTAGGTACCGGTTTGTTACGACTCGCGTAGTTTGGGCTAAACTCACTAGGACTAAGATTTGATGACACATACGTGTTATCAACTCGTCCTGGGATTTTAGAGTAATGACTGGGACCTAGATACAGTATATGTTTTTATTTAGTAGAAAAAAAAATTATCAACGTCAATGACCCGTGTGCTAATTTACGAAATTTTATTAGAAAGAAAAATTACCGAGCAAGTATAGGAAGGATTGAGCAAAACATAGTATGCGAGATACGAAGCTACAATGTTAGATGCATAAGGAAGTATGTCCGAATGCAAGATTAGTCTACCATGGGAGGTTGTAAGAGCGTTTCATGGAATAGTAGTTATGTAATTGCAAAGATGTGTTCCTTGAGTTAAGTTGCTCAGGAATAAGAATAAGTATGACATTGATATGTCCAGAGGTAAGTTTCCTTGAGATTCAATCTTACCAGCAAAGAGTAGAACGAGGTTGCAGAGTAGTATGCAACATAGAAGTATCGAGTAGAGTTCAAGCAGATATTAATGTAATAACAGAAGAAGAATAAAGTTCACTCGTCTCAACGGGTCAGAGTATTGGTTGAAGCCAACCGGTGGGAATCAGAGTAGCGCAACGGAAGTTAATTACTTAAGTTGCGAACAGTAGCCATGGAACATGGAATTTTGTAGTAAGAATCTTTGTGAAAAATGTTCGAGATAGAAATACCATTTCAGTGAGAAGTATTATGTCGAAAGCGAGGAGTTCTCGATATGTTAAGTAAGTATAGATGCTTATGCAGCCAGTAATGATTAAAGTAAAAGTTTAAAGAAAGCATCTTCACTCAGGTAAGATGATAAAGACTAGAGTTAACACAGATGAATTAATCGAGTTGCCTTTTTGGTGATGTCGAATTCGTAGAAGAGTTGTTGGTTAGTCAGAAAGAGTATGTGCTATGTTAATGGAGTACGATTTATGAGTTATGCCTGACGAAGTACATACCCTCTTATACCATACTTGTTAAATGATAACGATACTTTCTAGAATGGTGTCAAGCCACGATTTTATAACTTTGAAAGATAAGATTGGTATTGAGGAACTTGGGAACGATGTTTATTTTAAAAACATGAAATTTCACATTGTTAAAACTGATGAGATACGTCGTAAGCGAGTAAGCTCACTTAAGACGTACAGACTTCAGGACCAGCTTGTTAGAGACAAGTGTGAAGGAGAGTCATAAAACTTTTTTTTTCAGATATAGAGACTCGTCCTGTGGTTCTGCAGTACTAGTATAGACTCAGTTTTAAAATGATATTTTTCTAGTCATGTATTTATTCGTTCCAAGAACCTATGTACCAAAGTTTAGAAACTCTTATAAACAAAAGCTAGAATGAGTATCGTTATTAACTAACAAGCAATGGCGCTAGAAAGTATGCCAATACTAGAAGATAAAGTTTTATGAATGAATGACAATGCCCATGTGATACTCATGTCATACGGGATGCACGGATTTGTGCTTGGAGTGTCCAATGCAAGTGCAAATGGACTTAGTAGAAAATTTCAAGAGCATGTGAACCACCAGACAGGTTAATAGATTGTCAAATGAATCAGTGTAGTTGATTTCACTTCTTCATGCCAAGCTAGACAAGTTACTCATGAATTGCAGTACAGAAAGGTTATGAAAGATAGAAAGATTTCTTAAGACTCCAAAAAGAGATAATAAATTTGCCGAATCATCAAGATGAGTAACAAAGTAAGAGGCAAAAGTCGCAAGGTGCGGCAAGAAAGATTATGTATGCATGATAAGATGTGTTAGATACAAGTAAGCACTGCAGGGCAAACCTGGATATCAGTAGAACTCCAGTTTAAAGGCAAATCCTGAGTGATTCAGATAGAGAAAAGTTACTTAGATGCAGAGTTCATGCTAAGCAGAGAAGGAATAGATCCGAGACAAGAAATCCTCATATAACAAAAGTTAGTTTTAATCACTATGTTCTCAGACAGTTCTGTGATTTTGATAAAGATAGTAAGATTGAAGAGACCATGTTCAATTATATGCAGAATAAGAAAGAGGAAGAATTGCATGCTTTGTTGAGAAAAGTATTCATCAACCTCCCTAGAGTGGTTTTGATCAGACATTGTATAGCAGAAACCAAAGGAAATAGATTTTTGTTGCGATGATTGATAGATGATTCTAAATTTCGAGGACGAAATTTTTTTAAGGGGGGTAGAGTGTAATATTCCGCTCGTCAGCTAATAGGAAATTTCATCTGTTAAATGTATCAGAGGACTAAGATTTATGGAAAGAGATTTTAGTAAAAGATGTTAAGTACAACGAAAGATATTAATGAGTAATATCAACCAAGCATGAGTTATGTATCAGAGTCAGGTAAACACGACTGAGACGAAGGGCATTTAAGTAAACTCGCACGAGGGAGTATATAAGTGATGTTGGGCAAAAATATCTCATTTCCCACTTCACTTTCTCTCTCTAGGTTTTTGGGTAAAGAATTCTCTCCTCCTTCTCTCTAGAATTTCGCCTCCCTCTCCTCTCTTAATCATCCAAACTTCCTCTAAAACATGGATTAAGGCAGCTTAACAAGCAAGAAACTAGTGGAGGAAGGATCAAAACATGATTTTTGGGATGAAAGCTAAGGATTAAGATTGAAGCAAAAGCTAGGGTTTGAGCTTGGATCTTGAAGGAAAGCAAGGAAACATGATTAGGTGAGTTCCATAAATAGATTACCACCCTTTGGGTTGTGTAAATTCATGATACAAGTGTAGATTTATGTTTATGAGAGGTTTTAAACCCTAATGCCTCTTTGAGCAATTCTTGTCAATTACATGTTAGTTTGCCATGGAATATGTTTAGAAATGTATATATATGTTGCTGGATGTTTTGGTGCATTGCAGGAACCATTAGAATGAGTTTTGGGTCAAAAATTGGAAATTTGGTACCACAGACCCGAAGAGCTACGCTATTAGCGAAATCTACGCTAATAGCGAAATTCACAGGATGAGCCACGCCCCAGCTGAGCTATTAGCGCAGCTCTCTGGACTTGGCCAACTTGCTTTGGCCTGTTGGCCCAGTTCAAGGTCTGTGGTGCATTCCGAAGCTTTTCATTCGATGTTTTACAACTATTTAACCCCAAAACAACATCTAAGCAATGCACATAACATCAAATGATTCTTGAAATGAAAATCATGGCAATCTTAACATGAATGGCAAGAGTGATTCAAGAGAGATTAGCCGAATTACTCGGGTAGCAAAGAACTAGGCATGGGATGAAAGTAGAGCCTTGACATAGCTTGTCAAGAACTAGAATAGTTAGTAAAGAATAGAATGCTAGGCATGAGTAGTATGCTTGATTAGATGCGAAGTGATATAGAGTATTCTCTTCGTATAGAAACTAGAGTGCCATACGAGTGTGGCCAGACGTGAATTGATTAGACATCTCTTCACATAGCAAGTTAAGCAAGCATATAGTTTACCTCTAGTCGGATCGTATAGGCATCCGAGGTAAAAGAGATAGCTAGCATAGATTTATTACTCATGCATTTATAGACCAAGACTTTAAAGTTAAGGTGCCATGTCTCTTATGTCCACACTAGGTTGGCTCAAGGGGTTTCCATTAGGTGAAACGGGGTTAGCCGTAAGGAACCCGCATGTCACTTAGTAAGAAAGATGTAGTGGTCGTGTCTCTTGTGTCCACACTAGGTTGGTGCAAGGGGTTTCCATTAGGTGAAACGGGGTTAGCCGTAAGGATCCCGCACGTCACTGCAGGAGTGCCGTTGGTTATACCTTAGATAGGTTTCCATCGGATAGATAGGGATTGCGCTCGGGGTTACTCCACTCGGGGCTTTCCGTAAAATGAACTCAGATAATGTTTGATTGTTAAACGCTAACTTCATGAATGAATCTGACTGTGCATATTATTAGATATATTATGTTATGTCATAGAGCCTTGACGTAGATCGTCAAGAAATAGTAGAGCCTTGACGTAGATCGTCAAGAATAGTAGAACATAGACGTAGATCGTCAAAACTAGTATGATAGCAAGAAAAGATACGTTGTTAGAAACATCGTATTATGCATTAGAGCAAATAGAGAAAGATATGCCGATGACGATCTTAGGTTTCCCCTAATCGTCCGGTTTAGAATTGTGTCATGAATATAGTATGTTTAGGCCTCGATACGTAGAGCGTATTCTTGGCATTGCGGTTTTAGATTCCCCTCGACCACCATGACACTTATAGGTAGTGAAGCCTATAACAAGGTAAGAAGAGACTATGACGGCCCTAGTATGCACGACCGTCTAAGTATGCAAGTCCCCACACACGTATAATCAACTGTCAGGTTGTATTTTAGACACGTGGTGACCATAGGTTTCCCCTGAGGTTGCCTATAGCCTAGGATGTAGGGGAACTCACTGAGACATTATGTCTCATCCCAATCCTTATTTGTTTCAGATAAACAGGTTGGATGGCAAGCTAGTAGCCGAATGGATATATCTGCAAGTGTTCGTTCGTACCCGCTGCAGGATGATAAGGATATGCAAGGACGCATTCATCATATTTTAGAAAAGTTTGAGTTACTTTATTATTGTACGAACACACATTGTTGTATAAGATATTCATTGTGAGTTTTTATGTTGTAAATTTTTAATGCATCCAGTACTAAATAAACGCACATGCTAGACTTTCTAGATACGTCTAGTATGGGTGTTACATTTGGTATCAGAGCAGGTCGATTCAGATCGTGCCTTGGGTCATTAAGTTACAACAAAGGTAGTGGGACCATTGGGTTCCGGGTAAATGTTCTAGTTGTTGTTGTTAGTTGAGCCTGATCAACTCAATTTAGCATTCGACGATTAGAATGGATGCCTAAGAGCTGAATAGGACCCTGGAGGAACGAAGTATGTGATGAAGATACACCGGAAAGTGTGAACTCGGAAGTAAGAACTCGGAATGAGTACGAGAAAGAAGTTGATTGTGCCAGTAGGTGGTCGGTGAACTAAGCAAGTAGAAGTATGAATCCTCCGGGAATGTAAGGCAATGTTGAGAAGGGTTGTTCCGATAGTGTTGGGTAAGTTGTTAGTGACACCTTGTATACCCGTAAGTGAAGAGTACAGAAATACCTTAGCAGGACCTGAAGCTTCAGTAAGGGGTCGTAGTTAGAGCGGAATTGTATTCCAGAAATTAAGCGCAAGGCTACAAGATAGAGAGCAGTCGACGTATGTTGACAGAATTAGTGGACTCTCAGGATTAGTGTTATGTTATTGAGATTATGGACTTGAATGTTCAAAGTGAACGAGGTTCTAGTGTTCGGGAAGCTACGTTAAGCGGTAACGCAGAGAAGTAAGCTACTCGTAGTAGAAAAGGATTCCGTGAAAGTTTTATGTTATCAGGAATGAATCATCAGTTTCTAAAGTGCCGAGAATTGTATCGAATTAGGTTGATGCTTGCCATGCATATGTAGTAGAATATATTTTAGATGTTGGGAATGACTGATGTGCATTGATTTACTTGAGAAATAAAAATTTATGCAAAGTATGTTTTGAAAAATTGAGCTGAAGAAACTCATCAATAGCGAACCCGGAGCGAAATTTTTCAGTTCGTCTCCAGGGAATGCAGTGACTATTGGAGGGTTGTCTTCACCATCTTTTATGCAATGAGAAATTGTTTTTTTGATATTGAGTGACGAATGCATATCACCCCCTAAATTTTTCAAAAGAAAAAAAAAAGCATGGGCAACCATCAACGAAAATCGATTCGGTTTAACGTGACTTTGGAAGTTAATGTGACAATAGATAAGAATGAGTTTAGACCAAGAGTTTAGAGGCACCAGTATCTAGAATGGAAGTCACAGATGTGAAGGCATAAAGTAAGAAGTTAAATGGTGCAAAGTCATATGAAATCACGAGGATTTTGGATTTCGCAGAGTTAAGAGTACCCCTCGAATCTATGTTTTGCTTGATGAACTTGCGAAGGCTCGTTAGGATGTTAAGTTGTAAAGTTTACATGATTTTAGAAAGACATACACATATGGGTGATTGAAGTTGACATTTTTGAAATTCAATATGAAATTTTGTAGGTACCGGTTTGTTACGACTCGCGTAGTTTGGGCTAAACTCACTAGGACTAAGATTTGATGACACATACGTGTTATCAACTCGTCCTGGGATTTTAGAGTAATGACTGGGACCTAGATACAGTATATGTTTTTATTTAGTAGAAAAAAAAATTATCAACGTCAATGACCCGTGTGCTAATTTACGAAATTTTATTAGAAAGAAAAATTACCGAGCAAGTATAGGAAGGATTGAGCAAAACATAGTATGCGAGATACGAAGCTACAATGTTAGATGCATAAGGAAGTATGTCCGAATGCAAGATTAGTCTACCATGGGAGGTTGTAAGAGCGTTTCATGGAATAGTAGTTATGTAATTGCAAAGATGTGTTCCTTGAGTTAAGTTGCTCAGGAATAAGAATAAGTATGACATTGATATGTCCAGAGGTAAGTTTCCTTGAGATTCAATCTTACCAGCAAAGAGTAGAACGAGGTTGCAGAGTAGTATGCAACATAGAAGTATCGAGTAGAGTTCAAGCAGATATTAATGTAATAACAGAAGAAGAATAAAGTTCACTCGTCTCAACGGGTCAGAGTATTGGTTGAAGCCAACCGGTGGGAATCAGAGTAGCGCAACGGAAGTTAATTACTTAAGTTGCGAACAGTAGCCATGGAACATGGAATTTTGTAGTAAGAATCTTTGTGAAAAATGTTCGAGATAGAAATACCATTTCAGTGAGAAGTATTATGTCGAAAGCGAGGAGTTCTCGATATGTTAAGTAAGTATAGATGCTTATGCAGCCAGTAATGATTAAAGTAAAAGTTTAAAGAAAGCATCTTCACTCAGGTAAGATGATAAAGACTAGAGTTAACACAGATGAATTAATCGAGTTGCCTTTTTGGTGATGTCGAATTCGTAGAAGAGTTGTTGGTTAGTCAGAAAGAGTATGTGCTATGTTAATGGAGTACGATTTATGAGTTATGCCTGACGAAGTACATACCCTCTTATACCATACTTGTTAAATGATAACGATACTTTCTAGAATGGTGTCAAGCCACGATTTTATAACTTTGAAAGATAAGATTGGTATTGAGGAACTTGGGAACGATGTTTATTTTAAAAACATGAAATTTCACATTGTTAAAACTGATGAGATACGTCGTAAGCGAGTAAGCTCACTTAAGACGTACAGACTTCAGGACCAGCTTGTTAGAGACAAGTGTGAAGGAGAGTCATAAAACTTTTTTTTTCAGATATAGAGACTCGTCCTGTGGTTCTGCAGTACTAGTATAGACTCAGTTTTAAAATGATATTTTTCTAGTCATGTATTTATTCGTTCCAAGAACCTATGTACCAAAGTTTAGAAACTCTTATAAACAAAAGCTAGAATGAGTATCGTTATTAACTAACAAGCAATGGCGCTAGAAAGTATGCCAATACTAGAAGATAAAGTTTTATGAATGAATGACAATGCCCATGTGATACTCATGTCATACGGGATGCACGGATTTGTGCTTGGAGTGTCCAATGCAAGTGCAAATGGACTTAGTAGAAAATTTCAAGAGCATGTGAACCACCAGACAGGTTAATAGATTGTCAAATGAATCAGTGTAGTTGATTTCACTTCTTCATGCCAAGCTAGACAAGTTACTCATGAATTGCAGTACAGAAAGGTTATGAAAGATAGAAAGATTTCTTAAGACTCCAAAAAGAGATAATAAATTTGCCGAATCATCAAGATGAGTAACAAAGTAAGAGGCAAAAGTCGCAAGGTGCGGCAAGAAAGATTATGTATGCATGATAAGATGTGTTAGATACAAGTAAGCACTGCAGGGCAAACCTGGATATCAGTAGAACTCCAGTTTAAAGGCAAATCCTGAGTGATTCAGATAGAGAAAAGTTACTTAGATGCAGAGTTCATGCTAAGCAGAGAAGGAATAGATCCGAGACAAGAAATCCTCATATAACAAAAGTTAGTTTTAATCACTATGTTCTCAGACAGTTCTGTGATTTTGATAAAGATAGTAAGATTGAAGAGACCATGTTCAATTATATGCAGAATAAGAAAGAGGAAGAATTGCATGCTTTGTTGAGAAAAGTATTCATCAACCTCCCTAGAGTGGTTTTGATCAGACATTGTATAGCAGAAACCAAAGGAAATAGATTTTTGTTGCGATGATTGATAGATGATTCTAAATTTCGAGGACGAAATTTTTTTAAGGGGGGTAGAGTGTAATATTCCGCTCGTCAGCTAATAGGAAATTTCATCTGTTAAATGTATCAGAGGACTAAGATTTATGGAAAGAGATTTTAGTAAAAGATGTTAAGTACAACGAAAGATATTAATGAGTAATATCAACCAAGCATGAGTTATGTATCAGAGTCAGGTAAACACGACTGAGACGAAGGGCATTTAAGTAAACTCGCACGAGGGAGTATATAAGTGATGTTGGGCAAAAATATCTCATTTCCCACTTCACTTTCTCTCTCTAGGTTTTTGGGTAAAGAATTCTCTCCTCCTTCTCTCTAGAATTTCGCCTCCCTCTCCTCTCTTAATCATCCAAACTTCCTCTAAAACATGGATTAAGGCAGCTTAACAAGCAAGAAACTAGTGGAGGAAGGATCAAAACATGATTTTTGGGATGAAAGCTAAGGATTAAGATTGAAGCAAAAGCTAGGGTTTGAGCTTGGATCTTGAAGGAAAGCAAGGAAACATGATTAGGTGAGTTCCATAAATAGATTACCACCCTTTGGGTTGTGTAAATTCATGATACAAGTGTAGATTTATGTTTATGAGAGGTTTTAAACCCTAATGCCTCTTTGAGCAATTCTTGTCAATTACATGTTAGTTTGCCATGGAATATGTTTAGAAATGTATATATATGTTGCTGGATGTTTTGGTGCATTGCAGGAACCATTAGAATGAGTTTTGGGTCAAAAATTGGAAATTTGGTACCACAGACCCGAAGAGCTACGCTATTAGCGAAATCTACGCTAATAGCGAAATTCACAGGATGAGCCACGCCCCAGCTGAGCTATTAGCGCAGCTCTCTGGACTTGGCCAACTTGCTTTGGCCTGTTGGCCCAGTTCAAGGTCTGTGGTGCATTCCGAAGCTTTTCATTCGATGTTTTACAACTATTTAACCCCAAAACAACATCTAAGCAATGCACATAACATCAAATGATTCTTGAAATGAAAATCATGGCAATCTTAACATGAATGGCAAGAGTGATTCAAGAGAGATTAGCCGAATTACTCGGGTAGCAAAGAACTAGGCATGGGATGAAAGTAGAGCCTTGACATAGCTTGTCAAGAACTAGAATAGTTAGTAAAGAATAGAATGCTAGGCATGAGTAGTATGCTTGATTAGATGCGAAGTGATATAGAGTATTCTCTTCGTATAGAAACTAGAGTGCCATACGAGTGTGGCCAGACGTGAATTGATTAGACATCTCTTCACATAGCAAGTTAAGCAAGCATATAGTTTACCTCTAGTCGGATCGTATAGGCATCCGAGGTAAAAGAGATAGCTAGCATAGATTTATTACTCATGCATTTATAGACCAAGACTTTAAAGTTAAGGTGCCATGTCTCTTATGTCCACACTAGGTTGGCTCAAGGGGTTTCCATTAGGTGAAACGGGGTTAGCCGTAAGGAACCCGCATGTCACTTAGTAAGAAAGATGTAGTGGTCGTGTCTCTTGTGTCCACACTAGGTTGGTGCAAGGGGTTTCCATTAGGTGAAACGGGGTTAGCCGTAAGGATCCCGCACGTCACTGCAGGAGTGCCGTTGGTTATACCTTAGATAGGTTTCCATCAGATAGATAGGGATTGCGCTCGGGGTTACTCCACTCGGGGCTTTCCGTAAAATGAACTCAGATAATGTTTGATTGTTAAACGCTAACTTCATGAATGAATCTGACTGTGCATATTATTAGATATATTATGTTATGTCATAGAGCCTTGACGTAGATCGTCAAGAAATAGTAGAGCCTTGACGTAGATCGTCAAGAATAGTAGAACATAGACGTAGATCGTCAAAACTAGTATGATAGCAAGAAAAGATACGTTGTTAGAAACATCGTATTATGCATTAGAGCAAATAGAGAAAGATATGCCGATGACGATCTTAGGTTTCCCCTAATCGTCCGGTTTAGAATTGTGTCATGAATATAGTATGTTTAGGCCTCGATACGTAGAGCGTATTCTTGGCATTGCGGTTTTAGATTCCCCTCGACCACCATGACACTTATAGGTAGTGAAGCCTATAACAAGGTAAGAAGAGACTATGACGGCCCTAGTATGCACGACCGTCTAAGTATGCAAGTCCCCACACACGTATAATCAACTGTCAGGTTGTATTTTAGACACGTGGTGACCATAGGTTTCCCCTGAGGTTGCCTATAGCCTAGGATGTAGGGGAACTCACTGAGACATTATGTCTCATCCCAATCCTTATTTGTTTCAGATAAACAGGTTGGATGGCAAGCTAGTAGCCGAATGGATATATCTGCAAGTGTTCGTTCGTACCCGCTGCAGGATGATAAGGATATGCAAGGACGCATTCATCATATTTTAGAAAAGTTTGAGTTACTTTATTATTGTACGAACACACATTGTTGTATAAGATATTCATTGTGAGTTTTTATGTTGTAAATTTTTAATGCATCCAGTACTAAATAAACGCACATGCTAGACTTTCTAGATACGTCTAGTATGGGTGTTACATTTGGTATCAGAGCAGGTCGATTCAGATCGTGCCTTGGGTCATTAAGTTACAACAAAGGTAGTGGGACCATTGGGTTCCGGGTAAATGTTCTAGTTGTTGTTGTTAGTTGAGCCTGATCAACTCAATTTAGCATTCGACGATTAGAATGGATGCCTAAGAGCTGAATAGGACCCTGGAGGAACGAAGTATGTGATGAAGATACACCGGAAAGTATGAACTCGGAAGTAAGAACTCGGAATGAGTACGAGAAAGAAGTTGATTGTGCCAGTAGGTGGTCGGTGAACTAAGCAAGTAGAAGTATGAATCCTCCGGGAATGTAAGGCAATGTTGAGAAGGGTTGTTCCGATAGTGTTGGGTAAGTTGTTAGTGACACCTTGTATACCCGTAAGTGAAGAGTACAGAAATACCTTAGCAGGACCTGAAGCTTCAGTAAGGGGTCGTAGTTAGAGCGGAATTGTATTCCAGAAATTAAGCGCAAGGCTACAAGATAGAGAGCAGTCGACGTATGTTGACAGAATTAGTGGACTCTCAGGATTAGTGTTATGTTATTGAGATTATGGACTTGAATGTTCAAAGTGAACGAGGTTCTAGTGTTCGGGAAGCTACGTTAAGCGGTAACGCAGAGAAGTAAGCTACTCGTAGTAGAAAAGGATTCCGTGAAAGTTTTATGTTATCAGGAATGAATCATCAGTTTCTAAAGTGCCGAGAATTGTATCGAATTAGGTTGATGCTTGCCATGCATATGTAGTAGAATATATTTTAGATGTTGGGAATGACTGATGTGCATTGATTTACTTGAGAAATAAAAATTTATGCAAAGTATGTTTTGAAAAATTGAGCTGAAGAAACTCATCAATAGCGAACCCGGAGCGAAATTTTTCAGTTCGTCTCCAGGGAATGCAGTGACTATTGGAGGGTTGTCTTCACCATCTTTTATGCAATGAGAAATTGTTTTTTTGATATTGAGTGACGAATGCATATCACCCCCTAAATTTTTCAAAAGAAAAAAAAAAGCATGGGCAACCATCAACGAAAATCGATTCGGTTTAACGTGACTTTGGAAGTTAATGTGACAATAGATAAGAATGAGTTTAGACCAAGAGTTTAGAGGCACCAGTATCTAGAATGGAAGTCACAGATGTGAAGGCATAAAGTAAGAAGTTAAATGGTGCAAAGTCATATGAAATCACGAGGATTTTGGATTTCGCAGAGTTAAGAGTACCCCTCGAATCTATGTTTTGCTTGATGAACTTGCGAAGGCTCGTTAGGATGTTAAGTTGTAAAGTTTACATGATTTTAGAAAGACATACACATATGGGTGATTGAAGTTGACATTTTTGAAATTCAATATGAAATTTTGTAGGTACCGGTTTGTTACGACTCGCGTAGTTTGGGCTAAACTCACTAGGACTAAGATTTGATGACACATACGTGTTATCAACTCGTCCTGGGATTTTAGAGTAATGACTGGGACCTAGATACAGTATATGTTTTTATTTAGTAGAAAAAAAAATTATCAACGTCAATGACCCGTGTGCTAATTTACGAAATTTTATTAGAAAGAAAAATTACCGAGCAAGTATAGGAAGGATTGAGCAAAACATAGTATGCGAGATACGAAGCTACAATGTTAGATGCATAAGGAAGTATGTCCGAATGCAAGATTAGTCTACCATGGGAGGTTGTAAGAGCGTTTCATGGAATAGTAGTTATGTAATTGCAAAGATGTGTTCCTTGAGTTAAGTTGCTCAGGAATAAGAATAAGTATGACATTGATATGTCCAGAGGTAAGTTTCCTTGAGATTCAATCTTACCAGCAAAGAGTAGAACGAGGTTGCAGAGTAGTATGCAACATAGAAGTATCGATGATACGAATTAGAGTGCTTTAATTCGTAAGGGTAGCGGAAGCAAACAACCAATAACGAAGATACTAGGTACCACCCTTATTAGTTGAATTCTGCTAAGTGTTTTTGGATAGTTTTCGTATTTTAGTGAAACAGCAAAGGATAGGCAATGTTAGACTACACCAATAGTTTAACAAAGAGATTAGCACTCAACACCAATTGAGCTAATCGGATTATTATCAAGACGTCACTTGCTAATAACCTTTCGAAAATGTAGACACAAATTCTGGGTAAGCTTGAACTGTTCTATATATATCTCTACAATGTTCAGCAAGCATGGCATATATAGCCGAAATACAATGCAAAGATAATAAAAACTGGTAATAAAGTACAGCATAAAAGGCAATTATACTAATAATAAAATGACATTATTCCATCAGCTATGTAACTCCTGTTCCAATGACTGGCTGGGCGAAATTAAGGCCTTGAATTTGTCTTTAATGCTCCTTATTTTGCTCCTTTGTAACTGCTCAGAATAGGATTTAAATGGCTGATTTATTTGTCTTAACTTGGTGATTAAAAATGACGGCACAGTCCAGAAATAATTAAATGGTTAAAATAACCAAGTAATTAAACTCAGTCCTTGATGATGATTAGCAAAGGACCCCACGCCACTAGCTCCTTGGTGATTGTCACGTGTGCTGATTTCAAGCTCTTCTGGATCAATTTTTGTATCATCCCCTCCCCCTTTGAAAGGAATTGACCTCAATTCTTGAATACCATCATCATCCAAATATGGTGAGAGATCTCCAATATTGAAAGTTGCATGTACTCCATATTCTCCGGGCAAATCAATCTTGTATGCATTGTCATTGATCTTTGATATAACTTTGAAGGGACCATCAGCTCTAGGCATGAGCTTATTCTTTCTTTTGCTTGGGAATCTCTCTTTTCTCAAATGGACCCATACAAGATCACCTTCGTTGAACAACTTAGGCTTATTATTCTTAGACCTTTGCTTGTAGACTTCATTTACAGCCTTGATTCTTTCTCGCACTTGCTCATGTAGTTTCATCATTGATTTGAGTTTGGCCTTTGCATCTGGATGAACTAGTTCCTCCTTTGGCATAGCCACCAGATCCAATGGCAAGTAAGGATTCACACCATAAACAACTTCAAAAGGAGAATGGTTAGTAGCATATGTAGGGGATCGATTGTAGGCAAATTCGGCATGAGCTAACTTCAAGTCCCAATCCTTTTGAGTTTTATTAACCAAGCCACGCAGCAAGGTACCAAGAGTTCTATTAGTCACCTCTGTTTGCCCATCGGTTTGAGGGTGATGGGAAGTACTAAACAGCAACTTAGTACCCAATTTCCTCCATAATGTATTCCAGAAATAACTCAAAAACTTTGAATCACGATCGGAAACAATAGTTTTAGGAACTCCATGTAAGCGCACAATCTCACGAAAGTACAAATCAGCAACGTTACTAGCATCATCTGTTTTGTGACAAGCTACAAAGTGTGCCATCTTTGAAAACCTATCAACAACAACCATAATTGCATCCTTACCTCGCTGTGTGCGGGGCAAAGCCACAATGAAATCCATGCTCACGTCCATCCAAGGACCATTAGGTGTTGGTAATGGAGTATATGCCCCTGGTTTGAAAGAACTCTTCGCCATATGACAAGTAACACACTTGTTAATGACCTTTTGCACATCTCCTAACATCTTTGGCCAATGAAAGTGTTCTTTTAAAATCTCCAGGGTCTTTGTAATGCCAAAGTGACCAGCCAAACCCCCACCATGAGCCTCACGAACTAGCAACTCACGAATTGCATGCCTTGGAATGCAAAGCCGATTCTCTTTGAACAAAAATCCACCCTGCATTATATACTTTCCAAATGCTCCATTTTCACAGTTAGAGTATATTTCACCAAAGTCTACATCATCTTTATAATAGTCTTTCAAAGTCTCAAAACCAAGTAAGCGAGTTTCGAGAATTGAAATCAAAGCATACCTCCTTGAAAGTGCATCAGCCACCACGTTACTCTTACCATCTTTGTATTTTGAAGAGAAATTAAAAGATTGAAGAAATTCAACCCATTTAGCATGCCTTGGACTCAACTTTTGTT
Source organism: Medicago sativa (assembly GCF_051527215.1). Lineage (NCBI taxonomy): Eukaryota > Viridiplantae > Streptophyta > Magnoliopsida > Fabales > Fabaceae > Medicago > Medicago sativa. Next base: position 40,795,321 of record NC_140751.1, read on the forward strand.
GTCCGTTGATATACTTTAGAGACTCGTGATCTGAATGCAACACAAAGTGGTTAGAACGCAAATAATGACTCCAATGATCAAGAGCTCTTACAATGGCATAGAACTCCTTGTCATAGGTGCAATAGTTCAATCGAGCTCCCCCAAGTTTCTCTGAGAAATAAGCTATAGGCCTCTTGTTTTGTATCAAAACAGCTCCAATGCCAACCCCACTAGCATCACATTCGACCTCAAATGGTTGAGTGAAGTCGGGCAAAGCTAAAACAGGAGCTTCACAAAGCTTTAACTTAATCAATTCAAAAGCCTTTTGTGCTTGCTCATTCCACACAAACGCACCCTTCTTCAAACATTCAGTAATAGGGCTTGTTATAGTGCTAAAATTCTGGATAAAGCGTCGATAAAATGATGCAAGACCATGGAAAGATCTCACCTCCGAAACTGTTGTAGGACTTGGCCATGTTTTGATAGCATCCACCTTTGTTGGATCAACCGATACTCCATCTTTAGACACAACGTATCCAAGAAACACCACACTTTCAACCAAGAAGTCACACTTCTCCTTCTTCCCATAGAGTTTTTGTGCTCTTAGGGTCTCAAAGATTTGTTTTAAATGAGTGAAATGCTCCTCACTAGACCTGCTATACACCAAGATATCGTCAAGGTAAACAACAACAAACCTACCCAAAAAGGGCTTGAGTACTTCATTCATGAGCCTCATGAAGGTGCTAGGTGCATTCGTGAGTCCAAACGGCATAACCAGCCATTCATATAGACCGTGCTTGGTCTTGAACGCCGTCTTCCATTCATCACCTTCACGCATTCTGATTTGGTGATACCCACTCCTTAGATCGATTTTTGAGAATATAACCGACCCATGTAACTCATCAAGCATATCATCTAACCTTGGAATGGGAAAGCGATATTTGATGGTTATGTTGTTCACTGCCCTACTATCAATACACATTCTCCAGGAACCATCCTTCTTAGGAACCAGCAACGTTGGGACAGCACAAGGACTCATTGATTCACGCACATAACCCATGCTGATCAATTCTTCAATTTGCCGTTGCAACTCCTTTGTCTCCTCCGGATTACACCTATAGGCAGCTTTGTTTGGTAATGGAGCTCCGGGAATTAGATCAATTTGATGCTCAATTCCACGAATAGGTGGCAAACCAATTGGTAATTCAATTGGAAACACATCTTCATACTCACCCAAAACAGCCTCCAATTGTTGTTTAAGAGGGGTTTCGATATCATCCTGTTTAGTATTCTTTGCAATCAACAGGTAAACTAATTCACCATTATCAATAGCATTTTTCACTTCATTTTCAGTAGCAAACATAGTGAGGCTAGGCTTTTTACCTCTTTGTGTAGTCATGGAACGAACTTCACTCGATGCCATAGGTTTCAGCACCATCTTCTTGCCCTTGTAGTTCAATTCATACTCATTTGATCTTCCTCTATGCGTCACATCTCTATCAAATTGCCAAGGACGTCCCAGAAGTATATGACTCGCATCCATAGGCACAACATCACACAAGATCTCATCAACATAAGACCCCATGGTTAACCCCACACTAGTCTGTCTTGTAACTTTTATACTACTCCCATTGTCCAACTAATGTAGTGCATAAGGTTTAGGATGTTTTGTTGTAAGTAATCCTAATTTAGACACCATTTCAGTTGAAGCTGCATTGGTACAACTACCTCCATCCACAATGACACTACACCATTTATCCTTCACTTGACACTTAGTGTAGAAGATTTGATTCCTTTGATCCCCCTCCAAGGGTGCAGTTTTAGCTTGTAAAGTTCTAAGCACCAAAGTATCATAGATGGGAGGTCCATATTCTTCTATCTCATCGTCGACATCTTCGACAATTTCAAGTCCATCCATGTCAACATTGCCACCAGATTCTTCCTCTTCCTTAATCAACTCATCACGCATGCTAACCGCTTCTCTGAGGGTCACAACTCTTTGATTAGGACAAGCTCTAGCAAAGTGTCCAAAGCCTTGACACTTATAACACCTAACCGTCGACAAGCTAGTCTCTTTGGATGCAGCACTAGATTGTTTAGGAGTAGGCTCAACCTGTTTTGGTTGAGTCACATTTGGTTTAGTGCTAGGGGCTGCAGCTGCACTACCTGACACACCTCCCTTGGACCAACCACTTGAACCACCAGCATTATATCTGCTCTTATTTTGATTTTCAATTTTTAAACACAAGGTGCTCAAAGTGTTGAAGTCAGAATAATTACATAGCTCAACAGCAAATGCTATGTTCTTATTCAGACCACGAAGAAAACGACTCATTCTTTGCTCTTCATTTTCCTCCAACTCACCCATTAAACATAGGTTTTCGAATTCATCAATGTACTCAGTAACACTCATTTTACCTTGTACTAAATCTGAAATCTTTTTATACAAGTTCAATCTGTGGTTCGATGGCACATACCTTTTGCGCAACTTTCTTTTCAAGGACTCCCAAGAACTGATTTTCTCCTTCCTATCTCGTATTCTTCGAGCCTTCAAGCCCTCATACCACAACGATGCACTTTTGCTAAGTTTCAGAATAGCATACTTATAACGCTTCTCATCGTCAAGATCCTTGAAGTCAAACATTCTATCGATCTTGCGCTCCCATTCCAAATAAACCTCCGGGTCTGCACTGCCATTGAATTCAGGTAGCTCGGTGATTTTGAATTCATCCACGTTTGGGCGTGGTTCATTCCTTCTAGTCCTCCATCGTTCATCTCCCAGATTGACGCTCCTTAAGGCTTCACGCAATCTGTCCATGAAATCATCGCTGTTGTAATCCACCATTGTCACGTAACCAGGATTCAGAGCCAAAGCTCTGATACCACAAATGATACGAATTAGAGTGCTTTAATTCGTAAGGGTAGCGGAAGCAAACAACCAATAACGAAGATACTAGGTACCACCCTTATTAGTTGAATTCTGCTAAGTTTTTTTGGATAGTTTTCGTATTTTAGTGAAACAGCAAAGGATAGGCAATGTTAGACTACACCAATAGTTTAACAAAGAGATTAGCACTCAACACCAATTGAGCTAATCGGATTATTATCAAGACGTCACTTGCTAATAACCTTTCGAAAATGTAGACACAAATTCTGGGTAAGCTTGAACTGTTCTATATCTATTTACAATGTTCAGCAAGCATGGCATATATAGCCGAAATACAATGCAAAGATAATAAAAACTGGTAATAAAGTACAGCATAAAAGGCAATTATACTAATAATAAAATGACATTATTCCATCAGCTATGTAACTCCTGTTCCAATGACTGGCTGGGCGAAATTAAGGCCTTGAATTTGTCTTTATTGCTCCTTATTTTGCTCCTTTGTAACTGCTCAGAATAGGATTTAAATGGCTGATTTATTTGTCTTAACTTGGTGATTAAAAATGACGGCACAGTCCAGAAATAATTAAATGGTTAAAATAACCAAGTAATTAAACTCAGTCCTTGATGATGATTAGCAAAGGACCCCACGCCACTAGCTCCTTGGTGATTGTCACGTGTGCTGATTTCAAGCTCTTCTGGATCAATTTTTGTATCATCCCCTCCCCCTTTGAAAGGAATTGACCTCAATTCTTGAATACCATCATCATCCAAATATGGTGAGAGATCTCCAATATTGAAAGTTGCATGTACTCCATATTCTCCGGGCAAATCAATCTTGTATGCATTGTCATTGATCTTTGATATAACTTTGAAGGGACCATCAGCTCTAGGCATGAGCTTATTCTTTCTTTTGCTTGGGAATCTCTCTTTTCTCAAATGGACCCATACAAGATCACCTTCGTTGAACAACTTAGGCTTATTATTCTTAGACCTTTGCTTGTAGACTTCATTTACAGCCTTGATTCTTTCTCGCACTTGCTCATGTAGTTTCATCATTGATTTGAGTTTGGCCTTTGCATCTGGATGAACTAGTTCCTCCTTTGGCATAGCCACCAGATCCAATGGCAAGTAAGGATTCACACCATAAACAACTTCAAAAGGAGAATGGTTAGTAGCATATGTAGGGGATCGATTGTAGGCAAATTCGGCATGAGCTAACTTCAAGTCCCAATCCTTTTGAGTTTTATTAACCAAGCCACGCAGCAAGGTACCAAGGGTTCTATTAGTCACCTCTGTTTGCCCATCGGTTTGAGGGTGATGGGAAGTACTAAACAGCAACTTAGTACCCAATTTCCTCCATAATGTATTCCAGAAATAACTCAAAAACTTTGAATCACGATCGGAAACAATAGTTTTAGGAACTCCATGTAAGCGCACAATCTCACGAAAGTACAAATCAGCAACGTTACTAGCATCATCTGTTTTGTGACAAGCTACAAAGTGTGCCATCTTTGAAAACCTATCAACAACAACCATAATTGCATCCTTACCTCGCTGTGTGCGGGGCAAAGCCACAATGAAATCCATGCTCACGTCCATCCAAGGACCATTAGGTGTTGGTAATGGAGTATATGCCCCTGGTTTGAAAGAACTCTTCGCCATATGACAAGTAACACACTTGTTAATGACCTTTTGCACATCTCCTAACATCTTTGGCCAATGAAAGTGTTCTTTTAAAATCTCCAGGGTCTTTGTAATGCCAAAGTGACCAGCCAAACCCCCACCATGAGCCTCACGAACTAGCAACTCACGAATTGCATGCCTTGGAATGCAAAGCCGATTCTCTTTGAACAAAAATCCACCCTGCATTATATACTTTCCAAATGCTCCATTTTCACAGTTAGAGTATATTTCACCAAAGTCTACATCATCTTTATAATAGTCTTTCAAAGTCTCAAAACCAAGTAAGCGAGTTTCGAGAATTGAAATCAAAGCATACCTCCTTGAAAGTGCATCAGCCACCACGTTACTCTTACCATCTTTGTATTTTGAAGAGAAATTAAAAGATTGAAGAAATTCAACCCATTTAGCATGCCTTGGACTCAACTTTTGTTGTCCGTTGATATACTTTAGAGACTCGTGATCTGAATGCAACACAAAGTGGTTAGAACGCAAATAATGACTCCAATGATCAAGAGCTCTTACAATGGCATAGAACTCCTTGTCATAGGTGCAATAGTTCAATCGAGCTCCCCCAAGTTTCTCTGAGAAATAAGCTATAGGCCTCTTGTTTTGTATCAAAACAGCTCCAATGCCAACCCCACTAGCATCACATTCGACCTCAAATGGTTGAGTGAAGTCGGGCAAAGCTAAAACAGGAGCTTCACAAAGCTTTAACTTAATCAATTCAAAAGCCTTTTGTGCTTGCTCATTCCACACAAACGCACCCTTCTTCAAACATTCAGTAATAGGGCTTGTTATAGTGCTAAAATTCTGGATAAAGCGTCGATAAAATGATGCAAGACCATGGAAAGATCTCACCTCCGAAACTGTTGTAGGACTTGGCCATGTTTTGATAGCATCCACCTTTGTTGGATCAACCGATACTCCATCTTTAGACACAACGTATCCAAGAAACACCACACTTTCAACCAAGAAGTCACACTTCTCCTTCTTCCCATAGAGTTTTTGTGCTCTTAGGGTCTCAAAGATTTGTTTTAAATGAGTGAAATGCTCCTCACTAGACCTGCTATACACCAAGATATCGTCAAGGTAAACAACAACAAACCTACCCAAAAAGGGCTTGAGTACTTCATTCATGAGCCTCATGAAGGTGCTAGGTGCATTCGTGAGTCCAAACGGCATAACCAGCCATTCATATAGACCGTGCTTGGTCTTGAACGCCGTCTTCCATTCATCACCTTCACGCATTCTGATTTGGTGATACCCACTCCTTAGATCGATTTTTGAGAATATAACCGACCCATGTAACTCATCAAGCATATCATCTAACCTTGGAATGGGAAAGCGATATTTGATGGTTATGTTGTTCACTGCCCTACTATCAATACACATTCTCCAGGAACCATCCTTCTTAGGAACCAGCAACGTTGGGACAGCACAAGGACTCATTGATTCACGCACATAACCCATGCTGATCAATTCTTCAATTTGCCGTTGCAACTCCTTTGTCTCCTCCGGATTACACCTATAGGCAGCTTTGTTTGGTAATGGAGCTCCGGGAATTAGATCAATTTGATGCTCAATTCCACGAATAGGTGGCAAACCAATTGGTAATTCAATTGGAAACACATTTTCATACTCACCCAAAACAGCCTCCAATTGTTGTTTAAGAGGGGTTTCGATATCATCCTGTTTAGTATTCTTTGCAATCAACAGGTAAACTAATTCACCATTATCAATAGCATTTTTCACTTCATTTTCAGTAGCAAACATAGTGAGGCTAGGCTTTTTACCTCTTTGTGTAGTCATGGAACGAACTTCACTCGATGCCATAGGTTTCAGCACCATCTTCTTGCCCTTGTAGTTCAATTCATACTCATTTGATCTTCCTCTATGCGTCACATCTCTATCAAATTGCCAAGGACGTCCCAGAAGTATATGACTCGCATCCATAGGCACAACATCACACAAGATCTCATCAACATAAGACCCCATGGTTAACCCCACACTAGTCTGTCTTGTAACTTTTATACTACTCCCATTGTCCAACTAATGTAGTGCATAAGGTTTAGGATGTTTTGTTGTAAGTAATCCTAATTTAGACACCATTTCAGTTGAAGCTGCATTGGTACAACTACCTCCATCCACAATGACACTACACCATTTATCCTTCACTTGACACTTAGTGTAGAAGATTTGATTCCTTTGATCCCCCTCCAAGGGTGCAGTTTTAGCTTGTAAAGTTCTAAGCACCAAAGTATCATAGATGGGAGGTCCATATTCTTCTATCTCATCGTCGACATCTTCGACAATTTCAAGTCCATCCATGTCAACATTGCCACCAGATTCTTCCTCTTCCTTAATCAACTCATCACGCATGCTAACCGCTTCTCTGAGGGTCACAACTCTTTGATTAGGACAAGCTCTAGCAAAGTGTCCAAAGCCTTGACACTTATAACACCTAACCGTCGACAAGCTAGTCTCTTTGGATGCAGCACTAGATTGTTTAGGAGTAGGCTCAACCTGTTTTGGTTGAGTCACATTTGGTTTAGTGCTAGGGGCTGCAGCTGCACTACCTGACACACCTCCCTTGGACCAACCACTTGAACCACCAGCATTATATCTGCTCTTATTTTGATTTTCAATTTTTAAACACAAGGTGCTCAAAGTGTTGAAGTCAGAATAATTACATAGCTCAACAGCAAATGCTATGTTCTTATTCAGACCACGAAGAAAACGACTCATTCTTTGCTCTTCATTTTCCTCCAACTCACCCATTAAACATAGGTTTTCGAATTCATCAATGTACTCAGTAACACTCATTTTACCTTGTACTAAATCTGAAATCTTTTTATACAAGTTCAATCTGTGGTTCGATGGCACATACCTTTTGCGCAACTTTCTTTTCAAGGACTCCCAAGAACTGATTTTCTCCTTCCTATCTCGTATTCTTCGAGCCTTCAAGCCCTCATACCACAACGATGCACTTTTGCTAAGTTTCAGAATAGCATACTTATAACGCTTCTCATCGTCAAGATCCTTGAAGTCAAACATTCTATCGATCTTGCGCTCCCATTCCAAATAAACCTCCGGGTCTGCACTGCCATTGAATTCAGGTAGCTCGGTGATTTTGAATTCATCCACGTTTGGGCGTGGTTCATTCCTTCTAGTCCTCCATCGTTCATCTCCCAGATTGACGCTCCTTAAGGCTTCACGCAATCTGTCCATGAAATCATCGCTGTTGTAATCCACCATTGTCACGTAACCAGGATTCAGAGCCAAAGCTCTGATACCACAAATGATACAAATTAGAGTGCTTTAATTCGTAAGGGTAGCGGAAGCAAACAACCAATAACGAAGATACTAGGTACCACCCTTATTAGTTGAATTCTGCTAAGTTTTTTTGGATAGTTTTCGTATTTTAGTGAAACAGCAAAGGATAGGCAATGTTAGACTACACCAATAGTTTAACAAAGAGATTAGCACTCAACACCAATTGAGCTAATCGGATTATTATCAAGACGTCACTTGCTAATAACCTTTCGAAAATGTAGACACAAATTCTGGGTAAGCTTGAACTGTTCTATATCTATTTACAATGTTCAGCAAGCATGGCATATATAGCCGAAATACAATGCAAAGATAATAAAAACTGGTAATAAAGTACAGCATAAAAGGCAATTATACTAATAATAAAATGACATTATTCCATCAGCTATGTAACTCCTGTTCCAATGACTGGCTGGGCGAAATTAAGGCCTTGAATTTGTCTTTATTGCTCCTTATTTTGCTCCTTTGTAACTGCTCAGAATAGGATTTAAATGGCTGATTTATTTGTCTTAACTTGGTGATTAAAAATGACGGCACAGTCCAGAAATAATTAAATGGTTAAAATAACCAAGTAATTAAACTCAGTCCTTGATGATGATTAGCAAAGGACCCCACGCCACTAGCTCCTTGGTGATTGTCACGTGTGCTGATTTCAAGCTCTTCTGGATCAATTTTCGCATCAGACAAGTTCACTGTTTATCAAACTTCAAACCACATAGGCTAACATTTCATTTTCGCGACAAGGGTCATTTCAATACTTTCATTTACCGAATTTCAAACCAAATAGGTTCACATATCATGTTTCGCATCAAGAGACATCGAGGGACATGTTCAACCTTCATATATAACAAACATGCAACAATATAAGCTAAAATCTCGTTTTCGCGATAAGGGTCATCTCATTACTTTCTATTTACCAAATTGAAAACGAAATTGGTTCAAATATTATGTTACGAAATAAAGGACATCGAGGGACAAATTCAACATTAATATTTATCAAAGTTTTAACCATATAGGCTAAAATCTCATTTTTGGGACAATGGTCATTCAAATAATTTCATTTTGCCCAATACAAAACCAAATAGGTTCACATATCATGTTTCGTATCAAGGGAGATCGAGGGACAAGTTCAACCTTTATCAAACCTCTAACCATATAGGCTAAAAACTCATTTTCCCGACAAAGTCATTCCAATACTTTCATTTTTCCGAATATAAAACCACATAGGTTCACATATCATGTTTCGCATCAAGGGACATCGAGGGACAAGTTCACTGTTTATCAAACTTCTAACCACATAGGCTAACATTTCATTTTCGCGACAAGGGTCATTTCAATACTTTCATTTTATCGAATTTCAAACCAAATAGGTTCACATATCATGTTTCGCATCAACGGACATCGAGGGACATGTTCAACCTTCATATTTATTAAACATGCAACAATATAAGCTAAAATCTCGTTTTCGCGATAAGGGTCGTCTCATTACTTTCTATTTACCAAATTTAAAACGAAATTGGTTCAAATATTATGTTACGCAATAAAGGACATCGAGGGACAAATTCAACATTAATATTTATCAAACTTTTAACCATATAGGCTAAAATCTCATTTTTGGGACAATGCTCATTCAAATAATTTCATTTTGCCGAATACAAAACCAAATAGGTTCACATATCATGTTTCGTGTCAAGGGAGATCGAGGGACAAGTTCAACCTTTATCAAACTTCTAACCATATAAGGCTAAAATCTCTTTTTTGCGACAAAGTGATTCCAATACTTTCATTTTTCCGAATATAAAACCAAATAAGTTCACATATCATGTTTCACATCAAGGGACATCGAGGGACAAGTTCACTGTTTATCAAACTTCTAACCACATAGGCTAACATTTCATTTTCGCGACAAGGGTCATTTCAATACTTTCATTTTACCGAATTTCAAACCAAATAGGTTCACATATCATGTTTCACATCAACGGACATCGAGGGACATGTTCAACCTTCATATTTAACAGACATGCAACAATATAAGCTAAAATCTCGTTTTCGCGATAAGGGTCATCTCATTACTTTCTATTTACCAAATTTAAAACGAAATTGGTTCAAATATTATGTTACGCAATAAAGGACATCGAGGGACAAATTCAACATTAATATTTCTCAAACTTTTAACCATATAGGCTAAAATCTCTTTTTTGGGACAATGGTCATTCAAATAATTTAATTTTGCCGAATACAAAACCAAATAGGTTCACATATCATGTTTCGTATCAAGGGAGATCGAGGGACAAGTTCAACCTTTATCAAACTTCTAACCATATAGGCTAAAATCTCATTTTCGCGACAAAGTCATTCCAATACTTTCATTTTTCCGAATACAAAACCAAATAGGTTCACATATCATGTTTCGTATCAAGGGAGATCGAGGGACAAGTTCAACCTTTATCAAACTTCTAACCATATAGGCTAAAATCTCATTTTTGCGACAAAGTTATTCCAATACTTTCATTTTTCCGAATATAAAACCAAATAGGTTCACATATCATGTTTCGCATCAAGGGACATCGAGGGACAAGTTCACTGTTTATCAAACTTCTAACCACATAGGCTAACATTTCATTTTCGCGACAAGGGTCATTTCAATACTTTCATTTTACCAAATTTCAAACCAAATAGGTTCACATATCATGTTTCGCATCAAGAGACATCGAGGGACATGTTCAACCTTCATATATAACAAACATGCAACAATATAAGCTAAAATCTCGTTTTCGCGATAAGGGTCATCTCATTACTTTCTATTTACCAAATTGAAAACGAAATTGGTTCAAATATTATGTTACGAAATAAAGGACATCGAGGGACAAATTCAACATTAATATTTATCAAAGTTTTAACCATATAGGCTAAAATCTCATTTTTGGGACAATGGTCATTCAAATAATTTCATTTTGCCCAATACAAAACCAAATAGGTTCACATATCATGTTTCGTATCAAGGGAGATCGAGGGACAAGTTCAACCTTTATCAAACTTCTAACCATATAGGCTAAAAACTCATTTTCCCGATAAAGTCATTCCAATACTTTCATTTTTCCGAATATAAAACCACATAGGTTCACATATCATGTTTCGCATCAAGGGACATCGAGGGACAAGTTCACTGTTTATCAAACTTCTAACCACATAGGCTAACATTTCATTTTCGCGACAAGGGTCATTTCAATACTTTCATTTTATCGAATTTCAAACCAAATAGGTTCACATATCATGTTTCGCATCAACGGACATCGAGGGACATGTTCAACCTTCATATTTATTAAACATGCAACAATATAAGCTAAAATCTCGTTTTCGCGATAAGGGTCGTCTCATTACTTTCTATTTACCAAATTTAAAACGAAATTGGTTCAAATATTATGTTACGCAATAAAGGACATCGAGGGACAAATTCAACATTAATATTTATCAAACTTTTAACCATATAGGCTAAAATCTCATTTTTGGGACAATGCTCATTCAAATAATTTCATTTTGCCGAATACAAAACCAAATAGGTTCACATATCATGTTTCGTGTCAAGGGAGATCGAGGGACAAGTTCAACCTTTATCAAACTTCTAACCATATAAGGCTAAAATCTCTTTTTTGCGACAAAGTGATTCCAATACTTTCATTTTTCCGAATATAAAACCAAATAAGTTCACATATCATGTTTCACATCAAGGGACATCGAGGGACAAGTTCACTGTTTATCAAACTTCTAACCACATAGGCTAACATTTCATTTTCGCGACAAGGGTCATTTCAATACTTTCATTTTACCGAATTTCAAACCAAATAGGTTCACATATCATGTTTCACATCAACGGACATCGAGGGACATGTTCAACCTTCATATTTAACAGACATGCAACAATATAAGCTAAAATCTCGTTTTCGCGATAAGGGTCATCTCATTACTTTCTATTTACCAAATTTAAAACGAAATTGGTTCAAATATTATGTTACGCAATAAAGGACATCGAGGGACAAATTCAACATTAATATTTCTCAAACTTTTAACCATATAGGCTAAAATCTCTTTTTTGGGACAATGGTCATTCAAATAATTTCATTTTGCCGAATACAAAACCAAATAGGTTCACATATCATGTTTCGTATCAAGGGAGATCGAGGGACAAGTTCAACCTTTATCAAACTTCTAACCATATAGGCTAAAATCTCATTTTCGCGACAAAGTCATTCCAATACTTTCATTTTTCCGAATACAAAACCAAATAGGTTCACATATCATGTTTCGTATCAAGGGAGATCGAGGGACAAGTTCAACCTTTATCAAACTTCTAACCATATAGGCTAAAATCTCATTTTTGCGACAAAGTTATTCCAATACTTTCATTTTTCCGAATATAAAACCAAATAGGTTCACATATCATGTTTCGCATCAAGGGACATCGAGGGACAAGTTCACTGTTTATCAAACTTCTAACCACATAGGCTAACATTTCATTTTCGCGACAAGGGTCATTTCAATACTTTTATTTACCGAATTTCAAACCAAATAGGTTCACATATCATGTTTCGCATCAAGAGACATCGAGGGACATGTTCAACCTTCATATATAACAAACATGCAACAATATAAGCTAAAATCTCATTTTCGCGATAAGGGTCATCTCATTACTTTCTATTTACCAAATTTAAAACGAAATTGGTTCAAATATTATGTTACGAAATAAAGGACATCGAGGGACAAATTCAACATTAATATTTATCAAAGTTTTAACCATATAGGCTAAAATCTCATTTTTGGGACAATGGTCATTCAAATAATTTCATTTTGCCCAATACAAAACCAAATAGGCTCACATATCATGTTTCGTATCAAGGGTGATCGAGGGACAAGTTCAACCTTTATCAAACTTCTAACCATATAGGCTAAAATCTCATTTTCACGACAAAGTCATTCCAATACTTTCATTTTGCCGAATACAAAACCAAATAGGTTCACATATCATGTTTCGTATCAAGGGAGATCGAGGGACAAGTTCAACCTTTATCAAACTTCTAACCATATTGGCTAAAATCTCATTTTTGCGACAAAGTTATTCCAATACTTTCATTTTTCCAAATATAAAACCAAATAGGTTCACATATCATGTTTCGCATCAAGGGACATCGAGGGACAAGTTCACTGTTTATCAAACATCTAACCACATAGGCTAACATTTCATTTTCGCGACAAGGGTCATTTCAATACTTTCATTTTACCGAATTTCAAACCAAATAGGTTCACATATCATGTTTCGCATCAAGGGACATCAAGGGACATGTTCAACCTTCGTATTTAACAAACATGAAACAATATAAGCTAAAGTCTCGTTTTCGCGATAAGGGTCATCTCATTACTTTCTATTTACCAAATTTAAAACAAAATTGGTTCAAATATTATGTTACGCAATAAAGGACATCGAGGGACAAATTCAACATTAATATTTATCAAACTTTTAACCATATAGGCTAAAATCTCATTTTTGGGACAATGCTCATTCAAATAATTTCATTTTGCCGAATACAAAACCAAATAGGTTCACATATCATGTTTCGTATCAAGGGAGATCGAGGGACAAGTTCAACCTTTATCAAACTTCTAACCATATAGGCTAAAATCTCATTTTCGCGACAAAGTCATTCCAATACTTTCATTTTGCCGAATACAAAACCAAATAGGTTCACATATCATGTTTCGTATCAAGGGAGATCGAGGGACAAGTTCAACCTTTATCAAACTTCTAACCATATTGGCTAAAATCTCATTTTTGCGACAAAGTTATTCCAATACTTTCATTTTTCCAAATATAAAACCAAATAGGTTCACATATCATGTTTCGCATCAAGGGACATCGAGGGACAAGTTCACTGTTTATCAAACTTCTAACCACATAGGCTAACATTTCATTTTCGCGACAAGGGTCATTTCAATACTTTCATTTTACCGAATTTCAAACCAAATAGGTTCACATATCATGTTTCGCATCAAGGGACATCGAGGGACATGTTCAACCTTCGTATTTAACAAACATGCAACAATATAAGCTAAAATCTCGTTTTCGCGATAAGGGTCATCTCATTACTTTCTATTTACCAAATTTAAAACAAAATTGGTTCAAATATTATGTTACGCAATAAAGGACATCGAGGGACAAATTCAACATTAATATTTATCAAACTTTTAACCATATAGGCTAAAATCTCATTTTTGGGACAATGCTCATTCAAATAATTTCATTTTGCCGAATACAAAACCAAATAGGTTCACATATCATGTTTCGTATCAAGGGAGATCGAGGGACAAGTTCAACCTTTATCAAACTTCTAACCATATAGGCTAAAATCTCATTTTCGCGACAAAGTCATTCCAATACTTTCATTTTGTCGAATACAAAACCAAATAGGTTCACATATCATGTTTCGTATCAAGGGAGATCGAGGGACAAGTTCAACCTTTATCAAACTTCTAACCATATAGGCTAAAATCTCATTTTTGCGACAAAGTTATTCCAATACTTTCATTTTTCCAAATATAAAACCAAATAGGTTCACATATCATGTTTTGCATCAAGGGACATCGAGGGACAAGTTCACTGTTTATCAAACTTCTAACCACATAGGCTAACATTTCATTTTCGCGACAAGGGTCATTTCAATACTTTTATTTACCGAATTTCAAACCAAATAGGTTCACATATCATGTTTCGCATCAAGAGACATCGAGGGACATGTTCAACCTTCATATATAACAAACATGCATCAATATAAGCTAAAATCTCATTTTCGCGATAAGGGTCATCTCATTACTTTCTATTTACCAAATTTAAAACGAAATTGGTTCAAATATTATTTTACGAAATAAAGGACATCGAGGGACAAATTCAACATTAATATTTATCAAAGTTTTAACCATATAGGCTAAAATCTCATTTTTGGGACAATGGTCATTCAAATAATTTCATTTTGCCCAATACAAAACCAAATAGGCTCACATATCATGTTTCGTATCAAGGGAGATCGAGGGACAAGTTCAACCTTTATCAAACTTCTAACCATATAGGCTAAAATCTCTTTTTTGGGACAATGGTCATTCAAATAATTTCATTTTGCCGAATACAAAACCAAATAGGTTCACATATCATGTTTCGTATCAAGGGAGATCGAGGGACAAGTTCAACCTTTATCAAACTTCTAACCATATAGGCTAAAATCTCATTTTCGCGACAAAGTCATTCCAATACTTTCATTTTTCCGAATATAAAACCAAATAGGTTCACATATCATGTTTCGTATCAAGGGAGATCGAGGGACAAGTTCAACCTTTATCAAACTTCTAACCATATAGGCTAAAATCTCATTTTTGCGACAAAGTTATTCCAATACTTTCATTTTTCCGAATATAAAACCAAATAGGTTCACATATCATGTTTCGCATCAAGGGACGTCGAGGGACAAGTTCACTGTTTATCAAACTTCTAACCACATAGGCTAACATTTCATTTTCACGACAAGGGTCATTTCAATACTTTCATTTTACTGAATTTCAAACCAAATAGGTTCACATATCATGTTTCGCATCAAGGGACATCGAGGGACATGTTCAACCTTCGTATTTAACAAACATGCAACAATATAAGCTAAAATCTCGTTTTCGCGATAAGGGTCATCTCATTACTTTCTATTTACCAAATTTAAAACAAAATTGGTTCAAATATTATGTTACGCAATAAAGGACATCGAGGGACAAATTCAACATTAATATTTATCAAACTTTTAACCATATAGGCTAAAATCTCATTTTTGGGACAATGCTCATTCAAATAATTTCATTTTGCCGAATACAAAACCAAATAGGTTCACATATCATGTTTCGTATCAAGGGAGATCGAGGGACAAGTTCAACCTTTATCAAACTTCTACCCATATAGGCTAAAATCTCATTTTCGCGACAAAGTCATTCCAATACTTTCATTTTGCCGAATACAAAACCAAATAGGTTCACATATCATGTTTCGTATCAAGGGAGATCGAGGGACAAGTTCAACCTTTATCAAACTTCTAACCATATTGGCTAAAATCTCATTTTTGCGACAAAGTTATTCCAATACTTTCATTTTTCCAAATATAAAACCAAATAGGTTCACATATCATGTTTCGCATCAAGGGACATCGAGGGACAAGTTCACTGTTTATCAAACTTCTAACCACATAGGCTAACATTTCATTTTCGCGACAAGGGTCATTTCAATACTTTCATTTTACCGAATTTCAAACCAAATAGGTTCACATATCATGTTTCGCATCAAGGGACATCGAGGGACATGTTCAACCTTCGTATTTAACAAACATGCAACAATATAAGCTAAAATCTCGTTTTCGCGATAAGGGTCATCTCATTACTTTCTATTTACCAAATTTAAAACAAAATTGGTTCAAATATTATGTTACGCAATAAAGGACATCGAGGGACAAATTCAACATTAATATTTATCAAACTTTTAACCATATAGGCTAAAATCTCATTTTTGGGACAATGCTCATTCAAATAATTTCATTTTGCCGAATACAAAACCAAATAGGTTCACATATCATGTTTCGTATCAAGGGAGATCGAGGGACAAGTTCAACCTTTATCAAACTTCTAACCATATAGGCTAAAATCTCATTTTCGCGACAAAGTCATTCCAATACTTTCATTTTGCCGAATACAAAACCAAATAGGTTCACATATCATGTTTCGTATCAAGGGAGATCGAGGGACAAGTTCAACCTTTATCAAACTTGTAACCATATAGGCTAAAATCTCATTTTTGCGACAAAGTTATTCCAATACTTTCATTTTTCCAAATATAAAACCAAATAGGTTCACATATCATGTTTTGCATCAAGGGACATCGAGGGACAAGTTCACTGTTTATCAAACTTCTAACCACATAGGCTAACATTTCATTTTCGCGACAAGGGTCATTTCAATACTTTTATTTACCGAATTTCAAACCAAATAGGTTCACATATCATGTTTCGCATCAAGAGACATCGAGGGACATGTTCAACCTTCATATATAACAAACATGCATCAATATAAGCTAAAATCTCATTTTCGCGATAAGGGTCATCTCATTACTTTCTATTTACCAAATTTAAAACGAAATTGGTTCAAATATTATTTTACGAAATAAAGGACATCGAGGGACAAATTCAACATTAATATTTATCAAACTTTTAACCATATAGGCTAAAATCTCATTTTTGGGACAATGCTCATTCAAATAATTTCATTTTGCCGAATACAAAACCAAATAGGTTCACATATCATGTTTCGTATCAAGGGAGATCGAGGGACAAGTTCAACCTTTATCAAACTTCTAACCATATAGGCTAAAATCTCATTTTCGCGACAAAGTCATTCCAATACTTTCATTTTTCCGAATATAAAACCAAATAGGTTCACATATCATGTTTCGTATCAAGGGAGATCGAGGGACAAGTTCAACCTTTATCAAACTTCTAACCATATAGGCTAAAAACTCATTTTCCCGACAAAGTCATTCCAATACTTTCATTTTTCCGAATATAAAACCACATAGGTTCACATATCATTTCGCATCAAGGGACATCGAGGGACAAGTTCACTGTTTATCAAACTTCTAACCACATAGGCTAACATTTCATTTTCGCGACAAGGGTCATTTCAATACTTTCATTTTACCGAATTTCAAACCAAATAGGTTCACATATCATGTTTCGCATCAACGGACATCGAGGGACATGTTCAACCTTGATATTTATTAAACATGCAACAATATAAGCTAAAATCTCGTTTTCGCGATAAGGGTCATCTCATTACTTTCTATTTACCAAATTTAAAACGAAATTGGTTCAAATATTATGTTACGCTATAAAGGACATCGAGGGACAAATTCAACATTAATATTTCTTAAACTTTTAACCATATAGGCTAAAATCTCTTTTTTGGGACAATGGTCATTCAAATAATTTCATTTTGCCGAATACAAAACCAAATAGGTTCACATATCATGTTTCGTATCAAGGGAGATCGAGGGACAAGTTCAACCTTTATCAAACTTCTAACGATATAGGCTAAAATCTCATTTTCGCGACAAAGTCATTCCAATACTTTCATTTTTCCGAATATAAAACCAAATAGGTTCACATATCATGTTTCGTATCAAGGGAGATTGAGGGACAAGTTCAACATTTATCAAACTTCTAACCATATAGGCTAAAATCTCATTTTTGCGACAAAGTTATTCCAATACTTTCATTTTTCCGAATATAAAACCAAATAGGTTCACATATCATGTTTCGCATCAAGGGACATCGAGGGACAAGTTCACTGTTTATCAAACTTCTAACCACATAGGCTAACATTTCATTTTCGCGACAAGGGTCATTTCAATACTTTCATTTTACCGAATTTCAAACCAAATAGGTTCACATATCATGTTTCGCATCAAGGGACATCGAGGGACATGTTCAACCTTCGTATTTAACAAACATGCAACAAAATAAGATAAAATCTCGTTTTCGCGATAATGGTCATCTCATTACTTTCTATTTACCAAATTTAAAACGAAATTGGTTCAAATATTATGTTACGCAATAAAGGACATCGAGGGACAAATTCAACATTAATATTTATCAAACTTTTAACCATATAGGCTAAAATCTCATTTTTGGGACAATGCTCATTCAAATAATTTCATTTTGCCGAATACAAAACCAAATAGGTTCACATGTCATGTTTCGTATCAAGGGAGATCGAGGGACAAGTTCAACCTTTATCAAACTTCTAACCATATAAGGCTAAAATCTCATTTTCGCGACAAAGTGATTCCAATACTTTCATTTTTCCGAATATAAAACCAAATAAGTTCACATATCATGTTTCGCATCAAGGGACATCGAGGGACAAGTTCACTGTTTATCAAACTTCTAACCACATAGGCTAAAATTTCATTTTCGCGACAAGGGTCATTTCAATACTTTCATTTTACCGAATTTCAAACCAAATAGGTTCACATATCATGTTTCACATCAACGGACATCGAGGGACATGTTCAACCTTCATATTTAACAAACATGCAACAATATAAGCTAAAATCTCGTTTTCGCGATAAGGGTCATCTCATTACTTTCTAGTTACCAAATTTAAAACGAAATTGGTTCAAATATTATGTTACGCAATAAAGGACATCGAGGGACAAATTCAACATTAATATTTCTCAAACTTTTAACCATATAGGCTAAAATCTCTTTTTTGGGACAATGGTCATTCAAATAATTTCATTTTGCCGAATACAAAACCAAATAGGTTCACATATCATGTTTTGTATCAAGGGAGATCGAGGGACAAGTTCAACCTTTATCAAACTTCTAAAAATATAGGCTAAAATCTCATTTTCGCGACAAAGTCATTCCAATACTTTCATTTTTCCGAATATAAAACCAAATAGGTTCACATATCATGTTTTGTATCAAGGGAGATCGAGGGACAAGTTCAACCTTTATCAAACTTCTAACCATATAGGCTAAAATCTCATTTTCGCGACAAAGTGATTCCAATACTTTCATTTTTCCGAATATAAAACCAAATAAGTTCACATATCATGTTTCGCATCAAGGGACATCGAGGGACAAGTTCACTGTTTATCAAACTTCTAACCACATAGGCTAACATTTCATTTTCGCGACAAGGGTCATTTCAATACTTTCATTTTACCGAATTTCAAACCAAATAGGTTCACATATCATGTTTCGCATCAAGGGACATCGAGGGACATGTTCAACCTTCGTATTTAACAAACATGCAACAAAATAAGATAAAATCTCGTTTTCGCGATAAGGGTCATCTCATTACTTTCTATTTACCAAATTTAAAACGAAATTGGTTCAAATATTATGTTACGCAATAAAGGACATCGAGGGACAAATTCAACATTAATATTTATCAAACTTTTAACCATATAGGCTAAAATATCATTTTTGGGACAATGCTCATTCAAATAATTTCATTTTGCCGAATACAAAACCAAATAGGTTCACATATTATGTTTCGTATCAAGGGAGATCGAGGGACAAGTTCAACCTTTATCAAACTTCTAACCATATAAGGCTAAAATCTCATTTTTGCGACAAAGTGATTCCAATACTTTCATTTTTCCGAATATAGAACCAAATAAGTTCACATATCATGTTTCGCATCAAGGAACATCGAGGGACAAGTTCACTGTTTATCAAACTTCTAACCACATAGGCTAACATTTCATTTTCGCGACAAGGGTCATTTCAATACTTTCATTTTACCGAATTTCAAACCAAATAGGTTCACATATCATGTTTCACATCAACGGACATCGAGGGACATGTTCAACCTTCATATTTAACAAACATGCAACAATATAAGCTAAAATCTCGTTTTCGCGATAAGGGTCATGTCATTACTTTCTATTTACCAAATTTAAATCGAAATTGGTTCAAATATTATGTTACGCAATAAAGGACATCGAGGGACAAATTCAACATTAATATTTCTCAAACTTTTAACCATATAGGCTAAAATCTCTTTTTTGGGACAATGGTCATTCAAATAATTTCATTTTGCCGAATACAAAACCAAATAGGTTCAGATATCATGTTTTGTATCAAGGGAGATCGAGGGACAAGTTCAACCTTTATCAAACTTCTACCCATATAGGCTAAAATCTCATTTTCGCGACAAAGTCATTCCAATACTTTCATTTTTCCGAATATAAAACCAAATAGGTTCACATATCATGTTTCGTATCAAGGGAGATCGAGGGACAAGTTCAACCTTTATCAAACTTCTAACCATATAGGCTAAAATCTCATTTTTGCGACAAAGTTATTCCAATACTTTCATTTTTCCGAATATAAAACCAAATATGTTCACATATCATGTTTCGCATCAAGGGACATCGAGGGACAAGTTCACTGTTTATCAAACTTCTAACCACATAGGCTAACATTTCATTTTCGCGACAAGGGTCATTTCAATACTTTCATTTTACCGAATTTCAAACCAAATAGGTTCACATATCATGTTTCGCATCAAGGGACATCGAGGGACATGTTCAACCTTCGTATTTAACAAACATGCAACAATATAAGCTAAAATCTCGTTTTCACGATAAGGGTCATCTCATTACTTTCTATTTACCAAATTTAAAACGAAATTGGTTCAAATATTCTGTTACGTGATAAAGGACATCGAGGGACAAATTCAACCTTAATATTTATCAAACTTTTAACCATATAGGCTAAAATCTCATTTTTGGGACAATGCTCATTCAAATAATTTCATTTTGCCGAATACAAAACCAAATAGGTTCACATATCATGTTTCGTATCAAAGGAGATCGAGGGACAAGTTCAACCTTTATCAAACTTCTAACCATATAAGGCTAAAATCTCATTTTCGCGACAAAGTGATTCCAATACTTTCATTTTTCCGAATATAAAACCAAATAAGTTCACATATCATGTTTCGCATCAAGGGACATCGAGGGACAAGTTCACTGTTTATCAAACTTCTAACTACATAGGCTAACATTTCATTTTCGCGACAAGGGTCATTTCAATACTTTCATTTTACCGAATTTCAAACCAAATAGGTTCACATATCATGTTTCGCATCAAGGGACATCGAGGGACATGTTCAACCTTCGTATTTAACAAACATGCAACAATATAAGATAAAATCTCGTTTTCGCGATAAGGGTCATCTCATTACTTTCTAGTTACCAAATTTAAAACGAAATTGGTTCAAATATTATGTTACGCAATAAAGGACATCGAGGGACAAATTCAACATTAATATTTATCAAACTTTTAACCATATAGGCTAAAATCTCATTTTTGGGACAATGCTCATTCAAATAATTTCATTTTGCCGAATACAAAACCAAATAGGTTCACATAGCATGTTTCGTATCAAGGGAGATCGAGGGACAAGTTCAACCTTTATCAAACTTCTAACCATATAAGGCTAAAATCTCATTTTTGCGACAAAGTGATTCCAATACTTTCATTTTTCCGAATATAGAACCAAATAAGTTCACATATCATGTTTCGCATCAAGGAACATCGAGGGACAAGTTCACTGTTTATCAAACTTCTAACCACATAGGCTAACATTTCATTTTCGCGACAAGGGTCATTTCAATACTTTCATTTTACCGAATTTCAAACCAAATAGGTTCACATATCATGTTTCACATCAACGGACATCGAGGGACATGTTCAACCTTCATATTTAACAAACATGCAACAATATAAGCTAAAATCTCGTTTTCGCGATAAGGGTCATCTCATTACTTTCTATTTACCAAATTTAAATCGAAATTGGTTCAAATATTATGTTACGCAATAAAGGACATCGAGGGACAAATTCAACATTAATATTTCTCAAACTTTTAACCATATAGGCTAAAATCTCTTTTTTGGGACAATGGTCATTCAAATAATTTCATTTTGCCGAATACAAAACCAAATAGGTTCACATATCATGTTTTGTATCAAGGGAGATCGAGGGACAAGTTCAACCTTTATCAAACTTCTACCCATATAGGCTAAAATCTCATTTTCGCGACAAAGTCATTCCAATACTTTCATTTTTCCGAATATAAAACCAAATAAGTTCACATATCATGTTTCGCATCAAGGGACATCGAGGGACAAGTTCACTGTTTATCAAACTTCTAACTACATAGGCTAACATTTCATTTTCGCGACAAGGGTCATTTCAATACTTTCATTTTACCGAATTTCAAACCAAATAGGTTCACATATCATGTTTCGCATCAAGGGACATCGAGGGACATGTTCAACCTTCGTATTTAACAAACATGCAACAATATAAGATAAAATCTCGTTTTCGCGATAAGGGTCATCTCATTACTTTCTAGTTACCAAATTTAAAACGAAATTGGTTCAAATATTATGTTACGCAATAAAGGACATCGAGGGACAAATTCAACATTAATATTTATCAAACTTTTAACCATATAGGCTAAAATCTCATTTTCGCGACAAAGTCATTCCAATACTTTCATTTTTCCGAATATAAAACCAAATAGGTTCACATATCATGTTTCGTATCAAGGGAGATCGAGGGACAAGTTCAACCTTTATCAAACTTCTAACCATATAGGCTAAAATCTCATTTTTGCGACAAAGTTATTCCAATACTTTCATTTTTCCGAATATAAAACCAAATAAGTTCACATATCATGTTTCGCATCAAGGGACATCGAGGGACAAGTTCACTGTTTATCAAACTTCTAACCACATAGGCTAACATTTCATTTTCGCGACAAGGGTCATTTCAATACTTTCATTTTACCGAATTTCAAACCAAATAGGTTCACATATCATGTTTCGCATCAAGGGACATCGAGGGACATGTTCAACCTTCGTATTTAACAAACATGCAACAATATAAGCTAAAATCTCGTTTTCACGATAAGGGTCATCTCATTACTTTCTATTTACCAAATTTAAAACGAAATTGGTTCAAATATTCTATTACGTGATAAAGGACATCGAGGGACAAATTCAACATTAAAATTTATCAAACTTTTAACCATATAGGCTAAAATCTCATTTTTGGGACAATGCTCATTCAAATAATTTCATTTTGCCGAATACAAAACCAAATAGGTTCACATATCATGTTTCGTATCAAAGGAGATCGAGGGACAAGTTCAACCTTTATCAAACTTCTAACCATATAAGGCTAAAATCTCATTTTCGCGACAAAGTGATTCCAATACTTTCATTTTTCCGAATATAAAACCAAATAAGTTCACATATCATGTTTCGCATCAAGGGACATCGAGGGACAAGTTCACTGTTTATCAAACTTCTAACTACATAGCCTAACATTTCATTTTCGCGACAAGGGTCATTTCAATACTTTCATTTTACCGAATTTCAAACCAAATAGGTTCACATATCATGTTTCGCATCAAGGGACATCGAGGGACATGTTCAACCTTCGTATTTAACAAACATGCAACAATATAAGATAAAATCTCGTTTTCGCGATAAGGGTCATCTCATTACTTTCTAGTTACCAAATTTAAAACGAAATTGGTTCAAATATTATGTTACGCAATAAAGGACATCGAGGGACAAATTCAACATTAATATTTATCAAACTTTTAACCATATAGGCTAAAATCTCATTTTTGGGACAATGCTCATTCAAATAATTTCATTTTGCCGAATACAAAACCAAATAGGTTCACATAGCATGTTTCGTATCAAGGGAGATCGAGGGACAAGTTCAACCTTTATCAAACTTCTAACCATATAAGGCTAAAATCTCATTTTTGCGACAAAGTGATTCCAATACTTTCATTTTTCCGAATATAAAACCAAATAAGTTCACATTTCATGTTTCGCATCAAGGAACATCGAGGGACAAGTTCACTGTTTATCAAACTTCTAACCACATAGGCTAACATTTCATTTTCGCGACAAGGGTCATTTCAATACTTTCATTTTACCGAATTTCAAACCAAATAGGTTCACATATCATGTTTCACATAAACGGACATCGAGGGACATGTTCAACCTTCATATTTAACAAACATGCAACAATATAAGCTAAAATCTCGTTTTCGCGATAAGGGTCATCTCATTACTTTCTAGTTACCAAATTTAAAACGAAATTGGTTCAAATATTATGTTACGCAATAAAGGACATCGAGGGACAAATTCAACATTAATATTTCTCAAACTTTTAACCATATAGGCAAAAATCTCTTTTTTGGGACAATGGTCATTCAAATAATTTCATTTCGCCGAATACAAAACCAAATAGGTTCACATATCATGTTTTGTATCAAGGGAGATCGAGGGACAAGTTCAACCTTTATCAAACTTCTAACCATATAGGCTAAAATCTCATTTTCGCGACAAAGTCATTCCAATACTTTCATTTTTCCGAATATAAAACCAAATAGGTTCACATATCATGTTTTGTATCAAGGGAGATCGAGGGACAAGTTCAACCTTTATCAAACTTCTAACCATATAGGCTAAAATCTCATTTTCGCGACAAAGTGATTCCAATACTTTCATTTTTCCGAATATAAAACCAAATAAGTTCACATATCATGTTTCGCCTCAAGGGACATCGAGGGACAAGTTCACTGTTTATCAAACTTCTAACCACATAGGCTAACATTTCATTTTCGCGACAAGGGTCAGTTCAAGACTTTCATTTTACCGAATTTCAAACCAAATAGGTTCACATATCATGTTTCGCATCAAGGGACATCGAGGGACATGTTCAACCTTCGTATTTAACAAACATGCATCAAAATAAGATAAAATCTCGTTTTCGCGATAAGGGTCATCTCATTACTTTCTATTTACCAAATTTAAAACGAAATTGGTTCAAATATTGTGTTACGCAATAAAGGACATCGAGGGACAAATTCAACATTAATATTTATCAAACTTTTAACCATATAGGCTAAAATCTCATTTTTGGGACAATGCTCATTCAAATAATTTCATTTTGCCGAATACAAAACCAAATAGGTTCACATATCATGTTTCGTATCAAGGGAGATCGAGGGACAAGTTCAACCTTTATCAAACTTCTAACCATATAAGGCTAAAATCTCATTTTTGCGACAAAGTGATTCCAATACTTTCATTTTTCCGAATATAGAACCAAATAAGTTCACATATCATGTTTCGCATCAAGGAACATCGAGGAACAAGTTCACTGTTTATCAAACTTCTAACCACATAGGCTAACATTTCATTTTCGCGACAAGGGTCATTTCAATACTTTCATTTTACCGAATTTCAAACCAAATAGGTTCACATATCATGTTTCGCATCAAGGGACATCGAGGGACATGTTCAACCTTCGTATTTAACAAACATGCAACAATATAAGATAAAATCTCGTTTTCGCGGTAAGGGTCATCTCATTACTTTCTAGTTACCAAATTTAAAACGAAATTGGTTCAAATATTATGTTACGCAATAAAGGACATCGAGGGACAAATTCAACATTAATATTTATCAAACTTTTAACCATATAGGCTAAAATCTCATTTTTGGGACAATGCTCATTCAAATAATTTCATTTTGCCGAATACAAAACCAAATAGGTTCACATAGCATGTTTCGTATCAAGGGAGATCGAGGGACAAGTTCAACCTTTATCAAACTTCTAACCATATAAGGCTAAAATCTCATTTTTGCGACAAAGTGATTCCAATACTTTCATTTTTCCGAATATAAAACCAAATAAGTTCACATATCATGTTTCGCATCAAGGAACATCGAGGGACAAGTTCACTGTTTATCAAACTTCTAACCACATAGGCTAACATTTCATTTTCGCGACAAGGGTCATTTCAATACTTTCATTTTACCGAATTTCAAACCAAATAGGTTCACATATCATGTTTCACATAAACGGACATCGAGGGACATGTTCAACCTTCATATTTAACAAACATGCAACAATATAAGCTAAAATCTCGTTTTCGCGATAAGGGTCATCTCATTACTTTCTAGTTACCAAATTTAAAACGAAATTGGTTCAAATATTATGTTACGCAATAAAGGACATCGAGGGACAAATTCAACATTAATATTTCTCAAACTTTTAACCATATAGGCAAAAATCTCTTTTTTGGGACAATGGTCATTCAAATAATTTCATTTCGCCGAATACAAAACCAAATAGGTTCACATATCATGTTTTGTATCAAGGGAGATCGAGGGACAAGTTCAACCTTTATCAAACTTCTAACCATATAGGCTAAAATCTCATTTTCGCGACAAAGTCATTCCAATACTTTCATTTTTCCGAATATAAAACCAAATAGGTTCACATATCATGTTTTGTATCAAGGGAGATCGAGGGACAAGTTCAACCTTTATCAAACTTCTAACCATATAGGCTAAAATCTCATTTTCGCGACAAAGTGATTCCAATACTTTCATTTTTCCGAATATAAAACCAAATAAGTTCACATATCATGTTTCGCCTCAAGGGACATCGAGGGACAAGTTCACTGTTTATCAAACTTCTAACCACATAGGCTAACATTTCATTTTCGCGACAAGGGTCAGTTCAAGACTTTCATTTTACCGAATTTCAAACCAAATAGGTTCACATATCATGTTTCGCATCAAGGGACATCGAGGGACATGTTCAACCTTCGTATTTAACAAACATGCATCAAAATAAGATAAAATCTCGTTTTCGCGATAAGGGTCATCTCATTACTTTCTATTTACCAAATTTAAAACGAAATTGGTTCAAATATTATGTTACGCAATAAAGGACATCGAGGGACAAATTCAACATTAATATTTATCAAACTTTTAACCATATAGGCTAAAATCTCATTTTTGGGACAATGCTCATTCAAATAATTTCATTTTGCCGAATACAAAACCAAATAGGTTCACATATCATGTTTCGTATCAAGGGAGATCGAGGGACAAGTTCAACCTTTATCAAACTTCTAACCATATAAGGCTAAAATCTCATTTTTGCGACAAAGTGATTCCAATACTTTCATTTTTCCGAATATAAAACCAAATAAGTTCACATATCATGTTTCGCATCAAGGAACATTGAGGGACAAGTTCACTGTTTATCAAACTTCTAACCACATAGGCTAACATTTCATTTTCGCGACAAGGGTCATTTCAATACTTTCATTTTACCGAATTTCAAACCAAATAGGTTCACATATCATGTTTCACATCGACGGACATCGAGGGACATGTTCAACCTTCATATTTAACAAACATGCAACAATATAAGCTAAAATCTCGTTTTCGCGATAAGGGTCATCTCATTACTTTCTAGTTACCAAATTTAAAACGAAATTGGTTCAAATATTATGTTACGCAATAAAGGACATCGAGGGACAAATTCAACATTAATATTTATCAAACTTTTAACCATATAGGCTAAAATCTCATTTTTGGGACAATGCTCATTCAAATAATTTCATTTTGCCGAATACAAAACCAAATAGGTTCACATATCATGTTTCGTATCAAAGGAGATCGAGGGACAAGTTCAACCTTTATCAAACTTCTAACCATATAAGGCTAAAATCTCATTTTCGCGACAAAGTGATTCCAATACTTTCATTTTTCCGAATATAAAACCAAATAAGTTCACATATCATGTTTCGCATCAAGGGACATCGAGGGACAAGTTCACTGTTTATCAAACTTCTAACTACATAGGCTAACATTTCATTTTCGCGACAAGGGTCATTTCAATACTTTCATTTTACCGAATTTCAAACCAAATAGGTTCACATATCATGTTTCGCATCAAGGGACATCGAGGGACATGTTCAACCTTCGTATTTAACAAACATGCAACAATATAAGATAAAATCTCGTTTTCGCGATAAGGGTCATCTCATTACTTTCTAGTTACCAAATTTAAAACGAAATTGGTTCAAATATTATGTTACGCAATAAAGGACATCGAGGGACAAATTCAACATTAATATTTATCAAACTTTTAACCATATAGGCTAAAATCTCATTTTTGGGACAATGCTCATTCAAATAATTTCATTTTGCCGAATACAAAACCAAATAGGTTCACATAGCATGTTTCGTATCAAGGGAGATCGAGGGACAAGTTCAACCTTTATCAAACTTCTAACCATATAAGGCTAAAATCTCATTTTTGCGACAAAGTGATTCCAATACTTTCATTTTTCCGAATATAGAACCAAATAAGTTCACATATCATGTTTCGCATCAAGGAACATCGAGGGACAAGTTCACTGTTTATCAAACTTCTAACCACATAGGCTAACATTTCATTTTCGCGACAAGGGTCATTTCAATACTTTCATTTTACCGAATTTCAAACCAAATAGGTTCACATATCATGTTTCGCATCAAGGGACATCGAGGGACATGTTCAACCTTCGTATTTAACAAACATGCAACAATATAAGATAAAATCTCGTTTTCGCGATAAGGGTCATCTCATTACTTTCTAGTTACCAAATTTAAAACGAAATTGGTTCAAATATTATGTTACGCAATAAAGGACATCGAGGGACAAATTCAACATTAATATTTATCAAACATTTAACCATATAGGCTAAAATCTCATTTTTGGGACAATGCTCATTCAAATAATTTCATTTTGCCGAATACAAAACCAAATAGGTTCACATAGCATGTTTCGTATCAAGGGAGATCGAGGGACAAGTTCAACCTTTATCAAACTTCTAACCATATAAGGCTAAAATCTCATTTTTGCGACAAAGTGATTCCAATACTTTCATTTTTCCGAATATAAAACCAAATAAGTTCACATATCATGTTTCGCATCAAGGAACATCGAGGGACAAGTTCACTGTTTATCAAACTTCTAACCACATAGGCTAACATTTCATTTTCGCGACAAGGGTCAGTTCAAGACTTTCATTTTACCGAATTTCAAACCAAATAGGTTCACATATCATGTTTCGCATCAAGGGACATCGAGGGACATGTTCAACCTTCGTATTTAACAAACATGCATCAAAATAAGATAAAATCTCGTTTTTGCGATAAGGGTCATCTCATTACTTTCTATTTACCAAATTTAAAACGAAATTGGTTCAAATATTATGTTACGCAATAAAGGACATCGAGGGACAAATTCAACATTAATATTTATCAAACTTTTAACCATATAGGCTAAAATCTCATTTTTGGGACAATGCTCATTCAAATAATTTCATTTTGCCGAATACAAAACCAAATAGGTTCACATATCATGTTTCGTATCAAGGGAGATCGAGGGACAAGTTCAACCTTTATCAAACTTCTAACCATATAAGGCTAAAATCTCATTTTTGCGACAAAGTGATTCCAATACTTTCATTTTTCCGAATATAAAACCAAATAAGTTCACATATCATGTTTCGCATCAAGGAACATTGAGGGACAAGTTCACTGTTTATCAAACTTCTAACCACATAGGCTAACATTTCATTTTCGCGACAAGGGTCATTTCAATACTTTCATTTTACCGAATTTCAAACCAAATAGGTTCACATATCATGTTTCACATCGACGGACATCGAGGGACATGTTCAACCTTCATATTTAACAAACATGCAACAATATAAGCTAAAATCTCGTTTTCGCGATAAGGGTCATCTCATTACTTTCTAGTTACCAAATTTAAAACGAAATTGGTTCAAATATTATGTTACGCAATAAAGGACATCGAGGGACAAATTCAACATTAATATTTATCAAACTTTTAACCATATAGGCTAAAATCTCATTTTTGGGACAATGCTCATTCAAATAATTTCATTTTGCCGAATACAAAACCAAATAGGTTCACATATCATGTTTCGTATCAAAGGAGATCGAGGGACAAGTTCAACCTTTATCAAACTTCTAACCATATAAGGCTAAAATCTCATTTTCGCGACAAAGTGATTCCAATACTTTCATTTTTCCGAATATAAAACCAAATAAGTTCACATATCATGTTTCGCATCAAGGGACATCGAGGGACAAGTTCACTGTTTATCAAACTTCTAACTACATAGGCTAACATTTCATTTTCGCGACAAGGGTCATTTCAATACTTTCATTTTACCGAATTTCAAACCAAATAGGTTCACATATCATGTTTCGCATCAAGGGACATCGAGGGACATGTTCAACCTTCGTATTTAACAAACATGCAACAATATAAGATAAAATCTCGTTTTCGCGATAAGGGTCATCTCATTACTTTCTAGTTACCAAATTTAAAACGAAATTGGTTCAAATATTATGTTACGCAATAAAGGACATCGAGGGACAAATTCAACATTAATATTTATCAAACTTTTAACCATATAGGCTAAAATCTCATTTTTGGGACAATGCTCATTCAAATAATTTCATTTTGCCGAATACAAAACCAAATAGGTTCACATAGCATGTTTCGTATCAAGGGAGATCGAGGGACAAGTTCAACCTTTATCAAACTTCTAACCATATAAGGCTAAAATCTCATTTTTGCGACAAAGTGATTCCAATACTTTCATTTTTCCGAATATAGAACCAAATAAGTTCACATATCATGTTTCGCATCAAGGAACATCGAGGGACAAGTTCACTGTTTATCAAACTTCTAACCACATAGGCTAACATTTCATTTTCGCGACAAGGGTCATTTCAATACTTTCATTTTACCGAATTTCAAACCAAATAGGTTCACATATCATGTTTCGCATCAAGGGACATCGAGGGACATGTTCAACCTTCGTATTTAACAAACATGCAACAATATAAGATAAAATCTCGTTTTCGCGATAAGGGTCATCTCATTACTTTCTAGTTACCAAATTTAAAACGAAATTGGTTCAAATATTATGTTACGCAATAAAGGACATCGAGGGACAAATTCAACATTAATATTTATCAAACTTTTAACCATATAGGCTAAAATCTCATTTTTGGGACAATGCTCATTCAAATAATTTCATTTTGCCGAATACAAAACCAAATAGGTTCACATAGCATGTTTCGTATCAAGGGAGATCGAGGGACAAGTTCAACCTTTATCAAACTTCTAACCATATAAGGCTAAAATCTCATTTTTGCGACAAAGTGATTCCAATACTTTCATTTTTCCGAATATAAAACCAAATAAGTTCACATATCATGTTTCGCATCAAGGAACATCGAGGGACAAGTTCACTGTTTATCAAACTTCTAACCACATAGGCTAACATTTCATTTTCGCGACAAGGGTCATTTCAATACTTTCATTTTACCGAATTTCAAACCAAATAGGTTCACATATCATGTTTCACATAAACGGACATCGAGGGACATGTTCAACCTTCATATTTAACAAACATCCAACAATATAAGCTAAAATCTCGTTTTCGCGATAAGGGTCATCTCATTACTTTCTAGTTACCAAATTTAAAACGAAATTGGTTCAAATATTATGTTACGCAATAAAGGACATCGAGGGACAAATTCAACATTAATATTTCTCAAACTTTTAACCATATAGGCAAAAATCTCTTTTTTGGGACAATGGTCATTCAAATAATTTCATTTCGCCGAATACAAAACCAAATAGGTTCACATATCATGTTTTGTATCAAGGGAGATCGAGGGACAAGTTCAACCTTTATCAAACTTCTAACCATATAGGCTAAAATCTCATTTTCGCGACAAAGTCATTCCAATACTTTCATTTTTCCGAATATAAAACCAAATAGGTTCACATATCATGTTTTGTATCAAGGGAGATCGAGGGACAAGTTCAACCTTTATCAAACTTATAACCATATAGGCTAAAATCTCATTTTCGCGACAAAGTGATTCCAATACTTTCATTTTTCCGAATATAAAACCAAATAAGTTCACATATCATGTTTCGCCTCAAGGGACATCGAGGGACAAGTTCACTGTTTATCAAACTTCTAACCACATAGGCTAACATTTCATTTTCGCGACAAGGGTCAGTTCAATACTTTCATTTTACCGAATTTCAAACCAAATAGGTTCACATATCATGTTTCGCATCAAGGGACATCGAGGGACATGTTCAACCTTCGTATTTAACAAACATGCAACAAAATAAGATAAAATCTCGTTTTCGCGATAAGGGTCATCTCATTACTTTCTATTTACCAAATTTAAAACGAAATTGGTTCAAATATTATGTTACGCAATAAAGGACATCGAGGGACAAATTCAACATTAATATTTATCAAACTTTTAACCATATAGGCTAAAATCTCATTTTTGGGACAATGCTCATTCAAATAATTTCATTTTGCCGAATACAAAACCAAATAGGTTCACATAGCATGTTTCGTATCAAGGGAGATCGAGGGACAAGTTCAACCTTTATCAAACTTCTAACCATATAAGGCTAAAATCTCATTTTTGCGACAAAGTGATTCCAATACTTTCATTTTTCCGAATATAGAACCAAATAAGTTCACATATCATGTTTCGCATCAAGGAACATCGAGGGACAAGTTCACTGTTTATCAAACTTCTAACCACATAGGCTAACATTTCATTTTCGCGACAAGGGTCATTTCAATACTTTCATTTTACCGAATTTCAAACCAAATAGGTTCACATATCATGTTTCACATAAACGGACATCGAGGGACATGTTCAACCTTCATATTTAACAAACATGCAACAATATAAGCTAAAATCTCGTTTTCGCGATAAGGGTCATCTCATTACTTTCTAGTTACCAAATTTAAAACGAAATTGGTTCAAATATTATGTTACGCAATAAAGGACATCGAGGGACAAATTCAACATTAATATTTCTCAAACTTTTAACCATATAGGCAAAAATCTCTTTTTTGGGACAATGGTCATTCAAATAATTTCATTTCGCCGAATACAAAACCAAATAGGTTCACATATCATGTTTTGTATCAAGGGAGATCGAGGGACAAGTTCAACCTTTATCAAACTTCTAACCATATAGGCTAAAATCTCATTTTCGCGACAAAGTCATTCCAATACTTTCATTTTTCCGAATATAAAACCAAATAGGTTCACATATCATGTTTTGTATCAAGGGAGATCGAGGGACAAGTTCAACCTTTATCAAACTTCTAACCATATAGGCTAAAATCTCATTTTCGCGACAAAGTGATTCCAATACTTTCATTTTTCCGAATATAAAACCAAATAAGTTCACATATCATGTTTCGCCTCAAGGGACATCGAGGGACAAGTTCACTGTTTATCAAACTTCTAACCACATAGGCTAACATTTCATTTTCGCGACAAGGGTCAGTTCAATACTTTCATTTTACCGAATTTCAAACCAAATAGGTTCACATATCATGTTTCGCATCAAGGGACATCGAGGGACATGTTCAACCTTCGTATTTAACAAACATGCAACAAAATAAGATAAAATCTCGTTTTCGCGATAAGGGTCATCTCATTACTTTCTATTTACCAAATTTAAAACGAAATTGGTTCAAATATTATGTTACGCAATAAAGGACATCGAGGGACAAATTCAACATTAATATTTATCAAACTTTTAACCATATAGGCTAAAATCTCATTTTTGGGACAATGCTCATTCAAATAATTTAATTTTGCCGAATACAAAACCAAATAGGTTCACATATCATGTTTCGTATCAAGGGAGATCGAGGGACAAGTTCAACCTTTATCAAACTTCTAACCATATAAGGCTAAAATCTCATTTTTGCGACAAAGTGATTCCAATACTTTCATTTTTCCGAATATAAAACCAAATAAGTTCACATATCATGTTTCGCATCAAGGAACATTGAGGGACAAGTTCACTGTTTATCAAACTTCTAACCACATAGGCTAACATTTCATTTTCGCGACAAGGGTCATTTCAATACTTTCATTTTACCGAATTTCAAACCAAATAGGTTCACATATCATGTTTCACATCAACGGACATCGAGGGACATGTTCAACCTTCATATTTAACAAACATGCAACAATATAAGCTAAAATCTCGTTTTCGCGATAAGGGTCATCTCATTACTTTCTAGTTACCAAATTTAAAACGAAATTGGTTCAAATATTATGTTACGCAATAAAGGACATCGAGGGACAAATTCAACATTAATATTTATCAAACTTTTAACCATATAGGCTAAAATCTCATTTTTGGGACAATGCTCATTCAAATAATTTCATTTTGCCGAATACAAAACCAAATAGGTTCACATATCATGTTTCGTATCAAAGGAGATCGAGGGACAAGTTCAACCTTTATCAAACTTCTAACCATATAAGGCTAAAATCTCATTTTCGCGACAAAGTGATTCCAATACTTTCATTTTTCCGAATATAAAACCAAATAAGTTCACATATCATGTTTCGCATCAAGGGACATCGAGGGACAAGTTCACTGTTTATCAAACTTCTAACTACATAGGCTAACATTTCATTTTCGCGACAAGGGTCATTTCAATACTTTCATTTTACCGAATTTCAAACCAAATAGGTTCACATATCATGTTTCGCATCAAGGGACATCGAGGGACATGTTCAACCTTCGTATTTAACAAACATGCAACAATATAAGATAAAATCTCGTTTTCGCGATAAGGGTCGTCTCATTACTTTCTAGTTACCAAATTTAAAACGAAATTGGTTCAAATATTATGTTACGCAATAAAGGACATCGAGGGACAAATTCAACATTAATATTTATCAAACTTTTAACCATATAGGCTAAAATCTCATTTTTGGGACAATGCTCATTCAAATAATTTCATTTTGCCGAATACAAAACCAAATAGGTTCACATAGCATGTTTCGTATCAAGGGAGATCGAGGGACAAGTTCAACCTTTATCAAACTTCTAACCATATAAGGCTAAAATCTCATTTTTGCGACAAAGTGATTCCAATACTTTCATTTTTCCGAATATAGAACCAAATAAGTTCACATATCATGTTTCGCATCAAGGAACATCGAGGGACAAGTTCACTGTTTATCAAACTTCTAACCACATAGGCTAACATTTCATTTTCGCGACAAGGGTCATTTCAATACTTTCATTTTACCGAATTTCAAACCAAATAGGTTCACATATCATGTTTCACATCAACGGACATCGAGGGACATGTTCAACCTTCATATTTAACAAACATGCAACAATATAAGCTAAAATCTCGTTTTCGCGATAAGGGTCATCTCATTACTTTCTATTTACCAAATTTAAATCGAAATTGGTTCAAATATTATGTTACGCAATAAAGGACATCGAGGGACAAATTCAACATTAATATTTCTCAAACTTTTAACCATATAGGCTAAAATCTCTTTTTTGGGACAATGGTCATTCAAATAATTTCATTTTGCCGAATACAAAACCAAATAGGTTCACATATCATGTTTTGTATCAAGGGAGATCGAGGGACAAGTTCAACCTTTATCAAACTTCTAACCATATAGGCTAAAATCTCATTTTCGCGACAAAGTCATTCCAATACTTTCATTTTTCCGAATATAAAACCAAATAGGTTCACATATCATGTTTCGTATCAAGGGAGATCGAGGGACAAGTTCAACCTTTATCAAACTTCTAACCATATAGGCTAAAATCTCATTTTTGCGACAAAGTTATTCCAATACTTTCATTTTTCCGAATATAAAACCAAATAAGTTCACATATCATGTTTCGCATCAAGGGACATCGAGGGACAAGTTCACTGTTTATCAAACTTCTAACTACATAGGCTAACATTTCATTTTCGCGACAAGGGTCATTTCAATACTTTCATTTTACCGAATTTCAAACCAAATAGGTTCACATATCATGTTTCGCATCAAGGGACATCGAGGGACATGTTCAACCTTCGTATTTAACAAACATGCAACAAAATAAGATAAAATCTCGTTTTCGCGATAAGGGTCATCTCATTACTTTCTATTTACCAAATTTAAAACGAAATTGGTTCAAATATTATGTTACGCAATAAAGGACATCGAGGGACAAATTCAACATTAATATTTATCAAACTTTTAACCATATAGGCTAAAATCTCATTTTTGGGACAATGCTCATTCAAATAATTTCATTTTGCCGAATACAAAACCAAATAGGTTCACATATCATGTTTCGTATCAAGGGAGATCGAGGGACAAGTTCAACCTTTATCAAACTTCTAACCATATAAGGCTAAAATCTCATTTTTGCGACAAAGTGATTCCAATACTTTCATTTTTCCGAATATAAAACCAAATAAGTTCACATATCATGTTTCGCATCAAGGAACATTGAGGGACAAGTTCACTGTTTATCAAACTTCTAACCACATAGGCTAACATTTCATTTTCGCGACAAGGGTCATTTCAATACTTTCATTTTACCGAATTTCAAACCAAATAGGTTCACATATCATGTTTCACATCAACGGACATCGAGGGACATGTTCAACCTTCATATTTAACAAACATGCAACAATATAAGCTAAAATCTCGTTTTCGCGATAAGGGTCATCTCATTACTTTCTATTTACCAAATTTAAATCGAAATTGGTTCAAATATTATGTTACGCAATAAAGGACATCGAGGGACAAATTCAACATTAATATTTCTCAAACTTTTAACCATATAGGCTAAAATCTCTTTTTTGGGACAATGGTCATTCAAATAATTTCATTTTGCCGAATACAAAACCAAATAGGTTCACATATCATGTTTTGTATCAAGGGAGATCGAGGGACAAGTTCAACCTTTATCAAACTTCTAACCATATAGGCTAAAATCTCATTTTCGCGACAAAGTCATTCCAATACTTTCATTTTTCCGAATATAAAACCAAATAGGTTCACATATCATGTTTCGTATCAAGGGAGATCGAGGGACAAGTTCAACCTTTATCAAACTTCTAACCATATAGGCTAAAATCTCATTTTTGCGACAAAGTTATTCCAATACTTTCATTTTTCCGAATATAAAACCAAATAAGTTCACATATCATGTTTCGCATCAAGGGACATCGAGGGACAAGTTCACTGTTTATCAAACTTCTAACTACATAGGCTAACATTTCATTTTCGCGACAAGGGTCATTTCAATACTTTCATTTTACCGAATTTCAAACCAAATAGGTTCACATATCATGTTTCGCATCAAGGGACATCGAGGGACATGTTCAACCTTCGTATTTAACAAACATGCAACAAAATAAGATAAAATCTCGTTTTCGCGATAAGGGTCATCTCATTACTTTCTATTTACCAAATTTAAAACGAAATTGGTTCAAATATTATGTTACTCAATAAAGGACATCGAGGGACAAATTCAACATTAATATTTATCAAACTTTTAACCATATAGGCTAAAATCTCATTTTTGGGACAATGCTCATTCAAATAATTTCATTTTGCCGAATACAAAACCAAATAGGTTCACATATCATGTTTCGTATCAAGGGAGATCGAGGGACAAGTTCAACCTTTATCAAACTTCTAACCATATAAGGCTAAAATCTCATTTTTGCGACAAAGTGATTCCAATACTTTCATTTTTCCGAATATAAAACCAAATAAGTTCACATATCATGTTTCGCATCAAGGAACATTGAGGGACAAGTTCACTGTTTATCAAACTTCTAACCACATAGGCTAACATTTCATTTTCGCGACAAGGGTCATTTCAATACTTTCATTTTACCGAATTTCAAACCAAATAGGTTCACATATCATGTTTCACATCAACGGACATCGAGGGACATGTTCAACCTTCATATTTAACAAACATGCAACAATATAAGCTAAAATCTCGTTTTCGCGATAAGGGTCATCTCATTACTTTCTAGTTACCAAATTTAAAACGAAATTGGTTCAAATATTATGTTACGCAATAAAGGACATCGAGGGACAAATTCAACATTAATATTTATCAAACTTTTAACCATATAGGCTAAAATCTCATTTTTGGGACAATGCTCATTCAAATAATTTCATTTTGCCGAATACAAAACCAAATAGGTTCACATATCATGTTTCGTATCAAAGGAGATCGAGGGACAAGTTCAACCTTTATCAAACTTCTAACCATATAAGGCTAAAATCTCATTTTCGCGACAAAGTGATTCCAATACTTTCATTTTTCCGAATATAAAACCAAATAAGTTCACATATCATGTTTCGCATCAAGGGACATCGAGGGACAAGTTCACTGTTTATCAAACTTCTAACTACATAGGCTAACATTTCATTTTCGCGACAAGGGTCATTTCAATACTTTCATTTTACCGAATTTCAAACCAAATAGGTTCACATATCATGTTTCGCATCAAGGGACATCGAGGGACATGTTCAACCTTCGTATTTAACAAACATGCAACAATATAAGATAAAATCTCGTTTTCGCGATAAGGGTCATCTCATTACTTTCTAGTTACCAAATTTAAAACGAAATTGGTTCAAATATTATGTTAC
This sequence comes from Medicago sativa, assembly GCF_051527215.1. Lineage (NCBI taxonomy): Eukaryota > Viridiplantae > Streptophyta > Magnoliopsida > Fabales > Fabaceae > Medicago > Medicago sativa. Next base: position 40,834,273 of record NC_140751.1, read on the forward strand.
GCAATAAAGGACATCGAGGGACAAATTCAACATTAATATTTATCAAACTTTTAACCATATAGGCTAAAATCTCATTTTTGGGACAATGCTCATTCAAATAATTTCATTTTGCCGAATACAAAACCAAATAGGTTCACATAGCATGTTTCGTATCAAGGGAGATCGAGGGACAAGTTCAACCTTTATCAAACTTCTAACCATATAAGGCTAAAATCTCATTTTTGCGACAAAGTGATTCCAATACTTTCATTTTTCCGAATATAGAACCAAATAAGTTCACATATCATGTTTCGCATCAAGGAACATCGAGGGACAAGTTCACTGTTTATCAAACTTCTAACCACATAGGCTAACATTTCATTTTCGCGACAAGGGTCATTTCAATACTTTCATTTTACCGAATTTCAAACCAAATAGGTTCACATATCATGTTTCACATCAACGGACATCGAGGGACATGTTCAACCTTCATATTTAACAAACATGCAACAATATAAGCTAAAATCTCGTTTTCGCGATAAGGGTCATCTCATTACTTTCTATTTACCAAATTTAAATCGAAATTGGTTCGAATATTATGTTACGCAATAAAGGACATCGAGGGACAAATTCAACATTAATATTTCTCAAACTTTTAACCATATAGGCTAAAATCTCTTTTTTGGGACAATGGTCATTCAAATAATTTCATTTTGCCGAATACAAAACCAAATAGGTTCACATATCATGTTTTGTATCAAGGGAGATCGAGGGACAAGTTCAACCTTTATCAAACTTCTAACCATATAGGCTAAAATCTCATTTTCGCGACAAAGTCATTCCAATACTTTCATTTTTCCGAATATAAAACCAAATAGGTTCACATATCATGTTTCGTATCAAGGGAGATCGAGGGACAAGTTCAACCTTTATCAAACTTCTAACCATATAGGCTAAAATCTCATTTTTGCGACAAAGTTATTCCAATACTTTCATTTTTCCGAATATAAAACCAAATAAGTTCACATATCATGTTTCGCATCAAGGGACATCGAGGGACAAGTTCACTGTTTATCAAACTTCTAACCACATAGGCTAACATTTCATTTTCGCGACAAGGGTCATTTCAATACTTTCATTTTACCGAATTTCAAACCAAATAGGTTCACATATCATGTTTCGCATCAAGGGACATCGAGGGACATGTTCAACCTTCGTATTTAACAAACATGCAACAATATAAGCTAAAATCTCGTTTTCACGATAAGGGTCATCTCATTACTTTCTATTTACCAAATTTAAAACGAAATTGGTTCAAATATTCTATTACGTGATAAAGGACATCGAGGGACAAATTCAACATTAATATTTATCAAACTTTTAACCATATAGGCTAAAATCTCATTTTTGGGACAATGCTCATTCAAATAATTTCATTTTGCCGAATACAAAACCAAATAGGTTCACATATCATGTTTCGTATCAAAGGAGATCGAGGGACAAGTTCAACCTTTATCAAACTTCTAACCATATAAGGCTAAAATCTCATTTTCGCGACAAAGTGATTCCAATACTTTCATTTTTCCGAATATAAAACCAAATAAGTTCACATATCATGTTTCGCATCAAGGGACATCGAGGGACAAGTTCACTGTTTATCAAACTTCTAACTACATAGGCTAACATTTCATTTTCGCGACAAGGGTCATTTCAATACTTTCATTTTACCGAATTTCAAACCAAATAGGTTCACATATCATGTTTCGCATCAAGGGACATCGAGGGACATGTTCAACCTTCGTATTTAACAAACATGCAACAATATAAGATAAAATCTCGTTTTCGCGATAAGGGTCATCTCATTACTTTCTAGTTACCAAATTTAAAACGAAATTGGTTCAAATATTATGTTACGCAATAAAGGACATCGAGGGACAAATTCAACATTAATATTTATCAAACTTTTAACCATATAGGCTAAAATCTCATTTTTGGGACAATGCTCATTCAAATAATTTCATTTTGCCGAATACAAAACCAAATAGGTTCACATAGCATGTTTCGTATCAAGGGAGATCGAGGGACAAGTTCAACCTTTATCAAACTTCTAACCATATAAGGCTAAAATCTCATTTTTGCGACAAAGTGATTCCAATACTTTCATTTTTCCGAATATAAAACCAAATAAGTTCACATATCATGTTTCGCATCAAGGAACATCGAGGGACAAGTTCACTGTTTATCAAACTTCTAACCACATAGGCTAACATTTCATTTTCGCGACAAGGGTCATTTCAATACTTTCATTTTACCGAATTTCAAACCAAATAGGTTCACATATCATGTTTCGCATCAAGGGACATCGAGGGACATGTTCAACCTTCGTATTTAACAAACATGCAACAATATAAGCTAAAATCTCGTTTTCACGATAAGGGTCATCTCATTACTTTCTATTTACCAAATTTAAAACGAAATTGGTTCAAATATTCTATTACGTGATAAAGGACATCGAGGGACAAATTCAACATTAATATTTATCAAACTTTTAACCATATAGGCTAAAATCTCATTTTTGGGACAATGCTCATTCAAATAATTTCATTTTGCCGAATACAAAACCAAATAGGTTCACATATCATGTTTCGTATCAAAGGAGATCGAGGGACAAGTTCAACCTTTATCAAACTTCTAACCATATAAGGCTAAAATCTCATTTTCGCGACAAAGTGATTCCAATACTTTCATTTTTCCGAATATAAAACCAAATAAGTTCACATATCATGTTTCGCATCAAGGGACATCGAGGGACAAGTTCACTGTTTATCAAACTTCTAACTACATAGGCTAACATTTCATTTTCGCGACAAGGGTCATTTCAATACTTTCATTTTACCGAATTTCAAACCAAATAGGTTCACATATCATGTTTCGCATCAAGGGACATCGAGGGACATGTTCAACCTTCGTATTTAACAAACATGCAACAATATAAGATAAAATCTCGTTTTCGCGATAAGGGTCATCTCATTACTTTCTAGTTACCAAATTTAAAACGAAATTGGTTCAAATATTATGTTACGCAATAAAGGACATCGAGGGACAAATTCAACATTAATATTTATCAAACTTTTAACCATATAGGCTAAAATCTCATTTTTGGGACAATGCTCATTCAAATAATTTCATTTTGCCGAATACAAAACCAAATAGGTTCACATAGCATGTTTCGTATCAAGGGAGATCGAGGGACAAGTTCAACCTTTATCAAACTTCTAACCATATAAGGCTAAAATCTCATTTTTGCGACAAAGTGATTCCAATACTTTCATTTTTCCGAATATAAAACCAAATAAGTTCACATATCATGTTTCGCATCAAGGAACATCGAGGGACAAGTTCACTGTTTATCAAACTTCTAACCACATAGGCTAACATTTCATTTTCGCGACAAGGGTCATTTCAATACTTTCATTTTACCGAATTTCAAACCAAATAGGTTCACATATCATGTTTCGCATCAAGGGACATCGAGGGACATGTTCAACCTTCGTATTTAACAAACATGCAACAATATAAGCTAAAATCTCGTTTTCACGATAAGGGTCATCTCATTACTTTCTATTTACCAAATTTAAAACGAAATTGGTTCAAATATTCTATTACGTGATAAAGGACATCGAGGGACAAATTCAACATTAATATTTATCAAACTTTTAACCATATAGGCTAAAATCTCATTTTTGGGACAATGCTCATTCAAATAATTTCATTTTGCCGAATACAAAACCAAATAGGTTCACATATCATGTTTCGTATCAAAGGAGATCGAGGGACAAGTTCAACCTTTATCAAACTTCTAACCATATAAGGCTAAAATCTCATTTTCGCGACAAAGTGATTCCAATACTTTCATTTTTCCGAATATAAAACCAAATAAGTTCACATATCATGTTTCGCATCAAGGGACATCGAGGGACAAGTTCACTGTTTATCAAACTTCTAACTACATAGGCTAACATTTCATTTTCGCGACAAGGGTCATTTCAATACTTTCATTTTACCGAATTTCAAACCAAATAGGTTCACATATCATGTTTCGCATCAAGGGACATCGAGGGACATGTTCAACCTTCGTATTTAACAAACATGCAACAATATAAGATAAAATCTCGTTTTCGCGATAAGGGTCATCTCATTACTTTCTAGTTACCAAATTTAAAACGAAATTGGTTCAAATATTATGTTACGCAATAAAGGACATCGAGGGACAAATTCAACATTAATATTTATCAAACTTTTAACCATATAGGCTAAAATCTCATTTTTGGGACAATGCTCATTCAAATAATTTCATTTTGCCGAATACAAAACCAAATAGGTTCACATAGCATGTTTCGTATCAAGGGAGATCGAGGGACAAGTTCAACCTTTATCAAACTTCTAACCATATAAGGCTAAAATCTCATTTTTGCGACAAAGTGATTCCAATACTTTCATTTTTCCGAATATAAAACCAAATAAGTTCACATATCATGTTTCGCATCAAGGAACATCGAGGGACAAGTTCACTGTTTATCAAACTTCTAACCACATAGGCTAACATTTCATTTTCGCGACAAGGGTCATTTCAATACTTTCATTTTACCGAATTTCAAACCAAATAGGTTCACATATCATGTTTCACATAAACGGACATCGAGGGACATGTTCAACCTTCATATTTAACAAACATGCAACAATATAAGCTAAAATCTCGTTTTCGCGATAAGGGTCATCTCATTACTTTCTAGTTACCAAATTTAAAACGAAATTGGTTCAAATATTATGTTACGCAATAAAGGACATCGAGGGACAAATTCAACATTAATATTTCTCAAACTTTTAACCATATAGGCAAAAATCTCTTTTTTGGGACAATGGTCATTCAAATAATTTCATTTCGCCGAATACAAAACCAAATAGGTTCACATATCATGTTTTGTATCAAGGGAGATCGAGGGACAAGTTCAACCTTTATCAAACTTCTAACCATATAGGCTAAAATCTCATTTTCGCGACAAAGTCATTCCAATACTTTCATTTTTCCGAATATAAAACCAAATAGGTTCACATATCATGTTTTGTATCAAGGGAGATCGAGGGACAAGTTCAACCTTTATCAAACTTCTAACCATATAGGCTAAAATCTCATTTTCGCGACAAAGTGATTCCAATACTTTCATTTTTCCGAATATAAAACCAAATAAGTTCACATATCATGTTTCGCCTCAAGGGACATCGAGGGACAAGTTCACTGTTTATCAAACTTCTAACCACATAGGCTAACATTTCATTTTCGCGACAAGGGTCAGTTCAATACTTTCATTTTACCGAATTTCAAACCAAATAGGTTCACATATCATGTTTCGCATCAAGGGACATCGAGGGACATGTTCAACCTTCGTATTTAACAAACATGCAACAAAATAAGATAAAATCTCGTTTTCGCGATAAGGGTCATCTCATTACTTTCTATTTACCAAATTTAAAACGAAATTGGTTCAAATATTATGTTACGCAATAAAGGACATCGAGGGACAAATTCAACATTAATATTTATCAAACTTTTAACCATATAGGCTAAAATCTCATTTTTGGGACAATGCTCATTCAAATAATTTCATTTTGCCGAATACAAAACCAAATAGGTTCACATATCATGTTTCGTATCAAAGGAGATCGAGGGACAAGTTCAACCTTTATCAAACTTCTAACCATATAAGGCTAAAATCTCAATTTCGCGACAAAGTGATTCCAATACTTTCATTTTTCCGAATATAAAACCAAATAAGTTCACATATCATGTTTCGCATCAAGGGACATCGAGGGACAAGTTCACTGTTTATCAAACTTCTAACTACATAGGCTAACATTTCATTTTCGCGACAAGGGTCATTTCAATACTTTCATTTTACCGAATTTCAAACCAAATAGGTTCACATATCATGTTTCGCATCAAGGGACATCGAGGGACATGTTCAACCTTCGTATTTAACAAACATGCAACAATATAATATAAAATCTCGTTTTCGCGATAAGGGTCATCTCATTACTTTCTATTTACCAAATTTAAAACGAAATTGGTTCAAATATTATGTTACGCAATAAAGGACATCGAGGGACAAATTCAACATTAATATTTATCAAACTTTTAACCATATAGGCTAAAATCTCATTTTTGGGACAATGCTCATTCAAATAATTTCGTTTTGCCGAATACAAAACCAAATAGGTTCACATATCATGTTTCGTATCAAGGGAGATCGAGGGACAAGTTCAACCTTTATCAAACTTCTAACCATATAAGGCTAAAATCTCATTTTTGCGACAAAGTGATTCCAATACTTTCATTTTTCCGAATATAAAACCAAATAAGTTCACATATCATGTTTCGCATCAAGGAACATCGAGGGACAAGTTCACTGTTTATCAAACTTCTAACCACATAGGCTAACATTTCATTTTCGCGACAAGGGTCATTTCAATACTTTCATTTTACCGAATTTCAAACCAAATAGGTTCACATATCATGTTTCACATCAACGGACATCGAGGGACATGTTCAACCTTCATATTTAACAAACATGCAACAATATAAGCTAAAATCTCTTTTTCGCGATAAGGGTCATCTCATTACTTTCTATTTACCAAATTTAAAACGAAATTGGTTCAAATATTATGTTACGCAATAATGGACATCGAGGGACAAATTCAACATTAATATTTCTCAAACTTTTAACCATATAGGCTAAAATCTCTTTTTTGGGACAATGGTCATTCAAATAATTTCATTTTGCCGAATACAAAACCAAATAGGTTCACATATCATGTTTTGTATCAAGGGAGATCGAGGGACAAGTTCAACCTTTATCAAACTTCTAACCATATAGGCTAAAATCTCATTTTCGCGACAAAATCATTCCAATACTTTCATTTTTCCGAATATAAAACCAAATAGGTTCACATATCATGTTTCGTATCAAGGGAGATCGAGGGACAAGTTCAACCTTTATCAAACTTCTAACCATATAGGCTAAAATCTCATTTTTGCGACAAAGTTATTCCAATACTTTCATTTTTCCGAATATAAAACCAAATAAGTTCACATATCATGTTTCGCATCAAGGGACATCGAGGGACAAGTTCACTGTTTATCAAACTTCTAACCACATAGGCTAACATTTCATTTTCGCGACAAGGGTCATTTCAATACTTTCATTTTACCGAATTTCAAACCAAATAGGTTCACATATCATGTTTCGCATCAAGGGACATCGAGGGACATGTTCAACCTTCGTATTTAACAAACATGCAACAATATAAGCTAAAATCTCGTTTTCACGATAAGGGTCATCTCATTACTTTCTATTTACCAAATTTAAAACGAAATTGGTTCAAATATTATGTTACGTGATAAAGGACATCGAGGGACAAATTCAACATTAATATTTATCAAACTTTTAACCATATAGGCTAAAATCTCATTTTTGGGACAATGCTCATTCAAATAATTTCATTTTGCCGAATACAAAACCAAATAGGTTCACATATCATGTTTCGTATCAAAGGAGATCGAGGGACAAGTTCAACCTTTATCAAACTTCTAACCATATAAGGCTAAAGTCTCAATTTCGCGACAAAGTGATTCCAATACTTTCATTTTTCCGAATATAAAACCAAATAAGTTCACATATCATGTTTCGCATCAAGGGACATCGAGGGACAAGTTCACTGTTTATCAAACTTCTAACTACATAGGCTAACATTTCATTTTCGCGACAAGGGTCATTTCAATACTTTCATTTTACCGAATTTCAAACCAAATAGGTTCACATATCATGTTTCGCATCAAGGGACATCGAGGGACATGTTCAACCTTCGTATTTAACAAACATGCAACAATATAATATAAAATCTCGTTTTCGCGATAAGGGTCATCTCATTACTTTCTATTTACCAAATTTAAAACGAAATTGGTTCAAATATTATGTTACGCAATAAAGGACATCGAGGGACAAATTCAACATTAATATTTATCAAACTTTTAACCATATAGGCTAAAATCACATTTTTGGGACAATGCTCATTCAAATAATTTCGTTTTGCCGAATACAAAACCAAATAGGTTCACATATCATGTTTCGTATCAAGGGAGATCGAGGGACAAGTTCAACCTTTATCAAACTTCTAACCATATAAGGCTAAAATCTCATTTTTGCGACAAAGTGATTCCAATACTTTCATTTTTCCGAATATAAAACCAAATAAGTTCACATATCATGTTTCGCATCAAGGAACATCGAGGGACAAGTTCACTGTTTATCAAACTTCTAACCACATAGGCTAACATTTCATTTTCGCGACAAGGGTCATTTCAATACTTTCATTTCACCGAATTTCAAACCAAATAGGTTCACATATCATGTTTCACATCAACGGACATCGAGGGACATGTTCAACCTTCCTATTTAACAAACATGCAACAATATAAGCTAAAATCTCGTTTTCGCGATAAGGGTCATCTCATTACTTTCTATTTACCAAATTTAAAACGAAATTGGTTCAAATATTATGTTATGCAATAAAGGACATCGAGGAACAAATTCAACATTAATATTTCTCAAACTTTTAACCATATAGGCTAAAATCTCTTTTTTGGGACAATGGTCATTCAAATAATTTCATTTTGCCGAATACAAAACCAAATAGGTTCACATATCATGTTTTGTATCAAGGGAGATCGAGGGACAAGTTCAACCTTTATCAAACCTCTAACCATATAGGCTAAAATCTCATTTTCGCGACAAAGTCATTCCAATACTTTCATTTTTCCGAATATAAAACCAAATAGGTTCACATATCATGTTTCGTATCAAGGGAGATCGAGGGACAAGTTCAACCTTTATCAAACTTCTAACCATATAGGCTAAAATCTCATTTTTGCGACAAAGTTATTCCAATACTTTCATTTTTCCGAATATAAAACCAAATAAGTTCACATATCATGTTTCGCATCAAGGGACATCGAGGGACAAGTTCACTGTTTATCAAACTTCTAACCACATAGGCTAACATTTCATTTTCGCGACAAGGGTCATTTCAATACTTTCATTTTACCGAATTTCAAACCAAATAGGTTCACATATCATGTTTCGCATCAAGGGACATCGAGGGACATGTTCAACCTTCGTATTTAACAAACATGCAACAATATAAGCTAAAATCTCGTTTTCACGATAAGGGTCATCTCATTACTTTCTATTTACCAAATTTAAAACGAAATTGGTTCAAATGTTATGTTACGTGATAAAGGACATCGAGGGACAAATTCAACATTAATATTTATCAAACTTTTAACCATATAGGCTAAAATCTCATTTTTGGGACAATGCTCATTCAAATAATTTCATTTTGCCGAATACAAAACCAAATAGGTTCACATATCATGTTTCGTATCAAAGGAGATCGAGGGACAAGTTCAACCTTTATCAAACTTCTAACCATATAAGGCTAAAATCTCATTTTCGCGACAAAGTGATTCCAATACTTTCATTTTTCCGAATATAAAACCAAATAAGTTCACATATCATGTTTCGCATCAAGGGACATCGAGGGACAAGTTCACTGTTTATCAAACTTCTAACTACATAGGCTAACATTTCATTTTCGCGACAAGGGTCATTTCAATACTTTCATTTTACCGAATTTCAAACCAAATAGGTTCACATATCATGTTTCGCATCAAGGGACATCGAGGGACATGTTCAACCTTCGTATTTAACAAACATGCAACAATATAAGATAAAATCTCGTTTTCGCGATAAGGGTCATCTCATTACTTTCTATTTACCAAATTTAAAACGAAATTGGTTCAAATATTATGTTACGCAATAAAGGACATCGAGGGACAAATTCAACATTAATATTTATCAAACTTTTAACCATATAGGCTAAAATCTCATTTTTGGGACAATGCTCATTCAAATAATTTCATTTTGCCGAATACAAAACCAAATAGGTTCACATATCATGTTTCGTATCAAGGGAGATCGAGGGACAAGTTCAACCTTTATCAAACTTCTAACCATATAAGGCTAAAATCTCATTTTTGCGACAAAGTGATTCCAATACTTTCATTTTTCCGAATATAAAACCAAATAAGTTCACATATCATGTTTCGCATCAAGGAACATCGAGGGACAAGTTCACTGTTTATCAAACTTCTAACCACATAGGCTAACATTTCATTTTCGCGACAAGGGTCATTTCAATACTTTCATTTTACCGAATTTCAAACCAAATAGGTTCACATATCATGTTTCACATCAACGGACATCGAGGGACATGTTCAACCTTCATATTTAACAAACATGCAACAATATAAGCTAAAATCTCGTTTTCGCGATAAGGGTCATCTCATTACTTTCTATTTACCAAATTTAAAACGAAATTGGTTCAAATATTATGTTACGCAATAAAGGACATCGAGGGACAAATTCAACATTAATATTTCTCAAACTTTTAACCATATAGGCTAAAATCTCTTTTTTGGGACAATGGTCATTCAAATAATTTCATTTTGCCGAATACAAAACCAAATAGGTTCACATATCATGTTTTGTATCAAGGGAGATCGAGGGACAAGTTCAACCTTTATCAAACTTCTAACCATATAGGCTAAAATCTCATTTTTGCGACAAAGTTATTCCAATACTTTCATTTTTCCGAATATAAAACCAAATAGGTTCACATATCATGTTTCGCATCAAGGGACATCGAGGGACAAGTTCACTGTTTATCAAACTTCTAACCACATAGGCTAACATTTCATTTTCGCGACAAGGGTCATTTCAATACTTTCATTTTACCGAATTTCAAACCAAATAGGTTCACATATCATGTTTCGCATCAAGGGACATCGAGGGACATGTTCAACCTTCGTATTTAACAAACATGCAACAATATAAGCTAAAATCTCGTTTTCACGATAAGGGTCATCTCATTACTTTCTATTTACCAAATTTAAAACGAAATTGGTTCAAATATTATGTTACGTGATAAAGGACATCGAGGGACAAATTCAACATTAATATTTATCAAACTTTTAACCATATAGGCTAAAATCTCATTTTTGGGACAATGCTCATTCAAATAATTTCATTTTGCCGAATACAAAACCAAATAGGTTCACATATCATGTTTCGTATCAAAGGAGATCGAGGGACAAGTTCAACCTTTATCAAACTTCTAACCATATAGGCTAAAATCTCATTTTTGAGACAAAGTTATTCCAATACTTTCATTTTTCCGAATATAAAACCAAATAGGTTCACATATCATGTTTCGCATCAAGGGACATCGAGGGACAGGTTCACTGTTTATCAGACTTCTAACCACATAGGCTAACATTTCATTTTCGCGACAAGGGTCATTTCAATACTTTCATTTTACCGAATTTCAAACCAAATAGGTTCACATATCATGTTTCGCATCAAGGGACATCGAGGGACAAGTTCACTGTTTATCAAACTTCTAACCACATAGGCTAACATTTCATTTTCGCGACAAGGGTCATTTCAATACTTTCATTTTACCGAATTTCAAACCAAATAGGTTCACATATCATGTTTCGCATCAAGGGACATCGAGGGACATGTTCAACCTTTGTATTTAACAAACATGCAACAATATAAGCTAAAATCTCGTTTTCACGATAAGGGTCATCTCATTACTTTCTATTTACCAAATTTAAAACGAAATTGGTTCAAATATTATGTTACGTGATAAAGGACATCGAGGGACAAATTCAACATTAATATTTATCAAACTTTTAACCATATAGGCTAAAATCTCATTTTTGGGACAATGCTCATTCAAATAATTTCATTTTGCCGAATACAAAACCAAATAGGTTCACATATCATGTTTCGTATCAAAGGAGATCGAGGGACAAGTTCAACCTTTATCAAACTTCTAACCATATAAGGCTAAAATCTCATTTTCGCGACAAAGTGATTCCAATACTTTCATTTTTCCGAATATAAAACCAAATAAGTTCACATATCATGTTTCGCATCAAGGGACATCGAGGGACAAGTTCACTGTTTATCAAACTTCTAACTACATAGGCTAACATTTCATTTTCGCGACAAGGGTCATTTCAATACTTTCATTTTACCGAATTTCAAACCAAATAGGTTCACATATCATGTTTCGCATCAAGGGACATCGAGGGACATGTTCAACCTTCGTATTTAACAAACATGCAACAATATAAGATAAAATCTCGTTTTCGCGATAAGGGTCATCTCATTACTTTCTATTTACCAAATTTAAAACGAAATTGGTTCAAATATTATGTTACGCAATAAAGGACATCGAGGGACAAATTCAACATTAATATTTATCAAACTTTTAACCATATAGGCTAAAATCTCATTTTTGGGACAATGCTCATTCAAATAATTTCATTTTGCCGAATACAAAACCAAATAGGTTCACATATCATGTTTCGTATCAAGGGAGATCGAGGGACAAGTTCAACCTTTATCAAACTTCTAACCATATAAGGCTAAAATCTCATTTTTGCGACAAAGTGATTCCAATACTTTCATTTTTCCGAATATAAAACCAAATAAGTTCACATATCATGTTTCGCATCAAGGAACATCGAGGGACAAGTTCACTGTTTATCAAACTTCTAACCACATAGGCTAACATTTCATTTTCGCGACAAGGGTCATTTCAATACTTTCATTTTACCGAATTTCAAACCAAATAGGTTCACATATCATGTTTCACATCAACGGACATCGAGGGACATGTTCAACCTTCATATCATGTTTCGTATCAAGGGAGATCTAGGGACAAGTTCAACCTTTATCAAACTTCTAACCATATAGGCTAAAATCTCATTTTCGCGACAAAGTCATTCCAATACTTTCATTTTTCCGAATATAAAACCAAATAGGTTCACATATCATGTTTCGTATCAAGGGAGATCGAGGGACAAGTTCAACCTTTATCAAACTTCTAACCATATAGGCTAAAATCTCATTTTTGCGACAAAGTTATTCCAATACTTTCATTTTTCCGAATATAAAACCAAATAGGTTCACATATCATGTTTCGCATCAAGGGACATCGAGGGACAAGTTCACTGTTTATCAAACTTCTAACCACATAGGCTAACATTTCATTTTTCGCGACAAGGGTCATTTCAATACTTTCATTTTACCGAATTTCAAACCAAATAGGTTCACATATCATGTTTCACATCAACGGACATCGAGGGACATGTTCAACCTTCATATTTAACAAACATGCAACAATATAAGCTAAAATCTCGTTTTCGCGATAAGGGTCATCTCATTACTTTCTATTTACCAAATTTAAAACGAAATTGGTTCAAATATTATGTTACGCAATAAAGGACATCGAGGGACAAATTCAACATTAATATTTATCAAACTTTTAACCATATAGGCTAAAATCTCATTTTTGGGACAATGCTCATTCAAATAATTTCATTTTGCCGAACACAAAACCAAATAGGTTCACATATCATGTTTCGTATCAAAGGAGATCGAGGGACAAGTTCAACCTTTATCAAACCTCTAACCATATAAGGCTAAAATCTCATTTTCGCGACAAAGTGATTCCAATACTTTCATTTTTCCGAATATAAAACCAAATAAGTTCACATATCATGTTTTGCATCAAGGGACATCGAGGGACAAGTTCACTGTTTATCAAACTTCTAACTACATAGGCTAACATTTCATTTTCGCGACAAGGGTCATTTCAATACTTTCATTTTACCGAATTTCAAACCAAATAGGTTGACATATCATGTTTCGCATCAAGGGACATCGAGGGACATGTTCAACCTTCGTATTTAACAAACATGCAACAATATAAGATAAAATCTCGTTTTCGTGATAAGGGTCATCTCATTACTTTCTATTTACCAAATTTAAAACGAAATTGGTTCAAATATTATGTTACGCAATAAAGGACATCGAGGGACAAATTCAACATTAATATTTATCAAACTTTTAACCATATAGGCTAAAATCTCATTTTTGGGACAATGCTCATTCAAATAATTTCATTTTGCCGAATACAAAACCAAATAGGTTCACATATCATGTTTCGTATCAAGGGAGATCGAGGGACAAGTTCAACCTTTATCAAACTTCTAACCATATAAGGCTAAAATCTCATTTTTGCGACAAAGTGATTCCAATACTTTCATTTTTCCGAATATAAAACCAAATAAGTTCACATATCATGTTTCGCATCAAGGAACATCGAGGGACAAGTTCACTGTTTATCAAACTTCTAACCACATAGGCTAACATTTCATTTTCGCGACAAGGGTCATTTCAATACTTTCATTTTACCGAATTTCAAACCAAATAGGTTCACATATCATGTTTCACATCAACGGACATCGAGGGACATGTTCAACCTTCATATCATGTTTCGTATCAAGGGAGATCTAGGGACAAGTTCAACCTTTATCAAACTTCTAACCATATAGGCTAAAATCTCATTTTCGCGACAAAGTCATTCCAATACTTTCATTTTTCCGAATATAAAACCAAATAGGTTCACATATCATGTTTCGTATCAAGGGAGATCGAGGGACAAGTTCAACCTTTATCAAACTTCTAACCATATAGGCTAAAATCTCATTTTTGCGACAAAGTTATTCCAATACTTTCATTTTTCCGAATATAAAACCAAATAGGTTCACATATCATGTTTCGCATCAAGGGACATCGAGGGACAAGTTCACTGTTTATCAAACTTCTAACCACATAGGCTAACATTTCATTTTTCGCGACAAGGGTCATTTCAATACTTTCATTTTACCGAATTTCAAACCAAATAGGTTCACATATCATGTTTCACATCAACGGACATCGAGGGACATGTTCAACCTTCATATTTAACAAACATGCAACAATATAAGCTAAAATCTCGTTTTCGCGATAAGGGTCATCTCATTACTTTCTATTTACCAAATTTAAAACGAAATTGGTTCAAATATTATGTTACGCAATAAAGGACATCGAGGGACAAATTCAACATTAATATTTATCAAACTTTTAACCATATAGGCTAAAATCTCATTTTTGGGACAATGCTCATTCAAATAATTTCATTTTGCCGAACACAAAACCAAATAGGTTCACATATCATGTTTCGTATCAAAGGAGATCGAGGGACAAGTTCAACCTTTATCAAACCTCTAACCATATAAGGCTAAAATCTCATTTTCGCGACAAAGTGATTCCAATACTTTCATTTTTCCGAATATAAAACCAAATAAGTTCACATATCATGTTTTGCATCAAGGGACATCGAGGGACAAGTTCATTGTTTATCAAACTTCTAACTACATAGGCTAACATTTCATTTTCGCGACAAGGGTCATTTCAATACTTTCATTTTACCGAATTTCGAACCAAATAGGTTGACATATCATGTTTCGCATCAAGGGACATCGAGGGACATGTTCAACCTTCGTATTTAACAAACATGCAACAATATAAGATAAAATCTCGTTTTCGTGATAAGGGTCATCTCATTACTTTCTATTTACCAAATTTAAAACGAAATTGGTTCAAATATTATGTTACGCAATAAAGGACATCGAGGGACAAATTCAACATTAATATTTATCAAACTTTTAACCATATAGGCTAAAATCTCATTTTTGGGACAATGCTCATTCAAATAATTTCATTTTGCCGAATACAAAACCAAATAGGTTCACATATCATGTTTCGTATCAAGGGAGATCGAGGGACAAGTTCAACCTTTATCAAACTTCTAACCATATAAGGCTAAAATCTCATTTTTGCGACAAAGTGATTCCAATACTTTCATTTTTCCGAATATAAAACCAAATAGGTTCACATATCATGTTTCACATCAACGGACATCGAGGGACATGTTCAACCTTCATATTTAACAAACATGCAACAATATAAGCTAAAATCTCGTTTTCGCGATAAGGGTCATCTCATTACTTTCTATTTACCAAATTTAAAACGAAATTGGTTCAAATATTATGTTACGCAATTAAGGACATCGAGGGACAAATTCAACATTAATATTTATCAAACTTTTAACCATATAGGCTAAAATCTCATTTTTGGGACAATGCTCATTCAAATAATTTCATTTTGCCGAATACAAAACCAAATAGGTTCACATATCATGTTTCGTATCAAAGGAGATCGAGGGACAAGTTAACCTTTATCAAACTTCTAACCATATAAGGCTAAAATCTCATTTTCGCGACAAAGTCATTCCAATACTTTCATTTTTCCGAATATAAAACCAAATAAGTTCACATATCATGTTTCGCATCAAGGAACATCGAGGGACAAGTTCACTGTTTATCAAACTTCTAACCACATAGGCTAACATTTCATTTTCGCGACAAGGGTCATTTCAATACTTTCATTTTACCGAATTTCAAACCAAATGGGTTCACATATCATGTTTCACATCAACGGACATCGAGGGACATGTTCAACCTTCATATTTAACAAACATGCAACAATATAAGCTAAAATCTCATTTTCGCGATAAGGGTCATCTCATTACTTTCTATTTACCAAATTTAAAACGAAATTGGTTCAAATATTATGTTACGCAATAAAGGACATCGAGGGACAAATTCAACATTAATATTTCTCAAACTTTTAACCATATAGGCTAAAATCTCTTTTTTGGGACAATGGTCATTCAAATAATTTCATTTTGCCGAATACAAAACCAAATAGGTTCACATATCATGTTTCGTATCAAGGGAGATCGAGGGACAAGTTCAACCTTTATCAAACTTCTAACCATATAGGCTAAAATCTCATTTTCGCGACAAAGTCATTCCAATACTTTCATTTTTCCGAATATAAAACCAAATAGGTTCACATATCATGTTTCGTATCAAGGGAGATCGAGGGACAAGTTCAACCTTTATCAAACTTCTAACCATATAGGCTAAAATCTCATTTTTGCGACAAAGTTATTCCAATACTTTCATTTTTCCGAATATAAAACCAAATAGGTTCACATATCATGTTTCGCATCAAGGGACATCGAGGGACAAGTTCACTGTTTATCAAACTTCTAACCACATAGGCTAACATTTCATTTTCGCGACAAGGGTCATTTCAATACTTTGATTTTACCGAATTTCAAACCAACTAGGTTCACATATCATGTTTCACATCAACGGACATCGAGGGACATGTTCAACCTTCATATTTAACAAACATGCAACAATATAAGCTAAAATCTCGTTTTCGCGATAAGGGTCATCTCATTACTTTCTATTTACCAAATTTAAAACGAAATTGGTTCAAATATTATGTTACGCAATAAAGGACATCGAGGGACAAATTCAACATTAATATTTATCAAACTTTTAACCATATAGGCTAAAATCTCATTTTTGGGACAATGCTCATTCGAATAATTTCATTTTGCCGAATACAAAACCAAATAGGTTCACATATCATGTTTCGTATCAAAGGAGATCGAGGGACAAGTTCAACCTTTATCAAACTTCTAACCATATAAGGCTAAAATCTCATTTTCGCGACAAAGTGATTCCAATACTTTCATTTTTCCGAATATAAAACCAAATAAGTTCACATATCATGTTTCGCATCAAGGAACATCGAGGGACAAGTTCACTGTTTATCAAACTTCTAACCACATAGGCTAACATTTCATTTTCGCGACAAGGGTCATTTCAATACTTTCATTTTACCGAATTTCAAACCAAATAGGTTCACATATCATGTTTCACATCAACGGACATCGAGGGACATGTTCAACCTTCATATTTAACAAACATGCAACAATATAAGCTAAAATCTCGTTTTCGCGATAAGGGTCATCTCATTACTTTCTATTTACCAAATTTAAAACGAAATTGGTTCAAATATTATGTTACGCAATAAAGGACATCGAGGGACAAATTCAACATTAATATTTCTCAAACTTTTAACCATATAGGCTAAAATCTCTTTTTTGGGACAATGGTCATTCAAATAATTTCATTTTGCCGAATACAAAACCAAATAGGTTCACATATCATGTTTCGTATCAAGGGAGATCTAGGGACAAGTTCAACCTTTATCAAACTTCTAACCATATAGGCTAAAATCTCATTTTCGCGACAAAGTCATTCCAATACTTTCATTTTTCCGAATATAAAACCAAATAGGTTCACATATCATGTTTCGTATCAAGGGAGATCGAGGGACAAGTTCAACCTTTATCAAACTTCTAACCATAAAGGCTAAAATCTCATTTTTGCGACAAAGTTATTCCAATACTTTCATTTTTCCGAATATAAAACCAAATAGGTTCACATATCATGTTTCGCATCAAGGGACATCGACGGACAAGTTCACTGTTTATCAAACTTCTAACCACATAGGCTAACATTTCATTTTCGCAACAAGGGTCATTTCAATACTTTCATTTTACCGAATTTCAAACCAAATAGGTTCACATATCATGTTTCACATCAACGGACATCGAGGGACATGTTCAACCTTCATATTTAACAAACATGCAACAATATAAGCTAAAATCTCGTTTTCGCGATAAGGGTCATCTCATTACTTTCTATTTACCAAATTTAAAACGAAATTGGTTCAAATATTATGTTACGCAATAAAGGACATCGAGGGACAAATTCAACATTAATATTTATCAAACTTTTAACCATATAGGCTAAAATCTCATTTTTGGGACAATGCTCATTCAAATAATTTCATTTTGCCGAATACAAAACCAAATAGGTTCACATATCATGTTTCGTATCAAAGGAGATCGAGGGACAAGTTAACCTTTATCAAACTTCTAACCATATAAGGCTAAAATCTCATTTTCGCGACAAAGTGATTCCAATACTTTCATTTTTCCGAATATAAAACCAAATAAGTTCACATATCATGTTTCGCATCAAGGAACATCGAGGGACAAGTTCACTGTTTATCAAACTTCTAACCACATAGGCTAACATTTCATTTTCGCGACAAGGGTCATTTCAATACTTTCATTTTACCGAATTTCAAACCAAATAGGTTCACATATCATGTTTCACATCAACGGACATCGAGGGACATGTTCAACCTTCATATTTAACAAACATGCAACAATATAAGCTAAAATCTCATTTTCGCGATAAGGGTCATCTCATTACTTTCTATTTACCAAATTTAAAACGAAATTGGTTCAAATATTATGTTACGCAATAAAGGACATCGAGGGACAAATTCAACATTAATATTTCTCAAACTTTTAACCATATAGGCTAAAATCTCTTTTTTGGGACAATGGTCATTCAAATAATTTCATTTTGCCGAATACAAAACCAAATAGGTTCACATATCATGTTTTGTATCAAGGGAGATCTAGGGACAAGTTAAACCTTTATCAAACTTCTAACCATATAGGCTAAAATCTCATTTTCGCGACAAAGTCATTCCAATACTTTCATTTTTCCGAATATAAAACCAAATAGGTTCACATATCATGTTTCGTATCAAGGGAGATCGAGGGACAAGTTCAACCTTTATCAAACTTCTAACCATATAGGCTAAAATCTCATTTTTGCGACAAAGTTATTCCAATACTTTCATTTTTCCGAATATAAAACCAAATAGGTTCACATATCATGTTTCGCATCAAGGGACATCGAGGGACAAGTTCACTGTTTATCAAACTTCTAACCACATAGGCTAACATTTCATTTTCGCGACAAGGGTCATTTCAATACTTTGATTTTACCGAATTTCAAACCAAATAGGTTCACATATCATGTTTCACATCAACGGACATCGAGGGACATGTTCAACCTTCATATTTAACAAACATGCAACAATATAAGCTAAAATCTCGTTTTCGCGATAAGGGTCATCTCATTACTTTCTATTTACCAAATTTAAAACGAAATTGGTTCAAATATTATGTTACGCAATAAAGGACATCGAGGGACAAATTCAACATTAATATTTATCAAACTTTTAACCATATAGGCTAAAATCTCATTTTTGGGACAATTCTCATTCAAATAATTTCATTTTGCCGAATACAAAACCAAATAGGTTCACATATCATGTTTCGTATCAAAGGAGATCGAGGGACAAGTTCAACCTTTATCAAACTTCTAACCATATAAGGCTAAAATCTCATTTTCGCGACAAAGTGATTCCAATACTTTCATTTTTCCGAATATAAAACCAAATAAGTTCACATATCATGTTTCGCATCAAGGAACATCGAGGGACAAGTTCACTGTTTATCAAACTTCTAACCACATAGGCTAACATTTCATTTTCGCGACAAGGGTCATTTCAATACTTTCATTTTACCGAATTTCAAACCAAATAGGTTCACATATCATGTTTCACATCAACGGACATCGAGGGACATGTTCAACCTTCATATTTAACAAACATGCAACAATATAAGCTAAAATCTCGATTTCGCGATAAGGGTCATCTCATTACTTTCTATTTACCAAATTTAAAACGAAATTGGTTCAAATATTATGTTACGCAATAAAGGACATCGAGGGACAAATTCAACATTAATATTTCTCAAACTTTTAACCATATAGGCTAAAATCTCTTTTTTGGGACAATGGTCATTCAAATAATTTCATTTTGCCGAATACAAAACCAAATAGGTTCACATATCATGTTTTGTATCAAGGGAGATCGAGGGACAAGTTCAACCTTTATCAAACTTCTAACCATATAGGCTAAAATCTCATTTTTGCGACAAAGTTATTCCAATACTTTCATTTTTCCGAATATAAAACCAAATAGGTTCACATATCATGTTTCGCATCAAGGGACATCGAGGGACAAGTTCACTGTTTATCAAACTTCTAACCACATAGGCTAACATTTCATTTTCGTGACAAGGGTCATTTCAATACTTTCATTTTACCGAATTTCAAACCAAATAGGTTCACATATCATGTTTCGCATCAAGGGACATCGAGGGACATGTTCAACCTTCGTATTTAACAAACATGTAACAATATAAGCTAAAATCTCGTTTTCACGATAAGGGTCATCTCATTACTTTCTATTTACCAAATTTAAAACGAAATTGGTTCAAATATTATGTTACGTGATAAAGGACATCGAGGGACAAATTCAACATTAATATTTATCAAACTTTTAACCATATAGGCTAAAATCTCATTTTTGGGACAATGCTCATTCAAATAATTTCATTTTGCCGAATACAAAACCAAATAGGTTCACATATCATGTTTCGTATCAAAGGAGATCGAGGGACAAGTTCAACCTTTATCAAACTTCTAACCATATAGGCTAAAATCTCATTTTTGAGACAAAGTTATTCCAATACTTTCATTTTTCCGAATATAAAACCAAATAGGTTCACATATCATGTTTCGCATCAAGGGACATCGAGGGACAAGTTCACTGTTTATCAAACTTCTAACCACATAGGCTAACATTTCATTTTCGCGACAAGGGTCATTTCAATACTTTCATTTTACCGAATTTCAAACCAAATAGGTTCACATATCATGTTTCGCATCAAGGGACATCGAGGGACAAGTTCACTGTTTATCAAACTTCTGACCACATAGGCTAACATTTCATTTTCGCGACAAGGGTCATTTCAATACTTTCATTTTACCGAATTTCAAACCAAATAGGTTCACATATCATGTTTCGCATCAAGGGACATCGAGGGACATGTTCAACCTTTGTATTTAACAAACATGCAACAATATAAGCTAAAATCTCGTTTTCACGATAAGGGTCATCTCATTACTTTCTATTTACCAAATTTAAAACGAAATTGGTTCAAATATTATGTTACGTGATAAAGGACATCGAGGGACAAATTCAACATTAATATTTATCAAACTTTTAACCATCTAGGCTAAAATCTCATTTTTGGGACAATGCTCATTCAAATAATTTCATTTTGCCGAATACAAAACCAAATAGGTTCACATATCATGTTTCGTATCAAAGGAGATCGAGGGACAAGTTCAACCTTTATCAAACTTCTAACCATATAAGGCTAAAATCTCATTTTCGCGACAAAGTGATTCCAATACTTTCATTTTTCCGAATATAAAACCAAATAAGTTCACATATCATGTTTCGCATCAAGGGACATCGAGGGACAAGTTCACTGTTTATCAAACTTCTAACTACATAGGCTAACATTTCATTTTCGCGACAAGGGTCATTTCAATACTTTCATTTTACCGAATTTCAAACCAAATAGGTTCACATATCATGTTTCGCATCAAGGGACATCGAGGGACATGTTCAACCTTCGTATTTAACAAACATGCAACAATATAAGATAAAATCTCGTTTTCGCGATAAGGGTCATCTCATTACTTTCTATTTACCAAATTTAAAACGAAATTGGTTCAAATATTATGTTACGCAATAAAGGACATCGAGGGACAAATTCAACATTAATATTTATCAAACTTTTAACCGTATAGGCTAAAATCTCATTTTTGGGACAATGCTCATTCAAATAATTTCATTTTGCCGAATACAAAACCAAATAGGTTCACATATCATGTTTCGTATCAAGGGAGATCGAGGGACAAGTTCAACCTTTATCAAACTTCTAACCATATAAGGCTAAAATCTCATTTTTGCGACAAAGTGATTCCAATACTTTCATTTTTCCGAATATAAAACCAAATAAGTTCACATATCATGTTTCGCATCAAGGAACATCGAGGGACAAGTTCACTGTTTATCAAACTTCTAACCACATAGGCTAACATTTCATTTTCGCGACAAGGGTCATTTCAATACTTTCATTTTACCGAATTTCAAACCAAATAGGTTCACATATCATGTTTCACATCAACGGACATCGAGGGACATGTTCAACCTTCATATTTAACAAACATGCAACAATATAAGCTAAAATCTCGTTTTCGCGATAAGGGTCATCTCATTACTTTCTATTTACCAAATTTAAAACGAAATTGGTTCAAATATTATGTTACGCAATAAAGGACATCGAGGGACAAATTCAACATTAATATTTCTCAAACTTTTAACCATATAGGCTAAAATCTCTTTTTTGGGACAATGGTCATTCAAATAATTTCATTTTACCGAATACAAAACCAAATAGGTTCACATATCATGTTTCGTATCAAGGGAGATCTAGGGACAAGTTCAACCTTTATCAAACTTCTAACCATATAGGCTAAAATCTCATTTTTGCGACAAAGTTATTCCAATACTTTCATTTTTCCGAATATAAAACCAAATAGGTTCACATATCATGTTTCGCATCAAGGGACATCGAGGGACAAGTTCACTGTTTATCAAACTTCTAACCACATAGGCTAACATTTCATTTTTCGCGACAAGGGTCATTTCAATACTTTCATTTTACCGAATTTCAAACCAAATAGGTTCACATATCATGTTTCACATCAACGGACATCGAGGGACATGTTCAACCTTCATATTTAACAAACATGCAACAATATAAGCTAAAATCTCGTTTTCGCGATAAGGGTCATCTCATTACTTTCTATTTACCAAATTTAAAACGAAATTGGTTCAAATATTATGTTACGCAATAAAGGACATCGAGGGACAAATTCAACATTAATATTTATCAAACTTTTAACCATATAGGCTAAAATCTCATTTTTGGGACAATGCTCATTCAAATAATTTCATTTTGCCGAACACAAAACCAAATAGGTTCACATATCATGTTTCGTATCAAAGGAGATCGAGGGACAAGTTCAACCTTTATCAAACTTCTAACCATATAAGGCTAAAATCTCATTTTCGCGACAAAGTGATTCCAATACTTTCATTTTTCCGAATATAAAACCAAATAAGTTCACATATCTTGTTTTGCATCAAGGGACATCGAGGGACAAGTTCACTGTTTATCAAACTTCTAACCACATAGGCTAACATTTCATTTTCGCGACAAGGGTCATTTCAATACTTTGATTTTACCGAATTTCAAACCAAATAGGTTCACATATCATGTTTCACATCAACGGACATCGAGGGACATGTTCAACCTTCATATTTAACAAACATGCAACAATATAAGCTAAAATCTCGTTTTCGCGATAAGGGTCATCTCATTACTTTCTATTTACCAAATTTAAAACGAAATTGGTTCAAATATTATGTTACGCAATAAAGGACATCGAGGGACAAATTCAACATTAATATTTCTCAAACTTTTAACCATATAGGCTAAAATCTCTTTTTTGGGACAATGGTCATTCAAATAATTTCATTTTGCCGAATACAAAACCAAATAGGTTCACATATCATGTTTCGTATCAAGGGAGATCTAGGGACAAGTTAAACCTTTATCAAACTTCTAACCATATAGGCTAAAATCTCATTTTCGCGACAAAGTCATTCCAATACTTTCATTTTTCCGAATATAAAACCAAATAGGTTCACATATCATGTTTCGTATCAAGGGAGATCGAGGGACAAGTTCAACCTTTATCAAACTTCTAACCATATAGGCTAAAATCTCATTTTTGCGACAAAGTTATTCCAATACTTTCATTTTTCCGAATATAAAACCAAATAGGTTCACATATCATGTTTCGCATCAAGGGACATCGAGGGACAAGTTCACTGTTTATCAAACTTCTAACCACATAGGCTAACATTTCATTTTCGCGACAAGGGTCATTTCAATACTTTGATTTTACCGAATTTCAAACCAAATAGGTTCACATATCATGTTTCACATCAACGGACATCGAGGGACATGTTCAACCTTCATATTTAACAAACATGCAACAATATAAGCTAAAATCTCGTTTTCGCGATAAGGGTCATCTCATTACTTTCTATTTACCAAATTTAAAACGAAATTGGTTCAAATATTATTTTACGCAATAAAGGACATCGAGGGACAAATTCAACATTAATATTTATCAAACTTTTAACCATATAGGCTAAAATCTCATTTTTGGGACAATGCTCATTCAAATAATTTCATTTTGCCGAATACAAAACCAAATAGGTTCACATATCATGTTTCGTATCAAAGGAGATCGAGGGACAAGTTCAACCTTTATCAAACTTCTAACCATATAAGGCTAAAATCTCATTTTCGCGACAAAGTGATTCCAATACTTTCATTTTTCCGAATATAAAACCAAATAAGTTCACATATCATGTTTCGCATCAAGGAACATCGAGGGACAAGTTCACTGTTTATCAAACTTCTAACCACATAGGCTAACATTTCATTTTCGCGACAAGGGTCATTTCAATACTTTCATTTTACCGAATTTCAAACCAAATAGGTTCACATATCATGTTTCACATCAACGGACATCGAGGGACATGTTCAACCTTCATATTTAACAAACATGCAACAATATAAGCTAAAATCTCGTTTTCGCGATAAGGGTCATCTCATTACTTTCTATTTACCAAATTTAAAACGAAATTGGTTCAAATATTATGTTACGCAATAAAGGACATCGAGGGACAAATTCAACATTAATATTTATCAAACTTTTAACCATATAGGCTAAAATCTCATTTTTGGGACAATGCTCATTCAAATAATTTCATTTTGCCGAATACAAAACCAAATAGGTTCACATATCATGTTTCGTATCAAAGGAGATCGAGGGACAAGTTAACCTTTATCAAACTTCTAACCATATAAGGCTAAAATCTCATTTTCGCGACAAAGTGATTCCAATACTTTCATTTTTCCGAATATAAAACCAAATAAGTTCACATATCATGTTTCGCATCAAGGAACATCGAGGGACAAGTTCACTGTTTATCAAACTTCTAACCACATAGGCTAACATTTCATTTTCGCGACAAGGGTCATTTCCATACTTTCATTTTACCGAATTTCAAACCAAATAGGTTCACATATCATGTTTCACATCAACGGACATCGAGGGACATGTTCAACCTTCATATTTAACAAACATGCAACAATATAAGCTAAAATCTCATTTTCGCGATAAGGGTCATCTCATTACTTTCTATTTACCAAATTTAAAACGAAATTGGTTCAAATATTATGTTACGCAATAAAGGACATCGAGGGACAAATTCAACATTAATATTTCTCAAACTTTTAACCATATAGGCTAAAATCTCTTTTTTGGGACAATGGTCATTCAAATAATTTCATTTTGCCGAATACAAAACCAAATAGGTTCACATATCATGTTTCGTATCAAGGGAGATCTAGGGACAAGTTAAACCTTTATCAAACTTCTAACCATATAGGCTAAAATCTCATTTTCGCGACAAAGTCATTCCAATACTTTCATTTTTCCGAATATAAAACCAAATAGGTTCACATATCATGTTTCGTATCAAGGGAGATCGAGGGACAAGTTCAACCTTTATCAAACTTCTAACCATATAGGCTAAAATCTCATTTTTGCGACAAAGTTATTCCAATACTTTCATTTTTCCGAATATAAAACCAAATAGGTTCACATATCATGTTTCGCATCAAGGGACATCGAGGGACAAGTTCACTGTTTATCAAACTTCTAACCACATAGGCTAACATTTCATTTTCGCGACAAGGGTCATTTCAATACTTTGATTTTACCGAATTTCAAACCAAATAGGTTCACATATCATGTTTCACATCAACGGACATCGAGGGACATGTTCAACCTTCATATTTAACAAACATGCAACAATATAAGCTAAAATCTCGTTTTCGCGATAAGGGTCATCTCATTACTTTCTATTTACCAAATTTAAAACGAAATTGGTTCAAATATTATGTTACGCAATAAAGGACATCGAGGGACAAATTCAACATTAATATTTATCAAACTTTTAACCATATAGGCTAAAATCTCATTTTTGGGACAATGCTCATTCAAATAATTTCATTTTGCCGAATACAAAACCAAATAGGTTCACATATCATGTTTCGTATCAAAGGAGATCGAGGGACAAGTTCAACCTTTATCAAACTTCTAACCATATAAGGCTAAAATCTCATTTTCGCGACAAAGTGATTCCAATACTTTCATTTTTCCGAATATAAAACCAAATAAGTTCACATATCATGTTTCGCATCAAGGAACATCGAGGGACAAGTTCACTGTTTATCAAACTTCTAACCACATAGGCTAACATTTCATTTTCGCGACAAGGGTCATTTCAATACTTTCATTTTACCGAATTTCAAACCAAATAGGTTCACATATCATGTTTCACATCAACGGACATCGAGGGACATGTTCAACCTTCATATTTAACAAACATGCAACAATATAAGCTAAAATCTCGTTTTCGCGATAAGGGTCATCTCATTACTTTCTATTTACCAAATTTAAAACGAAATTGGTTCAAATATTATGTTACGCAATAAAGGACATCGAGGGACAAATTCAACATTAATATTTATCAAACTTTTAACCATATAGGCTAAAATCTCATTTTTGGGACAATGCTCATTCAAATAATTTCATTTTGCCGAATACAAAACCAAATAGGTTCACATATCATGTTTCGTATCAAAGGAGATCGAGGGACAAGTTAACCTTTATCAAACTTCTAACCATATAAGGCTAAAATCTCATTTTCGCGACAAAGTGATTCCAATACTTTCATTTTTCCGAATATAAAACCAAATAAGTTCACATATCATGTTTCGCATCAAGGAACATCGAGGGACAAGTTCACTGTTTATCAAACTTCTAACCACATAGGCTAACATTTCATTTTCGCGACAAGGGTCATTTCCATACTTTCATTTTACCGAATTTCAAACCAAATAGGTTCACATATCATGTTTCACATCAACGGACATCGAGGGACATGTTCAACCTTCATATTTAACAAACATGCAACAATATAAGCTAAAATCTCATTTTCGCGATAAGGGTCATCTCATTACTTTCTATTTACCAAATTTAAAACGAAATTGGTTCAAATATTATGTTACGCAATAAAGGACATCGAGGGACAAATTCAACATTAATATTTCTCAAACTTTTAACCATATAGGCTAAAATCTCTTTTTTGGGACAATGGTCATTCAAATAATTTCATTTTGCCGAATACAAAACCAAATAGGTTCACATATCATGTTTCGTATCAAGGGAGATCTAGGGACAAGTTAAACCTTTATCAAACTTCTAACCATATAGGCTAAAATCTCATTTTCGCGACAAAGTCATTCCAATACTTTCATTTTTCCGAATATAAAACCAAATAGGTTCACATATCATGTTTCGTATCAAGGGAGATCGAGGGACAAGTTCAACCTTTATCAAACTTCTAACCATATAGGCTAAAATCTCATTTTTGCGACAAAGTTATTCCAATACTTTCATTTTTCCGAATATAAAACCAAATAGGTTCACATATCATGTTTCGCATCAAGGGACATCGAGGGACAAGTTCACTGTTTATCAAACTTCTAACCACATAGGCTAACATTTCATTTTCGCGACAAGGGTCATTTCAATACTTTGATTTTACCGAATTTCAAACCAAATAGGTTCACATATCATGTTTCACATCAACGGACATCGAGGGACATGTTCAACCTTCATATTTAACAAACATGCAACAATATAAGCTAAAATCTCGTTTTCGCGATAAGGGTCATCTCATTACTTTCTATTTACCAAATTTAAAACGAAATTGGTTCAAATATTATTTTACGCAATAAAGGACATCGAGGGACAAATTCAACATTAATATTTATCAAACTTTTAACCATATAGGCTAAAATCTCATTTTTGGGACAATGCTCATTCAAATAATTTCATTTTGCCGAATACAAAACCAAATAGGTTCACATATCATGTTTCGTATCAAAGGAGATCGAGGGACAAGTTCAACCTTTATCAAACTTCTAACCATATAAGGCTAAAATCTCATTTTCGCGACAAAGTGATTCCAATACTTTCATTTTTCCGAATATAAAACCAAATAAGTTCACATATCATGTTTCGCATCAAGGAACATCGAGGGACAAGTTCACTGTTTATCAAACTTCTAACCACATAGGCTAACATTTCATTTTCGCGACAAGGGTCATTTCAATACTTTCATTTTACCGAATTTCAAACCAAATAGGTTCACATATCATGTTTCACATCAACGGACATCGAGGGACATGTTCAACCTTCATATTTAACAAACATGCAACAATATAAGCTAAAATCTCGTTTTCGCGATAAGGGTCATCTCATTACTTTCTATTTACCAAATTTAAAACGAAATTGGTTCAAATATTATGTTACGCAATAAAGGACATCGAGGGACAAATTCAACATTAATATTTATCAAACTTTTAACCATATAGGCTAAAATCTCATTTTTGGGACAATGCTCATTCAAATAATTTCATTTTGCCGAATACAAAACCAAATAGGTTCACATATCATGTTTCGTATCAAAGGAGATCGAGGGACAAGTTAACCTTTATCAAACTTCTAACCATATAAGGCTAAAATCTCATTTTCGCGACAAAGTGATTCCAATACTTTCATTTTTCCGAATATAAAACCAAATAAGTTCACATATCATGTTTCGCATCAAGGAACATCGAGGGACAAGTTCACTGTTTATCAAACTTCTAACCACATAGGCTAACATTTCATTTTCGCGACAAGGGTCATTTCCATACTTTCATTTTACCGAATTTCAAACCAAATAGGTTCACATATCATGTTTCACATCAACGGACATCGAGGGACATGTTCAACCTTCATATTTAACAAACATGCAACAATATAAGCTAAAATCTCATTTTCGCGATAAGGGTCATCTCATTACTTTCTATTTACCAAATTTAAAACGAAATTGGTTCAAATATTATGTTACGCAATAAAGGACATCGAGGGACAAATTCAACATTAATATTTCTCAAACTTTTAACCATATAGGCTAAAATCTCTTTTTTGGGACAATGGTCATTCAAATAATTTCATTTTGCCGAATACAAAACCAAATAGGTTCACATATCATGTTTCGTATCAAGGGAGATCTAGGGACAAGTTAAACCTTTATCAAACTTCTAACCATATAGGCTAAAATCTCATTTTCGCGACAAAGTCATTCCAATACTTTCATTTTTCCGAATATAAAACCAAATAGGTTCACATATCATGTTTCGTATCAAGGGAGATCGAGGGACAAGTTCAACCTTTATCAAACTTCTAACCATATAGGCTAAAATCTCATTTTTGCGACAAAGTTATTCCAATACTTTCATTTTTCCGAATATAAAACCAAATAGGTTCACATATCATGTTTCGCATCAAGGGACATCGAGGGACAAGTTCACTGTTTATCAAACTTCTAACCACATAGGCTAACATTTCATTTTCGCGACAAGGGTCATTTCAATACTTTGATTTTACCGAATTTCAAACCAAATAGGTTCACATATCATGTTTCACATCAACGGACATCGAGGGACATGTTCAACCTTCATATTTAACAAACATGCAACAATATAAGCTAAAATCTCGTTTTCGCGATAAGGGTCATCTCATTACTTTCTATTTACCAAATTTAAAACGAAATTGGTTCAAATATTATGTTACGCAATAAAGGACATCGAGGGACAAATTCAACATTAATATTTATCAAACTTTTAACCATATAGGCTAAAATCTCATTTTTGGGACAATGCTCATTCAAATAATTTCATTTTGCCGAATACAAAACCAAATAGGTTCACATATCATGTTTCGTATCAAAGGAGATCGAGGGACAAGTTCAACCTTTATCAAACTTCTAACCATATAAGGCTAAAATCTCATTTTCGCGACAAAGTGATTCCAATACTTTCATTTTTCCGAATATAAAACCAAATAAGTTCACATATCATGTTTCGCATCAAGGAACATCGAGGGACAAGTTCACTGTTTATCAAACTTCTAACCACATAGGCTAACATTTCATTTTCGCGACAAGGGTCATTTCAATACTTTCATTTTACCGAATTTCAAACCAAATAGGTTCACATATCATGTTTCACATCAACGGACATCGAGGGACATGTTCAACCTTCATATTTAACAAACATGCAACAATATAAGCTAAAATCTCGTTTTCGCGATAAGGGTCATCTCATTACTTTCTATTTACCAAATTTAAAACGAAATTGGTTCAAATATTATGTTACGCAATAAAGGACATCGAGGGACAAATTCAACATTAATATTTATCAAACTTTTAACCATATAGGCTAAAATCTCATTTTTGGGACAATGCTCATTCAAATAATTTCATTTTGCCGAATACAAAACCAAATAGGTTCACATATCATGTTTCGTATCAAAGGAGATCGAGGGACAAGTTAACCTTTATCAAACTTCTAACCATATAAGGCTAAAATCTCATTTTCGCGACAAAGTGATTCCAATACTTTCATTTTTCCGAATATAAAACCAAATAAGTTCACATATCATGTTTCGCATCAAGGAACATCGAGGGACAAGTTCACTGTTTATCAAACTTCTAACCACATAGGCTAACATTTCATTTTCGCGACAAGGGTCATTTCCATACTTTCATTTTACCGAATTTCAAACCAAATAGGTTCACATATCATGTTTCACATCAACGGACATCGAGGGACATGTTCAACCTTCATATTTAACAAACATGCAACAATATAAGCTAAAATCTCATTTTCGCGATAAGGGTCATCTCATTACTTTCTATTTACCAAATTTAAAACGAAATTGGTTCAAATATTATGTTACGCAATAAAGGACATCGAGGGACAAATTCAACATTAATATTTCTCAAACTTTTAACCATATAGGCTAAAATCTCTTTTTTGGGACAATGGTCATTCAAATAATTTCATTTTGCCGAATACAAAACCAAATAGGTTCACATATCATGTTTCGTATCAAGGGAGATCTAGGGACAAGTTAAACCTTTATCAAACTTCTAACCATATAGGCTAAAATCTCATTTTCGCGACAAAGTCATTCCAATACTTTCATTTTTCCGAATATAAAACCAAATAGGTTCACATATCATGTTTCGTATCAAGGGAGATCGAGGGACAAGTTCAACCTTTATCAAACTTCTAACCATATAGGCTAAAATCTCATTTTTGCGACAAAGTTATTCCAATACTTTCATTTTTCCGAATATAAAACCAAATAGGTTCACATATCATGTTTCGCATCAAGGGACATCGAGGGACAAGTTCACTGTTTATCAAACTTCTAACCACATAGGCTAACATTTCATTTTCGCGACAAGGGTCATTTCAATACTTTGATTTTACCGAATTTCAAACCAAATAGGTTCACATATCATGTTTCACATCAACGGACATCGAGGGACATGTTCAACCTTCATATTTAACAAACATGCAACAATATAAGCTAAAATCTCGTTTTCGCGATAAGGGTCATCTCATTACTTTCTATTTACCAAATTTAAAACGAAATTGGTTCAAATATTATTTTACGCAATAAAGGACATCGAGGGACAAATTCAACATTAATATTTATCAAACTTTTAACCATATAGGCTAAAATCTCATTTTTGGGACAATGCTCATTCAAATAATTTCATTTTGCCGAATACAAAACCAAATAGGTTCACATATCATGTTTCGTATCAAAGGAGATCGAGGGACAAGTTCAACCTTTATCAAACTTCTAACCATATAAGGCTAAAATCTCATTTTCGCAACAAAGTGATTCCAATACTTTCATTTTTCCGAATATAAAACCAAATAAGTTCACATATCATGTTTCGCATCAAGGAACATCGAGGGACAAGTTCACTGTTTATCAAACTTCTAACCACATAGGCTAACATTTCATTTTCGCGACAAGGGTCATTTCAATACTTTCATTTTACCGAATTTCAAACCAAATAGGTTCACATATCATGTTTCACATCAACGGACATCGAGGGACATGTTCAACCTTCATATTTAACAAACATGCAACAATATAAGCTAAAATCTCGTTTTCGCGATAAGGGTCATCTCATTACTTTCTATTTACCAAATTTAAAACGAAATTGGTTCAAATATTATGTTACGCAATAAAGGACATCGAGGGACAAATTCAACATTAATATTTATCAAACTTTTAACCATATAGGCTAAAATCTCATTTTTGGGACAATGCTCATTCAAATAATTTCATTTTGCCGAATACAAAACCAAATAGGTTCACATATCATGTTTCGTATCAAAGGAGATCGAGGGACAAGTTAACCTTTATCAAACTTCTAACCATATAAGGCTAAAATCTCATTTTCGCGACAAAGTGATTCCAATACTTTCATTTTTCCGAATATAAAACCAAATAAGTTCACATATCATGTTTCGCATCAAGGAACATCGAGGGACAAGTTCACTGTTTATCAAACTTCTAACCACATAGGCTAACATTTCATTTTCGCGACAAGGGTCATTTCCATACTTTCATTTTACCGAATTTCAAACCAAATAGGTTCACATATCATGTTTCACATCAACGGACATCGAGGGACATGTTCAACCTTCATATTTAACAAACATGCAACAATATAAGCTAAAATCTCATTTTCGCGATAAGGGTCATCTCATTACTTTCTATTTACCAAATTTAAAACGAAATTGGTTCAAATATTATGTTACGCAATAAAGGACATCGAGGGACAAATTCAACATTAATATTTCTCAAACTTTTAACCATATAGGCTAAAATCTCTTTTTTGGGACAATGGTCATTCAAATAATTTCATTTTGCCGAATACAAAACCAAATAGGTTCACATATCATGTTTCGTATCAAGGGAGATCTAGGGACAAGTTAAACCTTTATCAAACTTCTAACCATATAGGCTAAAATCTCATTTTCGCGACAAAGTCATTCCAATACTTTCATTTTTCCGAATATAAAACCAAATAGGTTCACATATCATGTTTCGTATCAAGGGAGATCGAGGGACAAGTTCAACCTTTATCAAACTTCTAACCATATAGGCTAAAATCTCATTTTTGCGACAAAGTTATTCCAATACTTTCATTTTTCCGAATATAAAACCAAATAGGTTCACATATCATGTTTCGCATCAAGGGACATCGAGGGACAAGTTCACTGTTTATCAAACTTCTAACCACATAGGCTAACATTTCATTTTCGCGACAAGGGTCATTTCAATACTTTGATTTTACCGAATTTCAAACCAAATAGGTTCACATATCATGTTTCACATCAACGGACATCGAGGGACATGTTCAACCTTCATATTTAACAAACATGCAACAATATAAGCTAAAATCTCGTTTTCGCGATAAGGGTCATCTCATTACTTTCTATTTACCAAATTTAAAACGAAATTGGTTCAAATATTATGTTACGCAATAAAGGACATCGAGGGACAAATTCAACATTAATATTTATCAAACTTTTAACCATATAGGCTAAAATCTCATTTTTGGGACAATGCTCATTCAAATAATTTCATTTTGCCGAATACAAAACCAAATAGGTTCACATATCATGTTTCGTATCAAAGGAGATCGAGGGACAAGTTCAACCTTTATCAAACTTCTAACCATATAAGGCTAAAATCTCATTTTCGCGACAAAGTGATTCCAATACTTTCATTTTTCCGAATATAAAACCAAATAAGTTCACATATCATGTTTCGCATCAAGGAACATCGAGGGACAAGTTCACTGTTTATCAAACTTCTAACCACATAGGCTAACATTTCATTTTCGCGACAAGGGTCATTTCAATACTTTCATTTTACCGAATTTCAAACCAAATAGGTTCACATATCATGTTTCACATCAACGGACATCGAGGGACATGTTCAACCTTCATATTTAACAAACATGCAACAATATAAGCTAAAATCTCGTTTTCGCGATAAGGGTCATCTCATTACTTTCTATTTACCAAATTTAAAACGAAATTGGTTCAAATATTATGTTACGCAATAAAGGACATCGAGGGACAAATTCAACATTAATATTTATCAAACTTTTAACCATATAGGCTAAAATCTCATTTTTGGGACAATGCTCATTCAAATAATTTCATTTTGCCGAATACAAAACCAAATAGGTTCACATATCATGTTTCGTATCAAAGGAGATCGAGGGACAAGTTAACCTTTATCAAACTTCTAACCATATAAGGCTAAAATCTCATTTTCGCGACAAAGTGATTCCAATACTTTCATTTTTCCGAATATAAAACCAAATAAGTTCACATATCATGTTTCGCATCAAGGAACATCGAGGGACAAGTTCACTGTTTATCAAACTTCTAACCACATAGGCTAACATTTCATTTTCGCGACAAGGGTCATTTCCATACTTTCATTTTACCGAATTTCAAACCAAATAGGTTCACATATCATGTTTCACATCAACGGACATCGAGGGACATGTTCAACCTTCATATTTAACAAACATGCAACAATATAAGCTAAAATCTCATTTTCGCGATAAGGGTCATCTCATTACTTTCTATTTACCAAATTTAAAACGAAATTGGTTCAAATATTATGTTACGCAATAAAGGACATCGAGGGACAAATTCAACATTAATATTTCTCAAACTTTTAACCATATAGGCTAAAATCTCTTTTTTGGGACAATGGTCATTCAAATAATTTCATTTTGCCGAATACAAAACCAAATAGGTTCACATATCATGTTTCGTATCAAGGGAGATCTAGGGACAAGTTAAACCTTTATCAAACTTCTAACCATATAGGCTAAAATCTCATTTTCGCGACAAAGTCATTCCAATACTTTCATTTTTCCGAATATAAAACCAAATAGGTTCACATATCATGTTTCGTATCAAGGGAGATCGAGGGACAAGTTCAACCTTTATCAAACTTCTAACCATATAGGCTAAAATCTCATTTTTGCGACAAAGTTATTCCAATACTTTCATTTTTCCGAATATAAAACCAAATAGGTTCACATATCATGTTTCGCATCAAGGGACATCGAGGGACAAGTTCACTGTTTATCAAACTTCTAACCACATAGGCTAACATTTCATTTTCGCGACAAGGGTCATTTCAATACTTTGATTTTACCGAATTTCAAACCAAATAGGTTCACATATCATGTTTCACATCAACGGACATCGAGGGACATGTTCAACCTTCATATTTAACAAACATGCAACAATATAAGCTAAAATCTCGTTTTCGCGATAAGGGTCATCTCATTACTTTCTATTTACCAAATTTAAAACGAAATTGGTTCAAATATTATGTTACGCAATAAAGGACATCGAGGGACAAATTCAACATTAATATTTATCAAACTTTTAACCATATAGGCTAAAATCTCATTTTTGGGACAATGCTCATTCAAATAATTTCATTTTGCCGAATACAAAACCAAATAGGTTCACATATCATGTTTCGTATCAAAGGAGATCGAGGGACAAGTTCAACCTTTATCAAACTTCTAACCATATAAGGCTAAAATCTCATTTTCGCGACAAAGTGATTCCAATACTTTCATTTTTCCGAATATAAAACCAAATAAGTTCACATATCATGTTTCGCATCAAGGAACATCGAGGGACAAGTTCACTGTTTATCAAACTTCTAACCACATAGGCTAACATTTCATTTTCGCGACAAGGGTCATTTCAATACTTTCATTTTACCGAATTTCAAACCAAATAGGTTCACATATCATGTTTCACATCAACGGACATCGAGGGACATGTTCAACCTTCATATTTAACAAACATGCAACAATATAAGCTAAAATCTCGTTTTCGCGATAAGGGTCATCTCATTACTTTCTATTTACCAAATTTAAAACGAAATTGGTTCAAATATTATGTTACGCAATAAAGGACATCGAGGGACAAATTCAACATTAATATTTCTCAAACTTTTAACCATATAGGCTAAAATCTCTTTTTTGGGACAATGGTCATTCAAATAATTTCATTTTACCGAATACAAAACCAAATAGGTTCACATATCATGTTTCGTATCAAGGGAGATCTAGGGACAAGTTCAACCTTTATCAAACTTCTAACCATATAGGCTAAAATCTCATTTTCGCGACAAAGTCATTCCAATACTTTCATTTTTCCGAATATAAAACCAAATAGGTTCACATATCATGTTTCGCATCAAGGGACATCGAGGGACAAGTTCACTGTTTATCAAACTTCTAACCACATAGGCTAACATTTCATTTTTCGCGACAAGGGTCATTTCAATACTTTCATTTTACCGAATTTCAAACCAAATAGGTTCACATATCATGTTTCACATCAACGGACATCGAGGGACATGTTCAACCTTCATATTTAACAAACATGCAACAATATAAGCTAAAATCTCGTTTTCGCGATAAGGGTCATCTCATTACTTTCTATTTACCAAATTTAAAACGAAATTGGTTCAAATATTATGTTACGCAATAAAGGACATCGAGGGACAAATTCAACATTAATATTTATCAAACTTTTAACCATATAGGCTAAAATCTCATTTTTGGGACAATGCTCATTCAAATAATTTCATTTTGCCGAACACAAAACCAAATAGGTTCACATATCATGTTTCGTATCAAAGGAGATCGAGGGACAAGTTCAACCTTTATCAAACTTCTAACCATATAAGGCTAAAATCTCATTTTCGCGACAAAGTGATTCCAATACTTTCATTTTTCCGAATATAAAACCAAATAAGTTCACATATCATGTTTTGCATCAAGGGACATCGAGGGACAAGTTCACTGTTTATCAAACTTCTAACTACATAGGCTAACATTTCATTTTCGCGACAAGGGTCATTTCAATACTTTCATTTTACCGAATTTCAAACCAAATAGGTTGACATATCATGTTTCGCATCAAGGGACATCGAGGGACATGTTCAACCTTCGTATTTAACAAACATGCAACAATATAAGATAAAATCTCGTTTTCGTGATAAGGGTCATCTCATTACTTTCTATTTACCAAATTTAAAACGAAATTCGTTCAAATAATATGTTACGCAATAAAGGACATCGAGGGACAAATTCAACATTAATATTTCTCAAACTTTTAACCATATAGGCTAATATCTCTTTTTTGGGACAATGGTCATTCAAATAATTTCAATTTGCCGAATACAAAACCAAATAGGTTCACATATCATGTTTCGTATCAAGGGAGATCTAGGGACAAGTTCAACCTTTATCAAACTTCTAACCATATAGGCTAAAATCTCATTTTCGCGACAAAGTCATTCAAATACTTTCATTTTTCCGAATATAAAACCAAATAGGTTCACATATCATGTTTCGTATCAAGGGAGATCGAGGGACAAGTTCAACCTTTATCAAACTTCTAACCATATAGGCTAAAATCTCATTTTTGCGACAAAGTTATTCCAATACTTTCATTTTTCCGAATATAAAACCAAATAGGTTCACATATCATGTTTCGCATCAAGGGACATCGACGGACAAGTTCACTGTTTATCAAACTTCTAACCACATAGGCTAACATTTCATTTTCGCAACAAGGGTCATTTCAATACTTTCATTTTACCGAATTTCAAACCAAATAGGTTCACATATCATGTTTCACATCAACGGACATCGAGGGACATGTTCAACCTTCATATTTAACAAACATGCAACAATATAAGCTAAAATCTCGTTTTCGCGATAAGGGTCATCTCATTACTTTCTATTTACCAAATTTAAAACGAAATTGGTTCAAATATTATGTTACGCAATAAAGAACATCGAGGGACAAATTCAACATTAATATTTATCAAACTTTTAACCATATAGGCTAAAATCTCATTTTTGGGACAATGCTCATTCAAATAATTTCATTTTGCCGAATACAAAACCAAATAGGTTCACATATCATGTTTCGTATCAAAGGAGATCGAGGGACAAGTTCAACCTTTATCAAACTTCTAACCATATAAGGCTAAAATCTCATTTTCGCGACAAAGTCATTCCAATACTTTCATTTTTCCGAATATAAAACCAAATAAGTTGACATATCATGTTTCGCATCAAGGAACATCGAGGGACAAGTTCACTGTTTATCAAACTTCTAACCACATAGGCTAACATTTCATTTTCGCGACAAGGGTCATTTCAATACTTTCATTTTACCGAATTTCAAACCAAATAGGTTCACATATCATGTTTCACATCAACGGACATCGAGGGACATGTTCAACCTTCATATTTAACAAACATGCAACAATATAAGCTAAAATCTCGTTTTCGCGATAAGGGTCATCTCATTACTTTCCATTTACCAAATTTAAAACGAAATTGGTTCAAATATTATGTTACGCAATAAAGGACATCGAGGGACAAATTCCACATTAATATTTCTCAAACTTTTAACCATATAGGCTAAAATCTCTTTTTTGGGACAATGGTCATTCAAATAATTTCATTTTGCCGAATACAAAACCAAATAGGTTCACATATCATGTTTTGTATCAAGGGAGATCGAGGGACAAGTTCAACCTTTATCAAACTTCTAACCATATAGGCTAAAATCTCATTTTTGCGACAAAGTTATTCCAATACTTTCATTTTTCCGAATATAAAACCAAATAGGTTCACATATCATGTTTCGCATCAAGGGACATCGAGGGACAAGTTCACTGTTTATCAAACTTCTAACCACATAGGCTAACATTTCATTTTCGCGACAAGGGTCATTTCAATACTTTCATTTTACCGAATTTCAAACCAAATAGGTTCACATATCATGTTTCGCATCAAGGGACATCGAGGGACATGTTCAACCTTCGTATTTAACAAACATGTAACAATATAAGCTAAAATCTCGTTTTCACGATAAGGGTCATCTCATTACTTTCTATTTACCAAATTTAAAACGAAATTGGTTCAAATATTATGTTACGTGATAAAGGACATCGAGGGACAAATTCAACATTAATATTTATCAAACTTTTAACCATATAGGCTAAAATCTCATTTTTGGGACAATGCTCATTCAAATAATTTCATTTTGCCGAATACAAAACCAAATAGGTTCACATATCATGTTTCGTATCAAAGGAGATCGAGGGACAAGTTCAACCTTTATCAAACTTCTAACCATATAGGCTAAAATCTCATTTTTGAGACAAAGTTATTCCAATACTTTCATTTTTCCGAATATAAAACCAAATAGGTTCACATATCATGTTTCGCATCAAGGGACATCGAGGGACAAGTTCACTGTTTATCAAACTTCTAACCACATAGGCTAACATTTCATTTTCGCGACAAGGGTCATTTCAATACTTTCATTTTACCGAATTTCAAACCAAATAGGTTCACATATCATGTTTCGCATCAAGGGACATCGAGGGACAAGTTCACTGTTTATCAAACTTCTAACCACATAGGCTAACATTTCATTTTCGCGACAAGGGTCATTTCAATACTTTCATTTTACCGAATTTCAAACCAAATAGGTTCACATATCATGTTTCGCATCAAGGGACATCGAGGGACATGTTCAACCTTTGTATTTAACAAACATGCAACAATATAAGCTAAAATCTCGTTTTCACGATAAGGGTCATCTCATTACTTTCTATTTACCAAATTTAAAACGAAATTGGTTCAAATATTATGTTACGTGATAAAGGACATCGAGGGACAAATTCAACATTAATATTTATCAAACTTTTAACCATATAGGCTAAAATCTCATTTTTGGGACAATGCTCATTCAAATAATTTCATTTTGCCGAATACAAAACCAAATAGGTTCACATATCATGTTTCGTATCAAAGGAGATCGAGGGACAAGTTCAACCTTTATCAAACTTCTAACCATATAAGGCTAAAATCTCATTTTCGCGACAAAGTGATTCCAATACTTTCATTTTTCCGAATATAAAACCAAATAAGTTCACATATCATGTTTCGCATCAAGGGACATCGAGGGACAAGTTCACTGTTTATCAAACTTCTAACTACATAGGCTAACATTTCATTTTCGCGACAAGGGTCATTTCAATACTTTCATTTTACCGAATTTCAAACCAAATAGGTTCACATATCATGTTTCGCATCAAGGGACATCGAGGGACATGTTCAACCTTCGTATTTAACAAACATGCAACAATATAAGATAAAATCTCGTTTTCGCGATAAGGGTCATCTCATTACTTTCTATTTACCAAATTTAAAACGAAATTGGTTCAAATATTATGTTACGCAATAAAGGACATCGAGGGACAAATTCAACATTAATATTTATCAAACTTTTAACCATATAGGCTAAAATCTCATTTTTGGGACAATGCTCATTCAAATAATTTCATTTTGCCGAATACAAAACCAAATAGGTTCACATATCATGTTTCGTATCAAGGGAGATCGAGGGACAAGTTCAACCTTTATCAAACTTCTAACCATATAAGGCTAAAATCTCATTTTTGCGACAAAGTGATTCCAATACTTTCATTTTTCCGAATATAAAACCAAATAAGTTCACATATCATGTTTCGCATCAAGGAACATCGAGGGACAAGTTCACTGTTTATCAAACTTCTAACCACATAGGCTAACATTTCATTTTCGCGACAAGGGTCATTTCAATACTTTCATTTTACCGAATTTCAAACCAAATAGGTTCACATATCATGTTTCACATCAACGGACATCGAGGGACATGTTCAACCTTCATATTTAACAAACATGCAACAATATAAGCTAAAATCTCGTTTTCGCGATAAGGGTCATCTCATTACTTTCTATTTACCAAATTTAAAACGAAATTGGTTCAAATATTATGTTACGCAATAAAGGACATCGAGGGACAAATTCAACATTAATATTTCTCAAACTTTTAACCATATAGGCTAAAATCTCTTTTTTGGGACAATGGTCATTCAAATAATTTCATTTTACCGAATACAAAACCAAATAGGTTCACATATCATGTTTCGTATCAAGGGAGATCTAGGGACAAGTTCAACCTTTATCAAACTTCTAACCATATAGGCTAAAATCTCATTTTTGCGACAAAGTTATTCCAATACTTTCATTTTTCCGAATATAAAACCAAATAGGTTCACATATCATGTTTCGCATCAAGGGACATCGAGGGACAAGTTCACTGTTTATCAAACTTCTAACCACATAGGCTAACATTTCATTTTTTGCGACAAGGGTCATTTCAATACTTTCATTTTACCGAATTTCAAACCAAATAGGTTCACATATCATGTTTCACATCAACGGACATCGAGGGACATGTTCAACCTTCATATTTAACAAACATGCAACAATATAAGCTAAAATCTCGTTTTCGCGATAAGGGTCATCTCATTACTTTCTATTTACCAAATTTAAAACGAAATTGGTTCAAATATTATGTTACGCAATAAAGGACATCGAGGGACAAATTCAACATTAATATTTATCAAACTTTTAACCATATAGGCTAAAATCTCATTTTTGGGACAATGCTCATTCAAATAATTTCATTTTGCCGAACACAAAACCAAATAGGTTCACATATCATGTTTCGTATCAAAGGAGATCGAGGGACAAGTTCAACCTTTATCAAACTTCTAACCATATAAGGCTAAAATCTCATTTTCGCGACAAAGTGATTCCAATACTTTCATTTTTCCGAATATAAAACCAAATAAGTTCACATATCATGTTTTGCATCAAGGGACATCGAGGGACAAGTTCACTGTTTATCAAACTTCTAACTACATAGGCTAACATTTCATTTTCGCGACAAGGGTCATTTCAATACTTTCATTTTACCGAATTTCAAACCAAATAGGTTGACATATCATGTTTCGCATCAAGGGACATCGAGGGACATGTTCAACCTTCGTATTTAACAAACATGCAACAATATAAGATAAAATCTCGTTTTCGTGATAAGGGTCATCTCATTACTTTCTATTTACCAAATTTAAAACGAAATTCGTTCAAATAATATGTTACGCAATAAAGGACATCGAGGGACAAATTCAACATTAATATTTCTCAAACTTTTAACCATATAGGCTAATATCTCTTTTTTGGGACAATGGTCATTCAAATAATTTCAATTTGCCGAATACAAAACCAAATAGGTTCACATATCATGTTTCGTATCAAGGGAGATCTAGGGACAAGTTCAACCTTTATCAAACTTCTAACCATATAGGCTAAAATCTCATTTTCGCGACAAAGTCATTCCAATACTTTCATTTTTCCGAATATAAAACCAAATAGGTTCACATATCATGTTTCGTATCAAGGGAGATCGAGGGACAAGTTCAACCTTTATCAAACTTCTAACCATATAGGCTAAAATCTCATTTTTGCGACAAAGTTATTCCAATACTTTCATTTTTCCGAATATAAAACCAAATAGGTTCACATATCATGTTTCGCATCAAGGGACATCGACGGACAAGTTCACTGTTTATCAAACTTCTAACCACATAGGCTAACATTTCATTTTCGCAACAAGGGTCATTTCAATACTTTCATTTTACCGAATTTCAAACCAAATAGGTTCACATATCATGTTTCACATCAACGGACATCGAGGGACATGTTCAACCTTCATATTTAACAAACATGCAACAATATAAGCTAAAATCTCGTTTTCGCGATAAGGGTCATCTCATTACTTTCTATTTACCAAATTTAAAACGAAATTGGTTCAAATATTATGTTACGTGATAAAGGACATCGAGGGACAAATTCAACATTAATATTTATCAAACTTTTAACCATATAGGCTAAAATCTCATTTTTGGGACAATGCTCATTCAAATAATTTCATTTTGCCGAATACAAAACCAAATAGGTTCACATATCATGTTTCGTATCAAAGGAGATCGAGGGACAAGTTCAACCTTTATCAAACTTCTAACCATATAAGGCTAAAATCTCATTTTCGCGACAAAGTGATTCCAATACTTTCATTTTTCCGAATATAAAACCAAATAAGTTCACATATCATGTTTCGCATCAAGGGACATCGAGGGACAAGTTCACTGTTTATCAAACTTCTAACTACATAGGCTAACATTTCATTTTCGCGACAAGGGTCATTTCAATACTTTCATTTTACCGAATTTCAAACCAAATAGGTTCACATATCATGTTTCGCATCAAGGGACATCGAGGGACATGTTCAACCTTCGTATTTAACAAACATGCAACAATATAAGATAAAATCTCGTTTTCGCGATAAGGGTCATCTCATTACTTTCTATTTACCAAATTTAAAACGAAATTGGTTCAAATATTATGTTACGCAATAAAGGACATCGAGGGACAAATTCAACATTAATATTTATCAAACTTTTAACCATATAGGCTAAAATCTCATTTTTGGGACAATGCTCATTCAAATAATTTCATTTTGCCGAATACAAAACCAAATAGGTTCACATATCATGTTTCGTATCAAGGGAGATCGAGGGACAAGTTCAACCTTTATCAAACTTCTAACCATATAAGGCTAAAATCTCATTTTTGCGACAAAGTGATTCCAATACTTTATTTTTTCCGAATATAAAACCAAATAAGTTCACATATCATGTTTCGCATCAAGGAACATCGAGGGACAAGTTCACTGTTTATCAAACTTCTAACCACATAGGCTAACATTTCATTTTCGCGACAAGGGTCATTTCAATACTTTCATTTTACCGAATTTCAAACCAAATAGGTTCACATATCATGTTTCACATCGGACATCGAGGGACAT
The DNA here is from genome assembly GCF_051527215.1 of Medicago sativa. NCBI lineage: Eukaryota > Viridiplantae > Streptophyta > Magnoliopsida > Fabales > Fabaceae > Medicago > Medicago sativa. The sequence continues at coordinate 40,879,087 of NC_140751.1, forward strand.
GTTCAACCTTCATATTTAACAAACATGCAACAATATAAGCTAAAATCTCGTTTTCGCGATAAGGGTCATCTCATTACTTTCTATTTACCAAATTTAAAACGAAATTGGTTCAAATATTATGTTACGCAATAAAGGACATCGAGGGACAAATTCAACATTAATATTTATCAAACTTTTAACCATATAGGCTAAAATCTCATTTTTGGGACAATGCTCATTCAAATAATTTCATTTTGCCGAACACAAAACCAAATAGGTTCACATATCATGTTTCGTATCAAAGGAGATCGAGGGACAAGTTCAACCTTTATCAAACTTCTAACCATATAAGGCTAAAATCTCATTTTCGCGACAAAGTGATTCCAATACTTTCATTTTTCCGAATATAAAACAAAATAAGTTCACATATCATGTTTTGCATCAAGGGACATCGAGGGACAAGTTCACTGTTTATCAAACTTCTAACTACATAGGCTAACATTTCATTTTCGCGACAAGGGTCATTTCAATACTTTCATTTTACCGAATTTCAAACCAAATAGGTTGACATATCATGTTTCGCATCAAGGGACATCGAGGGACATGTTCAACCTTCGTATTTAACAAACATGCAACAATATAAGATAAAATCTCGTTTTCGTGATAAGGGTCATCTCATTACTTTCTATTTACCAAATTTAAAACGAAATTCGTTCAAATAATATGTTACGCAATAAAGGACATCGAGGGACAAATTCAACATTAATATTTCTCAAACTTTTAACCATATAGGCTAATATCTCTTTTTTGGGACAATGGTCATTCAAATAATTTCAATTTGCCGAATACAAAACCAAATAGGTTCACATATCATGTTTCGTATCAAGGGAGATCTAGGGACAAGTTCAACCTTTATCAAACTTCTAACCATATAGGCTAAAATCTCATTTTCGCGACAAAGTCATTCCAATACTTTCATTTTTCCGAATATAAAACCAAATAGGTTCACATATCATGTTTCGTATCAAGGGAGATCGAGGGACAAGTTCAACCTTTATCAAACTTCTAACCATATAGGCTAAAATCTCATTTTTGCGACAAAGTTATTCCAATACTTTCATTTTTCCGAATATAAAACCAAATAGGTTCACATATCATGTTTCGCATCAAGGGACATCGAGGGACAAGTATCAACCTTCGTATTTAACAAACATGCAACAATATAAGATAAAATCTCGTTTTCGCGATAAGGGTCATCTCATTACTTTCTATTTACCAAATTTAAAACGAAATTGGTTCAAATATTATGTTACGCAATAAAGGACATCGAGGGACAAATTCAACATTAATATTTATCAAACTTTTAACCATATAGGCTAAAATCTCATTTTTGGGACAATGCTCATTCAAATAATTTCATTTTGCCGAACACAAAACCAAATAGGTTCACATATCATGTTTCGTATCAAAGGAGATCGAGGGACAAGTTCAACCTTTATCAAACTTCTAACCATATAAGGCTAAAATCTCATTTTCGCGACAAAGTGATTCCAATACTTTCATTTTTCCGAATATAAAACCAAATAAGTTCACATATCATGTTTTGCATCAAGGGACATCGAGGGACAAGTTCACTGTTTATCAAACTTCTAACTACATAGGCTAACATTTCATTTTCGCGACAAGGGTCATTTCAATACTTTCATTTTACCGAATTTCAAACCAAATAGGTTGACATATCATGTTTCGCATCAAGGGACATCGAGGGACATGTTCAACCTTCGTATTTAACAAACATGCAACAATATAAGATAAAATCTCGTTTTCGTGATAAGGGTCATCTCATTACTTTCTATTTACCAAATTTAAAACGAAATTCGTTCAAATAATATGTTACGCAATAAAGGACATCGAGGGACAAATTCAACATTAATATTTCTCAAACTTTTAACCATATAGGCTAATATCTCTTTTTTGGGACAATGGTCATTCAAATAATTTCAATTTGCCGAATACAAAACCAAATAGGTTCACATATCATGTTTCGTATCAAGGGAGATCTAGGGACAAGTTCAACCTTTATCAAACTTCTAACCATATAGGCTAAAATCTCATTTTCGCGACAAAGTCATTCCAATACTTTCATTTTTCCGAATATAAAACCAAATAGGTTCACATATCATGTTTCGTATCAAGGGAGATCGAGGGACAAGTTCAACCTTTATCAAACTTCTAACCATATAGGCTAAAATCTCATTTTTGCGACAAAGTTATTCCAATACTTTCATTTTTCCGAATATAAAACCAAATAGGTTCACATATCATGTTTCGCATCAAGGGACATCGACGGACAAGTTCACTGTTTATCAAACTTCTAACCACATAGGCTAACATTTCATTTTCGCAACAAGGGTCATTTCAATACTTTCATTTTACCGAATTTCAAACCAAATAGGTTCACATATCATGTTTCACATCAACGGACATCGAGGGACATGTTCAACCTTCATATTTAACAAACATGCAACAATATAAGCTAAAATCTCGTTTTCGCGATAAGGGTCATCTCATTACTTTCTATTTACCAAATTTAAAACGAAATTGGTTCAAATATTATGTTACGTGATAAAGGACATCGAGGGACAAATTCAACATTAATATTTATCAAACTTTTAACCATATAGGCTAAAATCTCATTTTTGGGACAATGCTCATTCAAATAATTTCATTTTGCCGAATACAAAACCAAATAGGTTCACATATCATGTTTCGTATCAAAGGAGATCGAGGGACAAGTTCAACCTTTATCAAACTTCTAACCATATAAGGCTAAAATCTCATTTTCGCGACAAAGTGATTCCAATACTTTCATTTTTCCGAATATAAAACCAAATAAGTTCACATATCATGTTTCGCATCAAGGGACATCGAGGGACAAGTTCACTGTTTATCAAACTTCTAACTACATAGGCTAACATTTCATTTTCGCGACAAGGGTCATTTCAATACTTTCATTTTACCGAATTTCAAACCAAATAGGTTCACATATCATGTTTCGCATCAAGGGACATCGAGGGACATGTTCAACCTTCGTATTTAACAAACATGCAACAATATAAGATAAAATCTCGTTTTCGCGATAAGGGTCATCTCATTACTTTCTATTTACCAAATTTAAAACGAAATTGGTTCAAATATTATGTTACGCAATAAAGGACATCGAGGGACAAATTCAACATTAATATTTATCAAACTTTTAACCATATAGGCTAAAATCTCATTTTTGGGACAATGCTCATTCAAATAATTTCATTTTGCCGAATACAAAACCAAATAGGTTCACATATCATGTTTCGTATCAAGGGAGATCGAGGGACAAGTTCAACCTTTATCAAACTTCTAACCATATAAGGCTAAAATCTCATTTTTGCGACAAAGTGATTCCAATACTTTCATTTTTCCGAATATAAAACCAAATAAGTTCACATATCATGTTTCGCATCAAGGAACATCGAGGGACAAGTTCACTGTTTATCAAACTTCTAACCACATAGGCTAACATTTCATTTTCGCGACAAGGGTCATTTCAATACTTTCATTTTACCGAATTTCAAACCAAATAGGTTCACATATCATGTTTCACATCAACGGACATCGAGGGACATGTTCAACCTTCATATTTAACAAACATGCAACAATATAAGCTAAAATCTCGTTTTCGCGATAAGGGTCATCTCATTACTTTCTATTTACCAAATTTAAAACGAAATTGGTTCAAATATTATGTTACGCAATAAAGGACATCGAGGGACAAATTCAACATTAATATTTATCAAACTTTTAACCATATAGGCTAAAATCTCATTTTTGGGACAATGCTCATTCAAATAATTTCATTTTGCCGAACACAAAACCAAATAGGTTCACATATCATGTTTCGTATCAAAGGAGATCGAGGGACAAGTTCAACCTTTATCAAACTTCTAACCATATAAGGCTAAAATCTCATTTTCGCGACAAAGTGATTCCAATACTTTCATTTTTCCGAATATAAAACAAAATAAGTTCACATATCATGTTTTGCATCAAGGGACATCGAGGGACAAGTTCACTGTTTATCAAACTTCTAACTACATAGGCTAACATTTCATTTTCGCGACAAGGGTCATTTCAATACTTTCATTTTACCGAATTTCAAACCAAATAGGTTGACATATCATGTTTCGCATCAAGGGACATCGAGGGACATGTTCAACCTTCGTATTTAACAAACATGCAACAATATAAGATAAAATCTCGTTTTCGTGATAAGGGTCATCTCATTACTTTCTATTTACCAAATTTAAAACGAAATTCGTTCAAATAATATGTTACGCAATAAAGGACATCGAGGGACAAATTCAACATTAATATTTCTCAAACTTTTAACCATATAGGCTAATATCTCTTTTTTGGGACAATGGTCATTCAAATAATTTCAATTTGCCGAATACAAAACCAAATAGGTTCACATATCATGTTTCGTATCAAGGGAGATCTAGGGACAAGTTCAACCTTTATCAAACTTCTAACCATATAGGCTAAAATCTCATTTTCGCGACAAAGTCATTCCAATACTTTCATTTTTCCGAATATAAAACCAAATAGGTTCACATATCATGTTTCGTATCAAGGGAGATCGAGGGACAAGTTCAACCTTTATCAAACTTCTAACCATATAGGCTAAAATCTCATTTTTGCGACAAAGTTATTCCAATACTTTCATTTTTCCGAATATAAAACCAAATAGGTTCACATATCATGTTTCGCATCAAGGGACATCGACGGACAAGTTCACTGTTTATCAAACTTCTAACCACATAGGCTAACATTTCATTTTCGCAACAAGGGTCATTTCAATACTTTCATTTTACCGAATTTCAAACCAAATAGGTTCACATATCATGTTTCACATCAACGGACATCGAGGGACATGTTCAACCTTCATATTTAACAAACATGCAACAATATAAGCTAAAATCTCGTTTTCGCGATAAGGGTCATCTCATTACTTTCTATTTACCAAATTTAAAACGAAATTGGTTCAAATATTATGTTACGCAATAAAGGACATCGAGGGACAAATTCAACATTAATATTTATCAAACTTTTAACCATATAGGCTAAAATCTCATTTTTGGGACAATGCTCATTCAAATAATTTCATTTTGCCGAATACAAAACCAAATAGGTTCACATATCATGTTTCGTATCAAAGGAGATCGAGGGACAAGTTCAACCTTTATCAAACTTCTAACCATATAAGGCTAAAATCTCATTTTCGCGACAAAGTGATTCCAATACTTTCATTTTTCCGAATATAAAACCAAATAAGTTCACATATCATGTTTCGCATCAAGGAACATCGAGGGACAAGTTCACTGTTTATCAAACTTCTAACCACATAGGCTAACATTTCATTTTCGCGACAAGGGTCATTTCAATACTTTCATTTTACCGAATTTCAAACCAAATAGGTTCACATATCATGTTTCACATCAACGGACATCGAGGGACATGTTCAACCTTCATATTTAACAAACATGCAACAATATAAGCTAAAATCTCATTTTCGCGATAAGGGTCATCTCATTACTTTCTATTTACCAAATTTAAAACGAAATTGGTTCAAATATTATGTTACGCAATAAAGGACATCGAGGGACAAATTCAACATTAATATTTCTCAAACTTTTAACCATATAGGCTAAAATCTCTTTTTTGGGACAGTGGTCATTCAAATAATTTCATTTTGCCGAATACAAAACCAAATAGGTTCACATATCATGTTTCGTATCAAGGGAGATCTAGGGACAAGTTAAACCTTTATCAAACTTCTAACCATATAGGCTAAAATCTAATTTTCGCGACAAAGTCATTCCAATACTTTCATTTTTACGAATATAAAACCAAATAGGTTCACATATCATGTTTCGCATCAAGGGACATCGAGGGACAAGTTCACTGTTTATCAAACTTCTAACCACATAGGCTAACATTTCATTTTCGCGACAAGGGTTATTTCAATACTTTCATTTTACCGAATTTCAAACCAAATAGGTTCACATATCATGTTTTGCATCAAGGGACATCGAGGGACATGTTCAACCTTCATATTTAACAAACATGCAACAATATAAGCTAAAATCTCGTTTTCGCGATAAGGGTCATCTCATTACTTTCTATTTACCAAATTTAAAACGAAATTGGTTCAAATATTATGTTACGCAATAAAGGACATCGAGGGACAAATTCAACATTAATATTTATCAAACTTTTAACCATATAGGCTAAAATCTCATTTTTGGGACAATGCTCATTCAAATAATTTCATTTTGCCGAATACAAAACCAAATAGGTTCACATATCATGTTTCATATCAAAGGAGATCGAGGGACAAGTTCAACCTTTATCAAACTTCTAACCATATAAGGCTAAAATCTCATTTTTGCGACAAAGTGAATCCAATACTTTCATTTTTCCGAATATAAAACCAAATAAGTTCACATATCATGTTTCGCATCAAGGAACATCGAGGGACAAGTTCACTGTTTATCAAACTTCTAACCACATAGGCTAACATTTCATTTTCGCGACAAGGGTCATTTCAATACTTTCATTTTACCGAATTTCAAACCAAATAGGTTCACATATCATGTTTCACATCAACGGACATCGAGGGACATGTTCAACCTTCATATTTAACAAACATGCAACAATATAAGCTAAAATCTCGTTTTCGCGATAAGGGTCATCTCATTACTTTCTATTTACCAAATTTAAAACGAAATTGGTTCAAATATTATGTTACGCAATAAAGGACATCGAGGGACAAATTCAACATTAATATTTCTCAAACTTTTAACCATCTAGGCTAAAATCTCTTTTTTGGGACAATGGTCATTCAAATAATTTCATTTTGCCGAATACAAAACCAAATAGGTTCACATATCATGTTTCGTATCAAGGGAGATCTAGGGACAAGTTAAACCTTTATCAAACTTCTAACCATATAGGCTAAAATCTCATTTTCGCGACAAAGTCATTCCAATACTTTCATTTTTCCGAATATAAAACCAAATAGGTTCACATATCATGTTTCGTATCAAGGGAGATCGAGGGACAAGTTCAACCTTTATCAAACTTCTAACCATATAGGCTAAAATCTCATTTTTGCGACAAAGTTATTCCAATACTTTCATTTTTCCGAATATAAAACCAAATAGGTTCACATATCATGTTTCGCATCAAGGGACATCGAGGGACAAGTTCACTGTTTATCAAACTTCTAACCACATAGGCTAACATTTCATTTTCGCGACAAGGGTCATTTCAATACTTTCATTTTACCGAATTTCAAACCAAATAGGTTCACATATCATGTTTTGCATCAAGGGACATCGAGGGACATGTTCAACCTTCGTATTTAACAAACATGCAACAATATAAGATAAAATCTCGTTTTCGCGATAAGGGTCATCTCATTACTTTCTATTTACCAAATTTAAAACGAAATTGGTTCAAATATTATGTTACGCAATAAAGGACATCGAGGGACAAATTCAACATTAATATTTATCAAACTTTTAACCATATAGGCTAAAATCTCATTTTTGGGACAATGCTCATTCAAATAATTTCATTTTGCCGAATACAAAACCAAATAGGTTCACATATCATGTTTCGTATCAAGGGAGATCGAGGGACAAGTTTAACCTTTATCAAACTTCTAACCATATAAGGCTAAAATCTCATTTTTGCGACAAAGTGAATCCAATACTTTCATTTTTCCGAATATAAAACCAAATAAGTTCACATATCATGTTTCGCATCAAGGAACATCGAGGGACAAGTTCACTGTTTATCAAACTTCTAACCACATAGGCTAACATTTCATTTTCGCGACAAGGGTCATTTCAATACTTTCATTTTACCGAATTTCAAACCAAATAGGTTCACATATCATGTTTCACATCAACGGACATCGAGGGACATGTTCAACCTTCATATTTAACAAACATGCAACAATATAAGCTAAAATCTCGTTTTCGCGATAAGGGTCATCTCATTACTTTCTATTTACCAAATTTAAAACGAAATTGGTTCAAATATTATGTTACGCAATAAAGGACATCGAGGGACAAATTCAACATTAATATTTCTCAAACTTTTAACCATCTAGGCTAAAATCTCTTTTTTGGGACAATGGTCATTCAAATAATTTCATTTTGCCGAATACAAAACCAAATAGGTTCACATATCATGTTTCGTATCAAGGGAGATCTAGGGACAAGTTAAACCTTTATCAAACTTCTAACCATATAGGCTAAAATCTCATTTTCGCGACAAAGTCATTCCAATACTTTCATTTTTCCGAATATAAAACCAAATAGGTTCACATATCATGTTTCGTATCAAGGGAGATCGAGGGACAAGTTCAACCTTTATCAAACTTCTAACCATATAGGCTAAAATCTCATTTTTGCGACAAAGTTATTCCAATACTTTCATTTTTCCGAATATAAAACCAAATAGGTTCACATATCATGTTTCGTATCAAGGGAGATCGAGGGACAAGTTCAACCTTTATCAAACTTCTAACCATATAGGCTAAAATCTCATTTTTGCGACAAAGTTATTCCAATACTTTCATTTTTCCGAATATAAAACCAAATAGGTTCACATATCATGTTTCGCATCAAGGGACATCGAGGGACAAGTTCACTGTTTATCAAACTTCTAACCACATAGGCTAACATTTCATTTTCGCGACAAGGGTCATTTCAATACTTTCATTTTACCGAATTTCAAACCAAATAGGTTCACATATCATGTTTTGCATCAAGGGACATCGAGGGACATGTTCAACCTTCATATTTAACAAACATGCAACAATATAAGCTAAAATCTTGTTTTCGCGATAAGGGTCATCTCATTACTTTCTATTTACCAAATTTAAAACGAAATTGGTTCAAATATTATGTTACGCAATAAAGGACATCGAGGGACAAATTCAACATTAATATTTATCAAACTTTTAACCATATAGGCTAAAATCTCATTTTTGGGACAATGCTCATTCAAATAATTTCATTTTGCCGAATACAAAACCAAATAGGTTCACATATCATGTTTCGTATCAAAGGAGATCGAGGGACAAGTTCAACCTTTATCAAACTTCTAACCATATAAGGCTAAAATCTCATTTTTGCGACAAAGTGAATCCAATACTTTCATTTTTCCGAATATAAAACCAAATAAGTTCACATATCATGTTTCGCATCAAGGAACATCGAGGGACAAGTTCACTGTTTATCAAACTTCTAACCACATAGGCTAACATTTCATTTTCGCGACAAGGGTCATTTCAATACTTTCATTTTACCGAATTTCAAACCAAATAGGTTCACATATCATGTTTCACATCAACGGACATCGAGGGACATGTTCAACCTTCATATTTAACAAACATGCAACAATATAAGCTAAAATCTCGTTTTCGCGATAAGGGTCATCTCATTACTTTCTATTTACCAAATTTAAAACGAAATTGGTTCAAATATTATGTTACGCAATAAAGGACATCGAGGGACAAATTCAACATTAATATTTCTCAAACTTTTAACCATCTAGGCTAAAATCTCTTTTTTGGGACAATGGTCATTCAAATAATTTCATTTTGCCGAATACAAAACCAAATAGGTTCACATATCATGTTTCGTATCAAGGGAGATCTAGGGACAAGTTAAACCTTTATCAAACTTCTAACCATATAGGCTAAAATCTCATTTTCGCGACAAAGTCATTCCAATACTTTCATTTTTCCGAATATAAAACCAAATAGGTTCACATATCATGTTTCGTATCAAGGGAGATCGAGGGACAAGTTCAACCTTTATCAAACTTCTAACCATATAGGCTAAAATCTCATTTTTGCGACAAAGTTATTCCAATACTTTCATTTTTCCGAATATAAAACCAAATAGGTTCACATATCATGTTTCGCATCAAGGGACATCGAGGGACAAGTTCACTGTTTATCAAACTTCTAACCACATAGGCTAACATTTCATTTTCGCGACAAGGGTCATTTCAATACTTTCATTTTACCGAATTTCAAACCAAATAGGTTCACATATCATGTTTTGCATCAAGGGACATCGAGGGACATGTTCAACCTTCGTATTTAACAAACATGCAACAATATAAGATAAAATCTCGTTTTCGCGATAAGGGTCATCTCATTACTTTCTATTTACCAAATTTAAAACGAAATTGGTTCAAATATTATGTTACGCAATAAAGGACATCGAGGGACAAATTCAACATTAATATTTATCAAACTTTTAACCATATAGGCTAAAATCTCATTTTTGGGACAATGCTCATTCAAATAATTTCATTTTGCCGAATACAAAACCAAATAGGTTCACATATCATGTTTCGTATCAAGGGAGATCGAGGGACAAGTTTAACCTTTATCAAACTTCTAACCATATAAGGCTAAAATCTCATTTTTGCGACAAAGTGAATCCAATACTTTCATTTTTCCGAATATAAAACCAAATAAGTTCACATATCATGTTTCGCATCAAGGAACATCGAGGGACAAGTTCACTGTTTATCAAACTTCTAACCACATAGGCTAACATTTCATTTTCGCGACAAGGGTCATTTCAATACTTTCATTTTACCGAATTTCAAACCAAATAGGTTCACATATCATGTTTCACATCAACGGACATCGAGGGACATGTTCAACCTTCATATTTAACAAACATGCAACAATATAAGCTAAAATCTCGTTTTCGCGATAAGGGTCATCTCATTACTTTCTATTTACCAAATTTAAAACGAAATTGGTTCAAATATTATGTTACGCAATAAAGGACATCGAGGGACAAATTCAACATTAATATTTCTCAAACTTTTAACCATCTAGGCTAAAATCTCTTTTTTGGGACAATGGTCATTCAAATAATTTCATTTTGCCGAATACAAAACCAAATAGGTTCACATATCATGTTTCGTATCAAGGGAGATCTAGGGACAAGTTAAACCTTTATCAAACTTCTAACCATATAGGCTAAAATCTCATTTTCGCGACAAAGTCATTCCAATACTTTCATTTTTCCGAATATAAAACCAAATAGGTTCACATATCATGTTTCGTATCAAGGGAGATCGAGGGACAAGTTCAACCTTTATCAAACTTCTAACCATATAGGCTAAAATCTCATTTTTGCGACAAAGTTATTCCAATACTTTCATTTTTCCGAATATAAAACCAAATAGGTTCACATATCATGTTTCGCATCAAGGGACATCGAGGGACAAGTTCACTGTTTATCAAACTTCTAACCACATAGGCTAACATTTCATTTTCGCGACAAGGGTCATTTCAATACTTTCATTTTACCGAATTTCAAACCAAATAGGTTCACATATCATGTTTCACATCAACGGACATCGAGGGACATGTTCAACCTTCATATTTAACAAACATGCAACAATATAAGCTAAAATCTCGTTTTCGCGATAAGGGTCATCTCATTACTTTCTATTTACCAAATTTAAAACGAAATTGGTTCAAATATTATGTTACGCAATAAAGGACATCGAGGGACAAATTCAACATTAATATTTATCAAACTTTTAACCATATAGGCTAAAATCTCATTTTTGGGACAATGCTCATTCAAATAATTTCATTTTGCCGAATACAAAACCAAATAGGTTCACATATCATGTTTCGTATCAAAGGAGATCGAGGGACAAGTTCAACCTTTATCAAACTTCTAACCATATAAGGCTAAAATCTCATTTTCGCGACAAAGTGATTCCAATACTTTCATTTTTCCGAATATAAAACCAAATAAGTTCACATATCATGTTTCGCATCAAGGGACATCGAGGGACAAGTTCACTGTTTATCAAACTTCTAACCACATAGGCTAACATTTCATTTTCGCGACAAGGGTCATTTCAATACTTTCATTTTACCGAATTTCAAACCAAATAGGTTCACATATCATGTTTTGCATCAAGGGACATCGAGGGACATGTTCAACCTTCGTATTTAACAAACATGCAACAATATAAGATAAAATCTCGTTTTCGCGATAAGGGTCATCTCATTACTTTCTATTTACCAAATTTAAAACGAAATTGGTTCAAATATTATGTTACGCAATAAAGGACATCGAGGGACAAATTCAACATTAATATTTATCAAACTTTTAACCATATAGGCTAAAATCTCATTTTTGGGACAATGCTCATTCAAATAATTTCATTTTGCCGAATACAAAACCAAATAGGTTCACATATCATGTTTCGTATCAAGGGAGATCGAGGGACAAGTTCAACCTTTATCAAACTTCTAACCATATAAGGCTAAAATCTCATTTTTGCGACAAAGTGATTCCAATACTTTCATTTTTCGGAATATAAAACCAAATAAGTTCACATATCATGTTTCACATCAAGGAACATCGAGGGACAAGTTCACTGTTTATCAAACTTCTAACCACATAGGCTAACATTTCATTTTCGCGACAAGGGTCATTTCAATACTTTCATTTTACCGAATTTCAAACCAAATAGGTTCACATATCATGTTTCACATCAACGGACATCGAGGGACATGTTCAACCTTCATATTTAACAAACATGCAACAATATAAGCTAAAATCTCGTTTTCGCGATAAGGGTCATCTCATTACTTTCTATTTACCAAATTTAAAACGAAATTGGTTCAAATATTATGTTACGCAATAAAGGACATCGAGGGACAAATTCAACATTAATATTTATCAAACTTTTAACCATATAGGCTAAAATCTCATTTTTGGGACAATGCTCATTCAAATAATTTCATTTTGCCGAATACAAAACCAAATAGGTTCACATATCATGTTTCGTATCAAAGGAGATCGAGGGACAAGTTCAACCTTTATCAAACTTCTAACCATATAAGGCTAAAATCTCATTTTCGCGACAAAGTGATTCCAATACTTTCATTTTTCCGAATATAAAACCAAATAAGTTCACATATCATGTTTCGCATCAAGGAACATCGAGGGACAAGTTCACTGTTTATCAAACTTCTAACCACATAGGCTAACATTTCATTTTCGCGACAAGGGTCATTTCAATACTTTAATTTTACCGAATTTCAAACCAAATAGGTTCACATATCATGTTTCACATCAACGGACATCGAGGGACATGTTCAACCTTCATATTTAACAAACATGCAACAATATAAGCTAAAATCTCGTTTTCGCGATAAGGGTCATCTCATTACTTTCTATTTACCAAATTTAAAACGAAATTGGTTCAAATATTATGTTACGCAATAAAGGACATCGAGGGACAAATTCAACATTAATATTTCTCAAACTTTTAACCATCTAGGCTAAAATCTCTTTTTTGGGACAATGGTCATTCAAATAATTTCATTTTGCCGAATACAAAACCAAATAGGTTCACATATCATGTTTCGTATCAAGGGAGATCTAGGGACAAGTTAAACCTTTATCAAACTTCTAACCATATAGGCTAAAATCTCATTTTCGCGACAAAGTCATTCCAATACTTTCATTTTTCCGAATATAAAACCAAATAGGTTCACATATCATGTTTCGTATCAAGGGAGATCGAGGGACAAGTTCAACCTTTATCAAACTTCTAACCATATAGGCTAAAATCTCATTTTTGCGACAAAGTTATTCCAATACTTTCATTTTTCCGAATATAAAACCAAATAGGTTCACATATCATGTTTCGCATCAAGGGACATCGAGGGACAAGTTCACTGTTTATCAAACTTCTAACCACATAGGCTAACATTTCATTTTCGCGACAAGGGTCATTTCAATACTTTCATTTTACCGAATTTCAAACCAAATAGGTTCACATATCATGTTTCACATCAACGGACATCGAGGGACATGTTCAACCTTCATATTTAACAAACATGCAACAATATAAGCTAAAATCTCGTTTTCGCGATAAGGGTCATCTCATTACTTTCTATTTACCAAATTTAAAACGAAATTGGTTCAAATATTATGTTACGCAATAAAGGACATCGAGGGACAAATTCAACATTAATATTTATCAAACTTTTAACCATATAGGCTAAAATCTCATTTTTGGGACAATGCTCATTCAAATAATTTCATTTTGCCGAATACAAAACCAAATAGGTTCACATATCATGTTTCGTATCAAAGGAGATCGAGGGACAAGTTCAACCTTTATCAAACTTCTAACCATATAAGGCTAAAATCTCATTTTCGCGACAAAGTGATTCCAATACTTTCATTTTTCCGAATATAAAACCAAATAAGTTCACATATCATGTTTCGCATCAAGGGACATCGAGGGACAAGTTCACTGTTTATCAAACTTCTAACCACATTGGCTAACATTTCATTTTCGCGACAAGGGTCATTTCAATACTTTCATTTTACCGAATTTCAAACCAAATAGGTTCACATATCATGTTTCGCATCAAGGGACATCGAGGGACAAGTATCAACCTTCGTATTTAACAAACATGCAACAATATAAGATAAAATCTCGTTTTCGCGATAAGGGTCATCTCTTTACTTTCTATTTACCAAATTTAAAACGAAATTGGTTCAAATATTATGTTACGCAATAAAGGACATCGAGGGACAAATTCAACATTAATATTTATCAAACTTTTAACCATATAGGCTAAAATCTCATTTTTGGGACAATGCTCATTCAAATAATTTCATTTTGCCGAATACAAAACCAAATAGGTTCACATATCATGTTTCGTATCAAGGGAGATCGAGGGACAAGTTCAACCTTTATCAAACTTCTAACCATATAAGGCTAAAATCTCATTTTTGCGACAAAGTGATTCCAATACTTTCATTTTTCCGAATATAAAACCAAATAAGTTCACATATCATGTTTCGCATCAAGGAACATCGAGGGACAAGTTCACTGTTTATCAAACTTCTAACCACATAGGCTAACATTTCATTTTCGCGACAAGGGTCATTTCAATACTTTCATTTTACCGAATTTCAAACCAAATAGGTTCACATATCATGTTTCACATCAACGGACATCGAGGGACATGTTCAACCTTCATATTTAACAAACATGCAACAATATAAGCTAAAATCTCGTTTTCGCGATAAGGGTCATCTCATTACTTTCTATTTACCAAATTTAAAACGAAATTGGTTCAAATATTATGTTACGCAATAAAGGACATCGAGGGACAAATTCAACATTAATATTTCTCAAACTTTTAACCATATAGGCTAAAATCTCTTTTTTGGGACAATGGTCATTCAAATAATTTCATTTTGCCGAATACAAAACCAAATAGGTTCACATATCATGTTTTGTATCAAGGGAGATCGAGGGACAAGTTCAACCTTTATCAAACTTCTAACCATATAGGCTAAAATCTCATTTTCGCGACAAAGTCATTCCAATACTTTCATTTTTCCGAATATAAAACCAAATAGGTTCACATATCATGTTTCGTATCAAGGGAGATCGAGGGACAAGTTCAACCTTTATCAAACTTCTAACTATATAGGCTAAAATCTCATTTTTGCGACAAAGTTATTCCAATACTTTCATTTTTCCGAATATAAAACCAAATAAATTCACATATCATGTTTCGCATCAAGGGACATCGAGGGACAAGTTCACTGTTTATCAAACTTCTAACCACATAGGCTAACATTTCATTTTCGCGACAAGGGTCATTTCAATACTTTCATTTTACCGAATTTCAAACCAAATAGGTTCACATATCATGTTTCGCATCAAGGGACATCGAGGGACATGTTCAACCTTCGTATTTAACAAACATGCAACAATATAAGCTAAAATCTCGTTTTCACGATAAGGGTCATCTCATTACTTTCTATTTACCAAATTTAAAACGAAATTGGTTCAAATATTATGTTACGCAATAAAGGACATCGAGGGACAAATTCAACATTAATATTTCTCAAACTTTTAACCATCTAGGCTAAAATCTCTTTTTTGGGACAATGGTCATTCAAATAATTTCATTTTGCCGAATACAAAACCAAATAGGTTCACATATCATGTTTCGTATCAAGGGAGATCTAGGGACAAGTTAAACCTTTATCAAACTTCTAACCATATAGGCTAAAATCTCATTTTCGCGACAAAGTCATTCCAATACTTTCATTTTTCCGAATATAAAACCAAATAGGTTCACATATCATGTTTCGTATCAAGGGAGATCGAGGGACAAGTTCAACCTTTATCAAACTTCTAACCATATAGGCTAAAATCTCATTTTTGCGACAAAGTTATTCCAATACTTTCATTTTTCCGAATATAAAACCAAATAGGTTCACATATCATGTTTCGCATCAAGGGACATCGAGGGACAAGTTCACTGTTTATCAAACTTCTAACCACATAGGCTAACATTTCATTTTCGCGACAAGGGTCATTTCAATACTTTCATTTTACCGAATTTCAAACCAAATAGGTTCACATATCATGTTTCACATCAACGGACATCGAGGGACATGTTCAACCTTCATATTTAACAAACATGCAACAATATAAGCTAAAATCTCGTTTTCGCGATAAGGGTCATCTCATTACTTTCTATTTACCAAATTTAAAACGAAATTGGTTCAAATATTATGTTACGCAATAAAGGACATCGAGGGACAAATTCAACATTAATATTTATCAAACTTTTAACCATATAGGCTAAAATCTCATTTTTGGGACAATGCTCATTCAAATAATTTCATTTTGCCGAATACAAAACCAAATAGGTTCACATATCATGTTTCGTATCAAAGGAGATCGAGGGACAAGTTCAACCTTTATCAAACTTCTAACCATATAAGGCTAAAATCTCATTTTCGCGACAAAGTGATTACAATACTTTCATTATTCCGAATATAAAACCAAATAAGTTCACATATCATGTTTCGCATCAAGGGACATCGAGGGACAAGTTCACTGTTTATCAAACTTCTAACCACATAGGCTAACATTTCATTTTCGCGACAAGGGTCATTTCAATACTTTCATTTTACCGAATTTCAAACCAAATAGGTTCACATATCATGTTTTGCATCAAGGGACATCGAGGGACATGTTCAACCTTCGTATTTAACAAACATGCAACAATATAAGATAAAATCTCGTTTTCGCGATAAGGGTCATCTCATTACTTTCTATTTACCAAATTTAAAACGAAATTGGTTCAAATATTATGTTACGCAATAAAGGACATCGAGGGACAAATTCAACATTAATATTTATCAAACTTTTAACCATATAGGCTAAAATCTCATTTTTGGGACAATGCTCATTCAAATAATTTCATTTTGCCGAATACAAAACCAAATAGGTTCACATATCATGTTTCGTATCAAGGGAGATCGAGGGACAAGTTCAACCTTTATCAAACTTCTAACCATATAAGGCTAAAATCTCATTTTTGCGACAAAGTGATTCCAATACTTTCATTTTTCGGAATATAAAACCAAATAAGTTCACATATCATGTTTCACATCAAGGAACATCGAGGGACAAGTTCACTGTTTATCAAACTTCTAACCACATAGGCTAACATTTCATTTTCGCGACAAGGGTCATTTCAATACTTTCATTTTACCGAATTTCAAACCAAATAGGTTCACATATCATGTTTCACATCAACGGACATCGAGGGACATGTTCAACCTTCATATTTAACAAACATGCAACAATATAAGCTAAAATCTCGTTTTCGCGATAAGGGTCATCTCATTACTTTCTATTTACCAAATTTAAAACGAAATTGGTTCAAATATTATGTTACGCAATAAAGGACATCGAGGGACAAATTCAACATTAATATTTCTCAAACTTTTAACCATATAGGCTAAAATCTCTTTTTTGGGACAATGGTCATTCAAATAATTTCATTTTGCCGAATACAAAACCAAATAGGTTCACATATCATGTTTTGTATCAAGGGAGATCGAGGGACAAGTTCAACCTTTATCAAACTTCTAACCATATAGGCTAAAATCTCATTTTCGCGACAAAGTCATTCCAATACTTTCATTTTTCCGAATATAAAACCAAATAGGTTCACATATCATGTTTCGTATCAAGGGAGATCGAGGGACAAGTTCAACCTTTATCAAACTTCTAACCATATAGGCTAAAATCTCATTTTCGCGACAAAGTCATTCCAATACTTTCATTTTTCTGAATATAAAACCAAATAGGTTCACATATCATGTTTTGTATCAAGGGAGATCGAGGGACAAGTTCAACCTTTATCAAACTTCTAACCATATAGGCTAAAATCTCATTTTCGCGACAAAGTGATTCCAATACTTTCATTTTTCCGAATATAAAACCAAATAAGTTCACATATCATGTTTCGCATCAAGGGACATCGAGGGACAAGTTCACTGTTTATCAAACTTCTAACCACATTGGCTAACATTTCATTTTCGCGACAAGGGTCATTTCAATACTTTCATTTTACCGAATTTCAAACCAAATAGGTTCACATATCATGTTTCGCATCAAGGGACATCGAGGGACAAGTATCAACCTTCGTATTTAACAAACATGCAACAATATAAGATAAAATCTCGTTTTCGCGATAAGGGTCATCTCATTACTTTCTATTTACCAAATTTAAAACGAAATTGGTTCAAATATTATGTTACGCAATAAAGGACATCGAGGGACAAATTCAACATTAATATTTATCAAACTTTTAACCATATAGGCTAAAATCTCATTTTTGGGACAATGCTCATTCAAATAATTTCATTTTGCCGAATACAAAACCAAATAGGTTCACATATCATGTTTCGTATCAAGGGAGATCGAGGGACAAGTTCAACCTTTATCAAACTTCTAACCATATAGGCTAAAATCTCATTTTCGCGACAAAGTCATTCCAATACTTTCATTTTTCCGAATATAAAACCAAATAGGTTCACATATCATGTTTCGTATCAAGGGAGATCGAGGGACAAGTTCAACCTTTATCAAACTTCTAACCATATAGGCTAAAATCTCATTTTCGCGACAAAGTCATTCCAATACTTTCATTTTTCCGAATATAAAACCAAATAGGTTCACATATCATGTTTTGTATCAAGGGAGATCGAGGGACAAGTTCAACCTTTATCAAACTTCTAACCATATAGGCTAAAATCTCATTTTCGCGACAAAGTGATTCCAATACTTTCATTTTTCCGAATATAAAACCAAATAAGTTCACATATCATGTTTCGCATCAAGGGACATCGAGGGACAAGTTCACTGTTTATCAAACTTCTAACCACATTGGCTAACATTTCATTTTCGCGACAAGGGTCATTTCAATACTTTCATTTTACCGAATTTCAAACCAAATAGGTTCACATATCATGTTTCGCATCAAGGGACATCGAGGGAATAGTATCAACCTTCGTATTTAACAAACATGCAACAATATAAGATAAAATCTCGTTTTCGCGATAAGGGTCATCTCATTACTTTCTATTTACCAAATTTAAAACGAAATTGGTTCAAATATTATGTTACGCAATAAAGGACATCGAGGGACAAATTCAACATTAATATTTATCAAACTTTTAACCATATAGGCTAAAATCTCATTTTTGGGACAATGCTCATTCAAATAATTTCATTTTGCCGAATACAAAACCAAATAAGTTCACATATCATGTTTCGTATCAAGGGAGATCGAGGGACAAGTTCAACCTTTATCAAACTTCTAACCATATAAGGCTAAAATCTCATTTTTGCGACAAAGTGATTCCAATACTTTCATTTTTCCGAATATAAAACCAAATAAGTTCACATATCATGTTTCGCATCAAGGAACATCGAGGGACAAGTTCACTGTTTATCAAACTTCTAACCACATAGGCTAACATTTCATTTTCGCGACAAGGGTCATTTCAATACTTTCATTTTACCGAATTTCAAACCAAATAGGTTCACATATCATGTTTCACATCAACGGACATCGAGGGACATGTTCAACCTTCATATTTAACAAACATGCAACAATATAAGCTAAAATCTCGTTTTCGCGATAAGGGTCATCTCATTACTTTCTATTTACCAAATTTAAAACGAAATTGGTTCAAATATTATGTTACGCAATAAAGGACATCGAGGGACAAATTCAACATTAATATTTCTCAAACTTTTAACCATATAGGCTAAAATCTCTTTTTTGGGACAATGGTCATTCAAATAATTTCATTTTGCCGAATACAAAACCAAATAGGTTCACATATCATGTTTTGTATCAAGGGAGATCGAGGGACAAGTTCAACCTTTATCAAACTTCTAACCATATAGGCTAAAATCTCATTTTCGCGACAAAGTCATTCCAATACTTTCATTTTTCCGAATATAAAACCAAATAGGTTCACATATCATGTTTCGTATCAAGGGAGATCGAGGGACAAGTTCAACCTTTATCAAACTTCTAACCATATAGGCTAAAATCTCATTTTCGCGACAAAGTCATTCCAATACTTTCATTTTTCCGAATATAAAACCAAATAGGTTCACATATCATGTTTTGTATCAAGGGAGATCGAGGGACAAGTTCAACCTTTATCAAACTTCTAACCATATAGGCTAAAATCTCATTTTCGCGACAAAGTGATTCCAATACTTTCATTTTTCCGAATATAAAACCAAATAAGTTCACATATCATGTTTCGCATCAAGGGACATCGAGGGACAAGTTCACTGTTTATCAAACTTCTAACCACATTGGCTAACATTTCATTTTCGCGACAAGGGTCATTTCAATACTTTCATTTTACCGAATTTCAAACCAAATAGGTTCACATATCATGTTTCGCATCAAGGGACATCGAGGGACAAGTATCAACCTTCGTATTTAACAAACATGCAACAATATAAGATAAAATCTCGTTTTCGCGATAAGGGTCATCTCATTACTTTCTATTTACCAAATTTAAAACGAAATTGGTTCAAATATTATGTTACGCAATAAAGGACATCGAGGGACAAATTCAACATTAATATTTATCAAACTTTTAACCATATAGGCTAAAATCTCATTTTTGGGACAATGCTCATTCAAATAATTTCATTTTGCCGAATACAAAACCAAATAGGTTCACATATCATGTTTCGTATCAAGGGAGATCGAGGGACAAGTTCAACCTTTATCAAACTTCTAACCATATAAGGCTAAAATCTCATTTTTGCGACAAAGTGATTCCAATACTTTCATTTTTCCGAATATAAAACCAAATAAGTTCACATATCATGTTTCGCATCAAGGAACATCGAGGGACAAGTTCACTGTTTATCAAACTTCTAACCACATAGGCTAACATTTCATTTTCGCGACAAGGGTCATTTCAATACTTTCATTTTACCGAATTTCAAACCAAATAGGTTCACATATCATGTTTCACATCAACGGACATCGAGGGACATGTTCAACCTTCATATTTAACAAACATGCAACAATATAAGCTAAAATCTCGTTTTCGCGATAAGGGTCATCTCATTACTTTCTATTTACCAAATTTAAAACGAAATTGGTTCAAATATTATGTTACGCAATAAAGGACATCGAGGGACAAATTCAACATTAATATTTCTCAAACTTTTAACCATATAGGCTAAAATCTCTTTTTTGGGACAATGGTCATTCAAATAATTTCATTTTGCCGAATACAAAACCAAATAGGTTCACATATCATGTTTTGTATCAAGGGAGATCGAGGGACAAGTTCAACCTTTATCAAACTTCTAACCATATAGGCTAAAATCTCATTTTCGCGACAAAGTCATTCCAATACTTTCATTTTTCCGAATATAAAACCAAATAGGTTCACATATCATGTTTCGTATCAAGGGAGATCGAGGGACAAGTTCAACCTTTATCAAACTTCTAACTATATAGGCTAAAATCTCATTTTTGCGACAAAGTTATTCCAATACTTTCATTTTTCCGAATATAAAACCAAATAAGTTCACATATCATGTTTCGCATCAAGGGACATCGAGGGACAAGTTCACTGTTTATCAAACTTCTAACCACATAGGCTAACATTTCATTTTCGCGACAAGGGTCATTTCAATACTTTCATTTTACCGAATTTCAAACCAAATAGGTTCACATATCATGTTTCGCATCAAGGGACATCGAGGGACATGTTCAACCTTCGTATTTAACAAACATGCAACAATATAAGCTAAAATCTCGTTTTCACGATAAGGGTCATCTCATTACTTTCTATTTACCAAATTTAAAACGAAATTGGTTCAAATATTATGTTACGTGATAAAGGACATCGAGGGACAAATTCAACATTAATATTTATCAAACTTTTAACCATATAGGCTAAAATCTCATTTTTGGGACAATGCTCATTCAAATAATTTCATTTTGCCGAATACAAAACCAAATAGGTTCACATATCATGTTTCGTATCAAAGGAGATCGAGGGACAAGTTCAACCTTTATCAAACTTCTAACCATATAAGGCTAAAATCTCATTTTCGCGTCAAAGTGATTCCAATACTTTCATTTTTCCGAATATAAAACCAAATAAGTTCACATATCATGTTTCGCATCAAGGGACATCGAGGGACAAGTTCACTGTTTATCAAACTTCTAACCACATAGGCTAACATTTCATTTTCGCGACAAGGGTCATTTCAATACTTTCATTTTACCGAATTTCAAACCAAATAGGTTCACATATCATGTTTCGCATCAAGGGACATCGAGGGACAAGTATCAACCTTCGTATTTAACAAACATGCAACAATATAAGATAAAATCTCGTTTTCGCGATAAGGGTCATCTCATTACTTTCTATTTACCAAATTTAAAACGAAATTGGTTCAAATATTATGTTACGCAATAAAGGACATCGAGGGACAAATTCAACATTAATATTTATCAAACTTTTAACCATATAGGCTAAAATCTCATTTTTGGGACAATGCTCATTCAAATAATTTCATTTTGCCGAATACAAAACCAAATAAGTTCACATATCATGTTTCGTATCAAGGGAGATCGAGGGACAAGTTCAACCTTTATCAAACTTCTAACCATATAAGGCTAAAATCTCATTTTTGCGACAAAGTGATTCCAATACTTTCATTTTTCCGAATATAAAACCAAATAAGTTCACATATCATGTTTCGCATCAAGGAACATCGAGGGACAAGTTCACTGTTTATCAAACTTCTAACCACATAGGCTAACATTTCATTTTCGCGACAAGGGTCATTTCAATACTTTCATTTTACCGAATTTCAAACCAAATAGGTTCACATATCATGTTTCACATCAACGGACATCGAGGGACATGTTCAACCTTCATATTTAACAAACATGCAACAATATAAGCTAAAATCTCGTTTTCGCGATAAGGGTCATCTCATTACTTTCTATTTACCAAATTTAAAACGAAATTGGTTCAAATATTATGTTACGCAATAAAGGACATCGAGGGACAAATTCAACATTAATATTTCTCAAACTTTTAACCATATAGGCTAAAATCTCTTTTTTGGGACAATGGTCATTCAAATAATTTCATTTTGCCGAATACAAAACCAAATAGGTTCACATATCATGTTTTGTATCAAGGGAGATCGAGGGACAAGTTCAACCTTTATCAAACTTCTAACCATATAGGCTAAAATCTCATTTTCGCGACAAAGTCATTCCAATACTTTCATTTTTCCGAATATAAAACCAAATAGGTTCACATATCATGTTTCGTATCAAGGGAGATCGAGGGACAAGTTCAACCTTTATCAAACTTCTAACCATATAGGCTAAAATCTCATTTTCGCGACAAAGTCATTCCAATACTTTCATTTTTCCGAATATAAAACCAAATAGGTTCACATATCATGTTTTGTATCAAGGGAGATCGAGGGACAAGTTCAACCTTTATCAAACTTCTAACCATATAGGCTAAAATCTCATTTTCGCGACAAAGTGATTCCAATACTTTCATTTTTCCGAATATAAAACCAAATAAGTTCACATATCATGTTTCGCATCAAGGGACATCGAGGGACAAGTTCACTGTTTATCAAACTTCTAACCACATTGGCTAACATTTCATTTTCGCGACAAGGGTCATTTCAATACTTTCATTTTACCGAATTTCAAACCAAATAGGTTCACATATCATGTTTCGCATCAAGGGACATCGAGGGACAAGTATCAACCTTCGTATTTAACAAACATGCAACAATATAAGATAAAATCTCGTTTTCGCGATAAGGGTCATCTCATTACTTTCTATTTACCAAATTTAAAACGAAATTGGTTCAAATATTATGTTACGCAATAAAGGACATCGAGGGACAAATTCAACATTAATATTTATCAAACTTTTAACCATATAGGCTAAAATCTCATTTTTGGGACAATGCTCATTCAAATAATTTCATTTTGCCGAATACAAAACCAAATAGGTTCACATATCATGTTTCGTATCAAGGGAGATCGAGGGACAAGTTCAACCTTTATCAAACTTCTAACCATATAAGGCTAAAATCTCATTTTTGCGACAAAGTGATTCCAATACTTTCATTTTTCCGAATATAAAACCAAATAAGTTCACATATCATGTTTCGCATCAAGGAACATCGAGGGACAAGTTCACTGTTTATCAAACTTCTAACCACATAGGCTAACATTTCATTTTCGCGACAAGGGTCATTTCAATACTTTCATTTTACCGAATTTCAAACCAAATAGGTTCACATATCATGTTTCACATCAACGGACATCGAGGGACATGTTCAACCTTCATATTTAACAAACATGCAACAATATAAGCTAAAATCTCGTTTTCGCGATAAGGGTCATCTCATTACTTTCTATTTACCAAATTTAAAACGAAATTGGTTCAAATATTATGTTACGCAATAAAGGACATCGAGGGACAAATTCAACATTAATATTTCTCAAACTTTTAACCATATAGGCTAAAATCTCTTTTTTGGGACAATGGTCATTCAAATAATTTCATTTTGCCGAATACAAAACCAAATAGGTTCACATATCATGTTTTGTATCAAGGGAGATCGAGGGACAAGTTCAACCTTTATCAAACTTCTAACCATATAGGCTAAAATCTCATTTTCGCGACAAAGTCATTCCAATACTTTCATTTTTCCGAATATAAAACCAAATAGGTTCACATATCATGTTTCGTATCAAGGGAGATCGAGGGACAAGTTCAACCTTTATCAAACTTCTAACTATATAGGCTAAAATCTCATTTTTGCGACAAAGTTATTCCAATACTTTCATTTTTCCGAATATAAAACCAAATAAGTTCACATATCATGTTTCGCATCAAGGGACATCGAGGGACAAGTTCACTGTTTATCAAACTTCTAACCACATAGGCTAACATTTCATTTTCGCGACAAGGGTCATTTCAATACTTTCATTTTACCGAATTTCAAACCAAATAGGTTCACATATCATGTTTCGCATCAAGGGACATCGAGGGACATGTTCAACCTTCGTATTTAACAAACATGCAACAATATAAGCTAAAATCTCGTTTTCACGATAAGGGTCATCTCATTACTTTCTATTTACCAAATTTAAAACGAAATTGGTTCAAATATTATGTTACGTGATAAAGGACATCGAGGGACAAATTCAACATTAATATTTATCAAACTTTTAACCATATAGGCTAAAATCTCATTTTTGGGACAATGCTCATTCAAATAATTTCATTTTGCCGAATACAAAACCAAATAGGTTCACATATCATGTTTCGTATCAAAGGAGATCGAGGGACAAGTTCAACCTTTATCAAACTTCTAACCATATAAGGCTAAAATCTCATTTTCGCGTCAAAGTGATTCCAATACTTTCATTTTTCCGAATATAAAACCAAATAAGTTCACATATCATGTTTCGCATCAAGGGACATCGAGGGACAAGTTCACTGTTTATCAAACTTCTAACCACATAGGCTAACATTTCATTTTCGCGACAAGGGTCATTTCAATACTTTCATTTTACCGAATTTCAAACCAAATAGGTTCACATATCATGTTTTGCATCAAGGGACATCGAGGGACATGTTCAACCTTCGTATTTAACAAACATGCAACAATATAAGATAAAATCTCGTTTTCGCGATAAGGGTCATCTCATTACTTTCTATTTACCAAATTTAAAACGAAATTGGTTCAAATATTATGTTACGCAATAAAGGACATCGAGGGACAAATTCAACATTAATATTTATCAAACTTTTAACCATATAGGCTAAAATCTCATTTTTGAGACAATGCTCATTCAAATAATTTCATTTTGCCGAATACAAAACCAAATAGGTTCACATATCATGTTTCGTATCAAGGGAGATCGAGGGACAAGTTCAACCTTTATCAAACTTCTAACCATATAAGGCTAAAATCTCATTTTTGCGACAAAGTGATTCCAATACTTTCATTTTTCCGAATATAAAACCAAATAAGTTCACATATCATGTTTCGCATCAAGGAACATCGAGGGACAAGTTCACTGTTTATCAAACTTCTAACCACATAGGCTAACATTTCATTTTCGCGACAAGGGTCATTTCAATACTTTCATTTTACCGAATTTCAAACCAAATAGGTTCACATATCATGTTTCACATCAACGGACATCGAGGGACATGTTCAACCTTCATATTTAACAAACATGCAACAATATAAGCTAAAATCTCGTTTTCGCGATAAGGGTCATCTCATTACTTTCTATTTACCAAATTTAAAACGAAATTGGTTCAAATATTATGTTACGCAATAAAGGACATCGAGGGACAAATTCAACATTAATATTTCTCAAACTTTTAACCATATAGGCTAAAATCTCTTTTTTGGGACAATGGTCATTCAAATAATTTCATTTTGCCGAATACAAAACCAAATAGGTTCACATATCATGTTTTGTATCAAGGGAGATCGAGGGACAAGTTCAACCTTTATCAAACTTCTAACCATATAGGCTAAAATCTCATTTTCGCGACAAAGTCATTCCAATACTTTCATTTTTCCGAATATAAAACCAAATAAGTTCACATATCATGTTTCGCATCAAGGGACATCGAGGGACAAGTTCACTGTTTATCAAACTTCTAACCACATAGGCTAACATTTCATTTTCGCGACAAGGGTCATTTCAATACTTTCATTTTACCGAATTTCAAACCAAATACGTTCACATATCATGTTTTGCATCAAGGGACATCGAGGGACATGTTCAACCTTCGTATTTAACAAACATGCAACAATATAAGATAAAATCTCGTTTTCGCGATAAGGGTCATCTCATTACTTTCTATTTACCAAATTTAAAACGAAATTGGTTCAAATATTATGTTACGCAATAAAGGACATCGAGGGACAAATTCAACATTAATATTTATCAAACTTTTAACCATATAGGCTAAAATCTCATTTTTGGGACAATGCTCATTCAAATAATTTCATTTTGCCGAATACAAAACCAAATAGGTTCACATATCATGTTTCGTATCAAGGGAGATCGAGGGACAAGTTCAACCTTTATCAAACTTCTAACCATATAAGGCTAAAATCTCATTTTTGCGACAAAGTGATTCCAATACTTTCATTTTTCCGAATATAAAACCAAATAAGTTCACATATCATGTTTCGCATCAAGGAACATCGAGGGACAAGTTCACTGTTTATCAAACTTCTAACCACATAGGCTAACATTTCATTTTCGCGACAAGGGTCATTTCAATACTTTCATTTTACCGAATTTCAAACCAAATAGGTTCACATATCATGTTTCACATCAACGGACATCGAGGGACATGTTCAACCTTCATATTTACCAAACATGCAACAATATAAGCTAAAATCTCGTTTTCGAGATAAGGGTCATCTCATTACTTTCTATTTACCAAATTTAAAACGAAATTGGTTCAAATATTATGTTACGCAATAAAGGACATCGAGGGACAAATTCAACATTAATATTTCTCAAACTTTTAACCATATAGGCTAAAATCTCTTTTTTGGGACAATGGTCATTCAAATAATTTCATTTTGCCGAATACAAAACCAAATAGGTTCACATATCATGTTTTGTATCAAGGGAGATCGAGGGACAAGTTCAACCTTTATCAAACTTCTAACCATATAGGCTAAAATCTCATTTTCGCGACAAAGTCATTCCAATACTTTCATTTTTCCGAATATAAAACCAAATAGGTTCACATATCATGTTTTGTATCAAGGGAGATCGAGGGACAAGTTCAATCTTTATCAAACTTCTAACCATATAGGCTAAAATCTCATTTTCGCGACAAAGTGATTCCAATACTTTCATTTTTCCGAATATAAAACCAAATAAGTTCACATATCATGTTTCGCATCAAGGGACATCGAGGGACAAGTTCACTGTTTATCAAAATTCTAACCACATAGGCTAACATTTCATTTTCGCGACAAGGGTCATTTCAATACTTTCATTTTACCGAATTTCAAACCAAATAGGTTCACATATCATGTTTCGCATCAAGGGACATCGAGGGACAAGTATCAACCTTCGTATTTAACAAACATGCAACAATATAAGATAAAATCTCGTTTTCGCGATAAGGGTCATCTCATTACTTTCTATTTACCAAATTTAAAACGAAATTGGTTCAAATATTATGTTACGCAATAAAGGACATCGAGGGACAAATTCAACAATCTCATTTTTGGGACAATGCTCATTTAAATAATTTCATTTTGCCGAATACAAAACCAAATAGGTTCACATATCATGTTTCGTATCAAGGGAGATCGAGGGACAAGTTCAACCTTTATCAAACTTCTAACCATATAAGGCTAAAATCTCATTTTTGCGACAAAGTGATTCCAATACTTTCATTTTTCCGAATATAAAACCAAATAAGTTCACATATCATGTTTCGCATCAAGGAACATCGAGGGATAAGTTCACTGTTTATCAAACTTCTAACCACATAGGCTAACATTTCATTTTCGCGACAAGGGTCATTTCAATACTTTCATTTTACCGAATTTCAAACCAAATAGGTTCACATATCATGTTTCACATCAACGGACATCGAGGGACATGTTCAACCTTCATATTTAACAAACATGCAACAATATAAGCTAAAATCTCGTTTTCGCGATAAGGGTCATCTCATTACTTTCTATTTACCAAATTTAAAATGAAATTGGTTCAAATATTATGTTACGCAATAAAGGACATCGAGGGACAAATTCAACATTAATATTTCTCAAACTTTTAACCATATAGGCTAAAATCTCTTTTTTGGGACAATGGTCATTCAAATAATTTCATTTTGCCGAATACAAAACCAAATAGGTTCACATATCATGTTTTGTATCAAGGGAGATCGAGGGACAAGTTCAACCTTTATCAAACTTCTAACTATATAGGCTAAAATCTCATTTTTGCGACAAAGTTATTCCAATACTTTCATTTTTCCGAATATAAAACCAAATAAATTCACATATCATGTTTCGCATCAAGGGACATCGAGGGACAAGTTCACTGTTTATCAAACTTCTAACCACATAGGCTAACATTTCATTTTCGCGACAAGGGTCATTTCAATACTTTCATTTTACCGAATTTCAAACCAAATAGGTTCACATATCATGTTTCGCATCAAGGGACATCGAGGGACATGTTCAACCTTCGTATTTAACAAACATGCAACAATATAAGCTAAAATCTCGTTTTCACGATAAGGGTCATCTCATTACTTTCTATTTACCAAATTTAAAACGAAATTGGTTCAAATATTATGTTACGTGATAAAGGACATCGAGGGACAAATTCAACATTAATATTTATCAAACTTTTAACCATATAGGCTAAAATCTCATTTTTGGGACAATGCTCATTCAAATAATTTCATTTTGCCGAATACAAAACCAAATAGGTTCACATATCATGTTTCGTATCAAAGGAGATCGAGGGACAAGTTCAACCTTTATCAAACTTCTAACCATATAAGGCTAAAATCTCATTTTCGCGACAAAGTGATTCCAATACTTTCATTTTTCCGAATATAAAACCAAATAAGTTCACATATCATGTTTCGCATCAAGGGACATCGAGGGACAAGTTCACTGTTTATCAAACTTCTAACCACATAGGCTAACATTTCATTTTCGCGACAAGGGTCATTTCAATACTTTCATTTTACCGAATTTCAAACCAAATAGGTTCACATATCATGTTTTGCATCAAGGGACATCGAGGGACATGTTCAACCTTCGTATTTAACAAACATGCAACAATATAAGATAAAATCTCGTTTTCGCGATAAGGGTCATCTCATTACTTTCTATTTACCAAATTTAAAACGAAATTGGTTCAAATATTATGTTACGCAATAAAGGACATCGAGGGACAAATTCAACATTAATATTTATCAAACTTTTAACCATATAGGCTAAAATCTCATTTTTGGGACAATGCTCATTCAAATAATTTCATTTTGCCGAATACAAAACCAAATAGGTTCACATATCATGTTTCGTATCAAGGGAGATCGAGGGACAAGTTCAACCTTTATCAAACTTCTAACCATATAAGGCTAAAATCTCATTTTTGCGACAAAGTGATTCCAATACTTTCATTTTTCGGAATATAAAACCAAATAAGTTCACATATCATGTTTCACATCAAGGAACATCGAGGGACAAGTTCACTGTTTATCAAACTTCTAACCACATAGGCTAACATTTCATTTTCGCGACAAGGGTCATTTCAATACTTTCATTTTACCGAATTTCAAACCAAATAGGTTCACATATCATGTTTCACATCAACGGACATCGAGGGACATGTTCAACCTTCATATTTAACAAACATGCAACAATATAAGCTAAAATCTCGTTTTCGCGATAAGGGTCATCTCATTACTTTCTATTTACCAAATTTAAAACGAAATTGGTTCAAATATTATGTTACGCAATAAAGGACATCGAGGGACAAATTCAACATTAATATTTCTCAAACTTTTAACCATATAGGCTAAAATCTCTTTTTTGGGACAATGGTCATTCAAATAATTTCATTTTGCCGAATACAAAACCAAATAGGTTCACATATCATGTTTTGTATCAAGGGAGATCGAGGGACAAGTTCAACCTTTATCAAACTTCTAACCATATAGGCTAAAATCTCATTTTCGCGACAAAGTCATTCCAATACTTTCATTTTTCCGAATATAAAACCAAATAGGTTCACATATCATGTTTCGTATCAAGGGAGATCGAGGGACAAGTTCAACCTTTATCAAACTTCTAACCATATAGGCTAAAATCTCATTTTCGCGACAAAGTCATTCCAATACTTTCATTTTTCCGAATATAAAACCAAATAGGTTCACATATCATGTTTTGTATCAAGGGAGATCGAGGGACAAGTTCAACCTTTATCAAACTTCTAACCATATAAGGCTAAAATCTCATTTTTGCGACAAAGTGATTCCAATACTTTCATTTTTCCGAATATAAAACCAAATAAGTTCACATATCATGTTTCGCATCAAGGAACATCGAGGGACAAGTTCACTGTTTATCAAACTTCTAACCACATAGGCTAACATTTCATTTTCGCGACAAGGGTCATTTCAATACTTTCATTTTACCGAATTTCAAACCAAATAGGTTCACATATCATGTTTCACATCAACGGACATCGAGGGACATGTTCAACCTTCA
Organism: Medicago sativa; assembly: GCF_051527215.1. Lineage (NCBI taxonomy): Eukaryota > Viridiplantae > Streptophyta > Magnoliopsida > Fabales > Fabaceae > Medicago > Medicago sativa. The sequence continues at coordinate 40,910,932 of NC_140751.1, forward strand.
TATTTAACAAACATGCAACAATATAAGCTAAAATCTCGTTTTCGCGATAAGGGTCATCTCATTACTTTCTATTTACCAAATTTAAAACGAAATTGGTTCAAATATTATGTTACGCAATAAAGGACATCGAGGGACAAATTCAACATTAATATTTCTCAAACTTTTAACCATATAGGCTAAAATCTCTTTTTTGGGACAATGGTCATTCAAATAATTTCATTTTGCCGAATACAAAACCAAATAGGTTCACATATCATGTTTTGTATCAAGGGAGATCGAGGGACAAGTTCAACCTTTATCAAACTTCTAACCATATAGGCTAAAATCTCATTTTCGCGACAAAGTCATTCCAATACTTTCATTTTTCCGAATATAAAACCAAATAGGTTCACATATCATGTTTTGTATCAAGGGAGATCGAGGGACAAGTTCACTGTTTATCAAACTTCTAACCACATAGGCTAACATTTCATTTTCGCGACAAGGGTCATTTCAATACTTTCATTTTACCGAATTTCAAACCAAATAGGTTCACATATCATGTTTCGCATCAAGGGACATCGAGGGACATGTTCAACCTTCGTATTTAACAAACATGCAACAATATAAGCTAAAATCTCGTTTTCACGATAAGGGTCATCTCATTACTTTCTATTTACCAAATTTAAAACGAAATTGGTTCAAATATTATGTTACGTGATAAAGGACATCGAGGGACAAATTCAACATTAATATTTATCAAACTTTTAACCATATAGGCTAAAATCTCATTTTTGGGACAATGCTCATTCAAATAATTTCATTTTGCCGAATACAAAACCAAATAGGTTCACATATCATGTTTCGTATCAAAGGAGATCGAGGGACAAGTTCAACCTTTATCAAACTTCTAACCATATAAGGCTAAAATCTCATTTTCGCGACAAAGTGATTCCAATACTTTCATTTTTCCGAATATAAAACCAAATAAGTTCACATATCATGTTTCGCATCAAGGGACATCGAGGGACAAGTTCACTGTTTATCAAACTTCTAACCACATAGGCTAACATTTCATTTTCGCGACAAGGGTCATTTCAATACTTTCATTTTACCGAATTTCAAACCAAATAGGTTCACATATCATGTTTTGCATCAAGGGACATCGAGGGACATGTTCAACCTTCGTATTTAACAAACATGCAACAATATAAGATAAAATCTCGTTTTCGCGATAAGGGTCATCTCATTACTTTCTATTTACCAAATTTAAAACGAAATTGGTTCAAATATTATGTTACGCAATAAAGGACATCGAGGGACAAATTCAACATTAATATTTATCAAACTTTTAACCATATAGGCTAAAATCTCATTTTTGGGACAATGCTCATTCAAATAATTTCATTTTGCCGAATACAAAACCAAATAGGTTCACATATCATGTTTCGTATCAAGGGAGATCGAGGGACAAGTTCAACCTTTATCAAACTTCTAACCATATAAGGCTAAAATCTCATTTTTGCGACAAAGTGATTCCAATACTTTCATTTTTCGGAATATAAAACCAAATAAGTTCACATATCATGTTTCACATCAAGGAACATCGAGGGACAAGTTCACTGTTTATCAAACTTCTAACCACATAGGCTAACATTTCATTTTCGCGACAAGGGTCATTTCAATACTTTCATTTTACCGAATTTCAAACCAAATAGGTTCACATATCATGTTTCACATCAACGGACATCGAGGGACATGTTCAACCTTCATATTTAACAAACATGCAACAATATAAGCTAAAATCTCGTTTTCGCGATAAGGGTCATCTCATTACTTTCTATTTACCAAATTTAAAACGAAATTGGTTCAAATATTATGTTACGCAATAAAGGACATCGAGGGACAAATTCAACATTAATATTTCTCAAACTTTTAACCATATAGGCTAAAATCTCTTTTTTGGGACAATGGTCATTCAAATAATTTCATTTTGCCGAATACAAAACCAAATAGGTTCACATATCATGTTTTGTATCAAGGGAGATCGAGGGACAAGTTCAACCTTTATCAAACTTCTAACCATATAGGCTAAAATCTCATTTTCGCGACAAAGTCATTCCAATACTTTCATTTTTCCGAATATAAAACCAAATAGGTTCACATATCATGTTTCGTATCAAGGGAGATCGAGGGACAAGTTCAACCTTTATCAAACTTCTAACCATATAGGCTAAAATCTCATTTTCGCGACAAAGTCATTCCAATACTTTCATTTTTCCGAATATAAAACCAAATAGGTTCACATATCATGTTTTGTATCAAGGGAGATCGAGGGACAAGTTCAACCTTTATCAAACTTCTAACCATATAAGGCTAAAATCTCATTTTTGCGACAAAGTGATTCCAATACTTTCATTTTTCCGAATATAAAACCAAATAAGTTCACATATCATGTTTCGCATCAAGGAACATCGAGGGACAAGTTCACTGTTTATCAAACTTCTAACCACATAGGCTAACATTTCATTTTCGCGACAAGGGTCATTTCAATACTTTCATTTTACCGAATTTCAAACCAAATAGGTTCACATATCATGTTTCACATCAACGGACATCGAGGGACATGTTCAACCTTCATATTTAACAAACATGCAACAATATAAGCTAAAATCTCGTTTTCGCGATAAGGGTCATCTCATTACTTTCTATTTACCAAATTTAAAACGAAATTGGTTCAAATATTATGTTACGCAATAAAGGACATCGAGGGACAAATTCAACATTAATATTTCTCAAACTTTTAACCATATAGGCTAAAATCTCTTTTTTGGGACAATGGTCATTCAAATAATTTCATTTTGCCGAATACAAAACCAAATAGGTTCACATATCATGTTTTGTATCAAGGGAGATCGAGGGACAAGTTCAACCTTTATCAAACTTCTAACCATATAGGCTAAAATCTCATTTTCGCGACAAAGTCATTCCAATACTTTCATTTTTCCGAATATAAAACCAAATAGGTTCACATATCATGTTTTGTATCAAGGGAGATCGAGGGACAAGTTCAACCTTTATCAAACTTCTAACCATATAGGCTAAAATCTCATTTTCGCGACAAAGTGATTCCAATACTTTCATTTTTCCGAATATAAAACCAAATAAGTTCACATATCATGTTTCGCATCAAGGGACATCGAGGGACAAGTTCACTGTTTATCAAACTTCTAACCACATAGGCTAACATTTCATTTTCGCGACAAGGGTCATTTCAATACTTTCATTTTACCGAATTTCAAACCAAATAGGTTCACATATCATGTTTCGCATCAAGGGACATCGAGGGACAAGTATCAACCTTCGTATTTAACAAACATGCAACAATATAAGATAAAATCTCGTTTTCGCGATAAGGGTCATCTCATTACTTTCTATTTACCAAATTTAAAACGAAATTGGTTCAAATATTATGTTACGCAATAAAGGACATCGAGGGACAAATTCAACAATCTCATTTTTGGGACAATGCTCATTTAAATAATTTCATTTTGCCGAATACAAAACCAAATAGGTTCACATATCATGTTTCGTATCAAGGGAGATCGAGGGACAAGTTCAACCTTTATCAAACTTCTAACCATATAAGGCTAAAATCTCATTTTTGCGACAAAGTGATTCCAATACTTTCATTTTTCCGAATATAAAACCAAATAAGTTCACATATCATGTTTCGCATCAAGGAACATCGAGGGATAAGTTCACTGTTTATCAAACTTCTAACCACATAGGCTAACATTTCATTTTCGCGACAAGGGTCATTTCAATACTTTCATTTTACCGAATTTCAAACCAAATAGGTTCACATATCATGTTTCACATCAACGGACATCGAGGGACATGTTCAACCTTCATATTTAACAAACATGCAACAATATAAGCTAAAATCTCGTTTTCGCGATAAGGGTCATCTCATTACTTTCTATTTACCAAATTTAAAACGAAATTGGTTCAAATATTATGTTACGCAATAAAGGACATCGAGGGACAAATTCAACATTAATATTTCTCAAACTTTTAACCATATAGGCTAAAATCTCTTTTTTGGGACAATGGTCATTCAAATAATTTCATTTTGCCGAATACAAAACCAAATAGGTTCACATATCATGTTTTGTATCAAGGGAGATCGAGGGACAAGTTCAACCTTTATCAAACTTCTAACTATATAGGCTAAAATCTCATTTTTGCGACAAAGTTATTCCAATACTTTCATTTTTCCGAATATAAAACCAAATAAATTCACATATCATGTTTCGCATCAAGGGACATCGAGGGACAAGTTCACTGTTTATCAAACTTCTAACCACATAGGCTAACATTTCATTTTCGCGACAAGGGTCATTTCAATACTTTCATTTTACCGAATTTCAAACCAAATAGGTTCACATATCATGTTTCGCATCAAGGGACATCGAGGGACATGTTCAACCTTCGTATTTAACAAACATGCAACAATATAAGCTAAAATCTCGTTTTCACGATAAGGGTCATCTCATTACTTTCTATTTACCAAATTTAAAACGAAATTGGTTCAAATATTATGTTACGTGATAAAGGACATCGAGGGACAAATTCAACATTAATATTTATCAAACTTTTAACCATATAGGCTAAAATCTCATTTTTGGGACAATGCTCATTCAAATAATTTCATTTTGCCGAATACAAAACCAAATAGGTTCACATATCATGTTTCGTATCAAAGGAGATCGAGGGACAAGTTCAACCTTTATCAAACTTCTAACCATATAAGGCTAAAATCTCATTTTCGCGACAAAGTGATTCCAATACTTTCATTTTTCCGAATATAAAACCAAATAAGTTCACATATCATGTTTCGCATCAAGGGACATCGAGGGACAAGTTCACTGTTTATCAAACTTCTAACCACATAGGCTAACATTTCATTTTCGCGACAAGGGTCATTTCAATACTTTCATTTTACCGAATTTCAAACCAAATAGGTTCACATATCATGTTTTGCATCAAGGGACATCGAGGGACATGTTCAACCTTCGTATTTAACAAACATGCAACAATATAAGATAAAATCTCGTTTTCGCGATAAGGGTCATCTCATTACTTTCTATTTACCAAATTTAAAACGAAATTGGTTCAAATATTATGTTACGCAATAAAGGACATCGAGGGACAAATTCAACATTAATATTTATCAAACTTTTAACCATATAGGCTAAAATCTCATTTTTGGGACAATGCTCATTCAAATAATTTCATTTTGCCGAATACAAAACCAAATAGGTTCACATATCATGTTTCGTATCAAGGGAGATCGAGGGACAAGTTCAACCTTTATCAAACTTCTAACCATATAAGGCTAAAATCTCATTTTTGCGACAAAGTGATTCCAATACTTTCATTTTTCGGAATATAAAACCAAATAAGTTCACATATCATGTTTCACATCAAGGAACATCGAGGGACAAGTTCACTGTTTATCAAACTTCTAACCACATAGGCTAACATTTCATTTTCGCGACAAGGGTCATTTCAATACTTTCATTTTACCGAATTTCAAACCAAATAGGTTCACATATCATGTTTCACATCAACGGACATCGAGGGACATGTTCAACCTTCATATTTAACAAACATGCAACAATATAAGCTAAAATCTCGTTTTCGCGATAAGGGTCATCTCATTACTTTCTATTTACCAAATTTAAAACGAAATTGGTTCAAATATTATGTTACGCAATAAAGGACATCGAGGGACAAATTCAACATTAATATTTCTCAAACTTTTAACCATATAGGCTAAAATCTCTTTTTTGGGACAATGGTCATTCAAATAATTTCATTTTGCCGAATACAAAACCAAATAGGTTCACATATCATGTTTTGTATCAAGGGAGATCGAGGGACAAGTTCAACCTTTATCAAACTTCTAACCATATAGGCTAAAATCTCATTTTCGCGACAAAGTCATTCCAATACTTTCATTTTTCCGAATATAAAACCAAATAGGTTCACATATCATGTTTCGTATCAAGGGAGATCGAGGGACAAGTTCAACCTTTATCAAACTTCTAACCATATAGGCTAAAATCTCATTTTCGCGACAAAGTCATTCCAATACTTTCATTTTTCCGAATATAAAACCAAATAGGTTCACATATCATGTTTTGTATCAAGGGAGATCGAGGGACAAGTTCAACCTTTATCAAACTTCTAACCATATAAGGCTAAAATCTCATTTTTGCGACAAAGTGATTCCAATACTTTCATTTTTCCGAATATAAAACCAAATAAGTTCACATATCATGTTTCGCATCAAGGAACATCGAGGGACAAGTTCACTGTTTATCAAACTTCTAACCACATAGGCTAACATTTCATTTTCGCGACAAGGGTCATTTCAATACTTTCATTTTACCGAATTTCAAACCAAATAGGTTCACATATCATGTTTCACATCAACGGACATCGAGGGACATGTTCAACCTTCATATTTAACAAACATGCAACAATATAAGCTAAAATCTCGTTTTCGCGATAAGGGTCATCTCATTACTTTCTATTTACCAAATTTAAAACGAAATTGGTTCAAATATTATGTTACGCAATAAAGGACATCGAGGGACAAATTCAACATTAATATTTCTCAAACTTTTAACCATATAGGCTAAAATCTCTTTTTTGGGACAATGGTCATTCAAATAATTTCATTTTGCCGAATACAAAACCAAATAGGTTCACATATCATGTTTTGTATCAAGGGAGATCGAGGGACAAGTTCAACCTTTATCAAACTTCTAACCATATAGGCTAAAATCTCATTTTCGCGACAAAGTCATTCCAATACTTTCATTTTTCCGAATATAAAACCAAATAGGTTCACATATCATGTTTTGTATCAAGGGAGATCGAGGGACAAGTTCAACCTTTATCAAACTTCTAACCATATAGGCTAAAATCTCATTTTCGCGACAAAGTGATTCCAATACTTTCATTTTTCCGAATATAAAACCAAATAAGTTCACATATCATGTTTCGCATCAAGGGACATCGAGGGACAAGTTCACTGTTTATCAAACTTCTAACCACATAGGCTAACATTTCATTTTCGCGACAAGGGTCATTTCAATACTTTCATTTTACCGAATTTCAAACCAAATAGGTTCACATATCATGTTTCGCATCAAGGGACATCGAGGGACAAGTATCAACCTTCGTATTTAACAAACATGCAACAATATAAGATAAAATCTCGTTTTCGCGATAAGGGTCATCTCATTACTTTCTATTTACCAAATTTAAAACGAAATTGGTTCAAATATTATGTTACGCAATAAAGGACATCGAGGGACAAATTCAACAATCTCATTTTTGGGACAATGCTCATTTAAATAATTTCATTTTGCCGAATACAAAACCAAATAGGTTCACATATCATGTTTCGTATCAAGGGAGATCGAGGGACAAGTTCAACCTTTATCAAACTTCTAACCATATAAGGCTAAAATCTCATTTTTGCGACAAAGTGATTCCAATACTTTCATTTTTCCGAATATAAAACCAAATAAGTTCACATATCATGTTTCGCATCAAGGAACATCGAGGGACAAGTTCACTGTTTATCAAACTTCTAACCACATAGGCTAACATTTCATTTTCGCGACAAGGGTCATTTCAATACTTTCATTTTACCGAATTTCAAACCAAATAGGTTCACATATCATGTTTCACATCAACGGACATCGAGGGACATGTTCAACCTTCATATTTAACAAACATGCAACAATATAAGCTAAAATCTCGTTTTCGCGATAAGGGTCATCTCATTACTTTCTATTTACCAAATTTAAAACGAAATTGGTTCAAATATTATGTTACGCAATAAAGGACATCGAGGGACAAATTCAACATTAATATTTCTCAAACTTTTAACCATATAGGCTAAAATCTCTTTTTTGGGACAATGGTCATTCAAATAATTTCATTTTGCCGAATACAAAACCAAATAGGTTCACATATCATGTTTTGTATCAAGGGAGATCGAGGGACAAGTTCAACCTTTATCAAACTTCTAACCATATAGGCTAAAATCTCATTTTCGCGACAAAGTCATTCCAATACTTTCATTTTTCCGAATATAAAACCAAATAGGTTCACATATCATGTTTCGTATCAAGGGAGATCGAGGGACAAGTTCAACCTTTATCAAACTTCTAACCATATAGGCTAAAATCTCATTTTCGCGACAAAGTCATTCCAATACTTTCATTTTTCCGAATATAAAACCAAATAGGTTCACATATCATGTTTTGTATCAAGGGAGATCGAGGGACAAGTTCAACCTTTATCAAACTTCTAACCATATAGGCTAAAATCTCATTTTCGTGACAAAGTGATTCCAATACTTTCATTTTTCCGAATATAAAACCAAATAAGTTCACATATCATGTTTCGCATCAAGGGACATCGAGGGACAAGTTCACTGTTTATCAAACTTCTAACCACATTGGCTAACATTTCATTTTCGCGACAAGGGTCATTTCAATACTTTCATTTTACCGAATTTCAAACCAAATAGGTTCACATATCATGTTTCGCATCAAGGGACATCGAGGGACAAGTATCAACCTTCGTATTTAACAAACATGCAACAATATAAGATAAAATCTCGTTTTCGCGATAAGGGTCATCTCATTACTTTCTATTTACCAAATTTAAAACGAAATTGGTTCAAATATTATGTTACGCAATAAAGGACATCGAGGGACAAATTCAACATTAATATTTATCAAACTTTTAACCATATAGGCTAAAATCTCATTTTTGGGACAATGCTCATTCAAATAATTTCATTTTGCCGAATACAAAACCAAATAGGTTCACATATCATGTTTCGTATCAAGGGAGATCGAGGGACAAGTTCAACCTTTATCAAACTTCTAACCATATAAGGCTAAAATCTCATTTTTGCGACAAAGTGATTCCAATACTTTCATTTTTCCGAATATAAAACCAAATAAGTTCACATATCATGTTTCGCATCAAGGAACATCGAGGGACAAGTTCACTGTTTATCAAACTTCTAACCACATAGGCTAACATTTCATTTTCGCGACAAGGGTCATTTCAACACTTTCATTTTACCGAATTTCAAACCAAATAGGTTCACATATCATGTTTCACATCAACGGACATCGAGGGACATGTTCAACCTTCATATTTAACAAACATGCAACAATATAAGCTAAAATCTCGTTTTCGCGATAAGGGTCATCTCATTACTTTCTATTTACCAAATTTAAAACGAAATTGGTTCAAATATTATGTTACGCAATAAAGGACATCGAGGGACAAATTCAACATTAATATTTCTCAAACTTTTAACCATATAGGCTAAAATCTCTTTTTTGGGACAATGGTCATTCAAATAATTTCATTTTGCCGAATACAAAACCAAATAGGTTCACATATCATGTTTTGTATCAAGGGAGATCGAGGGACAAGTTCAACCTTTATCAAACTTCTAACCATATAGGCTAAAATCTCATTTTCGCGACAAAGTCATTCCAATACTTTCATTTTTCCGAATATAAAACCAAATAAGTTCACATATCATGTTTCGCATCAAGGGACATCGAGGGACAAGTTCACTGTTTATCAAACTTCTAACCACATAGGCTAACATTTCATTTTCGCGACAAGGGTCATTTCAATACTTTCATTTTACCGAATTTCAAACCAAATACGTTCACATATCATGTTTTGCATCAAGGGACATCGAGGGACATGTTCAACCTTCGTATTTAACAAACATGCAATAATATAAGATAAAATCTCGTTTTCGCGATAAGGGTCATCTCATTACTTTCTATTTACCAAATTTAAAACGAAATTGGTTCAAATATTATGTTACGCAATAAAGGACATCGAGGGACAAATTCAACATTAATATTTATCAAACTTTTAACCATATAGGCTAAAATCTCATTTTTGGGACAATGCTCATTCAAATAATTTCATTTTGCCGAATACAAAACCAAATAGGTTCACATATCATGTTTCGTATCAAGGGAGATCGAGGGACAAGTTCAACCTTTATCAAACTTCTAACCATATAAGGCTAAAATCTCATTTTTGCGACAAAGTGATTCCAATACTTTCATTTTTCCGAATATAAAACCAAATAAGTTCACATATCATGTTTCGCATCAAGGAACATCGAGGGACAAGTTCACTGTTTATCAAACTTCTAACCACATAGGCTAACATTTCATTTTCGCGACAAGGGTCATTTCAATACTTTCATTTTACCGAATTTCAAACCAAATAGGTTCACATATCATGTTTCACATCAACGGACATCGAGGGACATGTTCAACCTTCATATTTACCAAACATGCAACAATATAAGCTAAAATCTCGTTTTCGCGATAAGGGTCATCTCATTACTTTCTATTTACCAAATTTAAAACGAAATTGGTTCAAATATTATGTTACGCAATAAAGGACATCGAGGGACAAATTCAACATTAATATTTCTCAAACTTTTAACCATATAGGCTAAAATCTCTTTTTTGGGACAATGGTCATTCAAATAATTTCATTTTGCCGAATACAAAACCAAATAGGTTCACATATCATGTTTTGTATCAAGGGAGATCGAGGGACAAGTTCAACCTTTATCAAACTTCTAACCATATAGGCTAAAATCTCATTTTCGCGACAAAGTCATTCCAATACTTTCATTTTTCCGAATATAAAACCAAATAGGTTCACATATCATGTTTTGTATCAAGGGAGATCGAGGGACAAGTTCAACCTTTATCAAACTTCTAACCATATAGGCTAAAATCTCATTTTCGCGACAAAGTGATTCCAATACTTTCATTTTTCCGAATATAAAACCAAATAAGTTCACATATCATGTTTCGCATCAAGGGACATCGAGGGACAAGTTCACTGTTTATCAAAATTCTAACCACATAGGCTAACATTTCATTTTCGCGACAAGGGTCATTTCAATATTTCATTTTACCGAATTTCAAACCAAATAGGTTCACATATCATGTTTCGCATCAAGGGACATCGAGGGACAAGTATCAACCTTCGTATTTAACAAACATGCAACAATATAAGATAAAATCTCGTTTTCGCGATAAGGGTCATCTCATTACTTTCTATTTACCAAATTTAAAACGAAATTGGTTCAAATATTATGTTACGCAATAAAGGACATCGAGGGACAAATTCAACAATCTCATTTTTGGGACAATGCTCATTTAAATAATTTCATTTTGCCGAATACAAAACCAAATAGGTTCACATATCATGTTTCGTATCAAGGGAGATCGAGGGACAAGTTCAACCTTTATCAAACTTCTAACCATATAAGGCTAAAATCTCATTTTTGCGACAAAGTGATTCCAATACTTTCATTTTTCCGAATATAAAACCAAATAAGTTCACATATCATGTTTCGCATCAAGGAACATCGAGGGACAAGTTCACTGTTTATCAAACTTCTAACCACATAGGCTAACATTTCATTTTCGCGACAAGGGTCATTTCAATACTTTCATTTTACCGAATTTCAAACCAAATAGGTTCACATATCATGTTTCACATCAACGGACATCGAGGGACATGTTCAACCTTCATATTTAACAAACATGCAACAATATAAGCTAAAATCTCGTTTTCGCGATAAGGGTCATCTCATTACTTTCTATTTACCAAATTTAAAACGAAATTGGTTCAAATATTATGTTACGCAATAAAGGACATCGAGGGACAAATTCAACATTAATATTTCTCAAACTTTTAACCATATAGGCTAAAATCTCTTTTTTGGGACAATGGTCATTCAAATAATTTCATTTTGCCGAATACAAAACCAAATAGGTTCACATATCATGTTTTGTATCAAGGGAGATCGAGGGACAAGTTCAACCTTTATCAAACTTCTAACCATATAGGCTAAAATCTCATTTTCGCGACAAAGTCATTCCAATACTTTCATTTTTCCGAATATAAAACCAAATAGGTTCACATATCATGTTTTGTATCAAGGGAGATCGAGGGACAAGTTCAACCTTTATCAAACTTCTAACCATATAGGCTAAAATCTCATTTTCGCGACAAAGTGATTCCAATACTTTCATTTTTCCGAATATAAAACCAAATAAGTTCACATATCATGTTTCGCATCAAGGGACATCGAGGGACAAGTTCACTGTTTATCAAACTTCTAACCACATAGGCTAACATTTCATTTTCGCGACAAGGGTCATTTCAATACTTTCATTTTACCGAATTTCAAACCAAATACGTTCACATATCATGTTTTGCATCAAGGGACATCGAGGGACATGTTCAACCTTCGTATTTAACAAACATGCAACAATATAAGATAAAATCTCGTTTTCGCGATAAGGGTCATCTCATTACTTTCTATTTACCAAATTTAAAACGAAATTGGTTCAAATATTATGTTACGCAATAAAGGACATCGAGGGACAAATTCAACATTAATATTTATCAAACTTTTAACCATATAGGCTAAAATCTCATTTTTGGGACAATGCTCATTCAAATAATTTCATTTTGCCGAATACAAAACCAAATAGGTTCACATATCATGTTTCGTATCAAGGGAGATCGAGGGACAAGTTCAACCTTTATCAAACTTCTAACCATATAAGGCTAAAATCTCATTTTTGCGACAAAGTGATTCCAATACTTTCATTTTTCCGAATATAAAACCAAATAAGTTCACATATCATGTTTCGCATCAAGGAACATCGAGGGACAAGTTCACTGTTTATCAAACTTCTAACCACATAGGCTAACATTTCATTTTCGCGACAAGGGTCATTTCAATACTTTCATTTTACCGAATTTCAAACCAAATAGGTTCACATATCATGTTTCACATCAACGGACATCGAGGGACATGTTCAACCTTCATATTTACCAAACATGCAACAATATAAGCTAAAATCTCGTTTTCGCGATAAGGGTCATCTCATTACTTTCTATTTACCAAATTTAAAACGAAATTGGTTCAAATATTATGTTACGCAATAAAGGACATCGAGGGACAAATTCAACATTAATATTTCTCAAACTTTTAACCATATAGGCTAAAATCTCTTTTTTGGGACAATGGTCATTCAAATAATTTCATTTTGCCGAATACAAAACCAAATAGGTTCACATATCATGTTTTGTATCAAGGGAGATCGAGGGACAAGTTCAACCTTTATCAAACTTCTAACCATATAGGCTAAAATCTCATTTTCGCGACAAAGTCATTCCAATACTTTCATTTTTCCGAATATAAAACCAAATAGGTTCACATATCATGTTTTGTATCAAGGGAGATCGAGGGACAAGTTCAACCTTTATCAAACTTCTAACCATATAGGCTAAAATCTCATTTTCGCGACAAAGTGATTCCAATACTTTCATTTTTCCGAATATAAAACCAAATAAGTTCACATATCATGTTTCGCATCAAGGGACATCGAGGGACAAGTTCACTGTTTATCAAAATTCTAACCACATAGGCTAACATTTCATTTTCGCGACAAGGGTCATTTCAATACTTTCATTTTACCGAATTTCAAACCAAATAGGTTCACATATCATGTTTCGCATCAAGGGACATCGAGGGACAAGTATCAACCTTCGTATTTAACAAACATGCAACAATATAAGATAAAATCTCGTTTTCGCGATAAGGGTCATCTCATTACTTTCTATTTACCAAATTTAAAACGAAATTGGTTCAAATATTATGTTACGCAATAAAGGACATCGAGGGACAAATTCAACAATCTCATTTTTGGGACAATGCTCATTTAAATAATTTCATTTTGCCGAATACAAAACCAAATAGGTTCACATATCATGTTTCGTATCAAGGGAGATCGAGGGACAAGTTCAACCTTTATCAAACTTCTAACCATATAAGGCTAAAATCTCATTTTTGCGACAAAGTGATTCCAATACTTTCATTTTTCCGAATATAAAACCAAATAAGTTCACATATCATGTTTCGCATCAAGGAACATCGAGGGACAAGTTCACTGTTTATCAAACTTCTAACCACATAGGCTAACATTTCATTTTCGCGACAAGGGTCATTTCAATACTTTCATTTTACCGAATTTCAAACCAAATAGGTTCACATATCATGTTTCACATCAACGGACATCGAGGGACATGTTCAACCTTCATATTTAACAAACATGCAACAATATAAGCTAAAATCTCGTTTTCGCGATAAGGGTCATCTCATTACTTTCTATTTACCAAATTTAAAACGAAATTGGTTCAAATATTATGTTACGCAATAAAGGACATCGAGGGACAAATTCAACATTAATATTTCTCAAACTTTTAACCATATAGGCTAAAATCTCTTTTTTGGGACAATGGTCATTCAAATAATTTCATTTTGCCGAATACAAAACCAAATAGGTTCACATATCATGTTTTGTATCAAGGGAGATCGAGGGACAAGTTCAACCTTTATCAAACTTCTAACCATATAGGCTAAAATCTCATTTTCGCGACAAAGTCATTCCAATACTTTCATTTTTCCGAATATAAAACCAAATAGGTTCACATATCATGTTTTGTATCAAGGGAGATCGAGGGACAAGTTCAACCTTTATCAAACTTCTAACCATATAGGCTAAAATCTCATTTTCGCGACAAAGTGATTCCAATACTTTCATTTTTCCGAATATAAAACCAAATAAGTTCACATATCATGTTTCGCATCAAGGGACATCGAGGGACAAGTTCACTGTTTATCAAACTTCTAACCACATAGGCTAACATTTCATTTTCGCGACAAGGGTCATTTCAATACTTTCATTTTACCGAATTTCAAACCAAATAGGTTCACATATCATGTTTCGCATCAAGGGACATCGAGGGACAAGTATCAACCTTCGTATTTAACAAACATGCAACAATATAAGATAAAATCTCGTTTTCGCGATAAGGGTCATCTCATTACTTTCTATTTACCAAATTTAAAACGAAATTGGTTCAAATATTATGTTACGCAATAAAGGACATCGAGGGACAAATTCAACATTAATATTTATCAAACTTTTAACCATATAGGCTAAAATCTCATTTTTGGGACAATGCTCATTTAAATAATTTCATTTTGCCGAATACAAAACCAAATAGGTTCACATATCATGTTTCGTATCAAGGGAGATCGAGGGACAAGTTCAACCTTTATCAAACTTCTAACCATATAAGGCTAAAATCTCATTTTTACGACAAAGTGATTCCAATACTTTCATTTTTCCGAATATAAAACCAAATAAGTTCACATATCATGTTTCGCATCAAGGAACATCGAGGGACAAGTTCACTGTTTATCAAACTTCTAACCACATAGGCTAACATTTCATTTTCGCGACAAGGGTCATTTCAATACTTTCATTTTACCGAATTTCAAACCAAATAGGTTCACATATCATGTTTCACATCAACGGACATCGAGGGACATGTTCAACCTTCATATTTAACAAACATGCAACAATATAAGCTAAAATCTCGTTTTCGTGATAAGGGTCATCTCATTACTTTCTATTTACCAAATTTAAAACGAAATTGGTTCAAATATTATGTTACGCAATAAAGGACATCGAGGGACAAATTCAACATTAATATTTCTCAAACTTTTAACCATATAGGCTAAAATCTCTTTTTTGGGACAATGGTCATTCAAATAATTTCATTTTGCCGAATACAAAACCAAATAGGTTCACATATCATGTTTTGTATCAAGGGAGATCGAGGGACAAGTTCAACCTTTATCAAACTTCTAACCATATAGGCTAAAATCTCATTTTCGCGACAAAGTCATTCCAATACTTTCATTTTTCCGAATATAAAACCAAATAGGTTCACATATCATGTTTTGTAACAAGGGAGATCGAGGGACAAGTTCAACCTTTATCAAACTTCTAACCATATAGGCTAAAATCTCATTTTCGCGACAAAGTGATTCCAATACTTTCATTTTTCCGAATATAAAACCAAATAAGTTCACATATCATGTTTCGCATCAAGGGACATCGAGGGACAAGTTCACTGTTTATCAAACTTCTAACCACATAGGCTAACATTTCATTTTCGCGACAAGGGTCATTTCAATACTTTCATTTTACCGAATTTCAAACCAAATAGGTTCACATATCATGTTTCGCATCAAGGGACATCGAGGGACAAGTATCAACCTTCGTATTTAACAAACATGCAACAATATAAGATAAAATCTCGTTTTCGCGATAAGGGTCATCTCATTACTTTCTATTTACCAAATTTAAAACGAAATTGGTTCAAATATTATGTTACGCAATAAAGGACATCGAGGGACAAATTCAACAATCTCATTTTTGGGACAATGCTCATTTAAATAATTTCATTTTGCCGAATACAAAACCAAATAGGTTCACATATCATGTTTCGTATCAAGGGAGATCGAGGGACAAGTTCAACCTTTATCAAACTTCTAACCATATAAGGCTAAAATCTCATTTTTGCGACAAAGTGATTCCAATACTTTCATTTTTCCGAATATAAAACCAAATAAGTTCACATATCATGTTTCGCATCAAGGAACATCGAGGGACAAGTTCACTGTTTATCAAACTTCTAACCACATAGGCTAACATTTCATTTTCGCGACAAGGGTCATTTCAATACTTTCATTTTACCGAATTTCAAACCAAATAGGTTCACATATCATGTTTCACATCAACGGACATCGAGGGACATGTTCAACCTTCATATTTAACAAACATGCAACAATATAAGCTAAAATCTCGTTTTCGCGATAAGGGTCATCTCATTACTTTCTATTTACCAAATTTAAAACGAAATTGGTTCAAATATTATGTTACACAATAAAGGACATCGAGGGACAAATTCAACATTAATATTTCTCAAACTTTTAACCATATAGGCTAAAATCTCTTTTTTGGGACAATGGTCATTCAAATAATTTCATTTTGCCGAATACAAAACCAAATAGGTTCACATATCATGTTTTGTATCAAGGGAGATCGAGGGACAAGTTCAACCTTTATCAAACTTCTAACCATATAGGCTAAAATCTCATTTTCGCGACAAAGTCATTCCAATACTTTCATTTTTCCGAATATAAAACCAAATAGGTTCACATATCATGTTTTGTAACAAGGGAGATCGAGGGACAAGTTCAACCTTTATCAAACTTCTAACCATATAGGCTAAAATCTCATTTTCGCGACAAAGTGATTCCAATACTTTCATTTTTCCGAATATAAAACCAAATAAGTTCACATATCATGTTTCGCATCAAGGGACATCGAGGGACAAGTTCACTGTTTATCAAACTTCTAACCACATAGGCTAACATTTCATTTTCGCGACAAGGGTCATTTCAATACTTTCATTTTACCGAATTTCAAACCAAATAGGTTCACATATCATGTTTCGCATCAAGGGACATCGAGGGACAAGTATCAACCTTCGTATTTAACAAACATGCAACAATATAAGATAAAATCTCGTTTTCGCGATAAGGGTCATCTCATTACTTTCTATTTACCAAATTTAAAACGAAATTGGTTCAAATATTATGTTACGCAATAAAGGACATCGAGGGACAAATTCAACAATCTCATTTTTGGGACAATGCTCATTTAAATAATTTCATTTTGCCGAATACAAAACCAAATAGGTTCACATATCATGTTTCGTATCAAGGGAGATCGAGGGACAAGTTCAACCTTTATCAAACTTCTAACCATATAAGGCTAAAATCTCATTTTTGCGACAAAGTGATTCCAATACTTTCATTTTTCCGAATATAAAACCAAATAAGTTCACATATCATGTTTCGCATCAAGGAACATCGAGGGACAAGTTCACTGTTTATCAAACTTCTAACCACATAGGCTAACATTTCATTTTCGCGACAAGGGTCATTTCAATACTTTCATTTTACCGAATTTCAAACCAAATAGGTTCACATATCATGTTTCACATCAACGGACATCGAGGGACATGTTCAACCTTCATATTTAACAAACATGCAACAATATAAGCTAAAATCTCGTTTTCGCGATAAGGGTCATCTCATTACTTTCTATTTACCAAATTTAAAACGAAATTGGTTCAAATATTATGTTACGCAATAAAGGACATCGAGGGACAAATTCAACATTAATATTTCTCAAACTTTTAACCATATAGGCTAAAATCTCTTTTTTGGGACAATGGTCATTCAAATAATTTCATTTTGCCGAATACAAAACCAAATAGGTTCACATATCATGTTTTGTATCAAGGGAGATCGAGGGACAAGTTCAACCTTTATCAAACTTCTAACCATATAGGCTAAAATCTCATTTTCGCGACAAAGTCATTCCAATACTTTCATTTTTCCGAATATAAAACCAAATAGGTTCACATATCATGTTTTGTATCAAGGGAGATCGAGGGACAAGTTCAACCTTTATCAAACTTCTAACCATATAGGCTAAAATCTCATTTTCGCGACAAAGTGATTCCAATACTTTCATTTTTCCGAATATAAAACCAAATAAGTTCACATATCATGTTTCGCATCAAGGGACATCGAGGGACAAGTTCACTGTTTATCAAACTTCTAACCACATAGGCTAACATTTCATTTTCGCGACAAGGGTCATTTCAATACTTTCATTTTACCGAATTTCAAACCAAATAGGTTCACATATCATGTTTCGCATCAAGGGACATCGAGGGACAAGTATCAACCTTCGTATTTAACAAACATGCAACAATATAAGATAAAATCTCGTTTTCGCGATAAGGGTCATCTCATTACTTTCTATTTACCAAATTTAAAACGAAATTGGTTCAAATATTATGTTACGCAATAAAGGACATCGAGGGACAAATTCAACAATCTCATTTTTGGGACAATGCTCATTTAAATAATTTCATTTTGCCGAATACAAAACCAAATAGGTTCACATATCATGTTTCGTATCAAGGGAGATCGAGGGACAAGTTCAACCTTTATCAAACTTCTAACCATATAAGGCTAAAATCTCATTTTTGCGACAAAGTGATTCCAATACTTTCATTTTTCCGAATATAAAACCAAATAAGTTCACATATCATGTTTCGCATCAAGGAACATCGAGGGACAAGTTCACTGTTTATCAAACTTCTAACCACATAGGCTAACATTTCATTTTCGCGACAAGGGTCATTTCAATACTTTCATTTTACCGAATTTCAAACCAAATAGGTTCACATATCATGTTTCACATCAACGGACATCGAGGGACATGTTCAACCTTCATATTTAACAAACATGCAACAATATAAGCTAAAATCTCGTTTTCGCGATAAGGGTCATCTCATTACTTTCTATTTACCAAATTTAAAACGAAATTGGTTCAAATATTATGTTACGCAATAAAGGACATCGAGGGACAAATTCAACATTAATATTTCTCAAACTTTTAACCATATAGGCTAAAATCTCTTTTTTGGGACAATGGTCATTCAAATAATTTCATTTTGCCGAATACAAAACCAAATAGGTTCACATATCATGTTTTGTATCAAGGGAGATCGAGGGACAAGTTCAACCTTTATCAAACTTCTAACCATATAGGCTAAAATCTCATTTTCGCGACAAAGTCATTCCAATACTTTCATTTTTCCGAATATAAAACCAAATAGGTTCACATATCATGTTTTGTAACAAGGGAGATCGAGGGACAAGTTCAACCTTTATCAAACTTCTAACCATATAGGCTAAAATCTCATTTTCGCGACAAAGTGATTCCAATACTTTCATTTTTCCGAATATAAAACCAAATAAGTTCACATATCATGTTTCGCATCAAGGGACATCGAGGGACAAGTTCACTGTTTATCAAACTTCTAACCACATAGGCTAACATTTCATTTTCGCGACAAGGGTCATTTCAATACTTTCATTTTACCGAATTTCAAACCAAATAGGTTCACATATCATGTTTCGCATCAAGGGACATCGAGGGACAAGTATCAACCTTCGTATTTAACAAACATGCAACAATATAAGATAAAATCTCGTTTTCGCGATAAGGGTCATCTCATTACTTTCTATTTACCAAATTTAAAACGAAATTGGTTCAAATATTATGTTACGCAATAAAGGACATCGAGGGACAAATTCAACAATCTCATTTTTGGGACAATGCTCATTTAAATAATTTCATTTTGCCGAATACAAAACCAAATAGGTTCACATATCATGTTTCGTATCAAGGGAGATCGAGGGACAAGTTCAACCTTTATCAAACTTCTAACCATATAAGGCTAAAATCTCATTTTTGCGACAAAGTGATTCCAATACTTTCATTTTTCCGAATATAAAACCAAATAAGTTCACATATCATGTTTCGCATCAAGGAACATCGAGGGACAAGTTCACTGTTTATCAAACTTCTAACCACATAGGCTAACATTTCATTTTCGCGACAAGGGTCATTTCAATACTTTCATTTTACCGAATTTCAAACCAAATAGGTTCACATATCATGTTTCACATCAACGGACATCGAGGGACATGTTCAACCTTCATATTTAACAAACATGCAACAATATAAGCTAAAATCTCGTTTTCGCGATAAGGGTCATCTCATTACTTTCTATTTACCAAATTTAAAACGAAATTGGTTCAAATATTATGTTACGCAATAAAGGACATCGAGGGACAAATTCAACATTAATATTTCTCAAACTTTTAACCATATAGGCTAAAATCTCTTTTTTGGGACAATGGTCATTCAAATAATTTCATTTTGCCGAATACAAAACCAAATAGGTTCACATATCATGTTTTGTATCAAGGGAGATCGAGGGACAAGTTCAACCTTTATCAAACTTCTAACCATATAGGCTAAAATCTCATTTTCGCGACAAAGTCATTCCAATACTTTCATTTTTCCGAATATAAAACCAAATAGGTTCACATATCATGTTTTGTATCAAGGGAGATCGAGGGACAAGTTCAACCTTTATCAAACTTCTAACCATATAGGCTAAAATCTCATTTTCGCGACAAAGTGATTCCAATACTTTCATTTTTCCGAATATAAAACCAAATAAGTTCACATATCATGTTTCGCATCAAGGGACATCAAGGGACAAGTTCACTGTTTATCAAACTTCTAACCACATAGGCTAACATTTCATTTTCGCGACAAGGGTCATTTCAATACTTTCATTTTACCGAATTTCAAACCAAATAGGTTCACATATCATGTTTCGCATCAAGGGACATCGAGGGACAAGTATCAACCTTCGTATTTAACAAACATGCAACAATATAAGATAAAATCTCGTTTTCGCGATAAGGGTCATCTCATTACTTTCTATTTACCAAATTTAAAACGAAATTGGTTCAAATATTATGTTACGCAATAAAGGACATCGAGGGACAAATTCAACAATCTCATTTTTGGGACAATGCTCATTTAAATAATTTCATTTTGCCGAATACAAAACCAAATAGGTTCACATATCATGTTTCGTATCAAGGGAGATCGAGGGACAAGTTCAACCTTTATCAAACTTCTAACCATATAAGGCTAAAATCTCATTTTTGCGACAAAGTGATTCCAATACTTTCATTTTTCCGAATATAAAACCAAATAAGTTCACATATCATGTTTCGCATCAAGGAACATCGAGGGACAAGTTCACTGTTTATCAAACTTCTAACCACATAGGCTAACATTTCATTTTCGCGACAAGGGTCATTTCAATACTTTCATTTTACCGAATTTCAAACCAAATAGGTTCACATATCATGTTTCACATCAACGGACATCGAGGGACATGTTCAACCTTCATATTTAACAAACATGCAACAATATAAGCTAAAATCTCGTTTTCGCGATAAGGGTCATCTCATTACTTTCTATTTACCAAATTTAAAACGAAATTGGTTCAAATATTATGTTACGCAATAAAGGACATCGAGGGACAAATTCAACATTAATATTTCTCAAACTTTTAACCATATAGGCTAAAATCTCTTTTTTGGGACAATGGTCATTCAAATAATTTCATTTTGCCGAATACAAAACCAAATAGGTTCACATATCATGTTTTGTATCAAGGGAGATCGAGGGACAAGTTCAACCTTTATCAAACTTCTAACCATATAGGCTAAAATCTCATTTTCGCGACAAAGTCATTCCAATACTTTCATTTTTCCGAATATAAAACCAAATAGGTTCACATATCATGTTTTGTAACAAGGGAGATCGAGG
Organism: Medicago sativa; assembly: GCF_051527215.1. Lineage (NCBI taxonomy): Eukaryota > Viridiplantae > Streptophyta > Magnoliopsida > Fabales > Fabaceae > Medicago > Medicago sativa. The sequence continues at coordinate 40,933,296 of NC_140751.1, forward strand.
GACAAGTTCAACCTTTATCAAACTTCTAACCATATAGGCTAAAATCTCATTTTCGCGACAAAGTGATTCCAATACTTTCATTTTTCCGAATATAAAACCAAATAAGTTCACATATCATGTTTCGCATCAAGGGACATCGAGGGACAAGTTCACTGTTTATCAAACTTCTAACCACATAGGCTAACATTTCATTTTCGCGACAAGGGTCATTTCAATACTTTCATTTTACCGAATTTCAAACCAAATAGGTTCACATATCATGTTTCGCATCAAGGGACATCGAGGGACAAGTATCAACCTTCGTATTTAACAAACATGCAACAATATAAGATAAAATCTCGTTTTCGCGATAAGGGTCATCTCATTACTTTCTATTTACCAAATTTAAAACGAAATTGGTTCAAATATTATGTTACGCAATAAAGGACATCGAGGGACAAATTCAACAATCTCATTTTTGGGACAATGCTCATTTAAATAATTTCATTTTGCCGAATACAAAACCAAATAGGTTCACATATCATGTTTCGTATCAAGGGAGATCGAGGGACAAGTTCAACCTTTATCAAACTTCTAACCATATAAGGCTAAAATCTCATTTTTGCGACAAAGTGATTCCAATACTTTCATTTTTCCGAATATAAAACCAAATAAGTTCACATATCATGTTTCGCATCAAGGAACATCGAGGGACAAGTTCACTGTTTATCAAACTTCTAACCACATAGGCTAACATTTCATTTTCGCGACAAGGGTCATTTCAATACTTTCATTTTACCGAATTTCAAACCAAATAGGTTCACATATCATGTTTCACATCAACGGACATCGAGGGACATGTTCAACCTTCATATTTAACAAACATGCAACAATATAAGCTAAAATCTCGTTTTCGCGATAAGGGTCATCTCATTACTTTCTATTTACCAAATTTAAAACGAAATTGGTTCAAATATTATGTTACGCAATAAAGGACATCGAGGGACAAATTCAACATTAATATTTCTCAAACTTTTAACCATATAGGCTAAAATCTCTTTTTTGGGACAATGGTCATTCAAATAATTTCATTTTGCCGAATACAAAACCAAATAGGTTCACATATCATGTTTTGTATCAAGGGAGATCGAGGGACAAGTTCAACCTTTATCAAACTTCTAACCATATAGGCTAAAATCTCATTTTCGCGACAAAGTCATTCCAATACTTTCATTTTTCCGAATATAAAACCAAATAGGTTCACATATCATGTTTTGTATCAAGGGAGATCGAGGGACAAGTTCAACCTTTATCAAACTTCTAACCATATAGGCTAAAATCTCATTTTCGCGACAAAGTGATTCCAATACTTTCATTTTTCCGAATATAAAACCAAATAAGTTCACATATCATGTTTCGCATCAAGGGACATCGAGGGACAAGTTCACTGTTTATCAAACTTCTAACCACATAGGCTAACATTTCATTTTCGCGACAAGGGTCATTTCAATACTTTCATTTTACCGAATTTCAAACCAAATACGTTCACATATCATGTTTTGCATCAAGGGACATCGAGGGACATGTTCAACCTTCGTATTTAACAAACATGCAACAATATAAGATAAAATCTCGTTTTCGCGATAAGGGTCATCTCATTACTTTCTATTTACCAAATTTAAAACGAAATTGGTTCAAATATTATGTTACGCAATAAAGGACATCGAGGGACAAATTCAACATTAATATTTATCAAACTTTTAACCATATAGGCTAAAATCTCATTTTTGGGACAATGCTCATTCAAATAATTTCATTTTGCCGAATACAAAACCAAATAGGTTCACATATCATGTTTCGTATCAAGGGAGATCGAGGGACAAGTTCAACCTTTATCAAACTTCTAACCATATAAGGCTAAAATCTCATTTTTGCGACAAAGTGATTCCAATACTTTCATTTTTCCGAATATAAAACCAAATAAGTTCACATATCATGTTTCGCATCAAGGAACATCGAGGGACAAGTTCACTGTTTATCAAACTTCTAACCACATAGGCTAACATTTCATTTTCGCGACAAGGGTCATTTCAATACTTTCATTTTACCGAATTTCAAACCAAATAGGTTCACATATAATGTTTCACATCAACGGACATCGAGGGACATGTTCAACCTTCATATTTACCAAACATGCAACAATATAAGCTAAAATCTCGTTTTCGCGATAAGGGTCATCTCATTACTTTCTATTTACCAAATTTAAAACGAAATTGGTTCAAATATTATGTTACGCAATAAAGGACATCGAGGGACAAATTCAACATTAATATTTCTCAAACTTTTAACCATATAGGCTAAAATCTCTTTTTTGGGACAATGGTCATTCAAATAATTTCATTTTGCCGAATACAAAACCAAATAGGTTCACATATCATGTTTTGTATCAAGGGAGATCGAGGGACAAGTTCAACCTTTATCAAACTTCTAACCATATAGGCTAAAATCTCATTTTCGCGACAAAGTCATTCCAATACTTTCATTTTTCCGAATATAAAACCAAATAGGTTCACATATCATGTTTTGTATCAAGGGAGATCGAGGGACAAGTTCAACCTTTATCAAACTTCTAACCATATAGGCTAAAATCTCATTTTCGCGACAAAGTGATTCCAATACTTTCATTTTTCCGAATATAAAACCAAATAAGTTCACATATCATGTTTCGCATCAAGGGACATCGAGGGACAAGTTCACTGTTTATCAAAATTCTAACCACATAGGCTAACATTTCATTTTCGCGACAAGGGTCATTTCAATACTTTCATTTTACCGAATTTCAAACCAAATAGGTTCACATATCATGTTTCGCATCAAGGGACATCGAGGGACAAGTATCAACCTTCGTATTTAACAAACATGCAACAATATAAGATAAAATCTCGTTTTCGCGATAAGGGTCATCTCATTACTTTCTATTTACCAAATTTAAAACGAAATTGGTTCAAATATTATGTTACGCAATAAAGGACATCGAGGGACAAATTCAACAATCTCATTTTTGGGACAATGCTCATTTAAATAATTTCATTTTGCCGAATACAAAACCAAATAGGTTCACATATCATGTTTCGTATCAAGGGAGATCGAGGGACAAGTTCAACCTTTATCAAACTTCTAACCATATAAGGCTAAAATCTCATTTTTGCGACAAAGTGATTCCAATACTTTCATTTTTCCGAATATAAAACCAAATAAGTTCACATATCATGTTTCGCATCAAGGAACATCGAGGGACAAGTTCACTGTTTATCAAACTTCTAACCACATAGGCTAACATTTCATTTTCGCGACAAGGGTCATTTCAATACTTTCATTTTATCGAATTTCAAACCAAATAGGTTCACATATCATGTTTCACATCAACGGACATCGAGGGACATGTTCAACCTTCATATTTAACAAACATGCAACAATATAAGCTAAAATCTCGTTTTCGCGATAAGGGTCATCTCATTACTTTCTATTTACCAAATTTAAAACGAAATTGGTTCAAATATTATGTTACGCAATAAAGGACATCGAGGGACAAATTCAACATTAATATTTCTCAAACTTTTAACCATATAGGCTAAAATCTCTTTTTTGGGACAATGGTCATTCAAATAATTTCATTTTGCCGAATACAAAACCAAATAGGTTCACATATCATGTTTTGTATCAAGGGAGATCGAGGGACAAGTTCAACCTTTATCAAACTTCTAACCATATAGGCTAAAATCTCATTTTCGCGACAAAGTCATTCCAATACTTTCATTTTTCCGAATATAAAACCAAATAGGTTCACATATCATGTTTCGTATCAAGGGAGATCGAGGGACAAGTTCAACCTTTATCAAACTTCTAACCATATAGGCTAAAATCTCATTTTTGCGACAAAGTTATTCCATTACTTTCATTTTTCCGAATATAAAACCATATAGGTTCACATATCATGTTTCGCATCAAGGGACATCGAGGGACAAGTTCACTGTTTATCAAACTTCTAACCACATAGGCTAACATTTCATTTTCGCGACAAGGGTCATTTCAATACTTTCATTTTACCGAATTTCAAACCAAATAGGTTCACATATCATGTTTCGCATCAAGGGACATCGAGGGACATGTTCAACCTTCGTATTTAACAAACATGCAACAATATAAGCTAAAATCTCGTTTTCGCGATAAGGGTCATCTCATTACTTTCTATTTACCAAATTTAAAACGAAATTGGTTCAAATATTATGTTACGTGATAAAGGACATCGAGGGACAAATTCAACATTAATATTTATCAAACTTTTAACCATATAGGCTAAAATCTCATTTTTGGGACAATGCTCATTCAAATAATTTCATTTTGCCGAATACAAAACCAAATAGGTTCACATATCATGTTTCGTATCAAAGGAGATCGAGGGACAAGTTCAACCTTTATCAAACTTCTAACCATATAAGGCTAAAATCTCATTTTCGCGACAAAGTGATTCCAATACTTTCATTTTTCCGAATATAAAACCAAATAAGTTCACATATCATGGTTCGCATCAAGGGACATCGAGGGACAAGTTCACTGTTTATCAAACTTCTAACTACATAGGCTAACATTTCATTTTCGCGACAAGGGTCATTTCAATACTTTCATTTTACCGAATTTCAAACCAAATAGGTTCACATATCATGTTTCGCATCAAGGGACATCGAGGGACATGTTCAACCTTCGTATTTAACAAACATGCAACAATATAAGATAAAATCTCGTTTTCGCGATAAGGGTCATCTCATTACTTTCTATTTACCAAATTTAAAACGAAATTGGTTCAAATATTATGTTACGCAATAAAGGACATCGAGGGACAAATTCAACATTAATATTTATCAAACTTTTAACCATATAGGCTAAAATCTCATTTTTGGGACAATGCTCATTCAAATAATTTCATTTTGCCGAATACAAAACCAAATAGGTTCACATATCATGTTTTGTATCAAGGGAGATCGAGGGACAAGTTCAACCTTTATCAAACTTCTAACCATATAGGCTAAAATCTCATTTTCGCGACAAAGTCATTCCAATACTTTCATTTTTCCGAATATAAAACCAAATAGGTTCACATATCATGTTTCGTATCAAGGGAGATCGAGGGACAAGTTCAACCTTTATCAAACTTCTAACCATATAGGCTAAAATCTCATTTTTGCGACAAAGTTATTCCAATACTTTCATTTTTCCGAATATAAAACCATATAGGTTCACATATCATGTTTCGCATCAAGGGACATCGAGGGACAAGTTCACTGTTTATCAAACTTCTAACCACATAGGCTAACATTTCATTTTCGCGACAAGGGTCATTCAATACTTTCATTTTACCGAATTTCAAACCAAATAGGTTCACATATCATGTTTCGCATCAAGGGACATCGAGGGACATGTTCAACCTTCGTATTTAACAAACATACAACAATATAAGCTAAAATCTCGTTTTCACGATAAGGGTCATCTCATTACTTTCTATTTACCAAATTTAAAACGAAATTGGTTCAAATATTATGTTACGTGATAAAGGACATCGAGGGACAAATTCAACATTAATATTTATCAAACTTTTAACCATATAGGCTAAAATCTCATTTTTGGGACAATGCTCATTCAAATAATTTCATTTTGCCGAATACAAAACCAAATAGGTTCACATATCATGTTTCGTATCAAAGGAGATCGAGGGACAAGTTCAACCTTTATCAAACTTCTAACCATATAAGGCTAAAATCTCATTTTCGCGACAAAGTGATTCCAATACTTTCATTTTTCCGAATATAAAACCAAATAAGTTCACATATCATGTTTCGCATCAAGGGACATCGAGGGACAAGTTCACTGTTTATCAAACTTCTAACTACATAGGCTAACATTTCATTTTCGCGACAAGGGTCATTTCAATACTTTCATTTTACCGAATTTCAAACCAAATAGGTTCACATATCATGTTTCGCATCAAGGGACATCGAGGGACATGTTCAACCTTCGTATTTAATAAACATGCAACAATATAAGATAAAATCTCGTTTTCGCGATAAGGGTCATCTCATTACTTTCTATTTACCAAATTTAAAACGAAATTGGTTCAAATATTATGTTACGCAATAAAGGACATCGAGGGACAAATTCAACATTAATATTTATCAAACTTTTAACCATATAGGCTAAAATCTCATTTTTGGGACAATGCTCATTCAAATAATTTCATTTTGCCGAATACAAAACCAAATAGGTTCACATATCATGTTTCGTATCAAGGGAGATCGAGGGACAAGTTCAACCTTTATCAAACTTCTAACCATATAAGGCTAAAATCTCATTTTTGCGACAAAGTGATTCCAATACTTTCATTTTTCCGAATATAAAACCAAATAAGTTCACATATCATGTTTCGCATCAAGGAACATCGAGGGACAAGTTCACTGTTTATCAAACTTCTAACCACATAGGCTAACATTTCATTTTCGCGACAAGGGTCATTTCAATACTTTCATTTTACCGAATTTCAAACCAAATAGGTTCACATATCATGTTTCACATCAACGGACATCGAGGGACATGTTCAACCTTCATATTTAACAAACATGCAACAATATAAGCTAAAATCTCGTTTTTGCGATAAGGGTCATCTCATTACTTTCTATTTACCAAATTTAAAACGAAATTGGTTCAAATATTATGTTACGCAATAAAGGACATCGAGGGACAAATTCAACATTAATATTTCTCAAACTTTTAACCATATAGGCTAAAATCTCTTTTTTGGGACAATGGTCATTCAAATAATTTCATTTTGCCGAATACAAAACCAAATAGGTTCACATATCATGTTTTGTATCAAGGGAGATCGAGGGACAAGTTCAACCTTTATCAAACTTCTAACCATATAGGCTAAAATCTCATTTTCGCGACAAAGTCATTCCAATACTTTCATTTTTCCGAATATAAAACCAAATAGGTTCACATATCATGTTTCGTATCAAGGGAGATCGAGGGACAAGTTCAACCTTTATCAAACTTCTAACCATATAGGCTAAAATCTCATTTTTGCGACAAAGTTATTCCAATACTTTCATTTTTCCGAATATAAAACCATATAGGTTCACATATCATGTTTCGCATCAAGGGACATCGAGGGACAAGTTCACTGTTTATCAAACTTCTAACCACATAGGCTAACATTTCATTTTCGCGACAAGGGTCATTTCAATACTTTCATTTTACCGAATTTCAAACCAAATAGGTTCACATATCATGTTTCGCATCAAGGGACATCGAGGGACATGTTCAACCTTCGTATTTAACAAACATGCAACAATATAAGCTAAAATCTCGTTTTCACGATAAGGGTCATCTCATTACTTTCTATTTACCAAATTTAAAACGAAATTGGTTCAAATATTATGTTACGTGATAAAGGACATCGAGGGACAAATTCAACATTAATATTTATCAAACTTTTAACCATATAGGCTAAAATCTAATTTTTGGGACAATGCTCATTCAAATAATTTCATTTTGCCGAATACAAAACCAAATAGGTTCACATATCATGTTTCGTATCAAAGGAGATCGAGGGACAAGTTCAACCTTTATCAAACTTCTAACCATATAAGGCTAAAATCTCATTTTCGCGACAAAGTGATTCCAATACTTTCATTTTTCCGAATATAAAACCAAATAAGTTCACATATCATGTTTCGCATCAAGGGACATCGAGGGACAAGTTCACTGTTTATCAAACTTCTAACTACATAGGCTAACATTTCATTTTCGCGACAAGGGTCATTTCAATACTTTCATTTTACCGAATTTCAAACCAAATAGGTTCACATATCATGTTTCGCATCAAGGGACATCGAGGGACATGTTCAACCTTCGTATTTAACAAACATGCAACAATATAAGATAAAATCTCGTTTTCGCGATAAGGGTCATCTCATTACTTTCTATTTACCAAATTTAAAACGAAATTGGTTCAAATATTATGTTACGTAATAAAGGACATCGAGGGACAAATTCAACATTAATATTTATCAAACTTTTAACCATATAGGCTAAAATCTCATTTTTGGGACAATGCTCATTCAAATAATTTCATTTTGCCGAATACAAAACCAAATAGGTTCACATATCATGTTTTGTATCAAGGGAGATCGAGGGACAAGTTCAACCTTTATCAAACTTCTAACCATATAGGCTAAAATCTCATTTTCGCGACAAAGTCATTCCAATACTTTCATTTTTCCGAATATAAAACCAAATAGGTTCACATATCATGTTTCGTATCAAGGGAGATCGAGGGACAAGTTCAACCTTTATCAAACTTCTAACCATATAGGCTAAAATCTCATTTTTGCGACAAAGTTATTCCAATACTTTCATTTTTCCGAATATAAAACCATATAGGTTCACATATCATGTTTCGCATCAAGGGACATCGAGGGACAAGTTCACTGTTTATCAAACTTCTAACCACATAGGCTAACATTTCATTTTCGCGACAAGGGTCATTTCAATACTTTCATTTTAACGAATTTCAAACCAAATAGGTTCACATATCATGTTTCGCATCAAGGGACATCGAGGGACATGTTCAACCTTCGTATTTAACAAACATGCAACAATATAAGCTAAAATCTCGTTTTCACGATAAGGGTCATCTCATTACTTTCTATTTACCAAATTTAAAACGAAATTGGTTCAAATATTTTGTTACGTGATAAAGGACATCGAGGGACAAATTCAACATTAATATTTATCAAACTTTTAACCATATAGGCTAAAATCTCATTTTTGGGACAATGCTCATTCAAATAATTTCATTTTGCCGAATACAAAACCAAATAGGTTCACATATCATGTTTCGTATCAAAGGAGATCGAGGGACAAGTTCAACCTTTATCAAACTTCTAACCATATAAGGCTAAAATCTCATTTTTGGGACAAAGTGATTCCAATACTTTCATTTTTCCGAATATAAAACCAAATAAGTTCACATATCATGTTTCGCATCAAGGAACATCGAGGGACAAGTTCACTGTTTATCAAACTTCTAACTACATAGGCTAACATTTCATTTTTGCGACAAGGGTCATTTCAATACTTTCATTTTACCGAATTTCAAACCAAATAGGTTCACATATCATGTTTCGCATCAAGGGACATCGAGGGACATGTTCAACCTTCATATTTAACAAACATGCAACAATATAAGATAAAATCTCGTTTTCGCGATAAGGGTCATCTCATTACTTTCTATTTACCAAATTTAAAACGAAATTGGTTCAAATATTATGTTACGCAATAAAGGACATCGAGGGACAAATTCAACATTAATATTTATCAAACTTTTAACCATATAGGCTAAAATCTCATTTTTGGGACAATGCTCATTCAAATAATTTCATTTTGCTGAATACAAAACCAAATAGGTTCACATATCATGTTTCGTATCAAGGGAGATCGAGGGACAAGTTCAACCTTTATCAAACTTCTAACCATATAAGGCTAAAATCTCATTTTTGCGACAAAGTGATTCCAATACTTTCATTTTTCCGAATATAAAACCAAATAAGTTCACATATCCTGTTTCGCATCAAGGAACATCGAGGGACAAGTTCACTGTTTATCAAACTTCTAACCACATAGGCTAACATTTCATTTTCGCGACAAGGGTCATTTCAATACTTTCATTTTACCGAATTTCAAACCAAATAGGTTCACATATCATGTTTCACATCAACGGACATCGAGGGACATGTTCAACCTTCATATTTAACAAACATGCAACAATATAAGCTAAAATCTCGTTTTCGCGATAAGGGTCATCTCATTACTTTCTATTTACCAAATTTAAAACGAAATTGGTTCAAATATTATGTTACGCAATAAAGGACATCGAGGGACAAATTCAACATTAATATTTCTCAAACTTTTAACCATATAGGCTAAAATCTCTTTTTTGGGACAATGGTCATTCAAATAATTTCATTTTGCCGAATACAAAACCAAATAGGTTCACATATCATGTTTCGTATCAAGGGAGATCTAGGGACAAGTTCAACCTTTATCAAACTTCTAACCATATAGGCTAAAATCTCATTTTCGCAACAAAGTCATTCCAATACTTTCATTTTTCCGAATATAAAACCAAATAGGTTCACATATCATGTTTCGTATCAAGGGAGATCGAGGGACAAGTTCAACCTTTATCAAACTTCTAACCATATAGGCTAAAATCTCATTTTTGCGACAAAGTTATTCCAATACTTTCATTTTTCCGAATATAAAACCAAATAGGTTCACATATCATGTTTCGCATCAAGGGACATCGAGGGACAAGTTCACTGTTTATCAAACTTCTAACCACATAGGCTAACATTTCATTTTCGCGACAAGGGTCATTTCAATACTTTCATTTTACCGAATTTCAAACCAAATAGGTTCACATATCATGTTTCGCATCAAGGGACATCGAGGGACATGTTCAACCTTCGTATTTAACAAACATGCAACAATATAAGCTAAAATCTCGTTTTCACGATAAGGGTCATCTCATTACTTTCTATTTACCAAATTTAAAACGAAATTGGTTCAAATATTATGTTACGTGATAAAGGACATCGAGGGACAAATTCAACATTAATATTTATCAAACTTTTAACCATATAGGCTAAAATCTCATTTTTGGGACAATGCTCATTCAAATAATTTCATTTTGCCGAATACAAAACCAAATAGGTTCACATATCATGTTTCGTATCAAAGGAGATTGAAGGACAAGTTCAACCTTTATCAAACTTCTAACCATATAAGGCTAAAATCTCATTTTCGCGACAAAGTGATTCCAATACTTTCATTTTTCCGAATATAAAACCAAATAAGTTCACATATCATGTTTCGCATCAAGGGACATCGAGGGACAAGTTCACTGTTTATCAAACTTCTAACCACATAGGCTAACATTTCATTTTCGCGACAAGGGTCATTTCAATACTTTCATTTTACCGAATTTCAAACCAAATAGGTTCACATATCATGTTTCGCATCAAGGGACATCGAGGGACATGTTCAACCTTCGTATTTAACAAACATGCAACAATATAAGATAAAATCTCGTTTTCGCGATAAGGGTCATCTCATTACTTTCTATTTACCAAATTTAAAACGAAATTGGTTCAAATATTATGTTACGCAATAAAGGACATCGAGGGACAAATTCAACATTAATATTTATCAAACTTTTAACCATATAGGCTAAAATCTCATTTTTGGGACAATGCTCATTCAAATAATTTCATTTTGCCGAATACAAAACCATATAGGTTCACATATCATGTTTCGTATCAAGGGAGATCGAGGGACAAGTTCAACCTTTATCAAACTTCTAACCATATAAGGCTAAAATCTCATTTTTGCGACAAAGTGATTCCAATACTTTCATTTTTCCGAATATAAAACCAAATAAGTTCACATATCATGTTTCGCATCAAGGAACATCGAGGGACAAGTTCACTGTTTATCAAACTTCTAACCACATAGGCTAACATTTCATTTTCGCGACAAGGGTCATTTCAATACTTTCATTTTACCGAATTTCAAACCAAATAGGTTCACATATCATGTTTCACATCAACGGACATCGAGGGACATGTTCAACCTTCATATTTAACAAACATGCAACAATATAAGCTAAAATCTCGTTTTCGCGATAAGGGTCATCTCATTACTTTCTATTTACCAAATTTAAAACGAAATTGGTTCAAATATTATGTTACGCAATAAAGGACATCGAGGGACAAATTCAACATTAATATTTCTCAAACTTTTAACCATATAGGCTAAAATCTCTTTTTTGGGACAATGGTCATTCAAATAATTTCATTTTGCCGAATACAAAACCAAATAGGTTCACATATCATGTTTCGTATCAAGGGAGATCTAGGGACAAGTTCAACCTTTATCAAACTTCTAACCATATAGGCTAAAATCTCATTTTCGCGACAAAGTCATTCCAATACTTTCATTTTTCCGAATATAAAACCAAATAGGTTCACATATCATGTTTCGTATCAAGGGAGATCGAGGGACAAGTTCAACCATTATCAAACTTCTAACCATATAGGCTAAAATCTCATTTTTGCGACAAAGTTATTCCAATACTTTCATTTTTCCGAATATAAAACCAAATAGGTTCACATATCATGTTTCGCATCAAGGGACATCGAGGGACAAGTTCACTGTTTATCAAACTTCTAACCACATAGGCTAACATTTCATTTTAGCGACAAGGGTCATTTCAATACTTTCATTTTACCGAATTTCAAACCAAATAGGTTCACATATCATGTTTCGCATCAAGGGACATCGAGGGACATGTTCAACCTTCGTATTTAACAAACATGCAACAATATAAGCTAAAATCTCGTTTTCACGATAAGGGTCATCTCATTACTTTCTATTTACCAAATTTAAAACGAAATTGGTTCAAATATTATGTTACGTGATAAAGGACATCGAGGGACAAATTCAACATTAATATTTATCAAACTTTTAACCATATAGGCTAAAATCTCATTTTTGGGACAATGCTCATTCAAATAATTTCATTTTGCCGAATACAAAACCAAATAGGTTCACATATCATGTTTCGTATCAAAGGAGATTGAAGGACAAGTTCAACCTCTATCAAACTTCTAACCATATAAGGCTAAAATCTCATTTTCGCGACAAAGTGATTCCAATACTTTCATTTTTCCGAATATAAAACCAAATAAGTTCACATATCATGTTTCGCATCAAGGGACATCGAGGGACAAGTTCACTGTTTATCAAACTTCTAACCACATAGGCTAACATTTCATTTTCGCGACAAGGGTCATTTCAATACTTTCATTTTACCGAATTTCAAACCAAATAGGTTCACATATCATGTTTCGCATCAAGGGACATCGAGGGACATGTTCAACCTTCGTATTTAACAAACATGCAACAATATAAGATAAAATCTCGTTTTCGCGATAAGGGTCATCTCATTACTTTCTATTTACCAAATTTAAAACGAAATTGGTTCAAATATTATGTTACGCAATAAAGGACATCGAGGGACAAATTCAACATTAATATTTATCAAACTTTTAACCATATAGGCTAAAATCTCATTTTTGGGACAATGCTCATTCAAATAATTTCATTTTGCCGAATACAAAACCAAATAGGTTCACATATCATGTTTCGTATCAAGGGAGATCGAGGGACAAGTTCAACCTTTATCAAACTTCTAACCATATAAGGCTAAAATCTCATTTTTGCGACAAAGTGATTCCAATACTTTCATTTTTCCGAATATAAAACCAAATAAGTTCACATATCATGTTTCGCATCAAGGAACATCGAGGGACAAGTTCACTGTTTATCAAACTTCTAACCACATAGGCTAACATGTCATTTTCGCGACAAGGGTCATTTCAATACTTTTATTTTACCGAATTTCAAACCAAATAGGTTCACATATCATGTTTCACATCAACGGACATCGAGGGACATGTTCAACCTTCATATTTAACAAACATGCAACAATATAAGCTAAAATCTCGTTTTCGCGATAAGGGTCATCTCATTACTTTCTATTTACCAAATTTAAAACGAAATTGGTTCAAATATTATGTTACGCAATAAAGGACATCGAGGGACAAATTCAACATTAATATTTATCAAACTTTTAACCATATAGGCTAAAATCTCATTTTTGGGACAATGCTCATTCAAATAATTTCATTTTGCCGAATACAAAACCAAATAGGTTCACATATCATGTTTCGTATCAAAGGAGATTGAAGGACAAGTTCAACCTCTATCAAACTTCTAACCATATAAGGCTAAAATCTCATTTTCGCGACAAAGTGATTCCAATACTTTCATTTTTCCGAATATAAAACCAAATAAGTTCACATATCATGTTTCGCATCAAGGGACATCGAGGGACAAGTTCACTGTTTATCAAACTTCTAACCACATAGGCTAACATTTCATTTTCGCGACAAGGGTCATTTCAATACTTTCATTTTACCGAATTTCAAACCAAATAGGTTCACATATCATGTTTCGCATCAAGGGACATCGAGGGACATGTTCAACCTTCGTATTTAACAAACATACAACAATATAAGATAAAATCTCGTTTTCGCGATAAGGGTCATCTCATTACTTTCTATTTACCAAATTTAAAACGAAATTGGTTCAAATATTATGTTACGCAATAAAGGACATCGAGGGACAAATTCAACATTAATATTTATCAAACTTTTAACCATATAGGCTAAAATCTCATTTTTGGGACAATGCTCATTCAAATAATTTCATTTTGCCGAATACAAAACCAAATAGGTTCACATATCATGTTTCGTATCAAGGGAGATCGAGGGACAAGTTCAACCTTTATCAAACTTCTAACCATATAAGGCTAAAATCTCATTTTTGCGACAAAGTGATTCCAATACTTTCATTTTTCCGAATATAAAACCAAATAAGTTCACATATCATGTTTCGCATCAAGGAACATCGAGGGACAAGTTCACTGTTTATCAAACTTCTAACCACATAGGCTAACATGTCATTTTCGCGACAAGGGTCATTTCAATACTTTTATTTTACCGAATTTCAAACCAAATAGGTTCACATATCATGTTTCACATCAACGGACATCGAGGGACATGTTCAACCTTCATATTTAACAAACATGCAACAATATAAGCTAAAATCTCGTTTTCGCGATAAGGGTCATCTCATTACTTTCTATTTACCAAATTTAAAACGAAATTGGTTCAAATATTATGTTACGCAATAAAGGACATCGAGGGACAAATTCAACATTAATATTTCTCAAACTTTTAACCATATAGGCTAAAATCTCTTTTTTGGGACAATGGTCATTCAAATAATTTCATTTTGCCGAATACAAAACCAAATAGGTTCACATATCATGTTTCGTATCAAGGGAGATCAAGGGACAAGTTCAACCTTTATCAAACTTCAAACCATATAGGCTAAAATCTCATTTTCGCGACAAAGTCATTCCAATACTTTCATTTTTCCGAATATAAAACCAAATAGGTTCACATATCATGTTTCGTATCAAGGGAGATCGAGGGACAAGTTCAACCTTTATCAAACTTCTAACCATATAGGCTAAAATCTCATTTTTGCGACAAAGTTATTCCAATACTTTCATTTTTCCGAATATAAAACCAAATAGGTTCACATATCATGTTTCGCATCAAGGGACATCGAGGGACAAGTTCACTGTTTATCAAACTTCTAACCACATAGGCTAACATTTCATTTTCGCGACAAGGGTCATTTCAATACTTTCATTTTACCGAATTTCAAACCAAATAGGTTCACATATCATGTTTCGCATCAAGGGACATCGAGGGACATGTTCAACCTTCGTATTTAACAAACATGCAACAATATAAGATAAAATCTCGTTTTCGCGATAAGGGTCATCTCATTACTTTCTATTTACCAAATTTAAAACGAAATTGGTTCAAATATTATGTTACGCAATAAAGGACATCGAGGGACAAATTCAACATTAATATTTATCAAACTTTTAACCATATAGGCTAAAATCTCATTTTTGGGACAATGCTCATTCAAATAATTTCATTTTGCCGCATACAAAACCAAATAGGTTCACATATCATGTTTCGTATCAAGGGAGATCGAGGGACAAGTTCAACCTTTATCAAACTTCTAACCATATAAGGCTAAAATCTCATTTTTGCGACAAAGTGATTCCAATACTTTCATTTTTCCGAATATAAAACCAAATAAGTTCACATATCATGTTTCGCATCAAGGAACATCGAGGGACAAGTTCACTGTTTATCAAACTTCTAACCACATAGGCTAACATTTCATTTTCGCGACAAGGGTCATTTCAATACTTTCATTTTACCGAATTTCAAACCAAATAGGTTCACATATCATGTTTCACATCAACGGACATCGAGGGACATGTTCAACCTTCATATTTAACAAACACGCAACAATATAAGCTAAAATCTCATTTTCGCGATAAGGGTCATCTCATTACTTTCTATTTACCAAATTTAAAACGAAATTGGTTCAAATATTATGTTACGCAATAAAGGACATCGAGGGACAAATTCAACATTAATATTTCTCAAACTTTTAACCATATAGGCTAAAATCCCTTTTTTGGGACAATGGTCATTCAAATAATTTCATTTTGCCGAATACAAAACCAAATAGGTTCACATATCATGTTTCGTATCAAGGGAGATCTAGGGACAAGTTCAACCTTTATCAAACTTCTAACCATATAGGCTAAAATCTCATTTTCGTGACAAAGTCATTCCAATACTTTCATTTTTCCGAATATAAAACCAAATAGGTTCACATATCATGTTTCGTATCAAGGGAGATCGAGGGACAAGTTCAACCTTTATCAAACTTCTAACCATATAGGCTAAAATCTCATTTTTGCGACAAAGTTATTCCAATACTTTCATTTTTCCGAATATAAAACCAAATAGGTTCACATATCATGTTTCGCATCAAGGGACATCGAGGGACAAGTTCACTGTTTATCAAACTTCTAACCACATAGGCTAACATTTCATTTTCGCGACAAGGGTCATTTCAATACTTTCATTTTACCGAATTTCAAACCAAATAGGTTCACATATCATGTTTCGCATCAAGGGACATCGAGGGACATGTTCAACCTTCGTATTTAACAAACATGCAACAATATAAGCTAAAATCTCGTTTTCATGATAAGGGTCATCTCATTACTTTCTATTTACCAAATTTAAAACGAAATTGGTTCAAATATTATGTTACGTGATAAAGGACATCGAGGGACAAATTCAACATTAATATTTATCAAACTTTTAACCATATAGGCTAAAATCTCATTTTTGGGACAATGCTCATTCAAATAATTTCATTTTGCCGAATACAAAACCAAATAGGTTCACATATCATGTTTCGTATCAAAGGAGATCAAGGGACAAGTTCAACCTTTATCAAACTTCTAACCATATAAGGCTAAAATCTCATTTTCGCGACAAAGTGATTCCAATACTTTCATTTTTCCGAATATAAAACCAAATAAGTTCACATATCATGTTTCGCATCAAGGGACATCGAGGGACAAGTTCACTGTTTATCAAACTTCTAACCACATAGGCTAACATTTCATTTTCGCGACAAGGGTCATTTCAATACTTTCATTTTACCGAATTTCAAACCAAATAGGTTCACATATCATGTTTCGCATCAAGGGACATCGAGGGACATGTTCAACCTTCGTATTTAACAAACATGCAACAATATAAGATAAAATCTCGTTTTCGCGATAAGGGTCATCTCATTACTTTCTATTTACCAAATTTAAAACGAAATTGGTTCAAATATTATGTTACGCAATAAAGGACATCGAGGGACAAATTCAACATTAATATTTATCAAACTTTTAACCATATAGGCTAAAATCTCATTTTTGGGACAATGCTCATTCAAATAATTTCATTTTGCCGAATACAAAACCAAATAGGTTCACATATCATGTTTCGTATCAAGGGAGATCGAGGGACAAGTTCAACCTTTATCAAACTTCTAACCATATAAGGCTAAAATCTCATTTTTGCGACAAAGTGATTCCAATACTTTCATTTTTCCGAATATAAAACCAAATAAGTTCACATATCATGTTTCGCATCAAGGAACATCGAGGGACAAGTTCACTGTTTATCAAACTTCTAACCACATAGGCTAACATTTCATTTTCGCGACAAGGGTCATTTCAATACTTTCATTTTACCGAATTTCAAACCAAATAGGTTCACATATCATGTTTCACATCAAAGGACATCGAGGGACATGTTCAACCTTCATATTTAACAAACACGCAACAATATAAGCTAAAATCTCATTTTCGCGATAAGGGTCATCTCATTACTTTCTATTTACCAAATTTAAAACGAAATTGGTTCAAATATTATGTTACGCAATAAAGGACATCGAGGGACAAATTCAACATTAATATTTCTCAAACTTTTAACCATATAGGCTAAAATCCCTTTTTTGGGACAATGGTCATTCAAATAATTTCATTTTGCCGAATACAAAACCAAATAGGTTCACATATCATGTTTCGTATCAAGGGAGATCTAGGGACAAGTTCAACCTTTATCAAACTTCTAACCATATAGGCTAAAATCTCATTTTCGTGACAAAGTCATTCCAATACTTTCATTTTTCCGAATATAAAACCAAATAGGTTCACATATCATGTTTCGTATCAAGGGAGATCGAGGGACAAGTTCAACCTTTATCAAACTTCTAACCATATAGGCTAAAATCTCATTTTTGCGACAAAGTTATTCCAATACTTTCATTTTTCCGAATATAAAACCAAATAGGTTCACATATCATGTTTCGCATCAAGGGACATCGAGGGACAAGTTCACTGTTTATCAAACTTCTAACCACATAGGCTAACATTTCATTTTCGCGACAAGGGTCATTTCAATACTTTCATTTTACCGAATTTCAAACCAAATAGGTTCACATATCATGTTTCGCATCAAGGGACATCGAGGGACATGTTCAACCTTCGTATTTAACAAACATGCAACAATATAAGCTAAAATCTCGTTTTCATGATAAGGGTCATCTCATTACTTTCTATTTACCAAATTTAAAACGAAATTGGTTCAAATATTATGTTACGTGATAAAGGACATCGAGGGACAAATTCAACATTAATATTTATCAAACTTTTAACCATATAGGCTAAAATCTCATTTTTGGGACAATGCTCATTCAAATAATTTCATTTTGCCGAATACAAAACCAAATAGGTTCACATATCATGTTTCGTATCAAAGGAGATCAAGGGACAAGTTCAACCTTTATCAAACTTCTAACCATATAAGGCTAAAATCTCATTTTCGCGACAAAGTGATTCCAATACTTTCATTTTTCCGAATATAAAACCAAATAAGTTCACATATCATGTTTCGCATCAAGGGACATCGAGGGACAAGTTCACTGTTTATCAAACTTCTAACCACATAGGCTAACATTTCATTTTCGCGACAAGGGTCATTTCAATACTTTCATTTTACCGAATTTCAAACCAAATAGGTTCACATATCATGTTTCGCATCAAGGGACATCGAGGGACATGTTCAACCTTCGTATTTAACAAACATGCAACAATATAAGATAAAATCTCGTTTTCGCGATAAGGGTCATCTCATTACTTTCTATTTACCAAATTTAAAACGAAATTGGTTCAAATATTATGTTACGCAATAAAGGACATCGAGGGACAAATTCAACATTAATATTTATCAAACTTTTAACCATATAGGCTAAAATCTCATTTTTGGGACAATGCTCATTCAAATAATTTCATTTTGCCGAATACAAAACCAAATAGGTTCACATATCATGTTTCGTATCAAGGGAGATCGAGGGACAAGTTCAACCTTTATCAAACTTCTAACCATATAAGGCTAAAATCTCATTTTTGCGACAAAGTGATTCCAATACTTTCATTTTTCCGAATATAAAACCAAATAAGTTCACATATCATGTTTCGCATCAAGGAACATCGAGGGACAAGTTCACTGTTTATCAAACTTCTAACCACATAGGCTAACATTTCATTTTCGCGACAAGGGTCATTTCAATACTTTCATTTTACCGAATTTCAAACCAAATAGGTTCACATATCATGTTTCACATCAAAGGACATCGAGGGACATGTTCAACCTTCATATTTAACAAACACGCAACAATATAAGCTAAAATCTCATTTTCGCGATAAGGGTCATCTCATTACTTTCTATTTACCAAATTTAAAACGAAATTGGTTCAAATATTATGTTACGCAATAAAGGACATCGAGGGACAAATTCAACATTAATATTTCTCAAACTTTTAACCATATAGGCTAAAATCCCTTTTTTGGGACAATGGTCATTCAAATAATTTCATTTTGCCGAATACAAAACCAAATAGGTTCACATATCATGTTTCGTATCAAGGGAGATCTAGGGACAAGTTCAACCTTTATCAAACTTCTAACCATATAGGCTAAAATCTCATTTTCGTGACAAAGTCATTCCAATACTTTCATTTTTCCGAATATAAAACCAAATAGGTTCACATATCATGTTTCGTATCAAGGGAGATCGAGGGACAAGTTCAACCTTTATCAAACTTCTAACCATATAGGCTAAAATCTCATTTTTGCGACAAAGTTATTCCAATACTTTCATTTTTCCGAATATAAAACCAAATAGGTTCACATATCATGTTTCGCATCAAGGGACATCGAGGGACAAGTTCACTGTTTATCAAACTTCTAACCACATAGGCTAACATTTCATTTTCGCGACAAGGGTCATTTCAATACTTTCATTTTACCGAATTTCAAACCAAATAGGTTCACATATCATGTTTCGCATCAAGGGACATCGAGGGACATGTTCAACCTTCGTATTTAACAAACATGCAACAATATAAGCTAAAATCTCGTTTTCATGATAAGGGTCATCTCATTACTTTCTATTTACCAAATTTAAAACGAAATTGGTTCAAATATTATGTTACGTGATAAAGGACATCGAGGGACAAATTCAACATTAATATTTATCAAACTTTTAACCATATAGGCTAAAATCTCATTTTTGGGACAATGCTCATTCAAATAATTTCATTTTGCCGAATACAAAACCAAATAGGTTCACATATCATGTTTCGTATCAAAGGAGATCAAGGGACAAGTTCAACCTTTATCAAACTTCTAACCATATAAGGCTAAAATCTCATTTTCGCGACAAAGTGATTCCAATACTTTCATTTTTCCGAATATAAAACCAAATAAGTTCACATATCATGTTTCGCATCAAGGGACATCGAGGGACAAGTTCACTGTTTATCAAACTTCTAACCACATAGGCTAACATTTCATTTTCGCGACAAGGGTCATTTCAATACTTTCATTTTACCGAATTTCAAACCAAATAGGTTCACATATCATGTTTCGCATCAAGGGACATCGAGGGACATGTTCAACCTTCGTATTTAACAAACATGCAACAATATAAGATAAAATCTCGTTTTCGCGATAAGGGTCATCTCATTACTTTCTATTTACCAAATTTAAAACGAAATTGGTTCAAATATTATGTTACGCAATAAAAGACATCGAGGGACAAATTCAACATTAATATTTATCAAACTTTTAACCATATAGGCTAAAATCTCATTTTTGGGACAATGCTCATTCAAATAATTTCATTTTGCCGAATACAAAACCAAATAGGTTCACATATCATGTTTCGTATCAAGGGAGATCGAGGGACAAGTTCAACCTTTATCAAACTTCTAACCATATAAGGCTAAAATCTCATTTTTGCGACAAAGTGATTCCAATACTTTCATTTTTCCGAATATAAAACCAAATAAGTTCACATATCATGTTTCACATCAAGGAACATCGAGGGACAAGTTCACTGTTTATCAAACTTCTAACCACATAGGCTAACATGTCATTTTCGCGACAAGGGTCATTTCAATACTTTTATTTTACCGAATTTCAAACCAAATAGGTTCACATATCATGTTTCACATCAACGGACATCGAGGGACATGTTCAACCTTCATATTTAACAAACATGCAACAATATAAGCTAAAATCTCGTTTTCGCGATAAGGGTCATCTCATTACTTTCTATTTACCAAATTTAAAACGAAATTGGTTCAAATATTATGTTACGCAATAAAGGACATCGAGGGACAAATTCAACATTAATATTTCTCAAACTTTTAACCATATAGGCTAAAATCTCTTTTTTGGGACAATGGTCATTCAAATAATTTCATTTTGCCGAATACAAAACCAAATAGGTTCACATATCACGTTTCGTATCAAGGGAGATCTAGGGACAAGTTCAACCTTTATCAAACTTCAAACCATATAGGCTAAAATCTCATTTTCGCGACAAAGTCATTCCAATACTTTCATTTTTCCGAATATAAAACCAAATAGGTTCACATATCATGTTTCGTATCAAGGGAGATCGAGGGACAAGTTCAACCTTTATCAAACTTCTAACCATATAGGCTAAAATCTCATTTTTGCGACAAAGTTATTCCAATACTTTCATTTTTCCGAATATAAAACCAAATAGGTTCACATATCATCTTTCGCATCAAGGGACATCGAGGGACAAGTTCACTGTTTATCAAACTTCTAACCACATAGGCTAACATTTCATTTTCGCGACAAGGGTCATTTCAATACTTTCATTTTACCGAATTTCAAACCAAATAGGTTCACATATCATGTTTCGCATCA
The DNA here is from genome assembly GCF_051527215.1 of Medicago sativa. Classification (NCBI taxonomy): domain Eukaryota; kingdom Viridiplantae; phylum Streptophyta; class Magnoliopsida; order Fabales; family Fabaceae; genus Medicago; species Medicago sativa. The sequence goes on from NC_140751.1 coordinate 40,955,770, forward strand.
AGGGACATCGAGGGACATGTTCAACCTTCGTATTTAACAAACATGCAACAATATAAGATAAAATCTCGTTTTCGCGATAAGGGTCATCTCATTACTTTCTATTTACCAAATTTAAAACAAAATTGGTTCAAATATTATGTTACGCAATAAAGGACATCGAGGGACAAATTCAACATTAATATTTATCAAACTTTTAACCATATAGGCTAAAATCTCATTTTTGGGACAATGCTCATTCAAATAATTTCATTTTGCCGCATACAAAACCAAATAGGTTCACATATCATGTTTCGTATCAAGGGAGATCGAGGGACAAGTTCAACCTTTATCAAACTTCTAACCATATAAGGCTAAAATCTCATTTTTGCGACAAAGTGATTCCAATACTTTCATTTTTCCGAATATAAAACCAAATAAGTTCACATATCATGTTTCGCATCAAGGAACATCGAGGGACAAGTTCACTGTTTATCAAACTTCTAACCACATAGGCTAACATTTCATTTTCGCGACAAGGGTCATTTCAATACTTTCATTTTACCGAATTTCAAACCAAATAGGTTCACATATCATGTTTCACATCAACGGACATCGAGGGACATGTTCAACCTTCATATTTAACAAACACGCAACAATATAAGCTAAAATCTCATTTTCGCGATAAGGGTCATCTCATTACTTTCTATTTACCAAATTTAAAACGAAATTGGTTCAAATATTATGTTACGCAATAAAGGACATCGAGGGACAAATTCAACATTAATATTTCTCAAACTTTTAACCATATAGGCTAAAATCCCTTTTTTGGGACAATGGTCATTCAAATAATTTCATTTTGCCGAATACAAAACCAAATAGGTTCACATATCATGTTTCGTATCAAGGGAGATCTAGGGACAAGTTCAACCTTTATCAAACTTCTAACCATATAGGCTAAAATCTCATTTTCGTGACAAAGTCATTCCAATACTTTCATTTTTCCGAATATAAAACCAAATAGGTTCACATATCATGTTTCGTATCAAGGGAGATCGAGGGACAAGTTCAACCTTTATCAAACTTCTAACCATATAGGCTAAAATCTCATTTTTGCGACAAAGTTATTCCAATACTTTCATTTTTCCGAATATAAAACCAAATAGGTTCACATATCATGTTTCGCATCAAGGGACATCGAGGGACAAGTTCACTGTTTATCAAACTTCTAACCACATAGGCTAACATTTCATTTTCGCGACAAGGGTCATTTCAATACTTTCATTTTACCGAATTTCAAACCAAATAGGTTCACATATCATGTTTCGCATCAAGGGACATCGAGGGACATGTTCAACCTTCGTATTTAACAAACATGCAACAATATAAGCTAAAATCTCGTTTTCATGATAAGGGTCATCTCATTACTTTCTATTTACCAAATTTAAAACGAAATTGGTTCAAATATTATGTTACGTGATAAAGGACATCGAGGGACAAATTCAACATTAATATTTATCAAACTTTTAACCATATAGGCTAAAATCTCATTTTTGGGACAATGCTCATTCAAATAATTTCATTTTGCCGAATACAAAACCAAATAGGTTCACATATCATGTTTCGTATCAAAGGAGATCAAGGGACAAGTTCAACCTTTATCAAACTTCTAACCATATAAGGCTAAAATCTCATTTTCGCGACAAAGTGATTCCAATACTTTCATTTTTCCGAATATAAAACCAAATAAGTTCACATATCATGTTTCGCATCAAGGGACATCGAGGGACAAGTTCACTGTTTATCAAACTTCTAACCACATAGGCTAACATTTCATTTTCGCGACAAGGGTCATTTCAATACTTTCATTTTACCGAATTTCAAACCAAATAGGTTCACATATCATGTTTCGCATCAAGGGACATCGAGGGACATGTTCAACCTTCGTATTTAACAAACATGCAACAATATAAGATAAAATCTCGTTTTCGCGATAAGGGTCATCTCATTACTTTCTATTTACCAAATTTAAAACGAAATTGGTTCAAATATTATGTTACGCAATAAAAGACATCGAGGGACAAATTCAACATTAATATTTATCAAACTTTTAACCATATAGGCTAAAATCTCATTTTTGGGACAATGCTCATTCAAATAATTTCATTTTGCCGAATACAAAACCAAATAGGTTCACATATCATGTTTCGTATCAAGGGAGATCGAGGGACAAGTTCAACCTTTATCAAACTTCTAACCATATAAGGCTAAAATCTCATTTTTGCGACAAAGTGATTCCAATACTTTCATTTTTCCGAATATAAAACCAAATAAGTTCACATATCATGTTTCACATCAAGGAACATCGAGGGACAAGTTCACTGTTTATCAAACTTCTAACCACATAGGCTAACATGTCATTTTCGCGACAAGGGTCATTTCAATACTTTTATTTTACCGAATTTCAAACCAAATAGGTTCACATATCATGTTTCACATCAACGGACATCGAGGGACATGTTCAACCTTCATATTTAACAAACATGCAACAATATAAGCTAAAATCTCGTTTTCGCGATAAGGGTCATCTCATTACTTTCTATTTACCAAATTTAAAACGAAATTGGTTCAAATATTATGTTACGCAATAAAGGACATCGAGGGACAAATTCAACATTAATATTTCTCAAACTTTTAACCATATAGGCTAAAATCTCTTTTTTGGGACAATGGTCATTCAAATAATTTCATTTTGCCGAATACAAAACCAAATAGGTTCACATATCACGTTTCGTATCAAGGGAGATCTAGGGACAAGTTCAACCTTTATCAAACTTCAAACCATATAGGCTAAAATCTCATTTTCGCGACAAAGTCATTCCAATACTTTCATTTTTCCGAATATAAAACCAAATAGGTTCACATATCATGTTTCGTATCAAGGGAGATCGAGGGACAAGTTCAACCTTTATCAAACTTCTAACCATATAGGCTAAAATCTCATTTTTGCGACAAAGTTATTCCAATACTTTCATTTTTCCGAATATAAAACCAAATAGGTTCACATATCATGTTTCGCATCAAGGGACATCGAGGGACAAGTTCACTGTTTATCAAACTTCTAACCACATAGGCTAACATTTCATTTTCGCGACAAGGGTCATTTCAATACTTTCATTTTACCGAATTTCAAACCAAATAGGTTCACATATCATGTTTCGCATCAAGGGACATCGAGGGACATGTTCAACCTTCGTATTTAACAAACATGCAACAATATAAGATAAAATCTCGTTTTCGCGATAAGGGTCATCTCATTACTTTCTATTTACCAAATTTAAAACAAAATTGGTTCAAATATTATGTTACGCAATAAAGGACATCGAGGGACAAATTCAACATTAATATTTATCAAACTTTTAACCATATAGGCTAAAATCTCATTTTTGGGACAATGCTCATTCAAATAATTTCATTTTGCCGCATACAAAACCAAATAGGTTCACATATCATGTTTCGTATCAAGGGAGATCGAGGGACAAGTTCAACCTTTATCAAACTTCTAACCATATAAGGCTAAAATCTCATTTTTGCGACAAAGTGATTCCAATACTTTCATTTTTCCGAATATAAAACCAAATAAGTTCACATATCATGTTTCGCATCAAGGAACATCGAGGGACAAGTTCACTGTTTATCAAACTTCTAACCACATAGGCTAACATTTCATTTTCGCGACAAGGGTCATTTCAATACTTTCATTTTACCGAATTTCAAACCAAATAGGTTCACATATCATGTTTCACATCAACGGACATCGAGGGACATGTTCAACCTTCATATTTAACAAACACGCAACAATATAAGCTAAAATCTCATTTTCGCGATAAGGGTCATCTCATTACTTTCTATTTACCAAATTTAAAACGAAATTGGTTCAAATATTATGTTACGCAATAAAGGACATCGAGGGACAAATTCAGCATTAATATTTCTCAAACTTTTAACCATATAGGCTAAAATCCCTTTTTTGGGACAATGGTCATTCAAATAATTTCATTTTGCCGAATACAAAACCAAATAGGTTCACATATCATGTTTCGTATCAAGGGAGATCTAGGGACAAGTTCAACCTTTATCAAACTTCTAACCATATAGGCTAAAATCTCATTTTCGTGACAAAGTCATTCCAATACTTTCATTTTTCCGAATATAAAACCAAATAGGTTCACATATCATGTTTCGTATCAAGGGAGATCGAGGGACAAGTTCAACCTTTATCAAACTTCTAACCATATAGGCTAAAATCTCATTTTTGCGACAAAGTTATTCCAATACTTTCATTTTTCCGAATATAAAACCAAATAGGTTCACATATCATGTTTCGCATCAAGGGACATCGAGGGACAAGTTCACTGTTTATCAAACTTCTAACCACATAGGCTAACATTTCATTTTCGCGACAAGGGTCATTTCAATACTTTCATTTTACCGAATTTCAAACCAAATAGGTTCACATATCATGTTTCGCATCAAGGGACATCGAGGGACATGTTCAACCTTCGTATTTAACAAACATGCAACAATATAAGCTAAAATCTCGTTTTCATGATAAGGGTCATCTCATTACTTTCTATTTACCAAATTTAAAACGAAATTGGTTCAAATATTATGTTACGTGATAAAGGACATCGAGGGACAAATTCAACATTAATATTTATCAAACTTTTAACCATATAGGCTAAAATCTCATTTTTGGGACAATGCTCATTCAAATAATTTCATTTTGCCGAATACAAAACCAAATAGGTTCACATATCATGTTTCGTATCAAAGGAGATCAAGGGACAAGTTCAACCTTTATCAAACTTCTAACCATATAAGGCTAAAATCTCATTTTCGCGACAAAGTGATTCCAATACTTTCATTTTTCCGAATATAAAACCAAATAAGTTCACATATCATGTTTCGCATCAAGGGACATCGAGGGACAAGTTCACTGTTTATCAAACTTCTAACCACATAGGCTAACATTTCATTTTCGCGACAAGGGTCATTTCAATACTTTCATTTTACCGAATTTCAAACCAAATAGGTTCACATATCATGTTTCGCATCAAGGGACATCGAGGGACATGTTCAACCTTCGTATTTAACAAACATGCAACAATATAAGATAAAATCTCGTTTTCGCGATAAGGGTCATCTCATTACTTTCTATTTACCAAATTTAAAACGAAATTGGTTCAAATATTATGTTACGCAATAAAGGACATCGAGGGACAAATTCAACATTAATATTTATCAAACTTTTAACCATATAGGCTAAAATCTCATTTTTGGGACAATGCTCATTCAAATAATTTCATTTTGCCGAATACAAAACCAAATAGGTTCACATATCATGTTTCGTATCAAGGGAGATCGAGGGACAAGTTCAACCTTTATCAAACTTCTAACCATATAAGGCTAAAATCTCATTTTTGCGACAAAGTGATTCCAATACTTTCATTTTTCCGAATATAAAACCAAATAAGTTCACATATCATGTTTCGCATCAAGGAACATCGAGGGACAAGTTCACTGTTTATCAAACTTCTAACCACATAGGCTAACATTTCATTTTCGCGACAAGGGTCATTTCAATACTTTCATTTTACCGAATTTCAAACCAAATAGGTTCACATATCATGTTTCGCATCAAGGGACATCGAGGGACATGTTCAACCTTCGTATTTAACAAACATGCAACAATATAAGATAAAATCTCGTTTTCGCGATAAGGGTCATCTCATTACTTTCTATTTACCAAATTTAAAACAAAATTGGTTCAAATATTATGTTACGCAATAAAGGACATCGAGGGACAAATTCAACATTAATATTTATCAAACTTTTAACCATATAGGCTAAAATCTCATTTTTGGGACAATGCTCATTCAAATAATTTCATTTTGCCGCATACAAAACCAAATAGGTTCACATATCATGTTTCGTATCAAGGGAGATCGAGGGACAAGTTCAACCTTTATCAAACTTCTAACCATATAGGCTAAAATCTCATTTTTGCGACAAAGTTATTCCAATACTTTCATTTTTCCGAATATAAAACCAAATAGGTTCACATATCATGTTTCGCATCAAGGGACATCGAGGGACAAGTTCACTGTTTATCAAACTTCTAACCACATAGGCTAACATTTCATTTTCGCGACAAGGGTCATTTCAATACTTTCATTTTACCGAATTTCAAACCAAATAGGTTCACATATCATGTTTCACATCAACGGACATCGAGGGACATGTTCAACCTTCATATTTAACAAACACGCAACAATATAAGCTAAAATCTCATTTTCGCGATAAGGGTCATCTCATTACTTTCTATTTACCAAATTTAAAACGAAATTGGTTCAAATATTATGTTACGCAATAAAGGACATCGAGGGACAAATTCAACATTAATATTTCTCAAACTTTTAACCATATAGGCTAAAATCCCTTTTTTGGGACAATGGTCATTCAAATAATTTCATTTTGCCGAATACAAAACCAAATAGGTTCACATATCATGTTTCGTATCAAGGGAGATCTAGGGACAAGTTCAACCTTTATCAAACTTCTAACCATATAGGCTAAAATCTCATTTTCGTGACAAAGTCATTCCAATACTTTCATTTTTCCGAATATAAAACCAAATAGGTTCACATATCATGTTTCGTATCAAGGGAGATCGAGGGACAAGTTCAACCTTTATCAAACTTCTAACCATATAGGCTAAAATCTCATTTTTGCGACAAAGTTATTCCAATACTTTCATTTTTCCGAATATAAAACCAAATAGGTTCACATATCATGTTTCGCATCAAGGGACATCGAGGGACAAGTTCACTGTTTATCAAACTTCTAACCACATAGGCTAACATTTCATTTTCGCGACAAGGGTCATTTCAATACTTTCATTTTACCGAATTTCAAACCAAATAGGTTCACATATCATGTTTCGCATCAAGGGACATCGAGGGACATGTTCAACCTTCGTATTTAACAAACATGCAACAATATAAGCTAAAATCTCGTTTTCATGATAAGGGTCATCTCATTACTTTCTATTTACCAAATTTAAAACGAAATTGGTTCAAATATTATGTTACGTGATAAAGGACATCGAGGGACAAATTCAACATTAATATTTATCAAACTTTTAACCATATAGGCTAAAATCTCATTTTTGGGACAATGCTCATTCAAATAATTTCATTTTGCCGAATACAAAACCAAATAGGTTCACATATCATGTTTCGTATCAAAGGAGATCAAGGGACAAGTTCAACCTTTATCAAACTTCTAACCATATAAGGCTAAAATCTCATTTTCGCGACAAAGTGATTCCAATACTTTCATTTTTCCGAATATAAAACCAAATAAGTTCACATATCATGTTTCGCATCAAGGGACATCGAGGGACAAGTTCACTGTTTATCAAACTTCTAACCACATAGGCTAACATTTCATTTTCGCGACAAGGGTCATTTCAATACTTTCATTTTACCGAATTTCAAACCAAATAGGTTCACATATCATGTTTCGCATCAAGGGACATCGAGGGACATGTTCAACCTTCGTATTTAACAAACATGCAACAATATAAGATAAAATCTCGTTTTCGCGATAAGGGTCATCTCATTACTTTCTATTTACCAAATTTAAAACGAAATTGGTTCAAATATTATGTTACGCAATAAAGGACATCGAGGGACAAATTCAACATTAATATTTATCAAACTTTTAACCATATAGGCTAAAATCTCATTTTTGGGACAATGCTCATTCAAATAATTTCATTTTGCCGAATACAAAACCAAATAGGTTCACATATCATGTTTCGTATCAAGGGAGATCGAGGGACAAGTTCAACCTTTATCAAACTTCTAACCATATAAGGCTAAAATCTCATTTTTGCGACAAAGTGATTCCAATACTTTCATTTTTCCGAATATAAAACCAAATAAGTTCACATATCATGTTTCGCATCAAGGAACATCGAGGGACAAGTTCACTGTTTATCAAACTTCTAACCACATAGGCTAACATTTCATTTTCGCGACAAGGGTCATTTCAATACTTTCATTTTACCGAATTTCAAACCAAATAGGTTCACATATCATGTTTCGCATCAAGGGACATCGAGGGACATGTTCGACCTTCGTATTTAACAAACATGCAACAATATAAGATAAAATCTCGTTTTCGCGATAAGGGTCATCTCATTACTTTCTATTTACCAAATTTAAAACGAAATTGGTTCAAATATTATGTTACGCAATAAAGGACATCGAGGGACAAATTCAACATTAATATTTATCAAACTTTTAACCATATAGGCTAAAATCTCATTTTTGGGACAATGCTCATTCAAATAATTTCATTTTGCCGAATACAAAACCAAATAGGTTCACATATCATGTTTCGTATCAAGGGAGATCGAGGGACAAGTTCAACCTTTATCAAACTTCTAACCATATAAGGCTAAAATCTCATTTTTGCGACAAAGTGATTCCAATACTTTCATTTTTCCGAATATAAAACCAAATAAGTTCACATATCATGTTTCGCATCAAGGCACATCGAGGGACAAGTTCACTGTTTATCAAACTTCTAACCACATAGGCTAACATTTCATTTTCGCGACAAGGGTCATTTCAATACTTTCATTTTACCGAATTTCAAACCAAATAGGTTCACATATCATGTTTCACATCAACGGACATCGACGGACATGTTCAACCTTCATATTTAACAAACATGCAACAATATAAGCTAAAATCTCGTTTTCGCGATAAGGGTCATCTCATTACTTTTTATTTACCAAATTTAAAACGAAATTGGTTCAAATATTATGTTACGCAATAAAGGACATCGAGGGACAAATTCAACATTAATATTTCTCAAACTTTTAACCATATAGGCTAAAATCCCTTTTTTGGGACAATGGTCATTCAAATAATTTCATTTTGCCGAATACAAAACCAAATAGGTTCACATATCATGTTTCGTATCAAGGGAGATCTAGGGACAAGTTCAACCTTTATCAAACTTCTAACCTTATAGGCTAAAATCTCATTTTCGCGACAAAGTCATTCCAATACTTTCATTTTTCCGAATATAAAACCAAATAGGTTCACATATCATGTTTCGTATCAAGGGAGATCGAGGGACAAGTTCAACCTTTATCAAACTTCTAACCATATAGGCTAAAATCTCATTTTTGCGACAAAGTTATTCCAATACTTTCATTTTTCCGAATATAAAACCAAATAGGTTCACATATCATGTTTCGCATCAAGGGACATCGAGGGACAAGTTCACTGTTTATCAAACTTCTAACCACATAGGCTAACATTTCATTTTCGCGACAAAGGTCATTTCAATACTTTCATTTTACCGAATTTCAAACCAAATAGGTTCACATATCATGTTTCGCATCAAGGGACATCGAGGGACATGTTCAACCTTCGTATTTAACAAACATGCAACAATATAAGATAAAATCTCGTTTTCGCGATAAGGGTCATCTCATTACTTTCTATTTACCAAATTTAAAACGAAATTGGTTCAAATATTATGTTACGCAATAACGGACATCGAGGGACAAATTCAACATTAATATTTATCAAACTTTTAACCATATAGGCTAAAATCTCATTTTTGGGACAATGCTCATTCAAATAATTTCATTTTGCCGAATACAAAACCAAATAGGTTCACATATCATGTTTCGTATCAAGGGAGATCGAGGGACAAGTTCAACCTTTATCAAACTTCTAACCATATAAGGCTAAAATCTCATTTTTGCGACAAAGTGATTCCAATACTTTCATTTTTCCGAATATAAAACCAAATAAGTTCACATATCATGTTTCGCATCAAGGAACATCGAGGGACAAGTTCACTGTTTATCAAACTTCTAACCACATAGGCTAACATTTCATTTTCGCGACAAGGGTCATTTCAATACTTTCATTTTACCGAATTTCAAACCAAATAGGTTCACATATCATGTTTCACATCAACGGAAATCGAGGGACATGTTCAACCTTCGTATTTAACAAACATGCAACAATATAAGATAAAATCTCGTTTTCGCGATAAGGGTCATCGCATTACTTTCTATTTACCAAATTTAAAACGAAATTGGTTCAAATATTATGTTACGCAATAAAGGACATCGAGGGACAAATTCAACATTAATATTTATCAAACTTTTAACCATATAGGCTAAAATCTCATTTTTGGGACAATGCTCATTCAAATAATTTCATTTTGCCGAATACAAAACCAAATAGGTTCACATATCATGTTTCGTATCAAGGGAGATCGAGGGACAAGTTCAACCTTTATCAAACTTCTAACCATATAAGGCTAAAATCTTATTTTCGCGACAAAGTGATTCCAATACTTTCATTTTTCCGAATATAAAACCAAATAAGTTCACATATCATGTTTCGCATCAAGGGACATCGAGGGACAAGTTCACTGTTTATCAAACTTCTAACCACATAGGCTAACATTTCATTTTCGCGACAAGGGTCATTTCAATACTTTCATTTTACCGAATTTCAAACCAAATAGGTTCACATATCATGTTTCGCATCAAGGGACATCGAGGGACATGTTCAACCTTCGTATTTAACAAACATGCAACAATATAAGATAAAATCTCGTTTTCGCGATAAGGGTCATCTCATTACTTTCTATTTACCAAATTTAAAACGAAATTGGTTCAAATATTATGTTACGCAATAAAGGACATCGAGGGACAAATTCAACATTAATATTTATCAAACTTTTAACCATATAGGCTAAAATCTCATTTTTGGGACAATGCTCATTCAAATAATTTCATTTTGCCGAATACAAAACCAAATAGGTTCACATATCATGTTTCGTATCAAGGGAGATCGAGGGACAAGTTCAACCTTTATCAAACTTCTAACCATATAAGGCTAAAATCTCATTTTTGCGACAAAGTGATTCCAATACTTTCATTTTTCCAAATATAAAACCAAATAAGTTCACATATCATGCTTCGCATCAAGGAACATCGAGGGACAAGTTCACTGTTTATCAAACTTCTAACCACATAGGCTAACATTTCATTTTCGCGACAAGGGTCATTTCAATACTTTCATTTTACCGAATTTCAAACCAAATAGGTTCACATATCATGTTTCGCATCAAGGGACATCGAGGGACATGTTCAACCTTCGTATTTAACAAACATGCAACAATATAAGCTAAAATCTCGTTTTCATGATAAGGGTCATCTCATTACTTTCTATTTACCAAATTTAAAACGAAATTGGTTCAAATATTATGTTACGTGATAAAGGACATCGAGGGACAAATTCAACATTAATATTTATCAAACTTTTAACCATATAGGCTAAAATCTCATTTTTGGGACAATGCTCATTCAAATAATTTCATTTTGCCGAATACAAAACCAAATAGGTTCACATATCATGTTTCGTATCAAAGGAGATCAAGGGACTGAAGGAAAATCGAAAGATATCATACACAGCGGAAGAAGAAGAAGAAGAAGAAGAATTTCGATTTTCTTTCCTTGGATCATTACGAAATTCAAACATGAATCAGTGATTCGATTGTTACCTTGAACGGTGGAATCTGAAAGCTGGAACTGGAAACTGGAATCTCGATCACAGCCAAGCAAGCAGCAAGCAGCAAAGCCTCTAGCAAGTCCACACGAACAGTGCTCCTCCAAAACTCGGTGCTAGCCAATGAATTGGAAGTGCAGAGAAGAAAGGGGTTTGCTTCAAAATGTGTAACCAAAAACTTCAGCACCAGAGTTCTATTTATAGAACTTCTAGTGTGCTCTGCAAGTCATAAGTCACTATTGGGCTTCAGTAAGCCCAACAACGAGTTTAGTAATTTTGCTAACTAATTAGCGTTATTTACTAAACGCACCCCTTATATAAGTCATACTTATATATTTCTCTTTTGACTGTTCTTTGTGTGTGACCCTATAGGTTCTAGCCACGTTGGCAATAATATTAAATCTAATATTTAATATTATAAACAATGAGCGGTATCTAGCAACACATCAATGCTACCCAAGTGACAAGAATGTCAAGTGATCTGACGAAACCTTTCCATGATAATACTCATGTGTACACTTACTCCTTTGTCTCGATATCTTTATTGATCCCAAGGCATAGATATTGTCACCCTTGTATAGATCAATATTTATATTCCTTGATTCCGAAATATACTGAATAACGAATAAGTCCAATATCTTATATTGACTTAGTTCGGCATGGCCATGCAATTTTACAGTCATATTTCATCAAGAGGCCTAAAGATATATCTCCTGTTTATGAGGAGGGACAAATCCCATCTAGGACACTCATGTCCCTCAGCATGATTCATCAAGTACCCATCAACCAACGTTATGGTTATCCTTTTACAGACAACGTTAGAATGGCAACAAAGCACTTGAGTCCACATCTAGGGATCATAGTGGTTTCAGGTCTAAGAGCGATATACACTATTATCATTGTGAGAATATCTTATGACAATTGCATAACTTACTATGTAGTATTCTCACGACGGGTCAATCCAATATAAATATTACTCCTAATATTTATATCTATGTGAAGACTTGATAACTCTTTATCCATGATCTGTGAGATGTGATCATCAGTCTACCCACATAATAGTCTCTATGCTTTAATGATATCCCACTTCTCAATAAAGCTTGACTACGGATACTTTTAGAATAGTTTCCTTATGTTTAACGGGGTCTCACAATTAAGTTATACTTAATGTTCCATTAAACGGACTAATTATTCTAGGGACTTCATTATTTTGAAACAAAACAAAATCAATAAAGAAATGCCTTTTTATTATATATATATTCACAATATATATTTATATCAATATCATGATACAAAGCCAAACCCAATCAATATTGATTGGATATTAGGGCTTACTCCAACAATCTCCCACTATCACTAAAAGCCAATCAAATATTAACTCAATATATATTGATCAAGTGTTAGCATCAAGCACACCCTGGGCATGATACTATTCTAGTAGATAAGGAACTCTTTCCTATGTTGGTAGGTTACACTTCTTTCAATTTCCACTTTCGATCTTCCATCGAAAAGAAATTGAAGTGTCAAAGTACACATTTGGATTATTGGTGAGATCAAGTATTCATTGCTCGCAAGATTAAACCAATTTCACCTCAGACGGGATCAATGGAATCCGCAACGCAAGAGACACATGGTTTCGCTCAGTTATGAGCTAAACAATCCAAATCATATATATTTGACATCTGTAATAGAAACAACAACTATTTGAAGCTTGTACTTTTACAAATTTCATAGTTGATATCCAAGCATAGCATTTATTCCAAATTGCGATTTGGATATACTGTACACCGATATTAAAGTCAGCATCATTGTAACTTCTTTACAATGTTCCTTTAATCCGTGTTCAAGAAACAATCCTTAGTCCTTTAAGACATCCATGGATATTCTTGAAAGTATTCTAGTGTCGAACACTACAATCAATTTTGGTACATATTGAAATAATTTTCTAACCATGTCTCACATGTGTAGATAAATTGTTTTGGTGACTAGTATGTCATCCACATACTCCACCAAACTAATATCAATGCTCCCACTATTCTCCTTGTGTGCACAAGATTTTTATTAATCAAAGTTTTTCATAAAACTTCACTAATAAAACAAATAATTCAACTTCAAGAAGCTTGCTCCAATTCATACATGAATTTTGTAATATATATACCTTTCTAGCATCCTTTGGATTAACGAAACCCTACATATATGTCAAATACATATACAAGGTCATTCTAATTAAAGAATGCAACATCGTTGTCCATCTCCTAGAATTTGCATTATACAATAATGACAAGTGGGATCGTTAGATTTAAGCATTATGATGTAATAGTTTCGTCATGATTTGCATCACGAGTTGCATGAAACCTTCTACAATCAATCACATCTTAAATGTATTCATAATACCATCCATGTCAGCTTTCTACAAGAAAACTCACATTCATCTCATAAGTCATACTCATTTGGATGATTTAACCAATATCCATATATGGTTTGTGTACATGGATTCTTTATAAGATCCCATAGCATTTAGCCATTTCTCAAAGTTCAGGCCATTTACGACCTTCTAGTAAGTTTGGGGCTCATCTACCATGAAAATCATAACACCTTGTTGAGCCATGACAAAATCATGTTACTCATTGTAGTGATATGACATATCATACTCATCTAGATCTTGTGCTACTCAAACTGGTGATTTAACAACAACCCTTTGTTGAATTAGTTCATGTTCCATTCTTAAAGATACATGTATTTTGTGGTACTTGACTTAATTCAAGTTCTACAACACTCCCACTGGCTCCTGCAGAGACATACTCCTTTAATAGGAATACTCCAGATCTAGAGACAAACGACTATTGTCATGAAAGGTGATGTATAATCAGTATCCCTTAGTTTCCTTAGGGTACCTCCACAAATGTACATTCATTTAATTTGTAGTTTAGTTTATCTAATAAACCATATAACCTCAAATTATCATAAAGTCAAAAACTAGGTACTCTTACCTCCATATCTAATATGGTGTCTTTATGATTACTCTATTGGAACTTGTAGTGGGTGAAGAATAACTGTAATTTAATTTAACATCAAGAGTCAATGAGTTATAACCAAACTATTTTAGATCGATTCATGTCAAACATGAAGCGATATAAATAATAATTATACTCATTAATCAAGCATTTACCATCACGACTTACTCATATGGTCTTTATACTTTTCAAACCTATTTCTTTTACTTCATTGTTAAACTCTTTGAACAATTTCAAAGATTTCTTGAATTGTGTCAAATACACTTTTCTCATATACTATTAATTAGTAATGTTAGATGAAGTAAGAGAAATAAAATATCCAGCAAATATGTTTAGTGCTCCATATACATCTCATATGTATATCAACTCAAATAGATTATGTGTCCTTTTCACCTTTACCGGTATACTAATCTATTTTGAAAGGTGGAACTCACATCCTTCAAATGATATAAAACCAAATGAGTCCAATAGTCCATATCCATGGATTTTGGAAATGTGAATCACACTTGTTTGTACTAAACAGTGATGCCAATGATATACAAAAGGTTCAAATCTCATTTGATCCTTTTCTCATATGTTATAGACTAGCTTATCAAGATCATGGAACTCAAATCCATTACTTGATCAGCACATTGTATAGAAAACATTATTAGGACAATAGGACAATATTTGTCTATCATTCAACTACATAATCCTTCTCTTGTCAATACAAGATTTATGATTTAATGTTTCTATTTTATATGGAATTTAATAACAATTATTTGGTTCCATATCAAGTTAAGTTTAAGTCCAAGCATAAGCTCTTATAGTCAATGAAACAATTTGTTCCATTCCAGACGTAGGTGAACTTCACTTATAGTTAATGTTCTGCTTCTTTAAAACTCTATATTTCAACAAATATGAGATTAATCATCAAGTATCATATACTTATGATGAAGAAGTAGAAATTTAACTTTCTATAACTATATGGGTAAATAAGAAGTCTTACTTCTTTCTTATATTTTGACCCTTTCAAAACTACGAGCAATTTTTGTTTTTCAACTTTTGAAATAATTGCTTCCCCTTTTTGCAACCGTGTTTAACCTTTCAAAGGTAGAAAAACAGAATTTGAATTTTATTCTTATCCATGTACATCTACTTGATAGGCTTAAACTATTCATCTTATAACATTGAGGTTGAATGATCATATCATTCTCCATCGTCGTTACCACTATGAGATATCCTATATCTACTCATTTGACCCAATGCTTCTAATAAGCGTTGTTTTTCAAATATAGACATAGAAAGTTGCTAGGAAATAACTGCTCGAGAATATACAGTTTTTCTCATTCTTAAGAACAATTCTTAAATTTTGTACCAATTCAGAAACTCTTTTCTGAAAATTTTGTTCTTCATAAGAACTTTTAACAGTATAATAAAATTTATATGCTAAAGAAATTCTAAATACAGAAAATAAATAAATGTATCATGATTTAAAACATATTTAAATAGGTCTTTAATTAAATACGCTCCCACTATTTTACTCAAATCAAATGACCTTCAAGACACTTGATTCGGAAAATCCCGTTGGAAGTTTTCTAGTGGGTTGAAATCCATATTTCACCTTGCTTTAAGTCAACGGGGGCTGTACTCAAAACTCAGTTATTTAGGTAGGAACTCCTTCCAATTGTATCTCATACAACTTTCAAATCATTTGAGTGAATAACTCCTTACTCTAATCTATCATATAGATGTTCCCAAACATTGCTTCTAAATTTATTTTAATCTTATTAAAATTAATTTAGTTAAGTTAAACCCAAAAGAATAACACTTGGGTAAATTGGATTACCGCACCGCAACTTACTAGTATAGAAAGTGCACCTCGCGGAGGCGAAACCTACACATTTCGATATTAGTCTTGAAGGGTGTTAAACTTTTGGAAAGCATTAAACTTAATATTTTGAATTGAAGGATTTTTATTAAATTTGATCTCACCTCACCACGGCTTATATATCATATATATTCGCACTCCAATCATAACATGCATAACGATTATACAATAATAAAAGTGACATGATTATGGCCATCCTAACGCTATGACTCTCTCAAGCCAATGAGAGAATCTAAACTAATCCTAGAAACGACCTTGCTTCTCCAAGCTTGACCTCCAGGACTATCCTAACGTCATGAGCCCTATTACTTCTTTGCATTCTATTTACATTACATATGAAAGAAACTCGTTTTACATACGAGGGAGTGGATGAGAAGAGAATGTACAATAGAGATATAAGAGAGAGGCACGACACGCAGGCCGTATTTTAATATCCAAAAGAAATAAAATAAAAGGACTAGGGCCATAATCATTCACATGATAATAATAACAAACACACTTTTATTATTATTAATTATACCTTATAATTAAATAAATTAAATTAAAATTTGACATATGATCACACTACGCAGATTAGCTGGGGGTTTAATTGAGTACCAAAATATATTATATTGAGTACAAAAATATATTATATTAAGTACAAAAATATCTCATATTATGTACCAAAATATATTTTATTGAGTACCAAAATATATTATATTATGTACCAAAATATATTTCAGATCAAGTACTAAAATATATTAGATTGCATACCAAAATATCTCAGATTGTGTTCCAAAATATTCTAGATTGCGTATTTCGCATCAACACTTGACACGTTTATGAACACCCAAATCGTTTCGGCAAATATTATGATCAAATCCAAAAGATCATATATGATATTGAAACTCTTTCAAATCATGATTCTTTTAAATTATAAACAAATCAAGTTAAAGTCATGCAAATCGATTAAATAATTTCAAAAGATCATATATGACATTGAAACTATTTCAAATCATGATCTTTTAAATTAATTATCAATTTAGGATCGTTTATTACCTTTCAAACAACTTTTGAAAAACAATCCAAAAGGTAGAATTTTTTTTATTTACTTAATTATAGTAATATTGACACTCAATAATTATTATAATTAAATCTGCTTTATTTAGGCAATCAATTTGTTTCCAAAACAAATTACAGGGCTAAAATTAAGCAAATATTTTATTACCAAATTCAAAATCATATCTGATATTGAAACTCTTTCAAAATCATGATCTTTTAAATTTACTACCTTTCTCCAATTAAATAAATTAATTAAACATAAATATTTTCAAGGATTGTTTGTTTAGCATGAACAACCGGATCTATGATGCTTCACCAGATTCGGATATTGAAGCTCACTCTCACGAATTGTTCAAATTCACAACAATCTCTTTGTAAAGAATTGATCGAATGATACAACCATAATAATACAACGCTTGTATAGTTAGGTATCCTAATACAACAATCAAACATCAATAGTTTTAACAATTGTTTGTTCAGTATGGACAACCGGATCTTTGATGCTTCACCAGAATCGGTATTTGAAGCTCAATCTCACGAGTTGACTACAAATTCACAATCAATTATATAAAACCTATTGAACGAATGATATCATCAATATATCACATATAATGATGTTGTATTAAAATCATATATCACATATATGATATTGATCAATCAATTTTAATTAATATTTAAATTTAAATAATAAAATATTAACACTTAATATTCTATTTTATTAACGGATTTGCATTCCAAATTAATTCCTTATAGATTATCAAAATATTAGCAAATCAAATATTTGAGAAAATATTATTATCTCATAAAACAATTTTAAAAGATAATCTAATTTGATTTGTTTCCAATCATGTTCCCGTCGATATGTATAATCGATATGTCGATACTTCACCAGAAACGGTTTCTGAAACATCAAACAAATCGAAAAGCCATGCACAGAAAACATGATACGATGCCAATTTTAATTCTCTTTATTATTTAATTCCGATTCAAAATGTTTAATCATATTAAAACATAAAGCAGTAACAAAGCAATCCGATTCATGGTTTCGTAATTGGCTCTGATACCACTGAAGGAAAATCGAAAGATATCATACACAGCGGAAGAAGAAGAAGAAGAAGAAGAATTTCGATTTTCTTTCCTTGGATCATTACGAAATTCAAACATGAATCAGTGATTCGATTGTTACCTTGAACGGTGGAATCTGAAAGCTGGAACTGGAAACTGGAATCTCGATCACAGCCAAGCAAGCAGCAAGCAGCAAAGCCTCTAGCAAGTCCACACGAACAGTGCTCCTCCAAAACTCGGTGCTAGCCAATGAATTGGAAGTGCAGAGAAGAAAGGGGTTTGCTTCAAAATGTGTAACCAAAAACTTCAGCACCAGAGTTCTATTTATAGAACTTCTAGTGTGCTCTGCAAGTCATAAGTCACTATTGGGCTTCAGTAAGCCCAACAACGAGTTTAGTAATTTTGCTAACTAATTAGCGTTATTTACTAAACGCACCCCTTATATAAGTCATACTTATATATTTCTCTTTTGACTGTTCTTTGTGTGTGACCCTATAGGTTCTAGCCACGTTGGCAATAATATTAAATCTAATATTTAATATTATAAACAATGAGCGGTATCTAGCAACACATCAATGCTACCCAAGTGACAAGAATGTCAAGTGATCTGACGAAACCTTTCCATGATAATACTCATGTGTACACTTACTCCTTTGTCTCGATATCTTTATTGATCCCAAGGCATAGATATTGTCACCCTTGTATAGATCAATATTTATATTCCTTGATTCCGAAATATACTGAATAACGAATAAGTCCAATATCTTATATTGACTTAGTTCGGCATGGCCATGCAATTTTACAGTCATATTTCATCAAGAGGCCTAAAGATATATCTCCTGTTTATGAGGAGGGACAAATCCCATCTAGGACACTCATGTCCCTCAGCATGATTCATCAAGTACCCATCAACCAACGTTATGGTTATCCTTTTACAGACAACGTTAGAATGGCAACAAAGCACTTGAGTCCACATCTAGGGATCATAGTGGTTTCAGGTCTAAGAGCGATATACACTATTATCATTGTGAGAATATCTTATGACAATTGCATAACTTACTATGTAGTATTCTCACGACGGGTCAATCCAATATAAATATTACTCCTAATATTTATATCTATGTGAAGACTTGATAACTCTTTATCCATGATCTGTGAGATGTGATCATCAGTCTACCCACATAATAGTCTCTATGCTTTAATGATATCCCACTTCTCAATAAAGCTTGACTACGGATACTTTTAGAATAGTTTCCTTATGTTTAACGGGGTCTCACAATTAAGTTATACTTAATGTTCCATTAAACGGACTAATTATTCTAGGGACTTCATTATTTTGAAACAAAACAAAATCAATAAAGAAATGCCTTTTTATTATATATATATTCACAATATATATTTATATCAATATCATGATACAAAGCCAAACCCAATCAATATTGATTGGATATTAGGGCTTACTCCAACAGGGACAAGTTCAACCTTTATCAAACTTCTAACCATATAAGGCTAAAATCTCATTTTCGCGACAAAGTGATTCCAATACTTTCATTTTTCCGAATATAAAACCAAATAAGTTCACATATCATGTTTCGCATCAAGGGACATCGAGGGACAAGTTCACTGTTTATCAAACTTCTAACCACATAGGCTAACATTTCATTTTCGCGACAAGGGTCATTTCAATACTTTCATTTTACCGAATTTCAAACCAAATAGGTTCACATATCATGTTTCGCATCAAGGGACATCGAGGGACATGTTCAACCTTCGTATTTAACAAACATGCAACAATATAAGATAAAATCTCGTTTTCGCGATAAGGGTCATCTCATTACTTTCTATTTACCAAATTTAAAACGAAATTGGTTCAAATATTATGTTACGCAATAAAGGACATCGAGGGACAAATTCAACATTAATATTTATCAAACTTTTAACCATATAGGCTAAAATCTCATTTTTGGGACAATGCTCATTCAAATAATTTCATTTTGCCGAATACAAAACCAAATAGGTTCACATATCATGTTTCGTATCAAGGGAGATCGAGGGACAAGTTCAACCTTTATCAAACTTCTAACCATATAAGGCTAAAATCTTATTTTCGCGACAAAGTGATTCCAATACTTTCATTTTTCCGAATATAAAACCAAATAAGTTCACATATCATGTTTCGCATCAAGGGACATCGAGGGACAAGTTCACTGTTTATCAAACTTCTAACCACATAGGCTAACATTTCATTTTCGCGACAAGGGTCATTTCAATACTTTCATTTTACCGAATTTCAAACCAAATAGGTTCACATATCATGTTTCGCATCAAGGGACATCGAGGGACATGTTCAACCTTCGTATTTAACAAACATGCAACAATATAAGATAAAATCTCGTTTTCGCGATAAGGGTCATCTCATTACTTTCTATTTACCAAATTTAAAACGAAATTGGTTCAAATATTATGTTACGCAATAAAGGACATCGAGGGACAAATTCAACATTAATATTTATCAAACTTTTAACCATATAGGCTAAAATCTCATTTTTGGGACAATGCTCATTCAAATAATTTCATTTTGCCGAATACAAAACCAAATAGGTTCACATATCATGTTTCGTATCAAGGGAGATCGAGGGACAAGTTCAACCTTTATCAAACTTCTAACCATATAAGGCTAAAATCTCATTTTTGCGACAAAGTGATTCCAATACTTTCATTTTTCCAAATATAAAACCAAATAAGTTCACATATCATGCTTCGCATCAAGGAACATCGAGGGACAAGTTCACTGTTTATCAAACTTCTAACCACATAGGCTAACATTTCATTTTCGCGACAAGGGTCATTTCAATACTTTCATTTTACCGAATTTCAAACCAAATAGGTTCACATATCATGTTTCGCATCAAGGGACATCGAGGGACATGTTCAACCTTCGTATTTAACAAACATGCAACAATATAAGATAAAATCTCGTTTTCGCGATAAGGGTCATCTCATTACTTTCTATTTACCAAATTTAAAACGAAATTGGTTCAAATATTATGTTACGCAATAAAGGACATCGAGGGACAAATTCAACATTAATATTTATCAAACTTTTAACCATATAGGCTAAAATCTCATTTTTGGGACAATGCTCATTCAAATAATTTCATTTTGCCGAATACAAAACCAAATAGGTTCACATATCATGTTTCGTATCAAGGGAGATCGAGGGACAAGTTCAACCTTTATCAAACTTCTAACCATATAAGGCTAAAATCTCATTTTTGCGACAAAGTGATTCCAATACTTTCATTTTTCCAAATATAAAACCAAATAAGTTCACATATCATGCTTCGCATCAAGGAACATCGAGGGACAAGTTCACTGTTTATCAAACTTCTAACCACATAGGCTAACATTTCATTTTCGCGACAAGGGTCATTTCAATACTTTCATTTTACCGAATTTCAAACCAAATAGGTTCACATATCATGTTTCGCATCAAGGGACATCGAGGGACATGTTCAACCTTCGTATTTAACAAACATGCAACAATATAAGCTAAAATCTCGTTTTCATGATAAGGGTCATCTCATTACTTTCTATTTACCAAATTTAAAACGAAATTGGTTCAAATATTATGTTACGTGATAAAGGACATCGAGGGACAAATTCAACATTAATATTTATCAAACTTTTAACCATATAGGCTAAAATCTCATTTTTGGGACAATGCTCATTCAAATAATTTCATTTTGCCGAATACAAAACCAAATAGGTTCACATATCATGTTTCGTATCAAAGGAGATCAAGGGACAAGTTCAACCTTTATCAAACTTCTAACCATATAAGGCTAAAATCTCATTTTCGCGACAAAGTGATTCCAATACTTTCATTTTTCCGAATATAAAACCAAATAAGTTCACATATCATGTTTCGCATCAAGGGACATCGAGGGACAAGTTCACTGTTTATCAAACTTCTAACCACATAGGCTAACATTTCATTTTCGCGACAAGGGTCATTTCAATACTTTCATTTTACCGAATTTCAAACCAAATAGGTTCACATATCATGTTTCGCATCAAGGGACATCGAGGGACATGTTCAACCTTCGTATTTAACAAACATGCAACAATATAAGATAAAATCTCGTTTTCGCGATAAGGGTCATCTCATTACTTTCTATTTACCAAATTTAAAACGAAATTGGTTCAAATATTATGTTACGCAATAAAGTACATCGAGGGACAAATTCAACATTAATATTTATCAAACTTTTAACCATATAGGCTAAAATCTAATTTTTGGGACAATGCTCATTCAAATAATTTCATTTTGCCGAATACAAAACCAAATAGGTTCACATATCATGTTTCGTATCAAGGGAGATCGAGGGACAAGTTCAACCTTTATCAAACTTCTAACCATATAAGGCTAAAATCTCATTTTTGCGACAAAGTGATTCCAATACTTTCATTTTTCCAAATATAAAACCAAATAAGTTCACATATCATGCTTCGCATCAAGGAACATCGAGGGACAAGTTCACTGTTTATCAAACTTCTAACCACATAGGCTAACATTTCATTTTTGCGACAAGGGTCATTTCAATACTTTCATTTTACCGAATTTCAAACCAAATAGGTTCACATATCATGTTTCGCATCAAGGGACATCGAGGGACATGTTCAACCTTCGTATTTAACAAACATGCAACAATATAAGCTAAAATCTCGTTTTCATGATAAGGGTCATCTCATTACTTTCTATTTACCAAATTTAAAACGAAATTGGTTCAAATATTATGTTACGTGATAAAGGACATCGAGGGACAAATTCAACATTAATATTTATCAAACTTTTAACCATATAGGCTAAAATCTCATTTTTGGGACAATGCTCATTCAAATAATTTCATTTTGCCGAATACAAAACCAAATAGGTTCACATATCATGTTTCGTATCAAAGGAGATCAAGGGACAAGTTCAACCTTTATCAAACTTCTAACCATATAAGGCTAAAATCTCATTTTCGCGACAAAGTGATTCCAATACTTTCATTTTTCCGAATATAAAACCAAATAAGTTCACATATCATGTTTCGCATCAAGGGACATCGAGGGACAAGTTCACTGTTTATCAAACTTCTAACCACATAGGCTAACATTTCATTTTCGCGACAAGGGTCATTTCAATACTTTCATTTTACCGAATTTCAAACCAAATAGGTTCACATATCATGTTTCGCATCAAGGGACATCGAGGGACATGTTCAACCTTCGTATTTAACAAACATGCAACAATATAAGATAAAATCTCGTTTTCGCGATAAGGGTCATCTCATTACTTTCTATTTACCAAATTTAAAACGAAATTGGTTCAAATATTATGTTACGCAATAAAGGACATCGAGGGACAAATTCAACATTATTATTTCTCAAACATTTAACCATATAGGCTAAAATCTCTTTTTTGGGACAATGGTCATTCAAATAATTTCATTTTGCCGAATACAAAACCAAATAGGTTCACATATCATGTTTCGTATCAAGGGAGATCGAGGGACAAGTTCAACCTTTATCAAACTTCTAACCATATAGGCTAAAATCTCATTTTCGCGACAAAGTCATTCCAGTACTTTCATTTTTCCGAATATAAAACCAAATAGGTTCACATATCATGTTTCATATCAAGGGAGATCGAGGGACAAGTTCAACCTTTATCAAACTTCTAACCATATAGGCTAAAATCTCATTTTTGCGACAAAGTTATTCCAATACTTTCATTTTTCCGAATATAAAACCAAATAGGTTCACATATCATGTTTCGCATCAAGGTACATCGAGGGACAAGTTCACTGTTTATCAAACTTCTAACCACATAGGCTAACATTTCATTTTCGCGACAAGGGTCATTTCAATACTTTCGTTTTACCGAATTTCAAACCAAATAGGTTCACATATCATGTTTCGCATCAAGGGACATCGAGGGACATGTTCAACCTTCGTATTTAACAAACATGCAACAATATAAGATAAAATCTCGTTTTCGCGATAAGGGTCATCTCATTACTTTCTATTTACCAAATTTAAAACGAAATTGGTTCAAATATTATGTTACGCAATAAAGGACATCGAGGGACAAATTCAACATTAATATTTATCAAACTTTTAACCATATAGGCTAAAATCTCATTTTTGGGACAATGCTCATTCAAATAATTTCATTTTGCCGAATACAAAACCAAATAGGTTCACATATCATGTTTCGTATCAAGGGAGATCGAGGGACAAGTTCAACCTTTATCAAACTTCTAACCATATAAGGCTAAAATCTCATTTTTGCGACAAAGTGATTCCAATACTTTCATTTTTCCAAATATAAAACCAAATAAGTTCACATATCATGCTTCGCATCAAGGAACATCGAGGGACAAGTTCACTGTTTATCAAACTTCTAACCACATAGGCTAACATTTCATTTTCGCGACAAGGGTCATTTCAATACTTTCATTTTACCGAATTTCAAACCAAATAGGTTCACATATCATGTTTCGCATGAAGGGACATCGAGGGACATGTTCAACCTTCGTATTTAACAAACATGCAACAATATAAGCTAAAATCTCGTTTTCATGATAAGGGTCATCTCATTACTTTCTATTTACCAAATTTAAAACGAAATTGGTTCAAATATTATGTTACGTGATAAAGGACATCGAGGGACAAATTCAACATTAATATTTATCAAACTTTTAACCATATAGGCTAAAATCTCATTTTTGGGACAATGCTCATTCAAATAATTTCATTTTGCCGAATACAAAACCAAATAGGTTCACATATCATGTTTCGTATCAAAGGAGATCAAGGGACAAGTTCAACCTTTATCAAACTTCTAACCATATAAGGCTAAAATCTCATTTTCGCGACAAAGTGATTCCAATACTTTCATTTTTCCGAATATAAAACCAAATAAGTTCACATATCATGTTTCGCATCAAGGGACATCGAGGGACAAGTTCACTGTTTATCAAACTTCTAACCACATAGGCTAACATTTCATTTTCGCGACAAGGGTCATTTCAATACTTTCATTTTACCGAATTTCAAACCAAATAGGTTCACATATCATGTTTCGCATCAAGGGACATCGAGGGACATGTTCAACCTTCGTATTTAACAAACATGCAACAATATAAGATAAAATCTCGTTTTCGCGATAAGGGTCATCTCATTACTTTCTATTTACCAAATTTAAAACGAAATTGGTTCAAATATTATGTTACGCAATAAAGGACATCGAGGGACAAATTCAACATTATTATTTCTCAAACATTTAACCATATAGGCTAAAATCTCTTTTTTGGGACAATGGTCATTCAAATAATTTCATTTTGCCGAATACAAAACCAAATAGGTTCACATATCATGTTTCGTATCAAGGGAGATCGAGGGACAAGTTCAACCTTTATCAAACTTCTAACCATATAGGCTAAAATCTCATTTTCGCGACAAAGTCATTCCAGTACTTTCATTTTTCCGAATATAAAACCAAATAGGTTCACATATCATGTTTCATATCAAGGGAGATCGAGGGACAAGTTCAACCTTTATCAAACTTCTAACCATATAGGCTAAAATCTCATTTTTGCGACAAAGTTATTCCAATACTTTCATTTTTCCGAATATAAAACCAAATAGGTTCACATATCATGTTTCGCATCAAGGTACATCGAGGGTCAAGTTCACTGTTTATCAAACTTCTAACCACATAGGCTAACATTTCATTTTCGCGACAAGGGTCATTTCAATACTTTCATTTTACCGAATTTCAAACCAAATAGGTTCACATATCATGTTTCGCATCAAGGGACATCGAGGGACATGTTCAACCTTCGTATTTAACAAACATGCAACAATATAAGATAAAATCTCGTTTTCGCGATAAGGGTCATCTCATTACTTTCTATTTACCAAATTTAAAACGAAATTGGTTCAAATATTATGTTACGCAATAAAGGACATCGAGGGACAAATTCAACATTATTATTTCTCAAACTTTTAACCATATAGGCTAAAATCTCTTTTTTGGGACAATGGTCATTCAAATAATTTCATTTTGCCGAATACAAAACCAAATAGGTTCACATATCATGTTTCGTATCAAGGGAGATCGAGGGACAAGTTCAACCTTTATCAAACTTCTAACCATATAGGCTAAAAACTCATTTTCGCGACAAAGTCATTCCAGTACTTTCATTTTTCCGAATATAAAACCAAATAGGTTCACATATCATGTTTCATATCAAGGGAGATCGAGGGACAAGTTCAACCTTTATCAAACTTCTAACCATATAGGCTAAAATCTCATTTTTGCGACAAAGTTATTCCAATACTTTCATTTTTCCGAATATAAAACCAAATAGGTTCACATATCATGTTTCGCATCAAGGTACATCGAGGGACAAGTTCACTGTTTATCAAACTTCTAACCACATAGGCTAACATTTCATTTTCGCGACAAGGGTCATTTCAATACTTTCATTTTACCGAATTTCAAACCAAATAGGTTCACATATCATGTTTCGCATCAAGGGACATCGAGGGACATGTTCAACCTTCGTATTTAACAAACATGCAACAATATAAGATAAAATCTCGTTTTCGCGATAAGGGTCATCTCATTACTTTCTATTTACCAAATTTAAAACGAAATTGGTTCAAATATTATGTTACGCAATAAAGGACATCGAGGGACAAATTCAACATTATTATTTCTCAAACTTTTAACCATATAGGCTAAAATCTCTTTTTTGGGACAATGGTCATTCAAATAATTTCATTTTGCCGAATACAAAACCAAATAGGTTCACATATCATGTTTCGTATCAAGGGAGATCGAGGGACAAGTTCAACCTTTATCAAACTTCTAACCATATAGGCTAAAATCTCATTTTCGCGACAAAGTCATTCCAGTACTTTCATTTTTCCGAATATAAAACCAAATAGGTTCACATATCATGTTTCATATCAAGGGAGATCGAGGGACAAGTTCAACCTTTATCAAACTTCTAACCATATAGGCTAAAATCTCATTTTTGCGACAAAGTTATTCCAATACTTTCATTTTTCCGAATATAAAACCAAATAGGTTCACATATCATGTTTCGCATCAAGGTACATCGAGGGACAAGTTCACTGTTTATCAAACTTCTAACCACATAGGCTAACATTTCATTTTCGCGACAAGGGTCATTTCAATACTTTCATTTTACCGAATTTCAAACCAAATAGGTTCACATATCATGTTTCGCATCAAGGGACATCGAGGGACATGTTCAACCTTCGTATTTAACAAACATGCAACAATATAAGCTAAAATCTATTTTTCAGGATAAGGGTCATCTCATTACTTTCTATTTACCAAATTTAAAACGAAATTGGTTCAAATATTATGTTACGTGATAAAGGACATCGAGGGACAAATTCAACATTAATATTTATCAAACTTTTAACCATATAGGCTAAAATCTCATTTTTGGGACAATGCTCATTCAAATAATTTCATTTTGCCGAATACAAAACCAAATAGGTTCACATATCATGTTTCGTATCAAGGGAGATCGAGGGACAAGTTCAACCTTTATCAAACTTCTAACCATATAGGCTAAAAACTCATTTTCGCGACAAAGTCATTCCAGTACTTTCATTTTTCCGAATATAAAACCAAATAGGTTCACATATCATGTTTCATATCAAGGGAGATCGAGGGACAAGTTCAACCTTTATCAAACTTCTAACCATATAGGCTAAAATCTCATTTTTGCGACAAAGTTATTCCAATACTTTCATTTTTCCGAATATAAAACCAAATAGGTTCACATATCATGTTTCGCATCAAGGTACATCGAGGGACAAGTTCACTGTTTATCAAACTTCTAACCACATAGGCTAACATTTCATTTTCGCGACAAGGGTCATTTCAATACTTTCATTTTACCGAATTTCAAACCAAATAGGTTCACATATCATGTTTCGCATCAAGGGACATCGAGGGACATGTTCAACCTTCGTATTTAACAAACATGCAACAATATAAGATAAAATCTCGTTTTCGCGATAAGGGTCATCTCATTACTTTCTATTTACCAAATTTAAAACGAAATTGGTTCAAATATTATGTTACGCAATAAAGGACATCGAGGGACAAATTCAACATTATTATTTCTCAAACTTTTAACCATATAGGCTAAAATCTCTTTTTTGGGACAATGGTCATTCAAATAATTTCATTTTGCCGAATACAAAACCAAATAGGTTCACATATCATGTTTCGTATCAAGGGAGATCGAGGGACAAGTTCAACCTTTATCAAACTTCTAACCATATAGGCTAAAATCTCATTTTCGCGACAAAGTCATTCCAGTACTTTCATTTTTCCGAATATAAAACCAAATAGGTTCACATATCATGTTTCATATCAAGGGAGATCGAGGGACAAGTTCAACCTTTATCAAACTTCTAACCATATAGGCTAAAATCTCATTTTTGCGACAAAGTTATTCCAATACTTTCATTTTTCCGAATATAAAACCAAATAGGTTCACATATCATGTTTCGCATCAAGGTACATCGAGGGACAAGTTCACTGTTTATCAAACTTCTAACCACATAGGCTAACATTTCATTTTCGCGACAAGGGTCATTTCAATACTTTCATTTTACCGAATTTCAAACCAAATAGGTTCACATATCATGTTTCGCATCAAGGGACATCGAGGGACATGTTCAACCTTCGTATTTAACAAACATGCAACAATATAAGCTAAAATCTCGTTTTCATGATAAGGGTCATCTCATTACTTTCTATTTACCAAATTTAAAACGAAATTGGTTCAAATATTATGTTACGTGATAAAGGACATCGAGGGACAAATTCAACATTAATATTTATCAAACTTTTAACCATATAGGCTAAAATCTCATTTTTGGGACAATGCTCATTCAAATAATTTCATTTTGCCGAATACAAAACCAAATAGGTTCACATATCATGTTTCGTATCAAAGGAGATCAAGGGACAAGTTCAACCTTTATCAAACT
The DNA here is from genome assembly GCF_051527215.1 of Medicago sativa. Classification (NCBI taxonomy): domain Eukaryota; kingdom Viridiplantae; phylum Streptophyta; class Magnoliopsida; order Fabales; family Fabaceae; genus Medicago; species Medicago sativa. The sequence goes on from NC_140751.1 coordinate 40,985,514, forward strand.
TCTAACCATATAAGGCTAAAATCTCATTTTCGCGACAAAGTGATTCCAATACTTTCATTTTTCCGAATATAAAACCAAATAAGTTCACATATCATGTTTCGCATCAAGGGACATCGAGGGACAAGTTCACTGTTTATCAAACTTCTAACCACATAGGCTAACATTTCATTTTCGCGACAAGGGTCATTTCAATACTTTCATTTTACCGAATTTCAAACCAAATAGGTTCACATATCATGTTTCGCATCAAGGGACATCGAGGGACATGTTCAACCTTCGTATTTAACAAACATGCAACAATATAAGATAAAATCTCGTTTTCGCGATAAGGGTCATCTCATTACTTTCTATTTACCAAATTTAAAACGAAATTGGTTCAAATATTATGTTACGCAATAAAGGACATCGAGGGACAAATTCAACATTAATATTTATCAAACTTTTAACCATATAGGCTAAAATCTCATTTTTGGGACAATGCTCATTCAAATAATTTCATTTTGCCGAATACAAAACCAAATAGGTTCACATATCATGTTTCGTATCAAGGGAGATCGAGGGACAAGTTCAACCTTTATCAAACTTCTAACCATATAAGGCTAAAATCTCATTTTTGCGACAAAGTGATTCCAATACTTTCATTTTTCCAAATATAAAACCAAATAAGTTCACATATCATTCTTCGCATCAAGGAACATCGAGGGACAAGTTCACTGTTTATCAAACTTCTAACCACATAGGCTAACATTTCATTTTCGCGACAAGGGTCATTTCAATACTTTCATTTTACCGAATTTCAAACCAAATAGGTTCACATATCATGTTTCGCATCAAGGGACATCGAGGGACATGTTCAACCTTCGTATTTAACAAACATGCAACAATATAAGCTAAAATCTCGTTTTCATGATAAGGGTCATCTCATTACTTTCTATTTACCAAATTTAAAACGAAATTGGTTCAAATATTATGTTACGTGATAAAGGACATCGAGGGACAAATTCAACATTAATATTTATCAAACTTTTAACCATATAGGCTAAAATCTCATTTTTGGGACAATGCTCATTCAAATAATTTCATTTTGCCGAATACAAAACCAAATAGGTTCACATATCATGTTTCGTATCAAAGGAGATCAAGGGACAAGTTCAACCTTTATCAAACTTCTAACCATATAAGGCTAAAATCTCATTTTCGCGACAAAGTGATTCCAATACTTTCATTTTTCCAAATATAAAACCAAATAAGTTCACATATCATGTTTCGCATCAAGGGACATCGAGGGACAAGTTCACTGTTTATCAAACTTCTAACCACATAGGCTAACATTTCATTTTCGCGACAAGGGTCATTTCAATACTTTCATTTTACCGAATTTCAAACCAAATAGGTTCACATATCATGTTTCGCATCAAGGGACATCGAGGGACATGTTCAACCTTCGTATTTAACAAACATGCAACAATATAAGATAAAATCTCGTTTTCGCGATAAGGGTCATCTCATTACTTTCTATTTACCAAATTTAAAACGAAATTGGTTCAAATATTATGTTACGCAATAAAGGACATCGAGGGACAAATTCAACATTATTATTTCTCAAACTTTTAACCATATAGGCTAAAATCTCTTTTTTGGGACAATGGTCATTCAAATAATTTCATTTTGCCGAATACAAAACCAAATAGGTTCACATATCATGTTTCGTATCAAGGGAGATCGAGGGACAAGTTCAACCTTTATCAAACTTCCAACCATATAGGCTAAAATCTCATTTTCGCGACAAAGTCATTCCAGTACTTTCATTTTTCCGAATATAAAACCAAATAGGTTCACATATCATGTTTCATATCAAGGGAGATCGAGGGACAAGTTCAACCTTTATCAAACTTCTAACCATATAGGCTAAAATCTCATTTTTGCGACAAAGTTATTCCAATACTTTCATTTTTCCGAATATAAAACCAAATAGGTTCACATATCATGTTTTGCATCAAGGTACATCGAGGGACAAGTTCACTGTTTATCAAACTTCTAACCACATAGGCTAACATTTCATTTTCGCGACAAGGGTCATTTCAATACTTTCATTTTACCGAATTTCAAACCAAATAGGTTCACATATCATGTTTCGCATCAAGGGACATCGAGGGACATGTTCAACCTTCGTATTTAACAAACATGCAACAATATAAGATAAAATCTCATTTTCGCGATAAGGGTCATCTCATTACTTTCTATTTACCAAATTTAAAACGAAATTGGTTCAAATATTATGTTACGCAATAAAGGACATCGAGGGACAAATTCAACATTATTATTTCTCAAACTTTTAACCATATAGGCTAAAATCTCTTTTTTGGGACAATGGTCATTCAAATAATTTCATTTTGCCGAATACAAAACCAAATAGGTTCACATATCATGTTTCGTATCAAGGGAGATCGAGGGACAAGTTCATCCTTTATCAAACTTCTAACCATATAGGCTAAAATCTCATTTTCGCGACAAAGTCATTCCAGTACTTTCATTTTTCCGAATATAAAACCAAATAGGTTCACATATCATGTTTCATATCAAGGGAGATCGAGGGACAAGTTCAACCTTTATCAAACTTCTAACCATATAGGCTAAAATCTCATTTTTGCGACAAAGTTATTCCAATACTTTCATTTTTCCGAATATAAAACCAAATAGGTTCACATATCATGTTTCGCATCAAGGTACATCGAGGGACAAGTTCACTGTTTATCAAACTTCTAACCACATAGGCTAACATTTCATTTTCGCGACAAGGGTCATTTCAATACTTTCATTTTACCGAATTTCAAACCAAATAGGTTCACATATCATGTTTCGCATCAAGGGACATCGAGGGACATGTTCAACCTTCGTATTTAACAAACATGCAACAATATAAGATAAAATCTCGTTTTCGCGATAAGGGTCATCTCATTACTTTCTATTTACCAAATTTAAAACGAAATTGGTTCAAATATTATGTTACGCAATAAAGGACATCGAGGGACAAATTCAACATTATTATTTCTCAAACTTTTAACCATATAGGCTAAAATCTCTTTTTTGGGACAATGGTCATTCAAATAATTTCATTTTGCCGAATACAAAACCAAATAGGTTCACATATCATGTTTCGTATCAAGGGAGATCGAGGGACAAGTTCAACCTTTATCAAACTTCCAACCATATAGGCTAAAATCTCATTTTCGCGACAAAGTCATTCCAGTACTTTCATTTTTCCGAATATAAAACCAAATAGGTTCACATATCATGTTTCGCATCAAGGGACATCGAGGGACAAGTTCACTGTTTATCAAACTTCTAACCACATAGGCTAACATTTCATTTTCGCGACAAGGGTCATTTCAATACTTTCATTTTACCGAATTTCAAACCAAATAGGTTCACATATCATGTTTCGCATCAAGGGACATCGAGGGACATGTTCAACCTTCGTATTTAACAAACATGCAACTATATAAGATAAAATCTCGTTTTCGCGATAAGGGTCATCTCATTACTTTCTATTTACCAAATTTAAAACGAAATTGGTTCAAATATTATGTTACGCAATAAAGGACATCGAGGGACAAATTCAACATTATTATTTCTCAAACTTTTAACCATATAGGCTAAAATCTCTTTTTTGGGACAATGGTCATTCAAATAATTTCATTTTGCCGAATACAAAACCAAATAGGTTCACATATCATGTTTCGTATCAAGGGAGATCGAGGGACAAGTTCAACCTTTATCAAACTTCTAACCATATAGGCTAAAATCTCATTTTCGCGACAAAGTCATTCCAGTACTTTCATTTTTCCGAATATAAAACCAAATAGGTTCACATATCATGTTTCATATCAAGGGAGATCGAGGGACAAGTTCAACCTTTATCAAACTTCTAACCATATAGGCTAAAATCTCATTTTTGCGACAAAGTTATTCCAATACTTTCATTTTTCCGAATATAAAACCAAATAGGTTCACATATCATGTTTTGCATCAAGGTACATCGAGGGACAAGTTCACTGTTTATCAAACTTCTAACCACATAGGCTAACATTTCATTTTCGCGACAAGGGTCATTTCAATACTTTCATTTTACCGAATTTCAAACCAAATAGGTTCACATATCATGTTTCGCATCAAGGGACATCGAGGGACATGTTCAACCTTCGTATTTAACAAACATGCAACAATATAAGATAAAATCTCATTTTCGCGATAAGGGTCATCTCATTACTTTCTATTTACCAAATTTAAAACGAAATTGGTTCAAATATTATGTTACGCAATAAAGGACATCGAGGGACAAATTCAACATTATTATTTCTCAAACTTTTAACCATATAGGCTAAAATCTCTTTTTTGGGACAATGGTCATTCAAATAATTTCATTTTGCCGAATACAAAACCAAATAGGTTCACATATCATGTTTCGTATCAAGGGAGATCGAGGGACAAGTTCATCCTTTATCAAACTTCTAACCATATAGGCTAAAATCTCATTTTCGCGACAAAGTCATTCCAGTACTTTCATTTTTCCGAATATAAAACCAAATAGGTTCACATATCATGTTTCATATCAAGGGAGATCGAGGGACAAGTTCAACCTTTATCAAACTTCTAACCATATAGGCTAAAATCTCATTTTTGCGACAAAGTTATTCCAATACTTTCATTTTTCCGAATATAAAACCAAATAGGTTCACATATCATGTTTCGCATCAAGGTACATCGAGGGACAAGTTCACTGTTTATCAAACTTCTAACCACATAGGCTAACATTTCATTTTCGCGACAAGGGTCATTTCAATACTTTCATTTTACCGAATTTCAAACCAAATAGGTTCACATATCATGTTTCGCATCAAGGGACATCGAGGGACATGTTCAACCTTCGTATTTAACAAACATGCAACAATATAAGATAAAATCTCGTTTTCGCGATAAGGGTCATCTCATTACTTTCTATTTACCAAATTTAAAACGAAATTGGTTCAAATATTATGTTACGCAATAAAGGACATCGAGGGACAAATTCAACATTATTATTTCTCAAACTTTTAACCATATAGGCTAAAATCTCTTTTTTGGGACAATGGTCATTCAAATAATTTCATTTTGCCGAATACAAAACCAAATAGGTTCACATATCATGTTTCGTATCAAGGGAGATCGAGGGACAAGTTCAACCTTTATCAAACTTCCAACCATATAGGCTAAAATCTCATTTTCGCGACAAAGTCATTCCAGTACTTTCATTTTTCCGAATATAAAACCAAATAGGTTCACATATCATGTTTCATATCAAGGGAGATCGAGGGACAAGTTCAACCTTTATCAAACTTCTAACCATATAGGCTAAAATCTCATTTTTGCGACAAAGTTATTCCAATACTTTCATTTTTCCGAATATAAAACCAAATAGGTTCACATATCATATTTCGCATCAAGGTACATCGAGGGACAAGTTCACTGTTTATCAAACTTCTAACCACATAGGCTAACATTTCATTTTTGCGACAAGGGTCATTTCAATACTTTCATTTTACCGAATTTCAAACCAAATAGGTTCACATATCATGTTTCGCATCAAGGGACATCGAGGGACATGTTCAACCTTCGTATTTAACAAACATGCAACAATATAAGCTAAAATCTCGTTTTCATGATAAGGGTCATCTCATTACTTTCTATTTACCAAATTTAAAACGAAATTGGTTCAAATATTATGTTACGTGATAAAGGACATCGAGGGACAAATTCAACATTAATATTTATCAAACTTTTAACCATATAGGCTAAAATCTCATTTTTGGGACAATGCTCATTCAAATAATTTCATTTTGCCGAATACAAAACCAAATAGGTTCACATATCATGTTTCGTATCAAAGGAGATCAAGGGACAAGTTCAACCTTTATCAAACTTCTAACCATATAAGGCTAAAATCTCATTTTCGCGACAAAGTGATTCCAATACTTTCATTTTTTCGAATATAAAACCAAATAAGTTCACATATCATGTTTCGCATCAAGGGACATCGAGGGACAAGTTCACTGTTTATCAAACTTCTAACCACATAGGCTAACATTTCATTTTCGCGACAAGGGTCATTTCAATACTTTCATTTTACCGAATTTCAAACCAAATAGGTTCACATATCATGTTTCGCATCAAGGGACATCGAGGGACATGTTCAACCTTCGTATTTAACAAACATGCAACAATATAAGATAAAATCTCGTTTTCGCGATAAGGGTCATCTCATTACTTTCTATTTACCAAATTTAAAACGAAATTGGTTCAAATATTATGTTACGCAATAAAGGACATCGAGGGACAAATTCAACATTATTATTTCTCAAACTTTTAACCATATAGGCTAAAATCTCTTTTTTGGGACAATGGTCATTCAAATAATTTCATTTTGCCGAATACAAAACCAAATAGGTTCACATATCATGTTTCGTATCAAGGGAGATCGAGGGACAAGTTCATCCTTTATCAAACTTCTAACCATATAGGCTAAAATCTCATTTTCGCGACAAAGTCATTCCAGTACTTTCATTTTTCCGAATATAAAACCAAATAGGTTCACATATCATGTTTCATATCAAGGGAGATCGAGGGACAAGTTCAACCTTTATCAAACTTCTAACCATATAGGCTAAAATCTCATTTTTGCGACAAAGTTATTCCAATACTTTCATTTTTCCGAATATAAAACCAAATAGGTTCACATATCATGTTTCGCATCAAGGTACATCGAGGGACAAGTTCACTGTTTATCAAACTTCTAACCACATAGGCTAACATTTCATTTTCGCGACAAGGGTCATTTCAATACTTTCATTTTACCGAATTTCAAACCAAATAGGTTCACATATCATGTTTCGCATCAAGGGACATCGAGGGACATGTTCAACCTTCGTATTTAACAAACATGCAACAATATAAGATAAAATCTCGTTTTCGCGATAAGGGTCATCTCATTACTTTCTATTTACCAAATTTAAAACGAAATTGGTTCAAATATTATGTTACGCAATAAAGGACATCGAGGGACAAATTCAACATTATTATTTCTCAAACTTTTAACCATATAGGCTAAAATCTCTTTTTTGGGACAATGGTCATTCAAATAATTTCATTTTGCCGAATACAAAACCAAATAGGTTCACATATCATGTTTCGTATCAAGGGAGATCGAGGGACAAGTTCAACCTTTATCAAACTTCCAACCATATAGGCTAAAATCTCATTTTCGCGACAAAGTCATTCCAGTACTTTCATTTTTCCGAATATAAAACCAAATAGGTTCACATATCATGTTTCATATCAAGGGAGATCGAGGGACAAGTTCAACCTTTATCAAACTTCTAACCATATAGGCTAAAATCTCATTTTTGCGACAAAGTTATTCCAATACTTTCATTTTTCCGAATATAAAACCAAATAGGTTCACATATCATATTTCGCATCAAGGTACATCGAGGGACAAGTTCACTGTTTATCAAACTTCTAACCACATAGGCTAACATTTCATTTTTGCGACAAGGGTCATTTCAATACTTTCATTTTACCGAATTTCAAACCAAATAGGTTCACATATCATGTTTCGCATCAAGGGACATCGAGGGACATGTTCAACCTTCGTATTTAACAAACATGCAACAATATAAGCTAAAATCTCGTTTTCATGATAAGGGTCATCTCATTACTTTCTATTTACCAAATTTAAAACGAAATTGGTTCAAATATTATGTTACGTGATAAAGGACATCGAGGGACAAATTCAACATTAATATTTATCAAACTTTTAACCATATAGGCTAAAATCTCATTTTTGGGACAATGCTCATTCAAATAATTTCATTTTGCCGAATACAAAACCAAATAGGTTCACATATCATGTTTCGTATCAAAGGAGATCAAGGGACAAGTTCAACCTTTATCAAACTTCTAACCATATAAGGCTAAAATCTCATTTTCGCGACAAAGTGATTCCAATACTTTCATTTTTTCGAATATAAAACCAAATAAGTTCACATATCATGTTTCGCATCAAGGGACATCGAGGGACAAGTTCACTGTTTATCAAACTTCTAACCACATAGGCTAACATTTCATTTTCGCGACAAGGGTCATTTCAATACTTTCATTTTACCGAATTTCAAACCAAATAGGTTCACATATCATGTTTCGCATCAAGGGACATCGAGGGACATGTTCAACCTTCGTATTTAACAAACATGCAACAATATAAGATAAAATCTCGTTTTCGCGATAAGGGTCATCTCATTACTTTCTATTTACCAAATTTAAAACGAAATTGGTTCAAATATTATGTTACGCAATAAAGGACATCGAGGGACAAATTCAACATTATTATTTCTCAAACTTTTAACCATATAGGCTAAAATCTCTTTTTTGGGACAATGGTCATTCAAATAATTTCATTTTACCGAATACAAAACCAAATAGGTTCACATATCATGTTTCGTATCAAGGGAGATCGAGGGACAAGTTCATCCTTTATCAAACTTCTAACCATATAGGCTAAAATCTCATTTTCGCGACAAAGTCATTCCAGTACTTTCATTTTTCCGAATATAAAACCAAATAGGTTCACATATCATGTTTCATATCAAGGGAGATCGAGGGACAAGTTCAACCTTTATCAAACTTCTAACCATATAGGCTAAAATCTCATTTTTGCGACAAAGTTATTCCAATACTTTCATTTTTCCGAATATAAAACCAAATAGGTTCACATATCATGTTTCGCATCAAGGTACATCGAGGGACAAGTTCACTGTTTATCAAACTTCTAACCACATAGGCTAACATTTCATTTTCGCGACAAGGGTCATTTCAATACTTTCATTTTACCGAATTTCAAACCAAATAGGTTCACATATCATGTTTCGCATCAAGGGACATCGAGGGACATGTTCAACCTTCGTATTTAACAAACATGCAACAATATAAGATAAAATCTCGTTTTCGCGATAAGGGTCATCTCATTACTTTCTATTTACCAAATTTAAAACGAAATTGGTTCAAATATTATGTTACGCAATAAAGGACATCGAGGGACAAATTCAACATTATTATTTCTCAAACTTTTAACCATATAGGCTAAAATCTCTTTTTTGGGACAATGGTCATTCAAATAATTTCATTTTGCCGAATACAAAACCAAATAGGTTCACATATCATGTTTCGTATCAAGGGAGATCGAGGGACAAGTTCAACCTTTATCAAACTTCCAACCATATAGGCTAAAATCTCATTTTCGCGACAAAGTCATTCCAGTACTTTCATTTTTCCGAATATAAAACCAAATAGGTTCACATATCATGTTTCATATCAAGGGAGATCGAGGGACAAGTTCAACCTTTATCAAACTTCTAACCATATAGGCTAAAATCTCATTTTTGCGACAAAGTTATTCCAATACTTTCATTTTTCCGAATATAAAACCAAATAGGTTCACATATCATATTTCGCATCAAGGTACATCGAGGGACAAGTTCACTGTTTATCAAACTTCTAACCACATAGGCTAACATTTCATTTTTGCGACAAGGGTCATTTCAATACTTTCATTTTACCGAATTTCAAACCAAATAGGTTCACATATCATGTTTCGCATCAAGGGACATCGAGGGACATGTTCAACCTTCGTATTTAACAAACATGCAACAATATAAGCTAAAATCTCGTTTTCATGATAAGGGTCATCTCATTACTTTCTATTTACCAAATTTAAAACGAAATTGGTTCAAATATTATGTTACGTGATAAAGGACATCGAGGGACAAATTCAACATTAATATTTATCAAACTTTTAACCATATAGGCTAAAATCTCATTTTTGGGACAATGCTCATTCAAATAATTTCATTTTGCCGAATACAAAACCAAATAGGTTCACATATCATGTTTCGTATCAAAGGAGATCAAGGGACAAGTTCAACCTTTATCAAACTTCTAACCATATAAGGCTAAAATCTCATTTTCGCGACAAAGTGATTCCAATACTTTCATTTTTTCGAATATAAAACCAAATAAGTTCACATATCATGTTTCGCATCAAGGGACATCGAGGGACAAGTTCACTGTTTATCAAACTTCTAACCACATAGGCTAACATTTCATTTTCGCGACAAGGGTCATTTCAATACTTTCATTTTACCGAATTTCAAACCAAATAGGTTCACATATCATGTTTCGCATCAAGGGACATCGAGGGACATGTTCAACCTTCGTATTTAACAAACATGCAACAATATAAGATAAAATCTCGTTTTCGCGATAAGGGTCATCTCATTACTTTCTATTTACCAAATTTAAAACGAAATTGGTTCAAATATTATGTTACGCAATAAAGGACATCGAGGGACAAATTCAACATTATTATTTCTCAAACTTTTAACCATATAGGCTAAAATCTCTTTTTTGGGACAATGGTCATTCAAATAATTTCATTTTGCCGAATACAAAACCAAATAGGTTCACATATCATGTTTCGTATCAAGGGAGATCGAGGGACAAGTTCATCCTTTATCAAACTTCTAACCATATAGGCTAAAATCTCATTTTCGCGACAAAGTCATTCCAGTACTTTCATTTTTCCGAATATAAAACCAAATAGGTTCACATATCATGTTTCATATCAAGGGAGATCGAGGGACAAGTTCAACCTTTATCAAACTTCTAACCATATAGGCTAAAATCTCATTTTTGCGACAAAGTTATTCCAATACTTTCATTTTTCCGAATATAAAACCAAATAGGTTCACATATCATGTTTCGCATCAAGGTACATCGAGGGACAAGTTCACTGTTTATCAAACTTCTAACCACATAGGCTAACATTTCATTTTCGCGACAAGGGTCATTTCAATACTTTCATTTTACCGAATTTCAAACCAAATAGGTTCACATATCATGTTTCGCATCAAGGGACATCGAGGGACATGTTCAACCTTCGTATTTAACAAACATGCAACAATATAAGATAAAATCTCGTTTTCGCGATAAGGGTCATCTCATTACTTTCTATTTACCAAATTTAAAACGAAATTGGTTCAAATATTATGTTACGCAATAAAGGACATCGAGGGACAAATTCAACATTATTATTTCTCAAACTTTTAACCATATAGGCTAAAATCTCTTTTTTGGGACAGTGGTCATTCAAATAATTTCATTTTGCCGAATACAAAACCAAATAGGTTCACATATCATGTTTCGTATCAAGGGAGATCGAGGGACAAGTTCAACCTTTATCAAACTTCCAACCATATAGGCTAAAATCTCATTTTCGCGACAAAGTCATTCCAGTACTTTCATTTTTCCGAATATAAAACCAAATAGGTTCACATATCATGTTTCATATCAAGGGAGATCGAGGGACAAGTTCAACCTTTATCAAACTTCTAACCATATAGGCTAAAATCTCATTTTTGCGACAAAGTTATTCCAATACTTTCATTTTTCCGAATATAAAACCAAATAGGTTCACATATCATATTTCGCATCAAGGTACATCGAGGGACAAGTTCACTGTTTATCAAACTTCTAACCACATAGGCTAACATTTCATTTTTGCGACAAGGGTCATTTCAATACTTTCATTTTACCGAATTTCAAACCAAATAGGTTCACATATCATGTTTCGCATCAAGGGACATCGAGGGACATGTTCAACCTTCGTATTTAACAAACATGCAACAATATAAGCTAAAATCTCGTTTTCATGATAAGGGTCATCTCATTACTTTCTATTTACCAAATTTAAAACGAAATTGGTTCAAATATTATGTTACGTGATAAAGGACATCGAGGGACAAATTCAACATTAATATTTATCAAACTTTTAACCATATAGGCTAAAATCTCATTTTTGGGACAATGCTCATTCAAATAATTTCATTTTGCCGAATACAAAACCAAATAGGTTCACATATCATGTTTCGTATCAAAGGAGATCAAGGGACAAGTTCAACCTTTATCAAACTTCTAACCATATAAGGCTAAAATCTCATTTTCGCGACAAAGTGATTCCAATACTTTCATTTTTTCGAATATAAAACCAAATAAGTTCACATATCATGTTTCGCATCAAGGGACATCGAGGGACAAGTTCACTGTTTATCAAACTTCTAACCACATAGGCTAACATTTCATTTTCGCGACAAGGGTCATTTCAATACTTTCATTTTACCGAATTTCAAACCAAATAGGTTCACATATCATGTTTCGCATCAAGGGACATCGAGGGACATGTTCAACCTTCGTATTTAACAAACATGCAACAATATAAGATAAAATCTCGTTTTCGCGATAAGGGTCATCTCATTACTTTCTATTTACCAAATTTAAAACGAAATTGGTTCAAATATTATGTTACGCAATAAAGGACATCGAGGGACAAATTCAACATTATTATTTCTCAAACTTTTAACCATATAGGCTAAAATCTCTTTTTTGGGACAATGGTCATTCAAATAATTTCATTTTGCCGAATACAAAACCAAATAGGTTCACATATCATGTTTCGTATCAAGGGAGATCGAGGGACAAGTTCAACCTTTATCAAACTTCTAACCATATAGGCTAAAATCTCATTTTCGCGACAAAGTCATTCCAGTACTTTCATTTTTCCGAATATAAAACCAAATAGGTTCACATATCATGTTTCATATCAAGGGAGATCGAGGGACAAGTTCAACCTTTATCAAACTTCTAACCATATAGGCTAAAATCTCATTTTTGCGACAAAGTTATTCCAATACTTTCATTTTTCCGAATATAAAACCAAATAGGTTCACATATCATGTTTTGCATCAAGGTACATCGAGGGACAAGTTCACTGTTTATGAAACTTCTAACCACATAGGCTAACATTTCATTTTCGCGACAAGGGTCATTTCAATACTTTCATTTTACCGAATTTCAAACCAAATAGGTTCACATATCATGTTTCTTATCAAGGGACATCGAGGGACATGTTCAACCTTCGTATTTAACAAACATGCAACAATATAAGATAAAATCTCATTTTCGCGATAAGGGTCATCTCATTACTTTCTATTTACCAAATTTAAAACGAAATTGGTTCAAATATTATGTTACGCAATAAAGGACATCGAGGGACAAATTCAACATTATTATTTCTCAAACTTTTAACCATATAGGCTAAAATCTCTTTTTTGGGACAATGGTCATTCAAATAATTTCATTTTGCCGAATACAAAACCAAATAGGTTCACATATCATGTTTCGTATCAAGGGAGATCGAGGGACAAGTTCATCCTTTATCAAACTTCTAACCATATAGGCTAAAATCTCATTTTCGCGACAAAGTCATTCCAGTACTTTCATTTTTCCGAATATAAAACCAAATAGGTTCACATATCATGTTTCATATCAAGGGAGATCGAGGGACAAGTTCAACCTTTATCAAACTTCTAACCATATAGGCTAAAATCTCATTTTTGCGACAAAGTTATTCCAATACTTTCATTTTTCCGAATATAAAACCAAATAGGTTCACATATCATGTTTCGCATCAAGGTACATCGAGGGACAAGTTCACTGTTTATCAAACTTCTAACCACATAGGCTAACATTTCATTTTCGCGACAAGGGTCATTTCAATACTTTCATTTTACCGAATTTCAAACCAAATAGGTTCACATATCATGTTTCGCATCAAGGGACATCGAGGGACATGTTCAACCTTCGTATTTAACAAACATGCAACAATATAAGATAAAATCTCGTTTTCGCGATAAGGGTCATCTCATTACTTTCTATTTACCAAATTTAAAACGAAATTGGTTCAAATATTATGTTACGCAATAAAGGACATCGAGGGACAAATTCAACATTATTATTTCTCAAACTTTTAACCATATAGGCTAAAATCTCTTTTTTGGGACAATGGTCATTCAAATAATTTCATTTTGCCGAATACAAAACCAAATAGGTTCACATATCATGTTTCGTATCAAGGGAGATCGAGGGACAAGTTCAACCTTTATCAAACTTCTAACCATATAGGCTAAAATCTCATTTTCGCGACAAAGTCATTCCAGTACTTTCATTTTTCCGAATATAAAACCAAATAGGTTCACATATCATGTTTCATATCAAGGGAGATCGAGGGACAAGTTCAACCTTTATCAAACTTCTAACCATATAGGCTAAAATCTCATTTTTGCGACAAAGTTATTCCAATACTTTCATTTTTCCGAATATAAAACCAAATAGGTTCACATATCATATTTCGCATCAAGGTACATCGAGGGACAAGTTCACTGTTTATCAAACTTCTAACCACATAGGCTAACATTTCATTTTCGCGACAAGGGTCATTTCAATACTTTCATTTTACCGAATTTCAAACCAAATAGGTTCACATATCATGTTTCGCATCAAGGGACATCGAGGGACATGTTCAACCTTCGTATTTAACAAACATGCAACAATATAAGCTAAAATCTCGTTTTCATGATAAGGGTCATCTCATTACTTTCTATTTACCAAATTTAAAACGAAATTGGTTCAAATATTATGTTACGTGATAAAGGACAACGAGGGACAAATTCAACATTAATATTTATCAAACTTTTAACCATATAGGCTAAAATCTCATTTTTGGGACAATGCTCATTCAAATAATTTCATTTTGCCGAATACAAAACCAAATAGGTTCACATATCATGTTTCGTATCAAAGGAGATCAAGGGACAAGTTCAACCTTTATCAAACTTCTAACCATATAAGGCTAAAATCTCATTTTCGCGACAAAGTGATTCCAATACTTTCATTTTTCCGAATATAAAACCAAATAAGTTCACATATCATGTTTCGCATCAAGGGACATCGAGGGACAAGTTCACTGTTTATCAAACTTCTAACCACATAGGCTAACATTTCATTTTCGCGACAAGGGTCATTTCAATACTTTCATTTTACCGAATTTCAAACCAAATAGGTTCACATATCATGTTTCGCATCAAGGGACATCGAGGGACATGTTCAACCTTCGTATTTAACAAACATGCAACAATATAAGATAAAATCTCGTTTTCGCGATAAGGGTCATCTCATTACTTTCTATTTACCAAATTTAAAACGAAATTGGTTCAAATATTATGTTACGCAATAAAGGACATCGAGGGACAAATTCAACATTAATATTTATCAAACTTTTAACCATATAGGCTAAAATCTCATTTTTGGGACAATGCTCATTCAAATAATTTCATTTTGCCAAATACAAAACTAAATAGGTTCACATATCATGTTTCGTATCAAGGGAGATCGAGGGACAAGTTCAACCTTTATCAAACTTCTAACCATATAAGGCTAAAATCTCATTTTTGCGACAAAGTGATTCCAATACTTTCATTTTTCCAAATATAAAACCAAATAAGTTCACATATAATGCTTCGCATCAAGGAACATCGAGGGACAAGTTCACTGTTTATCAAACTTCTAACCACATAGGCTAACATTTCATTTTCGCGACAAGGGTCATTTCAATACTTTCATTTTACCGAATTTCAAACCAAATAGGTTCACATATCATGTTCCACATCAACGGACATCGAGGGACAAGTTCAACCTTCATATTTAACAAACATGCAACAATATAAGCTAAAATCTCGTTTTCGCGATAAGGGTCATCTCATTACTTTCTATTTACCAAATTTAAAACGAAATTGGTTCAAATATTATGTTACGCAATAAAGGACATCGAGGGACAAATTCAACATTATTATTTCTCAAACTTCTAACCATATAGGCTAAAATCTCTTTTTTGGGACAATGGTCATTCAAATAATTTCATTTTGCCGAATACAAAACCAAATAGGTTCACATATCATGTTTCGTATCAAGGGAGATCGAGGGACAAGTTCAACCTTTATCAAACTTCTAACCATATAGGCTAAAATCTCATTTTCGCGACAAAGTCATTCCAATACTTTCATTTTTCCGAATATAAAACCAAATAGGTTCACATATCATGTTTCATATCAAGGGAGATCGAGGGACAAGTTCAACCTTTATCAAACTTCTAACCATATAGGCTAAAATCTCATTTTTGCAACAAAGTTATTCCAATACTTTCATTTTTCCGAATATAAAACCAAATAGGTTCACATATCATGTTTCGCATCAAGGTACATCGAGGGACAAGTTCACTGTTTATCAAACTTCTAACCACATAGGCTAACATTTCATTTTCGCGACAAGGGTCATTTCAATACTTTCATTTTACCGAATTTCAAACCAAATAGGTTGACATATCATGTTTCGCATCAAGGGACATCGAGGGACATGTTCAACCTTCGTATTTAACAAACATGCAACAATATAAGATAAAATCTCGTTTTCGCGATAAGGGTCATCTCATTACTTTCTATTTACCAAATTTAAAACGAAATTGGTTCAAATATTATGTTACGCAATAAAGGACATCGAGGGACAAATTCAACATTATTATTTCTCAAACTTTTAACCATATAGGCTAAAATCTCTTTTTTGGGACAATGGTCATTCAAATAATTTCATTTTGCCGAATACAAAACCAAATAGGTTCACATATCATGTTTCGTATCAAGGGAGATCGAGGGACAAGTTCAACCTTTATCAAACTTCTAACCATATAGGCTAAAATCTCATTTTCGCGACAAAGTCATTCCAGTACTTTCATTTTTCCGAATATAAAACCAAATAGGTTCACATATCATGTTTCATATCAAGGGAGATCGAGGGACAAGTTCAACCTTTATCAAACTTCTAACCATATAGGCTAAAATCTCATTTTTGCGACAAAGTTATTCCAATACTTTCATTTTTCCGAATATAAAACCAAATAGGTTCACATATCATGTTTCGCATCAAGGTACATCGAGGGACAAGTTCACTGTTTATCAAACTTCTAACCACATAGGCTAACATTTCATTTTCGCGACAAGGGTCATTTCAATACTTTCATTTTACCGAATTTCAAACCAAATAGGTTCACATATCATGTTTCGCATCAAGGGACATCGAGGGACATGTTCAACCTTCGTATTTAACAAACATGCAACAATATAAGCTAAAATCTCGTTTTCATGATAAGGGTCATCTCATTACTTTCTATTTACCAAATTTAAAACGAAATTGGTTCAAATATTATGTTACGTGATAAAGGACATCGAGGGACAAATTCAACATTAATATTTATCAAACTTTTAACCATATAGGCTAAAATCTCATTTTTGGGACAATGCTCATTCAAATAATTTCATTTTGCCGAATACAAAACCAAATAGGTTCACATATCATGTTTCGTATCAAAGGAGATCAAGGGACAAGTTCAACCTTTATCAAACTTCTAACCATATAAGGCTAAAATCTCATTTTCGCGACAAAGTGATTCCAATACTTTCATTTTTCCGAATATAAAACCAAATAAGTTCACATATCATGTTTCGCATCAAGGGACATCGAGGGACAAGTTCACTGTTTATCAAACTTCTAACCACATAGGCTAACATTTCATTTTCGCGACAAGGGTCATTTCAATACTTTCATTTTACCGAATTTCAAACCAAATAGGTTCACATATCATGTTTCGCATCAAGGGACATCGAGGGACATGTTCAACCTTCGTATTTAACAAACATGCAACAATATAAGATAAAATCTCGTTTTCGCGATAAGGGTCATCTCATTACTTTCTATTTACCAAATTTAAAACGAAATTGGTTCAAATATTATGTTACGCAATAAAGGACATCGAGGGACAAATTCAACATTATTATTTCTCAAACTTTTAACCATATAGGCTAAAATCTCTTTTTTGGGACAATGGTCATTCAAATAATTTCATTTTGCCGAATACAAAACCAAATAGGTTCACATATCATGTTTCGTATCAAGGGAGATCGAGGGACAAGTTCAACCTTTATCAAACTTCTAACCATATAGGCTAAAATCTCATTTTCGCGACAAAGTCATTCCAGTACTTTCATTTTTCCGAATATAAAACCAAATAGGTTCACATATCATGTTTCATATCAAGGGAGATCGAGGGACAAGTTCAACCTTTATCAAACTTCTAACCATATAGGCTAAAATCTCATTTTTGCGACAAAGTTATTCCAATACTTTCATTTTTCCGAATATAAAACCAAATAGGTTCACATATCATGTTTCGCATCAAGGTACATCGAGGGACAAGTTCACTGTTTATCAAACTTCTAACCACATAGGCTAACATTTCATTTTCGCGACAAGGGTCATTTCAATACTTTCATTTTACCGAATTTCAAACCAAATAGGTTCACATATCATGTTTCGCATCAAGGGACATCGAGGGACATGTTCAACCTTCGTATTTAACAAACATGCAACAATATAAGCTAAAATCTCGTTTTCATGATAAGGGTCATCTCATTACTTTCTATTTACCAAATTTAAAACGAAATTGGTTCAAATATTATGTTACGTGATAAAGGACATCGAGGGACAAATTCAACATTAATATTTATCAAACTTTTAACCATATAGGCTAAAATCTCATTTTTGGGACAATGCTCATTCAAATAATTTCATTTTGCCGAATACAAAACCAAATAGGTTCACATATCATGTTTCGTATCAAAGGAGATCAAGGGACAAGTTCAACCTTTATCAAACTTCTAACCATATAAGGCTAAAATCTCATTTTCGCGACAAAGTGATTCCAATACTTTCATTTTTCCGAATATAAAACCAAATAAGTTCACATATCATGTTTCGCATCAAGGGACATCGAGGGACAAGTTCACTGTTTATCAAACTTCTAACCACATAGGCTAACATTTCATTTTCGCGACAAGGGTCATTTCAATACTTTCATTTTACCGAATTTCAAACCAAATAGGTTCACATATCATGTTTCGCATCAAGGGACATCGAGGGACATGTTCAACCTTCGTATTTAACAAACATGCAACAATATAAGATAAAATCTCGTTTTCGCGATAAGGGTCATCTCATTACTTTCTATTTACCAAATTTAAAACGAAATTGGTTCAAATATTATGTTACGCAATAAAGGACATCGAGGGACAAATTCAACATTATTATTTCTCAAACTTTTAACCATATAGGCTAAAATCTCTTTTTTGGGACAATGGTCATTCAAATAATTTCATTTTGCCGAATACAAAACCAAATAGGTTCACATATCATGTTTCGTATCAAGGGAGATCGAGGGACAAGTTCAACCTTTATCAAACTTCTAACCATATAGGCTAAAATCTCATTTTCGCGACAAAGTCATTCCAGTACTTTCATTTTTCCGAATATAAAACCAAATAGGTTCACATATCATGTTTCATATCAAGGGAGATCGAGGGACAAGTTCAACCTTTATCAAACTTCTAACCATATAGGCTAAAATCTCATTTTTGCGACAAAGTTATTCCAATACTTTCATTTTTCCGAATATAAAACCAAATAGGTTCACATATCATGTTTCGCATCAAGGTACATCGAGGGACAAGTTCACTGTTTATCAAACTTCTAACCACATAGGCTAACATTTCATTTTCGCGACAAGGGTCATTTCAATACTTTCATTTTACCGAATTTCAAACCAAATAGGTTCACATATCATGTTTCGCATCAAGGGACATCGAGGGACATGTTCAACCTTCGTATTTAACAAACATGCAACAATATAAGCTAAAATCTCGTTTTCATGATAAGGGTCATCTCATTACTTTCTATTTACCAAATTTAAAACGAAATTGGTTCAAATATTATGTTACGTGATAAAGGACATCGAGGGACAAATTCAACATTAATATTTATCAAACTTTTAACCATATAGGCTAAAATCTCATTTTTGGGACAATGCTCATTCAAATAATTTCATTTTGCCGAATACAAAACCAAATAGGTTCACATATCATGTTTCGTATCAAAGGAGATCAAGGGACAAGTTCAACCTTTATCAAACTTCTAACCATATAAGGCTAAAATCTCATTTTCGCGACAAAGTGATTCCAATACTTTCATTTTTCCGAATATAAAACCAAATAAGTTCACATATCATGTTTCGCATCAAGGGACATCGAGGGACAAGTTCACTGTTTATCAAACTTCTAACCACATAGGCTAACATTTCATTTTCGCGACAAGGGTCATTTCAATACTTTCATTTTACCGAATTTCAAACCAAATAGGTTCACATATCATGTTTCGCATCAAGGGACATCGAGGGACATGTTCAACCTTCGTATTTAACAAACATGCAACAATATAAGATAAAATCTCGTTTTCGCGATAAGGGTCATCTCATTACTTTCTATTTACCAAATTTAAAATGAAATTGGTTCAAATATTATGTTACGCAATAAAGGACATCGAGGGACAAATTCAACATTAATATTTATCAAACTTTTAACCATATAGGCTAAAATCTCATTTTTGGGACAATGCTCATTCAAATAATTTCATTTTGCCGAATACAAAACCAAATAGGTTCACATATCATGTTTCGTATCAAGGGAGATCGAGGGACAAGTTCAACCTTTATCAAACTTCTAACCATATAAGGCTAAAATCTCATTTTTGCGACAAAGTGATTCCAATACTTTCATTTTTCCAAATATAAAACCAAATAAGTTCACATATAATGCTTCGCATCAAGGAACATCGAGGGACAAGTTCACTGTTTATCAAACTTCTAACCACATAGGCTAACATTTCATTTTCGCGACAAGGGTCATTTCAATACTTTCATTTTACCGAATTTCAAACCAAATAGGTTCACATATCATGTTCCACATCAACGGACATCGAGGGACAAGTTCAACCTTCATATTTAACAAACATGCAACAATATAAGATAAAATCTCGTTTTCGCGATAAGGGTCATCTCATTACTTTCTATTTACCAAATTTAAAACGAAATTGGTTCAAATATTATGTTACGCAATAAAGGACATCGAGGGACAAATTCAACATTATTATTTCTCAAACTTTTAACCATATAGGCTAAAATCTCTTTTTTGGGACAATGGTCATTCAAATAATTTCATTTTGCCGAATACAAAACCAAATAGGTTCACATATCATGTTTCGTATCAAGGGAGATCGAGGGACAAGTTCAACCTTTATCAAACTTCTAACCATATAGGCTAAAATCTCATTTTCGCGACAAAGTCATTCCAGTACTTTCATTTTTCCGAATATAAAACCAAAAAGGTTCACATATCATGTTTCATATCAAGGGAGATCGAGGGACAAGTTCAACCTTTATCAAACTTCTAACCATATAGGCTAAAATCTCATTTTTGCGACAAAGTTATTCCAATACTTTCATTTTTCCGAATATAAAACCAAATAGGTTCACATATCATGTTTCGCATCAAGGTACATCGAGGGACAAGTTCACTGTTTATCAAACTTCTAACCACATAGGCTAACATTTCATTTTCGCGACAAGGGTCATTTCAATACTTTCATTTTACCGAATTTCAAACCAAATAGGTTCACATATCATGTTTCGCATCAAGGGACATCGAGGGACATGTTCAACCTTCGTATTTAACAAACATGCAACAATATAAGCTAAAATCTCGTTTTCATGATAAGGGTCATCTCATTACTTTCTATTTACCAAATTTAAAACGAAATTGGTTCAAATATTATGTTACGTGATAAAGGACATCGAGGGACAAATTCAACATTAATATTTATCAAACTTTTAACCATATAGGCTAAAATCTCATTTTTGGGACAATGCTCATTCAAATAATTTCATTTTGCCGAATACAAAACCAAATAGGTTCACATATCATGTTTCGTATCAAAGGAGATCAAGGGACAAGTTCAACCTTTATCAAACTTCTAACCATATAAGGCTAAAATCTCATTTTCGCGACAAAGTGATTCCAATACTTTCATTTTTCCGAATATAAAACCAAATAAGTTCACATATCATGTTTCGCATCAAGGGACATCGAGGGACAAGTTCACTGTTTATCAAACTTCTAACCACATAGGCTAACATTTCATTTTCGCGACAAGGGTCATTTCAATACTTTCATTTTACCGAATTTCAAACCAAATAGGTTCACATATCATGTTTCGCATCAAGGGACATCGAGGGACATGTTCAACCTTCGTATTTAACAAACATGCAACAATATAAGATAAAATCTCGTTTTCGCGATAAGGGTCATCTCATTACTTTCTATTTACCAAATTTAAAATGAAATTGGTTCAAATATTATGTTACGCAATAAAGGACATCGAGGGACAAATTCAACATTAATATTTATCAAACTTTTAACCATATAGGCTAAAATCTCATTTTTGGGACAATGCTCATTCAAATAATTTCATTTTGCCGAATACAAAACCAAATAGGTTCACATATCATGTTTCGTATCAAGGGAGATCGAGGGACAAGTTCAACCTTTATCAAACTTCTAACCATATAAGGCTAAAATCTCATTTTTGCGACAAAGTGATTCCAATACTTTCATTTTTCCAAATATAAAACCAAATAAGTTCACATATAATGCTTCGCATCAAGGAACATCGAGGGACAAGTTCACTGTTTATCAAACTTCTAACCACATAGGCTAACATTTCATTTTCGCGACAAGGGTCATTTCAATACTTTCATTTTACCGAATTTCAAACCAAATAGGTTCACATATCATGTTCCACATCAACGGACATCGAGGGACAAGTTCAACCTTCATATTTAACAAACATGCAACAATATAAGATAAAATCTCGTTTTCGCGATAAGGGTCATCTCATTACTTTCTATTTACCAAATTTAAAACGAAATTGGTTCAAATATTATGTTACGCAATAAAGGACATCGAGGGACAAATTCAACATTATTATTTCTCAAACTTTTAACCATATAGGCTAAAATCTCTTTTTTGGGACAATGGTCATTCAAATAATTTCATTTTGCCGAATACAAAACCAAATAGGTTCACATATCATGTTTCGTATCAAGGGAGATCGAGGGACAAGTTCAACCTTTATCAAACTTCTAACCATATAGGCTAAAATCTCATTTTCGCGACAAAGTCATTCCAGTACTTTCATTTTTCCGAATATAAAACCAAATAGGTTCACATATCATGTTTCATATCAAGGGAGATCGAGGGACAAGTTCAACCTTTATCAAACTTCTAACCATATAGGCTAAAATCTCATTTTTGCGACAAAGTTATTCCAATACTTTCATTTTTCCGAATATAAAACCAAATAGGTTCACATATCATGTTTCGCATCAAGGTACATCGAGGGACAAGTTCACTGTTTATCAAACTTCTAACCACATAGGCTAACATTTCATTTTCGCGACAAGGGTCATTTCAATACTTTCATTTTACCGAATTTCAAACCAAATAGGTTCACATATCATGTTTCGCATCAAGGGACATCGAGGGACATGTTCAACCTTCGTATTTAACAAACATGCAACAATATAAGCTAAAATCTCGTTTTCATGATAAGGGTCATCTCATTACTTTCTATTTACCAAATTTAAAACGAAATTGGTTCAAATATTATGTTACGTGATAAAGGACATCGAGGGACAAATTCAACATTAATATTTATCAAACTTTTAACCATATAGGCTAAAATCTCATTTTTGGGACAATGCTCATTCAAATAATTTCATTTTGCCGAATACAAAACCAAATAGGTTCACATATCATGTTTCGTATCAAAGGAGATCAAGGGACAAGTTCAACCTTTATCAAACTTCTAACCATATAAGGCTAAAATCTCATTTTCGCGACAAAGTGATTCCAATACTTTCATTTTTCCGAATATAAAACCAAATAAGTTCACATATCATGTTTCGCATCAAGGGACATCGAGGGACAAGTTCACTGTTTATCAAACTTCTAACCACATAGGCTAACATTTCATTTTCGCGACAAGGGTCATTTCAATACTTTCATTTTACCGAATTTCAAACCAAATAGGTTCACATATCATGTTTCGCATCAAGGGACATCGAGGGACATGTTCAACCTTCGTATTTAACAAACATGCAACAATATAAGATAAAATCTCGTTTTCGCGATAAGGGTCATCTCATTACTTTCTATTTACCAAATTTAAAACGAAATTGGTTCAAATATTATGTTACGCAATAAAGGACATCGAGGGACAAATTCAACATTAATATTTATCAAACTTTTAACCATATAGGCTAAAATCTCATTTTTGGGACAATGCTCATTCAAATAATTTCATTTTGCCGAATACAAAACCAAATAGGTTCACATATCATGTTTCGTATCAAGGGAGATCGAGGGACAAGTTCAACCTTTATCAAACTTCTAACCATATAGGCTAAAATCTCATTTTCGCGACAAAGTCATTCCAATACTTTCATTTTTCCGAATATAAAACCAAATAGGTTCACATATCATGTTTCGCATCAAGGTACATCGAGGGACAAGTTCACTGTTTATCAAACTTCTAACCACATAGGCTAACATTTCATTTTCGCGACAAGGGTCATTTCAATACTTTCATTTTACCGAATTTCAAACCAAATAGGTTCACATATCATGTTTCGCATCAAGGGACATCGAGGGACATGTTCAACCTTCGTATTTAACAAACATGCAACAATATAAGCTAAAATCTCGTTTTCATGATAAGGGTCATCTCATTACTTTCTATTTACCAAATTTAAAACGAAATTGGTTCAAATATTATGTTACGTGATAAAGGACATCGAGGGACAAATTCAACATTAATATTTATCAAACTTTTAACCATATAGGCTAAAATCTCATTTTTGGGACAATGCTCATTCAAATAATTTCATTTTGCCGAATACAAAACCAAATAGGTTCACATATCATGTTTCGTATCAAAGGAGATCAAGGGACAAGTTCAACCTTTATCAAACTTCTAACCATATAAGGCTAAAATCTCATTTTCGCGACAAAGTGATTCCAATACTTTCATTTTTCCGAATATAAAACCAAATAAGTTCACATATCATGTTTCGCATCAAGGGACATCGAGGGACAAGTTCACTGTTTATCAAACTTCTAACCACATAGGCTAACATTTCATTTTCGCGACAAGGGTCATTTCAATACTTTCATTTTACCGAATTTCAAACCAAATAGGTTCACATATCATGTTTCGCATCAAGGGACATCGAGGGACATGTTCAACCTTCGTATTTAACAAACATGCAACAATATAAGATAAAATCTCGTTTTCGCGATAAGGGTCATCTCATTACTTTCTATTTACCAAATTTAAAACGAAATTGGTTCAAATATTATGTTACGCAATAAAGGACATCGAGGGACAAATTCAACATTATTATTTCTCAAACTTTTAACCATATAGGCTAAAATCTCTTTTTTGGGACAATGGTCATTCAAATAATTTCATTTTGCCGAATACAAAACCAAATAGGTTCACATATCATGTTTCGTATCAAGGGAGATCGAGGGACAAGTTCAACCTTTATCAAACTTCTAACCATATAGGCTAAAATCTCATTTTCGCGACAAAGTCATTCCAGTACTTTCATTTTTCCGAATATAAAACCAAATAGGTTCACATATCATGTTTCATATCAAGGGAGATCGAGGGACAAGTTCAACCTTTATCAAACTTCTAACCATATAGGCTAAAATCTCATTTTTGCGACAAAGTTATTCCAATACTTTCATTTTTCCGAATATAAAACCAAATAGGTTCACATATCATGTTTCGCATCAAGGTACATCGAGGGACAAGTTCACTGTTTATCAAACTTCTAACCACATAGGCTAACATTTCATTTTCGCGACAAGGGTCATTTCAATACTTTCATTTTACCGAATTTCAAACCAAATAGGTTCACATATCATGTTTCGCATCAAGGGACATCGAGGGACATGTTCAACCTTCGTATTTAACAAACATGCAACAATATAAGCTAAAATCTCGTTTTCATGATAAGGGTCATCTCATTACTTTCTATTTACCAAATTTAAAACGAAATTGGTTCAAATATTATGTTACGTGATAAAGGACATCGAGGGACAAATTCAACATTAATATTTATCAAACTTTTAACCATATAGGCTAAAATCTCATTTTTGGGACAATGCTCATTCAAATAATTTCATTTTGCCGAATACAAAACCAAATAGGTTCACATATCATGTTTCGTATCAAAGGAGATCAAGGGACAAGTTCAACCTTTATCAAACTTCTAACCATATAAGGCTAAAATCTCATTTTCGCGACAAAGTGATTCCAATACTTTCATTTTTCCGAATATAAAACCAAATAAGTTCACATATCATGTTTCGCATCAAGGGACATCGAGGGACAAGTTCACTGTTTATCAAACTTCTAACCACATAGGCTAACATTTCATTTTCGCGACAAGGGTCATTTCAATACTTTCATTTTACCGAATTTCAAACCAAATAGGTTCACATATCATGTTTCGCATCAAGGGACATCGAGGGACATGTTCAACCTTCGTATTTAACAAACATGCAACAATATAAGATAAAATCTCGTTTTCGCGATAAGGGTCATCTCATTACTTTCTATTTACCAAATTTAAAACGAAATTGGTTCAAATATTATGTTACGCAATAAAGGACATCGAGGGACAAATTCAACATTAATATTTATCAAACTTTTAACCATATAGGCTAAAATCTCATTTTTGGGACAATGCTCATTCAAATAATTTCATTTTGCCGAATACAAAACCAAATAGGTTCACATATCATGTTTCGTATCAAGGGAGATCGAGGGACAAGTTCAACCTTTATCAAACTTCTAACCATATAAGGCTAAAATCTCATTTTTGCGACAAAGTGATTCCAATACTTTCATTTTTCCAAATATAAAACCAAATAAGTTCACATATAATGCTTCGCATCAAGGAACATCGAGGGACAAGTTCACTGTTTATCAAACTTCTAACCACATAGGCTAACATTTCATTTTCGCGACAAGGGTCATTTCAATACTTTCATTTTACCGAATTTCAAACCAAATAGGTTCACATATCATGTTCCACATCAACGGACATCGAGGGACAAGTTCAACCTTCATATTTAACAAACATGCAACAATATAAGATAAAATCTCGTTTTCGCGATAAGGGTCATCTCATTACTTTCTATTTACCAAATTTAAAACGAAATTGGTTCAAATATTATGTTACGCAATAAAGGACATCGAGGGACAAATTCAACATTATTATTTCTCAAACTTTTAACCATATAGGCTAAAATCTCTTTTTTGGGACAATGGTCATTCAAATAATTTCATTTTGCCGAATACAAAACCAAATAGGTTCACATATCATGTTTCGTATCAAGGGAGATCGAGGGACAAGTTCAACCTTTATCAAACTTCTAACCATATAGGCTAAAATCTCATTTTCGCGACAAAGTCATTCCAGTACTTTCATTTTTCCGAATATAAAACCAAATAGGTTCACATATCATGTTTCATATCAAGGGAGATCGAGGGACAAGTTCAACCTTTATCAAACTTCTAACCATATAGGCTAAAA
Source organism: Medicago sativa (assembly GCF_051527215.1). NCBI lineage: Eukaryota > Viridiplantae > Streptophyta > Magnoliopsida > Fabales > Fabaceae > Medicago > Medicago sativa. The sequence continues at coordinate 41,013,163 of NC_140751.1, forward strand.
TCTCATTTTTGCGACAAAGTTATTCCAATACTTTCATTTTTCCGAATATAAAACCAAATAGGTTCACATATCATGTTTCGCATCAAGGTACATCGAGGGACAAGTTCACTGTTTATCAAACTTCTAACCACATAGGCTAACATTTCATTTTCGCGACAAGGGTCATTTCAATACTTTCATTTTACCGAATTTCAAACCAAATAGGTTCACATATCATGTTTCGCATCAAGGGACATCGAGGGACATGTTCAACCTTCGTATTTAACAAACATGCAACAATATAAGATAAAATCTCGTTTTCGCAATAAGGGTCATCTCATTACTTTCTATTTACCAAATTTAAAACGAAATTGGTTCAAATATTATGTTACGCAATAAAGGACATCGAGGGACAAATTCAACATTAATATTTATCAAACTTTTAACCATATAGGCTAAAATCTCATTTTTGGGACAATGCTCATTCAAATAATTTCATTTTGCCGAATACAAAACCAAATAGGTTCACATATCATGTTTCGTATCAAAGGAGATCAAGGGACAAGTTCAACCTTTATCAAACTTCTAACCATATAAGGCTAAAATCTCATTTTCGCGACAAAGTGATTCCAATACTTTCATTTTTCCGAATATAAAACCAAATAAGTTCACATATCATGTTTCGCATCAAGGGACATCGAGGGACAAGTTCACTGTTTATCAAACTTCTAACCACATAGGCTAACATTTCATTTTCGCGACAAGGGTCATTTCAATACTTTCATTTTACCGAATTTCAAACCAAATAGGTTCACATATCATGTTTCGCATCAAGGGACATCGAGGGACATGTTCAACCTTCGTATTTAACAAACATGCAACAATATAAGATAAAATCTCGTTTTCGCGATAAGGGTCATCTCATTACTTTCTATTTACCAAATTTAAAACGAAATTGGTTCAAATATTATGTTACGCAATAAAGGACATCGAGGGACAAATTCAACATTAATATTTATCAAACTTTTAACCATATAGGCTAAAATCTCATTTTTGGGACAATGCTCATTCAAATAATTTCATTTTGCCGAATACAAAACCAAATAGGTTCACATATCATGTTTCGTATCAAGGGAGATCGAGGGACAAGTTCAACCTTTATCAAACTTCTAACCATATAGGCTAAAATCTCATTTTCGCGACAAAGTCATTCCAATACTTTCATTTTTCCGAATATAAAACCAAATAGGTTCACATATCATGTTTCATATCAAGGGAGATCGAGGGACAAGTTCAACCTTTATCAAACTTCTAACCATATAGGCTAAAATCTCATTTTTGCAACAAAGTTATTCCAATACTTTCATTTTTCCGAATATAAAACCAAATAGGTTCACATATCATGTTTCGCATCAAGGTACATCGAGGGACAAGTTCACTGTTTATCAAACTTCTAACCACATAGGCTAACATTTCATTTTCGCGACAAGGGTCATTTCAATACTTTCATTTTACCGAATTTTAAACCAAATAGGTTCACATATCATGTTTCGCATCAAGGGACATCGAGGGACATGTTCAACCTTCGTATTTAACAAACATGCAACAATATAAGATAAAATCTCGTTTTCGCGATAAGGGTCATCTCATTACTTTCTATTTACCAAATTTAAAACGAAATTGGTTCAAATATTATGTTACGCAATAAAGGACATCGAGGGACAAATTCAACATTAATATTTATCAAACTTTTAACCATATAGGCTAAAATCTCATTTTTGGGACAATGCTCATTCAAATAATTTCATTTTGCCGAATACAAAACCAAATAGGTTCACATATCATGTTTCGTATCAAGGGAGATCGAGGGACAAGTTCAACCTTTATCAAACTTCTAACCATATAACGCTAAAATCTCATTTTTGCGACAAACTGATTCCAATACTTTCATTTTTCCAAATATAAAACCAAATAAGTTCACATATAATGCTTCGCATCAAGGAACATCGAGGGACAAGTTCACTGTTTATCAAACTTCTAACCACATAGGCTAACATTTCATTTTCGCGACAAGGGTCATTTCAATACTTTCATTTTACCGAATTTCAAACCAAATAGGTTCACATATCATGTTCCACATCAACGGACATCGAGGGACATGTTCAACCTTCATATTTAACAAACATGCAACAATATAAGCTAAAATCTCGTTTTCGCGATAAGGGTCATCTCATTACTTTCTATTTACCAAATTTAAAACGAAATTGGTTCAAATATTATGTTACGCAATAAAGGACATCGAGGGACAAATTCAACATTATTATTTCTCAAACTTTTAACCATATAGGCTAAAATCTCTTTTTTGGGACAATGGTCATTCAAATAATTTCATTTTGCCGAATACAAAACCAAATAGGTTCACATATCATGTTTCGTATCAAGGGAGATCGAGGGACAAGTTCAACCTTTATCAAACTTCTAACCATATAGGCTAAAATCTCATTTTCGCGACAAAGTCATTCCAATACTTTCATTTTTCCGAATATAAAACCAAATAGGTTCACATATCATGTTTCATATCAAGGGAGATCGAGGGACAAGTTCAACCTTTATCAAACTTCTAACCATATAGGCTAAAATCTCATTTTTGCAACAAAGTTATTCCAATACTTTCATTTTTCCGAATATAAAACCAAATAGGTTCACATATCATGTTTCGCATCAAGGTACATCGAGGGACAAGTTCACTGTTTATCAAACTTCTAACCACATAGGCTAACATTTCATTTTCGCGACAAGGGTCATTTCAATACTTTCATTTTACCGAATTTCAAACCAAATAGGTTCACATATCATGTTTCGCATCAAGGGACATCGAGGGACATGTTCAACCTTCGTATTTAACAAACATGCAACAATATAAGCTAAAATCTCGTTTTCGCGATAAGGGTCATCTCATTACTTTCTATTTACCAAATTTAAAAGGAAATTGGTTCAAATATTATGTTACGCAATAAAGGACATCGAGGGACAAATTCAACATTAATATTTATCAAACTTTTAACCATATAGGCTAAAATCTCATTTTTGGGACAATGCTCATTCAAATAATTTCATTTTGCCGAATACAAAACCAAATAGGTTCACATATCATGTTTCGTATCAAAGGAGATCAAGGGACAAGTTCAACCTTTATCAAACTTCTAACCATATAAGGCTAAAATCTCATTTTCGCGACAAAGTGATTCCAATACTTTCATTTTTCCGAATATAAAACCAAATAGGTTCACATATCATGTTTCGCATCAAGGTACATCGAGGGACAAGTTCACTGTTTATCAAACTTCTAACCACATAGGCTAACATTTCATTTTCGCGACAAGGGTCATTTCAATACTTTCATTTTACCGAATTTTAAACCAAATAGGTTCACATATCATGTTTCGCATCAAGGGACATCGAGGGACATGTTCAACCTTCGTATTTAACAAACATGCAACAATATAAGATAAAATCTCGTTTTCGCGATAAGGGTCATCTCATTACTTTCTATTTACCAAATTTAAAACGAAATTGGTTCAAATATTATGTTACGCAATAAAGGACATCGAGGGACAAATTCAACATTAATATTTATCAAACTTTTAACCATATAGGCTAAAATCTCATTTTTGGGACAATGCTCATTCAAATAATTTCATTTTGCCGAATACAAAACCAAATAGGTTCACATATCATGTTTCGTATCAAGGGAGATCGAGGGACAAGTTCAACCTTTATCAAACTTCTAACCATATAACGCTAAAATCTCATTTTTGCGACAAACTGATTCCAATACTTTCATTTTTCCAAATATAAAACCAAATAAGTTCACATATAATGCTTCGCATCAAGGAACATCGAGGGACAAGTTCACTGTTTATCAAACTTCTAACCACATAGGCTAACATTTCATTTTCGCGACAAGGGTCATTTCAATACTTTCATTTTACCGAATTTCAAACCAAATAGGTTCACATATCATGTTCCACATCAACGGACATCGAGGGACATGTTCAACCTTCATATTTAACAAACATGCAACAATATAAGCTAAAATCTCGTTTTCGCGATAAGGGTCATCTCATTACTTTCTATTTACCAAATTTAAAATGAAATTGGTTCAAATATTATGTTACGCAATAAAGGACATCGAGGGACAAATTCAACATTATTATTTCTCAAACTTTTAACCATATAGGCTAAAATCTCTTTTTTGGGACAATGGTCATTCAAATAATTTCATTTTGCCGAATACAAAACCAAATAGGTTCACATATCATGTTTCGTATCAAGGGAGATCGAGGGACAAGTTCAACCTTTATCAAACTTCTAACCATATAGGCTAAAATCTCATTTTCGCGACAAAGTCATTCCAATACTTTCATTTTTCCGAATATAAAACCAAATAGGTTCACATATCATGTTTCATATCAAGGGAGATCGAGGGACAAGTTCAACCTTTATCAAACTTCTAACCATATAGGCTAAAATCTCATTTTTGCAACAAAGTTATTCCAATACTTTCATTTTTCCGAATATAAAACCAAATAGGTTCACATATCATGTTTCGCATCAAGGTACATCGAGGGACAAGTTCACTGTTTATCAAACTTCTAACCACATAGGCTAACATTTCATTTTCGCGACAAGGGTCATTTCAATACTTTCATTTTACCGAATTTCAAACCAAATAGGTTCACATATCATGTTTCGCATCAAGGGACATCGAGGGACATGTTCAACCTTCGTATTTAACAAACATGCAACAATATAAGCTAAAATCTCGTTTTCGCGATAAGGGTCATCTCATTACTTTCTATTTACCAAATTTAAAAGGAAATTGGTTCAAATATTATGTTACGCAATAAAGGACATCGAGGGACAAATTCAACATTAATATTTATCAAACTTTTAACCATATAGGCTAAAATCTCATTTTTGGGACAATGCTCATTCAAATAATTTCATTTTGCCGAATACAAAACCAAATAGGTTCACATATCATGTTTCGTATCAAAGGAGATCAAGGGACAAGTTCAACCTTTATCAAACTTCTAACCATATAAGGCTAAAATCTCATTTTCGCGACAAAGTGATTCCAATACTTTCATTTTTCCGAATATAAAACCAAATAAGTTCACATATCATGTTTTGCATCAAGGGACATCGAGGGACAAGTTCACTGTTTATCAAACTTCTAACCACATAGGCTAAGATTTCATTTTCGCGACAAGGGTCATTTCAATACTTTCATTTTACCGAATTTTAAACCAAATAGGTTCACATATCATGTTTCGCATCAAGGGACATCGAGGGACATGTTCAACCTTCGTATTTAACAAACATGCAACAATATAAGATAAAATCTCGTTTTCGCGATAAGGGTCATCTCATTACTTTCTATTTACCAAATTTAAAACGAAATTGGTTCAAATATTATGTTACGCAATAAAGGACATCGAGGGACAAATTCAACATTAATATTTATCAAACTTTTAACCATATAGGCTAAAATCTCATTTTTGGGACAATGCTCATTCAAATAATTTCATTTTGCCGAATACAAAACCAAATAGGTTCACATATCATGTTTCGTATCAAGGGAGATCGAGGGACAAGTTCAACCTTTATCAAACTTCTAACCATATAACGCTAAAATCTCATTTTTGCGACAAAGTGATTCCAATACTTTCATTTTTCCAAATATAAAACCAAATAAGTTCACATATAATGCTTCGCATCAAGGAACATCGAGGGACAAGTTCACTGTTTATCAAACTTCTAAACACATAGGCTAACATTTCATTTTCGCGACAAGGTTCATTTCAATACTTTCATTTTACCGAATTTCAAACCAAATAGGTTCACATATCATGTTTCGCATCAAGGGACATCGAGGGACATGTTCAACCTTCGTATTTAACAAACATGCAACAATATAAGCTAAAATCTCGTTTTCCTGATAAGGGTCATCTCATTACTTTCTATTTACCAAATTTAAAACGAAATTGGTTCAAATATTATGTTACGTGATAAAGGACATCGAGGGACAAATTCAACATTAATATTTATCAAACTTTTAACCATATAGGCTAAAATCTCATTTTTGGGACAATGCTCATTCAAATAATTTCATTTTGCCGAATACAAAACCAAATAGGTTCACATATCATGTTTTGTATCAAAGGAGATCAAGGGACAAGTTCAACCTTTATCAAACTTCTAACCATATAAGGCTAAAATCTCATTTTCGCGACAAAGTGATTCCAATACTTTCATTTTTCCGAATATAAAACCAAATAAGTTCACATATCATGTTTCGCATCAAGGGACATCGAGGGACAAGTTCACTGTTTATCAAACTTCTAACCACATAGGCTAACATTTCATTTTCGCGACAAGGGTCATTTCAATACTTTCATTTTACCGAATTTTAAACCAAATAGGTTCACATATCATGTTTCGCATCAAGGGACATCGAGGGACATGTTCAACCTTCGTATTTAACAAACATGCAACAATATAAGATAAAATCTCGTTTTCGCGATAAGGGTCATCTCATTACTTTCTATTTACCAAATTTAAAACGAAATTGGTTCAAATATTATGTTACGCAATAAAGGACATCGAGGGACAAATTCAACATTAATATTTATCAAACTTTTAACCATATAGGCTAAAATCTCATTTTTGGGACAATGCTCATTCAAATAATTTCATTTTGCCGAATACAAAACCAAATAGGTTCACATATCATGTTTCGTATCAAGGGAGATCGAGGGACAAGTTCAACCTTTATCAAACTTCTAACCATATAACGCTAAAATCTCATTTTTGCGACAAAGTGATTCCAATACTTTCATTTTTCCAAATATAAAACCAAATAAGTTCACATATAATGCTTCGCATCAAGGAACATCGAGGGACAAGTTCACTGTTTATCAAACTTCTAAACACATAGGCTAACATTTCATTTTCGCGACAAGGTTCATTTCAATACTTTCATTTTACCGAATTTCAAACCAAATAGGTTCACATATCATGTTTCGCATCAAGGGACATCGAGGGACATGTTCAACCTTCGTATTTAACAAACATGCAACAATATAAGCTAAAATCTCGTTTTCCTGATAAGGGTCATCTCATTACTTTCTATTTACCAAATTTAAAACGAAATTGGTTCAAATATTATGTTACGTGATAAAGGACATCGAGGGACAAATTCAACATTAATATTTATCAAACTTTTAACCATATAGGCTAAAATCTCATTTTTGGGACAATGCTCATTCAAATAATTTCATTTTGCCGAATACAAAACCAAATAGGTTCACATATCATGTTTTGTATCAAAGGAGATCAAGGGACAAGTTCAACCTTTATCAAACTTCTAACCATATAAGGCTAAAATCTCATTTTCGCGACAAAGTGATTCCAATACTTTCATTTTTCCGAATATAAAACCAAATAAGTTCACATATCATGTTTCGCATCAAGGGACATCGAGGGACAAGTTCACTGTTTATCAAACTTCTAACCACATAGGCTAACATTTCATTTTCGCGACAAGGGTCATTTCAATACTTTCATTTTACCGAATTTTAAACCAAATAGGTTCACATATCATGTTTCGCATCAAGGGACATCGAGGGACATGTTCAACCTTCGTATTTAACAAACATGCAACAATATAAGATAAAATCTCGTTTTCGCGATAAGGGTCATCTCATTACTTTCTATTTACCAAATTTAAAACGAAATTGGTTCAAATATTATGTTACGCAATAAAGGACATCGAGGGACAAATTCAACATTAATATTTATCAAACTTTTAACCATATAGGCTAAAATCTCATTTTTGGGACAATGCTCATTCAAATAATTTCATTTTGCCGAATACAAAACCAAATAGGTTCACATATCATGTTTTGTATCAAAGGAGATCAAGGGACAAGTTCAACCTTTATCAAACTTCTAACCATATAAGGCTAAAATCTCATTTTCGCGACAAAGTGATTCCAATACTTTCATTTTTCCGAATATAAAACCAAATAAGTTCACATATCATGTTTCGCATCAAGGGACATCGAGGGACAAGTTCACTGTTTATCAAACTTCTAACCACATAGGCTAACATTTCATTTTCGCGACAAGGGTCATTTCAATACTTTCATTTTACCGAATTTTAAACCAAATAGGTTCACATATCATGTTTCGCATCAAGGGACATCGAGGGACATGTTCAACCTTCGTATTTAACAAACATGCAACAATATAAGATAAAATCTCGTTTTCGCGATAAGGGTCATCTCATTACTTTCTATTTACCAAATTTAAAACGAAATTGGTTCAAATATTATGTTACGCAATAAAGGACATCGAGGGACAAATTCAACATTAATATTTATCAAACTTTTAACCATATAGGCTAAAATCTCATTTTTGGGACAATGCTCATTCAAATAATTTCATTTTGCCGAATACAAAACCAAATAGGTTCACATATCATGTTTCGTATCACGGGAGATCAAGGGACAAGTTCAACCTTTATCAAACTTCTAACCATATAAGGCTAAAATCTCATTTTCGCGACAAAGTGATTCCAATACTTTCATTTTTCCGAATATAAAACCAAATAAGTTCACATATCATGTTTTGCATCAAGGGACATCGAGGGACAAGTTCACTGTTTATCAAACTTCTAACCACATAGGCTAACATTTCATTTTCGCGACAAGGGTCATTTCAATACTTTCATTTTACCGAATTTTAAACCAAATAGGTTCACATATCATGTTTCGCATCAAGGGACATCGAGGGACATGTTCAACCTTCGTATTTAACAAACATGCAACAATATAAGATAAAATCTCGTTTTCGCGATAAGGGTCATCTCATTACTTTCTATTTACCAAATTTAAAACGAAATTGGTTCAAATATTATGTTACGCAATAAAGGACATCGAGGGACAAATTCAACATTAATATTTATCAAACTTTTAACCATATAGGCTAAAATCTCATTTTTGGGACAATGCTCATTCAAATAATTTCATTTTGCCGAATACAAAACCAAATAGGTTCACATATCATGTTTCGTATCAAGGGAGATCGAGGGACAAGTTCAACCTTTATCAAACTTCTAACCATATAACGCTAAAATCTCATTTTTGCGACAAAGTGATTCCAATACTTTCATTTTTCCAAATATAAAACCAAATAAGTTCACATATAATGCTTCGCATCAAGGAACATCGAGGGACAAGTTCACTGTTTATCAAACTTCTAACCACATAGGCTAACATTTCATTTTCGCGACAAGGGTCATTTCAATACTTTCATTTTACCGAATTTCAAACCAAATAGGTTCACATATCATGTTCCACATCAACGGACATCGAGGGACATGTTCAACCTTCATATTTAACAAACATGCAACAATATAAGCTAAAATCTCGTTTTCGCGATAAGGGTCATCTCATTACTTTCTATTTACCAAATTTAAAACGAAATTGGTTCAAATATTATGTTACGCAATAAAGGACATCGAGGGACAAATTCAACATTATTATTTCTCAAACTTTTAACCATATAGGCTAAAATCTCTTTTTTGGGACAATGGTCATTCAAATAATTTCATTTTGCCGAATACAAAACCAAATAGGTTCACATATCATGTTTCGTATCAAGGGAGATCGAGGGACAAGTTCAACCTTTATCAAACTTCTAACCATATAGGCTAAAATCTCATTTTCGCGACAAAGTCATTCCAATACTTTCATTTTTCCGAATATAAAACCAAATAGGTTCACATATCATGTTTCATATCAAGGGAGATCGAGGGACAAGTTCAACCTTTATCAAACTTCTAACCATATAGGCTAAAATCTCATTTTTGCAACAAAGTTATTCCAATACTTTCATTTTTCCGAATATAAAACCAAATAGGTTCACATATCATGTTTCGCATCAAGGTACATCGAGGGACAAGTTCACTGTTTATCAAACTTCTAACCACATAGGCTAACATTTCATTTTCGCGACAAGGGTCATTTCAATACTTTCATTTTACCGAATTTCAAACCAAATAGGTTCACATATCATGTTTCGCATCAAGGGACATCGAGGGACATGTTCAACCTTCGTATTTAACAAACATGCAACAATATAAGCTAAAATCTCGTTTTCATGATAAGGGTCATCTCATTACTTTCTATTTACCAAATTTAAAACGAAATTGGTTCAAATATTATGTTACGTGATAAAGGACATCGAGGGACAAATTCAACGTTAATATTTATCAAACTTTTAACCATATAGGCTAAAATCTCATTTTTGAGACAATGCTCATTCAAATAATTTCATTTTGCCGAATACAAAACCAAATAGGTTCACATATCATGTTTCGTATCAAAGGAGATCAAGGGACAAGTTCAACCTTTATCAAACTTCTAACCATATAAGGCTAAAATCTCATTTTCGCGACAAAGTGATTCCAATACTTTCATTTTTCCGAATATAAAACCAAATAAGTTCACATATCATGTTTTGCATCAAGGGACATCGAGGGACAAGTTCACTGTTTATCAAACTTCTAACCACATAGGCTAACATTTCATTTTCGCGACAAGGGTCATTTCAATACTTTCATTTTACCGAATTTTAAACCAAATAGGTTCACATATCATGTTTCGCATCAAGGGACATCGAGGGACATGTTCAACCTTCGTATTTAACAAACATGCAACAATATAAGATAAAATCTCGTTTTCGCGATAAGGGTCATCTCATTACTTTCTATTTACCAAATTTAAAACGAAATTGGTTCAAATATTATGTTACGCAATAAAGGACATCGAGGGACAAATTCAACATTAATATTTATCAAACTTTTAACCATATAGGCTAAAATCTCATTTTTGGGACAATGCTCATTCAAATAATTTCATTTTGCCGAATACAAAACCAAATAGGTTCACATATCATGTTTCGTATCAAGGGAGATCGAGGGACAAGTTCAACCTTTATCAAACTTCTAACCATATAGGCTAAAATCTCATTTTCGCGACAAAGTCATTCCAATACTTTCATTTTTCCGAATATAAAACCAAATAGGTTCACATATCATGTTTCATATCAAGGGAGATCGAGGGACAAGTTCAACCTTTATCAAACTTCTAACCATATAGGCTAAAATCTCATTTTTGCAACAAAGTTATTCCAATACTTTCATTTTTCCGAATATAAAACCAAATAGGTTCACATATCATGTTTCGCATCAAGGTACATCGAGGGACAAGTTCACTGTTTATCAAACTTCTAACCACATAGGCTAACATTTCATTTTCGCGACAAGGGTCATTTCAATACTTTCATTTTACCGAATTTCAAACCAAATAGGTTCACATATCATGTTTCGCATCAAGGGACATCGAGGGACATGTTCAACCTTCGTATTTAACAAACATGCAACAATATAAGCTAAAATCTTGTTTTCATGATAAGGGTCATCTCATTACTTTCTATTTACCAAATTTAAAACGAAATTGGTTCAAATATTATGTTACGTGATAAAGGACATCGAGGGACAAATTCAACGTTAATATTTATCAAACTTTTAACCATATAGGCTAAAATCTCATTTTTGAGACAATGCTCATTCAAATAATTTCATTTTGCCGAATACAAAACCAAATAGGTTCACATATCATGTTTCGTATCAAAGGAGATCAAGGGACAAGTTCAACCTTTATCAAACTTCTAACCATATAAGGCTAAAATCTCATTTTCGCGACAAAGTGATTCCAATACTTTCATTTTTCCGAATATAAAACCAAATAAGTTCACATATCATGTTTCGCATCAAGGGACATCGAGGGACAAGTTCACTGTTTATCAAACTTCTAACCACATAGGCTAACATTTCATTTTCGCGACAAGGGTCATTTCAATACTTTCATTTTACCGAATTTTAAACCAAATAGGTTCACATATCATGTTTCGCATCAAGGGACATCGAGGGACATGTTCAACCTTCGTATTTAACAAACATGCAACAATATAAGATAAAATCTCGTTTTCGCGATAAAGGTCATCTCATTACTTTCTATTTACCAAATTTAAAACGAAATTGGTTCAAATATTATGTTACGCAATAAAGGACATCGAGGGACAAATTCAACATTAATATTTGTCAAACTTTTAACCATATAGGCTAAAATCTCATTTTTGGGACAATGCTCATTCAAATAATTTCATTTTGCCGAATACAAAACCAAATAGGTTCACATATCATGTTTCGTATCAAAGGAGATCGAGGGACAAGTTCAACCTTTATCAAACTTCTAACCATATAAGGCTAAAATCTCATTTTCACGACAAAGTGATTCCAATACTTTCATTTTTCCGAATATAAAACCAAATAAGTTCACATATCATGTTTCGCATCAAGGGACATCGAGGGACAAGTTCAACCTTTATCAAACTTCTAACCACATAGGCTAACATTTCATTTTCGCGACAAGGGTCATTTCAATACTTTCATTTTACCGAATTTCAAACCAAATAGGTTTACATATCATGTTTCGCATCAAGGGACATCGAGGGACATGTTCAACCTTCGTATTTAACAAACATGCAACAATATAAGCTAAAATCTCGTTTTCGCGATAAGGGTCATCTCATTACTTTCTATTTACCAAATTTAAAACGAAATTGGTTCAAATATTATGTTACGCAATAAAGGACATCGAGGGACAAATTCAACATTAATATTTCTCAAACTTTTAACCATATAGGCTAAAATCTCTCTTTTGGGACAATGGTCATTCAAATAATTTCATTTTGCCGAATATAAAACCAAATAGGTTCACATATCATGTTTCGTATCAAGGGAGATCGAGGGACAAGTTCAACCTTTATCAAACTTCTAACCACATAGGCTAACATTTCATTTTCGCGACAAGGGTCATTTCGATACTTTCATTTATCGAATTTCAAACCAAATAGGTTCACATATCATGTTTCGCATCAAGAGACATCGAGGGACATGTTCAACCTTCATATATAACAAACATGCAACAATATAAGCTAAAATCTCGTTTTCGCGATAAGGGTCATCTCATTACTTTCTATTTACCAAATTTAAAACGAAATTGGTTCAAATATTATGTTACAAAATAAAGGACATCGAGGGACAAATTTAACATTAATATTTATCAAAGTTTTAACCATATAGGCTAAAATCTCATTTTTGGGAAAATGGTCATTCAAATAATTTCATTTTGCCGAATACAAAACCAAATAGGTTCACATATCATGTTTCGTATCAAGGGAGATCGAGGGACAAGTTCAACCTTTATCAAACTTCTAACCATATAAGGCTAAAATCTCATTTTCGCGACAAAGTGATTCCAATACTTTCATTTTTCCGAATATAAAACCAAATAAGTTCACATATCATGTTTCGCATCAAGGGACATCGAGGGACAAGTTCACTGTTTATCAAACTTCTAACCACATAGGCTAACATTTCATTTTCGCGACAAGGGTCATTTCAATACTTTCATTTTACCGAATTTCAAACCAAATAGGTTCACATATCATGTTTCACATCAACGGACATCGAGGGACATGTTCAACCTTCATATTTAACAAACATGCAACAATATAAACTAAAATCTCGTTTTTGCGATAAGGGTCATCTCATTACTTTCTATTTACCAAATTTAAAACGAAATTGGTTCAAATATTATGTTACAAAATAAAGGACATCGAGGGACAAATTCAACATTAATATTTATCAAAGTTTTAACCATATAGGCTAAAATCTCATTTTTGGGACAATGGTCATTCAAATAATTTCATTTTGCCGAATACAAAACCAAATAGGTTCACATATCATGTTTCGTATCAAGGGAGATCGAGGGACAAGTTCAACCTTTATCAAACTTCTAACCATATAGGCTAAAATCTCATTTTCGCGACAAAGTAATTCCAATACTTTCATTTTTCCGAATATAAAACCACATAGGTTCACATATCATGTTTCGCATCAAGGGACATCGAGGGACAAGTTCACTGTTTATCAAACTTCTAACCACATAGGCTAACATTTCATTTTCGCGACAAGGGTCATTTCAATACTTTCATTTACCGAATTTCAAACCAAATAGGTTCACATATCATGTTTCGCATCAAGAGACATCGAGGGACATGTTCAACCTTCATATATAACAAACATGCAACAATATAAGATAAAATCTCGTTTTCGCGATAAGGGTCATCTCATTACTTTCTATTTACCAAATTTAAAACGAAATTGGTTCAAATATTATGTTACAAAATAAAGGACATCGAGGGACAAATTTAACATTAATATTTATCAAAGTTTTAACCATATAGGCTAAAATCTCATTTTTGGGAAAATGGTCATTCAAATAATTTCATTTTGCCGAATACAAAACCAAATAGGTTCACATATCATGTTTCGTATCAAGGGAGATCGAGGGACAAGTTCAACCTTTATCAAACTTCTAACCATATAAGGCTAAAATCTCATTTTCGCGACAAAGTGATTCCAATACTTTCATTTTTCCGAATATAAAACCAAATAAGTTCACATATCATGTTTCGCATCAAGGGACATCGAGGGACAAGTTCACTGTTTATCAAACTTCTAACCACATAGGCTAACATTTCATTTTCGCGACAAGGGTCATTTCAATACTTTCATTTTACCGAATTTCAAACCAAATAGGTTCACATATCATGTTTCACATCAACGGACATCGAGGGACATGTTCAACCTTCATATTTAACAAACATGCAACAATATAAACTAAAATCTCGTTTTCGCGATAAGGGTCATCTCATTACTTTCTATTTACCAAATTTAAAACGAAATTGGTTCAAATATTATGTTACAAAATAAAGGACATCGAGGGACAAATTCAACATTAATATTTATCAAACTTTTAACCATATAGGCTAAAATCTCATTTTTGGGACAATGGTCATTCAAATAATTTCATTTTGCCGAATACAAAACCAAATAGGTTCACATATCATGTTTCGTATCAAGGGAGATCGAGGGACAACTTCAACCTTTATCAAACTTCTAACCATATAGGCTAAAATCTCATTTTCGCGACAAAGTAATTCCAATACTTTCATTTTTCCGAATATAAAACCACATAGGTTCACATATCATGTTTCGCATCAAGGGACATCGAGGGACAAGTTCACTGTTTATCAAACTTCTAACCACATAGGCTAACATTTCATTTTCGCGACAAGGGTCATTTCAATACTTTCATTTACCGAATTTCAAACCAAATAGGTTCACATATCATGTTTCGCATCAAGAGACATCGAGGGACATGTTCAACCTTCATATATAACAAACATGCAACAATATAAGCTAACATCTCGTTTTCGCGATAAGGGTCATCTCATTACTTTCTATTACCAAATTTAAAACAAAATTGGTTCAAATATTATGTTACGCAATAAAGGACATCGAGGGACAAATTCAACATTAATATTTATCAAACATTTAACCATATAGGCTAAAATCTCATTTTTTGGACAATGGTCATTCAAATAATTTCATTTTACCGAATACAAAACCAAATAGGTTCACATATCATGTTTCGTATCACGGGAGATCGAGGGACAAGTTCAACCTTTATCAAACTTCTAACCATATAAGGCTAAAATCTCATTTTCGCGACAAAGTGATTCCAATACTTTCATTTTTCCGAATATAAAACCAAATAAGTTCACATATCATGTTTCGCATCAAGGGACATCGAGGGACAAGTTCACTGTTTATCAAACTTCTAACCACATAGGCTAACATTTCATTTTCGCGACAAGGGTCATTCCAATACTTTCATTTTACCGAATTTCAAACCAAATAGGTTCACATATCATGTTTCACATCAACAGACATCGAGGGACATGTTCAACCTTCATATATAACAAACATGCAACAATATAAGCTAAAATCTCGTTTTCGCGATAAGGGTCATCTCATTACTTTCTATTACCAAATTTAAAACGAAATTGGGTCAAATATTATGTTACGCAATGAAGGACATCGAGGGACAAATTCAACATTAGTATTTATCAAACTTTTAACCATATAGGCTAAAATCTCATTTTTGGGACAATGGTCATTCAAATAATTTCATTTTGCCGAATACAAAACCAAATAGGTTCACATATCATGTTTCGTATCAAGGGAGATCGAGGGACAACTTCAACCTTTATCAAACTTCTAACCATATAGGCTAAAATCTCATTTTCGCGACAAAGTCATTACAATACTTTCATTTTTCCGAATATAAAACCAAATAGGTTCACATATCATGTTTCGTATCAAGGGAGATCGAGGGACAAGTTCAACCTTTATCAAACTTCTAGCCATATAGGCTAAAATCTCATTTTTGCGACAAAGTTATTCCAATACTTTCATTTTTCCGAATATAAAACCAAATAGGTTCACATATCATGTTTCGCATCAAGGGACATCGAGGGACAAGTTCACTGTTTATGAAACTTCTAACCACATAGGCTAACATTTCATTTTCGCGACAAGGTTCATTTCAATACTATCATTTTACCGAATTTCAAACCAAATAGGTTCACATATCATGCCTCGCATCAAAGGACATCGAGGGACATGTTCAACCTTCATATTTAACAAACATGCAACAATATAAGCTAAAATCTCGTTTTCGCGATAAGGGTCATCTCATTACTTTCTATTTACCAAATTTAAAACGAAATTGGTTCAAATATTATGTTACGCAATAAAGGACATCGAGGGACAAATTCAACATTAATATTTATCAAACTTTTAACCATATAGGCTAAAATCTCTTTTTTGGGACAATGCTCATTCAAATAATTTCATTTTGCCGAATATAAAACCAAATAGGTTCACATATCATGTTTCGTATCAAGGGAGATCGAGGGACAAGTTCAACCTTTATCAAACTTCTAACCATATAAGGCTAAAATCTCATTTTCGCGACAAAGTGATTCCAATACTTTTATTTTTCCGAATATAAAACCAAATAAGTTCACATATCATGTTTCGCATCAAGGGACATCGAGGGACAAGTTCACTGTTTATCAAACTTCTAACCACATAGGCTAACATTTTATTTTCGCGACAAGGGTCATTTCAATACTTTCATTTTACCGAATTTCAAACCAAATAGGTTCACATATCATGTTTCGCATCAACGGACATCGAGGGACATGTTCAACCTTCATATTTAACAAACATGCAACAATATAAACTAAAATCTCGTTTTCGCGATAAGGGTCATCTCATTACTTTCTATTTACCAAATTTAAAATGAAATTGGTTCAAATATTATGTTACGCAATAAAGGACATCGAGGGACAAATTCAACATTAATATTTCTTAAACTTTTAACCATATAGGCTAAAATCTATTTTTTGGGACAATGGTCATTCAAATAATTTCATTTTGCCGAATACAAAACCAAATAGGATCACATATCATGTTTCGTATCAAGGGAGATCGAGGGACAAGTTCAACCTTTATCAAACTTCTAACCATATAAGGCTAAAATCTCATTTTTGCGACAAAGTAATTCCAATACTTTTATTTTTCCGAATATAAAACCAAATAAGTTCACATATCATGTTTCGCATCAAGGGACATCGAGGGATAAGTTCACTGTTTATCAAACTTCTAACCACATAGGCTAACATTTCATTTTCGTGAAAAGGGTCATTTCAATACTTTCATTTTACCGAATTTCAAACCAAATAGGTTCACATATCATGTTTCACATCAACGGACATCGAGGGACATGTTCAACCTTCATATTTAACAAACATGCAACAATATAAGCTAAAATCTCGTTTTCGCGATAAGGGTCATCTCATTACTTTCTATTTACCAAATTTAAAACGAAATTGGTTCAAATATTATGTTACATATCATGTTTAGCATCAAGGGACATCGAGGGACAAGTTCACTGTTTATCAAACTTCTAACCACAAAGGCTAACATTTCATTTTCGCGACAAGGGTCATTTCAATACTTTCATTTTACTGAATTTCAAACCAAATAGGTTCACATATCATGTTTCGCATCAACGGACATCGAGGGACATGTTCAACCTTCATATTTAACAAACATGCAACAATATAAGCTAAAATCTCGTTTTCGCGATAAGGGTCATCTCATTACTTTCTATTTACCAAATTTAAAACGAAATTGGTTCAAATATTATGTTACGCAATAAAGGACATCGAGGGACAAATTCAACATTAATATTTCTCAAACTTTTAACCATATAGGCTAAAATCTCATTTTTGGGACAATGGTCATTCAAATAATTTCATTTTTCCGAATATAAAACCAAATAAGTTCACATATCATGTTTCGCATCAAGGGACATCGAGGGACAAGTTCACTGTTTATCAAACTTCTAACCACATAGGCTAACATTTCATTTTCGCGACAAGGGTCATTTCAATACTTTCATTTTACCGAATTTCAAACCAAATAGGTTCACATATCATGTTTCACATCAACGGACATCGAGGGACATGTTCAACCTTCATATTTAACAAACATGCAACAATATAAGCTAAAATCTCGTTTTCGCGATAAGGGTCATCTCATTACTTTCTATTTACCAAATTTAAAACGAAATTTGTTTCAAATATTATGTTACGCAATAAAGGACATCGAGGGACAAATTCAACATTAATATTTCTCAAACTTTTAACCATATAGGCTAAAATCTCTTTTTTCGGACAATGGTCATTCAAATAATTTCATTTTGCCGAATACAAAACCAAATAGGTTCACATATCATGTTTCGTATCAAGGGAGATCGAGGGACAAGTTCAACCTTTATCAAACTTCTAACCATATAGGCTAAAATCTCATTTTCGCGACAAAGTCATTCCAATACTTTCATTTTTCCGAATATAAAACCAAATAGGTTCACATATCATGTTTCGTATCAAGGGAGATCGAGGGACAAGTTCAACCTTTATCAAACTTCTAACCATATAGGCTAAAATCTCATTTTCGCGACAAAGTCATTCCAATACTATCATTTTTACGAATATAAAACCAAATAGGTTCACATAGCATGTTTCGCATCAAGGGACATCGAGGGACAAGTTCACCGTTTATCATACTTCTAACCACATAGGCTAACATTTCATTTTCGCGACAAGGGTCATTTCAATACTTTCATTTACCGAATTTCAAACCAAATAGGTTCACATATCATGTTTCGCATCAAGAGACATCGAGGGACATGTTCAACCTTCATATATAACAAACATGCAACAATATAAGCTAAAATCTCGTTTTCGCGATAAGGGTCATCTCACTACTTTCTATTTACCAAATTTAAAACGAAATTGGTTCAAATATTATGTTACGAAATAAAGGACATCGAGGGACAAATTCAACATTAATATTTATCAAAGTTTTAACCATATAGGCTAAAATCTCATATTTGGGACAATGGTCATTCAAATAATTTCATTTTGCCGAATACAAAACCAAATTGGTTCACATATCATGTTTCGTATCAAGGGAGATCGAGGGACAAGTTCAACCTTTATCAAACTTCTAACCATATAGGCTAAAATCTCATTTTCGCGACAAAGTCATTCCAATACTTTCATTTTTCCGAATATAAAACCACATAGGTTCACATATCATGTTTCGCATCAAGGGACATCGAGGGACAAGTTCACTGTTTATCAAACTTCTAACCACATAGGCTAACATTTCATTTTCGCGACAAGGGTCATTTCAATACTTTCATTTTACTGAATTTCAAACCAAATAGGTTCACATATCATGTTTCGCATCAACGGATATCGAGGGACATGTTCAACCTTCATATTTAACAAACATGCAACAATATAAGCTAAAATCTCGTTTTCGCGATAAGGGTCATCTCATTACTTTCTATTTACCAAATTTAAAACGAAATTGGTTCAAATATTATGTTACGCAATAAAGGACATCGAGGGACAAATTCAACATTAATATTTCTCAAACTTTTTACCATATAGGCTAAAATCTCATTTTTGGGACAATGGTCATTCAAATAATTTCATTTTTCCGAATATAAAACCAAATAAGTTCACATATCATGTTTCGCATCAAGGGACATCGAGGGACAAGTTCACTGTTTATCAAACTTCTAACCACATAGGCTAACATTTCATTTTCGCGACAAGGGTCATTTCAATACTTTCATTTTACCGAATTTCAAACCAAATAGGTTCACATATCATGTTTCACATCAACGGACATCGAGGGACATGTTCAACCTTCATATTTAACAAACATGCAACAATATAAGCTAAAATCTCGTTTTCGCGATAAGGGTCATCTCATTACTTTCTATTTACCAAATTTAAAACGAAATTTGTTTCAAATATTATGTTACGCAATAAAGTACATCGAGGGACAAATTCAACATTAATATTTCTCAAACTTTTAACCATATAGGCTAAAATCTCTTTTTTCGGACAATGGTCATTCAAATATTTTCATTTTGCCGAATACAAAACCAAATAGGTTCACATATCATGTTTCGTATCAAGGGAGATCGAGGGACAAGTTCAACCTTTATCAAACTTCTAACCATATAAGGATAAATCTCATTTTTGCGACAAAGTAATTCCAATACTTTTATTTTTCCGAATATAAAACCAAATAAGTTCACATATCATGTTTCGCATCAAGGGACATCGAGGGACAAGTTCACTGTTTATCAAACTTCTAACCACATAGGCTAACATTTCATTTTCGTGAAAAGGGTCATTTCAATACTTTCATTTTACCGAATTTCAAACCAAATAGGTTCACATATCATGTTTCACATCAACGGACATCGAGGGACATGTTCAACCTTCATATTTAACAAACATGCAACAATATAAGCTAAAATCTCGTTTTCGCGATAAGGGTCATCTCATTACTTTCTATTTACCAAATTTAAAACGAAATTGGTTCAAATATTATGTTACATATCATGTTTAGCATCAAGGGACATCGAGGGACAAGTTCACTGTTTATCAAACTTCTAACCACAAAGGCTAACATTTCATTTTCGCGACAAGGGTCATTTCAATACTTTCATTTTACTGAATTTCAAACCAAATAGGTTCACATATCATGTTTCGCATCAACGGACATCGAGGGACATGTTCAACCTTCATATTTAACAAACATGCAACAATATAAGCTAAAATCTCGTTTTCGCGATAAGGGTCATCTCATTACTTTCTATTTACCAAATTTAAAACGAAATTGGTTCAAATATTATGTTACGCAATAAAGGACATCGAGGGACAAATTCAACATTAATATTTCTCAAACTTTTAACCATATAGGCTAAAATCTCATTTTTGGGACAATGGTCATTCAAATAATTTCATTTTTCCGAATATAAAACCAAATAAGTTCACATATCATGTTTCGCATCAAGGGACATCGAGGGACAAGTTCACTGTTTATCAAACTTCTAACCACATAGGCTAACATTTCATTTTCGCGACAAGGGTCATTTCAATACTTTCATTTTACCGAATTTCAAACCAAATAGGTTCACATATCATGTTTCACATCAACGGACATCGAGGGACATGTTCAACCTTCATATTTAACAAACATGCAACAATATAAGCTAAAATCTCGTTTTCGCGATAAGGCTCATCTCATTACTTTCTATTTACCAAATTTAAAACGAAATTTGTTTCAAATATTATGTTACGCAATAAAGGACATCGAGGGACAAATTCAACATTAATATTTCTCAAACTTTTAACCATATAGGCTAAAATCTCTTTTTTCGGACAATGGTCATTCAAATAATTTCATTTTGCCGAATACAAAACCAAATAGGTTCACATATCATGTTTCGTATCAAGGGAGATCGAGGGACAAGTTCAACCTTTATCAAACTTCTAACCATATAGGCTAAAATCTCATTTTCGCGACAAAGTCATTCCAATACTTTCATTTTTCCGAATATAAAACCAAATAGGTTCACATATCATGTTTCGTATCAAGGGAGATCGAGGGACAAGTTCAACCTTTATCAAACTTCTAACCATATAGGCTAAAATCTCATTTTCGCGACAAAGTCATTCCAATACTTTCATTTTTACGAATATAAAACCAAATAGGTTCACATAGCATGTTTCGCATCAAGGGACATCGAGGGACAAGTTCACCGTTTATCATACTTCTAACCACATAGGCTAACATTTCATTTTCGCGACAAGGGTCATTTCAATACTTTCATTTACCGAATTTCAAACCAAATAGGTTCACATATCATGTTTCGCATCAAGAGACATCGAGGGACATGTTCAACCTTCATATATAACAAACATGCAACAATATAAGCTAAAATCTCGTTTTCGCGATAAGGGTCATCTCACTACTTTCTATTTACCAAATTTAAAACGAAATTGGTTCAAATATTATGTTACGAAATAAAGGACATCGAGGGACAAATTCAACATTAATATTTATCAAAGTTTTAACCATATAGGCTAAAATCTCATATTTGGGACAATGGTCATTCAAATAATTTCATTTTGCCGAATACAAAACCAAATTGGTTCACATATCATGTTTCGTATCAAGGGAGATCGAGGGACAAGTTCAACCTTTATCAAACTTCTAACCATATAGGCTAAAATCTCATTTTCGCGACAAAGTCATTCCAATACTTTCATTTTTCCGAATATAAAACCACATAGGTTCACATATCATGATTCGCATCAAGGGACATCGAGGGACAAGTTCACTGTTTATCAAACTTCTAACCACATAGGCTAACATTTCATTTTCGCGACAAGGGTCATTTCAATACTTTCATTTACCGAATTTCAAACCAAATAGGTTCACATATCATGTTTCGCATCAAGAGACATCGAGGGACATGTTCAACCTTCATATATAACAAACATGCAACAATATAAGCTAAAATCTCGTTTTCGCGATAAGGGTCATCTCATTACTTTCTATTTATCAAATTTAAAACGAAATTGGTTCAAATATTATGTTACGCAATAAAGGACATCGAAGGACAAATTCAACATTAATATTTATCAAACTTTTAACCATATAGGCTAAAATCTCATTTTTGGGACAATGGTCATTCAAATAATTTCATTTTGCCGAATACAAAACCAAATAGGTTCACATATCATGTTTCGTATCAAGGGAGATCGAGGGACAAGTTCAACCTTTATCAATCTTCTAACCATATAAGGCTAAAATCTCATTTTCGCGACAAAGTCATTCCAATACTTTCAATTTTCCGAATATAAAACCAAATAGGTTCACATATCATGTTTCGCATCAAGGGACATCGAGGGACAAGTTCACTGTTTATCAAACTTCTAACCACATAGGCTAACATTTCATTTTCGCGAGAAGGGTCATTTCAATACTTTCATTTTACCGAATTTCAAACCAAATAGGTTCACATATCATGTTTCGCATCAACGGACATCGAGGGACATGTTCAACTTTCATATTTAACAAACCTGCAACAATATAAGCTAAAATATCGTTTTCGCGATAAGGGTCATCTCATTACTTTCTATTTACCAAATTTAAAAGGAAATTGGTTCAAATATTATGTTACACAATAAAGGACATCGAGGGACAAATTCAACATTAATATTTATCAAACTTTTAACCATATAGGCTAAAATCTCATTTTTGGGACAATGCTCATTCAAATAATTTCATTTTGCCGAATACAAAACCAAATAGGTTCACATATCATGTTTCGTATCAAGGGAGATCGAGGGACAAGTTCAACCTTTATCAAACTTCTAACCATATAAGGCTAAAATCTCATTTTCGCGACAAAGTCATTCCAATACTTTCATTTTTCCGAATATAAAACCAAATAAGTTCACATATCATGTTTCGCATCAAGGGACATCGAGGGACAAGTTCACTGTTTATCAAACTTCTAACCACATAGGCTAACATTTCATTTTCGCGACAAGGCTCATTTCAATACTTTCATTTTACCGAATTTCAAACCAAATAGGTTCACATATCATGTTTCACATCAACGGACATCGAGGGACATGTTCAACCTTCATATTTAACAAACATGCAACAATATAAGCTAAAATCTCGTTTTCGCGATAAGGGTCATCTCATTACTTTCTATTTACCAAATTTAAAACGAAATTGGTTCAAATATTATGTTACGAAATAAAGGACATCGAGGGACAAATTCAACATTAATATTTATCAAAGTTTTAACCATATAGGCTAAAATCTCATATTTGGGACAATGGTCATTCAAATAATTTCATTTTGCCGAATACAAAACCAAATAGGTTCACATATCATGTTTCGTATCAAGGGAGATCGAGGGACAAGTTCAACCTTTATCAAACTTCTAACCATATAGGCTAAAATCTCATTTTCGCGACAAAGTCATTCCAATACTTTCATTTTTCCGAATATAAAACCAAATAGGTTCACATATCATGTTTCGTATCAAGGGAGATCGAGGGACAAGTTCAGCCTTTATCAAACTTCTAACCATATAGGCTAAAATCTCATTTTCGCGACAAAGTCATTCCAATACTTTCATTTTTACGAATATAAAACCAAATAGGTTCACATAGCATGTTTCGCATCAAGGGACATCGAGGGACAAGTTCACCGTTTATCATACTTCTAACCACATAGGCTAACATTTCATTTTCGCGACAAGGGTCATTTCAATACTTTCATTTACCGAATTTCAAACCAAATAGGTTCACATATCATGTTTCGCATCAAGAGACATCGAGGGACATGTTCAACCTTCATATATAACAAACATGCAACAATATAAGATAAAATCTCGTTTTCGCGATAAGGGTCATCTCACTACTTTCTATTTACCAAATTTAAAACGAAATTGGTTCAAATATTATGTTACGAAATAAAGGACATCGAGGGACAAATTCAACATTAATATTTATCAAAGTTTTAACCATATAGGCTAAAATCTCATATTTGGGACAATGGTCATTCAAATAATTTCATTTTGCCGAATACAAAACCAAATAGGTTCACATATCATGTTTCGTATCAAGGGAGATCGAGGGACAAGTTCAACCTTTATCAAACTTCTAACCATATAGGCTAAAATCTCATTTTCGCGACAAAGTCATTCCAATACTTTCATTTTTCCGAATATAAAACCACATAGGTTCACATATCATGTTTCGCATCAAGGGACATCGAGGGACAAGTTCACTGTTTATCAAACTTCTAACCACATAGGCTAACATTTCATTTTCGCGACAAGGGTCATTTCAATACTTTCATTTACCGAATTTCAAACCAAATAGGTTCACATATCATGTTTCGCATCAAGAGACATCGAGGGACATGTTCAACCTTCATATATAACAAACATGCAACAATATAAGCTAAAATCTCGTTTTCGCGATAAGGGTCATCTCATTACTTTCTATTTATCAAATTTAAAACGAAATTGGTTCAAATATTATGTTACGCAATAAAGGACATCGAAGGACAAATTCAACATTAATATTTATCAAACTTTTAACCATATAGGCTAAAATCTCATTTTTGGGACAATGGTCATTCAAATAATTTCATTTTGCCGAATACAAAACCAAATAGGTTCACATATCATGTTTCGTATCAAGGGAGATCGAGGGACAAGTTCAACCTTTATCAATCTTCTAACCATATAAGGCTAAAATCTCATTTTCGCGACAAAGTCATTCCAATACTTTCAATTTTCCGAATATAAAACCAAATAGGTTCACATATCATGTTTCGCATCAAGGGACATCGAGGGACAAGTTCACTGTTTATCAAACTTCTAACCACATAGGCTAACATTTCATTTTCGCGAGAAGGGTCATTTCAATACTTTCATTTTACCGAATTTCAAACCAAATAGGTTCACATATCATGTTTCGCATCAACGGACATCGAGGGACATGTTCAACTTTCATATTTAACAAACCTGCAACAATATAAGCTAAAATATCGTTTTCGCGATAAGGGTCATCTCATTACTTTCTATTTACCAAATTTAAAAGGAAATTGGTTCAAATATTATGTTACACAATAAAGGACATCGAGGGACAAATTCAACATTAATATTTATCAAACTTTTAACCATATAGGCTAAAATCTCATTTTTGGGACAATGCTCATTCAAATAATTTCATTTTGCCGAATACAAAACCAAATAGGTTCACATATCATGTTTCGTATCAAGGGAGATCGAGGGACAAGTTCAACCTTTATCAAACTTCTAACCATATAAGGCTAAAATCTCATTTTCGCGACAAAGTCATTCCAATACTTTCATTTTTCCGAATATAAAACCAAATAAGTTCACATATCATGTTTCGCATCAAGGGACATCGAGGGACAAGTTCACTGTTTATCAAACTTCTAACCACATAGGCTAACATTTCATTTTCGCGACAAGGCTCATTTCAATACTTTCATTTTACCGAATTTCAAACCAAATAGGTTCACATATCATGTTTCACATCAACGGACATCGAGGGACATGTTCAACCTTCATATTTAACAAACATGCAACAATATAAGCTAAAATCTCGTTTTCGCGATAAGGGTCATCTCATTACTTTCTATTTACCAAATTTAAAACGAAATTGGTTCAAATATTATGTTACGAAATAAAGGACATCGAGGGACAAATTCAACATTAATATTTATCAAAGTTTTAACCATATAGGCTAAAATCTCATATTTGGGACAATGGTCATTCAAATAATTTCATTTTGCCGAATACAAAACCAAATAGGTTCACATATCATGTTTCGTATCAAGGGAGATCGAGGGACAAGTTCAACCTTTATCAAACTTCTAACCATATAGGCTAAAATCTCATTTTCGCGACAAAGTCATTCCAATACTTTCATTTTTCCGAATATAAAACCAAATAGGTTCACATATCATGTTTCGTATCAAGGGAGATCGAGGGACAAGTTCAGCCTTTATCAAACTTCTAACCATATAGGCTAAAATCTCATTTTCGCGACAAAGTCATTCCAATACTTTCATTTTTACGAATATAAAACCAAATAGGTTCACATAGCATGTTTCGCATCAAGGGACATCGAGGGACAAGTTCACCGTTTATCATACTTCTAACCACATAGGCTAACATTTCATTTTCGCGACAAGGGTCATTTCAATACTTTCATTTACCGAATTTCAAACCAAATAGGTTCACATATCATGTTTCGCATCAAGAGACATCGAGGGACATGTTCAACCTTCATATATAACAAACATGCAACAATATAAGATAAAATCTCGTTTTCGCGATAAGGGTCATCTCACTACTTTCTATTTACCAAATTTAAAACGAAATTGGTTCAAATATTATGTTACGAAATAAAGGACATCGAGGGACAAATTCAACATTAATATTTATCAAAGTTTTAACCATATAGGCTAAAATCTCATATTTGGGACAATGGTCATTCAAATAATTTCATTTTGCCGAATACAAAACCAAATAGGTTCACATATCATGTTTCGTATCAAGGGAGATCGAGGGACAAGTTCAACCTTTATCAAACTTCTAACCATATAGGCTAAAATCTCATTTTCGCGACAAAGTCATTCCAATACTTTCATTTTTCCGAATATAAAACCACATAGGTTCACATATCATGTTTCGCATCAAGGGACATCGAGGGACAAGTTCACTGTTTATCAAACTTCTAACCACATAGGCTAACATTTCATTTTCGCGACAAGGGTCATTTCAATACTTTCATTTACCGAATTTCAAACCAAATAGGTTCACATATCATGTTTCGCATCAAGAGACATCGAGGGACATGTTCAACCTTCATATATAACAAACATGCAACAATATAAGCTAAAATCTCGTTTTCGCGATAAGGGTCATCTCATTACTTTCTATTTATCAAATTTAAAACGAAATTGGTTCAAATATTATGTTACGCAATAAAGGACATCGAAGGACAAATTCAACATTAATATTTATCAAACTTTTAACCATATAGGCTAAAATCTCATTTTTGGGACAATGGTCATTCAAATAATTTCATTTTGCCGAATACAAAACCAAATAGGTTCACATATCATGTTTCGTATCAAGGGAGATCGAGGGACAAGTTCAACCTTTATCAATCTTCTAACCATATAAGGCTAAAATCTCATTTTCGCGACAAAGTCATTCCAATACTTTCAATTTTCCGAATATAAAACCAAATAGGTTCACATATCATGTTTCGCATCAAGGGACATCGAGGGACAAGTTCACTGTTTATCAAACTTCTAACCACATAGGCTAACATTTCATTTTCGCGAGAAGGGTCATTTCAATACTTTCATTTTACCGAATTTCAAACCAAATAGGTTCACATATCATGTTTCGCATCAACGGACATCGAGGGACATGTTCAACTTTCATATTTAACAAACCTGCAACAATATAAGCTAAAATATCGTTTTCGCGATAAGGGTCATCTCATTACTTTCTATTTACCAAATTTAAAAGGAAATTGGTTCAAATATTATGTTACGCAATAAAGGACATCGAGGGACAAATTCAACATTAATATTTATCAAACTTTTAACCATATAGGCTAAAATCTCATTTTTGGGACAATGCTCATTCAAATAATTTCATTTTGCCGAATACAAAACCAAATAGGTTCACATATCATGTTTCGTATCAAGGGAGATCGAGGGACAAGTTCAACCTTTATCAAACTTCTAACCATATAAGGCTAAAATCTCATTTTCGCGACAAAGTCATTCTAATACTTTCATTTTTCCGAATATAAAACCAAATAAGTTCACATATCATGTTTCGCATCAAGGGACATCGAGGGACAAGTTCACTGTTTATCAAACTTCTAACCACATAGGCTAACATTTCATTTTCGCGACAAGGCTCATTTCAATACTTTCATTTTACCGAATTTCAAACCAAATAGGTTCACATATCATGTTTCACATCAACGGACATCGAGGGACATGTTCAACCTTCATATTTAACAAACATGCAACAATATAAGCTAAAATCTCGTTTTCGCGATAAGGGTCATCTCATTACTTTCTATTTACCAAATTTAAAACGAAATTGGTTCAAATATTATGTTACGCAATAAAGGACATCGAGGGACAAATTCAACATTAATATTTCTCAAACTTTTAACCATATAGGCTAAAATCTCTTTTTTCGGACAATGGTCATTCAAATAATTTCATTTTGCCGAATACAAAACCAAATAGGTTCACATATCATGTTTCGTATCAAGGGAGATCGAGGGACAAGTTCAACCTTTATCAAACTTCTAACCATATAGGCTAAAATCTCATTTTCGCGACAAAGTCATTCCAATACTTTCATTTTTACGAATATAAAACCAAATAGGTTCACATAGCATGTTTCGCATCAAGGGACATCGAGGGACAAGTTCACCGTTTATCATACTTCTAACCACATAGGCTAACATTTCATTTTCGCGACAAGGGTCATTTCAATACTTTCATTTACCGAATTTCAAACCAAATAGGTTCACATATCATGTTTCGCATCAAGAGACATCGAGGGACATGTTCAACCTTCATATATAACAAACATGCAACAATATAAGCTAAAATCTCGTTTTCGCGATAAGGGTCATCTCACTACTTTCTATTTACCAAATTTAAAACGAAATTGGTTCAAATATTATGTTACGAAATAAAGGACATCGAGGGACAAATTCAACATTAATATTTATCAAAGTTTTAACCATATAGGCTAAAATCTCATATTTGGGACAATGGTCATTCAAATAATTTCATTTTGCCGAATACAAAACCAAATAGGTTCACATATCATGTTTCGTATCAAGGGAGATCGAGGGACAAGTTCAACCTTTATCAAACTTCTAACCATATAGGCTAAAATCTCATTTTCGCGACAAAGTCATTCCAATACTTTCATTTTTCCGAATATAAAACCACATAGGTTCACATATCATGTTTCGCATCAAGGGACATCGAGGGACAAGTTCACTGTTTATCAAACTTCTAACCACATAGGCTAACATTTCATTTTCGCGACAAGGGTCATTTCAATACTTTCATTTACCGAATTTCAAACCAAATAGGTTCACATATCATGTTTCGCATCAAGAGACATCGAGGGACATGTTCAACCTTCATATATAACAAACATGCAACAATATAAGCTAAAATCTCGTTTTCGCGATAAGGGTCATCTCATTACTTTCTATTTATCAAATTTAGAACGAAATTGGTTCAAATATTATGTTACGCAATAAAGGACATCGAAGGACAAATTCAACATTAATATTTATCAAACTTTTAACCATATAGGCTAAAATCTCATTTTTGGGACAATGGTCATTCAAATAATTTCATTTTGCCGAATACAAAACCAAATAGGTTCACATATCATGTTTCGTATCAAGGGAGATCGAGGGACAAGTTCAACCTTTATCAAACTTCTAACCATATAGGCTAAAATCTCATTTTCGCGACAAAGTCATTCCAATACTTTCATTTTTACGAATATAAAACCAAATAGGTTCACATAGCATGTTTCGCATCAAGGGACATCGAGGGACAAGTTCACCGTTTATCATACTTCTAACCACATAGGCTAACATTTCATTTTCGCGACAAGGGTCATTTCAATACTTTCATTTACCGAATTTCAAACCAAATAGGTTCACATATCATGTTTCGCATCAAGAGACATCGAGGGACATGTTCAACCTTCATATATAACAAACATGCAACAATATAAGCTAAAATCTCGTTTTCGCGATAAGGGTCATCTCACTACTTTCTATTTACCAAATTTAAAACGAAATTGGTTCAAATATTATGTTACGCAATAAAGGACATCGAGGGACAAATTCAACATTAATATTTCTCAAACTTTTAACCATATAGGCTAAAATCTCTTTTTTCGGACAATGGTCATTCAAATAATTTCATTTTGCCGAATACAAAACCAAATAGGTTCACATATCATGTTTCGTATCAAGGGAGATCGAGGGACAAGTTCAACCTTTATCAAACTTCTAACCATATAGGCTAAAATCTCATTTTCGCGACAAAGTCATTCCAATACTTTCATTTTTACGAATATAAAACCAAATAGGTTCACATAGCATGTTTCGCATCAAGGGACATCGAGGGACAAGTTCACCGTTTATCATACTTCTAACCACATAGGCTAACATTTCATTTTCGCGACAAGGGTCATTTCAATACTTTCATTTACCGAATTTCAAACCAAATAGGTTCACATATCATGTTTCGCATCAAGAGACATCGAGGGACATGTTCAACCTTCATATATAACAAACATGCAACAATATAAGCTAAAATCTCGTTTTCGCGATAAGGGTCATCTCACTACTTTCTATTTACCAAATTTAAAACGAAATTGGTTCAAATATTATGTTACGCAATAAAGGACATCGAGGGACAAATTCAACATTAATATTTCTCAAACTTTTAACCATATAGGCTAAAATCTCTTTTTTCGGACAATGGTCATTCAAATAATTTCATTTTGCCGAATACAAAACCAAATAGGTTCACATATCATGTTTCGTATCAAGGGAGATCGAGGGACAAGTTCAACCTTTATCAAACTTCTAACCATATAGGCTAAAATCTCATTTTCGCGACAAAGTCATTCCAATACTTTCATTTTTACGAATATAAAACCAAATAGGTTCACATAGCATGTTTCGCATCAAGGGACATCGAGGGACAAGTTCACCGTTTATCATACTTCTAACCACATAGGCTAACATTTCATTTTCGCGACAAGGGTCATTTCAATACTTTCATTTACCGAATTTCAAACCAAATAGGTTCACATATCATGTTTCGCATCAAGAGACATCGAGGGACATGTTCAACCTTCATATATAACAAACATGCAACAATATAAGCTAAAATCTCGTTTTCGCGATAAGGGTCATCTCATTACTTTCTATTTATCAAATTTAAAACGAAATTGGTTCAAATATTATGTTACGCAATAAAGGACATCGAAGGACAAATTCAACATTAATATTTATCAAACTTTTAACCATATAGGCTAAAATCTCATTTTTGGGACAATGGTCATTCAAATAATTTCATTTTGCCGAATACAAAACCAAATAGGTTCACATATCATGTTTCGTATCAAGGGAGATCGAGGGACAAGTTCAACCTTTATCAATCTTCTAACCATATAAGGCTAAAATCTCATTTTCGCGACAAAGTCATTCCAATACTTTCAATTTTCCGAATATAAAACCAAATAGGTTCACATATCATGTTTCGCATCAAGGGACATCGAGGGACAAGTTCACTGTTTATCAAACTTCTAACCACATAGGCTAACATTTCATTTTCGCGAGAAGGGTCATTTCAATACTTTCATTTTACCGAATTTCAAACCAAATAGGTTCACATATCATGTTTCGCATCAACGGACATCGAGGGACATGTTCAACTTTCATATTTAACAAACCTGCAACAATATAAGCTAAAATATCGTTTTCGCGATAAGGGTCATCTCATTACTTTCTATTTACCAAATTTAAAAGGTAATTGGTTCAAATATTATGTTACGCAATAAAGGACATCGAGGGACAAATTCAACATTAATATTTATCAAACTTTTAACCATATAGGCTAAAATCTCATTTTTGGGACAATGCTCATTCAAATAATTTCATTTTGCCGAATACAAAACCAAATAGGTTCACATATCATGTTTCGTATCAAGGGAGATCGAGGGACAAGTTCAACCTTTATCAAACTTCTAACCATATAAGGCTAAAATCTCATTTTCGCAACAAAGTCATTCCAATACTTTCATTTTTCCGAATATAAAACCAAATAAGTTCACATATCATGTTTCGCATCAAGGGACATCGAGGGACAAGTTCACTGTTTATCAAACTTCTAACCACATAGGCTAACATTTCATTTTCGCGACAAGGCTCATTTCAATACTTTCATTTTACCGAATTTCAAACCAAATAGGTTCACATATCATGTTTCACATCAACGGACATCGAGGGACATGTTCAACCTTCATATTTAACAAACATGCAACAATATAAGCTAAAATCTCGTTTTCGCGATAAGGGTCATCTCATTACTTTCTATTTACCAAATTTAAAACGAAATTGGTTCAAATATTATGTTACGCAATAAAGGACATCGAGGGACAAATTCAACATTAATATTTCTCAAACTTTTAACCATATAGGCTAAAATCTCTTTTTTCGGACAATGGTCATTCAAATAATTTCATTTTGCCGAATACAAAACCAAATAGGTTCACATATCATGTTTCGTATCAAGGGAGATCGAGGGACAAGTTCAACCTTTATCAAACTTCTAACCATATAGGCTAAAATCTCATTTTCGCGACAAAGTCATTCCAATACTTTCATTTTTACGAATATAAAACCAAATAGGTTCACATAGCATGTTTCGCATCAAGGGACATCGAGGGACAAGTTCACCGTTTATCATACTTCTAACCACATAGGCTAACATTTCATTTTCGCGACAAGGGTCATTTCAATACTTTCATTTACCGAATTTCAAACCAAATAGGTTCACATATCATGTTTCGCATCAAGAGACATCGAGGGACATGTTCAACCTTCATATATAACAAACATGCAACAATATAAGCTAAAATCTCGTTTTCGCGATAAGGGTCATCTCATTACTTTCTATTTATCAAATTTAAAACGAAATTGGTTCAAATATTATGTTACGCAATAAAGGACATCGAAGGACAAATTCAACATTAATATTTATCAAACTTTTAACCATATAGGCTAAAATCTCATTTTTGGGACAATGGTCATTCAAATAATTTCATTTTGCCGAATACAAAACCAAATAGGTTCACATATCATGTTTCGTATCAAGGGAGATCGAGGGACAAGTTCAACCTTTATCAATCTTCTAACCATATAAGGCTAAAATCTCATTTTCGCGACAAAGTCATTCCAATACTTTCAATTTTCCGAATATAAAACCAAATAGGTTCACATATCATGTTTCGCATCAAGGGACATCGAGGGACAAGTTCACTGTTTATCAAACTTCTAACCACATAGGCTAACATTTCATTTTCGCGAGAAGGGTCATTTCAATACTTTCATTTTACCGAATTTCAAACCAAATAGGTTCACATATCATGTTTCGCATCAACGGACATCGAGGGACATGTTCAACTTTCATATTTAACAAACCTGCAACAATATAAGCTAAAATATCGTTTTCGCGATAAGGGTCATCTCATTACTTTCTATTTACCAAATTTAAAAGGAAATTGGTTCAAATATTATGTTACGCAATAAAGGACATCGAGGGACAAATTCAACATTAATATTTATCAAACTTTTAACCATATAGGCTAAAATCTCATTTTTGGGACAATGCTCATTCAAATAATTTCATTTTGCCGAATACAAAACCAAATAGGTTCACATATCATGTTTCGTATCAAGGGAGATCGAGGGACAAGTTCAACCTTTATCAAACTTCTAACCATATAAGGCTAAAATCTCATTTTCGCGACAAAGTCATTCCAATACTTTCATTTTTCCGAATATAAAACCAAATAAGTTCACATATCATGTTTCGCATCAAGGGACATCGAGGGACAAGTTCACTGTTTATCAAACTTCTAACCACATAGGCTAACATTTCATTTTCGCGACAAGGCTCATTTCAATACTTTCATTTTACCGAATTTCAAACCAAATAGGTTCACATATCATGTTTCACATCAACGGACATCGAGGGACATGTTCAACCTTCATATTTAACAAACATGCAACAATATAAGCTAAAATCTCGTTTTCGCGATAAGGGTCATCTCATTACTTTCTATTTACCAAATTTAAAACGAAATTGGTTCAAATATTATGTTACGCAATAAAGGACATCGAGGGACAAATTCAACATTAATATTTCTCAAACTTTTAACCATATAGGCTAAAATCTCTTTTTTCGGACAATGGTCATTCAAATAATTTCATTTTGCCGAATACAAAACCAAATAGGTTCACATATCATGTTTCGTATCAAGGGAGATCGAGGGACAAGTTCAACCTTTATCAAACTTCTAACCATATAGGCTAAAATCTCATTTTCGCGACAAAGTCATTCCAATACTTTCATTTTTACGAATATAAAACCAAATAGGTTCACATAGCATGTTTCGCATCAAGGGACATCGAGGGACAAGTTCACCGTTTATCATACTTCTAACCACATAGGCTAACATTTCATTTTCGCGACAAGGGTCATTTCAATACTTTCATTTACCGAATTTCAAACCAAATAGGTTCACATATCATGTTTCGCATCAAGAGACATCGAGGGACATGTTCAACCTTCATATATAACAAACATGCAACAATATAAGCTAAAATCTCGTTTTCGCGATAAGGGTCATCTCACTACTTTCTATTTACCAAATTTAAAACGAAATTGGTTCAAATATTATGTTACGAAATAAAGGACATCGAGGGACAAATTCAACATTAATATTTATCAAAGTTTTAACCATATAGGCTAAAATCTCATATTTGGGACAATGGTCATTCAAATAATTTCATTTTGCCGAATACAAAACCAAATAGGTTCACATATCATGTTTCGTATCAAGGGAGATCGAGGGACAAGTTCAACCTTTATCAAACTTCTAACCATATAGGCTAAAATCTCATTTTCGCGACAAAGTCATTCCAATACTTTCATTTTTCCGAATATAAAACCAAATAGGTTCACATATCATGTTTCGTATCAAGGGAGATCGAGGGACAAGTTCAGCCTTTATCAAACTTCTAACCATATAGGCTAAAATCTCATTTTCGCGACAAAGTCATTCCAATACTTTCATTTTTACGAATATAAAACCAAATAGGTTCACATAGCATGTTTCGCATCAAGGGACATCGAGGGACAAGTTCACCGTTTATCATACTTCTAACCACATAGGCTAACATTTCATTTTCGCGACAAGGGTCATTTCAATACTTTCATTTACCGAATTTCAAACCAAATAGGTTCACATATCATGTTTCGCATCAAGAGACATCGAGGGACATGTTCAACCTTCATATATAACAAACATGCAACAATATAAGATAAAATCTCGTTTTCGCGATAAGGGTCATCTCACTACTTTCTATTTACCAAATTTAAAACGAAATTGGTTCAAATATTATGTTACGAAATAAAGGACATCGAGGGACAAATTCAACATTAATATTTATCAAAGTTTTAACCATATAGGCTAAAATCTCATATTTGGGACAATGGTCATTCAAATAATTTCATTTTGCCGAATACAAAACCAAATAGGTTCACATATCATGTTTCGTATCAAGGGAGATCGAGGGACAAGTTCAACCTTTATCAAACTTCTAACCATATAGGCTAAAATCTCATTTTCGCGACAAAGTCATTCCAATACTTTCATTTTTCCGAATATAAAACCACATAGGTTCACATATCATGTTTCGCATCAAGGGACATCGAGGGACAAGTTCACTGTTTATCAAACTTCTAACCACATAGGCTAACATTTCATTTTCGCGACAAGGGTCATTTCAATACTTTCATTTACCGAATTTCAAACCAAATAGGTTCACATATCATGTTTCGCATCAAGAGACATCGAGGGACATGTTCAACCTTCATATATAACAAACATGCAACAATATAAGCTAAAATCTCGTTTTCGCGATAAGGGTCATCTCATTACTTTCTATTTATCAAATTTAAAACGAAATTGGTTCAAATATTATGTTACGCAATAAAGGACATCGAAGGACAAATTCAACATTAATATTTATCAAACTTTTAACCATATAGGCTAAAATCTCATTTTTGGGACAATGGTCATTCAAATAATTTCATTTTGCCGAATACAAAACCAAATAGGTTCACATATCATGTTTCGTATCAAGGGAGATCGAGGGACAAGTTCAACCTTTATCAATCTTCTAACCATATAAGGCTAAAATCTCATTTTCGCGACAAAGTCATTCCAATACTTTCAATTTTCCGAATATAAAACCAAATAGGTTCACATATCATGTTTCGCATCAAGGGACATCGAGGGACAAGTTCACTGTTTATCAAACTTCTAACCACATAGGCTAACATTTCATTTTCGCGAGAAGGGTCATTTCAATACTTTCATTTTACCGAATTTCAAACCAAATAGGTTCACATATCATGTTTCGCATCAACGGACATCGAGGGACATGTTCAACTTTCATATTTAACAAACCTGCAACAATATAAGCTAAAATATCGTTTTCGCGATAAGGGTCATCTCATTACTTTCTATTTACCAAATTTAAAAGGAAATTGGTTCAAATATTATGTTACGCAATAAAGGACATCGAGGGACAAATTCAACATTAATATTTATCAAACTTTTAACCATATAGGCTAAAATCTCATTTTTGGGACAATGCTCATTCAAATAATTTCATTTTGCCGAATACAAAACCAAATAGGTTCACATATCATGTTTCGTATCAAGGGAGATCGAGGGACAAGTTCAACATTTATCAAACTTCTAACCATATAAGGCTAAAATCTCATTTTCGCGACAAAGTCATTCCAATACTTTCATTTTTCCGAATATAAAACCAAATAAGTTCACATATCATGTTTCGCATCAAGGGACATCGAGGGACAAGTTCACTGTTTATCAAACTTCTAACCACATAGGCTAACATTTCATTTTCGCGACAAGGCTCATTTCAATACTTTCATTTTACCGAATTTCAAACCAAATAGGTTCACATATCATGTTTCACATCAACGGACATCGAGGGACATGTTCAACCTTCATATTTAACAAACATGCAACAATATAAGCTAAAATCTCGTTTTCGCGATAAGGGTCATCTCATTACTTTCTATTTACCAAATTTAAAACGAAATTGGTTCAAATATTATGTTACGCAATAAAGGACATCGAGGGACAAATTCAACATTAATATTTCTCAAACTTTTAACCATATAGGCTAAAATCTCTTTTTTCGGACAATGGTCATTCAAATAATTTCATTTTGCCGAATACAAAACCAAATAGGTTCACATATCATGTTTCGTATCAAGGGAGATCGAGGGACAAGTTCAACCTTTATCAAACTTCTAACCATATAGGCTAAAATCTCATTTTCGCGACAAAGTCATTCCAATACTTTCATTTTTACGAATATAAAACCAAATAGGTTCACATAGCATGTTTCGCATCAAGGGACATCGAGGGACAAGTTCACCGTTTATCATACTTCTAACCACATAGGCTAACATTTCATTTTCGCGACAAGGGTCATTTCAATACTTTCATTTACCGAATTTCAAACCAAATAGGTTCACATATCATGTTTCGCATCAAGAGACATCGAGGGACATGTTCAACCTTCATATATAACAAACATGCAACAATATAAGCTAAAATCTCGTTTTCGCGATAAGGGTCATCTCACTACTTTCTATTTACCAAATTTAAAACGAAATTGGTTCAAATATTATGTTACGAAATAAAGGACATCGAGGGACAAATTCAACATTAATATTTATCAAAGTTTTAACCATATAGGCTAAAATCTCATATTTGGGACAATGGTCATTCAAATAATTTCATTTTGCCGAATACAAAACCAAATAGGTTCACATATCATGTTTCGTATCAAGGGAGATCGAGGGACAAGTTCAACCTTTATCAAACTTCTAACCATATAGGCTAAAATCTCATTTTCGCGACAAAGTCATTCCAATACTTTCATTTTTCCGAATATAAAACCAAATAGGTTCACATATCATGTTTCGTATCAAGGGAGATCGAGGGACAAGTTCAGCCTTTATCAAACTTCTAACCATATAGGCTAAAATCTCATTTTCGCGACAAAGTCATTCCAATACTTTCATTTTTACGAATATAAAACCAAATAGGTTCACATAGCATGTTTCGCATCAAGGGACATCGAGGGACAAGTTCACCGTTTATCATACTTCTAACCACATAGGCTAACATTTCATTTTCGCGACAAGGGTCATTTCAATACTTTCATTTACCGAATTTCAAACCAAATAGGTTCACATATCATGTTTCGCATCAAGAGACATCGAGGGACATGTTCAACCTTCATATATAACAAACATGCAACAATATAAGATAAAATCTCGTTTTCGCGATAAGGGTCATCTCACTACTTTCTATTTACCAAATTTAAAACGAAATTGGTTCAAATATTATGTTACGAAATAAAGGACATCGAGGGACAAATTCAACATTAATATTTATCAAAGTTTTAACCATATAGGCTAAAATCTCATATTTGGGACAATGGTCATTCAAATAATTTCATTTTGCCGAATACAAAACCAAATAGGTTCACATATCATGTTTCGTATCAAGGGAGATCGAGGGACAAGTTCAACCTTTATCAAACTTCTAACCATATAGGCTAAAATCTCATTTTCGCGACAAAGTCATTCCAATACTTTCATTTTTCCGAATATAAAACCACATAGGTTCACATATCATGTTTCGCATCAAGGGACATCGAGGGACAAGTTCACTGTTTATCAAACTTCTAACCACATAGGCTAACATTTCATTTTCGCGACAAGGGTCATTTCAATACTTTCATTTACCGAATTTCAAACCAAATAGGTTCACATATCATGTTTCGCATCAAGAGACATCGAGGGACATGTTCAACCTTCATATATAACAAACATGCAACAATATAAGCTAAAATCTCGTTTTCGCGATAAGGGTCATCTCATTACTTTCTATTTATCAAATTTAAAACGAAATTGGTTCAAATATTATGTTACGCAATAAAGGACATCGAAGGACAAATTCAACATTAATATTTATCAAACTTTTAACCATATAGGCTAAAATCTCATTTTTGGGACAATGGTCATTCAAATAATTTCATTTTGCCGAATACAAAACCAAATAGGTTCACATATCATGTTTCGTATCAAGGGAGATCGAGGGACAAGTTCAACCTTTATCAATCTTCTAACCATATAAGGCTAAAATCTCATTTTCGCGACAAAGTCATTCCAATACTTTCAATTTTCCGAATATAAAACCAAATAGGTTCACATATCATGTTTCGCATCAAGGGACATCGAGGGACAAGTTCACTGTTTATCAAACTTCTAACCACATAGGCTAACATTTCATTTTCGCGAGAAGGGTCATTTCAATACTTTCATTTTACCGAATTTCAAACCAAATAGGTTCACATATCATGTTTCGCATCAACGGACATCGAGGGACATGTTCAACTTTCATATTTAACAAACCTGCAACAATATAAGCTAAAATATCGTTTTCGCGAAAAGGGTCATCTCATTACTTTCTATTTACCAAATTTAAAAGGAAATTGGTTCAAATATTATGTTACGCAATAAAGGACATCGAGGGACAAATTCAACATTAATATTTATCAAACTTTTAACCATATAGGCTAAAATCTCATTTTTGGGACAATGCTCATTCAAATAATTTCATTTTGCCGAATACAAAACCAAATAGGTTCACATATCATGTTTCGTATCAAGGGAGATCGAGGGACAAGTTCAACATTTATCAAACTTCTAACCATATAAGGCTAAAATCTCATTTTCGCGACAAAGTCATTCCAATACTTTCATTTTTCCGAATATAAAACCAAATAAGTTCACATATCATGTTTCGCATCAAGGGACATCGAGGGACAAGTTCACTGTTTATCAAACTTCTAACCACATAGGCTAACATTTCATTTTCGCGACAAGGCTCATTTCAATACTTTCATTTTACCGAATTTCAAACCAAATAGGTTCACATATCATGTTTCACATCAACGGACATCGAGGGACATGTTCAACCTTCATATTTAACAAACATGCAACAATATAAGCTAAAATCTCGTTTTCGCGATAAGGGTCATCTCATTACTTTCTATTTACCAAATTTAAAACGAAATTGGTTCAAATATTATGTTACGCAATAAAGGACATCGAGGGACAAATTCAACATTAATATTTATCAAACTTTTAACCATATAGGCTAAAATCTCATTTTTGGGACAATGGTCATTCAAATAATTTCATTTTGCCGAATACAAAACCAAATAGGTTCACATATCATGTTTCGTATCAAGGGAGATCGAGGGACAAGTTCAACCTTTATCAATCTTCTAACCATATAAGGCTAAAATCTCATTTTCGCGACAAAGTCATTCCAATACTTTCAATTTTCCGAATATAAAACCAAATAGGTTCACATATCATGTTTCGCATCAAGGGACATCGAGGGACAAGTTCACTGTTTATCAAACTTCTAACCACATAGGCTAACATTTCATTTTCGCGAGAAGGGTCATTTCAATACTTTCATTTTACCGAATTTCAAACCAAATAGGTTCACATATCATGTTTCACATCAACGGACATCGAGGGACATGTTCAACCTTCATATTTAACAAACATGCAACAATATAAGCTAAAATCTCGTTTTCGCGATAAGGGTCATCTCATTACTTTCTATTTACCAAATTTAAAACGAAATTGGTTCAAATATTATGTTACGCAATAAAGGACATCGAGGGACAAATTCAACATTAATATTTATCAAACTTTTAACCATATAGGCTAAAATCTCATTTTTGGGACAATGCTCATTCAAATAATTTCATTTTGCCGAATACAAAACCAAATAGGTTCACATATCATGTTTCGTATCAAGGGAGATCGAGGGACAAGTTCAACCTTTATCAAACTTCTAACCATATAAGGCTAAAATCTCATTTTCGCGACAAAGTCATTCCAATACTTTCATTTTTCCGAATATAAAACCAAATACGTTCACATATCATGTTTCGCATCAAGGGACATCGAGGGACAAGTTCACGGTTTATCAAACTTCTAACCACATAGGCTAACATTTCATTTTCGCGACAAGGCTCATTTCAATACTTTCATTTTACCGAATTTCAAACCAAATAGGTTCACATATCATGTTTCACATCAACGGACATCGAGGGACATGTTCAACCTTCATATTTAACAAACATGCAACAATATAAGCTAAAATCTCGTTTTCGCGATAAGGGTCATCTCATTACTTTCTATTTACCAAATTTAAAACGAAATTGGTTCAAATATTATGTTACGCAATAAAGGACATCGAGGGACAAATTCAACATTAATATTTCTCAAACTTTTAACCATATAGGCTAAAATCTCTTTTTTCGGACAATGGTCATTCAAATAATTTCATTTTGCCGAATACAAAACCAAATAGGTTCACATATCATGTTTCGTATCAAGGGAGATCGAGGGACAAGTTCAACCTTTATCAAACTTCTAACCATATAGGCTAAAATCTCATTTTCGCGACAAAGTCATTCCAATACTTTCATTTTTACGAATATAAAACCAAATAGGTTCACATAGCATGTTTCGCATCAAGGGACATCGAGGGACAAGTTCACCGTTTATCATACTTCTAACCACATAGGCTAACATTTCATTTTCGCGACAAGGGTCATTTCAATACTTTCATTTACCGAATTTCAAACCAAATAGGTTCACATATCATGTTTCGCATCAAGAGACATCGAGGGACATGTTCAACCTTCATATATAACAAACATGCAACAATATAAGCTAAAATCTCGTTTTCGCGATAAGGGTCATCTCACTACTTTCTATTTACCAAATTTAAAACGAAATTGGTTCAAATATTATGTTACGAAATAAAGGACATCGAGGGACAAATTCAACATTAATA
Source organism: Medicago sativa (assembly GCF_051527215.1). Taxonomy (NCBI): domain Eukaryota; kingdom Viridiplantae; phylum Streptophyta; class Magnoliopsida; order Fabales; family Fabaceae; genus Medicago; species Medicago sativa. The sequence goes on from NC_140751.1 coordinate 41,056,140, forward strand.
TTTATCAAAGTTTTAACCATATAGGCTAAAATCTCATATTTGGGACAATGGTCATTCAAATAATTTCATTTTGCCGAATACAAAACCAAATAGGTTCACATATCATGTTTCGTATCAAGGGAGATCGAGGGACAAGTTCAACCTTTATCAAACTTCTAACCATATAGGCTAAAATCTCATTTTCGCGACAAAGTCATTCCAATACTTTCATTTTTCCGAATATAAAACCACATAGGTTCACATATCATGTTTCGCATCAAGGGACATCGAGGGACAAGTTCACTGTTTATCAAACTTCTAACCACATAGGCTAACATTTCATTTTCGCGACAAGGGTCATTTCAATACTTTCATTTACCGAATTTCAAACCAAATAGGTTCACATATCATGTTTCGCATCAAGAGACATCGAGGGACATGTTCAACCTTCATATATAACAAACATGCAACAATATAAGCTAAAATCTCGTTTTCGCGATAAGGGTCATCTCACTACTTTCTATTTACCAAATTTAAAACGAAATTGGTTCAAATATTATGTTACGAAATAAAGGACATCGAGGGACAAATTCAACATTAATATTTATCAAAGTTTTAACCATATAGGCTAAAATCTCATATTTGGGACAATGGTCATTCAAATAATTTCATTTTGCCGAATACAAAACCAAATAGGTTCACATATCATGTTTCGTATCAAGGGAGATCTTGGGACAAGTTCAACCTTTATCAAACTTCTAACCATATAGGCTAAAATCTCATTTTCGCGACAAAGTCATTCCAATACTTTCATTTTTCCGAATATAAAACCACATAGGTTCACATATCATGTTTCGCATCAAGGGACATCGAGGGACAAGTTCACTGTTTATCAAACTTCTAACCACATAGGCTAACATTTCATTTTCGCGACAAGGGTCATTTCAATACTTTCATTTACCGAATTTCAAACCAAATAGGTTCACATATCATGTTTCGCATCAAGAGACATCGAGGGACATGTTCAACCTTCATATATAACAAACATGCAACAATATAAGCTAAAATCTCGTTTTCGCGATAAGGGTCATCTCATTACTTTCTATTTATCAAATTTAAAACCAAATTGGTTCAAATATTATGTTACGTAATAAAGGACATCGAGGGACAAATTCAACATTAATATTTCTCAAACTTTTAACCATATAGGCTAAAATCTCTTTTTTCGGACAATGGTCATTCAAATAATTTCATTTTGCCGAATACAAAACCAAATAGGTTCACATATCATGTTTCGTATCAAGGGAGATCGAGGGACAAGTTCAACCTTTATCAAACTTCTAACCATATAGGCTAAAATCTCATTTTCGCGACAAAGTCATTCCAATACTTTCATTTTTCCGAATATAAAACCACATAGGTTCACATATCATGTTTCGCATCAAGGGACATCGAGGGACAAGTTCACTGTTTATCAAACTTCTAACCACATAGGCTAACATTTCATTTTCGCGACAAGGGTCATTTCAATACTTTCATTTACCGAATTTCAAACCAAATAGGTTCACATATCATGTTTCGCATCAAGAGACATCGAGGGACATGTTCAACCTTCATATATAACAAACATGCAACAATATAAGCTAAAATCTCGTTTTCGCGATAAGGGTCATCTCATTACTTTCTATTTATCAAATTTAAAACGAAATTGGTTCAAATATTATGTTACGCAATAAAGGACATCGAAGGACAAATTCAACATTAATATTTATCAAACTTTTAACCATATAGGCTAAAATCTCATTTTTGGGACAATGGTCATTCAAATAATTTCATTTTGCCGAATACAAAACCAAATAGGTTCACATATCATGTTTCGTATCAAGGGAGATCGAGGGACAAGTTCAACCTTTATCAATCTTCTAACCATATAAGGCTAAAATCTCATTTTCGCGACAAAGTCATTCCAATACTTTCAATTTTCCGAATATAAAACCAAATAGGTTCACATATCATGTTTCGCATCAAGGGACATCGAGGGACAAGTTCACTGTTTATCAAACTTCTAACCACATAGGCTAACATTTCATTTTCGCGAGAAGGGTCATTTCAATACTTTCATTTTACCGAATTTCAAACCAAATAGGTTCACATATCATGTTTCGCATCAACGGACATCGAGGGACATGTTCAACTTTCATATTTAACAAACCTGCAACAATATAAGCTAAAATATCGTTTTCGCGATAAGGGTCATCTCATTACTTTCTATTTACCAAATTTAAAAGGAAATTGGTTCAAATATTATGTTACGCAATAAAGGACATCGAGGGACAAATTCAACAGTAATATTTATCAAACTTTTAACCATATAGGCTAAAATCTCATTTTTGGGACAATGCTCATTCAAATAATTTCATTTTGCCGAATACAAAACCAAATAGGTTCACATATCATGTTTCGTATCAAGGGAGATCGAGGGACAAGTTCAACCTTTATCAAACTTCTAACCATATAAGGCTAAAATCTCATTTTCGCGACAAAGTCATTCCAATACTTTCATTTTTCCGAATATAAAACCAAATAAGTTCACATATCATGTTTCGCATCAAGGGACATCGAGGGACAAGTTCACTGTTTATCAAACTTCTAACCACATAGGCTAACATTTCATTTTCGCGACAAGGCTCATTTCAATACTTTCATTTTACCGAATTTCAAACCAAATAGGTTCACATATCATGTTTCACATCAACGGACATCGAGGGACATGTTCAACCTTCATATTTAACAAACATGCAACAATATAAGCTAAAATCTCGTTTTCGCGATAAGGGTCATCTCATTACTTTCTATTTACCAAATTTAAAACGAAATTGGTTCAAATATTATGTTACGCAATAAAGGACATCGAGGGACAAATTCAACATTAATATTTCTCAAACTTTTAACCATATAGGCTAAAATCTCTTTTTTCGGACAATGGTCATTCAAATAATTTCATTTTGCCGAATACAAAACCAAATAGGTTCACATATCATGTTTCGTATCAAGGGAGATCGAGGGACAAGTTCAACCTTTATCAAACTTCTAACCATATAGGCTAAAATCTCATTTTCACGACAAAGTCATTCCAATACTTTCATTTTTCCGAATATAAAACCAAATAGGTTTACATATCATGTTTCGTATCAAGGGAGATCGAGGGACAAGTTCAACCTTTATCAAACTTCTAACCATATAGGGTAAAATCTCATTTTCACGACAAAGTTATTCCAATACTTTCATTTTTCCGAATATAAAACCAAATAGGTTCACATATCATGTTTCGCATCAAGGGACATCGAGGGACAAGTTCACTGTTTATCAAACTTCTAACCACATAGGCTAACATTTCACTTTCGCGACAAGGGTCATTTTAATACTTTCATTTTACCGAATTTCAAACCAAATAGGTTCACATATCATGTTTCGCATCAATGGACATCGAGGGACATGTTCAACCTTCATATTTAACAAACCTGCAACAATATAAGCTAAAATATCGTTTTCGCGATAAGGGTCATCTCATTACTTTCTATTTACCAAATTTAAAAGGAAATTGGTTCAAATATTATGTTACGCAATAAAGGACATCGAGGGACAAATTCAACATTAATATTTATCAAACTTTTAACCATATAGGCTAAAATCTCATTTTTGGGACAATGCTCATTCAAATAATTTCATTTTGCCGAATACAAAACCAAATAGGTTCACATATCATGTTTCGTATCAAGGGAGATCGAGGGACAAGTTCAACCTTTATCAAACTTCTAACCATATAAGGCTAAAATCTCATTTTCGCGACAAAGTCATTCCAATACTTTCATTTTTCCGAATATAAAACCAAATAAGTTCACATATCATGTTTCGCATCAAGGGACATCGAGGGACAAGTTCACTGTTTATCAAACTTCTAACCACATAGGCTAACATTTCATTTTCGCGACAAGGCTCATTTCAATACTTTCATTTTACCGAATTTCAAACCAAATAGGTTCACATATCATGTTTCACATCAACGGACATCGAGGGACATGTTCAACCTTCATATTTAACAAACATGCAACAATATAAGCTAAAATCTCGTTTTCGCGATAAGGGTCATCTCATTACTTTCTATTTACCAAATTTAAAACGAAATTGGTTCAAATATTATGTTACGCAATAAAGGACATCGAGGGACAAATTCAACATTAATATTTCTCAAACTTTTAACCATATAGGCTAAAATCTCTTTTTTCGGACAATGGTCATTCAAATAATTTCATTTTGCCGAATACAAAACCAAATAGGTTCACATATCATGTTTCGTATCAAGGGAGATCGAGGTACAAGTTCAACCTTTATCAAACTTCTAACCATATAGGCTAAAATCTCATTTTCACGACAAAGTCATTCCAATACTTTCATTTTTCCGAATATAAAACCAAATAGGTTTACATATCATGTTTCGTATCAAGGGAGATCGAGGGACAAGTTCAACCTTTATCAAACTTCTAACCATATAGGCTAAAATCTCATTTTCGCGACAAAGTCATTCCAATACTTTCATTTTTCCGAATATAAAACCAAATAGGTTCACATATCATGTTTCGCATCAAGGGACATCGAGGGACAAGTTCACTGTTTATCAAACTTCTAACCACATAGGCTAACATTTCACTTTCGCGACAAGGGTCATTTTAATACTTTCATTTTACCGAATTTCAAACCAAATAGGTTCACATATCATGTTTCGCATCAATGGACATCGAGGGACATGTTCAACCTTCATATTTAACAAACCTGCAACAATATAAGCTAAAATATCGTTTTTGCGATAAGGGTCATCTCATTACTTTCTATTTACCAAATTTAAAAGGAAATTGGTTCAGATATTATGTTACGCAATAAAGGACATCGAGGGACAAATTCAACATTAATATTTATCAAACTTTTAACCATATAGGCTAAAATCTCATTTTTGGGACAATGCTCATTCAAATAATTTCATTTTGCCGAATACAAAACCAAATAGGTTCACATATCATGTTTCGTATCAAGGGAGATCGAGGGACAAGTTCAACCTTTATCAAACTTCTAACCATATAAGGCTAAAATCTCATTTTCGCGACAAAGTCATTCCAATACTTTCATTTTTCCGAATATAAAACCAAATAAGTTCACATATCATGTTTCGCATCAAGGGACATCGAGGGACAAGTTCACTGTTTATCAAACTTCTAACCACATAGGCTAACATTTCATTTTCGCGACAAGGCTCATTTCAATACTTTCATTTTACCGAATTTCAAACCAAATAGGTTCACATATCATGTTTCACATCAACGGACATCGAGGGACATGTTCAACCTTCATATTTAACAAACATGCAACAATATAAGCTAAAATCTCGTTTTCGCGATAAGGGTCATCTCATTACTTTCTATTTACCAAATTTAAAACGAAATTGGTTCAAATATTATGTTACGCAATAAAGGACATCGAGGGACAAATTCAACATTAATATTTCTCAAACTTTTAACCATATAGGCTAAAATCTCTTTTTTCGGACAATGGTCATTCAAATAATTTCATTTTGCCGAATACAAAACCAAATAGGTTCACATATCATGTTTCGTATCAAGGGAGATCGAGGTACAAGTTCAACCTTTATCAAAGTTCTAACCATATAGGCTAAAATCTCATTTTCACGACAAAGTCATTCCAATACTTTCATTTTTCCGAATATAAAACCAAATAGGTTTACATATCATGTTTCGTATCAAGGGAGATCGAGGGACAAGTTCAACCTTTATCAAACTTCTAACCATATAGGGTAAAATCTCATTTTCACGACAAAGTTATTCCAATACTTTCATTTTTCCGAATATAAAACCAAATAGGTTCACATATCATGTTTCGCATCAAGGGACATCGAGGGACAAGTTCACTGTTTATCAAACTTCTAACCACATAGGCTAACATTTCACTTTCGCGACAAGGGTCATTTTAATACTTTCATTTTACCGAATTTCAAACCAAATAGGTTCACATATCATGTTTCGCATCAATGGACATCGAGGGACATGTTCAACCTTCATATTTAACAAACCTGCAACAATATAAGCTAAAATATCGTTTTTGCGATAAGGGTCATCTCATTACTTTCTATTTACCAAATTTAAAAGGAAATTGGTTCAAATATTATGTTACGCAATAAAGGACATCGAGGGACAAATTCAACATTAATATTTATCAAACTTTTAACCATATAGGCTAAAATCTCATTTTTGGGACAATGCTCATTCAAATAATTTCATTTTGCCGAATACAAAACCAAATAGGTTCACATATCATGTTTCGTATCAAGGGAGATCGAGGGACAAGTTCAACCTTTATCAAACTTCTAACCATATAAGGCTAAAATCTCATTTTCGCGACAAAGTCATTCCAATACTTTCATTTTTCCGAATATAAAACCAAATAAGTTCACATATCATGTTTCGCATCAAGGGACATCGAGGGACAAGTTCACTGTTTATCAAACTTCTAACCACATAGGCTAACATTTCATTTTCGCGACAAGGCTCATTTCAATACTTTCATTTTACCGAATTTCAAACCAAATAGGTTCACATATCATGTTTCACATCAACGGACATCGAGGGACATGTTCAACCTTCATATTTAACAAACATGCAACAATATAAGCTAAAATCTCGTTTTCGCGATAAGGGTCATCTCATTACTTTCTATTTACCAAATTTAAAACGAAATTGGTTCAAATATTATGTTACCCAATAAAGGACATCGAGGGACAAATTCAACATTAATATTTCTCAAACTTTTAACCATATAGGCTAAAATCTCTTTTTTCGGACAATGGTCATTCAAATAATTTCATTTTGCCGAATACAAAACCAAATAGGTTCACGTATCATGTTTCGTATCAAGGGAGATCGAGGGACAAGTTCAACCTTTATCAAACTTCTAACCATATAGGCTAAAATCTCATTTTCGCGACAAAGTCATTCCAATACTTTCATTTTAACGAATATAAAACCAAATAGGTTCACATAGCATGTTTCGCATCAAGGGACATCGAGGGACAAGTTCACCGTTTATCATACTTCTAACCACATAGGCTAACATTTCATTTTCGCGACAAGGGTCATTTCAATACTTTCATTTACCGAATTTCAAACCAAATAGGTTCACATATCATGTTTCGTATCAAGGGAGATCGAGGTACAAGTTCAACCTTTATCAAAGTTCTAACCATATAGGCTAAAATCTCATTTTCACGACAAAGTCATTCCAATACTTTCATTTTTCCGAATATAAAACCAAATAGGTTTACATATCATGTTTCGTATCAAGGGAGATCGAGGTACAAGTTCAACCTTTATCAAACTTCTAACCATATAGGCTAAAATCTCATTTTCACGACAAAGTCATTCCAATACTTTCATTTTTCCGAATATAAAACCAAATAGGTTTACATATCATGTTTCGTATCAAGGGAGATCGAGGGACAAGTTCAACCTTTATCAAACTTCTAACCATATAGGCTAAAATCTCATTTTCGCGACAAAGTCATTCCAATACTTTCATTTTTCCGAATATAAAACCAAATAGGTTCACATATCATGTTTCGCATCAAGGGACATCGAGGGACAAGTTCACTGTTTATCAAACTTCTAACCACATAGGCTAACATTTCACTTTCGCGACAAGGGTCATTTTAATACTTTCATTTTACCGAATTTCAAACCAAATAGGTTCACATATCATGTTTCGCATCAATGGACATCGAGGGACATGTTCAACCTTCATATTTAACAAACCTGCAACAATATAAGCTAAAATATCGTTTTTGCGATAAGGGTCATCTCATTACTTTCTATTTACCAAATTTAAAAGGAAATTGGTTCAAATATTATGTTACGCAATAAAGGACATCGAGGGACAAATTCAACATTAATATTTATCAAACTTTTAACCATATAGGCTAAAATCTCATTTTTGGGACAATGCTCATTCAAATAATTTCATTTTGCCGAATACAAAACCAAATAGGTTCACATATCATGTTTCGTATCAAGGGAGATCGAGGGACAAGTTCAACCTTTATCAATCTTCTAACCATATAAGGCTAAAATCTCATTTTCACGACAAAGTCATTCCAATACTTTCATTTTTCCGAATATAAAACCAAATAGGTTTACATATCATGTTTCGTATCAAGGGAGATCGAGGGACAAGTTCAACCTTTATCAAACTTCTAACCATATAGGGTAAAATCTCATTTTCACGACAAAGTTATTCCAATACTTTCATTTTTCCGAATATAAAACCAAATAGGTTCACATATCATGTTTCGCATCAAGGGACATCGAGGGACAAGTTCACTGTTTATCAAACTTCTAACCACATAGGCTAACATTTCACTTTCGCGACAAGGGTCATTTTAATACTTTCATTTTACCGAATTTCAAACCAAATAGGTTCACATATCATGTTTCGCATCAATGGACATCGAGGGACATGTTCAACCTTCATATTTAACAAACATGTAACAATATAAGCTAAAATCTCGTTTTCGCGATAAGGATCATCTCATTACTTTCTATTTACCAAATTTAAAACGAAATTGGTTCAAATATTATGTTACGCAATAAAGGACATCGAGGGACAAATTCAACATTAATATTTATCAAAGTTTTAACCATATAGGCTAAAATCTCATTTTTGAAACAATGGTCATTCAAATAATTTCATTTTGCCGAATACAAAACCAAATAGGTTCACATATCATGTTTCGCATCAAGGGACTTCGAGGGAGAAGTTCTCTGTTTATCAAACTTCTCACCACATAGGCTAACATTTCATTTTCGCGACAAGGGTCATTTCAATACTTTCATTTTACCGAATTTCAAACCAAATAGGTTCACATATCATGTTTCGCATCAATGGACATCGAGGGACATGTTCAACCTTCATATATAACAAACATGCAACAATATAAGCTAAAATCTCGTTTTCGCGATAAGGGTCATCTCATTACTTTCTATTTACCAAATTTAAAACGAAATTGGTTCAAATATTATGTTACGCAATAAAGGACATCGAAGGACAAATTCAACATTAATATTTATCAAACTTTTAACCATATAGGCTAAAATCTCATTTTTGGGACAATGGTCATTCAAATAATTTCATTTTGCCGAATACAAAACCAAATAGGTTCACATATCATGTTTCGTATCAAGGGAGATCGAGGGACAAGTTCAACCTTTATCAAACTTCTAACCATATAAGGCTAAAATCTCATTTTCGCGACAAAGTCATTCCAATACTTTCATTTTTCCGAATATAAAACCAAATAAGTTCACATATCATGTTTCGCATCAAGGGACATCGAGGGACAAGTTCACTGTTTATCAAACTTCTAACCACATAGGCTAACATTTCATTTTCGCGACAAGGCTCATTTCAATACTTTCATTTTACCGAATTTCAAACCAAATAGGTTCACATATCATGTTTCACATCAACGGACATCGAGGGACATGTTCAACCTTCATATTTAACAAACATGCAACAATATAAGCTAAAATCTCGTTTTCGCGATAAGGGTCATCTCATTACTTTCTATTTACCAAATTTAAAACGAAATTGGTTCAAATATTATGTTACGCAATAAAGGACATCGAGGGACAAATTCAACATTAATATTTCTCAAACTTTTAACCATATAGGCTAAAATCTCTTTTTTCGGACAATGGTCATTCAAATAATTTCATTTTGCCGAATACAAAACCAAATAGGTTCACATATCATGTTTCGTATCAAGGGAGATCGAGGTACAAGTTCAACCTTTATCAAACTTCTAACCATATAGGCTAAAATCTCATTTTCACGACAAAGTCATTCCAATACTTTCATTTTTCCGAATATAAAACCAAATAGGTTTACATATCATGTTTCGTATCAAGGGAGATCGAGGGACAAGTTCAACCTTTATCAAACTTCTAACCATATAGGCTAAAATCTCATTTTCGCGACAAAGTCATTCCAATACTTTCATTTTTCCGAATATAAAACCAAATAGGTTCACATATCATGTTTCGCATCAAGGGACATCGAGGGACAAGTTCACTGTTTATCAAACTTCTAACCACATAGGCTAACATTTCACTTTCGCGACAAGGGTCATTTTAATACTTTCATTTTACCGAATTTCAAACCAAATAGGTTCACATATCATGTTTCGCATCAATGGACATCGAGGGACATGTTCAACCTTCATATTTAACAAACCTGCAACAATATAAGCTAAAATATCGTTTTTGCGATAAGGGTCATCTCATTACTTTCTATTTACCAAATTTAAAAGGAAATTGGTTCAGATATTATGTTACGCAATAAAGGACATCGAGGGACAAATTCAACATTAATATTTATCAAACTTTTAACCATATAGGCTAAAATCTCATTTTTGGGACAATGCTCATTCAAATAATTTCATTTTGCCGAATACAAAACCAAATAGGTTCACATATCATGTTTCGTATCAAGGGAGATCGAGGGACAAGTTCAACCTTTATCAAACTTCTAACCATATAAGGCTAAAATCTCATTTTCGCGACAAAGTCATTCCAATACTTTCATTTTTCCGAATATAAAACCAAATAAGTTCACATATCATGTTTCGCATCAAGGGACATCGAGGGACAAGTTCACTGTTTATCAAACTTCTAACCACATAGGCTAACATTTCATTTTCGCGACAAGGCTCATTTCAATACTTTCATTTTACCGAATTTCAAACCAAATAGGTTCACATATCATGTTTCACATCAACGGACATCGAGGGACATGTTCAACCTTCATATTTAACAAACATGCAACAATATAAGCTAAAATCTCGTTTTCGCGATAAGGGTCATCTCATTACTTTCTATTTACCAAATTTAAAACGAAATTGGTTCAAATATTATGTTACGCAATAAAGGACATCGAGGGACAAATTCAACATTAATATTTCTCAAACTTTTAACCATATAGGCTAAAATCTCTTTTTTCGGACAATGGTCATTCAAATAATTTCATTTTGCCGAATACAAAACCAAATAGGTTCACATATCATGTTTCGTATCAAGGGAGATCGAGGTACAAGTTCAACCTTTATCAAAGTTCTAACCATATAGGCTAAAATCTCATTTTCACGACAAAGTCATTCCAATACTTTCATTTTTCCGAATATAAAACCAAATAGGTTTACATATCATGTTTCGTATCAAGGGAGATCGAGGGACAAGTTCAACCTTTATCAAACTTCTAACCATATAGGGTAAAATCTCATTTTCACGACAAAGTTATTCCAATACTTTCATTTTTCCGAATATAAAACCAAATAGGTTCACATATCATGTTTCGCATCAAGGGACATCGAGGGACAAGTTCACTGTTTATCAAACTTCTAACCACATAGGCTAACATTTCACTTTCGCGACAAGGGTCATTTTAATACTTTCATTTTACCGAATTTCAAACCAAATAGGTTCACATATCATGTTTCGCATCAATGGACATCGAGGGACATGTTCAACCTTCATATTTAACAAACCTGCAACAATATAAGCTAAAATATCGTTTTTGCGATAAGGGTCATCTCATTACTTTCTATTTACCAAATTTAAAAGGAAATTGGTTCAAATATTATGTTACGCAATAAAGGACATCGAGGGACAAATTCAACATTAATATTTATCAAACTTTTAACCATATAGGCTAAAATCTCATTTTTGGGACAATGCTCATTCAAATAATTTCATTTTGCCGAATACAAAACCAAATAGGTTCACATATCATGTTTCGTATCAAGGGAGATCGAGGGACAAGTTCAACCTTTATCAAACTTCTAACCATATAAGGCTAAAATCTCATTTTCGCGACAAAGTCATTCCAATACTTTCATTTTTCCGAATATAAAACCAAATAAGTTCACATATCATGTTTCGCATCAAGGGACATCGAGGGACAAGTTCACTGTTTATCAAACTTCTAACCACATAGGCTAACATTTCATTTTCGCGACAAGGCTCATTTCAATACTTTCATTTTACCGAATTTCAAACCAAATAGGTTCACATATCATGTTTCACATCAACGGACATCGAGGGACATGTTCAACCTTCATATTTAACAAACATGCAACAATATAAGCTAAAATCTCGTTTTCGCGATAAGGGTCATCTCATTACTTTCTATTTACCAAATTTAAAACGAAATTGGTTCAAATATTATGTTACCCAATAAAGGACATCGAGGGACAAATTCAACATTAATATTTCTCAAACTTTTAACCATATAGGCTAAAATCTCTTTTTTCGGACAATGGTCATTCAAATAATTTCATTTTGCCGAATACAAAACCAAATAGGTTCACGTATCATGTTTCGTATCAAGGGAGATCGAGGGACAAGTTCAACCTTTATCAAACTTCTAACCATATAGGCTAAAATCTCATTTTCGCGACAAAGTCATTCCAATACTTTCATTTTAACGAATATAAAACCAAATAGGTTCACATAGCATGTTTCGCATCAAGGGACATCGAGGGACAAGTTCACCGTTTATCATACTTCTAACCACATAGGCTAACATTTCATTTTCGCGACAAGGGTCATTTCAATACTTTCATTTACCGAATTTCAAACCAAATAGGTTCACATATCATGTTTCGTATCAAGGGAGATCGAGGTACAAGTTCAACCTTTATCAAAGTTCTAACCATATAGGCTAAAATCTCATTTTCACGACAAAGTCATTCCAATACTTTCATTTTTCCGAATATAAAACCAAATAGGTTTACATATCATGTTTCGTATCAAGGGAGATCGAGGTACAAGTTCAACCTTTATCAAACTTCTAACCATATAGGCTAAAATCTCATTTTCACGACAAAGTCATTCCAATACTTTCATTTTTCCGAATATAAAACCAAATAGGTTTACATATCATGTTTCGTATCAAGGGAGATCGAGGGACAAGTTCAACCTTTATCAAACTTCTAACCATATAGGCTAAAATCTCATTTTCGCGACAAAGTCATTCCAATACTTTCATTTTTCCGAATATAAAACCAAATAGGTTCACATATCATGTTTCGCATCAAGGGACATCGAGGGACAAGTTCACTGTTTATCAAACTTCTAACCACATAGGCTAACATTTCACTTTCGCGACAAGGGTCATTTTAATACTTTCATTTTACCGAATTTCAAACCAAATAGGTTCACATATCATGTTTCGCATCAATGGACATCGAGGGACATGTTCAACCTTCATATTTAACAAACCTGCAACAATATAAGCTAAAATATCGTTTTTGCGATAAGGGTCATCTCATTACTTTCTATTTACCAAATTTAAAAGGAAATTGGTTCAAATATTATGTTACGCAATAAAGGACATCGAGGGACAAATTCAACATTAATATTTATCAAACTTTTAACCATATAGGCTAAAATCTCATTTTTGGGACAATGCTCATTCAAATAATTTCATTTTGCCGAATACAAAACCAAATAGGTTCACATATCATGTTTCGTATCAAGGGAGATCGAGGGACAAGTTCAACCTTTATCAATCTTCTAACCATATAAGGCTAAAATCTCATTTTCACGACAAAGTCATTCCAATACTTTCATTTTTCCGAATATAAAACCAAATAGGTTTACATATCATGTTTCGTATCAAGGGAGATCGAGGGACAAGTTCAACCTTTATCAAACTTCTAACCATATAGGGTAAAATCTCATTTTCACGACAAAGTTATTCCAATACTTTCATTTTTCCGAATATAAAACCAAATAGGTTCACATATCATGTTTCGCATCAAGGGACATCGAGGGACAAGTTCACTGTTTATCAAACTTCTAACCACATAGGCTAACATTTCACTTTCGCGACAAGGGTCATTTTAATACTTTCATTTTACCGAATTTCAAACCAAATAGGTTCACATATCATGTTTCGCATCAATGGACATCGAGGGACATGTTCAACCTTCATATTTAACAAACATGTAACAATATAAGCTAAAATCTCGTTTTCGCGATAAGGATCATCTCATTACTTTCTATTTACCAAATTTAAAACGAAATTGGTTCAAATATTATGTTACGCAATAAAGGACATCGAGGGACAAATTCAACATTAATATTTATCAAAGTTTTAACCATATAGGCTAAAATCTCATTTTTGAAACAATGGTCATTCAAATAATTTCATTTTGCCGAATACAAAACCAAATAGGTTCACATATCATGTTTCGCATCAAGGGACTTCGAGGGAGAAGTTCTCTGTTTATCAAACTTCTCACCACATAGGCTAACATTTCATTTTCGCGACAAGGGTCATTTCAATACTTTCATTTTACCGAATTTCAAACCAAATAGGTTCACATATCATGTTTCGCATCAATGGACATCGAGGGACATGTTCAACCTTCATATATAACAAACATGCAACAATATAAGCTAAAATCTCGTTTTCGCGATAAGGGTCATCTCATTACTTTCTATTTACCAAATTTAAAACGAAATTGGTTCAAATATTATGTTACGCAATAAAGGACATCGAAGGACAAATTCAACATTAATATTTATCAAACTTTTAACCATATAGGCTAAAATCTCATTTTTGGGACAATGGTCATTCAAATAATTTCATTTTGCCGAATACAAAACCAAATAGGTTCACATATCATGTTTCGTATCAAGGGAGATCGAGGGACAAGTTCAACCTTTATCAAACTTCTAACCATATAAGGCTAAAATCTCATTTTCGCGACAAAGTCATTCCAATACTTTCATTTTTCCGAATATAAAACCAAATAAGTTCACATATCATGTTTCGCATCAAGGGACATCGAGGGACAAGTTCACTGTTTATCAAACTTCTAACCACATAGGCTAACATTTCATTTTCGCGACAAGGCTCATTTCAATACTTTCATTTTACCGAATTTCAAACCAAATAGGTTCACATATCATGTTTCACATCAACGGACATCGAGGGACATGTTCAACCTTCATATTTAACAAACATGCAACAATATAAGCTAAAATCTCGTTTTCGCGATAAGGGTCATCTCATTACTTTCTATTTACCAAATTTAAAACGAAATTGGTTCAAATATTATGTTACGCAATAAAGGACATCGAGGGACAAATTCAACATTAATATTTCTCAAACTTTTAACCATATAGGCTAAAATCTCTTTTTTCGGACAATGGTCATTCAAATAATTTCATTTTGCCGAATACAAAACCAAATAGGTTCACATATCATGTTTCGTATCAAGGGAGATCGAGGTACAAGTTCAACCTTTATCAAACTTCTAACCATATAGGCTAAAATCTCATTTTCACGACAAAGTCATTCCAATACTTTCATTTTTCCGAATATAAAACCAAATAGGTTTACATATCATGTTTCGTATCAAGGGAGATCGAGGGACAAGTTCAACCTTTATCAAACTTCTAACCATATAGGGTAAAATCTCATTTTCACGACAAAGTTATTCCAATACTTTCATTTTTCCGAATATAAAACCAAATAGGTTCACATATCATGTTTCGCATCAAGGGACATCGAGGGACAAGTTCACTGTTTATCAAACTTCTAACCACATAGGCTAACATTTCACTTTCGCGACAAGGGTCATTTTAATACTTTCATTTTACCGAATTTCAAACCAAATAGGTTCACATATCATGTTTCGCATCAATGGACATCGAGGGACATGTTCAACCTTCATATTTAACAAACCTGCAACAATATAAGCTAAAATATCGTTTTTGCGATAAGGGTCATCTCATTACTTTCTATTTACCAAATTTAAAAGGAAATTGGTTCAAATATTATGTTACGCAATAAAGGACATCGAGGGACAAATTCAACATTAATATTTATCAAACTTTTAACCATATAGGCTAAAATCTCATTTTTGGGACAATGCTCATTCAAATAATTTCATTTTGCCGAATACAAAACCAAATAGGTTCACATATCATGTTTCGTATCAAGGGAGATCGAGGGACAAGTTCAACCTTTATCAAACTTCTAACCATATAAGGCTAAAATCTCATTTTCGCGACAAAGTCATTCCAATACTTTCATTTTTCCGAATATAAAACCAAATAAGTTCACATATCATGTTTCGCATCAAGGGACATCGAGGGACAAGTTCACTGTTTATCAAACTTCTAACCACATAGGCTAACATTTCATTTTCGCGACAAGGCTCATTTCAATACTTTCATTTTACCGAATTTCAAACCAAATAGGTTCACATATCATGTTTCACATCAACGGACATCGAGGGACATGTTCAACCTTCATATTTAACAAACATGCAACAATATAAGCTAAAATCTCGTTTTCGCGATAAGGGTCATCTCATTACTTTCTATTTACCAAATTTAAAACGAAATTGGTTCAAATATTATGTTACGCAATAAAGGACATCGAGGGACAAATTCAACATTAATATTTCTCAAACTTTTAACCATATAGGCTAAAATCTCTTTTTTCGGACAATGGTCATTCAAATAATTTCATTTTGCCGAATACAAAACCAAATAGGTTCACATATCATGTTTCGTATCAAGGGAGATCGAGGTACAAGTTCAACCTTTATCAAACTTCTAACCATATAGGCTAAAATCTCATTTTCACGACAAAGTCATTCCAATACTTTCATTTTTCCGAATATAAAACCAAATAGGTTTACATATCATGTTTCGTATCAAGGGAGATCGAGGGACAAGTTCAACCTTTATCAAACTTCTAACCATATAGGGTAAAATCTCATTTTCACGACAAAGTTATTCCAATACTTTCATTTTTCCGAATATAAAACCAAATAGGTTCACATATCATGTTTCGCATCAAGGGACATCGAGGGACAAGTTCACTGTTTATCAAACTTCTAACCACATAGGCTAACATTTCACTTTCGCGACAAGGGTCATTTTAATACTTTCATTTTACCGAATTTCAAACCAAATAGGTTCACATATCATGTTTCGCATCAATGGACATCGAGGGACATGTTCAACCTTCATATTTAACAAACCTGCAACAATATAAGCTAAAATATCGTTTTTGCGATAAGGGTCATCTCATTACTTTCTATTTACCAAATTTAAAAGGAAATTGGTTCAAATATTATGTTACGCAATAAAGGACATCGAGGGACAAATTCAACATTAATATTTATCAAACTTTTAACCATATAGGCTAAAATCTCATTTTTGGGACAATGCTCATTCAAATAATTTCATTTTGCCGAATACAAAACCAAATAGGTTCACATATCATGTTTCGTATCAAGGGAGATCGAGGGACAAGTTCAACCTTTATCAAACTTCTAACCATATAAGGCTAAAATCTCATTTTCGCGACAAAGTCATTCCAATACTTTCATTTTTCCGAATATAAAACCAAATAAGTTCACATATCATGTTTCGCATCAAGGGACATCGAGGGACAAGTTCACTATTTATCAAACTTCTAACCACATAGGCTAACATTTCATTTTCGCGACAAGGCTCAGTTCAATACTTTCATTTTACCGAATTTCAAACCAAATAGGTTCACATATCATGTTTCACATCAACGGACATCGAGGGACATGTTCAACCTTCATATTTAACAAACATGCAACAATATAAGCTAAAATCTCGTTTTCGCGATAAGGGTCATCTCATTACTTTCTATTTACCAAATTTAAAACGAAATTGGTTCAAATATTATGTTACCCAATAAAGGACATCGAGGGACAAATTCAACATTAATATTTCTCAAACTTTTAACCATATAGGCTAAAATCTCTTTTTTCGGACAATGGTCATTCAAATAATTTCATTTTGCCGAATACAAAACCAAATAGGTTCACATATCATGTTTCGTATCAAGGGAGATCGAGGGACAAGTTCAACCTTTATCAAACTTCTAACCATATAAGGCTAAAATCTCATTTTCGCGACAAAGTCATTCCAATACTTTCATTTTTCCGAATATAAAACCAAATAAGTTCACATATCATGTTTCGCATCAAGGGACATCGAGGGACAAGTTCACTGTTTATCAAACTTCTAACCACATAGGCTAACATTTCATTTTCGCGACAAGGCTCATTTCAATACTTTCATTTTACCGAATTTCAAACCAAATAGGTTCACATATCATGTTTCACATCAACGGACATCGAGGGACATGTTCAACCTTCATATTTAACAAACATGCAACAATATAAGCTAAAATCTCGTTTTCGCGATAAGGGTCATCTCATTACTTTCTATTTACCAAATTTAAAACGAAATTGGTTCAAATATTATGTTACGCAATAAAGGACATCGAGGGACAAATTCAACATTAATATTTCTCAAACTTTTAACCATATAGGCTAAAATCTCTTTTTTCGGACAATGGTCATTCAAATAATTTCATTTTGCCGAATACAAAACCAAATAGGTTCACATATCATGTTTCGTATCAAGGGAGATCGAGGTACAAGTTCAACCTTTATCAAACTTCTAACCATATAGGCTAAAATCTCATTTTCACGACAAAGTCATTCCAATACTTTCATTTTTCCGAATATAAAACCAAATAGGTTTACATATCATGTTTCGTATCAAGGGAGATCGAGGGACAAGTTCAACCTTTATCAAACTTCTAACCATATAGGGTAAAATCTCATTTTCACGACAAAGTTATTCCAATACTTTCATTTTTCCGAATATAAAACCAAATAGGTTCACATATCATGTTTCGCATCAAGGGACATCGAGGGACAAGTTCACTGTTTATCAAACTTCTAACCACATAGGCTAACATTTCACTTTCGCGACAAGGGTCATTTTAATACTTTCATTTTACCGAATTTCAAACCAAATAGGTTCACATATCATGTTTCGCATCAATGGACATCGAGGGACATGTTCAACCTTCATATTTAACAAACCTGCAACAATATAAGCTAAAATATCGTTTTTGCGATAAGGGTCATCTCATTACTTTCTATTTACCAAATTTAAAAGGAAATTGGTTCAAATATTATGTTACGCAATAAAGGACATCGAGGGACAAATTCAACATTAATATTTATCAAACTTTTAACCATATAGGCTAAAATCTCATTTTTGGGACAATGCTCATTCAAATAATTTCATTTTGCCGAATACAAAACCAAATAGGTTCACATATCATGTTTCGTATCAAGGGAGATCGAGGGACAAGTTCAACCTTTATCAAACTTCTAACCATATAAGGCTAAAATCTCATTTTCGCGACAAAGTCATTCCAATACTTTCATTTTTCCGAATATAAAACCAAATAAGTTCACATATCATGTTTCGCATCAAGGGACATCGAGGGACAAGTTCACTGTTTATCAAACTTCTAACCACATAGGCTAACATTTCATTTTCGCGACAAGGCTCATTTCAATACTTTCATTTTACCGAATTTCAAACCAAATAGGTTCACATATCATGTTTCACATCAACGGACATCGAGGGACATGTTCAACCTTCATATTTAACAAACATGCAACAATATAAGCTAAAATCTCGTTTTCGCGATAAGGGTCATCTCATTACTTTCTATTTACCAAATTTAAAACGAAATTGGTTCAAATATTATGTTACGCAATAAAGGACATCGAGGGACAAATTCAACATTAATATTTCTCAAACTTTTAACCATATAGGCTAAAATCTCTTTTTTCGGACAATGGTCATTCAAATAATTTCATTTTGCCGAATACAAAACCAAATAGGTTCACATATCATGTTTCGTATCAAGGGAGATCGAGGTACAAGTTCAACCTTTATCAAACTTCTAACCATATAGGCTAAAATCTCATTTTCACGACAAAGTCATTCCAATACTTTCATTTTTCCGAATATAAAACCAAATAGGTTTACATATCATGTTTCGTATCAAGGGAGATCGAGGGACAAGTTCAACCTTTATCAAACTTCTAACCATATAGGGTAAAATCTCATTTTCACGACAAAGTTATTCCAATACTTTCATTTTTCCGAATATAAAACCAAATAGGTTCACATATCATGTTTCGCATCAAGGGACATCGAGGGACAAGTTCACTGTTTATCAAACTTCTAACCACATAGGCTAACATTTCACTTTCGCGACAAGGGTCATTTTAATACTTTCATTTTACCGAATTTCAAACCAAATAGGTTCACATATCATGTTTCGCATCAATGGACATCGAGGGACATGTTCAACCTTCATATTTAACAAACCTGCAACAATATAAGCTAAAATATCGTTTTTGCGATAAGGGTCATCTCATTACTTTCTATTTACCAAATTTAAAAGGAAATTGGTTCAAATATTATGTTACGCAATAAAGGACATCGAGGGACAAATTCAACATTAATATTTATCAAACTTTTAACCATATAGGCTAAAATCTCATTTTTGGGACAATGCTCATTCAAATAATTTCATTTTGCCGAATACAAAACCAAATAGGTTCACATATCATGTTTCGTATCAAGGGAGATCGAGGGACAAGTTCAACCTTTATCAAACTTCTAACCATATAAGGCTAAAATCTCATTTTCGCGACAAAGTCATTCCAATACTTTCATTTTTCCGAATATAAAACCAAATAAGTTCACATATCATGTTTCGCATCAAGGGACATCGAGGGACAAGTTCACTATTTATCAAACTTCTAACCACATAGGCTAACATTTCATTTTCGCGACAAGGCTCAGTTCAATACTTTCATTTTACCGAATTTCAAACCAAATAGGTTCACATATCATGTTTCACATCAACGGACATCGAGGGACATGTTCAACCTTCATATTTAACAAACATGCAACAATATAAGCTAAAATCTCGTTTTCGCGATAAGGGTCATCTCATTACTTTCTATTTACCAAATTTAAAACGAAATTGGTTCAAATATTATGTTACCCAATAAAGGACATCGAGGGACAAATTCAACATTAATATTTCTCAAACTTTTAACCATATAGGCTAAAATCTCTTTTTTCGGACAATGGTCATTCAAATAATTTCATTTTGCCGAATACAAAACCAAATAGGTTCACATATCATGTTTCGTATCAAGGGAGATCGAGGGACAAGTTCAACCTTTATCAAACTTCTAACCATATAGGCTAAAATCTCATTTTCGCGACAAAGTCATTCCAATACTTTCATTTTAACGAATATAAAACCAAATAGGTTCACATAGCATGTTTCGCATCAAGGGACATCGAGGGACAAGTTCACCGTTTATCATACTTCTAACCACATAGGCTAACATTTCATTTTCGCGACAAGGGTCATTTCAATACTTTCATTTACCGAATTTCAAACCAAATAGGTTCACATATCATGTTTCGCATCAAGAGACATCGAGGGACATGTTCAACCTTCATATATAACAAACATGCAACAATATAAGCTAAAATCTCGTTTTCGCGATAAGGGTCATCTCACTACTTTCTATTTACCAAATTTAAAACGAAATTGGTTCAAATATTATGTTACGAAATAAAGGACATCGAGGGACAAATTCAACATTAATATTTATCAAAGTTTTAACCATATAGGCTAAAATCTCATATTTGGGACAATGGTCATTCAAATAATTTCATTTTGCCGAATACAAAACCAAATAGGTTCACATATCATGTTTCGTATCAAGGGAGATCGAGGGACAAGTTCAACCTTTATCAAACTTCTAACCATATAGGCTAAAATCTCATTTTCGCGACAAAGTCATTCCAATACTTTCATTTTTCCGAATATAAAACCACATAGGTTCACATATCATGTTTCGCATCAAGGGACATCGAGGGACAAGTTCACTGTTTATCAAACTTCTAACCACATAGGCTACCATTTCATTTTCGCGACAAGGGTCATTTCAATACTTTCATTTACCGAATTTCAAACCAAATAGGTTCACATATCATGTTTCGCATCAAGAGACATCGAGGGACATGTTCAACCTTCATATATAACAAACATGCAACAATATAAGCTAAAATCTCGTTTTCGCGATAAGGGTCATCTCATTACTTTCTATTTATCAAATTTAAAACGAAATTGGTTCAAATATTATGTTACGCAATAAAGGACATCGAAGGACAAATTCAACATTAATATTTATCAAACTTTTAACCATATAGGCTAAAATCTCATTTTTGGGACAATGGTCATTTAAATAATTTCATTTTGCCGAATACAAAACCAAATAGGTTCACATATCATGTTTCGTATCAAGGGAGATCGAGGGACAAGTTCAACCTTTATCAATCTTCTAACCATATAAGGCTAAAATCTCATTTTCGCGACAAAGTCATTCCAATACTTTCAATTTTCCGAATATAAAACCAAATAGGTTCACATATCATGTTTCGCATCAACGGACATCGAGGGACATGTTCAACTTTCATATTTAACAAACCTGCAACAATATAAGCTAAAATATCGTTTTCGCGATAAGGGTCATCTCATTACTTTCTATTTACCAAATTTAAAACGAAATTGGTTCAAATATTATGTTACGCAATAAAGGACATCGAGGGACAAATTCAACATTAATATTTCTCAAACTTTTAACCATATAGGCTAAAATCTCTTTTTTCGGACAATGGTCATTCAAATAATTTCATTTTGCCGAATACAAAACCAAATAGGTTCACATATCATGTTTCGTATCAAGGGAGATCGAGGGACAAGTTCAACCTTTATCAAACTTCTAACCATATAGGCTAAAATCTCATTTTCACGACAAAGTCATTCCAATACTTTCATTTTTCCGAATATAAAACCAAATAGGTTTACATATCATGTTTCGTATCAAGGGAGATCGAGGGACAAGTTCAACCTTTATCAAACTTCTAACCATATAGGGTAAAATCTCATTTTCACGACAAAGTTATTCCAATACTTTCATTTTTCCGAATATAAAACCAAATAGGTTCACATATCATGTTTCGCATCAAGGGACATCGAGGGACAAGTTCACTGTTTATCAAACTTCTAACCACATAGGCTAACATTTCACTTTCGCGACAAGGGTCATTTTAATACTTTCATTTTACCGAATTTCAAACCAAATAGGTTCACATATCGTGTTTCGCATCAATGGACATCGAGGGACATGTTCAACCTTCATATTTAACAAACATGTAACAATATAAGCTAAAATCTCGTTTTCGCGATAAGGATCATCTCATTACTTTCTATTTACCAAATTTAAAACGAAATTGGTTCAAATATTATGTTACGCAATAAAGGACATCGAGGGACAAATTCAACATTAATATTTATCAAAGTTTTAACCATATAGGCTAAAATCTCATTTTTGAAACAATGGTCATTCAAATAATTTCATTTTGCCGAATACAAAACCAAATAGGTTCACATATCATGTTTCGCATCAAGGGACTTCGAGGGAGAAGTTCTCTGTTTATCAAACTTCTCACCACATAGGCTAACATTTCATTTTCGCGACAAGGGTCATTTCAATACTTTCATTTTACCGAATTTCAAACCAAATAGGTTCACATATCATGTTTCGCATCAATGGACATCGAGGGACATGTTCAACCTTCATATATAACAAACATGCAACAATATAAGCTAAAATCTCGTTTTCGCGATAAGGGTCATCTCATTACTTTCTATTTACCAAATTTAAAACGAAATTGGTTCAAATATTATGTTACGCAATAAAGGACATCGAAGGACAAATTCAACATTAATATTTATCAAACTTTTAACCATATAGGCTAAAATCTCATTTTTGGGACAATGGTCATTCAAATAATTTCATTTTGCCGAATACAAAACCAAATAGGTTCACATATCATGTTTCGTATCAAGGGAGATCGAGGGACAAGTTCAACCTTTATCAATCTTCTAACCATATAAGGCTAAAATCTCATTTTCGCGACAAAGTCATTCCAATACTTTCAATTTTCCGAATATAAAACCAAATAGGTTCACATATCATGTTTCGTATCAAGGGAGATCGAGGGACAAGTTCAACCTTTATCAAACTTCTAACCATATAGGCTAACATTTCATTTTCGCGACAAGGGTCATTTCAATACTTTCATTTTACCGAATTTCAAACCAAATAGGTTCACATATCATGTTTCGCATCAACGGACATCGAGGGACATGTTCAACTTTCATATTTAACAAACATGCAACAATATAAGCTAAAATATCGTTTTCGCGATAAGGGTCATCTCATTACTTTCTATTTACCAAATTTAAAAGGAAATTGGTTCAAATATTATGTTACGCAATAAAGGACATCGAGGGACAAATTCAACATTAATATTTATCAAACTTTTAACCATATAGGCTAAAATCTCATTTTTGGGACAATGCTCATTCAAATAATTTCATTTTGCCAAATACAAAACCAAATAGGTTCACATATCATGTTTCGTATCAAGAGAGATCGAGGGACAAGTTCAACCTTTATCAAACTTCTAACCATATAAGGCTAAAATATCATTTTCGCGACAAAGTGATTCCAATACTTTCATTTTTCCGAATATAAAACCAAATAAGTTCACATATCATGTTTCGCATCAAGGGACATCGAGGGACAAGTTCACTGTTTATCAAACTTCTAACCACATAGGCTAACATTTCATTTTCGCGACAAGGCTCATTTCAATACTTTCATTTTACCGAATTTCAAACCAAATAGGTTCACATATCATGTTTCACATCAACGGACATCGAGGGACATGTTCAACCTTCATATTTAACAAACATGCAACAATATAAGCTAAAATCTCGTTTTCGCGATAAGGGTCATCTCATTACTTTCTATTTACCAAATTTAAAACGAAATTGGTTCAAATATTATGTTACGCAATAAAGGACATCGAGGGACAAATTCAACATTAATATTTCTCAAACTTTTAACCATATAGGCTAAAATCTCTTTTTTCGGACAATGGTCATTCAAATAATTTCATTTTGCCGAATACAAAACCAAATAGGTTCACATATCATGTTTCGTATCAAGGGAGATCGAGGGACAAGTTCAACATTTATCAAACTTCTAACCATATAGGCTAAAATCTCATTTTCACGACAAAGTCATTCCAATACTTTCATTTTTCCGAATATAAAACCAAATAGGTTTACATATCATGTTTCGTATCAAGGGAGATCGAGGGACAAGTTCAACCTTTATCAAACTTCTAACCATATAGGGTAAAATCTCATTTTCACGACAAAGTTATTCCAATACTTTCATTTTTCCGAATATAAAACCAAATAGGTTCACATATCATGTTTCGCATCAAGGGACATCGAGGGACAAGTTCACTGTTTATCAAACTTCTAACCACATAGGCTAACATTTCACTTTCGCGACAAGGGTCATTTTAATACTTTCATTTTACCGAATTTCAAAACAAATAGGTTCACATATCATGTTTCGCATCAATGGACATCGAGGGACATGTTCAACCTTCATATTTAACAAACATGTAACAATATAAGCTAAAATCTCGTTTTCGCGATAAGGATCATCTCATTACTTTCTATTTACCAAATTTAAAACGAAATTGGTTCAAATATTATGTTACGCAATAAAGGACATCGAGGGACAAATTCAACATTAATATTTATCAAAGTTTTAACCATATAGGCTAAAATCTCATTTTTGAAACAATGGTCATTCAAATAATTTCATTTTGCCGAATACAAAACCAAATAGGTTCACATATCATGTTTCGCATCAAGGGACTTCGAGGGAGAAGTTCTCTGTTTATCAAACTTCTCACCACATAGGCTAACATTTCATTTTCGCGACAAGGGTCATTTCAATACTTTCATTTTACCGAATTTCAAACCAAATAGGTTCACATATCATGTTTCGCATCAATGGACATCGAGGGACATGTTCAACCTTCATATATAACAAACATGCAACAATATAAGCTAAAATCTCGTTTTCGCGATAAGGGTCATCTCATTACTTTCTATTTACCAAATTTAAAACGAAATTGGTTCAAATATTATGTTACGCAATAAAGGACATCGAAGGACAAATTCAACATTAATATTTATCAAACTTTTAACCATATAGGCTAAAATCTCATTTTTGGGACAATGGTCATTCAAATAATTTCATTTTGCCGAATACAAAACCAAATAGGTTCACATATCACGTTTCGTATCAAGGGAGATCGAGGGACAAGTTCAACCTTTATCAATCTTCTAACCATATAAGGCTAAAATCTCATTTTCGCGACAAAGTCATTCCAATACTTTCAATTTTCCGAATATAAAACCAAATAGGTTCACATATCATGTTTCGTATCAAGGGAGATCGAGGGACAAGTTCAACCTTTATCAAACCTCTAACCATATAGGCTAACATTTCATTTTCGCGACAAGGGTCATTTCAATACTTTCATTTTACCGAATTTCAAACCAAATAGGTTCACATATCATGTTTCGCATCAACGGACATCGAGGGACATGTTCAACTTTCATATTTAACAAACATGCAACAATATAAGCTAAAATATCGTTTTCGCGATAAGGGTCATCTCATTACTTTCTATTTACCAAATTTAAAAGGAAATTCGTTCAAATATTATGTTACGCAATAAAGGACATCGAGGGACAAATTCAACATTAATATTTATCAAACTTTTAACCATATAGGCTAAAATCTCATTTTTGGGACAATGCTCATTCAAATAATTTCATTTTGCCGAATACAAAACCAAATAGGTTCACATATCATGTTTCGTATCAAGGGAGATCGAGGGACAAGTTCAACCTTTATCAAACTTCTAACCATATAAGGCTAAAATATCATTTTCGCGACAAAGTGATTCCAATACTTTCATTTTTCCGAATATAAAACCAAATAAGTTCACATATCATGTTTCGCATCAAGGGACATCGAGGGACAAGTTCACTGTTTATCAAACTTCTAACCACATAGGCTAACATTTCATTTTCGCGACCAGGCTCATTTCAATACTTTCATTTTACCGAATTTCAAACCAAATAGGTTCACATATCACATCAACGGACATCGAGAGACATGTTCAACCTTCATATTTAACAAACATGCAACAATATAAGCTAAAATCTCGTTTTTGCGACAAGGGTCATCTCATTACTTTCTATTTACCAAATTTAAAACGAAATTGGTTCAAATATTATGTTACGCAATAAAGGACATCGAGGGACAAATTCAACATTAATATTTCTCAAACTTTTAACCATATAGGCTAAAATCTCTTTTTTGGGACAGTGGTCATTCAAATAATTTCATTTTGCCGAATACAAAACCAAATAGGTTCACATATCATGTTTCGTATCAAGGGAGATCGAGGGACAAGTTCAACCTTTATCAAACTTCTAACCATATAGGCTAAAATCTCATTTTCGCGACAAAGTCATTCCAATACTTTCATTTTTCCGAATATAAAACCAAATAGGTTCACATATCATGTTTCGTATCAAGGGAGATCGAGGGACAAGTTCAACCTTTATCAAACTTCTAACCATATAGGGTAAAATCTCATTTTCACGACAAAGTTATTCCAATACTTTCATTTTTCCGAATATAAAACCAAATAGGTTCACATATCATGTTTCGCATCAAGGGACATCGAGGGACAAGTTCACTGTTTATCAAACTTCTAACCACATAGGCTAACATTTCATTTTCGCGACAAGGGTCATTTCAATACTTTCATTTTACCGAATTTCAAACCAAATAGGTTCACATATCATGTTTCGCATCAACGGACATCGAGGGACATGTTCAACCTTCATATTTAACAAACATGCAACAATATAAGCTAAAATCTCGTTTTCGCGATTAGGGTCATCTCATTACTTTCTATTTACCAAATTTAAAAGGAAATTGGTTCAAATATTATGTTACGCAATAAAGGACATCGAGGGACAAATTCAACATTAATATATATCAAACTTTTAACCATATAGGCTAAAATCTCATTTTTGGGACAATGCTCATTCAAATAATTTCATTTTGCCGAATACAAAACCAAATAGGTTCACATATCATGTTTTGTATCAAGGGAGATCGAGGGACAAGTTCAACCTTTATCAAACTTCTAACCATATAGGCTAAAATCTCATTTTCGCGACAAAGTCATTCCAATACTTTCATTTTTCCGAATATAAAACCAAATAGGTTCACATATCATGTTTCGTATCAAGGGAGATCGAGGGACAAGTTCAACCTTTATCAAACTTCTAACCATATAGGGTAAAATCTCATTTTCACGACAAAGTTATTCCAATACTTTCATTTTTCCGAATATAAAACCAAATAGGTTCACATATAATGTTTCGCATCAAGGGACATCGAGGGACAAGTTCACTGTTTATCAAACTTCTAACCACATAGGCTAACATTTCACTTTCGCGACAAGGGTCATTTTAATACTTTCATTTTACCGAATTTCAAACCAAATAGGTTCACATATCATGTTTCGCATCAATGGACATCGAGGGACATGTTCAACCTTCATATTTAACAAACATGTAACAATATAAGCTAAAATCTCGTTTTCGCGATAAGGGTCATCTCATTACTTTCTATTTACCAAATTTAAAACGAAATTGGTTCAAATATTATGTTACGCAATAAAGGACATCGAGGGACAAATTCAACATTAATATTTATCAAAGTTTTAACCATATAGGCTAAAATCTCATTTTTGGGACAATGGTCATTCAAATAATTTCATTTTGCCGAATACAAAACCAAATAGGTTCACATATCATGTTTCGCATCAAGGGACATCGAGGGACAAGTTCTCTGTTTATCAAACTTCTCACCACATAGGCTAACATTTCATTTTCGCGACAAGGGTCATTTCAATACTTTCATTTTACCGAATTTCAAACCAAATAGGTTCACATATCATGTTTCGCATCAATGGACATCGAGGGACATGTTCAACCTTCATATATAACAAACATGCAACAATATAAGCTAAAATCTCGTTTTCGCGATAAGGGTCATCTCATTACTTTCTATTTACCAAATTTAAAACGAAATTGGTTCAAATATTATGTTACGCAATAAAGGACATCGAAGGACAAATTCAACATTAATATTTATCAAACTTTTAACCATATAGGCTAAAATCTCATTTTTGGGACAATGGTCATTCAAATAATTTCATTTTGCCGAATACAAAACCAAATAGGTTCACATATCATGTTTCGTATCAAGGGAGATCGAGGGACAAGTTCAACCTTTATCAATCTTCTAACCATATAAGGCTAAAATCTCATTTTCGCGACAAAGTCATTCCAATACTTTCAATTTTCCGAATATAAAACCAAATAGGTTCACATATCATGTTTCGTATCAAGGGAGATCGAGGGACAAGTTCAACCTTTATCAAACCTCTAACCATATAGGCTAACATTTCATTTTCGCGACAAGGGTCATTTCAATACTTTCATTTTACCGAATTTCAAACCAAATAGGTTCACATATCATGTTTCGCATCAACGGACATCGAGGGACATGTTCAACTTTCATATTTAACAAACATGCAACAATATAAGCTAAAATATCGTTTTCGCGATAAGGGTCATCTCATTACTTTTTATTTACCAAATTTAAAAGGAAATTGGTTCAAATATTATGTTACGCAATAAAGGACATCGAGGGACAAATTCAACATTAATATTTATCAAACTTTTAACCATATAGGCTAAAATCTCATTTTTGGGACAATGCTGATTCAAATAATTTCATTTTGCCGAATACAAAACCAAATAGGTTCACATATCATGTTTCGTATCAAGGGAGATCGAGGGACAAGTTCAACCTTTATCAAACTTCTAACCATATAAGGCTAAAATCTCATTTTCGCGACAAAGTGATTCCAATACTTTCATTTTTCCGAATATAAAACCAAATAAGTTCACATATCATGTTTCGCATCAAGGGACATCGAGGGACAAGTTCACTGTTTATCAAACTTCTAACCACATAGGCTAACATTTCATTTTCGCGACCAGGCTCATTTCAATACTTTCATTTTACCGAATTTCAAACCAAATAGGTTCACATATCACATCAACGGACATCGAGAGACATGTTCAACCTTCATATTTAACAAACATGCAACAATATAAGCTAAAATCTCGTTTTTGCGACAAGGGTCATCTCATTACTTTCTATTTACCAAATTTAAAACGAAATTGGTTCAAATATTATGTTACACAATAAAGGACATCGAGGGACAAATTCAACATTAATATTTCTCAAACTTTTAACCATATAGGCTAAAATCTCTTTTTTGGGACAATGGTCATTCAAATAATTTCATTTTGCCGAATACAAAACCAAATAGGTTCACATATCATGTTTCGTATCAAGGGAGATCGAGGGACAAGTTCAACCTTTATCAAACTTCTAACCATATAGGCTAAAATCTCATTTTCGCGACAAAGTCATTCCAATACTTTCATTTTTCCGAATATAAAACCAAATAGGTTCACATATCATGTTTCGTATCAAGGGAGATCGAGGGACAAGTTCAACCTTTATCAAACTTCTAACCATATAGGCTAAAATCTCATTTTCACGACAAAGTTATTCCAATACTTTCATTTTTTCGAATATAAAACCAAATAGGTTCACATATCATGTTTCGCATCAAGGGACATCGAGGGACAAGTTCACTGTTTATCAAACTTCTAACCACATAGGCTAACATTTCATTTTCGCGACAAGGGTCATTTCAATACTTTCATTTTACCGAATTTCAAACCAAATAGGTTCACATATCATGTTTCGCATCAACGGACATCGAGGGACATGTTCAACCTTCATATTTAACAAACATGCAACAATATAAGCTAAAATCTCGTTTTCGCGATTAGGGTCATCTCATTACTTTCTATTTACCAAATTTAAAAGGAAATTGGTTCAAATATTATGTTACGCAATAAAGGACATCGAGGGACAAATTCAACATTAATATTTATCAAACATTTAACCATATAGGCTAAAATCTCATTTTTGGGACAATGCTCATTCAAATAATTTCATTTTGCCGAATACAAAACCAAATAGGTTCACATATCATGTTTTGTATCAAGGGAGATCGAGGGACAAGTTCAACCATTATCAAACTTCTAACCATATAGGCTAAAATCTCATTTTCGCGAAAAAGTCATTCCAATACTTTCATTTTTCCGAATATAAAACCAAATAGGTTCACATATCATGTTTCGTATCAAGGGAGATCGAGGGACAAGTTCAACCTTTATCAAACTTCTAACCATATAGGCTAAAATCTCATTTTTGCGACAAAGTTATTCCAATACTTTCATTTTTCCGAATATAAAACCAAATAGGTTCACATATCATGTTTCGCATTAAGGGACATCGAGGGACATGTTCAACCTTCGTATTTAACAAACATGCAACAATATAAGCTAAAATCTCGTTTTCACGATAAGGGTCATCTCATTACTTTCTATTTACCAAATTTAAAACGAAATTGGTTCAAATATTATGTTACGTGATAAAGGACATCGAGGGACAAATTCAACATTAATATTTATCAAACTTTTAACCATATAGGCTAAAATCTCATTTTTGGGACAATGCTCATTCAAATAATTTCATTTTGCCGAATACAAAACCAAATAGGTTCACATATCATGTTTCGTATCAAGGGAGATCGAGGGACAAGTTCAACCTTTATCAAACTTCTAACCATATAGGCTAAAATCTCATTTTCACGACAAAGTTATTCCAATACTTTCATTTTTCCGAATATAAAACCAAATAGGTTCACATATCATGTTTCGCATCAAGGGACATCGAGGGACAAGTTCACTGTTTATCAAACTTCTAACCACATAGGCTAACATTTCATTTTCGCGACAAGGGTCATTTCAATACTTTCATTTTACCGAATTTCAAACCAAATAGGTTCACATATCATGTTTCGCATCAACGGACATCGAGGGACATGTTCAACCTTCATATTTAACAAACATGCAACAATATAAGCTAAAATCTCGTTTTCGCGATTAGGGTCATCTCATTACTTTCTATTTACCAAATTTAAAAGGAAATTGGTTCAAATATTATGTTACGCAATAAAGGACATCGAGGGACAAATTCAACATTAATATATATCAAACTTTTAACCATATAGGCTAAAATCTCATTTTTGGGACAATGCTCATTCAAATAATTTCATTTTGCCGAATACAAAACCAAATAGGTTCACATATCATGTTTTGTATCAAGGGAGATCGAGGGACAAGTTCAACCTTTATCAAACTTCTAACCATATAGGCTAAAATCTCATTTTCGCGACAAAGTCATTCCAATACTTTCATTTTTCCGAATATAAAACCAAATAGGTTCACATATCATGTTTCGTATCAAGGGAGATCGAGGGACAAGTTCAACCTTTATCAAACTTCTAACCATATAGGGTAAAATCTCATTTTCACGACAAAGTTATTCCAATACTTTCATTTTTCCGAATATAAAACCAAATAGGTTCACATATAATGTTTCGCATCAAGGGACATCGAGGGACAAGTTCACTGTTTATCAAACTTCTAACCACATAGGCTAACATTTCACTTTCGCGACAAGGGTCATTTTAATACTTTCATTTTACCGAATTTCAAACCAAATAGGTTCACATATCATGTTTCGCATCAATGGACATCGAGGGACATGTTCAACCTTCATATTTAACAAACATGTAACAATATAAGCTAAAATCTCGTTTTCGCGATAAGGGTCATCTCATTACTTTCTATTTACCAAATTTAAAACGAAATTGGTTCAAATATTATGTTACGCAATAAAGGACATCGAGGGACAAATTCAACATTAATATTTATCAAAGTTTTAACCATATAGGCTAAAATCTCATTTTTGGGACAATGGTCATTCAAATAATTTCATTTTGCCGAATACAAAACCAAATAGGTTCACATATCATGTTTCGCATCAAGGGACATCGAGGGACAAGTTCTCTGTTTATCAAACTTCTCACCACATAGGCTAACATTTCATTTTCGCGACAAGGGTCATTTCAATACTTTCATTTTACCGAATTTCAAACCAAATAGGTTCACATATCATGTTTCGCATCAATGGACATCGAGGGACATGTTCAACCTTCATATATAACAAACATGCAACAATATAAGCTAAAATCTCGTTTTCGCGATAAGGGTCATCTCATTACTTTCTATTTACCAAATTTAAAACGAAATTGGTTCAAATATTATGTTACGCAATAAAGGACATCGAAGGACAAATTCAACATTAATATTTATCAAACTTTTAACCATATAGGCTAAAATCTCATTTTTGGGACAATGGTCATTCAAATAATTTCATTTTGCCGAATACAAAACCAAATAGGTTCACATATCATGTTTCGTATCAAGGGAGATCGAGGGACAAGTTCAACCTTTATCAATCTTCTAACCATATAAGGCTAAAATCTCATTTTCGCGACAAAGTCATTCCAATACTTTCAATTTTCCGAATATAAAACCAAATAGGTTCACATATCATGTTTCGTATCAAGGGAGATCGAGGGACAAGTTCAACCTTTATCAAACCTCTAACCATATAGGCTAACATTTCATTTTCGCGACAAGGGTCATTTCAATACTTTCATTTTACCGAATTTCAAACCAAATAGGTTCACATATCATGTTTCGCATCAACGGACATCGAGGGACATGTTCAACTTTCATATTTAACAAACATGCAACAATATAAGCTAAAATATCGTTTTCGCGATAAGGGTCATCTCATTACTTTTTATTTACCAAATTTAAAAGGAAATTGGTTCAAATATTATGTTACGCAATAAAGGACATCGAGGGACAAATTCAACATTAATATTTATCAAACTTTTAACCATATAGGCTAAAATCTCATTTTTGGGACAATGCTGATTCAAATAATTTCATTTTGCCGAATACAAAACCAAATAGGTTCACATATCATGTTTCGTATCAAGGGAGATCGAGGGACAAGTTCAACCTTTATCAAACTTCTAACCATATAAGGCTAAAATCTCATTTTCGCGACAAAGTGATTCCAATACTTTCATTTTTCCGAATATAAAACCAAATAAGTTCACATATCATGTTTCGCATCAAGGGACATCGAGGGACAAGTTCACTGTTTATCAAACTTCTAACCACATAGGCTAACATTTCATTTTCGCGACCAGGCTCATTTCAATACTTTCATTTTACCGAATTTCAAACCAAATAGGTTCACATATCACATCAACGGACATCGAGAGACATGTTCAACCTTCATATTTAACAAACATGCAACAATATAAGCTAAAATCTCGTTTTCGCGACAAGGGTCATCTCATTACTTTCTATTTACCAAATTTAAAACGAAATTGGTTCAAATATTATGTTACACAATAAAGGACATCGAGGGACAAATTCAACATTAATATTTCTCAAACTTTTAACCATATAGGCTAAAATCTCTTTTTTGGGACAATGGTCATTCAAATAATTTCATTTTGCCGAATACAAAACCAAATAGGTTCACATATCATGTTTCGTATCAAGGGAGATCGAGGGACAAGTTCAACCTTTATCAAACTTCTAACCATATAGGCTAAAATCTCATTTTCGCGACAAAGTCATTCCAATACTTTCATTTTTCCGAATATAAAACCAAATAGGTTCACATATCATGTTTCGTATCAAGGGAGATCGAGGGACAAGTTCAACCTTTATCAAACTTCTAACCATATAGGCTAAAATCTCATTTTCACGACAAAGTTATTCCAATACTTTCATTTTTTCGAATATAAAACCAAATAGGTTCACATATCATGTTTCGCATCAAGGGACATCGAGGGACAAGTTCACTGTTTATCAAACTTCTAACCACATAGGCTAACATTTCATTTTCGCGACAAGGGTCATTTCAATACTTTCATTTTACCGAATTTCAAACCAAATAGGTTCACATATCATGTTTCGCATCAACGGACATCGAGGGACATGTTCAACCTTCATATTTAACAAACATGCAACAATATAAGCTAAAATCTCGTTTTCGCGATTAGGGTCATCTCATTACTTTCTATTTACCAAATTTAAAAGGAAATTGGTTCAAATATTATGTTACGCAATAAAGGACATCGAGGGACAAATTCAACATTAATATTTATCAAACATTTAACCATATAGGCTAAAATCTCATTTTTGGGACAATGCTCATTCAAATAATTTCATTTTGCCGAATACAAAACCAAATAGGTTCACATATCATGTTTTGTATCAAGGGAGATCGAGGGACAAGTTCAACCATTATCAAACTTCTAACCATATAGGCTAAAATCTCATTTTCGCGAAAAAGTCATTCCAATACTTTCATTTTTCCGAATATAAAACCAAATAGGTTCACATATCATGTTTCGTATCAAGGGAGATCGAGGGACAAGTTCAACCTTTATCAAACTTCTAACCATATAGGCTAAAATCTCATTTTTGCGACAAAGTTATTCCAATACTTTCATTTTTCCGAATATAAAACCAAATAGGTTCACATATCATGTTTCGCATCAAGGGACATCGAGGGACATGTTCAACCTTCGTATTTAACAAACATGCAACAATATAAGCTAAAATCTCGTTTTCACGATAAGGGTCATCTCATTACTTTCTATTTACCAAATTTAAAACGAAATTGGTTCAAATATTATGTTACGTGATAAAGGACATCGAGGGACAAATTCAACATTAATATTTATCAAACTTTTAACCATATAGGCTAAAATCTCATTTTTGGGACAATGCTCATTCAAATAATTTCATTTTGCCGAATACAAAACCAAATAGGTTCACATATCATGTTTCGTATCAAGGGAGATCGAGGGACAAGTTCAACCTTTATCAAACTTCTAACCATATAGGCTAAAATCTCATTTTCAATACAAAGTTATTCCAATACTTTCATTTTTCCGAATATAAAACCAAATAGGTTCACATATCATGTTTCGCATCAAGGGACATCGAGGGACAAGTTCACTGTTTATCAAACTTCTAACCACATAGGCTAACATTTCATTTTCGCGACAAGGGTCATTTCAATACTTTCATTTTACCGAATTTCAAACCAAATAGGTTCACATATCATGTTTCGCATCAACGGACATCGAGGGACATGTTCAACCTTCATATTTAACAAACATGCAACAATATAAGCTAAAATCTCGTTTTCGCGATTAGGGTCATCTCATTACTTTCTATTTACCAAATTTAAAAGGAAATTGGTTCAAATATTATGTTACGCAATAAAGGACATCGAGGGACAAATTCAACATTAATATATATCAAACTTTTAACCATATAGGCTAAAATCTCATTTTTGGGACAATGCTCATTCAAATAATTTCATTTTGCCGAATACAAAACCAAATAGGTTCACATATCATGTTTTGTATCAAGGGAGATCGAGGGACAAGTTCAACCTTTATCAAACTTCTAACCATATAGGCTAAAATCTCATTTTCGCGACAAAGTCATTCCAATACTTTCATTTTTCCGAATATAAAACCAAATAGGTTCACATATCATGTTTCGTATCAAGGGAGATCGAGGGACAAGTTCAACCTTTATCAAACTTCTAACCATATAGGGTAAAATCTCATTTTCACGACAAAGTTATTCCAATACTTTCATTTTTCCGAATATAAAACCAAATAGGTTCACATATAATGTTTCGCATCAAGGGACATCGAGGGACAAGTTCACTGTTTATCAAACTTCTAACCACATAGGCTAACATTTCACTTTCGCGACAAGGGTCATTTTAATACTTTCATTTTACCGAATTTCAAACCAAATAGGTTCACATATCATGTTTCGCATCAATGGACATCGAGGGACATGTTCAACCTTCATATTTAACAAACATGTAACAATATAAGCTAAAATCTCGTTTTCGCGATAAGGGTCATCTCATTACTTTCTATTTACCAAATTTAAAACGAAATTGGTTCAAATATTATGTTACGCAATAAAGGACATCGAGGGACAAATTCAACATTAATATTTATCAAAGTTTTAACCATATAGGCTAAAATCTCATTTTTGGGACAATGGTCATTCAAATAATTTCATTTTGCCGAATACAAAACCAAATAGGTTCACATATCATGTTTCGCATCAAGGGACATCGAGGGACAAGTTCTCTGTTTATCAAACTTCTCACCACATAGGCTAACATTTCATTTTCGCGACAAGGGTCATTTCAATACTTTCATTTTACCGAATTTCAAACCAAATAGGTTCACATATCATGTTTCGCATCAATGGACATCGAGGGACATGTTCAACCTTCATATATAACAAACATGCAACAATATAAGCTAAAATCTCGTTTTCGCGATAAGGGTCATCTCATTACTTTCTATTTACCAAATTTAAAACGAAATTGGTTCAAATATTATGTTACGCAATAAAGGACATCGAAGGACAAATTCAACATTAATATTTATCAAACTTTTAACCATATAGGCTAAAATCTCATTTTTGGGACAATGGTCATTCAAATAATTTCATTTTGCCGAATACAAAACCAAATAGGTTCACATATCATGTTTCGTATCAAGGGAGATCGAGGGACAAGTTCAACCTTTATCAATCTTCTAACCATATAAGGCTAAAATCTCATTTTCGCGACAAAGTCATTCCAATACTTTCAATTTTCCGAATATAAAACCAAATAGGTTCACATATCATGTTTCGTATCAAGGGAGATCGAGGGACAAGTTCAACCTTTATCAAACCTCTAACCATATAGGCTAACATTTCATTTTCGCGACAAGGGTCATTTCAATACTTTCATTTTACCGAATTTCAAACCAAATAGGTTCACATATCATGTTTCGCATCAACGGACATCGAGGGACATGTTCAACTTTCATATTTAACAAACATGCAACAATATAAGCTAAAATATCGTTTTCGCGATAAGGGTCATCTCATTACTTTTTATTTACCAAATTTAAAAGGAAATTGGTTCAAATATTATGTTACGCAATAAAGGACATCGAGGGACAAATTCAACATTAATATTTATCAAACTTTTAACCATATAGGCTAAAATCTCATTTTTGGGACAATGCTCATTCAAATAATTTCATTTTGCCGAATACAAAACCAAATAGGTTCACATATCATGTTTCGTATCAAGGGAGATCGAGGGACAAGTTCAACCTTTATCAAACTTCTAACCATATAAGGCTAAAATCTCATTTTCGCGACAAAGTGATTCCAATACTTTCATTTTTCCGAATATAAAACCAAATAAGTTCACATATCATGTTTCGCATCAAGGGACATCGAGGGACAAGTTCACTGTTTATCAAACTTCTAACCACATAGGCTAACATTTCATTTTCGCGACCAGGCTCATTTCAATACTTTCATTTTACCGAATTTCAAACCAAATAGGTTCACATATCACATCAACGGACATCGAGAGACATGTTCAACCTTCATATTTAACAAACATGCAACAATATAAGCTAAAATCTCGTTTTCGCGACAAGGGTCATCTCATTACTTTCTATTTACCAAATTTAAAACGAAATTGGTTCAAATATTATGTTACACAATAAAGGACATCGAGGGACAAATTCAACATTAATATTTCTCAAACTTTTAACCATATAGGCTAAAATCTCTTTTTTGGGACAATGGTCATTCAAATAATTTCATTTTGCCGAATACAAAACCAAATAGGTTCACATATCATGTTTCGTATCAAGGGAGATCGAGGGACAAGTTCAACCTTTATCAAACTTCTAACCATATAGGCTAAAATCTCATTTTCGCGACAAAGTCATTCCAATACTTTCATTTTTCCGAATATAAAACCAAATAGGTTCACATATCATGTTTCGTATCAAGGGAGATCGAGGGACAAGTTCAACCTTTATCAAACTTCTAACCATATAGGCTAAAATCTCATTTTCACGACAAAGTTATTCCAATACTTTCATTTTTTCGAATATAAAACCAAATAGGTTCACATATCATGTTTCGCATCAAGGGACATCGAGGGACAAGTTCACTGTTTATCAAACTTCTAACCACATAGGCTAACATTTCATTTTCGCGACAAGGGTCATTTCAATACTTTCATTTTACCGAATTTCAAACCAAATAGGTTCACATATCATGTTTCGCATCAACGGACATCGAGGGACATGTTCAACCTTCATATTTAACAAACATGCAACAATATAAGCTAAAATCTCGTTTTCGCGATTAGGGTCATCTCATTACTTTCTATTTACCAAATTTAAAAGGAAATTGGTTCAAATATTATGTTACGCAATAAAGGACATCGAGGGACAAATTCAACATTAATATTTATCAAACATTTAACCATATAGGCTAAAATCTCATTTTTGGGACAATGCTCATTCAAATAATTTCATTTTGCCGAATACAAAACCAAATAGGTTCACATATCATGTTTTGTATCAAGGGAGATCGAGGGACAAGTTCAACCATTATCAAACTTCTAACCATATAGGCTAAAATCTCATTTTTGCGAAAAAGTCATTCCAATACTTTCATTTTTCCGAATATAAAACCAAATAGGTTCACATATCATGTTTCGTATCAAGGGAGATCGAGGGACAAGTTCAACCTTTATCAAACTTCTAACCATATAGGCTAAAATCTCATTTTTGCGACAAAGTTATTCCAATACTTTCATTTTTCCGAATATAAAACCAAATAGGTTCACATATCATGTTTCGCATCAAGGGACATCGAGGGACATGTTCAACCTTCGTATTTAACAAACATGCAACAATATAAGCTAAAATCTCGTTTTCACGATAAGGGTCATCTCATTACTTTCTATTTACCAAATTTAAAACGAAATTGGTTCAAATATTATGTTACGTGATAAAGGACATCGAGGGACAAATTCAACATTAATATTTATCAAACTTTTAACCATATAGGCTAAAATCTCATTTTTGGGACAATGCTCATTCAAATAATTTCATTTTGCCGAATACAAAACCAAATAGGTTCACATATCATGTTTCGTATCAAGGGAGATCGAGGGACAAGTTCAACCTTTATCAAACTTCTAACCATATAGGCTAAAATCTCATTTTCACGACAAAGTTATTCCAATACTTTCATTTTTCCGAATATAAAACCAAATAGGTTCACATATCATGTTTCGCATCAAGGGACATCGAGGGACAAGTTCACTGTTTATCAAACTTCTAACCACATAGGCTAACATTTCATTTTCGCGACAAGGGTCATTTCAATACTTTCATTTTACCGAATTTCAAACCAAATAGGTTCACATATCATGTTTCGCATCAACGGACATCGAGGGACATGTTCAACCTTCATATTTAACAAACATGCAACAATATAAGCTAAAATCTCGTTTTCGCGATTAGGGTCATCTCATTACTTTCTATTTACCAAATTTAAAAGGAAATTGGTTCAAATATTATGTTACGCAATAAAGGACATCGAGGGACAAATTAAACATTAATATATATCAAACTTTTAACCATATAGGCTAAAATCTCATTTTTGGGACAATGCTCATTCAAATAATTTCATTTTGCCGAATACAA
This sequence comes from Medicago sativa, assembly GCF_051527215.1. Classification (NCBI taxonomy): domain Eukaryota; kingdom Viridiplantae; phylum Streptophyta; class Magnoliopsida; order Fabales; family Fabaceae; genus Medicago; species Medicago sativa. Next base: position 41,096,948 of record NC_140751.1, read on the forward strand.
AACCAAATAGGTTCACATATCATGTTTTGTATCAAGGGAGATCGAGGGACAAGTTCAACCTTTATCAAACTTCTAACCATATAGGCTAAAATCTCATTTTCGCGACAAAGTCATTCCAATACTTTCATTTTTCCGAATATAAAACCAAATAGGTTCACATATCATGTTTCGTATCAAGGGAGATCGAGGGACAAGTTCAACCTTTATCAAACTTCTAACCATATAGGGTAAAATCTCATTTTCACGACAAAGTTATTCCAATACTTTCATTTTTCCGAATATAAAACCAAATAGGTTCACATATAATGTTTCGCATCAAGGGACATCGAGGGACAAGTTCACTGTTTATCAAACTTCTAACCACATAGGCTAACATTTCACTTTCGCGACAAGGGTCATTTTAATACTTTCATTTTACCGAATTTCAAACCAAATAGGTTCACATATCATGTTTCGCATCAATGGACATCGAGGGACATGTTCAACCTTCATATTTAACAAACATGTAACAATATAAGCTAAAATCTCGTTTTCGCGATAAGGGTCATCTCATTACTTTCTATTTACCAAATTTAAAACGAAATTGGTTCAAATATTATGTTACGCAATAAAGGACATCGAGGGACAAATTCAACATTAATATTTATGAAAGTTTTAACCATATAGGCTAAAATCTCATTTTTGGGACAATGGTCATTCAAATAATTTCATTTTGCCGAATACAAAACCAAATAGGTTCACATATCATGTTTCGCATCAAGGGACATCGAGGGACAAGTTCTCTGTTTATCAAACTTCTCACCACATAGGCAAACATTTCATTTTCGCGACAAGGGTCATTTCAATACTTTCATTTTACCGAATTTCAAACCAAATAGGTTCACATATCATGTTTCGCATCAATGGACATCGAGGGACATGTTCAACCTTCATATATAACAAACATGCAACAATATAAGCTAAAATCTCGTTTTCGCGATAAGGGTCATCTCATTACTTTCTATTTACCAAATTTAAAACGAAATTGGTTCAAATATTATGTTACGCAATAAAGGACATCGAAGGACAAATTCAACATTAATATTTATCAAACTTTTAACCATATAGGCTAAAATCTCATTTTTGGGACAATGGTCATTCAAATAATTTCATTTTGCCGAATACAAAACCAAATAGGTTCACATATCATGTTTCGTATCAAGGGAGATCGAGGGACAAGTTCAACCTTTATCAATCTTCTAACCATATAAGGCTAAAATCTCATTTTCGCGACAAAGTCATTCCAATACTTTCAATTTTCCGAATATAAAACCAAATAGGTTCACATATCATGTTTCGTATCAAGGGAGATCGAGGGACAAGTTCAACCTTTATCAAACTTCTAACCATATAGGCTAACATTTCATTTTCGCGACAAGGGTCATTTCAATACTTTCATTTTACCGAATTTCAAACCAAATAGGTTCACATATCATGTTTCGCATCAACGGACATCGAGGGACATGTTCAACTTTCATATTTAACAAACATGCAACAATATAAGCTAAAATATCGTTTTCGCGATAAGGGTCATCTCATTACTTTCTATTTACCAAATTTAAAAGGAAATTGGTTCAAATATTATGTTACGCAATAAAGGACATCGAGGGACAAATTCAACATTAATATTTATCAAACTTTTAACCATATAGGCTAAAATCTCATTTTTGGGACAATGCTCATTCAAATAATTTCATTTTGCGAATACAAAACCAAATAGGTTCACATATCATGTTTCGTATCAAGGGAGATCGAGGGACAAGTTCAACCTTTATCAAACTTCTAACCATATAAGGCTAAAATCTCATTTTCGCGACAAAGTGATTCCAATACTTTCATTTTTCCGAATATAAAACCAAATAAGTTCACATATCATGTTTCGCATCAGGGGACATCGAGGGACAAGTTTACTGTTTATCAAACTTCTAACCACATAGGCTAACATTTCATTTTCGCGACCAGGCTCATTTCAATACTTTCATTTTACCGAATTTCAAACCAAATAGGTTCACATATCACATCAACGGAAATCGAGAGACATGTTCAACCTTCATATTTAACAAACATGCAACAATATAAGCTAAAATCTCGTTTTCGCGACAAGGGTCATCTCATTACTTTCTATTTACCAAATTTAAAACGAAATTGGTTCAAATATTATGTTACACAATAAAGGACATCGAGGGACAAATTCAACATTAATATTTCTCAAACTTTTAACCATATAGGCTAAAATCTCTTTTTTGGGACAATGGTCATTCAAATAATTTCATTTTGCCGAATACAAAACCAAATAGGTTCACATATCATGTTTCGTATCAAGGGAGATCGAGGGACAAGTTCAACCTTTATCAAACTTCTAACCATATAGGCTAAAATCTCATTTTCGCGACAAAGTCATTCCAATACTTTCATTTTTCCGAATATAAAACCAAATAGGTTCACATATCATGTTTCGTATCAAGGGAGATCGAGGGACAAGTTCAACCTTTATCAAACTTCTAACCATATAGGCTAAAATCTCATTTTCACGACAAAGTTATTCCAATACTTTCATTTTTTCGAATATAAAACCAAATAGGTTCACATATCATGTTTCGCATCAAGGGACATCGAGGGACAAGTTCACTGTTTATCAAACTTCTAACCACATAGGCTAACATTTCATTTTCGCGACAAGGGTCATTTCAATACTTTCATTTTACCGAATTTCAAACCAAATAGGTTCACATATCATGTTTCGCATCAACGGACATCGAGGGACATGTTCAACCTTCATATTTAACAAACATGCAACAATATAAGCTAAAATCTCGTTTTCGCGATTAGGGTCATCTCATTACTTTCTATTTACCAAATTTAAAAGGAAATTGGTTCAAATATTATGTTACGCAATAAAGGACATCGAGGGACAAATTCAACATTAATATTTATCAAACTTTTAACCATATAGGCTAAAATCTCATTTTTGGGACAATGCTCATTCAAATAATTTCATTTTGCCGAATACAAAACCAAATAGGTTCACATATCATGTTTTGTATCAAGGGAGATCGAGGGACAAGTTCAACCATTATCAAACTTCTAACCATATAGGCTAAAATCTCATTTTCGCGAAAAAGTCATTCCAATACTTTCATTTTTCCGAATATAAAACGAAATAGGTTCACATATCATGTTTCGTATCAAGGGAGATCGAGGGACAAGTTCAACCTTTATCAAACTTCTAACCATATAGGCTAAAATCTCATTTTTGCGACAAAGTTATTCCAATACTTTCATTTTTCCGAATATAAAACCAAATAGGTTCACATATCATGTTTCGTATCAAGGGAGATCGAGGGACAAGTTCAACCTTTATCAAACTTCTAACCATATAGGCTAAAATCTCATTTTCGCGACAAAGTCATTCCAATACTTTCATTTTTCCGAATATAAAACCAAATAGGTTCACATATCATGTTTCGTATCAAGGGAGATCGAGGGACAAGTTCAACCTTTATCAAACTTCTAACCATATAGGCTAAAATCTCATTTTCACGACAAAGTTATTCCAATACTTTCATTTTTTCGAATATAAAACCAAATAGGTTCACATATCATGTTTCGCATCAAGGGACATCGAGGGACAAGTTCACTGTTTATCAAACTTCTAACCACATAGGCTAACATTTCATTTTCGCGACACGGGTCATTTCAATACTTTCATTTTACCGAATTTCAAACCAAATAGGTTCACATATCATGTTTCGCATCAACGGACATCGAGGGACATGTTCAACCTTCATATTTAACAAACTTGCTGTTATACCCTAATTTTGGACCTAAAAATACTAGTCAATTTTTCTTTTCTTGCATTATAAGTCATTTGAACTGTCTCTGATCAATTGCATCTTTCTCTGAATTTCATTTCAATATTGTTTGCAAAAATTCACATGCAAGGGTATTTTAGTCATTTCCTGTGTCAAATTTCTTTCAGTCTTTCAAAATTTTGTTTGAGTCCTTTCAAGTAGTGTGAATAAGTCTCTGTTTCATTCTACGTCTAAATCAGTTTTAAAAATTGCATTTGAAGTCATTTTTGAGTCAGTTCTGCCCCTAGGGGCATTTTAGTCTTTTCAAGTGTCAAAGTACTGTTTAAATCCTAAAAACTGTCTCTGAGTCTTTTACTTTTGCTTGTATGAGTCTTTGATTCAATCCCTGTCAAAAATCCATTTTTCAACTGCATCTGAGTCATTTCTAGTCATTTTCAGCCCCAGGGGCATTTTAGTCATTTCACACGAATTTTCGGCAGAGAGGTACTTTAAAGTACCTCATTTAGGCCATTGGTTCGTTTTAGTCCGTTTTGTCAAATTTTAGTCGTTTCGCTTTACGTTTATTTCAAATTACGTTTTTTAAGTCAATTTTATTACTTTTTTATTTTAAGTCCCAATATTTCTAAAATTTGCATATAGGCCCTTTTTCTAGTTTAAACGTTTATTTTTAAGTTTTTCATTATTTTCGAATTTTTTGAGTTTTTTTTAAGTCCTTTTTTGTCCAAAGTTTTGTAAAATGGTCCTCCAACTTTCAAAAATTGCAGAAAGGGTCCAAATGCCCAAAATTATGCCAAGGCCGAATCAGTTAGGGTTTTGTCCACATGTCAACTTTCTATTGGGGCATCTGTACACATGTCAGCTATATAAGGAGTCCCAATCATTGCTAGACCCATTCAATACACGCCAACTCAACCAACACATTTCAGATTCTCTCTCTGATCATCAAAGATCAAACACCAAAATTCTCAGAAAAATTTTCAAGAACACTCATAACAGAAACCCTAACCGTTTCCAAGATCTTCGAAATTCATCAAATTCGTATCAATACAAAGCTTAATTCAACAAATTATTGTGCAAATCAATCGAAATTGTCACGAACTCTCAGAGATTCGTCAAGAACCTTCATCACCGAGTTCGTACCTTCGCAATTCAAGCACATTGTGCGATCACGAAGGGTTTGAAGGCGAGAAGAAGAGGAATTGAAGCAGGCTTCGAATCAGTGAAGAAGAAGAAGAGGTTACCGATTTATTTTCGGTTTTCAACCTACCAGAAAAACTCTTAAGGATCTTTGTTCGAACCTCCAGATTAATTCAGGTATTCATCAAAATCTCTTCGTTCTTTCATTGCAAGAAGCTCAACGAAGCTCAACGAACACAAATAAACGGTGAATTGAAGAAGAGCTTCGAAAAATTCGAAAGACTTTGAAACGAAGCCCTAAAAGATGTGAATCTTCAAAGATTCACCGTTTATTTCTTGAAACGAGGATTGAAATCATCATAAACAAATAAAACAATTCAGTTTAGGGTTTCGTTTCATCATATTCCAAAAATTTTCAAAAGATTCGAAACCAAACCCTAAGACACAGATCTGCAAAAATTCACCGTTTCTTTTACAAAATCAAGTTCGAATCTATCATCAGCAGAAGAAATAACATGGATTAAAGCCTCGTTTCAAAAGTGTGAAGAGTTTCGAAAAAACTTGAAAACCGTAAAGTTTGAGCCTCGATCTGCATAGATCTAAGTCTTGTTTGTGATATCTGATGCTTGATTCGTGTTTAGGTTGAAAAATAAACGGTGAAAAGCTTTAGATCGGAGAGTTTTGGTATGTTTGAGTGTTAGTTAGGTTTCCGGCATCGGAATCTTCACCGGCGGCGGTGAAACCCGCCGGAGAAGATGAGTCTAGAGAGAAGAGAGAGAGCTCGTAGATTAGAGAGAGAAACGAAGAAGCAAATGAAGCGAACCGGTCCCCAATCCTTTTTATAAACCACTGAACCGGTCTGGTTCAGTCCTGGTTCGTTTGATTTGCATCTTAGCCGTTAGATCTAAGGCTTGATCCAATTGGATCAATCCAACGGCTGCGGTCTCTCCCTGTGATCCAAGTCTGTTAGGGTATGGGCCTGGACCTTGGTTCCTTGCAGTTTTTCGTTGTTCCTTGATTTTCTTGCTATGTACACCCCTGGACTCTGCTTCTTGCACCTCCTGTGCATCATTTTTTTTTACAAAAAATTCCAAAATATTTTCCTTGATTTCTTGATATTTTTTTTTGGTGTTTCTTTAATATTTTTACACTGGAAATTTTGATAAAAAATATATATAGACAATCTTAGTGTTATTTCTTGAATTTTATGTTAAAAAAAGTGGTGAAAATTGGTTCAACTTTGCTTCTTGTCCTTGATGCATACTTGTGATACATAATATGTGCTCCTATAATTTTCAACCACTGTTTGAAACTGATTTTGATGCTTGTGTATAGAATTTAGTTAGTTGCTTGGTTTACAAGTTACATTTGTGAATAAGTGATATAAATATGCCTAAGTTCACTCAAGAATGTAAGACTCATCATGTGGCTTTGACTCTCATTCTTTGAAATAGAGGTGTATCCTCAAAAAAATATATAAGGCTATGAAAGTTGTGAGCTCTATGATGATTGCATTATGTGAGTGAATTCTTAGTCATATTTTGCACTTGGTTTGGTTTATTTTGTGTTAGATCCTATGCCCCCATTATAGTATTTTTCTTGCCTTATTTCTCTCCATAGTATCATATGCCACTAACCTTCTCATTTCATGTTTCCTCATTTCATAAGCATTCCCATTTCATCCCATATTCATCTCTATTTCTTTCTTGCAATTTAATTTGTACCAAAGTTAGAATGTAAACACTTAGGAGTTTTGTAATATTCCTATGCTTTTAATTTCTTGGCAAAGAGGCCATAGAATGTATCTAGGGTATGATGTAAAGGACAATGGACTCTAATGATGTACACCGACACAAGCACCGACACACGCACACACATCACTATATAGCTAGAATATGCATGTTTAGATGTATGTTTAGGATTGTATGTTTAGATGAATGCCTAGGACTTCTACTTAGAAAAAACCAATTTTCCAAACAAATGTGAACAACTTCACTCAAAGCTTTTCCAAATAAACCTTGGGATCCAACATCCCATTGTATTTTCTTTTCCAATTTCTTAATCAAATTTCAATGAACTCTAATCCTACTTTGACCATATTTTGCAATTCACTAATTCAACCTCACTATTTTCCAATCTCATGCCCTTGAGGCCTCTTTCTATTCTTCAAAATTTCATTTTCAAACTTAAAATCAACCAACAAAAACAAAAACATGTTTTGGAAGAGAACTACGATGGATTTGATCCCTTAAACGGGTACGTAGGCAAGGAACAAAATTCCTTCAATTCAAATAAAACAAAAATTCAAACACATTCTTCTCCCTCCAATTCTTCACTTAGTAACTCTTAGGCTTAATATCATCTTTCAAAATAGCATTTAAAAATAAAGCGCGCGCGTAGAAATTAAAGACGGTTCCTATAGGATACTATAGTCGTTATGGGTGCCTAACACCTTCCCGTAGCGAAAACAACTCCCGGACCTCGATTCTCAAAGGGTTTTGCTTACTTTTTCCCTTCCCAAGAAAAAATAAGATATCACCGGTTTAAAAGGTTCAAACGTAATCAATGTTTGACGGTGAAAACCAAGATAAAACAGCTGGCGACTTCACTGGGGAGATTCGAGAGTTACGCCTAGTCTTTATTTCCACGCTTGCGCTTGTATTTTTACTTGTTTCTTTTACTTGCTTTCCTATGTGAATAAATGTTTAATTTCTTGCAAACGTGTGGGGTGAGAATATCAAAAGTCCTGCACCCGGGCTGAGTGAACTTAGGATTTAGGAGGGATATAATCGACAATTCATTCCGGGGGTTGCCTCGTGTTTTGGATTATGCGATCAATCCCACATAGCTGAGACATTTTGGGGGTGATGTTGTCGGCGCGTGTTGTCGCGTTTAGGCACTTTACTTCTAATTGTTCTATGACGCTATGAACCGTAGATAACCAAACCCATCCATGGCCATTTTCTAGGATGTAGTGCGGAGGCTAAACCGAGTGTTGTCTCGAGTTTTAGTCGTCACGCGATACTACACTCAAGTTAGACCTTCCACGTATAATCACGGAGCGAGTGTTGTCTCGTGACACCATGAGATACGTCGGAGAGGTTGCAACTTGGGAACCTTTTTAGAACCCGGTTACTATTTCCTAAAGCCCTAGTTTCACCGGACACCGTGTCCACCCATGACTCCTCGACTTTGAATCTCAACCCACTATGTTTTCTCCGAACTTGAACATAATCATGCATTCATGCATACATGCATACATGCATAAACTTTTTCCATGCATTGTTATCGAAGGGCTTAGACAAGTTGAAATTGTAAACATTGTAGGGATGAAGATGACTAAGTCCTACAAGTTCAAGGAAGTGGATTTGGCTAGTTTGAGGGATTTGGCACTCAAGATTGAGGATCCGACCGGTTTCCGACACCGTTATGGGGCTTTACTTCCTATTCTCCATACTAATGTGGATGAGAAGCTTGTGCACACTCTAGTGCAATTCTATGATCCGAAGTATCGGTGCTTTACTTTCCCCGACTTTCAGTTGGTGCCTACTCTAGAGGCTTATTCTTCCTTGATGGGTTTATCTATTGCTAAGGGGATACCTTTCTCAGGACCTGAAGATCCTCCTCCTCCATTGGTTATTGCTAAAGATCTCTATCTCAAGACCACCGATGTCTCCAAGAATCTTGTTACTAAGGCACATATCCGAGGGTTCACTTCAGAGTATCTTCTTGGGAAAGCCAACCTCAATACCACTTGTCAGGACACTCTCGAGGCTATTCTTGCACTTCTCATCTATGGGCTTATTCTCTTTCCGAATCTTGATGGCTTCGTGGACATGAATGCTATTATGATCTTCCACTCCAAGAATCCGGTTCCTACTTTGCTAGCTGACACATACCATGCTATTCATGATCGTTCCGGCAAGGGTCGTGGTTACATTCTTTGTTGTGTGCCTCTCCTCTATAGGTGGTTTATTTCGCACCTTCCGAAGTCTTTCCACGACAATCCGGAGAATTGGTCTATTTCACAGAGGATTATGGCTCTCACTCCTAATGAAGTGGTTTGGCTCACTCCCGCTTCTAGGGTTAAGGAAATCATCTTTGGTGGTGGAAAGTTTCTTAATGTGCCTCTTCTCGGTACCCGGGGTGGAATCAACTACAACCCGGAGCTTGCTTTGCGACAATTTGGTTTCCCGATGAGAGATAAGCCCATCAATCTTGCTACAGCTCCTTACTTCTTTCACTACTCCAATGCTCCCACCGGCATAAGAGGGGATTTCATGGAAGCTTGGACTAAGCTTCGGAAGAAAGAGGTAAAGCATATAGGTGTGAGGTCCGGTATTGCTCATGAGGCCTATACACAGTGGGTGATAAACCAAGCTGAGGAGATTGGTATGCCTTACCCCTCTATGAGATACGTGTCTGCATCTGTTCCTACCATGCCTTTGCCTCTACTCCCACCTACCCAGGAGATGTATCAGGAGCATCTAGCTATGGAGAGTCGGGAGAAATATCAGTGGAGGTCTAGATACTATGAGGCTGAGAACTTGATCATGACTTTGGATGGAAAGGATGAGCAGAAGACTCATGAAGTCTTGACACTGAAGAAAGAGTTAGCTAAGGCTAAGAGAGAGATTGAAGAGAAAGACAAGTTGCTTATGAGAGACTCTAAGAGGGCTAGGGGTGCCCGTGACTTCTACGCACGATACTGCAGCTATGAGTCTGACTCTGAGGATGATGCTTCCACTTCCTATGCTTGAGGACCTCCATTTCCTGTTGTTATTTCCATTTGTTTATGTTGGATTTGTCTTGTAAAACTATATGTTAGTTGTTTAATTCCCGTTTATGTTAATTGTCGTTTAGTAATGTTTACGAGTTTATAATTTGTCTAAAACCCTTCCATAACACAAAAAGAGTCGTTTTGCATATGCATTTACACATTTCATGCATCATATGCATCCATTGGTCACAAAAAAACTTCTCTCGTGCTCATTGCCTCCTGGTTTTGTCCGCCGCAGTCTGAAAAGTGGCTCGTGTTTGCAAAGTCTACCAACCAGATAGAATTCATCAGACAAGATTTCACAAGAGAAGGATTATGGCTAACTTTGAAGAAGAGAATGCTCAGCTCCGTGCCGAATTGGCCGCTATGAAAGAAGACTTGGCCAAGGCTCATGACGCTATGTCTGCTATGATGGCTTCACAAGAACAACCGGCCACTTCTGTTCCAGTTACTGCTGAGGTGATTCCCTCTATCCCACTGTCTACTGTGGCTACTGATGCTCGGTTTGTTATGCCCAACGGCCGTCCCTTTGGCCTCTCCGCTTACTATTCTCCTAATACTGCTGCTGGTGTCTCTGGTGTTGCTGGTCAAGGACAGATACCTGTATCCACTGCTATGCCTCAAGTAACCACTGTTGTTACCGACCCTATTGTGCACACTGTGCAACAGGTGATTGATGTTGACACTCCGCGTGGACAAGATCCCGCAATGGAAGCTATGAAGAGACAGTTAAGGGAGTTGGCTGGAGAACTCCGTGAGGTCAAGGCTAGCCGAGGAAACAATGGTGCTCCTACTAAAGCTCGTGATCTATGCTTGGTATCCCGATTTGAGGTTCCTAAGAAATTCAAAGAACCAGAATTTGACAAGTATAATGGGACTTCTTGCCCACACAACCATGTTATCCGGTATGTCCGAAAGATGGCCAACTATGCCGACAATGATGCACTGATGATCCACTGCTTTCAGAGTAGCTTGACAGATGATGCAGCAGATTGGTACACTAGTCTGAGCAAAGATAACATCTATACTTTTGAGGAACTCGCTGCTGCTTTCGAAGGTCAATATGAGTTCAATACCCGTCTAAGGCCAAATAGGGACTCTCTTAAAGCCCTATCTCAGAAATCAGATGAGACCTTCCGTGAATATGCTCAAAGGTGGAGAGGGGCAGCTGCCCGTGTTTCTCCTCGACTTGATGAGGAAGAGTTAACACAGACATTCCTGAAGACTCTGAAGAAGGAATATAAGGAGAGAATGATAGTCTCTGCTCCTAACAACTTCTCTGATATGGTTACAATGGGAACCCGTCTAGAAGAGGTTGTCCGAGATGGTATTATTGTCCTTGAGAAGGGTGAATCTTCAAACAGTGCACCAAAGAAGTATGGTAATGGTCACCACAAGAGGAAAGAATCTGACGTAGGAATGGTGTCTGGTAACCCATCTGCAGCTGCTACACAATTACCTCTGCCTTATCACTACATGCAATACTCTCAACACCCTTTCTTCCCACCATTTTATCAGCAATATCCTCTACCACCGGGTCAACCACCAATGCCCGTCAATGCTATCCCTCAGCAAACACAACAACAGCCTCCTGCTCAACAGCAACGGCAGCAACAACAGGGTCCCCGACCCAAGCCTTCTTTTCCAACAATACCAATGCGGTATGGTGAGCTACTCCCAACTCTACTAGCCAAGGGACACTGCGTCACCAGACCAGGCAAGCCTCCGCCTAATCCATTGCCTCCCAGGTTCCGACAGGACCTAACATGTGAATTCCATCAGGGTGCTCAAGGCCATGATGTTGAAGGTTGTTTTGCTCTGAAATATATTGTGAAAGATTTGATAGAAAAAGGACGGTTGACTTTTGAGAATAGCGTTCCTCACGTCCTTGACAACCCACTTCCAAACCATGCTGCTGTCAATATGATTGAGGCCTTTGAAAGGGTTCCCGTTCCTCAAGAGGATCCCATGTTGGATGTCCGCAATGTCGTTACTCCCTTGGTGCCATTACATGTCAAGCTTTGCCAGGCTTCTCTGTTCAAACATGATCATGATTCTTGTTCAGAATGTCTGCAGAATCCTATGGGCTGTTGTGTTGTGCAAAATGATATCCAGAGCCTGATGGATGACAAGTACTTGATTGCCAGTGATGTATGTGTGATTGTGCCAGTGTTCCATGACTCTCCTGTTGAAAGTGTATCTCAGGTAAAGAATGTTGAGCCTTTGGTGATCAGGCTACCTGGTCCGGTATCTTATACCTCTACCAAAGCAATTCCCTACAAATACAATGCAACCATGATTGAGAACGGAGTGGAGGTGCCTCTGGTATCCCCAGCTACAGTTGATAATGTTGCTAGTGAAATTACAACTCTGAGAAGCGGAAAAATCCGTCCACCCTTGTTTCAAAAGAAGGTGGTGACACCTATTGCCGCAGTGACTCCACCAGTTGCTCCTCCTGTTGACAAGAACACCGGCCCAGTAGGCCAATCTATTGAAGAGTCCAATCTGGACGAAATCCTGAGGCTTATCAAGAAAAGTGACTATAAGATTGTTGACCAGCTGCTACAAACCCCATCAAAGATATCCATCTTGTCTCTACTTATGAGCTCAGAAGCTCACAGGAAGGTGTTAATGAAGATACTGGAGCAAGCTTATGTTGACCACGAAGTCTCTGTGGATCAATTTGATGGGATAGTGAGTAATATTACTGCCTGCAACAACTTGGGGTTCGGTGACGATGAGCTCCCTGAAGCAGGGAAACGCCACAACTTGGCTCTGCATATCTCGGTGCACTGTGGGTCTGATATGATATCCAACGTGTTGGTGGACACTGGATCATCTCTGAATGTAATGCCTGAATCCACACTAAGGCAATTGAGCCATCACGGAATTTCTCTGAGAGGTAGCAGCTATCTGGTTAAAGCTTTTGATGGATCCCGCAAGGATGTTCTCGGGGAAGTGGACCTGCCAATCACCGTTGGTCCCGAGACATTTCAAATAACTTTCCAAGTCATGGACATCAATGCTTCCTACAGTTGTCTCCTCGGAAGACCATGGATCCATGACGCTGGAGCGGTAACATCCACTTTGCATCAGAAGCTCAAGTTCATGAGGAATGGTAAGATTGTCACTGTGCATGGTGAGGAAGCATATCTAGTTAGCCAGGTATCATCGTTCTCTTGTGTTGAAGCAGGGTCCGCTGAAGGGACGTCGTTTCAAGGATTGACTGTTGAGGGTGCAGAGCCCCGGAGGGCTGGTGCTAGCATGGCTTCACTCAAGGACGCCCAGAAGGCTGTTCAAGCAGGGCAAGCTGCTGGCTGGGGCAAAGTGATTCAGATTCTGGAAAACAAGCGTAAAGAGGGCCTTGGATTCTCCCCGACATCTGCTGTTTCAAAGGGAACCTTCTATAGTGCTGGGTTCATCAATGCTATTACTGAAGATGCTGCTGAAAGAAGCCACGTGCCTGCATTTGTTATACCAGGAGGCACTGTGAGAAATTGGGAAGCCGTTGATGTTCCTTTAGTCATGCATGCTTCCATGTAATGTGTTTTGTTGCTCATGTTTCTTGTTTTCAAAATAACAATCCTTTCGCTCTGCCCAAGGCGAAAGTGATATCTTTGTAAGGGCGTGTTTGTTTCGGCATTGCCGTTAATCAATAAAAAGTGGTCGTCTTTCTCACGACTCTTTGTTTTTTACTTTTTTTTTAGTGCCTTTTTTCTTGGAAATAATGGTAATGCCAGAAAAAACCAAAACATTTGTTATTTTCTTATTAATTTCAAAAATCTGCATGAAAAACTTTTTCTAAAAATCATCCCAATCATATTATGCAGATTGAACCACAATAAACCCGTTGAACACAGTGACCCTACGGTTCCTCCAAATTTTGAATTCCCTGTATATGAAGCTGAAGATGAGGAGGATGATGAAGAGATACCGTATGAGATCACTCGACTGCTTGAGCAAGAAAGAAGAGCCATTCAGCCTCACCAGGAAGAAATTGAGCTTATCAACCTGGGTACTGAAGAGAATAAGCGAGAGATCAAGATTGGTGCTGCACTCGAGCCAGAGGTAAAAAAGAAAATCATTCAGCTTCTCCATGATTATCCAGATGTCTTTGCATGGTCCTATGAAGATATGCCGGGTCTAGATCCCAAGATTGTGGAACATCGGATACCGACAAGACCTGAATGTCCTCCTGTCAAACAGAAATTGAGGAGGTCTCGTCCAGACATGGCTCTTAAGATCAAGGCTGAAGTACAGAAGCAGATTGATGCGGGTTTCCTCATGACAGCTGAATATCCTGAGTGGATTGCCAACATCGTACCGGTGCCAAAGAAAGATGGGAAAGTTCGAATGTGCGTGGATTACAGAGATCTGAATAAAGCCAGCCCAAAAGATAACTTCCCATTGCCTCATATTGATGTGCTTGTTGACAGTACTGCTCAATCCAAAGTGTTCTCTTTTATGGATGGTTTCTCTGGCTATAACCAGATACGAATGTCACCTGGAGATAGAGAAAAGATGTCCTTCATTACTCCGTGGGGAACATTCTGTTATAAAGTGATGCCATTCGGCTTGATAAATGCTGGTGCTACCTATCAAAGGGGTATGACCACTCTGTTTCATGATATGATTCACAAAGAGATTGAAGTATATGTTGATGATATGATTGTGAAGTCCAGTGATGAAGAGCAGCATGTTGTGTATTTGAAAAAGATGTTTGAAAGATTGAGAAAGTACAAGCTGCGATTGAATCCTAATAAATGCACATTCGGTGTACGATCTGGGAAATTGCTTGGCTTCATTGTCAGCCAAAGAGGCATTGAAGTTGATCCTGATAAAGTCCGAGCCATCAGAGAAATGCCGGCCCCTCAAACTGAAAAGCAAGTCAGAGGTTTCCTCGGACGTCTGAATTACATTTCAAGATTCATATCTCACATGACTACTACTTGCGGTCCAATTTTCAAATTGCTCAGAAAGAATCAGCCTGTTGTATGGAATGATGAATGTCAAGAAGCTTTTGATAGCATTAAAGAATACCTGTTAGAGCCACCTATCCTTGTCCCGCCAGTGGAAGGAAGGCCTTTGATTATGTATCTGTCGGTGTTAGATGATTCAGTGGGTTGTGTTCTCGGTCAACAAGATGAGACTGGTAAGAAAGAGCATGCTATCTACTACCTGAGCAAGAAGTTCACCGACTGTGAGACTCGGTACACAATGCTTGAAAAGACTTGTTGTGCTTTAGCTTGGGCTGCCAAACGCCTGCGTCATTATATGGTGAATCATACAACTTGGTTGATATCCCGAATGGATCCAATCAAGTACATCTTTGAAAAGCCTGCTGTTACTGGAAAGATCGCACGTTGGCAAATGTTGTTGTCTGAATATGACATTGTGTACAAAGCTCAGAAAGCAATCAAAGGAAGTGTCCTTGCTGAGCACCTTGCTTGTCAACCTCTTGATGATTACCAGCCAATTAAGTTTGATTTCCCTGATGAAGAGATTATGTATCTGAAAGCAAAGGACTGTGAAGAGCCACTGATCAATGAAGGGCCGGACCCCAATAGCAAGTGGGGATTGGTGTTTGATGGTGCTGTTAATGCTTACGGTAAAGGGATTGGGGCCATCATTGTAACTCCACAAGGGCACCACATTCCTTTCACCGCTCGAATAACTTTTGAATGCACAAACAACATAGCTGAGTATGAAGCATGCATCTTGGGCATTGAAGAAGCCCTTGACCTGAGAATTAAACACCTTGACATCTATGGAGATTCTGCACTTGTTATCAATCAGATAAAGGGTGAATGGGAAACTCATCATGAGAAGCTGATCCCATACCGTGACTATGCAAGACGTCTGTTGACGTATTTTACCAAGGTTGAGCTACACCACATCCCTCGGGATGAAAATCAGATGGCGGACGCTCTTGCTACTCTGTCTTCCATGTTTCGGGTGAACCATTGGAATGATGTGCCTGTAATCAAAGTACAACGTCTTGATAGACCCGCTCATGTGTTTACTATTGAAAACATGCCAGATCAAGCTGACGGAGATGTGAATGGTAAAAAGCCTTGGTATTACAACATCAAACAATTCTTGCAGAATCGTGAATATCCACCTGGCGCTTCCAACAGGGATAAAAAGACTTTGAGACGATGGGCTAGCAAATTCCTTCTGGACGGAGAAATCCTATACAAGAGGAACTATGACATGGTCTTGTTGAGATGTGTTGACAAACAAGAAGCTGAGAAGTTAATGCATGATGTACATGATGGTACTTTCGGGACCCATGCTTCGGGTCACACCATGTCAAGGAAACTGCTAAGAGCCGGCTATTACTGGATAACTATGGAGCGTGACTGCCACAAACATGCTAAAAGATGCCACAAGTGTCAAATTTATGCTGACAAGATTCATGTGCCTCCACACGCCCTCAATGTTATCTCTTCCCCATGGCCTTTCTCTATGTGGGGCATTGACATGATCGGAAGGATTGAACCGAAGGCTTCCAATGGACATCGTTTCATTCTAGTGGCAATTGATTACTTCACCAAGTGGGTTGAAGCTGCTTCCTACGCAAATGTGACCAAGCAAGTTGTTGTGAAGTTTATCAAGAATAACATCATCTGTCGATATGGTGTTCCCAACAAGATCATCACTGACAATGGTTCCAATCTGAACAATAGTATGATGCAAGCTTTATGTGAAGAATTCAAAATTGAACATCACAACTCTTCTCCTTATAGACCTCAGATGAATGGTGCAGTTGAGGCCGCTAACAAGAACATCAAGAAGATTGTTCAAAAGATGGTCACTACTTACAAAGACTGGCATGAGATGCTACCGTTTGCCTTGCATGGTTACCGAACTACGGTGCGTAGTTCAACCGGGGCAACTCCTTTCTCTCTTGTGTATGGTATGGAAGCAGTTCTCCCTCTGGAAGTGGAAATTCCATCTCTTCGAGTGATTATGGAAGCAAAGTTAACTGAGGCTGAATGGTGTCAAAGTCAGTACGATCAATTGAATCTGATTGAAGAGAAACGTATGAATGCTATGACTCATGGACAGTTGTATCAAGTGCGTATGAAGAATGCTTTTGACAAGAAAGTCCGACCTCGAGAATTCAAGGAAGGCGAACTTGTATTGAAAAGAAGGATAAGTCAACAACCCGACCCAAGGGGCAAGTGGACACCTAACTATGAAGGTCCTTATGTTGTCAAGAAGGCTTTCTCTGGTGGTGCTTTGATTCTTACACACATGGATGGTGTTGAACTCCCAAATCCTGTTAATGCCGATATAGTCAAGAAATACTTTGTCTAAAAAGAAAAGAACAGCGTGGTAGGTCGAAAACCCGAAAGGGCGGCCTAGGCAAAAATGCGCTTTCCGGTGGATCGAAAACCCGAAAGGGCGATCCAGGCAAAAGTTAGGGACAAAAAAAATAAATATGAAAAAGCTCGCTGAGATTGTACGCAACTCAGGCAAGAATGAGCGCCTCGATGAGCCGAAAACCCGAAAGGGCGGTTCATGCAAAAATGAGGTTGACAATAAAGACAAGTAACTATATCTGGCAAATCACCATCACCCTTTGGGGCGTCTGCAACCGTCAATGGTCGTCTTCATCAGAGGCTTCTGTACTTGTGAATTCAAAATTTCTATGAAATGTAGCGGTCATCGTGTTCAATGTATCACCAACCAATAAAATTACCATTTTCCAAGCTTTGTAAATCCGTGAAGTCATGCCTTTGGCTGACCCTCACTCTTCTACATCAATTTGAGCCTTTCTACTGTTTGAAACTCTATTTTCTTTCTACTTTCAATGTCATATACAAAATATTTCTTTCCTATTTGATAATGTCAACGTCTGAAACAAACATCTTTTGAAAATTGAAAAATCTTTTTCTGTCTATTTTGAAAGCAAACCTGAGCAACAGGGTACATTTCAATGAAACATGCATGAATGAATGAATGTCAATGTCTATTTCAATACATGTTACAAGCAGGTTACTCCCCAGGATGATCTGTGGTCGATGGCAAGAATGAAAAAACAGAATGAAAGTGAAAAATGAAAAATGCAAATAAAAAGCTCGCTAAGCTGAAAACCCGAAAGGGCGGCTTAGGCAAAAATGAGCACCCCGCTGATTGACAACCTATGAAGGCAATTCAGGCAAAAATGGGGCAATGAAAAGAATCTTATTCCCCGGTGAATCGAAAACCCGAAAGGGCGGTTCAGGCAAAAATGGGTTTGAAAATGAAAAATGAAAGAATGAAATATTGAAAAAAGCATTGACCACAGATGCGAACATCCAATGTTTACCCAGCACTGACACGCCTAGCAACGGCGACCTGTATCCAAGGACT
The DNA here is from genome assembly GCF_051527215.1 of Medicago sativa. Taxonomy (NCBI): domain Eukaryota; kingdom Viridiplantae; phylum Streptophyta; class Magnoliopsida; order Fabales; family Fabaceae; genus Medicago; species Medicago sativa. The sequence continues at coordinate 41,115,077 of NC_140751.1, forward strand.
TTCCAAGGGTCCTCCTTTACAAGTTTCATTGCCCTCAGCCATGGCTTTGATACGTCTCTCAACGACGGTCTCCCCAAAGAGTTTTTCCCCTGTGAATATGTTGCAGCACGAGCCACTATGTGCCCAATCTTCCAATGTTTCGTCTGCCTTTGTGAAACTTCTCTGTCAAGTTGCCAATCAATCATGCATTTTAAGCATTCATACATGCATAATCATGCATCTTATGTGCTCATACATCCAATAATCATGCTATGCCATACATACATGTTGCATATCCAACTGTCAACTGTCAAATTCAATTTCAATTTCAATTCCAATTCCAATGTCAAATTCAATTCAATTTCAACTGTCAAAATTCGATGCAATCTCAACTTTCCAATCTCAATTTCAAACCATGACAAATGTCAAATTCGAAGCAATCTCAATTTCAATTTAATGTCAAATTCGAAGCAATTTCCAATCTCCAATATCAATGTCAATTTCAATGTCAATGTCAATGCCAATGTCAATGTCAATTTCAATTTCCAAGTCAATGTCAATATCCAATGCCAATGTCAATGTCAATGTCAATATCCAATGTCAATGTCAATGTCAATGTCAATGTCAATTTCCAATTTCAACGTCAATTGCAACTCTCCAATTCAATGTCTATGTCTCTGTTCAATCTCAACTTTCAATCTCTCTTTCAATGTCAACTTCCAATTCAAATCAATGTCAATTTACTCTCAATTTACTCTTGGGCCAACCAAAATGGTCATGTCTATTCTCCAATTAAGTCAATGACAATTTGCCCTCAATGGATATCTTGTTAAACCAGACTTTCAATTTGTATCTTGTTACTGGTCAAGCGCCAGGTTCGATCCAAAAAGAACCACTTGTACCTACTTGTATACCTATGCTTCCGGACAAACGGCAAGTTCGATTTGAAGAACAGTTTGTACCCAGCTCATGCTTTGTTATCAGTCAGACGACAAGTTCAATCTGAAGAACAGTTTGTATCCAGCTTATGCTTTGTTATCGGTCAAACGACAAGTTCGTTCTAAGAGAACAGTCTGCACTCTCCCACATGATGTGGTGACAATCCAACAAGCAAGTTCGATCCAAAGAAACAGCTTGTATCAACCCTTTTGTCTATGTCTCCAGCCAAACAGCCAGCTCAATCCAAAAGAACAGTTTGTGTCTGCCTATCTGTTTGTATTTTCAATCAAGTGTCAAGTTCGATCCAAAGAACAGCTCGTACCTGCCCTTATGTCTATGTCTTCCGGTCAAGTGCCAAGTTCAATTCCAAGAACAGCTTGTACCTATCTCTTGTTTTGTATTCCTTGGTCAAGTGGCTAGTTCGACCCAAAGAACAACTTGTGCCTTATTTTTTACTCCCTGGTCTGTCCACCCTGTCAATGTCCACCTGAATCCCCGGTGACACGACATGTTCCATGGACTCCAGTTGTTTGTCTTGCATTCATAATCAAAGTATTGCATAACATTCATGTTTTTGAAAATCTGAAAACGTATTTTTATGTCCAAAAGCAGTGCAAATGTTAATATTTAAGTATCTTCGTCCCGTCAACTCTAAGACTTCGTCTCTTGACTCTCCGGACAAAGAAACTTAAATAGGGGCAGCTGTTATACCCTAATTTTGGACCTAAAAATACTAGTCAATTTTTCTTTTCTTGCATTATAAGTCATTTGAACTGTCTCTGATCAATTGCATCTTTCTCTGAATTTCATTTCAATATTGTTTGCAAAAATTCACATGCAAGGGTATTTTAGTCATTTCCTGTGTCAAATTTCTTTCAGTCTTTCAAAATTTTGTTTGAGTCCTTTCAAGTAGTGTGAATAAGTCTCTGTTTCATTCTACGTCTAAATCCGTTTTAAAAATTGCATTTGAAGTCATTTTTGAGTCAGTTCTGCCCCTAGGGGCATTTTAGTCTTTTCAAGTGTCAAAGTACTGTTTAAATCCTAAAAACTGTCTCTGAGTCTTTTACTTTTGCTTGTATGAGTCTTTGATTCAATCCCTGTCAAAAATCCATTTTTCAACTGCATCTGAGTCATTTCTAGTCATTTTCAGCCCCAGGGGCATTTTAGTCATTTCACACGAATTTTCGGCAGAGAGGTACTTTAAAGTACCTCATTTAGGCCATTGGTTCGTTTTAGTCCGTTTTGTCAAATTTTAGTCGTTTCGCTTTACGTTTATTTCAAATTACGTTTTTTAAGTCAATTTTATTACTTTTTTATTTTAAGTCCCAATATTTCTAAAATTTGCATATAGGCCCTTTTTCTAGTTTAAACGTTTATTTTTAAGTTTTTCATTATTTTCGAATTTTTTGAGTTTTTTTTAAGTCCTTTTTTGTCCAAAGTTTTGTAAAATGGTCCTCCAACTTTCAAAAATTGCAGAAAGGGTCCAAATGCCCAAAATTATGCCAAGGCCGAATCAGTTAGGGTTTTGTCCACATGTCAACTTTCTATTGGGGCATCTGTACACATGTCAGCTATATAAGGAGTCCCAATCATTGCTAGACCCATTCAATACACGCCAACTCAACCAACACATTTCAGATTCTCTCTCTGATCATCAAAGATCAAACACCAAAATTCTCAGAAAAATTTTCAAGAACACTCATAACAGAAACCCTAACCGTTTCCAAGATCTTCGAAATTCATCAAATTCGTATCAATACAAAGCTTAATTCAACAAATTATTGTGCAAATCAATCGAAATTGTCACGAACTCTCAGAGATTCGTCAAGAACCTTCATCACCGAGTTCGTACCTTCGCAATTCAAGCACATTGTGCGATCACGAAGGGTTTGAAGGCGAGAAGAAGAGGAATTGAAGCAGGCTTCGAATCAGTGAAGAAGAAGAAGAGGTTACCGATTTATTTTCGGTTTTCAACCTACCAGAAAAACTCTTAAGGATCTTTGTTCGAACCTCCAGATTAATTCAGGTATTCATCAAAATCTCTTCGTTCTTTCATTGCAAGAAGCTCAACGAAGCTCAACGAACACAAATAAACGGTGAATTGAAGAAGAGCTTCGAAAAATTCGAAAGACTTTGAAACGAAGCCCTAAAAGATGTGAATCTTCAAAGATTCACCGTTTATTTCTTGAAACGAGGCTTGAAATCATCATAAACAAATAAAACAATTCAGTTTAGGGTTTCGTTTCATCATATTCCAAAAATTTTCAAAAGATTCGAAACCAAACCCTAAGACACAGATCTGCAAAAATTCACCGTTTCTTTTACAAAATCAAGTTCGAATCTATCATCAGCAGAAGAAATAACATGGATTAAAGCCTCGTTTCAAAAAGTGTGAAGAGTTTCGAAAAAACTTGAAAACCGTAAAGTTTGAGCCTCGATCTGCATAGATCTAAGTCTTGTTTGTGATATCTGATGCTTGATTCGTGTTTAGGTTGAAAAATAAACGGTGAAAAGCTTTAGATCGGAGAGTTTTGGTATGTTTGAGTGTTAGTTAGGTTTCCGGCATCGGAATCTTCACCGGCGGCGGTGAAACCCGCCGGAGAAGATGAGTCTAGAGAGAAGAGAGAGAGCTCGTAGATTAGAGAGAGAAACGAAGAAGCAAATGAAGCGAACCGGTCCCCAATCCTTTTTATAAACCACTGAACCGGTCTGGTTCAGTCCTGGTTCGTTTGATTTGCATCTTAGCCGTTAGATCTAAGGCTTGATCCAATTGGATCAATCCAACGGCTGCGGTCTCTCCCTGTGATCCAAGTCTGTTAGGGTATGGGCCTGGACCTTGGTTCCTTGCAGTTTTTCGTTGTTCCTTGATTTTCTTGCTATGTACACCCCTGGACTCTGCTTCTTGCACCTCCTGTGCATCATTTTTTTTTACAAAAAATTCCAAAATATTTTCCTTGATTTCTTGATATTTTTTTTTGGTGTTTCTTTAATATTTTTACACTGGAAATTTTGATAAAAAATATATATAGACAATCTTAGTGTTATTTCTTGAATTTTATGTTAAAAAAAGTGGTGAAAATTGGTTCAACTTTGCTTCTTGTCCTTGATGCATACTTGTGATACATAATATGTGCTCCTATAATTTTCAACCACTGTTTGAAACTGATTTTGATGCTTGTGTATAGAATTTAGTTAGTTGCTTGGTTTACAAGTTACATTTGTGAATAAGTGATATAAATATGCCTAAGTTCACTCAAGAATGTAAGACTCATCATGTGGCTTTGACTCTCATTCTTTGAAATAGAGGTGTATCCTCAAAAAAATATATAAGGCTATGAAAGTTGTGAGCTCTATGATGATTGCATTATGTGAGTGAATTCTTAGTCATATTTTGCACTTGGTTTGGTTTATTTTGTGTTAGATCCTATGCCCCCATTATAGTATTTTTCTTGCCTTATTTCTCTCCATAGTATCATATGCCACTAACCTTCTCATTTCATGTTTCCTCATTTCATAAGCATTCCCATTTCATCCCATATTCATCTCTATTTCTTTCTTGCAATTTAATTTGTACCAAAGTTAGAATGTAAACACTTAGGAGTTTTGTAATATTCCTATGCTTTTAATTTCTTGGCAAAGAGGCCATAGAATGTATCTAGGGTATGATGTAAAGGACAATGGACTCTAATGATGTACACCGACACAAGCACCGACACACGCACACACATCACTATATAGCTAGAATATGCATGTTTAGATGTATGTTTAGGATTGTATGTTTAGATGAATGCCTAGGACTTCTACTTAGAAAAAACCAATTTTCCAAACAAATGTGAACAACTTCACTCAAAGCTTTTCCAAATAAACCTTGGGATCCAACATCCCATTGTATTTTCTTTTCCAATTTCTTAATCAAATTTCAATGAACTCTAATCCTACTTTGACCATATTTTGCAATTCACTAATTCAACCTCACTATTTTCCAATCTCATGCCCTTGAGGCCTCTTTCTATTCTTCAAAATTTCATTTTCAAACTTAAAATCAACCAACAAAAACAAAAACATTTTTTGGAAGAGAACTACGATGGATTTGATCCCTTAAACGGGTACGTAGGCAAGGAACAAAATTCCTTCAATTCAAATAAAACAAAAATTCAAACACATTCTTCTCCCTCCAATTCTTCACTTAGTAACTCTTAGGCTTAATATCATCTTTCAAAATAGCATTTAAAAATAAAGCGCGCGCGTAGAAAATAAAGACGGTTCCTATAGGATACTATAGTCGTTATGGGTGCCTAACACCTTCCCGTAGCGAAAACAACTCCCGGACCTCGATTCTCAAAGGGTTTTGCTTACTTTTTCCCTTCCCAAGAAAAAATAAGATATCACCGGTTTAAAAGGTTCAAACGTAATCAATGTTTGACACCCGAAAACCAAGATAAAATACATGCAACAATATAAGCTAAAATCTCGTTTTCGCGATTAGGGTCATCTCATTACTTTCTATTTACCAAATTTAAAAGGAAATTGGTTCAAATATTATGTTACGCAATAAAGGACATCGAGGGACAAATTCAACATTAATATTTATCAAACTTTTAACCATATAGGCTAAAATCTCATTTTTGGGACAATGCTCATTCAAATAATTTCATTTTGCCGAATACAAAACCAAATAGGTTCACATATCATGTTTTGTATCAAGGGAGATCGAGGGACAAGTTCATACTTTATCAAACTTCTAACCATATAGGCTAAAATCTCATTTTCGCGAAAAAGTCATTCCAATACTTTCATTTTTCCGAATATAAAACCAAATAGGTTCACATATCATGTTTCGTATCAAGGGAGATCGAGGGACAAGTTCAACCTTTATCAAACTTCTAACCATATAGGCTAAAATCTCATTTTTGCGACAAAGTTATTCCAATACTTTCATTTTTCCGAATATAAAACCAAATAGGTTCACATATCATGTTTCGCATCAAGGGACATCGAGGGACAAGTTCATTGTTTATCAAACTTCTAACCACATAGGCTAACATTTCATTTTCGCGACAAGGGTCATTTCAATACTTTCATTTTACCGAATTTCAAACCAAATAGGTTCACATATCATGTTTCGCATCAAGGGACATCGAGGGACATGTTCAACCTTCGTATTTAACAAACATGCAACAATATAAGCTAAAATCTCGTTTTCACGATAAGGGTCATCTCATTACTTTCTATTTACCAAATTTAAAACGAAATTGGTTCAAATATTATGTTACGTGATAAAGGACATCGAGGGACAAATTCAACATTAATATTTATCAAACTTTTAACCATATAGGCTAAAATCTCATTTTTGGGACAATGCTCATTCAAATAATTTCATTTTGCCGAATACAAAACCAAATAGGTTCACATATCATGTTTCGTATCAAAGGAGATCGAGGGACAAGTTCAACCTTTATCAAACTTCTAACCATATAAGGCTAAAATCTCATTTTCGCGACAAAGTGATTCCAATACTTTCATTTTTCCGAATATAAAACCAAATAAGTTCACATATCATGTTTCGCATCAAGGGACATCGAGGGACAAGTTCACTGTTTAACAAACTTCTAACTACATAGGCTAACATTTCATTTTCGCGACAAGGGTCATTTCAATACTTTCATTTTACCGAATTTCAAACCAAATAGGTTCACATATCATGTTTCGCATCAAGGGACATCGAGGGACATGTTCAACCTTCGTATTTAACAAACATGCAACAATATAAGATAAAATCTCGTTTTCGCGATAAGGGTCATCTCATTACCTTCTATTTACCAAATTTAAAACGAAATTGGTTCAAATATTATGTTACGCAATAAAGGACATCGAAGGACAAATTCAACATTAATATTTATCAAACTTTTAACCATATAGGCTAAAATCTCATTTTTGGGACAATGCTCATTCAAATAATTTCATTTTGCCGAATACAAAACCAAATAGGTTCACATATCATGTTTCGTATCAAGGGAGATCGAGGGACAAGTTCAACCTTTATCAAACTTCAAACCATATAAGGCTAAAATCTCATTTTTGCGACAAAGTGATTCCAATACTTTCATTTTTCCGAATATAAAACCAAATAAGTTCACATATCATGTTTCGCATCAAGGAACATCGAGGGACAAGTTCACTGTTTATCAAACTTCTAACCACATAGGCTAACATTTCATTTTCGCGACAAGGGTCATTTCAATACTTTCATTTTACCGAATTTCAAACCAAATAGGTTCACATATCACATCAACGGACATCGAGAGACATGTTCAACCTTCATATTTAACAAACATGCAACAATATAAGCTAAAATCTCGTTTTCGCGACAAGGGTCATCTCATTACTTTCTATTTACCAAATTTAAAACGAAATTGGTTCAAATATTATGTTACGCAATAAAGGACATCGAGGGACAAATTCAACATTAATATTTCTCAAACTTTTAACCATATAGGCTAAAATCTCTTTTTTGGGACAATGGTCATTCAAATAATTTCATTTTGCCGAATACAAAACCAAATAGGTTCACATATCATGTTTCGTATCAAGGGAGATCTAGGGACAAGTTCAACCTTTATCAAACTTCTAACCATATAGGCTAAAATCTCATTTTCGCGACAAAGTCATTCCAATACTTTCATTTTTCCGAATATAAAACCAAATAGGTTCACATATCATGTTTCGTATCAAGGGAGATCGAGGGACAAGTTCAACCTTTATCAAACTTCTAACCATATTGATGAGAACCTAATATTCTCACCTTATACAAGAGATAATTTAATAATGGAATAAAATTAACCAAGTTAATTTTGGTTCCAAGTGTTATTTTCGTAGGCAATTATATAGCTGTCTTGTTTTTCTCATATCTAGAGTTCTGAATGTCCGATTGAGGTGATCTTTAATGCGTTGGAAAGCTTAGAATATTCTCTACATTTCGTCTGTTGGACTCAAGAGCAAATTCGGAATATTTCTTGGTGTAAAATGAGCATGAATTGGATGACGTGATTTTGATGAATGGGCTGATGTAAGAGAAGAAACAACACATTAAAGAAGCACAATGGAGGTTAGATGGAGCTGAATTATGAAAGTGTAACGTCTCTAAACTATTCAGCAATGATGATTAAAGAAGCAAATGAATGTATAACATCTCCATGCATTGATGCAGCCACCCCCACCTTAAAGTCATTTTGTAACCTTTTGTTTGCATTAATCAGCCACCAAAACATTATTGTAATTAGTGGCTGCATTTCCTTTCATTTTCTAAGAGTTTTAGAGTCAAAATCATCATGTAATAAGCTCATATAAATAGAGCACGAAAATGATATGTAAAGATAGAGAATTTTGATTAAAAAAAGTCACTTTATGTGAATTTGGAAGCTTTGCTTCTTTTTGGTTCTGGATTGAACCATGCATTGATCTTATCAAGAAACCACGTTTCTTGTGGCGATCCTCTACCAAATTAAACATCTTCCTTGGATTGGGAATTTGTTTGGTTACCATTTTCTACCTATTTCCATCATTCTTTAACCTTAATATCCAAATTTCCATTTTTTTCATTCTGTTTTATTATCATATTTTATCCAAAATTCACAAAAATACAAAACTAAAATCACTACCCCTTTTTGTCCTTTATCATTTGGTATCAGAGCTAGGTTCCGTTGGGACTGATTTTTATTTTTCAATTTCAAAATCTTTTTCATTTGCATATTATTCTTGAAATTTCTTCATCTCAGTTTCTTTTTGAAGTATTAAACAAAAAAATATGGCTCATGAAATTCAAGCTTCAATTGAATATTTTGATAAAGTATGTAGAGGAAAAATTCTTGAGAATATCAAGAGAAGATCAAGTCCTTCTTCTGCTCTTAGAGAGTCACAGAGAAATAGGAGAGAGGAAATGATGGCAATAATTGATAGAGGAATGGCTGATATCTCTAAAATACTAGAGGAAAATCTCCTTCAAATCCAAAATCATTATATAGAGCCTAAAATAAATGTTGAAGAAAAAGAGAGTCTCATTATAAATGAAACTCACGAAGAAGAATGTGAAAAGGAAAGAGAAGAGACAAAAGAAAGTGATGGAAAAGAAGTAGAGGAAAAAGGAGAAGAAAAGGAGAATGAGAAGGAAAAGGAAGAAAAAAATGTTGGGAAGTTTTGGCCTAATATTACATTAGTACCTTCTTCTAAGTTGGTGGAAGGAAATTATGTGCTTTGGAAAGATGATCATGTCCACAAATCACAAGGGGGAGAAAATCCAACAAATTCTATCAATCAAAATGAGGAGTTTTCTAAAGTGGAAATTCCATGTGATGAATTCTATAGAGTTATTTTTGACCCCGGAGGTAATCAATCTACAAATTCGAGGTCGAATTCTCTTGAAGAAGGGGAGTATGATGAGAACGTAATATTCTCACCTTATACAAGAGATAATTTAATAATGGAATAAAATTAACCAAGTTAATTTTGGTTCCAAGTGTTATTTTCGTAGGCAATTATATAGCTGTCTTGTTTTTCTCATATCTAGAGTTCTGAATGTCCGATTGAGGTGATCTTTAATGCGTTGGAAAGCTTAGAATATTCTCTACATTTCGTCTGTTGGACTCAAGAGCAAATTCGGAATATTTCTTGGTGTAAAATGAGCATGAATTGGATGACGTGATTTTGATGAATGGGCTGATGTAAGAGAAGAAACAACACATTAAAGAAGCACAATGGAGGTTAGATGGAGCTGAATTATGAAAGTGTAACGTCTCTAAACTATTCAGCAATGATGATTAAAGAAGCAAATGAATGTATAACATCTCCATGCATTGATGCAGCCACCCCCACCTTAAAGTCATTTTGTAACCTTTTGTTTGCATTAATCAGCCACCAAAACATTATTGTAATTAGTGGCTGCATTTCCTTTCATTTTCTAAGAGTTTTAGAGTCAAAATCATCATGTAATAAGCTCATATAAATAGAGCACGAAAATGATATGTAAAGATAGAGAATTTTGATTAAAAAAAGTCACTTTATGTGAATTTGGAAGCTTTGCTTCTTTTTGGTTCTGGATTGAACCATGCATTGATCTTATCAAGAAACCACGTTTCTTGTGGCGATCCTCTACCAAATTAAACATCTTCCTTGGATTGGGAATTTGTTTGGTTACCATTTTCTACCTATTTCCATCATTCTTTAACCTTAATATCCAAATTTCCATTTTTTTCATTCTGTTTTATTATCATATTTTATCCAAAATTCACAAAAATACAAAACTAAAATCACTACCCCTTTTTGTCCTTTATCATTACTGTCCTTTATGTCCTTTATCACTACCATGTTTAGCATACCCTTCATTTTTCTTTTCAATTTGCAACTTCACTTGCTCATGCATTTTCTTCACAAACTCAGCCTTGTCTTTTCCATTTTTATGCTTCAAAAGAGAATTGTTAGGCATGGGTAACAAATCAAGTGGAGTTAGTGGGTTAAAACCATAAACAACTTCAAAAGGTGACATTTTTGTAGTACTATGCACCACACGATTGTAAGCAAATTCCACGTGGGGTAAACATTCTTCCCACATTCTCAAATTTCTTGTAAGAACACTTCTAAGAAGAGTAGAGAGAGTTCTATTTACTACCTCAGTTTGTCCATCTGTTTGAGGGTGACAAGTTGTTGAGAAAAGTAACTTTGTTCCCATTTTTAAAACAAACCTCTACTTGTTTGTCAACAAGCATTTCTACACTTTCACTAAGCCATTGAAGTTTGTAAGGCCTAGGGTGAGGTCTTGTTTCTAATTCTAATTTACCCACCATGTGTGCACTAGCAACATTAGTACAACTACCTCCATCAATAATTAGAGAACATACCTTTCCTTGCACTAAGCATCTTGTATGGAAAAGGTTTTCCCTTTGATTTGATTCTTCCTCCTTGGCTTGGTTTCCCAACATCCTCCTAATCATGAGAAATTCACCATTTTCACCATCCTCCTCTTCTTCTCCTCCTTCATCATTCACGACACCCTCCTCCTCCTCAAGGTCATCATTTTCTTCAATTAACATAGTTCTCTTTGTTGGACATTGAGAGGCTATGTGTCCTTGACCTTGGCACTTGAAACACTTAACAACTTTGTTAGTAGAAACATTTTGGGATGAAGTAATGTTTTTACCTTTAGGATCACTCATGGCCTCCTTAGGTGAAGAGGTACCATCCTTCTTTTGCTTGTCCTTCAAACTTGAAGAATTGAAAGAAGAAGTTGAGCTTCTTCTCAATTGACCCTTCCTTTTGAGTTGTTGTTCAACCTTGATGGCTTGATGGACTAATTCCTCCAAAGACATGTAATGATGCAGCTCCACAATGTCACTAATGTCACGGTTAAGTCCATGAATGAACCTAGCCATGGTTGCTTCGTGATCTTCCACCACATTGGCTCTAATCTTTGCCACCTCCATCTCCTTGGAATATTCTTCAACACTTTTAGAACCTTGAGTGAGTCTTTGTAATTTGTTGTGCAAATCCCTATGGTAATAGGATGGCACAAATCTCCTCCTCATGATTCTCTTCATCTCCTCCCAAGTTGCAATGGGTGGTTCATTATACCTCACCTTCTCTTTGATCATTTGATCCCACCATATTAGAGCATACTCCTTAAATTCAATGGCTGCCACCTGCACTTTTTCAACATCAGAATAATCATGACAATTAAAAATTTGTTCTATTTTGGTCTCCCACTCTAGATATGCCTCCGGATCATTCGCTCCCACAAAGGATGGAACTTTGATCTTAATACTCCTCAACCTATCCTCCCTTGGCCTCTCATCCCTCCTTCTAGGCCTACTTCCATCATCCTCCCCACCACTTCATCATATGATGAGAACCTAATATTCTCACCTTATACAAGAGATAATTTAATAATGGAATAAAATTAACCAAGTTAATTTTGGTTCCAAGTGTTATTTTCGTAGGCAATTATATAGCTGTCTTGTTTTTCTCATATCTAGAGTTCTGAATGTCCGATTGAGGTGATCTTTAATGCGTTGGAAAGCTTAGAATATTCTCTACATTTCGTCTGTTGGACTCAAGAGCAAATTCGGAATATTTCTTGGTGTAAAATGAGCATGAATTGGATGACGTGATTTTGATGAATGGGCTGATGTAAGAGAAGAAACAACACATTAAAGAAGCACAATGGAGGTTAGATGGAGCTGAATTATGAAAGTGTAACGTCTCTAAACTATTCAGCAATGATGATTAAAGAAGCAAATGAATGTATAACATCTCCATGCATTGATGCAGCCACCCCCACCTTAAAGTCATTTTGTAACCTTTTGTTTGCATTAATCAGCCACCAAAACATTATTGTAATTAGTGGCTGCATTTCCTTTCATTTTCTAAGAGTTTTAGAGTCAAAATCATCATGTAATAAGCTCATATAAATAGAGCACGAAAATGATATGTAAAGATAGAGAATTTTGATTAAAAAAAGTCACTTTATGTGAATTTGGAAGCTTTGCTTCTTTTTGGTTCTGGATTGAACCATGCATTGATCTTATCAAGAAACCACGTTTCTTGTGGCGATCCTCTACCAAATTAAACATCTTCCTTGGATTGGGAATTTGTTTGGTTACCATTTTCTACCTATTTCCATCATTCTTTAACCTTAATATCCAAATTTCCATTTTTTTCATTCTGTTTTATTATCATATTTTATCCAAAATTCACAAAAATACAAAACTAAAATCACTACCCCTTTTATGTCTCTAAACTAAAATCATTACTGTCCTTCATCATTCTTTTTGCCAAGCTCTGATACCAAATGATAAAGGACAAAAAGGGGTAGTGATTTTAGTTTTGTATTTTTGTGAATTTTGGATAAAATATGATAATAAAACAGAATGAAAAAAATGGAAATTTGGATATTAAGGTTAAAGAATGATGGAAATAGGTAGAAAATGGTAACCAAACAAATTCCCAATCCAAGGAAGATGTTTAATTTGGTAGAGGATCGCCACAAGAAACGTGGTTTCTTGATAAGATCAATGCATGGTTCAATCCAGAACCAAAAAGAAGCAAAGCTTCCAAATTCACATAAAGTGACTTTTTTTAATCAAAATTCTCTATCTTTACATATCATTTTCGTGCTCTATTTATATGAGCTTATTACATGATGATTTTGACTCTAAAACTCTTAGAAAATGAAAGGAAATGCAGCCACTAATTACAATAATGTTTTGGTGGCTGATTAATGCAAACAAAAGGTTACAAAATGACTTTAAGGTGGGGGTGGCTGCATCAATGCATGGAGATGTTATACATTCATTTGCTTCTTTAATCATCATTGCTGAATAGTTTAGAGACGTTACACTTTCATAATTCAGCTCCATCTAACCTCCATTGTGCTTCTTTAATGTGTTGTTTCTTCTCTTACATCAGCCCATTCATCAAAATCACGTCATCCAATTCATGCTCATTTTACACCAAGAAATATTCCGAATTTGCTCTTGAGTCCAACAGACGAAATGTAGAGAATATTCTAAGCTTTCCAACGCATTAAAGATCACCTCAATCGGACATTCAGAACTCTAGATATGAGAAAAACAAGACAGCTATATAATTGCCTACGAAAATAACACTTGGAACCAAAATTAACTTGGTTAATTTTATTCCATTATTAAATTATCTTTTGTATAAGGTGAGAATATTAGGTTCTCATCACATATAGGCTAAAATCTCATTTTTGCGACAAAGTTATTCCAATACTTTCATTTTTCCGAATATAAAACCAAATAGGTTCACATATCATGTTTCGCATCAAGGGACATCGAGGGACAAGTTCACTGTCTATCAAACTTCTAACCACATAGGCTAACATTTCATTTTCGCGACAAGGGTCATTTCAATACTTTCATTTTACCGAATTTCAAACCAAATAGGTTCACATATCATGTTTCGCATCAAGGGACATCGAGGGACATGTTCAACCTTCGTATTTAACAAACATGCAACAATATAAGCTAAAATCTCGTTTTCACGATAAGGGTCATCTCATTACTTTCTATTTACCAAATTTAAAACGAAATTGGTTCAAATATTATGTTACGTGATAAAGGACATCGAGGGACAAATTCAACATTAATATTTATCAAACTTTTAACCATATAGGCTAAAATCTCATTTTTGGGACAATGCTCATTCAAATAATTTCATTTTGCCGAATACAAAACCAAATAGGTTCACATATCATGTTTCGTATCAAAGGAGATCGAGGGACAAGTTCAACCTTTATCAAACTTCTAACCATATAAGGCTAAAATCTCATTTTCGCGACAAAGTGATTCCAATACTTTCATTTTTCCGAATATAAAACCAAATAAGTTCACATATCATGTTTCGCATCAAGGGACATCGAGGGACAAGTTCACTGTTTATCAAACTTCTAACCACATAGGCTAACATTTCATTTTCGCGACAAGGGTCATTTCAATACTTTCATTTTACCGAATTTCAAACCAAATAGGTTCACATATCATGTTTCGCATCAAGGGACATCGAGGGACATGTTCAACCATCGTATTTAACAAACATGCAACAATATAAGATAAAATCTCGTTTTCGCGATAAGGGTCATCTCATTACTTTCTATTTACCAAATTTAAAACGAAATTGGTTCAAATATTATGTTACGCAATAAAGGACATCGAGGGACAAATTCAACATTAATATTTCTCAAACTTTTAACCATATAGGCTAAAATCTCTTTTTTGGGACAATGGTCATTCAAATAATTTCATTTTGCCGAATACAAAACCAAATAGGTTCACATATCATGTTTCGTATCAAGGGAGATCGAGGGACAAGTTCAACCTTAATCAAACTTCTAACCATATAAGGCTAAAATCTCATTTTTGCGACAAAGTGATTCCAATACTTTCATTTTTCCGAATATAAAACCAAATAAGTTCACATATCATGTTTCGCATCAAGGAACATCGAGGGACAAGTTCACTGTTTATCAAACTTCTAACCACATAGGCTAACATTTCATTTTCGCAACAAGGGTCATTTCAATACTTTCATTTTATCGAATTTCAAACCAAATAGGTTCACATATCATGTTTCGCATCAACGGACATCGAGGGACATGTTCAACTTTCATATTTAACAAACATGCAACAATATAAGCTAAAATATCGTTTTCGCGATAAGGGTCATCTCATTACTTTCTATTTACCAAATTTAAAAGGAAATTGGTTCAAATATTATGCTACGCAATAAAGGACATCGAGGGACAAATTCAACATTAATATTTATCAAACTTTTAACCATATAGGCTAAAATCTCATTTTTGGGACAATGCTCATTCAAATAATTTCATTTTGCCGAATACAAAACCAAATAGGTTCACATATCATGTTTCCTATCAAGGGAGATCGAGGGACAAGTTCAACCTTTATCAAACTTCTAACCATATAAGGCTAAAATCTCATTTTCGCGACAAAGTGATTCCAATACTTTCATTTTTCCGAATATAAAACCAAATAAGTTCACATATCATGTTTCGCATCAAGGGACATCGAGGGACAAGTTCACTGTTTATCAAACTTCTAACCACATAGGCTAACATTTCATTTTCGCGACCAGGCTCATTTCAATACTTTCATTTTACCGAATTTCAAACCAAATAGGTTCACATATCACATCAACGGACATCGAGAGACATGTTCAACCTTCATATTTAACAAACATGCAACAATATAAGCTAAAATCTCGTTTTCGCGACAAGGGTCATCTCATTACTTTCTATTTACCAAATTTAAAACGAAATTGGTTCAAATATTATGTTACGCAATAAAGGACATCGAGGGACAAATTCAACATTAATATTTCTCAAACTTTTAACATATAGGCTAAAATCTCTTTTTTGGGACAATGGTCATTCAAATAATTTCATTTTGCCGAATACAAAACCAAATAGGTTCACATATCATGTTTCGTATCAAGGGAGATCGAGGGACAAGTTCAACCTTTATCAAACTTCTAACCATATAGGCTAAAATCTCATTTTCGCGACAAAGTCATTCCAATACTTTCATTTTTCCGAATATAAAACCAAATAGGTTCACATATCATGTTTCGTATCAAAGGAGATCGAGGGACAAGTTCAACCTTTATCAAACTTCTAACCATATAAGGCTAAAATCTCATTTTCGCGACAAAGTGATTCCAATACTTTCATTTTTCCGAATATAAAACCAAATAAGTTCACATATCATGTTTCGCATCAAGGGACATCGAGGGACAAGTTCACTGTTTATCAAACTTCTAACCACATAGGCTAACATTTCATTTTCGCGACAAGGGTCATTTCAATACTTTCATTTTACCGAATTTCAAACCAAATAGGTTCACATATCATGTTTCGCATCAAGGGACATCGAGGGACATGTTCAACCATCGTATTTAACAAACATGCAACAATATAAGATAAAATCTCGTTTTCGCGATAAGGGTCATCTCATTACTTTCTATTTACCAAATTTAAAACGAAATTGGTTCAAATATTATGTTACGCAATAAAGGACATCGAGGGACAAATTCAACATTAATATTTCTCAAACTTTTAACCATATAGGCTAAAATCTCTTTTTTGGGACAATGGTCATTCAAATAATTTCATTTTGCCGAATACAAAACCAAATAGGTTCACATATCATGTTTCGTATCAAGGGAGATCGAGGGACAAGTTCAACCTTAATCAAACTTCTAACCATATAAGGCTAAAATCTCATTTTTGCGACAAAGTGATTCCAATACTTTCATTTTTCCAAATATAAAACCAAATAAGTTCACATATCATGTTTCGCATCAAGGAACATCGAGGGACAAGTTCACTGTTTATCAAACTTCTAACCACATAGGCTAACATTTCATTTTCGCAACAAGGGTCATTTCAATACTTTCATTTTACCGAATTTCAAACCAAATAGGTTCACATATCATGTTTCGCATCAACGGACATCGAGGGACATGTTCAACTTTCATATTTAACAAACATGCAACAATATAAGCTAAAATATCGTTTTCGCGATAAGGGTCATCTCATTACTTTCTATTTACCAAATTTAAAAGGAAATTGGTTCAAATATTATGCTACGCAATAAAGGACATCGAGGGACAAATTCAACATTAATATTTATCAAACTTTTAACCATATAGGCTAAAATCTCATTTTTGGGACAATGCTCATTCAAATAATTTCATTTTGCCGAATACAAAACCAAATAGGTTCACATATCATGTTTCCTATCAAGGGAGATCGAGGGACAAGTTCAACCTTTATCAAACTTCTAACCATATAAGGCTAAAATCTCATTTTCGCGACAAAGTGATTCCAATACTTTCATTTTTCCGAATATAAAACCAAATAAGTTCACATATCATGTTTCGCATCAAGGGACATCGAGGGACAAGTTCACTGTTTATCAAACTTCTAACCACATAGGCTAACATTTCATTTTCGCGACCAGGCTCATTTCAATACTTTCATTTTACCGAATTTCAAACCAAATAGGTTCACATATCACATCAACGGACATCGAGAGACATGTTCAACCTTCATATTTAACAAACATGCAACAATATAAGCTAAAATCTCGTTTTCGCGACAAGGGTCATCTCATTACTTTCTATTTACCAAATTTAAAACGAAATTGGTTCAAATATTATGTTACGCAATAAAGGACATCGAGGGACAAATTCAACATTAATATTTCTCAAACTTTTAACATATAGGCTAAAATCTCTTTTTTGGGACAATGGTCATTCAAATAATTTCATTTTGCCGAATACAAAACCAAATAGGTTCACATATCATGTTTCGTATCAAGGGAGATCGAGGGACAAGTTCAACCTTTATCAAACTTCTAACCATATAGGCTAAAATCTCATTTTCGCGACAAAGTCATTCCAATACTTTCATTTTTCCGAATATAAAACCAAATAGGTTCACATATCATGTTTCGTATCAAGGGAGATCGAGGGACAAGTTCAACCTTTATCAAACTTCTAACCATATAGGCTAAAATCTCATTTTCACGACAAAGTTATTCCAATACTTTCATTTTTCCGAATATAAAACCAAATAGGTTCATATATCATGTTTCGCATCAAGGGACATCGAGGGACAAGTTCACTGTTTATCAAACTTCTAACCACATAGGCTAACATTTCATTTTCGCGACAAGGGTCATTTCAATACTTTCATTTTACCGAATTTCAAACCAAATAGGTTCACATATCATGTTTCGCATCAACGGACATCGAGGGACGTGTTCAACCTTCATATTTAACAAACATGCAACAATATAAGCTAAAATCTCGTTTTCGCGATTAGGGTCATCTCATTACTTTCTATTTACCAAATTTAAAAGGAAATTGGTTCAAATATTATGTTACGCAATAAAGGACATCGAGGGACAAATTCAACATTAATATTTATCAAACTTTTAACCATATAGGCTAAAACCTCATTTTTGGGACAATGCTCATTCAAATAATTTCATTTTGCCGAATACAAAACCAAATAGGTTCACATATCATGTTTTGTATCAAGGGAGATCGAGGGACAAGTTCAACCTTTATCAAACTTCTAACCATATAGGCTAAAATCTCATTTTCGCGACAAAGTGATTCCAATACTTTCATTTTTCCGAATATAAAACCAAATAAGTTCACATATCATGTTTCGCATCAAGGGACATCGAGGGACAAGTTCACTGTTTATCAAACTTCTAACCACATAGGCTAACATTTCATTTTCGCGACAAGGGTCATTTCAATACTTTCATTTTACCGAATTTCAAACCAAATAGGTTCACATATCATGTTTCGCATCAAGGGACATCGAGGGACATGTTCAACCATCGTATTTAACAAACATGCAACAATATAAGATAAAATCTCGTTTTCGCGATAAGGGTCATCTCATTACTTTCTATTTACCAAATTTAAAACGAAATTGGTTCAAATATTATGTTACGCAATAAAGGACATCGAGGGACAAATTCAACATTAATATTTCTCAAACTTTTAACCATATAGGCTAAAATCTCTTTTTTGGGACAATGGTCATTCAAATAATTTCATTTTGCCGAATACAAAACCAAATAGGTTCACATATCATGTTTCGTATCAAGGGAGATCGAGGGACAAGTTCAACCTTAATCAAACTTCTAACCATATAAGGCTAAAATCTCATTTTTGCGACAAAGTGATTCCAATACTTTCATTTTTCCGAATATAAAACCAAATAAGTTCACATATCATGTTTCGCATCAAGGAACATCGAGGGACAAGTTCACTGTTTATCAAACTTCTAACCACATAGGCTAACATTTCATTTTCGCAACAAGGGTCATTTCAATACTTTCATTTTACCGAATTTCAAACCAAATAGGTTCACATATCATGTTTCGCATCAACGGACATCGAGGGACATGTTCAACTTTCATATTTAACAAACATGCAACAATATAAGCTAAAATATCGTTTTCGCGATAAGGGTCATCTCATTACTTTCTATTTACCAAATTTAAAAGGAAATTGGTTCAAATATTATGCTACGCAATAAAGGACATCGAGGGACAAATTCAACATTAATATTTATCAAACTTTTAACCATATAGGCTAAAATCTCATTTTTGGGACAATGCTCATTCAAATAATTTCATTTTGCCGAATACAAAACCAAATAGGTTCACATATCATGTTTCCTATCAAGGGAGATCGAGGG
The DNA here is from genome assembly GCF_051527215.1 of Medicago sativa. Taxonomy (NCBI): domain Eukaryota; kingdom Viridiplantae; phylum Streptophyta; class Magnoliopsida; order Fabales; family Fabaceae; genus Medicago; species Medicago sativa. The sequence continues at coordinate 41,134,806 of NC_140751.1, forward strand.
ACAAGTTCAACCTTTATCAAACTTCTAACCATATAAGGCTAAAATCTCATTTTCGCGACAAAGTGATTCCAATACTTTCATTTTTCCGAATATAAAACCAAATAAGTTCACATATCATGTTTCGCATCAAGGGACATCGAGGGACAAGTTCACTGTTTATCAAACTTCTAACCACATAGGCTAACATTTCATTTTCGCGACCAGGCTCATTTCAATACTTTCATTTTACCGAATTTCAAACCAAATAGGTTCACATATCACATCAACGGACATCGAGAGACATGTTCAACCTTCATATTTAACAAACATGCAACAATATAAGCTAAAATCTCGTTTTCGCGACAAGGGTCATCTCATTACTTTCTATTTACCAAATTTAAAACGAAATTGGTTCAAATATTATGTTACGCAATAAAGGACATCGAGGGACAAATTCAACATTAATATTTCTCAAACTTTTAACATATAGGCTAAAATCTCTTTTTTGGGACAATGGTCATTCAAATAATTTCATTTTGCCGAATACAAAACCAAATAGGTTCACATATCATGTTTCGTATCAAGGGAGATCGAGGGACAAGTTCAACCTTTATCAAACTTCTAACCATATAGGCTAAAATCTCATTTTCGCGACAAAGTCATTCCAATACTTTCATTTTTCCGAATATAAAACCAAATAGGTTCACATATCATGTTTCGTATCAAGGGAGATCGAGGGACAAGTTCAACCTTTATCAAACTTCTAACCATATAGGCTAAAATCTCATTTTCACGACAAAGTTATTCCAATACTTTCATTTTTCCGAATATAAAACCAAATAGGTTCATATATCATGTTTCGCATCAAGGGACATCGAGGGACAAGTTCACTGTTTATCAAACTTCTAACCACATAGGCTAACATTTCATTTTCGCGACAAGGGTCATTTCAATACTTTCATTTTACCGAATTTCAAACCAAATAGGTTCACATATCATGTTTCGCATCAACGGACATCGAGGGACGTGTTCAACCTTCATATTTAACAAACATGCAACAATATAAGCTAAAATCTCGTTTTCGCGATTAGGGTCATCTCATTACTTTCTATTTACCAAATTTAAAAGGAAATTGGTTCAAATATTATGTTACGCAATAAAGGACATCGAGGGACAAATTCAACATTAATATTTATCAAACTTTTAACCATATAGGCTAAAACCTCATTTTTGGGACAATGCTCATTCAAATAATTTCATTTTGCCGAATACAAAACCAAATAGGTTCACATATCATGTTTTGTATCAAGGGAGATCGAGGGACAAGTTCAACCTTTATCAAACTTCTAACCATATAGGCTAAAATCTCATTTTCGCGACAAAGTGATTCCAATACTTTCATTTTTCCGAATATAAAACCAAATAAGTTCACATATCATGTTTCGCATCAAGGGACATCGAGGGACAAGTTCACTGTTTATCAAACTTCTAACTACATAGGCTAACATTTCATTTTCGCGACAAGGGTCATTTCAATACTTTCATTTTACCGAATTTCAAACCAAATAGGTTCACATATCATGTTTCGCATCAAGGGACATCGAGGGACATGTTCAACCATCGTATTTAACAAACATGCAACAATATAAGATAAAATCTCGTTTTCGCGATAAGGGTCATCTCATTACTTTCTATTTACCAAATTTAAAACGAAATTGGTTCAAATATTATGTTACGCAATAAAGGACATCGAGGGACAAATTCAACATTAATATTTCTCAAACTTTTAACCATATAGGCTAAAATCTCTTTTTTGGGACAATGGTCATTCAAATAATTTCATTTTGCCGAATACAAAACCAAATAGGTTCACATATCATGTTTCGTATCAAGGGAGATCGAGGGACAAGTTCAACCTTAATCAAACTTCTAACCATATAAGGCTAAAATCTCATTTTTGCGACAAAGTGATTCCAATACTTTCATTTTTCCGAATATAAAACCAAATAAGTTCACATATCATGTTTCGCATCAAGGAACATCGAGGGACAAGTTCACTGTTTATCAAACTTCTAACCACATAGGCTAACATTTCATTTTCGCAACAAGGGTCATTTCAATACTTTCATTTTACCGAATTTCAAACCAAATAGGTTCACATATCATGTTTCGCATCAACGGACATCGAGGGACATGTTCAACTTTCATATTTAACAAACATGCAACAATATAAGCTAAAATATCGTTTTCGCGATAAGGGTCATCTCATTACTTTCTATTTACCAAATTTAAAAGGAAATTGGTTCAAATATTATGCTACGCAATAAAGGACATCGAGGGACAAATTCAACATTAATATTTATCAAACTTTTAACCATATAGGCTAAAATCTCATTTTTGGGACAATGCTCATTCAAATAATTTCATTTTGCCGAATACAAAACCAAATAGGTTCACATATCATGTTTCCTATCAAGGGAGATCGAGGGACAAGTTCAACCTTTATCAAACTTCTAACCATATAAGGCTAAAATCTCATTTTCGCGACAAAGTGATTCCAATACTTTCATTTTTCCGAATATAAAACCAAATAAGTTCACATATCATGTTTCGCATCAAGGGACATCGAGGGACAAGTTCACTGTTTATCAAACTTCTAACCACATAGGCTAACATTTCATTTTCGCGACCAGGCTCATTTCAATACTTTCATTTTACCGAATTTCAAACCAAATAGGTTCACATATCACATCAACGGACATCGAGAGACATGTTCAACCTTCATATTTAACAAACATGCAACAATATAAGCTAAAATCTCGTTTTCGCGATTAGGGTCATCTCATTACTTTCTATTTACCAAATTTAAAAGGAAATTGGTTCAAATATTATGTTACGCAATAAAGGACATCGAGGGACAAATTCAACATTAATATTTATCAAACTTTTAACCATATAGGCTAAAATCTCATTTTTGGGACAATGCTCATTCAAATAATTTCATTTTGCCGAATACAAAACCAAATAGGTTCACATATCATGTTTTGTATCAAGGGAGACCGAGGGACAAGTTCAACCTTTATCAAACTTCTAACCATATAGGCTAAAATCTCATTTTCGCGACAAAGTCATTCCAATACTTTCATTTTTCCGAATATAAAACCAAATAGGTTCACATATCATGTTTCGTATCAAGGGAGATCGAGGGACAAGTTCAACCTTTATCAAACTTCTAACCATATAGGCTAAAATCTCATTTTTGCGACAAAGTTATTCCAATACTTTCATTTTTCCGAATATAAAACCAAATAGGTTCACATATCATGTTTCGCATCGAGGGACATCGAGGGACAAGTTCACTGTTTATCAAACTTCTAACCACATAGGCTAACATTTCATTTTCGCGACAAGGGTCATTTCAATACTTTCATTTTACCGAATTTCAAACCAAATAGGTTCACATATCATGTTTCGCATCAAGGGACATCGAGGGACATGTTCAACCTTCGTATTTAACAAACATGCAACAATATAAGCTAAAATCTCGTTTTCACGATAAGGGTCATCTCATTACTTTCTTGATGAGATCAAGAGTTCACTAAGCATGTGGAAGGAAACCTATAAAAAATTCACATGACAAGAAGCATTAAAAGTCCAATTTTCTCCATTTTAATAAGCAATTTTCGTTTTTTATTTTGGGTGAATTTTTAGATGGTCTTTTGTATTCTCCTAGCCTCTCCAAATGCTTCAAAGTAGTGCTCTAAGTTATTATAATGGCTAGTGGGAATTTTAATCATGTTAGTGCCCATTTTCTAGGTAATAAACATGCACTTATCAATGTATTTTGGTAAATGCATGGTAGTGGGAAATTATCTTTAGTATTCCAAGCATAGGCTATAAATAAGAAGCTCATGTAATTCTCAAAACACAATTTGAAGATTAATATATTTGAGTTTTCTCTATTGTGAGAACTTTTCCTTTGTTCTTGGGATAAGAACTTTTATAGTGTTGGTTCTACCGGCAGGTCGCGGTTAGGGTCACACTTTGTTTGATAACTTTGGTTCTACCGGCAGTCGCGGTTAGGGTCAAGTTCCTTATATGATAACTGTGGTTCTACCGGCAGGTCGCGGTTAGGGTCAAGTTCCTTACCTTTTTCAAGACGGTCCTATCAGTGTCGTATCAGTTGGTATCAGAGCTTCGGCTCATGAAATCAGGTGTTACCTATCATCTACTAGTATTACCTTATCTTTTAAAAATAAAAAAATATAAAAAAATCTTCCGCTGTTGATTATTTTCCCTTTCATATATATTTCATTTCATCTTGCCTCAAAGATACAAAAAAAAATAAAAAATCGTTCTTGTTGTTTGTTGTTTTTGGTTTCGTATCATTTCTCTTGTTCCATTGCTTTGAGGCATCTTTCTTTTTTTCAATTATATATAGCATCAATATCACTTTGCCTTCCGCTATATTCTAAAAAAAAAAATAAATCAAAAGTTTCAACTGTTATTTTCTTAGTGCTATTTCATGGACACCAATCAAAAGAAATATATTTTCTTTACAAGATGTCTTGTGAATGACAAAGTTTGTGGCTTGTACATTGATAGAAAATATTGGATCAACATGGCAAGTATAACCATGGTAGAAAAGTGGAAACTTCCGATACTTGAGCATCCAAAACCATACAAACTTTATAGTCTTGAGGATCCAGAGTTTAAAGATATGGCTGATGTTCTCGTGACGAAACAAGTACGAGTGTCATTCATACTTGGAGAATATGAAGATGAGGTTCTATGTGATGTGGTGCCTTCCAAAACGAGGGATTTGTTACTTGGGCTTCCGTGGCAGCACAAACATCGAGCAAAGTATGATCGACACACCAAAGGATACACATTTTCATTTAAAACTCGTCAAATCACTCTAACACATGATCAAGTGGATCAAGATCAAATCATGAAAAGAGAGATCGAGAAAGAAATCGTTGAGAGTTTGGTCGATGAGGAGAAAAAAGTAGAGGGGAAAGAAGATTGTAAGGAAAATGAAGAGAATAAGGTGAATGAAAAGGGAGATAAAAATGTTGGAAATTTCTTGCCTACCATTACACTTGTACCTTCATCTAGATTGTTTTGTGCGGCTAAGTGTTGGAATTCTTCTAATATTTTTCAATATACTAACCTTTCTTCTCTAAGTCATGAAGGCAATCAAGTGTATGAAGAAGAACCTCCTCAAAGTGTAGGAAACAATTATGAGATTTGGAAATATGCTTATGTCCAAGAATCAAAAGGAGAACAATTTCCACATAACTCACTTCAATTTTATACTGGTTTGGATTTGAGGACAAATCCTCTTGAAGAGGGGGAGAATGATGAGATCAAGAGTTCACTAAGCATGTGGAAGGAAACCTATAAAAAATTCACATGACAAGAAGCATTAAAAGTCCAATTTTCTCCATTTTAATAAGCAATTTTCGTTTTTTATTTTGGGTGAATTTTTAGATGGTCTTTTGTATTCTCCTAGCCTCTCCAAATGCTTCAAAGTAGTGCTCTAAGTTATTATAATGGCTAGTGGGAATTTTAATCATGTTAGTGCCCATTTTCTAGGTAATAAACATGCACTTATCAATGTATTTTGGTAAATGCATGGTAGTGGGAAATTATCTTTAGTATTCCAAGCATAGGCTATAAATAAGAAGCTCATGTAATTCTCAAAACACAATTTGAAGATTAATATATTTGAGTTTTCTCTATTGTGAGAACTTTTCCTTTGTTCTTGGGATAAGAACTTTTATAGTGTTGGTTCTACCGGCAGGTCGCGGTTAGGGTCACACTTTGTTTGATAACTTTGGTTCTACCGGCAGTCGCGGTTAGGGTCAAGTTCCTTATATGATAACTGTGGTTCTACCGGCAGGTCGCGGTTAGGGTCAAGTTCCTTACCTTTTTCAAGACGGTCCTATCAGTGTCGTATCATTTCTATTTACCAAATTTGAAACGAAATTGGTTCAAATATTATGTTACGTGATAAAGGACATCGAGGGACAAATTCAACATTAATATTTATCAAACTTTTAACCATATAGGCTAAAATCTCATTTTTGGGACAATGCTCATTCAAATAATTTCATTTTGCCGAATACAAAACCAAATAGGTTCACATATCATGTTTCGTATCAAGGGAGATCGAGGGACAAGTTCAACCTTTATCAAACTTCTAACCATATAAGGCTAAAATCTCATTTTTGCGACAAAGTGATTCCAATACTTTCATTTTTCCGAATATAAAACCAAATAAGTTCACATATCATGTTTCGCATCAAGGAACATCGAGGGACAAGTTCACTGTTTATCAAACTTCTAACCACATAGGCTAACATTTCATTTTCGCGACAAGGGTCATTTCAATACTTTCATTTTACCGAATTTCAAACCAAATAGGTTCACATATCATGTTTCACATCAACGGACATCGAGGGACATGTTCAACCTTCATATTTAACAAACATGCAACAATATAAGCTAAAATCTCGTTTTCGCGATAAGGGTCATCTCATTACTTTCTATTTACCAAATTTAAAACGAAATTGGTTCAAATATTATGTTACGCAATAAAGGACATCGAGGGACAAATTCAACATTAATATTTCTCAAACTTTTAACCATATAGGCTAAAATCTCTTTTTTGGGACAATGGTCATTCAAATAATTTCATTTTGCCGAATACAAAATGATGTGATCCTAAAATTATCTCTCTTGAAAAGAATAATAAAGTCATTGTGGAATAAAAGAACCAAATTAATTTTGGGTTCTAAGTTTTATTTTCGCAGGTCATGATATGTCAGTCTTGTTTTGGCTATATCTGGAGCTCTGGATGTCCGTTTGAGGTGATCTTTAATGCGTTGGAAAGCTTAGAATATTCTCTACATTTCGTCTGTTGGACTCAAGAGCAAATTCGGAATATTTCTTGGTGTAAAATGAGCATGAATTGGATGACGTGATTTTGATGAATGGGCTGATGTAAGAGAAGAAACAACACATTAAAGAAGCAAATGAATGTATAACATCTCCATGCATTGATGCAGCCACCCCCACCTTAAAGTCATTTTGTAACCTTTTATTTGCATTAATCAGCCACCAAAACATTATTGTAATTAGTGGCTGCATTTCCTTTCATTTTCTAAGAGTTTTAGAGTCAAAATCATCATGTAATAAGCTCCTATAAATAGAGCACGAAAATGATATGTAAAGATAGAGAATTTTGATTAAAAAAGTCACTTTATGTGAATTTGGAAGCTTTGCTTCTTTTTTGGTTCTGGATTGAACCATGCATTGATCATATCAAGAATCCTTTCTTGTGGTGATCCTCAATCCCATAGACTTATCACTTTCTTGGATTAGAAAGTGTGGCGTCCCTTTCTTTCCATTCCATTTCTCCATTTTACCCACAAAATCTGTTTGGGTCAAAATTCTGCTATTTATCCATTTTAGCCCAAATTTTAATTTTTTTTATTCTGTTTTATTATCATATTTTATCCAAAATTCACAAAAATACAAAACTAAAATTACAACCCTTTTTTGTTCTTTATCATTTGGTATTCAGAGCACGGTTTCATTTGGGAAAAAAAAAATTCAATTTGGAAATCCCTTTCCATTGTTACCATTTCTTTTCTTCATTTTAATCTTTATGATTCTAGAAAAAAATGGAAAGATATAGTGACAAAAAAAATCAAAGTTCCATTTTTTCGAGGGCAAAGAGACCCGGATGCATATTTAGAGTGGGAAACAAAAATTGAACAATTTTTTCAATGCAACACTTACTCTAATGTTCAAAAAGTGCAGGTTGCAGCTCTTGAATTTAAAGATTATGCATTGGTGTGGTGGGATCAAACTATCAAGGAAAGAAGGAGGTATGGAGATCCACCGATTGAAACTTGGGAGGAAATGAAAACAATGATGAGGAGGCGTTATGCACCTTCTTATCATCTTAGAGAAATTCAAAGAAAGAAGGTGGAAAAGATAGAAGGAGAAAAAATATTGCAAAGAGAAAGGGAAAGACAAAAAAGAAAGAAGAAAATGATGGAAAACATTGATAGAGGAATGGCTGATATCTCTAAAATATTAATGGAAAATCTCTTTCAAATCCAAAATAATTATAAGAAAGAGATAGAAGAAAAAGAAAGTCATGAGGAAGAAGTGAAAAGGAAGGAAAAAGAAGAAAAAAAAGAATGTGATGAAAAAGAAGTAGATGAAAAAAAAGAAAGAAAAGAAGGTGCTGAAGAAGTCGAGAGAAAAGAAGAGAAAAAGGAGAGTGAGAATGAAAATCAAGAAAAAAATAGTTTGAAGTTTTGGCCTACTATTACACTAGTACCTTCTTCTAAGTTGCTTTGTGTTAATTGTTGGAATTCTTCTAATATTGTTCAATCTCCTAACATTTCTTCTTTATGTCATGAAGGAAACAAAGTCAATGAAGAAACTTTTTCTCAACAGGTGGAAGGAAATTATGAGATTTGGAACGATTATTATGTTCATAAATCAAAAGTTGATGAAAAGCAAACAAATTCTTCCAACAAAAGTGAAGAGCTCTCTAAAGTTAAAGTTACATGTGATGGATTCTGTAGATTTGTTTTTGACCCAGGAGGTATTCAAGCTAAAAATTCGAGGTCGAATTCTCTTGAAGAGGGAGAGTATGATGTGATCCTAAAATTATCTCTCTTGAAAAGAATAATAAAGTCATTGTGGAATAAAAGAACCAAATTAATTTTGGGTTCTAAGTTTTATTTTCGCAGGTCATGATATGTCAGTCTTGTTTTGGCTATATCTGGAGCTCTGGATGTCTGTTTGAGGTGATCTTTAATGCGTTGGAAAGCTTAGAATATTCTCTACATTTCGTCTGTTGGACTCAAGAGCAAATTCGGAATATTTCTTGGTGTAAAATGAGCATGAATTGGATGACGTGATTTTGATGAATGGGCTGATGTAAGAGAAGAAACAACACATTAAAGAAGCAAATGAATGTATAACATCTCCATGCATTGATGCAGCCACCCCCACCTTAAAGTCATTTTGTAACCTTTTATTTGCATTAATCAGCCACCAAAACATTATTGTAATTAGTGGCTGCATTTCCTTTCATTTTCTAAGAGTTTTAGAGTCAAAATCATCATGTAATAAGCTCCTATAAATAGAGCACGAAAATGATATGTAAAGATAGAGAATTTTGATTAAAAAAGTCACTTTATGTGAATTTGGAAGCTTTGCTTCTTTTTTGGTTCTGGATTGAACCATGCATTGATCATATCAAGAATCCTTTCTTGTGGTGATCCTCAATCCCATAGACTTATCACTTTCTTGGATTAGAAAGTGTGGTGTCCCTTTCTTTCCATTCCATTTCTCCATTTTACCCACAAAATCTGTTTGGGTCAAAATTCTGCTATTTATCCATTTTAGCCCAAATTTTAATTTTTTTTATTCTGTTTTATTATCATATTTTATCCAAAATTCACAAAAATACAAAACTAAAATTACAACCCTTTTTTGTTCTTTATCATTTGATGTGATCCTAAAATTATCTCTCTTGAAAAGAATAATAAAGTCATTGTGGAATAAAAGAACCAAATTAATTTTGGGTTCTAAGTTTTATTTTCGCAGGTCATGATATGTCAGTCTTGTTTTGGCTATATCTGGAGCTCTGGATGTCCGTTTGAGGTGATCTTTAATGCGTTGGAAAGCTTAGAATATTCTCTACATTTCGTCTGTTGGACTCAAGAGCAAATTCGGAATATTTCTTGGTGTAAAATGAGCATGAATTGGATGACGTGATTTTGATGAATGGGCTGATGTAAGAGAAGAAACAACACATTAAAGAAGCAAATGAATGTATAACATCTCCATGCATTGATGCAGCCACCCCCACCTTAAAGTCATTTTGTAACCTTTTATTTGCATTAATCAGCCACCAAAACATTATTGTAATTAGTGGCTGCATTTCCTTTCATTTTCTAAGAGTTTTAGAGTCAAAATCATCATGTAATAAGCTCCTATAAATAGAGCACGAAAATGATATGTAAAGATAGAGAATTTTGATTAAAAAAGTCACTTTATGTGAATTTGGAAGCTTTGCTTCTTTTTTGGTTCTGGATTGAACCATGCATTGATCATATCAAGAATCCTTTCTTGTGGTGATCCTCAATCCCATAGACTTATCACTTTCTTGGATTAGAAAGTGTGGCGTCCCTTTCTTTCCATTCCATTTCTCCATTTTACCCACAAAATCTGTTTGGGTCAAAATTCTGCTATTTATCCATTTTAGCCCAAATTTTAATTTTTTTTATTCTGTTTTATTATCATATTTTATCCAAAATTCACAAAAATACAAAACTAAAATTACAACCCTTTTTTGTTCTTTATCATTTGGTATTCAGAGCACGGTTTCATTTGGGAAAAAAAAATTTCAATTTGGAAATCCCTTTCCATTGTTACCATTTCTTTTCTTCATTTTAATCTTTATGATTCTAGAAAAAAATGGAAAGATATAGTGACAAAAAAAATCAAAGTTCCATTTTTTCGAGGGCAAAGAGACCCGGATGCATATTTAGAGTGGGAAACAAAAATTGAACAATTTTTTCAATGCAACACTTACTCTAATGTTCAAAAAGTGCAGGTTGCAGCTCTTGAATTTAAAGATTATGCATTGGTGTGGTGGGATCAAACTATCAAGGAAAGAAGGAGGTATGGAGATCCACCGATTGAAACTTGGGAGGAAATGAAAACAATGATGAGGAGGCGTTATGCACCTTCTTATCATCTTAGAGAAATTCAAAGAAAGAAGGTGGAAAAGATAGAAGGAGAAAAAATATTGCAAAGAGAAAGGGAAAGACAAAAAAGAAAGAAGAAAATGATGGAAAACATTGATAGAGGAATGGCTGATATCTCTAAAATATTAATGGAAAATCTCTTTCAAATCCAAAATAATTATAAGAAAGAGATAGAAGAAAAAGAAAGTCATGAGGAAGAAGTGAAAAGGAAGGAAAAAGAAGAAAAAAAAGAATGTGATGAAAAAGAAGTAGATGAAAAAAAAGAAAGAAAAGAAGGTGCTGAAGAAGTCGAGAGAAAAGAAGAGAAAAAGGAGAGTGAGAATGAAAATCAAGAAAAAAATAGTTTGAAATTTTGGCCTACTATTACACTAGTACCTTCTTCTAAGTTGCTTTGTGTTAATTGTTGGAATTCTTCTAATATTGTTCAATCTCCTAACATTTCTTCTTTATATCATGAAGGAAACAAAGTCAATGAAGAAACTTTTTCTCAACAGGTGGAAGGAAATTATGAGATTTGGAACGATTATTATGTTCATAAATCAAAAGTTGATGAAAAGCAAACAAATTCTTCCAACAAAAGTGAAGAGCTCTCTAAAGTTAAAGTTACATGTGATGGATTCTGTAGATTTGTTTTTGACCCAGGAGGTATTCAAGCTAAAAATTCGAGGTCGAATTCTCTTGAAGAGGGAGAGTATGATGTGATCCTAAAATTATCTCTCTTGAAAAGAATAATAAAGTCATTGTGGAATAAAAGAACCAAATTAATTTTGGGTTCTAAGTTTTATTTTCGCAGGTCATGATATGTCAGTCTTGTTTTGGCTATATCTGGAGCTCTGGATGTCCGTTTGAGGTGATCTTTAATGCGTTGGAAAGCTTAGAATATTCTCTACATTTCGTCTGTTGGACTCAAGAGCAAATTCGGAATATTTCTTGGTGTAAAATGAGCATGAATTGGATGACGTGATTTTGATGAATGGGCTGATGTAAGAGAAGAAACAACACATTAAAGAAGCAAATGAATGTATAACATCTCCATGCATTGATGCAGCCACCCCCACCTTAAAGTCATTTTGTAACCTTTTATTTGCATTAATCAGCCACCAAAACATTATTGTAATTAGTGGCTGCATTTCCTTTCATTTTCTAAGAGTTTTAGAGTCAAAATCATCATGTAATAAGCTCCTATAAATAGAGCACGAAAATGATATGTAAAGATAGAGAATTTTGATTAAAAAAGTCACTTTATGTGAATTTGGAAGCTTTGCTTCTTTTTTGGTTCTGGATTGAACCATGCATTGATCATATCAAGAATCCTTTCTTGTGGTGATCCTCAATCCCATAGACTTATCACTTTCTTGGATTAGAAAGTGTGGTGTCCCTTTCTTTCCATTCCATTTCTCCATTTTACCCACAAAATCTGTTTGGGTCAAAATTCTGCTATTTATCCATTTTAGCCCAAATTTTAATTTTTTTTATTCTGTTTTATTATCATATTTTATCCAAAATTCACAAAAATACAAAACTAAAATTACAACCCTTTTTTGTTCTTTATCATTTGATGTGATCCTAAAATTATCTCTCTTGAAAAGAATAATAAAGTCATTGTGGAATAAAAGAACCAAATTAATTTTGGGTTCTAAGTTTTATTTTCGCAGGTCATGATATGTCAGTCTTGTTTTGGCTATATCTGGAGCTCTGGATGTCCGTTTGAGGTGATCTTTAATGCGTTGGAAAGCTTAGAATATTCTCTACATTTCGTCTGTTGGACTCAAGAGCAAATTCGGAATATTTCTTGGTGTAAAATGAGCATGAATTGGATGACGTGATTTTGATGAATGGGCTGATGTAAGAGAAGAAACAACACATTAAAGAAGCAAATGAATGTATAACATCTCCATGCATTGATGCAGCCACCCCCACCTTAAAGTCATTTTGTAACCTTTTATTTGCATTAATCAGCCACCAAAACATTATTGTAATTAGTGGCTGCATTTCCTTTCATTTTCTAAGAGTTTTAGAGTCAAAATCATCATGTAATAAGCTCCTATAAATAGAGCACGAAAATGATATGTAAAGATAGAGAATTTTGATTAAAAAAGTCACTTTATGTGAATTTGGAAGCTTTGCTTCTTTTTTGGTTCTGGATTGAACCATGCATTGATCATATCAAGAATCCTTTCTTGTGGTGATCCTCAATCCCATAGACTTATCACTTTCTTGGATTAGAAAGTGTGGCGTCCCTTTCTTTCCATTCCATTTCTCCATTTTACCCACAAAATCTGTTTGGGTCAAAATTCTGCTATTTATCCATTTTAGCCCAAATTTTAATTTTTTTTATTCTGTTTTATTATCATATTTTATCCAAAATTCACAAAAATACAAAACTAAAATTACAACCCTTTTTTGTTCTTTATCATTTGGTATTCAGAGCACGGTTTCATTTGGGAAAAAAAAAATTTCAATTTGGAAATCCCTTTCCATTGTTACCATTTCTTTTCTTCATTTTAATCTTTATGATTCTAGAAAAAAATGGAAAGATATAGTGACAAAAAAAATCAAAGTTCCATTTTTTCGAGGGCAAAGAGACCCGGATGCATATTTAGAGTGGGAAACAAAAATTGAACAATTTTTTCAATGCAACACTTACTCTAATGTTCAAAAAGTGCAGGTTGCAGCTCTTGAATTTAAAGATTATGCATTGGTGTGGTGGGATCAAACTATCAAGGAAAGAAGGAGGTATGGAGATCCACCGATTGAAACTTGGGAGGAAATGAAAACAATGATGAGGAGGCGTTATGCACCTTCTTATCATCTTAGAGAAATTCAAAGAAAGAAGGTGGAAAAGATAGAAGGAGAAAAAATATTGCAAAGAGAAAGGGAAAGACAAAAAAGAAAGAAGAAAATGATGGAAAACATTGATAGAGGAATGGCTGATATCTCTAAAATATTAATGGAAAATCTCTTTCAAATCCAAAATAATTATAAGAAAGAGATAGAAGAAAAAGAAAGTCATGAGGAAGAAGTGAAAAGGAAGGAAAAAGAAGAAAAAAAAGAATGTGATGAAAAAGAAGTAGATGAAAAAAAAGAAAGAAAAGAAGGTGCTGAAGAAGTCGAGAGAAAAGAAGAGAAATAGGAGAGTGAGAATGAAAATCAAGAAAAAAATAGTTTGAAGTTTTGGCCTACTATTACACTAGTACCTTCTTCTAAGTTGCTTTGTGTTAATTGTTGGAATTCTTCTAATATTGTTCAATCTCCTAACATTTCTTCTTTATATCATGAAGGAAACAAAGTCAATGAAGAAACTTTTTCTCAACAGGTGGAAGGAAATTATGAGATTTGGAACGATTATTATGTTCATAAATCAAAAGTTGATGAAAAGCAAACAAATTCTTCCAACAAAAGTGAAGAGCTCTCTAAAGTTAAAGTTACATGTGATGGATTCTGTAGATTTGTTTTTGACCCAGGAGGTATTCAAGCTAAAAATTCGAGGTCGAATTCTCTTGAAGAGGGAGAGTATGATGTGATCCTAAAATTATCTCTCTTGAAAAGAATAATAAAGTCATTGTGGAATAAAAGAACCAAATTAATTTTGGGTTCTAAGTTTTATTTTCGCAGGTCATGATATGTCAGTCTTGTTTTGGCTATATCTGGAGCTCTGGATGTCCGTTTGAGGTGATCTTTAATGCGTTGGAAAGCTTAGAATATTCTCTACATTTCGTCTGTTGGACTCAAGAGCAAATTCGGAATATTTCTTGGTGTAAAATGAGCATGAATTGGATGACGTGATTTTGATGAATGGGCTGATGTAAGAGAAGAAACAACACATTAAAGAAGCAAATGAATGTATAACATCTCCATGCATTGATGCAGCCACCCCCACCTTAAAGTCATTTTGTAACCTTTTATTTGCATTAATCAGCCACCAAAACATTATTGTAATTAGTGGCTGCATTTCCTTTCATTTTCTAAGAGTTTTAGAGTCAAAATCATCATGTAATAAGCTCCTATAAATAGAGCACGAAAATGATATGTAAAGATAGAGAATTTTGATTAAAAAAGTCACTTTATGTGAATTTGGAAGCTTTGCTTCTTTTTTGGTTCTGGATTGAACCATGCATTGATCATATCAAGAATCCTTTCTTGTGGTGATCCTCAATCCCATAGACTTATCACTTTCTTGGATTAGAAAGTGTGGTGTCCCTTTCTTTCCATTCCATTTCTCCATTTTACCCACAAAATCTGTTTGGGTCAAAATTCTGCTATTTATCCATTTTAGCCCAAATTTTAATTTTTTTTATTCTGTTTTATTATCATATTTTATCCAAAATTCACAAAAATACAAAACTAAAATTACAACCCTTTTTTGTTCTTTATCATTTGATGTGATCCTAAAATTATCTCTCTTGAAAAGAATAATAAAGTCATTGTGGAATAAAAGAACCAAATTAATTTTGGGTTCTAAGTTTTATTTTCGCAGGTCATGATATGTCAGTCTTGTTTTGGCTATATCTGGAGCTCTGGATGTCCGTTTGAGGTGATCTTTAATGCGTTGGAAAGCTTAGAATATTCTCTACATTTCGTCTGTTGGACTCAAGAGCAAATTCGGAATATTTCTTGGTGTAAAATGAGCATGAATTGGATGACGTGATTTTGATGAATGGGCTGATGTAAGAGAAGAAACAACACATTAAAGAAGCAAATGAATGTATAACATCTCCATGCATTGATGCAGCCACCCCCACCTTAAAGTCATTTTGTAACCTTTTATTTGCATTAATCAGCCACCAAAACATTATTGTAATTAGTGGCTGCATTTCCTTTCATTTTCTAAGAGTTTTAGAGTCAAAATCATCATGTAATAAGCTCCTATAAATAGAGCACGAAAATGATATGTAAAGATAGAGAATTTTGATTAAAAAAGTCACTTTATGTGAATTTGGAAGCTTTGCTTCTTTTTTGGTTCTGGATTGAACCATGCATTGATCATATCAAGAATCCTTTCTTGTGGTGATCCTCAATCCCATAGACTTATCACTTTCTTGGATTAGAAAGTGTGGCGTCCCTTTCTTTCCATTCCATTTCTCCATTTTACCCACAAAATCTGTTTGGGTCAAAATTCTGCTATTTATCCATTTTAGCCCAAATTTTAATTTTTTTTATTCTGTTTTATTATCATATTTTATCCAAAATTCACAAAAATACAAAACTAAAATTACAACCCTTTTTTGTTCTTTATCATTTGGTATTCAGAGCACGGTTTCATTTGGGAAAAAAAAAATTCAATTTGGAAATCCCTTTCCATTGTTACCATTTCTTTTCTTCATTTTAATCTTTATGATTCTAGAAAAAAATGGAAAGATATAGTGACAAAAAAATCAAAGTTCCATTTTTTCGAGGGCAAAGAGACCCGGATGCATATTTAGAGTGGGAAACAAAAATTGAACAATTTTTTCAATGCAACACTTACTCTAATGTTCAAAAAGTGCAGGTTGCAGCTCTTGAATTTAAAGATTATGCATTGGTGTGGTGGGATCAAACTATCAAGGAAAGAAGGAGGTATGGAGATCCACCGATTGAAACTTGGGAGGAAATGAAAACAATGATGAGGAGGCGTTATGCACCTTCTTATCATCTTAGAGAAATTCAAAGAAAGAAGGTGGAAAAGATAGAAGGAGAAAAAATATTGCAAAGAGAAAGGGAAAGACAAAAAAGAAAGAAGAAAATGATGGAAAACATTGATAGAGGAATGGCTGATATCTCTAAAATATTAATGGAAAATCTCTTTCAAATCCAAAATAATTATAAGAAAGAGATAGAAGAAAAAGAAAGTCATGAGGAAGAAGTGAAAAGGAAGGAAAAAGAAGAAAAAAAAGAATGTGATGAAAAAGAAGTAGATGAAAAAAAAGAAAGAAAAGAAGGTGCTGAAGAAGTCGAGAGAAAAGAAGAGAAAAAGGAGAGTGAGAATGAAAATCAAGAAAAAAATAGTTTGAAGTTTTGGCCTACTATTACACTAGTACCTTCTTCTAAGTTGCTTTGTGTTAATTGTTGGAATTCTTCTAATATTGTTCAATCTCCTAACATTTCTTCTTTATGTCATGAAGGAAACAAAGTCAATGAAGAAACTTTTTCTCAACAGGTGGAAGGAAATTATGAGATTTGGAACGATTATTATGTTCATAAATCAAAAGTTGATGAAAAGCAAACAAATTCTTCCAACAAAAGTGAAGAGCTCTCTAAAGTTAAAGTTACATGTGATGGATTCTGTAGATTTGTTTTTGACCCAGGAGGTATTCAAGCTAAAAATTCGAGGTCGAATTCTCTTGAAGAGGGAGAGTATGATGTGATCCTAAAATTATCTCTCTTGAAAAGAATAATAAAGTCATTGTGGAATAAAAGAACCAAATTAATTTTGGGTTCTAAGTTTTATTTTCGCAGGTCATGATATGTCAGTCTTGTTTTGGCTATATCTGGAGCTCTGGATGTCCGTTTGAGGTGATCTTTAATGCGTTGGAAAGCTTAGAATATTCTCTACATTTCGTCTGTTGGACTCAAGAGCAAATTCGGAATATTTCTTGGTGTAAAATGAGCATGAATTGGATGACGTGATTTTGATGAATGGGCTGATGTAAGAGAAGAAACAACACATTAAAGAAGCAAATGAATGTATAACATCTCCATGCATTGATGCAGCCACCCCCACCTTAAAGTCATTTTGTAACCTTTTATTTGCATTAATCAGCCACCAAAACATTATTGTAATTAGTGGCTGCATTTCCTTTCATTTTCTAAGAGTTTTAGAGTCAAAATCATCATGTAATAAGCTCCTATAAATAGAGCACGAAAATGATATGTAAAGATAGAGAATTTTGATTAAAAAAGTCACTTTATGTGAATTTGGAAGCTTTGCTTCTTTTTTGGTTCTGGATTGAACCATGCATTGATCATATCAAGAATCCTTTCTTGTGGTGATCCTCAATCCCATAGACTTATCACTTTCTTGGATTAGAAAGTGTGGCGTCCCTTTCTTTCCATTCCATTTCTCCATTTTACCCACAAAATCTGTTTGGGTCAAAATTCTGCTATTTATCCATTTTAGCCCAAATTTTAATTTTTTTTATTCTGTTTTATTATCATATTTTATCCAAAATTCACAAAAATACAAAACTAAAATTACAAAATGACTTTAAGGTAGGGGTGGCTGCATCAATGCATGGAGATGTTATACATTCATTTGCTTCTTTAATGTGTTGTTTCTTCTCTTACATCAGCCCATTCATCAAAATCACGTCATCCAATTCATGCTCATTTTACACCAAGAAATATTCCGAATTTGCTCTTGAGTCCAACAGACGAAATGTAGAGAATATTCTAAGCTTTCCAACGCATTAAAGATCACCTCAAACGGACATCCAGAGCTCCAGATATAGCCAAAACAAGACTGACATATCATGACCTGCGAAAATAAAACTTAGAACCCAAAATTAATTTGGTTCTTTTATTCCACAATGACTTTATTATTCTTTTCAAGAGAGATAATTTTAGGATCACATCACAAAACCAAATAGGTTCACATATCATGTTTCGTATCAAGGGAGAACTAGGGACAAGTTCAACCTTTATCAAACTTCTAACCATATAGGCTAAAATCTCATTTTCGCGACAAAGTCATTCCAATACTTTCATTTTTCCGAATATAAAACCAAATAGGTTCACATATCATGTTTCGTATCAAGGGAGATCGAGGGACAAGTTCAACCTTTATCAAACTTCTAACCATATAGGCTAAAATCTCATTTTCGCGACAAAGTCATTCCAATACTTTCATTTTTCCGAATATAAAACCAAATAGGTTCACATATCATGTTTCGTATCAAGGGAGATCGAGGGACAAGTTCAACCTTTATCAAACTTCTAACCATATAGGCTAAAATCTCATTTTCACGACAAAGTTATTCCAATACTTTCATTTTTCCGAATATAAAACCAAATAGGTTCATATATCATGTTTCGCATCAAGGGACATCGAGGGACAAGTTCACTGTTTATCAAACTTCTAACCACATAGGCTAACATTTCATTTTCGCGACAAGGGTCATTTCAATACTTTCATTTTACCGAATTTCAAACCAAATAGGTTCACATATGATGTTTCGCATCAACGGACATCGAGGGACATGTTCAACCTTCATATTTAACAAACATGCAACAATATAAGCTAAAATCTCGTTTTCGCGATTAGGGTCATCTCATTACTTTCTATTTACCAAATTTAAAAGGAAATTGGTTCAAATATTATGTTACGCAATAAAGGACATCGAGGGACAAATTCAACATTAATATTTATCAAACTTTTAACCATATAGGCTAAAATCTCATTTTTGGGACAATGCTCATTCAAATAATTTCATTTTGCCGAATACAAAACCAAATAGGTTCACATATCATGTTTTGTATCAAGGGAGATCGAGGGACAAGTTCAACCTTTATCAAACTTCTAACCATATAGGCTAAAATCTCATTTTCGCGACAAAGTCATTCCAATACTTTCATTTTTCCGAATATAAAACCAAATAGGTTCACATATCATGTTTCGTATCAAGGGAGATCGAGGGACAAGTTCAACCTTTATCAAACTTCTAACCATATAGGCTAAAATCTCATTTTTGCGACAAAGTTATTCCAATACTTTCATTTTTCTGAATATAAAACCAAATAGGTTCACATATCATGTTTCGCATCAAGGGACATCGAGGGACAAGTTCACTGTTTATCAAACTTCTAACCACATAGGCTAACATTTCATTTTCGTGACAAGGGTCATTTCAATACTTTCATTTTACCGAATTTCAAACCAAATAGGTTCACATATCATGTTTCGCATCAAGGGACATCGAGGGACATGTTCAACCTTCGTATTTAACAAACATGCAACAATATAAGATAAAATCTCGTTTTCGCGATAAGGGTCATCTCATTACTTTCTATTTACCAAATTTAAAACGAAATTGGTTCAAATATTATGTTACGCAATAAAGGACATCGAGGGACAAATTCAACATTAATATTTCTCAAACTTTTAACCATATAGGCTAAAATCTCTTTTTTGGGACAATGGTCATTCAAATAATTTCATTTTGCCGAATACAAAACCAAATAGGTTCACATATCATGTTTCGTATCAAGGGAGATCGAGGGACAAGTTCAACCTTTATCAAACTTCTAACCATATAAGGCTAAAATCTCATTTTTGCGACAAAGTGATTCCAATACTTTCATTTTTCCGAATATAAAACCAAATAAGTTCACATATCATGTTTCGCATCAAGGAACATCGAGGGACAAGTTCACTGTTTATCAAACTTCTAACCACATAGGCTAACATTTCATTTTCGCAACAAGGGTCATTTCAATACTTTCATTTTACCGAATTTCAAACCAAATAGGTTCACATATCATGTTTCGCATCAACGGACATCGAGGGACATGTTCAACTTTCATATTTAACAAACATGCAACAATATAAGCTAAAATATCGTTTTCGCGATAAGGGTCATCTCATTACTTTCTATTTACCAAATTTAAAAGGAAATTGGTTCAAATATTATGCTACGCAATAAAGGACATCGAGGGACAAATTCAACATTAATATTTATCAAACTTTTAACCATATAGGCTAAAATCTCATTTTTGGGACAATGCTCATTCAAATAATTTCATTTTGCCGAATACAAAACCAAATAGGTTCACATATCATGTTTCCTATCAAGGGAGATCGAGGGACAAGTTCAACCTTTATCAAACTTCTAACCATATAAGGCTAAAATCTCATTTTCGCGACAAAGTGATTCCAATACTTTCATTTTTCCGAATATAAAACCAAATAAGTTCACATATCATGTTTCGCATCAAGGGACATCGAGGGACAAGTTCACTGTTTATCAAACTTCTAACCACATAGGCTAACATTTCATTTTCGCGACCAGGCTCATTTCAATACTTTCATTTTACCGAATTTCAAACCAAATAGGTTCACATATCACATCAACGGACATCGAGAGACATGTTCAACCTTCATATTTAACAAACATGCAACAATATAAGCTAAAATCTCGTTTTCGCGACAAGGGTCATCTCATTACTTTCTATTTACCAAATTTAAAACGAAATTGGTTCAAATATTATGTTACGCAATAAAGGACATCGAGGGACAAATTCAACATTAATATTTCTCAAACTTTCAACCATATAGGCTAAAATCTCTTTTTTGGGACAATGGTCATTCAAATAATTTCATTTTGCCGAATACAAAACCAAATAGGTTCACATATCATGTTTCGTATCAAGGGAGATCGAGGGACAAGTTCAACCTTTATCAAACTTCTAACCATATAGGCTAAAATCTCATTTTCGCGACAAAGTCATTCCAATACTTTCATTTTTCCGAATATAAAACCAAATAGGTTCACATATCATGTTTCGTATCAAGGGAGATCGAGGGACAAGTTCAACCTTTATCAAACTTCTAACCATATAGGCTAAAATCTCATTTTCACGACAAAGTTATTCCAATACTTTCATTTTTCCGAATATAAAACCAAATAGGTTCATATATCATGTTTCGCATCAAGGGACATCGAGGGACAAGTTCACTGTTTATCAAACTTCTAACCACATAGGCTAACATTTCATTTTCGCGACAAGGGTCATTTCAATACTTTCATTTTACCGAATTTCAAAC
This sequence comes from Medicago sativa, assembly GCF_051527215.1. Lineage (NCBI taxonomy): Eukaryota > Viridiplantae > Streptophyta > Magnoliopsida > Fabales > Fabaceae > Medicago > Medicago sativa. The sequence goes on from NC_140751.1 coordinate 41,156,328, forward strand.
CAAATAGGTTCACATATCATGGTTCGCATCAACGGACATCGAGGGACATGTTCAACCTTCATATTTAACAAACATGCAACAATATAAGCTAAAATCTCGTTTTCGCGATTAGGGTCATCTCATTACTTTCTATTTACCAAATTTAAAAGGAAATTGGTTCAAATATTATGTTACGCAATAAAGGACATCGAGGGACAAATTCAACATTAATATTTATCAAACTTTTAACCATATAGGCTAAAATCTCATTTTTGGGACAATGCTCATTCAAATAATTTCATTTTGCCGAATACAAAACCAAATAGGTTCACATATCATGTTTTGTATCAAGGGAGATCGAGGGACAAGTTCAACCTTTATCAAACTTCTAACCATATAGGCTAAAATCTCATTTTCGCGACAAAGTCATTCCAATACTTTCATTTTTCCGAATATAAAACCAAATAGGTTCACATATCATGTTTCGTATCAAGGGAGATCGAGGGACAAGTTCAACCTTTATCAAACTTCTAACCATATAGCCTAAAATCTCATTTTTGCGACAAAGTTATTCCAATACTTTCATTTTTCCGAATATAAAACCAAATAGGTTCACATATCATGTTTCGCATCAAGGGACATCGAGGGACAAGTTCACTGTTTATCAAACTTCTAACCACATAGGCTAACATTTCATTTTCGCGACAAGGGTCATTTCAATACTTTCATTTTACCGAATTTCAAACCAAATAGGTTCACATATCATGTTTCGCATCAAGGGACATCGAGGGACATGTTCAACCTTCGTATTTAACAAACATGCAACAATATAAGCTAAAATCTCGTTTTCACGATAAGGGTCATCTCATTACTTTCTATTTACCAAATTTGAAACGAAATTGGTTCAAATATTATGTTACGTGATAAAGGACATCGAGGGACAAATTCAACATTAATATTTATCAAACTTTTAACCATATAGGCTAAAATCTCATTTTTGGGACAATGCTCATTCAAATAATTTCATTTTGCCGAATACAAAACCAAATAGGTTCACATATCATGTTTCGTATCAAAGGAGATCGAGGGACAAGTTCAACCTTTATCAAACTTCTAACCATATAAGGCTAAAAGCTCATTTTCGCGACAAAGTGATTCCAATACTTTCATTTTTCCGAATATAAAACCAAATAAGTTCACATATCATGTTTCGCATCAAGGGACATCGAGGGACAAGTTCACTGTTTATCAAACTTCTAACTACATAGGCTAACATTTCATTTTCGCGACAAGGGTCATTTCAATACTTTCATTTTACCGAATTTCAAACCAAATAGGTTCACATATCATGTTTCGCATCAAGGGACATCGAGGGACATGTTCAACCTTCGTATTTAACAAACATGCAACAATATAAGATAAAATCCCGTTTTCGCGATAAGGGTCATCTCATTACTTTCTATTTACCAAATTTAAAACGAAATTGGTTCAAATATTATGTTACGCAATAAAGGACATCGAGGGACAAATTCAACATTAATATTTATCAAACTTTTAACCATATAGGCTAAAATCTCATTTTTGGGACAATGCTCATTCAAATAATTTCATTTTGCCGAATACAAAACCAAATAGGTTCACATATCATGTTTCGTATCAAGGGAGATCGAGGGACAAGTTCAACCTTTATCAAACTTCTAACCATATAAGGCTAAAATCTCATTTTTGCGACAAAGTGATTCCAATACTTTCATTTTTCCGAATATAAAACCAAATAAGTTCACATATCATGTTTCGCATCAAGGAACATCGAGGGACAAGTTCACTGTTTATCAAACTTCTAACCACATAGGCTAACATTTCATTTTCGCGACAAGGGTCATTTCAATACTTTCATTTTACCGAATTTCAAACCAAATAGGTTCACATATCATGTTTCACATCAACGGACATCGAGGGACATGTTCAACCTTCATATTTAACAAACATGCAACAATATAAGCTAAAATCTCGTTTTCGCGATAAGGGTCATCTCATTACTTTCTATTTACCAAATTTAAAACGAAATTGGTTCAAATATTATGTTACGCAATAAAGGACATCGAGGGACAAATTCAACATTAATATTTCTCAAACTTTTAACCATATAGGCTAAAATCTCTTTTTTGGGACAATGGTCATTCAAATAATTTCATTTTGCCGAATACAAAACCAAATAGGTTCACATATCATGTTTCGTATCAAGGGAGAACTAGGGACAAGTTCAACCTTTATCAAACTTCTAACCATATAGGCTAAAATCTCATTTTCGCGACAAAGTCATTCCAATACTTTCATTTTTCCGAATATAAAACCAAATAGGTTCACATATCATGTTTCGTATCAAGGGAGATCGGGGGACAAGTTCAACCTTTATCAAACTTCTAACCATATAGGCTAAAATCTCATTTTCGCGACAAAGTCATTCCAATACTTTCATTTTTCCGAATATAAAACCAAATAGGTTCACATATCATGTTTCGTATCAAGGGAGATCGAGGGACAAGTTCAACCTTTATCAAACTTCTAACCATATAGGCTAAAATCTCATTTTCACGACAAAGTTATTCCAATACTTTCATTTTTCCGAATATAAAACCAAATAGGTTCATATATCATGTTTCGCATCAAGGGACATCGAGGGACAAGTTCACTGTTTATCAAACTTCTAACCACATAGGCTAACATTTCATTTTCGCGACAAGGGTCATTTCAATACTTTCATTTTACCGAATTTCAAACCAAATAGGTTCACATATCATGTTTCGCATCAACGGACATCGAGGGACATGTTCAACCTTCATATTTAACAAACATGCAACAATATAAGCTAAAATCTCGTTTTCGCGATTAGGGTCATCTCATTACTTTCTATTTACCAAATTTAAAAGGAAATTGGTTCAAATATTATGTTACGCAATAAAGGACATCGAGGGACAAATTCAACATTAATATTTATCAAACTTTTAACCATATAGGCTAAAATCTCATTTTTGGGACAATGCTCATTCAAATAATTTCATTTTGCCGAATACAAAACCAAATAGGTTCACATATCATGTTTTGTATCAAGGGAGATCGAGGGACAAGTTCAACCTTTATCAAACTTCTAACCATATAGGCTAAAATCTCATTTTCACGACAAAGTCATTCCAATACTTTCATTTTTCCGAATATAAAACCAAATAGGTTCACATATCATGTTTCGTATCAAGGGAGATCGAGGGACAAGTTCAACCTTTATCAAACTTCTAACCATATAGGCTAAAATCTCATTTTTGCGACAAAGTTATTCCAATACTTTCATTTTTCCGAATATAAAACCAAATAGGTTCACATATCATGTTTCGCATCAAGGGACATCGAGGGACAAGTTCACTGTTTATCAAACTTCTAACCACATAGGCTAACATTTCATTTTCGCGACAAGGGTCATTTCAATACTTTCATTTTACCGAATTTCAAACCAAATAGGTTCACATATCATGTTTCGCATCAAGGGACATCGAGGGACATGTTCAACCTTCGTATTTAACAAACATGCAACAATATAAGATAAAATCCCGTTTTCGCGATAAGGGTCATCTCATTACTTTCTATTTACCAAATTTAAAACGAAATTGGTTCAAATATTATGTTACGCAATAAAGGACATCGAGGGACAAATTCAACATTAATATTTATCAAACTTTTAACCATATAGGCTAAAATCTCATTTTTGGGACAATGCTCATTCAAATAATTTCATTTTGCCGAATACAAAACCAAATAGGTTCACATATCATGTTTCGTATCAAGGGAGATCGAGGGACAAGTTCAACCTTTATCAAACTTCTAACCATATAAGGCTAAAATCTCATTTTTGCGACAAAGTGATTCCAATACTTTCATTTTTCCGAATATAAAACCAAATAAGTTCACATATCATGTTTCGCATCAAGGAACATCGAGGGACAAGTTCACTGTTTATCAAACTTCTAACCACATAGGCTAACATTTCATTTTCGCGACAAGGGTCATTTCAATACTTTCATTTTACCGAATTTCAAACCAAATAGGTTCACATATCATGTTTCACATCAACGGACATCGAGGGACATGTTCAACCTTCATATTTAACAAACATGCAACAATATAAGCTAAAATCTCGTTTTCGCGATAAGGGTCATCTCATTACTTTCTATTTACCAAATTTAAAACGAAATTGGTTCAAATATTATGTTACGCAATAAAGGACATCGAGGGACAAATTCAACATTAATATTTCTCAAACTTTTAACCATATAGGCTAAAATCTCTTTTTTGGGACAATGGTCATTCAAATAATTTCATTTTGCCGAATACAAAACCAAATAGGTTCACATATCATGTTTCGTATCAAGGGAGAACTAGGGACAAGTTCAACCTTTATCAAACTTCTAACCATATAGGCTAAAATCTCATTTTCGCGACAAAGTCATTCCAATACTTTCATTTTTCCGAATATAAAACCAAATAGGTTCACATATCATGTTTCGTATCAAGGGAGATCGAGGGACAAGTTCAACCTTTATCAAACTTCTAACCATATAGGCTAAAATCTCATTTTCGCGACAAAGTCATTCCAATACTTTCATTTTTCCGAATATAAAACCAAATAGGTTCACATATCATGTTTCGTATCAAGGGAGATCGAGGGACAAGTTCAACCTTTATCAAACTTCTAACCATATAGGCTAAAATCTCATTTTCACGACAAAGTTATTCCAATACTTTCATTTTTCCGAATATAAAACCAAATAGGTTCATATATCATGTTTCGCATCAAGGGACATCGAGGGACAAGTTCACTGTTTATCAAACTTCTAACCACATAGGCTAACATTTCATTTTCGCGACAAGGGTCATTTCAATACTTTCATTTTACCGAATTTCAAACCAAATAGGTTCACATATCATGTTTCGCATCAACGGACATCGAGGGACATGTTCAACCTTCATATTTAACAAACATGCAACAATATAAGCTAAAATCTCGTTTTCGCGATTAGGGTCATCTCATTACTTTCTATTTACCAAATTTAAAAGGAAATTGGTTCAAATATTATGTTACGCAATAAAGGACATCGAGGGACAAATTCAACATTAATATTTATCAAACTTTTAACCATATAGGCTAAAATCTCATTTTTGGGACAATGCTCATTCAAATAATTTCATTTTGCCGAATACAAAACCAAATAGGTTCACATATCATGTTTTGTATCAAGGGAGATCGAGGGACAAGTTCAACCTTTATCAAACTTCTAACCATATAGGCTAAAATCTCATTTTCACGACAAAGTCATTCCAATACTTTCATTTTTCCGAATATAAAACCAAATAGGTTCACATATCATGTTTCGTATCAAGGGAGATCGAGGGACAAGTTCAACCTTTATCAAACTTCTAACCATATAGGCTAAAATCTCATTTTTGCGACAAAGTTATTCCAATACTTTCATTTTTCCGAATATAAAACCAAATAGGTTCACATATCATGTTTCGCATCAAGGGACATCGAGGGACAAGTTCACTGTTTATCAAACTTCTAACCACATAGGCTAACATTTCATTTTCGCGACAAGGGTCATTTCAATACTTTCATTTTACCGAATTTCAAACCAAATAGGTTCACATATCATGTTTCGCATCAAGGGACATCGAGGGACATGTTCAACCTTCGTATTTAACAAACATGCAACAATATAAGCTAAAATCTCGTTTTCACGATAAGGGTCATCTCATTACTTTCTATTTACCAAATTTAAAACGAAATTGGTTCAAATATTATGTTACGCAATAAAGGACATCGAGGGACAAATTCAACATTAATATTTATCAAACTTTTAACCATATAGGCTAAAATCTCATTTTTGGGACAATGCTCATTCAAATAATTTCATTTTGCCGAATACAAAACCAAATAGGTTCACATATCATGTTTCGTATCAAGGGAGATCGAGGGACAAGTTCAACCTTTATCAAACTTCTAACCATATAAGGCTAAAATCTCATTTTTGCGACAAAGTGATTCCAATACTTTCATTTTTCCGAATATAAAACCAAATAAGTTCACATATCATGTTTCGCATCAAGGAACATCGAGGGACAAGTTCACTGTTTATCAAACTTCTAACCACATAGGCTAACATTTCATTTTCGCGACAAGGGTCATTTCAATACTTTCATTTTACCGAATTTCAAACCAAATAGGTTCACATATCATGTTTCACATCAACGGACATCGAGGGACATGTTCAACCTTCATATTTAACAAACATGCAACAATATAAGCTAAAATCTCGTTTTCGCGATAAGGGTCATCTCATTACTTTCTATTTACCAAATTTAAAACGAAATTGGTTCAAATATTATGTTACGCAATAAAGGACATCGAGGGACAAATTCAACATTAATATTTCTCAAACTTTTAACCATATAGGCTAAAATCTCTTTTTTGGGACAATGGTCATTCAAATAATTTCATTTTGCCGAATACAAAACCAAATAGGTTCACATATCATGTTTCGTATCAAGGGAGAACTAGGGACAAGTTCAACCTTTATCAAACTTCTAACCATATAGGCTAAAATCTCATTTTCGCGACAAAGTCATTCCAATACTTTCATTTTTCCGAATATAAAACCAAATAGGTTCACATATCATGTTTCGTATCAAGGGAGATCGAGGGACAAGTTCAACCTTTATCAAACTTCTAACCATATAGGCTAAAATCTCATTTTTGCGACAAAGTCATTCCAATACTTTCATTTTTCCGAATATAAAACCAAATAGGTTCACATATCATGTTTCGTATCAAGGGAGATCGAGGGACAAGTTCAACCTTTATCAAACTTCTAACCATATAGGCTAAAATCTCATTTTCACGACAAAGTTATTCCAATACTTTCATTTTTCCGAATATAAAACCAAATAGGTTCATATATCATGTTTCGCATCAAGGGACATCGAGGGACAAGTTCACTGTTTATCAAACTTCTAACCACATAGGCTAACATTTCATTTTCGCGACAAGGGTCATTTCAATACTTTCATTTTACCGAATTTCAAACCAAATAGGTTCACATATCATGTTTCGCATCAACGGACATCGAGGGACATGTTCAACCTTCATATTTAACAAACATGCAACAATATAAGCTAAAATCTCGTTTTCGCGATTAGGGTCATCTCATTACTTTCTATTTACCAAATTTAAAAGGAAATTGGTTCAAATATTATGTTACGCAATAAAGGACATCGAGGGACAAATTCAACATTAATATTTATCAAACTTTTAACCATATAGGCTAAAATCTCATTTTTGGGACAATGCTCATTCAAATAATTTCATTTTGCCGAATACAAAACCAAATAGGTTCACATATCATGTTTTGTATCAAGGGAGATCGAGGGACAAGTTCAACCTTTATCAAACTTCTAACCATATAGGCTAAAATCTCATTTTCACGACAAAGTCATTCCAATACTTTCATTTTTCCGAATATAAAACCAAATAGGTTCACATATCATGTTTCGTATCAAGGGAGATCGAGGGACAAGTTCAACCTTTATCAAACTTCTAACCATATAGGCTAAAATCTCATTTTTGCGACAAAGTTATTCCAATACTTTCATTTTTCCGAATATAAAACCAAATAGGTTCACATATCATGTTTCGCATCAAGGGACATCGAGGGACAAGTTCACTGTTTATCAAACTTCTAACCACATAGGCTAACATTTCATTTTCGCGACAAGGGTCATTTCAATACTTTCATTTTACCGAATTTCAAACCAAATAGGTTCACATATCATGTTTCGCATCAAGGGACATCGAGGGACATGTTCAACCTTCGTATTTAACAAACATGCAACAATATAAGCTAAAATCTCGTTTTCACGATAAGGGTCATCTCATTACTTTCTATTTACCAAATTTAAAACGAAATTGGTTCAAATATTATGTTACGTGATAAAGGACATCGAGGGACAAATTCAACATTAATATTTATCAAACTTTTAACCATATAGGCTAAAATCTCATTTTTGGGACAATGCTCATTCAAATAATTTCATTTTGCCGAATACAAAACCAAATAGGTTCACATATCATGTTTCGTATCAAAGGAGATCGAGGGACAAGTTCAACCTTTATCAAACTTCTAACGATATAAGGCTAAAATCTCATTTTCGCGACAAAGTGATTCCAATACTTTCATTTTTCCGAATATAAAACCAAATAAGTTCACATATCATGTTTCGCATCAAGGGACATCGAGGGACAAGTTCACTGTTTATCAAACTTCTAACTACATAGGCTAACATTTCATTTTCGCGACAAGGGTCATTTCAATACTTTCATTTTACCGAATTTCAAACCAAATAGGTTCACATATCATGTTTCGCATCAAGGGACATCGAGGGACATGTTCAACCTTCGTATTTAACAAACATGCAACAATATAAGATAAAATCTCGTTTTCGCGATAAGGGTCATCTCATTACTTTCTATTTACCAAATTTAAAACGAAATTGGTTCAAATATTATGTTACGCAATAAAGGACATCGAGGGACAAATTCAACATTAATATTTATCAAACTTTTAACCATATAGGCTAAAATCTCATTTTTGGGACAATGCTCATTCAAATAATTTCATTTTGCCGAATACAAAACCAAATAGGTTCACATATCATGTTTCGTATCAAGGGAGATCGAGGGACAAGTTCAACCTTTATCAAACTTCTAACCATATAAGGCTAAAATCTCATTTTTGCGACAAAGTGATTCCAATACTTTCATTTTTCCGAATATAAAACCAAATAAGTTCACATATCATGTTTCGCATCAAGGAACATCGAGGGACAAGTTCACTGTTTATCAAACTTCTAACCACATAGGCTAACATTTCATTTTCGCGACAAGGGTCATTTCAATACTTTCATTTTACCGAATTTCAAACCAAATAGGTTCACATATCATGTTTCACATCAACGGACATCGAGGGACATGTTCAACCTTCATATTTAACAAACATGCAACAATATAAGCTAAAATCTCGTTTTCGCGATAAGGGTCATCTCATTACTTTCTATTTACCAAATTTAAAACGAAATTGGTTCAAATATTATGTTACGCAATAAAGGACATCGAGGGACAAATTCAACATTAATATTTCTCAAACTTTTAACCATATAGGCTAAAATCTCTTTTTTGGGACAATGGTCATTCAAATAATTTCATTTTGCCGAATACAAAACCAAATAGGTTCACATATCATGTTTCGTATCAAGGGAGAACTAGGGACAAGTTCAACCTTTATCAAACTTCTAACCATATAGGCTAAAATCTCATTTTCGCGACAAAGTCATTTCAATGCTTTCATTTTTCCGAATATAAAACCAAATAGGTTCACATATCATGTTTCGTATCAAGGGAGATCGAGGGACAAGTTCAACCTTTATCAAACTTCTAACCATATAGGCTAAAATCTCATTTTTGCGACAAAGTTATTCCAATACTTTCATTTTTCCGAATATAAAACCAAATAGGTTCACATATCATGTTTCGCATCAAGGGACATCGAGGGACAAGTTCACTGTCTATCAAACTTCTAACCACATAGGCTAACATTTCATTTTCGCGACAAGGGTCATTTCAATACTTTCATTTTACCGAATTTCAAACCAAATAGGTTCACATATCATGTTTCGCATCAAGGGACATCGAGGGACATGTTCAACCTTCGTATTTAACAAACATGCAACAATATAAGCTAAAATCTCGTTTTCACGATAAGGGTCATCTCATTACTTTCTATTTACCAAATTTAAAACGAAATTGGTTCAAATATTATGTTACGTGATAAAGGACATCGAGGGACAAATTCAACATTAATATTTATCAAACTTTTAACCATATAGGCTAAAATCTCATTTTTGGGACAATGCTCATTCAAATAATTTCATTTCACATATCATGTTTCGTATCAAAGGAGATCGAGGGACAAGTTCAACCTTTATCAAACTTCTAACCATATAAGGCTAAAATCTCATTTTCGCGACAAAGTGATTCCAATACTTTCATTTTTCCGAATATAAAACCAAATAAGTTCACATATCATGTTTCGCATCAAGGGACATCGAGGGACAAGTTCACTGTTTATTAAACTTCTAACCACATAGGCTAACATTTCATTTTCGCGACAAGGGTCATTTCAATACTTTCATTTTACCGAATTTCAAACCAAATAGGTTCACATATCATGTTTCGCATCAAGGGACATCGAGGGACATGTTCAACCTTCGTATTTAACAAACATGCAACAATATAAGCTAAAATCTCGTTTTCACGATAAGGGTCATCTCATTACTTTCTATTTACCAAATTTAAAACGAAATTGGTTCAAATATTATGTTACGTGATAAAGGACATCGAGGGACAAATTCAACATTAATATTTATCAAACTTTTAACCATATAGGCTAAAATCTCATTTTTGGGACAATGCTCATTCAAATAATTTCATTTTGCCGAATACAAAACCAAATAGGTTCACATATCATGTTTCGTATCAAAGGAGATCGAGGGACAAGTTCAACCTTTATCAAACTTCTAACCATATAAGGCTAAAATCTCATTTTCGCGACAAAGTGATTCCAATACTTTCATTTTTCCGAATATAAAACCAAATAAGTTCACATATCATGTTTCGCATCAAGGGACATCGAGGGACAAGTTCACTGTTTATTAAACTTCTAACCACATAGGCTAACATTTCATTTTCGCGACAAGGGTCATTTCAATACTTTCATTTTACCGAATTTCAAACCAAATAGGTTCACATATCATGTTTCGCATCAAGGGACATCGAGGGACATGTTCAACCTTCGTATTTAACAAACATGCAACAATATAAGATAAAATCTCGTTTTCGCGATAAGGGTCATCTCATTACTTTCTATTTACCAAATTTAAAACGAAATTGGTTCAAATATTATGTTACGCAATAAAGGACATCGAGGGACAAATTCAACATTAATATTTCTCAAACTTTTAACCATATAGGCTAAAATCTCTTTTTTGGGACAATGGTCATTCAAATAATTTCATTTTGCCGAATACAAAACCAAATAGGTTCACATATCATGTTTCGTATCAAGGGAGATCGAGGGACAAGTTCAACCTTTATCAAACTTCTAACCATATAAGGCTAAAATCTCATTTTTGCGACAAAGTGATTCCAATACTTTCATTTTTCCGAATATAAAACCAAATAAGTTCACATATCATGTTTCGCATCAAGGAACATCGAGGGACAAGTTCACTGTTTATCAAACTTCTAACCACATAGGCTAACATTTCATTTTCGCGACAAGGGTCATTTCAATACTTTCATTTTACCGAATTTCAAACCAAATAGGTTCACATATCATGTTTCGCATCAACGGACATCGAGGGACATGTTCAACTTTCATATTTAACAAACATGCAACAATATAAGCTAAAATATCGTTTTCGCGATAAGGGTCATCTCATTACTTTCTATTTACCAAATTTAAAAGGAAATTGGTTCAAATATTATGTTACGCAATAAAGGACATCGAGGGTCAAATTCAACATTAATATTTCTCAAACTTTTAACCATATAGGCTAAAATCTCATTTTTGGGACAATGCTCATTCAAATAATTTCATTTTGCCGAATACAAAACCAAATAGGTTCACATATCATGTTTCGTATCAAGGGAGATCGAGGGACAAGTTCAACCTTTATCAAACTTCTAACCATATAAGGCTAAAATCTCATTTTCGCGACAAAGTGATTCCAATACTTTCATTTTTCCGAATATAAAACCAAATAAGTTCACATATCATGTTTCGCATCAAGGGACATCGAGGGACAAGTTCACTGTTTATCAAACTTCTAACCACATAGGCTAACATTTCATTTTCGCGACCAGGCTCATTTTAATACTTTCATTTTACCGAATTTCAAACCAAATAGGTTCACATATCACATCAACGGACATCGAGAGACATGTTCAACCTTCATATTTAACAAACATGCAACAATATAAGCTAAAATCTCGTTTTCGCGACAAGGGTCATCTCATTACTTTCTATTTACCAAATTTAAAACGAAATTGGTTCAAATATTATGTTACGCAATAAAGGACATCGAGGGACAAATTCAACATTAATATTTCTCAAACTTTTAACCATATAGGCTAAAATCTCTTTTTTGGGACAATGGTCATTCAAATAATTTCATTTTGCCGAATACAAAACCAAATAGGTTCACATATCATGTTTCGTATCAAGGGAGATCGAGGGACAAGTTCAACCTTTATCAAACTTCTAACCATATAGGCTAAAATCTCATTTTCGCGACAAAGTCATTCCAATACTTTCATTTTTCCGAATATAAAACCAAATAGGTTCACATATCATGTTTCGTATCAAGGGAGATCGAGGGACAAGTTCAACCTTTATCAAACTTCTAACCATATAGGCTAAAATCTCATTTTCACGACAAAGTTATTCCAATACTTTCATTTTTCCGAATATAAAACCAAATAGGTTCACATATCATGTTTCGCATCAAGGGACATCGAGGGACAAGTTCACTGTTTATCAAACTTCTAACCACATAGGCTAACATTTCATTTTCGCGACAAGGGTCATTTCAATACTTTCATTTTACCGAATTTCAAACCAAATAGGTTCACATATCATGTTTCGCATCAACGGACATCGAGGGACATGTTCAACCTTCATATTTAACAAACATGCAACAATATAAGCTAAAATCTCGTTTTCGCGATTAGGGTCATCTCATTACTTTCTATTTACCAAATTTAAAAGGAAATTGGTTCAAATATTATGTTACGCAATAAAGGACATCGAGGGACAAATTCAACATTAATATTTATCAAACTTTTAACCATATAGGCTAAAATCTCATTTTTGGGACAATGCTCATTCAAATAATTTCATTTTGCCGAATACAAAACCAAATAGGTTCACATATCATGTTTTGTATCAAGGGAGATCGAGGGACAAGTTCAACCTTTATCAAACTTCTAACCATATAGGCTAAAATCTCATTTTCGCGACAAAGTCATTCCAATACTTTCATTTTTCCGAATATAAAACCAAATAGGTTCACATATCATGTTTCGTATCAAGGGAGATCGAGGGACAAGTTCAACCTTTATCAAACTTCTAACCATATAGGCTAAAATCTCATTTTTGCGACAAAGTTATTCCAATACTTTCATTTTTCCGAATATAAAACCAAATAGGTTCACATATCATGTTTCGCATCAAGGGACATCGAGGGACAAGTTCACTGTTTATCAAACTTCTAACCACATAGGCTAACATTTCATTTTCGCGACAAGGGTCATTTCAATACTTTCATTTTACCGAATTTCAAACCAAATAGGTTCACATATCATGTTTCGCATCAAGGGACATCGAGGGACATGTTCAACCTTCGTATTTAACAAACATGCAACAATATAAGATAAAATCTCGTTTTCGCGATAAGGGTCATCTCATTACTTTCTATTTACCAAATTTAAAACGAAATTGGTTCAAATATTATGTTACGCAATAAAGGACATCGAGGGACAAATTCAACATTAATATTTATCAAACTTTTAACCATATTGGCTAAAATCTCATTTTTGGGACAATGCTCATTCAAATAATTTCATTTTGCCGAATACAAAACCAAATAGGTTCACATATCATGTTTCGTATCAAGGGAGATCGAGGGACAAGTTCAACCTTTATCAAACTTCTAACCATATAAGGCTAAAATCTCATTTTTGCGACAAAGTGATTCCAATACTTTCATTTTTCCGAATATAAAACCAAATAAGTTCACATATCATGTTTCGCATCAAGGAACATCGAGGGACAAGTTCACTGTTTATCAAACTTCTAACCACATAGGCTAACATTTCATTTTCGCGACAAGGGTCATTTCAATACTTTCATTTTACCGAATTTCAAACCAAATAGGTTCACATATCATGTTTCCCATCAACGGACATCGAGGGACATGTTCAACCTTCGTATTTAACAAACATGCAACAATATAAGCTAAAATCTCGTTTTCGCGATAAGGGTCATCTCATTACTTTCTATTTACCAAATTTAAAACGAAATTGGTTCAAATATTATGTTACGTGATAAAGGACATCGAGGGACAAATTCAACATTAATATTTATCAAACTTTTAACCATATAGGCTAAAATCTCATTTTTGGGACAATGCTCATTCAAATAATTTCATTTTGCCGAATACAAAACCAAATAGGTTCACATATCATGTTTCGTATCAAGGGAGATCGAGGGACAAGTTCAACCTTTATCAAACTTCTAACCATATAGGCTAAAATCTCATTTTCGCGACAAAGTCATTCCAATACTTTCATTTTTCCGAATATAAAACCAAATAGGTTCACATATCATGTTTCGTATCAAGGGAGATCGAGGGACAAGTTCAACCTTTATCAAACTTCTAACCATATAGGCTAAAATCTCATTTTCACGACAAAGTTATTCCAATACTTTCATTTTTCCGAATATAAAACCAAATAGGTTCACATATCATGTTTCGCATCAAGGGACATCGAGGGACAAGTTCACTGTTTATCAAACTTCTAACCACATAGGCTAACATTTCATTTTCGCGACAAGGGTCATTTCAATACTTTCATTTTACCGAATTTCAAACCAAATAGGTTCACATATCATGTTTCGCATCAACGGACATCGAGGGACATGTTCAACCTTCATATTTAACAAACATGCAACAATATAAGCTAAAATCTCGTTTTCGCGATTAGGGTCATCTCATTACTTTCTATTTACCAAATTTAAAAGGAAATTGGTTCAAATATTATGTTACGCAATAAAGGACATCGAGGGACAAATTCAACATTAATATTTATCAAACTTTTAACCATATAGGCTAAAATCTCATTTTTGGGACAATGCTCATTCAAATAATTTCATTTTGCCGAATACAAAACCAAATAGGTTCACATATCATGTTTTGTATCAAGGGAGATCGAGGGACAAGTTCAACCTTTATCAAACTTCTAACCATATAGGCTAAAATCTCATTTTCGCGACAAAGTCATTCCAATACTTTCATTTTTCCGAATATAAAACCAAATAGGTTCACATATCATGTTTCGTATCAAGGGAGATCGAGGGACAAGTTCAACCTTTATCAAACTTCTAACCATATAGGCTAAAATCTCATTTTTGCGACAAAGTTATTCCAATACTTTCATTTTTCCGAATATAAAACCAAATAGGTTCACATATCATGTTTCGCATCAAGGGACATCGAGGGACAAGTTCACTGTTTATCAAACTTCTAACCACATAGGCTAACATTTCATTTTCGCGACAAGGGTCATTTCAATACTTTCATTTTACCGAATTTCAAACCAAATAGGTTCACATATCATGTTTCGCATCAAGGGACATCGAGGGACATGTTCAACCTTCGTATTTAACAAACATGCAACAATATAAGATAAAATCTCGTTTTCGCGATAAGGGTCATCTCATTACTTTCTATTTACCAAATTTAAAACGAAATTGGTTCAAATATTATGTTACGCAATAAAGGACATCGAGGGACAAATTCAACATTAATATTTATCAAACTTTTAACCATATAGGCTAAAATCTCATTTTTGGGACAATGGTCATTCAAATAATTTCATTTTGCCGAATACAAAACCAAATAGGTTCACATATCATGTTTCGTATCAAGGGAGATCGAGGGACAAGTTCAACCTTTATCAAACTTCTAACCATATAAGGCTAAAATCTCATTTTTGCGACAAAGTGATTCCAATACTTTCATTTTTCCGAATATAAAACCAAATAAGTTCACATATCATGTTTCGCATCAAGGAACATCGAGGGACAAGTTCACTGTTTATCAAACTTCTAACCACATAGGCTAACATTTCATTTTCGCGACAAGGGTCATTTCAATACTTTCATTTTACCGAATTTCAAACCAAATAGGTTCACATATCATGTTTCCCATCAACGGACATCGAGGGACATGTTCAACCTTCGTATTTAACAAACATGCAACAATATAAGCTAAAATCTCGTTTTCGCGATAAGGGTCATCTCATTACTTTCTATTTACCAAATTTAAAACGAAATTGGTTCAAATATTATGTTACGTGATAAAGGACATCGAGGGACAAATTCAACATTAATATTTATCAAACTTTTAACCATATAGGCTAAAATCTCATTTTTGGGACAATGCTCATTCAAATAATTTCATTTTGCCGAATACAAAACCAAATAGGTTCACATATCATGTTTCGTATCAAAGGAGATCGAGGGACAAGTTCAACCTTTATCAAACTTCTAACCATATAAGGCTAAAATCTCATTTTCGCGACAAAGTGATTCCAATACTTTCATTTTTCTGAATATAAAACCAAATAAGTTCACATATCATGTTTCGCATCAAGGGACATCGAGGGACAAGTTCACTGTTTATTAAACTTCTAACCACATAGGCTAACATTTCATTTTCGCGACAAGGGTCATTTCAATACTTTCATTTTACCGAATTTCAAACCAAATAGGTTCACATATCATGTTTCGCATCAAGGGACATCGAGGGACATGTTCAACCTTCGTATTTAACAAACATGCAACAATATAAGCTAAAATCTCGTTTTCACGATAAGGGTCATCTCATTACTTTCTATTTACCAAATTTAAAACGAAATTGGTTCAAATATTATGTTACGTGATAAAGGACATCGAGGGACAAATTCAACATTAATATTTATCAAACTTTTAACCATATAGGCTAAAATCTCATTTTTGGGACAATGCTCATTCAAATAATTTCATTTTGCCGAATACAAAACCAAATAGGTTCACATATCATGTTTCGTATCAAAGGAGATCGAGGGACAAGTTCAACCTTTATCAAACTTCTAACCATATAAGGCTAAAATCTCATTTTCGCGACAAAGTGATTCCAATACTTTCATTTTTCCGAATATAAAACCAAATAAGTTCACATATCATGTTTCGCATCAAGGGACATCGAGGGACAAGTTCACTGTTTATTAAACTTCTAACCACATAGGCTAACATTTCATTTTCGCGACAAGGGTCATTTCAATACTTTCATTTTACCGAATTTCAAACCAAATAGGTTCACATATCATCTTTCGCATCAAGGGACATCGAGGGACATGTTCAACCTTCGTATTTAACAAACATGCAACAATATAAGATAAAATCTCGTTTTCGCGATAAGGGTCATCTCATTACTTTCTATTTACCAAATTTAAAACGAAATTGGTTCAAATATTATGTTACGCAATAAAGGACATCGAGGGAAAAATTCAACATTAATATTTCTCAAACTTTTAACCATATAGGCTAAAATCTCTTTTTTGGGACAATGGTCATTCTAATAATTTCATTTTGCCGAATACAAAACCAAATAGGTTCACATATCATGTTTCGTATCAAGGGAGATCGAGGGACAAGTTCAACCTTTATCAAACTTCTAACCATATAAGGCTAAAATCTCATTTTTGCGACAAAGTGATTCCAATACTTTCATTTTTCCGAATATAAAACCAAATAAGTTCACATATCATGTTTCGCATCAAGGAACATCGAGGGACAAGTTCACTGTTTATCAAACTTCTAACCACATAGGCTAACATTTCATTTTTGCGACAAGGGTCATTTCAATAATTTCATTTTACCGAATTTCAAACCAAATAGGTTCACATATCATGTTTCGCATCAACGGACATCGAGGGACATGTTCAACTTTCATATTTAACAAACATGCAACAATATAAGCTAAAATATCGTTTTCGCGATAAGGGTCATCTCATTACTTTCTATTTACCAAATTTAAAAGGAAATTGGTTCAAATATTATGTTACGCAATAAAGGACATCGAGGGACAAATTCAACATTAATATTTCTCAAACTTTTAACCATATAGGCTAAAATCTCATTTTTGGGACAATGCTCATTCAAATAATTTCATTTTGCCGAATACAAAACCAAATAGGTTCACATATCATGTTTCGTATCAAGGGAGATCGAGGGACAAGTTCAACCTTTATCAAACTTCTAACCATATAAGGCTAAAATATCATTTTCGCGACAAAGTGATTCCAATACTTTCATTTTTCCGAATATAAAACCAAATAAGTTCACATATCATGTTTCGCATCAAGGGACATCGAGGGACAAGTTCACTGTTTATCAAACTTCTAACCACATAGGCTAACATTTCATTTTCGCGACCAGGCTCATTTTAATACTTTCATTTTACCGAATTTCAAACCAAATAGGTTCACATATCACATCAACGGACATCGAGAGACATGTTCAACCTTCATATTTAACAAACATGCAACAATATAAGCTAAAATCTCGTTTTCGCGACAAGGGTCATCTCATTACTTTCTATTTACCAAATTTAAAACGAAATTGGTTCAAATATTATGTTACGCAATAAAGGACATCGAGGGACAAATTCAACATTAATATTTCTCAAACTTTTAACCATATAGGCTAAAATCTCTTTTTTGGGACAATGGTCATTCAAATAATTTCATTTTGCCGAATACAAAACCAAATAGGTTCACATATCATGTTTCGTATCAAGGGAGATCGAGGGACAAGTTCAACCTTTATCAAACTTCTAACCATATAGGCTAAAATCTCATTTTCGCGACAAAGTCATTCCAATACTTTCATTTTTCCGAATATAAAACCAAATAGGTTCACATATCATGTTTCATATCAAGGGAGATCGAGGGACAAGTTCAACCTTTATCAAACTTCTAACCATATAGGCTAAAATCTCATTTTCACGACAAAGTTATTCCAATACTTTCATTTTTCCGAATATAAAACCAAATAGGTTCACATATCATGTTTCGCATCAAGGGACATCGAGGGACAAGTTCACTGTTTATCAAACTTCTAACCACATAGGCTAACATTTCATTTTCGCGACAAGGGTCATTTCAATACTTTCATTTTACCGAATTTCAAACCAAATAGGTTCACATATCATGTTTCGCATCAACGGACATCGAGGGACATGTTCAACCTTCATATTTAACAAACATGCAACAATATAAGCTAAAATCTCGTTTTCGCGATTAGGGTCATCTCATTACTTTCTATTTACCAAATTTAAAAGGAAATTGGTTCAAATATTATGTTACGCAATAAAGGACATCGAGGGACAAATTCAACATTAATATTTATCAAACTTTTAACCATATAGGCTAAAATCTCATTTTTGGGACAATGCTCATTCAAATAATTTCATTTTGCCGAATACAAAACCAAATAGGTTCACATATCATGTTTTGTATCAAGGGAGATCGAGGGACAAGTTCAACCTTTATCAAACTTCTAACCATATAGGCTAAAATCTCATTTTCGCGACAAAGTCATTCCAATACTTTCATTTTTCCGAATATAAAACCAAATAGG
The DNA here is from genome assembly GCF_051527215.1 of Medicago sativa. Lineage (NCBI taxonomy): Eukaryota > Viridiplantae > Streptophyta > Magnoliopsida > Fabales > Fabaceae > Medicago > Medicago sativa. The sequence goes on from NC_140751.1 coordinate 41,175,932, forward strand.
TTCACATATCATGTTTCGTATCAAGGGAGATCGAGGGACAAGTTCAACCTTTATCAAACTTCTAACCATATAGGCTAAAATCTCATTTTTGCGACAAAGTTATTCCAATACTTTCATTTTTCCGAATATAAAACCAAATAGGTTCACATATCATGTTTCGCATCAAGGGACATCGAGGGACAAGTTCACTGTTTATCAAACTTCTAACCACATAGGCTAACATTTCATTTTCGCGACAAGGGTCATTTCAATACTTTCATTTTACCGAATTTCAAACCAAATAGGTTCACATATCATGTTTCGCATCAAGGGACATCGAGGGACATGTTCAACCTTCGTATTTAATAAACATGCAACAATATAAGATAAAATCTCGTTTTCGCGATAAGGGTCATCTCATTACTTTCTATTTACCAAATTTAAAACGAAATTGGTTCAAATATTATGTTATGCAATAAAGGACATCGAGGGACAAATTCAACATTAATATTTATCAAACTTTTAACCATATAGGCTAAAATCTCATTTTTGGGACAATGCTCATTCAAATAATTTCATTTTGCCGAATACAAAACCAAATAGGTTCACATATCATGTTTCGTATCAAGGGAGATCGAGGGACAAGTTCAACCTTTATCAAACTTCTAACCATATAAGGCTAAAATCTCATTTTTGCGACAAAGTGATTCCAATACTTTCATTTTTCCGAATATAAAACCAAATAAGTTCACATATCATGTTTCGCATCAAGGAACATCGAGGGACAAGTTCACTGTTTATCAAACTTCTAACCACATAGGCTAACATTTCATTTTCGCGACAAGGGTCATTTCAATACTTTCATTTTACCGAATTTCAAACCAAATAGGTTCACATATCATGTTTCACATCAACGGACATCGAGGGACATGTTCAACCTTCATATTTAACAAACATGCAACAATATAAGCTAAAATCTCGTTTTCGCGATAAGGGTCGTCTCATTACTTTCTATTTACCAAATTTAAAACGAAATTGGTTCAAATATTATCTTACGCAATAAAGGACATCGAGGGACAAATTCAACATTAATATTTCTCAAACTTTTAACCATATAGGCTAAAATCTCTTTTTTGGGACAATGGTCATTCAAATAATTTCATTTTGCCAAATACAAAACCAAATAGGTTCACATATCATGTTTCGTATCAAGGGAGATCTAGGGACAAGTTCAACCTTTATCAAACTTCTAACCATATAGGCTAAAATCTCATTTTCGCGACAAAGTCATTCCAATACTTTCATTTTTCCGAATATAAAACCAAATAGGTTCACATATCATGTTTCGTATCAAGGGAGATCGAGGGACAAGTTCAACCTTTATCAAACTTCTAACCATATAGGCTAAAATCTCATTTTTGCGACAAAGTTATTCCAATACTTTCATTTTTCCGAATATAAAACCAAATAGGTTCACATATCATGTTTCGCATCAAGGGACATCGAGGGAGAAGTTCACTGTCTATCAAACTTCTAACCACATAGGCTAACATTTCATTTTCGCGACAAGGGTCATTTCAATACTTTCATTTTACCGAATTTCAAACCAAATAGGTTCACATATCATGTTTCGCATCAAGGGACATCGAGGGATATGTTCAACCTTCGTATTTAACAAACATGCAACAATATAAGCTAAAATCTCGTTTTCACGATAAGGGTCATCTCATTACTTTCTATTTACCAAATTTAAAACGAAATTGGTTCAAATATTATGTTACGTGATAAAGGACATCGAGGGACAAATTCAACATTAATATTTATCAAACTTTTAACCATATAGGCTAAAATCTCATTTTTGGGACAATGCTCATTCAAATAATTTCATTTTGCCGAATACAAAACCAAATAGGTTCACATATCATGTTTCGTATCAAAGGAGATCGAGGGACAAGTTCAACCTTTATCAAACTTCTAACCATATAAGGCTAAAATCTCATTTTCGCGACAAAGTGATTCCAATACTTTCATTTTTCCGAATATAAAACCAAATAAGTTCACATATCATGTTTCGCATCAAGGGACATCGAGGGACAAGTTCACTGTTTATCAAACTTCTAACCACATAGGCTAACATTTCATTTTCGCGACAAGGGTCATTTCAATACTTTCATTTTACCGAATTTCAAACCAAATAGGTTCACATATCATGTTTCGCATCAAGGGACATCGAGGGACATGTTCAACCTTCGTATTTAACAAACATGCAACAATATAAGATAAAATCTCGTTTTCGCGATAAGGGTCATCTCATTACTTTCTATTTACCAAATTTAAAACGAAATTGGTTCAAATATTATGTTACGCAATAAAGGACATCGAGGGACAAATTCAACATTAATATTTCTCAAACTTTTAACCATATAGGCTAAAATCTCTTTTTTGGGACAATGGTCATTCAAATAATTTCATTTTGCCGAATACAAAACCAAATAGGTTCACATATCATGTTTCGTATCAAGGGAGATCGAGGGACAAGTTCAACCTTTATCAAACTTCTAACCATATAAGGCTAAAATCTCATTTTTGCGACAAAGTGATTCCAATACTTTCATTTTTCCGAATATAAAACCAAATAAGTTCACATATCATGTTTCGCATCAAGGAACATCGAGGGACAAGTTCACTGTTTATCAAACTTCTAACCACATAGGCTAACATTTCATTTTCGCGACAAGGGTCATTTCAATACTTTCATTTTACCGAATTTCAAACCAAATAGGTTTACATATCATGTTTCACATCAACGGACATCGAGGGACATGTTTAACCTTCATATTTAACAAACATGCAACAATATAAGCTAAAATCTCGTTTTCGCGATAAGGGTCATCTCATTACTTTCTATTTACCAAATTTAAAACGAAATTGGTTCAAATATTATGTTACGCAATAAAGGACATCGAGGGACAAATTCAACAATAATATTTATCAAACTTTTAACCATATAGGCTAAAATCTCATTTTTGGGACAATGGTCATTCAAATAATTTCATTTTGCCGAATACAAAACCAAATAGGTTCACATATCATGTTTCGTATCAAGGGAGATCGAGGGACAAGTTCAACCTTTATCAATCTTCTAACCATATAAGGCTAAAATCTCATTTTCGCGACAAAGTCATTCCAATACTTTCAATTTTCCGAATATAAAACCAAATAGGTTCACATATCATGTTTCGTATCAAGGGAGATCGAGGGACAAGTTCAACCTATATCAAACTTCTAACCATATAGGCTAACATTTCATTTTCGTGACAAGGGTCATTTCAATACTTTCATTTTACCGAATTTCAAACCAAATAGGTTCACATATCATGTTTCGCATCAACGGACATCGAGGGACATGTTCAACTTTCATATTTAACAAACATGCAACAATATAAGCTAAAATATCGTTTTCGCGATAAGGGTCATCTCATTACTTTCTATTTACCAAATTTAAAAGGAAATTGGTTCAAATATTATGTTACGCAATAAAGGACATCGAGGGACAAATTCAACATTAATATTTATCAAACTTTTAACCATATAGGCTAAAATCTCATTTTTGGGACAATGCTCATTCAAATAATTTCATTTTACCGAATACAAAACCAAATAGGTTCACATATCATGTTTCGTATCAAGGGAGATCGAGGGACAAGTTCAACCTTTATCAAACTTCTAACCATATAAGGCTAAAATCTCATTTTCGCGACAAAGTGATTCCAATACTTTCATTTTTCCGAATATAAAACCAAATAAGTTCACATATCATGTTTCGCATCAAGGGACATCGAGGGACAAGTTCACTGTTTATCAAACTTCTAACACATAGGCTAACATTTCATTTTCGCGACCAGGCTCATTTCAATACTTTCATTTTACCGAATTTCAAACCAAATAGGTTCACATATCACATCAACGGACATCGAGAGATATGTTCAACCTTCATATATAACAAACATGCAACAATATAAGCTAAAATCTCGTTTTCGCGACAAGGGTCATCTCATTACTTTCTATTTACCAAATTTAAAACGAAATTGGTTCAAATATTATGTTACGCAATAAAGGACATCGAGGGACAAATTCAACATTAATATTTCTCAAACTTTTAACCATATAGGCTAAAATCTCTTTTTTGGGACAATGGTCATTCAAATAATTTCATTTTGCCGAATACAAAACCAAATAGGTTCACATATCATGTTTCGTATCAAGGGAGATCGAGGGACAAGTTCAACCTTTATCAAACTTCTAACCATATAAGGCTAAAATCTCATTTTTGCGACAAAGTGATTCCAATACTTTCATTTTTCCGAATATAAAACCAAATAAGTTCACATATCATGTTTCACATCAAGGAACATCGAGGGACAAGTTCACTGTTTATCAAACTTCTAACCACATAGGCTAACATTTCATTTTCGCGACAAGGGTCATTTCAATACTTTCATTTTACCGAATTTCAAACCAAATAGGTTTACATATCATGTTTCACATCAACGGACATCGAGGGACATGTTTAACCTTCATATTTAACAAACATGCAACAATATAAGCTAAAATCTCGTTTTCGCGATAAGGGTCATCTCATTACTTTCTATTTACCAAATTTAAAACGAAATTGGTTCAAATATTATGTTACGCAATAAAGGACATCGAGGGACAAATTCAACAATAATATTTATCAAACTTTTAACCATATAGGCTAAAATCTCATTTTTGGGACAATGGTCATTCAAATAATTTCATTTTGCCGAATACAAAACCAAATAGGTTCACATATCATGTTTCGTATCAAGGGAGATCGAGGGACAAGTTCAACCTTTATCAATCTTCTAACCATATAAGGCTAAAATCTCATTTTCGCGACAAAGTCATTCCAATACTTTCAATTTTCCGAATATAAAACCAAATAGGTTCACATATCATGTTTCGTATCAAGGGAGATCGAGGGACAAGTTCAACCTATATCAAACTTCTAACCATATAGGCTAACATTTCATTTTCGTGACAAGGGTCATTTCAATACTTTCATTTTACCGAATTTCAAACCAAATAGGTTCACATATCATGTTTCGCATCAACGGACATCGAGGGACATGTTCAACTTTCATATTTAACAAACATGCAACAATATAAGCTAAAATATCGTTTTCGCGATAAGGGTCATCTCATTACTTTCTATTTACCAAATTTAAAAGGAAATTGGTTCAAATATTATGTTACGCAATAAAGGACATCGAGGGACAAATTCAACATTAATATTTCTCAAACTTTTAACCATATAGGCTAAAATCTCTTTTTTGGGACAATGGTCATTCAAATAATTTCATTTTGCCAAATACAAAACCAAATAGGTTCACATATCATGTTTCGTATCAAGGGAGATCTAGGGACAAGTTCAACCTTTATCAAACTTCTAACCATATAGGCTAAAATCTCATTTTCGCGACAAAGTCATTCCAATACTTTCATTTTTCCGAATATAAAACCAAATAGGTTCACATATCATGTTTCGTATCAAGGGAGATCGAGGGACAAGTTCAACCTTTATCAAACTTCTAACCATATAGGCTAAAATCTCATTTTTGCGACAAAGTTATTCCAATACTTTCATTTTTCCGAATATAAAACCAAATAGGTTCACATATCATGTTTCGCATCAAGGGACATCGAGGGAGAAGTTCACTGTCTATCAAACTTCTAACCACATAGGCTAACATTTCATTTTCGCGACAAGGGTCATTTCAATACTTTCATTTTACCGAATTTCAAACCAAATAGGTTCACATATCATGTTTCGCATCAAGGGACATCGAGGGATATGTTCAACCTTCGTATTTAACAAACATGCAACAATATAAGCTAAAATCTCGTTTTCACGATAAGGGTCATCTCATTACTTTCTATTTACCAAATTTAAAACGAAATTGGTTCAAATATTATGTTACGTGATAAAGGACATCGAGGGACAAATTCAACATTAATATTTATCAAACTTTTAACCATATAGGCTAAAATCTCATTTTTGGGACAATGCTCATTCAAATAATTTCATTTTGCCGAATACAAAACCAAATAGGTTCACATATCATGTTTCGTATCAAAGGAGATCGAGGGACAAGTTCAACCTTTATCAAACTTCTAACCATATAAGGCTAAAATCTCATTTTCGCGACAAAGTGATTCCAATACTTTCATTTTTCCGAATATAAAACCAAATAAGTTCACATATCATGTTTCGCATCAAGGGACATCGAGGGACAAGTTCACTGTTTATCAAACTTCTAACCACATAGGCTAACATTTCATTTTCGCGACAAGGGTCATTTCAATACTTTCATTTTACCGAATTTCAAACCAAATAGGTTCACATATCATGTTTCGCATCAAGGGACATCGAGGGACATGTTCAACCTTCGTATTTAACAAACATGCAACAATATAAGATAAAATCTCGTTTTCGCGATAAGGGTCATCTCATTACTTTCTATTTACCAAATTTAAAACGAAATTGGTTCAAATATTATGTTACGCAATAAAGGACATCGAGGGACAAATTCAACATTAATATTTCTCAAACTTTTAACCATATAGGCTAAAATCTCTTTTTTGGGACAATGGTCATTCAAATAATTTCATTTTGCCGAATACAAAACCAAATAGGTTCACATATCATGTTTCGTATCAAGGGAGATCGAGGGACAAGTTCAACCTTTATCAAACTTCTAACCATATAAGGCTAAAATCTCATTTTTGCGACAAAGTGATTCCAATACTTTCATTTTTCCGAATATAAAACCAAATAAGTTCACATATCATGTTTCGCATCAAGGAACATCGAGGGACAAGTTCACTGTTTATCAAACTTCTAACCACATAGGCTAACATTTCATTTTCGCGACAAGGGTCATTTCAATACTTTCATTTTACCGAATTTCAAACCAAATAGGTTTACATATCATGTTTCACATCAACGGACATCGAGGGACATGTTTAACCTTCATATTTAACAAACATGCAACAATATAAGCTAAAATCTCGTTTTCGCGATAAGGGTCATCTCATTACTTTCTATTTACCAAATTTAAAACGAAATTGGTTCAAATATTATGTTACGCAATAAAGGACATCGAGGGACAAATTCAACAATAATATTTATCAAACTTTTAACCATATAGGCTAAAATCTCATTTTTGGGACAATGGTCATTCAAATAATTTCATTTTGCCGAATACAAAACCAAATAGGTTCACATATCATGTTTCGTATCAAGGGAGATCGAGGGACAAGTTCAACCTTTATCAATCTTCTAACCATATAAGGCTAAAATCTCATTTTCGCGACAAAGTCATTCCAATACTTTCAATTTTCCGAATATAAAACCAAATAGGTTCACATATCATGTTTCGTATCAAGGGAGATCGAGGGACAAGTTCAACCTATATCAAACTTCTAACCATATAGGCTAACATTTCATTTTCGTGACAAGGGTCATTTCAATACTTTCATTTTACCGAATTTCAAACCAAATAGGTTCACATATCATGTTTCGCATCAACGGACATCGAGGGACATGTTCAACTTTCATATTTAACAAACATGCAACAATATAAGCTAAAATATCGTTTTCGCGATAAGGGTCATCTCATTACTTTCTATTTACCAAATTTAAAAGGAAATTGGTTCAAATATTATGTTACGCAATAAAGGACATCGAGGGACAAATTCAACATTAATATTTATCAAACTTTTAACCATATAGGCTAAAATCTCATTTTTGGGACAATGCTCATTCAAATAATTTCATTTTACCGAATACAAAACCAAATAGGTTCACATATCATGTTTCGTATCAAGGGAGATCGAGGGACAAGTTCAACCTTTATCAAACTTCTAACCATATAAGGCTAAAATCTCATTTTCGCGACAAAGTGATTCCAATACTTTCATTTTTCCGAATATAAAACCAAATAAGTTCACATATCATGTTTCGCATCAAGGGACATCGAGGGACAAGTTCACTGTTTATCAAACTTCTAACACATAGGCTAACATTTCATTTTCGCGACCAGGCTCATTTCAATACTTTCATTTTACCGAATTTCAAACCAAATAGGTTCACATATCACATCAACGGACATCGAGAGATATGTTCAACCTTCATATTTAACAAACATGCAACAATATAAGCTAAAATCTCGTTTTCGCGACAAGGGTCATCTCATTACTTTCTATTTACCAAATTTAAAACGAAATTGGTTCAAATATTATGTTACGCAATAAAGGACATCGAGGGACAAATTCAACATTAATATTTCTCAAACTTTTAACCATATAGGCTAAAATCTCTTTTTTGGGACAATGGTCATTCAAATAATTTCATTTTGCCGAATACAAAACCAAATAGGTTCACATATCATGTTTCGTATCAAGGGAGATCGAGGGACAAGTTCAACCTTTATCAAACTTCTAACCATATAAGGCTAAAATCTCATTTTTGCGACAAAGTGATTCCAATACTTTCATTTTTCCGAATATAAAACCAAATAAGTTCACATATCATGTTTCACATCAAGGAACATCGAGGGACAAGTTCACTGTTTATCAAACTTCTAACCACATAGGCTAACATTTCATTTTCGCGACAAGGGTCATTTCAATACTTTCATTTTACCGAATTTCAAACCAAATAGGTTTACATATCATGTTTCACATCAACGGACATCGAGGGACATGTTTAACCTTCATATTTAACAAACATGCAACAATATAAGCTAAAATCTCGTTTTCGCGATAAGGGTCATCTCATTACTTTCTATTTACCAAATTTAAAACGAAATTGGTTCAAATATTATGTTACGCAATAAAGGACATCGAGGGACAAATTCAACAATAATATTTATCAAACTTTTAACCATATAGGCTAAAATCTCATTTTTGGGACAATGGTCATTCAAATAATTTCATTTTGCCGAATACAAAACCAAATAGGTTCACATATCATGTTTCGTATCAAGGGAGATCGAGGGACAAGTTCAACCTTTATCAATCTTCTAACCATATAAGGCTAAAATCTCATTTTCGCGACAAAGTCATTCCAATACTTTCAATTTTCCGAATATAAAACCAAATAGGTTCACATATCATGTTTCGTATCAAGGGAGATCGAGGGACAAGTTCAACCTATATCAAACTTCTAACCATATAGGCTAACATTTCATTTTCGTGACAAGGGTCATTTCAATACTTTCATTTTACCGAATTTCAAACCAAATAGGTTCACATATCATGTTTCGCATCAACGGACATCGAGGGACATGTTCAACTTTCATATTTAACAAACATGCAACAATATAAGCTAAAATATCGTTTTCGCGATAAGGGTCATCTCATTACTTTCTATTTACCAAATTTAAAAGGAAATTGGTTCAAATATTATGTTACGCAATAAAGGACATCGAGGGACAAATTCAACATTAATATTTATCAAACTTTTAACCATATAGGCTAAAATCTCATTTTTGGGACAATGCTCATTCAAATAATTTCATTTTGCCGAATACAAAACCAAATAGGTTCACATATCATGTTTCGTTTCAAGGGAGATCGAGGGACAAGTTCAACCTTTATCAAACTTCTAACCATATAAGGCTAAAATCTCATTTTCGCGACAAAGTGATTCCAATACTTTCATTTTTCCGAATATAAAACCAAATTAGTTCACATATCATGTTTCGCATCAAGGGACATCGAGGGACAAGTTCACTATTTATCAAACTTCTAACCACATAGGCTAACATTTCATTTTCGCGACCAGGCTCATTTCAATACTTTCATTTTACCGAATTTCAAACCAAATAGGTTCACATATCACATCAACGGACATCGAGAGATCTGTTCAACCTTCATATTTAACAAACATGCAACAATATAAGCTAAAATCTCGTTTTCGCGACAAGGGTCATCTCATTACTTTCTATTTACCAAATTTAAAACGAAATTGGTTCAAATATTATGTTACTCAATAAAGGACATCGAGGGACAAATTCAACATTAATATTTCTCAAACTTTTAACCATATAGGCTAAAATCTCTTTTTTGGGACAATGGTCATTCAAATAAATTCATTTTGCCGAATACAAAACCAAATAGGTTCACATATCATGTTTCGTATCAAGGGAGATCGAGGGACAAGTTCAACCTTTATCAAACTTCTAACCATATAGGCTAAAATCTCATTTTCGCGACAAAGTCATTCCAATACTTTCATTTTTCCGAATATAAAACCAAATAGGTTCACATATCATGTTTCGTATCAAGGGAGATCGAGGGACAAGTTCAACCTTTATCAAACTTCTAACCATATAGGCTAAAATCTCATTTTCACGACAAAGTTATTCCAATACTTTCATTTTTCCGAATATAAAACCAAATAGGTTCACATATCATGTTTCGCATCAAGGGACATCGAGGGACAAGTTCACTGTTTATCAAACTTCTAACCACATAGGCTAACATTTCATTTTCGCGACAAGGGTCATTTCAATACTTTCATTTTACCGAATTTCAAACCAAATAGGTTCACATATCATGTTTCGCATCAACGGACATCGAGGGACATGTTCAACCTTCATATTTAACAAACATGCAACAATATAAGCTAAAATCTCGTTTTCGCGATTAGGGTCATCTAATTACTTTCTATTTACCAAATTTAAAAGGAAATTGGTTCAAATATTATGTTACGCAATAAAGGACATCGAGGGACAAATTCAACATTAATATTTATCAAACTTTTAACCATATAGGCTAAAATCTCATTTTTGGGACAATGCTCATTCAAATAATTTCATTTTGCCGAATACAAAACCAAATAGGTTCACATATCATGTTTTGTATCAAGATGCTCATTCAAATAATTTCATTTTGCCGAATACAAAACCAAATAGGTTCACATATCATGTTTTGTATCAAGGGAGATCGAGGGACAAGTTCAACCTTTATCAAACTTCTAACCATATAGGCTAAAATCTCATTTTCGCGACAAAGTCATTCCAATACTTTCATTTTTCCGAATATAAAACCAAATAGGTTCACATATCATGTTTCGTATCAAGGGAGATCGAGGGACAAGTTCAACCTTTATCAAACTTCTAACCATATAGGCTAAAATCTCATTTTTGCGACAAAGTTATTCCAATACTTTCATTTTTCCGTATATAAAACCAAATAGGTTCACATATCATGTTTCGCATCAAGGGACATCGAGGGACAAGTTCACTGTTTATCAAACTTCTAACCACATAGGCTAACATTTCATTTTCGCGACAAGCGTCATTTCAATACTTTCATTTTACCGAATTTCAAACCAAATAGGTTCACATATCATGTTTCGCATCAAGGGACATCGAGGGACATGTTCAACCTTCGTATCTAACAAACATGCAACAATATAAGCTAAAATCTCGTTTTCACGATAAGGGTCATCTCATTACTTTCTATTTACCAAATTTAAAACGAAATTGGTTCAAATATTATGTTACGTGATAAAGGACATCGAGGGACAAATTCAACATTAATATTTATCAAACTTTTAACCATATAGGCTAAAATCTCATTTTTGGGACAATGCTCATTCAAATAATTTCATTTTGCCGAATACAAAACCAAATAGGTTCACATATCATGTTTCGTATCAAAGGAGATCGAGGGACAAGTTCAACCTTTATCAAACTTCTAACCATATAAGGCTAAAATCTGATTTTCGCGACAAAGTGATTCCAATACTTTCATTTTTCCGAATATAAAACCAAATAAGTTCACATATCATGTTTCGCATCAAGGGACATCGAGGGACAAGTTCACTGTTTATCAAACTTCTAACTACATAGGCTAACATTTCATTTTCGCGACAAGGGTCATTTCAATACTTTCATTTTACCGAATTTCAAACCAAATAGGTTCACATATCATGTTTCGCATCAAGGGACATCGAGGACATGTTCAACCATCGTATTTAACAAACATGCAACAATATATTATAAAATCTCGTTTTCGCGATAAGGGTCATCTCATTACTTTCTATTTACCAAATTTAAAACGAAATTGGTTCAAATATTATGTTACGCAATAAAGGACATCGAGGGACAAATTCAACATTAATATTTATCAAACTTTTAACCATATAGGCTAAAATCTCATTTTTGGGACAATGCTCATTCAAATAATTTCATTTTGCCGAATACAAAACCAAATAGGTTCACATATCATGTTTCGTATCAAAGGAGATCGAGGGACAAGTTCAACCTTTATCAAACTTCTAACCATATAAGGCTAAAATCTCATTTTTGCGACAAAGTGATTCCAATACTTTCATTTTTCCGAATATAAAACCAAATAAGTTCACATATCATGTTTCGCATCAAGGAACATCGAGGGACAAGTTCACTGTTTATCAAACTTCTAACCACATAGGCTAACATTTCATTTTCGCGACAAGGGTCATTTCAATACTTTCATTTTACCGAATTTCAAACCAAATAGGTTCACATATCATGTTTCACATCAACGGACATCGAGGGACATGTTCAACCTTCATATTTAACAAACATGCAACAATATAAGCTAAAATCTCGTTTTCGCGATAAGGGTCATCTCATTACTTTCTATTTACCAAATTTAAAACGAAATTGGTTCAAATATTATGTTACGCAATAAAGGACATCGAGGGACAAATTCAACATTAATATTTCTCAAACTTTTAACCATATAGGCTAAAATCTCTTTTTTGGGACAATGGTCATTCAAATAATTTCATTTTGCCGAATACAAAACCAAATAGGTTCACATATCATGTTTCGTATCAAGGGAGATCGAGGGACAAGTTCAACCTTTATCAAACTTCTAACCATATAGGCTAAAATCTCATTTTCGCGACAAAGTCATTCCAATACTTTCATTTTTCCGAATATAAAACCAAATAGGTTCACATATCATGTTTCGTATCAAGGGAGATCGAGGGACAAGTTCAACCTTTATCAAACTTCTAACCATATAGGCTAAAATCTCATTTTCACGACAAAGTTATTCCAATACTTTCATTTTTCCGAATATAAAACCAAATAGGTTCACATATCATGTTTCGCATCAAGGGACATCGAGGGACAAGTTCACTGTTTATCAAACTTCTAACCACATAGGCTAACATTTCATTTTCGCGACAAGGGTCATTTCAATACTTTCATTTTACCGAATTTCAAACCAAATAGGTTCACATATCATGTTTCGCATCAACGGACATCGAGGGACATGTTCAACCTTCATATTTAACAAACATGCAACAATATAAGCTAAAATCTCGTTTTCGCGATTAGGGTCATCTCATTACTTTCTATTTACCAAATTTAAAAGGAAATTGGTTCAAATATTATGTTACGCAATAAAGGACATCGAGGGACAAATTCAACATTAATATTTATCAAACTTTTAACCATATAGGCTAAAATCTCATTTTTGGGACAATGCTCATTCAAATAATTTCATTTTGCCGAATACAAAACCAAATAGGTTCACATATCATGTTTTGTATCAAGGGAGATCGAGGGACAAGTTCAACCTTTATCAAACTTCTAACCATATAGGCTAAAATCTCATTTTCGCGACAAAGTCATTCCAATACTTTCATTTTTCCGAATATAAAACCAAATAGGTTCACATATCATGTTTCGTATCAAGGGAGATCGAGGGACAAGTTCAACCTTTATCAAACTTCTAACCATATAGGCTAAAATCTCATTTTTGCGACAAAGTGATTCCAATACTTTCATTTTTCCGAATATAAAACCAAATAGGTTCACATATCATGTTTCGCATCAAGGGACATCGAGGGACAAGTTCACTGTTTATCAAACTTCTAACCACATAGGCTAACATTTCATTTTCGCGACAAGCGTCATTTCAATACTTTCATTTTACCGAATTTCAAACCAAATAGGTTCACATATCATGTTTCGCATCAAGGGACATCGAGGGACATGTTCAACCTTCGTATCTAACAAACATGCAACAATATAAGCTAAAATCTCGTTTTCACGATAAGGGTCATCTCATTACTTTCTATTTACCAAATTTAAAACGAAATTGGTTCAAATATTATGTTACGTGATAAAGGACATCGAGGGACAAATTCAACATTAATATTTATCAAACTTTTAACCATATAGGCTAAAATCTCTTTTTTGGGACAATGCTCATTCAAATAATTTCATTTTGCCGAATACAAAACCAAATAGGTTCACATATCATGTTTCGTATCAAAGGAGATCGAGGGACAAGTTCAACCTTTATCAAACTTCTAACCATATAAGGCTAAAATCTGATTTTCGCGACAAAGTGATTCCAATACTTTCATTTTTCCGAATATAAAACCAAATAAGTTCACATATCATGTTTCGCATCAAGGGACATCGAGGGACAAGTTCACTGTTTATCAAACTTCTAACTACATAGGCTAACATTTCATTTTCGCGACAAGGGTCATTTCAATACTTTCATTTTACCGAATTTCAAACCAAATAGGTTCACATATCATGTTTCGCATCAAGGGACATCGAGGACATGTTCAACCATCGTATTTAACAAACATGCAACAATATAAGATAAAATCTCGTTTTCGCGATAAGGGTCATCTCATTACTTTCTATTTACCAAATTTAAAACGAAATTGGTTCAAATATTATGTTACGCAATAAAGGACATCGAGGGACAAATTCAACATTAATATTTATCAAACTTTTAACCATATAGGCTAAAATCTCATTTTTGGGACAATGCTCATTCAAATAATTTCATTTTGCCGAATACAAAACCAAATAGGTTCACATATCATGTTTCGTATCAAAGGAGATCGAGGGACAAGTTCAACCTTTATCAAACTTCTAACCATATAAGGCTAAAATCTCATTTTTGCGACAAAGTGATTCCAATACTTTCATTTTTCCGAATATAAAACCAAATAAGTTCACATATCATGTTTCGCATCAAGGAACATCGAGGGACAAGTTCACTGTTTATCAAACTTCTAACCACATAGGCTAACATTTCATTTTCGCGACAAGGGTCATTTCAATACTTTCATTTTACCGAATTTCAAACCAAATAGGTTCACATATCATGTTTCACATCAACGGACATCGAGGGACATGTTCAACCTTCATATTTAACAAACATGCAACAATATAAGCTAAAATCTCGTTTTCGCGATAAGGGTCATCTCATTACTTTCTATTTACCAAATTTAAAACGAAATTGGTTCAAATATTATGTTACACAATAAAGGACATCGAGGGACAAATTCAACATTAATATTTCTCAAACTTTTAACCATATAGGCTAAAATCTCTTTTTTGGGACAATGGTCATTCAAATAATTTCATTTTGCCGAATACAAAACCAAATAGGTTCACATATCATGTTTCGTATCAAGGGAGATCGAGGGACAAGTTCAACCTTTATCAAACTTCTAACCATATAGGCTAAAATCTCATTTTCGCGACAAAGTCATTCCAATACTTTCATTTTTCCGAATATAAAACCAAATAGGTTCACATATCATGTTTCGTATCAAGGGAGATCGAGGGACAAGTTCAACCTTTATCAAACTTCTAACCATATAGGCTAAAATCTCATTTTCACGACAAAGTTATTCCAATACTTTCATTTTTCCGAATATAAAACCAAATAGGTTCACATATCATGTTTCGCATCAAGGGACATCGAGGGACAAGTTCACTGTTTATCAAACTTCTAACCACATAGGCTAACATTTCATTTTCGCGACAAGGGTCATTTCAATACTTTCATTTTACCGAATTTCAAACCAAATAGGTTCACATATCATGTTTCGCATCAACGGACATCGAGGGACATGTTCAACCTTCATATTTAACAAACATGCAACAATATAAGCTAAAATCTCGTTTTCGCGATTAGGGTCATCTCATTACTTTCTATTTACCAAATTTAAAAGGAAATTGGTTCAAATATTATGTTACGCAATAAAGGACATCGAGGGACAAATTCAACATTAATATTTATCAAACTTTTAACCATGTAGGCTAAAATCTCATTTTTGGGACAATGCTCATTCAAATAATTTCATTTTGCCGAATACAAAACCAAATAGGTTCACATATCATGTTTTGTATCAAGATGCTCATTCAAATAATTTCATTTTGCCGAATACAAAACCAAATAGGTTCACATATCATGTTTTGTATCAAGGGAGATCGAGGGACAAGTTCAACCTTTATCAAACTTCTAACCATATAGGCTAAAATCTCATTTTCGCGACAAAGTCATTCCAATACTTTCATTTTTCCGAATATAAAACCAAATAGGTTCACATATCATGTTTCGTATCAAGGGAGATCGAGGGACAAGTTCAACCTTTATCAAACTTCTAACCATATAGGCTAAAATCTCATTTTTGCGACAAAGTTATTCCAATACTTTCATTTTTCCGAATATAAAACCAAATAGGTTCACATATCATGTTTCGCATCAAGGGACATCGAGGGACAAGTTCACTGTTTATCAAACTTCTAACCACATAGGCTAAC
The DNA here is from genome assembly GCF_051527215.1 of Medicago sativa. NCBI lineage: Eukaryota > Viridiplantae > Streptophyta > Magnoliopsida > Fabales > Fabaceae > Medicago > Medicago sativa. The sequence goes on from NC_140751.1 coordinate 41,192,584, forward strand.
ATTTCATTTTCGCGACAAGCGTCATTTCAATACTTTCATTTTACCGAATTTCAAACCAAATAGGTTCACATATCATGTTTCGCATCAAGGGACATCGAGGGACATGTTCAACCTTCGTATCTAACAAACATGCAACAATATAAGCTAAAATCTCGTTTTCACGATAAGTGTCATCTCATTACTTTCTATTTACCAAATTTAAAACGAAATTGGTTCAAATATTATGTTACGTGATAAAGGACATCGAGGGACATATTCAACATTAATATTTATCAAACTTTTAACCATATAGGCTAAAATCTCATTTTTGGGACAATGCTCATTCAAATAATTTCATTTTGCCGAATACAAAACCAAATAGGTTCACATATCATGTTTCATATCAAAGGAGATCGAGGGACAAGTTCAACCTTTATCAAACTTCTAACCATATAAGGCTAAAATCTGATTTTCGCGACAAAGTGATTCCAATACTTTCATTTTTCCGAATATAAAACCAAATAAGTTCACATATCATGTTTCGCATCAAGGAACATCGAGGGACAAGTTCACTGTTTATCAAACTTCTAACCACATAGGCTAACATTTCATTTTCGCGACAAGGGTCATTTCAATACTTTCATTTTACCGAATTTCAAACCAAATAGGTTCACATATCATGTTTCGCATCAAGGGACATCGAGGGACATGTTCAACCTTCGTATTTAACAAACATGCAACAATATAAGCTAAAATCTCGTTTTCACGATAAGGGTCATCTCATTACTTTCTATTTACCAAATTTAAAACGAAATTGGTTCAAATATTATGTTACGTGATAAAGGACATCGAGGGACAAATTCAACATTAATATTTATCAAACTTTTAACCATATAGGCTAAAATCTCATTTTTGGGACAATGCTCATTCAAATAATTTCATTTTGCCGAATACAAAACCAAATAGGTTCACATATCATGTTTCGTATCAAAGGAGATCGAGGGACAAGTTCAACCTTTATCAAACTTCTAACCATATAAGGCTAAAATCTCATTTTCGCGACAAAGTGATTCCAATACTTTCATTTTTCCGAATATAAAACCAAATAAGTTCACATATCATGTTTCGCATCAAGGGACATCGAGGGACAAGTTCACTGTTTATCAAACTTCTAACCACATAGGCTAACATTTCATTTTCGCGACAAGGGTCATTTCAATACTTTCATTTTACCGAATTTCAAACCAAATAGGTTCACATATCATGTTTCGCATCAAGGGACATCGAGGGACATGTTCAACCATCGTATTTAACAAACATGCAACAATATAAGATAAAATCTCGTTTTCGCGATAAGGGTCTTCTCATTACTTTCTATTTACCAAATTTAAAACGAAATTGGTTCAAATATTATGTTACGCAATAAAGGACATCGAGGGACAAATTCAACATTAATATTTATCAAACTTTTAACCATATAGGCTAAAATCTCATTTTTGGGACAATGCTCATTCAAATAATTTCATTTTGCCGAATACAAAACCAAATAAGTTCACATATCATGTTTCGTATCAAAGGAGATCGAGGGACAAGTTCAACCTTTATCAAACTTCTAACCATATAAGGCTAAAATCACATTTTTGCGACAAAGTGATTCCAATACTTTCATTTTTCCGAATATAAAACCAAATAAGTTCACATATCATGTTTCGCATCAAGGAACATCGAGGGACAAGTTCACTGTTTATCAAACTTCTAACCACATAAGCTAACATTTCATTTTCGCGACAAGGGTCATTTCAATACTTTCATTTTACCGAATTTCAAACCAAATAGGTTCACATATCATGTTTCACGTCAACGGACATCGAGGGACATGTTCAACCTTCATATTTAACAAACATGCAACAATATAAGCTAAAATCTCGTTTTCGCGATAAGGGTCATCTCATTACTTTCTATTTACCAAATTTAAAACGAAATTGGTTCAAATATTATGTTACGCAATAAAGGACATCGAGGGACAAATTCAACATTAATATTTCTCAAACTTTTAACCATATAGGCTAAAATCTCTTTTTTGGGACAATGGTCATTCAAATAATTTCATTTTGCCGAATACAAAACCAAATAGGTTCACATATCATGTTTCGTATCAAGGGAGATCTAGGGACAAGTTCAACCTTTATCAAACTTCTAACCATATAGGCTAAAATCTCATTTTCGCGACAAAGTCATTCCAATACTTTCATTTTTCCGAATATAAAACCAAATAGGTTCACATATCATGTTTCGTATCAAGGGAGATCGAGGGACAAGTTCAACCTTTATCAAACTTCTAACCATATAGGCTAAAATCTCATTTTTGCGACAAAGTTATTCCAATACTTTCATTTTTCCGAATATAAAACCAAATAGGTTCACATATCATGTTTCGCATCAAGGGACATCGAGGGACAAGTTCACTGTTTATCAAACTTCTAACCACATAGGCTAACATTTCATTTTCGCGACAAGGGTCATTTCAATACTTTCATTTTACCGAATTTCAAACCAAATAGGTTCACATATCATGTTTCGCATCAAGGGACATCGAGGGACATGTTCAACCTTCGTATTTAACAAACATGCAACAATATAAGCTAAAATCTCGTTTTCACGATAAGGGTCATCTCATTACTTTCTATTTACCAAATTTAAAACGAAATTGGTTCAAATATTATGTTACGTGATAAAGGACATCGAGGGACAAATTCAACATTAATATTTATCAAACTTTTAACCATATAGGCTAAAATCTCATTTTTGGGACAATGCTCATTCAAATAATTTCATTTTGCCGAATACAAAACCAAATAGGTTCACATATCATGTTTCGTATCAAAGGAGATCGAGGGACAAGTTCAACCTTTATCAAACTTCTAACCATATAAGGCTAAAATCTCATTTTCGCGACAAAGTGATTCCAATACTTTCATTTTTCCGAATATAAAACCAAATAAGTTCACATATCATGTTTCGCATCAAGGGACATCGAGGGACAAGTTCACTGTTTATCAAACTTCTAACCACATAGGCTAACATTTCATTTTCGCGACAAGGGTCATTTCAATACTTTCATTTTACCGAATTTCAAACCAAATAGGTTCACATATCATGTTTCGCATCAAGGGACATCGAGGGACATGGTCAACCTTCGTATTTAACAAACATGCAACAATATAAGATAAAATCTCGTTTTCGCGATAAGGGTCATCTCATTACTTTCTATTTACCAAATTTAAAACGAAATTGGTTCAAATATTATGTTACGCAATAAAGGACATCGAGGGACAAATTCAACATTAATATTTCTCAAACTTTTAACCATATAGGCTAAAATCTCTTTTTTGGGACAATGGTCATTCAAATAATTTCATTTTGCCGAATACAAAACCAAATAGGTTCACATATCATGTTTCGTATCAAGGGAGATCGAGGGACAAGTTCAACCTTTATCAAACTTCTAACCATATAAGGCTAAAATCTCATTTTTGCGACAAAGTGATTCCAATACTTTCATTTTTCCGAATATAAAACCAAATAAGTTCACATATCATGTTTCGCATCAAGGAACATCGAGGGACAAGTTCACTGTTTATCAAACTTCTAACCACATAGGCTAACATTTCATTTTCGCGACAAGGGTCATTTCAATACTTTCATTTTACCGAATTTCAAACCAAATAGGTTTACATATCATGTTTCACATCAACGGACATCGAGGGACATGTTTAACCTTCATATTTAACAAACATGCAACAATATAAGCTAAAATCTCGTTTTCGCGATAAGGGTCATCTCATTACTTTCTATTTAGCAAATTTAAAACGAAATTGGTTCAAATATTATGTTACGCAATAAAGGACATCGAGGGACAAATTCAACAATAATATTTCTCAAACTTTTAACCATATAGGCTAAAATCTCTTTTTTGGGACAATGGTCATTCAAATAATTTCATTTTGCCGAATACAAAACCAAATAGGTTCACATATCATGTTTTGTATCAAGGGAGATCGAGGGACAAGTTCAACCTTTATCAAACTTCTAACCATATAGGCTAAAATCTCATTTTCGCGACAAAGTCATTCCAATACTTTCATTTTTCCGAATATAAAACCAAATAGGTTCACATATCATGTTTCGTATCAAGGGAGATCGAGGGACAAGTTCAACCTTTATCAAACTTCTAACCATATAGGCTAAAATCTCATTTTTGCGACAAAGTTATTCCAATACTTTCATTTTTCCGAATATAAAACCAAATAGGTTCACATATCAGGTTTCGCATCAAGGGACATCGAGGGACAAGTTCACTGTTTATCAAACTTCTAACCACATAGGCTAACATTTCATTTGTAACATCCCAAACTGCTTTTAGGATTGCCGACTAACCCCACAAACCAACACGAGTCTTTTCAGCGTGTTTTGTCCTCACTCGCACGATTACCGGGAAACTTCCCGGTAGGTCACCCATCCCAAAATTGCTCCAAGTCAAGCACGCTTAACTGTGGAGTTCTTATGGAATGAGCTACCGAAAAGAAGATGCATCTTGTTGATATGGGTAGTACCTAACAAGTAGTCCCATACCTACACGGCCTCCGGATCCCTCTCATTCCGATGTGATTCGGTTCCTCTTATTAACGTGGGGTCATCCTTACGGATAGTGCCCGTTCCAACTGGCGGGAACCTTTCGTATCCAACTGGCGGGATATCGAAAGCCACGTCGTGGGTGTTACATGCCCACCAGCTTCCGCCTGGTTCGTCCCCGAACCACACCGTACTGGGAGAGGTCTGCTCTGATACCATTTTGTAACATCCCAAACTGCTTTTAGGATTGCCGACTAACCCCACAAACCAACACGAGTCTTTTCAGCGTGTTTTGTCCTCACTCGCACGCTTACCGGGAAACTTCCCGGTAGGTCACCCATCCCAAAATTGCTCCAAGTCAAGCACGCTTAACTGTGGAGTTCTTATGGAATGAGCTACCGAAAAGAAGATGCATCTTGTTGATATGGGTAGTACCTAACAAGTAGTCCCATACCTACACGGCCTCCGGATCCCTCTCATTCCGATGTGATTCGGTTCCTCTTATTAACGTGGGGTCATCCTTACGGATAGTGCCCGTTCCAACTGGCGGGAACCTTTCGTATCCAACTGGCGGGATATCGAAAGCCACGTCGTGGGTGTTACATCATTTTCGCGACAAGGGTCATTTCAATACTTTCATTTTACCGAATTTCAAACCAAATAGGTTCACATATCATGTTTCGCATCAAGGGACATCGAGGGACATGTTCAACCTTCGTATTTAACAAACATGCAACAATATAAGCTAAAATCTCGTTTTCACGATAAGGGTCATCTCATTACTTTCTATTTACCAAATTTAAAACGAAAGTGGTTCAAATATTATGTTACGTGATAAAGGACATCGAGGGACAAATTCAACATTAATATTTATCAAACTTTTAACCATATCGGCTAAAATCTCATTTTTGGGACAATGCTCATTCAAATAATTTCATTTTGCCGAATACAAAACCAAATAGGTTCACATATCATGTTTCGTATCAAAGGAGATCGAGGGACAAGTTCAACCTTTATCAAACTTCTAACCATATAAGGCTAAAATCTCATTTTCGCGACAAAGTGATTCCAATACTTTCATTTTTCCGAATATAAAACCAAATAAGTTCACATATCATGTTTCGCATCAAGGGACATCGAGGGACAAGTTCACTGTTTATCAAACTTCTAACTACATAGGCTAACATTTCATTTTCGCGACAAGGGTCATTTCAATACTTTCATTTTACTGAATTTCAAACCAAATAGGTTCACATATCATGTTTCGCATCAAGGGACATCGAGGGACATGTTCAACCTTCGTATTTAACAAACATGCAACAATATAAGATAAAATATCGTTTTCGCGATAAGGGTCATCTCATTACTTTCTATTTACCAAATTTAAAACGAAATTGGTTCAAATATTATGTTACGCAATAAAGGACATCGAGGGACAAATTCAACATTAATATTTATCAAACTTTTAACCATATATGCTAAAATCTCATTTTTGGGACAATGCTCATTCAAATAATTTCATTTTGCCGAATACAAAACCAAATAGGTTCACATATCATGTTTCGTATCAAGGGAGATCTAGGGACAAGTTCAACCTTTATCAAACTTCTAACCATATAGGCTAAAATCTCATTTTCGCGACAAAGTCATTCCAATACTTTCATTTTTCCGAATATAAAACCAAATAGGTTCACATATCATGTTTCGTATCAAGGGAGATCGAGGGACAAGTTCAACCTTTATCAAACTTCTAACCATATAGGCTAAAATCTCATTTTTGCGACAAAGTTATTCCAATACTTTCATTTTTCCGAATATAAAACCAAATAGGTTCACATATCATGTTTCGCATCAAGGGACATCGAGGGACAAGTTCACTGTTTATCAAACTTCTAACCACATAGGCTAACATTTCATTTTCGCGACAAGGGTCATTTCAATACTTTCATTTTACCGAATTTCAAACCAAATAGGTTCACATATCATGTTTCGCATCAAGGGACATCGAGGGACATGTTCAACCTTCGTATTTAACAAACATGCAACAATAAAAGCTAAAATCTCGTTTTCACGATAAGGGTCATCTCATTACTTTCTATTTACCAAATTTAAAACGAAATTGGTTCAAATATTATGTTACGTGATAAAGGACATCGAGGGACAAATTCAACATTAATATTTATCAAACTTTTAACCATATAGGCTAAAATCTCATTTTTGGGACAATGCTCATTCAAATAATTTCATTTTGCCGAATACAAAACCAAATAGGTTCACATATCATGTTTCGTATCAAAGGAGATCGAGGGACAAGTTCAACCTTTATCAAACTTCTAACCATATAAGGCTAAAATCTCATTTTCGCGACAAAGTGATTCCAATACTTTCATTTTTCCGAATATAAAACCAAATAAGTTCACATATCATGTTTCGCATCAAGGGACATCGAGGGACAAGTTCACTGTTTATCAAACTTCTAACCACATAGGCTAACATTTCATTTTCGCGACAAGGGTCATTTCAATACTTTCATTTTACCGAATTTCAAACCAAATAGGTTCACATATCATGTTTCGCATCAAGGGACATCGAGGGACATGTTCAACCTTCGTATTTAACAAACATGCAACAATATAAGATAAAATCTCGTTTTCACGATAACGGTCATCTCATTACTTTCTATTTACCAAATTGAAAACGAAATTGGTTCAAATATTATGTTACGCAATAAAGGACATCGAGGGACAAATTCAACATTAATATTTATCAAACTTTTAACCATATAGGCTAAAATCTCATTTTTGGGACAATGCTCATTCAAATAATTTCATTTTGCCGAATACAAAACCAAATAGGTTCACATATCATGTTTCGTATCAAGGGAGATCGAGGGACAAGTTCAACCTTTATCAAACTTCTAACCATATAAGGCTAAAATCTCATTTTTGCGACAAAGTGATTCCAATACTTTCATTTTTCCGAATATAAAACCAAATAAGTTCACATATCATGTTTCGCATCAAGGAACATCGAGGGACAAGTTCACTGTTTATCAAACTTCTAACCACATAGGCTAACATTTCATTTTCGCGACAAGGGTCATTTCAATACTTTCATTTTACCGAATTTCAAACCAAATAGGTTCACATATCATGTTTCCCATCAACGGACATCGAGGGACATGTTCAACCTTCGTATTTAACAAACATGCAACAATATAAGATAAAATCTCGTTTTCACGATAACGGTCATCTCATTACTTTCTATTTACCAATTTGAAAATGAAATTGGTTCAAATATTATGTTACGCAATAAAGGACATCGAGGGACAAATTCAACATTAATATTTATCAAACTTTTAACCATATAGGCTAAAATCTCATTTTTGGGACAATGCTCATTCAAATAATTTCATTTTGCCGAATACAAAACCAAATAGGTTCACATATCATGTTTCGTATCAAGGGAGATCGAGGGACAAGTTCAACCTTTATCAAACTTCTAACCATATAAGGCTAAAATCTCATTTTTGCGACAAAGTGATTCCAATACTTTCATTTTTCCGAATATAAAACCAAATAAGTTCACATATCATGTTTCGCATCAAGGAACATCGAGGGACAAGTTCACTGTTTATCAAACTTCTAACCACATAGGCTAACATTTCATTTTCGCGACAAGGGTCATTTCAATACTTTCATTTTACCGAATTTCAAACCAAATAGGTTCACATATCATGTTTCGCATCAAGGGACATCGAGGGACATGTTCAACCTTCGTATTTAACAAACATGCAACAATATAAGCTAAAATCTCGTTTTCGCGATAAGGGTCATCTCATTACTTTTTATTTTCCAAATTTAAAACGAAATTGGTTCAAATATTATGTTACGCAATAAAGGACATCGAGGGACAAATTCAACAATAATATTTCTCAAACTTTTAACCATATAGGCTAAAATCTCTTTTTTGGGACAATGGTCATTCAAATAATTTCATTTTGCCGAATACAAAACCAAATAGGTTCACATATCATGTTTTGTATCAAGGGAGATCGAGGGACAAGTTCAACCTTTATCAAACTTCTAACCATATAGGCTAAAATCTCATTTTCGCGACAAAGTCATTCCAATACTTTCATTTTTCCGAATATAAAACCAAATAGGTTCACATATCATGTTTCGTATCAAGGGAGATCGAGGGACAAGTTCAACCTTTATCAAACTTCTAACCATATAGGCTAAAATCTCATTTTTGCGACAAAGTTATTCCAATACTTTCATTTTTCCGAATATAAAACCAAATAGGTTCACATATCAGGTTTCGCATCAAGGGACATCGAGGGACAAGTTCACTGTTTATCAAACTTCTAACCACATAGGCTAACATTTCATTTGTAACATCCCAAACTGCTTTTAGGATTGCCGACTAACCCCACAAACCAACACGAGTCTTTTCAGCGTGTTTTGTCCTCACTCGCACGATTACCGGGAAACTTCCCGGTAGGTCACCCATCCCAAAATTGCTCCAAGTCAAGCACGCTTAACTGTGGAGTTCTTATGGAATGAGCTACCGAATAGAAGATGCATCTTGTTGATATGGGTAGTACCTAACAAGTAGTCCCATACCTACACGGCCTCCGGATCCCTCTCATTCCGATGTGATTCGGTTCCTCTTATTAACGTGGGGTCATCCTTACGGATAGTGCCCGTTCCAACTGGCGGGAACCTTTCGTATCCAACTGGCGGGATATCGAAAGCCACGTCGTGGGTGTTACATGCCCACCAGCTTCCGCCTGGTTCGTCCCCGAACCACACCGTACTGGGAGAGGTCTGCTCTGATACCATTTTGTAACATCCCAAACTGCTTTTAGGATTGCCGACTAACCCCACAAACCAACACGAGTCTTTTCAGTGTGTTTTGTCCTCACTCGCACGCTTACCGGGAAACTTCCCGGTAGGTCACCCATCCCAAAATTGCTCCAAGTCAAGCACGCTTAACTGTGGAGTTCTTATGGAATGAGCTACCGAAAAGAAGATGCATCTTGTTGATATGGGTAGTACCTAACAAGTAGTCCCATACCTACACGGCCTCCGGATCCCTCTCATTCCGATGTGATTCGGTTCCTCTTATTAACGTGGGGTCATCCTTACGGATAGTGCCCGTTCCAACTGGCGGGAACCTTTCGTATCCAACTGGCGGGATATCGAAAGCCACGTCGTGGGTGTTACATCATTTTCGCGACAAGGGTCATTTCAATACTTTCATTTTACCGAATTTCAAACCAAATAGGTTCACATATCATGTTTCGCATCAAGGGACATCGAGGGACATGTTCAACCTTCGTATTTAACAAACATGCAACAATATAAGCTAAAATCTCGTTTTCACGATAAGGGTCATCTCATTACTTTCTATTTACCAAATTTAAAACGAAAGTGGTTCAAATATTATGTTACGTGATAAAGGACATCGAGGGACAAATTCAACATTAATATTTATCAAACTTTTAACCATATCGGCTAAAATCTCATTTTTGGGACAATGCTCATTCAAATAATTTCATTTTGCCGAATACAAAACCAAATAGGTTCACATATCATGTTTCGTATCAAAGGAGATCGAGGGACAAGTTCAACCTTTATCAAACTTCTAACCATATAAGGCTAAAATCTCATTTTCGCGACAAAGTGATTCCAATACTTTCATTTTTCCGAATATAAAACCAAATAAGTTCACATATCATGTTTCGCATCAAGGGACATCGAGGGACAAGTTCACTGTTTATCAAACTTCTAACTACATAGGCTAACATTTCATTTTCGCGACAAGGGTCATTTCAATACTTTCATTTTACTGAATTTCAAACCAAATAGGTTCACATATCATGTTTCGCATCAAGGGACATCGAGGGACATGTTCAACCTTCGTATTTAACAAACATGCAACAATATAAGATAAAATATCGTTTTCGCGATAAGGGTCATCTCATTACTTTCTATTTACCAAATTTAAAACGAAATTGGTTCAAATATTATGTTACGCAATAAAGGACATCGAGGGATAAATTCAACATTAATATTTATCAAACTTTTAACCATATATGCTAAAATCTCATTTTTGGGACAATGCTCATTCAAATAATTTCATTTTGCCGAATACAAAACCAAATAGGTTCACATATCATGTTTCGTATCAAGGGAGATCTAGGGACAAGTTCAACCTTTATCAAACTTCTAACCATATAGGCTAAAATCTCATTTTCGCGACAAAGTCATTCCAATACTTTCATTTTTCCGAATATAAAACCAAATAGGTTCACATATCATGTTTCGTATCAAGGGAGATCGAGGGACAAGTTCAACCTTTATCAAACTTCTAACCATATAGGCTAAAATCTCATTTTTGCGACAAAGTTATTCCAATACTTTCATTTTTCCGAATATAAAACCAAATAGGTTCACATATCATGTTTCGCATCAAGGGACATCGAGGGACAAGTTCACTGTTTATCAAACTTCTAACCACATAGGCTAACATTTCATTTTCGCGACAAGGGTCATTTCAATACTTTCATTTTACCGAATTTCAAACCAAATAGGTTCACATATCATGTTTCGCATCAAGGGACATCGAGGGACATGTTCAACCTTCGTATTTAACAAACATGCAACAATAAAAGCTAAAATCTCGTTTTCACGATAAGGGTCATCTCATTACTTTCTATTTACCAAATTTAAAACGAAATTGGTTCAAATATTATGTTACGTGATAAAGGACATCGAGGGACAAATTCAACATTAATATTTATCAAACTTTTAACCATATAGGCTAAAATCTCATTTTTGGGACAATGCTCATTCAAATAATTTCATTTTGCCGAATACAAAACCAAATAGGTTCACATATCATGTTTCGTATCAAAGGAGATCGAGGGACAAGTTCAACCTTTATCAAACTTCTAACCATATAAGGCTAAAATCTCATTTTCGCGACAAAGTGATTCCAATACTTTCATTTTTCCGAATATAAAACCAAATAAGTTCACATATCATGTTTCGCATCAAGGGACATCGAGGGACAAGTTCACTGTTTATCAAACTTCTAACCACATAGGCTAACATTTCATTTTCGCGACAAGGGTCATTTCAATACTTTCATTTTACCGAATTTCAAACCAAATAGGTTCACATATCATGTTTCGCATCAAGGGACATCGAGGGACATGTTCAACCTTCGTATTTAACAAACATGCAACAATATAAGATAAAATCTCGTTTTCACGATAACGGTCATCTCATTACTTTCTATTTACCAAATTGAAAACGAAATTGGTTCAAATATTATGTTACGCAATAAAGGACATCGAGGGACAAATTCAACATTAATATTTATCAAACTTTTAACCATATAGGCTAAAATCTCATTTTTGGGACAATGCTCATTCAAATAATTTCATTTTGCCGAATACAAAACCAAATAGGTTCACATATCATGTTTCGTATCAAGGGAGATCGAGGGACAAGTTCAACCTTTATCAAACTTCTAACCATATAAGGCTAAAATCTCATTTTTGCGACAAAGTGATTCCAATACTTTCATTTTTCCGAATATAAAACCAAATAAGTTCACATATCATGTTTCGCATCAAGGAACATCGAGGGACAAGTTCACTGTTTATCAAACTTCTAACCACATAGGCTAACATTTCATTTTCGCGACAAGGGTCATTTCAATACTTTCATTTTACCGAATTTCAAACCAAATAGGTTCACATATCATGTTTCACATCAACGGACATCGAGGGACATGTTCAACCTTCGTATTTAACAAACATGCAACAATATAAGATAAAATCTCGTTTTCACGATAACGGTCATCTCATTACTTTCTATTTACCAATTTGAAAACGAAATTGGTTCAAATATTATGTTACGCAATAAAGGACATCGAGGGACAAATTCAACATTAATATTTATCAAACTTTTAACCATATAGGCTAAAATCTCATTTTTGGGACAATGCTCATTCAAATAATTTCATTTTGCCGAATACAAAACCAAATAGGTTCACATATCATGTTTCGTATCAAGGGAGATCGAGGGACAAGTTCAACCTTTATCAAACTTCTAACCATATAAGGCTAAAATCTCATTTTTGCGATAAAGTGATTCCAATACTTTCATTTTTCCGAATATAAAACCAAATAAGTTCACATATCATGTTTCGCATCAAGGAACATCGAGGGACAAGTTCACTGTTTATCAAACTTCTAACCACATAGGCTAACATTTCATTTTCGCGACAAGGGTCATTTCAATACTTTCATTTTACCGAATTTCAAACCAAATAGGTTCACATATCATGTTTCACATCAACGGACATCGAGGGACTTGTTCAACCTTCATATTTAACAAACATGCAACAATATAAGCTAAAATCTCGTTTTCGCGATAAGGGTCATCTCATTACTTTCTATTTACCAAATTTAAAACGAAATTGGTTCAAATATTATGTTACGTGATAAAGGACATCGAGGGACAAATTCAACATTAATATTTATCAAACTTTTAACCATATAGGCTAAAATCTCATTTTTGGGACAATGCTCATTCAAATAATTTCATTTTGCCGAATACAAAACCAAATAGGTTCACATATCATGTTTCGTATCAAAGGAGATCGAGGGACAAGTTCAACCTTTATCAAACTTCTAACCATATAAGGCTAAAATCTCATTTTCGCGACAAAGTGATTCCAATACTTTCATTTTTCCGAATATAAAACCAAATAAGTTCACATATCATGTTTCGCATCAAGGGACATCGAGGGACAAGTTCACTGTTTATCAAACTTCTAACCACATAGGCTAACATTTCATTTTCGCGACAAGGGTCATTTCAATACTTTCATTTTACCGAATTTCAAACCAAATAGGTTCACATATCATGTTTCGCATCAAGGGACATCGAGGGACATGTTCAACCTTCGTATTTAACAAACATGCAACAATATAAGATAAAATCTCGTTTTCACGATAACGGTCATCTCATTACTTTCTATTTACCAAATTGAAAACGAAATTGGTTCAAATATTATGTTACGCAATAAAGGACATCGAGGGACAAATTCAACATTAATATTTATCAAACTTTTAACCATATAGGCTAAAATCTCATTTTTGGGACAATGCTCATTCAAATAATTTCATTTTGCCGAATACAAAACCAAATAGGTTCACATATCATGTTTCGTATCAAGGGAGATCGAGGGACAAGTTCAACCTTTATCAAACTTCTAACCATATAAGGCTAAAATCTCATTTTTGCGACAAAGTGATTCCAATACTTTCATTTTTCCGAATATAAAACCAAATAAGTTCACATATCATGTTTCGCATCAAGGAACATCGAGGGACAAGTTCACTGTTTATCAAACTTCTAACCACATAGGCTAACATTTCATTTTCGCGACAAGGGTCATTTCAATACTTTCATTTTACCGAATTTCAAACCAAATAGGTTCACATATCATGTTTCACATCAACGGACATCGAGGGACATGTTCAACCTTCGTATTTAACAAACATGCAACAATATAAGATAAAATCTCGTTTTCACGATAACGGTCATCTCATTACTTTCTATTTACCAATTTGAAAACGAAATTGGTTCAAATATTATGTTACGCAATAAAGGACATCGAGGGACAAATTCAACATTAATATTTATCAAACTTTTAACCATATAGGCTAAAATCTCATTTTTGGGACAATGCTCATTCAAATAATTTCATTTTGCCGAATACAAAACCAAATAGGTTCACATATCATGTTTCGTATCAAGGGAGATCGAGGGACAAGTTCAACCTTTATCAAACTTCTAACCATATAAGGCTAAAATCTCATTTTTGCGATAAAGTGATTCCAATACTTTCATTTTTCCGAATATAAAACCAAATAAGTTCACATATCATGTTTCGCATCAAGGAACATCGAGGGACAAGTTCACTGTTTATCAAACTTCTAACCACATAGGCTAACATTTCATTTTCGCGACAAGGGTCATTTCAATACTTTCATTTTACCGAATTTCAAACCAAATAGGTTCACATATCATGTTTCACATCAACGGACATCGAGGGACTTGTTCAACCTTCATATTTAACAAACATGCAACAATATAAGCTAAAATCTCGTTTTCGCGATAAGGGTCATCTCATTACTTTCTATTTACCAAATTTAAAACGAAATTGGTTCAAATATTATGTTACGTGATAAAGGACATCGAGGGACAAATTCAACATTAATATTTATCAAACTTTTAACCATATAGGCTAAAATCTCATTTTTGGGACAATGCTCATTCAAATAATTTCATTTTGCCGAATACAAAACCAAATAGGTTCACATATCATGTTTCGTATCAAAGGAGATCGAGGGACAAGTTCAACCTTTATCAAACTTCTAACCATATAAGGCTAAAATCTCATTTTCGCGACAAAGTGATTCCAATACTTTCATTTTTCCGAATATAAAACCAAATAAGTTCACATATCATGTTTCGCATCAAGGGACATCGAGGGACAAGTTCACTGTTTATCAAACTTCTAACTACATAGGCTAACATTTCATTTTCGCGACAAGGGTCATTTCAATACTTTCATTTTACTGAATTTCAAACCAAATAGGTTCACATATCATGTTTCGCATCAAGGGACATCGAGGGACATGTTCAACCTTCGTATTTAACAAACATGCAACAATATAAGATAAAATATCGTTTTCGCGATAAGGGTCATCTCATTACTTTCTATTTACCAAATTTAAAACGAAATTGGTTCAAATATTATGTTACGCAATAAAGGACATCGAGGGACAAATTCAACATTAATATTTATCAAACTTTTAACCATATATGCCAAAATCTCATTTTTGGGACAATGCTCATTCAAATAATTTCATTTTGCCGAATACAAAACCAAATAGGTTCACATATCATGTTTCGTATCAAGGGAGATCTAGGGACAAGTTCAACCTTTATCAAACTTCTAACCATATAGGCTAAAATCTCATTTTCGCGACAAAGTCATTCCAATACTTTCATTTTTCCGAATATAAAACCAAATAGGTTCACATATCATGTTTCGTATCAAGGGAGATCGAGGGACAAGTTCAACCTTTATCAAACTTCTAACCATATAGGCTAAAATCTCATTTTTGCGACAAAGTTATTCCAATACTTTCATTTTTCCGAATATAAAACCAAATAGATTCACATATCATGTTTCGCATCAAGGGACATCGAGGGACAAGTTCACTGTTTATCAAACTTCTAACCACATAGGCTAACATTTCATTTTCGCGACAAGGGTCATTTCAATACTTTCATTTTACCGAATTTCAAACCAAATAGGTTCACATATCATGTTTCGCATCAAGGGACATCGAGGGACATGTTCAACCTTCGTATTTAACAAACATGCAACAATATAAGATAAAATCTCGTTTTCACGATAACGGTCATCTCATTACTTTCTATTTACCAAATTGAAAACGAAATTGGTTCAAATATTATGTTACGCAATAAAGGACATCGAGGGACAAATTCAACATTAATATTTATCAAACTTTTAACCATATAGGCTAAAATCTCATTTTTGGGACAATGCTCATTCAAATAATTTCATTTTGCCGAATACAAAACCAAATAGGTTCACATATCATGTTTCGTATCAAGGGAGATCGAGGGACAAGTTCAACCTTTATCAAACTTCTAACCATATAAGGCTAAAATCTCATTTTTGCGACAAAGTGATTCCAATACTTTCATTTTTCCGAATATAAAACCAAATAAGTTCACATATCATGTTTCGCATCAAGGAACATCGAGGGACAAGTTCACTGTTTATCAAACTTCTAACCACATAGGCTAACATTTCATTTTTGCGACAAGGGTCATTTCAATACTTTCATTTTACCGAATTTCAAACCAAATAGGTTCACATATCATGTTTCACATCAACGGACATCGAGGGACATGTTCAACCTTCGTATTTAACAAACATGCAACAATATAAGATAAAATCTCGTTTTCACGATAACGGTCATCTCATTACTTTCTATTTACCAATTTGAAAACGAAATTGGTTCAAATATTATGTTACGCAATAAAGGACATCGAGGGACAAATTCAACATTAATATTTATCAAACTTTTAACCATATAGGCTAAAATCTCATTTTTGGGACAATGCTCATTCAAATAATTTCATTTTGCCGAATACAAAACCAAATAGGTTCACATATCATGTTTCGTATCAAGGGAGATCGAGGGACAAGTTCAACCTTTATCAAACTTCTAACCATATAAGGCTAAAATCTCATTTTTGCGACAAAGTGATTCCAATACTTTCATTTTTCCGAATATAAAACCAAATAAGTTCACATATCATGTTTCGCATCAAGGAACATCGAGGGACAAGTTCACTGTTTATCAAACTTCTAACCACATAGGCTAACATTTCATTTTCGCGACAAGGGTCATTTCAATACTTTCATTTTACCGAATTTCAAACCAAATAGGTTCACATATCATGTTTCGCATCAAGGGACATCGAGGGACATG
The DNA here is from genome assembly GCF_051527215.1 of Medicago sativa. Classification (NCBI taxonomy): domain Eukaryota; kingdom Viridiplantae; phylum Streptophyta; class Magnoliopsida; order Fabales; family Fabaceae; genus Medicago; species Medicago sativa. The sequence goes on from NC_140751.1 coordinate 41,209,820, forward strand.
TTCAACCTTCGTATTTAACAAACATGCAACAATATAAGCTAAAATCTCGTTTTCACGATAAGGGTCATCTCATTACTTTCTATTTACCAAATTTAAAACGAAATTGGTTCAAATATTATGTTACGTGATAAAGGACATCGAGGGACAAATTCAACATTAATATTTATCAAACTTTTAACCATATAGGCTAAAATCTCATTTTTGGGACAATGCTCATTCAAATAATTTCATTTTGCCGAATACAAAACCAAATAGGTTCACATATCATGTTTCGTATCAAAGGAGATCGAGGGACAAGTTCAACCTTTATCAAACTTCTAACCATATAAGGCTAAAATCTCATTTTCGCGACAAAGTGATTCCAATACTTTCATTTTTCCGAATATAAAACCAAATAAGTTCACATATCATGTTTCGCATCAAGGGACATCGAGGGACAAGTTCACTGTTTATCAAACTTCTAACTACATAGGCTAACATTTCATTTTCGCGACAAGGGTCATTTCAATACTTTCATTTTACTGAATTTCAAACCAAATAGGTTCACATATCATGTTTCGCATCAAGGGACATCGAGGGACATGTTCAACCTTCGTATTTAACAAACATGCAACAATATAAGATAAAATATCGTTTTCGCGATAAGGGTCATCTCATTACTTTCTATTTACCAAATTTAAAACGAAATTGGTTCAAATATTATGTTACGCAATAAAGGACATCGAGGGACAAATTCAACATTAATATTTATCAAACTTTTAACCATATATGCCAAAATCTCATTTTTGGGACAATGCTCATTCAAATAATTTCATTTTGCCGAATACAAAACCAAATAGGTTCACATATCATGTTTCGTATCAAGGGAGATCTAGGGACAAGTTCAACCTTTATCAAACTTCTAACCATATAGGCTAAAATCTCATTTTCGCGACAAAGTCATTCCAATACTTTCATTTTTCCGAATATAAAACCAAATAGGTTCACATATCATGTTTCGTATCAAGGGAGATCGAGGGACAAGTTCAACCTTTATCAAACTTCTAACCATATAGGCTAAAATCTCATTTTTGCGACAAAGTTATTCCAATACTTTCATTTTTCCGAATATAAAACCAAATAGGTTCACATATCATGTTTCGCATCAAGGGACATCGAGGGACAAGTTCACTGTTTATCAAACTTCTAACCACATAGGCTAACATTTCATTTTCGCGACAAGGGTCATTTCAATACTTTCATTTTACCGAATTTCAAACCAAATAGGTTCACATATCATGTTTCGCATCAAGGGACATCGAGGGACATGTTCAACCTTCGTATTTAACAAACATGCAACAATATAAGATAAAATCTCGTTTTCACGATAACGGTCATCTCATTACTTTCTATTTACCAAATTGAAAACGAAATTGGTTCAAATATTATGTTACGCAATAAAGGACATCGAGGGACAAATTCAACATTAATATTTATCAAACTTTTAACCATATAGGCTAAAATCTCATTTTTGGGACAATGCTCATTCAAATAATTTCATTTTGCCGAATACAAAACCAAATAGGTTCACATATCATGTTTCGTATCAAGGGAGATCGAGGGACAAGTTCAACCTTTATCAAACTTCTAACCATATAAGGCTAAAATCTCATTTTTGCGACAAAGTGATTCCAATACTTTCATTTTTCCGAATATAAAACCAAATAAGTTCACATATCATGTTTCGCATCAAGGAACATCGAGGGACAAGTTCACTGTTTATCAAACTTCTAACCACATAGGCTAACATTTCATTTTTGCGACAAGGGTCATTTCAATACTTTCATTTTACCGAATTTCAAACCAAATAGGTTCACATATCATGTTTCACATCAACGGACATCGAGGGACATGTTCAACCTTCGTATTTAACAAACATGCAACAATATAAGATAAAATCTCGTTTTCACGATAACGGTCATCTCATTACTTTCTATTTACCAATTTGAAAACGAAATTGGTTCAAATATTATGTTACGCAATAAAGGACATCGAGGGACAAATTCAACATTAATATTTATCAAACTTTTAACCATATAGGCTAAAATCTCATTTTTGGGACAATGCTCATTCAAATAATTTCATTTTGCCGAATACAAAACCAAATAGGTTCACATATCATGTTTCGTATCAAGGGAGATCGAGGGACAAGTTCAACCTTTATCAAACTTCTAACCATATAAGGCTAAAATCTCATTTTTGCGACAAAGTGATTCCAATACTTTCATTTTTCCGAATATAAAACCAAATAAGTTCACATATCATGTTTCGCATCAAGGAACATCGAGGGACAAGTTCACTGTTTATCAAACTTCTAACCACATAGGCTAACATTTCATTTTCGCGACAAGGGTCATTTCAATACTTTCATTTTACCGAATTTCAAACCAAATAGGTTCACATATCATGTTTCGCATCAAGGGACATCGAGGGACATGTTCAACCTTCGTATTTAACATACATGCAACAATATAAGCTAAAATCTCGTTTTCACGATAAGGGTCATCTCATTACTTTCTATTTACCAAATTTAAAACGAAATTGGTTCAAATATTATGTTACGTGATAAAGGACATCGAGGGACAAATTCAACATTAATATTTATCAAACTTTTAACCATATAGGCTAAAATCTCATTTTTGGGACAATGCTCATTCAAATAATTTCATTTTGCCGAATACAAAACCAAATAGGTTCACATATCATGTTTCGTATCAAAGGAGATCGAGGGACAAGTTCAACCTTTATCAAACTTCTAACCATATAAGGCTAAAATCTCATTTTCGCGACAAAGTGATTCCAATACTTTCATTTTTCCGAATATAAAACCAAATAAGTTCACATATCATGTTTCGCATCAAGGGACATCGAGGGACAAGTTCACTGTTTATCAAACTTCTAACTACATAGGCTAACATTTCATTTTCGCGACAAGGGTCATTTCAATACTTTCATTTTACTGAATTTCAAACCAAATAGGTTCACATATCATGTTTCGCATCAAGGGACATCGAGGGACATGTTCAACCTTCGTATTTAACAAACATGCAACAATATAAGATAAAATATCGTTTTCGCGATAAGGGTCATCTCATTACTTTCTATTTACCAAATTTAAAACGAAATTGGTTCAAATATTATGTTACGCAATAAAGGACATCGAGGGACAAATTCAACATTAATATTTATCAAACTTTTAACCATATATGCCAAAATCTCATTTTTGGGACAATGCTCATTCAAATAATTTCATTTTGCCGAATACAAAACCAAATAGGTTCACATATCATGTTTCGTATCAAGGGAGATCTAGGGACAAGTTCAACCTTTATCAAACTTCTAACCATATAGGCTAAAATCTCATTTTCGCGACAAAGTCATTCCAATACTTTCATTTTTCCGAATATAAAACCAAATAGGTTCACATATCATGTTTCGTATCAAGGGAGATCGAGGGACAAGTTCAACCTTTATCAAACTTCTAACCATATAGGCTAAAATCTCATTTTTGCGACAAAGTTATTCCAATACTTTCATTTTTCCGAATATAAAACCAAATAGGTTCACATATCATGTTTCGCATCAAGGGACATCGAGGGACAAGTTCACTGTTTATCAAACTTCTAACCACATAGGCTAACATTTCATTTTCGCGACAAGGGTCATTTCAATACTTTCATTTTACCGAATTTCAAACCAAATAGGTTCACATATCATGTTTCGCATCAAGGGACATCGAGGGACATGTTCAACCTTCGTATTTAACAAACATGCAGCAATAAAACCTAAAATCTCGTTTTCACGATAAGGGTCATCTCATTACTTTCTATTTACCAAATTTAAAACGAAATTGGTTCAAATATTATGTTACGTGATAAAGGACATCGAGGGACAAATTCAACATTAATATTTATCAAACTTTTAACCATATAGGCTAAAATCTCATTTTTGGGACAATGCTCATTCAAATAATTTCATTTTGCCGAATACAAAACCAAATAGGTTCACATATCATGTTTCGTATCAAAGGAGATCGAGGGACAAGTTCAACCTTTATCAAACTTCTAACCATATAAGGCTAAAATCTCATTTTCGCGACAAAGTGATTCCAATACTTTCATTTTTCCGAATATAAAACCAAATAAGTTCACATATCATGTTTCGCATCAAGGGACATCGAGGGACAAGTTCACTGTTTATCAAACTTCTAACCACATAGGCTAACATTTCATTTTCGCGACAAGGGTCATTTCAATACTTTCATTTTACCGAATTTCAAACCAAATAGGTTCACATATCATGTTTCGCATCAAGGGACATCGAGGGACATGTTCAACCTTCGTATTTAACAAACATGCAACAATATAAGATAAAATCTCGTTTTCACGATAACGGTCATCTCATTACTTTCTATTTACCAAATTGAAAACGAAATTGGTTCAAATATTATGTTACGCAATAAAGGACATCGAGGGACAAATTCAACATTAATATTTATCAAACTTTTAACCATATAGGCTAAAATCTCATTTTTGGGACAATGCTCATTCAAATAATTTCATTTTGCCGAATACAAAACCAAATAGGTTCACATATCATGTTTCGTATCAAGGGAGATCGAGGGACAAGTTCAACCTTTATCAAACTTCTAACCATATAAGGCTAAAATCTCATTTTTGCGACAAAGTGATTCCAATACTTTCATTTTTCCGAATATAAAACCAAATAAGTTCACATATCATGTTTCGCATCAAGGAACATCGAGGGACAAGTTCACTGTTTATCAAACTTCTAACCACATAGGCTAACATTTCATTTTCGCGACAAGGGTCATTTCAATACTTTCATTTTACCGAATTTCAAACCAAATAGGTTCACATATCATGTTTCACATCAACGGACATCGAGGGACATGTTCAACCTTCGTATTTAACAAACATGCAACAATATAAGATAAAATCTCGTTTTCACGATAACGGTCATCTCATTACTTTCTATTTACCAATTTGAAAACGAAATTGGTTCAAATATTATGTTACGCAATAAAGGACATCGAGGGACAAATTCAACATTAATATTTATCAAACTTTTAACCATATAGGCTAAAATCTCATTTTTGGGACAATGCTCATTCAAATAATTTCATTTTGCCGAATACAAAACCAAATAGGTTCACATATCATGTTTCGTATCAAGGGAGATCGAGGGACAAGTTCAACCTTTATCAAACTTCTAACCATATAAGGCTAAAATCTCATTTTTGCGATAAAGTGATTCCAATACTTTCATTTTTCCGAATATAAAACCAAATAAGTTCACATATCATGTTTCGCATCAAGGAACATCGAGGGACAAGTTCACTGTTTATCAAACTTCTAACCACATAGGCTAACATTTCATTTTCGCGACAAGGGTCATTTCAATACTTTCATTTTACCGAATTTCAAACCAAATAGGTTCACATATCATGTTTCACATCAACGGACATCGAGGGACTTGTTCAACCTTCATATTTAACAAACATGCAACAATATAAGATAAAATCTCGTTTTCGCGATAAGGGTCATCTCATTACTTTCTATATACCAAATTTAAAACGAAATTGGTTCAAATATTATGTTACGCAATAAAGGACATCGAGGGACAAATTCAACATTAATATTTATCAAACTTTTAACCATATATGCTAAAATCTCATTTTTGGGACAATGCTCATTCAAATAATTTCATTTTGCCGAATACAAAACCAAATAGGTTCACATATCATGTTTCGTATCAAGGGAGATCTAGGGACAAGTTCAACCTTTATCAAACTTCTAACCATATAGGCTAAAATCTCATTTTCGCGACAAAGTCATTCCAATACTTTCATTTTTCCGAATATAAAACCAAATAGGTTCACATATCATGTTTCGTATCAAGGGAGATCGAGGGACAAGTTCAACCTTTATCAAACTTCTAACCATATAGGCTAAAATCTCATTTTTGCGACAAAGTTATTCCAATACTTTCATTTTTCCGAATATAAAACCAAATAGGTTCACATATCATGTTTCGCATCAAGGGACATCGAGGGACAAGTTCACTGTTTATCAAACTTCTAACCACATAGGCTAACATTTCATTTTCGCGACAAGGGTCATTTCAATACTTTCATTTTACCGAATTTCAAACCAAATAGGTTCACATATCATGTTTCGCATCAAGGGACATCGAGGGACATGTTCAACCTTCGTATTTAACAAACATGCAGCAATAAAAGCTAAAATCTCGTTTTCACGATAAGGGTCATCTCATTACTTTCTATTTACCAAATTTAAAACGAAATTGGTTCAAATATTATGTTACGTGATAAAGGACATCGAGGGACAAATTCAACATTAATATTTATCAAACTTTTAACCATATAGGCTAAAATCTCATTTTTGGGACAATGCTCATTCAAATAATTTCATTTTGCCGAATACAAAACCAAATAGGTTCACATATCATGTTTCGTATCAAAGGAGATCGAGGGACAAGTTCAACCTTTATCAAACTTCTAACCATATAAGGCTAAAATCTCATTTTCGCGACAAAGTGATTCCAATACTTTCATTTTTCCGAATATAAAACCAAATAAGTTCACATATCATGTTTCGCATCAAGGGACATCGAGGGACAAGTTCACTGTTTATCAAACTTCTAACCACATAGGCTAACATTTCATTTTCGCGACAAGGGTCATTTCAATACTTTCATTTTACCGAATTTCAAACCAAATAGGTTCACATATCATGTTTCGCATCAAGGGACATCGAGGGACATGTTCAACCTTCGTATTTAACAAACATGCAACAATATAAGATAAAATCTCGTTTTCACGATAACGGTCATCTCATTACTTTCTATTTACCAAATTGAAAACGAAATTGGTTCAAATATTATGTTACGCAATAAAGGACATCGAGGGACAAATTCAACATTAATATTTATCAAACTTTTAACCATATAGGCTAAAATCTCATTTTTGGGACAATGCTCATTCAAATAATTTCATTTTGCCGAATACAAAACCAAATAGGTTCACATATCATGTTTCGTATCAAGGGAGATCGAGGGACAAGTTCAACCTTTATCAAACTTCTAACCATATAAGGCTAAAATCTCATTTTTGCGACAAAGTGATTCCAATACTTTCATTTTTCCGAATATAAAACCAAATAAGTTCACATATCATGTTTCGCATCAAGGAACATCGAGGGACAAGTTCACTGTTTATCAAACTTCTAACCACATAGGCTAACATTTCATTTTCGCGACAAGGGTCATTTCAATACTTTCATTTTACCGAATTTCAAACCAAATAGGTTCACATATCATGTTTCACATCAACGGACATCGAGGGACATGTTCAACCTTCATATTTAACAAACATGCAACAATATAAGATAAAATCTCGTTTTCGCGATAAGGGTCATCTCATTACTTTCTATTTATCAAATTTAAAACGAAATTGGTTCAAATATTATGTTACGCAATAAAGGACATCGAGGGACAAATTCAACATTAATATTTCTCAAACTTTTAACCATATAGGCTAAAATCTCTTTTTTGGGACAATGGTCATTCAAATAATTTCATTTTGCCTAATACAAAACCAAATAGGTTCACATATCATGTTTCGTATCAAGGGAGATCTAGGGACAAGTTAAACCTTTATCAAACTTCTAACCATATAGGCTAAAATCTCATTTTCGCGACAAAGTCATTCCAATACTTTCATTTTTCCGAATATAAAACCAAATAGGTTCACATATCATGTTTCGTATCAAGGGAGATCGAGGGACAAGTTCAACCTTTATCAAACTTCTAACCATATAGGCTAAAATCTCATTTTTGCGACAAAGTTATTCCAATACTTTCATTTTTCCGAATATAAAACCAAATAGGTTCACATATCATGTTTCGCATCAAGGGACATCGAGGGACAAGTTCACTGTTTATCAAACTTCTAACCACATAGGCTAACATTTCATTTTCGCGACAAGGGTCATTTCAATACTTTCATTTTACCGAATTTCAAACCAAATAGGTTCACATATCATGTTTCGCATCAAGGGACATCGAGGGACATGTTCAACCTTCGTATTTAACAAACATGCAACAATAAAAGCTAAAATCTCGTTTTCACGATAAGGGTCATCTCATTACTTTCTATTTACCAAATTTAAAACGAAATTGGTTCAAATATTATGTTACGTGATAAAGGACATCGAGGGACAAATTCAACATTAATATTTATCAAACTTTTAACCATATAGGCTAAAATCTCATTTTTGGGACAATGCTCATTCAAATAATTTCATTTTGCCGAATACAAAACCAAATAGGTTCACATATCATGTTTCGTATCAAAGGAGATCGAGGGACAAGTTCAACCTTTATCAAACTTCTAACCATATAAGGCTAAAATCTCATTTTCGCGACAAAGTGATTCCAATACTTTCATTTTTCCGAATATAAAACCAAATAAGTTCACATATCATGTTTCGCATCAAGGGACATCGAGGGACAAGTTCACTGTTTATCAAACTTCTAACCACATAGGCTAACATTTCATTTTCGCGACAAGGGTCATTTCAATACTTTCATTTTACCGAATTTCAAACCAAATAGGTTCACATATCATGTTTCACATCAACGGACATCGAGGGACATGTTCAACCTTCGTATTTAACAAACATGCAACAATAAAAGCTAAAATCTCGTTTTCACGATAAGGGTCATCTCATTACTTTCTATTTACCAAATTTAAAACGAAATTGGTTCAAATATTATGTTACGCAATAAAGGACATCGAGGGACAAATTCAACATTAATATTTATCAAACTTTTAACCATATAGGCTAAAATCTCATTTTTGGGACAATGCTCATTCAAATAATTTCATTTTGCCGAATACAAAACCAAATAGGTTCACATATCATGTTTCGTATCAAGGGAGATCGAGGGACAAGTTCAACCTTTATCAAACTTCTAACCATATAAGGCTAAAATCTCATTTTTGCGACAAAGTGATTCCAATACTTTCATTTTTCCGAATATAAAACCAAATAAGTTCACATATCATGTTTCGCATCAAGGAACATCGAGGGACAAGTTCACTGTTTATCAAACTTCTAACCACATAGGCTAACATTTCATTTTCGCGACAAGGGTCATTTCAATACTTTCATTTTACCGAATTTCAAACCAAATAGGTTCACATATCATGTTTCACATCAACGGACATCGAGGGACATGTTCAACCTTCATATTTAACAAACATGCAACAATATAAGATAAAATCTCGTTTTCGCGATAAGGGTCATCTCATTACTTTCTATTTATCAAATTTAAAACGAAATTGGTTCAAATATTATGTTACGCAATAAAGGACATCGAGGGACAAATTCAACATTAATATTTCTCAAACTTTTAACCATATAGGCTAAAATCTCTTTTTTGGGACAATGGTCATTCAAATAATTTCATTTTGCCTAATACAAAACCAAATAGGTTCACATATCATGTTTCGTATCAAGGGAGATCTAGGGACAAGTTCAACCTTTATCAAACTTCTAACCATATAGGCTAAAATCTCATTTTCGCGACAAAGTCATTCCAATACTTTCATTTTTCCGAATATAAAACCAAATAGGTTCACATATCATGTTTCGTATCAAGGGAGATCGAGGGACAAGTTCAACCTTTATCAAACTTCTAACCATATAGGCTAAAATCTCATTTTTGCGACAAAGTTATTCCAATACTTTCATTTTTCCGAATATAAAACCAAATAGGTTCACATATCATGTTTCGCATCAAGGGACATCGAGGGACAAGTTCACTGTTTATCAAACTTCTAACCACATAGGCTAACATTTCATTTTCGCGACAAGGGTCATTTCAATACTTTCATTTTACCGAATTTCAAACCAAATAGGTTCACATATCATGTTTCGCATCAAGGGACATCGAGGGACATGTTCAACCTTCGTATTTAACAAACATGCAACAATAAAAGCTAAAATCTCGTTTTCACGATAAGGGTCATCTCATTACTTTCTATTTACCAAATTTAAAACGAAATTGGTTCAAATATTATGTTACGTGATAAAGGACATCGAGGGACAAATTCAACATTAATATTTATCAAACTTTTAACCATATAGGCTAAAATCTCATTTTTGGGACAATGCTCATTCAAATAATTTCATTTTGCCGAATACAAAACCAAATAGGTTCACATATCATGTTTCGTATCAAAGGAGATCGAGGGACAAGTTCAACCTTTATCAAACTTCTAACCATATAAGGCTAAAATCTCATTTTCGCGACAAAGTGATTCCAATACTTTCATTTTTCCGAATATAAAACCAAATAAGTTCACATATCATGTTTCGCATCAAGGGACATCGAGGGACAAGTTCACTGTTTATCAAACTTCTAACCACATAGGCTAACATTTCATTTTCGCGACAAGGGTCATTTCAATACTTTCATTTTACCGAATTTCAAACCAAATAGGTTCACATATCATGTTTCGCATCAAGGGACATCGAGGGACATGTTCAACCTTCGTATTTAACAAACATGCAACAATATAAGATAAAATCTCGTTTTCACGATAACGGTCATCTCATTACTTTCTATTTACCAAATTGAAAACGAAATTGGTTCAAATATTATGTTACACAATAAAGGACATCGAGGGACAAATTCAACATTAATATTTATCAAACTTTTAACCATATAGGCTAAAATCTCATTTTTGGGACAATGCTCATTCAAATAATTTCATTTTGCCGAATACAAAACCAAATAGGTTCACATATCATGTTTCGTATCAAGGGAGATCGAGGGACAAGTTCAACCTTTATCAAACTTCTAACCATATAAGGCTAAAATCTCATTTTTGCGACAAAGTGATTCCAATACTTTCATTTTTCCGAATATAAAACCAAATAAGTTCACATATCATGTTTCGCATCAAGGAACATCGAGGGACAAGTTCACTGTTTATCAAACTTCTAACCACATAGGCTAACATTTCATTTTCGCGACAAGGGTCATTTCAATACTTTCATTTTACCGAATTTCAAACCAAATAGGTTCACATATCATGTTTCACATCAACGGACATCGAGGGACATGTTCAACCTTCATATTTAACAAACATGCAACAATATAAGCTAAAATCTCGTTTTCGCGATAAGGGTCATCTCATTACTTTCTATTTACCAAATTTAAAACGAAATTGGTTCAAATATTATGTTACGCAATAAAGGACATCGAGGGACAAATTCAACATTAATATTTCTCAAACTTTTAACCATATAGGCTAAAATCTCTTTTTTGGGACAATGGTCATTCAAATAATTTCATTTTGCCGAATACAAAACCAAATAGGTTCACATATCATGTTTCGTATCAAGGGAGATCTAGGGACAAGTTCAACCTTTATCAAACTTCTAACCATATAGGCTAAAATCTCATTTTCGCGACAAAGTCATTCCAATACTTTCATTTTTCCGAATATAAAACCAAATAGGTTCACATATCATGTTTCGTATCAAGGGAGATCGAGGGACAAGTTCAACCTTTATCAAACTTCTAACCATATAGGCTAAAATCTCATTTTTGCGACAAAGTTATTCCAATACTTTCATTTTTCCGATTATTTTTTTTTTTTTTTGAAACGGCAAAATATTATTAACCGAAAGCCCGTGTGAGATGCACTAATAAGCTCGGGTGGAAAAAAAATACAATAAGGGGAAATCGGTTGCCAATCAATCACCAGGCTCGAACAAAAACCCCTTTAAAAACCACCCAAAAACAAAAGGATAAACCCAACAAAACAAATGAAGGTGATCCTTTGCTAATCCAAAGGCGCTAAACCTCCCACAAGCCTCCCAACACAGCAAAACAACACAGCAAGTAAAAAAGCCAAGTGATCCTCCAAAACAAACCCCAAGCTCTAAAGCGAAAAAACAGATGCACAAAGGCAACCGAACTGCTAACAACACAAAAAAAACCAGCATCCAAAAAGCCAGTATGCAGACCACACAGCAGTGAGAACATAACCGCACAGCAGCAAACCTGCGGCGACTGCCTCAACCAACAACCACCTTCTAATGTTTCCTGCACAAACAGATTGTCGGACTCCACTTCCACTCATAGAATAAGCAAGTCGGCATCTTCAATCTAGCTATGCTCCACTTCCAAGATAACACTTGAACAGACTCCACCACTTCTTCCGGCCTAAAAACACCGTTATTGAAAATCACGTTGTTTCTAGCGTTCCAAATAGCCCACACGGCTGCATGCCAAATGAGATTTTCCGAATATAAAACCAAATAGGTTCACATATCATGTTTCGCATCAAGGGACATCGAGGGACAAGTTCACTGTTTATCAAACTTCTAACCACATAGGCTAACATTTCATTTTCGCGACAAGGGTCATTTCAATACTTTCATTTTACCGAATTTCAAACCAAATAGGTTCACATATCATGTTTCGCATCAAGGGACATCGAGGGACATGTTCAACCTTCGTATTTAACAAACATGCAACAATATAAGCTAAAATCTCGTTTTCACGATAAGGGTCATCTCATTACTTTCTATTTACCAAATTTAAAACGAAATTGGTTCAAATATTATGTTACGTGATAAAGGACATCGAGGGACAAATTCAACATTAATATTTATCAAACTTTTAACCATATAGGCTAAAATCTCATTTTTGGGACAATGCTCATTCAAATAATTTCATTTTGCCGAATACAAAACCAAATAGGTTCACATATCATGTTTCGTATCATGGGAGATCGAGGGACAAGTTCAACCTTTATCAAACTTCTAACCATATAGGCTAAAATCTCATTTTCGCGACAAAGTCATTCCAATACTTTCATTTTTCCGAATATAAAACCAAATAGGTTCACATATCATGTTTCGTATCAAGGGAGATCGAGGGACAAGTTTAACCTTTATCAAACTTCTAACCATATAGGCTAAAATCTCATTTTTGCGACAAAGTTATTCCAATACTTTCATTTTTCCGAATATAAAACCAAATAGGTTCACATATCATGTTTCGTATCAAGGGAGATCGAGGGACAAGTTTAACCTTTATCAAACTTCTAACCATATAGGCTAAAATCTCATTTTTGCGACAAAGTTATTCCAATACTTTCATTTTTCCGAATATAAAACCAAATAGGTTCACATATCATGTTTCGCATCAAGGGACATCGAGGGACAAGTTCACTGTTTATCAAACTTTTAACCACATAGGCTAACATTTCATTTTCGCGACAAGGGTCATTTCAATACTTTCATTTTACCGAATTTCAAACCAAATAGGTTCACATATCATGTTTCGCATCAAGGGACATGTTCAACCTTCGTATTTAACAAACATGCAACAATATAAGCTAAAATCTCGTTTTCGCGATAAGGGTCATCTCATTACTTTCTATTTACCAAATTTAAAACGAAATTGGTTCAAATATTATGTTACGTGATAAAGGACATCGAGGGACAAATTCAACATTAATATTTATCAAACTTTTAACCATATAGGCTAAAATCTCATTTTTGGGACAATGCTCATTCAAATAATTTCATTTTGCCAAATACAAAACCAAATAGGTTCACATATCATGTTTCGTATCAAGGGAGATCGAGGGACAAGTTCAACCTTTATTAAACTTCTAACCATATAGGCTAAAATCTCATTTTCGCGACAAAGTCATTCCAATACTTTCATTTTTTCAAATATAAAACCAAATAGGTTCACATATCATGTTTCGTATCAAGGGAGATCGAGGGACAAGTTTAACCTTTATCAAACTTCTAACCATATAGGCTAAAATCTCATTTTTGCGACAAAGTTATTCCAATACTTTCATTTTTCCGAATATAAAACCAAATAGGTTCACATATCATGTTTCGTATCAAGGGAGATCGAGGGACAAGTTTAACCTTTATCAAACTTCTAACCATATAGGCTAAAATCTCATTTTTGCGACAAAGTTATTCCAAGACTTTCATTTTTCCGAATATAAAACCAAATAGGTTCACATATCATGTTTCGCATCAAGGGACATCGAGGGACAAGTTCACTGTTTATCAAACTTCTAACCACATAGGCTAACATTTCATTTTCGCGACAAGGGTCATTTCAATACTTTCATTTTACCGAATTTCAAAAAATAGGTTCACATATCATGTTTCGCATCAAGGGACATCGAGGGACATGTTCAACCTTCGTATTTAACAAACATGCAACAATATAAGATAAAATCTCGTTTTCACGATAACGGTCATCTCATTACTTTCTATTTACCAAATTGAAAACGAAATTGGTTCAAATATTATGTTACACAATAAAGGACATCGAGGGACAAATTCAACATTAATATTTATCAAACTTTTAACCATATAGGCTAAAATCTCATTTTTGGGACAATGCTCATTCAAATAATTTCATTTTGCCGAATACAAAACCAAATAGGTTCACATATCATGTTTCGTATCAAGGGAGATCGAGGGACAAGTTCAACCTTTATCAAACTTCTAACCATATAAGGCTAAAATCTCATTTTTGCGACAAAGTGATTCCAATACTTTCATTTTTCCGAATATAAAACCAAATAAGTTCACATATCATGTTTCGCATCAAGGAACATCGAGGGACAAGTTCACTGTTTATCAAACTTCTAACCACATAGGCTAACATTTCATTTTCGCGACAAGGGTCATTTCAATACTTTCATTTTACCGAATTTCAAACCAAATAGGTTCACATATCATGTTTCGCATCAAGGGACATCGAGGGACATGTTCAACCTTCGTATTTAACAAACATGCAACAATATAAGATAAAATCTCGTTTTCACGATAACGGTCATCTCATTACTTTCTATTTACCAAATTGAAAACGAAATTGGTTCAAATATTATGTTACGCAATAAAGGACATCGAGGGACAAATTCAACATTAATATTTATCAAACTTTTAACCATATAGGCTAAAATCTCATTTTTGGGACAATGCTCATTCAAATAATTTCATTTTGCCGAATACAAAACCAAATAGGTTCACATATCATGTTTCGTATCAAGGGAGATCGAGGGACAAGTTCAACCTTTATCAAACTTCTAACCATATAAGGCTAAAATCTCATTTTTGCGACAAAGTGATTCCAATACTTTCATTTTTCCGAATATAAAACCAAATAAGTTCACATATCATGTTTCGCATCAAGGAACATCGAGGGACAAGTTCACTGTTTATCAAACTTCTAACCACATAGGCTAACATTTCATTTTCGCGACAAGGGTCATTTCAATACTTTCATTTTACCGAATTTCAAACCAAATAGGTTCACATATCATGTTTCACATCAACGGACATCGAGGGACATGTTCAACCTTCATATTTAACAAACATGCAACAATATAAGCTAAAATCTCGTTTTCGCGATAAGGGTTATCTCATTACTTTCTATTTATCAAATTTAAAACGAAATTGGTTCAAATATTATGTTACGCAATAAAGGACATCGAGGGACAAATTCAACATTAATATTTCTCAAACTTTTAACCATATAGGCTAAAATCTCTTTTTTGGGACAATGGTCATTCAAATAATTTCATTTTGCCTAATACAAAACCAAATAGGTTCACATATCATGTTTCGTATCAAGGGAGATCTAGGGACAAGTTCAACCTTTATCAAACTTCTAACCGTATAGGCTAAAATCTCATTTTCGCGACAAAGTCATTCCAATACTTTCATTTTTCCGAATATAAAACCAAATAGGTTCACATATCATGTTTCGTATCAAGGGAGATCGAGGGACAAGTTCAACCTTTATCAAACTTCTAACCATATAGGCTAAAATCTCATTTTTGCGACAAAGTTATTCCAATACTTTCATTTTTCCGAATATAAAACCAAATAGGTTCACATATCATGTTTCGCATCAAGGGACATCGAGGGACAAGTTCACTGTTTATCAAACTTCTAACCACATAGGCTAACATTTCATTTTCGCGACAAGGGTCATTTCAATACTTTCATTTTACCGAATTTCAAACCAAATAGGTTCACATATCATGTTTCGCATCAAGGGACATCGAGGGACATGTTCAACCTTCGTATTTAACAAACATGCAACAATAAAAGCTAAAATCTCGTTTTCACGATAAGGGTCATCTCATTACTTTCTATTTACCAAATTTAAAACGAAATTGGTTCAAATATTATGTTACGTGATAAAGGACATCGAGGGACAAATTCAACATTAATATTTATCAAACTTTTAACCATATAGGCTAAAATCTCATTTTTGGGACAATGCTCATTCAAATAATTTCATTTTGCCGAATACAAAACCAAATAGGTTCACATATCATGTTTCGTATCAAAGGAGATCGAGGGACAAGTTCAACCTTTATCAAACTTCTAACCATATAAGGCTAAAATCTCATTTTCGCGACAAAGTGATTCCAATACTTTCATTTTTCCGAATATAAAACCAAATAAGTTCACATATCATGTTTCGCATCAAGGGACATCGAGGGACAAGTTCACTGTTTATCAAACTTCTAACCACATAGGCTAACATTTCATTTTCGCGACAAGGGTCATTTCAATACTTTCATTTTACCGAATTTCAAACCAAATAGGTTCACATATCATGTTTCGCATCAAGGGACATCGAGGGACATGTTCAACCTTCGTATTTAACAAACATGCAACAATATAAGATAAAATCTCGTTTTCACGATAACGGTCATCTCATTACTTTCTATTTACCAAATTGAAAACGAAATTGGTTCAAATATTATGTTACACCATAAAGGACATCGAGGGACAAATTCAACATTAATATTTATCAAACTTTTAACCATATAGGCTAAAATCTCATTTTTGGGACAATGCTCATTCAAATAATTTCATTTTGCCGAATACAAAACCAAATAGGTTCACATATCATGTTTCGTATCAAGGGAGATCGAGGGACAAGTTCAACCTTTATCAAACTTCTAACCATATAAGGCTAAAATCTCATTTTTGCGACAAAGTGATTCCAATACTTTCATTTTTCCGAATATAAAACCAAATAAGTTCACATATCATGTTTCGCATCAAGGAACATCGAGGGACAAGTTCACTGTTTATCAAACTTCTAACCACATAGGCTAACATTTCATTTTCGCGACAAGGGTCATTTCAATACTTTCATTTTACCGAATTTCAAAAAATAGGTTCACATATCATGTTTCGCATCAAGGGACATCGAGGGACATGTTCAACCTTCGTATTTAACAAACATGCAACAATATAAGATAAAATCTCGTTTTCACGATAACGGTCATCTCATTACTTTCTATTTACCAAATTGAAAACGAAATTGGTTCAAATATTATGTTACACAATAAAGGACATCGAGGGACAAATTCAACATTAATATTTATCAAACTTTTAACCATATAGGCTAAAATCTCATTTTTGGGACAATGCTCATTCAAATAATTTCATTTTGCCGAATACAAAACCAAATAGGTTCACATATCATGTTTCGTATCAAGGGAGATCGAGGGACAAGTTCAACCTTTATCAAACTTCTAACCATATAAGGCTAAAATCTCATTTTTGCGACAAAGTGATTCCAATACTTTCATTTTTCCGAATATAAAACCAAATAAGTTCACATATCATGTTTCGCATCAAGGAACATCGAGGGACAAGTTCACTGTTTATCAAACTTCTAACCACATAGGCTAACATTTCATTTTCGCGACAAGGGTCATTTCAATACTTTCATTTTACCGAATTTCAAACCAAATAGGTTCACATATCATGTTTCGCATCAAGGGACATCGAGGGACATGTTCAACCTTCGTATTTAACAAACATGCAACAATATAAGATAAAATCTCGTTTTCACGATAACGGTCATCTCATTACTTTCTATTTACCAAATTGAAAACGAAATTGGTTCAAATATTATGTTACGCAATAAAGGACATCGAGGGACAAATTCAACATTAATATTTATCAAACTTTTAACCATATAGGCTAAAATCTCATTTTTGGGACAATGCTCATTCAAATAATTTCATTTTGCCGAATACAAAACCAAATAGGTTCACATATCATGTTTCGTATCAAGGGAGATCGAGGGACAAGTTCAACCTTTATCAAACTTCTAACCATATAAGGCTAAAATCTCATTTTTGCGACAAAGTGATTCCAATACTTTCATTTTTCCGAATATAAAACCAAATAAGTTCACATATCATGTTTCGCATCAAGGAACATCGAGGGACAAGTTCACTGTTTATCAAACTTCTAACCACATAGGCTAACATTTCATTTTCGCGACAAGGGTCATTTCAATACTTTCATTTTACCGAATTTCAAACCAAATAGGTTCACATATCATGTTTCGCATCAAGGGACATCGAGGGACATGTTCAACCTTCGTATTTAACAAACATGCAACAATATAAGATAAAATCTCGTTTTCACGATAACGGTCATCTCATTACTTTCTATTTACCAAATTGAAAACGAAATTGGTTCAAATATTATGTTACGCAATAAAGGACATCGAGGGACAAATTCAACATTAATATTTATCAAACTTTTAACCATATAGGCTAAAATCTCATTTTTGGGACAATGGTCATTCAAATAATTTCATTTTGCCTAATACAAAACCAAATAGGTTCACATATCATGTTTCGTATCAAGGGAGATCTAGGGACAAGTTCAACCTTTATCAAACTTCTAACCGTATAGGCTAAAATCTCATTTTCGCGACAAAGTCATTCCAATACTTTCATTTTTCCGAATATAAAACCAAATAGGTTCACATATCATGTTTCGTATCAAGGGAGATCGAGGGACAAGTTCAACCTTTATCAAACTTCTAACCATATAGGCTAAAATCTCATTTTTGCGACAAAGTTATTCCAATACTTTCATTTTTCCGAATATAAAACCAAATAGGTTCACATATCATGTTTCGCATCAAGGGACATCGAGGGACAAGTTCACTGTTTATCAAACTTCTAACCACATAGGCTAACATTTCATTTTCGCGACAAGGGTCATTTCAATACTTTCATTTTACCGAATTTCAAACCAAATAGGTTCACATATCATGTTTCGCATCAAGGGACATCGAGGGACATGTTCAACCTTCGTATTTAACAAACATGCAACAATAAAAGCTAAAATCTCGTTTTCACGATAAGGGTCATCTCATTACTTTCTATTTACCAAATTTAAAACGAAATTGGTTCAAATATTATGTTACGTGATAAAGGACATCGAGGGACAAATTCAACATTAATATTTATCAAACTTTTAACCATATAGGCTAAAATCTCATTTTTGGGACAATGCTCATTCAAATAATTTCATTTTGCCGAATACAAAACCAAATAGGTTCACATATCATGTTTCGTATCAAAGGAGATCGAGGGACAAGTTCAACCTTTATCAAACTTCTAACCATATAAGGCTAAAATCTCATTTTCGCGACAAAGTGATTCCAATACTTTCATTTTTCCGAATATAAAACCAAATAAGTTCACATATCATGTTTCGCATCAAGGGACATCGAGGGACAAGTTCACTGTTTATCAAACTTCTAACCACATAGGCTAACATTTCATTTTCGCGACAAGGGTCATTTCAATACTTTCATTTTACCGAATTTCAAACCAAATAGGTTCACATATCATGTTTCGCATCAAGGGACATCGAGGGACATGTTCAACCTTCGTATTTAACAAACATGCAACAATATAAGATAAAATCTCGTTTTCACGATAACGGTCATCTCATTACTTTCTATTTACCAAATTGAAAACGAAATTGGTTCAAATATTATGTTACACAATAAAGGACATCGAGGGACAAATTCAACATTAATATTTATCAAACTTTTAACCATATAGGCTAAAATCTCATTTTTGGGACAATGCTCATTCAAATAATTTCATTTTGCCGAATACAAAACCAAATAGGTTCACATATCATGTTTCGTATCAAGGGAGATCGAGGGACAAGTTCAACCTTTATCAAACTTCTAACCATATAAGGCTAAAATCTCATTTTTGCGACAAAGTGATTCCAATACTTTCATTTTTCCGAATATAAAACCAAATAAGTTCACATATCATGTTTCGCATCAAGGAACATCGAGGGACAAGTTCACTGTTTATCAAACTTCTAACCACATAGGCTAACATTTCATTTTCGCGACAAGGGTCATTTCAATACTTTCATTTTACCGAATTTCAAACCAAATAGGTTCACATATCATGTTTCGCATCAAGGGACATCGAGGGACATGTTCAACCTTCGTATTTAACAAACATGCAACAATATAAGATAAAATCTCGTTTTCACGATAACGGTCATCTCATTACTTTCTATTTACCAAATTGAAAACGAAATTGGTTCAAATATTATGTTACACCATAAAGGACATCGAGGGACAAATTCAACATTAATATTTATCAAACTTTTAACCATATAGGCTAAAATCTCATTTTTGGGACAATGCTCATTCAAATAATTTCATTTTGCCGAATACAAAACCAAATAGGTTCACATATCATGTTTCGTATCAAGGGAGATCGAGGGACAAGTTCAACCTTTATCAAACTTCTAACCATATAAGGCTAAAATCTCATTTTTGCGACAAAGTGATTCCAATACTTTCATTTTTCCGAATATAAAACCAAATAAGTTCACATATCATGTTTCGCATCAAGGAACATCGAGGGACAAGTTCACTGTTTATCAAACTTCTAACCACATAGGCTAACATTTCATTTTCGCGACAAGGGTCATTTCAATACTTTCATTTTACCGAATTTCAAAAAATAGGTTCACATATCATGTTTCGCATCAAGGGACATCGAGGGACATGTTCAACCTTCGTATTTAACAAACATGCAACAATATAAGATAAAATCTCGTTTTCACGATAACGGTCATCTCATTACTTTCTATTTACCAAATTGAAAACGAAATTGGTTCAAATATTATGTTACACAATAAAGGACATCGAGGGACAAATTCAACATTAATATTTATCAAACTTTTAACCATATAGGCTAAAATCTCATTTTTGGGACAATGCTCATTCAAATAATTTCATTTTGCCGAATACAAAACCAAATAGGTTCACATATCATGTTTCGTATCAAGGGAGATCGAGGGACAAGTTCAACCTTTATCAAACTTCTAACCATATAAGGCTAAAATCTCATTTTTGCGACAAAGTGATTCCAATACTTTCATTTTTCCGAATATAAAACCAAATAAGTTCACATATCATGTTTCGCATCAAGGAACATCGAGGGACAAGTTCACTGTTTATCAAACTTCTAACCACATAGGCTAACATTTCATTTTCGCGACAAGGGTCATTTCAATACTTTCATTTTACCGAATTTCAAACCAAATAGGTTCACATATCATGTTTCGCATCAAGGGACATCGAGGGACATGTTCAACCTTCGTATTTAACAAACATGCAACAATATAAGATAAAATCTCGTTTTCACGATAACGGTCATCTCATTACTTTCTATTTACCAAATTGAAAACGAAATTGGTTCAAATATTATGTTACGCAATAAAGGACATCGAGGGACAAATTCAACATTAATATTTATCAAACTTTTAACCATATAGGCTAAAATCTCATTTTTGGGACAATGCTCATTCAAATAATTTCATTTTGCCGAATACAAAACCAAATAGGTTCACATATCATGTTTCGTATCAAGGGAGATCGAGGGACAAGTTCAACCTTTATCAAACTTCTAACCATATAAGGCTAAAATCTCATTTTTGCGACAAAGTGATTCCAATACTTTCATTTTTCCGAATATAAAACCAAATAAGTTCACATATCATGTTTCGCATCAAGGAACATCGAGGGACAAGTTCACTGTTTATCAAACTTCTAACCACATAGGCTAACATTTCATTTTCGCGACAAGGGTCATTTCAATACTTTCATTTTACCGAATTTCAAACCAAATAGGTTCACATATCATGTTTCGCATCAAGGGACATCGAGGGACATGTTCAACCTTCGTATTTAACAAACATGCAACAATATAAGATAAAATCTCGTTTTCACGATAACGGTCATCTCATTACTTTCTATTTACCAAATTGAAAACGAAATTGGTTCAAATATTATGTTACGCAATAAAGGACATCGAGGGACAAATTCAACATTAATATTTATCAAACTTTTAACCATATAGGCTAAAATCTCATTTTTGGGACAATGGTCATTCAAATAATTTCATTTTGCCTAATACAAAACCAAATAGGTTCACATATCATGTTTCGTATCAAGGGAGATCTAGGGACAAGTTCAACCTTTATCAAACTTCTAACCGTATAGGCTAAAATCTCATTTTCGCGACAAAGTCATTCCAATACTTTCATTTTTCCGAATATAAAACCAAATAGGTTCACATATCATGTTTCGTATCAAGGGAGATCGAGGGACAAGTTCAACCTTTATCAAACTTCTAACCATATAGGCTAAAATCTCATTTTTGCGACAAAGTTATTCCAATACTTTCATTTTTCCGAATATAAAACCAAATAGGTTCACATATCATGTTTCGCATCAAGGGACATCGAGGGACAAGTTCACTGTTTATCAAACTTCTAACCACATAGGCTAACATTTCATTTTCGCGACAAGGGTCATTTCAATACTTTCATTTTACCGAATTTCAAACCAAATAGGTTCACATATCATGTTTCGCATCAAGGGACATCGAGGGACATGTTCAACCTTCGTATTTAACAAACATGCAACAATAAAAGCTAAAATCTCGTTTTCACGATAAGGGTCATCTCATTACTTTCTATTTACCAAATTTAAAACGAAATTGGTTCAAATATTATGTTACGTGATAAAGGACATCGAGGGACAAATTCAACATTAATATTTATCAAACTTTTAACCATATAGGCTAAAATCTCATTTTTGGGACAATGCTCATTCAAATAATTTCATTTTGCCGAATACAAAACCAAATAGGTTCACATATCATGTTTCGTATCAAAGGAGATCGAGGGACAAGTTCAACCTTTATCAAACTTCTAACCATATAAGGCTAAAATCTCATTTTCGCGACAAAGTGATTCCAATACTTTCATTTTTCCGAATATAAAACCAAATAAGTTCACATATCATGTTTCGCATCAAGGGACATCGAGGGACAAGTTCACTGTTTATCAAACTTCTAACCACATAGGCTAACATTTCATTTTCGCGACAAGGGTCATTTCAATACTTTCATTTTACCGAATTTCAAACCAAATAGGTTCACATATCATGTTTCGCATCAAGGGACATCGAGGGACATGTTCAACCTTCGTATTTAACAAACATGCAACAATATAAGATAAAATCTCGTTTTCACGATAACGGTCATCTCATTACTTTCTATTTACCAAATTGAAAACGAAATTGGTTCAAATATTATGTTACACAATAAAGGACATCGAGGGACAAATTCAACATTAATATTTATCAAACTTTTAACCATATAGGCTAAAATCTCATTTTTGGGACAATGCTCATTCAAATAATTTCATTTTGCCGAATACAAAACCAAATAGGTTCACATATCATGTTTCGTATCAAGGGAGATCGAGGGACAAGTTCAACCTTTATCAAACTTCTAACCATATAAGGCTAAAATCTCATTTTTGCGACAAAGTGATTCCAATACTTTCATTTTTCCGAATATAAAACCAAATAAGTTCACATATCATGTTTCGCATCAAGGAACATCGAGGGACAAGTTCACTGTTTATCAAACTTCTAACCACATAGGCTAACATTTCATTTTCGCGACAAGGGTCATTTCAATACTTTCATTTTACCGAATTTCAAACCAAATAGGTTCACATATCATGTTTCACATCAACGGACATCGAGGGACATGTTCAACCTTCATATTTAACAAACATGCAACAATATAAGCTAAAATCTCGTTTTCGCGATAAGGGTCATCTCATTACTTTCTATTTACCAAATTTAAAACGAAATTGGTTCAAATATTATGTTACGCAATAAAGGACATCGAGGGACAAATTCAACATTAATATTTCTCAAACTTTTAACCATATAGGCTAAAATCTCTTTTTTGGGACAATGGTCATTCAAATAATTTCATTTTGCCGAATACAAAACCAAATAGGTTCACATATCATGTTTCGTATCAAGGGAGATCTAGGGACAAGTTCAACCTTTATCAAACTTCTAACCATATAGGCTAAAATCTCATTTTCGCGACAAAGTCATTCCAATACTTTCATTTTTCCGAATATAAAACCAAATAGGTTCACATATCATGTTTCGTATCAAGGGAGATCGAGGGACAAGTTCAACCTTTATCAAACTTCTAACCATATAGGCTAAAATCTCATTTTTGCGACAAAGTTATTCCAATACTTTCATTTTTCCGATTTTTTTTTTTTTTTTTTGAAACGGCAAAATATTATTAACCGAAAGCCCGTGTGAGATGCACTAATAAGCTCGGGTGGAAAAAAAATACAATAAGGGGAAATCGGTTGCCAATCAATCACCAGGCTCGAACAAAAACCCCTTTAAAAACCACCCAAAAACAAAAGGATAAACCCAACAAAACAAATGAAGGTGATCCTTTGCTAATCCAAAGGCGCTAAACCTCCCACAAGCCTCCCAACACAGCAAAACAACACAGCAAGTAAAAAAGCCAAGTGATCCTCCAAAACAAACCCCAAGCTCTAAAGCGAAAAAACAGATGCACAAAGGCAACCGAACTGCTAACAACACAAAAAAAACCAGCATCCAAAAAGCCAGTATGCAGACCACACAGCAGTGAGAACATAACCGCACAGCAGCAAACCTGCGGCGACTGCCTCAACCAACAACCACCTTCTAATGTTTCCTGCACAAACAGATTGTCGGACTCCACTTCCACTCATAGAATAAGCAAGTCGGCATCTTCAATCTAGCTATGCTCCACTTCCAAGATAACACTTGAACAGACTCCACCACTTCTTCCGGCCTAAAAACACCGTTATTGAAAATCACGTTGTTTCTAGCGTTCCAAATAGCCCACACGGCTGCATGCCAAATGAGATTTTCCGAATATAAAACCAAATAGGTTCACATATCATGTTTCGCATCAAGGGACATCGAGGGACAAGTTCACTGTTTATCAAACTTCTAACCACATAGGCTAACATTTCATTTTCGCGACAAGGGTCATTTCAATACTTTCATTTTACCGAATTTCAAACCAAATAGGTTCACATATCATGTTTCGCATCAAGGGACATCGAGGGACATGTTCAACCTTCGTATTTAACAAACATGCAACAATATAAGCTAAAATCTCGTTTTCACGATAAGGGTCATCTCATTACTTTCTATTTACCAAATTTAAAACGAAATTGGTTCAAATATTATGTTACGTGATAAAGGACATCGAGGGACAAATTCAACATTAATATTTATCAAACTTTTAACCATATAGGCTAAAATCTCATTTTTGGGACAATGCTCATTCAAATAATTTCATTTTGCCGAATACAAAACCAAATAGGTTCACATATCATGTTTCGTATCATGGGAGATCGAGGGACAAGTTCAACCTTTATCAAACTTCTAACCATATAGGCTAAAATCTCATTTTCGCGACAAAGTCATTCCAATACTTTCATTTTTCCGAATATAAAACCAAATAGGTTCACATATCATGTTTCGTATCAAGGGAGATCGAGGGACAAGTTTAACCTTTATCAAACTTCTAACCATATAGGCTAAAATCTCATTTTTGCGACAAAGTTATTCCAATACTTTCATTTTTCCGAATATAAAACCAAATAGGTTCACATATCATGTTTCGTATCAAGGGAGATCGAGGGACAAGTTTAACCTTTATCAAACTTCTAACCATATAGGCTAAAATCTCATTTTTGCGACAAAGTTATTCCAATACTTTCATTTTTCCGAATATAAAACCAAATAGGTTCACATATCATGTTTCGCATCAAGGGACATCGAGGGACAAGTTCACTGTTTATCAAACTTTTAACCACATAGGCTAACATTTCATTTTCGCGACAAGGGTCATTTCAATACTTTCATTTTACCGAATTTCAAACCAAATAGGTTCACATATCATGTTTCGCATCAAGGGACATGTTCAACCTTCGTATTTAACAAACATGCAACAATATAAGCTAAAATCTCGTTTTCGCGATAAGGGTCATCTCATTACTTTCTATTTACCAAATTTAAAATGAAATTGGTTCAAATATTATGTTACGTGATAAAGGACATCGAGGGACAAATTCAACATTAATATTTATCAAACTTTTAACCATATAGGCTAAAATCTCATTTTTGGGACAATGCTCATTCAAATAATTTCATTTTGCCGAATACAAAACCAAATAGGTTCACATATCATGTTTCGTATCAAGGGAGATCGAGGGACAAGTTCAACCTTTATTAAACTTCTAACCATATAGGCTAAAATCTCATTTTCGCGACAAAGTCATTCCAATACTTTCATTTTTTCAAATATAAAACCAAATAGGTTCACATATCATGTTTCGTATCAAGGGAGATCGAGGGACAAGTTTAACCTTTATCAAACTTCTAACCATATAGGCTAAAATCTCATTTTTGCGACAAAGTTATTCCAATACTTTCATTTTTCCGAATATAAAACCAAATAGGTTCACATATCATGTTTCGTATCAAGGGAGATCGAGGGACAAGTTTAACCTTTATCAAACTTCTAACCATATAGGCTAAAATCTCATTTTTGCGACAAAGTTATTCCAAGACTTTCATTTTTCCGAATATAAAACCAAATAGGTTCACATATCATGTTTCGCATCAAGGGACATCGAGGGACAAGTTCACTGTTTATCAAACTTCTAACCACATAGGCTAACATTTCATTTTCGCGACAAGGGTCATTTCAATACTTTCATTTTACCGAATTTCAAAAAATAGGTTCACATATCATGTTTCGCATCAAGGGACATCGAGGGACATGTTCAACCTTCGTATTTAACAAACATGCAACAATATAAGATAAAATCTCGTTTTCACGATAACGGTCATCTCATTACTTTCTATTTACCAAATTGAAAACGAAATTGGTTCAAATATTATGTTACACAATAAAGGACATCGAGGGACAAATTCAACATTAATATTTATCAAACTTTTAACCATATAGGCTAAAATCTCATTTTTGGGACAATGCTCATTCAAATAATTTCATTTTGCCGAATACAAAACCAAATAGGTTCACATATCATGTTTCGTATCAAGGGAGATCGAGGGACAAGTTCAACCTTTATCAAACTTCTAACCATATAAGGCTAAAATCTCATTTTTGCGACAAAGTGATTCCAATACTTTCATTTTTCCGAATATAAAACCAAATAAGTTCACATATCATGTTTCGCATCAAGGAACATCGAGGGACAAGTTCACTGTTTATCAAACTTCTAACCACATAGGCTAACATTTCATTTTCGCGACAAGGGTCATTTCAATACTTTCATTTTACCGAATTTCAAACCAAATAGGTTCACATATCATGTTTCACATCAACGGACATCGAGGGACATGTTCAACCTTCATATTTAACAAACATGCAACAATATAAGCTAAAATCTCGTTTTCGCGATAAGGGTCATCTCATTACTTTCTATTTACCAAATTTAAAACGAAATTGGTTCAAATATTATGTTACGCAATAAAGGACATCGAGGGACAAATTCAACATTAATATTTCTCAAACTTTTAACCATATAGGCTAAAATCTCTTTTTTGGGACAATGGTCATTCAAATAATTTCATTTTGCCGAATACAAAACCAAATAGGTTCACATATCATGTTTCGTATCAAGGGAGATCTAGGGACAAGTTCAACCTTTATCAAACTTCTAACCATATAGGCTAAAATCTCATTTTCGCGACAAAGTCATTCCAATACTTTCATTTTTCCGAATATAAAACCAAATAGGTTCACATATCATGTTTCGTATCAAGGGAGATCGAGGGACAAGTTCAACCTTTATCAAACTTCTAACCATATAGGCTAAAATCTCATTTTTGCGACAAAGTTATTCCAATACTTTCATTTTTCCGATTTTTTTTTTTTTTGAAACGGCAAAATATTATTAACCGAAAGCCCGTGTGAGATGCACTAATAAGCTCGGGTGGAAAAAAAATACAATAAGGGGAAATCGGTTGCCAATCAATCACCAGGCTCGAACAAAAACCCCTTTAAAAACCACCCAAAAACAAAAGGATAAACCCAACAAAACAAATGAAGGTGATCCTTTGCTAATCCAAAGGCGCTAAACCTCCCACAAGCCTCCCAACACAGCAAAACAACACAGCAAGTAAAAAAGCCAAGTGATCCTCCAAAACAAACCCCAAGCTCTAAAGCAAAAAAACAGATGCACAAAGGCAACCGAACTGCTAACAACACAAAAAAAACCAGCATCCAAAAAGCCAGTATGCAGACCACACAGCAGTGAGAACATAACCGCACAGCAGCAAACCTGCGGCGACTGCCTCAACCAACAACCACCTTCTAATGTTTCCTGCACAAACAGATTGTCGGACTCCACTTCCACTCATAGAATAAGCAAGTCGGCATCTTCAATCTAGCTATGCTCCACTTCCAAGATAACACTTGAACAGACTCCACCACTTCTTCCGGCCTAAAAACACCGTTATTGAAAATCACGTTGTTTCTAGCGTTCCAAATAGCCCACACGGCTGCATGCCAAATGAGATTTTCCGAATATAAAACCAAATAGGTTCACATATCATGTTTCGCATCAAGGGACATCGAGGGACAAGTTCACTGTTTATCAAACTTCTAACCACATAGGCTAACATTTCATTTTCGCGACAAGGGTCATTTCAATACTTTCATTTTACCGAATTTCAAACCAAATAGGTTCACATATCATGTTTCGCATCAAGGGACATCGAGGGACATGTTCAACCTTCGTATTTAACAAACATGCAACAATATAAGCTAAAATCTCGTTTTCACGATAAGGGTCATCTCATTACTTTCTATTTACCAAATTTAAAACGAAATTGGTTCAAATATTATGTTACGTGATAAAGGACATCGAGGGACAAATTCAACATTAATATTTATCAAACTTTTAACCATATAGGCTAAAATCTCATTTTTGGGACAATGCTCATTCAAATAATTTCATTTTGCCGAATACAAAACCAAATAGGTTCACATATCATGTTTCGTATCATGGGAGATCGAGGGACAAGTTCAACCTTTATCAAACTTCTAACCATATAGGCTAAAATCTCATTTTCGCGACAAAGTCATTCCAATACTTTCATTTTTCCGAATATAAAACCAAATAGGTTCACATATCATGTTTCGTATCAAGGGAGATCGAGGGACAAGTTTAACCTTTATCAAACTTCTAACCATATAGGCTAAAATCTCATTTTTGCGACAAAGTTATTCCAATACTTTCATTTTTCCGAATATAAAACCAAATAGGTTCACATATCATGTTTCGTATCAAGGGAGATCGAGGGACAAGTTTAACCTTTATCAAACTTCTAACCATATAGGCTAAAATCTCATTTTTGCGACAAAGTTATTCCAATACTTTCATTTTTCCGAATATAAAACCAAATAGGTTCACATATCATGTTTCGCATCAAGGGACATCGAGGGACAAGTTCACTGTTTATCAAACTTTTAACCACATAGGCTAACATTTCATTTTCGCGACAAGGGTCATTTCAATACTTTCATTTTACCGAATTTCAAACCAAATAGGTTCACATATCATGTTTCGCATCAAGGGACATGTTCAACCTTCGTATTTAACAAACATGCAACAATATAAGCTAAAATCTCGTTTTCGCGATAAGGGTCATCTCATTACTTTCTATTTACCAAATTTAAAACGAAATTGGTTCAAATATTATGTTACGTGATAAAGGACATCGAGGGACAAATTCAACATTAATATTTATCAAACTTTTAACCATATAGGCTAAAATCTCATTTTTGGGACAATGCTCATTCAAATAATTTCATTTTGCCGAATACAAAACCAAATAGGTTCACATATCATGTTTCGTATCAAGGGAGATCGAGGGACAAGTTCAACCTTTATCAAACTTCTAACCATATAAGGCTAAAATCTCATTTTTGCGACAAAGTGATTCCAATACTTTCATTTTTCCGAATATAAAACCAAATAAGTTCACATATCATGTTTCGCATCAAGGAACATCGAGGGACAAGTTCACTGTTTATCAAACTTCTAACCACATAGGCTAACATTTCATTTTCGCGACAAGGGTCATTTCAATACTTTCATTTTACCGAATTTCAAACCAAATAGGTTCACATATCATGTTTCGCATCAAGGGACATCGAGGGACATGTTCAACCTTCGTATTTAACAAACATGCAACAATATAAGATAAAATCTCGTTTTCACGATAACGGTCATCTCATTACTTTCTATTTACCAAATTGAAAACGAAATTGGTTCAAATATTATGTTACGCAATAAAGGACATCGAGGGACAAATTCAACATTAATATTTATCAAACTTTTAACCATATAGGCTAAAATCTCATTTTTGGGACAATGCTCATTCAAATAATTTCATTTTGCCGAATACAAAACCAAATAGGTTCACATATCATGTTTCGTATCAAGGGAGATCGAGGGACAAGTTCAACCTTTATCAAACTTCTAACCATATAAGGCTAAAATCTCATTTTTGCGACAAAGTGATTCCAATACTTTCATTTTTCCGAATATAAAACCAAATAAGTTCACATATCATGTTTCGCATCAAGGAACATCGAGGGACAAGTTCACTGTTTATCAAACTTCTAACCACATAGGCTAACATTTCATTTTCGCGACAAGGGTCATTTCAATACTTTCATTTTACCGAATTTCAAACCAAATAGGTTCACATATCATGTTTCACATCAACGGACATCGAGGGACATGTTCAACCTTCATATTTAACAAACATGCAACAATATAAGCTAAAATCTCGTTTTCGCGATAAGGGTTATCTCATTACTTTCTATTTATCAAATTTAAAACGAAATTGGTTCAAATATTATGTTACGCAATAAAGGACATCGAGGGACAAATTCAACATTAATATTTCTCAAACTTTTAACCATATAGGCTAAAATCTCTTTTTTGGGACAATGGTCATTCAAATAATTTCATTTTGCCTAATACAAAACCAAATAGGTTCACATATCATGTTTCGTATCAAGGGAGATCTAGGGACAAGTTCAACCTTTATCAAACTTCTAACCGTATAGGCTAAAATCTCATTTTCGCGACAAAGTCATTCCAATACTTTCATTTTTCCGAATATAAAACCAAATAGGTTCACATATCATGTTTCGTATCAAGGGAGATCGAGGGACAAGTTCAACCTTTATCAAACTTCTAACCATATAGGCTAAAATCTCATTTTTGCGACAAAGTTATTCCAATACTTTCATTTTTCCGAATATAAAACCAAATAGGTTCACATATCATGTTTCGCATCAAGGGACATCGAGGGACAAGTTCACTGTTTATCAAACTTCTAACCACATAGGCTAACATTTCATTTTCGCGACAAGGGTCATTTCAATACTTTCATTTTACCGAATTTCAAACCAAATAGGTTCACATATCATGTTTCGCATCAAGGGACATCGAGGGACATGTTCAACCTTCGTATTTAACAAACATGCAACAATAAAAGCTAAAATCTCGTTTTCACGATAAGGGTCATCTCATTACTTTCTATTTACCAAATTTAAAACGAAATTGGTTCAAATATTATGTTACGTGATAAAGGACATCGAGGGACAAATTCAACATTAATATTTATCAAACTTTTAACCATATAGGCTAAAATCTCATTTTTGGGACAATGCTCATTCAAATAATTTCATTTTGCCGAATACAAAACCAAATAGGTTCACATATCATGTTTCGTATCAAAGGAGATCGAGGGACAAGTTCAACCTTTATCAAACTTCTAACCATATAAGGCTAAAATCTCATTTTCGCGACAAAGTGATTCCAATACTTTCATTTTTCCGAATATAAAACCAAATAAGTTCACATATCATGTTTCGCATCAAGGGACATCGAGGGACAAGTTCACTGTTTATCAAACTTCTAACCACATAGGCTAACATTTCATTTTCGCGACAAGGGTCATTTCAATACTTTCATTTTACCGAATTTCAAACCAAATAGGTTCACATATCATGTTTCGCATCAAGGGACATCGAGGGACATGTTCAACCTTCGTATTTAACAAACATGCAACAATATAAGATAAAATCTCGTTTTCACGATAACGGTCATCTCATTACTTTCTATTTACCAAATTGAAAACGAAATTGGTTCAAATATTATGTTACACAATAAAGGACATCGAGGGACAAATTCAACATTAATATTTATCAAACTTTTAACCATATAGGCTAAAATCTCATTTTTGGGACAATGCTCATTCAAATAATTTCATTTTGCCGAATACAAAACCAAATAGGTTCACATATCATGTTTCGTATCAAGGGAGATCGAGGGACAAGTTCAACCTTTATCAAACTTCTAACCATATAAGGCTAAAATCTCATTTTTGCGACAAAGTGATTCCAATACTTTCATTTTTCCGAATATAAAACCAAATAAGTTCACATATCATGTTTCGCATCAAGGAACATCGAGGGACAAGTTCACTGTTTATCAAACTTCTAACCACATAGGCTAACATTTCATTTTCGCGACAAGGGTCATTTCAATACTTTCATTTTACCGAATTTCAAACCAAATAGGTTCACATATCATGTTTCACATCAACGGACATCGAGGGACATGTTCAACCTTCATATTTAACAAACATGCAACAATATAAGCTAAAATCTCGTTTTCGCGATAAGGGTCATCTCATTACTTTCTATTTACCAAATTTAAAACGAAATTGGTTCAAATATTATGTTACGCAATAAAGGACATCGAGGGACAAATTCAACATTAATATTTCTCAAACTTTTAACCATATAGGCTAAAATCTCTTTTTTGGGACAATGGTCATTCAAATAATTTCATTTTGCCGAATACAAAACCAAATAGGTTCACATATCATGTTTCGTATCAAGGGAGATCTAGGGACAAGTTCAACCTTTATCAAACTTCTAACCATATAGGCTAAAATCTCATTTTCGCGACAAAGTCATTCCAATACTTTCATTTTTCCGAATATAAAACCAAATAGGTTCACATATCATGTTTCGTATCAAGGGAGATCGAGGGACAAGTTCAACCTTTATCAAACTTCTAACCATATAGGCTAAAATCTCATTTTTGCGACAAAGTTATTCCAATACTTTCATTTTTCCGATTTTTTTTTTTTTTTTTTGAAACGGCAAAATATTATTAACCGAAAGCCCGTGTGAGATGCACTAATAAGCTCGGGTGGAAAAAAAATACAATAAGGGGAAATCGGTTGCCAATCAATCACCAGGCTCGAACAAAAACCCCTTTAAAAACCACCCAAAAACAAAAGGATAAACCCAACAAAACAAATGAAGGTGATCCTTTGCTAATCCAAAGGCGCTAAACCTCCCACAAGCCTCCCAACACAGCAAAACAACACAGCAAGTAAAAAAGCCAAGTGATCCTCCAAAACAAACCCCAAGCTCTAAAGCGAAAAAACAGATGCACAAAGGCAACCGAACTGCTAACAACACAAAAAAAACCAGCATCCAAAAAGCCAGTATGCAGACCACACAGCAGTGAGAACATAACCGCACAGCAGCAAACCTGCGGCGACTGCCTCAACCAACAACCACCTTCTAATGTTTCCTGCACAAACAGATTGTCGGACTCCACTTCCACTCATAGAATAAGCAAGTCGGCATCTTCAATCTAGCTATGCTCCACTTCCAAGATAACACTTGAACAGACTCCACCACTTCTTCCGGCCTAAAAACACCGTTATTGAAAATCACGTTGTTTCTAGCGTTCCAAATAGCCCACACGGCTGCATGCCAAATGAGATTTTCCGAATATAAAACCAAATAGGTTCACATATCATGTTTCGCATCAAGGGACATCGAGGGACAAGTTCACTGTTTATCAAACTTCTAACCACATAGGCTAACATTTCATTTTCGCGACAAGGGTCATTTCAATACTTTCATTTTACCGAATTTCAAACCAAATAGGTTCACATATCATGTTTCGCATCAAGGGACATCGAGGGACATGTTCAACCTTCGTATTTAACAAACATGCAACAATATAAGCTAAAATCTCGTTTTCACGATAAGGGTCATCTCATTACTTTCTATTTACCAAATTTAAAACGAAATTGGTTCAAATATTATGTTACGTGATAAAGGACATCGAGGGACAAATTCAACATTAATATTTATCAAACTTTTAACCATATAGGCTAAAATCTCATTTTTGGGACAATGCTCATTCAAATAATTTCATTTTGCCGAATACAAAACCAAATAGGTTCACATATCATGTTTCGTATCATGGGAGATCGAGGGACAAGTTCAACCTTTATCAAACTTCTAACCATATAGGCTAAAATCTCATTTTCGCGACAAAGTCATTCCAATACTTTCATTTTTCCGAATATAAAACCAAATAGGTTCACATATCATGTTTCGTATCAAGGGAGATCGAGGGACAAGTTTAACCTTTATCAAACTTCTAACCATATAGGCTAAAATCTCATTTTTGCGACAAAGTTATTCCAATACTTTCATTTTTCCGAATATAAAACCAAATAGGTTCACATATCATGTTTCGTATCAAGGGAGATCGAGGGACAAGTTTAACCTTTATCAAACTTCTAACCATATAGGCTAAAATCTCATTTTTGCGACAAAGTTATTCCAATACTTTCATTTTTCCGAATATAAAACCAAATAGGTTCACATATCATGTTTCGCATCAAGGGACATCGAGGGACAAGTTCACTGTTTATCAAACTTTTAACCACATAGGCTAACATTTCATTTTCGCGACAAGGGTCATTTCAATACTTTCATTTTACCGAATTTCAAACCAAATAGGTTCACATATCATGTTTCGCATCAAGGGACATGTTCAACCTTCGTATTTAACAAACATGCAACAATATAAGCTAAAATCTCGTTTTCGCGATAAGGGTCATCTCATTACTTTCTATTTACCAAATTTAAAATGAAATTGGTTCAAATATTATGTTACGTGATAAAGGACATCGAGGGACAAATTCAACATTAATATTTATCAAACTTTTAACCATATAGGCTAAAATCTCATTTTTGGGACAATGCTCATTCAAATAATTTCATTTTGCCGAATACAAAACCAAATAGGTTCACATATCATGTTTCGTATCAAGGGAGATCGAGGGACAAGTTCAACCTTTATTAAACTTCTAACCATATAGGCTAAAATCTCATTTTCGCGACAAAGTCATTCCAATACTTTCATTTTTTCAAATATAAAACCAAATAGGTTCACATATCATGTTTCGTATCAAGGGAGATCGAGGGACAAGTTTAACCTTTATCAAACTTCTAACCATATAGGCTAAAATCTCATTTTTGCGACAAAGTTATTCCAATACTTTCATTTTTCCGAATATAAAACCAAATAGGTTCACATATCATGTTTCGTATCAAGGGAGATCGAGGGACAAGTTTAACCTTTATCAAACTTCTAACCATATAGGCTAAAATCTCATTTTTGCGACAAAGTTATTCCAAGACTTTCATTTTTCCGAATATAAAACCAAATAGGTTCACATATCATGTTTCGCATCAAGGGACATCGAGGGACAAGTTCACTGTTTATCAAACTTCTAACCACATAGGCTAACATTTCATTTTCGCGACAAGGGTCATTTCAATACTTTCATTTTACCGAATTTCAAAAAATAGGTTCACATATCATGTTTCGCATCAAGGGACATCGAGGGACATGTTCAACCTTCGTATTTAACAAACATGCAACAATATAAGATAAAATCTCGTTTTCACGATAACGGTCATCTCATTACTTTCTATTTACCAAATTGAAAACGAAATTGGTTCAAATATTATGTTACACAATAAAGGACATCGAGGGACAAATTCAACATTAATATTTATCAAACTTTTAACCATATAGGCTAAAATCTCATTTTTGGGACAATGCTCATTCAAATAATTTCATTTTGCCGAATACAAAACCAAATAGGTTCACATATCATGTTTCGTATCAAGGGAGATCGAGGGACAAGTTCAACCTTTATCAAACTTCTAACCATATAAGGCTAAAATCTCATTTTTGCGACAAAGTGATTCCAATACTTTCATTTTTCCGAATATAAAACCAAATAAGTTCACATATCATGTTTCGCATCAAGGAACATCGAGGGACAAGTTCACTGTTTATCAAACTTCTAACCACATAGGCTAACATTTCATTTTCGCGACAAGGGTCATTTCAATACTTTCATTTTACCGAATTTCAAACCAAATAGGTTCACATATCATGTTTCACATCAACGGACATCGAGGGACATGTTCAACCTTCATATTTAACAAACATGCAACAATATAAGCTAAAATCTCGTTTTCGCGATAAGGGTCATCTCATTACTTTCTATTTACCAAATTTAAAACGAAATTGGTTCAAATATTATGTTACGCAATAAAGGACATCGAGGGACAAATTCAACATTAATATTTCTCAAACTTTTAACCATATAGGCTAAAATCTCTTTTTTGGGACAATGGTCATTCAAATAATTTCATTTTGCCGAATACAAAACCAAATAGGTTCACATATCATGTTTCGTATCAAGGGAGATCTAGGGACAAGTTCAACCTTTATCAAACTTCTAACCATATAGGCTAAAATCTCATTTTCGCGACAAAGTCATTCCAATACTTTCATTTTTCCGAATATAAAACCAAATAGGTTCACATATCATGTTTCGTATCAAGGGAGATCGAGGGACAAGTTCAACCTTTATCAAACTTCTAACCATATAGGCTAAAATCTCATTTTTGCGACAAAGTTATTCCAATACTTTCATTTTTCCGATTTTTTTTTTTTTTGAAACGGCAAAATATTATTAACCGAAAGCCCGTGTGAGATGCACTAATAAGCTCGGGTGGAAAAAAAATACAATAAGGGGAAATCGGTTGCCAATCAATCACCAGGCTCGAACAAAAACCCCTTTAAAAACCACCCAAAAACAAAAGGATAAACCCAACAAAACAAATGAAGGTGATCCTTTGCTAATCCAAAGGCGCTAAACCTCCCACAAGCCTCCCAACACAGCAAAACAACACAGCAAGTAAAAAAGCCAAGTGATCCTCCAAAACAAACCCCAAGCTCTAAAGCAAAAAAACAGATGCACAAAGGCAACCGAACTGCTAACAACACAAAAAAAACCAGCATCCAAAAAGCCAGTATGCAGACCACACAGCAGTGAGAACATAACCGCACAGCAGCAAACCTGCGGCGACTGCCTCAACCAACAACCACCTTCTAATGTTTCCTGCACAAACAGATTGTCGGACTCCACTTCCACTCATAGAATAAGCAAGTCGGCATCTTCAATCTAGCTATGCTCCACTTCCAAGATAACACTTGAACAGACTCCACCACTTCTTCCGGCCTAAAAACACCGTTATTGAAAATCACGTTGTTTCTAGCGTTCCAAATAGCCCACACGGCTGCATGCCAAATGAGATTTTCCGAATATAAAACCAAATAGGTTCACATATCATGTTTCGCATCAAGGGACATCGAGGGACAAGTTCACTGTTTATCAAACTTCTAACCACATAGGCTAACATTTCATTTTCGCGACAAGGGTCATTTCAATACTTTCATTTTACCGAATTTCAAACCAAATAGGTTCACATATCATGTTTCGCATCAAGGGACATCGAGGGACATGTTCAACCTTCGTATTTAACAAACATGCAACAATATAAGCTAAAATCTCGTTTTCACGATAAGGGTCATCTCATTACTTTCTATTTACCAAATTTAAAACGAAATTGGTTCAAATATTATGTTACGTGATAAAGGACATCGAGGGACAAATTCAACATTAATATTTATCAAACTTTTAACCATATAGGCTAAAATCTCATTTTT
This sequence comes from Medicago sativa, assembly GCF_051527215.1. Classification (NCBI taxonomy): domain Eukaryota; kingdom Viridiplantae; phylum Streptophyta; class Magnoliopsida; order Fabales; family Fabaceae; genus Medicago; species Medicago sativa. The sequence goes on from NC_140751.1 coordinate 41,248,207, forward strand.
GGGACAATGCTCATTCAAATAATTTCATTTTGCCGAATACAAAACCAAATAGGTTCACATATCATGTTTCGTATCATGGGAGATCGAGGGACAAGTTCAACCTTTATCAAACTTCTAACCATATAGGCTAAAATCTCATTTTCGCGACAAAGTCATTCCAATACTTTCATTTTTCCGAATATAAAACCAAATAGGTTCACATATCATGTTTCGTATCAAGGGAGATCGAGGGACAAGTTTAACCTTTATCAAACTTCTAACCATATAGGCTAAAATCTCATTTTTGCGACAAAGTTATTCCAATACTTTCATTTTTCCGAATATAAAACCAAATAGGTTCACATATCATGTTTCGTATCAAGGGAGATCGAGGGACAAGTTTAACCTTTATCAAACTTCTAACCATATAGGCTAAAATCTCATTTTTGCGACAAAGTTATTCCAATACTTTCATTTTTCCGAATATAAAACCAAATAGGTTCACATATCATGTTTCGCATCAAGGGACATCGAGGGACAAGTTCACTGTTTATCAAACTTTTAACCACATAGGCTAACATTTCATTTTCGCGACAAGGGTCATTTCAATACTTTCATTTTACCGAATTTCAAACCAAATAGGTTCACATATCATGTTTCGCATCAAGGGACATGTTCAACCTTCGTATTTAACAAACATGCAACAATATAAGCTAAAATCTCGTTTTCGCGATAAGGGTCATCTCATTACTTTCTATTTACCAAATTTAAAACGAAATTGGTTCAAATATTATGTTACGTGATAAAGGACATCGAGGGACAAATTCAACATTAATATTTATCAAACTTTTAACCATATAGGCTAAAATCTCATTTTTGGGACAATGCTCATTCAAATAATTTCATTTTGCCGAATACAAAACCAAATAGGTTCACATATCATGTTTCGTATCAAGGGAGATCGAGGGACAAGTTCAACCTTTATCAAACTTCTAACCATATAGGCTAAAATCTCATTTTCGCGACAAAGTCATTCCAATACTTTCATTTTTTCAAATATAAAACCAAATAGGTTCACATATCATGTTTCGTATCAAGGGAGATCGAGGGACAAGTTTAACCTTTATCAAACTTCTAACCATATAGGCTAAAATCTCATTTTTGCGACAAAGTTATTCCAATACTTTCATTTTTCCGAATATAAAACCAAATAGGTTCACATATCATGTTTCGTATCAAGGGAGATCGAGGGACAAGTTTAACCTTTATCAAACTTCTAACCATATAGGCTAAAATCTCATTTTTGCGACAAAGTTATTCCAAGACTTTCATTTTTCCGAATATAAAACCAAATAGGTTCACATATCATGTTTCGCATCAAGGGACATCGAGGGACAAGTTCACTGTTTATCAAACTTCTAACCACATAGGCTAACATTTCATTTTCGCGACAAGGGTCATTTCAATACTTTCATTTTACCGAATTTCAAAAAATAGGTTCACATATCATGTTTCGCATCAAGGGACATCGAGGGACATGTTCAACCTTCGTATTTAACAAACATGCAACAATATAAGCTAAAATCTCGTTTTCGCGATAAGGGTCATCTCATTACTTTCTATTTACCAAATTTAAAACGAAATTGGTTCAAATATTATGTTACGCGATAAAGGACATCGAGGGACAAATTCAACATTAATATTTATCAAACTTTTAACCATATAGGCTAAAATCTCATTTTTGGGACAATGCTCATTCAAATAATTTCATTTTGCCGAATACAAAACCAAATAGGTTCACATATCATGTTTCGTATCAAAGGAGATCGAGGGACAAGTTCAACCTTTATCAAACTTTTAACCATATAAGGCTAAAATCTCATTTTCGCGACAAAGTGATTCCAATACTTTCATTTTTCCGAATATAAAACCAAATAAGTTCACATATCATGTTTCACATCAAGGGACATCGAGGGACAAGTTCACTGTTTATCAAACTTCTAACCACATAGGCTAACATTTCATTTTCGCGACAAGGGTCATTTCAATACTTTCATTTTACCGAATTTCAAACCAAATAGGTTCACATATCATGTTTCACATCAACGGACATCGAGGGACATGTTCAACCTTCATATTTAACAAACATGCAACAATATAAGCTAAAATCTCGTTTTCGCGATAAGGGTCATCTCATTACTTTCTATTTACCAAATTTAAAATGAAATTGGTTCAAATATTATGTTACGCAATAAAGGACATCGAGGGACAAATTCAACATTAATATTTCTCAAACTTTTAACCATATAGGCTAAAATCTCTTTTTTGGGACAATGGTCATTCAAATAATTTCATTTTGTCGAATACAAAACCAAATAGGTTCATATATCATGTTTCGTATCAAGGGAGATCGAGGGACAAGTTCAACCTTTATCAAACTTCTAACCATATAAGGCTAAAATCTCATTTTTGCGACAAAGTTATTCCAATACTTTCATTTTTCCGAATATAAAACCAAATAAGTTCACATATCATGTTTCGCATCAAGGAACATCGAGGGACAAGTTCACTGTTTATCAAACTTCTAACCACATAGGCTAACATTTCATTTTCGCGACAAGGGTCATTTCAATACTTTCATTTTACCGAATTTCAAACCAAATAGGTTCACATATCATGTTTCATATCAACGGACATCGAGGGACATGTTCAACCTTCCTATTTAACAAACATGCAACAATATAAGCTAAAATCTCGTTTTCGCGATAAGGGTCATCTCATTACTTTCTATTTACCAAATTTAAAACGAAATTGGTTCAAATATTATGTTACGCAATAAAGGACATCGAGGGACAAATTCAACATTAATATTTATCAAACTTTTAACCATATAGGCTAAAATCTCATTTTTGGGACAATGCTCATTCAAATAATTTCATTTTGCCGAATACAAAACCAAATAGGTTCACATATCATGTTTTGTATCAAGGGAGATCGAGGGACAAGTTCAACCTTTATCAAACTTCTAACCATATAGGCTAAAATCTCATTTTCGCGACAAAGTCATTCCAATACTTTCATTTTTCCGAATATAAAACCAAATAGGTTCACATATCATGTTTCACATCAACGGACATCGAGGGACATGTTCAACCTTCATATTTAACAAACATGCAACAATATAAGCTAAAATCTCGTTTTCGCGATAAGGGTCATCTCATTACTTTCTATTTACCAAATTTAAAACGAAATTGGTTCAAATATTATGTTACACAATAAAGAACATCGAGGGACAAATTCAACATTAATATTTCTCAACCTTTTAACCATATAGGCTAAAATCTCTTTTTTGGGACAATGGTCATTCAAATAATTTCATTTTGCCGAATACAAAACCAAATAGGTTCACATATCATGTTTTGTATCAAGGGAGATCGAGGGACAAGTTCAACCTTTATCAAACTTCTAACCATATAGGCTAAAATCTCATTTTCGCGACAAAATCATTCCAATACTTTCATTTTTCCGAATATAAAACCAAATAGGTTCACATATCATGTTTCGTATCAAGGGAGATCGAGGGACAAGTTCAACCTTTATCAAACTTCTAACCATATAGGCTAAAATCTCATTTTTGCGACAAAGTTATTCCAATACTTTCATTTTTCCGAATATAAAACCAAATAGATTCACATATCATGTTTCGCATCAAGGGACATCGAGGGACAAGTTCACTGTTTATCAAACTTCTAACCACATAGGCTAACATTTCATTTTCGCGACAAGGGTCATTTCAATACTTTCATTTTACCGAATTTCAAACCAAATAGGTTCACATATCATGTTTCGCATCAAGGGACATCGAGGGACATGTTCAACCTTCGTATTTAACAAACATGCAACAATATAAGCTAAAATCTCGTTTTCGCGATAAGGGTCATCTCATTACTTTCTATTTACCAAATTTAAAACGAAATTGGTTCAAATATTATGTTACGCAATAAAGGACATCGAGGGACAAATTCAACATTAATATTTATCAAACTTTTAACCATATAGGCTAAAATCTCATTTTTGGGACAATGCTCATTCAAATAATTTCATTTTGCCGAATACAAAACCAAATAGGTTCACATATCATGTTTCGTATCAAAGGAGATCGAGGGACAAGTTCAACCTTTATCAAACTTCTAACCATATAAGGCTAAAATCTCATTTTCGCGACAAAGTGGTTTCAATACTTTCATTTTTCCGAATATAAAACCAAATAAGTTCACATATCATGTTTCGCATCAAGGGACATCGAGGGACAAGTTCACTGTTTATCAAACTTCTAACCACATAGGCTAACATTTCATTTTCGCGACAAGGGTCATTTCAATACTTTCATTTTACCGAATTTCAAACCAAATAGGTTCACATATCATGTTTCACATCAACGGACATCGAGGGACATGTTCAACCTTCATATTTAACAAACATGCAACAATATAAGCTAAAATCTCGTTTTCGCGATAAGGGTCATCTCATTACTTTCTATTTACCAAATTTAAAACGAAATTGGTTCAAATATTATGTTACGCAATAAAGGACATCGAGGGACAAATTCAACATTAATATTTCTCAAACTTTTAACCATATAGGCTAAAATCTCTTTTTTGGGACAATGGTCATTCAAATAATTTCATTTTGTCGAATACAAAACCAAATAGGTTCACATATCATGTATCGTATCAAGGGAGATCGAGGGACAAGTTCAACCTTTATCAAACTTCTAACCATATAGGCTAAAATCTCATTTTTGCGACAAAGTTATTCCAATACTTTCATTTTTCCGAATATAAAACCAAATAGGTTCACATATCATGTTTCGCATCAAGGGACATCGAGGGACAAGTTTACTGTTTATCAAACTTCTAACCACATAGGCTAACATTTCATTTTCGCGACAAGGGTCATTTCAATACTTTCATTTTACCGAATTTCAAACCAAATAGGTTCACATATCATGTTTCGCATCAAGGGACATCGAGGGACATGTTCAACCTTTGTATTTAACAAACATGCAACAATATAAGCTAAAATCTCGTTTTCGCGATAAGGGTCATCTCATTACTTTCTATTTACCAAATTTAAAACGAAATTGGTTCAAATATTATGTTACGCAATAAAGGACATCGAGGGACAAATTCAACATTAATATTTCTCAAACTTTTAACCATATAGGCTAAAATCTCTTTTTTCGGACAATGGTCATTCAAATAATTTCATTTTGCCGAATACAAAACCAAATAGGTTCACATATCATGTTTCGTATCAAGGGAGATCGAGGGACAAGTTCAACCTTTATCAAGCTTCTAACCATATAAGGCTAAAATCTCATTTTTGCGACAAAGTGATTCCAATACTTTCATTTTTCCGAATATAAAACCAAATAAGTTCACATATCATGTTTCGCATCAAGGAACATCGAGGGACAAGTTCACTGTTTATCAAACTTCTAACCACATATGCTAACATTTCATTTTCGCGACAAGGGTCATTTCAATACTTTCATTTTACCGAATTTCAAACCAAATAGGTTCACATATCATGTTTCACATCAACGGACATCGAGGGACATGTTCAACCTTCATATTTAACAAACATGCAACAATATAAGCTAAAATCTCGTTTTCGCGATAAGGGTCATCTCATTACTTTCTATTTACCAAATTTAAAACGAAATTGGTTCAAATATTATGTTACGCAATAAAGGACATCGAGGGACAAATTCAACATTAATATTTATCAAACTTTTAACCATATAGGCTAAAATCTCATTTTTGGGACAATGCTCATTCAAATAATTTCATTTTGCCGAATACAAAATCAAATAGGTTCACATATCATGTTTCGTATCAAGGGAGATCGAGGGACAAGTTCAACCTTTATCAAACTTCTAACCATATAGGCTAAAATCTCATTTTCGCGACAAAGTCATTCCAATACTTTCATTTTTCCGAATATAAAACCAAATAGGTTCACATATCATGTTTCACATCAACGGACATCGAGGGACATGTTCAACCTTCATATTTAACAAACATGCAACAATATAAGCTAAAATCTCGTTTTCGCGATAAGGGTCATCTCATTACTTTCTATTTACCAAATTTAAAACGAAATTGGTTCAAATATTATGTTACGCAATAAAGGACATCGAGGGACAAATTCAACATTAATATTTATCAAACTTTTAACCATATAGGCTAAAATCTCATTTTTGGGACAATGCTCATTCAAATAATTTCATTATGCCGAATACAAAACCAAATAGGTTCACATATCATGTTTCGTATCAAAGGAGATCGAGGGACAAGTTCAACCTTTATCAAACTTCTAACCATATAAGGCTAAAATCTCCTTTTCGCGACAAAGTGATTCCAATATTTTCATTTTTCCGAATATAAAACCAAATAAGTTCACATATCATTTTTCGCATCAAGGGACATCGAGGGACAAGTTCACTGTTTATCAAACTTCTAACCACATAGGCTAACATTTCATTTTCGCGACAAGGGTCATTTCAATACTTTCATTTTACCGAATTTCAAACCAAATAGGTTCACATATCATGTTTCACATCAACGGACATCGAGGGACATGTTCAACCTTCATATTTAACAAACATGCAACAATATAAGCTAAAATCTCGTTTTCGCGATAAGGGTCATCTCATTACTTTCTATTTACCAAATTTAAAACGAAATTGGTTCAAATATTATGTTACGCAATAAAGAACATCGAGGGACAAATTCAACATTAATATTTCTCAAACTTTTAACCATATAGGCTAAAATCTCTTTTTTGGGACAATGGTCATTCAAATAATTTCATTTTGTCGAATACAAAACCAAATAGGTTCACATATCATGTATCGTATCAAGGGAGATCGAGGGACAAGTTCAACCTTTATCAAACTTCTAACCATATAGGCTAAAATCTCATTTTTGCGACAAAGTTATTCCAATACTTTCATTTTTCCGAATATAAAACCAAATAGGTTCACATATCATGTTTCGCATCAAGGGACATCGAGGGACAAGTTCACTGTTTATCAAACTTCTAACCACATAGGCTAACATTTCATTTTCGCGACAAGGGTCATTTCAATACTTTCATTTTACCGAATTTCAAACCAAATAGGTTCACATATCATGTTTCGCATCAAGGGACATCGAGGGACATGTTCAACCTTCGTATTTAACAAACATGCAACAATATAAGCTAAAATCTCATTTTCGCGATAAGGGTCATCTCATTACTTTCTATTTACCAAATTTAAAACCAAATTGGTTCAAATATTATGTTACGCAATAAAGGACATCGAGGGACAAATTCAACATTAATATTTCTCAAACTTCTAACCATATAGGCTAAAATCTCATTTTTGGGACAATGCTCATTCAAATAATTTCATTTTGCCGAATACAAAACCAAATAGGTTCACATATCATGTTTCGTATCAAAGGAGATCGAGGGACAAGTTCAACCTTTATCAAACTTCTAACCATATAAGGCTAAAATCTCATTTTCGCGACAAAGTGATTCCAATACATTCATTTTTCCGAATATAAGACCAAATAAGTTCACATATCATGTTTCGCATCAAGGGACATCGAGGGACAAGTTCACTGTTTATCAAACTTCTAACCACATAGGCTAACATTTCATTTTCGCGACAAGGGTCATTTCAATACTTTCATTTTACCGAATTTCAAACCAAATAGGTTCACATATCATGTTTTACATCAACGGACATCGAGGGACATGTTCAACCTTCATATTTAACAAACATGCAACAATATAAGCTAAAATCTCGTTCTCGCGATAAGGGTCATCTCATTAGTTTCTATTTACCAAATTTAAAACGAAATTGGTTCAAATATTATGTTACGCAATAAAGGACATCGAGGGACAAATTCAACATTAATATTTCTCAAACTTTTAACCATATAGGCTAAAATCTCTTTTTTGGGACAATGGTCATTCAAATAATTTCATTTTGTCGAATACAAAACCAAATAGGTTCACATATCATGTTTCGTATCAAGGGAGATCGAGGGACAAGTTCAACCTTTATCAAACTTCTAACCATATAGGCTAAAATCTAATTTTCGCGACAAAGTCATTCCAATACTTTCATTTTTCCGAATATAAAACCAAATAGGTTCCCATATCATGTTTCGTATCAAGGGAGATCGAGGGACAAGTTCAACCTTTATCAAACTTCTAACCATATAGGCTAAAATCTCATTTTTGCGACAAAGTTATCCCAATACTTTCATTTTTCCGAATATAAAACCAAATAGGTTCACATATCATGTTTCGCATCAAGGGACATCGAGGGACAAGTTCACTGTTTATCAAACTTCTAACCACATAGGCTAACATTTCATTTTCGCGACAAGGGTCATTTCAATACTTTCATTTTACCGAATTTCAAACCAAATAGGTTCACATATCATGCTTCGCATCAAGGGACATCGAGGGACATGTTCAACCTTCGTATTTAACAAACATGCAACAATATAAGCTAAAATCTCGTTTTCGCGATAAGGGTCATCTCATTACTTTCTATTTACCAAATTTAAAGCGAAATTGGTTCAAATATTATGTTACGCAATAAAGGACATCGACGGACAAATTCAACATTAATATTTATCAAACTTTTAACCATATAGGCTAAAATCTCATTTTTGGGACAATGCTCATTCAAATAATTTCATTTTGCCGAATACAAATCCAAATAGGTTCACATATCATGTTTCGTATCAAAGGAGATCGAGGGACAAGTTCAACCTTTATCAAACTTCTAACCATATAAGGCTAAAATCTCGTTTTCGCGACAAAGTGATTCCAATACTTTCATTTTTCCGAATATAAAACCAAATAAGTTCACATATCATGTTTCGCATCAAGGGACATCGAGGGACAAGTTCAGTGTTTATCAAACTTCTAACCACATAGGCTAACATTTCATTTTCGCGACAAGGTTCATTTCAATACTTTCATTTTACCGAATTTCAAACCAAATAGGTTCAAATATCATGTTTCACATCAACGGACATCGAGGGACATGTTCAACCTTCATATTTAACAAACATGCAACAATATAAGCTAAAATCTCGTTCTCGCGATAAGGGTCATCTCATTACTTTCTATTTACCAAATTTAAAACGAAATTGGTTCAAATATTATGTTACGCAATAAAGGACATCGAGGGACAAATTCAACATTAATATTTCTCAAACTTTTAACCATATAGGCTAAAATCTCTTTTTTGGGACAATGGTCATTCAAATAATTTCATTTTGTCGAATACAAAACCAAATAGGTTCACATATCATGTTTCGTATCAAGGGAGATCGAGGGACAAGTTCAACCTTTATCAAACTTCTAACCATATAGGCTAAAATCTAATTTTCGCGACAAAGTCATTCCAATACTTTCATTTTTCCGAATATAAAACCAAATAGGTTCCCATATCATGTTTCGTATCAAGGGAGATCGAGGGACAAGTTCAACCTTTATCAAACTTCTAACCATATAGGCTAAAATCTCATTTTTGCGACAAAGTTATCCCAATACTTTCATTTTTCCGAATATAAAACCAAATAGGTTCACATATCATGTTTCGCATCAAGGGACATCGAGGGACAAGTTCACTGTTTATCAAACTTCTAACCACATAGGCTAACATTTCATTTTCGCGACAAGGGTCATTTCAATACTTTCATTTTACCGAATTTCAAACCAAATAGGTTCACATATCATGCTTCGCATCAAGGGACATCGAGGGACATGTTCAACCTTCGTATTTAACAAACATGCAACAATATAAGCTAAAATCTCCTTTTCGCGATAAGGGTCATCTCATTACTTTCTATTTACCAAATTTAAAACGAAATTGGTTCAAATATTATGTTACGCAATAAAGGACATCGACGGACAAATTCAACATTAATATTTATCAAACTTTTAACCATATAGGCTAAAATCTCATTTTTGGGACAATGCTCATTCAAATAATTTCATTTTGCCGAATACAAATCCAAATAGGTTCACATATCATGTTTCGTATCAAAGGAGATCGAGGGACAAGTTCAACCTTTATCAAACTTCTAACCATATAAGGCTAAAATCTCGTTTTCGCGACAAAGTGATTCCAATACTTTCATTTTTCCGAATATAAAACCAAATAAGTTCACATATCATGTTTCGCATCAAGGGACATCGAGGGACAAGTTCAGTGTTTATCAAACTTCTAACCACATAGGCTAACATTTCATTTTCGCGACAAGGTTCATTTCAATACTTTCATTTTACCGAATTTCAAACCAAATAGGTTCACATATCATGTTTCACATCAACGGACATCGAGGGACATGTTCAACCTTCATATTTAACAAACATGCAACAATATAAGCTAAAATCTCGTTTTCGCGATAAGGGTCATCTCATTACTTTCTATTTACCAAATTTAAAACGAAATTGGTTCAAATATTATGTTACGCAATAAAGGACATCGAGGGACAAATTCAACATTAATATTTCTCAAACTTTTAACCATATAGGCTAAAATCTCTTTTTTGGGACAATGGTCATTCAAATAATTTCATTTTGTCGAATACAAAACCAAATAGGTTCACATATCATGTTTCGTATCAAGGGAGATCGAGGGACAAGTTCAACCTTTATCAAACTTCTAACCATATAGGCTAAAATCTCATTTTCGCGACAAAGTCATTCCAATACTTTCATTTATCCGAATATAAAACCAAAAAGGTTCACATATCATGTTTCGTATCAAGGGAGATCGAGGGACAAGTTCAACCTTTATCAAACTTCTAACCATATAGGCTAAAATCTCATTTTTGCGACAAAGTTATTCCAATACTTTCATTTTTCCGAATATAAAACCAAATAGGTTCACATATCATGTTTCGCATCAAGGGACATCGAGGGACAAGTTCACTGTTTATCAAACTTCTAACCACATAGGCTAACATTTCATTTTCGCGACAAGGGTCATTTCAATACTTTCATTTTACCGAATTTCAAACCAAATAGGTTCACATATCATGTTTCGCATCAAGGGACATCGAGGGACATGTTCAACCTTCGTATTTAACAAACATGCAACAATATAAGCTAAAATCTCCTTTTCGCGATAAGGGTCATCTCATTACTTTCTATTTACCAAATTTAAAACGAAATTGGTTCAAATATTATGTTACGCAATAAAGGACATCGAGGGACAAATTCAACATTAATATTTCTCAAACTTTTAACCATATAGGCTAAAATCTCATTTTTGGGACAATGCTCATTCAAATAATTTCATTTTGCCGAATACAAATCCAAATAGGTTCACATATCATGTTTCGTATCAAAGGAGATCGAGGGACAAGTTCAACCTTTATCAAACTTCTAACCATATAAGGCTAAAATCTCGTTTTCGCGACAAAGTGATTCCAATACTTTCATTTTTCCGAATATAAAACCAAATAAGTTCACATATCATGTTTCGCATCAAGGGACATCGAGGGACAAGTTCAGTGTTTATCAAACTTCTAACCACATAGGCTAACATTTCATTTTCGCGACAAGGTTCATTTCAATACTTTCATTTTACCGAATTTCAAACCAAATAGGTTCAAATATCATGTTTCACATCAACGGACATCGAGGGACATGTTCAACCTTCATATTTAACAAACATGCAACAATATAAGCTAAAATCTCGTTCTCGCGATAAGGGTCATCTCATTACTTTCTATTTACCAAATTTAAAACGAAATTGGTTCAAATATTATGTTACGCAATAAAGGACATCGAGGGACAAATTCAACATTAATATTTCTCAAACTTTTAACCATATAGGCTAAAATCTCTTTTTTGGGACAATGGTCATTCAAATAATTTCATTTTGTCGAATACAAAACCAAATAGGTTCACATATCATGTTTCGTATCAAGGGAGATCGAGGGACAAGTTCAACCTTTATCAAACTTCTAACCATATAGGCTAAAATCTAATTTTCGCGACAAAGTCATTCCAATACTTTCATTTTTCCGAATATAAAACCAAATAGGTTCCCATATCATGTTTCGTATCAAGGGAGATCGAGGGACAAGTTCAACCTTTATCAAACTTCTAACCATATAGGCTAAAATCTCATTTTTGCGACAAAGTTATCCCAATACTTTCATTTTTCCGAATATAAAACCAAATAGGTTCACATATCATGTTTCGCATCAAGGGACATCGAGGGACAAGTTCACTGTTTATCAAACTTCTAACCACATAGGCTAACATTTCATTTTCGCGACAAGGGTCATTTCAATACTTTCATTTTACCGAATTTCAAACCAAATAGGTTCACATATCATGCTTCGCATCAAGGGACATCGAGGGACATGTTCAACCTTCGTATTTAACAAACATGCAACAATATAAGCTAAAATCTCCTTTTCGCGATAAGGGTCATCTCATTACTTTCTATTTACCAAATTTAAAACGAAATTGGTTCAAATATTATGTTACGCAATAAAGGACATCGACGGACAAATTCAACATTAATATTTATCAAACTTTTAACCATATAGGCTAAAATCTCATTTTTGGGACAATGCTCATTCAAATAATTTCATTTTGCCGAATACAAATCCAAATAGGTTCACATATCATGTTTCGTATCAAAGGAGATCGAGGGACAAGTTCAACCTTTATCAAACTTCTAACCATATAAGGCTAAAATCTCGTTTTCGCGACAAAGTGATTCCAATACTTTCATTTTTCCGAATATAAAACCAAATAAGTTCACATATCATGTTTCGCATCAAGGGACATCGAGGGACAAGTTCAGTGTTTATCAAACTTCTAACCACATAGGCTAACATTTCATTTTCGCGACAAGGTTCATTTCAATACTTTCATTTTACCGAATTTCAAACCAAATAGGTTCACATATCATGTTTCACATCAACGGACATCGAGGGACATGTTCAACCTTCATATTTAACAAACATGCAACAATATAAGCTAAAATCTCGTTTTCGCGATAAGGGTCATCTCATTACTTTCTATTTACCAAATTTAAAACGAAATTGGTTCAAATATTATGTTACGCAATAAAGGACATCGAGGGACAAATTCAACATTAATATTTCTCAAACTTTTAACCATATAGGCTAAAATCTCTTTTTTGGGACAATGGTCATTCAAATAATTTCATTTTGTCGAATACAAAACCAAATAGGTTCACATATCATGTTTCGTATCAAGGGAGATCGAGGGACAAGTTCAACCTTTATCAAACTTCTAACCATATAGGCTAAAATCTCATTTTCGCGACAAAGTCATTCCAATACTTTCATTTATCCGAATATAAAACCAAATAGGTTCACATATCATGTTTCGTATCAAGGGAGATCGAGGGACAAGTTCAACCTTTATCAAACTTCTAACCATATAGGCTAAAATCTCATTTTTGCGACAAAGTTATTCCAATACTTTCATTTTTCCGAATATAAAACCAAATAGGTTCACATATCATGTTTCGCATCAAGGGACATCGAGGGACAAGTTCACTGTTTATCAAACTTCTAACCACATAGGCTAACATTTCATTTTCGCGACAAGGGTCATTTCAATACTTTCATTTTACCGAATTTCAAACCAAATAGGTTCACATATCATGTTTCGCATCAAGGGACATCGAGGGACATGTTCAACCTTCGTATTTAACAAACATGCAACAATATAAGCTAAAATCTCCTTTTCGCGATAAGGGTCATCTCATTACTTTCTATTTACCAAATTTAAAACGAAATTGGTTCAAATATTATGTTACGCAATAAAGGACATCGAGGGACAAATTCAACATTAATATTTCTCAAACTTCTAACCATATAGGCTAAAATCTCATTTTTGGGACAATGCTCATTCAAATAATTTCATTTTGCCGAATACAAAACCAAATAGGTTCACATATCATGTTTCGTATCAAAGGAGATCAAGGGACAAGTTCAACCTTTATCAAACTTCTAACCATATAAGGCTAAAATCTCATTTTCGCGACAAAGTGATTCCAATACTTTCATTTTTCCGAATATAAAACCAAATAAGTTCACATATCATGTTTCGCATCAAGGGACATCGAGGGACAAGTTCACTGTTTATCAAACTTCTAACCACATAGGCTAACATTTCATTTTCGCGACAAGGGTCATTTCAATACTTTCATTTTACCGAATTTCAAACCAAATAGGTTCACATATCATGTTTCGCATCAAGGGACATCGAGGGACATGTTCAACCTTCGTATTTAATAAACATGCAACAATATAAGCTAAAATCTCCTTTTCGCGATAAGGGTCATCTCATTACTTTCTATTTACCAAATTTAAAACGAAATTGGTTCAAATATTATGTTACGCAATAAAGGACATCGAGGGACAAATTCAACATTAATATTTCTCAAACTTCTAACCATATAGGCTAAAATCTCATTTTTGGGACAATGCTCATTCAAATAATTTCATTTTGCCGAATACAAAACCAAATAGGTTCACATATCATGTTTCGTATCAAAGGAGATCAAGGGACAAGTTCAACCTTTATCAAACTTCTAACCATATAAGTTTAAAATCTCATTTTCGCGACAAAGTGATTCCAATACTTTCATTTTTCCGAATATAAAACCAAATAAGTTCACATATCATGTTCGCATCAAGGGACATCGAGGGACAAGTTCACTGTTTATCAAACTTCTAACCACATAGGCTAACATTTCATTTTCGCGACAAGGGTCATTTCAATACTTTCATTTTACCGAATTTCAAACCAAATAGGTTCACATATCATGTTTTACATCAACGGACATCGAGGGACATGTTCAACCTTCATATTTAACAAACATGCAACAATATAAGCTAAAATCTCGTTCTCGCGATAAGGGTCATCTCATTAGTTTCTATTTACCAAATTTAAAACGAAATTGGTTCAAATATTATGTTACGCAATAAAGGACATCGAGGGACAAATTCAACATTAATATTTCTCAAACTTTTAACCATATAGGCTAAAATCTCTTTTTTGGGACAATGGTCATTCAAATAATTTCATTTTGTCGAATACAAAACCAAATAGGTTCACATATCATGTTTCGTATCAAGGGAGATCGAGGGACAAGTTCAACCTTTATCAAACTTCTAACCATATAGGCTAAAATCTAATTTTCGCGACAAAGTCATTCCAATACTTTCATTTTTCCGAATATAAAACCAAATAGGTTCACATATCATGTTTCGTATCAAGGGAGATCGAGGGACAAGTTCAACCTTTATCAAACTTCTAACCATATAGGCTAAAATCTCATTTTTGCGACAAAGTTATCCCAATACTTTCATTTTTCCGAATATAAAACCAAATAGGTTCACATATCATGTTTCGCATCAAGGGACATCGAGGGACAAGTTCATTGTTTATCAAACTTCTAACCACATAGGCTAACATTTCATTTTCGCGACAAGGGTCATTTCAATACTTTCATTTTACCGAATTTCAAACCAAATAGGTTCACATATCATGCTTCGCATCAAGGGACATCGAGGGACATGTTCAACCTTCGTATTTAACAAACATGCAACAATATAAGCTAAAATCTCGTTCTCGCGATAAGGGTCATCTCATTAGTTTCTATTTACCAAATTTAAAACGAAATTGGTTCAAATATTATGTTACGCAATAAAGGACATCGAGGGACAAATTCAACATTAATATTTCTCAAACTTCTAACCATATAGGCTAAAATCTCATTTTTGGGACAATGCTCATTCAAATAATTTCATTTTGCCGAATACAAAACCAAATAGGTTCACATATCATGTTTCGTATCAAAGGAGATCAAGGGACAAGTTCAACCTTTATCAAACTTCTAACCATATAAGGCTAAAATCTCATTTTCGCGACAAAGTGATTCCAATACTTTCATTTTTCCGAATATAAAACCAAATAGGTTCACATATCATGTTTCGCATCAAGGGACATCGAGGGACAAGTTCACTGTTTATCAAACTTCTAACCACATAGGCTAACATTTCATTTTCTCGACAAGGGTCATTTCAATACTTTCATTTTACCGAATTTCAAACCAAATAGGTTCACATATCATGCTTCGCATCAAGGGACATCGAGGGACATGTTCAACCTTCGTATTTAACAAACATGCAACAATATAAGCTAAAATCTCCTTTTCGCGATAAGGGTCATCTCATTACTTTCTATTTACCAAATTTAAAACGAAATTGGTTCAAATATTATGTTACGCAATAAAGGACATCGACGGACAAATTCAACATTAATATTTATCAAACTTTTAACCATATAGGCTAAAATCTCATTTTTGGGACAATGCTCATTCAAATAATTTCATTTTGCCGAATACAAATCCAAATAGGTTCACATATCATGTTTCGTATCAAAGGAGATCGAGGGACAAGTTCAACCTTTATCAAACTTCTAACCATATAAGGCTAAAATCTCGTTTTCGCGACAAAGTGATTCCAATACTTTCATTTTTCCGAATATAAAACCAAATAAGTTCACATATCATGTTTCGCATCAAGGGACATCGAGGGACAAGTTCAGTGTTTATCAAACTTCTAACCACATAGGCTAACATTTCATTTTCGCGACAAGGTTCATTTCAATACTTTCATTTTACCGAATTTCAAACCAAATAGGTTCACATATCATGTTTCACATCAACGGACATCGAGGGACATGTTCAACCTTCATATTTAACAAACATGCAACAATATAAGCTAAAATCTCGTTTTCGCGATAAGGGTCATCTCATTACTTTCTATTTACCAAATTTAAAACGAAATTGGTTCAAATATTATGTTACGCAATAAAGGACATCGAGGGACAAATTCAACATTAATATTTCTCAAACTTTTAACCATATAGGCTAAAATCTCTTTTTTGGGACAATGGTCATTCAAATAATTTCATTTTGTCGAATACAAAACCAAATAGGTTCACA
This sequence comes from Medicago sativa, assembly GCF_051527215.1. Classification (NCBI taxonomy): domain Eukaryota; kingdom Viridiplantae; phylum Streptophyta; class Magnoliopsida; order Fabales; family Fabaceae; genus Medicago; species Medicago sativa. The sequence continues at coordinate 41,265,284 of NC_140751.1, forward strand.
TATCATGTTTCGTATCAAGGGAGATCGAGGGACAAGTTCAACCTTTATCAAACTTCTAACCATATAGGCTAAAATCTCATTTTCGCGACAAAGTCATTCCAATACTTTCATTTATCCGAATATAAAACCAAATAGGTTCACATATCATGTTTCGTATCAAGGGAGATCGAGGGACAAGTTCAACCTTTATCAAACTTCTAACCATATAGGCTAAAATCTCATTTTTGCGACAAAGTTATTCCAATACTTTCATTTTTCCGAATATAAAACCAAATAGGTTCACATATCATGTTTCGCATCAAGGGACATCGAGGGACAAGTTCACTGTTTATCAAACTTCTAACCACATAGGCTAACATTTCATTTTCGCGACAAGGGTCATTTCAATACTTTCATTTTACCGAATTTCAAACCAAATAGGTTCACATATCATGTTTCGCATCAAGGGACATCGAGGGACATGTTCAACCTTCGTATTTAACAAACATGCAACAATATAAGCTAAAATCTCCTTTTCGCGATAAGGGTCATCTCATTACTTTCTATTTACCAAATTTAAAACGAAATTGGTTCAAATATTATGTTACGCAATAAAGGACATCGAGGGACAAATTCAACATTAATATTTCTCAAACTTCTAACCATATAGGCTAAAATCTCATTTTTGGGACAATGCTCATTCAAATAATTTCATTTTGCCGAATACAAAACCAAATAGGTTCACATATCATGTTTCGTATCAAAGGAGATCAAGGGACAAGTTCAACCTTTATCAAACTTCTAACCATATAAGGCTAAAATCTCATTTTCGCGACAAAGTGATTCCAATACTTTCATTTTTCCGAATATAAAACCAAATAAGTTCACATATCATGTTTCGCATCAAGGGACATCGAGGGACAAGTTCACTGTTTATCAAACTTCTAACCACATAGGCTAACATTTCATTTTCGCGACAAGGGTCATTTCAATACTTTCATTTTACCGAATTTCAAACCAAATAGGTTCACATATCATGTTTCGCATCAAGGGACATCGAGGGACATGTTCAACCTTCGTATTTAACAAACATGCAACAATATAAGCTAAAATCTCCTTTTCGCGATAAGGGTCATCTCATTACTTTCTATTTACCAAATTTAAAACGAAATTGGTTCAAATATTATGTTACGCAATAAAGGACATCGAGGGACAAATTCAACATTAATATTTCTCAAACTTCTAACCATATAGGCTAAAATCTCATTTTTGGGACAATGCTCATTCAAATAATTTCATTTTGCCGAATACAAAACCAAATAGGTTCACATATCATGTTTCGTATCAAAGGAGATCAAGGGACAAGTTCAACCTTTATCAAACTTCTAACCATATAAGTTTAAAATCTCATTTTCGCGACAAAGTGATTCCAATACTTTCATTTTTCCGAATATAAAACCAAATAAGTTCACATATCATGTTCGCATCAAGGGACATCGAGGGACAAGTTCACTGTTTATCAAACTTCTAACCACATAGGCTAACATTTCATTTTCGCGACAAGGGTCATTTCAATACTTTCATTTTACCGAATTTCAAACCAAATAGGTTCACATATCATGTTTTACATCAACGGACATCGAGGGACATGTTCAACCTTCATATTTAACAAACATGCAACAATATAAGCTAAAATCTCGTTCTCGCGATAAGGGTCATCTCATTAGTTTCTATTTACCAAATTTAAAACGAAATTGGTTCAAATATTATGTTACGCAATAAAGGACATCGAGGGACAAATTCAACATTAATATTTCTCAAACTTTTAACCATATAGGCTAAAATCTCTTTTTTGGGACAATGGTCATTCAAATAATTTCATTTTGTCGAATACAAAACCAAATAGGTTCACATATCATGTTTCGTATCAAGGGAGATCGAGGGACAAGTTCAACCTTTATCAAACTTCTAACCATATAGGCTAAAATCTAATTTTCGCGACAAAGTCATTCCAATACTTTCATTTTTCCGAATATAAAACCAAATAGGTTCCCATATCATGTTTCGTATCAAGGGAGATCGAGGGACAAGTTCAACCTTTATCAAACTTCTAACCATATAGGCTAAAATCTAATTTTCGCGACAAAGTCATTCCAATACTTTCATTTTTCCGAATATAAAACCAAATAGGTTCACATATCATGTTTCGTATCAAAATAGATCGAGGGACAAGTTCAACCTTTATCAAACTTCTAACCATATAGGCTAAAATCTCATTTTTGCGACAAAGTTATCCCAATACTTTCATTTTTCCGAATATAAAACCAAATAGGTTCACATATCATGTTTCGCATCAAGGGACATCGAGGGACAAGTTCATTGTTTATCAAACTTCTAACCACATAGGCTAACATTTCATTTTCGCGACAAGGGTCATTTCAATACTTTCATTTTACCGAATTTCAAACCAAATAGGTTCACATATCATGCTTCGCATCAAGGGACATCGAGGGACATGTTCAACCTTCGTATTTAACAAACATGCAACAATATAAGCTAAAATCTCGTTCTCGCGATAAGGGTCATCTCATTACTTTCTATTTACCAAATTTAAAACGAAATTGGTTCAAATATTATGTTACGCAATAAAGGACATCGAGGGACAAATTCAACATTAATATTTCTCAAACTTTTAACCATATAGGCTAAAATCTCTTTTTTGGGACAATGGTCATTCAAATAATTTCATTTTGTCGAATACAAAACCAAATAGGTTCACATATCATGTTTCGTATCAAGGGAGATCGAGGGACAAGTTCAACCTTTATCAAACTTCTAACCATATAGGCTAAAATCTAATTTTCGCGACAAAGTCATTCCAATACTTTCATTTTTCCGAATATAAAACCAAATAGGTTCCCATATCATGTTTCGTATCAAGGGAGATCGAGGGACAAGTTCAACCTTTATCAAACTTCTAACCATATAGGCTAAAATCTCATTTTTGCGACAAAGTTATCCCAATACTTTCATTTTTCCGAATATAAAACCAAATAGGTTCACATATCATGTTTCGCATCAAGGGACATCGAGGGACAAGTTCACTGTTTATCAAACTTCTAACCACATAGGCTAACATTTCATTTTCTCGACAAGGGTCATTTCAATACTTTCATTTTACCGAATTTCAAACCAAATAGGTTCACATATCATGCTTCGCATCAAGGGACATCGAGGGACATGTTCAACCTTCGTATTTAACAAACATGCAACAATATAAGCTAAAATCTCCTTTTCGCGATAAGGGTCATCTCATTACTTTCTATTTACCAAATTTAAAACGAAATTGGTTCAAATATTATGTTACGCAATAAAGGACATCGACGGACAAATTCAACATTAATATTTATCAAACTTTTAACCATATAGGCTAAAATCTCATTTTTGGGACAATGCTCATTCAAATAATTTCATTTTGCCGAATACAAATCCAAATAGGTTCACATATCATGTTTCGTATCAAAGGAGATCGAGGGACAAGTTCAACCTTTATCAAACTTCTAACCATATAAGGCTAAAATCTCGTTTTCGCGACAAAGTGATTCCAATACTTTCATTTTTCCGAATATAAAACCAAATAAGTTCACATATCATGTTTCGCATCAAGGGACATCGAGGGACAAGTTCAGTGTTTATCAAACTTCTAACCACATAGGCTAACATTTCATTTTCGCGACAAGGTTCATTTCAATACTTTCATTTTACCGAATTTCAAACCAAATAGGTTCACATATCATGTTTCACATCAACGGACATCGAGGGACATGTTCAACCTTCATATTTAACAAACATGCAACAATATAAGCTAAAATCTCGTTTTCGCGATAAGGGTCATCTCATTACTTTCTATTTACCAAATTTAAAACGAAATTGGTTCAAATATTATGTTACGCAATAAAGGACATCGAGGGACAAATTCAACATTAATATTTCTCAAACTTTTAACCATATAGGCTAAAATCTCTTTTTTGGGACAATGGTCATTCAAATAATTTCATTTTGTCGAATACAAAACCAAATAGGTTCACATATCATGTTTCGTATCAAGGGAGATCGAGGGACAAGTTCAACCTTTATCAAACTTCTAACCATATAGGCTAAAATCTCATTTTCGCGACAAAGTCATTCCAATACTTTCATTTATCCGAATATAAAACCAAATAGGTTCACATATCATGTTTCGTATCAAGGGAGATCGAGGGACAAGTTCAACCTTTATCAAACTTCTAACCATATAGGCTAAAATCTCATTTTTGCGACAAAGTTATTCCAATACTTTCATTTTTCCGAATATAAAACCAAATAGGTTCACATATCATGTTTCGCATCAAGGGACATCGAGGGACAAGTTCACTGTTTATCAAACTTCTAACCACATAGGCTAACATTTCATTTTCGCGACAAGGGTCATTTCAATACTTTCATTTTACCGAATTTCAAACCAAATAGGTTCACATATCATGTTTCGCATCAAGGGACATCGAGGGACATGTTCAACCTTCGTATTTAACAAACATGCAACAATATAAGCTAAAATCTCCTTTTCGCGATAAGGGTCATCTCATTACTTTCTATTTACCAAATTTAAAACGAAATTGGTTCAAATATTATGTTACGCAATAAAGGACATCGAGGGACAAATTCAACATTAATATTTCTCAAACTTCTAACCATATAGGCTAAAATCTCATTTTTGGGACAATGCTCATTCAAATAATTTCATTTTGCCGAATACAAAACCAAATAGGTTCACATATCATGTTTCGTATCAAAGGAGATCAAGGGACAAGTTCAACCTTTATCAAACTTCTAACCATATAAGGCTAAAATCTCATTTTCGCGACAAAGTGATTCCAATACTTTCATTTTTCCGAATATAAAACCAAATAAGTTCACATATCATGTTTCGCATCAAGGGACATCGAGGGACAAGTTCACTGTTTATCAAACTTCTAACCACATAGGCTAACATTTCATTTTCGCGACAAGGGTCATTTCAATACTTTCATTTTACCGAATTTCAAACCAAATAGGTTCACATATCATGTTTCGCATCAAGGGACATCGAGGGACATGTTCAACCTTCGTATTTAACAAACATGCAACAATATAAGCTAAAATCTCCTTTTCGCGATAAGGGTCATCTCATTACTTTCTATTTACCAAATTTAAAACGAAATTGGTTCAAATATTATGTTACGCAATAAAGGACATCGAGGGACAAATTCAACATTAATATTTCTCAAACTTCTAACCATATAGGCTAAAATCTCATTTTTGGGACAATGCTCATTCAAATAATTTCATTTTGCCGAATACAAAACCAAATAGGTTCACATATCATGTTTCGTATCAAAGGAGATCAAGGGACAAGTTCAACCTTTATCAAACTTCTAACCATATAAGTTTAAAATCTCATTTTCGCGACAAAGTGATTCCAATACTTTCATTTTTCCGAATATAAAACCAAATAAGTTCACATATCATGTTCGCATCAAGGGACATCGAGGGACAAGTTCACTGTTTATCAAACTTCTAACCACATAGGCTAACATTTCATTTTCGCGACAAGGGTCATTTCAATACTTTCATTTTACCGAATTTCAAACCAAATAGGTTCACATATCATGTTTTACATCAACGGACATCGAGGGACATGTTCAACCTTCGTATTTAACAAACATGCAACAATATAAGCTAAAATCTCGTTTTCGCGATAAGGGTCATCTCATTACTTTCTATTTACCAAATTTAAAACGAAATTGGTTCAAATATTATGTTACGCAATAAAGGACATCGACGGACAAATTCAACATTAATATTTATCAAACTTTTAACCATATAGGCTAAAATCTCATTTTTGGGACAATGCTCATTCAAATAATTTCATTTTGCCGAATACAAATCCAAATAGGTTCACATATCATGTTTCGTATCAAAGGAGATCGAGGGACAAGTTCAACCTTTATCAAACTTCTAACCATATAAGGCTAAAATCTCGTTTTCGCGACAAAGTGATTCCAATACTTTCATTTTTCCGAATATAAAACCAAATAAGTTCACATATCATGTTTCGCATCAAGGGACATCGAGGGACAAGTTCAGTGTTTATCAAACTTCTAACCACATAGGCTAACATTTCATTTTCGCGACAAGGTTCATTTCAATACTTTCATTTTACCGAATTTCAAACCAAATAGGTTCACATATCATGTTTCACATCAACGGACATCGAGGGACATGTTCAACCTTCATATTTAACAAACATGCAACAATATAAGCTAAAATCTCGTTTTCGCGATAAGGGTCATCTCATTACTTTCTATTTACCAAATTTAAAACGAAATTGGTTCAAATATTATGTTACGCAATAAAGGACATCGAGGGACAAATTCAACATTAATATTTCTCAAACTTCTAACCATATAGGCTAAAATCTCATTTTTGGGACAATGCTCATTCAAATAATTTCATTTTGCCGAATACAAAACCAAATAGGTTCACATATCATGTTTCGTATCAAAGGAGATCAAGGGACAAGTTCAACCTTTATCAAACTTCTAACCATATAAGTTTAAAATCTCATTTTCGCGACAAAGTGATTCCAATACTTTCATTTTTCCGAATATAAAACCAAATAAGTTCACATATCATGTTCGCATCAAGGGACATCGAGGGACAAGTTCACTGTTTATCAAACTTCTAACCACATAGGCTAACATTTCATTTTCGCGACAAGGGTCATTTCAATACTTTCATTTTACCGAATTTCAAACCAAATAGGTTCACATATCATGTTTTACATCAACGGACATCGAGGGACATGTTCAACCTTCGTATTTAACAAACATGCAACAATATAAGCTAAAATCTCGTTTTCGCGATAAGGGTCATCTCATTACTTTCTATTTACCAAATTTAAAACGAAATTGGTTCAAATATTATGTTACGCAATAAAGGACATCGACGGACAAATTCAACATTAATATTTATCAAACTTTTAACCATATAGGCTAAAATCTCATTTTTGGGACAATGCTCATTCAAATAATTTCATTTTGCCGAATACAAATCCAAATAGGTTCACATATCATGTTTCGTATCAAAGGAGATCGAGGGACAAGTTCAACCTTTATCAAACTTCTAACCATATAAGGCTAAAATCTCGTTTTCGCGACAAAGTGATTCCAATACTTTCATTTTTCCGAATATAAAACCAAATAAGTTCACATATCATGTTTCGCATCAAGGGACATCGAGGGACAAGTTCAGTGTTTATCAAACTTCTAACCACATAGGCTAACATTTCATTTTCGCGACAAGGTTCATTTCAATACTTTCATTTTACCGAATTTCAAACCAAATAGGTTCACATATCATGTTTCACATCAACGGACATCGAGGGACATGTTCAACCTTCATATTTAACAAACATGCAACAATATAAGCTAAAATCTCGTTTTCGCGATAAGGGTCATCTCATTACTTTCTATTTACCAAATTTAAAACGAAATTGGTTCAAATATTATGTTACGCAATAAAGGACATCGAGGGACAAATTCAACATTAATATTTCTCAAACTTTTAACCATATAGGCTAAAATCTCTTTTTTGGGACAATGGTCATTCAAATAATTTCATTTTGTCGAATACAAAACCAAATAGGTTCACATATCATGTTTCGTATCAAGGGAGATCGAGGGACAAGTTCAACCTTTATCAAACTTCTAACCATATAGGCTAAAATCTCATTTTCGCGACAAAGTCATTCCAATACTTTCATTTATCCGAATATAAAACCAAATAGGTTCACATATCATGTTTCGTATCAAGGGAGATCGAGGGACAAGTTCAACCTTTATCAAACTTCTAACCATATAGGCTAAAATCTCATTTTTGCGACAAAGTTATTCCAATACTTTCATTTTTCCGAATATAAAACCAAATAGGTTCACATATCATGTTTCGCATCAAGGGACATCGAGGGACAAGTTCACTGTTTATCAAACTTCTAACCACATAGGCTAACATTTCATTTTCGCGACAAGGGTCATTTCAATACTTTCATTTTACCGAATTTCAAACCAAATAGGTTCACATATCATGTTTCGCATCAAGGGACATCGAGGGACATGTTCAACCTTCGTATTTAACAAACATGCAACAATATAAGCTAAAATCTCCTTTTCGCGATAAGGGTCATCTCATTACTTTCTATTTACCAAATTTAAAACGAAATTGGTTCAAATATTATGTTACGCAATAAAGGACATCGAGGGACAAATTCAACATTAATATTTCTCAAACTTCTAACCATATAGGCTAAAATCTCATTTTTGGGACAATGCTCATTCAAATAATTTCATTTTGCCGAATACAAAACCAAATAGGTTCACATATCATGTTTCGTATCAAAGGAGATCAAGGGACAAGTTCAACCTTTATCAAACTTCTAACCATATAAGGCTAAAATCTCATTTTCGCGACAAAGTGATTCCAATACTTTCATTTTTCCGAATATAAAACCAAATAAGTTCACATATCATGTTTCGCATCAAGGGACATCGAGGGACAAGTTCACTGTTTATCAAACTTCTAACCACATAGGCTAACATTTCATTTTCGCGACAAGGGTCATTTCAATACTTTCATTTTACCGAATTTCAAACCAAATAGGTTCACATATCATGTTTCGCATCAAGGGACATCGAGGGACATGTTCAACCTTCGTATTTAACAAACATGCAACAATATAAGCTAAAATCTCCTTTTCGCGATAAGGGTCATCTCATTACTTTCTATTTACCAAATTTAAAACGAAATTGGTTCAAATATTATGTTACGCAATAAAGGACATCGAGGGACAAATTCAACATTAATATTTCTCAAACTTCTAACCATATAGGCTAAAATCTCATTTTTGGGACAATGCTCATTCAAATAATTTCATTTTGCCGAATACAAAACCAAATAGGTTCACATATCATGTTTCGTATCAAAGGAGATCAAGGGACAAGTTCAACCTTTATCAAACTTCTAACCATATAAGTTTAAAATCTCATTTTCGCGACAAAGTGATTCCAATACTTTCATTTTTCCGAATATAAAACCAAATAAGTTCACATATCATGTTCGCATCAAGGGACATCGAGGGACAAGTTCACTGTTTATCAAACTTCTAACCACATAGGCTAACATTTCATTTTCGCGACAAGGGTCATTTCAATACTTTCATTTTACCGAATTTCAAACCAAATAGGTTCACATATCATGTTTTACATCAACGGACATCGAGGGACATGTTCAACCTTCGTATTTAACAAACATGCAACAATATAAGCTAAAATCTCGTTTTCGCGATAAGGGTCATCTCATTACTTTCTATTTACCAAATTTAAAACGAAATTGGTTCAAATATTATGTTACGCAATAAAGGACATCGACGGACAAATTCAACATTAATATTTATCAAACTTTTAACCATATAGGCTAAAATCTCATTTTTGGGACAATGCTCATTCAAATAATTTCATTTTGCCGAATACAAATCCAAATAGGTTCACATATCATGTTTCGTATCAAAGGAGATCGAGGGACAAGTTCAACCTTTATCAAACTTCTAACCATATAAGGCTAAAATCTCGTTTTCGCGACAAAGTGATTCCAATACTTTCATTTTTCCGAATATAAAACCAAATAAGTTCACATATCATGTTTCGCATCAAGGGACATCGAGGGACAAGTTCAGTGTTTATCAAACTTCTAACCACATAGGCTAACATTTCATTTTCGCGACAAGGTTCATTTCAATACTTTCATTTTACCGAATTTCAAACCAAATAGGTTCACATATCATGTTTCACATCAACGGACATCGAGGGACATGTTCAACCTTCATATTTAACAAACATGCAACAATATAAGCTAAAATCTCGTTTTCGCGATAAGGGTCATCTCATTACTTTCTATTTACCAAATTTAAAACGAAATTGGTTCAAATATTATGTTACGCAATAAAGGACATCGAGGGACAAATTCAACATTAATATTTCTCAAACTTTTAACCATATAGGCTAAAATCTCTTTTTTGGGACAATGGTCATTCAAATAATTTCATTTTGTCGAATACAAAACCAAATAGGTTCACATATCATGTTTCGTATCAAGGGAGATCGAGGGACAAGTTCAACCTTTATCAAACTTCTAACCATATAGGCTAAAATCTCATTTTCGCGACAAAGTCATTCCAATACTTTCATTTATCCGAATATAAAACCAAATAGGTTCACATATCATGTTTCGTATCAAGGGAGATCGAGGGACAAGTTCAACCTTTATCAAACTTCTAACCATATAGGCTAAAATCTCATTTTTGCGACAAAGTTATTCCAATACTTTCATTTTTCCGAATATAAAACCAAATAGGTTCACATATCATGTTTCGCATCAAGGGACATCGAGGGACAAGTTCACTGTTTATCAAACTTCTAACCACATAGGCTAACATTTCATTTTCGCGACAAGGGTCATTTCAATACTTTCATTTTACCGAATTTCAAACCAAATAGGTTCACATATCATGTTTCGCATCAAGGGACATCGAGGGACATGTTCAACCTTCGTATTTAACAAACATGCAACAATATAAGCTAAAATCTCCTTTTCGCGATAAGGGTCATCTCATTACTTTCTATTTACCAAATTTAAAACGAAATTGGTTCAAATATTATGTTACGCAATAAAGGACATCGAGGGACAAATTCAACATTAATATTTCTCAAACTTCTAACCATATAGGCTAAAATCTCATTTTTGGGACAATGCTCATTCAAATAATTTCATTTTGCCGAATACAAAACCAAATAGGTTCACATATCATGTTTCGTATCAAAGGAGATCAAGGGACAAGTTCAACCTTTATCAAACTTCTAACCATATAAGGCTAAAATCTCATTTTCGCGACAAAGTGATTCCAATACTTTCATTTTTCCGAATATAAAACCAAATAAGTTCACATATCATGTTTCGCATCAAGGGACATCGAGGGACAAGTTCACTGTTTATCAAACTTCTAACCACATAGGCTAACATTTCATTTTCGCGACAAGGGTCATTTCAATACTTTCATTTTACCGAATTTCAAACCAAATAGGTTCACATATCATGTTTCGCATCAAGGGACATCGAGGGACATGTTCAACCTTCGTATTTAACAAACATGCAACAATATAAGCTAAAATCTCCTTTTCGCGATAAGGGTCATCTCATTACTTTCTATTTACCAAATTTAAAACGAAATTGGTTCAAATATTATGTTACGCAATAAAGGACATCGAGGGACAAATTCAACATTAATATTTCTCAAACTTCTAACCATATAGGCTAAAATCTCATTTTTGGGACAATGCTCATTCAAATAATTTCATTTTGCCGAATACAAAACCAAATAGGTTCACATATCATGTTTCGTATCAAAGGAGATCAAGGGACAAGTTCAACCTTTATCAAACTTCTAACCATATAAGTTTAAAATCTCATTTTCGCGACAAAGTGATTCCAATACTTTCATTTTTCCGAATATAAAACCAAATAAGTTCACATATCATGTTCGCATCAAGGGACATCGAGGGACAAGTTCACTGTTTATCAAACTTCTAACCACATAGGCTAACATTTCATTTTCGCGACAAGGGTCATTTCAATACTTTCATTTTACCGAATTTCAAACCAAATAGGTTCACATATCATGTTTTACATCAACGGACATCGAGGGACATGTTCAACCTTCGTATTTAACAAACATGCAACAATATAAGCTAAAATCTTGTTTTCGCGATAAGGGTCATCTCATTACTTTCTATTTACCAAATTTAAAACGAAATTGGTTCAAATATTATGTTACGCAATAAAGGACATCGAGGGACAAATTCAACATTAATATTTCTCAAACTTTTAACCATATAGGCTAAAATCTCTTTTTTGGGACAATGGTCATTCAAATAATTTCATTTTGTCGAATACAAAACCAAATAGGTTCACATATCATGTTTCGTATCAAGGGAGATCGAGGGACAAGTTCAACCTTTATCAAACTTCTAACCATATAGGCTAAAATCTCATTTTCGCGACAAAGTCATTCCAATACTTTCATTTTTCCGAATATAAAACCAAATAGGTTCACATATCATGTTTCGTATCAAGGGAGATCGAGGGACAAGTTCAACCTTTATCAAACTTCTAACCATATAGGCTAAAATCTCATTTTTGCGACAAAGTTATTCCAATACTTTCATTTTTCCGAATATAAAACCAAATAGGTTCACATATCATGTTTCGCATCAAGGGACATCGAGGGACAAGTTCACTGTTTATCAAACTTCTAACCACATAGGCTAACATTTCATTTTCGCGACAAGGGTCATTTCAATACTTTCATTTTACCGAATTTCAAACCAAATAGGTTCACATATCATGTTTTACATCAACGGACATCGAGGGACATGTTCAACCTTCATATTTAACAAACATGCAACAATATAAGCTAAAATCTCGTTCTCGCGATAAGGGTCATCTCATTAGTTTCTATTTACCAAATTTAAAACGAAATTGGTTCAAATATTATGTTACGTAATAAAGGACATCGAGGGACAAATTCAACATTAATATTTCTCAAACTTCTAACCATATAGGCTAAAATCTCATTTTTGGGACAATGCTCATTCAAATAATTTCATTTTGCCGAATACAAAACCAAATAGGTTCACATATCATGTTTCGTATCAAAGGAGATCAAGGGACAAGTTCAACCTTTATCAAACTTCTAACCATATAAGGCTAAAATCTCATTTTCGCGACAAAGTGATTCCAATACTTTCATTTTTCCGAATATAAAACCAAATAAGTTCACATATCATGTTTCGCATCAAGGGACATCGAGGGACAAGTTCACTGTTTATCAAACTTCTAACCACATAGGCTAACATTTCATTTTCGCGACAAGGGTCATTTCAATACTTTCATTTTACCGAATTTCAAACCAAATAGGTTCACATATCATGTTTTACATCAACGGACATCGAGGGACATGTTCAACCTTCATATTTAACAAACATGCAACAATATAAGCTAAAATCTCGTTCTCGCGATAAGGGTCATCTCATTAGTTTCTATTTACCAAATTTAAAACGAAATTGGTTCAAATATTATGTTACGCAATAAAGGACATCGAGGGACAAATTCAACATTAATATTTCTCAAACTTTTAACCATATAGGCTAAAATCTCTTTTTTGGGACAATGGTCATTCAAATAATTTCATTTTGTCGAATACAAAACCAAATAGGTTCACATATCATGTTTCGTATCAAGGGAGATCGAGGGACAAGTTCAACCTTTATCAAACTTCTAACCATATAGGCTAAAATCTAATTTTCGCGACAAAGTCATTCCAATACTTTCATTTTTCCGAATATAAAACCAAATAGGTTCACATATCATGTTTCGTATCAAGGGAGATCGAGGGACAAGTTCAACCTTTATCAAACTTCTAACCATATAGGCTAAAATCTCATTTTTGCGACAAAGTTATCCCAATACTTTCATTTTTCCGAATATAAAACCAAATAGGTTCACATATCATGTTTCGCATCAAGGGACATCGAGGGACAAGTTCACTGTTTATCAAACTTCTAACCACATAGGCTAACATTTCATTTTCGCGACAAGGGTCATTTCAATACTTTCATTTTACCGAATTTCAAACCAAATAGGTTCACATATCATGTTTTACATCAACGGACATCGAGGGACATGTTCAACCTTCGTATTTAACAAACATGCAACAATATAAGCTAAAATCTCGTTTTCGCGATAAGGGTCATCTCATTACTTTCTATTTACCAAATTTAAAACGAAATTGGTTCAAATATTATGTTACGCAATAAAGGACATCGACGGACAAATTCAACATTAATATTTATCAAACTTTTAACCATATAGGCTAAAATCTCATTTTTGGGACAATGCTCATTCAAATAATTTCATTTTGCCGAATACAAATCCAAATAGGTTCACATATCATGTTTCGTATCAAAGGAGATCGAGGGACAAGTTCAACCTTTATCAAACTTCTAACCATATAAGGCTAAAATCTCGTTTTCGCGACAAAGTGATTCCAATACTTTCATTTTTCCGAATATAAAACCAAATAAGTTCACATATCATGTTTCGCATCAAGGGACATCGAGGGACAAGTTCAGTGTTTATCAAACTTCTAACCACATAGGCTAACATTTCATTTTCACGACAAGGGTCATTTCAATACTTTCATTTTACCGAATTTCAAACCAAATAGGTTCACATATCATGTTTTACATCAACGGACATCGAGGGACATGTTCAACCTTCATATTTAACAAACATGCAACAATATAAGCTAAAATCTCGTTCTCGCGATAAGGGTCATCTCATTAGTTTCTATTTACCAAATTTAAAACGAAATTGGTTCAAATATTATGTTACGCAATAAAGGACATCGAGGGACAAATTCAACATTAATATTTCTCAAACTTTTAACCATATAGGCTAAAATCTCTTTTTTGGGACAATGGTCATTCAAATAATTTCATTTTGTCGAATACAAAACCAAATAGGTTCACATATCATGTTTCGTATCAAGGGAGATCGAGGGACAAGTTCAACCTTTATCAAACTTCTAACCATATAGGCTAAAATCTAATTTTCGCGACAAAGTCATTCCAATACTTTCATTTTTCCGAATATAAAACCAAATAGGTTCACATATCATGTTTCGTATCAAGGGAGATCGAGGGACAAGTTCAACCTTTATCAAACTTCTAACCATATAGGCTAAAATCTCATTTTTGCGACAAAGTTATCCCAATACTTTCATTTTTCCGAATATAAAACCAAATAGGTTCACATATCATGTTTCGCATCAAGGGACATCGAGGGACAAGTTCACTGTTTATCAAACTTCTAACCACATAGGCTAACATTTCATTTTCGCGACAAGGGTCATTTCAATACTTTCATTTTACCGAATTTCAAACCAAATAGGTTCACATATCATGTTTTACATCAACGGACATCGAGGGACATGTTCAACCTTCATATTTAACAAACATGCAACAATATAAGCTAAAATCTCGTTCTCGCGATAAGGGTCATCTCATTAGTTTCTATTTACCAAATTTAAAACGAAATTGGTTCAAATATTATGTTACGCAATAAAGGACATCGAGGGACAAATTCAACATTAATATTTCTCAAACTTCTAACCATATAGGCTAAAATCTCATTTTTGGGACAATGCTCATTCAAATAATTTCATTTTGCCGAATACAAAACCAAATAGGTTCACATATCATGTTTCGTATCAAAGGAGATCAAGGGACAAGTTCAACCTTTATCAAACTTCTAACCATATAAGGCTAAAATCTCATTTTCGCGACAAAGTGATTCCAATACTTTCATTTTTCCGAATATAAAACCAAATAAGTTCACATATCATGTTTCGCATCAAGGGACATCGAGGGACAAGTTCACTGTTTATCAAACTTCTAACCACATAGGCTAACATTTCATTTTCGCGACAAGGGTCATTTCAATACTTTCATTTTACCGAATTTCAAACCAAATAGGTTCACATATCATGTTTTACATCAACGGACATCGAGGGACATGTTCAACCTTCATATTTAACAAACATGCAACAATATAAGCTAAAATCTCGTTCTCGCGATAAGGGTCATCTCATTAGTTTCTATTTACCAAATTTAAAACGAAATTGGTTCAAATATTATGTTACGCAATAAAGGACATCGAGGGACAAATTCAACATTAATATTTCTCAAACTTTTAACCATATAGGCTAAAATCTCTTTTTTGGGACAATGGTCATTCAAATAATTTCATTTTGTCGAATACAAAACCAAATAGGTTCACATATCATGTTTCGTATCAAGGGAGATCGAGGGACAAGTTCAACCTTTATCAAACTTCTAACCATATAGGCTAAAATCTAATTTTCGCGACAAAGTCATTCCAATACTTTCATTTTTCCGAATATAAAACCAAATAGGTTCACATATCATGTTTCGTATCAAGGGAGATCGAGGGACAAGTTCAACCTTTATCAAACTTCTAACCATATAGGCTAAAATCTCATTTTTGCGACAAAGTTATCCCAATACTTTCATTTTTCCGAATATAAAACCAAATAGGTTCACATATCATGTTTCGCATCAAGGGACATCGAGGGACAAGTTCACTGTTTATCAAACTTCTAACCACATAGGCTAACATTTCATTTTCGCGACAAGGGTCATTTCAATACTTTCATTTTACCGAATTTCAAACCAAATAGGTTCACATATCATGTTTTACATCAACGGACATCGAGGGACATGTTCAACCTTCATATTTAACAAACATGCAACAATATAAGCTAAAATCTCGTTCTCGCGATAAGGGTCATCTCATTAGTTTCTATTTACCAAATTTAAAACGAAATTGGTTCAAATATTATGTTACGCAATAAAGGACATCGAGGGACAAATTCAACATTAATATTTCTCAAACTTCTAACCATATAGGCTAAAATCTCATTTTTGGGACAATGCTCATTCAAATAATTTCATTTTGCCGAATACAAAACCAAATAGGTTCACATATCATGTTTCGTATCAAAGGAGATCAAGGGACAAGTTCAACCTTTATCAAACTTCTAACCATATAAGGCTAAAATCTCATTTTCGCGACAAAGTGATTCCAATACTTTCATTTTTCCGAATATAAAACCAAATAGTTCACATATCATGTTTCGCATCAAGGGACATCGAGGGACAAGTTCACTGTTTATCAAACTTCTAACCACATAGGCTAACATTTCATTTTCACGACAAGGGTCATTTCAATACTTTCATTTTACCGAATTTCAAACCAAATAGGTTCACATATCATGTTTTACATCAACGGACATCGAGGGACATGTTCAACCTTCATATTTAACAAACATGCAACAATATAAGCTAAAATCTCGTTCTCGCGATAAGGGTCATCTCATTAGTTTCTATTTACCAAATTTAAAACGAAATTGGTTCAAATATTATGTTACGCAATAAAGGACATCGAGGGACAAATTCAACATTAATATTTCTCAAACTTTTAACCATATAGGCTAAAATCTCTTTTTTGGGACAATGGTCATTCAAATAATTTCATTTTGTCGAATACAAAACCAAATAGGTTCACATATCATGTTTCGTATCAAGGGAGATCGAGGGACAAGTTCAACCTTTATCAAACTTCTAACCATATAGGCTAAAATCTAATTTTCGCGACAAAGTCATTCCAATACTTTCATTTTTCCGAATATAAAACCAAATAGGTTCACATATCATGTTTCGTATCAAGGGAGATCGAGGGACAAGTTCAACCTTTATCAAACTTCTAACCATATAGGCTAAAATCTCATTTTTGCGACAAAGTTATCCCAATACTTTCATTTTTCCGAATATAAAACCAAATAGGTTCACATATCATGTTTCGCATCAAGGGACATCGAGGGACAAGTTCACTGTTTATCAAACTTCTAACCACATAGGCTAACATTTCATTTTCGCGACAAGGGTCATTTCAATACTTTCATTTTACCGAATTTCAAACCAAATAGGTTCACATATCATGTTTTACATCAACGGACATCGAGGGACATGTTCAACCTTCATATTTAACAAACATGCAACAATATAAGCTAAAATCTCGTTCTCGCGATAAGGGTCATCTCATTAGTTTCTATTTACCAAATTTAAAACGAAATTGGTTCAAATATTATGTTACGCAATAAAGGACATCGAGGGACAAATTCAACATTAATATTTCTCAAACTTCTAACCATATAGGCTAAAATCTCATTTTTGGGACAATGCTCATTCAAATAATTTCATTTTGCCGAATACAAAACCAAATAGGTTCACATATCATGTTTCGTATCAAAGGAGATCAAGGGACAAGTTCAACCTTTATCAAACTTCTAACCATATAAGGCTAAAATCTCATTTTCGCGACAAAGTGATTCCAATACTTTCATTTTTCCGAATATAAAACCAAATAGTTCACATATCATGTTTCGCATCAAGGGACATCGAGGGACAAGTTCACTGTTTATCAAACTTCTAACCACATAGGCTAACATTTCATTTTCACGACAAGGGTCATTTCAATACTTTCATTTTACCGAATTTCAAACCAAATAGGTTCACATATCATGTTTTACATCAACGGACATCGAGGGACATGTTCAACCTTCATATTTAACAAACATGCAACAATATAAGCTAAAATCTCGTTCTCGCGATAAGGGTCATCTCATTAGTTTCTATTTACCAAATTTAAAACGAAATTGGTTCAAATATTATGTTACGCAATAAAGGACATCGAGGGACAAATTCAACATTAATATTTCTCAAACTTTTAACCATATAGGCTAAAATCTCTTTTTTGGGACAATGGTCATTCAAATAATTTCATTTTGTCGAATACAAAACCAAATAGGTTCACATATCATGTTTCGTATCAAGGGAGATCGAGGGACAAGTTCAACCTTTATCAAACTTCTAACCATATAGGCTAAAATCTAATTTTCGCGACAAAGTCATTCCAATACTTTCATTTTTCCGAATATAAAACCAAATAGGTTCACATATCATGTTTCGTATCAAGGGAGATCGAGGGACAAGTTCAACCTTTATCAAACTTCTAACCATATAGGCTAAAATCTCATTTTTGCGACAAAGTTATCCCAATACTTTCATTTTTCCGAATATAAAACCAAATAGGTTCACATATCATGTTTCGCATCAAGGGACATCGAGGGACAAGTTCACTGTTTATCAAACTTCTAACCACATAGGCTAACATTTCATTTTCGCGACAAGGGTCATTTCAATACTTTCATTTTACCGAATTTCAAACCAAATAGGTTCACATATCATGTTTTACATCAACGGACATCGAGGGACATGTTCAACCTTCATATTTAACAAACATGCAACAATATAAGCTAAAATCTCGTTCTCGCGATAAGGGTCATCTCATTAGTTTCTATTTACCAAATTTAAAACGAAATTGGTTCAAATATTATGTTACGCAATAAAGGACATCGAGGGACAAATTCAACATTAATATTTCTCAAACTTCTAACCATATAGGCTAAAATCTCATTTTTGGGACAATGCTCATTCAAATAATTTCATTTTGCCGAATACAAAACCAAATAGGTTCACATATCATGTTTCGTATCAAAGGAGATCAAGGGACAAGTTCAACCTTTATCAAACTTCTAACCATATAAGGCTAAAATCTCATTTTCGCGACAAAGTGATTCCAATACTTTCATTTTTCCGAATATAAAACCAAATAGTTCACATATCATGTTTCGCATCAAGGGACATCGAGGGACAAGTTCACTGTTTATCAAACTTCTAACCACATAGGCTAACATTTCATTTTCACGACAAGGGTCATTTCAATACTTTCATTTTACCGAATTTCAAACCAAATAGGTTCACATATCATGTTTTACATCAACGGACATCGAGGGACATGTTCAACCTTCATATTTAACAAACATGCAACAATATAAGCTAAAATCTCGTTCTCGCGATAAGGGTCATCTCATTAGTTTCTATTTACCAAATTTAAAACGAAATTGGTTCAAATATTATGTTACGCAATAAAGGACATCGAGGGACAAATTCAACATTAATATTTCTCAAACTTTTAACCATATAGGCTAAAATCTCTTTTTTGGGACAATGGTCATTCAAATAATTTCATTTTGTCGAATACAAAACCAAATAGGTTCACATATCATGTTTCGTATCAAGGGAGATCGAGGGACAAGTTCAACCTTTATCAAACTTCTAACCATATAGGCTAAAATCTAATTTTCGCGACAAAGTCATTCCAATACTTTCATTTTTCCGAATATAAAACCAAATAGGTTCACATATCATGTTTCGTATCAAGGGAGATCGAGGGACAAGTTCAACCTTTATCAAACTTCTAACCATATAGGCTAAAATCTCATTTTTGCGACAAAGTTATCCCAATACTTTCATTTTTCCGAATATAAAACCAAATAGGTTCACATATCATGTTTCGCATCAAGGGACATCGAGGGACAAGTTCAACCTTTATCAAACTTCTAACCATATAGGCTAAAATCTCATTTTTGCGACAAAGTTATCCCAATACTTTCATTTTTCCGAATATAAAACCAAATAGGTTCACATATCATGTTTCGCATCAAGGGACATCGAGGGACAAGTTCACTGTTTATCAAACTTCTAACCACATAGGCTAACATTTCATTTTCGCGACAAGGGTCATTTCAATACTTTCATTTTACCGAATTTCAAACCAAATAGGTTCACATATCATGCTTCGCATCAAGGGACATCGAGGGACATGTTCAACCTTCGTATTTAACAAACATGCAACAATATAAGCTAAAATCTCGTTTTCGCGATAAGGGTCATCTCATTACTTTCTATTTACCAAATTTAAAACGAAATTGGTTCAAATATTATGTTACGCAATAAAGGACATCGAGGGACAAATTCAACATTAATATTTCTCAAACTTTTAACCATATAGGCTAAAATCTCTTTTTTGGGACAATGGTCATTCAAATAATTTCATTTTGTCGAATACAAAACCAAATAGGTTCACATATCATGTTTCGTATCAAGGGAGATCGAGGGACAAGTTCAACCTTTATCAAACTTCTAACCATATAGGCTAAAATCTAATTTTCGCGACAAAGTCATTCCAATACTTTCATTTTTCCGAATATAAAACCAAATAGGTTCACATATCATGTTTCGTATCAAGGGAGATCGAGGGACAAGTTCAACCTTTATCAAACTTCTAACCATATAGGCTAAAATCTCATTTTTGCGACAAAGTTATCCCAATACTTTCATTTTTCCGAATATAAAACCAAATAGGTTCACATATCATGTTTCGCATCAAGGGACATCGAGGGACAAGTTCAACCTTTATCAAACTTCTAACCATATAGGCTAAAATCTCATTTTTGCGACAAAGTTATCCCAATACTTTCATTTTTCCGAATATAAAACCTAATAGGTTCACATATCATGTTTCGCATCAAGGGACATCGAGGGACAAGTTCACTGTTTATCAAACTTCTAACCACATAGGCTAACATTTCATTTTCGCGACAAGGGTCATTTCAATACTTTCATTTTACCGAATTTCAAACCAAATAGGTTCACATATCATGCTTCGCATCAAGGGACATCGAGGGACATGTTCAACCTTCGTATTTAACAAACATGCAACAATATAAGCTAAAATCTCCTTTTCGCGATAAGGGTCATCTCATTACTTTCTATTTACCAAATTTAAAACGAAATTGGTTCAAATATTATGTTACGCAATAAAGGACATCGAGGGACAAATTCAACATTAATATTTCTCAAACTTCTAACCATATAGGCTAAAATCTCATTTTTGGGACAATGCTCATTCAAATAATTTCATTTTGCCGAATACAAAACCAAATAGGTTCACATATCATGTTTCGTATCAAAGGAGATCAAGGGACAAGTTCAACCTTTATCAAACTTCTAACCATATAAGGCTAAAATCTCATTTTCGCGACAAAGTGATTCCAATACTTTCATTTTTCCGAATATAAAATCAAATAAGTTCACATATCATGTTTCGCATCAAGGGACGTCGAGGGACAAGTTCACTGTTTATCAAACTTCTAACCACATAGGCTAACATTTCATTTTCGCGACAAGGGTCATTTCAATACTTTCATTTTACCGAATTTCAAACCAAATAGGTTCACATATCATGTTTTACATCAACGGACATCGAGGGACATGTTCAACCTTCATATTTAACAAACATGCAACAATATAAGCTAAAATCTCGTTCTCGCGATAAGGGTCATCTCATTAGTTTCTATTTACCAAATTTAAAACGAAATTGGTTCAAATATTATGTGACGCAATAAAGGACATCGAGGGACAAATTCAACATTAATATTTCTCAAACTTTTAACCATATAGGCTAAAATCTCTTTTTTGGGACAATGGTCATTCAAATAATTTCATTTTGTCGAATACAAAACCAAATAGGTTCACATATCATGTTTCGTATCAAGGGAGATCGAGGGACAAGTTCAACCTTTATCAAACTTCTAACCATATAGGCTAAAATATAATTTTCGCGACAAAGTCATTCCAATACTTTCATTTTTCCGAATATAAAACCAAATAGGTTCACATATCATGTTTCGTATCAAGGGAGATCGAGGGACAAGTTCAACCTTTATCAAACTTCTAACCCTATAGGCTAAAATCTCATTTTTGCGACAAAGTTATCCCAATACTTTCATTTTTCCGAATATAAAACCAAATAGGTTCACATATCATGTTTCGCATCAAGGGACATCGAGGGACAAGTTCACTGTTTATCAAACTTCTAACCACATAGGCTAACATTTCATTTTCGCGACAAGGGTCATTTCAATACTTTCATTTTACCGAATTTCAAACCAAATAGGTTCACATATCATGTTTCGCGTCAAGGGACATCGAGGGACATGTTCAACCTTCGTATTTAACAAACATGCAACAATATAAGCTAAAATCTCCTTTTCGCGATAAGGGTCATCTCATTACTTTCTATTTACCAAATTTAAAACGAAATTGGTTCAAATATTATGTTACGCAATAAAGGACATCGAGGGACAAATTCAACATTAATATTTCTCAAACTTCTAACCATATAGGCTAAAATCTCATTTTTGGGACAATGCTCATTCAAATAATTTCATTTTGCCGAATACAAAACCAAATAGGTTCACATATCATGTTTCGTATCAAAGGAGATCAAGGGACAAGTTCAACCTTTATCAAACTTCTAACCATATAAGGCTAAAATCTCATTTTCGCGACAAAGTGATTCCAATACTTTCATTTTTCCGAATATAAAACCAAATAAGTTCACATATCATGTTTCGCATCAAGGGACGTCGAGGGACAAGTTCACTGTTTATCAAACTTCTAACCACATAGGCTAACATTTCATTTTCGCGACAAGGGTCATTTCAATACTTTCATTTTACCGAATTTCAAACCAAATAGGTTCACATATCATGTTTTACATCAACGGACATCGAGGGACATGTTCAACCTTCATATTTAACAAACATGCAACAATATAAGCTAAAATCTCGTTCTCGCGATAAGGGTCATCTCATTAGTTTCTATTTACCAAATTTAAAACGAAATTGGTTCAAATATTATGTTACGCAATAAAGGACATCGAGGGACAAATTCAACATTAATATTTCTCAAACTTTTAACCATATAGGCTAAAATCTCTTTTTTGGGACAATGGTCATTCAAATAATTTCATTTTGTCGAATACAAAACCAAATAGGTTCACATATCATGTTTCGTATCAAGGGAGATCGAGGGACAAGTTCAACCTTTATCAAACTTCTAACCATATAGGCTAAAATCTAATTTTCGCGACAAAGTCATTCCAATACTTTCATTTTTCCGAATATAAAACCAAATAGGTTCACATATCATGTTTCGTATCAAGGGAGATCGAGGGACAAGTTCAACCTTTATCAAACTTCTAACCATATAGGCTAAAATCTCATTTTTGCGACAAAGTTATCCCAATACTTTCATTTTTCCGAATATAAAACCAAATAGGTTCACATATCATGTTTCGCATCAAGGGACATCGAGGGACAAGTTCACTGTTTATCAAACTTCTAACCACATAGGCTAACATTTCATTTTCGCGACAAGGGTCATTTCAATACTTTCATTTTACCGAATTTCAAACCAAATAGGTTCACATATCATGCTTCGCATCAAGGGACATCGAGGGACATGTTCAACCTTCGTATTTAACAAACATGCAACAATATAAGCTAAAATCTCGTTTTCGCGATAAGGGTCATCTCATTACTTTCTATTTACCAAATTTAAAACGAAATTGGTTCAAATATTATGTTACGCAATAAAGGACATCGACAGACAAATTCAACATTAATATTTATCAAACTTTTAACCATATAGGCTAAAATCTCATTTTTGGGACAATGCTCATTCAAATAATTTCATTTTGCCGAATACAAAACCAAATAGGTTCACATATCATGTTTCGTATCAAAGGAGATCGAGGGACAAGTTCAACCTTTATCAAACTGCTAACCATATAAGGCTAAAATCTCATTTTCGCGACAAAGTGATTCCAATACTTTCATTTTTCCGAATATAAAACCAAATAAGTTCACATATCATGTTTCGCATCAAGGGACATCGAGGGACAAGTTCACTGTTTATCAAACTTCTAACCACATAGGCTAACATTTCATTTTCGCGACAAGGGTCATTTCAATACTTTCATTTTACCGAATTTCAAACCAAATAGGTTCACATATCATGTTTTACATCAACGGACATCGAGGGACATGTTCAACCTTCATATTTAACAAACATGCAACAATATAAGCTAAAATCTCGTTCTCGCGATAAGGGTCATCTCATTAGTTTCTATTTACCAAATTTAAAACGAAATTGGTTCAAATATTATGTTACGCAATAAAGGACATCGAGGGACAAATTCAACATTAATATTTCTCAAACTTTTAACCATATAGGCTAAAATCTCTTTTTTGGGACAATGGTCATTCAAATAATTTCATTTTGTCGAATACAAAACCAAATAGGTTCACATATCATGTTTCGTATCAAGGGAGATCGAGGGACAAGTTCAACCTTTATCAAACTTCTAACCATATAGGCTAAAATCTAATTTTCGCGACAAAGTCATTCCAATACTTTCATTTTTCCGAATATAAAACCAAATAGGTTCACATATCATGTTTCGTATCAAGGGAGATCGAGGGACAAGTTCAACCTTTATCAAACTTCTAACCCTATAGGCTAAAATCTCATTTTTGCGACAAAGTTATCCCAATACTTTCATTTTTCCGAATATAAAACCAAATAGGTTCACATATCATGTTTCGCATCAAGGGACATCGAGGGACAAGTTCACTGTTTATCAAACTTCTAACCACATAGGCTAACATTTCATTTTCGCGACAAGGGTCATTTCAATACTTTCATTTTACCGAATTTCAAACCAAATAGGTTCACATATCATGTTTTACATCAACGGACATCGAGGGACATGTTCAACCTTCATATTTAACAAACATGCAACAATATAAGCTAAAATCTCGTTCTCGCGATAAGGGTCATCTCATTAGTTTCTATTTACCAAATTTAAAACGAAATTGGTTCAAATATTATGTTACGCAATAAAGGACATCGAGGGACAAATTCAGCATTAATATTTCTCAAACTTTTAACCATATAGGCTAAAATCTCTTTTTTGGGACAATGGTCATTCAAATAATTTCATTTTGTCGAATACAAAACCAAATAGGTTCACATATCATGTTTCGTATCAAGGGAGATCGAGGGACAAGTTCAACCTTTATCAAACTTCTAACCATATAGGCTAAAATCTAATTTTCGCGACAAAGTCATTCCAATACTTTCATTTTTCCGAATATAAAACCAAATAGGTTCACATATCATGTTTCGTATCAAGGGAGATCGAGGGACAAGTTCAACCTTTATCAAACTTCTAACCATATAGGCTAAAATCTCATTTTTGCGACAAAGTTATCCCAATACTTTCATTTTTCCGAATATAAAACCAAATAGGTTCACATATCATGTTTCGCATCAAGGGACATCGAGGGACAAGTTCACTGTTTATCAAACTTCTAACCACATAGGCTAACATTTCATTTTCGCGACAAGGGTCATTTCAATACTTTCATTTTACCGAATTTCAAACCAAATAGGTTCACATATCATGCTTCGCATCAAGGGACATCGAGGGACATGTTCAACCTTCGTATTTAACAAACATGCAACAATATAAGCTAAAATCTCGTTTTCGCGATAAGGGTCATCTCATTACTTTCTATTTACCAAATTTAAAACGAAATTGGTTCAAATATTATGTTACGCAATAAAGGACATCGACGGACAAATTCAACATTAATATTTATCAAACTTTTAACCATATAGGCTAAAATCTCATTTTTGGGACAATGCTCATTCAAATAATTTCATTTTGCCGAATACAAAACCAAATAGGTTCACATATCATGTTTCGTATCAAAGGAGATCGAGGGACAAGTTCAACCTTTATCAAACTGCTAACCATATAAGGCTAAAATCTCATTTTCGCGACAAAGTGATTCCAATACTTTCATTTTTCCGAATATAAAACCAAATAAGTTCACATATCATGTTTCGCATCAAGGGACATCGAGGGACAAGTTCACTGTTTATCAAACTTCTAACCACATAGGCTAACATTTCACTTTCGCGACAAGGGTCATTTCAATACTTTCATTTTACCGAATTTCAAACCAAATAGGTTCACATATCATGTTTTACATCAACGGACATCGAGGGACATGTTCAACCTTCATATTTAACAAACATGCAACAATATAAGCTAAAATCTCGTTCTCGCGATAAGGGTCATCTCATTAGTTTCTATTTACCAAATTTAAAACGAAATTGGTTCAAATATTATGTTACGCAATAAAGGACATCGAGGGACAAATTCAACATTAATATTTCTCAAACTTTTAACCATATAGGCTAAAATCTCTTTTTTGGGACAATGGTCATTCAAATAATTTCATTTTGTCGAATACAAAACCAAATAGGTTCACATATCATGTTTCGTATCAAGGGAGATCGAGGGACAAGTTCAACCTTTATCAAACTTCTAACCATATAGGCTAAAATCTAATTTTCGCGACAAAGTCATTCCAATACTTTCATTTTTCCGAATATAAAACCAAATAGGTTCACATATCATGTTTCGTATCAAGGGAGATCGAGGGACAAGTTCAACCTTTATCAAACTTCTAACCATATAGGCTAAAATCTCATTTTTGCGACAAAGTTATCCCAATACTTTCATTTTTCCGAATATAAAACCAAATAGGTTCACATATCATGTTTCGCATCAAGGGACATCGAGGGACAAGTTCACTGTTTATCAAACTTCTAACCACATAGGCTAACATTTCATTTTCGCGACAAGGGTCATTTCAATACTTTCATTTTACCGAATTTCAAACCAAATAGGTTCACATATCATGCTTCGCATCAAGGGACATCGAGGGACATGTTCAACCTTCGTATTTAACAAACATGCAACAATATAAGCTAAAATCTCGTTTTCGCGATAAGGGTCATCTCATTACTTTCTATTTACCAAATTTAAAACGAAATTGGTTCAAATATTATGTTACGCAATAAAGGACATCGACGGACAAATTCAACATTAATATTTATCAAACTTTTAACCATATAGGCTAAAATCTCATTTTTGGGACAATGCTCATTCAAATAATTTCATTTTGCCGAATACAAATCCAAATAGATTCACATATCATGTTTCGTATCAAAGGAGATCGAGGGACAAGTTCAACCTTTATCAAACTTCTAACCATATAAGGCTAAAATCTCGTTTTCGCGACAAAGTGATTCCAATACTTTCATTTTTCCGAATATAAAACCAAATAAGTTCACATATCATGTTTCGCATCAAGGGACATCGAGGGACAAGTTCAGTGTTTATCAAACTTCTAACCACATAGGCTAACATTTCATTTTCGCGACAAGGTTCATTTCAATACTTTCATTTTACCGAATTTCAAACCAAATAGGTTCACATATCATGTTTCACATCAACGGACATCGAGGGACATGTTCAACCTTCATATTTAACAAACATGCAACAATATAAGCTAAAATCTCGTTTTCGCGATAAGGGTCATCTCATTACTTTCTATTTACCAAATTTAAAACGAAATTGGTTCAAATATTATGTTACGCAATAAAGGACATCGAGGGACAAATTCAACATTAATATTTCTCAAACTTTTAACCATATAGGCTAAAATCTCTTTTTTGGGACAATGGTCATTCAAATAATTTCATTTTGTCGAATACAAAACCAAATAGGTTCACATATCATGTTTCGTATCAAGGGAGATCGAGGGACAAGTTCAACCTTTATCAAACTTCTAACCATATAGGCTAAAATCTCATTTTCGCGACAAAGTCATTCCAATACTTTCATTTTTCCGAATATAAAACCAAATAGGTTCACATATCATGTTTCGTATCAAGGGAGATCGAGGGACAAGTTCAACCTTTATCAAACTTCTAACCATATAGGCTAAAATCTCATTTTTGCGACAAAGTTATTCCAATACTTTCATTTTTCCGAATATAAAACCAAATAGGTTCACATATCATGTTTCGCATCAAGGGACATCGAGGGACAAGTTCACTGTTTATCAAACTTCTAACCACATAGGCTAACATTTCATTTTCGCGACAAGGGTCATTTCAATACTTTCATTTTACCGAATTTCAAACCAAATAGGTTCACATATCATGTTTCGCATCAAGGGACATCGAGGGACATGTTCAACCTTCGTATTTAACAAACATGCAACAATATAAGCTAAAATCTCCTTTTCGCGATAAGGGTCATCTCATTACTTTCTATTTACCAAATTTAAAACGAAATTGGTTCAAATATTATGTTACGCAATAAAGGACATCGAGGGACAAATTCAACATTAATATTTCTCAAACTTCTAACCATATAGGCTAAAATCTCATTTTTGGGACAATGCTCATTCAAATAATTTCATTTTGCCGAATACAAAACCAAATAGGTTCACATATCATGTTTCGTATCAAAGGAGATCAAGGGACAAGTTCAACCTTTATCAAACTTCTAACCATATAAGGCTAAAATCTCATTTTCGCGACAAAGTGATTCCAATACTTTCATTTTTCCGAATATAAAACCAAATAAGTTCACATATCATGTTTCGCATCAAGGGACGTCGAGGGACAAGTTCACTGTTTATCAAACTTCTAACCACATAGGCTAATATTTCATTTTCGCGACAAGGGTCATTTCAATACTTTCATTTTACCGAATTTCAAACCAAATAGGTTCACATATCATGTTTTACATCAACGGACATCGAGGGACATGTTCAACCTTCATATTTAACAAACATGCAACAATATAAGCTAAAATCTCGTTCTCGCGATAAGGGTCATCTCATTAGTTTCTATTTACCAAATTTAAAACGAAATTGGTTCAAATATTATGTTACGCAATAAAGGACATCGAGGGACAAATTCAACATTAATATTTCTCAAACTTTTAACCATATAGGCTAAAATCTCTTTTTTGGGACAATGGTCATTCAAATAATTTCATTTTGTCGAATACAAAACCAAATAGGTTCACATATCATGTTTCGTATCAAGGGAGATCGAGGGACAAGTTCAACCTTTATCAAACTTCTAACCATATAGGCTAAAATCTAATTTTCGCGACAAAGTCATTCCAATACTTTCATTTTTCCGAATATAAAACCAAATAGGTTCACATATCATGTTTCGTATCAAGGGAGATCGAGGGACAAGTTCAACCTTTATCAAACTTCTAACCATATAGGCTAAAATCTCATTTTTGCGACAAAGTTATCCCAATACTTTCATTTTTCCGAATATAAAACCAAATAGGTTCACATATCATGTTTCGCATCAAGGGACATCGAGGGACAAGTTCACTGTTTATCAAACTTCTAACCACATAGGCTAACATTTCATTTTCGCGACAAGGGTCATTTCAATACTTTCATTTTACCGAATTTCAAACCAAATAGGTTCACATATCATGCTTCGCATCAAGGGACATCGAGGGACATGTTCAACCTTCGTATTTAACAAACATGCAACAATATAAGCTAAAATCTCGTTTTCGCGATAAGGGTCATCTCATTACTTTCTATTTACCAAATTTAAAACGAAATTGGTTCAAATATTATGTTACGCAATAAAGGACATCGACGGACAAATTCAACATTAATATTTATCAAACTTTTAACCATATAGGCTAAAATCTCATTTTTGGGACAATGCTCATTCAAATAATTTCATTTTGCCGAATACAAAACCAAATAGGTTCACATATCATGTTTCGTATCAAAGGAGATCGAGGGACAAGTTCAACCTTTATCAAACTGCTAACCATATAAGGCTAAAATCTCATTTTCGCGACAAAGTGATTCCAATACTTTCATTTTTCCGAATATAAAACCAAATAAGTTCACATATCATGTTTCGCATCAAGGGACATCGAGGGACAAGTTCACTGTTTATCAAACTTCTAACCACATAGGCTAACATTTCATTTTCGCGACAAGGGTCATTTCAATACTTTCATTTTACCGAATTTCAAACCAAATAGGTTCACATATCATGTTTTACATCAACGGACATCGAGGGACATGTTCAACCTTCATATTTAACAAACATGCAACAATATAAGCTAAAATCTCGTTCTCGCGATAAGGGTCATCTCATTAGTTTCTATTTACCAAATTTAAAACGAAATTGGTTCAAATATTATGTTACGCAATAAAGGACATCGAGGGACAAATTCAACATTAATATTTCTCAAACTTTTAACCATATAGGCTAAAATCTCTTTTTTGGGACAATGGTCATTCAAATAATTTCATTTTGTCGAATACAAAACCAAATAGGTTCACATATCATGTTTCGTATCAAGGGAGATCGAGGGACAAGTTCAACCTTTATCAAACTTCTAACCATATAGGCTAAAATCTAATTTTCGCGACAAAGTCATTCCAATACTTTCATTTTTTCGAATATAAAACCAAATAGGTTCACATATCATGTTTCGTATCAAGGGAGATCGAGGGACAAGTTCAACCTTTATCAAACTTCTAACCATATAGGCTAAAATCTCATTTTTGCGACAAAGTTATCCCAATACTTTCATTTTTCCGAATATAAAACCAAATAGGTTCACATATCATGTTTCGCATCAAGGGACATCGAGGGACAAGTTCACTGTTTATCAAACTTCTAACCACATAGGCTAACATTTCATTTTCGCGACAAGGGTCATTTCAATACTTTCATTTTACCGAATTTCAAACCAAATAGGTTCACATATCATGCTTCGCATCAAGGGACATCGAGGGACATGTTCAACCTTCGTATTTAACAAACATGCAACAATATAAGCTAAAATCTCGTTTTCGCGATAAGGGTCATCTCATTACTTTCTATTTACCAAATTTAAAACGAAATTGGTTCAAATATTATGTTACGCAATAAAGGACATCGACGGACAAATTCAACATTAATATTTATCAAACTTTTAACCATATAGGCTAAAATCTCATTTTTGGGACAATGCTCATTCAAATAATTTCATTTTGCCGAATACAAATCCAAATAGATTCACATATCATGTTTCGTATCAAAGGAGATCGAGGGACAAGTTCAACCTTTATCAAACTTCTAACCATATAAGGCTAAAATCTCGTTTTCGCGACAAAGTGATTCCAATACTTTCATTTTTCCGAATATAAAACCAAATAAGTTCACATATCATGTTTCGCATCAAGGGACATCGAGGGACAAGTTCAGTGTTTATCAAACTTCTAACCACATAGGCTAACATTTCATTTTCGCGACAAGGTTCATTTCAATACTTTCATTTTACCGAATTTCAAACCAAATAGGTTCACATATCATGTTTCACATCAACGGACATCGAGGGACATGTTCAACCTTCATATTTAACAAACATGCAATAATATAAGCTAAAATCTCGTTTTCGCGATAAGGGTCATCTCATTACTTTCTATTTACCAAATTTAAAACGAAATTGGTTCAAATATTATGTTACGCAATAAAGGACATCGAGGGACAAATTCAACATTAATATTTCTCAAACTTTTAACCATATAGGCTAAAATCTCTTTTTTGGGACAATGGTCATTCAAATAATTTCATTTTGTCGAATACAAAACCAAATAGGTTCACATATCATGTTTCGTATCAAGGGAGATCGAGGGACAAGTTCAACCTTTATCAAACTTCTAACCATATAGGCTAAAATCTCATTTTCGCGACAAAGTCATTCCAATACTTTCATTTTTCCGAATATAAAACCAAATAGGTTCACATATCATGTTTCGTATCAAGGGAGATCGAGGGACAAGTTCAACATTTATCAAACTTCTAACCATATAGGCTAAAATCTCATTTTTGCGACAAAGTTATTCCAATACTTTCATTTTTCCGAATATAAAACCAAATAGGTTCACATATCATGTTTCGCATCAAGGGACATCGAGGGACAAGTTCACTGTTTATCAAACTTCTAACCACATAGGCTAACATTTCATTTTCGCGACAAGGGTCATTTCAATACTTTCATTTTACCGAATTTCAAACCAAATAGGTTCACATATCATGTTTCGCATCAAGGGACATCGAGGGACATGTTCAACCTTCGTATTTAACAAACATGCAACAATATAAGCTAAAATCTCCTTTTCGCGATAAGGGTCATCTCATTACTTTCTATTTACCAAATTTAAAACGAAATTGGTTCAAATATTATGTTACGCAATAAAGGACATCGAGGGACAAATTCAACATTAATATTTCTCAAACTTCTAACCATATAGGCTAAAATCTCATTTTTGGGACAATGCTTATTCAAATAATTTCATTTTGCCGAATACAAAACCAAATAGGTTCACATATCATGTTTCGTATCAAAGGAGATCAAGGGACAAGTTCAACCTTTATCAAACTTCTAACCATATAAGGCTAAAATCTCATTTTCGCGACAAAGTGATTCCAATACTTTCATTTTTCCGAATATAAAACCAAATAAGTTCACATATCATGTTTCGCATCAAGGGACGTCGAGGGACAAGTTCACTGTTTATCAAACTTCTAACCACATAGGCTAACATTTCATTTTCGCGACAAGGGTCATTTCAATACTTTCATTTTACCGAATTTCAAACCAAATAGGTTCACATATCATGTTTTACATCAACGGACATCGAGGGACATGTTCAACCTTCATATTTAACAAACATGCAACAATATAAGCTAAAATCTCGTTCTCGCGATAAGGGTCATCTCATTAGTTTCTATTTACCAAATTTAAAACGAAATTGGTTCAAATATTATGTTACGCAATAAAGGACATCGAGGGACAAATTCAACATTAATATTTCTCAAACTTTTAACCATATAGGCTAAAATCTCTTTTTTGGGACAATGGTCATTCAAATAATTTCATTTTGTCGAATACAAAACCAAATAGGTTCACATATCATGTTTCGTATCAAGGGAGATCGAGGGACAAGTTCAACCTTTATCAAACTTCTAACCATATAGGCTAAAATCTAATTTTCGCGACAAAGTCATTCCAATACTTTCATTTTTCCGAATATAAAACCAAATAGGTTCACATATCATGTTTCGTATCAAGGGAGATCGAGGGACAAGATCAACCTTTATCAAACTTCTAACCATATAGGCTAAAATCTCATTTTTGCGACAAAGTTATCCCAATACTTTCATTTTTCCGAATATAAAACCAAATAGGTTCACATATCATGTTTCGCATCAAGGGACATCGAGGGACAAGTTCACTGTTTATCAAACTTCTAACCACATAGGCTAACATTTCATTTTCGCGACAAGGGTCATTTCAATACTTTCATTTTACCGAATTTCAAACCAAATAGGTTCACATATCATGCTTCGCATCAAGGGACATCGAGGGACATGTTCAACCTTCGTATTTAACAAACATGCAACAATATAAGCTAAAATCTCGTTTTCGCGATAAGGGTCATCTCATTACTTTCTATTTACCAAATTTAAAACGAAATTGGTTCAAATATTATGTTACGCAATAAAGGACATCGACGGACAAATTCAACATTAATATTTATCAAACTTTTAACCATATAGGCTAAAATCTCATTTTTGGGACAATGCTCATTCAAATAATTTCATTTTGCCGAATACAAATCCAAATAGATTCACATATCATGTTTCGTATCAAAGGAGATCGAGGGACAAGTTCAACCTTTATCAAACTTCTAACCATATAAGGCTAAAATCTCGTTTTCGCGACAAAGTGATTCCAATACTTTCATTTTTCCGAATATAAAACCAAATAAGTTCACATATCATGTTTCGCATCAAGGGACATCGAGGGACAAGTTCAGTGTTTATCAAACTTCTAACCACATAGGCTAACATTTCATTTTCGCGACAAGGTTCATTTCAATACTTTCATTTTACCGAATTTCAAACCAAATAGGTTCACATATCATGTTTCACATCAACGGACATCGAGGGACATGTTCAACCTTCATATTTAACAAACATGCAACAATATAAGCTAAAATCTCGTTTTCGCGATAAGGGTCATCTCATTACTTTCTATTTACCAAATTTAAAACGAAATTGGTTCAAATATTATGTTACGCAATAAAGGACATCGAGGGACAAATTCAACATTAATATTTCTCAAACTTTTAACCATATAGGCTAAAATCTCTTTTTTGGGACAATGGTCATTCAAATAATTTCATTTTGTCGAATACAAAACCAAATAGGTTCACATATCATGTTTCGTATCAAGGGAGATCGAGGGACAAGTTCAACCTTTATCAAACTTCTAACCATATAAGCTAAAATCTCATTTTCGCGACAAAGTCATTCCAATACTTTCATTTTTCCGAATATAAAACCAAATAGGTTCACATATCATGTTTCGTATCAAGGGAGATCGAGGGACAAGTTCAACCTTTATCAAACTTCTAACCATATAGACTAAAATCTCATTTTTGCGACAAAGTTATTCCAATACTTTCATTTTTCCGAATATAAAACCAAATAGGTTCACATATCATGTTTCGCATCAAGGGACATCGAGGGACAAGTTCACTGTTTATCAAACTTCTAACCACATAGGCTAACATTTCATTTTCGCGACAAGGGTCATTTCAATACTTTCATTTTACCGAATTTCAAACCAAATAGGTTCACATATCATGTTTCGCATCAAGGGACATCGAGGGACATGTTCAACCTTCGTATTTAACAAACATGCAACAATATAAGCTAAAATCTCCTTTTCGCGATAAAGGTCATCTCATTACTTTCTATTTACCAAATTTAAAACGAAATTGGTTCAAATATTATGTTACGCAATAAAGGACATCGAGGGACAAATTCAACATTAATATTTCTCAAACTTCTAACCATATAGGCTAAAATCTCATTTTTGGGACAATGCTCATTCAAATAATTTCATTTTGCCAAATACAAAACCAAATAGGTTCACATATCATGTTTCGTATCAAAGGAGATCAAGGGACAAGTTCAACCTTTATCAAACTTCTAACCATATAAGGCTAAAATCTCATTTTCGCGACAAAGTGATTCCAATACTTTCATTTTTCCGAATATAAAACCAAATAAGTTCACATATCATGTTTCGCATCAAGGGACATCGAGGGACAAGTTCACTGTTTATCAAACTTCTAACCACATAGGCTAACATTTCATTTTCGCGACAAGGGTCATTTCAATACTTTCATTTTACCGAATTTCAAACCAAATAGGTTCACATATCATGTTTTACATCAACGGACATCGAGGGACATGTTCAACCTTCATATTTAACAAACATGCAACAATATAAGCTAAAATCTCGTTCTCGCGATAAGGGTCATCTCATTAGTTTCTATTTACCAAATTTAAAACGAAATTGGTTCAAATATTATGTTACGCAATAAAGGACATCGAGGGACAAATTCAACATTAATATTTCTCAAACTTTTAACCATATAGGCTAAAATCTCGTTTTTGGGACAATGGTCATTCAAATAATTTCATTTTGTCGAATACAAAACCAAATAGGTTCACATATCATGTTTAGTATCAAGGGAGATCGAGGGACAAGTTCAACCTTTATCAAACTTCTAACCATATAGGCTAAAATCTAATTTTCGCGACAAAGTCATTCCAATACTTTCATTTTTCCGAATATAAAACCAAATAGGTTCACATATCATGTTTCGTATCAAGGGAGATCGAGGGACAAGTTCAACCTTTATCAAACTTCTAACCATATAGGCTAAAATCTCATTTTTGCGACAAAGTTATCCCAATACTTTCATTTTTCCGAATATAAAACCAAATAGGTTCACATATCATGTTTCGCATCAAGGGACATCGAGGGACAAGTTCACTGTTTATCAAACTTCTAACCACATAGGCTAACATTTCATTTTCGCGACAAGAGTCATTTCAATACTTTCATTTTACCGAATTTCAAACCAAATAGGTTCACATATCATGCTTTGCATTAAGGGACATCGAGGGACATGTTCAACCTTCGTATTTAACAAACATGCAATAATATAAGCTAAAATCTCGTTTTCGCGATAAGGGTCATCTCATTACTTTCTATTTACCAAATTTAAAACGAAATTGGTTCAAATATTATGTTACGCAATAAAGGACATCGACGGACAAATTCAACATTAATATTTATCAAACTTTTAACCATATAGGCTAAAATCTCATTTTTGGGACAATGCTCATTCAAATAATTTCATTTTGCCGAATACAAATCCAAATAGATTCACATATCATGTTTCGTATCAAAGGAGATCGAGGGACAAGTTCAACCTTTATCAAACTTCTAACCATATAAGGCTAAAATCTCGTTTTCACGACAAAATGATTCCAATACTTTCATTTTTCCGAATATAAAACCAAATAAGTTCACATATCATGTTTCGCATCAAGGGACATCGAGGGACAAGTTCAGTGTTTATCAAACTTCTAACCACATAGGCTAACATTTCATTTTCGCGACAAGGTTCATTTCAATACTTTCATTTTACCGAATTTCAAACCAAATAGGTTCACATATCATGTTTCACATCAACGGACATCGAGGGACATGTTCAACCTTCATATTTAACAAACATGCAACAATATAAGCTAAAATCTCGTTTTCGCGATAAGGGTCATCTCATTACTTTCTATTTACCAAATTTAAAACGAAATTGGTTCAAATATTATGTTACGCAATAAAGGACATCGAGGGACAAATTCAACATTAATATTTCTCAAACTTTTAACCATATAGGCTAAAATCTCTTTTTTGGGACAATGGTCATTCAAATAATTTCATTTTGTCGAATACAAAACCAAATAGGTTCACATATCATGTTTCGTATCAAGGGAGATCGAGGGACAAGTTCAACCTTTATCAAACTTCTAACCACATAGGCTAAAATCTCATTTTCGCGACAAAGTCATTCCAATACTTTCATTTTTCCGAATATAAAACCAAATAGGTTCACATATCATGTTTCGTATCAAGGGAGATCGAGGGACAAGTTCAACCTTTATCAAACTTCTAACCATATAGGCTAAAATCTCATTTTTGCGACAAAGTTATTCCAATACTTTCATTTTTCCGAATATAAAACCAAATAGGTTCACATATCATGTTTCGCATCAAGGGACATCGAGGGACAAGTTCACTGTTTATCAAACTTCTAACCACATAGGCTAACATTTCATTTTCGCGACAAGGGTCATTTCAATACTTTCATTTTACCGAATTTCAAACCAAATAGGTTCACATATCATGTTTCGCATCAAGGGACATCGAGGGACATGTTCAACCTTTGTATTTAACAAACATGCAACAATATAAGCTAAAATCTCGTTTTCGCGATAAGGGTCAACTCATTACTTTCTATTTACCAAATTTAAACCGAAAATGGTTCAAATATTATGTTACGCAATAAAGGACATCGAGGGACAAATTCAACATTAATATTTATCAAACTTTTAACCATATAGGCTAAAATCTCGTTTTTGGGACAATGGTCATTCAAATAATTTCATTTTGTCGAATACAAAACCAAATAGGTTCACATATCATGTTTAGTATCAAGGGAGATCGAGGGACAAGTTCAACCTTTATCAAACTTCTAACCATATAGGCTAAAATCTCATTTTCGCGACAAAGTCATTCCAATACTTTCATTTTTCCGAATATAAAACCAAATAGGTTCACATATCATGTTTCGTATCAAGGGAGATCGAGGGACAAGTTCAACCTTTATCAAACTTCTAACCATATAGGCTAAAATCTCATTCTTGCGACAAAGTTATCCCAATACTTTCATTTTTCCGAATATAAAACCAAATAGGTTCACATATCATGTTTCGCATCAAGGGACATCGAGGGACAAGTTCACTGTTTATCAAACTTCTAACCACATAGGCTAACATTTCATTTTCGCGACAAGAGTCATTTCAATACTTTCATTTTACCGAATTTCAAACCAAATAGGTTCACATATCATGCTTTGCATCAAGGGACATCGAGGGACATGTTCAACCTTCGTATTTAACAAACATGCAATAATATAAGCTAAAATCTCGTTTTCGCGATAAGGGTCATCTCATTACTTTCTATTTACCAAATTTAAAACGAAATTGGTTCAAATATTATGTTACGCAATAAAGGACATCGACGGACAAATTCAACATTAATATTTATCAAACTTTTAACCATATAGGCTAAAATCTCATTTTTGGGACAATGCTCATTCAAATAATTTCATTTTGCCGAATACAAATCCAAATAGATTCACATATCATGTTTCGTATCAAAGGAGATCGAGGGACAAGTTCAACCTTTATCAAACTTCTAACCATATAA
This sequence comes from Medicago sativa, assembly GCF_051527215.1. Classification (NCBI taxonomy): domain Eukaryota; kingdom Viridiplantae; phylum Streptophyta; class Magnoliopsida; order Fabales; family Fabaceae; genus Medicago; species Medicago sativa. The sequence goes on from NC_140751.1 coordinate 41,304,173, forward strand.
GGCTAAAATCTCGTTTTCGCGACAAAATGATTCCAATACTTTCATTTTTCCGAATATAAAACCAAATAAGTTCACATATCATGTTTCGCATCAAGGGACATCGAGGGACAAGTTCAGTGTTTATCAAACTTCTAACCACATAGGCTAACATTTCATTTTCGCGACAAGGTTCATTTCAATACTTTCATTTTACCGAATTTCAAACCAAATAGGTTCACATATCATGTTTCACATCAACGGACATCGAGGGACATGTTCAACCTTCATATTTAACAAACATGCAACAATATAAGCTAAAATCTCGTTTTCGCGATAAGGGTCATCTCATTACTTTCTATTTACCAAATTTAAAACGAAATTGGTTCAAATATTATGTTACGCAATAAAGGACATCGAGGGACAAATTCAACATTAATATTTCTCAAACTTTTAACCATATAGGCTAAAATCTCTTTTTTGGGACAATGGTCATTCAAATAATTTCATTTTGTCGAATACAAAACCAAATAGGTTCACATATCATGTTTCGTATCAAGGGAGATCGAGGGACAAGTTCAACCTTTATCAAACTTCTAACCATATAGGCTAAAATCTCATTTTCGCGACAAAGTCATTCCAATACTTTCATTTTTCCGAATATAAAACCAAATAGGTTCACATATCATGTTTCGTATCAAGGGAGATCGAGGGACAAGTTCAACCTTTATCAAACTTCTAACCATATAGGCTAAAATCTCATTTTTGCGACAAAGTTATTCCAATACTTTCATTTTTCCGAATATAAAACCAAATAGGTTCACATATCATGTTTCGCATCAAGGGACATCGAGGGACAAGTTCACTGTTTATCAAACTTCTAACCACATAGGCTAACATTTCATTTTCGCGACAAGGGTCATTTCAATACTTTCATTTTACCGAATTTCAAACCAAATAGGTTCACATATCATGTTTCGCATCAAGGGACATCGAGGGACATGTTCAACCTTTGTATTTAACAAACATGCAACAATATAAGCTAAAATCTCGTTTTCGCGATAAGGGTCAACTCATTACTTTCTATTTACCAAATTTAAACCGAAATTGGTTCAAATATTATGTTACGCAATAAAGGACATCGAGGGACAAATTCAACATTAATATTTATCAAACTTTTAACCATATAGGCTAAAATCTCATTTTTGGGACAATGCTCATTCAAATAATTTCATTTTGCCGAATACAAAACCAAATAGGTTCACATATCATGTTTCGTATCAAGGGAGATCGAGGGACAAGTTCAACCTTTATCAAACTTCTAACCATATAAGGCTAAAATCTCATTTTTGCGACAAAGTGATTCCAATACTTTCATTTTTCCGAATATAAAACCAAATAGGTTCACATATCATGTTTCGCATCAAGGGACATCGAGGGACAAGTTCACTGTTTATCAAACTTCTAACCACATAGGCTAACATTTCATTTTCGCGACAAGGGTCATTTCAATACTTTCATTTTACCGAATTTCAAACCAAATAGGTTCACATATCATGTTTCACATCAACGGACATCGAGGGACATGTTCAACCTTCATATTTATCAAACTTGTAACCATATAAGCTAAAATCTCGTTTTCGCAACAAGGGTCATTCCAATACTTTCATTTTACCGATTACAAAACCAAATAGGTTCACATATCACGTTTGCATCCAGGGACATCAAGGGACAAGTTCAAACTTCCCATTCATCGAACTTGTAGGCATATATACCAAAATCTCATTTTCGCGACAAGGGTCATTCCAATACTTTCATTTTACCGAATACAAAACCAAATAGGTTCACATATCACGTTTGCATCTAGGGACATCAAGGGACAAGTTCAAACTTCCCATTTATCGAACTTGTAGGCATATAGACCAAAATCTCATTTTCGCGACAAGGGTCATTCCAATACTTTCATTTTACCGAATACAAAACCAAATAGGTTCACATATCACGTTTGCATCTAGGGACATCAAGGGACAAGTTCAAACTTCACATTTATCGAACTTCTAGGCATATAGACCAAAATCTCATTTTCGTGACAAAGGTCATTCCAATACTTTCATTTTACCGAATACAAAACCAAATAGGTTTACATATCATGTTTGCATCCAGGGACATCAAGGTACAAGTTCAAACTTCCCATTTATCAAACTTGTAGGCATATAGACCAAAAACTCATTTTCGCGACAAGGGTCATCTCATTACTTTCAGTTTACCGAATTTAAAACCAAATATTAAAACCAAATATCATGTTTCGCATCAAAGGACATCGAAGGACAAGTTCAACCTTCAAATTCATCAAACTTGTAACCATATAGGCCAAAATCTCTTTTTCGCGACAAAGGTCATTCCAATACTTGGATTTAACCGAATACAAAACCAAATAGGTTCACATCATGTTTTAAATCAAGGGACACGTTCAACCTTCCCATTTATCAAACTTGTAACCATAAAGGATAAAATCGCGTTTTCGCGACAACGGGTCATCCCAATACTTTATATTTGCCGAATTTACAACCAAATAGGTTCAAATATTATGTTACGCATCAAGGGACTTCTAGGGACAAGTTCAAACTTCCAATTTATCAAACATGTAACCATAAAAGCTAAAATCTCATTTTCGCGGCAAATAGAAGACATAAATCAATAAGATAAAAAGAAAAAACAACAAAGTTATAAACCCAAAAGACAATCGATAAAAAATAAAAATAATAAACATACGAAAGAGATTATATTTTGACGACAAAATTCAATATCTCGAAAACTAAATAACAAATGGTAAAAGATGAATAAAGAGATGTTGCAGTGATTAAAGAAATTAAATTTACAAGAGTGACACGACTAACCTTGAGAAGACCATATTGAATGATTGATCCATCAATCAAGAAGCTTCGTATTTCTTCCCATTTGTTGCATTGTCTTCCTACATTGTTTGATCCAGACGATAAATAGGAAAGCCAAGAAAATACTTTGCTGCAGAGGCATCCGTCCCATTTTTTACACATCCTTACTACATCAGTAATTATTAACGACAGATGATGTTCAGATTTCAAAAAATGCAAAAATAATGTATGTATTAAATAGTAACAAGAGAGTCACTAACATTCAAGGACTTCACGTTACATTAGACATATTTCGTTAGTTGAAAAAAAAACACAACGTGTTCACACAGAGGAGAAAATGATGTATACCTGGAGCGCAACACTTGCGCCACATTTTCTTCATGGTCGAAATATAATAACTGTGGAAAGATGATTATTCAACACCATTAAAAAATATCATTTATAAATCTAACATACTAATAATTGCAGGACATTGTATTCCTTTCAGATACAAGGAGTTAAAAACCATAGCAGGAAAGAATTGGAAAGAACAAAAATTCTATACTAAGCAGTCAAAAAGAAAAAAGGGTATAGATGCAAATGGGAAGAGAGGCACATTAGCATTCTTACCTAAAAACTGCAGCAATCATTGTAGCATCCAAACTTGAAAGATCCAAGTCTAACTCTTGACTATCAAATTCAAAGGCCTACAGGCAAGCTGAAATATTTAACCGCTATCAATCGATTTTCGAAACAAGGGTCATTAAGGCACATTCTTATGCTTTCAATTTACCGAATTTAAAACCAACTAGCCTTAAATATCAAGTTTCGTATCAACTGACAAGTTCAACCTTCGTTATCAAATTTCAAAACAAGGGCCATAAAGGCGCATTGTCATACTTCCAAATTACCGAATTTAGAATTAACTATGCTTAAAAATCAAGTTTCACATCAACTGACATAGAGGGACAAGTTCAACCTTCCCATTTATCAAACTTATAATAAAGTTTCCAATTTTCGCGTCAAGGGTCATCAAGTAAGAAGGAATACATGCACATACACATGTTGCAAGGAAGAAGGAATAGCATTTACAATGGTAATATGGTATGGAAAGTGCATTTTTTTTTAAATGTTAAAACAAAAAAGGGTACATGTGGGAAAGCTTGTAATCGAAGGTAAATAATTTAAATGATTTTGATAAAGAATTAAGGTACACTAATTCAATATAAAGTTTCACAGGAGTGAGTGATCATGAAAACAATGAGGTAACCTTCTTGGTGAAACATTAAGAATAACATGTAAGAAGAAGTTATTTTTAAATGTCGTATGATTCCCCTACAAAAAAATTGTCATATGAAGACATAGATGTTAAAAAACTCATTTCAGTTTAACTTTGTGGTAGTAAAAAAACTCATTTCAGTTTAACTTTGTGGTAATAAAAAGAAGACGGTAATCAAAATTTCAGTAGTTTAGAATTAGATGCAGACAAAGTTTATTTTGTATGTCATATTAGGTTGAGATAAGACTTCGTTATTGTTGTATTTGATGGCCTTGGCCTAATCTGATCAGAGAAACAAAATTTCATAGTTCAGAGAAAAGTCAAACAAAGATCAATAGAAAAGATAGAAATACCTGATCGGCAAACAGACTCTCTTTTTTATTTGTCTTGAATAATTCCAATTCAAACTCTTCCTGCAAATGATGCATATTAATAATTAATATTGCAGGAAAAAAGTGAAAACTGAACATATCATGTCATATTTTATAATGTTAGATCCTCTCTGATTGAAGAAATTAATAAAATAGCTTGTCAGAAAATATAATTTATCGGTATAGAATGATTATACATGTTTTTTTGCATTGAAAAGGTTCAATCAAGAAAATTTATTATATCCACAAACCACAAGTTGTCAGTGACGAAGCAGACAAACCTTGTTGATCAGCCCATCATCAATCACTGCACTGCTGATCTTTTTAAAGAGCTCATAAAGAGCTTCAATTTCACTTACACTAACTGCATGCACAAGCAAAACAAATATCTATCATCATCCCTATCTATGTGTATTTATTTCAAATAGTAGTATGAGAGGTAATTGAATCCACAACTAAAAAAAAAGAGCATAATATCATCCACATGCTTTCAAAATCAAAAGGTAATGACATAATATACAAGATATAAGAAGCACATATTCAAATCAGAATTCATTTTTATAAGAACAAAAGTAACAATAACTGCATTATATTCATAAAGTTAGGTCGATGCATACACACCGTCTCCCTCGCAAGAATTTCAGGATCTTCGAGTCCTGTTGTCTGCTTATACAAGTCAATGTCACAACATTGCAATAGAGGAGCAAATAAATGCTTAATTCCCTCTATGCACTGCAACATGATATCTCTTGTACCTCAAAATCAAAATCCTCCATAACTGTTCCAGAAAACAAATCAATTAGATATTCAATTTAGTTAGTTCCTCATAAGGTCATCTTTAGTAGGAAATTAGCAACTAAACCTTTTAACCATTTCCAATTTCAGTTGGCCAACTCCCAAATGCTAAGATCTGCAAAATTCGAAGGCACCATCAACAAAAGAGTCTAGTTGAGTCTTGTTATAGAACTGAAGTAAAATATCAATCACAATCTACTAAAGAAACAAAAAACGTAAAATAATCAAAACGGAAATACAAATGAACAAATGCCATGCTCTAATCAGGATCAGAACTTAACTGCAATTTACTGACTGCATGTTTGAATTCGCAGTTAATTCGACAAAAACTAAACCTTGGAGCTTCGACAAAATCACAGTGCCACTATGATTTTGTCAAACCTACCGTGATTCCAAACATACTACATCAAACTAACAGCACTCAAAACTCAAACAATACAAATTATGTATCGCTTTATTCCCATCAACGATTCCTAAGTTTGACCAAATTCATAACAAAAACTTAATACAACAAACAGACAACCCTACTTAATTACTCCTTGTAGTGAAGTAGTTTAACCAATTAACAAAAAATTCGACGATACCTAATTATTCATATAACCACAACAAACAATTCAATCTCTCTCTAGCACCTAAGATCCATGATCAAACATTCAGCATCACATAGAAAACATCTCAGAATCGCGTTAAAACCATTGAAATATAATCAATTCAATACCCCAATATTCAAAAGATTCAAACTTTGAAAACATTGAAGGTTGTTAGATTCTGAATTCAACCCAATTCACATACCAATCCACATGCACAGAAAATTCATCGATCTATCCAAAACAGACATAAATAAACACGAATAAACAAAAAAGACATGAAATTTAAGCAAAATTCAACAAGTATTCATATAATATCAAGTATTCAAATATTTCTGCTAAAACCGAATTTTCGCGTCAACCTTTACATTTGCTGCAATACTCCAACGTCTCTTCAAAGCCTTTAGCGCCACACAGCAAGTATTCATAAAAAGAGCAGTATAATTTGAAACTTCCATTTGAAAATCAAAAAACGAGAAATACCTGAGGCAAATTAGTTTTGTCGCACTCAGCTGTGAGAACATCCATCTCCACTTCGCCTTGAGAGCTTCCGTCTGTAGTTTCGGTTTTAGCACTGTCCTTTAAAACGGATTCATTATCCAATAAGGCGGATGGTAGCAGTTCAATACGATGTTGGCTGTCATAATATGCTAAGGCTTCTGATTCTTGAGGTTCAATTTCAAAACCTGATGAGGCATTAAACTCCATAGAGATTGCATGTTGCTCATCATTTTTTTCCACATAATGATTCTGAACTTCTCTCTGTGAATCAATATGATTTTTGGGTTCAATACTTGACCTCACTGCTGGTGGTGGTGAGAGTTCCGGAGAAGTTACAGGGACTTGTGGTACTGCAAAATCAGTCCTCATAGATTCTGTCCTATTAAAGCCAGAGTTTGACGGAGCACTGACCTCATGTTTTGATGACTTCATGAGGCTTGTTATCCCAACTTTTTTTCCAAGTATTTACCTTCTTCGGCTCCTCTAATATCACGCCTGAAGCCATGATCCATTGGCACCATTGTAATCCTTGACTTTTCTTTCATACCTTTCATCAGGAACTATCTTGTACTTAAAAATACGAGCTTCATAACTCACATTTTCTAAATAGTACCAATTTTTCTTAGATTTCGGTAGTACTGGATTTATTTGAGAATTTGGAATCTTCCTACTCTCTTGTCCATTTGAAGTTTTCTTTGATGGCTCGCGCAGTTCTAGTAATATTCGGGGTTTCTTCCCATTATTTGATCGTGGACATAGTATTGGGGCCACAACAGAAATAGTTGATTTCAACCTTTGATGTGGTAAGCTCTTTTTATCAGCATAGTCTTCCATTGTTTGATTTGGTAAGTGCCACTCATCAGCATAATGCTCCTCCCTTTGACGAGGCAAGTGCCTGTCATCAGCATACCATGGCAAGTGCCTCTCATCGGCATAGTGTTTCTCCCTTTGACAGGGTAAGTGCCGCTCAACGGCATAATGCTTCTCCCTTTGACAAGGCGAGTGCCTCTCATCGGCATATTGCTTGTACTTGGTGGATCTTGACCATGTGGCTGCTATAGAAATAGATTATACATAAGTGATTATATGGTATAAGCAGCAAATAAGCTATTTATGGAAACAAGGCCTAAGTCTCTCTGAGAGAATTACAACCAAATACAGTCATGTTATATGTTATAGCAATACATTAAAAAACCGTAATTTCAAAATCCTACTTGGATCGGCTGATTTGAGCTTATCTACTGACATGAGTTTTGTAAGTCTTTGGAAAACTTGTAAACACAGCTTATCAAATAAGTACTAACATTGTCCATTAGCAATTTTTAGCTTATTTTCACCAGTTTACCGAAATAGCTTATGAAAACAACTAATAGCTTATATGAAAAATAGTTTAACTTTATTTTATATTTTCCTATAGATATAGCTTATACATAAGCGCTTATCATGATATAAGCAGCAAATAAGCTTTTTATCCAAACAGGGCCTACACCTCTCTATATATGTGAGAGAATTACAACCAAATACGCTCATGTTATAGCATCATCATCACTTAAAAGGAAGAATACAAACAATTTTCAAACACAAATATTCTCATAAACAAAACTCGACACATTACATCATACATATCAGAACTTAAACTATACACTATCTTCATTTTTAAAACAAAACCCTTGTATTATCTCCCTAATTACTGTCGTGCCTATTTCAAAGACAACCAGGTTAGATAAGTATCATTCAATACTAATTAGCATTAACCTTATCGAATTTAGATGAACTAGAATATGAAGCATTTAAAACTTCAGTCAACGCCTACGCAGATCATAAAACCTATTAACCAGGTCAGATTAATTATGGGTCAAGAATCTCAGAAAACCTGTCAACGGATAGGTATGGTGGGGGAAATCATAAAAATGGGAGCACACCCACACAAATTATAAACTCCCCTAGAATTAACTAACAAACAAAGGAAAAGATCTTCAAGGGACCATGCATCTTTGTGTTGAAATACTAGTCAGACACATCTCAGTGTTCAACACCGACATGACACCAACAGATATATATTATGTAATGCCAGTGTCATACCAGTGTATAGTTTAAGTTCTGATATGTATTATGTAATGACATTAGTGTCATTACATATTAGTGTCATTACAAATACATATTAGTGTCATGCCAGTGTTTGTACTTCGTGGGTCTTGACCAGTTGGCTGCTTTAGAAATAGATTATACATAACTGATTATATGGTAAAAGCAGCAAATAAGCTATTTATGGAAACAAGGCCTGAGTCTCTCTGAAAGAATTAGTTATAAGAAAATTTTAGACATGGCACTCAACTACCAACATATAAGAAATTTTAGACATAGCACTCAGCTACCTACAAAGTGTGTATTTTCTGTCACGGAAAAAAGTAACAACACTGATTTAACTTTTACTAAAGTATAGATGTTTAATTGTTGTTAGCAAAAGGTGATCAAATCTAACATCTAAATCACATATTAGCCAGAAGTGATTAAAAGCTTTTGTATTAAGCTGCAAAATTTAGACTACATAACAAAAATAACACCAGTTCAAATTCATTACAGACCAAAGCAATTTTACAAAATCAAGTTTATTCTGAAAAACATTTGCCAAACAGTCACCCAAACATACACAAAGCAGGCCAACTCATTAATCTTTATTTTCTTTCTGTTCAATTTACACACACCATTTTCCCATTTACCCTGCACCTGAAGCAAGCATTGATTGACAGCCATGCAACTTCACTAACTACACCATGGATATTGAGATATAGATAGAAAGAGAACCTCAATGAAAGGAAGATCAGACACAGCACACATTTCTCCTTGGCATTATAAGGATATTTAGGTTGATCTAGTTAAACTTTATATTGAATTACTTAATCTTCTGAACCCTACAAATCTCCCCAATATTGGAGGAGAGTCTCACTTAAGTGAGAATGAAGTTAACCCCCCTCCATCTTCCTATCCCTCCAAAACAATAAACCAAAGAACAAAATTTAAAATAATTCCTTTCATCCCCTCTCTCCCCCATCCTATTCCCCACATATCCCCTAAAAAAATACTATGTAACGATCCATATTTGCTCATTGTGGATGATAACCTCACATTTTGCATAACTCATTACCGAATTATTCTTTAATCAGCCCCAACTTTCAATGATTGTCCCGTCTAAGTAAATGAAAAGCGACAACTATACAGCTAATATGCATTAAGGATCACATCCCAAAAAGCCTAATATTCTATTAGAACTTAGAATGTAGATCCTCGTTACCTAAACAAATTAATATAAATGTAGTCGTGACGGTGTCCTATGTTTTTTTACATTAGCGGTGTTGACCATTCATCATGTTTGCACAATGTAAGACATACCATTATAATGGGCGTACATGTAAAACAACAATAACAAGACGGTATGTTTTGAAATGAAGATATTTGATTGATCCTAAAGTAAGTAGTACCTATGATTAAAAATAGACAAAAAAGTTAAAACAAGAACATTACTAATCATTAATCATTGCGGTATCTTTCATAGACATCTTTGACCATTTTCAAGACGGTATCAGCCCTCTCAGCAATATTAGGCAGTTTATAATTTTGAGCCACGTAAACTCCGGCAAATAAGCTATTTATGGAAACAAGGCCTAAGTCTCTTTAAGAGAATTACTACCAAATACAATCATATCATGTTATATGTTATAACAATACATTAAAATACCCTAATTTCAAAATCAAAATCAACATTAACCTCATGAACCATAACACACGAAATCGAAGTCAAAAACAAAAATCAAAGAAACATACTTGAATTCCAGTAGAATTCCGTGAAAATCCAAGGACTTCATACGCGTCTAGCAGGTGTCACGTCTTTCTTCTCCAACTTCGACCATCCTAAAACGACTTTGTATTTGTGGGTCTTGACCATGTGGCTGCTATAGAAACAGATAATACATAAGTGATTATATGCTATAAGCAGTAAATAAACTAAAACCACACACTATCAAAATCGAAATTAACATTAATCGACGTTAATCAAAATCAAAGTCAAAAACAATTTCAGAAAAACCAATTTCAAAATCAACATTAATCAACATTAATCAAAATCAAAGTCAAAAACGAAAATCAAACCAATTTCCGGTATAATTCCGTGCAACGCCAAGGACTTCATACGGTTCTCGCTAGCACCACCTCACGCTATCTCATTCGCACCTTCTTCCTTCGTGTTTCCGTCGGCAGCACCGTCGTCTTCTCCTGGCCACAAAACCTCGCCTGTGACAGCGCATACTTCTTCTCCACCGCCACCGATTACATGTGCTCGTGACGGCGTCGGCTTCGCTTCGTTCTTCTCCGATTTCAATCGTTTTGAAAACGGCGTCGTTTCTGAACCCCTCCGCTTCCACCACCACCACCACGAAAAAAACTCTCCGCCTTTTCCACCTCACGCTATCTCATTCGAACCACCGTAATCTGCTCCTTACGGTCTCCATGGCCACAAAACCTCGCCCATGACAGCGCATACTCCTTCTCCACCGCCACCGGCGCTTCGTTCTTCTCCGATTTCGACCGTTCGAAAACGACGTCGTAATACAAAACCGTAATTCTAATCGGAATCAAAACCGAAGAAAAAGAGTTGGTTGAAATTCAAGTTGAGAATTTGTGAATGTGAAATCGAAAATGAAGAGAGAGAGAGAGAGAGAGAGAGAAGAGAACGTGAGAGAACAGAAGAAATAACTTGAATTTTGAATTTTTATTTTGTTTTTATGGGTAAAATAAACTATAGTTTACTAGGTTGGTTAATTAGGGAGTTAGTAAGTGGTGTTTGGCCCATGTTATTTTTAACTTTTCTTTCTTCCCTTAAAAGGAGAACTAGGGTCAAATATTCTTTATAAAAAGGTCTTAAAAAAATAAGGACCTTAATTTTATAGAATAAAATAGAACAAAAAAGTAAATTTGAAAAAAGTTAATAACGTCGAATTTCAGCATTTGCTAAATCAATTATTTTCGAGTTAAATAAGGACCTTAAAGTTAAAAGTAGATTTTAAATAAAAAATAAGTTAGGTTAAAGGCTACCTTAGTTACTCCAAGTTACTCAATAAATAAGCTACATCAATTTAATTCATTCTACATAAATGTTTATGAGTATCTCCCTCGTAAATCTATATTCGTAGTTGATTATTCTATTTATTAAATCTATCATAACGCATAATATTGACATTGTTAGGTTGAATATCTTTTGTGGTGTTCCAATTAAAAAAAGTGTTAGCTTATGAAATGGAAAGTTAGCTTTCCGATAATCGAATAGTCCAGTCCGTATAAATGAAAAGTTTTTAAAGAAATATAAACATATTTTACAAGAAGTTAAAATAACTCAAGAGTGGTTTCGACATATATTTAAAACATGGCATTCATATTAAACCAAAGTTAATGTCAGTTGGCAATTGTCGAAAATTAAAGACATCGTCAAATTACAAACGAGAATTCCAAATAAAATGGATATTGTCATGTTACACATCTTCATGATAACCCCAAAACAAAAAAGCAAAATCTAATTTAGTAAAAGCTAAAGGCCTAAATAGGGTGGGCATGATTCGGTTAACCATCAAAACCGAACCGAACCGAACCAAATTGCTGAAATGGTTCGGAAAAACTGAACTGAACCGTTTATAGTTTGGAAGTAACCAAACTGAACCAAAGTTATGGTTCGGTTAACCATTTGCTTACCTATTAACCAAACCGAACTGAACCAAAACAAATATTTTCTTATCCAATGAATAAAACCACTTTTATTAAAAAAAATAACAAATTAAAATTAAAAGCTAATATAGTTTATTTCTTCAAAACAACTTATCTTATTCAAAACAACTTATTACGATCTCTTTTTCAAAAAAACAGCTTTTTTATGCAAAACTTCTTATTTTAAAAAACAACTTATTCAAAACAGCTTATTTTAAAACAACTTATTTTATGCAAAACAACTTATTTTAAAAAACAACTTATTTTTGCGAAACAACTTATTTTAAAAAACAGCTTATTCAAAAAAGCTTATTTTATGAAAAGCAGCTTATTACGATCTCTTTTTAAAAACAGTTTATTCAAAACAGCTTATTTTATGCAAAATAACTTATTTTAAAATACAACTTATTCGAAACAACTTATTTTAAAACACCTTATTTTAATCAGTAAAACGACTTATATGTTTAAATCTAAACAAGTATACTCATATATAAAGTATTGGTTAATTTTTTCCTAGCATTTTTCATGTTTATTATCAGTAAAACTTGCTGGTCCCCGTGGTTGTCAACTTTCTAATGAGTTCACTTAGCCAAAATTGTCACTTGCTATTTCCGGTCAATTTGCATAGGTAGAAGTTTTGGGGATCAAAGCAAATACAAGCTTGTGTGATAAGCTTAGAGTACACTTTGCTCTCAACTTATTTTAAAACATTCACCTTGTAACACCCTATTTCTAATAAGTGGTAAAACGCGCGAATATACAACCATATCCTAGAAATAGATGCTACGTCGCCAAATAAACCACAATTGATACATGCATAACGATCATGTCACATCACATAGCAGCGGAACATATACATATAATTCATAGACATATCTGGATCTCCAATAAAATACATATGTATTCTCCAAACTCCAAATAACAAAATAGCTCAACAATTTCAAAACATAAAGTCAAATAACAACATGCAAAGACTATCCTAGATCAGAGCCCTAATCTAGACACTTGCATGAAAAAGAGGACTCCACTCCTCGGCATCAACAAGCAACAGTAAGCATCCTGCACGCCGTCTACCCATCCATACAGAGAGGTAGGCGGTCCACCACAGACCACTGAGGGTTAGCATTACATCATCATAATCCGTAAAAGATTTAAACAAGAACATTGGAAATGAAAGATATATTCAAGAATACAAAATAACAAATCATACATGTATTCACAGTATTCATGATTCTCATACCATTCAAACCATTCCATACAATCATTCCAAGTTCATATCAACAAGTGTATCATACACGTATCACATATACATAACCCTCCCTCCTAGAACACTAGCATCACATGATCATTATTATCCCCCATCACTTACATTTCAAGCTATCACATTATTATCATAGCATAGCATGCATATTCAACCTCTAATCAAGTCATCAACAAAAGCTCATCATTTATCAACATCAATCAACATTACTCACTTCATTACTCATCTAGCATGCTTATCTCAACAAGTACAATTCGTCATATCGAAGTTATAAGCAAGCCATCATCATTATCAAAGAACATCACCACATCATATATGTATATATACATATACAAATCTCACCTCATCATTATTATTAAAATAACCATCATCAATTGATTCACCAAGTGTATAAGCACAAACAATTAAGACATGCAATTAGAGCATAATACAATTAGTCACAACCATCCACAAAATTCACCAATGTACATATACACCAATCCACACAATCACAACATTCACCAAATTTCACCGATACACAAATTCACCAAGTCATATATTCAATTATGACACAACTCATCAATTATTCAAATGCATGCAATGTTCTAGACTCTTCTCTAGATGCATGTGGTACCAAAACACCTCAAGGTCGTCACCTTCGATGCAACAAAAACATCGTACTCACCTCAATTGGATATAAAATCCGCCACCATCAGTCTTGGATATAAAATCCACCACCATCCGTCATGAATGCATGAACATATGACTCGACTCAATGCATATGTTCACACAAACGATAATCACCTCAACATCACCAATATTTGTATATATGCAATCATCAACAATTCACCTCCACATAACATATATACAATCACCGACAACATTCAAAAATTCCACAACATGTAGTTGTCACATAAATACACCACCAATCATCTTCACATAACATATAATAACTCTCCATAAAGGATTCACAATCAATTGATTCTCAAAAGTCATCTTTAGTCAAATTCGTCTCTCAAAATCACAACATTAAATTAATTGAACATTTGAGTCAAAACCAAGTAAACAAGCTCAATTGCCTATGCCTTGTATTCTCACAATTCACATATTTGTGCAGGAGAGGTTACATAAGCATTTCATCGGCCAAATACGATGAATTCATAAAAATCACAAAGTTCGTCTCATTTTATCACTTTTCACAAAATTTTCCATTTTCAAAGCAAAACAAGTTCAAACTTGATGGAACCAATCACAACCATTTTTAGAAATCATATAAACATTATACAACTCTAATCCCACTTCAATTTCCGAAGAAAACGGGTTTTTGGAAAAATCAACGTTTGGACCGTTTTTACAAAAGTTAGACGATTTTCACGAATTCAAGTCCAAACCAAATCAAATCGTGTTCCAGTAGGATTAAAGGTGTAAACAGAGGTTAATTATGTCCAAAGAAACATTTTACAAGTATCGGATTGGTCCCCAAGTGCTCGAAAACAAGAATCAAAAATTGCTGAACTGAGGCTAGGACGCGAAAGCGTCCTCTGCACGCTTAAGCGTCCCTGTTCCAGTAGCTCCTGGAACAGCACGCTTTTGGCACGCTTCTGGGACGCTGGTGGGATGCTTAAGCGTCCTAAGCACGCGAAAGCGTCCTACATCAGATTCCCAGAACTCAGTTACGGGTTCTAACCCATTTTCATCCCAAAATCCAATTTTCAATCCCCCAAATCACCAAAACAAGTTCCAGAAAGTGTTTATAGGTCAAAATAGGTTCAATACACTTAAACACATACAAGTTTTGGAATTAAATCATCAACATAACCAAATTCACCAATTTCTCAATTCATTCACAACCTTCAATAACATTATCAAATCTCATCATTAATTCACCAATCTTGATACCCAAAGTACCAATTCAACAACAACATGTTCCAAATCAATAACAACAACTAATGAACACAAATTCATGCATAATTCAACATCACAACATCAATTCTCATCAAACTTGCTCAAGAACACAAAACACCAACAACTATGCATTTGAACATGTTAATTCACATACTAACATGCAATTATCACATAAACCATGTTCTCAAACATAACAACAACAATTATGCACAAATTTTACAACAATTAGGTTCAATTCATCAATTTCACAAAAATGGGTAAAGAGAAAAAAAAAGATGAATTATGGTTGAAACCTAACCCTCTTACCTCTAGCACCAAGAATCTCTAACCCAAGCTTCAATTGAGCTCCTAGATGATGAATCCCCTCTTCAATCTCTAACCCTTGTTCTTCCCTCTAGCCTCTTTCTCTTCACTTCTCAAATGAAATGAAAATGTTTGTAAAACCTAGTTTTACCAACAACTAGAGTTTATATACTAGCTCTACTCAATTGGGCTTATTTTTTAAACCTTAATGGGCCTAACCCATTTCTATTCTAACACTCAAAATGTCACTACTCACTTACCGGTAAAATATAACACTAACGGTCACTTAACGGTAAATAAAATAATTACTACACCCTCTAGCACTTAGTAAAATAAAATCCTCACTAAGCACTAAAAATAACTTTCTGCAAAATTACAAAATTGCCACTGCCCTCAAAATGACCAAAATGCCCCTAAGCCCAAAATGACTAAAATACCCTTCTAACACCGAACTCTACGAATCCCAACCAAAAATACACACAGAGACAATTAATCACATAAGAGCACATAGAACACACATAAATAAATAATAAAATAAATCTAGCGAAAAACGGGCTGTTACAACTCTTCCCCACTAAAAAGAATTTTCGCCCTCGAAAATTACCTGAAGGAAACAACTCTGGATACGCAACCCTCATCCTACTCTCCGATTCCCAAGTGGCACTCTCACCGGTTGGTCCAATCCACATCACTTTAACCAAAACGACTTCCTTGCCACGCAAACGTTTCACTTCACGATCCTCAATCCTAACCTGCCAAGTCTCAACGGTTAAATTATCCCTTACTTCCAAATCATCCACTTGAATCACATGGGACGCATCATACACATATTTCCTCAACTGAGATACATGAAACACATCATGAAGATTCGACAAAGATGGCGGTAACGCAATCCGATACGCTACAACCCCAACCTTTTCAACAATCTCAAAAGGTCCAACAAAACGAGGAGTCAACTTCCGACAC
The DNA here is from genome assembly GCF_051527215.1 of Medicago sativa. Classification (NCBI taxonomy): domain Eukaryota; kingdom Viridiplantae; phylum Streptophyta; class Magnoliopsida; order Fabales; family Fabaceae; genus Medicago; species Medicago sativa. The sequence continues at coordinate 41,320,720 of NC_140751.1, forward strand.
TTCAAAGCACGTCCAACACCAGTTACAGGATTCACTCTCAAAAACACATGATCACCAACCTGAAATTCGATGTCCTTCCTCCTCTTATCATGATAACTCTTCTGCCTACTCTGAGACGCTCTCATCTTCTCTTGAATCATCTTAACCTTCTTGGTCGTCTCTTGCACAACTTCCGGTCCTAACAAAGCACTTTCTCCTGACTCATACCAACACAAAGGAGTTCTACACCTCCGACCATACAAAGCCTCAAACGGTGTCATCCCGATACTAGAATGAAAACTGTTGTTGTAAGTGAACTCAATCAACGGTAAACATTCAATCCAACTGACACCTTGCTCCAACACACAAGCTCTCAACAGATCTTCCAAACTCTGAATAGTCCTCTCCGTCTGACCATCAGTCTGAGGATGATAAGCAGAACTCAATCTCAACTTAGTTCCCAAAGCATCTTGCAAACTCTCCCAAAACTTAGAAGTAAACCTCGGATCCCGATCTGACACAATACTAGAAGGAACACCATGCAATCTAACAATCTGCTCAATGTAGATCTCAGCCAACTTCACCACAGACATACCAGTCTTAATAGGAACAAAATGTGCCGACTTCGTCAACCGATCAACAATCACCCAAATAGAGTCAAAACCCTTAACAGTCTTCGGCAAAGCTCCAACAAAGTCCATCGATATACTATCCCACTTCCACTCTGGCACAAACAATGGTTGCATCAAACCCGACGGTTTCTGATGTTCAATCTTAGACTTCTGACACACCAAACAAGCATACACAAACTCTGCAATATCCTTCTTCATCCCAGGCCACCAAAACAACTTCTTCAAATCTTGATACATCTTAGTCGCTCCTGGATGAATACTCAAACTACTTCTGTGACCTTCTTCCAAAATCTGCCTCTTAAGCTCAAGAACTCTCGGTACACAAACACGATCACGAAACATCAAAACACCGTTCTCACCCAATCTGAAGTCCCCACCTTTACCTTGATTAACCAACACCACACGATCTACAAGTTCCAAATCTTCCTTCTGACCGTCCTTAATCTCTTCCAAAATATTACTTGTCAACTTCAACATTCCCAACCTCACACCATCCGGTGTCACTTCACTAACCAAACTCAAATCTCAGAACTGCTCAATCAACTCCAACTCTTTTACCATCAAGGCAGACATATGCAACGACTTTCTACTCAAAGCATCAGCAACAACATTGGCCTTTCCAGGATGATAGCTCAATTGGAAGTCAAAATCCTTAAGATACTCTAACCATCTCCTCTGCCTCATATTCAACTCCTTCTGGTCAAACAAGTACTTCAAACTCTTATGATCACTGAACACTTCAAACTTAGAACCATACAGATAATGCCTCCAAATCTTCAATACATACACCACGGCCGCTAATTCCAAGTCATGAGTCGGATAATTCTTCTCATGCACTTTCAACTGCCTCGAAGCATAAGCCACAACCTGACGATTCTGCATAAGCACACCACCAAGACCCATCTTAGAAGCATCACAATACACAACAAACGATTCCTTCGGATTCGGCAAAATCAACACTGGAGCTGACGTCAACCTCTTCTTCAACTCTTGGAAACTCTTTTCACACTTAGCATCCCAAACATAAGCTTGTCCTTTCCGAGTCAACTGTGTCAATGGCAACGCCAACTTAGAGAATCCCTCAATGAACCTCCGATAATAACCTGCCAATCCAAGAAAGCTTCTAACCTCAAAAACAGACTTAGGTGATTCCCATTGCAACACTGCATCAACCTTCGACGGATCCACCGCAATGCCACCTTTAGAAATCACATGACCAAGGAAACTCACTTCCCGCAACCAGAACTCACACTTCGACAACTTAGCAAACAACCTATTGTCCTTCAAGACTCCCAACACAATCCTCAAATGCTCGGCATGTTCTTCTTCAGACTTCGAATATACCAAAATATCATCTATAAACACCACCACAAAACGGTCCAGAAAAGGATGAAATATTCTATTCATATACTCCATGAAGACACCTGGCGCATTAGACACTCCAAATGGCATCACAGAATACTCATAGTGTCCATACCTCGTTCTGAACGCAGTTTTGGATATATCTTCCGCCTTCACTCTAATCTGATGATATCCTGATCTCAAATCAATCTTGCTAAACACTTCTGCACCAACCAACTGATCCATCAAATCATCAATCCTCGGAAGCGGATACCGATTCTTGATTGTCACCTTGTTCAATTGCCGATAATCCACACACAACCTCATGCTTCCATCTTTCTTCTTAACCAACAACACAGGAGCTCCCCACGGAGAAACACTCGGCCTGATAAACTGTTTCTCTAACAACTCTTCCAACTGCTTCTTCAACTCTCCCAACTCTGATGCAGACATCCGATACGGCGCAATCGAAATAGGACTCGTTCTAGGCACCAAATCAATTGCAAACTCAACCTCTCTCTCTGGTGGTAACTCGGTAATGTCGTCCGGAAAAACTTCTGGAAATTCTTGCACTACCGGCAAATCACCAACTCCTTCAAGGAAGCAAACATCATGAACACACAAGCTTCGCCATCCAAAGACTTCTTCACTTGCTCCGCGGTCAAGAACTTCCCACCTTCCTCAGCTACCGGCTTAGAAAACGTTACACTCTTGGTCAAACAATTAATGTTAACACCAAAAGTCAACATCCAATCCATACCAAAAATAACGTCCATATGCTTCAACGGAAGACATACAAGATCCAACTCAAAATCAACATGAACCTTAACACAAACCGCAACCAACTGAGCCTCCGCAGCCAAAGATACCTTCCCTTGCCAGACCCAACGAACCTGAAGCAACCTGCTACTCCCCCACTAAGCTCAAACCCACCTAAAAGAACGGAACAACACAACAAGTATCGACAGTACTTCCGTACATGTCGCATACAACAGGAAAATCAACGGGTTTTGGTCTGGACAAGACCGACCACGGCTCTGATACCAACTTGTAACACCCTATTTCTAATAAGCGGTAAAACGCGCGAATATACAACCATATCCTAGAAATAGATGCTACGTCGCCAAATAAACCACAATTGATACATGCATAACGATCATGTCACATCACATAGCAGCGGAACATATACATATAATTCATAGACATATCTGGATCTCCAATAAAATACATATGTATTCTCCAAACTCCAAATAACAAAATAGCTCAACAATTTCAAAACATAAAGTCAAATAACAACATGCAAAGACTATCCTAGATCAGAGCCCTAATCTAGACACTTGCATGAAAAAGAGGACTCCACTCCTCGGCATCAACAAGCAACACTAAGCATCCTGCACGCCGTCTACCCATCCATACAGAGAGGTAGGCGGTCCACCACAGACCACTGAGGGTTAGCATTACATCATCATAATCCGTAAAAGATTTAAACAAGAACATTGGAAATGAAAGATATATTCAAGAATACAAAATAACAAATCATACATGTATTCACAGTATTCATGATTCTCATACCATTCAAACCATTCCATACAATCATTCCAAGTTCATATCAACAAGTGTATCATACACGTATCACATATACATAACCCTCCCTCCTAGAACACTAGCATCACATGATCATTATTATCCCCCATCACTTACATTTCAAGCTATCACATTATTATCATAGCATAGCATGCATATTCAACCTCTAATCAAGTCATCAACAAAAGCTCATCATTTATCAACATCAATCAACATTACTCACTTCATTACTCATCTAGCATGCTTATCTCAACAAGTACAATTCGTCATATCGAAGTTATAAGCAAGCCATCATCATTATCAAAGAACATCACCACATCATATATGTATATATACATATACAAATCTCACCTCATCATTATTATTAAAATAACCATCATCAATTGATTCACCAAGTGTATAAGCACAAACAATTAAGACATGCAATTAGAGCATAATACAATTAGTCACAACCATCCACAAAATTCACCAATGTACATATACACCAATCCACACAATCACAACATTCACCAAATTTCACCGATACACAAATTCACCAAGTCATATATTCAATTATGACACAACTCATCAATTATTCAAATGCATGCAATGTTCTAGACTCTTCTCTAGATGCATGTGGTACCAAAACACCTCAAGGTCGTCACCTTCGATGCAACAAAAACATCGTACTCACCTCAATTGGATATAAAATCCGCCACCATCAGTCTTGGATATAAAATCCACCACCATCCGTCATGAATGCATGAACATATGACTCGACTCAATGCATATGTTCACACAAACGATAATCACCTCAACATCACCAATATTTGTATATATGCAATCATCAACAATTCACCTCCACATAACATATATACAATCACCGACAACATTCAAAAATTCCACAACATGTAGTTGTCACATAAATACACCACCAATCATCTTTACATAACATATAATAACTCTCCATAAAGGATTCACAATCAATTGATTCTCAAAAGTCATCTTTAGTCAAATTCGTCTCTCAAAATCACAACATTAAATTAATTGAACATTTGAGTCAAAACCAAGTAAACAAGCTCAATTGCCTATGCCTTGTATTCTCACAATTCACATATTTGTGCAGGAGAGGTTACATAAGCATTTCATCGGCCAAATACGATGAATTCATAAAAATCACAAAGTTCGTCTCATTTTATCACTTTTCACAAAATTTTCCATTTTCAAAGCAAAACAAGTTCAAACTTGATGGAACCAATCACAACCATTTTTAGAAATCATATAAACATTATACAACTCTAATCCCACTTCAAATTCCGAAGAAAACGGGTTCTTGGAAAAATCAACGTTTGGACCGTTTTTACAAAAGTTAGACGATTTTCACGAATTCAAGTCCAAACCAAATCAAATCGTGTTCCAGTAGGATTAAAGGTGTAAACAGAGGTTAATTATGTCCAAAGAAACATTTTAGAAGTATCGGATTGGTCCCCAAGTGCTCGAAAACAAGAATCAAAAATTGCTGAACTGAGGCTAGGACGCGAAAGCGTCCTCTGCACGCTTAAGCGTCCCTGTTCCAGTAGCTCCTGGAACAGCACGCTTTTGGCACGCTTCTGGGACGCTGGTGGGATGCTTAAGCGTCCTAAGCACGCGAAAGCGTCCTACATCAGATTCCCAGAACTCAGTTACGGGTTCTAACCCATTTTCATCCCAAAATCCAATTTTCAATCCCCCAAATCACCAAAACAAGTTCCAGAAAGTGTTTATAGGTCAAAATAGGTTCAATACACTTAAACACATACAAGTTTTGGAATTAAATCATCAACATAACCAAATTCACCAATTTCTCAATTCATTCACAACCTTCAATAACATTATCAAATCTCATCATTAATTCACCAATCTTGATACCCAAAGTACCAATTCAACAACAACATGTTCCAAATCAATAACAACAACTAATGAACACAAATTCATGCATAATTCAACATCACAACATCAATTCTCATCAAACTTGCTCAAGAACACAAAACACCAACAACTATGCATTTGAACATGTTAATTCACATACTAACATGCAATTATCACATAAACCATGTTCTCAAACATAACAACAACAATTATGCACAAATTTTACAACAATTAGGTTCAATTCATCAATTTCACAAAAATGGGTAAAGAGAAAAAAAAAGATGAATTATGGTTGAAACCTAACCCTCTTACCTCTAGCACCAAGAATCTCTAACCCAAGCTTCAATTGAGCTCCTAGATGATGAATCCCCTCTTCAATCTCTAACCCTTGTTCTTCCCTCTAGCCTCTTTCTCTTCACTTCTCAAATGAAATGAAAATGTTTGTAAAACCTAGTTTTACCAACAACTAGAGTTTATATACTAGCTCTACTCAATTGGGCTTATTTTTTAAACCTTAATGGGCCTAACCCATTTCTATTCTAACACTCAAAATGTCACTACTCACTTACCGGTAAAATATAACACTAACGGTCACTTAACGGTAAATAAAATAATTACTACACCCTCTAGCACTTAGTAAAATAAAATCCTCACTAAGCACTAAAAATAACTTTCTGCAAAATTACAAAATTGCCACTGCCCTCAAAATGACCAAAATGCCCCTAAGCCCAAAATGACTAAAATACCCTTCTAACACCGAACTCTACGAATCCCAACCAAAAATACACACAGAGACAATTAATCACATAAGAGCACATAGAACACACATAAATAAATAATAAAATAAATCTAGCGAAAAACGGGCTGTTACACACCTCCTTTCCCTGATATAACTATATATTGCATTTTATCCTATTTTAACTTGAATGAACCTTCTGTCCATATTTTCTTTTCTCCACAACTTTCAGTGTCACTGTCACTTAATTTTGGATATTTTATTACTGTATTGAGGTTTTTATTTTAGCAACAAAATGAAGTTTTAATATTTCATTCGTCGGTTTTGGAACTTTGTACATAATATTTGTTTGTCTTTTATCGTCTTATAATCGACAATGAGGATCCAAAACATATATCAATGATCTTTAAAAGCATAAATCGATAAAAATGTGTCTTGGTGGAGGGTGTAATTTAAGCTGTTTTGAATAAGTTGTTTTGATAATAAGCTGTTTTGAATAAGTTATTTTTTAAAATAAGTTGTTTTGAATAAGCAGTTTTTTAAAATAAGTTGTTTTGCATAAAATAAGCTGTTTTTACAATACGCTGTTTTGAATAAGTTTTTTTTTTAAATAAGTTGTTTTCATAAACAAGTTGTTTGAATAAACTGTTTTTTAAATAAGTTGTTTTGCATAAAATAAGCTTTTTTAAAATAAGTTGTTTTGAATAAGCTGTTTTTAAAACAGATATGATTAATGGTTCAGTTTGGTTCGGTTCAGATAATTGTGGTTACTAACGGTTCAGTTCGGTTAATGATTTATTATCAAAATAATAGTTCGGTTCGAGAATTGGTTAAATGGTTCAGTTAATTTTGATACGGTTCGGTTTTGTTAACCAGTTCGAATTGGTTTTTGGTTATTTTTGCCCACCCCCTAGGCCTAAAGTTGGAGGTTATTCTTTAGTCTTTTGTAGGCTGTTTCAGCATGCTGCAGTTTTAAGTCAATGAAGGACTCAGTTTTGACCATTCCTGCAATGTCAGCTTCAAGTTTGGCAGCGTTCTCATAATGTTGAAGAGCTGACTGAGGATGGCTACAGACTCTGGAGTCTTAATGAGGATGTCTAGCAAACCTTTCATTTCATAGCATGCGCCTGCATCTTGTCGAAGCGTTTGGAATAAATCCATATTTAAAACCTTTTCTTGAAGCATCAGCTCAAATGTCTATGAGTATCTCCCTCGTGAATCTCTCTTGGTAGTTGATTATTCTATTTGTTAAATCTATAATCGGGTTGTCTAACATGTGCAACATCGCACATGTTAAAACAACTAAAAGTAGTAAGTTTTTATTGAAAACTAATAATTATTTATTAAAAAACTATATATATAATATAAAATGTACAAGTTTCAATGTAAGTAAATTTACTATTTAAAATTTCTTAACATATGCAAATTTGCAAGAAAAACTCATCTATAATAATTATAACGCATAATATTGACATTGTTAGGTTGAATATCTTTTGTGGTGTTCCAATTAAAAGAAGTGTGTTTCAGCTAGACGTAAAAAAGGCATTCTTGTGTGGGGAGTTGAATGAGGAAGTTTTTGTTGATCAACCACAAGGTTATGTGAAAAAATGGATGATAGGTTGAAGGTGTATAAATTAAAAAGGGGTTTGTATGGCGTTAAACAAGCACCACAAGTATGGTACAACTATTAATCCTCAACAGGGACGTCAAATAATCCATGATTCATAACCGTTAAACAAAAACCATTAATCAACTAGTTAGAACGATTTGTCCTATCACATTTCTCACTTGCATCCATGATGTCGTTGAAATCACCAAAAATGCACCAAGGGTGAGTAGACGATTGGGACAACTACCGAAGGAAGTCCCAAGCAGCCTGTCATCCTACCCATAAGGATGATTGTTTGAATAATCTACAATCTGACGTCTTTTAGTAAAAGAGCCCCAATAAAAATCTAAACCACCACCTCTGCCAACATAATCAACACAAAAACAAGAATCAAAACCAAGAATGTAGCGAAATTCCTTATTTTTATTTTGGTGAATAAGTATCTCACTTAAGAAAAGGATATACGGCAGACGAAGTATTTAAGATTAGAAACTACACTCGGGTTACCCAATCCGCGACATTCTAACTAATGACACTAATCCCCTTAAAGAAGAAAAACCATATTCCTAAAACGGAGAATCCAAGCAAAACCTTGTCTTGCTTACTTTCCAAAACGCAAGTAAGACCCCGTTGTTATCTAACTTAACTTCCAATGGTATTTGTAGCAAATATAAAACCAACAATCACATGATATTACTCAAGGTCTTTAAAACCGTGAGAATAACACAAAGGTATCAAAGTTTTATGAAACGATGGAATAAAGGAAGCACATGGAATAACTCACGAACGAGTGATGGGTGAACAAGGATTTACAATCAAATGATAACACACACTCACAAGGGAGGCAGTAACTCGTAACCCTAGGAGAGAAATCGCATATGATTACTTACTTATATATTTATTTTCTTCTTGTAAGAAAATCATAGGGAACTCTGAGTCAATGTTGTTATTGCTTTATATTTAAGATTTACTAAGATGTGTGATATTTTAATCAACAAGATTTAGAGATGCATTTTAGAAATTTAGGTTTCTTCTTACCTTGGCCCATGACCTTCAAACAAAGATTATAAGCATAAAAAAAAAATACTAAATTTCCATGTGCTTAAGGAGGCAAAACACAAAGGCATCCACAACTTATAGCAACACAAACAAAAAACTCTCTCTTAAAAGCAACTAATTAACTTACTTGGCCACCTTGGCTAGTAATTTTTTTAAACAAGAAAATAAAAAAGATTATTAATAACGGTGAGAGTAATAATCATTTTCCATGTTTTCTGCGATTTCCACCACCTCTTCGACCACAAACGCCACATTAGATTGCCGATTATTTGGGTCCAAACAGGACTTGCGAACTTCTCCTTGATTTCCAGTCAAAACACTCAATTGGCTAACCTTAACAAAAGCATTAGCAAATTTATTGAAAAACTCATTCTAGTTAGAAGCAAAGAGGTTCACAATCTCCTTAGTCTTAGGATGACTTCCTAGGTCTTGATCAGATGTAAACACACCCTGGTGATTCAAGAGATTAATATAGTACATGTTATCGAATTTCGTTGGTGTTCTAATATCCTAGTTAATTGTGTTCAGTGATTGATCATTCGGACATGTCGCTTCGAGTTGTTTCTTGAAATTTGGGTCTATTGGTGGGTTTGTATCAATGGTTCGATTGAATAGTGTAGGACAATGGGATCGACCAAAAGTGTGCGCCCCAGAAAGAGCAACTAAATATGTGGCATCAAATTTTCTGGATTGAAAAAGTCTTAATTGTTCATCCGTTCTTTCAAATGGTACTGGAAGATTGTCTGGTGCAGTTGCATTGAAGGTTAGGCTGTCTCTTCTTCCCAATGGTACATCAAAATCGGGGCCTCCAAGCTGTACAAATTCAAATAAACAAATGACATATTGTTAAGAAAATGTGAAATAATGCTAGGAATACGTAGAGGAAAATGTTAATAATTACACTCATCAGAGAGTTATAAACAACCGTGATCAAATAACACATTGAAAATTGTAGTTGATCACATTTAACATATTCAAATGCCAGTAAAAATTTAATCTCATGTTGTACAACAATATTTTTATTTATATTCTCTTATGAATAGAGTAGTTGCTATAGCTAGGATATTACTGTTAGTATTTTCTATTATAAATAAAATAAAATAAAAACATTAATATTTTCTTCTTTATCAGAATTCGAACTCGGATCCTTTGACTATTCCAACTCCTTCAACATAAACTACTTGAGCTAACCAATACCAGTGCTACGAAAGATGTTTTATATATGTTTAAACGCATTATCTTTATCTTTTAAATAGGAATCACATTTTTACCTCTTATTTTATCATAAGGAAAAAATTGATGTGATGATGATGCACAAGTCTAAGATAAGGATGATCTTAGGACTAAAAGAGCGAAATTTACATTTAGATCCTTTGAAGAGACTAGTAGAGCTCGGATATGAACAGAGACGATAAGAGAGATCAAAATTGAAGAAAGTAAAAATTAAAATGACTAACTTCAAGTATTTGGTCTATTGATAAAAAAAAAAATAGATGCAGAACCCGAAGGTTTCGTGTACAAATGCTCCTAGTGTCCTTAAAATGAGGCAAACGAAAATAGTTTTTCTAGTGTTATTTAAATTCTAAAGTTTTCTCAATAAATGAAAATTACCTGACGAACAGCTTCTCGTGCCGCGAGGACGAGTATGTCCGCACACGAGACAACCCGTGGACACTGTCTACGAATTAGAGCACGGAGATTTTCAAGGGTTTGAATAGCCTCTTCCCTTAAGGCGAAGTTGGCAGGATGTTGTTTTTCGTCATCTTCTCCAACACCGTTCAACAAAATCGATCCATCACATCCCTGTTTCAATTCAAATCAACATTGAATATAGTAAATTATATGTAAATAAAGGTGTGTATAATATGAACCTCATAATTGTGTTAAGGATAGATTCTTACCATCTTTATTTTTTTAATATAAAACTAACTATTTTATAAAGATGGTAAAGGGTCCATTGTAGACTAATTTTTGAAAGTTTATACTTCATCCGTCTCAAAATAATTGTTTCTTTAACATTTTTTCTATATCTCAGGATAATTGTCACTTTAGAATATCAATGCAGTATTTATTATTTTATTTTTTGACTATTATACCCTTATTTATTGAATTTCATCCAACTTAACTACTTCACTAACTACAATTAATCATTTTCTTAAAATCATACACAAATCTAAAGATAAATATAGTATTTTCCTTGATTTTTTTTTACCTGGGAAAAGCAGTCATGGAAAAAGAGCCTGAGTATGCCAGGAGCTTGGCCACTATCTTTTTCAAACACATCTTCAAGATGGAACCTTACAATCCTTAGGACATGACAACCAATAGTAATTCCAATCTAGTCCCCTCACAATGGGAGGCCTTGATAATCTCTTAGAGGAAACAAAGACTAACGAAGCTAATAGAAAAGAAATAAAAAACAATGAAGAAGATCTACATGTACTACTACTAACCCTTACCATTTTTGGTTTACTAATTGGTTGAGATCAGCACAAAACTTGCATGATATTTATAGATGGATATTGAGGGCTAGTGGTCTCTTTGCACAATATGGAGCACATGCATTTGAGATTTGGAACAACCAACTAGGAGACAGGATAAGATGTTACAAAGTAACTCAAAAATCAATAATATAAGTGTAGTTTGCGTTAATTATATTATTCTGGAATGCACAAGTTGAAGGACCTTTTCTTAAAATATCATTGAGAACACAATGTCACCACGAGGCTTCCATAACGTGCATGTATACACATACATTAATCGATGATATACTCTTATATTTAAACATCCAAAAATTGTGTAACCAAAATAATTTAATCCTAAAATTTCATACATTCATTCAACACTTTTTTTTTCCCTCTTTTCATTTCTATCATATCAACAACATATCACATTTACAACATTGCTCTTTCTATTTCCTTCTCTCTCAGGGTATGTTTGGTTGTGAGAAGAAATTGAGAAGAGAGAAATAGGTGAGAGAGAATATGGTAAGAGAGAAAGATAAGAGAAATAGAGTAGATTTGAGGTGTTGTTTGGTTTAAGAGAGAGAGAAGAGAAATAGAAGAGAGAGAAGTGTTGATTATATTTAAAATTACTAAAATACCCTTTCATTAATAAAACTATCATTCTCACATTTTTATTTTACTTTAATTAATTTCAGTTAATTAATTAATCCAATGATTTTTTTATTTGGTAATCTAAAATATCAATTAATTAATTAAATTATTCAAACGCCTTTAGATAATTTATTTTTCTAAAAAAATTAATTAATAAAGAGTTAAATTAATATTTAGTTAACCACAACGGAAGATGTATACAATTATTTATGTGTGCTACTCTCCGTCTTTCAAAATAAAATGTGTGTTATTATCCTTTAAAAAAAATAAAACTATTCGGGTGTTACTGAAAGAAAAAAACCATACTTACCGTAAAAATAAAAAACCAAATTTATGTATGAAAAATGGAATATCACTATGATCACAAAAAAAAAAAAGGAATGTCACAACTGTACGTAGAAAAAAAAAGCGTAGTACAGCTATTTTACAAAATGTTCACAAAAAAAAAAATAACTATTTTGCCAAATAAACAAAAATGAGGAAAGGGTGACAAGGGTATACAATGGAAAGTGAAAATAAAAGGACCTTTCTCCTAGATCTCTTCGCACATCAGCGAAGAAAGATAAAAGTGGTGGGTCCCACAATAATGTTTTTCTCTCTTCCTTATTTCTTGGCCTACCAAACAGGAGAAGTTTGATATCTCTCCAATTTCTCTCTCAGCATATTCTCTCTTCCTTATTTCTTTTCAACCAAACACAGTGTTAATGTTTTAAATGATTTTGAGTGTTTATCAATCTTTTTTCTTTATTGAAAGATCCTTGTGAAACATATTTAAAAATTTCATCAAGAATACTAGCAACACTTTTGTTTTATAATGTTCACCTGAACACTTACTATTTTATTGAGTGATCTCAATTTTGTTATATATTTAAAAATAGATTTCACATAAAATGATGAGACATGCATAAATTTGTGAATTTCACTCGATAAGATAATCAGTATTGATAAGGGGTGTTCCATGCAGTTCTCTTTTTATTAATTAACCTTAACCAGTAATGCAAACAAGTGGGTGGAAAAGCTATTGGACCGAATCGAAAACAATAAAAAAAAAACCAATAAGGAATGAGTCGATCGTACTTAAGGAACTTTTTATCCCACCCTCCTTTTCTCTTGCATGTTCATGGTAATCCACCTGAACTAGACAACTAGTAACCATGTTATGCTTTTTACAAGTTTATCATTGATTAAGTTTGGGGTATAGTCATAACGGACATTCTGGTGAGAGAAAATGGAGCAAAAACCAAGGAGTCAGCTACTTCCTACTTCGCATCATGGGCTATGAGCCCCGCATCATGAGAATACAATGGAAATCTAGGAGATCACTATTGTCTATCTTGCAATTAGGACTGAGCATCAGACGGGTTCGGGCGGGATCGGACCGAAGATATCAAATCTGCAAGGAACCGAAAAGGATTTTATTTCAACCATCTCCGACCGTGTGAGGCGTCGGATTAGTCGGATGACGGTTTGCGCCGGCGACGATTTGAGCGGGCGGTTTGGGTCGGAAACCGTGAATGCCGAAATAAAACCATAAACAAAAATTTGACTAAACAAAAACAAGTTAGCAGCTTTGGCAGATCTGAACAATTTTAACATCCCTTCATCAATACTTGGCTAGATCTAAAGTTGTATTGAGTTTTGGGCATATTTTAAAGCAAAAGGGGAGATGATTGATGCGGCTACCAAGAGATTGAGAGATACAATTGGTCATGAGACAACATCGTAGAGATGAAAATATGAGAAAGAGGAGCGGTTCTACTACATCTTGTAGAGAGAGAGAGAGAAGAACATAAACTTGTAGAGAGAGAAGATCATAAACAGAGAGAGAGAAGAACTGAGTGAGAGAATAACAGTAGAAAGGGACCCTTCTTTTTTGTTTACGTTTACTTTATTCCCTTTTCCAGAGAGTGCATCTAAACCATCCATTTAATTTATGATTCCCATAATTTTTTAATCTAACGGTGCTTGTTCGGTCGGGTACGGTTAGTGACAGAATTGTTTTCCAACAACTGATACCGACCATTTTAAACCACACAGAACTGTACCTTTCACCCGATGGGCCCACAAACCCGATTGAACCTACCCGTTTGCATATTTATCTATACGGGTTTTTCGGGTTGTAGGCGGGTTCGGTTGTGTTGCTCAGTCCTACTTGCAATGCAGGCTATGATCCCCACATCGCGAGATAGAGCAATTAGTTTAAAAGAGAAGCTCTTTGCCTACACTCAAAATACCATTAGAAAGTTGCTTGATTTCCAATCCAGAAAAAATATCTAAGTTCTCCCATCATGCTCTTATCAAATTCATTTTGCATAAGGTTTAAAAAGTCCTTGCACATCTTTTTATTTGTTGAGCCAAAAAATATATTATCAACATAAACTTGAACTATCAATATATCAAATTGATTGGTTTTTGTGAAAAGAGTAGTATCTACATGTCTTCGTGAAAAACCATTTTCAATAAGAAAAGAGCTCAATCTATCATATAGAGCTTTTGGAGCTGGTTTGAGTCCATATAGAGCTTTTATTAATTTTAAAACATGGTTTCGTTTCTCTTGATTGATGAATCCAGGTGGTTGATGAACATAAACTTATTTATTCAAAAAAATATTTAGAAAGACACTTTTAACATTCTTTTGAAATAGTTACATGCACTTATGATCAACATATACATGTTAAATTATAATTTCGTATAACCTTGCTACTTGTGTAAAAGTGTTATCGTAATATATACCATCATATTGATTGTAGCCTTGTGCCAAGTCTAGCATTGTTTCTGATCACTTTATCTTCTTCACCAAACTTGTTTTTGGCACCCATCTTGTTTGATGATGGTTTAACTACGAGGATTAGAAACAAGGTTCCTGTAACATCCCGCTCATCAGCTTAAGGAACTTTATCAGACAAATGTATCAGAGGAATTAAATTTATGGAAAAGTAAGATAATGGAAATATTTTATGACATGTCAGCATATTACGGATAAAGTATCAGTGTCAGATTAAACACGCTTGAGGCAGGGGCATAATGGAAATTTCACACGAAAGGGGTATTTAAGTGGCTTTGGCCCAAAATATTCATTCTTCACTTGTCTTTCTCTCTCTAGGGTTGAGAGAAAGAGTTCTCTTCTCCCTCTCTCTCTAGGATCGCCCTCTCCCTCCATAATAATCATCCAAACTTTCTTAACATCATGATCAAGCATGGATTATGGTAGCTTTGCAATCAAGAATCAAGTGGGAGAATGGATTTAAGCATAGTTTGGTTGGGAAGCTTTGGATCATGGATGAAGCATGAGCTAGGGTTTGGGCTTGAAGCTCGAGGAATTGCAAGGAACACGTTAAGGTGAGTTCCATAGATAGATTACCCACCTTTGGGATTGATTAATCTTGTAGAAAAATCATGTTTTATGCTAAGTATAGTTTTTATGTAACTTTAGTACCCCAAGCCAATCCTAGGTGATTATAGGTTAAAATTGCCATGATATATGTTTAAATAAGTCTATATATGTTGTTGGATGTATTTGGTGCATTACAGGGTCGAATTGGACGAGTTTTGGGTCGAAAATGGCGAAAACCCGCGGCCGGAACACGCGAAAACGCAGAATTCGCAGCGCTGCGCCTGAACAAGGGCGCTAGGCGCCCACAAGTCAGGGAGCCAGCGCTAGGCGCCCTCCCTCTGGCGCCAGGCGCCCCAGACAGGACAACGTTCGCGTTGTTCTGCGCTCGGGTGCTTGGGGGCAGTCGCGTGGGGGTCCGTAGCGATCGTTTCGGTGTGTTCTTGTACTGTTTTCACTTGTTTTTCTACTGGAACAAATATGATTTTATCAAATCTTAAGAACTTATAAACGGCTTGGAATTCGGGTTTTCGGCACGTCCGGTCTTTAGTAACTATTGGGAATTTGCACAACTCGTCAATTGATCCTTGCATCATTAATCATGGCAATGTTAGCATAAATTACAAGGATGGCTCAAGAGAGTTTAAGCTTGATGGGGTAGTAATGAACTAGGAAAGGGAATGTATGTAGAGCCTCGACTTAGCTAGTCGAGAACTAGAAAGATAGCAAGAATCCCTAGAAAGCTAAGACGCGAAGTTATTCTCTTCGCACACGATTAAGAATAAGATAGCAAGCAAGATAAGTTGTGGTTTGATTAGTTAATCTCTCCACTAAGTTTAAGCATGGACAAGTATAAGTTTACCGTCAATCGGATCGACTCAAGGGTCCGAGGTAATAAGCAAGTATGTATGTATGTATGTATAAGTTTATTTTATATGAACGACAAGACCATGACTAATATAAGTAGGTGGCATGTCTCTTGTTATCCACATCAGGGGGATACAAGAGGTTCTCGATCTAAGGGGAACGATTCAAGCCGTAAGGGACCCGCATGTCACCGAAATAAGCAAGACGTAGGTGCTCGTGTCTCTTGTTATCCACGCTAGGGGGATACGGGAGGTTCTCGACCTAAGGGGAACGGTTTAAGCCGCAAGGGACCCGCACGACACCGAGGGAGTCCGATGTACGTACATCGGTCATGTATGGGATTGATTTCGGGGTTACTCCACCCGGGAGTATCCGTAAAATGAATCAAGATAATAACTGTTTGTTCAACGCTAACCCATGAATGAACTTAGACACGATTATGTTTATGATGAATATGATTATGTTATGTTTATGCTCATGATCGAGCCCATGTATGATATGTTTAAGAACAAGACTAAGAGCATGAAATGCTATTAGACGAGAGCAAGATATGTATAGGACAAGTAAAGAAAGCTATGGCCGTGACGACCCTAGGTTTCCCTAATCGTCCGGATTAGAATCATGTTATGAGTATGCTATGTTATTTATGTTTAGGCCTTGTGACGTAGAGTGTACACTTGGTAATGCGGTTTAGGTTCCCTCAACCGCCATGACATGTATAGGTGAGAAGCCTATAACAAGTGAGATATGACTATGACGGCCCTAGTATGCACTACCGTCTAAGTATGCATGTCCCCACACACGTATAATCAACCGTCAGGTTGTAATGTAGACACGTGGTGACCGTAGGTTTTCCCTTGAGGTTGCCTATAGCCTAGGATTTAGGGGAACTCACTGAGACATTATGTCTCATCCCAATCCTTATTTGTTTCAGATAAGCAGGATGTTTATGCATGTTCGGAGCCGGATGGATATTACTTCAAGGGTTCGTTCGTGAAGCTGCAGGATGTTATGGACTTCAAGGATGTATTTTTACGTATGGATGAGTTATATTGTATTATTATTTACTCGAACGGAACTTGATGTAAATATTATTTAATCGAAGTTTTTAATTGTTGTATATTTTAATGTATCCAGTACTAATATTAACGCACGTGCCAGACTTTCTAGATACGTCTGGTATGGGTGTTACAATTGGTATCAGAGCTGGTCGATTCAGACCGTGCCTTGGGTCATTAAATTACAACAAAGGAAGTGGGACCATTGGGTTCCAGGTAAATGTTCTAGTTGTTGATGTTAGTTGAGCCTGATCAACTCAATTTAACATTCGATGATTAGAATGGATGCCTGAGAGCTGAATAGGACCCAGGAGAAACGAAGTATGTGATGAAGAAGTTTTATCGTGCCAAAAGGTGGCCGGTGAACTAATCAGGTACAAGTGTGAATCCTCTGGGAATGTAAGGCATGTTAAGAAGGGACGTTTCGACAATGTCGGGTAAGATGTTGATGATACTTCATGAACCTGTAAGTGAAGAGATGTTGGAACGGATTTATGATATACTGGAATGATAGTACAAGGTTACAAGATAGGGAGAAGTCGACTTATGTTGACGGAGTCAGCGGGCTCTCAGGAACAGTAATATGTAAATGAAGTTAAGGACATGTAGGTTTGTCAAGTTGCGTAAGTGGCAACGTAAAGAGGCAAGTTAATCATAGTGGTGGAAGTTAAGGATTCAAGAGAAAGTTTTATGTTATCAGGAGTAAGACATTGATTTCCAACGTGCCAAGAATTGTATCGAAAAAGGTTGATGTTGCCATGCATATGTTATAGAATATTTTATGACGATAGGAATGAATGATGTGCATTTTATACTTGAGAATAAGAGTTTTACGCAACAAATGTTTTCTGAAAAAAATACTTTTGGAGAAGCTCACCAATAGTAAGCCTGGGACGAAAATTTTTCCGTTTTTTTTTTTTGTGAAACCTACTAGTTCGATCCTATGGTTTGCAATGACTATTGGGGAGATGTCTTCACAATAAATTTCACGTGACGAAAATCTTTTAAGACATCAAGTAATGAATGCATATCACCTCCTACAATTTCTAAGGAAAAGGACGTGGACAACCATCAACGAAAACGATACGGTTTAAGGTATTTTTGGAAGTTAATGTGTTGATGTGTCAAGAACAAGCCAAGATCAAGAGTATAGAAGTTCCTGCATTTAGAAGGAAAGTCACCAATGTTTATGCATGAGGTATGATGTACGAATTAAAGCGGTGCAGAGTTATGAGAAAATCACAAGATTCATCGATTATATGGAATTATGACGTATCGCTCGAACCTATGTTTTGCTTAATATACTTGCTAGGCTCGATATGATGTTGAAACATAAAGTAAATAATTTAGAAATATTTACGCGTATGGGTCGTTGAAGTTGATATTTTGAAAATTCACGAGATTTTCTAGGAACCGGTTTGCTATGATACTCGTAGAGCGAGCTAGACTTATTATAATCTAGAATTGATGACACGTATGTGCTATCAACTCGTTCTATGAATTTAGAGCAACGGTCGGGGCCAAAACTCAATATATTTATAAAGTAGAAAATTATCAACGTCAATGACTTGTGCGCTAGTTTACGAAGTTTTTTTAAAAAAAAAAATTTAATGAGCAAGCATTGGTTTGATTAAGCAAAATATAGTCCGCGAGAATGCGAAGGTACAAAGATTAAATGTTCAAGAAAGTTATGTTCAAGTGCTAGATGGGTTGTTAATGGAAATTGAGTTTACTCAAAAATAAGTTCAGATATGATATGTATGGTAAGTGCAACCAGCAAGAAAGTAAGGTTTACTCCCGAGTCAAGTATTATGAGCATAAGATAAACCATCATGAGTTTTGAATTCACAAGACAAGTGTAAGGTTGTGATGTTGGTTACAACATGGAAGATCTTGAGAATAATTCAAGAAGTAAATAATCAAGGGATAAGCATGAATTGAAGTCTCAATTGCTCTAACGGCTTAGAGTATTAGTTTGAGCCAACCAGTGGGAATTCAGAGTAGCGCTACGGAAGTTAATGGTAATCATGAAACGAGGAATTTTAGTATGTATGAATCTTCGTGAAGAATGTTCGGTTGGAAACACAAGTTTAACAAGAATGCATCATAAGACATGCAAGGAGTTCTCGATGTGATAGATAAGGATGAATTCTTATTCAAGCATTGTTGGCTAAGGTATAAG
This sequence comes from Medicago sativa, assembly GCF_051527215.1. Lineage (NCBI taxonomy): Eukaryota > Viridiplantae > Streptophyta > Magnoliopsida > Fabales > Fabaceae > Medicago > Medicago sativa. The sequence continues at coordinate 41,340,101 of NC_140751.1, forward strand.
TTTAAGTATGTGTCGTTATCTAGGTAAGATAAAAAGGACAAGAATTGTCGTATGATAATTGGTCAAGATGCATGAATGATGATAATAGAAAACATGTAAGGACCAGAAGGATTCGTTCCGTGACTTAGGTAAAGAATCAAGTTTAGTGTTTCGAAGAAGAGAAATAAGTTTATGTTAAGAGGTCCAAGGATTTCCTATGGATATGAAAGCGGTATGGCAAGTATGTATATCGGTTGATTAAGAAAAGAATTTATCTTCGAAGTTAAGTATGTTATCATGAAAGGAGGTGCAACTCTCGAGTTGTGCAATGAGAATCATACTCTCGTATGCAATACTTGTTGAGTGAAAACGATACTTGTTAAGACATGTTAAGTCATGATTTTAGAACTTTTAAAAGTTAAGATTGGTATTATGGAACTTGGGAACGATGCTTATTTTAAACTCATGGAATTATACATTTTCGAAACTGATGAGATACGTCGTAAGTGAACTCACTTAAGACGTACCAACTTCAGGACCAACTTGCCGTGGACAAGTTTAGGGCGAGTTGTTAAATCTTTTTCAAATATAGAAACTCGTCCGATGGTTCTGTGGTGCTATTACAAATTCAGTTTTGGGAATGATAAAATATTTAAGTCATGTATATATATATTCGTTCCAAGAACTTGAATACCAGAGCTTAAGGAAATTTCTTCAAGAAAGATTCTAGAACACGTATCGTTATCATTTAGCAAGAGATGGCACTTGAAAGTATGTACATGTTATGAAAACGACAATGTTCGTATGAAGCCAATATCATGTGGGATACACGGAATTGTGTTAAGAGTATACGATGTAAGTGCAAGTGGAATTACTAGTAAGTTTCACGAGTATGTGAACCATAATATTGGTTAATGGATTGTCAGATGAAGTGGTGAGTTGATTTCACTTTTTCATGTCAAGCTATATGAGTTACCCATTAATTCGGGTGTGATAAGATGCAATGGAATTGCGATGAAATCAGAAGATTTCCTAAGGCTCTGAAAAGAGATAAGAGATTCATGGAATCATTTACATGAGTAATACAAGTAAGAAGCATGTGCCTCAAGGTACAGTAAGATTATGTATTCATGATAAGATGTATGTATGAAATATGTTTTAAAGTTACAAGTAAGCACTGCAGGGCAAACCTGGTTTCCGTAGGATCCCAGTTAAAAGGCAAATCCTGAGTGTTCATGTTTATAAAAAGATACCTATATGAATGGTTTATGTTAAGTGGGTAAAATACGAGTCCGAGACAATAAGTCTGTGTGTAGCAAGGTAAGTTCTGAATCATGATATGATAAGAAAATTCTAAGTTTGGGTAATATTAAAATCAAGAAGGTTATGTTCAGTTGCATATGGGTTAAGAAACAAGATGAGGACATGATACAACGAACTCTATGAGTAAGTATGAATAGAGTATGTATGGCTCAGACCAAAGATGGTAAGTTTCTGTCATGATGATTGGTAGTCGATCTCTAAAATTTCGAGGACGAAATTTCTTTAAGGGGGGTAGAATGTAACATCCCGCTCATCAGCTTAAGGAACTTTATCAGACAAATGTATCAGAGGAATTAAATTTATGGAAAAGTAAGATAATGGAAATATTTTATGACATGTCAGCATATTACGGATAAAGTATCAGTGTCAGATTAAACACGCTTGAGGCAGGGGCATAATAGAAATTTCACACGAAAGGGGTATTTAAGTGGCTTTGGCCCAAAATATTCATTCTTCACTTGTCTTTCTCTCTCTAGGGTTGAGAGAAAGAGTTCTCTTCTCCCTCTCTCTCTAGGATCGCCCTCTCCCTCCATAATAATCATCCAAACTTTCTTAACATCATGATCAAGCATGGATTATGGTAGTTTTGCAATCAAGAATCAAGTGGGAGAATGGATTTAAGCATAGTTTGGTTGGGAAGCTTTGGATCATGGATGAAGCATGAGCTAGGGTTTGGGCTTGAAGCTCGAGGAATTGCAAGGAACACGTTAAGGTGAGTTCCATAGATAGATTACCCACCTTTGGGATTGATTAATCTTGTAGAAAAATCATGTTTTATGCTAAGTATAGTTTTTATGTAACTTTAGTACCCCAAGCCAATCCTAGGTGATTATAGGTTAAAATTGCCATGATATATGTTTAAATAAGTCTATATATGTTGTTGGATGTATTTGGTGCATTACAGGGTCGAATTGGACGAGTTTTGGGTCGAAAATGGCGAAAACCCGCGGCCGGAACACGCGAAAACGCAGAATTCGCAGCGCTGCGCCTGAACACGGGCGCTAGGCGCCCACAAGTCAGGGCGCCAGCGCTAGGCGCCCTCCCTCTGGCGCCAGGCGCCCCAGACAGGACAACGTTCGCATTGTTCTGCGCTCGGGTGCTTGGGGGCAGTCGCGTGGGGGTCCGTAGCGATCGTTTCGGTGTGTTCTTGTACTGTTTTCACTTGTTTTTCTACTGGAACAAATATGGTTTTATCAAATCTTAAGAACTTATAAACGGCTTGGAATTCGGGTTTTCGGCACGTCCGGTCTTTAGTAACTATTGGGAATTTGCACAACTCGTCAATTGATCCTTGCATCATTAATCATGGCAATGTTAGCATAAATTACAAGGATGGCTCAAGAGAGTTTAAGCTTGATGGGGTAGTAATGAACTAGGAAAGGGAATGTATGTAGAGCCTCGACTTAGCTAGTCGAGAACTAGAAAGATAGCAAGAATCCCTAGAAAGCTAAGACGCGAAGTTATTCTCTTCGCACACGATTAAGAATAAGATAGCAAGCAAGATAAGTTGTGGTTTGATTAGTTAATCTCTCCACTAAGTTTAAGCATGGACAAGTATAAGTTTACCGTCAATCGGATCGACTCAAGGGTCCGAGGTAATAAGCAAGTATGTATGTATGTATGTATAAGTTTATTTTATATGAACGACAAGACCATGACTAATATAAGTAGGTGGCATGTCTCTTGTTATCCACATCAGGGGGATACAAGAGGTTCTCGATCTAAGGGGAACGATTCAAGCCGTAAGGGACCCGCATGTCACCGAAATAAGCAAGACGTAGGTGCTCGTGTCTCTTGTTATCCACGCTAGGGGGATACGGGAGGTTCTCGACCTAAGGGGAACGGTTTAAGCCGCAAGGGACCCGCACGACACCGAGGGAGTCCGATGTACGTACATCGGTCATGTATGGGATTGATTTCGGGGTTACTCCACCCGGGACTATCCGTAAAATGAATCAAGATAATAACTGTTTGTTCAACGCTAACCCATGAATGAACTTAGACACGATTATGTTTATGATGAATATGATTATGTGATGTTTATGCTCATGATCGAGCCCATGTATGATATGTTTAAGAACAAGACTAAGAGCATGAAATGCTATTAGACGAGAGCAAGATATGTATAGGACAAGTAAAGAAAGCTATGGCCGTGACGACCCTAGGTTTCCCTAATCGTCCGGATTAGAATCATGTCATGAATATGCTATGTTATTTATGTTTAGGCCTTGTGACGTAGAGTGTACACTTGGTAATGCGGTTTAGGTTCCCTCAACCGCCATGACATGTATAGGTGAGAAGCCTATAACAAGTGAGATATGACTATGACGGCCCTAGTATGCACTACCGTCTAAGTATGCATGTCCCCACACACGTATAATCAACCGTCAGGTTGTAATGTAGACACGTGGTGACCGTAGGTTTTCCCTTGAGGTTGCCTATAGCCTAGGATTTAGGGGAACTCACTGAGACATTATGTCTCATCCCAATCCTTATTTGTTTCAGATAAGCAGGATGTTTATGGATGTTCGGAGCCAGATGGATATTACTTCAAGGGTTCGTTCGTGAAGCTGCAGGATGTTATGGACTTCAAGGATGTATTTTTACGTATGGATGAGTTATATTGTATTATTATTTACACGAACGGAACTTGATGTAAATATTATTTATTCGAAGTTTTTAATTGTTGTATATTTTAATGTATCCAGTACTAATATTAACGCACGTGCCAGACTTTCTAGATACGTCTGGTATGGGTGTTACAGTTCCAAACTTTATTTTCAAACTTAGACAACTCTTCTTTCATTGTCTTTATTTATGATTCATCAATGATGACTTCATCCATGGATTTTGGTTCAGAATGAGATACCATGGACATGTTTGACTCATATATGAAAGATCTTCAATTTTCGATCTCATCATCAAGACTTCCTATGATTTTCTCATGTGGATGATAATCTACCAATCTCCAACTCTTTGGAGGGTTCTAACTTCTAAGAAGTTGATGCAAGATTTTTTTTTTTTAACAAAGATGATGCAAGATTATGATAATCCTTTTTTGGAAAATGTTTTCGATAGAAATTATTCACTATGATTTTAAATTTAAGACGATCGTGAATTCGTTTGTGTAAGGTTTTGAGTTCTTTAAAAAAAATGCACATTCCCTATTAAAAAAATTAGGGTGTTAGATAATACCACTGTAAAAACGAACATATTTTAATCACAAGAATTAAAATATTTAAATCAAGAAGATATATTAAGGAGATGCATCTTGAACTCAAGACCTTCAAAAAAGAGGTTATTAAAAGGTAAATGAAGTACTAAATTTATGAATAGACTTGTGTGCACAATGTGGCTTTCCATACTCTCATTAGCCACTTATTACACATTTCATACATTACAACTTATAACAACATAAACAAAAGTACTCTCTCTTAGCGACCCTTATTACCTACTTAAGCCAGTAGTTTTTCTCAATGGGATTGGAAAAATTATTGTTAATTTTTTAGGTAAGGCAGGAGTGTGGACATACATCAAGAGGAAACAACGACATCCCAACTAGGTTGGCACCCCGTGAAATAACATAACATAACAATTTTATAATTAATCTACATGTTTGCTGCAATTTCCACCACCTCTTCCACCATAGATGCCACCTTAGATTTCCTATTATTTGGAGCAAAACATGACTTACGAATTTCTCCTTGATTTCCAGTCAAAACATCCAATTGACTAACCTTAACAAAAGCATTAGCAAATTTGTTAAAAAACTCTTTCTGGTTAGAAGCAAAGAGGTTCACAATCTCCTTAGTCTTAGGATGACTTGCCAAGTCTTGATCCGATGTAAACACACCCTGGTGATTCAAGAGGTTAATGTAGTACATATTATCGAATGTGTTTGGTGTTCAAACATCCAAATTAACGGCGTTGAGGGACTCCTCATTCGGACATGTTGCTTCGAGTTGTTTCTTGAAATTTGGTTCGATTGGTGGGTCGGATTCAATGATTCGGTTGAACATTGTTGGACAATGAGCTTGACCAAAAGTGTGGGCACCAGATAGAGCAACTACATCGGTTGCATCGAATTTTTTTGATCCGAAAACGGTTAATAGTTCATCTGTTCGTGCAAATGGTACTGGGAGATTATCTCCTGCATTTACACTGAAGTTTAGGCTGTCTTTTCTTCCCAATGGCATGTCAAAATCTGGGCCTTCAAATATTATGTTACGCAATAAAGGACATCGAGGGACAAATTCAACATTAATATTTCTCAAACTTTTAACCATATAGGCTAAAATCTCTTTTTTGGGACAATGGTCATTCAAATAATTTCATTTTGCCGAATACAAAACCAAATAGGTTCACATATCATGTTTCGTATCAAGGGAGATCGAGGGACAAGTTCAACCTTTATCAAACTTCTAACCATATAGGCTAAAATCTCATTTTCGCGACAAAGTCATTCCAATACTTTCATTTTTCCGAATATAAAACCAAATAGGTTCACATATCATGTTTCGCATCAAGGGACATCGAGGGACATGTTCAACCTTCGTATTTATCAAACATGCAACAATATAAGCTAAAATCTCGTTTTCGCGATAAGGGTCATCTCATTACTTTCTATTTACCAAATTTAAAACGAAATTGGTTCAAATATTATGTTACGCAATAAAGGACATCGAGGGACAAATTCAACATTAATATTTATCAAACTTTTAACCATATAGGCTAAAATCTCATTTTTGGGACAATGCTCATTCAAATAATTTCATTTTGCCGAATACAAAACCAAATAGGTTCACATATCATGTTTCGTATCAAAGGAGATCGAGGGACAAGTTCAACCTTTATCAAACATCTAACCATATAAGGCTAAAATCTCATTTTCGCGACAAAGTGATTCCAATACTTTCATTTTTCCGAATATAAAACCAAATAAGTTCACATATCATGTTTCGCATCAAGGGACATCGAGGGACAAGTTCACTGTTTATCAAACTACTAACCACATAGGCTAACATTTCATTTTCGCGACAAGGGTCATTTCAATACTTTCATTTTACCGAATTTCAAACCAAATAGGTTCACATATCATGTTTCACATCAACGGACATCGAGGGACATGTTCAACCTTCATATTTAACAAACATGCAACAATATAAGCTAAAATCTCGTTTTCGCGATAAGGGTCATCTCATTACTTTCTATTTACCAAATTTAAAACGAAATTGGTTCAAATATTATGTTACGCAATAAAGGACATCGAGGGACAAATTCAACATTAATATTTCTCAAACTTTTAACCATATAGGCTAAAATCTCTTTTTTGGGACAATGGTCATTCAAATAATTTCATTTTGCCGAATACAAAACCAAATAGGTTCACATATCATGTTTCGTATCAAGGGAGATCGAGGGACAAGTTCAACCTTTATCAAACTTCTAACCATATAGGCTAAAATCTCATTTTCGCGACAAAGTCATTCCAATACTTTCATTTTTACGAATATAAAACCAAATAGGTTCACATATCATGTTTCGTATCAAGGGAGATCGAGGGACAAGTTCAACCTTTATCAAACTTCTAACTATATAGGCTAAAATCTCATTTTTGCGACAAAGTTATTCCAATACTTTCATTTTTCCGAATATAAAACCAAATAGGTTCACATATCATGTTTCGCATCAAGGGACATCGAGGGACAAGTTCAACCTTTATCAAACTTCTAACCACATAGGCTAACATTTCATTTTCGCGACAAGGGTCATTTCAATACTTTCATTTTACTGAATTTCAAACCAAATAGGTTCACATATCATGTTTCGCATCAAGGGACATCGAGGGACATGTTCAACCTTCGTATTTAACAAACATGCAACAATATAAGCTAAAATCTCGTTTTCGCGATAAGGGTCATCTCATTACTTTCTATTTACCAAATTTAAAACGAAATTGGTTCAAATATTATGTTACGCAATAAAGGACATCGAGGGACAAATTCAACATTAATATTTATCAAACTTTTAACCATATAGGCTAAAATCTCATTTTTGGGACAATGCTCATTCAAATAATTTCATTTTGCCGAATACAAAACCAAATAGGTTCACATATCATGTTTCGTATCAAGGGAGATCGAGGGACAAGTTCAACCTTTATCAAACTTCTAACCATATAAGGCTAAAATCTCATTTTCGCGACAAAGTGATTCCAATACTTTCATTTTTCCGAATATAAAACCAAATAAGTTCACATATCATGTTTCACATCAAGGGACATCGAGGGACAAGTTCACTGTTCATCAAACTTCTAACCACATAGGCTAACATTTCATTTTCACGACAAGGGTCATTTCAATACTTTCATTTTACCGAATTTCAAACCAAATAGGTTCACATATCATGTTTCACATCAACGGACATCGAGGGACATGTTCAACCTTCATATTTAACAAACATGCAACAATATAAGCTAAAATCTCATTTTCGCGATAAGGGTCATCTCATTACTTTCTATTTACCAAATTTAAAACGAAATTGGTTCAAATATTATGTTACGCAATAAAGGACATCGAGGGACAAATTCAACATTAATATTTATCAAACTTTTAACCATATAGGCTAAAATCTCATTTTTGGGACAATGCTCATTCAAATAATTTCATTTTGCCGAATACAAAACCAAATAGGTTCACATATCATGTTTCGTATCAAGGGATACGAGGGACAAGTTCAACCTTTATCAAACTTCTAACCATATAAGGCTAAAATCTCATTTTTGCGACAAAGTAATTCCAATACTTTCATTTTTCCGAATATAAAACCAAATAAGTTCACATATCATGTTTCGCATCAAGGAACATCGAGGGACAAGTTCACTGTTTATCAAACTTCTAACCACATAGGCTAACATTTCATTTTCGCGACAAGGGTCATTTCAATACTTTCATTTTACCGAATTTCAAACCAAATAGGTTCACATATCATGTTTCACATCAACGGACATCGAGGGACATGTTCAACCTTCATATTTAACAAACATGCAACAATATAAGCTAAAATCTCGTTATCGCGATAAGGGTCATCTCATTACTTTCTAATTACCAAATTTAAAACGAAATTGGTTCAAATATTATGTTACGCAATAAAGGACATCGAGGGACAAATTCAACATTAATATTTCTCAAACTTTTAACCATATAGGCTAAAATCTCTTTTTTGGGACAATGGTCATTCAAATAATTTCATTTTGCCGAATACAAAACCAAATAGGTTCACATATCATGTTTCGTATCAAGGGAGATCGAGGGACAAGTCCAACCTTTATCAAACTTCTAACCATATAGGCTAAAATCTCATTTTCGCGACAAAGTCATTCCAATACTTTCATTTTTCCGAATATAAAACCAAATAGGTTCACATATCATGTTTCGTATCAAGGGAGATCGAGGGACAAGTTCAACCTTTATCAAATTTCTAACCATATAGGCTAGAATCTCATTTTTGCGACAAAGTTATTCCAATACTTTCATTTTTCCGAATATAAAACCAAATAGGTTCACATATCATGTTTCGCATCAAGGGACATCGAGGGACAAGTTCACTGTTTATCAAACTTCTAACCACATAGGCTAACATTTCATTTTCGCGACAAGGGTCATTTCAATACTTTCATTTTACCGAATTTCAAACCAAATAGGTTCACATATCATGTTTCGCATCAAGGGACAATGAGGGACATGTTCAACCTTCGTATTTAACAAACATGCAACAATATAAGCTAAAATCTCGTTTTCGCGATAAGGGTCATCTCATTACTTTCTATTTACCAAATTTAAAACGAAATTGGTTCAAATATTATGTTACGCAATGAAGGACATCGAGGGACAAATTCAACATTAATATTTATCAAACTTTTAACCATATAGGCTAAAATCTCATTTTTGGGACAATGCTCATTCAAATAATTTCATTTTGCCGAATACAAAACCAAATAGGTTCACATATCATGTTTCGTATCAAAGGAGATCGAGGGACAAGTTCAACCTTTATCAAACTTCTAACCTTATAAGGCTAAAATCTCATTTTGGCGACAAAGTGATTCCAATACTTTCATTTTTCCGAATATAAAACCAAATAAGTTCACATATCATGTTTCGCATCAAGGGACATCGAGGGACAAGTTCACTGTTTATCAAACTTCTAACCACATAGGCTAACATTTCATTTTCGCGACAAGGGTCATTTCAATACTTTCATTTTACCGAATTTCAAACCAAATAGGTTCACATATCATGTTTCGCATCAAGGGACATCGAGGGACATGTTCAACCTTCGTATTTAACAAACAAGCAACAATATAAGCTAAAATCTCGTTTTCGCAATAAGGGTCATCTCATTACTTTCTATTTACCAAATTTAAAACGAAATTGGTTCAAATATTATGTTACGCAATAAAGGACATCGAGGGACAAATTCAACATTAATATTTTTCAAACTTTTAACCATATAGGCTAAAATCTCATTTTTGGGACAATGCTCATTCAAATAATTTCATTTTGCCGAATACAAAACCAAATAGGTTCACATATCATGTTTCGTATCAAAGGAGATCGAGGGACAAGTTCAACCTTTATCAAACTTCTAACCTTATAAGGCTAAAATCTCATTTTCGTGACAAAGTGATTCCAATACTTTCATTTTTCCGAATATTAAACCAAATAAGTTCACATATCATGTTTCGCATCAAGGGACATCGAGGGACAAGTTCACTGTTTATCAAACTTCTAACCACATAGGCTAACATTTCATTTTCGTGACAAGGGTCATTTCAATACTTTCATTTTACCGAATTTCTAACCAAATAGGTTCACATATAATGTTTCACATCAACGGACATCGAGGGACATGTTCAACCTTCATATTTAACAAACATGCAACAATATAAGCTAAAATCTCGTTTTCGTGATAAGGGTCATCTCATTACTTTCTATTTACCAAATTTAAAACGAAATTGGTTCAAATATTATGTTACGCAATAAAGGACATCGAGGGACAAATTCAACATTAATATTTATCAAACTTTTAACCATATAGGCTAAAATCTCATTTTTGGGACAATGCTCATTCAAATAATTTCATTTTGCCGAATACAAAACCAAATAGGTTCACATATCATGTTTCGTATCAAGGGAGATCGAGGGACAAGTTCAACCTTTATCAAACTTCTAACCATATAAGGCTAAAATCTCATTTTCGCGACAAAGTGATTCCAATACTTTCATTTTTCCGAATATAAAACCAAATAAGTTCACATATCATGTTTCACATCAAGGGACATCGAGGGACAAGTTCACTGTTCATCAAACTTCTAACCACATAGGCTAACATTTCATTTTCACGACAAGGGTCATTTCAATACTTTCATTTTACCGAATTTCAAACCAAATAGGTTCACATATCATGTTTCACATCAACGGACATCGAGGGACATGTTCAACCTTCATATTTAACAAACATGCAACAATATAAGCTAAAATCTCGTTTTCGCGATAAGGGTCATCTCATTACTTTCTATTTACCAAATTTAAAACGAAATTGGTTCAAATATTATGTTACGCAATAAAGGACATCGAGGGACAAATTCAACATTAATATTTATCAAACTTTTAACCATATAGGCTAAAATCTCATTTTTGGGACAATGCTCATTCAAATAATTTCATTTTGCCGAATACAAAACCAAATAGGTTCACATATCATGTTTCGTATCAAGGGAGATCGAGGGACAAGTTCAACCTTTATCAAACTTCTAACCATATAAGGCTAAAATCTCATTTTTGCGACAAAGTAATTCCAATACTTTCATTTTTCCGAATATAAAACCAAATAAGTTCACATATCATGTTTCGCATCAAGGAACATCGAGGGACAAGTTCACTGTTTATCAAACTTCTAACCACATAGGCTAACATTTCATTTTCGCGACAAGGGTCATTTCAATACTTTCATTTTACCGAATTTCAAACCAAAGGTTCACATATCATGTTTCACATCAACGGACATCGAGGGACATGTTCAACCTTCATATTTAACAAACATGCAACAATATAAGCTAAAATCTCGTTTTCGCGATAAGGGTCATCTCATTACTTTCTATTTACCAAATTTAAAACGAAATTGGTTCAAATATTATGTTACGCAATAAAGGACATCGAGGGACAAATTCAACATTAATATTTATCAAACTTTTAACCATATAGGCTAAAATCTCATTTTTGGGACAATGCTCATTCAAATAATTTCATTTTGCCGAATACAAAACCAAATAGGTTCACATATCATGTTTCGTATCAAGGGAGATCGAGGGACAAGTTCAACCTTTATCAAACTTCTAACCATATAAGGCTAAAATCTCATTTTCGCGACAAAGTGATTCCAATACTTTCATTTTTCCGAATATAAAACCAAATAAGTTCACATATCATGTTTCGCATCAAGGAACATCGAGGGACAAGTTCACTGTTCATCAAACTTCTAACCACATAGGCTAACATTTCATTTTCACGACAAGGGTCATTTCAATACTTTCATTTTACCGAATTTCAAACCAAATAGGTTCACATATCATGTTTCACATCAACGGACATCGAGGGACATGTTCAACCTTCATATTTAACAAACATGCAACAATATAAGCTAAAATCTCGTTTTCGCGATAAGGGTCATCTCATTACTTTCTATTTACCAAATTTAAAACGAAATTGGTTCAAATATTATGTTACGCAATAAAGGACATCGAGGGACAAATTCAACATTAATATTTATCAAACTTTTAACCATATAGGCTAAAATCTCATTTTTGGGACAATGCTCATTCAAATAATTTCATTTTGCCGAATACAAAACCAAATAGGTTCACATATCATGTTTCGTATCAAGGGAGATCGAGGGACAAGTTCAACCTTTATCAAACTTCTAACCATATAAGGCTAAAATCTCAATTTTGCGACAAAGTAATTCCAATACTTTCATTTTTCCGAATATAAAACCAAATAAGTTCACATATCATGTTTCGCATCAAGGAACATCGAGGGACAAGTTCACTGTTTATCAAACTTCTAACCACATAGGCTAACATTTCATTTTCGCGACAAGGGTCATTTCAATACTTTCATTTTACCGAATTTCAAACCAAATAGGTTCACATATCATGTTTCACATCAACGGACATCGAGGGACATGTTCAACCTTCATATTTAACAAACATGCAACAATATAAGCTAAAATCTCGTTTTCGCGATAAGGGTCATCTCATTACTTTCTATTTACCAAATTTAAAACGAAATTGGTTCAAATATTATGTTACGCAATAAAGGACATCGAGGGACAAATTCAACATTAATATTTTTCAAACTTTTAACCATATAGGCTAAAATCTCATTTTTGGGACAATGCTCATTCAAATAATTTCATTTTGCCGAATACAAAACCAAATAGGTTCACATATCATGTTTCGTATCAAAGGAGATCGAGGGACAAGTTCAACCTTTATCAAACTTCTAACCTTATAAGGCTAAAATCTCATTTTCGTGACAAAGTGATTCCAATACTTTCATTTTTCCGAATATTAAACCAAATAAGTTCACATATCATGTTTCGCATCAAGGGACATCGAGGGACAAGTTCACTGTTTATCAAACTTCTAACCACATAGGCTAACATTTCATTTTCGTGACAAGGGTCATTTCAATACTTTCATTTTACCGAATTTCTAACCAAATAGGTTCACATATAATGTTTCACATCAACGGACATCGAGGGACATGTTCAACCTTCATATTTAACAAACATGCAACAATATAAGCTAAAATCTCGTTTTCGTGATAAGGGTCATCTCATTACTTTCTATTTACCAAATTTAAAACGAAATTGGTTCAAATATTATGTTACGCAATAAAGGACATCGAGGGACAAATTCAACATTAATATTTATCAAACTTTTAACCATATAGGCTAAAATCTCATTTTTGGGACAATGCTCATTCAAATAATTTCATTTTGCCGAATACAAAACCAAATAGGTTCACATATCATGTTTCGTATCAAGGGAGATCGAGGGACAAGTTCAACCTTTATCAAACTTCTAACCATATAAGGCTAAAATCTCATTTTCGCGACAAAGTGATTCCAATACTTTCATTTTTCCGAATATAAAACCAAATAAGTTCACATATCATGTTTCACATCAAGGGACATCGAGGGACAAGTTCACTGTTCATCAAACTTCTAACCACATAGGCTAACATTTCATTTTCACGACAAGGGTCATTTCAATACTTTCATTTTACCGAATTTCAAACCAAATAGGTTCACATATCATGTTTCACATCAACGGACATCGAGGGACATGTTCAACCTTCATATTTAACAAACATGCAACAATATAAGCTAAAATCTCGTTTTCGCGATAAGGGTCATCTCATTACTTTCTATTTACCAAATTTAAAACGAAATTGGTTCAAATATTATGTTACGCAATAAAGGACATCGAGGGACAAATTCAACATTAATATTTATCAAACTTTTAACCATATAGGCTAAAATCTCATTTTTGGGACAATGCTCATTCAAATAATTTCATTTTGCCGAATATAAAACCAAATAGGTTCACATATCATGTTTCGCATCAAGGGACATCGAGGGACAAGTTCACTGTTTATCAAACTTCTAACCACATAGGCTAACATTTCATTTTCGCGACAAGGGTCATTTCAATACTTTCATTTTACCGAATTTCAAACCAAATAGGTTCACATATCATGTTTCACATCAACGGACATCGAGGGACATGTTCAACCTTCATATTTAACAAACATGCAACAATATAAGCTAAAATCTCGTTTTCGCGATAAGGGTCATCTCATTACTTTCTATTTACCAAATTTAAAACGAAATTGGTTCAAATATTATGTTACGCAATAAAGGACATCGAGGGACAAATTCAACATTAATATTTATCAAACTTTTAACCATATAGGCTAAAATCTCATTTTTGGGACAATGCTCATTCAAATAATTTCATTTTGCCGAATACAAAACCAAATAGGTTCACATATCATGTTTCGTATCAAGGGAGATCGAGGGACAAGTTCAACCTTTATCAAACTTCTAACCATATAAGGCTAAAATCTCATTTTTGCGACAAAGTAATTCCAATACTTTCATTTTTCCGAATATAAAACCAAATAAGTTCACATATCATGTTTCGCATCAAGGAACATCGAGGGACAAGTTCACTGTTTATCAAACTTCTAACCACATAGGCTAACATTTCATTTTCGCGACAAGGGTCATTTCAATACTTTCATTTTACCGAATTTCAAACCAAAGGTTCACATATCATGTTTCACATCAACGGACATCGAGGGACATGTTCAACCTTCATATTTAACAAACATGCAACAATATAAGCTAAAATCTCGTTTTCGCGATAAGGGTCATCTCATTACTTTCTATTTACCAAATTTAAAACGAAATTGGTTCAAATATTATGTTACGCAATAAAGGACATCGAGGGACAAATTCAACATTAATATTTATCAAACTTTTAACCATATAGGCTAAAATCTCATTTTTGGGACAATGCTCATTCAAATAATTTCATTTTGCCGAATACAAAACCAAATAGGTTCACATATCATGTTTCGTATCAAGGGAGATCGAGGGACAAGTTCAACCTTTATCAAACTTCTAACCATATAAGGCTAAAATCTCATTTTCGCGACAAAGTGATTCCAATACTTTCATTTTTCCGAATATAAAACCAAATAAGTTCACATATCATGTTTCCCATCAAGGGACATCGAGGGACAAGTTCACTGTTCATCAAACTTCTAACCACATAGGCTAACATTTCATTTTCACGACAAGGGTCATTTCAATACTTTCATTTTACCGAATTTCAAACCAAATAGGTTCACATATCATGTTTCACATCAACGGACATCGAGGGACATGTTCAACCTTCATATTTAACAAACATGCAACAATATAAGCTAAAATCTCGTTTTCGCGATAAGGGTCATCTCATTACTTTCTATTTACCAAATTTAAAACGAAATTGGTTCAAATATTATGTTACGCAATAAAGGACATCGAGGGACAAATTCAACATTAATATTTATCAAACTTTTAACCATATAGGCTAAAATCTCATTTTTGGGACAATGCTCATTCAAATAATTTCATTTTGCCGAATACAAAACCAAATAGGTTCACATATCATGTTTCGTATCAAGGGAGATCGAGGGACAAGTTCAACCTTTATCAAACTTCTAACCATATAAGGCTAAAATCTCAATTTTGCGACAAAGTAATTCCAATACTTTCATTTTTCCGAATATAAAACCAAATAAGTTCACATATCATGTTTCGCATCAAGGAACATCGAGGGACAAGTTCACTGTTTATCAAACTTCTAACCACATAGGCTAACATTTCATTTTCGCGACAAGGGTCATTTCAATACTTTCATTTTACCGAATTTCAAACCAAATAGGTTCACATATCATGTTTCACATCAACGGACATCGAGGGACATGTTCAACCTTCATATTTAACAAACATGCAACAATATAAGCTAAAATCTCGTTTTCGCGATAAGGGTCATCTCATTACTTTCTATTTACCAAATTTAAAACGAAATTGGTTCAAATATTATGTTACGCAATAAAGGACATCGAGGGACAAATTCAACATTAATATTTCTCAAACTTTTAACCATATAGGCTAAAATCTCATTTTTGGGACAATGCTCATTCAAATAATTTCATTTTGCCGAATACAAAACCAAATAGGTTCACATATCATGTTTCGTATCAAGGGAGATCGAGGGACAAGTTCAACCTTTATCAAACTTCTAACCATATAAGGCTAAAATCTCATTTTTGCGACAAAGTAATTCCAATACTTTCATTTTTCCGAATATAAAACCAAATAAGTTCACATATCATGTTTCGCATCAAGGAACATCGAGGGACAAGTTCACTGTTTATCAAACTTCTAACCACATAGGCTAACATTTCATTTTCGCGACAAGGGTCATTTCAATACTTTCATTTTACCGAATTTCAAACCAAAGGTTCACATATCATGTTTCACATCAACGGACATCGAGGGACATGTTCAACCTTCATATTTAACAAACATGCAACAATATAAGCTAAAATCTCGTTTTCGCGATAAGGGTCATCTCATTACTTTCTATTTACCAAATTTAAAACGAAATTGGTTCAAATATTATGTTACGCAATAAAGGACATCGAGGGACAAATTCAACATTAATATTTATCAAACTTTTAACCATATAGGCTAAAATCTCATTTTTGGGACAATGCTCATTCAAATAATTTCATTTTGCCGAATACAAAACCAAATAGGTTCACATATCATGTTTCGTATCAAGGGAGATCGAGGGACAAGTTCAACCTTTATCAAACTTCTAACCATATAAGGCTAAAATCTCATTTTCGCGACAAAGTGATTCCAATACTTTCATTTTTCCGAATATAAAACCAAATAAGTTCACATATCATGTTTCCCATCAAGGGACATCGAGGGACAAGTTCACTGTTCATCAAACTTCTAACCACATAGGCTAACATTTCATTTTCACGACAAGGGTCATTTCAATACTTTCATTTTACCGAATTTCAAACCAAATAGGTTCACATATCATGTTTCACATCAACGGACATCGAGGGACATGTTCAACCTTCATATTTAACAAACATGCAACAATATAAGCTAAAATCTCGTTTTCGCGATAAGGGTCATCTCATTACTTTCTATTTACCAAATTTAAAACGAAATTGGTTCAAATATTATGTTACGCAATAAAGGACATCGAGGGACAAATTCAACATTAATATTTATCAAACTTTTAACCATATAGGCTAAAATCTCATTTTTGGGACAATGCTCATTCAAATAATTTCATTTTGCCGAATACAAAACCAAATAGGTTCACATATCATGTTTCGTATCAAGGGAGATCGAGGGACAAGTTCAACCTTTATCAAACTTCTAACCATATAAGGCTAAAATCTCAATTTTGCGACAAAGTAATTCCAATACTTTCATTTTTCCGAATATAAAACCAAATAAGTTCACATATCATGTTTCGCATCAAGGAACATCGAGGGACAAGTTCACTGTTTATCAAACTTCTAACCACATAGGCTAACATTTCATTTTCGCGACAAGGGTCATTTCAATACTTTCATTTTACCGAATTTCAAACCAAATAGGTTCACATATCATGTTTCACATCAACGGACATCGAGGGACATGTTCAACCTTCATATTTAACAAACATGCAACAATATAAGCTAAAATCTCGTTTTCGCGATAAGGGTCATCTCATTACTTTCTATTTACCAAATTTAAAACGAAATTGGTTCAAATATTATGTTACGCAATAAAGGACATCGAGGGACAAATTCAACATTAATATTTCTCAAACTTTTAACCATATAGGCTAAAATCTCTTTTTTGGGACAATGGTCATTCAAATAATTTCATTTTGCCGAATACAAAACCAAATAGGTTCACATATCATGTTTCGTATCAAGGGAGATCGAGGGACAAGTCCAACCTTTATCAAACTTCTAACCATATAGGCTAAAATCTCATTTTCGCGACAAAGTCATTCCAATACTTTCATTTTTCCGAATATAAAACCAAATAGGTTCACATATCATGTTTCGTATCAAGGGAGATCGAGGGACAAGTTCAACCTTTATCAAATTTCTAACCATATAGGCTAAAATCTCATTTTTGCGACAAAGTTATTCCAATACTTTCATTTTTCCGAATATAAAACCAAATAGGTTCACATATCATGTTTCGCATCAAGGGACATCGAGGGACAAGTTCACTGTTTATCAAACTTCTAACCACATAGGCTAACATTTCATTTTCGCGACAAGGGTCATTTCAATACTTTCATTTTACCGAATTTCAAACCAAATAGGTTCACATATCATGTTTCGCATCAAGGGACATCGAGGGACATGTTCAACCTTCGTATTTAACAAACATGCAACAATATAAGCTAAAATCTCGTTTTCGCGATAAGGGTCATCTCATTACTTTCTATTTACCAAATTTAAAACGAAATTGGTTCAAATTTTATGTTACGCAATAAAGGACATCGAGGGACAAATTCAACATTAATATTTATCAAACTTTTAACCATATAGGCTAAAATCTCATTTTTGGGACAATGCTCATTCAAATAATTTCATTTTGCCGAATACAAAACCAAATAGGTTCACATATCATGTTTCGTATCAAAGGAGATCGAGGGACAAGTTCAACCTTTATCAAACTTCTAACCTTATAAGGCTAAAATCTCATTTTGGCGACAAAGTGATTCCAATACTTTCATTTTTCCGAATATAAAACCAAATAAGTTCACATATCATGTTTCGCATCAAGGACATCGAGGGACAAGTTCACTGTTTATCAAACTTCTAACCACATAGGCTAACATTTCATTTTCGCGACAAGGGTCATTTCAATACTTTCATTTTACCGAATTTCAAACCAAATAGGTTCACATATCATGTTTCGTATCAAAGGAGATCGAGGGACAAGTTCAACCTTTATCAAACTTCTAACCTTATAAGGCTAAAATCTCATTTTCGTGACAAAGTGATTCCAATACTTTCATTTTTCCGAATATTAAACCAAATAAGTTCACATATCATGTTTCGCATCAAGGGACATCGAGGGACAAGTTCACTGTTTATCAAACTTCTAACCACATAGGCTAACATTTCATTTTCGTGACAAGGGTCATTTCAATACTTTCATTTTACCGAATTTCTAACCAAATAGGTTCACATATAATGTTTCACATCAACGGACATCGAGGGACATGTTCAACCTTCATATTTAACAAACATGCAACAATATAAGCTAAAATCTCGTTTTCGTGATAAGGGTCATCTCATTACTTTCTATTTACCAAATTTAAAACGAAATTGGTTCAAATATTATGTTACGCAATAAAGGACATCGAGGGACAAATTCAACATTAATATTTATCAAACTTTTAACCATATAGGCTAAAATCTCATTTTTGGGACAATGCTCATTCAAATAATTTCATTTTGCCGAATACAAAACCAAATAGGTTCACATATCATGTTTCGTATCAAGGGAGATCGAGGGACAAGTTCAACCTTTATCAAACTTCTAACCATATAAGGCTAAAATCTCATTTTCGCGACAAAGTGATTCCAATACTTTCATTTTTCCGAATATAAAACCAAATAAGTTCACATATCATGTTTCACATCAAGGGACATCGAGGGACAAGTTCACTGTTCATCAAACTTCTAACCACATAGGCTAACATTTCATTTTCACGACAAGGGTCATTTCAATACTTTCATTTTACCGAATTTCAAACCAAATAGGTTCACATATCATGTTTCACATCAACGGACATCGAGGGACATGTTCAACCTTCATATTTAACAAACATGCAACAATATAAGCTAAAATCTCGTTTTCGCGATAAGGGTCATCTCATTACTTTCTATTTACCAAATTTAAAACGAAATTGGTTCAAATATTATGTTACGCAATAAAGGACATCGAGGGACAAATTCAACATTAATATTTATCAAACTTTTAACCATATAGGCTAAAATCTCATTTTTGGGACAATGCTCATTCAAATAATTTCATTTTGCCGAATACAAAACCAAATAGGTTCACATATCATGTTTCGTATCAAGGGAGATCGAGGGACAAGTTCAACCTTTATCAAACTTCTAACCATATAAGGCTAAAATCTCATTTTTGCGACAAAGTAATTCCAATACTTTCATTTTTCCGAATATAAAACCAAATAAGTTCACATATCATGTTTCGCATCAAGGAACATCGAGGGACAAGTTCACTGTTTATCAAACTTCTAACCACATAGGCTAACATTTCATTTTCGCGACAAGGGTCATTTCAATACTTTCATTTTACCGAATTTCAAACCAAAGGTTCACATATCATGTTTCACATCAACGGACATCGAGGGACATGTTCAACCTTCATATTTAACAAACATGCAACAATATAAGCTAAAATCTCGTTTTCGTGATAAGGGTCATCTCATTACTTTCTATTTACCAAATTTAAAACGAAATTGGTTCAAATATTATGTTACGCAATAAAGGACATCGAGGGACAAATTCAACATTAATATTTATCAAACTTTTAACCATATAGGCTAAAATCTCATTTTTGGGACAATGCTCATTCAAATAATTTCATTTTGCCGAATACAAAACCAAATAGGTTCACATATCATGTTTCGTATCAAGGGAGATCGAGGGACAAGTTCAACCTTTATCAAACTTCTAACCATATAAGGCTAAAATCTCATTTTCGCGACAAAGTGATTCCAATACTTTCATTTTTCCGAATATAAAACCAAATAAGTTCACATATCATGTTTCCCATCAAGGGACATCGAGGGACAAGTTCACTGTTCATCAAACTTCTAACCACATAGGCTAACATTTCATTTTCACGACAAGGGTCATTTCAATACTTTCATTTTACCGAATTTCAAACCAAATAGGTTCACATATCATGTTTCACATCAACGGACATCGAGGGACATGTTCAACCTTCATATTTAACAAACATGCAACAATATAAGCTAAAATCTCGTTTTCGCGATAAGGGTCATCTCATTACTTTCTATTTACCAAATTTAAAACGAAATTGGTTCAAATATTATGTTACGCAATAAAGGACATCGAGGGACAAATTCAACATTAATATTTATCAAACTTTTAACCATATAGGCTAAAATCTCATTTTTGGGACAATGCTCATTCAAATAATTTCATTTTGCCGAATACAAAACCAAATAGGTTCACATATCATGTTTCGTATCAAGGGAGATCGAGGGACAAGTTCAACCTTTATCAAACTTCTAACCATATAAGGCTAAAATCTCAATTTTGCGACAAAGTAATTCCAATACTTTCATTTTTCCGAATATAAAACCAAATAAGTTCACATATCATGTTTCGCATCAAGGAACATCGAGGGACAAGTTCACTGTTTATCAAACTTCTAACCACATAGGCTAACATTTCATTTTCGCGACAAGGGTCATTTCAATACTTTCATTTTACCGAATTTCAAACCAAATAGGTTCACATATCATGTTTCACATCAACGGACATCGAGGGACATGTTCAACCTTCATATTTAACAAACATGCAACAATATAAGCTAAAATCTCGTTTTCGCGATAAGGGTCATCTCATTACTTTCTATTTACCAAATTTAAAACGAAATTGGTTCAAATATTATGTTACGCAATAAAGGACATCGAGGGACAAATTCAACATTAATATTTCTCAAACTTTTAACCATATAGGCTAAAATCTCTTTTTTGGGACAATGGTCATTCAAATAATTTCATTTTGCCGAATACAAAACCAAATAGGTTCACATATCATGTTTCGTATCAAGGGAGATCGAGGGACAAGTCCAACCTTTATCAAACTTCTAACCATATAGGCTAAAATCTCATTTTCGCGACAAAGTCATTCCAATACTTTCATTTTTCCGAATATAAAACCAAATAGGTTCACATATCATGTTTCGTATCAAGGGAGATCGAGGGACAAGTTCAACCTTTATCAAATTTCTAACCATATAGGCTAAAATCTCATTTTTGCGACAAAGTTATTCCAATACTTTCATTTTTCCGAATATAAAACCAAATAGGTTCACATATCATGTTTCGCATCAAGGGACATCGAGGGACAAGTTCACTGTTTATCAAACTTCTAACCACATAGGCTAACATTTCATTTTCGCGACAAGGGTCATTTCAATACTTTCATTTTACCGAATTTCAAACCAAATAGGTTCACATATCATGTTTCGCATCAAGGGACATCGAGGGACATGTTCAACCTTCGTATTTAACAAACATGCAACAATATAAGCTAAAATCTCGTTTTCGCGATAAGGGTCATCTCATTACTTTCTATTTACCAAATTTAAAACGAAATTGGTTCAAATTTTATGTTACGCAATAAAGGACATCGAGGGACAAATTCAACATTAATATTTATCAAACTTTTAACCATATAGGCTAAAATCTCATTTTTGGGACAATGCTCATTCAAATAATTTCATTTTGCCGAATACAAAACCAAATAGGTTCACATATCATGTTTCGTATCAAAGGAGATCGAGGGACAAGTTCAACCTTTATCAAACTTCTAACCTTATAAGGCTAAAATCTCATTTTGGCGACAAAGTGATTCCAATACTTTCATTTTTCCGAATATAAAACCAAATAAGTTCACATATCATGTTTCGCATCAAGGACATCGAGGGACAAGTTCACTGTTTATCAAACTTCTAACCACATAGGCTAACATTTCATTTTCGCGACAAGGGTCATTTCAATACTTTCATTTTACCGAATTTCAAACCAAATAGGTTCACATATCATGTTTCGCATCAAGGGACATCGAGGGACATGTTCAACCTTCGTATTTAACAAACAAGCAACAATATAAGCTAAAATCTCGTTTTCGCAATAAGGGTCATCTCATTACTTTCTATTTACCAAATTTAAAACGAAATTGGTTCAAATATTATGTTACGCAATAAAGGACATCGAGGGACAAATTCAACATTAATATTTATCAAACTTTTAACCATATAGGCTAAAATCTCATTTTTGGGACAATGCTCATTCAAATAATTTCATTTTGCCGAATACAAAACCAAATAGGTTCACATATCATGTTTCGTATCAAAGGAGATCGAGGGACAAGTTCAACCTTTATCAAACTTCTAACCTTATAAGGCTAAAATCTCATTTTCGTGACAAAGTGATTCCAATACTTTCATTTTTCCGAATATTAAACCAAATAAGTTCACATATCATGTTTCGCATCAAGGGACATCGAGGGACAAGTTCACTGTTTATCAAACTTCTAACCACATAGGCTAACATTTCATTTTCGTGACAAGGGTCATTTCAATACTTTCATTTTACCGAATTTCTAACCAAATAGGTTCACATATCATGTTTCACATCAACGGACATCGAGGGACATGTTCAACCTTCATATTTAACAAACATGCAACAATATAAGCTAAAATCTTGTTTTCGCGATAAGGGTCATCTCATTACTTTCTATTTACCAAATTTAAAACAAAATTGGTTCAAATATTATGTTACGCAATAAAGGACATTGAGGGACAAATTCAACATTAATATTTCTCAAACTTTTAACCATATAGGCTAAAATCTCTTTTTTGGGACAATGCTCATTCAAATAATTTCATTTTGCCGAATACAAAACCAAATAGGTTCACATATCATGTTTCGTATCAAAGGAGATCGAGGGACAAGTTCAACCTTTATCAAACTTCTAACCTTATAAGGCTAAAATCTCATTTTGGCGACAAAGTGATTCCAATACTTTCATTTTTCCGAATATAAAACCAAATAAGTTCACATATCATGTTTCGCATCAAGGACATCGAGGGACAAGTTCACTGTTTATCAAACTTCTAACCACATAGGCTAACATTTCATTTTCGCGACAAGGGTCATTTCAATACTTTCATTTTACCGAATTTCAAACCAAATAGGTTCACATATCATGTTTCGCATCAAGGGACATCGAGGGACATGTTCAACCTTCGTATTTAACAAACAACCAACAATATAAGCTAAAATCTCGTTTTCGCAATAAGGGTCATCTCATTACTTTCTATTTACCAAATTTAAAACGAAATTGGTTCAAATATTATGTTACGCAATAAAGGACATCGAGGGACAAATTCAACATTAATATTTATCAAACTTTTAACCATATAGGCTAAAATCTCATTTTTGGGACAATGCTCATTCAAATAATTTCATTTTGCCGAATACAAAACCAAATAGGTTCACATATCATGTTTCGTATCAAAGGAGATCGAGGGACAAGTTCAACCTTTATCAAACTTCTAACCTTATAAGGCTAAAATCTCATTTTCGTGACAAAGTGATTCCAATACTTTCATTTTTCCGAATATTAAACCAAATAAGTTCACATATCATGTTTCGCATCAAGGGACATCGAGGGACAAGTTCACTGTTTATCAAACTTCTAACCACATAGGCTAACATTTCATTTTCGTGACAAGGGTCATTTCAATACTTTCATTTTACCGAATTTCTAACCAAATAGGTTCACATATCATGTTTCACATCAACGGACATCGAGGGACATGTTCAACCTTCATATTTAACAAACATGCAACAATATAAGCTAAAATCTTGTTTTCGCGATAAGGGTCATCTCATTACTTTCTATTTACCAAATTTAAAACAAAATTGGTTCAAATATTATGTTACGCAATAAAGGACATTGAGGGACAAATTCAACATTAATATTTCTCAAACTTTTAACCATATAGGCTAAAATCTCTTTTTTGGGACAATGCTCATTCAAATAATTTCATTTTGCCGAATACAAAACCAAATAGGTTCACATATCATGTTTCGTATCAAAGGAGATCGAGGGACAAGTTCAACCTTTATCAAACTTCTAACCTTATAAGGCTAAAATCTCATTTTGGCGACAAAGTGATTCCAATACTTTCATTTTTCCGAATATAAAACCAAATAAGTTCACATATCATGTTTCGCATCAAGGGACATCGAGGGACAAGTTCACTGTTTATCAAACTTCTAACCACATAGGCTAACATTTCATTTTCGCGACAAGGGTCATTTCAATACTTTCATTTTACCGAATTTCAAACCAAATAGGTTCACATATCATGTTTCGCATCAAGGGACATCGAGGGACATGTTCAACCTTCGTATTTAACAAACAAGCAACAATATAAGCTAAAATCTCGTTTTCGCGATAAGGGTCATCTCATTACTTTCTATTTATCAAATTTAAAACGAAATTGGTTCAAATATTATGTTACGCAATAAAGGACATCGAGGGACAAATTCAACATTAATATTTATCAAACTTTTAACCATATAGGCTAAAATCTCATTTTTGGGACAATGCTCATTCAAATAATTTCATTTTGCCGAATACAAAACCAAATAGGTTCACATATCATGTTTCGTATCAAAGGAGATCGAGGGACAAGTTCAACCTTTATCAAACTTCTAACCTTATAAGGCTAAAATCTCATTTTCGCGACAAAGTGATTCCAATACTTTCATTTTTCCAAATATTAAACCAAATAAGTTCACATATCATGTTTCGCATCAAGGGACATCGAGGGACAAGTTCACTGTTTATCAAACTTCTAACCACATAGGCTAACATTTCATTTTCGTGACAAGGGTCATTTCAATACTTTCATTTTACCGAATTTCTAACCAAATAGGTTCACATATCATGTTTCACATCAACGGACATCGAGGGACATGTTCAACCTTCATATTTAACAAACATGCAACAATATAAGCTAAAATCTCGTTTTCGCGATAAGGGTCATCTCATTACTTTCTATTTACCAAATTTAAAACAAAATTGGTTCAAATATTATGTTACGCAATAAAGGACATCGAGGGACAAATTCAACATTAATATTTCTCAAACTTTTAACCATATAGGCTGAAATCTCTTTTTTGGGACAATGGTCATTCAAATAATTTCATTTTGCCGAATACAAAACCAAATAGGTTCACATATCATGTTTCGTATCAAGGGAGATCGAGGGACAAGTTCAACCTTTATCAAACTTCTAACCATATAGGCTAAAATCTCATTTTCGCGACAAAGTCATTCCAATACTTTCATTTTTCCGAATATAAAACCAAATAGGTTCACATATCATGTTTCGTATCAAGGGAGATCGAGGGACAAGTTCAACCTTTATCAAACTTCTAACCATATAGGCTAAAATCTCATTTTTGCGACAAAGTTATTCCAATACTTTCATTTTTCCGAATATAAAACCAAATAGGTTCACATATCATGTTTCGCATCAAGGGACATCGAGGGACAAGTTTAACCTTTATCAAACTTCTAACCACATAGGCTAACATTTCATTTTCGCGACAAGGGTCATTTCAATACTTTCATTTTACCGAATTTCAAACCAAATAGGTTCACATATCATGTTTCGCATCAAGGGACATCGAGGGACATGTTCAACCTTCGTATTTAACAAACATGCAACAATATTAGCTAAAATCTCGTTTTCGCGATAAGGGTCATCTCATTACTTTCTATTTACCAAATTTAAAACGAAATTTGTTCAAATATTATGTTACGCAATAAAGGACATCGAGGGACAAATTCAACATTAATATTTATCAAACTTTTAACCATATAGGGTAAAATCTCATTTTTGGGACAATGCTCATTCAAATAATTTCATTTTGCCGAATACAAAACCAAATAGGTTCACATATCATGTTTCGTATCAAGGGAGATCGAGGGACAAGTTCAACCTTTATCAAACTTCTAACCATATAAGGCTAAAATCTCATTTTTGCGACAAAGTGATTCCAATACTTTCATTTTTCCGAATATAAAACCAAATAAGTTCACATATCATGTTTCGCATCAAGGAACATCGAGGGACAAGTTCACTGTTTATCAAACTTCTAACCACATAGGCTAACATTTCATTTTCGCGACAAGGGTCATTTCAATACTTTCATTTTACCGAATTTCAAACCAAATAGGTTCACATATCATGTTTCACATCAACGGACATCGAGGGACATGTTCAACCTTCATATTTAACAAACATGCAACAATATAAGCTAAAATCTCGTTTTCGCGATAAGGGTCATCTCATTACTTTCTATTTACCAAATTTAAAACGAAATTGGTTCAAATATTATGTTACGCAATAAAGGACATCGAGGGACAAATTCAACATTAATATTTCTCAAACTTTTAACCATATAGGCTAAAATCTCTTTTTTGGGACAATGGTCATTCAAATAATTTCATTTTGCCGAATACAAAACCAAATAGGTTCACATATCATGTTTCGTATCAAGGGAGATCGAGGGACAAGTTCAACCTTTATCAAACTTCTAACCATATAAGGCTAAAATCTCATTTTTGCGACAAAGTGATTCCAATACTTTCATTTTTCCGAATATAAAACCAAATAAGTTCACATATCATGTTTCGCATCAAGGAACATCGAGGGACAAGTTCACTGTTTATCAAACTTCTAACCACATAGGCTAACATTTCATTTTCGCGACAAGGGTCATTTCAATACTTTCATTTTACCGAATTTCAAACCAAATAGGTTCACATATCATGTTTCACATCAACGGACATCGAGGGACATGTTCAACCTTCATATTTAACAAACATGCAACAATATAAGCTAAAATCTCGTTTTCGCGATAAGGGTCATCTCATTACTTTCTATTTACCAAATTTAAAACGAAATTGGTTCAAATATTATGTTACGCAATAAAGGACATCGAGGGACAAATTCAACATTAATATTTCTCAAACTTTTAACCATATAGGCTAAAATCTCTTTTTTGGGACAATGGTCATTCAAATAATTTCATTTTGCCGAATACAAAACCAAATAGGTTCACATATCATGTTTCGTATCAAAGGAGATCCAGGGACAAGTTCAACCTTTATCAAACTTCTAACCATATAAGGCTAAAATCTCATTTTCGCGACAAAGTGATTCCAATACTTTCATTTTTCCGAATATAAAACCAAATAAGTTCACATATCATGTTTCGCATCAAGGGACATCGAGGGACAAGTTCACTGTTTATCAAACTTCTAACCACATAGGCTAACATTTCATTTTCGTGACAAGGGTCATTTCAATACTTTCATTTTACCGAATTTCTAACCAAATAGGTTCACATATCATGTTTCACATCAACGGACATCGAGGGACATGTTCAACCTTCATATTTAACAAACATGCAACAATATAAGCTAAAATCTCGTTTTCGCGATAAGGGTCATCTCATTACTTTCTATTTATCAAATTTAAAACGAAATTGGTTCAAATATTATGTTACGCAATAAAGGACATCGAGGGACAAATTCAACATTAATATTTATCAAACTTTTAACCATATAGGCTAAAATCTCATTTTTGGGACAATGCTCATTCAAATAATTTCATTTTGCCGAATACAAAACCAAATAGGTTCACATATCATGTTTCGTATCAAAGGAGATCGAGGGACAAGTTCAACCTTTATCAAACTTCTAACCTTATAAGGCTAAAATCTCATTTTCGCGACAAAGTGATTCCAATACTTTCATTTTTCCAAATATTAAACCAAATAAGTTCACATATCATGTTTCGCATCAAGGGACATCGAGGGACAAGTTCACTGTTTATCAAACTTCTAACCACATAGGCTAACATTTCATTTTCGTGACAAGGGTCATTTCAATACTTTCATTTTACCGAATTTCTAACCAAATAGGTTCACATATCATGTTTCACATCAACGGACATCGAGGGACATGTTCAACCTTCATATTTAACAAACATGCAACAATATAAGCTAAAATCTTGTTTTCGCGATAAGGGTCATCTCATTACTTTCTATTTACCAAATTTAAAACAAAATTGGTTCAAATATTATGTTACGCAATAAAGGACATTGAGGGACAAATTCAACATTAATATTTCTCAAACTTTTAACCATATAGGCTAAAATCTCTTTTTTGGGACAATGCTCATTCAAATAATTTCATTTTGCCGAATACAAAACCAAATAGGTTCACATATCATGTTTCGTATCAAAGGAGATCGAGGGACAAGTTCAACCTTTATCAAACTTCTAACCTTATAAGGCTAAAATCTCATTTTGGCGACAAAGTGATTCCAATACTTTCATTTTTCCGAATATAAAACCAAATAAGTTCACATATCATGTTTCGCATCAAGGGACATCGAGGGACAAGTTCACTGTTTATCAAACTTCTAACCACATAGGCTAACATTTCATTTTCGCGACAAGGGTCATTTCAATACTTTCATTTTA
Organism: Medicago sativa; assembly: GCF_051527215.1. NCBI lineage: Eukaryota > Viridiplantae > Streptophyta > Magnoliopsida > Fabales > Fabaceae > Medicago > Medicago sativa. The sequence continues at coordinate 41,369,496 of NC_140751.1, forward strand.
CCGAATTTCAAACCAAATAGGTTCACATATCATGTTTCGCATCAAGGGACATCGAGGGACATGTTCAACCTTCGTATTTAACAAACAAGCAACAATATAAGCTAAAATCTCGTTTTCGCGATAAGGGTCATCTCATTACTTTCTATTTATCAAATTTAAAACGAAATTGGTTCAAATATTATGTTACGCAATAAAGGACATCGAGGGACAAATTCAACATTAATATTTATCAAACTTTTAACCATATAGGCTAAAATCTCATTTTTGGGACAATGCTCATTCAAATAATTTCATTTTGCCGAATACAAAACCAAATAGGTTCACATATCATGTTTCGTATCAAAGGAGATCGAGGGACAAGTTCAACCTTTATCAAACTTCTAACCTTATAAGGCTAAAATCTCATTTTCGCGACAAAGTGATTCCAATACTTTCATTTTTCCAAATATTAAACCAAATAAGTTCACATATCATGTTTCGCATCAAGGGACATCGAGGGACAAGTTCACTGTTTATCAAACTTCTAACCACATAGGCTAACATTTCATTTTCGTGACAAGGGTCATTTCAATACTTTCATTTTACCGAATTTCTAACCAAATAGGTTCACATATCATGTTTCACATCAACGGACATCGAGGGACATGTTCAACCTTCATATTTAACAAACATGCAACAATATAAGCTAAAATCTCGTTTTCGCGATAAGGGTCATCTCATTACTTTCTATTTACCAAATTTAAAACAAAATTGGTTCAAATATTATGTTACGCAATAAAGGACATCGAGGGACAAATTCAACATTAATATTTCTCAAACTTTTAACCATATAGGCTAAAATCTCTTTTTTGGGACAATGGTCATTCAAATAATTTCATTTTGCCGAATACAAAACCAAATAGGTTCACATATCATGTTTCGTATCAAGGGAGATCGAGGGACAAGTTCAACCTTTATCAAACTTCTAACCATATAGGCTAAAATCTCATTTTCGCGACAAAGTCATTCCAATACTTTCATTTTTCCGAATATAAAACCAAATAGGTTCACATATCATGTTTCGTATCAAGGGAGATCGAGGGACAAGTTCAACCTTTATCAAACTTCTAACCATATAGGCTAAAATCTCATTTTTGCGACAAAGTTATTCCAATACTTTCATTTTTCCGAATATAAAACCAAATAGGTTCACATATCATGTTTCGCATCAAGGGACATCGAGGGACAAGTTTAACCTTTATCAAACTTCTAACCACATAGGCTAACATTTCATTTTCGCGACAAGGGTCATTTCAATACTTTCATTTTACCGAATTTCAAACCAAATAGGTTCACATATCATGTTTCGCATCAAGGGACATCGAGGGACATGTTCAACCTTCGTATTTAACAAACATGCAACAATATTAGCTAAAATCTCGTTTTCGCGATAAGGGTCATCTCATTACTTTCTATTTACCAAATTTAAAACGAAATTTGTTCAAATATTATGTTACGCAATAAAGGACATCGAGGGACAAATTCAACATTAATATTTATCAAACTTTTAACCATATAGGGTAAAATCTCATTTTTGGGACAATGCTCATTCAAATAATTTCATTTTGCCGAATACAAAACCAAATAGGTTCACATATCATGTTTCGTATCAAGGGAGATCGAGGGACAAGTTCAACCTTTATCAAACTTCTAACCATATAAGGCTAAAATCTCATTTTTGCGACAAAGTGATTCCAATACTTTCATTTTTCCGAATATAAAACCAAATAAGTTCACATATCATGTTTCGCATCAAGGAACATCGAGGGACAAGTTCACTGTTTATCAAACTTCTAACCACATAGGCTAACATTTCATTTTCGCGACAAGGGTCATTTCAATACTTTCATTTTACCGAATTTCAAACCAAATAGGTTCACATATCATGTTTCACATCAACGGACATCGAGGGACATGTTCAACCTTCATATTTAACAAACATGCAACAATATAAGCTAAAATCTCGTTTTCGCGATAAGGGTCATCTCATTACTTTCTATTTACCAAATTTAAAACGAAATTGGTTCAAATATTATGTTACGCAATAAAGGACATCGAGGGACAAATTCAACATTAATATTTCTCAAACTTTTAACCATATAGGCTAAAATCTCTTTTTTGGGACAATGGTCATTCAAATAATTTCATTTTGCCGAATACAAAACCAAATAGGTTCACATATCATGTTTCGTATCAAGGGAGATCGAGGGACAAGTTCAACCTTTATCAAACTTCTAACCATATAAGGCTAAAATCTCATTTTTGCGACAAAGTGATTCCAATACTTTCATTTTTCCGAATATAAAACCAAATAAGTTCACATATCATGTTTCGCATCAAGGAACATCGAGGGACAAGTTCACTGTTTATCAAACTTCTAACCACATAGGCTAACATTTCATTTTCGCGACAAGGGTCATTTCAATACTTTCATTTTACCGAATTTCAAACCAAATAGGTTCACATATCATGTTTCACATCAACGGACATCGAGGGACATGTTCAACCTTCATATTTAACAAACATGCAACAATATAAGCTAAAATCTCGTTTTCGCGATAAGGGTCATCTCATTACTTTCTATTTACCAAATTTAAAACGAAATTGGTTCAAATATTATGTTACGCAATAAAGGACATCGAGGGACAAATTCAACATTAATATTTCTCAAACTTTTAACCATATAGGCTAAAATCTCTTTTTTGGGACAATGGTCATTCAAATAATTTCATTTTGCCGAATACAAAACCAAATAGGTTCACATATCATGTTTCGTATCAAAGGAGATCCAGGGACAAGTTCAACCTTTATCAAACTTCTAACCATATAAGGCTAAAATCTCATTTTCGCGACAAAGTGATTCCAATACTTTCATTTTTCCGAATATAAAACCAAATAAGTTCACATATCATGTTTCGCATCAAGGGACATCGAGGGACAAGTTCACTGTTTATCAAACTTCTAACCACATAGGCTAACATTTCATTTTCGTGACAAGGGTCATTTCAATACTTTCATTTTACCGAATTTCTAACCAAATAGGTTCACATATCATGTTTCACATCAACGGACATCGAGGGACATGTTCAACCTTCATATTTAACAAACATGCAACAATATAAGCTAAAATCTCGTTTTCGCGATAAGGGTCATCTCATTACTTTCTATTTACCAAATTTAAAACAAAATTGGTTCAAATATTATGTTACGCAATAAAGGACATCGAGGGACAAATTCAACATTAATATTTCTCAAACTTTTAACCATATAGGCTAAAATCTCTTTTTTGGGACAATGGTCATTCAAATAATTTCATTTTGCCGAATACAAAACCAAATAGGTTCACATATCATGTTTCGTATCAAGGGAGATCGAGGGACAAGTTCAACCTTTATCAAACTTCTAACCATATAGGCTAAAATCTCATTTTCGCGACAAAGTCATTCCAATACTTTCATTTTTCCGAATATAAAACCAAATAGGTTCACATATCATGTTTCGTATCAAGGGAGATCGAGGGACAAGTTCAACCTTTATCAAACTTCTAACCATATAGGCTAAAATCTCATTTTTGCGACAAAGTTATTCCAATACTTTCATTTTTCCGAATATAAAACCAAATAGGTTCACATATCATGTTTCGCATCAAGGGACATCGAGGGACAAGTTTAACCTTTATCAAACTTCTAACCACATAGGCTAACATTTCATTTTCGCGACAAGGGTCATTTCAATACTTTCATTTTACCGAATTTCAAACCAAATAGGTTCACATATCATGTTTCGCATCAAGGGACATCGAGGGACATGTTCAACCTTCGTATTTAACAAACATGCAAGAATATAAGCTAAAATCTCGTTTTCGCGATAAGGGTCATCTCATTACTTTCTATTTACCAAATTTAAAACGAAATTCGTTCAAATATTATGTTACGCAATAAAGGACATCGAGGGACAAATTCAACATTAATATTTATCAAACTTTTAACCATATAGGGTAAAATCTCATTTTTGGGACAATGCTCATTCAAATACTTTCATTTTTCCGAATATAAAACCAAATAGGTTCACATATCATGTTTCGCATCAAGGGACATCGAGGGACATGTTCAACCTTCGTATTTATCAAACATGCAACAATATAAGCTAAAATCTCGTTTTCGCGATAAGGGTCATCTCATTACTTTCTATTTACCAAATTTAAAACGAAATTGGTTCAAATATTATGTTACGCAATAAAGGACATCGAGGGACAAATTCAACATTAATATTTATCAAACTTTTAACCATATAGGCTAAAATCTCATTTTTGGGACAATGCTCATTCAAATAATTTCATTTTGCCAAATACAAAACCAAATAGGTTCACATATCATGTTTCGTATCAAAGGAGATCGAGGGACAAGTTCAACCTTTATCAAACATCTAACCATATAAGGCTAAAATCTCATTTTCGCGACAAAGTGATTCCAATACTTTCATTTTTCCGAATATAAAACCAAATAAGTTCACATATCATGTTTCGCATCAAGGGACATCGAGGGACAAGTTCACTGTTTATCAAACTACTAACCACATAGGCTAACATTTCATTTTCGCGACAAGGGTCATTTCAATACTTTCATTTTACCGAATTTCAAACCAAATAGGTTCACATATCATGTTTCACATCAACGGACATCGAGGGACATGTTCAACCTTCATATTTAACAAACATGCAACAATATAAGCTAAAATCTCGTTTTCGCGATAAGGGTCATCTCATTACTTTCTATTTACCAAATTTAAAACGAAATTGGTTCAAATATTATGTTACGCAATAAAGGACATCGAGGGACAAATTCAACATTAATATTTCTCAAACTTTTAACCATATAGGCTAAAATCTCTTTTTTCGGACAATGGTCATTCAAATAATTTCATTTTGCCGAATACAAAACCAAATAGGTTCACATATCATGTTTCTTATCAAGGGAGATCGAGGGACAAGTCCAACCTTTATCAAACTTCTTACCATATAGGCTAAAATCTCATTTTCGCGACAAAGTCATTCCAATACTTTCATTTTTCCGAATATAAAACCAAATAGGTTCACATATCATGTTTCGTATCAAGGGAGATCGAGGGACAAGTTCAACCTTTATCAAACTTCTAACCATATAGGCTAAAATCTCATTTTTGCGACAAAGTTATTCCAATACTTTCATTTTTCCGAATATAAAACCAAATAGGTTCACATATCATGTTTCGCATCAAGGGACATCGAGGGACAAGTTCACTGTTTATCAAACTTCTAACCACATAGGCTAACATTTCATTTTCGCGACAAGGGTCATTTCAATACTTTCATTTTACCGAATTTCAAACCAAATAGGTTCACATATCATGTTTCGCATCAAGGGACATCGAGGGACATGTTCAACCTTCGTATTTAACAAACATGCAACAATATAAGCTAAAATCTCGTTTTCGCGATAAGGGTCATCTCATTACTTTCTATTTACCAAATTTAAAACGAAATTGGTTCAAATATTATGTTACGCAATAAAGGACATCGAGGGACAAATTCAACATTAATATTTCTCAAACTTTTAACCATATAGGCTAAAATCTCTTTTTTCGGACAATGGTCATTCAAATAATTTCATTTTGCCGAATACAAAACCAAATAGGTTCACATATCATGTTTCTTATCAAGGGAGATCGAGGGACAAGTCCAACCTTTATCAAACTTCTAACCATATAGGCTAAAATCTCATTTTCGCGACAAAGTCATTCCAATACTTTCATTTTTCCGAATATAAAACCAAATAGGTTCACATATCATGTTTCGTATCAAGGGAGATCGAGGGACAAGTTCAACCTTTATCAAACTTCTAACCATATAGGCTAAAATCTCATTTTTGCGACAAAGTTATTCCAATACTTTCATTTTTCCGAATATAAAACCAAATAGGTTCACATATCATGTTTCGCATCAAGGGACATCGAGGGACAAGTTCACTGTTTATCAAACTTCTAACCACATAGGCTAACATTTCATTTTCGCGACAAGGGTCATTTCAATACTTTCATTTTACCGAATTTCAAACCAAATAGGTTCACATATCATGTTTCGCATCAAGGGACATCGAGGGACATGTTCAACCTTCGTATTTAACAAACATGCAACAATATAAGCTAAAATCTCGTTTTCGCGATAAGGGTCATCTCATTACTTTCTATTTACCAAATTTAAAACGAAATTGGTTCAAATATTATGTTACGCAATAAAGGACATCGAGGGACAAATTCAACATTAATATTTATCAAACTTTTAACCATATAGGCTAAAATCTCATTTTTGGGACAATGCTCATTCAAATAATTTCATTTTGCCGAATACAAAACCAAATAGGTTCACATATCATGTTTCGTATCAAGGGAGATCGAGGGACAAGTTCAACCTTTATCAAACTTCTAACCATATAAGGCTAAAATCTCATTTTCGCGATAAAGTGATTCCAATACTTTTATTTTTCCGAATATAAAACCAAATAAGTTCACATATCATGTTTCGCATCAAGGGACATCGAGGGACAAGTTCACTGTTTATCAAACTTCTAACCACATAGGCTAACATTTCATTTTCGCGACAAGGGTCATTTCAATACTTTCATTTTACCGAATGTCAAACCAAATAGGTTCACATATCTTGTTTCACATCAACGGACATCGAGGGACATGTTCAACCTTCATATTTAACAAACATGCAACAATATAAGCTAAAATCTCGTTTTCGCGATAAGGGTCATCTCTGTCGCGTCATTTTTCGGAGATCAAGGCTATTTGATTAGCTTATTGACTCACTTGATCATTTCACGACTGAACATTTAATTTTTAATGAAAAGGGGAAAAAGTTCAAACACCCCATATTTTGAAAAGATTTAGGGTTCGGGGGTTAGTTACATAAAGGGAAGGTGTTAGCACCCTTTATGTCCGTAGTACTCTACGGGAACCTCTTGGTTTTATTTAATTAGTGTGCTATAACTTGCTTATTTTTGAAAAAAGAAAGGGATTTAAAATAGAAAAAGGGAAGACCTAATTATCTACATTTTATTGATTTGGAAGGACAAGTCCCTTGCCTACGTACCCGTGAGGGATCAAAATCACGTAGTTCGTGGTAAAAAAACTGACGTTTGATTGGTTGTGTGTTTTTTATTAGTTTGAAAAAAGGTTTTAAAATGGAAAGCCAAGTGGCGAAAGAATATTTGTTTGTGTTTTTTAATATTAAAGAAAAAATGACTTGAAATATGATTAAATTGATTGAAGTTTAATTAAGGAAAGAAAATAAAAAAATGTCACTTGATTTAAGATCAAGGTTTATTTAGAAAATATTTTTTTGTGTTTTGTTATATTTGCATTTTTTTTGTTGTTTTTTGAATAATAGCTATGCTAAAATTTACACTAACGGAGCATAAAGGAATAAAAGCGTAGGTATTTCATGGTGACGTTGGATCACCACGAAAGCCTTTAACCTAATCTAGAAGCAAAATAAGAGGCATCCACACACGCACGCACACATTCTCCTAAGCTATTACAAAAAAACCTATTTATACATTCTAAGGTCTGCGGAAAGTAAATGACAGAAAAATAAATATGCATGATTTACATTAAGCCTATATTTACATTCTAGATTGGGTGCGAAAATAAAGAATAAATAAATTACATTAAGACCTATTTACACATTCTAAACAGCTGATAAAATAAATGATTGATAATTAAAGATGCTAAAATAAAAAAGAATGTAACATGAATTAAAATGAGACGCAGTGAAATGAAACTAAAATGCATGGACTGTGAACAAACTAGGAACAAAATAATAAAAAATAAAATGCATGTAAAAGAGGGGTGCAGCATCGGCAAACAAGTAAACAGGTTGTGCACGCAGCAAAAGGGATTAAATCTAAACACACAAGCCACGCCCCATGAACTAATCAAACCAGGGAATAGATGATAGCAATCAAAGAGACGCTCCACTGTGAATTTAAACAAAATAGTGTTCTTGTGCACCATCAGCGATGGGATAAGGTAGCAACAAAAAGTATCACAACAGCAATAATATTTGAAATAATATGGAGTGGAATAATATTAAGTAACGTGAAAAGGAATAATATGGAATGATAGGTGCAGCAACATGAAGTAATGGAATTGCAACAGTAGTGTGCAAGTGATTAAGTAGCAATATATAAAATAAAGGAATGGAAATCACATGCAATGAAAACTAACGGGAATTGAAATTGATTAAAAAAAAATTGTAAACAAAGTTCTCAAGGTTGTGTGCTACGTGAATTCCAAAGAAGTAACCTAAGCAAATTGAAATCAAGAATCAATAAAAAACAAAATAAGGGTTCATGAATTTATCATACAATATGGTAGCAAAAAGTTTGGGACAACAATGAATCGTGAAAGCAACGACAACAAGGACCAAGAAACTTACTTCTTACGGCACGACCAATAAAAGTAAAAGAGTGAAACAAACGAAGAAGAGTGTAAGGTCGTCGGAAACGCAACGGCGACAGAGGTATGAGAGGTGCTGGCTTCCGTCGGTTTGGAATTGACTTCTGGATTGATGTTGGTGTTCTATGCGTGTTGCAGGTTGTGATGATTTATCTTTGCAGGTTCTGGATTTTTTTTTTCTTGGACTGTTATGCAGGTTTTTGGTTTTATAGTGACAAGTTTTAGGAATTAGGGTTTGTTGAATGGAAGCAGATAACCAGTAGCTTGGGGAGGAGAATACGTATTTGTTGTTTGCTGCAGATGAGGGTTAGGATGAAAAGGAGCGCGACAGCCTGTGTAGATGTGAACTTGGACCTTTTTTTGACTTTATCAAATAATAAAAAGTAATAATAAATAAATAATAAAAAAACTATGGAGACTTGGACTTTTTCTTTGGACTTATCACAAAATAATAAAAAATAAATAAGGAAAACATAATTATGCATATTTTTTGGATTTGGGCTACTTATCACTTAATAATGAAAATAAAATAGAAAATAAAAATAAAAAAGGATTAACATGTATATCTTTTGGATTTTTTTTTTTATCGGACATGAAAAATAAAATAAATAAAATTGAAAATGAGAAATAAAAAAAATTAAAACTAAAATTCAAATTAAAAGAAGATTAATAAAAGATGGAAGTTTTAACTAAAAATTAAAAAAATGAAAATAAAGAGAGAAAGGGTCCTACTCGGAACCAAACATGAGGTATTTTAAAATACCTCTCTGTCGAAATTTTCACTGAAAAGTTAGAGACCGATCAGGATCGAAAGGCACGTGTCGGTGTATGAATGTAGGATCCTTAGGTCAAAAATTGGGGTATGACAGATGCCCCTATTTAAGTTTCTTCGTCCGGAGATTCGAAGATGGAATCTTTGATTCGATCGGACCGAAGAGACTTAAATACAAAGTACACCAATTTTGGACCTAAGATGCTATGAATGCTTGTGAAATGCTTGTATGAATGCAGGACGACAAAGTTGACTCGACTGAGACGAGAAACAACGACGGGATACCCAAATTCATTGAAGAATGGGATCCGACTCCGCTGGGGGAAGTAGTTTCACTGGGGAAAAGATTGTCTACTACCGTATCGGTTTGAGGCGATAGCTTTAATGAAGACAAGACTTTATAGTGACATCTCTTGGACAACTACGTCGGGGATGACACTTTTGAAATTGACATTGAAATTGATTGAAATTAGAATTGAAATTGAAATAGAAATTGATTAGTGACATCACTAGAACAGCTAACGCTGGGGATAACACTTTTGAACTTGAAATTGAAATTGATTGAAATTGAAATTGAAATTGAAATTGAAATAGAAATTGATTAATGACATCACTGGAACAGCTAACGCTGGGGATGACACTTTTGGACTTGAAATTGAAATTGATTGAAATTGAAATTGAAATTGAAATTGAAATTGATTAGTGACATCACTGGAACAGCTAACGCTGGGGATGACACTTTTGGACTTGAAATTGAAATTGATTGAATTTGAAATTGAAATTGAAATTGAAATTGAAATAGAAATTGATTAGTGACATCACTGGAACAGCCAACGCTGGGGATGACACTTTTGGACTTGAAATTGAAATTGATTGAAATTGAAATTGAAATTGAAATTGAAATTGAAATTGAAATTGAAATAGAAATTGATTAGTGACATCACTGGAACAGCTAACGCTGGGGATGACACTTTTGGACTTGAAATTGAAATTGATTGAAATTGAAATCGAAATTGAAATTGAAATGGAAATAGAAATTGATTAGTGACATCACTGGAACAGCCAACGCTGGGGATGACACTTTTGGACTTGAAATTGATTGTCGACGTTGTGATAGATGCGACCATGTATGAACGATGTTGTGTATGAATGAAAGTAATAATGCGTGAATGTATGAATGGTTGAATGAATATAATGAGTGTATAGACTGGATTGTGACAGATGAATTTGATGAAACGAGACAAGACAGGTAAGATGGAAAGCGGATTGACATCGCAGCACAAACACTCGACAAACATCCTTGGAGATGATATTATTGTGAACCAATCGAGCCGTTGACGAGGTGAAGCCCGACAAAAGGTAGCAACTGATGCCTCCTGGGGAGCAAACCCATTGTTTAACCAAAAGTCTGGAAGAAGTCGCCATTTGTAAATCAGAGCGGAGTGCTTTTCCCCTGGGATGCTTCAACAATCATGTTTTTTTGTATATATTTTTTGAAAATCCCTAACTTTTGCCTGGACCGCCCTTTCGGGTTTTCAGTCCACCGGGAATATATTCTTTTTTTATGCCCCTAATTTTTGCCTGGACCGCCCTTTCGGGTTTTCAGTCCACCGGGACGCTCTCTATTACCTAAGCCGCCTTTTCAGGTTTTCAACTTAGCGAGCTTTGATTTAATTTTTTTCTTTTTTTGTATATTTTTTTGTATTTTTGGACTGTGACAGCATCTTGCTCAAAGCAGAGGTCCTCTCCATTGTGCTTAGCCACGTTTCCCTTTCGGAGTGTAACCGTTCCCGAGGCGGATGTTGATGTACGCTTCAACTACTCACGAGTTCAAAGAGAGTGTGTTTGTTGTTCGCACTTTTCAAAAGATGTAAAAAACAGTTTTGTATTTTGAAAATTTTTGCTTCAAGTATTGCCACCAAAAATAGAAGAAATTTTGAAAATAGAATAAATGAGAGTTCCAAATAAATGGGCACAAGCTCAAATTTGATGAATTGAATGGTGGCCTACCAACGGCGTGGCCCCACGGATCTTTGAAAAATTTGGAAAATGGTAAATATATGGGAAGGGTACATTGAACACAATAACCGTTATACTCCCTGACAACTTTGAATGCCCTTGTTTCGAGTCTTTAATCTGCAGATGCTTCGAATCGGAGGTCTTTGATAGCAAGTATGCCCCAAGCATTGAATCGGAGGTTCTTCGATAGCAGGTATGCCCCATGCATTGAATCGGAGGTTCTTTTGATGACTGGATGCCCCAAGTGGACTGTGCTGACTGATGCAGTTACTTGTCATGATCCTTAACTTTTGCATAGATCGCCCTTTTCGGGTTTTCAATTTATCAGGATAATCATTTTTGTTTATGTCTCTAATTTTTGCCTGGACCGCCCTTTTGGGTTCTCAGTCCACCGAGACGCTCATTTTTGCCTAAGCCGCTTTTTATGATTTGCGACTTATCGAGCTTTTATTCTTTGACAGAGTATTTCTTGACTGCATCGACATTCATGGGACGTGTGAGTTTGTTACCATCCATGATTGTAAGAGTCATTGCACACAAATCTTCATAATTAGGCGTCCACTTGCCCCTGGAGTCGGGTTGGAAAGTAGTACAAAGTACCCTGCTTGAAATTCATGGGGACGAACCTTTTTGTTTAGAAGCTTGTTTCAAACCTCTTTTGATGTATTTGTACAAGGTCGTCATGCGTTTAAATTTGATCAAGCTTGGACTTTAGCAGAACTCCTATTGACGGGACTTCGACCTCCACGGGAAGCACGACCTCCATGTTGTATATTGGGGAAGGAGGGGGGGTTGCCCCTGTTGAAATGTGTACTGAAGTACGATATCCGTGCGAGGAAACGGTAACATCTCATGCCAGTCTTCGTGAGTGACTGCCATCTTCTGAACAATGTTCTTGATTTTTGTTTGCAGCTTTGACGGCTAAGATGCCCCCAGTATGTGAGAGATCTCATTGGGAGTCTCCTCATCCTTCCATACTTCAGCTTCGGATACAGGGAACTCAAAGTTGGAAGAGAGTACATGGTTAATGTGTTCAACGGGTTTATTAATGCATGATTTGATTATTGATTTTGACAAGTATAAGTTATGATTATGCAGATATTTGAGAATGATTACATTTTTTGGTTTTTTGTATTACCATTTTTCCAGAACAAAGCACAAAATAAAAAACAAAGTCGGGATCAAAACGACCTTTTTATTAATGATGAAAATGCTTAAAGCAAAAAGCCCTACACCAGTTCACTTTCGTCTCGGGCAGGACGAAAGGTTTTTTTTTTGAAAAGCAGCAAACAACAAACCAACGCATTATTTGAACAGATAAGTAGTAGAAGGAACATCAAAAACGACCCAAATGTGGCTTGCAAGTCCGAATTCAATCTTCGAAGAGCAATATATTGGCTTCAATAAGCTTCTGGACTTCAATCTTCAAAGAGAGACAGTGCTCAATGTCATGGCCGGGTGCTCCTTGATGAAAGGCACATGAGAGGTCAGGTTGATACCCAACCGGCAATTCGTCGGGCACTCGGGGATGCTTTCTAGTTTGGACAAGGTTCTTCATTAGCAAGATGGGAAGCAGCTCCGCATACGTCATTGGGATTGGGTCAAACTGCATCTTTGGAGCCTGTTGTCGAGGCTGTTGTTGATGTTGGCGTTCGGGCCCTTGCTGGAACTGCGGCTGATTTTGCGAAGCTACCAGTGAAACCACCAGCGTGCTCAATCTCTCTGAATCGGCCTGGAGTGTTGTGATCTCTTGTTCAGACTGATATGTTCACTCTTTTTGTTTGCACGAGTGTTGTAGGTGCGAGTTGGCTTTGGACGAGGACAGTCGGACCACTTTGTGAAACGGGTTGACCCTTTTATGGAAAAGAAATCTTGTGAGACTCGGAATCGAGTTTATGATATGCAAAATGATGCATGATGCTTATGCAAAAATAGACACCTTTTTTTTTTATTTTTTTATCGAAGGACTTATAAAAGCAAATTTGTAAACATCATAATTGAAAAATTCATTGAGCAATTAAAGTATTATAAGATAATTCCCTTCTAACAAAACTGAGCCAAGGGATAGACTCCAAAGTTCATCACAAAAGCTAGAAAATAACATAAAGTGGTGAAACATCTGGGAAACTCTTGAGTTCTTGTAGTAGACTACTCCTCGAAATCTGGGTGCGTCCCTGCGAAGAAATCCATGCACTCCTTCTTGCTGATAAATTGTGCCAGTCTCACACTTTGAGCTTGGATCTGAGCGTTTTTCTCGATCAATTGTCGCTCTTTGTTGAGGAGCTCATGCTTGAGCTGCAGTATTTCCACATCTTTATCCCCTACTTCAGACATAGCTTCTTCGTACTTCCTTTTCCAAGTAGTACACACACGGTTTAAGTCAGCCATTTTCTCTTGGTACTTTTCTTGGGTACTAAGGGGTAGGGGTAAAGGCATTGTTGGAGTGGTTGAGGACAAGTACCTCGGTATAGAGTAAGGCATCATATACTCAGCAGCTCTATCGATTACCCATTGGGTATAGGTTTCATAAGTGAGGTCTGACTTGTCCCCTAATTGATTGCTGTTTTTCCTGTGGATGGTACGCCAAGCTTTCACGAACTGGTCTCTCATACCTTTGCTATCGGTGAGGTTAAGATAGAATGTGCCCTCTAGTGCAATGTTGCAAGGCTTTTCTTTCATAGGATACCCGAACTGTCGTCTAGCTAGGATAGGGTTGTAGCTGATTCCCCCATGAATACCGAGGAGAGGCACATTACCGAAGTCTCCGCATGAGTCAATGATGGTTCCGGTGTCGTAAGCTGGGTTGTACCAAACTACATCAGCTGGAGCAAGGGACATGATTTTTTCGGAGTATATAGATTTGTCTTTGGAGATGTAGAATTGAGGTAGGTGTGAGATGTACCACCTATAGAGTAAAGGTGCACAACAAAGAATGGTTCCGCCCTGCTTATCGGTTCTATGGTGGATGGAGTGGTAAGTATCAGCAAGGAGAGTAGGGACAGGGTTTTTGGTGAGGAAAATTTGGATGGCATTAGCATCGACAAAACCATTAACGTTGGGGAAAAGCACAAGGCCATATATGAGCAAGGCCAGGATGGACCCGAAAGCAACGGTATTCTTTGATGCAGCAAAAATGTTGGCTTTACTGATTAGGAATTTGGAAGTTAGCCCCTGGATTTTCTCTTTCCCTTTGGTAGTGAGGTTATCAGTTATGTCGGATATCTTGAGGTGAAGGGCTTTTGCAATATCTGATGCCTTAGGGGGCCCCTCGAGACCACTGAAAGGTACTATATCAAGTATGGGTAGACCGACTAGATAGGAATATTCTTCAAGGGTGGGGACAAGCTGGTAGTCCGGGAAGGTGAAGCAGTGGAGGAGAGGATCATAGAATTGGACCAAAGTCTTGAGGATCCCTTCGTCGAACTTTGTGTTGAGGATCTTGAGCAACTTCCCATGATGAGCCTGAAAACCTGCTGGATTAGTGATGACATCTCCTAAACTCCTCAAGCTTCCCAGATCTTGGCTTTGGAAGCTATACTTCTTAATACTCCTAGTAGTCATATCTACAATGTTTACAACAAAAACTTGTTTAAGTCCTTCGATATATTTTTTTTTAATGAGAAAAAAGTTTTCATGAATGAATGCATGCATGATTGTGCTAACGCAAACGGTGAAAACATGGTGAGGTTAAGTCCACATGTTGGAGTCAAGGGTAACAACGCCATTTGGTAAGGACTATGGTTTCATTTGCACTTGTAACAAAGGTTCTACCAAGTTCCCAAATTACAACTACCCTTATGAATATATCGGTGTATAGGAATGCTCCTAGTCCAACATAATCCACAAGGAAGTCTAGTTTGAGTGTAGTATCGCGTGACAACTAAAGTCAAGAATGCTCTTGGTTTAGCCACCGCACTACGTCCTAAAACGGCCAAGATGGGTTAAGGGTTACTAAGGTCCACGGCTTCGACGGACACTCACATTGAAAGTAATAACGTCGACATGAATGCTCATGACAACAAGAGTACTACCTTCCGCGAGGCCTCCACCGAGTAGGGTTATCACATGTGCACATGGTCCAAGAATGCTCTTGGTATGACACTATGATTATACCCCGTCCTATCTTATATTTCTCTCAAGTCCGGGTTAGGACTTATCTCACCACTCACGTTTAAGAAAGGAGAAAGAAGAAGGAAGAACAAGTATATACACGAATTTCCATCTTTTATTTTTTTATTTTTTAAGCAAGTTATAGCACAAAATTTAAATAAGACCAAGTTAGGCTCAACCCTCTTAGATAATATCGATCCCCAGTGAAGTCGCCATTTCTGTCGCGTCATTTTTCGGAGATCAAGGCTATTTGATTAGCTTATTGACTCACTTGATCATTTCACGACTGAACATTTAATTTTTAATGAAAAGGGGAAAAAGTTCAAACACCCCATATTTTGAAAAGATTTAGGGTTCGGGGGTTAGTTACATAAAGGGAAGGTGTTAGCACCCTTTATGTCCGTAGTACTCTACGGGAACCTCTTGGTTTTATTTAATTAGTGTGCTATAACTTGCTTATTTTTGAAAAAAGAAAGGGATTTAAAATAGAAAAAGGGAAGACCTAATTATCTACATTTTATTGATTTGGAAGGACAAGTCCCTTGCCTACGTACCCGTGAGGGATCAAAATCACGTAGTTCGTGGTAAAAAAACTGACGTTTGATTGGTTGTGTGTTTTTTATTAGTTTGAAAAAAGGTTTTAAAATGGAAAGCCAAGTGGCGAAAGAATATTTGTTTGTGTTTTTTAATATTAAAGAAAAAATGACTTGAAATATGATTAAATTGATTGAAGTTTAATTAAGGAAAGAAAATAAAAAAACGTCACTTGATTTAAGATCAAGGTTTATTTAGAAAATATTTTTTTGTGTTTTGTTATATTTGCATTTTTTTTGTTGTTTTTTGAATAATAGCTATGCTAAAATTTACACTAACGGAGCATAAAGGAATAAAAGCGTAGGTATTTCATGGTGACGTTGGATCACCACGAAAGCCTTTAACCTAATCTAGAAGCAAAATAAGAGGCATCCACACACGCACGCACACATTCTCCTAAGCTATTACAAAAAAGCCTATTTATACATTCTAAGGTCTGCGGAAAGTAAATGACAGAAAAATAAATATGCATGATTTACATTAAGCCTATATTTACATTCTAGATTGGGTGCGAAAATAAAGAATAAATAAATTACATTAAGACCTATTTACACATTCTAAACAGCTGATAAAATAAAAGATTGATAATTAAAGATGCTAAAATAAAAAAGAATGTAACATGAATTAAAATGAGACGCAGTGAAATGAAACTAAAATGCATGGACTGTGAACAAACTAGGAACAAAATAATAAAAAATAAAATGCATGTAAAAGGGGGGGTGCAGCATCGGCAAACAAGTAAACAGGTTGTGCACGCAGCAAAAGGGATTAAATCTAAACACACAAGCCACGCCCCATGAACTAATCAAACCAGGGAATAGATGATAGCAATCAAAGAGACGCTCCACTGTGAATTTAAACAAAATAGTGTTCTTGTGCACCATCAGCGATGGGATAAGGTAGCAACAAAAAGTATCACAACAGCAATAATATTTGAAATAATATGGAGTGGAATAATATTAAGTAACGTGAAAAGGAATAATATGGAATGATAGGTGCAGCAACATGAAGTAATGGAATTGCAACAGTAGTGTGCAAGTGATTAAGTAGCAATATATAAAATAAAGGAATGGAAATCACATGCAATGAAAACTAACGGGAATTGAAATTGATTAAAAAAAAATTGTAAACAAAGTTCTCAAGGTTGTGTGCTACGTGAATTCCAAAGAAGTAACCTAAGCAAATTGAAATCAAGAATCAATAAAAAACAAAATAAGGGTTCATGAATTTATCATACAATATGGTAGCAAAAAGTTTGGGACAACAATGAATCGTGAAAGCAACGACAACAAGGACCAAGAAACTTACTTCTTACGGCACGACCAATAAAAGTAAAAGAGTGAAACAAACGAAGAAGAGTGTAAGGTCGTCGGAAACGCAACGGCGACAGAGGTATGAGAGGTGCTGGCTTCCGTCGGTTTGGAATTGACTTCTGGATTGATGTTGGTGTTCTATGCGTGTTGCAGGTTGTGATGATTTATCTTTGCAGGTTCTGGATTTTTTTTTTCTTGGACTGTTATGCAGGTTTTTGGTTTTATAGTGACAAGTTTTAGGAATTAGGGTTTGTTGAATGGAAGCAGATAACCAGTAGCTTGGGGAGGAGAATACGTATTTGTTGTTTGCTGCAGATGAGGGTTAGGATGAAAAGGAGCGCGACAGCCTGTGTAGATGTGAACTTGGACCTTTTTTTGACTTTATCAAATAATAAAAAGTAATAATAAATAAATAATAAAAAAACTATGGAGACTTGGACTTTTTCTTTGGACTTATCACAAAATAATAAAAAATAAATAAGGAAAACATAATTATGCATATTTTTTGGATTTGGGCTACTTATCACTTAATAATGAAAATAAAATAGAAAATAAAAATAAAAAAGGATTAACATGTATATCTTTTGGATTTTTTTTTTATCGGACATGAAAAATAAAATAAATAAAATTGAAAATGAGAAATAAAAAAAATTAAAACTAAAATTCAAATTAAAAGAAGATTAATAAAAGATGGAAGTTTTAACTAAAAATTAAAAAAATGAAAATAAAGAGAGAAAGGGTCCTACTCGGAACCAAACATGAGGTATTTTAAAATACCTCTCTGTCGAAATTTTCACTGAAAAGTTAGAGACCGATCAGGATCGAAAGGCACGTGTCGGTGTATGAATGTAGGATCCTTAGGTCAAAAATTGGGGTATGACAATCTCATTACTTTCTATTTACCAAATTTAAAACGAAATTGGTTCAAATATTATGTTACGCAATAAAGGACATCGAGGGACAAATTCAACATTAATATTTATCAAACTTTTAACCATATAGGCTAAAATCTCATTTTTGGGACAATGCTCATTCAAATAATTTCATTTTGCCGAATACAAAACCAAATAGGTTCACATATCATGTTTCGTATCAAGGGAGATCGAGGGACAAGTTCAACCTTTATCAAACTTCTAACCATATAAGGCTAAAATCTCATTTTCGCGATAAAGTGATTCCAATACTTTCATTTTTCCGAATATAAAACCAAATAAGTTCACATATCATGTTTCGCATCAAGGGACATCGAGGGACAAGTTCACTGTTTATCAAACTTCTAACCACATAGGCTAACATTTCATTTTCGCGACAAGGGTCATTTCAATACTTTCATTTTACCGAATGTCAAACCAAATAGGTTCACATATCATGTTTCACATCAACGGACATCGAGGGACATGTTCAACCTTCATATTTAACACACATGCAACAATATAAGCTAAAATCTCGTTTTCGCGATAAGGGTCATCTCATTACTTTCTATTTACCAAATTTAAAACGAAATTGGTTCAAATATTATGTTACGCAATAAAGGACATCGAGGGACAAATTCAACATTAATATTTATCAAACTTTTAACCATATAGGCTAAAATCTCATTCTTGGGACAATGCTCATTCAAATAATTTCATTTTGCCGAATACAAAACCAAATAGGTTCACATATCATGTTTCGTATCAAGGGAGATCGAGGGACAAGTTCAACCTTTATCAAACTTCTAACCATAAAAGGCTAAAATCTCATTTTCGCGACAAAGTGATTCCAATACTTTCATTTTTCCGAATATAAAACCAAATAAGTTCACATATCATGTTTCGCATCAAGGGACATCGAGGGACAAGTTCACTGTTTATCAAACTTCTAACCACATAGGCTAACATTTCATTTTCACGACAAGGGTCATTTCAATACTTTTATTTTACCGAATTTCAAACCAAATAGGTTCACATATCATGTTTCACATCAACGGACATCGAGGGACATGTTCAACCTTCATATTTAACAAACATGCAACAATATAAGCTAAAATCTCGTTTTCGCGATAAGGGTCATCTCATTACTTTCTATTTACCAAATTTAAAACGAAATTGGTTCAAATATTATGTTACGCAATAAAGGACATCGAGGGACAAATTCAACATTAATATTTATCAAACTTTTAACCATATAGGCTAAAATCTCATTTTTGGGACAATGCTCATTCAAATAATTTCATTTTGCCGAATACAAAACCAAATAGGTTCACATATCATGTTTCGTATCAAGGGAGATCGAGGGACAAGTTCAACCTTTATCAAACTTCTAACCATATAAGGCTAAAATCTCATTTTTGCAACAAAGTGATTCCAATACTTTCATTTTTCCGAATATAAAACCAAATAAGTTCACATATCATGTTTCGCATCAAGGAACATCGAGGGACAAGTTCACTGTTTATCAAAATTCTAACCACATAGGCTAACATTTCATTTTCGCGACAAGGGTCATTTCAATACTTTCATTTTACCGAATTTCAAACCAAATAGGTTCACATATCATGTTTCACATCAACGGACATCGAGGGACATGTTCAACCTTCATATTTAACAAACATGCAACAATATAAGCTAAAATCTCGTTTTCGCGATAAGGGTCATCTCATTACTTTATATTTACCAAATTTAAAACGAAATTGGTTCAAATATTATGTTACGCAATAAAGGACATCGAGGGACAAATTCAACATTAATATTTCTCAAACTTTTAACCATATAGGCTAAAATCTCTTTTTTGGGACAATGGTCATTCAAATAATTTCATTTTGCCGAATACAAAACCAAATAGGTTGACATATCATGTTTCGTATCAAGGGAGAT
Source organism: Medicago sativa (assembly GCF_051527215.1). Classification (NCBI taxonomy): domain Eukaryota; kingdom Viridiplantae; phylum Streptophyta; class Magnoliopsida; order Fabales; family Fabaceae; genus Medicago; species Medicago sativa. Next base: position 41,389,697 of record NC_140751.1, read on the forward strand.
CGAGGGCCAAGTCCAACCTTTATCAAACTTCTAACCATATAGGCTAAAATCTCATTTTCGCGACAAAGTCATTCCAATACTTTCATTTTTCCGAATATAAAACCAAATAGGTTCACATATCATGTTTCGTATCAAGGGAGATCGAGGGACAAGTTCAACCTTTATCAAACTTCTAACCATATAGGCTAAAATCTCATTTTTGCGACAAAGTTATTCCAATACTTTCATTTTTCCGAATATAAAACCAAATAGGTTCACATATCATGTTTCGCATCAAGGGACATCGAGGGACAAGTTCACTGTTTATCAAACTTCTAACCACATAGGCTAACATGTCATTTTCGCGACAAGGGTCATTTCAATACTTTCATTTTACCGAATTTCAAACCAAATAGGTTCACATATCATGTTTCGCATCAAGGGACATCGAGGGACATGTTCAACCTTCGTATTTAACAAACATGCAACAATATAAGCTAAAATCTCGTTTTCGCGATAAGGGTCATCTCATTACTTTCTATTTACCAAATTTAAAACGAAATTGGTTCAAATATTATGTTACGCAATAAAGGACATCGAGGGACAAATTCAACATTAATATTTCTCAAACTTTTAACCATATAGGCTAAAATCTCTTTTTTGGGACAATGGTCATTCAAATAATTTCATTTTGCCGAATACAAAACCAAATAGGTTGACATATCATGTTTCGTATCAAGGGAGATCGAGGGCCAAGTCCAACCTTTATCAAACTTCTAACCATATAGGCTAAAATCTCATTTTCGCGACAAAGTCATTCCAATACTTTCATTTTTCCGAATATAAAACCAAATAGGTTCACATATCATGTTTCGTATCAAGGGAGATCGAGGGACAAGTTCAACCTTTATCAAACTTCTAACCATATAGGCTAAAATCTCATTTTTGCGACAAAGTTATTCCAATACTTTCATTTTTCCGAATATAAAACCAAATAGGTTCACATATCATGTTTCGCATCAAGGGACATCGAGGGACAAGTTCACTGTTTATCAAACTTCTAACCACATAGGCTAACATGTCATTTTCGCGACAAGGGTCATTTCAATACTTTCATTTTACCGAATTTCAAACCAAATAGGTTCACATATCATGTTTCGCATCAAGGGACATCGAGGGACATGTTCAACCTTCGTATTTAACAAACATGCAACAATATAAGCTAAAATCTCGTTTTCGCGATAAGGGTCATCTCATTACTTTCTATTTACCAAATTTAAAACGAAATTGGTTCAAATATTATGTTACGCAATAAAGGACATCGAGGGACAAATTCAACATTAATATTTATCAAACTTTTAACCATATAGGCTAAAATCTCATTTTTGGGACAATGCTCATTCAAATAATTTCATTTTGCCGAATACAAAACCAAATAGGTTCACATATCATGTTTCGTATCAAGGGAGATCGAGGGACAAGTTCAACCTTTATCAAACTTCTAACCATATAAGGCTAAAATCTCATTTTCGCGATAAAGTGATTCCAATACTTTCATTTTTCCGAATATAAAACCAAATAAGTTCACATATCATGTTTCGCATCAAGGGACATCGAGGGACAAGTTCACTGTTTATCAAACTTCTAACCACATAGGCTAACATTTCATTTTCGCGACAAGGGTCATTTCAATACTTTCATTTTACCGAATGTCAAACCAAATAGGTTCACATATCATGTTTCACATCAACGGACATCGAGGGACATGTTCAACCTTCATATTTAACACACATGCAACAATATAAGCTAAAATCTCGTTTTCGTGATAAGGGTCATCTCATTACTTTCTATTTACCAAATTTAAAACGAAATTGGTTCAAATATTATGTTACGCAATAAAGGACATCGAGGGACAAATTCAACATTAATATTTCTCAAACTTTTAACCATATAGGCTAAAATCTCTTTTTTGGGACAATGGTCATTCAAATAATTTCATTTTGCCGAATACAAAACCAAATAGGTTCACATATCATGTTTCGTATCAAGGGAGATCGAGGGACAAGTCCAACCTTTATCAAACTTCTAACCATATAGGCTAAAATCTCATTTTCGCGACAAAGTCATTCCAATACTTTCATTTTTCCGAATATAAAACCAAATAGGTTCACATATCATGTTTCGTATCAAGGGAGATCGAGGGACAAGTTCAACCTTTATCAAACTTCTAACCATATAGGCTAAAATCTCATTTTTGCGACAAAGTTATTCCAATACTTTCATTTTTCCGAATATAAAACCAAATAGGTTCACATATCATGTTTCGCATCAAGGGACATCGAGGGACAAGTTCACTGTTTATCAAACTTCTAACCACATAGGCTAACATTTCATTTTCGCGACAAGGGTCATTTCAATACTTTCATTTTACCGAATTTCAAACCAAATAGGTTCACATATCATGTTTCGCATCAAGGGACATCGAGGGACATGTTCAACCTTCGTATTTAACAAACATGCAACAATATAAGCTAAAATATCGTTTTCGCGATAAGGGTCATCTCATTACTTTCTATTTACCAAATTTAAAACGAAATTGGTTCAAATATTATGTTACGCAATAAAGGACATCGAGGGACAAATTCAACATTAATATTTATCAAACTTTTAACCATATAGGCTAAAATCTCATTTTTGGGACAATGCTCATTCAAATAATTTCATTTTACCGAATACAAAACCAAATAGGTTCACATATCATGTTTCGTATCAAAGGAGATCCAGGGACAAGTTCAACCTTTATCAAACTTCTAACCATATAAGGCTAAAATCTCATTTTCGCGACAAAGTGATTCCAATACTTTCATTTTTCCGAATATAAAACCAAATAAGTTCACATATCATGTTTCGCATCAAGGGACATCGAGGGACAAGTTCACAGTTTATCAAACTTCTAACCACATAGGCTAACATTTCATTTTCGCGACAAGGGTCATTTCAATACTTTCATTTTACCGAATTTCTAACCAAATAGGTTCACATATCATGTTTCACATCAACGGACATCGAGGGACATGTTCAACCTTCATATTTAACAAACATGCAACAATATAAGCTAAAATCTCGTTTTCGCGATAAGGGTCATCTCATTACTTTCTATTTACCAAATTTAAAACAAAATTGGTTCAAATATTATGTTACGCAATAAAGGACATCGAGGGACAAATTCAACATTAATATTTATCAAACTTTTAACCATATAGGCTAAAATCTCATTTTTGGGACAATGCTCATTCAAATAATTTCATTTTGCCGAATACAAAACCAAATAGGTTCACATATCATGTTTCGTATCAAGGGAGATCGAGGGACAAGTTCAACCTTTATCAAACTTCTAACCATATAAGGCTAAAATCTCATTTTTGCAACAAAGTGATTCCAATACTTTCATTTTTCCGAATATAAAACCAAATAAGTTCACATATCATGTTTCGCATCAAGGAACATCGAGGGACAAGTTCACTGTTTATCAAAATTCTAACCACATAGGCTAACATTTCATTTTCGCGACAAGGGTCATTTCAATACTTTCATTTTACCGAATTTCAAACCAAATAGGTTCACATATCATGTTTCACATCAACGGACATCGAGGGACATGTTCAACCTTCATATTTAACAAACATGCAACAATATAAGCTAAAATCTCGTTTTCGCGATAAGGGTCATCTCATTACTTTATATTTACCAAATTTAAAACGAAATTGGTTCAAATATTATGTTACGCAATAAAGGACATCGAGGGACAAATTCAACATTAATATTTCTCAAACTTTTAACCATATAGGCTAAAATCTCTTTTTTGGGACAATGGTCATTCAAATAATTTCATTTTGCCGAATACAAAACCAAATAGGTTGACATATCATGTTTCGTATCAAGGGAGATCGAGGGCCAAGTCCAACCTTTATCAAACTTCTAACCATATAGGCTAAAATCTCATTTTCGCGACAAAGTCATTCCAATACTTTCATTTTTCCGAATATAAAACCAAATAGGTTCACATATCATGTTTCGTATCAAGGGAGATCGAGGGACAAGTTCAACCTTTATCAAACTTCTAACCATATAGGCTAAAATCTCATTTTTGCGACAAAGTTATTCCAATACTTTCATTTTTCCGAATATAAAACCAAATAGGTTCACATATCATGTTTCGCATCAAGGGACATCGAGGGACAAGTTCACTGTTTATCAAACTTCTAACCACATAGGCTAACATGTCATTTTCGCGACAAGGGTCATTTCAATACTTTCATTTTACCGAATTTCAAACCAAATAGGTTCACATATCATGTTTCGCATCAAGGGACATCGAGGGACATGTTCAACCTTCGTATTTAACAAACATGCAACAATATAAGCTAAAATCTCGTTTTCGCGATAAGGGTCATCTCATTACTTTCTATTTACCAAATTTAAAACGAAATTGGTTCAAATATTATGTTACGCAATAAAGGACATCGAGGGACAAATTCAACATTAATATTTCTCAAACTTTTAACCATATAGGCTAAAATCTCTTTTTTGGGACAATGGTCATTCAAATAATTTCATTTTGCCGAATACAAAACCAAATAGGTTGACATATCATGTTTCGTATCAAGGGAGATCGAGGGCCAAGTCCAACCTTTATCAAACTTCTAACCATATAGGCTAAAATCTCATTTTCGCGACAAAGTCATTCCAATACTTTCATTTTTCCGAATATAAAACCAAATAGGTTCACATATCATGTTTCGTATCAAGGGAGATCGAGGGACAAGTTCAACCTTTATCAAACTTCTAACCATATAGGCTAAAATCTCATTTTTGCGACAAAGTTATTCCAATACTTTCATTTTTCCGAATATAAAACCAAATAGGTTCACATATCATGTTTCGCATCAAGGGACATCGAGGGACAAGTTCACTGTTTATCAAACTTCTAACCACATAGGCTAACATGTCATTTTCGCGACAAGGGTCATTTCAATACTTTCATTTTACCGAATTTCAAACCAAATAGGTTCACATATCATGTTTCGCATCAAGGGACATCGAGGGACATGTTCAACCTTCGTATTTAACAAACATGCAACAATATAAGCTAAAATCTCGTTTTCGCGATAAGGGTCATCTCATTACTTTCTATTTACCAAATTTAAAACGAAATTGGTTCAAATATTATGTTACGCAATAAAGGACATCGAGGGACAAATTCAACATTAATATTTATCAAACTTTTAACCATATAGGCTAAAATCTCATTTTTGGGACAATGCTCATTCAAATAATTTCATTTTGCCGAATACAAAACCAAATAGGTTCACATATCATGTTTCGTATCAAGGGAGATCGAGGGACAAGTTCAACCTTTATCAAACTTCTAACCATATAAGGCTAAAATCTCATTTTCGCGATAAAGTGATTCCAATACTTTCATTTTTCCGAATATAAAACCAAATAAGTTCACATATCATGTTTCGCATCAAGGGACATCGAGGGACAAGTTCACTGTTTATCAAACTTCTAACCACATAGGCTAACATTTCATTTTCGCGACAAGGGTCATTTCAATACTTTCATTTTACCGAATGTCAAACCAAATAGGTTCACATATCATGTTTCACATCAACGGACATCGAGGGACATGTTCAACCTTCATATTTAACACACATGCAACAATATAAGCTAAAATCTCGTTTTCGTGATAAGGGTCATCTCATTACTTTCTATTTACCAAATTTAAAACGAAATTGGTTCAAATATTATGTTACGCAATAAAGGACATCGAGGGACAAATTCAACATTAATATTTCTCAAACTTTTAACCATATAGGCTAAAATCTCTTTTTTGGGACAATGGTCATTCAAATAATTTCATTTTGCCGAATACAAAACCAAATAGGTTCACATATCATGTTTCGTATCAAGGGAGATCGAGGGACAAGTCCAACCTTTATCAAACTTCTAACCATATAGGCTAAAATCTCATTTTCGCGACAAAGTCATTCCAATACTTTCATTTTTCCGAATATAAAACCAAATAGGTTCACATATCATGTTTCGTATCAAGGGAGATCGAGGGACAAGTTCAACCTTTATCAAACTTCTAACCATATAGGCTAAAATCTCATTTTTGCGACAAAGTTATTCCAATACTTTCATTTTTCCGAATATAAAACCAAATAGGTTCACATATCATGTTTCGCATCAAGGGACATCGAGGGACAAGTTCACTGTTTATCAAACTTCTAACCACATAGGCTAACATTTCATTTTCGCGACAAGGGTCATTTCAATACTTTCATTTTACCGAATTTCAAACCAAATAGGTTCACATATCATGTTTCGCATCAAGGGACATCGAGGGACATGTTCAACCTTCGTATTTAACAAACATGCAACAATATAAGCTAAAATATCGTTTTCGCGATAAGGGTCATCTCATTACTTTCTATTTACCAAATTTAAAACGAAATTGGTTCAAATATTATGTTACGCAATAAAGGACATCGAGGGACAAATTCAACATTAATATTTATCAAACTTTTAACCATATAGGCTAAAATCTCATTTTTGGGACAATGCTCATTCAAATAATTTCATTTTACCGAATACAAAACCAAATAGGTTCACATATCATGTTTCGTATCAAAGGAGATCCAGGGACAAGTTCAACCTTTATCAAACTTCTAACCATATAAGGCTAAAATCTCATTTTCGCGACAAAGTGATTCCAATACTTTCATTTTTCCGAATATAAAACCAAATAAGTTCACATATCATGTTTCGCATCAAGGGACATCGAGGGACAAGTTCACAGTTTATCAAACTTCTAACCACATAGGCTAACATTTCATTTTCGTGACAAGGGTCATTTCAATACTTTCATTTTACCGAATTTCTAACCAAATAGGTTCACATATCATGTTTCACATCAACGGACATCGAGGGACATGTTCAACCTTCATATTTAACAAACATGCAACAATATAAGCTAAAATCTCGTTTTCGCGATAAGGGTCATCTCATTACTTTCTATTTACCAAATTTAAAACAAAATTGGTTCAAATATTATGTTACGCAATAAAGGACATCGAGGGACAAATTCAACATTAATATTTATCAAACTTTTAACCATATAGGCTAAAATCTCATTTTTGGGACAATGCTCATTCAAATAATTTAATTTTGCCGAATACAAAACCAAATAGGTTCACATATCATGTTTCGTATCAAGGGAGATCGAGGGACAAGTTCAACCTTTATCAAACTTCTAACCATATAAGGCTAAAATCTCATTTTCGCGATAAAGTGATTCCAATACTTTCATTTTTCCGAATATAAAACCAAATAAGTTCACATATCATGTTTCGCATCAAGGGACATCGAGGGACAAGTTCACTGTTTATCAAACTTCTAACCACATAGGCTAACATTTCATTTTCGCGACAAGGGTCATTTCAATACTTTCATTTTACCGAATGTCAAACCAAATAGGTTCACATATCATGTTTCACATCAACGGACATCGAGGGACATGTTCAACCTTCATATTTAACAAACATGCAACAATATAAGCTAAAATCTCGTTTTCGCGATAAGGGTCATCTCATTACTTTCTATTTACCAAATTTAAAACGAAATTGGTTCAAATATTATGTTACGCAATAAAGGACATCGAGGGACAAATTCAACATTAATATTTATCAAACTTTTAACCATATAGGCTAAAATCTCATTTTTGGGACAATGCTCATTCAAATAATTTCATTTTGCCGAATACAAAACCAAATAGGTTCACATATCATGTTTTGTATCAAGGGAGATCGAGGGACAAGTTCAACCTTTATCAAACTTCTAACCATATAAGGCTAAAATCTCATTTTCGCGATAAAGTGATTCCAATACTTTTATTTTTCCGAATATAAAACCAAATAAGTTCACATATCATGTTTCGCATCAAGGGACATCGAGGGACAAGTTCACTGTTTATCAAACTTCTAACCACATAGGCTAACATTTCATTTTCGCGACAAGGGTCATTTCAATACTTTCATTTTACCGAATGTCAAACCAAATAGGTTCACATATCTTGTTTCACATCAACGGACATCGAGGGACATGTTCAACCTTCATATTTAACAAACATGCAACAATATAAGCTAAAATCTCGTTTTCGCGATAAGGGTCATCTCATTACTTTCTATTTACCAAATTTAAAACGAAATTGGTTCAAATATTATGTTACGCAATAAAGGACATCGAGGGACAAATTCAACATTAATATTTATCAAACTTTTAACCATATAGGCTAAAATCTCATTTTTGGGACAATGCTCATTCAAATAATTTCATTTTGCCGAATACAAAACCAAATAGGTTCACATATCATGCTTCGTATCAAGGGAGATCGAGGGACAAGTTCAACCTTTATCAAACTTCTAACCATATAAGGCTAAAATCTCATTTTCGCGATAAAGTGATTCCAATACTTTCATTTTTCCGAATATAAAACCAAATAAGTTCACATATCATGTTTCGCATCAAGGGACATCGAGGGACAAGTTCACTGTTTATCAAACTTCTAACCACATAGGCTAACATTTCATTTTCGCGACAAGGGTCATTTCAATACTTTCATTTTACCGAATGTCAAACCAAATAGGTTCACATATCATGTTTCACATCAACGGACATCGAGGGACATGTTCAACCTTCATATTTAACACACATGCAACAATATAAGCTAAAATCTCGTTTTCGCGATAAGGGTCATCTCATTACTTTCTATTTACCAAATTTAAAACGAAATTGGTTCAAATATTATGTTACGCAATAAAGGACATCGAGGGACAAATTCAACATTAATATTTATGAAACTTTTAACCATATATGCTAAAATCTCATTTTTGGGACAATGCTCATTCAAATAATTTCATTTTGCCGAATACAAAACCAAATAGGTTCACATATCATGTTTCGTATCAAGGGAGATCGAGGGACAAGTTCAACCTTTATCAAACTTCTAACCATAAAAGGCTAAAATCTCATTTTCGCGACAAAGTGATTCCAATACTTTCATTTTTCCGAATATAAAACCAAATAAGTTCACATATCATGTTTCGCATCAAGGGACATCGAGGGACAAGTTCACTGTTTATCAAACTTCTAACCACATAGGCTAACATTTCATTTTCGCGACAAGGGTCATTTCAATACTTTCATTTTACCGAATGTCAAACCAAATAGGTTCACATATCATGTTTCACATCAACGGACATCGAGGGACATGTTCAACCTTCATATTTAACACACATGCAACAATATAAGCTAAAATCTCGTTTTCGCGATAAGGGTCGTCTCATTACTTTCTATTTACCAAATTTAAAACGAAATTGGTTCAAATATTATGTTACGCAATAAAGGACATCGAGGGACAAATTCAACATTAATATTTCTCAAACTTTTAACCATATAGGCTAAAATCTCTTTTTTGGGACAATGGTCATTCAAATAATTTCATTTTGCCGAATACAAAACCAAATAGGTTCACATATCATGTTTCGTATCAAGGGAGATCGAGGGACAAGTCCAACCTTTATCAAACTTCTAACCATATAGGCTAAAATCTCATTTTCGCAACAAAGTCATTCCAATACTTTCATTTTTCCGAATATAAAACCAAATAGGTTCACATATCATGTTTCGTATCAAGGGAGATCGAGGGACAAGTTCAACCTTTATCAAACTTCTAACCATATAGGCTAAAATCTCATTTTTGCGACAAAGTTATTCCAATACTTTCATTTTTCCGAATATAAAACCAAATAGGTTCACATATCATGTTTCGCATCAAGGGACATCGAGGGACAAGTTCACTGTTTATCAAACTTCTAACCACATAGGCTAACATTTCATTTTCGCGACAAGGGTCATTTCAATACTTTCATTTTACCGAATTTCAAACCAAATAGGTTCACATATCATGTTTCGCATCAAGGGACATCGAGGGACATGTTCAACCTTCGTATTTAACAAACATGCAACAATATAAGCTAAAATATCGTTTTCGCGATAAGGGTCATCTCATTACTTTCTATTTACCAAATTTAAAACGAAATTGGTTCAAATATTATGTTACGCAATAAAGGACATCGAGGGACAAATTCAACATTAATATTTATCAAACTTTTAACCATATAGGCTAAAATCTCATTTTTGGGACAATGCTCATTCAAATAATTTCATTTTGCCGAATACAAAACCAAATAGGTTCACATATCATGTTTCGTATCAAAGGAGATCCAGGGACAAGTTCAACCTTTATCAAACTTCTAACCATATAAGGCTAAAATCTCATTTTCGCGACAAAGTGATTCCAATACTTTCATTTTTCCGAATATAAAACCAAATAAGTTCACATATCATGTTTCGCATCAAGGGACATCAAAGGACAAGTTCACAGTTTATCAAACTTCTAACCACATAGGCTAACATTTCATTTTCGTGACAAGGGTCATTTCAATACTTTCATTTTACCGAATTTCTAACCAAATAGGTTCACATATCATGTTTCACATCAACGGACATCGAGGGACATGTTCAACCTTCATATTTAACAAACATGCAACAATATAAGCTAAAATCTCGTTTTCGCGATAAGGGTCATCTCATTACTTTCTATTTACCAAATTTAAAACAAAATTGGTTCAAATATTATGTTACGCAATAAAGGACATCGAGGGACAAATTCAACATTAATATTTATCAAACTTTTAACCATATAGGCTAAAATCTCATTTTTGGGACAATGCTCATTCAAATAATTTAATTTTGCCGAATACAAAACCAAATAGGTTCACATATCATGTTTCGTATCAAGGGAGATCGAGGGACAAGTTCAACCTTTATCAAACTTCTAACCATATAAGGCTAAAATCTCATTTTCGCGATAAAGTGATTCCAATACTTTCATTTTTCCGAATATAAAACCAAATAAGTTCACATATCATGTTTCGCATCAAGGGACATCGACGGACAAGTTCACTGTTTATCAAACTTCTAACCACATAGGCTAACATTTCATTTTCGCGACAAGGGTCATTTCAATACTTTCATTTTACCGAATGTCAAACCAAATAGGTTCACATATCATGTTTCACATCAACGGACATCGAGGGACATGTTCAACCTTCATATTTAACAAACATGCAACAATATAAGCTAAAATCTCGTTTTCGCGATAAGGGTCATCTCATTACTTTCTATTTACCAAATTTAAAACGAAATTGGTTCAAATATTATGTTACGCAATAAAGGACATCGAGGGACAAATTCAACATTAATATTTATCAAACTTTTAACCATATAGGCTAAAATCTCATTTTTGGGACAATGCTCATTCAAATAATTTCATTTTACCGAATACAAAACCAAATAGGTTCACATATCATGCTTCGTATCAAGGGAGATCGAGGGACAAGTTCAACCTTTATCAAACTTCTAACCATATAAGGCTAAAATCTCATTTTCGCGATAAAGTGATTCCAATACTTTCATTTTTCCGAATATAAAACCAAATAAGTTCACATATCATGTTTCGCATCAAGGGACATCGAGGGACAAGTTCACTGTTTATCAAACTTCTAACCACATAGGCTAACATTTCATTTTCGCGACAAGGGTCATTTCAATACTTTCATTTTACCGAATGTCAAACCAAATAGGTTCACATATCATGTTTCACATCAACGGACATCGAGGGACATGTTCAACCTTCATATTTAACACACATGCAACAATATAAGCTAAAATCTCGTTTTCGCGATAAGGGTCATCTCATTACTTTCTATTTACCAAATTTAAAACGAAATTGGTTCAAATATTATGTTACGCAATAAAGGACATCGAGGGACAAATTCAACATTAATATTTATGAAACTTTTAACCATATATGCTAAAATCTCATTTTTGGGACAATGCTCATTCAAATAATTTCATTTTGCCGAATACAAAACCAAATAGGTTCACATATCATGTTTCGTATCAAGGGAGATCGAGGGACAAGTTCAACCTTTATCAAACTTCTAACCATAAAAGGCTAAAATCTCATTTTCGCGACAAAGTGATTCCAATACTTTCATTTTTCCGAATATAAAACCAAATAAGTTCACATATCATGTTTCGCATCAAGGGACATCGAGGGACAAGTTCACTGTTTATCAAACTTCTAACCACATAGGCTAACATTTCATTTTCGCGACAAGGGTCATTTCAATACTTTCATTTTACCGAATGTCAAACCAAATAGGTTCACATATCATGTTTCACATCAACGGACATCGAGGGACATGTTCAACCTTCATATTTAACACACATGCAACAATATAAGCTAAAATCTCGTTTTCGCGATAAGGGTCATCTCATTACATTCTATTTACCAAATTTAAAACGAAATTGGTTCAAATATTATGTTACGCAATAAAGGACATCGAGGGACAAATTCAACATTAATATTTATCAAACTTTTAACCATATAGGCTAAAATCTCATTTTTGGGACAATGCTCATTCAAATAATTTCATTTTGCCGAATACAAAACCAAATAGGTTCACATATCATGTTTCGTATCAAAGGAGATCCAGGGACAAGTTCAACCTTTATCAAACTTCTAACCATATAAGGCTAAAATCTCATTTTCGCGACAAAGTGATTCCAATACTTTCATTTTTCCGAATATAAAACCAAATAAGTTCACATATCATGTTTCGCATCAAGGGACATCAAAGGACAAGTTCACAGTTTATCAAACTTCTAACCACATAGGCTAACATTTCATTTTCGTGACAAGGGTCATTTCAATACTTTCATTTTACCGAATTTCTAACCAAATAGGTTCACATATCATGTTTCACATCAACGGACATCGAGGGACATGTTCAACCTTCATATTTAACAAACATGCAACAATATAAGCTAAAATCTCGTTTTCGCGATAAGGGTCATCTCATTACTTTCTATTTACCAAATTTAAAACAAAATTGGTTCAAATATTATGTTACGCAATAAAGGACATCGAGGGACAAATTCAACATTAATATTTATCAAACTTTTAACCATATAGGCTAAAATCTCATTTTTGGGACAATGCTCATTCAAATAATTTCATTTTGCCGAATACAAAACCAAATAGGTTCACATATCATGTTTCGTATCAAGGGAGATCGAGGGACAAGTTCAACCTTTATCAAACTTCTAACCATATAAGGCTAAAATCTCATTTTCGCGATAAAGTGATTCCAATACTTTCATTTTTCCGAATATAAAACCAAATAAGTTCACATATCATGTTTCGCATCAAGGGACATCGACGGACAAGTTCACTGTTTATCAAACTTCTAACCACATAGGCTAACATTTCATTTTCGCGACAAGGGTCATTTCAATACTTTCATTTTACCGAATGTCAAACCAAATAGGTTCACATATCATGTTTCACATCAACGGACATCGAGGGACATGTTCAACCTTCATATTTAACAAACATGCAACAATATAAGCTAAAATCTCGTTTTCGCGATAAGGGTCATCTCATTACTTTCTATTTACCAAATTTAAAACGAAATTGGTTCAAATATTATGTTACGCAATAAAGGACATCGAGGGACAAATTCAACATTAATATTTATCAAACTTTTAACCATATAGGCTAAAATCTCATTTTTGGGACAATGCTCATTCAAATAATTTCATTTTGCCGAATACAAAACCAAATAGGTTCACATATCATGTTTCGTATCAAGGGAGATCGACGGACAAGTTCAACCTTTATCAAACTTCTAACCATATAAGGCTAAAATCTCATTTTCGCGATAAAGTGATTCCAATACTTTTATTTTTCCGAATATAAAACCAAATAAGTTCACATATCATGTTTCGCATCAAGGGACATCGAGGGGCAAGTTCACTGTTTATCAAACTTCTAACCACATAGGCTAACATTTCATTTTCGCGACAAGGGTCATTTCAATACTTTCATTTTACCGAATGTCAAACCAAATAGGTTCACATATCTTGTTTCACATCAACGGACATCGAGGGACATGTTCAACCTTCATATTTAACAAACATGCAACAATATAAGCTAAAATCTCGTTTTCGCGATAAGGGTCATCTCATTACTTTCTATTTACCAAATTTAAAACGAAATTGGTTCAAATATTATGTTACGCAATAAAGGACATCGAGGGACAAATTCAACATTAATATTTATCAAACTTTTAACCATATAGGCTAAAATCTCATTTTTGGGACAATGCTCATTCAAATAATTTCATTTTGCCGAATACAAAACCAAATAGGTTCACATATCATGCTTCGTATCAAGGGAGATCGAGGGACAAGTTCAACCTTTATCAAACTTCTAACCATATAAGGCTAAAATCTCATTTTCGCGATAAAGTGATTCCAATACTTTTATTTTTCCGAATATAAAACCAAATAAGTTCACATATCATGTTTCGCATCAAGGGACATCGAGGGGCAAGTTCACTGTTTATCAAACTTCTAACCACATAGGCTAACATTTCATTTTCGCGACAAGGGTCATTTCAATACTTTCATTTTACCGAATGTCAAACCAAATAGGTTCACATATCTTGTTTCACATCAACGGACATCGAGGGACATGTTCAACCTTCATATTTAACAAACATGCAACAATATAAGCTAAAATCTCGTTTTCGCGATAAGGGTCATCTCATTACTTTCTATTTACCAAATTTAAAACAAAATTGGTTCAAATATTATGTTACGCAATAAAGGACATCGAGGGACAAATTCAACATTAATATTTATCAAACTTTTAACCATATAGGCTAAAATCTCATTTTTGGGACAATGCTCATTCAAATAATTTCATTTTGCCGAATACAAAACCAAATAGGTTCACATATCATGCTTCGTATCAAGGGAGATCGAGGGACAAGTTCAACCTTTATCAAACTTCTAACCATATAAGGCTAAAATCTCATTTTCGCGATAAAGTGATTCCAATACTTTCATTTTTCCGAATATAAAACCAAATAAGTTCACATATCATGTTTCGCATCAAGGGACATCGAGGGACAAGTTCACTGTTTATCAAACTTCTAACCACATAGGCTAACATTTCATTTTCGCGACAAGGGTCATTTCAATACTTTCATTTTACCGAATGTCAAACCAAATAGGTTCACATATCATGTTTCACATCAACGGACATCGAGGGACATGTTCAACCTTCATATTTAACACACATGCAACAATATAAGCTAAAATCTCGTTTTCGCGATAAGGGTCATCTCATTACTTTCTATTTACCAAATTTAAAACGAAATTGGTTCAAATATTATGTTACGCAATAAAGGACATCGAGGGACAAATTCAACATTAATATTTATGAAACTTTTAACCATATATGCTAAAATCTCATTTTTGGGACAATGCTCATTCAAATAATTTCATTTTGCCGAATACAAAACCAAATAGGTTCACATATCATGTTTCGTATCAAGGGAGATCGAGGGACAAGTTCAACCTTTATCAAACTTCTAACCATAAAAGGCTAAAATCTCATTTTCGCGACAAAGTGATTCCAATACTTTCATTTTTCCGAATATAAAACCAAATAAGTTCACATATCATGTTTCGCATCAAGGGACATCGAGGGACAAGTTCACTGTTTATCAAACTTCTAACCACATAGGCTAACATTTCATTTTCGCGACAAGGGTCATTTCAATACTTTCATTTTACCGAATGTCAAACCAAATAGGTTCACATATCATGTTTCACATCAACGGACATCGAGGGACATGTTCAACCTTCATATTTAACACACATGCAACAATATAAGCTAAAATCTCGTTTTCGCGATAAGGGTCATCTCATTACTTTCTATTTACCAAATTTAAAACGAAATTGGTTCAAATATTATGTTACGCAATAAAGGACATCGAGGGACAAATTCAACATTAATATTTATCAAACTTTTAACCATATAGGCTAAAATCTCATTTTTGGGACAATGCTCATTCAAATAATTTCATTTTGCCGAATACAAAACCAAATAGGTTCACATATCATGTTTCGTATCAAGGGAGATCGAGGGACAAGTTCAACCTTTATCAAACTTCTAACCATAAAAGGCTAAAATCTCATTTTCGCGATAAAGTGATTCCAATACTTTCATTTTTCCGAATATAAAACCAAATAAGTTCACATATCATGTTTCGCATCAAGGGACATCGAGGGACAAGTTCACTGTTTATCAAACTTCTAACCACATAGGCTAACATTTCATTTTCGCGACAAGGGTCATTTCAATACTTTCATTTTACCGAATGTCAAACCAAATAGGTTCACATATCATGTTTCACATCAACGGACATCGAGGGACATGTTCAACCTTCATATTTAACACACATGCAACAATATAAGCTAAAATCTCGTTTTCGCGATAAGGGTCATCTCATTACTTTCTATTTACCAAATTTAAAACGAAATTGGTTCAAATATTATGTTACGCAATAAAGGACATCGAGGGACAAATTCAACATTAATATTTCTCAAACTTTTAACCATATAGGCTAAAATCTTTTTTTTGGGACAATGGTCATTCAAATAATTTCATTTTGCCGAATACAAAACCAAATAGGTTCACATATCATGTTTCGTATCAAGGGAGATCGAGGGACAAGTCCAACCTTTATCAAACTTCTAACCATATAGGCTAAAATCTCATTTTCGCGACAAAGTCATTCCAATACTTTCATTTTTCCGAATATAAAACCAAATAGGTTCACATATCATGTTTCGTATCAAGGGAGATCGAGGGACAAGTTCAACCTTTATCAAACTTCTAACCATATAGGCTAAAATCTCATTTTTGCGACAAAGTTATTCCAATACTTTCATTTTTCCGAATATAAAACCAAATAGGTTCACATATCATGTTTCGCATCAAGGGACATCGAGGGACAAGTTCACTGTTTATCAAACTTCTAACCACATAGGCTAACATTTCATTTTCACGACAAGGGTCATTTCAATACTTTCATTTTACCGAATTTCAAACCAAATAGGTTCACATATCATGTTTCGCATCAAGGGACATCGAGGGACATGTTCAACCTTCGTATTTAACAAACATGCAACAATATAAGCTAAAATCTCGTTTTCGCGATAAGGGTCATCTCATTACTTTCTATTTACCAAATTTAAAACGAAATTGGTTCAAATATTATGTTACGCAATAAAGGACATCGAGGGACAAATTCAACATTAATATTTATCAAACTTTTAACCATATAGGCTAAAATCTCATTTTTGGGACAATGCTCATTCAAATAATTTCATTTTGCCGAATACAAAACCAAATAGGTTCACATATCATGTTTCGTATCAAAGGAGATCCAGGGACAAGTTCAACCTTTATCAAACTTCTAACCATATAGGCTAAAATCTCATTTTCGCGATAAAGTGATTCCAATACTTTTATTTTTCCGAATATAAAACCAAATAAGTTCACATATCATGTTTCGCATCAAGGGACATCGAGGGGCAAATTCACTGTTTATCAAACTTCTAACCACATAGGCTAACATTTCATTTTCGCGACAAGGGTCATTTCAATACTTTCATTTTACCGAATGTCAAACCAAATAGGTTCACATATCTTGTTTCACATCAACGGACATCGAGGGACATGTTCAACCTTCATATTTAACAAACATGCAACAATATAAGCTAAAATCTCGTTTTCGCGATAAGGGTCATCTCATTACTTTCTATTTACCAAATTTAAAACGAAATTGGTTCAAATATTATGTTACGCAATAAAGGACATCGAGGGACAAATTCAACATTAATATTTATCAAACTTTTAACCATATAGGCTAAAATCTCATTTTTGGGACAATGCTCATTCAAATAATTTCATTTTGCCGAATACAAAACCAAATAGGTTCACATATCATGCTTCGTATCAAGGGAGATCGAGGGACAAGTTCAACCTTTATCAAACTTCTAACCATATAAGGCTAAAATCTCATTTTCGCGATAAAGTGATTCCAATACTTTCATTTTTCCGAATATAAAACCAAATAAGTTCACATATCATGTTTCGCATCAAGGGACATCGAGGGACAAGTTCACTGTTTATCAAACTTCTAACCACATAGGCTAACATTTCATTTTCGCGACAAGGGTCATTTCAATACTTTCATTTTACCGAATGTCAAACCAAATAGGTTCACATATCATGTTTCACATCAACGGACATCGAGGGACATGTTCAACCTTCATATTTAACACACATGCAACAATATAAGCTAAAATCTCGTTTTCGCGATAAGGGTCATCTCATTACTTTCTATTTACCAAATTTAAAACGAAATTGGTTCAAATATTATGTTACGCAATAAAGGACATCGAGGGACAAATTCAACATTAATATTTATGAAACTTTTAACCATATATGCTAAAATCTCATTTTTGGGACAATGCTCATTCAAATAATTTCATTTTGCCGAATACAAAACCAAATAGGTTCACATATCATGTTTCGTATCAAGGGAGATCGAGGGACAAGTTCAACCTTTATCAAACTTCTAACCATAAAAGGCTAAAATCTCATTTTCGCGACAAAGTGATTCCAATACTTTCATTTTTCCGAATATAAAACCAAATAAGTTCACATATCATGTTTCGCATCAAGGGACATCGAGGGACAAGTTCACTGTTTATCAAACTTCTAACCACATAGGCTAACATTTCATTTTCGCGACAAGGGTCATTTCAATACTTTCATTTTACCGAATGTCAAACCAAATAGGTTCACATATCATGTTTCACATCAACGGACATCGAGGGACATGTTCAACCTTCATATTTAACACACATGCAACAATATAAGCTAAAATCTCGTTTTCGCGATAAGGGTCATCTCATTACTTTCTATTTACCAAATTTAAAACGAAATTGGTTCAAATATTATGTTACGCAATAAAGGACATCGAGGGACAAATTCAACATTAATATTTCTCAAACTTTTAACCATATAGGCTAAAATCTCTTTTTTGGGACAATGGTCATTCAAATAATTTCATTTTGCCGAATACAAAACCAAATAGGTTCACATATCATGTTTCGTATCAAGGGAGATCGAGGGACAAGTCGAACCTTTATCAAACTTCTAACCATATAGGCTAAAATCTCATTTTCGCGACAAAGTCATTCCAATTCTTTCATTTTTCCGAATATAAAACCAAATAGGTTCACATATCATGTTTCGTATCAAGGGAGATCGAGGGACAAGTTCAACCTTTATCAAACTTCTAACCATATAGGCTAAAATCTCATTTTTGCGACAAAGTTATTCCAATACTTTCATTTTTCCGAATATAAAACCAAATAGGTTCACATATCATGTTTCGCATCAAGGGACATCGAGGGACAAGTTCACTGTTTATCAAACTTCTAACCACATAGGCTAACATTTCATTTTCACGACAAGGGTCATTTCAATACTTTCATTTTACCGAATTTCAAACCAAATAGGTTCACATATCATGTTTCGCATCAAGGGACATCGAGGGACATGTTCAACCTTCGTATTTAACAAACATGCAACAATATAAGCTAAAATCTCGTTTTCGCGATAAGGGTCATCTCATTACTTTCTATTTACCAAATTTAAAACGAAATTGGTTCAAATATTATGTTACGCAATAAAGGACATCGAGGGACAAATTCAACATTAATATTTATCAAACTTTTAACCATATAGGCTAAAATCTCATTTTTGGGACAATGCTCATTCAAATAATTTCATTTTGCCGAATACAAAACCAAATAGGTTCACATATCATGTTTCGTATCAAAGGAGATCCAGGGACAAGTTCAACCTTTATCAAACTTCTAACCATATAAGGCTAAAATCTCATTTTCGCGACAAAGTGATTCCAATACTTTCATTTTTCCGAATATAAAACCAAATAAGTTCACATATCATGTTTCGCATCAAGGGACATCGAGGGACAAGTTCACAGTTTATCAAACTTCTAACCACATAGGCTAACATTTCATTTTCGTGACAAGGGTCATTTCAATACTTTCATTTTACCGAATTTCTAACCAAATAGGTTCACATATCATGTTTCACATCAACGGACATCGAGGGACATGTTCAACCTTCATATTTAACAAACATGCAACAATATAAGCTAAAATCTCGTTTTCGCGATAAGGGTCATCTCATTACTTTCTATTTACCAAATTTAAAACAAAATTGGTTCAAATATTATGTTACGCAATAAAGGACATCGAGGGACAAATTCAACATTAATATTTATCAAACTTTTAACCATATAGGCTAAAATCTCATTTTTGGTACAATGCTCATTCAAATAATTTCATTTTGCCGAATACAAAACCAAATAGGTTCACATATCATGTTTCGTATCAAGGGAGATCGAGGGACAAGTTCAACCTTTATCAAACTTCTAACCATAAAAGGCTAAAATCTCATTTTCGCGACAAAGTGATTCCAATACTTTCATTTTTCCGAATATAAAACCAAATAAGTTCACATATCATGTTTCGCATCAAGGGACATCGAGGGACAAGTTCACTGTTTATCAAACTTCTAACCACATAGGCTAACATTTCATTTTCGCGACAAGGGTCATTTCAATACTTTCATTTTACCGAATGTCAAACCAAATAGGTTCACATATCATGTTTCACATCAACGGACATCGAGGGACATGTTCAACCTTCATATTTAACACACATGCAACAATATAAGCTAAAATCTCGTTTTCGCGATAAGGGTCATCTCATTACTTTCTATTTACCAAATTTAAAACGAAATTGGTTCAAATATTATGTTACGCAATAAAGGACATCGAGGGACAAATTCAACATTAATATTTATCAAACTTTTAACCATATAGGCTAAAATCTCATTTTTGGGACAATGCTCATTCAAATAATTTCATTTTGCCGAATACAAAACCAAATAGGTTCACATATCATGCTTCGTATCAAGGGAGATCGAGGGACAAGTTCAACCTTTATCAAACTTCTAACCATATAAGGCTAAAATCTCATTTTCGCGATAAAGTGATTCCAATACTTTCATTTTTCCGAATATAAAACCAAATAAGTTCACATATCATGTTTCGCATCAAGGGACATCGAGGGACAAGTTCACTGTTTATCAAACTTCTAACCACATAGGCTAACATTTCATTTTCGCGACAAGGGTCATTTCAATACTTTCATTTTACCGAATGTCAAACCAAATAGGTTCACATATCATGTTTCACATCAACGGACATCGAGGGACATGTTCAACCTTCATATTTAACACACATGCAACAATATAAGCTAAAATCTCGTTTTCGCGATAAGGGTCATCTCATTACTTTCTATTTACCAAATTTAAAACGAAATTGGTTCAAATATTATGTTACGCAATAAAGGACATCGAGGGACAAATTCAACATTAATATTTATGAAACTTTTAACCATATATGCTAAAATCTCATTTTTGGGACAATGCTCATTCAAATAATTTCATTTTGCCGAATACAAAACCAAATAGGTTCACATATCATGTTTCGTATCAAGGGAGATCGAGGGACAAGTTCAACCTTTATCAAACTTCTAACCATAAAAGGCTAAAATCTCATTTTCGCGACAAAGTGATTCCAATACTTTCATTTTTCCGAATATAAAACCAAATAAGTTCACATATCATGTTTCGCATCAAGGGACATCGAGGGACAAGTTCACTGTTTATCAAACTTCTAACCACATAGGCTAACATTTCATTTTCGCGACAAGGGTCATTTCAATACTTTCATTTTACCGAATGTCAAACCAAATAGGTTCACATATCATGTTTCACATCAACGGACATCGAGGGACATGTTCAACCTTCATATTTAACACACATGCAACAATATAAGCTAAAATCTCGTTTTCGCGATAAGGGTCATCTCATTACTTTCTATTTACCAAATTTAAAACGAAATTGGTTCAAATATTATGTTACGCAATAAAGGACATCGAGGGACAAATTCAACATTAATATTTCTCAAACTTTTAACCATATAGGCTAAAATCTCTTTTTTGGGACAATGGTCATTCAAATAATTTCATTTTGCCGAATACAAAACCAAATAGGTTCACATATCATGTTTCGTATCAAGGGAGATCGAGGGACAAGTCCAACCTTTATCAAACTTCTAACCATATAGGCTAAAATCTCATTTTCGCGACAAAGTCATTCCAATACTTTCATTTTTCCGAATATAAAACCAAATAGGTTCACATATCATGTTTCGTATCAAGGGAGATCGAGGGACAAGTTCAACCTTTATCAAACTTCTAACCATATAGGCTAAAATCTCATTTTTGCGACAAAGTTATTCCAATACTTTCATTTTTCCGAATATAAAACCAAATAGGTTCACATATCATGTTTCGCATCAAGGGACATCGAGGGACAAGTTCACTGTTTATCAAACTTCTAACCACATAGGCTAACATTTCATTTTCGCGACAAGGGTCATTTCAATACTTTCATTTTACCGAATGTCAAACCAAATAGGTTCACATATCATGTTTCACATCAACGGACATCGAGGGACATGTTCAACCTTCATATTTAACACACATGCAACAATATAAGCTAAAATCTCGTTTTCGCGATAAGGGTCATCTCATTACTTTCTATTTACCAAATTTAAAACGAAATTGGTTCAAATATTATGTTACGCAATAAAGGACATCGAGGGACAAATTCAACATTAATATTTATCAAACTTTTAACCATATAGGCTAAAATCTCATTTTTGGGACAATGCTCATTCAAATAATTTCATTTTGCCGAATACAAAACCAAATAGGTTCACATATCATGTTTCGTATCAAGGGAGATCGAGGGACAAGTTCAACCTTTATCAAACTTCTAACCATATAAGGCTAAGATCTCATTTTCGCGATAAAGTGATTCCAATACTTTCATTTTTCCGAATATAAAACCAAATAAGTTCACATATCATGTTTCGCATCAAGGGACATCGAGGGACAAGTTCACTGTTTATCAAACTTCTAACCACATAGGCTAACATTTCATTTTCGCGACAAGGGTCATTTCAATACTTTCATTTTACCGAATGTCAAACCAAATAGGTTCACATATCATGTTTCACATCAACGGACATCGAGGGACATGTTCAACCTTCATATTTAACAAACATGCAACAATATAAGCTAAAATCTCGTTTTCGCGATAAGGGTCATCTCATTACTTTCTATTTACCAAATTTAAAACGAAATTGGTTCAAATATTATGTTACGCAATAAAGGACATCGAGGGACAAATTCAACATTAATATTTATCAAACTTTTAACCATATAGGCTAAAATCTCATTTTTGGGACAATGCTCATTCAAATAATTTCATTTTGCCGAATACAAAACCAAATAGGTTCACATATCATGTTTCGTATCAAGGGAGATCGAGGGACAAGTTCAACCTTTATCAAACTTCTAACCATAAAAGGCTAAAATCTCATTTTCGCGACAAAGTGATTCCAATACTTTCATTTTTCCGAATATAAAACCAAATAAGTTCACATATCATGTTTCGCATCAAGGGACATCGAGGGACAAGTTCACTGTTTATCAAACTTCTAACCACATAGGCTAACATTTCATTTTCGCGACAAGGGTCATTTCAATACTTTCATTTTACCGAATGTCAAACCAAATAGGTTCACATATCATGTTTCACATCAACGGACATCGAGGGACATGTTCAACCTTCATATTTAACACACATGCAACAATATAAGCTAAAATCTCGTTTTCGCGATAAGGGTCATCTCATTACTTTCTATTTACCAAATTTAAAACGAAATTGGTTCAAATATTATGTTACGCAATAAAGGACATCGAGGGACAAATTCAACATTAATATTTCTCAAACTTTTAACCATATAGGCTAAAATCTCTTTTTTGGGACAATGGTCATTCAAATAATTTCATTTTGCCGAATACAAAACCAAATAGGTTCACATATCATGTTTCGTATCAAGGGAGATCGAGGGACAAGTCCAACCTTTATCAAACTTCTAACCATATAGGCTAAAATCTCATTTTCGCGACAAAGTCATTCCAATACTTTCATTTTTCCGAATATAAAACCAAATAGGTTCACATATCATGTTTCGTATCAAGGGAGATCGAGGGACAAGTTCAACCTTTATCAAACTTCTAACCATATAGGCTAAAATCTCATTTTTTCGACAAAGTTATTCCAATACTTTCATTTTTCCGAATATAAAACCAAATAGGTTCACATATCATGTTTCGCATCAAGGGACATCGAGGGACAAGTTCACTGTTTATCAAACTTCTAACCACATAGGCTAACATTTCATTTTCGCGACAAGGGTCATTTCAATACTTTCATTTTACCGAATGTCAAACCAAATAGGTTCACATATCATGTTTCACATCAACGGACATCGAGGGACATGTTCAACCTTCATATTTAACACACATGCAACAATATAAGCTAAAATCTCGTTTTCGCGATAAGGGTCATCTCATTACTTTCTATTTACCAAATTTAAAACGAAATTGGTTCAAATATTATGTTACGCAATAAAGGACATCGAGGGACAAATTCAACATTAATATTTATCAAACTTTTAACCATATAGGCTAAAATCTCATTTTTGGGACAATGCTCATTCAAATAATTTCATTTTGCCGAATACAAAACCAAATAGGTTCACATATCATGTTTCGTATCAAGGGAGATCGAGGGACAAGTTCAACCTTTATCAAACTTCTAACCATATAAGGCTAAGATCTCATTTTCGCGATAAAGTGATTCCAATACTTTCATTTTTCCGAATATAAAACCAAATAAGTTCACATATCATGTTTCGCATCAAGGGACATCGAGGGACAAGTTCACTGTTTATCAAACTTCTAACCACATAGGCTAACATTTCATTTTCGCGACAAGGGTCATTTCAATACTTTCATTTTACCGAATGTCAAACCAAATAGGTTCACATATCATGTTTCAAATCAACGGACATCGAGGGACATGTTCAACCTTCATATTTAACAAACATGCAACAATATAAGCTAAAATCTCGTTTTCGCGATAAGGGTCATCTCATTACTTTCTATTTACCAAATTTAAAACGAAATTGGTTCAAATATTATGTTACGCAATAAAGGACATCGAGGGACAAATTCAACATTAATATTTATCAAACTTTTAACCATATAGGCTAAAATCTCATTTTTGGGACAATGCTCATTCAAATAATTTCATTTTGCCGAATACAAAACCAAATAGGTTCACATATCATGTTTCGTATCAAGGGAGATCGAGGGACAAGTTCAACCTTTATCAAACTTCTAACCATAAAAGGCTAAAATCTCATTTTCGCGACAAAGTGATTCCAATACTTTCATTTTTCCGAATATAAAACCAAATAAGTTCACATATCATGTTTCGCATCAAGGGACATCGAGGGACAAGTTCACTGTTTATCAAACTTCTAACCACATAGGCTAACATTTCATTTTCGCGACAAGGGTCATTTCAATACTTTCATTTTACCGAATGTCAAACCAAATAGGTTCACATATCATGTTTCACATCAACGGACATCGAGGGACATGTTCAACCTTCATATTTAACACACATGCAACAATATAAGCTAAAATCTCGTTTTCGCGATAAGGGTCATCTCATTACTTTCTATTTACCAAATTTAAAACGAAATTGGTTCAAATATTATGTTACGCAATAAAGGACATCGAGGGACAAATTCAACATTAATATTTCTCAAACTTTTAACCATATAGGCTAAAATCTCTTTTTTGGGACAATGGTCATTCAAATAATTTCATTTTGCCGAATACAAAACCAAATAGGTTCACATATCATGTTTCGTATCAAGGGAGATCGAGGGACAAGTCCAACCTTTATCAAACTTCTAACCATATAGGCTAAAATCTCATTTTCGCGACAAAGTCATTCCAATACTTTCATTTTTCCGAATATAAAACCAAATAGGTTCACATATCATGTTTCGTATCAAGGGAGATCGAGGGACAAGTTCAACCTTTATCAAACTTCTAACCATATAGGCTAAAATCTCATTTTTGCGACAAAGTTATTCCAATACTTTCATTTTTCCGAATATAAAACCAAATAGGTTCACATATCATGTATCGCATCAAGGGACATCGAGGGACAAGTTCACTGTTTATCAAACTTCTAACCACATAGGCTAACATTTCATTTTCGCGACAAGGGTCATTTCAATACTTTCATTTTACCGAATGTCAAACCAAATAGGTTCACATATCATGTTTCCCATCAACGGACATCGAGGGACATGTTCAACCTTCATATTTAACACACATGCAACAATATAAGCTAAAATCTCGTTTTCGCGATAAGGGTCATCTCATTACTTTCTATTTACCAAATTTAAAACGAAATTGGTTCAAATATTATGTTACGCAATAAAGGACATCGAGGGACAAATTCAACATTAATATTTATCAAACTTTTAACCATATAGGCTAAAATCTCATTTTTGGGACAATGCTCATTCAAATAATTTCATTTTGCCGAATACAAAACCAAATAGGTTCACATATCATGTTTCGTATCAAGGGAGATCGAGGGACAAGTTCAACCTTTATCATACTTCTAACCATATAAGGCTAAGATCTCATTTTCGCGATAAAGTGATTCCAATACTTTCATTTTTCCGAATATAAAACCAAATAAGTTCACATATCATGTTTCGCATCAAGGGACATCGAGGGACAAGTTCACTGTTTATCAAACTTCTAACCACATAGGCTAACATTTCATTTTCGCGACAAGGGTCATTTCAATACTTTCATTTTACCGAATGTCAAACCAAATAGGTTCACATATCATGTTTCACATCAACGGACATCGAGGGACATGTTCAACCTTCATATTTAACAAACATGCAACAATATAAGCTAAAATCTCGTTTTCGCGATAAGGGTCATCTCATTACTTTCTATTTACCAAATTTAAAACGAAATTGGTTCAAATATTATGTTACGCAATAAAGGACATCGAGGGACAAATTCAACATTAATATTTCTCAAACTTTTAACCATATAGGCTAAAATCCCTTTTTTGGGACAATGGTCATTCAAATAATTTCATTTTGCCGAATACAAAACCAAATAGGTTCACATATCATGTTTCGTATCAAGGGAGATCTAGGGACAAGTTCAACCTTTATCAAACTTCTAACCTTATAGGCTAAAATCTCATTTTCGCGACAAAGTCATTCCAATACTTTCATTTTTCCGAATATAAAACCAAATAGGTTCACATATCATGTTTCGTATCAAGGGAGATCGAGGGACAAGTTCAACCTTTATCAAACTTCTAACCATATAGGCTAAAATCTCATTTTTGCGACAAAGTTATTCCAATACTTTCATTTTTCCGAATATAAAACCAAATAGGTTCACATATCATGTATCGCATCAAGGGACATCGAGGGACAAGTTCACTGTTTATCAAACTTCTAACCACATAGGCTAACATTTCATTTTCGCGACAAGGGTCATTTCAATACTTTCATTTTACCGAATGTCAAACCAAATAGGTTCACATATCATGTTTCCCATCAACGGACATCAAGGGACATGTTCAACCTTCATATTTAACACACATGCAACAATATAAGCTAAAATCTCGTTTTCGCGATAAGGGTCATCTCATTACTTTCTATTTACCAAATTTAAAACGAAATTGGTTCAAATATTATGTTACGCAATAAAGGACATCGAGGGACAAATTCAACATTAATATTTCTCAAACTTTTAACCATATAGGCTAAAATCTCTTTTTTGGGACAATGGTCATTCAAATAATTTCATTTTGCCGAATACAAAACCAAATAGGTTCACATATCATGTTTCGTATCAAGGGAGATCGAGGGACAAGTCCAACCTTTATCAAACTTCTAACCATATAGGCTAAAATCTCATTTTCGCGACAAAGTCATTCCAATACTTTCATTTTTCCGAATATAAAACCAAATAGGTTCACATATCATGTTTCGTATCAAGGGAGATCGAGGGACAAGTTCAACCTTTATCAAACTTCTAACCATATAGGCTAAAATCTCATTTTTGCGACAAAGTTATTCCAATACTTTCATTTTTCCGAATATAAAACCAAATAGGTTCACATATCATGTATCGCATCAAGGGACATCGAGGGACAAGTTCACTGTTTATCAAACTTCTAACCACATAGGCTAACATTTCATTTTCGCGACAAGGGTCATTTCAATACTTTCATTTTACCGAATGTCAAACCAAATAGGTTCACATATCATGTTTCCCATCAACGGACATCGAGGGACATGTTCAACCTTCATATTTAACACACATGCAACAATATAAGCTAAAATCTCGTTTTCGCGATAAGGGTCATCTCATTACTTTCTATTTACCAAATTTAAAACGAAATTGGTTCAAATATTATGTTACGCAATAAAGGACATCGAGGGACAAATTCAACATTAATATTTATCAAACTTTTAACCATATAGGCTAAAATCTCATTTTTGGGACAATGCTCATTCAAATAATTTCATTTTGCCGAATACAAAACCAAATAGGTTCACATATCATGTTTCGTATCAAGGGAGATCGAGGGACAAGTTCAACCTTTATCAAACTTCTAACCATATAAGGCTAAGATCTCATTTTCGCGATAAAGTGATTCCAATACTTTCATTTTTCCGAATATAAAACCAAATAAGTTCACATATCATGTTTCGCATCAAGGGACATCGAGGGACAAGTTCACTGTTTATCAAACTTCTAACCACATAGGCTAACATTTCATTTTCGCGACAAGGGTCATTTCAATACTTTCATTTTACCGAATGTCAAACCAAATAGGTTCACATATCATGTTTCACATCAACGGACATCGAGGGACATGTTCAACCTTCATATTTAACAAACATGCAACAATATAAGCTAAAATCTCGTTTTCGCGATAAGGGTCATCTCATTACTTTCTATTTACCAAATTTAAAACGAAATTGGTTCAAATATTATGTTACGCAATAAAGGACATCGAGGGACAAATTCAACATTAATATTTCTCAAACTTTTAACCATATAGGCTAAAATCCCTTTTTTGGGGCAATGGTCATTCAAATAATTTCATTTTGCCGAATACAAAACCAAATAGGTTCACATATCATGTTTCGTATCAAGGGAGATCTAGGGACAAGTTCAACCTTTATCAAACTTCTAACCTTATAGGCTAAAATCTCATTTTCGCGACAAAGTCATTCCAATACTTTCATTTTTCCGAATATAAAACCAAATAGGTTCACATATCATGTTTCGTATCAAGGGAGATCGAGGGACAAGTTCAACCTTTATCAAACTTCTAACCATATAGGCTAAAATCTCATTTTTGCGACAAAGTTATTCCAATACTTTCATTTTTCCGAATATAAAACCAAATAGGTTCACATATCATGTATCGCATCAAGGGACATCGAGGGACAAGTTCACTGTTTATCAAACTTCTAACCACATAGGCTAACATTTCATTTTCGCGACAAGGGTCATTTCAATACTTTCATTTTACCGAATGTCAAACCAAATAGGTTCACATATCATGTTTCCCATCAACGGACATCGAGGGACATGTTCAACCTTCATATTTAACACACATGCAACAATATAAGCTAAAATCTCGTTTTCGCGATAAGGGTCATCTCATTACTTTCTATTTACCAAATTTAAAACGAAATTGGTTCAAATATTATGTTACGCAATAAAGGACATCGAGGGACAAATTCAACATTAATATTTATCAAACTTTTAACCATATAGGCTAAAATCTCATTTTTGGGACAATGCTCATTCAAATAATTTCATTTTGCCGAATACAAAACCAAATAGGTTCACATATCATGTTTCGTATCAAGGGAGATCGAGGGACAAGTTCAACCTTTATCAAACTTCTAACCATATAAGGCTAAGATCTCATTTTCGCGATAAAGTGATTCCAATACTTTCATTTTTCCGAATATAAAACCAAATAAGTTCACATATCATGTTTCGCATCAAGGGACATCGAGGGACAAGTTCACTGTTTATCAAACTTCTAACCACATAGGCTAACATTTCATTTTCGCGACAAGGGTCATTTCAATACTTTCATTTTACCGAATTTCAAACCAAATAGGTTCACATATCATGTTTCACATCAACGGACATCGAGGGACATGTTCAACCTTCATATTTAACAAACATGCAACAATATAAGCTAAAATCTCGTTTTCGCGATAAGGGTCATCTCATTACTTTCTATTTACCAAATTTAAAACGAAATTGGTTCAAATATTATGTTACGCAATAAAGGACATCGAGGGACAAATTCAACATTAATATTTCTCAAACTTTTAACCATATAGGCTAAAATCTCTTTTTTGGGACAATGGTCATTCAAATAATTTCATTTTGCCGAATACAAAACCAAATAGGTTCACATATCATGTTTCGTATCAAGGGAGATCGAGGGACAAGTCCAACCTTTATCAAACTTCTAACCATATAGGCTAAAATCTCATTTTCGCGACAAAGTCATTCCAATACTTTCATTTTTCCGAATATAAAACCAAATAGGTTCACATATCATGTTTCGTATCAAGGGAGATCGAGGGACAAGTTCAACCTTTATCAAACTTCTAACCATATAGGCTAAAATCTCATTTTTGCGACAAAGTTATTCCAATACTTTCATTTTTCCGAATATAAAACCAAATAGGTTCACATATCATGTATCGCATCAAGGGACATCGAGGGACAAGTTCACTGTTTATCAAACTTCTAACCACATAGGCTAACATTTCATTTTCGCGACAAGGGTCATTTCAATACTTTCATTTTACCGAATGTCAAACCAAATAGGTTCACATATCATGTTTCCCATCAACGGACATCGAGGGACATGTTCAACCTTCATATTTAACACACATGCAACAATATAAGCTAAAATCTCGTTTTCGCGATAAGGGTCATCTCATTACTTTCTATTTACCAAATTTAAAACGAAATTGGTTCAAATATTATGTTACGCAATAAAGGACATCGAGGGACAAATTCAACATTAATATTTATCAAACTTTTAACCATATAGGCTAAAATCTCATTTTTGGGACAATGCTCATTCAAATAATTTCATTTTGCCGAATACAAAACCAAATAGGTTCACATATCATGTTTCGTATCAAGGGAGATCGAGGGACAAGTTCAACCTTTATCAAACTTCTAACCATATAAGGCTAAGATCTCATTTTCGCGATAAAGTGATTCCAATACTTTCATTTTTCCGAATATAAAACCAAATAAGTTCACATATCATGTTTCGCATCAAGGGACATCGAGGGACAAGTTCACTGTTTATCAAACTTCTAACCACATAGGCTAACATTTCATTTTCGCGACAAGGGTCATTTCAATACTTTCATTTTACCGAATGTCAAACCAAATAGGTTCACATATCATGTTTCACATCAACGGACATCGAGGGACATGTTCAACCTTCATATTTAACAAACATGCAACAATATAAGCTAAAATCTCGTTTTCGCGATAAAGGTCATCTCATTACTTTCTATTTACCAAATTTAAAACGAAATTGGTTCAAATATTATGTTACGCAATAAAGGACATCGAGGGACAAATTCAACATTAATATTTCTCAAACTTTTAACCATATAGGCTAAAATCCCTTTTTTGGGACAATGGTCATTCAAATAATTTCATTTTGCCGAATACAAAACCAAATAGGTTCACATATCATGTTTCGTATCAAGGGAGATCTAGGGACAAGTTCAACCTTTATCAAACTTCTAACCTTATAGGCTAAAATCTCATTTTCGCGACAAAGTCATTCCAATACTTTCATTTTTCCGAATATAAAACCAAATAGGTTCACATATCATGTTTCGTATCAAGGGAGATCGAGGGACAAGTTCAACCTTTATCAAACTTCTAACCATATAGGCTAAAATCTCATTTTTGCGACAAAGTTATTCCAATACTTTCATTTTTCCGAATATAAAACCAAATAGGTTCACATATCATGTATCGCATCAAGGGACATCGAGGGACAAGTTCACTGTTTATCAAACTTCTAACCACATAGGCTAACATTTCATTTTCGCGACAAGGGTCATTTCAATACTTTCATTTTACCGAATGTCAAACCAAATAGGTTCACATATCATGTTTCCCATCAACGGACATCGAGGGACATGTTCAACCTTCATATTTAACACACATGCAACAATATAAGCTAAAATCTCGTTTTCGCGATAAGGGTCATCTCATTACTTTCTATTTACCAAATTTAAAACGAAATTGGTTCAAATATTATGTTACGCAATAAAGGACATCGAGGGACAAATTCAACATTAATATTTATCAAACTTTTAACCATATAGGCTAAAATCTCATTTTTGGGACAATGCTCATTCAAATAATTTCATTTTGCCGAATACAAAACCAAATAGGTTCACATATCATGTTTCGTATCAAGGGAGATCGAGGGACAAGTTCAACCTTTATCAAACTTCTAACCATATAAGGCTAAGATCTCATTTTCGCGATAAAGTGATTCCAATACTTTCATTTTTCCGAATATAAAACCAAATAAGTTCACATATCATGTTTCGCATCAAGGGACATCGAGGGACAAGTTCACTGTTTATCAAACTTCTAACCACATAGGCTAACATTTCATTTTCGCGACAAGGGTCATTTCAATACTTTCATTTTACCGAATTTCAAACCAAATAGGTTCACATATCATGTTTCACATCAACGGACATCGAGGGACATGTTCAACCTTCATATTTAACAAACATGCAACAATATAAGCTAAAATCTCGTTTTCGCGATAAGGGTCATCTCATTACTTTCTATTTACCAAATTTAAAACGAAATTGGTTCAAATATTATGTTACGCAATAAAGGACATCGAGGGACAAATTCAACATTAATATTTATCAAACTTTTAACCATATAGGCTAAAATCTCATTTTTGGGACAATGCTCATTCAAATAATTTCATTTTGCCGAATACAAAACCAAATAGGTTCACATATCATGTTTCGTATCAAGGGAGATCGAGGGACAAGTTCAACCTTTATCAAACTTCTAACCATATAAGGCTAAAATCTCATTTTTGCAACAAAGTGATTCCAATACTTTCATTTTTCCGAATATAAAACCAAATAAGTTCACATATCATGTTTCGCATCAAGGAACATCGAGGGACAAGTTCACTGTTTATCAAAATTCTAACCACATAGGCTAACATTTCATTTTCGCGACAAGGGTCATTTCAATACTTTCATTTTACCGAATTTCAAACCAAATAGGTTCACATATCATGTTTCACATCAACGGACATCGAGGGACATGTTCAACCTTCATATTTAACACACATGCAACAATATAAGCTAAAATCTCGTTTTCGCGATAAGGGTCATCTCATTACTTTCTATTTACCAAATTTAAAACGAAATTGGTTCAAATATTATGTTACGCAATAAAGGACATCGAGGGACAAATTCAACATTAATATTTCTCAAACTTTTAACCATATAGGCTAAAATCTCTTTTTTGGGACAATGGTCATTCAAATAATTTCATTTTGCCGAATACAAAACTAAATAGGTTCACATATCATGTTTCGTATCAAGGGAGATCGAGGGACAAGTCCAACCTTTATCAAACTTCTAACCATATAGGCTAAAATCTCATTTTCGCGACAAAGTCATTCCAATACTTTCATTTTTCCGAATATAAAACCAAATAGGTTCACATATCATGTTTCGTATCAAGGGAGATCGAGGGACAAGTTCAACCTTTATCAAACTTCTAACCATATAGGCTAAAATCTCATTTTTGCGACAAAGTTATTCCAATACTTTCATTTTTCCGAATATAAAACCAAATAGGTTCACATATCATGTATCGCATCAAGGGACATCGAGGGACAAGTTCACTGTTTATCAAACTTCTAACCACATAGGCTAACATTTCATTTTCGCGACAAGGGTCATTTCAATACTTTCATTTTACCGAATGTCAAACCAAATAGGTTCACATATCATGTTTCCCATCAACGGACATCGAGGGACATGTTCAACCTTCATATTTAACACACATGCAACAATATAAGCTAAAATCTCGTTTTCGCGATAAGGGTCATCTCATTACTTTCTATTTACCAAATTTAAAACGAAATTGGTTCAAATATTATGTTACGCAATAAAGGACATCGAGGGACAAATTCAACATTAATATTTATCAAACTTTTAACCATATAGGCTAAAATCTCATTTTTGGGACAATGCTCATTCAAATAATTTCATTTTGCCGAATACAAAACCAAATAGGTTCACATATCATGTTTCGTATCAAGGGAGATCGAGGGACAAGTTCAACCTTTATCAAACTTCTAACCATATAAGGCTAAGATCTCATTTTCGCGATAAAGTGATTCCAATACTTTCATTTTTCCGAATATAAAACCAAATAAGTTCACATATCATGTTTCGCATCAAGGGACATCGAGGGACAAGTTCACTGTTTATCAAACTTCTAACCACATAGGCTAACATTTCATTTTCGCGACAAGGGTCATTTCAATACTTTCATTTTACCGAATGTCAAACCAAATAGGTTCACATATCATGTTTCACATCAACGGACATCGAGGGACATGTTCAACCTTCATATTTAACAAACATGCAACAATATAAGCTAAAATCTCGTTTTCGCGATAAGGGTCATCTCATTACTTTCTATTTACCAAATTTAAAACGAAATTGGTTCAAATATTATGTTACGCAATAAAGGACATCGAGGGACAAATTCAACATTAATATTTCTCAAACTTTTAACCATATAGGCTAAAATCCCTTTTTTGGGACAATGGTCATTCAAATAATTTCATTTTGCCGAATACAAAACCAAATAGGTTCACATATCATGTTTCGTATCAAGGGAGATCTAGGGACAAGTTCAACCTTTATCAAACTTCTAACCTTATAGGCTAAAATCTCATTTTCGCGACAAAGTCATTCCAATACTTTCATTTTTCCGAATATAAAACCAAATAGGTTCACATATCATGTTTCGTATCAAGGGAGATCGAGGGACAAGTTCAACCTTTATCAAACTTCTAACCATATAGGCTAAAATCTCATTTTTGCGACAAAGTTATTCCAATACTTTCATTTTTCCGAATATAAAACCAAATAGGTTCACATATCATGTATCGCATCAAGGGACATCGAGGGACAAGTTCACTGTTTATCAAACTTCTAACCACATAGGCTAACATTTCATTTTCGCGACAAGGGTCATTTCAATACTTTCATTTTACCGAATGTCAAACCAAATAGGTTCACATATCATGTTTCCCATCAACGGACATCGAGGGACATGTTCAACCTTCATATTTAACACACATGCAACAATATAAGCTAAAATCTCGTTTTCGCGATAAGGGTCATCTCATTACTTTCTATTTACCAAATTTAAAACGAAATTGGTTCAAATATTATGTTACGCAATAAAGGACATCGAGGGACAAATTCAACATTAATATTTATCAAACTTTTAACCATATAGGCTAAAATCTCATTTTTGGGACAATGCTCATTCAAATAATTTCATTTTGCCGAATACAAAACCAAATAGGTTCACATATCATGTTTCGTATCAAGGGAGATCGAGGGACAAGTTCAACCTTTATCAAACTTCTAACCATATAAGGCTAAGATCTCATTTTCGCGATAAAGTGATTCCAATACTTTCATTTTTCCGAATATAAAACCAAATAAGTTCACATATCATGTTTCGCATCAAGGGACATCGAGGGACAAGTTCACTGTTTATCAAACTTCTAACCACATAGGCTAACATTTCATTTTCGCGACAAGGGTCATTTCAATACTTTCATTTTACCGAATTTCAAACCAAATAGGTTCACATATCATGTTTCACATCAACGGACATCGAGGGACATGTTCAACCTTCATATTTAACAAACATGCAACAATATAAGCTAAAATCTCGTTTTCGCGATAAGGGTCATCTCATTACTTTCTATTTACCAAATTTAAAACGAAATTGGTTCAAATATTATGTTACGCAATAAAGGACATCGAGGGACAAATTCAACATTAATATTTATCAAACTTTTAACCATATAGGCTAAAATCTCATTTTTGGGACAATGCTCATTCAAATAATTTCATTTTGCCGAATACAAAACCAAATAGGTTCACATATCATGTTTCGTATCAAGGGAGATCGAGGGACAAGTTCAACCTTTATCAAACTTCTAACCATATAAGGCTAAAATCTCATTTTTGCAACAAAGTGATTCCAATACTTTCATTTTTCCGAATATAAAACCAAATAAGTTCACATATCATGTTTCGCATCAAGGAACATCGAGGGACAAGTTCACTGTTTATCAAAATTCTAACCACATAGGCTAACATTTCATTTTCGCGACAAGGGTCATTTCAATACTTTCATTTTACCGAATTTCAAACCAAATAGGTTCACATATCATGTTTCACATCAACGGACATCGAGGGACATGTTCAACCTTCATATTTAACACACATGCAACAATATAAGCTAAAATCTCGTTTTCGCGATAAGGGTCATCTCATTACTTTCTATTTACCAAATTTAAAACGAAATTGGTTCAAATATTATGTTACGCAATAAAGGACATCGAGGGACAAATTCAACATTAATATTTCTCAAACTTTTAACCATATAGGCTAAAATCTCTTTTTTGGGACAATGGTCATTCAAATAATTTCATTTTGCCGAATACAAAACTAAATAGGTTCACATATCATGTTTCGTATCAAGGGAGATCGAGGGACAAGTCCAACCTTTATCAAACTTCTAACCATATAGGCTAAAATCTCATTTTCGCGACAAAGTCATTCCAATACTTTCATTTTTCCGAATATAAAACCAAATAGGTTCACATATCATGTTTCGTATCAAGGGAGATCGAGGGACAAGTTCAACCTTTATCAAACTTCTAACCATATAGGCTAAAATCTCATTTTTGCGACAAAGTTATTCCAATACTTTCATTTTTCCGAATATAAAACCAAATAGGTTCACATATCATGTATCGCATCAAGGGACATCGAGGGACAAGTTCACTGTTTATCAAACTTCTAACCACATAGGCTAACATTTCATTTTCGCGACAAGGGTCATTTCAATACTTTCATTTTACCGAATGTCAAACCAAATAGGTTCACATATCATGTTTCCCATCAACGGACATCGAGGGACATGTTCAACCTTCATATTTAACACACATGCAACAATATAAGCTAAAATCTCGTTTTCGCGATAAGGGTCATCTCATTACTTTCTATTTACCAAATTTAAAACGAAATTGGTTCAAATATTATGTTACGCAATAAAGGACATCGAGGGACAAATTCAACATTAATATTTATCAAACTTTTAACCATATAGGCTAAAATCTCATTTTTGGGACAATGCTCATTCAAATAATTTCATTTTGCCGAATACAAAACCAAATAGGTTCACATATCATGTTTCGTATCAAGGGAGATCGAGGGACAAGTTCAACCTTTATCAAACTTCTAACCATATAAGGCTAAGATCTCATTTTCGCGATAAAGTGATTCCAATACTTTCATTTTTCCGAATATAAAACCAAATAAGTTCACATATCATGTTTCGCATCAAGGGACATCGAGGGACAAGTTCACTGTTTATCAAACTTCTAACCACATAGGCTAACATTTCATTTTCGCGACAAGGGTCATTTCAATACTTTCATTTTACCGAATGTCAAACCAAATAGGTTCACATATCATGTTTCACATCAACGGACATCGAGGGACATGTTCAACCTTCATATTTAACAAACATGCAACAATATAAGCTAAAATCTCGTTTTCGCGATAAGGGTCATCTCATTACTTTCTATTTACCAAATTTAAAACGAAATTGGTTCAAATATTATGTTACGCAATAAAGGACATCGAGGGACAAATTCAACATTAATATTTCTCAAACTTTTAACCATATACGCTAAAATCCCTTTTTTGGGACAATGGTCATTCAAATAATTTCATTTTGCCGAATACAAAACCAAATAGGTTCACATATCATGTTTCGTATCAAGGGAGATCTAGGGACAAGTTCAACCTTTATCAAACTTCTAACCTTATAGGCTAAAATCTCATTTTCGCGACAAAGTCATTCCAATACTTTCATTTTTCCGAATATAAAACCAAATAGGTTCACATATCATGTTTCGTATCAAGGGAGATCGAGGGACAAGTTCAACCTTTATCAAACTTCTAACCATATAGGCTAAAATCTCATTTTTGCGACAAAGTTATTCCAATACTTTCATTTTTCCGAATATAAAACCAAATAGGTTCACATATCATGTATCGCATCAAGGGACATCGAGGGACAAGTTCACTGTTTATCAAACTTCTAACCACATAGGCTAACATTTCATTTTCGCGACAAGGGTCATTTCAATACTTTCATTTTACCGAATGTCAAACCAAATAGGTTCACATATCATGTTTCCCATCAACGGACATCGAGGGACATGTTCAACCTTCATATTTAACACACATGCAACAATATAAGCTAAAATCTCGTTTTCGCGATAAGGGTCATCTCATTACTTTCTATTTACCAAATTTAAAACGAAATTGGTTCAAATATTATGTTACGCAATAAAGGACATCGAGGGACAAATTCAACATTAATATTTCTCAAACTTTTAACCATATAGGCTAAAATCTCTTTTTTGGGACAATGGTCATTCAAATAATTTCAGTTTGCCGAATACAAAACCAAATAGGTTCACATATCATGTTTCGTATCAAGGGAGATCGAGGGACAAGTCCAACCTTTATCA
The DNA here is from genome assembly GCF_051527215.1 of Medicago sativa. Lineage (NCBI taxonomy): Eukaryota > Viridiplantae > Streptophyta > Magnoliopsida > Fabales > Fabaceae > Medicago > Medicago sativa. The sequence continues at coordinate 41,428,890 of NC_140751.1, forward strand.
AACTTCTAACCATATAGGCTAAAATCTCATTTTCGCGACAAAGTCATTCCAATACTTTCATTTTTCCGAATATAAAACCAAATAGGTTCACATATCATGTTTCGTATCAAGGGAGATCGAGGGACAAGTTCAACCTTTATCAAACTTCTAACCATATAGGCTAAAATCTCATTTTTGCGACAAAGTTATTCCAATACTTTCATTTTTCCGAATATAAAACCAAATAGGTTCACATATCATGTATCGCATCAAGGGACATCGAGGGACAAGTTCACTGTTTATCAAACTTCTAACCACATAGGCTAACATTTCATTTTCGCGACAAGGGTCATTTCAATACTTTCATTTTACCGAATGTCAAACCAAATAGGTTCACATATCATGTTTCCCATCAACGGACATCGAGGGACATGTTCAACCTTCATATTTAACACACATGCAACAATATAAGCTAAAATCTCGTTTTCGCGATAAGGGTCATCTCATTACTTTCTATTTACCAAATTTAAAACGAAATTGGTTCAAATATTATGTTACGCAATAAAGGACATCGAGGGACAAATTCAACATTAATATTTATCAAACTTTTAACCATATAGGCTAAAATCTCATTTTTGGGACAATGCTCATTCAAATAATTTCATTTTGCCGAATACAAAACCAAATAGGTTCACATATCATGTTTCGTATCAAGGGAGATCGAGGGACAAGTTCAACCTTTATCAAACTTCTAACCATATAAGGCTAAGATCTCATTTTCGCGATAAAGTGATTCCAATACTTTCATTTTTCCGAATATAAAACCAAATAAGTTCACATATCATGTTTCGCATCAAGGGACATCGAGGGACAAGTTCACTGTTTATCAAACTTCTAACCACATAGGCTAACATTTCATTTTCGCGACAAGGGTCATTTCAATACTTTCATTTTACCGAATGTCAAACCAAATAGGTTCACATATCATGTTTCACATCAACGGACATCGAGGGACATGTTCAACCTTCATATTTAACAAACATGCAACAATATAAGCTAAAATCTCGTTTTCGCGATAAGGGTCATCTCATTACTTTCTATTTACCAAATTTAAAACGAAATTGGTTCAAATATTATGTTACGCAATAAAGGACATCGAGGGACAAATTCAACATTAATATTTCTCAAACTTTTAACCATATAGGCTAAAATCCCTTTTTTGGGACAATGGTCATTCAAATAATTTCATTTTGCCGAATACAAAACCAAATAGGTTCACATATCATGTTTCGTATCAAGGGAGATCTAGGGACAAGTTCAACCTTTATCAAACTTCTAACCTTATAGGCTAAAATCTCATTTTCGCGACAAAGTCATTCCAATACTTTCATTTTTCCGAATATAAAACCAAATAGGTTCACATATCATGTTTCGTATCAAGGGAGATCGAGGGACAAGTTCAACCTTTATCAAACTTCTAACCATATAGGCTAAAATCTCATTTTTGCGACAAAGTTATTCCAATACTTTCATTTTTCCGAATATAAAACCAAATAGGTTCACATATCATGTATCGCATCAAGGGACATCGAGGGACAAGTTCACTGTTTATCAAACTTCTAACCACATAGGCTAACATTTCATTTTCGCGACAAGGGTCATTTCAATACTTTCATTTTACCGAATGTCAAACCAAATAGGTTCACATATCATGTTTCCCATCAACGGACATCGAGGGACATGTTCAACCTTCATATTTAACACACATGCAACAATATAAGCTAAAATCTCGTTTTCGCGATAAGGGTCATCTCATTACTTTCTATTTACCAAATTTAAAACGAAATTGGTTCAAATATTATGTTACGCAATAAAGGACATCGAGGGACAAATTCAACATTAATATTTATCAAACTTTTAACCATATAGGCTAAAATCTCATTTTTGGGACAATGCTCATTCAAATAATTTCATTTTGCCGAATACAAAACCAAATAGGTTCACATATCATGTTTCGTATCAAGGGAGATCGAGGGACAAGTTCAACCTTTATCAAACTTCTAACCATATAAGGCTAAGATCTCATTTTCGCGATAAAGTGATTCCAATACTTTCATTTTTCCGAATATAAAACCAAATAAGTTCACATATCATGTTTCGCATCAAGGGACATCGAGGGACAAGTTCACTGTTTATCAAACTTCTAACCACATAGGCTAACATTTCATTTTCGCGACAAGGGTCATTTCAATACTTTCATTTTACCGAATGTCAAACCAAATAGGTTCACATATCATGTTTCACATCAACGGACATCGAGGGACATGTTCAACCTTCATATTTAACAAACATGCAACAATATAAGCTAAAATCTCGTTTTCGCGATAAGGGTCATCTCATTACTTTCTATTTACCAAATTTAAAACGAAATTGGTTCAAATATTATGTTACGCAATAAAGGACATCGAGGGACAAATTCAACATTAATATTTCTCAAACTTTTAACCATATACGCTAAAATCCCTTTTTTGGGACAATGGTCATTCAAATAATTTCATTTTGCCGAATACAAAACCAAATAGGTTCACATATCATGTTTCGTATCAAGGGAGATCTAGGGACAAGTTCAACCTTTATCAAACTTCTAACCTTATAGGCTAAAATCTCATTTTCGCGACAAAGTCATTCCAATACTTTCATTTTTCCGAATATAAAACCAAATAGGTTCACATATCATGTTTCGTATCAAGGGAGATCGAGGGACAAGTTCAACCTTTATCAAACTTCTAACCATATAGGCTAAAATCTCATTTTTGCGACAAAGTTATTCCAATACTTTCATTTTTCCGAATATAAAACCAAATAGGTTCACATATCATGTATCGCATCAAGGGACATCGAGGGACAAGTTCACTGTTTATCAAACTTCTAACCACATAGGCTAACATTTCATTTTCGCGACAAGGGTCATTTCAATACTTTCATTTTACCGAATGTCAAACCAAATAGGTTCACATATCATGTTTCCCATCAACGGACATCGAGGGACATGTTCAACCTTCATATTTAACACACATGCAACAATATAAGCTAAAATCTCGTTTTCGCGATAAGGGTCATCTCATTACTTTCTATTTACCAAATTTAAAACGAAATTGGTTCAAATATTATGTTACGCAATAAAGGACATCGAGGGACAAATTCAACATTAATATTTATCAAACTTTTAACCATATAGGCTAAAATCTCATTTTTGGGACAATGCTCATTCAAATAATTTCATTTTGCCGAATACAAAACCAAATAGGTTCACATATCATGTTTCGTATCAAGGGAGATCGAGGGACAAGTTCAACCTTTATCAAACTTCTAACCATATAAGGCTAAGATCTCATTTTCGCGATAAAGTGATTCCAATACTTTCATTTTTCCGAATATAAAACCAAATAAGTTCACATATCATGTTTCGCATCAAGGGACATCGAGGGACAAGTTCACTGTTTATCAAACTTCTAACCACATAGGCTAACATTTCATTTTCGCGACAAGGGTCATTTCAATACTTTCATTTTACCGAATTTCAAACCAAATAGGTTCACATATCATGTTTCACATCAACGGACATCGAGGGACATGTTCAACCTTCATATTTAACAAACATGCAACAATATAAGCTAAAATCTCGTTTTCGCGATAAGGGTCATCTCATTACTTTCTATTTACCAAATTTAAAACGAAATTGGTTCAAATATTATGTTACGCAATAAAGGACATCGAGGGACAAATTCAACATTAATATTTATCAAACTTTTAACCATATAGGCTAAAATCTCATTTTTGGGACAATGCTCATTCAAATAATTTCATTTTGCCGAATACAAAACCAAATAGGTTCACATATCATGTTTCGTATCAAGGGAGATCGAGGGACAAGTTCAACCTTTATCAAACTTCTAACCATATAAGGCTAAAATCTCATTTTTGCAACAAAGTGATTCCAATACTTTCATTTTTCCGAATATAAAACCAAATAAGTTCACATATCATGTTTCGCATCAAGGAACATCGAGGGACAAGTTCACTGTTTATCAAAATTCTAACCACATAGGCTAACATTTCATTTTCGCGACAAGGGTCATTTCAATACTTTCATTTTACCGAATTTCAAACCAAATAGGTTCACATATCATGTTTCACATCAACGGACATCGAGGGACATGTTCAACCTTCATATTTAACAAACATGCAACAATATAAGCTAAAATCTCGTTTTCGCGATAAGGGTCATCTCATTACTTTCTATTTACCAAATTTAAAACGAAATTGGTTCAAATATTATGTTACGCAATAAAGGACAACGAGGGACAAATTCAACATTAATATTTCTCAAACTTTTAACCATATAGGCTAAAATCTCTTTTTTGGGACAATGGTCATTCAAATAATTTCATTTTGCCGAATACAAAACCAAATAGGTTGACATATCATGTTTCGTATCAAGGGAGATCGAGGAACAAGTCCAACCTTTATCAAACTTCTAACCATATAGGCTAAAATCTCATTTTCGCGACAAAGTCATTCCAATACTTTCATTTTTCCGAATATAAAACCAAATAGGTTCACATATCATGTTTCGTATCAAGGGAGATCGAGGGACAAGTTCAACCTTTATCAAACTTCTAACCATATAGGCTAAAATCTCATTTTTGCGACAAAGTTATTCCAATACTTTCATTTTTCCGAATATAAAACCAAATAGGTTCACATATCATGTTTCGCATCAAGGGACATCGAGGGACAAGTTCACTGTTTATCAAACTTCTAACCACATAGGCTAACATGTCATTTTCGCGACAAGGGTCATTTCAATACTTTCATTTTACCGAATTTCAAACCAAATAGGTTCACATATCATGTTTCGCATCAAGGGACATCGAGGGACATGTTCAACCTTCGTATTTAACAAACATGCAACAATATAAGCTAAAATCTCATTTTCGCGATAAGGGTCATCTCATTACTTTCTATTTACCAAATTTAAAACGAAATTGGTTCAAATATTATGTTACGCAATAAAGGACATCGAGGGACAAATTCAACATTAATATTTATCAAACTTTTAACCATATAGGATAAAATCTCATTTTTGGGACAATGCTCATTCAAATAATTTCATTTTGCCGAATACAAAACCAAATAGGTTCACATATCATGTTTCGTATCAAGGGAGATCGAGGGACAAGTTCAACCTTTATCAAACTTCTAACCATATAAGGCTAAAATCTCATTTTCGCGATAAAGTGATTCCAATACTTTCATTTTTCCGAATATAAAACCAAATAAGTTCACATATCATGTTTCGCATCAAGGGACATCGAGGGACAAGTTCACTGTTTATCAAACTTCTAACCACATAGGCTAACATTTCATTTTTGCGACAAGGGTCATTTCAATACTTTCATTTTACCGAATGTCAAACCAAATAGGTTCACATATCATGTTTCACATCAACGGACATCGAGGGACATGTTCAACCTTCATATTTAACAAACATGCAACAATATAAGCTAAAATCTCGTTTTCGCGATAAGGGTCATCTCATTACTTTCTATTTACCAAATTCAAAACGAAATTGGTTCAAATATTATGTTACGCAATAAAGGACATCGAGGGACAAATTCAACATTAATATTTATCAAACTTTTAACCATATAGGCTAAAATCTCATTTTTGGGACAATGCTCATTCAAATAATTTCATTTTGCCGAATACAAAACCAAATAGGTTCACATATCATGTTTCGTATCAAGGGAGATCGAGGGACAAGTTCAACCTTTATCAAACTTCTAACCATATAAGGCTAAAATCTCATTTTTGCAACAAAGTGATTCCAATACTTTCATTTTTCCGAATATAAAACCAAATAAGTTCACATATCATGTTTCGCATCAAGGAACATCGAGGGACAAGTTCACTGTTTATCAAAATTCTAACCACATAGGCTAACATTTCATTTTCGCGACAAGGGTCATTTCAATACTTTCATTTTACCGAATTTCAAACCAAATAGGTTCACATATCATGTTTCACATCAACGGACATCGAGGGACATGTTCAACCTTCATATTTAACAAACATGCAACAATATAAGCTAAAATCTCGTTTTCGCGATAAGGGTCATCTCATTACTTTCTATTTACCAAATTTAAAACGAAATTGGTTCAAATATTATGTTACGCAATAAAGGACATCGAGGGACAAATTCAACATTAATATTTCTCAAACTTTTAACCATATAGGCTAAAATCTCTTTTTTGGGACAATGGTCATTCAAATAATTTCATTTTGCCGAATACAAAACCAAATAGGTTGACATATCATGTTTCGTATCAAGGGAGATCGAGGGACAAGTTCAACCTTTATCAAACTTCTAACCATAAAAGGCTAAAATCTCATTTTCGCGACAAAGTGATTCCAATACTTTCATTTTTCCGAATATAAAACCAAATAAGTTCACATATCATGTTTCGCATCAAGGGACATCGAGGGACAAGTTCACTGTTTATCAAACTTCTAACCACATAGGCTAACATTTCATTTTCACGACAAGGGTCATTTCAATACTTTCATTTTACCGAATTTCAAACCAAATAGGTTCACATATCATGTTTCACATCAACGGACATCGAGGGACATGTTCAACCTTCATATTTAACAAACATGCAACAATATAAGCTAAAATCTCGTTTTCGCGATAAGGGTCATCTCATTACTTTCTATTTACCAAATTTAAAACGAAATTGGTTCAAATATTATGTTACGCAATAAAGGACATCGAGGGACAAATTCAACATTAATATTTATCAAACTTTTAACCATATAGGCTAAAATCTCATTTTTGGGACAATGCTCATTCAAATAATTTCATTTTGCCGAATACAAAACCAAATAGGTTCACATATCATGTTTCGTATCAAGGGAGATCGAGGGACAAGTTCAACCTTTATCAAACTTCTAACCATATAAGGCTAAAATCTCATTTTTGCAACAAAGTGATTCCAATACTTTCATTTTTCCGAATATAAAACCAAATAAGTTCACATATCATGTTTCGCATCAAGGAACATCGAGGGACAAGTTCACTGTTTATCAAAATTCTAACCACATAGGCTAACATTTCATTTTCGCGACAAGGGTCATTTCAATACTTTCATTTTACCGAATTTCAAACCAAATAGGTTCACATATCATGTTTCACATCAACGAACATCGAGGGACATGTTCAACCTTCATATTTAACAAACATGCAACAATATAAGCTAAAATCTCGTTTTCGCGATAAGGGTCATCTCATTACTTTCTATTTACCAAATTTAAAACGAAATTGGTTCAAATATTATGTTACGCAATAAAGGACATCGAGGGACAAATTCAACATTAATATTTCTCAAACTTTTAACCATATAGGCTAAAATCTCTTTTTTGGGACAATGGTCATTCAAATAATTTCATTTTGCCGAATACAAAACCAAATAGGTTGACATATCATGTTTCGTATCAAGGGAGATCGAGGGACAAGTCCAACCTTTATCAAACTTCTAACCATATAGGCTAAAATCTCATTTTCGCGACAAAGTCATTCCAATACTTTCATTTTTCCGAATATAAAACCAAATAGGTTCACATATCATGTTTCGTATCAAGGGAGATCGAGGGACAAGTTCAACCTTTATCAAACTTCTAACCATATAGGCTAAAATCTCATTTTTGCGACAAAGTTATTCCAATACTTTCATTTTTCCGAATATAAAACCAAATAGGTTCACATATCATGTTTCGCATCAAGGGACATCGAGGGACAAGTTCACTGTTTATCAAACTTCTAACCACATAGGCTAACATGTCATTTTCGCGACAAGGGTCATTTCAATACTTTCATTTTACCGAATTTCAAACCAAATAGGTTCACATATCATGTTTCGCATCAAGGGACATCGAGGGACATGTTCAACCTTCGTATTTAACAAACATGCAACAATATAAGCTAAAATCTCATTTTCGCGATAAGGGTCATCTCATTACTTTCTATTTACCAAATTTAAAACGAAATTGGTTCAAATATTATGTTACGCAATAAAGGACATCGAGGGACAAATTCAACATTAATATTTATCAAACTTTTAACCATATAGGATAAAATCTCATTTTTGGGACAATGCTCATTCAAATAATTTCATTTTGCCGAATACAAAACCAAATAGGTTCACATATCATGTTTCGTATCAAGGGAGATCGAGGGACAAGTTCAACCTTTATCAAACTTCTAACCATATAAGGCTAAAATCTCATTTTCGCGATAAAGTGATTCCAATACTTTCATTTTTCCGAATATAAAACCAAATAAGTTCACATATCATGTTTCGCATCAAGGGACATCGAGGGACAAGTTCACTGTTTATCAAACTTCTAACCACATAGGCTAACATTTCATTTTTGCGACAAGGGTCATTTCAATACTTTCATTTTACCGAATGTCAAACCAAATAGGTTCACATATCATGTTTCACATCAACGGACATCGAGGGACATGTTCAACCTTCATATTTAACAAACATGCAACAATATAAGATAAAATCTCGTTTTCGCGATAAGGGTCATCTCATTACTTTCTATTTACCAAATTTAAAACGAAATTGGTTCAAATATTATGTTACGCAATAAAGGACATCGAGGGACAAATTCAACATTAATATTTATCAAACTTTTAACCATATAGGCTAAAATCTCATTTTTGGGACAATGCTCATTCAAATAATTTCATTTTGCCGAATACAAAACCAAATAGGTTCACATATCATGTTTCGTATCAAGGGAGATCGAGGGACAAGTTCAACCTTTATCAAACTTCTAACCATATAAGGCTAAAATCTCATTTTTGCAACAAAGTGATTCCAATACTTTCATTTTTCCGAATATAAAACCAAATAAGTTCACATATCATGTTTCGCATCAAGGAACATCGAGGGACAAGTTCACTGTTTATCAAAATTCTAACCACATAGGCTAACATTTCATTTTCGCGACAAGGGTCATTTCAATACTTTCATTTTACCGAATTTCAAACCAAATAGGTTCACATATCATGTTTCACATCAACGGACATCGAGGGACATGTTCAACCTTCATATTTAACAAACATGCAACAATATAAGCTAAAATCTCGTTTTCGCGATAAGGGTCATCTCATTACTTTCTATTTACCAAATTTAAAACGAAATTGGTTCAAATATTATGTTACGCAATAAAGGACATCGAGGGACAAATTCAACATTAATATTTCTCAAACTTTTAACCATATAGGCTAAAATCTCTTTTTTGGGACAATGGTCATTCAAATAATTTCATTTTGCCGAATACAAAACCAAATAGGTTGACATATCATGTTTCGTATCAAGGGAGATCGAGGGACAAGTCCAACCTTTATCAAACTTCTAACCATATAGGCTAAAATCTCATTTTCGCGACAAAGTCATTCCAATACTTTCATTTTTCCGAATATAAAACCAAATAGGTTCACATATCATGTTTCGTATCAAGGGAGATCGAGGGACAAGTTCAACCTTTATCAAACTTCTAACCATATAGGCTAAAATCTCATTTTTGCGACAAAGTTATTCCAATACTTTCATTTTTCCGAATATAAAACCAAATAGGTTCACATATCATGTTTCGCATCAAGGGACATCGAGGGACAAGTTCACTGTTTATCAAACTTCTAACCACATAGGCTAACATGTCATTTTCGCGACAAGGGTCATTTCAATACTTTCATTTTACCGAATTTCAAACCAAATAGGTTCACATATCATGTTTCGCATCAAGGGACATCGAGGGACATGTTCAACCTTCGTATTTAACAAACATGCAACAATATAAGCTAAAATCTCATTTTCGCGATAAGGGTCATCTCATTACTTTCTATTTACCAAATTTAAAACGAAATTGGTTCAAATATTATGTTACGCAATAAAGGACATCGAGGGACAAATTCAACATTAATATTTATCAAACTTTTAACCATATAGGATAAAATCTCATTTTTGGGACAATGCTCATTCAAATAATTTCATTTTGCCGAATACAAAACCAAATAGGTTCACATATCATGTTTCGTATCAAGGGAGATCGAGGGACAAGTTCAACCTTTATCAAACTTCTAACCATATAAGGCTAAAATCTCATTTTCGCGATAAAGTGATTCCAATACTTTCATTTTTCCGAATATAAAACCAAATAAGTTCACATATCATGTTTCGCATCAAGGGACATCGAGGGACAAGTTCACTGTTTATCAAACTTCTAACCACATAGGCTAACATTTCATTTTTGCGACAAGGGTCATTTCAATACTTTCATTTTACCGAATGTCAAACCAAATAGGTTCACATATCATGTTTCACATCAACGGACATCGAGGGACATGTTCAACCTTCATATTTAACAAACATGCAACAATATAAGATAAAATCTCGTTTTCGCGATAAGGGTCATCTCATTACTTTCTATTTACCAAATTTAAAACGAAATTGGTTCAAATATTATGTTACGCAATAAAGGACATCGAGGGACAAATTCAACATTAATATTTATCAAACTTTTAACCATATAGGCTAAAATCTCATTTTTGGGACAATGCTCATTCAAATAATTTCATTTTGCCGAATACAAAACCAAATAGGTTCACATATCATGTTTCGTATCAAGGGAGATCGAGGGACAAGTTCAACCTTTATCAAACTTCTAACCATATAAGGCTAAAATCTCATTTTTGCAACAAAGTGATTCCAATACTTTCATTTTTCCGAATATAAAACCAAATAAGTTCACATATCATGTTTCGCATCAAGGAACATCGAGGGACAAGTTCACTGTTTATCAAAATTCTAACCACATAGGCTAACATTTCATTTTCGCGACAAGGGTCATTTCAATACTTTCATTTTACCGAATTTCAAACCAAATAGGTTCACATATCATGTTTCACATCAACGGACATCGAGGGACATGTTCAACCTTCATATTTAACAAACATGCAACAATATAAGCTAAAATCTCGTTTTCGCGATAAGGGTCATCTCATTACTTTCTATTTACCAAATTTAAAACGAAATTGGTTCAAATATTATGTTACGCAATAAAGGACATCGAGGGACAAATTCAACATTAATATTTCTCAAACTTTTAACCATATAGGCTAAAATCTCTTTTTTGGGACAATGGTCATTCAAATAATTTCATTTTGCCGAATACAAAACCAAATAGGTTGACATATCATGTTTCGTATCAAGGGAGATCGAGGGACAAGTCCAACCTTTATCAAACTTCTAACCATATAGGCTAAAATCTCATTTTCGCGACAAAGTCATTCCAATACTTTCATTTTTCCGAATATAAAACCAAATAGGTTCACATATCATGTTTCGTATCAAGGGAGATCGAGGGACAAGTTCAACCTTTATCAAACTTCTAACCATATACGCTAAAATCTCATTTTTGCGACAAAGTTATTCCAATACTTTCATTTTTCCGAATATAAAACCAAATAGGTTCACATATCATGTTTCGCATCAAGGGACATCGAGGGACAAGTTCACTGTTTATCAAACTTCTAACCACATAGGCTAACATGTCATTTTCGCGACAAGGGTCATTTCAATACTTTCATTTTACCGAATTTCAAACCAAATAGGTTCACATATCATGTTTCGCATCAAGGGACATCGAGGGACATGTTCAACCTTCGTATTTAACAAACATGCAACAATATAAGCTAAAATCTCATTTTCGCGATAAGGGTCATCTCATTACTTTCTATTTACCAAATTTAAAACGAAATTGGTTCAAATATTATGTTACGCAATAAAGGACATCGAGGGACAAATTCAACATTAATATTTATCAAACTTTTAACCATATAGGATAAAATCTCATTTTTGGGACAATGCTCATTCAAATAATTTCATTTTGCCGAATACAAAACCAAATAGGTTCACATATCATGTTTCGTATCAAGGGAGATCGAGGGACAAGTTCAACCTTTATCAAACTTCTAACCATATAAGGCTAAAATCTCATTTTCGCGATAAAGTGATTCCAATACTTTCATTTTTCCGAATATAAAACCAAATAAGTTCACATATCATGTTTCGCATCAAGGGACATCGAGGGACAAGTTCACTGTTTATCAAACTTCTAACCACATAGGCTAACATTTCATTTTTGCGACAAGGGTCATTTCAATACTTTCATTTTACCGAATGTCAAACCAAATAGGTTCACATATCATGTTTCACATCAACGGACATCGAGGGACATGTTCAACCTTCATATTTAACAAACATGCAACAATATAAGCTAAAATCTCGTTTTCGCGATAAGGGTCATCTCATTACTTTCTATTTACCAAATTTAAAACGAAATTGGTTCAAATATTATGTTACGCAATAAAGGACATCGAGGGACAAATTCAACATTAATATTTATCAAACTTTTAACCATATAGGCTAAAATCTCATTTTTGGGACAATGCTCATTCAAATAATTTCATTTTGCCGAATACAAAACCAAATAGGTTCACATATCATGTTTCGTATCAAGGGAGATCGAGGGACAAGTTCAACCTTTATCAAACTTCTAACCATATAAGGCTAAAATCTCATTTTTGCAACAAAGTGATTCCAATACTTTCATTTTTCCGAATATAAAACCAAATAAGTTCACATATCATGTTTCGCATCAAGGAACATCGAGGGACAAGTTCACTGTTTATCAAAATTCTAACCACATAGGCTAACATTTCATTTTCGCGACAAGGGTCATTTCAATACTTTCATTTTACCGAATTTCAAACCAAATAGGTTCACATATCATGTTTCACATCAACGGACATCGAGGGACATGTTCAACCTTCATATTTAACAAACATGCAACAATATAAGCTAAAATCTCGTTTTCGCGATAAGGGTCATCTCATTACTTTCTATTTACCAAATTTAAAACGAAATTGGTTCAAATATTATGTTACGCAATAAAGGACATCGAGGGACAAATTCAACATTAATATTTCTCAAACTTTTAACCATATAGGCTAAAATCTCTTTTTTGGGACAATGGTCATTCAAATAATTTCATTTTGCCGAATACAAAACCAAATAGGTTGACATATCATGTTTCGTATCAAGGGAGATCGAGGGACAAGTCCAACCTTTATCAAACTTCTAACCATATAGGCTAAAATCTCATTTTCGCGACAAAGTCATTCCAATACTTTCATTTTTCCGAATATAAAACCAAATAGGTTCACATATCATGTTTCGTATCAAGGGAGATCGAGGGACAAGTTCAACCTTTATCAAACTTCTAACCATATAGGCTAAAATCTCATTTTTGCGACAAAGTTATTCCAATACTTTCATTTTTCCGAATATAAAACCAAATAGGTTCACATATCATGTTTCGCATCAAGGGACATCGAGGGACAAGTTCACTGTTTATCAAACTTCTAACCACATAGGCTAACATTTCATTTTCGCGACAAGGGTCATTTCAATACTTTCATTTTACCGAATGTCAAACCAAATAGGTTCACATATCATGTTTCACATCAACGGACATCGAGGGACATGTTCAACCTTCATATTTAACAAACATGCAACAATATAAGCTAAAATCTCGTTTTCGCGATAAGGGTCATCTCATTACTTTCTATTTACCAAATTTAAAACGAAATTGGTTCAAATATTATGTTACGCAATAAAGGACATCGAGGGACAAATTCAACATTAATATTTATCAAACTTTTAACCATATAGGCTAAAATCTCATTTTTGGGACAATGCTCATTCAAATAATTTCATTTTGCCGAATACAAAACTAAATAGGTTCACATATCATGTTTCGTATCAAGGGAGATCGAGGGACAAGTTCAACCTTTATCAAACTTCTAACCATATAAGGCTAAAATCTCATTTTCGCGATAAAGTGATTCCAATACTTTCATTTTTCCGAATATAAAACCAAATAAGTTCACATATCATGTTTCGCATCAAGGGACATCGAGGGACAAGTTCACTGTTTATCAAACTTCTAACCACATAGGCTAACATTTCATTTTCACGACAAGGGTCATTTCAATACTTTCATTTTACCGAATTTCAAACCAAATAGGTTCACATATCATGTTTCACATCAACGGACATCGAGGGACATGTTCAACCTTCATATTTAACAAACATGCAACAATATAAGCTAAAATCTCGTTTTCGCGATAAGGGTCATCTCATTACTTTCTATTTACCAAATTTAAAACGAAATTGGTTCAAATATTATGTTACGCAATAAAGGACATCGAGGGACAAATTCAACATTAATATTTATCAAACTTTTAACCATATAGGCTAAAATCTCATTTTTGGGACAATGCTCATTCAAATAATTTCATTTTGCCGAATACAAAACCAAATAGGTTCACATATCATGTTTCGCATCAAGGGAGATCGAGGGACAAGTTCAACCTTTATCAAACTTCTAACCATATAAGGCTAAAATCTCATTTTTGAGACAAAGTGATTCCAATACTTTCATTTTTCCGAATATAAAACCAAATAAGTTCACATATCATGTTTCGCATCAAGGAACATCGAGGGACAAGTTCACTGTTTATCAAAATTCTAACCACATAGGCTAACATTTCATTTTCGCGACAAGGGTCATTTCAATACTTTCATTTTACCGAATTTCAAACCAAATAGGTTCACATATCATGTTTCGCATCAAGGGACATCGAGGGACAAGTTCACTGTTTATCAAACTTCTAACCACATAGGCTAACATGTCATTTTCGCGACAAGGGTCATTTCAATACTTTCATTTTACCGAATTTCAAACCAAATAGGTTCACATATCATGTTTCGCATCAAGGGACATCGAGGGACATGTTCAACCTTCGTATTTAACAAACATGCAACAATATAAGCTAAAATCTCATTTTCGCGATAAGGGTCATCTCATTACTTTCTATTTACCAAATTTAAAACGAAATTGGTTCAAATATTATGTTACGCAATAAAGGACATCGAGGGACAAATTCAACATTAATATTTATCAAACTTTTAACCATATAGGATAAAATCTCATTTTTGGGACAATGCTCATTCAAATAATTTCATTTTGCCGAATACAAAACCAAATAGGTTCACATATCATGTTTCGTATCAAGGGAGATCGAGGGACAAGTTCAACCTTTATCAAACTTCTAACCATATAAGGCTAAAATCTCATTTTCGCGATAAAGTGATTCCAATACTTTCATTTTTCCGAATATAAAACCAAATAAGTTCACATATCATGTTTCGCATCAAGGGACATCGAGGGACAAGTTCACTGTTTATCAAACTTCTAACCACATAGGCTAACATTTCATTTTTGCGACAAGGGTCATTTCAACACTTTCATTTTACCGAATGTCAAACCAAATAGGTTCACATATCATGTTTCACATCAACGGACATCGAGGGACATGTTCAACCTTCATATTTAACAAACATGCAACAATATAAGATAAAATCTCGTTTTCGCGATAAGGGTCATCTCATTACTTTCTATTTACCAAATTTAAAACGAAATTGGTTCAAATATTATGTTACGCAATAAAGGACATCGAGGGACAAATTCAACATTAATATTTATCAAACTTTTAACCATATAGGCTAAAATCTCATTTTTGGGACAATGCTCATTCAAATAATTTCATTTTGCCGAATACAAAACCAAATAGGTTCACATATCATGTTTCGTATCAAGGGAGATCGAGGGACAAGTTCAACCTTTATCAAACTTCTAACCATATAAGGCTAAAATCTCATTTTTGCAACAAAGTGATTCCAATACTTTCATTTTTCCGAATATAAAACCAAATAAGTTCACATATCATGTTTCGCATCAAGGAACATCGAGGGACAAGTTCACTGTTTATCAAAATTCTAACCACATAGGCTAACATTTCATTTTCGCGACAAGGGTCATTTCAATACTTTCATTTTACCGAATGTCAAACCAAATAGGTTCACATATCATGTTTCACATCAACGGACATCGAGGGACATGTTCAACCTTCATATTTAACAAACATGCAACAATATAAGCTAAAATCTCGTTTTCGCGATAAGGGTCATCTCATTACTTTCTATTTACCAAATTTAAAACGAAATTGGTTCAAATATTATGTTACGCAATAAAGGACATCGAGGGACAAATTCAACATTAATATTTCTCAAACTTTTAACCATATAGGCTAAAATCTCTTTTTTGGGACAATGGTCATTCAAATAATTTCATTTTGCCGAATACAAAACCAAATAGGTTCACATATCATGTTTCGTATCAAGGGAGATCGAGGGACAAGTCCAACCTTTATCAAACTTCTAACCATATAGGCTAAAATCTCATTTTCGCGACAAAGTCATTCCAATACTTTCATTTTTCCGAATATAAAACCAAATAGGTTCACATATCATGTTTCGTATCAAGGGAGATCGAGGGACAAGTTCAACCTTTATCAAACTTCTAACCATATAGGCTAAAATCTCATTTTTGCGACAAAGTTATTCCAATACTTTCATTTTTCCGAATATAAAACCAAATAGGTTCACATATCATGTTTCGCATCAAGGGACATCGAGGGACAAGTTCACTGTTTATCAAACTTCTAACCACATAGGCTAACATGTCATTTTCGCGACAAGGGTCATTTCAATACTTTCATTTTACCGAATTTCAAACCAAATAGGTTCACATATCATGTTTCGCATCAAGGGACATCGAGGGACATGTTCAACCTTCGTATTTAACAAACATGCAACAATATAAGCTAAAATCTCATTTTCGCGATAAGGGTCATCTCATTACTTTCTATTTACCAAATTTAAAACGAAATTGGTTCAAATATTATGTTACGTAATAAAGGACATCGAGGGACAAATTCAACATTAATATTTATCAAACTTTTAACCATATAGGATAAAATCTCATTTTTGGGACAATGCTCATTCAAATAATTTCATTTTGCCGAATACAAAACCAAATAGGTTCACATATCATGTTTCGTATCAAGGGAGATCGAGGGACAAGTTCAACCTTTATCAAACTTCTAACCATATAAGGCTAAAATCTCATTTTCGCGATAAAGTGATTCCAATACTTTCATTTTTCCGAATATAAAACCAAATAAGTTCACATATCATGTTTCGCATCAAGGGACATCGAGGGACAAGTTCACTGTTTATCAAACTTCTAACCACATAGGCTAACATTTCATTTTTGCGACAAGGGTCATTTCAATACTTTCATTTTACCGAATGTCAAACCAAATAGGTTCACATATCATGTTTCACATCAACGGACATCGAGGGACATGTTCAACCTTCATATTTAACAAACATGCAACAATATAAGCTAAAATCTCGTTTTCGCGATA
The DNA here is from genome assembly GCF_051527215.1 of Medicago sativa. Classification (NCBI taxonomy): domain Eukaryota; kingdom Viridiplantae; phylum Streptophyta; class Magnoliopsida; order Fabales; family Fabaceae; genus Medicago; species Medicago sativa. Next base: position 41,446,402 of record NC_140751.1, read on the forward strand.
AGGGTCATCTCATTACTTTCTATTTACCAAATTTAAAACGAAATTGGTTCAAATATTATGTTACGCAATAAAGGACATCGAGGGACAAATTCAACATTAATATTTATCAAACTTTTAACCATATAGGCTAAAATCTCATTTTTGGGACAATGCTCATTCAAATAATTTCATTTTGCCGAATACAAAACCAAATAGGTTCACATATCATGTTTCGTATCAAGGGAGATCGAGGGACAAGTTCAACCTTTATCAAACTTCTAACCATATAAGGCTAAAATCTCATTTTTGCAACAAAGTGATTCCAATACTTTCATTTTTCCGAATATAAAACCAAATAAGTTCACATATCATGTTTCGCATCAAGGAACATCGAGGGACAAGTTCACTGTTTATCAAAATTCTAACCACATAGGCTAACATTTCATTTTCGCGACAAGGGTCATTTCAATACTTTCATTTTACCGAATTTCAAACCAAATAGGTTCACATATCATGTTTCACATCAACGGACATCGAGGGACATGTTCAACCTTCATATTTAACAAACATGCAACAATATAAGCTAAAATCTCGTTTTCGCGATAAGGGTCATCTCATTACTTTCTATTTACCAAATTTAAAACGAAATTGGTTCAAATATTATGTTACGCAATAAAGGACATCGAGGGACAAATTCAACATTAATATTTCTCAAACTTTTAACCATATAGGCTAAAATCTCTTTTTTGGGACAATGGTCATTCAAATAATTTCATTTTGCCGAATACAAAACCAAATAGGTTGACATATCATGTTTCGTATCAAGGGAGATCGAGGGACAAGTCCAACCTTTATCAAACTTCTAACCATATAGGCTAAAATCTCATTTTCGCGACAAAGTCATTCCAATACTTTCATTTTTCCGAATATAAAACCAAATAGGTTCACATATCATGTTTCGTATCAAGGGAGATCGAGGGACAAGTTCAACCTTTATCAAACTTCTAACCATATAGGCTAAAATCTCATTTTTGCGACAAAGTTATTCCAATACTTTCATTTTTCCGAATATAAAACCAAATAGGTTCACATATCATGTTTCGCATCAAGGGACATCGAGGGACAAGTTCACTGTTTATCAAACTTCTAACCACATAGGCTAACATTTCATTTTCGCGACAAGGGTCATTTCAATACTTTCATTTTACCGAATGTCAAACCAAATAGGTTCACATATCATGTTTCACATCAACGGACATCGAGGGACATGTTCAACCTTCATATTTAACAAACATGCAACAATATAAGCTAAAATATCGTTTTCGCGATAAGGGTCATCTCATTACTTTCTATTTACCAAATTTAAAACGAAATTGGTTCAAATATTATGTTACGCAATAAAGGACATCGAGGGACAAATTCAACATTAATATTTATCAAACTTTTAACCATATAGGCTAAAATCTCATTTTTGGGACAATGCTCATTCAAATAATTTCATTTTGCCGAATACAAAACCAAATAGGTTCACATATCATGTTTCGTATCAAGGGAGATCGAGGGACAAGTTCAACCTTTATCAAACTTCTAACCATATAAGGCTAAAATCTCATTTTTGCAACAAAGTGATTCCAATACTTTCATTTTTCCGAATATAAAACCAAATAAGTTCACATATCATGTTTCGCATCAAGGAACATCGAGGGACAAGTTCACTGTTTATCAAAATTCTAACCACATAGGCTAACATTTCATTTTCGCGACAAGGGTCATTTCAATACTTTCATTTTACCGAATGTCAAACCAAATAGGTTCACATATCATGTTTCACATCAACGGACATCGAGGGACATGTTCAACCTTCATATTTAACAAACATGCAACAATATAAGCTAAAATCTCGTTTTCGCGATAAGGGTCATCTCATTACTTTCTATTTACCAAATTTAAAACGAAATTGGTTCAAATATTATGTTACGCAATAAAGGACATCGAGGGACAAATTCAACATTAATATTTCTCAAACTTTTAACCATATAGGCTAAAATCTCTTTTTTGGGACAATGGTCATTCAAATAATTTCATTTTGCCGAATACAAAACCAAATAGGTTCACATATCATGTTTCGTATCAAGGGAGATCGAGGGACAAGTCCAACCTTTATCAAACTTCTAACCATATAGGCTAAAATCTCATTTTCGCGACAAAGTCATTCCAATACTTTCATTTTTCCGAATATAAAACCAAATAGGTTCACATATCATGTTTCGTATCAAGGGAGATCGAGGGACAAGTTCAACCTTTATCAAACTTCTAACCATATAGGCTAAAATCTCATTTTTGCGACAAAGTTATTCCAATACTTTCATTTTTCCGAATATAAAACCAAATAGGTTCACATATCATGTTTCGCATCAAGGGACATCGAGGGACAAGTTCACTGTTTATCAAACTTCTAACCACATAGGCTAACATGTCATTTTCGCGACAAGGGTCATTTCAATACTTTCATTTTACCGAATTTCAAACCAAATAGGTTCACATATCATGTTTCGCATCAAGGGACATCGAGGGACATGTTCAACCTTCGTATTTAACAAACATGCAACAATATAAGCTAAAATCTCATTTTCGCGATAAGGGTCATCTCATTACTTTCTATTTACCAAATTTAAAACGAAATTGGTTCAAATATTATGTTACGTAATAAAGGACATCGAGGGACAAATTCAACATTAATATTTATCAAACTTTTAACCATATAGGATAAAATCTCATTTTTGGGACAATGCTCATTCAAATAATTTCATTTTGCCGAATACAAAACCAAATAGGTTCACATATCATGTTTCGTATCAAGGGAGATCGAGGGACAAGTTCAACCTTTATCAAACTTCTAACCATATAAGGCTAAAATCTCATTTTCGCGATAAAGTGATTCCAATACTTTCATTTTTCCGAATATAAAACCAAATAAGTTCACATATCATGTTTCGCATCAAGGGACATCGAGGGACAAGTTCACTGTTTATCAAACTTCTAACCACATAGGCTAACATTTCATTTTTGCGACAAGGGTCATTTCAATACTTTCATTTTACCGAATGTCAAACCAAATAGGTTCACATATCATGTTTCACATCAACGGACATCGAGGGACATGTTCAACCTTCATATTTAACAAACATGCAACAATATAAGCTAAAATCTCGTTTTCGCGATAAGGGTCATCTCATTACTTTCTATTTACCAAATTTAAAACGAAATTGGTTCAAATATTATGTTACGCAATAAAGGACATCGAGGGACAAATTCAACATTAATATTTATCAAACTTTTAACCATATAGGCTAAAATCTCATTTTTGGGACAATGCTCATTCAAATAATTTCATTTTGCCGAATACAAAACCAAATAGGTTCACATATCATGTTTCGTATCAAGGGAGATCGAGGGACAAGTTCAACCTTTATCAAACTTCTAACCATATAAGGCTAAAATCTCATTTTTGCAACAAAGTGATTCCAATACTTTCATTTTTCCGAATATAAAACCAAATAAGTTCACATATCATGTTTCGCATCAAGGAACATCGAGGGACAAGTTCACTGTTTATCAAAATTCTAACCACATAGGCTAACATTTCATTTTCGCGACAAGGGTCATTTCAATACTTTCATTTTACCGAATTTCAAACCAAATAGGTTCACATATCATGTTTCACATCAACGGACATCGAGGGACATGTTCAACCTTCATATTTAACAAACATGCAACAATATAAGCTAAAATCTCGTTTTCGCGATAAGGGTCATCTCATTACTTTCTATTTACCAAATTTAAAACGAAATTGGTTCAAATATTATGTTACGCAATAAAGGACATCGAGGGACAAATTCAACATTAATATTTCTCAAACTTTTAACCATATAGGCTAAAATCTCTTTTTTGGGACAATGGTCATTCAAATAATTTCATTTTGCCGAATACAAAACCAAATAGGTTGACATATCATGTTTCGTATCAAGGGAGATCGAGGGACAAGTCCAACCTTTATCAAACTTCTAACCATATAGGCTAAAATCTCATTTTCGCGACAAAGTCATTCCAATACTTTCATTTTTCCGAATATAAAACCAAATAGGTTCACATATCATGTTTCGTATCAAGGGAGATCGAGGGACAAGTTCAACCTTTATCAAACTTCTAACCATATAGGCTAAAATCTCATTTTTGCGACAAAGTTATTCCAATACTTTCATTTTTCCGAATATAAAACCAAATAGGTTCACATATCATGTTTCGCATCAAGGGACATCGAGGGACAAGTTCACTGTTTATCAAACTTCTAACCACATAGGCTAACATTTCATTTTCGCGACAAGGGTCATTTCAATACTTTCATTTTACCGAATGTCAAACCAAATAGGTTCACATATCATGTTTCACATCAACGGACATCGAGGGACATGTTCAACCTTCATATTTAACAAACATGCAACAATATAAGCTAAAATATCGTTTTCGCGATAAGGGTCATCTCATTACTTTCTATTTACCAAATTTAAAACGAAATTGGTTCAAATATTATGTTACGCAATAAAGGACATCGAGGGACAAATTCAACATTAATATTTATCAAACTTTTAACCATATAGGCTAAAATCTCATTTTTGGGACAATGCTCATTCAAATAATTTCATTTTGCCGAATACAAAACTAAATAGGTTCACATATCATGTTTCGTATCAAGGGAGATCGAGGGACAAGTTCAACCTTTATCAAACTTCTAACCATATAAGGCTAAAATCTCATTTTCGCGATAAAGTGATTCCAATACTTTCATTTTTCCGAATATAAAACCAAATAAGTTCACATATCATGTTTCGCATCAAGGGACATCGAGGGACAAGTTCACTGTTTATCAAACTTCTAACCACATAGGCTAACATTTCATTTTCACGACAAGGGTCATTTCAATACTTTCATTTTACCGAATTTCAAACCAAATAGGTTCACATATCATGTTTCACATCAACGGACATCGAGGGACATGTTCAACCTTCATATTTAACAAACATGCAACAATATAAGCTAAAATCTCGTTTTCGCGATAAGGGTCATCTCATTACTTTCTATTTACCAAATTTAAAACGAAATTGGTTCAAATATTATGTTACGCAATAAAGGACATCGAGGGACAAATTCAACATTAATATTTATCAAACTTTTAACCATATAGGCTAAAATCTCATTTTTGGGACAATGCTCATTCAAATAATTTCATTTTGCCGAATACAAAACCAAATAGGTTCACATATCATGTTTCGCATCAAGGGAGATCGAGGGACAAGTTCAACCTTTATCAAACTTCTAACCATATAAGGCTAAAATCTCATTTTTGAGACAAAGTGATTCCAATACTTTCATTTTTCCGAATATAAAACCAAATAAGTTCACATATCATGTTTCGCATCAAGGAACATCGAGGGACAAGTTCACTGTTTATCAAAATTCTAACCACATAGGCTAACATTTCATTTTCGCGACAAGGGTCATTTCAATACTTTCATTTTACCGAATTTCAAACCAAATAGGTTCACATATCATGTTTCACATCAACGGACATCGAGGGACATGTTCAACCTTCATATTTAACAAACATGCAACAATATAAGCTAAAATCTCGTTTTCGCGATAAGGGTCATCTCATTACTTTCTATTTACCAAATTTAAAACGAAATTGGTTCAAATATTATGTTACGCAATAAAGGACATCGAGGGACAAATTCAACATTAATATTTCTCAAACTTTTAACCATATAGGCTAAAATCTCTTTTTTGGGACAATGGTCATTCAAATAATTTCATTTTGCCGAATACAAAACCAAATAGGTTGACATATCATGTTTCGTATCAAGGGAGATCGAGGGACAAGTCCAACCTTTATCAAACTTCTAACCATATAGGCTAAAATCTCATTTTCGCGACAAAGTCATTCCAATACTTTCATTTTTCCGAATATAAAACCAAATAGGTTCACATATCATGTTTCGTATCAAGGGAGATCGAGGGACAAGTTCAACCTTTATCAAACTTCTAACCATATAGGCTAAAATCTCATTTTTGCGACAAAGTTATTCCAATACTTTCATTTTTCCGAATATAAAACCAAATAGGTTCACATATCATGTTTCGCATCAAGGGACATCGAGGGACAAGTTCACTGTTTATCAAACTTCTAACCACATAGGCTAACATGTCATTTTCGCGACAAGGGTCATTTCAATACTTTCATTTTACCGAATTTCAAACCAAATAGGTTCACATATCATGTTTCGCATCAAGGGACATCGAGGGACATGTTCAACCTTCGTATTTAACAAACATGCAACAATATAAGCTAAAATCTCATTTTCGCGATAAGGGTCATCTCATTACTTTCTATTTACCAAATTTAAAACGAAATTGGTTCAAATATTATGTTACGCAATAAAGGACATCGAGGGACAAATTCAACATTAATATTTATCAAACTTTTAACCATATAGGCTAAAATCTCATTTTTGGGACAATGCTCATTCAAATAATTTCATTTTGCCGAATACAAAACCAAATAGGTTCACATATCATGTTTCGTATCAAGGGAGATCGAGGGACAAGTTCAACCTTTATCAAACTTCTAACCATATAAGGCTAAAATCTCATTTTCGCGACAAAGTGATTCCAATACTTTCATTTTTCCGAATATAAAACCAAATAAGTTCACATATCATGTTTCGCATCAAGGGACATCGAGGGACAAGTTCACTGTTTATCAAACTTCTAACCACATAGGCTAACATTTCATTTTCGCGACAAGGGTCATTTCAATACTTTCATTTTACCGAATGTCAAACCAAATAGGTTCACATATCATGTTTCACATCAACGGACATCGAGGGACACGTTCAACCTTCATATTTAACACACATGCAACAATATAAGCTAAAATCTCGTTTTCGCGATAAGGGTCATCTCATTACTTTCTATTTACCAAATTTAAAACGAAATTGGTTCAAATATTATGTTACGCAATAAAGGACATCGAGGGACAAATTCAACATTAATATTTATCAAACTTTTAACCATATAGGCTAAAATCTCATTTTTGGGACAATGCTCATTCAAATAATTTCATTTTGCCGAATACAAAACCAAATAGGTTCACATATCATGTTTCGTATCAAAGAAGATCGAGGGACAAGTTCAACCTTTATCAAACTTCTAACCATATAAGGCTAAAATCTCATTTTCGCGATAAAGTGATTCCAATACTTTCATTTCTCCGAATATAAAACCAAATAAGTTCACATATCATGTTTCGCATCAAGGGACATCGAGGGACAAGTTCACTGTTTATCAAACTTCTAACCACATAGGCTAACATTTCATTTTCGCGACAAGGGTCATTTCAATACTTTCATTTTACCGAATTTCAAACCAAATAGGTTCACATATCATGTTTCGCATCAAGGGACATCGAGGGACATGTTCAACCTTCGTATTTAACAAACATGCAACAATATAAGCTAAAATCTCGTTTTCGCGATAAGGGTCATCTCATTACTTTCTATTTACCAAATTTAAAACGAAATTCGTTCAAATATTATGTTACGCAATAAAGGACATCGAGGGACAAATTCAACATTAATATTTATCAAACTTTTAACCATATAGGCTAAAATCTCATTTTTGGGACAATGCTCATTCAAATAATTTCATTTTGCCGAATACAAAACCAAATAGGTTCACATATCATGTTTCGTATCAAGGGAGATCGAGGGACAAGTTCAACCTTTATCAAACTTCTAACCATATAAGGCTAAAATCTCATTTTCGCGACAAAGTGATTCCAATACTTTCATTTTTCCGAATATAAAACCAAATAAGTTCACATATCATGTTTCGCATCAAGGGACATCGAGGGACAAGTTCACTGTTTATCAAACTTCTAACCACATAGGCTAACATTTCATTTTCGCGACAAGGGTCATTTCAATACTTTCATTTTACCGAATGTCAAACCAAATAGGTTCACATATCATGTTTCACATCAACGGACATCGAGGGACACGTTCAACCTTCATATTTAACACACATGCAACAATATAAGCTAAAATCTCGTTTTCGCGATAAGGGTCATCTCATTACTTTCTATTTACCAAATTTAAAACGAAATTGGTTCAAATATTATGTTACGCAATAAAGGACATCGAGGGACAAATTCAACATTAATATTTATCAAACTTTTAACCATATAGGCTAAAATCTCATTTTTGGGACAATGCTCATTCAAATAATTTCATTTTGCCGAATACAAAACCAAATAGGTTCACATATCATGTTTCGTATCAAAGAAGATCGAGGGACAAGTTCAACCTTTATCAAACTTCTAACCATATAAGGCTAAAATCTCATTTTCGCGATAAAGTGATTCCAATACTTTCATTTCTCCGAATATAAAACCAAATAAGTTCACATATCATGTTTCGCATCAAGGGACATCGAGGGACAAGTTCACTGTTTATCAAACTTCTAACCACATAGGCTAACATTTCATTTTCGCGACAAGGGTCATTTCAATACTTTCATTTTACCGAATTTCAAACCAAATAGGTTCACATATCATGTTTCGCATCAAGGGACATCGAGGGACATGTTCAACCTTCGTATTTAACAAACATGCAACAATATAAGCTAAAATCTCGTTTTCGCGATAAGGGTCATCTCATTACTTTCTATTTACCAAATTTAAAACGAAATTCGTTCAAATATTATGTTACGCAATAAAGGACATCGAGGGACAAATTCAACATTAATATTTATCAAACTTTTAACCATATAGGCTAAAATCTCATTTTTGGGACAATGCTCATTCAAATAATTTCATTTTGCCGAATACAAAACCAAATAGGTTCACATATCATGTTTCGTATCAAGGGAGATCGAGGGACAAGTTCAACCTTTATCAAACTTCTAACCATATAAGGCTAAAATCTCATTTTCGCGACAAAGTGATTCCAATACTTTCATTTTTCCGAATATAAAACCAAATAAGTTCACATATCATGTTTCGCATCAAGGGACATCGAGGGACAAGTTCACTGTTTATCAAACTTCTAACCACATAGGCTAACATTTCATTTTCGCGACAAGGGTCATTTCAATACTTTCATTTTACCGAATGTCAAACCAAATAGGTTCACATATCATGTTTCACATCAACGGACATCGAGGGACATGTTCAACCTTCATATTTAACAAACATGCAACAATATAAGCTAAAATCTCGTTTTCGCGATAAGGGTCATCTCATTACTTTCTATTTACCAAATTTAAAACGAAATTGGTTCAAATATTATGTTACGCAATAAAGGACATCGAGGGACAAATTCAACATTAATATTTCTCAAACTTTTAACCATATAGGCTAAAATCTCTTTTTTGGGACAATGGTCATTCAAATAATTTCATTTTGCCGAATACAAAACCAAATAGGTTCACATATCATGTTTCGTATCAAGGGAGATCGAGGGACAAGTCCAACCTTTATCAAACTTCTAACCATATAGGCTAAAATCTCATTTTCGCGACAAAGTCATTCCAATACTTTCATTTTTCCGAATATAAAACCAAATAGGTTCACATATCATGTTTCGTATCAAGGGAGATCGAGGGACAAGTTCAACCTTTATCAAACTTCTAACCATATAGGCTAAAATCTCATTTTTGCGACAAAGTTATTCCAATACTTTCATTTTTCCGAATATAAAACCAAATAGGTTCACATATCATGTTTCGCATCAAGGGACATCGAGGGACAAGTTCACTGTTTATCAAACTTCTAACCACATAGGCTAACATGTCATTTTCGCGACAAGGGTCATTTCAATACTTTCATTTTACCGAATTTCAAACCAAATAGGTTCACATATCATGTTTCGCATCAAGGGACATCGAGGGACATGTTCAACCTTCGTATTTAACAAACATGCAACAATATAAGCTAAAATCTCGTTTTCGCGATAAGGGTCATCTCATTACTTTCTATTTACCAAATTTAAAACGAAATTGGTTCAAATATTATGTTACGCAATAAAGGACATCGAGGGACAAATTCAACATTAATATTTCTCAAACTTTTAACCATATAGGCTAAAATCTCTTTTTTGGGACAATGGTCATTCAAATAATTTCATTTTGCCGAATACAAAACCAAATAGGTTCACATATCATGTTTCGTATCAAGGGAGATCGAGGGACAAGTCCAACCTTTATCAAACTTCTAACCATATAGGCTAAAATCTCATTTTCGCGACAAAGTCATTCCAATACTTTCATTTTTCCGAATATAAAACCAAATAGGTTCACATATCATGTTTCGTATCAAGGGAGATCGAGGGACAAGTTCAACCTTTATCAAACTTCTAACCATATAGGCTAAAATCTCATTTTTGCGACAAAGTTATTCCAATACTTTCATTTTTCCGAATATAAAACCAAATAGGTTCACATATCATGTTTCGCATCAAGGGACATCGAGGGACAAGTTCACTGTTTATCAAACTTCTAACCACATAGGCTAACATGTCATTTTCGCGACAAGGGTCATTTCAATACTTTCATTTTACCGAATTTCAAACCAAATAGGTTCACATATCATGTTTCGCATCAAGGGACATCGAGGGACATGTTCAACCTTCGTATTTAACAAACATGCAACAATATAAGCTAAAATCTCGTTTTCGCGATAAGGGTCATCTCATTACTTTCTATTTACCAAATTTAAAACAAAATTGGTTCAAATATTATGTTACGCAATAAAGGACATCGAGGGACAAATTCAACATTAATATTTATCAAACTTTTAACCATATAGGCTAAAATCTCATTTTTGGGACAATGCTCATTCAAATAATTTCATTTTGCCGAATACAAAACCAAATAGGTTCACATATCATGTTTCGTATCAAGGGAGATCGAGGGACAAGTTCAACCTTTATCAAACTTCTAACCATAAAAGGCTAAAATCTCATTTTCGCGACAAAGTGATTCCAATACTTTCATTTTTCCGAATATAAAACCAAATAAGTTCACATATCATGTTTCGCATCAAGGGACATCGAGGGACAAGTTCACTGTTTATCAAACTTCTAACCACATAGGCTAACATTTCATTTTCACGACAAGGGTCATTTCAATACTTTCATTTTACCGAATTTCAAACCAAATAGGTTCACATATCATGTTTCACATCAACGGACATCGAGGGACATGTTCAACCTTCATATTTAACAAACATGCAACAATATAAGCTAAAATCTCGTTTTCGCGATAAGGGTCATCTCATTACTTTCTATTTACCAAATTTAAAACGAAATTGGTTCAAATATTATGTTACGCAATAAAGGACATCGAGGGACAAATTCAACATTAATATTTATCAAACTTTTAACCATATAGGCTAAAATCTCATTTTTGGGACAATGCTCATTCAAATAATTTCATTTTGCCGAATACAAAACCAAATAGGTTCACATATCATGTTTCGTATCAAGGGAGATCGAGGGACAAGTTCAACCTTTATCAAACTTCTAACCATATAAGGCTAAAATCTCATTTTTGCGACAAAGTGATTCCAATACTTTCATTTTTCCGAATATAAAACCAAATAAGTTCACATATCATGTTTCGCATCAAGGAACATCAAGGGACAAGTTCACTGTTTATCAAAATTCTAACCACATAGGCTAACATTTCATTTTCGCGACAAGGGTCATTTCAATACTTTCATTTTACCGAATTTCAAACCAAATAGGTTCACATATCATGTTTCACATCAACGGACATCGAGGGACATGTTCAACCTTCATATTTAACAAACATGCAACAATATAAGCTAAAATCTCGTTTTCGCGATAAGGGTCATCTCATTACTTTCTATTTACCAAATTTAAAACGAAATTGGTTCAAATATTATGTTACGCAATAAAGGACATCGAGGGACAAATTCAACATTAATATTTCTCAAACTTTTAACCATATAGGCTAAAATCTCTTTTTTGGGACAATGGTCATTCAAATAATTTCATTTTGCCGAATACAAAACCAAATAGGTTGACATATCATGTTTCGTATCAAGGGAGATCGAGGGACAAGTCCAACCTTTATCAAACTTCTAACCATATAGGCTAAAATCTCATTTTCGCGACAAAGTCATTCCAATACTTTCATTTTTCCGAATATAAAACCAAATAGGTTCACATATCATGTTTCGTATCAAGGGAGATCGAGGGACAAGTTCAACCTTTATCAAACTTCTAACCATATAGGCTAAAATCTCATTTTTGCGACAAAGTTATTCCAATACTTTCATTTTTCCGAATATAAAACCAAATAGGTTCACATATCATGTTTCGCATCAAGGGACATCGAGGGACAAGTTCACTGTTTATCAAACTTCTAACCACATAGGCTAACATGTCATTTTCGCGACAAGGGTCATTTCAATACTTTCATTTTACCGAATTTCAAACCAAATAGGTTCACATATCATGTTTCGCATCAAGGGACATCGAGGGACATGTTCAACCTTCGTATTTAACAAACATGCAACAATATAAGCTAAAATCTCGTTTTCGCGATAAGGGTCATCTCATTACTTTCTATTTACCAAATTTAAAACGAAATTGGTTCAAATATTATGTTACGCAATAAAGGACATCGAGGGACAAATTCAACATTAATATTTCTCAAACTTTTAACCATATAGGCTAAAATCTCTTTTTTGGGACAATGGTCATTCAAATAATTTCATTTTGCCGAATACAAAACCAAATAGGTTCACATATCATGTTTCGTATCAAGGGAGATCGAGGGACAAGTCCAACCTTTATCAAACTTCTAACCATATAGGCTAAAATCTCATTTTCGCGACAAAGTCATTCCAATACTTTCATTTTTCCGAATATAAAACCAAATAGGTTCACATATCATGTTTCGTATCAAGGGAGATCGAGGGACAAGTTCAACCTTTATCAAACTTCTAACCATATAGGCTAAAATCTCATTTTTGCGACAAAGTTATTCCAATACTTTCATTTTTCCGAATATAAAACCAAATAGGTTCACATATCATGTTTCGCATCAAGGGACATCGAGGGACAAGTTCACTGTTTATCAAACTTCTAACCACATAGGCTAACATGTCATTTTCGCGACAAGGGTCATTTCAATACTTTCATTTTACCGAATTTCAAACCAAATAGGTTCACATATCATGTTTCGCATCAAGGGACATCGAGGGACATGTTCAACCTTCGTATTTAACAAACATGCAACAATATAAGCTAAAATCTCGTTTTCGCGATAAGGGTCATCTCATTACTTTCTATTTACCAAATTTAAAACAAAATTGGTTCAAATATTATGTTACGCAATAAAGGACATCGAGGGACAAATTCAACATTAATATTTATCAAACTTTTAACCATATAGGCTAAAATCTCATTTTTGGGACAATGCTCATTCAAATAATTTCATTTTGCCGAATACAAAACCAAATAGGTTCACATATCATGTTTCGTATCAAGGGAGATCGAGGGACAAGTTCAACCTTTATCAAACTTCTAACCATAAAAGGCTAAAATCTCATTTTCGCGACAAAGTGATTCCAATACTTTCATTTTTCCGAATATAAAACCAAATAAGTTCACATATCATGTTTCGCATCAAGGGACATCGAGGGACAAGTTCACTGTTTATCAAACTTCTAACCACATAGGCTAACATTTCATTTTCACGACAAGGGTCATTTCAATACTTTCATTTTACCGAATTTCAAACCAAATAGGTTCACATATCATGTTTCACATCAACGGACATCGAGGGACATGTTCAACCTTCATATTTAACAAACATGCAACAATATAAGCTAAAATCTCGTTTTCGCGATAAGGGTCATCTCATTACTTTCTATTTACCAAATTTAAAACGAAATTGGTTCAAATATTATGTTACGCAATAAAGGACATCGAGGGACAAATTCAACATTAATATTTATCAAACTTTTAACCATATAGGCTAAAATCTCATTTTTGGGACAATGCTCATTCAAATAATTTCATTTTGCCGAATACAAAACCAAATAGGTTCACATATCATGTTTCGTATCAAGGGAGATCGAGGGACAAGTTCAACCTTTATCAAACTTCTAACCATATAAGGCTAAAATCTCATTTTTGCGACAAAGTGATTCCAATACTTTCATTTTTCCGAATATAAAACCAAATAAGTTCACATATCATGTTTCGCATCAAGGAACATCGAGGGACAAGTTCACTGTTTATCAAAATTCTAACCACATAGGCTAACATTTCATTTTCGCGACAAGGGTCATTTCAATACTTTCATTTTACCGAATTTCAAACCAAATAGGTTCACATATCATGTTTCACATCAACGGACATCGAGGGACATGTTCAACCTTCATATTTAACAAACATGCAACAATATAAGCTAAAATCTCGTTTTCGCGATAAGGGTCATCTCATTACTTTCTATTTACCAAATTTAAAACGAAATTGGTTCAAATATTATGTTACGCAATAAAGGACATCGAGGGACAAATTCAACATTAATATTTCTCAAACTTTTAACCATATAGGCTAAAATCTCTTTTTTGGGACAATAGTCATTCAAATAATTTCATTTTGCCGAATACAAAACCAAATAGGTTGACATATCATGTTTCGTATCAAGGGAGATCGAGGGACAAGTCCAACCTTTATCAAACTTCTAACCATATAGGCTAAAATCTCATTTTCGCGACAAAGTCATTCCAATACTTTCATTTTTCCGAATATAAAACCAAATAGGTTCACATATCATGTTTCGTATCAAGGGAGATCGAGGGACAAGTTCAACCTTTATCAAACTTCTAACCATATAGGCTAAAATCTCATTTTTGCGACAAAGTTATTCCAATACTTTCATTTTTCCGAATATAAAACCAAATAGGTTCACATATCATGTTTCGCATCAAGGGACATCGAGGGACAAGTTCACTGTTTATCAAACTTCTAACCACATAGGCTAACATGTCATTTTCGCGACAAGGGTCATTTCAATACTTTCATTTTACCGAATTTCAAACCAAATAGGTTCACATATCATGTTTCGCATCAAGGGACATCGAGGGACATGTTCAACCTTCGTATTTAACAAACATGCAACAATATAAGCTAAAATCTCGTTTTCGCGATAAGGGTCATCTCATTACTTTCTATTTACCAAATTTAAAACAAAATTGGTTCAAATATTATGTTACGCAATAAAGGACATCGAGGGACAAATTCAACATTAATATTTATCAAACTTTTAACCATATAGGCTAAAATCTCATTTTTGGGACAATGCTCATTCAAATAATTTCATTTTGCCGAATACAAAACCAAATAGGTTGACATATCATGTTTCGTATCAAAGGAGATCGAGGGACAAGTTCAACCTTTATCAAACTTCTAACCATATAAGGCTAAAATCTCATTTTCGCGATAAAGTGATTCCAATACTTTCATTTCTCCGAATATAAAACCAAATAAGTTCACATATCATGTTTCGCATCAAGGGACATCGAGGGACAAGTTCACTGTTTATCAAACTTCTAACCACATAGGCTAACATTTCATTTTCGCGACAAGGGTCATTTCAATACTTTCATTTTACCGAATGTCAAACCAAATAGGTTCACATATCATGTTTCACATCAACGGACATCGAGGGACATGTTCAACCTTCATATTTAACACACATGCAACAATATAAGCTAAAATCTCGTTTTCGCGATAAGGGTCATCTCATTACTTTCTATTTACCAAATTTAAAACGAAATTGGTTCAAATATTATGTTACGCAATAAAGGACATCGAGGGACAAATTCAACATTAATATTTATCAAACTTTTAACCATATAGGCTAAAATCTCATTTTTGGGACAATGCTCATTCAAATAATTTCATTTTGCCGAATACAAAACCAAATAGGTTCACATATCATGTTTCTTATCAAGGGAGATCGAGGGACAAGTTCAACCTTTATCAAACTTCTAACCATATAAGGCTAAAATCTCATTTTTGCGACAAAGTGATTCCAATACTTTCATTTTTCCGAATATAAAACCAAATAAGTTCACATATCATGTTTCGCATCAAGGAACATCGAGGGACAAGTTCACTGTTTATCAAAATTCTAACCACATAGGCTAACATTTCATTTTCGCGACAAGGGTCATTTCAATACTTTCATTTTACCGAATTTCAAACCAAATAGGTTCACATATCATGTTTCACATCAACGGACATCGAGGGACATGTTCAACCTTCATATTTAACAAACATGCAACAATATAAGCTAAAATCTCGTTTTCGCGATAAGGGTCATCTCATTACTTTCTATTTACCAAATTTAAAACGAAATTGGTTCAAATATTATGTTACGCAATAAAGGACATCGAGGGACAAATTCAACATTAATATTTCTCAAACTTTTAACCATATAGGCTAAAATCTCTTTTTTGGGACAATGGTCATTCAAATAATTTCATTTTGCCGAATACAAAACCAAATAGGTTGACATATCATGTTTCGTATCAAGGGAGATCGAGGGACAAGTCCAACCTTTATCAAACTTCTAACCATATAGGCTAAAATCTCATTTTCGCGACAAAGTCATTCCAATACTTTCATTTTTCCGAATATAAAACCAAATAGGTTCACATATCATGTTTCGTATCAAGGGAGATCGAGGGACAAGTTCAACCTTTATCAAACTTCTAACCATATAGGCTAAAATCTCATTTTTGCGACAAAGTTATTCCAATACTTTCATTTTTCCGAATATAAAACCAAATAGGTTCACATATCATGTTTCGCATCAAGGGACATCGAGGGACAAGTTCACTGTTTATCAAACTTCTAACCACATAGGCTAACATGTCATTTTCGCGACAAGGGTCATTTCAATACTTTCATTTTACCGAATTTCAAACCAAATAGGTTCACATATCATGTTTCGCATCAAGGGACATCGAGGGACATGTTCAACCTTCGTATTTAACAAACATGCAACAATATAAGCTAAAATCTCGTTTTCGCGATAAGGGTCATCTCATTACTTTCTATTTACCAAATTTAAAACAAAATTGGTTCAAATATTATGTTACGCAATAAAGGACATCGAGGGACAAATTCAACATTAATATTTATCAAACTTTTAACCATATAGGCTAAAATCTCATTTTTGGGACAATGCTCATTCAAATAATTTCATTTTGCCGAATACAAAACCAAATAGGTTGACATATCATGTTTCGTATCAAAGGAGATCGAGGGACAAGTTCAACCTTTATCAAACTTCTAACCATATAAGGCTAAAATCTCATTTTCGCGATAAAGTGATTCCAATACTTTCATTTCTCCGAATATAAAACCAAATAAGTTCACATATCATGTTTCGCATCAAGGGACATCGAGGGACAAGTTCACTGTTTATCAAACTTCTAACCACATAGGCTAACATTTCATTTTCGCGACAAGGGTCATTTCAATACTTTCATTTTACCGAATGTCAAACCAAATAGGTTCACATATCATGTTTCACATCAACGGACATCGAGGGACATGTTCAACCTTCATATTTAACACACATGCAACAATATAAGCTAAAATCTCGTTTTCGCGATAAGGGTCATCTCATTACTTTCTATTTACCAAATTTAAAACGAAATTGGTTCAAATATTATGTTACGCAATAAAGGACATCGAGGGACAAATTCAACATTAATATTTATCAAACTTTTAACCATATAGGCTAAAATCTCATTTTTGGGACAATGCTCATTCAAATAATTTCATTTTGCCGAATACAAAACCAAATAGGTTCACATATCATGTTTCGTATCAAGGGAGATCGAGGGACAAGTTCAACCTTTATCAAACTTCTAACCATAAAAGGCTAAAATCTCATTTTCGCGACAAAGTGATTCCAATACTTTCATTTTTCCGAATATAAAACCAAATAAGTTCACATATCATGTTTCGCATCAAGGGACATCGAGGGACAAGTTCACTGTTTATCAAACTTCTAACCACATAGGCTAACATTTCATTTTCACGACAAGGGTCATTTCAATACTTTCATTTTACCGAATTTCAAACCAAATTGGTTCACATATCATGTTTCACATCAACGGACATCGAGGGACATGTTCAACCTTCATATTTAACAAACATGCAACAATATAAGCTAAAATCTCGTTTTCGCGATAAGGGTCATCTCATTACTTTCTATTTACCAAATTTAAAATGAAATTGGTTCAAATATTATGTTACGCAATAAAGGACATCGAGGGACAAATTCAACATTAATATTTATCAAACTTTTAACCATATAGGCTAAAATCTCATTTTTGGGACAATGCTCATTCAAATAATTTCATTTTGCCGAATACAAAACCAAATAGGTTCACATATCATGTTTCGTATCAAGGGAGATCGAGGGACAAGTTCAACCTTTATCAAACTTCTAACCATATAAGGCTAAAATCTCATTTTTGCAACAAAGTGATTCCAATACTTTCATTTTTCCGAATATAAAACCAAATAAGTTCACATATCATGTTTCGCATCAAGGAACATCGAGGGACAAGTTCACTGTTTATCAAAATTCTAACCACATAGGCTAACATTTCATTTTCGCGACAAGGGTCATTTCAATACTTTCATTTTACCGAATTTCAAACCAAATAGGTTCACATATCATGTTTCACATCAACGGACATCGAGGGACATGTTCAACCTTCATATTTAACAAACATGCAACAATATAAGCTAAAATCTCGTTTTCGCGATAAGGGTCATCTCATTACTTTCTATTTACCAAATTTAAAACGAAATTGGTTCAAATATTATGTTACGCAATAAAGGACATCGAGGGACAAATTCAACATTAATATTTCTCAAACTTTTAACCATATAGGCTAAAATCTCTTTTTTGGGACAATGGTCATTCAAATAATTTCATTTTGCCGAATACAAAACCAAATAGGTTCACATATCATGTTTCGTATCAAGGGAGATCGAGGGACAAGTCCAACCTTTATCAAACTTCTAACCATATAGGCTAAAATCTCATTTTCGCGACAAAGTCATTCCAATACTTTCATTTTTCCGAATACAAAACCAAATAGGTTCACATATCATGTTTCGTATCAAGGGAGATCGAGGGACAAGTTCAACCTTTATCAAACTTCTAACCATATAGGCTAAAATCTCATTTTTGCGACAAAGTTATTCCAATACTTTCATTTTTCCGAATATAAAACCAAATAGGTTCACATATCATGTTTCGCATCAAGGGACATCGAGGGACAAGTTCACTGTTTATCAAACTTCTAACCACATAGGCTAACATGTCATTTTCGCGACAAGGGTCATTTCAATACTTTCATTTTACCGAATTTCAAACCAAATAGGTTCACATATCATGTTTCGCATCAAGGGACATCGAGGGACATGTTCAACCTTCGTATTTAACAAACATGCAACAATATAAGCTAAAATCTCGTTTTCGCGATAAGGGTCATCTCATTACTTTCTATTTACCAAATTTAAAACGAAATTGGTTCAAATATTATGTTACGCAATAAAGGACATCGAGGGACAAATTCAACATTAATATTTATCAAACTTTTAACCATATAGGCTAAAATCTCATTTTTGGGACAATGCTCATTCAAATAATTTCATTTTGCCGAATACAAAACCAAATAGGTTCACATATCATGTTTCGTATCAAGGGAGATCGAGGGACAAGTTCAACCTTTATCAAACTTCTAACCATATAAGGCTAAAATCTCATTTTCGCAACAAAGTGATTCCAATACTTTCATTTTTCCGAATATAAAACCAAATAAGTTCACATATCATGTTTCGCATCAAGGAACATCGAGGGACAAGTTCACTGTTTATCAAAATTCTAACCACATAGGCTAACATTTCATTTTCGCGACAAGGGTCATTTCAATACTTTCATTTTACCGAATTTCAAACCAAATAGGTTCACATATCATGTTTCACATCAACGGACATCGAGGGACATGTTCAACCTTCATATTTAACAAACATGCAACAATATAAGCTAAAATCTCGTTTTCGCGATAAGGGTCATCTCATTACTTTCTATTTACCAAATTTAAAACGAAATTGGTTCAAATATTATGTTACGCAATAAAGGACATCGAGGGACAAATTCAACATTAATATTTCTCAAACTTTTAACCATATAGGCTAAAATCTCTTTTTTGGGACAATGGTCATTCAAATAATTTCATTTTGCCGAATACAAAACCAAATAGGTTCACATATCATGTTTCGTATCAAGGGAGATCGAGGGACAAGTCCAACCTTTATCAAACTTCTAACCATATAGGCTAAAATCTCATTTTCGCGACAAAGTCATTCCAATACTTTCATTTTTCCGAATATAAAACCAAATAGGTTCACATATCATGTTTCGTATCAGGGGAGATCGAGGGACAAGTTCAACCTTTATCAAACTTCTAACCATATAGGCTAAAATCTCATTTTTGCGACAAAGTTATTCCAATACTTTCATTTTTCCGAATATAAAACCAAATAGGTTCACATATCATGTTTCGCATCAAGGGACATCGAGGGACAAGTTCACTGTTTATCAAACTTCTAACCACATAGGCTAACATGTCATTTTCGCGACAAGGGTCATTTCAATACTTTCATTTTACCGAATTTCAAACCAAATAGGTTCACATATCATGTTTCGCATCAAGGGACATCGAGGGACATGTTCAACCTTCGTATTTAACAAACATGCAACAATATAAGCTAAAATCTCGTTTTCGCGATAAGGGTCATCTCATTACTTTCTATTTACCAAATTTAAAACGAAATTGGTTCAAATATTATGTTACGCAATAAAGGACATCGAGGGACAAATTCAACATTAATATTTATCAAACTTTTAACCATATAGGCTAAAATCTCATTTTTGGGACAATGCTCGTTCAAATAATTTCATTTTGCCGAATACAAAACCAAATAGGTTCACATATCATGTTTCGTATCAAAGGAGATCGAGGAACAAGTTCAACCTTTATCAAACTTCTAACCATATAAGGCTAAAATCTCATTTTCGCGATAAAGTGATTCCAATACTTTCATTTCTCCGAATATAAAACCAAATAAGTTCACATATCATGTTTCAAATCAAGGGACATCGAGGGACAAGTTCACTGTTTATCAAACTTCTAACCACATAGGCTAACATTTCATTTTCGCGACAAGGGTCATTTCAATACTTTCATTTTACCTAATGTCAAACCAAATATGTTCACATATCATGTTTCACATCAACGGACATCGAGGGACATGTTCAACCTTCATATTTAACAAACATGCAACAATATAAGCTAAAATCTCGTTTTCGCGATAAGGGTCATCTCATTACTTTCTATTTACCAAATTTAAAACGAAATTGGTTCAAATATTATGTTACGCAATAAAGGACATCGAGGGACAAATTTAACATTAATATTTATCAAACTTTTAACCATATAGGCTAAAATCTCATTTTTGGGACAATGCTCATTCAAATAATTTCATTTTGCCGAATACAAAACCAAATAGGTTCACATATCATGTTTCGTATCAAGGGAGATCGAGGGACAAGTTCAACCTTTATCAAACTTCTAACCATATAAGGCTAAAATCTCATTTTCGCGATAAAGTGATTCCAATACTTTCATTTTTCCGAATATAAAACCAAATAAGTTCACATATCATGTTTCGCATCAAGGGACATCGAGGGACAAGTTCACTGTTTATCAAACTTCTAACCACATAGGCTAACATTTAATTTTCGCGACAAGGGTCATTTCAATACTTTCATTTTACCGAATGTCAAACCAAATAGGTTCACATATCATGTTTCACATCAACGGACATCGAGGGACATGTTCAACCTTCCTATTTAACAAACATGCAACAATATAAGCTAAAATCTCGTTTTCGCGATAAGGGTCATCTCATTACTTTCTATTTACCAAATTTAAAACGAAATTGGTTCAAATATTATGTTACGCAATAAAAGACATCGAGGGACAAATTCAACATTAATATTTATCAAACTTTTAACCATATAGGCTAAAATCTCATTTTTGGGACAATGCTCATTCAAATAATTTCATTTTGCCGAATACAAAACCAAATAGGTTCACATATCATGTTTCGTATCAAGGGAGATCAAGGGACAAGTTCAACCTTTATCAAACTTCTAAGCATATAAGGCTAAAATCTCATTTTCGCGACAAAGTGATTCCAATACTTTCATTTTTCCGAATATAAAACCAAATAAGTTCACATATCATGTTTCGCATCAAGGGACATCGAGGGACAAGTTCACTGTTTATCAAACTTCTAACCACATAGGCTAACATTTCATTTTCCCGACAAGGGTCATTTCAATACTTTCATTTTACCGAATTTCAAACCAAATAGGTTCACATATCATGTTTCACATCAACGGACATCGAGGGACATGTTCAACCTTCATATTTAACAAACATGCAACAATATAAGCTAAAATCTCGTTTTCGCGATAAGGGTCATCTCATTACTTTCTATTTACCAAATTTAAAACGAAATTGGTTCAAATATTATGTTACGCAATAAAGGACATCGAGGGACAAATTCAACATTAATATTTATCAAACTTTTAACCATATAGGCTAAAATCTCATTTTTGGGACAATGCTCATTCAAATAATTTCATTTTGCCGAATACAAAACCAAATAGGTTCACATATCATGTTTCGTATCAAGGGAGATCAAGGGACAAGTTCAACCTTTATCAAACTTCTAAGCATATAAGGCTAAAATCTCATTTTCGCGACAAAGTGATTCCAATACTTTCATTTTTCCGAATATAAAACCAAATAAGTTCACATATCATGTTTCGCATCAAGGGACATCGAGGGACAAGTTCACTGTTTATCAAACTTCTAACCACATAGGCTAACATTTCATTTTCACGACAAGGGTCATTTCAATACTTTCATTTTACCGAATTTCAAACCAAATAGGTTCACATATCATGTTTCACATCAACGGACATCGAGGGACATGTTCAACCTTCATATTTAACAAACATGCAACAATATAAGCTAAAATCACGTTTTCGCGATAAGGGTCATCTCATTACTTTCTATTTACCAAATTTAAAACGAAATTGGTTCAAATATTATGTTACGCAATAAAGGACATCGAGGGACAAATTCAACATTAATATTTATCAAACTTTTAACCATATAGGCTAAAATCTCATTTTTGGGACGATGCTCATTCAAATAATTTCATTTTGCCGAATACAAAACCAAATAGGTTCACATATCATGTTTCGTATCAAGGGAGATCGAGGGACAAGTTCAACCTTTATCAAACTTCTAACCATATAAGGCTAAAATCTCATTTTTGCGACAAAGTGATTCCAATACTTTCATTTTTCCGAATATAAAACCAAATAAGTTCACATATCATGTTTCGCATCAAGGAACATCGAGGGACAAGTTCACTGTTTATCAAAATTCTAACCACATAGGCTAACATTTCATTTTCGCGACAATGGTCATTTCAATACTTTCATTTTACCGAATTTCAAACCAAATAGGTTCACATATCATGTTTCACATCAACGGACATCGAGGGACATGTTCAACCTTCATATTTAACAAACATGCAACAATATAAGCTAAAATCTCGTTTTCGCGATAAGGGTCATCTCATTACTTTCTATTTACCAAATTTAAAACGAAATTGGTTCAAATATTATGTTACGCAATAAAGGACATCGAGGGACAAATTCAACATTAATATTTCTCAAACTTTTAACCATATAGGCTAAAATCTCTTTTTTGGGACAATGGTCATTCAAATAATTTCATTTTGCCGAATACAAAACCAAATAGGTTCACATATCATGTTTCGTATCAAGGGAGATCGAGGGACAAGTCCAACCTTTATCAAACTTCTAACCATATAGTCTAAAATCTCATTTTCGCGACAAAGTCATTCCAATACTTTCATTTTTCCGAATATAAAACCAAATAGGTTCACATATCATGTTTCGTATCAAGGGAGATCGAGGGACAAGTTCAACCTTTATCAAACTTCTAACCATATAGGCTAAAATCTCATTTTTGCGACAAAGTTATTCCAATACTTTCATTTTTCCGAATATAAAACCAAATAGGTTCACATATCATGTTTCGCATCAAGGGACATCGAGGGACAAGTACACTGTTTATCAAACTTCTAACCACATAGGCTAACATGTCATTTTCGCGACAAGGGTCATTTCAATACTTTCATTTTACCGAATTTCAAACCAAATAGGTTCACATATCATGTTTCGCATCAAGGGACATCGAGGGACATGTTCAACCTTCGTATTTAACAAACATGCAACAATATAAGCTAAAATCTCGTTTTCGCGATATGGGTCATCTCATTACTTTCTATTTACCAAATTTAAAACGAAATTGGTTCAAATATTATGTTACGCAATAAAGGACATCGAGGGACAAATTCAACATTAATATTTATCAAACTTTTAACCATATAGGCTAAAATCTCATTTTTGGGACAATGCTCGTTCAAATAATTTCATTTTGCCGAATACAAAACCAAATAGGTTCACATATCATGTTTCGTATCAAAGGAGATCGAGGGACAAGTTCAACCTTTATCAAACTTCTAACCATATAAGGCTAAAATCTCATTTTCGCGATAAAGTGATTCCAATACTTTCATTTCTCCGAATATAAAACCAAATAAGTTCACATATCATGTTTCAAATCAAGGGACATCGAGGGACAAGTTCACTGTTTATCAAACTTCTAACCACATAGGCTAACATTTCATTTTCGCGACAAGGGTCATTTCAATACTTTCATTTTACCTAATGTCAAACCAAATATGTTCACATATCATGTTTCACATCAACGGACATCGAGGGACATGTTCAACCTTCATATTTAACAAACATGCAACAATATAAGCTAAAATCTCGTTTTCGCGATAAGGGTCATCTCATTACTTTCTATTTACCAAATTTAAAACGAAATTGGTTCAAATATTATGTTACGCAATAAAGGACATCGAGGGACAAATTTAACATTAATATTTATCAAACTTTTAACCATATAGGCTAAAATCTCATTTTTAGGACAATGCTCATTCAAATAATTTCATTTTGCCGAATACAAAACCAAATAGGTTCACATATCATGTTTCGTATCAAGGGAGATCGAGGGACAAGTTCAACCTTTATCAAACTTCTAACCATATAAGGCTAAAATCTCATTTTCGCGATAAAGTGATTCCAATACTTTCATTTTTCCGAATATAAAACCAAATAAGTTCACATATCATGTTTCACATCAAGGGACATCGAGGGACAAGTTCACTGTTTATCAAACTTCTAACCACATAGGCTAACATTTAATTTTCGCGACAAGGGTCATTTCAATACTTTCATTTTACCGAATGTCAAACCAAATAGGTTCACATATCATGTTTCACATCAACGGACATCGAGGGACATGTTCAACCTTCATATTTAACAAACATGCAACAATATAAGCTAAAATCTCGTTTTCGCGATAAGGGTCATCTCATTACTTTCTATTTACCAAATTTAAAACGAAATTGGTTCAAATATTATGTTACGCAATAAAAGACATCGAGGGACAAATTCAACATTAATATTTATCAAACTTTTAACCATATAGGCTAAAATCTCATTTTTGGGACAATGCTCATTCAAATAATTTCATTTTGCCGAATACAAAACCAAATAGGTTCACATATCATGTTTCGTATCAAGGGAGATCGAGGGACAAGTTCAACCTTTATCAAACTTCTAACCATATAAGGCTAAAATCTCATTTTCGCGACAAAGTGATTCCAATACTTTCATTTTTCCGAATATAAAACCAAATAAGTTCACATATCATGTTTCGCATCAAGGGACATCGAGGCACAAGTTCACTGTTTATCAAACTTCTAACCACATAGGCTAACATTTCATTTTCACGACAAGGGTCATTTCAATACTTTCATTTTACCGAATTTCAAACCAAATAGGTTCACATATCATGTTTCACATCAACGGACATCGAGGGACATGTTCAACCTTCATATTTAACAAACATGCAACAATATAAGCTAAAATCTCGTTTTCGCGATAAGGGTCATCTCATTACTTTCTATTTACCAAATTTAAAACGAAATTGGTTCAAATATTATGTTACGCAATAAAGGACATCGAGGGACAAATTCAACATTAATATTTATCAAACTTTTAACCATATAGGCTAAAATCTCATTTTTGGGACAATGCTCATTCAAATAATTTCATTTTGCCGAATACAAAACCAAATAGGTTCACATATCATGTTTCGTATCAAGGGAGATCGAGGGACAAGTTCAACCTTTATCAAACTTCTAACCATATAAGGCTAAAATCTCATTTTTGCGACAAAGTGATTCCAATACTTTCATTTTTCCGAATATAAAACCAAATAAGTTCACATATCATGTTTCGCATCAAGGAACATCGAGGGACAAGTTCACTGTTTATCAAAATTCTAACCACATAGGCTAACATTTCATTTTCGCGACAAGGGTCATTTCAATACTTTCATTTTACCGAATTTCAAACCAAATAGGTTCACATATCATGTTTCACATCAACGGACATCGAGGGACATGTTCAACCTTCATATTTAACAAACATGCAACAATATAAGCTAAAATCTCGTTTTCGCGATAAGGGTCATCTCATTACTTTCTATTTACCAAATTTAAAACGAAATAGGTTCAAATATTATGTTACGCAATAAAGGACATCGAGGGACAAATTCAACATTAATATTTCTCAAACATTTAACCATATAGGCTAAAATCTCTTTTTTGGGACAATGGTCATTCAAATAATTTCATTTTGCCGAATACAAAACCAAATAGGTTCACATATCATGTTTCGTATCAAGGGAGATTGAGGGACAAGTCCAACCTTTATCAAACTTCTAACCATATAGGCTAAAATCTCATTTCGCGACAAAGTCATTCCAATACTTTCATTTTTCCGAATATAAAACCAAATAGGTTCACATATCATGTTTCGTATCAAGGGAGATCGAGGGACAAGTTCAACCTTTATCAAACTTCTAACCATATAAGGCTAAAATCTCATTTTCGCGACAAAGTGATTCCAATACTTTCATTTTTCCGAATATAAAACCAAATAAGTTCACATATCATGTTTCGCATCAAGGGACATCGAGGGACAAGTTCACTGTTTATCAAACTTCTAACCACATAGGCTAACATTTCATTTTCACGACAAGGGTCATTTCAATACTTTCATTTTACCGAATTTCAAACCAAATAGGTTCACATATCATGTTTCACATCAACGGACATCGAGGGACATGTTCAACCTTCATATTTAACAAACATGCAACAATATAAGCTAAAATCTCGTTTTCGCGATAAGGGTCATCTCATTACTTTCTATTTACCAAATTTAAAACGAAATTGGTTCAAATATTATGTTACGCAATAAAGGACATCGAGGGACAAATTCAACATTAATATTTATCAAACTTTTAACCATATAGGCTAAAATCTCATTTTTGGGACAATGCTCATTCAAATAATTTCATTTTGCCGAATACAAAACCAAATAGGTTCACATATCATGTTTCGTATCAAGGGAGATCGAGGGACAAGTTCAACCTTTATCAAACTTCTAACCATATAAGGCTAAAATCTCATTTTTGCGACAAAGTGATTCCAATACTTTCATTTTTCCGAATATAAAACCAAATAAGTTCACATATCATGTTTCGCATCAAGGAACATCGAGGGACAAGTTCACTGTTTATCAAAATTCTAACCACATAGGCTAACATTTCATTTTCGCGACAAGGGTCATTTCAATACTTTCATTTTACCGAATTTCAAACCAAATAGGTTCACATATCATGTTTCACATCAACGGACATCGAGGGACATGTTCAACCTTCATATTTAACAAACATGCAACAATATAAGCTAAAATCTCGTTTTCGCGATAAGGGTCATCTCATTACTTTCTATTTACCAAATTTAAAACGAAATAGGTTCAAATATTATGTTACGCAATAAAGGACATCGAGGGACAAATTCAACATTAATATTTCTCAAACATTTAACCATATAGGCTAAAATCTCTTTTTTGGGACAATGGTCATTCAAATAATTTCATTTTGCCGAATACAAAACCAAATAGGTTCACATATCATGTTTCGTATCAAGGGAGATCGAGGGACAAGTCCAACCTTTATCAAACTTCTAACCATATAGGCTAAAATCTCATTTCGCGACAAAGTCATTCCAATACTTTCATTTTTCCGAATATAAAACCAAATAGGTTCACATATCATGTTTCGTATCAAGGGAGATCGAGGGACAAGTTCAACCTTTATCAAACTTCTAACCATATAAGGCTAAAATCTCATTTTCGCGACAAAGTGATTCCAATACTTTCATTTTTCCGAATATAAAACCAAATAAGTTCACATATCATGTTTCGCATCAAGGGACATCGAGGGACAAGTTCACTGTTTATCAAACTTCTAACCACATAGGCTAACATTTCATTTTCACGACAAGGGTCATTTCAATACTTTCATTTTACCGAATTTCAAACCAAATAGGTTCACATATCATGTTTCACATCAACGGACATCGAGGGACATGTTCAACCTTCATATTTAACAAACATGCAACAATATAAGCTAAAATCTCGTTTTCGCGATAAGGGTCATCTCATTACTTTCTATTTACCAAATTTAAAACGAAATAGGTTCAAATATTATGTTACGCAATAAAGGACATCGAGGGACAAATTCAACATTAATATTTCTCAAACATTTAACCATATAGGCTAAAATCTCTTTTTTGGGACAATGGTCATTCAAATAATTTCATTTTGCCGAATACAAAACCAAATAGGTTCACATATCATGTTTCGTATCAAGGGAGATCGAGGGACAAGTCCAACCTTTATCAAACTTCTAACCATATAGGCTAAAATCTCATTTCGCGACAAAGTCATTCCAATACTTTCATTTTTCCGAATATAAAACCAAATAGGTTCACATATCATGTTTCGTATCAAGGGAGATCGAGGGACAAGTTCAACCTTTATCAAACTTCTAACCATATAAGGCTAAAATCTCATTTTCGCGACAAAGTGATTCCAATACTTTCATTTTTCCGAATATAAAACCAAATAAGTTCACATATCATGTTTCGCATCAAGGGACATCGAGGGACAAGTTCACTGTTTATCAAACTTCTAACCACATAGGCTAACATTTCATTTTCACGACAAGGGTCATTTCAATACTTTCATTTTACCGAATTTCAAACCAAATAGGTTCACATATCATGTTTCACATCAACGGACATCGAGGGACATGTTCAACCTTCATATTTAACAAACATGCAACAATATAAGCTAAAATCTCGTTTTCGCGATAAGGGTCATCTCATTACTTTCTATTTACCAAATTTAAAACGAAATTGGTTCAAATATTATGTTACGCAATAAAGGACATCGAGGGACAAATTCAACATTAATATTTATCAAACTTTTAACCATATAGGCTAAAATCTCATTTTTGGGACAATGCTCATTCAAATAATTTCATTTTGCCGAATACAAAACCAAATAGGTTCACATATCATGTTTCGTATCAAGGGAGATCGAGGGACAAGTTCAACCTTTATCAAACTTCTAACCATATAAGGCTAAAATCTCATTTTTGCGACAAAGTGATTCCAATACTTTCATTTTTCCGAATATAAAACCAAATAAGTTCACATATCATGTTTCGCATCAAGGAACATCGAGGGACAAGTTCACTGTTTATCAAAATTCTAACCACATAGGCTAACATTTCATTTTCGCGACAAGGGTCATTTCAATACTTTCATTTTACCGAATTTCAAACCAAATAGGTTCACATATCATGTTTCACATCAACGGACATCGAGGGACATGTTCAACCTTCATATTTAACAAACATGCAACAATATAAGCTAAAATCTCGTTTTCGCGATAAGGGTCATCTCATTACTTTCTATTTACCAAATTTAAAACGAAATAGGTTCAAATATTATGTTACGCAATAAAGGACATCGAGGGACAAATTCAACATTAATATTTCTCAAACATTTAACCATATAGGCTAAAATCTCTTTTTTGGGACAATGGTCATTCAAATAATTTCATTTTGCCGAATACAAAACCAAATAGGTTCACATATCATGTTTCGTATCAAGGGAGATCGAGGGACAAGTCCAACCTTTATCAAACTTCTAACCATATAGGCTAAAATCTCATTTCGCGACAAAGTCATTCCAATACTTTCATTTTTCCGAATATAAAACCAAATAGGTTCACATATCATGTTTCGTATCAAGGGAGATCGAGGGACAAGTTCAACCTTTATCAAACTTCTAACCATATAAGGCTAAAATCTCATTTTCGCGACAAAGTGATTCCAATACTTTCATTTTTCCGAATATAAAACCAAATAAGTTCACATATCATGTTTCGCATCAAGGGACATCGAGGGACAAGTTCACTGTTTATCAAACTTCTAACCACATAGGCTAACATTTCATTTTCACGACAAGGGTCATTTCAATACTTTCATTTTACCGAATTTCAAACCAAATAGGTTCACATATCATGTTTCACATCAACGGACATCGAGGGACATGTTCAACCTTCATATTTAACAAACATGCAACAATATAAGCTAAAATCTCGTTTTCGCGATAAGGGTCATCTCATTACTTTCTATTTACCAAATTTAAAACGAAATTGGTTCAAATATTATGTTACGCAATAAAGGACATCGAGGGACAAATTCAACATTAATATTTATCAAACTTTTAACCATATAGGCTAAAATCTCATTTTTGGGACAATGCTCGTTCAAATAATTTCATTTTGCCGAATACAAAACCAAATAGGTTCACATATCATGTTTCGTATCAAAGGAGATCGAGGGACAAGTTCAACCTTTATCAAACTTCTAACCATATAAGGCTAAAATCTCATTTTCGCGATAAAGTGATTCCAATACTTTCATTTCTCCGAATATAAAACCAAATAAGTTCACATATCATGTTTCAAATCAAGGGACATCGAGGGACAAGTTCACTGTTTATCAAACTTCTAACCACATAGGCTAACATTTCATTTTCGCGACAAGGGTCATTTCAATACTTTCATTTTACCTAATGTCAAACCAAATATCTTCACATATCATGTTTCACATCAACGGACATCGAGGGACATGTTCAACCTTCATATTTAACAAACATGCAACAATATAAGCTAAAATCTCGTTTTCGCGATAAGGGTCATCTCATTACTTTCTATTTACCAAATTTAAAACGAAATTGGTTCAAATATTATGTTACGCAATAAAGGACATCGAGGGACAAATTTAACATTAATATTTATCAAACTTTTAACCATATAGGCTAAAATCTCATTTTTGGGACAATGCTCATTCAAATAATTTCATTTTGCCGAATACAAAACCAAATAGGTTCACATATCATGTTTCGTATCAAGGGAGATCGAGGGACAAGTTCAACCTTTATCAAACTTCTAACCATATAAGGCTAAAATCTCATTTTCGCGATAAAGTGATTCCAATACTTTCATTTTTCCGAATATAAAACCAAATAAGTTCACATATCATGTTTCGCATCAAGGAACATCGAGGGACAAGTTCACTGTTTATCAAAATTCTAACCACATAGGCTAACATTTCATTTTCGCGACAAGGGTCATTTCAATACTTTCATTTTACCGAATTTCAAACCAAATAGGTTCACATATCATGTTTCACATCAACGGACATCGAGGGACATGTTCAACCTTCATATTTAACAAACATGCAACAATATAAGCTAAAATCTCGTTTTCGCGATAAGGGTCATCTCATTACTTTCTATTTACCAAATTTAAAACGAAATTGGTTCAAATATTATGTTACGCAATAAAAGACATCGAGGGACAAATTCAACATTAATATTTATCAAACTTTTAACCATATAGGCTAAAATCTCATTTTTGGGACAATGCTCATTCAAATAATTTCATTTTGCCGAATACAAAACCAAATAGTTTCACATATCATGTTTCGTATCAAGGGAGATCGAGGGACAAGTTCAACCTTTATCAAACTTCTAACCATATAAGGCTAAAATCTCATTTTCGCAACAAAGTGATTCCAATACTTTCATTTTTCCGAATATAAAACCAAATAAGTTCACATATCATGTTTCGCATCAAGGGACATCGAGGGACAAGTTCACTGTTTATCAAACTTCTAACCACATAGGCTAACATTTCATTTTCACGACAAGGGTCATTTCAATACTTTCATTTTACCGAATTTCAAACCAAATAGGTTCACATATCGTGTTTCACATCAACGGACATCGAGGGACATGTTCAACCTTCATATTTAACAAACATGCAACAATATAAGCTAAAATCTCGTTTTCGCGATAAGGGTCATCTCATTACTTTCTATTTACCAAATTTAAAACGAAATTGGTTCAAATATTATGTTACGCAATAAAGGACATCGAGGGACAAATTCAACATTAATATTTATCAAACTTTTAACCATATAGGCTAAAATCTCATTTTTGGGACAATGCTCGTTCAAATAATTTCATTTTGCCGAATACAAAACCAAATAGGTTCACATATCATGTTTCGTATCAAAGGAGATCGAGGGACAAGTTCAACCTTTATCAAACTTCTAACCATATAAGGCTAAAATCTCATTTTCGCGATAAAGTGATTCCAATACTTTCATTTCTCCGAATATAAAACCAAATAAGTTCACATATCATGTTTCAAATCAAGGGACATCGAGGGACAAGTTCACTGTTTATCAAACTTCTAACCACATAGGCTAACATTTCATTTTCGCGACAAGGGTCATTTCAATACTTTCATTTTACCTAATGTCAAACCAAATATCTTCACATATCATGTTTCACATCAACGGACATCGAGGGACATGTTCAACCTTCATATTTAACAAACATGCAACAATATAAGCTAAAATCTCGTTTTCGCGATAAGGGTCATCTCATTACTTTCTATTTACCAAATTTAAAACGAAATTGGTTCAAATATTATGTTACGCAATAAAAGACATCGAGGGACAAATTCAACATTAATATTTATCAAACTTTTAACCATATAGGCTAAAATCTCATTTTTGGGACAATGCTCATTCAAATAATTTCATTTTGCCGAATACAAAACCAAATAGTTTCACATATCATGTTTCGTATCAAGGGAGATCGAGGGACAAGTTCAACCTTTATCAAACTTCTAACCATATAAGGCTAAAATCTCATTTTCGCAACAAAGTGATTCCAATACTTTCATTTTTCCGAATATAAAACCAAATAAGTTCACATATCATGTTTCGCATCAAGGGACATCGAGGGACAAGTTCACTGTTTATCAAACTTCTAACCACATAGGCTAACATTTCATTTTCACGACAAGGGTCATTTCAATACTTTCATTTTACCGAATTTCAAACCAAATAGGTTCACATATCATGTTTCACATCAACGGACATCGAGGGACATGTTCAACCTTCATATTTAACAAACATGCAACAATATAAGCTAAAATCTCGTTTTCGCGATAAGGGTCATCTCATTACTTTCTATTTACCAAATTTAAAACGAAATTGGTTCAAATATTATGTTACGCAATAAAGGACATCGAGGGACAAATTCAACATTAATATTTATCAAACTTTTAACCATATAGGCTAAAATCTCATTTTTGGGACAATGCTCGTTCAAATAATTTCATTTTGCCGAATACAAAACCAAATAGGTTCACATATCATGTTTCGTATCAAAGGAGATCGAGGGACAAGTTCAACCTTTATCAAACTTCTAACCATATAAGGCTAAAATCTCATTTTCGCGATAAAGTGATTCCAATACTTTCATTTCTCCGAATATAAAACCAAATAAGTTCACATATCATGTTTCAAATCAAGGGACATCGAGGGACAAGTTCACTGTTTATCAAACTTCTAACCACATAGGCTAACATTTCATTTTCGCGACAAGGGTCATTTCAATACTTTCATTTTACCTAATGTCAAACCAAATATCTTCACATATCATGTTTCACATCAACGGACATCGAGGGACATGTTCAACCTTCATATTTAACAAACATGCAACAATATAAGCTAAAATCTCGTTTTCGCGATAAGGGTCATCTCATTACTTTCTATTTACCAAATTTAAAACGAAATTGGTTCAAATATTATGTTACGCAATAAAGGACATCGAGGGACAAATTTAACATTAATATTTATCAAACTTTTAACCATATAGGCTAAAATCTCATTTTTGGGACAATGCTCATTCAAATAATTTCATTTTGCCGAATACAAAACCAAATAGGTTCACATATCATGTTTCGTATCAAGGGAGATCGAGGGACAAGTTCAACCTTTATCAAACTTCTAACCATATAAGGCTAAAATCTCATTTTCGCGATAAAGTGATTCCAATACTTTCATTTTTCCGAATATAAAACCAAATAAGTTCACATATCATGTTTCGCATCAAGGAACATCGAGGGACAAGTTCACTGTTTATCAAAATTCTAACCACATAGGCTAACATTTCATTTTCGCGACAAGGGTCATTTCAATACTTTCATTTTACCGAATTTCAAACCAAATAGGTTCACATATCATGTTTCACATCAACGGACATCGAGGGACATGTTCAACCTTCATATTTAACAAACATGCAACAATATAAGCTAAAATCTCGTTTTCGCGATAAGGGTCATCTCATTACTTTCTATTTACCAAATTTAAAACGAAATTGGTTCAAATATTATGTTACGCAATAAAAGACATCGAGGGACAAATTCAACATTAATATTTATCAAACTTTTAACCATATAGGCTAAAATCTCATTTTTGGGACAATGCTCATTCAAATAATTTCATTTTGCCGAATACAAAACCAAATAGTTTCACATATCATGTTTCGTATCAAGGGAGATCGAGGGACAAGTTCAACCTTTATCAAACTTCTAACCATATAAGGCTAAAATCTCATTTTCGCAACAAAGTGATTCCAATACTTTCATTTTTCCGAATATAAAACCAAATAAGTTCACATATCATGTTTCGCATCAAGGGATATCGAGGGACAAGTTCACTGTTTATCAAACTTCTAACCACATAGGCTAACATTTCATTTTCGCGACAAGGGTCATTTCAATACTTTCATTTTACCGAATGTCAAACCAAATAGGTTCACATATCATGTTTCACATCAACGGACATCGAGGGACATGTTCAACCTTCATATTTAACAAACATGCAACAATATAAGCTAAAATCTCGTTTTCGCGATAAGGGTCATCTCATTACTTTCTATTTACCAAATTTAAAACGAAATTGGTTCAAATATTATGTTACGCAATAAAGGACATCGAGGGACAAATTCAACATTAATATTTATCAAACTTTTAACCATATAGGCTAAAATCTCATTTTTGGGACAATGCTCGTTCAAATAATTTCATTTTGCCGAATACAAAACCAAATAGGTTCACATATCATGTTTCGTATCAAAGGAGATCGAGGGACAAGTTCAACCTTTATCAAACTTCTAACCATATAAGGCTAAAATCTCATTTTCGCGATAAAGTGATTCCAATACTTTCATTTCTCCGAATATAAAACCAAATAAGTTCACATATCATGTTTCAAATCAAGGGACATCGAGGGACAAGTTCACTGTTTATCAAACTTCTAACCACATAGGCTAACATTTCATTTTCGCGACAAGGGTCATTTCAATACTTTCATTTTACCTAATGTCAAACCAAATATCTTCACATATCATGTTTCACATCAACGGACATCGAGGGACATGTTCAACCTTCATATTTAACAAACATGCAACAATATAAGCTAAAATCTCGTTTTCGCGATAAGGGTCATCTCATTACTTTCTATTTACCAAATTTAAAACGAAATTGGTTCAAATATTATGTTACGCAATAAAGGACATCGAGGGACAAATTTAACATTAATATTTATCAAACTTTTAACCATATAGGCTAAAATCTCATTTTTGGGACAATGCTCATTCAAATAATTTCATTTTGCCGAATACAAAACCAAATAGGTTCACATATCATGTTTCGTATCAAGGGAGATCGAGGGACAAGTTCAACCTTTATCAAACTTCTAACCATATAAGGCTAAAATCTCATTTTCGCGATAAAGTGATTCCAATACTTTCATTTTTCCGAATATAAAACCAAATAAGTTCACATATCATGTTTCGCATCAAGGAACATCGAGGGACAAGTTCACTGTTTATCAAAATTCTAACCACATAGGCTAACATTTCATTTTCGCGACAAGGGTCATTTCAATACTTTCATTTTACCGAATTTCAAACCAAATAGGTTCACATATCATGTTTCACATCAACGGACATCGAGGGACATGTTCAACCTTCATATTTAACAAACATGCAACAATATAAGCTAAAATCTCGTTTTCGCGATAAGGGTCATCTCATTACTTTCTATTTACCAAATTTAAAACGAAATTGGTTCAAATATTATGTTACGCAATAAAAGACATCGAGGGACAAATTCAACATTAATATTTATCAAACTTTTAACCATATAGGCTAAAATCTCATTTTTGGGACAATGCTCATTCAAATAATTTCATTTTGCCGAATACAAAACCAAATAGTTTCACATATCATGTTTCGTATCAAGGGAGATCGAGGGACAAGTTCAACCTTTATCAAACTTCTAACCATATAAGGCTAAAATCTCATTTTCGCAACAAAGTGATTCCAATACTTTCATTTTTCCGAATATAAAACCAAATAAGTTCACATATCATGTTTCGCATCAAGGGACATCGAGGGACAAGTTCACTGTTTATCAAACTTCTAACCACATAGGCTAACATTTCATTTTCACGACAAGGGTCATTTCAATACTTTCATTTTACCGAATTTCAAACCAAATAGGTTCACATATCATGTTTCACATCAACGGACATCGAGGGACATGTTCAACCTTCATATTTAACAAACATGCAACAATATAAGCTAAAATCTCGTTTTCGCGATAAGGGTCATCTCATTACTTTCTATTTACCAAATTTAAAACGAAATTGGTTCAAATATTATGTTACGCAATAAAGGACATCGAGGGACAAATTCAACATTAATATTTATCAAACTTTTAACCATATAGGCTAAAATCTCATTTTTGGGACAATGCTCGTTCAAATAATTTCATTTTGCCGAATACAAAACCAAATAGGTTCACATATCATGTTTCGTATCAAAGGAGATCGAGGGACAAGTTCAACCTTTATCAAACTTCTAACCATATAAGGCTAAAATCTCATTTTCGCGATAAAGTGATTCCAATACTTTCATTTCTCCGAATATAAAACCAAATAAGTTCACATATCATGTTTCAAATCAAGGGACATCGAGGGACAAGTTCACTGTTTATCAAACTTCTAACCACATAGGCTAACATTTCATTTTCGCGACAAGGGTCATTTCAATACTTTCATTTTACCTAATGTCAAACCAAATATCTTCACATATCATGTTTCACATCAACGGACATCGAGGGACATGTTCAACCTTCATATTTAACAAACATGCAACAATATAAGCTAAAATCTCGTTTTCGCGATAAGGGTCATCTCATTACTTTCTATTTACCAAATTTAAAACGAAATTGGTTCAAATATTATGTTACGCAATAAAGGACATCGAGGGACAAATTTAACATTAATATTTATCAAACTTTTAACCATATAGGCTAAAATCTCTTTTTTGGGACAATGCTCATTCAAATAATTTCATTTTGCCGAATACAAAACCAAATAGGTTCACATATCATGTTTCGTATCAAGGGAGATCGAGGGACAAGTCCAACCTTTATCAAACTTCTAACCATATAGGCTAAAATCTCATTTTCGCGACAAAGTCATTCCAATACTTTCATTTTTCCGAATATAAAACCAAATAGATTCACATATCATGTTTCGTATCAAGGGAGATCGAGGGACAAGTTCAACCTTTATCAAACT
Source organism: Medicago sativa (assembly GCF_051527215.1). NCBI lineage: Eukaryota > Viridiplantae > Streptophyta > Magnoliopsida > Fabales > Fabaceae > Medicago > Medicago sativa. Next base: position 41,484,821 of record NC_140751.1, read on the forward strand.
TCTAACCATATAGGCTAAAATCTCATTTTTGCGACAAAGTTATTCCAATACTTTCATTTCTCCGAATATAAAACCAAATAGGTTCACATATCATGTTTCGCATCAAGGGACATCGAGGGACAAGTTCACTGTTTATCAAACTTCTAACCACATAGGCTAACATGTCATTTTCGCGACAAGGGTCATTTCAATACTTTCATTTTACCGAATTTCAAACCAAATAGGTTCACATATCATGTTTCGCATCAAGGGACATCGAGGGACATGTTCAACCTTCGTATTTAACAAACATGCAACAATATAAGCTAAAATCTCGTTTTCGCGATAAGGGTCATCTCATTACTTTCTATTTACCAAATTTAAAACGAAATTGGTTCAAATATTATGTTACGCAATAAAGGACATCGAGGGACAAATTCAACATTAATATTTATCAAACTTTTAACCATATAGGCTAAAATCTCATTTTTGGGACAATGCTCATTCAAATAATTTCATTTTGCCGAATACAAAACCAAATAGGTTCACATATCATGTTTCGTATCAAGGGAGATCGAGGGACAAGTTCAACCTTTATCAAACTTCTAACCATATAAGGCTAAAATCTCATTTTTGCGACAAAGTGATTCCAATACTTTCATTTTTCCGAATATAAAACCAAATAAGTTCACATATCATGTTTCGCATCAAGGAACATCAAGGGACAAGTTCACTGTTTATCAAAATTCTAACCACATAGGCTAACATTTCATTTTCGCAACAAGGGTCGTTTCAATACTTTCATTTTACCGAATTTCAAACCAAATAGGTTCACATATCATGTTTCGCATCAACGGACATCGAGGGACATGTTCAACCTTCATATTTAACAAACATGCAACAATATAAGCTAAAATCTCGTTTTCGCGATAAGGGTCATCTCATTACTTTCTATTTACCAAATTTAAAACGAAATTGGTTCAAATATTATGTTACGCAATAAAGGACATCGAGGGACAAATTCAACATTAATATTTCTCAAACATTTAACCATATAGGCTAAAATCTCTTTTTTGGGACAATGGTCATTCAAATAATTTCATTTTGCCGAATACAAAACCAAATAGGTTCACATATCATGTTTCGTATCAAGGGAGATCGAGGGACAAGTCCAACCTTTATCAAACTTCTAACCATATAGGCTAAAATCTCATTTTCGCGACAAAGTCATTCCAATACTTTCATTTTTCCGAATATAAAACCAAATAGGTTCACATATCATGTTTCGCATCAAGGGAGATCGAGGGACAAGTTCACTGTTTATCAAACTTCTAACCACATAGGCTAACATGTCATTTTCGCGACAAGGGTCATTTCAATACTTTCATTTTACCGAATTTCAAACCAAATAGGTTCACATATCATGTTTCGCATCAAGGGACATCGAGGGACATGTTCAACCTTCGTATTTAACAAACATGCAACAATATAAGCTAAAATCTCGTTTTCGCGATAAGGGTCATCTCATTACTTTCTATTTACCAAATTTAAAACGAAATTGGTTCAAATATTATGTTACGCAATAAAGGACATCGAGGGACAAATTCAACATTAATATTTCTCAAACTTTTAACCATATAGGCTAAAATCTCTTTTTTGGGACAATGGTCATTCAAATAATTTCATTTTGCCGAATACAAAACCAAATAGGTTCACATATCATGTTTCGTATCAAGGGAGATCGAGGGACAAGTCCAACCTTTATCAAACTTCTAACCATATAGGCTAAAATCTCATTTTCGCGACAAAGTCATTCCAATACTTTCATTTTTCCGAATATAAAACCAAATAGGTTCACATATCATGTTTCGTATCAAGGGAGATCGAGGGACAAGTTCAACCTTTATCAAACTTCTAACCATATAGGCTAAAATCTCATTTTTGCGACAAAGTTATTCCAATACTTTCATTTTTCCGAATATAAAACCAAATAGGTTCACATATCATGTTTCGCATCAAGGGACATCGAGGGACAAGTTCACTGTTTATCAAACTTCTAACCACATAGGCTAACATGTCATTTTCGCGACAAGGGTCATTTCAATACTTTCATTTTACCGAATTTCAAACCAAATAGGTTCACATATCATGCCTCGCATGAAAGGACATCGAGGGACATAATCAACCTTCATATTTAACAAACATGCAACAATATAAGCTAAAATCTCGTTTTCGCGATAAGGGTCATCTCATTACTTTCTATTTACCAAATTTAAAACGATATTGGTTCAAATATTATGTTACGCAATAAAGGACATCGAGGGACAAATTCAACATTAATATTTATCAAACTTTTAACCATATAGGCTAAAATCTCATTTTTGGGACAACGCTCATTCAAATAATTTCATTTTGCCGAATACAAAACCAAATAGGTTCACATATCATGTTTCGTATCAAGGGAGATCGAGGGACAAGTTCAACCTTTATCAAACTTCTAACCATATAAGGCTAAAATCTCATTTTTGCGACAAAGTGATTCCAATACTTTCATTTTTCCGAATATAAAACCAAATAAGTTCACATATCATGTTTCGCATCAAGGAACATCGAGGGACAAGTTCACTGTTTATCAAAATTCTAACCACATAGGCTAACATTTCATTTTCGCGACAAGGGTCATTTCAATACTTTCATTTTACCGAATTTCAAACCAAATAGGTTCACATATCATGTTTCACATCAACGGACATCGAGGGACATGTTCAACCTTCATATTTAACAAACATGCAACAATATAAGCTAAAATCTCGTTTTCGCGATAAGGGTCATCTCATTACTTTCTATTTACCAAATTTAAAACGAAATTGGTTCAAATATTATGTTACGCAATAAAGGACATCGAGGGACAAATTCAACATTAATATTTCTCAAACATTTAACCATATAGGCTAAAATCTCTTTTTTGGGACAATGGTCATTCAAATAATTTCATTTTGCCGAATACAAAACCAAATAGGTTCACATATCATGTTTCGTATCAAGGGAGATCGAGGGACAAGTCCAACCTTTATCAAACTTCTAACCATATAGGCTAAAATCTCATTTTCGCGACAAAGTCATTCCAATACTTTCATTTTTCCGAATATAAAACCAAATAGGTTCACATATCATGTTTCGTATCAAGGGAGATCGAGGGACAAGTTCAACCTTTATCAAACTTCTAACCATATAGGCTAAAATCTCATTTTTGCGACAAAGTTATTCCAATACTTTCATTTTTCCGAATATAAAACCAAATAGGTTCACATATCATGTTTCGCATCAAGGGACATCGAGGGACAAGTTCACTGTTTATCAAACTTCTAACCACATAGGCTAACATGTCATTTTCGCGACAAGGGTCATTTCAATACTTTCATTTTACCGAATTTCAAACCAAATAGGTTCACATATCATGTTTCGCATCAAGGGACATCGAGGGACATGTTCAACCTTCGTATTTAACAAACATGCAACAATATAAGCTAAAATCTCGTTTTCGCGATAAGGGTCATCTCATTACTTTCTATTTACCAAATTTAAAACGAAATTGGTTCAAATATTATGTTACGCAATAAAGGACATCGAGGGACAAATTCAACATTAATATTTATCAAACTTTTAACCATATAGGCTAAAATCTCATTTTTGGGACAATGCTCATTCAAATAATTTCATTTTGCCGAATACAAAACCAAATAGGTTCACATATCATGTTTCGTATCAAGGGAGATCGAGGGACAAGTTCAACCTTTATCAAACTTCTAACCATATAAGGCTAAAATCTCATTTTCGCGATAAAGTGATTCCAATACTTTCATTTTTCCGAATATAAAACCAAATAAGTTCACATATCATGTTTCGCATCAAGGGACATCCAGGGACAAGTTCACTGTTTATCAAACTTCTAACCACATAGGCTAACATTTCATTTTCGCGACAAGGGTCATTTCAATACTTTCATTTTACCGAATGTCAAACCAAATAGGTTCACATATCATGTTTCACATCAACGGACATCGAGGGACATGTTCAACCTTCATATTTAACAAACATGCAACAATATAAGCTAAAATCTCGTTTTCGCGATAAGGGTCATCTCATTACTTTCTATTTACCAAATTTAAAACGAAATTGGTTCAAATATTATGTTACGCAATAAAGGACATCGAGGGACAAATTCAACATTAATATTTATCAAACTTTTAACCATATAGGCTAAAATCTCATTTTTGGGACAATGCTCATTCAAATAATTTCATTTTGCCGAATACAAAACCAAATAGGTTCACATATCATGTTTCGTATCAAGGGAGATCGAGGGACAAGTCCAACCTTTATCAAACTTCTAACCATATAGGCTAAAATCTCATTTTCGCGACAAAGTCATTCCAATACTTTCATTTTTCCGAATATAAAACCAAATAGGTTCACATATCATGTTTCGTATCAAGGGAGATCGAGGGACAAGTTCAACCTTTATCAAACTTCTAACCATATAGGCTAAAATCTCATTTTTGCGACAAAGTTATTCCAATACTTTCATTTTTCCGAATATAAAACCAAATAGGTTCACATATCATGTTTCGCATCAAGGGACATCGAGGGACAAGTTCACTGTTTATCAAACTTCTAACCACATAGGCTAACATGTCATTTTCGCGACAAGGGTCATTTCAATACTTTCATTTTACCGAATTTCAAACCAAATAGGTTCACATATCATGTTTCGCATCAAGGGACATCGAGGGACATGTTCAACCTTCGTATTTAACAAACATGCAACAATATAAGCTAAAATCTCGTTTTCGCGATAAGGGTCATCTCATTACTTTCTATTTACCAAATTTAAAACGAAATTGGTTCAAATATTATGTTACGCAATAAAGGACATCGAGGGACAAATTCAACATTAATATTTATCAAACTTTTAACCATATAGGCTAAAATCTCATTTTTGGGACAATGCTCATTCAAATAATTTCATTTTGCCGAATACAAAACCAAATAGGTTCACATATCATGTTTCGTATCAAGGGAGATCGAGGGACAAGTTCAACCTTTATCAAACTTCTAACCATATAAGGCTAAAATCTCATTTTCGCGATAAAGTGATTCCAATACTTTCATTTTTCCGAATATAAAACCAAATAAGTTCACATATCATGTTTCGCATCAAGGGACATCCAGGGACAAGTTCACTGTTTATCAAACTTCTAACCACATAGGCTAACATTTCATTTTCGCGACAAGGGTCATTTCAATACTTTCATTTTACCGAATGTCAAACCAAATAGGTTCACATATCATGTTTCACATCAACGGACATCGAGGGACATGTTCAACCTTCATATTTAACAAACATGCAACAATATAAGCTAAAATCTCGTTTTCGCGATAAGGGTCATCTCATTACTTTCTATTTACCAAATTTAAAACGAAATTGGTTCAAATATTATGTTACGCAATAAAGGACATTGAGGGACAAATTCAACATTAATATTTATCAAACTTTTAACCATATAGGCTAAAATCTCATTTTTGGGACAATGCTCATTCAAATAATTTCATTTTGCCGAATACAAAACGAAATAGGTTCACATATCATGTTTCGTATCAAGGGAGATCGAGGGACAAGTTCAACCTTTATCAAACTTCTAACCATATAAGGCTAAAATCTCATTTTTGCGACAAAGTGATTCCAATACTTTCATTTTTCCGAATATAAAACCAAATAAGTTCACATATCATGTTTCGCATCAAGGAACATCAAGGGACAAGTTCACTGTTTATCAAAATTCTAACCACATAGGCTAACATTTCATTTTCGCAACAAGGGTCGTTTCAATACTTTCATTTTACCGAATTTCAAACCAAATAGGTTCACATATCATGTTTCACATCAACGGACATCGAGGGACATGTTCAACCTTCATATTTAACAAACATGCAACAATATAAGCTAAAATCTCGTTTTCGCGATAAGGGTCATCTCATTACTTTCTATTTACCAAATTTAAAACGAAATTGGTTCAAATATTATGTTACGCAATAAAGGACATCGAGGGACAAATTCAACATTAATATTTCTCAAACATTTAACCATATAGGCTAAAATCTCTTTTTTGGGACAATGGTCATTCAAATAATTTCATTTTGCCGAATACAAAACCAAATAGGTTCACATATCATGTTTCGTATCAAGGGAGATCGAGGGACAAGTCCAACCTTTATCAAACTTCTAACCATATAGGCTAAAATCTCATTTTCGCGACAAAGTCATTCCAATACTTTCATTTTTCCGAATATAAAACCAAATAGGTTCACATATCATGTTTCGCATCAAGGGAGATCGAGGGACAAGTTCACTGTTTATCAAACTTCTAACCACATAGGCTAACATGTCATTTTCGCGACAAGGGTCATTTCAATACTTTCATTTTACCGAATTTCAAATCAAATAGGTTCACATATCATGTTTCGCATCAAGGGACATCGAGGGACATGTTCAACCTTCGTATTTAACAAACATGCAACAATATAAGCTAAAATCTCGTTTTCGCGATAAGGGTCATCTCATTACTTTCTATTTACCAAATTTAAAACGAAATTGGTTCAAATATTATGTTACGCAATAAAGGACATCGAGGGACAAATTCAACATTAATATTTCTCAAACTTTTAACCATATAGGCTAAAATCTCTTTTTTGGGACAATGGTCATTCAAATAATTTCATTTTGCCGAATACAAAACCAAATAGGTTCACATATCATGTTTCGTATCAAGGGAGATCGAGGGACAAGTCCAACCTTTATCAAACTTCTAACCATATAGGCTAAAATCTCATTTTCGCGACAAAGTCATTCCAATACTTTCATTTTTCCGAATATAAAACCAAATAGGTTCACATATCATGTTTCGTATCAAGGGAGATCGAGGGACAAGTTCAACCTTTATCAAACTTCTAACCATATAGGCTAAAATCTCATTTTTGCGACAAAGTTATTCCAATACTTTCATTTTTCCGAATATAAAACCAAATAGGTTCACATATCATGTTTCGCATCAAGGGACATCGAGGGACAAGTTCACTGTTTATCAAACTTCTAACCACATAGGCTAACATGTCATTTTCGCGACAAGGGTCATTTCAATACTTTCATTTTACCGAATTTCAAACCAAATAGGTTCACATATCATGCCTCGCATGAAAGGACATCGAGGGACATAATCAACCTTCATATTTAACAAACATGCAACAATATAAGCTAAAATCTCGTTTTCGCGATAAGGGTCATCTCATTACTTTCTATTTACCAAATTTAAAACGATATTGGTTCAAATATTATGTTACGCAATAAAGGACATCGAGGGACAAATTCAACATTAATATTTATCAAACTTTTAACCATATAGGCTAAAATCTCATTTTTGGGACAACGCTCATTCAAATAATTTCATTTTGCCGAATACAAAACCAAATAGGTTCACATATCATGTTTCGTATCAAGGGAGATCGAGGGACAAGTTCAACCTTTATCAAACTTCTAACCATATAAGGCTAAAATCTCATTTTTGCGACAAAGTGATTCCAATACTTTCATTTTTCCGAATATAAAACCAAATAAGTTCACATATCATGTTTCGCATCAAGGAACATCGAGGGACAAGTTCACTGTTTATCAAAATTCTAACCACATAGGCTAACATTTCATTTTCGCGACAAGGGTCATTTCAATACTTTCATTTTACCGAATTTCAAACCAAATAGGTTCACATATCATGTTTCACATCAACGGACATCGAGGGACATGTTCAACCTTCATATTTAACAAACATGCAACAATATAAGCTAAAATCTCGTTTTCGCGATAAGGGTCATCTCATTACTTTCTATTTACCAAATTTAAAACGAAATTGGTTCAAATATTATGTTACGCAATAAAGGACATCGAGGGACAAATTCAACATTAATATTTCTCAAACATTTAACCATATAGGCTAAAATCTCTTTTTTGGGACAATGGTCATTCAAATAATTTCATTTTGCCGAATACAAAACCAAATAGGTTCACATATCATGTTTCGTATCAAGGGAGATCGAGGGACAAGTCCAACCTTTATCAAACTTCTAACCATATAGGCTAAAATCTCATTTTCGCGACAAAGTCATTCCAATACTTTCATTTTTCCGAATATAAAACCAAATAGGTTCACATATCATGTTTCGTATCAAGGGAGATCGAGGGACAAGTTCAACCTTTATCAAACTTCTAACCATATAGGCTAAAATCTCATTTTTGCGACAAAGTTATTCCAATACTTTCATTTTTCCGAATATAAAACCAAATAGGTTCACATATCATGTTTCGCATCAAGGGACATCGAGGGACAAGTTCACTGTTTATCAAACTTCTAACCACATAGGCTAACATGTCATTTTCGCGACAAGGGTCATTTCAATACTTTCATTTTACCGAATTTCAAACCAAATAGGTTCACATATCATGTTTCGCATCAAGGGACATCGAGGGACATGTTCAACCTTCGTATTTAACAAACATGCAACAATATAAGCTAAAATCTCGTTTTCGCGATAAGGGTCATCTCATTACTTTCTATTTACCAAATTTAAAACGAAATTGGTTCAAATATTATGTTACGCAATAAAGGACATCGAGGGACAAATTCAACATTAATATTTATCAAACTTTTAACCATATAGGCTAAAATCTCATTTTTGGGACAATGCTCATTCAAATAATTTCATTTTGCCGAATACAAAACCAAATAGGTTCACATATCATGTTTCGTATCAAGGGAGATCGAGGGACAAGTTCAACCTTTATCAAACTTCTAACCATATAAGGCTAAAATCTCATTTTCGCGATAAAGTGATTCCAATACTTTCATTTTTCCGAATATAAAACCAAATAAGTTCACATATCATGTTTCGCATCAAGGGACATCCAGGGACAAGTTCACTGTTTATCAAACTTCTAACCACATAGGCTAACATTTCATTTTCGCGACAAGGGTCATTTCAATACTTTCATTTTACCGAATGTCAAACCAAATAGGTTCACATATCATGTTTCACATCAACGGACATCGAGGGACATGTTCAACCTTCATATTTAACAAACATGCAACAATATAAGCTAAAATCTCGTTTTCGCGATAAGGGTCATCTCATTACTTTCTATTTACCAAATTTAAAACGAAATTGGTTCAAATATTATGTTACGCAATAAAGGACATTGAGGGACAAATTCAACATTAATATTTATCAAACTTTTAACCATATAGGCTAAAATCTCATTTTTGGGACAATGCTCATTCAAATAATTTCATTTTGCCGAATACAAAACCAAATAGGTTCACATATCATGTTTCGTATCAAGGGAGATCGAGGGACAAGTTCAACCTTTATCAAACTTCTAACCATATAAGGCTAAAATCTCATTTTCGCGATAAAGTGATTCCAATACTTTCATTTTTACGAATATAAAACCAAATAAGTTCACATATCATGTTTCGCATCAAGGGACATCGAGGGACAAGTTCACTGTTTATCAAACTTCTAACCACATAGGCTAACATTTCATGTTCACGACAAGGGTCATTTCAATACTTTCATTTTACCGAATTTCAAACCAAATAGGTTCACATATCATGTTTCACATCAACGGACATCGAGGGACATGTTCAACCTTCATATTTAACAAACATGCAACAATATAAGCTAAAATCTCGTTTTCGCGATAAGGGTCATCTCATTACTTTCTATTTACCAAATTTAAAACGAAATTGGTTCAAATATTATGTTACGCAATAAAGGACATCGAGGGACAAATTCAACATTAATATTTATCAAACTTTTAACCATATAGGCTAAAATCTCATTTTTGGGACAATGCTCATTCAAATAATTTCATTTTGCCGAATACAAAACCAAATAGGTTCACATATCATGTTTCGCATCAAGGGAGATCGAGGGACAAGTTCAACCTTTATCAAACTTCTAACCATATAAGGCTAAAATCTCATTTTTGAGACAAAGTGATTCCAATACTTTCATTTTTCCGAATATAAAACCAAATAGGTTCACATATCATGTTTCGCATCAAGGGACATCGAGGGACAAGTTCACTGTTTATCAAACTTCTAACCACATAGGCTAACATTTCATTTTCGCGACAAGGGTCATTTCAATACTTTCATTTTACCGAATTTCAAACCAAATAGGTTCACATATCATGCCTCGCATCAAAGGACATCGAGGGACATGTTCAACCTTCATATTTAACAAACATGCAACAATATAAGCTAAAATCTCGTTTTCGCGATAAGGGTCATCTCATTACTTTCTATTTACCAAATTTAAAACGATATTGGTTCAAATATTATGTTACGCAATAAAGGACATCGAGGGACAAATTCAACATTAATATTTATCAAACTTTTAACCATATAGGCTAAAATCTCATTTTTGGGACAACGCTCATTCAAATAATTTCATTTTGCCGAATACAAAACCAAATAGGTTCACATATCATGTTTCGTATCAAGGGAGATCGAGGGACAAGTTCAACCTTTATCAAACTTCTAACCATATAAGGCTAAAATCTCATTTTTGCGACAAAGTGATTCCAATACTTTCATTTTTCCGAATATAAAACCAAATAAGTTCACATATCATGTTTCGCATCAAGGAACATCGAGGGACAAGTTCACTGTTTATCAAAATTCTAACCACATAGGCTAACATTTCATTTTCGCGACAAGGGTCATTTCAATACTTTCATTTTACCGAATTTCAAACCAAATAGGTTCACATATCATGTTTCACATCAACGGACATCGAGGGACATGTTCAACCTTCATATTTAACAAACATGCAACAATATAAGCTAAAATCTCGTTTTCGCGATAAGGGTCATCTCATTACTTTCTATTTACCAAATTTAAAACGAAATTGGTTCAAATATTATGTTACGCAATAAAGGACATCGAGGGACAAATTCAACATTAATATTTCTCAAACATTTAACCATATAGGCTAAAATCTCTTTTTTGGGACAATGGTCATTCAAATAATTTCATTTTGCCGAATACAAAACCAAATAGGTTCACATATCATGTTTCGTATCAAGGGAGATCGAGGGACAAGTCCAACCTTTATCAAACTTCTAACCATATAGGCTAAAATCTCATTTTCGCGACAAAGTCATTCCAATACTTTCATTTTTCCGAATATAAAACCAAATAGGTTCACATATCATGTTTCGTATCAAGGGAGATCGAGGGACAAGTTCAACCTTTATCAAACTTCTAACCATATAGGCTAAAATCTCATTTTTGCGACAAAGTTATTCCAATACTTTCATTTTTCCGAATATAAAACCAAATAGGTTCACATATCATGTTTCGCATCAAGGGACATCGAGGGACAAGTTCACTGTTTATCAAACTTCTAACCACATAGGCTAACATGTCATTTTCGCGACAAGGGTCATTTCAATACTTTCATTTTACCGAATTTCAAACCAAATAGGTTCACATATCATGTTTCGCATCAAGGGACATCGAGGGACATGTTCAACCTTCGTATTTAACAAACATGCAACAATATAAGCTAAAATCTCGTTTTCGCGATAAGGGTCATCTCATTACTTTCTATTTACCAAATTTAAAACGAAATTGGTTCAAATATTATGTTACGCAATAAAGGACATCGAGGGACAAATTCAACATTAATATTTATCAAACTTTTAACCATATAGGCTAAAATCTCATTTTTGGGACAATGCTCATTCAAATAATTTCATTTTGCCGAATACAAAACCAAATAGGTTCACATATCATGTTTCGTATCAAGGGAGATCGAGGGACAAGTTCAACCTTTATCAAACTTCTAACCATATAAGGCTAAAATCTCATTTTCGCGATAAAGTGATTCCAATACTTTCATTTTTCCGAATATAAAACCAAATAAGTTCACATATCATGTTTCGCATCAAGGGACATCCAGGGACAAGTTCACTGTTTATCAAACTTCTAACCACATAGGCTAACATTTCATTTTCGCGACAAGGGTCATTTCAATACTTTCATTTTACCGAATGTCAAACCAAATAGGTTCACATATCATGTTTCACATCAACGGACATCGAGGGACATGTTCAACCTTCATATTTAACAAACATGCAACAATATAAGCTAAAATCTCGTTTTCGCGATAAGGGTCATCTCATTACTTTCTATTTACCAAATTTAAAACGAAATTGGTTCAAATATTATGTTACGCAATAAAGGACATTGAGGGACAAATTCAACATTAATATTTATCAAACTTTTAACCATATAGGCTAAAATCTCATTTTTGGGACAATGCTCATTCAAATAATTTCATTTTGCCGAATACAAAACGAAATAGGTTCACATATCATGTTTCGTATCAAGGGAGATCGAGGGACAAGTTCAACCTTTATCAAACTTCTAACCATATAAGGCTAAAATCTCATTTTCGCGATAAAGTGATTCCAATACTTTCATTTTTACGAATATAAAACCAAATAAGTTCACATATCATGTTTCGCATCAAGGGACATCGAGGGACAAGTTCACTGTTTATCAAACTTCTAACCACATAGGCTAACATTTCATTTTCACGACAAGGGTCATTTCAATACTTTCATTTTACCGAATTTCAAACCAAATAGGTTCACATATCATGTTTCACATCAACGGACATCGAGGGACATGTTCAACCTTCATATTTAACAAACATGCAACAATATAAGCTAAAATCTCGTTTTCGCGATAAGGGTCATCTCATTACTTTCTATTTACCAAATTTAAAACGAAATTGGTTCAAATATTATGTTACGCAATAAAGGACATCGAGGGACAAATTCAACATTAATATTTATCAAACTTTTAACCATATAGGCTAAAATCTCATTTTTGGGACAATGCTCATTCAAATAATTTCATTTTGCCGAATACAAAACCAAATAGGTTCACATATCATGTTTCGCATCAAGGGAGATCGAGGGACAAGTTCAACCTTTATCAAACTTCTAACCATATAAGGCTAAAATCTCATTTTTGAGACAAAGTGATTCCAATACTTTCATTTTTCCGAATATAAAACCAAATAAGTTCACATATCATGTTTCGCATCAAGGAACATCGAGGGACAAGTTCACTGTTTATCAAAATTCTAACCACATAGGCTAACATTTCATTTTCGCGACAAGGGTCATTTCAATACTTTCATTTTACCGAATTTCAAACCAAATAGGTTCACATATCATGTTTCACATCAACGGACATCGAGGGACATGTTCAACCTTCATATTTAACAAACATGCAACAATATAAGCTAAAATCTCGTTTTCGCGATAAGGGTCATCTCATTACTTTCTATTTACCAAATTTAAAACGAAATTGGTTCAAATATTATGTTACGCAATAAAGGACATCGAGGGACAAATTCAACATTAATATTTCTCAAACTTTTAACCATATAGGCTAAAATCTCTTTTTTGGGACAATGGTCATTCAAATAATTTCATTTTGCCGAATACAAAACCAAATAGGTTCACATATCATGTTTCGTATCAAGGGAGATCGAGGGACAAGTCCAACCTTTATCAAACTTCTAACCATATAGGCTAAAATCTCATTTTCGCGACAAAGTCATTCCAATACTTTCATTTTTCCGAATATAAAACCAAATAGGTTCACATATCATGTTTCGTATCAAGGGAGATCGAGGGACAAGTTCAACCTTTATCAAACTTCTAACCATATAGGCTAAAATCTCATTTTTGCGACAAAGTTATTCCAATACTTTCATTTTTCCGAATATAAAACCAAATAGGTTCACATATCATGTTTCGCATCAAGGGACATCGAGGGACAAGTTCACTGTTTATCAAACTTCTAACCACATAGGCTAACATGTCATTTTCGCGACAAGGGTCATTTCAATACTTTCATTTTACCGAATTTCAAACCAAATAGGTTCACATATCATGTTTCGCATCAAGGGACATCGAGGGACATGTTCAACCTTCGTATTTAACAAACATGCAACAATATAAGCTAAAATCTCGTTTTCGCGATAAGGGTCATCTCATTACTTTCTATTTACCAAATTTAAAACGAAATTGGTTCAAATATTATGTTACGCAATAAAGGACATCGAGGGACAAATTCAACATTAATATTTATCAAACTTTTAACCATATAGGCTAAAATCTCATTTTTGGGACAATGCTCATTCAAATAATTTCATTTTGCCGAATACAAAACCAAATAGGTTCACATATCATGTTTCGTATCAAAGGAGATCGAGGGACAAGTTCAACCTTTATCAAACTTCTAACCATATAAGGCTAAAATCTCATTTTCGCGACAAAGTGATTCCAATACTTTCATTTTTCCGAATATAAAACCAAATAAGTTCACATATCATGTTTCGCATCAAGGGACATCGAGGGACAAGTTCACTGTTTATCAAACTTCTAACCACATAGGCTAACATTTCATTTTCGTGACAAGGGTCATTTCAATACTTTCATTTTACCGAATTTCTAACCAAATAGGTTCACATATCATGTTTCACATCAACGGACATCGAGGGACATGTTCAACCTTCATATTTAACAAACATGCAACAATATAAGCTAAAATCTCGTTTTCGCGATAAGGGTCATCTCATTACTTTCTATTTACCAAATTTAAAACGAAATTGGTTCAAATATTATGTTACGCAATAAAGGACATCGAGGGACAAATTCAACATTAATATTTCTCAAACATTTAACCATATAGGCTAAAATCTCTTTTTTGGGACAATGGTCATTCAAATAATTTCATTTTGCCGAATACAAAACCAAATAGGTTCACATATCATGTTTCGTATCAAGGGAGATCGAGGGACAAGTCCAACCTTTATCAAACTTCTAACCATATAGGCTAAAATCTCATTTTCGCGACAAAGTCATTCCAATACTTTCATTTTTCCGAATATAAAACCAAATAGGTTCACATATCATGTTTCGTATCAAGGGAGATCGAGGGACAAGTTCAACCTTTATCAAACTTCTAACCATATAGGCTAAAATCTCATTTTTGCGACAAAGTTATTCCAATACTTTCATTTTTCCGAATATAAAACCAAATAGGTTCACATATCATGTTTCGCATCAAGGGACATCGAGGGACAAGTTCACTGTTTATCAAACTTCTAACCACATAGGCTAACATTTCATTTTCGTGACAAGGGTCATTTCAATACTTTCATTTTACCGAATTTCTAACCAAATAGGTTCACATATCATGTTTCACATCAACGGACATCGAGGGACATGTTCAACCTTCATATTTAACAAACATGCAACAATATAAGCTAAAATCTCGTTTTCGCGATAAGGGTCATCTCATTACTTTCTATTTACCAAATTTAAAACGAAATTGGTTCAAATATTATGTTACGCAATAAAGGACATCGAGGGACAAATTCAACATTAATATTTCTCAAACATTTAACCATATAGGCTAAAATCTCTTTTTTGGGACAATGGTCATTCAAATAATTTCATTTTGCCGAATACAAAACCAAATAGGTTCACATATCATGTTTCGTATCAAGGGAGATCGAGGGACAAGTCCAACCTTTATCAAACTTCTAACCATATAGGCTAAAATCTCATTTTCGCGACAAAGTCATTCCAATACTTTCATTTTTCCGAATATAAAACCAAATAGGTTCACATATCATGTTTCGTATCAAGGGAGATCGAGGGACAAGTTCAACCTTTATCAAACTTCTAACCATATAGGCTAAAATCTCATTTTTGCGACAAAGTTATTCCAATACTTTCATTTTTCCGAATATAAAACCAAATAGGTTCACATATCATGTTTCGCATCAAGGGACATCGAGGGACAAGTTCACTGTTTATCAAACTTCTAACCACATAGGCTAACATTTCATTTTCGCGACAAGGGTCATTTCAATACTTTCATTTTACCGAATGTCAAACCAAATAGGTTCACATATCATGTTTCACATCAACGGACATCGAGGGACATGTTCAACCTTCATATTTAACAAACATGCAACAATATAAGCTAAAATCTCGTTTTCGCGATAAGGGTCATCTCATTACTTTCTATTTACCAAATTTAAAACGAAATTGGTTCAAATATTATGTTACGCAATAAAGGACATCGAGGGACAAATTCAACATTAATATTTATCAAACTTTTAACCATATAGGCTAAAATCTCATTTTTGGGACAATGCTCATTCAAATAATTTCATTTTGCCGAATACAAAACTAAATAGGTTCACATATCATGTTTCGTATCAAGGGAGATCGAGGGACAAGTTCAACCTTTATCAAACTTCTAACCATATAAGGCTAAAATCTCATTTTCGCGAGAAAGTGATTCCAATACTTTCATTTTTCCGAATATAAAACCAAATAAGTTCACATATCATGTTTCGCATCAAGGGACATCGAGGGACAAGTTCACTGTTTATCAAACTTCTAACCACATAGGCTAACATTTCATTTTCACGACAAGGGTCATTTCAATACTTTCATTTTACCGAATTTCAAACCAAATAGGTTCACATATCATGTTTCACATCAACGGACATCGAGGGACATGTTCAACCTTCATATTTAACAAACATGCAACAATATAAGCTAAAATCTCGTTTTCGCGATAAGGGTCATCTCATTACTTTCTATTTACCAAATTTAAAACGAAATTGGTTCAAATATTATGTTACGCAATAAAGGACATCGAGGGACAAATTCAACATTAATATTTATCAAACTTTTAACCATATAGGCTAAAATCTCATTTTTGGGACAATGCTCATTCAAATAATTTCATTTTGCCGAATACAAAACCAAATAGGTTCACATATCATGTTTTGCATCAAGGGAGATCGAGGGACAAGTTCAACCTTTATCAAACTTCTAACCATATAAGGCTAAAATCTCATTTTTGAGACAAAGTGATTCCAATACTTTCATTTTTCCGAATATAAAACCAAATAAGTTCACATATCATGTTTCGCATCAAGGAACATCGAGGGACAAGTTCACTGTTTATCAAAATTCTAACCACATAGGCTAACATTTCATTTTCGCGACAAGGGTCATTTCAATACTTTCATTTTACCGAATTTCAAACCAAATAGGTTCACATATCATGTTTCACATCAACGGACATCGAGGGACATGTTCAACCTTCATATTTAACAAACATGCAACAATATAAGCTAAAATCTCGTTTTCGCGATAAGGGTCATCTCATTACTTTCTATTTACCAAATTTAAAACGAAATTGGTTCAAATATTATGTTACGCAATAAAGGACATCGAGGGACAAATTCAACATTAATATTTCTCAAACTTTTAACCATATAGGCTAAAATCTCTTTTTTGGGACAATGGTCATTCAAATAATTTCATTTTGCCGAATACAAAACCAAATAGGTTCACATATCATGTTTCGTATCAAGGGAGATCGAGGGACAAGTCCAACCTTTATCAAACTTCTAACCATATAGGCTAAAATCTCATTTTCGCGACAAAGTCATTCCAATACTTTCATTTTTCCGAATATAAAACCAAATAGGTTCACATATCATGTTTCGTATCAAGCGAGATCGAGGGACAAGTTCAACCTTTATCAAACTTCTAACCATATAGGCTAAAATCTCATTTTTGCGACAAAGTTATTCCAATACTTTCATTTTTCCGAATATAAAACCAAATAGGTTCACATATCATGTTTCGCATCAAGGGACATCGAGGGACAAGTTCACTGTTTATCAAACTTCTAACCACATAGGCTAACATGTCATTTTCGCGACAAGGGTCATTTCAATACTTTCATTTTACCGAATTTCAAACGAAATAGGTTCACATATCATGTTTCGCATCAAGGGACATCGAGGGACATGTTCAACCTTCGTATTTAACAAACATGCAACAATATAAGCTAAAATCTCGTTTTCGCGATAAGGGTCATCTCATTACTTTCTATTTACCAAATTTAAAACGAAATTGGTTCAAATATTATGTTACGCAATAAAGGACATCGAGGGACAAATTCAACATTAATATTTATCAAACTTTTAACCATATAGGCTAAAATCTCATTTTTGGGACAATGCTCATTCAAATAATTTCATTTTGCCGAATACAAAACCAAATAGGTTCACATATCATGTTTCGTATCAAGGGAGATCGAGGGACAAGTTCAACCTTTATCAAACTTCTAACCATATAAGGCTAAAATCTCATTTTCGCGATAAAGTGATTCCAATACTTTCATTTTTCCGAATATAAAACCAAATAAGTTCACATATCATGTTTCGCATCAAGGGACATCGAGGGACAAGTTCACTGTTTATCAAACTTCTAACCACATAGGCTAACATTTCATTTTCGCGACAAGGGTCATTTCAATACTTTCATTTTACCGAATGTCAAACCAAATAGGTTCACATATCATGTTTCACATCAACGGACATCGAGGGACATGTTCAACCTTCATATTTAACAAACATGCAACAATATAAGCTAAAATCTCGTTTTCGCGATAAGGGTCATCTCATTACTTTCTATTTACCAAATTTAAAACAAAATTGGTTCAAATATTATGTTACGCAATAAAGGACATCGAGGGACAAATTCAACATTAATATTTATCAAACTTTTAACCATATAGGCTAAAATCTCATTTTTGGGACAATGCTCATTCAAATAATTTCATTTTGCCGAATACAAAACTAAATAGGTTCACATATCATGTTTCGTATCAAGGGAGATCGAGGGACAAGTTCAACCTTTATCAAACTTCTAACCATATAAGGCTAAAATCTCATTTTCGCGATAAAGTGATTCCAATACTTTCATTTTTCCGAATATAAAACCAAATAAGTTCACATATCATGTTTCGCATCAAGGGACATCGAGGGACAAGTTCACTGTTTATCAAACTTCTAACCACATAGGCTAACATTTCATTTTCACGACAAGGGTCATTTCAATACTTTCATTTTACCGAATTTCAAACCAAATAGGTTCACATATCATGTTTCACATCAACGGACATCGAGGGACATGTTCAACCTTCATATTTAACAAACATGCAACAATATAAGCTAAAATCTCGTTTTCGCGATAAGGGTCATCTCATTACTTTCTATTTACCAAATTTAAAACGAAATTGGTTCAAATATTATGTTACGCAATAAAGGACATCGAGGGACAAATTCAACATTAATATTTATCAAACTTTTAACCATATAGGCTAAAATCTCATTTTTGGGACAATGCTCATTCAAATAATTTCATTTTGCCGAATACAAAACCAAATAGGTTCACATATCATGTTTCGCATCAAGGGAGATCGAGGGACAAGTTCAACCTTTATCAAACTTCTAACCATATAAGGCTAAAATCTCATTTTTGAGACAAAGTGATTCCAATACTTTCATTTTTCCGAATATAAAACCAAATAAGTTCACATATCATGTTTCGCATCAAGGAACATCGAGGGACAAGTTCACTGTTTATCAAAATTCTAACCACATAGGCTAACATTTCATTTTCGCGACAAGGGTCATTTCAATACTTTCATTTTACCGAATTTCAAACCAAATAGGTTCACATATCATGTTTCACATCAACGGACATCGAGGGACATGTTCAACCTTCATATTTAACAAACATGCAACAATATAAGCTAAAATCTCGTTTTCGCGATAAGGGTCATCTCATTACTTTCTATTTACCAAATTTAAAACGAAATTGGTTCAAATATTATGTTACGCAATAAAGGACATCGAGGGACAAATTCAACATTAATATTTCTCAAACTTTTAACCATATAGGCTAAAATCTCTTTTTTGGGACAATGGTCATTCAAATAATTTCATTTTGCCGAATACAAAACCAAATAGGTTCACATATCATGTTTCGTATCAAGGGAGATCGAGGGACAAGTTCAACCTTTATCAAACTTCTAACCATATAGGCTAAAATCTCATTTTTGCGACAAAGTTATTCCAATACTTTCATTTTTCCGAATATAAAACCAAATAGGTTCACATATCATGTTTCGCATCAAGGGACATCGAGGGACAAGTTCACTGTTTATCAAACTTCTAACCACATAGGCTAACATGTCATTTTCGCGACAAGGGTCATTTCAATACTTTCATTTTACCGAATTTCAAACCAAATAGGTTCACATATCATGTTTCGCATCAAGGGACATCGAGGGACATGTTCAACCTTCGTATTTAACAAACATGCAACAATATAAGCTAAAATCTCGTTTTCGCGATAAGGGTCATCTCATTACTTTCTATTTACCAAATTTAAAACGAAATTGGTTCAAATATTATGTTACGCAATAAAGGACATCGAGGGACAAATTCAACATTAATATTTATCAAACTTTTAACCATATAGGCTAAAATCTCATTTTTGGGACAATGGTCATTCAAATAATTTCATTTTGCCGAATACAAAACCAAATAGGTTCACATATCATGTTTCGTATCAAGGGAGATCGAGGGACAAGTCCAACCTTTATCAAACTTCTAACCATATAGGCTAAAATCTCATTTTCGCGACAAAGTCATTCCAATACTTTCATTTTTCCGAATATAAAACCAAATAGGTTCACATATCATGTTTCGTATCAAGCGAGATCGAGGGACAAGTTCAACCTTTATCAAACTTCTAACCATATAGGCTAAAATCTCATTTTTGCGACAAAGTTATTCCAATACTTTCATTTTTCCGAATATAAAACCAAATAGGTTCACATATCATGTTTCGCATCAAGGGACATCGAGGGACAAGTTCACTGTTTATCAAACTTCTAACCACATAGGCTAACATGTCATTTTCGCGACAAGGGTCATTTCAATACTTTCATTTTACCGAATTTCAAACCAAATAGGTTCACATATCATGTTTCGCATCAAGGGACATCGAGGGACATGTTCAACCTTCGTATTTAACAAACATGCAACAATATAAGCTAAAATCTCGTTTTCGCGATAAGGGTCATCTCATTACTTTCTATTTACCAAATTTAAAACGAAATTGGTTCAAATATTATGTTACGCAATAAAGGACATCGAGGGACAAATTCAACATTAATATTTATCAAACTTTTAACCATATAGGCTAAAATCTCATTTTTGGGACAATGCTCATTCAAATAATTTCATTTTGCCGAATACAAAACCAAATAGGTTCACATATCATGTTTCGTATCAAGGGAGATCGAGGGACAAGTTCAACCTTTATCAAACTTCTAACCATATAAGGCTAAAATCTCATTTTCGCGATAAAGTGATTCCAATACTTTCATTTTTCCGAATATAAAACCAAATAAGTTCACATATCATGTTTCGCATCAAGGGACATCGAGGGACAAGTTCACTGTTTATCAAACTTCTAACCACATAGGCTAACATTTCATTTTCGCGACAAGGGTCATTTCAATACTTTCATTTTACCGAATGTCAAACCAAATAGGTTCACATATCATGTTTCACATCAACGGACATCGAGGGACATGTTCAACCTTCATATTTAACAAACATGCAACAATATAAGCTAAAATCTCGTTTTCGCGATAAGGGTCATCTCATTACTTTCTATTTACCAAATTTAAAACAAAATTGGTTCAAATATTATGTTACGCAATAAAGGACATCGAGGGACAAATTCAACATTAATATTTATCAAACTTTTAACCATATAGGCTAAAATCTCATTTTTGGGACAATGCTCATTCAAATAATTTCATTTTGCCGAATACAAAACTAAATAGGTTCACATATCATGTTTCGTATCAAGGGAGATCGAGGGACAAGTTCAACCTTTATCAAACTTCTAACCATATAAGGCTAAAATCTCATTTTCGCGATAAAGTGATTCCAATACTTTCATTTTTCCGAATATAAAACCAAATAAGTTCACATATCATGTTTCGCATCAAGGGACATCGAGGGACAAGTTCACTGTTTATCAAACTTCTAACCACATAGGCTAACATTTCATTTTCACGACAAGGGTCATTTCAATACTTTCATTTTACCGAATTTCAAACCAAATAGGTTCACATATCATGTTTCACATCAACGGACATCGAGGGACATGTTCAACCTTCATATTTAACAAACATGCAACAATATAAGCTAAAATCTCGTTTTCGCGATAAGGGTCATCTCATTACTTTCTATTTACCAAATTTAAAACGAAATTGGTTCAAATATTATGTTACGCAATAAAGGACATCGAGGGACAAATTCAACATTAATATTTATCAAACTTTTAACCATATAGGCTAAAATCTCATTTTTGGGACAATGCTCATTCAAATAATTTCATTTTGCCGAATACAAAACCAAATAGGTTCACATATCATGTTTCGCATCAAGGGAGATCGAGGGACAAGTTCAACCTTTATCAAACTTCTAACCATATAAGGCTAAAATCTCATTTTTGAGACAAAGTGATTCCAATACTTTCATTTTTCCGAATATAAAACCAAATAAGTTCACATATCATGTTTCGCATCAAGGAACATCGAGGGACAAGTTCACTGTTTATCAAAATTCTAACCACATAGGCTAACATTTCATTTTCGCGACAAGGGTCATTTCAATACTTTCATTTTACCGAATTTCAAACCAAATAGGTTCACATATCATGTTTCACATCAACGGACATCGAGGGACATGTTCAACCTTCATATTTAACAAACATGCAACAATATAAGCTAAAATCTCGTTTTCGCGATAAGGGTCATCTCATTACTTTCTATTTACCAAATTTAAAACGAAATTGGTTCAAATATTATGTTACGCAATAAAGGACATCGAGGGACAAATTCAACATTAATATTTCTCAAACTTTTAACCATATAGGCTAAAATCTCTTTTTTGGGACAATGCTCATTCAAATAATTTCATTTTGCCGAATACAAAACCAAATAGGTTCACATATCATGTTTCGTATCAAGGGAGATCGAGGGACAAGTTCAACCTTTATCAAACTTCTAACCATATAGGCTAAAATCTCATTTTTGCGACAAAGTTATTCCAATACTTTCATTTTTCCGAATATAAAACCAAATAGGTTCACATATCATGTTTCGCATCAAGGGACATCGAGGGACAAGTTCACTGTTTATCAAACTTCTAACCACATAGGCTAACATGTCATTTTCGCGACAAGGGTCATTTCAATACTTTCATTTTACCGAATTTCAAACCAAATAGGTTCACATATCATGTTTCGCATCAAGGGACATCGAGGGACATGTTCAACCTTCGTATTTAACAAACATGCAACAATATAAGCTAAAATCTCGTTTTCGCGATAAGGGTCATCTCATTACTTTCTATTTACCAAATTTAAAACGAAATTGGTTCAAATATTATGTTACGCAATAAAGGACATCGAGGGACAAATTCAACATTAATATTTATCAAACTTTTAACCATATAGGCTAAAATCTCATTTTTGGGACAATGCTCATTCAAATAATTTCATTTTGCCGAATACAAAACCAAATAGGTTCACATATCATGTTTCGTATCAAAGGAGATCGAGGGACAAGTTCAACCTTTATCAAACTTCTAACCATATAAGGCTAAAATCTCATTTTCGCGACAAAGTGATTCCAATACTTTCATTTTTCCGAATATAAAACCAAATAAGTTCACATATCATGTTTCGCATCAAGGGACATCGAGGGACAAGTTCACTGTTTATCAAACTTCTAACCACATAGGCTAACATTTCATTTTCGTGACAAGGGTCATTTCAATACTTTCATTTTACCGAATTTCTAACCAAATAGGTTCACATATCATGTTTCACTTCAACGGACATCGAGGGACATGTTCAACCTTCATATTTAACAAACATGCAACAATATAAGCAAAAATCTCGTTTTCGCGATAAGGGTCATCTCATTACTTTCTATTTACCAAATTTAAAACAAAATTGGTTCAAATATTATGTTACGCAATAAAGGACATCGAGGGACAAATTCAACATTAATATTTCTCAAACTTTTAACCATATAGGCTAAAATCTCTTTTTTGGGACAATGGTCATTCAAATAATTTCATTTTGCCGAATACAAAACCAAATAGGTTCACATGTCATGTTTCGTATCAAGGGAGATCGAGGGACAAGTTCAACCTTTATCAAACTTCTAACCATATAGGCTAAAATCTCATTTTCGCGACAAAGTCATTCCAATACTTTCATTTTTCCGAATACAAAACCAAATAGGTTCACATATCATGTTTTGTATCAAGGGAGATCGAGGGACAAGTTCAACCTTTATCAACCTTCTAACCATATAGGGTAAAATCTCATTTTTGCGACAAAGTTATTCCAATACTTTCATTTTTCCGAATATAAAACCAAATAAGTTCACATATCATGTTTCGCATCAAGGAACATCGAGGGACAAGTTCACTGTTTATCAAAATTCTAACCACATAGGCTAACATTTCATTTTCGCGACAAGGGTCATTTCAATACTTTCATTTTACCGAATTTCAAACCAAATAGGTTCACATATCATGTTTCACATCAACGGACATCGAGGGACATGTTCAACCTTCATATTTAACAAACATGCAACAATATAAGCTAAAATCTCGTTTTCGCGATAAGGGTCATCTCATTACTTTCTATTTACCAAATTTAAAACGAAATTGGTTCAAATATTATGTTTCGCAATAAAGGACATCGAGGGACAAATTCAACATTAATATTTCTCAAACTTTTAACCATATAGGCTAAAATCTCTTTTTTGGGACAATGGTCATTCAAATAATTTCATTTTGCCGAATACAAAACCAAATAGGTTCACATATCAGGTTTCGTATCAAGGGAGATCGAGGGACAAGTCCAACCTTTATCAAACTTCTAACCATATAGGCTAAAATCTCATTGTCGCGAGAAAGTCATTCCAATACTTTCATTTTTCCGAATATAAAACCAAATAGGTTCACATATCATGTTTCGTATCAAGGGAGATCGAGGGACAAGTTCAACCTTTATCAAACTTCTAACCATATAGGCTAAAATCTCATTTTTGCGACAAAGTTATTCCAATACTTTCATTTTTCCGAATATAAAACCAAATAGGTTCACATATCATGTTTCGCATCAAGGGACATCGAGGGACAAGTTCACTGTTTATCAAACTTCTAACCACATAGGCTAACATTTCATTTTCGCGACAAGGGTCATTTCAATACTTTCATTTTACCGAATGTCAAACCAAATAGGTTCACATATCATGTTTCACATCAACTGACATCGAGGGACATGTTCAACCTTCGTATTTAACAAACATGCAACAATATAAGCTAAAATCTCGTTTTCGCGATAAGGGTCATCTCATTACTTTCTATTTACCAAATTTAAAACGAAATTGGTTCAAATATTATGTTACGCAATAAAGGACATCGAGGGACAAATTCAACATTAATATTTATCAAACTTTTAACCATATAGGCTAAAATCTCATTTTTGGGACAATGCTCATTCAAATAATTTCATTTTGCCGAATACAAAACCAAATAGGTTCACATATCATGTTTCGTATCAAAGGAGATCGAGGGACAAGTTCAACCTTTATCAAACTTCTAACCATATAAGGCTAAAATCTCATTTTCGCGACAAAGTGATTCCAATACTTTCATTTTTCCGAATATAAAACCAAATAAGTTCACATATCATGTTTCGCATCAAGGGACATCGAGGGACAAGTTCACTGTTTATCAAACTTCTAACCACATAGGCTAACATTTCATTTTCGTGACAAGGGTCATTTCAATACTTTCATTTTACCGAATTTCTAACCAAATAGGTTCACATATCATGTTTCACTTCAACGGACATCGAGGGACATGTTCAACCTTCATATTTAACAAACATGCAACAATATAAGCAAAAATCTCGTTTTCGCGATAAGGGTCATCTCATTACTTTCTATTTACCAAATTTAAAACAAAATTGGTTCAAATATTATGTTACGCAATAAAGGACATCGAGGGACAAATTCAACATTAATATTTCTCAAACTTTTAACCATATAGGCTAAAATCTCTTTTTTGGGACAATGGTCATTCAAATAATTTCATTTTGCCGAATACAAAACCAAATAGGTTCACATGTCATGTTTCGTATCAAGGGAGATCGAGGGACAAGTTCAACCTTTATCAAACTTCTAACCATATAGGCTAAAATCTCATTTTCGCGACAAAGTCATTCCAATACTTTCATTTTTCCGAATACAAAACCAAATAGGTTCACATATCATGTTTTGTATCAAGGGAGATAGAGGGACAAGTTCAACCTTTATCAAACTTCTAACCATATAGGGTAAAATCTCATTTTTGCGACAAAGTTATTCCAATACTTTCATTTTTCCGAATATAAAACCAAATAAGTTCACATATCATGTTTCGCATCAAGGAACATCGAGGGACAAGTTCACTGTTTATCAAAATTCTAACCACATAGGCTAACATTTCATTTTCGCGACAAGGGTCATTTCAATACTTTCATTTTACCGAATTTCAAACCAAATAGGTTCACATATCATGTTTCACATCAACGGACATCGAGGGACATGTTCAACCTTCATATTTAACAAACATGCAACAATATAAGCTAAAATCTCGTTTTCGCGATAAGGGTCATCTCATTACTTTCTATTTACCAAATTTAAAACGAAATTGGTTCAAATATTATGTTTCGCAATAAAGGACATCGAGGGACAAATTCAACATTAATATTTCTCAAACTTTTAACCATATAGGCTAAAATCTCTTTTTTGGGACAATGGTCATTCAAATAATTTCATTTTGCCGAATACAAAACCAAATAGGTTCACATATCAGGTTTCGTATCAAGGGAGATCGAGGGACAAGTTCAACCTTTATCAAACTTCTAACCATATAGGCTAAAATCTCATTGTCGCGAGAAAGTCATTCCAATACTTTCATTTTTCCGAATATAAAACCAAATAGGTTCACATATCATGTTTCGTATCAAGGGAGATCGAGGGACAAGTTCAACCTTTATCAAAGTTCTAACCATATAGGCTAAAATCTCATTTTTGCGACAAAGTTATTCCAATACTTTCATTTTTCCGAATATAAAACCAAATAGGTTCACATATCATGTTTCGCATCAAGGGACATCGAGGGACAAGTTCACTGTTTATCAAACTTCTAACCACATAGGCTAACATGTCATTTTCGCGACAAGGGTCATTTCAATACTTTCATTTTACCGAATTTCAAACCAAATAGGTTCACATATCATGTTTCGCATCAAGGGACATCGAGGGACATGTTCAACCTTCGTATTTAACAAACATGCAACAATATAAGCTAAAATCTCATTTTCGCGATAAGGGTCATCTCATTACTTTCTATTTACCAAATTTAAAACGAAATTGGTTCAAATATTATGTTTCGCAATAAAGGACATCGAGGGACAAATTCAACATTAATATTTCTCAAACTTTTAACCATATAGGCTAAAATCTCTTTTTTGGGACAATGGTCATTCAAATAATTTCATTTTGCCGAATACAAAACCAAATAGGTTCACATGTCATGTTTCGTATCAAGGGAGATCGAGGGACAAGTTCAACCTTTATCAAAGTTCTAACCATATAGGCTAAAATCTCATTTTCGCGACAAAGTCATTCCAATACTTTCATTTTTCCGAATACAAAACCAAATAGGTTCACATATCATGTTTTGTATCAAGGGAGATAGAGGGACAAGTTCAACCTTTATCAAACTTCTAACCATATAGGGTAAAATCTCATTTTTGCGACAAAGTTATTCCAATACTTTCATTTTTCCGAATATAAAACCAAATAAGTTCACATATCATGTTTCGCATCAAGGAACATCGAGGGACAAGTTCACTGTTTATCAAACTTCTAACCACATAGGCTAACATTTCATTTTCGTGACAAGGGTCATTTCAATACTTTCATTTTACCGAATTTCTAACCAAATAGGTTCACATATCATGTTTCACTTCAACGGACATCGAGGGACATGTTCAACCTTCATATTTAACAAACATGCAACAATATAAGCAAAAATCTCGTTTTCGCGATAAGGGTCATCTCATTACTTTCTATTTACCAAATTTAAAACAAAATTGGTTCAAATATTATGTTACGCAATAAAGGACATCGAGGGACAAATTCAACATTAATATTTCTCAAACTTTTAACCATATAGGCTAAAATCTCTTTTTTGGGACAATGGTCATTCAAATAATTTCATTTTGCCGAATACAAAACCAAATAGGTTCACATGTCATGTTTCGTATCAAGGGAGATCGAGGGACAAGTTCAACCTTTATCAAACTTCTAACCATATAGGCTAAAATCTCATTTTCGCGACAAAGTCATTCCAATACTTTCATTTTTCCGAATACAAAACCAAATAGGTTCACATATCATGTTTTGTATCAAGGGAGATAGAGGGACAAGTTCAACCTTTATCAAACTTCTAACCATATAGGGTAAAATCTCATTTTTGCGACAAAGTTATTCCAATACTTTCATTTTTCCGAATATAAAACCAAATAAGTTCACATATCATGTTTCGCATCAAGGAACATCGAGGGACAAGTTCACTGTTTATCAAAATTCTAACCACATAGGCTAACATTTCATTTTCGCGACAAGGGTCATTTCAATACTTTCATTTTACCGAATTTCAAACCAAATAGGTTCACATATCATGTTTCACATCAACGGACATCGAGGGACATGTTCAACCTTCATATTTAACAAACATGCAACAATATAAGCTAAAATCTCGTTTTCGCGATAAGGGTCATCTCATTACTTTCTATTTACCAAATTTAAAACGAAATTGGTTCAAATATTATGTTTCGCAATAAAGGACATCGAGGGACAAATTCAACATTAATATTTCTCAAACTTTTAACCATATAGGCTAAAATCTCTTTTTTGGGACAATGGTCATTCAAATAATTTCATTTTGCCGAATACAAAACCAAATAGGTTCACATATCAGGTTTCGTATCAAGGGAGATCGAGGGACAAGTTCAACCTTTATCAAACTTCTAACCATATAGGCTAAAATCTCATTGTCGCGAGAAAGTCATTCCAATACTTTCATTTTTCCGAATATAAAACCAAATAGGTTCACATATCATGTTTCGTATCAAGGGAGATCGAGGGACAAGTTCAACCTTTATCAAAGTTCTAACCATATAGGCTAAAATCTCATTTTTGCGACAAAGTTATTCCAATACTTTCATTTTTCCGAATATAAAACCAAATAGGTTCACATATCATGTTTCGCATCAAGGGACATCGAGGGACAAGTTCACTGTTTATCAAACTTCTAACCACATAGGCTAACATGTCATTTTCGCGACAAGGGTCATTTCAATACTTTCATTTTACCGAATTTCAAACCAAATAGGTTCACATATCATGTTTCGCATCAAGGGACATCGAGGGACATGTTCAACCTTCGTATTTAACAAACATGCAACAATATAAGCTAAAATCTCATTTTCGCGATAAGGGTCATCTCATTACTTTCTATTTACCAAATTTAAAACGAAATTGGTTCAAATATTATGTTTCGCAATAAAGGACATCGAGGGACAAATTCAACATTAATATTTCTCAAACTTTTAACCATATAGGCTAAAATCTCTTTTTTGGGACAATGGTCATTCAAATAATTTCATTTTGCCGAATACAAAACCAAATAGGTTCACATGTCATGTTTCGTATCAAGGGAGATCGAGGGACAAGTTCAACCTTTATCAAAGTTCTAACCATATAGGCTAAAATCTCATTTTCGCGACAAAGTCATTCCAATACTTTCATTTTTCCGAATACAAAACCAAATAGGTTCACATATCATGTTTTGTATCAAGGGAGATCGAGGGACAAGTTCAACCTTTATCAAACTTCTAACCATATAGGCTAAAATCTCATTTTTGCGACAAAGTTATTCCAATACTTTCATTTTTCCGAATATAAAACCAAATAGGTTCACATATCATGTTTCGCATCAAGGGACATCGAGGGACAAGTTTAACCTTTATCAAACTTCTAACCAGATAGGCTAACATTTCATTTTCGCGACAAGGGTCATTTCAATACTTTCATTTTACCGAATTTCAAACCAAATAGGTTCACATATCATGTTTCGCATCAAGGGACATCGAGGGACATGTTCAACCTTCGTATTTAACAAACATGCAACAATATAAGCTAAAATCTCGTTTTCGCGATAAGGGTCATCTCATTACTTTCTATTTACCAAATTTAAAACGAAATTCGTTCAAATATTATGTTACGCAATAAAGGACATCGAGGGACAAATTCAACATTAATATTTATCAAACTTTTAACCATATAGGCTAAAATCTCATTTTTGGGACAATGCTCATTCAAATAATTTCATTTTGCCGAATACAAAACCAAATAGGTTCACATATCATGTTTCGTATCAAAGGAGATCGAGGGACAAGTTCAACCTTTATCAAACTTCTAACCATATAAGGCTAAAATCTCATTTTCGCGACAAAGTGATTCCAATACTTTCATTTTTCCGAATATAAAACCAAATAAGTTCACATATCATGTTTCGCATCAAGGGACATCGAGGGACAAGTTCACTGTTTATCAAACTTCTAACCACATAGGCTAACATTTCATTTTCGTGACAAGGGTCATTTCAATACTTTCATTTTACCGAATTTCTAACCAAATAGGTTCACATATCATGTTTCACTTCAACGGACATCGAGGGACATGTTCAACCTTCATATTTAACAAACATGCAACAATATAAGCAAAAATCTCGTTTTCGCGATAAGGGTCATCTCATTACTTTCTATTTACCAAATTTAAAACAAAATTGGTTCAAATATTATGTTACGCAATAAAGGACATCGAGGGACAAATTCAACATTAATATTTCTCAAACTTTTAACCATATAGGCTAAAATCTCTTTTTTGGGACAATGGTCATTCAAATAATTTCATTTTGCCGAATACAAAACCAAATAGGTTCACATGTCATGTTTCGTATCAAGGGAGATCGAGGGACAAGTTCAACCTTTATCAAAGTTCTAACCATATAGGCTAAAATCTCATTTTCGCGACAAAGTCATTCCAATACTTTCATTTTTCCGAATACAAAACCAAATAGGTTCACATATCATGTTTTGTATCAAGGGAGATCGAGGGACAAGTTCAACCTTTATCAAACTTCTAACCATATAGGGTAAAATCTCATTTTTGCGACAAAGTTATTCCAATACTTTCATTTTTCCGAATATAAAACCAAATAAGTTCACATATCATGTTTCGCATCAAGGAACATCGAGGGACAAGTTCACTGTTTATCAAAATTCTAACCACATAGGCTAACATTTCATTTTCGCGACAAGGGTCATTTCAATACTTTCATTTTACCGAATTTCAAACCAAATAGGTTCACATATCATGTTTCACATCAACGGACATCGAGGGACATGTTCAACCTTCATATTTAACAAACATGCAACAATATAAGCTAAAATCTCGTTTTCGCGATAAGGGTCATCTCATTACTTTCTATTTACCAAATTTAAAACGAAATTGGTTCAAATATTATGTTTCGCAATAAAGGACATCGAGGGACAAATTCAACATTAATATTTCTCAAACTTTTAACCATATAGGCTAAAATCTCTTTTTTGGGACAATGGTCATTCAAATAATTTCATTTTGCCGAATACAAAACCAAATAGGTTCACATATCAGGTTTCGTATCAAGGGAGATCGAGGGACAAGTCCAACCTTTATCAAACTTCTAACCATATAGGCTAAAATCTCATTGTCGCGAGAAAGTCATTCCAATACTTTCATTTTTCCGAATATAAAACCAAATAGGTTCACATATCATGTTTCGTATCAAGGGAGATCGAGGGACAAGTTCAACCTTTATCAAACTTCTAACCATATAGGCTAAAATCTCATTTTTGCGACAAAGTTATTCCAATACTTTCATTTTTCCGAATATAAAACCAAATAGGTTCACATATCATGTTTCGCATCAAGGGACATCGAGGGACAAGTTCATTGTTTATCAAACTTCTAACCACATAGGCTAACATGTCATTTTCGCGACAAGGGTCATTTCAATACTTTCATTTTACCGAATTTCAAACCAAATAGGTTCACATATCATGTTTCGCATCAAGGGACATCGAGGGACATGTTCAACCTTCGTATTTAACAAACATGCAACAATATAAGCTAAAATCTCGTTTTCGCGATAAGGGTCATCTCATTACTTTCTATTTACCAAATTTAAAACGAA
The DNA here is from genome assembly GCF_051527215.1 of Medicago sativa. Classification (NCBI taxonomy): domain Eukaryota; kingdom Viridiplantae; phylum Streptophyta; class Magnoliopsida; order Fabales; family Fabaceae; genus Medicago; species Medicago sativa. Next base: position 41,517,347 of record NC_140751.1, read on the forward strand.
ATTGGTTCAAATATTATGTTTCGCAATAAAGGACATCGAGGGACAAATTCAACATTAATATTTCTCAAACTTTTAACCATATAGGCTAAAATCTCTTTTTTGGGACAATGGTCATTCAAATAATTTCATTTTGCCGAATACAAAACCAAATAGGTTCACATGTCATGTTTCGTATCAAGGGAGATCGAGGGACAAGTTCAACCTTTATCAAACTTCTAACCATATAGGCTAAAATCTCATTTTTGCGACAAAGTTATTCCAATACTTTCATTTTTCCGAATATAAAACCAAATAGGTTCACATATCATGTTTCGCATCAAGGGACATCGAGGGACAAGTTCACTGTTTATCAAACTTCTAACCACATAGGCTAACATGTCATTTTCGCGACAAGGGTCATTTCAATACTTTCATTTTACCGAATTTCAAACCAAATAGGTTCACATATCATGTTTCGCATCAAGGGACATCGAGGGACATGTTCAACCTTCGTATTTAACAAACATGCAACAATATAAGCTAAAATCTCATTTTCGCGATAAGGGTCATCTCATTACTTTCTATTTACCAAATTTAAAACGAAATTGGTTCAAATATTATGTTTCGCAATAAAGGACATCGAGGGACAAATTCAACATTAATATTTCTCAAACTTTTAACCATATAGGCTAAAATCTCTTTTTTGGGACAATGGTCATTCAAATAATTTCATTTTGCCGAATACAAAACCAAATAGGTTCACATGTCATGTTTCGTATCAAGGGAGATCGAGGGACAAGTTCAACCTTTATCAAAGTTCTAACCATATAGGCTAAAATCTCATTTTCGCGACAAAGTCATTCCAATACTTTCATTTTTCCGAATACAAAACCAAATAGGTTCACATATCATGTTTTGTATCAAGGGAGATCGAGGGACAAGTTCAACCTTTATCAAACTTCTAACCATATAGGCTAAAATCTCATTTTTGCGACAAAGTTATTCCAATACTTTCATTTTTCCGAATATAAAACCAAATAGGTTCACATATCATGTTTCGCATCAAGGGACATCGAGGGACAAGTTTAACCTTTATCAAACTTCTAACCAGATAGGCTAACATTTCATTTTCGCGACAAGGGTCATTTCAATACTTTCATTTTACCGAATTTCAAACCAAATAGGTTCACATATCATGTTTCGCATCAAGGGACATCGAGGGACATGTTCAACCTTCGTATTTAACAAACATGCAACAATATAAGCTAAAATCTCGTTTTCGCGATAAGGGTCATCTCATTACTTTCTATTTACCAAATTTAAAACGAAATTCGTTCAAATATTATGTTACGCAATAAAGGACATCGAGGGACAAATTCAACATTAATATTTATCAAACTTTTAACCATATAGGCTAAAATCTCATTTTTGGGACAATGCTCATTCAAATAATTTCATTTTGCCGAATACAAAACCAAATAGGTTCACATATCATGTTTCGTATCAAAGGAGATCGAGGGACAAGTTCAACCTTTATCAAACTTCTAACCATATAAGGCTAAAATCTCATTTTCGCGACAAAGTGATTCCAATACTTTCATTTTTCCGAATATAAAACCAAATAAGTTCACATATCATGTTTCGCATCAAGGGACATCGAGGGACAAGTTCACTGTTTATCAAACTTCTAACCACATAGGCTAACATTTCATTTTCGTGACAAGGGTCATTTCAATACTTTCATTTTACCGAATTTCTAACCAAATAGGTTCACATATCATGTTTCACTTCAACGGACATCGAGGGACATGTTCAACCTTCATATTTAACAAACATGCAACAATATAAGCAAAAATCTCGTTTTCGCGATAAGGGTCATCTCATTACTTTCTATTTACCAAATTTAAAACAAAATTGGTTCAAATATTATGTTACGCAATAAAGGACATCGAGGGACAAATTCAACATTAATATTTCTCAAACTTTTAACCATATAGGCTAAAATCTCTTTTTTGGGACAATGGTCATTCAAATAATTTCATTTTGCCGAATACAAAACCAAATAGGTTCACATGTCATGTTTCGTATCAAGGGAGATCGAGGGACAAGTTCAACCTTTATCAAACTTCTAACCATATAGGCTAAAATCTCATTTTCGCGACAAAGTCATTCCAATACTTTCATTTTTCCGAATACAAAACCAAATAGGTTCACATATCATGTTTTGTATCAAGGGAGATCGAGGGACAAGTTCAACCTTTATCAAACTTCTAACCATATAGGGTAAAATCTCATTTTTGCGACAAAGTTATTCCAATACTTTCATTTTTCCGAATATAAAACCAAATAAGTTCACATATCATGTTTCGCATCAAGGAACATCGAGGGACAAGTTCACTGTTTATCAAAATTCTAACCACATAGGCTAACATTTCATTTTCGCGACAAGGGTCATTTCAATACTTTCATTTTACCGAATTTCAAACCAAATAGGTTCACATATCATGTTTCACATCAACGGACATCGAGGGACATGTTCAACCTTCATATTTAACAAACATGCAACAATATAAGCTAAAATCTCGTTTTCGCGATAAGGGTCATCTCATTACTTTCTATTTACCAAATTTAAAACGAAATTGGTTCAAATATTATGTTTCGCAATAAAGGACATCGAGGGACAAATTCAACATTAATATTTCTCAAACTTTTAACCATATAGGCTAAAATCTCTTTTTTGGGACAATGGTCATTCAAATAATTTCATTTTGCCGAATACAAAACCAAATAGGTTCACATATCAGGTTTCGTATCAAGGGAGATCGAGGGACAAGTCCAACATTTATCAAACTTCTAACCATATAGGCTAAAATCTCATTGTCGCGAGAAAGTCATTCCAATACTTTCATTTTTCCGAATATAAAACCAAATAGGTTCACATATCATGTTTCGTATCAAGGGAGATCGAGGGACAAGTTCAACCTTTATCAAACTTCTAACCATATAGGCTAAAATCTCATTTTTGCGACAAAGTTATTCCAATACTTTCATTTTTCCGAATATAAAACCAAATAGGTTCACATATCATGTTTCGCATCAAGGGACATCGAGGGACAAGTTCATTGTTTATCAAACTTCTAACCACATAGGCTAACATGTCATTTTCGCGACAAGGGTCATTTCAATACTTTCATTTTACCGAATTTCAAACCAAATAGGTTCACATATCATGTTTCGCATCAAGGGACATCGAGGGACATGTTCAACCTTCGTATTTAACAAACATGCAACAATATAAGCTAAAATCTCGTTTTCGCGATAAGGGTCATCTCATTACTTTCTATTTACCAAATTTAAAACGAAATTGGTTCAAATATTATGTTTCGCAATAAAGGACATCGAGGGACAAATTCAACATTAATATTTCTCAAACTTTTAACCATATAGGCTAAAATCTCTTTTTTGGGACAATGGTCATTCAAATAATTTCATTTTGCCGAATACAAAACCAAATAGGTTCACATGTCATGTTTCGTATCAAGGGAGATCGAGGGACAAGTTCAACCTTTATCAAACTTCTAACCATATAGGCTAAAATCTCATTTTTGCGACAAAGTTATTCCAATACTTTCATTTTTCCGAATATAAAACCAAATAGGTTCACATATCATGTTTCGCATCAAGGGACATCGAGGGACAAGTTTAACCTTTATCAAACTTCTAACCAGATAGGCTAACATTTCATTTTCGCGACAAGGGTCATTTCAATACTTTCATTTTACCGAATTTCAAACCAAATAGGTTCACATATCATGTTTCGCATCAAGGGACATCGAGGGACATGTTCAACCTTCGTATTTAACAAACATGCAACAATATAAGCTAAAATCTCGTTTTCGCGATAAGGGTCATCTCATTACTTTCTATTTACCAAATTTAAAACGAAATTCGTTCAAATATTATGTTACGCAATAAAGGACATCGAGGGACAAATTCAACATTAATATTTATCAAACTTTTAACCATATAGGCTAAAATCTCATTTTTGGGACAATGCTCATTCAAATAATTTTATTTTGCCGAATACAAAACCAAATAGGTTCACATATCATGTTTCGTATCGAAGGAGATCGAGGGAAAAGTTCAACCTTTATCAAACTTCTAACCATATAAGGCTAAAATCTCATTTTCGCGACAAAGTGATTCCAATACTTTCATTTTTCCGAATATAAAACCAAATAAGTTCACATATCATGTTTCTCATCAAGGGACATCGAGGGACAAGTTCACTGTTTATCAAACTTCTAACCACATAGGCTAACATTTCATTTTCGCGACAAGGGTCATTTCAATACTTTCATTTTACCGAATTTCTAACCAAATAGGTTCACATATCATGTTTCACAGCAACGGACATCGAGGGACATGTTCAACCTTCATATTTAACAAACATGCAACAATATAAGCTAAAATCTCGTTTTCGCGATAAGGGTCATCTCATTACTTTCTATTTACCAAATTTAAAACAAAATTGGTTCAAATATTATGTTACGCAATAAAGGACATCGAGGGACAAATTGAACATTAATATTTCTCAAACTTTTAACCATATAGGCTAAAATCTCTTTTTTGGGACAATGGTCATTCAAATAATTTCATTTTGCCGAATACAAAACCAAATAGGTTCACATATCATGTTTCGTATCAAGGGAGATCGAGGGACAAGTTCAACCTTTATCAAACTTCTAACCATATAGGCTAAAATCTCATTTTCGCGACAAAGTCATTCCAATACTTTCATTTTTCCGAATACAAAACCAAATAGGTTCACATATCATGTTTTGTATCAAGGGAGATCGAGGGACAAGTTCAACCTTTATCAAACTTCTAACCATATAGGGTAAAATCTCATTTTTGCGACAAAGTTATTCCAATACTTTCATTTTTCCGAATATAAAACCAAATAAGTTCACATATCATGTTTCGCATCAAGGAACATCGAGGGACAAGTTCACTGTTTATCAAAATTCTAACCACATAGGCTAACATTTCATTTTCGCGACAAGGGTCATTTCAATACTTTCATTTTACCGAATTTCAAACCAAATAGGTTCACATATCATGTTTCACATCAACGGACATCGAGGGACATGTTCAACCTTCATATTTAACAAACATGCAACAATATAAGCTAAAATCTCGTTTTCGCGATAAGGGTCATCTCATTACTTTCTATTTACCAAATTTAAAACGAAATTGGTTCAAATATTATGTTTCGCAATAAAGGACATCGAGGGACAAATTCAACATTAATATTTCTCAAACTTTTAACCATATAGGCTAAAATCTCTTTTTTGGGACAATGGTCATTCAAATAATTTCATTTTGCCGAATACAAAACCAAATAGGTTCACATATCAGGTTTCGTATCAAGGGAGATCGAGGGACAAGTCCAACCTTTATCAAACTTCTAACCATATAGGCTAAAATCTCATTGTCGCGAGAAAGTCATTCCAATACTTTCATTTTTCCGAATATAAAACCAAATAGGTTCACATATCATGTTTCGTATCAAGGGAGATCGAGGGACAAGTTCAACCTTTATCAAACTTCTAACCATATAGGCTAAAATCTCATTTTTGCGACAAAGTTATTCCAATACTTTCATTTTTCCGAATATAAAACCAAATAGGTTCACATATCATGTTTCGCATCAAGGGACATCGAGGGACAAGTTCACTGTTTATCAAACTTCTAACCACATAGGCTAACATGTCATTTTCGCGACAAGGGTCATTTCAATACTTTCATTTTACCGAATTTCAAACCAAATAGGTTCACATATCATGTTTCGCATCAAGGGACATCGAGGGACATGTTCAACCTTCGTATTTAACAAACATGCAACAATATAAGCTAAAATCTCGTTTTCGCGATAAGGGTCATCTCATTACTTTCTATTTACCAAATTTAAAACGAAATTGGTTCAAATATTATGTTTCGCAATAAAGGACATCGAGGGACAAATTCAACATTAATATTTCTCAAACTTTTAACCATATAGGCTAAAATCTCTTTTTTGGGACAATGGTCATTCAAATAATTTCATTTTGCCGAATACAAAACCAAATAGGTTCACATGTCATGTTTCGTATCAAGGGAGATCGAGGGACAAGTTCAACCTTTATCAAAGTTCTAACCATATAGGCTAAAATCTCATTTTCGCGACAAAGTCATTCCAATACTTTCATTTTTCCGAATACAAAACCAAATAGGTTCACATATCATGTTTTGTATCAAGGGAGATCGAGGGACAAGTTCAACCTTTATCAAACTTCTAACCATATAGGGTAAAATCTCATTTTTGCGACAAAGTTATTCCAATACTTTCATTTTTCCGAATATAAAACCAAATAAGTTCACATATCATGTTTCGCATCAAGGAACATCGAGGGACAAGTTCACTGTTTATCAAAATTCTAACCACATAGGCTAACATTTCATTTTCGCGACAAGGGTCATTTCAATACTTTCATTTTACCGAATTTCAAACCAAATAGGTTCACATATCATGTTTCACATCAACGGACATCGAGGGACATGTTCAACCTTCATATTTAACAAACATGCAACAATATAAGCTAAAATCTCGTTTTCGCGATAAGGGTCATCTCATTACTTTCTATTTACCAAATTTAAAACGAAATTCGTTCAAATATTATGTTACGCAATAAAGGACATCGAGGGACAAATTCAACATTAATATTTATCAAACTTTTAACCATATAGGCTAAAATCTCATTTTTGGGACAATGCTCATTCAAATAATTTCATTTTGCCGAATACAAAACCAAATAGGTTCACATATCATGTTTCGTATCGAAGGAGATCGAGGGAAAAGTTCAACCTTTATCAAACTTCTAACCATATAAGGCTAAAATCTCATTTTCGCGACAAAGTGATTCCAATACTTTCATTTTTCCGAATATAAAACCAAATAAGTTCACATATCATGTTTCTCATCAAGGGACATCGAGGGACAAGTTCACTGTTTATCAAACTTCTAACCACATAGGCTAACATTTCATTTTCGCGACAAGGGTCATTTCAATACTTTCATTTTACCGAATTTCTAACCAAATAGGTTCACATATCATGTTTCACAGCAACGGACATCGAGGGACATGTTCAACCTTCATATTTAACAAACATGCAACAATATAAGCTAAAATCTCGTTTTCGCGATAAGGGTCATCTCATTACTTTCTATTTACCAAATTTAAAACAAAATTGGTTCAAATATTATGTTACGCAATAAAGGACATCGAGGGACAAATTGAACATTAATATTTCTCAAACTTTTAACCATATAGGCTAAAATCTCTTTTTTGGGACAATGGTCATTCAAATAATTTCATTTTGCCGAATACAAAACCAAATAGGTTCACATATCATGTTTCGTATCAAGGGAGATCGAGGGACAAGTTCAACCTTTATCAAACTTCTAACCATATAGGCTAAAATCTCATTTTCGCGACAAAGTCATTCCAATACTTTCATTTTTCCGAATACAAAACCAAATAGGTTCACATATCATGTTTTGTATCAAGGGAGATCGAGGGACAAGTTCAACCTTTATCAAACTTCTAACCATATAGGGTAAAATCTCATTTTTGCGACAAAGTTATTCCAATACTTTCATTTTTCCGAATATAAAACCAAATAAGTTCACATATCATGTTTCGCATCAAGGAACATCGAGGGACAAGTTCACTGTTTATCAAAATTCTAACCACATAGGCTAACATTTCATTTTCGCGACAAGGGTCATTTCAATACTTTCATTTTACCGAATTTCAAACCAAATAGGTTCACATATCATGTTTCACATCAACGGACATCGAGGGACATGTTCAACCTTCATATTTAACAAACATGCAACAATATAAGCTAAAATCTCGTTTTCGCGATAAGGGTCATCTCATTACTTTCTATTTACCAAATTTAAAACGAAATTGGTTCAAATATTATGTTTCGCAATAAAGGACATCGAGGGACAAATTCAACATTAATATTTCTCAAACTTTTAACCATATAGGCTAAAATCTCTTTTTTGGGACAATGGTCATTCAAATAATTTCATTTTGCCGAATACAAAACCAAATAGGTTCACATATCAGGTTTCGTATCAAGGGAGATCGAGGGACAAGTCCAACCTTTATCAAACTTCTAACCATATAGGCTAAAATCTCATTGTCGCGAGAAAGTCATTCCAATACTTTCATTTTTCCGAATATAAAACCAAATAGGTTCACATATCATGTTTCGTATCAAGGGAGATCGAGGGACAAGTTCAACCTTTATCAAACTTCTAACCATATAGGCTAAAATCTCATTTTTGCGACAAAGTTATTCCAATACTTTCATTTTTCCGAATATAAAACCAAATAGGTTCACATATCATGTTTCGCATCAAGGGACATCGAGGGACAAGTTCACTGTTTATCAAACTTCTAACCACATAGGCTAACATGTCATTTTCGCGACAAGGGTCATTTCAATACTTTCATTTTACCGAATTTCAAACCAAATAGGTTCACATATCATGTTTCGCATCAAGGGACATCGAGGGACATGTTCAACCTTCGTATTTAACAAACATGCAACAATATAAGCTAAAATCTCGTTTTCGCGATAAGGGTCATCTCATTACTTTCTATTTACCAAATTTAAAACGAAATTGGTTCAAATATTATGTTTCGCAATAAAGGACATCGAGGGACAAATTCAACATTAATATTTCTCAAACTTTTAACCATATAGGCTAAAATCTCTTTTTTGGGACAATGGTCATTCAAATAATTTCATTTTGCCGAATACAAAACCAAATAGGTTCACATGTCATGTTTCGTATCAAGGGAGATCGAGGGACAAGTTCAACCTTTATCAAAGTTCTAACCATATAGGCTAAAATCTCATTTTCGCGACAAAGTCATTCCAATACTTTCATTTTTCCGAATACAAAACCAAATAGGTTCACATATCATGTTTTGTATCAAGGGAGATCGAGGGACAAGTTCAACCTTTATCAAACTTCTAACCATATAGGCTAAAATCTCATTTTTGCGACAAAGTTATTCCAATACTTTCATTTTACCGAATTTCAAACCAAATAGGTTCACATATCATGTTTCGCATCAAGGGACATCGAGGGACATGTTCAACCTTCGTATTTAACAAACATGCAACAATATAAGCTAAAATCTCGTTTTCGCGATAAGGGTCATCTCATTACTTTCTATTTACCAAATTTAAAACGAAATTCGTTCAAATATTATGTTACGCAATAAAGGACATCGAGGGACAAATTCAACATTAATATTTATCAAACTTTTAACCATATAGGCTAAAATCTCATTTTTGGGACAATGCTCATTCAAATAATTTCATTTTGCCGAATACAAAACCAAATAGGTTCACATATCATGTTTCGTATCGAAGGAGATCGAGGGAAAAGTTCAACCTTTATCAAACTTCTAACCATATAAGGCTAAAATCTCATTTTCGCGACAAAGTGATTCCAATACTTTCATTTTTCCGAATATAAAACCAAATAAGTTCACATATCATGTTTCTCATCAAGGGACATCGAGGGACAAGTTCACTGTTTATCAAACTTCTAACCACATAGGCTAACATTTCATTTTCGTGACAAGGGTCATTTCAATACTTTCATTTTACCGAATTTCTAACCAAATAGGTTCACATATCATGTTTCACAGCAACGGACATCGAGGGACATGTTCAACCTTCATATTTAACAAACATGCAACAATATAAGCTAAAATCTCGTTTTCGCGATAAGGGTCATCTCATTACTTTCTATTTACCAAATTTAAAACGAAATTGGTTCAAATATTATGTTTCGCAATAAAGGACATCGAGGGACAAATTCAACATTAATATTTCTCAAACTTTTAACCATATAGGCTAAAATCTCTTTTTTGGGACAATGGTCATTCAAATAATTTCATTTTGCCGAATACAAAACCAAATAGGTTCACATGTCATGTTTCGTATCAAGGGAGATCGAGGGACAAGTTCAACCTTTATCAAAGTTCTAACCATATAGGCTAAAATCTCATTTTCGCGACAAAGTCATTCCAATACTTTCATTTTTCCGAATACAAAACCAAATAGGTTCACATATCATGTTTTGTATCAAGGGAGATCGAGGGACAAGTTCAACCTTTATCAAACTTCTAACCATATAGGCTAAAATCTCATTTTTGCGACAAAGTTATTCCAATACTTTCATTTTTCCGAATATAAAACCAAATAGGTTCACATATCATGTTTCGCATCAAGGGACATCGAGGGACAAGTTTAACCTTTATCAAACTTCTAACCAGATAGGCTAACATTTCATTTTCGCGACAAGGGTCATTTCAATACTTTCATTTTACCGAATTTCAAACCAAATAGGTTCACATATCATGTTTCGCATCAAGGGACATCGAGGGACATGTTCAACCTTCGTATTTAACAAACATGCAACAATATAAGCTAAAATCTCGTTTTCGCGATAAGGGTCATCTCATTACTTTCTATTTACCAAATTTAAAACGAAATTGGTTCAAATATTATGTTTCGCAATAAAGGACATCGAGGGACAAATTCAACATTAATATTTCTCAAACTTTTAACCATATAGGGTAAAATCTCTTTTTTGGGACAATGGTCATTCAAATAATTTCATTTTGCCGAATACAAAACCAAATAGGTTCACATGTCATGTTTCGTATCAAGGGAGATCGAGGGACAAGTTCAACCTTTATCAAAGTTCTAACCATATAGGCTAAAATCTCATTTTCGCGACAAAGTCATTCCAATACTTTCATTTTTCCGAATACAAAACCAAATAGGTTCACATATCATGTTTTGTATCAAGGGAGATCGAGGGACAAGTTCAACCTTTATCAAACTTCTAACCATATAGGCTAAAATCTCATTTTTGCGACAAAGTTATTCCAATACTTTCATTTTACCGAATTTCAAACCAAATAGGTTCACATATCATGTTTCGCATCAAGGGACATCGAGGGACATGTTCAACCTTCGTATTTAACAAACATGCAACAATATAAGCTAAAATCTCGTTTTCGCGATAAGGGTCATCTCATTACTTTCTATTTACCAAATTTAAAACGAAATTCGTTCAAATATTATGTTACGCAATAAAGGACATCGAGGGACAAATTCAACATTAATATTTATCAAACTTTTAACCATATAGGCTAAAATCTCATTTTTGGGACAATGCTCATTCAAATAATTTCATTTTGCCGAATACAAAACCAAATAGGTTCACATATCATGTTTCGTATCGAAGGAGATCGAGGGAAAAGTTCAACCTTTATCAAACTTCTAACCATATAAGGCTAAAATCTCATTTTCGCGACAAAGTGATTCCAATACTTTCATTTTTCCGAATATAAAACCAAATAAGTTCACATATCATGTTTCTCATCAAGGGACATCGAGGGACAAGTTCACTGTTTATCAAACTTCTAACCACATAGGCTAACATTTCATTTTCGTGACAAGGGTCATTTCAATACTTTCATTTTACCGAATTTCTAACCAAATAGGTTCACATATCATGTTTCACAGCAACGGACATCGAGGGACATGTTCAACCTTCATATTTAACAAACATGCAACAATATAAGCTAAAATCTCGTTTTCGCGATAAGGGTCATCTCATTACTTTCTATTTACCAAATTTAAAACGAAATTGGTTCAAATATTATGTTTCGCAACAAAGGACATCGAGGGACAAATTCAACATTAATATTTCTCAAACTTTTAACCATATAGGCTAAAATCTCTTTTTTGGGACAATGGTCATTCAAATAATTTCATTTTGCCGAATACAAAACCAAATAGGTTCACATGTCATGTTTCGTATCAAGGGAGATCGAGGGACAAGTTCAACCTTTATCAAAGTTCTAACCATATAGGCTAAAATCTCATTTTCGCGACAAAGTCATTCCAATACTTTCATTTTTCCGAATACAAAACCAAATAGGTTCACATATCATGTTTTGTATCAAGGGAGATCGAGGGACAAGTTCAACCTTTATCAAACTTCTAACCATATAGGCTAAAATCTCATTTTTGCGACAAAGTTATTCCAATACTTTCATTTTTCCGAATATAAAACCAAATAGGTTCACATATCATGTTTCGCATCAAGGGACATCGAGGGACAAGTTTAACCTTTATCAAACTTCTAACCAGATAGGCTAACATTTCATTTTCGCGACAAGGGTCATTTCAATACTTTCATTTTACCGAATTTCAAACCAAATAGGTTCACATATCATGTTTCGCATCAAGGGACATCGAGGGACATGTTCAACCTTCGTATTTAACAAACATGCAACAATATAAGCTAAAATCTCGTTTTCGCGATAAGGGTCATCTCATTACTTTCTATTTACCAAATTTAAAACGAAATTCGTTCAAATATTATGTTACGCAATAAAGGACATCGAGGGACAAATTCAACATTAATATTTATCAAACTTTTAACCATATAGGCTAAAATCTCATTTTTGGGACAATGCTCATTCAAATAATTTCATTTTGCCGAATACAAAACCAAATAGGTTCACATATCATGTTTCGTATCGAAGGAGATCGAGGGAAAAGTTCAACCTTTATCAAACTTCTAACCATATAAGGCTAAAATCTCATTTTCGCGACAAAGTGATTCCAATACTTTCATTTTTCCGAATATAAAACCAAATAAGTTCACATATCATGTTTCTCATCAAGGGACATCGAGGGACAAGTTCACTGTTTATCAAACTTCTAACCACATAGGCTAACATTTCATTTTCGTGACAAGGGTCATTTCAATACTTTCATTTTACCGAATTTCTAACCAAATAGGTTCACATATCATGTTTCACAGCAACGGACATCGAGGGACATGTTCAACCTTCATATTTAACAAACATGCAACAATATAAGCTAAAATCTCGTTTTCGCGATAAGGGTCATCTCATTACTTTCTATTTACCAAATTTAAAACAAAATTGGTTCAAATATTATGTTACGCAATAAAGGACATCGAGGGACAAATTGAACATTAATATTTCTCAAACTTTTAACCATATAGGCTAAAATCTCTTTTTTGGGACAATGGTCATTCAAATAATTTCATTTTGCCGAATACAAAACCAAATAGGTTCACATATCATGTTTCGTATCAAGGGAGATCGAGGGACAAGTTCAACCTTTATCAAACTTCTAACCATATAGGCTAAAATCTCATTTTCGCGACAAAGTCATTCCAATACTTTCATTTTTCCGAATATAAAACCAAATAGGTTCACATATCATGTTTCGCATCAAGGGACATCGAGGGACATGTTCAACCTTCGTATTTAACAAACATGCAACAATATAAGCTAAAATCTCGTTTTCGCGATAAGGGTCATCTCATTACTTTCTATTTACCAAATTTAAAACGAAATTGGTTCAAATATTATGTTACGCAATAAAGGACATCGAGGGACAAATTCAACATTAATATTTATCAAACTTTTAACCATATAGGCTAAAATCTCATTTTTGGGACAATGCTCATTCAAATAATTTCATTTTGCCGAATACAAAACCAAATAGGTTCACATATCATGTTTCGTATCAAAGGAGATCGAGGGACAAGTTCAACCTTTATCAAACTTCTAACCATATAAGGCTAAAATCTCATTTTCGCGACAAAGTGATTCCAATACTTTCATTTTTCCGAATATAAAACCAAATAGGTTCACATATCATGTTTCGTATCAAGGGAGATCGAGGGACAAGTTCAACCTTTATCAAACTTCTAACCATATAGGCTAAAATCTCATTTTTGCGACAAAGTTATTCCAATACTTTCATTTTTCCGAATATAAAACCAAATAGGTTCACATATCATGTTTTGCATCAAGGGACATCGAGGGACAAGTTTAACCTTTATCAAACTTCTAACCACATAGGCTAACATTTCATTTTCGCGACAAGGGTCATTTCAATACTTTCATTTTACCAAATTTCAAACCAAATAGGTTCACATATCATGTTTCGCATAAACGGACATCGAGGGACATGTTCAACCTTCATATTTAACCAACATGCAACAATATAAGCTAAAATCTCGTTTTCGCGATAAGGGTCATCTCATTACTTTCTATTTACCAAATTTAAAACGAAATTGGTTCAAATATTATGTTACGCAATAAAGGACATCGAGGGACAAATTCAACATTAATATTTATCAAACTTTTAACCATATAGGCTAAAATCTCATTTTTGGGACAATGCTCATTCAAATAATTTCATTTTGCCGAATACAAAACCAAATAGGTTCACATATCATGTTTCGTATCAAGGGAGATCGAGGGACAAGTTCAACCTTTATCAAACTTCTAACCATATAGGCTAAAATCTCATTTTCGCGACAAAGTCATTCCAATACTTTCATTTTTCCGAATATAAAACCAAATAGGTTCACATATCATGTTTCGTATCAAGGGAGATCGAGGGACAAGTTCAACCTTTATCAAACTTCTAACCATATAGGCTAAAATCTCATTTTTGCGACAAAGTTATTCCAATACTTTCATTTTTCCGAATATAAAACCAAATAGGTTCACATATCATGTTTCGCATCAAGGGACATCGAGGGACAAGTTTAACCTTTATCAAACTTCTAACCACATAGGCTAACATTTCATTTTCGCGACAAGGGTCATTTCAATACTTTCATTTTACCGAATTTCAAACCAAATAGGTTCACATATCATGTTTCGCATCAAGGGACATCGAGGGACATGTTCAACCTTCGTATTTAACAAACATGCAACAATATAAGCTAAAATCTCGTTTTCGCGATAAGGGTCATCTCATTACTTTCTATTTACCAAATTTAAAACGAAATTCGTTCAAATATTATGTTACGCAATAAAGGACATCGAGGGACAAATTCAACATTAATATTTATCAAACTTTTAACCATATAGGCTAAAATCTCATTTTTGGGACAATGCTCATTCAAATAATTTCATTTTGCCGAATACAAAACCAAATAGGTTCACATATCATGTTTCGTATCAAGGGAGATCGAGGGACAAGTTCAACCTTTATCAAACTTCTAACCATATAAGGCTAAAATCTCATTTTCGCGACAAAGTGATTCCAATACTTTCATTTTTCCGAATATAAAACCAAATAAGTTCACATATCATGTTTCGCATCAAGGGACATCGAGGGACAAGTTCACTGTTTATCAAACTTCTAACCACATAGGCTAACATTTCATTTTCGCGACAAGGGTCATTTCAATACTTTCATTTTACCGAATGTCAAACCAAATAGGTTCACATATCATGTTTCACATCAACGGACATCGAGGGACATGTTCAACCTTCATATTTAACAAACATGCAACAATATAAGCTAAAATCTCGTTTTCGCGATAAGGGTCATCTCATTACTTTCTATTTACCAAATTTAAAACGAAATTGGTTCAAATATTATGTTACGCAATAAAGGACATCGAGGGACAAATTCAACATTAATATTTATCAAACTTTTAACCATATAGGCTAAAATCTCATTTTTGGGATAATGCTCATTCAAATAATTTCATTTTGCCGAATACAAAACCAAATAGGTTCACATATCATGTTTCGTATCAAGGGAGATCGAGGGACAAGTTCAACCTTTATCAAACTTCTAACCATATAGGCTAAAATCTCATTTTCGCGACAAAGTCATTCCAATACTTTCATTTTTCCGAATATAAAACCAAATAGGTTCACATATCATGTTTCGTATCAAGGGAGATCGAGGGACAACTTCAACCTTTATCAAACTTCTAACCATATAGGCTAAAATCTCATTTTTGCGACAAAGTTATTCCAATACTTTCATTTTTCCGAATATAAAACCAAATAGGTTCACATATCATGTTTCGCATCAAGGGACATCGAGGGACAAGTTTAACCTTTATCAAACTTCTAACCACATAGGCTAACATTTCATTTTCGCGACAAGGGTCATTTCAATACTTTCATTTTACCGAATTTCAAACCAAATAGGTTCACATATCATGTTTCGCATCAAGGGACATCGAGGGACATGTTCAACCTTCGTATTTAACAAACATGCAACAATATAAGCTAAAATCTCGTTTTCGCGATAAGGGTCATCTCATTACTTTCTATTTACCAAATTTAAAACGAAATTCGTTCAAATATTATGTTACGCAATAAAGGACATCGAGGGACAAATTCAACATTAATATTTATCAAACTTTTAACCATATAGGCTAAAATCTCATTTTTGGGACAATGCTCATTCAAATAATTTCATTTTGCCGAATACAAAACCAAATAGGTTCACATATCATGTTTCGTATCAAGGGAGATCGAGGGACAAGTTCAACCTTTATCAAACTTCTAACCATATAAGGCTAAAATCTCATTTTCGCGACAAAGTGATTCCAATACTTTCATTTTTCCGAATATAAAACCAAATAAGTTCACATATCATGTTTCGCATCAAGGGACATCGAGGGACAAGTTCACTGTTTATCAAACTTCTAACCACATAGGCTAACATTTCATTTTCGCGACAAGGGTCATTTCAATACTTTCATTTTACCGAATGTCAAACCAAATAGGTTCACATATCATGTTTCACATCAACGGACATCGAGGGACATGTTCAACCTTCATATTTAACAAACATGCAACAATATAAGCTAAAATCTCGTTTTCGCGATAAGGGTCATCTCATTACTTTCTATTTACCAAATTTAAAACGAAATTGGTTCAAATATTATGTTACGCAATAAAGGACATCGAGGGACAAATTCAACATTAATATTTATCAAACTTTTAACCATATAGGCTAAAATCTCATTTTTGGGACAATGCTCATTCAAATAATTTCATTTTGCCGAATACAAAACCAAATAGGTTCACATATCATGTTTCGTATCAAAGGAGATCGAGGGACAAGTTCAACCTTTATCAAACTTCTAACCATATAAGGCTAAAATCTCATTTTCGCGACAAAGTGATTCCAATACTTTCATTTTTCCGAATATAAAACCAAATAAGTTCACATATCATGTTTCGCATCATGGGACATCGAGGGACAAGTTCACTGTTTATCAAACTTCTAACCACATAGGCTAACATATCATTTTCGCGACAAGGGTCATTTCAATACTTTCATTTTACCAAATTTCAAACCAAATAGGTTCACATATCATGTTTCACATCAACGGACATCGAGGGACATGTTTAACCTTCATATTTAACAAACATGCAACAATATAAGCTAAAATCTCGTTTTTGCGATAAGGGTCATCTCATTACTTTCTATTTACCAAATTTAAAACAAAATTGGTTCAAATATTATGTTACGCAATAAAGGACATCGAGGGACAAATTCAACATTAATATTTCTCAAACTTTTAACCATATAGGCTAAAATCTCTTTTTTGGGACAATGGTCATTCAAATAATTTCATTTTGCCGAATACAAAACCAAATAGGTTCACATATCATGTTTCGTATCAAGGGAGATCGAGGGACAAGTTCAACCTTTATCAAACTTCTAACCATATAGGCTAAAATCTCATTTTCGCGACAAAGTCATTCCAATACTTTCATTTTTCCGAATATAAAACCAAATAGGTTCACATATCATGTTTCGTATCAAGGGAGATCGAGGGACAAGTTCAACCTTTATCAAACTTCTAGCCATATAGGCTAAAATCTCATTTTTGCGACAAAGTTATTCCAATACTTTCATTTTTCCGAATATAAAACCAAATAGGTTCACATATCATGTTTCGCATCAAGGGACATCGAGGGACAAGTTTAACCTTTATCAAACTTCTAACCACATAGGCTAACATTTCATTTTCGCGACAAGGGTCATTTCAATACTTTCATTTTACCGAATTTCAAACCAAATAGGTTCACATATCATGTTTCGCATCAAGGGACATCGATGGACATGTTCAACCTTCGTATTTAACAAACATGCAACAATATAAGCTAAAATCTCGTTTTCGCGATAAGGGTCATATCATTACTTTCTATTTACCAAATTTAAAACGAAATTGGTTCAAATATTATGTTACGCAATAAAGGACATCGAGGGACAAATTCAACATTAATATTTATCAAACTTTTAACCATATAGGCTAAAATCTCATTTTTGGGACAATGCTCATTCAAATAATTTCATTTTGCCGAATACAAAACCAAATAGGTTCACATATCATGTTTCGTATCGAAGGAGATCGAGGGAAAAGTTCAACCTTTATCAAACTTCTAACCATATAAGGCTAAAATCTCATTTTCGCGACAAAGTGATTCCAATACTTTCATTTTTCCGAATATAAAACCAAATAAGTTCACATATCATGTTTCTCATCAAGGGACATCGAGGGACAAGTTCACTGTTTATCAAACTTCTAACCACATAGGCTAACATTTCATTTTCGTGACAAGGGTCATTTCAATACTTTCATTTTACCGAATTTCTAACCAAATAGGTTCACATATCATGTTTCACAGCAACGGACATCGAGGGACATGTTCAACCTTCATATTTAACAAACATGCAACAATATAAGCTAAAATCTCGTTTTCGCGATAAGGGTCATCTCATTACTTTCTATTTACCAAATTTAAAACAAAATTGGTTCAAATATTATGTTACGCAATAAAGGACATCGAGGGACAAATTGAACATTAATATTTCTCAAACTTTTAACCATATAGGCTAAAATCTCTTTTTTGGGACAATGGTCATTCAAATAATTTCATTTTGCCGAATACAAAACCAAATAGGTTCACATATCATGTTTCGTATCAAGGGAGATCGAGGGACAAGTTCAACCTTTATCAAACTTCTAACCATATAGGCTAAAATCTCATTTTCGCGACAAAGTCATTCCAATACTTTCATTTTTCCGAATATAAAACCAAATAGGTTCACATATCATGTTTCGCATCAAGGGACATCGAGGGACATGTTCAACCTTCATATTTAACAAACATGCAACAATATAAGCTAAAATCTCGTTTTCGCGATAAGGGTCATCTCATTACTTTCTATTTACCAAATTTAAAACGAAATTGGTTCAAATATTATGTTACGCAATAAAGGACATCGAGGGACAAATTCAACATTAATATTTATCAAACTTTTAACCATATAGGCTAAAATCTCATTTTTGGGACAATGCTCATTCAAATAATTTCATTTTGCCGAATACAAAACCAAATAGGTTCACATATCATGTTTCGTATCAAAGGAGATCGAGGGACAAGTTCAACCTTTATCAAACTTCTAACCATATAAGGCTAAAATCTCATTTTCGCGACAAAGTGATTCCAATACTTTCATTTTTCCGAATATAAAACCAAATAGGTTCACATATCATGTTTCGTATCAAGGGAGATCGAGGGACAAGTTCAACCTTTATCAAACTTCTAACCATATAGGCTAAAATCTCATTTTTGCGACAAAGTTATTCCAATACTTTCATTTTTCCGAATATAAAACCAAATAGGTTCACATATCATGTTTTGCATCAAGGGACATCGAGGGACAAGTTTAACCTTTATCAAACTTCTAACCACATAGGCTAACATTTCATTTTCGCGACAAGGGTCATTTCAATACTTTCATTTTACCAAATTTCAAACCAAATAGGTTCACATATCATGTTTCGCATAAACGGACATCGAGGGACATGTTCAACCTTCATATTTAACCAACATGCAACAATATAAGCTAAAATCTCGTTTTCGCGATAAGGGTCATCTCATTACTTTCTATTTACCAAATTTAAAACGAAATTGGTTCAAATATTATGTTACGCAATAAAGGACATCGAGGGACAAATTCAACATTAATATTTATCAAACTTTTAACCATATAGGCTAAAATCTCATTTTTGGGACAATGCTCATTCAAATAATTTCATTTTGCCGAATACAAAACCAAATAGGTTCACATATCATGTTTCGTATCAAGGGAGATCGAGGGACAAGTTCAACCTTTATCAAACTTCTAACCATATAGGCTAAAATCTCATTTTCGCGACAAAGTCATTCCAATACTTTCATTTTTCCGAATATAAAACCAAATAGGTTCACATATCATGTTTCGTATCAAGGGAGATCGAGGGACAAGTTCAACCTTTATCAAACTTCTAACCATATAGGCTAAAATCTCATTTTTGCGACAAAGTTATTCCAATACTTTCATTTTTCCGAATATAAAACCAAATAGGTTCACATATCATGTTTCGCATCAAGGGACATCGAGGGACAAGTTTAACCTTTATCAAACTTCTAACCACATAGGCTAACATTTCATTTTCGCGACAAGGGTCATTTCAATACTTTCATTTTACCGAATTTCAAACCAAATAGGTTCACATATCATGTTTCGCATCAAGGGACATCGAGGGACATGTTCAACCTTCGTATTTAACAAACATGCAACAATATAAGCTAAAATCTCGTTTTCGCGATAAGGGTCATCTCATTACTTTCTATTTACCAAATTTAAAACGAAATTCGTTCAAATATTATGTTACGCAATAAAGGACATCGAGGGACAAATTCAACATTAATATTTATCAAACTTTTAACCATATAGGCTAAAATCTCATTTTTGGGACAATGCTCATTCAAATAATTTCATTTTGCCGAATACAAAACCAAATAGGTTCACATATCATGTTTCGTATCAAGGGAGATCGAGGGACAAGTTCAACCTTTATCAAACTTCTAACCATATAAGGCTAAAATCTCATTTTCGCGACAAAGTGATTCCAATACTTTCATTTTTCCGAATATAAAACCAAATAAGTTCACATATCATGTTTCGCATCAAGGGACATCGAGGGACAAGTTCACTGTTTATCAAACTTCTAACCACATAGGCTAACATTTCATTTTCGCGACAAGGGTCATTTCAATACTTTCATTTTACCGAATGTCAAACCAAATAGGTTCACATATCATGTTTCACATCAACGGACATCGAGGGACATGTTCAACCTTCATATTTAACAAACATGCAACAATATAAGCTAAAATCTCGTTTTCGCGATAAGGGTCATCTCATTACTTTCTATTTACCAAATTTAAAACGAAATTGGTTCAAATATTATGTTACGCAATAAAGGACATCGAGGGACAAATTCAACATTAATATTTATCAAACTTTTAACCATATAGGCTAAAATCTCATTTTTGGGATAATGCTCATTCAAATAATTTCATTTTGCCGAATACAAAACCAAATAGGTTCACATATCATGTTTCGTATCAAGGGAGATCGAGGGACAAGTTCAACCTTTATCAAACTTCTAACCATATAGGCTAAAATCTCATTTTCGCGACAAAGTCATTCCAATACTTTCATTTTTCCGAATATAAAACCAAATAGGTTCACATATCATGTTTCGTATCAAGGGAGATCGAGGGACAACTTCAACCTTTATCAAACTTCTAACCATATAGGCTAAAATCTCATTTTTGCGACAAAGTTATTCCAATACTTTCATTTTTCCGAATATAAAACCAAATAGGTTCACATATCATGTTTCGCATCAAGGGACATCGAGGGACAAGTTTAACCTTTATCAAACTTCTAACCACATAGGCTAACATTTCATTTTCGCGACAAGGGTCATTTCAATACTTTCATTTTACCGAATTTCAAACCAAATAGGTTCACATATCATGTTTCGCATCAAGGGACATCGAGGGACATGTTCAACCTTCGTATTTAACAAACATGCAACAATATAAGCTAAAATCTCGTTTTCGCGATAAGGGTCATCTCATTACTTTCTATTTACCAAATTTAAAACGAAATTCGTTCAAATATTATGTTACGCAATAAAGGACATCGAGGGACAAATTCAACATTAATATTTATCAAACTTTTAACCATATAGGCTAAAATCTCATTTTTGGGACAATGCTCATTCAAATAATTTCATTTTGCCGAATACAAAACCAAATAGGTTCACATATCATGTTTCGTATCAAGGGAGATCGAGGGACAAGTTCAACCTTTATCAAACTTCTAACCATATAAGGCTAAAATCTCATTTTCGCGACAAAGTGATTCCAATACTTTCATTTTTCCGAATATAAAACCAAATAAGTTCACATATCATGTTTCGCATCAAGGGACATCGAGGGACAAGTTCACTGTTTATCAAACTTCTAACCACATAGGCTAACATTTCATTTTCGCGACAAGGGTCATTTCAATACTTTCATTTTACCGAATGTCAAACCAAATAGGTTCACATATCATGTTTCACATCAACGGACATCGAGGGACATGTTCAACCTTCATATTTAACAAACATGCAACAATATAAGCTAAAATCTCGTTTTCGCGATAAGGGTCATCTCATTACTTTCTATTTACCAAATTTAAAACGAAATTGGTTCAAATATTATGTTACGCAATAAAGGACATCGAGGGACAAATTCAACATTAATATTTATCAAACTTTTAACCATATAGGCTAAAATCTCATTTTTGGGACAATGCTCATTCAAATAATTTCATTTTGCCGAATACAAAACCAAATAGGTTCACATATCATGTTTCGTATCAAAGGAGATCGAGGGACAAGTTCAACCTTTATCAAACTTCTAACCATATAAGGCTAAAATCTCATTTTCGCGACAAAGTGATTCCAATACTTTCATTTTTCCGAATATAAAACCAAATAAGTTCACATATCATGTTTCGCATCATGGGACATCGAGGGACAAGTTCACTGTTTATCAAACTTCTAACCACATAGGCTAACATATCATTTTCGCGACAAGGGTCATTTCAATACTTTCATTTTACCAAATTTCAAACCAAATAGGTTCACATATCATGTTTCACATCAACGGACATCGAGGGACATGTTTAACCTTCATATTTAACAAACATGCAACAATATAAGCTAAAATCTCGTTTTTGCGATAAGGGTCATCTCATTACTTTCTATTTACCAAATTTAAAACAAAATTGGTTCAAATATTATGTTACGCAATAAAGGACATCGAGGGACAAATTCAACATTAATATTTCTCAAACTTTTAACCATATAGGCTAAAATCTCTTTTTTGGGACAATGGTCATTCAAATAATTTCATTTTGCCGAATACAAAACCAAATAGGTTCACATATCATGTTTCGTATCAAGGGAGATCGAGGGACAAGTTCAACCTTTATCAAACTTCTAACCATATAGGCTAAAATCTCATTTTCGCGACAAAGTCATTCCAATACTTTCATTTTTCCGAATATAAAACCAAATAGGTTCACATATCATGTTTCGTATCAAGGGAGATCGAGGGACAAGTTCAACCTTTATCAAACTTCTAGCCATA
The DNA here is from genome assembly GCF_051527215.1 of Medicago sativa. NCBI lineage: Eukaryota > Viridiplantae > Streptophyta > Magnoliopsida > Fabales > Fabaceae > Medicago > Medicago sativa. The sequence goes on from NC_140751.1 coordinate 41,540,842, forward strand.
TAGGCTAAAATCTCATTTTTGCGACAAAGTTATTCCAATACTTTCATTTTTCCGAATATAAAACCAAATAGGTTCACATATCATGTTTCGCATCAAGGGACATCGAGGGACAAGTTTAACCTTTATCAAACTTCTAACCACATAGGCTAACATTTCATTTTCGCGACAAGGGTCATTTCAATACTTTCATTTTACCGAATTTCAAACCAAATAGGTTCACATATCATGTTTCGCATCAAGGGACATCGATGGACATGTTCAACCTTCGTATTTAACAAACATGCAACAATATAAGCTAAAATCTCGTTTTCGCGATAAGGGTCATATCATTACTTTCTATTTACCAAATTTAAAACGAAATTGGTTCAAATATTATGTTACGCAATAAAGGACATCGAGGGACAAATTCAACATTAATATTTATCAAACTTTTAACCATATAGGCTAAAATCTCATTTTTGGGACAATGCTCATTCAAATAATTTCATTTTGCCGAATACAAAACCAAATAGGTTCACATATCATGTTTCGTATCAAGGGAGATCGAGGGACAAGTTCAACCTTTATCAAACTTCTAACCATATAAGGCTAAAATCTCATTTTCGCGACAAAGTGATTCCAATACTTTCATTTTTCCGAATATAAAACCAAATAAGTTCACATATCATGTTTCGCATCAAGGGACATCGAGGGACAAGTTCACTGTTTATCAAACTTCTAACCACATAGGCTAACATTTCATTTTCGCGACAAGGGTCATTTCAATACTTTCATTTTACCGAATGTCAAACCAAATAGGTTCACATATCATGTTTCACATCAACGGACATCGAGGGACATGTTCAACCTTCATATTTAACAAACATGCAACAATATAAGCTAAAATCTCGTTTTCGCGATAAGGGTCATCTCATTACTTTCTATTTACCAAATTTAAAACGAAATTGGTTCAAATATTATGTTACGCAATAAAGGACATCGAGGGACAAATTCAACATTAATATTTATCAAACTTTTAACCATATAGGCTAAAATCTCATTTTTGGGATAATGCTCATTCAAATAATTTCATTTTGCCGAATACAAAACCAAATAGGTTCACATATCATGTTTCGTATCAAGGGAGATCGAGGGACAAGTTCAACCTTTATCAAACTTCTAACCATATAGGCTAAAATCTCATTTTCGCGACAAAGTCATTCCAATACTTTCATTTTTCCGAATATAAAACCAAATAGGTTCACATATCATGTTTCGTATCAAGGGAGATCGAGGGACAACTTCAACCTTTATCAAACTTCTAACCATATAGGCTAAAATCTCATTTTTGCGACAAAGTTATTCCAATACTTTCATTTTTCCGAATATAAAACCAAATAGGTTCACATATCATGTTTCGCATCAAGGGACATCGAGGGACAAGTTTAACCTTTATCAAACTTCTAACCACATAGGCTAACATTTCATTTTCGCGACAAGGGTCATTTCAATACTTTCATTTTACCGAATTTCAAACCAAATAGGTTCACATATCATGTTTCGCATCAAGGGACATCGAGGGACATGTTCAACCTTCGTATTTAACAAACATGCAACAATATAAGCTAAAATCTCGTTTTCGCGATAAGGGTCATCTCATTACTTTCTATTTACCAAATTTAAAACAAAATTCGTTCAAATATTATGTTACGCAATAAAGGACATCGAGGGACAAATTCAACATTAATATTTATCAAACTTTTAACCATATAGGCTAAAATCTCATTTTTGGGACAATGCTCATTCAAATAATTTCATTTTGCCGAATACAAAACCAAATAGGTTCACATATCATGTTTCGTATCAAGGGAGATCGAGGGACAAGTTCAACCTTTATCAAACTTCTAACCATATAAGGCTAAAATCTCATTTTCGCGACAAAGTGATTCCAATACTTTCATTTTTCCGAATATAAAACCAAATAAGTTCACATATCATGTTTCGCATCAAGGGACATCGAGGGACAAGTTCACTGTTTATCAAACTTCTAACCACATAGGCTAACATTTCATTTTCGCGACAAGGGTCATTTCAATACTTTCATTTTACCGAATGTCAAACCAAATAGGTTCACATATCATGTTTCACATCAACGGACATCGAGGGACATGTTCAACCTTCATATTTAACAAACATGCAACAATATAAGCTAAAATCTCGTTTTCGCGATAAGGGTCATCTCATTACTTTCTATTTACCAAATTTAAAACGAAATTGGTTCAAATATTATGTTACGCAATAAAGGACATCGAGGGACAAATTCAACATTAATATTTATCAAACTTTTAACCATATAGGCTAAAATCTCATTTTTGGGACAATGCTCATTCAAATAATTTCATTTTGCCGAATACAAAACCAAATAGGTTCACATATCATGTTTCGTATCAAAGGAGATCGAGGGACAAGTTCAACCTTTATCAAACTTCTAACCATATAAGGCTAAAATCTCATTTTCGCGACAAAGTGATTCCAATACTTTCATTTTTCCGAATATAAAACCAAATAAGTTCACATATCATGTTTCGCATCATGGGACATCGAGGGACAAGTTCACTGTTTATCAAACTTCTAACCACATAGGCTAACATATCATTTTCGCGACAAGGGTCATTTCAATACTTTCATTTTACCAAATTTCAAACCAAATAGGTTCACATATCATGTTTCACATCAACGGACATCGAGGGACATGTTTAACCTTCATATTTAACAAACATGCAACAATATAAGCTAAAATCTCGTTTTTGCGATAAGGGTCATCTCATTACTTTCTATTTACCAAATTTAAAACAAAATTGGTTCAAATATTATGTTACGCAATAAAGGACATCGAGGGACAAATTCAACATTAATATTTCTCAAACTTTTAACCATATAGGCTAAAATCTCTTTTTTGGGACAATGGTCATTCAAATAATTTCATTTTGCCGAATACAAAACCAAATAGGTTCACATATCATGTTTCGTATCAAGGGAGATCGAGGGACAAGTTCAACCTTTATCAAACTTCTAACCATATAGGCTAAAATCTCATTTTCGCGACAAAGTCATTCCAATACTTTCATTTTTCCGAATATAAAACCAAATAGGTTCACATATCATGTTTCGTATCAAGGGAGATCGAGGGACAAGTTCAACCTTTATCAAACTTCTAGCCATATAGGCTAAAATCTCATTTTTGCGACAAAGTTATTCCAATACTTTCATTTTTCCGAATATAAAACCAAATAGGTTCACATATCATGTTTCGCATCAAGGGACATCGAGGGACAAGTTTAACCTTTATCAAACTTCTAACCACATAGGCTAACATTTCATTTTCGCGACAAGGGTCATTTCAATACTTTCATTTTACCGAATTTCAAACCAAATAGGTTCACATATCATGTTTCGCATCAAGGGACATCGATGGACATGTTCAACCTTCGTATTTAACAAACATGCAACAATATAAGCTAAAATCTCGTTTTCGCGATAAGGGTCATATCATTACTTTCTATTTACCAAATTTAAAACGAAATTGGTTCAAATATTATGTTACGCAATAAAGGACATCGAGGGACAAATTCAACATTAATATTTATCAAACTTTTAACCATATAGGCTAAAATCTCATTTTTGGGACAATGCTCATTCAAATAATTTCATTTTGCCGAATACAAAACCAAATAGGTTCACATATCATGTTTCGTATCAAGGGAGATCGAGGGACAAGTTCAACCTTTATCAAACTTCTAACCATATAAGGCTAAAATCTCATTTTCGCGACAAAGTGATTCCAATACTTTCATTTTTCCGAATATAAAACCAAATAAGTTCACATATCATGTTTCGCATCAAGGGACATCGAGGGACAAGTTCACTGTTTATCAAACTTCTAACCACATAGGCTAACATTTCATTTTCGCGACAAGGGTCATTTCAATACTTTCATTTTACCGAATGTCAAACCAAATAGGTTCACATATCATGTTTCACATCAACGGACATCGAGGGACATGTTCAACCTTCATATTTAACAAACATGCAACAATATAAGCTAAAATCTCGTTTTCGCGATAAGGGTCATCTCATTACTTTCTATTTACCAAATTTAAAACGAAATTGGTTCAAATATTATGTTACGCAATAAAGGACATCGAGGGACAAATTCAACATTAATATTTATCAAACTTTTAACCATATAGGCTAAAATCTCATTTTTGGGATAATGCTCATTCAAATAATTTCATTTTGCCGAATACAAAACCAAATAGGTTCACATATCATGTTTCGTATCAAGGGAGATCGAGGGACAAGTTCAACCTTTATCAAACTTCTAACCATATAGGCTAAAATCTCATTTTCGCGACAAAGTCATTCCAATACTTTCATTTTTCCGAATATAAAACCAAATAGGTTCACATATCATGTTTCGTATCAAGGGAGATCGAGGGACAACTTCAACCTTTATCAAACTTCTAACCATATAGGCTAAAATCTCATTTTTGCGACAAAGTTATTCCAATACTTTCATTTTTCCGAATATAAAACCAAATAGGTTCACATATCATGTTTCGCATCAAGGGACATCGAGGGACAAGTTTAACCTTTATCAAACTTCTAACCACATAGGCTAACATTTCATTTTCGCGACAAGGGTCATTTCAATACTTTCATTTTACCGAATTTCAAACCAAATAGGTTCACATATCATGTTTCGCATCAAGGGACATCGAGGGACATGTTCAACCTTCGTATTTAACAAACATGCAACAATATAAGCTAAAATCTCGTTTTCGCGATAAGGGTCATCTCATTACTTTCTATTTACCAAATTTAAAACGAAATTCGTTCAAATATTATGTTACGCAATAAAGGACATCGAGGGACAAATTCAACATTAATATTTATCAAACTTTTAACCATATAGGCTAAAATCTCATTTTTGGGACAATGCTCATTCAAATAATTTCATTTTGCCGAATACAAAACCAAATAGGTTCACATATCATGTTTCGTATCAAGGGAGATCGAGGGACAAGTTCAACCTTTATCAAACTTCTAACCATATAAGGCTAAAATCTCATTTTCGCGACAAAGTGATTCCAATACTTTCATTTTTCCGAATATAAAACCAAATAAGTTCACATATCATGTTTCGCATCAAGGGACATCGAGGGACAAGTTCACTGTTTATCAAACTTCTAACCACATAGGCTAACATTTCATTTTCGCGACAAGGGTCATTTCAATACTTTCATTTTACCGAATGTCAAACCAAATAGGTTCACATATCATGTTTCACATCAACTGACATCGAGGGACATGTTCAACCTTCATATTTAACAAACATGCAACAATATAAGCTAAAATCTCGTTTTCGCGATAAGGGTCATCTCATTACTTTCTATTTACCAAATTTAAAACGAAATTGGTTCAAATATTATGTTACGCAATAAAGGACATCGAGGGACAAATTCAACATTAATATTTATCAAACTTTTAACCATATAGGCTAAAATCTCATTTTTGGGATAATGCTCATTCAAATAATTTCATTTTGCCGAATACAAAACCAAATAGGTTCACATATCATGTTTCGTATCAAGGGAGATCGAGGGACAAGTTCAACCTTTATCAAACTTCTAACCATATAGGCTAAAATCTCATTTTCGCGACAAAGTCATTCCAATACTTTCATTTTTCCGAATATAAAACCAAATAGGTTCACATATCATGTTTCGTATCAAGGGAGATCGAGGGACAACTTCAACCTTTATCAAACTTCTAACCATATAGGCTAAAATCTCATTTTTGCGACAAAGTTATTCCAATACTTTCATTTTTCCGAATATAAAACCAAATAGGTTCACATATCATGTTTCGCATCAAGGGACATCGAGGGACAAGTTTAACCTTTATCAAACTTCTAACCACATAGGCTAACATTTCATTTTCGCGACAAGGGTCATTTCAATACTTTCATTTTACCGAATTTCAAACCAAATAGGTTCACATATCATGTTTCGCATCAAGGGACATCGAGGGACATGTTCAACCTTCGTATTTAACAAACATGCAACAATATAAGCTAAAATCTCGTTTTCGCGATAAGGGTCATCTCATTACTTTCTATTTACCAAATTTAAAACGAAATTCGTTCAAATATTATGTTACGCAATAAAGGACATCGAGGGACAAATTCAACATTAATATTTATCAAACTTTTAACCATATAGGCTAAAATCTCATTTTTGGGACAATGCTCATTCAAATAATTTCATTTTGCCGAATACAAAACCAAATAGGTTCACATATCATGTTTCGTATCAAGGGAGATCGAGGGACAAGTTCAACCTTTATCAAACTTCTAACCATATAAGGCTAAAATCTCATTTTCGCGACAAAGTGATTCCAATACTTTCATTTTTCCGAATATAAAACCAAATAAGTTCACATATCATGTTTCGCATCAAGGGACATCGAGGGACAAGTTCACTGTTTATCAAACTTCTAACCACATAGGCTAACATTTCATTTTCGCGACAAGGGTCATTTCAATACTTTCATTTTACCGAATGTCAAACCAAATAGGTTCACATATCATGTTTCACATCAACGGACATCGAGGGACATGTTCAACCTTCATATTTAACAAACATGCAACAATATAAGCTAAAATCTCGTTTTCGCGATAAGGGTCATCTCATTACTTTCTATTTACCAAATTTAAAACGAAATTGGTTCAAATATTATGTTACGCAATAAAGGACATCGAGGGACAAATTCAACATTAATATTTATCAAACTTTTAACCATATAGGCTAAAATCTCATTTTTGGGACAATGCTCATTCAAATAATTTCATTTTGCCGAATACAAAACCAAATAGGTTCACATATCATGTTTCGTATCAAAGGAGATCGAGGGACAAGTTCAACCTTTATCAAACTTCTAACCATATAAGGCTAAAATCTCATTTTCGCGACAAAGTGATTCCAATACTTTCATTTTTCCGAATATAAAACCAAATAAGTTCACATATCATGTTTCGCATCATGGGACATCGAGGGACAAGTTCACTGTTTATCAAACTTCTAACCACATAGGCTAACATATCATTTTCGCGACAAGGGTCATTTCAATACTTTCATTTTACCAAATTTCAAACCAAATAGGTTCACATATCATGTTTCACATCAACGGACATCGAGGGACATGTTTAACCTTCATATTTAACAAACATGCAACAATATAAGCTAAAATCTCGTTTTTGCGATAAGGGTCATCTCATTACTTTCTATTTACCAAATTTAAAACAAAATTGGTTCAAATATTATGTTACGCAATAAAGGACATCGAGGGACAAATTCAACATTAATATTTCTCAAACTTTTAACCATATAGGCTAAAATCTCTTTTTTGGGACAATGGTCATTCAAATAATTTCATTTTGCCGAATACAAAACCAAATAGGTTCACATATCATGTTTCGTATCAAGGGAGATCGAGGGACAAGTTCAACCTTTATCAAACTTCTAACCATATAGGCTAAAATCTCATTTTCGCGACAAAGTCATTCCAATACTTTCATTTTTCCGAATATAAAACCAAATAGGTTCACATATCATGTTTCGTATCAAGGGAGATCGAGGGACAAGTTCAACCTTTATCAAACTTCTAGCCATATAGGCTAAAATCTCATTTTTGCGACAAAGTTATTCCAATACTTTCATTTTTCCGAATATAAAACCAAATAGGTTCACATATCATGTTTCGCATCAAGGGACATCGAGGGACAAGTTTAACCTTTATCAAACTTCTAACCACATAGGCTAACATTTCATTTTCGCGACAAGGGTCATTTCAATACTTTCATTTTACCGAATTTCAAACCAAATAGGTTCACATATCATGTTTCGCATCAAGGGACATCGATGGACATGTTCAACCTTCGTATTTAACAAACATGCAACAATATAAGCTAAAATCTCGTTTTCGCGATAAGGGTCATATCATTACTTTCTATTTACCAAATTTAAAACGAAATTGGTTCAAATATTATGTTACGCAATAAAGGACATCGAGGGACAAATTCAACATTAATATTTATCAAACTTTTAACCATATAGGCTAAAATCTCATTTTTGGGACAATGCTCATTCAAATAATTTCATTTTGCCGAATACAAAACCAAATAGGTTCACATATCATGTTTCGTATCAAGGGAGATCGAGGGACAAGTTCAACCTTTATCAAACTTCTAACCATATAAGGCTAAAATCTCATTTTCGCGACAAAGTGATTCCAATACTTTCATTTTTCCGAATATAAAACCAAATAAGTTCACATATCATGTTTCGCATCAAGGGACATCGAGGGACAAGTTCACTGTTTATCAAACTTCTAACCACATAGGCTAACATTTCATTTTCGCGACAAGGGTCATTTCAATACTTTCATTTTACCGAATGTCAAACCAAATAGGTTCACATATCATGTTTCACATCAACGGACATCGAGGGACATGTTCAACCTTCATATTTAACAAACATGCAACAATATAAGCTAAAATCTCGTTTTCGCGATAAGGGTCATCTCATTACTTTCTATTTACCAAATTTAAAACGAAATTGGTTCAAATATTATGTTACGCAATAAAGGACATCGAGGGACAAATTCAACATTAATATTTATCAAACTTTTAACCATATAGGCTAAAATCTCATTTTTGGGATAATGCTCATTCAAATAATTTCATTTTGCCGAATACAAAACCAAATAGGTTCACATATCATGTTTCGTATCAAGGGAGATCGAGGGACAAGTTCAACCTTTATCAAACTTCTAACCATATAGGCTAAAATCTCATTTTCGCGACAAAGTCATTCCAATACTTTCATTTTTCCGAATATAAAACCAAATAGGTTCACATATCATGTTTCGTATCAAGGGAGATCGAGGGACAACTTCAACCTTTATCAAACTTCTAACCATATAGGCTAAAATCTCATTTTTGCGACAAAGTTATTCCAATACTTTCATTTTTCCGAATATAAAACCAAATAGGTTCACATATCATGTTTCGCATCAAGGGACATCGAGGGACAAGTTTAACCTTTATCAAACTTCTAACCACATAGGCTAACATTTCATTTTCGCGACAAGGGTCATTTCAATACTTTCATTTTACCGAATTTCAAACCAAATAGGTTCACATATCATGTTTCGCATCAAGGGACATCGAGGGACATGTTATACCTTCGTATTTAACAAACATGCAACAATATAAGCTAAAATCTCGTTTTCGCGATAAGGGTCATCTCATTACTTTCTATTTACCAAATTTAAAACAAAATTGGTTCAAATATTATGTTACGCAATAAAGGACATCGAGGGACAAATTCAACATTAATATTTCTCAAACTTTTAACCATATAGGCTAAAATCTCTTTTTTGGGACAATGGTCATTCAAATAATTTCATTTTGCCGAATACAAAACCAAATAGGTTCACATATCATGTTTCGTATCAAGGGAGATCGAGGGACAAGTTCAACCTTTATCAAACTTCTAACCATATAGGCTAAAATCTCATTTTCGCGACAAAGTCATTCCAATACTTTCATTTTTCCGAATATAAAACCAAATAGGTTCACATATCATGTTTCGTATCAAGGGAGATCGAGGGACAAGTTCAACCTTTATCAAACTTCTAGCCATATAGGCTAAAATCTCATTTTTGCGACAAAGTTATTCCAATACTTTCATTTTTCCGAATATAAAACCAAATAGGTTCACATATCATGTTTCGCATCAAGGGACATCGAGGGACAAGTTTAACCTTTATCAAACTTCTAACCACATAGGCTAACATTTCATTTTCGCGACAAGGGTCATTTCAATACTTTCATTTTACCGAATTTCAAACCAAATAGGTTCACATATCATGTTTCGCATCAAGGGACATCGATGGACATGTTCAACCTTCGTATTTAACAAACATGCAACAATAAAAGCTAAAATCTCGTTTTCGCGATAAGGGTCATATCATTACTTTCTATTTACCAAATTTAAAACGAAATTGGTTCAAATATTATGTTACGCAATAAAGGACATCGAGGGACAAATTCAACATTAATATTTATCAAACTTTTAACCATATAGGCTAAAATCTCATTTTTGGGACAATGCTCATTCAAATAATTTCATTTTGCCGAATACAAAACCAAATAGGTTCACATATCATGTTTCGTATCAAGGGAGATCGAGGGACAAGTTCAACCTTTATCAAACTTCTAACCATATAAGGCTAAAATCTCATTTTCGCGACAAAGTGATTCCAATACTTTCATTTTTCCGAATATAAAACCAAATAAGTTCACATATCATGTTTCGCATCAAGGGACATCGAGGGACAAGTTCACTGTTTATCAAACTTCTAACCACATAGGCTAACATTTCATTTTCGCGACAAGGGTCATTTCAATACTTTCATTTTACCGAATGTCAAACCAAATAGGTTCACATATCATGTTTCACATCAACGGACATCGAGGGACATGTTCAACCTTCATATTTAACAAACATGCAACAATATAAACTAAAATCTCGTTTTCGCGATAAGGGTCATCTCATTACTTTCTATTTACCAAATTTAAAACGAAATTGGTTCAAATATTATGTTACGCAATAAAGGACATCGAGGGACAAATTCAACATTAATATTTATCAAACTTTTAACCATATAGGCTAAAATCTCATTTTTGGGATAATGCTCATTCAAATAATTTCATTTTGCCGAATACAAAACCAAATAGGTTCACATATCATGTTTCGTATCAAGGGAGATCGAGGGACAAGTTCAACCTTTATCAAACTTCTAACCATATAGGCTAAAATCTCATTTTCGCGACAAAGTCATTCCAATACTTTCATTTTTCCGAATATAAAACCAAATAGGTTCACATATCATGTTTCGTATCAAGGGAGATCGAGGGACAACTTCAACCTTTATCAAACTTCTAACCATATAGGCTAAAATCTCATTTTTGCGACAAAGTTATTCCAATACTTTCATTTTTCCGAATATAAAACCAAATAGGTTCACATATCATGTTTCGCATCAAGGGACATCGAGGGACAAGTTTAACCTTTATCAAACTTCTAACCACATAGGCTAACATTTCATTTTCGCGACAAGGGTCATTTCAATACTTTCATTTTACCGAATTTCAAACCAAATAGGTTCACATATCATGTTTCGCATCAAGGGACATCGAGGGACATGTTCAACCTTCGTATTTAACAAACATGCAACAATATAAGCTAAAATCTCGTTTTCGCGATAAGGGTCATCTCATTACTTTCTATTTACCAAATTTAAAACGAAATTCGTTCAAATATTATGTTACGCAATAAAGGACATCGAGGGACAAATTCAACATTAATATTTATCAAACTTTTAACCATATAGGCTAAAATCTCATTTTTGGGACAATGCTCATTCAAATAATTTCATTTTGCCGAATACAAAACCAAATAGGTTCACATATCATGTTTCGTATCAAGGGAGATCGAGGGACAAGTTCAACCTTTATCAAACTTCTAACCATATAAGGCTAAAATCTCATTTTCGCGACAAAGTGATTCCAATACTTTCATTTTTCCGAATATAAAACCAAATAAGTTCACATATCATGTTTCGCATCAAGGGACATCGAGGGACAAGTTCACTGTTTATCAAACTTCTAACCACATAGGCTAACATTTCATTTTCGCGACAAGGGTCATTTCAATACTTTCATTTTACCGAATGTCAAACCAAATAGGTTCACATATCATGTTTCACATCAACGGACATCGAGGGACATGTTCAACCTTCATATTTAACAAACATGCAACAATATAAGCTAAAATCTCGTTTTCGCGATAAGGGTCATCTCATTACTTTCTATTTACCAAATTTAAAACGAAATTGGTTCAAATATTATGTTACGCAATAAAGGACATCGAGGGACAAATTCAACATTAATATTTATCAAACTTTTAACCATATAGGCTAAAATCTCATTTTTGGGACAATGCTCATTCAAATAATTTCATTTTGCCGAATACAAAACCAAATAGGTTCACATATCATGTTTCGTATCAAAGGAGATCGAGGGACAAGTTCAACCTTTATCAAACTTCTAACCATATAAGGCTAAAATCTCATTTTCGCGACAAAGTGATTCCAATACTTTCATTTTTCCGAATATAAAACCAAATAAGTTCACATATCATGTTTCGCATCATGGGACATCGAGGGACAAGTTCACTGTTTATCAAACTTCTAACCACATAGGCTAACATATCATTTTCGCGACAAGGGTCATTTCAATACTTTCATTTTACCAAATTTCAAACCAAATAGGTTCACATATCATGTTTCACATCAACGGACATCGAGGGACATGTTTAACCTTCAAATTTAACAAACATGCAACAATATAAGCTAAAATCTCGTTTTCGCGATAAGGGTCATCTCATTACTTTCTATTTACCAAATTTAAAACAAAATTGGTTCAAATATTATGTTACGCAATAAAGGACATCGAGGGACAAATTCAACATTAATATTTCTCAAACTTTTAACCATATAGGCTAAAATCTCTTTTTTGGGACAATGGTCATTCAAATAATTTCATTTTGCCGAATACAAAACCAAATAGGTTCACATATCATGTTTCGTATCAAGGGAGATCGAGGGACAAGTTCAACCTTTATCAAACTTCTAACCATATAGGCTAAAATCTCATTTTCGCGACAAAGTCATTCCAATACTTTCATTTTTCCGAATATAAAACCAAATAGGTTCACATATCATGTTTCGTATCAAGGGAGATCGAGGGACAAGTTCAACCTTTATCAAACTTCTAGCCATATAGGCTAAAATCTCATTTTTGCGACAAAGTTATTCCAATACTTTCATTTTTCCGAATATAAAACCAAATAGGTTCACATATCATGTTTCGCATCAAGGGACATCGAGGGACAAGTTTAACCTTTATCAAACTTCTAACCACATAGGCTAACATTTCATTTTCGCGACAAGGGTCATTTCAATACTTTCATTTTACCGAATTTCAAACCAAATAGGTTCACATATCATGTTTCGCATCAAGGGACATCGATGGACATGTTCAACCTTCGTATTTAACAAACATGCAACAATATAAGCTAAAATCTCGTTTTCGCGATAAGGGTCATCTCATTACTTTCTATTTACCAAATTTAAAACAAAATTGGTTCAAATATTATGTTACGCAATAAAGGACATCGAGGGACAAATTCAACATTAATATTTCTCAAACTTTTAACCATATAGGCTAAAATCTCTTTTTTGGGACAATGGTCATTCAAATAATTTCATTTTGCCGAATACAAAACCAAATAGGTTCACATATCATGTTTCGTATCAAGGGAGATCGAGGGACAAGTTCAACCTTTATCAAACTTCTAACCATATAGGCTAAAATCTCATTTTCGCGACAAAGTCATTCCAATACTTTCATTTTTCCGAATATAAAACCAAATAGGTTCACATATCATGTTTCGTATCAAGGGAGATCGAGGGACAAGTTCAACCTTTATCAAACTTCTAGCCATATAGGCTAAAATCTCATTTTTGCGACAAAGTTATTCCAATACTTTCATTTTTCCGAATATAAAACCAAATAGGTTCACATATCATGTTTCGCATCAAGGGACATCGAGGGACAAGTTTAACCTTTATCAAACTTCTAACCACATAGGCTAACATTTCATTTTCGCGACAAGGGTCATTTCAATACTTTCATTTTACCGAATTTCAAACCAAATAGGTTCACATATCATGTTTCGCATCAAGGGACATCGATGGACATGTTCAACCTTCGTATTTAACAAACATGCAACAATAAAAGCTAAAATCTCGTTTTCGCGATAAGGGTCATATCATTACTTTCTATTTACCAAATTTAAAACGAAATTGGTTCAAATATTATGTTACGCAATAAAGGACATCGAGGGACAAATTCAACATTAATATTTATCAAACTTTTAACCATATAGGCTAAAATCTCATTTTTGGGACAATGCTCATTCAAATAATTTCATTTTGCCGAATACAAAACCAAATAGGTTCACATATCATGTTTCGTATCAAGGGAGATCGAGGGACAAGTTCAACCTTTATCAAACTTCTAACCATATAAGGCTAAAATCTCATTTTCGCGACAAAGTGATTCCAATACTTTCATTTTTCCGAATATAAAACCAAATAAGTTCACATATCATGTTTCGCATCAAGGGACATCGAGGGACAAGTTCACTGTTTATCAAACTTCTAACCACATAGGCTAACATTTCATTTTCGCGACAAGGGTCATTTCAATACTTTCATTTTACCGAATGTCAAACCAAATAGGTTCACATATCATGTTTCACATCAACGGACATCGAGGGACATGTTCAACCTTCATATTTAACAAACATGCAACAATATAAGCTAAAATCTCGTTTTCGCGATAAGGGTCATCTCATTACTTTCTATTTACCAAATTTAAAACGAAATTGGTTCAAATATTATGTTACGCAATAAAGGACATCGAGGGACAAATTCAACATTAATATTTATCAAACTTTTAACCATATAGGCTAAAATCTCATTTTTGGGATAATGCTCATTCAAATAATTTCATTTTGCCGAATACAAAACCAAATAGGTTCACATATCATGTTTCGTATCAAGGGAGATCGAGGGACAAGTTCAACCTTTATCAAACTTCTAACCATATAGGCTAAAATCTCATTTTCGCGACAAAGTCATTCCAATACTTTCATTTTTCCGAATATAAAACCAAATAGGTTCACATATCATGTTTCGTATCAAGGGAGATCGAGGGACAACTTCAACCTTTATCAAACTTCTAACCATATAGGCTAAAATCTCATTTTTGCGACAAAGTTATTCCAATACTTTCATTTTTCCGAATATAAAACCAAATAGGTTCACATATCATGTTTCGCATCAAGGGACATCGAGGGACAAGTTTAACCTTTATCAAACTTCTAACCACATAGGCTAACATTTCATTTTCGCGACAAGGGTCATTTCAATACTTTCATTTTACCGAATTTCAAACCAAATAGGTTCACATATCATGTTTCGCATCAAGGGACATCGAGGGACATGTTCAACCTTCGTATTTAACAAACATGCAACAATATAAGCTAAAATCTCGTTTTCGCGATAAGGGTCATCTCATTACTTTCTATTTACCAAATTTAAAACGAAATTCGTTCAAATATTATGTTACGCAATAAAGGACATCGAGGGACAAATTCAACATTAATATTTATCAAACTTTTAACCATATAGGCTAAAATCTCATTTTTGGGACAATGCTCATTCAAATAATTTCATTTTGCCGAATACAAAACCAAATAGGTTCACATATCATGTTTCGTATCAAGGGAGATCGAGGGACAAGTTCAACCTTTATCAAACTTCTAACCATATAAGGCTAAAATCTCATTTTCGCGACAAAGTGATTCCAATACTTTCATTTTTCCGAATATAAAACCAAATAAGTTCACATATCATGTTTCGCATCAAGGGACATCGAGGGACAAGTTCACTGTTTATCAAACTTCTAACCACATAGGCTAACATTTCATTTTCGCGACAAGGGTCATTTCAATACTTTCATTTTACCGAATGTCAAACCAAATAGGTTCACATATCATGTTTCACATCAACGGACATCGAGGGACATGTTCAACCTTCATATTTAACAAACATGCAACAATATAAGCTAAAATCTCGTTTTCGCGATAAGGGTCATCTCATTACTTTCTATTTACCAAATTTAAAACAAAATTGGTTCAAATATTATGTTACGCAATAAAGGACATCGAGGGACAAATTCAACATTAATATTTCTCAAACTTTTAACCATATAGGCTAAAATCTCTTTTTTGGGACAATGGTCATTCAAATAATTTCATTTTGCCGAATACAAAACCAAATAGGTTCACATATCATGTTTCGTATCAAGGGAGATCGAGGGACAAGTTCAACCTTTATCAAACTTCTAACCATATAGGCTAAAATCTCATTTTCGCGACAAAGTCATTCCAATACTTTCATTTTTCCGAATATAAAACCAAATAGGTTCACATATCATGTTTCGTATCAAGGGAGATCGAGGGACAAGTTCAACCTTTATCAAACTTCTAGCCATATAGGCTAAAATCTCATTTTTGCGACAAAGTTATTCCAATACTTTCATTTTTCCGAATATAAAACCAAATAGGTTCACATATCATGTTTCGCATCAAGGGACATCGAGGGACAAGTTTAACCTTTATCAAACTTCTAACCACATAGGCTAACATTTCATTTTCGCGACAAGGGTCATTTCAATACTTTCATTTTACCGAATTTCAAACCAAATAGGTTCACATATCATGTTTCGCATCAAGGGACATCGATGGACATGTTCAACCTTCGTATTTAACAAACATGCAACAATATAAGCTAAAATCTCGTTTTCGCGATAAGGGTCATCTCATTACTTTCTATTTACCAAATTTAAAACAAAATTGGTTCAAATATTATGTTACGCAATAAAGGACATCGAGGGACAAATTCAACATTAATATTTCTCAAACTTTTAACCATATAGGCTAAAATCTCTTTTTTGGGACAATGGTCATTCAAATAATTTCATTTTGCCGAATACAAAACCAAATAGGTTCACATATCATGTTTCGTATCAAGGGAGATCGAGGGACAAGTTCAACCTTTATCAAACTTCTAACCATATAGGCTAAAATCTCATTTTCGCGACAAAGTCATTCCAATACTTTCATTTTTCCGAATATAAAACCAAATAGGTTCACATATCATGTTTCGTATCAAGGGAGATCGAGGGACAAGTTCAACCTTTATCAAACTTCTAGCCATATAGGCTAAAATCTCATTTTTGCGACAAAGTTATTCCAATACTTTCATTTTTCCGAATATAAAACCAAATAGGTTCACATATCATGTTTCGCATCAAGGGACATCGAGGGACAAGTTTAACCTTTATCAAACTTCTAACCACATAGGCTAACATTTCATTTTCGCGACAAGGGTCATTTCAATACTTTCATTTTACCGAATTTCAAACCAAATAGGTTCACATATCATGTTTCGCATCAAGGGACATCGATGGACATGTTCAACCTTCGTATTTAACAAACATGCAACAATAAAAGCTAAAATCTCGTTTTCGCGATAAGGGTCATATCATTACTTTCTATTTACCAAATTTAAAACGAAATTGGTTCAAATATTATGTTACGCAATAAAGGACATCGAGGGACAAATTCAACATTAATATTTATCAAACTTTTAACCATATAGGCTAAAATCTCATTTTTGGGACAATGCTCATTCAAATAATTTCATTTTGCCGAATACAAAACCAAATAGGTTCACATATCATGTTTCGTATCAAGGGAGATCGAGGGACAAGTTCAACCTTTATCAAACTTCTAACCATATAAGGCTAAAATCTCATTTTCGCGACAAAGTGATTCCAATACTTTCATTTTTCCGAATATAAAACCAAATAAGTTCACATATCATGTTTCGCATCAAGGGACATCGAGGGACAAGTTCACTGTTTATCAAACTTCTAACCACATAGGCTAACATTTCATTTTCGCGACAAGGGTCATTTCAATACTTTCATTTTACCGAATGTCAAACCAAATAGGTTCACATATCATGTTTCACATCAACGGACATCGAGGGACATGTTCAACCTTCATATTTAACAAACATGCAACAATATAAGCTAAAATCTCGTTTTCGCGATAAGGGTCATCTCATTACTTTCTATTTACCAAATTTAAAACGAAATTGGTTCAAATATTATGTTACGCAATAAAGGACATCGAGGGACAAATTCAACATTAATATTTATCAAACTTTTAACCATATAGGCTAAAATCTCATTTTTGGGATAATGCTCATTCAAATAATTTCATTTTGCCGAATACAAAACCAAATAGGTTCACATATCATGTTTCGTATCAAGGGAGATCGAGGGACAAGTTCAACCTTTATCAAACTTCTAACCATATAGGCTAAAATCTCATTTTCGCGACAAAGTCATTCCAATACTTTCATTTTTCCGAATATAAAACCAAATAGGTTCACATATCATGTTTCGTATCAAGGGAGATCGAGGGACAACTTCAACCTTTATCAAACTTCTAACCATATAGGCTAAAATCTCATTTTTGCGACAAAGTTATTCCAATACTTTCATTTTTCCGAATATAAAACCAAATAGGTTCACATATCATGTTTCGCATCAAGGGACATCGAGGGACAAGTTTAACCTTTATCAAACTTCTAACCACATAGGCTAACATTTCATTTTCGCGACAAGGGTCATTTCAATACTTTCATTTTACCGAATTTCAAACCAAATAGGTTCACATATCATGTTTCGCATCAAGGGACATCGAGGGACATGTTCAACCTTCGTATTTAACAAACATGCAACAATATAAGCTAAAATCTCGTTTTCGCGATAAGGGTCATCTCATTACTTTCTATTTACCAAATTTAAAACGAAATTCGTTCAAATATTATGTTACGCAATAAAGGACATCGAGGGACAAATTCAACATTAATATTTATCAAACTTTTAACCATATAGGCTAAAATCTCATTTTTGGGACAATGCTCATTCAAATAATTTCATTTTGCCGAATACAAAACCAAATAGGTTCACATATCATGTTTCGTATCAAAGGAGATCGAGGGACAAGTTCAACCTTTATCAAACTTCTAACCATATAAGGCTAAAATCTCATTTTCGCGACAAAGTGATTCCAATACTTTCATTTTTCCGAATATAAAACCAAATAAGTTCACATATCATGTTTCGCATCATGGGACATCGAGGGACAAGTTCACTGTTTATCAAACTTCTAACCACATAGGCTAACATATCATTTTCGCGACAAGGGTCATTTCAATACTTTCATTTTACCAAATTTCAAACCAAATAGGTTCACATATCATGTTTCACATCAACGGACATCGAGGGACATGTTTAACCTTCAAATTTAACAAACATGCAACAATATAAGCTAAAATCTCGTTTTCGCGATAAGGGTCATCTCATTACTTTCTATTTACCAAATTTAAAACAAAATTGGTTCAAATATTATGTTACGCAATAAAGGACATCGAGGGACAAATTCAACATTAATATTTCTCAAACTTTTAACCATATAGGCTAAAATCTCTTTTTTGGGACAATGGTCATTCAAATAATTTCATTTTGCCGAATACAAAACCAAATAGGTTCACATATCATGTTTCGTATCAAGGGAGATCGAGGGACAAGTTCAACCTTTATCAAACTTCTAACCATATAGGCTAAAATCTCATTTTCGCGACAAAGTCATTCCAATACTTTCATTTTTCCGAATATAAAACCAAATAGGTTCACATATCATGTTTCGTATCAAGGGAGATCGAGGGACAAGTTCAACCTTTATCAAACTTCTAGCCATATAGGCTAAAATCTCATTTTTGCGACAAAGTTATTCCAATACTTTCATTTTTCCGAATATAAAACCAAATAGGTTCACATATCATGTTTCGCATCAAGGGACATCGAGGGACAAGTTTAACCTTTATCAAACTTCTAACCACATAGGCTAACATTTCATTTTCGCGACAAGGGTCATTTCAATACTTTCATTTTACCGAATTTCAAACCAAATAGGTTCACATATCATGTTTCGCATCAAGGGACATCGATGGACATGTTCAACCTTCGTATTTAACAAACATGCAACAATATAAGCTAAAATCTCGTTTTCGCGATAAGGGTCATATCATTACTTTCTATTTACCAAATTTAAAACGAAATTGGTTCAAATATTATGTTACGCAATAAAGGACATCGAGGGACAAATTCAACATTAATATTTATCAAACTTTTAACCATATAGGCTAAAATCTCATTTTTGGGACAATGCTCATTCAAATAATTTCATTTTGCCGAATACAAAACCAAATAGGTTCACATATCATGTTTCGTATCAAGGGAGATCGAGGGACAAGTTCAACCTTTATCAAACTTCTAACCATATAAGGCTAAAATCTCATTTTCGCGATAAAGTGATACCAATACTTTCATTTTTCTGAATATAAAACCAAATAAGTTCACATATCATGTTTCGCATCAAGGGACATCGAGGGACAAGTTCACTGTTTATCAAACTTCTAACCACATAGGCTAACATTTCATTTTCGCGACAAGGGTCATTTCAATACTTTCATATTACCGAACTTCAAACCAAATAGGTTCACATATCATGTTTCACATCAACGGACATCGAGGGACATGTTCAACCTTCCTATTCAACAAACATGCAACAATATAAGCTAAAATCTCGTTTTCGCGATAAGGGTCATCTCATTACTTTCTATTTACCAAATTTAAAACGAAATTGGTTCAAATATTATGTTACGCAATAAAGGACATCGAGGGACAAATTCAACATTAATATTTATCAAACTTTTAACCATATAGGCTAAAATCTCATTTTTGGGACAATGCTCATTCAAATAATTTCATTTTGCCGAATACAAAACCAAATAGGTTCACATATCATGTTTCGTATCAAGGGAGATCGAGGGACAAGTTCAACCTTTATCAAACTTCTAACCATATAAGGCTAAAATCTCATTTTCGCGATAAAGTGATACCAATACTTTCATTTTTCTGAATATAAAACCAAATAAGTTCACATATCATGTTTCGCATCAAGGGACATCGAGGGACAAGTTCACTGTTTATCAAACTTCTAACCACATAGGCTAACATTTCATTTTCGCGACAAGGGTCATTTCAATACTTTCATATTACCGAACTTCAAACCAAATTGGTTCACATATCATGTTTCACATCAACGGACATCGAGGGACATGTTCAACCTTCCTATTCAACAAACATGCAACAATATAAGCTAAAATCTCGTTTTCGCGATAAGGGTCATCTCATTACTTTCTATTTACCAAATTTAAAACGAAATTGGTTCAAATATTATGTTACGCAATAAAGGACATCGAGGGACAAATTCAACATTAATATTTATCAAACTTTTAACCATATAGGCTAAAATCTCATTTTTGGGACAATGCTCATTCAAATAATTTCATTTTGCCGAATACAAAACCAAATAGGTTCACATATCATGTTTCGTATCAAAGGAGATCGAGGGACAAGTTCAACCTTTATCAAACTTCTAACCATATAAGGCTAAAATCTCATTTTCGCGACAAAGTGATTCCAATACTTTCATTTTTCCGAATATAAAACCAAATAATTTCACATATCATGTTTCGCATCAAGGGACATCGAGGGACAAGTTCACTGTTTATCAAACTTCTAACCACATAGGCTAACATTTCATTTTCGCGACAAGGGTCATTTCAATACTTTCATTTTACCGAATTTTAAACCAAATAGGTTCACATATCATGTTTCACATCAACGGACATCGAGGGACATGTTCAACCTTCATATTTAACAAACATGCAACAATATAAGCTAAAATCTCGTTTTCGCCATAAGGGTCATCTCATTACTTTCTATTTACCAAATTTAAAACAAAATTGGTTCAAATATTATGTTACGCAATAAAGGACATCGAGGGACAAATTCAACATTAATATTTCTCAAACTTTTAACCATATAGGCTAAAATCTCTTTTTTGGGACAATGGTCAGTCAAATAATTTCATTTTGCCGAATACAAAACCAAATAGGTTCACATATCATGTTTCGTATCAAGGGAGATTGAGGGACAAGTTCAACCTTTATCAAACTTCTAACCATATAGGCTAAAATCTCATTTTCGCGACAAAGTCATTCCAATACTTTCATTTTTCCGAATATAAAACCAAATAGGTTCACATATCATGTTTCGTATCAAGGGAGATCGAGGGACAAGTTCAACCTTTATCAAACTTCTAACCATATAGGCTAAAATCTCATTTTCGCGACAAAGTGATTCCAATACTTTCATTTTTCCGAATATAAAACCAAATAATTTCACATATCATGTTTCGCATCAAGGGACATCGAGGGACAAGTTCACTGTTTATCAAACTTCTAACCACATAGGCTAACATTTCATTTTCGCGACAAGGGTCATTTCAATACTTTCATTTTACCGAATTTCAAACCAAATAGGTTCACATATCATGTTTCGCATCAAGGGACATCGAGGGACATGTTCAACTTTCATATTTAACAAACATGCAACAATAAAAGCTAAAATCTCGTTTTCGCGATAAGGGTCATCTCATTACTTTCTATTTACCAAATTTAAAACGAAATTGGTTCAAATATTATGTTACGCAATAAAGGACATCGAGGGACAAATTCAACATTAATATTTATCAAACTTTTAACCATATAGGCTAAAATCTCATTTTTGGGACAATGCTCATTCAAATAATTTCATTTTGCCGAATACAAAACCAAATAGGTTCACATATCATGTTTCGTATCAAAGGAGATCGAGGGACAAGTTCAACCTTTATCAAACTTCTAACCATATAAGGCTAAAATCTCATTTTCGCGACAAAGTGATTCCAATACTTTCATTTTTCCGAATATAAAACCAAATAAGTTCACATATCATGTTTCGCATCAAGGGACATCGAGGGACAACTTCACTGTTTATCAAACTTTTAACCACATAGGCTAACATTTCATTCTCGCGACAAGGGTCATTTCAATACTTTCATTTTACCGAATTTCAAACCAAATAGGTTCACATATCATGTTTCACATCAACGGACATCGAGGGACATGTTCAACCTTCATATTTAACAACATGCAACAATATAAGCTAAAATCTCGTTTTCGCGATAAGGGTCATCTCATTACTTTCTATTTACCAAATTTAAAACGAAATTGGTTCAAATATTATGTTACGCAATAAAGGACATCGAGGGACAAATTCAACATTAATATTTATCAAACTTTTAACCATATAGGCTAAAATCTCATTTTTGGGACAATGCTCATTCAAATAATTTCATTTTGCCAAATACAAAACCAAATAGGTTCACATATCATGTTTCGTATCAAGGGAGATCGAGGGACAAGTTCAACCTTTATCAAACTTCTAACCATATAAGGCTAAAATCTCATTTTTGCGACAAAGTGATTCCAATACTTTCATTTTTCCAAATATAAAACCAAATAAGTTCACATATCATGTTTCGCATCAAGGAACATCGAGGGACAAGTTCACTGTTTATCAAACTTCTAACCACATAGGCTAACATTTCATTTTCGCGACAAGGGTCATTTCAATACTTTCATTTTACCGAATTTCAAACCAAATAGGTTCACATATCATGTTTCACATCAACGGACATCGAGGGACATGTTCAACCTTCATATTTAACAAACATGCAACAATATAAGCTAAAATCTCGTTTTCGCGATAAGGGTCATCTCATTACTTTCTATTTACCAAATTTAAAACAAAATTGGTTCAAATATTATGTTACGCAATAAAGGACATCGAGGGACAAATTCAACATTAATATTTCTCAAACTTTTAACCATATAGGCTACAATCTCTTTTTTGGGACAATGGTCATTCAAATAATTTCATTTTGCCGAATACAAAACCAAATAGGTTCACATATCATGTTTCGTATCAAGGGAGATCGAGGGACAAGTTCAACCTTTATCAAACTTTTAACCATATAGGCTAAAATCTCATTTTCGCGACAAAGTCATTCCAATACTTTCATTTTTCCGAATATAAAACCAAATAGGTTCACATATCATGTTTCGTATCAAGGGAGATCGAGGGACAAGTTCAACCTTTATCAAACTTCTAACCATATAGGCTAAAATCTCATTTTCGCGACAAAGTCATTCCAATACTTTCATTTTTCCGAATATAAAACCAAATAGGTTCACATATCATGTTTCGTATCAAGGGAGATCGAGGGACAAGTTCAACCTTTATCAAACTTCTAACCATATAGGCTAAAATCTCATTTTTGCGACAAAGTTATTCCAATACTTTCATTTTTCCGAATATAAAACCAAATAGGTTCACATATCATGTTTCGCATCAAGGGACATCGAGGGACAAGTTTAACCTTTATCAAACTTCTAACCACATAGGCTAACATTTCATTTTCGCGACAAGGGTCATTTCAATACTTTCATTTTACCGAATTTCAAACCAAATAGGTTCACATATCATGTTTCGCATCAAGGGACATCGAGGGACATGTTCAACCTTCATATTTAACAAACATGCAACAATATAAGCTAAAATCTCGTTTTCGCGATAAGGGTCATCTCATTACTTTCTATTTACAAAATTTAAAACAAAATTGGTTCAAATATTATGTTACGCAATAAAGGACATCGAGGGACAAATTCAACATTAATATTTATCAAACTTTTAACCATATAGGCTAAAATCTCATTTTTGGGACAATGCTCATTCAAATAATTTCATTTTGCCGAATACAAAACCAAATAGGTTCACATATCATGTTTCGTATCAAGGGAGATCGAGGGACAAGTTCAACCTTTATCAAACTTCTAACCATATAAGGCTAAAATCTCATTTTCGCGATAAAGTGATTCCAATACTTTCATTTTTCCGAATATAAAACCAAATAAGTTCACATATCATGTTTCGCATCAAGGAACATCGAGGGACAAGTTCACTGTTTATCAAACTTCTAACCACATAGGCTAACATTTCATTCTCGCGACAAGGGTCATTTCAATACTTTCATTTTACCGAATTTCAAACCAAATAGGTTCACATATCATGTTTCACATCAACGGACATCGAGGGACATGTTCAACCTTCATATTTAACAAACATGCAACAATATAAGCTAAAATCTTGTTTTCGCAATAAGGGTCATCTCATTACTTTCTATTTACCAAATTTAAAACGAAATTGGTTCTAATATTATGTTACGCAATAAAGGACATCGAGGGACAAATTCAACATTAATATTTATCAAACTTTTAACCATATAGGCTAAAATTTCATTTTTGGGACAATGCTCATTCAAATAATTTCATTTTGCCGAATACAAAACCAAATAGGTTCACATATCATGTTTCGTATCAAGGATATCGAGGGACAAGTTCAACCTTTATCAAACTTCTAACCATATAAGGCTAAAATCTCATTTTTGCGACAAAGTGATTCCAATACTTTCATTTTTCCAAATATAAAACCAAATAACTTGACATATCATGTTTCGCATCAAGGAACATCGAGGGACAAGTTCACTGTTTATCAAACTTCTAACCACATAGGCTAACATTTCATTTTCGCGACAAGGGTCATTTCAATACTTTCATTTGACCGAATTTCAAACCAAATAGGTTCACATATCATGTTTCCCATCAACGGACATCGAGGGACATGTTCAACCTTCATATTTAACAAACATGCAACAATATAAGCTAAAATCTCGTTTTCGCGATAAGGGTCATCTCATTACTTTCTATTTACCAAATTTAAAACGAAATTGGTTCAAATATTATGTTACGCAATAAAGGACATCGAGGGACAAATTCAACATTAATATTTCTCAAACTTTTAACCATATAGGCTAAAATCTCTTTTTTGGGACAATGGTCATTCAAATAATTTCATTTTGCCGAATACAAAACCAAATAGGTTCACATATCATGTTTCGTATCAAGGGAGATCGAGGGACAAGTTCAACCTTTATCAAACTTCTAACCATATAGGCTAAAATCTCATTTTCGCGACAAAGTCATTCCAATACTTTCATTTTTCCGAATATAAAACCAAATAGGTTCACATATCATGTTTCGTATCAAGGGAGATCGAGGGACAAGTTCAACCTTTATCAAACTTCTAACCATATAGGCTAAAATCTCATTTTCGCGACAAAGTCATTCCAATACTTTCATTTTTCCGAATAAAAAACCAAATAGGTTCACATATCATGTTTTGCATCAAGGGACATCGAGGGACAAGTTTAACCTTTATCAAACTTCTAACCACATAGGCTAACATTTCATTTTCGCGACAAGGGTCATTTCAATACTTTCATTTTACCGAATTTCAAACCAAATAGGTTCACATATCATGTTTCGCATCAAGGGACATCGAGGGACATGTTCAACCTTCATATTTAACAAACATGCAACAATATAAGCTAAAATCTCGTTTTCGCGATAATGGTCATCTCATTACTTTCTATTTACCAAATTTAAAACGAAATTGGTTCAAATATTATGTTACGCAATAAAGGACATCGAGGGACAAATTCAACATTAATATTTCTCAAACTTTTAACCATATAGGCTAAAATATCTTTTTTGGGACAATGGTCATTCAAATAATTTCATTTTGCCGAATACAAAACAAAATAGGTTCACATATCATGTTTCGTATCAAGGGAGATCGAGGGACAAGTTCAACCTTTATCAAACTTCTAACCATATAAGGCTAAAATCTCATTTTTGCGACAAAGTGATTCCAATACTTTCATTTTTCCAAATATAAAACCAAATAAGTTCACATATCATGTTTCGCATCATGGAACATCGAGGGACAAGTTCACTGTTTATCAAACTTCTAACCACGTAGGCTAACATTTCATTTTCGCGACAAGGGTCATTTCAATACTTTCATTTTACCGAATTTCAAACCAAATAGGTTCACATATCATGTTTCACATCATCGGACATCGAGGGACATGTTCAACCTTCATATTTAACAAACATGCAACAATATAAGCTAAAATCTCGTTTTCGCGATAAGGGTCATCTCATTACTTTCTATTTACCAAATTTAAAACGAAATTGGTTCAAATATTATGTTACGCAATAAAGGACATCGAGGGACAAATTCAACATTAATATTTCTCAAACTTTTAACCATATAGGCTAAAATCTCTTTTTTGGGACAATGGTCATTCAAATAATTTCATTTTGCCGAATACAAAACCAAATAGGTTCACATATCATGTTTCGTATCAAGGAAGATTGAGGGACAAGTTCAACCTTTATCAAACTTCTAATCATATAGGCTAAAATCTCATTTTCGCGACAAAGTCATTCCAATACTTTCATTTTTCCGAATATAAAACCAAATTGGTTCACATATCATGTTTCGTATCAAGGGAGATCGAGGGACAAGTTCAACCTTTATCAAACTTCTAATCATATAGGCTAAAATCTCATTTTCGCGACAAAGTCATTCCAATACTTTCATTTTTCCGAATATAAAACCAAATAGGTTCACATATCATGTTTCGTATCAAGGGAGATCGAGGGACAAGTTCAACCTTTATCAAACTTCTAACCATATAAGGCTAAAATCTCATTTTTGCGACAAAGTGATTCCAATACTTTCATTTTTCCAAATATAAAACCAAATAACTTCACATATCATGTTTCGCATCAAGGAACATCGAGGGACAAGTTCACTGTTTATCAAACTTCTAACCACATAGGCTAACATTTCATTTTCGCGACAAGGGTCATTTCAATACTTTCATTTTACCGAATTTCAAACCAAATAGGTTCACATATCATGATTCACATCAACGGACATCGAGGGACATGTTCAACCTTCATATTTAACAAACATGCAACAATATAAGCTAAAATCTTGTTTTCGCGATAAGGGTCATCTCATTACTTTCTATTTACCAAATTTAAAACGAAATTGGTTCAAATATTATGTTACGCAATAAAGGACATCGAGGGACAAATTCAACATTAATATTTCTCAAACTTTTAACCATATAGGCTAAAATCTCTTTTTTGGGACAATGGTCATTCAAATAATTTCATTTTGCCGAATACAAAACCAAATAGGTTCACATATCATGTTTCGTATCAAGGGAGATCGAGGGACAAGTTCAACCTTTATCAAACTTCTAACCATATAGGCTAAAATCTCATTTTCGCGACAAAGTCATTCCAATACTTTCATTTTTCCGAATATAAAACCAAATAGGTTCACATATCATATTTCGTATCAAGGGAGATCGAGGGACAAGTTCAACCTTTATCAAACTTCTAACCATATAGGCTAAAATCTTATTTTCGCGACAAAGTCATTCCAATACTTTCATTTTTCCGAATATAAAACCAAATAGGTTCAAATATCATGTTTCGTATCAAGGGAGATCGAGGGACAAGTTCAACCTTTATCAAACTTCTAACCATATAGGCTAAAATCTCATTTTTGCGACAAAGTTATTCCAATACTTTCATTTTTCCGAATAAAAAATCAAATAGGTTCACATATCTTGTTTTGCATCAAGGGACATCGAGGGACAAGTTTAACCTTTATCAAACTTCTAACCACATAGGCTAACATTTCATTTTCGCGACAAGGGTCATTTCAATACTTTCATTTTACCGAATTTCAAACCAAATAGGTTCACATATCATGTTTCACATCAACGGACATCGAGGGACATGTTCAACCTTCCTATTTAACAAACATGCAACAATATAAGCTAAAATCTCGTTTTCGCGATAAGGGTCATCTCATTACTTTCTATTTACCAAATTTAAATCGAAATTGGTTCAAATATTATGTTACGCAATAAAGGACATCGAGGGACAAATTCAACATTAACATTTCTCAAACTTTTAACCATATAGGCTAAAATCTCATTTTTGGGACAATGCTCATTCAAATAATTTCATTTTGCCGAATACAAAACCAAATAGGTTCACATATCATGTTTCGTATCAAGGGAGATCGAGGGACAAGTTCAACCTTTATCAAACTTCTAACCATATAAGGCTAAAATCTCATTTTCGCGATAAAGTGATTCCAATACTTTCATTTTTCCGAATATAAAACCAAATAAGTTCACATATCATGTTTCGCATCAAGGAACATCGAGGGACAAGTTCACTGTTTATCAAACTTCTAACCACATAGGCTAACATTTCATTCTCGCGACAAGGGTCATTTCAATACTTTCATTTTACCGAATTTCAAACCAAATAGGTTCACATATCATGTTTCACATCAACGGACATCGAGGGACATGTTCAACCTTCATATTTAACAACATGCAACAATATAAGCTAAAATCTCGTTTTCGCGATAAGGGTCATCTCATTACTTTCTATTTACCAAATTTAAAACGAAATTGGTTCAAATATTATGTTACGCAATAAAGGACATCGAGGGACAAATTCAACATTAATATTTATCAAACTTTTAACCATATAGGCTAAAATCTCATTTTTGGGACAATGCTCATTCAAATAATTTCATTTTGCCGAATACAAAACCAAATAGGTTCACATATCATGTTTCGTATCAAGGGAGATCGAGGGACAAGTTCAACCTTTATCAAACTTCTAACCATATAAGGCTAAAATCTCATTTTTGCGACAAAGTGATTCCAATACTTTCATTTTTCCAAATATAAAACCAAATAAGTTCACATATCATGTTTCGCATCAAGGAACATCGAGGGACAAGTTCACTGTTTATCAAACTTCTAACCACATAGGCTAACATTTCATTTTCGCGACAAGGGTCTTTTCAATACTTTCATTTTACCGAATTTCAAACCAAATAGGTTCACATATCATGTTTCACATCAACGGACATCGAGGGACATGTTCAACCTTCATATTTAACAAACATGCAACAATATAAGCTAAAATCTCGTTTTCGCGATAAGGGTCATCTCATTACTTTCTATTTACCAAATTTAAAACAAAATTGGTTCAAATATTATGTTACGCAATAAAGGACATCGAGGGACAAATTCAACATTAATATTTCTCAAACTTTTAACCATATAGGCTACAATCTCTTTTTTGGGACAATGGTCATTCAAATAATTTCATTTTGCCGAATACAAAACCAAATAGGTTCACATATCATGTTTCGTATCAAGGGAGATCGAGGGACAAGTTCAACCTTTATCAAACTTTTAACCATATAGGCTAAAATCTCATTTTCGCGACAAAGTCATTCCAATACTTTCATTTTTCCGAATATAAAACCAAATAGGTTCACATATCATATTTCGTATCAAGGGAGATCGAGGGACAAGTTCAACCTTTATCAAACTTCTAACCATATAGGCTAAAATCTTATTTTCGCGACAAAGTCATTCCAATACTTTCATTTTTCCGAATATAAAACCAAATAGGTTCAAATATCATGTTTCGTATCAAGGGAGATCGAGGGACAAGTTCAACCTTTATCAAACTTCTAACCATATAGGCTAAAATCTCATTTTTGCGACAAAGTTATTCCAATACTTTCATTTTTCCGAATAAAAAATCAAATAGGTTCACATATCTTGTTTTGCATCAAGGGACATCGAGGGACAAGTTTAACCTTTATCAAACTTCTAACCACATAGGCTAACATTTCATTTTCGCGACAAGGGTCATTTCAATACTTTCATTTTACCGAATTTCAAACCAAATAGGTTCACATATCATGTTTCACATCAACGGACATCGAGGGACATGTTCAACCTTCCTATTTAACAAACATGCAACAATATAAGCTAAAATCTCGTTTTCGCGATAAGGGTCATCTCATTACTTTCTATTTACCAAATTTAAATCGAAATTGGTTCAAATATTATGTTACGCAATAAAGGACATCGAGGGACAAATTCAACATTAACATTTCTCAAACTTTTAACCATATAGGCTAAAATCTCATTTTTGGGACAATGCTCATTCAAATAATTTCATTTTGCCGAATACAAAACCAAATAGGTTCACATATCATGTTTCGTATCAAGGGAGATCGAGGGACAAGTTCAACCTTTATCAAACTTCTAACCATATAAGGCTAAAATCTCATTTTCGCGATAAAGTGATTCCAATACTTTCATTTTTCCGAATATAAAACCAAATAAGTTCACATATCATGTTTCGCATCAAGGAACATCGAGGGACAAGTTCACTGTTTATCAAACTTCTAACCACATAGGCTAACATTTCATTCTCGCGACAAGGGTCATTTCAATACTTTCATTTTACCGAATTTCAAACCAAATAGGTTCACATATCATGTTTCACATCAACGGACATCGAGGGACATGTTCAACCTTCATATTTAACAACATGCAACAATATAAGCTAAAATCTCGTTTTCGCGATAAGGGTCATCTCATTACTTTCTATTTACCAAATTTAAAACGAAATTGGTTCAAATATTATGTTACGCAATAAAGGACATCGAGGGACAAATTCAACATTAATATTTATCAAACTTTTAACCATATAGGCTAAAATCTCATTTTTGGGACAATGCTCATTCAAATAATTTCATTTTGCCGAATACAAAACCAAATAGGTTCACATATCATGTTTCGTATCAAGGGAGATCGAGGGACAAGTTCAACCTTTATCAAACTTCTAACCATATAAGGCTAAAATCTCATTTTTGCGACAAAGTGATTCCAATACTTTCATTTTTCCAAATATAAAACCAAATAAGTTCACATATCATGTTTCGCATCAAGGAACATCGAGGGACAAGTTCACTGTTTATCAAACTTCTAACCACATAGGCTAACATTTCATTTTCGCGACAAGGGTCTTTTCAATACTTTCATTTTACCGAATTTCAAACCAAATAGGTTCACATATCATGTTTCACATCAACGGACATCGAGGGACATGTTCAACCTTCATATTTAACAAACATGCAACAATATAAGCTAAAATCTCGTTTTCGCGATAAGGGTCATCTCATTACTTTCTATTTACCAAATTTAAAACAAAATTGGTTCAAATATTATGTTACGCAATAAAGGACATCGAGGGACAAATTCAACATTAATATTTCTCAAACTTTTAACCATATAGGCTACAATCTCTTTTTTGGGACAATGGTCATTCAAATAATTTCATTTTGCCGAATACAAAACCAAATAGGTTCACATATCATGTTTCGTATCAAGGGAGATCGAGGGACAAGTTCAACCTTTATCAAACTTTTAACCATATAGGCTAAAATCTCATTTTCGCGACAAAGTCATTCCAATACTTTCATTTTTCCGAATATAAAACCAAATAGGTTCACATATCATGTTTCGTATCAAGGGAGATCGAGGGACAAGTTCAACCTTTATCAAACTTCTAACCATATAGGCTAAAATCTCATTTTCGCGACAAAGTCATTCCAATACTTTCATTTTTCCGAATATAAAACCAAATAGGTTCACATATCATGTTTCGTATCAAGGGAGATCGAGGGACAAGTTCAACCTTTATCAAACTTCTAACCATATAGGCTAAAATCTCATTTTTGCGACAAAGTTATTCCAATACTTTCATTTTTCCGAATATAAAACCAAATAGGTTCACATATCATGTTTCGCATCAAGGGACATCGAGGGACAAGTTTAACCTTTATCAAACTTCTAACCACATAGGCTAACATTTCATTTTCGCGACAAGGGTCATTTCAATACTTTCATTTTACCGAATTTCAAACCAAATAGGTTCACATATCATGTTTCGCATCAAGGGACATCGAGGGACATGTTCAACCTTCATATTTAACAAACATGCAACAATATAAGCTAAAATCTCGTTTTCGCGATAAGGGTCATCTCATTACTTTCTATTTACAAAATTTAAAACAAAATTGGTTCAAATATTATGTTACGCAATAAAGGACATCGAGGGACAAATTCAACATTAATATTTATCAAACTTTTAACCATATAGGCTAAAATCTCATTTTTGGGACAATGCTCATTCAAATAATTTCATTTTGCCGAATACAAAACCAAATAGGTTCACATATCATGTTTCGTATCAAGGGAGATCGAGGGACAAGTTCAACCTTTATCAAACTTCTAACCATATAAGGCTAAAATCTCATTTTCGCGATAAAGTGATTCCAATACTTTCATTTTTCCGAATATAAAACCAAATAAGTTCACATATCATGTTTCGCATCAAGGAACATCGAGGGACAAGTTCACTGTTTATCAAACTTCTAACCACATAGGCTAACATTTCATTCTCGCGACAAGGGTCATTTCAATACTTTCATTTTACCGAATTTCAAACCAAATAGGTTCACATATCATGTTTCACATCAACGGACATCGAGGGACATGTTCAACCTTCATATTTAACAAACATGCAACAATATAAGCTAAAATCTTGTTTTCGCAATAAGGGTCATCTCATTACTTTCTATTAACCAAATTTAAAACGAAATTGGTTCTAATATTATGTTACGCAATAAAGGACATCGAGGGACAAATTCAACATTAATATTTATCAAACTTTTAACCATATAGGCTAAAATCTCATTTTTGGGACAATGCTCATTCAAATAATTTCATTTTGCCGAATACAAAACCAAATAGGTTCACATATCATGTTTCGTATCAAGGATATCGAGGGACAAGTTCAACCTTTATCAAACTTCTAACCATATAAGGCTAAAATCTCATTTTTGCGACAAAGTGATTCCAATACTTTCATTTTTCCAAATATAAAACCAAATAACTTGACATATCATGTTTCGCATCAAGGAACATCGAGGGACAAGTTCACTGTTTATCAAACTTCTAACCACATAGGCTAACATTTCATTTTCGCGACAAGGGTCATTTCAATACTTTCATTTGACCGAATTTCAAACCAAATAGGTTCACATATCATGTTTCACATCAACGGACATCGAGGGACATGTTCAACCTTCATATTTAACAAACATGCAACAATATAAGCTAAAATCTCGTTTTCGCGATAAGGGTCATCTCATTACTTTCTATTTACCAAATTTAAAACGAAATTGGTTCAAATATTATGTTACGCAATAAAGGACATTGAGGGACAAATTCAACATTAATATTTCTCAAACTTTTAACCATATAGGCTAAAATCTCTTTTTTGGGACAATGGTCATTCAAATAATTTCATTTTGCCGAATACAAAACCAAATAGGTTCACATATCATGTTTCGTATCAAGGGAGATCGAGGGACAAGTTCAACCTTTATCAAACTTCTAACCATATAGGCTAAAATCTCATTTTCGCGACAAAGTCATTCCAATACTTTCATTTTTCCGAATATAAAACCAAATAGGTTCACATATCATGTTTCGTATCAAGGGAGATCGAGGGACAAGTTCAACCTTTATCAAACTTCTAACCATATAGGCTAAAATCTCATTTTCGCGACAAAGTCATTCCAATACTTTCATTTTTCCGAATAAAAAACCAAATAGGTTCACATATCATGTTTTGCATCAAGGGACATCGAGGGACAAGTTTAACCTTTATCAAACTTCTAACCACATAGGCTAACATTTCATTTTCGCGACAAGGGTCATTTCAATACTTTCATTTTACCGAATTTCAAACCAAATAGGTTCACATATCATGTTTCG
The DNA here is from genome assembly GCF_051527215.1 of Medicago sativa. Lineage (NCBI taxonomy): Eukaryota > Viridiplantae > Streptophyta > Magnoliopsida > Fabales > Fabaceae > Medicago > Medicago sativa. The sequence continues at coordinate 41,575,392 of NC_140751.1, forward strand.
CATCAAGGGACATCGAGGGACATGTTCAACCTTCATATTTAACAAACATGCAACAATATAAGCTAAAATCTCGTTTTCGCGATAATGGTCATCTCATTACTTTCTATTTACCAAATTTAAAACGAAATTGGTTCAAATATTATGTTACGCAATAAAGGACATCGAGGGACAAATTCAACATTAATATTTCTCAAACTTTTAACCATATAGGCTAAAATATCTTTTTTGGGACAATGGTCATTCAAATAATTTCATTTTGCCGAATACAAAACAAAATAGGTTCACATATCATGTTTCGTATCAAGGGAGATCGAGGGACAAGTTCAACCTTTATCAAACTTCTAACCATATAAGGCTAAAATCTCATTTTTGCGACAAAGTGATTCCAATACTTTCATTTTTCCAAATATAAAACCAAATAAGTTCACATATCATGTTTCGCATCATGGAACATCGAGGGACAAGTTCACTGTTTATCAAACTTCTAACCACGTAGGCTAACATTTCATTTTCGCGACAAGGGTCATTTCAATACTTTCATTTTACCGAATTTCAAACCAAATAGGTTCACATATCATGTTTCACATCATCGGACATCGAGGGACATGTTCAACCTTCATATTTAACAAACATGCAACAATATAAGCTAAAATCTCGTTTTCGCGATAAGGGTCATCTCATTACTTTCTATTTACCAAATTTAAAACGAAATTGGTTCAAATATTATGTTACGCAATAAAGGACATCGAGGGACAAATTCAACATTAATATTTCTCAAACTTTTAACCATATAGGCTAAAATCTCTTTTTTGGGACAATGGTCATTCAAATAATTTCATTTTGCCGAATACAAAACCAAATAGGTTCACATATCATGTTTCGTATCAAGGAAGATTGAGGGACAAGTTCAACCTTTATCAAACTTCTAATCATATAGGCTAAAATCTCATTTTCGCGACAAAGTCATTCCAATACTTTCATTTTTCCGAATATAAAACCAAATTGGTTCACATATCATGTTTCGTATCAAGGGAGATCGAGGGACAAGTTCAACCTTTATCAAACTTCTAATCATATAGGCTAAAATCTCATTTTCGCGACAAAGTCATTCCAATACTTTCATTTTTCCGAATATAAAACCAAATAGGTTCACATATCATGTTTCGTATCAAGGGAGATCGAGGGACAAGTTCAACCTTTATCAAACTTCTAACCATATAAGGCTAAAATCTCATTTTTGCGACAAAGTGATTCCAATACTTTCATTTTTCCAAATATAAAACCAAATAACTTCACATATCATGTTTCGCATCAAGGAACATCGAGGGACAAGTTCACTGTTTATCAAACTTCTAACCACATAGGCTAACATTTCATTTTCGCGACAAGGGTCATTTCAATACTTTCATTTTACCGAATTTCAAACCAAATAGGTTCACATATCATGATTCACATCAACGGACATCGAGGGACATGTTCAACCTTCATATTTAACAAACATGCAACAATATAAGCTAAAATCTCGTTTTCGCGATAAGGGTCATCTCATTACTTTCTATTTACCAAATTTAAAACGAAATTGGTTCAAATATTATGTTACGCAATAAAGGACATCGAGGGACAAATTCAACATTAATATTTCTCAAACTTTTAACCATATAGGCTAAAATCTCTTTTTTGGGACAATGGTCATTCAAATAATTTCATTTTGCCGAATACAAAACCAAATAGGTTCACATATCATGTTTCGTATCAAGGGAGATCGAGGGACAAGTTCAACCTTTATCAAACTTCAACCATATAGGCTAAAATCTCATTTTCGCGACAAAGTCATTCCAATACTTTCATTTTTCCGAATATAAAACCAAATAGGTTCACATATCATATTTCGTATCAAGGGAGATCGAGGGACAAGTTCAACCTTTATCAAACTTCTAACCATATAGGCTAAAATCTTATTTTCGCGACAAAGTCATTCCAATACTTTCATTTTTCCGAATATAAAACCAAATAGGTTCAAATATCATGTTTCGTATCAAGGGAGATCGAGGGACAAGTTCAACCTTTATCAAACTTCTAACCATATAGGCTAAAATCTCATTTTTGCGACAAAGTTATTCCAATACTTTCATTTTTCCGAATAAAAAATCAAATAGGTTCACATATCTTGTTTTGCATCAAGGGACATCGAGGGACAAGTTTAACCTTTATCAAACTTCTAACCACATAGGCTAACATTTCATTTTCGCGACAAGGGTCATTTCAATACTTTCATTTTACCGAATTTCAAACCAAATAGGTTCACATATCATGTTTCACATCAACGGACATCGAGGGACATGTTCAACCTTCCTATTTAACAAACATGCAACAATATAAGCTAAAATCTCGTTTTCGCGATAAGGGTCATCTCATTACTTTCTATTTACCAAATTTAAATCGAAATTGGTTCAAATATTATGTTACGCAATAAAGGACATCGAGGGACAAATTCAACATTAACATTTCTCAAACTTTTAACCATATAGGCTAAAATCTCATTTTTGGGACAATGCTCATTCAAATAATTTCATTTTGCCGAATACAAAACCAAATAGGTTCACATATCATGTTTCGTATCAAGGGAGATCGAGGGACAAGTTCAACCTTTATCAAACTTCTAACCATATAAGGCTAAAATCTCATTTTCGCGATAAAGTGATTCCAATACTTTCATTTTTCCGAATATAAAACCAAATAAGTTCACATATCATGTTTCGCATCAAGGAACATCGAGGGACAAGTTCACTGTTTATCAAACTTCTAACCACATAGGCTAACATTTCATTCTCGCGACAAGGGTCATTTCAATACTTTCATTTTACCGAATTTCAAACCAAATAGGTTCACATATCATGTTTCACATCATCGGACATCGAGGGACATGTTCAACCTTCATATTTAACAAACATGCAACAATATAAGCTAAAATCTCGTTTTCGCGATAAGGGTCATCTCATTACTTTCTATTTACCAAATTTAAAACGAAATTGGTTCAAATATTATGTTACGCAATAAAGGACATCGAGGGACAAATTCAACATTAATATTTCTCAAACTTTTAACCATATAGGCTAAAATCTCTTTTTTGGGACAATGGTCATTCAAATAATTTCATTTTGCCGAATACAAAACCAAATAGGTTCACATATCATGTTTCGTATCAAGGAAGATTGAGGGACAAGTTCAACCTTTATCAAACTTCTAATCATATAGGCTAAAATCTCATTTTCGCGACAAAGTCATTCCAATACTTTCATTTTTCCGAATATAAAACCAAATTGGTTCACATATCATGTTTCGTATCAAGGGAGATCGAGGGACAAGTTCAACCTTTATCAAACTTCTAATCATATAGGCTAAAATCTCATTTTCGCGACAAAGTCATTCCAATACTTTCATTTTTCCGAATATAAAACCAAATAGGTTCACATATCATGTTTCGTATCAAGGGAGATCGAGGGACAAGTTCAACCTTTATCAAACTTCTAACCATATAAGGCTAAAATCTCATTTTTGCGACAAAGTGATTCCAATACTTTCATTTTTCCAAATATAAAACCAAATAACTTCACATATCATGTTTCGCATCAAGGAACATCGAGGGACAAGTTCACTGTTTATCAAACTTCTAACCACATAGGCTAACATTTCATTTTCGCGACAAGGGTCATTTCAATACTTTCATTTTACCGAATTTCAAACCAAATAGGTTCACATATCATGATTCACATCAACGGACATCGAGGGACATGTTCAACCTTCATATTTAACAAACATGCAACAATATAAGCTAAAATCTCGTTTTCGCGATAAGGGTCATCTCATTACTTTCTATTTACCAAATTTAAAACGAAATTGGTTCAAATATTATGTTACGCAATAAAGGACATCGAGGGACAAATTCAACATTAATATTTCTCAAACTTTTAACCATATAGGCTAAAATCTCTTTTTTGGGACAATGGTCATTCAAATAATTTCATTTTGCCGAATACAAAACCAAATAGGTTCACATATCATGTTTCGTATCAAGGGAGATCGAGGGACAAGTTCAACCTTTATCAAACTTCAACCATATAGGCTAAAATCTCATTTTCGCGACAAAGTCATTCCAATACTTTCATTTTTCCGAATATAAAACCAAATAGGTTCACATATCATATTTCGTATCAAGGGAGATCGAGGGACAAGTTCAACCTTTATCAAACTTCTAACCATATAGGCTAAAATCTTATTTTCGCGACAAAGTCATTCCAATACTTTCATTTTTCCGAATATAAAACCAAATAGGTTCAAATATCATGTTTCGTATCAAGGGAGATCGAGGGACAAGTTCAACCTTTATCAAACTTCTAACCATATAGGCTAAAATCTCATTTTTGCGACAAAGTTATTCCAATACTTTCATTTTTCCGAATAAAAAATCAAATAGGTTCACATATCTTGTTTTGCATCAAGGGACATCGAGGGACAAGTTTAACCTTTATCAAACTTCTAACCACATAGGCTAACATTTCATTTTCGCGACAAGGGTCATTTCAATACTTTCATTTTACCGAATTTCAAACCAAATAGGTTCACATATCATGTTTCACATCAACGGACATCGAGGGACATGTTCAACCTTCCTATTTAACAAACATGCAACAATATAAGCTAAAATCTCGTTTTCGCGATAAGGGTCATCTCATTACTTTCTATTTACCAAATTTAAATCGAAATTGGTTCAAATATTATGTTACGCAATAAAGGACATCGAGGGACAAATTCAACATTAACATTTCTCAAACTTTTAACCATATAGGCTAAAATCTCATTTTTGGGACAATGCTCATTCAAATAATTTCATTTTGCCGAATACAAAACCAAATAGGTTCACATATCATGTTTCGTATCAAGGGAGATCGAGGGACAAGTTCAACCTTTATCAAACTTCTAACCATATAAGGCTAAAATCTCATTTTCGCGATAAAGTGATTCCAATACTTTCATTTTTCCGAATATAAAACCAAATAAGTTCACATATCATGTTTCGCATCAAGGAACATCGAGGGACAAGTTCACTGTTTATCAAACTTCTAACCACATAGGCTAACATTTCATTCTCGCGACAAGGGTCATTTCAATACTTTCATTTTACCGAATTTCAAACCAAATAGGTTCACATATCATGTTTCACATCAACGGACATCGAGGGACATGTTCAACCTTCATATTTAACAAACATGCAACAATATAAGCTAAAATCTTGTTTTCGCAATAAGGGTCATCTCATTACTTTCTATTTACCAAATTTAAAACGAAATTGGTTCTAATATTATGTTACGCAATAAAGGACATCGAGGGACAAATTCAACATTAATATTTATCAAACTTTTAACCATATAGGCTAAAATCTCATTTTTGGGACAATGCTCATTCAAATAATTTCATTTTGCCGAATACAAAACCAAATAGGTTCACATATCATGTTTCGTATCAAGGATATCGAGGGACAAGTTCAACCTTTATCAAACTTCTAACCATATAAGGCTAAAATCTCATTTTTGCGACAAAGTGATTCCAATACTTTCATTTTTCCAAATATAAAACCAAATAACTTGACATATCATGTTTCGCATCAAGGAACATCGAGGGACAAGTTCACTGTTTATCGAACTTCTAACCACATAGGCTAACATTTCATTTTCGCGACAAGGGTCATTTCAATACTTTCATTTGACCGAATTTCAAACCAAATAGGTTCACATATCATGTTTCACATCAACGGACATCGAGGGACATGTTCAACCTTCATATTTAACAAACATGCAACAATATAAGCTAAAATCTCGTTTTCGCGATAAGGGTCATCTCATTACTTTCTATTTACCAAATTTAAAACGAAATTGGTTCAAATATTATGTTACGCAATAAAGGACATCGAGGGACAAATTCAACATTAATATTTCTCAAACTTTTAACCATATAGGCTAAAATCTCTTTTTTGGGACAATGGTCATTCAAATAATTTCATTTTGCCGAATACAAAACCAAATAGGTTCACATATCATGTTTCGTATCAAGGGAGATCGAGGGACAAGTTCAACCTTTATCAAACTTCTAACCATATAGGCTAAAATCTCATTTTCGCGACAAAGTCATTCCAATACTTTCATTTTTCCGAATATAAAACCAAATAGGTTCACATATCATGTTTCGTATCAAGGGAGATCGAGGGACAAGTTCAACCTTTATCAAACTTCTAACCATATAGGCTAAAATCTCATTTTCGCGACAAAGTCATTCCAATACTTTCATTTTTCCGAATAAAAAACCAAATAGGTTCACATATCATGTTTTGCATCAAGGGACATCGAGGGACAAGTTTAACCTTTATCAAACTTCTAACCACATAGGCTAACATTTCATTTTCGCGACAAGGGTCATTTCAATACTTTCATTTTACCGAATTTCAAACCAAATAGGTTCACATATCATGTTTCGCATCAAGGGACATCGAGGGACATGTTCAACCTTCATATTTAACAAACATGCAACAATATAAGCTAAAATCTCGTTTTCGCGATAATGGTCATCTCATTACTTTCTATTTACCAAATTTAAAACGAAATTGGTTCAAATATTATGTTACGCAATAAAGGACATCGAGGGACAAATTCAACATTAATATTTCTCAAACTTTTAACCATATAGGCTAAAATATCTTTTTTGGGACAATGGTCATTCAAATAATTTCATTTTGCCGAATACAAAACAAAATAGGTTCACATATCATGTTTCGTATCAAGGGAGATCGAGGGACAAGTTCAACCTTTATCAAACTTCTAACCATATAAGGCTAAAATCTCATTTTTGCGACAAAGTGATTCCAATACTTTCATTTTTCCAAATATAAAACCAAATAAGTTCACATATCATGTTTCGCATCATGGAACATCGAGGGACAAGTTCACTGTTTATCAAACTTCTAACCACGTAGGCTAACATTTCATTTTCGCGACAAGGGTCATTTCAATACTTTCATTTTACCGAATTTCAAACCAAATAGGTTCACATATCATGTTTCACATCATCGGACATCGAGGGACATGTTCAACCTTCATATTTAACAAACATGCAACAATATAAGCTAAAATCTCGTTTTCGCGATAAGGGTCATCTCATTACTTTCTATTTACCAAATTTAAAACGAAATTGGTTCAAATATTATGTTACGCAATAAAGGACATCGAGGGACAAATTCAACATTAATATTTCTCAAACTTTTAACCATATAGGCTAAAATCTCTTTTTTGGGACAATGGTCATTCAAATAATTTCATTTTGCCGAATACAAAACCAAATAGGTTCACATATCATGTTTCGTATCAAGGAAGATTGAGGGACAAGTTCAACCTTTATCAAACTTCTAATCATATAGGCTAAAATCTCATTTTCGCGACAAAGTCATTCCAATACTTTCATTTTTCCGAATATAAAACCAAATTGGTTCACATATCATGTTTCGTATCAAGGGAGATCGAGGGACAAGTTCAACCTTTATCAAACTTCTAATCATATAGGCTAAAATCTCATTTTCGCGACAAAGTCATTCCAATACTTTCATTTTTCCGAATATAAAACCAAATAGGTTCACATATCATGTTTCGTATCAAGGGAGATCGAGGGACAAGTTCAACCTTTATCAAACTTCTAACCATATAAGGCTAAAATCTCATTTTTGCGACAAAGTGATTCCAATACTTTCATTTTTCCAAATATAAAACCAAATAACTTCACATATCATGTTTCGCATCAAGGAACATCGAGGGACAAGTTCACTGTTTATCAAACTTCTAACCACATAGGCTAACATTTCATTGTCGCGACAAGGGTCATTTCAATACTTTCATTTTACCGAATTTCAAACCAAATAGGTTCACATATCATGATTCACATCAACGGACATCGAGGGACATGTTCAACCTTCATATTTAACAAACATGCAACAATATAAGCTAAAATCTCGTTTTCGCGATAAGGGTCATCTCATTACTTTCTATTTACCAAATTTAAAACGAAATTGGTTCAAATATTATGTTACGCAATAAAGGACATCGAGGGACAAATTCAACATTAATATTTCTCAAACTTTTAACCATATAGGCTAAAATCTCTTTTTTGGGACAATGGTCATTCAAATAATTTCATTTTGCCGAATACAAAACCAAATAGGTTCACATATCATGTTTCGTATCAAGGGAGATCGAGGGACAAGTTCAACCTTTATCAAACTTCTAACCATATAGGCTAAAATCTCATTTTCGCGACAAAGTCATTCCAATACTTTCATTTTTCCGAATATAAAACCAAATAGGTTCACATATCATATTTCGTATCAAGGGAGATCGAGGGACAAGTTCAACCTTTATCAAACTTCTAACCATATAGGCTAAAATCTTATTTTCGCGACAAAGTCATTCCAATACTTTCATTTTTCCGAATATAAAACCAAATAGGTTCAAATATCATGTTTCGTATCAAGGGAGATCGAGGGACAAGTTCAACCTTTATCAAACTTCTAACCATATAGGCTAAAATCTCATTTTTGCGACAAAGTTATTCCAATACTTTCATTTTTCCGAATAAAAAATCAAATAGGTTCACATATCTTGTTTTGCATCAAGGGACATCGAGGGACAAGTTTAACCTTTATCAAACTTCTAACCACATAGGCTAACATTTCATTTTCGCGACAAGGGTCATTTCAATACTTTCATTTTACCGAATTTCAAACCAAATAGGTTCACATATCATGTTTCACATCAACGGACATCGAGGGACATGTTCAACCTTCCTATTTAACAAACATGCAACAATATAAGCTAAAATCTCGTTTTCGCGATAAGGGTCATCTCATTACTTTCTATTTACCAAATTTAAATCGAAATTGGTTCAAATATTATGTTACGCAATAAAGGACATCGAGGGACAAATTCAACATTAACATTTCTCAAACTTTTAACCATATAGGCTAAAATCTCTTTTTTGGGACAATGGTCATTCAAATAATTTCATTTTGCCGAATACAAAACAAAATAGGTTCACATATCATGTTTCGTATCAAGGGAGATCGAGGGACAAGTTCAACCTTTATCAAACTTCTAACCATATAAGGCTAAAACCTCATTTTTGCGACAAAGTGATTCCAATACTTTCATTTTTCCAAATATAAAACCAAATAACTTGACATATCATGTTTCGCATCAAGGAACATCGAGGGACAAGTTCACTGTTTATCGAACTTCTAACCACATAGGCTAACATTTCATTTTCGCGACAAGGGTCATTTCAATACTTTCATTTGACCGAATTTCAAACCAAATAGGTTCAGATATCATGTTTCACATCAACGGACATCGAGGGACATGTTCAACCTTCATATTTAACAAACATGCAACAATATAAGCTAAAATCTCGTTTTCGCGATAAGGGTCATCTCATTACTTTCTATTTACCAAATTTAAAACGAAATTGGTTCAAATATTATGTTACGCAATAAAGGACATCGAGGGACAAATTCAACATTAATATTTCTCAAACTTTTAACCATATAGGCTAAAATCTCTTTTTTGGGACAATGGTCATTCAAATAATTTCATTTTGCCGAATACAAAACCAAATAGGTTCACATATCATGTTTCGTATCAAGGGAGATCGAGGGACAAGTTCAACCTTTATCAAACTTCTAACCATATAGGCTAAAATCTCATTTTCGCGACAAAGTCATTCCAATACTTTCATTTTTCCGAATATAAAACCAAATAGGTTCACATATCATGTTTCGTATCAAGGGAGATCGAGGGACAAGTTCAACCTTTATCAAACTTCTAACCATATAAGGCTAAAACCTCATTTTTGCGACAAAGTGATTCCAATACTTTCATTTTTCCAAATATAAAACCAAATAACTTGACATATCATGTTTCGCATCAAGGAACATCGAGGGACAAGTTCACTGTTTATCGAACTTCTAACCACATAGGCTAACATTTCATTTTCGCGACAAGGGTCATTTCAATACTTTCATTTGACCGAATTTCAAACCAAATAGGTTCAGATATCATGTTTCACATCAACGGACATCGAGGGACATGTTCAACCTTCATATTTAACAAACATGCAACAATATAAGCTAAAATCTCGTTTTCGCGATAAGGGTCATCTCATTACTTTCTATTTACCAAATTTAAAACGAAATTGGTTCAAATATTATGTTACGCAATAAAGGACATCGAGGGACAAATTCAACATTAATATTTCTCAAACTTTTAACCATATAGGCTAAAATCTCTTTTTTGGGACAATGGTCATTCAAATAATTTCATTTTGCCGAATACAAAACCAAATAGGTTCACATATCATGTTTCGTATCAAGGGAGATCGAGGGACAAGTTCAACCTTTATCAAACTTCTAACCATATAGGCTAAAATCTCATTTTCGCGACAAAGTCATTCCAATACTTTCATTTTTCCGAATATAAAACCAAATAGGTTCACATATCATATTTCGTATCAAGGGAGATCGAGGGACAAGTTCAACCTTTATCAAACTTCTAACCATATAGGCTAAAATCTTATTTTCGCGACAAAGTCATTCCAATACTTTCATTTTTCCGAATATAAAACCAAATAGGTTCAAATATCATGTTTCGTATCAAGGGAGATCGAGGGACAAGTTCAACCTTTATCAAACTTCTAACCATATAGGCTAAAATCTCATTTTTGCGACAAAGTTATTCCAATACTTTCATTTTTCCGAATAAAAAATCAAATAGGTTCACATATCTTGTTTTGCATCAAGGGACATCGAGGGACAAGTTTAACCTTTATCAAACTTCTAACCACATAGGCTAACATTTCATTTTCGCGACAAGGGTCATTTCAATACTTTCATTTTACCGAATTTCAAACCAAATAGGTTCACATATCATGTTTCACATCAACGGACATCGAGGGACATGTTCAACCTTCCTATTTAACAAACATGCAACAGTATAAGCTAAAATCTCGTTTTCGCGATAAGGGTCATCTCATTACTTTCTATTTACCAAATTTAAATCGAAATTGGTTCAAATATTATGTTACGCAATAAAGGACATCGAGGGACAAATTCAACATTAACATTTCTCAAACTTTTAACCATATAGGCTAAAATCTCTTTTTTGGGACAATGGTCATTCAAATAATTTCATTTTGCCGAATACAAAACAAAATAGGTTCACATATCATGTTTCGTATCAAGGGAGATCGAGGGACAAGTTCAACCTTTATCAAACTTCTAACCATATAAGGCTAAAACCTCATTTTTGCGACAAAGTGATTCCAATACTTTCATTTTTCCAAATATAAAACCAAATAACTTGACATATCATGTTTCGCATCAAGGAACATCGAGGGACAAGTTCACTGTTTATCGAACTTCTAACCACATAGGCTAACATTTCATTTTCGCGACAAGGGTCATTTCAATACTTTCATTTGACCGAATTTCAAACCAAATAGGTTCACATATCATGTTTCACATCAACGGACATCGAGGGACATGTTCAACCTTCATATTTAACAAACATGCAACAATATAAGCTAAAATCTCGTTTTCGCGATAAGGGTCATCTCATTACTTTCTATTTACCAAATTTAAAACGAAATTGGTTCAAATATTATGTTACGCAATAAAGGACATCGAGGGACAAATTCAACATTAATATTTCTCAAACTTTTAACCATATAGGCTAAAATCTCTTTTTTGGGACAATGGTCATTCAAATAATTTCATTTTGCCGAATACAAAACCAAATAGGTTCACATATCATGTTTCGTATCAAGGGAGATCGAGGGACAAGTTCAACCTTTATCAAACTTCTAACCATATAGGCTAAAATCTCATTTTCGCGACAAAGTCATTCCAATACTTTCATTTTTCCGAATATAAAACCAAATAGGTTCACATATCATGTTTCGTATCAAGGGAGATCGAGGGACAAGTTCAACCTTTATCAAACTTCTAACCATATAGGCTAAAATCTCATTTTCGCGACAAAGTCATTCCAATACTTTCATTTTTCCGAATAAAAAACCAAATAGGTTCACATATCATGTTTTGCATCAAGGGACATCGAGGGACAAGTTTAACCTTTATCAAACTTCTAACCACATAGGCTAACATTTCATTTTCCCGACAAGGGTCATTTCAATACTTTCATTTTACCGAATTTCAAACCAAATAGGTTCACATATCATGTTTCGCATCAAGGGACATCGAGGGACATGTTCAACCTTCATATTTAACAAACATGCAACAATATAAGCTAAAATCTCGTTTTCGCGATAATGGTCATCTCATTACTTTCTATTTACCAAATTTAAAACGAAATTGGTTCAAATATTATGTTACGCAATAAAGGACATCGAGGGACAAATTCAACATTAATATTTCTCAAACTTTTAACCATATAGGCTAAAATATCTTTTTTGGGACAATGGTCATTCAAATAATTTCATTTTGCCGAATACAAAACAAAATAGGTTCACATATCATGTTTCGTATCAAGGGAGATCGAGGGACAAGTTCAACCTTTATCAAACTTCTAACCATATAAGGCTAAAATCTCATTTTTGCGACAAAGTGATTCCAATACTTTCATTTTTCCAAATATAAAACCAAATAAGTTCACATATCATGTTTCGCATCATGGAACATCGAGGGACAAGTTCACTGTTTATCAAACTTCTAACCACGTAGGCTAACATTTCATTTTCGCGACAAGGGTCATTTCAATACTTTCATTTTACCGAATTTCAAACCAAATAGGTTCACATATCATGTTTCACATCATCGGACATCGAGGGACATGTTCAACCTTCATATTTAACAAACATGCAACAATATAAGCTAAAATCTCGTTTTCGCGATAAGGGTCATCTCATTACTTTCTATTTACCAAATTTAAAACGAAATTGGTTCAAATATTATGTTACGCAATAAAGGACATCGAGGGACAAATTCAACATTAATATTTCTCAAACTTTTAACCATATAGGCTAAAATCTCTTTTTTGGGACAATGGTCATTCAAATAATTTCATTTTGCCGAATACAAAACCAAATAGGTTCACATATCATGTTTCGTATCAAGGAAGATTGAGGGACAAGTTCAACCTTTATCAAACTTCTAATCATATAGGCTAAAATCTCATTTTCGCGACAAAGTCATTCCAATACTTTCATTTTTCCGAATATAAAACCAAATAGGTTCACATATCATGTTTCGTATCAAGGGAGATCGAGGGACAAGTTCAACCTTTATCAAACTTCTAACCATATAAGGCTAAAATCTCATTTTTGCGACAAAGTGATTCCAATACTTTCATTTTTCCAAATATAAAACCAAATAACTTCACATATCATGTTTCGCATCAAGGAACATCGAGGGACAAGTTCACTGTTTATCAAACTTCTAACCACATAGGCTAACATTTCATTTTCGCGACAAGGGTCATTTCAATACTTTCATTTTACCGAATTTCAAACCAAATAGGTTCACATATCATGATTCACATCAACGGACATCGAGGGACATGTTCAACCTTCATATTTAACAAACATGCAACAATATAAGCTAAAATCTCGTTTTCGCGATAAGGGTCATCTCATTACTTTCTATTTACCAAATTTAAAACGAAATTGGTTCAAATATTATGTTACGCAATAAAGGACATCGAGGGACAAATTCAACATTAATATTTCTCAAACTTTTAACCATATAGGCTAAAATCTCTTTTTTGGGACAATGGTCATTCAAATAATTTCATTTTGCCGAATACAAAACCAAATAGGTTCACATATCATGTTTCGTATCAAGGGAGATCGAGGGACAAGTTCAACCTTTATCAAACTTCTAACCATATAGGCTAAAATCTCATTTTCGCGACAAAGTCATTCCAATACTTTCATTTTTCCGAATATAAAACCAAATAGGTTCACATATCATATTTCGTATCAAGGGAGATCGAGGGACAAGTTCAACCTTTATCAAACTTCTAACCATATAGGCTAAAATCTTATTTTCGCGACAAAGTCATTCCAATACTTTCATTTTTCCGAATATAAAACCAAATAGGTTCAAATATCATGTTTCGTATCAAGGGAGATCGAGGGACAAGTTCAACCTTTATCAAACTTCTAACCATATAGGCTAAAATCTCATTTTTGCGACAAAGTTATTCCAATACTTTCATTTTTCCGAATAAAAAATCAAATAGGTTCACATATCTTGTTTTGCATCAAGGGACATCGAGGGACAAGTTTAACCTTTATCAAACTTCTAACCACATAGGCTAACATTTCATTTTCGCGACAAGGGTCATTTCAATACTTTCATTTTACCGAATTTCAAACCAAATAGGTTCACATATCATGTTTCACATCAACGGACATCGAGGGACATGTTCAACCTTCCTATTTAACAAACATGCAACAATATAAGCTAAAATCTCGTTTTCGCGATAAGGGTCATCTCATTACTTTCTATTTACCAAATTTAAATCGAAATTGGTTCAAATATTATGTTACGCAATAAAGGACATCGAGGGACAAATTCAACATTAACATTTCTCAAACTTTTAACCATATAGGCTAAAATCTCTTTTTTGGGACAATGGTCATTCAAATAATTTCATTTTGCCGAATACAAAACAAAATAGGTTCACATATCATGTTTCGTATCAAGGGAGATCGAGGGACAAGTTCAACCTTTATCAAACTTCTAACCATATAAGGCTAAAACCTCATTTTTGCGACAAAGTGATTCCAATACTTTCATTTTTCCAAATATAAAACCAAATAACTTGACATATCATGTTTCGCATCAAGGAACATCGAGGGACAAGTTCACTGTTTATCGAACTTCTAACCACATAGGCTAACATTTCATTTTCGCGACAAGGGTCATTTCAATACTTTCATTTGACCGAATTTCAAACCAAATAGGTTCAGATATCATGTTTCACATCAACGGACATCGAGGGACATGTTCAACCTTCATATTTAACAAACATGCAACAATATAAGCTAAAATCTCGTTTTCGCGATAAGGGTCATCTCATTACTTTCTATTTACCAAATTTAAAACGAAATTGGTTCAAATATTATGTTACGCAATAAAGGACATCGAGGGACAAATTCAACATTAATATTTCTCAAACTTTTAACCATATAGGCTAAAATCTCTTTTTTGGGACAATGGTCATTCAAATAATTTCATTTTGCCGAATACAAAACCAAATAGGTTCACATATCATGTTTCGTATCAAGGGAGATCGAGGGACAAGTTCAACCTTTATCAAACTTCTAACCATATAGGCTAAAATCTCATTTTCGCGACAAAGTCATTCCAATACTTTCATTTTTCCGAATATAAAACCAAATAGGTTCACATATCATGTTTCGTATCAAGGGAGATCGAGGGACAAGTTCAACCTTTATCAAACTTCTAACCATATAAGGCTAAAACCTCATTTTTGCGACAAAGTGATTCCAATACTTTCATTTTTCCAAATATAAAACCAAATAACTTGACATATCATGTTTCGCATCAAGGAACATCGAGGGACAAGTTCACTGTTTATCGAACTTCTAACCACATAGGCTAACATTTCATTTTCGCGACAAGGGTCATTTCAATACTTTCATTTGACCGAATTTCAAACCAAATAGGTTCAGATATCATGTTTCACATCAACGGACATCGAGGGACATGTTCAACCTTCATATTTAACAAACATGCAACAATATAAGCTAAAATCTCGTTTTCGCGATAAGGGTCATCTCATTACTTTCTATTTACCAAATTTAAAACGAAATTGGTTCAAATATTATGTTACGCAATAAAGGACATCGAGGGACAAATTCAACATTAATATTTCTCAAACTTTTAACCATATAGGCTAAAATCTCTTTTTTGGGACAATGGTCATTCAAATAATTTCATTTTGCCGAATACAAAACCAAATAGGTTCACATATCATGTTTCGTATCAAGGGAGATCGAGGGACAAGTTCAACCTTTATCAAACTTCTAACCATATAGGCTAAAATCTCATTTTCGCGACAAAGTCATTCCAATACTTTCATTTTTCCGAATATAAAACCAAATAGGTTCACATATCATGTTTCGTATCAAGGGAGATCGAGGGACAAGTTCAACCTTTATCAAACTTCTAACCATATAGGCTAAAATCTCATTTTCGCGACAAAGTCATTCCAATACTTTCATTTTTCCGAATAAAAAACCAAATAGGTTCACATATCATGTTTTGCATCAAGGGACATCGAGGGACAAGTTTAACCTTTATCAAACTTCTAACCACATAGGCTAACATTTCATTTTCGCGACAAGGGTCATTTCAATACTTTCATTTTACCGAATTTCAAACCAAATAGGTTCACATATCATGTTTCGCATCAAGGGACATCGAGGGACATGTTCAACCTTCATATTTAACAAACATGCAACAATATAAGCTAAAATCTCGTTTTCGCGATAATGGTCATCTCATTACTTTCTATTTACCAAATTTAAAACGAAATTGGTTCAAATATTATGTTACGCAATAAAGGACATCGAGGGACAAATTCAACATTAATATTTCTCAAACTTTTAACCATATAGGCTAAAATATCTTTTTTGGGACAATGGTCATTCAAATAATTTCATTTTGCCGAATACAAAACAAAATAGGTTCACATATCATGTTTCGTATCAAGGGAGATCGAGGGACAAGTTCAACCTTTATCAAACTTCTAACCATATAAGGCTAAAATCTCATTTTTGCGACAAAGTGATTCCAATACTTTCATTTTTCCAAATATAAAACCAAATAAGTTCACATATCATGTTTCGCATCATGGAACATCGAGGGACAAGTTCACTGTTTATCAAACTTCTAACCACGTAGGCTAACATTTCATTTTCGCGACAAGGGTCATTTCAATACTTTCATTTTACCGAATTTCAAACCAAATAGGTTCACATATCATGTTTCACATCATCGGACATCGAGGGACATGTTCAACCTTCATATTTAACAAACATGCAACAATATAAGCTAAAATCTCGTTTTCGCGATAAGGGTCATCTCATTACTTTCTATTTACCAAATTTAAAACGAAATTGGTTCAAATATTATGTTACGCAATAAAGGACATCGAGGGACAAATTCAACATTAATATTTCTCAAACTTTTAACCATATAGGCTAAAATCTCTTTTTTGGGACAATGGTCATTCAAATAATTTCATTTTGCCGAATACAAAACCAAATAGGTTCACATATCATGTTTCGTATCAAGGAAGATTGAGGGACAAGTTCAACCTTTATCAAACTTCTAATCATATAGGCTAAAATCTCATTTTCGCGACAAAGTCATTCCAATACTTTCATTTTTCCGAATATAAAACCAAATTGGTTCACATATCATGTTTCGTATCAAGGGAGATCGAGGGACAAGTTCAACCTTTATCAAACTTCTAATCATATAGGCTAAAATCTCATTTTCGCGACAAAGTCATTCCAATACTTTCATTTTTCCGAATATAAAACCAAATAGGTTCACATATCATGTTTCGTATCAAGGGAGATCGAGGGACAAGTTCAACCTTTATCAAACTTCTAACCATATAAGGCTAAAATCTCATTTTTGCGACAAAGTGATTCCAATACTTTCATTTTTCCAAATATAAAACCAAATAACTTCACATATCATGTTTCGCATCAAGGAACATCGAGGGACAAGTTCACTGTTTATCAAACTTCTAAATACATAGGCTAACAATTCATTTTCGCGACAAGGGTCATTTCAATACTTTCATTTTACCGAATTTCAAACCAAATAGGTTCACATATCATGATTCACATCAACGGACATCGAGGGACATGTTCAACCTTCATATTTAACAAACATGCAACAATATAAGCTAAAATCTCGTTTTCGCGATAAGGGTCATCTCATTACTTTCTATTTACCAAATTTAAAACGAAATTGGTTCAAATATTATGTTACGCAATAAAGGACATCGAGGGACAAATTCAACATTAATATTTCTCAAACTTTTAACCATATAGGCTAAAATCTCTTTTTTGGGACAATGGTCATTCAAATAATTTCATTTTGCCGAATACAAAACCAAATAGGTTCACATATCATGTTTCGTATCAAGGGAGATCGAGGGACAAGTTCAACCTTTATCAAACTTCTAACCATATAGGCTAAAATCTCATTTTCGCGACAAAGTCATTCCAATACTTTCATTTTTCCGAATATAAAACCAAATAGGTTCACATATCATATTTCGTATCAAGGGAGATCGAGGGACAAGTTCAACCTTTATCAAACTTCTAACCATATAGGCTAAAATCTTATTTTCGCGACAAAGTCATTCCAATACTTTCATTTTTCCGAATATAAAACCAAATAGGTTCAAATATCATGTTTCGTATCAAGGGAGATCGAGGGACAAGTTCAACCTTTATCAAACTTCTAACCATATAGGCTAAAATCTCATTTTTGCGACAAAGTTATTCCAATACTTTCATTTTTCCGAATAAAAAATCAAATAGGTTCACATATCTTGTTTTGCATCAAGGGACATCGAGGGACAAGTTTAACCTTTATCAAACTTCTAACCACATAGGCTAACATTTCATTTTCGCGACAAGGGTCATTTCAATACTTTCATTTTACCGAATTTCAAACCAAATAGGTTCACATATCATGTTTCACATCAACGGACATCGAGGGACATGTTCAACCTTCCTATTTAACAAACATGCAACAATATAAGCTAAAATCTCGTTTTCGCGATAAGGGTCATCTCATTACTTTCTATTTACCAAATTTAAATCGAAATTGGTTCAAATATTATGTTACGCAATAAAGGACATCGAGGGACAAATTCAACATTAACATTTCTCAAACTTTTAACCATATAGGCTAAAATCTCTTTTTTGGGACAATGGTCATTCAAATAATTTCATTTTGCCGAATACAAAACAAAATAGGTTCACATATCATGTTTCGTATCAAGGGAGATCGAGGGACAAGTTCAACCTTTATCAAACTTCTAACCATATAAGGCTAAAACCTCATTTTTGCGACAAAGTGATTCCAATACTTTCATTTTTCCAAATATAAAACCAAATAACTTGACATATCATGTTTCGCATCAAGGAACATCGAGGGACAAGTTCACTGTTTATCGAACTTCTAACCACATAGGCTAACATTTCATTTTCGCGACAAGGGTCATTTCAATACTTTCATTTGACCGAATTTCAAACCAAATAGGTTCAGATATCATGTTTCACATCAACGGACATCGAGGGACATGTTCAACCTTCATATTTAACAAACATGCAACAATATAAGCTAAAATCTCGTTTTCGCGATAAGGGTCATCTCATTACTTTCTATTTACCAAATTTAAAACGAAATTGGTTCAAATATTATGTTACGCAATAAAGGACATCGAGGGACAAATTCAACATTAATATTTCTCAAACTTTTAACCATATAGGCTAAAATCTCTTTTTTGGGACAATGGTCATTCAAATAATTTCATTTTGCCGAATACAAAACCAAATAGGTTCACATATCATGTTTCGTATCAAGGGAGATCGAGGGACAAGTTCAACCTTTATCAAACTTCTAACCATATAGGCTAAAATCTCATTTTCGCGACAAAGTCATTCCAATACTTTCATTTTTCCGAATATAAAACCAAATAGGTTCACATATCATGTTTCGTATCAAGGGAGATCGAGGGACAAGTTCAACCTTTATCAAACTTCTAACCATATAAGGCTAAAACCTCATTTTTGCGACAAAGTGATTCCAATACTTTCATTTTTCCAAATATAAAACCAAATAACTTGACATATCATGTTTCGCATCAAGGAACATCGAGGGACAAGTTCACTGTTTATCGAACTTCTAACCACATAGGCTAACATTTCATTTTCGCGACAAGGGTCATTTCAATACTTTCATTTGACCGAATTTCAAACCAAATAGGTTCAGATATCATGTTTCACATCAACGGACATCGAGGGACATGTTCAACCTTCATATTTAACAAACATGCAACAATATAAGCTAAAATCTCGTTTTCGCGATAAGGGTCATCTCATTACTTTCTATTTACCAAATTTAAAACGAAATTGGTTCAAATATTATGTTACGCAATAAAGGACATCGAGGGACAAATTCAACATTAATATTTCTCAAACTTTTAACCATATAGGCTAAAATCTCTTTTTTGGGACAATGGTCATTCAAATAATTTCATTTTGCCGAATACAAAACCAAATAGGTTCACATATCATGTTTCGTATCAAGGGAGATCGAGGGACAAGTTCAACCTTTATCAAACTTCTAACCATATAGGCTAAAATCTCATTTTCGCGACAAAGTCATTCCAATACTTTCATTTTTCCGAATATAAAACCAAATAGGTTCACATATCATGTTTCGTATCAAGGGAGATCGAGGGACAAGTTCAACCTTTATCAAACTTCTAACCATATAGGCTAAAATCTCATTTTCGCGACAAAGTCATTCCAATACTTTCATTTTTCCGAATAAAAAACCAAATAGGTTCACATATCATGTTTTGCATCAAGGGACATCGAGGGACAAGTTTAACCTTTATCAAACTTCTAACCACATAGGCTAACATTTCATTTTCGCGACAAGGGTCATTTCAATACTTTCATTTTACCGAATTTCAAACCAAATAGGTTCACATATCATGTTTCGCATCAAGGGACATCGAGGGACATGTTCAACCTTCATATTTAACAAACATGCAACAATATAAGCTAAAATCTCGTTTTCGCGATAATGGTCATCTCATTACTTTCTATTTACCAAATTTAAAACGAAATTGGTTCAAATATTATGTTACGCAATAAAGGACATCGAGGGACAAATTCAACATTAATATTTCTCAAACTTTTAACCATATAGGCTAAAATATCTTTTTTGGGACAATGGTCATTCAAATAATTTCATTTTGCCGAATACAAAACAAAATAGGTTCACATATCATGTTTCGTATCAAGGGAGATCGAGGGACAAGTTCAACCTTTATCAAACTTCTAACCATATAAGGCTAAAATCTCATTTTTGCGACAAAGTGATTCCAATACTTTCATTTTTCCAAATATAAAACCAAATAAGTTCACATATCATGTTTCGCATCATGGAACATCGAGGGACAAGTTCACTGTTTATCAAACTTCTAACCACGTAGGCTAACATTTCATTTTCGCGACAAGGGTCATTTCAATACTTTCATTTTACCGAATTTCAAACCAAATAGGTTCACATATCATGTTTCACATCATCGGACATCGAGGGACATGTTCAACCTTCATATTTAACAAACATGCAACAATATAAGCTAAAATCTCGTTTTCGCGATAAGGGTCATCTCATTACTTTCTATTTACCAAATTTAAAACGAAATTGGTTCAAATATTATGTTACGCAATAAAGGACATCGAGGGACAAATTCAACATTAATATTTCTCAAACTTTTAACCATATAGGCTAAAATCTCTTTTTTGGGACAATGGTCATTCAAATAATTTCATTTTGCCGAATACAAAACCAAATAGGTTCACATATCATGTTTCGTATCAAGGAAGATTGAGGGACAAGTTCAACCTTTATCAAACTTCTAATCATATAGGCTAAAATCTCATTTTCGCGACAAAGTCATTCCAATACTTTCATTTTTCCGAATATAAAACCAAATTGGTTCACATATCATGTTTCGTATCAAGGGAGATCGAGGGACAAGTTCAACCTTTATCAAACTTCTAATCATATAGGCTAAAATCTCATTTTCGCGACAAAGTCATTCCAATACTTTCATTTTTCCGAATATAAAACCAAATAGGTTCACATATCATGTTTCGTATCAAGGGAGATCGAGGGACAAGTTCAACCTTTATCAAACTTCTAACCATATAAGGCTAAAATCTCATTTTTGCGACAAAGTGATTCCAATACTTTCATTTTTCCAAATATAAAACCAAATAACTTCACATATCATGTTTCGCATCAAGGAACATCGAGGGACAAGTTCACTGTTTATCAAACTTCTAAATACATAGGCTAACAATTCATTTTCGCGACAAGGGTCATTTCAATACTTTCATTTTACCGAATTTCAAACCAAATAGGTTCACATATCATGATTCACATCAACGGACATCGAGGGACATGTTCAACCTTCATATTTAACAAACATGCAACAATATAAGCTAAAATCTCGTTTTCGCGATAAGGGTCATCTCATTACTTTCTATTTACCAAATTTAAAACGAAATTGGTTCAAATATTATGTTACGCAATAAAGGACATCGAGGGACAAATTCAACATTAATATTTCTCAAACTTTTAACCATATAGGCTAAAATCTCTTTTTTGGGACAATGGTCATTCAAATAATTTCATTTTGCCGAATACAAAACCAAATAGGTTCACATATCATGTTTCGTATCAAGGGAGATCGAGGGACAAGTTCAACCTTTATCAAACTTCTAACCATATAGGCTAAAATCTCATTTTCGCGACAAAGTCATTCCAATACTTTCATTTTTCCGAATATAAAACCAAATAGGTTCACATATCATATTTCGTATCAAGGGAGATCGAGGGACAAGTTCAACCTTTATCAAACTTCTAACCATATAGGCTAAAATCTTATTTTCGCGACAAAGTCATTCCAATACTTTCATTTTTCCGAATATAAAACCAAATAGGTTCAAATATCATGTTTCGTATCAAGGGAGATCGAGGGACAAGTTCAACCTTTATCAAACTTCTAACCATATAGGCTAAAATCTCATTTTTGCGACAAAGTTATTCCAATACTTTCATTTTTCCAAATAAAAAATCAAATAGGTTCACATATCTTGTTTTGCATCAAGGGACATCGAGGGACAAGTTTAACCTTTATCAAACTTCTAACCACATAGGCTAACATTTCATTTTCGCGACAAGGGTCATTTCAATACTTTCATTTTACCGAATTTCAAACCAAATAGGTTCACATATCATGTTTCACATCAACGGACATCGAGGGACATGTTCAACCTTCCTATTTAACAAACATGCAACAATATAAGCTAAAATCTCGTTTTCGCGATAAGGGTCATCTCATTACTTTCTATTTACCAAATTTAAATCGAAATTTGTTCAAATATTATGTTACGCAATAAAGGACATCGAGGGACAAATTCAACATTAACATTTCTCAAACTTTTAACTATATAGGCTAAAATCTCTTTTTTGGGACAATGGTCATTCAAATAATTTCATTTTGCCGAATACAAAACAAAATAGGTTCACATATCATGTTTCGTATCAAGGGAGATCGAGGGACAAGTTCAACCTTTATCAAACTTCTAACCATATAAGGCTAAAACCTCATTTTTGCGACAAAGTGATTCCAATACTTTCATTTTTCCAAATATAAAACCAAATAAGTTCACATATCATGTTTCGCATCATGGAACATCGAGGGACAAGTTCACTGTTTATCAAACTTCTAACCACATAGGCTAACATTTCATTTTCGCGACAAGGGTCATTTCAATACTTTCATTTTACCGAATTTCAAACCAAATAGGTTCACATATCATGTTTCACATCAACGGACATCGAGGGACATGTTCAACCTTCATATTTAACAAACAGGCAACAATATAAGCTAAAATCTCGTTTTCGCGATAAGGGTCATCTCATTACTTTCTATTTACCAAATTTAAAACGAAATTGGTTCAAATATTATGTTACGCAATAAAGGACATCGAGGGACAAATTCAACATTAATATTTCTCAAACTTTTAACCATATAGGCTAAAATCTCTTTTTTGGGACAATGGTCATTCAAATAATTTCATTTTGCCGAATACAAAACCAAATAGGTTCACATATCATGTTTCGTATCAAGGAAGATTGAGGGACAAGTTCAACCTTTATCAAACTTCTAATCATATAGGCTAAAATCTCATTTTCGCGACAAAGTCATTCCAATACTTTCATTTTTCCGAATATAAAACCAAATAGGTTCACATATCATGTTTCGTATCAAGGGAGATCGAGGGACAAATTCAACCTTTATCAAACTTCTAATCATATAGGCTAAAATCTCATTTTCGCGACAAAGTCATTCCAATACTTTCATTTTTCCGAATATAAAACCAAATAGGTTCACATATCATGTTTCGTATCAAGGGAGATCGAGGGACAAGTTCAACCTTTATCAAACTTCTAACCATATAGGCTAAAATCTCATTTTTGCGACAAAGTTATTCCAATACTTTCATTTTTCCGAATATAAAACCAAATAGGTTCACATATCATGTTTCGCATCAAGGGACATCGAGGGACAAGTTCAACCTTTATCAAATTTCTAACCACATAGGCTAACATTTCATTTTCGCGACAAGGGTCATTTCAATACTTTCATTTTACCGAATTTCAAACCAAATAGGTTCACATATCATGTTTCGCATCAAGGGACATCGAGGGACATGTTCAACCTTCGTATTTAACAAACATGCAACAATATAAGCTAAAATCTCGTTTTCGCGATAAGGGTCATCTCATTACTTTCTATTTACCAAATTTAAAACGAAATTGGTTCAAATATTATGTTACGCAATAAAGGACATCGAGGGACAAATTCAACATTAATATTTATCAAACTTTTAACCATATAGGCTAAAATCTCATTTTTGGGACAATGCTCATTCAAATAATTTCATTTTGCCGAATACAAAACC
This sequence comes from Medicago sativa, assembly GCF_051527215.1. Classification (NCBI taxonomy): domain Eukaryota; kingdom Viridiplantae; phylum Streptophyta; class Magnoliopsida; order Fabales; family Fabaceae; genus Medicago; species Medicago sativa. The sequence goes on from NC_140751.1 coordinate 41,600,334, forward strand.
AAATAGTTCACATATCATGTTTCGTATCAAGGGAGATCGAGGGACAAGTTCAACCTTTATCAAACTTCTAACCATATAAGGCTAAGATCTCATTTTTGCGACAAAGTGATTCCAATACTTTCATTTTTCCAAATATAAAACCAAATAAGTTCACATATCATGTTTCGCATCAAGGAACATCGAGGGACAAGTTCACTGTTTATCAAACTTCTAACCACATAGGCTAACATTTCATTTTCGCGACAAGGGTCATTTCAATACTTTCATTTTACCGAATTTCAAACCAAATAGGTTCACATATCATGTTTCACATCAACGGACATCGAGGGACATGTTCAACCTTCCTATTTAACAAACATGCAACAATATAAGCTAAAATCTCGTTTTCGCGATAAGGGTCATCTCATTACTTTCTATTTACCAAATTTAAATCGAAATTGGTTCAAATATTATGTTACGCAATAAAGGACATCGAGGGACAAATTCAACATTAACATTTCTCAAACTTTTAACCATATAGGCTAAAATCTCTTTTTTGGGACAATGGTCATTCAAATAATTTCATTTTGCCGAATACAAAACAAAATAGGTTCACATATCATGTTTCGTATCAAGGGAGATCGAGGGACAAGTTCAACCTTTATCAAACTTCTAACCATATAAGGCTAAAACCTCATTTTTGCGACAAAGTGATTCCAATACTTTCATTTTTCCAAATATAAAACCAAATAAGTTCACATATCATGTTTCGCATCATGGAACATCGAGGGACAAGTTCACTGTTTATCAAACTTCTAACCACATAGGCTAACATTTCATTTTCGCGACAAGGGTCATTTCAATACTTTCATTTTACCGAATTTCAAACCAAATAGGTTCACATATCATGTTTCACATCAACGGACATCGAGGGACATGTTCAACCTTCCTATTTAACAAACATGCAACAATATAAGCTAAAATCTCGTTTTCGCGATAAGGGTCATCTCATTACTTTCTATTTACCAAATTTAAAACGAAATTGGTTCAAATATTATGTTACGCAATAAAGGACATCGAGGGACAAATTCAACATTAATATTTCTCAAACTTTTAACCATATAGGCTAAAATCTCTTTTTTGGGACAATGGTCATTCAAATAATTTCATTTTGCCGAATACAAAACCAAATAGGTTCACATATCATGTTTCGTATCAAGGAAGATTGAGGGACAAGTTCAACCTTTATCAAACTTCTAATCATATAGGCTAAAATCTCATTTTCGCGACAAAGTCATTCCAATACTTTCATTTTTCCGAATATAAAACCAAATTGGTTCACATATCATGTTTCGTATCAAGGGAGATCGAGGGACAAGTTCAACCTTTATCAAACTTCTAATCATATAGGCTAAAATCTCATTTTCGCGACAAAGTCATTCCAATACTTTCATTTTTCCGAATATAAAACCAAATAGGTTCACATATCATGTTTCGTATCAAGGGAGATCGAGGGACAAGTTCAACCTTTATCAAACTTCTAACCATATAAGGCTAAAATCTCATTTTTGCGACAAAGTGATTCCAATACTTTCATTTTTCCAAATATAAAACCAAATAACTTCACATATCATGTTTCGCATCAAGGAACATCGAGGGACAAGTTCACTGTTTATCAAACTTCTAAATACATAGGCTAACAATTCATTTTCGCGACAAGGGTCATTTCAATACTTTCATTTTACCGAATTTCAAACCAAATAGGTTCACATATCATGATTCACATCAACGGACATCGAGGGACATGTTCAACCTTCATATTTAACAAACATGCAACAATATAAGCTAAAATCTCGTTTTCGCGATAAGGGTCATCTCATTACTTTCTATTTACCAAATTTAAAACGAAATTGGTTCAAATATTATGTTACGCAATAAAGGACATCGAGGGACAAATTCAACATTAATATTTCTCAAACTTTTAACCATATAGGCTAAAATCTCTTTTTTGGGACAATGGTCATTCAAATAATTTCATTTTGCCGAATACAAAACCAAATAGGTTCACATATCATGTTTCGTATCAAGGGAGATCGAGGGACAAGTTCAACCTTTATCAAACTTCTAACCATATAGGCTAAAATCTCATTTTCGCGACAAAGTCATTCCAATACTTTCATTTTTCCGAATATAAAACCAAATAGGTTCACATATCATATTTCGTATCAAGGGAGATCGAGGGACAAGTTCAACCTTTATCAAACTTCTAACCATATAGGCTAAAATCTTATTTTCGCGACAAAGTCATTCCAATACTTTCATTTTTCCGAATATAAAACCAAATAGGTTCAAATATCATGTTTCGTATCAAGGGAGATCGAGGGACAAGTTCAACCTTTATCAAACTTCTAACCATATAGGCTAAAATCTCATTTTTGCGACAAAGTTATTCCAATACTTTCATTTTTCCGAATAAAAAATCAAATAGGTTCACATATCTTGTTTTGCATCAAGGGACATCGAGGGACAAGTTTAACCTTTATCAAACTTCTAACCACATAGGCTAACATTTCATTTTCGCGACAAGGGTCATTTCAATACTTTCATTTTACCGAATTTCAAACCAAATAGGTTCACATATCATGTTTCACATCAACGGACATCGAGGGACATGTTCAACCTTCCTATTTAACAAACATGCAACAATATAAGCTAAAATCTCGTTTTCGCGATAAGGGTCATCTCATTACTTTCTATTTACCAAATTTAAATCGAAATTGGTTCAAATATTATGTTACGCAATAAAGGACATCGAGGGACAAATTCAACATTAACATTTCTCAAACTTTTAACTATATAGGCTAAAATCTCTTTTTTGGGACAATGGTCATTCAAATAATTTCATTTTGCCGAATACAAAACAAAATAGGTTCACATATCATGTTTCGTATCAAGGGAGATCGAGGGACAAGTTCAACCTTTATCAAACTTCTAACCATATAAGGCTAAAACCTCATTTTTGCGACAAAGTGATTCCAATACTTTCATTTTTCCAAATATAAAACCAAATAAGTTCACATATCATGTTTCGCATCATGGAACATCGAGGGACAAGTTCACTGTTTATCAAACTTCTAACCACATAGGCTAACATTTCATTTTCGCGACAAGGGTCATTTCAATACTTTCATTTTACCGAATTTCAAACCAAATAGGTTCACATATCATGTTTCACATCAACGGACATCGAGGGACATGTTCAACCTTCATATTTAACAAACAGGCAACAATATAAGCTAAAATCTCGTTTTCGCGATAAGGGTCATCTCATTACTTTCTATTTACCAAATTTAAAACGAAATTGGTTCAAATATTATGTTACGCAATAAAGGACATCGAGGGACAAATTCAACATTAATATTTCTCAAACTTTTAACCATATAGGCTAAAATCTCTTTTTTGGGACAATGGTCATTCAAATAATTTCATTTTGCCGAATACAAAACCAAATAGGTTCACATATCATGTTTCGTATCAAGGAAGATTGAGGGACAAGTTCAACCTTTATCAAACTTCTAATCATATAGGCTAAAATCTCATTTTCGCGACAAAGTCATTCCAATACTTTCATTTTTCCGAATATAAAACCAAATAGGTTCACATATCATGTTTCGTATCAAGGGAGATCGAGGGACAAATTCAACCTTTATCAAACTTCTAATCATATAGGCTAAAATCTCATTTTCGCGACAAAGTCATTCCAATACTTTCATTTTTCCGAATATAAAACCAAATAGGTTCACATATCATGTTTCGTATCAAGGGAGATCGAGGGACAAGTTCAACCTTTATCAAACTTCTAACCATATAGGCTAAAATCTCATTTTTGCGACAAAGTTATTCCAATACTTTCATTTTTCCGAATATAAAACCAAATAGGTTCACATATCATGTTTCGCATCAAGGGACATCGAGGGACAAGTTCAACCTTTATCAAATTTCTAACCACATAGGCTAACATTTCATTTTCGCGACAAGGGTCATTTCAATACTTTCATTTTACCGAATTTCAAACCAAATAGGTTCACATATCATGTTTCGCATCAAGGGACATCGAGGGACATGTTCAACCTTCGTATTTAACAAACATGCAACAATATAAGCTAAAATCTCGTTTTCGCGATAAGGGTCATCTCATTACTTTCTATTTACCAAATTTAAAACGAAATTGGTTCAAATATTATGTTACGCAATAAAGGACATCGAGGGACAAATTCAACATTAATATTTATCAAACTTTTAACCATATAGGCTAAAATCTCATTTTTGGGACAATGCTCATTCAAATAATTTCATTTTGCCGAATACAAAACCAAATAGTTCACATATCATGTTTCGTATCAAGGGAGATCGAGGGACAAGTTCAACCTTTATCAAACTTCTAACCATATAAGGCTAAGATCTCATTTTTGCGACAAAGTGATTCCAATACTTTCATTTTTCCAAATATAAAACCAAATAAGTTCACATATCATGTTTCGCATCAAGGAACATCGAGGGACAAGTTCACTGTTTATCAAACTTCTAACCACATAGGCTAACATTTCATTTTCGCGACAAGGGTCATTTCAATACTTTCATTTTACCGAATTTCAAACCAAATAGGTTCACATATCATGTTTCACATCAACGGACATCGAGGGACATGTTCAACCTTCCTATTTAACAAACATGCAACAATATAAGCTAAAATCTCGTTTTCGCGATAAGGGTCATCTCATTACTTTCTATTTACCAAATTTAAATCGAAATTGGTTCAAATATTATGTTACGCAATAAAGGACATCGAGGGACAAATTCAACATTAACATTTCTCAAACTTTTAACCATATAGGCTAAAATCTCTTTTTTGGGACAATGGTCATTCAAATAATTTCATTTTGCCGAATACAAAACAAAATAGGTTCACATATCATGTTTCGTATCAAGGGAGATCGAGGGACAAGTTCAACCTTTATCAAACTTCTAACCATATAAGGCTAAGATCTCATTTTTGCGACAAAGTGATTCCAATACTTTCATTTTTCCAAATATAAAACCAAATAAGTTCACATATCATGTTTCGCATCAAGGAACATCGAGGGACAAGTTCACTGTTTATCAAACTTCTAACCACATAGGCTAACATTTCATTTTCGCGACAAGGGTCATTTCAATACTTTCATTTTACCGAATTTCAAACCAAATAGGTTCACATATCATGTTTCCCATCAACGGACATCGAGGGACATGTTCAACCTTCCTATTTAACAAACATGCAACAATATAAGCTAAAATCTCGTTTTTGCGATAAGGGTCATCTCATTACTTTCTATTTACCAAATTTAAATCGAAATTGGTTCAAATATTATGTTACGCAATAAAGGACATCGAGGGACAAATTCAACATTAATATTTCTCAAACTTTTAACCATATAGGCTAAAATCTCTTTTTTGGGACAATGGTCATTCAAATAATTTCATTTTGCCGAATACAAAACCAAATAGGTTCACATATCATGTTTCGTATCAAGGGATATCGAGGGACAAGTTCAACCTTTATCAAACTTCTAACCATATAGGCTAAAATCTCATTTTCGCGACAAAGTCATTCCAATACTTTCATTTTTCCGAATATAAAACCAAATAGGTTCACATATCATGTTTCGTATCAAGGGAGATCGAGGGACAAGTTCAACCTTTATCAAACTTCTAACCATATAAGGCTAAAATCTCATTTTCGCGACAAAGTCATTCCAATACTTTCATTTTTCCGAATATAAAACCAAATAGGTTCACATATCATGTTTCGTATCAAGGGAGATCGAGGGACAAGTTCAACCTTTATCAAACTTCTAACCATATAGGCTAAAATCTCATTTTTGCGACAAAGTTATTCCAATACTTTCATTTTTCCGAATATAAAACCAAATAGGTTCACATATCATGTTTCTCATCAAGGGACATCGAGGGACAAGTTCAACCTTTATCAAATTTCTAACCACATAGGCTAACATTTCATTTTCGCGACAAGGGTCATTTCAATACTTTCATTTTACCGAATTTCAAACCAAATAGGTTCACATATCATGTTTCGCATCAAGGGACATCGAGGGACATGTTCAACCTTCGTATTTAACAAACATGCAACAATATAAGCTAAAATCTCGTTTTCGCGATAAGGGTCATCTCATTACTTTCTATTTACCAAATTTAAAACGAAATTGGTTCAAATATTATGTTACGCAATAAAGGACATCGAGGGACAAATTCAACATTAATATTTATCAAACTTTTAACCATGTAGGCTAAAATCTCATTTTTGGGACAATGCTCATTCAAATAATTTCATTTTGCCGAATACAAAACCAAATAGTTCACATATCATGTTTCGTATCAAGGGAGATCGAGGGACAAGTTCAACCTTTATCAAACTTCTAACCATATAAGGCTAAGATCTCATTTTTGCGACAAAGTGATTCCAATACTTTCATTTTTCCAAATATAAAACCAAATAAGTTCACATATCATGTTTCGCATCAAGGAACATCGAGGGACAAGTTCACTGTTTATCAAACTTCTAACCACATAGGCTAACATTTCATTTTCGCGACAAGGGTCATTTCAATACTTTCATTTTACCGAATTTCAAACCAAATAGGTTCACATATCATGTTTCCCATCAACGGACATCGAGGGACATGTTCAACCTTCCTATTTAACAAACATGCAACAATATAAGCTAAAATCTCGTTTTTGCGATAAGGGTCATCTCATTACTTTCTATTTACCAAATTTAAATCGAAATTGGTTCAAATATTATGTTACGCAATAAAGGACATCGAGGGACAAATTCAACATTAACATTTCTCAAACTTTTAACCATATAGGCTAAAATCTCTTTTTTGGGACAATGGTCATTCAAATAATTTCATTTTGCCGAATACAAAACCAAATAGGTTCACATATCATGTTTCGTATCAAGGGATATCGAGGGACAAGTTCAACCTTTATCAAACTTCTAACCATATAGGCTAAAATCTCATTTTCGCGACAAAGTCATTCCAATACTTTCATTTTTCCGAATATAAAACCAAATAGGTTCACATATCATGTTTCGTATCAAGGGAGATCGAGGGACAAGTTCAACCTTTATCAAACTTCTAACCATATAAGGCTAAAATCTCATTTTCGCGACAAAGTCATTCCAATACTTTCATTTTTCCGAATATAAAACCAAATAGGTTCACATATCATGTTTCGTATCAAGGGAGATCGAGGGACAAGTTCAACCTTTATCAAACTTCTAACCATATAGGCTAAAATCTCATTTTTGCGACAAAGTTATTCCAATACTTTCATTTTTCCGAATATAAAACCAAATAGGTTCACATATCATGTTTCTCATCAAGGGACATCGAGGGACAAGTTCAACCTTTATCAAATTTCTAACCACATAGGCTAACATTTCATTTTCGCGACAAGGGTCATTTCAATACTTTCATTTTACCGAATTTCAAACCAAATAGGTTCACATATCATGTTTCGCATCAAGGGACATCGAGGGACATGTTCAACCTTCGTATTTAACAAACATGCAACAATATAAGCTAAAATCTCGTTTTCGCGATAAGGGTCATCTCATTACTTTCTATTTACCAAATTTAAAACGAAATTGGTTCAAATATTATGTTACGCAATAAAGGACATCGAGGGACAAATTCAACATTAATATTTATCAAACTTTTAACCATATAGGCTAAAATCTCATTTTTGGGACAATGCTCATTCAAATAATTTCATTTTGCCGAATACAAAACAAAATAGGTTCACATATCATGTTTCGTATCAAGGGAGATCGAGGGACAAGTTCAACCTTTATCAAACTTCTAACCATATAAGGCTAAAACCTCATTTTTGCGACAAAGTGATTCCAATACTTTCATTTTTCCAAATATAAAACCAAATAAGTTCACATATCATGTTTCGCATCATGGAACATCGAGGGACAAGTTCACTGTTTATCAAACTTCTACCCACATAGGCTAACATTTCATTTTCGCGACAAGGGTCATTTCAATACTTTCATTTTACCGAATTTCAAACCAAATAGGTTCACATATCATGTTTCACATCAACGGACATCGAGGGACATGTTCAACCTTCATATTTAACAAACAGGCAACAATATAAGCTAAAATCTCGTTTTCGCGATAAGGGTCATCTCATTACTTTCTATTTACCAAATTTAAAACGAAATTGGTTCAAATATTATGTTACGCAATAAAGGACATCGAGGGACAAATTCAACATTAATATTTCTCAAACTTTTAACCATATAGGCTAAAATCTCTTTTTTGGGACAATGGTCATTCAAATAATTTCATTTTGCCGAATACAAAACCAAATAGGTTCACATATCATGTTTCGTATCAAGGAAGATTGAGGGACAAGTTCAACCTTTATCAAACTTCTAATCATATAGGCTAAAATCTCATTTTCGCGACAAAGTCATTCCAATACTTTCATTTTTCCGAATATAAAACCAAATAGGTTCACATATCATGTTTCGTATCAAGGGAGATCGAGGGACAAATTCAACCTTTATCAAACTTCTAATCATATAGGCTAAAATCTCATTTTCGCGACAAAGTCATTCCAATACTTTCATTTTTCCGAATATAAAACCAAATAGGTTCACATATCATGTTTCGTATCAAGGGAGATCGAGGGACAAGTTCAACCTTTATCAAACTTCTAACCATATAGGCTAAAATCTCATTTTTGCGACAAAGTTATTCCAATACTTTCATTTTTCCGAATATAAAACCAAATAGGTTCACATATCATGTTTCTCATCAAGGGACATCGAGGGACAAGTTCAACCTTTATCAAATTTCTAACCACATAGGCTAACATTTCATTTTCGCGACAAGGGTCATTTCAATACTTTCATTTTACCGAATTTCAAACCAAATAGGTTCACATATCATGTTTCGCATCAAGGGACATCGAGGGACATGTTCAACCTTCGTATTTAACAAACATGCAACAATATAAGCTAAAATCTCGTTTTCGCGATAAGGGTCATCTCATTACTTTCTATTTACCAAATTTAAAACGAAATTGGTTCAAATATTATGTTACGCAATAAAGGACATCGAGGGACAAATTCAACATTAATATTTATCAAACTTTTAACCATATAGGCTAAAATCTCATTTTTGGGACAATGCTCATTCAAATAATTTCATTTTGCCGAATACAAAACAAAATAGGTTCACATATCATGTTTCGTATCAAGGGAGATCGAGGGACAAGTTCAACCTTTATCAAACTTCTAACCATATAAGGCTAAAACCTCATTTTTGCGACAAAGTGATTCCAATACTTTCATTTTTCCAAATATAAAACCAAATAAGTTCACATATCATGTTTCGCATCATGGAACATCGAGGGACAAGTTCACTGTTTATCAAACTTCTACCCACATAGGCTAACATTTCATTTTCGCGACAAGGGTCATTTCAATACTTTCATTTTACCGAATTTCAAACCAAATAGGTTCACATATCATGTTTCACATCAACGGACATCGAGGGACATGTTCAACCTTCATATTTAACAAACAGGCAACAATATAAGCTAAAATCTCGTTTTCGCGATAAGGGTCATCTCATTACTTTCTATTTACCAAATTTAAAACGAAATTGGTTCAAATATTATGTTACGCAATAAAGGACATCGAGGGACAAATTCAACATTAATATTTCTCAAACTTTTAACCATATAGGCTAAAATCTCTTTTTTGGGACAATGGTCATTCAAATAATTTCATTTTGCCGAATACAAAACCAAATAGATTCACATATCATGTTTCGTATCAAGGAAGATTGAGGGACAAGTTCAACCTTTATCAAACTTCTAATCATATAGGCTAAAATCTCATTTTCGCGACAAAGTCATTCCAATACTTTCATTTTTCCGAATATAAAACCAAATAGGTTCACATATCATGTTTCGTATCAAGGGAGATCGAGGGACAAATTCAACCTTTATCAAACTTCTAATCATATAGGCTAAAATCTCATTTTCGCGACAAAGTCATTCCAATACTTTCATTTTTCCGAATATATAACCAAATAGGTTCACATATCATGTTTCGTATCAAGGGAGATCGAGGGACAAGTTCAACCTTTATCAAACTTCTAACCATATAGGCTAAAATCTCATTTTTGCGACAAAGTTATTCCAATACTTTCATTTTTCCGAATATAAAACCAAATAGGTTCACATATCATGTTTCTCATCAAGGGACATCGAGGGACAAGTTCAACCTTTATCAAATTTCTAACCACATAGGCTAACATTTCATTTTCGCGACAAGGGTCATTTCAATACTTTCATTTTACCGAATTTCAAACCAAATAGGTTCACATATCATGTTTCGCATCAAGGGACATCGAGGGACATGTTCAACCTTCGTATTTAACAAACATGCAACAATATAAGCTAAAATCTCATTTTCGCGATAAGGGTCATCTCATTACTTTCTATTTACCAAATTTAAAACGAAATTGGTTCAAATATTATGTTACGCAATAAAGGACATCGAGGGACAAATTCAACATTAATATTTATCAAACTTTTAACCATATAGGCTAAAATCTCATTTTTGGGACAATGCTCATTCAAATAATTTCATTTTGCCGAATACAAAACAAAATAGGTTCACATATCATGTTTCGTATCAAGGGAGATCGAGGGACAAGTTCAACCTTTATCAAACTTCTAACCATATAAGGCTAAAACCTCATTTTTGCGACAAAGTGATTCCAATACTTTCATTTTTCCAAATATAAAACCAAATAAGTTCACATATCATGTTTCGCATCATGGAACATCGAGGGACAAGTTCACTGTTTATCAAACTTCTAACCACATAGGCTAACATTTCATTTTCGCGACAAGGGTCATTTCAATACTTTCATTTTACCGAATTTCAAACCAAATAGGTTCACATATCATGTTTCACATCAACGGACATCGAGGGACATGTTCAACCTTCATATTTAACAAACAGGCAACAATATAAGCTAAAATCTCGTTTTCGCGATAAGGGTCATCTCATTACTTTCTATTTACCAAATTTAAAACGAAATTGGTTCAAATATTATGTTACGCAATAAAGGACATCGAGGGACAAATTCAACATTAATATTTCTCAAACTTTTAACCATATAGGCTAAAATCTCTTTTTTGGGACAATGGTCATTCAAATAATTTCATTTTGCCGAATACAAAACCAAATAGGTTCACATATCATGTTTCGTATCAAGGAAGATTGAGGGACAAGTTCAACCTTTATCAAACTTCTAATCATATAGGCTAAAATCTCATTTTCGCGACAAAGTCATTCCAATACTTTCATTTTTCCGAATATAAAACCAAATAGGTTCACATATCATGTTTCGTATCAAGGGAGATCGAGGGACAAATTCAACCTTTATCAAACTTCTAATCATATAGGCTAAAATCTCATTTTCGCGACAAAGTCATTCCAATACTTTCATTTTTCCGAATATAAAACCAAATAGGTTCACATATCATGTTTCGTATCAAGGGAGATCGAGGGACAAGTTCAACCTTTATCAAACTTCTAACCATATAGGCTAAAATCTCATTTTTGCGACAAAGTTATTCCAATACTTTCATTTTTCCGAATATAAAACCAAATAGGTTCACATATCATGTTTCTCATCAAGGGACATCGAGGGACAAGTTCAACCTTTATCAAATTTCTAACCACATAGGCTAACATTTCATTTTCGCGACAAGGGTCATTTCAATACTTTCATTTTACCGAATTTCAAACCAAATAGGTTCACATATCATGTTTCGTATCAAGGAAGATTGAGGGACAAGTTCAACCTTTATCAAACTTCTAATCATATAGGCTAAAATCTCATTTTCGCGACAAAGTCATTCCAATACTTTCATTTTTCCGAATATAAAACCAAATAGGTTCACATATCATGTTTCGTATCAAGGGAGATCGAGGGACAAATTCAACCTTTATCAAACTTCTAATCATATAGGCTAAAATCTCATTTTCGCGACAAAGTCATTCCAATACTTTCATTTTTCCGAATATAAAACCAAATAGGTTCACATATCATGTTTCGTATCAAGGGAGATCGAGGGACAAGTTCAACCTTTATCAAACTTCTAACCATATAGGCTAAAATCTCATTTTTGCGACAAAGTTATTCCAATACTTTCATTTTTCCGAATATAAAACCAAATAGGTTCACATATCATGTTTCTCATCAAGGGACATCGAGGGACAAGTTCAACCTTTATCAAATTTCTAACCACATAGGCTAACATTTCATTTTCGCGACAAGGGTCATTTCAATACTTTCATTTTACCGAATTTCAAACCAAATAGGTTCACATATCATGTTTCGCATCAAGGGACATCGAGGGACATGTTCAACCTTCGTATTTAACAAACATGCAACAATATAAGCTAAAATCTCGTTTTCGCGATAAGGGTCATCTCATTACTTTCTATTTACCAAATTTAAAACGAAATTGGTTCAAATATTATGTTACGCAATAAAGGACATCGAGGGACAAATTCAACATTAATATTTATCAAACTTTTAACCATATAGGCTAAAATCTCATTTTTGGGACAATGCTCATTCAAATAATTTCATTTTGCCGAATACAAAACCAAATAGTTCACATATCATGTTTCGTATCAAGGGAGATCGAGGGACAAGTTCAACCTTTATCAAACTTCTAACCATATAAGGCTAAGATCTCATTTTTGCGACAAAGTGATTCCAATACTTTCATTTTTCCAAATATAAAACCAAATAAGTTCACATATCATGTTTCGCATCAAGGAACATCGAGGGACAAGTTCACTGTTTATCAAACTTCTAACCACATAGGCTAACATTTCATTTTCGCGACAAGGGTCATTTCAATACTTTCATTTTACCGAATTTCAAACCAAATAGGTTCACATATCATGTTTCCCATCAACGGACATCGAGGGACATGTTCAACCTTCCTATTTAACAAACATGCAACAATATAAGCTAAAATCTCGTTTTTGCGATATGGGTCATCTCATTACTTTCTATTTACCAAATTTAAATCGAAATTGGTTCAAATATTATGTTACGCAATAAAGGACATCGAGGGACAAATTCAACATTAACATTTCTCAAACTTTTAACCATATAGGCTAAAATCTCTTTTTTGGGACAATGGTCATTCAAATAATTTCATTTTGCCGAATACAAAACCAAATAGGTTCACATATCATGTTTCGTATCAAGGGATATCGAGGGACAAGTTCAACCTTTATCAAACTTCTAACCATATAGGCTAAAATCTCATTTTCGCGACAAAGTCATTCCAATACTTTCATTTTTCCGAATATAAAACCAAATAGGTTCACATATCATGTTTCGTATCAAGGGAGATCGAGGGACAAGTTCAACCTTTATCAAACTTCTAACCATATAAGGCTAAAATCTCATTTTCGCGACAAAGTCATTCCAATACTTTCATTTTTCCGAATATAAAACCAAATAGGTTCACATATCATGTTTCGTATCAAGGGAGATCGAGGGACAAATTCAACCTTTATCAAACTTCTAATCATATAGGCTAAAATCTCATTTTCGCGACAAAGTCATTCCAATACTTTCATTTTTCCGAATATAAAACCAAATAGGTTCACATATCATGTTTCGTATCAAGGGAGATCGAGGGACAAGTTCAACCTTTATCAAACTTCTAACCATATAGGCTAAAATCTCATTTTTGCGACAAAGTTATTCCAATACTTTCATTTTTCCGAATATAAAACCAAATAGGTTCACATATCATGTTTCTCATCAAGGGACATCGAGGGACAAGTTCAACCTTTATCAAATTTCTAACCACATAGGCTAACATTTCATTTTCGCGACAAGGGTCATTTCAATACTTTCATTTTACCGAATTTCAAACCAAATAGGTTCACATATCATGTTTCGTATCAAGGAAGATTGAGGGACAAGTTCAACCTTTATCAAACTTCTAATCATATAGGCTAAAATCTCATTTTCGCGACAAAGTCATTCCAATACTTTCATTTTTCCGAATATAAAACCAAATAGGTTCACATATCATGTTTCGTATCAAGGGAGATCGAGGGACAAATTCAACCTTTATCAAACTTCTAATCATATAGGCTAAAATCTCATTTTCGCGACAAAGTCATTCCAATACTTTCATTTTTCCGAATATAAAACCAAATAGGTTCACATATCATGTTTCGTATCAAGGGAGATCGAGGGACAAGTTCAACCTTTATCAAACTTCTAACCATATAGGCTAAAATCTCATTTTTGCGACAAAGTTATTCCAATACTTTCATTTTTCCGAATATAAAACCAAATAGGTTCACATATCATGTTTCTCATCAAGGGACATCGAGGGACAAGTTCAACCTTTATCAAATTTCTAACCACATAGGCTAACATTTCATTTTCGCGACAAGGGTCATTTCAATACTTTCATTTTACCGAATTTCAAACCAAATAGGTTCACATATCATGTTTCGCATCAAGGGACATCGAGGGACATGTTCAACCTTCGTATTTAACAAACATGCAACAATATAAGCTAAAATCTCGTTTTCGCGATAAGGGTCATCTCATTACTTTCTATTTACCAAATTTAAAACGAAATTGGTTCAAATATTATGTTACGCAATAAAGGACATCGAGGGACAAATTCAACATTAATATTTATCAAACTTTTAACCATATAGGCTAAAATCTCATTTTTGGGACAATGCTCATTCAAATAATTTCATTTTGCCGAATACAAAACCAAATAGTTCACATATCATGTTTCGTATCAAGGGAGATCGAGGGACAAGTTCAACCTTTATCAAACTTCTAACCATATAAGGCTAAGATCTCATTTTTGCGACAAAGTGATTCCAATACTTTCATTTTTCCAAATATAAAACCAAATAAGTTCACATATCATGTTTCGCATCAAGGAACATCGAGGGACAAGTTCACTGTTTATCAAACTTCTAACCACATAGGCTAACATTTCATTTTCGCGACAAGGGTCATTTCAATACTTTCATTTTACCGAATTTCAAACCAAATAGGTTCACATATCATGTTTCCCATCAACGGACATCGAGGGACATGTTCAACCTTCCTATTTAACAAACATGCAACAATATAAGCTAAAATCTCGTTTTTGCGATATGGGTCATCTCATTACTTTCTATTTACCAAATTTAAATCGAAATTGGTTCAAATATTATGTTACGCAATAAAGGACATCGAGGGACAAATTCAACATTAACATTTCTCAAACTTTTAACCATATAGGCTAAAATCTCTTTTTTGGGACAATGGTCATTCAAATAATTTCATTTTGCCGAATACAAAACCAAATAGGTTCACATATCATGTTTCGTATCAAGGGATATCGAGGGACAAGTTCAACCTTTATCAAACTTCTAACCATATAGGCTAAAATCTCATTTTCGCGACAAAGTCATTCCAATACTTTCATTTTTCCGAATATAAAACCAAATAGGTTCACATATCATGTTTCGTATCAAGGGAGATCGAGGGACAAGTTCAACCTTTATCAAACTTCTAACCATATAAGGCTAAAATCTCATTTTCGCGACAAAGTCATTCCAATACTTTCATTTTTCCGAATATAAAACCAAATAGGTTCACATATCATGTTTCGTATCAAGGGAGATCGAGGGACAAGTTCAACCTTTATCAAACTTCTAACCATATAGGCTAAAATCTCATTTTTGCGACAAAGTTATTCCAATACTTTCATTTTTCCGAATATAAAACCAAATAGGTTCACATATCATGTTTCTCATCAAGGGACATCGAGGGACAAGTTCAACCTTTATCAAATTTCTAACCACATAGGCTAACATTTCATTTTCGCGACAAGGGTCATTTCAATACTTTCATTTTACCGAATTTCAAACCAAATAGGTTCACATATCATGTTTCGCATCAAGGGACATCGAGGGACATGTTCAACCTTCGTATTTAACAAAAATGCAACAATATAAGCTAAAATCTCGTTTTCGCGATAAGGGTCATCTCATTACTTTCTATTTACCAAATTTAAAACGAAATTGGTTCAAATATTATGTTACGCAATAAAGGACATCGAGGGACAAATTCAACATTAATATTTATCAAACTTTTAACCATATAGGCTAAAATCTCATTTTTGGGACAATGCTCATTCAAATAATTTCATTTTGCCGAATACAAAACAAAATAGGTTCACATATCATGTTTCGTATCAAGGGAGATCGAGGGACAAGTTCAACCTTTATCAAACTTCTAACCATATAAGGCTAAAACCTCATTTTTGCGACAAAGTGATTCCAATACTTTCATTTTTCCAAATATAAAACCAAATAAGTTCACATATCATGTTTCGCATCATGGAACATCGAGGGACAAGTTCACTGTTTATCAAACTTCTACCCACATAGGCTAACATTTCATTTTCGCGACAAGGGTCATTTCAATACTTTCATTTTACCGAATTTCAAACCAAATAGGTTCACATATCATGTTTCACATCAACGGACATCGAGGGACATGTTCAACCTTCATATTTAACAAACAGGCAACAATATAAGCTAAAATCTCGTTTTCGCGATAAGGGTCATCTCATTACTTTCTATTTACCAAATTTAAAACGAAATTGGTTCAAATATTATGTTACGCAATAAAGGACATCGAGGGACAAATTCAACATTAATATTTCTCAAACTTTTAACCATATAGGCTAAAATCTCTTTTTTGGGACAATGGTCTTTCAAATAATTTCATTTTCCCGAATACAAAACCAAATAGGTTCACGTATCATGTTTCGTATCAAGGAAGATTGAGGGACAAGTTCAACCTTTATCAAACTTCTAATCATATAGGCTAAAATCTCATTTTCGCGACAAAGTCATTCCAATACTTTCATTTTTCCGAATATAAAACCAAATAGGTTCACATATCATGTTTCGTATCAAGGGAGATCGAGGGACAAATTCAACCTTTATCAAACTTCTAATCATATAGGCTAAAATCTCATTTTCGCGACAAAGTCATTCCAATACTTTCATTTTTCCGAATATAACACCAAATAGGTTCACATATCATGTTTCGTATCAAGGGAGATCGAGGGACAAGTTCAACCTTTATCAAACTTCTAACCATATAGGCTAAAATCTCATTTTTGCGACAAAGTTATTCCAATACTTTCATTTTTCCGAATATAAAACCAAATAGGTTCACATATCATGTTTCGCATCAAGGGACATCGAGGGACAAGTTCAACCTTTATCAAATTTCTAACCACATAGGCTAACATTTCATTTTCGCGACAAGGGTCATTTCAATACTTTCATTTTACCGAATTTCAAACCAAATAGGTTCACATATCATGTTTCGCATCAAGGGACATCGAGGGACATGTTCAACCTTCGTATTTAACAAACATGCAACAATATAAGCTAAAATCTCGTTTTCGCGATAAGGGTCATCTCATTACTTTCTATTTACCAAATTTAAAACGAAATTGGTTCAAATATTATGTTACGCAATAAAGGACATCGAGGGACAAATTCAACATTAATATTTATCAAACTTTTAACCATATAGGCTAAAATCTCATTTTTGGGACAATGCTCATTCAAATAATTTCATTTTGCCGAATACAAAACCAAATAGTTCACATATCATGTTTCGTATCAAGGGAGATCGAGGGACAAGTTCAACCTTTATCAAACTTCTAACCATATAAGGCTAAGATCTCATTTTTGCGACAAAGTGATTCCAATACTTTCATTTTTCCAAATATAAAACCAAATAAGTTCACATATCATGTTTCGCATCAAGGAACATCGAGGGACAAGTTCACTGTTTATCAAACTTCTAACCACATAGGCTAACATTTCATTTTCGCGACAAGGGTCATTTCAATACTTTCATTTTACCGAATTTCAAACCAAATAGGTTCACATATCATGTTTCACATCAACGGACATCGAGGGACATGTTCAACCTTCCTATTTAACAAACATGCAACAATATAAGCTAAAATCTCGTTTTCGCGATAAGGGTCATCTCATTACTTTCTATTTACCAAATTTAAATCGAAATTGGTTCAAATATTATGTTACGCAATAAAGGACATCGAGGGACAAATTCAACATTAACATTTCTCAAACTTTTAACCATATAGGCTAAAATCTCTTTTTTGGGACAATGGTCATTCAAATAATTTCATTTTGCCGAATACAAAACCAAATAGGTTCACATATCATGTTTCGTATCAAGGGATATCGAGGGACAAGTTCAACCTTTATCAAACTTCTAACCATATAGGCTAAAATCTCATTTTCGCGACAAAGTCATTCCAATACTTTCATTTTTCCGAATATAAAACCAAATAGGTTCACATATCATGTTTCGTATCAAGGGAGATCGAGGGACAAGTTCAACCTTTATCAAACTTCTAACCATATAAGGCTAAAATCTCATTTTCGCGACAAAGTCATTCCAATACTTTCATTTTTCCGAATATAAAACCAAATAGGTTCACATATCATGTTTCGTATCAAGGGAGATCGAGGGACAAGTTCAACCTTTATCAAACTTCTAACCATATAGGCTAAAATCTCATTTTTGCGACAAAGTTATTCCAATACTTTCATTTTTCCGAATATAAAACCAAATAGGTTCACATATCATGTTTCTCATCAAGGGACATCGAGGGACAAGTTCAACCTTTATCAAATTTCTAACCACATAGGCTAACATTTCATTTTCGCGACAAGGGTCATTTCAATACTTTCATTTTACCGAATTTCAAACCAAATAGGTTCACATATCATGTTTCGCATCAAGGGACATCGAGGGACATGTTCAACCTTCGTATTTAACAAACATGCAACAATATAAGCTAAAATCTCGTTTTCGCGATAAGGGTCATCTCATTACTTTCTATTTACCAAATTTAAAACGAAATTGGTTCAAATATTATGTTACGCAATAAAGGACATCGAGGGACAAATTCAACATTAATATTTATCAAACTTTTAACCATATAGGCTAAAATCTCATTTTTGGGACAATGCTCATTCAAATAATTTCATTTTGCCGAATACAAAACAAAATAGGTTCACATATCATGTTTCGTATCAAGGGAGATCGAGGGACAAGTTCAACCTTTATCAAACTTCTAACCATATAAGGATAAAACCTCATTTTTGCGACAAAGTGATTCCAATACTTTCATTTTTCCAAATATAAAACCAAATAAGTTCACATATCATGTTTCGCATCATGGAACATCGAGGGACAAGTTCACTGTTTATCAAACTTCTACCCACATAAGCTAACATTTCATTTTCGCGACAAGGGTCATTTCAATACTTTCATTTTACCGAATTTCAAACCAAATAGGTTCACATATCATGTTTCACATCAACGGACATCGAGGGACATGTTCAACCTTCATATTTAACAAACAGGCAACAATATAAGCTAAAATCTCGTTTTCGCGATAAGGGTCATCTCATTACTTTCTATTTACCAAATTTAAAACGAAATTGGTTCAAATATTATGTTACGCAATAAAGGACATCGAGGGACAAATTCAACATTAATATTTCTCAAACTTTTAACCATATAGGCTAAAATCTCTTTTTTGGGACAATGGTCATTCAAATAATTTCATTTTGCCGAATACAAAACCAAATAGGTTCACGTATCATGTTTCGTATCAAGGAAGATTGAGGGACAAGTTCAACCTTTATCAAACTTCTAATCATATAGGCTAAAATCTCATTTTCGCGACAAAGTCATTCCAATACTTTCATTTTTCCGAATATAAAACCAAATAGGTTCACATATCATGTTTCGTATCAAGGGAGATCGAGGGACAAATTCAACCTTTATCAAACTTCTAATCATATAGGCTAAAATCTCATTTTCGCGACAAAGTCATTCCAATACTTTCATTTTTCCGAATATAAAACCAAATAGGTTCACATATCATGTTTCGCATCAAGGAACATCGAGGGACAAGTTCACTGTTTATCAAACTTCTAACCACATAGGCTAACATTTCATTTTCGCGACAAGGGTCATTTCAATACTTTCATTTTACCGAATTTCAAACCAAATAGGTTCACATATCATGTTTCACATCAACGGACATCGAGGGACATGTTCAACCTTCCTATTTAACAAACATGCAACAATATAAGCTAAAATCTCGTTTTCGCGATAAGGGTCATCTCATTACTTTCTATTTACCAAATTTAAATCGAAATTGGTTCAAATATTATGTTACGCAATAAAGGACATCGAGGGACAAATTCAACATTAACATTTCTCAAACTTTTAACCATATAGGCTAAAATCTCTTTTTTGGGACAATGGTCATTCAAATAATTTCATTTTGCCGAATACAAAACCAAATAGGTTCACATATCATGTTTCGTATCAAGGGATATCGAGGGACAAGTTCAACCTTTATCAAACTTCTAACCATATAGGCTAAAATCTCATTTTCGCGACAAAGTCATTCCAATACTTTCATTTTTCCGAATATAAAACCAAATAGGTTCACATATCATGTTTCGTATCAAGGGAGATCGAGGGACAAGTTCAACCTTTATCAAACTTCTAACCATATAAGGCTAAAATCTCATTTTCGCGACAAAGTCATTCCAATACTTTCATTTTTCCGAATATAAAACCAAATAGGTTCACATATCATGTTTCGTATCAAGGGAGATCGAGGGACAAGTTCAACCTTTATCAAACTTCTAACCATATAGGCTAAAATCTCATTTTTGCGACAAAGTTATTCCAATACTTTCAAATTTCCGAATATAAAACCAAATAGGTTCACATATCATGTTTCTCATCAAGGGACATCGAGGGACAAGTTCAACCTTTATCAAATTTCTAACCACATAGGCTAACATTTCATTTTCGCGACAAGGGTCATTTCAATACTTTCATTTTACCGAATTTCAAACCAAATAGGTTCACATATCATGTTTCGCATCAAGGGACATCGAGGGACATGTTCAACCTTCGTATTTAACAAACATGCAACAATATAAGCTAAAATCTCGTTTTCGCGATAAGGGTCATCTCATTACTTTCTATTTACCAAATTTAAAACGAAATTGGTTCAAATATTATGTTACGCAATAAAGGACATCGAGGGACAAATTCAACATTAATATTTATCAAACTTTTAACCATATAGGCTAAAATCTCATTTTTGGGACAATGCTCATTCAAATAATTTCATTTTGCCGAATACAAAACAAAATAGGTTCACATATCATGTTTCGTATCAAGGGAGATCGAGGGACAAGTTCAACCTTTATCAAACTTCTAACCATATAAGGATAAAACCTCATTTTTGCGACAAAGTGATTCCAATACTTTCATTTTTCCAAATATAAAACCAAATAAGTTCACATATCATGTTTCGCATCATGGAACATCGAGGGACAAGTTCACTGTTTATCAAACTTCTACCCACATAAGCTAACATTTCATTTTCGCGACAAGGGTCATTTCAATACTTTCATTTTACCGAATTTCAAACCAAATAGGTTCACATATCATGTTTCACATCAACGGACATCGAGGGACATGTTCAACCTTCATATTTAACAAACAGGCAACAATATAAGCTAAAATCTCGTTTTCGCGATAAGGGTCATCTCATTACTTTCTATTTACCAAATTTAAAACGAAATTGGTTCAAATATTATGTTACGCAATAAAGGACATCGAGGGACAAATTCAACATTAATATTTCTCAAACTTTTAACCATATAGGCTAAAATCTCTTTTTTGGGACAATGGTCATTCAAATAATTTCATTTTGCCGAATACAAAACCAAATAGGTTCACGTATCATGTTTCGTATCAAGGAAGATTGAGGGACAAGTTCAACCTTTATCAAACTTCTAATCATATAGGCTAAAATCTCATTTTCGCGACAAAGTCATTCCAATACTTTCATTTTTCCGAATATAAAACCAAATAGGTTCACATATCATGTTTCGTATCAAGGGAGATCGAGGGACAAATTCAACCTTTATCAAACTTCTAATCATATAGGCTAAAATCTCATTTTCGCGACAAAGTCATTCCAATACTTTCATTTTTCCGAATATAAAACCAAATAGGTTCACATATCATGTTTCGTATCAAGGGAGATCGAGGGACAAGTTCAACCTTTATCAAACTTCTAACCATATAGGCTAAAATCTCATTTTTGCGACAAAGTTATTCCAATACTTTCATTTTTCCGAATATAAAACCAAATAGGTTCACATATCATGTTTCGCATCAAGGGACATCGAGGGACATGTTCAACCTTCGTATTTAACAAACATGCAACAATATAAGCTAAAATCTCGTTTTCGCGATAAGGGTCATCTCATTACTTTCTATTTACCAAATTTAAAACGAAATTGGTTCAAATATTATGTTACGCAATAAAGGACATCGAGGGACAAATTCAACATTAATATTTATCAAACTTTTAACCATATAGGCTAAAATCTCATTTTTGGGACAATGCTCATTCAAATAATTTCATTTTGCCGAATACAAAACCAAATAGTTCACATATCATGTTTCGTATCAAGGGAGATCGAGGGACAAGTTCAACCTTTATCAAACTTCTAACCATATAAGGCTAAGATCTCATTTTTGCGACAAAGTGATTCCAATACTTTCATTTTTCCAAATATAAAACCAAATAAGTTCACATATCATGTTTCGCATCAAGGAACATCGAGGGACAAGTTCACTGTTTATCAAACTTCTAACCACATAGGCTAACATTTCATTTTCGCGACAAGGGTCATTTCAATACTTTCATTTTACCGAATTTCAAACCAAATAGGTTCACATATCATGTTTCACATCAACGGACATCGAGGGACATGTTCAACCTTCCTATTTAACAAACATGCAACAATATAAGCTAAAATCTCGTTTTCGCGATAAGGGTCATCTCATTACTTTCTATTTACCAAATTTAAATCGAAATTGGTTCAAATATTATGTTACGCAATAAAGGACATCGAGGGACAAATTCAACATTAACATTTCTCAAACTTTTAACCATATAGGCTAAAATCTCTTTTTTGGGACAATGGTCATTCAAATAATTTCATTTTGCCGAATACAAAACCAAATAGGTTCACATATCATGTTTCGTATCAAGGGATATCGAGGGACAAGTTCAACCTTTATCAAACTTCTAACCATATAGGCTAAAATCTCATTTTCGCGACAAAGTCATTCCAATACTTTCATTTTTCCGAATATAAAACCAAATAGGTTCACATATCATGTTTCGTATCAAGGGAGATCGAGGGACAAGTTCAACCTTTATCAAACTTCTAACCATATAAGGCTAAAATCTCATTTTCGCGACAAAGTCATTCCAATACTTTCATTTTTCCGAATATAAAACCAAATAGGTTCACATATCATGTTTCGTATCAAGGGAGATCGAGGGACAAGTTCAACCTTTATCAAACTTCTAACCATATAGGCTAAAATCTCATTTTTGCGACAAAGTTATTCCAATACTTTCATTTTTCCGAATATAAAACCAAATAGGTTCACATATCATGTTTCTCATCAAGGGACATCGAGGGACAAGTTCAACCTTTATCAAATTTCTAACCACATAGGCTAACATTTCATTTTCGCGACAAGGGTCATTTCAATACTTTCATTTTACCGAATTTCAAACCAAATAGGTTCACATATCATGTTTCGCATCAAGGGACATCGAGGGACATGTTCAACCTTCGTATTTAACAAACATGCAACAATATAAGCTAAAATCTCGTTTTCGCGATAAGGGTCATCTCATTACTTTCTATTTACCAAATTTAAAACGAAATTGGTTCAAATATTATGTTACGCAATAAAGGACATCGAGGGACAAATTCAACATTAATATTTATCAAACTTTTAACCATATAGGCTAAAATCTCATTTTTGGGACAATGCTCATTCAAATAATTTCATTTTGCCGAATACAAAACAAAATAGGTTCACATATCATGTTTCGTATCAAGGGAGATCGAGGGACAAGTTCAACCTTTATCAAACTTCTAACCATATAAGGATAAAACCTCATTTTTGCGACAAAGTGATTCCAATACTTTCATTTTTCCAAATATAAAACCAAATAAGTTCACATATCATGTTTCGCATCATGGAACATCGAGGGACAAGTTCACTGTTTATCAAACTTCTACCCACATAAGCTAACATTTCATTTTCGCGACAAGGGTCATTTCAATACTTTCATTTTACCGAATTTCAAACCAAATAGGTTCACATATCATGTTTCACATCAACGGACATCGAGGGACATGTTCAACCTTCATATTTAACAAACAGGCAACAATATAAGCTAAAATCTCGTTTTCGCGATAAGGGTCATCTCATTACTTTCTATTTACCAAATTTAAAACGAAATTGGTTCAAATATTATGTTACGCAATAAAGGACATCGAGGGACAAATTCAACATTAATATTTCTCAAACTTTTAACCATATAGGCTAAAATCTCTTTTTTGGGACAATGGTCATTCAAATAATTTCATTTTGCCGAATACAAAACCAAATAGGTTCACGTATCATGTTTCGTATCAAGGAAGATTGAGGGACAAGTTCAACCTTTATCAAACTTCTAATCATATAGGCTAAAATCTCATTTTCGCGACAAAGTCATTCCAATACTTTCATTTTTCCGAATATAAAACCAAATAGGTTCACATATCATGTTTCGTATCAAGGGAGATCGAGGGACAAATT
This sequence comes from Medicago sativa, assembly GCF_051527215.1. NCBI lineage: Eukaryota > Viridiplantae > Streptophyta > Magnoliopsida > Fabales > Fabaceae > Medicago > Medicago sativa. The sequence continues at coordinate 41,625,323 of NC_140751.1, forward strand.
CAACCTTTATCAAACTTCTAATCATATAGGCTAAAATCTCATTTTCGCGACAAAGTCATTCCAATACTTTCATTTTTCCGAATATAAAACCAAATAGGTTCACATATCATGTTTCGCATCAAGGAACATCGAGGGACAAGTTCACTGTTTATCAAACTTCTAACCACATAGGCTAACATTTCATTTTCGCGACAAGGGTCATTTCAATACTTTCATTTTACCGAATTTCAAACCAAATAGGTTCACATATCATGTTTCACATCAACGGACATCGAGGGACATGTTCAACCTTCCTATTTAACAAACATGCAACAATATAAGCTAAAATCTCGTTTTCGCGATAAGGGTCATCTCATTACTTTCTATTTACCAAATTTAAATCGAAATTGGTTCAAATATTATGTTACGCAATAAAGGACATCGAGGGACAAATTCAACATTAACATTTCTCAAACTTTTAACCATATAGGCTAAAATCTCTTTTTTGGGACAATGGTCATTCAAATAATTTCATTTTGCCGAATACAAAACCAAATAGGTTCACATATCATGTTTCGTATCAAGGGATATCGAGGGACAAGTTCAACCTTTATCAAACTTCTAACCATATAGGCTAAAATCTCATTTTCGCGACAAAGTCATTCCAATACTTTCATTTTTCCGAATATAAAACCAAATAGGTTCACATATCATGTTTCGTATCAAGGGAGATCGAGGGACAAGTTCAACCTTTATCAAACTTCTAACCATATAAGGCTAAAATCTCATTTTCGCGACAAAGTCATTCCAATACTTTCATTTTTCCGAATATAAAACCAAATAGGTTCACATATCATGTTTCGTATCAAGGGAGATCGAGGGACAAGTTCAACCTTTATCAAACTTCTAACCATATAGGCTAAAATCTCATTTTTGCGACAAAGTTATTCCAATACTTTCAAATTTCCGAATATAAAACCAAATAGGTTCACATATCATGTTTCTCATCAAGGGACATCGAGGGACAAGTTCAACCTTTATCAAATTTCTAACCACATAGGCTAACATTTCATTTTCGCGACAAGGGTCATTTCAATACTTTCATTTTACCGAATTTCAAACCAAATAGGTTCACATATCATGTTTCGCATCAAGGGACATCGAGGGACATGTTCAACCTTCGTATTTAACAAACATGCAACAATATAAGCTAAAATCTCGTTTTCGCGATAAGGGTCATCTCATTACTTTCTATTTACCAAATTTAAAACGAAATTGGTTCAAATATTATGTTACGCAATAAAGGACATCGAGGGACAAATTCAACATTAATATTTATCAAACTTTTAACCATATAGGCTAAAATCTCATTTTTGGGACAATGCTCATTCAAATAATTTCATTTTGCCGAATACAAAACAAAATAGGTTCACATATCATGTTTCGTATCAAGGGAGATCGAGGGACAAGTTCAACCTTTATCAAACTTCTAACCATATAAGGATAAAACCTCATTTTTGCGACAAAGTGATTCCAATACTTTCATTTTTCCAAATATAAAACCAAATAAGTTCACATATCATGTTTCGCATCATGGAACATCGAGGGACAAGTTCACTGTTTATCAAACTTCTACCCACATAAGCTAACATTTCATTTTCGCGACAAGGGTCATTTCAATACTTTCATTTTACCGAATTTCAAACCAAATAGGTTCACATATCATGTTTCACATCAACGGACATCGAGGGACATGTTCAACCTTCATATTTAACAAACAGGCAACAATATAAGCTAAAATCTCGTTTTCGCGATAAGGGTCATCTCATTACTTTCTATTTACCAAATTTAAAACGAAATTGGTTCAAATATTATGTTACGCAATAAAGGACATCGAGGGACAAATTCAACATTAATATTTCTCAAACTTTTAACCATATAGGCTAAAATCTCTTTTTTGGGACAATGGTCATTCAAATAATTTCATTTTGCCGAATACAAAACCAAATAGGTTCACGTATCATGTTTCGTATCAAGGAAGATTGAGGGACAAGTTCAACCTTTATCAAACTTCTAATCATATAGGCTAAAATCTCATTTTCGCGACAAAGTCATTCCAATACTTTCATTTTTCCGAATATAAAACCAAATAGGTTCACATATCATGTTTCGTATCAAGGGAGATCGAGGGACAAATTCAACCTTTATCAAACTTCTAATCATATAGGCTAAAATCTCATTTTCGCGACAAAGTCATTCCAATACTTTCATTTTTCCGAATATAAAACCAAATAGGTTCACATATCATGTTTCGTATCAAGGGAGATCGAGGGACAAGTTCAACCTTTATCAAACTTCTAACCATATAGGCTAAAATCTCATTTTTGCGACAAAGTTATTCCAATACTTTCATTTTTCCGAATATAAAACCAAATAGGTTCACATATCATGTTTCGCATCAAGGGACATCGAGGGACATGTTCAACCTTCGTATTTAACAAACATGCAACAATATAAGCTAAAATCTCGTTTTCGCGATAAGGGTCATCTCATTACTTTCTATTTACCAAATTTAAAACGAAATTGGTTCAAATATTATGTTACGCAATAAAGGACATCGAGGGACAAATTCAACATTAATATTTATCAAACTTTTAACCATATAGGCTAAAATCTCATTTTTGGGACAATGCTCATTCAAATAATTTCATTTTGCCGAATACAAAACCAAATAGTTCACATATCATGTTTCGTATCAAGGGAGATCGAGGGACAAGTTCAACCTTTATCAAACTTCTAACCATATAAGGCTAAGATCTCATTTTTGCGACAAAGTGATTCCAATACTTTCATTTTTCCAAATATAAAACCAAATAAGTTCACATATCATGTTTCGCATCAAGGAACATCGAGGGACAAGTTCACTGTTTATCAAACTTCTAACCACATAGGCTAACATTTCATTTTCGCGACAAGGGTCATTTCAATACTTTCATTTTACCGAATTTCAAACCAAATAGGTTCACATATCATGTTTCACATCAACGGACATCGAGGGACATGTTCAACCTTCCTATTTAACAAACATGCAACAATATAAGCTAAAATCTCGTTTTCGCGATAAGGGTCATCTCATTACTTTCTATTTACCAAATTTAAATCGAAATTGGTTCAAATATTATGTTACGCAATAAAGGACATCGAGGGACAAATTCAACATTAACATTTCTCAAACTTTTAACCATATAGGCTAAAATCTCTTTTTTGGGACAATGGTCATTCAAATAATTTCATTTTGCCGAATACAAAACCAAATAGGTTCACATATCATGTTTCGTATCAAGGGATATCGAGGGACAAGTTCAACCTTTATCAAACTTCTAACCATATAGGCTAAAATCTCATTTTCGCGACAAAGTCATTCCAATACTTTCATTTTTCCGAATATAAAACCAAATAGGTTCACATATCATGTTTCGTATCAAGGGAGATCGAGGGACAAGTTCAACCTTTATCAAACTTCTAACCATATAAGGCTAAAATCTCATTTTCGCGACAAAGTCATTCCAATACTTTCATTTTTCCGAATATAAAACCAAATAGGTTCACATATCATGTTTCGTATCAAGGGAGATCGAGGGACAAGTTCAACCTTTATCAAACTTCTAACCATATAGGCTAAAATCTCATTTTTGCGACAAAGTTATTCCAATACTTTCATTTTTCCGAATATAAAACCAAATAGGTTCACATATCATGTTTCTCATCAAGGGACATCGAGGGACAAGTTCAACCTTTATCAAATTTCTAACCACATAGGCTAACATTTCATTTTCGCGACAAGGGTCATTTCAATACTTTCATTTTACTGAATTTCAAACCAAATAGGTTCACATATCATGTTTCGCATCAAGGGACATCGAGGGACATGTTCAACCTTCGTATTTAACAAACATGCAACAATATAAGCTAAAATCTCGTTTTCGCGATAAGGGTCATCTCATTACTTTCTATTTACCAAATTTAAAACGAAATTGGTTCAAATATTATGTTACGCAATAAAGGACATCGAGGGACAAATTCAACATTAATATTTATCAAACTTTTAACCATATAGGCTAAAATCTCATTTTTGGGACAATGCTCATTCAAATAATTTCATTTTGCCGAATACAAAACAAAATAGGTTCACATATCATGTTTCGTATCAAGGGAGATCGAGGGACAAGTTCAACCTTTATCAAACTTCTAACCATATAAGGCTAAAACCTCATTTTTGCGACAAAGTGATTCCAATACTTTCATTTTTCCAAATATAAAACCAAATAAGTTCACATATCATGTTTCGCATCATGGAACATCGAGGGACAAGTTCACTGTTTAACAAACTTCTACCCACATAGGCTAACATTTCATTTTCGCGACAAGGGTCATTTCAATACTTTCATTTTACCGAATTTCAAACCAAATAGGTTCACATATCATGTTTCACATCAACGGACATCGAGGGACATGTTCAACCTTCATATTTAACAAACAGGCAACAATATAAGCTAAAATCTCGTTTTCGCGATAAGGGTCATCTCATTACTTTCTATTTACCAAATTTAAAACGAAATTGGTTCAAATATTATGTTACGCAATAAAGGACATCGAGGGACAAATTCAACATTAATATTTCTCAAACTTTTAACCATATAGGCTAAAATCTCTCTTTTGGGACAATGGTCATTCAAATAATTTCATTTTGCCGAATACAAAACCAAATAGGTTCACGTATCATGTTTCGTATCAGGGAAGATTGAGGGACAAGTTCAACCTTTATCAAACTTCTAATCATATAGGCTAAAATCTCATTTTCGCGACAAAGTCATTCCAATACTTTCATTTTTCCGAATATAAAACCAAATAGGTTCACATATCATGTTTCGTATCAAGGGAGATCGAGGGACAAATTCAACCTTTATCAAACTTCTAATCATATAGGCTAAAATCTCATTTTCGTGACAAAGTCATTCCAATACTTTCATTTTTCCGAATATAAAACCAAATAGGTTCACATATCATGTTTCGTATCAAGGGAGATCGAGGGACAAGTTCAACCTTTATCAAACTTCTAACCATATAGGCTAAAATCTCATTTTTGCGACAAAGTTATTCCAATACTTTCATTTTTCCGAATATAAAACCAAATAGGTTCACATATCATGTTTCTCATCAAGGGACATCGAGGGACAAGTTCAACCTTTATCAAATTTCTAACCACATAGGCTAACATTTCATTTTCGCGACAAGGGTCATTTCAATACTTTCATTTTACCGAATTTCAAACCAAATAGGTTCACATATCATGTTTCGCATCAAGGGACATCGAGGGACATGTTCAACCTTCGTATTTAACAAACATGCAACAATATAAGCTAAAATCTCGTTTTCGCGATAAGGGTCATCTCATTACTTTCTATTTACCAAATTTAAAACGAAATTGGTTCAAATATTATGTTACGCAATAAAGGACATCGAGGGACAAATTCAACATTAATATTTATCAAACTTTTAACCATATAGGCTAAAATCTCATTTTTGGGACAATGCTCATTCAAATAATTTCATTTTGCCGAATACAAAACCAAATAGGTTCACATATCATGTTTCGTATCAAGGGAGATCGAGGGACAAGTTCAACCTTTATCAAACTTCTAACCATATACGGCTAAAACCTCATTTTTGCGACAAAGTGATTCCAATACTTTCATTTTTCCAAATATAAAACCAAATAAGTTCAAATATCATGTTTCGCATCATGGAACATCGAGGGACAAGTTCACTGTTTATCAAACTTCTACCCACATAGGCTAACATTTCATTTTCGCGACAAGGGTCATTTCAATACTTTCATTTTACCGAATTTCAAACCAAATAGGTTCACATATCATGTTTCACATCAACGGACATCGAGGGACATGTTCAACCTTCATATTTAACAAACAGGCAACAATATAAGCTAAAATCTCGTTTTCGCGATAAGGGTCATCTCATTACTTTCTATTTACCAAATTTAAAACGAAATTGGTTCAAATATTATGTTACGCAATAAAGGACATCGAGGGACAAATTCAACATTAATATTTCTCAAACTTTTAACCATATAGGCTAAAATCTCTTTTTTGGGACAATGGTCATTCAAATAATTTCATTTTGCCGAATACAAAACCAAATAGGTTCACGTATCATGTTTCGTATCAAGGAAGATTGAGGGACAAGTTCAACCTTTATCAAACTTCTAATCATATAGGCTAAAATCTCATTTTCGCGACAAAGTCATTCCAATACTTTCATTTTTCCGAATATAAAACCAAATAGGTTCACATATCATGTTTCGTATCAAGGGAGATCGAGGGACAAATTCAACCTTTATCAAACTTCTAATCATATAGGCTAAAATCTCATTTTCGCGACAAAGTCATTCCAATACTTTCATTTTTCCGAATATAAAACCAAATAGGTTCACATATCATGTTTCGTATCAAGGGAGATCGAGGGACAAGTTCAACCTTTATCAAACTTCTAACCATATAGGCTAAAATCTCATTTTTGCGACAAAGTTATTCCAATACTTTCATTTTTCCGAATATAAAACCAAATAGGTTCACATATCATGTTTCGCATCAAGGGACATCGAGGGACAAGTTCAACCTTTATCAAATTTCTAACCACATAGGCTAACATTTCATTTTCGCGACAAGGGTCATTTCAATACTTTCATTTTACCGAATTTCAAACCAAATAGGTTCACATATCATGTTTCGCATCAAGGGACATCGAGGGACATGTTCAACCTTCGTATTTAACAAACATGCAACAATATAAGCTAAAATCTCGTTTTCGCGATAAGGGTCATCTCATTACTTTCTATTTACCAAATTTAAAACGAAATTGGTTCAAATATTATGTTACGCAATAAAGGACATCGAGGGACAAATTCAACATTAATATTTATCAAACTTTTAACCATATAGGCTAAATCTCATTTTTGGGACAATGCTCATTCAAATAATTTCATTTTGCCGAATACAAAACCAAATAGTTCACATATCATGTTTCGTATCAAGGGAGATCGAGGGACAAGTTCAACCTTTATCAAACTTCTAACCATATAAGGCTAAGATCTCATTTTTGCGACAAAGTGATTCCAATACTTTCATTTTTCCAAATATAAAACCAAATAAGTTCACATATCATGTTTCGCATCAAGGAACATCGAGGGACAAGTTCACTGTTTATCAAACTTCTAACCACATAGGCTAACATTTCATTTTCGCGACAAGGGTCATTTCAATACTTTCATTTTACCGAATTTCAAACCAAATAGGTTCACATATCATGTTTCACATCAACGAACATCGAGGGACATGTTCAACCTTCATATTTAACAAACAGGCAACAATATAAGCTAAAATCTCGTTTTCGCGATAAGGGTCATCTCATTACTTTCTATTTACCAAATTTAAAACGAAATTGGTTCAAATATTATGTTACGCAATAAAGGACATCGAGGGACAAATTCAACATTAATATTTCTCAAACTTTTAACCATATAGGCTAAAATCTCTTTTTTGGGACAATGGTCATTCAAATAATTTCATTTTGCCGAATACAAAACCAAATAGGTTCACATATCATGTTTCGTATCAAGGAAGATTGAGGGACAAGTTCAACCTTTATCAAACTTCTAATCATATCGGCTAAAATCTCATTTTCGCGACAAAGTCATTCCAATACTTTCATTTTTCCGAATATAAAACCAAATAGGTTCACATATCATGTTTCGTATCAAGGGAGATCGAGGGACAAGTTCAACCTTTATCAAACTTCTAACCATATAGGCTAAAATCTCATTTTTGCGACAAAGTTATTCCAATACTTTCATTTTTCCGAATATAAAACCAAATAGGTTCACATATCATGTTTCTCATCAAGGGACATCGAGGGACAAGTTCAACCTTTATCAAATTTCTAACCACATAGGCTAACATTTCATTTTCGCGACAAGGGTCATTTCAATACTTTCATTTTACTGAATTTCAAACCAAATAGGTTCACATATCATGTTTCGCATCAAGGGACATCGAGGGACATGTTCAACCTTCGTATTTAACAAACATGCAACAATATAAGCTAAAATCTCGTTTTCGCGATAAGGGTCATCTCATTACTTTCTATTTACCAAATTTAAAACGAAATTGGTTCAAATATTATGTTACGCAATAAAGGACATCGAGGGACAAATTCAACATTAATATTTATCAAACTTTTAACCATATAGGCTAAAATCTCATTTTTGGGACAATGCTCATTCAAATAATTTCATTTTGCCGAATACAAAACAAAATAGGTTCACATATCATGTTTCGTATCAAGGGAGATCGAGGGACAAGTTCAACCTTTATCAAACTTCTAACCATATAAGGCTAAAACCTCATTTTTGCGACAAAGTGATTCCAATACTTTCATTTTTCCAAATATAAAACCAAATAAGTTCACATATCATGTTTCGCATCATGGAACATCGAGGGACAAGTTCACTGTTTAACAAACTTCTACCCACATAGGCTAACATTTCATTTTCGCGACAAGGGTCATTTCAATACTTTCATTTTACCGAATTTCAAACCAAATAGGTTCACATATCATGTTTCACATCAACGGACATCGAGGGACATGTTCAACCTTCATATTTAACAAACAGGCAACAATATAAGCTAAAATCTCGTTTTCGCGATAAGGGTCATCTCATTACTTTCTATTTACCAAATTTAAAACGAAATTGGTTCAAATATTATGTTACGCAATAAAGGACATCGAGGGACAAATTCAACATTAATATTTCTCAAACTTTTAACCATATAGGCTAAAATCTCTCTTTTGGGACAATGGTCATTCAAATAATTTCATTTTGCCGAATACAAAACCAAATAGGTTCACGTATCATGTTTCGTATCAGGGAAGATTGAGGGACAAGTTCAACCTTTATCAAACTTCTAATCATATAGGCTAAAATCTCATTTTCGCGACAAAGTCATTCCAATACTTTCATTTTTCCGAATATAAAACCAAATAGGTTCACATATCATGTTTCGTATCAAGGGAGATCGAGGGACAAATTCAACCTTTATCAAACTTCTAATCATATAGGCTAAAATCTCATTTTCGTGACAAAGTCATTCCAATACTTTCATTTTTCCGAATATAAAACCAAATAGGTTCACATATCATGTTTCGTATCAAGGGAGATCGAGGGACAAGTTCAACCTTTATCAAACTTCTAACCATATAGGCTAAAATCTCATTTTTGCGACAAAGTTATTCCAATACTTTCATTTTTCCGAATATAAAACCAAATAGGTTCACATATCATGTTTCTCATCAAGGGACATCGAGGGACAAGTTCAACCTTTATCAAATTTCTAACCACATAGGCTAACATTTCATTTTCGCGACAAGGGTCATTTCAATACTTTCATTTTACCGAATTTCAAACCAAATAGGTTCACATATCATGTTTCGCATCAAGGGACATCGAGGGACATGTTCAACCTTCGTATTTAACAAACATGCAACAATATAAGCTAAAATCTCGTTTTCGCGATAAGGGTCATCTCATTACTTTCTATTTACCAAATTTAAAACGAAATTGGTTCAAATATTATGTTACGCAATAAAGGACATCGAGGGACAAATTCAACATTAATATTTATCAAACTTTTAACCATATAGGCTAAAATCTCATTTTTGGGACAATGCTCATTCAAATAATTTCATTTTGCCGAATACAAAACAAAATAGGTTCACATATCATGTTTCGTATCAAGGGAGATCGAGGGACAAGTTCAACCTTTATCAAACTTCTAACCATATAAGGCTAAAACCTCATTTTTGCGACAAAGTGATTCCAATACTTTCATTTTTCCAAATATAAAACCAAATAAGTTCAAATATCATGTTTCGCATCATGGAACATCGAGGGACAAGTTCACTGTTTATCAAACTTCTACCCACATAGGCTAACATTTCATTTTCGCGACAAGGGTCATTTCAATACTTTCATTTTACCGAATTTCAAACCAAATAGGTTCACATATCATGTTTCACATCAACGGACATCGAGGGACATGTTCAACCTTCATATTTAACAAACAGGCAACAATATAAGCTAAAATCTCGTTTTCGCGATAAGGGTCATCTCATTACTTTCTATTTACCAAATTTAAAACGAAATTGGTTCAAATATTATGTTACGCAATAAAGGACATCGAGGGACAAATTCAACATTAATATTTCTCAAACTTTTAACCATATAGGCTAAAATCTCTTTTTTGGGACAATGGTCATTCAAATAATTTCATTTTGCCGAATACAAAACCAAATAGGTTCACGTATCATGTTTCGTATCAAGGAAGATTGAGGGACAAGTTCAACCTTTATCAAACTTCTAATCATATAGGCTAAAATCTCATTTTCGCGACAAAGTCATTCCAATACTTTCATTTTTCCGAATATAAAACCAAATAGGTTCACATATCATGTTTCGTATCAAGGGAGATCGAGGGACAAATTCAACCTTTATCAAACTTCTAATCATATAGGCTAAAATCTCATTTTCGCGACAAAGTCATTCCAATACTTTCATTTTTCCGAATATAAAACCAAATAGGTTCACATATCATGTTTCGTATCAAGGGAGATCGAGGGACAAGTTCAACCTTTATCAAACTTCTAACCATATAGGCTAAAATCTCATTTTTGCGACAAAGTTATTCCAATACTTTCATTTTTCCGAATATAAAACCAAATAGGTTCACATATCATGTTTCGCATCAAGGGACATCGAGGGACAAGTTCAACCTTTATCAAATTTCTAACCACATAGGCTAACATTTCATTTTCGCGACAAGGGTCATTTCAATACTTTCATTTTACCGAATTTCAAACCAAATAGGTTCACATATCATGTTTCGCATCAAGGGACATCGAGGGACATGTTCAACCTTCGTATTTAACAAACATGCAACAATATAAGCTAAAATCTCGTTTTCGCGATAAGGGTCATCTCATTACTTTCTATTTACCAAATTTAAAACGAAATTGGTTCAAATATTATGTTACGCAATAAAGGACATCGAGGGACAAATTCAACATTAATATTTATCAAACTTTTAACCATATAGGCTAAATCTCATTTTTGGGACAATGCTCATTCAAATAATTTCATTTTGCCGAATACAAAACCAAATAGTTCACATATCATGTTTCGTATCAAGGGAGATCGAGGGACAAGTTCAACCTTTATCAAACTTCTAACCATATAAGGCTAAGATCTCATTTTTGCGACAAAGTGATTCCAATACTTTCATTTTTCCAAATATAAAACCAAATAAGTTCACATATCATGTTTCGCATCAAGGAACATCGAGGGACAAGTTCACTGTTTATCAAACTTCTAACCACATAGGCTAACATTTCATTTTCGCGACAAGGGTCATTTCAATACTTTCATTTTACCGAATTTCAAACCAAATAGGTTCACATATCATGTTTCACATCAACGAACATCGAGGGACATGTTCAACCTTCATATTTAACAAACAGGCAACAATATAAGCTAAAATCTCGTTTTCGCGATAAGGGTCATCTCATTACTTTCTATTTACCAAATTTAAAACGAAATTGGTTCAAATATTATGTTACGCAATAAAGGACATCGAGGGACAAATTCAACATTAATATTTCTCAAACTTTTAACCATATAGGCTAAAATCTCTTTTTTGGGACAATGGTCATTCAAATAATTTCATTTTGCCGAATACAAAACCAAATAGGTTCACATATCATGTTTCGTATCAAGGAAGATTGAGGGACAAGTTCAACCTTTATCAAACTTCTAATCATATCGGCTAAAATCTCATTTTCGCGACAAAGTCATTCCAATACTTTCATTTTTCCGAATATAAAACCAAATAGGTTCACATATCATGTTTCGTATCAAGGGAGATCGAGGGACAAATTCAACCTTTATCAAACTTCTAATCATATAGGCTAAAATCTCATTTTCGCGACAAAGTCATTCCAATACTTTCATTTTTCCGAATATAAAACCAAATAGGTTCACATATCATGTTTCGTATCAAGGGAGATCGAGGGACAAGTTCAACCTTTATCAAACTTCTAACCATATAGGCTAAAATCTCATTTTTGCGACAAAGTTATTCCAATACTTTCATTTTTCCGAATATAAAACCAAATAGGTTCACATATCATGTTTCGCATCAAGGGACATCGAGGGACAAGTTCAACCTTTATCAAATTTCTAACCACATAGGCTAACATTTCATTTTCGCGACAAGGGTCATTTCAATACTTTCATTTTACCGAATTTCAAACCAAATAGGTTCACATATCATGTTTCGCATCAAGGGACATCGAGGGACATGTTCAACCTTCGTATTTAACAAACATGCAACAATATAAGCTAAAATCTCGTTTTCGCGATAAGGTTCATCTCATTACTTTCTATTTACCAAATTTAAAACGAAATTGGTTCAAATATTATGTTACGCAATAAAGGACATCGAGGGACAAATTCAACATTAATATTTATCAAACTTTTAACCATATAGGCTAAAATCTCATTTTTGGGACAATGCTCATTCAAATAATTTCATTTTGCCGAATACAAAACCAAATAGTTCACATATCATGTTTCGTATCAAGGGAGATCGAGGGACAAGTTCAACCTTTATCAAACTTCTAACCATATAAGGCTAAGATCTCATTTTTGCGACAAAGTGATTCCAATACTTTCATTTTTCCAAATATAAAACCAAATAAGTTCACATATCATGTTTCGCATCAAGGAACATCGAGGGACAAGTTCACTGTTTATCAAACTTCTAACCACATAGGCTAACATTTCATTTTCGCGACAAGGGTCATTTCAATACTTTCATTTTACCGAATTTCAAACCAAATAGGTTCACATATCATGTTTCACATCAACGGACATCGAGGGACATGTTCAACCTTCCTATTTAACAAACATGCAACAATATAAGCTAAAATCTCGTTTTCGCGATAAGGGTCATCTCATTACTTTCTATTTACCAAATTTAAATCGAAATTGGTTCAAATATTATGTTACGCAATAAAGGACATCGAGGGACAAATTCAACATTAACATTTCTCAAACTTTTAACCATATAGGCTAAAATCTCTTTTTTGGGACAATGGTCATTCAAATAATTTCATTTTGCCGAATACAAAACCAAATAGGTTCACGTATCATGTTTCGTATCAAGGAAGATTGAGGGACAAGTTCAACCTTTATCAAACTTCTAATCATATAGGCTAAAATCTCATTTTCGCGACAAAGTCATTCCAATACTTTCATTTTTCCGAATATAAAACCAAATAGGTTCACATATCATGTTTCGTATCAAGGGAGATCGAGGGACAAATTCAACCTTTATCAAACTTCTAATCATATAGGCTAAAATCTCATTTTCGCGACAAAGTCATTCCAATACTTTCATTTTTCCGAATATAAAACCAAATAGGTTCACATATCATGTTTCGTATCAAGGGAGATCGAGGGACAAGTTCAACCTTTATCAAACTTCTAACCATATAGGCTAAAATCTCATTTTTGCGACAAAGTTATTCCAATACTTTCATTTTTCCGAATATAAAACCAAATAGGTTCACATATCATGTTTCGCATCAAGGGACATCGAGGGACAAGTTCAACCTTTATCAAATTTCTAACCACATAGGCTAACATTTCATTTTCGCGACAAGGGTCATTTCAATACTTTCATTTTACCGAATTTCAAACCAAATAGGTTCACATATCATGTTTCGCATCAAGGGACATCGAGGGACATGTTCAACCTTCGTATTTAACAAACATGCAACAATATAAGCTAAAATCTCGTTTTCGCGATAAGGGTCATCTCATTACTTTCTATTTACCAAATTTAAAACGAAATTGGTTCAAATATTATGTTACGCAATAAAGGACATCGAGGGACAAATTCAACATTAATATTTATCAAACTTTTAACCATATAGGCTAAATCTCATTTTTGGGACAATGCTCATTCAAATAATTTCATTTTGCCGAATACAAAACCAAATAGTTCACATATCATGTTTCGTATCAAGGGAGATCGAGGGACAAGTTCAACCTTTATCAAACTTCTAACCATATAAGGCTAAGATCTCATTTTTGCGACAAAGTGATTCCAATACTTTCATTTTTCCAAATATAAAACCAAATAAGTTCACATATCATGTTTCGCATCAAGGAACATCGAGGGACAAGTTCACTGTTTATCAAACTTCTAACCACATAGGCTAACATTTCATTTTCGCGACAAGGGTCATTTCAATACTTTCATTTTACCGAATTTCAAACCAAATAGGTTCACATATCATGTTTCACATCAACGAACATCGAGGGACATGTTCAACCTTCATATTTAACAAACAGGCAACAATATAAGCTAAAATCTCGTTTTCGCGATAAGGGTCATCTCATTACTTTCTATTTACCAAATTTAAAACGAAATTGGTTCAAATATTATGTTACGCAATAAAGGACATCGAGGGACAAATTCAACATTAATATTTCTCAAACTTTTAACCATATAGGCTAAAATCTCTTTTTTGGGACAATGGTCATTCAAATAATTTCATTTTGCCGAATACAAAACCAAATAGGTTCACATATCATGTTTCGTATCAAGGAAGATTGAGGGACAAGTTCAACCTTTATCAAACTTCTAATCATATCGGCTAAAATCTCATTTTCGCGACAAAGTCATTCCAATACTTTCATTTTTCCGAATATAAAACCAAATAGGTTCACATATCATGTTTCGTATCAAGGGAGATCGAGGGACAAATTCAACCTTTATCAAACTTCTAATCATATAGGCTAAAATCTCATTTTCGCGACAAAGTCATTCCAATACTTTCATTTTTCCGAATATAAAACCAAATAGGTTCACATATCATGTTTCGTATCAAGGGAGATCGAGGGACAAGTTCAACCTTTATCAAACTTCTAACCATATAGGCTAAAATCTCATTTTTGCGACAAAGTTATTCCAATACTTTCATTTTTCCGAATATAAAACCAAATAGGTTCACATATCATGTTTCGCATCAAGGGACATCGAGGGACAAGTTCAACCTTTATCAAATTTCTAACCACATAGGCTAACATTTCATTTTCGCGACAAGGGTCATTTCAATACTTTCATTTTACCGAATTTCAAACCAAATAGGTTCACATATCATGTTTCGCATCAAGGGACATCGAGGGACATGTTCAACCTTCGTATTTAACAAACATGCAACAATATAAGCTAAAATCTCGTTTTCGCGATAAGGTTCATCTCATTACTTTCTATTTACCAAATTTAAAACGAAATTGGTTCAAATATTATGTTACGCAATAAAGGACATCGAGGGACAAATTCAACATTAATATTTATCAAACTTTTAACCATATAGGCTAAAATCTCATTTTTGGGACAATGCTCATTCAAATAATTTCATTTTGCCGAATACAAAACCAAATAGTTCACATATCATGTTTCGTATCAAGGGAGATCGAGGGACAAGTTCAACCTTTATCAAACTTCTAACCATATAAGGCTAAGATCTCATTTTTGCGACAAAGTGATTCCAATACTTTCATTTTTCCAAATATAAAACCAAATAAGTTCACATATCATGTTTCGCATCAAGGAACATCGAGGGACAAGTTCACTGTTTATCAAACTTCTAACCACATAGGCTAACATTTCATTTTCGCGACAAGGGTCATTTCAATACTTTCATTTTACCGAATTTCAAACCAAATAGGTTCACATATCATGTTTCACATCAACGGACATCGAGGGACATGTTCAACCTTCCTATTTAACAAACATGCAACAATATAAGCTAAAATCTCGTTTTCGCGATAAGGGTCATCTCATTACTTTCTATTTACCAAATTTAAATCGAAATTGGTTCAAATATTATGTTACGCAATAAAGGACATCGAGGGACAAATTCAACATTAACATTTCTCAAACTTTTAACCATATAGGCTAAAATCTCTTTTTTGGGACAATGGTCATTCAAATAATTTCATTTTGCCGAATACAAAACCAAATAGGTTCACGTATCATGTTTCGTATCAAGGAAGATTGAGGGACAAGTTCAACCTTTATCAAACTTCTAATCATATAGGCTAAAATCTCATTTTCGCGACAAAGTCATTCCAATACTTTCATTTTTCCGAATATAAAACCAAATAGGTTCACATATCATGTTTCGTATCAAGGGAGATCGAGGGACAAATTCAACCTTTATCAAACTTCTAATCATATAGGCTAAAATCTCATTTTCGCGACAAAGTCATTCCAATACTTTCATTTTTCCGAATATAAAACCAAATAGGTTCACATATCATGTTTCGTATCAAGGGAGATCGAGGGACAAGTTCAACCTTTATCAAACTTCTAACCATATAGGCTAAAATCTCATTTTTGCGACAAAGTTATTCCAATACTTTCATTTTTCCGAATATAAAACCAAATAGGTTCACATATCATGTTTCGCATCAAGGGACATCGAGGGACAAGTTCAACCTTTATCAAATTTCTAACCACATAGGCTAACATTTCATTTTCGCGACAAGGGTCATTTCAATACTTTCATTTTACCGAATTTCAAACCAAATAGGTTCACATATCATGTTTCGCATCAAGGGACATCGAGGGACATGTTCAACCTTCGTATTTAACAAACATGCAACAATATAAGCTAAAATCTCGTTTTCGCGATAAGGGTCATCTCATTACTTTCTATTTACCAAATTTAAAACGAAATTGGTTCAAATATTATGTTACGCAATAAAGGACATCGAGGGACAAATTCAACATTAATATTTATCAAACTTTTAACCATATAGGCTAAATCTCATTTTTGGGACAATGCTCATTCAAATAATTTCATTTTGCCGAATACAAAACCAAATAGTTCACATATCATGTTTCGTATCAAGGGAGATCGAGGGACAAGTTCAACCTTTATCAAACTTCTAACCATATAAGGCTAAGATCTCATTTTTGCGACAAAGTGATTCCAATACTTTCATTTTTCCAAATATAAAACCAAATAAGTTCACATATCATGTTTCGCATCAAGGAACATCGAGGGACAAGTTCACTGTTTATCAAACTTCTAACCACATAGGCTAACATTTCATTTTCGCGACAAGGGTCATTTCAATACTTTCATTTTACCGAATTTCAAACCAAATAGGTTCACATATCATGTTTCACATCAACGAACATCGAGGGACATGTTCAACCTTCATATTTAACAAACAGGCAACAATATAAGCTAAAATCTCGTTTTCGCGATAAGGGTCATCTCATTACTTTCTATTTACCAAATTTAAAACGAAATTGGTTCAAATATTATGTTACGCAATAAAGGACATCGAGGGACAAATTCAACATTAATATTTCTCAAACTTTTAACCATATAGGCTAAAATCTCTTTTTTGGGACAATGGTCATTCAAATAATTTCATTTTGCCGAATACAAAACCAAATAGGTTCACATATCATGTTTCGTATCAAGGAAGATTGAGGGACAAGTTCAACCTTTATCAAACTTCTAATCATATCGGCTAAAATCTCATTTTCGCGACAAAGTCATTCCAATACTTTCATTTTTCCGAATATAAAACCAAATAGGTTCACATATCATGTTTCGTATCAAGGGAGATCGAGGGACAAATTCAACCTTTATCAAACTTCTAATCATATAGGCTAAAATCTCATTTTCGCGACAAAGTCATTCCAATACTTTCATTTTTCCGAATATAAAACCAAATAGGTTCACATATCATGTTTCGTATCAAGGGAGATCGAGGGACAAGTTCAACCTTTATCAAACTTCTAACCATATAGGCTAAAATCTCATTTTTGCGACAAAGTTATTCCAATACTTTCATTTTTCCGAATATAAAACCAAATAGGTTCACATATCATGTTTCGCATCAAGGGACATCGAGGGACAAGTTCAACCTTTATCAAATTTCTAACCACATAGGCTAACATTTCATTTTCGCGACAAGGGTCATTTCAATACTTTCATTTTACCGAATTTCAAACCAAATAGGTTCACATATCATGTTTCGCATCAAGGGACATCGAGGGACATGTTCAACCTTCGTATTTAACAAACATGCAACAATATAAGCTAAAATCTCGTTTTCGCGATAAGGTTCATCTCATTACTTTCTATTTACCAAATTTAAAACGAAATTGGTTCAAATATTATGTTACGCAATAAAGGACATCGAGGGACAAATTCAACATTAATATTTATCAAACTTTTAACCATATAGGCTAAAATCTCATTTTTGGGACAATGCTCATTCAAATAATTTCATTTTGCCGAATACAAAACCAAATAGTTCACATATCATGTTTCGTATCAAGGGAGATCGAGGGACAAGTTCAACCTTTATCAAACTTCTAACCATATAAGGCTAAGATCTCATTTTTGCGACAAAGTGATTCCAATACTTTCATTTTTCCAAATATAAAACCAAATAAGTTCACATATCATGTTTCGCATCAAGGAACATCGAGGGACAAGTTCACTGTTTATCAAACTTCTAACCACATAGGCTAACATTTCATTTTCGCGACAAGGGTCATTTCAATACTTTCATTTTACCGAATTTCAAACCAAATAGGTTCACATATCATGTTTCACATCAACGGACATCGAGGGACATGTTCAACCTTCCTATTTAACAAACATGCAACAATATAAGCTAAAATCTCGTTTTCGCGATAAGGGTCATCTCATTACTTTCTATTTACCAAATTTAAATCGAAATTGGTTCAAATATTATGTTACGCAATAAAGGACATCGAGGGACAAATTCAACATTAACATTTCTCAAACTTTTAACCATATAGGCTAAAATCTCTTTTTTGGGACAATGGTCATTCAAATAATTTCATTTTGCCGAATACAAAACCAAATAGGTTCACGTATCATGTTTCGTATCAAGGAAGATTGAGGGACAAGTTCAACCTTTATCAAACTTCTAATCATATAGGCTAAAATCTCATTTTCGCGACAAAGTCATTCCAATACTTTCATTTTTCCGAATATAAAACCAAATAGGTTCACATATCATGTTTCGTATCAAGGGAGATCGAGGGACAAATTCAACCTTTATCAAACTTCTAATCATATAGGCTAAAATCTCATTTTCGCGACAAAGTCATTCCAATACTTTCATTTTTCCGAATATAAAACCAAATAGGTTCACATATCATGTTTCGTATCAAGGGAGATCGAGGGACAAGTTCAACCTTTATCAAACTTCTAACCATATAGGCTAAAATCTCATTTTTGCGACAAAGTTATTCCAATACTTTCATTTTTCCGAATATAAAACCAAATAGGTTCACATATCATGTTTCGCATCAAGGGACATCGAGGGACAAGTTCAACCTTTATCAAATTTCTAACCACATAGGCTAACATTTCATTTTCGCGACAAGGGTCATTTCAATACTTTCATTTTACCGAATTTCAAACCAAATAGGTTCACATATCATGTTTCGCATCAAGGGACATCGAGGGACATGTTCAACCTTCGTATTTAACAAACATGCAACAATATAAGCTAAAATCTCGTTTTCGCGATAAGGTTCATCTCATTACTTTCTATTTACCAAATTTAAAACGAAATTGGTTCAAATATTATGTTACGCAATAAAGGACATCGAGGGACAAATTCAACATTAATATTTATCAAACTTTTAACCATATAGGCTAAAATCTCATTTTTGGGACAATGCTCATTCAAATAATTTCATTTTGCCGAATACAAAACCAAATAGTTCACATATCATGTTTCGTATCAAGGGAGATCGAGGGACAAGTTCAACCTTTATCAAACTTCTAACCATATAAGGCTAAGATCTCATTTTTGCGACAAAGTGATTCCAATACTTTCATTTTTCCAAATATAAAACCAAATAAGTTCACATATCATGTTTCGCATCAAGGAACATCGAGGGACAAGTTCACTGTTTATCAAACTTCTAACCACATAGGCTAACATTTCATTTTCGCGACAAGGGTCATTTCAATACTTTCATTTTACCGAATTTCAAACCAAATAGGTTCACATATCATGTTTCACATCAACGGACATCGAGGGACATGTTCAACCTTCCTATTTAACAAACATGCAACAATATAAGCTAAAATCTCGTTTTCGCGATAAGGGTCATCTCATTACTTTCTATTTACCAAATTTAAATCGAAATTGGTTCAAATATTATGTTACGCAATAAAGGACATCGAGGGACAAATTCAACATTAACATTTCTCAAACTTTTAACCATATAGGCTAAAATCTCTTTTTTGGGACAATGGTCATTCAAATAATTTCATTTTGCCGAATACAAAACCAAATAGGTTCACATATCATGTTTCGTATCAAGGGATATCGAGGGACAAGTTCAACCTTTATCAAACTTCTAACCATATAGGCTAAAATCTCATTTTCGCGACAAAGTCATTCCAATACTTTCATTTTTCCGAATATAAAACCAAATAGGTTCACATATCATGTTTCGTATCAAGGGAGATCGAGGGACAAGTTCAACCTGTATCAAACTTCTAACCATATAGGCTAAAATCTCATTTTTGCGACAAAGTTATTCCAATACTTTCATTTTTCCGAATATAAAACCAAATAGGTTCACATATCATGTTTCGCAGCAAGGGACATCGAGGAACAAGTTCAACCTTTATCAAACTTCTAACCACATAGGCTAACATTTCATTTTCACGACAAGGGTCATTTCAATACTTTCATTTTACCGAATTTCAAACCAAATAGGTTCACATATCATGTTTCGCATCAAGGGACATCGAGGGACATGTTCAACCTTCGTATTTAACAAACATGCAACAATATAAGCTAAAATCTCGTTTTCGCGATAAGGGTCATCTCATTACTTTCTATTTACCAAATTTAAAACGAAATTGGTTCAAATATTATGTTACGCAATAAAGGACATCGAGGGACAAATTCAACATTAATATTTATCAAACTTTTAACCATATAGGCTAAAATCTCTTTTTTGGGACAATGGTCATTCAAATAATTTCATTTTGCCGAATACAAAACCAAATAGGTTCACGTATCATGTTTCGTATCAAGGAAGATTGAGGGACAAGTTCAACCTTTATCAAACTTCTAATCATATAGGCTAAAATCTCATTTTCGCGACAAAGTCATTCCAATACTTTCATTTTTCCGAATATAAAACCAAATAGGTTCACATATCATGTTTCGTATCAAGGGAGATCGAGGGACAAATTCAACCTTTATCAAACTTCTAATCATATAGGCTAAAATCTCATTTTCGCGACAAAGTCATTCCAATACTTTCATTTTTCCGAATATAAAACCAAATAGGTTCACATATCATGTTTCGTATCAAGGGAGATCGAGGGACAAGTTCAACCTTTATCAAACTTCTAACCATATAGGCTAAAATCTCATTTTTGCGACAAAGTTATTCCAATACTTTCATTTTTCCGAATATAAAACCAAATAGGTTCACATATCATGTTTCGCATCAAGGGACATCGAGGGACAAGTTCAACCTTTATCAAATTTCTAACCACATAGGCTAACATTTCATTTTCGCGACAAGGGTCATTTCAATACTTTCATTTTACCGAATTTCAAACCAAATAGGTTCACATATCATGTTTCGCATCAAGGGACATCGAGGGACATGTTCAACCTTCGTATTTAACAAACATGCAACAATATAAGCTAAAATCTCGTTTTCGCGATAAGGTTCATCTCATTACTTTCTATTTACCAAATTTAAAACGAAATTGGTTCAAATATTATGTTACGCAATAAAGGACATCGAGGGACAAATTCAACATTAATATTTATCAAACTTTTAACCATATAGGCTAAAATCTCATTTTTGGGACAATGCTCATTCAAATAATTTCATTTTGCCGAATACAAAACCAAATAGTTCACATATCATGTTTCGTATCAAGGGAGATCGAGGGACAAGTTCAACCTTTATCAAACTTCTAACCATATAAGGCTAAGATCTCATTTTTGCGACAAAGTGATTCCAATACTTTCATTTTTCCAAATATAAAACCAAATAAGTTCACATATCATGTTTCGCATCAAGGAACATCGAGGGACAAGTTCACTGTTTATCAAACTTCTAACCACATAGGCTAACATTTCATTTTCGCGACAAGGGTCATTTCAATACTTTCATTTTACCGAATTTCAAACCAAATAGGTTCACATATCATGTTTCACATCAACGGACATCGAGGGACATGTTCAACCTTCCTATTTAACAAACATGCAACAATATAAGCTAAAATCTCGTTTTCGCGATAAGGGTCATCTCATTACTTTCTATTTACCAAATTTAAATCGAAATTGGTTCAAATATTATGTTACGCAATAAAGGACATCGAGGGACAAATTCAACATTAACATTTCTCAAACTTTTAACCATATAGGCTAAAATCTCTTTTTTGGGACAATGGTCATTCAAATAATTTCATTTTGCCGAATACAAAACCAAATAGGTTCACATATCATGTTTCGTATCAAGGGATATCGAGGGACAAGTTCAACCTTTATCAAACTTCTAACCATATAGGCTAAAATCTCATTTTCGCGACAAAGTCATTCCAATACTTTCATTTTTCCGAATATAAAACCAAATAGGTTCACATATCATGTTTCGTATCAAGGGAGATCGAGGGACAAGTTCAACCTGTATCAAACTTCTAACCATATAGGCTAAAATCTCATTTTTGCGACAAAGTTATTCCAATACTTTCATTTTTCCGAATATAAAACCAAATAGGTTCACATATCATGTTTCGCAGCAAGGGACATCGAGGAACAAGTTCAACCTTTATCAAACTTCTAACCACATAGGCTAACATTTCATTTTCACGACAAGGGTCATTTCAATACTTTCATTTTACCGAATTTCAAACCAAATAGGTTCACATATCATGTTTCGCATCAAGGGACATCGAGGGACATGTTCAACCTTCGTATTTAACAAACATGCAACAATATAAGCTAAAATCTCGTTTTCGCGATAAGGGTCATCTCATTACTTTCTATTTACCAAATTTAAAACGAAATTGGTTCAAATATTATGTTACGCAATAAAGGACATCGAGGGACAAATTCAACATTAATATTTGTCAAACTTTTAACCATATAGGCTAAAATCTCATTTTTGGGACAATGCTCATTCAAATAATTTCATTTTGCCGAATACAAAACCAAATAGGTTCACATATCATGTTTTGTATCAAGGGAGATCGAGGGACAAGTTCAACCTTTATCAAACTTCTAACCATATAAGGCTAAAATCTCATTTTCGCGATAAAGTGATTCCAATACTTTCATTTTTCCGAATATAAAACCAAATAAGTTCACATAGCATGTTTCGCATCAAGGGACATCGAGGGACAAGTTCACTGTTTATCAAACTTCTAACCACATAGGCTAACATTTCATTTTCGCGACAAGGGTCATTTCAATACTTTCATTTTACCGAATTTCAAACCAAATAGGTTCACATATCATGTTTCCCATCAACGGACATCGAGGGACATGTTCAACCTTCATATTTAACAAACATGCAACAATATATGCTAAAATCTCGTTTTCGCGATAAGGGTCATCTCATTACTTTCTATTTACCAAATTTAAAACGAAATTGGTTCAAATATTATGTTACGCAATAAAGGACATCGAGGGACAAATTCAACATTAATATTTATCAAACTTTTAACCATATAGGCTAAAATCTCATTTTTGGGACAATGCTCATTCAAATAATTTCATTTTGCCGAATACAAAACCAAATAGGTTCACATATCATGTTTCGTATCAAGGGAGATCGAGGGACAAGTTCAACCTTTATCAAAATTCTAACCATATAAGGCTAAAATCTCATTTTCGCGACAAAGTGATTCCAATACTTTCATTTTTCCGAATATAAAACCAAATAAGTTCACATATCATGTTTCGCATCAAGGGACATCGAGGGACAAGTTCACTGTTTATCAAACTTCTAACCACATAGGCTAACATTTAATTTTCGTGACAAGGGTCATTTCAATACTTTCATTTTACCGAATTTCAAACCAAATAGGTTCACATATCATGTTTCACATCAACAGACATCGAGGGACATGTTCAACCTTCATATTTAACAAACATGCAACAATATAAGCTAAACTCTCGTTTTCGCGATAAGGGTCATCTCATTACTTTCTATTTACCAAATTTAAAACGAAATTGGTTCAAATATAATGTTACGCAATAAAGGACATCGAGGGACAAATTCAACATTAATATTTCTCAAACTTTTAACCATATAGGCTAAAATCTCTTTTTTGGGACAATGGTCATTCAAATAATTTCATTTTGCCGAATACAAAACAAAATAGGTTCACATATCATGTTTCGTATCAAGGAAGATTGAGGGACAAGTTCAACCTTTATCAAACTTCTAACCATATAGGCTAAAATCTCATTTTCGCGACAAAGTCATTCCAACACTTTCATTTTTTCGAATATAAAACCAAATAGGTTCACATATCATGTTTCGTATCAAGGGAGATCGAGGGACAAGTTCAACCTTTATCAAACTTCTAACCATATAGGCTAAAATCTCATTTTCGCGACAAAGTCATTCCAATACTTTCATTTTTCCGAATATAAAACCAAATAGGTTCACATATCATGTTTCGTATCAAGGGAGATCGAGGGACAAGTTCAACCTTTATCAAACTTCTAACCATATAGGCTAAAATCTCATTTTTGCGACAAACTTATTCCAATACTTTCATTTTTCCGAATATAAAACCAAATAGGTTCACATATCATGTTTCGCATCAAGGGACATCGAGGGACAAGTTCAACCTTTATCAAACTTCTAACCACATAGGCTAACATTTCATTTTCGCGACAAGGGTCATTTCAATACTTTCATTTTACCGAATTTCAAACCAAATAGGTTCACATATCATGTTTCGCATCAAGGGACATCGAGGGACATGTTCAACCTTCGTATTTAACAAACATGCAACAATATAAGCTAAAATCTCGTTTTCGCGATAAGGGTCATCTCATTACTTTCTATTTACCAAATTTAAAACGAAATTGGTTCAAATATTATGTTACGAATTAAAGGACATCGAGGGAGAAATTCAACATTAATATTTCTCAAACTTTTAACCATATAGGCTAAAATCTCTTTTTTGGGACAATGGTCATTCAAATAATTTCATTTTGCCGAATACAAAACCAAATAGGTTCACATATCATGTTTCGTATCAAGGGAGATCGAGGGACAAGTTCAACCTTTATCAAACTTCTAACCATATAGGCTAAAATCTCATTTTCGCGACAAAGTCATTCCAAGACTTTCATTTTTTCGAATATAAAACCAAATAGGTTCACATATCATGTTTCGTATCAAGGGAGATCGAGGGACAAGTTCAACCTTTATCAAACTTCTAACCATATAGGCTAAAATCTCATTTTTGCGACAAAGTTATTCCAATACTTTCATTTTTCCGAATATAATACCAAATAGGTTCACATATCATGTTTCGCATCAAGGGACATCGAGGGACAAGTTCAACCTTTATCAAACTTCTAACCACATAGGCTAACATTTCATTTTCGCGACAAGGGTCATTTCAACACTTTCATTTTACCGAATTTCAAACCAAATAGGTTCACATATCATGTTTCGCATCAAGGGACATCGAGGGACATGTTCAACCTTCGTATTTAACAAACATGCAACAATATAAGCTAAAATCTCGTTTTCGCGATAAGGGTCATCTCATTACTTTCTATTTACCAAATTTAAAACGAAATTGGTTCAAATATTATGTTACGCAATAAAGGACATCGAGGGACAAATTCAACATTAATATTTATCAAACTTTTAACCATATAGGCTAAAATCTCATTTTTGGGACAATGCTCATTCAAATAATTTCATTTTGCCGAATACAAAACCAAATAGGTTCACATATCATGTTTTGTATCAAGGGAGATCGAGGGACAAGTTCAACCTTTATCAAACATCTAACCATATAAGGCTAAAATCTCATTTTCGCGATAAAGTGATTCCAATACTTTCATTTTTCCGAATATAAAACCAAATAAGTTCACATAGCATGTTTCGCATCAAGGGACATCGAGGGACAAGTTCACTGTTTATCAAACTTCTAACCACATAGGCTAACATTTCATTTTCGCGACAAGGGTCATTTCAATACTTTCATTTTACCGAATTTCAAACCAAATAGGTTCACATATCATGTTTCCCATCAACGGACATCGAGGGACATGTTCAACCTTCATATTTAACAAACATGCAACAATATATGCTAAAATCTCGTTTTCGCGATAAGGGTCATCTCATTACTTTCTATTTACCAAATTTAAAACGAAATTGGTTCAAATATTATGTTACGCAATAAAGGACATCGAGGGACAAATTCAACATTAATATTTATCAAACTTTTAACCATATAGGCTAAAATCTCATTTTTGGGACAATGCTCATTCAAATAATTTCATTTTGCCGAATACAAAACCAAATAGGTTCACATATCATGTTTCGTATCAAGGGAGATCGAGGGACAAGTTCAACCTTTATCAAAATTCTAACCATATAAGGCTAAAATCTCATTTTCGCGACAAAGTGATTCCAATACTTTCATTTTTCCGAATATAAAACCAAATAAGTTCACATATCATGTTTCGCATCAAGGGACATCGAGGGACAAGTTCACTGTTTATCAAACTTCTAACCACATAGGCTAACATTTAATTTTCGTGACAAGGGTCATTTCAATACTTTCATTTTACCGAATTTCAAACCAAATAGGTTCACATATCATGTTTCACATCAACAGACATCGAGGGACATGTTCAACCTTCATATTTAACAAACATGCAACAATATAAGCTAAACTCTCGTTTTCGCGATAAGGGTCATCTCATTACTTTCTATTTACCAAATTTAAAACGAAATTGGTTCAAATATAATGTTACGCAATAAAGGACATCGAGGGACAAATTCAACATTAATATTTCTCAAACTTTTAACCATATAGGCTAAAATCTCTTTTTTGGGACAATGGTCATTCAAATAATTTCATTTTGCCGAATACAAAACAAAATAGGTTCACATATCATGTTTCGTATCAAGGAAGATTGAGGGACAAGTTCAACCTTTATCAAACTTCTAACCATATAGGCTAAAATCTCATTTTCGCGACAAAGTCATTCCAACACTTTCATTTTTTCGAATATAAAACCAAATAGGTTCACATATCATGTTTCGTATCAAGGGAGATCGAGGGACAAGTTCAACCTTTATCAAACTTCTAACCATATAGGCTAAAATCTCATTTTCGCGACAAAGTCATTCCAATACTTTCATTTTTCCGAATATAAAACCAAATAGGTTCACATATCATGTTTCGTATCAAGGGAGATCGAGGGACAAGTTCAACCTTTATCAAACTTCTAACCATATAGGCTAAAATCTCATTTTTGCGACAAACTTATTCCAATACTTTCATTTTTCCGAATATAAAACCAAATAGGTTCACATATCATGTTTCGCATCAAGGGACATCGAGGGACAAGTTCAACCTTTATCAAACTTCTAACCACATAGGCTAACATTTCATTTTCGCGACAAGGGTCATTTCAATACTTTCATTTTACCGAATTTCAAACCAAATAGGTTCACATATCATGTTTCGCATCAAGGGACATCGAGGGACATGTTCAACCTTCGTATTTAACAAACATGCAACAATATAAGCTAAAATCTCGTTTTCGCGATAAGGGTCATCTCATTACTTTCTATTTACCAAATTTAAAACGAAATTGGTTCAAATATTATGTTACGAATTAAAGGACATCGAGGGAGAAATTCAACATTAATATTTCTCAAACTTTTAACCATATAGGCTAAAATCTCTTTTTTGGGACAATGGTCATTCAAATAATTTCATTTTGCCGAATACAAAACCAAATAGGTTCACATATCATGTTTCGTATCAAGGGAGATCGAGGGACAAGTTCAACCTTTATCAAACTTCTAACCATATAGGCTAAAATCTCATTTTCGCGACAAAGTCATTCCAAGACTTTCATTTTTTCGAATATAAAACCAAATAGGTTCACATATCATGTTTCGTATCAAGGGAGATCGAGGGACAAGTTCAACCTTTATCAAACTTCTAACCATATAGGCTAAAATCTCATTTTTGCGACAAAGTTATTCCAATACTTTCATTTTTCCGAATATAATACCAAATAGGTTCACATATCATGTTTCGCATCAAGGGACATCGAGGGACAAGTTCAACCTTTATCAAACTTCTAACCACATAGGCTAACATTTCATTTTCGCGACAAGGGTCATTTCAACACTTTCATTTTACCGAATTTCAAACCAAATAGGTTCACATATCATGTTTCGCATCAAGGGACATCGAGGGACATGTTCAACCTTCGTATTTAACAAACATGCAACAATATAAGCTAAAATCTCGTTTTCGCGATAAGGGTCATCTCATTACTTTCTATTTACCAAATTTAAAACGAAATTGGTTCAAATATTATGTTACGCAATAAAGGACATCGAGGGACAAATTCAACATTAATATTTATCAAACTTTTAACCATATAGGCTAAAATCTCATTTTTGGGACAATGCTCATTCAAATAATTTCATTTTGCCGAATACAAAACCAAATAGGTTCACATATCATGTTTTGTATCAAGGGAGATCGAGGGACAAGTTCAACCTTTATCAAACATCTAACCATATAAGGCTAAAATCTCATTTTCGCGATAAAGTGATTCCAATACTTTCATTTTTCCGAATATAAAACCAAATAAGTTCACATAGCATGTTTCGCATCAAGGGACATCGAGGGACAAGTTCACTGTTTATCAAACTTCAAACCACATAGGCTAACATTTCATTTTCGCGACAAGGGTCATTTCAATACTTTCATTTTACTGAATTTCAAACCAAATAGGTTCACATATCATGTTTCACATCAACGGACATCGAGGTACATGTTCAACCTTCATATTTAACAAACATGCAACAATATATGCTAAAATCTCATTTTCGCGATAAGGGTCATCTCATTACTTTCTATTTACCAAATTTAAAACGAAATTGGTTCAAATATTATGTTACGCAATAAAGGACATCGAGGGACAAATTCAACATTAATATTTATCAAACTTTTAACCATATAGGCTAAACTCTCATTTTTGGGACAATGCTCATTCAAATAATTTCATTTTGCCGTATACAAAACCAAATAGGTTCACATATCATGTTTCGTATCAAGGGAGATCGAGGGACAAGTTCAACCTTTATCAAACTTCTAACCATATAGGCTAAAATCTCATTTTCGCGACAAAGTCATTCCAATACTTTCATTTTTCCGAATATAAAACCAAATAGGTTCACATATCATGTTTCGTATCAAGGGAGATCGAGGGACAAGTTCAACCTTTATCAAACTTCTAACCATATAGGCTAAAATCTCTTTTTTGGGACAATGGTCATTCAAATAATTTCATTTTGCCGAATACAAAACCAAATAGGTTCACATATCATGTTTCGTATCAAGGGCGATCGAGGGACAAGTTCAACCTTTATCAAACTTCTAACCATATAGGCTAAAATCTCATTTTCGCGACAAAGTCATTCCAATACTTTCATTTTTCCGAATATAAAACCAAATAGGTTCACATATCATGTTTCGCGTCAAGGGACATCGAGGGACAAGTTCAACCTTTATCAAACTTCGAACCACATAGGCTAACATTTCATTTTCGCGACAAGGGTCATTTCAATACTTTCATTTTACCGAATTTCAAACCAAATAGGTTCACATATCATGTTTCGCATCAAGGGACATCGAGGGACATGTTCAACCTTCGTATTTAACAAACATGTAACAATATAAGCTAAAATCTCGTTTTCGCGATAAGGGTCATCTCATTACTTTCTATTTACCAAATTTAAAACGAAATTGGTTCAAATATTATGTTACGCAATAAAGGACATCGAGGGACAAATTCAACATTAATATTTCTCAAACTTTTAACCATATAGGCTAAAATCTCTTTTTTGGGACAATGGTCATTCAAATAATTTCATTTTGCCGAATACAAAACCAAATAGGTTCACATATCATGTTTCGTATCAAGGGAGATCGAGGGACAAGTTCAACCTTTATCAAACTTCTAACCATATAAGGCTAAAATCTCATTTTTGCGACAAAGTGATTCCAATACTTTCATTTTTCCAAATATAAAACCAAATAGGTTCACATATCATGTTTCGTATCAAGGGAGATCGAGGGACAAGTTCAACCTTTATCAAACTTCTAACCATATAGGCTAAAATCTCATTTTCGCGACAAAGTCATTCCAATACTTTCATTTTTCCGAATATAAAACCAAATAGGTTCACATATCATGTTTCGTATCAAGGGAGATCGAGGGACAAGTTCAACCTTTATCAAACTTCTAACCATATAGGCTAAAATCTCATTTTTGCGACAAAATTATTCCAATACTTTCATTTTTCCGAATATAAAACCAAATAGGTTCACATATCATGTTTCGCATCAAGGGACATCGAGGGACAAGTTCAACCTTTATCAAACTTCTAACCACATAGGCTAACATTTCATTTTCGCGACAAGGGTCATTTCAATACTTTCATTTTACCGAATTTCAAACCAAATAGGTTCACATATCATGTTTCGCATCAAGGGACATCGAGGGACATGTTCAACCTTCGTATTTAACAAACATGCAACAATATAAGCTAAAATCTCGTTTTCGCGATAAGGGTCATCTCATTACTTTCTATTTACCAAATTTAAAACGAAATTGGTTCAAATATTATGTTACGAATTAAAGGACATCGAGGGACAAATTCAACATTAATATTTCTCAAACTTTTAACCATATAGGCTAAAATCTCTTTTTTGGGACAATGGTCATTCAAATAATTTCATTTTGCCGAATACAAAACCAAATAGGTTCACATATCATGTTTCGTATCAAGGGAGATCGAGGGACAAGTTCAACCTTTATCAAACTTCTAACCATATAGGCTAAAATCTCATTTTCGCGACAAAGTCATTCCAATACTTTCATTTTTTCGAATATAAAACCAAATAGGTTCACATATCATGTTTCGTATCAAGGGAGATCGAGGGACAAGTTCAACCTTTATCAAACTTCTAACCATATAGGCTAAAATCTCATTTTTGCGACAAAGTTATTCCAATACTTTCATTTTTCCGAATATAATACCAAATAGGTTCACATATCATGTTTCGCATCAAGGGACATCGAGGGACAAGTTCAACCTTTATCAAACTTCTAACCACATAGGCTAACATTTCATTTTCGCGACAAGGGTCATTTCAACACTTTCATTTTACCGAATTTCAAACCAAATAGGTTCACATATCATGTTTCGCATCAAGGGACATCGAGGGACATGTTCAACCTTCGTATTTAACAAACATGCAACAATATAAGCTAAAATCTCGTTTTCGCGATAAGGGTCATCTCATTACTTTCTATTTACCAAATTTAAAACGAAATTGGTTCAAATATTATGTTACGCAATAAAGGACATCGAGGGACAAATTCAACATTAATATTTATCAAACTTTTAACCATATAGGCTAAAATCTCATTTTTGGGACAATGCTCATTCAAATAATTTCATTTTGCCGAATACAAAACCAAATAGGTTCACATATCATGTTTTGTATCAAGGGAGATCGAGGGACAAGTTCAACCTTTATCAAACATCTAACCATATAAGGCTAAAATCTCATTTTCGCGATAAAGTGATTCCAATACTTTCATTTTTCCGAATATAAAACCAAATAAGTTCACATAGCATGTTTCGCATCAAGGGACATCGAGGGACAAGTTCACTGTTTATCAAACTTCAAACCACATAGGCTAACATTTCATTTTCGCGACAAGGGTCATTTCAATACTTTCATTTTACTGAATTTCAAACCAAATAGGTTCACATATCATGTTTCACATCAACGGACATCGAGGGACATGTTCAACCTTCATATTTAACAAACATGCAACAATATATGCTAAAATCTCGTTTTCGCGATAAGGGTCTTCTCATTACTTTCTATTTACCAAATTTAAAACGAAATTGGTTCAAATATTATGTTACGCAATAAAGGACATCGAGGGACAAATTCAACATTAATATTTATCAAACTTTTAACCATATAGGCTAAACTCTCATTTTTGGGACAATGCTCATTCAAATAATTTCATTTTGCCGTATACAAAACCAAATAGGTTCACATATCATGTTTCGTATCAAGGGAGATCGAGGGACAAGTTCAACCTTTATCAAACTTCTAACCATATAGGCTAAAATCTCATTTTTGCGACAAAGTTATTCCAATACTTTCATTTTTCCGAATATAAAACCAAATAGGTTCACATATCATGTTTCGTATCAAGGGAGATCGAGGGACAAGTTCAACCTTTATCAAACTTCTAACCATATAGGCTAAAATCTCTTTTTTGGGACAATGGTCATTCAAATAATTTCATTTTGCCGAATACAAAACCAAATAGGTTCACATATCATGTTTCGTATCAAGGGCGATCGAGGGACAAGTTCAACCTTTATCAAACTTCTAACCATATAGGCTAAAATCTCATTTTCGCGACAAAGTCATTCCAATACTTTCATTTTTCCGAATATAAAACCAAATAGGTTCACATATCATGTTTCGCATCAAGGGACATCGAGGGACAAGTTCAACCTTTATCAAACTTCGAACCACATAGGCTAACATTTCATTTTCGCGACAAGGGTCATTTCAATACTTTCATTTTACCGAATTTCAAACCAAATAGGTTCACATATCATGTTTCGCATCAAGGGACATCGAGGGACATGTTCAACCTTCGTATTTAACAAACATGTAACAATATAAGCTAAAATCTCGTTTTCGCGATAAGGGTCATCTCATTACTTTCTATTTACCAAATTTAAAACGAAATTGGTTCAAATATTATGTTACGCAATAAAGGACATCGAGGGACAAATTCAACATTAATATTTCTCAAACTTTTAACCATATAGGCTAAAATCTCTTTTTTGGGACAATGGTCATTCAAATAATTTCATTTTGCCGAATACAAAACCAAATAGGTTCACATATCATGTTTCGTATCAAGGGAGATCGAGGGACAAGTTCAACCTTTATCAAACTTCTAACCATATAAGGCTAAAATCTCATTTTTGCGACAAAGTGATTCCAATACTTTCATTTTTCCAAATATAAAACCAAATAGGTTCACATATCATGTTTCGTATCAAGGGAGATCGAGGGACAAGTTCAACCTTTATCAAACTTCTAACCATATAGGCTAAAATCTCATTTTCGCGACAAAGTCATTCCAATACTTTCATTTTTCCGAATATAAAACCAAATAGGTTCACATATCATGTTTCGTATCAAGGGAGATCGAGGGACAAGTTCAACCTTTATCAAACTTCTAACCATATAGGCTAAAATCTCATTTTTGCGACAAAGTTATTCCAATACTTTCATTTTTCCGAATATAAAACCAAATAGGTTCACATATCATGTTTCGCATCAAGGGACATCGAGGGACAAGTTCAACCTTTATCAAACTTCTAACCACATAGGCTAACATTTCATTTTCGCGACAAGGGTCATTTCAATACTTTCATTTTACCGAATTTCAAACCAAATAGGTTCACATATCATGTTTCGCATCAAGGGACATCGAGGGACATGTTCAACCTTCGTATTTAACAAACATGCAACAATATAAGCTAAAATCTCGTTTTCGCGATAAGGGTCATCTCATTACTTTCTATTTACCAAATTTAAAACGAAATTGGTTCAAATATTATGTTACGAATTAAAGGACATCGAGGGACAAATTCAACATTAATATTTCTCAAACTTTTAACCATATAGGCTAAAATCTCTTTTTTGGGACAATGGTCATTCAAATAATTTCATTTTGCCGAATACAAAACCAAATAGGTTCACATATCATGTTTCGTATCAAGGGAGATCGAGGGACAAGTTCAACCTTTATCAAACTTCTAACCATATAGGCTAAAATCTCATTTTCGCGACAAAGTCATTCCAATACTTTCATTTTTTCGAATATAAAACCAAATAGGTTCACATATCATGTTTCGTATCAAGGGAGATCGAGGGACAAGTTCAACCTTTATCAAACTTCTAACCATATAGGCTAAAATCTCATTTTTGCGACAAAGTTATTCCAATACTTTCATTTTTCCGAATATAATACCAAATAGGTTCACATATCATGTTTCGCATCAAGGGACATCGAGGGACAAGTTCAACCTTTATCAAACTTCTAACCACATAGGCTAACATTTCATTTTCGCGACAAGGGTCATTTCAATACTTTCATTTTACCGAATTTCAAACCAAATAGGTTCACATATCATGTTTCGCATCAAGGGACATCGAGGGACATGTTCAACCTTCGTATTTAACAAACATGCAACAATATAAGCTAAAATCTCGTTTTCGCGATAAGGGTCATCTCATTACTTTCTATTTACCAAATTTAAAACGAAATTGGTTCAAATATTATGTTACGCAATAAAGGACATCGAGGGACAAATTCAACATTAATATTTATCAAACTTTTAACCATATAGGCTAAAATCTCATTTTTGGGACAATGCTCATTCAAATAATTTCATTTTGCCGAATACAAAACCAAATAGGTTCACATATCATGTTTTGTATCAAGGGAGATCGAGGGACAAGTTCAACCTTTATCAAACATCTAACCATATAAGGCTAAAATCTCATTTTCGCGATAAAGTGATTCCAATACTTTCATTTTTCCGAATATAAAACCAAATAAGTTCACATAGCATGTTTCGCATCAAGGGACATCGAGGGACAAGTTCACTGTTTATCAAACTTCAAACCACATAGGCTAACATTTCATTTTCGCGACAAGGGTCATTTCAATACTTTCATTTTACTGAATTTCAAACCAAATAGGTTCACATATCATGTTTCACATCAACGGACATCGAGGGACATGTTCAACCTTCATATTTAACAAACATGCAACAATATATGCTAAAATCTCGTTTTCGCGATAAGGGTCATCTCATTACTTTCTATTTACCAAATTTAAAACGAAATTGGTTCAAATATTATGTTACGCAATAAAGGACATCGAGGGACAAATTCAACATTAATATTTATCAAACTTTTAACCATATAGGCTAAACTCTCATTTTTGGGACAATGCTCATTCAAATAATTTCATTTTGCCGTATACAAAACCAAATAGGTTCACATATCATGTTTCGTATCAAGGGAGATCGAGGGACAAGTTCAACCTTTATCAAACTTCTAACCATATAGGCTAAAATCTCATTTTCGCGACAAAGTCATTCCAATACTTTCATTTTTCCGAATATAAAACCAAATAGGTTCACATATCATGTTTCGTATCAAGGGAGATCGAGGGACAAGTTCAACCTTTATCAAACTTCTAACCATATAGGCTAAAATCTCTTTTTTGGGACAATGGTCATTCAAATAATTTCATTTTGCCGAATACAAAACCAAATAGGTTCACATATCATGTTTCGTATCAAGGGCGATCGAGGGACAAGTTCAACCTTTATCAAACTTCTAACCATATAGGCTAAAATCTCATTTTCGCGACAAAGTCATTCCAATACTTTCATTTTTCCGAATATAAAACCAAATAGGTTCACATATCATGTTTCGCATCAAGGGACATCGAGGGACAAGTTCAACCTTTATCAAACTTCGAACCACATAGGCTAACATTTCATTTTCGCGACAAGGGTCATTTCAATACTTTCATTTTACCGAATTTCAAACCAAATAGGTTCACATATCATGTTTCGCATCAAGGGACATCGAGGGACATGTTCAACCTTCGTATTTAACAAACATGTAACAATATAAGCTAAAATCTCGTTTTCGCGATAAGGGTCATCTCATTACTTTCTATTTACCAAATTTAAAACGAAATTGGTTCAAATATTATGTTACGCAATAAAGGACATCGAGGGACAAATTCAACATTAATATTTCTCAAACTTTTAACCATATAGGCTAAAATCTCTTTTTTGGGACAATGGTCATTCAAATAATTTCATTTTGCCGAATACAAAACCAAATAGGTTCACATATCATGTTTCGTATCAAGGGAGATCGAGGGACAAGTTCAACCTTTATCAAACTTCTAACCATATAAGGCTAAAATCTCATTTTTGCGACAAAGTGATTCCAATACTTTCATTTTTCCAAATATAAAACCAAATAGGTTCACATATCATGTTTCGTATCAAGGGAGATCGAGGGACAAGTTCAACCTTTATCAAACTTCTAACCATATAGGCTAAAATCTCATTTTCGCGACAAAGTCATTCCAATACTTTCATTTTTCCGAATATAAAACCAAATAGGTTCACATATCATGTTTCGTATCAAGGGAGATCGAGGGACAAGTTCAACCTTTATCAAACTTCTAACCATATAGGCTAAAATCTCATTTTTGCGACAAAGTTATTCCAATACTTTCATTTTTCCGAATATAAAACCAAATAGGTTCACATATCATGTTTCGCATCAAGGGACATCGAGGGACAAGTTCAACCTTTATCAAACTTCTAACCACATAGGCTAACATTTCATTTTCGCGACAAGGGTCATTTCAATACTTTCATTTTACCGAATTTCAAACCAAATAGGTTCACATATCATGTTTCGCATCAAGGGACATCGAGGGACATGTTCAACCTTCGTATTTAACAAACATGCAACAATAAAGCTAAAATCTCGTTTTCGCGATAAGGGTCATCTCATTACTTTCTATTTACCAAATTTAAAACGAAATTGGTTCAAATATTATGTTACGAATTAAAGGACATCGAGGGACAAATTCAACATTAATATTTCTCAAACTTTTAACCATATAGGCTAAAATCTCTTTTTTGGGACAATGGTCATTCAAATAATTTCATTTTGCCGAATACAAAACCAAATAGGTTCACATATCATGTTTCGTATCAAGGGAGATCGAGGGACAAGTTCAACCTTTATCAAACTTCTAACCATATAGGCTAAAATCTCATTTTCGCGACAAAGTCATTCCAATACTTTCATTTTTTCGAATATAAAACCAAATAGGTTCACATATCATGTTTCGTATCAAGGGAGATCGAGGGACAAGTTCAACCTTTATCAAACTTCTAACCATATAGGCTAAAATCTCATTTTTGCGACAAAGTTATTCCAATACTTTCATTTTTCCGAATATAATACCAAATAGGTTCACATATCATGTTTCGCATCAAGGGACATCGAGGGACAAGTTCAACCTTTATCAAACTTCTAACCACATAGGCTAACATTTCATTTTCGCGACAAGGGTCATTTCAATACTTTCATTTTACCGAATTTCAAACCAAATAGGTTCACATATCATGTTTCGCATCAAGGGACATCGAGGGACATGTTCAACCTTCGTATTTAACAAACATGCAACAATATAAGCTAAAATCTCGTTTTCGCGATAAGGGTCATCTCATTACTTTCTATTTACCAAATTTAAAACGAAATTGGTTCAAATATTATGTTACGCAATAAAGGACATCGAGGGACAAATTCAACATTAATATTTATCAAACTTTTAACCATATAGGCTAAAATCTCATTTTTGGGACAATGCTCATTCAAATAATTTCATTTTGCCGAATACAAAACCAAATAGGTTCACATATCATGTTTTGTATCAAGGGAGATCGAGGGACAAGTTCAACCTTTATCAAACATCTAACCATATAAGGCTAAAATCTCATTTTCGCGATAAAGTGATTCCAATACTTTCATTTTTCCGAATATAAAACCAAATAAGTTCACATAGCATGTTTCGCATCAAGGGACATCGAGGGACAAGTTCACTGTTTATCAAACTTCAAACCACATAGGCTAACATTTCATTTTCGCGACAAGGGTCATTTCAATACTTTCATTTTACTGAATTTCAAACCAAATAGGTTCACATATCATGTTTCACATCAACGGACATCGAGGGACATGTTCAACCTTCATATTTAACAAACATGCAACAATATATGCTAAAATCTCGTTTTCGCGATAAGGGTCATCTCATTACTTTCTATTTACCAAATTTAAAACGAAATTGGTTCAAATATTATGTTACGCAATAAAGGACATCGAGGGACAAATTCAACATTAATATTTATCAAACTTTTAACCATATAGGCTAAACTCTCATTTTTGGGACAATGCTCATTCAAATAATTTCATTTTGCCGTATACAAAACCAAATAGGTTCACATATCATGTTTCGTATCAAGGGAGATCGAGGGACAAGTTCAACCTTTATCAAACTTCTAACCATATAGGCTAAAATCTCATTTTCGCGACAAAGTCATTCCAATACTTTCATTTTTCCGAATATAAAACCAAATAGGTTCACATATCATGTTTCGTATCAAGGGAGATCGAGGGACAAGTTCAACCTTTATCAAACTTCTAACCATATAGGCTAAAATCTCTTTTTTGGGACAATGGTCATTCAAATAATTTCATTTTGCCGAATACAAAACCAAATAGGTTCACATATCATGTTTCGTATCAAGGGCGATCGAGGGACAAGTTCAACCTTTATCAAACTTCTAACCATATAGGCTAAAATCTCATTTTCGCGACAAAGTCATTCCAATACTTTCATTTTTCCGAATATAAAACCAAATAGGTTCACATATCATGTTTCGCATCAAGGGACATCGAGGGACAAGTTCAACCTTTATCAAACTTCGAACCACATAGGCTAACATTTCATTTTCGCGACAAGGGTCATTTCAATACTTTCATTTTACCGAATTTCAAACCAAATAGGTTCACATATCATGTTTCGCATCAAGGGACATCGAGGGACATGTTCAACCTTCGTATTTAACAAACATGTAACAATATAA
This sequence comes from Medicago sativa, assembly GCF_051527215.1. Classification (NCBI taxonomy): domain Eukaryota; kingdom Viridiplantae; phylum Streptophyta; class Magnoliopsida; order Fabales; family Fabaceae; genus Medicago; species Medicago sativa. Next base: position 41,664,667 of record NC_140751.1, read on the forward strand.
GCTAAAATCTCGTTTTCGCGATAAGGGTCATCTCATTACTTTCTATTTACCAAATTTAAAACGAAATTGGTTCAAATATTATGTTACGCAATAAAGGACATCGAGGGACAAATTCAACATTAATATTTCTCAAACTTTTAACCATATAGGCTAAAATCTCTTTTTTGGGACAATGGTCATTCAAATAATTTCATTTTGCCGAATACAAAACCAAATAGGTTCACATATCATGTTTCGTATCAAGGGAGATCGAGGGACAAGTTCAACCTTTATCAAACTTCTAACCATATAAGGCTAAAATCTCATTTTTGCGACAAAGTGATTCCAATACTTTCATTTTTCCAAATATAAAACCAAATAGGTTCACATATCATGTTTCGTATCAAGGGAGATCGAGGGACAAGTTCAACCTTTATCAAACTTCTAACCATATAGGCTAAAATCTCATTTTCGCGACAAAGTCATTCCAATACTTTCATTTTTCCGAATATAAAACCAAATAGGTTCACATATCATGTTTCGTATCAAGGGAGATCGAGGGACAAGTTCAACCTTTATCAAACTTCTAACCATATAGGCTAAAATCTCATTTTTGCGACAAAGTTATTCCAATACTTTCATTTTTCCGAATATAAAACCAAATAGGTTCACATATCATGTTTCGCATCAAGGGACATCGAGGGACAAGTTCAACCTTTATCAAACTTCTAACCACATAGGCTAACATTTCATTTTCGCGACAAGGGTCATTTCAATACTTTCATTTTACCGAATTTCAAACCAAATAGGTTCACATATCATGTTTCGCATCAAGGGACATCGAGGGACATGTTCAACCTTCGTATTTAACAAACATGCAACAATAAAGCTAAAATCTCGTTTTCGCGATAAGGGTCATCTCATTACTTTCTATTTACCAAATTTAAAACGAAATTGGTTCAAATATTATGTTACGAATTAAAGGACATCGAGGGACAAATTCAACATTAATATTTCTCAAACTTTTAACCATATAGGCTAAAATCTCTTTTTTGGGACAATGGTCATTCAAATAATTTCATTTTGCCGAATACAAAACCAAATAGGTTCACATATCATGTTTCGTATCAAGGGAGATCGAGGGACAAGTTCAACCTTTATCAAACTTCTAACCATATAGGCTAAAATCTCATTTTCGCGACAAAGTCATTCCAATACTTTCATTTTTTCGAATATAAAACCAAATAGGTTCACATATCATGTTTCGTATCAAGGGAGATCGAGGGACAAGTTCAACCTTTATCAAACTTCTAACCATATAGGCTAAAATCTCATTTTTGCGACAAAGTTATTCCAATACTTTCATTTTTCCGAATATAATACCAAATAGGTTCACATATCATGTTTCGCATCAAGGGACATCGAGGGACAAGTTCAACCTTTATCAAACTTCTAACCACATAGGCTAACATTTCATTTTCGCGACAAGGGTCATTTCAATACTTTCATTTTACCGAATTTCAAACCAAATAGGTTCACATATCATGTTTCGCATCAAGGGACATCGAGGGACATGTTCAACCTTCGTATTTAACAAACATGCAACAATATAAGCTAAAATCTCGTTTTCGCGATAAGGGTCATCTCATTACTTTCTATTTACCAAATTTAAAACGAAATTGGTTCAAATATTATGTTACGCAATAAAGGACATCGAGGGACAAATTCAACATTAATATTTATCAAACTTTTAACCATATAGGCTAAAATCTCATTTTTGGGACAATGCTCATTCAAATAATTTCATTTTGCCGAATACAAAACCAAATAGGTTCACATATCATGTTTTGTATCAAGGGAGATCGAGGGACAAGTTCAACCTTTATCAAACATCTAACCATATAAGGCTAAAATCTCATTTTCGCGATAAAGTGATTCCAATACTTTCATTTTTCCGAATATAAAACCAAATAAGTTCACATAGCATGTTTCGCATCAAGGGACATCGAGGGACAAGTTCACTGTTTATCAAACTTCAAACCACATAGGCTAACATTTCATTTTCGCGACAAGGGTCATTTCAATACTTTCATTTTACTGAATTTCAAACCAAATAGGTTCACATATCATGTTTCACATCAACGGACATCGAGGGACATGTTCAACCTTCATATTTAACAAACATGCAACAATATATGCTAAAATCTCGTTTTCGCGATAAGGGTCATCTCATTACTTTCTATTTACCAAATTTAAAACGAAATTGGTTCAAATATTATGTTACGCAATAAAGGACATCGAGGGACAAATTCAACATTAATATTTATCAAACTTTTAACCATATAGGCTAAACTCTCATTTTTGGGACAATGCTCATTCAAATAATTTCATTTTGCCGTATACAAAACCAAATAGGTTCACATATCATGTTTCGTATCAAGGGAGATCGAGGGACAAGTTCAACCTTTATCAAACTTCTAACCATATAGGCTAAAATCTCATTTTCGCGACAAAGTCATTCCAATACTTTCATTTTTCCGAATATAAAACCAAATAGGTTCACATATCATGTTTCGTATCAAGGGAGATCGAGGGACAAGTTCAACCTTTATCAAACTTCTAACCATATAGGCTAAAATCTCTTTTTTGGGACAATGGTCATTCAAATAATTTCATTTTGCCGAATACAAAACCAAATAGGTTCAAATATCATGTTTCGTATCAAGGGCGATCGAGGGACAAGTTCAACCTTTATCAAACTTCTAACCATATAGGCTAAAATCTCATTTTCGCGACAAAGTCATTCCAATACTTTCATTTTTCCGAATATAAAACCAAATAGGTTCACATATCATGTTTCGCATCAAGGGACATCGAGGGACAAGTTCAACCTTTATCAAACTTCGAACCACATAGGCTAACATTTCATTTTCGCGACAAGGGTCATTTCAATACTTTCATTTTACCGAATTTCAAACCAAATAGGTTCACATATCATGTTTCGCATCAAGGGACATTGAGGGACATGTTCAACCTTCGTATTTAACAAACATGTAACAATATAAGCTAAAATCTCGTTTTCGCGATAAGGGTCATCTCATTACTTTCTATTTACCAAATTTAAAACGAAATTGGTTCAAATATTATGTTACGCAATAAAGGACATCGAGGGACAAATTCAACATTAATATTTCTCAAACTTTTAACCATATAGGCTAAAATCTCTTTTTTGGGACAATGGTCATTCAAATAATTTCATTTTGCCGAATACAAAACCAAATAGGTTCACATATCATGTTTCGTATCAAGGGAGATCGAGGGACAAGTTCAACCTTTATCAAACTTCTAACCATATAAGGCTTAAATCTCATTTTTGCGACAAAGTGATTCCAATACTTTCATTTTTCCAAATATAAAACCAAATAGGTTCACATATCATGTTTCGTATCAAGGGAGATCGAGGGACAAGTTCAACCTTTATCAAACTTCTAACCATATAGGCTAAAATCTCATTTTTGCGACAAAGTTATTCCAATACTTTCATTTTACCGAATTTCAAACCAAATAGGTTCACATATCATGTTTCGTATCAAGGGAGATCGAGGGACAAGTTCAACCTTTATCAAACTTCTAACCATATAGGCTAAAATCTCATTTTTGCGACAAAGTTATTCCAATACTTTCATTTTTCCGAATATAATACCAAATAGGTTCACATATCATGTTTCGCATCAAGGGACATCGAGGGACAAGTTCAACCTTTATCAAACTTCTAACCACATAGGCTAACATTTCATTTTCGCGACAAGGGTCATTTCAATACTTTCATTTTACCGAATTTCAAACCAAATAGGTTCACATATCATGTTTCGCATCAAGGGACATCGAGGGACATGTTCAACCTTCGTATTTAACAAACATGCAACAATATAAGCTAAAATCTCGTTTTCGCGATAAGGGTCATCTCATTACTTTCTATTTACCAAATTTAAAACGAAATTGGTTCAAATATTATGTTACGCAATAAAGGACATCGAGGGACAAATTCAACATTAATATTTATCAAACTTTTAACCATATAGGCTAAAATCTCATTTTTGGGACAATGCTCATTCAAATAATTTCATTTTGCCGAATACAAAACCAAATAGGTTCACATATCATGTTTTGTATCAAGGGAGATCGAGGGACAAGTTCAACCTTTATCAAACATCTAACCATATAAGGCTAAAATCTCATTTTCGCGATAAAGTGATTCCAATACTTTCATTTTTCCGAATATAAAACCAAATAAGTTCACATAGCATGTTTCGCATCAAGGGACATCGAGGGACAAGTTCACTGTTTATCAAACTTCAAACCACATAGGCTAACATTTCATTTTCGCGACAAGGGTCATTTCAATACTTTCATTTTACTGAATTTCAAACCAAATAGGTTCACATATCATGTTTCACATCAACGGACATCGAGGGACATGTTCAACCTTCATATTTAACAAACATGCAACAATATATGCTAAAATCTCGTTTTCGCGATAAGGGTCATCTCATTACTTTCTATTTACCAAATTTAAAACGAAATTGGTTCAAATATTATGTTACGCAATAAAGGACATCGAGGGACAAATTCAACATTAATATTTATCAAACTTTTAACCATATAGGCTAAACTCTCATTTTTGGGACAATGCTCATTCAAATAATTTCATTTTGCCGTATACAAAACCAAATAGGTTCACATATCATGTTTCGTATCAAGGGAGATCGAGGGACAAGTTCAACCTTTATCAAACTTCTAACCATATAGGCTAAAATCTCATTTTCGCGACAAAGTCATTCCAATACTTTCATTTTTCCGAATATAAAACCAAATAGGTTCACATATCATGTTTCGTATCAAGGGAGATCGAGGGACAAGTTCAACCTTTATCAAACTTCTAACCATATAGGCTAAAATCTCTTTTTTGGGACAATGGTCATTCAAATAATTTCATTTTGCCGAATACAAAACCAAATAGGTTCACATATCATGTTTCGTATCAAGGGGGATCGAGGGACAAGTTCAACCTTTATCAAACTTCTAACCATATAGGCTAAAATCTCATTTTCGCGACAAAGTCATTCCAATACTTTCATTTTTCCGAATATAAAACCAAATAGGTTCACATATCATGTTTCGCATCAAGGGACATCGAGGGACAAGTTCAACCTTTATCAAACTTCGAACCACATAGGCTAACATTTCATTTTCGCGACAAGGGTCATTTCAATACTTTCATTTTACCGAATTTCAAACCAAATAGGTTCACATATCATGTTTCGCATCAAGGGACATCGAGGGACATGTTCAACCTTCGTATTTAACAAACATGCAACAATATAAGCTAAAATCTCGTTTTCGCGATAAGGGTCATCTCATTACTTTCTATTTACCAAATTTAAAACGAAATTGGTTCAAATATTATGTTACGCAATAAAGGACATCGAGGGACAAATTCAACATTAATATTTCTCAAACTTTTAACCATATAGGCTAAAATCTCTTTTTTGGGACAATGGTCATTCAAATAATTTCATTTTGCCGAATACAAAACCAAATAGGTTCACATATCATGTTTCGTATCAAGGGAGATCGAGGGACAAGTTCAACCTTTATCAAACTTCTAACCATATAAGGCTAAAATCTCATTTTTGCGACAAAGTGATTCCAATACTTTCATTTTTCCAAATATAAAACCAAATAGGTTCACATATCATGTTTCGTATCAAGGGAGATCGAGGGACAAGTTCAACCTTTATCAAACTTCTAACCATATAGGCTAAAATCTCATTTTTGCGACAAAGTTATTCCAATACTTTCATTTTACCGAATTTCAATCCAAATAGGTTCACATATCATGTTTCGCATCAAGGGACATCGAGGGACAAGTTCAACCTTTATCAAACTTCTAACCACATAGGCTAACATTTCATTTTCGCGACAAGGGTCATTTCAATACTTTCATTTTACCGAATTTCAAACCAAATAGGTTCACATATCATGTTTCGCATCAAGGGACATCGAGGGACAAGTTCAACCTTTATCAAACTTCTAACCACATAGGCTAACATTTCATTTTCGCGACAAGGGTCATTTCAATACTTTCATTTTACCGAATTTCAAACCAAATAGGTTCACATATCATGTTTCGCATCAAGGGACATCGAGGGACATGTTCAACCTTCGTATTTAACAAACATGCAACAATATAAGCTAAAATCTTGTTTTCGCGATAAGGGTCATCTCATTACTTTCTATTTACCAAATTTAAAACGAAATTGGTTCAAATATTATGTTACGCAATAAAGGACATCGAGGGACAAATTCAACATTAATATTTATCAAACTTTTAACCATATAGGCTAAACTCTCATTTTTGGGACAATGCTCATTCAAATAATTTCATTTTGCCGTATACAAAACCAAATAGGTTCACATATCATGTTTCGTATCAAGGGAGATCGAGGGACAAGTTCAACCTTTATCAAACTTCTAACCATATAGGCTAAAATCTCATTTTCGCGACAAAGTAATTCCAATACTTTCATTTTTCCGAATATAAAACCAAATAGGTTCACATATCATGTTTCGTATCAAGGGAGATCGAGGGACAAGTTCAACCTTTATCAAACTTCTAACCATATAGGCTAACATCTCTTTTTTGGGACAATGGTCATTCAAATAATTTCATTTTGCCGAATACAAAACCAAATAGGTTCACATATCATGTTTCGTATCAAGGGAGATCGAGGGACAAGTTCAACCTTTATCAAACTTCTAACCATATAGGCTAAAATCTCATTTTCGCGACAAAGTCATTCCAATACTTTCATTTTTCCGAATATAAAACCAAATAGGTTCACATATCATGTTTCGCATCAAGGGACATCGAGGGACAAGTTCAACCTTTATCAAACTTCGAACCACATAGGCTAACATTTCATTTTCGCGACAAGGGTCATTTCAATACTTTCATTTTACCGAATTTCAAACCAAATAGGTTCACATATCATGTTTCGCATCAAGGGACATCGAGGGACATGTTCAACCTTCGTATTTAACAAACATGCAACAATATAAGCTAAAATCTCGTTTTCGCGATAAGGGTCATCTCATTACTTTCTATTTACCAAATTTAAAACGAAATTGGTTCAAATATTATGATACGCAATAAAGGACATCGAGGGACAAATTCAACATTAATATTTCTCAAACTTTTAACCATATAGGCTAAAATCTCTTTTTTGGGACAATGGTCATTCAAATAATTTCATTTTGCCGAATACAAAACCAAATAGGTTCACATATCATGTTTCGTATCAAGGGAGATCGAGGGACAAGTTCAACCTTTATCAAACTTCTAACCATATAAGGCTAAAATCTCATTTTTGCGACAAAGTGATTCCAATACTTTCATTTTTCCAAATATAAAACCAAATAGGTTCACATATCATGTTTCGTATCAAGGGAGATCGAGGGACAAGTTCAACCTTTATCAAACTTCTAACCATATAGGCTAAAATCTCATTTTTGCGACAAAGTTATTCCAATACTTTCATTTTACCGAATTTCAAACCAAATAGGTTCACATATCATGTTTCGCATCAAGGGACATCGAGGGACAAGTTCAACCTTTATCAAACTTCTAACCACATAGGCTAACATTTCATTTTCGCGACAAGGGTCATTTCAATACTTTCATTTTACCGAATTTCAAACCAAATAGGTTCACATATCATGTTTCGCATCAAGGGACATCGAGGGACAAGTTCAACCTTTATCAAACTTCTAACCACATAGGCTAACATTTCATTTTCGCGACAAGGGTCATTTCAATACTTTCATTTTACCGAATTTCAAACCAAATAGGTTCACATATCATGTTTCGCATCAAGGGACATCGAGGGACATGTTCAACCTTCGTATTTAACAAACATGCAACAATATAAGCTAAAATCTCGTTTTCGCGATAAGGGTCATCTCATTACTTTCTATTTACCAAATTTAAAACGAAATTGGTTCAAATATTATGTTACGCAATAAAGGACATCGAGGGACAAATTCAACATTAATATTTATCAAACTTTTAACCATATAGGCTAAACTCTCATTTTTGGGACAATGCTCATTCAAATAATTTCATTTTGCCGTATACAAAACCAAATAGGTTCACATATCATGTTTCGTATCAAGGGAGATCGAGCGACAAGTTCAACCTTTATCAAACTTCTAACCATATAGGCTAAAATCTCATTTTCGCGACAAAGTCATTCCAATACTTTCATTTTTCCGAATTTAAAACCAAATAGGTTCACATATCATGTTTCGTATCAAGGGAGATCGAGGGACAAGTTCACCCTTTATCAAACTTCTAACCATATAGGCTAACATCTCTTTTTTGGGACAATGGTCATTCAAATAATTTCATTTTGCCGAATACAAAACCAAATAGGTTCACATATCATGTTTCGTATCAAGGGAGATCGAGGGACAAGTTCAACCTTTATCAAACTTCTAACCATATAGGCTAAAATCTCATTTTCGCGACAAAGTCATTCCAATACTTTCATTTTTCCGAATATAAAACCAAATAGGTTCACATATCATGTTTCGCATCAAGGGACATCGAGGGACAAGTTCAACCTTTATCAAACTTCGAACCACATAGGCTAACATTTCATTTTCGCGACAAGGGTCATTTCAATACTTTCATTTTACCGAATTTCAAACCAAATAGGTTCACATATCATGTTTCGCATCAAGGGACATCGAGGGACATGTTCAACCTTCGTATTTAACAAACATGCAACAATATAAGCTAAAATCTCGTTTTCGCGATAAGGGTCATCTCATTACTTTCTATTTACCAAATTTAAAACGAAATTGGTTCAAATATTATGATACGCAATAAAGGACATCGAGGGACAAATTCAACATTAATATTTCTCAAACTTTTAACCATATAGGCTAAAATCTCTTTTTTGGGACAATGGTCATTCAAATAATTTCATTTTGCCGAATACAAAACCAAATAGGTTCACATATCATGTTTCGTATCAAGGGAGATCGAGGGACAAGTTCAACCTTTATCAAACTTCTAACCATATAAGGCTAAAATCTCATTTTTGCGACAAAGTGATTCCAATACTTTCATTTTTCCAAATATAAAACCAAATAGGTTCACATATCATGTTTCGTATCAAGGGAGATCGAGGGACAAGTTCAACCTTTATCAAACTTCTAACCATATAGGCTAAAATCTCATTTTTGCGACAAAGTTATTCCAATACTTTCATTTTACCGAATTTCAAACCAAATAGGTTCACATATCATGTTTCGTATCAAGGGAGATCGAGGGACAAGTTCAACCTTTATCAAACTTCTAACCATATAGGCTAAAATCTCATTTTCGCGACAAAGTCATTCCAATACTTTCATTTTTCCGAATATAAAACCAAATAGGTTCACATATCATGTTTCGTATCAAGGGAGATCGAGGGACAAGTTCAACCTTTATCAAACTTCTAACCTTATAGGCTAACATCTCTTTTTTGGGACAATGGTCATTCAAATAATTTCATTTTGCCGAATAGAAAACCAAATAGGTTCACATATCATGTTTCGTATCAAGGGAGATCGAGGGACAAGTTCAACCTTTATCAAACTTCTAACCATATAGGCTAAAATCTCATTTTCGCGACAAAGTCATTCCAATACTTCCATTTTTCCGAATATAAAACCAAATAGGTTCACATATCATGTTTCGCATCAAGGGACATCGAGGGACAAGTTCAACCTTTATCAAACTTCGAACCACATAGGCTAACATTTCATTTTCGCGACAAGGGTCATTTCAATACTTTCATTTTACCGAATTTCAAACCAAATAGGTTCACATATCATGTTTCGCATCAAGGGACATCGAGGGACATGTTCAACCTTCGTATTTAACAAACATGCAACAATATAAGCTAAAATCTTGTTTTCGCGATAAGGGTCATCTCATTACTTTCTATTTACCAAATTTAAAACGAAATTGGTTCAAATATTATGTTACGCAATAAAGGACATCGAGGGACAAATTCAACATTAATATTTATCAAACTTTTAACCATATAGGCTAAACTCTCATTTTTGGGACAATGCTCATTCAAATAATTTCATTTTGCCGTATACAAAACCAAATAGGTTCACATATCATGTTTCGTATCAAGGGAGATCGAGGGACAAGTTCAACCTTTATCAAACTTCTAACCATATAGGCTAAAATCTCATTTTCGCGACAAAGTAATTCCAATACTTTCATTTTTCCGAATATAAAACCAAATAGGTTCACATATCATGTTTCGTATCAAGGGAGATCGAGGGACAAGTTCAACCTTTATCAAACTTCTAACCATATAGGCTAACATCTCTTTTTTGGGACAATGGTCATTCAAATAATTTCATTTTGCCGAATACAAAACCAAATAGGTTCACATATCATGTTTCGTATCAAGGGAGATCGAGGGACAAGTTCAACCTTTATCAAACTTCTAACCATATAGGCTAAAATCTCATTTTCGCGACAAAGTCATTCCAATACTTTCATTTTTCCGAATATAAAACCAAATAGGTTCACATATCATGTTTCGCATCAAGGGACATCGAGGGACAAGTTCAACCTTTATCAAACTTCGAACCACATAGGCTAACATTTCATTTTCGCGACAAGGGTCATTTCAATACTTTCATTTTACCGAATTTCAAACCAAATAGGTTCACATATCATGTTTCGCATCAAGGGACATCGAGGGACATGTTCAACCTTCGTATTTAACAAACATGCAACAATATAAGCTAAAATCTCGTTTTCGCGATAAGGGTCATCTCATTACTTTCTATTTACCAAATTTAAAACGAAATTGGTTCAAATATTATGATACGCAATAAAGGACATCGAGGGACAAATTCAACATTAATATTTCTCAAACTTTTAACCATATAGGCTAAAATCTCTTTTTTGGGACAATGGTCATTCAAATAATTTCATTTTGCCGAATACAAAACCAAATAGGTTCACATATCATGTTTCGTATCAAGGGAGATCGAGGGACAAGTTCAACCTTTATCAAACTTCTAACCATATAAGGCTAAAATCTCATTTTTGCGACAAAGTGATTCCAATACTTTCATTTTTCCAAATATAAAACCAAATAGGTTCACATATCATGTTTCGTATCAAGGGAGATCGAGGGACAAGTTCAACCTTTATCAAACTTCTAACCATATAGGCTAAAATCTCATTTTTGCGACAAAGTTATTCCAATACTTTCATTTTACCGAATTTCAAACCAAATAGGTTCACATATCATGTTTCGCATCAAGGGACATCGAGGGACAAGTTCAACCTTTATCAAACTTCTAACCACATAGGCTAACATTTCATTTTCGCGACAAGGGTCATTTCAATACTTTCATTTTACCGAATTTCAAACCAAATAGGTTCACATATCATGTTTCGCATCAAGGGACATCGAGGGACAAGTTCAACCTTTATCAAACTTCTAACCACATAGGCTAACATTTCATTTTCGCGACAAGGGTCATTTCAATACTTTCATTTTACCGAATTTCAAACCAAATAGGTTCACATATCATGTTTCGCATCAAGGGACATCGAGGGACATGTTCAACCTTCGTATTTAACAAACATGCAACAATATAAGCTAAAATCTCGTTTTCGCGATAAGGGTCATCTCATTACTTTCTATTTACCAAATTTAAAACGAAATTGGTTCAAATATTATGTTACGCAATAAAGGACATCGAGGGACAAATTCAACATTAATATTTATCAAACTTTTAACCATATAGGCTAAACTCTCATTTTTGGGACAATGCTCATTCAAATAATTTCATTTTGCCGTATACAAAACCAAATAGGTTCACATATCATGTTTCGTATCAAGGGAGATCGAGCGACAAGTTCAACCTTTATCAAACTTCTAACCATATAGGCTAAAATCTCATTTTCGCGACAAAGTCATTCCAATACTTTCATTTTTCCGAATTTAAAACCAAATAGGTTCACATATCATGTTTCGTATCAAGGGAGATCGAGGGACAAGTTCACCCTTTATCAAACTTCTAACCATATAGGCTAACATCTCTTTTTTGGGACAATGGTCATTCAAATAATTTCATTTTGCCGAATACAAAACCAAATAGGTTCACATATCATGTTTCGTATCAAGGGAGATCGAGGGACAAGTTCAACCTTTATCAAACTTCTAACCATATAGGCTAAAATCTCATTTTCGCGACAAAGTCATTCCAATACTTTCATTTTTCCGAATATAAAACCAAATAGGTTCACATATCATGTTTCGCATCAAGGGACATCGAGGGACAAGTTCAACCTTTATCAAACTTCGAACCACATAGGCTAACATTTCATTTTCGCGACAAGGGTCATTTCAATACTTTCATTTTACCGAATTTCAAACCAAATAGGTTCACATATCATGTTTCGCATCAAGGGACATCGAGGGACATGTTCAACCTTCGTATTTAACAAACATGCAACAATATAAGCTAAAATCTCGTTTTCGCGATAAGGGTCATCTCATTACTTTCTATTTACCAAATTTAAAACGAAATTGGTTCAAATATTATGATACGCAATAAAGGACATCGAGGGACAAATTCAACATTAATATTTCTCAAACTTTTAACCATATAGGCTAAAATCTCTTTTTTGGGACAATGGTCATTCAAATAATTTCATTTTGCCGAATACAAAACCAAATAGGTTCACATATCATGTTTCGTATCAAGGGAGATCGAGGGACAAGTTCAACCTTTATCAAACTTCTAACCATATAAGGCTAAAATCTCATTTTTGCGACAAAGTGATTCCAATACTTTCATTTTTCCAAATATAAAACCAAATAGGTTCACATATCATGTTTCGTATCAAGGGAGATCGAGGGACAAGTTCAACCTTTATCAAACTTCTAACCATATAGGCTAAAATCTCATTTTTGCGACAAAGTTATTCCAATACTTTCATTTTACCGAATTTCAAACCAAATAGGTTCACATATCATGTTTCGTATCAAGGGAGATCGAGGGACAAGTTCAACCTTTATCAAACTTCTAACCATATAGGCTAAAATCTCATTTTCGCGACAAAGTCATTCCAATACTTTCATTTTTCCGAATATAAAACCAAATAGGTTCACATATCATGTTTCGTATCAAGGGAGATCGAGGGACAAGTTCAACCTTTATCAAACTTCTAACCATATAGGCTAACATCTCTTTTTTGGGACAATGGTCATTCAAATAATTTCATTTTGCCGAATAGAAAACCAAATAGGTTCACATATCATGTTTCGTATCAAGGGAGATCGAGGGACAAGTTCAACCTTTATCAAACTTCTAACCATATAGGCTAAAATCTCATTTTCGCGACAAAGTCATTCCAATACTTCCATTTTTCCGAATATAAAACCAAATAGGTTCACATATCATGTTTCGCATCAAGGGACATCGAGGGACAAGTTCAACCTTTATCAAACTTCGAACCACATAGGCTAACATTTCATTTTCGCGACAAGGGTCATTTCAATACTTTCATTTTACCGAATTTCAAACCAAATAGGTTCACATATCATGTTTCGCATCAAGGGACATCGAGGGACATGTTCAACCTTCGTATTTAACAAACATGCAACAATATAAGCTAAAATCTCGTTTTCGCGATAAGGGTCATCTCATTACTTTCTATTTACCAAATTTAAAACGAAATTGGTTCAAATATTATGATACGCAATAAAGGACATCGAGGGACAAATTCAACATTAATATTTCTCAAACTTTTAACCATATAGGCTAAAATCTCTTTTTTGGGACAATGCTCATTCAAATAATTTCATTTTGCCGAATACAAAACCAAATAGGTTCACATATCATGTTTCGTATCAAGGGAGATCGAGGGACAAGTTCAACCTTTATCAAACTTCTAACCATATAGGCTAAAATCTCATTTTTGCGACAAAGTTATTCCAATACTTTCATTTTACCGAATTTCAAACCAAATAGGTTCACATATCATGTTTCGCATCAAGGGACATCGAGGGACAAGTTCAACCTTTATCAAACTTCTAACCACATAGGCTAACATTTCATTTTCGCGACAAGGGTCATTTCAATACTTTCATTTTACCGAATTTCAAACCAAATAGGTTCACATATCATGTTTCGCATCAAGGGACATCGAGGGACAAGTTCAACCTTTATCAAACTTCTAACCACATAGGCTAACATTTCATTTTCGCGACAAGGGTCATTTCAATACTTTCATTTTACCGAATTTCAAACCAAATAGGTTCACATATCATGTTTCGCATCAAGGGACATCGAGGGACATGTTCAACCTTCGTATTTAACAAACATGCAACAATATAAGCTAAAATCTCGTTTTCGCGATAAGGGTCATCTCATTACTTTCTATTTACCAAATTTAAAACGAAATTGGTTCAAATATTATGTTACGCAATAAAGGACATCGAGGGACAAATTCAACATTAATATTTATCAAACTTTTAACCATATAGGCTAAACTCTCATTTTTGGGACAATGCTCATTCAAATAATTTCATTTTGCCGTATACAAAACCAAATAGGTTCACATATCATGTTTCGTATCAAGGGAGATCGAGCGACAAGTTCAACCTTTATCAAACTTCTAACCATATAGGCTTAAATCTCATTTTCGCGACAAAGTCATTCCAATACTTTCATTTTTCCGAATTTAAAACCAAATAGGTTCACATATCATGTTTCGTATCAAGGGAGATCGAGGGACAAGTTCACCCTTTATCAAACTTCTAACCATATAGGCTAACATCTCTTTTTTGGGACAATGGTCATTCAAATAATTTCATTTTGCCGAATACAAAACCAAATAGGTTCACATATCATGTTTCGCATCAAGGGACATCGAGGGACAAGTTCAACCTTTATCAAACTTCTAACCACATAGGCTAACATTTCATTTTCGCGACAAGGGTCATTTCAATACTTTCATTTTACCGAATTTCAAACCAAATAGGTTCACATATCATGTTTCGCATCAAGGGACATCGAGGGACAAGTTCAACCTTTATCAAACTTCTAACCACATAGGCTAACATTTCATTTTCGCGACAAGGGTCATTTCAATACTTTCATTTTACCGAATTTCAAACCAAATAGGTTCACATATCATGTTTCGCATCAAGGGACATCGAGGGACATGTTCAACCTTCGTATTTAACAAACATGCAACAATATAAGCTAAAATCTTGTTTTCGCGATAAGGGTCATCTCATTACTTTCTATTTACCAAATTTAAAACGAAATTGGTTCAAATATTATGTTACGCAATAAAGGACATCGAGGGACAAATTCAACATTAATATTTATCAAACTTTTAACCATATAGGCTAAACTCTCATTTTTGGGACAATGCTCATTCAAATAATTTCATTTTGCCGTATACAAAACCAAATAGGTTCACATATCATGTTTCGTATCAAGGGAGATCGAGGGACAAGTTCAACCTTTATCAAACTTCTAACCATATAGGCTAAAATCTCATTTTCGCGACAAAGTCATTCCAATACTTTCATTTTTCCGAATATAAAACCAAATAGGTTCACATATCATGTTTCGTATCAAGGGAGATCGAGGGACAAGTTCAACCTTTATCAAACTTCTAACCATATAGGCTAACATCTCTTTTTTGGGACAATGGTCATTCAAATAATTTCATTTTGCCGAATACAAAACCAAATAGGTTCACATATCATGTTTCGTATCAAGGGAGATCGAGGGACAAGTTCAACCTTTATCAAACTTCTAACCATATAGGCTAAAATCTCATTTTCGCGACAAAGTCATTCCAATACTTTCATTTTTCCGAATATAAAACCAAATAGGTTCACATATCATGTTTCGCATCAAGGGACATCGAGGGACAAGTTCAACCTTTATCAAACTTCAAACCACATAGGCTAACATTTCATTTTCGCGACAAGGGTCATTTCAATACTTTCATTTTACCGAATTTCAAACCAAATAGGTTCACATATCATGTTTCGCATCAAGGGACATCGAGGGACATGTTCAACCTTCGTATTTAACAAACATGCAACAATATAAGCTAAAATCTCGTTTTCGCGATAAGGGTCATCGCATTACTTTCTATTTACCAAATTTAAAACGAAATTGGTTCAAATATTATGATACGCAATAAAGGACATCGAGGGACAAATTCAACATTAATATTTCTCAAACTTTTAACCATATAGGCTAAAATCTCTTTCTTGGGACAATGCTCATTCAAATAATTTCATTTTGCCGAATACAAAACCAAATAGGTTCACATATCATGTTTCGTATCAAGGGAGATCGAGGGACAAGTTCAACCTTTATCAAACTTCTAACCATATAAGGCTAAAATCTCATTTTTGCGACAAAGTGATTCCAATACTTTCATTTTTCCAAATATAAAACCAAATAGGTTCACATATCATGTTTCGTATCAAGGGAGATCGAGGGACAAGTTCAACCTTTATCAAACTTCTAACCATATAGGCTAAAATCTCATTTTTGCGACAAAGTTATTCCAATACTTTCATTTTACCGAATTTCAAACCAAATAGGTTCACATATCATGTTTCGCATCAAGGGACATCGAGGGACAAGTTCAACCTTTATCAAACTTCTAACCACATAGGCTAACATTTCATTTTCGCGACAAGGGTCATTTCAATACTTTCATTTTACCGAATTTCAAACCAAATAGGTTCACATATCATGTTTCGCATCAAGGGACATCGAGGGACAAGTTCAACCTTTATCAAACTTCTAACCACATAGGCTAACATTTCATTTTCGCGACAAGGGTCATTTCAATACTTTCATTTTACCGAATTTCAAACCAAATAGGTTCACATATCATGTTTCGCATCAAGGGACATCGAGGGACATGTTCAACCTTCGTATTTAACAAACATGCAACAATATAAGCTAAAATCTCGTTTTCGCGATAAGGGTCATCTCATTACTTTCTATTTACCAAATTTAAAACGAAATTGGTTCAAATATTATGTTACGCAATAAAGGACATCGAGGGACAAATTCAACATTAATATTTATCAAACTTTTAACCATATAGGCTAAACTCTCATTTTTGGGACAATGCTCATTCAAATAATTTCATTTTGCCGTATACAAAACCAAATAGGTTCACATATCATGTTTCGTATCAAGGGAGATCGAGCGACAAGTTCAACCTTTATCAAACTTCTAACCATATAGGCTTAAATCTCATTTTCGCGACAAAGTCATTCCAATACTTTCATTTTTCCGAATTTAAAACCAAATAGGTTCACATATCATGTTTCGTATCAAGGGAGATCGAGGGACAAGTTCACCCTTTATCAAACTTCTAACCATATAGGCTAACATCTCTTTTTTGGGACAATGGTCATTCAAATAATTTCATTTTGCCGAATACAAAACCAAATAGGTTCACATATCATGTTTCGCATCAAGGGACATCGAGGGACAAGTTCAACCTTTATCAAACTTCTAACCACATAGGCTAACATTTCATTTTCGCGACAAGGGTCATTTCAATACTTTCATTTTACCGAATTTCAAACCAAATAGGTTCACATATCATGTTTCGCATCAAGGGACATCGAGGGACAAGTTCAACCTTTATCAAACTTCTAACCACATAGGCTAACATTTCATTTTCGCGACAAGGGTCATTTCAATACTTTCATTTTACCGAATTTCAAACCAAATAGGTTCACATATCATGTTTCGCATCAAGGGACATCGAGGGACATGTTCAACCTTCGTATTTAACAAACATGCAACAATATAAGCTAAAATCTTGTTTTCGCGATAAGGGTCATCTCATTACTTTCTATTTACCAAATTTAAAACGAAATTGGTTCAAATATTATGTTACGCAATAAAGGACATCGAGGGACAAATTCAACATTAATATTTATCAAACTTTTAACCATATAGGCTAAACTCTCATTTTTGGGACAATGCTCATTCAAATAATTTCATTTTGCCGTATACAAAACCAAATAGGTTCACATATCATGTTTCGTATCAAGGGAGATCGAGGGACAAGTTCAACCTTTATCAAACTTCTAACCATATAGGCTAAAATCTCATTTTCGCGACAAAGTCATTCCAATACTTTCATTTTTCCGAATATAAAACCAAATAGGTTCACATATCATGTTTCGTATCAAGGGAGATCGAGGGACAAGTTCAACCTTTATCAAACTTCTAACCATATAGGCTAACATCTCTTTTTTGGGACAATGGTCATTCAAATAATTTCATTTTGCCGAATACAAAACCAAATAGGTTCACATATCATGTTTCGTATCAAGGGAGATCGAGGGACAAGTTCAACCTTTATCAAACTTCTAACCATATAGGCTAAAATCTCATTTTCGCGACAAAGTCATTCCAATACTTTCATTTTTCCGAATATAAAACCAAATAGGTTCACATATCATGTTTCGCATCAAGGGACATCGAGGGACAAGTTCAACCTTTATCAAACTTCAAACCACATAGGCTAACATTTCATTTTCGCGACAAGGGTCATTTCAATACTTTCATTTTACCGAATTTCAAACCAAATAGGTTCACATATCATGTTTCGCATCAAGGGACATCGAGGGACATGTTCAACCTTCGTATTTAACAAACATGCAACAATATAAGCTAAAATCTCGTTTTCGCGATAAGGGTCATCGCATTACTTTCTATTTACCAAATTTAAAACGAAATTGGTTCAAATATTATGATACGCAATAAAGGACATCGAGGGACAAATTCAACATTAATATTTCTCAAACTTTTAACCATATAGGCTAAAATCTCTTTCTTGGGACAATGCTCATTCAAATAATTTCATTTTGCCGAATACAAAACCAAATAGGTTCACATATCATGTTTCGTATCAAGGGAGATCGAGGGACAAGTTCAACCTTTATCAAACTTCTAACCATATAAGGCTAAAATCTCATTTTTGCGACAAAGTGATTCCAATACTTTCATTTTTCCAAATATAAAACCAAATAGGTTCACATATCATGTTTCGTATCAAGGGAGATCGAGGGACAAGTTCAACCTTTATCAAACTTCTAACCATATAGGCTAAAATCTCATTTTTGCGACAAAGTTATTCCAATACTTTCATTTTACCGAATTTCAAACCAAATAGGTTCACATATCATGTTTCGCATCAAGGGACATCGAGGGACAAGTTCAACCTTTATCAAACTTCTAACCACATAGGCTAACATTTCATTTTCGCGACAAGGGTCATTTCAATACTTTCATTTTACCGAATTTCAAACCAAATAGGTTCACATATCATGTTTCGCATCAAGGGACATCGAGGGACAAGTTCAACCTTTATCAAACTTCTAACCACATAGGCTAACATTTCATTTTCGCGACAAGGGTCATTTCAATACTTTCATTTTACCGAATTTCAAACCAAATAGGTTCACATATCATGTTTCGCATCAAGGGACATCGAGGGACATGTTCAACCTTCGTATTTAACAAACATGCAACAATATAAGCTAAAATCTCGTTTTCGCGATAAGGGTCATCTCATTACTTTCTATTTACCAAATTTAAAACGAAATTGGTTCAAATATTATGTTACGCAATAAAGGACATCGAGGGACAAATTCAACATTAATATTTATCAAACTTTTAACCATATAGGCTAAACTCTCATTTTTGGGACAATGCTCATTCAAATAATTTCATTTTGCCGTATACAAAACCAAATAGGTTCACATATCATGTTTCGTATCAAGGGAGATCGAGCGACAAGTTCAACCTTTATCAAACTTCTAACCATATAGGCTAAAATCTCATTTTCGCGACAAAGTCATTCCAATACTTTCATTTTTCCGAATTTAAAACCAAATAGGTTCACATATCATGTTTCGTATCAAGGGAGATCGAGGGACAAGTTCACCCTTTATCAAACTTCTAACCATATAGGCTAACATCTCTTTTTTGGGACAATGGTCATTCAAATAATTTCATTTTGCCGAATACAAAACCAAATAGGTTCACATATCATGTTTCGTATCAAGGGAGATCGAGGGACAAGTTCAACCTTTATCAAACTTCTAACCATATAGGCTAAAATCTCATTTTCGCGACAAAGTCATTCCAATACTTTCATTTTTCCGAATTTAAAACCAAATAGGTTCACATATCATGTTTCGTATCAAGGGAGATCGAGGGACAAGTTCAACCTTTATCAAACTTCTAACCATATAGGCTAAAATCTCATTTTCGCGACAAAGTCATTCCAATACTTTCATTTTTCCGAATATAAAACCAAATAGGTTCACATATCATGTTTCGCATCAAGGGACATCGAGGGACAAGTTCAACCTTTATCAAACTTCGAACCACATAGGCTAACATTTCATTTTCGCGACAAGGGTCATTTCAATACTTTCATTTTACCGAATTTCAAACCAAATAGGTTCACATATCATGTTTCGCATCAAGGGACATCGAGGGACATGTTCAACCTTCGTATTTAACAAACATGCAACAATATAAGCTAAAATCTCGTTTTCGCGATAAGGGTCATCTCATTACTTTCTATTTACCAAATTTAAAACGAAATTGGTTCAAATATTATGATACGCAATAAAGGACATCGAGGGACAAATTCAACATTAATATTTCTCAAACTTTTAACCATATAGGCTAAAATCTCTTTTTTGGGACAATGGTCATTCAAATAATTTCATTTTGCCGAATACAAAACCAAATAGGTTCACATATCATGTTTCGTATCAAGGGAGATCGAGGGACAAGTTCAACCTTTATCAAACTTCTAACCATATAAGGCTAAAATCTCATTTTTGCGACAAAGTGATTCCAATACTTTCATTTTTCCAAATATAAAACCAAATAGGTTCACATATCATGTTTCGTATCAAGGGAGATCGAGGGACAAGTTCAACCTTTATCAAACTTCTAACCATATAGGCTAAAATCTCATTTTTGCGACAAAGTTATTCCAATACTTTCATTTTACCGAATTTAAAACCAAATAGGTTCACATATCATGTTTCGCATCAAGGGACATCGAGGGACAAGTTCAACCTTTATCAAACTTCTAACCACATAGGCTAACATTTCATTTTCGCGACAAGGGTCATTTCAATACTTTCATTTTACCGAATTTCAAACCAAATAGGTTCACATATCATGTTTCGCATCAAGGGACATCGAGGGACAAGTTCAACCTTTATCAAACTTCTAACCACATAGGCTAACATTTCATTTTCGCGACAAGGGTCATTTCAATACTTTCATTTTACCGAATTTCAAACCAAATAGGTTCACATATCATGTTTCGCATCAAGGGACATCGAGGGACATGTTCAACCTTTGTATTTAACAAACATGCAACAATATAAGCTAAAATCTCGTTTTCGCGATAAGGGTCATCTCATTACTTTCTATTTACCAAATTTAAAACGAAATTGGTTCAAATATTATGTTACGCAATAAAGGACATCGAGGGACAAATTCAACATTAATATTTATCAAACTTTTAACCATATAGGCTAAAATCTCATTTTTGGGACAATGCTCATTCAAATAATTTCATTTTTCCGAATACAAAACCAAATAGGTTCACATATCATGTTTTGTATCAAGGGAGATCGAGGGACAAGTTCAACCTTTATCAAACTTCTAACCATATAGGCTAAAATCTCATTTTCGCGACAAAGTCATTCCAATACTTTCATTTTTCCGAATATAAAACCAAATAGGTTCACATATCATGTTTCGTATCAAGGGAGATCGAGGGACAAGTTCAACCTTTATCAAACTTCTAACCATATAGGCTAAAATCTCATTTTTGCGACAAAGTTATTCCAATACTTTCATTTTTCCGAATATAAAACCAAATAGGTTCACATATCATGTTTCGCATCAAGGGACATCGAGGGACAAGTTCAACCTTTATCAAACTTCTAACCACATAGGCTAACATTTCATTTTCGCGACAAGGGTCATTTCAATACTTTCATTTTACTGAATTTCAAACCAAATAGGTTCACATATCATGTTTCGCATCAAGGGACATCGAGGGACATGTTCAACCTTCGTATTTAACAAACATGCAACAATATAAGCTAAAATCTCGTTTTCGCGATAAGGGTCATCTCATTACTTTCTATTTACCAAATTTAAAACGAAATTGGTTCAAATATTATGTTACGCAATAAAGGACATCGAGGGACAAATTCAACATTAATATTTCTCAAACTTTTAACCATATAGGCTAAAATCTCTTTTTTGGGACAATGGTCATTCAAATAATTTCATTTTGCCGAATACAAAACCAAATAGGTTCACATATCATGTTTCGTATCAAGGGAGATCGAGGGACAAGTTCAACCTTTATCAAACTTCTAACCATATAAGGCTAAAATCTCATTTTTGCGACAAAGTGATTCCAATACTTTCATTTTTCCAAATATAAAACCAAATAGGTTCACATATCATGTTTCGTATCAAGGGAGATCGAGGGACAAGTTCAACCTTTATCAAACTTCTAACCATATAGGCTAAAATCTCATTTTTGCGACAAAGTTATTCCAATACTTTCATTTTACCGAATTTCAAACCAAATAGGTTCACATATCATGTTTCGCATCAAGGGACATCGAGGGACAAGTTCAACCTTTATCAAACTTCTAACCACATAGGCTAACATTTCATTTTCGCGACAAGGGTCATTTCAATACTTTCATTTTACCGAATTTCAAACCAAATAGGTTCACATATCATGTTTCGCATCAAGGGACATCGAGGGACAAGTTCAACCTTGATCAAACTTCTAACCACATAGGCTAACATTTCATTTTCGCGACAAGGGTCATTTCAATACTTTCATTTTACCGAATTTCAAACCAAATAGGTTCACATATCATGTTTCGCATCAAGGGACATCGAGGGACATGTTCAACCTTCGTATTTAACAAACATGCAACAATATAAGCTAAAATCTCGTTTTCGCGATAAGGGTCATCTCATTACTTTCTATTTACCAAATTTAAAACGAAATTGGTTCAAATATTATGTTACGCAATAAAGGACATCGAGGGACAAATTCAACATTAATATTTATCAAACTTTTAACCATATAGGCTAAAATCTCATTTTTGGGACAATGCTCATTCAAATAATTTCATTTTGCCGAATACAAAACCAAATAGGTTCACATATCATGTTTCGTATCAAGGGAGATCGAGGGACAAGTTCAACCTTTATCAAAATTCTAACCATATAAGGCTAAAATCTCATTTTCGCGACAAAGTGATTCCAATACTTTCATTTTTCCGAATATAAAACCAAATAAGTTCACATATCATGTTTCGCATCAAGGGACATCGAGGGACAAGTTCACTGTTTATCAAACTTCTAACCACATAGGCAAACATTTCATTTTCGCGACAAGGGTCATTTCAATACTTTCATTTTACCGAATTTCAAACCAAATAGGTTCACATATCAGGTTTCACATCAACAGACATCGAGGGACATGTTCAACCTTCATATTTAACAAACATGCAACAATATAAGCTAAAATCTCGTTTTCGCGATAAGGGTCATCTCATTACTTTCTATTTACCAAATTTAAAACGAAATTGGTTCAAATATTATGTTACGCAATAAAGGACATCGAGGGACAAATTCAACATTAATATTTCACAAACTTTTAACCATATAGGCTAAAATCTCTTTTTTACGACAATGGTCATTCAAATAATTTCATTTTGCCGAATACAAAACCAAATAGGTTCACATATCATGTTTCGTATCAAGGGAGATCGAGGGACAAGTTCAACCTTTATCAAACTTCTAACCACATAGGCTAACATTTCATTTTCGCGACAAGGGTCATTTCAATACTTTCATTTTACCGAATTTCAAACCAAATAGGTTCACATATCATGTTTCGCATCAAGGGACATCGAGGGACAAGTTCAACCTTTATCAAACTTCTAACCACATAGGCTAACATTTCATTTTCGCGACAAGGGTCATTTCAATACTTTCATTTTACCGAATTTCAAACCAAATAGGTTCACATATCATGTTTCGCATCAAGGGACATCGAGGGACAAGTTCAACCTTTATCAAACTTCTAACCACATAGGCTAACATTTCATTTTCGCGACAAGGGTCATTTCAATACTTTCATTTTACCGAATTTCAAACCAAATAGGTTCACATATCATGTTTCGCATCAAGGGACATCGAGGGACATGTTCAACCTTCGTATTTAACAAACATGCAACAATATAAGCTAAAATCTCGTTTTCGCGATAAGGGTCATCTCATTACTTTCTATTTACCAAATTTAAAACGAAATTGGTTCAAATATTATGTTACGCAATAAAGGACATCGAGGGACAAATTCAACATTAATATTTATCAAACTTTTAACCATATAGGCTAAAATCTCATTTTTGGGACAATGCTCATTCAAATAATTTCATTTTTCCGAATACAAAACCAAATAGGTTCACATATCATGTTTTGTATCAAGGGAGATCGAGGGACAAGTTCAACCTTTATCAAACTTCTAACCATATAAGGCTAAAATCTCATTTTCGCGATAAAGTGATTCCAATACTTTCATTTTTCCGAATATAAAACCAAATAAGTTCACATAGCATGTTTCGCATCAAGGGACATCGAGGGACAAGTTCACTGTTTATCAAACTTCTAACCACATAGGCTAACATTTCATTTTCGCGACAAGGGTCATTTCAATACTTTCATTTTACCGAATTTCAAACCAAATAGGTTCACATATCATGTTTCACATCAACGGACATCGAGGGACATGTTCAACCTTCATATTTAACAAACATGCAACAATATATGCTAAAATCTCGTTTTCGCGATAAGGGTCATCTCATTACTTTCTATTTACCAAATTTAAAACGAAATTGGTTCAAATATTATGTTACGCAATAAAGGACATCGAGGGACAAATTCAACATTAATATTTATCAAACTTTTAACCATATAGGCTAAAATCTCATTTTTGGGACAATGCTCATTCAAATAATTTCATTTTGCCGAATACAAAACCAAATAGGTTCACATATCATGTTTCGTATCAAGGGAGATCGAGGGACAAGTTCAACCTTTATCAAAATTCTAACCATATAAGGCTAAAATCTCATTTTCGCGACAAAGTGATTCCAATACTTTCATTTTTCCGAATATAAAACCAAATAAGTTCACATATCATGTTTCGCATCAAGGGACATCGAGGGACAAGTTCACTGTTTATCAAACTTCTAACCACATAGGCAAACATTTCATTTTCGCGACAAGGGTCATTTCAATACTTTCATTTTACCGAATTTCAAACCAAATAGGTTCACATATCAGGTTTCACATCAACAGACATCGAGGGACATGTTCAACCTTCATATTTAACAAACATGCAACAATATAAGCTAAAATCTCGTTTTCGCGATAAGGGTCATCTCATTACTTTCTATTTACCAAATTTAAAACGAAATTGGTTCAAATATTATGTTACGCAATAAAGGACATCGAGGGACAAATTCAACTTTAATATTTCTCAAACTTTTAACCATATAGGCTAAAATCTCTTTTTTGGGACAATGGTCATTCAAATAATTTCATTTTGCCGAATACAAAACCAAATAGGTTCACATATCATGTTTCGTATCAAGGGAGATCGAGGGACAAGTTCAACCTTTATCAAACTTCTAACCATATAGGCTAAAATCTCATTTTCGCGACAAAGTCATTCCAATACTTTCATTTTTCCGAATATAAAACCAAATAGGTTCACATATCATGTTTCGTATCAAGGGAGATCGAGGGACAAGTTCAACCTTTATCAAACTTCTAACCATATAGGCTAAAATCTCATTTTTGCGACAAAGTTATTCCAATACTTTCATTTTTCCGAATATAAAACCAAATAGGTTCACATATCATGTTTCGCATCAAGGGACATCGAGGGACATGTTCAACCTTCGTATTTAACAAACATGCAACAATATAAGCTAAAATCTCGTTTTCGCGATAAGGGTCATCTCATTACTTTCTATTTACCAAATTTAAAACGAAATTGGTTCAAATATTATGTTACGCAATAAAGGACATCGAGGGACAAATTCAACATTAATATTTCTCAAACTTTTAACCATATAGGCTAAAATCTCTTTTTTGGGACAATGGTCATTCAAATAATTTCATTTTGCCGAATACAAAACCAAATAGGTTCACATATCATGTTTCGTATCAAGGGAGATCGAGGGACAAGTTCAACCTTTATCAAACTTCTAACCATATAAGGCTAAAATCTCATTTTTGCGACAAAGTGATTCCAATACTTTCATTTTTCCAAATATAAAACCAAATAGGTTCACATATCATGTTTCGTATCAAGGGAGATCGAGGGACAAGTTCAACCTTTATCAAACTTCTAACCATATAGGCTAAAATCTCATTTTTGCGACAAAGTTATTCCAATACTTTCATTTTACCGAATTTCAAACCAAATAGGTTCACATATCATGTTTTGCATCAAGGGACATCGAGGGACAAGTTCAACCTTTATCAAACTTCTAACCACATAGGCTAACATTTCATTTTCGCGACAAGGGTCATTTCAATACTTTCATTTTACCGAATTTCAAACCAAATAGGTTCACATATCATGTTTCGCATCAAGGGACATCGAGGGACAAGTTCAACCTTTATCAAACTTCTAACCACATAGGCTAACATTTCATTTTCGCGACAAGGGTCATTTCAATACTTTCATTTTACCGAATTTCAAACCAAATAGGTTCACATATCAGGTTTCACATCAACAGACATCGAGGGACATGTTCAACCTTCATATTTAACAAACATGCAACAATATAAGCTAAAATCTCGTTTTCGCGATAAGGGTCATCTCATTACTTTCTATTTACCAAATTTAAAACGAAATTGGTTCAAATATTATGTTACGCAATAAAGGACATCGAGGGACAAATTCAACTTTAATATTTCTCAAACTTTTAACCATATAGGCTAAAATCTCTTTTTTGGGACAATGGTCATTCAAATAATTTCATTTTGCCGAATACAAAACCAAATAGGTTCACATATCATGTTTCGTATCAAGGGAGATCGAGGGACAAGTTCAACCTTTATCAAACTTCTAACCATATAGGCTAAAATCTCATTTTCGCGACAAAGTCATTCCAATACTTTCATTTTTCCGAATATAAAACCAAATAGGTTCACATATCATGTTTCGTATCAAGGGAGATCGAGGGACAAGTTCAACCTTTATCAAACTTCTAACCATATAGGCTAAAATCTCATTTTTGCGACAAAGTTATTCCAATACTTTCATTTTTCCGAATATAAAACCAAATAGGTTCACATATCATGTTTCGCATCAAGGGACATCGAGGGACATGTTCAACCTTCGTATTTAACAAACATGCAACAATATAAGCTAAAATCTCGTTTTCGCGATAAGGGTCATCTCATTACTTTCTATTTACCAAATTTAAAACGAAATTGGTTCAAATATTATGTTACGCAATAAAGGACATCGAGGGACAAATTCAACATTAATATTTCTCAAACTTTTAACCATATAGGCTAAAATCTCTTTTTTGGGACAATGGTCATTCAAATAATTTCATTTTGCCGAATACAAAACCAAATAGGTTCACATATCATGTTTCGTATCAAGGGAGATCGAGGGACAAGTTCAACCTTTATCAAACTTCTAACCATATAAGGCTAAAATCTCATTTTTGCGACAAAGTGATTCCAATACTTTCATTTTTCCAAATATAAAACCAAATAGGTTCACATATCATGTTTCGTATCAAGGGAGATCGAGGGACAAGTTCAACCTTTATCAAACTTCTAACCATATAGGCTAAAATCTCATTTTTGCGACAAAGTTATTCCAATACTTTCATTTTACCGAATTTCAAACCAAATAGGTTCACATATCATGTTTTGCATCAAGGGACATCGAGGGACAAGTTCAACCTTTATCAAACTTCTAACCACATAGGCTAACATTTCATTTTCGCGACAAGGGTCATTTCAATACTTTCATTTTACCGAATTTCAAACCAAATAGGTTCACATATCATGTTTCGCATCAAGGGACATCGAGGGACAAGTTCAACCTTTATCAAACTTCTAACCACATAGGCTAACATTTCATTTTCGCGACAAGGGTCATTTCAATACTTTCATTTTACCGAATTTCAAACCAAATAGGTTCACATATCAGGTTTCACATCAACAGACATCGAGGGACATGTTCAACCTTCATATTTAACAAACATGCAACAATATAAGCTAAAATCTCGTTTTCGCGATAAGGGTCATCTCATTACTTTCTATTTACCAAATTTAAAACGAAATTGGTTCAAATATTATGTTACGCAATAAAGGACATCGAGGGACAAATTCAACTTTAATATTTCTCAAACTTTTAACCATATAGGCTAAAATCTCTTTTTTGGGACAATGGTCATTCAAATAATTTCATTTTGCCGAATACAAAACCAAATAGGTTCACATATCATGTTTCGTATCAAGGGAGATCGAGGGACAAGTTCAACCTTTATCAAACTTCTAACCATATAGGCTAAAATCTCATTTTCGCGACAAAGTCATTCCAATACTTTCATTTTTCCGAATTTCAAACCAAATAGGTTCACATATCATGTTTCACATCAACGGACATCGAGGGACATGTTCAACCTTCATATTTAACAAACATGCAACAATATATGCTAAAATCTCGTTTTCGCGATAAGGGTCATCTCATTACTTTCTATTTACCAAATTTAAAACGAAATTGGTTCAAATATTATGTTACGCAATAAAGGACATCGAGGGACAAATTCAACATTAATATTTATCAAACTTTTAACCATATAGGCTAAAATCTCATTTTTGGGACAATGCTCATTCAAATAATTTCATTTTGCCGAATACAAAACCAAATAGGTTCACATATCATGTTTCGTATCAAGGGAGATCGAGGGACAAGTTCAACCTTTATCAAAATTCTAACCATATAAGGCTAAAATCTCATTTTCGCGACAAAGTGATTCCAATACTTTCATTTTTCCGAATATAAAACCAAATAAGTTCACATATCATGTTTCGCATCAAGGGACATCGAGGGACAAGTTCACTGTTTATCAAACTTCTAACCACATAGGCAAACATTTCATTTTCGCGACAAGGGTCATTTCAATACTTTCATTTTACCGAATTTCAAACCAAATAGGTTCACATATCAGGTTTCACATCAACAGACATCGAGGGACATGTTCAACCTTCATATTTAACAAACATGCAACAATATAAGCTAAAATCTCGTTTTCGCGATAAGGGTCATCTCATTACTTTCTATTTACCAAATTTAAAACGAAATTGGTTCAAATATTATGTTACGCAATAAAGGACATCGAGGGACAAATTCAACTTTAATATTTCTCAAACTTTTAACCATATAGGCTAAAATCTATTTTTTGGGACAATGGTCATTCAAATAATTTCATTTTGCCGAATACAAAACCAAATAGGTTCACATATCATGTTTCGTATCAAGGGAGATCGAGGGACAAGTTCAACCTTTATCAAACTTCTAACCATATAGGCTAAAATCTCATTTTCGCGACAAAGTGATTCCAATACTTTCATTTTTCCGAATATAAAACCAAATAAGTTCACATATCATGTTTCGCATCAAGGGACATCGAGGGACAAGTTCACTGTTTATCAAACTTCTAACCACATAGGCAAACATTTCATTTTCGCGACAAGGGTCATTTCAATACTTTCATTTTACCGAATTTCAAACCAAATAGGTTCACATATCAGGTTTCACATCAACAGACATCGAGGGACATGTTCAACCTTCATATTTAACAAACATGCAACAATATAAGCTAAAATCTCGTTTTCGCGATAAGGGTCATCTCATTACTTTCTATTTACCAAATTTAAAACGAAATTGGTTCAAATATTATGTTACGCAATAAAGGACATCGAGGGACAAATTCAACTTTAATATTTCTCAAACTTTTAACCATATAGGCTAAAATCTCTTTTTTGGGACAATGGTCATTCAAATAATTTCATTTTGCCGAATACAAAACCAAATAGGTTCACATATCATGTTTCGTATCAAGGGAGATCGAGGGACAAGTTCAACCTTTATCAAACTTCTAACCATATAGGCTAAAATCTCATTTTCGCGACAAAGTCATTCCAATACTTTCATTTTTCCGAATATAAAACCAAATAGGTTCACATATCATGTTTCGTATCAAGGGAGATCGAGGGACAAGTTCAACCTTTATCAAACTTCTAACCATATAGGCTAAAATCTCATTTTTGCGACAAAGTTATTCCAATACTTTCATTTTTCCGAATATAAAACCAAATAGGTTCACATATCATGTTTCGCATCAAGGGACATCGAGGGACATGTTCAACCTTCGTATTTAACAAACATGCAACAATATAAGCTAAAATCTCGTTTTCGCGATAAGGGTCATCTCATTACTTTCTATTTACCAAATTTAAAACGAAATTGGTTCAAATATTATGTTACGCAATAAAGGACATCGAGGGACAAATTCAACATTAATATTTCTCAAACTTTTAACCATATAGGCTAAAATCTCTTTTTTGGGACAATGGTCATTCAAATAATTTCATTTTGCCGAATACAAAACCAAATAGGTTCACATATCATGTTTCGTATCAAGGGAGATCGAGGGACAAGTTCAACCTTTATCAAACTTCTAACCATATAAGGCTAAAATCTCATTTTTGCGACAAAGTGATTCCAATACTTTCATTTTTCCAAATATAAAACCAAATAGGTTCACATATCATGTTTCGTATCAAGGGAGATCGAGGGACAAGTTCAACCTTTATCAAACTTCTAACCATATAGGCTAAAATCTCATTTTTGCGACAAAGTTATTCCAATACTTTCATTTTACCGAATTTCAAACCAAATAGGTTCACATATCATGTTTTGCATCAAGGGACATCGAGGGACAAGTTCAACCTTTATCAAACTTCTAACCACATAGGCTAACATTTCATTTTCGCGACAAGGGTCATTTCAATACTTTCATTTTACCGAATTTCAAACCAAATAGGTTCACATATCATGTTTCGCATCAAGGGACATCGAGGGACAAGTTCAACCTTTATCAAACTTCTAACCACATAGGCTAACATTTCATTTTCGCGACAAGGGTCATTTCAATACTTTCATTTTACCGAATTTCAAACCAAATAGGTTCACATATCAGGTTTCACATCAACAGACATCGAGGGACATGTTCAACCTTCATATTTAACAAACATGCAACAATATAAGCTAAAATCTCGTTTTCGCGATAAGGGTCATCTCATTACTTTCTATTTACCAAATTTAAAACGAAATTGGTTCAAATATTATGTTACGCAATAAAGGACATCGAGGGACAAATTCAACTTTAATATTTCTCAAACTTTTAACCATATAGGCTAAAATCTCTTTTTTGGGACAATGGTCATTCAAATAATTTCATTTTGCCGAATACAAAACCAAATAGGTTCACATATCATGTTTCGTATCAAGGGAGATCGAGGGACAAGTTCAACCTTTATCAAACTTCTAACCATATAGGCTAAAATCTCATTTTCGCGACAAAGTCATTCCAATACTTTCATTTTTCCGAATTTCAAACCAAATAGGTTCACATATCATGTTTCACATCAACGGACATCGAGGGACATGTTCAACCTTCATATTTAACAAACATGCAACAATATATGCTAAAATCTCGTTTTCGCGATAAGGGTCATCTCATTACTTTCTATTTACCAAATTTAAAACGAAATTGGTTCAAATATTATGTTACGCAATAAAGGACATCGAGGGACAAATTCAACATTAATATTTATCAAACTTTTAACCATATAGGCTAAAATCTCATTTTTGGGACAATGCTCATTCAAATAATTTCATTTTGCCGAATACAAAACCAAATAGGTTCACATATCATGTTTCGTATCAAGGGAGATCGAGGGACAAGTTCAACCTTTATCAAAATTCTAACCATATAAGGCTAAAATCTCATTTTCGCGACAAAGTGATTCCAATACTTTCATTTTTCCGAATATAAAACCAAATAAGTTCACATATCATGTTTCGCATCAAGGGACATCGAGGGACAAGTTCACTGTTTATCAAACTTCTAACCACATAGGCAAACATTTCATTTTCGCGACAAGGGTCATTTCAATACTTTCATTTTACCGAATTTCAAACCAAATAGGTTCACATATCAGGTTTCACATCAACAGACATCGAGGGACATGTTCAACCTTCATATTTAACAAACATGCAACAATATAAGCTAAAATCTCGTTTTCGCGATAAGGGTCATCTCATTACTTTCTATTTACCAAATTTAAAACGAAATTGGTTCAAATATTATGTTACGCAATAAAGGACATCGAGGGACAAATTCAACTTTAATATTTCTCAAACTTTTAACCATATAGGCTAAAATCTCTTTTTTGGGACAATGGTCATTCAAATAATTTCATTTTGCCGAATACAAAACCAAATAGGTTCACATATCATGTTTCGTATCAAGGGAGATCGAGGGACAAGTTCAACCTTTATCAAACTTCTAACCATATAGGCTAAAATCTCATTTTCGCGACAAAGTCATTCCAATACTTTCATTTTTCCGAATATAAAACCAAATAGGTTCACATATCATGTTTCGTATCAAGGGAGATCGAGGGACAAGTTCAACCTTTATCAAACTTCTAACCATATAGGCTAAAATCACATTTTTGCGACAAAGTTATTCCAATACTTTCATTTTTCCGAATATAAAACCAAATAGGTTCACATATCATGTTTCGCATCAAGGGACATCGAGGGACATGTTCAACCTTCGTATTTAACAAACATGCAACAATATAAGCTAAAATCTCGTTTTCGCGATAAGGGTCATCTCATTACTTTCTATTTACCAAATTTAAAACGAAATTGGTTCAAATATTATGTTACGCAATAAAGGACATCGAGGGACAAATTCAACATTAATATTTCTCAAACTTTTAACCATATAGGCTAAAATCTCTTTTTTGGGACAATGGTCATTCAAATAATTTCATTTTGCCGAATACAAAACCAAATAGGTTCACATATCATGTTTCGTATCAAGGGAGATCGAGGGACAAGTTCAACCTTTATCAAAATTCTAACCATATAAGGCTAAAATCTCATTTTCGCGACAAAGTGATTCCAATACTTTCATTTTTCCGAATATAAAACCAAATAAGTTCACATATCATGTTTCGCATCAAGGGACATCGAGGGACAAGTTCACTGTTTATCAAACTTCTAACCACATAGGCAAACATTTCATTTTCGCGACAAGGGTCATTTCAATACTTTCATTTTACCGAATTTCAAACCAAATAGGTTCACATATCAGGTTTCACATCAACAGACATCGAGGGACATGTTCAACCTTCATATTTAACAAACATGCAACAATATAAGCTAAAATCTCGTTTTCGCGATAAGGGTCATCTCATTACTTTCTATTTACCAAATTTAAAACGAAATTGGTTCAAATATTATGTTACGCAATAAAGGACATCGAGGGACAAATTCAACTTTAATATTTCTCAAACTTTTAACCATATAGGCTAAAATCTATTTTTTGGGACAATGGTCATTCAAATAATTTCATTTTGCCGAATACAAAACCAAATAGGTTCACATATCATGTTTCGTATCAAGGGAGATCGAGGGACAAGTTCAACCTTTATCAAACTTCTAACCATATAGGCTAAAATCTCATTTTCGCGACAAAGTGATTCCAATACTTTCATTTTTCCGAATATAAAACCAAATAAGTTCACATATCATGTTTCGCATCAAGGGACATCGAGGGACAAGTTCACTGTTTATCAAACTTCTAACCACATAGGCAAACATTTCATTTTCGCGACAAGGGTCATTTCAATACTTTCATTTTACCGAATTTCAAACCAAATAGGTTCACATATCAGGTTTCACATCAACAGACATCGAGGGACATGTTCAACCTTCATATTTAACAAACATGCAACAATATAAGCTAAAATCTCGTTTTCGCGATAAGGGTCATCTCATTACTTTCTATTTACCAAATTTAAAACGAAATTGGTTCAAATATTATGTTACGCAATAAAGGACATCGAGGGACAAATTCAACTTTAATATTTCTCAAACTTTTAACCATATAGGCTAAAATCTCTTTTTTGGGACAATGGTCATTCAAATAATTTCATTTTGCCGAATACAAAACCAAATAGGTTCACATATCATGTTTCGTATCAAGGGAGATCGAGGGACAAGTTCAACCTTTATCAAACTTCTAACCATATAGGCTAAAATCTCATTTTCGCGACAAAGTCATTCCAATACTTTCATTTTTCCGAATATAAAACCAAATAGGTTCACATATCATGTTTCGTATCAAGGGAGATCGAGGGACAAGTTCAACCTTTATCAAACTTCTAACCATATAGGCTAAAATCTCATTTTTGCGACAAAGTTATTCCAATACTTTCATTTTTCCGAATATAAAACCAAATAGGTTCACATATCATGTTTCGCATCAAGGGACATCGAGGGACATGTTCAACCTTCGTATTTAACAAACATGCAACAATATAAGCTAAAATCTCGTTTTCGCGATAAGGGTCATCTCATTACTTTCTATTTACCAAATTTAAAACGAAATTGGTTCAAATATTATGTTACGCAATAAAGGACATCGAGGGACAAATTCAACATTAATATTTCTCAAACTTTTAACCATATAGGCTAAAATCTCTTTTTTGGGACAATGGTCATTCAAATAATTTCATTTTGCCGAATACAAAACCAAATAGGTTCACATATCATGTTTCGTATCAAGGGAGATCGAGGGACAAGTTCAACCTTTATCAAACTTCTAACCATATAAGGCTAAAATCTCATTTTTGCGACAAAGTGATTCCAATACTTTCATTTTTCCAAATATAAAACCAAATAGGTTCACATATCATGTTTCGTATCAAGGGAGATCGAGGGACAAGTTCAACCTTTATCAAACTTCTAACCATATAGGCTAAAATCTCATTTTTGCGACAAAGTTATTCCAATACTTTCATTTTACCGAATTTCAAACCAAATAGGTTCACATATCATGTTTTGCATCAAGGGACATCGAGGGACAAGTTCAACCTTTATCAAACTTCTAACCACATAGGCTAACATTTCATTTTCGCGACAAGGGTCATTTCAATACTTTCATTTTACCGAATTTCAAACCAAATAGGTTCACATATCATGTTTCGCATCAAGGGACATCGAGGGACAAGTTCAACCTTTATCAAACTTCTAACCACATAGGCTAACATTTCATTTTCGCGACAAGGGTCATTTCAATACTTTCATTTTACCGAATTTCAAACCAAATAGGTTCACATATCAGGTTTCACATCAACAGACATCGAGGGACATGTTCAACCTTCATATTTAACAAACATGCAACAATATAAGCTAAAATCTCGTTTTCGCGATAAGGGTCATCTCATTACTTTCTATTTACCAAATTTAAAACGAAATTGGTTCAAATATTATGTTACGCAATAAAGGACATCGAGGGACAAATTCAACTTTAATATTTCTCAAACTTTTAACCATATAGGCTAAAATCTCTTTTTTGGGACAATGGTCATTCAAATAATTTCATTTTGCCGAATACAAAACCAAATAGGTTCACATATCATGTTTCGTATCAAGGGAGATCGAGGGACAAGTTCAACCTTTATCAAACTTCTAACCATATAGGCTAAAATCTCATTTTCGCGACAAAGTCATTCCAATACTTTCATTTTTCCGAATTTCAAACCAAATAGGTTCACATATCATGTTTCACATCAACGGACATCGAGGGACATGTTCAACCTTCATATTTAACAAACATGCAACAATATATGCTAAAATCTCGTTTTCGCGATAAGGGTCATCTCATTACTTTCTATTTACCAAATTTAAAACGAAATTGGTTCAAATATTATGTTACGCAATAAAGGACATCGAGGGACAAATTCAACATTAATATTTATCAAACTTTTAACCATATAGGCTAAAATCTCATTTTTGGGACAATGCTCATTCAAATAATTTCATTTTGCCGAATACAAAACCAAATAGGTTCACATATCATGTTTCGTATCAAGGGAGATCGAGGGACAAGTTCAACCTTTATCAAAATTCTAACCATATAAGGCTAAAATCTCATTTTCGCGACAAAGTGATTCCAATACTTTCATTTTTCCGAATATAAAACCAAATAAGTTCACATATCATGTTTCGCATCAAGGGACATCGAGGGACAAGTTCACTGTTTATCAAACTTCTAACCACATAGGCAAACATTTCATTTTCGCGACAAGGGTCATTTCAATACTTTCATTTTACCGAATTTCAAACCAAATAGGTTCACATATCAGGTTTCACATCAACAGACATCGAGGGACATGTTCAACCTTCATATTTAACAAACATGCAACAATATAAGCTAAAATCTCGTTTTCGCGATAAGGGTCATCTCATTACTTTCTATTTACCAAATTTAAAACGAAATTGGTTCAAATATTATGTTACGCAATAAAGGACATCGAGGGACAAATTCAACTTTAATATTTCTCAAACTTTTAACCATATAGGCTAAAATCTCTTTTTTGGGACAATGGTCATTCAAATAATTTCATTTTGCCGAATACAAAACCAAATAGGTTCACATATCATGTTTCGTATCAAGGGAGATCGAGGGACAAGTTCAACCTTTATCAAACTTCTAACCATATAGGCTAAAATCTCATTTTCGCGACAAAGTCATTCCAATACTTTCATTTTTCCGAATATAAAACCAAATAGGTTCACATATCATGTTTCGTATCAAGGGAGATCGAGGGACAAGTTCAACCTTTATCAAACTTCTAACCATATAGGCTAAAATCACATTTTTGCGACAAAGTTATTCCAATACTTTCATTTTTCCGAATATAAAACCAAATAGGTTCACATATCATGTTTCGCATCAAGGGACATCGAGGGACATGTTCAACCTTCGTATTTAACAAACATGCAACAATATAAGCTAAAATCTCGTTTTCGCGATAAGGGTCATCTCATTACTTTCTATTTACCAAATTTAAAACGAAATTGGTTCAAATATTATGTTACGCAATAAAGGACATCGAGGGACAAATTCAACATTAATATTTCTCAAACTTTTAACCATATAGGCTAAAATCTCTTTTTTGGGACAATGGTCATTCAAATAATTTCATTTTGCCGAATACAAAACCAAATAGGTTCACATATCATGTTTCGTATCAAGGGAGATCGAGGGACAAGTTCAACCTTTATCAAAATTCTAACCATATAAGGCTAAAATCTCATTTTCGCGACAAAGTGATTCCAATACTTTCATTTTTCCGAATATAAAACCAAATAAGTTCACATATCATGTTTCGCATCAAGGGACATCGAGGGACAAGTTCACTGTTTATCAAACTTCTAACCACATAGGCAAACATTTCATTTTCGCGACAAGGGTCATTTCAATACTTTCATTTTACCGAATTTCAAACCAAATAGGTTCACATATCAGGTTTCACATCAACAGACATCGAGGGACATGTTCAACCTTCATATTTAACAAACATGCAACAATATAAGCTAAAATCTCGTTTTCGCGATAAGGGTCATCTCATTACTTTCTATTTACCAAATTTAAAACGAAATTGGTTCAAATATTATGTTACGCAATAAAGGACATCGAGGGACAAATTCAACTTTAATATTTCTCAAACTTTTAACCATATAGGCTAAAATCTATTTTTTGGGACAATGGTCATTCAAATAATTTCATTTTGCCGAATACAAAACCAAATAGGTTCACATATCATGTTTCGTATCAAGGGAGATCGAGGGACAAGTTCAACCTTTATCAAACTTCTAACCATATAGGCTAAAATCTCATTTTCGCGACAAAGTGATTCCAATACTTTCATTTTTCCGAATATAAAACCAAATAAGTTCACATATCATGTTTCGCATCAAGGGACATCGAGGGACAAGTTCACTGTTTATCAAACTTCTAACCACATAGGCAAACATTTCATTTTCGCGACAAGGGTCATTTCAATACTTTCATTTTACCGAATTTCAAACCAAATAGGTTCACATATCAGGTTTCACATCAACAGACATCGAGGGACATGTTCAACCTTCATATTTAACAAACATGCAACAATATAAGCTAAAATCTCGTTTTCGCGATAAGGGTCATCTCATTACTTTCTATTTACCAAATTTAAAACGAAATTGGTTCAAATATTATGTTACGCAATAAAGGACATCGAGGGACAAATTCAACTTTAATATTTCTCAAACTTTTAACCATATAGGCTAAAATCTCTTTTTTGGGACAATGGTCATTCAAATAATTTCATTTTGCCGAATACAAAACCAAATAGGTTCACATATCATGTTTCGTATCAAGGGAGATCGAGGGACAAGTTCAACCTTTATCAAACTTCTAACCATATAGGCTAAAATCTCATTTTCGCGACAAAGTCATTCCAATACTTTCATTTTTCCGAATATAAAACCAAATAGGTTCACATATCATGTTTCGTATCAAGGGAGATCGAGGGACAAGTTCAACCTTTATCAAACTTCTAACCATATAGGCTAAAATCTCATTTTTGCGACAAAGTTATTCCAATACTTTCATTTTTCCGAATATAAAACCAAATAGGTTCACATATCATGTTTCGCATCAAGGGACATCGAGGGACATGTTCAACCTTCGTATTTAACAAACATGCAACAATATAAGCTAAAATCTCGTTTTCGCGATAAGGGTCATCTCATTACTTTCTATTTACCAAATTTAAAACGAAATTGGTTCAAATATTATGTTACGCAATAAAGGACATCGAGGGACAAATTCAACATTAATATTTCTCAAACTTTTAACCATATAGGCTAAAATCTCTTTTTTGGGACAATGGTCATTCAAATAATTTCATTTTGCCGAATACAAAACCAAATAGGTTCACATATCATGTTTCGTATCAAGGGAGATCGAGGGACAAGTTCAACCTTTATCAAACTTCTAACCATATAAGGCTAAAATCTCATTTTTGCGACAAAGTGATTCCAATACTTTCATTTTTCCAAATATAAAACCAAATAGGTTCACATATCATGTTTCGTATCAAGGGAGATCGAGGGACAAGTTCAACCTTTATCAAACTTCTAACCATATAGGCTAAAATCTCATTTTTGCGACAAAGTTATTCCAATACTTTCATTTTACCGAATTTCAAACCAAATAGGTTCACATATCATGTTTTGCATCAAGGGACATCGAGGGACAAGTTCAACCTTTATCAAACTTCTAACCACATAGGCTAACATTTCATTTTCGCGACAAGGGTCATTTCAATACTTTCATTTTACCGAATTTCAAACCAAATAGGTTCACATATCATGTTTCGCATCAAGGGACATCGAGGGACAAGTTCAACCTTTATCAAACTTCTAACCACATAGGCTAACATTTCATTTTCGCGACAAGGGTCATTTCAATACTTTCATTTTACCGAATTTCAAACCAAATAGGTTCACATATCAGGTTTCACATCAACAGACATCGAGGGACATGTTCAACCTTCATATTTAACAAACATGCAACAATATAAGCTAAAATCTCGTTTTCGCGATAAGGGTCATCTCATTACTTTCTATTTACCAAATTTAAAACGAAATTGGTTCAAATATTATGTTACGCAATAAAGGACATCGAGGGACAAATTCAACTTTAATATTTCTCAAACTTTTAACCATATAGGCTAAAATCTCTTTTTTGGGACAATGGTCATTCAAATAATTTCATTTTGCCGAATACAAAACCAAATAGGTTCACATATCATGTTTCGTATCAAGGGAGATCGAGGGACAAGTTCAACCTTTATCAAACTTCTAACCATATAGGCTAAAATCTCATTTTCGCGACAAAGTCATTCCAATACTTTCATTTTTCCGAATTTCAAACCAAATAGGTTCACATATCATGTTTCACATCAACGGACATCGAGGGACATGTTCAACCTTCATATTTAACAAACATGCAACAATATATGCTAAAATCTCGTTTTCGCGATAAGGGTCATCTCATTACTTTCTATTTACCAAATTTAAAACGAAATTGGTTCAAATATTATGTTACGCAATAAAGGACATCGAGGGACAAATTCAACATTAATATTTATCAAACTTTTAACCATATAGGCTAAAATCTCATTTTTGGGACAATGCTCATTCAAATAATTTCATTTTGCCGAATACAAAACCAAATAGGTTCACATATCATGTTTCGTATCAAGGGAGATCGAGGGACAAGTTCAACCTTTATCAAAATTCTAACCATATAAGGCTAAAATCTCATTTTCGCGACAAAGTGATTCCAATACTTTCATTTTTCCGAATATAAAACCAAATAAGTTCACATATCATGTTTCGCA
Source organism: Medicago sativa (assembly GCF_051527215.1). Classification (NCBI taxonomy): domain Eukaryota; kingdom Viridiplantae; phylum Streptophyta; class Magnoliopsida; order Fabales; family Fabaceae; genus Medicago; species Medicago sativa. The sequence goes on from NC_140751.1 coordinate 41,705,536, forward strand.
TCAAGGGACATCGAGGGACAAGTTCACTGTTTATCAAACTTCTAACCACATAGGCAAACATTTCATTTTCGCGACAAGGGTCATTTCAATACTTTCATTTTACCGAATTTCAAACCAAATAGGTTCACATATCAGGTTTCACATCAACAGACATCGAGGGACATGTTCAACCTTCATATTTAACAAACATGCAACAATATAAGCTAAAATCTCGTTTTCGCGATAAGGGTCATCTCATTACTTTCTATTTACCAAATTTAAAACGAAATTGGTTCAAATATTATGTTACGCAATAAAGGACATCGAGGGACAAATTCAACTTTAATATTTCTCAAACTTTTAACCATATAGGCTAAAATCTCTTTTTTGGGACAATGGTCATTCAAATAATTTCATTTTGCCGAATACAAAACCAAATAGGTTCACATATCATGTTTCGTATCAAGGGAGATCGAGGGACAAGTTCAACCTTTATCAAACTTCTAACCATATAGGCTAAAATCTCATTTTCGCGACAAAGTCATTCCAATACTTTCATTTTTCCGAATATAAAACCAAATAGGTTCACATATCATGTTTCGTATCAAGGGAGATCGAGGGACAAGTTCAACCTTTATCAAACTTCTAACCATATAGGCTAAAATCACATTTTTGCGACAAAGTTATTCCAATACTTTCATTTTTCCGAATATAAAACCAAATAGGTTCACATATCATGTTTCGCATCAAGGGACATCGAGGGACATGTTCAACCTTCGTATTTAACAAACATGCAACAATATAAGCTAAAATCTCGTTTTCGCGATAAGGGTCATCTCATTACTTTCTATTTACCAAATTTAAAACGAAATTGGTTCAAATATTATGTTACGCAATAAAGGACATCGAGGGACAAATTCAACATTAATATTTCTCAAACTTTTAACCATATAGGCTAAAATCTCTTTTTTGGGACAATGGTCATTCAAATAATTTCATTTTGCCGAATACAAAACCAAATAGGTTCACATATCATGTTTCGTATCAAGGGAGATCGAGGGACAAGTTCAACCTTTATCAAACTTCTAACCATATAAGGCTAAAATCTCATTTTTGCGACAAAGTGATTCCAATACTTTCATTTTTCCAAATATAAAACCAAATAGGTTCACATATCATGTTTCGTATCAAGGGAGATCGAGGGACAAGTTCAACCTTTATCAAACTTCTAACCATATAGGCTAAAATCTCATTTTTGCGACAAAGTTATTCCAATACTTTCATTTTACCGAATTTCAAACCAAATAGGTTCACATATCATGTTTCGCATCAAGGGACATCGAGGGACAAGTTCAACCTTTATCAAACTTCTAACCACATAGGCTAACATTTCATTTTCGCGACAAGGGTCATTTCAATACTTTCATTTTACCGAATTTCAAACCAAATAGGTTCACATATCATGTTTCGCATCAAGGGACATCGAGGGACAAGTTCAACCTTTATCAAACTTCTAACCACATAGGCTAACATTTCATTTTCGCGACAAGGGTCATTTCAATACTTTCATTTTACCGAATTTCAAACCAAATAGGTTCACATATCAGGTTTCACATCAACAGACATCGAGGGACATGTTCAACCTTCATATTTAACAAACATGCAACAATATAAGCTAAAATCTCGTTTTCGCGATAAGGGTCATCTCATTACTTTCTATTTACCAAATTTAAAACGAAATTGGTTCAAATATTATGTTACGCAATAAAGGACATCGAGGGACAAATTCAACTTTAATATTTCTCAAACTTTTAACCATATAGGCTAAAATCTCTTTTTTGGGACAATGGTCATTCAAATAATTTCATTTTGCCGAATACAAAACCAAATAGGTTCACATATCATGTTTCGTATCAAGGGAGATCGAGGGACAAGTTCAACCTTTATCAAACTTCTAACCATATAGGCTAAAATCTCATTTTCGCGACAAAGTCATTCCAATACTTTCATTTTTCCGAATATAAAACCAAATAGGTTCACATATCATGTTTCGTATCAAGGGACATCGAGGGACAAGTTCAACCTTTATCAAACTTCTAACCATATAGGCTAAAATCTCATTTTTGCGACAAAGTTATTCCAATACTTTCATTTTTCCGAATATAAAACCAAATAGGTTCACATAACATGTTTCGCATCAAGGGACATCGAGGGACATGTTCAACCTTCGTATTTAACAAACATGCAACAATATAAGCTAAAATCTCGTTTTCGCGATAAGGGTCATCTCATTACTTTCTATTTACCAAATTTAAAACGAAATTGGTTCAAATATTATGTTACGCAATAAAGGACATCGAGGGACAAATTCAACATTAATATTTATCAAACTTTTAACCATATAGGCTAAAATCTCATTTTTGGGACAATGCTCATTCAAATAATTTCATTTTGCCGAATACAAAACCAAATAGGTTCACATATCATGTTTCGTATCAAGGGAGATCGAGGGACAAGTTCAACCTTTATCAAACTTCTAACCATATAAGGCTAAAATCTCATTTTTGCGACAAAGTGATTCCAATACTTTCATTTTTCCAAATATAAAACCAAATAAATTCACATATCATGTTTCGCATCAAGGAACATCGAGGGACAAGTTCACTGTTTATCAAACTTCTAACCATATAGGCTAAAATCTCATTTTTGCGACAAAGTTATTCCAATACTTTCATTTTTCCGAATATAAAACCAAATAGGTTCACATATCATGTTTCGCATCAAGGGACATCGAGGGACAAGTTCAACCTTTATCAAACTTCTAACCACATAGGCTAACATTTCATTTTCGCGACAAGGGTCATTTCAATACTTTCATTTTACCGAATTTCAAACCAAATAGGTTCACATATCATGTTTCGCATCAAGGGACATCGAGGGACATGTTCAACCTTCATATTTAACAAACATGCAACAATATAAGCTAAAATCTCGTTTTCGCGATAAGGGTCATCTCATTACTTTCTATTTACCAAATTTAAAACGAAATTGGTTCAAATATTATGTTACGCAATAAAGGACATCGAGGGACAAATTCAACATTAATATTTATCAAACTTTTAACCATATAGGCTAAAATCTCATTTTTGGGACAATGCTCATTCAAATAATTTCATTTTGCCGAATACAAAACCAAATAGGTTCACATATCATGTTTCGTATCAAGGGAGATCGAGGGACAAGTTCAACCTTTATCAAAATTCTAACCATATAAGGCTAAAATCTCATTTTCGCGACAAAGTGATTCCAATACTTTCATTTTTCCGAATATAAAACCAAATAAGTTCACATATCATGTTTCGCATCAAGGGACATCGAGGGACAAGTTCACTGTTTATCAAACTTCTAACCACATAGGCAAACATTTCATTTTCGCGACAAGGGTCATTTCAATACTTTCATTTTACCGAATTTCAAACCAAATAGGTTCACATATCAGGTTTCACATCAACAGACATCGAGGGACATGTTCAACCTTCATATTTAACAAACATGCAACAATATAAGCTAAAATCTCGTTTTCGCGATAAGGGTCATCTCATTACTTTCTATTTACCAAATTTAAAACGAAATTGGTTCAAATATTATGTTACGCAATAAAGGACATCGAGGGACAAATTCAACTTTAATATTTCTCAAACTTTTAACCATATAGGCTAAAATCTCTTTTTTGGGACAATGGTCATTCAAATAATTTCATTTTGCCGAATACAAAACCAAATAGGTTCACATATCATGTTTCGTATCAAGGGAGATCGAGGGACAAGTTCAACCTTTATCAAACTTCTAACCATATAGGCTAAAATCTCATTTTCGCGACAAAGTCATTCCAATACTTTCATTTTTCCGAATATAAAACCAAATAGGTTCACATATCATGTTTCGTATCAAGGGAGATCGAGGGACAAGTTCAACCTTTATCAAACTTCTAACCATATAGGCTAAAATCTCATTTTTGCGACAAAGTTATTCCAATACTTTCATTTTTCCGAATATAAAACCAAATAGGTTCACATATCATATTTCGCATCAAGGGACATCGAGGGACATGTTCAACCTTCGTATTTAACAAACATGCAACAATATAAGCTAAAATCTCGTTTTCGCGATAAGGGTCATCTCATTACTTTCTATTTACCAAATTTAAAACGAAATTGGTTCAAATATTATGTTACGCAATAAAGGACATCGAGGGACAAATTCAACATTAATATTTCTCAAACTTTTAACCATATAGGCTAAAATCTCTTTTTTGGGACAATGGTCATTCAAATAATTTCATTTTGCCGAATACAAAACCAAATAGGTTCACATATCATGTTTCGTATCAAGGGAGATCGAGGGACAAGTTCAACCTTTATCAAACTTCTAACCATATAAGGCTAAAATCTCATTTTTGCGACAAAGTGATTCCAATACTTTCATTTTTCCAAATATAAAACCAAATAGGTTCACATATCATGTTTCGTATCAAGGGAGATCGAGGGACAAGTTCAACCTTTATCAAACTTCTAACCATATAGGCTAAAATCTCATTTTTGCGACAAAGTTATTCCAATACTTTCATTTTACCGAATTTCAAACCAAATAGGTTCACATATCATGTTTCGCATCAAGGGACATCGAGGGACAAGTTCAACCTTTATCAAACTTCTAACCACATAGGCTAACATTTCATTTTCGCGACAAGGGTCATTTCAATACTTTCATTTTACCGAATTTCAAACCAAATAGGTTCACATATCATGTTTCGCATCAAGGGACATCGAGGGACAAGTTCAACCTTTATCAAACTTCTAACCACATAGGCTAACATTTCATTTTCGCGACAAGGGTCATTTCAATACTTTCATTTTACCGAATTTCAAACCAAATAGGTTCACATATCAGGTTTCACATCAACAGACATCGAGGGACATGTTCAACCTTCATATTTAACAAACATGCAACAATATAAGCTAAAATCTCGTTTTCGCGATAAGGGTCATCTCATTACTTTCTATTTACCAAATTTAAAACGAAATTGGTTCAAATATTATGTTACGCAATAAAGGACATCGAGGGACAAATTCAACTTTAATATTTCTCAAACTTTTAACCATATAGGCTAAAATCTCTTTTTTGGGACAATGGTCATTCAAATAATTTCATTTTGCCGAATACAAAACCAAATAGGTTCACATATCATGTTTCGTATCAAGGGAGATCGAGGGACAAGTTCAACCTTTATCAAACTTCTAACCATATAGGCTAAAATCTCATTTTCGCGACAAAGTCATTCCAATACTTTCATTTTTCCGAATATAAAACCAAATAGGTTCACATATCATGTTTCGTATCAAGGGACATCGAGGGACAAGTTCAACCTTTATCAAACTTCTAACCATATAGGCTAAAATCTCATTTTTGCGACAAAGTTATTCCAATACTTTCATTTTTCCGAATATAAAACCAAATAGGTTCACATATCATGTTTCGCATCAAGGGACATCGAGGGACATGTTCAACCTTCGTATTTAACAAACATGCAACAATATAAGCTAAAATCTCGTTTTCGCGATAAGGGTCATCTCATTACTTTCTATTTACCAAATTTAAAACGAAATTGGTTCAAATATTATGTTACGCAATAAAGGACATCGAGGGACAAATTCAACATTAATATTTATCAAACTTTTAACCATATAGGCTAAAATCTCATTTTTGGGACAATGCTCATTCAAATAATTTCATTTTGCCGAATACAAAACCAAATAGGTTCACATATCATGTTTCGTATCAAGGGAGATCGAGGGACAAGTTCAACCTTTATCAAACTTCTAACCATATAAGGCTAAAATCTCATTTTTGCGACAAAGTGATTCCAATACTTTCATTTTTCCAAATATAAAACCAAATAAATTCACATATCATGTTTCGCATCAAGGAACATCGAGGGACAAGTTCACTGTTTATCAAACTTCTAACCATATAGGCTAAAATCTCATTTTTGCGACAAAGTTATTCCAATACTTTCATTTTTCCGAATATAAAACCAAATAGGTTCACATATCATGTTTCGCATCAAGGGACATCGAGGGACAAGTTCAACCTTTATCAAACTTCTAACCACATAGGCTAACATTTCATTTTCGCGACAAGGGTCATTTCAATACTTTCATTTTACCGAATTTCAAACCAAATAGGTTCACATATCATGTTTCGCATCAAGGGACATCGAGGGACATGTTCAACCTTCATATTTAACAAACATGCAACAATATAAGCTAAAATCTCGTTTTCGCGATAAGGGTCATCTCATTACTTTCTATTTACCAAATTTATAACGAAATTGGTTCAAATATTATGTTACGCAATAAAGGACATCGAGGGACAAATTCAACATTAATATTTATCAAACTTTTAACCATATAGGCTAAAATCTCATTTTTGGGACAATGCTCATTCAAATAATTTCATTTTTCCGAATACAAAACCAAATAGGTTCACATATCATGTTTTGTATCAAGGGAGATCGAGGGACAAGTTCAACCTTTATCAAACTTCTAACCATATAAGGCTAAAATCTCATTTTCGCGATAAAGTGATTCCAATACTTTCATTTTTCCGAATATAAAACCAAATAAGTTCACATAGCATGTTTCGCATCAAGGGACATCGAGGGACAAGTTCACTGTTTATCAAACTTCTAACCACATAGGCTAACATTTCATTTTCGCGACAAGGGTCATTTCAATACTTTCATTTTACCGAATTTCAAACCAAATAGGTTCACATATCATGTTTCACATCAACGGACATCGAGGGACATGTTCAACCTTCATATTTAACAAACATGCAACAATATATGCTAAAATCTCGTTTTCGCGATAAGGGTCATCTCATTACTTTCTATTTACCAAATTTAAAACGAAATTGGTTCAAATATTATGTTACGCAATAAAGGACATCGAGGGACAAATTCAACATTAATATTTATCAAACTTTTAACCATATAGGCTAAAATCTCATTTTTGGGACAATGCTCATTCAAATAATTTCATTTTGCCGAATACAAAACCAAATAGGTTCACATATCATGTTTCGTATCAAGGGAGATCGAGGGACAAGTTCAACCTTTATCAAAATTCTAACCATATAAGGCTAAAATCTCATTTTCGCGACAAAGTGATTCCAATACTTTCATTTTTCCGAATATAAAACCAAATAAGTTCACATATCATGTTTCGCATCAAGGGACATCGAGGGACAAGTTCACTGTTTATCAAACTTCTAACCACATAGGCAAACATTTCATTTTCGCGACAAGGGTCATTTCAATACTTTCATTTTACCGAATTTCAAACCAAATAGGTTAACATATCAGGTTTCACATCAACAGACATCGAGGGACATGTTCAACCTTCATATTTAACAAACATGCAACAATATAAGCTAAAATCTCGTTTTCGCGATAAGGGTCATCTCATTACTTTCTATTTACCAAATTTAAAACGAAATTGGTTCAAATATTATGTTACGCAATAAAGGACATCGAGGGACAAATTCAACTTTAATATTTCTCAAACTTTTAACCATATAGGCTAAAATCTCTTTTTTGGGACAATGGTCATTCAAATAATTTCATTTTGCCGAATACAAAACCAAATAGGTTCACATATCATGTTTCGTATCAAGGGAGATCGAGGGACAAGTTCAACCTTTATCAAACTTCTAACCATATAGGCTAAAATCTCATTTTCGCGACAAAGTCATTCCAATACTTTCATTTTTCCGAATATAAAACCAAATAGGTTCACATATCATGTTTCGTATCAAGGGAGATCGAGGGACAAGTTCAACCTTTATCAAACTTCTAACCATATAGGCTAAAATCTCATTTTTGCGACAAAGTTATTCCAATACTTTCATTTTTCCGAATATAAAACCAAATAGGTTCACATATCATGTTTCGCATCAAGGGACATCGAGGGACAAGTTCAACCTTTATCAAACTTCTAACCACATAGGCTAACATTTCATTTTCGCGACAAGGGTCATTTCAATACTTTCATTTTACCGAATTTCAAACCAAATAGGTTCACATATCATGTTTCGCATCAAGGGACATCGAGGGACATGTTCAACCTTCATATTTAACAAACTTGCAACAATATAAGCTAAAATCTCGTTTTCGCGATAAGGGTCATCTCATTACTTTCTATTTACCAAATTTAAAACAAAATTGGTTCAAATATTATGTTACGCAATAAAGGACATCGAGGGACAAATTCAACATTAATATTTATCAAACTTTTAACCATATAGGCTAAAATCTCTTTTTTGGGACAATGGTCATTCAAATAATTTCATTTTGCCGAATACAAAACCAAATAGGTTCACATATCATGTTTCGTATCAAGGGAGATCGAGGGACAAGTTCAACCTTTATCAAACTTCTAACCATATAGGCTAAAATCTCATTTTCGCGACAAAGTCATTCCAATACTTTCATTTTTCCGAATATAAAACCAAATAGGTTCACATATCATGTTTCGTATCAAGGGAGATCGAGGGACAAGTTCAACCTTTATCAAACTTCTAACCATATAGGCTAAAATCTCATTTTCGCGACAAAGTCATTCCAATACTTTCATTTTTCCGAATATAAAACCAAATAGGTTCACATATCATGTTTCGTATCAAGGGAGATCGAGGGACAAGTTCAACCTTTATCAAACTTCTAATCATATAGGCTAAAATCTCATTTTTGCGACAAAGTTATTCCAATACTTTCATTTTTCTGAATATAAAACCAAATAGGTTCACATATCATGTTTCGCATCAAGGGACATCGAGGGACAAGTTCAACCTTTATCAAACTTCTAACCACATAGGCTAACATTTCATTTTCGCGACAAGGGTCATTTCAATACTTTCATTTTACCGAATTTCAAACCAAATAGGTTCACATATCATGTTTCGCATCAAGGGACATCGAGGGACATGTTCAACCTTCGTATTTAACAAACATGCAACAATATAAGCTAAAATCTCGTTTTCGCGATAAGGGTCATCTCATTACTTTCTATTTACCAAATTTAAAATGAAATTGGTTCAAATATTATGTTACGCAATAAAGGACATCGAGGGACAAATTCAACATTAATATTTATCAAACTTTTAACCATATAGGCTAAAATCTCATTTTTGGGACAATGCTCATTCAAATAATTTCATTTTGCCGAATACAAAACCAAATAGGTTCACATATCATGTTTCGTATCAAGGGAGATCGAGGGACAAGTTCAACCTTTATCAAACTTCTAACCATATAAGGCTAAAATCTCATTTTTGCGACAAAGTGATTCCAATACTTTCATTTTTCCAAATATAAAACCAAATAAATTCACATATCATGTTTCGCATCAAGGAACATCGAGGGACAAGTTCACTGTTTATCAAACTTCTAACCACATAGGCTAACATTTCATTTTCGCGACAAGGGTCATTTCAATACTTTCATTTTACCGAATTTCAAACCAAATAGGTTCACATATCATGTTTCACATCAACGGACATCGAGGGACATGTTCAACCTTCATATTTAACAAACATGCAACGATATAAGCTAAAATCTCGTTTTCGCGATAAGGGTCATCTCATTACTTTCTATTTACCAAATTTAAAACGAAATTGGTTCAAATATTATGTTACGCAATAAAGGACATCGAGGGACAAATTCAACATTAATATTTCTCAAACTTTTAACCATATAGGCTAAAATCTCTTTTTTGGGACAATGGTCATTCAAATAATTTCATTTTGCCGAATACAAAACCAAATAGGTTCACATATCATGTTTCGTATCAAGGGAGATTGAGGGACAAGTTCAACCTTTATCAAACTTCTAACCATATAGGCTAAAATCTCATTTTCGCGACAAAGTCATTCCAATACTTTCATTTTTCCGAATATAAAACCAAATAGGTTCACATATCATGTTTCGTATCAAGGGAGATCGAGGGACAAGTTCAACCTTTATCAAACTTCTAATCATATAGGCTAAAATCTCATTTTTGCGACAAAGTTATTCCAATACTTTCATTTTTCCGAATATAAAACCAAATAGGTTCACATATCATGTTTCGCATCAAGGGACATCGAGGGACAAGTTCAACCTTTATCAAACTTCTAATCATATAGGCTAAAATCTCATTTTTGCGACAAAGTGATTCCAATACTTTCATTTTTCCAAATATAAAACCAAATAAATTCACATATCATGTTTCGCATCAAGGAACATCGAGGGACAAGTTCACTGTTTATCAAACTTCTAACCACATAGGCTAACATTTCATTTTCGCGACAAGGGTCATTTCAATACTTTCATTTTACCGAATTTCAAACCAAATAGGTTCACATATCATGTTTCACATCAACGGACATCGAGGGACATGTTCAACCTTCATATTTAACAAACATGCAACGATATAAGCTAATATCTCGTTTTCGCGATAAGGGTCATCTCATTACTTTCTATTTACCAAATTTAAAACGAAATTGGTTCAAATATTATGTTACGCAATAAAGGACATCGAGGGACAAATTCAACATTAATATTTCTCAAACTTTTAACCATATAGGCTAAAATCTCTTTTTTGGGACAATGGTCATTCAAATAATTTCATTTTGCCGAATACAAAACCAAATAGGTTCACATATCATGTTTCGTATCAAGGGAGATTGAGGGACAAGTTCAACCTTTATCAAACTTCTAACCATATAGGCTAAAATCTCATTTTCGCGACAAAGTCATTCCAATACTTTCATTTTTCCGAATATAAAACCAAATAGGTTCACATATCATGTTTCGTATCAAGGGAGATCGAGGGACAAGTTCAACCTTTATCAAACTGCTAATCATATAGGCTAAAATCTCATTTTTGCGACAAAGTTATTCCAATACTTTCATTTTTCCGAATATAAAACCAAATAGGTTCACATATCATGTTTCGCATCAAGGGACATCGAGGGACAAGTTCAACCTTTATCAAACTTCTAACCACATAGGCTAACATTTCATTTTCGCGACAAGGGTCATTTCAATACTTTCATTTTACCGAATTTCAAACCAAATAGGTTCACATATCATGTTTCGCATCAAGGGACATCGAGGGACATGTTCAACCTTCGTATTTAACAAACATGCAACAATATAAGCTAAAATCTCGTTTTCGCGATAAGGGTCATCTCATTACTTTCTATTTACCAAATTTAAAATGAAATTGGTTCAAATATTATGTTACGCAATAAAGGACATCGAGGGACAAATTCAACATTAATATTTATCAAACTTTTAACCATATAGGCTAAAATCTCATTTTTGGGACAATGCTCATTCAAATAATTTCATTTTGCCGAATACAAAACCAAATAGGTTCACATATCATGTTTCGTATCAAGGGAGATCGAGGGACAAGTTCAACCTTTATCAAACTTCTAACCATATAAGGCTAAAATCTCATTTTTGCGACAAAGTGATTCCAATACTTTCATTTTTCCAAATATAAAACCAAATAAGTTCACATATCATGTTTCGCATCAAGGAACATCGAGGGACAAGTTCACTGTTTATCAAACTTCTAACCACATAGGCTAACATTTCATTTTCGCGAAAAGGGTCATTTCAATACTTTCATTTTACCGAATTTCAAACCAAATAGGTTCACATATCATGTTTCACATCAACGGACATCGAGGGACATGTTCAACCTTCCTATTTAACAAACATGCAACAATATAAGCTAAAATCTCGTTTTCGCGATAAGGGTCATCTCATTACTTTCTATTTACCAAATTTAAAACAAAATTGGTTCAAGTATTATGTTACGCAATAAAGGACATCGAGGGACAAATTCAACATTAACATTTCTCAAACTTTTAACCATATAGGCTAAAATCTCTTTTTTGGGACAATGCTCATTCAAATAATTTCATTTTGCCGAATACAAAACCAAATAGGTTCACATATCATGTTTCGTATCAAGGGAGATTGAGGGACAAGTTCAACCTTTATCAAACTTCTAACCATATAGGCTAAAATCTCATTTTCGCGACAAAGTCATTCCAATACTTTCATTTTTCCGAATATAAAACCAAATAGGTTCACATATCATGTTTCGTATCAAGGGAGATCGAGGGACAAGTTCAACCTTTATCAAACTTCTAACCATATAGGCTAAAATCTCATTTTTGCGACAAAGTTATTCCAATACTTTCATTTTTCCGAATATAAAACCAAATAGGTTCACATATCATGTTTCGCATCAAGGGACATCGAGGGACAAGTTCAACCTTTATCAAACTTCTAACCACATAGGCTAACATTTCATTTTCGCGACAAGGGTCATTTCAATACTTTCATTTTACCGAATTTCAAACCAAATAGGTTCACATATCATGTTTCGCATCAAGGGACATCGAGGGACATGTTCAACCTTCATATTTAACAAACTTGCAACAATATAAGCTAAAATCTCGTTTTCGCGATAAGGGTCATCTCATTACTTTCTATTTACCAAATTTAAAACAAAATTGGTTCAAATATTATGTTACGCAATAAAGGACATCGAGGGACAAATTCAACATTAATATTTATCAAACTTTTAACCATATAGGCTAAAATCTCTTTTTTGGGACAATGGTCATTCAAATAATTTCATTTTGCCGAATACAAAACCAAATAGGTTCACATATCATGTTTCGTATCAAGGGAGATCGAGGGACAAGTTCAACCTTTATCAAACTTCTAACCATATAGGCTAAAATCTCATTTTCGCGACAAAGTCATTCCAATACTTTCATTTTTCCGAATATAAAACCAAATAGGTTCACATATCATGTTTCGTATCAAGGGAGATCGAGGGACAAGTTCAACCTTTATCAAACTTCTAACCATATAGGCTAAAATCTCATTTTCGCGACAAAGTCATTCCAATACTTTCATTTTTCCGAATATAAAACCAAATAGGTTCACATATCATGTTTCGTATCAAGGGAGATCGAGGGACAAGTTCAACCTTTATCAAACGTCTAATCATATAGGCTAAAATCTCATTTTTGCGACAAAGTTATTCCAATACTTTCATTTTTCTGAATATAAAACCAAATAGGTTCACATATCATGTTTCGCATCAAGGGACATCGAGGGACAAGTTCAACCTTTATCAAACTTCTAACCACATAGGCTAACATTTCATTTTCGTGACAAGGGTCATTTCAATACTTTCATTTTACCGAATTTCAAACCAAATAGGTTCACATATCATGTTTCGCATCAAGGGACATCGAGGGACATGTTCAACCTTCGTATTTAACAAACATGCAACAATATAAGCTAAAATCTCGTTTTCGCGATAAGGGTCATCTCATTACTTTCTATTTACCAAATTTAAAATGAAATTGGTTCAAATATTATGTTACGCAATAAAGGACATCGAGGGACAAATTCAACATTAATATTTATCAAACTTTTAACCATATAGGCTAAAATCTCATTTTTGGGACAATGCTCATTCAAATAATTTCATTTTGCCGAATACAAAACCAAATAGGTTCACATATCATGTTTCGTATCAAGGGAGATCGAGGGACAAGTTCAACCTTTATCAAACTTCTAACCATATAAGGCTAAAATCTCATTTTTGCGACAAAGTGATTCCAATACTTTCATTTTTCCAAATATAAAACCAAATAAATTCACATATCATGTTTCGCATCAAGGAACATCGAGGGACAAGTTCACTGTTTATCAAACTTCTAACCACATAGGCTAACATTTCATTTTCGCGACAAGGGTCATTTCAATACTTTCATTTTACCGAATTTCAAACCAAATAGGTTCACATATCATGTTTCACATCAACGGACATCGAGGGACATGTTCAACCTTCATATTTAACAAACATGCAACGATATAAGCTAAAATCTCGTTTTCGCGATAAGGGTCATCTCATTACTTTCTATTTACCAAATTTAAAACGAAATTGGTTCAAATATTATGTTACGCAATAAAGGACATCGAGGGACAAATTCAACATTAATATTTCTCAAACTTTTAACCATATAGGCTAAAATCTCTTTTTTGGGACAATGGTCATTCAAATAATTTCATTTTGCCGAATACAAAACCAAATAGGTTCACATATCATGTTTCGTATCAAGGGAGATTGAGGGACAAGTTCAACCTTTATCAAACTTCTAACCATATAGGCTAAAATCTCATTTTCGCGACAAAGTCATTCCAATACTTTCATTTTTCCGAATATAAAACCAAATAGGTTCACATATCATGTTTCGTATCAAGGGAGATCGAGGGACAAGTTCAACCTTTATCAAACTTCTAATCATATAGGCTAAAATCTCATTTTTGCGACAAAGTTATTCCAATACTTTCATTTTTCCGAATATAAAACCAAATAGGTTCACATATCATGTTTCGCATCAAGGGACATCGAGGGACAAGTTCAACCTTTATCAAACTTCTAATCATATAGGCTAAAATCTCATTTTTGCGACAAAGTGATTCCAATACTTTCATTTTTCCAAATATAAAACCAAATAAATTCACATATCATGTTTCGCATCAAGGAACATCGAGGGACAAGTTCACTGTTTATCAAACTTCTAACCACATAGGCTAACATTTCATTTTCGCGACAAGGGTCATTTCAATACTTTCATTTTACCGAATTTCAAACCAAATAGGTTCACATATCATGTTTCACATCAACGGACATCGAGGGACATGTTCAACCTTCATATTTAACAAACATGCAACGATATAAGCTAATATCTCGTTTTCGCGATAAGGGTCATCTCATTACTTTCTATTTACCAAATTTAAAAGGAAATTGGTTCAAATATTATGTTACGCAATAAAGGACATCGAGGGACAAATTCAACATTAATATTTCTCAAACTTTTAACCATATAGGCTAAAATCTCTTTTTTGGGACAATGGTCATTCAAATAATTTCATTTTGCCGAATACAAAACCAAATAGGTTCACATATCATGTTTCGTATCAAGGGAGATTGAGGGACAAGTTCAACCTTTATCAAACTTCTAACCATATAGGCTAAAATCTCATTTTCGCGACAAAGTCATTCCAATACTTTCATTTTTCCGAATATAAAACCAAATAGGTTCACATATCATGTTTCGTATCAAGGGAGATCGAGGGACAAGTTCAACCTTTATCAAACTGCTAATCATATAGGCTAAAATCTCATTTTTGCGACAAAGTTATTCCAATACTTTCATTTTTCCGAATATAAAACCAAATAGGTTCACATATCATGTTTCGCATCAAGGGACATCGAGGGACAAGTTCAACCTTTATCAAACTTCTAACCACATAGGCTAACATTTCATTTTCGCGACAAGGGTCATTTCAATACTTTCATTTTACCGAATTTCAAACCAAATAGGTTCACATATCATGTTTCGCATCAAGGGACATCGAGGGACATGTTCAACCTTCGTATTTAACAAACATGCAACAATATAAGCTAAAATCTCGTTTTCGCGATAAGGGTCATCTCATTACTTTCTATTTACCTAATTTAAAATGAAATTGGTTCAAATATTATGTTACGCAATAAAGGACATCGAGGGACAAATTCAACATTAATATTTATCAAACTTTTAACCATATAGGCTAAAATCTCATTTTTGGGACAATGCTCATTCAAATAATTTCATTTTGCCGAATACAAAACCAAATAGGTTCACATATCATGTTTCGTATCAAGGGAGATCGAGGGACAAGTTCAACCTTTATCAAACTTCTAACCATATAAGGCTAAAATCTCATTTTTGCGACAAAGTGATTCCAATACTTTCATTTTTCCAAATATAAAACCAAATAAGTTCACATATCATGTTTCGCATCAAGGAACATCGAGGGACAAGTTCACTGTTTATCAAACTTCTAACCACATAGGCTAACATTTCATTTTCGCGAAAAGGGTCATTTCAATACTTTCATTTTACCGAATTTCAAACCAAATAGGTTCACATATCATGTTTCACATCAACGGACATCGAGGGACATGTTCAACCTTCATATTTAACAAACATGCAACAATATAAGCTAAAATCTCGTTTTCGCGATAAGGGTCATCTCATTACTTTCTATTTACCAAATTTAAAACAAAATTGGTTCAAGTATTATGTTACGCAATAAAGGACATCGAGGGACAAATTCAACATTAACATTTCTCAAACTTTTAACCATATAGGCTAAAATCTCTTTTTTGGGACAATGCTCATTCAAATAATTTCATTTTGCCGAATACAAAACCAAATAGGTTCACATATCATGTTTCGTATCAAGGGAGATCGAGGGACAAGTTCAACCTTTATCAAACTTCTAACCATATAAGGCTAAAATCTCATTTTTGCGACAAAGTGATTCCAATACTTTCATTTTTCCAAATATAAAACCAAATAAGTTCACATATCATGTTTCGCATCAAGGAACATCGAGGGACAAGTTCACTGTTTATCAAACTTCTAACCACATAGGCTAACATTTCATTTTCGCGAAAAGGGTCATTTCAATACTTTCATTTTACCGAATTTCAAACCAAATAGGTTCACATATCATGTTTCACATCAACGGACATCGAGGGACATGTTCAACCTTCATATTTAACAAACATGCAACAATATAAGCTAAAATCTCGTTTTCGCGATAAGGGTCATCTCATTACTTTCTATTTACCAAATTTAAAACAAAATTGGTTCAAATATTATGTTACGCAATAAAGGACATCGAGGGACAAATTCAACATTAACATTTCTCAAACTTTTAACCATATAGGCTAAAATCTCTTTTTTGGGACAATGGTCATTCAAATAATTTCATTTTGCCGAATACAAAACCAAATAGGTTCACATATCATGTTTCGTATCAAGGGAGATCGAGGGACAAGTTCAACCTTTATCAAACTTCTAACCATATAAGGCTAAAATCTCATTTTTGCGACAAAGTGATTCCAATACTTTCATTTTTCCAAATATAAAACCAAATAAATTCACATATCATGTTTCGCATCAAGGAACATCGAGGGACAAGTTCACTGTTTATCAAACTTCTAACCACATAGGCTAACATTTCATTTTCGCGTCAAGGGTCATTTCAATACTTTCATTTTACCGAATTTCAAACCAAATAGGTTCACATATCATGTTTCACATCAACGGACATCGAGGGACATGTTCAACCTTCATATTTAACA
Organism: Medicago sativa; assembly: GCF_051527215.1. Lineage (NCBI taxonomy): Eukaryota > Viridiplantae > Streptophyta > Magnoliopsida > Fabales > Fabaceae > Medicago > Medicago sativa. Next base: position 41,722,863 of record NC_140751.1, read on the forward strand.
AACATGCAACGATATAAGCTAAAATCTCGTTTTCGCGATAAGGGTCATCTCATTACTTTCTATTTACCAAATTTAAAACGAAATTGGTTCAAATATTATGTTACGCAATAAAGGACATCGAGGGACAAATTCAACATTAACATTTCTCAAACTTTTAACCATATAGGCTAAAATCTCTTTTTTGGGACAATGGTCATTCAAATAATTTCATTTTGCCGAATACAAAACCAAATAGGTTCACATATCATGTTTCGTATCAAGGGAGATCGAGGGACAAGTTCAACCTTTATCAAACTTCTAACCATATAAGGCTAAAATCTCATTTTTGCGACAAAGTGATTCCAATACTTTCATTTTTCCAAATATAAAACCAAATAAATTCACATATCATGTTTCGCATCAAGGAACATCGAGGGACAAGTTCACTGTTTATCAAACCTCTAACCACATAGGCTAACATTTCATTTTCGCGACAAGGGTCATTTCAATACTTTCATTTTACCGAATTTCAAACCAAATAGGTTCACATATCATGTTTCACATCAACGGACATCGAGGGACATGTTCAACCTTCATATTTAACAAACATGCAACGATATAAGCTAAAATCTCGTTTTCGCGATAAGGGTCATCTCATTACTTTCTATTTACCAAATTTAAAACGAAATTGGTTCAAATATTATGTTACGCAATAAAGGACATCGAGGGACAAATTCAACATTAATATTTCTCAAACTTTTAACCATATAGGCTAAAATCTCTTTTTTGGGACAATGGTCATTCAAATAATTTCATTTTGCCGAATACAAAACCAAATAGGTTCACATATCATGTTTCGTATCAAGGGAGATTGAGGGACAAGTTCAACCTTTATCAAACTTCTAACCATATAGGCTAAAATCTCATTTTCGCGACAAAGTCATTCCAATACTTTCATTTTTCCGAATATAAAACCAAATAGGTTCACATATCATGTTTCGTATCAAGGGAGATCGAGGGACAAGTTCAACCTTTATCAAACTTCTAATCATATAGGCTAAAATCTCATTTTTGCGACAAAGTTATTCCAATACTTTCATTTTTCCGAATATAAAACCAAATAGGTTCACATATCATGTTTCGCATCAAGGGACATCGAGGGACAAGTTCAACCTTTATCAAACTTCTAATCATATAGGCTAAAATCTCATTTTTGCGACAAAGTGATTCCAATACTTTCATTTTTCCAAATATAAAACCAAATAAATTCACATATCATGTTTCGCATCAAGGAACATCGAGGGACAAGTTCACTGTTTATCAAACTTCTAACCACATAGGCTAACATTTCATTTTCGCGACAAGGGTCATTTCAATACTTTCATTTTACCGAATTTCAAACCAAATAGGTTCACATATCAGGTTTCACATCAACGGACATCGAGGGACATGTTCAACCTTCATATTTAACAAACATGCAACGATATAAGCTAAAATCTCGTTTTCGCGATAAGGGTCATCTCATTACTTTCTATTTACCAAATTTAAAACGAAATTGGTTCAAATATTATGTTACGCAATAAAGGACATCGAGGGACAAATTCAACATTAATATTTCTCAAACTTTTAACCATATAGGCTAAAATCTCTTTATTGGGACAATGGTCATTCAAATAATTTCATTTTGCCGAATACAAAACCAAATAGGTTCACATATCATGTTTCGTATCAAGGGAGATTGAGGGACAAGTTCAACCTTTATCAAACTTCTAACCATATAGGCTAAAATCTCATTTTCGCGACAAAGTCATTCCAATACTTTCATTTTTCCGAATATAAAACCAAATAGGTTCACATATCATGTTTCGTATCAAGGGAGATCGAGGGACAAGTTCAACCTTTATCAAACTGCTAATCATATAGGCTAAAATCTCATTTTTGCGACAAAGTTATTCCAATACTTTCATTTTTCCGAATATAAAACCAAATAGGTTCACATATCATGTTTCGCATCAAGGGACATCGAGGGACAAGTTCAACCTTTATCAAACTTCTAACCACATAGGCTAACATTTCATTTTCGCGACAAGGGTCATTTCAATACTTTCATTTTACCGAATTTCAAACCAAATAGGTTCACATATCATGTTTCGCATCAAGGGACATCGAGGGACATGTTCAACCTTCGTATTTAACAAACATGCAACAATATAAGCTAAAATCTCGTTTTCGCGATAAGGGTCATCTCATTACTTTCTATTTACCTAATTTAAAATGAAATTGGTTCAAATATTATGTTACGCAATAAAGGACATCGAGGGACAAATTCAACATTAATATTTATCAAACTTTTAACCATATAGGCTAAAATCTCATTTTTGGGACAATGCTCATTCAAATAATTTCATTTTGCCGAATACAAAACCAAATAGGTTCACATATCATGTTTCGTATCAAGGGAGATCGAGGGACAAGTTCAACCTTTATCAAACTTCTAACCATATAAGGCTAAAATCTCATTTTTGCGACAAAGTGATTCCAATACTTTCATTTTTCCAAATATAAAACCAAATAAGTTCACATATCATGTTTCGCATCAAGGAACATCGAGGGACAAGTTCACTGTTTATCAAACTTCTAACCACATAGGCTAACATTTCATTTTCGCGAAAAGGGTCATTTCAATACTTTCATTTTACCGAATTTCAAACCAAATAGGTTCACATATCATGTTTCACATCAACGGACATCGAGGGACATGTTCAACCTTCATATTTAACAAACATGCAACAATATAAGCTAAAATCTCGTTTTCGCGATAAGGGTCATCTCATTACTTTCTATTTACCAAATTTAAAACAAAATTGGTTCAAGTATTATGTTACGCAATAAAGGACATCGAGGGACAAATTCAACATTAACATTTCTCAAACTTTTAACCATATAGGCTAAAATCTCTTTTTTGGGACAATGCTCATTCAAATAATTTCATTTTGCCGAATACAAAACCAAATAGGTTCACATATCATGTTTCGTATCAAGGGAGATCGAGGGACAAGTTCAACCTTTATCAAACTTCTAACCATATAAGGCTAAAATCTCATTTTTGCGACAAAGTGATTCCAATACTTTCATTTTTCCAAATATAAAACCAAATAAGTTCACATATCATGTTTCGCATCAAGGAACATTGAGGGACAAGTTCACTGTTTATCAAACTTCTAACCACATAGGCTAACATTTCATTTTCGCGAAAAGGGTCATTTCAATACTTTCATTTTACCGAATTTCAAACCAAATAGGTTCACATATCATGTTTCACATCAACGGACATCGAGGGACATGTTCAACCTTCATATTTAACAAACATGCAACAATATAAGCTAAAATCTCGTTTTCGCGATAAGGGTCATCTCATTACTTTCTATTTACCAAATTTAAAACAAAATTGGTTCAAATATTATGTTACGCAATAAAGGACATCGAGGGACAAATTCAACATTAACATTTCTCAAACTTTTAACCATATAGGCTAAAATCTCTTTTTTGGGACAATGGTCATTCAAATAATTTCATTTTGCCGAATACAAAACCAAATAGGTTCACATATCATGTTTCGTATCAAGGGAGATCGAGGGACAAGTTCAACCTTTATCAAACTTCTAACCATATAAGGCTAAAATCTCATTTTTGCGACAAAGTGATTCCAATACTTTCATTTTTCCAAATATAAAACCAAATAAATTCACATATCATGTTTCGCATCAAGGAACATCGAGGGACAAGTTCACTGTTTATCAAACTTCTAACCACATAGGCTAACATTTCATTTTCGCGACAAGGGTCATTTCAATACTTTCATTTTACCGAATTTCAAACCAAATAGGTTCACATATCATGTTTCACATCAACGGACATCGAGGGACATGTTCAACCTTCATATTTAACAAACATGCAACGATATAAGCTAAAATCTCGTTTTCGCGATAAGGGTCATCTCATTACTTTCTATTTACCAAATTTAAAACGAAATTGGTTCAAATATTATGTTACGCAATAAAGGACATCGAGGGACAAATTCAACATTAACATTTCTCAAACTTTTAACCATATAGGCTAAAATCTCTTTTTTGGGACAATGGTCATTCAAATAATTTCATTTTGCCGAATACAAAACCAAATAGGTTCACATATCATGTTTCGTATCAAGGGAGATCGAGGGACAAGTTCAACCTTTATCAAACTTCTAACCATATAAGGCTAAAATCTCATTTTTGCGACAAAGTGATTCCAATACTTTCATTTTTCCAAATATAAAACCAAATAAATTCACATATCATGTTTCGCATCAAGGAACATCGAGGGACAAGTTCACTGTTTATCAAACCTCTAACCACATAGGCTAACATTTCATTTTCGCGACAAGGGTCATTTCAATACTTTCATTTTGCCGAATTTCAAACCAAATAGGTTCACATATCATGTTTCACATCAACGGACATCGAGGGACATGTTCAACCTTCATATTTAACAAACATGCAACGATATAAGCTAAAATCTCGTTTTTGCGATAAGGGTCATCTCATTACTTTCTATTTACCAAATTTAAAACGAAATTGGTTCAAATATTATGTTACGCAATAAAGGACATCGAGGGACAAATTCAACATTAATATTTCTCAAACTTTTAACCATATAGGCTAAAATCTCTTTTTTGGGACAATGGTCATTCAAATAATTTCATTTTGCCGAATACAAAACCAAATAGGTTCACATATCATGTTTCGTATCAAGGGAGATTGAGGGACAAGTTCAACCTTTATCAAACTTCTAACCATATAGGCTAAAATCTCATTTTCGCGACAAAGTCATTCCAATACTTTCATTTTTCCGAATATAAAACCAAATAGGTTCACATATCATGTTTCGTATCAAGGGAGATCGAGGGACAAGTTCAACCTTTATCAAACTTCTAATCATATAGGCTAAAATCTCATTTTTGCGACAAAGTTATTCCAATACTTTCATTTTTCCGAATATAAAACCAAATAGGTTCACATATCATGTTTCGCATCAAGGGACATCGAGGGACAAGTTCAACCTTTATCAAACTTCTAATCATATAGGCTAAAATCTCATTTTTGCGACAAAGTGATTCCAATACTTTCATTTTTCCAAATATAAAACCAAATAAATTCACATATCATGTTTCGCATCAAGGAACATCGAGGGACAAGTTCACTGTTTATCAAACTTCTAACCACATAGGCTAACATTTCATTTTCGCGACAAGGGTCATTTCAATACTTTCATTTTACCGAATTTCAAACCAAATAGGTTCACATATCATGTTTCACATCAACGGACATCGAGGGACATGTTCAACCTTCATATTTAACAAACATGCAACGATATAAGCTAAAATCTCGTTTTCGCGATAAGGGTCATCTCATTACTTTCTATTTACCAAATTTAAAACGAAATTGGTTCAAATATTATGTTACGCAATAAAGGACATCGAGGGACAAATTCAACATTAATATTTCTCAAACTTTTAACCATATAGGCTAAAATCTCTTTTTTGGGACAATGGTCATTCAAATAATTTCATTTTGCCGAATACAAAACCAAATAGGTTCACATATCATGTTTCGTATCAAGGGAGATTGAGGGACAAGTTCAACCTTTATCAAACTTCTAACCATATAGGCTAAAATCTCATTTTCGCGACAAAGTCATTCCAATACTTTCATTTTTCCGAATATAAAACCAAATAGGTTCACATATCATGTTTCGTATCAAGGGAGATCGAGGGACAAGTTCAACCTTTATCAAACTTCTAATCATATAGGCTAAAATCTCATTTTTGCGACAAAGTTATTCCAATACTTTCATTTTTCCGAATATAAAACCAAATAGGTTCACATATCATGTTTCGCATCAAGGGACATCGAGGGACAAGTTCAACCTTTATCAAACTTCTAATCATATAGGCTAAAATCTCATTTTTGCGACAAAGTGATTCCAATACTTTCATTTTTCCAAATATAAAACCAAATAAATTCACATATCATGTTTCGCATCAAGGAACATCGAGGGACAAGTTCACTGTTTATCAAACTTCTAACCACATAGGCTAACATTTCATTTTCGCGACAAGGGTCATTTCAATACTTTCATTTTACCGAATTTCAAACCAAATAGGTTCACATATCATGTTTCACATCAACGGACATCGAGGGACATGTTCAACCTTCATATTTAACAAACATGCAACGATATAAGCTAAAATCTCGTTTTCGCGATAAGGGTCATCTCATTACTTTCTATTTACCAAATTTAAAACGAAATTGGTTCAAATATTATGTTACGCAATAAAGGACATCGAGGGACAAATTCAACATTAATATTTCTCAAACTTTTAACCATATAGGCTAAAATCTCTTTTTTGGGACAATGGTCATTCAAATAATTTCATTTTGCCGAATACAAAACCAAATAGGTTCACATATCATGTTTCGTATCAAGGGAGATTGAGGGACAAGTTCAACCTTTATCAAACTTCTAACCATATAGGCTAAAATCTCATTTTCGCGACAAAGTCATTCCAATACTTTCATTTTTCCGAATATAAAACCAAATAGGTTCACATATCATGTTTCGTATCAAGGGAGATCGAGGGACAAGTTCAACCTTTATCAAACTGCTAATCATATAGGCTAAAATCTCATTTTTGCGACAAAGTTATTCCAATACTTTCATTTTTCCGAATATAAAACCAAATAGGTTCACATATCATGTTTCGCATCAAGGGACATCGAGGGACAAGTTCAACCTTTATCAAACTTCTAACCACATAGGCTAACATTTCATTTTCGCGACAAGGGTCATTTCAATACTTTCATTTTACCGAATTTCAAACCAAATAGGTTCACATATCATGTTTCGCATCAAGGGACATCGAGGGACATGTTCAACCTTCGTATTTAACAAACATGCAACAATATAAGCTAAAATCTCGTTTTCGCGATAAGGGTCATCTCATTACTTTCTATTTACCTAATTTAAAATGAAATTGGTTCAAATATTATGTTACGCAATAAAGGACATCGAGGGACAAATTCAACATTAATATTTATCAAACTTTTAACCATATAGGCTAAAATCTCATTTTTGGGACAATGCTCATTCAAATAATTTCATTTTGCCGAATACAAAACCAAATAGGTTCACATATCATGTTTCGTATCAAGGGAGATCGAGGGACAAGTTCAACCTTTATCAAACTTCTAACCATATAAGGCTAAAATCTCATTTTTGCGACAAAGTGATTCCAATACTTTCATTTTTCCAAATATAAAACCAAATAAGTTCACATATCATGTTTCGCATCAAGGAACATCGAGGGACAAGTTCACTGTTTATCAAACTTCTAACCACATAGGCTAACATTTCATTTTCGCGAAAAGGGTCATTTCAATACTTTCATTTTACCGAATTTCAAACCAAATAGGTTCACATATCATGTTTCACATCAACGGACATCGAGGGACATGTTCAACCTTCATATTTAACAAACATGCAACAATATAAGCTAAAATCTCGTTTTCGCGATAAGGGTCATCTCATTACTTTCTATTTACCAAATTTAAAACAAAATTGGTTCAAGTATTATGTTACGCAATAAAGGACATCGAGGGACAAATTCAACATTAACATTTCTCAAACTTTTAACCATATAGGCTAAAATCTCTTTTTTGGGACAATGCTCATTCAAATAATTTCATTTTGCCGAATACAAAACCAAATAGGTTCACATATCATGTTTCGTATCAAGGGAGATCGAGGGACAAGTTCAACCTTTATCAAACTTCTAACCATATAAGGCTAAAATCTCATTTTTGCGACAAAGTGATTCCAATACTTTCATTTTTCCAAATATAAAACCAAATAAGTTCACATATCATGTTTCGCATCAAGGAACATCGAGGGACAAGTTCACTGTTTATCAAACTTCTAACCACATAGGCTAACATTTCATTTTCGCGAAAAGGGTCATTTCAATACTTTCATTTTACCGAATTTCAAACCAAATAGGTTCACATATCATGTTTCACATCAACGGACATCGAGGGACATGTTCAACCTTCATATTTAACAAACATGCAACAATATAAGCTAAAATCTCGTTTTCGCGATAAGGGTCATCTCATTACTTTCTATTTACCAAATTTAAAACAAAATTGGTTCAAATATTATGTTACGCAATAAAGGACATCGAGGGACAAATTCAACATTAACATTTCTCAAACTTTTAACCATATAGGCTAAAATCTCTTTTTTGGGACAATGGTCATTCAAATAATTTCATTTTGCCGAATACAAAACCAAATAGGTTCACATATCATGTTTCGTATCAAGGGAGATCGAGGGACAAGTTCAACCTTTATCAAACTTCTAACCATATAAGGCTAAAATCTCATTTTTGCGACAAAGTGATTCCAATACTTTCATTTTTCCAAATATAAAACCAAATAAATTCACATATCATGTTTCGCATCAAGGAACATCGAGGGACAAGTTCACTGTTTATCAAACTTCTAACCACATAGGCTAACATTTCATTTTCGCGACAAGGGTCATTTCAATACTTTCATTTTACCGAATTTCAAACCAAATAGGTTCACATATCATGTTTCACATCAACGGACATCGAGGGACATGTTCAACCTTCATATTTAACAAACATGCAACGATATAAGCTAAAATCTCGTTTTCGCGATAAGGGTCATCTCATTACTTTCTATTTACCAAATTTAAAACGAAATTGGTTCAAATATTATGTTACGCAATAAAGGACATCGAGGGACAAATTCAACATTAATATTTCTCAAACTTTTAACCATATAGGCTAAAATCTCTTTTTTGGGACAATGGTCATTCAAATAATTTCATTTTGCCGAATACAAAACCAAATAGGTTCACATATCATGTTTCGTATCAAGGGAGATTGAGGGACAAGTTCAACCTTTATCAAACTTCTAACCATATAGGCTAAAATCTCATTTTCGCGACAAAGTCATTCCAATACTTTCATTTTTCCGAATATAAAACCAAATAGGTTCACATATCATGTTTCGTATCAAGGGAGATCGAGGGACAAGTTCAACCTTTATCAAACTTCTAATCATATAGGCTAAAATCTCATTTTTGCGACAAAGTTATTCCAATACTTTCATTTTTCCGAATATAAAACCAAATAGGTTCACATATCATGTTTCGTATCAAGGGACATCGAGGGACAAGTTCAACCTTTATCAAACTTCTAACCACATAGGCTAACATTTCATTTTCGCGACAAGGGTCATTTCAATACTTTCATTTTACCGAATTTCAAACCAAATAGGTTCACATATCATGTTTCGCATCAAGGGACATCGAGGGACATGTTCAACCTTCGTATTTAACAAACATGCAACAATATAAGCTAAAATCTCGTTTTCGCGATAAGGGTCATCTCATTACTTTCTATTTACCTAATTTAAAATGAAATTGGTTCAAATATTATGTTACGCAATAAAGGACATCGAGGGACAAATTCAACATTAATATTTATCAAACTTTTAACCATATAGGCTAAAATCTCATTTTTGGGACAATGCTCATTCAAATAATTTCATTTTGCCGAATACAAAACCAAATAGGTTCACATATCATGTTTCGTATCAAGGGAGATCGAGGGACAAGTTCAACCTTTATCAAACTTCTAACCATATAAGGCTAAAATCTCATTTTTGCGACAAAGTGATTCCAATACTTTCATTTTTCCAAATATAAAACCAAATAAGTTCACATATCATGTTTCGCATCAAGGAACATCGAGGGACAAGTTCACTGTTTATCAAACTTCTAACCACATAGGCTAACATTTCATTTTCGCGAAAAGGGTCATTTCAATACTTTCATTTTACCGAATTTCAAACCAAATAGGTTCACATATCATGTTTCACATCAACGGACATCGAGGGACATGTTCAACCTTCATATTTAACAAACATGCAACAATATAAGCTAAAATCTCGTTTTCGCGATAAGGGTCATCTCATTACTTTCTATTTACCAAATTTAAAACAAAATTGGTTCAAATAGTATGTTACGCAATAAAGGACATCGAGGGACAAATTCAACATTAACATTTCTCAAACTTTTAACCATATAGGCTAAAATCTCTTTTTTGGGACAATGGTCATTCAAATAATTTCATTTTGCCGAATACAAAACCAAATAGGTTCACATATCATATTTCGTATCAAGGGAGATCGAGGGACAAGTTCAACCTTTATCAAACTTCTAACCATATAAGGCTAAAATCTCATTTTTGCGACAAAGTGATTCCAATACTTTCATTTTTCCAAATATAAAACCAAATAAATTCACATATCATGTTTCGCATCAAGGAACATCGAGGGACAAGTTCACTGTTTATCAAACTTCTAACCACATAGGCTAACATTTCATTTTCGCGACAAGGGTCATTTCAATACTTTCATTTTACCGAATTTCAAACCAAATAGGTTCACATATCATGTTTCACATCAACGGACATCGAGGGACATGTTCAACCTTCATATTTAACAAACATGCAACGATATAAGCTAAAATCTCGTTTTCGCGATAAGGGTCATCTCATTACTTTCTATTTACCAAATTTAAAATGAAATTGGTTCAAATATTATCTTACGCAATAAAGGACATCGAGGGACAAATTCAACATTAATATTTATCAAACTTTTAACCATATAGGCTAAAATCTCATTTTTGGGACAATGCTCATTCAAATAATTTCATTTTGCCGAATACAAAACCAAATAGGTTCACATATCATGTTTCGTATCAAGGGAGATCGAGGGACAAGTTCAACCTTTATCAAACTTCTAACCATATAAGGCTAAAATCTCATTTTTGCGACAAAGTGATTCCAATACTTTCATTTTTCCAAATATAAAACCAAATAAATTCACATATCATGTTTCGCATCAAGGAACATCGAGGGTCAAGTTCACTGTTTATCAAACTTCTAACCACATAGGCTAACATTTCATTTTCGCGACAAGGGTCATTTCAATACTTTCATTTTACCGAATTTCAAACCAAATAGGTTCACATATCATGTTTCACATCAACGGACATCGAGGGACATGTTCAACCTTCATATTTAACAAACATGCAACAATATAAGCTAAAATCTCGTTTTCGCGATAAGGGTCATCTCATTACTTTCTATTTACCAAATTTAAAACGAAATTGGTTCAAATATTATGTTACGCAATAAAGGACATCGAGGGACAAATTCAACATTAATATTTCTCAAACTTTTAACCATATAGGCTAAAATCTCTTTTTTGGGACAATGCTCATTCAAATAATTTCATTTTGCCGAATACAAAACCAAATAGGTTCACATATCATGTTTCGTATCAAGGGAGATCGAGGGACAAGTTCAACCTTTATCAAACTTCTAACCATATAAGGCTAAAATCTCATTTTTGCGACAAAGTGATTCCAATACTTTCATTTTTCCAAATATAAAACCAAATAAGTTCACATATCATGTTTCGCATCAAGGAACATCGAGGGACAAGTTCACTGTTTATCAAACTTCTAACCACATAGGCTAACATTTCATTTTCGCGACAAGGGTCATTTCAATACTTTCATTTTACCGAATTTCAAACCAAATAGGTTCACATATCATGTTTCACATCAACGGACATCGAGGGACATGTTCAACCTTCATATTTAACAAACATGCAACGATATAAGCTAAAATCTCGTTTTCGCGATAAGGGTCATCTCATTACTTTCTATTTACCAAATTTATAACGAAATTGGTTCAAATATTATGTTACGCAATAAAGGACATCGAGGGACAAATTCAACATTAATATTTCTCAAACTTTTAACCATATAGGCTAAAATCTCTTTTTTGGGACAATGGTCATTCAAATAATTTCATTTTGCCGAATACAAAACCAAATAGGTTCACATATCATGTTTCGTATCAAGGGAGATTGAGGGACAAGTTCAACCTTTATCAAACTTCTAACCATATAGGCTAAAATCTCATTTTCGCGACAAAGTCATTCCAATACTTTCATTTTTCCGAATATAAAACCAAATAGGTTCACATATCATGTTTCGTATCAAGGGAGATCGAGGGACAAGTTCAACCTTTATCAAACTTCTAATCATATAGGCTAAAATCTCATTTTTGCGACAAAGTTATTCCAATACTTTCATTTTTCCGAATATAAAACCAAATAGGTTCACATATCATGTTTCGTATCAAGGGACATCGAGGGACAAGTTCAACCTTTATCAAACTTCTAACCACATAGGCTAACATTTCATTTTCGCGACAAGGGTCATTTCAATACTTTCATTTTACCGAATTTCAAACCAAATAGGTTCACATATCATGTTTCGCATCAAGGGACATCGAGGGACATGTTCAACCTTCGTATTTAACAAACATGCAACAATATAAGCTAAAATCTCGTTTTCGCGATAAGGGTCATCTCATTACTTTCTATTTACCTAATTTAAAATGAAATTGGTTCAAATATTATGTTACGCAATAAAGGACATCGAGGGACAAATTCAACATTAATATTTATCAAACTTTTAACCATATAGGCTAAAATCTCATTTTTGGGACAATGCTCATTCAAATAATTTCATTTTGCCGAATACAAAACCAAATAGGTTCACATATCATGTTTCGTATCAAGGGAGATCGAGGGACAAGTTCAACCTTTATCAAACTTCTAACCATATAAGGCTAAAATCTCATTTTTGCGACAAAGTGATTCCAATACTTTCATTTTTCCAAATATAAAACCAAATAAGTTCACATATCATGTTTCGCATCAAGGAACATCGAGGGACAAGTTCACTGTTTATCAAACTTCTAACCACATAGGCTAACATTTCATTTTCGCGAAAAGGGTCATTTCAATACTTTCATTTTACCGAATTTCAAACCAAATAGGTTCACATATCATGTTTCACATCAACGGACATCGAGGGACATGTTCAACCTTCATATTTAACAAACATGCAACAATATAAGCTAAAATCTCGTTTTCGCGATAAGGGTCATCTCATTACTTTCTATTTACCAAATTTAAAACAAAATTGGTTCAAATATTATGTTACGCAATAAAGGACATCGAGGGACAAATTCAACATTAACATTTCTCAAACTTTTAACCATATAGGCTAAAATCTCTTTTTTGGGACAATGGTCATTCAAATAATTTCATTTTGCCGAATACAAAACCAAATAGGTTCACATATCATATTTCGTATCAAGGGAGATCGAGGGACAAGTTCAACCTTTATCAAACTTCTAACCATATAAGGCTAAAATCTCATTTTTGCGACAAAGTGATTCCAATACTTTCATTTTTCCAAATATAAAACCAAATAAATTCACATATCATGTTTCGCATCAAGGAACATCGAGGGACAAGTTCACTGTTTATCAAACTTCTAACCACATAGGCTAACATTTCATTTTCGCGACAAGGGTCATTTCAATACTTTCATTTTACCGAATTTCAAACCAAATAGGTTCACATATCATGTTTCACATCAACGGACATCGAGGGACATGTTCAACCTTCATATTTAACAAACATGCAACGATATAAGCTAAAATCTCGTTTTCGCGATAAGGGTCATCTCATTACTTTCTATTTACCAAATTTAAAATGAAATTGGTTCAAATATTATGTTACGCAATAAAGGACATCGAGGGACAAATTCAACATTAATATTTATCAAACTTTTAACCATATAGGCTAAAATCTCATTTTTGGGACAATGCTCATTCAAATAATTTCATTTTGCCGAATACAAAACCAAATAGGTTCACATATCATGTTTCGTATCAAGGGAGATCGAGGGACAAGTTCAACCTTTATCAAACTTCTAACCATATAAGGCTAAAATCTCATTTTTGCGACAAAGTGATTCCAATACTTTCATTTTTCCAAATATAAAACCAAATAAATTCACATATCATGTTTCGCATCAAGGAACATCGAGGGTCAAGTTCACTGTTTATCAAACTTCTAACCACATAGGCTAACATTTCATTTTCGCGACAAGGGTCATTTCAATACTTTCATTTTACCGAATTTCAAACCAAATAGGTTCACATATCATGTTTCACATCAACGGACATCGAGGGACATGTTCAACCTTCATATTTAACAAACATGCAACAATATAAGCTAAAATCTCGTTTTCGCGATAAGGGTCATCTCATTACTTTCTATTTACCAAATTTAAAACGAAATTGGTTCAAATATTATGTTACGCAATAAAGGACATCGAGGGACAAATTCAACATTAATATTTCTCAAACTTTTAACCATATAGGCTAAAATCTCTTTTTTGGGACAATGCTCATTCAAATAATTTCATTTTGCCGAATACAAAACCAAATAGGTTCACATATCATGTTTCGTATCAAGGGAGATCGAGGGACAAGTTCAACCTTTATCAAACTTCTAACCATATAAGGCTAAAATCTCATTTTTGCGACAAAGTGATTCCAATACTTTCATTTTTCCAAATATAAAACCAAATAAGTTCACATATCATGTTTCGCATCAAGGAACATCGAGGGACAAGTTCACTGTTTATCAAACTTCTAACCACATAGGCTAACATTTCATTTTCGCGAAAAGGGTCATTTCAATACTTTCATTTTACCGAATTTCAAACCAAATAGGTTCACATATCATGTTTCACATCAACGGACATCGAGGGACATGTTCAACCTTCATATTTAACAAACATGCAACAATATAAGCTAAAATCTCGTTTTCGCGATAAGGGTCATCTCATTACTTTCTATTTACCAAATTTAAAACAAAATTGGTTCAAATATTATGTTACGCAATAAAGGACATCGAGGGACAAATTCAACATTAATATTTCTCAAACTTTTAACCATATAGGCTAAAATCTCTTTTTTGGGACAATGGTCATTCAAATAATTTCATTTTGCCGAATACAAAACCAAATAGGTTCACATATCATGTTTCGTATCAAGGGAGATTGAGGGACAAGTTCAACCTTTATCAAACTTCTAACCATATAGGCTAAAATCTCATTTTCGCGACAAAGTCATTCCAATACTTTCATTTTTCCGAATATAAAACCAAATAGGTTCACATATCATGTTTCGTATCAAGGGAGATCGAGGGACAAGTTCAACCTTTATCAAACTTCTAATCATATAGGCTAAAATCTCATTTTTGCGACAAAGTTATTCCAATACTTTCATTTTTCCGAATATAAAACCAAATAGGTTCACATATCATGTTTCGTATCAAGGGACATCGAGGGACAAGTTCAACCTTTATCAAACTTCTAACCACATAGGCTAACATTTCATTTTCGCGACAAGGGTCATTTCAATACTTTCATTTTACCGAATTTCAAACCAAATAGGTTCACATATCATGTTTCGCATCAAGGGACATCGAGGGACATGTTCAACCTTCGTATTTAACAAACATGCAACAATATAAGCTAAAATCTCGTTTTCGCGATAAGGGTCATCTCATTACTTTCTATTTACCTAATTTAAAATGAAATTGGTTCAAATATTATGTTACGCAATAAAGGACATCGAGGGACAAATTCAACATTAATATTTATCAAACTTTTAACCATATAGGCTAAAATCTCATTTTTGGGACAATGCTCATTCAAATAATTTCATTTTGCCGAATACAAAACCAAATAGGTTCACATATCATGTTTCGTATCAAGGGAGATCGAGGGACAAGTTCAACCTTTATCAAACTTCTAACCATATAAGGCTAAAATCTCATTTTTGCGACAAAGTGATTCCAATACTTTCATTTTTCCAAATATAAAACCAAATAAGTTCACATATCATGTTTCGCATCAAGGAACATCGAGGGACAAGTTCACTGTTTATCAAACTTCTAACCACATAGGCTAACATTTCATTTTCGCGAAAAGGGTCATTTCAATACTTTCATTTTACCGAATTTCAAACCAAATAGGTTCACATATCATGTTTCACATCAACGGACATCGAGGGACATGTTCAACCTTCATATTTAACAAACATGCAACAATATAAGCTAAAATCTCGTTTTCGCGATAAGGGTCATCTCATTACTTTCTATTTACCAAATTTAAAACAAAATTGGTTCAAATATTATGTTACGCAATAAAGGACATCGAGGGACAAATTCAACATTAACATTTCTCAAACTTTTAACCATATAGGCTAAAATCTCTTTTTTGGGACAATGGTCATTCAAATAATTTCATTTTGCCGAATACAAAACCAAATAGGTTCACATATCATATTTCGTATCAAGGGAGATCGAGGGACAAGTTCAACCTTTATCAAACTTCTAACCATATAAGGCTAAAATCTCATTTTTGCGACAAAGTGATTCCAATACTTTCATTTTTCCAAATATAAAACCAAATAAATTCACATATCATGTTTCGCATCAAGGAACATCGAGGGACAAGTTCACTGTTTATCAAACTTCTAACCACATAGGCTAACATTTCATTTTCGCGACAAGGGTCATTTCAATACTTTCATTTTACCGAATTTCAAACCAAATAGGTTCACATATCATGTTTCACATCAACGGACATCGAGGGACATGTTCAACCTTCATATTTAACAAACATGCAACGATATAAGCTAAAATCTCGTTTTCGCGATAAGGGTCATCTCATTACTTTCTATTTACCAAATTTAAAATGAAATTGGTTCAAATATTATGTTACGCAATAAAGGACATCGAGGGACAAATTCAACATTAATATTTATCAAACTTTTAACCATATAGGCTAAAATCTCATTTTTGGGACAATGCTCATTCAAATAATTTCATTTTGCCGAATACAAAACCAAATAGGTTCACATATCATGTTTCGTATCAAGGGAGATCGAGGGACAAGTTCAACCTTTATCAAACTTCTAACCATATAAGGCTAAAATCTCATTTTTGCGACAAAGTGATTCCAATACTTTCATTTTTCCAAATATAAAACCAAATAAATTCACATATCATGTTTCGCATCAAGGAACATCGAGGGTCAAGTTCACTGTTTATCAAACTTCTAACCACATAGGCTAACATTTCATTTTCGCGACAAGGGTCATTTCAATACTTTCATTTTACCGAATTTCAAACCAAATAGGTTCACATATCATGTTTCACATCAACGGACATCGAGGGACATGTTCAACCTTCATATTTAACAAACATGCAACAATATAAGCTAAAATCTCGTTTTCGCGATAAGGGTCATCTCATTACTTTCTATTTACCAAATTTAAAACGAAATTGGTTCAAATATTATGTTACGCAATAAAGGACATCGAGGGACAAATTCAACATTAATATTTCTCAAACTTTTAACCATATAGGCTAAAATCTCTTTTTTGGGACAATGCTCATTCAAATAATTTCATTTTGCCGAATACAAAACCAAATAGGTTCACATATCATGTTTCGTATCAAGGGAGATCGAGGGACAAGTTCAACCTTTATCAAACTTCTAACCATATAAGGCTAAAATCTCATTTTTGCGACAAAGTGATTCCAATACTTTCATTTTTCCAAATATAAAACCAAATAAGTTCACATATCATGTTTCGCATCAAGGAACATCGAGGGACAAGTTCACTGTTTATCAAACTTCTAACCACATAGGCTAACATTTCATTTTCGCGAAAAGGGTCATTTCAATACTTTCATTTTACCGAATTTCAAACCAAATAGGTTCACATATCATGTTTCACATCAACGGACATCGAGGGACATGTTCAACCTTCATATTTAACAAACATGCAACAATATAAGCTAAAATCTCGTTTTCGCGATAAGGGTCATCTCATTACTTTCTATTTACCAAATTTAAAACAAAATTGGTTCAAATATTATGTTACGCAATAAAGGACATCGAGGGACAAATTCAACATTAACATTTCTCAAACTTTTAACCATATAGGCTAAAATCTCTTTTTTGGGACAATGGTCATTCAAATAATTTCATTTTGCCGAATACAAAACCAAATAGGTTCACATATCATGTTTCGTATCAAGGGAGATCGAGGGACAAGTTCAACCTTTATCAAACTTCTAACCATATAAGGCTAAAATCTCATTTTTGCGACAAAGTGATTCCAATACTTTCATTTTTCCAAATATAAAACCAAATAAATTCACATATCATGTTTCGCATCAAGGAACATCGAGGGACAAGTTCACTGTTTATCAAACTTCTAACCACATAGGCTAACATTTCATTTTCGCGACAAGGGTCATTTCAATACTTTCATTTTACCGAATTTCAAACCAAATAGGTTCACATATCATGTTTCACATCAACGGACATCGAGGGACATGTTCAACCTTCATATTTAACAAACATGCAACGATATAAGCTAAAATCTCGTTTTCGCGATAAGGGTCATCTCATTACTTTCTATTTACCAAATTTATAACGAAATTGGTTCAAATATTATGTTACGCAATAAAGGACATCGAGGGACAAATTCAACATTAATATTTCTCAAACTTTTAACCATATAGGCTAAAATCTCTTTTTTGGGACAATGGTCATTCAAATAATTTCATTTTGCCGAATACAAAACCAAATAGGTTCACATATCATGTTTCGTATCAAGGGAGATTGAGGGACAAGTTCAACCTTTATCAAACTTCTAACCATATAGGCTAAAATCTCATTTTCGCGACAAAGTCATTCCAATACTTTCATTTTTCCGAATATAAAACCAAATAGGTTCACATATCATGTTTCGTATCAAGGGAGATCGAGGGACAAGTTCAACCTTTATCAAACTTCTAATCATATAGGCTAAAATCTCATTTTTGCGACAAAGTTATTCCAATACTTTCATTTTTCCGAATATAAAACCAAATAGGTTCACATATCATGTTTCGTATCAAGGGACATCGAGGGACAAGTTCAACCTTTATCAAACTTCTAACCACATAGGCTAACATTTCATTTTCGCGACAAGGGTCATTTCAATACTTTCATTTTACCGAATTTCAAACCAAATAGGTTCACATATCATGTTTCGCATCAAGGGACATCGAGGGACATGTTCAACCTTCGTATTTAACAAACATGCAACAATATAAGCTAAAATCTCGTTTTCGCGATAAGGGTCATCTCATTACTTTCTATTTACCTAATTTAAAATGAAATTGGTTCAAATATTATGTTACGCAATAAAGGACATCGAGGGACAAATTCAACATTAATATTTATCAAACTTTTAACCATATAGGCTAAAATCTCATTTTTGGGACAATGCTCATTCAAATAATTTCATTTTGCCGAATACAAAACCAAATAGGTCCACATATCATGTTTCGTATCAAGGGAGATCGAGGGACAAGTTCAACCTTTATCAAACTTCTAACCATATAAGGCTAAAATCTCATTTTTGCGACAAAGTGATTCCAATACTTTCATTTTTCCAAATATAAAACCAAATAAGTTCACATATCATGTTTCGCATCAAGGAACATCGAGGGACAAGTTCACTGTTTATCAAACTTCTAACCACATAGGCTAACATTTCATTTTCGCGAAAAGGGTCATTTCAATACTTTCATTTTACCGAATTTCAAACCAAATAGGTTCACATATCATGTTTCACATCAACGGACATCGAGGGACATGTTCAACCTTCATATTTAACAAACATGCAACAATATAAGCTAAAATCTCGTTTTCGCGATAAGGGTCATCTCATTACTTTCTATTTACCAAATTTAAAACGAAATTGGTTCAAATATTATGTTACGCAATAAAGGACATCGAGGGACAAATTCAACATTAATATTTCTCAAACTTTTAACCATATAGGCTAAAATCTCTTTTTTGGGACAATGGTCATTCAAATAATTTCATTTTGCCGAATACAAAACCAAATAGGTTCACATATCATGTTTCGTATCAAGGGAGATTGAGGGACAAGTTCAACCTTTATCAAACTTCTAACCATATAGGCTAAAATCTCATTTTCGCGACAAAGTCATTCCAATACTTTCATTTTTCCGAATATAAAACCAAATAGGTTCACATATCATGTTTCGTATCAAGGGAGATCGAGGGACAAGTTCTACCTTTATCAAACTTCTAATCATATAGGCTAAAATCTCATTTTTGCGACAAAGTTATTCCAATACTTTCATTTTTCCGAATATAAAACCAAATAGGTTCACATATCATGTTTCGCATCAAGGGACATCGAGGGACAAGTTCAACCTTTATCAAACTTCTAACCACATAGGCTAACATTTCATTTTCGCGACAAGGGACATTTCAATACTTTCATTTTACCGAATTTCAAACCAAATAGGTTCACATATCATGTTTCGCATCAAGGGACATCGAGGGACATGTTCAACCTTCGTATTTAACAAACATACAACAATATAAGCTAAAATCTCGTTTTCGCGATAAGGGTCATCTCATTACTTTCTATTTACCAAATTTAAAATGAAATTGGTTCAAATATTATGTTACGCAATAAAGGACATCGAGGGACAAATTCAACATTAATATTTATCAAACTTTTAACCATATAGGCTAAAATCTCATTTTTGGGACAATGCTCATTCAAATAATTTCATTTTGCCGAATACAAAACCAAATAGGTTCACATATCATGTTTCGTATCAAGGGAGATCGAGGGACAAGTTCAACCTTTATCAAACTTCTAACCATATAAGGCTAAAATCTCATTTTCGCGACAAAGTGATTCCAATACTTTCATTTTTCCGAATATAAAACCAAATAAGTTCACATATCATGTTTCGCATCAAGGGACATCGAGGGACAAGTTCACTGTTTATCAAACTTCTAACCACATAGGCTAACATTTCATTTTCGCGACAAGGGTCATTTCAATACTTTCATTTTACCGAATTTCAAACCAAATAGGTTCACATATCATGTTTCACATCAACAGACATCAAGGGACATGTTCAACCTTCAAATTTAACAAACATGCAACAATATAAGCTAAAATCTCGTTTTCGCGATAAGGGTCATCTCATTACTTTCTATTTACCAAATTTAAAACGAAATTGGTTCAAATATTATGTTATGCAATAAAGGACATCGAGGGACAAATTCAACATTAATATTTCTCAAACTTTTAACCATATAGGCTAAAATCTCTTTTTTGGGACAATGGTCATTCAAAAAATTTCATTTTGCCGAATACAAAACCAAATAGGTTCACATATCATGTTTCGTATCAAGGGAGATCGAGGGACAAGTTCAACCTTTATCAAACTTCTAACCATATAGGCTAAAATCTCATTTTCACGACAAAGTCATTCCAATACTTTCATTTTTCCGAATATAAAACCAAATAGGTTCACATATCATGTTTCGTATCAAGGGAGATCGAGGGACAAGTTCAACCTTTATCAAACTTCTAACCATATAGGCTAAAATCTCATTTTCACGACAAAGTCATTCCAATACTTTCATTTTTCCGAATATAAAACCAAATAAGTTCACATATCATGTTTCGCATCAAGGGACATCGAGGGACAAGTTCAACCTTTATCAAACTTCTAACCACATAGGCTAACATTTCATTTTCGCGACAAGGGTCATTTCAATACTTTCATTTTACCGAATTTCAAACCAAATAGGTTCACATATCATGTTTCGCATCAAGGGACATCGAGGGACATGTTCAACCTTCGTATTTAACAAACATGCAACAATATAAGCTAAAATCTCGTTTTCGCGATAAGGGTCATCTCATTACTTTCTATTTACCAAATTTAAAACGAAATTGGTTCAAATATTATGTTACGCAATAAAGGACATCGAGGGACAAATTCAACATTAATATTTATCAAACTTTTAACCATATAGGCTAAAATCTCATTTTTGGGACAATGCTCATTCAAATAATTTCATTTTGCCGAATACAAAACCAAATAGGTTCACATATCATGTTTCGTATCAAGGGAGATCGAGGGACAAGTTCAACCTTTATCAAACTTCTAACCATATAGGCTAAAATCTCATTTTCACGACAAAGTCATTCCAATACTTTCATTTTTCCGAATATAAAACCAAATAAGTTCACATATCATGTTTCGCATCAAGGGACATCGAGGGACAAGTTCAACCTTTATCAAACTTCTAACCACATAGGCTAACATTTCATTTTCGCGACAAGGGTCATTTCAATACTTTCATTTTACCGAATTTCAAACCAAATAGGTTCACATATCATGTTTCGCATCAAGGGACATCGAGGGACATGTTCAACCTTCGTATTTAACAAACATGCAACAATATAAGCTAAAATCTCGTTTTCGCGATAAGGGTCATCTCATTACTTTCTATTTACCAAATTTAAAACGAAATTGGTTCAAATATTATGTTACGCAATAAAGGACATCGAGGGACAAATTCAACATTAATATTTATCAAACTTTTAACCATATAGGCTAAAATCTCATTTTTGGGACAATGCTCATTCAAATAATTTCATTTTGCCGAATACAAAACCAAATAGGTTCACATATCATGTTTCGTATCAAGGGAGATCGAGGGACAAGTTCAACCTTTATCAAACTTCTAACCATATAAGGCTAAAATCACATTTTCGCGAGAAAGTGATTCCAATACTTTCATTTTTCCGAATATAAAACCAAATAAGTTCACATATCATGTTTCGCATCAAGGGACATCGAGGGACAAGTTCAACCTTTATCAAACTTCTAACCACATAGGCTAACATTTCATTTTCGCGACAAGGGTCATTTCAATACTTTCATTTTACCGAATTTCAAACCAAATAGGTTCACATATCATGTTTCACATCAACGGACATCGAGGGACATGTTCAACCTTCATATTTAACAAACATGCAACAATATAAGCTAAAATCTCGTTTTCGCGATAAGGGTCATCTCATTACTTTCTATTTACCAAATTTAAAACGAAATTGGTTCAAATATTATGTTACGCAATAAAGGACATCGAGGGACAAATTCAACATTAATATTTCTCAAACTTTTAACCATATAGGCTAAAATCTCTTTTTTGGGACAATGGTCATTCAAATAATTTCATTTTGCCGAATACAAAACCAAATAGGTTCACATATCATGTTTCGTATCAAGGGAGATTGAGGGACAAGTTCAACCTTTATCAAACTTCTAACCATATAGGCTAAAATCTCATTTTCGCGACAAAGTCATTCCAATACTTTCATTTTTCCGAATATAAAACCAAATAGGTTCACATATCATGTTTCGTATCAAGGGAGATCGAGGGACAAGTTCTACCTTTATCAAACTTCTAATCATATAGGCTAAAATCTCATTTTTGCGACAAAGTTATTCCAATACTTTCATTTTTCCGAATATAAAACCAAATAGGTTCACATATCATGTTTCGCATCAAGGGACATCGAGGGACAAGTTCAACCTTTATCAAACTTCTAACCACATAGGCTAACATTTCATTTTCGCGACAAGGGACATTTCAATACTTTCATTTTACCGAATTTCAAACCAAATAGGTTCACATATCATGTTTCGCATCAAGGGACATCGAGGGACATGTTCAACCTTCGTATTTAACAAACATACAACAATATAAGCTAAAATCTCGTTTTCGCGATAAGGGTCATCTCATTACTTTCTATTTACCAAATTTAAAATGAAATTGGTTCAAATATTATGTTACGCAATAAAGGACATCGAGGGACAAATTCAACATTAATATTTATCAAACTTTTAACCATATAGGCTAAAATCTCATTTTTGGGACAATGCTCATTCAAATAATTTCATTTTGCCGAATACAAAACCAAATAGGTTCACATATCATGTTTCGTATCAAGGGAGATCGAGGGACAAGTTCAACCTTTATCAAACTTCTAACCATATAAGGCTAAAATCTCATTTTCGCGACAAAGTGATTCCAATACTTTCATTTTTCCGAATATAAAACCAAATAAGTTCACATATCATGTTTCGCATCAAGGGACATCGAGGGACAAGTTCACTGTTTATCAAACTTCTAACCACATAGGCTAACATTTCATTTTCGCGACAAGGGTCATTTCAATACTTTCATTTTACCGAATTTCAAACCAAATAGGTTCACATATCATGTTTCACATCAACAGACATCGAGGGACATGTTCAACCTTCATATTTAACAAACATGCAACAATATAAGCTAAAATCTCGTTTTCGCGATAAGGGTCATCTCATTACTTTCTATTTACCAAATTTAAAACGAAATTGGTTCAAATATTATGTTATGCAATAAAGGACATCGAGGGACAAATTCAACATTAATATTTCTCAAACTTTTAACCATATAGGCTAAAATCTCTTTTTTGGGACAATGGTCATTCAAAAAATTTCATTTTGCCGAATACAAAACCAAATAGGTTCACATATCATGTTTCGTATCAAGGGAGATCGAGGGACAAGTTCAACCTTTATCAAACTTCTAACCATATAGGCTAAAATCTCATTTTCACGACAAAGTCATTCCAATACTTTCATTTTTCCGAATATAAAACCAAATAGGTTCACATATCATGTTTCGTATCAAGGGAGATCGAGGGACAAGTTCAACCTTTATCAAACTTCTAACCATATAAGGCTAAAATCTCATTTTCGCGACAAAGTGATTCCAATACTTTCATTTTTCCGAATATAAAACCAAATAAGTTCACATATCATGTTTCGCATCAAGGGACATCGAGGGACAAGTTCAACCTTTATCAAACTTCTAACCACATAGGCTAACATTTCATTTTCGCGACAAGGGTCATTTCAATACTTTCATTTTACCGAATTTCAAACCAAATAGGTTCACATATCATGTTTCGCATCAAGGGACATCGAGGGACATGTTCAACCTTCGTATTTAACAAACATGCAACAATATAAGCTAAAATCTCGTTTTCGCGATAAGGGTCATCTCATTACTTTCTATTTACCAAATTTAAAACGAAATTGGTTCAAATATTATGTTACGCAATAAAGGACATCGAGGGACAAATTCAACATTAATATTTATCAAACTTTTAACCATATAGGCTAAAATCTCATTTTTGGGACAATGCTCATTCAAATAATTTCATTTTGCCGAATACAAAACCAAATAGGTTCACATATCATGTTTCGTATCAAGGGAGATCGAGGGACAAGTTCAACCTTTATCAAACTTCTAACCATATAAGGCTAAAATCACATTTTCGCGATAAAGTGATTCCAATACTTTCATTTTTCCGAATATAAAACCAATTAAGTTCACATATCATGTTTCGCATCAAGGGACATCGAGGGACAAGTTCACTGTTTATCAAACTTCTAACCACATAGGCTAACATTTCATTTTCGCGACAAGGGTCATTTCAATACTTTCATTTTACCGAATTTCAAACCAAATAGGTTCACATATCATGTTTCACATCAACGGACATCGAGGGACATGTTCAACCTTCATATTTAACAAACATGCAACAATATAAGCTAAAATCTCGTTTTCGCGATAAGGGTCATCTCATTACTTTCTATTTACCAAATTTAAAACGAAATTGGTTCAAATATTATGTTACGCAATAAAGGACATCGAGGGACAAATTCAACATTAATATTTATCAAACTTTTAACCATATAGGCTAAAATCTCATTTTTGGGACAATGCTCATTCAAATAATTTCATTTTGCCGAATACAAAACCAAATAGGTTCACATATCATGTTTCGTATCAAGGGAGATCGAGGGACAAGTTCAACCTTTATCAAACTTCTAACCATATAACGCTAAAATCTCATTTTCGCGACAAAGTGATTCCAATACTTTCATTTTTCCGAATATAAAACCAAATAAGTTCACATATCATGTTTCGCATCAAGGGACATCGAGGGACAAGTTCACTGTTTATCAAACTTCTAACCACATAGGCTAACATTTCATTTTCGCGACAAG
Source organism: Medicago sativa (assembly GCF_051527215.1). NCBI lineage: Eukaryota > Viridiplantae > Streptophyta > Magnoliopsida > Fabales > Fabaceae > Medicago > Medicago sativa. Next base: position 41,748,959 of record NC_140751.1, read on the forward strand.
GGTCATTTCAATACTTTCATTTTACCGAATTTCAAACCAAATAGGTTCACATATCAAGTTTCACATCAACAGACATCGAGGGACATGTTCAACCTTCATATTTAACAAACATGCAACAATATAAGCTAAAATCTCGTTTTCGCGATAAGGGTCATCTCATTACTTTCTATTTACCAAATTTAAAACGAAATTGGTTCAAATATTATGTTATGCAATAAAGGACATCGAGGGACAAATTCAACATTAATATTTCTCAAACTTTTAACCATATAGGCTAAAATCTCTTTTTTGGGACAATGGTCATTCAAAAAATTTCATTTTGCCGAATACAAAACCAAATAGGTTCACATATCATGTTTCGTATCAAGGGAGATCGAGGGACAAGTTCAACCTTTATCAAACTTCTAACCATATAGGCTAAAATCTCATTTTCACGACAAAGTCATTCCAATACTTTCATTTTTCCGAATATAAAACCAAATAGGTTCACATATCATGTTTCGTATCAAGGGAGATCGAGGGACAAGTTCAACCTTTATCAAACTTCTAACCATATAAGGCTAAAATCTCATTTTCGCGACAAAGTGATTCCAATACTTTCATTTTTCCGAATATAAAACCAAATAAGTTCACATATCATGTTTCGCATCAAGGGAAATCGAGGGACAAGTTCAACCTTTATCAAACTTCTAACCACATAGGCTAACATTTCATTTTCGCGACAAGGGTCATTTCAATACTTTCATTTTACCGAATTTCAAACCAAATAGGTTCACATATCATGTTTCGCATCAAGGGACATCGAGGGACATGTTCAACCTTCGTATTTAACAAACATGCAACAATATAAGCTAAAATCTCGTTTTCAGGATAAGGGTCATCTCATTACTTTCTATTTACCAAATTTAAAACGAAATTGGTTCAAATATTATGTTACGCAATAAAGGACATCGAGGGACAAATTCAACATTAATATTTATCAAACTTTTAACCATATAGGCTAAAATCTCATTTTTGGGACAATGCTCATTCAAATAATTTCATTTTGCCGAATACAAAACCAAATAGGTTCACATATCATGTTTCGTATCAAGGGAGATCGAGGGACAAGTTCAACCTTTATCAAACTTCTAACCATATAAGGCTAAAATCACATTTTCGCGATAAAGTGATTCCAATACTTTCATTTTTCCGAATATAAAACCAAATAAGTTCACATATCATGTTTCGCATCAAGGGACATCGAGGGACAAGTTCACTGTTTATCAAACTTCTAACCACATAGGCTAACATTTCATTTTCGCGACAAGGGTCATTTCAATACTTTCATTTTACCGAATTTCAAACCAAATAGGTTCACATATCATGTTTCACATCAACGGACATCGAGGGACATGTTCAACCTTCATATTTAACAAACATGCAACAATATAAGCTAAAATCTCGTTTTCGCGATAAGGGTCATCTCATTACTTTCTATTTACCAAATTTAAAACGAAATTGGTTCAAATATTATGTTACGCAATAAAGGACATCGAGGGACAAATTCAACATTAATATTTATCAAACTTTTAACCATATAGGCTAAAATCTCATTTTTGGGACAATGCTCATTCAAATAATTTCATTTTGCCGAATACAAAACCAAATAGGTTCACATATCATGTTTCGTATCAAGGGAGATCGAGGGACAAGTTCAACCTTTATCAAACTTCTAACCATATAACGCTAAAATCTCATTTTCGCGACAAAGTGATTCCAATACTTTCATTTTTCCGAATATAAAACCAAATAAGTTCACATATCATGTTTCGCATCAAGGGACATCGAGGGACAAGTTCACTGTTTATCAAACTTCTAACCACATAGGCTAACATTTCATTTTCGCGACAAGGGTCATTTCAATACTTTCATTTTACCGAATTTCAAACCAAATAGGTTCACATATCATGTTTCACATCAACAGACATCGAGGGACATGTTCAACCTTCATATTTAACAAACATGCAACAATATAAGCTAAAATCTCGTTTTCGCGATAAGGGTCATCTCATTACTTTCTATTTACCAAATTTAAAACGAAATTGGTTCAAATATTATGTTATGCAATAAAGGACATCGAGGGACAAATTCAACATTAATATTTCTCAAACTTTTAACCATATAGGCTAAAATCTCTTTTTTGGGACAATGGTCATTCAAAAAATTTCATTTTGCCGAATACAAAACCAAATAGGTTCACATATCATGTTTCGTATCAAGGGAGATCGAGGGACAAGTTCAACCTTTATCAAACTTCTAACCATATAGGCTAAAATCTCATTTTCACGACAAAGTCATTCCAATACTTTCATTTTTCCGAATATAAAACCAAATAGGTTCACATATCATGTTTCGTATCAAGGGAGATCGAGGGACAAGTTCAACCTTTATCAAACTTCTAACCATATAAGGCTAAAATCTCATTTTCGCGACAAAGTGATTCCAATACTTTCATTTTTCCGAATATAAAACCAAATAAGTTCACATATCATGTTTCGCATCAAGGAACATCGAGGGACAAGTTCACTGTTTATCAAAATTCTAACCACATAGGCTAACATTTCATTTTCGCAACAAGGGTCGTTTCAATACTTTCATTTTACCGAATTTCAAACCAAATAGGTTCACATATCATGTTTCACATCAACGGACATCGAGGGACATGTTCAACCTTCATATTTAACAAACATGCAACAATATAAGCTAAAATCTCGTTTTCGCGATAAGGGTCATCTCATTACTTTCTATTTACCAAATTTAAAACGAAATTGGTTCAAATATTATGTTATGCAATAAAGGACATCGAGGGACAAATTCAACATTAATATTTCTCAAACTTTTAACCATATAGGCTAAAATCTCTTTTTTGGGACAATGGTCATTCAAAAAATTTCATTTTGCCGAATACAAAACCAAATAGGTTCACATATCATGTTTCGTATCAAGGGAGATCGAGGGACAAGTTCAACCTTTATCAAACTTCTAACCATATAGGCTAAAATCTCATTTTCACGACAAAGTCATTCCAATACTTTCATTTTTCCGAATATAAAACCAAATAGGTTCACATATCATGTTTCGTATCAAGGGAGATCGAGGGACAAGTTCAACCTTTATCAAACTTCTAACCATATAAGGCTAAAATCTCATTTTCGCGACAAAGTGATTCCAATACTTTCATTTTTCCGAATATAAAACCAAATAAGTTCACATATCATGTTTCGCATCAAGGGACATCGAGGGACAAGTTCACTGTTTATCAAACTTCTAACCACATAGGCTAACATTTCATTTTCGCGACAAGGGTCATTTCAATACTTTCATTTTACCGAATTTCAAACCAAATAGGTTCACATATCATGTTTCACATCAACAGACATCGAGGGACATGTTCAACCTTCATATTTAACAAACATGCAACAATATAAGCTAAAATCTCGTTTTCGCGATAAGGGTCATCTCATTACTTTCTATTTACCAAATTTAAAATGAAATTGGTTCAAATATTATGTTATGAAATAAAGGACATCGAGGGACAAATTCAACATTAATATTTCTCAAACTTTTAACCATATAGGCTAAAATCTCTTTTTTGGGACAATGGTCATTCAAATAATTTCATTTTGCCGAATACAAAACCAAATAGGTTCACATATCATGTTTCGTATCAAGGGAGATCGAGGGACAAGTTCAACCTTTATCAAACTTCTAACCACATAGGCTAACATTTCATTTTCGCGACAAGGGTCATTTCAATACTTTCATTTTACCGAATTTCAAACCAAATAGGTTCACATATCAAGTTTCACATCAACAGACATCGAGGGACATGTTCAACCTTCATATTTAACAAACATGCAACAATATAAGCTAAAATCTCGTTTTCGCGATAAGGGTCATCTCATTACTTTCTATTTACCAAATTTAAAACGAAATTGGTTCAAATATTATGTTATGCAATAAAGGACATCGAGGGACAAATTCAACATTAATATTTCTCAAACTTTTAACCATATAGGCTAAAATCTCTTTTTTGGGACAATGGTCATTCAAAAAATTTCATTTTGCCGAATACAAAACCAAATAGGTTCACATATCATGTTTCGTATCAAGGGAGATCGAGGGACAAGTTCAACCTTTATCAAACTTCTAACCATATAGGCTAAAATCTCATTTTCACGACAAAGTCATTCCAATACTTTCATTTTTCCGAATATAAAACCAAATAGGTTCACATATCATGTTTCGTATCAAGGGAGATCGAGGGACAAGTTCAACCTTTATCAAACTTCTAACCATATAAGGCTAAAATCTCATTTTCGCGACAAAGTGATTCCAATACTTTCATTTTTCCGAATATAAAACCAAATAAGTTCACATATCATGTTTCGCATCAAGGAACATCGAGGGACAAGTTCACTGTTTATCAAAATTCTAACCACATAGGCTAACATTTCATTTTCGCAACAAGGGTCGTTTCAATACTTTCATTTTACCGAATTTCAAACCAAATAGGTTCACATATCATGTTTCACATCAACGGACATCGAGGGACATGTTCAACCTTCATATTTAACAAACATGCAACAATATAAGCTAAAATCTCGTTTTCGCGATAAGGGTCATCTCATTACTTTCTATTTACCAAATTTAAAACGAAATTGGTTCAAATATTATGTTATGCAATAAAGGACATCGAGGGACAAATTCAACATTAATATTTCTCAAACTTTTAACCATATAGGCTAAAATCTCTTTTTTGGGACAATGGTCATTCAAAAAATTTCATTTTGCCGAATACAAAACCAAATAGGTTCACATATCATGTTTCGTATCAAGGGAGATCGAGGGACAAGTTCAACCTTTATCAAACTTCTAACCATATAGGCTAAAATCTCATTTTCACGACAAAGTCATTCCAATACTTTCATTTTTCCGAATATAAAACCAAATAGGTTCACATATCATGTTTCGTATCAAGGGAGATCGAGGGACAAGTTCAACCTTTATCAAACTTCTAACCATATAAGGCTAAAATCTCATTTTCGCGACAAAGTGATTCCAATACTTTCATTTTTCCGAATATAAAACCAAATAAGTTCACATATCATGTTTCGCATCAAGGGACATCGAGGGACAAGTTCACTGTTTATCAAACTTCTAACCACATAGGCTAACATTTCATTTTCGCGACAAGGGTCATTTCAATACTTTCATTTTACCGAATTTCAAACCAAATAGGTTCACATATCATGTTTCACATCAACAGACATCGAGGGACATGTTCAACCTTCATATTTAACAAACATGCAACAATATAAGCTAAAATCTCGTTTTCGCGATAAGGGTCATCTCATTACTTTCTATTTACCAAATTTAAAATGAAATTGGTTCAAATATTATGTTATGAAATAAAGGACATCGAGGGACAAATTCAACATTAATATTTCTCAAACTTTTAACCATATAGGCTAAAATCTCTTTTTTGGGACAATGGTCATTCAAATAATTTCATTTTGCCGAATACAAAACCAAATAGGTTCACATATCATGTTTCGTATCAAGGGAGATCGAGGGACAAGTTCAACCTTTATCAAACTTCTAACCACATAGGCTAACATTTCATTTTCGCGACAAGGGTCATTTCAATACTTTCATTTTACCGAATTTCAAACCAAATAGGTTCACATATCAAGTTTCACATCAACAGACATCGAGGGACATGTTCAACCTTCATATTTAACAAACATGCAACAATATAAGCTAAAATCTCGTTTTCGCGATAAGGGTCATCTCATTACTTTCTATTTACCAAATTTAAAACGAAATTGGTTCAAATATTATGTTATGCAATAAAGGACATCGAGGGACAAATTCAACATTAATATTTCTCAAACTTTTAACCATATAGGCTAAAATCTCTTTTTTGGGACAATGGTCATTCAAAAAATTTCATTTTGCCGAATACAAAACCAAATAGGTTCACATATCATGTTTCGTATCAAGGGAGATCGAGGGACAAGTTCAACCTTTATCAAACTTCTAACCATATAGGCTAAAATCTCATTTTCACGACAAAGTCATTCCAATACTTTCATTTTTCCGAATATAAAACCAAATAGGTTCACATATCATGTTTCGTATCAAGGGAGATCGAGGGACAAGTTCAACCTTTATCAAACTTCTAACCATATAAGGCTAAAATCTCATTTTCGCGACAAAGTGATTCCAATACTTTCATTTTTCCGAATATAAAACCAAATAAGTTCACATATCATGTTTCGCATCAAGGGACATCGAGGGACAAGTTCACTGTTTATCAAACTTCTAACCACATAGGCTAACATTTCATTTTCGCGACAAGGGTCATTTCAATACTTTCATTTTACCGAATTTCAAACCAAATAGGTTCACATATCATGTTTCACATCAACATACATCGAGGGACATGTTCAACCTTCATATTTAACAAACATGCAACAATATAAGCTAAAATCTCGTTTTCGCGATAAGGGTCATCTCATTACTTTCTATTTACCAAATTTAAAACGAAATTGGTTCAAATATTATGTTATGCAATAAAGGACATCGAGGGACAAATTCAACATTAATATTTCTCAAACTTTTAACCATATAGGCTAAAATCTCTTTTTTGGGACAATGGTCATTCAAAAAATTTCATTTTGCCGAATACAAAACCAAATAGGTTCACATATCATGTTTCGTATCAAGGGAGATCGAGGGACAAGTTCAACCTTTATCAAACTTCTAACCATATAGGCTAAAATCTCATTTTCACGACAAAGTCATTCCAATACTTTCATTTTTCCGAATATAAAACCAAATAGGTTCACATATCATGTTTCGTATCAAGGGAGATCGAGGGACAAGTTCAACCTTTATCAAACTTCTAACCATATAAGGCTAAAATCTCATTTTCGCGACAAAGTGATTCCAATACTTTCATTTTTCCGAATATAAAACCAAATAAGTTCACATATCATGTTTCGCATCAAGGGACATCGAGGGACAAGTTCACTGTTTATCAAACTTCTAACCACATAGGCTAACATTTCATTTTCGCGACAAGGGTCATTTCAATACTTTCATTTTACCGAATTTCAAACCAAATAGGTTCACATATCATGTTTCACATCAACAGACATCGAGGGACATGTTCAACCTTCATATTTAACAAACATGCAACAATATAAGCTAAAATCTCGTTTTCGCGATAAGGGTCATCTCATTACTTTCTATTTACCAAATTTAAAATGAAATTGGTTCAAATATTATGTTATGAAATAAAGGACATCGAGGGACAAATTCAACATTAATATTTCTCAAACTTTTAACCATATAGGCTAAAATCTCTTTTTTGGGACAATGGTCATTCAAATAATTTCATTTTGCCGAATACAAAACCAAATAGGTTCACATATCATGTTTCGTATCAAGGGAGATCGAGGGACAAGTTCAACCTTTATCAAACTTCTAACCACATAGGCTAACATTTCATTTTCGCGACAAGGGTCATTTCAATACTTTCATTTTACCGAATTTCAAACCAAATAGGTTCACATATCAAGTTTCACATCAACAGACATCGAGGGACATGTTCAACCTTCATATTTAACAAACATGCAACAATATAAGCTAAAATCTCGTTTTCGCGATAAGGGTCATCTCATTACTTTCTATTTACCAAATTTAAAACGAAATTGGTTCAAATATTATGTTATGCAATAAAGGACATCGAGGGACAAATTCAACATTAATATTTCTCAAACTTTTAACCATATAGGCTAAAATCTCTTTTTTGGGACAATGGTCATTCAAAAAATTTCATTTTGCCGAATACAAAACCAAATAGGTTCACATATCATGTTTCGTATCAAGGGAGATCGAGGGACAAGTTCAACCTTTATCAAACTTCTAACCATATAGGCTAAAATCTCATTTTCACGACAAAGTCATTCCAATACTTTCATTTTTCCGAATATAAAACCAAATAGGTTCACATATCATGTTTCGTATCAAGGGAGATCGAGGGACAAGTTCAACCTTTATCAAACTTCTAACCATATAAGGCTAAAATCTCATTTTCGCGACAAAGTGATTCCAATACTTTCATTTTTCCGAATATAAAACCAAATAAGTTCACATATCATGTTTCGCATCAAGGGACATCGAGGGACAAGTTCAACCTTTATCAAACTTCTAACCACATAGGCTAACATTTCATTTTCGCGACAAGGGTCATTTCAATACTTTCATTTTACCGAATTTCAAACCAAATAGGTTCACATATCATGTTTCGCATCAAGGGACATCGAGGGACATGTTCAACCTTCGTATTTAACAAACATGCAACAATATAAGCTAAAATCTCGTTTTCGCGATAAGGGTCATCTCATTACTTTCTATTTACCAAATTTAAAACGAAATTGGTTCAAATATTATGTTACGCAATAAAGGACATCGAGGGACAAATTCAACATTAATATTTATCAAACTTTTAACCATATAGGCTAAAATCTCATTTTTGGGACAATGCTCATTCAAATAATTTCATTTTGCCGAATACAAAACCAAATAGGTTCACATATCATGTTTCGTATCAAGGGAGATCGAGGGACAAGTTCAACCTTTATCAAACTTCTAACCATATAAGGCTAAAATCACATTTTCGCGATAAAGTGATTCCAATACTTTCATTTTTCCGAATATAAAACCAAATAAGTTCACATATCATGTTTCGCATCAAGGGACATCGAGGGACAAGTTCACTGTTTATCAAACTTCTAACCACATAGGCTAACATTTCATTTTCGCGACAAGGGTCATTTCAATACTTTCATTTTACCGAATTTCAAACCAAATAGGTTCACATATCATGTTTCACATCAACGGACATCGAGGGACATGTTCAACCTTCATATTTAACAAACATGCAACAATATAAGCTAAAATCTCGTTTTCGCGATAAGGGTCATCTCATTACTTTCTATTTACCAAATTTAAAACGAAATTGGTTCAAATATTATGTTACGCAATAAAGGACATCGAGGGACAAATTCAACATTAATATTTATCAAACTTTTAACCATATAGGCTAAAATCTCATTTTTGGGACAATGCTCATTCAAATAATTTCATTTTGCCGAATACAAAACCAAATAGGTTCACATATCATGTTTCGTATCAAGGGAGATCGAGGGACAAGTTCAACCTTTATCAAACTTCTAACCATATAACGCTAAAATCTCATTTTCGCGACAAAGTGATTCCAATACTTTCATTTTTCCGAATATAAAACCAAATAAGTTCACATATCATGTTTCGCATCAAGGGACATCGAGGGACAAGTTCACTGTTTATCAAACTTCTAACCACATAGGCTAACATTTCATTTTCGCGACAAGGGTCATTTCAATACTTTCATTTTACCGAATTTCAAACCAAATAGGTTCACATATCATGTTTCACATCAACAGACATCGAGGGACATGTTCAACCTTCATATTTAACAAACATGCAACAATATAAGCTAAAATCTCGTTTTCGCGATAAGGGTCATCTCATTACTTTCTATTTACCAAATTTAAAACGAAATTGGTTCAAATATTATGTTATGCAATAAAGGACATCGAGGGACAAATTCAACATTAATATTTCTCATACTTTTAACCATATAGGCTAAAATCTCTTTTTTGGGACAATGGTCATTCAAAAAATTTCATTTTGCCGAATACAAAACCAAATAGGTTCACATATCATGTTTCGTATCAAGGGAGATCGAGGGACAAGTTCAACCTTTATCAAACTTCTAACCATATAGGCTAAAATCTCATTTTCACGACAAAGTCATTCCAATACTTTCATTTTTCCGAATATAAAACCAAATAGGTTCACATATCATGTTTCGTATCAAGGGAGATCGAGGGACAAGTTCAACCTTTATCAAACTTCTAACCATATAAGGCTAAAATCTCATTTTCGCGACAAAGTGATTCCAATACTTTCATTTTTCCGAATATAAAACCAAATAAGTTCACATATCATGTTTCGCATCAAGGAACATCGAGGGACAAGTTCACTGTTTATCAAAATTCTAACCACATAGGCTAACATTTCATTTTCGCAACAAGGGTCGTTTCAATACTTTCATTTTACCGAATTTCAAACCAAATAGGTTCACATATCATGTTTCACATCAACGGACATCGAGGGACATGTTCAACCTTCATATTTAACAAACATGCAACAATATAAGCTAAAATCTCGTTTTCGCGATAAGGGTCATCTCATTACTTTCTATTTACCAAATTTAAAACGAAATTGGTTCAAATATTATGTTACGCAATAAAGGACATCGAGGGACAAATTCAACATTAATATTTATCAAACTTTTAACCATATAGGCTAAAATCTCATTTTTGGGACAATGCTCATTCAAATAATTTCATTTTGCCGAATACAAAACCAAATAGGTTCACATATCATGTTTCGTATCAAGGGAGATCGAGGGACAAGTTCAACCTTTATCAAACTTCTAACCATATAACGCTAAAATCTCATTTTCGCGACAAAGTGATTCCAATACTTTCATTTTTCCGAATATAAAACCAAATAAGTTCACATATCATGTTTCGCATCAAGGGACATCGAGGGACAAGTTCACTGTTTATCAAACTTCTAACCACATAGGCTAACATTTCATTTTCGCGACAAGGGTCATTTCAATACTTTCATTTTACCGAATTTCAAACCAAATAGGTTCACATATCATGTTTCACATCAACAGACATCGAGGGACATGTTCAACCTTCATATTTAACAAACATGCAACAATATAAGCTAAAATCTCGTTTTCGCGATAAGGGTCATCTCATTACTTTCTATTTACCAAATTTAAAACGAAATTGGTTCAAATATTATGTTATGCAATAAAGGACATCGAGGGACAAATTCAACATTAATATTTCTCAAACTTTTAACCATATAGGCTAAAATCTCTTTTTTGGGACAATGGTCATTCAAAAAATTTCATTTTGCCGAATACAAAACCAAATAGGTTCACATATCATGTTTCGTATCAAGGGAGATCGAGGGACAAGTTCAACCTTTATCAAACTTCTAACCATATAGGCTAAAATCTCATTTTCACGACAAAGTCATTCCAATACTTTCATTTTTCCGAATATAAAACCAAATAGGTTCACATATCATGTTTCGTATCAAGGGAGATCGAGGGACAAGTTCAACCTTTATCAAACTTCTAACCATATAAGGCTAAAATCTCATTTTCGCGACAAAGTGATTCCAATACTTTCATTTTTCCGAATATAAAACCAAATAAGTTCACATATCATGTTTCGCATCAAGGAACATCGAGGGACAAGTTCACTGTTTATCAAAATTCTAACCACATAGGCTAACATTTCATTTTCGCAACAAGGGTCGTTTCAATACTTTCATTTTACCGAATTTCAAACCAAATAGGTTCACATATCATGTTTCACATCAACGGACATCGAGGGACATGTTCAACCTTCATATTTAACAAACATGCAACAATATAAGCTAAAATCTCGTTTTCGCGATAAGGGTCATCTCATTACTTTCTATTTACCAAATTTAAAACGAAATTGGTTCAAATATTATGTTATGCAATAAAGGACATCGAGGGACAAATTCAACATTAATATTTCTCAAACTTTTAACCATATAGGCTAAAATCTCTTTTTTGGGACAATGGTCATTCAAAAAATTTCATTTTGCCGAATACAAAACCAAATAGGTTCACATATCATGTTTCGTATCAAGGGAGATCGAGGGACAAGTTCAACCTTTATCAAACTTCTAACCATATAGGCTAAAATCTCATTTTCACGACAAAGTCATTCCAATACTTTCATTTTTCCGAATATAAAACCAAATAGGTTCACATATCATGTTTCGTATCAAGGGAGATCGAGGGACAAGTTCAACCTTTATCAAACTTCTAACCATATAAGGCTAAAATCTCATTTTTGCGACAAAGTGATTCCAATACTTTCATTTTTCCGAATATAAAACCAAATAAGTTCACATATCATGTTTCGCATCAAGGGACATCGAGGGACAAGTTCACTGTTTATCAAACTTCTAACCACATAGGCTAACATTTCATTTTCGCGACAAGGGTCATTTCAATACTTTCATTTTACCGAATTTCAAACCAAATAGGTTCACATATCATGTTTCACATCAACAGACATCGAGGGACATGTTCAACCTTCATATTTAACAAACATGCAACAATATAAGCTAAAATCTCGTTTTCGCGATAAGGGTCATCTCATTACTTTCTATTTACCAAATTTAAAATGAAATTGGTTCAAATATTATGTTATGAAATAAAGGACATCGAGGGACAAATTCAACATTAATATTTCTCAAACTTTTAACCATATAGGCTAAAATCTCTTTTTTGGGACAATGGTCATTCAAATAATTTCATTTTGCCGAATACAAAACCAAATAGGTTCACATATCATGTTTCGTATCAAGGGAGATCGAGGGACAAGTTCAACCTTTATCAAACTTCTAACCATATAGGCTAAAATCTCATTTTCGCGACAAAGTCATTCCAATACTTTCATTTTTCCGAATATAAAACCAAATAGGTTCACATATCATGTTTCGTATCAAGGGAGATCGAGGGACAAGTTCAACCTTTATCAAACTTCTAACCATATAGGCTAAAATCTCATTTTTGCGACAAAGTTATTCCAATACTTTCATTTTTCCGAATATAAAACCAAATAGGTTCACATATCATGTTTCGCATCAAGGGACATCGAGGGACAAGTTCAACCTTTATCAAACTTCTAACCACATAGGCTAACATTTCATTTTCGCGACAAGGGTCATTTCAATACTTTCATTTTACCGAATTTCAAACCAAATAGGTTCACATATCATGTTTCGCATCAAGGGACATCGAGGGACATGTTCAACCTTCGTATTTAACACACATGCAACAATATAAGCTAAAATCTCGTTTTCGCGATAAGGGTCATCTCATTACTTTCTATTTACCAAATTTAAAACGAAATTGGTTCAAATATTATGTTACGCAATAAAGGACATCGAGGGACAAATTCAACATTAATATTTATCTAACTTTTAACCATATAGGCTAAAATCTCATTTTTGGGACAATGCTCATTCAAACAATTTCATTTTGCCGAATACAAAACCAAATAGGTTCACATATCATGTTTCGTATCAAGGGAGATCGAGGGACAAGTTCAACCTTTATCAAACTTCTAACCATATAAGGCTAAAATCTCATTTTCGCGATAAAGTGATTCCAATACTTTCATTTTTCCGAATATAAAACCAAATAAGTTCACATATCATGTTTCGCATCAAGGGACATCGAGGGACAAGTTCACTGTTTATCAAACTTCTAACCACATAGGCTAACATTTCATTTTCGCGACAAGGGTCATTTCAATACTTTCATTTTACCGAATTTCAAACCAAATAGGTTCACATATCATGTTTCACATCAACGGACATCGAGGGACATGTTCAACCTTCATATTTAACAAACATGCAACAATATAAGCTAAAATCTCGTTTTCGCGATAAGGGTCATCTCATTACTTTCTATTTACCAAATTTAAAACGAAATTGGTTCAAATATTATGTTACGCAATAAAGGACATCGAGGGACAAATTCAACATTAATATTTATCAAACTTTTAACCATATAGGCTAAAATCTCATTTTTGGGACAATGCTCATTCAAATAATTTCATTTTGCCGAATACAAAACCAAATAGGTTCACATATCATGTTTCGTATCAAGGGAGATCGAGGGACAAGTTCAACCTTTATCAAACTTCTAACCATATAAGGCTAAAATCTCATTTTCGCGACAAAGTGATTCCAATACTTTCATTTTTCCGAATATAAAACCAAATAAGTTCACATATCATGTTTCGCATCAAGGGACATCGAGGGACAAGTTCACTGTTTATCAAACTTCTAACCACATAGGCTAACATTTCATTTTCGCGACAAGGGTCATTTCAATACTTTCATTTTACCGAATTTCAAACCAAATAGGTTCACATATCATGTTTCACATCAACGGACATCGAGGGACATGTTCAACCTTCATATTTAACAAACATGCAACAATATAAGCTAAAATCTCGTTTTCGCGATAACGGTCATCTCATTACTTTCTATTTACCAAATTTAAAACGAAATTGGTTCAAATATTATGTTACGCAATAAAGGACATCGAGGGACAAATTCAACATTAATATTTCTCAAACTTTTAACCATATAGGCTAAAATCTCTTTTTTGGGACAATGGTCATTCAAATAATTTCATTTTGCCGAATACAAAACCAAATAGGTTCACATATCATGTTTCGTATCAAGAGAGATCGAGGGACAAGTTCAACCTTTATCAAACTTCTAACCATATAGGCTAAAATCTCATTTTCGCGACAAAGTCATTCCAATACTTTCATTTTTCCGAATATAAAACCAAATAGGTTCACATATCATGTTTCATATCAAGGGAGATCGAGGGAAAAGTTCAACCTTTATCAAACTTCTAACCATATAGGTTAAAATTTCATTTTTGCGAGAAAGTTATTCCAATACTTTCATTTTTCCGAATATAAAACCAAATAGGTTCACATATCATGTTTCGCATCAAGGGACATCGAGGGACAAGTTCACTGTTTATCAAACTTCTAACCACATAGGCTAACATTTCATTTTCGCGACAAGGGTCATTTCAATACTTTCATTTTACCGAATTTCAAACCAAATAGGTTCACATATCATGTTTCGCATCAAGGGACATCGAGGGACATGTTCAACCTTCGTATTTAACACACATGCAACAATATAAGCTAAAATCTCGTTTTCGCGATAAGGGTCATCTCATTACTTTCTATTTACCAAATTTAAAACGAAATTGGTTCAAATATTATGTTACGCAATAAAGGACATCGAGGGACAAATTCAACATTAATATTTATCTAACTTTTAACCATATAGGCTAAAATCTCATTTTTGGGACAATGCTCATTCAAACAATTTCATTTTGCCGAATACAAAACCAAATAGGTTCACATATCATGTTTCGTATCAAGGGAGATCGAGGGACAAGTTCAACCTTTATCAAACTTCTAACCATATAAGGCTAAAATCTCATTTTCGCGACAAAGTGATTCCAATACTTTCATTTTTCCGAATATAAAACCAAATAAGTTCCAATATCATGTTTCGCATCAAGGGACATCGAGGGACAAGTTCACTGTTTATCAAACTTCTAACCACATAGGCTAACATTTCATTTTCGCGACAAGGGTCATTTCAATACTTTCATTTTACCGAATTTCAAACCAAATAGGTTCACATATCATGTTTCACATCAACGGACAACGAGGGACATGTTCAACCTTCATATTTAACAAACATGCAACAATATAAGCTAAAATCTCGTTTTCGCGATAACGGTCATCTCATTACTTTCTATTTACCAAATTTAAAACGAAATTGGTTCAAATATTATGTTACGCAATAAAGGACATCGAGGGACAAATTCAACATTAATATTTCTCAAACTTTTAACCATATAGGCTAAAATCTCTTTTTTGGGTCAATGGTCATTCAAATAATTTCATTTTGCCGAATACAAAACCAAATAGGTTCACATATCTTGTTTCGTATCAAGCGAGATCGAGGGACAAGTTCAACCTTTATCAAACTTCTAACCATATAGGCTAAAATCTCATTTTCGCGACAAAGTCATTCCAATACTTTCATTTTTCCGAATATAAAACCAAATAGGTTCACATATCATGTTTCATATCAAGGGAGATCGAGGGAAAAGTTCAACCTTTATCAAACTTCTAACCATATAGGTTAAAATCTCATTTTTGCGAGAAAGTTATTCCAATACTTTCATTTTTCCGAATATAAAACCAAATAGGTTCACATATCATGTTTCGCATCAAGGGACATCGAGGGACAAGTTCACTGTTTATCAAACTTCTAACCACATAGGCTAACATTTCATTTTCGCGACAAGGGTCATTTCAATACTTTCATTTTACCGAATTTCAAACCAAATAGGTTCACATATCATGTTTCGCATCAAGGGACATCGAGGGACATGTTCAACCTTCGTATTTAACACACATGCAACAATATAAGCTAAAATCTCGTTTTCGCGATAAGGGTCATCTCATTACTTTCTATTTACCAAATTTAAAACGAAATTGGTTCAAATATTATGTTACGCAATAAAGGACATCGAGGGACAAATTCAACATTAATATTTATCTAACTTTTAACCATATAGGCTAAAATCTCATTTTTGGGACAATGCTCATTCAAACAATTTCATTTTGCCGAATACAAAACCAAATAGGTTCACATATCATGTTTCGTATCAAGGGAGATCGAGGGACAAGTTCAACCTTTATCAAACTTCTAACCATATAAGGCTAAAATCTCATTTTCGCGATAAAGTGATTCCAATACTTTCATTTTTCCGAATATAAAACCAAATAAGTTCACATATCATGTTTCGCATCAAGGGACATCGAGGGACAAGTTCACTGTTTATCAAACTTCTAACCACATAGGCTAACATTTCATTTTCGCGACAAGGGTCATTTCAATACTTTCATTTTACCGAATTTCAAACCAAATAGGTTCACATATCATGTTTCACATCAACGGACATCGAGGGACATGTTCAACCTTCATATTTAACAAACATGCAACAATATAAGCTAAAATCTCGTTTTCGCGATAAGGGTCATCTCATTACTTTCTATTTACCAAATTTAAAACGAAATTGGTTCAAATATTATGTTACGCAATAAAGGACATCGAGGGACAAATTCAACATTAATATTTATCAAACTTTTAACCATATAGGCTAAAATCTCATTTTTGGGACAATGCTCATTCAAATAATTTCATTTTGCCGAATACAAAACCAAATAGGTTCACATATCATGTTTCGTATCAAGGGAGATCGAGGGACAAGTTCAACCTTTATCAAACTTCTAACCATATAAGGCTAAAATCTCATTTTCGCGACAAAGTGATTCCAATACTTTCATTTTTCCGAATATAAAACCAAATAAGTTCACATATCATGTTTCGCATCAAGGGACATCGAGGGACAAGTTCACTGTTTATCAAACTTCTAACCACATAGGCTAACATTTCATTTTCGCGACAAGGGTCATTTCAATACTTTCATTTTACCGAATTTCAAACCAAATAGGTTCACATATCATGTTTCACATCAACGGACATCGAGGGACATGTTCAACCTTCATATTTAACAAACATGCAACAATATAAGCTAAAATCTCGTTTTCGCGATAACGGTCATCTCATTACTTTCTATTTACCAAATTTAAAACGAAATTGGTTCAAATATTATGTTACGCAATAAAGGACATCGAGGGACAAATTCAACATTAATATTTCTCAAACTTTTAACCATATAGGCTAAAATCTCTTTTTTGGGACAATGGTCATTCAAATAATTTCATTCTGCCGAATACAAAACCAAATAGGTTCACATATCATGTTTCGTATCAAGAGAGATCGAGGGACAAGTTCAACCTTTATCAAACTTCTAACCATATAGGCTAAAATCTCATTTTCGCGACAAAGTCATTCCAATACTTTCATTTTTCCGAACATAAAACCAAATAGGTTCACATATCATGTTTCATATCAAGGGAGATCGAGGGAAAAGTTCAACCTTTATCAAACTTCTAACCATATAGGTTAAAATCTCATTTTTGCGAGAAAGTTATTCCAATACTTTCATTTTTCCGAATATAAAACCAAATAGGTTCACATATCATGTTTCGCATCAAGGGACATCGAGGGACAAGTTCACTGTTTATCAAACTTCTAACCACATAGGCTAACATTTCATTTTCGCGACAAGGGTCATTTCAATACTTTCATTTTACCGAATTTCAAACCAAATAGGTTCACATATCATGTTTCGCATCAAGGGACATCGAGGGACATGTTCAACCTTCGTATTTAACACACATGCAACAATATAAGCTAAAATCTCGTTTTCGCGATAAGGGTCATCTCATTACTTTCTATTTACCAAATTTAAAACGAAATTGGTTCAAATATTATGTTACGCAATAAAGGACATCGAGGGACAAATTCAACATTAATATTTATCTAACTTTTAACCATATAGGCTAAAATCTCATTTTTGGGACAATGCTCATTCAAACAATTTCATTTTGCCGAATACAAAACCAAATAGGTTCACATATCATGTTTCGTATCAAGGGAGATCGAGGGACAAGTTCAACCTTTATCAAACTTCTAACCATATAAGGCTAAAATCTCATTTTCGCGACAAAGTGATTCCAATACTTTCATTTTTCCGAATATAAAACCAAATAAGTTCACATATCATGTTTCGCATCAAGGGACATCGAGGGACAAGTTCACTGTTTATCAAACTTCTAACCACATAGGCTAACATTTCATTTTCGCGACAAGGGTCATTTCAATACTTTCATTTTACCGAATTTCAAACCAAATAGGTTCACATATCATGTTTCACATCAACGGACATCGAGGGACATGTTCAACCTTCATATTTAACAAACATGCAACAATATAAGCTAAAATCTCGTTTTCGCGATAACGGTCATCTCATTACTTTCTATTTACCAAATTTAAAACGAAATTGGTTCAAATATTATGTTACGCAATAAAGGACATCGAGGGACAAATTCAACATTAATATTTCTCAAACTTTTAACCATATAGGCTAAAATCTCTTTTTTGGGACAATGGTCATTCAAATAATTTCATTTTGCCGAATACAAAACCAAATAGGTTCACATATCATGTTTCGTATCAAGAGAGATCGAGGGACAAGTTCAACCTTTATCAAACTTCTAACCATATAGGCTAAAATCTCATTTTCGCGACAAAGTCATTCCAATACTTTCATTTTTCTGAATATAAAACCAAATAGGTTCACATATCATGTTTCATATCAAGGGAGATCGAGGGAAAAGTTCAACCTTTATCAAACTTCTAACCATATAGGTTAAAATCTCATTTTTGCGAGAAAGTTATTCCAATACTTTCATTTTTCCGAATATAAAACCAAATAGGTTCACATATCATGTTTCGCATCAAGGGACATCGAGGGACAAGTTCACTGTTTATCAAACTTCTAACCACATAGGCTAACATTTCATTTTCGCGACAAGGGTCATTTCAATACTTTCATTTTACCGAATTTCAAACCAAATAGGTTCACATATCATGTTTCACATCAACGGACATCGAGGGACATGTTCAACCTTCATATTTAACAAACATGCAACAATATAAGCTAAAATCTCGTTTTCGCGATAAGGGTCATCTCATTACTTTCTATTTACCAAATTTAAAACGAAATTGGTTCAAATATTATGTTACGCAATAAAGGACATCGAGGGACAAATTCAACATTAATATTTATCAAACTTTTAACCATATAGGCTAAAATCTCATTTTTGGGACAATGCTCATTCAAATAATTTCATTTTGCCGAATACAAAACCAAATAGGTTCACATATCATGTTTCGTATCAAGGGAGATCGAGGGACAAGTTCAACCTTTATCAAACTTCTAACCATATAAGGCTAAAATCTCATTTTCGCGACAAAGTGATTCCAATACTTTCATTTTTCCGAATATAAAACCAAATAAGTTCACATATCATGTTTCGCATCAAGGGACATCGAGGGACAAGTTCACTGTTTATCAAACTTCTAACCACATAGGCTAACATTTCATTTTCGCGACAAGGGTCATTTCAATACTTTCATTTTACCGAATTTCAAACCAAATAGGTTCACATATCATGTTTCACATCAACGGACATCGAGGGACATGTTCAACCTTCATATTTAACAAACATGCAACAATATAAGCTAAAATCTCGTTTTCGCGATAACGGTCATCTCATTACTTTCTATTTACCAAATTTAAAACGAAATTGGTTCAAATATTATGTTACGCAATAAAGGACATCGAGGGACAAATTCAACATTAATATTTCTCAAACTTTTAACCATATAGGCTAAAATCTCTTTTTTGGGACAATGGTCATTCAAATAATTTCATTCTGCCGAATACAAAACCAAATAGGTTCACATATCATGTTTCGTATCAAGAGAGATCGAGGGACAAGTTCAACCTTTATCAAACTTCTAACCATATAGGCTAAAATCTCATTTTCGCGACAAAGTCATTCCAATACTTTCATTTTTCCGAACATAAAACCAAATAGGTTCACATATCATGTTTCATATCAAGGGAGATCGAGGGAAAAGTTCAACCTTTATCAAACTTCTAACCATATAGGTTAAAATCTCATTTTTGCGA
Source organism: Medicago sativa (assembly GCF_051527215.1). Classification (NCBI taxonomy): domain Eukaryota; kingdom Viridiplantae; phylum Streptophyta; class Magnoliopsida; order Fabales; family Fabaceae; genus Medicago; species Medicago sativa. The sequence continues at coordinate 41,769,480 of NC_140751.1, forward strand.
GAAAGTTATTCCAATACTTTCATTTTTCCGAATATAAAACCAAATAGGTTCACATATCATGTTTCGCATCAAGGGACATCGAGGGACAAGTTCACTGTTTATCAAACTTCTAACCACATAGGCTAACATTTCATTTTCGCGACAAGGGTCATTTCAATACTTTCATTTTACCGAATTTCAAACCAAATAGGTTCACATATCATGTTTCGCATCAAGGGACATCGAGGGACATGTTCAACCTTCGTATTTAACACACATGCAACAATATAAGCTAAAATCTCGTTTTCGCGATAAGGGTCATCTCATTACTTTCTATTTACCAAATTTAAAACGAAATTGGTTCAAATATTATGTTACGCAATAAAGGACATCGAGGGACAAATTCAACATTAATATTTATCTAACTTTTAACCATATAGGCTAAAATCTCATTTTTGGGACAATGCTCATTCAAACAATTTCATTTTGCCGAATACAAAACCAAATAGGTTCACATATCATGTTTCGTATCAAGGGAGATCGAGGGACAAGTTCAACCTTTATCAAACTTCTAACCATATAAGGCTAAAATCTCATTTTCGCGACAAAGTGATTCCAATACTTTCATTTTTCCGAATATAAAACCAAATAAGTTCACATATCATGTTTCGCATCAAGGGACATCGAGGGACAAGTTCACTGTTTATCAAACTTCTAACCACATAGGCTAACATTTCATTTTCGCGACAAGGGTCATTTCAATACTTTCATTTTACCGAATTTCAAACCAAATAGGTTCACATATCATGTTTCACATCAACGGACATCGAGGGACATGTTCAACCTTCATATTTAACAAACATGCAACAATATAAGCTAAAATCTCGTTTTCGCGATAACGGTCATCTCATTACTTTCTATTTACCAAATTTAAAACGAAATTGGTTCAAATATTATGTTACGCAATAAAGGACATCGAGGGACAAATTCAACATTAATATTTCTCAAACTTTTAACCATATAGGCTAAAATCTCTTTTTTGGGACAATGGTCATTCAAATAATTTCATTTTGCCGAATACAAAACCAAATAGGTTCACATATCATGTTTCGTATCAAGAGAGATCGAGGGACAAGTTCAACCTTTATCAAACTTCTAACCATATAGGCTAAAATCTCATTTTCGCGACAAAGTCATTCCAATACTTTCATTTTTCTGAATATAAAACCAAATAGGTTCACATATCATGTTTCATATCAAGGGAGATCGAGGGAAAAGTTCAACCTTTATCAAACTTCTAACCATATAGGTTAAAATCTCATTTTTGCGAGAAAGTTATTCCAATACTTTCATTTTTCCGAATATAAAACCAAATAGGTTCACATATCATGTTTCGCATCAAGGGACATCGAGGGACAAGTTCACTGTTTATCAAACTTCTAACCACATAGGCTAACATTTGATTTTCGCGACAAGGGTCATTTCAATACTTTCATTTTACCGAATTTCAAACCAAATAGGTTCACATATCATGTTTCGCATCAAGGGACATCGAGGGACATGTTCAACCTTCGTATTTAACAAACATGCAACAATATAAGCTAAAATCTCGTTTTCGCGATAAGGGTCATCTCATTACTTTCTATTTACCAAATTTATAACGAAATTGGTTCAAATATTATGTTACGCAATAAAGGACATCGAGGGACAAATTCAACATTAATATTTATCAAACTTTTAACCATATAGGCTAAAATCTCATTTTTGGGACAATGCTCATTCAAATAATTTCATTTTGCCGAATACAAAACCAAATAGGTTCACATATCATGTTTCGTATCAAGGGAGATCGAGGGACAAGTTCAACCTTTATCAAACTTCTAACCATATAAGGCTAAAATCTCATTTTCGCGACAAAGTGATTCCAATACTTTCATTTTTCCGAATATAAAACCAAATAAGTTCACATATCATGTTTCGCATCAAGGGACATCGAGGGACAAGTTCACTGTTTATCAAACTTCTAACCACATAGGCTAACATTTCATTTTCGCGACAAGGGTCATTTCAATACTTTCATTTTACCGAATTTCAAACCAAATAGGTTCACATATCATGTTTCACATCAACGGACATCGAGGGACATGTTCAACCTTCATATTTAACAAACATGCAACAATATAAGCTAAAATCTCGTTTTCGCGATAACGGTCATCTCATTACTTTCTATTTACCAAATTTAAAACGAAATTGGTTCAAATATTATGTTACGCAATAAAGGACATCGAGGGACAAATTCAACATTAATATTTCTCAAACTTTTAACCATATAGGCTAAAATCTCTTTTTTGGGACAATGGTCATTCAAATAATTTCATTTTGCCGAATACAAAACCAAATAGGTTCACATATCATGTTTCGTATCAAGAGAGATCGAGGGACAAGTTCAACCTTTATCAAACTTCTAACCATATAGGCTAAAATCTCATTTTCGCGACAAAGTCATTCCAATACTTTCATTTTTCCGAATATAAAACCAAATAGGTTCACATATCATGTTTCATATCAAGGGAGATCGAGGGAAAAGTTCAACCTTTATCAAACTTCTAACCATATAGGTTAAAATCTCATTTTTGCGAGAAAGTTATTCCAATACTTTCATTTTTCCGAATATAAAACCAAATAGGTTCACATATCATGTTTCGCATCAAGGGACATCGAGGGACAAGTTCACTGTTTATCAAACTTCTAACCACATAGGCTAACATTTGATTTTCGCGACAAGGGTCATTTCAATACTTTCATTTTACCGAATTTCAAACCAAATAGGTTCACATATCATGTTTCGCATCAAGGGACATCGAGGGACATGTTCAACCTTCGTATTTAACAAACATGCAACAATATAAGCTAAAATCTCGTTTTCGCGATAAGGGTCATCTCATTACTTTCTATTTACCAAATTTATAACGAAATTGGTTCAAATATTATGTTACGCAATAAAGGACATCGAGGGACAAATTCAACATTAATATTTATCAAACTTTTAACCATATAGGCTAAAATCTCATTTTTGGGACAATGCTCATTCAAATAATTTCATTTTGCCGAATACAAAACCAAATAGGTTCACATATCATGTTTCGTATCAAGGGAGATCGAGGGACAAGTTCAACCTTTATCAAACTTCTAACCATATAAGGCTAAAATCTCATTTTCGCGACAAAGTGATTCCAATACTTTCATTTTTCCGAATATAAAACCAAATAAGTTCACATATCATGTTTCGCATCAAGGGACATCGAGGGACAAGTTCACTGTTTATCAAACTTCTAACCACATAGGCTAACATTTCATTTTCGCGACAAGGGTCATTTCAATACTTTCATTTTACCGAATTTCAAACCAAATAGGTTCACATATCATGTTTCACATCAACGGACATCGAGGGACATGTTCAACCTTCATATTTAACAAACATGCAACAATATAAGCTAAAATCTCGTTTTCGCGATAACGGTCATCTCATTACTTTCTATTTACCAAATTTAAAACGAAATTGGTTCAAATATTATGTTACGCAATAAAGGACATCGAGGGACAAATTCAACATTAATATTTCTCAAACTTTTAACCATATAGGCTAAAATCTCTTTTTTGGGACAATGGTCATTCAAATAATTTCATTCTGCCGAATACAAAACCAAATAGGTTCACATATCATGTTTCGTATCAAGAGAGATCGAGGGACAAGTTCAACCTTTATCAAACTTCTAACCATATAGGCTAAAATCTCATTTTCGCGACAAAGTCATTCCAATACTTTCATTTTTCCGAATATAAAACCAAATAGGTTCACATATCATGTTTCATATCAAGGGAGATCGAGGGAAAAGTTCAACCTTTATCAAACTTCTAACCATATAGGTTAAAATCTCATTTTTGCGAGAAAGTTATTCCAATACTTTCATTTTTCCGAATATAAAACCAAATAGGTTCACATATCATGTTTCGCATCAAGGGACATCGAGGGACAAGTTCACTGTTTATCAAACTTCTAACCACATAGGCTAACATTTCATTTTCGCGACAAGGGTCATTTCAATACTTTCATTTTACCGAATTTCAAACCAAATAGGTTCACATATCATGTTTCGCATCAAGGGACATCGAGGGACATGTTCAACCTTCGTATTTAACACACATGCAACAATATAAGCTAAAATCTCGTTTTCGCGATAAGGGTCATCTCATTACTTTCTATTTACCAAATTTAAAACGAAATTGGTTCAAATATTATGTTACGCAATAAAGGACATCGAGGGACAAATTCAACATTAATATTTATCTAACTTTTAACCATATAGGCTAAAATCTCATTTTTGGGACAATGCTCATTCAAACAATTTCATTTTGCCGAATACAAAACCAAATAGGTTCACATATCATGTTTCGTATCAAGGGAGATCGAGGGACAAGTTCAACCTTTATCAAACTTCTAACCATATAAGGCTAAAATCTCATTTTCGCGACAAAGTGATTCCAATACTTTCATTTTTCCGAATATAAAACCAAATAAGTTCACATATCATGTTTCGCATCAAGGGACATCGAGGGACAAGTTCACTGTTTATCAAACTTCTAACCACATAGGCTAACATTTCATTTTCGCGACAAGGGTCATTTCAATACTTTCATTTTACCGAATTTCAAACCAAATAGGTTCACATATCATGTTTCACATCAACGGACATCGAGGGACATGTTCAACCTTCATATTTAACAAACATGCAACAATATAAGCTAAAATCTCGTTTTCGCGATAACGGTCATCTCATTACTTTCTATTTACCAAATTTAAAACGAAATTGGTTCAAATATTATGTTACGCAATAAAGGACATCGAGGGACAAATTCAACATTAATATTTCTCAAACTTTTAACCATATAGGCTAAAATCTCTTTTTTGGGACAATGGTCATTCAAATAATTTCATTTTGCCGAATACAAAACCAAATAGGTTCACATATCATGTTTCGTATCAAGAGAGATCGAGGGACAAGTTCAACCTTTATCAAACTTCTAACCATATAGGCTAAAATCTCATTTTCGCGACAAAGTCATTCCAATACTTTCATTTTTCTGAATATAAAACCAAATAGGTTCACATATCATGTTTCATATCAAGGGAGATCGAGGGAAAAGTTCAACCTTTATCAAACTTCTAACCATATAGGTTAAAATCTCATTTTTGCGAGAAAGTTATTCCAATACTTTCATTTTTCCGAATATAAAACCAAATAGGTTCACATATCATGTTTCGCATCAAGGGACATCGAGGGACAAGTTCACTGTTTATCAAACTTCTAACCACATAGGCTAACATTTGATTTTCGCGACAAGGGTCATTTCAATACTTTCATTTTACCGAATTTCAAACCAAATAGGTTCACATATCATGTTTCGCATCAAGGGACATCGAGGGACATGTTCAACCTTCGTATTTAACAAACATGCAACAATATAAGCTAAAATCTCGTTTTCGCGATAAGGGTCATCTCATTACTTTCTATTTACCAAATTTATAACGAAATTGGTTCAAATATTATGTTACGCAATAAAGGACATCGAGGGACAAATTCAACATTAATATTTATCAAACTTTTAACCATATAGGCTAAAATCTCATTTTTGGGACAATGCTCATTCAAATAATTTCATTTTGCCGAATACAAAACCAAATAGGTTCACATATCATGTTTCGTATCAAGGGAGATCGAGGGACAAGTTCAACCTTTATCAAACTTCTAACCATATAAGGCTAAAATCTCATTTTCGCGACAAAGTGATTCCAATACTTTCATTTTTCCGAATATAAAACCAAATAAGTTCACATATCATGTTTCGCATCAAGGGACATCGAGGGACAAGTTCACTGTTTATCAAACTTCTAACCACATAGGCTAACATTTCATTTTCGCGACAAGGGTCATTTCAATAATTTCATTTTACCGAATTTCAAACCAAATAGGTTCACATATCATGTTTCACATCAACGGACATCGAGGGACATGTTCAACCTTCATATTTAACAAACATGCAACAATATAAGCTAAAATCTCGTTTTCGCGATAACGGTCATCTCATTACTTTCTATTTACCAAATTTAAAACGAAATTGGTTCAAATATTATGTTACGCAATAAAGGACATCGAGGGACAAATTCAACATTAATATTTCTCAAACTTTTAACCATATAGGCTAAAATCTCTTTTTTGGGACAATGGTCATTCAAATAATTTCATTTTGCCGAATACAAAACCAAATAGGTTCACATATCATGTTTCGTATCAAGAGAGATCGAGGGACAAGTTCAACCTTTATCAAACTTCTAACCATATAGGCTAAAATCTCATTTTCGCGACAAAGTCATTCCAATACTTTCATTTTTCTGAATATAAAACCAAATAGGTTCACATATCATGTTTCATATCAAGGGAGATCGAGGGAAAAGTTCAACCTTTATCAAACTTCTAACCATATAGGTTAAAATCTCATTTTTGCGAGAAAGTTATTCCAATACTTTCATTTTTCCGAATATAAAACCAAATAGGTTCACATATCATGTTTCGCATCAAGGGACATCGAGGGACAAGTTCACTGTTTATCAAACTTCTAACCACATAGGCTAACATTTGATTTTCGCGACAAGGGTCATTTCAATACTTTCATTTTACCGAATTTCAAACCAAATAGGTTCACATATCATGTTTCGCATCAAGGGACATCGAGGGACATGTTCAACCTTCGTATTTAACAAACATGCAACAATATAAGCTAAAATCTCGTTTTCGCGATAAGGGTCATCTCATTACTTTCTATTTACCAAATTTATAACGAAATTGGTTCAAATATTATGTTACGCAATAAAGGACATCGAGGGACAAATTCAACATTAATATTTATCAAACTTTTAACCATATAGGCTAAAATCACATTTTTGGGACAATGCTCATTCAAATAATTTCATTTTGCCGAATACAAAACCAAATAGGTTCACATATCATTTCTTCAAAAAAAAAAGGTTCACATATCATGTTTCGTATCAAAGGAGATCGAGGGACAAGTTCAACCTTTATCAAACTTCTAACCATATAAGGCTAAAATCTCATTTTCGCGACAAAGTGATTCCAATACTTTCATATTTCCGAATATAAAACCAAATAAGTTCACATATCATGTTTCGCATCAAGGGACATCGAGGGACAAGTTCAACCTTTATCAAACTTCTAACCACATAGGCTAACATTTCATTTTCGCGACAAGGGTCATTTCAATACTTTCATTTTACCGAATTTCAAACCAAATAGGTTCACATATCATGTTTCGCATCAAGGGACATCGAGGGACAAGTTCAACCTTTATCAAACTTCTAACCACATAGGCTAACATTTCATTTTCGCGACAAGGGTCATTTCAATACTTTCATTTTACCGAATTTCAAACCAAATAGGTTCACATATCATGTTTCGCATCAAGGGACATCGAGGGACATGTTCAACCTTCGTATTTAACAAACATGCAACAATATAAGCTAAAATCTCGTTTTCGCGATAAGGGTCATCTCATTACTTTCTATTTACCAAATTTAAAACGAAATTGGTTCAAATATTATGTTACGCAATAAAGGACATCGAGCGACAAATTCAACATTAATATTTATCAAACTTTTAACCATATAGGCTAAAATCTCATTTTTGGGACAATGCTCATTCAAATAATTTCATTTTGCCGAATACAAAACCAAATAGGTTCACATATCCTGTTTCGTATCAAGGGAGATCGAGGGACAAGTTCAACCTTTATCAAACTTCTAACCATATAAGGCTAAAATCTCATTTTCGCGATAAAGTGATTCCAATACTTTCATTTTTCCGAATATAAAACCAAATAAGTTCACATATCATGTTTCGCATCAAGGGACATCGAGGGACAAGTTCACTGTTTATCAAACTTCTAACCACATAGGCTAACATTTGATTTTCGCGACAAGGGTCATTTCAATACTTTCATTTTACCGAATTTCAAACCAAATAGGTTCACATATCATGTTTCGCATCAAGGGACATCGAGGGACATGTTCAACCTTCGTATTTAACAAACATGCAACAATATAAGCTAAAATCTCGTTTTCGCGATAAGGGTCATCTCATTACTTTCTATTTACCAAATTTATAACGAAATTGGTTCAAATATTATGTTACGCAATAAAGGACATCGAGGGACAAATTCAACATTAATATTTATCAAACTTTTAACCATATAGGCTAAAATCACATTTTTGGGACAATGCTCATTCAAATAATTTCATTTTGCCGAATACAAAAACAAATAGGTTCCCATATCATGTTTCGTATCAAAGGAGATCGAGGGACAAGTTCAACCTTTATCAAACTTCTAACCATATAAGGCTAAAATCTCATTTTTGCGACAAAGTGATTCCAATACTTTCATTTTTCCGAATATAAAACCAAATAAGTTCACATATCATGTTTCGCATCAAGGGACATCGAGGGACAAGTTCAACCTTTATCAAACTTCTAACCACATAGGCTAACATTTCATTTTCGCGACAAGGGTCATTTCAATACTTTCATTTTACCGAATTTCAAACCAAATAGGTTCACATATCATGTTTCGTATCAAAGGAGATCGAGGGACAAGTTCAACCTTTATCAAACTTCTAACCATATAAGGCTAAAATCTCATTTTCGCGACAAAGTGATTCCAATACTTTCATTTTTCTGAATATAAAACCAAATAAGTTCACATATCATGTTTCGCATCAAGGGACATCGAGGGACAAGTTCAACCTTTATCAAACTTCTAACCACATAGGCTAACATTTCATTTTCACGACAAGGGTCATTTCAATACTTTCATTTTACCGAATTTCAAACCAAATAGGTTCACATATCATGTTTCGCATCAAGGGACATCGAGGGACAAGTTCAACCTTTATCAAACTTCTAACCACATAGGCTAACATTTCATTTTTGCGACAAGGGTCATTTCAATACTTTCATTTTACCGAATTTCAAACCAAATAGGTTCACATATCATGTTTCGCATCAAGGGACATCGAGGGACATGTTCAACCTTCGTATTTAACAAACATGCAACAATATAAGCTAAAATCTCGTTTTCGCGATAAGGGTCATCTCATTACTTTCTATTTACCAAATTTATAACGAAATTGGTTCAAATATTATGTTACGCAATAAAGGACATCGAGGGACAAATTCAACATTAATATTTATCAAACTTTTAACCATATAGGCTAAAATCACATTTTTGGGACAATGCTCATTCAAATAATTTCATTTTGCCGAATACAAAAACAAATAGGTTCCCATATCATGTTTCGTATCAAAGGAGATCGAGGGACAAGTTCAACCTTTATCAAACTTCTAACCATATAAGGCTAAAATCTCATTTTTGCGACAAAGTGATTCCAATACTTTCATTTTTCCGAATATAAAACCAAATAAGTTCACATATCATGTTTCGCATCAAGGGACATCGAGGGACAAGTTCAACCTTTATCAAACTTCTAACCACATAGGCTAACATTTCATTTTCGCGACAAGGGTCATTTCAATACTTTCATTTTACCGAATTTCAAACCAAATAGGTTCACATATCATGTTTCGTATCAAAGGAGATCGAGGGACAAGTTCAACCTTTATCAAACTTCTAACCATATAAGGCTAAAATCTCATTTTCGCGACAAAGTGATTCCAATACTTTCATTTTTCCGAATATAAAACCAAATAAGTTCACATATCATGTTTCGCATCAAGGGACATCGAGGGACAAGTTCAACCTTTATCAAACTTCTAACCACATAGGCTAACATTTCATTTTCACGACAAGGGTCATTTCAGTACTTTCATTTTACCGAATTTCAAACCAAATAGGTTCACATATCATGTTTCGCATCAAGGGACATCGAGGGACAAGTTCAACCTTTATCAAACTTCTAACCACATAGGCTAACATTTCATTTTCGCGACAAGGGTCATTTCAATACTTTCATTTTACCGAATTTCAAACCAAATAGGTTCACATATCATGTTTCGCATCAAGGGACATCGAGGGACATGTTCAACCTTCGTATTTAACAAACATGCAACAATATAAGCTAAAATCTCGTTTTCGCGATAAGGGTCATCTCATTACTTTCTATTTACCAAATTTAAAACGAAATTGGTTCAAATATTATGTTACGCAATAAAGGACATCGAGCGACAAATTCAACATTAATATTTATCAAACTTTTAACCATATAGGCTAAAATCTCATTTTTGGGACAATGCTCATTCAAATAATTTCATTTTGCCGAATACAAAACCAAATAGGTTCACATATCCTGTTTCGTATCAAGGGAGATCGAGGGACAAGTTCAACCTTTATCAAACTTCTAACCATATAAGGCTAAAATCTCATTTTCGCGATAAAGTGATTCCAATACTTTCATTTTTCCGAATATAAAACCAAATAAGTTCACATATCATGTTTCGCATCAAGGGACATCGAGGGACAAGTTCACTATTTATCAAACTTCTAACCACATAGGCTAACATTTGATTTTCGCGACAAGGGTCATTTCAATACTTTCATTTTACCGAATTTCAAACCAAATAGGTTCACATATCATGTTTCGCATCAAGGGACATCGAGGGACATGTTCAACCTTCGTATTTAACAAACATGCAACAATATAAGCTAAAATCTCGTTTTCGCGATAAGGGTCATCTCATTACTTTCTATTTACCAAATTTATAACGAAATTGGTTCAAATATTATGTTACGCAATAAAGGACATCGAGGGACAAATTCAACATTAATATTTATCAAACTTTTAACCATATAGGCTAAAATCACATTTTTGGGACAATGCTCATTCAAATAATTTCATTTTGCCGAATACAAAACCAAATAGGTTCACATATCATGTTTCGTATCAAAGGAGATCGAGGGACAAGTTCAACCTTTATCAAACTTCTAACCATATAAGCCTAAAATCTCATTTTTGCGACAAAGTGATTCCAATAATTTCATTTTTCCGAATATAAAACCAAATAAGTTCACATATCATGTTTCGCATCAAGGGACATCGAGGGACAAGTTCAACCTTTATCAAACTTCTAACCACATAGGCTAACATTTCATTTTCGCGACAAGGGTCATTTCAATACTTTCATTTTACCGAATTTCAAACCAAATAGGTTCACATATCATGTTTCGCATCAAGGGACATCGAGGGACAAGTTCAACCTTTATCAAACTTCTAACCACATAGGCTAACATTTCATTTTCGCGACAAGGGTCATTTCAATACTTTCATTTTACCGAATTTCAAACCAAATAGGTTCACATATCATGTTTCGCATCAAGGGACATCGAGGGACATGTTCAACCTTCGTATTTAACAAACATGCAACAATATAAGCTAAAATCTCGTTTTCGCGATAAGGGTCATCTCATTACTTTCTATTTACCAAATTTCAAACAAAATTGGTTCAAATATTATGTTACGCAATAAAGGACATCGAGGGACAAATTCAACATTAATATTTATCAAACTTTTAACCATATAGGCTAAAATCTCATTTTTGGGACAATGCTCATTCAAATAATTTCATTTTGCCGAATACAAAACCAAATAGGTTCACATATCATGTTTCGTATCAAGGGAGATCGAGGGACAAGTTCAACCTTTATCAAACTTCTAACCATATAAGGCTAAAATCTCATTTTCGCGATAAAGTGATTCCAATACTTTCATTTTTCCGAATATAAAACCAAATAAGTTCACATATCATGTTTCGCATCAAGGGACATCGAGGGACAAGTTCACTGTTTATCAAACTTCTAACCACATAGGCTAACATTTCATTTTCGCGACAAGGGTCATTTCAATACTTTCATTTTACCGAATTTCAAACCAAATAGGTTCACATATCATGTTTCACATCAACGGACATCGAGGGACATGTTCAACCTTCAAATTTAACAAACATGCAACAATATAAGCTAAAATCTCGTTTTCGCGATAAGGGTCATCTCATTACTTTCTATTTACCAAATTTAAAACGAAATTGGTTCAAATATTATGTTACGCAATAAAGGACATCGAGGGACAAATTCAACATTAATATTTATCAAACTTTTAACCATATAGGCTAAAATCTCATTTTTGGGACAATGCTCATTCAAATAATTTCATTTTGCCGAATACAAAACCAAATAGGTTCACATATCATGTTTCATATCAAGGGAGATCGAGGGACAAGTTCAACCTTTATCAAACTTCTAACCATATAAGGCTAAAATCTCATTTTTGCGACAAAGTGATTCCAATACTTTCATTTTTCCAAATATAAAACCAAATAAGTTCACATATCATGTTTCACATCAAGGAACATCGAGGGACAAGTTCACTGTTTATCAAACTTCTAACCACATAGGCTAACATTTCATTTTCGCGACAAGGGTCATTTCAATACTTTCATTTTACCGAATTTCAAACCAAATAGGTTCACATATCATGTTCCACATCAACAATCATCGAGGGACATGTTCAACCTTCATATTTAACAAACATGCAACAATATAAGCTAAAATCTCGTTTTCGCGATAAGGGTCATCTCATTACTTTCTATTTACCAAATTTAAAATGAAATTGGTTCAAATATTATGTTACGCAATAAAGGACATCGAGGGACAAATTCAACATTATTATTTCTCAAACTTTTAACCATATAGGCTAAAATCTCTTTTTTGGGACAATGGTCATTCAAATAATTTCATTTTGCCGAATACAAAACCAAATAGGTTCACATATCATGTTTCGCATCAAGGGACATCGAGGGACATGTTCAACCTTCGTATTTAACAAACATGCAACAATATAAGCTAAAATCTCGTTTTCGCGATAAGGGTCATCTCATTACTTTCTATTTACCAAATTTCAAACAAAATTGGTTCAAATATTATGTTACGCAATAAAGGACATCGAGGGACAAATTCAACATTAATATTTATCAAACTTTTAACCATATAGGCTAAAATCTCATTTTTGGGACAATGCTCATTCAAATAATTTCATTTTGCCGAATACAAAACCAAATAGGTTCACATATCATGTTTCGTATCAAGGGAGATCGAGGGACAAGTTCAACCTTTATCAAACTTCTAACCATATAAGGCTAAAATCTCATTTTCGCGATAAAGTGATTCCAATACTTTCATTTTTCCGAATATAAAACCAAATAAGTTCACATATCATGTTTCGCATCAAGGGACATCGAGGGACAAGTTCACTGTTTATCAAACTTCTAACCACATAGGCTAACATTTCATTTTCGCGACAAGGGTCATTTCAATACTTTCATTTTACCGAATTTCAAACCAAATAGGTTCACATTTCATGTTTCACATCAACGGACATCGAGGGACATGTTCAACCTTCAAATTTAACAAACATGCAACAATATAAGCTAAAATCTCGTTTTCGCGATAACGGTCATCTCATTACTTTCTATTTACCAAATTTAAAACGAAATTGGTTCAAATATTATGTTACGCAATAAAGGACATCGAGGGACAAATTCAACATTAATATTTCTCAAACTTTTAACCATATAGGCTAAAATCTCTTTTTTGGGACAATGGTCATTCAAATAATTTCATTTTGCCGAATACAAAACCAAATAGGTTCACATATCATGTTTCGTATCAAGAGAGATCGAGGGACAAGTTCAACCTTTATCAAACTTCTAACCATATAAGGCTAAAATCTCATTTTCGCAACAAAGTCATTCCAATACTTTCATTTTTCCGAATATAAAACCAAATAAGTTCACATATCATGTTTCGCATCAAGGGACATCGAGGGACAAGTTCACTGTTTATCAAACTTCTAACCACATAGGCTAACATTTCATTTTCGCGACAAGGGTCATTTCAATAATTTCATTTTACCGAATTTCAAACCAAATAGGTTCACATATCATGTTTCACATCAACGGACATCGAGGGACATGTTCAACCTTCATATTTAACAAACATGCAACAATATAAGCTAAAATCTCGTTTTCGCGATAACGGTCATCTCATTACTTTCTATTTACCAAATTTAAAACGAAATTGGTTCAAATATTATGTTACGCAATAAAGGACATCGAGGGACAAATTCAACATTAATATTTCTCAAACTTTTAACCATATAGGCTAAAATCTCTTTTTTGGGACAATGGTCATTCAAATAATTTCATTTTGCCGAATACAAAACCAAATAGGTTCACATATCATGTTTCGTATCAAGAGAGATCGAGGGACAAGTTCAACCTTTATCAAACTTCTAACCATATAGGCTAAAATCTCATTTTCGCGACAAAGTCATTCCAATACTTTCATTTTTCTAAATATAAAACCAAATAGGTTCACATATCATGTTTCATATCAAGGGAGATCGAGGGAAAAGTTCAACCTTTATCAAACTTCTAACCATATAGGTTAAAATCTCATTTTTGCGAGAAAGTTATTCCAATACTTTCATTTTTCCGAATATAAAACCAAATAGGTTCACATATCATGTTTCGCATCAAGGGACATCGAGGGACAAGTTCACTGTTTATCAAACTTCTAACCACATAGGCTAACATTTGATTTTCGCGACAAGGGTCATTTCAATACTTTCATTTTACCGAATTTCAAACCAAATAGGTTCACATATCATGTTTCGCATCAAGGGACATCGAGGGACATGTTCAACCTTCGTATTTAACAAACATGCAACAATATAAGCTAAAATCTCGTTTTCGCGATAAGGGTCATCTCATTACTTTCTATTTACCAAATTTATAACGAAATTGGTTCAAATATTATGTTACGCAATAAAGGACATCGAGGGACAAATTCAACATTAATATTTATCAAACTTTTAACCATATAGGCTAAAATCACATTTTTGGGACAATGCTCATTCAAATAATTTCATTTTGCCGAATACAAAACCAAATAGGTTCACATATCATGTTTCGTATCAAAGGAGATCGAGGGACAAGTTCAACCTTTATCAAACTTCTAACCATATAAGGCTAAAATCTCATTTTCGCGACAAAGTGATTCCAATACTTTCATATTTCCGAATATAAAACCAAATAAGTTCACATATCATGTTTCGCATCAAGGGACATCGAGGGACAAGTTCAACCTTTATCAAACTTCTAACCACATAGGCTAACATTTCATTTTCGCGACAAGGGTCATTTCAATACTTTCATTTTACCGAATTTCAAACCAAATAGGTTCACATATCATGTTTCGCATCAAGGGACATCGAGGGACAAGTTCAACCTTTATCAAACTTCTAACCACATAGGCTAACATTTCATTTTCGCGACAAGGGTCATTTCAATACTTTCATTTTACCGAATTTCAAACCAAATAGGTTCACATATCATGTTTCGCATCAAGGGACATCGAGGGACATGTTCAACCTTCGTATTTAACAAACATGCAACAATATAAGCTAAAATCTCGTTTTCGCGATAAGGGTCATCTCATTACTTTCTATTTACCAAATTTAAAACGAAATTGGTTCAAATATTATGTTACGCAATAAAGGACATCGAGCGACAAATTCAACATTAATATTTATCAAACTTTTAACCATATAGGCTAAAATCTCATTTTTGGGACAATGCTCATTCAAATAATTTCATTTTGCCGAATACAAAACCAAATAGGTTCACATATCCTGTTTCGTATCAAGGGAGATCGAGGGACAAGTTCAACCTTTATCAAACTTCTAACCATATAAGGCTAAAATCTCATTTTCGCGATAAAGTGATTCCAATACTTTCATTTTTCCGAATATAAAACCAAATAAGTTCACATATCATGTTTCGCATCAAGGGACATCGAGGGACAAGTTCACTGTTTATCAAACTTCTAACCACATAGGCTAACATTTGATTTTCGCGACAAGGGTCATTTCAATACTTTCATTTTACCGAATTTCAAACCAAATAGGTTCACATATCATGTTTCGCATCAAGGGACATCGAGGGACATGTTCAACCTTCGTATTTAACAAACATGCAACAATATAAGCTAAAATCTCGTTTTCGCGATAAGGGTCATCTCATTACTTTCTATTTACCAAATTTATAACGAAATTGGTTCAAATATTATGTTACGCAATAAAGGACATCGAGGGACAAATTCAACATTAATATTTATCAAACTTTTAACCATATAGGCTAAAATCACATTTTTGGGACAATGCTCATTCAAATAATTTCATTTTGCCGAATACAAAAACAAATAGGTTCCCATATCATGTTTCGTATCAAAGGAGATCGAGGGACAAGTTCAACCTTTATCAAACTTCTAACCATATAAGGCTAAAATCTCATTTTTGCGACAAAGTGATTCCAATACTTTCATTTTTCCGAATATAAAACCAAATAAGTTCACATATCATGTTTCGCATCAAGGGACATCGAGGGACAAGTTCAACCTTTATCAAACTTCTAACCACATAGGCTAACATTTCATTTTCGCGACAAGGGTCATTTCAATACTTTCATTTTACCGAATTTCAAACCAAATAGGTTCACATATCATGTTTCGTATCAAAGGAGATCGAGGGACAAGTTCAACCTTTATCAAACTTCTAACCATATAAGGCTAAAATCTCATTTTCGCGACAAAGTGATTCCAATACTTTCATTTTTCCGAATATAAAACCAAATAAGTTCACATATCATGTTTCGCATCAAGGGACATCGAGGGACAAGTTCAACCTTTATCAAACTTCTAACCACATAGGCTAACATTTCATTTTCACGACAAGGGTCATTTCAATACTTTCATTTTACCGAATTTCAAACCAAATAGGTTCACATATCATGTTTCGCATCAAGGGACATCGAGGGACAAGTTCAACCTTTATCAAACTTCTAACCACATAGGCTAACATTTCATTTTCGCGACAAGGGTCATTTCAATACTTTCATTTTACCGAATTTCAAACCAAATAGGTTCACATATCATGTTTCGCATCAAGGGACATCGAGGGACATGTTCAACCTTCGTATTTAACAAACATGCAACAATATAAGCTAAAATCTCGTTTTCGCGATAAGGGTCATCTCATTACTTTCTATTTACCAAATTTATAACGAAATTGGTTCAAATATTATGTTACGCAATAAAGGACATCGAGGGACAAATTCAACATTAATATTTATCAAACTTTTAACCATATAGGCTAAAATCACATTTTTGGGACAATGCTCATTCAAATAATTTCATTTTGCCGAATACAAAAACAAATAGGTTCCCATATCATGTTTCGTATCAAAGGAGATCGAGGGACAAGTTCAACCTTTATCAAACTTCTAACCATATAAGGCTAAAATCTCATTTTTGCGACAAAGTGATTCCAATACTTTCATTTTTCCGAATATAAAACCAAATAAGTTCACATATCATGTTTCGCATCAAGGGACATCGAGGGACAAGTTCAACCTTTATCAAACTTCTAACCACATAGGCTAACATTTCATTTTCGCGACAAGGGTCATTTCAATACTTTCATTTTACCGAATTTCAAACCAAATAGGTTCACATATCATGTTTCGTATCAAAGGAGATCGAGGGACAAGTTCAACCTTTATCAAACTTCTAACCATATAAGGCTAAAATCTCATTTTCGCGACAAAGTGATTCCAATACTTTCATTTTTCCGAATATAAAACCAAATAAGTTCACATATCATGTTTCGCATCAAGGGACATCGAGGGACAAGTTCAACCTTTATCAAACTTCTAACCACATAGGCTAACATTTCATTTTCACGACAAGGGTCATTTCAATACTTTCATTTTACCGAATTTCAAACCAAATAGGTTCACATATCATGTTTCGCATCAAGGGACATCGAGGGACAAGTTCAACCTTTATCAAACTTCTAACCACATAGGCTAACATTTCATTTTCGCGACAAGGGTCATTTCAATACTTTCATTTTACCGAATTTCAAACCAAATAGGTTCACATATCATGTTTCGCATCAAGGGACATCGAGGGACATGTTCAACCTTCGTATTTAACAAACATGCAACAATATAAGCTAAAATCTCGTTTTCGCGATAAGGGTCATCTCATTACTTTCTATTTACCAAATTTAAAACGAAATTGGTTCAAATATTATGTTACGCAATAAAGGACATCGAGCGACAAATTCAACATTAATATTTATCAAACTTTTAACCATATAGGCTAAAATCTCATTTTTGGGACAATGCTCATTCAAATAATTTCATTTTGCCGAATACAAAACCAAATAGGTTCACATATCCTGTTTCGTATCAAGGGAGATCGAGGGACAAGTTCAACCTTTATCAAACTTCTAACCATATAAGGCTAAAATCTCATTTTCGCGATAAAGTGATTCCAATACTTTCATTTTTCCGAATATAAAACCAAATAAGTTCACATATCATGTTTCGCATCAAGGGACATCGAGGGACAAGTTCACTATTTATCAAACTTCTAACCACATAGGCTAACATTTGATTTTCGCGACAAGGGTCATTTCAATACTTTCATTTTACCGAATTTCAAACCAAATAGGTTCACATATCATGTTTCGCATCAAGGGACATCGAGGGACATGTTCAACCTTCGTATTTAACAAACATGCAACAATATAAGCTAAAATCTCGTTTTCGCGATAAGGGTCATCTCATTACTTTCTATTTACCAAATTTATAACGAAATTGGTTCAAATATTATGTTACGCAATAAAGGACATCGTGGGACAAATTCAACATTAATATTTATCAAACTTTTAACCATATAGGCTAAAATCACATTTTTGGGACAATGCTCATTCAAATAATTTCATTTTGCCGAATACAAAACCAAATAGGTTCACATATCATGTTTCGTATCAAAGGAGATCGAGGGACAAGTTCAACCTTTATCAAACTTCTAACCATATAAGCCTAAAATCTCATTTTTGCGACAAAGTGATTCCAATAATTTCATTTTTCCGAATATAAAACCAAATAAGTTCACATATCATGTTTCGCATCAAGGGACATCGAGGGACAAGTTCAACCTTTATCAAACTTCTAACCACATAGGCTAACATTTCATTTTCGCGACAAGGGTCATTTCAATACTTTCATTTTACCGAATTTCAAACCAAATAGGTTCACATATCATGTTTCGCATCAAGGGACATCGAGGGACAAGTTCAACCTTTATCAAACTTCTAACCACATAGGCTAACATTTCATTTTCGCGACAAGGGTCATTTCAATACTTTCATTTTACCGAATTTCAAACCAAATAGGTTCACATATCATGTTTCGCATCAAGGGACATCGAGGGACATGTTCAACCTTCGTATTTAACAAACATGCAACAATATAAGCTAAAATCTCGTTTTCGCGATAAGGGTCATCTCATTACTTTCTATTTACCAAATTTCAAACAAAATTGGTTCAAATATTATGTTACGCAATAAAGGACATCGAGGGACAAATTCAACATTAATATTTATCAAACTTTTAACCATATAGGCTAAAATCTCATTTTTGGGACAATGCTCATTCAAATAATTTCATTTTGCCGAATACAAAACCAAATAGGTTCACATATCATGTTTCGTATCAAGGGAGATCGAGGGACAAGTTCAACCTTTATCAAACTTCTAACCATATAAGGCTAAAATCTCATTTTCGCGATAAAGTGATTCCAATACTTTCATTTTTCCGAATATAAAACCAAATAAGTTCACATATCATGTTTCGCATCAAGGGACATCGAGGGACAAGTTCACTGTTTATCAAACTTCTAACCACATAGGCTAACATTTCATTTTCGCGACAAGGGTCATTTCAATACTTTCATTTTACCGAATTTCAAACCAAATAGGTTCACATATCATGTTTCACATCAACGGACATCGAGGGACATGTTCAACCTTCAAATTTAACAAACATGCAACAATATAAGCTAAAATCTCGTTTTCGCGATAAGGGTCATCTCATTACTTTCTATTTACCAAATTTAAAACGAAATTGGTTCAAATATTATGTTACGCAATAAAGGACATCGAGGGACAAATTCAACATTAATATTTATCAAACTTTTAACCATATAGGCTAAAATCTCATTTTTGGGACAATGCTCATTCAAATAATTTCATTTTGCCGAATACAAAACCAAATAGGTTCACATATCCTGTTTCGTATCAAGGGAGATCGAGGGACAAGTTCAACCTTTATCAAACTTCTAACCATATAAGGCTAAAATCTCATTTTCGCGATAAAGTGATTCCAATACTTTCATTTTTCCGAATATAAAACCAAATAAGTTCACATATCATGTTTCGCATCAAGGGACATCGAGGGACAAGTTCACTATTTATCAAACTTCTAACCACATAGGCTAACATTTGATTTTCGCGACAAGGGTCATTTCAATACTTTCATTTTACCGAATTTCAAACCAAATAGGTTCACATATCATGTTTCGCATCAAGGGACATCGAGGGACATGTTCAACCTTCGTATTTAACAAACATGCAACAATATAAGCTAAAATCTCGTTTTCGCGATAAGGGTCATCTCATTACTTTCTATTTACCAAATTTATAACGAAATTGGTTCAAATATTATGTTACGCAATAAAGGACATCGTGGGACAAATTCAACATTAATATTTATCAAACTTTTAACCATATAGGCTAAAATCACATTTTTGGGACAATGCTCATTCAAATAATTTCATTTTGCCGAATACAAAACCAAATAGGTTCACATATCATGTTTCGTATCAAAGGAGATCGAGGGACAAGTTCAACCTTTATCAAACTTCTAACCATATAAGCCTAAAATCTCATTTTTGCGACAAAGTGATTCCAATAATTTCATTTTTCCGAATATAAAACCAAATAAGTTCACATATCATGTTTCGCATCAAGGGACATCGAGGGACAAGTTCAACCTTTATCAAACTTCTAACCACATAGGCTAACATTTCATTTTCGCGACAAGGGTCATTTCAATACTTTCATTTTACCGAATTTCAAACCAAATAGGTTCACATATCATGTTTCGCATCAAGGGACATCGAGGGACAAGTTCAACCTTTATCAAACTTCTAACCACATAGGCTAACATTTCATTTTCGCGACAAGGGTCATTTCAATACTTTCATTTTACCGAATTTCAAACCAAATAGGTTCACATATCATGTTTCGCATCAAGGGACATCGAGGGACATGTTCAACCTTCGTATTTAACAAACATGCAACAATATAAGCTAAAATCTCGTTTTCGCGATAAGGGTCATCTCATTACTTTCTATTTACCAAATTTCAAACAAAATTGGTTCAAATATTATGTTACGCAATAAAGGACATCGAGGGACAAATTCAACATTAATATTTATCAAACTTTTAACCATATAGGCTAAAATCTCATTTTTGGGACAATGCTCATTCAAATAATTTCATTTTGCCGAATACAAAACCAAATAGGTTCACATATCATGTTTCGTATCAAGGGAGATCGAGGGACAAGTTCAACCTTTATCAAACTTCTAACCATATAAGGCTAAAATCTCATTTTCGCGATAAAGTGATTCCAATACTTTCATTTTTCCGAATATAAAACCAAATAAGTTCACATATCATGTTTCGCATCAAGGGACATCGAGGGACAAGTTCACTGTTTATCAAACTTCTAACCACATAGGCTAACATTTCATTTTCGCGACAAGGGTCATTTCAATACTTTCATTTTACCGAATTTCAAACCAAATAGGTTCACATATCATGTTTCACATCAACGGACATCGAGGGACATGTTCAACCTTCAAATTTAACAAACATGCAACAATATAAGCTAAAATCTCGTTTTCGCGATAAGGGTCATCTCATTACTTTCTATTTACCAAATTTAAAACGAAATTGGTTCAAATATTATGTTACGCAATAAAGGACATCGAGGGACAAATTCAACATTAATATTTATCAAACTTTTAACCATATAGGCTAAAATCTCATTTTTGGGACAATGCTCATTCAAATAATTTCATTTTGCCGAATACAAAACCAAATAGGTTCACATATCATGTTTCATATCAAGGGAGATCGAGGGACAAGTTCAACCTTTATCAAACTTCTAACCATATAAGGCTAAAATCTCATTTTTGCGACAAAGTGATTCCAATACTTTCATTTTTCCAAATATAAAACCAAATAAGTTCACATATCATGTTTCACATCAAGGAACATCGAGGGACAAGTTCACTGTTTATCAAACTTCTAACCACAAAGGCTAACATTTCATTTTCGCGACACGGGTCATTTCAATACTTTCATTTTACCGAATTTCAAACCAAATAGGTTCACATATCATGTTCCACATCAACAATCATCGAGGGACATGTTCAACCTTCATATTTAACAAACATGCAACAATATAAGCTAAAATCTCGTTTTCGCGATAAGGGTCATCTCATTACTTTCTATTTACCAAATTTAAAATGAAATTGGTTCAAATATTATGTTACGCAATAAAGGACATCGAGGGACAAATTCAACATTAATATTTATCAAACTTTTAACCATATAGGCTAAAATCTCATTTTTGGGACAATGCTCATTCAAATAATTTCATTTTGCCGAATACAAAACCAAATAGGTTCACATATCATGTTTCGCATCAAGGGACATCGAGGGACATGTTCAACCTTCGTATTTAACAAACATGCAACAATATAAGCTAAAATCTCGTTTTCGCGATAAGGGTCATCTCATTACTTTCTATTTACCAAATTTCAAACAAAATTGGTTCAAATATTATGTTACGCAATAAAGGACATCGAGGGACAAATTCAACATTAATATTTATCAAACTTTTAACCATATAGGCTAAAATCTCATTTTTGGGACAATGCTCATTCAAATAATTTCATTTTGCCGAATACAAAACCAAATAGGTTCACATATCATGTTTCGTATCAAGGGAGATCGAGGGACAAGTTCAACCTTTATCAAACTTCTAACCATATAAGGCTAAAATCTCATTTTCGCGATAAAGTGATTCCAATACTTTCATTTTTCCGAATATAAAACCAAATAAGTTCACATATCATGTTTCGCATCAAGGGACATCGAGGGACAAGTTCACTGTTTATCAAACTTCTAACCACATAGGCTAACATTTCATTTTCGCGACAAGGGTCATTTCAATACTTTCATTTTACCGAATTTCAAACCAAATAGGTTCACATATCATGTTTCACATCAACGGACATCGAGGGACATGTTCAACCTTCAAATTTAACAAACATGCAACAATATAAGCTAAAATCTCGTTTTCGCGATAAGGGTCATCTCATTACTTTCTATTTACCAAATTTAAAACGAAATTGGTTCAAATATTATGTTACGCAATAAAGGACATCGAGGGACAAATTCAACATTAATATTTATCAAACTTTTAACCATATAGGCTAAAATCTCATTTTTGGGACAATGCTCATTCAAATAATTTCATTTTGCCGAATACAAAACCAAATAGGTTCACATATCATGTTTCATATCAAGGGAGATCGAGGGACAAGTTCAACCTTTATCAAACTTCTAACCATATAAGGCTAAAATCTCATTTTTGCGACAAAGTGATTCCAATACTTTCATTTTTCCAAATATAAAACCAAATAAGTTCACATATCATGTTTCACATCAAGGAACATCGAGGGACAAGTTCACTGTTTATCAAACTTCTAACCACATAGGCTAACATTTCATTTTCGCGACACGGGTCATTTCAATACTTTCATTTTACCGAATTTCAAACCAAATAGGTTCACATATCATGTTCCACATCAACAATCATCGAGGGACATGTTCAACCTTCATATTTAACAAACATGCAACAATATAAGCTAAAATCTCGTTTTCGCGATAAGGGTCATCTCATTACTTTCTATTTACCAAATTTAAAATGAAATTGGTTCAAATATTATGTTACGCAATAAAGGACATCGAGGGACAAATTCAACATTAATATTTATCAAACTTTTAACCATATAGGCTAAAATCTCATTTTTGGGACAATGCTCATTCAAATAATTTCATTTTGCCGAATACAAAACCAAATAGGTTCACATATCATGTTTCGCATCAAGGGACATCGAGGGACATGTTCAACCTTCGTATTTAACAAACATGCAACAATATAAGCTAAAATCTCGTTTTCGCGATAAGGGTCATCTCATTACTTTCTATTTACCAAATTTCAAACAAAATTGGTTCAAATATTATGTTACGCAATAAAGGACATCGAGGGACAAATTCAACATTAATATTTATCAAACTTTTAACCATATAGGCTAAAATCTCATTTTTGGGACAATGCTCATTCAAATAATTTCATTTTGCCGAATACAAAACCAAATAGGTTCACATATCATGTTTCGTATCAAGGGAGATCGAGGGACAAGTTCAACCTTTATCAAACTTCTAACCATATAAGGCTAAAATCTCATTTTCGCGATAAAGTGATTCCAATACTTTCATTTTTCCGAATATAAAACCAAATAAGTTCACATATCATGTTTCGCATCAAGGGACATCGAGGGACAAGTTCACTGTTTATCAAACTTCTAACCACATAGGCTAACATTTCATTTTCGCGACAAGGGTCATTTCAATACTTTCATTTTACCGAATTTCAAACCAAATAGGTTCACATATCATGTTTCACATCAACGGACATCGAGGGACATGTTCAACCTTCAAATTTAACAAACATGCAACAATATAAGCTAAAATCTCGTTTTCGCGATAAGGGTCATCTCATTACTTTCTATTTACCAAATTTAAAACGAAATTGGTTCAAATATTATGTTACGCAATAAAGGACATCGAGGGACAAATTCAACATTAATATTTATCAAACTTTTAACCATATAGGCTAAAATCTCATTTTTGGGACAATGCTCATTCAAATAATTTCATTTTGCCGAATACAAAACCAAATAGGTTCACATATCATGTTTCATATCAAGGGAGATCGAGGGACAAGTTCAACCTTTATCAAACTTCTAACCATATAAGGCTAAAATCTCATTTTTGCGACAAAGTGATTCCAATACTTTCATTTTTCCAAATATAAAACCAAATAAGTTCACATATCATGTTTCACATCAAGGAACATCGAGGGACAAGTTCACTGTTTATCAAACTTCTAACCACATAGGCTAACATTTCATTTTCGCGACAAGGGTCATTTCAATACTTTCATTTTACCGAATTTCAAACCAAATAGGTTCACATATCATGTTCCACATCAACAATCATCGAGGGACATGTTCAACCTTCATATTTAACAAACATGCAACAATATAAGCTAAAATCTCGTTTTCGCGATAAGGGTCATCTCATTACTTTCTATTTACCAAATTTAAAATGAAATTGGTTCAAATATTATGTTACGCAATAAAGGACATCGAGGGACAAATTCAACATTAATATTTATCAAACTTTTAACCATATAGGCTAAAATCTCATTTTTGGGACAATGCTCATTCAAATAATTTCATTTTGCCGAATACAAAACCAAATAGGTTCACATATCATGTTTCGCATCAAGGGACATCGAGGGACATGTTCAACCTTCGTATTTAACAAACATGCAACAATATAAGCTAAAATCTCGTTTTCGCGATAAGGGTCATCTCATTACTTTCTATTTACCAAATTTCAAACAAAATTGGTTCAAATATTATGTTACGCAATAAAGGACATCGAGGGACAAATTCAACATTAATATTTATCAAACTTTTAACCATATAGGCTAAAATCTCATTTTTGGGACAATGCTCATTCAAATAATTTCATTTTGCCGAATACAAAACCAAATAGGTTCACATATCATGTTTCGTATCAAGGGAGATCGAGGGACAAGTTCAACCTTTATCAAACTTCTAACCATATAAGGCTAAAATCTCATTTTCGCGATAAAGTGATTCCAATACTTTCATTTTTCCGAATATAAAACCAAATAAGTTCACATATCATGTTTCGCATCAAGGGACATCGAGGGACAAGTTCACTGTTTATCAAACTTCTAACCACATAGGCTAACATTTCATTTTCGCGACAAGGGTCATTTCAATACTTTCATTTTACCGAATTTCAAACCAAATAGGTTCACATATCATGTTTCACATCAACGGACATCGAGGGACATGTTCAACCTTCAAATTTAACAAACATGCAACAATATAAGCTAAAATCTCGTTTTCGCGATAAGGGTCATCTCATTACTTTCTATTTACCAAATTTAAAACGAAATTGGTTCAAATATTATGTTACGCAATAAAGGACATCGAGGGACAAATTCAACATTAATATTTATCAAACTTTTAACCATATAGGCTAAAATCTCATTTTTGGGACAATGCTCATTCAAATAATTTCATTTTGCCGAATACAAAACCAAATAGGTTCACATATCATGTTTCATATCAAGGGAGATCGAGGGACAAGTTCAACCTTTATCAAACTTCTAACCATATAAGGCTAAAATCTCATTTTTGCGACAAAGTGATTCCAATACTTTCATTTTTCCAAATATAAAACCAAATAAGTTCACATATCATGTTTCACATCAAGGAACATCGAGGGACAAGTTCACTGTTTATCAAACTTCTAACCACATAGGCTAACATTTCATTTTCGCGACAAGGGTCATTTCAATACTTTCATTTTACCGAATTTCAAACCAAATAGGTTCACATATCATGTTCCACATCAACAATCATCGAGGGACATGTTCAACCTTCATATTTAACAAACATGCAACAATATAAGCTAAAATCTCGTTTTCGCGATAAGGGTCATCTCATTACTTTCTATTTACCAAATTTAAAATGAAATTGGTTCAAATACTATGTTACGCAATAAAGGACATCGAGGGACAAATTCAACATTATTATTTCTCAAACTTTTAACCATATAGGCTAAAATCTCTTTTTTGGGACAATGGTCATTCAAATAATTTCATTTTGCCGAATACAAAACCAAATAGGTTCACATATCATGTTTCGCATCAAGGGACATCGAGGGACATGTTCAACCTTCGTATTTAACAAACATGCAACAATATAAGCTAAAATCTCGTTTTCGCGATAAGGGTCATCTCATTACTTTCTATTTACCAAATTTAAAACGAAATTGGTTCAAATATTATGTTACGCAATAAAGGACATCGAGGGACAAATTCAACATTAATATTTATCAAACTTTTAACCATATAGGCTAAAATCTCATTTTTGGGACAATGCTCATTCAAATAATTTCATTTTGCCGAATACAAAACCAAATAGGTTCACATATCCTGTTTCGTATCAAGGGAGATCGAGGGACAAGTTCAACCTTTATCAAACTTCTAACCATATAAGGCTAAAATCTCATTTTCGCGATAAAGTGATTCCAATACTTTCATTTTTCCGAATATAAAACCAAATAAGTTCACATATCATGTTTCGCATCAAGGGACATCGAGGGACAAGTTCACTATTTATCAAACTTCTAACCACATAGGCTAACATTTGATTTTCGCGACAAGGGTCATTTCAATACTTTCATTTTACCGAATTTCAAACCAAATAGGTTCACATATCATGTTTCGCATCAAGGGACATCGAGGGACATGTTCAACCTTCGTATTTAACAAACATGCAACAATATAAGCTAAAATCTCGTTTTCGCGATAAGGGTCATCTCATTACTTTCTATTTACCAAATTTATAACGAAATTGGTTCAAATATTATGTTACGCAATAAAGGACATCGAGGGACAAATTCAACATTAATATTTATCAAACTTTTAACAATATAGGCTAAAATCACATTTTTGGGACAATGCTCATTCAAATAATTTCATTTTGCCGAATACAAAACCAAATAGGTTCACATATCATGTTTCGTATCAAAGGAGATCGAGGGACAAGTTCAACCTTTATCAAACTTCTAACCATATAAGCCTAAAATCTCATTTTTGCAACAAAGTGATTCCAATAATTTCATTTTTCCGAATATAAAACCAAATAAGTTCACATATCATGTTTCGCATCAAGGGACATCGAGGGACAAGTTCAACCTTTATCAAACTTCTAACCACATAGGCTAACATTTCATTTTCGCGACAAGGGTCATTTCAATACTTTCATTTTACCGAATTTCAAACCAAATAGGTTCACATATCATGTTTCGCATCAAGGGACATCGAGGGACAAGTTCAACCTTTATCAAACTTCTAACCACATAGGCTAACATTTCATTTTCGCGACAAGGGTCATTTCAATACTTTCATTTTACCGAATTTCAAACCAAATAGGTTCACATATCATGTTTCGCATCAAGGGACATCGAGGGACATGTTCAACCTTCGTATTTAACAAACATGCAACAATATAAGCTAAAATCTCGTTTTCGCGATAAGGGTCATCTCATTACTTTCTATTTACCAAATTTCAAACAAAATTGGTTCAAATATTATGTTACGCAATAAAGGACATCGAGGGACAAATTCAACATTAATATTTATCAAACTTTTAACCATATAGGCTAAAATCTCATTTTTGGGACAATGCTCATTCAAATAATTTCATTTTGCCGAATACAAAACCAAATAGGTTCACATATCATGTTTCGTATCAAGGGAGATCGAGGGACAAGTTCAACCTTTATCAAACTTCTAACCATATAAGGCTAAAATCTCATTTTCGCGATAAAGTGATTCCAATACTTTCATTTTTCCGAATATAAAACCAAATAAGTTCACATATCATGTTTCGCATCAAGGGACATCGAGGGACAAGTTCACTGTTTATCAAACTTCTAACCACATAGGCTAACATTTCATTTTCGCGACAAGGGTCATTTCAATACTTTCATTTTACCGAATTTCAAACCAAATAGGTTCACATATCATGTTTCACATCAACGGACATCGAGGGACATGTTCAACCTTCAAATTTAACAAACATGCAACAATATAAGCTAAAATCTCGTTTTCGCGATAAGGGTCATCTCATTACTTTCTATTTACCAAATTTAAAACGAAATTGGTTCAAATATTATGTTACGCAATAAAGGACATCGAGGGACAAATTCAACATTAATATTTATCAAACTTTTAACCATATAGGCTAAAATCTCATTTTTGGGACAATGCTCATTCAAATAATTTCATTTTGCCGAATACAAAACCAAATAGGTTCACATATCATGTTTCATATCAAGGGAGATCGAGGGACAAGTTCAACCTTTATCAAACTTCTAACCATATAAGGCTAAAATCTCATTTTTGCGACAA
The DNA here is from genome assembly GCF_051527215.1 of Medicago sativa. Taxonomy (NCBI): domain Eukaryota; kingdom Viridiplantae; phylum Streptophyta; class Magnoliopsida; order Fabales; family Fabaceae; genus Medicago; species Medicago sativa. The sequence goes on from NC_140751.1 coordinate 41,798,951, forward strand.
AGTGATTCCAATACTTTCATTTTTCCAAATATAAAACCAAATAAGTTCACATATCATGTTTCACATCAAGGAACATCGAGGGACAAGTTCACTGTTTATCAAACTTCTAACCACATAGGCTAACATTTCATTTTCGCGACAAGGGTCATTTCAATACTTTCATTTTACCGAATTTCAAACCAAATAGGTTCACATATCATGTTCCACATCAACAATCATCGAGGGACATGTTCAACCTTCATATTTAACAAACATGCAACAATATAAGCTAAAATCTCGTTTTCGCGATAAGGGTCATCTCATTACTTTCTATTTACCAAATTTAAAATGAAATTGGTTCAAATATTATGTTACGCAATAAAGGACATCGAGGGACAAATTCAACATTATTATTTCTCAAACTTTTAACCATATAGGCTAAAATCTCTTTTTTGGGACAATGGTCATTCAAATAATTTCATTTTGCCGAATACAAAACCAAATAGGTTCACATATCATGTTTCGCATCAAGGGACATCGAGGGACATGTTCAACCTTCGTATTTAACAAACATGCAACAATATAAGCTAAAATCTCGTTTTCGCGATAAGGGTCATCTCATTACTTTCTATTTACCAAATTTCAAACAAAATTGGTTCAAATATTATGTTACGCAATAAAGGACATCGAGGGACAAATTCAACATTAATATTTATCAAACTTTTAACCATATAGGCTAAAATCTCATTTTTGGGACAATGCTCATTCAAATAATTTCATTTTGCCGAATACAAAACCAAATAGGTTCACATATCATGTTTCGTATCAAGGGAGATCGAGGGACAAGTTCAACCTTTATCAAACTTCTAACCATATAAGGCTAAAATCTCATTTTCGCGATAAAGTGATTCCAATACTTTCATTTTTCCGAATATAAAACCAAATAAGTTCACATATCATGTTTCGCATCAAGGGACATCGAGGGACAAGTTCACTGTTTATCAAACTTCTAACCACATAGGCTAACATTTCATTTTCGCGACAAGGGTCATTTCAATACTTTCATTTTACCGAATTTCAAACCAAATAGGTTCACATATCATGTTTCACATCAACGGACATCGAGGGACATGTTCAACCTTCAAATTTAACAAACATGCAACAATATAAGCTAAAATCTCGTTTTCGCGATAAGGGTCATCTCATTACTTTCTATTTACCAAATTTAAAACGAAATTGGTTCAAATATTATGTTACGCAATAAAGGACATCGAGGGACAAATTCAACATTAATATTTATCAAACTTTTAACCATATAGGCTAAAATCTCATTTTTGGGACAATGCTCATTCAAATAATTTCATTTTGCCGAATACAAAACCAAATAGGTTCACATATCATGTTTCATATCAAGGGAGATCGAGGGACAAGTTCAACCTTTATCAAACTTCTAACCATATAAGGCTAAAATCTCATTTTTGCGACAAAGTGATTCCAATACTTTCATTTTTCCAAATATAAAACCAAATAAGTTCACATATCATGTTTCACATCAAGGAACATCGAGGGACAAGTTCACTGTTTATCAAACTTCTAACCACATAGGCTAACATTTCATTTTCGGGACAAGGGTCATTTCAATACTTTCATTTTACCGAATTTCAAACCAAATAGGTTCACATATCATGTTCCACATCAACAATCATCGAGGGACATGTTCAACCTTCATATTTAACAAACATGCAACAATATAAGCTAAAATCTCGTTTTCGCGATAAGGGTCATCTCATTACTTTCTATTTACCAAATTTAAAATGAAATTGGTTCAAATACTATGTTACGCAATAAAGGACATCGAGGGACAAATTCAACATTATTATTTCTCAAACTTTTAACCATATAGGCTAAAATCTCTTTTTTGGGACAATGGTCATTCAAATAATTTCATTTTGCCGAATACAAAACCAAATAGGTTCACATATCATGTTTCGCATCAAGGGACATCGAGGGACATGTTCAACCTTCGTATTTAACAAACATGCAACAATATAAGCTAAAATCTCGTTTTCGCGATAAGGGTCATCTCATTACTTTCTATTTACCAAATTTAAAACGAAATTGGTTCAAATATTATGTTACGCAATAAAGGACATCGAGGGACAAATTCAACATTAATATTTATCAAACTTTTAACCATATAGGCTAAAATCTCATTTTTGGGACAATGCTCATTCAAATAATTTCATTTTGCCGAATACAAAATCAAATAGGTTCACATATCATGTTTCGTATCAAGGGAGATCGAGGGACAAGTTCAACCTTTATCAAACTTCTAACCATATAAGGCTAAAATCTCATTTTCGCGATAAAGTGATTCCAATACTTTCATTTTTCCGAATATAAAACCAAATAAGTTCACATATCATGTTTCGCATCAAGGGACATCGAGGGACAAGTTCACTGTTTATCAAACTTCTAACCACATAGGCTAACATTTCATTTTCGCGACAAGGGTCATTTCAATACTTTCATTTTACCGAATTTCAAACCAAATAGGTTCACATATCATGTTTCACATCAACGGACATCGAGGGACATGTTCAACCTTCATATTTAACAAACATGCAACAATATAAGCTAAAATCTCGTTTTCGCGATAAGGGTCATCTCATTACTTTCTATTTACCAAATTTAAAACGAAATTGGTTCAAATATTATGTTACGCAATAAAGGACATCGAGGGACAAATTCAACATTAATATTTATCAAACTTTTAACCATATAGGCTAAAATCTCATTTTTGGGACAATGCTCATTCAAATAATTTCATTTTGCCGAATACAAAACCAAATAGGTTCACATATCATGTTTCGTATCAAGGGAGATCGAGGGACAAGTTCAACCTTTATCAAACTTCTAACCATATAAGGCTAAAATCTCATTTTTGCGACAAAGTGATTCCAATACTTTCATTTTTCCAAATATAAAACCAAATAAGTTCACATATCATGTTTCACATCAAGGAACATCGAGGGACAAGTTCACTGTTTATCAAACTTCTAACCACATAGGCTAACATTTCATTTTCGCGACAAGGGTCATTTCAATACTTTCATTTTACCGAATTTCAAACCAAATAGGTTCACATATCATGTTCCACATCAACGGACATCGAGGGACATGTTCAACCTTCATATTTAACAAACATGCAACAATATAAGCTAAAATCTCGATTTCGCGATAAGGGTCATCTCATTACTTTCTATTTACCAAATTTAAAACGAAATTGGTTCAAATATTATGTTACGCAATAAAGGACATCGAGGGACAAATTCAACATTATTATTTCTCAAACTTTTAACCATATAGGCTAAAATCTCTTTTTTGGGACAATGGTCATTCAAATAATTTCATTTTGCCGAATACAAAACCAAATAGGTTCACATATCATGTTTCGCATCAAGGGACATCGAGGGACATGTTCAACCTTCGTATTTAACAAACATGCAACAATATAAGCTAAAATCTCGTTTTCGCGATAAGGGTCATCTCATTACTTTCTATTTACCAAATTTCAAACAAAATTGGTTCAAATATTATGTTACGCAATAAAGGACATCGAGGGACAAATTCAACATTAATATTTATCAAACTTTTAACCATATAGGCTAAAATCTCATTTTTGGGACAATGCTCATTCAAATAATTTCATTTTGCCGAATACAAAACCAAATAGGTTCACATATCATGTTTCGTATCAAGGGAGATCGAGGGACAAGTTCAACCTTTATCAAACTTCTAACCATATAAGGCTAAAATCTCATTTTCGCGATAAAGTGATTCCAATACTTTCATTTTTCCGAATATAAAACCAAATAAGTTCACATATCATGTTTCGCATCAAGGGACATCGAGGGACAAGTTCACTGTTTATCAAACTTCTAACCACATAGGCTAACATTTCATTTTCGCGACAAGGGTCATTTCAATACTTTCATTTTACCGAATTTCAAACCAAATAGGTTCACATATCATGTTTCACATCAACGGACATCGAGGGACATGTTCAACCTTCAAATTTAACAAACATGCAACAATATAAGCTAAAATCTCGTTTTCGCGATAAGGGTCATCTCATTACTTTCTATTTACCAAATTTAAAACGAAATTGGTTCAAATATTATGTTACGCAATAAAGGACATCGAGGGACAAATTCAACATTAATATTTATCAAACTTTTAACCATATAGGCTAAAATCTCATTTTTGGGACAATGCTCATTCAAATAATTTCATTTTGCCGAATACAAAACCAAATAGGTTCACATATCATGTTTCATATCAAGGGCGATCGAGGGACAAGTTCAACCTTTATCAAACTTCTAACCATATAAGGCTAAAATCTCATTTTTGCGACAAAGTGATTCCAATACTTTCATTTTTCCAAATATAAAACCAAATAAGTTCACATATCATGTTTCACATCAAGGAACATCGAGGGACAAGTTCACTGTTTATCAAACTTCTAACCACATAGGCTAACATTTCATTTTCGCGACAAGGGTCATTTCAATACTTTCATTTTACCGAATTTCAAACCAAATAGGTTCACATATCATGTTCCACATCAACAATCATCGAGGGACATGTTCAACCTTCATATTTAACAAACATGCAACAATATAAGCTAAAATCTCGTTTTCGCGATAAGGGTCATCTCATTACTTTCTATTTACCAAATTTAAAATGAAATTGGTTCAAATATTATGTTACGCAATAAAGGACATCGAGGGACAAATTCAACATTATTATTTCTCAAACTTTTAACCATATAGGCTAAAATCTCTTTTTTGGGACAATGGTCATTCAAATAATTTCATTTTGCCGAATACAAAACCAAATAGGTTCACATATCATGTTTCGCATCAAGGGACATCGAGGGACATGTTCAACCTTCGTATTTAACAAACATGCAACAATATAAGCTAAAATCTCGTTTTCGCGATAAGGGTCATCTCATTACTTTCTATTTACCAAATTTCAAACAAAATTGGTTCAAATATTATGTTACGCAATAAAGGACATCGAGGGACAAATTCAACATTAATATTTATCAAACTTTTAACCATATAGGCTAAAATCTCATTTTTGGGACAATGCTCATTCAAATAATTTCATTTTGCCGAATACAAAACCAAATAGGTTCACATATCATGTTTCGTATCAAGGGAGATCGAGGGACAAGTTCAACCTTTATCAAACTTCTAACCATATAAGGCTAAAATCTCATTTTCGCGATAAAGTGATTCCAATACTTTCATTTTTCCGAATATAAAACCAAATAAGTTCACATATCATGTTTCGCATCAAGGGACATCGAGGGACAAGTTCACTGTTTATCAAACTTCTAACCACATAGGCTAACATTTCATTTTCGCGACAAGGGTCATTTCAATACTTTCATTTTACCGAATTTCAAACCAAATAGGTTCACATATCATGTTTCACATCAACGGACATCGAGGGACATGTTCAACCTTCAAATTTAACAAACATGCAACAATATAAGCTAAAATCTCGTTTTCGCGATAAGGGTCATCTCATTACTTTCTATTTACCAAATTTAAAACGAAATTGGTTCAAATATTATGTTACGCAATAAAGGACATCGAGGGACAAATTCAACATTAATATTTATCAAACTTTTAACCATATAGGCTAAAATCTCATTTTTGGGACAATGCTCATTCAAATAATTTCATTTTGCCGAATACAAAACCAAATAGGTTCACATATCATGTTTCATATCAAGGGAGATCGAGGGACAAGTTCAACCTTTATCAAACTTCTAACCATATAAGGCTAAAATCTCATTTTTGCGACAAAGTGATTCCAATACTTTCATTTTTCCAAATATAAAACCAAATAAGTTCACATATCATGTTTCACATCAAGGAACATCGAGGGACAAGTTCACTGTTTATCAAACTTCTAACCACATAGGCTAACATTTCATTTTCGCGACAAGGGTCATTTCAATACTTTCATTTTACCGAATTTCAAACCAAATAGGTTCACATATCATGTTCCACATCAACAATCATCGAGGGACATGTTCAACCTTCATATTTAACAAACATGCAACAATATAAGCTAAAATCTCGTTTTCGCGATAAGGGTCATCTCATTACTTTCTATTTACCAAATTTAAAATGAAATTGGTTCAAATACTATGTTACGCAATAAAGGACATCGAGGGACAAATTCAACATTATTATTTCTCAAACTTTTAACCATATAGGCTAAAATCTCTTTTTTGGGACAATGGTCATTCAAATAATTTCATTTTGCCGAATACAAAACCAAATAGGTTCACATATCATGTTTCGCATCAAGGGACATCGAGGGACATGTTCAACCTTCGTATTTAACAAACATGCAACAATATAAGCTAAAATCTCGTTTTCGCGATAAGGGTCATCTCATTACTTTCTATTTACCAAATTTAAAACGAAATTGGTTCAAATATTATGTTACGCAATAAAGGACATCGAGGGACAAATTCAACATTAATATTTATCAAACTTTTAACCATATAGGCTAAAATCTCATTTTTGGGACAATGCTCATTCAAATAATTTCATTTTGCCGAATACAAAATCAAATAGGTTCACATATCATGTTTCGTATCAAGGGAGATCGAGGGACAAGTTCAACCTTTATCAAACTTCTAACCATATAAGGCTAAAATCTCATTTTCGCGATAAAGTGATTCCAATACTTTCATTTTTCCGAATATAAAACCAAATAAGTTCACATATCATGTTTCGCATCAAGGGACATCGAGGGACAAGTTCACTGTTTATCAAACTTCTAACCACATAGGCTAACATTTCATTTTCGCGACAAGGGTCATTTCAATACTTTCATTTTACCGAATTTCAAACCAAATAGGTTCACATATCATGTTTCACATCAACGGACATCGAGGGACATGTTCAACCTTCATATTTAACAAACATGCAACAATATAAGCTAAAATCTCGTTTTCGCGATAAGGGTCATCTCATTACTTTCTATTTACCAAATTTAAAACGAAATTGGTTCAAATATTATGTTACGCAATAAAGGACATCGAGGGACAAATTCAACATTAATATTTATCAAACTTTTAACCATATAGGCTAAAATCTCATTTTTGGGACAATGCTCATTCAAATAATTTCATTTTGCCGAATACAAAACCAAATAGGTTCACATATCATGTTTCGTATCAAGGGAGATCGAGGGACAAGTTCAACCTTTATCAAACTTCTAACCATATAAGGCTAAAATCTCATTTTTGCGACAAAGTGATTCCAATACTTTCATTTTTCCAAATATAAAACCAAATAAGTTCACATATCATGTTTCACATCAAGGAACATCGAGGGACAAGTTCACTGTTTATCAAACTTCTAACCACATAGGCTAACATTTCATTTTCGCGACAAGGGTCATTTCAATACTTTCATTTTACCGAATTTCAAACCAAATAGGTTCACATATCATGTTCCACATCAACGGACATCGAGGGACATGTTCAACCTTCATATTTAACAAACATGCAACAATATAAGCTAAAATCTCGTTTTCGCGATAAGGGTCATCTCATTACTTTCTATTTACCAAATTTAAAACGAAATTGGTTCAAATATTATGTTACGCAATAAAGGACATCGAGGGACAAATTCAACATTATTATTTCTCAAACTTTTAACCATATAGGCTAAAATCTCTTTTTTGGGACAATGGTCATTCAAATAATTTCATTTTGCCGAATACAAAACCAAATAGGTTCACATATCATGTTTCGCATCAAGGGACATCGAGGGACATGTTCAACCTTCGTATTTAACAAACATGCAACAATATAAGCTAAAATCTCGTTTTCGCGATAAGGGTCATCTCATTACTTTCTATTTACCAAATTTCAAACAAAATTGGTTCAAATATTATGTTACGCAATAAAGGACATCGAGGGACAAATTCAACATTAATATTTATCAAACTTTTAACCATATAGGCTAAAATCTCATTTTTGGGACAATGCTCATTCAAATAATTTCATTTTGCCGAATACAAAACCAAATAGGTTCACATATCATGTTTCGTATCAAGGGAGATCGAGGGACAAGTTCAACCTTTATCAAACTTCTAACCATATAAGGCTAAAATCTCATTTTCGCGATAAAGTGATTCCAATACTTTCATTTTTCCGAATATAAAACCAAATAAGTTCACATATCATGTTTCGCATCAAGGGACATCGAGGGACAAGTTCACTGTTTATCAAACTTCTAACCACATAGGCTAACATTTCATTTTCGCGACAAGGGTCATTTCAATACTTTCATTTTACCGAATTTCAAACCAAATAGGTTCACATATCATGTTTCACATCAACGGACATCGAGGGACATGTTCAACCTTCAAATTTAACAAACATGCAACAATATAAGCTAAAATCTCGTTTTCGCGATAAGGGTCATCTCATTACTTTCTATTTACCAAATTTAAAACGAAATTGGTTCAAATATTATGTTACGCAATAAAGGACATCGAGGGACAAATTCAACATTAATATTTATCAAACTTTTAACCATATAGGCTAAAATCTCATTTTTGGGACAATGCTCATTCAAATAATTTCATTTTGCCGAATACAAAACCAAATAGGTTCACATATCATGTTTCATATCAAGGGAGATCGAGGGACAAGTTCAACCTTTATCAAACTTCTAACCATATAAGGCTAAAATCTCATTTTTGCGACAAAGTGATTCCAATACTTTCATTTTTCCAAATATAAAACCAAATAAGTTCACATATCATGTTTCACATCAAGGAACATCGAGGGACAAGTTCACTGTTTATCAAACTTCTAACCACATAGGCTAACATTTCATTTTCGCGACAAGGGTCATTTCAATACTTTCATTTTACCGAATTTCAAACCAAATAGGTTCACATATCATGTTCCACATCAACAATCATCGAGGGACATGTTCAACCTTCATATTTAACAAACATGCAACAATATAAGCTAAAATCTCGTTTTCGCGATAAGGGTCATCTCATTACTTTCTATTTACCAAATTTAAAATGAAATTGGTTCAAATACTATGTTACGCAATAAAGGACATCGAGGGACAAATTCAACATTATTATTTCTCAAACTTTTAACCATATAGGCTAAAATCTCTTTTTTGGGACAATGGTCATTCAAATAATTTCATTTTGCCGAATACAAAACCAAATAGGTTCACATATCATGTTTCGCATCAAGGGACATCGAGGGACATGTTCAACCTTCGTATTTAACAAACATGCAACAATATAAGCTAAAATCTCGTTTTCGCGATAAGGGTCATCTCATTACTTTCTATTTACCAAATTTAAAACGAAATTGGTTCAAATATTATGTTACGCAATAAAGGACATCGAGGGACAAATTCAACATTAATATTTATCAAACTTTTAACCATATAGGCTAAAATCTCATTTTTGGGACAATGCTCATTCAAATAATTTCATTTTGCCGAATACAAAATCAAATAGGTTCACATATCATGTTTCGTATCAAGGGAGATCGAGGGACAAGTTCAACCTTTATCAAACTTCTAACCATATAAGGCTAAAATCTCATTTTCGCGATAAAGTGATTCCAATACTTTCATTTTTCCGAATATAAAACCAAATAAGTTCACATATCATGTTTCGCATCAAGGGACATCGAGGGACAAGTTCACTGTTTATCAAACTTCTAACCACATAGGCTAACATTTCATTTTCGCGACAAGGGTCATTTCAATACTTTCATTTTACCGAATTTCAAACCAAATAGGTTCACATATCATGTTTCACATCAACGGACATCGAGGGACATGTTCAACCTTCATATTTAACAAACATGCAACAATATAAGCTAAAATCTCGTTTTCGCGATAAGGGTCATCTCATTACTTTCTATTTACCAAATTTAAAACGAAATTGGTTCAAATATTATGTTACGCAATAAAGGACATCGAGGGACAAATTCAACATTAATATTTATCAAACTTTTAACCATATAGGCTAAAATCTCATTTTTGGGACAATGCTCATTCAAATAATTTCATTTTGCCGAATACAAAACCAAATAGGTTCACATATCATGTTTCGTATCAAGGGAGATCGAGGGACAAGTTCAACCTTTATCAAACTTCTAACCATATAAGGCTAAAATCTCATTTTTGCGACAAAGTGATTCCAATACTTTCATTTTTCCAAATATAAAACCAAATAAGTTCACATATCATGTTTCACATCAAGGAACATCGAGGGACAAGTTCACTGTTTATCAAACTTCTAACCACATAGGCTAACATTTCATTTTCGCGACAAGGGTCATTTCAATACTTTCATTTTACCGAATTTCAAACCAAATAGGTTCACATATCATGTTCCACATCAACGGACATCGAGGGACATGTTCAACCTTCATATTTAACAAACATGCAACAATATAAGCTAAAATCTCGTTTTCGCGATAAGGGTCATCTCATTACTTTCTATTTACCAAATTTAAAACGAAATTGGTTCAAATATTATGTTACGCAATAAAGGACATCGAGGGACAAATTCAACATTATTATTTCTCAAACTTTTAACCATATAGGCTAAAATCTCTTTTTTGGGACAATGGTCATTCAAATAATTTCATTTTGCCGAATACAAAACCAAATAGGTTCACATATCATGTTTCGCATCAAGGGACATCGAGGGACATGTTCAACCTTCGTATTTAACAAACATGCAACAATATAAGCTAAAATCTCGTTTTCGCGATAAGGGTCATCTCATTACTTTCTATTTACCAAATTTCAAACAAAATTGGTTCAAATATTATGTTACGCAATAAAGGACATCGAGGGACAAATTCAACATTAATATTTATCAAACTTTTAACCATATAGGCTAAAATCTCATTTTTGGGACAATGCTCATTCAAATAATTTCATTTTGCCGAATACAAAACCAAATAGGTTCACATATCATGTTTCGTATCAAGGGAGATCGAGGGACAAGTTCAACCTTTATCAAACTTCTAACCATATAAGGCTAAAATCTCATTTTCGCGATAAAGTGATTCCAATACTTTCATTTTTCCGAATATAAAACCAAATAAGTTCACATATCATGTTTCGCATCAAGGGACATCGAGGGACAAGTTCACTGTTTATCAAACTTCTAACCACATAGGCTAACATTTCATTTTCGCGACAAGGGTCATTTCAATACTTTCATTTTACCGAATTTCAAACCAAATAGGTTCACATATCATGTTTCACATCAACGGACATCGAGGGACATGTTCAACCTTCAAATTTAACAAACATGCAACAATATAAGCTAAAATCTCGTTTTCGCGATAAGGGTCATCTCATTACTTTCTATTTACCAAATTTAAAACGAAATTGGTTCAAATATTATGTTACGCAATAAAGGACATCGAGGGACAAATTCAACATTAATATTTATCAAACTTTTAACCATATAGGCTAAAATCTCATTTTTGGGACAATGCTCATTCAAATAATTTCATTTTGCCGAATACAAAACCAAATAGGTTCACATATCATGTTTCATATCAAGGGAGATCGAGGGACAAGTTCAACCTTTATCAAACTTCTAACCATATAAGGCTAAAATCTCATTTTTGCGACAAAGTGATTCCAATACTTTCATTTTTCCAAATATAAAACCAAATAAGTTCACATATCATGTTTCACATCAAGGAACATCGAGGGACAAGTTCACTGTTTATCAAACTTCTAACCACATAGGCTAACATTTCATTTTCGCGACAAGGGTCATTTCAATACTTTCATTTTACCGAATTTCAAACCAAATAGGTTCACATATCATGTTCCACATCAACAATCATCGAGGGACATGTTCAACCTTCATATTTAACAAACATGCAACAATATAAGCTAAAATCTCGTTTTCGCGATAAGGGTCATCTCATTACTTTCTATTTACCAAATTTAAAATGAAATTGGTTCAAATATTATGTTACGCAATAAAGGACATCGAGGGACAAATTCAACATTATTATTTCTCAAACTTTTAACCATATAGGCTAAAATCTCTTTTTTGGGACAATGGTCATTCAAATAATTTCATTTTGCCGAATACAAAACCAAATAGGTTCACATATCATGTTTCGCATCAAGGGACATCGAGGGACATGTTCAACCTTCGTATTTAACAAACATGCAACAATATAAGCTAAAATCTCGTTTTCGCGATAAGGGTCATCTCATTACTTTCTATTTACCAAATTTCAAACAAAATTGGTTCAAATATTATGTTACGCAATAAAGGACATCGAGGGACAAATTCAACATTAATATTTATCAAACTTTTAACCATATAGGCTAAAATCTCATTTTTGGGACAATGCTCATTCAAATAATTTCATTTTGCCGAATACAAAACCAAATAGGTTCACATATCATGTTTCGTATCAAGGGAGATCGAGGGACAAGTTCAACCTTTATCAAACTTCTAACCATATAAGGCTAAAATCTCATTTTCGCGATAAAGTGATTCCAATACTTTCATTTTTCCGAATATAAAACCAAATAAGTTCACATATCATGTTTCGCATCAAGGGACATCGAGGGACAAGTTCACTGTTTATCAAACTTCTAACCACATAGGCTAACATTTCATTTTCGCGACAAGGGTCATTTCAATACTTTCATTTTACCGAATTTCAAACCAAATAGGTTCACATATCATGTTTCACATCAACGGACATCGAGGGACATGTTCAACCTTCAAATTTAACAAACATGCAACAATATAAGCTAAAATCTCGTTTTCGCGATAAGGGTCATCTCATTACTTTCTATTTACCAAATTTAAAACGAAATTGGTTCAAATATTATGTTACGCAATAAAGGACATCGAGGGACAAATTCAACATTAATATTTATCAAACTTTTAACCATATAGGCTAAAATCTCATTTTTGGGACAATGCTCATTCAAATAATTTCATTTTGCCGAATACAAAACCAAATAGGTTCACATATCATGTTTCATATCAAGGGAGATCGAGGGACAAGTTCAACCTTTATCAAACTTCTAACCATATAAGGCTAAAATCTCATTTTTGCGACAAAGTGATTCCAATACTTTCATTTTTCCAAATATAAAACCAAATAAGTTCACATATCATGTTTCACATCAAGGAACATCGAGGGACAAGTTCACTGTTTATCAAACTTCTAACCACATAGGCTAACATTTCATTTTCGCGACAAGGGTCATTTCAATACTTTCATTTTACCGAATTTCAAACCAAATAGGTTCACATATCATGTTCCACATCAACAATCATCGAGGGACATGTTCAACCTTCATATTTAACAAACATGCAACAATATAAGCTAAAATCTCGTTTTCGCGATAAGGGTCATCTCATTACTTTCTATTTACCAAATTTAAAATGAAATTGGTTCAAATATTATGTTACGCAATAAAGGACATCGAGGGACAAATTCAACATTATTATTTCTCAAACTTTTAACCATATAGGCTAAAATCTCTTTTTTGGGACAATGGTCATTCAAATAATTTCATTTTGCCGAATACAAAACCAAATAGGTTCACATATCATGTTTCGCATCAAGGGACATCGAGGGACATGTTCAACCTTCGTATTTAACAAACATGCAACAATATAAGCTAAAATCTCGTTTTCGCGATAAGGGTCATCTCATTACTTTCTATTTACCAAATTTCAAACAAAATTGGTTCAAATATTATGTTACGCAATAAAGGACATCGAGGGACAAATTCAACATTAATATTTATCAAACTTTTAACCATATAGGCTAAAATCTCATTTTTGGGACAATGCTCATTCAAATAATTTCATTTTGCCGAATACAAAACCAAATAGGTTCACATATCATGTTTCGTATCAAGGGAGATCGAGGGACAAGTTCAACCTTTATCAAACTTCTAACCATATAAGGCTAAAATCTCATTTTCGCGATAAAGTGATTCCAATACTTTCATTTTTCCGAATATAAAACCAAATAAGTTCACATATCATGTTTCGCATCAAGGGACATCGAGGGACAAGTTCACTGTTTATCAAACTTCTAACCACATAGGCTAACATTTCATTTTCGCGACAAGGGTCATTTCAATACTTTCATTTTACCGAATTTCAAACCAAATAGGTTCACATATCATGTTTCACATCAACGGACATCGAGGGACATGTTCAACCTTCAAATTTAACAAACATGCAACAATATAAGCTAAAATCTCGTTTTCGCGATAAGGGTCATCTCATTACTTTCTATTTACCAAATTTAAAACGAAATTGGTTCAAATATTATGTTACGCAATAAAGGACATCGAGGGACAAATTCAACATTAATATTTATCAAACTTTTAACCATATAGGCTAAAATCTCATTTTTGGGACAATGCTCATTCAAATAATTTCATTTTGCCGAATACAAAACCAAATAGGTTCACATATCATGTTTCATATCAAGGGAGATCGAGGGACAAGTTCAACCTTTATCAAACTTCTAACCATATAAGGCTAAAATCTCATTTTTGCGACAAAGTGATTCCAATACTTTCATTTTTCCAAATATAAAACCAAATAAGTTCACATATCATGTTTCACATCAAGGAACATCGAGGGACAAGTTCACTGTTTATCAAACTTCTAACCACATAGGCTAACATTTCATTTTCGCGACAAGGGTCATTTCAATACTTTCATTTTACCGAATTTCAAACCAAATAGGTTCACATATCATGTTCCACATCAACAATCATCGAGGGACATGTTCAACCTTCATATTTAACAAACATGCAACAATATAAGCTAAAATCTCGTTTTCGCGATAAGGGTCATCTCATTACTTTCTATTTACCAAATTTAAAATGAAATTGGTTCAAATACTATGTTACGCAATAAAGGACATCGAGGGACAAATTCAACATTATTATTTCTCAAACTTTTAACCATATAGGCTAAAATCTCTTTTTTGGGACAATGGTCATTCAAATAATTTCATTTTGCCGAATACAAAACCAAATAGGTTCACATATCATGTTTCGCATCAAGGGACATCGAGGGACATGTTCAACCTTCGTATTTAACAAACATGCAACAATATAAGCTAAAATCTCGTTTTCGCGATAAGGGTCATCTCATTACTTTCTATTTACCAAATTTAAAACGAAATTGGTTCAAATATTATGTTACGCAATAAAGGACATCGAGGGACAAATTCAACATTAATATTTATCAAACTTTTAACCATATAGGCTAAAATCTCATTTTTGGGACAATGCTCATTCAAATAATTTCATTTTGCCGAATACAAAATCAAATAGGTTCACATATCATGTTTCGTATCAAGGGAGATCGAGGGACAAGTTCAACCTTTATCAAACTTCTAACCATATAAGGCTAAAATCTCATTTTCGCGATAAAGTGATTCCAATACTTTCATTTTTCCGAATATAAAACCAAATAAGTTCACATATCATGTTTCGCATCAAGGGACATCGAGGGACAAGTTCACTGTTTATCAAACTTCTAACCACATAGGCTAACATTTCATTTTCGCGACAAGGGTCATTTCAATACTTTCATTTTACCGAATTTCAAACCAAATAGGTTCACATATCATGTTTCACATCAACGGACATCGAGGGACATGTTCAACCTTCATATTTAACAAACATGCAACAATATAAGCTAAAATCTCGTTTTCGCGATAAGGGTCATCTCATTACTTTCTATTTACCAAATTTAAAACGAAATTGGTTCAAATATTATGTTACGCAATAAAGGACATCGAGGGACAAATTCAACATTAATATTTATCAAACTTTTAACCATATAGGCTAAAATCTCATTTTTGGGACAATGCTCATTCAAATAATTTCATTTTGCCGAATACAAAACCAAATAGGTTCACATATCATGTTTCGTATCAAGGGAGATCGAGGGACAAGTTCAACCTTTATCAAACTTCTAACCATATAAGGCTAAAATCTCATTTTTGCGACAAAGTGATTCCAATACTTTCATTTTTCCAAATATAAAACCAAATAAGTTCACATATCATGTTTCACATCAAGGAACATCGAGGGACAAGTTCACTGTTTATCAAACTTCTAACCACATAGGCTAACATTTCATTTTCGCGACAAGGGTCATTTCAATACTTTCATTTTACCGAATTTCAAACCAAATAGGTTCACATATCATGTTCCACATCAACGGACATCGAGGGACATGTTCAACCTTCATATTTAACAAACATGCAACAATATAAGCTAAAATCTCGTTTTCGCGATAAGGGTCATCTCATTACTTTCTATTTACCAAATTTAAAACGAAATTGGTTCAAATATTATGTTACGCAATAAAGGACATCGAGGGACAAATTCAACATTATTATTTCTCAAACTTTTAACCATATAGGCTAAAATCTCTTTTTTGGGACAATGGTCATTCAAATAATTTCATTTTGCCGAATACAAAACCAAATAGGTTCACATATCATGTTTCGTATCAAGGGAGATCGAGGGACAAGTTCAACCTTTATCAAACTTCTAACCATATAGGCTAAAATCTCATTTTCGAGACAAAGTCATTCCAATACTTTCATTTTTCCGAATATAAAACCAAATAGGTTCACATATCATGTTTCATATCAAGGGAGATCGAGGGACAAGTTCAACCTTTATCAAACTTCTAACCATATAGGCTAAAATCTCATTTTTGCGACAAAGTTATTCCAATACTTTCATTTTTCCGAATATAAAACCAAATAGGTTCACATATCATGTTTCGCATCAAGGTACATCGAGCGACAAGCTCACTGTTTATCAAACTTCTAACCACATAGGCTAACATTTCATTTTCGCGACAAGGGTCATTTCAATACTTTCATTTTACCGAATTTCAAACCAAATAGGTTCACATATCATGTTTCGCATCAAGGGACATCGAGGGACATGTTCAACCTTCGTATTTAACAAACATGCAACAATATAAGCTAAAATCTCGTTTTTGCGATAAGGGTCATCTCATTACTTTCTATTTACCAAATTTAAAATGAAATTGGTTCAAATATTATGTTACGCAATAAAGGACATCGAGGGACAAATTCAACATTAATATTTATCAAACTTTTAACCATATAGGCTAAAATCTCATTTTTGGGACAATGCTCATTCAAATAATTTCATTTTGCCGAATACAAAACCAAATAGGTTCACATATCATGTTTCGTATCAAAGGAGATCGAGGGACAAGTTCAACCTTTATCAAACTTCTAACCATATAAGGCTAAAATCTCATTTTCGCGACAAAGTGATTCCAATACTTTCATTTTTCCGAATATAAAACCAAATAAGTTCACATATCATGTTTCGCATCAAGGGACATCGAGGGACAAGTTCAACCTTTATCAAACTTCTAACCACATAGGCTAACATTTCATTTTCGCGACAAGGGTCATTTCAATACTTTCATTTTACCGAATTTCAAACCAAATAGGTTCACATATCATGTTTCGCATCAAGGGACATCGAGGGACATGTTCAACCTTCGTATTTAACAAACATGCAACAATATAAGCTAAAATCTCGTTTTCGCGATAAGGGTCATCTCATTACTTTCTATTTACCAAATTTAAAATGAAATTGGTTCAAATATTATGTTACGCAATAAAGGACATCGAGGGACAAATTCAACATTAATATTTATCAAACTTTTAACCATATAGGCTAAAATCTCATTTTTGGGACAATGCTCATTCAAATAATTTCATTTTGCCGAATACAAAATCAAATAGGTTCACATATCATGTTTCGTATCAAGGGAGATCGAGGGACAAGTTCAACCTTTATCAAACTTCTAACCATATAAGGCTAAAATCTCATTTTTGCGACAAAGTGATTCCAATACTTTCATTTTTCCAAATATAAAACCAAATAAGTTCACATATCATGTTTCACATCAAGGAACATCGAGGGACAAGTTCACTGTTTATCAAACTTCTAACCACATAGGCTAACATTTCATTTTCGCGACAAGGGTCATTTCAATACTTTCATTTTACCGAATTTCAAACCAAATAGGTTCACATATCATGTTCCACATCAACAATCATCGAGGGACATGTTCAACCTTCATATTTAACAAACATGCAACAATATAAGCTAAAATCTCGTTTTCGCGATAAGGGTCATCTCATTACTTTCTATTTACCAAATTTAAAATGAAATTGGTTCAAATACTATGTTACGCAATAAAGGACATCGAGGGACAAATTCAACATTATTATTTCTCAAACTTTTAACCATATAGGCTAAAATCTCTTTTTTGGGACAATGGTCATTCAAATAATTTCATTTTGCCGAATACAAAACCAAATAGGTTCACATATCATGTTTCGCATCAAGGGACATCGAGGGACATGTTCAACCTTCGTATTTAACAAACATGCAACAATATAAGCTAAAATCTCGTTTTCGCGATAAGGGTCATCTCATTACTTTCTATTTACCAAATTTAAAACGAAATTGGTTCAAATATTATGTTACGCAATAAAGGACATCGAGGGACAAATTCAACATTAATATTTATCAAACTTTTAACCATATAGGCTAAAATCTCATTTTTGGGACAATGCTCATTCAAATAATTTCATTTTGCCGAATACAAAATCAAATAGGTTCACATATCATGTTTCGTATCAAGGGAGATCGAGGGACAAGTTCAACCTTTATCAAACTTCTAACCATATAAGGCTAAAATCTCATTTTCGCGATAAAGTGATTCCAATACTTTCATTTTTCCGAATATAAAACCAAATAAGTTCACATATCATGTTTCGCATCAAGGGACATCGAGGGACAAGTTCACTGTTTATCAAACTTCTAACCACATAGGCTAACATTTCATTTTCGCGACAAGGGTCATTTCAATACTTTCATTTTACCGAATTTCAAACCAAATAGGTTCACATATCATGTTTCACATCAACGGACATCGAGGGACATGTTCAACCTTCATATTTAACAAACATGCAACAATATAAGCTAAAATCTCGTTTTCGCGATAAGGGTCATCTCATTACTTTATATTTACCAAATTTAAAACGAAATTGGTTCAAATATTATGTTACGCAATAAAGGACATCGAGGGACAAATTCAACATTAATATTTATCAAACTTTTAACCATATAGGCTAAAATCTCATTTTTGGGACAATGCTCATTCAAATAATTTCATTTTGCCGAATACAAAACCAAATAGGTTCACATATCATGTTTCGTATCAAGGGAGATCGAGGGACAAGTTCAACCTTTATCAAACTTCTAACCATATAAGGCTAAAATCTCATTTTTGCGACAAAGTGATTCCAATACTTTCATTTTTCCAAATATAAAACCAAATAAGTTCACATATCATGTTTCACATCAAGGAACATCGAGGGACAAGTTCACTGTTTATCAAACTTCTAACCACATAGGCTAACATTTCATTTTCGCGACAAGGGTCATTTCAATACTTTCATTTTACCGAATTTCAAACCAAATAGGTTCACATATCATGTTCCACATCAACGGACATCGAGGGACATGTTCAACCTTCATATTTAACAAACATGCAACAATATAAGCTAAAATCTCGTTTTCGCGATAAGGGTCATCTCATTACTTTCTATTTACCAAATTTAAAACGAAATTGGTTCAAATATTATGTTACGCAATAAAGGACATCGAGGGACAAATTCAACATTATTATTTCTCAAACTTTTAACCATATAGGCTAAAATCTCTTTTTTGGGACAATGGTCATTCAAATAATTTCATTTTGCCGAATACAAAACCAAATAGGTTCACATATCATGTTTCGTATCAAGGGAGATCGAGGGACAAGTTCAACCTTTATCAAACTTCTAACCATATAGGCTAAAATCTCATTTTCGAGACAAAGTCATTCCAATACTTTCATTTTTCCGAATATAAAACCAAATAGGTTCACATATCATGTTTCATATCAAGGGAGATCGAGGGACAAGTTCAACCTTTATCAAACTTCTAACCATATAGGCTAAAATCTCATTTTTGCGACAAAGTTATTCCAATACTTTCATTTTTCCGAATATAAAACCAAATAGGTTCACATATCATGTTTCGCATCAAGGTACATCGAGCGACAAGCTCACTGTTTATCAAACTTCTAACCACATAGGCTAACATTTCATTTTCGCGACAAGGGTCATTTCAATACTTTCATTTTACCGAATTTCAAACCAAATAGGTTCACATATCATGTTTCGCATCAAGGGACATCGAGGGACATGTTCAACCTTCGTATTTAACAAACATGCAACAATATAAGCTAAAATCTCGTTTTTGCGATAAGGGTCATCTCATTACTTTCTATTTACCAAATTTAAAATGAAATTGGTTCAAATATTATGTTACGCAATAAAGGACATCGAGGGACAAATTCAACATTAATATTTATCAAACTTTTAACCATATAGGCTAAAATCTCATTTTTGGGACAATGCTCATTCAAATAATTTCATTTTGCCGAATACAAAACCAAATAGGTTCACATATCATGTTACGTATCAAAGGAGATCGAGGGACAAGTTCAACCTTTATCAAACTTCTAACCATATAAGGCTAAAATCTCATTTTCGCGACAAAGTGATTCCAATACTTTCATTTTTCCGAATATAAAACCAAATAAGTTCACATATCATGTTTCGCATCAAGGGACATCGAGGGACAAGTTCAACCTTTATCAAACTTCTAACCACATAGGCTAACATTTCATTTTCGCGACAAGGGTCATTTCAAT
Organism: Medicago sativa; assembly: GCF_051527215.1. Lineage (NCBI taxonomy): Eukaryota > Viridiplantae > Streptophyta > Magnoliopsida > Fabales > Fabaceae > Medicago > Medicago sativa. Next base: position 41,819,900 of record NC_140751.1, read on the forward strand.
ACTTTCATTTTACCGAATTTCAAACCAAATAGGTTCACATATCATGTTTCGCATCAAGGGACATCGAGGGACATGTTCAACCTTCGTATTTAACAAACATGCAACAATATAAGCTAAAATCTCGTTTTCGCGATAAGGGTCATCTCATTACTTTCTATTTACCAAATTTAAAATGAAATTGGTTCAAATATTATGTTACGCAATAAAGGACATCGAGGGACAAATTCAACATTAATATTTATCAAACTTTTAACCATATAGGCTAAAATCTCATTTTTGGGACAATGCTCATTCAAATAATTTCATTTTGCCGAATACAAAATCAAATAGGTTCACATATCATGTTTCGTATCAAGGGAGATCGAGGGACAAGTTCAACCTTTATCAAACTTCTAACCATATAAGGCTAAAATCTCATTTTCGCGATAAAGTGATTCCAATACTTTCATTTTTCCGAATATAAAACCAAATAAGTTCACATATCATGTTTCGCATCAAGGGACATCGAGGGACAAGTTCACTGTTTATCAAACTTCTAACCACATAGGCTAACATTTCATTTTCGCGACAAGGGTCATTTCAATACTTTCATTTTACCGAATTTCAAACCAAATAGGTTCACATATCATGTTTCACATCAACAGACATCGAGGGACATGTTCAACCTTCATATTTAACAAACATGCAACAATATAAGCTAAAATCTCGTTTTCGCGATAAGGGTCATCTCATTACTTTCTATTTACCAAATTTAAAACGAAATTGGTTCAAATATTATGTTACGCAATAAAGGACATCGAGGGACAAATTCAACATTAATATTTATCAAACTTTTAACCATATAGGCTAAAATCTCATTTTTGGGACAATGCTCATTCAAATAATTTCATTTTGCCGAATACAAAACCAAATAGGTTCACATATCATGTTTCGTATCAAGGGAGATCGAGGGACAAGTTCAACCTTTATCAAACTTCTAACCATATAAGGCTAAAATCTCATTTTTGCGACAAAGTGATTCCAATACTTTCATTTTTCCAAATATAAAACCAAATAAGTTCACATATCATGTTTCACATCAAGGAACATCGAGGGACAAGTTCACTGTTTATCAAACTTCTAACCACATAGGCTAACATTTCATTTTCGCGACAAGGGTCATTTCAATACTTTCATTTTACCGAATTTCAAACCAAATAGGTTCACATATCATGTTCCACATCAACGGACATCGAGGGACATGTTCAACCTTCATATTTAACAAACATGCAACAATATAAGCTAAAATCTCGTTTTCGCGATAAGGGTCATCTCATTACTTTCTATTTACCAAATTTAAAACGAAATTGGTTCAAATATTATGTTACGCAATAAAGGACATCGAGGGACAAATTCAACATTATTATTTCTCAAACTTTTAACCATATAGGCTAAAATCTCTTTTTTGGGACAATGGTCATTCAAATAATTTCATTTTGCCGAATACAAAACCAAATAGGTTCACATATCATGTTTCGTATCAAGGGAGATCGAGGGACAAGTTCAACCTTTATCAAACTTCTAACCATATAGGCTAAAATCTCATTTTCGAGACAAAGTCATTCCAATACTTTCATTTTTCCGAATATAAAACCAAATAGGTTGACATATCATGTTTCATATCAAGGGAGATCGAGGGACAAGTTCAACCTTTATCAAACTTCTAACCATATAGGCTAAAATCTCATTTTTGCGACAAAGTTATTCCAATACTTTCATTTTTCCGAATATAAAACCAAATAGGTTCACATATCATGTTTCGCATCAAGGTACATCGAGCGACAAGCTCACTGTTTATCAAACTTCTAACCACATAGGCTAACATTTCATTTTCGCGACAAGGGTCATTTCAATACTTTCATTTTACCGAATTTCAAACCAAATAGGTTCACATATCATGTTTCGCATCAAGGGACATCGAGGGACATGTTCAACCTTCGTATTTAACAAACATGCAACCATATAAGCTAAAATCTCGTTTTTGCGATAAGGGTCATCTCATTACTTTCTATTTACCAAATTTAAAACGAAATTGGTTCAAATATTATGTTACGCAATAAAGGACATCGAGGGACAAATTCAACATTAATATTTATCAAACTTTTAACCATATAGGCTAAAATCTCATTTTTGGGACAATGCTCATTCAAATAATTTCATTTTGCCGAATACAAAACCAAATAGGTTCACATATCATGTTTCGTATCAAAGGAGATCGAGGGACAAGTTCAACCTTTATCAAACTTCTAACCATATAAGGCTAAAATCTCATTTTCGCGACAAAGTGATTCCAATACTTTCATTTTTCCGAATATAAAACCAAATAAGTTCACATATCATGTTTCGCATCAAGGGACATCGAGGGACAAGTTCAACCTTTATCAAACTTCTAACCACATAGGCTAACATTTCATTTTCGCGACAAGGGTCATTTCAATACTTTCATTTTACCGAATTTCAAACCAAATAGGTTCACATATCATGTTTCGCATCAAGGGACATCGAGGGACATGTTCAACCTTCGTATTTAACAAACATGCAACAATATAAGCTAAAATCTCGTTTTCGCGATAAGGGTCATCTCATTACTTTCTATTTACCAAATTTAAAATGAAATTGGTTCAAATATTATGTTACGCAATAAAGGACATCGAGGGACAAATTCAACATTAATATTTATCAAACTTTTAACCATATAGGCTAAAATCTCATTTTTGGGACAATGCTCATTCAAATAATTGCATTTTGCCGAATACAAAATCAAATAGGTTCACATATCATGTTTCGTATCAAGGGAGATCGAGGGACAAGTTCAACCTTTATCAAACTTCTAACCATATAAGGCTAAAATCTCATTTTCGCGATAAAGTGATTCCAATACTTTCATTTTTCCGAATATAAAACCAAATAAGTTCACATATCATGTTTCGCATCAAGGGACATCGAGGGACAAGTTCACTGTTTATCAAACTTCTAACCACATAGGCTAACATTTCATTTTCGCGACAAGGGTCATTTCAATACTTTCATTTTACCGAATTTCAAACCAAATAGGTTCACATATCATGTTTCACATCAACGGACATCGAGGGACATGTTCAACCTTCATATTTAACAAACATGCAACAATATAAGCTAAAATCTCGTTTTCGCGATAAGGGTCATCTCATTACTTTCTATTTACCAAATTTAAAACGAAATTGGTTCAAATATTATGTTACGCAATAAAGGACATCGAGGGACAAATTCAACATTAATATTTATCATACTTTTAACCATATAGGCTAAAATCTCATTTTTGGGACAATGCTCATTCAAATAATTTCATTTTGCCGAATACAAAACCAAATAGGTTCACATATCATGTTTCGTATCAAGGGAGATCGAGGGACAAGTTCAACCTTTATCAAACTTCTAACCATATAAGGCTAAAATCTCATTTTTGCGACAAAGTGATTCCAATACTTTCATTTTTCCAAATATAAAACCAAATAAGTTCACATATCATGTTTCACATCAAGGAACATCGAGGGACAAGTTCACTGTTTATCAAACTTCTAACCACATAGGCTAACATTTCATTTTCGCGACAAGGGTCATTTCAATACTTTCATTTTACCGAATTTCAAACCAAATAGGTTCACATATCATGTTCCACATCAACGGACATCGAGGGACATGTTCAACCTTCATATTTAACAAACATGCAACAATATAAGCTAAAATCTCGTTTTCGCGATAAGGGTCATCTCATTACTTTCTATTTACCAAATTTAAAACGAAATTGGTTCAAATATTATGTTACGCAATAAAGGACATCGAGGGACAAATTCAACATTATTATTTCTCAAACTTTTAACCATATAGGCTAAAATCTCTTTTTTGGGACAATGGTCATTCAAATAATTTCATTTTGCCGAATACAAAACCAAATAGGTTCACATATCATGTTTCGTATCAAGGGAGATCGAGGGACAAGTTCAACCTTTATCAAACTTCTAACCATATAGGCTAAAATCTCATTTTTGCGACAAAGTTATTCCAATACTTTCATTTTTCCGAATATAAAACCAAATAGGTTCACATATCATGTTTCGCATCAAGGGACATCGAGGGACAAGTTCACTGTCTATCAAACTTCTAACCACATAGGCTAACATTTCATTTTCGCGACAAGGGTCATTTCAATACTTTCATTTTACCGAATTTCAAACCAAATAGGTTCAGATATCATGTTTCGCATCAAGGGACATCGAGGGACATGTTCAACCTTCGTATTTAACAAACATGCAACAATATAAGCTAAAATCTCGTTTTCACGATAAGGGTCATCTCATTACTTTCTATTTACCAAATTTAAAACGAAATTGGTTCAAATATTATGTTACGTGATAAAGGACATCGAGGGACAAATTCAACATTAATATTTATCAAACTTTTAACCATATAGGCTAAAATCTCATTTTTGGGACAATGCTCATTCAAATAATTTCATTTTGCCGAATACAAAACCAAATAGGTTCACATATCATGTTTTGTATCAAAGGAGATCGAGGGACAAGTTCAACCTTTATCAAACTTCTAACCATATAAGGCTAAAATCTCATTTTCGCGACAAAGTGATTCCAATACTTTCATTTTTCCGAATATAAAACCAAATAAGTTCACATATCATGTTTCGCATCAAGGGACATCGAGGGACAAGTTCACTGTTTATCAAACTTCTAACCACATAGGCTAACATTTCATTTTCGCGACAAGGGTCATTTCAATACTTTCATTTTACCGAATTTCAAACCAAATAGGTTCACATATCACGTTTCACATCAAGGGACATCGAGGGACATGTTCAACCTTCGTATTTAACAAACATGCAACAATATAAGATAAAATCTCGTTTTCGCGATAAGGGTCATCTCATTACTTTCTATTTACCAAATTTAAAACGAAATTGGTTCAAATATTATGTTACGCAATAAAGGACATCGAGGGACAAATTCAACATTAATATTTCTCAAACTTTTAACCATATAGGCTAAAATCTCTTTTTTGGGACAATGGTCATTCAAATAATTTCATTTTGCCGAATACAAAACCAAATAGGTTCACATATCATGTTTCGTATCAAGGGAGATCGAGGGACAAGTTCAACCTTTATCAAACTTCTAACCATATAAGGCTAAAATCTCATTTTTGCGACAAAGTGATTCCAATACTTTCATTTTTCCGAATATAAAACTAAATAAGTTCACATATCATGTTTCGCATCAAGGAACATCGAGGGACAAGTTCACTGTTTATCAAACTTCTAACCACAAAGGCTAACATTTCATTTTCGCGACAAGGGTCATTTCAATACTTTCATTTTACCGAATTTCAAACCAAATAGGTTTACATATCATGTTTCACATCAACGGACATCGAGGGACATGTTTAACCTTCATATTTAACAAACATGCAACAATATAAGCTAAAATCTCGTTTTCGCGATAAGGGTCATCTCATTACTTTCTATTTACCAAATTTAAAACGAAATTGGTTCAAATATTATGTTACGCAATAAAGGACATCGAGGGACAAATTCAACAATAATATTTATCAAACTTTTAACCATATAGGCTAAAATCTCATTTTTGGGACAATGGTCATTCAAATAATTTCATTTTGCCGAATACAAAACCAAATAGGTTCACATATCATGTTTCGTATCAAGGGAGATCGAGGGACAAGTTCAACCTTTATCAATCTTCTAACCATATAAGGCTAAAATCTCATTTTCGCGACAAAGTCATTCCAATACTTTCAATTTTCCGAATATAAAACCAAATAGGTTCACATATCATGTTTCGTATCAAGGGAGATCGAGGGACAAGTTCAACCTTTATCAAACTTCTAACCATATAGGCTAACATTTCATTTTCGCGACAAGGGTCATTTCAATACTTTCATTTTACCGAATTTCAAACCAAATAGGTTCACATATCATGTTTCGGATCAACGGACATCGAGGGACATGTTCAACTTTCATATTTAACAAACATGCAACAATATAAGCTAAAATATCGTTTCCGCGATAAGGGTCATCTCATTACTTTCTATTTACCAAATTTAAAAGGAAATTGATTCAAATATTTTGTTACGCAATAAAGGACATCGAGGGACAAATTCAACATTAATATTTATCAAACTTTTAACCATATAGGCTAAAATCTCATTTTTGGGACAATGCTCATTCAAATAATTTCATTTTGCCGAATACAAAACCAAATAGGTTCACATATCATGTTTCGTATCAAGGGAGATCGAGGGACAAGTTCAACCTTTATCAAACTTCTAACCATATAAGGCTAAAATCTCATTTTCGCGACAAAGTGATTCCAATACTTTCATTTTTCCGAATATAAAACCAAATAAGTTCACATATCATGTTTCGCATCAAGGGACATCGAGGGACAAGTTCACTGTTTATCAAACTTCTAACCACATAGGCTAACATTTCATTTTCGCGACCAGGCTCATTTCAATACTTTCATTTTACCGAATTTCAAACCAAATAGGTTCACATATCACATCAACGGACATCGAGAGACATGTTCAACCTTCATATTTAACAAACATGTAACAATATAAGCTAAAATCTCGTTTTCGCGACAAGGGTCATCTCATTACTTTCTATTTACCAAATTTAAAACGAAATTGGTTCAAATATTATGTTACGCAATAAAGGACATCGAGGGACAAATTCAACATTAATATTTCTCAAACTTTTAACCATATAGGCTAAAATCTCTTTTTTGGGACAATGGTCATTCAAATAATTTCATTTTGCCGAATACAAAACCAAATAGGTTCACATATCATGTTTCGTATCAAGGGAGATCTAGGGACAAGTTCAACCTTTATCAAACTTCTAACCATATAGGCTAAAATCTCATTTTCGCGACAAAGTCATTCCAATACTTTCATTTTTCCGAATATAAAACCAAATAGGTTCACATATCATGTTTCGCATCAAGGGACATCGAGGGACAAGTTCACTGTCTATCAAACTTCTAACCACATAGGCTAACATTTCATTTTCGCGACAAGGGTCATTTCAATACTTTCATTTTACCGAATTTCAAACCAAATAGGTTCAGATATCATGTTTCGCATCAAGGGACATCGAGGGACATGTTCAACCTTCGTATTTAACAAACATGCAACAATATAAGCTAAAATCTCGTTTTCACGATAAGGGTCATCTCATTACTTTCTATTTACCAAATTTAAAACGAAATTGGTTCAAATATTATGTTACGTGATAAAGGACATCGAGGGACAAATTCAACATTAATATTTATCAAACTTTTAACCATATAGGCTAAAATCTCATTTTTGGGACAATGCTCATTCAAATAATTTCATTTTGCCGAATACAAAACCAAATAGGTTCACATATCATGTTTCGTATCAAAGGAGATCGAGGGACAAGTTCAACCTTTATCCAACTTCTAACCATATAAGGCTAAAATCTCATTTTCGCGACAAAGTGATTCCAATACTTTCATTTTTCCGAATATAAAACCAAATAAGTTCACATATCATGTTTCGCATCAAGGGACATCGAGGGACAAGTTCACTGTTTATCAAACTTCTAACCACATAGGCTAACATTTCATTTTCGCGACAAGGGTCATTTCAATACTTTCATTTTACCGAATTTCAAACCAAATAGGTTCACATATCACGTTTCACATCAAGGGACATCGAGGGACATGTTCAATCTTCGTATTTAACAAACATGCAACAATATAAGATAAAATCTCGTTTTCGCGATAAGGGTCATCTCATTACTTTCTATTTACCAAATTTAAAACGAAATTGGTTCAAATATTATGTTACGCAATAAAGGACATCGAGGGACAAATTCAACATTAATATTTCTCAAACTTTTAACCATATAGGCTAAAATCTCTTTTTTGGGACAATGGTCATTCAAATAATTTCATTTTGCCGAATACAAAACCAAATAGGTTCACATATCATGTTTCGTATCAAGGGAGATCGAGGGACAAGTTCAACCTTTATCAAACTTCTAACCATATAAGGCTAAAATCTCATTTTTGCGACAAAGTGATTCCAATACTTTCATTTTTCCGAATATAAAACTAAATAAGTTCACATATCATGTTTCGCATCAAGGAACATCGAGGGACAAGTTCACTGTTTATCAAACTTCTAACCACATAGGCTAACATTTCATTTTCGCGACAAGGGTCATTTCAATACTTTCATTTTACCGAATTTCAAACCAAATAGGTTTACATATCATGTTTCACATCAACGGACATCGAGGGACATGTTTAACCTTCATATTTAACAAACATGCAACAATATAAGCTAAAATCTCGTTTTCGCGATAAGGGTCATCTCATTACTTTCTATTTACCAAATTTAAAACGAAATTGGTTCAAATATTATGTTACGCAATAAAGGACATCGAGGGACAAATTCAACAATAATATTTATCAAACTTTTAACCATATAGGCTAAAATCTCATTTTTGGGACAATGGTCATTCAAATAATTTCATTTTGCCGAATACAAAACCAAATAGGTTCACATATCATGTTTCGTATCAAGGGAGATCGAGGGACAAGTTCAACCTTTATCAATCTTCTAACCATATAAGGCTAAAATCTCATTTTCGCGACAAAGTCATTCCAATACTTTCAATTTTCCGAATATAAAACCAAATAGGTTCACATATCATGTTTCGTATCAAGGGAGATCGAGGGACAAGTTCAACCTTTATCAAACTTCTAACCATATAGGCTAACATTTCATTTTCGCGACAAGGGTCATTTCAATACTTTCATTTTACCGAATTTCAAACCAAATAGGTTCACATATCATGTTTCGGATCAACGGACATCGAGGGACATGTTCAACTTTCATATTTAACAAACATGCAACAATATAAGCTAAAATATCGTTTTCGCGATAAGGGTCATCTCATTACTTTCTATTTACCAAATTTAAAAGGAAATTGGTTCAAATATTTTGTTACGCAATAAAGGACATCGAGGGACAAATTCAACATTAATATTTATCAAACTTTTAACCATATAGGCTAAAATCTCATTTTTGGGACAATGCTCATTCAAATAATTTCATTTTGCCGAATACAAAACCAAATAGGTTCACATATCATGTTTCGTATCAAGGGAGATCGAGGGACAAGTTCAACCTTTATCAAACTTCTAACCATATAAGGCTAAAATCTCATTTTCGCGACAAAGTGATTCCAATACTTTCATTTTTCCGAATATAAAACCAAATAAGTTCACATATCATGTTTCGCATCAAGGGACATCGAGGGACAAGTTCACTGTTTATCAAACTTCTAACCACATAGGCTAACATTTCATTTTCGCGACAAGGGTCATTTCAATACTTTCATTTTACCGAATTTCAAACCAAATAGGTTCACATATCACGTTTCACATCAAGGGACATCGAGGGACATGTTCAATCTTCGTATTTAACAAACATGCAACAATATAAGATAAAATCTCGTTTTCGCGATAAGGGTCATCTCATTACTTTCTATTTACCAAATTTAAAACGAAATTGGTTCAAATATTATGTTACGCAATAAAGGACATCGAGGGACAAATTCAACATTAATATTTCTCAAACTTTTAACCATATAGGCTAAAATCTCTTTTTTGGGACAATGGTCATTCAAATAATTTCATTTTGCCGAATACAAAACCAAATAGGTTCACATATCATGTTTCGTATCAAGGGAGATCGAGGGACAAGTTCAACCTTTATCAAACTTCTAACCATATAAGGCTAAAATCTCATTTTTGCGACAAAGTGATTCCAATACTTTCATTTTTCCGAATATAAAACTAAATAAGTTCACATATCATGTTTCGCATCAAGGAACATCGAGGGACAAGTTCACTGTTTATCAAACTTCTAACCACATAGGCTAACATTTCATTTTCGCGACAAGGGTCATTTCAATACTTTCATTTTACCGAATTTCAAACCAAATAGGTTTACATATCATGTTTCACATCAACGGACATCGAGGGACATGTTTAACCTTCATATTTAACAAACATGCAACAATATAAGCTAAAATCTCGTTTTCGCGATAAGGGTCATCTCATTACTTTCTATTTACCAAATTTAAAACGAAATTGGTTCAAATATTATGTTACGCAATAAAGGACATCGAGGGACAAATTCAACAATAATATTTATCAAACTTTTAACCATATAGGCTAAAATCTCATTTTTGGGACAATGGTCATTCAAATAATTTCATTTTGCCGAATACAAAACCAAATAGGTTCACATATCATGTTTCGTATCAAGGGAGATCGAGGGACAAGTTCAACCTTTATCAATCTTCTAACCATATAAGGCTAAAATCTCATTTTCGCGACAAAGTCATTCCAATACTTTCAATTTTCCGAATATAAAACCAAATAGGTTCACATATCATGTTTCGTATCAAGGGAGATCGAGGGACAAGTTCAACCTTTATCAAACTTCTAACCATATAGGCTAACATTTCATTTTCGCGACAAGGGTCATTTCAATACTTTCATTTTACCGAATTTCAAACCAAATAGGTTCACATATCATGTTTCGGATCAACGGACATCGAGGGACATGTTCAACTTTCATATTTAACAAACATGCAACAATATAAGCTAAAATATCGTTTTCGCGATAAGGGTCATCTCATTACTTTCTATTTACCAAATTTAAAAGGAAATTGGTTCAAATATTTTGTTACGCAATAAAGGACATCGAGGGACAAATTCAACATTAATATTTATCAAACTTTTAACCATATAGGCTAAAATCTCATTTTTGGGACAATGCTCATTCAAATAATTTCATTTTGCCGAATACAAAACCAAATAGGTTCACATATCATGTTTCGTATCAAGGGAGATCGAGGGACAAGTTCAACCTTTATCAAACTTCTAACCATATAAGGCTAAAATCTCATTTTCGCGACAAAGTGATTCCAATACTTTCATTTTTCCGAATATAAAACCAAATAAGTTCACATATCATGTTTCGCATCAAGGGACATCGAGGGACAAGTTCACTGTTTATCAAACTTCTAACCACATAGGCTAACATTTCATTTTCGCGACCAGGCTCATTTCAATACTTTCATTTTACCGAATTTCAAACCAAATAGGTTCACATATCACATCAACGGACATCGAGAGACATGTTCAACCTTCATATTTAACAAACATGTAACAATATAAGCTAAAATCTCGTTTTCGCGACAAGGGTCATCTCATTACTTTCTATTTACCAAATTTAAAACGAAATTGGTTCAAATATTATGTTACGCAATAAAGGACATCGAGGGACAAATTCAACATTAATATTTCTCAAACTTTTAACCATATAGGCTAAAATCTCTTTTTTGGGACAATGGTCATTCAAATAATTTCATTTTGCCGAATACAAAACCAAATAGGTTCACATATCATGTTTCGTATCAAGGGAGATCTAGGGACAAGTTCAACCTTTATCAAACTTCTAACCATATAGGCTAAAATCTCATTTTCGCGACAAAGTCATTCCAATACTTTCATTTTTCCGAATATAAAACCAAATAGGTTCACATATCATGTTTCGTATCAAGGGAGATCGAGGGACAAGTTCAACCTTTATCAAACTTCTAACCATATAGGCTAAAATCTCATTTTTGCGACAAAGTTATTCCAATACTTTCATTTTTCCGAATATAAAACCAAATAGGTTCACATATCATGTTTCGCATCAAGGGACATCGAGGGACAAGTTCACTGTCTATCAAACTTCTAACCACATAGGCTAACATTTCATTTTCGCGACAAGGGTCATTTCAATACTTTCATTTTACCGAATTTCAAACCAAATAGGTTCAGATATCATGTTTCGCATCAAGGGACATCGAGGGACATGTTCAACCTTCGTATTTAACAAACATGCAACAATATAAGCTAAAATCTCGTTTTCACGATAAGGGTCATCTCATTACTTTCTATTTACCAAATTTAAAACGAAATTGGTTCAAATATTATGTTACGCAATAAAGGACATCGAGGGACAAATTCAACATTAATATTTCTCAAACTTTTAACCATATAGGCTAAAATCTCTTTTTTGGGACAATGGTCATTCAAATAATTTCATTTTGCCGAATACAAAACCAAATAGGTTCACATATCATGTTTCGTATCAAGGGAGATCGAGGGACAAGTTCAACCTTTATCAAACTTCTAACCATATAAGGCTAAAATCTCATTTTTGCGACAAAGTGATTCCAATACTTTCATTTTTCCGAATATAAAACTAAATAAGTTCACATATCATGTTTCGCATCAAGGAACATCGAGGGACAAGTTCACTGTTTATCAAACTTCTAACCACATAGGCTAACATTTCATTTTCGCGACAAGGGTCATTTCAATACTTTCATTTTACCGAATTTCAAACCAAATAGGTTTACATATCATGTTTCACATCAACGGACATCGAGGGACATGTTTAACCTTCATATTTAACAAACATGCAACAATATAAGCTAAAATCTCGTTTTCGCGATAAGGGTCATCTCATTACTTTCTATTTACCAAATTTAAAACGAAATTGGTTCAAATATTATGTTACGCAATAAAGGACATCGAGGGACAAATTCAACAATAATATTTATCAAACTTTTAACCATATAGGCTAAAATCTCATTTTTGGGACAATGGTCATTCAAATAATTTCATTTTGCCGAATACAAAACCAAATAGGTTCACATATCATGTTTCGTATCAAGGGAGATCGAGGGACAAGTTCAACCTTTATCAATCTTCTAACCATATAAGGCTAAAATCTCATTTTCGCGACAAAGTCATTCCAATACTTTCAATTTTCCGAATATAAAACCAAATAGGTTCACATATCATGTTTCGTATCAAGGGAGATCGAGGGACAAGTTCAACCTTTATCAAACTTCTAACCATATAGGCTAACATTTCATTTTCGCGACAAGGGTCATTTCAATACTTTCATTTTACCGAATTTCAAACCAAATAGGTTCACATATCATGTTTCGGATCAACGGACATCGAGGGACATGTTCAACTTTCATATTTAACAAACATGCAACAATATAAGCTAAAATATCGTTTTCGCGATAAGGGTCATCTCATTACTTTCTATTTACCAAATTTAAAAGGAAATTGGTTCAAATATTTTGTTACGCAATAAAGGACATCGAGGGACAAATTCAACATTAATATTTATCAAACTTTTAACCATATAGGCTAAAATCTCATTTTTGGGACAATGCTCATTCAAATAATTTCATTTTGCCGAATACAAAACCAAATAGGTTCACATATCATGTTTCGTATCAAGGGAGATCGAGGGACAAGTTCAACCTTTATCAAACTTCTAACCATATAAGGCTAAAATCTCATTTTCGCGACAAAGTGATTCCAATACTTTCATTTTTCCGAATATAAAACCAAATAAGTTCACATATCATGTTTCGCATCAAGGGACATCGAGGGACAAGTTCACTGTTTATCAAACTTCTAACCACATAGGCTAACATTTCATTTTCGCGACCAGGCTCATTTCAATACTTTCATTTTACCGAATTTCAAACCAAATAGGTTCACATATCACATCAACGGACATCGAGAGACATGTTCAACCTTCATATTTAACAAACATGTAACAATATAAGCTAAAATCTCGTTTTCGCGACAAGGGTCATCTCATTACTTTCTATTTACCAAATTTAAAACGAAATTGGTTCAAATATTATGTTACGCAATAAAGGACATCGAGGGACAAATTCAACATTAATATTTCTCAAACTTTTAACCATATAGGCTAAAATCTCTTTTTTGGGACAATGGTCATTCAAATAATTTCATTTTGCCGAATACAAAACCAAATAGGTTCACATATCATGTTTCGTATCAAGGGAGATCTAGGGACAAGTTCAACCTTTATCAAACTTCTAACCATATAGGCTAAAATCTCATTTTCGCGACAAAGTCATTCCAATACTTTCATTTTTCCGAATATAAAACCAAATAGGTTCACATATCATGTTTCGTATCAAGGGAGATCGAGGGACAAGTTCAACCTTTATCAAACTTCTAACCATATAGGCTAAAATCTCATTTTTGCGACAAAGTTATTCCAATACTTTCATTTTTCCGAATATAAAACCAAATAGGTTCACATATCATGTTTCGCATCAAGGGACATCGAGGGACAAGTTCACTGTCTATCAAACTTCTAACCACATAGGCTAACATTTCATTTTCGCGACAAGGGTCATTTCAATACTTTCATTTTACCGAATTTCAAACCAAATAGGTTCAGATATCATGTTTCGCATCAAGGGACATCGAGGGACATGTTCAACCTTCGTATTTAACAAACATGCAACAATATAAGCTAAAATCTCGTTTTCACGATAAGGGTCATCTCATTACTTTCTATTTACCAAATTTAAAACGAAATTGGTTCAAATATTATGTTACGTGATAAAGGACATCGAGGGACAAATTCAACATTAATATTTATCAAACTTTTAACCATATAGGCTAAAATCTCATTTTTGGGACAATGCTCATTCAAATAATTTCATTTTGCCGAATACAAAACCAAATAGGTTCACATATCATGTTTCGTATCAAAGGAGATCGAGGGACAAGTTCAACCTTTATCCAACTTCTAACCATATAAGGCTAAAATCTCATTTTCGCGACAAAGTGATTCCAATACTTTCATTTTTCCGAATATAAAACCAAATAAGTTCACATATCATGTTTCGCATCAAGGGACATCGAGGGACAAGTTCACTGTTTATCAAACTTCTAACCACATAGGCTAACATTTCATTTTCGCGACAAGGGTCATTTCAATACTTTCATTTTACCGAATTTCAAACCAAATAGGTTCACATATCACGTTTCACATCAAGGGACATCGAGGGACATGTTCAACCTTCGTATTTAACAAACATGCAACAATATAAGATAAAATCTCGTTTTCGCGATAAGGGTCATCTCATTACTTTCTATTTACCAAATTTAAAACGAAATTGGTTCAAATATTATGTTACGCAATAAAGGACATCGAGGGACAAATTCAACATTAATATTTCTCAAACTTTTAACCATATAGGCTAAAATCTCTTTTTTGGGACAATGGTCATTCAAATAATTTCATTTTGCCGAATACAAAACCAAATAGGTTCACATATCATGTTTCGTATCAAGGGAGATCGAGGGACAAGTTCAACCTTTATCAAACTTCTAACCATATAAGGCTAAAATCTCATTTTTGCGACAAAGTGATTCCAATACTTTCATTTTTCCGAATATAAAACTAAATAAGTTCACATATCATGTTTCGCATCAAGGAACATCGAGGGACAAGTTCACTGTTTATCAAACTTCTAACCACATAGGCTAACATTTCATTTTCGCGACAAGGGTCATTTCAATACTTTCATTTTACCGAATTTCAAACCAAATAGGTTTACATATCATGTTTCACATCAACGGACATCGAGGGACATGTTTAACCTTCATATTTAACAAACATGCAACAATATAAGCTAAAATCTCGTTTTCGCGATAAGGGTCATCTCATTACTTTCTATTTACCAAATTTAAAACGAAATTGGTTCAAATATTATGTTACGCAATAAAGGACATCGAGGGACAAATTCAACAATAATATTTATCAAACTTTTAACCATATAGGCTAAAATCTCATTTTTGGGACAATGGTCATTCAAATAATTTCATTTTGCCGAATACAAAACCAAATAGGTTCACATATCATGTTTCGTATCAAGGGAGATCGAGGGACAAGTTCAACCTTTATCAATCTTCTAACCATATAAGGCTAAAATCTCATTTTCGCGACAAAGTCATTCCAATACTTTCAATTTTCCGAATATAAAACCAAATAGGTTCACATATCATGTTTCGTATCAAGGGAGATCGAGGGACAAGTTCAACCTTTATCAAACTTCTAACCATATAGGCTAACATTTCATTTTCGCGACAAGGGTCATTTCAATACTTTCATTTTACCGAATTTCAAACCAAATAGGTTCACATATCATGTTTCGTATCAAGGGAGATCGAGGGACAAGTTCAACCTTTATCAAACTTCTAACCATATAAGGCTAAAATCTCATTTTCGCGACAAAGTGATTCCAATACTTTCATTTTTCCGAATATAAAACCAAATAAGTTCACACATCATGTTTCGCATCAAGGGACATCGAGGGACAAGTTCACTGTTTATCAAACTTCTAACCACATAGGCTAACATTTCATTTTCGCGACCAGGCTCATTTCAATACTTTCATTTTACCGAATTTCAAACCAAATAGGTTCACATATCACATCAACGGACATCGAGAGACATGTTCAACCTTCATATTTAACAAACATGTAACAATATAAGCTAAAATCTCGTTTTCGCGACAAGGGTCATCTCATTACTTTCTATTTACCAAATTTAAAACGAAATTGGTTCAAATATTATGTTACGCAATAAAGGACATCGAGGGACAAATTCAACATTAATATTTCTCAAACTTTTAACCATATAGGCTAAAATCTCTTTTTTGGGACAATGGTCATTCAAATAATTTCATTTTGCCGAATACAAAACCAAACAGGTTCACATATCATGTTTCGTATCAAGGGAGATCGAGGGACAAGTTCAACCTTTATCAAACTTCTAACCATATAGGCTAAAATCTCATTTTCGCGACAAAGTCATTCCAATACTTTCATTTTTCCGAATATAAAACCAAATAGGTTCACATATCATGTTTCGTATCAAGGGAGATCGAGGGACAAGTTCAACCTTTATCAAACTTCTAACCATATAGGCTAAAATCTCATTTTCACGACAAAGTTATTCCAATACTTTCATTTTTCCGAATATAAAACCAAATAGGTTCACATATCATGTTTCGCATCAAGGGACATCGAGGGACAAGTTCACTGTTTATCAAACTTCTAACCACATAGGCTAACATTTCATTTTCGCGACAAGGGTCATTTCAATACTTTCATTTTACCGAATTTCAAACCAAATAGGTTCACATATCATGTTTCGCATCAACGGACATCGAGGGACAAGTTCAACCTTCATATTTAACAAACATGCAACAATATAAGCTAAAATCTCGTTTTCGCGATTAGGGTCATCTCATTACTTTCTATTTACCAAATTTAAAAGGAAATTGGTTCAAATATTATGTTACGCAATAAAGGACATCGAGGGACAAATTCAACATTAATATTTATCAAACTTTTAACCATATAGGCTAAAATCTCATTTTTGGGACAATGCTCATTCAAATAATTTCATTTTGCCGAATACAAAACCAAATAGGTTCACATATCATGTTTTGTATCAAGATGCTCATTCAAATAATTTCATTTTGCCGAATACAAAACCAAATAGGTTCACATATCATGTTTTGTATCAAGGGAGATCGAGGGACAAGTTCAACCTTTATCAAACTTCTAACCATATAGGCTAAAATCTCATTTTCGCGACAAAGTCATTCCAATACTTTCATTTTTCCGAATATAAAACCAAATAGGTTCACATATCATGTTTCGTATCAAGGGAGATCGAGGGACAAGTTCAACCTTTATCAAACTTCTAACCATATAGGCTAAAATCTCATTTTTGCGACAAAGTTATTCCAATACTTTCATTTTTCCGAATATAAAACCAAATAGGTTCACATATCATGTTTCGCATCAAGGGACATCGAGGGACAAGTTCACTGTTTATCAAACTTCTAACCACATAGGCTAACATTTCATTTTCGCGACAAGGGTCATTTCAATACTTTCATTTTACCGAATTTCAAACCAAATAGGTTCACATATCATGTTTCGCATCAAGGGACATCGAGGGACATGTTCAACCTTCGTATTTAACAAACATGCAACAATATAAGCTAAAATCTCGTTTTCACGATAAGGGTCATCTCATTACTTTCTATTTACCAAATTTAAAACGAAATTGGTTCAAATATTATGTTACGTGATAAAGGACATCGAGGGACAAATTCAACATTAATATTTATCAAACTTTTAACCATATAGGCTAAAATCTCATTTTTGGGACAATGCTCATTCAAATAATTTCATTTTGCCGAATACAAAACCAAATAGGTTCACATATCATGTTTCGTATCAAAGGAGATCGAGGGACAAGTTCAACCTTTATCAAACTTCTAACCATATAAGGCTAAAATCTCATTTTCGCGACAAAGTGATTCCAATACTTTCATTTTTCCGAATATAAAACCAAATAAGTTCACATATCATGTTTCGCATCAAGGGACATCGAGGGACAAGTTCACTGTTTATCAAACTTCTAACTACATAGGCTAACATTTCATTTTCGCGACAAGGGTCATTTCAATACTTTCATTTTACCGAATTTCAAACCAAATAGGTTCACATATCATGTTTCGCATCAAGTGATGCGAAAATTGATCCAGAAGAGCTTGAAATCAGCACACGTGACAATCACCAAGGAACTAGTGGCGTGGGGTCCTTTGCTAATCATCATCAAGGACTGAGTTTAATTACTTGGTTATTTTAACCATTTAATTATTTCTGGACTGTGCCGTCATTTTTAATCACCAAGTTAAGACAAATAAATCAGCCATTTAAATCCTATTCTGAGCAGTTACAAAGGAGCAAAATTAGGAGCATTAAAGACAAATTCAAGGCCTTAATTTCGCCCAGTCAGTCATTGGAACAGGAGTTACATAGCTGATGGAATAATGTCATTTTATTATTAGTATAATTGCCTTTTATGCTGTACTTTATTACCAGTTTTTATTATCTTTGCATTGTATTTCGGCTATATATGCCATGCTTACTGAACATTGTAAAGATATATATAGAACAGTTCAAGCTTACCCAGAATTTGTGTCTACATTTTCGAAAGGTTATTAGCAAGTGACGTCTTGATAATAATCCGATTAGCTCAATTGGTGTTGAGTGCTAATCTCTTTGTTAAACTATTGGTGTAGTCTAACATTGCCTATCCTTTGCTGTTTCACTAAAATACGAAAACTATCCAAAAACACTTAGCAGAATTCAACTAATAAGGGTGGTACCTAGTATCTTCGTTATTGGTTGTTTGCTTCCGCTACCCTTACGAATTAAAGCACTCTAATTCGTATCATCAAGGGACATCGAGGGACATGTTCAACCTTCGTATTTAACAAACATGCAACAATATAAGATAAAATCTCGTTTTCGCGATAAGGGTCATCTCATTACTTTCTATTTACCAAATTTAAAACGAAATTGGTTCAAATATTATGTTACGCAATAAAGGACATCGAGGGACAAATTCAACATTAATATTTATCAAACTTTTAACCATATAGGCTAAAATCTCATTTTTGGGACAATGCTCATTCAAATAATTTCATTTTGCCGAATACAAAACCAAATAGGTTCACATATCATGTTTCGTATCAAGGGAGATCGAGGGACAAGTTCAACCTTTATCAAACTTCTAACCATATAAGGCTAAAATCTCATTTTTGCGACAAAGTGATTCCAATACTTTCATTTTTCCGAATATAAAACCAAATAAGTTCACATATCATGTTTCGCATCAAGGAACATCGAGGGACAAGTTCACTGTTTATCAAACTTCTAACCACATAGGCTAACATTTCATTTTCGCGACAAGGGTCATTTCAATACTTTCATTTTACCGAATTTCAAACCAAATAGGTTCACATATCATGTTTCACATCAACGGACATCGAGGGACATGTTCAACCTTCATATTTAACAAACATGCAACAATATAAGCTAAAATCTCGTTTTCGCGATAAGGGTCATCTCATTACTTTCTATTTACCAAATTTAAAACGAAATTGGTTCAAATATTATGTTACGCAATAAAGGACATCGAGGGACAAATTCAACATTAATATTTCTCAAACCTTTAACCATATAGGCTAAAATCTCTTTTTTGGGACAATGGTCATTCAAATAATTTCATTTTGCCGAATACAAAACCAAATAGGTTCACATATCATGTTTCGTATCAAGGGAGATCTAGGGACAAGTTCAACCTTTATCAAACTTCTAACCATATAGGCTAAAATCTCATTTTCGCGACAAAGTCATTCCAATACTTTCATTTTTCCGAATATAAAACCAAATAGGTTCACATATCATGTTTCGTATCAAGGGAGATCGAGGGACAAGTTCAACCTTTATCAAACTTCTAACCATATAGGCTAAAATCTCATTTTTGCGACAAAGTTATTCCAATACTTTCATTTTTCCGAATATAAAACCAAATAGGTTCACATATCATGTTTCGCATCAAGGGACATCGAGGGACAAGTTCACTGTTTATCAAACTTCTAACCACATAGGCTAACATTTCATTTTCGCGACAAGGGTCATTTCAATACTTTCATTTTACCGAATTTCAAACCAAATAGGTTCACATATCATGTTTCGCATCAAGGGACATCGAGGGACATGTTCAACCTTCGTATTTAACAAACATGCAACAATATAAGATAAAATCTCGTTTTCGCGATAAGGGTCATCTCATTACTTTTTATTTACCAAATTTAAAACGAAATTGGTTCAAATATTATGTTACGCAATAAAGGACATCGAGGGACAAATTCAACATTAATATTTCTCAAACTTTTAACCATATAGGCTAAAATCTCTTTTTTGGGACAATGGTCATTCAAATAATTTCATTTTGCCGAATACAAAACCAAATAGGTTCACATATCATGTTTCGTATCAAGGGAGATCGAGGGACAAGTTCAACCTTTATCAAACTTCTAACCATATAAGGCTAAAATCTCATTTTTGCGACAAAGTGATTCCAATACTTTCATTTTTCCGAATATAAAACCAAATAAGTTCACATATCATGTTTCGCATCAAGGAACATCGAGGGACAAGTTCACTGTTTATCAAACTTCTAACCACATAGGCTAACATTTCATTTTCGCGACAAGGGTCATTTCAATACTTTCATTTTACCGAATTTCAAACCAAATAGGTTTACATATCATGTTTCACATCAACGGACATCGAGGGACATGTTTAACCTTCATATTTAACAAACATGCAACAATATAAGCTAAAATCTCGTTTTCGCGATAAGGGTCATCTCATTACTTTCTATATACCAAATTTAAAACGAAATTGGTTCAAATATTATGTTACGCAATAAAGGACATCGAGGGACAAATTCAACAATAATATTTCTCAAACTTTTAACCATATAGGCTAAAATCTCTTTTTTGGGACAATGGTCATTCAAATAATTTCATTTTGCCGAATACAAAACCAAATAGGTTCACATATCATGTTTTGTATCAAGGGAGATCGAGGGACAAGTTCAACCTTTATCAAACTTCTAACCATATAGGCTAAAATCTCATTTTCGCGACAAAGTCATTCCAATACTTTCATTTTTCCGAATATAAAACCAAATAGGTTCACATATCATGTTTCGTATCAAGGGAGATCGAGGGACAAGTTCAACCTTTATCAAACTTCTAGCCATATAGGCTAAAATCTCATTTTTGCGACAAAGTTATTCCAATACTTTCATTTTTCCGAATATAAAACCAAATAGGTTCACATATCAGGTTTCGCATCAAGGGACATCGAGGGACAAGTTCACTGTTTATCAAACTTCTAACCACATAGGCTAACATTTCATTTGTAACATCCCAAACTGCTTTTAGGATTGCCAACTAACCCCACAAACCAACACGAGTCTTTTCAGCGTGTTTTGTCCTCACTCGCACGCTTACCGGGAAACTTCCCGGTAGGTCACCCATCCCAAAATTGCTCCAAGTCAAGCACGCTTAACTGTGGAGTTCTTATGGAATGAGCTACCGAAAACAAGATGCATCTTGTTGATATGGGTAGTACCTAACAAGTAGTCCCATACCTACACGGCCTCCGGATCCCTCTCATTCCGATGTGATTCGGTTCCTCTTATTAACGTGGGGTCATCCTTACGGATAGTGCGCGTTCCAACTGGCGGGAACCTTTCGTATCCAACTGGCGGGATATCGAAAGCCACGTCGTGGGTGTTACATCATTTTCGCGACAAGGGTCATTTCAATACTTTCATTTTACCGAATTTCAAACCAAATAGGTTCACATATCATGTTTCGCATCAAGGGACATCGAGGGACATGTTCAACCTTCGTATTTAACAAACATGCAACAATATAAGCTAAAATCTCGTTTTCACGATAAGGGTCATCTCATTACTTTCTATTTACCAAATTTAAAACGAAATTGGTTCAAATATTATGTTACGTGATAAAGGACATCGAGGGACAAATTCAACATTAATATTTATCAAACTTTTTACCATATAGGCTAAAATCTCATTTTTGGGACAATGCTCATTCAAATAATTTCATTTTGCCGAATACAAAACCAAATAGGTTCACATATCATGTTTCGTATCAAAGGAGATCGAGGGACAAGTTCAACCTTTATCAAACTTCTAACCATATAAGGCTAAAATCTCATTTTCGCGACAAAGTGATTCCAATACTTTCATTTTTCCGAATATAAAACCAAATAAGTTCACATATCATGTTTCGCATCAAGGGACATCGAGGGACAAGTTCACTGTTTATCAAACTTCTAACTACATAGGCTAACATTTCATTTTCGCGACAAGGGTCATTTCAATACTTTCATTTTACCGAATTTCAAACCAAATAGGTTCACATATCATGTTTTGCATCAAGGGACATCGAGGGACATGTTCAACCTTCATATTTAACAAACATGCAACAATATAAGATAAAATCTCATTTTCGCGATAAGGGTCATCTCATTACTTTCTATTTACCAAATTTAAAACGAAATTGGTTCAAATATTATGTTACGCAATAAAGGACATCGAGGGACAAATTCAACATTAATATTTATCAAACTTTTAACCATATATGCTAAAATCTCATTTTTGGGACAATGCTCATTCAAATAATTTCATTTTGCCGAATACAAAACCAAATAGGTTCACATATCATGTTTCGTATCAAGGGAGATCGAGGGACAAGTTCAACCTTTATCAAACTTCTAACCATATAAGGCTAAAATCTCATTTTTGCGACAAAGTGATTCCAATACTTTCATTTTTCCGAATATAAAACCAAATAAGTTCACATATTATGTTTCGCATCAAGGAACATCGAGGGACAAGTTCACTGTTTATCAAACTTCTAACCACATAGGCTAACATTTCATTTTCGCGACAAGGGTCATTTCAATACTTTCATTTTACCGAATTTCAAACCAAATAGGTTCACATATCATGTTTCACATCAACGGACATCGAGGGACATGTTCAACCTTCATATTTAACAAACATGCAACAATATAAGCTAAAATCTCGTTTTCGCGATAAGGGTCATCTCATTACTTTCTATTTACCAAATTTAAAACGAAATTGGTTCAAATATTATGTTACGCAATAAAGGACATCGAGGGACAAATTCAACATTAATATTTCTCAAACCTTTAACCATATAGGCTAAAATCTCTTTTTTGGGACAATGGTCATTCAAATAATTTCATTTTGCCGAATACAAAACCAAATAGGTTCACATATCATGTTTCGTATCAAGGGAGATCTAGGGACAAGTTCAACCTTTATCAAACTTCTAACCATATAGGCTAAACTCTCATTTTCGCGACAAAGTCATTCCAATACTTTCATTTTTCCGAATATAAAACCAAATAGGTTCACATATCATGTTTCGTATCAAGGGAGATCGAGGGACAAGTTCAACCTTTATCAAACTTCTAACCATATAGGCTAAAATCTCATTTTTGCGACAAAGTTATTCCAATACTTTCATTTTTCCGAATATAAAACCAAATAGGTTCACATATCATGTTTCGCATCAAGGGACATCGAGGGACAAGTTCACTGTTTATCAAACTTCTAACCACATAGGCTAACATTTCATTTTCGCGACAAGGGTCATTTCAATACTTTCATTTTACCGAATTTCAAACCAAATAGGTTCACATATCATGTTTCGCATCAAGGGACATCGAGGGACATGTTCAACCTTCGTATTTAACAAACATGCAACAATATAAGATAAAATCTCGTTTTCGCGATAAGGGTCATCTCATTACTTTCTATTTACCAAATTTAAAACGAAATTGGTTCAAATATTATGTTACGCAATAAAGGACATCGAGGGACAAATTCAACATTAATATTTCTCAAACTTTTAACCATATAGGCTAAAATCTCTTTTTTGGGACAACGGTCATTCAAATAATTTCATTTTGCCGAATACAAAACCAAATAGGTTCACATATCATGTTTCGTATCAAGGGAGATCGAGGGACAAGTTCAACCTTTATCAAACTTCTAACCATATAAGGCTAAAATCTCATTTTTGCGACAAAGTGATTCCAATACTTTCATTTTTCCGAATATAAAACCAAATAAGTTCACATATCATGTTTCGCATCAAGGAACATCGAGGGACAAGTTCACTGTTTATCAAACTTCTAACCACATAGGCTAACATTTCATTTTCGCGACAAGGGTCATTTCAATACTTTCATTTTACCGAATTTCAAACCAAATAGGTTTACATATCATGTTTCACATCAACGGACATCGAGGGACATGTTTAACCTTCATATTTAACAAACATGCAACAATATAAGCTAAAATCTCGTTTTCGCGATAAGGGTCATCTCATTACTTTCTATATACCAAATTTAAAACGAAATTGGTTCAAATATTATGTTACGCAATAAAGGACATCGAGGGACAAATTCAACAATAATATTTCTCAAACTTTTAACCATATAGGCTAAAATCTCTTTTTTGGGACAATGGTCATTCAAATAATTTCATTTTGCCGAATACAAAACCAAATAGGTTCACATATCATGTTTTGTATCAAGGGAGATCGAGGGACAAGTTCAACCTTTATCAAACTTCTAACCATATAGGCTAAAATCTCATTTTCGCGACAAAGTCATTCCAATACTTTCATTTTTCCGAATATAAAACCAAATAGGTTCACATATCATGTTTCGTATCAAGGGAGATCGAGGGACAAGTTCAACCTTTATCAAACTTCTAACCATATAGGCTAAAATCTCATTTTTGCGACAAAGTTATTCCAATACTTTCATTTTTCCGAATATAAAACCAAATAGGTTCACATATCAGGTTTCGCATCAAGGGACATCGAGGGACAAGTTCACTGTTTATCAAACTTCTAACCACATAGGCTAACATTTCATTTGTAACATCCCAAACTGCTTTTAGGATTGCCAACTAACCCCACAAACCAACACGAGTCTTTTCAGCGTGTTTTGTCCTCACTCGCACGCTTACCGGGAAACTTCCCGGTAGGTCACCCATCCCAAAATTGCTCCAAGTCAAGCACGCTTAACTGTGGAGTTCTTATGGAATGAGCTACCGAAAAGAAGATGCATCTTGTTGATATGGGTAGTACCTAACAAGTAGTCCCATACCTACACGGCCTCCAGATCCCTCTCATTCCGATGTGATTCGGTTCCTCTTATTAACGTGGGGTCATCCTTACGGATAGTGCGCGTTCCAACTGGCGGGAACCTTTCGTATCCAACTGGCGGGATATCGAAAGCCACGTCGTGGGTGTTACATCATTTTCGCGACAAGGGTCATTTCAATACTTTCATTTTACCGAATTTCAAACCAAATAGGTTCACATATCATGTTTCGCATCAAGGGACATCGAGGGACATGTTCAACCTTCGTATTTAACAAACATGCAACAATATAAGCTAAAATCTCGTTTTCACGATAAGGGTCATCTCATTACTTTCTATTTACCAAATTTAAAACGAAATTGGTTCAAATATTATGTTACGTGATAAAGGACATCGAGGGACAAATTCAACATTAATATTTATCAAACTTTTTACCATATAGGCTAAAATCTCATTTTTGGGACAATGCTCATTCAAATAATTTCATTTTGCCGAATACAAAACCAAATAGGTTCACATATCATGTTTCGTATCAAAGGAGATCGAGGGACAAGTTCAACCTTTATCAAACTTCTAACCATATAAGGCTAAAATCTCATTTTCGCGACAAAGTGATTCCAATACTTTCATTTTTCCGAATATAAAACCAAATAAGTTCACATATCATGTTTCGCATCAAGGGACATCGAGGGACAAGTTCACTGTTTATCAAACTTCTAACTACATAGGCTAACATTTCATTTTCGCGACAAGGGTCATTTCAATACTTTCATTTTACCGAATTTCAAACCAAATAGGTTCACATATCATGTTTTGCATCAAGGGACATCGAGGGACATGTTCAACCTTCATATTTAACAAACATGCAACAATATAAGATAAAATCTCATTTTCGCGATAAGGGTCATCTCATTACTTTCTATTTACCAAATTTAAAACGAAATTGGTTCAAATATTATGTTACGCAATAAAGGACATCGAGGGACAAATTCAACATTAATATTTATCAAACTTTTAACCATATATGCTAAAATCTCATTTTTGGGACAATGCTCATTCAAATAATTTCATTTTGCCGAATACAAAACCAAATAGGTTCACATATCATGTTTCGTATCAAGGGAGATCGAGGGACAAGTTCAACCTTTATCAAACTTCTAACCATATAAGGCTAAAATCTCATTTTTGCGACAAAGTGATTCCAATACTTTCATTTTTCCGAATATAAAACCAAATAAGTTCACATATTATGTTTCGCATCAAGGAACATCGAGGGACAAGTTCACTGTTTATCAAACTTCTAACCACATAGGCTAACATTTCATTTTCGCGACAAGGGTCATTTCAATACTTTCATTTTACCGAATTTCAAACCAAATAGGTTCACATATCATGTTTCACATCAACGGACATCGAGGGACATGTTCAACCTTCATATTTAACAAACATGCAACAATATAAGCTAAAATCTCGTTTTCGCGATAAGGGTCATCTCATTACTTTCTATTTACCAAATTTAAAACGAAATTGGTTCAAATATTATGTTACGCAATAAAGGACATCGAGGGACAAATTCAACATTAATATTTCTCAAACCTTTAACCATATAGGCTAAAATCTCTTTTTTGGGACAATGGTCATTCAAATAATTTCATTTTGCCGAATACAAAACCAAATAGGTTCACATATCATGTTTCGTATCAAGGGAGATCTAGGGACAAGTTCAACCTTTATCAAACTTCTAACCATATAGGCTAAAATCTCATTTTCGCGACAAAGTCATTCCAATACTTTCATTTTTCCGAATATAAAACCAAATAGGTTCACATATCATGTTTCGTATCAAGGGAGATCGAGGGACAAGTTCAACCTTTATCAAACTTCTAACCATATAGGCTAAAATCTCATTTTTGCGACAAAGTTATTCCAATACTTTCATTTTTCCGAATATAAAACCAAATAGGTTCACATATCATGTTTCGCATCAAGGGACATCGAGGGACAAGTTCACTGTTTATCAAACTTCTAACCACATAGGCTAACATTTCATTTTCGCGACAAGGGTCATTTCAATACTTTCATTTTACCGAATTTCAAACCAAGTAGGTTCACATATCATGTTTCGCATCAAGGGACATCGAGGGACATGTTCAACCTTCGTATTTAACAAACATGCAACAATATAAGATAAAATCTCGTTTTCGCGATAAGGGTCATCTCATTACTTTCTATTTACCAAATTTAAAACGAAATTGGTTCAAATATTATGTTACGCAATAAAGGACATCGAGGGACAAATTCAACATTAATATTTCTCAAACTTTTAACCATATAGGCTAAAATCTCTTTTTTGGGACAATGGTCATTCAAATAATTTCATTTTGCCGAATACAAAACCAAATAGGTTCACATATCATGTTTCGTATCAAGGGAGATCGAGGGACAAGTTCAACCTTTATCAAACTTCTAACCATATAAGGCTAAAATCTCATTTTTGCGACAAAGTGATTCCAATACTTTCATTTTTCCGAATATAAAACCAAATAAGTTCACATATCATGTTTCGCATCAAGGAACATCGAGGGACAAGTTCACTGTTTATCAAACTTCTAACCACATAGGCTAACATTTCATTTTCGCGACAAGGGTCATTTCAATACTTTCATTTTACCGAATTTCAAACCAAATAGGTTTACATATCATGTTTCACATCAACGGACATCGAGGGACATGTTTAACCTTCATATTTAACAAACATGCAACAATATAAGCTAAAATCTCGTTTTCGCGATAAGGGTCATCTCATTACTTTCTATATACCAAATTTAAAACGAAATTGGTTCAAATATTATGTTACGCAATAAAGGACATCGAGGGACAAATTCAACAATAATATTTCTCAAACTTTTAACCATATAGGCTAAAATCTCTTTTTTGGGACAATGGTCATTCAAATAATTTCATTTTGCCGAATACAAAACCAAATAGGTTCACATATCATGTTTTGTATCAAGGGAGATCGAGGGACAAGTTCAACCTTTATCAAACTTCTAACCATATAGGCTAAAATCTCATTTTCGCGACAAAGTCATTCCAATACTTTCATTTTTCCGAATATAAAACCAAATAGGTTCACATATCATGTTTCGTATCAAGGGAGATCGAGGGACAAGTTCAACCTTTATCAAACTTCTAACCATATAGGCTAAAATCTCATTTTTGCGACAAAGTTATTCCAATACTTTCATTTTTCCGAATATAAAACCAAATAGGTTCACATATCAGGTTTCGCATCAAGGGACATCGAGGGACAAGTTCACTGTTTATCAAACTTCTAACCACATAGGCTAACATTTCATTTGTAACATCCCAAACTGCTTTTAGGATTGCCAACTAACCCCACAAACCAACACGAGTCTTTTCAGCGTGTTTTGTCCTCACTCGCACGCTTACCGGGAAACTTCCCGGTAGGTCACCCATCCCAAAATTGCTCCAAGTCAAGCACGCTTAACTGTGGAGTTCTTATGGAATGAGCTACCGAAAAGAAGATGCATCTTGTTGATATGGGTAGTACCTAACAAGTAGTCCCATACCTACACGGCCTCCAGATCCCTCTCATTCCGATGTGATTCGGTTCCTCTTATTAACGTGGGGTCATCCTTACGGATAGTGCGCGTTCCAACTGGCGGGAACCTTTCGTATCCAACTGGCGGGATATCGAAAGCCACGTCGTGGGTGTTACATCATTTTCGCGACAAGGGTCATTTCAATACTTTCATTTTACCGAATTTCAAACCAAATAGGTTCACATATCATGTTTCGCATCAAGGGACATCGAGGGACATGTTCAACCTTCGTATTTAACAAACATGCAACAATATAAGCTAAAATCTCGTTTTCACGATAAGGGTCATCTCATTACTTTCTATTTACCAAATTTAAAACGAAATTGGTTCAAATATTATGTTACGTGATAAAGGACATCGAGGGACAAATTCAACATTAATATTTATCAAACTTTTTACCATATAGGCTAAAATCTCATTTTTGGGACAATGCTCATTCAAATAATTTCATTTTGCCGAATACAAAACCAAATAGGTTCACATATCATGTTTCGTATCAAAGGAGATCGAGGGACAAGTTCAACCTTTATCAAACTTCTAACCATATAAGGCTAAAATCTCATTTTCGCGACAAAGTGATTCCAATACTTTCATTTTTCCGAATATAAAACCAAATAAGTTCACATATCATGTTTCGCATCAAGGGACATCGAGGGACAAGTTCACTGTTTATCAAACTTCTAACCACATAGGCTAACATTTCATTTTCGCGACAAGGGTCATTTCAATACTTTCATTTTACCGAATTTCAAACCAAATAGGTTCACATATCATGTTTCACATCAACGGACATCGAGGGACATGTTCAACCTTCATATTTAACAAACATGCAACAATATAAGCTAAAATCTCGTTTTCGCGATAAGGGTCATCTCATTACTTTCTATTTACCAAATTTAAAACGAAATTGGTTCAAATATTATGTTACGCAATAAAGGACATCGAGGGACAAATTCAACATTAATATTTCTCAAACTTTTAACCATATAGGCTAAATTCTCTTTTTTGGGACAATGGTCATTCAAATAATTTCATTTTGCCGAATACAAAACCAAATAGGTTCACATATCATGTTTCGTATCAAGGGAGATCTAGGGACAAGTTCAACCTTTATCAAACTTCTAACCATATAGGCTAAAATCTCATTTTCGCGACAAAGTCATTCCAATACTTTCATTTTTCCGAATATAAAACCAAATAGGTTCACATATCATGTTTCGTATCAAGGGAGATCGAGGGACAAGTTCAACCTTTATCAAACTTCTAACCATATAGGCTAAAATCTCATTTTTGCGACAAAGTGATTCCAATACTTTCATTTTTCCGAATATAAAACCAAATAAGTTCACATATCATGTTTCGCATCAAGGAACATCGAGGGACAAGTTCACTGTATATCAAACTTCTAACCACATAGGCTAACATTTCATTTTCGCGACAAGGGTCATTTCAATACTTTCATTTTACCGAATTTCAAACCAAATAGGTTCACATATCATGTTTCGCATCAAGGGACATCGAGGGACATGTTCAACCTTCGTATTTAACAAACATGCAACAATAAAAGCTAAAATCTCGTTTTCACGATAAGGGTCATCTCATTACTTTCTATTTACCAAATTTAAAACGAAATTGGTTCAAATATTATGTTACGTGATAAAGGACATCGAGGGACAAATTCAACATTAATATTTATCAAACTTTTAACCATATAGGCTAAAATCTAATTTTTGGGACAATGCTCATTCAAATAATTTCATTTTGCCGAATACAAAACCAAATAGGTTCACATATCATGTTTCGTATCAAAGGAGATCGAGGGACAAGTTCAACCTTTATCAAACTTCTAA
The DNA here is from genome assembly GCF_051527215.1 of Medicago sativa. Taxonomy (NCBI): domain Eukaryota; kingdom Viridiplantae; phylum Streptophyta; class Magnoliopsida; order Fabales; family Fabaceae; genus Medicago; species Medicago sativa. Next base: position 41,851,064 of record NC_140751.1, read on the forward strand.
CCATATAAGGCTAAAATCTCATTTTCGCGACAAAGTGATTCCAATACTTTCATTTTTCCGAATATAAAACCAAATAAGTTCACATATCATGTTTCGCATCAAGGGACATCGAGGGACAAGTTCACTGTTTATCAAACTTCTAACCACATAGGCTAACATTTCATTTTCGCGACAAGGGTCATTTCAATACTTTCATTTTACCGAATTTCAAACCAAATAGGTTCACATATCATGTTTCGCATCAAGGGACATCGAGGGACATGTTCAACCTTCGTATTTAACAAACATGCAACAATATAAGATTAAATCTCGTTTTCGCGATAACGGTCATCTCATTACTTTCTATTTACCAAATTGAAAACGAAATTGGTTCAAATATTATGTTACGCAATAAAGGACATCGAGGGACAAATTCAACATTAATATTTATCAAACTTTTAACCATATAGGCTAAAATCTCATTTTTGGGACAATGCTCATTCAAATAATTTCATTTTGCCGAATACAAAACCAAATAGGTTCACATATCATGTTTCGTATCAAGGGAGATCGAGGGACAAGTTCAACCTTTATCAAACTTCTAACCATATAAGGCTAAAATCTCATTTTTGCGACAAAGTGATTCCAATACTTTCATTTTTCCGAATATAAAACCAAATAAGTTCACATATCATGTTTCGCATCAAAGAACATCGAGGGACAAGTTCACTGTTTATCAAACTTCTAACCACATAGGCTAACATTTCATTTTCGCGACAAGGGTCATTTCAATACTTTCATTTTACCGAATTTCAAACCAAATAGGTTCACATATCATGTTTCACATCAACGGACATCGAGGGACATGTTCAACCATCATATTTAACAAACATGCAACAATATAAGCTAAAATCTCGTTTTCGCGATAAGGGTCATCTCATTACTTTCTATTTACCAAATTTAAAACGAAATTGGTTCAAATATTATGTTACGCAATAAAAGACATCGAGGGACAAATTCAACATTAATATTTCTCAAACTTTTAACCATATAGGCTAAAATCTCTTTTTTGGGACAATGGTCATTCAAATAATTTCATTTTGCCGAATACAAAACCAAATAGGTTCACATATCATGTTTTGTATCAAGGGAGATCGAGGGACAAGTTCAACCTTTATCAAACTTCTAACCATATAGGCTAAAATCTCATTTTCGCGACAAAGTCATTCCAATACTTTCATTTTTCCGAATATAAAACCAAATAGGTTCACATATCATGTTTCGTATCAAGGGAGATCGAGGGACAAGTTCAACCTTTATCAAACTTCTAACCATATAGGCTAAAATCTCATTTTTGCGACAAAGTTATTCCAATACTTTCATTTTTCCGAATATAAAACCAAATAGGTTCACATATCAGGTTTCGCATCAAGGGACATCGAGGGACAAGTTCACTGTTTATCAAACTTCTAACCACATAGGCTAACATTTCATTTGTAACATCCCAAACTGCTTTTAGGATTGCCAACTAACCCCACAAACCAACACGAGTCTTTTCAGCGTGTTTTGTCCTCACTCGCACGCTTACCGGGAAACTTCCCGGTAGGTCACCCATCCCAAAATTGCTCCAAGTCAAGCACGCTTAACTGTGGAGTTCTTATGGAATGAGCTACCGAAAAGAAGATGCATCTTGTTGATATGGGTAGTACCTAACAAGTAGTCCCATACCTACACGGCCTCCAGATCCCTCTCATTCCGATGTGATTCGGTTCCTCTTATTAACGTGGGGTCATCCTTACGGATAGTGCGCGTTCCAACTGGCGGGAACCTTTCGTATCCAACTGGCGGGATATCGAAAGCCACGTCGTGGGTGTTACATCATTTTCGCGACAAGGGTCATTTCAATACTTTCATTTTACCGAATTTCAAACCAAATAGGTTCACATATCATGTTTCGCATCAAGGGACATCGAGGGACATGTTCAACCTTCGTATTTAACAAACATGCAACAATATAAGCTAAAATCTCGTTTTCACGATAAGGGTCATCTCATTACTTTCTATTTACCAAATTTAAAACGAAATTGGTTCAAATATTATGTTACGTGATAAAGGACATCGAGGGACAAATTCAACATTAATATTTATCAAACTTTTTACCATATAGGCTAAAATCTCATTTTTGGGACAATGCTCATTCAAATAATTTCATTTTGCCGAATACAAAACCAAATAGGTTCACATATCATGTTTCGTATCAAAGGAGATCGAGGGACAAGTTCAACCTTTATCAAACTTCTAACCATATAAGGCTAAAATCTCATTTTCGCGACAAAGTGATTCCAATACTTTCATTTTTCCGAATATAAAACCAAATAAGTTCACATATCATGTTTCGCATCAAGGGACATCGAGGGACAAGTTCACTGTTTATCAAACTTCTAACCACATAGGCTAACATTTCATTTTCGCGACGAGGGTCATTTCAATACTTTCATTTTACCGAATTTCAAACCAAATAGGTTCACATATCATGTTTCACATCAACGGACATCGAGGGACATGTTCAACCTTCATATTTAACAAACATGCAACAATATAAGCTAAAATCTCGTTTTCGCGATAAGGGTCATCTCATTACTTTCTATTTACCAAATTTAAAACGAAATTGGTTCAAATATTATGTTACGCAATAAAGGACATCGAGGGACAAATTCAACATTAATATTTCTCAAACTTTTAACCATATAGGCTAAATTCTCTTTTTTGGGACAATGGTCATTCAAATAATTTCATTTTGCCGAATACAAAACCAAATAGGTTCACATATCATGTTTCGTATCAAGGGAGATCTAGGGACAAGTTCAACCTTTATCAAACTTCTAACCATATAGGCTAAAATCTCATTTTCGCGACAAAGTCATTCCAATACTTTCATTTTTCCGAATATAAAACCAAATAGGTTCACATATCATGTTTCGTATCAAGGGAGATCGAGGGACAAGTTCAACCTTTATCAAACTTCTAACCATATAGGCTAAAATCTCATTTTTGCGACAAAGTGATTCCAATACTTTCATTTTTCCGAATATAAAACCAAATAAGTTCACATATCATGTTTCGCATCAAGGAACATCGAGGGACAAGTTCACTGTATATCAAACTTCTAACCACATAGGCTAACATTTCATTTTCGCGACAAGGGTCATTTCAATACTTTCATTTTACCGAATTTCAAACCAAATAGGTTCACATATCATGTTTCGCATCAAGGGACATCGAGGGACATGTTCAACCTTCGTATTTAACAAACATGCAACAATAAAAGCTAAAATCTCGTTTTCACGATAAGGGTCATCTCATTACTTTCTATTTACCAAATTTAAAACGAAATTGGTTCAAATATTATGTTACGTGATAAAGGACATCGAGGGACAAATTCAACATTAATATTTATCAAACTTTTAACCATATAGGCTAAAATCTAATTTTTGGGACAATGCTCATTCAAATAATTTCATTTTGCCGAATACAAAACCAAATAGGTTCACATATCATGTTTCGTATCAAAGGAGATCGAGGGACAAGTTCAACCTTTATCAAACTTCTAACCATATAAGGCTAAAATCTCATTTTCGCGACAAAGTGATTCCAATACTTTCATTTTTCCGAATATAAAACCAAATAAGTTCACATATCATGTTTCGCATCAAGGGACATCGAGGGACAAGTTCACTGTTTATCAAACTTCTAACCACATAGGCTAACATTTCATTTTCGCGACAAGGGTCATTTCAATACTTTCATTTTACCGAATTTCAAACCAAATAGGTTCACATATCATGTTTCGCATCAAGGGACATCGAGGGACATGTTCAACCTTCGTATTTAACAAACATGCAACAATATAAGATTAAATCTCGTTTTCGCGATAACGGTCATCTCATTACTTTCTATTTACCAAATTGAAAACGAAATTGGTTCAAATATTATGTTACGCAATAAAGGACATCGAGGGACAAATTCAACATTAATATTTATCAAACTTTTAACCATATAGGCTAAAATCTCATTTTTGGGACAATGCTCATTCAAATAATTTCATTTTGCCGAATACAAAACCAAATAGGTTCACATATCATGTTTCGTATCAAGGGAGATCGAGGGACAAGTTCAACCTTTATCAAACTTCTAACCATATAAGGCTAAAATCTCATTTTTGCGACAAAGTGATTCCAATACTTTCATTTTTCCGAATATAAAACCAAATAAGTTCACATATCATGTTTCGCATCAAAGAACATCGAGGGACAAGTTCACTGTTTATCAAACTTCTAACCACATAGGCTAACATTTCATTTTCGCGACAAGGGTCATTTCAATACTTTCATTTTACCGAATTTCAAACCAAATAGGTTCACATATCATGTTTCACATCAACGGACATCGAGGGACATGTTCAACCATCATATTTAACAAACATGCAACAATATAAGCTAAAATCTCGTTTTCGCGATAAGGGTCATCTCATTACTTTCTATTTACCAAATTTAAAACGAAATTGGTTCAAATATTATGTTACGCAATAAAAGACATCGAGGGACAAATTCAACATTAATATTTCTCAAACTTTTAACCATATAGGCTAAAATCTCTTTTTTGGGACAATGGTCATTCAAATAATTTCATTTTGCCGAATACAAAACCAAATAGTTTCACATATCATGTTTCGTATCAAGGGAGATCTAGGGACAAGTTCAACCTTTATCAAACTTCTAACCATATAGGCTAAAATCTCATTTTCGCGACAAAGTCATTCCAATACTTTCATTTTTCCGAATATAAAACCAAATAGGTTCACATATCATGTTTCGTATCAAGGGAGATCGAGGGACAAGTTCAACCTTTATCAAACTTCTAACCATATAGGCTAAAATCTCATTTTTGCGACAAAGTTATTCCAATACTTTCATTTTTCCGATTTTTTTTTTTTTTTTTGAAACGGCAAAATATTATTAACCGAAAGCCCGTGTGAGATGCACTAATAAGCTCGGGTGGAAAAAAAAATACAATAAGGGGAAATCGGTTGCCAATCAATCACCAGGCTCGAACAAAAACCCCTTTAAAAACCACCCAAAAACAAAAGGATAAACCCAACAAAACAAATGAAGGTGATCCTTTGCTAATCCAAAGGCGCTAAACCTCCCACAAGCCTCCCAACACAGCAAAACAACACAGCAAGTAAAAAAGCCAAGTGATCCTCCAAAACAAAACCCCAAGCTCTAAAGCGAAAAAACAGATGCACAAAGGCAACCGAACTGCTAACAACACAAAAAAAACCAGCATCCAAAAAGCCAGTATGCAGACCACACAGCAGTGAGAACATAACCGCACAGCAGCAAACCTGCGGCGACTGCCTCAACCAACAACCACCTTCTAATGTTTCCTGCACAAACAGATTGTCGGACTCCACTTCCACTCATAGAATAAGCAAGTCGGCATCTTCAATCTAGCTATGCTCCACTTCCAAGATAACACTTGAACAGACTCCACCACTTCTTCCGGCCTAAAAACACCGTTATTGAAAATCACGTTGTTTCTAGCGTTCCAAATAGCCCACACGGCTGCATGCCAAATGAGATTTTCCGAATATAAAACCAAATAGGTTCACATATCATGTTTCGCATCAAGGGACATCGAGGGACAAGTTCACTGTTTATCAAACTTCTAACCACATAGACTAACATTTCATTTTCGCGACAAGGGTCATTTCAATACTTTCATTTTACCGAATTTCAAACCAAATAGGTTCACATATCATGTTTCGCATCAAGGGACATCGAGGGACATGTTCAACCTTCGTATTTAACAAACATGCAACAATATAAGCTAAAATCTCGTTTTCACGATAAGGGTCATCTCATTACTTTCTATTTACCAAATTTAAAACGAAATTGGTTCAAATATTATGTTACGTGATAAAGGACATCGAGGGACAAATTCAACATTAATATTTATCAAACTTTTAACCATATAGGCTAAAATCTCATTTTTGGGACAATGCTCATTCAAATAATTTCATTTTGCCGAATACAAAACCAAATAGGTTCACATATCATGTTTCGTATCAAGGGAGATCGAGGGACAAGTTCAACCTTTATCAAACTTCTAACCATATAAGGCTAAAATCTCATTTTTGCGACAAAGTGATTCCAATACTTTCATTTTTCCGAATATAAAACCAAATAAGTTCACATATCATGTTTCGCATCAAAGAACATCGAGGGACAAGTTCACTGTTTATCAAACTTCTAACCACATAGGCTAACATTTCATTTTCGCGACAAGGGTCATTTCAATACTTTCATTTTACCGAATTTCAAACCAAATAGGTTCACATATCATGTTTCACATCAACGGACATCGAGGGACATGTTCAACCATCATATTTAACAAACATGCAACAATATAAGCTAAAATCTCGTTTTCGCGATAAGGGTCATCTCATTACTTTCTATTTACCAAATTTAAAACGAAATTGGTTCAAATATTATGTTACGCAATAAAAGACATCGAGGGACAAATTCAACATTAATATTTCTCAAACTTTTAACCATATAGGCTAAAATCTCTTTTTTGGGACAATGGTCATTCAAATAATTTCATTTTGCCGAATACAAAACCAAATAGTTTCACATATCATGTTTCGTATCAAGGGAGATCTAGGGACAAGTTCAACCTTTATCAAACTTCTAACCATATAGGCTAAAATCTCATTTTCGCGACAAAGTCATTCCAATACTTTCATTTTTCCGAATATAAAACCAAATAGGTTCACATATCATGTTTCGTATCAAGGGAGATCGAGGGACAAGTTCAACCTTTATCAAACTTCTAACCATATAGGCTAAAATCTCATTTTTGCGACAAAGTTATTCCAATACTTTCATTTTTCCGATTTTTTTTTTTTTTTTTGAAACGGCAAAATATTATTAACCGAAAGCCCGTGTGAGATGCACTAATAAGCTCGGGTGGAAAAAAAAATACAATAAGGGGAAATCGGTTGCCAATCAATCACCAGGCTCGAACAAAAACCCCTTTAAAAACCACCCAAAAACAAAAGGATAAACCCAACAAAACAAATGAAGGTGATCCTTTGCTAATCCAAAGGCGCTAAACCTCCCACAAGCCTCCCAACACAGCAAAACAACACAGCAAGTAAAAAAGCCAAGTGATCCTCCAAAACAAAACCCCAAGCTCTAAAGCGAAAAAACAGATGCACAAAGGCAACCGAACTGCTAACAACACAAAAAAAACCAGCATCCAAAAAGCCAGTATGCAGACCACACAGCAGTGAGAACATAACCGCACAGCAGCAAACCTGCGGCGACTGCCTCAACCAACAACCACCTTCTAATGTTTCCTGCACAAACAGATTGTCGGACTCCACTTCCACTCATAGAATAAGCAAGTCGGCATCTTCAATCTAGCTATGCTCCACTTCCAAGATAACACTTGAACAGACTCCACCACTTCTTCCGGCCTAAAAACACCGTTATTGAAAATCACGTTGTTTCTAGCGTTCCAAATAGCCCACACGGCTGCATGCCAAATGAGATTTTCCGAATATAAAACCAAATAGGTTCACATATCATGTTTCGCATCAAGGGACATCGAGGGACAAGTTCACTGTTTATCAAACTTCTAACCACATAGACTAACATTTCATTTTCGCGACAAGGGTCATTTCAATACTTTCATTTTACCGAATTTCAAACCAAATAGGTTCACATATCATGTTTCGCATCAAGGGACATCGAGGGACATGTTCAACCTTCGTATTTAACAAACATGCAACAATATAAGCTAAAATCTCGTTTTCACGATAAGGGTCATCTCATTACTTTCTATTTACCAAATTTAAAACGAAATTGGTTCAAATATTATGTTACGTGATAAAGGACATCGAGGGACAAATTCAACATTAATATTTATCAAACTTTTAACCATATAGGCTAAAATCTCATTTTTGGGACAATGCTCATTCAAATAATTTCATTTTGCCGAATACAAAACCAAATAGGTTCACATATCATGTTTCGTATCAAGGGAGATCGAGGGACAAGTTCAACCTTTATCAAACTTCTAACCATATAGGCTAAAATCTCATTTTCGCGACAAAGTCATTCCAATACTTTCATTTTTCCAAATATAAAACCAAATAGGTTCACATATCATGTTTCGTATCAAGGGAGATCGAGGGACAAGTTTAACCTTTATCAAACTTCTAACCATATAGGCTAAAATCTCATTTTTGCGACAAAGTTATTCCAATACTTTCATTTTTCCGAATATAAAACCAAATAGGTTCACATATCATGTTTCGTATCAAGGGAGATCGAGGGACAAGTTTAACCTTTATCAAACTTCTAACCATATAGGCTAAAATCTCATTTTTGCGACAAAGTTATTCCAATACTTTCATTTTTCCGAATATAAAACCAAATAGGTTCACATATCATGTTTCGCATCAAGGGACATCGAGGGACAAGTTCACTGTTTATCAAACTTCTAACCACATAGGCTAACATTTCATTTTCGCGACAAGGGTCATTTCAATACTTTCATTTTACCGAATTTCAAACCAAATAGGTTCACATATCATGTTTCGCATCAAGGGACATCGAGGGACATGTTCAACCTTCGTATTTAACAAACATGCAACAATATAAGCTAAAATCTCGTTTGCGCGATAAGGGTCATCTCATTACTTTCTATTTACCAAATTTAAAACGAAATTGGTTCAAATATTATGTTACGCAATAAAGGACATCGAGGGACAAATTCAACATTAATATTTCTCAAACTTTTAACCATATAGGCTAAAATCTCTTTTTTGGGACAATGGTCATTCAAATAATTTCATTTTGTCGAATACAAAACCAAATAGGTTCATATATCATGTTTCGTATCAAGGGAGATCGAGGGACAAGTTCAACCTTTATCAAACTTCTAACCATATAGGCTAAAATCTCATTTTCGCGACAAAGTCATTCCAATACTTTCATTTTTCCGAATATAAAACCAAATAGGTTCACATATCATGTTTCGTATCAAGGGAGATCGAGGGACAAGTTCAACCTTTATCAAACTTCTAACCATATAGGCTAAAATCTCATTTTTGCGACAAAGTTATTCCAATACTTTCATTTTTCCGAATATAAAACCAAATTGGTTCACATATCATGTTTCGCATCAAGGGACATCGAGGGACAAGTTTACTGTTTATCAAACTTCTAACCACATAGGCTAACATTTCATTTTTGCGACAAGGGTCATTTCAATACTTTCATTTTACCGAATTTCAAACCAAATAGGTTCACATATCATGTTTCGCATCAAGGGACATCGAGGGACATGTTCAACCTTTGTATTTAAGAAACATGCAACAATATAAGCTAAAATCTCGTTTTCGCGATAAGGGTCATCTCATTACTTTCTATTTACCAAATTTAAAACGAAATTGGTTCAAATATTATGTTACGCAATAAAGGACATCGAGGGACAAATTCAACATTAATATTTATCAAAATTTTAACCATATAGGCTAAAATCTCATTTTTGGGACAATGCTCATTCAAATAATTTCATTTTGCCGAATACAAAACCAAATAGGTTCACATATCATGTTTCGTATCAAGGGAGATCGAGGGACAAGTTCAACCTTTATCAAGCTTCTAACCATATAAGGCTAAAATCTCATTTTTGCGACAAAGTGATTCCAATACTTTCATTTTTCCGAATATAAAACCAAATAAGTTCACATATCATGTTTCGCATCAAGGAACATCGAGGGACAAGTTCACTGTTTATCAAACTTCTAACCACATAGGCTAACATTTCATTTTCGCGACAAGGGTCATTTCAATACTTTCATTTTACCGAATTTCAAACCAAATAGGTTCACATATCATGTTTCACATCAACGGACATCGAGGGACATGTTCAACCTTCATATTTAACAAACATGCAACAATATAAGCTAAAATCTCGTTTTCGCGATAAGGGTCATCTCATTACTTTCTATTTACCAAATTTAAAACGAAATTGGTTCAAATATTATGTTACGCAATAAAGGACATCGAGGGACAAATTCAACATTAATATTTATCAAACTTTTAACCATATAGGCTAAAATCTCATTTTTGGGACAATGCTCATTCAAATAATTTCATTTTGCCGAATACAAAACCAAATAGGTTCACATATCATGTTTCGTATCAAAGGAGATCGAGGGACAAGTTCAACCTTTATCAAACTTTTAACCATATAAGGCTAAAATCTCATTTTCGCGACAAAGTGATTCCAATACTTATATTCTTCCGAATATAAAACCAAATAAGTTCACATATCATGTTTCACATCTAGGGACATCGAGGGACAAGTTCACTGTTTATCAAACTTCTAACCACATAGGCTAACATTTCATTTTCGCGACAAGGGTCATTTCAATACTTTCATTTTACCGAATTTCAAACCAAATAGGTTCACATATCATGTTTCACATCAACGGACATCGAGGGACATGTTCAACCTTCATATTTAACAAACATGCAACCATATAAGCTAAAATCTCGTTTTCGCGATAAGGGTCATCTCATTACTTTCTATTTACCAAATTTAAAACGAAATTGGTTCAAATATTATGTTACGCAATAAAGGACATCGAGGGACAAATTCAACATTAATATTTATCAAACTTTTAACCATATAGGCTAAAATCTCATTTTTGGGACAATGCTCATTCAAATAATTTCATTTTGCCGAATACAAAACCAAATAGGTTCACATATCATGTTTCGTATCAAGGGAGATCGAGGGACAAGTTCAACCTTTATCAAACTTCTAACCATATAGGCTAAAATCTCATTTTTGCGACAAAGTTATTCCAATACTTTCATTTTTCCGAATATAAAACCAAATAGGTTCACATATCATGTTTCGTATCAAGGGAGATCGAGGGACAAGTTCAACCTTTATCAAACTTCTAACCATATAGGCTAAAATCTCATTTTTGCGACAAAGTTATTCCAATACTTTCATTTTTCCGAATATAAAACCAAATAGGTTCACATATCATGTTTCGCATCAAGGGACATCGAGGGACAAGTTCACTGTTTATCAAACTTCTAACCACATAGGCTAACATTTCATTTTCGCGACAAGGGTCATTTCAATACTTTCATTTTACCGAATTTCAAACCAAATAGGTTCACATATCATGTTTCGCATCAAGGGACATCGAGGGACATGTTCAACCTTCGTATTTAACAAACATGCAACAATATAAGCTAAAATCTCGTTTGCGCGATAAGGGTCATCTCATTACTTTCTATTTACCAAATTTAAAACGAAATTGGTTCAAATATTATGTTACGCAATAAAGGACATCGAGGGACAAATTCAACATTAATATTTCTCAAACTTTTAACCATATAGGCTAAAATCTCTTTTTTGGGACAATGGTCATTCAAATAATTTCATTTTGTCGAATACAAAACCAAATAGGTTCATATATCATGTTTCGTATCAAGGGAGATCGAGGGACAAGTTCAACCTTTATCAAACTTCTAACCATATAGGCTAAAATCTCATTTTCGCGACAAAGTCATTCCAATACTTTCATTTTTCCAAATATAAAACCAAATAGGTTCACATATCATGTTTCGTATCAAGGGAGATCGAGGGACAAGTTCAACCTTTATCAAACTTCTAACCATATAGGCTAAAATCTCATTTTCGCGACAAAGTGATTCCAATACTTATATTCTTCCGAATATAAAACCAAATAAGTTCACATATCATGTTTCCCATCTAGGGACATCGAGGGACAAGTTCACTGTTTATCAAACTTCTAACCACATAGGCTAACATTTCATTTTCGCGACAAGGGTCATTTCAATACTTTCATTTTACCGAATTTCAAACCAAATAGGTTCACATATCATGTTTCGCATCAAGGGACATCGAGGGACATGTTCAACCTTCGTATTTAACAAACATGCAACAATATAAGCTAAAATCTCGTTTGCGCGATAAGGGTCATCTCATTACTTTCTATTTACCAAATTTAAAACGAAATTGGTTCAAATATTATGTTACGCAATAAAGGACATCGAGGGACAAATTCAACATTAATATTTCTCAAACTTTTAACCATATAGGCTAAAATCTCTTTTTTGGGACAATGGTCATTCAAATAATTTCATTTTGTCGAATACAAAACCAAATAGGTTCATATATCATGTTTCGTATCAAGGGAGATCGAGGGACAAGTTCAACCTTTATCAAACTTCTAACCATATAGGCTAAAATCTCATTTTCGCGACAAAGTCATTCCAATACTTTCATTTTTCCAAATATAAAACCAAATAGGTTCACATATCATGTTTCGTATCAAGGGAGATCGAGGGACAAGTTCAACCTTTATCAAACTTCTAACCATATAGGCTAAAATCTCATTTTCGCGACAAAGTGATTCCAATACTTATATTCTTCCGAATATAAAACCAAATAAGTTCACATATCATGTTTCCCATCTAGGGACATCGAGGGACAAGTTCACTGTTTATCAAACTTCTAACCACATAGGCTAACATTTCATTTTCGCGACAAGGGTCATTTCAATACTTTCATTTTACCGAATTTCAAACCAAATAGGTTCACATATCATGTTTCGCATCAAGGGACATCGAGGGACATGTTCAACCTTCATATTTAACAAACATGCAACAATATAAGCTAAAATCTCGTTTTCGCGATAAGGGTCATCTCATTACTTTCTATTTACCAAATTTAAAACGAAATTGGTTCAAATATTATGTTACGCAATAAAGGACATCGAGGGACAAATTCAACATTAATATTTATCAAACTTTTAACCATATAGGCTAAAATCTCATTTTTGGGACAATGCTCATTCAAATAATTTCATTTTGCCGAATACAAAACCAAATAGGTTCACATATCATGTTTCGTATCAAGGGAGATCGAGGGACAAGTTCAACCTTTATCAAGCTTCTAACCATATAAGGCTAAAATCTCATTTTTGCGACAAAGTGATTCCAATACTTTCATTTTTCCGAATATAAAACCAAATAAGTTCACATATCATGTTTCGCATCAAGGAACATCGAGGGACAAGTTCACTGTTTATCAAACTTCTAACCACATAGGCTAACATTTCATTTTCGCGACAAGGGTCATTTCAATACTTTCATTTTACCGAATTTCAAACCAAATAGGTTCACATATCATGTTTCGCATCAAGGGACATCGAGGGACATGTTCAACCTTTGTATTTAATAAACATGCAACAATATAAGCTAAAATCTCGTTTTCGCGATAAGGGTCATCTCATTACTTTCTATTTACCAAATTTAAAACGAAATTGGTTCAAATATTATGTTACGCAATAAAGGACATCGAGGGACAAATTCAACATTAATATTTATCAAAATTTTAACCATATAGGCTAAAATCTCATTTTTGGGACAATGCTCATTCAAATAATTTCATTTTGCCGAATACAAAACCAAATAGGTTCACATATCATGTTTCGTATCAAGGGAGATCGAGGGACAAGTTCAACCTTTATCAAGCTTCTAACCATATAAGGCTAAAATCTCATTTTTGCGACAAAGTGATTCCAATACTTTCATTTTTCCGAATATAAAACCAAATAAGTTCACATATCATGTTTCGCATCAAGGAACATCGAGGGACAAGTTCACTGTTTATCAAACTTCTAACCACATAGGCTAACATTTCATTTTCGCGACAAGGGTCATTTCAATACTTTCATTTTACCGAATTTCAAACCAAATAGGTTCACATATCATGTTTCACATCAACGGACATCGAGGGACATGTTCAACCTTCATATTTAACAAACATGCAACAATATAAGCTAAAATCTCGTTTTCGCGATAAGGGTCATCTCATTACTTTCTATTTACCAAATTTAAAACGAAATTGGTTCAAATAGTATGTTACGCAATAAAGGACATCGAGGGACAAATTCAACATTAATATTTATCAAACTTTTAACCATATAGGCTAAAATCTCATTTTTGGGACAATGCTCATTCAAATAATTTCATTTTGCCGAATACAAAACCAAATAGGTTCACATATCATGTTTCGTATCAAAGGAGATCGAGGGACAAGTTCAACCTTTATCAAACTTTTAACCATATAAGGCTAAAATCTCATTTTCGCGACAAAGTGATTCCAATACTTATATTCTTCCGAATATAAAACCAAATAAGTTCACATATCATGTTTCACATCTAGGGACATCGAGGGACAAGTTCACTGTTTATCAAACTTCTAACCACATAGGCTAACATTTCATTTTCGCGACAAGGGTCATTTCAATACTTTCATTTTACCGAATTTCAAACCAAATAGGTTCACATATCATGTTTCACATCAACGGACATCGAGGGACATGTTCAACCTTCATATTTAACAAACATGCAACAATATAAGCTAAAATCTCGTTTTCGCGATAAGGGTCATCTCATTACTTTCTATTTACCAAATTTAAAACGAAATTGGTTCAAATATTATGTTACGCAATAAAGGACATCGAGGGACAAATTCAACATTAATATTTATCAAACTTTTAACCATATAGGCTAAAATCTCATTTTTGGGACAATGCTCATTCAAATAATTTCATTTTGCCGAATACAAAACCAAATAGGTTCACATATCATGTTTCGTATCAAGGGAGATCGAGGGACAATTCAACCTTTATCAAACTTCTAACCATATAGGCTAAAATCTCATTTTCGCGACAAAGTCATTCCAATACTTTCATTTTTCCAAATATAAAACCAAATAGGTTCACATATCATGTTTCGTATCAAGGGAGATCGAGGGACAAGTTTAACCTTTATCAAACTTCTAACCATATAGGCTAAAATCTCATTTTTGCGACAAAGTTATTCCAATACTTTCATTTTTCCGAATATAAAACCAAATAGGTTCACATATCATGTTTCGTATCAAGGGAGATCGAGGGACAAGTTTAACCTTTATCAAACTTCTAACCATATAGGCTAAAATCTCATTTTTGCGACAAAGTTATTCCAATACTTTCATTTTTCCGAATATAAAACCAAATAGGTTCACATATCATGTTTCGCATCAAGGGACATCGAGGGACAAGTTCACTGTTTATCAAACTTTTAACCACATAGGCTAACATTTCATTTTCGCGACAAGGGTCATTTCAATACTTTCATTTTACCGAATTTCAAACCAAATAGGTTCACATATCATGTTTCGCATCAAGGGACATGTTCAACCTTCGTATTTAACAAACATGCAACAATATAAGCTAAAATCTCGTTTTCGCGATAAGGGTCATATCATTACTTTCTATTTACCAAATTTAAAACGAAATTGGTTCAAATATTATGTTACGTGATAAAGGACATCGAGGGACAAATTCAACATTAATATTTATCAAACTTTTAACCATATAGGCTAAAATCTCATTTTTGGGACAATGCTCATTCAAATAATTTCATTTTGCCGAATACAAAACCAAATAGGTTCACATATCATGTTTCGTATCAAGGGAGATCGAGGGACAAGTTCAACCTTTATCAAACTTCTAACCATATAGGCTAAAATCTCATTTTCGCGACAAAGTCATTCCAATACTTTCATTTTTCCAAATATAAAACCAAATAGGTTCACATATCATGTTTCGTATCAAGGGAGATCGAGGGACAAGTTTAACCTTTATCAAACTTCTAACCATATAGGCTAAAATCTCATTTTTGCGACAAAGTTATTCCAATACTTTCATTTTTCCGAATATAAAACCAAATAGGTTCACATATCATGTTTCGTATCAAGGGAGATCGAGGGACAAGTTCAACCTTTATCAAACTTCTAACCATATAGGCTAAAATCTCATTTTCGCGACAAAGTCATTCCAATACTTTCATTTTTCCAAATATAAAACCAAATAGGTTCACATATCATGTTTCGTATCAAGGGAGATCGAGGGACAAGTTTAACCTTTATCAAACTTCTAACCATATAGGCTAAAATCTCATTTTTGCGACAAAGTTATTCCAATACTTTCATTTTTCCGAATATAAAACCAAATAGGTTCACATATCATGTTTCGCATCAAGGGACATCGAGGGACAAGTTCACTGTTTATCAAACTTCTAACCACATAGGCTAACATTTCATTTTCGCGACAAGGGTCATTTCAATACTTTCATTTTACCGAATTTCAAACCAAATAGGTTCACATATCATGTTTCGCATCAAGGGACATCGAGGGACATGTTCAACCTTCGTATTTAACAAACATGCAACAATATAAGCTAAAATCTCGTTTGCGCGATAAGGGTCATCTCATTACTTTCTATTTACCAAATTTAAAACGAAATTGGTTCAAATATTATGTTACGCAATAAAGGACATCGAGGGACAAATTCAACATTAATATTTCTCAAACTTTTAACCATATAGGCTAAAATCTCTTTTTTGGGACAATGGTCATTCAAATAATTTCATTTTGTCGAATACAAAACCAAATAGGTTCATATATCATGTTTCGTATCAAGGGAGATCCGAGGGACAAGTTCAACCTTTATCAAACTTCTAACCATATAGGCTAAAATCTCATTTTCGCGACAAAGTCATTCCAATACTTTCATTTTTCCAAATATAAAACCAAATAGGTTCACATATCATGTTTCGTATCAAGGGAGATCGAGGGACAAGTTCAACCTTTATCAAACTTCTAACCATATAGGCTAAAATCTCATTTTTGCGACAAAGTTATTCCAATACTTTCATTTTTCCGAATATAAAACCAAATTGGTTCACATATCATGTTTCGCATCAAGGGACATCGAGGGACAAGTTTACTGTTTATCAAACTTCTAACCACATAGGCTAACATTTCATTTTTGCGACAAGGGTCATTTCAATACTTTCATTTTACCGAATTTCAAACCAAATAGGTTCACATATCATGTTTCGCATCAAGGGACATCGAGGGACATGTTCAACCTTTGTATTTAACAAACATGCAACAATATAAGCTAAAATCTCGTTTTCGCGATAAGGGTCATCTCATTACTTTCTATTTACCAAATTTAAAACGAAATTGGTTCAAATATTATGTTACGCAATAAAGGACATCGAGGGACAAATTCAACATTAATATTTATCAAAATTTTAACCATATAGGCTAAAATCTCATTTTTGGGACAATGCTCATTCAAATAATTTCATTTTGCCGAATACAAAACCAAATAGGTTCACATATCATGTTTCGTATCAAGGGAGATCGAGGGACAAGTTCAACCTTTATCAAGCTTCTAACCATATAAGGCTAAAATCTCATTTTTGCGACAAAGTGATTCCAATACTTTCATTTTTCCGAATATAAAACCAAATAAGTTCACATATCATGTTTCGCATCAAGGAACATCGAGGGACAAGTTCACTGTTTATCAAACTTCTAACCACATAGGCTAACATTTCATTTTCGCGACAAGGGTCATTTCAATACTTTCATTTTACCGAATTTCAAACCAAATAGGTTCACATATCATGTTTCACATCAACGGACATCGAGGGACATGTTCAACCTTCATATTTAACAAACATGCAACAATATAAGCTAAAATCTCGTTTTCGCGATAAGGGTCATCTCATTACTTTCTATTTACCAAATTTAAAACGAAATTGGTTCAAATATTATGTTACGCAATAAAGGACATCGAGGGACAAATTCAACATTAATATTTATCAAACTTTTAACCATATAGGCTAAAATCTCATTTTTGGGACAATGCTCATTCAAATAATTTCATTTTGCCGAATACAAAACCAAATAGGTTCACATATCATGTTTCGTATCAAAGGAGATCGAGGGACAAGTTCAACCTTTATCAAACTTTTAACCATATAAGGCTAAAATCTCATTTTCGCGACAAAGTGATTCCAATACTTATATTTTTCCGAATATAAAACCAAATAAGTTCACATATCATGTTTCACATCTAGGGACATCGAGGGACAAGTTCACTGTTTATCAAACTTCTAACCACATAGGCTAACATTTCATTTTCGCGACAAGGGTCATTTCAATACTTTCATTTTACCGAATTTCAAACCAAATAGGTTCACATATCATGTTTCACATCAACGGACATCGAGGGACATGTTCAACCTTCATATTTAACAAACATGCAACAATATAAGCTAAAATCTCGTTTTCGCGATAAGGGTCATCTCATTACTTTCTATTTACCAAATTTAAAACGAAATTGGTTCAAATATTATGTTACGCAATAAAGGACATCGAGGGACAAATTCAACATTAATATTTCTCAAACTTTTAACCATATAGGCTAAAATCTCTTTTTTGGGACAATGGTCATTCAAATAATTTCATTTTGTCGAATACAAAACCAAATAGGTTCATATATCATGTTTCGTATCAAGGGAGATCGAGGGACAAGTTCAACCTTTATCAAACTTCTAACCATATAGGCTAAAATCTCATTTTCGCGACAAAGTCATTCCAATACTTTCATTTTTCCGAATATAAAACCAAATAGGTTCACATATCATGTTTCGTATCAAGGGAGATCGAGGGACAAGTTCAACCTTTATCAAACTTCTAACCATATAGGCTAAAATCTCATTTTTGCGACAAAGTTATTCCAATACTTTCATTTTTCCGAATAAAAAACCAAATTGGTTCACATATCATGTTTCGCATCAAGGGACATCGAGGGACAAGTTTACTGTTTATCAAACTTCTAACCACATAGGCTAACATTTCATTTTTGCGACAAGGGTCATTTCAATACTTTCATTTTACCGAATTTCAAACCAAATAGGTTCACATATCATGTTTCGCATCAAGGGACATCGAGGGACATGTTCAACCTTTGTATTTAACAAACATGCAACAATATAAGCTAAAATCTCGTTTTCGCGATAAGGGTCATCTCATTTCTTTCTATTTACCAAATTTAAAACGAAATTGGTTCAAATATTATGTTACGCAATAAAGGACATCGAGGGACAAATTCAACATTAAAATTTATCAAACTTTTAACCATATAGGCTAAAATCTCATTTTTGGGACAATGCTCATTCAAATAATTTCATTTTGCCGAATACAAAACCAAATAGGTTCACATATCATGTTTCGTATCAAGGGAGATCGAGGGACAAGTTCAACCTTTATCAAGCTTCTAACCATATAAGGCTAAAATCTCATTTTTGCGACAAAGTGATTCCAATACTTTCATTTTTCCGAATATAAAACCAAATAAGTTCACATATCATGTTTCGCATCAAGGAACATCGAGGGACAAGTTCACTGTTTATCAAACTTCTAACCACATAGGCTAACATTTCATTTTCGCGACAAGGGTTATTTCAATACTTTCATTTTACCGAATTTCAAACCAAATAGGTTCACATATCATGTTTCACATCAACGGACATCGAGGGACATGTTCAACCTTCATATTTAACAAACATGCAACAATATAAGCTAAAATCTCGTTTTCGCGATAAGGGTCATCTCATTACTTTCTATTTACCAAATTTAAAACGAAATTGGTTCAAATATTATGTTACGCAATAAAGGACATCGAGGGACAAATTCAACATTAATATTTATCAAACTTTTAACCATATAGGCTAAAATCTCATTTTTGGGACAATGCTCATTCAAATAATTTCATTTTGCCGAATACAAAACCAAATAGGTTCACATATCATGTTTCGTATCAAAGGAGATCGAGGGACAAGTTCAACCTTTATCAAACTTTTAACCATATAAGGCTAAAATCTCATTTTCGCGACAAAGTGATTCCAATACTTATATTTTTCCGAATATAAAACCAAATAAGTTCACATATCATGTTTCACATCTAGGGACATCGAGGGACAAGTTCACTGTTTATCAAACTTCTAACCACATAGGCTAACATTTCATTTTCGCGACAAGGGTCATTTCAATACTTTCATTTTACCGAATTTCAAACCAAATAGGTTCACATATCATGTTTCACATCAACGGACATCGAGGGACATGTTCAACCTTCATATTTAACAAACATGCAACAATATAAGCTAAAATCTCGTTTTCGCGATAAGGGTCATCTCATTACTTTCTATTTACCAAATTTAAAACGAAATTGGTTCAAATATTATGTTACGCAATAAAGGACATCGAGGGACAAATTCAACATTAATATTTCTCAAACTTTTAACCATATAGGCTAAAATCTCTTTTTTGGGACAATGGTCATTCAAATAATTTCATTTTGTCGAATACAAAACCAAATAGGTTCATATATCATGTTTCGTATCAAGGGAGATCGAGGGACAAGTTCAACCTTTATCAAACTTCTAACCATATAGGCTAAAATCTCATTTTCGCGACAAAGTCATTCCAATACTTTCATTTTTC
Source organism: Medicago sativa (assembly GCF_051527215.1). NCBI lineage: Eukaryota > Viridiplantae > Streptophyta > Magnoliopsida > Fabales > Fabaceae > Medicago > Medicago sativa. Next base: position 41,871,588 of record NC_140751.1, read on the forward strand.
CGAATATAAAACCAAATAGGTTCACATATCATGTTTCGTATCAAGGGAGATCGAGGGACAAGTTCAACCTTTATCAAACTTCTAACCATATAGGCTAAAATCTCATTTTTGCGACAAAGTTATTCCAATACTTTCATTTTTCCGATTTTTTTTTTTTTTTTTGAAACGGCAAAATATTATTAACCGAAAGCCCGTGTGAGATGCACTAATAAGCTCGGGTGGAAAAAAAAATACAATAAGGGGAAATCGGTTGCCAATCAATCACCAGGCTCGAACAAAAACCCCTTTAAAAACCACCCAAAAACAAAAGGATAAACCCAACAAAACAAATGAAGGTGATCCTTTGCTAATCCAAAGGCGCTAAACCTCCCACAAGCCTCCCAACACAGCAAAACAACACAGCAAGTAAAAAAGCCAAGTGATCCTCCAAAACAAAACCCCAAGCTCTAAAGCGAAAAAACAGATGCACAAAGGCAACCGAACTGCTAACAACACAAAAAAAACCAGCATCCAAAAAGCCAGTATGCAGACCACACAGCAGTGAGAACATAACCGCACAGCAGCAAACCTGCGGCGACTGCCTCAACCAACAACCACCTTCTAATGTTTCCTGCACAAACAGATTGTCGGACTCCACTTCCACTCATAGAATAAGCAAGTCGGCATCTTCAATCTAGCTATGCTCCACTTCCAAGATAACACTTGAACAGACTCCACCACTTCTTCCGGCCTAAAAACACCGTTATTGAAAATCACGTTGTTTCTAGCGTTCCAAATAGCCCACACGGCTGCATGCCAAATGAGATTTTCCGAATATAAAACCAAATAGGTTCACATATCATGTTTCGCATCAAGGGACATCGAGGGACAAGTTCACTGTTTATCAAACTTCTAACCACATAGACTAACATTTCATTTTCGCGACAAGGGTCATTTCAATACTTTCATTTTACCGAATTTCAAACCAAATAGGTTCACATAACATGTTTCGCATCAAGGGACATCGAGGGACATGTTCAACCTTCGTATTTAACAAACATGCAACAATATAAGCTAAAATCTCGTTTTCACGATAAGGGTCATCTCATTACTTTCTATTTACCAAATTTAAAACGAAATTGGTTCAAATATTATGTTACGTGATAAAGGACATCGAGGGACAAATTCAACATTAATATTTATCAAACTTTTAACCATATAGGCTAAAATCTCATTTTTGGGACAATGCTCATTCAAATAATTTCATTTTGCCGAATACAAAACCAAATAGGTTCACATATCATGTTTCGTATCAAGGGAGATCGAGGGACAAGTTCAACCTTTATCAAACTTCTAACCATATAGGCTAAAATCTCATTTTCGCGACAAAGTCATTCCAATACTTTCATTTTTCCAAATATAAAACCAAATAGGTTCACATATCATGTTTCGTATCAAGGGAGATCGAGGGACAAGTTTAACCTTTATCAAACTTCTAACCATATAGGCTAAAATCTCATTTTTGCGACAAAGTTATTCCAATACTTTCATTTTTCCGAATATAAAACCAAATAGGTTCACATATCATGTTTCGTATCAAGGGAGATCGAGGGACAAGTTTAACCTTTATCAAACTTCTAACCATATAGGCTAAAATCTCATTTTTGCGACAAAGTTATTCCAATACTTTCATTTTTCCGAATATAAAACCAAATAGGTTCACATATCATGTTTCGCATCAAGGGACATCGAGGGACAAGTTCACTGTTTATCAAACTTCTAACCACATAGGCTAACATTTCATTTTCGCGACAAGGGTCATTTCAATACTTTCATTTTACCGAATTTCAAACCAAATAGGTTCACATATCATGTTTCGCATCAAGGGACATCGAGGGACATGTTCAACCTTCGTATTTAACAAACATGCAACAATATAAGCTAAAATCTCGTTTGCGCGATAAGGGTCATCTCATTACTTTCTATTTACCAAATTTAAAACGAAATTGGTTCAAATATTATGTTACGCAATAAAGGACATCGAGGGACAAATTCAACATTAATATTTCTCAAACTTTTAACCATATAGGCTAAAATCTCTTTTTTGGGACAATGGTCATTCAAATAATTTCATTTTGTCGAATACAAAACCAAATAGGTTCATATATCTTGTTTCGTATCAAGGGAGATCGAGGGACAAGTTCAACCTTTATCAAACTTCTAACCATATAGGCTAAAATCTCATTTTCGCGACAAAGTCATTCCAATACTTTCATTTTTCCGAATATAAAACCAAATAGGTTCACATATCATGTTTCGTATCAAGGGAGATCGAGGGACAAGTTCAACCTTTATCAAACTTCTAACCATATAGGCTAAAATCTCATTTTTGCGACAAAGTTATTCCAATACTTTCATTTTTCCGAATAAAAAACCAAATTGGTTCACATATCATGTTTCGCATCAAGGGACATCGAGGGACAAGTTTACTGTTTATCAAACTTCTAACCACATAGGCTAACATTTCATTTTTGCGACAAGGGTCATTTCAATACTTTCATTTTACCGAATTTCAAACCAAATAGGTTCACATATCATGTTTCGCATCAAGGGACATCGAGGGACATGTTCAACCTTTGTATTTAACAAACATGCAACAATATAAGCTAAAATCTCGTTTTCGCGATAAGGGTCATCTCATTACTTTCTATTTACCAAATTTAAAACGAAATTGGTTCAAATATTATGTTACGCAATAAAGGACATCGAGGGACAAATTCAACATTAATATTTATCAAAATTTTAACCATATAGGCTAAAATCTCATTTTTGGGACAATGCTCATTCAAATAATTTCATTTTGCCGAATACAAAACCAAATAGGTTCACATATCATGTTTCGTATCAAGGGAGATCGAGGGACAAGTTCAACCTTTATCAAGCTTCTAACCATATAAGGCTAAAATCTCATTTTTGCGACAAAGTGATTCCAATACTTTCATTTTTCCGAATATAAAACCAAATAAGTTCACATATCATGTTTCGCATCAAGGAACATCGAGGGACAAGTTCACTGTTTATCAAACTTCTAACCACATAGGCTAACATTTCATTTTCGCGACAAGGGTCATTTCAATACTTTCATTTTACCGAATTTCAAACCAAATAGGTTCACATATCATGTTTCACATCAACGGACATCGAGGGACATGTTCAACCTTCATATTTAACAAACATGCAACAATATAAGCTAAAATCTCGTTTTCGCGATAAGGGTCATCTCATTACTTTCTATTTACCAAATTTAAAACGAAATTGGTTCAAATATTATGTTACGCAATAAAGGACATCGAGGGACAAATTCAACATTAATATTTATCAAACTTTTAACCATATAGGCTAAAATCTCATTTTTGGGACAATGCTCATTCAAATAATTTCATTTTGCCGAATACAAAACCAAATAGGTTCACATATCATGTTTCGTATCAAAGGAGATCGAGGGACAAGTTCAACCTTTATCAAACTTTTAACCATATAAGGCTAAAATCTCATTTTCGCGACAAAGTGATTCCAATACTTATATTTTTCCGAATATAAAACCAAATAAGTTCACATATCATGTTTCACATCTAGGGACATCGAGGGACAAGTTCACTGTTTATCAAACTTCTAACCACATAGGCTAACATTTCATTTTCGCGACAAGGGTCATTTCAATACTTTCATTTTACCGAATTTCAAACCAAATAGGTTCACATATCATGTTTCACATCAACGGACATCGAGGGACATGTTCAACCTTCATATTTAACAAACATGCAACAATATAAGCTAAAATCTCGTTTTCGCGATAAGGGTCATCTCATTACTTTCTATTTACCAAATTTAAAACGAAATTGGTTCAAATATTATGTTACGCAATAAAGGACATCGAGGGACAAATTCAACATTAATATTTCTCAAACTTTTAACCATATAGGCTAAAATCTCTTTTTTGGGACAATGGTCATTCAAATAATTTCATTTTGTCGAATACAAAACCAAATAGGTTCATATATCATGTTTCGTATCAAGGGAGATCGAGGGACAAGTTCAACCTTTATCAAACTTCTAACCATATAGGCTAAAATCTCATTTTCGCGACAAAGTCATTCCAATACTTTCATTTTTCCGAATATAAAACCAAATAGGTTCACATATCATGTTTCGTATCAAGGGAGATCGAGGGACAAGTTCAACCTTTATCAAACTTCTAACCATATAGGCTAAAATCTCATTTTTGCGACAAAGTTATTCCAATACTTTCATTTTTCCGAATATAAAACCAAATAGGTTCACATATCATGTTTCGCATCAAGGGACATCGAGGGACAAGTTTACTGTTTATCAAACTTCTAACCACATAGGCTAACATTTCATTTTTGCGACAAGGGTCATTTCAATACTTTCATTTTACCGAATTTCAAACCAAATAGGTTCACATATCATGTTTCGCATCAAGGGACATCGAGGGACATGTTCAACCTTTGTATTTAACAAACATGCAACAATATAAGCTAAAATCTCGTTTTCGCGATAAGGGTCATCTCATTACTTTCTATTTACCAAATTTAAAACGAAATTGGTTCAAATATTATGTTACGCAATAAAGGACATCGAGGGACAAATTCAACATTAATATTTATCAAACTTTTAACCATATAGGCTAAAATCTCATTTTTGGGACAATGCTCATTCAAATAATTTCATTTTGCCGAATACAAAACCAAATAGGTTCACATATCATGTTTCGTATCAAGGGAGATCGAGGGACAAGTTCAACCTTTATCAAGCTTCTAACCATATAAGGCTAAAATCTCATTTTTGCGACAAAGTGATTCCAATACTTTCATTTTTCCGAATATAAAACCAAATAAGTTCACATATCATGTTTCGCATCAAGGAACATCGAGGGACAAGTTCACTGTTTATCAAACTTCTAACCACATAGGCTAACATTTCATTTTCGCGACAAGGGTTATTTCAATACTTTCATTTTACCGAATTTCAAACCAAATAGGTTCACATATCATGTTTCACATCAACGGACATCGAGGGACATGTTCAACCTTCATATTTAACAAACATGCAACAATATAAGCTAAAATCTCGTTTTCGCGATAAGGGTCATCTCATTACTTTCTATTTACCAAATTTAAAACGAAATTGGTTCAAATATTATGTTACGCAATAAAGGACATCGAGGGACAAATTCAACATTAATATTTATCAAACTTTTAACCATATAGGCTAAAATCTCATTTTTGGGACAATGCTCATTCAAATAATTTCATTTTGCCGAATACAAAACCAAATAGGTTCACATATCATGTTTCGTATCAAAGGAGATCGAGGGACAAGTTCAACCTTTATCAAACTTTTTACCATATAAGGCTAAAATCTCATTTTCGCGACAAAGTGATTCCAATACTTATATTTTTCCGAATATAAAACCAAATAAGTTCACATATCATGTTTCACATCTAGGGACATCGAGGGACAAGTTCACTGTTTATCAAACTTCTAACCACATAGGCTAACATTTCATTTTCGCGACAAGGGTCATTTCAATACTTTCATTTTACCGAATTTCAAACCAAATAGGTTCACATATCATGTTTCACATCAACGGACATCGAGGGACATGTTCAACCTTCATATTTAACAAACATGCAACAATATAAGCTAAAATCTCGTTTTCGCGATAAGGGTCATCTCATTACTTTCTATTTACCAAATTTAAAACGAAATTGGTTCAAATATTATGTTACGCAATAAAGGACATCGAGGGACAAATTCAACATTAATATTTCTCAAACTTTTAACCATATAGGCTAAAATCTCTTTTTTGGGACAATGGTCATTCAAATAATTTCATTTTGTCGAATACAAAACCAAATAGGTTCATATATCATGTTTCGTATCAAGGGAGATCGAGGGACAAGTTCAACCTTTATCAAACTTCTAACCATATAGGCTAAAATCTCATTTTCGCGACAAAGTCATTCCAATACTTTCATTTTTCCGAATATAAAACCAAATAGGTTCACATATCATGTTTCGTATCAAGGGAGATCGAGGGACAAGTTCAACCTTTATCAAACTTCTAACCATATAGGCTAAAATCTCATTTTTGCGACAAAGTTATTCCAATACTTTCATTTTTCCGAATATAAAACCAAATAGGTTCACATATCATGTTTCGCATCAAGGGACATCGAGGGACAAGTTTACTATTTATCAAACTTCTAACCACATAGGCTAACATTTCATTTTTGCGACAAGGGTCATTTCAATACTTTCATTTTACCGAATTTCAAACCAAATAGGTTCACATATCATGTTTCGCATCAAGGGACATCGAGGGACATGTTCAACCTTTGTTTTTAACAAACATGCAACAATATAAGCTAAAATCTCGTTTTCGCGATAAGGGTCATCTCATTACTTTCTATTTACCAAATTTAAAACGAAATTGGTTCAAATATTATGTTACGCAATAAAGGACATCGAGGGACAAATTCAACATTAATATTTATCAAACTTTTAACCATATAGGCTAAAATCTCATTTTTGGGACAATGCTCATTCAAATAATTTCATTTTGCCGAATACAAAACCAAATAGGTTCACATATCATGTTTCGTATCAAGGGAGATCGAGGGACAAGTTCAACCTTTATCAAGCTTCTAACCATATAAGGCTAAAATCTCATTTTTGCGACAAAGTGATTCCAATACTTTCATTTTTCCGAATATAAAACCAAATAAGTTCACATATCATGTTTCGCATCAAGGAACATCGAGGGACAAGTTCACTGTTTATCAAACTTCTAACCACATAGGCTAACATTTCATTTTCGCGACAAGGGTTATTTCAATACTTTCATTTTACCGAATTTCAAACCAAATAGGTTCACATATCATGTTTCACATCAACGGACATCGAGGGACATGTTCAACCTTCATATTTAACAAACATGCAACAATATAAGCTAAAATCTCGTTTTCGCGATAAGGGTCATCTCATTACTTTCTATTTACCAAATTTAAAACGAAATTGGTTCAAATATTATGTTACGCAATAAAGGACATCGAGGGACAAATTCAACATTAATATTTATCAAACTTTTAACCATATAGGCTAAAATCTCATTTTTGGGACAATGCTCATTCAAATAATTTCATTTTGCCGAATACAAAACCAAATAGGTTCACATATCATGTTTCGTATCAAAGGAGATCGAGGGACAAGTTCAACCTTTATCAAACTTTTAACCATATAAGGCTAAAATCTCATTTTCGCGACAAAGTGATTCCAATACTTATATTTTTCCGAATATAAAACCAAATAAGTTCACATATCATGTTTCACATCTAGGGACATCGAGGGACAAGTTCACTGTTTATCAAACTTCTAACCACATAGGCTAACATTTCATTTTCGCGACAAGGGTCATTTCAATACTTTCATTTTACCGAATTTCAAACCAAATAGGTTCACATATCATGTTTCACATCAACGGACATCGAGGGACATGTTCAACCTTCATATTTAACAAACATGCAACAATATAAGCTAAAATCTCGTTTTCGCGATAAGGGTCATCTCATTACTTTCTATTTACCAAATTTAAAACGAAATTGGTTCAAATATTATGTTACGCAATAAAGGACATCGAGGGACAAATTCAACATTAATATTTCTCAAACTTTTAACCATATAGGCTAAAATCTCTTTTTTGGGACAATGGTCATTCAAATAATTTCATTTTGTCGAATACAAAACCAAATAGGTTCATATATCATGTTTCGTATCAAGGGAGATCGAGGGACAAGTTCAACCTTTATCAAACTTTTAACCATATAGGCTAAAATCTCATTTTTGGGACAATGCTCCTTCAAATAATTTCATTTTGCCGAATACAAAACCAAATAGGTTCACATATCATGTTTCGTATCAAGGGAGATCGAGGGACAAGTTCAACCTTTATCAAACTTCTAACCATATAGGCTAAAATCTCATTTTTGCGACAAAGTTATTCCAATACTTTCATTTTTCCGATTTTTTTTTTTTTTTTTTGAAACGGCAAAATATTATTAACCGAAAGCCCGTGTGAGATGCACTAATAAGCTCGGGTGGAAAAAAAATACAATAAGGGGAAATCGGTTGCCAATCAATCACCAGGCTCGAACAAAAACCCCTTTAAAAACCACCCAAAAACAAAAGGATAAACCCAACAAAACAAATGAAGGTGATCCTTTGCTAATCCAAAGGCGCTAAACCTCCCACAAGCCTCCCAACACAGCAAAACAACACAGCAAGTAAAAAAGCCAAGTGATCCTCCAAAACAAAACCCCAAGCTCTAAAGCGAAAAAACAGATGCACAAAGGCAACCGAACTGCTGACAACACAAAAAAAACCAGCATCCAAAAAGCCAGTATGCAGACCACACAGCAGTGAGAACATAACCGCACAGCAGCAAACCTGCGGCGACTGCCTCAACCAACAACCACCTTCTAATGTTTCCTGCACAAACAGATTGTCGGACTCCACTTCCACTCATAGAATAAGCAAGTCGGCATCTTCAATCTAGCTATGCTCCACTTCCAAGATAACACTTGAACAGACTCCACCACTTCTTCCGGCCTAAAAACACCGTTATTGAAAATCACGTTGTTTCTAGCGTTCCAAATAGCCCACACGGCTGCATGCCAAATGAGATTTTCCGAATATAAAACCAAATAGGTTCACATATCATGTTTCGCATCAAGGGACATCGAGGGACAAGTTCACTGTTTATCAAACTTCTAACCACATAGGCTAACATTTCATTTTCGCGACAAGGGTCATTTCAATACTTTCATTTTACCGAATTTCAAACCAAATAGGTTCACATATCATGTTTCGCATCAAGGGACATCGAGGGACATGTTCAACCTTCGTATTTAACAAACATGCAACAATATAAGCTAAAATCTCGTTTGCGCGATAAGGGTCATCTCATTACTTTCTATTTACCAAATTTAAAACGAAATTGGTTCAAATATTATGTTACGCAATAAAGGACATCGAGGGACAAATTCAACATTAATATTTCTCAAACTTTTAACCATATAGGCTAAAATCTCTTTTTTGGGACAATGGTCATTCAAATAATTTCATTTTGTCGAATACAAAACCAAATAGGTTCATATATCTTGTTTCGTATCAAGGGAGATCGAGGGACAAGTTCAACCTTTATCAAACTTCTAACCATATAGGCTAAAATCTCATTTTCGCGACAAAGTCATTCCAATACTTTCATTTTTCCGAATATAAAACCAAATAGGTTCACATATCATGTTTCGTATCAAGGGAGATCGAGGGACAAGTTCAACCTTTATCAAACTTCTAACCATATAGGCTAAAATCTCATTTTTGCGACAAAGTTATTCCAATACTTTCATTTTTCCGAATATAAAACCAAATTGGTTCACATATCATGTTTCGCATCAAGGGACATCGAGGGACAAGTTTACTGTTTATCAAACTTCTAACCACATAGGCTAACATTTCATTTTTGCGACAAGGGTCATTTCAATACTTTCATTTTACCGAATTTCAAACCAAATAGGTTCACATATCATGTTTCGCATCAAGGGACATCGAGGGACATGTTCAACCTTTGTATTTAACAAACATGCAACAATATAAGCTAAAATCTCGTTTTCGCGATAAGGGTCATCTCATTACTTTCTATTTACCAAATTTAAAACGAAATTGGTTCAAATATTATGTTACGCAATAAAGGACATCGAGGGACAAATTCAACATTAATATTTATCAAAATTTTAACCATATAGGCTAAAATCTCATTTTTGGGACAATGCTCATTCAAATAATTTCATTTTGCCGAATACAAAACCAAATAGGTTCACATATCATGTTTCGTATCAAGGGAGATCGAGGGACAAGTTCAACCTTTATCAAGCTTCTAACCATATAAGGCTAAAATCTCATTTTTGCGACAAAGTGATTCCAATACTTTCATTTTTCCGAATATAAAACCAAATAAGTTCACATATCATGTTTCGCATCAAGGAACATCGAGGGACAAGTTCACTGTTTATCAAACTTCTAACCACATAGGCTAACATTTCATTTTCGCGACAAGGGTCATTTCAATACTTTCATTTTACCGAATTTCAAACCAAATAGGTTCACATATCATGTTTCACATCAACGGACATCGAGGGACATGTTCAACCTTCATATTTAACAAACATGCAACAATATAAGCTAAAATCTCGTTTTCGCGATAAGGGTCATCTCATTACTTTCTATTTACCAAATTTAAAACGAAATTGGTTCAAATATTATGTTACGCAATAAAGGACATCGAGGGACAAATTCAACATTAATATTTATCAAACTTTTAACCATATAGGCTAAAATCTCATTTTTGGGACAATGCTCATTCAAATAATTTCATTTTGCCGAATACAAAACCAAATAGGTTCACATATCATGTTTCGTATCAAAGGAGATCGAGGGACAAGTTCAACCTTTATCAAACTTTTAACCATATAAGGCTAAAATCTCATTTTCGCGACAAAGTGATTCCAATACTTATATTTTTCCGAATATAAAACCAAATAAGTTCACATATCATGTTTCACATCTAGGGACATCGAGGGACAAGTTCACTGTTTATCAAACTTCTAACCACATAGGCTAACATTTCATTTTCGCGACAAGGGTCATTTCAATACTTTCATTTTACCGAATTTCAAACCAAATAGGTTCACATATCATGTTTCACATCAACGGACATCGAGGGACATGTTCAACCTTCATATTTAACAAACATGCAACAATATAAGCTAAAATCTCGTTTTCGCGATAAGGGTCATCTCATTACTTTCTATTTACCAAATTTAAAACGAAATTGGTTCAAATATTATGTTACGCAATAAAGGACATCGAGGGACAAATTCAACATTAATATTTCTCAAACTTTTAACCATATAGGCTAAAATCTCTTTTTTGGGACAATGGTCATTCAAATAATTTCATTTTGTCGAATACAAAACCAAATAGGTTCATATATCATGTTTCGTATCAAGGGAGATCGAGGGACAAGTTCAACCTTTATCAAACTTCTAACCATATAGGCTAAAATCTCATTTTCGCGACAAAGTCATTCCAATACTTTCATTTTTCCGAATATAAAACCAAATAGGTTCACATATCATGTTTCGTATCAAGGGAGATCGAGGGACAAGTTCAACCTTTATCAAACTTCTAACCATATAGGCTAAAATCTCATTTTTGCGACAAAGTTATTCCAATACTTTCATTTTTCCGAATATAAAACCAAATAGGTTCACATATCATGTTTCGCATCAAGGGACATCGAGGGACAAGTTTACTGTTTATCAAACTTCTAACCACATAGGCTAACATTTCATTTTTGCGACAAGGGTCATTTCAATACTTTCATTTTACCGAATTTCAAACCAAATAGGTTCACATATCATGTTTCGCATCAAGGGACATCGAGGGACATGTTCAACCTTTGTATTTAACAAACATGCAACAATATACGCTAAAATCTCGTTTTCGCGATAAGGGTCATCTCATTACTTTCTATTTACCAAATTTAAAACGAAATTGGTTCAAATATTATGTTACGCAATAAAGGACATCGAGGGACAAATTCAACATTAATATTTATCAAACTTTTAACCATATAGGCTAAAATCTCATTTTTGGGACAATGCTCATTCAAATAATTTCATTTTGCCGAATACAAAACCAAATAGGTTCACATATCATGTTTCGTATCAAGGGAGATCGAGGGACAAGTTCAACCTTTATCAAGCTTCTAACCATATAAGGCTAAAATCTCATTTTTGCGACAAAGTGATTCCAATACTTTCATTTTTCCGAATATAAAACCAAATAAGTTCACATATCATGTTTCGCATCAAGGAACATCGAGGGACAAGTTCACTGTTTATCAAACTTCTAACCACATAGGCTAACATTTCATTTTCGCGACAAGGGTTATTTCAATACTTTCATTTTACCGAATTTCAAACCAAATAGGTTCACATATCATGTTTCACATCAACGGACATCGAGGGACATGTTCAACCTTCATATTTAACAAACATGCAACAATATAAGCTAAAATCTCGTTTTCGCGATAAGGGTCATCTCATTACTTTCTATTTACCAAATTTAAAACGAAATTGGTTCAAATATTATGTTACGCAATAAAGGACATCGAGGGACAAATTCAACATTAATATTTATCAAACTTTTAACCATATAGGCTAAAATCTCTTTTTTGGGACAATGGTCATTCAAATAATTTCATTTTGTCGAATACAAAACCAAATAGGTTCATATATCATGTTTCGTATCAAGGGAGATCGAGGGACAAGTTCAACCTTTATCAAACTTCTAACCATATAGGCTAAAATCTCATTTTCGCGACAAAGTCATTCCAATACTTTCATTTTTCCGAATATAAAACCAAATAGGTTCACATATCATGTTTCGTATCAAGGGAGATCGAGGGACAAGTTCAACCTTTATCAAACTTCTAACCATATAGGCTAAAATCTCATTTTTGCGACAAAGTTATTCCAATACTTTCATTTTTCCGAATATAAAACCAAATAGGTTCACATATCATGTTTCGCATCAAGGGACATCGAGGGACAAGTTTACTATTTATCAAACTTCTAACCACATAGGCTAACATTTCATTTTTGCGACAAGGGTCATTTCAATACTTTCATTTTACCGAATTTCAAACCAAATAGGTTCACATATCATGTTTCGCATCAAGGGACATCGAGGGACATGTTCAACCTTTGTATTTAACAAACATGCAACAATATAAGCTAAAATCTCGTTTTCGCGATAAGGGTCATCTCATTACTTTCTATTTACCAAATTTAAAACGAAATTGGTTCAAATATTATGTTACGCAATAAAGGACATCGAGGGACAAATTCAACATTAATATTTATCAAAATTTTAACCATATAGGCTAAAATCTCATTTTTGGGACAATGCTCATTCAAATAATTTCATTTTGCCGAATACAAAACCAAATAGGTTCACATATCATGTTTCGTATCAAGGGAGATCGAGGGACAAGTTCAACCTTTATCAAGCTTCTAACCATATAAGGCTAAAATCTCATTTTTGCGACAAAGTGATTCCAATACTTTCATTTTTCCGAATATAAAACCAAATAAGTTCACATATCATGTTTCGCATCAAGGAACATCGAGGGACAAGTTCACTGTTTATCAAACTTCTAACCACATAGGCTAACATTTCATTTTCGCGACAAGGGTCATTTCAATACTTTCATTTTACCGAATTTCAAACCAAATAGGTTCACATATCATGTTTCACATCAACGGACATCGAGGGACATGTTCAACCTTCATATTTAACAAACATGCAACAATATAAGCTAAAATCTCGTTTTCGCGATAAGGGTCATCTCATTACTTTCTATTTACCAAATTTAAAACGAAATTGGTTCAAATATTATGTTACGCAATAAAGGACATCGAGGGACAAATTCAACATTAATATTTATCAAACTTTTAACCATATAGGCTAAAATCTCATTTTTGGGACAATGCTCATTCAAATAATTTCATTTTGCCGAATACAAAACCAAATAGGTTCACATATCATGTTTCGTATCAAAGGAGATCGAGGGACAAGTTCAACCTTTATCAAACTTTTTACCATATAAGGCTAAAATCTCATTTTCGCGACAAAGTGATTCCAATACTTATATTTTTCCGAATATAAAACCAAATAAGTTCACATATCATGTTTCACATCTAGGGACATCGAGGGACAAGTTCACTGTTTATCAAACTTCTAACCACATAGGCTAACATTTCATTTTCGCGACAAGGGTCATTTCAATACTTTCATTTTACCGAATTTCAAACCAAATAGGTTCACATATCATGTTTCACATCAACGGACATCGAGGGACATGTTCAACCTTCATATTTAACAAACATGCAACAATATAAGCTAAAATCTCGTTTTCGCGATAAGGGTCATCTCATTACTTTCTATTTACCAAATTTAAAACGAAATTGGTTCAAATATTATGTTACGCAATAAAGGACATCGAGGGACAAATTCAACATTAATATTTCTCAAACTTTTAACCATATAGGCTAAAATCTCTTTTTTGGGACAATGGTCATTCAAATAATTTCATTTTGTCGAATACAAAACCAAATAGGTTCATATATCATGTTTCGTATCAAGGGAGATCGAGGGACAAGTTCAACCTTTATCAAACTTCTAACCATATAGGCTAAAATCTCATTTTCGCGACAAAGTCATTCCAATACTTTCATTTTTCCGAATATAAAACCAAATAGGTTCACATATCATGTTTCGTATCAAGGGAGATCGAGGGACAAGTTCAACCTTTATCAAACTTCTAACCATATAGGCTAAAATCTCATTTTTGCGACAAAGTTATTCCAATACTTTCATTTTTCCGAATATAAAACCAAATAGGTTCACATATCATGTTTCGCATCAAGGGACATCGAGGGACAAGTTTACTATTTATCAAACTTCTAACCACATAGGCTAACATTTCATTTTTGCGACAAGGGTCATTTCAATACTTTCATTTTACCGAATTTCAAACCAAATAGGTTCACATATCATGTTTCGCATCAAGGGACATCGAGGGACATGTTCAACCTTTGTTTTTAACAAACATGCAACAATATAAGCTAAAATCTCGTTTTCGCGATAAGGGTCATCTCATTACTTTCTATTTACCAAATTTAAAACGAAATTGGTTCAAATATTATGTTACGCAATAAAGGACATCGAGGGACAAATTCAACATTAATATTTATCAAACTTTTAACCATATAGGCTAAAATCTCATTTTTGGGACAATGCTCATTCAAATAATTTCATTTTGCCGAATACAAAACCAAATAGGTTCACATATCATGTTTCGTATCAAGGGAGATCGAGGGACAAGTTCAACCTTTATCAAGCTTCTAACCATATAAGGCTAAAATCTCATTTTTGCGACAAAGTGATTCCAATACTTTCATTTTTCCGAATATAAAACCAAATAAGTTCACATATCATGTTTCGCATCAAGGAACATCGAGGGACAAGTTCACTGTTTATCAAACTTCTAACCACATAGGCTAACATTTCATTTTCGCGACAAGGGTTATTTCAATACTTTCATTTTACCGAATTTCAAACCAAATAGGTTCACATATCATGTTTCACATCAACGGACATCGAGGGACATGTTCAACCTTCATATTTAACAAACATGCAACAATATAAGCTAAAATCTCGTTTTCGCGATAAGGGTCATCTCATTACTTTCTATTTACCAAATTTAAAACGAAATTGGTTCAAATATTATGTTACGCAATAAAGGACATCGAGGGACAAATTCAACATTAATATTTATCAAACTTTTAACCATATAGGCTAAAATCTCATTTTTGGGACAATGCTCATTCAAATAATTTCATTTTGCCGAATACAAAACCAAATAGGTTCACATATCATGTTTCGTATCAAAGGAGATCGAGGGACAAGTTCAACCTTTATCAAACTTTTAACCATATAAGGCTAAAATCTCATTTTCGCGACAAAGTGATTCCAATACTTATATTTTTCCGAATATAAAACCAAATAAGTTCACATATCATGTTTCACATCTAGGGACATCGAGGGACAAGTTCACTGTTTATCAAACTTCTAACCACATAGGCTAACATTTCATTTTCGCGACAAGGGTCATTTCAATACTTTCATTTTACCGAATTTCAAACCAAATAGGTTCACATATCATGTTTCACATCAACGGACATCGAGGGACATGTTCAACCTTCATATTTAACAAACATGCAACAATATAAGCTAAAATCTCGTTTTCGCGATAAGGGTCATCTCATTACTTTCTATTTACCAAATTTAAAACGAAATTGGTTCAAATATTATGTTACGCAATAAAGGACATCGAGGGACAAATTCAACATTAATATTTCTCAAACTTTTAACCATATAGGCTAAAATCTCTTTTTTGGGACAATGGTCATTCAAATAATTTCATTTTGTCGAATACAAAACCAAATAGGTTCATATATCATGTTTCGTATCAAGGGAGATCGAGGGACAAGTTCAACCTTTATCAAACTTTTAACCATATAGGCTAAAATCTCATTTTTGGGACAATGCTCCTTCAAATAATTTCATTTTGCCGAATACAAAACCAAATAGGTTCACATATCATGTTTCGTATCAAGGGAGATCGAGGGACAAGTTCAACCTTTATCAAACTTCTAACCATATAGGCTAAAATCTCATTTTTGCGACAAAGTTATTCCAATACTTTCATTTTTCCGATTTTTTTTTTTTTTTTTGAAACGGCAAAATATTATTAACCGAAAGCCCGTGTGAGATGCACTAATAAGCTCGGGTGGAAAAAAAATACAATAAGGGGAAATCGGTTGCCAATCAATCACCAGGCTCGAACAAAAACCCCTTTAAAAACCACCCAAAAACAAAAGGATAAACCCAACAAAACAAATGAAGGTGATCCTTTGCTAATCCAAAGGCGCTAAACCTCCCACAAGCCTCCCAACACAGCAAAACAACACAGCAAGTAAAAAAGCCAAGTGATCCTCCAAAACAAAACCCCAAGCTCTAAAGCGAAAAAACAGATGCACAAAGGCAACCGAACTGCTGACAACACAAAAAAAACCAGCATCCAAAAAGCCAGTATGCAGACCACACAGCAGTGAGAACATAACCGCACAGCAGCAAACCTGCGGCGACTGCCTCAACCAACAACCACCTTCTAATGTTTCCTGCACAAACAGATTGTCGGACTCCACTTCCACTCATAGAATAAGCAAGTCGGCATCTTCAATCTAGCTATGCTCCACTTCCAAGATAACACTTGAACAGACTCCACCACTTCTTCCGGCCTAAAAACACCGTTATTGAAAATCACGTTGTTTCTAGCGTTCCAAATAGCCCACACGGCTGCATGCCAAATGAGATTTTCCGAATATAAAACCAAATAGGTTCACATATCATGTTTCGCATCAAGGGACATCGAGGGACAAGTTCACTGTTTATCAAACTTCTAACCACATAGGCTAACATTTCATTTTCGCGACAAGGGTCATTTCAATACTTTCATTTTACCGAATTTCAAACCAAATAGGTTCACATATCATGTTTCGCATCAAGGGACATCGAGGGACATGTTCAACCTTCGTATTTAACAAACATGCAACAATATAAGCTAAAATCTCGTTTGCGCGATAAGGGTCATCTCATTACTTTCTATTTACCAAATTTAAAACGAAATTGGTTCAAATATTATGTTACGCAATAAAGGACATCGAGGGACAAATTCAACATTAATATTTCTCAAACTTTTAACCATATAGGCTAAAATCTCTTTTTTGGGACAATGGTCATTCAAATAATTTCATTTTGTCGAATACAAAACCAAATAGGTTCATATATCTTGTTTCGTATCAAGGGAGATCGAGGGACAAGTTCAACCTTTATCAAACTTCTAACCATATAGGCTAAAATCTCATTTTCGCGACAAAGTCATTCCAATACTTTCATTTTTCCGAATATAAAACCAAATAGGTTCACATATCATGTTTCGTATCAAGGGAGATCGAGGGACAAGTTCAACCTTTATCAAACTTCTAACCATATAGGCTAAAATCTCATTTTTGCGACAAAGTTATTCCAATACTTTCATTTTTCCGAATATAAAACCAAATTGGTTCACATATCATGTTTCGCATCAAGGGACATCGAGGGACAAGTTTACTGTTTATCAAACTTCTAACCACATAGGCTAACATTTCATTTTTGCGACAAGGGTCATTTCAATACTTTCATTTTACCGAATTTCAAACCAAATAGGTTCACATATCATGTTTCGCATCAAGGGACATCGAGGGACATGTTCAACCTTTGTATTTAACAAACATGCAACAATATAAGCTAAAATCTCGTTTTCGCGATAAGGGTCATCTCATTACTTTCTATTTACCAAATTT
Source organism: Medicago sativa (assembly GCF_051527215.1). Classification (NCBI taxonomy): domain Eukaryota; kingdom Viridiplantae; phylum Streptophyta; class Magnoliopsida; order Fabales; family Fabaceae; genus Medicago; species Medicago sativa. Next base: position 41,889,743 of record NC_140751.1, read on the forward strand.
AAAACGAAATTGGTTCAAATATTATGTTACGCAATAAAGGACATCGAGGGACAAATTCAACATTAATATTTATCAAAATTTTAACCATATAGGCTAAAATCTCATTTTTGGGACAATGCTCATTCAAATAATTTCATTTTGCCGAATACAAAACCAAATAGGTTCACATATCATGTTTCGTATCAAGGGAGATCGAGGGACAAGTTCAACCTTTATCAAGCTTCTAACCATATAAGGCTAAAATCTCATTTTTGCGACAAAGTGATTCCAATACTTTCATTTTTCCGAATATAAAACCAAATAAGTTCACATATCATGTTTCGCATCAAGGAACATCGAGGGACAAGTTCACTGTTTATCAAACTTCTAACCACATAGGCTAACATTTCATTTTCGCGACAAGGGTCATTTCAATACTTTCATTTTACCGAATTTCAAACCAAATAGGTTCACATATCATGTTTCACATCAACGGACATCGAGGGACATGTTCAACCTTCATATTTAACAAACATGCAACAATATAAGCTAAAATCTCGTTTTCGCGATAAGGGTCATCTCATTACTTTCTATTTACCAAATTTAAAACGAAATTGGTTCAAATATTATGTTACGCAATAAAGGACATCGAGGGACAAATTCAACATTAATATTTATCAAACTTTTAACCATATAGGCTAAAATCTCATTTTTGGGACAATGCTCATTCAAATAATTTCATTTTGCCGAATACAAAACCAAATAGGTTCACATATCATGTTTCGTATCAAAGGAGATCGAGGGACAAGTTCAACCTTTATCAAACTTTTAACCATATAAGGCTAAAATCTCATTTTCGCGACAAAGTGATTCCAATACTTATATTTTTCCGAATATAAAACCAAATAAGTTCACATATCATGTTTCACATCTAGGGACATCGAGGGACAAGTTCACTGTTTATCAAACTTCTAACCACATAGGCTAACATTTCATTTTCGCGACAAGGGTCATTTCAATACTTTCATTTTACCGAATTTCAAACCAAATAGGTTCACATATCATGTTTCACATCAACGGACATCGAGGGACATGTTCAACCTTCATATTTAACAAACATGCAACAATATAAGCTAAAATCTCGTTTTCGCGATAAGGGTCATCTCATTACTTTCTATTTACCAAATTTAAAACGAAATTGGTTCAAATATTATGTTACGCAATAAAGGACATCGAGGGACAAATTCAACATTAATATTTCTCAAACTTTTAACCATATAGGCTAAAATCTCTTTTTTGGGACAATGGTCATTCAAATAATTTCATTTTGTCGAATACAAAACCAAATAGGTTCATATATCATGTTTCGTATCAAGGGAGATCGAGGGACAAGTTCAACCTTTATCAAACTTCTAACCATATAGGCTAAAATCTCATTTTCGCGACAAAGTCATTCCAATACTTTCATTTTTCCGAATATAAAACCAAATAGGTTCACATATCATGTTTCGTATCAAGGGAGATCGAGGGACAAGTTCAACCTTTATCAAACTTCTAACCATATAGGCTAAAATCTCATTTTTGCGACAAAGTTATTCCAATACTTTCATTTTTCCGAATATAAAACCAAATAGGTTCACATATCATGTTTCGCATCAAGGGACATCGAGGGACAAGTTTACTGTTTATCAAACTTCTAACCACATAGGCTAACATTTCATTTTTGCGACAAGGGTCATTTCAATACTTTCATTTTACCGAATTTCAAACCAAATAGGTTCACATATCATGTTTCGCATCAAGGGACATCGAGGGACATGTTCAACCTTTGTATTTAACAAACATGCAACAATATACGCTAAAATCTCGTTTTCGCGATAAGGGTCATCTCATTACTTTCTATTTACCAAATTTAAAACGAAATTGGTTCAAATATTATGTTACGCAATAAAGGACATCGAGGGACAAATTCAACATTAATATTTATCAAACTTTTAACCATATAGGCTAAAATCTCATTTTTGGGACAATGCTCATTCAAATAATTTCATTTTGCCGAATACAAAACCAAATAGGTTCACATATCATGTTTCGTATCAAGGGAGATCGAGGGACAAGTTCAACCTTTATCAAGCTTCTAACCATATAAGGCTAAAATCTCATTTTTGCGACAAAGTGATTCCAATACTTTCATTTTTCCGAATATAAAACCAAATAAGTTCACATATCATGTTTCGCATCAAGGAACATCGAGGGACAAGTTCACTGTTTATCAAACTTCTAACCACATAGGCTAACATTTCATTTTCGCGACAAGGGTTATTTCAATACTTTCATTTTACCGAATTTCAAACCAAATAGGTTCACATATCATGTTTCACATCAACGGACATCGAGGGACATGTTCAACCTTCATATTTAACAAACATGCAACAATATAAGCTAAAATCTCGTTTTCGCGATAAGGGTCATCTCATTACTTTCTATTTACCAAATTTAAAACGAAATTGGTTCAAATATTATGTTACGCAATAAAGGACATCGAGGGACAAATTCAACATTAATATTTATCAAACTTTTAACCATATAGGCTAAAATCTCTTTTTTGGGACAATGGTCATTCAAATAATTTCATTTTGTCGAATACAAAACCAAATAGGTTCATATATCATGTTTCGTATCAAGGGAGATCGAGGGACAAGTTCAACCTTTATCAAACTTCTAACCATATAGGCTAAAATCTCATTTTCGCGACAAAGTCATTCCAATACTTTCATTTTTCCGAATATAAAACCAAATAGGTTCACATATCATGTTTCGTATCAAGGGAGATCGAGGGACAAGTTCAACCTTTATCAAACTTCTAACCATATAGGCTAAAATCTCATTTTTGCGACAAAGTTATTCCAATACTTTCATTTTTCCGAATATAAAACCAAATAGGTTCACATATCATGTTTCGCATCAAGGGACATCGAGGGACAAGTTTACTATTTATCAAACTTCTAACCACATAGGCTAACATTTCATTTTTGCGACAAGGGTCATTTCAATACTTTCATTTTACCGAATTTCAAACCAAATAGGTTCACATATCATGTTTCGCATCAAGGGACATCGAGGGACATGTTCAACCTTTGTATTTAACAAACATGCAACAATATAAGCTAAAATCTCGTTTTCGCGATAAGGGTCATCTCATTACTTTCTATTTACCAAATTTAAAACGAAATTGGTTCAAATATTATGTTACGCAATAAAGGACATCGAGGGACAAATTCAACATTAATATTTATCAAAATTTTAACCATATAGGCTAAAATCTCATTTTTGGGACAATGCTCATTCAAATAATTTCATTTTGCCGAATACAAAACCAAATAGGTTCACATATCATGTTTCGTATCAAGGGAGATCGAGGGACAAGTTCAACCTTTATCAAGCTTCTAACCATATAAGGCTAAAATCTCATTTTTGCGACAAAGTGATTCCAATACTTTCATTTTTCCGAATATAAAACCAAATAAGTTCACATATCATGTTTCGCATCAAGGAACATCGAGGGACAAGTTCACTGTTTATCAAACTTCTAACCACATAGGCTAACATTTCATTTTCGCGACAAGGGTCATTTCAATACTTTCATTTTACCGAATTTCAAACCAAATAGGTTCACATATCATGTTTCACATCAACGGACATCGAGGGACATGTTCAACCTTCATATTTAACAAACATGCAACAATATAAGCTAAAATCTCGTTTTCGCGATAAGGGTCATCTCATTACTTTCTATTTACCAAATTTAAAACGAAATTGGTTCAAATATTATGTTACGCAATAAAGGACATCGAGGGACAAATTCAACATTAATATTTATCAAACTTTTAACCATATAGGCTAAAATCTCATTTTTGGGACAATGCTCATTCAAATAATTTCATTTTGCCGAATACAAAACCAAATAGGTTCACATATCATGTTTCGTATCAAAGGAGATCGAGGGACAAGTTCAACCTTTATCAAACTTTTAACCATATAAGGCTAAAATCTCATTTTCGCGACAAAGTGATTCCAATACTTATATTTTTCCGAATATAAAACCAAATAAGTTCACATATCATGTTTCACATCTAGGGACATCGAGGGACAAGTTCACTGTTTATCAAACTTCTAACCACATAGGCTAACATTTCATTTTCGCGACAAGGGTCATTTCAATACTTTCATTTTACCGAATTTCAAACCAAATAGGTTCACATATCATGTTTCACATCAACGGATATCGAGGGACATGTTCAACCTTCATATTTAACAAACATGCAACAATATAAGCTAAAATCTCGTTTTCGCGATAAGGGTCATCTCATTACTTTCTATTTACCAAATTTAAAACGAAATTGGTTCAAATATTATGTTACGCAATAAAGGACATCGAGGGACAAATTCAACATTAATATTTCTCAAACTTTTAACCATATAGGCTAAAATCTCTTTTTTGGGACAATGGTCATTCAAATAATTTCATTTTGTCGAATACAAAACCAAATAGGTTCATATATCATGTTTCGTATCAAGGGAGATCGAGGGACAAGTTCAACCTTTATCAAACTTCTAACCATATAGGCTAAAATCTCATTTTCGCGACAAAGTCATTCCAATACTTTCATTTTTCCGAATATAAAACCAAATAGGTTCACATATCATGTTTCGTATCAAGGGAGATCGAGGGACAAGTTCAACCTTTATCAAACTTCTAACCATATAGGCTAAAATCTCATTTTTGCGACAAAGTTATTCCAATACTTTCATTTTTCCGAATATAAAACCAAATAGGTTCACATATCATGTTTCGCATCAAGGGACATCGAGGGACAAGTTTACTGTTTATCAAACTTCTAACCACATAGGCTAACATTTCATTTTTGCGACAAGGGTCATTTCAATACTTTCATTTTACCGAATTTCAAACCAAATAGGTTCACATATCATGTTTCGCATCAAGGGACATCGAGGGACATGTTCAACCTTTGTATTTAACAAACATGCAACAATATACGCTAAAATCTCGTTTTCGCGATAAGGGTCATCTCATTACTTTCTATTTACCAAATTTAAAACGAAATTGGTTCAAATATTATGTTACGCAATAAAGGACATCGAGGGACAAATTCAACATTAATATTTATCAAACTTTTAACCATATAGGCTAAAATCTCATTTTTGGGACAATGCTCATTCAAATAATTTCATTTTGCCGAATACAAAACCAAATAGGTTCACATATCATGTTTCGTATCAAGGGAGATCGAGGGACAAGTTCAACCTTTATCAAGCTTCTAACCATATAAGGCTAAAATCTCATTTTTGCGACAAAGTGATTCCAATACTTTCATTTTTCCGAATATAAAACCAAATAAGTTCACATATCATGTTTCGCATCAAGGAACATCGAGGGACAAGTTCACTGTTTATCAAACTTCTAACCACATAGGCTAACATTTCATTTTCGCGACAAGGGTTATTTCAATACTTTCATTTTACCGAATTTCAAACCAAATAGGTTCACATATCATGTTTCACATCAACGGACATCGAGGGACATGTTCAACCTTCATATTTAACAAACATGCAACAATATAAGCTAAAATCTCGTTTTCGCGATAAGGGTCATCTCATTACTTTCTATTTACCAAATTTAAAACGAAATTGGTTCAAATATTATGTTACGCAATAAAGGACATCGAGGGACAAATTCAACATTAATATTTATCAAACTTTTAACCATATAGGCTAAAATCTCTTTTTTGGGACAATGGTCATTCAAATAATTTCATTTTGTCGAATACAAAACCAAATAGGTTCATATATCATGTTTCGTATCAAGGGAGATCGAGGGACAAGTTCAACCTTTATCAAACTTCTAACCATATAGGCTAAAATCTCATTTTCGCGACAAAGGCATTCCAATACTTTCATTTTTCCGAATATAAAACCAAATAGGTTCACATATCATGTTTCGTATCAAGGGAGATCGAGGGACAAGTTCAACCTTTATCAAACTTCTAACCATATAGGCTAAAATCTCATTTTTGCGACAAAGTTATTCCAATACTTTCATTTTTCCGAATATAAAACCAAATAGGTTCACATATCATGTTTCGCATCAAGGGACATCGAGGGACATGTTCAACCTTCGTATTTAACAAACATGCAACAATATAAAATTAAATCTCGTTTTCGCGATAACGGTCATCTCATTACTTTCTATTTACCAAATTGAAAACGAAATTGGTTCAAATATTATGTTACGCAATAAAGGACATCGAGGGACAAATTCAACATTAATATTTATCAAACTTTTAACCATATAGGCTAAAATCTCATTTTTGGGACAATGCTCATTCAAATAATTTCATTTTGCCGAATACAAAACCAAATAGGTTCACATATCATGTTTCGTATCAAGGGAGATCGAGGGACAAGTTCAACCTTTATCAAACTTCTAACCATATAAGGCTAAAATCTCATTTTTGCGACAAAGTGATTCCAATACTTTCATTTTTCCGAATATAAAACCAAATAAGTTCACATATCATGTTTCGCATCAAGGAACATCGAGGGACAAGTTCACTGTTTATCAAACTTCTAACCACATAGGCTAACATTTCATTTTCGCGACAAGGGTCATTTCAATACTTTTATTTTACCGAATTTCAAACCAAATAGGTTCACATATCATGTTTCACATCAACGGACATCGAGGGACATGTTCAACCTTCATATTTAACAAACATGCAACAATATAAGCTAAAATCTCGTTTTCGCGATAAGGGTCATCTCATTACTTTCTATTTACCAAATTTAAAACGAAATTGGTTCAAATATTATGTTACGCAATAAAAGACATCGAGGGACAAATTCAACATTAATATTTCTCAAACTTTTAACCATATAGGCTAAAATCTCTTTTTTGGGACAATGGTCATTCAAATAATTTCATTTTGCCGAATACAAAACCAAATAGGTTCACATATCATGTTTCGTATCAAGGGAGATCTAGGGACAAGTTCAACCTTTATCAAACTTCTAACCATATAGGCTAAAATCTCATTTTCGCGACAAAGTCATTCCAATACTTTCATTTTTCCGAATATAAAACCAAATAGGTTCACATATCATGTTTCGTATCAAGGGAGATCGAGGGACAAGTTCAACCTTTATCAAACTTCTAACCATATAGGCTAAAATCTCATTTTTGCGACAAAGTTATTCCAATACTTTCATTTTTCCGATTTTTTTTTTTTTTTGAAACGGCAAAATATTATTAACCGAAAGCCCGTGTGAGATGCACTAATAAGCTCGGGTGGAAAAAAAAATACAATAAGGGGAAATCGGTTGCCAATCAATCACCAGGCTCGAACAAAAACCCCTTTAAAAACCACCCAAAAACAAAAGGATAAACCCAACAAAACAAATGAAGGTGATCCTTTGCTAATCCAAAGGCGCTAAACCTCCCACAAGCCTCCCAACACAGCAAAACAACACGGCAAGTAAAAAAGCCAAGTGATCCTCCAAAACAAAACCCCAAGCTCTAAAGCGAAAAAACAGATGCACAAAGGCAACCGAACTGCTAACAACACAAAAAAAACCAGCATCCAAAAAGCCAGTATGCAGACCACACAGCAGTGAGAACATAACCGCACAGCAGCAAACCTGCGGCGACTGCCTCAACCAACAACCACCTTCTAATGTTTCCTGCACAAACAGATTGTCGGACTCCACTTCCACTCATAGAATAAGCAAGTCGGCATCTTCAATCTAGCTATGCTCCACTTCCAAGATAACACTTGAACAGACTCCACCACTTCTTCCGGCCTAAAAACACCGTTATTGAAAATCACGTTGTTTCTAGCGTTCCAAATAGCCCACACGGCTGCATGCCAAATGAGATTTTCCGAATATAAAACCAAATAGGTTCACATATCATGTTTCGCATCAAGGGACATCGAGGGACAAGTTCACTGTTTATCAAACTTCTAACCACATAGACTAACATTTCATTTTCGCGACAAGGGTCATTTCAATACTTTCATTTTACCGAATTTCAAACCAAATAGGTTCACATATCTTGTTTCGCATCAAGGGACATCGAGGGACATGTTCAACCTTCGTATTTAACAAACATGCAACAATATAAGCTAAAATCTCGTTTTCACGATAAGGGTCATCTCATTACTTTCTATTTACCAAATTTAAAACGAAATTGGTTCAAATATTATGTTACGTGATAAAGGGCATCGAGGGACAAATTCAACATTAATATTTATCAAACTTTTAACCATATAGGCTAAAATCTCATTTTTGGGACAATGCTCATTCAAATAATTTCATTTTGCCGAATACAAAACCAAATAGGTTCACATATCATGTTTCGTATCAAGGGAGATCGAGGGACAAGTTCAACCTTTATCAAACTTCTAACCATATAGGCTAAAATCTCATTTTCGCGACAAAGTCATTCCAATACTTTCATTTTTCCAAATATAAAACCAAATAGGTTCACATATCATGTTTCGTATCAAGGGAGATCGAGGGACAAGTTTAACCTTTATCAAACTTCTAACCATATAGGCTAAAATCTCATTTTTGCGACAAAGTTATTTCAATACTTTCATTTTTCCGAATATAAAACCAAATAGGTTCACATATCATGTTTCGTATCAAGGGAGATCGAGGGACAAGTTTAACCTTTATCAAACTTCTAACCATATAGGCTAAAATCTCATTTTTGCGACAAAGTTATTCCAATACTTTCATTTTTCCGAATATAAAACCAAATAGGTTCACATATCATGTTTCGCATCAAGGGACATCGAGGGACAAGTTCACTGTTTATCAAACTTCTAACCACATAGGCTAACATTTCATTTTCGCGACAAGGGTCATTTCAATACTTTCATTTTACCGAATTTCAAACCAAATAGGTTCACATATCATGTTTCGCATCAAGGGACATCGAGGGACATGTTCAACCTTCGTATTTAACAAACATGCAACAATATAAGCTAAAATCTCGTTTGCGCGATAAGGGTCATCTCATTACTTCCTATTTACCAAATTTAAAACGAAATTGGTTCAAATATTATGTTACGCAATAAAGGACATCGAGGGACAAATTCAACATTAATATTTCTCAAACTTTTAACCATATAGGCTAAAATCTCTTTTTTGGGACAATGGTCATTCAAATAATTTCATTTTGTCGAATACAAAACCAAATAGGTTCATATATCATGTTTCGTATCAAGGGAGATCGAGGGACAAGTTCAACCTTTATCAAACTTCTAACCATATAGGCTAAAATCTCATTTTCGCGACAAAGTCATTCCAATACTTTCATTTTTCCGAATATAAAACCAAATAGGTTCACATATCATGTTTCGTATCAAGGGAGATCGAGGGACAAGTTCAACCTTTATCAAACTTCTAACCATATAGGCTAAAATCTCATTTTTGCGACAAAGTTATTCCAATACTTTCATTTTTCCGAATATAAAACCAAATTGGTTCACATATCATGTTTCGCATCAAGGGACATCGAGGGACAAGTTTACTGTTTATCAAACTTCTAACCACATAGGCTAACATTTCATTTTTGCGACAAGGGTCATTTCAATACTTTCATTTTACCGAATTTCAAACCAAATAGGTTCACATATCATGTTTCGCATCAAGGGACATCGAGGGACATGTTCAACCTTTGTATTTAACAAACATGCAACAATATAAGCTAAAATCTCGTTTTCGCGATAAGGGTCATCTCATTACTTTCTATTTACCAAATTTAAAACGAAATTGGTTCAAATATTATGTTACGCAATAAAGGACATCGAGGGACAAATTCAACATTAATATTTATCAAACTTTTAACCATATAGGCTAAAATCTCTTTTTTGGGACAATGGTCATTCAAATAATTTCATTTTGTCGAATACAAAACCAAATAGGTTCATATATCATGTTTCGTATCAAGGGAGATCGAGGGACAAGTTCAACCTTTATCAAACTTCTAACCATATAGGCTAAAATCTCATTTTCGTGACAAAGGCATTCCAATACTTTCATTTTTCCGAATATAAAACCAAATAGGTTCACATATCATGTTTCGTATCAAGGGAGATCGAGGGACAAGTTCAACCTTTATCAAACTTCTAACCATATAGGCTAAAATCTCATTTTTGCGACAAAGTTATTCCAATACTTTCATTTTTCCGAATATAAAACCAAATAGGTTCACATATCATGTTTCGCATCAAGGGACATCGAGGGACAAGTTTACTGTTTATCAAACTTCTAACCACATAGGCTAACATTTCATTTTTGCGACAAGGGTCATTTCAATACTTTCATTTTACCGAATTTCAAACCAAATAGGTTCACATATCATGTTTCGCATCAAGGGACATCGAGGGACATGTTCAACCTTTGTATTTAACAAACATGCAACAATATAAGCTAAAATCTCGTTTTCGCGATAAGGGTCATCTCATTACTTTCTATTTACCAAATTTAAAACGAAATTGGTTCAAATATTATGTTACGCAATAAAGGACATCGAGGGACAAATTCAACATTAATATTTATCAAACTTTTAACCATATAGGCTAAAATCTCATTTTTGGGACAATGCTCATTCAAATAATTTCATTTTGCCGAATACAAAACCAAATAGGTTCACATATCATGTTTCGTATCAAGGGAAATCGAGGGACAAGTTCAACCTTTATCAAGCTTCTAACCATATAAGGCTAAAATCTCATTTTTGCGACAAAGCGATTCCAATACTTTCATTTTTCCGAATATAAAACCAAATAAGTTCACATATCATGTTTCGCATCAAGGAACATCGAGGGACAAGTTCACTGTTTATCAAACTTCTAACCACATAGGCTAACATTTCATTTTCGCGACAAGGGTCATTTCAATACTTTCATTTTACCGAATTTCAAACCAAATAGGTTCACATATCATGTTTCACATCAACGGACATCGAGGGACATGTTCAACCTTCATATTTAACAAACATGCAACAATATAAGCTAAAATCTCGTTTTCGCGATAAGGGTCATCTCATTACTTTCTATTTACCAAATTTAAAACGAAATTGGTTCAAATATTATGTTACGCAATAAAGGACATCGAGGGACAAATTCAACATTAATATTTATCAAACTTTTAACCATATAGGCTAAAATCTCATTTTTGGGACAATGCTCATTCAAATAATTTCATTTTGCCGAATACAAAACCAAATAGGTTCACATATCATGTTTCGTATCAAAGGAGATCGAGGGACAAGTTCAACCTTTATCAAACTTTTAACCATATAAGGCTAAAATCTCATTTTCGCGACAAAGTGATTCCAATACTTATATTTTTCCGAATATAAAACCAAATAAGTTCACATATCATGTTTCACATCTAGGGACATCGAGGGACAAGTTCACTGTTTATCAAACTTCTAACCACATAGGCTAACATTTCATTTTCGCGACAAGGGTCATTTCAATACTTTCATTTTACCGAATTTCAAACCAAATAGGTTCACATATCATGTTTCACATCAACGGACATCGAGGGACATGTTCAACCTTCATATTTAACAAACATGCAACAATATAAGCTAAAATCTCGTTTTCGCGATAAGGGTCATCTCATTACTTTCTATTTACCAAATTTAAAACGAAATTGGTTCAAATATTATGTTACGCAATAAAGGACATCGAGGGACAAATTCAACATTAATATTTATCAAACTTTTAACCATATAGGCTAAAATCTCTTTTTTGGGACAATGGTCATTCAAATAATTTCATTTTGTCGAATACAAAACCAAATAGGTTCATATATCATGTTTCGTATCAAGGGAGATCGAGGGACAAGTTCAACCTTTATCAAACTTCTAACCATATAGGCTAAAATCTCATTTTCGCGACAAAGGCATTCCAATACTTTCATTTTTCCGAATATAAAACCAAATAGGTTCACATATCATGTTTCGTATCAAGGGAGATCGAGGGACAAGTTCAACCTTTATCAAACTTCTAACCATATAGGCTAAAATCTCATTTTTGCGACAAAGTTATTCCAATACTTTCATTTTTCCGAATATAAAACCAAATAGGTTCACATATCATGTTTCGCATCAAGGGACATCGAGGGACAAGTTTACTGTTTATCAAACTTCTAACCACATAGGCTAACATTTCATTTTTGCGACAAGGGTCATTTCAATACTTTCATTTTACCGAATTTCAAACCAAATAGGTTCACATATCATGTTTCGCATCAAGGGACATCGAGGGACATGTTCAACCTTTGTATTTAACAAACATGCAACAATATAAGCTAAAATCTCGTTTTCGCGATAAGGGTCATCTCATTACTTTCTATTTACCAAATTTAAAACGAAATTGGTTCAAATATTATGTTACGCAATAAAGGACATCGAGGGACAAATTCAACATTAATATTTATCAAACTTTTAACCATATAGGCTAAAATCTCATTTTTGGGACAATGCTCATTCAAATAATTTCATTTTGCCGAATACAAAACCAAATAGGTTCACATATCATGTTTCGTATCAAGGGAAATCGAGGGACAAGTTCAACCTTTATCAAGCTTCTAACCATATAAGGCTAAAATCTCATTTTTGCGACAAAGCGATTCCAATACTTTCATTTTTCCGAATATAAAACCAAATAAGTTCACATATCATGTTTCGCATCAAGGAACATCGAGGGACAAGTTCACTGTTTATCAAACTTCTAACCACATAGGCTAACATTTCATTTTCGCGACAAGGATCATTTCAATACTTTCATTTTACCGAATTTCAAACCAAATAGGTTCACATATCATGTTTCACATCAACGGACATCGAGGGACATGTTCAACCTTCATATTTAACAAACATGCAACAATATAAGCTAAAATCTCGTTTTCGCGATAAGGGTCATCTCATTACTTTCTATTTACCAAATTTAAAACGAAATTGGTTCAAATATTATGTTACGCAATAAAGGACATCGAGGGACAAATTCAACATTAATATTTATCAAACTTTTAACCATATAGGCTAAAATCTCATTTTTGGGACAATGCTCATTCAAATAATTTCATTTTGCCGAATACAAAACCAAATAGGTTCACATATCATGTTTCGTATCAAAGGAGATCGAGGGACAAGTTCAACCTTTATCAAACTTTTAACCATATAAGGCTAAAATCTCATTTTCGCGACAAAGTGATTCCAATACTTATATTTTTCCGAATATAAAACCAAATAAGTTCACATATCATGTTTCACATCTAGGGACATCGAGGGAGAAGTTCACTGTTTATCAAACTTCTAACCACATAGGCTAACATTTCATTTTCGCGACAAGGGTCATTTCAATACTTTCATTTTACCGAATTTCAAACCAAATAGGTTCACATATCATGTTTCACATCAACGGACATCGAGGGACATGTTCAACCTTCATATTTAACAAACATGCAACAATATAAGCTAAAATCTCGTTTTCGCGATAAGGGTCATCTCATTACTTTCTATTTACCAAATTTAAAACGAAATTGGTTCAAATATTATGTTACGCAATAAAGGACATCGAGGGACAAATTCAACATTAATATTTATCAAACTTTTAACCATATAGGCTAAAATCTCTTTTTTGGGACAATGGTCATTCAAATAATTTCATTTTGTCGAATACAAAACCAAATAGGTTCATATATCATGTTTCGTATCAAGGGAGATCGAGGGACAAGTTCAACCTTTATCAAACTTCTAACCATATAGGCTAAAATCTCATTTTCGCGACAAAGGCATTCCAATACTTTCATTTTTCCGAATATAAAACCAAATAGGTTCACATATCATGTTTCGTATCAAGGGAGATCGAGGGACAAGTTCAACCTTTATCAAACTTCTAACCATATAGGCTAAAATCTCATTTTTGCGACAAAGTTATTCCAATACTTTCATTTTTCCGAATATAAAACCAAATAGGTTCACATATCATGTTTCGCATCAAGGGACATCGAGGGACAAGTTTACTGTTTATCAAACTTCTAACCACATAGGCTAACATTTCATTTTTGCGACAAGGGTCATTTCAATACTTTCATTTTACCGAATTTCAAACCAAATAGGTTCACATATCATGTTTCGCATCAAGGGACATCGAGGGACATGTTCAACCTTTGTATTTAACAAACATGCAACAATATAAGCTAAAATCTCGTTTTCGCGATAAGGGTTATCTCATTACTTTCTATTTACCAAATTTAAAACGAAATTGGTTCAAATATTATGTTACGCAATAAAGGACATCGAGGGACAAATTCAACATTAATATTTATCAAACTTTTAACCATATAGGCTAAAATCTCATTTTTGGGACAATGCTCATTCAAATAATTTCATTTTGCCGAATACAAAACCAAATAGGTTCACATATCATGTTTCGTATCAAGGGAAATCGAGGGACAAGTTCAACCTTTATCAAGCTTCTAACCATATAAGGCTAAAATCTCATTTTTGCGACAAAGCGATTCCAATACTTTCATTTTTCCGAATATAAAACCAAATAAGTTCACATATCATGTTTCGCATCAAGGAACATCGAGGGACAAGTTCACTGTTTATCAAACTTCTAACCACATAGGCTAACATTTCATTTTCGCGACAAGGATCATTTCAATACTTTCATTTTACCGAATTTCAAACCAAATAGGTTCACATATCATGTTTCACATCAACGGACATCGAGGGACATGTTCAACCTTCATATTTAACAAACATGCAACAATATAAGCTAAAATCTCGTTTTCGCGATAAGGGTCATCTCATTACTTTCTATTTACCAAATTTAAAACGAAATTGGTTCAAATATTATGTTACGCAATAAAGGACATCGAGGGACAAATTCAACATTAATATTTATCAAACTTTTAACCATATAGGCTAAAATCTCATTTTTGGGACAATGCTCATTCAAATAATTTCATTTTGCCGAATACAAAACCAAATAGGTTCACATATCATGTTTCGTATCAAAGGAGATCGAGGGACAAGTTCAACCTTTATCAAACTTTTAACCATATAAGGCTAAAATCTCATTTTCGCGACAAAGTGATTCCAATACTTATATTTTTCCGAATATAAAACCAAATAAGTTCACATATCATGTTTCACATCTAGGGACATCGAGGGACAAGTTCACTGTTTATCAAACTTCTAACCACATAGGCTAACATTTCATTTTCGCGACAAGGGTCATTTCAATACTTTCATTTTACCGAATTTCAAACCAAATAGGTTCACATATCATGTTTCACATCAACGGACATCGAGGGACATGTTCAACCTTCATATTTAACAAACATGCAACAATATAAGCTAAAATCTCGTTTTCGCGATAAGGGTCATCTCATTACTTTCTATTTACCAAATTTAAAACGAAATTGGTTCAAATATTATGTTACGCAATAAAGGACATCGAGGGACAAATTCAACATTAATATTTATCAAACTTTTAACCATATAGGCTAAAATCTCTTTTTTGGGACAATGGTCATTCAAATAATTTCATTTTGTCGAATACAAAACCAAATAGGTTCATATATCATGTTTCGTATCAAGGGAGATCGAGGGACAAGTTCAACCTTTATCAAACTTCTAACCATATAGGCTAAAATCTCATTTTCGCGACAAAGGCATTCCAATACTTTCATTTTTCCGAATATAAAACCAAATAGGTTCACATATCATGTTTCGTATCAAGGGAGATCGAGGGACAAGTTCAACCTTTATCAAACTTCTAACCATATAGGCTAAAATCTCATTTTTGCGACAAAGTTATTCCAATACTTTCATTTTTCCGAATATAAAACCAAATAGGTTCACATATCATGTTTCGCATCAAGGGACATCGAGGGACAAGTTTACTGTTTATCAAACTTCTAACCACATAGGCTAACATTTCATTTTTGCGACAAGGGTCATTTCAATACTTTCATTTTACCGAATTTCAAACCAAATAGGTTCACATATCATGTTTCGCATCAAGGGACATCGAGGGACATGTTCAACCTTTGTATTTAACAAACATGCAACAATATAAGCTAAAATCTCGTTTTCGCGATAAGGGTCATCTCATTACTTTCTATTTACCAAATTTAAAACGAAATTGGTTCAAATATTATGTTACGCAATAAAGGACATCGAGGGACAAATTCAACATTAATATTTATCAAACTTTTAACCATATAGGCTAAAATCTCATTTTTGGGACAATGCTCATTCAAATAATTTCATTTTGCCGAATACAAAACCAAATAGGTTCACATATCATGTTTCGTATCAAGGGAAATCGAGGGACAAGTTCAACCTTTATCAAGCTTCTAACCATATAAGGCTAAAATCTCATTTTTGCGACAAAGCGATTCCAATACTTTCATTTTTCCGAATATAAAACCAAATAAGTTCACATATCATGTTTCGCATCAAGGAACATCGAGGGACAAGTTCACTGTTTATCAAACTTCTAACCACATAGGCTAACATTTCATTTTCGCGACAAGGATCATTTCAATACTTTCATTTTACCGAATTTCAAACCAAATAGGTTCACATATCATGTTTCACATCAACGGACATCGAGGGACATGTTCAACCTTCATATTTAACAAACATGCAACAATATAAGCTAAAATCTCGTTTTCGCGATAAGGGTCATCTCATTACTTTCTATTTACCAAATTTAAAACGAAATTGGTTCAAATATTATGTTACGCAATAAAGGACATCGAGGGACAAATTCAACATTAATATTTATCAAACTTTTAACCATATAGGCTAAAATCTCATTTTTGGGACAATGCTCATTCAAATAATTTCATTTTGCCGAATACAAAACCAAATAGGTTCACATATCATGTTTCGTATCAAAGGAGATCGAGGGACAAGTTCAACCTTTATCAAACTTTTAACCATATAAGGCTAAAATCTCATTTTCGCGACAAAGTGATTCCAATACTTATATTTTTCCGAATATAAAACCAAATAAGTTCACATATCATGTTTCACATCTAGGGACATCGAGGGACAAGTTCACTGTTTATCAAACTTCTAACCACATAGGCTAACATTTCATTTTCGCGACAAGGGTCATTTCAATACTTTCATTTTACCGAATTTCAAACCAAATAGGTTCACATATCATGTTTCACATCAACGGACATCGAGGGACATGTTCAACCTTCATATTTAACAAACATGCAACAATATAAGCTAAAATCTCGTTTTCGCGATAAGGGTCATCTCATTACTTTCTATTTACCAAATTTAAAACGAAATTGGTTCAAATATTATGTTACGCAATAAAGGACATCGAGGGACAAATTCAACATTAATATTTCTCAAACTTTTAACCATATAGGCTAAAATCTCTTTTTTGGGACAATGGTCATTCAAATAATTTCATTTTGTCGAATACAAAACCAAATAGGTTCATATATCATGTTTCGTATCAAGGGAGATCGAGGGACAAGTTCAACCTTTATCAAACTTCTAACCATATAGGCTAAAATCTCATTTTCGCGACAAAGTCATTCCAATACTTTCATTTTTCCGAATATAAAACCAAATAAGTTCACATATCATGTTTCGCATCAAGGAACATCGAGGGACAAGTTCACTGTTTATCAAACTTCTAACCACATAGGCTAACATTTCATTTTCGCGACAAGGGTCATTTCAATACTTTCATTTTACCGAATTTCAAACCAAATAGGTTCACATATCATGTTTCACATCAACGGACATCGAGGGACATGTTCAACCTTCATATTTAACAAACATGCAACAATATAAGCTAAAATCTCGTTTTCGCGATAAGGGTCATCTCATTACTTTCTATTTACCAAATTTAAAACGAAATTGGTTCAAATATTATGTTACGCAATAAAGGACATCGAGGGACAAATTCAACATTAATATTTCTCAAACTTTTAACCATATAGGCTAAAATCTCTTTTTTGGGACAATGGTCATTCAAATAATTTCATTTTGTCGAATACAAAACCAAATAGGTTCATATATCATGTTTCGTATCAAGGGAGATCGAGGGACAAGTTCAACCTTTATCAAACTTCTAACCATATAGGCTAAAATCTCATTTTCGCGACAAAGTCATTCCAATACTTTCATTTTTCCGAATATAAAACCAAATAGGTTCACATATCATGTTTCGTATCAAGGGAGATCGAGGGACAAGTTCAACCTTTATCAAACTTCTAACCATATAGGCTAAAATCTCATTTTTGCGACAAAGTTATTCCAATACTTTCATTTTTCCGAATATAAAACCAAATAGGTTCACATATCATGTTTCGCATCAAGGGACATCGAGGGACAAGTTTACTGTTTATCAAACTTCTAACCACATAGGCTAACATTTCATTTTTGCGACAAGGGTCATTTCAATACTTTCATTTTACCGAATTTCAAACCAAATAGGTTCACATATCATGTTTCGCATCAAGGGACATCGAGGGACATGTTCAACCTTTGTATTTAACAAACATGCAACAATATAAGCTAAAATCTCGTTTTCGCGATAAGGGTCATCTCATTACTTTCTATTTACCAAATTTAAAACGAAATTGGTTCAAATATTATGTTACGCAATAAAGGACATCGAGGGACAAATTCAACATTAATATTTATCAAAATTTTAACCATATAGGCTAAAATCTCATTTTTGGGACAATGCTCATTCAAATAATTTCATTTTGCCGAATACAAAACCAAATAGGTTCACATATCATGTTTCGTATCAAGGGAGATCGAGGGACAAGTTCAACCTTTATCAAGCTTCTAACCATATAAGGCTAAAATCTCATTTTTGCGACAAAGTGATTCCAATACTTTCATTTTTCCGAATATAAAACCAAATAAGTTCACATATCATGTTTCGCATCAAGGAACATCGAGGGACAAGTTCACTGTTTATCAAACTTCTAACCACATAGGCTAACATTTCATTTTCGCGACAAGGGTCATTTCAATACTTTCATTTTACCGAATTTCAAACCAAATAGGTTCACATATCATGTTTCACATCAACGGACATCGAGGGACATGTTCAACCTTCATATTTAACAAACATGCAACAATATAAGCTAAAATCTCGTTTTCGCGATAAGGGTCATCTCATTACTTTCTATTTACCAAATTTAAAACGAAATTGGTTCAAATATTATGTTACGCAATAAAGGACATCGAGGGACAAATTCAACATTAATATTTCTCAAACTTTTAACCATATAGGCTAAAATCTCTTTTTTGGGACAATGGTCATTCAAATAATTTCATTTTGTCGAATACAAAACCAAATAGGTTCATATATCATGTTTCGTATCAAGGGAGATCGAGGGACAAGTTCAACCTTTATCAAACTTCTAACCATATAGGCTAAAATCTCATTTTCGCGACAAAGTCATTCCAATACTTTCATTTTTCCGAATATAAAACCAAATAGGTTCACATATCATGTTTCGTATCAAGGGAGATCGAGGGACAAGTTCAACCTTTATCAAACTTCTAACCATATAGGCTAAAATCTCATTTTTGCGACAAAGTTATTCCAATACTTTCATTTTTCCGAATATAAAACCAAATAGGTTCACATATCATGTTTCGCATCAAGGGACATCGAGGGACAAGTTTACTGTTTATCAAACTTCTAACCACATAGGCTAACATTTCATTTTTGCGACAAGGGTCATTTCAATACTTTCATTTTACCGAATTTCAAACCAAATAGGTTCACATATCATGTTTCGCATCAAGGGACATCGAGGGACATGTTCAACCTTTGTATTTAACAAACATGCAACAATATAAGCTAAAATCTCGTTTTCGCGATAAGGGTCATCTCATTACTTTCTATTTACCAAATTTAAAACGAAATTGGTTCAAATATTATGTTACGCAATAAAGGACATCGAGGGACAAATTCAACATTAATATTTATCAAAATTTTAACCATATAGGCTAAAATCTCATTTTTGGGACAATGCTCATTCAAATAATTTCATTTTGCCGAATACAAAACCAAATAGGTTCACATATCATGTTTCGTATCAAGGGAGATCGAGGGACAAGTTCAACCTTTATCAAGCTTCTAACCATATAAGGCTAAAATCTCATTTTTGCGACAAAGTGATTCCAATACTTTCATTTTTCCGAATATAAAACCAAATAAGTTCACATATCATGTTTCGCATCAAGGAACATCGAGGGACAAGTTCACTGTTTATCAAACTTCTAACCACATAGGCTAACATTTCATTTTCGCGACAAGGGTCATTTCAATACTTTCATTTTACCGAATTTCAAACCAAATAGGTTCACATATCATGTTTCACATCAACGGACATCGAGGGACATGTTCAACCTTCATATTTAACAAACATGCAACAATATAAGCTAAAATCTCGTTTTCGCGATAAGGGTCATCTCATTACTTTCTATTTACCAAATTTAAAACGAAATTGGTTCAAATATTATGTTACGCAATAAAGGACATCGAGGGACAAATTCAACATTAATATTTCTCAAACTTTTAACCATATAGGCTAAAATCTCTTTTTTGGGACAATGGTCATTCAAATAATTTCATTTTGTCGAATACAAAACCAAATAGGTTCATATATCATGTTTCGTATCAAGGGAGATCGAGGGACAAGTTCAACCTTTATCAAACTTCTAACCATATAGGCTAAAATCTCATTTTCGCGACAAAGTCATTCCAATACTTTCATTTTTCCGAATATAAAACCAAATAGGTTCACATATCATGTTTCGTATCAAGGGAGATCGAGGGACAAGTTCAACCTTTATCAAACTTCTAACCATATAGGCTAAAATCTCATTTTTGCGACAAAGTTATTCCAATACTTTCATTTTTCCGAATATAAAACCAAATAGGTTCACATATCATGTTTCGCATCAAGGGACATCGAGGGACAAGTTTACTGTTTATCAAACTTCTAACCACATAGGCTAACATTTCATTTTTGCGACAAGGGTCATTTCAATACTTTCATTTTACCGAATTTCAAACCAAATAGGTTCACATATCATGTTTCGCATCAAGGGACATCGAGGGACATGTTCAACCTTTGTATTTAACAAACATGCAACAATATAAGCTAAAATCTCGTTTTCGCGATAAGGGTCATCTCATTACTTTCTATTTACCAAATTTAAAACGAAATTGGTTCAAATATTATGTTACGCAATAAAGGACATCGAGGGACAAATTCAACATTAATATTTATCAAAATTTTAACCATATAGGCTAAAATCTCATTTTTGGGACAATGCTCATTCAAATAATTTCATTTTGCCGAATACAAAACCAAATAGGTTCACATATCATGTTTCGTATCAAGGGAGATCGAGGGACAAGTTCAACCTTTATCAAGCTTCTAACCATATAAGGCTAAAATCTCATTTTTGCGACAAAGTGATTCCAATACTTTCATTTTTCCGAATATAAAACCAAATAAGTTCACATATCATGTTTCGCATCAAGGAACATCGAGGGACAAGTTCACTGTTTATCAAACTTCTAACCACATAGGCTAACATTTCATTTTCGCGACAAGGGTCATTTCAATACTTTCATTTTACCGAATTTCAAACCAAATAGGTTCACATATCATGTTTCACATCAACGGACATCGAGGGACATGTTCAACCTTCATATTTAACAAACATGCAACAATATAAGCTAAAATCTCGTTTTCGCGATAAGGGTCATCTCATTACTTTCTATTTACCAAATTTAAAACGAAATTGGTTCAAATATTATGTTACGCAATAAAGGACATCGAGGGACAAATTCAACATTAATATTTCTCAAACTTTTAACCATATAGGCTAAAATCTCTTTTTTGGGACAATGGTCATTCAAATAATTTCATTTTGTCGAATACAAAACCAAATAGGTTCATATATCATGTTTCGTATCAAGGGAGATCGAGGGACAAGTTCAACCTTTATCAAACTTCTAACCATATAGGCTAAAATCTCATTTTCGCGACAAAGTCATTCCAATACTTTCATTTTTCCGAATATAAAACCAAATAGGTTCACATATCATGTTTCGTATCAAGGGAGATCGAGGGACAAGTTCAACCTTTATCAAACTTCTAACCATATAGGCTAAAATCTCATTTTTGCGACAAAGTTATTCCAATACTTTCATTTTTCCGAATATAAAACCAAATAGGTTCACATATCATGTTTCGCATCAAGGGACATCGAGGGACAAGTTTACTGTTTATCAAACTTCTAACCACATAGGCTAACATTTCATTTTTGCGACAAGGGTCATTTCAATACTTTCATTTTACCGAATTTCAAACCAAATAGGTTCACATATCATGTTTCGCATCAAGGGACATCGAGGGACATGTTCAACCTTTGTATTTAACAAACATGCAACAATATAAGCTAAAATCTCGTTTTCGCGATAAGGGTCATCTCATTACTTTCTATTTACCAAATTTAAAACGAAATTGGTTCAAATATTATGTTACGCAATAAAGGACATCGAGGGACAAATTCAACATTAATATTTATCAAAATTTTAACCATATAGGCTAAAATCTCATTTTTGGGACAATGCTCATTCAAATAATTTCATTTTGCCGAATACAAAACCAAATAGGTTCACATATCATGTTTCGTATCAAGCGAGATCGAGGGACAAGTTCAACCTTTATCAAGCTTCTAACCATATAAGGCTAAAATCTCATTTTTGCGACAAAGTGATTCCAATACTTTCATTTTTCCGAATATAAAACCAAATAAGTTCACATATCATGTTTCGCATCAAGGAACATCGAGGGACAAGTTCACTGTTTATCAAACTTCTAACCACATAGGCTAACATTTCATTTTTGCGACAAGGGTCATTTCAATACTTTCATTTTACCGAATTTCAAACCAAATAGGTTCACATATCATGTTTCACATCAACGGACATCGAGGGACATGTTCAACCTTCATATTTAACAAACATGCAACAATATAAGCTAAAATCTCGTTTTCGCGATAAGGGTCATCTCATTACTTTCTATTTACCAAATTTAAAACGAAATTGGTTCAAATATTATGTTACGCAATAAAGGACATCGAGGGACAAATTCAACATTAATATTTATCAAACTTTTAACCATATAGGCTAAAATCTCATTTTTGGGACAATGCTCATTCAAATAATTTCATTTTGCCGAATACAAAACCAAATAGGTTCACATATCATGTTTCGTATCAAGGGAGATCGAGGGACAAGTTCAACCTTTATCAAACTTCTAACCATATAGGCTAAAATCTCATTTTCGCGACAAAGTCATTCCAATACTTTCATTTTTCCGAATATAAAACCAAATAGGTTCACATATCATGTTTCACATCAACGGACATCGAGGGACATGTTCAACCTTCATATTTAACAAACATGCAACAATATAAGCTAAAATCTCGTTTTCGCGATAAGGGTCATCTCATTACTTTCTATTTACCAAATTTAAATCGAAATTGGTTCAAATATTATGTTACGCAATAAAGGACATCGAGGGACAAATTCAACATTAATATTTCTCAACCTTTTAACCATATAGGCTAAAATCTCTTTTTTGGGACAATGGTCATTCAAATAATTTCATTTTGCCGAATACAAAACCAAATAGGTTCACATATCATGTTTTGTATCAAGGGAGATCGAGGGACAAGTTCAACCTTTATCAAACTTCTAACCATATAGGCTAAAATCTCATTTTCGCGACAAAATCATTCCAATACTTTCATTTTTCCGAATATAAAACCAAATAGATTCACATATCATGTTTCGTATCAAAGGAGATCGAGGGACAAGTTCAACCTTTATCAAACTTTTAACCATATAAGGCTAAAATCTCATTTTCGCGACAAAGTGATTCCAATACTTTCATTTTTCCGAATATAAAACCAAATAAGTTCACATATCATGTTTCACATCAAGGGACATCGAGGGACAAGTTCACTGTTTATCAAACTTCTAACCACATAGGCTAACATTTCATTTTCGCGACAAGGGTCATTTCAATACTTTCATTTTACCGAATTTCAAACCAAATAGGTTCACATATCATGTTTCACATCAACGGACATCGAGGGACATGTTCAACCTTCATATTTAACAAACATGCAACAATATAAGCTAAAATCTCGTTTTCGCGATAAGGGTCATCTCATTACTTTCTATTTACCAAATTTAAAACGAAATTGGTTCAAATATTATGTTACGCAATAAAGGACATCGAGGGACAAATTCAACATTAATATTTCTCAAACTTTTAACCATATAGGCTAAAATCTCTTTTTTGGGACAATGGTCATTCAAATAATTTCATTTTGTCGAATACAAAACCAAATAGGTTCATATATCATGTTTCGTATCAAGGGAGATCGAGGGACAAGTTCAACCTTTATCAAACTTCTAACCATATAGGCTAAAATCTCATTTTCGCGACAAAGTCATTCCAATACTTTCATTTTTCCGAATATAAAACCAAATAGGTTCACATATCATGTTTCGTATCAAGGGAGATCGAGGGACAAGTTCAACCTTTATCAAACTTCTAACCATATAGGCTAAAATCTCATTTTTGCGACAAAGTTATTCCAATACTTTCATTTTTCCGAATATAAAACCAAATAGGTTCACATATCATGTTTCGCATCAAGGGACATCGAGGGACAAGTTTACTGTTTATCAAACTTCTAACCACATAGGCTAACATTTCATTTTTGCGACAAGGGTCATTTCAATACTTTCATTTTACCGAATTTCAAACCAAATAGGTTCACATATCATGTTTCGCATCAAGGGACATCGAGGGACATGTTCAACCTTTGTATTTAACAAACATGCAACAATATAAGCTAAAATCTCGTTTTCGCGATAAGGGTCATCTCATTACTTTCTATTTACCAAATTTAAAACGAAATTGGTTCAAATATTATGTTACGCAATAAAGGACATCGAGGGACAAATTCAACATTAATATTTATCAAAATTTTAACCATATAGGCTAAAATCTCATTTTTGGGACAATGCTCATTCAAATAATTTCATTTTGCCGAATACAAAACCAAATAGGTTCACCTATCATGTTTCGTATCAAAGGAGATCGAGGGACAAGTTCAACCTTTATCAAGCTTCTAACCATATAAGGCTAAAATCTCATTTTTGCGACAAAGTGATTCCAATACTTTCATTTTTCCGAATATAAAACCAAATAAGTTCACATATCATGTTTCGCATCAAGGAACATCGAGGGACAAGTTCACTGTTTATCAAACTTCTAACCACATAGGCTAACATTTCATTTTCGCGACAAGGGTCATTTCAATACTTTCATTTTACCGAATTTCAAACCAAATAGGTTCACATATCATGTTTCACATCAACGGACATCGAGGGACATGTTCAACCTTCATATTTAACAAACATGCAACAATATAAGCTAAAATCTCGTTTTCGCGATAAGGGTCATCTCATTACTTTCTATTTACCAAATTTAAAACGAAATTGGTTCAAATATTATGTTACGCAATAAAGGACATCGAGGGACAAATTCAACATTAATATTTATCAAACTTTTAACCATATAGGCTAAAATCTCATTTTTGGGACAATGCTCATTCAAATAATTTCATTTTGCCGAACACAAAACCAAATAGGTTCACATATCATGTTTCGTATCAAGGGAGATCGAGGGACAAGTTCAACCTTTATCAAGCTTCTAACCATATAAGGCTAAAATCTCATTTTTGCGACAAAGTGATTCCAATACTTTCATTTTTCCGAATATAAAACCAAATAAGTTCACATATCATGTTTCGCATCAAGGAACATCGAGGGACAAGTTCACTGTTTATCAAACTTCTAACCACATAGGCTAACATTTCATTTTTGCGACAAGGGTCATTTCAATACTTTCATTTTACCGAATTTCAAACCAAATAGGTTCACATATCATGTTTCACATCAGCGGACATCGAGGGACATGTTCAACCTTCATATTTAACAAACATGCAACAATATAAGCTAAAATCTCGTTTTCGCGATAAGGGTCATCTCATTACTTTCTATTTACCAAATTTAAAACGAAATTGGTTCAAATATTATGTTACGCAATAAAGGACATCGAGGGACAAATTCAACATTAATATTTATCAAACTTTTAACCATATAGGCTAAAATCTCATTTTTGGGACAATGCTCATTCAAATAATTTCATTTTGCCGAATACAAAACCAAATAGGTTCACATATCATGTTTCGTATCAAGGGAGATCGAGGGACAAGTTCAACCTTTATCAAACTTCTAACCATATAGGCTAAAATCTCATTTTCGCGACAAAGTCATTCCAATACTTTCATTTTTCCGAATATAAAACCAAATAGGTTCACATATCATGTTTCACATCAACGGACATCGAGGGACATGTTCAACCTTCATATTTAACAAACATGCAACAATATAAGCTAAAATCTCGTTTTCGCGATAAGGGTCATCTCATTACTTTCTATTTACCAAATTTAAATCGAAATTGGTTCAAATATTATGTTACGCAATAAAGGACATCGAGGGACAAATTCAACATTAATATTTCTCAACCTTTTAACCATATAGGCTAAAATCTCTTTTTTGGGACAATGGTCATTCAAATAATTTCATTTTGCCGAATACAAAACCAAATAGGTTCACATATCATGTTTTGTATCAAGGGAGATCGAGGGACAAGTTCAACCTTTATCAAACTTCTAACCATATAGGCTAAAATCTCATTTTCGCGACAAAATCATTCCAATACTTTCATTTTTCCGAATATAAAACCAAATAGATTCACATATCATGTTTCGTATCAAAGGAGATCGAGGGACAAGTTCAACCTTTATCAAACTTTTAACCATATAAGGCTAAAATCTCATTTTCGCGACAAAGTGATTCCAATACTTTCATTTTTCCGAATATAAAACCAAATAAGTTCACATATCATGTTTCACATCAAGGGACATCGAGGGACAAGTTCACTGTTTATCAAACTTCTAACCACATAGGCTAACATTTCATTTTCGCGACAAGGGTCATTTCAATACTTTCATTTTACCGAATTTCAAACCAAATAGGTTCACATATCATGTTTCACATCAACGGACATCGAGGGACATGTTCAACCTTCATATTTAACAAACATGCAACAATATAAGCTAAAATCTCGTTTTCGCGATAAGGGTCATCTCATTACTTTCTATTTACCAAATTTAAAACGAAATTGGTTCAAATATTATGTTACGCAATAAAGGACATCGAGGGACAAATTCAACATTAATATTTCTCAAACTTTTAACCATATAGGCTAAAATCTCTTTTTTGGGACAATGGTCATTCAAATAATTTCATTTTGTCGAATACAAAACCAAATAGGTTCATATATCATGTTTCGTATCAAGGGAGATCGAGGGACAAGTTCAACCTTTATCAAACTTCTAACCATATAGGCTAAAATCTCATTTTCGCGACAAAGTCATTCCAATACTTTCATTTTTCCGAATATAAAACCAAATAGGTTCACATATCATGTTTCGTATCAAGGGAGATCGAGGGACAAGTTCAACCTTTATCAAACTTCTAACCATATAGGCTAAAATCTCATTTTTGCGACAAAGTTATTCCAATACTTTCATTTTTCCGAATATAAAACCAAATAGGTTCACATATCATGTTTCGCATCAAGGGACATCGAGGGACAAGTTTACTGTTTATCAAACTTCTAACCACATAGGCTAACATTTCATTTTTGCGACAAGGGTCATTTCAATACTTTCATTTTACCGAATTTCAAACCAAATAGGTTCACATATCATGTTTCGCATCAAGGGACATCGAGGGACATGTTCAACCTTTGTATTTAACAAACATGCAACAATATAAGCTAAAATCTCGTTTTCGCGATAAGGGTCATCTCATTACTTTCTATTTACCAAATTTAAAACGAAATTGGTTCAAATATTATGTTACGCAATAAAGGACATCGAGGGACAAATTCAACATTAATATTTATCAAAATTTTAACCATATAGGCTAAAATCTCATTTTTGGGACAATGCTCATTCAAATAATTTCATTTTGCCGAATACAAAACCAAATAGGTTCACATATCATGTTTCGTATCAAAGGAGATCGAGGGACAAGTTCAACCTTTATCAAGCTTCTAACCATATAAGGCTAAAATCTCATTTTTGCGACAAAGTGATTCCAATACTTTCATTTTTCCGAATATAAAACCAAATAAGTTCACATATCATGTTTCGCATCAAGGAACATCGAGGGACAAGTTCACTGTTTATCAAACTTCTAACCACATAGGCTAACATTTCATTTTCGCGACAAGGGTCATTTCAATACTTTCATTTTACCGAATTTCAAACCAAATAGGTTCACATATCATGTTTCACATCAACGGACATCGAGGGACATGTTCAACCTTCATATTTAACAAACATGCAACAATATAAGCTAAAATCTCGTTTTCGCGATAAGGGTCATCTCATTACTTTCTATTTACCAAATTTAAAACGAAATTGGTTCAAATATTATGTTACGCAATAAAGGACATCGAGGGACAAATTCAACATTAATATTTATCAAACTTTTAACCATATAGGCTAAAATCTCATTTTTGGGACAATGCTCATTCAAATAATTTCATTTTGCCGAATACAAAACCAAATAGGTTCACATATCATGTTTCGTATCAAGGGAGATCGAGGGACAAGTTCAACCTTTATCAAGCTTCTAACCATATAAGGCTAAAATCTCATTTTTGCGACAAAGTGATTCCAATACTTTCATTTTTCCGAATATAAAACCAAATAAGTTCACATATCATGTTTCGCATCAAGGAACATCGAGGGACAAGTTCACTGTTTATCAAACTTCTAACCACATAGGCTAACATTTCATTTTTGCGACAAGGGTCATTTCAATACTTTCATTTTACCGAATTTCAAACCAAATAGGTTCACATATCATGTTTCACATCAACGGACATCGAGGGACATGTTCAACCTTCATATTTAACAAACATGCAACAATATAAGCTAAAATCTCGTTTTCGCGATAAGGGTCATCTCATTACTTTCTATTTACCAAATTTAAAACGAAATTGGTTCAAATATTATGTTACGCAATAAAGGACATCGAGGGACAAATTCAACATTAATATTTATCAAACTTTTAACCATATAGGCTAAAATCTCATTTTTGGGACAATGCTCATTCAAATAATTTCATTTTGCCGAATACAAAACCAAATAGGTTCACATATCATGTTTCGTATCAAGGGAGATCGAGGGACAAGTTCAACCTTTATCAAACTTCTAACCATATAGGCTAAAATCTCATTTTCGCGACAAAGTCATTCCAATACTTTCATTTTTCCGAATATAAAACCAAATAGGTTCACATATCATGTTTCACATCAACGGACATCGAGGGACATGTTCAACCTTCATATTTAACAAACATGCAACAATATAAGCTAAAATCTCGTTTTCGCGATAAGGGTCATCTCATTACTTTCTATTTACCAAATTTAAATCGAAATTGGTTCAAATATTATGTTACGCAATAAAGGACATCGAGGGACAAATTCAACATTAATATTTCTCAACCTTTTAACCATATAGGCTAAAATCTCTTTTTTGGGACAATGGTCATTCAAATAATTTCATTTTGCCGAATACAAAACCAAATAGGTTCACATATCATGTTTTGTATCAAGGGAGATCGAGGGACAAGTTCAACCTTTATCAAACTTCTAACCATATAGGCTAAAATCTCATTTTCGCGACAAAATCATTCCAATACTTTCATTTTTCCGAATATAAAACCAAATAGATTCACATATCATGTTTCGTATCAAAGGAGATCGAGGGACAAGTTCAACCTTTATCAAACTTTTAACCATATAAGGCTAAAATCTCATTTTCGCGACAAAGTGATTCCAATACTTTCATTTTTCCGAATATAAAACCAAATAAGTTCACATATCATGTTTCACATCAAGGGACATCGAGGGACAAGTTCACTGTTTATCAAACTTCTAACCACATAGGCTAACATTTCATTTTCGCGACAAGGGTCATTTCAATACTTTCATTTTACCGAATTTCAAACCAAATAGGTTCACATATCATGTTTCACATCAACGGACATCGAGGGACATGTTCAACCTTCATATTTAACAAACATGCAACAATATAAGCTAAAATCTCGTTTTCGCGATAAGGGTCATCTCATTACTTTCTATTTACCAAATTTAAAACGAAATTGGTTCAAATATTATGTTACGCAATAAAGGACATCGAGGGACAAATTCAACATTAATATTTCTCAAACTTTTAACCATATAGGCTAAAATCTCTTTTTTGGGACAATGGTCATTCAAATAATTTCATTTTGTCGAATACAAAACCAAATAGGTTCATATATCATGTTTCGTATCAAGGGAGATCGAGGGACAAGTTCAACCTTTATCAAACTTCTAACCATATAGGCTAAAATCTCATTTTCGCGACAAAGTCATTCCAATACTTTCATTTTTCCGAATATAAAACCAAATAGGTTCACATATCATGTTTCGTATCAAGGGAGATCGAGGGACAAGTTCAACCTTTATCAAACTTCTAACCATATAGGCTAAAATCTCATTTTTGCGACAAAGTTATTCCAATACTTTCATTTTTCCGAATATAAAACCAAATAGGTTCACATATCATGTTTCGCATCAAGGGACATCGAGGGACAAGTTTACTGTTTATCAAACTTCTAACCACATAGGCTAACATTTCATTTTTGCGACAAGGGTCATTTCAATACTTTCATTTTACCGAATTTCAAACCAAATAGGTTCACATATCATGTTTCGCATCAAGGGACATCGAGGGACATGTTCAACCTTTGTATTTAACAAACATGCAACAATATAAGCTAAAATCTCGTTTTCGCGATAAGGGTCATCTCATTACTTTCTATTTACCAAATTTAAAACGAAATTGGTTCAAATATTATGTTACGCAATAAAGGACATCGAGGGACAAATTCAACATTAATATTTATCAAAATTTTAACCATATAGGCTAAAATCTCATTTTTGGGACAATGCTCATTCAAATAATTTCATTTTGCCGAATACAAAACCAAATAGGTTCACATATCATGTTTCGTATCAAGGGAGATCGAGGGACAAGTTCAACCTTTATCAAGCTTCTAACCATATAAGGCTAAAATCTCATTTTTGCGACAAAGTGATTCCAATACTTTCATTTTTCCGAATATAAAACCAAATAAGTTCACATATCATGTTTCGCATCAAGGAACATCGAGGGACAAGTTCACTGTTTATCAAACTTCTAACCACATAGGCTAACATTTCATTTTTGCGACAAGGGTCATTTCAATACTTTCATTTTACCGAATTTCAAACCAAATAGGTTCACATATCATGTTTCACATCAACGGACATCGAGGGACATGTTCAACCTTCATATTTAACAAACATGCAACAATATAAGCTAAAATCTCGTTTTCGCGATAAGGGTCATCTCATTACTTTCTATTTACCAAATTTAAAACGAAATTGGTTCAAATATTATGTTACGCAATAAAGGACATCGAGGGACAAATTCAACATTAATATTTATCAAACTTTTAACCATATAGGCTAAAATCTCATTTTTGGGACAATGCTCATTCAAATAATTTCATTTTGCCGAATACAAAACCAAATAGGTTCACATATCATGTTTCGTATCAAGGGAGATCGAGGGACAAGTTCAACCTTTATCAAACTTCTAACCATATAGGCTAAAATCTCATTTTCGCGACAAAGTCATTCCAATACTTTCATTTTTCCGAATATAAAACCAAATAGGTTCACATATCATGTTTCACATCAACGGACATCGAGGGACATGTTCAACCTTCATATTTAACAAACATGCAACAATATAAGCTAAAATCTCGTTTTCGCGATAAGGGTCATCTCATTACTTTCTATTTACCAAATTTAAATCGAAATTGGTTCAAATATTATGTTACGCAATAAAGGACATCGAGGGACAAATTCAACATTAATATTTCTCAACCTTTTAACCATATAGGCTAAAATCTCTTTTTTGGGACAATGGTCATTCAAATAATTTCATTTTGCCGAATACAAAACCAAATAGGTTCACATATCATGTTTTGTATCAAGGGAGATCGAGGGACAAGTTCAACCTTTATCAAACTTCTAACCATATAGGCTAAAATCTCATTTTCGCGACAAAATCATTCCAATACTTTCATTTTTCCGAATATAAAACCAAATAGATTCACATATCATGTTTCGTATCAAAGGAGATCGAGGGACAAGTTCAACCTTTATCAAACTTTTAACCATATAAGGCTAAAATCTCATTTTCGCGACAAAGTGATTCCAATACTTTCATTTTTCCGAATATAAAACCAAATAAGTTCACATATCATGTTTCACATCAAGGGACATCGAGGGACAAGTTCACTGTTTATCAAACTTCTAACCACATAGGCTAACATTTCATTTTCGCGACAAGGGTCATTTCAATACTTTCATTTTACCGAATTTCAAACCAAATAGGTTCACATATCATGTTTCACATCAACGGACATCGAGGGACATGTTCAACCTTCATATTTAACAAACATGCAACAATATAAGCTAAAATCTCGTTTTCGCGATAAGGGTCATCTCATTACTTTCTATTTACCAAATTTAAAACGAAATTGGTTCAAATATTATGTTACGCAATAAAGGACATCGAGGGACAAATTCAACATTAATATTTCTCAAACTTTTAACCATATAGGCTAAAATCTCTTTTTTGGGACAATGGTCATTCAAATAATTTCATTTTGTCGAATACAAAACCAAATAGGTTCATATATCATGTTTCGTATCAAGGGAGATCGAGGGACAAGTTCAACCTTTATCAAACTTCTAACCATATAGGCTAAAATCTCATTTTCGCGACAAAGTCATTCCAATACTTTCATTTTTCCGAATATAAAACCAAATAGGTTCACATATCATGTTTCGTATCAAGGGAGATCGAGGGACAAGTTCAACCTTTATCAAACTTCTAACCATATAGGCTAAAATCTCATTTTTGCGACAAAGTTATTCCAATACTTTCATTTTTCCGAATATAAAACCAAATAGGTTCACATATCATGTTTCGCATCAAGGGACATCGAGGGACAAGTTTACTGTTTATCAAACTTCTAACCACATAGGCTAACATTTCATTTTTGCGACAAGGGTCATTTCAATACTTTCATTTTACCGAATTTCAAACCAAATAGGTTCACATATCATGTTTCGCATCAAGGGACATCGAGGGACATGTTCAACCTTTGTATTTAACAAACATGCAACAATATAAGCTAAAATCTCGTTTTCGCGATAAGGGTCATCTCATTACTTTCTATTTACCAAATTTAAAACGAAATTGGTTCAAATATTATGTTACGCAATAAAGGACATCGAGGGACAAATTCAACATTAATATTTATCAAAATTTTAACCATATAGGCTAAAATCTCATTTTTGGGACAATGCTCATTCAAATAATTTCATTTTGCCGAATACAAAACCAAATAGGTTCACATATCATGTTTCGTATCAAAGGAGATCGAGGGACAAGTTCAACCTTTATCAAGCTTCTAACCATATAAGGCTAAAATCTCATTTTTGCGACAAAGTGATTCCAATACTTTCATTTTTCCGAATATAAAACCAAATAAGTTCACATATCATGTTTCGCATCAAGGAACATCGAGGGACAAGTTCACTGTTTATCAAACTTCTAACCACATAGGCTAACATTTCATTTTCGCGACAAGGGTCATTTCAATACTTTCATTTTACCGAATTTCAAACCAAATAGGTTCACATATCATGTTTCACATCAACGGACATCGAGGGACATGTTCAACCTTCATATTTAACAAACATGCAACAATATAAGCTAAAATCTCGTTTTCGCGATAAGGGTCATCTCATTACTTTCTATTTACCAAATTTAAAACGAAATTGGTTCAAATATTATGTTACGCAATAAAGGACATCGAGGGACAAATTCAACATTAATATTTATCAAACTTTTAACCATATAGGCTAAAATCTCATTTTTGGGACAATGCTCATTCAAATAATTTCATTTTGCCGAATACAAAACCAAATAGGTTCACATATCATGTTTCGTATCAAGGGAGATCGAGGGACAAGTTCAACCTTTATCAAGCTTCTAACCATATAAGGCTAAAATCTCATTTTTGCGACAAAGTGATTCCAATACTTTCATTTTTCCGAATATAAAACCAAATAAGTTCACATATCATGTTTCGCATCAAGGAACATCGAGGGACAAGTTCACTGTTTATCAAACTTCTAACCACATAGGCTAACATTTCATTTTTGCGACAAGGGTCATTTCAATACTTTCATTTTACCGAATTTCAAACCAAATAGGTTCACATATCATGTTTCACATCAACGGACATCGAGGGACATGTTCAACCTTCATATTTAACAAACATGCAACAATATAAGCTAAAATCTCGTTTTCGCGATAAGGGTCATCTCATTACTTTCTATTTACCAAATTTAAAACGAAATTGGTTCAAATATTATGTTACGCAATAAAGGACATCGAGGGACAAATTCAACATTAATATTTATCAAACTTTTAACCATATAGGCTAAAATCTCATTTTTGGGACAATGCTCATTCAAATAATTTCATTTTGCCGAATACAAAACCAAATAGGTTCACATATCATGTTTCGTATCAAGGGAGATCGAGGGACAAGTTCAACCTTTATCAAACTTCTAACCATATAGGCTAAAATCTCATTTTCGCGACAAAGTCATTCCAATACTTTCATTTTTCCGAATATAAAACCAAATAGGTTCACATATCATGTTTCACATCAACGGACATCGAGGGACATGTTCAACCTTCATATTTAACAAACATGCAACAATATAAGCTAAAATCTCGTTTTCGCGATAAGGGTCATCTCATTACTTTCTATTTACCAAATTTAAATCGAAATTGGTTCAAATATTATGTTACGCAATAAAGGACATCGAGGGACAAATTCAACATTAATATTTCTCAACCTTTTAACCATATAGGCTAAAATCTCTTTTTTGGGACAATGGTCATTCAAATAATTTCATTTTGCCGAATACAAAACCAAATAGGTTCACATATCATGTTTTGTATCAAGGGAGATCGAGGGACAAGTTCAACCTTTATCAAACTTCTAACCATATAGGCTAAAATCTCATTTTCGCGACAAAATCATTCCAATACTTTCATTTTTCCGAATATAAAACCAAATAGATTCACATATCATGTTTCGTATCAAAGGAGATCGAGGGACAAGTTCAACCTTTATCAAACTTTTAACCATATAAGGCTAAAATCTCATTTTCGCGACAAAGTGATTCCAATACTTTCATTTTTCCGAATATAAAACCAAATAAGTTCACATATCATGTTTCACATCAAGGGACATCGAGGGACAAGTTCACTGTTTATCAAACTTCTAACCACATAGGCTAACATTTCATTTTCGCGACAAGGGTCATTTCAATACTTTCATTTTACCGAATTTCAAACCAAATAGGTTCACATATCATGTTTCACATCAACGGACATCGAGGGACATGTTCAA
The DNA here is from genome assembly GCF_051527215.1 of Medicago sativa. Lineage (NCBI taxonomy): Eukaryota > Viridiplantae > Streptophyta > Magnoliopsida > Fabales > Fabaceae > Medicago > Medicago sativa. The sequence goes on from NC_140751.1 coordinate 41,925,691, forward strand.
CCTTCATATTTAACAAACATGCAACAATATAAGCTAAAATCTCGTTTTCGCGATAAGGGTCATCTCATTACTTTCTATTTACCAAATTTAAAACGAAATTGGTTCAAATATTATGTTACGCAATAAAGGACATCGAGGGACAAATTCAACATTAATATTTCTCAAACTTTTAACCATATAGGCTAAAATCTCTTTTTTGGGACAATGGTCATTCAAATAATTTCATTTTGTCGAATACAAAACCAAATAGGTTCATATATCATGTTTCGTATCAAGGGAGATCGAGGGACAAGTTCAACCTTTATCAAACTTCTAACCATATAGGCTAAAATCTCATTTTCGCGACAAAGTCATTCCAATACTTTCATTTTTCCGAATATAAAACCAAATAGGTTCACATATCATGTTTCGTATCAAGGGAGATCGAGGGACAAGTTCAACCTTTATCAAACTTCTAACCATATAGGCTAAAATCTCATTTTTGCGACAAAGTTATTCCAATACTTTCATTTTTCCGAATATAAAACCAAATAGGTTCACATATCATGTTTCGCATCAAGGGACATCGAGGGACAAGTTTACTGTTTATCAAACTTCTAACCACATAGGCTAACATTTCATTTTTGCGACAAGGGTCATTTCAATACTTTCATTTTACCGAATTTCAAACCAAATAGGTTCACATATCATGTTTCGCATCAAGGGACATCGAGGGACATGTTCAACCTTTGTATTTAACAAACATGCAACAATATAAGCTAAAATCTCGTTTTCGCGATAAGGGTCATCTCATTACTTTCTATTTACCAAATTTAAAACGAAATTGGTTCAAATATTATGTTACGCAATAAAGGACATCGAGGGACAAATTCAACATTAATATTTATCAAAATTTTAACCATATAGGCTAAAATCTCATTTTTGGGACAATGCTCATTCAAATAATTTCATTTTGCCGAATACAAAACCAAATAGGTTCACATATCATGTTTCGTATCAAGGGAGATCGAGGGACAAGTTCAACCTTTATCAAGCTTCTAACCATATAAGGCTAAAATCTCATTTTTGCGACAAAGTGATTCCAATACTTTCATTTTTCCGAATATAAAACCAAATAAGTTCACATATCATGTTTCGCATCAAGGAACATCGAGGGACAAGTTCACTGTTTATCAAACTTCTAACCACATAGGCTAACATTTCATTTTCGCGACAAGGGTCATTTCAATACTTTCATTTTACCGAATTTCAAACCAAATAGGTTCACATATCATGTTTCACATCAACGGACATCGAGGGACATGTTCAACCTTCATATTTAACAAACATGCAACAATATAAGCTAAAATCTCGTTTTCGCGATAAGGGTCATCTCATTACTTTCTATTTACCAAATTTAAAACGAAATTGGTTCAAATATAATGTTACGCAATAAAGGACATCGAGGGACAAATTCAACATTAATATTTATCAAACTTTTAACCATATAGGCTAAAATCTCATTTTTGGGACAATGCTCATTCAAATAATTTCATTTTGCCGAATACAAAACCAAATAGGTTCACATATCATGTTTCGTATCAAGGGAGATCGAGGGACAAGTTCAACCTTTATCAAACTTCTAACCATATAGGCTAAAATCTCATTTTCGCGACAAAGTCATTCCAATACTTTCATTTTTCCGAATATAAAACCAAATAGGTTCACATATCATGTTTCACATCAACGGACATCGAGGGACATGTTCAACCTTCATATTTAACAAACATGCAACAATATAAGCTAAAATCTCGTTTTCGCGATAAGGGTCATCTCATTACTTTCTATTTACCATATTTAAAACGAAATTGGTTCAAATATTATGTTACGCAATAAAGGACATCGAGGGACAAATTCAACATTAATATTTCTCAACCTTTTAACCATATAGGCTAAAATCTCTTTTTTGGGACAATGGTCATTCAAATAATTTCATTTTGCCGAATACAAAACCAAATAGGTTCACATATCATGTTTTGTATCAAGGGAGATCGAGGGACAAGTTCAACCTTTATCAAACTTCTAACCATATAGGCTAAAATCTCATTTTCGCGACAAAATCATTCCAATACTTTCATTTTTCCGAATATAAAACCAAATAGATTCACATATCATGTTTCGTATCAAAGGAGATCGAGGGACAAGTTCAACCTTTATCAAACTTTTAACCATATAAGGCTAAAATCTCATTTTCGCGACAAAGTGATTCCAATACTTTCATTTTTCCGAATATAAAACCAAATAAGTTCACATATCATGTTTCACATCAAGGGACATCGAGGGACAAGTTCACTGTTTATCAAACTTCTAACCACATAGGCTAACATTTCATTTTCGCGACAAGGGTCATTTCAATACTTTCATTTTACCGAATTTCAAACCAAATAGGTTCACATATCATGTTTCACATCAACGGACATCGAGGGACATGTTCAACCTTCATATTTAACAAACATGCAACAATATAAGCTAAAATCTCGTTTTCGCGATAAGGGTCATCTCATTACTTTCTATTTACCAAATTTAAAACGAAATTGGTTCAAATATTATGTTACGCAATAAAGGACATCGAGGGACAAATTCAACATTAATATTTCTCAAACTTTTAACCATATAGGCTAAAATCTCTTTTTTGGGACAATGGTCATTCAAATAATTTCATTTTGTCGAATACAAAACCAAATAGGTTCATATATCATGTTTCGTATCAAGGGAGATCGAGGGACAAGTTCAACCTTTATCAAACTTCTAACCATATAGGCTAAAATCTCATTTTCGCGACAAAGTCATTCCAATACTTTCATTTTTCCGAATATAAAACCAAATAGGTTCACATATCATGTTTCGTATCAAGGGAGATCGAGGGACAAGTTCAACCTTTATCAAACTTCTAACCATATAGGCTAAAATCTCATTTTTGCGACAAAGTTATTCCAATACTTTCATTTTTCCGAATATAAAACCAAATAGGTTCACATATCATGTTTCGCATCAAGGGACATCGAGGGACAAGTTTACTGTTTATCAAACTTCTAACCACATAGGCTAACATTTCATTTTTGCGACAAGGGTCATTTCAATACTTTCATTTTACCGAATTTCAAACCAAATAGGTTCACATATCATGTTTCGCATCAAGGGACATCGAGGGACATGTTCAACCTTTGTATTTAACAAACATGCAACAATATAAGCTAAAATCTCGTTTTCGCGATAAGGGTCATCTCATTACTTTCTATTTACCAAATTTAAAACGAAATTGGTTCAAATATTATGTTACGCAATAAAGGACATCGAGGGACAAATTCAACATTAATATTTATCAAAATTTTAACCATATAGGCTAAAATCTCATTTTTGGGACAATGCTCATTCAAATAATTTCATTTTGCCGAATACAAAACCAAATAGGTTCACATATCATGTTTCGTATCAAGGGAGATCGAGGGACAAGTTCAACCTTTATCAAGCTTCTAACCATATAAGGCTAAAATCTCATTTTTGCGACAAAGTGATTCCAATACTTTCATTTTTCCGAATATAAAACCAAATAAGTTCACATATCATGTTTCGCATCAAGGAACATCGAGGGACAAGTTCACTGTTTATCAAACTTCTAACCACATAGGCTAACATTTCATTTTCGCGACAAGGGTCATTTCAATACTTTCATTTTACCGAATTTCAAACCAAATAGGTTCACATATCATGTTTCACATCAACGGACATCGAGGGACATGTTCAACCTTCATATTTAACAAACATGCAACAATATAAGCTAAAATCTCGTTTTCGCGATAAGGGTCATCTCATTACTTTCTATTTACCAAATTTAAAACGAAATTGGTTCAAATATAATGTTACGCAATAAAGGACATCGAGGGACAAATTCAACATTAATATTTATCAAACTTTTAACCATATAGGCTAAAATCTCATTTTTGGGACAATGCTCATTCAAATAATTTCATTTTGCCGAATACAAAACCAAATAGGTTCACATATCATGTTTCGTATCAAGGGAGATCGAGGGACAAGTTCAACCTTTATCAAACTTCTAACCATATAGGCTAAAATCTCATTTTCGCGACAAAGTCATTCCAATACTTTCATTTTTCCGAATATAAAACCAAATAGGTTCACATATCATGTTTCACATCAACGGACATCGAGGGACATGTTCAACCTTCATATTTAACAAACATGCAACAATATAAGCTAAAATCTCGTTTTCGCGATAAGGGTCATCTCATTACTTTCTATTTACCAAATTTAAAACGAAATTGGTTCAAATATTATGTTACGCAATAAAGGACATCGAGGGACAAATTCAACATTAATATTTCTCAACCTTTTAACCATATAGGCTAAAATCTCTTTTTTGGGACAATGGTCATTCAAATAATTTCATTTTGCCGAATACAAAACCAAATAGGTTCACATATCATGTTTTGTATCAAGGGAGATCGAGGGACAAGTTCAACCTTTATCAAACTTCTAACCATATAGGCTAAAATCTCATTTTCGCGACAAAATCATTCCAATACTTTCATTTTTCCGAATATAAAACCAAATAGATTCACATATCATGTTTCGTATCAAGGGAGATCGAGGGACAAGTTCAACCTTTATCAAACTTCTAACCATATAAGCTAAAATCTCATTTTTGCGACAAAGTTATTCCAATACTTTCATTTTTCCGAATATAAAACCAAATAGATTCACATATCATGTTTCGCATCAAGGGACATCGAGGGACAAGTTCACTGTTTATCAAACTTCTAACCACATAGGCTAACATTTCATTTTCGCGACAAGGGTCATTTCAATACTTTCATTTTACCGAATTTCAAACCAAATAGGTTCACATATCATGTTTCGCATCAAGGGACATCGAGGGACATGTTCAACCTTCGTATTTAACAAACATGCAACAATATAAGCTAAAATCTCGTTTTCGCGATAAGGGTCATCTCATTACTTTCTATTTACCAAATTTAAAACGAAATTGGTTCAAATATTATGTTACGCAATAAAGGACATCGAGGGACAAATTCAACATTAATATTTATCAAACTTTTAACCATATAGGCTAAAATCTCATTTTTGGGACAATGCTCATTCAAATAATTTCATTTTGCCGAATACAAAACCAAATAGGTTCACATATCATGTTTCGTATCAAAGGAGATCGAGGGACAAGTTCAACCTTTATCAAACTTCTAACCATATAAGGCTAAAATCTCCTTTTCGCGACAAAATGATTTCAATACTTTCATTTTTCCGAATATAAAACCAAATAAGTTCACATATCATGTTTCGCATCAAGGGACATCGAGGGACAAGTTCACTGTTTATCAAACTTCTAACCACATAGGCTAACATTTCATTTTCGCGACAAGGTTCATTTCAATACTTTCATTTTACCGAATTTCAAACCAAATAGGTTCACATATCATGTTTCACATCAACGGACATCGAGGGACATGTTCAACCTTCATATTTAACAAACATGCAACAATATAAGCTAAAATCTCGTTTTCGCGATAAGGGTCATCTCATTACTTTCTATTTACCAAATTTAAATCGAAATTGGTTCAAATATTATGTTACGCAATAAAGGACATCGAGGGACAAATTCAACATTAATATTTCTCAACCTTTTAACCATATAGGCTAAAATCTCTTTTTTGGGACAATGGTCATTCAAATAATTTCATTTTGCCGAATACAAAACCAAATAGGTTCACATATCATGTTTTGTATCAAGGGAGATCGAGGGACAAGTTCAACCTTTATCAAACTTCTAACCATATAGGCTAAAATCTCATTTTCGCGACAAAATCATTCCAATACTTTCATTTTTCCGAATATAAAACCAAATAGATTCACATATCATGTTTCGTATCAAAGGAGATCGAGGGACAAGTTCAACCTTTATCAAACTTTTAACCATATAAGGCTAAAATCTCATTTTCGCGACAAAGTGATTCCAATACTTTCATTTTTCCGAATATAAAACCAAATAAGTTCACATATCATGTTTCACATCAAGGGACATCGAGGGACAAGTTCACTGTTTATCAAACTTCTAACCACATAGGCTAACATTTCATTTTCGCGACAAGGGTCATTTCAATACTTTCATTTTACCGAATTTCAAACCAAATAGGTTCACATATCATGTTTCACATCAACGGACATCGAGGGACATGTTCAACCTTCATATTTAACAAACATGCAACAATATAAGCTAAAATCTCGTTTTCGCGATAAGGGTCATCTCATTACTTTCTATTTACCAAATTTAAAACGAAATTGGTTCAAATATTATGTTACGCAATAAAGGACATCGAGGGACAAATTCAACATTAATATTTCTCAAACTTTTAACCATATAGGCTAAAATCTCTTTTTTGGGACAATGGTCATTCAAATAATTTCATTTTGTCGAATACAAAACCAAATAGGTTCATATATCATGTTTCGTATCAAGGGAGATCGAGGGACAAGTTCAACCTTTATCAAACTTCTAACCATATAGGCTAAAATCTCATTTTCGCGACAAAGTCATTCCAATACTTTCATTTTTCCGAATATAAAACCAAATAGGTTCACATATCATGTTTCGTATCAAGGGAGATCGAGGGACAAGTTCAACCTTTATCAAACTTCTAACCATATAGGCTAAAATCTCATTTTTGCGACAAAGTTATTCCAATACTTTCATTTTTCCGAATATAAAACCAAATAGGTTCACATATCATGTTTCGCATCAAGGGACATCGAGGGACAAGTTTACTGTTTATCAAACTTCTAACCACATAGGCTAACATTTCATTTTTGCGACAAGGGTCATTTCAATACTTTCATTTTACCGAATTTCAAACCAAATAGGTTCACATATCATGTTTCGCATCAAGGGACATCGAGGGACATGTTCAACCTTTGTATTTAACAAACATGCAACAATATAAGCTAAAATCTCGTTTTCGCGATAAGGGTCATCTCATTACTTTCTATTTACCAAATTTAAAACGAAATTGGTTCAAATATTATGTTACGCAATAAAGGACATCGAGGGACAAATTCAACATTAATATTTATCAAAATTTTAACCATATAGGCTAAAATCTCATTTTTGGGACAATGCTCATTCAAATAATTTCATTTTGCCGAATACAAAACCAAATAGGTTCACATATCATGTTTCGTATCAAGGGAGATCGAGGGACAAGTTCAACCTTTATCAAGCTTCTAACCATATAAGGCTAAAATCTCATTTTTGCGACAAAGTGATTCCAATACTTTCATTTTTCCGAATATAAAACCAAATAAGTTCACATATCATGTTTCGCATCAAGGAACATCGAGGGACAAGTTCACTGTTTATCAAACTTCTAACCACATAGGCTAACATTTCATTTTCGCGACAAGGGTCATTTCAATACTTTCATTTTACCGAATTTCAAACCAAATAGGTTCACATATCATGTTTCACATCAACGGACATCGAGGGACATGTTCAACCTTCATATTTAACAAACATGCAACAATATAAGCTAAAATCTCGTTTTCGCGATAAGGGTCATCTCATTACTTTCTATTTACCAAATTTAAAACGAAATTGGTTCAAATATAATGTTACGCAATAAAGGACATCGAGGGACAAATTCAACATTAATATTTATCAAACTTTTAACCATATAGGCTAAAATCTCATTTTTGGGACAATGCTCATTCAAATAATTTCATTTTGCCGAATACAAAACCAAATAGGTTCACATATCATGTTTCGTATCAAGGGAGATCGAGGGACAAGTTCAACCTTTATCAAACTTCTAACCATATAGGCTAAAATCTCATTTTCGCGACAAAGTCATTCCAATACTTTCATTTTTCCGAATATAAAACCAAATAGGTTCACATATCATGTTTCACATCAACGGACATCGAGGGACATGTTCAACCTTCATATTTAACAAACATGCAACAATATAAGCTAAAATCTCGTTTTCGCGATAAGGGTCATCTCATTACTTTCTATTTACCATATTTAAAACGAAATTGGTTCAAATATTATGTTACGCAATAAAGGACATCGAGGGACAAATTCAACATTAATATTTCTCAACCTTTTAACCATATAGGCTAAAATCTCTTTTTTGGGACAATGGTCATTCAAATAATTTCATTTTGCCGAATACAAAACCAAATAGGTTCACATATCATGTTTTGTATCAAGGGAGATCGAGGGACAAGTTCAACCTTTATCAAACTTCTAACCATATAGGCTAAAATCTCATTTTCGCGACAAAATCATTCCAATACTTTCATTTTTCCGAATATAAAACCAAATAGATTCACATATCATGTTTCGTATCAAAGGAGATCGAGGGACAAGTTCAACCTTTATCAAACTTTTAACCATATAAGGCTAAAATCTCATTTTCGCGACAAAGTGATTCCAATACTTTCATTTTTCCGAATATAAAACCAAATAAGTTCACATATCATGTTTCACATCAAGGGACATCGAGGGACAAGTTCACTGTTTATCAAACTTCTAACCACATAGGCTAACATTTCATTTTCGCGACAAGGGTCATTTCAATACTTTCATTTTACCGAATTTCAAACCAAATAGGTTCACATATCATGTTTCACATCAACGGACATCGAGGGACATGTTCAACCTTCATATTTAACAAACATGCAACAATATAAGCTAAAATCTCGTTTTCGCGATAAGGGTCATCTCATTACTTTCTATTTACCAAATTTAAAACGAAATTGGTTCAAATATTATGTTACGCAATAAAGGACATCGAGGGACAAATTCAACATTAATATTTCTCAAACTTTTAACCATATAGGCTAAAATCTCTTTTTTGGGACAATGGTCATTCAAATAATTTCATTTTGTCGAATACAAAACCAAATAGGTTCATATATCATGTTTCGTATCAAGGGAGATCGAGGGACAAGTTCAACCTTTATCAAACTTCTAACCATATAGGCTAAAATCTCATTTTCGCGACAAAGTCATTCCAATACTTTCATTTTTCCGAATATAAAACCAAATAGGTTCACATATCATGTTTCGTATCAAGGGAGATCGAGGGACAAGTTCAACCTTTATCAAACTTCTAACCATATAGGCTAAAATCTCATTTTTGCGACAAAGTTATTCCAATACTTTCATTTTTCCGAATATAAAACCAAATAGGTTCACATATCATGTTTCGCATCAAGGGACATCGAGGGACAAGTTTACTGTTTATCAAACTTCTAACCACATAGGCTAACATTTCATTTTTGCGACAAGGGTCATTTCAATACTTTCATTTTACCGAATTTCAAACCAAATAGGTTCACATATCATGTTTCGCATCAAGGGACATCGAGGGACATGTTCAACCTTTGTATTTAACAAACATGCAACAATATAAGCTAAAATCTCGTTTTCGCGATAAGGGTCATCTCATTACTTTCTATTTACCAAATTTAAAACGAAATTGGTTCAAATATTATGTTACGCAATAAAGGACATCGAGGGACAAATTCAACATTAATATTTATCAAAATTTTAACCATATAGGCTAAAATCTCATTTTTGGGACAATGCTCATTCAAATAATTTCATTTTGCCGAATACAAAACCAAATAGGTTCACATATCATGTTTCGTATCAAGGGAGATCGAGGGACAAGTTCAACCTTTATCAAGCTTCTAACCATATAAGGCTAAAATCTCATTTTTGCGACAAAGTGATTCCAATACTTTCATTTTTCCGAATATAAAACCAAATAAGTTCACATATCATGTTTCGCATCAAGGAACATCGAGGGACAAGTTCACTGTTTATCAAACTTCTAACCACATAGGCTAACATTTCATTTTCGCGACAAGGGTCATTTCAATACTTTCATTTTACCGAATTTCAAACCAAATAGGTTCACATATCATGTTTCACATCAACGGACATCGAGGGACATGTTCAACCTTCATATTTAACAAACATGCAACAATATAAGCTAAAATCTCGTTTTCGCGATAAGGGTCATCTCATTACTTTCTATTTACCAAATTTAAAACGAAATTGGTTCAAATATAATGTTACGCAATAAAGGACATCGAGGGACAAATTCAACATTAATATTTATCAAACTTTTAACCATATAGGCTAAAATCTCATTTTTGGGACAATGCTCATTCAAATAATTTCATTTTGCCGAATACAAAACCAAATAGGTTCACATATCATGTTTCGTATCAAGGGAGATCGAGGGACAAGTTCAACCTTTATCAAACTTCTAACCATATAGGCTAAAATCTCATTTTCGCGACAAAGTCATTCCAATACTTTCATTTTTCCGAATATAAAACCAAATAGGTTCACATATCATGTTTCACATCAACGGACATCGAGGGACATGTTCAACCTTCATATTTAACAAACATGCAACAATATAAGCTAAAATCTCGTTTTCGCGATAAGGGTCATCTCATTACTTTCTATTTACCAAATTTAAAACGAAATTGGTTCAAATATTATGTTACGCAATAAAGGACATCGAGGGACAAATTCAACATTAATATTTCTCAACCTTTTAACCATATAGGCTAAAATCTCTTTTTTGGGACAATGGTCATTCAAATAATTTCATTTTGCCGAATACAAAACCAAATAGGTTCACATATCATGTTTTGTATCAAGGGAGATCGAGGGACAAGTTCAACCTTTATCAAACTTCTAACCATATAGGCTAAAATCTCATTTTCGCGACAAAATCATTCCAATACTTTCATTTTTCCGAATATAAAACCAAATAGATTCACATATCATGTTTCGTATCAAGGGAGATCGAGGGACAAGTTCAACCTTTATCAAACTTCTAACCATATAAGCTAAAATCTCATTTTTGCGACAAAGTTATTCCAATACTTTCATTTTTCCGAATATAAAACCAAATAGATTCACATATCATGTTTCGCATCAAGGGACATCGAGGGACAAGTTCACTGTTTATCAAACTTCTAACCACATAGGCTAACATTTCATTTTCGCGACAAGGGTCATTTCAATACTTTCATTTTACCGAATTTCAAACCAAATAGGTTCACATATCATGTTTCGCATCAAGGGACATCGAGGGACATGTTCAACCTTCGTATTTAACAAACATGCAACAATATAAGCTAAAATCTCGTTTTCGCGATAAGGGTCATCTCATTACTTTCTATTTACCAAATTTAAAACGAAATTGGTTCAAATATTATGTTACGCAATAAAGGACATCGAGGGACAAATTCAACATTAATATTTATCAAACTTTTAACCATATAGGCTAAAATCTCATTTTTGGGACAATGCTCATTCAAATAATTTCATTTTGCCGAATACAAAACCAAATAGGTTCACATATCATGTTTCGTATCAAAGGAGATCGAGGGACAAGTTCAACCTTTATCAAACTTCTAACCATATAAGGCTAAAATCTCCTTTTCGCGACAAAATGATTTCAATACTTTCATTTTTCCGAATATAAAACCAAATAAGTTCACATATCATGTTTCGCATCAAGGGACATCGAGGGACAAGTTCACTGTTTATCAAACTTCTAACCACATAGGCTAACATTTCATTTTCGCGACAAGGTTCATTTCAATACTTTCATTTTACCGAATTTCAAACCAAATAGGTTCACATATCATGTTTCACATCAACGGACATCGAGGGACATGTTCAACCTTCATATTTAACAAACATGCAACAATATAAGCTAAAATCTCGTTTTCGCGATAAGGGTCATCTCATTACTTTCTATTTACCAAATTTAAAACGAAATTGGTTCAAATATTATGTTACGCAATAAAGGACATCGAGGGACAAATTCAACATTAATATTTCTCAAACTTTTAACCATATAGGCTAAAATCTCTTTTTTGGGACAATGGTCATTCAAATAATTTCATTTTGTCGAATACAAAACCAAATAGGTTCACATATGATGTATCGTATCAAGGGAGATCGAGGGACAAGTTCAACCTTTATCAAACTTCTAACCATATAGGCTAAAATCTCATTTTCGCGACAAAATCATTCCAATACTTTCATTTTTCCGAATATAAAACCAAATAGATTCACATATCATGTTTCGTATCAAGGGAGATCGAGGGACAAGTTCAACCTTTATCAAACTTCTAACCATATAGGCTAAAATCTCATTTTTGCGACAAAGTTATTCCAATACTTTCATTTTTCCGAATATAAAACCAAATAGATTCACATATCATGTTTCGCATCAAGGGACATCGAGGGACAAGTTCACTGTTTATCAAACTTCTAACCACATAGGCTAACATTTCATTTTCGCGACAAGGGTCATTTCAATACTTTCATTTTACCGAATTTCAAACCAAATAGGTTCACATATCATGTTTCGCATCAAGGGACATCGAGGGACATGTTCAACCTTCGTATTTAACAAACATGCAACAATATAAGCTAAAATCTCGTTTTCGCGATAAGGGTCATCTCATTACTTTCTATTTACCAAATTTAAAACGAAATTGTTTCAAATATTATGTTACGCAATGAAGGACGTCGAGGGACAAATTCAACATTAATATTTATCAAACTTTTAACCATATAGGCTAAAATCTCATTTTTGGGACAATGCTCATTCAAATAATTTCATTTTGCCGAATACAAAACCAAATAGGTTCACATATCATGTTTCGTATCAAAGGAGATCGAGGGACAAGTTCAACCTTTATCAAACTTCTAACCATATAAGGCTAAAATCTCATTTTCGCGACAAAGTGATTCCAATACTTTCATTTTTCCGAATATAAAACCAAATAAGTTCACATATCATGTTTCGCATCAAGGGACATCGAGGGACAAGTTCACTGTTTATCAAACTTCTAACCACATAGGCTAACATTTCATTTTCGCGACAAGGGTCATTTCAATACTTTCATTTTACCGAATTTCAAACCAAATAGGTTCACATATCATGTTTCACATCAACGGACATCGAGGGACATGTTCAACCTTCATATTTAACAAACATGCAACAATATAAGCTAAAATCTAGTTTTCGCGATAAGGGTCATCTCATTACTTTCTATTTACCAAATTTAAAACGAAATTGGTTCAAATATTATGTTACGCAATAAAGGACATCGAGGGACAAATTCAACATTAATATTTCTCAAACTTTTAACCATATAGGCTAAAATCTCTTTTTTGGGACAATGGTCATTCAAATAATTTCATTTTGTCGAATACAAAACCAAATAGGTTCACATATGATGTATCGTATCAAGGGAGATCGAGGGACAAGTTCAACCTTTATCAAACTTCTAACCATATAGGCTAAAATCTCATTTTTGCGACAAAGTTATTCCAATACTTTCATTTTTCCGAATATAAAACCAAATAGGTTCACATATCATGTTTCGCATCAAGGGACATCAAGGGACAAGTTTACTGTTTATCAAACTTCTAACCACATAGGCTAACATTTCATTTTCGCGACAAGGGTCATTTCAATACTTTCATTTTACCGAATTTCAAACCAAATAGGTTCACATATCATGTTTCGCATCAAGGGACATCGAGGGACATGTTCAACCTTTGTATTTAACAAACATGCAACAATATAAGCTAAAATCTCGTTTTCGCGATAAGGGTCATCTCATTACTTTCTATTTACCAAATTTAAAACGAAATTGGTTCAAATATTATGTTACGCAATAAAGGACATCGAGGGACAAATTCAACATTAATATTTATCAAAATTTTAACCATATAGGCTAAAATCTCATTTTTGGGACAATGCTCATTCAAATAATTTCATTTTGCCGAATACAAAACCAAATAGGTTCACATATCATGTTTCGTATCAAGGGAGATCGAGGGACAAGTTCAACCTTTATCAAGCTTCTAACCATATAAGGCTAAAATCTCATTTTTGTGACAAAGTGATTCCAATACTTTCATTTTTCCGAATATAAAACCAAATAGGTTCACATATCATGTTTCGCATCAAGGAACATCGAGGGACAAGTTCACTGTTTATCAAACTTCTAACCACATAGGCTAACATTTCATTTTCGCGACAAGGGTCATTTCAATACTTTCATTTTACCGAATTTCAAACCAAATAGGTTCACATATCATGTTTCACATCAACGGACATCGAGGGACATGTTCAACCTTCATATTTAACAAACATGCAACAATATAAGCTAAAATCTCGTTTTCGCGATAAGGGTCATCTCATTACTTTCTATTTACCAAATTTAAAACGAAATTGGTTCAAATATTATGTTACGCAATAAAGGACATCGAGGGACAAATTCAACATTAATATTTCTCAAAGTTTTAACCATATAGGCTAAAATCTCTTTTTTGGGACAATGGTCATTCAAATAATTTCATTTTGTCGAATACAAAACCAAATAGGTTCACATATGATGTATCGTATCAAGGGAGATCGAGGGACAAGTTCAACCTTTATCAAACTTCTAACCATATAGGCTAAAATCTCATTTTTGCGACAAAGTTATTCCAATACTTTCATTTTTCCGAATATAAAACCAAATAGATTCACATATCATGTTTCGCATCAAGGGACATCGAGGGACAAGTTCACTGTTTATCAAACTTCTAACCACATAGGCTAACATTTCATTTTCGCGACAAGGGTCATTTCAATACTTTCATTTTACCGAATTTCAAACCAAATAGGTTCACATATCATGTTTCGCATCAAGGGACATCGAGGGACATGTTCAACCTTCGTATTTAACAAACATGCAACAATATAAGCTAAAATCTCGTTTTCGCGATAAGGGTCATCTCATTACTTTCTATTTACCAAATTTAAAACGAAATTGGTTCAAATATTATGTTACGCAATAAAGGACATCGAGGGACAAATTCAACATTAATATTTATCAAACTTTTAACCATATAGGCTAAAATCTCATTTTTGGGACAATGCTCATTCAAATAATTTCATTTTGCCGAATACAAAACCAAATAGGTTCACATATCATGTTTCGTATCAAAGGAGATCGAGGGACAAGTTCAACCTTTATCAAACTTCTAACCATATAAGGCTAAAATCTCATTTTCGCGACAAAGTGATTCCAATACTTTCATTTTTCCGAATATAAAACCAAATAAGTTCACATATCATGTTTCGCATCAAGGGACATCGAGGGACAAGTTCACTGTTTATCAAACTTCTAACCACATAGGCTAACATTTCATTTTCGCGACAAGGGTCATTTCAATACTTTCATTTTACCGAATTTCAAACCAAATAGGTTCACATATCATGTTTCACATCAACGGACATCGAGGGACATGTTCAACCTTCATATTTAACAAACATGCAACAATATAAGCTAAAATCTCGTTTTCGCGATAAGGGTCATCTCATTACTTTCTATTTACCAAATTTAAAACGAAATTGGTTCAAATATTATGTTACGCAATAAAGGACATCGAGGGACAAATTCAACATTAATATTTCTCAAACTTTTAACCATATAGGCTAAAATCTCTTTTTTGGGACAATGGTCATTCAAATAATTTCATTTTGTCGAATACAAAACCAAATAGGTTCACATATGATGTATCGTATCAAGGGAGATCGAGGGACAAGTTCAACCTTTATCAAACTTCTAACCATATAGGCTAAAATCTCATTTTTGCGACAAAGTTATTCCAATACTTTCATTTTTCCGAATATAAAACCAAATAGGTTCACATATCATGTTTCGCATCAAGGGACATCAAGGGACAAGTTTACTGTTTATCAAACTTCTAACCACATAGGCTAACATTTCATTTTCGCGACAAGGGTCATTTCAATACTTTCATTTTACCGAATTTCAAACCAAATAGGTTCACATATCATGTTTCGCATCAAGGGACATCGAGGGACATGTTCAACCTTTGTATTTAACAAACATGCAACAATATAAGCTAAAATCTCGTTTTCGCGATAAGGGTCATCTCATTACTTTCTATTTACCAAATTTAAAACGAAATTGGTTCAAATATTATGTTACGCAATAAAGGACATCGAGGGACAAATTCAACATTAATATTTATCAAAATTTTAACCATATAGGCTAAAATCTCATTTTTGGGACAATGCTCATTCAAATAATTTCATTTTGCCGAATACAAAACCAAATAGGTTCACATATCATGTTTCGTATCAAGGGAGATCGAGGGACAAGTTCAACCTTTATCAAGCTTCTAACCATATAAGGCTAAAATCTCATTTTTGTGACAAAGTGATTCCAATACTTTCATTTTTCCGAATATAAAACCAAATAGGTTCACATATCATGTTTCGCATCAAGGAACATCGAGGGACAAGTTCACTGTTTATCAAACTTCTAACCACATAGGCTAACATTTCATTTTCGCGACAAGGGTCATTTCAATACTTTCATTTTACCGAATTTCAAACCAAATAGGTTCACATATCATGTTTCACATCAACGGACATCGAGGGACATGTTCAACCTTCATATTTAACAAACATGCAACAATATAAGCTAAAATCTCGTTTTCGCGATAAGGGTCATCTCATTACTTTCTATTTACCAAATTTAAAACGAAATTGGTTCAAATATTATGTTACGCAATAAAGGACATCGAGGGACAAATTCAACATTAATATTTCTCAAAGTTTTAACCATATAGGCTAAAATCTCTTTTTTGGGACAATGGTCATTCAAATAATTTCATTTTGTCGAATACAAAACCAAATAGGTTCACATATGATGTATCGTATCAAGGGAGATCGAGGGACAAGTTCAACCTTTATCAAACTTCTAACCATATAGGCTAAAATCTCATTTTTGCGACAAAGTTATTCCAATACTTTCATTTTTCCGAATATAAAACCAAATAGATTCACATATCATGTTTCGCATCAAGGGACATCGAGGGACAAGTTCACTGTTTATCAAACTTCTAACCACATAGGCTAACATTTCATTTTCGCGACAAGGGTCATTTCAATACTTTCATTTTACCGAATTTCAAACCAAATAGGTTCACATATCATGTTTCGCATCAAGGGACATCGAGGGACATGTTCAACCTTCGTATTTAACAAACATGCAACAATATAAGCTAAAATCTCGTTTTCGCGATAAGGGTCATCTCATTACTTTCTATTTACCAAATTTAAAACGAAATTGGTTCAAATATTATGTTACGCAATAAAGGACATCGAGGGACAAATTCAACATTAATATTTATCAAACTTTTAACCATATAGGCTAAAATCTCATTTTTGGGACAATGCTCATTCAAATAATTTCATTTTGCCGAATACAAAACCAAATAGGTTCACATATCATGTTTCGTATCAAAGGAGATCGAGGGACAAGTTCAACCTTTATCAAACTTCTAACCATATAAGGCTAAAATCTCATTTTCGCGACAAAGTGATTCCAATACTTTCATTTTTCCGAATATAAAACCAAATAAGTTCACATATCATGTTTCGCATCAAGGGACATCGAGGGACAAGTTCACTGTTTATCAAACTTCTAACCACATAGGCTAACATTTCATTTTCGCGACAAGGGTCATTTCAATACTTTCATTTTACCGAATTTCAAACCAAATAGGTTCACATATCATGTTTCACATCAACGGACATCGAGGGACATGTTCAACCTTCATATTTAACAAACATGCAACAATATAAGCTAAAATCTCGTTTTCGCGATAAGGGTCATCTCATTACTTTCTATTTACCAAATTTAAAACGAAATTGGTTCAAATATTATGTTACGCAATAAAGGACATCGAGGGACAAATTCAACATTAATATTTCTCAAACTTTTAACCATATAGGCTAAAATCTCTTTTTTGGGACAATGGTCATTCAAATAATTTCATTTTGTCGAATACAAAACCAAATAGGTTCACATATGATGTATCGTATCAAGGGAGATCGAGGGACAAGTTCAACCTTTATCAAACTTCTAACCATATAGGCTAAAATCTCATTTTTGCGACAAAGTTATTCCAATACTTTCATTTTTCCGAATATAAAACCAAATAGGTTCACATATCATGTTTCGCATCAAGGGACATCAAGGGACAAGTTTACTGTTTATCAAACTTCTAACCACATAGGCTAACATTTCATTTTCGCGACAAGGGTCATTTCAATACTTTCATTTTACCGAATTTCAAACCAAATAGGTTCACATATCATGTTTCGCATCAAGGGACATCGAGGGACATGTTCAACCTTTGTATTTAACAAACATGCAACAATATAAGCTAAAATCTCGTTTTCGCGATAAGGGTCATCTCATTACTTTCTATTTACCAAATTTAAAACGAAATTGGTTCAAATATTATGTTACGCAATAAAGGACATCGAGGGACAAATTCAACATTAATATTTATCAAAATTTTAACCATATAGGCTAAAATCTCATTTTTGGGACAATGCTCATTCAAATAATTTCATTTTGCCGAATACAAAACCAAATAGGTTCACATATCATGTTTCGTATCAAGGGAGATCGAGGGACAAGTTCAACCTTTATCAAGCTTCTAACCATATAAGGCTAAAATCTCATTTTTGTGACAAAGTGATTCCAATACTTTCATTTTTCCGAATATAAAACCAAATAGGTTCACATATCATGTTTCGCATCAAGGAACATCGAGGGACAAGTTCACTGTTTATCAAACTTCTAACCACATAGGCTAACATTTCATTTTCGCGACAAGGGTCATTTCAATACTTTCATTTTACCGAATTTCAAACCAAATAGGTTCACATATCATGTTTCACATCAACGGACATCGAGGGACATGTTCAACCTTCATATTTAACAAACATGCAACAATATAAGCTAAAATCTCGTTTTCGCGATAAGGGTCATCTCATTACTTTCTATTTACCAAATTTAAAACGAAATTGGTTCAAATATTATGTTACGCAATAAAGGACATCGAGGGACAAATTCAACATTAATATTTCTCAAAGTTTTAACCATATAGGCTAAAATCTCTTTTTTGGGACAATGGTCATTCAAATAATTTCATTTTGTCGAATACAAAACCAAATAGGTTCACATATGATGTATCGTATCAAGGGAGATCGAGGGACAAGTTCAACCTTTATCAAACTTCTAACCATATAGGCTAAAATCTCATTTTTGCGACAAAGTTATTCCAATACTTTCATTTTTCCGAATATAAAACCAAATAGATTCACATATCATGTTTCGCATCAAGGGACATCGAGGGACAAGTTCACTGTTTATCAAACTTCTAACCACATAGGCTAACATTTCATTTTCGCGACAAGGGTCATTTCAATACTTTCATTTTACCGAATTTCAAACCAAATAGGTTCACATATCATGTTTCGCATCAAGGGACATCGAGGGACATGTTCAACCTTCGTATTTAACAAACATGCAACAATATAAGCTAAAATCTCGTTTTCGCGATAAGGGTCATCTCATTACTTTCTATTTACCAAATTTAAAACGAAATTGGTTCAAATATTATGTTACGCAATAAAGGACATCGAGGGACAAATTCAACATTAATATTTATCAAACTTTTAACCATATAGGCTAAAATCTCATTTTTGGGACAATGCTCATTCAAATAATTTCATTTTGCCGAATACAAAACCAAATAGGTTCACATATCATGTTTCGTATCAAAGGAGATCGAGGGACAAGTTCAACCTTTATCAAACTTCTAACCATATAAGGCTAAAATCTCATTTTCGCGACAAAGTGATTCCAATACTTTCATTTTTCCGAATATAAAACCAAATAAGTTCACATATCATGTTTCGCATCAAGGGACATCGAGGGACAAGTTCACTGTTTATCAAACTTCTAACCACATAGGCTAACATTTCATTTTCGCGACAAGGGTCATTTCAATACTTTCATTTTACCGAATTTCAAACCAAATAGGTTCACATATCATGTTTCACATCAACGGACATCGAGGGACATGTTCAACCTTCATATTTAACAAACATGCAACAATATAAGCTAAAATCTCGTTTTCGCGATAAGGGTCATCTCATTACTTTCTATTTACCAAATTTAAAACGAAATTGGTTCAAATATTATGTTACGCAATAAAGGACATCGAGGGACAAATTCAACATTAATATTTCTCAAACTTTTAACCATATAGGCTAAAATCTCTTTTTTGGGACAATGGTCATTCAAATAATTTCATTTTGTCGAATACAAAACCAAATAGGTTCACATATGATGTATCGTATCAAGGGAGATCGAGGGACAAGTTCAACCTTTATCAAACTTCTAACCATATAGGCTAAAATCTCATTTTCGCGACAAAATCATTCCAATACTTTCATTTTTCCGAATATAAAACCAAATAGATTCACATATCATGTTTCGCATCAAGGAACATCGAGGGACAAGTTCACTGTTTATCAAACTTCTAACCACATAGGCTAACATTTCATTTTCGCGACAAGGGTCATTTCAATACTTTCATTTTACCGAATTTCAAACCAAATAGGTTCACATATCATGTTTCACATCAACGGACATCGAGGGACATGTTCAACCTTCATATTTAACAAACATGCAACAATATAAGCTAAAATCTCGTTTTCGCGATAAGGGTCATCTCATTACTTTCTATTTACCAAATTTAAAACGAAATTGGTTCAAATATTATGTTACGCAATAAAGGACATCGAGGGACAAATTCAACATTAATATTTCTCAACCTTTTAACCATATAGGCTAAAATCTCTTTTTTGGGACAATGGTCATTCAAATAATTTCATTTTGCCGAATACAAAACCAAATAGGTTCACATATCATGTTTTGTATCAAGGGAGATCGAGGGACAAGTTCAACCTTTATCAAACTTCTAACCATATAGGCTAAAATCTCATTTTCGCGACAAAATCATTCCAATACTTTCATTTTTCCGAATATAAAACCAAATAGATTCACATATCATGTTTCGTATCAAGGGAGATCGAGGGACAAGTTCAACCTTTATCAAACTTCTAACCATATAAGCTAAAATCTCATTTTTGCGACAAAGTTATTCCAATACTTTCATTTTTCCGAATATAAAACCAAATAGATTCACATATCATGTTTCGCATCAAGGGACATCGAGGGACAAGTTCACTGTTTATCAAACTTCTAACCACATAGGCTAACATTTCATTTTCGCGACAAGGGTCATTTCAATACTTTCATTTTACCGAATTTCAAACCAAATAGGTTCACATATCATGTTTCGCATCAAGGGACATCGAGGGACATGTTCAACCTTCGTATTTAACAAACATGCAACAATATAAGCTAAAATCTCGTTTTCGCGATAAGGGTCATCTCATTACTTTCTATTTACCAAATTTAAAACGAAATTGGTTCAAATATTATGTTACGCAATAAAGGACATCGAGGGACAAATTCAACATTAATATTTATCAAACTTTTAACCATATAGGCTAAAATCTCATTTTTGGGACAATGCTCATTCAAATAATTTCATTTTGCCGAATACAAAACCAAATAGGTTCACATATCATGTTTCGTATCAAAGGAGATCGAGGGACAAGTTCAACCTTTATCAAACTTCTAACCATATAAGGCTAAAATCTCATTTTCGCGACAAAATGATTTCAATACTTTCATTTTTCCGAATATAAAACCAAATAAGTTCACATATCATGTTTCGCATCAAGGGACATCGAGGGACAAGTTCACTGTTTATCAAACTTCTAACCACATAGGCTAACATTTCATTTTCGCGACAAGGTTCATTTCAATACTTTCATTTTACCGAATTTCAAACCAAATAGGTTCACATATCATGTTTCACATCAACGGACATCGAGGGACATGTTCAACCTTCATATTTAACAAACATGCAACAATATAAGCTAAAATCTCGTTTTCGCGATAAGGGTCATCTCATTACTTTCTATTTACCAAATTTAAAACGAAATTGGTTCAAATATTATGTTACGCAATAAAGGACATCGAGGGACAAATTCAACATTAATATTTCTCAAACTTTTAACCATATAGGCTAAAATCTCTTTTTTGGGACAATGGTCATTCAAATAATTTCATTTTGGCGAATACAAAACCAAATAGGTTCACATATGATGTATCGTATCAAGGGAGATCGAGGGACAAGTTCAACCTTTATCAAACTTCTAACCATATAGGCTAAAATCTCATTTTCGCGACAAAATCATTCCAATACTTTCATTTTTCCGAATATAAAACCAAATAGATTCACATATCATGTTTCGTATCAAGGGAGATCGAGGGACAAGTTCAACCTTTATCAAACTTCTAACCATATAGGCTAAAATCTCATTTTTGCGACAAAGTTATTCCAATACTTTCATTTTTCCGAATATAAAACCAAATAGATTCACATATCATGTTTCGCATCAAGGGACATCGAGGGACAAGTTCACTGTTTATCAAACTTCTAACCACATAGGCTAACATTTCATTTTCGCGACAAGGGTCATTTCAATACTTTCATTTTACCGAATTTCAAACCAAATAGGTTCACATATCATGTTTCGCATCAAGGGACATCGAGGGACATGTTCAACCTTCGTATTTAACAAACATGCAACAATATAAGCTAAAATCTTGTTTTCGCGATAAGGGTCATCTCATTACTTTCTATTTACCAAATTTAAAACGAAATTGGTTCAAATATTATGTTACGCAATAAAGGACATCGAGGGACAAATTCAACATTAATATTTCTCAAACTTTTAACCATATAGGCTAAAATCTCATTTTTGGGACAATGCTCATTCAAATAATTTCATTTTGCCGAATACAAAACCAAATAGGTTCACATATCATGTTTCGTATCAAAGGAGATCGAGGGACAAGTTCAACCTTTATCAAACTTCTAACCATATAAGGCTAAAATCTCATTTTCGCGACAAAATGATTTCAATACTTTCATTTTTCCGAATATAAAACCAAATAAGTTCACATATCATGTTTCGCATCAAGGGACATCGAGGGACAAGTTCACTGTTTATCAAACTTCTAACCACATAGGCTAACATTTCATTTTCGCGACAAGGTTCATTTCAATACTTTCATTTTACCGAATTTCAAACCAAATAGGTTCACATATCATGTTTCACATCAACGGACATCGAGGGACATGTTCAACCTTCATATTTAACAAACATGCAACAATATAAGCTAAAATCTCGTTTTCGCGATAAGGGTCATCTCATTACTTTCTATTTACCAAATTTAAAACGAAATTGGTTCAAATATTATGTTACGCAATAAAGGACATCGAGGGACAAATTCAACATTAATATTTCTCAAACTTTTAACCATATAGGCTAAAATCTCTTTTTTGGGACAATGGTCATTCAAATAATTTCATTTTGGCGAATACAAAACCAAATAGGTTCACATATGATGTATCGTATCAAGGGAGATCGAGGGACAAGTTCAACCTTTATCAAACTTCTAACCATATAGGCTAAAATCTCATTTTCGCGACAAAATCATTCCAATACTTTCATTTTTCCGAATATAAAACCAAATAGATTCACATATCATGTTTCGTATCAAGGGAGATCGAGGGACAAGTTCAACCTTTATCAAACTTCTAACCATATAGGCTAAAATCTCATTTTTGCGACAAAGTTATTCCAATACTTTCATTTTTCCGAATATAAAACCAAATAGATTCACATATCATGTTTCGCATCAAGGGACATCGAGGGACAAGTTCACTGTTTATCAAACTTCTAACCACATAGGCTAACATTTCATTTTCGCGACAAGGGTCATTTCAATACTTTCATTTTACCGAATTTCAAACCAAATAGGTTCACATATCATGTTTCGCATCAAGGGACATCGAGGGACATGTTCAACCTTCGTATTTAACAAACATGCAACAATATAAGCTAAAATCTCGTTTTCGCGATAAGGGTCATCTCATTACTTTCTATTTACCAAATTTAAAACGAAATTGGTTCAAATATTATGTTACGCAATAAAGGACATCGAGGGACAAATTCAACATTAATATTTCTCAAACTTTTAACCATATAGGCTAAAATCTCTTTTTTGGGACAATGGTCATTCAAATAATTTCATTTTGGCGAATACAAAACCAAATAGGTTCACATATGATGTATCGTATCAAGGGAGATCGAGGGACAAGTTCAACCTTTATCAAACTTCTAACCATATAGGCTAAAATCTCATTTTCGCGACAAAATCATTCCAATACTTTCATTTTTCCGAATATAAAACCAAATAGATTCACATATCATGTTTCGTATCAAGGGAGATCGAGGGACAAGTTCAACCTTTATCAAACTTCTAACCATATAGGCTAAAATCTCATTTTTGCGACAAAGTTATTCCAATACTTTCATTTTTCCGAATATAAAACCAAATAGATTCACATATCATGTTTCGCATCAAGGGACATCGAGGGACAAGTTCACTGTTTATCAAACTTCTAACCACATAGGCTAACATTTCATTTTCGCGACAAGGGTCATTTCAATACTTTCATTTTACCGAATTTCAAACCAAATAGGTTCACATATCATGTTTCGCATCAAGGGACATCGAGGGACATGTTCAACCTTCGTATTTAACAAACATGCAACAATATAAGCTAAAATCTCGTTTTCGCGATAAGGGTCATCTCATTACTTTCTATTTACCAAATTTAAAACGAAATTGGTTCAAATATTATGTTACGCAATAAAGGACATCGAGGGACAAATTCAACATTAATATTTATCAAACTTTTAACCATATAGGCTAAAATCTCATTTTTGGGACAATGCTCATTCAAATAATTTCATTTTGCCGAATACAAAACCAAATAGGTTCACATATCATGTTTCGTATCAAAGGAGATCGAGGGACAAGTTCAACCTTTATCAAACTTCTAACCATATAAGGCTAAAATCTCATTTTCGCGACAAAGTGATTCCAATACTTTCATTTTTCCGAATATAAAACCAAATAAGTTCACATATCATGTTTCGCATCAAGGGACATCGAGGGACAAGTTCACTGTTTATCAAACTTCTAACCACATAGGCTAACATTTCATTTTCGCGACAAGGGTCATTTCAATACTTTCATTTTACCGAATTTCAAACCAAATAGGTTCACATATCATGTTTCACATCAACGGACATCGAGGGACATGTTCAACCTTCATATTTAACAAACATGCAACAATATAAGCTAAAATCTCGTTTTCGCGATAAGGGTCATCTCATTACTTTCTATTTACCAAATTTAAAACGAAATTGGTTCAAATATTATGTTACGCAATAAAGGACATCGAGGGACAAATTCAACATTAATATTTCTCAAACTTTTAACCATATAGGCTAAAATCTCTTTTTTGGGACAATGGTCATTCAAATAATTTCATTTTGTCGAATACAAAACCAAATAGGTTCACATATGATGTATCGTATCAAGGGAGATCGAGGGACAAGTTCAACCTTTATCAAACTTCTAACCATATAGGCTAAAATCTCATTTTCGCGACAAAATCATTCCAATACTTTCATTTTTCCGAATATAAAACCAAATAGATTCACATATCATGTTTCGCATCAAGGAACATCGAGGGACAAGTTCACTGTTTATCAAACTTCTAACCACATAGGCTAACATTTCATTTTCGCGACAAGGGTCATTTCAATACTTTCATTTTACCGAATTTCAAACCAAATAGGTTCACATATCATGTTTCACATCAACGGACATCGAGGGACATGTTCAACCTTCATATTTAACAAACATGCAACAATATAAGCTAAAATCTCGTTTTCGCGATAAGGGTCATCTCATTACTTTCTATTTACCAAATTTAAAACGAAATTGGTTCAAATATTATGTTACGCAATAAAGGACATCGAGGGACAAATTCAACATTAATATTTCTCAACCTTTTAACCATATAGGCTAAAATCTCTTTTTTGGGACAATGGTCATTCAAATAATTTCATTTTGCCGAATACAAAACCAAATAGGTTCACATATCATGTTTTGTATCAAGGGAGATCGAGGGACAAGTTCAACCTTTATCAAACTTCTAACCATATAGGCTAAAATCTCATTTTCGCGACAAAATCATTCCAATACTTTCATTTTTCCGAATATAAAACCAAATAGATTCACATATCATGTTTCGTATCAAGGGAGATCGAGGGACAAGTTCAACCTTTATCAAACTTCTAACCATATAAGCTAAAATCTCATTTTTGCGACAAAGTTATTCCAATACTTTCATTTTTCCGAATATAAAACCAAATAGATTCACATATCATGTTTCGCATCAAGGGACATCGAGGGACAAGTTCACTGTTTATCAAACTTCTAACCACATAGGCTAACATTTCATTTTCGCGACAAGGGTCATTTCAATACTTTCATTTTACCGAATTTCAAACCAAATAGGTTCACATATCATGTTTCGCATCAAGGGACATCGAGGGACATGTTCAACCTTCGTATTTAACAAACATGCAACAATATAAGCTAAAATCTCGTTTTCGCGATAAGGGTCATCTCATTACTTTCAATTTACCAAATTTAAAACGAAATTGGTTCAAATATTATGTTACGCAATAAAGGACATCGAGGGACAAATTCAACATTAATATTTATCAAACTTTTAACCATATAGGCTAAAATCTCATTTTTGGGACAATGCTCATTCAAATAATTTCATTTTGCCGAATACAAAACCAAATAGGTTCACATATCATGTTTCGTATCAAAGGAGATCGAGGGACAAGTTCAACCTTTATCAAACTTCTAACCATATAAGGCTAAAATCTCATTTTCGCGACAAAATGATTTCAATACTTTCATTTTTCCGAATATAAAACCAAATAAGTTCACATATCATGTTTCGCATCAAGGGACATCGAGGGACAAGTTCACTGTTTATCAAACTTCTAACCACATAGGCTAACATTTCATTTTCGCGACAAGGTTCATTTCAATACTTTCATTTTACCGAATTTCAAACCAAATAGGTTCACATATCATGTTTCACATCAACGGACATCGAGGGACATGTTCAACCTTCATATTTAACAAACATGCAACAATATAAGCTAAAATCTCGTTTTCGCGATAAGGGTCATCTCATTACTTTCTATTTACCAAATTTAAAACGAAATTGGTTCAAATATTATGTTACGCAATAAAGGACATCGAGGGACAAATTCAACATTAATATTTCTCAAACTTTTAACCATATAGGCTAAAATCTCTTTTTTGGGACAATGGTCATTCAAATAATTTCATTTTGGCGAATACAAAACCAAATAGGTTCACATATGATGTATCGTATCAAGGGAGATCGAGGGACAAGTTCAACCTTTATCAAACTTCTAACCATATAGGCTAAAATCTCATTTTCGCGACAAAATCATTCCAATACTTTCATTTTTCCGAATATAAAACCAAATAGATTCACATATCATGTTTCGTATCAAGGGAGATCGAGGGACAAGTTCAACCTTTATCAAACTTCTAACCATATAGGCTAAAATCTCATTTTTGCGACAAAGTTATTCCAATACTTTCATTTTTCCGAATATAAAACCAAATAGATTCACATATCATGTTTCGCATCAAGGGACATCGAGGGACAAGTTCACTGTTTATCAAACTTCTAACCACATAGGCTAACATTTCATTTTCGCGACAAGGGTCATTTCAATACTTTCATTTTACCGAATTTCAAACCAAATAGGTTCACATATCATGTTTCGCATCAAGGGACATCGAGGGACATGTTCAACCTTCGTATTTAACAAACATGCAACAATATAAGCTAAAATCTCGTTTTCGCGATAAGGGTCATCTCATTACTTTCTATTTACCAAATTTAAAACGAAATTGGTTCAAATATTATGTTACGCAATAAAGGACATCGAGGGACAAATTCAACATTAATATTTCTCAAACTTTTAACCATATAGGCTAAAATCTCATTTTTGGGACAATGCTCATTCAAATAATTTCATTTTGCCGAATACAAAACCAAATAGGTTCACATATCATGTTTCGTATCAAAGGAGATCGAGGGACAAGTTCAACCTTTATCAAACTTCTAACCATATAAGGCTAAAATCTCATTTTCGCGACAAAATGATTTCAATACTTTCATTTTTCCGAATATAAAACCAAATAAGTTCACATATCATGTTTCGCATCAAGGGACATCGAGGGACAAGTTCACTGTTTATCAAACTTCTAACCACATAGGCTAACATTTCATTTTCGCGACAAGGTTCATTTCAATACTTTCATTTTACCGAATTTCAAACCAAATAGGTTCACATATCATGTTTCACATCAACGGACATCGAGGGACATGTTCAACCTTCATATTTAACAAACATGCAACAATATAAGCTAAAATCTCGTTTTCGCGATAAGGGTCATCTCATTACTTTCTATTTACCAAATTTAAAACGAAATTGGTTCAAATATTATGTTACGCAATAAAGGACATCGAGGGACAAATTCAACATTAATATTTCTCAAACTTTTAACCATATAGGCTAAAATCTCTTTTTTGGGACAATGGTCATTCAAATAATTTCATTTTGGCGAATACAAAACCAAATAGGTTCACATATGATGTATCGTATCAAGGGAGATCGAGGGACAAGTTCAACCTTTATCAAACTTCTAACCATATAGGCTAAAATCTCATTTTCGCGACAAAATCATTCCAATACTTTCATTTTTCCGAATATAAAACCAAATAGATTCACATATCATGTTTCGTATCAAGGGAGATCGAGGGACAAGTTCAACCTTTATCAAACTTCTAACCATATAGGCTAAAATCTCATTTTTGCGACAAAGTTATTCCAATACTTTCATTTTTCCGAATATAAAACCAAATAGATTCACATATCATGTTTCGCATCAAGGGACATCGAGGGACAAGTTCACTGTTTATCAAACTTCTAACCACATAGGCTAACATTTCATTTTCGCGACAAGGGTCATTTCAATACTTTCATTTTACCGAATTTCAAACCAAATAGGTTCACATATCATGTTTCGCATCAAGGGACATCGAGGGACATGTTCAACCTTCGTATTTAACAAACATGCAACAATATAAGCTAAAATCTCGTTTTCGCGATAAGGGTCATCTCATTACTTTCTATTTACCAAATTTAAAACGAAATTGGTTCAAATATTATGTTACGCAATAAAGGACATCGAGGGACAAATTCAACATTAATATTTCTCAAACTTTTAACCATATAGGCTAAAATCTCTTTTTTGGGACAATGGTCATTCAAATAATTTCATTTTGGCGAATACAAAACCAAATAGGTTCACATATGATGTATCGTATCAAGGGAGATCGAGGGACAAGTTCAACCTTTATCAAACTTCTAACCATATAGGCTAAAATCTCATTTTCGCGACAAAATCATTCCAATACTTTCATTTTTCCGAATATAAAACCAAATAGATTCACATATCATGTTTCGTATCAAGGGAGATCGAGGGACAAGTTCAACCTTTATCAAACTTCTAACCATATAGGCTAAAATCTCATTTTTGCGACAAAGTTATTCCAATACTTTCATTTTTCCGAATATAAAACCAAATAGATTCACATATCATGTTTCGCATCAAGGGACATCGAGGGACAAGTTCACTGTTTATCAAACTTCTAACCACATAGGCTAACATTTCATTTTCGCGACAAGGGTCATTTCAATACTTTCATTTTACCGAATTTCAAACCAAATAGGTTCACATATCATGTTTCGCATCAAGGGACATCGAGGGACATGTTCAACCTTCGTATTTAACAAACATGCAACAATATAAGCTAAAATCTCGTTTTCGCGATAAGGGTCATCTCATTACTTTCTATTTACCAAATTTAAAACGAAATTGGTTCAAATATTATGTTACGCAATAAAGGACATCGAGGGACAAATTCAACATTAATATTTATCAAACTTTTAACCATATAGGCTAAAATCTCATTTTTGGGACAATGCTCATTCAAATAATTTCATTTTGCCGAATACAAAACCAAATAGGTTCACATATCATGTTTCGTATCAAAGGAGATCGAGGGACAAGTTCAACCTTTATCAAACTTCTAACCATATAAGGCTAAAATCTCATTTTCGCGACAAAATGATTTCAATACTTTCATTTTTCCGAATATAAAACCAAATAAGTTCACATATCATGTTTCGCATCAAGGGACATCGAGGGACAAGTTCACTGTTTATCAAACTTCTAACCACATAGGCTAACATTTCATTTTCGCGACAAGGTTCATTTCAATACTTTCATTTTACCGAATTTCAAACCAAATAGGTTCACATATCATGTTTCACATCAACGGACATCGAGGGACATGTTCAACCTTCATATTTAACAAACATGCAACAATATAAGCTAAAATCTCGTTTTCGCGATAAGGGTCATCTCATTACTTTCTATTTACCAAATTTAAAACGAAATTGGTTCAAATATTATGTTACGCAATAAAGGACATCGAGGGACAAATTCAACATTAATATTTCTCAAACTTTTAACCATATAGGCTAAAATCTCTTTTTTGGGACAATGGTCATTCAAATAATTTCATTTTGGCGAATACAAAACCAAATAGGTTCACATATGATGTATCGTATCAAGGGAGATCGAGGGACAAGTTCAACCTTTATCAAACTTCTAACCATATAGGCTAAAATCTCATTTTCGCGACAAAATCATTCCAATACTTTCATTTTTCCGAATATAAAACCAAATAGATTCACATATCATGTTTCGTATCAAGGGAGATCGAGGGACAAGTTCAACCTTTATCAAACTTCTAACCATATAGGCTAAAATCTCATTTTTGCGACAAAGTTATTCCAATACTTTCATTTTTCCGAATATAAAACCAAATAGATTCACATATCATGTTTCGCATCAAGGGACATCGAGGGACAAGTTCACTGTTTATCAAACTTCTAACCACATAGGCTAACATTTCATTTTCGCGACAAGGGTCATTTCAATACTTTCATTTTACCGAATTTCAAACCAAATAGGTTCACATATCATGTTTCGCATCGAGGGACATCGAGGGACATGTTCAACCTTCGTATTTAACAAACATGCAACAATATAAGCTAAAATCTCGTTTTCGCGATAAGGGTCATCTCATTACTTTCTATTTACCAAATTTAAAACGAAATTGGTTCAAATATTATGTTACGCAATAAAGGACATCGAGGGACAAATTCAACATTAATATTTATCAAACTTTTAACCATATAGGCTAAAATCTCATTTTTGGGACAATGCTCATTCAAATAATTTCATTTTGCCGAATACAAAACCAAATAGGTTCACATATCATGTTTCGTATCAAAGGAGATCGAGGGACAAGTTCAACCTTTATCAAACTTCTAACCATATAAGGCTAAAATCTCATTTTCGCGACAAAATGATTTCAATACTTTCATTTTTCCGAATATAAAACCAAATAAGTTCACATATCATGTTTCGCATCAAGGGACATCGAGGGACAAGTTCACTGTTTATCAAACTTCTAACCACATAGGCTAACATTTCATTTTCGCGACAAGGTTCATTTCAATACTTTCATTTTACCGAATTTCAAACCAAATAGGTTCACATATCATGTTTCACATCAACGGACATCGAGGGACATGTTCAACCTTCATATTTAACAAACATGCAACAATATAAGCTAAAATCTCGTTTTCGCGATAAGGGTCATCTCATTACTTTCTATTTACCAAATTTAAAACGAAATTGGTTCAAATATTATGTTACGCAATAAAGGACATCGAGGGACAAATTCAACATTAATATTTCTCAAACTTTTAACCATATAGGCTAAAATCTCTTTTTTGGGACAATGGTCATTCAAATAATTTCATTTTGGCGAATACAAAACCAAATAGGTTCACATATGATGTATCGTATCAAGGGAGATCGAGGGACAAGTTCAACCTTTATCAAACTTCTAACCATATAGGCTAAAATCTCATTTTCGCGACAAAATCATTCCAATACTTTCATTTTTCCGAATATAAAACCAAATAGATTCACATATCATGTTTCGTATCAAGGGAGATCGAGGGACAAGTTCAACCTTTATCAAACTTCTAACCATATAGGCTAAAATCTCATTTTTGCGACAAAGTTATTCCAATACTTTCATTTTTCCGAATATAAAACCAAATAGATTCACATATCATGTTTCGCATCAAGGGACATCGAGGGACAAGTTCACTGTTTATCAAACTTCTAACCACATAGGCTAACATTTCATTTTCGCGACAAGGGTCATTTCAATACTTTCATTTTACCGAATTTCAAACCAAATAGGTTCACATATCATGTTTCGCATCGAGGGACATCGAGGGACATGTTCAACCTTCGTATTTAACAAACATGCAACAATATAAGCTAAAATCTCGTTTTCGCGATAAGGGTCATCTCATTACTTTCTATTTACCAAATTTAAAACGAAATTGGTTCAAATATTATGTTACGCAATAAAGGACATCGAGGGACAAATTCAACATTAATATTTATCAAACTTTTAACCATATAGGCTAAAATCTCATTTTTGGGACAATGCTCATTCAAATAATTTCATTTTGCCGAATACAAAACCAAATAGGTTCACATATCATGTTTCGTATCAAAGGAGATCGAGGGACAAGTTCAACCTTTATCAAACTTCTAACCATATAAGGCTAAAATCTCATTTTCGCGACAAAGTGATTCCAATACTTTCATTTTTCCGAATATAAAACCAAATAAGTTCACATATCATGTTTCGCATCAAGGGACATCGAGGGACAAGTTCACTGTTTATCAAACTTCTAACCACATAGGCTAACATTTCATTTTCGCGACAAGGGTCATTTCAATACTTTCATTTTACCGAATTTCAAACCAAATAGGTTCACATATCATGTTTCACATCAACGGACATCGAGGGACATGTTCAACCTTCATATTTAACAAACATGCAACAATATAAGCTAAAATCTCGTTTTCGCGATAAGGGTCATCTCATTACTTTCTATT
Organism: Medicago sativa; assembly: GCF_051527215.1. Classification (NCBI taxonomy): domain Eukaryota; kingdom Viridiplantae; phylum Streptophyta; class Magnoliopsida; order Fabales; family Fabaceae; genus Medicago; species Medicago sativa. Next base: position 41,958,961 of record NC_140751.1, read on the forward strand.
TACCAAATTTAAAACGAAATTGGTTCAAATATTATGTTACGCAATAAAGGACATCGAGGGACAAATTCAACATTAATATTTCTCAAACTTTTAACCATATAGGCTAAAGTCTCTTTTTTGGGACAATGGTCATTCAAATAATTTCATTTTGTCGAATACAAAACCAAATAGGTTCACATATGATGTATCGTATCAAGGGAGATCGAGGGACAAGTTCAACCTTTATCAAACTTCTAACCATATAGGCTAAAATCTCATTTTTGCGACAAAGTTATTCCAATACTTTCATTTTTCCGAATATAAAACCAAATAGGTTCACATATCATGTTTCGCATCAAGGGACATCGAGGGACAAGTTTACTGTTTATCAAACTTCTAACCACATAGGCTAACATTTCATTGTCGCGACAAGGGTCATTTCAATACTTTCATTTTACCGAATTTCAAACCAAATAGGTTCACATATCATGTTTCGCATCAAGGGACATCGAGGGACATGTTCAACCTTTGTATTTAACAAACATGCAACAATATAAGCTAAAATCTCGTTTTCGCGATAAGGGTCATCTCATTACTTTCTATTTACCAAATTTAAAACGAAATTGGTTCAAATATTATGTTACGCAATAAAGGACATCGAGGGACAAATTCAACATTAATATTTATCAAAATTTTAACCATATAGGCTAAAATCTCATTTTTGGGACAATGCTCATTCAAATAATTTCATTTTGCCGAATACAAAACCAAATAGGTTCACATATCATGTTTCGTATCAAGGGAGATCGAGGGACAAGTTCAACCTTTATCAAGCTTCTAACCATATAAGGCTAAAATCTCATTTTTGCGACAAAGTGATTCCAATACTTTCATTTTTCCGAATATAAAACCAAATAGGTTCACATATCATGTTTCGCATCAAGGGACATCGAGGGACAAGTTCACTGTTTATCAAACTTCTAACCACATAGGCTAACATTTCATTTTCGCGACAAGGTTCATTTCAATACTTTCATTTTACCGAATTTCAAACCAAATAGGTTCACATATCATGTTTCACATCAACGGACATCGAGGGACATGTTCAACCTTCATATTTAACAAACATGCAACAATATAAGCTACAATCTCGTTTTCGCGATAAGGGTCATCTCATTACTTTCTATTTACCAAATTTAAAACGAAATTGGTTCAAATATTATGTTACGCAATAAAGGACATCGAGGGACAAATTCAACATTAATATTTCTCAAACTTTTAACCATATAGGCTAAAATCTCTTTTTTGGGACAATGGTCATTCAAATAATTTCATTTTGTCGAATACAAAACCAAATAGGTTCACATATGATGTATCGTATCAAGGGAGATCGAGGGACAAGTTCAACCTTTATCAAACTTCTAACCATATAGGCTAAAATCTCATTTTCGCGACAAAATCATTCCAATACTTTCATTTTTCCGAATATAAAACCAAATAGATTCACATATCATGTTTCGTATCAAGGGAGATCGAGGGACAAGTTCAACCTTTATCAAACTTCTAACCATATAGGCTAAAATCTCATTTTTGCGACAAAGTTATTCCAATACTTTCATTTTTCCGAATATAAAACCAAATAGATTCACATATCATGTTTCGCATCAAGGGACATCGAGGGACAAGTTCACTGTTTATCAAACTTCTAACCACATAGGTTAACATTTCATTTTCGCGACAAGGGTCATTTCAATACTTTCATTTTACCGAATTTCAAACCAAATAGGTTCACATATCATGTTTCGCATCAAGGGACATCGAGGGACATGTTCAACCTTCGTATTTAACAAACATGCAACAATATAAGCTAAAATCTCGTTTTCGCGATAAGGGTCATCTCATTACTTTCTATTTACCAAATTTAAAACGAAATTGGTTCAAATATTATGTTACGCAATAAAGGACATCGAGGGACAAATTCAACATTAATATTTATCAAAATTTTAACCATATAGGCTAAAATCTCATTTTTGGGACAATGCTCATTCAAATAATTTCATTTTGCCGAATACAAAACCAAATAGGTTCACATATCATGTTTCGTATCAAGGGAGATCGAGGGACAAGTTCAACCTTTATCAAGCTTCTAACCATATAAGGCTAAAATCTCATTTTTGCGACAAAGTGATTCCAATACTTTCATTTTTCCGAATATAAAACCAAATAGGTTCACATATCATGTTTCGCATCAAGGGACATCGAGGGACAAGTTCACTGTTTATCAAACTTCTAACCACATAGGCTAACATTTCATTTTCGCGACAAGGTTCATTTCAATACTTTCATTTTACCGAATTTCAAACCAAATAGGTTCACATATCATGTTTCACATCAACGGACATCGAGGGACATGTTCAACCTTCATATTTAACAAACATGCAACAATATAAGCTAAAATCTCGTTTTCGCGATAAGGGTCATCTCATTACTTTCTATTTACCAAATTTAAAACGAAATTGGTTCAAATATTATGTTACGCAATAAAGGACATCGAGGGACAAATTCAACATTAATATTTCTCAAACTTTTAACCATATAGGCTAAAATCTCTTTTTTGGGACAATGGTCATTCAAATAATTTCATTTTGTCGAATACAAAACCAAATAGGTTCACATATGATGTATCGTATCAAGGGAGATCGAGGGACAAGTTCAACCTTTATCAAACTTCTAACCATATAGGCTAAAATCTCATTTTCGCGACAAAATCATTCCAATACTTTCATTTTTCCGAATATAAAACCAAATAGATTCACATATCATGTTTCGTATCAAGGGAGATCGAGGGACAAGTTCAACCTTTATCAAACTTCTAACCATATAGGCTAAAATCTCATTTTTGCGACAAAGTTATTCCAATACTTTCATTTTTCCGAATATAAAACCAAATAGATTCACATATCATGTTTCGCATCAAGGGACATCGAGGGACAAGTTCACTGTTTATCAAACTTCTAACCACATAGGCTAACATTTCATTTTCGCGACAAGGGTCATTTCAATACTTTCATTTTACCGAATTTCAAACCAAATAGGTTCACATATCATGTTTCGCATCAAGGGACATCGAAGGACATGTTCAACCTTCGTATTTAACAAACATGCAACAATATAAGCTAAAATCTCGTTTTCGCGATAAGGGTCATCTCATTACTTTCTATTTACCAAATTTAAAACGAAATTGGTTCAAATATTATGTTACGCAATAAAGGACATCGAGGGACAAATTCAACATTAATATTTATCAAACTTTTAACCATATAGGCTAAAATCTCATTTTTGGGACAATGCTCATTCAAATAATTTCATTTTGCCGAATACAAAACCAAATAGGTTCACATATCATGTTTCGTATCAAAGGAGATCGAGGGACAAGTTCAACCTTTATCAAACTTCTAACCATATAAGGCTAAAATCTCATTTTCGCGACAAAGTGATTCCAATACTTTCATTTTTCCGAATATAAAACCAAATAAGTTCACATATCATGTTTCGCATCAAGGGACATCGAGGGACAAGTTCACTGTTTATCAAACTTCTAACCACATAGGCTAACATTTCATTTTCGCGACAAGGGTCATTTCAATACTTTCATTTTACCGAATTTCAAACCAAATAGGTTCACATATCATGTTTCACATCAACGGACATCGAGGGACATGTTCAACCTTCATATTTAACAAACATGCAACAATATAAGCTAAAATCTCGTTTTCGCGATAAGGGTCATCTCATTACTTTCTATTTACCAAATTTAAAACGAAATTGGTTCAAATATTATGTTACGCAATAAAGGACATCGAGGGACAAATTCAACATTAATATTTCTCAAACTTTTAACCATATAGGCTAAAGTCTCTTTTTTGGGACAATGGTCATTCAAATAATTTCATTTTGTCGAATACAAAACCAAATAGGTTCACATATGATGTATCGTATCAAGGGAGATCGAGGGACAAGTTCAACCTTTATCAAACTTCTAACCATATAGGCTAAAATCTCATTTTTGCGACAAAGTTATTCCAATACTTTCATTTTTCCGAATATAAAACCAAATAGGTTCACATATCATGTTTCGCATCAAGGGACATCGAGGGACAAGTTTACTGTTTATCAAACTTCTAACCACATAGGCTAACATTTCATTTTCGCGACAAGGGTCATTTCAATACTTTCATTTTACCGAATTTCAAACCAAATAGGTTCACATATCATGTTTCGCATCAAGGGACATCGAGGGACATGTTCAACCTTTGTATTTAACAAACATGCAACAATATAAGCTAAAATCTCGTTTTCGCGATAAGGGTCATCTCATTACTTTCTATTTACCAAATTTAAAACGAAATTGGTTCAAATATTATGTTACGCAATAAAGGACATCGAGGGACAAATTCAACATTAATATTTATCAAAATTTTAACCATATAGGCTAAAATCTCATTTTTGGGACAATGCTCATTCAAATAATTTCATTTTGCCGAATACAAAACCAAATAGGTTCACATATCATGTTTCGTATCAAGGGAGATCGAGGGACAAGTTCAACCTTTATCAAGCTTCTAACCATATAAGGCTAAAATCTCATTTTTGCGACAAAGTGATTCCAATACTTTCATTTTTCCGAATATAAAACCAAATAGGTTCACATATCATGTTTCGCATCAAGGAACATCGAGGGACAAGTTCACTGTTTATCAAACTTCTAACCACATAGGCTAACATTTCATTTTCGCGACAAGGGTCATTTCAATACTTTCATTTTACCGAATTTCAAACCAAATAGGTTCACATATCATGTTTCACATCAACGGACATCGAGGGACATGTTCAACCTTCATATTTAACAAACATGCAACAATATAAGCTAAAATCTCGTTTTCGCGATAAGGGTCATCTCATTACTTTCTATTTACCAAATTTAAAACGAAATTGGTTCAAATATTATGTTACGCAATAAAGGACATCGAGGGACAAATTCAACATTAATATTTCTCAAACTTTTAACCATATAGGCTAAAATCTCTTTTTTGGGACAATGGTCATTCAAATAATTTCATTTTGTCGAATACAAAACCAAATAGGTTCACATATGATGTATCGTATCAAGGGAAATCGAGGGACAAGTTCAACCTTTATCAAACTTCTAACCATATAGGCTAAAATCTCATTTTCGCGACAAAATCATTCCAATACTTTCATTTTTCCGAATATAAAACCAAATAGATTCACATATCATGTTTCGTATCAAGGGAGATCGAGGGACAAGTTCAACCTTTATCAAACTTCTAACCATATAGGCTAAAATCTCATTTTTGCGACAAAGTTATTCCAATACTTTCATTTTTCCGAATATAAAACCAAATAGATTCACATATCATGTTTCGCATCAAGGGACATCGAGGGACAAGTTCACTGTTTATCAAACTTCTAACCACATAGGCTAACATTTCATTTTCGCGACAAGGGTCATTTCAATACTTTCATTTTACCGAATTTCAAACCAAATAGGTTCACATATCATGTTTCGCATCAAGGGACATCGAGGGACATGTTCAACCTTCGTATTTAACAAACATGCAACAATATAAGCTAAAATCTCGTTTTCGCGATAAGGGTCATCTCATTACTTTCTATTTACCAAATTTAAAACGAAATTGGTTCAAATATTATGTTACGCAATAAAGGACATCGAGGGACAAATTCAACATTAATATTTATCAAACTTTTAACCATATAGGCTAAAATCTCATTTTTGGGACAATGCTCATTCAAATAATTTCATTTTGCCGAATACAAAACCAAATAGGTTCACATATCATGTTTCGTATCAAAGGAGATCGAGGGACAAGTTCAACCTTTATCAAACTTCTAACCATATAAGGCTAAAATCTCATTTTCGCGACAAAGTGATTCCAATACTTTCATTTTTCCGAATATAAAACCAAATAAGTTCACATATCATGTTTCGCATCAAGGGACATCGAGGGACAAGTTCACTGTTTATCAAACTTCTAACCACATAGGCTAACATTTCATTTTCGCGACAAGGGTCATTTCAATACTTTCATTTTACCGAATTTCAAACCAAATAGGTTCACATATCATGTTTCACATCAACGGACATCGAGGGACATGTTCAACCTTCATATTTAACAAACATGCAACAATATAAGCTAAAATCTCGTTTTCGCGATAAGGGTCATCTCATTACTTTCTATTTACCAAATTTAAAACGAAATTGGTTCAAATATTATGTTACGCAATAAAGGACATCGAGGGACAAATTCAACATTAATATTTCTCAAACTTTTAACCATATAGGCTAAAGTCTCTTTTTTGGGACAATGGTCATTCAAATAATTTCATTTTGTCGAATACAAAACCAAATAGGTTCACATATGATGTATCGTATCAAGGGAGATCGAGGGACAAGTTCAACCTTTATCAAACTTCTAACCATATAGGCTAAAATCTCATTTTTGCGACAAAGTTATTCCAATACTTTCATTTTTCCGAATATAAAACCAAATAGGTTCACATATCATGTTTCGCATCAAGGGACATCGAGGGACAAGTTTACTGTTTATCAAACTTCTAACCACATAGGCTAACATTTCATTTTCGCGACAAGGGTCATTTCAATACTTTCATTTTACCGAATTTCAAACCAAATAGGTTCACATATCATGTTTCGCATCAAGGGACATCGAGGGACATGTTCAACCTTTGTATTTAACAAACATGCAACAATATAAGCTAAAATCTCGTTTTCGCGATAAGGGTCATCTCATTACTTTCTATTTACCAAATTTAAAACGAAATTGGTTCAAATATTATGTTACGCAATAAAGGACATCGAGGGACAAATTCAACATTAATATTTATCAAAATTTTAACCATATAGGCTAAAATCTCATTTTTGGGACAATGCTCATTCAAATAATTTCATTTTGCCGAATACAAAACCAAATAGGTTCACATATCATGTTTCGTATCAAGGGAGATCGAGGGACAAGTTCAACCTTTATCAAGCTTCTAACCATATAAGGCTAAAATCTCATTTTTGCGACAAAGTGATTCCAATACTTTCATTTTTCCGAATATAAAACCAAATAGGTTCACATATCATGTTTCGCATCAAGGAACATCGAGGGACAAGTTCACTGTTTATCAAACTTCTAACCACATAGGCTAACATTTCATTTTCGCGACAAGGGTCATTTCAATACTTTCATTTTACCGAATTTCAAACCAAATAGGTTCACATATCATGTTTCACATCAACGGACATCGAGGGACATGTTCAACCTTCATATTTAACAAACATGCAACAATATAAGCTAAAATCTCGTTTTCGCGATAAGGGTCATCTCATTACTTTCTATTTACCAAATTTAAAACGAAATTGGTTCAAATATTATGTTACGCAATAAAGGACATCGAGGGACAAATTCAACATTAATATTTCTCAAAGTTTTAACCATATAGGCTAAAATCTCTTTTTTGGGACAATGGTCATTCAAATAATTTCATTTTGTCGAATACAAAACCAAATAGGTTCACATATGATGTATCGTATCAAGGGAGATCGAGGGACAACTTCAACCTTTATCAAACTTCTAACCATATAGGCTAAAATCTCATTTTTGCGACAAAGTTATTCCAATACTTTCATTTTTCCGAATATAAAACCAAATAGGTTCACATATCATGTTTCGCATCAAGGGACATCGAGGGACAAGTTTACTGTTTATCAAACTTCTAACCACATAGGCTAACATTTCATTTTCGCGACAAGGGTCATTTCAATACTTTCATTTTACCGAATTTCAAACCAAATAGGTTCACATATCATGTTTCACATCAACGGACATCGAGGGACATGTTCAACCTTCATATTTAACAAACATGCAACAATATAAGCTAAAATCTCGTTTTCGCGATAAGGGTCATCTCATTACTTTCTATTTACCAAATTTAAAACGAAATTGGTTCAAATATTATGTTACGCAATAAAGGACATCGAGGGACAAATTCAACATTAATATTTATCAAACTTTTAACCATATAGGCTAAAATCTCATTTTTGGGACAATGCTCATTCAAATAATTTCATTTTGCCGAATACAAAACCAAATAGGTTCACATATCATGTTTCGTATCAAGGGAGATCGAGGGACAAGTTCAACCTTTATCAAACTTCTAACCATATAGGCTAAAATCTCATTTTCGCGACAAAGTCATTCCAATACTTTCATTTTTCCGAATATAAAACCAAATAGGTTCACATATCATGTTTCACATCAACGGACATCGAGGGACATGTTCAACCTTCATATTTAACAAACATGCAACAATATAAGCTAAAATCTTGTTTTCGCGATAAGGGTCATCTCATTACTTTCTATTTACCAAATTTAAAACGAAATTGGTTCAAATATTATGTTACGCAATAAAGGACATCGAGGGACAAATTCAACATTAATATTTCTCAAACTTTTAACCATATAGGCTAAAATCTCTTTTTTGGGACAATTGTCATTCAAATAATTTCATTTTGCCGAATACAAAACCAAATAGGTTCACATATCATGTTTTGTATCAAGGGAGATCGAGGGACAAGTTCAACCTTTATCAAACTTCTAACCATATAGGCTAAAATCTCATTTTCGCGACAAAGTCATTCCAATACTTTCATTTTTCCGAATATAAAACCAAATAGGTTCACATATCATGTTTCGTATCAAGGGAGATCGAGGGACAAGTTCAACCTTTATCAAACTTCTAACCATATAGGCTAAAATCTCATTTTTGCGACAAAGTTATTCCAATACTTTCATTTTTCCGAATATAAAACCAAATAGATTCACATATCATGTTTCGCATCAAGGGACATCGAGGGACAAGTTCACTGTTTATCAAACTTCTAACCACATAGGCTAACATTTCATTTTCGCGACAAGGGTCATTTCAATACTTTCATTTTACCGAATTTCAAACCAAATAGGTTCACATATCATGTTTCGCATCAAGGGACATCGAGGGACATGTTCAACCTTCGTATTTAACAAACATGCAACAATATAAGCTAAAATCTCGTTTTCGCGATAAGGGTCATCTCATTACTTTCTATTTACCAAATTTAAAACGAAATTGGTTCAAATATTATGTTACGCAATAAAGGACATCAAGGGACAAATTCAACATTAATATTTATCAAACTTTTAACCATATAGGCTAAAATCTCATTTTTGGGACAATGCTCATTCAAATAATTTCATTTTGCCGAATACAAAACCAAATAGGTTCACATATCATGTTTCGTATCAAGGGAGATCGAGGGACAAGTTCAACCTTTATCAAACTTCTAACCATATAGGCTAAAATCTCATTTTCGCGACAAAGTCATTCCAATACTTTCATTTTTCCGAATATAAAACCAAATAGGTTCACATATCATGTTTCACATCAACGGACATCGAGGGACATGTTCAACCTTCATATTTAACAAACATGCAACAATATAAGCTAAAATCTCGTTTTCGCGATAAGGGTCATCTCATTACTTTCTATTTACCAAATTTAAAACGAAATTGGTTCAAATATTATGTTACGCAATAAAGGACATCGAGGGACAAATTCAACATTAATATTTCTCAAACTTTTAACCATATAGGCTAAAATCTCTTTTTTGGGACAATTGTCATTCAAATAATTTCATTTTGCCGAATACAAAACCAAATAGGTTCACATATCATGTTTTGTATCAAGGGAGATCGAGGGACAAGTTCAACCTTTATCAAACTTCTAACCATATAGGCTAAAATCTCATTTTCGCGACAAAGTCATTCCAATACTTTCATTTTTCCGAATATAAAACCAAATAGGTTCACATATCATGTTTCGTATCAAGGGAGATCGAGGGACAAGTTCAACCTTTATCAAACTTCTAACCATATAGGCTAAAATCTCATTTTTGCGACAAAGTTATTCCAATACTTTCATTTTTCCGAATATAAAACCAAATAGATTCACATATCATGTTTCGCATCAAGGGACATCGAGGGACAAGTTCACTGTTTATCAAACTTCTAACCACATAGGCTAACATTTCATTTTCGCGACAAGGGTCATTTCAATACTTTCATTTTACCGAATTTCAAACCAAATAGGTTCACATATCATGTTTCGCATCAAGGGACATCGAGGGACATGTTCAACCTTCGTATTTAACAAACATGCAACAATATAAGCTAAAATCTCGTTTTCGCGATAAGGGTCATCTCATTACTTTCTATTTACCAAATTTAAAACGAAATTGGTTCAAATATTATGTTACGCAATAAAGGACATCGAGGGACAAATTCAACATTAATATTTATCAAACTTTTAACCATATAGGCTAAAATCTCATTTTTGGGACAATGCTCATTCAAATAATTTCATTTTGCCGAATACAAAACCAAATAGGTTCACATATCATGTTTCGTATCAAAGGAGATCGAGGGACAAGTTCAACCTTTATCAAACTTCTAACCATATAAGGCTAAAATCTCATTTTCGCGACAAAGTGATTTCAATACTTTCATTTTTCCGAATATAAAACCAAATAAGTTCACATATCATGTTTCGCATCAAGGGACATCGAGGGACAAGTTCACTGTTTATCAAACTTCTAACCACATAGGCTAACATTTCATTTTCGCGACAAGGGTCATTTCAATACTTTCATTTTAACGAATTTCAAACCAAATAGGTTCACATATCATGTTTCACATCAACGGACATCGAGGGACATGTTCAACCTTCATATTTAACAAACATGCAACAATATAAGCTAAAATCTCGTTTTCGCGATAAGGGTCATCTCATTACTTTCTATTTACCAAATTTAAAACGAAATTGGTTCAAATATTATGTTACGCAATAAAGGACATCGAGGGACAAATTCAACATTAATATTTCTCAAACTTTTAACCATATAGGCTAAAATCTCTTTTTTGGGACAATGTTCATTCAAATAATTTCATTTTGTCGAATACAAAACCAAATAGGTTCACATATCATGTATCGTATCAAGGGAGATCGTGGGACAAGTTCAACCTTTATCAAACTTCTAACCATATAGGCTAAAATCTCATTTTTGCGACAAAGTTATTCCAATACTTTCATTTTTCCGAATATAAAACCAAATAGGTTCACATATCATGTTTCGCATCAAGGGCATCGAGGGACAAGTTTACTGTTTATCAAACTTCTAACCACATAGGCTAACATTTCATTTTCGCGACAAGGGTCATTTCAATACTTTCATTTTACCGAATTTCAAACCAAATAGGTTCACATATCATGTTTCGCATCAAGGGACATCGAGGGACATGTTCAACCTTTGTATTTAACAAACATGCAACAATATAAGCTAAAATCTCGTTTTCGCGATAAGGGTCATCTCATTACTTTCTATTTACCAAATTTAAAACGAAATTGGTTCAAATATTATGTTACGCAATAAAGGACATCGAGGGACAAATTCAACATTAATATTTATCAAAATTTTAACCATATAGGCTAAAATCTCATTTTTGGGACAATGCTCATTCAAATAATTTCATTTTGCCGAATACAAAACCAAATAGGTTCACATATCATGTTTCGTATCAAGGGAGATCGAGGGACAAGTTCAACCTTTATCAAGCTTCTAACCATATAAGGCTAAAATCTCATTTTTGCGACAAAGTGATTCCAATACTTTCATTTTTCCGAATATAAAACCAAATAGGTTCACATATCATGTTTCGCATCAAGGGACATCGAGGGACAAGTTTACTGTTTATCAAACTTCTAACCACATAGGCTAACATTTCATTTTCGCGACAAGGGTCATTTCAATACTTTCATTTTACCGAATTTCAAACCAAATAGGTTCACATATCATGTTTCACATCAACGGACATCGAGGGACATGTTCAACCTTCATATTTAACAAACATGCAACAATATAAGCTAAAATCTCGTTTTCGCGATAAGGGTCATCTCATTACTTTCTATTTACCAAATTTAAAACGAAATTGGTTCAAATATTATGTTACGCAATAAAGGACATCGAGGGACAAATTCAACATTAATATTTATCAAACTTTTAACCATATAGGCTAAAATCTCATTTTCGGGACAATGCTCATTCAAATAATTTCATTTTGCCGAATACAAAACCAAATAGGTTCACATATCATGTTTCGTATCAAGGGAGATCGAGGGACAAGTTCAACCTTTATCAAACTTCTAACCATATAGGCTAAAATCTCATTTTCGCGACAAAGTCATTCCAATACTTTCATTTTTCCGAATATAAAACCAAATAGGTTCACATATCATGTTTCACATCAACGGACATCGAGGGACATGTTCAACCTTCATATTTAACAAACATGCAACAATATAAGCTAAAATCTCGTTTTCGCGATAAGGGTCATCTCATTACTTTCTATTTACCAAATTTAAAACGAAATTGGTTCAAATATTATGTTACGCAATAAAGGACATCGAGGGACAAATTCAACATTAATATTTCTCAAACTTTTAACCATATAGGCTAAAGTCTCTTTTTTGGGACAATGGTCATTCAAATAATTTCATTTTGTCGAATACAAAACCAAATAGGTTCACATATGATGTATCGTATCAAGGGAGATCGAGGGACAAGTTCAACCTTTATCAAACTTCTAACCATATAGGCTAAAATCTCATTTTTGCGACAAAGTTATTCCAATACTTTCATTTTTCCGAATATAAAACCAAATAGGTTCACATATCATGTTTCGCATCAAGGGACATCGAGGGACAAGTTTACTGTTTATCAAACTTCTAACCACATAGGCTAACATTTCATTTTCGCGACAAGGGTCATTTCAATACTTTCATTTTACCGAATTTCAAACCAAATAGGTTCACATATCATGTTTCGCATCAAGGGACATCGAGGGACATGTTCAACCTTTGTATTTAACAAACATGCAACAATATAAGCTAAAATCTCGTTTTCGCGATAAGGGTCATCTCATTACTTTCTATTTACCAAATTTAAAACGAAATTGGTTCAAATATTATGTTACGCAATAAAGGACATCGAGGGACAAATTCAACATTAATATTTATCAAAATTTTAACCATATAGGCTAAAATCTCATTTTTGGGACAATGCTCATTCAAATAATTTCATTTTGCCGAATACAAAACCAAATAGGTTCACATATCATGTTTCGTATCAAGGGAGATCGAGGGACAAGTTCAACCTTTATCAAGCTTCTAACCATATAAGGCTAAAATCTCATTTTTGCGACAAAGTGATTCCAATACTTTCATTTTTCCGAATATAAAACCAAATAGGTTCACATATCATGTTTCGCATCAAGGAACATCGAGGGACAAGTTCACTGTTTATCAAACTTCTAACCACATAGGCTAACATTTCATTTTCGCGACAAGGGTCATTTCAATACTTTCATTTTACCGAATTTCAAACCAAATAGGTTCACATATCATGTTTCACATCAACGGACATCGAGGGACATGTTCAACCTTCATATTTAACAAACATGCAACAATATAAGCTAAAATCTCGTTTTCGCGATAAGGGTCATCTCATTACTTTCTATTTACCAAATTTAAAACGAAATTGGTTCAAATATTATGTTACGCAATAAAGGACATCGAGGGACAAATTCAACATTAATATTTCTCAAAGTTTTAACCATATAGGCTAAAATCTCTTTTTTGGGACAATGGTCATTCAAATAATTTCATTTTGTCGAATACAAAACCAAATAGGTTCACATATGATGTATCGTATCAAGGGAGATCGAGGGACAACTTCAACCTTTATCAAACTTCTAACCATATAGGCTAAAATCTCATTTTTGCGACAAAGTTATTCCAATACTTTCATTTTTCCGAATATAAAACCAAATAGGTTCACATATCATGTTTCGCATCAAGGGACATCGAGGGACAAGTTTACTGTTTATCAAACTTCTAACCACATAGGCTAACATTTCATTTTCGCGACAAGGGTCATTTCAATACTTTCATTTTACCGAATTTCAAACCAAATAGGTTCACATATCATGTTTCACATCAACGGACATCGAGGGACATGTTCAACCTTCATATTTAACAAACATGCAACAATATAAGCTAAAATCTCGTTTTCGCGATAAGGGTCATCTCATTACTTTCTATTTACCAAATTTAAAACGAAATTGGTTCAAATATTATGTTACGCAATAAAGGACATCGAGGGACAAATTCAACATTAATATTTATCAAACTTTTAACCATATAGGCTAAAATCTCATTTTTGGGACAATGCTCATTCAAATAATTTCATTTTGCCGAATACAAAACCAAATAGGTTCACATATCATGTTTCGTATCAAGGGAGATCGAGGGACAAGTTCAACCTTTATCAAACTTCTAACCATATAGGCTAAAATCTCATTTTCGCGACAAAGTCATTCCAATACTTTCATTTTTCCGAATATAAAACCAAATAGGTTCACATATCATGTTTCACATCAACGGACATCGAGGGACATGTTCAACCTTCATATTTAACAAACATGCAACAATATAAGCTAAAATCTTGTTTTCGCGATAAGGGTCATCTCATTACTTTCTATTTACCAAATTTAAAACGAAATTGGTTCAAATATTATGTTACGCAATAAAGGACATCGAGGGACAAATTCAACATTAATATTTCTCAAACTTTTAACCATATAGGCTAAAATCTCTTTTTTGGGACAATTGTCATTCAAATAATTTCATTTTGCCGAATACAAAACCAAATAGGTTCACATATCATGTTTTGTATCAAGGGAGATCGAGGGACAAGTTCAACCTTTATCAAACTTCTAACCATATAGGCTAAAATCTCATTTTCGCGACAAAGTCATTCCAATACTTTCATTTTTCCGAATATAAAACCAAATAGGTTCACATATCATGTTTCGTATCAAGGGAGATCGAGGGACAAGTTCAACCTTTATCAAACTTCTAACCATATAGGCTAAAATCTCATTTTTGCGACAAAGTTATTCCAATACTTTCATTTTTCCGAATATAAAACCAAATAGATTCACATATCATGTTTCGCATCAAGGGACATCGAGGGACAAGTTCACTGTTTATCAAACTTCTAACCACATAGGCTAACATTTCATTTTCGCGACAAGGGTCATTTCAATACTTTCATTTTACCGAATTTCAAACCAAATAGGTTCACATATCATGTTTCGCATCAAGGGACATCGAGGGACATGTTCAACCTTCGTATTTAACAAACATGCAACAATATAAGCTAAAATCTCGTTTTCGCGATAAGGGTCATCTCATTACTTTCTATTTACCAAATTTAAAACGAAATTGGTTCAAATATTATGTTACGCAATAAAGGACATCGAGGGACAAATTCAACATTAATATTTATCAAACTTTTAACCATATAGGCTAAAATCTCATTTTTGGGACAATGCTCATTCAAATAATTTCATTTTGCCGAATACAAAACCAAATAGGTTCACATATCATGTTTCGTATCAAGGGAGATCGAGGGACAAGTTCAACCTTTATCAAACTTCTAACCATATAGGCTAAAATCTCATTTTCGCGACAAAGTCATTCCAATACTTTCATTTTTCCGAATATAAAACCAAATAGGTTCACATATCATGTTTCACATCAACGGACATCGAGGGACATGTTCAACCTTCATATTTAACAAACATGCAACAATATAAGCTAAAATCTCGTTTTCGCGATAAGGGTCATCTCATTACTTTCTATTTACCAAATTTAAAACGAAATTGGTTCAAATATTATGTTACGCAATAAAGGACATCGAGGGACAAATTCAACATTAATATTTCTCAAACTTTTAACCATATAGGCTAAAATCTCTTTTTTGGGACAATTGTCATTCAAATAATTTCATTTTGCCGAATACAAAACCAAATAGGTTCACATATCATGTTTTGTATCAAGGGAGATCGAGGGACAAGTTCAACCTTTATCAAACTTCTAACCATATAGGCTAAAATCTCATTTTCGCGACAAAGTCATTCCAATACTTTCATTTTTCCGAATATAAAACCAAATAGGTTCACATATCATGTTTCGTATCAAGGGAGATCGAGGGACAAGTTCAACCTTTATCAAACTTCTAACCATATAGGCTAAAATCTCATTTTTGCGACAAAGTTATTCCAATACTTTCATTTTTCCGAATATAAAACCAAATAGATTCACATATCATGTTTCGCATCAAGGGACATCGAGGGACAAGTTCACTGTTTATCAAACTTCTAACCACATAGGCTAACATTTCATTTTCGCGACAAGGGTCATTTCAATACTTTCATTTTACCGAATTTCAAACCAAATAGGTTCACATATCATGTTTCGCATCAAGGGACATCGAGGGACATGTTCAACCTTCGTATTTAACAAACATGCAACAATATAAGCTAAAATCTCGTTTTCGCGATAAGGGTCATCTCATTACTTTCTATTTACCAAATTTAAAACGAAATTGGTTCAAATATTATGTTACGCAATAAAGGACATCGAGGGACAAATTCAACATTAATATTTATCAAACTTTTAACCATATAGGCTAAAATCTCATTTTTGGGACAATGCTCATTCAAATAATTTCATTTTGCCGAATACAAAACCAAATAGGTTCACATATCATGTTTCGTATCAAAGGAGATCGAGGGACAAGTTCAACCTTTATCAAACTTCTAACCATATAAGGCTAAAATCTCATTTTCGCGACAAAGTGATTTCAATACTTTCATTTTTCCGAATATAAAACCAAATAAGTTCACATATCATGTTTCGCATCAAGGGACATCGAGGGACAAGTTCACTGTTTATCAAACTTCTAACCACATAGGCTAACATTTCATTTTCGCGACAAGGGTCATTTCAATACTTTCATTTTAACGAATTTCAAACCAAATAGGTTCACATATCATGTTTCACATCAACGGACATCGAGGGACATGTTCAACCTTCATATTTAACAAACATGCAACAATATAAGCTAAAATCTCGTTTTCGCGATAAGGGTCATCTCATTACTTTCTATTTACCAAATTTAAAACGAAATTGGTTCAAATATTATGTTACGCAATAAAGGACATCGAGGGACAAATTCAACATTAATATTTCTCAAACTTTTAACCATATAGGCTAAAATCTCTTTTTTGGGACAATGTTCATTCAAATAATTTCATTTTGTCGAATACAAAACCAAATAGGTTCACATATCATGTATCGTATCAAGGGAGATCGTGGGACAAGTTCAACCTTTATCAAACTTCTAACCATATAGGCTAAAATCTCATTTTTGCGACAAAGTTATTCCAATACTTTCATTTTTCCGAATATAAAACCAAATAGGTTCACATATCATGTTTCGCATCAAGGGCATCGAGGGACAAGTTTACTGTTTATCAAACTTCTAACCACATAGGCTAACATTTCATTTTCGCGACAAGGGTCATTTCAATACTTTCATTTTACCGAATTTCAAACCAAATAGGTTCACATATCATGTTTCGCATCAAGGGACATCGAGGGACATGTTCAACCTTTGTATTTAACAAACATGCAACAATATAAGCTAAAATCTCGTTTTCGCGATAAGGGTCATCTCATTACTTTCTATTTACCAAATTTAAAACGAAATTGGTTCAAATATTATGTTACGCAATAAAGGACATCGAGGGACAAATTCAACATTAATATTTATCAAAATTTTAACCATATAGGCTAAAATCTCATTTTTGGGACAATGCTCATTCAAATAATTTCATTTTGCCGAATACAAAACCAAATAGGTTCACATATCATGTTTCGTATCAAGGGAGATCGAGGGACAAGTTCAACCTTTATCAAGCTTCTAACCATATAAGGCTAAAATCTCATTTTTGCGACAAAGTGATTCCAATACTTTCATTTTTCCGAATATAAAACCAAATAGGTTCACATATCATGTTTCGCATCAAGGGACATCGAGGGACAAGTTTACTGTTTATCAAACTTCTAACCACATAGGCTAACATTTCATTTTCGCGACAAGGGTCATTTCAATACTTTCATTTTACCGAATTTCAAACCAAATAGGTTCACATATCATGTTTCACATCAACGGACATCGAGGGACATGTTCAACCTTCATATTTAACAAACATGCAACAATATAAGCTAAAATCTCGTTTTCGCGATAAGGGTCATCTCATTACTTTCTATTTACCAAATTTAAAACGAAATTGGTTCAAATATTATGTTACGCAATAAAGGACATCGAGGGACAAATTCAACATTAATATTTATCAAACTTTTAACCATATAGGCTAAAATCTCATTTTCGGGACAATGCTCATTCAAATAATTTCATTTTGCCGAATACAAAACCAAATAGGTTCACATATCATGTTTCGTATCAAGGGAGATCGAGGGACAAGTTCAACCTTTATCAAACTTCTAACCATATAGGCTAAAATCTCATTTTCGCGACAAAGTCATTCCAATACTTTCATTTTTCCGAATATAAAACCAAATAGGTTCACATATCATGTTTCACATCAACGGACATCGAGGGACATGTTCAACCTTCATATTTAACAAACATGCAACAATATAAGCTAAAATCTCGTTTTCGCGATAAGGGTCATCTCATTACTTTCTATTTACCAAATTTAAAACGAAATTGGTTCAAATATTATGTTACGCAATAAAGGACATCGAGGGACAAATTCAACATTAATATTTCTCAAACTTTTAACCATATAGGCTAAAATCTCTTTTTTGGGACAATTGTCATTCAAATAATTTCATTTTGCCGAATACAAAACCAAATAGGTTCACATATCATGTTTTGTATCAAGGGAGATCGAGGGACAAGTTCAACCTTTATCAAACTTCTAACCATATAGGCTAAAATCTCATTTTCGCGACAAAGTCATTCCAATACTTTCATTTTTCCGAATATAAAACCAAATAGGTTCACATATCATGTTTCGTATCAAGGGAGATCGAGGGACAAGTTCAACCTTTATCAAACTTCTAACCATATAGGCTAAAATCTCATTTTTGCGACAAAGTTATTCCAATACTTTCATTTTTCCGAATATAAAACCAAATAGATTCACATATCATGTTTCGCATCAAGGGACATCGAGGGACAAGTTCACTGTTTATCAAACTTCTAACCACATAGGCTAACATTTCATTTTCGCGACAAGGGTCATTTCAATACTTTCATTTTACCGAATTTCAAACCAAATAGGTTCACATATCATGTTTCGCATCAAGGGACATCGAGGGACATGTTCAACCTTCGTATTTAACAAACATGCAACAATATAAGCTAAAATCTCGTTTTCGCGATAAGGGTCATCTCATTACTTTCTATTTACCAAATTTAAAACGAAATTGGTTCAAATATTATGTTACGCAATAAAGGACATCGAGGGACAAATTCAACATTAATATTTATCAAACTTTTAACCATATAGGCTAAAATCTCATTTTTGGGACAATGCTCATTCAAATAATTTCATTTTGCCGAATACAAAACCAAATAGGTTCACATATCATGTTTCGTATCAAAGGAGATCGAGGGACAAGTTCAACCTTTATCAAACTTCTAACCATATAAGGCTAAAATCTCATTTTCGCGACAAAGTGATTTCAATACTTTCATTTTTCCGAATATAAAACCAAATAAGTTCACATATCATGTTTCGCATCAAGGGACATCGAGGGACAAGTTCACTGTTTATCAAACTTCTAACCACATAGGCTAACATTTCATTTTCGCGACAAGGGTCATTTCAATACTTTCATTTTAACGAATTTCAAACCAAATAGGTTCACATATCATGTTTCACATCAACGGACATCGAGGGACATGTTCAACCTTCATATTTAACAAACATGCAACAATATAAGCTAAAATCTCGTTTTCGCGATAAGGGTCATCTCATTACTTTCTATTTACCAAATTTAAAACGAAATTGGTTCAAATATTATGTTACGCAATAAAGGACATCGAGGGACAAATTCAACATTAATATTTCTCAAACTTTTAACCATATAGGCTAAAATCTCTTTTTTGGGACAATGTTCATTCAAATAATTTCATTTTGTCGAATACAAAACCAAATAGGTTCACATATCATGTATCGTATCAAGGGAGATCGTGGGACAAGTTCAACCTTTATCAAACTTCTAACCATATAGGCTAAAATCTCATTTTTGCGACAAAGTTATTCCAATACTTTCATTTTTCCGAATATAAAACCAAATAGGTTCACATATCATGTTTCGCATCAAGGGCATCGAGGGACAAGTTTACTGTTTATCAAACTTCTAACCACATAGGCTAACATTTCATTTTCGCGACAAGGGTCATTTCAATACTTTCATTTTACCGAATTTCAAACCAAATAGGTTCACATATCATGTTTCGCATCAAGGGACATCGAGGGACATGTTCAACCTTTGTATTTAACAAACATGCAACAATATAAGCTAAAATCTCGTTTTCGCGATAAGGGTCATCTCATTACTTTCTATTTACCAAATTTAAAACGAAATTGGTTCAAATATTATGTTACGCAATAAAGGACATCGAGGGACAAATTCAACATTAATATTTATCAAAATTTTAACCATATAGGCTAAAATCTCATTTTTGGGACAATGCTCATTCAAATAATTTCATTTTGCCGAATACAAAACCAAATAGGTTCACATATCATGTTTCGTATCAAGGGAGATCGAGGGACAAGTTCAACCTTTATCAAGCTTCTAACCATATAAGGCTAAAATCTCATTTTTGCGACAAAGTGATTCCAATACTTTCATTTTTCCGAATATAAAACCAAATAGGTTCACATATCATGTTTCGCATCAAGGGACATCGAGGGACAAGTTTACTGTTTATCAAACTTCTAACCACATAGGCTAACATTTCATTTTCGCGACAAGGGTCATTTCAATACTTTCATTTTACCGAATTTCAAACCAAATAGGTTCACATATCATGTTTCACATCAACGGACATCGAGGGACATGTTCAACCTTCATATTTAACAAACATGCAACAATATAAGCTAAAATCTCGTTTTCGCGATAAGGGTCATCTCATTACTTTCTATTTACCAAATTTAAAACGAAATTGGTTCAAATATTATGTTACGCAATAAAGGACATCGAGGGACAAATTCAACATTAATATTTATCAAACTTTTAACCATATAGGCTAAAATCTCATTTTCGGGACAATGCTCATTCAAATAATTTCATTTTGCCGAATACAAAACCAAATAGGTTCACATATCATGTTTCGTATCAAGGGAGATCGAGGGACAAGTTCAACCTTTATCAAACTTCTAACCATATAGGCTAAAATCTCATTTTCGCGACAAAGTCATTCCAATACTTTCATTTTTCCGAATATAAAACCAAATAGGTTCACATATCATGTTTCACATCAACGGACATCGAGGGACATGTTCAACCTTCATATTTAACAAACATGCAACAATATAAGCTAAAATCTCGTTTTCGCGATAAGGGTCATCTCATTACTTTCTATTTACCAAATTTAAAACGAAATTGGTTCAAATATTATGTTACGCAATAAAGGACATCGAGGGACAAATTCAACATTAATATTTCTCAACCTTTTAACCATATAGGCTAAAATCTCTTTTTTGGGACAATGGTCATTCAAATAATTTCATTTTGCCGAATACAAAACCAAATAGGTTCACATATCATGTTTTGTATCAAGGGAGATCGAGGGACAAGTTCAACCTTTATCAAACTTCTAACCATATAGGCTAAAATCTCATTTTCGCGACAAAATCATTCCAATACTTTCATTTTTCCGAATATAAAACCAAATAGATTCACATATCATGTTTCGTATCAAGGGAGATCGAGGGACACGTTCAACCTTTATCAAACTTCTAACCATATAGGCTAAAATCTCATTTTTGCGACAAAGTTATTCCAATACTTTCATTTTTCCGAATATAAAACCAAATAAGTTCACATATCATGTTTCGCATCAAGGGACATCGAGGGACAAGTTCACTGTTTATCAAACTTCTAACCACATAGGCTAACATTTCATTTTCGCGACAAGGGTCATTTCAATACTTTCATTTTACCGAATTTCAAACCAAATAGGTTCACATATCATGTTTCACATCAACGGACATCGAGGGACATGTTCAACCTTCATATTTAACAAACATGCAACAATATAAGCTAAAATCTCGTTTTCGCGATAAGGGTCATCTCATTACTTTCTATTTACCAAATTTAAAACGAAATTGGTTCAAATATTATGTTACGCAATAAAGGACATTGAGGGACAAATTCAACATTAATATTTCTCAAACTTTTAACCATATAGGCTAAAATCTCTTTTTTGGGACAATAGTCATTCAAATAATTTCATTTTGTCGAATACAAAACCAAATAGGTTCACATATCATGTATCGTATCAAGGGAGATCGAGGGACAAGTTCAACCTTTATCAAACTTCTAACCATATAGGCTAAAATCTCATTTTTGCGACAAAGTTATTCCAATACTTTCATTTTTCCGAATATAAAACCAAATAGGTTCACATATCATGTTTCGCATCAAGGGCATCGAGGGACAAGTTTACTGTTTATCAAACTTCTAACCACATAGGCTAACATTTCATTTTCGCGACAAGGGTCATTTCAATACTTTCATTTTACCGAATTTCAAACCAAATAGGTTCACATATCATGTTTCGCATCAAGGGACATCGAGGGACATGTTCAACCTTTGTATTTAACAAACATGCAACAATATAAGCTAAAATCTCGTTTTCGCGATAAGGGTCATCTCATTACTTTCTATTTACCAAATTTAAAACGAAATTGGTTCAAATATTATGTTACGCAATAAAGGACATCGAGGGACAAATTCAACATTAATATTTATCAAAATTTTAACCATATAGGCTAAAATCTCATTTTTGGGACAATGCTCATTCAAATAATTTCATTTTGCCGAATACAAAACCAAATAGGTTCACATATCATGTTTCTTATCAAGGGAGATCGAGGGACAAGTTCAACCTTTATCAAGCTTCTAACCATATAAGGCTAAAATCTCATTTTTGGGACAAAGTGATTCCAATACTTTCATTTTTCCGAATATAAAACCAAATAAGTTCACATATCATGTTTCGCATCAAGGAACATCGAGGGACAAGTTCACTGTTTATCAAACTTCTAACCACATAGGCTAACATTTCATTTTCGCGACAAGGGTCATTTCAATACTTTCATTTTACCGAATTTCAAACCAAATAGGTTCACATATCATGTTTCACATCAACGGACATCGAGGGACATGTTCAACCTTCATATTTAACAAACATGCAACAATATAAGCTAAAATCTAATTTTCGCGATAAGGGTCATCTCATTACTTTCTATTTACCAAATTTAAAACGAAATTGGTTCAAATATTATGTTACGCAATAAAGGACATCGAGGGACAAATTCAACATTAATATTTATCAAACTTTTAACCATATAGGCTAAAATCTCATTTTTGGGACAATGCTCATTCAAATAATTTCATTTTGCCGAATACAAAACCAAATAGGTTCACATATCATGTTTCGTATCAAGGGAGATCGAGGGACAAGTTCAACCTTTATCAAACTTCTAACCATATAGGCTAAAATCTCATTTTCGCGACAAAGTCATTCCAATACTTTCATTTTTCCGAATATAAAACCAAATAGGTTCACATATCATGTTTCACATCAACGGACATCGAGGGACATGTTCAACCTTCATATTTAACAAACATGCAACAATATAAGCTAAAATCTCGTTTTCGCGATAAGGGTCATCTCATTACTTTCTATTTACCAAATTTAAAACGAAATTGGTTCAAATATTATGTTACGCAATAAAGGACATCGAGGGACAAATTCAACATTAATATTTCTCAACCTTTTAACCATATAGGCTAAAATCTCTTTTTTGGGACAATGGTCATTCAAATAATTTCATTTTGCCGAATACAAAACCAAATAGGTTCACATATCATGTTTTGTATCAAGGGAGATCGAGGGACAAGTTCAACCTTTATCAAACTTCTAACCATATAGGCTAAAATCTCATTTTCGCGACAAAATCATTCCAATACTTTCATTTTTCCGAATATAAAACCAAATAGATTCACATATCATGTTTCGTATCAAGGGAGATCGAGGGACAAGTTCAACCTTTATCAAACTTCTAACCATATAGGCTAAAATCTCATTTTTGCGACAAAGTTATTCCAATACTTTCATTTTTCCGAATATAAAACCAAATAGATTCACATATCATGTTTCGCATCAAGGGACATCGAGGGACAAGTTCACTGTTTATCAAACTTCTAACCACATAGGCTAACATTTCATTTTCGCGACAAGGGTCATTTCAATACTTTCATTTTACCGAATTTCAAACCAAATAGGTTCACATATCATGTTTCGCATCAAGGGACATCGAGGGACATGTTCAACCTTCGTATTTAACAAACATGCAACAATATAAGCTAAAATCTCGTTTTCGCGATAAGGGTCATCTCATTACTTTCTATTTACCAAATTTAAAACGAAATTGGTTCAAATATTATGTTACGCAATAAAGGACATCGAGGGACAAATTCAACATTAATATTTATCAAACTTTTAACCATATAGGCTAAAATCTCATTTTTGGGACAATGCTCATTCAAATAATTTCATTTTGCCGAATACAAAACCAAATAGGTTCACATATCATGTTTCGTATCAAAGGAGATCGAGGGACAAGTTCAACCTTTATCAAACTTCTAACCATATAAGGCTAAAATCTCATTTTCGCGACAAAGTGATTTCAATACTTTCATTTTTCCGAATATAAAACCAAATAAGTTCACATATCATGTTTCGCATCAAGGGACATCGAGGGACAAGTTCACTGTTTATCAAACTTCTAACCACATAGGCTAACATTTCATTTTCGCGACAAGGGTCATTTCAATACTTTCATTTTACCGAATTTCAAACCAAATAGGTTCACATATCATGTTTCACATCAACGGACATCGAGGGACATGTTCAACCTTCATATTTAACAAACATGCAACAATATAAGCTAAAATCTCGTTTTCGCGATAAGGGTCATCTCATTACTTTCTATTTACCAAATTTAAAACGAAATTGGTTCAAATATTATGTTACGCAATAAAGGACATCGAGGGACAAATTCAACATTAATATTTATCAAACTTTTAACCATATAGGCTAAAATCTCATTTTCGGGACAATGCTCATTCAAATAATTTCATTTTGCCGAATACAAAACCAAATAGGTTCACATATCATGTTTCGTATCAAGGGAGATCGAGGGACAAGTTCAACCTTTATCAAACTTCTAACCATATAGGCTAAAATCTCATTTTCGCGACAAAGTCATTCCAATACTTTCATTTTTCCGAATATAAAACCAAATAGGTTCACATATCATGTTTCACATCAACGGACATCGAGGGACATGTTCAACCTTCATATTTAACAAACATGCAACAATATAAGCTAAAATCTCGTTTTCGCGATAAGGGTCATCTCATTACTTTCTATTTACCAAATTTAAAACGAAATTGGTTCAAATATTATGTTACGCAATAAAGGACATCGAGGGACAAATTCAACATTAATATTTCTCAACCTTTTAACCATATAGGCTAAAATCTCTTTTTTGGGACAATGGTCATTCAAATAATTTCATTTTGCCGAATACAAAACCAAATAGGTTCACATATCATGTTTTGTATCAAGGGAGATCGAGGGACAAGTTCAACCTTTATCAAACTTCTAACCATATAGGCTAAAATCTCATTTTCGCGACAAAATCATTCCAATACTTTCATTTTTCCGAATATAAAACCAAATAGATTCACATATCATGTTTCGTATCAAGGGAGATCGAGGGACACGTTCAACCTTTATCAAACTTCTAACCATATAGGCTAAAATCTCATTTTTGCGACAAAGTTATTCCAATACTTTCATTTTTCCGAATATAAAACCAAATAAGTTCACATATCATGTTTCGCATCAAGGGACATCGAGGGACAAGTTCACTGTTTATCAAACTTCTAACCACATAGGCTAACATTTCATTTTCGCGACAAGGGTCATTTCAATACTTTCATTTTACCGAATTTCAAACCAAATAGGTTCACATATCATGTTTCACATCAACGGACATCGAGGGACATGTTCAACCTTCATATTTAACAAACATGCAACAATATAAGCTAAAATCTCGTTTTCGCGATAAGGGTCATCTCATTACTTTCTATTTACCAAATTTAAAACGAAATTGGTTCAAATATTATGTTACGCAATAAAGGACATCGAGGGACAAATTCAACATTAATATTTCTCAAACTTTTAACCATATAGGCTAAAATCTCTTTTTTGGGACAATGGTCATTCAAATAATTTCATTTTGTCGAATACAAAACCAAATAGGTTCACATATCATGTATCGTATCAAGGGAGATCGAGGGACAAGTTCAACCTTTATCAAACTTCTAACCATATAGGCTAAAATCTCATTTTTGCGACAAAGTTATTCCAATACTTTCATTTTTCCGAATATAAAACCAAATAGGTTCACATATCATGTTTCGCATCAAGGGCATCGAGGGACAAGTTTACTGTTTATCAAACTTCTAACCACATAGGCTAACATTTCATTTTCGCGACAAGGGTCATTTCAATACTTTCATTTTACCGAATTTCAAACCAAATAGGTTCACATATCATGTTTCGCATCAAGGGACATCGAGGGACATGTTCAACCTTTGTATTTAACAAACATGCAACAATATAAGCTAAAATCTCGTTTTCGCGATAAGGGTCATCTCATTACTTTCTATTTACCAAATTTAAAACGAAATTGGTTCAAATATTATGTTACGCAATAAAGGACATCGAGGGACAAATTCAACATTAATATTTATCAAAATTTTAACCATATAGGCTAAAATCTCATTTTTGGGACAATGCTCATTCAAATAATTTCATTTTGCCGAATACAAAACCAAATAGGTTCACATATCATGTTTCTTATCAAGGGAGATCGAGGGACAAGTTCAACCTTTATCAAGCTTCTAACCATATAAGGCTAAAATCTCATTTTTGGGACAAAGTGATTCCAATACTTTCATTTTTCCGAATATAAAACCAAATAAGTTCACATATCATGTTTCGCATCAAGGAACATCGAGGGACAAGTTCACTGTTTATCAAACTTCTAACCACATAGGCTAACATTTCATTTTCGCGACAAGGGTCATTTCAATACTTTCATTTTACCGAATTTCAAACCAAATAGGTTCACATATCATGTTTCACATCAACGGACATCGAGGGACATGTTCAACCTTCATATTTAACAAACATGCAACAATATAAGCTAAAATCTCGTTTTCGCGATAAGGGTCATCTCATTACTTTCTATTTACCAAATTTAAAACGAAATTGGTTCAAATATTATGTTACGCAATAAAGGACATCGAGGGACAAATTCAACATTAATATTTATCAAACTTTTAACCATATAGGCTAAAATCTCATTTTTGGGACAATGCTCATTCAAATAATTTCATTTTGCCGAATACAAAACCAAATAGGTTCACATATCATGTTTCGTATCAAGGGAGATCGAGGGACAAGTTCAACCTTTATCAAACTTCTAACCATATAGGCTAAAATCTCATTTTCGCGACAAAGTCATTCCAATACTTTCATTTTTCCGAATATAAAACCAAATAGGTTCACATATCATGTTTCACATCAACGGACATCGAGGAACATGTTCAACCTTCATATTTAACAAACATGCAACAATATAAGCTAAAATCTCGTTTTCGCGATAAGGGTCATCTCATTACTTTCTATTTACCAAATTTAAAACGAAATTGGTTCAAATATTATGTTACGCAATAAAGGACATCGAGGGACAAATTCAACATTAATATTTCTCAACCTTTTAACCATATAGGCTAAAATCTCTTTTTTGGGACAATGGTCATTCAAATAATTTCATTTTGCCGAATACAAAACCAAATAGGTTCACATATCATGTTTTGTATCAAGGGAGATCGAGGGACAAGTTCAACCTTTATCAAACTTCTAACCATATAGGCTAAAATCTCATTTTCGCGACAAAATCATTCCAATACTTTCATTTTTCCGAATATAAAACCAAATAGATTCACATATCATGTTTCGTATCAAGGGAGATCGTGGGACAAGTTCAACCTTTATCAAACTTCTAACCATATAGGCTAAAATCTCATTTTTGCGACAAAGTTATTCCAATACTTTCATTTTTCCGAATATAAAACCAAATAGATTCACATATCATGTTTCGCATCAAGGGACATCGAGGGACAAGTTCACTGTTTATCAAACTTCTAACCACATAGGCTAACATTTCATTTTCGCGACAAGGGTCATTTCAATACTTTCATTTTACCGAATTTCAAACCAAATAGGTTCACATATCATGTTTCGCATCAAGGGACATCGAGGGACATGTTCAACCTTCGTATTTAACAAACATGCAACAATATAAGCTAAAATCTCGTTTTCGCGATAAGGGTCATCTCATTACTTTCTATTTACCAAATTTAAAACGAAATTGGTTCAAATATTATGTTACGCAATAAAGGACATCGAGGGACAAATTCAACATTAATATTTATCAAACTTTTAACCATATAGGCTAAAATCTCATTTTTGGGACAATGCTCATTCAAATAATTTCATTTTGCCGAATACAAAACCAAATAGGTTCACATATCATGTTTCGTATCAAAGGAGATCGAGGGACAAGTTTAACCTTTATCAAACTTCTAACCATATAAGGCTAAAATCTCATTTTCGCGACAAAGTGATTTCAATACTTTCATTTTTCCGAATATAAAACCAAATAAGTTCACATATCATGTTTCGCATCAAGGGACATCGAGGGACAAGTTCACTGTTTATCAAACTTCTAACCACATAGGCTAACATTTCATTTTCGCGACAAGGGTCATTTCAATACTTTCATTTTACCGAATTTCAAACCAAATAGGTTCACATATCATGTTTCACATCAACGGACATCGAGGGACATGTTCAACCTTCATATTTAACAAACATGCAACAATATAAGCTAAAATCTCGTTTTCGCGATAAGGGTCATCTCATTACTTTCTATTTACCAAATTTAAAACGAAATTGGTTCAAATATTATGTTACGCAATAAAGGACATCGAGGGACAAATTCAACATTAATATTTATCAAACTTTTAACCATATAGGCTAAAATCTCATTTTCGGGACAATGCTCATTCAAATAATTTCATTTTGCCGAATACAAAACCAAATAGGTTCACATATCATGTTTCGTATCAAGGGAGATCGAGGGACAAGTTCAACCTTTATCAAACTTCTAACCATATAGGCTAAAATCTCATTTTCGCGACAAAGTCATTCCAATACTTTCATTTTTCCGAATATAAAACCAAATAGGTTCACATATCATGTTTCACATCAACGGACATCGAGGGACATGTTCAACCTTCATATTTAACAAACATGCAACAATATAAGCTAAAATCTCGTTTTCGCGATAAGGGTCATCTCATTACTTTCTATTTACCAAATTTAAAACGAAATTGGTTCAAATATTATGTTACGCAATAAAGGACATCGAGGGACAAATTCAACATTAATATTTCTCAACCTTTTAACCATATAGGCTAAAATCTCTTTTTTGGGACAATGGTCATTCAAATAATTTCATTTTGCCGAATACAAAACCAAATAGGTTCACATATCATGTTTTGTATCAATGGAGATCGAGGGACAAGTTCAACCTTTATCAAACTTCTAACCATATAGGCTAAAATCTCATTTTCGCGACAAAATCATTCCAATACTTTCATTTTTCCGAATATAAAACCAAATAGATTCACATATCATGTTTCGTATCAAGGGAGATCGAGGGACACGTTCAACCTTTATCAAACTTCTAACCATATAGGCTAAAATCTCATTTTTGCGACAAAGTTATTCCAATACTTTCATTTTTCCGAATATAAAACCAAATAAGTTCACATATCATGTTTCGCATCAAGGGACATCGAGGGACAAGTTCACTGTTTATCAAACTTCTAACCACATAGGCTAACATTTCATTTTCGCGACAAGGGTCATTTCAATACTTTCATTTTACCGAATTTCAAACCAAATAGGTTCACATATCATGTTTCACATCAACGGACATCGAGGGACATGTTCAACCTTCATATTTAACAAACATGCAACAATATAAGCTAAAATCTCGTTTTCGCGATAAGGGTCATCTCATTACTTTCTATTTACCAAATTTAAAACGAAATTGGTTCAAATATTATGTTACGCAATAAAGGACATCGAGGGACAAATTCAACATTAATATTTCTCAAACTTTTAACCATATAGGCTAAAATCTCTTTTTTGGGACAATGGTCATTCAAATAATTTCATTTTGTCGAATACAAAACCAAATAGGTTCACATATCATGTATCGTATCAAGGGAGATCGAGGGACAAGTTCAACCTTTATCAAACTTCTAACCATATAGGCTAAAATCTCATTTTTGCGACAAAGTTATTCCAATACTTTCATTTTTCCGAATATAAAACCAAATAGGTTCACATATCATGTTTCGCATCAAGGGCATCGAGGGACAAGTTTACTGTTTATCAAACTTCTAACCACATAGGCTAACATTTCATTTTCGCGACAAGGGTCATTTCAATACTTTCATTTTACCGAATTTCAAACCAAATAGGTTCACATATCATGTTTCGCATCAAGGGACATCGAGGGACATGTTCAACCTTTGTATTTAACAAACATGCAACAATATAAGCTAAAATCTCGTTTTCGCGATAAGGGTCATCTCATTACTTTCTATTTACCAAATTTAAAACGAAATTGGTTCAAATATTATGTTACGCAATAAAGGACATCGAGGGACAAATTCAACATTAATATTTATCAAAATTTTAACCATATAGGCTAAAATCTCATTTTTGGGACAATGCTCATTCAAATAATTTCATTTTGCCGAATACAAAACCAAATAGGTTCACATATCATGTTTCTTATCAAGGGAGATCGAGGGACAAGTTCAACCTTTATCAAGCTTCTAACCATATAAGGCTAAAATCTCATTTTTGGGACAAAGTGATTCCAATACTTTCATTTTTCCGAATATAAAACCAAATAAGTTCACATATCATGTTTCGCATCAAGGAACATCGAGGGACAAGTTCACTGTTTATCAAACTTCTAACCACATAGGCTAACATTTCATTTTCGCGACAAGGGTCATTTCAATACTTTCATTTTACCGAATTTCAAACCAAATAGGTTCACATATCATGTTTCACATCAACGGACATCGAGGGACATGTTCAACCTTCATATTTAACAAACATGCAACAATATAAGCTAAAATCTCGTTTTCGCGATAAGGGTCATCTCATTACTTTCTATTTACCAAATTTAAAACGAAATTGGTTCAAATATTATGTTACGCAATAAAGGACATCGAGGGACAAATTCAACATTAATATTTATCAATCTTTTAACCATATAGGCTAAAATCTCATTTTTGGGACAATGCTCATTCAAATAATTTCATTTTGCCGAATACAAAACCAAATAGGTTCACATATCATGTTTCGTATCAAGGGAGATCGAGGGACAAGTTCAACCTTTATCAAACTTCTAACCATATAGGCTAAAATCTCATTTTCGCGACAAAGTCATTCCAATACTTTCATTTTTCCGAATATAAAACCAAATAGGTTCACATATCATGTTTCACATCAACGGACATCGAGGGACATGTTCAACCTTCATATTTAACAAACATGCAACAATATAAGCTAAAATCTCGTTTTCGCGATAAGGGTCATCTCATTACTTTCTATTTACCAAATTTAAAACGAAATTGGTTCAAATATTATGTTACGCAATAAAGGACATCGAGGGACAAATTCAACATTAATATTTCTCAACCTTTTAACCATATAGGCTAAAATCTCTTTTTTGGGACAATGGTCATTCAAATAATTTCATTTTGCCGAATACAAAACCAAATAGGTTCACATATCATGTTTTGTATCAAGGGAGATCGAGGGACAAGTTCAACCTTTATCAAACTTCTAACCATATAGGCTAAAATCTCATTTTCGCGACAAAATCATTCCAATACTTTCATTTTTCCGAATATAAAACCAAATAGATTCACATATCATGTTTCGTATCAAGGGAGATCGAGGGACAAGTTCAACCTTTATCAAACTTCTAACCATATAGGCTAAAATCTCATCTTTGCGACAAAGTTATTCCAATACTTTCATTTTTCCGAATATAAAACCAAATAGATTCACATATCATGTTTCGCATCAAGGGACATCGAGGGACAAGTTCACTGTTTATCAAACTTCTAACCACATAGGCTAACATTTCATTTTCGCGACAAGGGTCATTTCAATACTTTCATTTTACCGAATTTCAAACCAAATAGGTTCACATATCATGTTTCGCATCAAGGGACATCGAGGGACATGTTCAACCTTCGTATTTAACAAACATGCAACAATATAAGCTAAAATCTCGTTTTCGCGATAAGGGTCATCTCATTACTTTCTATTTACCAAATTTAAAACGAAATTGGTTCAAATATTATGTTACGCAATAAAGGACATCGAGGGACAAATTCAACATTAATATTTATCAAACTTTTAACCATATAGGCTAAAATCTCATTTTTGGGACAATGCTCATTCAAATAATTTCATTTTGCCGAATACAAAACCAAATAGGTTCACATATCATGTTTCGTATCAAAGGAGATCGAGGGACAAGCTCAACCTTTATCAAACTTCTAACCATATAAGGCTAAAATCTCATTTTCGCGACAAAGTGATTTCAATACTTTCATTTTTCCGAATATAAAACCAAATAAGTTCACATATCATGTTTCGCATCAAGGGACATCGAGGGACAAGTTCACTGTTTATCAAACTTCTAACCACATAGGCTAACATTTCATTTTCGCGACAAGGGTCATTTCAATACTTTCATTTTACCGAATTTCAAACCAAATAGGTTCACATATCATGTTTCACATCAACGGACATCGAGGGACATGTTCAACCTTCATATTTAACAAACATGCAACAATATAAGCTAAAATCTCGTTTTCGCGATAAGGGTCATCTCATTACTTTCTATTTACCAAATTTAAAACGAAATTGGTTCAAATATTATGTTACGCAATAAAGGACATCGAGGGACAAATTCAACATTAATATTTCTCAAACTTTTAACCATATAGGCTAAAATCTCTTTTTTATGACAATGTTCATTCAAATAATTTCATTTTGTCGAATACAAAACCAAATAGGTTCACATATCATGTATCGTATCAATGGAGATCGAGGGACAAGTTCAACCTTTATCAAACTTCTAACCATATAGGCTAAAATCTCATTTTTGCGACAAAGTTATTCCAATACTTTCATTTTTCCGAATATAAAACCAAATAGGTTCACATATCATGTTTCGCATCAAGGGCATCGAGGGACAAGTTTACTGTTTATCAAACTTCTAACCACATAGGCTAACATTTCATTTTCGCGACAAGGGTCATTTCAATACTTTCATTTTACCGAATTTCAAACCAAATAGGTTCACATATCATGTTTCGCATCAAGGGACATCGAGGGACATGTTCAACCTTTGTATTTAACAAACATGCAACAATATAAGCTAAAATCTCGTTTTCGCGATAAGGGTCATCTCATTACTTTCTATTTACCAAATTTAAAACGAAATTGGTTCAAATATTATGTTACGCAATAAAGGACATCGAGGGACAAATTCAACATTAATATTTATCAAAATTTTAACCATATAGGCTAAAATCTCATTTTTGGGACAATGCTCATTTAAATAATTTCATTTTGCCGAATACAAAACCAAATAGGTTCACATATCATGTTTCGTATCAAGGGAGATCGAGGGACAAGTTCAGCCTTTATCAAGCTTCTAACCATATAAGGCTAAAATCTCATTTTTGCGACAAAGTGATTCCAATACTTTCATTTTTCCGAATATAAAACCAAATAAGTTCACATATCATGTTTCGCATCAAGGAACATCGAGGGACAAGTTCACTGTTTATCAAACTTCTAACCACATAGGCTAACATTTCATTTTCGCGACAAGGGTCATTTCAATACTTTCATTTTACCGAATTTCAAACCAAATAGGTTCACATATCATGTTTCACATCAACGGACATCGAGGGACATGTTCAACCTTCATATTTAACAAACATGCAACAATATAAGCTAAAATCTCGTTTTCGCGATAAGGGTCATCTCATTACTTTCTATTTACCAAATTTAAAACGAAATTGGTTCAAATATTATGTTACGCAATAAAGGACATCGAGGGACAAATTCAACATTAATATTTATCAATCTTTTAACCATATAGGCTAAAATCTCATTTTTGGGACAATGCTCATTCAAATAATTTCATTTTGCCGAATACAAAACCAAATAGGTTCACATATCATGTTTCGTATCAAGGGA
Organism: Medicago sativa; assembly: GCF_051527215.1. Taxonomy (NCBI): domain Eukaryota; kingdom Viridiplantae; phylum Streptophyta; class Magnoliopsida; order Fabales; family Fabaceae; genus Medicago; species Medicago sativa. The sequence continues at coordinate 41,993,843 of NC_140751.1, forward strand.
GATCGAGGGACAAGTTCAACCTTTATCAAACTTCTAACCATATAGGCTAAAATCTCATTTTCGCGACAAAGTCATTCCAATACTTTCATTTTTCCGAATATAAAACCAAATAGGTTCACATATCATGTTTCACATCAACGGACATCGAGGGACATGTTCAACCTTCATATTTAACAAACATGCAACAATATAAGCTAAAATCTCGTTTTCGCGATAAGGGTCATCTCATTACTTTCTATTTACCAAATTTAAAACGAAATTGGTTCAAATATTATGTTACGCAATAAAGGACATCGAGGGACAAATTCAACATTAATATTTCTCAACCTTTTAACCATATAGGCTAAAATCTCTTTTTTGGGACAATGGTCATTCAAATAATTTCATTTTGCCGAATACAAAACCAAATAGGTTCACATATCATGTTTTGTATCAAGGGAGATCGAGGGACAAGTTCAACCTTTATCAAACTTCTAACCATATAGGCTAAAATCTCATTTTCGCGACAAAATCATTCCAATACTTTCATTTTTCCGAATATAAAACCAAATAGATTCACATATCATGTTTCGTATCAAGGGAGATCGAGGGACAAGTTCAACCTTTATCAAACTTCTAACCATATAGGCTAAAATCTCATCTTTGCGACAAAGTTATTCCAATACTTTCATTTTTCCGAATATAAAACCAAATAGATTCACATATCATGTTTCGCATCAAGGGACATCGAGGGACAAGTTCACTGTTTATCAAACTTCTAACCACATAGGCTAACATTTCATTTTCGCGACAAGGGTCATTTCAATACTTTCATTTTACCGAATTTCAAACCAAATAGGTTCACATATCATGTTTCGCATCAAGGGACATCGAGGGACATGTTCAACCTTCGTATTTAACAAACATGCAACAATATAAGCTAAAATCTCGTTTTCGCGATAAGGGTCATCTCATTACTTTCTATTTACCAAATTTAAAACGAAATTGGTTCAAATATTATGTTACGCAATAAAGGACATCGAGGGACAAATTCAACATTAATATTTATCAAACTTTTAACCATATAGGCTAAAATCTCATTTTTGGGACAATGCTCATTCAAATAATTTCATTTTGCCGAATACAAAACCAAATAGGTTCACATATCATGTTTCGTATCAAAGGAGATCGAGGGACAAGCTCAACCTTTATCAAACTTCTAACCATATAAGGCTAAAATCTCATTTTCGCGACAAAGTGATTTCAATACTTTCATTTTTCCGAATATAAAACCAAATAAGTTCACATATCATGTTTCGCATCAAGGGACATCGAGGGACAAGTTCACTGTTTATCAAACTTCTAACCACATAGGCTAACATTTCATTTTCGCGACAAGGGTCATTTCAATACTTTCATTTTACCGAATTTCAAACCAAATAGGTTCACATATCATGTTTCACATCAACGGACATCGAGGGACATGTTCAACCTTCATATTTAACAAACATGCAACAATATAAGCTAAAATCTCGTTTTCGCGATAAGGGTCATCTCATTACTTTCTATTTACCAAATTTAAAACGAAATTGGTTCAAATATTATGTTACGCAATAAAGGACATCGAGGGACAAATTCAACATTAATATTTCTCAAACTTTTAACCATATAGGCTAAAATCTCTTTTTTATGACAATGTTCATTCAAATAATTTCATTTTGTCGAATACAAAACCAAATAGGTTCACATATCATGTATCGTATCAATGGAGATCGAGGGACAAGTTCAACCTTTATCAAACTTCTAACCATATAGGCTAAAATCTCATTTTTGCGACAAAGTTATTCCAATACTTTCATTTTTCCGAATATAAAACCAAATAGGTTCACATATCATGTTTCGCATCAAGGGCATCGAGGGACAAGTTTACTGTTTATCAAACTTCTAACCACATAGGCTAACATTTCATTTTCGCGACAAGGGTCATTTCAATACTTTCATTTTACCGAATTTCAAACCAAATAGGTTCACATATCATGTTTCGCATCAAGGGACATCGAGGGACATGTTCAACCTTTGTATTTAACAAACATGCAACAATATAAGCTAAAATCTCGTTTTCGCGATAAGGGTCATCTCATTACTTTCTATTTACCAAATTTAAAACGAAATTGGTTCAAATATTATGTTACGCAATAAAGGACATCGAGGGACAAATTCAACATTAATATTTATCAAAATTTTAACCATATAGGCTAAAATCTCATTTTTGGGACAATGCTCATTTAAATAATTTCATTTTGCCGAATACAAAACCAAATAGGTTCACATATCATGTTTCGTATCAAGGGAGATCGAGGGACAAGTTCAGCCTTTATCAAGCTTCTAACCATATAAGGCTAAAATCTCATTTTTGCGACAAAGTGATTCCAATACTTTCATTTTTCCGAATATAAAACCAAATAAGTTCACATATCATGTTTCGCATCAAGGAACATCGAGGGACAAGTTCACTGTTTATCAAACTTCTAACCACATAGGCTAACATTTCATTTTCGCGACAAGGGTCATTTCAATACTTTCATTTTACCGAATTTCAAACCAAATAGGTTCACATATCATGTTTCACATCAACGGACATCGAGGGACATGTTCAACCTTCATATTTAACAAACATGCAACAATATAAGCTAAAATCTCGTTTTCGCGATAAGGGTCATCTCATTACTTTCTATTTACCAAATTTAAAACGAAATTGGTTCAAATATTATGTTACGCAATAAAGGACATCGAGGGACAAATTCAACATTAATATTTATCAAACTTTTAACCATATAGGCTAAAATCTCATTTTTGGGACAATGCTCATTCAAATAATTTCATTTTGCCGAATACAAAACCAAATAGGTTCACATATCATGTTTCGTATCAAGGGAGATCGAGGGACAAGTTCAACCTTTATCAAACTTCTAACCATATAGGCTAAAATCTCATTTTCGCGACAAAGTCATTCCAATACTTTCATTTTTCCGAATATAAAACCAAATAGGTTCACATATCATGTTTCACATCAACGGACATCGAGGGACATGTTCAACCTTCATATTTAACAAACATGCAACAATATAAGCTAAAATCTCGTTTTCGCGATAAGGGTCATCTCATTACTTTCTATTTACCAAATTTAAAACGAAATTGGTTCAAATATTATGTTACGCAATAAAGGACATCGAGGGACAAATTCAACATTAATATTTCTCAACCTTTTAACCATATAGGCTAAAATCTCTTTTTTTGGGACAATGGTCATTCAAATAATTTCATTTTGCCGAATACAAAACCAAATAGGTTCACATATCATGTTTTGTATCAAGGGAGATCGAGGGACAAGTTCAACCTTTATCAAACTTCTAACCATATAGGCTAAAATCTCATTTTCGCGACAAAATCATTCCAATACTTTCATTTTTCCGAATATAAAACCAAATAGATTCACATATCATGTTTCGTATCAAGGGAGATCGAGGGACAAGTTCAACCTTTATCAAACTTCTAACCATATAGGCTAAAATCTCATTTTTGCGACAAAGTTATTCCAATACTTTCATATTTCCGAATATAAAACCAAATAAGTTCACATATCATGTTTCGCATCAAGGGACATCGAGGGACAAGTTCACTGTTTATCAAACTTCTAACCACATAGGCTAACATTTCATTTTCGCGACAAGGGTCATTTCAATACTTTCATTTTACCGAATTTCAAACCAAATAGGTTCACATATCATGTTTCACATCAACGGACATCGAGGGACATGTTCAACCTTCATATTTAACAAACATGCAACAATATAAGCTAAAATCTCGTTTTCGCGATAAGGGTCATCTCATTACTTTCTATTTACCAAATTTAAAACGAAATTGGTTCAAATATTATGTTACGCAATAAAGGACATCGAGGGACAAATTCAACATTAATATTTCTCAAACTTTTAACCATATAGGCTAAAATCTCTTTTTTGGGACAATGGTCATTCAAATAATTTCATTTTGTCGAATACAAAACCAAATAGGTTCACATATCATGTATCGTATCAAGGGAGATCGAGGGACAAGTTCAACCTTTATCAAACTTCTAACCATATAGGCTAAAATCTCATTTTTGCGACAAAGTTATTCCAATACTTTCATTTTTCCGAATATAAAACCAAATAGGTTCACATATCATGTTTCGCATCAAGGGCATCGAGGGACAAGTTTACTGTTTATCAAACTTCTAACCACATAGGCTAACATTTCATTTTCGCGACAAGGGTCATTTCAATACTTTCATTTTACCGAATTTCAAACCAAATAGGTTCACATATCATGTTTCGCATCAAGGGACATCGAGGGACATGTTCAACCTTTGTATTTAACAAACATGCAACAATATAAGCTAAAATCTCGTTTTCGCGATAAGGGTCATCTCATTACTTTCTATTTACCAAATTTAAAACGAAATTGGTTCAAATATTATGTTACGCAATAAAGGACATCGAGGGACAAATTCAACATTAATATTTATCAAAATTTTAACCATATAGGCTAAAATCTCATTTTTGGGACAATGCTCATTCAAATAATTTCATTTTGCCGAATACAAAACCAAATAGGTTCACATATCATGTTTCGTATCAAGGGAGATCGAGGGACAAGTTCAACCTTTATCAAGCTTCTAACCATATAAGGCTAAAATCTCATTTTTGCGACAAAGTGATTCCAATACTTTCATTTTTCCGAATATAAAACCAAATAAGTTCACATATCATGTTTCGCATCAAGGAACATCGAGGGACAAGTTCACTGTTTATCAAACTTCTAACCACATAGGCTAACATTTCATTTTCGCGACAAGGGTCATTTCAATACTTTCATTTTACCGAATTTCAAACAAAATAGGTTCACATATCATGTTTCACATCAACGGACATCGAGGGACATGTTCAACCTTCATATTTAACAAACATGCAACAATATAAGCTAAAATCTCGTTTTCGCGATAAGGGTCATCTCATTACTTTCTATTTACCAAATTTAAAACGAAATTGGTTCAAATATTATGTTACGCAATAAAGGACATCGAGGGACAAATTCAACATTAATATTTCTCAAACTTTTAACCATATAGGCTAAAATCTCTTTTTTGGGACAATGGTCATTCAAATAATTTCATTTTGTCGAATACAAAACCAAATAGGTTCACATATCATGTATCGTATCAAGGGAGATCGAGGGACAAGTTCAACCTTTATCAAACTTCTAACCATATAGGCTAAAATCTCATTTTTACGACAAAGTTATTCCAATACTTTCATTTTTCCGAATATAAAACCAAATAGGTTCACATATCATGTTTCGCATCAAGGGCATCGAGGGACAAGTTTACTGTTTATCAAACTTCTAACCACATAGGCTAACATTTCATTTTCGCGACAAGGGTCATTTCAATACTTTCATTTTACCGAATTTCAAACCAAATAGGTTCACATATCATGTTTCGCATCAAGGGACATCGAGGGACATGTTCAACCTTTGTATTTAACAAACATGCAACAATATAAGCTAAAATCTCGTTTTCGCGATAAGGGTCATCTCATTACTTTCTATTTACCAAATTTAAAACGAAATTGGTTCAAATATTATGTTACGCAATAAAGGACATCGAGGGACAAATTCAACATTAATATTTATCAAAATTTTAACCATATAGGCTAAAATCTCATTTTTGGGACAATGCTCATTCAAATAATTTCATTTTGCCGAATACAAAACCAAATAGGTTCACATATCATGTTTCGTATCAAGGGAGATCGAGGGACAAGTTCAACCTTTATCAAGCTTCTAACCATATAAGGCTAAAATCTCATTTTTGCGACAAAGTGATTCCAATACTTTCATTTTTCCGAATATAAAACCAAATAAGTTCACATATCATGTTTCGCATCAAGGAACATCGAGGGACAAGTTCACTGTTTATCAAACTTCTAACCACATAGGCTAACATTTCATTTTCGCGACAAGGGTCATTTCAATACTTTCATTTTACCGAATTTCAAACAAAATAGGTTCACATATCATGTTTCACATCAACGGACATCGAGGGACATGTTCAACCTTCATATTTAACAAACATGCAACAATATAAGCTAAAATCTCGTTTTCGCGATAAGGGTCATCTCATTACTTTCTATTGACCAAATTTAAAACGAAATTGGTTCAAATATTATGTTACGCAATAAAGGACATCGAGGGACAAATTCAACATTAATATTTATCAAACTTTTAACCATATAGGCTAAAATCTCATTTTTGGGACAATGCTCATTCAAATAATTTCATTTTGCCGAATACAAAACCAAATAGGTTCACATATCATGTTTCGTATCAAGGGAGATCGAGGGACAAGTTCAACCTTTATCAAACTTCTAACCATATAGGCTAAAATCTCATTTTCGCGACAAAGTCATTCCAATACTTTCATTTTTCCGAATATAAAACCAAATAGGTTCACATATCATGTTTCACATCAACGGACATCGAGGGACATGTTCAACCTTCATATTTAACAAACATGCAACAATATAAGCTAAAATCTCGTTTTCGCGATAAGGGTCATCTCATTACTTTCTATTTACCAAATTTAAAACGAAATTGGTTCAAATATTATGTTACGCAATAAAGGACATCGAGGGACAAATTCAACATTAATATTTCTCAAACTTTTAACCATATAGGCTAAAATCTCTTTTTTGGGACAATGGTCATTCAAATAATTTCATTTTGTCGAATACAAAACCAAATAGGTTCACATATCATGTATCGTATCAAGGGAGATCGAGGGACAAGTTCAACCTTTATCAAACTTCTAACCATATAGGCTAAAATCTCATTTTTGCGACAAAGTTATTCCAATACTTTCATTTTTCCGAATATAAAACCAAATAGGTTCACATATCATGTTTCGCATCAAGGGCATCGAGGGACAAGTTTACTGTTTATCAAACTTCTAACCACATAGGCTAACATTTCATTTTCGCGACAAGGGTCATTTCAATACTTTCATTTTACCGAATTTCAAACCAAATAGGTTCACATATCATGTTTCGCATCAAGGGACATCGAGGGACATGTTCAACCTTTGTATTTAACAAACATGCAACAATATAAGCTAAAATCTCGTTTTCGCGATAAGGGTCATCTCATTACTTTCTATTTACCAAATTTAAAACGAAATTGGTTCAAATATTATGTTACGCAATAAAGGACATCGAGGGACAAATTCAACATTAATATTTATCAAAATTTTAACCATATAGGCTAAAATCTCATTTTTGGGACAATGCTCATTCAAATAATTTCATTTTGCCGAATACAAAACCAAATAGGTTCACATATCATGTTTCGTATCAAGGGAGATCGAGGGACAAGTTCAACCTTTATCAAGCTTCTAACCATATAAGGCTAAAATCTCATTTTTGCGACAAAGTGATTCCAATACTTTCATTTTTCCGAATATAAAACCAAATAAGTTCACATATCATGTTTCGCATCAAGGAACATCGAGGGACAAGTTCACTGTTTATCAAACTTCTAACCACATAGGCTAACATTTCATTTTCGCGACAAGGGTCATTTCAATACTTTCATTTTACCGAATTTCAAACAAAATAGGTTCACATATCATGTTTCACATCAACGGACATCGAGGGACATGTTCAACCTTCATATTTAACAAACATGCAACAATATAAGCTAAAATCTCGTTTTCGCGATAAGGGTCATCTCATTACTTTCTATTTACCAAATTTAAAACGAAATTGGTTCAAATATTATGTTACGCAATAAAGGACATCGAGGGACAAATTCAACATTAATATTTCTCAAACTTTTAACCATATAGGCTAAAATCTCTTTTTTGGGACAATGGTCATTCAAATAATTTCATTTTGTCGAATACAAAACCAAATAGGTTCACATATCATGTATCGTATCAAGGGAGATCGAGGGACAAGTTCAACCTTTATCAAACTTCTAACCATATAGGCTAAAATCTCATTTTTACGACAAAGTTATTCCAATACTTTCATTTTTCCGAATATAAAACCAAATAGGTTCACATATCATGTTTCGCATCAAGGGCATCGAGGGACAAGTTTACTGTTTATCAAACTTCTAACCACATAGGCTAACATTTCATTTTCGCGACAAGGGTCATTTCAATACTTTCATTTTACCGAATTTCAAACCAAATAGGTTCACATATCATGTTTCGCATCAAGGGACATCGAGGGACATGTTCAACCTTTGTATTTAACAAACATGCAACAATATAAGCTAAAATCTCGTTTTCGCGATAAGGGTCATCTCATTACTTTCTATTTACCAAATTTAAAACGAAATTGGTTCAAATATTATGTTACGCAATAAAGGACATCGAGGGACAAATTCAACATTAATATTTATCAAAATTTTAACCATATAGGCTAAAATCTCATTTTTGGGACAATGCTCATTCAAATAATTTCATTTTGCCGAATACAAAACCAAATAGGTTCACATATCATGTTTCGTATCAAGGGAGATCGAGGGACAAGTTCAACCTTTATCAAGCTTCTAACCATATAAGGCTAAAATCTCATTTTTGCGACAAAGTGATTCCAATACTTTCATTTTTCCGAATATAAAACCAAATAAGTTCACATATCATGTTTCGCATCAAGGAACATCGAGGGACAAGTTCACTGTTTATCAAACTTCTAACCACATAGGCTAACATTTCATTTTCACGACAAGGGTCATTTCAATACTTTCATTTTACCGAATTTCAAACAAAATAGGTTCACATATCATGTTTCACATCAACGGACATCGAGGGACATGTTCAACCTTCATATTTAACAAACATGCAACAATATAAGCTAAAATCTCGTTTTCGCGATAAGGGTCATCTCATTACTTTCTATTGACCAAATTTAAAACGAAATTGGTTCAAATATTATGTTACGCAATAAAGGACATCGAGGGACAAATTCAACATTAATATTTATCAAACTTTTAACCATATAGGCTAAAATCTCATTTTTGGGACAATGCTCATTCAAATAATTTCATTTTGCCGAATACAAAACCAAATAGGTTCACATATCATGTTTCGTATCAAGGGAGATCGAGGGACAAGTTCAACCTTTATCAAACTTCTAACCATATAGGCTAAAATCTCATTTTCGCGACAAAGTCATTCCAATACTTTCATTTTTCCGAATATAAAACCAAATAGGTTCACATATCATGTTTCACATCAACGGACATCGAGGGACATGTTCAACCTTCATATTTAACAAACATGCAACAATATAAGCTAAAATCTCGTTTTCGCGATAAGGGTCATCTCATTACTTTCTATTTACCAAATTTAAAACGAAATTGGTTCAAATATTATGTTACGCAATAAAGGACATCGAGGGACAAATTCAACATTAATATTTATCAAAATTTTAACCATATAGGCTAAAATCTCATTTTTGGGACAATGCTCATTTAAATAATTTCATTTTGCCGAATACAAAACCAAATAGGTTCACATATCATGTTTCGTATCAAGGGAGATCGAGGGACAAGTTCAACCTTTATCAAGCTTCTAACCATATAAGGCTAAAATCTCATTTTTGCGACAAAGTGATTCCAATACTTTCATTTTTCCGAATATAAAACCAAATAAGTTCACATATCATGTTTCGCATCAAGGAACATCGAGGGACAAGTTCACTGTTTATCAAACTTCTAACCACATAGGCTAACATTTCATTTTCGCGACAAGGGTCATTTCAATACTTTCATTTTACCGAATTTCAAACCAAATAGGTTCACATATCATGTTTCACATCAACGGACATCGAGGGACATGTTCAACCTTCATATTTAACAAACATGCAACAATATAAGCTAAAATCTCGTTTTCGCGATAAGGGTCATCTCATTACTTTCTATTTACCAAATTTAAAACGAAATTGGTTCAAATATTATGTTACGCAATAAAGGACATCGAGGGACAAATTCAACATTAATATTTATCAAACTTTTAACCATATAGGCTAAAATCTCATTTTTGGGACAATGCTCATTCAAATAATTTCATTTTGCCGAATACAAAACCAAATAGGTTCACATATCATGTTTCGTATCAAGGGAGATCGAGGGACAAGTTCAACCTTTATCAAACTTCTAACCATATAGGCTAAAATCTCATTTTCGCGACAAAGTCATTCCAATACTTTCATTTTTCCGAATATAAAACCAAATAGGTTCACATATCATGTTTCACATCAACGGACATCGAGGGACATGTTCAACCTTCATATTTAACAAACATGCAACAATATAAGCTAAAATCTCGTTTTCGCGATAAGGGTCATCTCATTACTTTCTATTTACCAAATTTAAATCGAAATTGGTTCAAATATTATGTTACGCAATAAAGGACATCGAGGGACAAATTCAACATTAATATTTCTCAACCTTTTAACCATATAGGCTAAAATCTCTTTTTTGGGACAATGGTCATTCAAATAATTTCAGTTTGCCGAATACAAAACCAAATAGGTTCACATATCATGTTTTGTATCAAGGGAGATCGAGGGACAAGTTCAACCTTTATCAAACTTCTAACCATATAGGCTAAAATCTCATTTTCGCGACAAAATCATTCCAATACTTTCATTTTTCCGAATATAAAACCAAATAGATTCACATATCATGTTTCGTATCAAAGGAGATCGAGGGACAAGTTCAACCTTTATCAAACTTTTAACCATATAAGGCTAAAATCTCATTTTCGCGACAAAGTGATTCCAATACTTTCATTTTTCCGAATATAAAACAAAATAAGTTCACATATCATGTTTGACATCAAGGGACATCGAGGGACAAGTTCACTGTTTATCAAACTTCTAACCACATAGGCTAACATTTCATTTTCGCGACAAGGGTCATTTCAATACTTTCATTTTACCGAATTTCAAACCAAATAGGTTCACATATCATGTTTCACATCAACGGACATCGAGGGACATGTTCAACCTTCATATTTAACAAACATGCAACAATATAAGCTAAAATCTCGTTTTCGCGATAAGGGTCATCTCATTACTTTCTATTTACCAAATTTAAAACGAAATTGGTTCAAATATTATGTTACGCAATAAAGGACATCGAGGGACAAATTCAACATTAATATTTCTCAAACTTTTAACCATATAGGCTAAAATCTCTTTTTTGGGACAATGGTCATTCAAATAATTTCATTTTGTCGAATACAAAACCAAATAGGTTCAGATATCATGTTTCGTATCAAGGGAGATCGAGGGACAAGTTCAACCTTTATCAAACTTCTAACCATATAGGCTAAAATCTCATTTTCGCGACAAAGTCATTCCAATACTTTCATTTTTCCGAATATAAAACCAAATAGGTTCACATATCATGTTTCGTATCAAGGGAGATCGAGGGACAAGTTCAACCTTTATCAAACTTCTAACCATATAGGCTAAAATCTCATTTTTGCGACAAAGTTATTCCAATACTTTCATTTTTCCGAATATAAAACCAAATAGGTTCACATATCATGTTTCGCATCAAGGGACATCGAGGGACAAGTTTACTGTTTATCAAACTTCTAACCACATAGGCTAACATTTCATTTTTGCGACAAGGGTCATTTCAATACTTTCATTTTACCGAATTTCAAACCAAATAGGTTCACATATCACGTTTCGCATCAAGGGACATCGAGGGACATGTTCAACCTTTGTATTTAACAAACATGCAACAATATAAGCTAAAATCTCGTTTTCGCGATAAGGGTCATCTCATTACTTTCTATTTACCAAATTTAAAACGAAATTGGTTCAAATATTATGTTACGCAATAAAGGACATCGAGGGACAAATTCAACATTAATATTTATCAAAATTTTAACCATATAGGCTAAAATCTCATTTTTGGGACAATGCTCATTCAAATAATTTCATTTTGCCGAATACAAAACCAAATAGGTTCACATATCATGTTTCGTATCAAAGGAGATCGAGGGACAAGTTCAACCTTTATCAAGCTTCTAACCATATAAGGCTAAAATCTCATTTTTGCGACAAAGTGATTCCAATACTTTCATTTTTCCGAATATAAAACCAAATAAGTTCACATATCATGTTTCGCATCAAGGAACATCGAGGGACAAGTTCACTGTTTATCAAACTTCTAACCACATAGGCTAACATTTCATTTTCGCGACAAGGGTCATTTCAATACTTTCATTTTACCGAATTTCAAACCAAATAGGTTCACATATCATGTTTCACATCAACGGACATCGAGGGACATGTTCAACCTTCATATTTAACAAACATGCAACAATATAAGCTAAAATCTCGTTTTCGCGATAAGGGTCATCTCATTACTTTCTATTTACCAAATTTAAAACGAAATTGGTTCAAATATTATGTTACGCAATAAAGGACATCGAGGGACAAATTCAACATTAATATTTATCAAACTTTTAACCATATAGGCTAAAATCTCATTTTTGGGACAATGCTCATTCAAATAATTTCATTTTGCCGAATACAAAACCAAATAGGTTCACATATCATGTTTCGTATCAAGGGAGATCGAGGGACAAGTTCAACCTTTATCAAGCTTTTAACCATATAAGGCTAAAATCTCATTTTTGCGACAAAGTGATTCCAATACTTTCATTTTTCCGAATATAAAACCAAATAAGTTCACATATCATGTTTCGCATCAAGGAACATCGAGGGACAAGTTCACTGTTTATCAAACTTCTAACCACATAGGCTAACATTTCATTTTTGCGACAAGGGTCATTTCAATACTTTCATTTTACCGAATTTCAAACCAAATAGGTTCACATATCATGTTTCACATCAACGGACATCGAGGGACATGTTCAACCTTCATATTTAACAAACATGCAACAATATAAGCTAAAATCTCGTTTTCGCGATAAGGGTCATCTCATTACTTTCTATTTACCAAATTTAAAACGAAATTGGTTCAAATATTATGTTACGCAATAAAGGACATCGAGGGACAAATTCAACATTAATATTTATCAAACTTTTAACCATATAGGCTAAAATCTCATTTTTGGGACAATGCTCATTCAAATAATTTCATTTTGCCGAATACAAAACCAAATAGGTTCACATATCATGTTTCGTATCAAGGGAGATCGAGGGACAAGTTCAACCTTTATCAAACTTCTAACCATATAGGCTAAAATCTCATTTTCGCGACAAAGTCATTCCAATACTTTCATTTTTCCGAATATAAAACCAAATAGGTTCACATATCATGTTTCACATCAACGGACATCGAGGGACATGTTCAACCTTCATATTTAACAAACATGCAACAATATAAGCTAAAATCTCGTTTTCGCGATAAGGGTCATCTCATTACTTTCTATTTACCAAATTTAAATCGAAATTGGTTCAAATATTATGTTACGCAATAAAGGACATCGAGGGACAAATTCAACATTAATATTTCTCAACCTTTTAACCATATAGGCTAAAATCTCTTTTTTGGGACAATGGTCATTCAAATAATTTCATTTTGCCGAATACAAAACCAAATAGGTTCACATATCATGTTTTGTATCAAGGGAGATCGAGGGACAAGTTCAACCTTTATCAAACTTCTAACCATATAGGCTAAAATCTCATTTTCGCGACAAAATCATTCCAATACTTTCATTTTTCCGAATATAAAACCAAATAGATTCACATATCATGTTTCGTATCAAAGGAGATCGAGGGACAAGTTCAACCTTTATCAAACTTTTAACCATATAAGGCTAAAATCTCATTTCCGCGACAAAGTGATTCCAATACTTTCATTTTTCCGAATATAAAACCAAATAAGTTCACATATCATGTTTCACATCAAGGGACATCGAGGGACAAGTTCACTGTTTATCAAACTTCTAACCACATAGGCTAACATTTCATTTTCGCGACAAGGGTCATTTCAATACTTTCATTTTACCGAATTTCAAACCAAATAGGTTCACATATCATGTTTCACATCAACGGACATCGAGGGACATGTTCAACCTTCATATTTAACAAACATGCAACAATATAAGCTAAAATCTCGTTTTCGCGATAAGGGTCATCTCATTACTTTCTATTTACCAAATTTAAAACGAAATTGGTTCAAATATTATGTTACGCAATAAAGGACATCGAGGGACAAATTCAACATTAATATTTCTCAAAGTTTTAACCATATAGGCTAAAATCTCTTTTTTGGGACAATGGTCATTCAAATAATTTCATTTTGCCGAATACAAAACCAAATAGGTTCACATATCATGTTTCGTATCAAGGGAGATCGAGGGACAAGTTCAACCTTTATCAAACTTCTAACCATATAGGCTAAAATCTCATTTTCGCGACAAAGTCATTCCAATACTTTCATTTTTCCGAATATAAAACCAAATAGGTTCACATATCATGTTTCGTATCAAGGGAGATCGAGGGACAAGTTCAACCTTTATCAAACTTCTAACCATATAGGCTAAAATCTCATTTTTGCGACAAAGTTATTCCAATACTTTCATTTTTCCGAATATAAAACCAAATAGGTTCACATATCATGTTTCGCATCAAGGGACATCGAGGGACAAGTTTACTGTTTATCAAACTTCTAACCACATAGGCTAACATTTCATTTTTGCGACAAGGGTCATTTCAATACTTTCATTTTACCGAATTTCAAACCAAATAGGTTCACATATCACGTTTCGCATCAAGGGACATCGAGGGACATGTTCAACCTTTGTATTTAACAAACATGCAACAATATAAGCTAAAATCTCGTTTTCGCGATAAGGGTCATCTCATTACTTTCTATTTACCAAATTTAAAACGAAATTGGTTCAAATATTATGTTACGCAATAAAGGACATCGAGGGACAAATTCAACATTAATATTTATCAAAATTTTAACCATATAGGCTAAAATCTCATTTTTGGGACAATGCTCATTCAAATAATTTCATTTTGCCGAATACAAAACCAAATAGGTTCACATATCATGTTTCGTATCAAGGGAGATCGAGGGACAAGTTCAACCTTTATCAAGCTTCTAACCATATAAGGCTAAAATCTCATTTTTGCGACAAAGTGATTCCAATACTTTCATTTTTCCGAATATAAAACCAAATAAGTTCACATATCATGTTTCGCATCAAGGAACATCGAGGGACAAGTTCACTGTTTATCAAACTTCTAACCACATAGGCTAACATTTCATTTTCGCGACAAGGGTCATTTCAATACTTTCATTTTACCGAATTTCAAACCAAATAGGTTCACATATCATGTTTCACATCAACGGACATCGAGGGACATGTTCAACCTTCATATTTAACAAACATGCAACAATATAAGCTAAAATCTCGTTTTCGCGATAAGGGTCATCTCATTACTTTCTATTTACCAAATTTAAAACGAAATTGGTTCAAATATTATGTTACGCAATAAAGGACATCGAGGGACAAATTCAACATTAATATTTATCAAACTTTTAACCATATAGGCTAAAATCTCATTTTTGGGACAATGCTCATTCAAATAATTTCATTTTGCCGAATACAAAACCAAATAGGTTCACATATCATGTTTCGTATCAAGGGAGATCGAGGGACAAGTTCAACCTTTATCAAGCTTTTAACCATATAAGGCTAAAATCTCATTTTTGCGACAAAGTGATTCCAATACTTTCATTTTTCCGAATATAAAACCAAATAAGTTCACATATCATGTTTCGCATCAAGGAACATCGAGGGACAAGTTCACTGTTTATCAAACTTCTAACCACATAGGCTAACATTTCATTTTTGCGACAAGGGTCATTTCAATACTTTCATTTTACCGAATTTCAAACCAAATAGGTTCACATATCATGTTTCACATCAACGGACATCGAGGGACATGTTCAACCTTCATATTTAACAAACATGCAACAATATAAGCTAAAATCTCGTTTTCGCGATAAGGGTCATCTCATTACTTTCTATTTACCAAATTTAAAACGAAATTGGTTCAAATATTATGTTACGCAATAAAGGACATCGAGGGACAAATTCAACATTAATATTTATCAAACTTTTAACCATATAGGCTAAAATCTCATTTTTGGGACAATGCTCATTCAAATAATTTCATTTTGCCGAATACAAAACCAAATAGGTTCACATATCATGTTTCGTATCAAGGGAGATCGAGGGACAAGTTCAACCTTTATCAAACTTCTAACCATATAGGCTAAAATCTCATTTTCGCGACAAAGTCATTCCAATACTTTCATTTTTCCGAATATAAAACCAAATAGGTTCACATATCATGTTTCACATCAACGGACATCGAGGGACATGTTCAACCTTCATATTTAACAAACATGCAACAATATAAGCTAAAATCTCGTTTTCGCGATAAGGGTCATCTCATTACTTTCTATTTACCAAATTTAAATCGAAATTGGTTCAAATATTATGTTACGCAATAAAGGACATCGAGGGACAAATTCAACATTAATATTTCTCAACCTTTTAACCATATAGGCTAAAATCTCTTTTTTGGGACAATGGTCATTCAAATAATTTCATTTTGCCGAATACAAAACCAAATAGGTTCACATATCATGTTTTGTATCAAGGGAGATCGAGGGACAAGTTCAACCTTTATCAAACTTCTAACCATATAGGCTAAAATCTCATTTTCGCGACAAAATCATTCCAATACTTTCATTTTTCCGAATATAAAACCAAATAGATTCACATATCATGTTTCGTATCAAAGGAGATCGAGGGACAAGTTCAACCTTTATCAAACTTTTAACCATATAAGGCTAAAATCTCATTTCCGCGACAAAGTGATTCCAATACTTTCATTTTTCCGAATATAAAACCAAATAAGTTCACATATCATGTTTCACATCAAGGGACATCGAGGGACAAGTTCACTGTTTATCAAACTTCTAACCACATAGGCTAACATTTCATTTTCGCGACAAGGGTCATTTCAATACTTTCATTTTACCGAATTTCAAACCAAATAGGTTCACATATCATGTTTCACATCAACGGACATCGAGGGACATGTTCAACCTTCATATTTAACAAACATGCAACAATATAAGCTAAAATCTCGTTTTCGCGATAAGGGTCATCTCATTACTTTCTATTTACCAAATTTAAAACGAAATTGGTTCAAATATTATGTTACGCAATAAAGGACATCGAGGGACAAATTCAACATTAATATTTCTCAAAGTTTTAACCATATAGGCTAAAATCTCTTTTTTGGGACAATGGTCATTCAAATAATTTCATTTTGCCGAATACAAAACCAAATAGGTTCACATATCATGTTTCGTATCAAGGGAGATCGAGGGACAAGTTCAACCTTTATCAAACTTCTAACCATATAGGCTAAAATCTCATTTTCGCGACAAAGTCATTCCAATACTTTCATTTTTCCGAATATAAAACCAAATAGGTTCACATATCATGTTTCGTATCAAGGGAGATCGAGGGACAAGTTCAACCTTTATCAAACTTCTAACCATATAAGCTAAAATCTCATTTTTGCGACAAAGTTATTCCAATACTTTCATTTTTCCGAATATAAAACCAAATAGATTCACATATCATGTTTCGCATCAAGGGACATCGAGGGACAAGTTCACTGTTTATCAAACTTCTAACCACATAGGCTAACATTTCATTTTCGCGACAAGGGTCATTTCAATACTTTCATTTTACCGAATTTCAAACCAAATAGGTTCACATATCATGTTTCGCATCAAGGGACATCGAGGGACATGTTCAACCTTCGTATTTAACAAACATGCAACAATATAAGCTAAAATCTCGTTTTCGCGATAAGGGTCATCTCATTACTTTCTATTTACCAAATTTAAAACGAAATTGGTTCAAATATTATGTTACGCAATAAAGGACATCGAGGGACAAATTCAACATTAATATTTATCAAACTTTTAACCATATAGGCTAAAATCTCATTTTTGGGACAATGCTCATTCAAATAATTTCATTTTGCCGAATACAAAACCAAATAGGTTCACATATCATGTTTCGTATCAACGGAGATCGAGGGACAAGTTCAACCTTTATCAAACTTCTAACCATATAAGGCTAAAATCTCATTTTCGCGACAAAATGATTTCAATACTTTCATTTTTCCGAATATAAAACCAAATAAGTTCACATATCATGTTTCGCATCAAGGGACATCGAGGGACAAGTTCACTGTTTATCAAACTTCTAACCACATAGGCTAACATTTCATTTTCGCGACAAGGTTCATTTCAATACTTTCATTTTACCGAATTTCAAACCAAATAGGTTCACATATCATGTTTCACATCAACGGACATCGAGGGACATGTTCAACCTTCATATTTAACAAACATGCAACAATATAAGCTAAAATCTCGTTTTCGCGATAAGGGTCATCTCATTACTTTCTATTTACCAAATTTAAAACGAAATTGGTTCAAATATTATGTTACGCAATAAAGGACATCGAGGGACAAATTCAACATTAATATTTCTCAAACTTTTAACCATATAGGCTAAAATCTCTTTTTTGGGACAATGGTCATTCAAATAATTTCATTTTGTCGAATACAAAACCAAATAGGTTCACATATGATGTATCGTATCAAGGGAGATCGAGGGACATGTTCAACCTTTATCAAACTTCTAACCATATAGGCTAAAATCTCATTTTCGCGACAAAATCATTCCAATACTTTCATTTTTCCGAATATAAAACCAAATAGATTCACATATCATGTTTCGTATCAAGGGAGATCGAGGGACAAGTTCAACCTTTATCAAACTTCTAACCATATAGGCTAAAATCTCATTTTTGCGACAAAGTTATTCCAATACTTTCATTTTTCCGAATATAAAACCAAATAGATTCACATATCATGTTTCGCATCAAGGGACATCGAGGGACAAGTTCACTGTTTATCAAACTTCTAACCACATAGGCTAACATTTCATTTTCGCGACAAGGGTCATTTCAATACTTTCATTTTACCGAATTTCAAACCAAATAGGTTCACATATCATGTTTCGCATCAAGGGACATCGAGGGACATGTTCAACCTTCGTATTTAACAAACATGCAACAATATAAGCTAAAATCTCGTTTTCGCGATAAGGGTCATCTCATTACTTTCTATTTACCAAATTTAAAACGAAATTGGTTCAAATATTATGTTACGCAATAAAGGACATCGAGGGACAAATTCAACATTAATATTTATCAAACTTTTAACCATATAGGCTAAAATCTCATTTTTGGGACAATGCTCATTCAAATAATTTCATTTTGCCGAATACAAAACCAAATAGGTTCACATATCATGTTTCGTATCAAAGGAGATCGAGGGACAAGTTCAACCTTTATCAAACTTCTAACCATATAAGGCTAAAATCTCATTTTCGCGACAAAGTGATTCCAATACTTTCATTTTTCCGAATATAAAACCAAATAAGTTCACATATCATGTTTCGCATCAAGGGACATCGAGGGACAAGTTCACTGTTTATCAAACTTCTAACCACATAGGCTAACATTTCATTTTCGCGACAAGGGTCATTTCAATACTTTCATTTTACCGAATTTCAAACCAAATAGGTTCACATATCATGTTTCACATCAACGGACATCGAGGGACATGTTCAACCTTCATATTTAACAAACATGCAACAATATAAGCTAAAATCTCGTTTTCGCGATAAGGGTCATCTCATTACTTTCTATTTACCAAATTTAAAACGAAATTGGTTCAAATATTATGTTACGCAATAAAGGACATCGAGGGACAAATTCAACATTAATATTTCTCAAACTTTTAACCATATAGGCTAAAATCTCTTTTTTGGGACAATGGTCATTCAAATAATTTCATTTTGTCGAATACAAAACCAAATAGGTTCACATATGATGTATCGTATCAAGGGAGATCGAGGGACAAGTTCAACCTTTATCAAACTTCTAACCATATAGGCTAAAATCTCATTTTTGCGACAAAGTTATTCCAATACTTTCATTTTTCCGAATATAAAACCAAATAGGTTCACATATCATGTTTCGCATCAAGGGACATCGAGGGACAAGTTCACTGTTCATCAAACTTCTAACCACATAGGCTAACAATTCATTTTCGCGACAAGGGTCATTTCAATACTTTCATTTTACCGAATTTCAAACCAAATAGGTTCACATATCATGTTTCACATCAACGGACATCGAGGGACATGTTCAACCTTCATATTTAACAAACATGCAACAATATAAGCTAAAATCTCGTTTTCGCGATAAGGGTCATCTCATTACTTTCTATTTACCAAATTTAAAACGAAATTGGTTCAAATATTATGTTACGCAATAAAGGACATCGAGGGACAAATTCAACATTAATATTTATCAAACTTTTAACCATATAGGCTAAAATCTCATTTTTGGGACAATGCTCATTCAAATAATTTCATTTTGCCGAATACAAAACCAAATAGGTTCACATATCATGTTTCGTATCAAGGGAGATCGAGGGACAAGTTCAACCTTTATCAAACTTCTAACCATATAGGCTAAAATCTCATTTTCGCGACAAAGTCATTCCAATACTTTCATTTTTCCGAATATAAAACCAAATAGGTTCACATATCATGTTTCACATCAACGGACATCGAGGGACATGTTCAACCTTCATATTTAACAAACATGCAACAATATAAGCTAAAATCTCGTTTTCGCGATAAGGGTCATCTCATTACTTTCTATTTACCAAATTTAAATCGAAATTGGTTCAAATATTATGTTACGCAATAAAGGACATCGAGGGACAAATTCAACATTAATATTTCTCAACCTTTTAACCATATAGGCTAAAATCTCTTTTTTGGGACAATGGTCATTCAAATAATTTCATTTTGCCGAATACAAAACCAAATAGGTTCACATATCATGTTTTGTATCAAGGGAGATCGAGGGACAAGTTCAACCTTTATCAAACTTCTAACCATATAGGCTAAAATCTCATTTTCGCGACAAAATCATTCCAATACTTTCATTTTTCCGAATATAAAACCAAATAGATTCACATATCATGTTTCGTATCAAAGGAGATCGAGGGACAAGTTCAACCTTTATCAAACTTTTAACCATATAAGGCTAAAATCTCATTTTCGCGACAAAGTGATTCCAATACTTTCATTTTTCCGAATATAAAACCAAATAAGTTCACATATCATGTTTCACATCAAGGGACATCGAGGGACAAGTTCACTGTTTATCAAACTTCTAACCACATAGGCTAACATTTCATTTTCGCGACAAGGGTCATTTCAATACTTTCATTTTACCGAATTTCAAACCAAATAGGTTCACATATCATGTTTCACATCAACGGACATCGAGGGACATGTTCAACCTTCATATTTAACAAACATGCAACAATATAAGCTAAAATCTCGTTTTCGCGATAAGGGTCATCTCATTACTTTCTATTTACCAAATTTAAAACGAAATTGGTTCAAATATTATGTTACGCAATAAAGGACATCGAGGGACAAATTCAACATTAATATTTCTCAAAGTTTTAACCATATAGGCTAAAATCTCTTTTTTGGGACAATGGTCATTCAAATAATTTCATTTTGCCGAATACAAAACCAAATAGGTTCACATATCATGTTTCGTATCAAGGGAGATCGAGGGACAAGTTCAACCTTTATCAAACTTCTAACCATATAGGCTAAAATCTCATTTTTGCGACAAAGTTATTCCAATACTTTCATTTTTCCGAATATAAAACCAAATAGGTTCACATATCATGTTTCGCATCAAGGGACATCGAGGGACAAGTTTACTGTTTATCAAACTTCTAACCACATAGGCTAACATTTCATTTTTGCGACAAGGGTCATTTCAATACTTTCATTTTACCGAATTTCAAACCAAATAGGTTCACATATCATGTTTCGCATCAAGGGACATCGAGGGACATGTTCAACCTTTGTATTTAACAAACATGCAACAATATAAGCTAAAATCTCGTTTTCGCGATAAGGGTCATCTCATTACTTTCTATTTACCAAATTTAAAACGAAATTGGTTCAAATATTATGTTACGCAATAAAGGACATCGAGGGACAAATTCAACATTAATATTTATCAAAATTTTAACCATATAGGCTAAAATCTCATTTTTGGGACAATGCTCATTCAAATAATTTCATTTTGCCGAATACAAAACCAAATAGGTTCACATATCATGTTTCGTATCAAGGGAGATCGAGGGACAAGTTCAACCTTTATCAAGCTTCTAACCATATAAGGCTAAAATCTCATTTTTGCGACAAAGTGATTCCAATACTTTCATTTTTCCGAATATAAAACCAAATAAGTTCACATATCATGTTTCGCATCAAGGAACATCGAGGGACAAGTTCACTGTTTATCAAACTTCTAACCACATAGGCTAACATTTCATTTTCGCGACAAGGGTCATTTCAATACTTTCATTTTACCGAATTTCAAACCAAATAGGTTCACATATCATGTTTCACATCAACGGACATCGAGGGACATGTTCAACCTTCATATTTAACAAACATGCAACAATATAAGCTAAAATCTCGTTTTCGCGATAAGGGTCATCTCATTACTTTCTATTTACCAAATTTAAAACGAAATTGGTTCAAATATTATGTTACGCAATAAAGGACATCGAGGGACAAATTCAACATTAATATTTATCAAACTTTTAACCATATAGGCTAAAATCTCATTTTTGGGACAATGCTCATTCAAATAATTTCATTTTGCCGAATACAAAACCAAATAGGTTCACATATCATGTTTCGTATCAAGGGAGATCGAGGGACAAGTTCAACCTTTATCAAACTTCTAACCATATAGGCTAAAATCTCATTTTCGCGACAAAGTCATTCCAATACTTTCATTTTTCCGAATATAAAACCAAATAGGTTCACATATCATGTTTCACATCAACGGACATCGAGGGACATGTTCAACCTTCATATTTAACAAACATGCAACAATATAAGCTAAAATCTCGTTTTCGCGATAAGGGTCATCTCATTACTTTCTATTTACCAAATTTAAAACGAAATTGGTTCAAATATTATGTTACGCAATAAAGGACATCGAGGGACAAATTCAACATTAATATTTCTCAACCTTTTAACCATATAGGCTAAAATCTCTTTTTTGGGACAATGGTCATTCAAATAATTTAATTTTGCCGAATACAAAACCAAATAGGTTCACATATCATGTTTTGTATCAAGGGAGATCGAGGGACAAGTTCAACCTTTATCAAACTTCTAACCATATAGGCTAAAATCTCATTTTCGCGACAAAATCATTCCAATACTTTCATTTTTCCGAATATAAAACCAAATAGATTCACATATCATGTTTCGTATCAAGGGAGATCGAGGGACAAGTTCAACCTTTATCAAACTTCTAACCATATAAGCTAAAATCTCATTTTTGCGACAAAGTGATTCCAATACTTTCATTTTTCCGAATATAAAACCAAATAGATTCACATATCATGTTTCGCATCAAGGGACATCGAGGGACAAGTTCACTGTTTATCAAACTTCTAACCACATAGGCTAACATTTCATTTTCGCGACAAGGGTCATTTCAATACTTTCATTTTACCGAATTTCAAACCAAATAGGTTCACATATCATGTTTCGCATCAAGGGACATCGAGGGACATGTTCAACCTTCGTATTTAACAAACATGCAACAATATAAGCTAAAATCTCGTTTTCGCGATAAGGGTCATCTCATTACTTTCTATTTACCAAATTTAAAACGAAATTGGTTCAAATATTATGTTACGCAATAAAGGACATCGAGGGACAAATTCAACATTAATATTTATCAAACTTTTAACCATATAGGCTAAAATCTCATTTTTGGGACAATGCTCATTCAAATAATTTCATTTTGCCGAATACAAAACCAAATAGGTTCACATATCATGTTTCGTATCAAAGGAGATCGAGGGACAAGTTCAACCTTTATCAAACTTCTAACCATATAAGGCTAAAATCTCATTTTCGCGACAAAATGATTTCAATACTTTCATTTTTCCGAATATAAAACCAAATAAGTTCACATATCATGTTTCGCATCAAGGGACATCGAGGGACAAGTTCACTGTTTATCAAACTTCTAACCACATAGGCTAACATTTCATTTTCGCGACAAGGTTCATTTCAATACTTTCATTTTACCGAATTTCAAACCAAATAGGTTCACATATCATGTTTCACATCAACGGACATCGAGGGACATGTTCAACCTTCATATTTAACAAACATGCAACAATATAAGCTAAAATCTCGTTTTCGCGATAAGGGTCATCTCATTACTTTCTATTTACCAAATTTAAAACGAAATTGGTTCAAATATTATGTTACGCAATAAAGGACATCGAGGGACAAATTCAACATTAATATTTCTCAAACTTTTAACCATATAGGCTAAAATCTCTTTTTTGGGACAATGGTCATTCAAATAATTTCATTTTGTCGAATACAAAACCAAATAGGTTCACATATGATGTATCGTATCAAGGGAGATCGAGGGACAAGTTCAACCTTTATCAAACTTCTAACCATATAGGCTAAAATCTCATTTTCGCGACAAAATCATTCCAATACTTTCATTTTTCCGAATATAAAACCAAATAGATTCACATATCATGTTTCGTATCAAGGGAGATCGAGGGACAAGTTCAACCTTTATCAAACTTCTAACCATATAGGCTAAAATCTCATTTTTGCGACAAAGTTATTCCAATACTTTCATTTTTCCGAATATAAAACCAAATAGATTCACATATCATGTTTCGCATCAAGGGACATCGAGGGACAAGTTCACTGTTTATCAAACTTCTAACCACATAGGCTAACATTTCATTTTCGCGACAAGGGTCATTTCAATACTTTCATTTTACCGAATTTCAAACCAAATAGGTTCACATATCATGTTTCGCATCAAGGGACATCGAGGGACATGTTCAACCTTCGTATTTAACAAACATGCAACAATATAAGCTAAAATCTCGTTTTCGCGATAAGGGTCATCTCATTACTTTCTATTTACCAAATTTAAAACGAAATTGGTTCAAATATTATGTTACGCAATAAAGGACATCGAGGGACAAATTCAACATTAATATTTATCAAACTTTTAACCATATAGGCTAAAATCTCATTTTTGGGACAATGCTCATTCAAATAATTTCATTTTGCCGAATACAAAACCAAATAGGTTCACATATCATGTTTCGTATCAAAGGAGATCGAGGGACAAGTTCAACCTTTATCAAACTTCTAACCATATAAGGCTAAAATCTCATTTTCGCGACAAAGTGATTCCAATACTTTCATTTTTCCGAATATAAAACCAAATAAGTTCACATATCATGTTTCGCATCAAGGGACATCGAGGGACAAGTTCACTGTTTATCAAACTTCTAACCACATAGGCTAACATTTCATTTTCGCGACAAGGGTCATTTCAATACTTTCATTTTACCGAATTTCAAACCAAATAGGTTCACATATCATGTTTCACATCAACGGACATCGAGGGACATGTTCAACCTTCATATTTAACAAACATGCAACAATATAAGCTAAAATCTCATTTTCGCGATAAGGGTCATCTCATTACTTTCTATTTACCAAATTTAAAACGAAATTGGTTCAAATATTATGTTACGCAATAAAGGACATCGAGGG
The DNA here is from genome assembly GCF_051527215.1 of Medicago sativa. Taxonomy (NCBI): domain Eukaryota; kingdom Viridiplantae; phylum Streptophyta; class Magnoliopsida; order Fabales; family Fabaceae; genus Medicago; species Medicago sativa. The sequence continues at coordinate 42,019,788 of NC_140751.1, forward strand.
ACAAATTCAACATTAATATTTCTCAAACTTTTAACCATATAGGCTAAAATCTCTTTTTTGGGACAATGGTCATTCAAATAATTTCATTTTGTCGAATACTAAACCAAATAGGTTCACATATGATGTATCGTATCAAGGGAGATCGAGGGACAAGTTCAACCTTTATCAAACTTCTAACCATATAGGCTAAAATCTCATTTTTGCGACAAAGTTATTCCAATACTTTCATTTTTCCGAATATAAAACCAAATAGGTTCACATATCATGTTTCGCATCAAGGGACATCGAGGGACAAGTTTACTGTTTATCAAACTTCTAACCACATAGGCTAACATTTCATTTTCGCGACAAGGGTCATTTCAATACTTTCATTTTACCGAATTTCAAACCAAATAGGTTCACATATCATGTTTCGCATCAAGGGACATCGAGGGACATGTTCAACCTTTGTATTTAACAAACATGCAACAATATAAGCTAAAATCTCGTTTTCGCGATAAGGGTCATCTCATTACTTTCTATTTACCAAATTTAAAACGAAATTGGTTCAAATATTATGTTACGCAATAAAGGACATCGAGGGACAAATTCAACATTAATATTTATCAAAATTTTAACCATATAGGCTAAAATCTCATTTTTGGGACAATGCTCATTCAAATAATTTCATTTTGCCGAATACAAAACCAAATAGGTTCACATATCATGTTTCGTATCAAGGGAGATCGAGGGACAAGTTCAACCTTTATCAAGCTTCTAACCATATAAGGCTAAAATCTCATTTTTGCGACAAAGTGATTCCAATACTTTCATTTTTCCGAATATAAAACCAAATAGGTTCACATATCATGTTTCGCATCAAGGAACATCGAGGGACAAGTTCACTGTTTATCAAACTTCTAACCACATAGGCTAACATTTCATTTTCGCGACAAGGGTCATTTCAATACTTTCATTTTACCGAATTTCAAACCAAATAGGTTCACATATCATGTTTCACATCAACGGACATCGAGGGACATGTTCAACCTTCATATTTAACAAACATGCAACAATATAAGCTAAAATCTCGTTTTCGCGATAAGGGTCATCTCATTACTTTCTATTTACCAAATTTAAAACGAAATTGGTTCAAATATTATGTTACGCAATAAAGGACATCGAGGGACAAATTCAACATTAATATTTCTCAAAGTTTTAACCATATAGGCTAAAATCTCTTTTTTGGGACAATGGTCATTCAAATAATTTCATTTTGTCGAATACAAAACCAAATAGGTTCACATATGATGTATCGTATCAAGGGAGATCGAGGGACAAGTTCAACCTTTATCAAACTTCTAACCATATAGGCTAAAATCTCATTTTTGCGACAAAGTTATTCCAATACTTTCATTTTTCCGAATATAAAACCAAATAGGTTCACATATCATGTTTCGCATCAAGGGACATCGAGGGACAAGTTTACTGTTTATCAAACTTCTAACCACATAGGCTAACATTTCATTTTCGCGACAAGGGTCATTTCAATACTTTCATTTTACCGAATTTCAAACCAAATAGGTTCACATATCATGTTTCACATCAACGGACATCGAGGGACATGTTCAACCTTCATATTTAACAAACATGCAACAATATAAGCTAAAATCTCGTTTTCGCGATAAGGGTCATCTCATTACTTTCTATTTACCAAATTTAAAACGAAATTGGTTCAAATATTATGTTACGCAATAAAGGACATCGAGGGACAAATTCAACATTAATATTTCTCAAACTTTTAACCATATAGGCTAAAATCTCTTTTTTGGGACAATGGTCATTCAAATAATTTCATTTTGTCGAATACAAAACCAAATAGGTTCACATATGATGTATCGTATCAAGGGAGATCGAGGGACAAGTTCAACCTTTATCAAACTTCTAACCATATAGGCTAAAATCTCATTTTTGCGACAAAGTTATTCCAATACTTTCATTTTTCCGAATATAAAACCAAATAGATTCACATATCATGTTTCGCATCAAGGGACATCGAGGGACAAGTTCACTGTTTATCAAACTTCTAACCACATAGGCTAACATTTCATTTTCGCGACAAGGGTCATTTCAATACTTTCATTTTACCGAATTTCAAACCAAATAGGTTCACATATCATGTTTCGCATCAAGGGACATCGAGGGACATGTTCAACCTTCGTATTTAACAAACATGCAACAATATAAGCTAAAATCTCGTTTTCGCGATAAGGGTCATCTCATTACTTTCTATTTACCAAATTTAAAACGAAATTGGTTCAAATATTATGTTACGCAATAAAGGACATCGAGGGACAAATTCAACATTAATATTTATCAAACTTTTAACCATATAGGCTAAAATCTCATTTTTGGGACAATGCTCATTCAAATAATTTCATTTTGCCGAATACAAAACCAAATAGGTTCACATATCATGTTTCGTATCAAAGGAGATCGAGGGACAAGTTCAACCTTTATCAAACTTCTAACCATATAAGGCTAAAATCTCATTTTCGCGACAAAGTGATTCCAATACTTTCATTTTTCCGAATATAAAACCAAATAAGTTCACATATCATGTTTCGCATCAAGGGACATCGAGGGACAAGTTCACTGTTTATCAAACTTCTAACCACATAGGCTAACATTTCATTTTCGCGACAAGGGTCATTTCAATACTTTCATTTTACCGAATTTCAAACCAAATAGGTTCACATATCATGTTTCACATCAACGGACATCGAGGGACATGTTCAACCTTCATATTTAACAAACATGCAACAATATAAGCTAAAATCTCGTTTTCGCGATAAGGGTCATCTCATTACTTTCTATTTACCAAATTTAAAACGAAATTGGTTCAAATATTATGTTACGCAATAAAGGACATCGAGGGACAAATTCAACATTAATATTTCTCAAACTTTTAACCATATAGGCTAAAGTCTCTTTTTTGGGACAATGGTCATTCAAATAATTTCATTTTGTCGAATACAAAACCAAATAGGTTCACATATGATGTATCGTATCAAGGGAGATCGAGGGACAAGTTCAACCTTTATCAAACTTCTAACCATATAGGCTAAAATCTCATTTTTGCGACAAAGTTATTCCAATACTTTCATTTTTCCGAATATAAAACCAAATAGGTTCACATATCATGTTTCGCATCAAGGGACATCGAGGGACAAGTTTACTGTTTATCAAACTTCTAACCACATAGGCTAACATTTCATTTTCGCGACAAGGGTCATTTCAATACTTTCATTTTACCGAATTTCAAACCAAATAGGTTCACATATCATGTTTCGCATCAAGGGACATCGAGGGACATGTTCAACCTTTGTATTTAACAAACATGCAACAATATAAGCTAAAATCTCGTTTTCGCGATAAGGGTCATCTCATTACTTTCTATTTACCAAATTTAAAACGAAATTGGTTCAAATATTATGTTACGCAATAAAGGACATCGAGGGACAAATTCAACATTAATATTTATCAAACTTTTAACCATATAGGCTAAAATCTCATTTTTGGGACAATGCTCATTCAAATAATTTCATTTTGCCGAATACAAAACCAAATAGGTTCACATATCATGTTTCGTATCAAGGGAGATCGAGGGACAAGTTCAACCTTTATCAAGCTTCTAACCATATAAGGCTAAAATCTCATTTTTGCGACAAAGTGATTCCAATACTTTCATTTTACCGAATTTCAAACCAAATAGGTTCACATATCATGTTTCGCATCAAGGGACATCGAGGGACATGTTCAACCTTTGTATTTAACAAACATGCAACAATATAAGCTAAAATCTCGTTTTCGCGATAAGGGTCATCTCATTACTTTCTATTTACCAAATTTAAAACGAAATTGGTTCAAATATTATGTTACGCAATAAAGGACATCGAGGGACAAATTCAACATTAATATTTATCAAACTTTTAACCATATAGGCTAAAATCTCATTTTTGGGACAATGCTCATTCAAATAATTTCATTTTGCCGAATACAAAACCAAATAGGTTCACATATCATGTTTCGTATCAAGGGAGATCGAGGGACAAGTTCAACCTTTATCAAACTTCTAACCATATAGGCTAAAATCTCATTTTCGCGACAAAGTCATTCCAATACTTTCATTTTTCCGAATATAAAACCAAATAGGTTCACATATCATGTTTCACATCAACGGACATCGAGGGACATGTTCAACCTTCATATTTAACAAACATGCAACAATATAAGCTAAAATCTCGTTTTCGCGATAAGGGTCATCTCATTACTTTCTATTTACCAAATTTAAAACGAAATTGGTTCAAATATTATGTTACGCAATAAAGGACATCGAGGGACAAATTCAACATTAATATTTCTCAAACTTTTAACCATATAGGCTAAAATCTCTTTTTTGGGACAATTGTCATTCAAATAATTTCATTTTGCCGAATACAAAACCAAATAGGTTCACATATCATGTTTTGTATCAAGGGAGATCGAGGGACAAGTTCAACCTTTATCAAACTTCTAACCATATAGGCTAAAATCTCATTTTCGCGACAAAGTCATTCCAATACTTTCATTTTTCCGAATATAAAACCAAATAGGTTCACATATCATGTTTCGTATCAAGGGAGATCGAGGGACAAGTTCAACCTTTATCAAACTTCTAACCATATAGGCTAAAATCTCATTTTTGCGACAAAGTTATTCCAATACTTTCATTTTTCCGAATATAAAACCAAATAGATTCACATATCATGTTTCGCATCAAGGGACATCGAGGGACAAGTTCACTGTTTATCAAACTTCTAACCACATAGGCTAACATTTCATTTTCGCGACAAGGGTCATTTCAATACTTTCATTTTACCGAATTTCAAACCAAATAGGTTCACATATCATGTTTCGCATCAAGGGACATCGAGGGACATGTTCAACCTTCGTATTTAACAAACATGCAACAATATAAGCTAAAATCTCGTTTTCGCGATAAGGGTCATCTCATTACTTTCTATTTACCAAATTTAAAACGAAATTGGTTCAAATATTATGTTACGCAATAAAGGACATCGAGGGACAAATTCAACATTAATATTTATCAAACTTTTAACCATATAGGCTAAAATCTCATTTTTGGGACAATGCTCATTCAAATAATTTCATTTTGCCGAATACAAAACCAAATAGGTTCACATATCATGTTTCGTATCAAGGGAGATCGAGGGACAAGTTCAACCTTTATCAAACTTCTAACCATATAGGCTAAAATCTCATTTTCGCGACAAACTCATTCCAATACTTTCATTTTTCCGAATATAAAACCAAATAGATTCACATATCATGTTTCGTATCAAGGGAGATCGAGGGACAAGTTCAACCTTTATCAAACTTCTAACCATATAGGCTAAAATCTCATTTTTGCGACAAAGTTATTCCAATACTTTCATTTTTCCGAATATAAAACCAAATAGATTCACATATCATGTTTCGCATCAAGGGACATCGAGGGACAAGTTCACTGTTTATCAAACTTCTAACCACATAGGCTAACATTTCATTTTCGCGACAAGGGTCATTTCAATACTTTCATTTTACCGAATTTCAAACCAAATAGGTTCACATATCATGTTTCGCATCAAGGGACATCGAGGGACATGTTCAACCTTCGTATTTAACAAACATGCAACAATATAAGCTAAAATCTCGTTTTCGCGATAAGGGTCATCTCATTACTTTCTATTTACCAAATTTAAAACGAAATTGGTTCAAATATTATGTTACGCAATAAAGGACATCGAGGGACAAATTCAACATTAATATTTATCAAACTTTTAACCATATAGGCTAAAATCTCATTTTTGGGACAATGCTCATTCAAATAATTTCATTTTGCCGAATACAAAACCAAATAGGTTCACATATCATGTTTCGTATCAAAGGAGATCGAGGGACAAGTTCAACCTTTATCAAACTTCTAACCATATAAGGCTAAAATCTCATTTTCGCGACAAAGTGATTCCAATACTTTCATTTTTCCGAATATAAAACCAAATAAGTTCACATATCATGTTTCGCATCAAGGGACATCGAGGGACAAGTTCACTGTTTATCAAACTTCTAACCACATAGGCTAACATTTCATTTTCGCGACAAGGGTCATTTCAATACTTTCATTTTACCGAATTTCAAACCAAATAGGTTCACATATCATGTTTCACATCAACGGACATCGAGGGACATGTTCAACCTTCATATTTAACAAACATGCAACAATATAAGCTAAAATCTCGTTTTCGCGATAAGGGTCATCTCATTACTTTCTATTTACCAAATTTAAAACGAAATTGGTTCAAATATTATGTTACGCAATAAAGGACATCGAGGGACAAATTCAACATTAATATTTCTCAAACTTTTAACCATATAGGCTAAAGTCTCTTTTTTGGGACAATGGTCATTCAAATAATTTCATTTTGTCGAATACAAAACCAAATAGGTTCACATATGATGTATCGTATCAAGGGAGATCGAGGGACAAGTTCAACCTTTATCAAACTTCTAACCATATAGGCTAAAATCTCATTTTTGCGACAAAGTTATTCCAATACTTTCATTTTTCCGAATATAAAACCAAATAGGTTCACATATCATGTTTCGCATCAAGGGACATCGAGGGACAAGTTTACTGTTTATCAAACTTCTAACCACATAGGCTAACATTTCATTTTCGCGACAAGGGTCATTTCAATACTTTCATTTTACCGAATTTCAAACCAAATAGGTTCACATATCATGTTTCGCATCAAGGGACATCGAGGGACATGTTCAACCTTTGTATTTAACAAACATGCAACAATATAAGCTAAAATCTCGTTTTCGCGATAAGGGTCATCTCATTACTTTCTATTTACCAAATTTAAAACGAAATTGGTTCAAATATTATGTTACGCAATAAAGGACATCGAGGGACAAATTCAACATTAATATTTATCAAACTTTTAACCATATAGGCTAAAATCTCATTTTTGGGACAATGCTCATTCAAATAATTTCATTTTGCCGAATACAAAACCAAATAGGTTCACATATCATGTTTCGTATCAAGGGAGATCGAGGGACAAGTTCAACCTTTATCAAGCTTCTAACCATATAAGGCTAAAATCTCATTTTTGCGACAAAGTGATTCCAATACTTTCATTTTACCGAATTTCAAACCAAATAGGTTCACATATCATGTTTCGCATCAAGGGACATCGAGGGACATGTTCAACCTTTGTATTTAACAAACATGCAACAATATAAGCTAAAATCTCGTTTTCGCGATAAGGGTCATCTCATTACTTTCTATTTACCAAATTTAAAACGAAATTGGTTCAAATATTATGTTACGCAATAAAGGACATCGAGGGACAAATTCAACATTAATATTTATCAAACTTTTAACCATATAGGCTAAAATCTCATTTTTGGGACAATGCTCATTCAAATAATTTCATTTTGCCGAATACAAAACCAAATAGGTTCACATATCATGTTTCGTATCAAGGGAGATCGAGGGACAAGTTCAACCTTTATCAAACTTCTAACCATATAGGCTAAAATCTCATTTTCGCGACAAAGTCATTCCAATACTTTCATTTTTCCGAATATAAAACCAAATAGGTTCACATATCATGTTTCACATCAACGGACATCGAGGGACATGTTCAACCTTCATATTTAACAAACATGCAACAATATAAGCTAAAATCTCGTTTTCGCGATAAGGGTCATCTCATTACTTTCTATTTACCAAATTTAAAACGAAATTGGTTCAAATATTATGTTACGCAATAAAGGACATCGAGGGACAAATTCAACATTAATATTTATCAAACTTTTAACCATATAGGCTAAAATCTCATTTTTGGGACAATGCTCATTCAAATAATTTCATTTTGCCGAATACAAAACCAAATAGGTTCACATATCATGTTTCGTATCAAGGGAGATCGAGGGACAAGTTCAACCTTTATCAAACTTCTAACCATATAGGCTAAAATCTCATTTTCGCGACAAAGTCATTCCAATACTTTCATTTTTCCGAATATAAAACCAAATAGGTTCACATATCATGTTTCACATCAACGGACATCGAGGGACATGTTCAACCTTCATATTTAACAAACATGCAACAATATAAGCTAAAATCTCGTTTTCGCGATAAGGGTCATCTCATTACTTTCTATTTACCAAATTTAAAACGAAATTGGTTCAAATATTATGTTACGCAATAAAGGACATCGAGGGACAAATTCAACATTAATATTTCTCAAACTTTTAACCATATAGGCTAAAATCTCTTTTTTGGGACAATTGTCATTCAAATAATTTCATTTTGCCGAATACAAAACCAAATAGGTTCACATATCATGTTTTGTATCAAGGGAGATCGAGGGACAAGTTCAACCTTTATCAAACTTCTAACCATATAGGCTAAAATCTCATTTTCGCGACAAAGTCATTCCAATACTTTCATTTTTCCAAATATAAAACCAAATAGGTTCACATATCATGTTTCGTATCAAGGGAGATCGAGGGACAAGTTCAACCTTTATCAAACTTCTAACCATATAGGCTAAAATCTCATTTTTGCGACAAAGTTATTCCAATACTTTCATTTTTCCGAATATAAAACCAAATAGATTCACATATCATGTTTCGCATCAAGGGACATCGAGGGACAAGTTCACTGTTTATCAAACTTCTAACCACATAGGCTAACATTTCATTTTCGCGACAAGGGTCATTTCAATACTTTCATTTTACCGAATTTCAAACCAAATAGGTTCACATATCATGTTTCGCATCAAGGGACATCGAGGGACATGTTCAACCTTCGTATTTAACAAACATGCAACAATATAAGCTAAAATCTCGTTTTCGCGATAAGGGTCATCTCATTACTTTCTATTTACCAAATTTAAAACGAAATTGGTTCAAATATTATGTTACGCAATAAAGGACATCGAGGGACAAATTCAACATTAATATTTATCAAACTTTTAACCATATAGGCTAAAATCTCATTTTTGGGACAATGCTCATTCAAATAATTTCATTTTGCCGAATACAAAACCAAATAGGTTCACATATCATGTTTCGTATCAAGGGAGATCGAGGGACAAGTTCAACCTTTATCAAACTTCTAACCATATAGGCTAAAATCTCATTTTCGCGACAAAGTCATTCCAATACTTTCATTTTTCCGAATATAAAACCAAATAGGTTCACATATCATGTTTCACATCAACGGACATCGAGGGACATGTTCAACCTTCATATTTAACAAACATGCAACAATATAAGCTAAAATCTCGTTTTCGCGATAAGGGTCATCTCATTACTTTCTATTTACCAAATTTAAAACGAAATTGGTTCAAATATTATGTTACGCAATAAAGGACATCGAGGGACAAATTCAACATTAATATTTCTCAAACTTTTAACCATATAGGCTAAAATCTCTTTTTTGGGACAATTGTCATTCAAATAATTTCATTTTGCCGAATACAAAACCAAATAGGTTCACATATCATGTTTTGTATCAAGGGAGATCGAGGGACAAGTTCAACCTTTATCAAACTTCTAACCATATAGGCTAAAATCTCATTTTCGCGACAAAGTCATTCCAATACTTTCATTTTTCCGAATATAAAACCAAATAGGTTCACATATCATGTTTCGTATCAAGGGAGATCGAGGGACAAGTTCAACCTTTATCAAACTTCTAACCATATAGGCTAAAATCTCATTTTTGCGACAAAGTTATTCCAATACTTTCATTTTTCCGAATATAAAACCAAATAGATTCACATATCATGTTTCGCATCAAGGGACATCGAGGGACAAGTTCACTGTTTATCAAACTTCTAACCACATAGGCTAACATTTCATTTTCGCGACAAGGGTCATTTCAATACTTTCATTTTACCGAATTTCAAACCAAATAGGTTCACATATCATGTTTCGCATCAAGGGACATCGAGGGACATGTTCAACCTTCGTATTTAACAAACATGCAACAATATAAGCTAAAATCTCGTTTTCGCGATAAGGGTCATCTCATTACTTTCTATTTACCAAATTTAAAACGAAATTGGTTCAAATATTATGTTACGCAATAAAGGACATCGAGGGACAAATTCAACATTAATATTTATCAAACTTTTAACCATATAGGCTAAAATCTCATTTTTGGGACAATGCTCATTCAAATAATTTCATTTTGCCGAATACAAAACCAAATAGGTTCACATATCATGTTTCGTATCAAGGGAGATCGAGGGACAAGTTCAACCTTTATCAAACTTCTAACCATATAGGCTAAAATCTCATTTTCGCGACAAAGTCATTCCAATACTTTCATTTTTCCGAATATAAAACCAAATAGGTTCACATATCATGTTTCACATCAACGGACATCGAGGGACATGTTCAACCTTCATATTTAACAAACATGCAACAATATAAGCTAAAATCTCGTTTTCGCGATAAGGGTCATCTCATTACTTTCTATTTACCAAATTTAAAACGAAATTGGTTCAAATATTATGTTACGCAATAAAGGACATCGAGGGACAAATTCAACATTAATATTTCTCAAACTTTTAACCATATAGGCTAAAATCTCTTTTTTGGGACAATTGTCATTCAAATAATTTCATTTTGCCGAATACAAAACCAAATAGGTTCACATATCATGTTTTGTATCAAGGGAGATCGAGGGACAAGTTCAACCTTTATCAAACTTCTAACCATATAGGCTAAAATCTCATTTTCGCGACAAAGTCATTCCAATACTTTCATTTTTCCGAATATAAAACCAAATAGGTTCACATATCATGTTTCGTATCAAGGGAGATCGAGGGACAAGTTCAACCTTTATCAAACTTCTAACCATATAGGCTAAAATCTCATTTTTGCGACAAAGTTATTCCAATACTTTCATTTTTCCGAATATAAAACCAAATAGATTCACATATCATGTTTCGCATCAAGGGACATCGAGGGACAAGTTCACTGTTTATCAAACTTCTAACCACATAGGCTAACATTTCATTTTCGCGACAAGGGTCATTTCAATACTTTCATTTTACCGAATTTCAAACCAAATAGGTTCACATATCATGTTTCACATCAACGGACATCGAGGGACATGTTCAACCTTCGTATTTAACAAACATGCAACAATATAAGCTAAAATCTCGTTTTCGCGATAAGGGTCATCTCATTACTTTCTATTTACCAAATTTAAAACGAAATTGGTTCAAATATTATGTTACGCAATAAAGGACATCGAGGGACAAATTCAACATTAATATTTATCAAACTTTTAACCATATAGGCTAAAATCTCATTTTTGGGACAATGCTCATTCAAATAATTTCATTTTGCCGAATACAAAACCAAATAGGTTCACATATCATGTTTCGTATCAAAGGAGATCGAGGGACAAGTTCAACCTTTATCAAACTTCTAACCATATAAGGCTAAAATCTCATTTTCGCGACAAAGTGATTTCAATACTTTCATTTTTCCGAATATAAAACCAAATAAGTTCACATATCATGTTTCGCATCAAGGGACATCGAGGGACAAGTTCACTGTTTATCAAACTTCTAACCACATAGGCTAACATTTCATTTTCGCGACAAGGGTCATTTCAATACTTTCATTTTACCGAATTTCAAACCAAATAGGTTCACATATCATGTTTCACATCAACGGACATCGAGGGACATGTTCAACCTTCATATTTAACAAACATGCAACAATATAAGCTAAAATCTCGTTTTCGCGATAAGGGTCATCTCATTACTTTCTATTTACCAAATTTAAAACGAAATTGGTTCAAATATTATGTTACGCAATAAAGGACATCGAGGGACAAATTCAACATTAATATTTCTCAAACTTTTAACCATATAGGCTAAAATCTCTTTTTTGGGACAATGTTCATTCAAATAATTTCATTTTGTCGAATACAAAACCAAATAGGTTCACATATCATGTATCGTATCAAGGGAGATCGTGGGACAAGTTCAACCTTTATCAAACTTCTAACCATATAGGCTAAAATCTCATTTTTGCGACAAAGTTATTCCAATACTTTCATTTTTCCGAATATAAAACCAAATAGGTTCACATATCATGTTTCGCATCAAGGGCATCGAGGGACAAGTTTACTGTTTATCAAACTTCTAACCACATAGGCTAACATTTCATTTTCGCGACAAGGGTCATTTCAATACTTTCATTTTACCGAATTTCAAACCAAATAGGTTCACATATCATGTTTCGCATCAAGGGACATCGAGGGACATGTTCAACCTTTGTATTTAACAAACATGCAACAATATAAGCTAAAATCTCGTTTTCGCGATAAGGGTCATCTCATTACTTTCTATTTACCAAATTTAAAACGAAATTGGTTCAAATATTATGTTACGCAATAAAGGACATCGAGGGACAAATTCAACATTAATATTTATCAAAATTTTAACCATATAGGCTAAAATCTCATTTTTGGGACAATGCTCATTCAAATAATTTCATTTTGCCGAATACAAAACCAAATAGGTTCACATATCATGTTTCGTATCAAGGGAGATCGAGGGACAAGTTCAACCTTTATCAAGCTTCTAACCATATAAGGCTAAAATCTCATTTTTGCGACAAAGTGATTCCAATACTTTCATTTTTCCGAATATAAAACCAAATAAGTTCACATATCATGTTTCGCATCAAGGAACATCGAGGGACAAGTTCACTGTTTATCAAACTTCTAACCACATAGGCTAACATTTCATTTTCGCGACAAGGGTCATTTCAATACTTTCATTTTACCGAATTTCAAACCAAATAGGTTCACATATCATGTTTCACATCAACGGACATCGAGGGACATGTTCAACCTTCATATTTAACAAACATGCAACAATATAAGCTAAAATCTCGTTTTCGCGATAAGGGTCATCTCATTACTTTCTATTTACCAAATTTAAAACGAAATTGGTTCAAATATTATGTTACGCAATAAAGGACATCGAGGGACAAATTCAACATTAATATTTATCAAACTTTTAACCATATAGGCTAAAATCTCATTTTCGGGACAATGCTCATTCAAATAATTTCATTTTGCCGAATACAAAACCAAATAGGTTCACATATCATGTTTCGTATCAAGGGAGATCGAGGGACAAGTTCAACCTTTATCAAACTTCTAACCATATAGGCTAAAATCTCATTTTCGCGACAAAGTCATTCCAATACTTTCATTTTTCCGAATATAAAACCAAATAGGTTCACATATCATGTTTCACATCAACGGACATCGAGGGACATGTTCAACCTTCATATTTAACAAACATGCAACAATATAAGCTAAAATCTCGTTTTCGCGATAAGGGTCATCTCATTACTTTCTATTTACCAAATTTAAAACGAAATTGGTTCAAATATTATGTTACGCAATAAAGGACATCGAGGGACAAATTCAACATTAATATTTCTCAACCTTTTAACCATATAGGCTAAAATCTCTTTTTTGGGACAATGGTCATTCAAATAATTTCATTTTGCCGAATACAAAACCAAATAGGTTCACATATCATGTTTTGTATCAAGGGAGATCGAGGGACAAGTTCAACCTTTATCAAACTTCTAACCATATAGGCTAAAATCTCATTTTCGCGACAAAATCATTCCAATACTTTCATTTTTCCGAATATAAAACCAAATAGATTCACATATCATGTTTCGTATCAAGGGAGATCGAGGGACACGTTCAACCTTTATCAAACTTCTAACCATATAGGCTAAAATCTCATTTTTGTGACAAAGTTATTCCAATACTTTCATTTTTCCGAATATAAAACCAAATAAGTTCACATATCATGTTTCGCATCAAGGGACATCGAGGGACAAGTTCACTGTTTATCAAACTTCTAACCACATAGGCTAACATTTCATTTTCGCGACAAGGGTCATTTCAATACTTTCATTTTACCGAATTTCAAACCAAATAGGTTCACATATCATGTTTCACATCAACGGACATCGAGGGACATGTTCAACCTTCATATTTAACAAACATGCAACAATATAAGCTAAAATCTCGTTTTCGCGATAAGGGTCATCTCATTACTTTCTATTTACCAAATTTAAAACGAAATTGGTTCAAATATTATGTTACGCAATAAAGGACATCGAGGGACAAATTCAACATTAATATTTCTCAAACTTTTAACCATATAGGCTAAAATCTCTTTTTTGGGACAATGGTCATTCAAATAATTTCATTTTGTCGAATACAAAACCAAATAGGTTCACATATCATGTATCGTATCAAGGGAGATCGAGGGACAAGTTCAACCTTTATCAAACTTCTAACCATATAGGCTAAAATCTCATTTTTGCGACAAAGTTATTCCAATACTTTCATTTTTCCAAATATAAAACCAAATAGGTTCACATATCATGTTTCGCATCAAGGGCATCGAGGGACAAGTTTACTGTTTATCAAACTTCTAACCACATAGGCTAACATTTCATTTTCGCGACAAGGGTCATTTCAATACTTTCATTTTACCGAATTTCAAACCAAATAGGTTCACATATCATGTTTCGCATCAAGGGACATCGAGGGACATGTTCAACCTTTGTATTTAACAAACATGCAACAATATAAGCTAAAATCTCGTTTTCGCGATAAGGGTCATCTCATTACTTTCTATTTACCAAATTTAAAACGAAATTGGTTCAAATATTATGTTACGCAATAAAGGACATCGAGGGACAAATTCAACATTAATATTTATCAAAATTTTAACCATATAGGCTAAAATCTCATTTTTGGGACAATGCTCATTCAAATAATTTCATTTTGCCGAATACAAAACCAAATAGGTTCACATATCATGTTTCTTATCAAGGGAGATCGAGGGACAAGTTCAACCTTTATCAAGCTTCTAACCATATAAGGCTAAAATCTCATTTTTGGGACAAAGTGATTCCAATACTTTCATTTTTCCGAATATAAAACCAAATAAGTTCACATATCATGTTTCGCATCAAGGAACATCGAGGGACAAGTTCACTGTTTATCAAACTTCTAACCACATAGGCTAACATTTCATTTTCGCGACAAGGGTCATTTCAATACTTTCATTTTACCGAATTTCAAACCAAATAGGTTCACATATCATGTTTCACATCAACGGACATCGAGGGACATGTTCAACCTTCATATTTAACAAACATGCAACAATATAAGCTAAAATCTCGTTTTCGCGATAAGGGTCATCTCATTACTTTCTATTTACCAAATTTAAAACGAAATTGGTTCAAATATTATGTTACGCAATAAAGGACATCGAGGGACAAATTCAACATTAATATTTATCAAACTTTTAACCATATAGGCTAAAATCTCATTTTCGGGACAATGCTCATTCAAATAATTTCATTTTGCCGAATACAAAACCAAATAGGTTCACATATCATGTTTCGTATCAAGGGAGATCGAGGGACAAGTTCAACCTTTATCAAACTTCTAACCATATAGGCTAAAATCTCATTTTCGCGACAAAGTCATTCCAATACTTTCATTTTTCCGAATATAAAACCAAATAGGTTCACATATCATGTTTCACATCAACGGACATCGAGGGACATGTTCAACCTTCATATTTAACAAACATGCAACAATATAAGCTAAAATCTCGTTTTCGCGATAAGGGTCATCTCATTACTTTCTATTTACCAAATTTAAAACGAAATTGGTTCAAATATTATGTTACGCAATAAAGGACATCGAGGGACAAATTCAACATTAATATTTCTCAACCTTTTAACCATATAGGCTAAAATCTCTTTTTTGGGACAATGGTCATTCAAATAATTTCATTTTGCCGAATACAAAACCAAATAGGTTCACATATCATGTTTTGTATCAAGGGAGATCGAGGGACAAGTTCAACCTTTATCAAACTTCTAACCATATAGGCTAAAATCTCATTTTCGCGACAAAATCATTCCAATACTTTCATTTTTCCGAATATAAAACCAAATAGATTCACATATCATCTTTCGTATCAAGGGAGATCGAGGGACACGTTCAACCTTTATCAAACTTCTAACCATATAGGCTAAAATCTCATTTTTGTGACAAAGTTATTCCAATACTTTCATTTTTCCGAATATAAAACCAAATAAGTTCACATATCATGTTTCGCATCAAGGGACATCGAGGGACAAGTTCACTGTTTATCAAACTTCTAACCACATAGGCTAACATTTCATTTTCGCGACAAGGGTCATTTCAATACTTTCATTTTACCGAATTTCAAACCAAATAGGTTCACATATCATGTTTCACATCAACGGACATCGAGGGACATGTTCAACCTTCATATTTAACAAACATGCAACAATATAAGCTAAAATCTCGTTTTCGCGATAAGGGTCATCTCATTACTTTCTATTTACCAAATTTAAAACGAAATTGGTTCAAATATTATGTTACGCAATAAAGGACATCGAGGGACAAATTCAACATTAATATTTCTCAAACTTTTAACCATATAGGCTAAAATCTCTTTTTTGGGACAATGGTCATTCAAATAATTTCATTTTGTCGAATACAAAACCAAATAGGTTCACATATCATGTATCGTATCAAGGGAGATCGAGGGACAAGTTCAACCTTTATCAAACTTCTAACCATATAGGCTAAAATCTCATTTTTGCGACAAAGTTATTCCAATACTTTCATTTTTCCGAATATAAAACCAAATAGGTTCACATATCATGTTTCGCATCAAGGGCATCGAGGGACAAGTTTACTGTTTATCAAACTTCTAACCACATAGGCTAACATTTCATTTTCGCGACAAGGGTCATTTCAATACTTTCATTTTACCGAATTTCAAACCAAATAGGTTCACATATCATGTTTCGCATCAAGGGACATCGAGGGACATGTTCAACCTTTGTATTTAACAAACATGCAACAATATAAGCTAAAATCTCGTTTTCGCGATAAGGGTCATCTCATTACTTTCTATTTACCAAATTTAAAACGAAATTGGTTCAAATATTATGTTACGCAATAAAGGACATCGAGGGACAAATTCAACATTAATATTTATCAAAATTTTAACCATATAGGCTAAAATCTCATTTTTGGGACAATGCTCATTCAAATAATTTCATTTTGCCGAATACAAAACCAAATAGGTTCACATATCATGTTTCTTATCAAGGGAGATCGAGGGACAAGTTCAACCTTTATCAAGCTTCTAACCATATAAGGCTAAAATCTCATTTTTGGGACAAAGTGATTCCAATACTTTCATTTTTCCGAATATAAAACCAAATAAGTTCACATATCATGTTTCGCATCAAGGAACATCGAGGGACAAGTTCACTGTTTATCAAACTTCTAACCACATAGGCTAACATTTCATTTTCGCGACAAGGGTCATTTCAATACTTTCATTTTACCGAATTTCAAACCAAATAGGTTCACATATCATGTTTCACATCAACGGACATCGAGGGACATGTTCAACCTTCATATTTAACAAACATGCAACAATATAAGCTAAAATCTCGTTTTCGCGATAAGGGTCATCTCATTACTTTCTATTTACCAAATTTAAAACGAAATTGGTTCAAATATTATGTTACGCAATAAAGGACATCGAGGGACAAATTCAACATTAATATTTATCAAACTTTTAACCATATAGGCTAAAATCTCATTTTTGGGACAATGCTCATTCAAATAATTTCATTTTGCCGAATACAAAACCAAATAGGTTCACATATCATGTTTCGTATCAAGGGAGATCGAGGGACAAGTTCAACCTTTATCAAACTTCTAACCATATAGGCTAAAATCTCATTTTCGCGACAAAGTCATTCCAATACTTTCATTTTTCCGAATATAAAACCAAATAGGTTCACATATCATGTTTCACATCAACGGACATCGAGGGACATGTTCAACCTTCATATTTAACAAACATGCAACAATATAAGCTAAAATCTCGTTTTCGCGATAAGGGTCATCTCATTACTTTCTATTTACCAAATTTAAAACGAAATTGGTTCAAATATTATGTTACGCAATAAAGGACATCGAGGGACAAATTCAACATTAATATTTCTCAACCTTTTAACCATATAGGCTAAAATCTCTTTTTTGGGACAATGGTCATTCAAATAATTTCATTTTGCCGAATACAAAACCAAATAGGTTCACATATCATGTTTTGTATCAAGGGAGATCGAGGGACAAGTTCAACCTTTATCAAACTTCTAACCATATAGGCTAAAATCTCATTTTCGCGACAAAATCATTCCAATACTTTCATTTTTCCGAATATAAAACCAAATAGATTCACATATCATGTTTCGTATCAAGGGAGATCGAGGGACAAGTTCAACCTTTATCAAACTTCTAACCATATAGGCTAAAATCTCATTTTTGCGACAAAGTTATTCCAATACTTTCATTTTTCCGAATATAAAACCAAATAGATTCACATATCATGTTTCGCATCAAGGGACATCGAGGGACAAGTTCACTGTTTATCAAACTTCTAACCACATAGGCTAACATTTCATTTTCGCGACAAGGGTCATTTCAATACTTTCATTTTACCGAATTTCAAACCAAATAGGTTCACATATCATGTTTCGCATCAAGGGACATCGAGGGACATGTTCAACCTTCGTATTTAACAAACATGCAACAATATAAGCTAAAATCTCGTTTTCGCGATAAGGGTCATCTCATTACTTTCTATTTACCAAATTTAAAACGAAATTGGTTCAAATATTATGTTACGCAATAAAGGACATCGAGGGACAAATTCAACATTAATATTTATCAAACTTTTAACCATATAGGCTAAAATCTCATTTTTGGGACAATGCTCATTCAAATAATTTCATTTTGCCGAATACAAAACCAAATAGGTTCACATATCATGTTTCGTATCAAAGGAGATCGAGGGACAAGTTCAACCTTTATCAAACTTCTAACCATATAGGCTAAAATCTCATTTTCGCGACAAAGTGATTTCAATACTTTCATTTTTCCGAATATAAAACCAAATAAGTTCACATATCATGTTTCGCATCAAGGGACATCGAGGGACAAGTTCACTGTTTATCAAACTTCTAACCACATAGGCTAACATTTCATTTTCGCGACAAGGGTCATTTCAATACTTTCATTTTACCGAATTTCAAACCAAATAGGTTCACATATCATGTTTCACATCAACGGACATCGAGGGACATGTTCAACCTTCATATTTAACAAACATGCAACAATATAAGCTAAAATCTCGTTTTCGCGATAAGGGTCATCTCATTACTTTCTATTTACCAAATTTAAAACGAAATTGGTTCAAATATTATGTTACGCAATAAAGGACATCGAGGGACAAATTCAACATTAATATTTATCAAACTTTTAACCATATAGGCTAAAATCTCATTTTCGGGACAATGCTCATTCAAATAATTTCATTTTGCCGAATACAAAACCAAATAGGTTCACATATCATGTTTCGTATCAAGGGAGATCGAGGGACAAGTTCAACCTTTATCAAACTTCTAACCATATAGGCTAAAATCTCATTTTCGCGACAAAGTCATTCCAATACTTTCATTTTTCCGAATATAAAACCAAATAGGTTCACATATCATGTTTCACATCAACGGACATCGAGGGACATGTTCAACCTTCATATTTAACAAACATGCAACAATATAAGCTAAAATCTCGTTTTCGCGATAAGGGTCATCTCATTACTTTCTATTTACCAAATTTAAAACAAAATTGGTTCAAATATTATGTTACGCAATAAAGGACATCGAGGGACAAATTCAACATTAATATTTCTCAACCTTTTAACCATATAGGCTAAAATCTCTTTTTTGGGACAATGGTCATTCAAATAATTTCATTTTGCCGAATACAAAACCAAATAGGTTCACATATCATGTTTTGTATCAAGGGAGATCGAGGGACAAGTTCAACCTTTATCAAACTTCTAACCATATAGGCTAAAATCTCATTTTCGCGACAAAATCATTCCAATACTTTCATTTTTCCGAATATAAAACCAAATAGATTCACATATCATGTTTCGTATCAAGGGAGATCGAGGGACACGTTCAACCTTTATCAAACTTCTAACCATATAGGCTAAAATCTCATTTTTGCGACAAAGTTATTCCAATACTTTCATTTTTCCGAATATAAAACCAAATAAGTTCACATATCATGTTTCGCATCAAGGGACATCGAGGGACAAGTTCACTGTTTATCAAACTTCTAACCACATAGGCTAACATTTCATTTTCGCGACAAGGGTCATTTCAATACTTTCATTTTACCGAATTTCAAACCAAATAGGTTCACATATCATGTTTCACATCAACGGACATCGAGGGACATGTTCAACCTTCATATTTAACAAACATGCAACAATATAAGCTAAAATCTCGTTTTCGCGATAAGGGTCATCTCATTACTTTCTATTTACCAAATTTAAAACGAAATTGGTTCAAATATTATGTTACGCAATAAAGGACATCGAGGGACAAATTCAACATTAATATTTCTCAAACTTTTAACCATATAGGCTAAAATCTCTTTTTTGGGACAATGGTCATTCAAATAATTTCATTTTGTCGAATACAAAACCAAATAGGTTCACATATCATGTATCGTATCAAGGGAGATCGAGGGACAAGTTCAACCTTTATCAAACTTCTAACCATATAGGCTAAAATCTCATTTTTGCGACAAAGTTATTCCAATACTTTCATTTTTCCGAATATAAAACCAAATAGGTTCACATATCATGTTTCGCATCAAGGGCATCGAGGGACAAGTTTACTGTTTATCAAACTTCTAACCACATAGGCTAACATTTCATTTTCGCGACAAGGGTCATTTCAATACTTTCATTTTACCGAATTTCAAACCAAATAGGTTCACATATCATGTTTCGCATCAAGGGACATCGAGGGACATGTTCAACCTTTGTATTTAACAAACATGCAACAATATAAGCTAAAATCTCGTTTTCGCGATAAGGGTCATCTCATTACTTTCTATTTACCAAATTTAAAACGAAATTGGTTCAAATATTATGTTACGCAATAAAGGACATCGAGGGACAAATTCAACATTAATATTTATCAAAATTTTAACCATATAGGCTAAAATCTCATTTTTGGGACAATGCTCATTCAAATAATTTCATTTTGCCGAATACAAAACCAAATAGGTTCACATATCATGTTTCTTATCAAGGGAGATCGAGGGACAAGTTCAACCTTTATCAAGCTTCTAACCATATAAGGCTAAAATCTCATTTTTGGGACAAAGTGATTCCAATACTTTCATTTTTCCGAATATAAAACCAAATAAGTTCACATATCATGTTTCGCATCAAGGAACATCGAGGGACAAGTTCACTGTTTATCAAACTTCTAACCACATAGGCTAACATTTCATTTTCGCGACAAGGGTCATTTCAATACTTTCATTTTACCGAATTTCAAACCAAATAGGTTCACATATCATGTTTCACATCAACGGACATCGAGGGACATGTTCAACCTTCATATTTAACAAACATGCAACAATATAAGCTAAAATCTCGTTTTCGCGATAAGGGTCATCTCATTACTTTCTATTTACCAAATTTAAAACGAAATTGGTTCAAATATTATGTTACGCAATAAAGGACATCGAGGGACAAATTCAACATTAATATTTATCAATCTTTTAACCATATAGGCTAAAATCTCATTTTTGGGACAATGCTCATTCAAATAATTTCATTTTGCCGAATACAAAACCAAATAGGTTCACATATCATGTTTCGTATCAAGGGAGATCGAGGGACAAGTTCAACCTTTATCAAACTTCTAACCATATAGGCTAAAATCTCATTTTCGCGACAAAGTCATTCCAATACTTTCATTTTTCCGAATATAAAACCAAATAGGTTCACATATCATGTTTCACATCAACGGACATCGAGGGACATGTTCAACCTTCATATTTAACAAACATGCAACAATATAAGCTAAAATCTCGTTTTCGCGATAAGGGTCATCTCATTACTTTCTATTTACCAAATTTAAAACGAAATTGGTTCAAATATTATGTTACGCAATAAAGGACATCGAGGGACAAATTCAACATTAATATTTCTCAACCTTTTAACCATATAGGCTAAAATCTCTTTTTTGGGACAATGGTCATTCAAATAATTTCATTTTGCCGAATACAAAACCAAATAGGTTCACATATCATGTTTTGTATCAAGGGAGATCGAGGGACAAGTTCAACCTTTATCAAACTTCTAACCATATAGGCTAAAATCTCATTTTCGCGACAAAATCATTCCAATACTTTCATTTTTCCGAATATAAAACCAAATAGATTCACATATCATGTTTCGTATCAAGGGAGATCGAGGGACAAGTTCAACCTTTATCAAACTTCTAACCATATAGGCTAAAATCTCATTTTTGCGACAAAGTTATTCCAATACTTTCATATTTCCGAATATAAAACCAAATAAGTTCACATATCATGTTTCGCATCAAGGGACATCGAGGGACAAGTTCACTGTTTATCAAACTTCTAACCACATAGGCTAACATTTCATTTTCGCGACAAGGGTCATTTCAATACTTTCATTTTACCGAATTTCAAACCAAATAGGTTCACATATCATGTTTCACATCAACGGACATCGAGGGACATGTTCAACCTTCATATTTAACAAACATGCAACAATATAAGCTAAAATCTCGTTTTCGCGATAAGGGTCATCTCATTACTTTCTATTTACCAAATTTAAAACGAAATTGGTTCAAATATTATGTTACGCAATAAAGGACATCGAGGGACAAATTCAACATTAATATTTCTCAAACTTTTAACCATATAGGCTAAAATCTCTTTTTTGGGACAATGGTCATTCAAATAATTTCATTTTGTCGAATACAAAACCAAATAGGTTCACATATCATGTATCGTATCAAGGGAGATCGAGGGACAAGTTCAACCTTTATCAAACTTCTAACCATATAGGCTAAAATCTCATTTTTGCGACAAAGTTATTCCAATACTTTCATTTTTCCGAATATAAAACCAAATAGGTTCACATATCATGTTTCGCATCAAGGGCATCGAGGGACAAGTTTACTGTTTATCAAACTTCTAACCACATAGGCTAACATTTCATTTTCGCGACAAGGGTCATTTCAATACTTTCATTTTACCGAATTTCAAACCAAATAGGTTCACATATCATGTTTCGCATCAAGGGACATCGAGGGACATGTTCAACCTTTGTATTTAACAAACATGCAACAATATAAGCTAAAATCTCGTTTTCGCGATAAGGGTCATCTCATTACTTTCTATTTACCAAATTTAAAACGAAATTGGTTCAAATATTATGTTACGCAATAAAGGACATCGAGGGACAAATTCAACATTAATATTTATCAAAATTTTAACCATATAGGCTAAAATCTCATTTTTGGGACAATGCTCATTCAAATAATTTCATTTTGCCGAATACAAAACCAAATAGGTTCACATATCATGTTTCGTATCAAGGGAGATCGAGGGACAAGTTCAACCTTTATCAAGCTTCTAACCATATAAGGCTAAAATCTCATTTTTGCGACAAAGTGATTCCAATACTTTCATTTTTCCGAATATAAAACCAAATAAGTTCACATATCATGTTTCGCATCAAGGAACATCGAGGGACAAGTTCACTGTTTATCAAACTTCTAACCACATAGGCTAACATTTCATTTTCGCGACAAGGGTCATTTCAATACTTTCATTTTACCGAATTTCAAACAAAATAGGTTCACATATCATGTTTCACATCAACGGACATCGAGGGACATGTTCAACCTTCATATTTAACAAACATGCAACAATATAAGCTAAAATCTCGTTTTCGCGATAAGGGTCATCTCATTACTTTCTATTTACCAAATTTAAAACGAAATTGGTTCAAATATTATGTTACGCAATAAAGGACATCGAGGGACAAATTCAACATTAATATTTATCAAACTTTTAACCATATAGGCTAAAATCTCATTTTTGGGACAATGCTCATTCAAATAATTTCATTTTGCCGAATACAAAACCAAATAGGTTCACATATCATGTTTCGTATCAAGGGAGATCGAGGGACAAGTTCAACCTTTATCAAACTTCTAACCATATAGGCTAAAATCTCATTTTCGCGACAAAGTCATTCCAATACTTTCATTTTTCCGAATATAAAACCAAATAGGTTCACATATCATGTTTCACATCAACGGACATCGAGGGACATGTTCAACCTTCATATTTAACAAACATGCAACAATATAAGCTAAAATCTCGTTTTCGCGATAAGGGTCATCTCATTACTTTCTATTTACCAAATTTAAAACGAAATTGGTTCAAATATTATGTTACGCAATAAAGGACATCGAGGGACAAATTCAACATTAATATTTATCAAAATTTTAACCATATAGGCTAAAATCTCATTTTTGGGACAATGCTCATTTAAATAATTTCATTTTGCCGAATACAAAACCAAATAGGTTCACATATCATGTTTTGTATCAAGGGAGATCGAGGGACAAGTTCAACCTTTATCAAGCTTCTAACCATATAAGGCTAAAATCTCATTTTTGCGACAAAGTGATTCCAATACTTTCATTTTTCCGAATATAAAACCAAATAAGTTCACATATCATGTTTCGCATCAAGGAACATCGAGGGACAAGTTCACTGTTTATCAAACTTCTAACCACATAGGCTAACATTTCATTTTCGCGACAAGGGTCATTTCAATACTTTCATTTTACCGAATTTCAAACCAAATAGGTTCACATATCATGTTTCACATCAACGGACATCGAGGGACATGTTCAACCTTCATATTTAACAAACATGCAACAATATAAGCTAAAATCTCGTTTTCGCGATAAGGGTCATCTCATTACTTTCTATTTACCAAATTTAAAACGAAATTGGTTCAAATATTATGTTACGCAATAAAGGACATCGAGGGACAAATTCAACATTAATATTTATCAAACTTTTAACCATATAGGCTAAAATCTCATTTTTGGGACAATGCTCATTCAAATAATTTCATTTTGCCGAATACAAAACCAAATAGGTTCACATATCATGTTTCGTATCAAGGGAGATCGAGGGACAAGTTCAACCTTTATCAAACTTCTAACCATATAGGCTAAAATCTCATTTTCGCGACAAAGTCATTCCAATACTTTCATTTTTCCGAATATAAAACCAAATAGGTTCACATATCATGTTTCACATCAACAGACATCGAGGGACATGTTCAACCTTCATATTTAACAAACATGCAACAATATAAGCTAAAATCTCGTTTTCGCGATAAGGGTCATCTCATTACTTTCTATTTACCAAATTTAAAACGAAATTGGTTCAAATATTATGTTACGCAATAAAGGACATCGAGGGACAAATTCAACATTAATATTTCTCAACCTTTTAACCATATAGGCTAAAATCTCTTTTTTTGGGACAATGGTCATTCAAATAATTTCATTTTGCCGAATACAAAACCAAATAGGTTCACATATCATGTTTTGTATCAAGGGAGATCGAGGGACAAGTTCAACCTTTATCAAACTTCTAACCATATAGGCTAAAATCTCATTTTCGCGACAAAATCATTCCAATACTTTCATTTTTCCGAATATAAAACCAAATAGATTCACATATCATGTTTCGTATCAAGGGAGATCGAGGGACAAGTTCAACCTTTATCAAACTTCTAACCATATAGGCTAAAATCTCATTTTTGCGACAAAGTTATTCCAATACTTTCATATTTCCGAATATAAAACCAAATAAGTTCACATATCATGTTTCGCATCAAGGGACATCGAGGGACAAGTTCACTGTTTATCAAACTTCTAACCACATAGGCTAACATTTCATTTTCGCGACAAGGGTCATTTCAATACTTTCATTTTACCGAATTTCAAACCAAATAGGTTCACATATCATGTTTCACATCAACGGACATCGAGGGACATGTTCAACCTTCATATTTAACAAACATGCAACAATATAAGCTAAAATCTCGTTTTCGCGATAAGGGTCATCTCATTACTTTCTATTTACCAAATTTAAAACGAAATTGGTTCAAATATTATGTTACGCAATAAAGGACATCGAGGGACAAATTCAACATTAATATTTCTCAAACTTTTAACCATATAGGCTAAAATCTCTTTTTTGGGACAATGGTCATTCAAATAATTTCATTTTGTCGAATACAAAACCAAATAGGTTCACATATCATGTATCGTATCAAGGGAGATCGAGGGACAAGTTCAACCTTTATCAAACTTCTAACCATATAGGCTAAAATCTCATTTTTGCGACAAAGTTATTCCAATACTTTCATTTTTCCGAATATAAAACCAAATAGGTTCACATATCATGTTTCGCATCAAGGGCATCGAGGGACAAGTTTACTGTTTATCAAACTTCTAACCACATAGGCTAACATTTCATTTTCGCGACAAGGGTCATTTCAATACTTTCATTTTACCGAATTTCAAACCAAATAGGTTCACATATCATGTTTCGCATCAAGGGACATCGAGGGACATGTTCAACCTTTGTATTTAACAAACATGCAACAATATAAGCTAAAATCTCGTTTTCGCGATAAGGGTCATCTCATTACTTTCTATTTACCAAATTTAAAACGAAATTGGTTCAAATATTATGTTACGCAATAAAGGACATCGAGGGACAAATTCAACATTAATATTTATCAAAATTTTAACCATATAGGCTAAAATCTCATTTTTGGGACAATGCTCATTCAAATAATTTCATTTTGCCGAATACAAAACCAAATAGGTTCACATATCATGTTTCGTATCAAGGGAGATCGAGGGACAAGTTCAACCTTTATCAAGCTTCTAACCATATAAGGCTAAAATCTCATTTTTGCGACAAAGTGATTCCAATACTTTCATTTTTCCGAATATAAAACCAAATAAGTTCACATATCATGTTTCGCATCAAGGAACATCGAGGGACAAGTTCACTGTTTATCAAACTTCTAACCACATAGGCTAACATTTCATTTTCGCGACAAGGGTCATTTCAATACTTTCATTTTACCGAATTTCAAACCAAATAGGTTCACATATCATGTTTCACATCAACGGACATCGAGGGACATGTTCAACCTTCATATTTAACAAACATGCAACAATATAAGCTAAAATCTCGTTTTCGCGATAAGGGTCATCTCATTACTTTCTATTTACCAAATTTAAAACGAAATTGGTTCAAATATTATGTTACGCAATAAAGGACATCGAGGGACAAATTCAACATTAATATTTATCAAACTTTTAACCATATAGGCTAAAATCTCATTTTTGGGACAATGCTCATTCAAATAATTTCATTTTGCCGAATACAAAACCAAATAGGTTCACATATCATGTTTCGTATCAAGGGAGATCGAGGGACAAGTTCAACCTTTATCAAACTTCTAACCATATAGGCTAAAATCTCATTTTCGCGACAAAGTCATTCCAATACTTTCATTTTTCCGAATATAAAACCAAATAGGTTCACATATCATGTTTCACATCAACGGACATCGAGGGACATGTTCAACCTTCATATTTAACAAACATGCAACAATATAAGCTAAAATCTCGTTTTCGCGATAAGGGTCATCTCATTACTTTCTATTTACCAAATTTAAAACGAAATTGGTTCAAATATTATGTTACGCAATAAAGGACATCGAGGGACAAATTCAACATTAATATTTCTCAACCTTTTAACCATATAGGCTAAAATCTTTTTTTTGGGACAATGGTCATTCAAATAATTTCATTTTGCCGAATACAAAACCAAATAGGTTCACATATCATGTTTTGTATCAAGGGAGATCGAGGGACAAGTTCAACCTTTATCAAACTTCTAACCATATAGGCTAAAATCTCATTTTCGCGACAAAATCATTCCAATACTTTCATTTTTCCGAATATAAAACCAAATAGATTCACATATCATGTTTCGTATCAAGGGAGATCGAGGGACAAGTTCAACCTTTATCAAACTTCTAACCATATAGGCTAAAATCTCATTTTTGCGACAAAGTTATTCCAATACTTTCATTTTTCCGAATATAAAACCAAATAGGTTCACATATCATGTTTCGCATCAAGGGCATCGAGGGACAAGTTTACTGTTTATCAAACTTCTAACCACATAGGCTAACATTTCATTTTCGCGACAAGGGTCATTTCAATACTTTCATTTTACCGAATTTCAAACCAAATAGGTTCACATATCATGTTTCGCATCAAGGGACATCGAGGGACATGTTCAACCTTTGTATTTAACAAACATGCAACAATATAAGCTAAAATCTCGTTTTCGCGATAAGGGTCATCTCATTACTTTCTATTTACCAAATTTAAATCGAAATTGGTTCAAATATTATGTTACGCAATAAAGGACATCGAGGGACAAATTCAACATTAATATTTATCAAAATTTTAACCATATAGGCTAAAATCTCATTTTTGGGACAATGCTCATTCAAATAATTTCATTTTGCCGAATACAAAACCAAATAGGTTCACATATCATGTTTCGTATCAAGGGAGATCGAGGGACAAGTTCAACCTTTATCAAGCTTCTAACCATATAAGGCTAAAATCTCATTTTTGCGACAAAGTGATTCCAATACTTTCATTTTTCCGAATATAAAACCAAATAAGTTCACATATCATGTTTCGCATCAAGGAACATCGAGGGACAAGTTCACTGTTTATCAAACTTCTAACCACATAGGCTAACATTTCATTTTCGCGACAAGGGTCATTTCAATACTTTCATTTTACCGAATTTCAAACCAAATAGGTTCACATATCATGTTTCACATCAACGGACATCGAGGGACATGTTCAACCTTCATATTTAACAAACATGCAACAATATAAGCTAAAATCTCGTTTTCGCGATAAGGGTCATCTCATTACTTTCTATTTACCAAATTTAAAACGAAATTGGTTCAAATATTATGTTACGCAATAAAGGACATCGAGGGACAAATTCAACATTAATATTTATCAAACTTTTAACCATATAGGCTAAAATCTCATTTTTGGGACAATGCTCATTCAAATAATTTCATTTTGCCGAATACAAAACCAAATAGGTTCACATATCATGTTTCGTATCAAGGGAGATCGAGGGACAAGTTCAACCTTTATCAAACTTCTAACCATATAGGCTAAAATCTCATTTTCGCGACAAAGTCATTCCAATACTTTCATTTTTCCGAATATAAAACCAAATAGGTTCACATATCATGTTTCACATCAACGGACATCGAGGGACATGTTCAACCTTCATATTTAACAAACATGCAACAATATAAGCTAAAATCTCGTTTTCGCGATAAGGGTCATCTCATTACTTTCTATTTACCAAATTTAAAACGAAATTGGTTCAAATATTATGTTACGCAATAAAGGACATCGAGGGACAAATTCAACATTAATATTTCTCAACCTTTTAACCATATAGGCTAAAATCTCTTTTTTGGGACAATGGTCATTCAAATAAAATAGGTTCACATATCATGTTTTGTATCAAGGGAGATCGAGGGACAAGTTCAACCTTTATCAAACTTCTAACCATATAGGCTAAAATCTCATTTTCGCGACAAAATCATTCCAATACTTTCATTTTTCCGAATATAAAACCAAATAGATTCACATATCATGTTTCGTATCAAGGGAGATCGAGGGACAAGTTCAACCTTTATCAAACTTCTAACCATATAGGCTAAAATCTCATTTTTGCGACAAAGTTATTCCAATACTTTCATTTTTCCGAATATAAAACCAAATAGATTCACATATCATGTTTCGCATCAAGGGACATCGAGGGACAAGTTCACTGTTTATCAAACTTCTAACCACATAGGCTAACATTTCATTTTCGCGACAAGGGTCATTTCAATACTTTCATTTTACCGAATTTCAAACCAAATAGGTTCACATATCATGTTTCGCATCAAGGGACATCGAGGGACATGTTCAACCTTCGTATTTAACAAACATGCAACAATATAAGCTAAAATCTCGTTTTCGCGATAAGGGTCATCTCATTACTTTCTATTTACCAAATTTAAAACGAAATTGGTTCAAATATTATGTTACGCAATAAAGGACATCGAGGGACAAATTCAACATTAATATTTATCAAACTTTTAACCATATAGGCTAAAATCTTATTTTTGGGACAATGCTCATTCAAATAATTTCATTTTGCCGAATACAAAACCAAATAGGTTCACATATCATGTTTCGTATCAAAGGAGATCGAGGGACAAGTTCAACCTTTATCAAACTTCTAACCATATAAGGCTAAAATCTCATTTTCGCGACAAAGTGATTCCAATACTTTCATTTTTCCGAATATAAAACCAAATAAGTTCACATATCATTTTTCGCATCAAGGGACATCGAGGGACAAGTTCACTGTTTATCAAACTTCTAACCACATAGGCTAACATTTCATTTTCGCGACAAGGGTCATTTCAATACTTTCATTTTACCGAATTTCAAACCAAATAGGTTCACATATCATGTTTCACATCAACGGACATCGAGGGACATGTTCAACCTTCATATTTAACAAACATGCAACAATATAAGCTAAAATCTCGTTTTCGCGATAAGGGTCATCTCATTACTTTCTATTTACCAAATTTAAAACGAAATTGGTTCAAATATTATGTTACGCAATAAAGGACATCGAGGGACAAATTCAACATTAATATTTCTCAAACTTCTAACCATATAGGCTAAAATCTCATTTTTGGGACAATGCTCATTCAAATAATTTCATTTTGCCGAATACAAAACCAAATAGGTTCACATATCATGTTTCGTATCAAAGGAGATCGAGGGACAAGTTCAACCTTTATCAAACTTCTAACCATATAAGGCTAAAATCTCATTTTCGCGACAAAGTGATTCCAATACTTTCATTTTTCCGAATATAAAACCAAATAAGTTCACATATCATGTTTCGCATCAAGGGACATCGAGGGACAAGTTCACTGTTTATCAAACTTCTAACCACATAGGCTAACATTTTATTTTCGCGACAAGGGTCATTTCAATACTTTCATTTTACCGAATTTCAAACCAAATAGGTTCACATATCATGTTTCACATCAACGGACATCGAGGGACATGTTCAACCTTCATATTTAACAAACATGCAACAATATAAGCTAAAATCTCGTTTTCGCAATAAAGGTCATCTCATTACTTTCTATTTACCAAATTTAAAACGAAATTGGTTCAAATATTATGTTACTCAATAAAGGACATCGAGGGACAAATTCAACATTAATATTTCTCAAACTTTTAACCATATAGGCTAAAATCTCTTTTTTGGGACAATGGTCATTCAAATAATTTCATTTTGCCGAATACAAAACCAAATAGGTTCACATATCATGTTTTGTATCAAGGGAGATCGAGGGACAAGTTCAACCTTTATCAAACTTCTAACCATATAGGCTAAAATCTCATTTTCGCGACAAAGTCATTCCAATACTTTCATTTTTCCGAATATAAAACCAAATAGGTTCACATATCATGTTTCGTATCAAGGGAGATCGAGGGACAAGTTCAACCTTTATCAAACTTCTAACCATATAGGCTAAAATCTCATTTTTGCGACAAAGTTATTCCAATACTTTCATTTTTCCGAATATAAAACAAAATAGATTCACATATCATGTTTCGCATCAAGGGACATCGAGGGACAAGTTCACTGTTTATCAAACTTCTAACCACATAGGCTAACATTTCATTTTCGCGACAAGGGTCATTTCAATACTTTCATTTTACCGAATTTCAAACCAAATAGGTTCACATATCATGTTTCGCATCAAGGGACATCGAGGGACATGTTCAACCTTCGTATTTAACAAACATGCAACAATATAAGCTAAAATCTCGTTTTCGCGATAAGGGTCATCTCATTACTTTCTATTTACCAAATTTAAAACGAAATTGGTTCAAATATTATGTTATGCAATAAAGGACATCGAGGGACAAATTCAACATTAATATTTATCAAACTTTTAACCATATAGGCTAAAATCTCATTTTTGGGACAATGCTCATTCAAATAATTTCATTTTGCCGAATACAAAACCAAATAGGTTCACATATCATGTTTCGTATCAAAGGAGATCGAGGGACAAGTTCAACCTTTATCAAACTTCTAACCATATAAGGCTAAAATCTCATTTTCGCGACAAAGTGATTCCAATACTTTCATTTTTCCGAATATAAAACCAAATAAGTTCACATATCATTTTTCGCATCAAGGGACATCGAGGGACAAGTTCACTGTTTATCAAACTTCTAACCACATAGGCTAACATTTCATTTTCGCGACAAGGGTCATTTCAATACTTTCATTTTACCGAATTTCAAACCAAATAGGTTCACATATCATGTTTCACATCAACGGACATCGAGGGACATGTTCAACCTTCATATTTAACAAACATGCAACAATATAAGCTAAAATCTCGTTTTCGCGATAAGGGTCATCTCATTACATTCTATTTACCAAATTTAAAACGAAATTGGTTCAAATATTATGTTACGCAATAAAGGACATCGAGGGACAAATTCAACATTAATATTTCTCAAACTTTTAACCATATAGGCTAAAATCTCTTTTTTGGGACAATGGTAATTCAAATAATTTCATTTTGTCGAATACAAAACCAAATAGGTTCACATATTATGTATCGTATCAAGGGAGATCGAGGGACAAGTTCAACCTTTATCAAACTTCTAACCATATAGGCTAAAATCTCATTTTCGCGACAAAGTCATTCCAATACTTTCATTTTTCCGAATATAAAACCAAATAGGTTCACATATCATGTTTCGTATCAAGGGAGATCGAGGGACAAGTTCAACCTTTATCAAACTTCTAACCATATAAGCTAAAATCTCATTTTTGCGACAAAGTTATTCCAATACTTTCATTTTTCCGAATATAAAACCAAATAGGTTCACATATCATGTTTCGCATCAAGGGACATCGAGGGACAAGTTCACTGTTTATCAAACTTCTAACCACATAGGCTAACATTTCATTTTCGCGACAAGGGTCATTTCAATACTTTCATTTTACCGAATTTCAAACCAAATAGGTTCACATATCATGTTTCGCATCAAGGTACATCGAGGGACATGTTCAACCTTCGTATTTAACAAACATGCAACAATATAAGCTAAAATCTCATTTTCGCGATAAGGGTCATCTCATTACTTTCTATTTACCAAATTTAAAACGAAATTGGTTCAAATATTATGTTACGCAATAAAGGACATCGAGGGACAAATTCAACATTAATATTTCTCAAACTTCTAACCATATAGGCTAAAATCTCATTTTTGGGACAATGCTCATTCAAATAATTTCATTTTGCCGAATACAAAACCAAATAGGTTCACATATCATGTTTCGTATCAAAGGAGATCGAGGGACAAGTTCAACCTTTATCAAACTTCTAACCATATAAGACTAAAATCTTATTTTCGCGACAAAATGATTCCAATACTTTCATTTTTCCGAATATAAAACCAAATAAGTTCACATATCATGTTTCGCATCAAGGGACATCGAGGGACAAGTTCACTGTTTATCAAACTTCTAACCACATAGGCTAACATTTCATTTTCGCGACAAGGGTCATTTCAATACTTTCATTTTACCGAATTTCTAACCAAATAGGTTCACATATCATGTTTTACATCAACGGACATCGAGGGACATGTTCAACCTTCATATTTAACAAACATGCAACAATATAAGCTAAAATCTCGTTCTCGCGATAAGGGTCATCTCATTAGTTTCTATTTACCAAATTTAAAACGAAATTGGTTCAAATATTATGTTACGCAATAAAGGACATCGAGGGACAAATTCAACATTAATATTTCTCAAACTTTTAACCATATAGGCTAAAATCTCTTTTTTGGGACAATGGTCATTCAAATAATTTCATTTTGTCGAATACAAAACCAAATAGGTTCACATATCATGTTTCGTATCAAGGGAGATCGAGGGAGAAGTTCAACCTTTATCAAACTTCTAACCATATAGGCTAAAATCTAATTTTCGCGACAAAGTCATTCCAATACTTTCATTTTTCCGAATATAAAACCAAATAGGTTCACATATCATGTTTCGTATCAAGGGAGATCGAGGGACAAGTTCAACCTTTATCAAACTTCTAACCATATAGGCTAAAATCTCATTTTTGCGACAAAGATATCCCAATACTTTCATTTTTCCGAATATAAAACCAAATAAGTTCACATATCATGTTTCGCATCAAGGGACATCGAGGGACAAGTTCACTGTTTATCAAACTTCTAACCACATAGGCTAACATTTTATTTTCGCGACAAAGGTCATTTCAATACTTTCATTTTACCGAATTTCAAACCAAATAGGTTCACATATCATGTTTCACATCAACGGACATCGAGGGACATGTTCAACCTTCATATTTAACAAACATGCAACAATATAAGCTAAAATCTCGTTTTCGCAATAAAGGTCATCTCATTACTTTCTATTTACCAAATTTAAAACGAAATTGGTTCAAATATTATGTTACTCAATAAAGGACATCGAGGGACAAATTCAACATTAATATTTCTCAAACTTTTAACCATATAGGCTAAAATCTCTTTTTTGGGACAATGGTCATTCAAATAATTTCATTTTGCCGAATACAAAACCAAATAGGTTCACATATCATGTTTTGTATCAAGGGAGATCGAGGGACAAGTTCAACCTTTATCAAACTTCTAACCATATAGGCTAAAATCTCATTTTCGCGACAAAGTCATTCCAATACTTTCATTTTTCCGAATATAAAACCAAATAGGTTCACATATCATGTTTCGTATCAAGGGAGATCGAGGGACAAGTTCAACCTTTATCAAACTTCTAACCATATAGGCTAAAATCTCATTTTTGCGACAAAGTTATTCCAATACTTTCATTTTTCCGAATATAAAACAAAATAGATTCACATATCATGTTTCGCATCAAGGGACATCGAGGGACAAGTTCACTGTTTATCAAACTTCTAACCACATAGGCTAACATTTCATTTTCGCGACAAGGGTCATTTCAATACTTTCATTTTACCGAATTTCAAACCAAATAGGTTCACATATCATGTTTCGCATCAAGGGACATCGAGGGACATGTTCAACCTTCGTATTTAACAAACATGCAACAATATAAGCTAAAATCTCGTTTTCGCGATAAGGGTCATCTCATTACTTTCTATTTACCAAATTTAAAACGAAATTGGTTCAAATATTATGTTATGCAATAAAGGACATCGAGGGACAAATTCAACATTAATATTTATCAAACTTTTAACCATATAGGCTAAAATCTCATTTTTGGGACAATGCTCATTCAAATAATTTCATTTTGCCGAATACAAAACCAAATAGGTTCACATATCATGTTTCGTATCAAAGGAGATCGAGGGACAAGTTCAACCTTTATCAAACTTCTAACCATATAAGGCTAAAATCTCATTTTCGCGACAAAGTGATTCCAATACTTTCATTTTTCCGAATATAAAACCAAATAAGTTCACATATCATTTTTCGCATCAAGGGACATCGAGGGACAAGTTCACTGTTTATCAAACTTCTAACCACATAGGCTAACATTTCATTTTCGCGACAAGGGTCATTTCAATACTTTCATTTTACCGAATTTCAAACCAAATAGGTTCACATATCATGTTTCACATCAACGGACATCGAGGGACATGTTCAACCTTCATATTTAACAAACATGCAACAATATAAGCTAAAATCTCGTTTTCGCGATAAGGGTCATCTCATTACTTTCTATTTACCAAATTTAAAACGAAATTGGTTCAAATATTATGTTACGCAATAAAGGACATCGAGGGACAAATTCAACATTAATATTTCTCAAACTTTTAACCATATAGGCTAAAATCTCTTTTTTGGGACAATGGTAATTCAAATAATTTCATTTTGTCGAATACAAAACCAAATAGGTTCACATATTATGTATCGTATCAAGGGAGATCGAGGGACAAGTTCAACCTTTATCAAACTTCTAACCATATAGGCTAAAATCTCATTTTCGCGACAAAGTCATTCCAATACTTTCATTTTTCCGAATATAAAACCAAATAGGTTCACATATCATGTTTCGTATCAAGGGAGATCGAGGGACAAGTTCAACCTTTATCAAACTTCTAACCATATAAGCTAAAATCTCATTTTTGCGACAAAGTTATTCCAATACTTTCATTTTTCCGAATATAAAACCAAATAGGTTCACATATCATGTTTCGCATCAAGGGACATCGAGGGACAAGTTCACTGTTTATCAAACTTCTAACCACATAGGCTAACATTTCATTTTCGCGACAAGGGTCATTTCAATACTTTCATTTTACCGAATTTCAAACCAAATAGGTTCACATATCATGTTTCGCATCAAGGTACATCGAGGGACATGTTCAACCTTCGTATTTAACAAACATGCAACAATATAAGCTAAAATCTCATTTTCGCGATAAGGGTCATCTCATTACTTTCTATTTACCAAATTTAAAACGAAATTGGTTCAAATATTATGTTACGCAATAAAGGACATCGAGGGACAAATTCAACATTAATATTTCTCAAACTTCTAACCATATAGGCTAAAATCTCATTTTTGGGACAATGCTCATTCAAATAATTTCATTTTGCCGAATACAAAACCAAATAGGTTCACATATCATGTTTCGTATCAAAGGAGATCGAGGGACAAGTTCAACCTTTATCAAACTTCTAACCATATAAGGCTAAAATCTTATTTTCGCGACAAAATGATTCCAATACTTTCATTTTTCCGAATATAAAACCAAATAAGTTCACATATCATGTTTCGCATCAAGGGACATCGAGGGACAAGTTCACTGTTTATCAAACTTCTAACCACATAGGCTAACATTTCATTTTCGCGACAAGGGTCATTTCAATACTTTCATTTTACCGAATTTCTAACCAAATAGGTTCACATATCATGTTTTACATCAACGGACATCGAGGGACATGTTCAACCTTCATATTTAACAAACATGCAACAATATAAGCTAAAATCTCGTTCTCGCGATAAGGGTCATCTCATTAGTTTCTATTTACCAAATTTAAAACGAAATTGGTTCAAATATTATGTTACGCAATAAAGGACATCGAGGGACAAATTCAACATTAATATTTCTCAAACTTTTAACCATATAGGCTAAAATCTCTTTTTTGGGACAATGGTCATTCAAATAATTTCATTTTGTCGAATACAAAACCAAATAGGTTCACATATCATGTTTCGTATCAAGGGAGATCGAGGGAGAAGTTCAACCTTTATCAAACTTCTAACCATATAGGCTAAAATCTAATTTTCGCGACAAAGTCATTCCAATACTTTCATTTTTCCGAATATAAAACCAAATAGGTTCACATATCATGTTTCGTATCAAGGGAGATCGAGGGACAAGTTCAACCTTTATCAAACTTCTAACCATATAGGCTAAAATCTCATTTTTGCGACAAAGATATCCCAATACTTTCATTTTTCCGAATATAAAACCAAATAAGTTCACATATCATGTTTCGCATCAAGGGACATCGAGGGACAAGTTCACTGTTTATCAAACTTCTAACCACATAGGCTAACATTTCATTTTCGCGACAAGGGTCATTTCAATACTTTCATTTTACCGAATTTCAAACCAAATAGGTTCACATATCATGTTTCGCATCAAGGGACATCGAGGGACATGTTCAACCTTTGTATTTAACAAACATGCAACAATATAAGCTAAAATCTCGTTTTCGCGATAAGGGTCAACTCATTACTTTCTATTTACCAAATTTAAACCGAAATTGGTTCAAATATTATGTTACGCAATAAAGGACATCGAGGGACAAATTCAACATTAATATTTATCAAACTTTTAACCATATAGGCTAAAATCTCGTTTTTGGGACAATGGTCATTCAAATAATTTCATTTTGTCGAATACAAAACCAAATAGGTTCACATATCATGTTTAGTATCAAGGGAGATCGAGGGACAAGTTCAACCTTTATCAAACTTCTAACCATATAGACTAAAATCTAATTTTCGCGACAAAGTCATTCCAATACTTTCATTTTTTCGAATATAAAACCAAATAGGTTCACATATCATGTTTCGTATCAAGGGAGATCGAGGGACAAGTTCAACCTTTATCAAACTTCTAACCATATAGGCTAAAATCTCATTTTTGCGACAAAGTTATCCCAATACTTTCATTTTTCCGAATATAAAACCAAATAGGTTCACATATCATGTTTCGCATCAAGGGACATCGAGGGACAAGTTCACTGTTTATCAAACTTCTAACCACATAGGCTAACATTTCATTTTCGCGACAAGAGTCATTTCAATACTTTCATTTTACCGAATTTCAAACCAAATAGGTTCACATATCATGCTTTGCATCAAGGGACATCGAGGGACATGTTCAACCTTCGTATTTAACAAACATGCAATAATATAAGCTAAAATCTCGTTTTCGCGATAAGGGTCATCTCATTACTTTCTATTTACCAAATTTAAAACGAAATTGGTTCAAATATTATGTTACGCAATAAAGGACATCGACGGACAAATTCAACATTAATATTTATCAAACTTTTAACCATATAGGCTAAAATCTCATTTTTGGGACAATGCTCATTCAAATAATTTCATTTTGCCGAATACAAATCCAAATAGATTCACATATCATGTTTCGTATCAAAGGAGATCGAGGGACAAGTTCAACCTTTATCAAACTTCTAACCATATAAGGCTAAAATCTCGTTTTCGCGACAAAATGATTCCAATACTTTCATTTTTCCGAATATAAAACCAAATAAGTTCACATATCATGTTTCGCATCAAGGGACATCGAGGGACAAGTTCAGTGTTTATCAAACTTCTAACCACACAGGCTAACATTTCATTTTCGCGACAAGGTTTATTTCAATACTTTCATTTTACCGAATTTCAAACCAAATAGGTTCACATATCATGTTTCACATCAACGGACATCGAGGGACATGTTCAACCTTCATATTTAACAAACATGCAACAATATAAGCTAAAATCTCGTTTTCGCGATAAGGGTAATCTCATTACTTTCTATTTACCAAATTTAAAACGAAATTGGTTCAAATATTATGTTACGCAATAAAGGACATCGAGGGACAAATTCAACATTAATATTTCTCAAACTTTTAACCATATAGGCTAAAATCTCTTTTTTGGGACAATGGTCATTCAAATAATTTCATTTTGTCGAATACAAAACCAAATAGGTTCACATATCATGTTTCGTATCAAGGGAGATCGAGGGACAAGTTCAACCTTTATCAAACTTCTAACCATATAGGCTAAAATCTCATTTTCGCGACAAAGTCATTCCAATACTTTCATTTTTCCGAATATAAAACCAAATAGGTTCACATATCATGTTTCGTATCAAGGGAGATCGAGGGACAAGTTCAACCTTTATCAAACTTCTAACCATATAGGCTAAAATCTCATTTTTGCGACAAAGTTATTCCAATACTTTCATTTTTCCGAATATAAAACCAAATAGGTTCACATATCATGTTTCGCATCAAGGGACATCGAGGGACAAGTTCACTGTTTATCAAACTTCTAACCACATAGGCTAACATTTCATTTTCGCGACAAGGGTCATTTCAATACTTTCATTTTACCGAATTTCAAACCAAATAGGTTCACATATCATGTTTCGCATCAAGGGACATCGAGGGACATGTTCAACCTTTGTATTTAACAAACATGCAACAATATAAGCTAAAATTTCGTTTTCGCGATAAGGGTCAACTCATTACTTTCTATTTACCAAATTTAAACCGAAATTGGTTCAAATATTATGTTACGCAATAAAGGACATCGAGGGACAAATTCAACATTAATATTTATCAAACTTTTAACCATATAGGCTAAAATCTCATTTTTGGGACAATGCTCATTCAAATAATTTCATTTTGCCGAATACAAAACCAAATAGGTTCACATATCATGTTTCGTATCAAGGGAGATCGAGGGACAAGTTCAACCTTTATCAAACTTCTAACCATATAAGGCTAAAATCTCATTTTTGCGACAAAGTGATTCCAATACTTTCATTTTTCCGAAAATAAAACCAAATAAGTTCACATATCATGTTTCGCATCAAGGAACATCGAGGGACAAGTTCACTGTTTATCAAACTTCTAACCACATAGGCTAACATTTCATTTTCGCGACAAGGGTCATTTCAATACTTTCATTTTACCGAATTTCAAACCAAATAGGTTCACATATCATGTTTCACATCAACGGACATCGAGGGACATGTTCAACCTTCATATTTATCAAACTTGTAACCATATAAGCTAAAATCTCGTTTTCGCAACAAGGGTCATTCCAATACTTTCATTTTACCGATTACAAAACCAAATAGGTTCACATATCACGTTTGCATCCAGGGACATCAAGGGACAAGTTCAAACTTCCCATTCATCGAACTTGTAGGCATATATACCAAAATCTTATTTTCGCGACAAGGGTCATTCCAATACTTTCATTTTACCGAATACAAAACCAAATAGGTTCACATATCACGTTTGCATCTAGGGACATCAAGGGACAAGTTCAAACTTCCCATTTATCGAACTTGTAGGCATATAGACCAAAATCTCATTTTCGAGACAAGGGTCATTCCAATACTTTCATTTTACCGAATACAAAACCAAATAGGTTCACATATCACGTTTGCATCTGGGACATCAAGGGACAAGTTCAAACTTCCCATTTATCGAACTTCTAGGCATATAGACCAAAATCTCATTTTCGCGACAAGGGTCATTCCAATACTTTCATTTTACCGAATACAAAACCAAATAGGTTCACATATCACGTTTGCATCTAGGGACATCAAGGGACAAGTTCAAACTTCCCATTTATCGAACTTCTAGGCATATAGACCAAAATCTCATTTTCGTGACAAAGGTCATTCCAATACTTTCATTTTACCGAATACAAAACCAAATAGGTTTACATATCATGTTTGCATCCAGGGACATCAAGGTACAAGTTCAAACTTCCCATTTATCAAACTTGTAGGCATATAGACCAAAAACTCATTTTCGCGACAAGGGTCATCTCATTACTTTCAGTTTACCGAATTTAAAACCAAATATTAAAACCAAATATCATGTTTCGCATCAAAGGACATCGAAGGACAAGTTCAACCTTCAAATTCATCAAACTTGTAACCATATAGGCCAAAATCTCTTTTTCGCGACAAAGGTCATTCCAATACTTGGATTTAACCGAATACAAAACCAAATAGGTTCACATCATGTTTTAAATCAAGGGACACGTTCAACCTTCCCATTTATCAAACTTGTAACCATAAAGGATAAAATCGCGTTTTCGCGACAACGGGTCATCCCAATACTTTATATTTGCCGAATTTACAACCAAATAGGTTCAAATATTATGTTACGCATCAAGGGACTTCTAGGGACAAGTTCAAACTTCCAATTTATCAAACATGTAACCATAAAAGCTAAAATCTCATTTTCGCGGCAAATAGAAGACATAAATCAATAAGATAAAAAGAAAAAACAACAAAGTTATAAACCCAAAAGACAATCGATAAAAAATAAAAATAATAAACATACGAAAGAGATTATATTTTGACGACAAAATTCAATATCTCGAAAACTAAATAACAAATGGTAAAAGATGAATAAAGAGATGTTGCGGTGATTAAAGAAATTAAATTTACAAGAGTGACACGACTAACCTTGAGAAGACCATATTGAATGATTGATCCATCAATCAAGAAGCTTCGTATTTCTTCCCATTTGTTGCATTGTCTTCCTACATTGTTTGATCCAGACGATAAATAGGAAAGCCAAGAAAATACTTTGCTGCAGAGGCATCCGTCCCATTTTTTACACATCCTTACTACATCAGTAATTATTAACGACAGATGATGTTCAGATTTCAAAAAATGCAAAAATAATGTATGTATTAAATAGTAACAAGAGAGTCACTAACATTCAAGGACTTCACGTTACATTAGACATATTTCGTTAGTTGAAAAAAAAACACAACGTGTTCACACAGAGGAGAAAATGATGTATACCTGGAGCGCAACACTTGCGCCACATTTTCTTCATGGTCGAAATATAATAACTGTGGAAAGATGATTATTCAACACCATTAAAAA
The DNA here is from genome assembly GCF_051527215.1 of Medicago sativa. Taxonomy (NCBI): domain Eukaryota; kingdom Viridiplantae; phylum Streptophyta; class Magnoliopsida; order Fabales; family Fabaceae; genus Medicago; species Medicago sativa. Next base: position 42,062,441 of record NC_140751.1, read on the forward strand.
ATATCATTTATAAATCTAACATACTAATAATTGTAGGACATTGTATTCCTTTCAGATACAAGGAGTTAAAAACCATAGCAGGAAAGAATTGGAAAGAACAAAAATTCTATACTAAGCAGTCAAAAAGAAAAAAGGGAAGAGAGGCACATTAGCATTCTTACCTAAAAACTGCAGCAATCATTGTAGCATCCAAACTTGAAAGATCCAAGTCTAACTCTTGACTATCAAATTCAAAGGCCTACAGGCAAGCTGAAATATTTAACCGCTATCAATCGATTTTCGAAACAAGGGTCATTAAGGCACATTCTTATGCTTTCAATTTACCGAATTTAAAACCAACTAGCCTTAAATATCAAGTTTCGTATCAACTGACAAGTTCAACCTTCGTTATTAAATTTCAAAACAAGGGCCATAAAGGCGCATTGTCATACTTCCAAATTACCGAATTTAGAATTAACTATGCTTAAAAATCAAGTTTCACATCAACTGACATAGAGGGACAAGTTCAACCTTCCCATTTATCAAACTTATAATAAAGTTTCCAATTTTCGCGTCAAGGGTCATCAAGTAAGAAGGAATACATGCACATACACATGTTGCAAGGAAGAAGGAATAGCATTTACAATGGTAATATGGTATGGAAAGTGCATTTTTTTTTAAATGTTAAAACAAAAAAGGGTACATGTGGGAAAGCTTGTAATCGAAGGTAAATAATTTAAATGATTTTGATAAAGAATTAAGGTACACTAATTCAATATAAAGTTTCACAGGAGTGAGTGATCATGAAAACAATGAGGTAACCTTCTTGGTGAAACATTAAGAATAACATGTAAGAAGAAGTTATTTTTAAATGTCGTATGATTCCCCTACAAAAAAATTGTCATATGAAGACATCGATGTTAAAAAACTCATTTCAGTTTAACTTTGTGGTAGTAAAAAAACTCATTTCAGTTTAACTTTGTGGTAATAAAAAGAAGACGGTAATCAAAATTTCAGTAGTTTAGAATTAGATGGAGACAAAGTTTATTTTGTATGTCATATTAGGTTGAGATAAGACTTCGTTATTGTTGTATTTGATGGCCTTGGCCTAATCTGATCAGAGAAACAAAATTTCATAGTTCAGAGAAAAGTCAAACAAAGATCAATAGAAAAGATAGAAATACCTGATCGGCAAACAGACTCTCTTTTTTATTTGTCTTGAATAATTCCAATTCAAACTCTTCCTGCAAATGATGCATATTAATAATTAATATTGCAGGAAAAAAGTGAAAACTGAACATATCATGTCATATTTTATAATGTTAGATCCTCTCTGATTGAAGAAATTAATAAAATAGCTTGTCAGAAAATATAATTTATCGGTATAGAATGATTATACATGTTTTTTTGCATTGAAAAGGTTCAATCAAGAAAATTTATTATATCCACAAACCACAAGTTGTCAGTGACGAAGCAGACAAACCTTGTTGATCAGCCCATCATCAATCACTGCACTGCTGATCTTTTTAAAGAGCTCATAAAGAGCTTCAATTTCACTTACACTAACTGCATGCACAAGCAAAACAAATATCTATCATCATCCCTATCTATGTGTATTTATTTCAAATAGTAGTATGAGAGGTAATTGAATCCACAACTAAAAAAAAAGAGCATAATATCGTCCACATGCTTTCAAAATCAAAAGGTAATGACATAATATACAAGATATAAGAAGCACATATTCAAATCAGAATTCATTTTTATAAGAACAAAAGTAACAATAACTGCATTATATTCATAAAGTTAGGTCGATGCATACACACCGTCTCCCTCGCAAGAATTTCAGGATCTTCGAGTCCTGTTGTCTGCTTATACAAGTCAATGTCACAACATTGCAATAGAGGAGCAAATAAATGCTTAATTCCCTCTATGCACTGCAACATGATATCTCTTGTACCTCAAAATCAAAATCCTCCATAACTGTTCCAGAAAACAAATCAATTAGATATTCAATTTAGTTAGTTCCTCATAAGGTCATCTTTAGTAGGAAATTAGCAACTAAACCTTTTAACCATTTCCAATTTCAGTTGGCCAACTCCCAAATGCTAAGATCTGCAAAATTCGAAGGCACCATCAACAAAAGAGTCTAGTTGAGTCTAGTTATAGAACTGAAGTAAAATATCAATCACAATCTACTAAAGAAACAAAAAACGTAAAATAATCAAAACGGAAATACAAATGAACAAATGCCATGCTCTAATCAGGATCAGAACTTAACTGCAATTTACTGACTGCATGTTTGAATTCGCAGTTAATTCGACAAAAACTAAACCTTGGAGCTTCGACAAAATCACAGTGCCACTATGATTTTGTCAAACCTACCGTGATTCCAAACATACTACATCAAACTAACAGCACTCAAAACTCAAACAATACAAATTATGTATCGCTTTATTCCCATCAACGATTCCTAAGTTTGACCAAATTCATAACAAAAACTTAATACAACAAACAGACAACCCTACTTAATTACTCCTTGTAGTGAAGTAGTTTAACCAATTAACAAAAAATTCGACGATACCTAATTATTCATATAACCACAACAAACAATTCAATCTCTCTCTAGCACCTAAGATCCATGATCAAACATTCAGCATCACATAGAAAACATCTCAGAATCGCGTTAAAACCATTGAAATATAATCAATTCAATACCCCAATATTCAAAAGATTCAAACTTTGAAAACATTGAAGGTTGTTAGATTCTGAATTCAACCCAATTCACATACCAATCCACATGCACAGAAAATTCATCGATCTATCCAAAACAGACATAAATAAACACGAATAAACAAAAAAGACATGAAATTTAAGCAAAATTCAACAAGTATTCATATAATATCAAGTATTCAAATATTTCTGCTAAAACCGAATTTTCGCGTCAACCTTTACATTTGCTGCAATACTCCAACGTCTCTTCAAAGCCTTTAGCGCCACACAGCAAGTATTCATAAAAAGAGCAGTATAATTTGAAACTTCCATTTGAAAATCAAAAAACGAGAAATACCTGAGGCAAATTAGTTTTGTCGCACTCAGCTGTGAGAACATCCATCTCCACTTCGCCTTGAGAGCTTCCGTCTGTAGTTTCGGTTTTAGCACTGTCCTTTAAAACGGATTCATTATCCAATAAGGCGGATGGTAGCAGTTCAATACAATGTTGGCTGTCATAATATGCTAAGGCTTCTGATTCTTGAGGTTCAATTTCAAAACCTGATGAGGCATTAAACTCCATAGAGATTGCATGTTGCTCATCATTTTTTTCCACATAATGATTCTGAACTTCTCTCTGTGAATCAATATGATTTTTGGGTTCAATACTTGACCTCACTGCTGGTGGAGGTGAGAGTTCCGGAGAAGTTACAGGGACTTGTGGTACTGCAAAATCAGTCCTCATAGATTCTGTCCTATTAAAGCCAGAGTTTGACGGAGCACTGACCTTCATGTTTTGATGACTTCATGAGGCTTGTTATCCCAACTTTTTTTCCAAGTATTTACCTTCTTCGGCTCCTCTAATATCACGCCTGAAGCCATGATCCATTGGCACCATTGTAATCCTTGACTTTTCTTTCATACCTTTCATCAGGAACTATCTTGTGCTTAAAAATACGAGCTTCATAACTCACATTTTCTAAATAGTACCAATTTTTCTTAGATTTCGGTAGTACTGGATTTATTTGAGAATTTGGAATCTTCCTACTCTCTTGTCCATTTGAAGTTTTCTTTGATGGCTCGCGCAGTTCTAGTAATATTCGGGGTTTCTTCCCATTATTTGATCGTGGACATAGTATTGGGGCCACAACAGAAATAGTTGATTTCAACCTTTGATGTGGTAAGCTCTTTTTATCAGCATAGTCTTCCATTGTTTGATTTGGTAAGTGCCACTCATCAGCATAATGCTCCTCCCTTTGACGAGGCAAGTGCCTGTCATCAGCATACCATGGCAAGTGCCTCTCATCGGCATAGTGTTTCTCCCTTTGACAGGGTAAGTGCCGCTCAACGGCATAATGCTTCTCCCTTTGACAAGGCGAGTGCCTCTCATCGGCATATTGCTTGTACTTGGTGGATCTTGACCATGTGGCTGCTATAGAAATAGATTATACATAAGTGATTATATGGTATAAGCAGCAAATAAGCTATTTATGGAAACAAGGCCTAAGTCTCTCTGAGAGAATTACAACCAAATACAGTCATGTTATATGTTATAGCAATACATTAAAAAACCGTAATTTCAAAATCCTACTTGGATCGGCTGATTTGAGCTTATCTACTGACATGAGTTTTGTAAGTCTTTGGAAAACTTGTAAACACAGCTTATCAAATAAGTACTAACATTGTCCATTAGCAATTTTTAGCTTATTTTCACCAGTTTACCGAAATAGCTTATGAAAACAACTAATAGCTTATATGAAAAATAGTTTAACTTTATTTTATATTTTCCTATAGATATAGCTTATACATAAGCGCTTATCATGATATAAGCAGCAAATAAGCTTTTTATCCAAACAGGGCCTACACCTCTCTATATATGTGAGAGAATTACAACCAAATACGCTCATGTTATAGCATCATCATCACTTAAAAGGAAGAATACAAACAATTTTCAAACACAAATATTCTCATAAACAAAACTCGACACATTACATCATACATATCAGAACTTAAACTATACACTATCTTCATTTTTAAAACAAAACCCTTGTATTATCTCCCTAATTACTGTCGTGCCTATTTCAAAGACAATCAGGTTAGATAAGTATCATTCAATACTAATTAGCATTAACCTTATCGAATTTAGATGAACTAGAATATGAAGCATTTAAAACTTCAGTCAACGCCTACGCAGATCATAAAACCTATTAACCAGGTCAGATTAATTATGGGTCAAGAATCTCAGAAAACCTGTCAACGGATAGGTATGGTGGGGGAAATCATAAAAATGGGAGCACACCCACACAAATTATAAACTCCCCTAGAATTAACTAACAAACAAAGGAAAAGATCTTCAAGGGACCATGCATCTTTGTGTTGAAATACTAGTCAGACACATCTCAGTGTTCAACACCGACATGACACCAACAGATATATATTATGTAATGCCAGTGTCATACCAGTGTATAGTTTAAGTTCTGATATGTATTATGTAATGACATTAGTGTCATTACATATTAGTGTCATTACAAATACATATTAGTGTCATGCCAGTGTTTGTACTTCGTGGGTCTTGACCAGTTGGCTGCTTTAGAAATAGATTATACATAACTGATTATATGGTATAAGCAGCAAATAAGCTATTTATGGAAACAAGGCCTGAGTCTCTCTGAAAGAATTAGTTATAAGAAAATTTTAGACATGGCACTCAACTACCAACATATAAGAAATTTTAGACATAGCACTCAGCTACCTACAAAGTGTGTATTTTCTGTCACGGAAAAAAGTAACAACACTGATTTAACTTTTACTAAAGTATAGATGTTTAATTGTTGTTAGCAAAAGGTGATCAAATCTAACATCTAAATCACATATTAGCCAGAAGTGATTAAAAGCTTTTGTATTAAGCTGCAAAATTTAGACTACATAACAAAAATAACACCAGTTCAAATTCATTACAGACCAAAGCAATTTTACAAAATCAAGTTTATTCTGAAAAACATTTGCCAAACAGTCACCCAAACATACACAAAGCAGGCCAGCTCATTAATCTTTATTTTCTTTCTGTTCAATTTACACACACCATTTTCCCATTTACCCTGCACCTGAAGCAAGCATTGATTGACAGCCATGCAACTTCACTAACTACACCATGGATATTGAGATATAGATAGAAAGAGAACCTCAGTGAAAGGAAGATCAGACACAGCACACATTTCTCCTTGGCATTATAAGGATATTTAGGTTGATCTAGTTAAACTTTATATTGAATTACTTAATCTTCTGAACCCTACAAATCTCCCCAATATTGGAGGAGAGTCTCACTTAAGTGAGAATGAAGTTAACCCCCCTCCCCTCCATCTTCCTATCCCTCCAAAACAATAAACCAAAGAACAAAATTTAAAATAATTCCTTTCATCCCCTCTCTCCCCCATCCTATTCCCCACATATCCCCTAAAAAAATACTATGTAACGATCCATATTTGCTCATTGTGGATGATAACCTCACATTTTGCATAACTCATTACCGAATTATTCTTTAATCAGCCCCAACTTTCAATGATTGTCCCGTCTAAGTAAATGAAAAGCGACAACTATACAGCTAATATGCATTAAGGATCACATCCCAAAAAGCCTAATATTCTATTAGAACTTAGAATGTAGATCCTCGTTACCTAAACAAATTAATATAAATGTAGTCGTGACGGTGTCCTATGTTTTTTTACATTAGCGGTGTTGACCATTCATCATGTTTGCACAATGTAAGACATACCATTATAATGGGCGTACATGTAAAACAACAATAACAAGACGGTATGTTTTGAAATGAAGATATTTGATTGATCCTAAAGTAAGTAGTACCTATGATTAAAAATAGACAAAAAAGTTAAAACAAGAACATTACTAATCATTAATCATTGCGGTATCTTTCATAGACATCTTTGACCATTTTCAAGACGGTATCAGCCCTCTCAGCAATATTAGGCAGTTTATAATTTTGAGCGACGTAAACTCCGGCAAATAAGCTATTTATGGAAACAAGGCCTAAGTCTCTTTAAGAGAATTACTACCAAATACAATCATATCATGTTATATGTTATAACAATACATTAAAATACCCTAATTTCAAAATCAAAATCAACATTAACCTCATGAACCATAACACACGAAATCGAAGTCAAAAACAAAAATCAAAGAAACATACTTGAATTCCAGTAGAATTCCGTGAAAATCCAAGGACTTCATACGCGTCTAGCAGGTGTCACGTCTTTCTTCTCCAACTTCGACCATCCTAAAACGACTTTGTATTTGTGGGTCTTGACCATGTGGCTGCTATAGAAATAGATAATACATAAGTGATTATATGCTATAAGCAGTAAATAAACTAAAACCACACACTATCAAAATCGAAATTAACATTAATCGACGTTAATCAAAATCAAAGTCAAAAACAATTTCAGAAAAACCAATTTCAAAATCAACATTAATCAACATTAATCAAAATCAAAGTCAAAAACGAAAATCAAACCAATTTCCGGTATAATTCCGTGCAACGCCAAGGACTTCATACGGTTCTCGCTAGCACCACCTCACGCTATCTCATTCGCACCTTCTTCCTTCGTGTTTCCGTCGGCAGCACCGTCGTCTTCTCCTGGCCACAAAACCTCGCCTGTGACAGCGCATACTTCTTCTCCACCGCCACCGATTACATGTGCTCGTGACGGCGTCGGCTTCGCTTCGTTCTTCTCCGATTTCAATCGTTTTGAAAACGGCGTCGTTTCTGAACCCCTCCGCTTCCACCACCACCACCACGAAAAAAACTCTCCGCCTTTTCCACCTCACGCTATCTCATTCGAACCACCGTAATCTGCTCCTTACGGTCTCCATGGCCACAAAACCTCGCCCGTGACAGCGCATACTCCTTCTCCACCGCCACCGGCGCTTCGTTCTTCTCCGATTTCGACCGTTCGAAAACGACGTCGTAATACAAAACCGTAATTCTAATCGGAATCAAAACCGAAGAAAAAGAGTTGGTTGAAATTCAAGTTGAGAATTTGTGAATGTGAAATCGAAAATGAAGAGAGAGAGAGAGAGAGAGAGAGAGAGAGAGAGAGAAGAGAACGTGAGAGAACAGAAGAAATAACTTGAATTTTGAATTTTTATTTTGTTTTTATGGGTAAAATAAACTATAGTTTACTAGGTTGGTTAATTAGGGAGTTAGTAAGTGGTGTTTGGCCCATGTTATTTTTAACTTTTCTTTCTTCCCTTAAAAGGAGAACTAGGGTCAAATATTCTTTATAAAAAGGTCTTAAAAAAATAAGGACCTTAATTTTATAGAATAAAATAGAACAAAAAAGTAAATTTGAAAAAAGTTAATAACGTCGAATTTCAGCATTTGCTAAATCAATTATTTTCGAGTTAAATAAGGACCTTAAAGTTAAAAGTAGATTTTAAATAAAAAATAAGTTAGGTTAAAGGCTACCTTAGTTACTCCAAGTTACTCAATAAATAAGCTACATCAATTTAATTCATTCTACATAAATGTTTATGAGTATCTCCCTCGTAAATCTATATTCGTAGTTGATTATTCTATTTATTAAATCTATCATAATGCATAATATTGACATTGTTAGGTTGAATATCTTTTGTGGTGTTCCAATTAAAAAAAGTGTTAGCTTATGAAATGGAAAGTTAGCTTTCCGATAATCGAATAGTCCAGTCCGTATAAATGAAAAGTTTTTAAAGAAATATAAACATATTTTACAAGAAGTTAAAATAACTCAAGAGTGGTTTCGACATATATTTAAAACATGGCATTCATATTAAACCAAAGTTAATGTCAGTTGGCAATTGTCGAAAATTAAAGACATCGTCAAATTACAAACGAGAATTCCAAATAAAATGGATATTGTCATGTTACACATCTTCATGATAACCCCAAAACAAAAAAGCAAAATCTAATTTAGTAAAAGCTAAAGGCCTAAATAGGGTGGGTGTAACACCCCAAATTTTATTTACCTAATTTAATAGAGTTAACCAAATAGTGTCTTGATTTATTATTGTAACAACGAGGCATTTTATGTGGAAATAATATGTCGTTGTGGAGAAAACAAGGTGTTTAATAATTATTGATATTGTGTGTGAAATAAAATAAATGAGGGGAGGAATAATATAATAAATAGTAGTGTTGAGAGGTGAAAATAGAAGTAATAAAATAAGTGGGGGAGATGAAAGTAAAATTAGGTTAAGAGGAGGCGAGAAAACAATGACAGGTGGATTAGCCCAATTCCCTAGTATAAATAACATAAAATAAAGTCATAAACATTATTGTTGCTGCACTTGAGAAAGAGGAGAGGAGAGGAGGCAAACCCTAGCTCAGGAGTGTTGAACCAAAAGCGGTGTTTTTCAGAAAATTCGAGGTAAGGGGGAGAATCTTTCATCTTTAGGTTTCTTTTAATTTTAAAAGGAGAGAAAAGGAGTTCTTAAATCCTTCAATTCTATGGTGTCTTGTTGTTCCCAAAATTAGGGTTGTGGTGATGTAAATCCCAAACTTTGTTCTATGTAGAAAAGTAGACATCCTGGAGATATCGTAAAAGAAAAAAAAAATTAATGATATAGGTAATGGATTAAAAAGGTAGAAACAATGAATATGAGTGTGTGTAGTCTATTGCGAGAACTCAACTTTTCGAATATCAAACTGCCATAGACCAGTTTTTGGCTTAGCCTTAGAGATGCCAGATAACCACATCATTTGTAGGACATGCGGTTTAAGAAAATAAATAAAAATAGATGATCTTTTAATTTTTTTATTTGAAACCGGTGGTTCCTTAACTTGAAGGGTAAATTAGGTGGTAAAATAGATGATTAATTATAGAAGATGAGGGATAGTAGATTATAGAAGGTGAGATCAGCATAATCATCTACAATATTCATGAACTTATCAACGGTCTTAGGAGTAACAATAATATCAATTGTAGCCAAATTAGAGATTCAATAACAAAAGAAAAAAAAAAGAGATGGTTAGAAACGAAGCATAAATATAAACAAAAACAAAACTAAAACAAAAAAATTAATAATACTAATTACGATGGAAGATAAATTGAGAGAATATTATCTTTAAACAATTACATAATTAATTGTTAGTTATAGTGCCCCAAAAAATAGGCTGAATCAATAGTAGTCGGCAAGGAATGTAGAGAGATAACAACAACCTCGGTCTATGTTGAAACTCAAAAATCTGAATGTGAGATTGAAACGACTGATCTACAGCCCGTGCAAAACTCACACTTAGAGTAGTAACGAGTTAAAATGAACGAAGAATAGAGTATGATCGATCAAGATAATTGATGATGCTAAGAAAAGTGTTAAGATGAATGTAATTGATAATAGGAAGATGGGATCTTAAGATTTAAGAAGCCTTGGTTATAATAGTGGGAGACATTATAAGTGGAGATAATTGTGAAATAAAACTTTAAACTAGGAATGAAGATTCAGTATGGATAATAGAATAAAGTACGCCATAAATGAGAGTAACTAATTTTGAGTATAGGAATTAATGATGATGCAGAATAATGATGAAACAATATGTATATATACAACGATGAAAATAGTGAGATAGCACTACCATATGACGTTGATTAATGACGAAATGATGATGTTGTATAATGATGATTAATGATGACGTAATTGATGAACCTGATAGATGAATTCTGTTGTATTTGTGAGCTATTTGATGATGTGCTAATATGTGGTATTTAGAGAGTCTTTCTTCATGCATCATATCATCTTTAAGACCATGTTGAATGACGAAGGATGTATGTATGTTCAGTAACACAACTCTGACATACAAATGTTGATTAGGATGTATGTATGTTCAGTAACACAACTCTGACATACAAATGTTGATTAGAAACCGGTACCGGCATGCATATAGGTCTAGGGGTGAGTTGCATCTTCTCATATACATGTTAGTATGTTGATCCTGATGTTGATGTGAATGCTATGTGTACTCATGTGGGTAGTGAAGGGTAGTTAATTTTCGTTGTTTCCTTACTCCTATGATGAATCTATGATTAAATTCATGTTCTCTTTTTTTTTTTGCTATAATAATGTGTTTGATTTTCGTTTCTGAATTATGAGGTTTTGATGATTGGAATATGGTTGTGTTTATATAGTTAGGTTTATTATTATAACCTTGAGAACTTCTATTTTTTTTTAATTATTGAGTCAATTCCAATTGTTATTATTTTTAACGGCTGTATTATTTTCTATTGCCATATTTCAATTCAAATTGTTTTCATTCCTTGTTGCTGCTATTAACAAGAGCTTTTCTGGCATTTTAAATTGAAATTAAGCTTCCACTTATAGAAATTAAGTTTGTGTCTTTCCAATCCCTTATATTAGTTGAGTACACACACTGCCGTAGCTAATTTATCTTTTATATTCAGCACAAGTAATAAATGATTGACAAATTGATAGATGTTGATATATATATGGTTTCATATCCCTTCAAAAATAAAATATATGAATTTGGATATAGATTTTTATCATTGCAGATAACTGAATTTGAGTACCTACAGCATTGAACTTTTGCTTCCTTGAATTATAATAAAGTTTTTTTTTTCTAGTTGTTAAGTGGAATGGAAACATACTGTTTTGGATATTCATTTGTTTTCAGTTATTTCATTTTATTTTTGAGAAGAAAATGTACAATAAGAATTAGAATAACAATGAGTTATTAAAGATGTGTAATTGATTAATTATTTGACTAAGTATAATTTGTGAGTTATATGTAAAGATGTGTAAATAGTTATGTATAAAATGATGAGAAATTATGATGATGCTTGTAAATGATGATGATTGCATGTGATTTATATCTTTATGTTATCCACGAGTTCTAATTATACCTTATGAAATGTATTCTCACCCTTCTTATTGTTGTATGTTGTGATGTCTGTACTCGTGGGGTACAGACACTCAGGCGAGGAGCTCTAGCTGCGGGACGCTTCAAAGGTGGTGACGGAAGTCCTCCTCCGTCATTATTTTTATTAGTGATAATTATGTAGTCGAAAAACACGTGCTCTGATCTGTAACACTAGGGTCGGGGGTTTATTATTCGAACTATGTTTCTGAAATTTTAAGTCTTTGGAGTTGTGTTTCTTTTACCATGATGTCGAGAATTTAAATCGTTTTATTATGATGGTTGAACATTTCCGCTGCCGAATTATGATTAATATTATATGAAACCTTTGAATTAAGATTATTTTTTATGAGATGGTATAATGACGATTCTGCGTAACACCTAATTTAGAATTTTTATAATTTTATTTACTAGTTCAAAGTTGGGGTTTTTAGGGTGTTACAGTGGGCATGATTCGGTTAACCATCAAAACCGAACCGAACCGAACCAAATTGCTGAAATGGTTCGGAAAAACTGAACTGAACCGTTTATAGTTTGGAAGTAACCAAACTGAACCAAAGTTATGGTTCGGTTAACCATTTGCTTACCTATTAACCAAACCGAACTGAACCAAAACAAATATTTTCTTATCCAATGAATAAAACCACTTTTATTAAAAAAAAATAACAAATTAAAATTAAAAGCTAATATAGTTTATTTCTTCAAAACAACTTATCTTATTCAAAACAACTTATTACGATCTCTTTTTCAAAAAAAACAGCTTTTTTATGCAAAACTTCTTATTTTAAAAAACAGCTTATTCAAAACAGCTTATTTTAAAACAACTTATTTTATGCAAAACAACTTATTTTAAAAAACAACTTATTTTTGCGAAACAACTTATTTTAAAAAACAGCTTATTCAAAAAAGCTTATTTTATGAAAAGCAGCTTATTACGATCTCTTTAAAAACAGTTTATTCAAAACAGCTTATTTTATGCAAAACAACTTATTTTAAAATACAACTTATTCGAAACAACTTATTTTAAAACAGCTTATTTTAATCAGTAAAACGACTTATATGTTTAAATCTAAACAAGTATACTCATATATAAAGTATTGGTTAATTTTTTCCTAGCATTTTTCATGTTTATTATCAGTAAAACTTGCTGGTCCCCGTGGTTGTCAACTTTCTAATGAGTTCACTTAGCCAAAATTGTCACTTGCTATTTCCGGTCAATTTGCATAGGTAGAAGTTTTGGGGATCAAAGCAAATACAAGCTTGTGTGATAAGCTTAGAGTACACTTTGCTCTCAACTTATTTTAAAACATTCACCTCCTTTCCCTGATATAACTATATATTGCATTTTATCCTATTTTAACTTGAATGAACCTTCTGTCCATATTTTCTTTTCTCCACAACTTTCAGTGTCACTGTCACTTAATTTTGGATATTTTATTACTGTATTGAGGTTTTTATTTTAGCAACAAAATGAAGTTTTAATATTTCATTCGTCGGTTTTGGAACTTTGTACATAATATTTGTTTGTCTTTTATCGTCTTATAATCGACAATGAGGATCCAAAACATATATCAATGATCTTTAAAAGCATAAATCGATAAAAATGTGTCTTGGTGGAGGGTGTAATTTAAGCTGTTTTGAATAAGTTGTTTTGATAATAAGCTGGTTTGAATAAGTTATTTTTTAAAATAAGTTGTTTTGAATAAGCAGTTTTTTAAAATAAGTTGTTTTGCATAAAATAAGCTGTTTTTACAATACGCTGTTTTGAATAAGTTTTTTTTTTAAATAAGTTGTTTTCATAAACAAGTTGTTTGAATAAACTGTTTTTTAAATAAGTTGTTTTGCATAAAATAAGCTTTTTTAAAATAAGTTGTTTTGAATAAGCTGTTTTTAAAACAGATATGATTAATGGTTCAGTTTGGTTCGGTTCAGATAATTGTGGTTACTAACGGTTCAGTTCGGTTAATGATTTATTATCAAAATAATAGTTCGGTTCGAGAATTGGTTAAATGGTTCAGTTAGTTTTGATACGGTTCGGTTTTGTTAACCAGTTCGAATTGGTTTTTGGTTATTTTTGCCCACCCCCTAGGCCTAAAGTTGGAGGTTATTCTTTAGTCTTTTGTAGGCTGTTTCAGCATGCTGCAGTTTTAAGTCAATGAAGGACTCAGTTTTGACCATTCCTGCAATGTCAGCTTCAAGTTTGGCAGCGTTCTCATAATGTTGAAGAGCTGACTGAGGATGGCTACAGACTCTGGAGTCTTAATGAGGATGTCTAGCAAACCTTTCATTTCATAGCATGCGCCTGCATCTTGTCGAAGCGTTTGGAATAAATCCATATTTAAAACCTTTTCTTGAAGCATCAGCTCAAATGTCTATGAGTATCTCCCTCGTGAATCTCTCTTGGTAGTTGATTATTCTATTTGTTAAATCTATAATCGGGTTGTCTAACATGTGCAACATCGCACATGTTAAAACAACTAAAAGTAGTAAGTTTTTATTGAAAACTAATAATTATTTATTAAAAAACTATATATATAATATAAAATGTACAAGTTTCAATGTAAGTAAATTTACTATTTAAAATTTCTTAACATATGCAAATTTGCAAGAAAAACTCATCTATAATAATTATAACGCATAATATTGACATTGTTAGGTTGAATATCTTTTGTGGTGTTCCAATTAAAAGAAGTGTGTTTCAGCTAGACGTAAAAAAGGCATTCTTGTGTGGGGAGTTGAATGAGGAAGTTTTTGTTGATCAACCACAAGGTTATGTGAAAAAATGGATGATAGGTTGAAGGTGTATAAATTAAAAAGGGGTTTGTATGGCGTTAAACAAGCACCACAAGTATGGTACAACTATTAATCCTCAACAGGGACGTCAAATAATCCATGATTCATAACCGTTAAACAAAAACCATTAATCAACTAGTTAGAACGATTTGTCCTATCACATTTCTCACTTGCATCCATGATGTCGTTGAAATCACCAAAAATGCACCAAGGGTGAGTAGACGATTGGGACAACTACCGAAGGAAGTCCCAAGCAGCCTGTCATCCTACCCATAAGGATGATTGTTTAAATAATCTACAATCTGACGTCTTTTAGTAAAAGAGCCCCAATAAAAATCTAAACCACCACCTCTGCCAACATAATCAACACAAAAACAAGAATCAAAACCAAGAATGTAGCGAAATTCCTTATTTTTATTTTGGTGAATAAGTATCTCACTTAAGAAAAGGATATACGGCAGACGAGGTATTTAAGATTAGAAACTACACTCGGGTTACCCAATCCGCGACATTCTAACTAATGACACTAATCCCCTTAAAGAAGAAAAACCATATTCCTAAAACGGAGAATCCAAGCAAAACCTTGTCTTGCTTACTTTCCAAAACGCAAGTAAGACCCCGTTGTTATCTAACTTAACTTCCAATGGTATTTGTAGCAAATATGAAACCAACAATCACATGATATTACTCAAGGTCTTTAAAACCGTGAGAATAACACAAAGGTATCAAAGTTTTATGAAACGATGGAATAAAGGAAGCACATGGAATAACTCACGAACGAGTGATGGGTGAACAAGGATTTACAATCAAATGATAACACACACTCACAAGGGAGGCAGTAACTCGTAACCCTAGGAGAGAAATCGCATATGATTACTTACTTATATATTTATTTTCTTCTTGTAAGAAAATCATAGGGAACTCTGAGTCAATGTTGTTATTGCTTTATATTTAAGATTTACTAAGATGTGTGATATTTTAATCAACAAGATTTAGAGATGCATTTTAGAAATTTAGGTTTCTTCTTACCTTGGCCCATGACCTTCAAACAAAGATTATAAGCATAAAAAAAAAATACTAAATTTCCATGTGCTTAAGGAGGTAAAACACAAAGGCATCCACAACTTATAGCAACACAAACAAAATACTCTCTCTTAAAAGCAACTAATTAACTTACTTGGCCACCTTGGCTAGTAATTTTTTTAAACAAGAAAATAAAAAAGATTATTAATAACGGTGAGAGTAATAATCATTTTCCATGTTTTCTGCGATTTCCACCACCTCTTCGACCACAAACGCCACATTAGATTGCCGATTATTTGGGTCCAAACAGGACTTGCGAACTTCTCCTTGATTTCCAGTCAAAACACTCAATTGGCTAACCTTAACAAAAGCATTAGCAAATTTATTGAAAAACTCATTCTAGTTAGAAGCAAAGAGGTTCACAATCTCCTTAGTCTTAGGATGACTTGCTAGGTCTTGATCAGATGTAAACACACCCTGGTGATTCAAGAGATTAATATAGTACATGTTATCGAATTTCGTTGGTGTTCTAATATCCAAGTTAATTGTGTTCAGTGATTGATCATTCGGACATGTCGCTTCGAGTTGTTTCTTGAAATTTGGGTCTATTGGTGGGTTTGTATCAATGGTTCGATTGAATAGTGTAGGACAATGGGATCGACCAAAAGTGTGCGCCCCAGAAAGAGCAACTAAATATGTGGCATCAAATTTTCTGGATTGAAAAAGTCTTAATTGTTCATCCGTTCTTTCAAATGGTACTGGAAGATTGTCTGGTGCAGTTGCATTGAAGGTTAGGCTGTCTCTTCTTCCCAATGGTACATCAAAATCGGGGCCTCCAAGCTGTACAAATTCAAATAAACAAATGACATATTGTTAAGAAAATGTGAAATAATGCTAGGAATACGTAGAGGAAAATGTTAATAATTACACTCATCAGAGAGTTATAAACAACCGTGATCAAATAACACATTGAAAATTGTAGTTGATCACATTTAACATATTCAAATGCCAGTAAAAATTTAATCTCATGTTGTACAACAATATTTTTATTTATATTCTCTTATGAATAGAGTAGTTGCTATAGCTAGGATATTACTGTTAGTATTTTCTATTATAAATAAAATAAAATAAAAACATTAATATTTTCTTCTTTATCAGAATTCGAACTCGGATCCTTTGACTATTCCAACTCCTTCAACATAAACTACTTGAGCTAACCAATACCAGTGCTACGAAAGATGTTTTATATATGTTTAAACGCATTATCTTTATCTTTTAAATAGGAATCACATTTTTACCTCTTATTTTATCATAAGGAAAAAATTGATGTGATGATGATGCACAAGTCTAAGATAAGGATGATCTTAGGACTAAAAGAGCGGAATTTACATTTAGATCCTTTGAAGAGACTAGTAGAGCTCGGATATGAACAGAGACGATAAGAGAGATCAAAATTGAAGAAAGTAAAAATTAAAATGACTAACTTCAAGTATTTGGTCTATTGATAAAAAAAAAAAAATAGATGCAGAACCCGAAGGTTTCGTGTACAAATGCTCCTAGTGTCCTTAAAATGAGGCAAACGAAAATAGTTTTTCTAGTGTTCTTTAAATTCTAAAGTTTTCTCAATAAATGAAAATTACCTGACGAACAGCTTCTCGTGCCGCGAGGACGAGTATGTCCGCACACGAGACAACCCGTGGACACTGTCTACGAATTAGAGCACGGAGATTTTCAAGGGTTTGAATAGCCTCTTCCCTTAAGGCGAAGTTGGCAGGATGTTGTTTTTCGTCATCTTCTCCAACACCGTTCAACAAAATCGATCCATCACATCCCTGTTTCAATTCAAATCAACATTGAATATAGTAAATTATATGTAAATAAAGGTGTGTATAATATGAACCTCATAATTGTGTTAAGGATAGATTCTTACCATCTTTATTTTTTTAATATAAAACTAACTATTTTATAAAGATGGTAAAGGGTCCATTGTAGACTAATTTTTGAAAGTTTATACTTCATCCGTCTCAAAATAATTGTTTCTTTAACATTTTTTCTATATCTCAGGATAATTGTCACTTTAGAATATCAATGCAGTATTTATTATTTTATTTTTTTACTATTATACCCTTATTTATTGAATTTCATCCAACTTAACTACTTCACTAACTACAATTAATCATTTTCTTAAAATCATACACAAATCTAAAGATAAATATAGTATTTTCCTTGATTTTTTTTTACCTGGGAAAAGCAGTCATGGAAAAAGAGCCTGAGTATGCCAGGAGCTTGGCCACTATCTTTTTCAAACACATCTTCAAGATGGAACCTTACAATCCTTAGGACATGACAACCAATAGTAATTCCAATCTAGTCCCCTCACAATGGGAGGCCTTGATAATCTCTTAGAGGAAACAAAGACTAACGAAGCTAATAGAAAAGAAATAAAAAACAATGAAGAAGATCTACATGTACTACTACTAACCCTTACCATTTTTGGTTTACTAATTGGTTGAGATCAGCACAAAACTTGCATGATATTTATAGATGGATATTGAGGGCTAGTGGTCTCTTTGCACAATATGGAGCACATGCATTTGAGATTTGGAACAACCAACAAAGAGACAGGATAAGATGTTACAAAGTAACTCAAAAATCAATAATATAAGTGTAGTTTGCGTTAATTATATTATTCTGGAATGCACAAGTTGAAGGACCTTTTCTTAAAATATCATTGAGAACACAATGTCACCACGAGGCTTCCATAACGTGCATGTATACACATACATTAATCGATGATATACTCTTATATTTAAACATCCAAAAATTGTGTAACCAAAATAATTTAATCCTAAAATTTCATACATTCATTCAACACTTTTTTTTCCCTCTTTTCATTTCTATCATATCAACAGCATATCACATTTACAACATTGCTCTTTCTATTTCCTTCTCTCTCAGGGTATGTTTGGTTGTGAGAAGAAATTGAGAAGAGAGAAATAGGTGAGAGAGAATATGGTAAGAGAGAAAGATAAGAGAAATAGAGTAGATTTGAGGTGTTGTTTGGTTTAAGAGAGAGAGAAGAGAAATAGAAGAGAGAGAAGTGTTGATTATATTTAAAATTACTAAAATACCCTTTCATTAATAAAACTATCATTCTCACATTTTTATTTTACTTTAATTAATTTCAGTTAATTAATTAATCCAATGATTTTTTTATTTGGTAATCTAAAATATCAATTAATTAATTAAATTATTCAAACGCCTTTAGATAATTTATTTTGCTAAAAAAATTAATTAATAAAGAGTTAAATTAATATTTAGTTAACCACAACGGAAGATGTATACAATTATTTATGTGTGCTACTCTCCGTCTTTCAAAATAAAATGTGTGTTATTATCCTTTAAAAAAAATAAAACTATTCGGGTGTTACTGAAAGAAAAAAACCATACTTACCGTAAAAATAAAAAACCAAATTTATGTATGAAAAATGGAATATCACTATGATCACAAAAAAAAAAAAAAAAAAGGAATGTCACAACTGTACGTAGAAAAAAAAAGCGTAGTACAGCTATTTTACAAAATGTTCACAAAAAAAAAAAATAACTATTTTGCCAAATAAACAAAAATGAGGAAAGGGTGACAAGGGTATACAATGGAAAGTGAAAATAAAAGGACCTTTCTCCTGGATCTCTTCGCACATCAGCGAAGAAAGATAAAAGTGGTGGGTCCCACAATAATGTTTTTCTCTCTTCCTTATTTCTTGGCCTACCAAACAGGAGAAGTTTGATATCTCTCCAATTTCTCTCTCAGCAGTTTCTCTCTTCCTTATTTCTTTTCAACCAAACACAGTGTTAATGTTTTAAATGATTTTGAGTGTTTATCAATCTTTTTTCTTTATTGAAAGATCCTTGTGAAACATATTTAAAAATTTCATCAAGAATACTAGCAACACTTTTGTTTTATAATGTTCACCTGAACACTTACTATTTTATTGAGTGATCTCAATTTTGTTATATATTTAAAAATAGATTTCACATAAAATGATGAGACATGCATAAATTTGTGAATTTCACTCGATAAGATAATCAGTATTGATAAGGGGTGTTCCATGCAGTTCTCTTTTTATTAATTAACCTTAACCAGTAATGCAAACAAGTGGGTGGAAAAGCTATTGGACCGAATCGAAAACAATAAAAAAAAAACCAATAAGGAATGAGTCGATCGTACTTAAGGAACTTTTTATCCCACCCTCCTTTTCTCTTGCATGTTCATGGTAATCCACCTGAACTAGACAACTAGTAACCATGTTATGCTTTTTACAAGTTTATCATTGATTAAGTTTGGGGTATAGTCATAACGGACATTCTGGTGAGAGAAAATGGAGCAAAAACCAAGGAGTCAGCTACTTCCTACTTCGCATCATGGGCTATGAGCCCCGCATCATGAGAATACAATGGAAATCTAGGAGATCACTATTGTCTATCTTGCAATTAGGACTGAGCATCAGACGGGTTCGGGCGGGATCGGACCGAAGATATCAAATCTGCAAGGAACCGAAAAGGATTTTATTTCAACCATCTCCGACCGTGTGAGGCGTCGGATTAGTCGGATGACGGTTTGCGCCGGCGACGATTTGAGCGGGCGGTTTGGGTCGGAAACCGTGAATGCCGAAATAAAACCATAAACAAAAATTTGACTAAACAAAAACAAGTTAGCAGCTTTGGCAGATCTGAACAATTTTAACATCCCTTCATCAATACTTGGCTAGATCTAAAGTTGTATTGAGTTTTGGGCATATTTTAAAGCAAAAGGGGAGATGATTGATGCGGCTACCAAGAGATTGAGAGATACAATTGGTCATGAGACAACATCGTAGAGATGAAAATATGAGAAAGAGGAGCGGTTCTACTACATCTTGTAGAGAGAGAGAGAGAGAGAAGAACATAAACTTGTAGAGAGAGAAGATCATAAACAGAGAGAGAGAAGAACTGAGTGAGAGAATAACAGTAGAAAGGGACCCTTCTTTTTTGTTTACGTTTACTTTATTCCCTTTTCCAGAGAGTGCATTTAAACCATCCATTTAATTTATGATTCCCATAATTTTTTAATCTAACGGTGCTTGTTCGGTCGGGTACGGTTAGTGACAGAATTGTTTTCCAACAACTGATACCGACCATTTTAAACCACACAGAACTGTACCTTTCACCCGATGGGCCCACAAACCCGATTGAACCTACCCGTTTGCATATTTATCTATACGGGTTTTTCGGGTTGTAGGCGGGTTCGGTTGTGTTGCTCAGTCCTACTTGCAATGCAGGCTATGATCCCCACATCGCGAGATAGAGCAATAAGGTTAAAAGAGAAGCTCTTTGCCTACACTCAAAATACCATTAGAAAGTTGCTTGATTTCCAATCCAGAAAAAATATCTAAGTTCTCCCATCATGCTCTTATCAAATTCATTTTGCATAAGGTTTAAAAAGTCCTTGCACATCTTTTTATTTGTTGAGCCAAAAAATATATTATCAACATAAACTTGAACTATCAATATATCAAATTGATTAGTTTTTGTGAAAAGAGTAGTATCTATATGTCTTCGTGAAAAACCATTTTCAATAAGAAAAGAGCTCAATCTATCATATAGAGCTTTTGGAGCTGGTTTGAGTCCATATAGAGCTTTTATTAATTTTAAAACATGGTTTCGTTTCTCTTGATTGATGAATCCAGGTGGTTGATGAACATAAACTTATTTATTCAAAAAAATATTTAGAAAGACACTTTTAACATTCTTTTGAAATAGTTACATGCACTTATGATCAACATATACATGTTAAATTATAATTTCGTATAACCTTGCTACTTGTGTAAAAGTGTTATCGTAATATATACCATCATATTGATTGTAGCCTTGTGCCAAGTCTAGCATTGTTTCTGATCACTTTATCTTCTTCACCAAACTTGTTTTTGGCACCCATCTTGTTTGATGATGGTTTAACTACGAGGATTAGAAACAAGGTTCCTGTAACATCCCGCTCATCAGCTTAAGGAACTTTATCAGACAAATGTATCAGAGGAATTAAATTTATGGAAAAGTAAGATAATGGAAATATTTTATGACATGTCAGCATATTACGGATAAAGTATCAGTGTCAGATTAAACACGCTTGAGGCAGGGGCATAATGGAAATTTCGCACGAAAGGGGTATTTAAGTGGCTTTGGCCCAAAATATTCATTCTTCACTTGTCTTTCTCTCTCTAGGGTTGAGAGAAAGAGTTCTCTTCTCCCTCTCTCTCTAGGATCGCCCTCTCCCTCCATAATAATCATCCAAACTTTCTTAACATCATGATCAAGCATGGATTATGGTAGCTTTGCAATCAAGAATCAAGTGGGAGAATGGATTTAAGCATAGTTTGGTTGGGAAGCTTTGGATCATGGATGAAGCATGAGCTAGGGTTTGGGCTTGAAGCTCGAGGAATTGCAAGGAACACGTTAAGGTGAGTTCCATAGATAGATTACCCACCTTTGGGATTGATTAATCTTGTAGAAAAATCATGTTTTATGCTAAGTATAGTTTTTATGTAACTTTAGTACCCCAAGCCAATCCTAGGTGATTATAGGTTTAAATTGCCATGATATATGTTTAAATAAGTCTATATATGTTGTTGGATGTATTTGGTGCATTACAGGGTCGAATTGGACGAGTTTTGGGTCGAAAATGGCGAAAACCCGCGGCCGAAACACGCGAAAACGCAGAATTCGCAGCGCTGCGCCTGAACAAGGGCGCTAGGCGCCCACAAGTCAGGGAGCCAGCGCTAGGCGCCCTCCCTCTGGCGCCAGGCGCCCCAGACAGGACAACGTTCGCGTTGTTCTGCGCTCGGGTGCTTGGGGGCAGTCGCGTGGGGGTCCGTAGCGATCGTTTCGGTGTGTTCTTGTACTGTTTTCACTTGTTTTTCTACTGGAACAAATATGGTTTTATCAAATCTTAAGAACTTATAAACGGCTTGGAATTCGGGTTTTCGGCACGTCCGGTCTTTAGTAACTATTGGGAATTTGCACAACTCGTCAATTGATCCTTGCATCATTAATCATGGCAATGTTAGCATAAATTACAAGGATGGCTCAAGAGAGTTTAAGCTTGATGGGGTAGTAATGAACTAGGAAAGGGAATGTATGTAGAGCCTCGACTTAGCTAGTCGAGAACTAGAAAGATAGCAAGAATCCCTAGAAAGCTAAGACGCGAAGTTATTCTCTTCGCACACGATTAAGAATAAGATAGCAAGCAAGATAAGTTGTGGTTTGATTAGTTAATCTCTCCACTAAGTTTAAGCATGGACAAGTATAAGTTTACCGTCAATCGGATCGACTCAAGGGTCCGAGGTAATAAGCAAGTATGTATGTATGTATGTATAAGTTTATTTTATATGAACGACAAGACCATGACTAATATAAGTAGGTGGCATGTCTCTTGTTATCCACATCAGGGGGATACAAGAGGTTCTCGATCTAAGGGGAACGATTCAAGCCGTAAGGGACCCGCATGTCACCGAAATAAGCAAGACGTAGGTGCTCGTGTCTCTTGTTATCCACGCTAGGGGGATACGGGAGGTTCTCGACCTAAGGGGAACGGTTTAAGCCGCAAGGGACCTGCACGACACCGAGGGAGTCCGATGTACGTACATCGGTCATGTATGGGATTGATTTCGGGGTTACTCCACCCGGGACTATCCGTAAAATGAATCAAGATAATAACTGTTTGTTCAACGCTAACCCATGAATGAACTTAGACACGATTATGTTTATGATGAATATGATTATGTTATGTTTATGCTCATGATCGAGCCCATGTATGATATGTTTAAGAACAAGACTAAGAGCATGAAATGCTATTAGACGAGAGCAAGATATGTATAGGACAAGTAAAGAAAGCTATGGCCGTGACGACCCTAGGTTTCCCTAATCGTCCGGATTAGAATCATGTCATGAATATGCTATGTTATTTATGTTTAGGCCTTGTGACGTAGAGTGTACACTTGGTAATGCGGTTTAGGTTCCCTCAACCGCCATGACATGTATAGGTGAGAAGCCTATAACAAGTGAGATATGACTATGACGGCCCTAGTATGCACTACCGTCTAAGTATGCATGTCCCCACACACGTATAATCAACCGTCAGGTTGTAATGTAGACACGTGGTGACCGTAGGTTTTCCCTTGAGGTTGCCTATAGCCTAGGATTTAGGGGAACTCACTGAGACATTATGTCTCATCCCAATCCTTATTTGTTTCAGATAAGCAGGATGTTTATGCATGTTCGGAGCCGGATGGATATTACTTCAAGGGTTCGTTCGTGAAGCTGCAGGATGTTATGGACTTCAAGGATGTATTTTTACGTATGGATGAGTTATATTGTATTATTATTTACACGAACGGAACTTGATGTAAATATTATTTATTCGAAGTTTTTAATTGTTGTATATTTTAATGTATCCAGTACTAATATTAACGCACGTGCCAGACTTTCTAGATACGTCTGGTATGGGTGTTACAATTGGTATCAGAGCTGGTCGATTCAGACCGTGCCTTGGGTCATTAAATTACAACAAAGGAAGTGGGACCATTGGGTTCCAGGTAAATGTTCTAGTTGTTGATGTTAGTTGAGCCTGATCAACTCAATTTAACATTCGATGATTAGAATGGATGCCTGAGAGCTGAATAGGACCCTGGAGGAACGAAGTATGTGATGAAGAAGTTTTATCGTGCCAAAAGGTGGCCGGTGAACTAATCAGGTACAAGTGTGAATCCTCTGGGAATGTAAGGCATGTTAAGAAGGGACGTTTCGACAATGTCGGGTAAGATGTTGATGATACTTCATGAACCTGTAAGTGAAGAGATGTTGGAACGGATTTATGATATACTGGAATGATAGTACAAGGTTACAAGATAGGGAGAAGTCGACTTATGTTGACGGAGTCAGCGGGCTCTCAGGAACAGTAATATGTAAATGAAGTTAAGGACATGTAGGTTTGTCAAGTTGCGTAAGTGGCAACGTAAAGAGGCAAGTTAATCATAGTGGTGGAAGTTAAGGATTCAAGAGAAAGTTTTATGTTATCAGGAGTAAGACATTGATTTCCAACGTGCCAAGAATTGTATCGAAAAAGGTTGATGTTGCCATGCATATGTTATAGAATATTTTATGACGATAGGAATGAATGATGTGCATTTTATACTTGAGAATAAGAGTTTTACGCAACAAATGTTTTCTGAAAAAAATACTTTTGGAGAAGCTCACCAATAGTAAGCCTGGGACGAAAATTTTTCCGTTTTTTTTTTTTGTGAAACCTACTAGTTCGATCCTATGGTTTGCAATGACTATTGGGGAGATGTCTTCACAATAAATTTCACGTGACGAAAATCTTTTAAGACATCAAGTAATGAATGCATATCACCTCCTACAATTTCTAAGGAAAAGGACGTGGACAACCATCAACGAAAACGATACGGTTTAAGGTATTTTTGGAAGTTAATGTGTTGATGTGTCAAGAACAAGCCAAGATCAAGAGTATAGAAGTTCCTGCATTTAGAAGGAAAGTCACCAATGTTTATGCATGAGGTATGATGTACGAATTAAAGCGGTGCAGAGTTATGAGAAAATCACAAGATTCATCGATTATGTGGAATTATGACGTATCGCTCGAACCTATGTTTTGCTTAATATACTTGCTAGGCTCGATATGATGTTGAAACATAAAGTAAATAATTTAGAAATATTTACGCGTATGGGTCGTTGAAGTTGATATTTTGAAAATTCACGAGATTTTCTAGGAACCGGTTTGCTATGATACTCGTAGAGCGAGCTAGACTTATTATAATCTAGAATTGATGACACGTATGTGCTATCAACTCGTTCTATGAATTTAGAGCAACGGTCGGGGCCAAAACTCAATATATTTATAAAGTAGAAAATTATCAGCGTCAATGACTTGTGCGCTAGTTTACGAAGTTTTTTTAAAAAAAAAAATTTAATGAGCAAGCATTGGTTTGATTAAGCAAAATATAGTCCGCGAGAATGCGAAGGTACAAAGATTAAATGTTCAAGAAAGTTATGTTCAAGTGCTAGATGGGTTGTTAATGGAAATTGAGTTTACTCAAAAATAAGTTCAGATATGATATGTATGGTAAGTGCAACCAGCAAGAAAGTAAGGTTTACTCCCGAGTCAAGTATTATGAGCATAAGATAAACCATCATGAGTTTTGAATTCACAAGACAAGTGTAAGGTTGTGATGTTGGTTACAACATGGAAGATCTTGAGAATAATTCAAGAAGTAAATAATCAAGGGATAAGCATGAATTGAAGTCTCAATTGCTCTAACGGCTTAGAGTATTAGTTTGAGCCAACCAGTGGGAATTCAGAGTAGCGCTACGGAAGTTAATGGTAATCATGAAACGAGGAATTTTAGTATGTATGAATCTTCGTGAAGAATGTTCGGTTGGAAACACAAGTTTAACAAGAATGCATCATAAGACATGCAAGGAGTTCTCGATGTGATAGATAAGGATGAATTCTTATTCAAGCATTGTTGGCTAAGGTATAAGTTTAAGTATGTGTCGTTAGCTAGGTAAGATAAAAAGGACAAGAATTGTCGTATTTGGTCAAGATGCATGAATGATGATAATAGAAAACATGTAAGGACCAGAAGGATTCGTTCCGTGACTTAGGTAAAGAATCAAGTTTAGTGTTTCGAAGAAGAGAAATAAGTTTATGTTAAGAGGTCCAAGGATTTCCTATGGATATGAAAGCGGTATGGCAAGTATGTATATCGGTTGATTAAGAAAAGAATTTATCTTCGAAGTTAAGTATGTTATCATGAAAGGAGGTGCAACTCTCGAGTTGTGCAATGAGAATCATACTCTCGTATGCAATACTTGTTGAGTGAAAACGATACTTGTTAAGACATGTTAAGTCATGATTTTAGAACTTTTAAAAGTTAAGATTGGTATTATGGAACTTGGGAACGATGCTTATTTTAAACTCATGGAATTATACATTTTCGAAACTGATGAGATACGTCGTAAGTGAACTCACTTAAGACGTACCAACTTCAGGACCAACTTGCCGTGGACAAGTTTAGGGCGAGTTGTTAAATCTTTTTCAAATATAGAAACTCGTCCGATGGTTCTGTGGTGCTATTACAAATTCAGTTTTGGGAATGATAAAATATTTTAGTCATGTATATATATATTCGTTCCAAGAACCTGAATACCAGAGCTTAAGGAAATTTCTTCAAGAAAGATTCTAGAACACGTATCGTTATCATTTAGCAAGAGATGGCACTTGAAAGTATGTACATGTTATGAAAACGACAATGTTCGTATGAAGCCAATATCATGTGGGATACACGGAATTGTGTTAAGAGTATACGATGTAAGTGCAAGTGGAATTACTAGTAAGTTTCACGAGTATGTGAACCATAATATTGGTTAATGGATTGTCAGATGAAGTGGTGAGTTGATTTCACTTTTTCATGTCAAGCTATATGAGTTACCCATTAATTCGGGTGTGATAAGATGCAATGGAATTGCGATGAAATCAGAAGATTTCCTAAGGCTCTGAAAAGAGATAAGAGATTCATGGAATCATTTACATGAGTAATACAAGTAAGAAGCATGTGCCTCAAGGTACAGTAAGATTATGTATTCATGATAAGATGTATGTATGAAATATGTTTTAAAGTTACAAGTAAGCACTGCAGGGCAAACCTGGTTTCCGTAGGATCCCAGTTAAAAGGCAAATCCTGAGTGTTCATGTTTATAAAAAGATACCTATATGAATGGTTTATGTTAAGTGGGTAAAATACGAGTCCGAGACAATAAGTCTGTGTGTAGCAAGGTAAGTTCTGAATCATGATATGATAAGAAAATTCTAAGTTTGGGTAATATTAAAATCAAGAAGGTTATGTTCAGTTGCATATGGGTTAAGAAACAAGATGAGGACATGATACAACGAACTCTATGAGTAAGTATGAATAGAGTATGTATGGCTCAGACCAAAGATGGTAAGTTTCTGTCATGATGATTGGTAGTCGATCTCTAAAATTTCGAGGACGAAATTTCTTTAAGGGGGGTAGAATGTAACATCCCGCTCATCAGCTTAAGGAACTTTATCAGACAAATGTATCAGAGGAATTAAATTTATGGAAAAGTAAGATAATGGAAATATTTTATGACATGTCAGCATATTACGGATAAAGTATCAGTGTCAGATTAAACACGCTTGAGGCAGAGGCATAATGGAAATTTCACACGAAAGGGGTATTTAAGTGGCTTTGGCCCAAAATATTCATTCTTCACTTGTCTTTCTCTCTCTAGGGTTGAGAGAAAGAGTTCTCTTCTCCCTCTCTCTCTAGGATCGCCCTCTCCCTCCATAATAATCATCCAAACTTTCTTAACATCATGATCAAGCATGGATTATGGTAGCTTTGCAATCAAGAATCAAGTGGGAGAATGGATTTAAGCATAGTTTGGTTGGGAAGCTTTGGATCATGGATGAAGCATGAGCTAGGGTTTGGGCTTGAAGCTCGAGGAATTGCAAGGAACACGTTAAGGTGAGTTCCATAGATAGATTACCCACCTTTGGGATTGATTAATCTTGTAGAAAAATCATGTTTTATGCTAAGTATAGTTTTTATGTAACTTTAGTACCCCAAGCCAATCCTAGGTGATTATAGGTTAAAATTGCCATGATATATGTTTAAATAAGTCTATATATGTTGTTGGATGTATTTGGTGCATTACAGGGTCGAATTGGACGAGTTTTGGGTCGAAAATGGCGAAAACCCGCGGCCGGAACACGCGAAAACGCAGAATTCGCAGCGCTGCGCCTGAACAAGGGCGCTAGGCGCCCACAAGTCAGGGAGCCAGCGCTAGGCGCCCTCCCTCTGGCGCCAGGCGCCCCAGACAGGACAACGTTCGCGTTGTTCTGCGCTCGGGTGCTTGGGGGCAGTCGCGTGGGGGTCCGTAGCGATCGTTTCGGTGTGTTCTTGTACTGTTTTCACTTGTTTTTCTACTGGAACAAATATGGTTTTATAAAATCTTAAGAACTTATAAACGGCTTGGAATTCGGGTTTTCGGCACGTCCGGTCTTTAGTAACTATTGGGAATTTGCACAACTCGTCAATTGATCCTTGCATCATTAATCATGGCAATGTTAGCATAAATTACAAGGATGGCTCAAGAGAGTTTAAGCTTGATGGGGTAGTAATGAACTAGGAAAGGGAATGTATGTAGAGCCTCGACTTAGCTAGTCGAGAACTAGAAAGATAGCAAGAATCCCTAGAAAGCTAAGACGCGAAGTTATTCTCTTCGCACACGATTAAGAATAAGATAGCAAGCAAGATAAGTTGTGGTTTGATTAGTTAATCTCTCCACTAAGTTTAAGCATGGACAAGTATAAGTTTACCGTCAATCGGATCGACTCAAGGGTCCGAGGTAATAAGCAAGTATGTATGTATGTATGTATGTATAAGTTTATTTTATATGAACGACAAGACCATGACTAATATAAGTAGGTGGCATGTCTCTTGTTATCCACGTCAGGGGGATACAAGAGGTTCTCGATCTAAGGGGAACGATTCAAGCCGTAAGGGACCCGCATGTCACCGAAATAAGCAAGACGTAGGTGCTCGTGTCTCTTGTTATCCACGCTAGGGGGATACGGGAGGTTCTCGACCTAAGGGGAACAGTTTAAGCCGCAAGGGACCCGCACGACACCGAGGGAGTCCGATGTACGTACATCGGTCATGTATGGGATTGATTTTGGGGTTACTCCACCCGGGACTATCCGTAAAATGAATCAAGATAATAATTGTTTGTTCAACGCTAACCCATGAATGAACTTAGACACGATTATGTTTATGATGAATATGATTATGTTATGTTTATGCTCATGATCGAGCCCATGTATGATATGTTTAAGAACAAGACTAAGAGCATGAAATGCTATTAGACGAGAGCAAGATATGTATAGGACAAGTAAAGAAAGCTATGGCCGTGACGACCCTAGGTTTCCCTAATCGTCCGGATTAGAATCATGTCATGAATATGCTATGTTATTTATGTTTAGGCCTTGTGACGTAGAGTGTACACTTGGTAATGCGGTTTAGGTTCCCTCAACCGCCATGACATGTATAGGTGAGAAGCCTATAACAAGTGAGATATGACTATGACGGCCCTAGTATGCACTACCGTCTAAGTATGCATGTCCCCACACACGTATAATCAACCGTCAGGTTATAATGTAGACACGTGGTGACCGTAGGTTTTCCCTTGAGGTTGCCTATAGCCTAGGATTTAGGGGAACTCACTGAGACATTATGTCTCATCCCAATCCTTATTTGTTTCAGATAAGCAGGATGTTTATGCATGTTCGGAGCCGGATGGATATTACTTCAAGGGTTCGTTCGTGAAGCTGCAGGATGTTATGGACTTCAAGGATGTATTTTTACGTATGGATGAGTTATATTGTATTATTATTTACACGAACGGAACTTGATGTAAATATTATTTATTCGAAGTTTTTAATTGTTGTATATTTTAATGTATCCAGTACTAATATTAACGCACGTGCCAGACTTTCTAGATACGTCTGGTATGGGTGTTACAGTTCCAAACTTTATTTTCAAACTTAGACAACTCTTCTTTCATTGTCTTTATTTATGATTCATCAATGATGACTTCATCCATGGATTTTGGTTCAGAATGAGATACCATGGACATGTTTGACTCATATATGAAAGATCTTCAATTTTCGATCTCATCATCAAGACTTCCTATGATTTTCTCATGTGGATGATAATCTACCAATCTCGAACTCTTTGGAGGGTTCTAACTTCTAAGAAGTTGATGCAAGATTTTTTTTTTTTTAACAAAGATGATGCAAGATTATGATAATCCTTTTTTGGAAAATGTTTTCGATAGAAATTATTCACTATGATTTTAAATTTAAGACGATCGTGAATTCGTTTGTGTAAGGTTTTGAGTTCTTTAAAAAAAATGCACATTCCCTATTAAAAAAATTAGGGTGTTAGATAATACCACTGTAAAAACGAACATATTTTAATCACAAGAATTAAAATATTTAAATCAAGAAGATATATTAAGGAGATGCATCTTGAACTCAAGACCTTCAAAAAAGAGGTTATTAAAAGGTAAATGAAGTACTAAATTTATGAATAGACTTGTGTGCACAATGTGGCTTTCCATACTCTCATTAGCCACTTATTACACATTTCATACATTACAACTTATAACAACATAAACAAAAGTACTCTCTCTTAGCGACCCTTATTACCTACTTAAGCAAATAGTTTTTCTCAATGGGATTGGAAAAATTATTGTTAATTTTTTAGGTAAGGCAGGAGTGTGGACATACATCAAGAGGAAACAACGACATCCCAACTAGGTTGGCACCCCGTGAAATAACATAACATAACAATTTTATAATTAATCTACATGTTTGCTGCAATTTCCACCACCTCTTCCACCATAGATGCCACCTTAGATTTCCTATTATTTGGAGCAAAACATGACTTACGAATTTCTCCTTGATTTCCAGTCAAAACATCCAATTGACTAACCTTAACAAAAGCATTAGCAAATTTGTTAAAAAACTCTTTCTGGTTAGAAGCAAAGAGGTTCACAATCTCCTTAGTCTTAGGATGACTTGCCAAGTCTTGATCCGATGTAAACACACCCTGGTGATTCAAGAGGTTAATGTAGTACATATTATCGAATGTGTTTGGTGTTCAAACATCCAAATTAACGGCGTTGAGGGACTCCTCATTCGGACATGTTGCTTCGAGTTGTTTCTTGAAATTTGGTTCGATTGGTGGGTCGGATTCAATGATTCGGTTGAACATTGTTGGACAATGAGCTTGACCAAAAGTGTGGGCACCAGATAGAGCAACTACATCAGTTGCATCGAATTTTTTTGATCCGAAAACGGTTAATAGTTCATCTGTTCGTGCAAATGGTACTGGGAGATTATCTCCTGCATTTACACTGAAGTTTAGTAATGTTCAACCTTCATATTTAACAAACATGCAACAATATAAGCTAAAATCTCGTTTTCGCGATAAGGGTCATCTCATTACTTTCTATTTACCAAATTTAAAACGAAATTGGTTCAAATATTATGTTACGCAATAAAGGACATCGAGGGACAAATTCAACATTAATATTTCTCAAACTTTTAACCATATAGGCTAAAATCTCTTTTTTGGGACAATGGTCATTCAAATAATTTCATTTTGCCGAATACAAAACCAAATAGGTTCACATATCATGTTTCGTATCAAGGGAGATCGAGGGACAAGTTCAACCTTTATCAAACTTCTAACCATATAGGCTAAAATCTCATTTTCGCGACAAAGTCATTCCAATACTTTCATTTTTACGAATATAAAACCAAATAGGTTCACATATCATGTTTCGTATCAAGGGAGATCGAGGGACAAGTTCAACCTTTATCAAACTTCTAACTATATAGGCTAAAACCTCATTTTTGCGACAAAGTTATTCCAATACTTTCATTTTTCCGAATATAAAACCAAATAGGTTCACATATCATGTTTCGCATCAAGGGACATCGAGGGACAAGTTCAACCTTTATCAAACTTCTAACCACATAGGCTAACATTTCATTTTCGCGACAAGGGTCATTTCAATACTTTCATTTTACTGAATTTCAAACCAAATAGGTTCACATATCATGTTTCGCATCAAGGGACATCGAGGGACATGTTCAACCTTCGTATTTAACAAACATGCAACAATATAAGCTAAAATCTCGTTTTCGCGATAAGGGTCATCTCATTAATTTCTATTTACCAAATTTAAAACGAAATTGGTTCAAATATTATGTTACGCAATAAAGGACATCGAGGGACAAATTCAACATTAATATTTATCAAACTTTTAACCATATAGGCTAAAATCTCATTTTTGGGACAATGCTCATTCAAATAATTTCATTTTGCCGAATACAAAACCAAATAGGTTCACATATCATGTTTCGTATCAAGGGAGATCGAGGGACAAGTTCAACCTTTATCAAACTTCTAACCATATAAGGCTAAAATCTCATTTTCGCGACAAAGTGATTCCAATACTTTCATTTTTCCGAATATAAAACCAAATAAGTTCACATATCATGTTTCACATCAAGGGACATCGAGGGGCAAGTTCACTGTTTATCAAACTTCTAACCACATAGGCTAACATTTCATTTTCACGACAAGGGTCATTTCAATACTTTCATTTTACCAAATTTCAAACCAAATAGGTTCACATATCATGTTTCACATCAACGGACATCGAGGGACATGTTCAACCTTCATATTTAACAAACATGCAACAATATAAGCTAAAATCTCGTTTTCGCGATAAGGGTCATCTCATTACTTTCTATTTACCAAATTTAAAACGAAATTGGTTCAAATATTATGTTACGCAATAAAGGACATCGAGGGACAAATTCAACATTAATATTTATCAAACTTTTAACCATATAGGCTAAAATCTCATTTTTGGGACAATGCTCATTCAAATAATTCCATTTTGCCGAATACAAAACCAAATAGGTTCACATATCATGTTTCGTATCAAAGGAGATCGAGGGACAAGTTCAACCTTTATCAAACATCTAACCATATAAGGCTAAAATCTCATTTTCGCGACAAAGTGATTCCAATACTTTCATTTTTCCGAATATAAAACCAAATAAGTTCACATATCATGTTTCGCATCAAGGGACATCGAGGGACAAGTTCACTGTTTATCAAACTACTAACCACATAGGCTAACATTTCATTTTCGCGACAAGGGTCATTTCAATACTTTCATTTTACCGAATTTCAAACCAAATAGGTTCACATATCATGTTTCACATCAACGGACATCGAGGGACATGTTCAACCTTCATATTTAACAAACATGCATCAATATAAGCTAAAATCTCGTTTTCGCGATAAGGGTCATCTCATTACTTTCTATTTACCAAATTTAAAACGAAATTGGTTCAAATATTATGTTACGCAATAAAGGACATCGAGGGACAAATTCAACATTAATATTTCTCAAACTTTTAACCATATAGGCTAAAATCTCTTTTTTGGGACAATGGTCATTCAAATAATTTCATTTTGCCGAATACAAAACCAAATAGGTTCACATATCATGTTTCGTATCAAGGGAGATCGAGGGACAAGTTCAACCTTTATCAAACTTCTAACCATATAGGCTAAAATCTCATTTTCGCGACAAAGTCATTCCAATACTTTCATTTTTACGAATATAAAACCAAATAGGTTCACATATCATGTTTCGTATCAAGTGAGATCGAGGGACAAGTTCAACCTTTATCAAACTTCTAACTATATAGGCTAAAACCTCATTTTTGCGACAAAGTTATTCCAATACTTTCATTTTTCCGAATATAAAACCAAATAGGTTCACATATCATGTTTCGCATCAAGGGACATCGAGGGACAAGTTCAACCTTTATCAAACTTCTAACCACATAGGCTAACATTTCATTTTCGCGACAAGGGTCATTTCAATACTTTCATTTTACTGAATTTCAAACCAAATAGGTTCACATATCATGTTTCGCATCAAGGGACATCGAGGGACATGTTCAACCTTCGTATTTAACAAACATGCAACAATATAAGCTAAAATCTCGTTTTCGCGATAAGGGTCATCTCATTAATTTCTATTTACCAAATTTAAAATGAAATTGGTTCAAATATTATGTTACGCAATAAAGGACATCGAGGGACAAATTCAACATTAATATTTATCAAACTTTTAACCATATAGGCTAAAATCTCATTTTTGGGACAATGCTCATTCAAATAATTTCATTTTGCCGAATACAAAACCAAATAGGTTCACATATCATGTTTCGTATCAAGGGAGATCGAGGGACAAGTTCAACCTTTATCAAACTTCTAACCATATAAGGCTAAAATCTCATTTTCGCGACAAAGTGATTCCAATACTTTCATTTTTCCGAATATAAAACCAAATAAGTTCACATATCATGTTTCACATCAAGGGACATCGAGGGACAAGTTCACTGTTTATCAAACTTCTAACCACATAGGCTAACATTTCATTTTCACGACAAGGGTCATTTCAATACTTTCATTTTACCGAATTTCAAACCAAATAGGTTCACATATCATGTTTCACATCAACGGACATCGAGGGACATGTTCAACCTTCATATTTAACAAACATGCAACAATATAAGCTAAAATCTCGTTTTCGCGATAAGGGTCATCTCATTACTTTCTATTTACCAAATTTAAAACGAAATTGGTTCAAATATTATGTTACGCAATAAAGGACATCGAGGGACAAATTCAACATTAATATTTATCAAACTTTTAACCATATAGGCTAAAATCTCATTTTTGGGACAATGCTCATTCAAATAATTTCATTTTGCCGAATACAAAACCAAATAGGTTCACATATCATGTTTCGTATCAAGGGAGATCGAGGGACAAGTTCAACCTTTATCAAACTTCTAACCATATAAGGCTAAAATCTCATTTTTGCGACAACGTGATTCCAATACTTTCATTTTTCCGAATATAAAACCAAATAAGTTCACATATCATGTTTCGCATCAAGGAACATCGAGGGACAAGTTCACTGTTTATCAAACTTCTAACCACATAGGCTAACATTTCATTTTCGCGACAAGGGTCATTTCAATACTTTCATTTTACCGAATTTCAAACCAAATAGGTTCACATATCATGTTTCACATCAACGGACATCGAGGGACATGTTCAACCTTCATATTTAACAAACATGCAACAATATAAGCTAAAATCTCGTTTTCGCGATAAGGGTCATCTCATTACTGTCTATTTACCAAATTTAAAACGAAATTGGTTCAAATATTATGTTACGCAATAAAGGACATCGAGGGACAAATTCAACATTAATATTTCTCAAACTTTTAACCATATAGGCTAAAATCTCTTTTTTGGGACAATGGTCATTCAAATAATTTCATTTTGCCGAATACAAAACCAAATAGGTTCACATATCATGTTTCGTATCAAGGGAGATCGAGGGACAAGTCCAACCTTTATCAAACTTCTAACCATATAGGCTAAAATCTCATTTTCGCGACAAAGTCATTCCAATACTTTCATTTTTCCGAATATAAAACCAAATAGGTTCACATATCATGTTTCGTATCAAGGGAGATCGAGGGACAAGTTCAACCTTTATCAAATTTCTAACCATATAGGCTAAAATCTCATTTTTGCGACAAAGTTATTCCAATACTTTCATTTTTCCGAATATAAAACCAAATAGGTTCACATATCATGTTTCGCATCAAGGGACATCGAGGGACAAGTTCACTGTTTATCAAACTTCTAACCACATAGGCTAACATTTCATTTTCGCGACAAGGGTCATTTCAATACTTTCATTTTACCGAATTTCAAACCAAATAGGTTCACATATCATGTTTCGCATCAAGGGACATCGAGGGACATGTTCAACCTTTGTATTTAACAAACATGCAACAATATAAGCTAAAATCTCGTTTTCGCGATAAGGGTCATCTCATTACTTTCTATTTACCAAATTTAAAACGAAATTGGTTCAAATATTATGTTACGCAATAAAGGACATCGAGGGACAAATTCAACATTAATATTTATCAAACTTTTAACCATATAGGCTAAAATCTCATTTTTGGGACAATGCTCATTCAAATAATTTTATTTTGACGAATACAAAACCAAATAGGTGCACATATCATGTTTCGTATCAAAGGAGATCGAGGGACAAGTTCAACCTTTATCAAACTTCTAACCTTATAAGGCTAAAATCTCATTTTCGCGACAACGTGATTCCAATACTTTCATTTTTCCGAATATAAAACCAAATAAGTTCACATATCATGTTTCGCATCAAGGGACATCGAGGGACAAGTTCACTGTTTATCAAACTTCTAACCACATAGGCTAACATTTCATTTTCGTGACAAGGGTCATTTCAATACTTTCATTTTACCGAATTTCTAACCAAATAGGTTCACATATCATGTTTCACATCAACGGACATCGAGGGACATGTTCAACCTTCATATTTAACAAACATGCAACAATATAAGCTAAAATCTCGTTTTCGCGATAAGGGTCATCTCATTACTTTCTATTTACCAAATTTAAAACAAAATTGGTTCAAATATTATGTTACGCAATAAAGGACATCGAGGGACAAATTCAACATTAATATTTCTCAAACTTTTAACCATGTAGGCTAAAATCTCTTTTTTGGGACAATGGTCATTCAAATAATTTCATTTTGCTGAATACAAAACCAAATAGGTTCACATATCATGTTTCGTATCAAGGGAGATCGAGGGACAAGTTCAACCTTTATCAAACTTCTAACCATATAGGCTAAAATCTCATTTTCGCGACAAAGTCATTCCAATACTTTCATTTTTCCGAATATAAAACCAAATAGGTTCACATATCATGTTTCGTATCAAGGGAGATCGAGGGACAAGTTCAACCATTATCAAACTTCTAACCATATAGGCTAAAATCTCATTTTTGCGACAAAGTTATTCCAATACTTTCATTTTTCCGAATATAAAACCAAATAGGTTAACATATCATGTTTCGCATCAAGGGACATCGAGGGACAAGTTTAACCTTTATGAAACTTCTAACCACATAGGCTAACATTTCATTTTCGCGACAAGGGTCATTTCAATACTTTCATTTTACCGAATTTCAAACCAAATAGGTTCACATATCATGTTTCGCATCAAGGGACATCGAGGGACATGTTCAACCTTCGTATTTAACAAACATGCAACAATATAAGCTAAAATCTCGTTTTCGCGATAAGGGTCATCTCATTACTTTCTATTTACCAAATTTAAAACGAAATTCGTTCAAATATTATGTTACGCAATAAAGGACATCGAGGGACAAATTCAACATTAATATTTATCAAACTTTTAACCATATAGGCTAAAATCTCATTTTTGGGACAATGCTCATTCAAATAATTTCATTTTGCCGAATACAAAACCAAATAGGTTCACATATCATGTTTCGTATCAAGGGAGATCGAGGGACAAGTTCAACCTTTATCAAACTTATAACCATATAAGGCTAAAATCTCATTTTCGCGATAAAGTGATTCCAATACTTTCATTTTTCCGAATATAAAACCAAATAAGTTCACATATCATGTTTCGCATCAAGGGACATCGAGGGACAAGTTCACTGTTTATCAAACTTCTAACCACATAGGCTAACATTTCATTTTCGCGACAAGGGTCATTTCAATACTTTCATTTTACCGAATTTCAAACCAAATAGGTTCACATATCATGTTTCACATCAACGGACATCGAGGGACATGTTCAACCTTCATATTTAACAAACATGCAACAATATAAGCTAAAATCTCGTTTTCGCGATAAGGGTCATCTCATTACTTTCTATTTACCAAATTTAAAACGAAATTGGTTCAAATATTATGTTACGCAATAAAGGACATCGAGGGACAAATTCAACATTAATATTTATCAAACTTTTAACCATATAGGCTAAAATCTCATTTTTGGGACAATGCTCATTCAAATAATTTCATTTTGCCGAATACAAAACCAAATAGGTTCACATATCATGTTTCGTATCAAGGGAGATCGAGGGACAAGTTCAACCTTTATCAAACTTCTAACCATATAAGGCTAAAATCTCATTTTTGCGACAAAGTGATTCCAATACTTTCATTTTTCCGAATATAAAACCAAATAAGTTCACATATCATGTTTCGCATCAAGGAACATCGAGGGACAAGTTCACTGTTTATCAAACTTCTAACCACATAGGCTAACATTTCATTTTTGCGACAAGGGTCATTTCAATACTTTCATTTTACCGAATTTCAAACCAAATAGGTTCACATATCATGTTTCACATCAACGGACATCGAGGGACATGTTCAACCTTCATATTTAACAAACATGCAACAATATAAGCTAAAATCTCGTTTTCGCGATAAGGGTCATCTCATTACTTTCTATTTACCAAATTTAAAACGAAATTGGTTCAAATATTATGTTACGCAATAAAGGACATCGAGGGACAAATTCAACATTAATATTTCTCAAACTTTTAACCATATAGGCTAAAATCTCTTTTTTGGGACAATGGTCATTCAAATAATTTCATTTTGCCGAATACAAAACCAAATAGGTTCACATATCATGTTTCGTATCAAGGGAGATCGAGGGACAAGTCCAACCTTTATCAAACTTCTAACCATATAGGCTAAAATCTCATTTTCGCGACAAAGTCATTCCAATACTTTCATTTTTCCGAATATAAAACCAAATAGGTTCACATATCATGTTTCGTATCAAGGGAGATCGAGGGACAAGTTCAACCTTTATCAAACTTCTAACCATATAGGCTAAAATCTCATTTTTGCGACAAAGTTATTCCAATACTTTCATTTTTCCGAATATAAAACCAAATAGGTTCACATATCATGTTTCGCATCAAGGGACATCGAGGGACAAGTTCACTGTTTATCAAACTTCTAACCACATAGGCTAACATTTCATTTTCGTGACAAGGGTCATTTCAATACTTTCATTTTACCGAATTTCTAACCAAATAGGTTCACATATCATGTTTCACATCAACGGACATCGAGGGACATGTTCAACCTTCATATTTAACAAACATGCAACAATATAAGCTAAAATCTCGTTTTCGCGATAAGGGTCATCTCATTACTTTCTATTTACCAAATTTAAAACAAAATTGGTTCAAATATTATGTTACGCAATAAAGGACATCGAGGGACAAATTCAACATTAATATTTCTCAAACTTTTAACCATGTAGGCTAAAATCTCTTTTTTGGGACAATGGTCATTCAAATAATTTCATTTTGCTGAATACAAAACCAAATAGGTTCACATATCATGTTTCGTATCAAGGGAGATCGAGGGACAAGTTCAACCTTTATCAAACTTCTAACCATATAGGCTAAAATCTCATTTTCGCGACAAAGTCATTCCAATACTTTCATTTTTCCGAATATAAAACCAAATAGGTTCACATATCATGTTTCGTATCAAGGGAGATCGAGGGACAAGTTCAACCATTATCAAACTTCTAACCATATAGGCTAAAATCTCATTTTTGCGACAAAGTTATTCCAATACTTTCATTTTTCCGAATATAAAACCAAATAGGTTCACATATCATGTTTCGCATCAAGGGACATCGAGGGACAAGTTTAACCTTTATGAAACTTCTAACCACATAGGCTAACATTTCATTTTCGCGACAAGGGTCATTTCAATACTTTCATTTTACCGAATTTCAAACCAAATAGGTTCACATATCATGTTTCGCATCAAGGGACATCGAGGGACATGTTCAACCTTCGTATTTAACAAACATGCAACAATATAAGCTAAAATCTCGTTTTCGCGATAAGGGTCATCTCATTACTTTCTATTTACCAAATTTAAAACGAAATTCGTTCAAATATTATGTTACGCAATAAAGGACATCGAGGGACAAATTCAACATTAATATTTATCAAACTTTTAACCATATAGGCTAAAATCTCATTTTTGGGACAATGCTCATTCAAATAATTTCATTTTGCCGAATACAAAACCAAATAGGTTCACATATCATGTTTCGTATCAAGGGAGATCGAGGGACAAGTTCAACCTTTATCAAACTTCTAACCATATAAGGCTAAAATCTCATTTTCGCGATAAAGTGATTCCAATACTTTCATTTTTCCGAATATAAAACCAAATAAGTTCACATATCATGTTTCGCATCAAGGGACATCGAGGGACAAGTTCACTGTTTATCAAACTTCTAACCACATAGGCTAACATTTCATTTTCGCGACAAGGGTCATTTCAATACTTTCATTTTACCGAATTTCAAACCAAATAGGTTCACATATCATGTTTCACATCAACGGACATCGAGGGACATGTTCAACCTTCATATTTAACAAACATGCAACAATATAAGCTAAAATCTCGTTTTCGCGATAAGGGTCATCTCATTACTTTCTATTTACCAAATTTAAAACGAAATTGGTTCAAATATTATGTTACGCAATAAAGGACATCGAGGGACAAATTCAACATTAATATTTATCAAACTTTTAACCATATAGGCTAAAATCTCATTTTTGGGACAATGCTCATTCAAATAATTTCATTTTGCCGAATACAAAACCAAATAGGTTCACATATCATGTTTCGTATCAAAGGAGATCGAGGGACAAGTTCAACCTTTATCAAACATCTAACCTTATAAGGCTAAAATCTCATTTTCGCGACAAAGTGATTCCAATACTTTCATTTTTCCGAATATTAAACCAAATAAGTTCACATATCATGTTTCGCATCAAGGGACATCGAGGGAAAAGTTCACTGTTTATCAAACTTCTAACCACATAGGCTAACATTTCATTTTCGTGACAAGGGTCATTTCAATACTTTCATTTTACCGAATTTCTAACCAAATAGGTTCACATATCATGTTTCACATCAACGGACATCGAGGGACATGTTCAACCTTCATATTTAACAAACATGCAACAATATAAGCTAAAATCTCGTTTTCGCGATAAGGGTCATCTCATTACTTTCTATTTACCAAATTTAAAACGAAATTGGTTCAAATATTATGTTACGCAATAAAGGACATCGAGGGACAAATTCAACATTAATATTTCTCAAACTTTTAACCATATAGGCGAAAATCTCTTTTTTGGGACAATGGTCATTCAAATAATTTCATTTTGCCGAATACAAAACCAAATAGGTTCACATATCATGTTTCGTATCAAGGGAGATCGAGGGACAAGTCCAACCTTTATCAAACTTCTAACCATATAGGCTAAAATCTCATTTTCGCGACAAAGTCATTCCAATACTTTCATTTTTCCGAATATAAAACCAAATAGGTTCACATATCATGTTTCGTATCAAGGGAGATCGAGGGACAAGTTCAACCTTTATCAAACTTCTAACCATATAGGCTAAAATCTCATTTTTGCGACAAAGTTATTCCAATACTTTCATTTTTCCGAATATAAAACCAAATAGGTTCACATATCATGTTTCGCATCAAGGGACATCGAGGGACATGTTCAACCTTCGTATTTAACAAACAAGCAACAATATAAGCTAAAATCTCGTTTTCGCGATAAGGGTCATCTCATTACTTTCTATTTACCAAATTTAAAACGAAATTGGTTCAAATATTATGTTACGCAATAAAGGACATCGAGGGACAAATTCAACATTAATATTTATCAAACTTTTAACCATATAGGCTAAAATCTCATTTTTGGGACAATGCTCATTCAAATAATTTCATTTTGCCGAATACAAAACCAAATAGGTTCACATATCATGTTTCGTATCAAAGGAGATCGAGGGACAAGTTCAACCTTTATCAAACTTCTAACCTTATAAGGCTAAAATCTCATTTTCGCGACAAAGTGATTCCAATACTTTCATTTTTCCGAATATTAAACCAAATAAGTTCACATATCATGTTTCGCATCAAGGGACATCGAGGGAAAAGTTCACTGTTTATCAAACTTCTAACCACATAGGCTAACATTTCATTTTCGTGACAAGGGTCATTTCAATACTTTCATTTTACCGAATTTCAAACCAAATAGGTTCACATATCATGTTTCACATCAACGGACATCGAGGGACATGTTCAACCTTCATATTTAACAAACATGCAACAATATAAGCTAAAATCTCGTTTTCGCGATAAGGGTCATCTCATTACTTTCTATTTACCAAATTTAAAACAAAATTGGATCAAATATTATGTTACGCAATAAAGGACATCGAGGGACAAATTCAACATTAATATTTATCAAACTTTTAACCATATAGGCTAAAATCTCATTTTTGGGACAATGCTCATTCAAATAATTTCATTTTGCCGAATACAAAACCAAATAGGTTCACATATCATGTTTCGTATCAAGGGAGATCGAGGGACAAGTTCAACCTTTATCAAACTTCTAACCATATAAGGCTAAAATCTCATTTTTGCGACAAAGTGATTCCAATACTTTCATTTTTCCGAATATAAAACCAAATAAGTACACATATCATGTTTCGCATCAAGGAACATCGAGGGACAAGTTCACTGTTTATCAAACTTCTAACCACATAGGCTAACATTTCATTTTCGCGACAAGGGTCATTTCAATACTTTCATTTTACCGAATTTCAAACCAAATAGGTTCACATATCATGTTTCACATCAACGGACATCGAGGGACATGTTCAACCTTCATATTTAACAAACATGCAACAATATAAGCTAAAATCTCGTTTTCGCGATAAGGGTCATCTCATTACTTTCTATTTACCAAATTTAAAACGAAATTGGTTCAAATATTATGTTACGCAATAAAGGACATCGAGGGACAAATTCAACATTAATATTTCTCAAACTTTTAACCATATAGGCTAAAATCTCTTTTTTGGGACAATGGTCATTCAAATAATTTCATTTTGCCGAATACAAAACCAAATAGGTTCACATATCATGTTTCGTATCAAGGGAGATCGAGGGACAAGTCCAACCTTTATCAACCTTCTAACCATATAGGCTAAAATCTCATTTTCGCGACAAAGTCATTCCAATACTTTCATTTTTCCGAATATAAAACCAAATAGGTTCACATATCATGTTTCGTATCAAGGGAGATCGAGGGACAAGTTCAACCTTTATCAAACTTCTAACCATATAGGCTAAAATCTCATTTTTGCGACAAAGTTATTCCAATACTTTCATTTTTCCGAATATAAAACCAAATAGGTTCACATATCATGTTTCGCATCAAGGGACATCGAGGGACAAGTTCACTGTTTATCAAACTTCTAACCACATAGGCTAACATTTCATTTTCGCGACAAGGGTCATTTCAATACTTTCATTTTACCGAATTTCAAACCAAATAGGTTCACATATCATGTTTCGCATCAAGGGACATCGAGGGACATGTTCAACCTTCGTATTTAACAAACAAGCAACAATATAAGCTAAAATCTCGTTTTCGCGATAAGGGTCATCTCATTACTTTCTATTTACCAAATTTAAAATGAAATTGGTTCAAATATTATGTTACGCAATAAAGGACATCGAGGGACAAATTCAACATTAATATTTATCAAACTTTTAACCATATAGGCTAAAATCTCATTTTTGGGACAATGCTCATTCAAATAATTTCATTTTGCCGAATACAAAACCAAATAGGTTCACATATCATGTTTCGTATCAAAGGAGATCGAGGGACAAGTTCAACCTTTATCAAACTTCTAACCTTATAAGGCTAAAATCTCATTTTCGCGACAAAGTGATTCCAATACTTTCATTTTTCCAAATATTAAACCAAATAA
Organism: Medicago sativa; assembly: GCF_051527215.1. Lineage (NCBI taxonomy): Eukaryota > Viridiplantae > Streptophyta > Magnoliopsida > Fabales > Fabaceae > Medicago > Medicago sativa. The sequence continues at coordinate 42,106,416 of NC_140751.1, forward strand.
GTTCACATATCATGTTTCGCATCAAGGGACATCGAGGGACAAGTTCAATGTTTATCAAACTTCTAACCACATAGGCTAACATTTCATTTTCGTGACAAGGGTCATTTCAATACTTTCATTTTACCGAATTTCTAACCAAATAGGTTCACATATCATGTTTCACATCAACGGACATCGAGGGACATGTTCAACCTTCATATTTAACAAACATGCAACAATATAAGCTAAAATCTCGTTTTCGCGATAAGGGTCATCTCATTACTTTCTATTTACCAAATTTAAAACGAAATTGGTTCAAATATTATGTTACGCAATAAAGGACATCGAGGGACAAATTCAACATTAATATTTATCAAACTTTTAACCATATAGGCTAAAATCTCATTTTTGGGACAATGCTCATTCAAATAATTTCATTTTGCCGAATACAAAACCAAATAGGTTCACATATCATGTTTCGTATCAAGGGAGATCGAGGGACAAGTTCAACCTTTATCAAACTTCTAACCATATAAGGCTAAAATCTCATTTTTGCGACAAAGTGATTCCAATACTTTCATTTTTCCGAATATAAAACCAAATAAGTACACATATCATGTTTCGCATCAAGGAACATCGAGGGACAAGTTCACTGTTTATCAAACTTCTAACCACATAGGCTAACATTTCATTTTCGCGACAAGGGTCATTTCAATACTTTCATTTTACCGAATTTCAAACCAAATAGGTTCACATATCATGTTTCACATCAACGGACATCGAGGGACATGTTCAACCTTCATATTTAACAAACATGCAACAATATAAGCTAAAATCTCGTTTTCGCGATAAGGGTCATCTCATTACTTTCTATTTACCAAATTTAAAACGAAATTGGTTCAAATATTATGTTACGCAATAAAGGACATCGAGGGACAAATTCAACATTAATATTTCTCAAACTTTTAACCATATAGGCTAAAATCTCTTTTTTGGGACAATGGTCATTCAAATAATTTCATTTTGCCGAATACAAAACCAAATAGGTTCACATATCATGTTTCGTATCAAGGGAGATCGAGGGACAAGTCCAACCTTTATCAACCTTCTAACCATATAGGCTAAAATCTCATTTTCGCGACAAAGTCATTCCAATACTTTCATTTTTCCGAATATAAAACCAAATAGGTTCACATATCATGTTTCGTATCAAGGGAGATCGAGGGACAAGTTCAACCTTTATCAAACTTCTAACCATATAGGCTAAAATCTCATTTTTGCGACAAAGTTATTCCAATACTTTCATTTTTCCGAATATAAAACCAAATAGGTTCACATATCATGTTTCGCATCAAGGGACATCGAGGGACAAGTTCACTGTTTATCAAACTTCTAACCACATAGGCTAACATTTCATTTTCGCGACAAGGGTCATTTCAATACTTTCATTTTACCGAATTTCAAACCAAATAGGTTCACATATCATGTTTCGCATCAAGGGACATCGAGGGACATGTTCAACCTTCGTATTTAACAAACAAGCAACAATATAAGCTAAAATCTCGTTTTCGCGATAAGGGTCATCTCATTACTTTCTATTTACCAAATTTAAAACGAAATTGGTTCAAATATTATGTTACGCAATAAAGGACATCGAGGGACAAATTCAACATTAATATTTATCAAACTTTTAACCATATAGGCTAAAATCTCATTTTTGGGACAATGCTCATTCAAATAATTTCATTTTGCCGAATACAAAACCAAATAGGTTCACATATCATGTTTCGTATCAAAGGAGATCGAGGGACAAGTTCAACCTTTATCAAACTTCTAACCTTATAAGGCTAAAATCTCATTTTCGCGACAAAGTGATTCCAATACTTTCATTTTTCCGAATATTAAACCAAATAAGTTCACATATCATGTTTCGCATCAAGGGACATCGAGGGACAAGTTCAATGTTTATCAAACTTCTAACCACATAGGCTAACATTTCATTTTCGTGACAAGGGTCATTTCAATACTTTCATTTTACCGAATTTCTAACCAAATAGGTTCACATATCATGTTTCACATCAACGGACATCGAGGGACATGTTCAACCTTCATATTTAACAAACATGCAACAATATAAGCTAAAATCTCGTTTTCGCGATAAGGGTCATCTCATTACTTTCTATTTACCAAATTTAAAACAAAATTGGTTCAAATATTATGTTACGCAATAAAGGACATCGAGGGACAAATTCAACATTAATATTTCTCAAACTTTTAACCATATAGGCTAAAATCTCTTTTTTGGGACAATGGTCATTCAAATAATTTCATTTTGCCGAATACAAAACCAAATAGGTTCACTTATCATGTTTCGTATCAAGGGAGATCGAGGGACAAGTTCAACCTTTATCAAACTTCTAACCATATAGGCTAAAATCTCATTTTCGCGACAAAGTCATTCCAATACTTTCATTTTTCCGAATATAAAACCAAATAGGTTCACATATCATGTTTCGTATCAAGGGAGATCGAGGGACAAGTTCAACCTTTATCAAACTTCTAACCATATAGGCTAAAATCTCATTTTTGCGACAAAGTTATTCCAATACTTTCATTTTTCCGAATATAAAACCAAATAGGTTCACATATCATGTTTCGCATCAAGGGACATCGAGGGACAAGTTCACTGTTTATCAAACTTCTAACCACATAGGCTAACATTTCATTTTCGCGACAAGGGTCATTTCAATACTTTCATTTTACCGAATCTCAAACCAAATAGGTTCACATATCATGTTTCGCATCAAGGGACATCGAGGGACATGTTCAACCTTCGTATTTAACAAACAAGCAACAATATAAGCTAAAATCTCGTTTTCGCGATAAGGGTCATCTCATTACTTTCTATTTACCAAATTTAAAACGAAATTGGTTCAAATATTATGTTACGCAATAAAGGACATCGAGGGACAAATTCAACATTAATATTTATCAAACTTTTAACCATATAGGCTAAAATCTCATTTTTGGGACAATGCTCATTCAAATAATTTCATTTTGCCGAATACAAAACCAAATAGGTTCACATATCATGTTTCGTATCAAAGGAGATCGAGGGACAAGTTCAACCTTTATCAAACTTCTAACCTTATAAGGCTAAAATCTCATTTTCGCGACAAAGTGATTCCAATACTTTCATTTTTCCGAATATTAAACCAAATAAGTTCACATATCATGTTTCGCATCAAGGGACATCGAGGGACAAGTTCAATGTTTATCAAACTTCTAACCACATAGGCTAACATTTCATTTTCGTGACAAGGGTCATTTCAATACTTTCATTTTACCGAATTTCTAACCAAATAGGTTCACATATCATGTTTCACATCAACGGACATCGAGGGACATGTTCAACCTTCATATTTAACAAACATGCAACAATATAAGCTAAAATCTCGTTTTCGCGATAAGGGTCATCTCATTACTTTCTATTTACCAAATTTAAAACAAAATTGGTTCAAATATTATGTTACGCAATAAAGGACATCGAGGGACAAATTCAACATTAATATTTCTCAAACTTTTAACCATATAGGCTAAAATCTCTTTTTTGGGACAATGGTCATTCAAATAATTTCATTTTGCCGAATACAAAACCAAATAGGTTCACATATCATGTTTCGTATCAAGGGAGATCGAGGGACAAGTTCAACCTTTATCAAACTTCTAACCATATAGGCTAAAATCTCATTTTCGCGACAAAGTCATTCCAATACTTTCATTTTTCCGAATATAAAACCAAATAGGTTCACATATCATGTTTCGTATCAAGGGAGATCGAGGGACAAGTTCAACCTTTATCAAACTTCTAACCATATAGGCTAAAATCTCATTTTTGCGACAAAGTTATTCCAATACTTTCATTTTTCCGAATATAAAACCAATTAGGTTCACATATCATGTTTCGCATCAAGGGACATCGAGGGACAAGTTCACTGTTTATCAAACTTCTAACCACATAGGCTAACATTTCATTTTCGCGACAAGGGTCATTTCAATACTTTCATTTTACCGAATTTCAAACCAAATAGGTTCACATATCATGTTTCGCATCAAGGGACATCGAGGGACATGTTCAACCTTCGTATTTAACAAACAAGCAACAATATAAGCTAAAATCTCGTTTTCGCGATAAGGGTCATCTCATTACTTTCTATTTACCAAATTTAAAATGAAATTGGTTCAAATATTATGTTACGCAATAAAGGACATCGAGGGACAAATTCAACATTAATATTTATCAAACTTTTAACCATATAGGCTAAAATCTCATTTTTGGGACAATGCTCATTCAAATAATTTCATTTTGCCGAATACAAAACCAAATAGGTTCACATATCATGTTTCGTATCAAAGGAGATCGAGGGACAAGTTCAACCTTTATCAAACTTCTAACCTTATAAGGCTAAAATCTCATTTTCGCGACAAAGTGATTCCAATACTTTCATTTTTCCGAATATTAAACCAAATAAGTTCACATATCATGTTTCGCATCAAGGGACATCGAGGGACAAGTTCACTGTTTATCAAACTTCTAACCACATAGGCTAACATTTCATTTTCGTGACAAGGGTCATTTCAATACTTTCATTTTACCGAATTTCTAACCAAATAGGTTCACATATCATGTTTCACATCAACGGACATCGAGGGACATGTTCAACCTTCATATTTAACAAACATGCAACAATATAAGCTAAAATCTCGTTTTCGCGATAAGGGTCATCTCATTACTTTCTATTTACCAAATTTAAAACAAAATTGGTTCAAATATTATGTTACGCAATAAAGGACATCGAGGGACAAATTCAACATTAATATTTCTCAAAGTTTTAACCATATAGGCTAAAATCTCTTTTTTGGGACAGTGGTCATTCAAATAATTTCATTTTGCCGAATACAAAACCAAATAGGTTCACATATCATGTTTCGTATCAAGGGAGATCGAGGGACAAGTTCAACCTTTATCAAACTTCTAACCATATAGGCTAAAATCTCATTTTCGCGACAAAGTCATTCCAATACTTTCATTTTTCCGAATATAAAACCAAATAGGTTCACATATCATGTTTCGTATCAAGGGAGATCGAGGGACAAGTTCAACCTTTATCAAACTTCTAACCATATAGGCTAAAATCTCATTTTTGCGACAAAGTTATTCCAATACTTTCATTTTTCCGAATATAAAACCAAATAGGTTCACATATCATGTTTCGCATCAAGGGACATCGAGGGACAAGTTTAACCTTTATCAAACTTCTAACCACATAGGCTAACATTTCATTTTCGCGACAAGGGTCATTTCAATACTTTCATTTTACCGAATTTCAAACCAAATAGGTTCACATATCATGTTTCGCATCAAGGGACATCGAGGGACATGTTCAACCTTCGTATTTAACAAACATGCAACAATATAAGCTAAAATCTCGTTTTCGCGATAAGGGTCATCTCATTACTTTCTATTTACCAAATTTAAAACGAAATTCGTTCAAATATTATGTTACGCAATAAAGGACATCGAGGGACAAATTCAACATTAATATTTATCAAACTTTTAACCATATAGGCTAAAATCTCATTTTTGGGACAATGCTCATTCAAATAATTTCATTTTGCCGAATACAAAACCAAATAGGTTCACATATCATGTTTCGTATCAAGGGAGATCGAGGGACAAGTTCAACCTTTATCAAACTTCTAACCATATAAGGCTAAAATCTCATTTTTGCGACAAAGTGATTCCAATACTTTCATTTTTCCGAATATAAAACCAAATAAGTTCACATATCATGTTTCGCATCAAGGAACATCGAGGGACAAGTTCACTGTTTATCAAACTTCTAACCACATAGGCTAACATTTCATTTTCGCGACAAGGGTCATTTCAATACTTTCATTTTACCGAATTTCAAACCAAATAGGTTCACATATCATGTTTCACATCAACGGACATCGAGGGACATGTTCAACCTTCATATTTAACAAACATGCAACAATATAAGCTAAAATCTCGTTTTCGCGATAAGGGTCATCTCATTACTTTCTATTTACCAAATTTAAAACGAAATTGGTTCAAATATTATGTTACGCAATAAAGGACATCGAGGGACAAATTCAACATTAATATTTCTCAAACTTTTAACCATATAGGCTAAAATCTCTTTTTTGGGACAATGGTCATTCAAATAATTTCATTTTGCCGAATACAAAACCAAATAGGTTCACATATCATGTTTCGTATCAAGGGAGATCGAGGGACAAGTCCAACCTTTATCAAACTTCTAACCATATAGGCTAAAATCTCATTTTCGCGACAAAGTCATTCCAATACTTTCATTTTTCCGAATATAAAACCAAATAGGTTCACATATCATGTTTCGTATCAAGGGAGATCGAGGGACAAGTTCAACCTTTATCAAACTTCTAACCATATAGGCTAAAATCTCATTTTTGCGACAAAGTTATTCCAATACTTTCATTTTTCCGAATATAAAACCAAATAGGTTCACATATCATGTTTCGCATCAAGGGATATCGAGGGACAAGTTCACTGTTTATCAAACTTCTAACCACATAGGCTAACATTTTATTTTCGCGACAAGGGTCATTTCAATACTTTCATTTTACCGAATTTCAAACGAAATAGGTTCACATATCATGTTTCGCATCAAGGGACATCGAGGGACATGTTCAACCTTCGTATTTAACAAACATGCAACAATATAAGCTAAAATCTCGTTTTCGAGATAAGGGTCATCTCATTACTTTCTATTTACCAAATTTAAAACGAAATTCGATCAAATATTTTGTTACGCAATAAAGGACATCGAGGGACAAATTCAACATTAATATTTATCAAACTTTTAACCATATAGGCTAAAATCTCATTTTTGGGACAATGCTCATTCAAATAATTTCATTTTGCCGAATACAAAACCAAATAGGTTCACATATCATGTTTCGTATCAAGGGAGATCGAGGGACAAGTTCAACCTTTATCAAACTTCTAACCATATAAGGCTAAAATCTCATTTTTGCGACAAAGTGATTCCAATACTTTCATTTTTCCGAATATAAAACCAAATAAGTTCACATATCATGTTTCGCATCAAGGAACATCGAGGGACAAGTTCACTGTTTATCAAACTTCTAACCACATAAGCTAACATTTCATTTTCGCGACAAGGGTCATTTCAATACTTTCATTTTACCGAATTTCAAACCAAATAGGTTCACATATCATGTTTCACATCAACGGACATCGAGGGACATGTTCAACCTTCATATTTAACAAACATGCAACAATATAAGCTAAAATCTCGTTTTCGCGATAAGGGTCATCTCATTACTTTCTATTTACCAAATTTAAAACGAAATTGGTTCAAATATTATGTTACGCAATAAAGGACATCGAGGGACAAATTCAACATTAATATTTCTCAAAGTTTTAACCATATAGGCTAAAATCTCTTTTTTGGGACAATGGTCATTCAAATAATTTCATTTTGCCGAATACAAAACCAAATAGGTTCACATATCATGTTTCGTATCAAGGGAGATCGAGGGACAAGTCCAACCTTTATCAAACTTCTAACCATATAGGCTAAAATCTCATTTTCGCGACAAAGTCATTCCAATACTTTCATTTTTCCGAATATAAAACCAAATAGGTTCACATATCATGTTTCGTATCAAGGGAGATCGAGGGACAAGTTCAACCTTTATCAAACTTCTAACCATATAGGCTAAAATCTCATTTTTGCGACAAAGTTATTCCAATACTTTCATTTTTCCGAATATAAAACCAAATAGGTTCACATATCATGTTTCGCATCAAGGGACATCGAGGGACAAGTTCACTGTTTATCAAACTTCTAACCACATAGGCTAACATTTCATTTTCGCGACAAGGGTCATTTCAATACTTTCATTTTACCGAATTTCAAACCAAATAGGTTCACATATCATGTTTCGCATCAAGGGACATCGAGGGACATGTTCAACCTTCGTATTTAACAAACAAGCAACAATATAAGCTAAAATCTCGTTTTCGCGATAAGGGTCATCTCATTACTTTCTATTTACCAAATTTAAAACGAAATTGGTTCAAATATTATGTTACGCAATAAAGGACATCGAGGGACAAATTCAACATTAATATTTATCAAACTTTTAACCATATAGGCTAAAATCTCATTTTTGGGACAATGCTCATTCAAATAATTTCATTTTGCCGAATACAAAACCAAATAGGTTCACATATCATGTTTCGTATCAAAGGAGATTGAGGGACAAGTTCAACCTTTATCAAACTTCTAACCTTATAAGGCTAAAATCTCATTTTCGCGACAAAGTGATTCCAATACTTTTATTTTTCCGAATATTAAACCAAATAAGTTCACATATCATGTTTCGCATCAAGGGACATCGAGGGACAAGTTCACTGTTTATCAAACTTCTAACCACATAGGCTAACATTTCATTTTCGTGACAAGGGTCATTTCAATACTTTCATTTTACCGAATTTCTAACCAAATAGGTTCACATATCATGTTTCACATCAACGGACATCGAGGGACATGTTCAACCTTCATATTTAACAAACATGCAACAATATAAGCTAAAATCTCGTTTTCGCGATAAGGGTCATCTCATTACTTTCTATTTACCAAATTTAAAACAAAATTGGTTCAAATATTATGTTACGCAAAAAAGGACATCGAGGGACAAATTCAACATTAATATTTCTCAAACTTTTAACCATATAGGCTAAAATCTCTTTTTTGGGACAATGGTCATTCAAATAATTTCATTTTGCCGAATACAAAACCAAATAGGTTCACATATCATGTTTCGTATCAAGGGAGATCGAGGGACAAGTCCAACCTTTATCAAACTTCTAACCATATAGGCTAAAATCTCATTTTCGCGACAAAGTCATTCCAATACTTTCATTTTTCCGAATATAAAACCAAATAGGTTCACATATCATGTTTCGTATCAAGGGAGATCGAGGGACAAGTTCAACCTTTATCAAACTTCTAACCATATAGGCTAAAATCTCATTTTTGCGACAAAGTTATTCCAATACTTTCATTTTTCCGAATATAAAACCAAATAGGTTCACATATCATGTTTCGCATCAAGGGATATCGAGGGACAAGTTCACTGTTTATCTAACTTCTAACCACATAGGCTAACATTTTATTTTCGCGACAAGGGTCATTTCAATACTTTCATTTTACCGAATTTCAAACCAAATAGGTTCACATATCATGTTTCACATCAACGGACTTCGAGGGACAAGTTCAACCTTTATCAAACTTCTAACCATATAAGGCTAAAATCTCATTTTCGCGACAAAGTCATTCCAATACTTTCATTTTTCCGAATATAAAACCAAATAGGTTCACATATCATGTTTCGTATCAAGGGAGATCGAGGGACAAGTTCAACCTTTATCAAACTTCTAACCATATAGGCTAAAATCTCATTTTTGCGACAAAGTTATTCCAATACTTTCATTTTTCCGAATATAAAACCAAATAGGTTCACATATCATGTTTCGCATCAAGGGACATCGAGGGACAAGTTCACTGTTTATCAAACTTCTAACCACATAGGCTAACATTTCATTTTCGCGACAAGGGTCATTTCAATACTTTCATTTTACCGAATTTCAAACCAAATAGGTTCACATATCATGTTTCGCATCAAGGGACATCGAGGGACATGTTCAACCTTCGTATTTAACAAACAAGCAACAATATAAGCTAAAATCTCGTTTTCGCGATAAGGGTCATCTCATTACTTTCTATTTACCAAATTTAAAACGAAATTGGTTCAAATATTATGTTACGCAATAAAGGACATCGAGGGACAAATTCAACATTAATATTTATCAAACTTTTAACCATATAGGCTAAAATCTCATTTTTGGGACAATGCTCATTCAAATAATTTCATTTTGCCGAATACAAAACCAAATAGGTTCACATATCATGTTTCGTATCAAAGGAGATCGAGGGACAAGTTCAACCTTTATCAAACTTCTAACCTTATAAGGCTAAAATCTCATTTTTGCGACAAAGTGATTCCAATACTTTCATTTTTCCGAATATTAAACCAAATAAGTTCACATATCATGTTTCGCATCAAGGGACATCGAGGGACAAGTTCACTGTTTATCAAACTTCTAACCACATAGGCTAACATTTCATTTTCGTGACAAGGGTCATTTCAATACTTTTATTTTACCGAATTTCTAACCAAATAGGTTCACATATCATGTTTCACATCAACGGACATCGAGGGACATGTTCAACCTTCATATTTAACAAACATGCAACAATATAAGCTAAAATCTCGTTTTCGCGATAAGGGTCATCTCATTACTTTCTATTTACCAAATTTAAAACAAAATTGGTTCAAATATTATGTTACGCAAAAAAGGACATCGAGGGACAAATTCAACATTAATATTTCTCAAACTTTTAACCATATAGGCTAAAATCTCTTTTTTGGGACAATGGTCATTCAAATAACTTCATTTTGCCGAATACAAAACCAAATAGGTTCACATATCATGTTTCGTATCAAGGGAGATCGAGGGACAAGTTCAACCTTTATCAAACTTCTAACCATATAGGCTAAAATCTCATTTTCGCGACAAAGTCATTCCAATACTTTCATTTTTCCGAATATAAAACCAAATAGGTTCACATATCATGTTTCGTATCAAGGGAGATCGAGGGACAAGTTCAACCTTTATCAAACTTCTAACCATATAGGCTAAAATCTCATTTTTGCGACAAAGTTATTCCAATACTTTCATTTTTCCGAATATAAAACCAAATAGGTTCACATATCATGTTTCGCATCAAGGGACATCGAGGGACAAGTTTAACCTTTATCAAACTTCTAACCACATAGGCTAACATTTCATTTTCGCGACAAGGGTCATTTCAATACTTTCATTTTACCGAATTTCAAACCAAATAGGTTCACATATCATGTTTCGCATCAAGGGACATCGAGGGACATGTTCAACCTTCGTATTTAACAAACATGCAACAATATAAGCTAAAATCTCGTTTTCGCGATAAGGGTCATCTCATTACTTTCTATTTACCAAATTTAAAACGAAATTCGTTCAAATATTTTGTTACGCAATAAAGGACATCGAGGGACAAATTCAACATTAATATTTATCAAACTTTTAACCATATAGGCTAAAATCTCATTTTTGGGACAATGCTCATTCAAATAATTTCATTTTGCCGAATACAAAACCAAATAGGTTCACATATCATGTTTCGTATCAAGGGAGATCGAGGGACAAGTTCAACCTTTATCAAACTTCTAACCATATAAGGCTAAAATCTCATTTTTGCGACAAAGTGATTCCAATACTTTCATTTTTCCGAATATAAAACCAAATAAGTTCACATATCATGTTTCGCATCAAGGAACATCGAGGGACAAGTTCACTGTTTATCAAACTTCTAACCACATAGGCTAACATTTCATTTTCGCGACAAGGGTCATTTCAATACTTTCATTTTACCGAATTTCAAACCAAATAGGTTCACATATCATGTTTCTCATCAACGGACATCGAGGGACATGTTCAACCTTCATATTTAACAAACATGCAACAATATAAGCTAAAATCTCGTTTTCGCGATAAGGGTCATCTCATTACTTTCTATTTACCAAATTTAAAACGAAATTGGTTCAAATATTATGTTACGCAATAAAGGACATCGAGGGACAAATTCAACATTAATATTTCTCAAACTTTTAACCATATAGGCTAAAATCTCATTTTTGGGACAATGCTCATTCAAATAATTTCATTTTGCCGAATACAAAACCAAATAGGTTCACATATCATGTTTCGTATCAAAGGAGATCGAGGGACAAGTTCAACCTTTATCAAACTTCTAACCTTATAAGGCTAAAATCTCATTTTTGCGACAAAGTGATTCCAATACTTTCATTTTTCCGAATATTAAACCAAATAAGTTCACATATCATGTTTCGCATCAAGGGACATCGAGGGACAAGTTCACTGTTTATCAAACTTCTAACCACATAGGCTAACATTTCATTTTCGTGACAAGGGTCATTTCAATACTTTTATTTTACCGAATTTCTAACCAAATAGGTTCACATATCATGTTTCACATCAACGGACATCGAGGGACATGTTCAACCTTCATATTTAACAAACATGCAACAATATAAGCTAAAATCTCGTTTTCGCGATAAGGGTCATCTCATTACTTTCTATTTACCAAATTTAAAACAAAATTGGTTCAAATATTATGTTACGCAAAAAAGGACATCGAGGGACAAATTCAACATTAATATTTCTCAAACTTTTAACCATATAGGCTAAAATCTCTTTTTTGGGACAATGGTCATTCAAATAACTTCATTTTGCCGAATACAAAACCAAATAGGTTCACATATCATGTTTCGTATCAAGGGAGATCGAGGGACAAGTTCAACCTTTATCAAACTTCTAACCATATAGGCTAAAATCTCATTTTCGCGACAAAGTCATTCCAATACTTTCATTTTTCCGAATATAAAACCAAATAGGTTCACATATCATGTTTCGTATCAAGGGAGATCGAGGGACAAGTTCAACCTTTATCAAACTTCTAACCATATAGGCTAAAATCTCATTTTTGCGACAAAGTTATTCCAATACTTTCATTTTTCCGAATATAAAACCAAATAGGTTCACATATCATGTTTCGCATCAAGGGACATCGAGGGACAAGTTTAACCTTTATCAAACTTCTAACCACATAGGCTAACATTTCATTTTCGCGACAAGGGTCATTTCAATACTTTCATTTTACCGAATTTCAAACCAAATAGGTTCACATATCATGTTTCGCATCAAGGGACATCGAGGGACATGTTCAACCTTCGTATTTAACAAACATGCAACAATATAAGCTAAAATCTCGTTTTCGCGATAAGGGTCATCTCATTACTTTCTATTTACCAAATTTAAAACGAAATTCGTTCAAATATTTTGTTACGCAATAAAGGACATCGAGGGACAAATTCAACATTAATATTTATCAAACTTTTAACCATATAGGCTAAAATCTCATTTTTGGGACAATGCTCATTCAAATAATTTCATTTTGCCGAATACAAAACCAAATAGGTTCACATATCATGTTTCGTATCAAGGGAGATCGAGGGACAAGTTCAACCTTTATCAAACTTCTAACCATATAAGGCTAAAATCTCATTTTTGCGACAAAGTGATTCCAATACTTTCATTTTTCCGAATATAAAACCAAATAAGTTCACATATCATGTTTCGCATCAAGGAACATCGAGGGACAAGTTCACTGTTTATCAAACTTCTAACCACATAGGCTAACATTTCATTTTCGCGACAAGGGTCATTTCAATACTTTCATTTTACCGAATTTCAAACCAAATAGGTTCACATATCATGTTTCTCATCAACGGACATCGAGGGACATGTTCAACCTTCATATTTAACAAACATGCAACAATATAAGCTAAAATCTCGTTTTCGCGATAAGGGTCATCTCATTACTTTCTATTTACCAAATTTAAAACGAAATTGGTTCAAATATTATGTTACGCAATAAAGGACATCGAGGGACAAATTCAACATTAATATTTCTCAAACTTTTAACCATATAGGCTAAAATCTCTTTTTTGGGACAATGGTCATTCAAATAATTTCATTTTGCCGAATACAAAACCAAATAGGTTCACATATCATGTTTCGTATCAAGGGAGATCGAGGGACAAGTCCAACCTTTATCAAACTTCTAACCATAAAGGCTAAAATCTCATTTTCGCGACAAAGTCATTCCAATACTTTCATTTTTCCGAATATAAAACCAAATAGGTTCACATATCATGTTTCGTATCAAGGGAGATCGAGGGACAAGTTCAACCTTTATCAAACTTCTAACCATATAGGCTAAAATCTCATTTTTGCGACAAAGTTATTCCAATACTTTCATTTTTCCGAATATAAAACCAAATAGGTTCACATATCATGTTTCGCATCAAGGGACATCGAGGGACAAGTTCACTGTTTATCAAACTTCTAACCACATAGGCTAACATTTCATTTTCGCGACAAGGGTCATTTCAATACTTTCATTTTACCGAATTTCAAACCAAATAGGTTCACATATCATGTTTCGCATCAAGGGACATCGAGGGACATGTTCAACCTTCGTATTTAACAAACAAGCAACAATATAAGCTAAAATCTCGTTTTCGCGATAAGGGTCATCTCATTACTTTCTATTTACCAAATTTAAAACGAAATTGGTTCAAATATTATGTTACGCAATAAAGGACATCGAGGGACAAATTCAACATTAATATTTATCAAACTTTTAACCATATAGGCTAAAATCTCATTTTTGGGACAATGCTTATTCAAATAATTTAATTTTGCCGAATACAAAACCAAATAGGTTCACATATCATGTTTCGTATCAAAGGAGATCGAGGGACAAGTTCAACCTTTATCAAACTTCTAACCTTATAAGGCTAAAATCTCATTTTCGCGACAAAGTGATTCCAATACTTTCATTTTTCCGAATATTAAACCAAATAAGTTCACATATCATGTTTCGCATCAAGGGACATCGAGGGACAAGTTCACTGTTTATCAAACTTCTAACCACATAGGCTAACATTTCATTTTCGTGACAAGGGTCATTTCAATACTTTCATTTTACCGAATTTCTAACCAAATAGGTTCACATATCATGTTTCACATCAACGGACATCGAGGGACATGTTCAACCTTCATATTTAACAAACATGCAACAATATAAGCTAAGATCTCGTTTTCGCGATAAGGGTCATCTCATTACTTTCTATTTACCAAATTTAAAACAAAATTGGTTCAAATATTATGTTACGCAAAAAAGGACATCGAGGGACAAATTCAACATTAATATTTCTCAAACTTTTAACCATATAGGCTAAAATCTCTTTTTTGGGACAATGGTCATTCAAATAATTTCATTTTGCCGAATACAAAACCAAATAGGTTCACATATCATGTTTCGTATCAAGGGAGATCGAGGAACAAGTTCAACCTTTATCAAACTTCTAACCATATAGGCTAAAATCTCATTTTCGCGACAAAGTCATTCCAATACTTTCATTTTTCCGAATATAAAACCAAATAGGTTCACATATCATGTTTCGTATCAAGGGAGATCGAGGGACAAGTTCAACCTTTATCAAACTTCTAACCATATAGGCTAAAATCTCATTTTTGCGACAAAGTTATTCCAATACTTTCATTTTTCCGAATATAAAACCAAATAGGTTCACATATCATGTTTCGCATCAAGGGACATCGAGGGACAAGTTTAACCTTTATCAAACTTCTAACCACATAGGCTAACATTTCATTTTCGCGACAAGGGTCATTTCAATACTTTCATTTTACCGAATTTCAAACCAAATAGGTTCACATATCATGTTTCTCATCAACGGACATCGAGGGACATGTTCAACCTTCATATTTAACAAACATGCAACAATATAAGCTAAAATCTCGTTTTCGCGATAAGGGTCATCTCATTACTTTCTATTTACCAAATTTAAAACGAAATTGGTTCAAATATTATGTTACGCAATAAAGGACATCGAGGGACAAATTCAACATTAATATTTCTCAAACTTTTAACCATATAGGCTAAAATCTCTTTTTTGGGACAATGGTCATTCAAATAATTTCATTTTGCCGAATACAAAACCAAATAGGTTCACATATCATGTTTCGTATCAAAGGAGATCGAGGGACAAGTCCAACCTTTATCAAACTTCTAACCATAAAGGCTAAAATCTCATTTTCGCGACAAAGTCATTCCAATACTTTCATTTTTCCGAATATAAAACCAAATAGGTTCACATATCATGTTTCGTATCAAGGGAGATCGAGGGACAAGTTCAACCTTTATCAAACTTCTAACCATATAGGCTAAAATCTCATTTTTGCGACAAAGTTATTCCAATACTTTCATTTTTCCGAATATAAAACCAAATAGGTTCACTTATCATGTTTCGCATCAAGGGACATCGAGGGACAAGTTCACTGTTTATCAAACTTCTAACCACATAGGCTAACATTTCATTTTCGCGACAAGGGTCATTTCAATACTTTCATTTTACCGAATTTCAAACCAAATAGGTTCACATATCATGTTTCGCATCAAGGGACATCGAGGGACATGTTCAACCTTCGTATTTAACAAACAAGCAACAATATAAGCTAAAATCTCGTTTTCGCGATAAGGGTCATCTCATTACTTTCTATTTACCAAATTTAAAACGAAATTGGTTCAAATATTATGTTACGCAATAAAGGACATCGAGGGACAAATTCAACATTAATATTTATCAAACTTTTAACCATATAGGCTAAAATCTCATTTTTGGGACAATGCTTATTCAAATAATTTAATTTTGCCGAATACAAAACCAAATAGGTTCACATATCATGTTTCGTATCAAAGGAGATCGAGGGACAAGTTCAACCTTTATCAAACTTCTAACCTTATAAGGCTAAAATCTCATTTTCGCGACAAAGTGATTCCAATACTTTCATTTTTCCGAATATTAAACCAAATAAGTTCACATATCATGTTTCGCATCAAGGGACATCGAGGGACAAGTTCACTGTTTATCAAACTTCTAACCACATAGGCTAACATTTCATTTTCGTGACAAGGGTCATTTCAATACTTTCATTTTACCGAATTTCTAACCAAATAGGTTCACATATCATGTTTCACATCAACGGACATCGAGGGACATGTTCAACCTTCATATTTAACAAACATGCAACAATATAAGCTAAGATCTCGTTTTCGCGATAAGGGTCATCTCATTACTTTCTATTTACCAAATTTAAAACAAAATTGGTTCAAATATTATGTTACGCAAAAAAGGACATCGAGGGACAAATTCAACATTAATATTTCTCAAACTTTTAACCATATAGGCTAAAATCTCTTTTTTGGGACAATGGTCATTCAAATAATTTC
Organism: Medicago sativa; assembly: GCF_051527215.1. Lineage (NCBI taxonomy): Eukaryota > Viridiplantae > Streptophyta > Magnoliopsida > Fabales > Fabaceae > Medicago > Medicago sativa. The sequence continues at coordinate 42,123,551 of NC_140751.1, forward strand.
ATTTTGCCGAATACAAAACCAAATAGGTTCACATATCATGTTTCGTATCAAGGGAGATCGAGGAACAAGTTCAACCTTTATCAAACTTCTAACCATATAGGCTAAAATCTCATTTTCGCGACAAAGTCATTCCAATACTTTCATTTTTCCGAATATAAAACCAAATAGGTTCACATATCATGTTTCGTATCAAGGGAGATCGAGGGACAAGTTCAACCTTTATCAAACTTCTAACCATATAGGCTAAAATCTCATTTTTGCGACAAAGTTATTCCAATACTTTCATTTTTCCGAATATAAAACCAAATAGGTTCACATATCATGTTTCGCATCAAGGGACATCGAGGGACAAGTTTAACCTTTATCAAACTTCTAACCACATAGGCTAACATTTCATTTTCGCGACAAGGGTCATTTCAATACTTTCATTTTACCGAATTTCAAACCAAATAGGTTCACATATCATGTTTCTCATCAACGGACATCGAGGGACATGTTCAACCTTCATATTTAACAAACATGCAACAATATAAGCTAAAATCTCGTTTTCGCGATAAGGGTCATCTCATTACTTTCTATTTACCAAATTTAAAACGAAATTGGTTCAAATATTATGTTACGCAATAAAGGACATCGAGGGACAAATTCAACATTAATATTTCTCAAACTTTTAACCATATAGGCTAAAATCTCTTTTTTGGGACAATGGTCATTCAAATAATTTCATTTTGCCGAATACAAAACCAAATAGGTTCACATATCATGTTTCGTATCAAGGGAGATCGAGGGACAAGTCCAACCTTTATCAAACTTCTAACCATAAAGGCTAAAATCTCATTTTCGCGACAAAGTCATTCCAATACTTTCATTTTTCCGAATATAAAACCAAATAGGTTCACATATCATGTTTCGTATCAAGGGAGATCGAGGGACAAGTTCAACCTTTATCAAACTTCTAACCATATAGGCTAAAATCTCATTTTTGCGACAAAGTTATTCCAATACTTTCATTTTTCCGAATATAAAACCAAATAGGTTCACATATCATGTTTCGCATCAAGGGACATCGAGGGACAAGTTCACTGTTTATCAAACTTCTAACCACATAGGCTAACATTTCATTTTCGCGACAAGGGTCATTTCAATACTTTCATTTTACCGAATTTCAAACCAAATAGGTTCACATATCATGTTTCGCATCAAGGGACATCGAGGGACATGTTCAACCTTCGTATTTAACAAACAAGCAACAATATAAGCTAAAATCTCGTTTTCGCGATAAGGGTCATCTCATTACTTTCTATTTACCAAATTTAAAACGAAATTGGTTCAAATATTATGTTACGCAATAAAGGACATCGAGGGACAAATTCAACATTAATATTTATCAAACTTTTAACCATATAGGCTAAAATCTCATTTTTGGGACAATGCTCATTCAAATAATTTCATTTTGCCGAATACAAAACCAAATAGGTTCACATATCATGTTTCGTATCAAAGGAGATCGAGGGACAAGTTCAACCTTTATCAAACTTCTAACCTTATAAGGCTAAAATCTCATTTTCGCGACAAAGTGATTCCAATACTTTCATTTTTCCGAATATTAAACCAAATAAGTTCACATATCATGTTTCGCATCAAGGGACATCGAGGGACAAGTTCACTGTTTATCAAACTTCTAACCACATAGGCTAACATTTCATTTTCGTGACAAGGGTCATTTCAATACTTTCATTTTACCGAATTTCTAACCAAATAGGTTCACATATCATGTTTCACATCAACGGACATCGAGGGACATGTTCAACCTTCATATTTAACAAACATGCAACAATATAAGCTAAGATCTCGTTTTCGCGATAAGGGTCATCTCATTACTTTCTATTTACCAAATTTAAAACAAAATTGGTTCAAATATTATGTTACACAAAAAAGGACATCGAGGGACAAATTCAACATTAATATTTCTCAAACTTTTAACCATATAGGCTAAAATCTCTTTTTTGGGACAATGGTCATTCAAATAATTTCATTTTGCCGAATACAAAACCAAATAGGTTCACATATCATGTTTCGTATCAAGGGAGATCGAGGAACAAGTTCAACCTTTATCAAACTTCTAACCATATAGGCTAAAATCTCATTTTCGCGACAAAGTCATTCCAATACTTTCATTTTTCCGAATATAAAACCAAATAGGTTCACATATCATGTTTCGTATCAAGGGAGATCGAGGGACAAGTTCAACCTTTATCAAACTTCTAACCATATAGGCTAAAATCTCATTTTTGCGACAAAGTTATTCCAATACTTTCATTTTTCCGAATATAAAACCAAATAGGTTCACATATCATGTTTCGCATCAAGGGACATCGAGGGACAAGTTTAACCTTTATCAAACTTCTAACCACATAGGCTAACATTTCATTTTCGCGACAAGGGTCATTTCAATACTTTCATTTTACCGAATTTCAAACCAAATAGGTTCACATATCATGTTTCGCATCAAGGGACATCGAGGGACATGTTCAACCTTCGTATTTAACAAACATGCAACAATATAAGCTAAAATCTCGTTTTCGCGATAAGGGTCATCTCATTACTTTCTATTTACCAAATTTAAAACGAAATTCGTTCAAATATTATGTTACGCAATAAAGGACATCGAGGGACAAATTCAACATTAATATTTATCAAACTTTTAACCATATAGGCTAAAATCTCATTTTTGGGACAATGCTCATTCAAATAATTTCATTTTGCCGAATACAAAACCAAATAGGTTCACATATCATGTTTCGTATCAAGGGAGATCGAGGGACAAGTTCAACCTTTATCAAACTTCTAACCATATAAGGCTAAAATCTCATTTTTGCGACAAAGTGATTCCAATACTTTCATTTTTCCGAATATAAAACCAAATAAGTTCACATATCATGTTTCGCATCAAGGAACATCGAGGGACAAGTTCACTGTTTATCAAACTTCTAACCACATAGGCTAACATTTCATTTTCGCGACAAGGGTCATTTCAATACTTTCATTTTACCGAATTTCAAACCAAATAGGTTCACATATCATGTTTCACATCAACGGACATCGAGGGACATGTTCAACCTTCATATTTAACAAACATGCAACAATATAAGCTAAAATCTCGTTTTCGCGATAAGGGTCATCTCATTACTTTCTATTTACCAAATTTAAAACGAAATTGGTTCAAATATTATGTTACGCAATAAAGGACATCGAGGGACAAATTCAACATTAATATTTATCAAAATTTTAACCATATAGGCTAAAATCTCATTTTTGGGACAATGCTCATTCAAATAATTTCATTTTGCCGAATACAAAACCAAATAGGTTCACATATCATGTTTCGTATCAAGGGAGATCGAGGGACAAGTTCAACCTTTATCAAACTTCTAACCATATAGGCTAAAATCTCATTTTTGCGACAAAGTTATTCCAATACTTTCATTTTTCCGAATATAAAACCAAATAGGTTCACATATCATGTTTCGCATCAAGGGACATCGAGGGACAAGTTCACTGTTTATCAAACTTCTAACCACATAGGCTAACATTTCATTTTCGCGACAAGGGTCATTTCAATACTTTCATTTTACCGAATTTCAAACCAAATAGGTTCACATATCATGTTTCGCATCAAGGGACATCGAGGGACATGTTCAACCTTCGTATTTAACAAACAAGCAACAATATAAGCTAAAATCTCGTTTTCGAGATAAGGGTCATCTCATTACTTTCTATTTACCAAATTTAAAACGAAATTGGTTCAAATATTATGTTACGCAATAAAGGACATCGAGGGACAAATTCAACATTAATATTTATCAAACTTTTAACCATATAGGCTAAAATCTCATTTTTGGGACAATGCTCATTCAAATAATTTCATTTTGCCGAATACAAAACCAAATAGGTTCACATATCATGTTTCGTATCAAAGGAGATCGAGGGACAAGTTCAACCTTTATCAAACTTCTAACCTTATAAGGCTAAAATCTCATTTTCGCGACAAAGTGATTCCAATACTTTCATTTTTCCGAATATTAAACCAAATAAGTTCACATATCATGTTTCGCATCAAGGGACATCGAGGGACAAGTTCACTGTTTATCAAACTTCTAACCACATAGGCTAACATTTCATTTTCGCGACAAGGGTCATTTCAATACTTTCATTTTACCGAATTTCAAACCAAATAGGTTCACATATCATGTTTCGCATCAAGGGACATCGAGGGACATGTTCAACCTTCGTATTTAACAAACAAGCAACAATATAAGCTAAAATCTCGTTTTCGCGATAAGGGTCATCTCATTACTTTCTATTTACCAAATTTAAAACGAAATTGGTTCAAATATTATGTTACGCAATAAAGGACATCGAGGGACAAATTCAACATTAATATTTATCAAACTTTTAACCATATAGGCTAAAATCTCATTTTTGGGACAATGCTCATTCAAATAATTTCATTTTGCCGAATACAAAACCAAATAGGTTCACATATCATGTTTCGTATCAAAGGAGATCGAGGGACAAGTTCAACCTTTATCAAACTTCTAACCTTATAAGGCTAAAATCTCATTTTCGCGACAAAGTGATTCCAATACTTTCATTTTTCCGAATATTAAACCAAATAAGTTCACATATCATGTTTCGCATCAAGGGACATCGAGGGACAAGTTCACTGTTTATCAAACTTCTAACCACATAGGCTAACATTTCATTTTCGTGACAAGGGTCATTTCAATACTTTCATTTTACCGAATTTCTAACCAAATAGGTTCACATATCATGTTTCACATCAACGGACATCGAGGGACATGTTCAACCTTCATATTTAACAAACATGCAACAATATAAGCTAAGATCTCGTTTTCGCGATAAGGGTCATCTCATTACTTTCTATTTACCAAATTTAAAACAAAATTGGTTCAAATATTATGTTACACAAAAAAGGACATCGAGGGACAAATTCAACATTAATATTTCTCAAACTTTTAACCATATAGGCTAAAATCTCTTTTTTGGGACAATGGTCATTCAAATAATTTCATTTTGCCGAATACAAAACCAAATAGGTTCACATATCATGTTTCGTATCAAGGGAGATCGAGGAACAAGTTCAACCTTTATCAAACTTCTAACCATATAGGCTAAAATCTCATTTTCGCGACAAAGTCATTCCAATACTTTCATTTTTCCGAATATAAAACCAAATAGGTTCACATATCATGTTTCGTATCAAGGGAGATCGAGGGACAAGTTCAACCTTTATCAAACTTCTAACCATATAGGCTAAAATCTCATTTTTGCGACAAAGTTATTCCAATACTTTCATTTTTCCGAATATAAAACCAAATAGGTTCACATATCATGTTTCGCATCAAGGGACATCGAGGGACAAGTTTAACCTTTATCAAACTTCTAACCACATAGGCTAACATTTCATTTTCGCGACAAGGGTCATTTCAATACTTTCATTTTACCGAATTTCAAACCAAATAGGTTCACATATCATGTTTCGCATCAAGGGACATCGAGGGACATGTTCAACCTTCGTATTTAACAAACATGCAACAATATAAGCTAAAATCTCGTTTTCGCGATAAGGGTCATCTCATTACTTTCTATTTACCAAATTTAAAACGAAATTCGTTCAAATATTATGTTACGCAATAAAGGACATCGAGGGACAAATTCAACATTAATATTTATCAAACTTTTAACCATATAGGCTAAAATCTCATTTTTGGGACAATGCTCATTCAAATAATTTCATTTTGCCGAATACAAAACCAAATAGGTTCACATATCATGTTTCGTATCAAGGGAGATCGAGGGACAAGTTCAACCTTTATCAAACTTCTAACCATATAAGGCTAAAATCTCATTTTTGCGACAAAGTGATTCCAATACTTTCATTTTTCCGAATATAAAACCAAATAAGTTCACATATCATGTTTCGCATCAAGGAACATCGAGGGACAAGTTCACTGTTTATCAAACTTCTAACCACATAGGCTAACATTTCATTTTCGCGACAAGGGTCATTTCAATACTTTCATTTTACCGAATTTCAAACCAAATAGGTTCACATATCATGTTTCACATCAACGGACATCGAGGGACATGTTCAACCTTCATATTTAACAAACATGCAACAATATAAGCTAAAATCTCGTTTTCGCGATAAGGGTCATCTCATTACTTTCTATTTACCAAATTTAAAACGAAATTGGTTCAAATATTATGTTACGCAATAAAGGACATCGAGGGACAAATTCAACATTAATATTTATCAAAATTTTAACCATATAGGCTAAAATCTCATTTTTGGGACAATGCTCATTCAAATAATTTCATTTTGCCGAATACAAAACCAAATAGGTTCACATATCATGTTTCGTATCAAGGGAGATCGAGGGACAAGTTCAACCTTTATCAAACTTCTAACCATATAGGCTAAAATCTCATTTTTGCGACAAAGTTATTCCAATACTTTCATTTTTCCGAATATAAAACCAAATAGGTTCACATATCATGTTTCGCATCAAGGGACATCGAGGGACAAGTTCACTGTTTATCAAACTTCTAACCACATAGGCTAACATTTCATTTTCGCGACAAGGGTCATTTCAATACTTTCATTTTACCGAATTTCAAACCAAATAGGTTCACATATCATGTTTCGCATCAAGGGACATCGAGGGACATGTTCAACCTTCGTATTTAACAAACAAGCAACAATATAAGCTAAAATCTCGTTTTCGCGATAAGGGTCATCTCATTACTTTCTATTTACCAAATTTAAAACGAAATTGGTTCAAATATTATGTTACGCAATAAAGGACATCGAGGGACAAATTCAACATTAATATTTATCAAACTTTTAACCATATAGGCTAAAATCTCATTTTTGGGACAATGCTCATTCAAATAATTTCATTTTGCCGAATACAAAACCAAATAGGTTCACATATCATGTTTCGTATCAAAGGAGATCGAGGGACAAGTTCAACCTTTATCAAACTTCTAACCTTATAAGGCTAAAATCTCATTTTCGCGACAAAGTGATTCCAATACTTTCATTTTTCCGAATATTAAACCAAATAAGTTCACATATCATGTTTCGCATCAAGGGACATCGAGGGACAAGTTCACTGTTTATCAAACTTCTAACCACATAGGCTAACATTTCATTTTCGTGACAAGGGTCATTTCAATACTTTCATTTTACCGAATTTCTAACCAAATAGGTTCACATATCATGTTTCACATCAACGGACATCGAGGGACATGTTCAACCTTCATATTTAACAAACATGCAACAATATAAGCTAAGATCTCGTTTTCGCGATAAGGGTCATCTCATTACTTTCTATTTACCAAATTTAAAACAAAATTGGTTCAAATATTATGTTACGCAAAAAAGGACATCGAGGGACAAATTCAACATTAATATTTCTCAAACTTTTAACCATATAGGCTAAAATCTCTTTTTTGGGACAATGGTCATTCAAATAATTTCATTTTGCCGAATACAAAACCAAATAGGTTCACATATCATGTTTCGTATCAAGGGAGATCGAGGAACAAGTTCAACCTTTATCAAACTTCTAACCATATAGGCTAAAATCTCATTTTCGCGACAAAGTCATTCCAATACTGATGAGTGTCGCGGAGCAGTCAGAAGCAAAATATGAATATTACTGGTAGAAAAGACTCAAAAACGAAGAAATGGAATGGATAGACAGGGACGCCACACTTTCTAATCCAAGAAAGTGATAAGTCGGTGGATGCGAGGATCGCCACAAGAAAAGAAATTCTTGATAAGATCAAGGATGGTTCAATCCAGAACCACAAGAGACAGAGCTCTCAATACACATATGTGTAAAATTCTATAAAATTCAACTTATCTTATTTCATAGAAAAAGTTACAATTTATAGAGTTTTGGCTCTAATAAACTCAACAGTCCCTAATTAATTCAAATAAAACTTACAAATTAAATCCTAATCTATATGGCATATAATCAGCCTACAAAAGTATAGTCATTGATAATTTACGTGACTTTGCTTGTTATCTTCATTTCTAATTGATAGAAGCTGCTCCAAACAAATTCCAAAACCGCTGCAAGCTGCCACCTTTAAATGCAATTACTATCAAGCTGCCACCTTTTAAGTCTAAAACCGTTACTTCCTTAGAATTATTCTCAACTGATGAAAATTGGCTTTTCAGTAGTGAATGAGAATTACACTTCTAATGATTATGATTAAAGTTTGTAATGCATGTGTAGTCCTAAATATATGAAGTGCCAAATAATTCTTCCAAATGATGTGCAGCGCTTAATCATCACATCATATCATAGTAGTAGTAATAAGCCACTTGATTAACAACCAAATTATTATATTTGAAAAAATAACATGCTGAATTGGAATTAAAATGAATAAAATATTCATTTTTCATGCATTTTTTTATAGGTTTCCTTCCACATGCTTAATGAACTTTTGACCTCATCATACTCCCCCTCTTCAAAAGGATTTGACCTCAAATCCAAACCTGCATAAAATTGAAGTGAGTTATGTAGAATATTTTTCCCTTGTGAATTTGGGAAATAATCATATTTCCAAAGAACATGATTGTTTTCTACTTGTTGAGAAAAAACTTCTTCATTTGCTTGGTTTCCTTCATGAGCTAAAGGAGAAAGGTTAGTAGATTGAACAATATTAGAAGAATTCCAACATTTAACTACACATATCAACTTTGATGAAGGTACTAGTGTAATAGTAGGCCAAAACTTCCCAACATTTTCCTTCACATTCACCTTTTTATCTTCTTTTCCCTCTAGTTCTTTTGTCTCTTCTCTTTCCTTCTTGAAGTCTTTCTCATGACTTTCTTCTACGATGAGATCCTCTATTTTTTCAACATCTCTTTCATGCTTTTTATAAGCATTTTGAATTTGAAGATGCTTTTCTTCAAATGTTTTAAAAATAGAAGTAATCTCTCTTTTAATCCTTTCCATGCTTTCTTCTCTTCTCGCTCTCCTTTTCAAAATTTGATCATAACCAAAATTATCATGTGCAAGAATGATTTGACAATTTTTAAATGAAAATGTGTAAGTGTTGGTATGTTCATCATGCTTTGCTCGACATTGTTGCTGCCATGGAAGCCCAAGTAAAAAATCTCTTGTTTTGGAAGGCACCACATCACATAATACCTCATCTTCATATTCTCCAATTTTGAATGGCACTCTCACTTGTTTGGTCACCAAAACATCAGCCATGTCTTTAAATTCTGGATCCTCAAGACTATAAAGAATATATGGATCTGGATGCTCAAGAACTTGAAGTCTCCATTTCTCCACCATTGACGTGCTTGCCATGTTGATCCAATATTTTCTATCAATGAACAACTCACAAACTTTATCATTCACAAAACATCTTGTAAAGAAAAGATTCATTTGTTTGGCTTCCATGAAGGACCACTAGGAAAAAAAATGTTGAAACTTTTGATTTTTTTCTCTCTGTTTTTTTTTTCAATCAATTTTTTTTCGTTTTTTTTGTCACCCTTTTTTTTTTTGGATTTTTTTTTTCAAACTTTGATGTAGAACAACAAAAATAAAATAAATTAAAAGGATAGATAACACCTGATTTGAACCTAAGCTCTGATTACCAAATGATGAGTGTCGCGGAGCAGTCAGAAGCAAAATATGAATATTACTGGTAGAAAAGACTCAAAAACGAAGAAATGGAATGGATAGACAGGGACGCCACACTTTCTAATCCAAGAAAGTGATAAGTCGGTGGATGCGAGGATCGCCACAAGAAAAGAAATTCTTGATAAGATCAAGGATGGTTCAATCCAGAACCACAAGAGACAGAGCTCTCAATACACATATGTGTAAAATTCTATAAAATTCAACTTATCTTATTTCATAGAAAAAGTTACAATTTATAGAGTTTTGGCTCTAATAAACTCAACAGTCCCTAATTAATTCAAATAAAACTTACAAATTAAATCCTAATCTATATGGCATATAATCAGCCTACAAAAGTATAGTCATTGATAATTTACGTGACTTTGCTTGTTATCTTCATTTCTAATTGATAGAAGCTGCTCCAAACAAATTCCAAAACCGCTGCAAGCTGCCACCTTTAAATGCAATTACTATCAAGCTGCCACCTTTTAAGTCTAAAACCGTTACTTCCTTAGAATTATTCTCAACTGATGAAAATTGGCTTTTCAGTAGTGAATGAGAATTACACTTCTAATGATTATGATTAAAGTTTGTAATGCATGTGTAGTCCTAAATATATGAAGTGCCAAATAATTCTTCCAAATGATGTGCAGCGCTTAATCATCACATCATATCATAGTAGTAGTAATAAGCCACTTGATTAACAACCAAATTATTATATTTGAAAAAATAACATGCTGAATTGGAATTAAAATGAATAAAATATTCATTTTTCATGCATTTTTTTTATAGGTTTCCTTCCACATGCTTAATGAACTTTTGACCTCATCAAATACTTTCATTTTTCCGAATATAAAACCAAATAGGTTCACATATCATGTTTCGTATCAAGGGAGATCGAGGGACAAGTTCAACCTTTATCAAACTTCTAACCATATAGGCTAAAATCTCATTTTTGCGACAAAGTTATTCCAATACTTTCATTTTTCCGAATATAAAACCAAATAGGTTCACATATCATGTTTCGCATCAAGGGACATCGAGGGACAAGTTTAACCTTTATCAAACTTCTAACCACATAGGCTAACATTTCATTTTCGCGACAAGGGTCATTTCAATACTTTCATTTTACCGAATTTCAAACCAAATAGGTTCACATATCATGTTTCGCATCAAGGGACATCGAGGGACATGTTCAACCTTCGTATTTAACAAACATGCAACAATATAAGCTAAAATCTCGTTTTCGCGATAAGGGTCATCTCATTACTTTCTATTTACCAAATTTAAAACGAAATTCGTTCAAATATTATGTTACGCAATAAAGGACATCGAGGGACAAATTCAACATTAATATTTATCAAACTTTTAACCATATAGGCTAAAATCTCATTTTTGGGACAATGCTCATTCAAATAATTTCATTTTGCCGACATATCATGTTTCGTATCAAGGGAGATCGAGGGACAAGTTCAACCTTTATCAAACTTCTAACCATATAAGGCTAAAATCTCATTTTTGCGACAAAGTGATTCCAATACTTTCATTTTTCCGAATATAAAACCAAATAAGTTCACATATCATGTTTCGCATCAAGGAACATCGAGGGACAAGTTCACTGTTTATCAAACTTCTAACCACATAGGCCAACATTTCATTTTCGCGACAAGGGTCATTTCAATACTTTCATTTTACCGAATTTCAAACCAAATAGGTTCACATATCATGTTTCACATCAACGGACATCGAGGGACATGTTCAACCTTCATATTTAACAAACATGCAACAATATAAGCTAAAATCTCGTTTTCGCGATAAGGGTCATCTCATTACTTTCTATTTACCAAATTTAAAACGAAATTGGTTCAAATATTATGTTACGCAATAAAGGACATCGAGGGACAAATTCAACATTAATATTTCTCAAACTTTTAACCATATAGGCTAAAATCTCTTTTTTGGGACAATGGTCATTCAAATAATTTCATTTTGCCGAATACAAAACCAAATAGGTTCACATATCATGTTTCGTATCAAGGGAGATCGAGGGACAAGTCCAACCTTTATCAAAGTTCTAACCATATAGGCTAAAATCTCATTTTCGCGACAAAGTCATTCCAATACTTTCATTTTTCCGAATATAAAACCAAATAGGTTCACATATCATGTTTCGTATCAAGGGAGATCGAGGGACAAGTTCAACCTTTATCAAACTTCTAACCATATAGGCTAAAATCTCATTTTTGCGACAAAGTTATTCCAATACTTTCATTTTTCCGAATATAAAACCAAATAGGTTCACATATCATGTTTCGCATCAAGGGACATCGAGGGACAAGTTCACTGTTTATCAAACTTCTAACCACATAGGCTAACATTTCATTTTCGTGACAAGGGTCATTTCAATACTTTCATTTTACCGAATTTCTAACCAAATAGGTTCACATATCATGTTTCACATCAACGGACATCGAGGGACATGTTCAACCTTCATATTTAACAAACATGCAACAATATAAGCTAAAATCTCGTTTTCACGATAAGGGTCATCTCATTACTTTCTATTTACCAAATTTAAAACAAAATTGGTTCAAATATTATGTTACGCAATAAAGGACATCGAGGGACAAATTCAACATTAATATTTCTCAAACTTTTAACCATATAGGCTAAAATCTCTTTTTTGGGACAATGGTCATTCAAATAATTTCATTTTGCCGAATACAAAACCAAATAGGTTCACATATCATGTTTCGTATCAAGGGAGATCGAGGGACAAGTTCAACCTTTATCAAACTTCTAACCATATAGGCTAAAATCTCATTTTCGCGACAAAGTCATTCCAATACTTTCATTTTTCCGAATATAAAACCAAATAGGTTCACATATCATGTTTCGTATCAAGGGAGATCGAGGGACAAGTTCAACCTTTATCAAACTTCTAACCATATAGGCTAAAATCTCATTTTTGCGACAAAGTTATTCCAATACTTTCATTTTTCCGAATATAAAACCAAATAGGTTCACATATCATGTTTCGCATCAAGGGACATCGAGGGACAAGTTTAACCTTTATCAAACTTCTAACCACATAGGCTAACATTTCATTTTCGCGACAAGGGTCATTTCAATACTTTCATTTAACCGAATTTCAAACCAAATAGGTTCACATATCATGTTTCGCATCAAGGGACATCGAGGGACATGTTCAACCTTCGTATTTAACAAACATGCAACAATATAAGCTAAAATCTCGTTTTCGCGATAAGGGTCATCTCATTACTTTCTATTTACCAAATTTAAAACGAAATTCGTTCAAATATTATGTTACGCAATAAAGGACATCGAGGGACAAATTCAACATTAATATTTATCAAACTTTTAACCATATAGGCTAAAATCTCATTTTTGGGACAATGCTCATTCAAATAATTTCATTTTGCCGACATATCATGTTTCGTATCAAGGGAGATCGAGGGACAAGTTCAACCTTTATCAAACTTCTAACCATATAAGGCTAAAATCTCATTTTTGCGACAAAGTGATTCCAATACTTTCATTTTTCCGAATATAAAACCAAATAAGTTCACATATCATGTTTCGCATCAAGGAACATCGAGGGACAAGTTCACTGTTTATCAAACTTCTAACCACATAGGCTAACATTTCATTTTCGCGACAAGGGTCATTTCAATACTTTCATTTTACCGAATTTCAAACCAAATAGGTTCACATATCATGTTTCACATCAACGGACATCGAGGGACATGTTCAACCTTCATATTTAACAAACATGCAACAATATAAGCTAAAATCTCGTTTTCGCGATAAGGGTCATCTCATTACTTTCTATTTACCAAATTTAAAACGAAATTGGTTCAAATATTATGTTACGCAATGAAGGACATCGAGGGACAAATTCAACATTAATATTTCTCAAACTTTTAACCATATAGGCTAAAATCTCTTTTTTGGGACAATGGTCATTCAAATAATTTCATTTTGCCGAATTCAAAACCAAATAGGTTCACATATCATGTTTCGTATCAAGGGAGATCGAGGGACAAGTCCAACCTTTATCAAACTTCTAACCATATAGGCTAAAATCTCATTTTCGCGACAAAGTCATTCCAATACTTTCATTTTTCCGAATATAAAACCAAATAGGTTCACATATCATGTTTCGTATCAAGGGAGATCGAGGGACAAGTTCAACCTTTATCAAACTTCTAACCATATAGGCTAAAATCTCATTTTTGCGACAAAGTTATTCCAATACTTTCATTTTTCCGAATATAAAACCAAATAGGTTCACATATCATGTTTCGCATCAAGGGACATCGAGGGACAAGTTCACTGTTTATCAAACTTCTAACCACATAGGCTAACATTTCATTTTCGCGACAAGGGTCATTTCAATACTTTCATTTTACCGAATTTCAAACCAAATAGGTTCACATATCATGTTTCACATCAACGGACATCGAGGGACATGTTCAACCTTCATATTTAACAAACATGCAACAATATAAGCTAAAATCTCGTTTTCGCGATAAGGGTCATCTCATTACTTTCTATTTACCAAATTTAAAACGAAATTGGTTCAAATATTATGTTACGCAATAAAGGACATCGAGGGACAAATTCAACATTAATATTTCTCAAACTTTTAACCATATAGGCTAAAATCTCTTTTTTGGGACAATGGTCATTCAAATAATTTCATTTTGCCGAATACAAAACCAAATAGGTTCACATATCATGTTTCGTATCAAGGGAGATCGAGGGACAAGTCCAACCTTTATCAAACTTCTAACCATATAGGCTAAAATCTCATTTTCGCGACAAAGTCATTCCAATACTTTCATTTTTCCGAATATAAAACCAAATAGGTTCACATATCATGTTTCGTATCAAGGGAGATCGAGGGACAAGTTCAACCTTTATCAAACTTCTAACCATATAGGCTAAAATCTCATTTTTGCGACAAAGTTATTCCAATACTTTCATTTTTCCGAATATAAAACCAAATAGGTTCACATATCATGTTTCGCATCAAGGGACATCGAGGGACAAGTTCACTGTTTATCAAACTTCTAACCACATAGGCTAACATTTCATTTTCGTGACAAGGGTCATTTCAATACTTTCATTTTACCGAATTTCTAACCAAATAGGTTCACATATCATGTTTCACATCAACGGACATCGAGGGACATGTTCAACCTTCATATTTAACAAACATGCAACAATATAAGCTAAAATCTCGTTTTCGCGATAAGGGTCATCTCATTACTTTCTATTTACCAAATTTAAAACAAAATTGGTTCAAATATTATGTTACGCAATAAAGGACATCGAGGGACAAATTCAACATTAATATTTCTCAAACTTTTAACCATATAGGCTAAAATCTCTTTTTTGGGACAATGGTCATTCAAATAATTTCATTTTGCCGAATACAAAACCAAATAGGTTCACATATCATGTTTCGTATCAAGGGAGATCGAGGGACAAGTTCAACCTTTATCAAACTTCTAACCATATAGGCTAAAATCTCATTTTCGCGACAAAGTCATTCCAATACATTCATTTTTCCGAATATAAAACCAAATAGGTTCACATATCATGTTTCGTATCAAGGGAGATCGAGGGACAAGTTCAACCTTTATCAAACTTCTAACCATATAGGCTAAAATCTCATTTTTGCGACAAAGTTATTCCAATACTTTCATTTTTCCGAATATAAAACCAAATAGGTTCACATATCATGTTTCGCATCAAGGGACATCGAGGGACAAGTTTAACCTTTATCAAACTTCTAACCACATAGGCTAACATTTCATTTTCGCGACAAGGGTCATTTCAATACTTTCATTTAACCGAATTTCAAACCAAATAGGTTCACATATCATGTTTCGCATCAAGGGACATCGAGGGACATGTTCAACCTTCGTATTTAACAAACATGCAACAATATAAGCTAAAATCTCGTTTTCGCGATAAGGGTCATCTCATTACTTTCTATTTACCAAATTTAAAACGAAATTCGTTCAAATATTATGTTACGCAATAAAGGACATCGAGGGACAAATTCAACATTAATATTTATCAAACTTTTAACCATATAGGCTAAAATCTCATTTTTGGGACAATGCTCATTCAAATAATTTCATTTTGCCGACATATCATGTTTCGTATCAAGGGAGATCGAGGGACAAGTTCAACCTTTATCAAACTTCTAACCATATAAGGCTAAAATCTCATTTTTGCGACAAAGTGATTCCAATACTTTCATTTTTCCGAATATAAAACCAAATAGGTTCACATATCATGTTTCGTATCAAGGGAGATCGAGGGACAAGTTCAACCTTTATCAAACTTCTAACCATATAGGCTAAAATCTCATTTTTGCGACAAAGTTATTCCAATACTTTCATTTTTCCGAATATAAAACCAAATAGGTTCACATATCATGTTTCGCATCAAGGGACATCGAGGGACAAGTTTAACCTTTATCAAACTTCTAACCACATAGGCTAACATTTCATTTTCGCGACAAGGGTCATTTCAATACTTTCATTTAACCGAATTTCAAACCAAATAGGTTCACATATCATGTTTCGCATCAAGGGACATCGAGGGACATGTTCAACCTTCGTATTTAACAAACATGCAACAATATAAGCTAAAATCTCGTTTTCGCGATAAGGGTCATCTCATTACTTTCTATTTACCAAATTTAAAACGAAATTCGTTCAAATATTATGTTACGCAATAAAGGACATCGAGGGACAAATTCAACATTAATATTTATCAAACTTTTAACCATATAGGCTAAAATCTCATTTTTGGGACAATGCTCATTCAAATAATTTCATTTTGCCGACATATCATGTTTCGTATCAAGGGAGATCGAGGGATAAGTTCAACCTTTATCAAACTTCTAACCATATAAGGCTAAAATCTCATTTTTGCGACAAAGTGATTCCAATACTTTCATTTTTCCGAATATAAAACCAAATAAGTTCACATATCATGTTTCGCATCAAGGAACATCGAGGGACAAGTTCACTGTTTATCAAACTTCTAACCACATAGGCTAACATTTCATTTTCGCGACAAGGGTCATTTCAATACTTTCATTTTACCGAATTTCAAACCAAATAGGTTCACATATCATGTTTCACATCAACGGACATCGAGGGACATGTTCAACCTTCATATTTAACAAACATGCAACAATATAAGCTAAAATCTCGTTTTCGCGATAAGGGTCATCTCATTACTTTCTATTTACCAAATTTAAAACGAAATTGGTTCAAATATTATGTTACGCAATGAAGGACATCGAGGGACAAATTCAACATTAATATTTCTCAAACTTTTAACCATATAGGCTAAAATCTCTTTTTTGGGACAATGGTCATTCAAATAATTTCATTTTGCCGAATTCAAAACCAAATAGGTTCACATATCATGTTTCGTATCAAGGGAGATCGAGGGACAAGTCCAACCTTTATCAAACTTCTAACCATATAGGCTAAAATCTCATTTTCGCGACAAAGTCATTCCAATACTTTCATTTTTCCGAATATAAAACCAAATAGGTTCACATATCATGTTTCGTATCAAGGGAGATCGAGGGACAAGTTCAACCTTTATCAAACTTCTAACCATATAGGCTAAAATCTCATTTTTGCGACAAAGTTATTCCAATACTTTCATTTTTCCGAATATAAAACCAAATAGGTTCACATATCATGTTTCGCATCAAGGGACATCGAGGGACAAGTTCACTGTTTATCAAACTTCTAACCACATAGGCTAACATTTCATTTTCGCGACAAGGGTCATTTCAATACTTTCATTTTACCGAATTTCAAACCAAATAGGTTCACATATCATGTTTCACATCAACGGACATCGAGGGACATGTTCAACCTTCATATTTAACAAACATGCAACAATATAAGCTAAAATCTCGTTTTCGCGATAAGGGTCATCTCATTACTTTCTATTTACCAAATTTAAAACGAAATTGGTTCAAATATTATGTTACGCAATAAAGGACATCGAGAACAAATTCAACATTAATATTTCTCAAACTTTTAACCATATAGGCTAAAATCTCTTTTTTGGGAATTTGGTCATTCAAATAATTTCATTTTGCCGAATACAAAACCAAATAGGTTCACATATCATGTTTCGTATCAAGGGAGATCGAGGGACAAGTCCAACCTTTATCAAACTTCTAACCATATAGGCTAAAATCTCATTTTCGCGACAAAGTCATTCCAATACTTTCATTTTTCCGAATATAAAACCAAATAGGTTCACATATCATGTTTCGTATCAAGGGAGATCGAGGGACAAGTTCAACCTTTATCAAACTTCTAACCATATAGGCTAAAATCTCATTTTTGCGACAAAGTTATTCCAATACTTTCATTTTTCCGAATATAAAACCAAATAGGTTCACATATCATGTTTCGCATCAAGGGACATCGAGGGACAAGTTCACTGTTTATCAAACTTCTAACCACATAGGCTAACATTTCATTTTCGTGACAAGGGTCATTTCAATACTTTCATTTTACCGAATTTCTAACCAAATAGGTTCACATATCATGTTTCACATCAACGGACATCGAGGGACATGTTCAACCTTCATATTTAACAAACATGCAACAATATAAGCTAAAATCTCGTTTTCGCGATAAGGGTCATCTCATTACTTTCTATTTACCAAATTTAAAACAAAATTGGTTCAAATATTATGTTACGCAATAAAGGACATCGAGGGACAAATTCAACATTAATATTTCTCAAACTTTTAACCATATAGGCTAAAATCTCTTTTTTGGGACAATGGTCATTCAAATAATTTCATTTTGCCGAATACAAAACCAAATAGGTTCACATATCATGTTTCGTATCAAGGGAGATCGAGGGACAAGTTCAACCTTTATCAAACTTCTAACCATATAGGCTAAAATCTCATTTTCGCGACAAAGTCATTCCAATACATTCATTTTTCCGAATATAAAACCAAATAGGTTCACATATCATGTTTCGTATCAAGGGAGATCGAGGGACAAGTTCAACCTTTATCAAACTTCTAACCATATAGGCTAAAATCTCATTTTTGCGACAAAGTTATTCCAATACTTTCATTTTTCCGAATATAAAACCAAATAGGTTCACATATCATGTTTCGCATCAAGGGACATCGAGGGACAAGTTTAACCTTTATCAAACTTCTAACCACATAGGCTAACATTTCATTTTCGCGACAAGGGTCATTTCAATACTTTCATTTAACCGAATTTCAAACCAAATAGGTTCACATATCATGTTTCGCATCAAGGGACATCGAGGGACATGTTCAACCTTCGTATTTAACAAACATGCAACAATATAAGCTAAAATCTCGTTTTCGCGATAAGGGTCATCTCATTACTTTCTATTTACCAAATTTAAAACGAAATTCGTTCAAATATTATGTTACGCAATAAAGGACATCGAGGGACAAATTCAACATTAATATTTATCAAACTTTTAACCATATAGGCTAAAATCTCATTTTTGGGACAATGCTCATTCAAATAATTTCATTTTGCCGACATATCATGTTTCGTATCAAGGGAGATCGAGGGACAAGTTCAACCTTTATCAAACTTCTAACCATATAAGGCTAAAATCTCATTTTTGCGACAAAGTGATTCCAATACTTTCATTTTTCCGAATATAAAACCAAATAAGTTCACATATCATGTTTCGCATCAAGGAACATCGAGGGACAAGTTCACTGTTTATCAAACTTCTAACCACATAGGCTAACATTTCATTTTCGCGACAAGGGTCATTTCAATACTTTCATTTTACCGAATTTCAAACCAAATAGGTTCACATATCATGTTTCACATCAACGGACATCGAGGGACATGTTCGACCTTCATATTTAACAAACATGCAACAATATAAGCTAAAATCTCGTTTTCGCGATAAGGGTCATCTCATTACTTTCTATTTACCAAATTTAAAACGAAATTGGTTCAAATATTATGTTACGCAATGAAGGACATCGAGGGACAAATTCAACATTAATATTTCTCAAACTTTTAACCATATAGGCTAAAATCTCTTTTTTGGGACAATGGTCATTCAAATAATTTCATTTTGCCGAATTCAAAACCAAATAGGTTCACATATCATGTTTCGTATCAAGGGAGATCGAGGGACAAGTCCAACCTTTATCAAACTTCTAACCATATAGGCTAAAATCTCATTTTCGCGACAAAGTCATTCCAATACTTTCATTTTTCCGAATATAAAACCAAATAGGTTCACATATCATGTTTCGTATCAAGGGAGATCGAGGGACAAGTTCAACCTTTATCAAACTTCTAACCATAAAGGCTAAAATCTCATTTTTGCGACAAAGTTATTCCAATACTTTCATTTTTCCGAATATAAAACCAAATAGGTTCACATATCATGTTTCGCATCAAGGGAGATCGAGGGACAAGTTCACTGTTTATCAAACTTCTAACCACATAGGCTAACATTTCATTTTCGCGACAAAGGTCATTTCAATACTTTCATTTTACCGAATTTCAAACCAAATAGGTTCACATATCATGTTTCGCATCAAGGGACATCGAGGGACATGTTCAACCTTCGTATTTAACAAACATGCAACAATATAAGCTAAAATCTCGTTTTCGCGATAAGGGTCATCTCATTACTTTCTATTTACCAAATTTAAAACGAAATTGGTTCAAATATTATGTTACGCAATAAAGGACATCGAGGGACAAATTCAACATTAATATTTATCAAACTTTTAACCATATAGGCTAAAATCTCATTTTTGGGACAATGCTCATTCAAATAATTTCATTTTGCCGAATACAAAACCAAATAGGTTCACATATCATGTTTCGTATCAAAGGAGATCCAGGGACAAGTTCAACCTTTATCAAACTTCTAACCATATAAGGCTAAAATCTCATTTTCACGACAAAGTGATTCCAATACTTTCATTTTTCCGAATATAAAACCAAATAAGTTCACATATCATGTTTCGCATCATGGGACATCGAGGGACAAGTTCACAGTTTATCAAACTTCTAACCACATAGGCTAACATTTCATTTTCGTGACAAGGGTCATTTCAATACTTTCATTTTACCGAATTTCTAACCAAATAGGTTCACATATCATGTTTCACATCAACGGACATCGAGGGACATGTTCAACCTTCATATTTAACAAACATGCAACAATATAAGCTAAAATCTCGTTTTCGCGATAAGGGTCATCTCATTACTTTCTATTTACCAAATTTAAAACAAAATTGGTTCAAATATTATGTTACGCAATAAAGGACATCGAGGGACAAATTCAACATTAATATTTATCAAACTTTTAACCATATAGGCTAAAATCTCATTTTTGGGACAATGCTCATTCAAATAATTTCATTTTGCTGAATACAAAACCAAATAGGTTCACATATCATGTTTCGTATCAAGGGAGATCGAGGGACAAGTTCAACCTTTATCAAACTTCTAACCATATAAGGCTAAAATCTCATTTTCGCGATAAAGTGATTCCAATACTTTCATTTTTCCGAATATAAAACCAAATAAGTTCACATATCATGTTTCGCATCAAGGGACATCGAGGGACAAGTTCACTGTTTATCAAACTTCTAACCACATAGGCTAACATTTCATTTTCGCGACAAGGGTCATTTCAATACTTACATTTTACCGAATGTCAAACCAAATAGGTTCACATATCATGTTTCCCATCAACGGACATCGAGGGACATGTTCAACCTTCATATTTAACACACATGCAACAATATAAGCTAAAATCTCGTTTTCGCGATAAGGGTCATCTCATTACTTTCTATTTACCAAATTTAAAACGAAATTGGTTCAAATATTATGTTACGCAATAAAGGACATCGAGGGACAAATTCAACATTAATATTTATCAAACTTTTAACCATATAGGCTAAAATCTCATTTTTGGGACAATGCTCATTCAAATAATTTCATTTTGCCGAATACAAAACCAAATAGGTTCACATATCATGTTTCGTATCAAGGGAGATCGAGGGACAAGTTCAACCTTTATCAAACTTCTAACCATATAAGGCTAAAATCTCATTTTCGCGACAAAGTGATTCCAATACTTTCATTTTTCCGAATATAAAACCAAATAAGTTCACATATCATGTTTCGCATCAAGGGACATCGAGGGACAAGTTCACTGTTTATCAAACTTCTAACCACATAGGCTAACATTTCATTTTCACGACAAGGGTCATTTCAATACTTTCATTTTACCGAATTTCAAACCAAATAGGTTCACATATCATGTTTCACATCAACGGACATCGAGGGACATGTTCAACCTTCATATTTAACAAACATGCAACAATATAAGCTAAAATCTCGTTTTCGCGATAAGGGTCATCTCATTACTTTCTATTTACCAAATTTAAAACAAAATTGGTTCAAATATTATGTTACGCAATAAAGGACATCGAGGGACAAATTCAACATTAATATTTATCAAAATTTTAACCATATAGGCTAAAATCTCATTTTTGGGACAATGCTCATTCAAATAATTTCATTTTGCCGAATACAAAACCAAATAGGTTCACATATCATGTTTCGTATCAAGGGAGATCGAGGGACAAGTTCAACCTTTATCAAACTTCTAACCATATAAGGCTAAAATCTCATTTTTGCGACAAAGTGATTCCAATACTTTCATTTTTCCGAATATAAAACCAAATAAGTTCACATATCATGTTTCGCATCAAGGAACATCGAGGGACAAGTTCACTGTTTATCAAAATTCTAACCACATAGGCTAACATTTCATTTTCGCGACAAGGGTCATTTCAATACTTTCATTTTACCGAATTTCAAACCAAATAGGTTCACATATCATGTTTCACATCAACGGACATCGAGGGACATGTTCAACCTTCATATTTAACAAACATGCAACAATATAAGCTAAAATCTCGTTTTCGCGATAAGGGTCATCTCATTACTTTCTATTTACCAAATTTAAAACGAAATTGGTTCAAATATTATGTTACGCAATAAAGGACATCGAGGGACAAATTCAACATTAATATTTCTCAAACTTTTAACCATATAGGCTAAAATCTCTTTTTTGGGACAATGGTCATTCAAATAATTTCATTTTGCCGAATACAAAACCAAATAGGTTCACATATCATGTTTCGTATCAAGGGAGATCGAGGGACAAGTCCAACCTTTATCAAACTTCTAACCATATAGGCTAAAATCTCATTTTCGCGACAAAGTCATTCCAATACTTTCATTTTTCCGAATATAAAACCAAATAGGTTCACATATCATGTTTCGTATCAAGGGAGATCGAGGGACAAGTTCAACCTTTATCAAACTTCTAACCATATAGGCTAAAATCTCATTTTTGCGACAAAGTTATTCCAATACTTTCATTTTTCCGAATATAAAACCAAATAGGTTCACATATCATGTTTCGCATCAAGGGACATCGAGGGACAAGTTCACTGTTTATCAAACTTCTAACCACATAGGCTAACATGTCATTTTCGCGACAAGGGTCATTTCAATACTTTCATTTTACCGAATTTCAAACCAAATAGGTTCACATATCATGTTTCGCATCAAGGGACATCGAGGGACATGTTCAACCTTCGTATTTAACAAACATGCAACAATATAAGCTAAAATCTCGTTTTCGCGATAAGGGTCATCTCATTACTTTCTATTTACCAAATTTAAAACGAAATTGGTTCAAATATTATGTTACGCAATAAAGGACATCGAGGGACAAATTCAACATTAATATTTATCAAACTTTTAACCATATAGGCTAAAATCTCATTTTTGGGACAATGCTCATTCAAATAATTTCATTTTGCCGAATACAAAACCAAATAGGTTCACATATCATGTTTCGTATCAAGGGAGATCGAGGGACAAGTTCAACCTTTATCAAACTTCTAACCATATAAGGCTAAAATCTCATTTTCGCGATAAAGTGATTCCAATACTTTCATTTTTCCGAATATAAAACCAAATAAGTTCACATATCATGTTTCGCATCAAGGGACATCGAGGGACAAGTTCACTGTTTATCAAACTTCTAACCACATAGGCTAACATTTCATTTTCGCGACAAGGGTCATTTCAATACTTTCATTTTACCGAATGTCAAACCAAATAGGTTCACATATCATGTTTCACATCAACGGACATCGAGGGACATGTTCAACCTTCATATTTAACAAACATGCAACAATATAAGCTAAAATCTCGTTTTCGCGATAAGGGTCATCTCATTACTTTCTATTTACCAAATTTAAAACGAAATTGGTTCAAATATTATGTTACGCAATAAAGGACATCGAGGGACAAATTCAACATTAATATTTATCAAACTTTTAACCATATAGGCTAAAATCTCATTTTTGGGACAATGCTCATTCAAATAATTTCATTTTGCCGAATACAAAACCAAATAGGTTCACATATCATGTTTCGTATCAAGGGAGATCGAGGGACAAGTTCAACCTTTATCAAACTTCTAACCATATAAGGCTAAAATCTCATTTTCGCGACAAAGTGATTCCAATACTTTCATTTTTCCGAATATAAAACCAAATAAGTTCACATATCATGTTTCGCATCAAGGGACATCGAGGGACAAGTTCACTGTTTATCAAACTTCTAACCACATAGGCTAACATTTCATTTTCACGACAAGGGTCATTTCAATACTTTCATTTTACCGAATTTCAAACCAAATAGGTTCACATATCATGTTTCACATCAACGGACATCGAAGGACATGTTCAACCTTCATATTTAACAAACATGCAACAATATAAGCTAAAATCTCGTTTTCGCGATAAGGGTCATCTCATTACTTTCTATTTACCAAATTTAAAACGAAATTGGTTCAAATATTATGTTACGCAATAAAGGACATCGAGGGACAAATTCAACATTAATATTTATCAAACTTTTAACCATATAGGCTAAAATCTCATTTTTGGGACAATGCTCATTCAAATAATTTCATTTTGCCGAATACAAAACCAAATAGGTTCACATATCATGTTTCGTATCAAGGGAGATCGAGGGACAAGTTCAACCTTTATCAAACTTCTAACCATATAAGGCTAAAATCTCATTTTTGCGACAAAGTGATTCCAATACTTTCATTTTTCCGAATATAAAACCAAATAAGTTCACATATCATGTTTCGCATCAAGGAATATCGAGGGACAAGTTCACTGTTTATCAAAATTCTAACCACATAGGCTAACATTTCATTTTCGCGACAAGGGTCATTTCAATACTTTCATTTTACCGAATTTCAAACCAAATAGGTTCACATATCATGTTTCACATCAACGGACATCGAGGGACATGTTCAACCTTCATATTTAACAAACATGCAACAATATAAGTTAAAATCTCGTTTTCGCGATAAGGGTCATCTCATTACTTTCTATTTACCAAATTTAAAACGAAATTGGTTCAAATATTATGTTACGCAATAAAGGACATCGAGGGACAAATTCAACATTAATATTTCTCAAACTTTTAACCATATAGGCTAAAATCTCTTTTTTGGGACAATGGTCATTCAAATAATTTCATTTTGCCGAATACAAAACCAAATAGGTTCACATATCATGTTTCGTATCAAGGGAGATCGAGGGACAAGTCCAACCTTTATCAAACTTCTAACCATATAGGCTAAAATCTCATTTTCGCGACAAAGTCATTCCAATACTTTCATTTTTCCGAATATAAAACCAAATAGGTTCACATATCATGTTTCGTATCAAGGGAGATCGAGGGACAAGTTCAACCTTTATCAAACTTCTAACCATATAGGCTAAAATCTCATTTTTGCGACAAAGTTATTCCAATACTTTCATTTTTCCGAATATAAAACCAAATAGGTTCACATATCATGTTTCGCATCAAGGGACATCGAGGGACAAGTTCACTGTTTATCAAACTTCTAACCACATAGGCTAACATGTCATTTTCGCGACAAGGGTCATTTCAATACTTTCATTTTACCGAATTTCAAACCAAATAGGTTCACATATCATGTTTCGCATCAAGGGACATCGAGGGACATGTTCAACCTTCGTATTTAACAAACATGCAACAATATAAGCTAAAATCTCGTTTTCGCGATAAGGGTCATCTCATTACTTTCTATTTACCAAATTTAAAACGAAATTGGTTCAAATATTATGTTACGCAATAAAGGACATCGAGGGACAAATTCAACATTAATATTTATCAAACTTTTAACCATATAGGCTAAAATCTCATTTTTGGGACAATGCTCATTCAAATAATTTCATTTTGCCGAATACAAAACCAAATAGGTTCACATATCATGTTTCGTATCAAGGGAGATCGAGGGACAAGTTCAACCTTTATCAAACTTCTAACCATATAAGGCTAAAATCTCATTTTCGCGATAAAGTGATTCCAATACTTTCATTTTTCCGAATATAAAACCAAATAAGTTCACATATCATGTTTCGCATCAAGGGACATCGAGGGACAAGTTCACTGTTTATCAAACTTCTAACCACATAGGCTAACATTTCATTTTCGCGACAAGGGTCATTTCAATACTTTCATTTTACCGAATTTCAAACCAAATAGGTTCACATATCATGTTTCACATCAACGGACATCGAAGGACATGTTCAACCTTCATATTTAACAAACATGCAACAATATAAGCTAAAATCTCGTTTTCGCGATAAGGGTCATCTCATTACTTTCTATTTACCAAATTTAAAACGAAATTGGTTCAAATATTATGTTACGCAATAAAGGACATCGAGGGACAAATTCAACATTAATATTTATCAAACTTTTAACCATATAGGCTAAAATCTCATTTTTGGGACAATGCTCATTCAAATAATTTCATTTTGCCGAATACAAAACCAAATAGGTTCACATATCATGTTTCGTATCAAGGGAGATCGAGGGACAAGTTCAACCTTTATCAAACTTCTAACCATATAAGGCTAAAATCTCATTTTTGCGACAAAGTGATTCCAATACTTTCATTTTTCCGAATATAAAACCAAATAAGTTCACATATCATGTTTCGCATCAAGGAATATCGAGGGACAAGTTCACTGTTTATCAAAAT
Organism: Medicago sativa; assembly: GCF_051527215.1. Lineage (NCBI taxonomy): Eukaryota > Viridiplantae > Streptophyta > Magnoliopsida > Fabales > Fabaceae > Medicago > Medicago sativa. The sequence continues at coordinate 42,150,544 of NC_140751.1, forward strand.
TCTAACCACATAGGCTAACATTTCATTTTCGCGACAAGGGTCATTTCAATACTTTCATTTTACCGAATTTCAAACCAAATAGGTTCACATATCATGTTTCACATCAACGGACATCGAGGGACATGTTCAACCTTCATATTTAACAAACATGCAACAATATAAGTTAAAATCTCGTTTTCGCGATAAGGGTCATCTCATTACTTTCTATTTACCAAATTTAAAACGAAATTGGTTCAAATATTATGTTACGCAATAAAGGACATCGAGGGACAAATTCAACATTAATATTTCTCAAACTTTTAACCATATAGGCTAAAATCTCTTTTTTGGGACAATGGTCATTCAAATAATTTCATTTTGCCGAATACAAAACCAAATAGGTTCACATATCATGTTTCGTATCAAGGGAGATCGAGGGACAAGTCCAACCTTTATCAAACTTCTAACCATATAGGCTAAAATCTCATTTTCGCGACAAAGTCATTCCAATACTTTCATTTTTCCGAATATAAAACCAAATAGGTTCACATATCATGTTTCGTATCAAGGGAGATCGAGGGACAAGTTCAACCTTTATCAAACTTCTAACCATATAGGCTAAAATCTCATTTTTGCGACAAAGTTATTCCAATACTTTCATTTTTCCGAATATAAAACCAAATAGGTTCACATATCATGTTTCGCATCAAGGGACATCGAGGGACAAGTTCACTGTTTATCAAACTTCTAACCACATAGGCTAACATGTCATTTTCGCGACAAGGGTCATTTCAATACTTTCATTTTACCGAATTTCAAACCAAATAGGTTCACATATCATGTTTCGCATCAAGGGACATCGAGGGACATGTTCAACCTTCGTATTTAACAAACATGCAACAATATAAGCTAAAATCTCGTTTTCGCGATAAGGGTCATCTCATTACTTTCTATTTACCAAATTTAAAACGAAATTGGTTCAAATATTATGTTACGCAATAAAGGACATCGAGGGACAAATTCAACATTAATATTTATCAAACTTTTAACCATATAGGCTAAAATCTCATTTTTGGGACAATGCTCATTCAAATAATTTCATTTTGCCGAATACAAAACCAAATAGGTTCACATATCATGTTTCGTATCAAGGGAGATCGAGGGACAAGTTCAACCTTTATCAAACTTCTAACCATATAAGGCTAAAATCTCATTTTCGCGATAAAGTGATTCCAATACTTTCATTTTTCCGAATATAAAACCAAATAAGTTCACATATCATGTTTCGCATCAAGGGACATCGAGGGACAAGTTCACTGTTTATCAAACTTCTAACCACATAGGCTAACATTTCATTTTCGCGACAAGGGTCATTTCAATACTTTCATTTTACCGAATGTCAAACCAAATAGGTTCACATATCATGTTTCACATCAACGGACATCGAGGGACATGTTCAACCTTCATATTTAACAAACATGCAACAATATAAGCTAAAATCTCGTTTTCGCGATAAGGGTCATCTCATTACTTTCTATTTACCAAATTTAAAACGAAATTGGTTCAAATATTATGTTACGCAATAAAGGACATCGAGGGACAAATTCAACATTAATATTTATCAAACTTTTAACCATATAGGCTAAAATCTCATTTTTGGGACAATGCTCATTCAAATAATTTCATTTTGCCGAATACAAAACCAAATAGGTTCACATATCATGTTTCGTATCAAGGGAGATCGAGGGACAAGTTCAACCTTTATCAAACTTCTAACCATATAAGGCTAAAATCTCATTTTCGCGACAAAGTGATTCCAATACTTTCATTTTTCCGAATATAAAACCAAATAAGTTCACATATCATGTTTCGCATCAAGGGACATCGAGGGACAAGTTCACTGTTTATCAAACTTCTAACCACATAGGCTAACATTTCATTTTCACGACAAGGGTCATTTCAATACTTTCATTTTACCGAATTTCAAACCAAATAGGTTCACATATCATGTTTCACATCAACGGACATCGAAGGACATGTTCAACCTTCATATTTAACAAACATGCAACAATATAAGCTAAAATCTCGTTTTCGCGATAAGGGTCATCTCATTACTTTCTATTTACCAAATTTAAAACGAAATTGGTTCAAATATTATGTTACGCAATAAAGGACATCGAGGGACAAATTCAACATTAATATTTATCAAACTTTTAACCATATAGGCTAAAATCTCATTTTTGGGACAATGCTCATTCAAATAATTTCATTTTGCCGAATACAAAACCAAATAGGTTCACATATCATGTTTCGTATCAAGGGAGATCGAGGGACAAGTTCAACCTTTATCAAACTTCTAACCATATAAGGCTAAAATCTCATTTTTGCGACAAAGTGATTCCAATACTTTCATTTTTCCGAATATAAAACCAAATAAGTTCACATATCATGTTTCGCATCAAGGAATATCGAGGGACAAGTTCACTGTTTATCAAAATTCTAACCACATAGGCTAACATTTCATTTTCGCGACAAGGGTCATTTCAATACTTTCATTTTACCGAATTTCAAACCAAATAGGTTCACATATCATGTTTCACATCAACGGACATCGAGGGACATGTTCAACCTTCATATTTAACAAACATGCAACAATATAAGTTAAAATCTCGTTTTCGCGATAAGGGTCATCTCATTACTTTCTATTTACCAAATTTAAAACGAAATTGGTTCAAATATTATGTTACGCAATAAAGGACATCGAGGGACAAATTCAACATTAATATTTCTCAAACTTTTAACCATATAGGCTAAAATCTCTTTTTTGGGACAATGGTCATTCAAATAATTTCATTTTGCCGAATACAAAACCAAATAGGTTCACATATCATGTTTCGTATCAAGGGAGATCGAGGGACAAGTCCAACCTTTATCAAACTTCTAACCATATAGGCTAAAATCTCATTTTCGCGACAAAGTCATTCCAATACTTTCATTTTTCCGAATATAAAACCAAATAGGTTCACATATCATGTTTCGTATCAAGGGAGATCGAGGGACAAGTTCAACCTTTATCAAACTTCTAACCATATAGGCTAAAATCTCATTTTTGCGACAAAGTTATTCCAATACTTTCATTTTTCCGAATATAAAACCAAATAGGTTCACATATCATGTTTCGCATCAAGGGACATCGAGGGACAAGTTCACTGTTTATCAAACTTCTAACCACATAGGCTAACATGTCATTTTCGCGACAAGGGTCATTTCAATACTTTCATTTTACCGAATTTCAAACCAAATAGGTTCACATATCATGTTTCGCATCAAGGGACATCGAGGGACATGTTCAACCTTCGTATTTAACAAACATGCAACAATATAAGCTAAAATCTCGTTTTCGCGATAAGGGTCATCTCATTACTTTCTATTTACCAAATTTAAAACGAAATTGGTTCAAATATTATGTTACGCAATAAAGGACATCGAGGGACAAATTCAACATTAATATTTATCAAACTTTTAACCATATAGGCTAAAATCTCATTTTTGGGACAATGCTCATTCAAATAATTTCATTTTGCCGAATACAAAACCAAATAGGTTCACATATCATGTTTCGTATCAAGGGAGATCGAGGGACAAGTTCAACCTTTATCAAACTTCTAACCATATAAGGCTAAAATCTCATTTTCGCGACAAAGTGATTCCAATACTTTCATTTTTCCGAATATAAAACCAAATAAGTTCACATATCATGTTTCGCATCAAGGGACATCGAGGGACAAGTTCACTGTTTATCAAACTTCTAACCACATAGGCTAACATTTCATTTTCGCGACAAGGGTCATTTCAATACTTTCATTTTACCGAATGTCAAACCAAATAGGTTCACATATCATGTTTCACATCAACGGACATCGAGGGACATGTTCAACCTTCATATTTAACAAACATGCAACAATATAAGCTAAAATCTCGTTTTCGCGATAAGGGTCATCTCATTACTTTCTATTTACCAAATTTAAAACGAAATTGGTTCAAATATTATGTTACGCAATAAAGGACATCGAGGGACAAATTCAACATTAATATTTATCAAACTTTTAACCATATAGGCTAAAATCTCATTTTTGGGACAATGCTCATTCAAATAATTTCATTTTGCCGAATACAAAACCAAATAGGTTCACATATCATGTTTCGTATCAAGGGAGATCGAGGGACAAGTTCAACCTTTATCAAACTTCTAACCATATAAGGCTAAAATCTCATTTTCGCGACAAAGTGATTCCAATACTTTCATTTTTCCGAATATAAAACCAAATAAGTTCACATATCATGTTTCGCATCAAGGGACATCGAGGGACAAGTTCACTGTTTATCAAACTTCTAACCACATAGGCTAACATTTCATTTTCACGACAAGGGTCATTTCAATACTTTCATTTTACCGAATTTCAAACCAAATAGGTTCACATATCATGTTTCACATCAACGGACATCGAAGGACATGTTCAACCTTCATATTTAACAAACATGCAACAATATAAGCTAAAATCTCGTTTTCGCGATAAGGGTCATCTCATTACTTTCTATTTACCAAATTTAAAACGAAATTGGTTCAAATATTATGTTACGCAATAAAGGACATCGAGGGACAAATTCAACATTAATATTTATCAAACTTTTAACCATATAGGCTAAAATCTCATTTTTGGGACAATGCTCATTCAAATAATTTCATTTTGCCGAATACAAAACCAAATAGGTTCACATATCATGTTTCGTATCAAGGGAGATCGAGGGACAAGTTCAACCTTTATCAAACTTCTAACCATATAAGGCTAAAATCTCATTTTTGCGACAAAGTGATTCCAATACTTTCATTTTTCCGAATATAAAACCAAATAAGTTCACATATCATGTTTCGCATCAAGGAATATCGAGGGACAAGTTCACTGTTTATCAAAATTCTAACCACATAGGCTAACATTTCATTTTCGCGACAAGGGTCATTTCAATACTTTCATTTTACCGAATTTCAAACCAAATAGGTTCACATATCATGTTTCACATCAACGGACATCGAGGGACATGTTCAACCTTCATATTTAACAAACATGCAACAATATAAGTTAAAATCTCGTTTTCGCGATAAGGGTCATCTCATTACTTTCTATTTACCAAATTTAAAACGAAATTGGTTCAAATATTATGTTACGCAATAAAGGACATCGAGGGACAAATTCAACATTAATATTTCTCAAACTTTTAACCATATAGGCTAAAATCTCTTTTTTGGGACAATGGTCATTCAAATAATTTCATTTTGCCGAATACAAAACCAAATAGGTTCACATATCATGTTTCGTATCAAGGGAGATCGAGGGACAAGTCCAACCTTTATCAAACTTCTAACCATATAGGCTAAAATCTCATTTTCGCGACAAAGTCATTCCAATACTTTCATTTTTCCGAATATAAAACCAAATAGGTTCACATATCATGTTTCGTATCAAGGGAGATCGAGGGACAAGTTCAACCTTTATCAAACTTCTAACCATATAGGCTAAAATCTCATTTTTGCGACAAAGTTATTCCAATACTTTCATTTTTCCGAATATAAAACCAAATAGGTTCACATATCATGTTTCGCATCAAGGGACATCGAGGGACAAGTTCACTGTTTATCAAACTTCTAACCACATAGGCTAACATGTCATTTTCGCGACAAGGGTCATTTCAATACTTTCATTTTACCGAATTTCAAACCAAATAGGTTCACATATCATGTTTCGCATCAAGGGACATCGAGGGACATGTTCAACCTTCGTATTTAACAAACATGCAACAATATAAGCTAAAATCTCGTTTTCACGATAAGGGTCATCTCATTACTTTCTATTTACCAAATTTAAAACGAAATTGGTTCAAATATTATGTTACGCAATAAAGGACATCGAGGGACAAATTCAACATTAATATTTATCAAACTTTTAACCATATAGGCTAAAATCTCATTTTTGGGACAATGCTCATTCAAATAATTTCATTTTGCCGAATACAAAACCAAATAGGTTCACATATCATTTTTCGTATCAAAGGAGATCGAGGGACAAGTTCAACCTTTATCAAACTTCTAACCATATAAGGCTAAAATCTTATTTTCGCGATAAAGTGATTCCAATACTTTCATTTCTCCGAATATAAAACCAAATAAGTTCACATATCATGTTTCGCATCAAGGGACATCGAGGGACAAGTTCACTGTTTATCAAACTTCTAACCACATAGGCTAACATTTCATTTTCGCGACAAGGGTCATTTCAATACTTTCATTTTACCGAATGTCAAACCAAATAGGTTCACATATCATGTTTCACATCAACGGACATCGAGGGACATGTTCAACCTTCGTATTTAACAAACATGCAACAATATAAGCTAAAATCTCGTTTTCGCGATAAGGGTCATCTCATTACTTTCTATTTACCAAATTTATAACGAAATTGGTTCAAATATTATGTTACGCAATAAAGGACATCGAGGGACAAATTCAACATTAATATTTATCAAACTTTTAACCATATAGGCTAAAATCACATTTTTGGGACAATGCTCATTCAAATAATTTCATTTTGCCGAATACAAAACCAAATAGGTTCACATATCATGTTTCGTATCAAAGGAGATCGAGGGACAAGTTCAACCTTTATCAAACTTCTAACCATATAAGGCTAAAATCTCATTTTTGCGACAAAGTGATTCCAATACTTTCATTTTTCCGAATATAAAACCAAATAAGTTCACATATCATGTTTCGCATCAAGGGACATCGAGGGACAAGTTCAACCTTTATCAAACTTCTAACCACATAGGCTAACATTTCATTTTCGCGACAAGGGTCATTTCAATACTTTCATTTTACCGAATTTCAAACCAAATAGGTTCACATATCATGTTTCGCATCAAGGGACATCGAGGGACATGTTCAACCTTCGTATTTAACAAACATGCAACAATATAAGCTAAAATCTTGTTTTCGCGATAAGGGTCATCTCATTACTTTCTATTTACCAAATTTAAAACGAAATTGGTTCAAATATTATGTTACGCAATAAAGGACATCGAGGGACAAATTCAACATTAATATTTATCAAACTTTTAACCATATAGGCTAAAATCTCATTTTTGGGACAATGCTCATTCAAATAATTTCATTTTGCCGAATACAAAACCAAATAGGTTCACATATCATGTTTCGTATCAAGGGAGATCGAGGGACAAGTTCAACCTTTATCAAACTTCTAACCATATAATCCTAAAATCTCATTTTCGCGATAAAGTGATTCCAATACTTTCATTTTTCCGAATATAAAACCAAATAAGTTCACATATCATGTTTCGCATCAAGGGACATCGAGGGACAAGTTCACTGTTTATCAAACTTCTAACCACATAGGCTAACATTTGATTTTCGCGACAAGGGTCATTTCAATACTTTCATTTTACCGAATTTCAAACCAAATAAGTTCACATATCATGTTTCGCATCAAGGGACATCGAGGGACATGTTCAACCTTCGTATTTAACAAACATGCAACAATATAAGCTAAAATCTCGTTTTCGCGATAAGGGTCATCTCATTACTATCTATTTACCAAATTTATAACGAAACTGGTTCAAATATTATGTTACGCAATAAAGGACATCGAGGGACAAATTCAACATTAATATTTATCAAACTTTTAACCATATAGGCTAAAATCACATTTTTGGGACAATGCTCATTCAAATAATTTCATTTTGCCGAATACAAAACCAAATAGGTTCACATATCATGTTTCGTATCAAAGGAGATCGAGGGACAAGTTCAACCTTTATCAAACTTCTAACCATATAAGGCTAAAATCTCATTTTCGCGACAAAGTGATTCCAATACTTTCATTTTTCCGAATATAAAACCAAATAAGTTCACATATCATGTTTCGCATCAAGGGACATCGAGGGACAAGTTCAACCTTTATCAAACTTCTAACCACATAGGCTAACATTTCATTTTCGCGACAAGGGTCATTTCAATACTTTCATTTTACTGAATTTCAAACCAAATAGGTTCACATATCATGTTTCGCATCAAGGGACATCGAGGGACAAGTTCAACCTTTATCAAACTTCTAACCACATAGGCTAACATTTCATTTTCGCGACAAGGGTCATTTTAATACTTTCATTTTACCGAATTTCAAACCAAATAGGTTCACATATCATGTTTCGCATCAAGGGACATCGAGGGACATGTTCAACCTTCGTATTTAACAAACATGCAACAATATAAGCTAAAATCTCGTTTTCGCGATAAGGGTCATCTCATTACTTTCTATTTACCAAATTTAAAACGAAATTGGTTCAAATATTATGTTACGCAATAAAGGACATCGAGGGACAAATTCAACATTAATATTTATCAAACTTTTAACCATATAGGCTAAAATCTCATTTTTGGGACAATGCTCATTCAAATAATTTCATTTTGCCGAATACAAAACCAAATAGGTTCACATATCATGTTTCGTATCAAGGGAGATCGAGGGACAAGTTCAACCTTTATCAAACTTCTAACCATATAAGGCTAAAATCTCATTTTCGCGATAAAGTGATTCCAATACTTTCATTTTTCCGAATATAAAACCAAATAAGTTCACATATCATGTTTCGCATCAAGGGACATCGAGGGACAAGTTCACTGTTTATCAAACTTCTAACCACATAGGCTAACATTTGATTTTCGCGACAAGGGTCATTTCAATACTTTCATTTTACCGAATTTCAAACCAAATAGGTTCACATATCATGTTTCGCATCAAGGGACATCGAGGGACATGTTCAACCTTCGTATTTAACAAACATGCAACAATATAAGCTAAAATCTCGTTTTCGCGATAAGGGTCATCTCATTACTTTCTATTTACCAAATTTATAACGAAATTGGTTCAAATATTATGTTACGCAATAAAGGACATCGAGGGACAAATTCAACATTAATATTTATCAAACTTTTAACCATATAGGCTAAAATCACATTTTTGGGACAATGCTCATTCAAATAATTTCATTTTGCCGAATACAAAACCAAATAGGTTCACATATCATGTTTCGTATCAAAGGAGATCGAGGGACAAGTTCAACCTTTATCAAACTTCTAACCATATAAGGCTAAAATCTCATTTTTGCGACAAAGTGATTCCAATACTTTCATTTTTCCGAATATAAAACCAAATAAGTTCACATATCATGTTTCGCATCAAGGGACATCGAGGGACAAGTTCAACCTTTATCAAACTTCTAACCACATAGGCTAACATTTCATTTTCGCGACAAGGGTCATTTCAATACTTTCATTTTACCGAATTTCAAACCAAATAGGTTCACATATCATGTTTCGCATCAAGGGACATCGAGGGACAAGTTCAACCTTTATCAAACTTCTAACCACATAGGCTAACATTTCATTTTCGCGACAAGGGTCATTTCAATACTTTCATTTTACCGAATTTCAAACCAAATAGGTTCACATATCATGTTTCGCATCAAGGGACATCGAGGGACATGTTCAACCTTCGTATTTAACAAACATGCAACAATATAAGCTAAAATCTCGTTTTCGCGATAAGGGTCATCTCATTACTTTCTATTTACCAAATTTAAAACGAAATTGGTTCAAATATTATGTTACGCAATAAAGGACATCGAGGGACAAATTCAACATTAATATTTATCAAACTTTTAACCATATAGGCTAAAATCTCATTTTTGGGACAATGCTCATTCAAATAATTTCATTTTGCCGAATACAAAACCAAATAGGTTCACATATCATGTTTCGTATCAAGGGAGATCGAGGGACAAGTTCAACCTTTATCAAACTTCTAACCATATAAGGCTAAAATCTCATTTTCGCGATAAAGTGATTCCAATACTTTCATTTTTCCGAATATAAAACCAAATAAGTTCACATATCATGTTTCGCATCAAGGGACATCGAGGGACAAGTTCACTGTTTATCAAACTTCTAACCACATAGGCTAACATTTCATTTTCGCGACAAGGGTCATTTCAATACTTTCATTTTACCAAATTTCAAACCAAATAGGTTCACATATCATGTTTCACATCAACGGACATCGAGGAACATGTTCAACCTTCATATTTAACAAACATGCAACAATATAAGCTAAAATCTCGTTTTCGCGATAAGGGTCATCTCATTACTTTCTATTTACCAAATTTAAAACGAAATTGGTTCAAATATTATGTTACGCAATAAAGGACATCGAGGGACAAATTCAACATTAATATTTATCAAACTTTTAACCATATAGGCTAAAATCTCATTTTTGGGACAATGCTCATTCAAATAATTTCATTTTGCCGAATACAAAACCAAATAGGTTCACATATCATGTTTCGTATCAAGGGAGATCGAGGGACAAGTTCAACCTTTATCAAACTTCTAACCATATAAGGCTAAAATCTCATTTTTGCGACAAAGTGATTCCAATACTTTCATTTTTCCAAATATAAAACCAAATAAGTTCACATATCATGTTTCACATCAAGGAACATCGAGGGACAAGTTCACTGTTTATCAAACTTCTAACCACATAGGCTAACATTTCATTTTCGCGACAAGGGTCATTTCAATACTTTCATTTTACCGAATTTCAAACCAAATAGGTTCACATATCATGTTTCACATCAACGGACATCGAGGGACATATTCAACCTTCGTATTTAACAAACATGCAACAATATAAGCTAAAATCTCGTTTTCGCGATAAGGGTCATCTCATTACTTTCTATTTACCAAATTTAAAACGAAATTGGTTCAAATATTATGTTACGCAATAAAGGACATCGAGGGACAAATTCAACATTAATATTTATCAAACTTTTAACCATATAGGCTAAAATCTCATTTTTGGGACAATGCTCATTCAAATAATTTCATTTTGCCGAATACAAAACCAAATAGGTTCACATATCATGTTTCGTATCAAGGGAGATCGAGGGACAAGTTCAACCTTTATCAAACTTCTAACCATATAAGGCTAAAATCTCATTTTCGCGATAAAGTGATTCCAATACTTTCATTTTTCCGAATATAAAACCAAATAAGTTCACATATCATGTTTCGCATCAAGGGACATCGAGGGACAAGTTCACTGTTTATCAAACTTCTAACCACATAGGCTAACATTTCATTTTCGCGACAAGGGTCATTTCAATACTTTCATTTTACCGAATTTCAAACCAAATAGGTTCACATATCATGTTTCGCATCAAGGGACATCGAGGGACATGTTCAACCTTCATATTTAACAAACATGCAACAATATAAGCTAAAATCTCGTTTTCGCGATAAGGGTCATCTCATTACTTTCTATTTACCAAATTTATAACGAAATTGGTTCAAATATTATGTTACGCAATAAAGGACATCGAGGGACAAATTCAACATTAATATTTATCAAACTTTTAACCATATAGGCTAAAATCACATTTTTGGGACAATGCTCATTCAAATAATTTCATTTTGCCGAATACAAAACCAAATAGGTTCACATATCATGTTTCGTATCAAAGGAGATCGAGGGACAAGTTCAACCTTTATCAAACATCTAACCATATAAGGCTAAAATCTCATTTTTGCGACAAAGTGATTCCAATACTTTCATTTTTCCGAATATAAAACCAAATAAGTTCACATATCATGTTTCGCATCAAGGGACATCGAGGGACAAGTTCAACCTTTATCAAACTTCTAACCACATAGGCTAACATTTCATTTTCGCGACAAGGGTCATTTCAATACTTTCATTTTACCGAATTTCAAACCAAATAGGTTCACATATCATGTTTCGCATCAAGGGACATCGAGGGACAAGTTCAACCTTTATCAAACTTCTAACCACATAGGCTAACATTTCATTTTCGCGACAAGGGTCATTTCAATACTTTCATTTTACCGAATTTCAAACCAAATAGGTTCACATATCATGTTTCGCATCAAGGGACATCGAGGGACATGTTCAACCTTCGTATTTAACAAACATGCAACAATATAAGCTAAAATCTCGTTTTCGCGATAAGGGTCATCTCATTACTTTCTATTTACCAAATTTAAAACGAAATTGGTTCAAATATTATGTTACGCAATAAAGGACATCGAGGGACAAATTCAACATTAATATTTATCAAACTTTTAACCATATAGGCTAAAATCTCATTTTTGGGACAATGCTCATTCAACTAATTTCATTTTGCCGAATACAAAACCAAATAGGTTCACATATCATGTTTCGTATCAAGGGAGATCGAGGGACAAGTTCAACCTTTATCAAACTTCTAACCATATAAGGCTAAAATCTCATTTTCGCGATAAAGTGATTCCAATACTTTCATTTTTCCGAATATAAAACCAAATAAGTTCACATATCATGTTTCGCATCAAGGGACATCGAGGGACAAGTTCACTGTTTATCAAACTTCTAACCACATAGGCTAACATTTCATTTTCGCGACAAGGGTCATTTCAATACTTTCATTTTACCAAATTTCAAACCAAATAGGTTCACATATCATGTTTCACATCAACGGACATCGAGGAACATGTTCAACCTTCATATTTAACAAACATGCAACAATATAAGCTAAAATCTCGTTTTCGCGATAAGGGTCATCTCATTACTTTCTATTTACCAAATTTAAAACGAAATTGGTTCAAATATTATGTTACGCAATAAAGGACATCGAGGGACAAATTCAACATTAATATTTATCAAACTTTTAACCATATAGGCTAAAATCTCATTTTTGGGACAATGCTCATTCAAATAATTTCATTTTGCCGAATACAAAACCAAATAGGTTCACATATCATGTTTCGTATCAAGGGAGATCGAGGGACAAGTTCAACCTTTATCAAACTTCTAACCATATAGGCTAAAATCTCATTTTCGCGACAAAGTCATTCCAATACTTTCATTTTTCCGAATATAAAACCAAATAGGTTCACATATCATGTTTCATATCAAGGGAGATCGAGGGACAAGTTCAACCTTTATCAAACTTCTAACCATATAGGCTAAAATCTCATTTTTGCGACAAAGTTATTCCAATACTTTCATTTTTCCGAATATAAAACCAAATAAGTTCACATATCATGTTTCGCATCAAGGGACATCGAGGGACAAGTTCACTGTTTATCAAACTTCTAACCACATAGGCTAACATTTCATTTTCGCGACAAGGGTCATTTCAATACTTTCATTTTACCAAATTTCAAACCAAATAGGTTCACATATCATGTTTCACATCAACGGACATCGAGGAACATGTTCAACCTTCATATTTAACAAACATGCAACAATATAAGCTAAAATCTCGTTTTCGCGATAAGGGTCATCTCATTACTTTCTATTTACCAAATTTAAAACGAAATTGGTTCAAATATTATGTTACGCAATAAAGGACATCGAGGGACAAATTCAACATTAATATTTATCAAACTTTTAACCATATAGGCTAAAATCTCATTTTTGGGACAATGCTCATTCAAATAATTTCATTTTGCCGAATACAAAACCAAATAGGTTCACATATCATGTTTCGTATCAAGGGAGATCGAGGGACAAGTTCAACCTTTATCAAACTTCTAACCATATAGGCTAAAATCTCATTTTCGCGACAAAGTCATTCCAATACTTTCATTTTTCCGAATATAAAACCAAATAGGTTCACATATCATGTTTCATATCAAGGGAGATCGAGGGACAAGTTCAACCTTTATCAAACTTCTAACCATATAGGCTAAAATCTCATTTTTGCGACAAAGTTATTCCAATACTTTCATTTTTCCGAATATAAAACCAAATAGGTTCACATATCATGTTTCGCATCAAGGTACATCGAGCGACAAGCTCACTGTTTATCAAACTTCTAACCACATAGGCTAACATTTCATTTTCGCGACAAGGGTCATTTCAATACTTTCATTTTACCGAATTTCAAACCAAATAGGTTCACATATCATGTTTCGCATCAAGGGACATCGAGGGACATGTTCAACCTTCATATTTAACAAACATGCAACAATATAAGCTAAAATCTCGTTTTCGCGATAAGGGTCATCTCATTACTTTCTATTTACCAAATTTAAAACGAAATTGGTTCAAATATTATGTTACGCAATAAAGGACATCGAGGGACAAATTCAACATTAATATTTATCAAACTTTTAACCATATAGGCTAAAATCTCATTTTTGGGACAATGCTCATTCAAATAATTTCATTTTGCCGAATACAAAACCAAATAGGTTCACATATCATGTTTCGTATCAAAGGAGATAGAGGGACAAGTTCAACCTTTATCAAACTTCTAACCATATAAGGCTAAAATCTCATTTTCGCGACAAAGTGATTCCAATACTTTCATTTTTCCGAATATAAAACCAAATAAGTTCACATATCATGTTTCGCATCAAGGGACATCGAGGGACAAGTTCAACCTTTATCAAACTTCTAACCACATAGGCTAACATTTCATTTTTGCGACAAGGGTCATTTCAATACTTTCATTTTACCGAATTTCAAACCAAATAGGTTCACATATCATGTTTCGCATCAAGGGACATCGAGGGACATGTTCAACCTTCGTATTTAACAAACATGCAACAATATAAGCTAAAATCTCGTTTTCGCGATAAGGGTCATCTCATTACTTTCTATTTACCAAATTTAAAACGAAATTGGTTCAAATATTATGTTACGCAATAAAGGACATCGAGGGACAAATTCAACATTAATATTTATCAAACTTTTAACCATATAGGCTAAAATCTCATTTTTGGGACAATGCTCATTCAAATAATTTCATTTTGCCGAATACAAAACCAAATAGGTTCACATATCATGTTTCGTATCAAGGGAGATCGAGGGACAAGTTCAACCTTTATCAAACTTCTAACCATATAAGGCTAAAATCTCATTTTCGCGATAAAGTGATTCCAATACTTTCATTTTTCCGAATATAAAACCAAATAAGTTCACATATCATGTTTCGCATCAAGGGACATCGAGGGACAAGTTCACTGTTTATCAAACTTCTAACCACATAGGCTAACATTTCATTTTCGCGAAAAGGGTCATTTCAATACTTTCATTTTACCGAATTTCAAACCAAATAGGTTCACATATCATGTTTCACATCAACGGACATCGAGGGACATGTTCAACCTTCATATTTAACAAACATGCAACAATATAAGCTAAAATCTCGTTTTCGCGATAAGGGTCATCTCATTACTTTCTATTTACCAAATTTAAAACGAAATTGGTTCAAATATTATGTTACGCAATAAAGGACATCGAGGGACAAATTCAACATTAATATTTATCAAACTTTTAACCATATAGGCTAAAATCTCATTTTTGGGACAATGCTCCTTCAAATAATTTCATTTTGCCGAATACAAAACCAAATAGGTTCACATATCATGTTTCGTATCAAGGGAGATCGAGGGACAAGTTCAACCTTTATCAAACTTTTAACCATATAAGGCTAAAATCTCATTTTTGCGACAAAGTGATTCCAATACTTTCATTTTTCCAAATATAAAACCAAATAAGTTCACATATCATGTTTCACATCAAGGAACATCGAGGGACAAGTTCACTGTTTATCAAACTTCTAACCACATAGGCTAACATTTCATTTTCGCGACAAGGGTCATTTCAATACTTTCATTTTACCGAATTTCAAACCAAATAGGTTCACATATCATGTTCCACATCAACGGACATCGAGGGACATGTTCAACCTTCATATTTAACAAACATGCAACAATATAAGCTAAAATCTCGTTTTCGCGATAAGGGTCATCTCATTACTTTCTATTTACCAAATTTAAAACGAAATTGGTTCAAATATTATGTTACGTAATAAAGGACATCGAGGGACAAATTCAACATTATTATTTCTCAAACTTTTAACCATATAGGCTAAAATCTCTTTTTTGGGACAATGGTCATTCAAATAATTTCATTTTGCCGAATACAAAACCAAATAGGTTCACATATCATGTTTCGTATCAAGGGAGATCGAGGGACAAGTTCAACCTTTATCAAACTTCTAACCATATAGGCTAAAATCTCATTTTCGCGACAAAGTCATTCCAATACTTTCATTTTTCCGAATATAAAACCAAATAGGTTCACATATCATGTTTCATATCAAGGGAGATCGAGGGACAAGTTCAACCTTTATCAAACTTCTAACCATATAGGCTAAAATCTCATTTTTGCGACAAAGTTATTCCAATACTTTCATTTTTCCGAATATAAAACCAAATAGGTTCACATATCATGTTTCGCATCAAGGTACATCGAGCGACAAGCTCACTGTTTATCAAACTTCTAACCACATAGGCTTTTCGCGACAAGGGTCATTTCAATACTTTCATTTTACCGAATTTCAAACCAAATAGGTTCACATATCATGTTTCGCATCAAGGGACATCGAGGGACATGTTCAACCTTCGTATTTAACAAACATGCAACAATATAAGCTAAAATCTCGTTTTCGCGATAAGGGTCATCTCATTACTTTATATTTACCAAATTTAAAACGAAATTGGTTCAAATATTATGTTACGCAATAAAGGACATCGAGGGACAAATTCAACATTAATATTTATCAAACTTTTAACCATATAGGCTAAAATCTCATTTTTGGGACAATGCTCATTCAAATAATTTCATTTTGCCGAATACAAAACCAAATAGGTTCACATATCATGTTTCGTATCAAAGGAGATAGAGGGACAAGTTCAACCTTTATCAAACTTCTAACCATATAAGGCTAAAATCTCATTTTCGCGACAAAGTGATTCCAATACTTTCATTTTTCCGAATATAAAACCAAATAAGTTCACATATCATGTTTCGCATCAAGGGACATCGAGGGACAAGTTCAACCTTTATCAAACTTCTAACCACATAGGCTAACATTTCATTTTTGCGACAAGGGTCATTTCAATACTTTCATTTTACCGAATTTCAAACCAAATAGGTTCACATATCATGTTTCGCATCAAGGGACATCGAGGGACATGTTCAACCTTCGTATTTAACAAACATGCAACAATATAAGCTAAAATCTCGTTTTCGCGATAAGGGTCATCTCATTACTTTCTATTTACCAAATTTAAAACGAAATTGGTTCAAATATTATGTTACGCAATAAAGGACATCGAGGGACAAATTCAACATTAATATTTATCAAACTTTTAACCATATAGGCTAAAATCTCATTTTTGGGACAATGCTCATTCAAATAATTTCATTTTGCCGAATACAAAACCAAATAGGTTCACATATCATGTTTCGTATCAAGGGAGATCGAGGGACAAGTTCAACCTTTATCAAACTTCTAACCATATAAGGCTAAAATCTCATTTTCGCGATAAAGTGATTCCAATACTTTCATTTTTCCGAATATAAAACCAAATAAGTTCACATATCATGTTTCGCATCAAGGGACATCGAGGGACAAGTTCACTGTTTATCAAACTTCTAACCACATAGGCTAACATTTCATTTTCGCGAAAAGGGTCATTTCAATACTTTCATTTTACCGAATTTCAAACCAAATAGGTTCACATATCATGTTTCACATCAACGGACATCGAGGGACATGTTCAACCTTCATATTTAACAAACATGCAACAATATAAGCTAAAATCTCGTTTTCGCGATAAGGGTCATCTCATTACTTTCTATTTACCAAATTTAAAACGAAATTGGTTCAAATATTATGTTACGCAATAAAGGACATCGAGGGACAAATTCAACATTAATATTTATCAAACTTTTAACCATATAGGCTAAAATCTCATTTTTGGGACAATGCTCCTTCAAATAATTTCATTTTGCCGAATACAAAACCAAATAGGTTCACATATCATGTTTCGTATCAAGGGAGATCGAGGGACAAGTTCAACCTTTATCAAACTTTTAACCATATAAGGCTAAAATCTCATTTTTGCGACAAAGTGATTCCAATACTTTCATTTTTCCAAATATAAAACCAAATAAGTTCACATATCATGTTTCACATCAAGGAACATCGAGGGACAAGTTCACTGTTTATCAAACTTCTAACCACATAGGCTAACATTTCATTTTCGCGACAAGGGTCATTTCAATACTTTCATTTTACCGAATTTCAAACCAAATAGGTTCACATATCATGTTCCACATCAACGGACATCGAGGGACATGTTCAACCTTCATATTTAACAAACATGCAACAATATAAGCTAAAATCTCGTTTTCGCGATAAGGGTCATCTCATTACTTTCTATTTACCAAATTTAAAACGAAATTGGTTCAAATATTATGTTACGTAATAAAGGACATCGAGGGACAAATTCAACATTATTATTTCTCAAACTTTTAACCATATAGGCTAAAATCTCTTTTTTGGGACAATGGTCATTCAAATAATTTCATTTTGCCGAATACAAAACCAAATAGGTTCACATATCATGTTTCGTATCAAGGGAGATCGAGGGACAAGTTCAACCTTTATCAAACTTCTAACCATATAGGCTAAAATCTCATTTTCGCGACAAAGTCATTCCAATACTTTCATTTTTCCGAATATAAAACCAAATAGGTTCACATATCATGTTTCATATCAAGGGAGATCGAGGGACAAGTTCAACCTTTATCAAACTTCTAACCATATAGGCTAAAATCTCATTTTTGCGACAAAGTTATTCCAATACTTTCATTTTTCCGAATATAAAACCAAATAGGTTCACATATCATGTTTCGCATCAAGGTACATCGAGCGACAAGCTCACTGTTTATCAAACTTCTAACCACATAGGCTTTTCGCGACAAGGGTCATTTCAATACTTTCATTTTACCGAATTTCAAACCAAATAGGTTCACATATCATGTTTCGCATCAAGGGACATCGAGGGACATGTTCAACCTTCGTATTTAACAAACATGCAACAATATAAGCTAAAATCTCGTTTTCGCGATAAGGGTCATCTCATTACTTTCTATTTACCAAATTTAAAACGAAATTGGTTCAAATATTATGTTACGCAATAAAGGACATCGAGGGACAAATTCAACATTAATATTTATCAAACTTTTAACCATATAGGCTAAAATCTCATTTTTGGGACAATGCTCATTCAAATAATTTCATTTTGCCGAATACAAAACCAAATAGGTTCACATATCATGTTTCGTATCAAGGGAGATCGAGGGACAAGTTCAACCTTTATCAAACTTCTAACCATATAAGGCTAAAATCTCATTTTCGCGATAAAGTGATTCCAATACTTTCATTTTTCCGAATATAAAACCAAATAAGTTCACATATCATGTTTCGCATCAAGGGACATCGAGGGACAAGTTCACTGTTTATCAAACTTCTAACCACATAGGCTAACATTTCATTTTCGCGAAAAGGGTCATTTCAATACTTTCATTTTACCGAATTTCAAACCAAATAGGTTCACATATCATGTTTCACATCAACGGACATCGAGGGACATGTTCAACCTTCATATTTAACAAACATGCAACAATATAAGCTAAAATCTCGTTTTCGCGATAAGGGTCATCTCATTACTTTCTATTTACCAAATTTAAAACGAAATTGGTTCAAATATTATGTTACGCAATAAAGGACATCGAGGGACAAATTCAACATTAATATTTATCAAACTTTTAACCATATAGGCTAAAATCTCATTTTTGGGACAATGCTCCTTCAAATAATTTCATTTTGCCGAATACAAAACCAAATAGGTTCACATATCATGTTTCGTATCAAGGGAGATCGAGGGACAAGTTCAACCTTTATCAAACTTTTAACCATATAAGGCTAAAATCTCATTTTTGCGACAAAGTGATTCCAATACTTTCATTTTTCCAAATATAAAACCAAATAAGTTCACATATCATGTTTCACATCAAGGAACATCGAGGGACAAGTTCACTGTTTATCAAACTTCTAACCACATAGGCTAACATTTCATTTTCGCGACAAGGGTCATTTCAATACTTTCATTTTACCGAATTTCAAACCAAATAGGTTCACATATCATGTTCCACATCAACGGACATCGAGGGACATGTTCAACCTTCATATTTAACAAACATGCAACAATATAAGCTAAAATCTCGTTTTCGCGATAAGGGTCATCTCATTACTTTCTATTTACCAAATTTAAAACGAAATTGGTTCAAATATTATGTTACGTAATAAAGGACATCGAGGGACAAATTCAACATTATTATTTCTCAAACTTTTAACCATATAGGCTAAAATCTCTTTTTTGGGACAATGGTCATTCAAATAATTTCATTTTGCCGAATACAAAACCAAATAGGTTCACATATCATGTTTCGTATCAAGGGAGATCGAGGGACAAGTTCAACCTTTATCAAACTTCTAACCATATAGGCTAAAATCTCATTTTCGCGACAAAGTCATTCCAATACTTTCATTTTTCCGAATATAAAACCAAATAGGTTCACATATCATGTTTCATATCAAGGGAGATCGAGGGACAAGTTCAACCTTTATCAAACTTCTAACCATATAGGCTAAAATCTCATTTTTGCGACAAAGTTATTCCAATACTTTCATTTTTCCGAATATAAAACCAAATAGGTTCACATATCATGTTTCGCATCAAGGTACATCGAGCGACAAGCTCACTGTTTATCAAACTTCTAACCACATAGGCTAACATTTCATTTTCGCGACAAGGGTCATTTCAATACTTTCATTTTACCGAATTTCAAACCAAATAGGTTCACATATCATGTTTCGCATCAAGGGACATCGAGGGACATGTTCAACCTTCGTATTTAACAAACATGCAACAATATAAGCTAAAATCTCGTTTTTGCGATAAGGGTCATCTCATTACTTTCTATTTACCAAATTTAAAATAAATTGGTTCAAATATTATGTTACGCAATAAAGGACATCGAGGGACAAATTCAACATTAATATTTATCAAACTTTTAACCATATAGGCTAAAATCTCATTTTTGGGACAATGCTCATTCAAATAATTTCATTTTGCCGAATACAAAACCAAATAGGTTCACATATCATGTTTCGTATCAAAGGAGATAGAGGGACAAGTTCAACCTTTATCAAACTTCTAACCATATAAGGCTAAAATCTCATTTTCGCGACAAAGTGATTCCAATACTTTCATTTTTCCGAATATAAAACCAAATAAGTTCACATATCATGTTTCGCATCAAGGGACATCGAGGGACAAGTTCACTGTTTATCAAACTTCTAACCACATAGGCTAACATTTCATTTTCGCGACAAGGGTCATTTCAATACTTTCATTTTACCGAATTTCAAACCAAATAGGTTCACATATCATGTTTCGCATCAAGGGACATCGAGGGACATGTTCAACCTTCGTATTTAACAAACATGCAACAATATAAGCTAAAATCTCGTTTTCGCGATAAGGGTCATCTCATTACTTTCTATTTACCAAATTTATAACGAAATTGGTTCAAATATTATGTTACGCAATAAAGGACATCGAGGGACAAATTCAACATTAATATTTATCAAACTTTTAACCATATAGGCTAAAATCACATTTTTGGGACAATGCTCATTCAAATAATTTCATTTTGCCGAATACAAAACCAAATAGGTTCACATATCATGTTTCGTATCAAAGCAGATCGAGGGACAAGTTCAACCTTTATCAAACTTCTAACCATATAAGGCTAAAATCTCATTTTTGCGACAAAGTGATTCCAATACTTTCATTTTTCCGAATATAAAACCAAATAAGTTCACATATCATGTTTCGCATCAAGGGACATCGAGGGACAAGTTCAACCTTTATCAAACTTCTAACCACATAGGCTAACATTTCATTTTCGCGACAAGGGTCATTTCAATACTTTCATTTTACCGAATTTCAAACCAAATAGGTTCACATATCATGTTTCGCATCAAGGGACATCGAGGGACAAGTTCAACCTTTATCAAACTTCTAACCACATAGGCTAACATTTCATTTTCGCGACAAGGGTCATTTCAATACTTTCATTTTACCGAATTTCAAACCAAATAGGTTTACATATCATGTTTCGCATCAAGGGACATCGAGGGACATGTTCAACCTTCGTATTTAACAAACATGCAACAATATAAGCTAAAATCTCGTTTTCGCGATAAGGGTCATCTCATTACTTTCTATTTACCAAATTTAAAACGAAATTGGTTCAAATATTATGTTACGCAATAAAGGACATCGAGGGACAAATTCAACATTAATATTTATCAAACTTTTAACCATATAGGCTAAAATCTCATTTTTGGGACAATGCTCATTCAAATAATTTCATTTTGCCGAATACAAAACCAAATAGGTTCACATATCATGTTTCGTATCAAGGGAGATCGAGGGACAAGTTCAACCTTTATCAAACTTCTAACCATATAAGGCTAAAATCTCATTTTCGCGATAAAGTGATTCCAATACTTTCATTTTTCCGAATATAAAACCAAATAAGTTCACATATCATGTTTCGCATCAAGGGACATCGAGGGACAAGTTCACTGTTTATCAAACTTCTAACCACATAGGCTAACATTTCATTTTCGCGACAAGGGTCATTTCAATACTTTCATTTTACCAAATTTCAAACCAAATAGGTTCACATATCATGTTTCACATCAACGGACATCGAGGAACATGTTCAACCTTCATATTTAACAAACATGCAACAATATAAGCTAAAATCTCGTTTTCGCGATAAGGGTCATCTCATTACTTTCTATTTACCAAATTTAAAACGAAATTGGTTCAAATATTATGTTACGCAATAAAGGACATCGAGGGACAAATTCAACATTAATATTTATCAAACTTTTAACCATATAGGCTAAAATCTCATTTTTGGGACAATGCTCATTCAAATAATTTCATTTTGCCGAATACAAAACCAAATAGGTTCACATATCATGTTTCGTATCAAGGGAGATCGAGGGACAAGTTCAACCTTTATCAAACTTCTAACCATATAAGGCTAAAATCTCATTTTTGCGACAAAGTGATTCCAATACTTTCATTTTTCCAAATATAAAACCAAATAAGTTCACATATCATGTTTCACATCAAGGAACATCGAGGGACAAGTTCACTGTTTATCAAACTTCTAACCACATAGGCTAACATTTCATTTTCGCGACAAGGGTCATTTCAATACTTTCATTTTACCGAATTTCAAACCAAATAGGTTCACATATCATGTTCCACATCAACGGACATCGAGGGACATGTTCAACCTTCATATTTAACAAACATGCAACAATATAAGCTAAAATCTCGTTTTCGCGATAAGGGTCATCTCATTACTTTCTATTTACCAAATTTAAAACGAAATTGGTTCAAATATTATGTTACGCAATAAAGGACATCGAGGGACAAATTCAACATTAATATTTATCAAACTTTTAACCATATAGGCTAAAATCTCTTTTTTGGGACAATGGTCATTCAAATAATTTCATTTTGCCGAATACAAAACCAAATAGGTTCACATATCATGTTTCGTATCAAGGGAGATCGAGGGACAAGTTCAACCTTTATCAAACTTCTAACCATATAGGCTAAAATCTCATTTTCGCGACAAAGTCATTCCAATACTTTCATTTTTCCGAATATAAAACCAAATAGGTTCACATATCATGTTTCATATCAAGGGAGATCGAGGGACAAGTTCAACCTTTATCAAACTTCTAACCATATAGGCTAAAATCTCATTTTTGCGACAAAGTTATTCCAATACTTTCATTTTTCCGAATATAAAACCAAATAGGTTCACATATCATGTTTCGCATCAAGGTACATCGAGCGACAAGCTCACTGTTTATCAAACTTCTAACCACATAGGCTAACATTTCATTTTCGCGACAAGGGTCATTTCAATACTTTCATTTTACCGAATTTCAAACCAAATAGGTTCACATATCATGTTTCGCATCAAGGGACATCGAGGGACATGTTCAACCTTCGTATTTAACAAACATGCAACAATATAAGCTAAAATCTCGTTTTCGCGATAAGGGTCATCTCATTACTTTCTATTTACCAAATTTAAAACGAAATTGGTTCAAATATTATGTTACGCAATAAAGGACATCGAGGGACAAATTCAACATTAATATTTATCAAACTTTTAACCATATAGGCTAAAATCTCATTTTTGGGACAATGCTCATTCAAATAATTTCATTTTGCCGAATACAAAACCAAATAGGTTCACATATCATGTTTCGTATCAAAGGAGATAGAGGGACAAGTTCAACCTTTATCAAACTTCTAACCATATAAGGCTAAAATCTCATTTTCGCGACAAAGTGATTCCAATACTTTCATTTTTCCGAATATAAAACCAAATAAGTTCACATATCATGTTTCGCATCAAGGGACATCGAGGGACAAGTTCAACCTTTATCAAACTTCTAACCACATAGGCTAACATTTCATTTTTGCGACAAGGGTCATTTCAATACTTTCATTTTACCGAATTTCAAACCAAATAGGTTCACATATCATGTTTCGCATCAAGGGACATCGAGGGACATGTTCAACCTTCGTATTTAACAAACATGCAACAATATAAGCTAAAATCTCGTTTTCGCGATAAGGGTCATCTCATTACTTTCTATTTACCAAATTTAAAACGAAATTGGTTCAAATATTATGTTACGCAATAAAGGACATCGAGGGACAAATTCAACATTAATATTTATCAAACTTTTAACCATATAGGCTAAAATCTCATTTTTGGGACAATGCTCATTCAAATAATTTCATTTTGCCGAATACAAAACCAAATAGGTTCACATATCATGTTTCGTATCAAGGGAGATCGAGGGACAAGTTCAACCTTTATCAAACTTCTAACCATATAAGGCTAAAATCTCATTTTCGCGATAAAGTGATTCCAATACTTTCATTTTTTCCGAATATAAAACCAAATAAGTTCACATATCATGTTTCGCATCAAGGGACATCGAGGGACAAGTTCACTGTTTATCAAACTTCTAACCACATAGGCTAACATTTCATTTTCGCGAAAAGGGTCATTTCAATACTTTCATTTTACCGAATTTCAAACCAAATAGGTTCACATATCATGTTTCACATCAACGGACATCGAGGGACATGTTCAACCTTCATATTTAACAAACATGCAACAATATAAGCTAAAATCTCGTTTTCGCGATAAGGGTCATCTCATTACTTTCTATTTACCAAATTTAAAACGAAATTGGTTCAAATATTATGTTACGCAATAAAGGACATCGAGGGACAAATTCAACATTAATATTTATCAAACTTTTAACCATATAGGCTAAAATCTCATTTTTGGGACAATGCTCCTTCAAATAATTTCATTTTGCCGAATACAAAACCAAATAGGTTCACATATCATGTTTCGTATCAAGGGAGATCGAGGGACAAGTTCAACCTTTATCAAACTTTTAACCATATAAGGCTAAAATCTCATTTTTGCGACAAAGTGATTCCAATACTTTCATTTTTCCAAATATAAAACCAAATAAGTTCACATATCATGTTTCACATCAAGGAACATCGAGGGACAAGTTCACTGTTTATCAAACTTCTAACCACATAGGCTAACATTTCATTTTCGCGACAAGGGTCATTTCAATACTTTCATTTGACCGAATTTCAAACCAAATAGGTTCACATATCATGTTCCACATCAACGGACATCGAGGGACATGTTCAACCTTCATATTTAACAAACATGCAACAATATAAGCTAAAATCTCGTTTTCGCGATAAGGGTCATCTCATTACTTTCTATTTACCAAATTTAAAACGAAATTGGTTCAAATATTATGTTACGCAATAAAGGACATCGAGGGACAAATTCAACATTATTATTTCTCAAACTTTTAACCATATAGGCTAAAATCTCTTTTTTGGGACAATGGTCATTCAAATAATTTCATTTTGCCGAATACAAAACCAAATAGGTTCACATATCATGTTTCGTATCAAGGGAGATCGAGGGACAAGTTCAACCTTTATCAAACTTCTAACCATATAGGCTAAAATCTCATTTTCGCGACAAAGTCATTCCAATACTTTCATTTTTCCGAATATAAAACCAAATAGGTTCACATATCATGTTTCATATCAAGGGAGATCGAGGGACAAGTTCAACCTTTATCAAACTTCTAACCATATAGGCTAAAATCTCATTTTTGCGACAAAGTTATTCCAATACTTTCATTTTTCCGAATATAAAACCAAATAGGTTCACATATCATGTTTCGCATCAAGGTACATCGAGGGACAAGTTCACTGTTTATCAAACTTCTAACCACATAGGCTAACATTTCATTTTCGCGACAAGGGTCATTTCAATACTTTCATTTTACCGAATTTCAAACCAAATAGGTTCACATATCATGTTTCGCATCAAGGGACATCGAGGGACATGTTCAACCTTCGTATTTAACAAACATGCAACAATATAAGCTAAAATCTCGTTTTCGCGATAAGGGTCATCTCATTACTTTCTATTTACCAAATTTAAAACGAAATTGGTTCAAATATTATGTTACGCAATAAAGGACATCGAGGGACAAATTCAACGTTAATATTTATCAAACTTTTAACCATATAGGCTAAAATCTCATTTTTGGGACAATGCTCATTCAAATAATTTCATTTTGCCGAATACAAAACCAAATAGGTTCGCATATCATGTTTCGTATCAAGGGAGATCGAGGGACAAGTTCAACCTTTATCAAACTTCTAACCATATAAGGCTAAAATCTCATTTTCGCGATAAAGTGATTCCAATACTTTCATTTTTCCGAATATAAATCCAAATAAGTTCACATATCATGTTTCGCATCAAGGGACATCGAGGGAGAAGTTCACTGTTTATCAAACTTCTAACCACATAGGCTAACATTTCATTTTCACGAAAAGGGTCATTTCAATACTTTCATTTTACCGAATTTCAAACCAAATAGGTTCACATATCATGTTTCACATCAATGGACATCGAGGGACATGTTCAACCTTCATATTTAACAAACATGCAACAATATAAGCTAAAATCTCGTTTTCACGATAAGGGTCATCTCATTACTTTCTATTTACCAAATTTAAAACGAAATTGGTTCAAATATTATGTTACGCAATAAAGGACATCGAGGGACAAATTCAACATTAATATTTATCAAACTTTTAACCATATAGTCTAAAATCTCATTTTTGGGACAATGCTCATTCAAATAATTTCATTTTGCCGAATACAAAACCAAATAGGTTCACATATCATGTTTCGTATCAAGGGAGATCGAGGGACAAGTTCAACCTTTATCAAACTTTTAACCATATAAGGCTAAAATCTCATTTTTGCGACAAAGTGATTCCAATACTTTCATTTTTCCAAATATAAAACCAAATAAGTTCACATATCATGTTTCACATCAAGGAACATCGAGGGACAAGTTCACTGTTTATCAAACTTCTAACCACATAGGCTAACATTTCATTTTTGCGACAAGGGTCATTTCAATACTTTCATTTTACCGAATTTCAAACCAAATAGGTTCACATATCTTGTTCCACATCAACGGACATCGAGGGACATGTTCAACCTTCATATTTAACAAACATGCAACAATATAAGCTAAAATCTCGTTTTCGCGATAAGGGTCATCTCATTACTTTCTATTTACCAAATTTAAAACGAAATTGGTTCAAATATTATGTTACGCAATAAAGGACATCGAGGGACAAATTCAACATTATTATTTCTCAAACTTTTAACCATATAGGCTAAAATCTCTTTTTTGGGACAATGGTCATTCAAATAATTTCATTTTGCCGAATACAAATCCAAATAGGTTCACATATCATGTTTCGTATCAAGGGAGATCGTGGGACAAGTTCAACCTTTATCAAACTTCTAACCATATAGGCTAAAATCTCATTTTCGCGACAAAGTCATTCCAATACTTTCATTTTTCCGAATATAAAACCAAATAGGTTCACATATCATGTTTCATATCAAGGGAGATCGAGGGACAAGTTCAACCTTTACGAAACTTCTAACCATATAGGCTAAAATCTCATTTTTGCGACAAAGTTATTCCAATACTTTCATTTTTCCGAATATAAAACCAAATAGGTTCACATATCATGTTTCGTATCAAGGTACATCGAGGGACAAGTTCACTGTTTATCAAACTTCTAACCACATAGGCTAACATTTCATTTTCGCGACAAGGGTCATTTCAATACTTTTATTTTACCGAATTTCAAACCAAATAGGTTCACATATCATGTTTCGCATCAAGGGACATCGAGGGACATGTTCAACCTTCGTATTTAACAAACATGCAACAATATAAGCTAAAATCTCGTTTTCGCGATAAGGGTCATCTCATTACTTTCTATTTACCAAATTTAAAACGAAATTGGTTCAAATATTATGTTACGCAATAAAGGACATCGAGGGACAAATTCAACATTAATATTTATCAAACTTTTAACCATATAGGCTAAAATCTCATTTTTGGGACAATGCTCATTCAAATAATTTCATTTTGCCGAATACAAAACCAAATAGGTTCACATATCATGTTTCGTATCAAAGGAGATCGAGGGACAAGTTCAACCTTTATCAAACTTCTAACCATATAAGGCTAAAATCTCATTTTCGCGACAAAGTGATTCCAATACTTTCATTTTTCCGAATATAAAACCAAATGATGAGGGCATAATTGTCCATGACACAAGTGCTTCAATTCAAGGGCTAGGAGGACCAATGACAATTGCAAGGGCCAAGAAAGCTAAGGAGGCGCTAACTCAATTGGTGGCAAAAGTATTGGAGTTCAAACCTACACTAGAAAGCATGGAGGATAAAATGGTCATGTGCATCAAACCATTGGAGGAGGGGTGGGGCGCATCTCTTGCTGCCCATTTTATTTAGTTGTTTTGTTATGTTGTAATAAAAAGGTGTAAGGGATCAATTTTGGCCCAAAAACACTAAGTATACTTATTTTGTGTGTTTAATCCATTTTAAAGCTTCCAAAGCTTTAAATGGAATGTTTTGTGTGTTTATTTCATGCAAAGAAGTGCTAAAGACAAAAGAAAGACAAGGCATTAAAGAGCATTTAATCTGAAGGAGGAAAGGTGCAAGAATTGAAAAGGAAACAGACAAGACTTCAATGAAACAATGAGGGCACTTCATTTCAGCATATGAAACCATCATCATCATCAAAATCACGTCCTTAATCACCATCTTCATGATCATCAAGACCAGCCACCCTCATTCATTGATTTGTCTTGTAACCATTTCTTGTATTCATGTTAATTTACTTCAGCCATAGGAAATAATGATAGATTAATTTAGCTGAAGGAATCCTAAGAGTTATTTGCCTTTTTCCTTTGTAATTCAGCAAGTGTCCCTCTTACCTATATATAGGACACGAAAATTGAATAAAAAAACAAGTTGAATTTTATAGAATTTTACACATATGTGTATTGAGAGCTTTGTCTCTTGTGGTTCTGGATTGAACCATCCTTGATCTTATCAAGAATTTCTTTTCTTGTGGCGATCCTCGCATCCATAGACTTATCACTTTCTTGGATTAGAAAGTGTGGCGTCCCTGTCTATCCATTCCATTTCTTCATTATTTTAGTCTTTTCTACCAACAATATTCACAATTTGCTTCCGACGGCTCCGTGACACTCATCAAGTGGTAATCAGAGCAAGGTTCCTTTTAAAAGGGCCAAAAGTTCAAAGGTATCAAATTCTTCTTGTTCATCATTCTGATTTTCATCTTACAAAAAAAAAAATCGAAAAAAATATATATATTAAAAAAAAAAGTCAGAATTGTTGCTTGTGTTCATCAATTTCGTTGTTGTGTTTTAATTGCCACACTTTCCTTGTTTTCCATTTATCTTGTCATTTCAGAATTTGAATTAGTTTCCTTGTTCACATCATTTCCAAACCTTTGTTTTTTTTTTCATTCCTTGAATTGTGTTAAGTTTGTGTTTTGATTTTCACCATTTTGAAAGTTTTCTTACCTTGATTTACTTGGTTTCTCTAAAGAACTCAAAAGAGCAATTGAGTGGAAAAAGGCAAGAGTGATACATTAAAAAAAAGCCAATTTGAGTGAGTGTAAACACTTGTGAGGATTAGTTTTAGGGAATCATGACTGAGGAAGGTCCAAATAAGTTACTATTAGATGCACTCACAACAAGGTTTCAAGCCATGTTGCAGGTGCAAGCTGAACAATTTCAAGAACAAATTGATGAGTTAAAAGCTAGTTTAACTAATGATGGAAGTGGTGGGGAGGATGATGGAAGTAGGCCTAGAAGGAGGGATGAGAGGCCAAGGGAGGATAGGTTGAGGAGTATTAAGATCAAAGTTCCATCCTTTGTGGGAGCGAATGATCCGGAGGCATATCTAGAGTGGGAGACCAAAATAGAACAAATTTTTAATTGTCATGATTATTCTGATGTTGAAAAAGTGCAGGTGGCAGCCATCGAATTTAAGGAGTATGCTCTAATATGGTGGGATCAAATGGTCAAAGAGAAGGTGAGGTATAATGAACCACCCATTGCAACTTGGGAGGAGATGAAGAGAATCATGAGGAGGAGATTTGTGCCATCCTATTACCATAGGGATTTGCACAACAAATTACAAAGACTCACTCAAGGTTCTAAAAGTGTTGAAGAATATTCCAAGGAGATGGAGGTGGCGAAGATTAGAGCCAATGTGGTGGAAGATCACGAAGCAACCATGGCTAGGTTCATTCATGGACTTAACCGTGACATTAGTGACATTGTGGAGCTGCATCATTACATGTCTTTGGAGGAACTAGTACATCAAGCCATCAAGGTTGAACAACAACTCAAAAGGAAGGGTCAATTGAGAAGAAGCTCAACTTCTTCTTTCAATTCTTCAAGTTGGAAGGACAAGCAAAAGAAGGATGGTACCTCTTCACCTAAGGAGGCCATGAGTGATCCTAAAGGTAAAAAAATTACTTCATCCCAAAATGTTTCTACTAACAAAGTTGTTAAGTGTTTCAAGTGCCAAGGTCAAGGACACATAGCCTCTCAATGTCCAACAAAGAGAACTATGTTAATTGAAGAAAATGATGACCTTGAGGAGGAGGAGGGTGTCGTGAATGATGAAGGAGGAGAAGAAGAGGAGGATGGTGAAAATGGTGAATTTCTCATGATTAGGAGGATGTTGGGAAACCAAGCCAAGGAGGAAGAATCAAATCAAAGGGAAAACCTTTTCCATACAAGATGCTTAGTGCAAGGAAAGGTATGTTCTCTAATTATTGATGGAGGTAGTTGTACTAATGTTGCTAGTGCACACATGGTGGGTAAATTAGAATTAGAAACAAGACCTCACCCTAGGCCTTACAAACTTCAATGGCTTAGTGAAAGTGTAGAAATGCTTGTTGACAAACAAGTAGAGGTTTGTTTTAAAATTGGGAAGTATGAAGATGTTGTTGTGTGTGATGTAGTACCAATGGAGGCTTGTCATTTGTTGTTAGGAAGGCCATGACAATTTGATAGAGGAGCGCAACATGATGGCCGAAGTAATAAGTATTCCTTTTTGCACTTTGGAAAAAAAATTACTCTTGCACCATTGAGTCCTAATGATGTAAGAGAAGATCAAAAGAAAAAGAAAGAAAAGAAAAAGAAAAAGAAAGAAAAGAGAAAGAAAATGAAAAGAAAGAAAGTTTCATGGCAAAAAAAGAAGAAATAAAGAATGCCATTGTTACCAAACAGCCCCTATATTTGCTATTTTTGCAAAGAGGTGGTTTTGTTTACTAACACTCCTAACACTCAAAAATTTCCAAGTTGTGTTGAATTTCTTTTGCAGGAGTTTGAGGCTTTGTTCCCTAAAGAGATACCAAATGGGCTACCACCTTTAAGAGGTATTGAACATCACATTGACCTCATTCCAGGAGCATCTTTACCAAACCGTCCAGCCTACCGAAGCAAT
Organism: Medicago sativa; assembly: GCF_051527215.1. Taxonomy (NCBI): domain Eukaryota; kingdom Viridiplantae; phylum Streptophyta; class Magnoliopsida; order Fabales; family Fabaceae; genus Medicago; species Medicago sativa. Next base: position 42,182,709 of record NC_140751.1, read on the forward strand.
CCCCAACAAACTCAAGAAATTCAAAATCAAGTTGCTGAATTGGTAAGTAAAGGATGGGTAAGAGAAAGTTTAAGTCTTTGTGCTGTCCCTGTTATTCTAGTTCCAAAAAAAGATGGTAGTTGGAGAATGTGCACTGATTGTAGGGCTGTTAACAACATCACCATTAAGTATAGACATCCAATTCCTAGGTTAGATGACTTACTTGATGAATTGTTTGGTGCATGTTTATTTTCTAAAATTGATTTGAAAAGTGGCTATCACCAAATAAGAATTAGGGAGGGGGATGAATGGAAAACTGCTTTTAAAACAAAATATGGTTTGTATGAGTGGATGGTTATGCCGTTTGGTTTAACTAATGCACCAAGTACTTTTATGAGGCTCATGAACCATGTTTTGAGGGAATTTTTGGGAAAATTTGTTGTTGTGTATTTTGATGATATCCTGATATATAGCAAAAATTTAGAGGAACATTGTGGTCATTTAAGGGCTGTTTTAGAAGTTTTAAGAAAAGAACATTTGTTTGCAAATCTGGAAAAATGTGTCTTTTGCACGGATCATGTAACTTTCTTAGGTTTTGTTGTAAGCTCCAAGGGAATCCACATGGATGAAGAGAAGGTAAGAGCAATCAAGGATTGGCCACCACCCAAAAATGTAAGTGAGGTAAGAAGTTTCCATGGTTTAGCAAATTTCTATAGGAGGTTTGTGAAAGATTTTAGCACCATTGCTGCACCTCTTAATGAGATTGTTAAGAAAAATGTTGTTTTTAAATGGGGTGAGAAACAAGAGCAAGCTTTTGCTGCACTTAAAGAAAAACTCACCAAAGCACCAATTTTAGCATTGCCAAATTTTTCCAAATCTTTTGAAATTGAATGTGATGCTTCTAATGTTGGAATTGGGGCTGTTTTGATGCAAGAAGGACATCCAATTGCTTATTTTAGTGAGAAGTTAAAGGGTGCTTCCCTTAATTACTCCACTTATGATAAGGAATTGTATGCTTTGTTTAGAGCATTGCAAACTTGGCAACATTACCTACTGCCCAAAGAATTTGTCATTCATAGTGACCATGAATCTTTGAAACATTTAAAAGGGCAAGGTAAGTTGAACAAGAGACATGCCAAATGGGTTGAATTTCTTGAACAATTTCCATATGTGATTAAACACAAAAAAGGTAAAGCTAATGTGGTTGCAGATGCACTTTCAAGAAGGTATGTCTTACTCTCCACTCTTGAAACTAAAGTTTTTGGACTTGAGCATATTAAGAGTTTATATGAGAGTGATACTAATTTTTCATCAAAGTTTTTTGCTTGTGAACATGCTGCCATTAATGGATATTTTAGGCACAATGGTTATTTGTTTAAAGAAAAAAGATCGTGTGTGCCAAAATGTTCAATAAGAACTTTGCTTTTAAAAGAGGCGCATGAGGGGGGATTAATGGGACACTTTGGGGTTGTTAAAACTTTAGAGTTGCTGCAAGAACATTTTTATTGGCCCCATATGAAAATTGATGTCCAAAAGTTGTGTGAAAGATGCATAGTGTGTAAAAAGGCCAAATCAAAAGTTTTGCCTCATGGTCTTTATACACCGTTACCAGCTCCTGAATTTCCTTGGGTTGACATTTCCATGGATTTTGTTTTGGGTTTACCTAGAACAAAGAATGGGAAAGATTCTATTTTTGTTGTTGTTGACAGGTTTTCCAAGATGGCACATTTCATTGCTTGCAAAAAGGTAGATGATGCAAGCCACGTGGCTGATTTGTTTTTCAAAGAGATTGTGCGCATTCATGGAGTTCCAAGAAGCATAGTTTCAGATCGTGACACAAAATTTTTAAGTCACTTTTGGAGGACCTTGTGGGATAAGATTGGAACAAAGTTACTTTTCTCAACAACTTGTCACCCTCAAACAGATGGTCAAACTGAGCATAAAAATGGAAAAGATAAAGCTGAGTTTGTGAAGAAAATGCATGAGCAAGTGAAGTTGCAAATTGAAAAGAAAAATGAAGGGTATGCTAAACATGCAAACAAAGGAAGAAAGAAGGTGATTTTTGAACCCGGTGATTGGGTTTGGGTGCATATGAGGAAAGAAAGGTTTCCTAACCAAAGGAAGTCAAAACTTCAACCAAGGGGTGATGGACCATTTCAAGTGCTAAAAAGGATCAATGACAATGCTTACAAGCTTGAGTTACCCGGTGAGTATGATATAAGTGCTACTTTTAATGTTGCTGACTTAGCTCCTTTTGAAGTAGGGGATGGTGATTTCAATTCGTGGACGAATTCCTTTCAAGAGGGAGGGGATGATGAGGGCATAATTGTCCATGACACAAGTGCTTCAATTCAAGGGCTAGGAGGACCAATGACAAGGGCAAGGGCCAAGAAAGCTAAGGAGGCGCTAACTCAATTGGTGGCAAAAGTATTGGAGTTCAAACCTACACTAGAAAGCATGGAGGATAAAATGGTCATGTGCATCAAACCATTGGAGGAGGGGTGGGGCGCATCTCTTGCTGCCCATTTTATTTAGTTGTTTTGTTATGTTGTAATAAAAAGGTGTAAGGGATCAATTTTGGCCCAAAAACACTAAGTATGCTTATTTTGTGTGTTTAATCCATTTTAAAGCTTCCAAAGCTTTAAATGGAATGTTTTGTGTGTTTATTTCATGCAAAGAAGTGCTGAAGACAAAAGAAAGACAAGGCATTAAAGAGCATTTAATCTGAAGGAGGAAAGGTGCAAGAATTGAAAAGGAAACAGACAAGACTTCAATGAAACAATGAGGGCACTTCATTTCAGCATATGAAACCATCATCATCATCAAAATCACGTCCTTAATCACCATCTTCATGATCATCAAGACCAGTCACCCTCATTCATTGATTTGTCTTGTAACCATTTCTTGTATTCATGTTAATTTACTTCAGCCATAGGAAATAATGATAGATTAATTTGGCTGAAGGAATCCTAAGAGTTATTTGCCTTTTTCCTTTGTAATTCAGCAAGTGTCCCTCTTACCTATATATAGGACACGAAAATTGAATAAAAAAACAAGTTGAATTTTATAGAATTTTACACATATGTGTATTGAGAGCTTTGTCTCTTGTGGTTCTGGATTGAACCATCCTTGATCTTATCAAGAATTTCTTTTCTTGTGGCGATCCTCGCATCCATAGACTTATCACTTTCTTGGATTAGAAAGTGTGGCGTCCCTGTCTATCCATTCCATTTCTTCATTATTTTAGTCTTTTCTACCAACAATATTCACAATTTGCTTCCGACGGCTCCGTGACACTCATCACCAAATAAGTTCACATATCATGTTTCGCATCAAGGGACATCGAGGGACAAGTTCAACCTTTATCAAACTTCTAACCACATAGGCTAACATTTCATTTTCGCGACAAGGGTCATTTCAATACTTTCATTTTACCGAATTTCAAACCAAATAGGTTCACATATCATGTTTCGCATCAAGGGACATCGAGGGACATGTTCAACCTTCGTATTTAACAAACATGCAACAATATAAGCTAAAATCTCATTTTCGCGATAAGGGTCATCTCATTACTTTCTATTTACCAAATTTAAAACGAAATTGGTTCAAATATTATGTTACGCAATAAAGGACATCGAGGGACAAATTCAACATTAATATTTATCAAACTTTTAACCATATAGGCTAAAATCTCATTTTTGGGACAATGCTCATTCAAATAATTTCATTTTGCCGAATACAAAACCAAATAGGTTCACATATCATGTTTCGTATCAAGGGAGATCGAGGGACAAGTTCAACCTTTATCAAACTTCTAACCATATAAGGCTAAAATCTCATTTTCGCGATAAAGTGATTCCAATACTTTCATTTTTCCGAATATAAAACCAAATAAGTTCACATATCATGTTTCGCATCAAGGGACATCGAGGGACAAGTTCACTGTTTATCAAACTTCTAACCACATAGGCTAACATTTCATTTTCGCGACAAGGGTCATTTCAATACTTTCATTTTACCGAATTTCAAACCAAATAGGTTCACATATCATGTTCCACATCAACGGACATCGAGGGACATGTTCAACCTTCATATTTAACAAACATGCAACAATATAAGCTAAAATCTCGTTTTCGCGATAAGGGTCATCTCATTACTTTCTATTTACCAAATTTAAAACGAAATTGGTTCAAATATTATGTTACGCAATAAAGGACATCGAGGGACAAATTCAACATTAATATTTATCAAACTTTTAACCATATAGGCTAAAATCTCATTTTTGGGACAATGCTCATTCAAATAATTTCATTTTGCCGAATACAAAACCAAATAGGTTCACATATCATGTTTCGTATCAAAGGAGATCGAGGGACAAGTTCAACCTTTATCAAACTTCTAACCATATAAGGCTAAAATCTCATTTTCGCGACAAAGTGATTCCAATACTTTCATTTTTCCGAATATAAAACCAAATAAGTTCACATATCATGTTTCGCATCAAGGGACATCGAGGGACAAGTTCAACCTTTATCAAACTTCTAACCACATAGGCTAAAATTTCATTTTCGCGACAAGGGTCATTTCAATACTTTCATTTTACCGAATTTCAAACCAAATAGGTTCACATATCATGTTTCGCATCAAGGGACATCGAGGGACATGTTCAACCTTCGTATTTAACAAACATGCAACAATATAAGCTAAAATCTCGTTTTTGCGATAAGGGTCATCTCATTACTTTCTATTTACCAAATTTAAAACGAAATTGGTTCAAATATTATGTTACGCAATAAAGGACATCGAGGGACAAATTCAACATTAATATTTATCAAACTTTTAACCATATAGGCTAAAATCTCATTTTTGGGACAATGCTCATTCAAATAATTTCATTTTGCCGAATACAAAACCAAATAGGTTCACATATCATGTTTCGTATCAAAGGAGATCGAGGGACAAGTTCAACCTTTATCAAACTTCTAACCATATAAGGCTAAAATCTCATTTTCGCGACAAAGTGATTCCAATACTTTCATTTTTCCGAATATAATACCAAATAAGTTCACATATCATGTTTCGCATCAAGGGACATCGAGGGACAAGTTCAACCTTTATCAAACTTCTAACCACATAGGCTAACATTTCATTTTCGCGACAAGGGTCATTTCAATACTTTCATTTTACCGAATTTCAAACCAAATAGGTTCACATATCATGTTTCGCATCAAGGGACATCGAGGGACATGTTCAACCTTCGTATTTAACAAACATGCAACAATATAAGATAAAATCTCGTTTTCGCGATAACGGTCATCTCATTACTTTCTATTTACCAAATTGAAAACGAAATTGGTTCAAATATTATGTTACGCAATAAAGGACATCGAGGGACAAATTCAACATTAATATTTATCAAACTTTTAACCATATAGGCTAAAATCTCATTTTTGGGACAATGCTCATTCAAATAATTTCATTTTGCCGAATACAAAACCAAATAGGTTCACATATCATGTTTCGTATCAAGGGAGATCGAGGGACAAGTTCAACCTTTATCAAACTTCTAACCATATAAGGCTAAAATCTCATTTTTGCGACAAAGTGATTCCAATACTTTCATTTTTCCAAATATAAAACCAAATAAGTTCACATATCATGTTTCGCATCAAGGAACATCGAGGGACAAGTTCACTGTTTATCAAACTTCTAACCACATAGGCTAACATTTCATTTTCGCGACAAGGGTCATTTCAATACTTTCATTTTACCGAATTTCAAACCAAATAGGTTCACATATCATGTTCCACATCAACGGACATCGAGGGACATGTTCAACCTTCATATTTAACAAACATGCAACAATATAAGCTAAAATCTCGTTTTCGCGATAAGGGTCATCTCTTTACTTTCTATTTACCAAATTTAAAACGAAATTGGTTCAAATATTATGTTACGCAATAAAGGACATCGAGGGACAAATTCAACATTATTATTTCTCAAACTTTTAACCATATAGGCTAAAATCTCTTTTTTGGGACAATGGTCATTCAAATAATTTCATTTTGCCGAATACAAAACCAAATAGGTTCACATATCATGTTTCGTATCAAGGGAGATCGAGGGACAAGTTCAACCTTTATCATACTTCTAACCATATAGGCTAAAATCTCATTTTCGCGACAAAGTCATTCCAATACTTTCATTTTTCCGAATATAAAACCAAATAGGTTCACATATCATGTTTCATATCAAGGGAGATCGAGGGACAAGTTCAACCTTTATCAAACTTCTAACCATATAGGCTAAAATCTCATTTTTGCGACAAAGTTATTCCAATACTTTCATTTTTCCGAATATAAAACCAAATAAGTTCACATATCATGTTTCGCATCAAGGGACATCGAGGGACAAGTTCAACCTTTATCAAACTTCTAACCACATAGGCTAAAATTTCATTTTCGCGACAAGGGTCATTTCAATACTTTCATTTTACCGAATTTCAAACCAAATAGGTTCACATATCATGTTTCGCATCAAGGGACATCGAGGGACATGTTCAACCTTCGTATTTAACAAACATGCAACAATATAAGCTAAAATCTCGTTTTCGCGATAAGGGTCATCTCATTACTTTCTATTTACCAAATTTAAAACGAAATTGGTTCAAATATTATGTTACGCAATAAAGGACATCGAGGGACAAATTCAACATTAATATTTATCAAACTTTTAACCATATAGGCTAAAATCTCATTTTTGGGACAATGCTCATTCAAATAATTTCATTTTGCCGAATACAAAACCAAATAGGTTCACATATCATGTTTCGTATCAAAGGAGATCGAGGGACAAGTTCAACCTTTATCAAACTTCTAACCATATAAGGCTAAAATCTCATTTTCGCGACAAAGTGATTCCAATACTTTCATTTTTCCGAATATAATACCAAATAAGTTCACATATCATGTTTCGCATCAAGGGACATCGAGGGACAAGTTCAACCTTTATCAAACTTCTAACCACATAGGCTAACATTTCATTTTCGCGACAAGGGTCATTTCAATACTTTCATTTTACCGAATTTCAAACCAAATAGGTTCACATATCATGTTTCGCATCAAGGGACATCGAGGGACATGTTCAACCTTCGTATTTAACAAACATGCAACAATATAAGCTAAAATCTCGTTTTCGCGATAAGGGTCATCCCATTACTTTCTATTTACCAAATTTAAAACGAAATTGGTTCAAATATTATGTTACGTGATAAAGGACATCGAGGGACAAATTCAACATTAATATTTATCAAACTTTTAACCATATAGGCTAAAATCTCATTTTTGGGACAATGCTCATTCAAATAATTTCATTTTGCCGAATACAAAACCAAATAGGTTCACATATCATGTTTCGTATCAATGGAGATCGAGGGACAAGTTCAACCTTTATCAAACTTCTAACCATATAAGGCTAAAATCTCATTTTCGCGACAAAGTGATTCCAATACTTTCATTTTTCCGAATATAAAACCAAATAAGTTCACATATCATGTTTCGCATCAAGGGACATCGAGGGACAAGTTCAACCTTTATCAAACTTCTAACCACATAGGCTAAAATTTCATTTTCGCGACAAGGGTCATTTCAATACTTTCATTTTACCGAATTTCAAACCAAATAGGTTCACATATCATGTTTCGCATCAAGGGACATCGAGGGACATGTTCAACCTTCGTATTTAACAAACATGCAACAATATAAGCTAAAATCTCGTTTTCGCGATAAGGGTCATCTCATTACTTTCTATTTACCAAATTTAAAACGAAATTGGTTCAAATATTATGTTACGCAATAAAGGACATCGAGGGACAAATTCAACATTAATATTTATCAAACTTTTAACCATATAGGCTAAAATCTCATTTTTGGGACAATGCTCATTCAAATAATTTCATTTTGCCGAATACAAAACCAAATAGGTTCACATATCATGTTTCGTATCAAAGGAGATCGAGGGACAAGTTCAACCTTTATCAAACTTCTAACCATATAAGGCTAAAATCTCATTTTCGCGACAAAGTGATTCCAATACTTTCATTTTTCCGAATATAATACCAAATAAGTTCACATATCATGTTTCGCATCAAGGGACATCGAGGGACAAGTTCAACCTTTATCAAACTTCTAACCACATAGGCTAACATTTCATTTTCGCGACAAGGGTCATTTCAATACTTTCATTTTACCGAATTTCAAACCAAATAGGTTCACATATCATGTTTCGCATCAAGGGACATCGAGGGACATGTTCAACCTTCGTATTTAACAAACATGCAACAATATAAGCTAAAATCTCGTTTTCGCGATAAGGGTCATCTCATTACTTTCTATTTACCAAATTTAAAACGAAATTGGTTCAAATATTATGTTACGTGATAAAGGACATCGAGGGACAAATTCAACATTAATATTTATCAAACTTTTAACCATATAGGCTAAAATCTCATTTTTGGGACAATGCTCATTCAAATAATTTCATTTTGCCGAATACAAAACCAAATAGGTTCACATATCATGTTTCGTATCAATGGAGATCGAGGGACAAGTTCAACCATTATCAAACTTCTAACCATATAAGGCTAAAATCTCATTTTCGCGACAAAGTGATTCCAATACTTTCATTTTTCCGAATATAAAACCAAATAAGTTCACATATCATGTTTCGCATCAAGGGACATCGAGGGACAAGTTCACTGTTTATCAAACTTCTAACCACATAGGCTAACATTTCATTTTCGCGACAAGGGTCATTTCAATACTTTCATTTTACCGAATTTCAAACCAAATAGGTTCACATATCATGTTTCGCATCAAGGGACATCGAGGGACATGTTCAACCTTCGTATTTAACAAACATGCAACAATATAAGATAAAATCTCGTTTTCGCGATAACGGTCATCTCATTACTTTCTATTTACCAAATTGAAAACGAAATTGGTTCAAATATTATGTTACGCAATAAAGGACATCGAGGGACAAATTCACCATTAATATTTATCAAACTTTTAACCATATAGGCTAAAATCTCATTTTTGGGACAATGCTCATTCAAATAATTTCATTTTGCCGAATACAAAACCAAATAGGTTCACATATCATGTTTCGTATCAAGGGAGATCGAGGGACAAGTTCAACCTTTATCAAACTTCTAACCATATAAGGCTAAAATCTCATTTTTGCGACAAAGTGATTCCAATACTTTCATTTTTCCAAATATAAAACCAAATAAGTTCACATATCATGTTTCGCATCAAGGAACATCGAGGGACAAGTTCACTGTTTATCAAACTTCTAACCACATAGGCTAACATTTCATTTTCGCGACAAGGGTCATTTCAATACTTTCATTTTACCGAATTTCAAACCAAATAGGTTCACATATCATGTTCCACATCAACGGACATCGAGGGACATGTTCAACCTTCATATTTAACAAACATGCAACAATATAAGCTAAAATCTCGTTTTCGCGATAAGGGTCATCTCTTTACTTTCTATTTACCAAATTTAAAACGAAATTGGTTCAAATATTATGTTACGCAACAAAGGACATCGAGGGACAAATTCAACATTATTATTTCTCAAACTTTTAACCATATAGGCTAAAATCTCTTTTTTGGGACAATGGTCATTCAAATAATTTCATTTTGCCGAATACAAAACCAAATAGGTTCACATATCATGTTTCGTATCAAGGGAGATCGAGGGACAAGTTCAACCTTTATCAAACTTCTAACCATATAGGCTAAAATCTCATTTTCGCGACAAAGTCATTCCAATACTTTCATTTTTCCGAATATAAAACCAAATAGGTTCACATATCATGTTTCATATCAAGGGAGATCGAGGGACAAGTTCAACCTTTATAAAACTTCTAACCATATAGGCTAAAATCTCATTTTTGCGACAAAGTTATTCCAATACTTTCATTTTTCCGAATATAAAACCAAATAGGTTCACATATCATGTTTCGCATCAAGGTACATCGAGGGACAAGTTCACTGTTTATCAAACTTCTAACCACATAGGCTAACATTTCATTTTCGCGACAAGGGTCATTTCAATACTTTCATTTTACCGAATTTCAAACCAAATAGGTTCACATATCATGTTTCGCATCAAGGGACATCGAGGGACATGTTCAACCTTCATATTTAACAAACATGCAACAATATAAGCTAAAATCTCGTTTTCGCGATAAGGGTCATCTCATTACTTTCTATTTACCAAATTTAAAACGAAATTGGTTCAAATATTATGTTACGCAATAAAGGACATCGAGGGACAAATTCAACATTAATATTTATCAAACTTTTAACCATATAGGCTAAAATCTCATTTTTGGGACAATGCTCATTCAAATAATTTCATTTTGCCGAATACAAAACCAAATAGGTTCACATATCATGTTTCGTATCAATGGAGATCGAGGGACAAGTTCAACCTTTATCAAACTTCTAACCATATAAGGCTAAAATCTCATTTTCGCGACAAAGTGATTCCAATACTTTCATTTTTCCGAATATAAAACCAAATAAGTTCACATATCATGTTTCGCATCAAGGGACATCGAGGGACAAGTTCAACCTTTATCAAACTTCTAACCACATAGGCTAAAATTTCATTTTCGCGACAAGGGTCATTTCAATACTTTCATTTTACCGAATTTCAAACCAAATAGGTTCACATATCATGTTTCGCATCAAGGGACATCGAGGGACATGTTCAACCTTTGTATTTAACAAACATGCAACAATATAAGCTAAAATCTCGTTTTCGCGATAAGGGTCATCTCATTACTTTCTATTTACCAAATTTAAAACGAAATTGGTTCAAATATTATGTTACGCAATAAAGGACATCGAGGGACAAATTCAACATTAATATTTATCAAACTTTTAACCATATAGGCTAAAATCTCATTTTTGGGACAATGCTCATTCAAATAATTTCATTTTGCCGAATACAAAACCAAATAGGTTCACATATCATGTTTCGTATCAAAGGAGATCGAGGGACAAGTTCAACCTTTATCAAACTTCTAACCATATAAGGCTAAAATCTCATTTTCGCGACAAAGTGATTCCAATACTTTCATTTTTCCGAATATAATACCAAATAAGTTCACATATCATGTTTCGCATCAAGGGACATCGAGGGACAAGTTCAACCTTTATCAAACTTCTAACCACATAGGCTAACATTTCCTTTTCGCGACAAGGGTCATTTCAATACTTTCATTTTACCGAATTTCAAACCAAATAGGTTCACATATCATGTTTCGCATCAAGGGACATCGAGGGACATGTTCAACCTTCGTATTTAACAAACATGCAACAATATAAGCTAAAATCTCGTTTTCGCGATAAGGGTCATCTCATTACTTTCTATTTACCAAATTTAAAACGAAATTGGTTCAAATATTATGTTACGTGATAAAGGACATCGAGGGACAAATTCAACATTAATATTTATCAAACTTTTAACCATATAGGCTAAAATCTCATTTTTGGGACAATGCTCATTCAAATAATTTCATTTTGCCGAATACAAAACCAAATAGGTTCACATATCATGTTTCGTATCAATGGAGATCGAGGGACAAGTTCAACCTTTATCAAACTTCTAACCATATAAGGCTAAAATCTCATTTTCGCGACAAAGTGATTCCAATACTTTCATTTTTCCGAATATAAAACCAAATAAGTTCACATATCATGTTTCGCATCAAGGGACATCGAGGGACAAGTTCACTGTTTATCAAACTTCTAACCACATAGGCTAACATTTCATTTTCGCGACAAGGGTCATTTCAATACTTTCATTTTACCGAATTTCAAACCAAATAGGTTCACATATCATGTTTCGCATCAAGGGACATCGAGGGACATGTTCAACCTTCGTATTTAACAAACATGCAACAATATAAGATAAAATCTCGTTTTCGCGATAACGGTCATTCATTACTTTCTATTTACCAAATTGAAAACGAAATTGGTTCAAATATTATGTTACGCAATAAAGGACATCGAGGGACAAATTCACCATTAATATTTATCAAACTTTTAACCATATAGGCTAAAATCTCATTTTTGGGACAATGCTCATTCAAATAATTTCATTTTGCCGAATACAAAACCAAATAGGTTCACATATCATGTTTCGTATCAAGGGAGATCGAGGGACAAGTTCAACCTTTATCAAACTTCTAACCATATAAGGCTAAAATCTCATTTTTGCGACAAAGTGATTCCAATACTTTCATTTTTCCAAATATAAAACCAAATAAGTTCACATATCATGTTTCGCATTAAGGAACATCGAGGGACAAGTTCACTGTTTATCAAACTTCTAACCACATAGGCTAACATTTCATTTTCGCGACAAGGGTCATTTCAATACTTTCATTTTACCGAATTTCAAACCAAATAGGTTCACATATCATGTTCCACATCAACGGACATCGAGGGACATGTTCAACCTTCATATTTAACAAACATGCAACAATATAAGCTAAAATCTCGTTTTCGCGATAAGGGTCATCTCTTTACTTTCTATTTACCAAATTTAAAACGAAATTGGTTCAAATATTATGTTACGCAATAAAGGACATCGAGGGACAAATTCAACATTATTATTTCTCAAACTTTTAACCATATAGGCTAAAATCTCTTTTTTGGGACAATGGTCATTCAAATAATTTCATTTTGCCGAATACAAAACCAAATAGGTTCACATATCATGTTTCGTATCAAGGGAGATCGAGGGACAAGTTCAACCTTTATCAAACTTCTAACCATATAGGCTAAAATCTCATTTTCGCGACAAAGTCATTCCAATACTTTCATTTTTCCGAATATAAAACCAAATAGGTTCACATATCATGTTTCATATCAAGGGAGATCGAGGGACAAGTTCAACCTTTATCAAACTTCTAACCATATAGGCTAAAATCTCATTTTTGCGACAAAGTTATTCCAATACTTTCATTTTTCCGAATATAAAACCAAATAGGTTCACATATCATGTTTCGCATCAAGGTACATCGAGGGACAAGTTCACTGTTTATCAAACTTCTAACCACATAGGCTAACATTTCATTTTCGCGACAAGGGTCATTTCAATACTTTCATTTTACCGAATTTCAAACCAAATAGGTTCACATATCATGTTTCGCATCAAGGGACATCGAGGGACATGTTCAACCTTCATATTTAACAAACATGCAACAATATAAGCTAAAATCTCGTTTTCGCGATAAGGGTCATCTCATTACTTTCTATTTACCAAATTTAAAACGAAATTGGTTCAAATATTATGTTACGCAATAAAGGACATCGAGGGACAAATTCAACATTAATATTTATCAAACTTTTAACCATATAGGCTAAAATCTCATTTTTGGGACAATGCTCATTCAAATAATTTCATTTTGCCGAATACAAAACCAAATAGGTTCACATATCATGTTTCGTATCAAAGGAGATCGAGGGACAAGTTCAACCTTTATCAAACTTCTAACCATATAAGGCTAAAATCTCATTTTCGCGACAAAGTGATTCCAATACTTTCATTTTTCCGAATATAATACCAAATAAGTTCACATATCATGTTTCGCATCAAGGGACATCGAGGGACAAGTTCAACCTTTATCAAACTTCTAACCACATAGGCTAACATTTCATTTTCGCGACAAGGGTCATTTCAATACTTTCATTTTACCGAATTTCAAACCAAATAGGTCAGATATCATGTTTCGCATCAAGGGACATCGAGGGATATGTTCAACCTTCGTATTTAACAAACATGCAACAATATAAGCTAAAATCTCGTTTTCGCGATAAGGGTCATCTCATTACTTTCTATTTACCAAATTTAAAACGAAATTGGTTCAAATATTATGTTACGTGATAAAGGACATTGAGGGACAAATTCAACATTAATATTTATCAAACTTTTAACCATATAGGCTAAAATCTCATTTTTGGGACAATGCTCATTCAAATAATTTCATTTTGCCGAATACAAAACCAAATAGGTTCACATATCATGTTTCGTATCAATGGAGATCGAGGGACAAGTTCAACCTTTATCAAACTTCTAACCATATAAGGCTAAAATCTCATTTTCGCGACAAAGTGATTCCAATACTTTCATTTTTCCGAATATAAAACCAAATAAGTTCACATATCATGTTTCGCATCAAGGGACATCGAGGGACAAGTTCACTGTTTATTAAACTTCTAACCACATAGGCTAACATTTCATTTTCGCGACAAGGGTCATTTCAATACTTTCATTTTACCGAATTTCAAACCAAATAGGTTCACATATCATGTTTCGCATCAAGGGACATCGAGGGACATGTTCAACCTTCGTATTTAACAAACATGCAACAATATAAGATAAAATCTCGTTTTCGCGATAACGGTCATCTCATTACTTTCTATTTACCAAATTGAAAACGAAATTGGTTCAAATATTATGTTACGCAATAAAGGACATCGAGGGACAAATTCAACATTAATATTTATCAAACTTTTAACCATATAGGCTAAAATCTCATTTTTGGGACAATGCTCATTCAAATAATTTCATTTTGCCGAATACAAAACCAAATAGGTTCACATATCATGTTTCGTATCAAGGGAGATCGAGGGACAAGTTCAACCTTTATCAAACTTCTAACCATATAAGGCTAAAATCTCATTTTTGCGACAAAGTGATTCCAATACTTTCATTTTTCCAAATATAAAACCAAATAAGTTCATATATCATGTTTCGCATCAAGGAACATCGAGGGACAAGTTCACTGTTTATCAAACTTCTAACCACATAGGCTAACATTTCATTTTCGCGACAAGGGTCATTTCAATACTTTCATTTTACCGAATTTCAAACCAAATAGGTTCACATATCATGTTCCACATCAACGGACATCGAGGGACATGTTCAACCTTCATATTTAACAAACATGCAACAATATAAGCTAAAATCTCGTTTTCGCGATAAGGGTCATCTCTTTACTTTCTATTTACCAAATTTAAAACGAAATTGGTTCAAATATTATGTTACGCAATAAAGGACATCGAGGGACAAATTCAACATTATTATTTCTCAAACTTTTAACCATATAGGCTAAAATCTCTTTTTTGGGACAATGGCCATTCAAATAATTTCATTTTGCAGAATACAAAACCAAATAGGTTCACATATCATGTTTCGTATCAAGGGAGATCGAGGGACAAGTTCAACCTTTATCAAACTTCTAACCATATAGGCTAAAATCTCATTTTTGCGACAAAGTCATTCCAATACTTTCATTTTTCCGAATATAAAACCAAATAAGTTCACATATCATGTTTCATATCAAGGGAGATCGAGGGACAAGTTCAACCTTTATCAAACTTCTAACCATATAGGCTAAAATCTCATTTTTGCGACAAAGTTATTCCAATACTTTCATTTTTCCGAATATAAAACCAAATAGGTTCACATATCATGTTTCGCATCAAGGTACATCGAGGGACAAGTTCACTGTTTATCAAACTTCTAACCACATAGGCTAACATTTCATTTTCGCGACAAGGGTCATTTCAATACTTTCATTTTACCGAATTTCAAACCAAATAGGTTCACATATCATGTTTCGCATCAAGGGACATCGAGGGACTTGTTCAACCTTCATATTTAACAAACATGCAACAATATAAGCTAAAATCTCGTTTTCGCGATAAGGGTCATCTCATTACTTTCTATTTACCAAATTTAAAACGAAATTGGTTCAAATATTATGTTACGCAATAAAGGACATCAAGGGACAAATTCAACATTAATATTTATCAAACTTTTAACCATATAGGCTAAAATCTCATTTTTGGGACAATGCTCATTCAAATAATTTCATTTTGCCGAATACAAAACCAAATAGGTTCACATATCATGTTTCGTATCAAATGAGATCGAGGGACAAGTTCAACCTTTATTAAACTTCTAACCATATAAGGCTAAAATCTCATTTTTGCGACAAAGTGATTCCAATACTTTCATTTTTCCAAATATAAAACCAAATAAGTTCACATATCATGTTTCGCATCAAGGGACATCGAGGGACAAGTTCAACCTTTATCAAACTTCTAACCACATAGGCTAACATTTCATTTTCGCGACAAGGGTCATTTCAATACTTTCATTTTACCGAATTTCAAACCAAATAGGTCACATATCATGTTTCGCATCAAGGGACATTGAGGGACATGTTCAACCTTCGTATTTAACAAACATGCAACAATATAAGCTAAAATCTCGTTTTCGCGATAAGGGTCATCTCATTACTTTCTATTTACCAAATTTAAAACGAAATTGGTTCAAATATTATGTTACGTGATAAAGGACATCGAGGGACAAATTCAACATTAATATTTATCAAACTTTTAACCATATAGGCTAAAATCTCATTTTTGGGACAATGCTCATTCAAATAATTTCATTTTACCGAATACAAAACCAAATAGGTTCACATATCATGTTTCGTATCAATGGAGATCGAGGGACAAGTTCAACCTTTATCAAACTTCTAACCATATAAGGCTAAAATCTCATTTTCGCGACAAAGTGATTCCAATACTTTCATTTTTCCGAATATAAAACCAAATAAGTTCACATATCATGTTTCGCATCAAGGGACATCGAGGGACAAGTTCACTGTTTATTAAACTTCTAACCACATAGGCTAACATTTCATTTTCGCGACAAGGGTCATTTCAATACTTTCATTTTACCGAATTTCAAACCAAATAGGTTCACATATCATGTTTCGCATCAAGGGACATCGAGGGACATGTTCAACCTTCGTATTTAACAAACATGCAACAATATAAGATAAAATCTCGTTTTCGCGATAACGGTCATCTCATTACTTTCTATTTACCAAATTGAAAACGAAATTGGTTCAAATATTATGTTACGCAATAAAGGACATCGAGGGACAAATTCAACATTAATATTTATCAAACTTTTAACCATATAGGCTAAAATCTCATTTTTGGGACAATGCTCATTCAAATAATTTCATTTTGCCGAATACAAAACCAAATAGGTTCACATATCATGTTTCGTATCAAGGGAGATCGAGGGACAAGTTCAACCTTTATCAAACTTCTAACCATATAAGGCTAAAATCTCATTTTTGCGACAAAGTGATTCCAATACTTTCATTTTTCCAAATATAAAACCAAATAAGTTCATATATCATGTTTCGCATCAAGGAACATCGAGGGACAAGTTCACTGTTTATCAAACTTCTAACCACATAGGCTAACATTTCATTTTCGCGACAAGGGTCATTTCAATACTTTCATTTTACCGAATTTCAAACCAAATAGGTTCACATATCATGTTCCACATCAACGGACATCGAGGGACATGTTCAACCTTCATATTTAACAAACATGCAACAATATAAGCTAAAATCTCGTTTTCGCGATAAGGGTCATCTCTTTACTTTCTATTTACCAAATTTAAAACGAAATTGGTTCAAATATTATGTTACGCAATAAAGGACATCGAGGGACAAATTCAACATTATTATTTCTCAAACTTTTAACCATATAGGCTAAAATCTCTTTTTTGGGACAATGGCCATTCAAATAATTTCATTTTGCAGAATACAAAACCAAATAGGTTCACATATCATGTTTCGTATCAAGGGAGATCGAGGGACAAGTTCAACCTTTATCAAACTTCTAACCATATAGGCTAAAATCTCATTTTTGCGACAAAGTCATTCCAATACTTTCATTTTTCCGAATATAAAACCAAATAAGTTCACATATCATGTTTCATATCAAGGGAGATCGAGGGACAAGTTCAACCTTTATCAAACTTCTAACCATATAGGCTAAAATCTCATTTTTGCGACAAAGTTATTCCAATACTTTCATTTTTCCGAATATAAAACCAAATAGGTTCACATATCATGTTTCGCATCAAGGTACATCGAGGGACAAGTTCACTGTTTATCAAACTTCTAACCACATAGGCTAACATTTCATTTTCGCGACAAGGGTCATTTCAATACTTTCATTTTACCGAATTTCAAACCAAATAGGTTCACATATCATGTTTCGCATCAAGGGACATCGAGGGACTTGTTCAACCTTCATATTTAACAAACATGCAACAATATAAGCTAAAATCTCGTTTTCGCGATAAGGGTCATCTCATTACTTTCTATTTACCAAATTTAAAACGAAATTGGTTCAAATATTATGTTACGCAATAAAGGACATCGAGGGACAAATTCAACATTAATATTTATCAAACTTTTAACCATATAGGCTAAAATCTCATTTTTGGGACAATGCTCATTCAAATAATTTCATTTTGCCGAATACAAAACCAAATAGGTTCACATATCATGTTTCGTATCAAATGAGATCGAGGGACAAGTTCAACCTTTATTAAACTTCTAACCATATAAGGCTAAAATCTCATTTTTGCGACAAAGTGATTCCAATACTTTCATTTTTCCAAATATAAAACCAAATAAGTTCACATATCATGTTTCGCATCAAGGGACATCGAGGGACAAGTTCAACCTTTATCAAACTTCTAACCACATAGGCTAACATTTCATTTTCGCGACAAGGGTCATTTCAATACTTTCATTTTACTGAATTTCAAACCAAATAGGTCACATATCATGTTTCGCATCAAGGGACATTGAGGGACATGTTCAACCTTCGTATTTAACAAACATGCAACAATATAAGCTAAAATCTCGTTTTCGCGATAAGGGTCATCTCATTACTTTCTATTTACCAAATTTAAAACGAAATTGGTTCAAATATTATGTTACGTGATAAAGGACATCGAGGGACAAATTCAACATTAATATTTATCAAACTTTTAACCATATAGGCTAAAATCTCATTTTTGGGACAATGCTCATTCAAATAATTTCATTTTGCCGAATACAAAACCAAATAGGTTCACATATCATGTTTCGTATCAATGGAGATCGAGGGACAAGTTCAACCTTTATCAAACTTCTAACCATATAAGGCTAAAATCTCATTTTCGCGACAAAGTGATTCCAATACTTTCATTTTTCCGAATATAAAACCAAATAAGTTCACATATCATGTTTCGCATCAAGGGACATCGAGGGACAAGTTCACTGTTTATTAAACTTCTAACCACATAGGCTAACATTTCATTTTCGCGACAAGGGTCATTTCAATACTTTCATTTTACCGAATTTCAAACCAAATAGGTTCACATATCATGTTTCACATCAAGGGACATCGAGGGACATGTTCAACCTTCGTATTTAACAAACATGCAACAATATAAGATAAAATCTCGTTTTCGCGATAACGGTCATCTCATTACTTTCTATTTACCAAATTGAAAACGAAATTGGTTCAAATATTATGTTACGCAATAAAGGACATCGAGGGACAAATTCAACATTAATATTTATCAAACTTTTAACCATATAGGCTAAAATCTCATTTTTGGGACAATGCTCATTCAAATAATTTCATTTTGCCGAATACAAAACCAAATAGGTTCACATATCATGTTTCGTATCAAGGGAGATCGAGGGACAAGTTCAACCTTTATCAAACTTCTAACCATATAAGGCTAAAATCTCATTTTTGCGACAAAGTGATTCCAATACTTTCATTTTTCCAAATATAAAACCAAATAAGTTCACATATCATGTTTCGCATCAAGGAACATCGAGGGACAAGTTCACTGTTTATCAAACTTCTAACCACATAGGCTAACATTTCATTTTCGCGACAAGGGTCATTTCAATACTTTCATTTTACCGAATTTCAAACCAAATAGGTTCACATATCATGTTCCACATCAACGGACATCGAGGGACATGTTCAACCTTCATATTTAACAAACATGCAACAATATAAGCTAAAATCTCGTTTTCGCGATAAGGGTCATCTCTTTACTTTCTATTTACCAAATTTAAAACGAAATTGGTTCAAATATTATGTTACGCAATAAAGGACATCGAGGGACAAATTCAACATTATTATTTCTCAAACTTTTAACCATATAGGCTAAAATCTCTTTTTTGGGACAATGGCCATTCAAATAATTTCATTTTGCAGAATACAAAACCAAATAGGTTCACATATCATGTTTCGTATCAAGGGAGATCGAGGGACAAGTTCAACCTTTATCAAACTTCTAACCATATAGGCTAAAATCTCATTTTCGCGACAAAGTCATTCCAATACTTTCATTTTTCCGAATATAAAACCAAATAAGTTCACATATCATGTTTCATATCAAGGGAGATCGAGGGACAAGTTCAACCTTTATCAAACTTCTAACCATATAGGCTAAAATCTCATTTTTGCGACAAAGTTATTCCAATACTTTCATTTTTCCGAATATAAAACCAAATAGGTTCACATATCATGTTTCACATCAAGGTACATCGAGGGACAAGTTCACTGTTTATCAAACTTCTAACCACATAGGCTAACATTTCATTTTCGCGACAAGGGTCATTTCAATACTTTCATTTTACCGAATTTCAAACCAAATAGGTTCACATATCATGTTTCGCATCAAGGGACATCGAGGGACTTGTTCAACCTTCATATTTAACAAACATGCAACAATATAAGCTAAAATCTCGTTTTCGCGATAAGGGTCATCTCATTACTTTCTATTTACCAAATTTAAAACGAAATTGGTTCAAATATTATGTTACGCAATAAAGGACATCGAGGGACAAATTCAACATTAATATTTATCAAACTTTTAACCATATAGGCTAAAATCTCATTTTTGGGACAATGCTCATTCAAATAATTTCATTTTGCCGAATACAAAACCAAATAGGTTCACATATCATGTTTCGTATCAAATGAGATCGAGGGACAAGTTCAACCTTTATCAAACTTCTAACCATATAAGGCTAAAATCTCATTTTTGCGACAAAGTGATTCCAATACTTTCATTTTTCCAAATATAAAACCAAATAAGTTCACATATCATGTTTCGCATCAAGGGACATCGAGGGACAAGTTCAACCTTTATCAAACTTCTAACCACATAGGCTAACATTTCATTTTCGCGACAAGGGTCATTTCAATACTTTCATTTTACCGAATTTCAAACCAAATAGGTCACATATCATATTTCGCATCAAGGGACATTGAGGGACATGTTCAACCTTCGTATTTAACAAACATGCAACAATATAAGCTAAAATCTCGTTTTCGCGATAAGGGTCATCTCATTACTTTCTATTTACCAAATTTAAAACGAAATTGGTTCAAATATTATGTTATGCAATAAATGACATCGAGGGACAAATTCAACATTAATATTTATCAAACTTTTAACCATATAGGCTAAAATCTCATTTTTGGGACAATGCTCATTCAAATAATTTCATTTTGCCGAATACAAAACCAAATAGGTTCACATATCATGTTTCGTATCAAGGGAGATCGAGGGACAAGTTCAACCTTTATCAAACTTCTAACCATATAAGGCTAAAATCTCATTTTCGCGATAAAGTGATTCCAATACTTTCATTTTTCCGAATATAAAACCAAATAAGTTCACATATCATGTTTCGCATCAAGGGACATCGAGGGACAAGTTCACTGTTTATCAAACTTCTAACCACATAGGCTAACATTTCATTTTCGCGACAAGGGTCATTTCAATACTTTCATTTTACCGAATTTCAAACCAAATAGGTTCACATATCATGTTTCACATCAGCGGACATCGAGGGACATGTTCAACCTTCTTATTTAACAAACATGCAACAATATAAGCTAAAATCTCGTTTTCGCGATAAAGGTCATCTCATTACTTTCTATTTACCAAATTTAAAACGAAATTGGTTCAAATATTATGTTACGCAATAAAGGACATCGAGGGACAAATTCAACATTAATATTTCTCAAACTTTTAACCATATAGGCTAAAATCTCTGTTTTGGGACAATGGTCATTCAAATAATTTCATTTTGCCGAATACAAAACCAAATAGGTTCACATATCATGTTTCGTATCAAGGGAGATCGAGGGACAAGTTCAACCTTTATCAAACTTCTAACCATATAGGCTAAAATATCATTTTCGCGACAAAGTCATTCCAATACTTTCATTTTTCCGAATATAAAACCAAATAGGTTCACATATCATGTTTCGTATCAAGGGAGATCGAGGGACAAGTTCAACCATTATCAAACTTCTAACCATATAGGCTAAAATCTCATTTTTGCGACAAAGTTATTCCAATACTTTCATTTTTCCAAATATAAAACCAAATAGGTTCACATATCATGTTTCGCATCAAGGGACATCGTGGGACAAGTTCACTTTTTATCAAACTTCTAACCACATAGGCTAACATTTCATTTTCGCGACAAGGGTCATTTCGATACTTTCATTTATCGAATTTCAAACCAAATAGGTTCACATATCATGTTTCGCATCAAGAGACATCGAGGGACATGTTCAACCTTCATATATAACAAACATGCAACAATATAAGCTAAAATCTCGTTTTCGCGATAAGGGTCATCTCATTACTTTCTATTTACCAAATTTAAAACGAAATTGGTTCAAATATTATGTTACAAAATAAAGGACATCGGGGGACAAATTCAACATTAATATTTATCAAAGTTTTAACCATATAGGCTAAAATCTCATTTTTGGGACAATGGTCATTCAAATAATTTCATTTTGCCGAATACAAAACCAAATAGGTTCACATATCATGTTTCGTATCAAGGGAGATTGAGGGACAAGTTCAACCTTTATCAAACTTCTAACCATATAGGCTAAAATCTCATTTTCGCGACAAAGTCATTCCAATACTTTCATTTACCGAATTTCAAACCAAATAGGTTCACATATCATGTTTCGCATCAAGAGACATCGAGGGACATGTTCAACCTTCATATATAACAAACATGCAACAATATAAGCTAACATCTCGTTTTCGCGATAAGGGTCATCTCATTACTTTCTATTACCAAATTTAAAACGAAATTGGTTCAAATATTATGTTACGCAATAAAGGACATCGAGGGACAAATTCAACATTAATATTTATCAAACATTTAACCATATAGGCTAAAATCTCATTTTTGGGACAATGGTCATTCAAATAATTTCATTTTTCCGAATACAAAACCAAATAGGTTCACATATCATGTTTCGTATCAAGGGAGATCGAGGGACAAGTTCAACCTTTATCAAACTTCTAACCATATAAGGCTAAAATCTCATTTTCGCGACAAAGTGATTCCAATACTTTCATTTTTGCGAATATAAAACCAAATAAGTTCACATATCATGTTTCGCATCAAGGGACATCGTGGGACAAGTTCACTGTTTATCAAACTTCTAACCACATAGGCTAACATTTCATTTTCGCGACAAGGGTCATTTCAATACTTTCATTTTACCGAATTTCAAACCAAATAGGTTCACATATCATGTTTCACATCAACGGACATCGAGGGACATGTTCAACCTTCATATTTAACAAACATACAACAATATAAACTAAAATCTCGTTTTCGCGATAAGGGTCATCTCATTACTTTCTATTTACCAAATTTAAAACGAAATTGGTTCAAATATTATGTTACGCAATAAAGGACATCGAGGGACAAATTCAACATTAATATTTATTAAACTTTTAACCATATAGGCTAAAATCTCATTTTTGGGACAATGCTCATTCAAATAATTTCATTTTGCCGAATACAAAACCAAATAGGTTCACATATCATGTTTCGTATCAAGGGAGATCGAGGGACATGTTCAGTGATTCCAATACTTTCATTTTTCCGAATATAAAACCAAATAAGTTCACATATCATGTTTCGCATCAAGGGACATGAGGGACAAGTTCACTGTTTATCAAAATTCTAACCACATAGCCTAACATTTCATTTTCGCGACAAGGGTCATTTCAATACTTTCATTTTACCGTATTTCAAACCAAATAGGTTCACATATCATGTTTCACATCAACGGACATCGAGGGACATGTTCAACCTTCATATTTAACAAACATGCAACAATGTAAGCTAAAATCTCGTTTTCGCGATAAGGGTCATCTCATTACTTTCTATTTACCAAATTTAAAACGAAATTGGTTCAAATATTATGTTACGCAATAAAGGAAATCGAGGGACAAATTCAACATTAATATTTCTCAAACTTTTAACCATATAGGCTAAAATCTCTCTTTTGGGACAATGGTCATTCAAATAATTTCATTTTGCCAAATACAAAACCAAATAGGTTCACATATCATGTTTCGTATCAAGGGAGATCGAGGGACAAGTTCAACCTTTATCAAACTTCTAACCATATAGGCTAAAATCTCATTTTCTCGACAATGTCATTCCAATACTTTCATTTTTCCGAATATAAAACCAAATAGGTTCACATATCATGTTTCGTATCAAGGGAGATCGAGGGACAAGTTCAACCTTTATCAAACTTCTAACCATATAGGCTAAAATCTCATTTTCGCGACAAAGTCATTCCAATACTTTCATTTTTCCGAATATAAAACCAAATAAGTTCACATATCATGTTTCATATCAAGGGAGATCGAGGGACAAGTTCAACCTTTATCAAACTTCTAACCATATAGGCTAAAATCTCATTTTTGCGACAAAGTTATTCCAATACTTTCATTTTTCCGAATATAAAACCAAATAGGTTCACATATCATGTTTCGCATCAAGGTACATCGAGGGACAAGTTCACTGTTTATCAAACTTCTAACCACATAGGCTAACATTTCATTTTCGCGACAAGGGTCATTTCAATACTTTCATTTTACCGAATTTCAAACCAAATAGGTTCACATATCATGTTTCGCATCAAGGGACATCGAGGGACTTGTTCAACCTTCATATTTAACAAACATGCAACAATATAAGCTAAAATCTCGTTTTCGCGATAAGGGTCATCTCATTACTTTCTATTTACCAAATTTAAAACGAAATTGGTTCAAATATTATGTTACGCAATAAAGGACATCGAGGGACAAATTCAACATTAATATTTATCAAACTTTTAACCATATAGGCTAAAATCTCATTTTTGGGACAATGCTCATTCAAATAATTTCATTTTGCCGAATACAAAACCAAATAGGTTCACATATCATGTTTCGTATCAAATGAGATCGAGGGACAAGTTCAACCTTTATCAAACTTCTAACCATATAAGGCTAAAATCTCATTTTTGCGACAAAGTGATTCCAATACTTTCATTTTTCCAAATATAAAACCAAATAAGTTCACATATCATGTTTCGCATCAAGGGACATCGAGGGACAAGTTCAACCTTTATCAAACTTCTAACCACATAGGCTAACATTTCATTTTCGCGACAAGGGTCATTTCAATACTTTCATTTTACCGAATTTCAAACCAAATAGGTTCACATATCATGTTTCACATCAGCGGACATCGAGGGACATGTTCAACCTTCTTATTTAACAAACATGCAACAATATAAGCTAAAATCTCGTTTTCGCGATAAAGGTCATCTCATTACTTTCTATTTACCAAATTTAAAACGAAATTGGTTCAAATATTATGTTACGCAATAAAGGACATCGAGGGACAAATTCAACATTAATATTTCTCAAACTTTTAACCATATAGGCTAAAATCTCTCTTTTGGGACAATGGTCATTCAAATAATTTCATTTTGCCGAATACAAAACCAAATAGGTTCACATATCATGTTTCGTATCAAGGGAGATCGAGGGACAAGTTCAACCTTTATCAAACTTCTAACCATATAGGCTAAAATATCATTTTCGCGACAAAGTCATTCCAATACTTTCATTTTTCCGAATATAAAACCAAATAGGTTCACATATCATGTTTCGTATCAAGGGAGATCGAGGGACAAGTTCAACCATTATCAAACTTCTAACCATATAGGCTAAAATCTCATTTTTGCGACAAAGTTATTCCAATACTTTCATTTTTCCAAATATAAAACCAAATAGGTTCACATATCATGTTTCGCATCAAGGGACATCGTGGGACAAGTTCACTTTTTATCAAACTTCTAACCACATAGGCTAACATTTCATTTTCGCGACAAGGGTCATTTCGATACTTTCATTTATCGAATTTCAAACCAAATAGGTTCACATATCATGTTTCGCATCAAGAGACATCGAGGGACATGTTCAACCTTCATATATAACAAACATGCAACAATATAAGCTAAAATCTCGTTTTCGCGATAAGGGTCATCTCATTACTTTCTATTTACCAAATTTAAAACGAAATTGGTTCAAATATTATGTTACAAAATAAAGGACATCGGGGGACAAATTCAACATTAATATTTATCAAAGTTTTAACCATATAGGCTAAAATCTCATTTTTGGGACAATGGTCATTCAAATAATTTCATTTTGCCGAATACAAAACCAAATAGGTTCACATATCATGTTTCGTATCAAGGGAGATTGAGGGACAAGTTCAACCTTTATCAAACTTCTAACCATATAGGCTAAAATCTCATTTTCGCGACAAAGTCATTCCAATACTTTCATTTACCGAATTTCAAACCAAATAGGTTCACATATCATGTTTCGCATCAAGAGACATCGAGGGACATGTTCAACCTTCATATATAACAAACATGCAACAATATAAGCTAACATCTCGTTTTCGCGATAAGGGTCATCTCATTACTTTCTATTACCAAATTTAAAACGAAATTGGTTCAAATATTATGTTACGCAATAAAGGACATCGAGGGACAAATTCAACATTAATATTTATCAAACATTTAACCATATAGGCTAAAATCTCATTTTTGGGACAATGGTCATTCAAATAATTTCATTTTTCCGAATACAAAACCAAATAGGTTCACATATCATGTTTCGTATCAAGGGAGATCGAGGGACAAGTTCAACCTTTATCAAACTTCTAACCATATAAGGCTAAAATCTCATTTTCGCGACAAAGTGATTCCAATACTTTCATTTTTGCGAATATAAAACCAAATAAGTTCACATATCATGTTTCGCATCAAGGGACATCGTGGGACAAGTTCACTGTTTATCAAACTTCTAACCACATAGGCTAACATTTCATTTTCGCGACAAGGGTCATTTCAATACTTTCATTTTACCGAATTTCAAACCAAATAGGTTCACATATCATGTTTCACATCAACGGACATCGAGGGACATGTTCAACCTTCATATTTAACAAACATACAACAATATAAACTAAAATCTCGTTTTCGCGATAAGGGTCATCTCATTACTTTCTATTTACCAAATTTAAAACGAAATTGGTTCAAATATTATGTTACGCAATAAAGGACATCGAGGGACAAATTCAACATTAATATTTATTAAACTTTTAACCATATAGGCTAAAATCTCATTTTTGGGACAATGCTCATTCAAATAATTTCATTTTGCCGAATACAAAACCAAATAGGTTCACATATCATGTTTCGTATCAAGGGAGATCGAGGGACATGTTCAGTGATTCCAATACTTTCATTTTTCCGAATATAAAACCAAATAAGTTCACATATCATGTTTCGCATCAAGGGACATGAGGGACAAGTTCACTGTTTATCAAAATTCTAACCACATAGCCTAACATTTCATTTTCGCGACAAGGGTCATTTCAATACTTTCATTTTACCGTATTTCAAACCAAATAGGTTCACATATCATGTTTCACATCAACGGACATCGAGGGACATGTTCAACCTTCATATTTAACAAACATGCAACAATGTAAGCTAAAATCTCGTTTTCGCGATAAGGGTCATCTCATTACTTTCTATTTACCAAATTTAAAACGAAATTGGTTCAAATATTATGTTACGCAATAAAGGAAATCGAGGGACAAATTCAACATTAATATTTCTCAAACTTTTAACCATATAGGCTAAAATCTCTCTTTTGGGACAATGGTCATTCAAATAATTTCATTTTGCCAAATACAAAACCAAATAGGTTCACATATCATGTTTCGTATCAAGGGAGATCGAGGGACAAGTTCAACCTTTATCAAACTTCTAACCATATAGGCTAAAATCTCATTTTCTCGACAATGTCATTCCAATACTTTCATTTTTCCGAATATAAAACCAAATAGGTTCACATATCATGTTTCGTATCAAGGGAGATCGAGGGACAAGTTCAACCTTTATCAAACTTCTAACCATATAGGCTAAAATCTCATTTTCGCGACAAAGTCATTCCAATACTTTCATTTTTCCGAATATAAAACCAAATAAGTTCACATATCATGTTTCATATCAAGGGAGATCGAGGGACAAGTTCAACCTTTATCAAACTTCTAACCATATAGGCTAAAATCTCATTTTTGCGACAAAGTTATTCCAATACTTTCATTTTTCCGAATATAAAACCAAATAGGTTCACATATCATGTTTCGCATCAAGGTACATCGAGGGACAAGTTCACTGTTTATCAAACTTCTAACCACATAGGCTAACATTTCATTTTCGCGACAAGGGTCATTTCAATACTTTCATTTTACCGAATTTCAAACCAAATAGGTTCACATATCATGTTTCGCATCAAGGGACATCGAGGGACTTGTTCAACCTTCATATTTAACAAACATGCAACAATATAAGCTAAAATCTCGTTTTCGCGATAAGGGTCATCTCATTACTTTCTATTTACCAAATTTAAAACGAAATTGGTTCAAATATTATGTTA
Organism: Medicago sativa; assembly: GCF_051527215.1. Taxonomy (NCBI): domain Eukaryota; kingdom Viridiplantae; phylum Streptophyta; class Magnoliopsida; order Fabales; family Fabaceae; genus Medicago; species Medicago sativa. The sequence goes on from NC_140751.1 coordinate 42,211,539, forward strand.
CGCAATAAAGGACATCGAGGGACAAATTCAACATTAATATTTATCAAACTTTTAAAAATATAGGCTAAAATCTCATTTTTGGGACAATGCTCATTCAAATAATTTCATTTTGCCGAATACAAAACCAAATAGGTTCACATATCATGTTTCGTATCAAATGAGATCGAGGGACAAGTTCAACCTTTATCAAACTTCTAACCATATAAGGCTAAAATCTCATTTTTGCGACAAAGTGATTCCAATACTTTCATTTTTCCAAATATAAAACCAAATAAGTTCACATATCATGTTTCGCATCAAGGGACATCGAGGGACAAGTTCAACCTTTATCAAACTTCTAACCACATAGGCTAACATTTCATTTTCGCGACAAGGGTCATTTCAATACTTTCATTTTACCGAATTTCAAACCAAATAGGTCACATATCATATTTCGCATCAAGGGACATTGAGGGACATGTTCAACCTTCGTATTTAACAAACATGCAACAATATAAGCTAAAATCTCGTTTTCGCGATAAGGGTCATCTCATTACTTTCTATTTACCAAATTTAAAACGAAATTGGTTCAAATATTATGTTATGCAATAAATGACATCGAGGGACAAATTCAACATTAATATTTATCAAACTTTTAACCATATAGGCTAAAATCTCATTTTTGGGACAATGCTCATTCAAATAATTTCATTTTGCCGAATACAAAACCAAATAGGTTCACATATCATGTTTCGTATCAAGGGAGATCGAGGGACAAGTTCAACCTTTATCAAACTTCTAACCATATAAGGCTAAAATCTCATTTTCGCGATAAAGTGATTCCAATACTTTCATTTTTCCGAATATAAAACCAAATAAGTTCACATATCATGTTTCGCATCAAGGGACATCGAGGGACAAGTTCACTGTTTATCAAACTTCTAACCACATAGGCTAACATTTCATTTTCGCGACAAGGGTCATTTCAATACTTTCATTTTACCGAATTTCAAACCAAATAGGTTCACATATCATGTTTCGCATCAAGGGACATCGAGGGACTTGTTCAACCTTCATATTTAACAAACATGCAACAATATAAGCTAAAATCTCGTTTTCGCGATAAGGGTCATCTCATTACTTTCTATTTACCAAATTTAAAACGAAATTGGTTCAAATATTATGTTACGCAATAGAGGACATCGAGGGACAAATTCAACATTAATATTTATCAAACTTTTAACCATATAGGCTAAAATCTCATTTTTGGGACAATGCTCATTCAAATAATTTCATTTTGCCGAATACAAAACCAAATAGGTTCACATATCATGTTTCGTATCAAATGAGATCGAGGGACAAGTTCAACCTTTATCAAACTTCTAACCATATAAGGCTAAAATCTCATTTTTGCGACAAAGTGATTCCAATACTTTCATTTTTCCAAATATAAAACCAAATAAGTTCACATATCATGTTTCGCATCAAGGGACATCGAGGGACAAGTTCAACCTTTATCAAACTTCTAACCACATAGGCTAACATTTCATTTTCGCGACAAGGGTCATTTCAATACTTTCATTTTACCGAATTTCAAACCAAATAGGTCACATATCATATTTCGCATCAAGGGACATTGAGGGACATGTTCAACCTTCGTATTTAACAAACATGCAACAATATAAGCTAAAATCTCGTTTTCGCGATAAGGGTCATCTCATTACTTTCTATTTACCAAATTTAAAACGAAATTGGTTCAAATATTATGTTATGCAATAAATGACATCGAGGGACAAATTCAACATTAATATTTATCAAACTTTTAACCATATAGGCTAAAATCTCATTTTTGGGACAATGCTCATTCAAATAATTTCATTTTGCCGAATACAAAACCAAATAGGTTCACATATCATGTTTCGTATCAAGGGAGATCGAGGGACAAGTTCAACCTTTATCAAACTTCTAACCATATAAGGCTAAAATCTCATTTTCGCGATAAAGTGATTCCAATACTTTCATTTTTCCGAATATAAAACCAAATAAGTTCACATATCATGTTTCGCATCAAGGGACATCGAGGGACAAGTTCACTGTTTATCAAACTTCTAACCACATAGGCTAACATTTCATTTTCGCGACAAGGGTCATTTCAATACTTTCATTTTACCGAATTTCAAACCAAATAGGTTCACATATCATGTTTCACATCAGCGGACATCGAGGGACATGTTCAACCTTCATATTTAACAAACATGCAACAATATAAGCTAAAATCTCGTTTTCGCGATAAAGGTCATCTCATTACTTTCTATTTACCAAATTTAAAACGAAATTGGTTCAAATATTATGTTACGCAATAAAGGACATCGAGGGACAAATTCAACATTAATATTTCTCAAACTTTTAACCATATAGGCTAAAATCTCTCTTTTGGGACAATGGTCATTCAAATAATTTCATTTTGCCGAATACAAAACCAAATAGGTTCACATATCATGTTTCGTATCAAGGGAGATCGAGGGACAAGTTCAACCTTTATCAAACTTCTAACCATATAGGCTAAAATATCATTTTCGCGACAAAGTCATTCCAATACTTTCATTTTTCCGAATATAAAACCAAATAGGTTCACATATCATGTTTCGTATCAAGGGAGATCGAGGGACAAGTTCAACCATTATCAAACTTCTAACCATATAGGCTAAAATCTCATTTTTGCGACAAAGTTATTCCAATACTTTCATTTTTCCAAATATAAAACCAAATAGGTTCACATATCATGTTTCGCATCAAGGGACATCGTGGGACAAGTTCACTTTTTATCAAACTTCTAACCACATAGGCTAACATTTCATTTTCGCGACAAGGGTCATTTCGATACTTTCATTTATCGAATTTCAAACCAAATAGGTTCACATATCATGTTTCGCATCAAGAGACATCGAGGGACATGTTCAACCTTCATATATAACAAACATGCAACAATATAAGCTAAAATCTCGTTTTCGCGATAAGGGTCATCTCATTACTTTCTATTTACCAAATTTAAAACGAAATTGGTTCAAATATTATGTTACAAAATAAAGGACATCGGGGGACAAATTCAACATTAATATTTATCAAAGTTTTAACCATATAGGCTAAAATCTCATTTTTGGGACAATGGTCATTCAAATAATTTCATTTTGCCGAATACAAAACCAAATAGGTTCACATATCATGTTTCGTATCAAGGGAGATTGAGGGACAAGTTCAACCTTTATCAAACTTCTAACCATATAGGCTAAAATCTCATTTTCGCGACAAAGTCATTCCAATACTTTCATTTACCGAATTTCAAACCAAATAGGTTCACATATCATGTTTCGCATCAAGAGACATCGAGGGACATGTTCAACCTTCATATATAACAAACATGCAACAATATAAGCTAACATCTCGTTTTCGCGATAAGGGTCATCTCATTACTTTCTATTACCAAATTTAAAACGAAATTGGTTCAAATATTATGTTACGCAATAAAGGACATCGAGGGACAAATTCAACATTAATATTTATCAAACATTTAACCATATAGGCTAAAATCTCATTTTTGGGACAATGGTCATTCAAATAATTTCATTTTTCCGAATACAAAACCAAATAGGTTCACATATCATGTTTCGTATCAAGGGAGATCGAGGGACAAGTTCAACCTTTATCAAACTTCTAACCATATAAGGCTAAAATCTCATTTTCGCGACAAAGTGATTCCAATACTTTCATTTTTGCGAATATAAAACCAAATAAGTTCACATATCATGTTTCGCATCAAGGGACATCGTGGGACAAGTTCACTGTTTATCAAACTTCTAACCACATAGGCTAACATTTCATTTTCGCGACAAGGGTCATTTCAATACTTTCATTTTACCGAATTTCAAACCAAATAGGTTCACATATCATGTTTCACATCAACGGACATCGAGGGACATGTTCAACCTTCATATTTAACAAACATACAACAATATAAACTAAAATCTCGTTTTCGCGATAAGGGTCATCTCATTACTTTCTATTTACCAAATTTAAAACGAAATTGGTTCAAATATTATGTTACGCAATAAAGGACATCGAGGGACAAATTCAACATTAATATTTATTAAACTTTTAACCATATAGGCTAAAATCTCATTTTTGGGACAATGCTCATTCAAATAATTTCATTTTGCCGAATACAAAACCAAATAGGTTCACATATCATGTTTCGTATCAAGGGAGATCGAGGGACATGTTCAGTGATTCCAATACTTTCGTTTTTCCGAATATAAAACCAAATAAGTTCACATATCATGTTTCGCATCAAGGGACATGAGGGACAAGTTCACTGTTTATCAAAATTCTAACCACATAGCCTAACATTTCATTTTCGCGACAAGGGTCATTTCAATACTTTCATTTTACCGTATTTCAAACCAAATAGGTTCACATATCATGTTTCACATCAATGGACATCGAGGGACATGTTCAACCTTCATATTTAACAAACATGCAACAATATAAGCTAAAATCTCGTTTTCGCGATAAGGGTCATCTCATTACTTTCTATTTACCAAATTTAAAACGAAATTGGTTCAAATATTATGTTACGCAATAAAGGAAATCGAGGGACAAATTCAACATTAATATTTCTCAAACTTTTAACCATATAGGCTAAAATCTCTCTTTTGGGACAATGGTCATTCAAATAATTTCATTTTGCCAAATACAAAACCAAATAGGTTCACATATCATGTTTCGTATCAAGGGAGATCGAGGGACAAGTTCAACCTTTATCAAACTTCTAACCATATAGGCTAAAATCTCATTTTCTCGACAATGTCATTCCAATACTTTCATTTTTCCGAATATAAAACCAAATAGGTTCACATATCATGTTTCGTATCAAGGGAGATCGAGGGACAAGTTCAACCTTTATCAAACTTCTAACCATATAGGCTAAAATCTCATTTTTGCGACAAAGTTATTCCAATACTTTCATTTTTCCGAATATAAAACCAAATAGGTTCACATATCATGTTTCGCATCAAGGGACATCGTGGGACAAGTTCACTGTTTATCAAACTTCTAACCACACAGGCTAACATTTCATTTTCGCGACAAGGGTCATTTCGATACTTTCATTTATCGAATTTCAAACCAAATAGGTTCACATATCATGTTTCGCATCAAGAGACATCGAGGGACATGTTCAACCTTCATATATAACAAACTTGCAACTATATAAGCTAAAATCTCGTTTTCGCGATAAGGGTCATCTCATTACTTTCTATTTACCAAATTTAAAACGAAATTGGTTCAAATATTATGTTACGCAATAAAGGACATCGAGGGACAAATTCAACATTAATATTTATCAAACTTTTAACCATATAGGCTAAAATCTCATTTTTGGGACAATGCTCATTCAAATAATTTCATTTTGCCGAATACAAAACCAAATAGGTTCACATATCATGTTTCGTATCAAGGGAGATCGAGGGACAAGTTCAACCTTTATCAAACTTCTAACCATATAAGGCTAAAATCTCATTTTCGCGATAAAGTGATTCCAATACTTTCATTTTTCCGAATATAAAACCAAATAAGTTCACATATCATGTTTCGCATCAAGGGACATCGAGGGACAAGTTCACTGTTTATCAAACTTCTAACCACATAGGCTAACATTTCATTTTCGCGACAAGGGTCATTTCAATACTTTCATTTTACCGAATTTCAAACCAAATAGGTCACATATCATGTTTCGCATCAAGGGACATCGAGGTACATGTTCAACCTTCGTATTTAACAAACATGCAACAATATAAGCTAAAATCTCGTTTTCGCGATAAGGGTCATCTCATTACTTTCTATTTACCAAATTTAAAACGAAATTGGTTCAAATATTATGTTATGCAATAAATGACATCGAGGGACAAATTCAACATTAATATTTATCAAACTTTTAACCATATAGGCTAAAATCTCATTTTTGGGACAATGCTCATTCATATAATTTCATTTTGCCGAATACAAAACCAAATAGGTTCACATGTCATGTTTCGTATCAAGGGAGATCGAGGGACAAGTTCAACCTTTATCAAACTTCTAACCATATAAGGCTAAAATCTCATTTTCGCGATAAAGTGATTCCAATACTTTCATTTTTCCGAATATAAAACCAAATAAGTTCACATATCATGTTTCGCATCAAGGGACATCGAGGGACAAGTTCACTGTTTATCAAACTTCTAACCACATAGGCTAACATTTCATTTTCGCGACAAGGGTCATTTCAATACTTTCATTTTACCGTATTTCAAACCAAATAGGTTCACATATCATGTTTCACATCAGCGGACATCGAGGGACATGTTCAACCTTCATATTTAACAAACATGCAACAATATAAGCTAAAATCTCGTTTTCGCGATAAGGGTCATCTCATTACTTTCTATTTACCAAATTTAAAACGAAATTGGTTCAAATATTATGTTACGCAATAAAGGACATCGAGGGACAAATTCAACATTAATATTTCTCAAACTTTTAACCATATAGGCTAAAATCTCTCTTTTGGGACAATGGTCATTCAAATAATTTCATTTTGCCGAATACAAAACCAAATAGGTTCACATATCATGTTTCGTATCAAGGGAGATCGAGGGACAAGTTCAACCTTTATCAAACTTCTAACCATATAAGGCTAAAATCTCATTTTCGCGATAAAGTGATTCCAATACTTTCATTTTTCCGAATAAAAAACCAAATAAGTTCACATATCATGTTTCGCATCAAGGGACATCGAGGGACAAGTTCACTGTTTATCAAACTTCTAACCACATAGGCTAACATTTCATTTTCGTGACAAGGGTCATTTCAATACTTTCATTTTACCGAATTTCAAACCAAATAGGTCACATATCATGTTTCGCATCAAGGGACATCGAGGTACATGTTCAACCTTCGTATTTAACAAACATGCAACAATATAAGCTAAAATCTCGTTTTTGCGATAAGGGTCATCTCATTACTTTCTATTTACCAAATTTAAAACGAAATTGGTTCAAATATTATGTTACGCAATAAAGGACATCGAGGGACAAATTCAACATTAATATTTATCAAACATTTAACCATATAGGCTAAAATCTCATTTTTGGGACAATGGTCATTCAAATAATTTCATTTTTCCGAATACAAAACCAAATAGGTTCACATATCATGTTTCGTATCAAGGGAGATCGAGGGACAAGTTCAACCTTTATCAAACTTCTAACCATATAAGGCTAAAATCTCATTTTCGCGACAAAGTGATTCCAATACTTTCATTTTTGCGAATATAAAACCAAATAAGTTCACATATCATGTTTCGCATCAAGGGACATCGTGGGACAAGTTCACTGTTTATCAAACTTCTAACCACATAGGCTAACATTTCATTTTCGCGACAAGGGTCATTTCAATACTTTCATTTTACCGAATTTCAAACCAAATAGGTTCACATATCATGTTTCACATCAACGGACATCGAGGGACATGTTCAACCTTCATATTTAACAAACATACAACAATATAAACTAAAATCTCGTTTTCGCGATAAGGGTCATCTCATTACTTTCTATTTACCAAATTTAAAACGAAATTGGTTCAAATATTATGTTACGCAATAAAGGACATCGAGGGACAAATTCAACATTAATATTTATTAAACTTTTAACCATATAGGCTAAAATCTCATTTTTGGGACAATGCTCATTCAAATAATTTCATTTTGCCGAATACAAAACCAAATAGGTTCACATATCATGTTTCGTATCAAGGGAGATCGAGGGACATGTTCAGTGATTCCAATACTTTCATTTTTCCGAATATAAAACCAAATAAGTTCACATATCATGTTTCGCATCAAGGGACATGAGGGACAAGTTCACTGTTTATCAAAATTCTAACCACATAGCCTAACATTTCATTTTCGCGACAAGGGTCATTTCAATACTTTCATTTTACCGTATTTCAAACCAAATAGGTTCACATATCATGTTTCACATCAATGGACATCGAGGGACATGTTCAACCTTCATATTTAACAAACATGCAACAATATAAGCTAAAATCTCGTTTTCGCGATAAGGGTCATCTCATTACTTTCTATTTACCAAATTTAAAACGAAATTGGTTCAAATATTATGTTACGCAATAAAGGAAATCGAGGGACAAATTCAACATTAATATTTCTCAAACTTTTAACCATATAGGCTAAAATCTCTCTTTTGGGACAATGGTCATTCAAATAATTTCATTTTGCCAAATACAAAACCAAATAGGTTCACATATCATGTTTCGTATCAAGGGAGATCGAGGGACAAGTTCAACCTTTATCAAACTTCTAACCATATAGGCTAAAATCTCATTTTCTCGACAATGTCATTCCAATACTTTCATTTTTCCGAATATAAAACCAAATAGGTTCACATATCATGTTTCGTATCAAGGGAGATCGAGGGACAAGTTCAACCTTTATCAAACTTCTAACCATATAGGCTAAAATCTCATTTTTGCGACAAAGTTATTCCAATACTTTCATTTTTCCGAATATAAAACCAAATAGGTTCACATATCATGTTTCGCATCAAGGGACATCGTGGGACAAGTTCACTGTTTATCAAACTTCTAACCACACAGGCTAACATTTCATTTTCGCGACAAGGGTCATTTCGATACTTTCATTTATCGAATTTCAAACCAAATAGGTTCACATATCATGTTTCGCATCAAGAGACATCGAGGGACATGTTCAACCTTCATATATAACAAACTTGCAACTATATAAGCTAAAATCTCGTTTTCGCGATAAGGGTCATCTCATTACTTTCTATTTACCAAATTTAAAACGAAATTGGTTCAAATATTATGTTACGCAATAAAGGACATCGAGGGACAAATTCAACATTAATATTTATCAAACTTTTAACCATATAGGCTAAAATCTCATTTTTGGGACAATGCTCATTCAAATAATTTCATTTTGCCGAATACAAAACCAAATAGGTTCACATATCATGTTTTGTATCAAGGGAGATCGAGGGACAAGTTCAACCTTTATCAAACTTCTAACCATATAAGGCTAAAATCTCATTTTCGCGATAAAGTGATTCCAATACTTTCATTTTTCCGAATATAAAACCAAATAAGTTCACATATCATGTTTCGCATCAAGGGACATCGAGGGACAAGTTCACTGTTTATCAAACTTCTAACCACATAGGCTAACATTTCATTTTCGCGACAAGGGTCATTTCAATACTTTCATTTTACCGAATTTCAAACCAAATAGGTCACATATCATGTTTCGCATCAAGGGACATCGAGGTACATGTTCAACCTTCGTATTTAACAAACATGCAACAATATAAGCTAAAATCTCGTTTTCGCGATAAGGGTCATCTCATTACTTTCTATTTACCAAATTTAAAACGAAATTGGTTCAAATATTATGTTATGCAATAAATGACATCGAGGGACAAATTCAACATTAATATTTATCAAACTTTTAACCATATAGGCTAAAATCTCATTTTTGGGACAATGCTCATTCATATAATTTCATTTTGCCGAATACAAAACCAAATAGGTTCACATATCATGTTTCGTATCAAGGGAGATCGAGGGACAAGTTCAACCTTTATCAAACTTCTAACCATATAAGGCTAAAATCTCATTTTCGCGATAAAGTGATTCCAATACTTTCATTTTTCCGAATATAAAACCAAATAAGTTCACATATCATGTTTCGCATCAAGGGACATCGAGGGACAAGTTCACTATTTATCAAACTTCTAACCACATAGGCTAACATTTCATTTTCGCGACAAGGGTCATTTCAATACTTTCATTTTACCGTATTTCAAACCAAATAGGTTCACATATCATGTTTCACATCAGCGGACATCGAGGGACATGTTCAACCTTCATATTTAACAAACATGCAACAATATAAGCTAAAATCTCGTTTTCGCGATAAGGGTCATCTCATTACTTTCTATTTACCAAATTTAAAACGAAATTGGTTCAAATATTATGTTACGCAATAAAGGACATCGAGGGACAAATTCAACATTAATATTTCTCAAACTTTTAACCATATAGGCTAAAATCTCTCTTTTGGGACAATGGTCATTCAAATAATTTCATTTTGCCGAATACAAAACCAAATAGGTTCACATATCATGTTTCATATCAAGGGAGATCGAGGGACAAGTTCAACCTTTATCAAACTTCTAACCATATAAGGCTAAAATCTCATTTTCGCGATAAAGTGATTCCAATACTTTCATTTTTCCGAATATAAAACCAAATAAGTTCACATATCATGTTTCGCATCAAGGGACATCGAGGGACAAGTTCACTGTTTATCAAACTTCTAACCACATAGGCTAACATTTCATTTTCGTGACAAGGGTCATTTCAATACTTTCATTTTACCGAATTTCAAACCAAATAGGTCACATATCATGTTTCGCATCAAGGGACATCGAGGTACATGTTCAACCTTCGTATTTAACAAACATGCAACAATATAAGCTAAAATCTCGTTTTCGCGATAAGGGTCATCTCATTACTTTCTATTTACCAAATTTAAAACGAAATTGGTTCAAATATTATGTTACGCAATAAAGGACATCGAGGGACAAATTCAACATTAATATTTCTCAAACTTTTAACCATATAGGCTAAAATCTCTCTTTTGGGACAATGGTCATTCTAATAATTTCATTTTGCCGAATACAAAACCAAATAGGTTCACATATCATGTTTCGTATCAAGGGAGATCGAGGGACAAGTTCAACCTTTATCAAACTTCTAACCATATAGGCTAAAATATCATTTTCGCGACAAAGTCATTCCAATACTTTCATTTTTCCGAATATAAAACCAAATAGGTTCACATATCATGTTTCGTATCAAGGGAGATCGAGGGACAAGTTCAACCATTATCAAACTTCTAACCATATAGGCTAAAATCTCATTTTTGCGACAAAGTTATTCCAATACTTTCATTTTTCCAAATATAAAACCAAATAGGTTCACATATCATGTTTCGCATCAAGGGACATCGTGGGACAAGTTCACTTTTTATCAAACTTCTAACCACATAGGCTAACATTTCATTTTCGCGACAAGGGTCATTTCGATACTTTCATTTATCGAATTTCAAACCAAATAGGTTCACATATCATGTTTCGCATCAAGAGACATCGAGGGACATGTTCAACCTTCATATATAACAAACATGCAACAATATAAGCTAAAATCTCGTTTTCGCGATAAGGGTCATCTCATTACTTTCTATTTACCAAATTTAAAACGAAATTGGTTTAAATATTATGTTACAAAATAAAGGACATCGGGGGACAAATTCAACATTAATATTTATCAAAGTTTTAACCATATAGGCTAAAATCTCATTTTTGGGACAATGGTCATTCAAATAATTTCATTTTGCCGAATACAAAACCAAATAGGTTCACATATCATGTTTCGTATCAAGGGAGATTGAGGGACAAGTTCAACCTTTATCAAACTTCTAACCATATAGGCTAAAATCTCATTTTCGCGACAAAGTCATTCCAATACTTTCATTTACCGAATTTCAAACCAAATAGGTTCACATATCATGTTTCGCATCAAGAGACATCGAGGGACATGTTCAACCTTCATATATAACAAACATGCAACAATATAAGCTAACATCTCGTTTTCGCGATAAGGGTCATCTCATTACTTTCTATTACCAAATTTAAAACGAAATTGGTTCAAATATTATGTTACGCAATAAAGGACATCGAGGGACAAATTCAACATTAATATTTATCAAACATTTAACCATATAGGCTAAAATCTCATTTTTGGGACAATGGTCATTCAAATAATTTCATTTTTCCGAATACAAAACCAAATAGGTTCACATATCATGTTTCGTATCAAGGGAGATCGAGGGACAAGTTCAACCTTTATCAAACTTCTAACCATATAAGGCTAAAATCTCATTTTCGCGACAAAGTGATTCCAATACTTTCATTTTTGCAAATATAAAACCAAATAAGTTCACATATCATGTTTCGCATCAAGGGACATCGTGGGACAAGTTCACTGTTTATCAAACTTCTAACCACATAGGCTAACATTTCATTTTCGCGACAAGGGTCATTTCAATACTTTCATTTTACCGAATTTCAAACCAAATAGGTTCACATATCATGTTTCACATCAACGGACATCGAGGGACATGTTCAACCTTCATATTTAACAAACATACAACAATATAAACTAAAATCTCGTTTTCGCGATAAGGGTCATCTCATTACTTTCTATTTACCAAATTTAAAACGAAATTGGTTCAAATATTATGTTACGCAATAAAGGACATCGAGGGACAAATTCAACATTAATATTTATTAAACTTTTAACCATATAGGCTAAAATCTCATTTTTGGGACAATGCTCATTCAAATAATTTCATTTTGCCGAATACAAAACCAAATAGGTTCACATATCATGTTTCGTATCAAGGGAGATCGAGGGACAAGTTCAACCTTTATCAAACTTCTAACCATATAAGGCTAAAATCTCATTTTCGCGATAAAGTGATTCCAATACTTTCATTTTTCCGAATATAAAACCAAATAAGTTCACATATCATGTTTCGCATCAAGGGACATCGAGGGACAAGTTCACTGTTTATCAAACTTCTAACCACATAGGCTAACATTTCATTTTCGCGACAAGGGTCATTTCAATACTTTCATTTTACCGTATTTCAAACCAAATAGGTTCACATATCATGTTTCACATCAACGGACATCGAGGGACATGTTCAACCTTCATATTTAAAAAACATGCAACAATATAAGCTAAAATCTCGTTTTCGCGATAAGGGTCATCTCATTACTTTCTATTTACCAAATTTAAAACGAAATTGGTTCAAATATTATGTTACGCAATAAAGGAAATCGAGGGACAAATTCAACATTAATATTTCTCAAACTTTTAACCATATAGGCTAAAATCTCTCTTTTGGGACAATGGTCATTCAAATAATTTCATTTTGCCGAATACAAAACCAAATAGGTTCACATATCATGTTTCGTATCAAGGGAGATCGAGGGACAAGTTCAACCTTTATCAAACTTCTAACCATATAGGCTAAAATCTCATTTTCGCGACAATGTCATTCCAATACTTTCATTTTTCCGAATATAAAACCAAATAGGTTCACATATCATGTTTCGTATCAAGGGAGATCGAGGGACAAGTTCAACCTTTATCAAACTTGTAACCATATAGGCTAAAATCTCATTTTTGCGACAAAGTTATTCCAATACTTTCATTTTTCCGAATATAAAACCAAATAGGTTCACATATCATGTTTCGCATCAAGGGACATCGTGGGACAAGTTCACTGTTTATCAAACTTCTAACCACATAGGCTAACATTTCATTTTCGCGACAAGGGTCATTTCGATACTTTCATTTATCGAATTTCAAACCAAATAGGTTCACATATCATGTTTCGCATCAAGAGACATCGAGGGACATGTTCAACCTTCATATATAACAAACATGCAACAATATAAGCTAAAATCTCGTTTTCGCGATAAGGGTTATCTCATTACTTTCTATTTACCAAATTTAAAATGAAATTGGTTCAAATATTATGTTACGCAATAAAGGACATCGAGGGACAAATTCAACATTAATATTTATCAAACTTTTAACCATATAGGCTAAAATCTCATTTTTGGGACAATGCTCATTCAAATAATTTCATTTTCCCGAATACAAAACCAAATAGGTTCACATATCATGTTTCGTATCAAGGGAGATCGAGGGACAAGTTCAACCTTTATCAAACTTCTAACCATATATGGCTAAAATCTCATTTTCGCGATAAAGTGATTCCAATACTTTCATTTTTCCGAATATAAAACCAAATAAGTTCACATATCATGTTTCGCATCAAGGGACATCGAGGGACAAGTTCACTGTTTATCAAACTTCTAACCACATAGGCTAACATTTCATTTTCGCGACAAGGGTCATTTCAATACTTTCATTTTACCGTATTTCAAACCAAATAGGTTCACATATCATGTTTCACATCAACGGACATCGAGGGACATGTTCAACCTTCATATTTAAAAAACATGCAACAATATAAGCTAAAATCTCGTTTTCGCAATAAGGGTCATCTCATTACTTTCTATTTACCAAATTTAAAACGAAATTGGTTCAAATATTATGTTACGCAATAAAGGAAATCGAGGGACAAATTCAACATTAATATTTCTCAAACTTTTAACCATATAGGCTAAAATCTCTCTTTTGGGACAATGGTCATTCAAATAATTTCATTTTGCCGAATACAAAACCAAATAGGTTCACATATCATGTTTCGTATCAAGGGAGATCGAGGGACAAGTTCAACCTTTATCAAACTTCTAACCATATAGGCTAAAATCTCATTTTCGCGACAATGTCATTCCAATACTTTCATTTTTCCGAATATAAAACCAAATAGGTTCACATATCATGTTTCGTATCAAGGGAGATCGAGGGACAAGTTCAACCTTTATCAAACTTGTAACCATATAGGCTAAAATCTCATTTTTGCGACAAAGTTATTCCAATACTTTCATTTTTCCGAATATAAAACCAAATAGGTTCACATATCATGTTTCGCATCAAGGGACATCGTGGGACAAGTTCACTGTTTATCAAACTTCTAACCACATAGGCTAACATTTCATTTTCGCGACAAGGGTCATTTCGATACTTTCATTTATCGAATTTCAAACCAAATAGGTTCACATATCATGTTTCGCATCAAGAGACATCGAGGGACATGTTCAACCTTCATATATAACAAACATGCAACAATATAAGCTAAAATCTCGTTTTCGCGATAAGGGTCATCTCATTACTTTCTATTTACCAAATTTAAAATGAAATTGGTTCAAATATTATGTTACGCAATAAAGGACATCGAGGGACAAATTCAACATTAATATTTATCAAACTTTTAACCATATAGGCTAAAATCTCATTTTTGGGACAATGCTCATTCAAATAATTTCATTTTCCCGAATACAAAACCAAATAGGTTCACATATCATGTTTCGTATCAAGGGAGATCGAGGGACAAGTTCAACCTTTATCAAACTTCTAACCATATATGGCTAAAATCTCATTTTCGCGATAAAGTGATTCCAATACTTTCATTTTTCCGAATATAAAACCAAATAAGTTCACATATCATGTTTCGCATCAAGGGACATCGAGGGACAAGTTCACTGTTTATCAAACTTCTAACCACATAGGCTAACATTTCATTTTCGCGACAAGGGTCATTTCAATACTTTCATTTTACCGTATTTCAAACCAAATAGGTTCACATATCATGTTTCACATCAACGGACATCGAGGGACATGTTCAACCTTCATATTTAAAAAACATGCAACAATATAAGCTAAAATCTCGTTTTCGCGATAAGGGTCATCTCATTACTTTCTATTTACCAAATTTAAAACGAAATTGGTTCAAATATTATGTTACGCAATAAAGGAAATCGAGGGACAAATTCAACATTAATATTTCTCAAACTTTTAACCATATAGGCTAAAATCTCTCTTTTGGGACAATGGTCATTCAAATAATTTCATTTTACCGAATACAAAACCAAATAGGTTCACATATCATGTTTCGTATCAAGGGAGATCGAGGGACAAGTTCAACCTTTATCAAACTTCTAACCATATAGGCTAAAATCTCATTTTCGCGACAATGTCATTCCAATACTTTCATTTTTCCGAATATAAAACCAAATAGGTTCACATATCATGTTTCGTATCAAGGGAGATCGAGGGACAAGTTCAACCTTTATCAAACTTGTAACCATATAGGCTAAAATCTCATTTTTGCGACAAAGTTATTCCAATACTTTCATTTTTCCGAATATAAAACCAAATAGGTTCACATATCATGTTTCGCATCAAGGGACATCGTGGGACAAGTTCACTGTTTATCAAACTTCTAACCACATAGGCTAACATTTCATTTTCGCGACAAGGGTCATTTCGATACTTTCATTTATCGAATTTCAAACCAAATAGGTTCACATATCATGTTTCGCATCAAGAGACATCGAGGGACATGTTCAACCTTCATATATAACAAACATGCAACAATATAAGCTAAAATCTCGTTTTCGCGATAAGGGTCATCTCATTACTTTCTATTTACCAAATTTAAAACGAAATTGGTTCAAATATTATGTTACAAAATAAAGGACATCGAGGGACAAATTCAACATTAATATTTATCAAAGTTTTAACCATATAGGCTAAAATCTCATTTTTGGGACAATGGTCATTCAAATAATTTCATTTTGCCGAATACAAAACCAAATAGGTTCACATATCATGTTTCGTATCAAGGGAGATCGAGGGACAAGTTCAACCTTTATCAAACTTCTAACCATATAGGCTAAAATCTCATTTTCGCGACAAAGTCATTCCAATGCTTTCATTTTTCCGAATATAAAACCACATAGGTTCACATATCATGTTTCGCATCAAGGGACATCGAGGGACAAATTCAACATTAATATTTATCAAACATTTAACCATATAGGCTAAAATCTCATTTTTGGGACAATGGTCATTCAAATAATTTCATTTTGCCGAATACAAAACCAAATAGGTTCACATATCATGTTTCGTATCAAGGGAGATCGAGGGACAAGTTCAACCTTTATCAAACTTCTAACCATATAAGGCTAAAATCTCATTTTCGCGACAAAGTGATTCCAATACTTTCATTTTTCCGAATATAAAACCAAATAAGTTCACATATCATGTTTCGCATCAAGGGACATCGAGGGACAAGTTCACTGTTTATCAAACTTCTAACCACATAGGCTAACATTTCATTTTCGCGACAAGGGTCATTTCAATACTTTCATTTTACCGAATTTCAAACCAAATAGGTTCACATATCATGTTTCACATCAACGGACATCGAGGGACATGTTCAACCTTCATATTTAACAAACATGCAACAATATAAACTAAAATCTCGTTTTTGCGATAAGGGTCATCTCATTACTTTCTATTTACCAAATTTAAAACAAAATTGGTTCAAATATTATGTTACGTAATAAAGGACATCGAGGGACAAATTCAACATTAATATTTCTCAAACTTTTAACCATATAGGCTAAAATCTCTTTTATGGGACAATGGTCATTCAAATAATTTCATTTTGCCGAATACAAAACCAAATAGGTTCACATATCGTGTTTCGTATCAAGGGATAATGAACACTATTTTGTGAACATTGTTCATATTTGACTTTTAATTATGAATTGATAAAAGTTGCTTCCTGAAAGATTAAATATAGACAAAGAAACACAAGAAATAGACTGAAAATATTGTGAATGAAGTGATGTGCAAAAGGAATACGAAAATTATGTAATTGGGGTTAATTTTGACAAGTGTTTGAGTTGAAAACGTGAATTTTGGGTTTGAATTGGTGTTTAGGCAGATTTGTGGATTCAAACAAGAAATGGAATGGAGGGTTTAGGGACGCCACACTTTCTAATCCTAGAAAATGATAAGTCTATGGAAATGATAATCACCACAAGAAAGGATTCTTGATATGATCAATACAAGGTCCAATCCAGAACCTAAAGAGCAATTACTCACTTTTTTTAACAAAATTCAACTTGTTTTTTTATTCAATTTTCGTGTCCTATATATAGGTAGGAGGGACACTTGCTGAATTACAAAGGAAAAGGCAAATAACTCTTAAGATTCCTTCAGCCAAATTAATCTATCATTATTTCCTATGGCTGAAGTAAATTAACATGAATACAGGAAAGGTTACAAGACAAATCAATGAATGATGGTGGCTGGTCTTGATGATCATGATGATGGAGATGTTAGGACGTGATTTTGATGATGGTGGTGGTTTCATATGCTGAAATGAAGTGCCTTCATTGTCTCATTGAAGTCTTGTCTCTTTCTTTTTCAATTCTGCCTTCTTTCCTCCATCAGTTAAATGCTCTTCAATGCTTTGTTTTTCTTTTGTCTTCAGCACTCCTTTGCACAAAATAAACACACAAAACATTCCATTTAAAGCTTTGGAAGCTTTAAAATGGATTAAACACACAAAATAACCATACTTAGTGTTTTTGGGCCAAAATTGGTCCCTTACACTTTTTATTACAACATAACAAAAACAACTAAATAAAATGGGCAGCAAGAGATGCGCCCCAGCCCTCCTCCAATGGTTTGATGCACATGACCATTTTACCCTCCATGCTTCCTAGTGTAGGTTTGAACTCCAAGACTTTTGCCACCAATTGATTCAGCGCCTCCTTAGCTTTCTTGGCCCTTGCCCTTGTCATAGGTCCTCCTAGCCCTTGAATTGAAGCGCTTGTGTCATGGACAATTATGCCCTCATCAAGGGAGATCGAGGGACAAGTTCAACCTTTATCAAACTTCTAACCATATAGGCTAAAATCTCATTTTCGCGACAAAGTCATTCCAATACTTTCATTTTTCCGAATATAAAACCACATAGGTTCACATATCATGTTTCGCATCAAGGGACATCGAGGGACAAGTTCACTGTTTATCAAACTTCTAACCACATAGACTAACATTTCATTTTCGCGACAAGGGTCATTTCAATACTTTCATTTACCGAATTTCAAACCAAATAGGTTCACATATCATGTTTCGCATCAAGAGACATCGAGGGACATGTTCAACCTTCATATATAACAAACATGCAACAATATAAGCTAAAATCTCGTTTTCGCGATAAGGGTCATCTCATTACTTTCTATTACCAAATTTAAAACGAAATTGGGTCAAATATTATGTTACGCAATGAAGGACATCAAGGGACAAATTCAACATTAATATTTATCAAACTTTTAACCATATAGGCTAAAATCTCATTTTTGGGACAATGGTCATTCAAATAATTTCATTTCGCCGAATACAAAACCAAATAGGTTCACATATCATGTTTCGTATCAAGGGAGATCGAGGGACAAGTTCAACCTTTATCAAACTTCTAACCATATAAGGCTAAAATCTCATTTTCGCGACAAAGTGATTCCAATACTTTCATTTTTCCGAATATAAAACCAAATAAGTTCACATATCATGTTTCGCATCAAGGGACATCGAGGGACAAGTTCACTGTTTATCAAACTTCTAACCACATAGGCTAACATTTCATTTTCGCGACAAGGGTCATTTCAATACTTTCATTTTACCGAATTTCAAACCAAATAGGTTCACATGTCATGTTTCACATCAACGGACATCGAGGGACATGTTCAACCTTCATATTTAACAAACATGCAACAATATAAACTAAAATCTCTTTTTCGCGATAAGGGTCATCTCATTACTTTCTATTTACCAAATTTAAAATGAAATTGGTTCAAATATTATGTTACGCAATAAAGGACATCGAGGGACAAATTCAACATTAATATTTCTCAAACTTTTAACCATATAGGCTAAAATCTCTTTTTTGGGACAATGGTCATTCAAATAATTTCATTTTGCCGAATACAAAACCAAATAAGTTCACATATCATGTTTCGTATCAAGGGAGATCGAGGGACAAGTTCAACCTTTATCAAACTTCTAACCATATAGGCTAAAATCTCATTTTCGCGACAAAGTCATTCCAATACTTTCATTTTTCCGAATATAAAACCAAATAGGTTCACATATCAAGTTTCGTATCAAGGCAGATCGAGGGACAAGTTCAACCTTTATCAAACTTCTTGCCATATAGGCTAAAATCTCATTTTTGCGACAAAGTTATTCCAATACTTTCATTTTTCCGAATATAAAACCAAATAGGTTCACATATCATGTTTCGCATCAAGGGACATCGAGGGACAAGTTCACTGTTTATCAAACTTCTAACCACATAGGCTAACATTTCATTTTCGCGACAAGGTTCCTTTCAATACTTTCATTTTACCGAATTTCAAACCAAATAGGTTCACATATCATGCCTCGCATCAAAGGACATCGAGGGACATGTTCAACCTTCATATTTAACAAACATGCAACAATATAAGCTAAAATCTCGTTTTCGCGATAAGGGTCATCTCATTACTTTCTATTTACCAAATTTAAAACGAAATTGGTTCAAATATTATGTTACGCAATAAAGGACATCGAGGGACAAATTCAACATTAATATTTATCAAACTTTTAACCATATAGGCTAAAATCTCTTTTTTGGGACAATGCTCATTCAAATAATTTCATTTTGCCGAATATAAAACCAAATAGGTTCACATATCATGTTTCGTATCAAGGGAGATCGAGGGACAAGTTCAACCTTTATCAAACTTCTAACCATAAAAGGCTAAAATCTCATTTTCGCGACAAAGTGATTCCAATACTTTTATTTTTCCGAATATAAAACCAAATAAGTTCACATATCATGTTTCGCATCAAGGGACATCGAGGGACAAGTTCACTGTTTATCAAACTTCTAACCACATAGGCTAACATTTCATTTTCGCGAAAAGGGTCATTCAATACTTTCATTTTACCGAATTTCAAACCAAATAGGTTCACATATCATGTTTCACATCAACGGACATCGAGGGACATGTTCAACCTTCATATTTAACAAACATGCAACAATATAAGCTAAAATCTCGTTTTCGCGATAAGGGTCATCTCATTACTTTCTATTTACCAAATTTAAAACGAAATTGGTTCAAATATTATGTTACGCAATAAAGGACATCGAGGGACAAATTCAACATTAATATTTCTCAAACTTTTAACCATATAGGCTAAAATCTCTTTTTTGGGACAATGGTCATTCAAATAATTTCATTTTGCCGAATACAAAACCAAATAAGTTCACATATCATGTTTCGTATCAAGGGAGATCGAGGGACAAGTTCAACCTTTATCAAACTTCTAACCATATAGGCTAAAATCTCATTTTCGCGACAAAGTCATTCCAATACTTTCATTTTTCCGAATATAAAACCAAACAGGTTCACATATCATGTTTCGTAACAAGGGAGATCGAGGGACAAGTTCAACCTTTATCAAACTTCTAACCATATAGGCTAAAATCTCATTTTCGCGACAAAGTTATTCCAATACTTTCGTTTTTCCGAATATAAAACCAAATAGGTTCACATATCATGTTTCGCATCAAGGGACATCGAGGGACAAGTTCACTGTTTATCAAACTTCTAACCACATAGGCTAACATTTCATTTTCGCGACAAGGGTCATTTCAATACTTTCATTTTACCGAATTTCAAACCAAATAGGTTCACATATCATGTTTCGCATCAACGGACATCGAGGGACATGTTCAACCTTCATATTTAACAAACATGCAACAATATAAACTAAAATCTCGTTTTCGCGATAAGGGTCATCTCATTACTTTCTATTTACCAAATTTAAAACGAAATTGGTTCAAATATTATGTTATGCAATAAAGGACATCGAGGGACAAATTCAACATTAATATTTCTCAAACTTTTAACCATATAGGCTAAAATCTCTTTTTTGGGACAATGGTCATTCAAATAATTTCATTTTGCCGAATACAAAACCAAATAAGTTCACATATCATGTTTCGTATCAAGGGAGATCGAGGGACAAGTTCAACCTTTATCAAACTTCTAACCATATAGGCTAAAATCTCATTTTCGCGACAAAGTCATTCCAATACTTTCATTTTACCGAATTTCAAACCAAATAGGTTCACATATCATGCCTCGCATCAAAGGACATCGAGGGACATGTTCAACCTTCATATTTAACAAACATGCAACAATATAAGCTAAAATCTCGTTTTCGCGATAAGGGTCATCTCATTACTTTCTATTTACCAAATTTAAAACGAAATTGGTTCAAATATTATGTTACGCAATAAAGGACATCGAGGGACAAATTCAACATTAATATTTATCAAAGTTTTAACCATATAGGCTAAAATCTCATTTTTGGGACAATGGTCATTCAAATAATTTCATTTTGCCGAATACAAAACCAAATAGGTTCACATATCATGTTTCGTATCAAGGGAGATCGAGGGACAAGTTCAACCTTTATCAAACTTCTAGCCATATAGGCTAAAATCTCATTTTCGCGACAAAGTCATTCCAATACTTTCATTTTTCCGAATATAAAACCAAACAGGTTCACATATCATGTTTCGTAACAAGGGAGATCGAGGGACAAGTTCAACCTTTATCAAACTTCTAACCACATAGGCTAACATTTCATTTTCGCGACAAGGTTCATTTCAATACTTTCATTTTACCGAATTTCAAACCAAATAGGTTCACATATCATGCCTCGCATCAAGGGACATCGAGGGACATGTTCGACCTTCATATTTAACAAACATGTAACAATATAAGCTAAAATCTCGTTTTCGCGATAAGGGTCATCTCATTACTTTCTATTTACCAAATTTAAAACGAAATTGGTTCAAATATTATGTTACGCAATAAAGGACATCGAGAGACAAATTCAACATTAATATTTATCAAACTTTTAACCATATAGGCTAAAATCTCTTTTTTGGGACAATGCTCATTCAAATAATTTCATTTTGCCGAATACAAAACCAAATAAGTTCACATATCATGTTTCGTATCAAGGGAGATCGAGGGACAAGTTCAACCTTTATCAAACTTCTAACCATATAGGCTAAAATCTCATTTTCGCGACAAAGTCATTCCAATACTTTCATTTTTCCGAATATAAAACCAAACAGGTTCACATATCATGTTTCGTAACAAGGGAGATCGAGGGACAAGTTCAACCTTTATCAAACTTCTAACCATATAGGCTAAAATCTCATTTTCGCGACAAAGTTATTCCAATACTTTCGTTTTTCCGAATATAAAACCAAATAGGTTCACATATCATGTTTCGCATCAAGGGACATCGAGGGACAAGTTCACTGTTTATCAAACTTCTAACCACATAGGCTAACATTTCATTTTCGCGACAAGGGTCATTTCAATACTTTCATTTTACCGAATTTCAAACCAAATAGGTTCACATATCATGTTTCGCATCAACGGACATCGAGGGACATGTTCAACCTTCATATTTAACAAACATGCAACAATATAAACTAAAATCTCGTTTTCGCGATAAGGGTCATCTCATTACTTTCTATTTACCAAATTTAAAACGAAATTGGTTCAAATATTATGTTATGCAATAAAGGACATCGAGGGACAAATTCAACATTAATATTTCTCAAACTTTTAACCATATAGGCTAAAATCTCTTTTTTGGGACAATGGTCATTCAAATAATTTCATTTTGCCGAATACAAAACCAAATAAGTTCACATATCATGTTTCGTATCAAGGGAGATCGAGGGACAAGTTCAACCTTTATCAAACTTCTAGCCATATAGGCTAAAATCTCATTTTTGCGACAAAGTTATTCCAATACTTTCATTTTTCCGAATATAAAACCAAATAGGTTCACATATCATATTTCGCATCAAGGGACATCGAGGGACAAGTTCACTGTTTATCAAACTTCTAACCACATAGGCTAACATTTCATTTTCGCGAAAAGGGTCATTTCAATACTTTCATTTTACCGAATTTCAAACCAAATAGGTTCACATATCATGTTTCACATCAACGGACATCGAGGGACATGTTCAACCTTCATATTTAACAAACATGCAACAATATAAGCTAAAATCTCGTTTTTGCGATAAGGGTCATCTCATTACTTTCTATTTACCAAATTTAAAACGAAATTGGTTCAAATATTATGTTACGCAATAAAGGACATCGAGGGACAAATTCAACATTAATATTTATCAAAGTTTTAACCATATAGGCTAAAATCTCATTTTTGGGACAATGGTCATTCAAATAATTTCATTTTGCCGAATACAAAACCAAATAGGTTCACATATCATGTTTCGTATCAAGGGAGATCGAGGGACAAGTTCAACCTTTATCAAACTTCTAACCATATAAGGCTAAAATCTCATTTTCGCGACAAAGTGATTCCAATACTTTTATTTTTCCGAATATAAAACCAAATAAGTTCACATATTATGTTTCGCATCAAGGGACATCGAGGGACAAGTTCACTGTTTATCAAACTTCTAACCACATAGGCTAACATTTCATTTTCGCGAAAAGGGTCATTTCAATACTTTCATTTTACCGAATTTCAAACCAAATAGGTTCACATATCATGTTTCACATCAACGGACATCGAGGGACATGTTCAACCTTCATATTTAACAAACATGCAACAATATAAGCTAAAATCTCGTTTTCGCGATAAGGGTCATCTCATTACTTTTTATTTACCAAATTTAAAACGAAATTGGTTCAAATATTATGTTACGCAATAAAGGACATCGAGGGACAAATTCAACATTAATATTTATCAAAGTTTTAACCATATAGGCTAAAATCTCATTTTTGGGACAATGGTCATTCAAATAATTTCATTTTGCCGAATACAAAACCAAATAGGTTCACATATCATGTTTCGTATCAAGGGAGATCGAGGGACAAGTTCAACCTTTATCAAACTTCTAGCCATATAGGCTAAAATCTCATTTTTGCGACAAAGTTATTCCAATACTTTCATTTTTCCGAATATAAAACCAAATAGGTTCACATATCATGTTTCGCATCAAGGGACATCGAGGGACAAGTTCACTGTTTATCAAACTTCTAACCACATAGGCTAACATTTCATTTTCGCGACAAGGTTCATTTCAATACTTTCATTTTACCGAATTTCAAACCAAATAGGTTCACATATCATGCCTCGCATCAAAGGACATCGAGGGACATGTTCAACCTTCATATTTAACAAACATGCAACAATATAAGCTAAAATCTCGTTTTCGCGATAAGGGTCATCTCATTACTTTCTATTTACCAAATTTAAAACGAAATTGGTACTAATATTATGTTACGCAATAAAGGACATCGAGAGACAAATTCAACATTAATATTTATCAAACTTTTAACCATATAGGCTAAAATCTCTTTTTTGGGAAAATGCTCATTCAAATAATTTCATTTTGCCGAATACAAAACCAAATAGGTTCACATATCATGTTTCGTATCAAGGGAGATCGAGGGACAAGTTCAACCTTTATCAAACTTCTAACCATATAAGGCTAAAATCTCATTTTCGCGACAAAGTGATTCCAATACTTTTATTTTTCCGAATATAAAACCAAATAAGTTCACATATCATGTTTCGCATCAAGGGACATCGAGGGACATGTTCGACCTTCATATTTAACAAACATGTAACAATATAAGCTAAAATCTCGTTTTCGCGATAAGGGTCATCTCATTACTTTCTATTTACCAAATTTAAAACGAAATTGGTTCAAATATTATGTTACGCAATAAAGGACATCGAGAGACAAATTCAACATTAATATTTATCAAACTTTTAACCATATAGGCTAAAATCTCTTTTTTGGGACAATGCTCATTCAAATAATTTCATTTTGCCGAATACAAAACCAAATAGGTTCACATATCATGTTTCGTATCAAGGGAGATCGAGGGACAAGTTCAACCTTTATCAAACTTCTAACCATATAAGGCTAAAATCTCATTTTCGCGACAAAGTGATTCCAATACTTTTATTTTTCCGAATATAAAACCAAATAAGTTCACATATCATGTTTCGCATCAAGGGACATCGAGGGACAAGTTCACTGTTTATCAAACTTCTAACCACATAGGCTAACATTTCATTTTCGCGAAAAGGGTCATTTCAATACTTTCATTTTACCGAATTTCAAACCAAATAGGTTCACATATCATGTTTCACATCAACGGACATCGAGGGACATGTTCAACCTTCATATTTAACAAACATGCAACAATATAAGCTAAAATCTCGTTTTCGCGATAAGGGTCATCTCATTACTTTCTATTTACCAAATTTAAAACGAAATTGGTTCAAATATTATGTTACGCAATAAAGGACATCGAGGGACAAATTCAACATTAATATTTCTCAAACTTTTAACCATATAGGCTAAAATCTCTTTTTTGGGACAATGGTCATTCAAATAATTTCATTTTGCCGAATACAAAACCAAATAAGTTCACATATCATGTTTCGTATCAACAGAGATCGAGGGACAAGTTCAACCTTTATCAAACTTCTAACCATATAGGCTAAAATCTAATTTTCGCGACAAAGTCATTCCAATACTTTCATTTTTCCGAATATAAAACCAAATAGGTTCACATATCATGTTTCGTAACAAGGGAGATCGAGGGACAAGTTCAACCTTTATCAAACTTCAAACCATATAGGCTAAAATCTCATTTTCGCGACAAAGTTATTCCAATACTTTCGTTTTTTCGAATATAAAACCAAATAGGTTCACATATCATGTTTCGCATCAAGGGACATCGAGGGACAAGTTCACTGTTTATCAAACTTTCTAACCACATAGGCTAACATTTCATTTTCGCGACAAGGGTCATTTCAATACTTTCATTTTACCGAATTTCAAACCAAATAGGTTCACATATCATGTTTCGCATCAATGGACATCGAGGGACATGTTCAACCTTCATATTTAACAAACATGTAACAATATAAGCTAAAATCTCGTTTTCGCGATAAGGGTCATCTCATTACTTTCTATTTACCAAATTTAAAACGAAATTGGTTCAAATATTATGTTACGCAATAAAGGACATCGAGGGACAAATTCAACATTAATATTTATCAAAGTTTTAACCATATAGGCTAAAATCTCATTTTTGGGACAATGGTCATTCAAATAATTTCATTTTGCCGAATACAAAACAAAATAGGTTCACATATCATGTTTCGCATCAAGGGACATCGAGGGACAAGATCTCTGTTTATCAAACTTCCAACCACATAGGCTAACATTTCATTTTCGCGACAAGGGTCATTTCAATACTTTCATTTTACCTAATTTCAAACCAAATAGGTTCACATATCATGTTTCGCATCAATGGACATCGAGGGACATGTTCAACCTTCATATATAACAAACATGCAACAATATAAGCTAAAATCTCGTTTTCGCGATAAGGGTCATCTCATTACTTTCTATTTACCAAATTTAAAACGAAATTGGTTCAAATATTATGTTACGCAATAAAGGACATCGACGGACAAATTCAACATTAATATTTATCAAACTTTTAGCCATATAGGCTAAAATCTCATTTTTGGGACAATGGTCATTCAAATAATTTCATTTTGCCGAATACAAAACCAAATAGGTTCACATATCATGTTTCGTATCAAGGGAGATCGAGGGACAAGTTCAACCTTTATCAATCTTCTAACCATATAAGGCTAAAATCTCATTTTCGCGACAAAGTCATTCCAATACTTTCAATTTTCCGAATATAAAACCAAATAGGTTCACATATCATGTTTCGTATCAAGGGAGATCGAGGGACAAGTTCAACCTTTATCAAACTTCTAACCATATAGGCTAACATTTCATTTTCGCGACAAGGGTCATTTCAATACTTTCATTTTACCGAATTTCAAACCAAATAGGTTCACATATCATGTTTCGCATCAACGGACATCGAGGGACATGTTCAACTTTCATATTTAACAAACATGCAACAATATAAGCTAAAATATCGTTTTCGCGATAAGGGTCATCTCATTACTTTCTATTTACCAAATTTAAAAGGAAATTGGTTCAAATATTATGTTACGCAATAAAGGACATCGAGGGACAAATTCAACATTAATATTTATCAAACTTTTAACCATATAGGCTAAAATCTCATTTTTGGGACAATGCTCATTCAAATAATTTCATTTTGCCGAATACAAAACCAAATAGGTTCACATATCATGTTTCGTATCAAGGGAGATCGAGGGACAAGTTCAACCTTTATCAAACTTCTAACAATATAAGGCTAAAATCTCATTTTCGCGACAAAGTGATTCCAATACTTTCATTTTTCCGAATATAAAACCAAATAAGTTCACATATCATGTTTCGCATCAAGGGACATCGAGGGACAAGTTCACTGTTTATCAAACTTCTAACCACATAGGCTAACATTTCATTTTCGCGACAAGGCTCATTTCAATACTTTCATTTTACGGAATTTCAAACCAAATAGGTTCACATATCATGTTTCACATCAACGGACATCGAGAGACATGTTCAACCTTCATATTTAACAAACATGCAACAATATAAGCTAAAATCTCGTTTTCGCGACAAGGGTCATCTCATTACTTTCTATTTACCAAATTTAAAACGAAATTGGTTCAAATATTATGTTACGCAATAAAGGACATCGAGGGACAAATTCAACATTAATATTTCTCAAACTTTTAACCATATAGGCTAAAATCTCTTTTTTGGGACAATGGTCATTCAAATAATTTCATTTTGCCGAATACAAAACCAAATAGGTTCACATATCATGTTTCGTATCAAGGGAGATCGAGGGACAAGTTCAACCTTTATCAAACTTCTAACCATATAGGCTAAAATCTCATTTTCGCGACAAAGTCATTCCAATACTTTCATTTTTCCGAATATAAAACCAAATAGGTTCACATATCATGTTTCGTATCAAGGGAGATCGAGGGACAAGTTCAACCTTTATCAAACTTCTAACCATATAGGCTAAAATCTCATTTTCCCGACAAAGTTATTCCAATACTTTCATTTTTCCGAATATAAAACGAAATAGGTTCACATATCATGTTTCGCATCAAGGGACATCGAGCGACAAGTTCACTGTTTATCAAACTTCTAACCACATAGGCTAACATTTCATTTTCGCGACAAGGGTCATTTCAATACTTTCATTTTACCGAATTTCAAACCAAATAGGTTCACATATCATGTTTCGCATCAATGGACATCGAGGGACATGTTCAACCTTCATATTTAACAAACATGTAACAATATAAGCTAAAATCTCGTTTTCGCGATAAGGGTCATCTCATTACTTTCTATTTACCAAATTTAAAACGAAATTGGTTCAAATATTATGTTACGCAATAAAGGACATCGAGTGACAAATTCAACATTAATATTTATCAAAGTTTTAACCATATAGGCTAAAATCTCATTTTTGGGACAATGGTCATTCAAATAATTTCATTTTGCCGAATACAAAACCAAATAGGTTCACATATCATGTTTCGCATCAAGGGACATCGAGGGACAAGTTCTTTGTTTATCAAACTTCTAACCACATAGGCTAACATTTCATTTTCGCGACAAGGGGCATTTCAATACTTTCATTTTACCGAATTTCAAACCAAATAGGTTCACATATCATGTTTCGCATCAATGGACATCGAGGGACATGTTCAACCTTCATATATAACAAACATGCAACAATATAAGCTAAAATCTCGTTTTCGCGATAAGGGTCATCTCATTACTTTCTATTTACCAAATTTAAAACGAAATTGGTTCAAATATTATGTTACGCAATAAAGGACATCGAAGGACAAATTCAACATTAATATTTATCAAACTTTTAACCATATAGGCTAAAATCTCATTTTTGGGACAATGGTCATTCAAATAATTTCATTTTGCCGAATACAAAACCAAATAGGTTCACATATCATGTTTCGTATCAAGGGAGATCGAGGGACAAGTTCAACCTTTATCAATCTTCTAACCATATAAGGCTAAAATCTCATTTTCGCGACAAAGTCATTCCAATACTTTCAATTTTCCGAATATAAAACCAAATAGGTTCACATATCATGTTTCGTATCAAGGGAGATCGAGGGACAAGTTCAACCTTTATCAATCTTCTAACCATATAAGGCTAAAATCTCATTTTCGCGACAAAGTCATTCCAATACTTTCAATTTTCCGAATATAAAACCAAATAGGTTCACATATCATGTTTCGTATCAAGGGAGATCGAGGGACAAGTTCAACCTTTATCAAACTTCTAACCATATAGGCTAACATTTCATTTTCGCGACAAGGGTCATTTCAATACTTTCATTTTACCGAATTTCAAACCAAATAGGTTCACATATCATGTTTCGCATCAACGGACATCGAGGGACATGTTCAACTTTCATATTTAACAAACATGCAACAATATAAGCTAAAATATCGTTTTCGCGATAAGGGTCATCTCATTACTTTCTATTTACCAAATTTAAAAGGAAATTGGTTCAAATATTATGTTACGCAATAAAGGACATCGAGGGACAAATTCAACATTAATATTTATCAAACTTTTAACCATATAGGCTAAAATCTCATTTTTGGGACAATGCTCATTCAAATAATTTCATTTTGCCGAATACAAAACCAAATAGGTTCACATATCATGTTTCGTATCAAGGGAGATCGAGGGACAAGTTCAACCTTTATCAAACTTCTAACAATATAAGGCTAAAATCTCATTTTCGCGACAAAGTGATTCCAATACTTTCATTTTTCCGAATATAAAACCAAATAAGTTCACATATCATGTTTCGCATCAAGGGACATCGAGGGACAAGTTCACTGTTTATCAAACTTCTAACCACATAGGCTAACATTTCATTTTCGCGACAAGGCTCATTTCAATACTTTCATTTTACGGAATTTCAAACCAAATAGGTTCACATATCATGTTTCACATCAACGGACATCGAGAGACATGTTCAACCTTCATATTTAACAAACATGCAACAATATAAGCTAAAATCTCGTTTTCGCGACAAGGGTCATCTCATTACTTTCTATTTACCAAATTTAAAACGAAATTGGTTCAAATATTATGTTACGCAATAAAGGACATCGAGGGACAAATTCAACATTAATATTTCTCAAACTTTTAACCATATAGGCTAAAATCTCTTTTTTGGGACAATGGTCATTCAAATAATTTCATTTTGCCGAATACAAAACCAAATAGGTTCACATATCATGTTTCGTATCAAGGGAGATCGAGGGACAAGTTCAACCTTTATCAAACTTCTAACCATATAGGCTAAAATCTCATTTTCGCGACAAAGTCATTCCAATACTTTCATTTTTCCGAATATAAAACCAAATAGGTTCACATATCATGTTTCGTATCAAGGGAGATCGAGGGACAAGTTCAACCTTTATCAAACTTCTAACCATATAGGCTAAAATCTCATTTTCCCGACAAAGTTATTCCAATACTTTCATTTTTCCGAATATAAAACGAAATAGGTTCACATATCATGTTTCGCATCAAGGGACATCGAGCGACAAGTTCACTGTTTATCAAACTTCTAACCACATAGGCTAACATTTCATTTTCGCGACAAGGGTCATTTCAATACTTTCATTTTACCGAATTTCAAACCAAATAGGTTCACATATCATGTTTCGCATCAATGGACATCGAGGGACATGTTCAACCTTCATATTTAACAAACATGTAACAATATAAGCTAAAATCTCGTTTTCGCGATAAGGGTCATCTCATTACTTTCTATTTACCAAATTTAAAACGAAATTGGTTCAAATATTATGTTACGCAATAAAGGACATCGAGTGACAAATTCAACATTAATATTTATCAAAGTTTTAACCATATAGGCTAAAATCTCATTTTTGGGACAATGGTCATTCAAATAATTTCATTTTGCCGAATACAAAACCAAATAGGTTCACATATCATGTTTCGCATCAAGGGACATCGAGGGACAAGTTCTTTGTTTATCAAACTTCTAACCACATAGGCTAACATTTCATTTTCGCGACAAGGGGCATTTCAATACTTTCATTTTACCGAATTTCAAACCAAATAGGTTCACATATCATGTTTCGCATCAATGGACATCGAGGGACATGTTCAACCTTCATATATAACAAACATGCAACAATATAAGCTAAAATCTCGTTTTCGCGATAAGGGTCATCTCATTACTTTCTATTTACCAAATTTAAAACGAAATTGGTTCAAATATTATGTTACGCAATAAAGGACATCGAAGGACAAATTCAACATTAATATTTATCAAACTTTTAACCATATAGGCTAAAATCTCATTTTTGGGACAATGGTCATTCAAATAATTTCATTTTGCCGAATACAAAACCAAATAGGTTCACATATCATGTTTCGTATCAAGGGAGATCGAGGGACAAGTTCAACCTTTATCAAACTTCTAACCATATAGGCTAAAATCTCATTTTCGCGACAAAGTCATTCCAATACTTTCATTTTTCCTAATAGAAAACCAAATAGGTTCACATATCATGTTTCGTATCAAGGGAGATCGAGGGACAAGTTCAACCTTTATCAAACTTCTAACCATATAGGCTAAAATCTCATTTTCGCGACAAAGTCATTCCAATACTTTCATTTTTCCGAATATAAAACCAAATAGGTTCACATATCATGTTTCGTATCAAGGGAGATCGAGGGACAAGTTCAACCTTTATCAAACTTCTAACCATATAGGCTAAAATCTCATTTTCCCGACAAAGTTATTCCAATACTTTCATTTTTCCGAATATAAAACGAAATAGGTTCACATATCATGTTTCGCATCAAGGGACATCGAGCGACAAGTTCACTGTTTATCAAACTTCTAACCACATAGGCTAACATTTCATTTTCGCGACAAGGGTCATTTCAATACTTTCATTTTACCGAATTTCAAACCAAATAGGTTCACATATCATGTTTCGCATCAATGGACATCGAGGGACATGTTCAACCTTCATATTTAACAAACATGTAACAATATAAGCTAAAATCTCGTTTTCGCGATAAGGGTCATCTCATTACTTTCTATTTACCAAATTTAAAACGAAATTGGTTCAAATATTATGTTACGCAATAAAGGACATCGAGTGACAAATTCAACATTAATATTTATCAAAGTTTTAACCATATAGGCTAAAATCTCATTTTTGGGACAATGGTCATTCAAATAATTTCATTTTGCCGAATACAAAACCAAATAGGTTCACATATCATGTTTCGCATCAAGGGACATCGAGGGACAAGTTCTTTGTTTATCAAACTTCTAACCACATAGGCTAACATTTCATTTTCGCGACAAGGGGCATTTCAATACTTTCATTTTACCGAATTTCAAACCAAATAGGTTCACATATCATGTTTCGCATCAATGGACATCGAGGGACATGTTCAACCTTCATATATAACAAACATGCAACAATATAAGCTAAAATCTCGTTTTCGCGATAAGGGTCATCTCATTACTTTCTATTTACCAAATTTAAAACGAAATTGGTTCAAATATTATGTTACGCAATAAAGGACATCGAAGGACAAATTCAACATTAATATTTATCAAACTTTTAACCATATAGGCTAAAATCTCATTTTTGGGACAATGGTCATTCAAATAATTTCATTTTGCCGAATACAAAACCAAATAGGTTCACATATCATGTTTCGTATCAAGGGAGATCGAGGGACAAGTTCAACCTTTATCAATCTTCTAACCATATAAGGCTAAAATCTCATTTTCGCGACAAAGTCATTCCAATACTTTCAATTTTCCGAATATAAAACCAAATAGGTTCACATATCATGTTTCGTATCAAGGGAGATCGAGGGACAAGTTCAACCTTTATCAAACTTCTAACCATATAGGCTAACATTTCATTTTCGCGACAAGGGTCATTTCAATACTTTCATTTTACCGAATTTCAAACCAAATAGGTTCACATATCATGTTTCGCATCAATGGACATCGAGGGACATGTTCAACCTTCATATTTAACAAACATGTAACAATATAAGCTAAAATCTCGTTTTCGCGATAAGGGTCATCTCATTACTTTCTATTTACCAAATTTAAAACGAAATTGGTTCAAATATTATGTTACGCAATAAAGGACATCGAGTGACAAATTCAACATTAATATTTATCAAAGTTTTAACCATATAGGCTAAAATCTCATTTTTGGGACAATGGTCATTCAAATAATTTCATTTTGCCGAATACAAAACCAAATAGGTTCACATATCATGTTTCGCATCAAGGGACATCGAGGGACAAGTTCTTTGTTTATCAAACTTCTAACCACATAGGCTAACATTTCATTTTCGCGACAAGGGGCATTTCAATACTTTCATTTTACCGAATTTCAAACCAAATAGGTTCACATATCATGTTTCGCATCAATGGACATCGAGGGACATGTTCAACCTTCATATATAACAAACATGCAACAATATAAGCTAAAATCTCGTTTTCGCGATAAGGGTCATCTCATTACTTTCTATTTACCAAATTTAAAACGAAATTGGTTCAAATATTATGTTACGCAATAAAGGACATCGAAGGACAAATTCAACATTAATATTTATCAAACTTTTAACCATATAGGCTAAAATCTCATTTTTGGGACAATGGTCATTCAAATAATTTCATTTTGCCGAATACAAAACCAAATAGGTTCACATATCATGTTTCGTATCAAGGGAGATCGAGGGACAAGTTCAACCTTTATCAATCTTCTAACCATATAAGGCTAAAATCTCATTTTCGCGACAAAGTCATTCCAATACTTTCAATTTTCCGAATATAAAACCAAATAGGTTCACATATCATGTTTCGTATCAAGGGAGATCGAGGGACAAGTTCAACCTTTATCAAACTTCTAACCATATAGGCTAACATTTCATTTTCGCGACAAGGGTCATTTCAATACTTTCATTTTACCGAATTTCAAACCAAATAGGTTCACATATCATGTTTCGCATCAACGGACATCGAGGGACATGTTCAACTTTCATATTTAACAAACATGCAACAATATAAGCTAAAATATTGATTTCGCGATAAGGGTCATCTCATTACTTTCTATTTACCAAATTTAAAAGGAAATTGGTTCAAATATTATGTTACGCAATAAAGGACATCGAGGGACAAATTCAACATTAATATTTATCAAACTTTTAACCATATAGGCTAAAATCTCATTTTTGGGACAATGCTCATTCAAATAATTTCATTTTGCCGAATACAAAACCAAATAGGTTCACATATCATGTTTCGTATCAAGGGAGATCGAGGGACAAGTTCAACCTTTATCAAACTTCTAACCATATAAGGCTAAAATCTCATTTTCGCGACAAAGTGATTCCAATACTTTCATTTTTCCGAATATAAAACCAAATAAGTTCACATATCATGTTTCGCATCAAGGGACATCGAGGGACAAGTTCACTGTTTATCAAACTTCTAACCACATAGGCTAACATTTCATTTTCGCGACAAGGCTCATTTCAATACTTTCATTTTACCGAATTTCAAACCAAATAGGTTCACATATCATGTTTCACATCAACGGACATCGAGAGACATGTTCAACCTTCATATTTAACAAACATGCAACAATATAAGCTAAAATCTCGTTTTCGCGACAAGGGTCATCTCATTACTTTCTATTTACCAAATTTAAAACGAAATTGGTTCAAATATTATGTTACGCAATAAAGGACATCGAGGGACAAATTCAACATTAATATTTCTCAAACTTTTAACCATATAGGCTAAAATCTCTTTTTTGGGACAATGGTCATTCAAATAATTTCATTTTGCCGAATACAAAACCAAATAGGTTCACATATCATGTTTCGTATCAAGGGAGATCGAGGGACAAGTTCAACCTTTATCAAACTTCTAACCATATAGGCTAAAATCTCATTTTCGCGACAAAGTCATTCCAATACTTTCATTTTTCCGAATATAAAACCAAATAAGTTCACATATCATGTTTCGTATCAAGGGAGATCGAGGGACAAGTTCAACCTTTATCAATCTTCTAACCATATAAGGCTAAAATCTCATTTTCGCGACAAAGTCATTCCAATACTTTCAATTTTCCGAATATAAAACCAAATAGGTTCACATATCATGTTTCGTATCAAGGGAGATCGAGGGACAAGTTCAACCTTTATCAAACTTCTAACCATATAGGCTAACATTTCATTTTCGCGACAAGGGTCATTTCAATACTTTCATTTTACCGAATTTCAAACCAAATAGGTTCACATATCATGTTTCGCATCAACGGACATCGAGGGACATGTTCAACTTTCATATTTAACAAACATGCAACAATATAAGCTAAAATATCGTTTTCGCGATAAGGGTCATCTCATTACTTTCTATTTACCAAATTTAAAAGGAAATTGGTTCAAATATTATGTTACGCAATAAAGGACATCGAGGGACAAATTCAACATTAATATTTATCAAACTTTTAACCATATAGGCTAAAATCTCATTTTTGGGACAATGCTCATTCAAATAATTTCATTTTGCCGAATACAAAACCAAATAGGTTCACATATCATGTTTCGTATCAAGGGAGATCGAGGGACAAGTTCAACCTTTATCAAACTTCTAACCATATAAGGCTAAAATCTCATTTTCGCGACAAAGTGATTCCAATACTTTCATTTTTCCGAATATAAAACCAAATAAGTTCACATATCATGTTTCGCATCAAGGGACATCGAGGGACAAGTTCACTGTTTATCAAACTTCTAACCACATAGGCTAACATTTCATTTTCGCGACAAGGCTCATTTCAATACTTTCATTTTACCGAATTTCAAACCAAATAGGTTCACATATCATGTTTCACATCAACGGACATCGAGAGACATGTTCAACCTTCATATTTAACAAACATGCAACAATATAAGCTAAAATCTCGTTTTCGCGATAAGGGTCATCTCATTACTTTCTATTTACCAAATTTAAAACGAAATTGGTTCAAATATTATGTTACGCAATAAAGGACATCGAGGGACAAATTCAACATTAATATTTATCAAAGTTTTAACCATATAGGCTAAAATCTCATTTTTGGGACAATGGTCATTCAAATAATTTCATTTTGCCGAATACAAAACCAAATAGGTTCACATATCATGTTTCGCATCAAGGGACATCGAGGGACAAGTTCTCTGTTAATCAAACTTCTAACCACATAGGCTAACATTTCATTTTCGCGACAAGGGTCATTTCAATACTTTCATTTTACCGAATTTCAAACCAAATAGGTTCACATATCATGTTTCGCATCAATGGACATCGAGGGACATGTTCAACCTTCATATATAACAAACATGCAACAATATAAGCTAAAATCTCGTTTTCGCGATAAGGGTCATCTCATTACTTTCTATTTACCAAATTTAAAACGAAATTGGTTCAAATATTATGTTACGCAATAAAGGACATCGAAGGACAAATTCAACATTAATATTTATCAAACTTTTAACCATATAGGCTAAAATCTCATTTTTGGGACAATGGTCATTCAAATAATTTCATTTTGCAAAATACAAAACCAAATAGGTTCACATATCATGTTTCGTATCAAGGGAGATCGAGGGACAAGTTCAACCTTTATCAATCTTCTAACCATATAAGGCTAAAATCTCATTTTCGCGACAAAGTCATTCCAATACTTTCAATTTTCCGAATATAAAACCAAATAGGTTCACATATCATGTTTCGTATCAAGGGAGATCGAGGGACAAGTTCAACCTTTATCAAACTTCTAACCATATAGGCTAACATTTCATTTTCGGGACAAGGGTCATTTCAATACTTTCATTTTACCGAATATAAAACCAAATAGGTTCACATATCATGTTTCGCATCAAGGGACATCGAGGGACAAGTTCAATGTTTATCAAACTTCTAACCACATAGGCTAACATTTCATTTTCGCGACAAGGGTCATTTCAATACTTTCATTTTACCGAATTTCAAACCAAATAGGTTCACATATCATGTTTCGCATCAATGGACATCGAGGGACATGTTCAACCTTCATATTTAACAAACATGTAACAATATAAGCTAAAATCTCGTTTTCGCGATAAGGGTCATCTCATTACTTTCTATTTACCAAATTTAAAAGGAAATTGGTTCAAATATTATGTTACGCAATAAAGGACATCGAGGGACAAATTCAACATTAATATTTATCAAACTTTTAACCATATAGGCTAAAATCTCATTTTTGGGACAATGCTCATTCAAATAATTTCATTTTGCCGAATACAAAACCAAATAGGTTCACATATCATGTTTCGTATCAAGGGAGATCGAGGGACAAGTTCAACCTTTATCAAACTTCTAACCATATAAGGCTAAAATCTCATTTTCGCGACAAAGTGATTCCAATACTTTCATTTTTCCGAATATAAAACCAAATAAGTTCACATATCATGTTTCGCATCAAGGGACATCGAGGGACAAGTTCACTGTTTATCAAACTTCTAACCACATAGGCTAACATTTCATTTTCGCGACAAGGCTCATTTCAATACTTTCATTTTACCGAATTTCAAACCAAATAGGTTCACATATCATGTTTCACATCAACGGACATCGAGAGACATGTTCAACCTTCATATTTAACAAACATGCAACAATATAAGCTAAAATCTCGTTTTCGCGATAAGGGTCATCTCATTACTTTCTATTTACCAAATTTAAAACGAAATTGGTTCAAATATTATGTTACGCAATAAAGGACATCGAGGGACAAATTCAACATTAATATTTATCAAAGTTTTAACCATATAGGCTAAAATCTCATTTTTGGGACAATGGTCATTCAAATAATTTCATTTTGCCGAATACAAAACCAAATAGGTTCACATATCATGTTTCGCATCAAGGGACATCGAGGGACAAGTTCTCTGTTAATCAAACTTCTAACCACATAGGCTAACATTTCATTTTCGCGACAAGGGTCATTTCAATACTTTCATTTTACCGAATTTCAAACCAAATAGGTTCACATATCATGTTTCGCATCAATGGACATCGAGGGACATGTTCAACCTTCATATATAACAAACATGCAACAATATAAGCTAAAATCTCGTTTTCGCGATAAGGGTCATCTCATTACTTTCTATTTACCAAATTTAAAACGAAATTGGTTCAAATATTATGTTACGCAATAAAGGACATCGAAGGACAAATTCAACATTAATATTTATCAAACTTTTAACCATATAGGCTAAAATCTCATTTTTGGGACAATGGTCATTCAAATAATTTCATTTTGCAAAATACAAAACCAAATAGGTTCACATATCATGTTTCGTATCAAGGGAGATCGAGGGACAAGTTCAACCTTTATCAATCTTCTAACCATATAAGGCTAAAATCTCATTTTCGCGACAAAGTCATTCCAATACTTTCAATTTTCCGAATATAAAACCAAATAGGTTCACATATCATGTTTCGTATCAAGGGAGATCGAGGGACAAGTTCAACCTTTATCAAACTTCTAACCATATAGGCTAACATTTCATTTTCGGGACAAGGGTCATTTCAATACTTTCATTTTACCGAATATAAAACCAAATAGGTTCACATATCATGTTTCGCATCAAGGGACATCGAGGGACAAGTTCAATGTTTATCAAACTTCTAACCACATAGGCTAACATTTCATTTTCGCGACAAGGGTCATTTCAATACTTTCATTTTACCGAATTTCAAACCAAATAGGTTCACATATCATGTTTCGCATCAATGGACATCGAGGGACATGTTCAACCTTCATATTTAACAAACATGTAACAATATAAGCTAAAATCTCGTTTTCGCGATAAGGGTCATCTCATTACTTTCTATTTACCAAATTTAAAACGAAATTGGTTCAAATATTATGTTACGCAATAAAGGACATCGAGGGACAAATTCAACATTAATATTTATCAAAGTTTTAACCATATAGGCTAAAATCTCATTTTTGGGACAATGGTCATTCAAATAATTTCATTTTGCCGAATACAAAACCAAATAGGTTCACATATCATGTTTCGCATCAAGGGACATCGAGGGACAAGTTCTCTGTTAATCAAACTTCTAACCACATAGGCTAACATTTCATTTTCGCGACAAGGGTCATTTCAATACTTTCATTTTACCGAATTTCAAACCAAATAGGTTCACATATCATGTTTCGCATCAATGGACATCGAGGGACATGTTCAACCTTCATATATAACAAACATGCAACAATATAAGCTAAAATCTCGTTTTCGCGATAAGGGTCATCTCATTACTTTCTAATTACCAAATTTAAAACGAAATTGGTTCAAATATTATGTTACGCAATAAAGGACATCGAAGGACAAATTCAACATTAATATTTATCAAACTTTTAACCATATAGGCTAAAATCTCATTTTTGGGACAATGGTCATTCAAATAATTTCATTTTGCAAAATACAAAACCAAATAGGTTCACATATCATGTTTCGTATCAAGGGAGATCGAGGGAGAAGTTCAACCTTTATCAATCTTCTAACCATATAAGGCTAAAATCTCATTTTCGCGACAAAGTCATTCCAATACTTTCAATTTTCCGAATATAAAACCAAATAGGTTCACATATCATGTTTCGTATCAAGGGAGATCGAGGGACAAGTTCAACCTTTATCAAACTTCTAACCATATAGGCTAACATTTCATTTTCGGGACAAGGGTCATTTCAATACTTTCATTTTACCGAATTTCAAACCAAATAGGTTCACATATCATGTTTCGCATCAACGGACATCGAGGGACATGTTCAACTTTCATATTTAACAAACATGCAACA
This sequence comes from Medicago sativa, assembly GCF_051527215.1. Lineage (NCBI taxonomy): Eukaryota > Viridiplantae > Streptophyta > Magnoliopsida > Fabales > Fabaceae > Medicago > Medicago sativa. The sequence continues at coordinate 42,252,277 of NC_140751.1, forward strand.
ATATAAGCTAAAATATCGTTTTCGCGATAAGGGTCATCTCATTACTTTCTATTTACCAAATTTAAAACGAAATTGGTTCAAATATTATGTTACGCAATAAAGGACATCGAGGGACAAATTCAACATTAATATTTCTCAAACTTTTAACCATATAGGCTAAAATCTCTTTTTTGGGACAATGGTCATTCAAATAATTTCATTTTGCCGAATACAAAACCAAATAGGTTCACATATCATGTTTCGTATCAAGGGAGATCGAGGGACAAGTTCAACCTTTATCAAACTTCTAACCATATAGGCTAAAATCTCATTTTCGCGACAAAGTCATTCCAATACTTTCATTTTTCCGAATATAAAACCAAATAAGTTCACATATCATGTTTCGTATCAAGGGAGATCGAGGGACAAGTTCAACCTTTATCAAACTTCTAACCATATAGGCTAAAATCTCATTTTCACGACAAAGTTATTCCAATACTTTCATTTTTCCGAATATAAAACCAAATAGGTTCACATATCATGTTTCGCATCAAGGGACATCGAGGGACAAGTTCACTGTTTATCAAACTTCTAACCACATAGGCTAACATTTCATTTTCGCGACAAGGGTCATTTCAATACTTTCATTTTACCGAATTTCAAACCAAATAGGTTCACATATCATGTTTCGCATCAATGGACATCGAGGGACATGTTCAACCTTCATATTTAACAAACATGTAACAATATAAGCTAAAATCTCGTTTTCGCGATAAGGGTCATCTCATTACTTTCTATTTACCAAATTTAAAACGAAATTGGTTCAAATATTATGTTACGCAATAAAGGACATCGAGGGACAAATTCAACATTAATATTTATCAAAGTTTTAACCATATAGGCTAAAATCTCATTTTTGGGACAATGGTCATTCAAATAATTTCATTTTGCCGAATACAAAACCAAATAGGTTCACATATCATGTTTCGCATCAAGGGACATCGAGGGACAAGTTCTCTGTTTATCAAACTTCTAACCACATAGGCTAACATTTCATTTTCGCGACAAGGGTCATTTCAATACTTTCATTTTACCGAATTTCAAACCAAATAGGTTCACATATCATGTTTCGCATCAAGAGACATCGAGGGACATGTTCAACCTTCATATATAACAAACATGCAACAATATAAGCTAAAATCTCGTTTTCTCGATAAGGGTCATCTCATTACTTTCTATTTACCAAATTTAAAACGAAATTGGTTCAAATATTATGTTACGCAATAAAGGACATCGAAGGACAAATTCAACATTAATATTTATCAAACTTTTAACCATATAGGCTAAAATCTCATTTTTGGGACAATGGTCATTCAAATAATTTCATTTTGCCGAATACAAAACCAAATAGGTTCACATATCATGTTTCGTATCAAGGGAGATCGAGGGACAAGTTCAACCTTTATCAAACTTCTAACCATATAAGGCTAAAATCTCATTTTCGCAACAAAGTCATTCCAATACTTTCAATTTTCCAAATATAAAACCAAATAGGTTCACATATCATGTTTCGCATCAAGGGAGATCGAGGGACAAGTTCACTGTTTATCAAACTTCTAACCACATAGGCTAACATTTCATTTTCGCGACAAGGGTCATTTCAATACTTTCATTTTACCGAATTTCAAACCAAATAGGTTCACATATCATGTTTCGCATCAACGGACATCGAGGGACATGTTCAACCTTGATATTTAACAAACATGCAACAATATAAGCTAAAATCTCGTTTTCGCGATAAGGGTCATCTCATTACTTTCTATTTACCAAATTTAAAAGGAAATTGGTTCAAATATTATGTTACGCAATAAAGGACATCGAGGGACAAATTCAACATTAATATTTATCAAACTTTTAACCATATAGGCTAAAATCTCATTTTTGGGACAATGCTCATTCAAATAATTTCATTTTGCCGAATACAAAACCAAATAGGTTCACATATCATGTTTTGTATCAAGGGAGATCGAGGGACAAGTTCAACCTTTATCAAACTTCTAACCATATAAGGCTAAAATCTCATTTTCGCGACAAAGTCATTCCAATACTTTCATTTTTCCGAATATAAAACCAAATAGGTTCACATATCATGTTTCGTATCAAGGGAGATTGAGGGACAAGTTCAACCTTTATCAAACTTCTAACCATATAGGCTAAAATCTCATTTTCGCGACAAAGTTATTCCAATACTTTCATTTTTCTGAATATAAAACCAAATAGGTTCACATATCATGTTTCGCATCAAGGGACATCGAGGGACAAGTTCACTGTTTATCAAACTTCTAACCACATAGGCTAACATTTCATTTTCGCGACAAGGGTCATTTCAATACTTTCATTTTACCGAATTTCAAACCAAATAGGTTCACATATCATGTTTCACATCAACGGACATCGAGGGACATGTTCAACCTTCATATTTAACAAACATGCAACAATATAAGCTAAAATATCGTTTTCGCGATAAGGGTCATCTCATTACTTTCTATTTACCAAATTTAAAACAAAATTGGTTCAAATATTATGTTACGCAATAAAGGACATCGAGGGACAAATTTAACATTAATATTTCTCAAACTTTTAACCATATAGGCTAAAATCTCTTTTTTGGGACAATGGTCATTCAAATAATTTCATTTTTCCGAATACAAAACCAAATAGGTTCACATATCATGTTTCGTATCAAGGGAGATCGAGGGACAAGTTCAACCTTTATCAAACTTCTAACCATATAGGCTAAAATCTCATTTTCGTGACAAAGTCATTCCAATACTTTCATTTTTCCGAATATAAAACCAAATAGGTTCACATATCATGTTTCGTATCAAGGGAGATCGAGGGACAAGTTCAACCTTTATCAAACTTCTAACCATATAGGCTAAAATCTCATTTTCGCGACAAAGTTATTCCAATACTTTCATTTTTCCGAATATAAAACCAAATAGGTTCACATATCATGTTTCGCATCAAGGGACATCGAGGGACAAGTTCACTGTTTATCAAACTTCTAACCACATAGGCTAACATTTCATTTTCGCGACAAGGGTCATTTCAATACTTTCATTTTACCGAATTTCAAACCAAATAGGTTCACATATCATGTTTCGCATCAATGGACATCGAGGGACATGTTCAACCTTCATATTTAACAAACATGTAACAATATAAGCTAAAATCTCGTTTTCGCGATAAGGGTCATCTCATTACTTTCTATTTACCAAATTTAAAACGAAATTGGTTCAAATATTACGTTACGCAATAAAGGACATCGAGGGACAAATTCAACATTAATATTTATCAAAGTTTTAACCATATAGGCTAAAATCTCATTTTTGGGACAATGGTCATTCAAATAATTTCATTTTGCCGAATACAAAACCAAATAGGTTCACATATCATGTTTCGTATCAAGGGAGATCGAGGGACAAGTTCAACCTTTATCAAACTTCTAACCATATAGGCTAAAATCTCATTTTCGCGACAAAGTGATTCCAATACTTTCATTTTTCCGAATATAAAACCAAATAAGTTCACATATCATGTTTAGCATCAAGGGACATCGAGGGACAAGTTCACTGTTTATCAAACTTCTAACCACATAGGCTAACATTTCATTTTCGCGACAAGGGTCATTTCAATACTTTCATTTTACCGAATTTCAAACCAAATAGGTTCACATATCATGTTTCGCATCAACGGACATCGAGGGACATGTTCAACCTTCATATTTAACAAACATGCAACAATATAAGCTAAAATCTCGTTTTCGCGATAAGGGTCATCTCATTACTTTCAATTTACCAAATTTAAAACGAACTTGGTTCAAATATTATGTTACACAATAAAGGACATCGAAGGACAAATTCAACATTAATATTTCCCAAATTTTTAACCATATAGGCTAAAATCTCATTTTTGGGACAATGGTCATTCAAAATATTTTATTTTTCCGAATATAAAACCAAATAGGTTCACATATCATGTTTCGCATCAAGGGACATCGAGGGACAAGTTCACTGTTTATCAAACTTCTAACCACATAGGCTAACATTTCGTTTTCGCGACAAGGGTCATTTCAATACTTTCATTTTACCGAATTTCAAACCAAATAGGTTCACATATCATGTTTCACATCAATGGACATCGAGGGACATGTTCAACCTTCATATTTAACAAACATGCAACAATATAAGCTAAAATCTCGTTTTCGCGATAAGGGTCATCTCATTACTTTCTATTTACCAAATTTAAAACGAAATTGGTTCAAATATTCTGTTACGCAATAAAGGACATCGAGGGACAAATTTAACATTAATATTTCTCAAACTTTAAACCATATAGGCTAAAATCTCTTTTTTGGGACAATGGTCATTCAAATAATTTCATTTTGCCGAATACAAAACCAAATAGGTTCACATATCATGTTTCGTATCAAGGGAGATCGAGGGACAAGTTCAACCTTTATCAAACTTCTAACCATATAGGCTAAAATCTCATTTTCGCGACAAAGTCATTCCAATACTTTCATTTTTCCGAATATAAAACCAAATAGGTTCACATATCATGTTTCGTATCAAGGGAGATCGAGGGACAAGTTCAACCTTTATCAAACTTCTAACCATATAGGCTAAAATCTCATTTTCGCGACAAAGTTATTCCAATACTTTCATTTTTCTGAATATAAAACCAAATAGGTTCACATATCATGTTTCGCATCAAGGGACATCGAGGGACAAGTTCACTGTTTATCAAACTTCTAACCACATAGGCTAACATTTCATTTTCGCGACAAGGGTCATTTCAATACTTTCATTTTACCGAATTTCAAACCAAATAGGTTCACATATCATGTTTCGCATCAATGGACATCGAGGGATATGTTCAACCTTCATATTTAACAAACATGTAACAATATAAGCTAAAATCTCGTTTTCGCGATAAGGGTCATCTCATTACTTTCTATTTACCAAATTTAAAACGAAATTGGTTCAAATATTATGTTACGCAATAAAGGACATCGAGGGACAAATTCAACATTAATATTTCTCAAACTTTTAACCATATAGGGTAAAATCTCTTTTTTGGGACAATGGTCATTCAAATAATTTCATTTTGCCGAATACAAAACCTAATAGGTTCACATATCATGTTTCGTATCAAGGGAGATCGAGGGACAAGTTCAACCTTTATCAAACTTCTAACCATATAGGCTAAAATCTCATTTTCGCGACAAAGTTATTCCAATACTTTCATTTTTCCGAATATAAAACCAAATAGGTTCACATATCATGTTTCACATCAAGGGACATCGAGGGACAAGTTCACTGTTTATCAAACTTCTAACCACATAGGCTAACATTTCATTTTCGCGACAAGGGTCATTTCAATACTTTCATTTTACCGAATTTCAAACCAAATAGGTTCACATATCATGTTTCACATCAATGGACATCGAGGGACATGTTCAACCTTCATATTTAACAAACATACAACAATATAAGCTAAAATCTCGTTTTCGCGATAAGGGTCATCTCATTACTTTCTATTTACCAAATTTAAAACGAAATTGGTTCAAATAATCTGTTACGCAATAAAGGACATCGAGGGACAAATTCAACATTAATATTTCTCAAACTTTAAACCATATAGGCTAAAATCTCTTTTTTGGGACAATGGTCATTCAAATAATTTCATTTTGCCGAATACAAAACCAAATAGGTTCACATATCATGTTTCGTATCAAGGGAGATCGAGGGACAAGTTCAACCTTTATCAAACTTCTAACCATATAGGCTAAAATCTCATTTTCGCGACAAAGTCATTCCAATACTTTCATTTTTCCGAATATAAAACCAAATAGGTTCACATATCATGTTTCGTATCAAGGGAGATTGAGGGACAAGTTCAACCTTTATCAAACTTCTAACCATATAGGCTAAAATCTCATTTTCGCGACAAAGTTATTCCAATACTTTCATTTTTCTGAATATAAAACCAAATAGGTTCACATATCATGTTTCGCATCAAGGGACATCGAGGGACAAGTTCACTGTTTATCAAACTTCTAACCACATAGGCTAACATTTCATTTTCGCGACAAGGGTCATTTCAATACTTTCATTTTACCGAATTTCAAACCAAATAGGTTCACATATCATGTTTCGCATCAATGGACATCGAGGGATATGTTCAACCTTCATATTTAGCAAACATGTAACAATATAAGCTAAAATCTCGTTTTCGCGATAAGGGTCATCTCATTACTTTCTATTTACCAAATTTAAAATGAAATTGGTTCAAATATTATGTTACGCAATAAAGGACATCGAGGGACAAATTCAACATTAATATTTCTCAAACTTTTAACCATATAGGCTAAAATCTCTTTTTTGGGACAATGGTCATTCAAATAATTTCATTTTGCCGAATACAAAACCTAATAGGTTCACATATCATGTTTCGTATCAAGGGAGATCGAGGGACAAGTTCAACCTTTATCAAACTTCTAACCATATAGGCTAAAATCTCATTTTCGCGACAAAGTTATTCCAATACTTTCATTTTTCCGAATATAAAACCAAATAGGTTCACATATCATGTTTCACATCAAGGCACATCGAGGGACAAGTTCACTGTTTATCAAACTTCTAACCACATAGGCTAACATTTCATTTTCGCGACAAGGGTCATTTCAATACTTTCATTTTACCGAATTTCAAACCAAATAGGTTCACATATCATGTTTCACATCAACGGACATCGAGGGACATGTTCAACCTTCATATTTAACAAACATGCAACAATATAAGCTAAAATCTCGTTTTCGCGATAAGGGTCATCTCATTACTTTCTATTTACCAAATTTAAAACCAAATTGGTTCAAATATTATGTTACGCAATAAAGGACATCGAGGGACAAATTCAACATTAATATTTCTCAAACTTTTAACCATATAGGCTAAAATATCTTTTTTGGGACAATGGTCATTCAAATAATTTCATTTTGCCAAATACAAAACCAAATAGGTTCACATATCATGTTTCGTATCATGGGAGATCGAGGGACAAGTTCAACCTTTATCAAACTTCTAACCATATAGGCTAAAATCTCATTTTCGCGACAAAGTCATTCCAATACTTTCATTTTTCCGAATATAAAACCAAATAGGTTCACATATCATGTTTCGTATCAAGGGAGATCGAGGGACAAGTTCAACCTTTATCAAACTTCTAACCATATAGACTAAAATCTCATTTTCACGACAAAGTTATTCCAATACTTTCATTTTTCCGAATATAAAACCAAATAGGTTCACATATCATGTTTCGCATCAAGGGACATCGAGGGACAAGTTCACTGTTTATCAAACTTTTAACCACATAGGCTAACATTTCATTTTCGCGACAAGGGTCATTTCAATACTTTCATTTTACCGAATTTCAAACCAAATAGGTTCACATATCATGTTTCGCATCAATGGACATCGAGGGACATGTTCAACCTTCATATTTAACTAACATGGAACAATATAAGCTAAAATCTCGTTTTCGCGATAAGGGTCATCTCATTACTTTCTATTTACCAAATTTAAAACGAAATTGGTTCAAATATTATGTTACGCAATAAAGGACATCGAGGGACAAATTCAACATTAATATTTCTCAAACTTTTAACCATATAGGCTAAAATCTCTTTTTTTGGGACAATCGTCATTCAAATAATTTCATTTTGCCGAATACAAAACCAAATAGGTTCACATATCATGTTTCGTATCAAGGGAGATCGAGGGACAAGTTCAACCTTTATCAAACTTCTAACCATATAGGCTAAAATCTCATTTTCGCGACAAAGTTATTCCAATACTTTCATTTTTCCGAATATAAAACCAAATAGGTTCACATATCATGTTTCACATCAAGGGACATCGAGGGACAAGTTCACTGTTTATCAAACTTCTAACCACATAGGCTAACATTTCATTTTCGCGACAAGGGTCATTTCAATACTTTCATTTTACCGAATTTCAAACCAAATAGGTTCACATATCATGTTTCGCATCAACGGACATCGAGGGACATGTTCAACCTTCATATTTAACAAACATGCAACAATATAAGCTAAAATCTCGTTTTCGCGATAAGGGTCATCTCATTACTTTCTATTTACCAAATTTAAAATGAAATTGGTTCAAATATTATGTTACGCAATAAAGGACATCGAGGGACAAATTCAACATTAATATTTCTCACACTTTTAACCATATAGGCTAAAATCTCATTTTTGGGACAATGGTCATTCAAATAATTTCATTTTGCCGAATACAAAACCAAATAGGTTCACATATCATGTTTCGTATCAAGGGAGATCGAGGGACAAGTTCAACCTTTATCAAACTTCTAACCATATAGGCTAAAATCTCATTTTCGCGACAAAGTTATTCCAATACTTTCATTTTTTTGAATATAAAACCAAATAGGTTCACATATCATGTTTCGCATCAAGGGACATCGAGGGACAAGTTCACTGTTTATCAAACTTCTAACCACATAGGCTAACATTTCATTTTCGCGACAAGGGTTATTTTAATGCTTTCATTTTACCGAATTTCAAACCAAATAGGTTCACATATCATGTTTCACATCAACGGACATCGAGGGACATGTTCAACCTTCATATATAACAAAAATGCAACAATATAAGCTAAAATCTCGTTTTCGCGATAAGGGTCATCTCATTACTTTCTATTTACCAAATTTAAAACGAATTTGGTTCAAATATTATGTTACGCAATAAAGGATATCGAGGGACAAATTCAACATTAATATTTCTCAAACTTTTAACCATATAGGCTAAAATCTCTTTTTTGGGACAATGGTCATTCAAATAATTTCATTTTGCCGAATACAAAACCAAATAGGTTCACATATCATGTTTCGTATCAAGGGAGATCGAGGGACAAGTTCAACCTTTATCAAACTTCTAACCATATAGGCTAAAAACTCATTTTCGCGACAAAGTCATTCCAATACTTTCATTTTTCCGAATATAAAACCAAATAAGTTCACATATCATGTTTCGTATCAAGGGAGATCGAGGAACAAGTTCAACCTTTATCAAACTTCTAACCATATAGGCTAAAATCTCATTTTCGCGACAAAGTTATTCCAATACTTTCATTTTTCTGAATATAAAACCAAATAGGTTCACATATCATGTTTCGCATCAAGGGACATCGAGGGACAAGTTCACTGTTTATCAAACTTCTAACCACATAGGCTAACATTTCATTTTCGCGACAAGGGTCATTTCAATACTTTCATTTTACCGAATTTCAAACCAAATAGGTTCACATATCATGTTTCACATCAACGGACATCGAGGGACATGTTCAACCTTCATATATAACAAAAATGCAACAATATAAGCTAAAATCTCGTTTTCGCGATAAGGGTCATCTCATTACTTTCTATTTACCAAATTTAAAACGAATTTGGTTCAAATATTATGTTACGCAATAAAGGACATCGAGGGACAAATTCAACATTAATATTTCTCAAACTTTTAACCATATAGGCTAAAATCTCTTTTTTGGGACAATGGTCATTCAAATAATTTCATTTTGCCGAATACAAAACCAAATAGGTTCACATATCATGTTTCGTATCAAGGGAGATCGAGGGACAAGTTCAACCTTTATCAAACTTCTAACCATATAGGCTAAAAACTCATTTTCGCGACAAAGTCATTCCAATACTTTCATTTTTCCGAATATAAAACCAAATAAGTTCACATATCATGTTTCGTATCAAGGGAGATCGAGGAACAAGTTCAACCTTTATCAAACTTCTAACCATATAGGCTAAAATCTCATTTTCGCGGAAAAGTTATTCCAATAATTTCATTTTTCCGAATGTAAAACCAAATAGGTTCACATATCATGTTTCGCATCAAGGGACATCGAGGGACAAGTTCACTGTTTATCAAACTTCTAACCACATAGGCTAACATTTCATTTTCGCGACAAGGGTCATTTCAATACTTTCATTTTACCGAATTTCAAACCAAATAGGTTCACATATCATGTTTCGCATCAGTGGACATCGAGGGACATGTTCAACCTTCATATTTAACAAACATGTAACAATATAAGCTAAAATCTCGTTTTCGCGATAAGGGTCATCTCATTACTTTCTATTTACCAAATTTAAAACGAAATTGGTTCAAATATTATGTTACGCAATAAAGGACATCGAGGGACAAATTCAACATTAATATTTCTCAAACTTTTAACCATATAGGCTAAAATCTCTTTTTTGGGACAATGGTCATTCAAATAATTTCATTTTGCCGAATACAAAATCAAATAGGTTCACATATCATGTTTCGTATCAAGGGAGATCGAGGGACAAGTTCAACCTTTATCAAACTTCTAACCATATAGGCTAAAATCTCATTTTCGCGACAAAGTTATTCCAATACTTTCATTTTTCTGAATATAAAACCAAATAGGTTCACATATCATGTTTCGCATCAAGGGACATCGAGGGACAAGTTCACTGTTTATCAAACTTCTAACCACATAGGCTAACATTTCATTTTCGCGACAAGGGTCATTTCAATACTTTCATTTTACCGAATTTCAAACCAAATAGGTTCACATATCATGTTTCACATCAACGGACATCGAGGGACATGTTCAACCTTCATATATAACAAAAATGCAACAATATAAGCTAAAATCTCGTTTTCGCGATAAGGGTCATCTCATTACTTTCTATTTACCAAATTTAAAACGAATTTGGTTCAAATATTATGTTACGCAATAAAGGACATCGAGGGACAAATTCAACATTAATATTTCTCAAACTTTTAACCATATAGGCTAAAATCTCTTTTTTGGGACAATGGTCATTCAAATAATTTCATTTTGCCGAATACAAAACCAAATAGGTTCACATATCATGTTTCGTATCAAGGGAGATCGAGGGACAAGTTCAACCTTTATCAAACTTCTAACCATATAGGCTAAAAACTCATTTTCGCGACAAAGTCATTCCAATACTTTCATTTTTCCGAATATAAAACCAAATAAGTTCACATATCATGTTTCGCATCAAGGGACATCGAGGGACAAGTTCAACCTTTATCAAACTTCTAACCATATAGGCTAAAATCTCATTTTCGCGGAAAAGTTATTCCAATAATTTCATTTTTCCGAATGTAAAACCAAATAGGTTCACATATCATGTTTCGCATCAAGGGACATCGAGGGACAAGTTCACTGTTTATCAAACTTCTAACCACATAGGCTAACATTTCATTTTCGCGACAAGGGTCATTTCAATACTTTCATTTTACCGAATTTCAAACCAAATAAGTTCACATATCATGTTTCGCATCAATGGACATCGAGGGACATGTTCAACCTTCATATTTAACAAACATGTAACAATATAAGCTAAAATCTCGTTTTCGCGATAAGGGTCATCTCATTACTTTCTATTTACCAAATTTAAAACGAAATTGGTTCAAATATTATGTTACGCAATAAAGGACATCGAGGGACAAATTCAACATTAATATTTCTCAAACTTTTAACCATATAGGCTAAAATCTCTTTTTTTGGGACAATCGTCATTCAAATAATTTCATTTTGCCGAATACAAAACCAAATAGGTTCACATATCATGTTTCGTATCAAGGGAGATCGAGGGACAAGTTCAACCTTTATCAAACTTCTAACCATATAGGCTAAAATCTCATTTTCGCGACAAAGTTATTCCAATACTTTCATTTTTCCGAATATAAAACCAAATAGGTTCACATATCATGTTTCACATCAAGGGACATCGAGGGACAAGTTCACTGTTTATCAAACTTCTAACCACATAGGCTAACATTTCATTTTCGCGACAAGGGTCATTTCAATACTTTCATTTTACCGAATTTCAAACCAAATAGGTTCACATATCATGTTTCGCATCAACGGACATCGAGGGACATGTTCAACCTTCATATTTAACAAACATGCAACAATATAAGCTAAAATCTCGTTTTCGCGATAAGGGTCATCTCATTACTTTCTATTTACCAAATTTAAAATGAAATTGGTTCAAATATTATGTTACGCAATAAAGGACATCGAGGGACAAATTCAACATTAATATTTCTCACACTTTTAACCATATAGGCTAAAATCTCATTTTTGGGACAATGGTCATTCAAATAATTTCATTTTGCCGAATACAAAACCAAATAGGTTCACATATCATGTTTCGTATCAAGGGAGATCGAGGGACAAGTTCAACCTTTATCAAACTTCTAACCATATAGGCTAAAATCTCATTTTCGCGACAAAGTTATTCCAATACTTTCATTTTTTTGAATATAAAACCAAATAGGTTCACATATCATGTTTCGCATCAAGGGACATCGAGGGACAAGTTCACTGTTTATCAAACTTCTAACCACATAGGCTAACATTTCATTTTCGCGACAAGGGTTATTTTAATGCTTTCATTTTACCGAATTTCAAACCAAATAGGTTCACATATCATGTTTCACATCAACGGACATCGAGGGACATGTTCAACCTTCATATATAACAAAAATGCAACAATATAAGCTAAAATCTCGTTTTCGCGATAAGGGTCATCTCATTACTTTCTATTTACCAAATTTAAAACGAATTTGGTTCAAATATTATGTTACGCAATAAAGGATATCGAGGGACAAATTCAACATTAATATTTCTCAAACTTTTAACCATATAGGCTAAAATCTCTTTTTTGGGACAATGGTCATTCAAATAATTTCATTTTGCCGAATACAAAACCAAATAGGTTCACATATCATGTTTCGTATCAAGGGAGATCGAGGGACAAGTTCAACCTTTATCAAACTTCTAACCATATAGGCTAAAAACTCATTTTCGCGACAAAGTCATTCCAATACTTTCATTTTTCCGAATATAAAACCAAATAAGTTCACATATCATGTTTCGTATCAAGGGAGATCGAGGAACAAGTTCAACCTTTATCAAACTTCTAACCATATAGGCTAAAATCTCATTTTCGCGACAAAGTTATTCCAATACTTTCATTTTTCTGAATATAAAACCAAATAGGTTCACATATCATGTTTCGCATCAAGGGACATCGAGGGACAAGTTCACTGTTTATCAAACTTCTAACCACATAGGCTAACATTTCATTTTCGCGACAAGGGTCATTTCAATACTTTCATTTTACCGAATTTCAAACCAAATAGGTTCACATATCATGTTTCACATCAACGGACATCGAGGGACATGTTCAACCTTCATATATAACAAAAATGCAACAATATAAGCTAAAATCTCGTTTTCGCGATAAGGGTCATCTCATTACTTTCTATTTACCAAATTTAAAACGAATTTGGTTCAAATATTATGTTACGCAATAAAGGACATCGAGGGACAAATTCAACATTAATATTTCTCAAACTTTTAACCATATAGGCTAAAATCTCTTTTTTGGGACAATGGTCATTCAAATAATTTCATTTTGCCGAATACAAAACCAAATAGGTTCACATATCATGTTTCGTATCAAGGGAGATCGAGGGACAAGTTCAACCTTTATCAAACTTCTAACCATATAGGCTAAAAACTCATTTTCGCGACAAAGTCATTCCAATACTTTCATTTTTCCGAATATAAAACCAAATAAGTTCACATATCATGTTTCGTATCAAGGGAGATCGAGGAACAAGTTCAACCTTTATCAAACTTCTAACCATATAGGCTAAAATCTCATTTTCGCGGAAAAGTTATTCCAATAATTTCATTTTTCCGAATGTAAAACCAAATAGGTTCACATATCATGTTTCGCATCAAGGGACATCGAGGGACAAGTTCACTGTTTATCAAACTTCTAACCACATAGGCTAACATTTCATTTTCGCGACAAGGGTCATTTCAATACTTTCATTTTACCGAATTTCAAACCAAATAGGTTCACATATCATGTTTCGCATCAGTGGACATCGAGGGACATGTTCAACCTTCATATTTAACAAACATGTAACAATATAAGCTAAAATCTCGTTTTCGCGATAAGGGTCATCTCATTACTTTCTATTTACCAAATTTAAAACGAAATTGGTTCAAATATTATGTTACGCAATAAAGGACATCGAGGGACAAATTCAACATTAATATTTCTCAAACTTTTAACCATATAGGCTAAAATCTCTTTTTTGGGACAATGGTCATTCAAATAATTTCATTTTGCCGAATACAAAATCAAATAGGTTCACATATCATGTTTCGTATCAAGGGAGATCGAGGGACAAGTTCAACCTTTATCAAACTTCTAACCATATAGGCTAAAATCTCATTTTCGCGACAAAGTTATTCCAATACTTTCATTTTTCTGAATATAAAACCAAATAGGTTCACATATCATGTTTCGCATCAAGGGACATCGAGGGACAAGTTCACTGTTTATCAAACTTCTAACCACATAGGCTAACATTTCATTTTCGCGACAAGGGTCATTTCAATACTTTCATTTTACCGAATTTCAAACCAAATAGGTTCACATATCATGTTTCACATCAACGGACATCGAGGGACATGTTCAACCTTCATATATAACAAAAATGCAACAATATAAGCTAAAATCTCGTTTTCGCGATAAGGGTCATCTCATTACTTTCTATTTACCAAATTTAAAACGAATTTGGTTCAAATATTATGTTACGCAATAAAGGACATCGAGGGACAAATTCAACATTAATATTTCTCAAACTTTTAACCATATAGGCTAAAATCTCTTTTTTGGGACAATGGTCATTCAAATAATTTCATTTTGCCGAATACAAAACCAAATAGGTTCACATATCATGTTTCGTATCAAGGGAGATCGAGGGACAAGTTCAACCTTTATCAAACTTCTAACCATATAGGCTAAAAACTCATTTTCGCGACAAAGTCATTCCAATACTTTCATTTTTCCGAATATAAAACCAAATAAGTTCACATATCATGTTTCGCATCAAGGGACATCGAGGGACAAGTTCAACCTTTATCAAACTTCTAACCATATAGGCTAAAATCTCATTTTCGCGGAAAAGTTATTCCAATAATTTCATTTTTCCGAATGTAAAACCAAATAGGTTCACATATCATGTTTCGCATCAAGGGACATCGAGGGACAAGTTCACTGTTTATCAAACTTCTAACCACATAGGCTAACATTTCATTTTCGCGACAAGGGTCATTTCAATACTTTCATTTTACCGAATTTCAAACCAAATAAGTTCACATATCATGTTTCGCATCAATGGACATCGAGGGACATGTTCAACCTTCATATTTAACAAACATGTAACAATATAAGCTAAAATCTCGTTTTCGCGATAAGGGTCATCTCATTACTTTCTATTTACCAAATTTAAAACGAAATTGGTTCAAATATTATGTTACGCAATAAAGGACATCGAGGGACAAATTCAACATTAATATTTCTCAAACTTTTAACCATATAGGCTAAAATCTCTTTTTTGGGACAATGGTCATTCAAATAATTTCATTTTGCCGAATACAAAACCAAATAGGTTCACATATCATGTTTCGTATCAAGGGAGATCGAGGGACAAGTTCAACCTTTATCAAACTTCTAACCATATAGGCTAAAATCTCTTTTTCGCGACAAAGCTATTCCAATACTTTCATTTTTCCGAATATAAAACCAAATTGGTTCACATATCATGTTTCACATCAAGGGACATCGAGGGACAAGTTCACTGTTTATCAAACTTCTAACCACATAGGCTAACATTTCATTTTCGCGACAAGGGTCATTTCAATCCTTTCATTTTACCGAATTTCAAACCAAATAGGTTCACATATCATGTTTCACATCAACGGACATCGAGGGACATGTTCAACCTTCATATATAACAAAAATGCAACAATATAAGCTAAAATCTCGTTTTCGCGATAAGGGTCATCTCATTACTTTCTATTTACCAAATTTAAAACGAAATTGGTTCAAATATTATGTTACGCAATAAAGGACATCGAGGGACAAATTCAACATTAATATTTCTTAAACTTTTAACCATATAGGCTAAAATCTCTTTTTTGGGACAATGGTCATTCAAATAATTTCATTTTGCCGAATACAAAACCAAATAGGTTCACATATCATGTTTCGTATCAAGGGAGATCGAGGGACAAGTTCAACCTTTATCAAACTTCTAACCATATAGGCTAAAATCTCATTTTCGCGACAAAGCTATTCCAATGCTTTCATTTTTCCGAATATAAACCCAAATTGGTTCACATATCATGTTTCACATCAAGGGACATCGAGGGACAAGTTCACTGTTTATCAAACTTCTAACCACATAGGCTAACATTTCATTTTCGCGACAAGGGTCATTTCAATACTTTCATTTTACCGAATTTCAAACCAAATAGGTTCACATATCATGTTTCACATCAACGGACATCGAGGGACATGTTCAACCTTCATATATAACAAAAATGCAACAATATAAGCTAAAATCTCGTTTTCGCGATAAGGGTCATCTCATTACTTTCTATTTACCAAATTTAAAACGAAATTGGTTCAAATATTATGTTACGCAATAAAGGACATCGAGGGACAAATTCAACATTAATATTTCTCAAACTTTTAACCATATAGGCTAAAATCTCTTTTTTTGGGACAATCGTCATTCAAATAATTTCATTTTGCCGAATACAAAACCAAATAGGTTCACATATCATGTTTCGTATCAAGGGAGATCGAGGGACAAGTTCAACCTTTATCAAACTTCTAACCATATAGGCTAAAATCTCATTTTCGCGACAAAGTTATTCCAATACTTTCATTTTTCCGAATATAAAACCAAATAGGTTCACATATCATGTTTCACATCAAGGGACATCGAGGGACAAGTTCACTGTTTATCAAACTTCTAACCACATAGGCTAACATTTCATTTTCGCGACAAGGGTCATTTCAATACTTTCATTTTACCGAATTTCAAACCAAATAGGTTCACATATCATGTTTCGCATCAACGGACATCGAGGGACATGTTCAACCTTCATATTTAACAAACATGCAACAATATAAGCTAAAATCTCGTTTTCGCGATAAGGGTCATCTCATTACTTTCTATTTACCAAATTTAAAATGAAATTGGTTCAAATATTATGTTACGCAATAAAGGACATCGAGGGACAAATTCAACATTAATATTTCTCACACTTTTAACCATATAGGCTAAAATCTCATTTTTGGGACAATGGTCATTCAAATAATTTCATTTTGCCGAATACAAAACCAAATAGGTTCACATATCATGTTTCGTATCAAGGGAGATCGAGGGACAAGTTCAACCTTTATCAAACTTCTAACCATATAGGCTAAAATCTCATTTTCGCGACAAAGTTATTCCAATACTTTCATTTTTTTGAATATAAAACCAAATAGGTTCACATATCATGTTTCGCATCAAGGGACATCGAGGGACAAGTTCACTGTTTATCAAACTTCTAACCACATAGGCTAACATTTCATTTTCGCGACAAGGGTTATTTTAATGCTTTCATTTTACCGAATTTCAAACCAAATAGGTTCACATATCATGTTTCACATCAACGGACATCGAGGGACATGTTCAACCTTCATATATAACAAAAATGCAACAATATAAGCTAAAATCTCGTTTTCGCGATAAGGGTCATCTCATTACTTTCTATTTACCAAATTTAAAACGAATTTGGTTCAAATATTATGTTACGCAATAAAGGATATCGAGGGACAAATTCAACATTAATATTTCTCAAACTTTTAACCATATAGGCTAAAATCTCTTTTTTGGGACAATGGTCATTCAAATGATTTCATTTTGCCGAATACAAAACCAAATAGGTTCACATATCATGTTTCGTATCAAGGGAGATCGAGGGACAAGTTCAACCTTTATCAAACTTCTAACCATATAGGCTAAAAACTCATTTTCGCGACAAAGTCATTCCAATACTTTCATTTTTCCGAATATAAAACCAAATAAGTTCACATATCATGTTTCGTATCAAGGGAGATCGAGGAACAAGTTCAACCTTTATCAAACTTCTAACCATATAGGCTAAAATCTCATTTTCGCGACAAAGTTATTCCAATACTTTCATTTTTCTGAATATAAAACCAAATAGGTTCACATATCATGTTTCGCATCAAGGGACATCGAGGGACAAGTTCACTGTTTATCAAACTTCTAACCACATAGGCTAACATTTCATTTTCGCGACAAGGGTCATTTCAATACTTTCATTTTACCGAATTTCAAACCAAATAGGTTCACATATCATGTTTCACATCAACGGACATCGAGGGACATGTTCAACCTTCATATATAACAAAAATGCAACAATATAAGCTAAAATCTCGTTTTCGCGATAAGGGTCATCTCATTACTTTCTATTTACCAAATTTAAAACGAATTTGGTTCAAATATTATGTTACGCAATAAAGGACATCGAGGGACAAATTCAACATTAATATTTCTCAAACTTTTAACCATATAGGCTAAAATCTCTTTTTTGGGACAATGGTCATTCAAATAATTTCATTTTGCCGAATACAAAACCAAATAGGTTCACATATCATGTTTCGTATCAAGGGAGATCGAGGGACAAGTTCAACCTTTATCAAACTTCTAACCATATAGGCTAAAAACTCATTTTCGCGACAAAGTCATTCCAATACTTTCATTTTTCCGAATATAAAACCAAATAAGTTCACATATCATGTTTCGTATCAAGGGAGATCGAGGAACAAGTTCAACCTTTATCAAACTTCTAACCATATAGGCTAAAATCTCATTTTCGCGGAAAAGTTATTCCAATAATTTCATTTTTCCGAATGTAAAACCAAATAGGTTCACATATCATGTTTCGCATCAAGGGACATCGAGGGACAAGTTCACTGTTTATCAAACTTCTAACCACATAGGCTAACATTTCATTTTCGCGACAAGGGTCATTTCAATACTTTCATTTTACCGAATTTCAAACCAAATAGGTTCACATATCATGTTTCGCATCAGTGGACATCGAGGGACATGTTCAACCTTCATATTTAACAAACATGTAACAATATAAGCTAAAATCTCGTTTTCGCGATAAGGGTCATCTCATTACTTTCTATTTACCAAATTTAAAACGAAATTGGTTCAAATATTATGTTACGCAATAAAGGACATCGAGGGACAAATTCAACATTAATATTTCTCAAACTTTTAACCATATAGGCTAAAATCTCTTTTTTGGGACAATGGTCATTCAAATAATTTCATTTTGCCGAATACAAAATCAAATAGGTTCACATATCATGTTTCGTATCAAGGGAGATCGAGGGACAAGTTCAACCTTTATCAAACTTCTAACCATATAGGCTAAAATCTCATTTTCGCGACAAAGTTATTCCAATACTTTCATTTTTCTGAATATAAAACCAAATAGGTTCACATATCATGTTTCGCATCAAGGGACATCGAGGGACAAGTTCACTGTTTATCAAACTTCTAACCACATAGGCTAACATTTCATTTTCGCGACAAGGGTCATTTCAATACTTTCATTTTACCGAATTTCAAACCAAATAGGTTCACATATCATGTTTCACATCAACGGACATCGAGGGACATGTTCAACCTTCATATATAACAAAAATGCAACAATATAAGCTAAAATCTCGTTTTCGCGATAAGGGTCATCTCATTACTTTCTATTTACCAAATTTAAAACGAATTTGGTTCAAATATTATGTTACGCAATAAAGGACATCGAGGGACAAATTCAACATTAATATTTCTCAAACTTTTAACCATATAGGCTAAAATCTCTTTTTTGGGACAATGGTCATTCAAATAATTTCATTTTGCCGAATACAAAACCAAATAGGTTCACATATCATGTTTCGTATCAAGGGAGATCGAGGGACAAGTTCAACCTTTATCAAACTTCTAACCATATAGGCTAAAAACTCATTTTCGCGACAAAGTCATTCCAATACTTTCATTTTTCCGAATATAAAACCAAATAAGTTCACATATCATGTTTCGCATCAAGGGACATCGAGGGACAAGTTCAACCTTTATCAAACTTCTAACCATATAGGCTAAAATCTCATTTTCGCGGAAAAGTTATTCCAATAATTTCATTTTTCCGAATGTAAAACCAAATAGGTTCACATATCATGTTTCGCATCAAGGGACATCGAGGGACAAGTTCACTGTTTATCAAACTTCTAACCACATAGGCTAACATTTCATTTTCGCGACAAGGGTCATTTCAATACTTTCATTTTACCGAATTTCAAACCAAATAAGTTCACATATCATGTTTCGCATCAATGGACATCGAGGGACATGTTCAACCTTCATATTTAACAAACATGTAACAATATAAGCTAAAATCTCGTTTTCGCGATAAGGGTCATCTCATTACTTTCTATTTACCAAATTTAAAACGAAATTGGTTCAAATATTATGTTACGCAATAAAGGACATCGAGGGACAAATTCAACATTAATATTTCTCAAACTTTTAACCATATAGGCTAAAATCTCTTTTTTGGGACAATGGTCATTCAAATAATTTCATTTTGCCGAATACAAAACCAAATAGGTTCACATATCATGTTTCGTATCAAGGGAGATCGAGGGACAAGTTCAACCTTTATCAAACTTCTAACCATATAGGCTAAAATCTCTTTTTCGCGACAAAGCTATTCCAATACTTTCATTTTTCCGAATATAAAACCAAATTGGTTCACATATCATGTTTCACATCAAGGGACATCGAGGGACAAGTTCACTGTTTATCAAACTTCTAACCACATAGGCTAACATTTCATTTTCGCGACAAGGGTCATTTCAATCCTTTCATTTTACCGAATTTCAAACCAAATAGGTTCACATATCATGTTTCACATCAACGGACATCGAGGGACATGTTCAACCTTCATATATAACAAAAATGCAACAATATAAGCTAAAATCTCGTTTTCGCGATAAGGGTCATCTCATTACTTTCTATTTACCAAATTTAAAACGAAATTGGTTCAAATATTATGTTACGCAATAAAGGACATCGAGGGACAAATTCAACATTAATATTTCTTAAACTTTTAACCATATAGGCTAAAATCTCTTTTTTGGGACAATGGTCATTCAAATAATTTCATTTTGCCGAATACAAAACCAAATAGGTTCACATATCATGTTTCGTATCAAGGGAGATCGAGGGACAAGTTCAACCTTTATCAAACTTCTAACCATATAGGCTAAAATCTCATTTTCGCGACAAAGCTATTCCAATGCTTTCATTTTTCCGAATATAAACCCAAATTGGTTCACATATCATGTTTCACATCAAGGGACATCGAGGGACAAGTTCACTGTTTATCAAACTTCTAACCACATAGGCTAACATTTCATTTTCGCGACAAGGGTCATTTCAATACTTTCATTTTACCGAATTTCAAACCAAATAGGTTCACATATCATGTTTCACATCAACGGACATCGAGGGACATGTTCAACCTTCATATATAACAAAAATGCAACAATATAAGCTAAAATCTCGTTTTCGCGATAAGGGTCATCTCATTACTTTCTATTTACCAAATTTAAAACGAAATTGGTTCAAATATTATGTTACGCAATAAAGGACATCGAGGGACAAATTCAACATTAATATTTCTCAAACTTTTAACCATATAGGCTAAAATCTCTTTTTTGGGACAATGGTCATTCAAATAATTTCATTTTGCCGAATACAAAACCAAATAGGTTCACATATCATGTTTCGTATCAAGGGAGATCGAGGAACAAGTTCAACCTTTATCAAACTTCTAACCATATAGGCTAAAAACTCATTTTCGCGACAAAGTCATTCCAATACTTTCATTTTTCCGAATATAAAACCAAATAAGTTCACATATCATGTTTCGCATCAAGGGACATCGAGGGACAAGTTCAACCTTTATCAAACTTCTAACCATATAGGCTAAAATCTCATTTTCGCGGAAAAGTTATTCCAATAATTTCATTTTTCCGAATGTAAAACCAAATAGGTTCACATATCATGTTTCGCATCAAGGGACATCGAGGGACAAGTTCACTGTTTATCAAACTTCTAACCACATAGGCTAACATTTCATTTTCGCGACAAGGGTCATTTCAATACTTTCATTTTACCGAATTTCAAACCAAATAGGTTCAAATATCATGTTTCGCATCAATGGACATCGAGGGACATGTTCAACCTTCATATTTAACAAACATGTAACAATATAAGCTAAAATCTCGTTTTGGCGATAAGGGTCATCTCATTACTTTCTATTTACCAAATTTAAAACGAAATTGGTTAAAATATTATGTTACGCAATAAAGGACATCGAGGGACAAATTCAACATTAATATTTCTCAAACTTTTAACCATATAGGCTAAAATCTCTTTTTTGGGACAATGGTCATTCAAATAATTTCATTTTGCCGAATACAAAACCAAATAGGTTCACATATCATGTTTCGTATCAAGGGAGATCGAGGGACAAGTTCAACCTTTATCAAACTTCTAACCATATAGGCTAAAATCTCTTTTTCGCGACAAAGCTATTCCAATACTTTCATTTTTCCGAATATAAAACCAAATTGGTTCACATATCATGTTTCACATCAAGGGACATCGAGGGACAAGTTCACTGTTTATCAAACTTCTAACCACATAGGCTAACATTTCATTTTCGCGACAAGGGTCATTTCAATCCTTTCATTTTACCGAATTTCAAACCAAATAGGTTCACATATCATGTTTCACATCAACGGACATCGAGGGACATGTTCAACCTTCATATATAACAAAAATGCAACAATATAAGCTAAAATCTCGTTTTCGCGATAAGGGTCATCTCATTACTTTCTATTTACCAAATTTAAAACGAA
This sequence comes from Medicago sativa, assembly GCF_051527215.1. NCBI lineage: Eukaryota > Viridiplantae > Streptophyta > Magnoliopsida > Fabales > Fabaceae > Medicago > Medicago sativa. Next base: position 42,275,329 of record NC_140751.1, read on the forward strand.
ATTGGTTCAAATATTATGTTACGCAATAAAGGACATCGAGGGACAAATTCAACATTAATATTTCTCAAACTTTTAACCATATAGGCTAAAATCTCTTTTTTGGGACAATGGTCATTCAAATAATTTCATTTTGCCGAATACAAAACCAAATAGGTTCACATATCATGTTTCGTATCAAGGGAGATCGAGGAACAAGTTCAACCTTTATCAAACTTCTAACCATATAGGCTAAAATCTCATTTTCGCGGAAAAGTTATTCCAATAATTTCATTTTTCCGAATGTAAAACCAAATAGGTTCACATATCATGTTTCGCATCAAGGGACATCGAGGGACAAGTTCACTGTTTATCAAACTTCTAACCACATAGGCTAACATTTCATTTTCGCGACAAGGGTCATTTCAATACTTTCATTTTTCCGAATTTCAAACCAAATAGGTTCACATATCATGTTTCGCATCAATGGACATCGAGGGACATGTTCAACCTTCATATTTAACAAACATGTAACAATATAAGCTAAAATCTCGTTTTCGCGATAAGGGTCATCTCATTACTTTCTATTTACCAAATTTAAAACGAAATTGGTTCAAATGTTATGTTACGCAATAAAGGACATCGAGGGACAAATTCAACATTAATATTTCTTAAACTTTTAACCATATAGGCTAAAATCTCTTTTTTGGGACAATGGTCATTCAAATAATTTCATTTTGCCGAATACAAAACCAAATAGGTTCACATATCATGTTTCGTATCAAGGGAGATCGAGGGACAAGTTCAACCTTTATCAAACTTCTAACCATATAGGCTAAAATCTCATTTTCGCGACAAAGCTATTCCAATGCTTTCATTTTTCCGAATATAAAACCAAATTGGTTCACATATCATGTTTCACATCAAGGGACATCGAGGGACAAGTTCACTGTTTATCAAACTTCTAACCACATAGGCTAACATTTCATTTTCGCGACAAGGGTCATTTCAATACTTTCATTTTACCGAATTTCAAACCAAATAGGTTCACATATCATGTTTCACATCAACGGACATCGAGGGACATGTTCAACCTTCATATATAACAAAAATGCAACAATATAAGCTAAAATCTCGTTTTCGCGATAAGGGTCATCTCATTACTTTCTATTTACCAAATTTAAAACGAAATTGGTTCAAATATTATGTTACGCAATAAAGGACATCGAGGGACAAATTCAACATTAATATTTCTCAAACTTTTAACCATATAGGCTAAAATCTCTTTTTTGGGACAATGGTCATTCAAATAATTTCATTTTGCCGAATACAAAACCAAATAGGTTCACATATCATGTTTCGTATCAAGGGAGATCGAGGAACAAGTTCAACCTTTATCAAACTTCTAACCATATAGGCTAAAATCTCATTTTCGCGGAAAAGTTATTCCAATAATTTCATTTTTTCGAATGTAAAACCAAATAGGTTCACATATCATGTTTCGCATCAAGGGACATCGAGGGACAAGTTCACTGTTTATCAAACTTCTAACCACATAGGCTAACAATTCCTTTTCGCGACAAGGGTCATTTCAATACTTTCATTTTACCGAATTTCAAACCAAATAGGTTCACATATCATGTTTCGCATCAAGGGACATCGAGAGACATGTTCAACCTTCATATTTAACAAGCATGTAACAATATAAGCTAAAATCTCGTTTTCGTGATAAAGGTCATCTCATTACTTTCTATTTACCAAATTTAAAACGAAATTTGTTCAAATATTATGTTACGCAATAAAGGACATCGAGGGACAAATTCAACATTAATATTTATCAAAGTTTTAACCATATAGGCTAAAATCTCATTTTTGGGACAATGGTCATTCAAATAATTTCATTTTGCCGAATACAAAACCAAATAGGTTCACATATCATGTTTCGTATCAAGGGAGATCGAGGGACAAGTTCAACCTTTATCAAACTTCTAACCATATAAGGCTAAAATCTCATTTTCGCGACAAAGTGATTCCAATACTTTCATTTTTCCGAATATAAAACCAAATAGGTTCACATATCATGTTTCGCATCAAGGGACATCGAGGGAAAAGTTCACTGTTTATCAAACTTCTAACCACATAGGCTAACATTTCATTTTCGCGACAAGGGTCATTTCAATACTTTCATTTTACCGAATTTCAAACCAAATAGGTTCACATATCATGTTTCGCATCAATGGACATCGAGGGACATGTTCAACCTTCATATTTTACAAACATGTAACAATATAAGCTAAAATCTCGTTTTCGCAATAAGGGTCATCTCATTACTTTCTATTTACCAAATTTGAAACGAAATCGGTTCAAATATTATGTTACGCAATAAAGGACATCGAGGGACAAATTCAACATTAATATTTCTCAAACTTTTAAGCATATAGGCTAAAATCTCTTTTTTGGGACAATGGTCATTCAAATAATTTCATTTTGCCGAATACAAAACCAAATAGGTTCACATATCATGTTTCGTATCAAGGGAGATCGAGGGACAAGTTCAACCTTTATCAAACTTCTAACCATATAGGCTAAAATCTCATTTTCGCGACAAAGTTATTCCAATACTTTCATTTTTCCGAATATAAAACCAAATAGGTTCACATATCATGTTTCACATCAAGGGACATCGAGGGACAAGTTCACTGTTTATCAAACTTCTAACCACATAGGCTAGTATTTCATTTTTGCGACAAGGGTCATTTCAATACTTTCATTTTACCAAATTTCAAACCAAATAGGTTCACATATCATGTTTCACATCAACGGACATCGAGGGACATGTTCAACCTTCATATATAACAAAAATGCAACAATATAAGCTAAAATCTCATTTTCGCGATAAGGGTCATCTCATTACTTTCTATTTACCAAATTTCAAACGAAATTGGTTCAAATATTATGTTACGCAATAAAGGACATCGAGGGACAAATTCAACATATTAATTTCTCAAACTTTTAACCATATAGGCTAAAATCTCTTTTTTGGGACAATGGTCATTCAAATAATTTCATTTTGCCGAATACAAAACCAAATAGGTTCACATATCATGTTTCGTATCAAGGGAGATCGAGGGACATGTTCAACCTTTATCAAACTTCTAACCATATAGGCTAAAATCTCTTTTTTGGGACAATGGTCATTTAAATAATTTCATTTTGCCGAATACAAAACCAAATAGGTTCACATATCATGTTTCGTATCAAGGGAGATCGAGGAACAAGTTCAACCTTTATCAAACTTCTAACCATATAGGCTAAAATCTCATTTTCGCGGAAAAGTTATTCCAATAATTTCATTTTTCCGAATGTAAAACCAAATAGGTTCACATATCATGTTTCGCATCAAGGGACATCGAGGGACAAGTTCACTGTTTATCAAACTTCTAACCACATAGGCTAACAATTCATTTTCGCGACAAGGGACATTTCAATACTTTCATTTTACCGAATTTCAAACCAAATAGGTTCACATATCATGTTTCACATCAAGGGACATCGAGGGACATGTTCAACCTTCATATTTAACAAGTATGTAACAATATAAGCTAAAATCTCGTTTTCGCGATAAAGGTCATCTCATTACTTACTATTTACCAAATTTAAAACGAAATTTGTTCAAATATTATGTTACGCAATAAAGGACATCGAGGGACAAATTCAACATTAATATTTATCAAAGTTTTAACCATATAGGCTAAAATCTCATTTTTGGGACAATGGTCATTCAAATAATTTCATTTTGCCGAATACAAAACCAAATAGGTTCACATATCATGTTTCGTATCAAGGGAGATCGAGGGACAAGTTCAACCTTTATCAAACTTCTAACCATATAAGGCTAAAATCTCATTTTCGCGACAAAGTGATTCCAATACTTTCATTTTTCCGAATATATAACCAAATAAGTTCACATATCATGTTTAGCATCAAGGGACATCGAGGGAAAAGTTCACTGTTTATCAAACTTCTAACCACATAGGCTAACATTTCATTTTCGCGACAAGGGTCATTTCAATACTTTCATTTTACCGAATTTCAAACCAAATAGGTTCACATATCATGTTTCGCATCAATGGACATCGAGGGACATGTTCAACCTTCATATTTAACAAACATGTAACAATATAAGCTAAAATCTCGTTTTCGCGATAAGGGTCATCTCATTACTTTCTATTTACCAAATTTGAAACGAAATTGGTTCAAATATTATGTTACGCAATAAAGGACATCGAGGGACAAATTCAACATTAATATTTCTCAAACTTTTAAGCATATAGGCTAAAATCTCTTTTTTGGGACAATGGTCATTCAAATAATTTCATTTTGCCGAATACAAAACCAAATAGGTTCACATATCATGTTTCGTATCAAGGGAGATCGAGGGACAAGTTCAACCTTTATCAAACTTCTAACCATATAGGCTAAAATCTCATTTTCGCGACAAAGTTATTCCAATACTTTCATTTTTCCGAATATAAAACCAAATAGGTTCATATATCATGTTTCATATCAAGGGACATCGAGGGACAAGTTCACTGTTTATCAAACTTCTAACCACATAGGCTAGTATTTCATTTTCGCGACAAAGGTCATTTCAATACTTTCATTTTACCGAATTTCAAACCAAATAGGTTCACATATCATGTTTCACATCAACGGACATCGAGGGACATGTTCAACCTTCATATATAACAAAAATGCAACAATATAAGCTAAAATCTCGTTTTCGCGATAATGGTCATCTCATTACTTTCTATTTACCAAATTTCAAACGAAATTGGTTCAAATATTATGTTACGCAATAAAGGACATCGAGGGACAAATTCAACATATTAATTTCTCAAACTTTTAACCATATAGGCTAAAATCTCTTTTTTGGGACAATGGTCATTCAAATAATTTCATTTTGCCGAATACAAAACCAAATAGGTTCACATATCATGTTTCGTATCAAGGGAGATCGAGGGACAAGTTCAACCTTTATCAAACTTCTAACCATATAGGCTAAAATCTCTTTTTTGGGACAATGGTCATTTAAATAATTTCATTTTGCCGAATACAAAACCAAATAGGTTCACATATCATGTTTCGTATCAAGGGAGATCGAGGAACAAGTTTAACCTTTATCAAACTTCTAACCATATAGGCTAAAATCTCATTTTCGCGGAAAAGTTATTCCAATAATTTCATTTTTCCGAATGTAAAACCAAATAGGTTCACATATCATGTTTCGCATCAAGGGACATCGAGGGACAAGTTCACTGTTTATCAAACTTCTAACCACATAGGCTAACAATTCATTTTCGCGACAAGGGTCATTTCAATACTTTCATTTTACCGAATTTCAAACCAAATAGGTTCACATATCATGTTTCACATCAAGGGACATCGAGGGACATGTTCAACCTTCATATTTAACAAACATGTAACAATATAAGCTAAAATCTCGTTTTCGCGATAAGGGTCATCTCATTACTTTCTATTTACCAAATTTGAAACGAAATTGGTTCAAATATTATGTTACGCAATAAGGGACATCGAGGGACAAATTCAACATTAATATTTCTCAAACTTTTAAGCATATAGGCTAAAATCTCTTTTTTGGGACAATGGTCATTCAAATAATTTCATTTTGCCGAATACAAAACCAAATAGGTTCACATATCATGTTTCGTATCAAGGGAGATCGAGGGACAAGTTCAACCTTTATCAAACTTCTAACCATATAGGCTAAAATCTCATTTTCGCGACAAAGTTATTCCAATACTTTCATTTTTCCGAATATAAAACCAAATAGGTTCACATATCATGTTTCACATCAAGGGACATCGAGGGACAAGTTCACTGTTTATCAAACTTCTAACCACATAGGCTAGTATTTCATTTTCGCGACAAGGGTCATTTCAATACTTTCATTTTACCGAATTTCAAACCAAATAGGTTCACATATCATGTTTCACATCAACGGACATCGAGGGACATGTTCAACCTTCATATATAACAAAAATGCAACAATATAAGCTAAAATCTCGTTTTCGCGATAAGGGTCATCTCATTACTTTCTATTTACCAAATTTAAAACGAAATTGGTTCAAATATTATGTTACGCAATAAAGGACATCGAGGGACAAATTCAACATATTAATTTCTCAAACTTTTAACCATATAGGCTAAAATCTCTTTTTTGGGACAATGGTCATTCAAATAATCTCATTTTGCCGAATACAAAACCAAATAGGTTCACATATCATGTTTCGTATCAAGGGAGATCGAGGGACAAGTTCAACTTTTATCAAACTTCTAACCATATAGGCTAAAATCTCATTTTCGCGGAAAAGTTATTCCAATAATTTCATTTTTCCGAATGTAAAACCAAATAGGTTCACATATCATGTTTCGCATCAAGGGACATCGAGGGACAAGTTCACTGTTTATCAAACTTCTAACCACATAGGCTAACAATTCATTTTCGCGACAAGGGTCATTTCAATACTTTCATTTTACCGAATTTCAAACCAAATAGGTTCACATATCATGTTTCACATCAAGGGACATCGAGGGACATGTTCAACCTTCATATTTAACAAGCATGTAACAATATAAGCTAAAATCTCGTTTTTGCGATAAAGGTCATCTCATTACTTTCTATTTACCAAATTTAAAACGAAATTGGTTCAAATATTATGTTACGCAATAAAGGACATCGAGGGACAAATTCAACATATTAATTTCTCATAGGCTAAAATCTCTTTTTTGGGACAATGGTCATTCAAATAATTTCATTTTGCCGAATACAAAACCAAATAGGTTCACATATCATGTTTCGTATCAAGGGAGATCGAGGGACAAGTTCAACCTTTATCAAACTTCTAACCATATAGGCTAAAATCTCTTTTTTGGGACAATGGTCATTCAAATAATTTCATTTTGCCGAATACAAAACCAAATAGGTTCACATATCATGTTTCGTATCAAGGGAGATCGAGGAACAAGTTCAACCTTTATCAAACTTCTAACCATATAGGCTAAAATCTCATTTTCGCGGAAAAGTTATTCCAATAATTTCATTCTTCCGAATGTAAAACCAAATAGGTTCACATATCATGTTTCGCATCAAGGGACATCGAGGGACAAGTTCACTGTTTATCAAACTTCTAACCACATAGGCTAACAATTCATTTTCGCGACAAGGGTCATTTCAATACTTTCATTTTACCGAATTTCAAACCAAATAGGTTCACATATCATGTTTCGCATCAAGGGACATCGAGGGACATGTTCAACCTTCATATTTAACAAGCATGTAACAATATAAGCTAAAATCTCGTTTTCGCGATAAAGGTCATCTCATTATTTTCTATTTACCAAATTTAAAACGAAATTTGTTCAAATATTATGTTACGCAATAAAGGACATCGAGGGACAAATTCAACATTAATATTTATCAAAGTTTTAACCATATAGGCTAAAATCTCATTTTTGGGACAATGGTCATTCAAATAATTTCATTTTGCCGAATACAAAACCAAATAGGTTCACATATCATGTTTCGTATCAAGGGAGATCGAGGGACAAGTTCAACCTTTATCAAACTTCTAACCATATAAGGCTAAAATCTCATTTTCGCGACAAAGTGATTCCAATACTTTCATTTTTCCGAATAAAAAACCAAATAAGTTCACATATCATGTTTAGCATCAAGGGACATCGAGGGAAAAGTTCACTGTTTATCAAACTTCTAACCACATAGGCTAACATTTCATTTTCGCGACAAGGGTCATTTCAATACTTTCATTTTACCGAATTTCAAAGAAAATAGGTTCACATATCATGTTTCGCATCAATGGACATCGAGGGACATGTTCAACCTTCATATTTAACAAACATGTAACAATATAAGCTAAAATCTCGTTTTCGCGATAAGGGTCATCTCATTACTTTCTATTTACCAAATTTGAAACGAAATTGGCTCAAATATTATGTTACGCAATAAAGGACATCGAGGGACAAATTCAACATAAATATTTCTCAAACTTTTAAGCATATAGGCTAAAATCTCTTTTTTGGGACAATGGTCATTCAAATAATTTCATTTTGCCGAATACAAAACCAAATAGGTTCACATATCATGTTTCGTATCAAGGGAGATCGAGGGACAAGTTCAACCTTTATCAAACTTCTAACCATATAGGCTAAAATCTCATTTTCGCGGAAAAGTTATTCCAATAATTTCATTTTTCCGAATGTAAAACCAAATAGGTTCACATATCATGTTTCGCATCAAGGGACATCGAGGGACAAGTTCACTGTTTATCAAACTTCTAACCACATAGGCTAACAATTCATTTTCGCGACAAGGGTCATTTCAATACTTTCATTTTACCGAATTTCAAACCAAATAGGTTCACATATCATGTTTCCCATCAAGGGACATCGAGGGACATGTTCAACCTTCATATTTAACAAGCATGTAACAATATAAGCTAAAATCTCGTTTTTGCGATAAAGGTCATCTCATTACTTTCTATTTACCAAATTTAAAACGAAATTGGTTCAAATATTATGTTACGCAATAAAGGACATCGAGGGACAAATTCAACATATTAATTTCTCATAGGCTAAAATCTCTTTTTTGGGACAATGGTCATTCAAATAATTTCATTTTGCCGAATACAAAACCAAATAGGTTCACATATCATGTTTCGTATCAAGGGAGATCGAGGGACAAGTTCAACCTTTATCAAACTTCTAACCATATAGGCTAAAATCTCATTTTCGCGACAAAGTTATTCCAATACTTTCATTTTTCCGAATATAAAACCAAATAGGTTCACATATCATGTTTCATATCAAGGGACATCGAGGGACAAGTTCACTGTTTATCAAACTTCTAACCACATAGGCTAGTATTTCATTTTCGCGACAAAGGTCATTTCAATACTTTCATTTTACCGAATTTCAAACCAAATAGGTTCACATATCATGTTTCACATCAACGGACATCGAGGGACATGTTCAACCTTCATATATAACAAAAATGCAACAATATAAGCTAAAATCTCGTTTTCGCGATAAGGGTCATCTCATTACTTTCTATTTACCAAATTTAAAACGAAATTGGTTCAAATATTATGTTACGCAATAAAGGACATCGAGGGACAAATTCAACATATTAATTTCTCAAACTTTTAACCATATAGGCTAAAATCTCTTTTTTGGGACAATGGTCATTCAAATAATTTCATTTTGCCGAATACAAAACCAAATAGGTTCACATATCATGTTTCGTATCAAGGGAGATCGAGGGACAAGTTCAACCTTTATCAAACTTCTAACCATATAGGCTAAAATCTCATTTTCGCGACAAAGTCATTCCAATACTTTCATTTTTCCGAATATAAAACCAAATAAGTTCACATATCATGTTTCGTATCAAGGGAGATCGAGGAACAAGTTCAACCTTTATCAAACTTCTAACCATATAGGCTAAAATCTCATTTTCGCGGAAAAGTTATTCCAATAATTTCATTTTTCCGAATGTAAAACCAAATAGGTTCACATATCATGTTTCGCATCAAGGGACATCGAAGGACAAGTTCACTGTTTATCAAACTTCTAACCACATAGGCTAACAATTCATTTTCGCGACAAGGGTCATTTCAATACTTTCATTTTACCGAATTTCAAACCAAATAGGTTCACATATCATGTTTCGCATCAAGGGACATCGAGGGACATGTTCAACCTTCATATTTAACAAGCATGTAACAATATAAGCTAAAATCTCGTTTTCGCGATAAAGGTCATCTCATTACTTTCTATTTACCAAATTTAAAACGAAATTTGTTCAAATATTATGTTACGCAATAAAGGACATCGAGGGACAAATTCAACATTAATATTTATCAAAGTTTTAACCATATAGGCTTAAATCTCATTTTTGGGACAATGGTCATTCAAATAATTTCATTTTGCCGAATACAAAACCAAATAGGTTCACATATCATGTTTCGTATCAAGGGAGATCGAGGGACAAGTTCAACCTTTATCAAACTTCTAACCATATAAGGCCAAAATCTCATTTTTGCGACAAAGTGATTCCAATACTTTCATTTTTCCGAATATAAAACCAAATAAGTTCACATATCATGTTTAGCATCAAGGGTCATCGAGGGACAAGTTCACTGTTTATCAAACTTCTAACCACATAGGCTAACATTTCATTTTCGCGACAAGGGTCATTTCAATACTTTCATTTTACCGAATTTCAAACCAAATAGGTTCACATATCATGTTTCACATCAACGGACATCGAGGGACATGTTCAACCTTCATATATAACAAAAATGCAACAATATAAGCTAAAATCTCGTTTTTGCGATAAGGGTCATCTCATTACTTTCTATTTACCAAATTTAAAACGAAATTGGTTCAAATATTATGTTACGCAATAAAGGACATCGAGGGACAAATTCAACATTAATATTTCTCAAACTTTTAACCATATAGGCTAAAATCTCTTTTTTGGGACAATGGTCATTCAAATAATTTCATTTTGCCGAATACAAAACCAAATAGGTTCACATATCATGTTTCGTATCAAGGGAGATCGAGGGACAAGTTCAACCTTTATCAAACTTCTAACCATATAGGCTAAAATCTCATTTTCGCGACAAAGTCATTCCAATACTTTCATTTTTCCGAATATAAAACCAAATAAGTTCACATATCATGTTTCGTATCAAGGGAGATCGAGGAACAAGTTCAACCTTTATCAAACTTCTAACCATATAGGCTAAAATCTCATTTTCGCGGAAAAGTTATTCCAATAATTTCATTTTTCCGAATGTAAAACCAAATAGGTTCACATATCATGTTTCGCATCAAGGGACATCGAGGGACAAGTTCACTGTTTATCAAACTTCTAACCACATAGGCTAACAATTCATTTTCGCGACAAGGGTCATTTCAATACTTTCATTTTACCGAATTTCAAACCAAATAGGTTCAAATATCATGTTTCGCATCAAGGGACATCGAGGGACATGTTCAACCTTCATATTTAACAAGCATGTAACAATATAAGCTAAAATCTCGTTTTCGCGATAAAGGTCATCTCATTACTTTCTATTTACCAAATTTAAAACGAAATTTGTTCAAATATTATGTTACGCAATAAAGGACATCGAGGGACAAATTCAACATTAATATTTATCAAAGTTTTAACCATATAGGCTAAAATCTCATTTTTGGGACAATGGTCATTCAAATAATTTCATTTTGTCGAATACAAAACCAAATAGGTTCACATATCACGTTTCGTATCAAGGGAGATCGAGGGACAAGTTCAACCTTTATCAAACTTCTAACCATATAAGGCTAAAATCTCATTTTCGCGACAAAGTGATTCCAATACTTTCATTTTTCCGAATAAAAAACCAAATAAGTTCACATATCATGTTTAGCATCAAGGGACATCGAGGGAAAAGTTCACTGTTTATCAAACTTCTAACCACATAGGCTAACATTTCATTTTCGCGACAAGGGTCATTTCAATACTTTCATTTTACCGAATTTCAAACCAAATAGGTTCACATATCATGTTTCGCATCAACGGACATCGAGGGACATGTTCAACCTTCATATTTAACAAACATGTAACAATATAAGCTAAAATCTCGTTTTTGCGATAAGGGTCATCTCATTACTTTCTATTTACCAAATTTGAAACGAAATTGGCTCAAATATTATGTTACGCAATAAAGGACATCGAGGGACAAATTCAACATAAATATTTCTCAAACTTTTAAGCATATAGGCTAAAATCTCTTTTTTGGGACAATGGTCATTCAAATAATTTCATTTTGCCGAATACAAAACCAAATAGGTTCACATATCATGTTTCGTATCAAGGGAGATCGAGGGACAAGTTCAACCTTTATCAAACTTCTAACCATATAGGCTAAAATCTCATTTTCGCGGAAAAGTTATTCCAATAATTTCATTTTTCCGAATGTAAAACCAAATAGGTTCACATATCATGTTTCGCATCAAGGGACATCGAGGGACAAGTTCACTGTTTATCAAACTTCTAACCACATAGGCTAACAATTCATTTTCGCGACAAGGGTCATTTCAATACTTTCATTTTACCGAATTTCAAACCAAATAGGTTCACATATCATGTTTCACATCAAGGGACATCGAGGGACATGTTCAACCTTCATATTTAACAAGCATGTAACAATATAAGCTAAAATCTCGTTTTTGCGATAAAGGTCATCTCATTACTTTCTATTTACCAAATTTAAAACGAAATTGGTTCAAATATTATGTTACGCAATAAAGGACATCGAGGGACAAATTCAACATATTAATTTCTCATAGGCTAAAATCTCTTTTTTGGGACAATGGTCATTCAAATAATTTCATTTTGCCGAATACAAAACCAAATAGGTTCACATATCATGTTTCGTATCAAGGGAGATCGAGGGACAAGTTCAACCTTTATCAAACTTCTAACCATATAGGCTAAAATCTCATTTTCGCGACAAAGTTATTCCAATACTTTCATTTTTCCGAATATAAAACCAAATAGGTTCACATATCATGTTTCATATCAAGGGACATCGAGGGACAAGTTCACTGTTTATCAAACTTCTAACCACATAGGCTAGTATTTCATTTTCGCGACAAAGGTCATTTCAATACTTTCATTTTACCGAATTTCAAACCAAATAGGTTCACATATCATGTTTCACATCAACGGACATCGAGGGACATGTTCAACCTTCATATATAACAAAAATGCAACAATATAAGCTAAAATCTCGTTTTCGCGATAAGGGTCATCTCATTACTTTCTATTTACCAAATTTAAAACGAAATTGGTTCAAATATTATGTTACGCAATAAAGGACATCGAGGGACAAATTCAACATATTAATTTCTCAAACTTTTAACCATATAGGCTAAAATCTCTTTTTTGGGACAATGGTCATTCAAATAATTTCATTTTGCCGAATACAAAACCAAATAGGTTCACATATCATGTTTCGTATCAAGGGAGATCGAGGGACAAGTTCAACCTTTATCAAACTTCTAACCATATAGGCTAAAATCTCATTTTCGCGACAAAGTCATTCCAATACTTTCATTTTTCCGAATATAAAACCAAATAAGATCACATATCATGTTTCGTATCAAGGGAGATCGAGGAACAAGTTCAACCTTTATCAAACTTCTAACCATATAGGCTAAAATCTCATTTTCGCGGAAAAGTTATTCCAATAATTTCATTTTTCCGAATGTAAAACCAAATAGGTTCACATATCATGTTTCGCATCAAGGGACATCGAGGGACAAGTTCACTGTTTATCAAACTTCTAACCACATAGGCTAACAATTCATTTTCGCGACAAGGGTCATTTCAATACTTTCATTTTACCGAATTTCAAACCAAATAGGTTCACATATCATGTTTCGCATCAAGGGACATCGAGGGACATGTTCAACCTTCATATTTAACAAGCATGTAACAATATAAGCTAAAATCTCGTTTTCGCGATAAAGGTCATCTCATTACTTTCTATTTACCAAATTTAAAACGAAATTTGTTCAAATATTATGTTACGCAATAAAGGACATCGAGGGACAAATTCAACATTAATATTTATCAAAGTTTTAACCATATAGGCTTAAATCTCATTTTTGGGACAATGGTCATTCAAATAATTTCATTTTGCCGAATACAAAACCAAATAGGTTCACATATCATGTTTCGTATCAAGGGAGATCGAGGGACAAGTTCAACCTTTATCAAACTTCTAACCATATAAGGCCAAAATCTCATTTTTGCGACAAAGTGATTCCAATACTTTCATTTTTCCGAATATAAAACCAAATAAGTTCACATATCATGTTTAGCATCAAGGGTCATCGAGGGACAAGTTCACTGTTTATCAAACTTCTAACCACATAGGCTAACATTTCATTTTCGCGACAAGGGTCATTTCAATACTTTCATTTTACCGAATTTCAAACCAAATAGGTTCACATATCATGTTTCGCATCAACGGACATCGAGGGACATGTTCAACCTTCATATTTAACAAACATGCAACAATATAAGCTAAAATCTCGTTTTCGCGATAAGGGTCATCTCATTACTTTCTATTTACCAAATTTAAAACGAAATTGGTTCAAATATTATGTTATGCAATAAAGGACATCGAGGGACAAATTCAACATTAATATTTCTCAAACTTTTAACCATATAGGCTAAAATCTCTTTTTTGGGACAATGGTCATTCAAATAATTTCATTTTGCCGAATACAAAACCAAATAGGTTCACATATCATGTTTCGTATCAAGGGAGATCGAGGGACAAGTTCAACCTTTATCAAACTTCTAACCATATAGGCTAAAATCTCATTTTCGCGACAAAGCTATTCCAATACTTTCATTTTTCCGAATATAAAACCAAATAGGTTCACATATCATGTTTCACATCAAGGGACATCGAGGGACAAATTCACTGTTTATCAAACTTCTAACCACATAGGCTAACATTTCATTTTCGCGACAAGGGTCATTTCAATACTTTCATTTTACCGAATTTCAAACCAAATAGGTTCACATATCATGTTTCACATCAACGGACATCGAGGGACATGTTCAACCTTCATATATAACAAAAATGCAACAATATAAGCTAAAATCTCGTTTTTGCGATAAGGGTCATCTCATTACTTTCTATTTACCAAATTTAAAACGAAATTGGTTCAAATATTATGTTACGCAATAAAGGACATCGAGGGACAAATTCAACATTAATATTTCTCAAACTTTTAACCATATAGGCTAAAATCTCTTTTTTGGGACAATGGTCATTCAAATAATTTCATTTTGCCGAATACAAAACCAAATAGGTTCACATATCATGTTTCGTATCAAGGGAGATCGAGGGACAAGTTCAACCTTTATCAAACTTCTAACCATATAGGCTAAAATCTCATTTTCGCGACAAAGTCATTCCAATACTTTCATTTTTCCGAATATAAAACCAAATAAGTTCACATATCATGTTTCGTATCAAGGGAGATCGAGGAACAAGTTCAACCTTTATCAAACTTCTAACCATATAGGCTAAAATCTCATTTTCGCGGAAAAGTTATTCCAATAATTTCATTTTTCCGAATTTTAACCAAATAGGTTCACATATCATGTTTCGCATCAAGGGACATCGAGGGACAAGTTCACTGTTTATCAAACTTCTAACCACATAGGCTAACAATTCATTTTCGCGACAAGGGTCATTTCAATACTTTCATTTTACCGAATTTCAAACCAAATAGGTTCACATATCATGTTTCGCATCAAGGGACATCGAGGGACATGTTCAACCTTCATATTTAACAAGCATGTAACAATATAAGCTAAAATCTCGTTTTCGCGATAAGGGTCATCTCATTACTTTCTATTTACCAAATTTAAAACGAAATTGGCTCAAATATTATGTTAAGCAATAAAGGACATCGAGGGACAAATTCAACATTAATATTTCTCAAACTTTTAAGCATATAGGCTAAAATCTCTTTTTTGGGACAATGGTCATTCAAATAATTTCATTTTGCCGAATACAAAACCAAATAGGTTCACATATCATGTTTCGTATCAAGGGAGATCGAGGGACAAGTTCAACCTTTATCAAACTTCTAACCATATAGGCTAAAATCTCATTTTCGCGACAAAGTTATTCCAATACTTTCATTTTTCCGAATATAAAACCAAATAGGTTCACATATCATGTTTCATATCAAGGGACATCGAGGGACAAGTTCACTGTTTATCAAACTTCTAACCACATAGGCTAGTATTTCATTTTCGCGACAAAGGTCATTTCAATACTTTCATTTTACCGAATTTCAAACCAAATAGGTTCACATATCATGTTTCACATCCACGGACATCGAGGGACATGTTCAACCTTCATATATAACAAAAATGCAACAATATAAGCTAAAATCTCGTTTTCGCGATAAGGGTCATCTCATTACTTTCTATTTACCAAATTTAAAACGAAATTGGTTCAAATATTATGTTACGCAATAAAGGACATCGAGGGACAAATTCAACATATTAATTTCTCAAACTTTTAACCATATAGGCTAAAATCTCTTTTTTGGGACAATGGTCATTCAAATAATTTCATTTTGCCGAATACAAAACCAAATAGGTTCACATATCATGTTTCGTATCAAGGGAGATCGAGGGACAAGTTCAACCTTTATCAAACTTCTAACCATATAGGCTAAAATCTCATTTTCGCGACAAAGTCATTCCAATACTTTCATTTTTCCGAATATAAAACCAAATAAGTTCACATATCATGTTTCGTATCAAGGGAGATCGAGGAACAAGTTCAACCTTTATCAAACTTCTAACCATATAGGCTAAAATCTCATTTTCGCGGAAAAGTTATTCCAATAATTTCATTTTTCCGAATGTAAAACCAAATAGGTTCACATATCATGTTTCGCATCAAGGGACATCGAGGGACAAGTTCACTGTTTATCAAACTTCTAACCACATAGGCTAACAATTCATTTTCGCGACAAGGGTCATTTCAATACTTTCATTTTACCGAATTTCAAACCAAATAGGTTCACATATCATGTTTCGCATCAAGGGACATCGAGGGACATGTTCAACCTTCATATTTAACAAGCATGTAACAATATAAGCTAAAATCTCGTTTTCGCGATAAAGGTCATCTCATTACTTTCTATTTACCAAATTTAAAACGAAATTGGTTCAAATATTATGTTATGCAATAAAGGACATCGAGGGACAAATTCAACATTAATATTTCTCAAACTTTTAACCATATAGGCTAAAATCTCTTTTTTGGGACAATGGTCATTCAAATAATTTCATTTTGCCGAATACAAAACCAAATAGGTTCACATATCATGTTTCGTATCAAGGGAGATCGAGGGACAAGTTCAACCTTTTATCAAACTTCTAACCATATAGGCTAAAATCTCATTTTCGCGACAAAGCTATTCCAATACTTTCATTTTTCCGAATATAAAACCAAATAGGTTCACATATCATGTTTCACATCAAGGGACATCGAGGGACAAATTCACTGTTTATCAAACTTCTAACCACATAGGCTAACATTTCATTTTCGCGACAAGGGTCATTTCAATACTTTCATTTTACCGAATTTCAAACCAAATAGGTTCACATATCATGTTTCGCATCAATGGACATCGAGGGACATGTTCAACCTTCATATTTAACAAGCATGTAACAATATAAGCTAAAATCTCGTTTTCGCGATAAAGGTCATCTCATTACTTTCTATTTACCAAATTTAAAACAAAATTTGTTCAAATATTATGTTACGCAATAAAGGACATTGAGGAACAAATTCAACATTAATATTTATCAAAGTTTTAACCATATAGGCTAAAATCTCATTTTTGGGACAATGGTCATTCAAATAATTTCATTTTGCCGAATACAAAACCAAATAGGTTCACATATCATGTTTCGTATCAAGGGAGATCGAGGGACAAGTTCAACCTTTATCAAACTTCTAACCATATAAGGCTAAAATCTCATTTTCGCGACAAAGTGATTCCAATACTTTCATTTTTCCGAATATAAAACCAAATAAGTTCACATATCATGTTTAGCATCAAGGGACATTGAGGGACAAGTTCACTGTTTATCAAACTTCTAACCACATAGGCTAACATTTCATTTTCGCGACAAGGGTCATTTCAATACTTTCATTTTACCGAATTTCAAACCAAATAGGTTCACATATCATGTTTCGCATCAATGGACATCGAGGGACATGTTCAACCTTCATATTTAACAAACATGTAACAATATAAGCTAAAATCTCGTTTTCGCGATAAGGGTCATCTCATTACTTTCTATTTACCAAATTTGAAACGAAATTGGTTCAAATATTATGTTACGCAATAAAGGACATCGAGGGACAAATTCAACATTAATATTTCTCAAACTTTTAACCATATAGGCTAAAATCTCTTTTTTGGGACAATGGTCATTCAAATAATTTCATTTTGCCGAATACAAAACCAAATAGGTTCACATATCATGTTTCGTATCAAGGGAGATCGAGGGACAAGTTCAACCTTTATCAAACTTCTAACCATATAGGCTAAAATCTCATTTTCGCGACAAAGTTATTCCAATACTTTCATTTTTCCGAATATAAAACCAAATAGGTTCACATATCATGTTTCGCATCAAGGGACATCGAGGGACAAGTTCACTGTTTATCAAACTTCTAACCACATAGGCTAACATTTCATTTTCGCGACAAGGGTCATTTCAATACTTTCATTTTACCGAATTTCAAACCAAATAGGTTCACATATCATGTTTCGTATCAAGGGAGATCGAGGGACAAGTTCAACCTTTTATCAAACTTCTAACCATATAGGCTAAAATCTCATTTTCGCGACAAAGCTATTCCAATACTTTCATTTTTCCGAATATAAAACCAAATAGGTTCACATATCATGTTTCACATCAAGGGACATCGAGGGACAAATTCACTGTTTATCAAACTTCTAACCACATAGGCTAACATTTCATTTTCGCGACAAGGGTCATTTCAATACTTTCATTTTACCGAATTTCAAACCAAATAGGTTCACATATCATGTTTCGCATCAATGGACATCGAGGGACATGTTCAACCTTCATATTTAACAAGCATGTAACAATATAAGCTAAAATCTCGTTTTCGCGATAAAGGTCATCTCATTACTTTCTATTTACCAAATTTAAAACAAAATTTGTTCAAATATTATGTTACGCAATAAAGGACATTGAGGGACAAATTCAACATTAATATTTATCAAAGTTTTAACCATATAGGCTAAAATCTCATTTTTGGGACAATGGTCATTCAAATAATTTCATTTTGCCGAATACAAAACCAAATAGGTTCACATATCATGTTTCGTATCAAGGGAGATCGAGGGACAAGTTCAACCTTTATCAAACTTCTAACCATATAAGGCTAAAATCTCATTTTCGCGACAAAGTGATTCCAATACTTTCATTTTTCCGAATATAAAACCAAATAAGTTCACATATCATGTTTAGCATCAAGGGACATTGAGGGACAAGTTCACTGTTTATCAAACTTCTAACCACATAGGCTAACATTTCATTTTCGCGACAAGGGTCATTTCAATACTTTCATTTTACCGAATTTCAAACCAAATAGGTTCACATATCATGTTTCGCATCAATGGACATCGAGGGACATGTTCAACCTTCATATTTAACAAACATGTAACAATATAAGCTAAAATCTCGTTTTCGCGATAAGGGTCATCTCATTACTTTCTATTTACCAAATTTGAAACGAAATTGGTTCAAATATTATGTTACGCAATAAAGGACATCGAGGGACAAATTCAACATTAATATTTCTCAAACTTTTAACCATATAGGCTAAAATCTCTTTTTTGGGACAATGGTCATTCAAATAATTTCATTTTGCCGAATACAAAACCAAATAGGTTCACATATCATGTTTCGTATCAAGGGAGATCGAGGGACAAGTTCAACCTTTATCAAACTTCTAACCATATAGGCTAAAATCTCATTTTCGCGACAAAGTTATTCCAATACTTTCATTTTTCCGAATATAAAACCAAATAGGTTCACATATCATGTTTCGCATCAAGGGACATCGAGGGACAAGTTCACTGTTTATCAAACTTCTAACCACATAGGCTAACATTTCATTTTCGCGACAAGGGTCATTTCAATACTTTCATTTTACCGAATTTCAAACCAAATAGGTTCACATATCATGTTTCACATCAACGGACATCGAGGGACATGTTCAACCTTCATATATAACAAAAATGCAACAATATAAGCTAAAATCTCGTTTTCGCGATAAGGGTCATCTCATTACTTTCTATTTACCAAATTTAAAACGAAATTGGTTCAAATATTATGTTACGCAATAAAGGACATCGAGGGACAAATTCAACATTAATATTTCTCAAACTTTTAACCATATAGGCTAAAATCTCTTTTTTGGGACAATGGTCATTCAAATAATTTCATTTTGCCGAATACAAAACCAAATAGGTTCACATATCATGTTTCGTATCAAGGGAGATCGAGGGACAAGTTCAACCTTTATCAAACTTCTAACCATATAGGCTAAAATCTCATTTTCGCGACAAAGTCATTCCAATACTTTCATTTTTCCGAATATAAAACCAAATAAGTTCACATATCATGTTTCGTATCAAGGGAGATCGAGGAACAAGTTCAACCTTTATCAAACTTCTAACCATATAGGCTAAAATCTCATTTTCGCGGAAAAGTTATTCCAATAATTTCATTTTTCCGAATGTAAAACCAAATAGGTTCACATATCATGTTTCGCATCAAGGGACATCGAGGGACAAGTTCACTGTTTATCAAACTTCTAACCACATAGGCTAACAATTCATTTTCGCAACAAGGGTCATTTCAATACTTTCATTTTACCGAATTTCAAACCAAATAGATTCACATATCATGTTTCGCATCAACGGACATCGAGGGACATGTTCAACCTTCATATTTAACAAGCATGTAACAATATAAGCTAAAATCTCGTTTTCGCGATAAAGGTCATCTCATTACTTTCTATTTACCAAATTTAAAACGAAATTTGTTCAAATATTATGTTACGCAATAAAGGACATCGAGGGACAAATTCAACATTAATATTTATCAAAGTTTTAACCATATAGGCTAAAATCTCATTTTTGGGACAATGGTCATTCAAATAATTTCATTTTGCCGAATACAAAACCAAATAGGTTCACATATCATGTTTCGTATCAAGGGAGATCGAGGGACAAGTTCAACCTTTATCAAACTTCTAACCATATAAGGCTAAAATCTCATTTTCGCGACAAAGTGATTCCAATACTTTCATTTTTTCGAATATAAAACCAAATAAGTTCACATATCATGTTTAGCATCAAGGGACATTGAGGGACAAGTTCACTGTTTATCAAACTTCTAACCACATAGGCTAACATTTCATTTTCGCGACAAGGGTCATTTCAATACTTTCATTTTACCGAATTTCAAACCAAATAGGTTCACATATCATGTTTCGCATCAATGGACATCGAGGGACATGTTCAACCTTCATATTTAACAAACATGTAACAATATAAGCTAAAATCTCGTTTTCGCGATAAGGGTCATCTCATTACTTTCTATTTACCAAATTTGAAACGAAATTGGTTCAAATATTATGTTACGCAATAAAGGACATCGAGGGACAAATTCAACATTAATATTTCTCAAACTTTTAACCATATAGGCTAAAATCTCTTTTTTGGGACAATGGTCATTCAAATAATTTCATTTTGCCGAATACAAAACCAAATAGGTTCACATATCATGTTTCGTATCAAGGGAGATCGAGGGACAAGTTCAACCTTTATCAAACTTCTAACCATATAGGCTAAAATCTCATTTTCGCGACAAAGTTATTCCAATACTTTCATTTTTCCGAATATAAAACCAAATAGGTTCACATATCATGTTTCGCATCAAGGGACATCGAGGGACAAGTTCACTGTTTATCAAACTTCTAACCACATAGGCTAACATTTCATTTTCGCGACAAGGGTCATTTCAATACTTTCATTTTACCGAATTTCAAACCAAATAGGTTCACATATCATGTTTCACATCAACGGACATCGAGGGACATGTTCAACCTTCATATATAACAAAAATGCAACAATATAAGCTAAAATCTCGTTTTCGCGATAAGGGTCATCTCATTACTTTCTATTTACCAAATTTAAAACGAAATTGGTTCAAATATTATGTTACGCAATAAAGGACATCGAGGGACAAATTCAACATTAATATTTCTCAAACTTTTAACCATATAGGCTAAAATCTCTTTTTTGGGACAATGGTCATTCAAATAATTTCATTTTGCCGAATACAAAACCAAATAGGTTCACATATCATGTTTCGTATCAAGGGAGATCGAGGGACAAGTTCAACCTTTATCAAACTTCTAACAATATAGGCTAAAATCTCATTTTCGCGACAAAGTCATTCCAATACTTTCATTTTTCCGAATATAAAACCAAATAAGTTCACATATCATGTTTCGTATCAAGGGAGATCGAGGAACAAGTTCAACCTTTATCAAACTTCTAACCATATAGGCTAAAATCTCATTTTCGCGGAAAAGTTATTCCAATAATTTCATTTTTCCGAATGTAAAACCAAATAGGTTCACATATCATGTTTCACATCAAGGGACATCGAGTGACAAGTTCACTGTTTATCAAACTTCTAACCACATAGGCTAACAATTCATTTTCGCGACAAGGGTCATTTCAATACTTTCATTTTACCGAATTTCAAACCAAATAGGTTCACATATCATGTTTCGCATCAAGGGACATCGAGGGACATGTTCAACCTTCATATTTAACAAGCATGTAACAATATAAGCTAAAATCTCGTTTTCGCGATAAAGGTCATCTCATTACTTTCTATTTACCAAATTTAAAACGAAATTTGTTCAAATATTATGTTACGCAATAAAGGACATCGAGGGACAAATTCAACATTAATATTTATCAAAGTTTTAACCATATAGGCTAAAATCTCATTTTTGGGACAATGGTCATTCAAATAATTTCATTTTGCCGAATACAAAACCAAATAGGTTCACATATCATGTTTCGTATCAAGGGAGATCGAGGGACAAGTTCAACCTTTATCAAACTTCTAACCACATAAGGCTAAAATCTCATTTTCGCGACAAAGTGATTCCAATACTTTCATTTTTCCGAATATAAAACCAAATAAGTTCACATATCATGTTTAGCATCAAGGGTCATCGAGGGACAAGTTCACTGTTTATCAAACTTCTAACCACATAGGCTAACATTTCATTTTCGCGACAAGGGTCATTTCAATACTTTCATTTTACCGAATTTCAAACCAAATAGGTTCACATATCATGTTTCGCATCAACGGACATCGAGGGACATGTTCAACCTTCATATTTAACAAACATGCAACAATATAAGCTAAAATCTCGTTTTCGCGATAAGGGTCATCTCATTACTTTCTATTTACCAAATTTAAAACGAAATTGGCTCAAATATTATGTTACGCAATAAAGGACATCGAGGGACAAATTCAACATTAATATTTCTCAAACTTTTAACCATATAGGCTAAAATCTCTTTTTTGGGACAATGGTCATTCAAATAATTTCATTTTGCCGAATACAAAACCAAATAGGTTCACATATCATGTTTCGTATCAAGGGAGATCGAGGGACAAGTTCAACCTTTATCAAACTTCTAACCATATAGGCTAAAATCTCATTTTCGCGACAAAGTTATTCCAATACTTTCATTTTTCCGAATATAAAACCAAATAGGTTCACATATCATGTTTCGCATCAAGGGACATCGAGGGACAAGTTCACTGTTTATCAAACTTCTAACCACATAGGCTAACATTTCATTTTCGCGACAAGGGTCATTTCAATACTTTCATTTTACCGAATTTCAAACCAAATAGGTTCACATATCATGTTTCACATCAACGGACATCGAGGGACATGTTCAACCTTCATATATACCAAAAATGCAACAATATAAGCTAAAATCTCGTTTTCGCGATAAGAGTCATCTCATTACTTTCTATTTACCAAATTTAAAACGAAATTGGTTCAAATATTATGTTACGCAATAAAGGACATCGAGGGACAAATTCAACATTAATATTTCTCAAACTTTTAACCATATAGGCTAAAATCTCTTTTTTGGGACAATGGTCATTCAAATAATTTCATTTTGCCGAATACAAAACCAAATAGGTTCACATATCATGTTTCGTATCAAGGGAGATCGAGGGACAAGTTCAACCTTTATCAAACCTCTAACCATATAGGCTAAAATCTCATTTTCGCGACAAAGTCATTCCAATACTTTCATTTTTCCGAATATAAAACCAAATAAGTTCACATATCATGTTTCGTATCAAGGGAGATCGAGGAACAAGTTCAACCTTTATCAAACTTCTAACCATATAGGCTAAAATCTCATTTTCGCGGAAAAGTTATTCCAATAATTTCATTTTTCCGAATGTAAAACCAAATAGGTTCACATATCATGTTTCGCATCAAGGGACATCAAGGGACAAGTTCACTGTTTATCAAACTTCTAACCACATAGGCTAACAATTCATTTTCGCGACAAGGGTCATTTCAATACTTTCATTTTACCGAATTTCAAACCAAATAGGTTCACATATCATGTTTCGCATCAAGGGACATCGAGGGACATGTTCAACCTTCATATTTAACAAGCATGTAACAATATAAGCTAAAATCTCGTTTTCGCGATAAAGGTCATCTCATTACTTTCTATTTACCAAATTTAAAACGAAATTTGTGCAAATATTATGTTACGCAATAAAGGACATCGAGGGACAAATTCAACATTAATATTTATCAAAGTTTTAACCATATAGGCTAAAATCTCATTTTTGGGACAATGGTCATTCAAATAATTTCATTTTGCCGAATACAAAACCAAATAGGTTCACATATCATGTTTCGTATCAAGGGAGATCGAGGGACAAGTTCAACCTTTATCAAACTTCTAACCATATAAGACTAAAATCTCATTTTCGCGACAAAGTGATTCCAATACTTTCATTTTTCCTAATATAAAACCAAATAAGTTCACATATCATGTTTAGCATCAAGGGTCATCGAGGGACAAGTTCACTGTTTATCAAACTTCTAACCACATAGGCTAACATTTCATTTTCGCGACAAGGGTCATTTCAATACTTTCATTTTACCGAATTTCAAACCAAATAGGTTCACATATCATGTTTCGCATCAACGGACATCGAGGGACATGTTCAACCTTCATATTTAACAAACATGCAACAATATAAGCTAAAATCTCGTTTTCGCGATAAGGGTCATCTCATTACTTTCTATTTACCAAATTTAAAACGAAATTGGCTCAAATATTATGTTACGCAATAAAGGACATCGAGGGACAAATTCAACATTAATATTTCTCAAACTTTTAACCATATAGGCTAAAATCTCTTTTTTGGGACAATGGTCATTCAAATAATTTCATTTTGCCGAATACAAAACCAAATAGGTTCACATATCATGTTTCGTATCAAGGGAGATCGAGGGACAAGTTCAACCTTTATCAAACTTCTAACCATATAGGCTAAAATCTCATTTTCGCGACAAAGTTATTCCAATACTTTCATTTTTCCGAATATAAAACCAAATAGGTTCACATATCATGTTTCGCATCAAGGGACATCGAGGGACAAGTTCACTGTTTATCAAACTTCTAACCACATAGGCTAACATTTCATTTTCGCGACAAGGGTCATTTCAATACTTTCATTTTACCGAATTTCAAACCAAATAGGTTCACATATCATGTTTCACATCAACGGACATCGAGGGACATGTTCAACCTTCATATATACCAAAAATGCAACAATATAAGCTAAAATCTCGTTTTCGCGATAAGAGTCATCTCATTACTTTCTATTTACCAAATTTAAAACGAAATTGGTTCAAATATTATGTTACGCAATAAAGGACATCGAGGGACAAATTCAACATTAATATTTCTCAAACTTTTAACCATATAGGCTAAAATCTCTTTTTTGGGACAATGGTCATTCAAATAATTTCATTTTGCCGAATACAAAACCAAATAGGTTCACATATCATGTTTCGTATCAAGGGAGATCGAGGGACAAGTTCAACCTTTATCAAACCTCTAACCATATAGGCTAAAATCTCATTTTCGCGACAAAGTCATTCCAATACTTTCATTTTTCCGAATATAAAACCAAATAAGTTCACATATCATGTTTCGTATCAAGGGAGATCGAGGAACAAGTTCAACCTTTATCAAACTTCTAACCATATAGGCTAAAATCTCATTTTCGCGGAAAAGTTATTCCAATAATTTCATTTTTCCGAATGTAAAACCAAATAGGTTCACATATCATGTTTCGCATCAAGGGACATCAAGGGACAAGTTCACTGTTTATCAAACTTCTAACCACATAGGCTAACAATTCATTTTCGCGACAAGGGTCATTTCAATACTTTCATTTTACCGAATTTCAAACCAAATAGGTTCACATATCATGTTTCGCATCAAGGGACATCGAGGGACATGTTCAACCTTCATATTTAACAAGCATGTAACAATATAAGCTAAAATCTCGTTTTCGCGATAAAGGTCATCTCATTACTTTCTATTTACCAAATTTAAAACGAAATTTGTGCAAATATTATGTTACGCAATAAAGGACATCGAGGGACAAATTCAACATTAATATTTATCAAAGTTTTAACCATATAGGCTAAAATCTCATTTTTGGGACAATGGTCATTCAAATAATTTCATTTTGCCGAATACAAAACCAAATAGGTTCACATATCATGTTTCGTATCAAGGGAGATCGAGGGACAAGTTCAACCTTTATCAAACTTCTAACCATATAAGACTAAAATCTCATTTTCGCGACAAAGTGATTCCAATACTTTCATTTTTCCTAATATAAAACCAAATAAGTTCACATATCATGTTTAGCATCAAGGGTCATCGAGGGACAAGTTCACTGTTTATCAAACTTCTAACCACATAGGCTAACATTTCATTTTCGCGACAAGGGTCATTTCAATACTTTCATTTTACCGAATTTCAAACCAAATAGGTTCACATATCATGTTTCGCATCAACGGACATCGAGGGACATGTTCAACCTTCATATTTAACAAACATGCAACAATATAAGCTAAAATCTCGTTTTCGCGATAAGGGTCATCTCATTACTTTCTATTTACCAAATTTAAAACGAAATTGGTTCAAATATTATGTTACGCAATAAAGGACATCGAGGGACAAATTCAACATTAATATTTCTCAAACTTTTAACCATATAGGCTAAAATCTCTTTTTTGGGACAATGGTCATTCAAATAATTTCATTTTGCCGAATACAAAACCAAATAGGTTCACATATCATGTTTCGTATCAAGGGAGATCGAGGGACAAGTTCAACCTTTATCAAACTTCTAACCATATAGGCTAAAATCTCATTTTCGCGACAAAGTTATTCCAATACTTTCATTTTTCCGAATATAAAACCAAATAGGTTCACATATCATGTTTCGCATCAAGGGACATCGAGGGACAAGTTCACTGTTTATCAAACTTCTAACCACATAGGCTAACATTTCATTTTCGCGACAAGGGTCATTTCAATACTCTCATTTTACCGAATTTCAAACCAAATAGGTTCACATATCATGTTTCACATCAACGGACATCGAGGGACATGTTCAACCTTCATATTTAACAAACATGCAACAATATAAGCTAAAATCTCGTTATCGCGATAAGGGTCATCTCATTACTTTCTATTTACCAAATTTAAAACGAAATTGGTTCAACTATTATGTTACGCAATAAAGAAGATCGAGGGACAAATTCAACATTAATATTTCTCAAACTTTTAACCATATAGGCTAAAATCTCTTTTTTGGGACAATGGTCATTCAAATAATTTCATTTTGCCGAATACAAAACCAAATAGGTTCACATATCATGTTTCGTATCAAGGGAGATCGAGGGACAAGTTCAACTTTTATCAAACCTCTAACCATATAGGCTAAAATCTCATTTTCGCGACAAAGTCATTCCAATACTTTCATTTTTCCGAATATAAAACCAAATAAGTTCACATATCATGTTTCGTATCAAGGGAGATCGAGGAACAAGTTCAACCTTTATCAAACTTCTAACCATATAGGCTAAAATCTCATTTTCGCGGAAAAGTTATTCCAATAATTTCATTTTTCCGAATGTAAAACCAAATAGGTTCACATATCATGTTTCGCATCAAGGGACATCAAGGGACAAGTTCACTGTTTATCAAACTTCTAACCACATAGGCTAACAATTCATTTTCGCGACAAGGGTCATTTCAATACTTTCATTTTACCGAATTTCAAACCAAATAGGTTCACATATCATGTTTCGCATCAAGGGACATCGAGGGACATGTTCAACCTTCATATTTAACAAGCATGTAACAATATAAGCTAAAATCTCGTTTTCGCGATAAAGGTCATCTCATTACTTTCTATTTACCAAATTTAAAACGAAATTTGTGCAAATATTATGTTACGCAATAAAGGACATCGAGGGACAAATTCAACATTAATATTTATCAAAGTTTTAACCATATAGGCTAAAATCTCATTTTTGGGACAATGGTCATTCAAATAATTTCATTTTGCCGAATACAAAACCAAATAGGTTCACATATCATGTTTCGTATCAAGGGAGATCGAGGGACAAGTTCAACCTTTATCAAACTTCTAACCATATAAGACTAAAATCTCATTTTCGCGACAAAGTGATTCCAATACTTTCATTTTTCCTAATATAAAACCAAATAAGTTCACATATCATGTTTAGCATCAAGGGTCATCGAGGGACAAGTTCACTGTTTATCAAACTTCTAACCACATAGGCTAACATTTCATTTTCGCGACAAGGGTCATTTCAATACTTTCATTTTACCGAATTTCAAACCAAATAGGTTCACATATCATGTTTCGCATCAACGGACATCGAGGGACATGTTCAACCTTCATATTTAACAAACATGCAACAATATAAGCTAAAATCTCGTTTTCGCGATAAGGGTCATCTCATTACTTTCTATTTACCAAATTTAAAACGAAATTGGTTCAAATATTATGTTACGCAATAAAGGACATCGAGGGACAAATTCAACATTAATATTTCTCAAACTTTTAACCATATAGGCTAAAATCTCTTTTTTGGGACAATGGTCATTCAAATAATTTCATTTTGCCGAATACAAAACCAAATAGGTTCACATATCATGTTTCGTATCAAGGGAGATCGAGGGACAAGTTCAACCTTTATCAAACTTCTAACCATATAGGCTAAAATCTCATTTTCGCGACAAAGTTATTCCAATACTTTCATTTTTCCGAATATAAAACCAAATAGGTTCACATATCATGTTTCGCATCAAGGGACATCGAGGGACAAGTTCACTGTTTATCAAACTTCTAACCACATAGGCTAACATTTCATTTTCGCGACAAGGGTCATTTCAATACTCTCATTTTACCGAATTTCAAACCAAATAGGTTCACATATCATGTTTCACATCAACGGACATCGAGGGACATGTTCAACCTTCATATTTAACAAACATGCAACAATATAAGCTAAAATCTCGTTATCGCGATAAGGGTCATCTCATTACTTTCTATTTACCAAATTTAAAACGAAATTGGTTCAAATATTATGTTACGCAATAAAGGACATCGAGGGACAAATTCAACATTAATATTTCTCAAACTTTTAACCATATAGGCTAAAATATCTTTTTTGGGACAATGGTCATTCAAATAATTTCATTTTGCCGAATACAAACCAAATAGGTTCACATATCATGTTTCGTATCAAGGGAGATCGAGGGACAAGTTCAACCTTTATCAAACTTCTAACCATATAGGCTAAAATCTCATTTTCGCGACAAAGTCATTCCAATACTTTCATTTTTCCGAATATAAAACCAAATAAGTTCACATATCAGGTTTCGTATCAAGGGAGATCGAGGAACAAGTTCAACCTTTATCAAACTTCTAACCATATAGGCTAAAATCTCATTTGCGCGGAAAAGTTATTCCAATAATTTCATTTTTCCGAATGTAAAACCAAATAGGTTCACATATCATGTTTCGCATCAAGGGACATCGAGGGACAAGTTCACTGTTTATCAAACTTCTAACCACATAGGCTAACAATTCATTTTCGCGACAAGGGTCATTTCAATACTTTCATTTTACCGAATTTCAAACCAAATAGATTCACATATCATGTTTCGCATCAACGGACATCGAGGGACATGTTCAACCTTCATATTTAACAAGCATGTAACAATATAAGCTAAAATCTCGTTTTCGCGATAAAGGTCATCTCATTACTTTCTATTTACCAAATTTAAAACGAAATTTGTTCAAATATTATGTTACGCAATAAAGGACATCGAGGGACAAATTCAACATTAATATTTATCAAAGTTTTAACCATATAGGCTAAAATCTCATTTTTGGGACAATGGTCATTCAAATAATTTCATTTTGCCGAATACAAAACCAAATAGGTTCACATATCATGTTTCGTATCAAGGGAGATCGAGGGACAAGTTCAACCTTTATCAAACTTCTAACCATATAAGGCTAAAATCTCATTTTCGCGACAAAGTGATTCCAATACTTTCATTTTTCCGAATATAAAACCAAATAAGTTCACATATCATGTTTAGCATCAAGGGTCATCGAGGGACAAGTTCACTGTTTATCAAACTTCTAACCACATAGGCTAACATTTCATTTTCGCGACAAGGGTCATTTCAATACTTTCATTTTACCGAATTTCAAACCAAATAGGTTCACATATCATGTTTCGCATCAACGGACATCGAGGGACATGTTCAACCTTCATATTTAACAAACATGCAACAATATAAGCTAAAATCTCGTTTTCGCGATAAGGGTCATCTCATTACTTTCTATTTACCAAATTTAAAACGAAATTGGCTCAAATATTATGTTACGCAATAAAGGACATCGAGGGACAAATTCAACATTAATATTTCTCAAACTTTTAACCATATAGGCTAAAATCTCTTTTTTGGGACAATGGTCATTCAAATAATTTCATTTTGCCGAATACAAAACCAAATAGGTTCACATATCATGTTTCGTATCAAGGGAGATCGAGGGACAAGTTCAACCTTTATCAAACTTCTAACCATATAGGCTAAAATCTCATTTTCGCGACAAAGTTATTCCAATACTTTCATTTTTCCGAATATAAAACCAAATAGGTTCACATATCATGTTTCGCATCAAGGGACATCGAGGGACAAGTTCACTGTTTATCAAACTTCTAACCACATAGGCTAACATTTCATTTTCGCGACAAGGGTCATTTCAATACTTTCATTTTACCGAATTTCAAACCAAATAGGTTCACATATCATGTTTCACATCAACGGACATCGAGGGACATGTTCAACCTTCATATATACCAAAAATGCAACAATATAAGCTAAAATCTCGTTTTCGCGATAAGGGTCATCTCATTACTTTCTATTTACCAAATTTAAAACGAAATTGGTTCAAATATTATGTTACGCAATAAAGGACATCGAGGGACAAATTCAACATTAATATTTCTCAAACTTTTAACCATATAGGCTAAAATCTCTTTTTTGGGACAATGGTCATTCAAATAATTTCATTTTGCCGAATACAAAACCAAATAGGTTCACATATCATGTTTCGTATCAAGGGAGATCGAGGGACAAGTTCAACCTTTATCAAACCTCTAACCATATAGGCTAAAATCTCATTTTCGCGACAAAGTCATTCCAATACTTTCATTTTTCCGAATATAAAACCAAATAAGTTCACATATCATGTTTCGTATCAAGGGAGATCGAGGAACAAGTTCAACCTTTATCAAACTTCTAACCATATAGGTTAAAATCTCATTTTCGCGGAAAAGTTATTCCAATAATTTCATTTTTCCGAATGTAAAACCAAATAGGTTCACATATCATGTTTCGCATCAAGGGACATCAAGGGACAAGTTCACTGTTTATCAAACTTCTAACCACATAGGCTAACAATTCATTTTCGCGACAAGGGTCATTTCAATACTTTCATTTTACCGAATTTCAAACCAAATAGGTTCACATATCATGTTTCGCATCAAGGGACATCGAGGGACATGTTCAACCTTCATATTTAACAAGCATGTAACAATATAAGCTAAAATCTCGTTTTCGCGATAAAGGTCATCTCATTACTTTCTATTTACCAAATTTAAAACGAAATTTGTGCAAATATTATGTTACGCAATAAAGGACATCGAGGGACAAATTCAACATTAATATTTCTCAAACTTTTAACCATATAGGCTAAAATCTCTTTTTTGGGACAATGGTCATTCAAATAATTTCATTTTGCCGAATACAAAACCAAATAGGTTCACATATCATGTTTCGTATCAAGGGAGATCGAGGGACAAGTTCAACCTTTATCAAACCTCTAACCATATAGGCTAAAATCTCATTTTCGCGACAAAGTCATTCCAATACTTTCATTTTTCCGAATATAAAACCAAATAAGTTCACATATCATGTTTCGTATCAAGGGAGATCGAGGAACAAGTTCAACCTTTATCAAACTTCTAACCATATAGGTTAAAATCTCATTTTCGCGGAAAAGTTATTCCAATAATTTCATTTTTCCGAATGTAAAACCAAATAGGTTCACATATCATGTTTCGCATCAAGGGACATCAAGGGACAAGTTCACTGTTTATCAAACTTCTAACCACATAGGCTAACAATTCATTTTCGCGACAAGGGTCATTTCAATACTTTCATTTTACCGAATTTCAAACCAAATAGGTTCACATATCATGTTTCACATCAACGGACATCGAGGGACATGTTCAACCTTCATATTTAACAAACATGCAACAATATAAGCTAAAATCTCGTTATCGCGATAAGGGTCATCTCATTACTTTCTATTTACCAAATTTAAAACGAAATTGGTTCAAATATTATGTTACGCAATAAAGGACATCGAGGGACAAATTCAACATTAATATTTCTCAAACTTTTAACCATATAGGCTAAAATATCTTTTTTGGGACAATGGTCATTCAAATAATTTCATTTTGCCGAATACAAACCAAATAGGTTCACATATCATGTTTCGTATCAAGGGAGATCGAGGGACAAGTTCAACCTTTATCAAACTTCTAACCATATAGGCTAAAATCTCATTTTCGCGACAAAGTCATTCCAATACTTTCATTTTTCCGAATATAAAACCAAATAAGTTCACATATCAGGTTTCGTATCAAGGGAGATCGAGGAACAAGTTCAACCTTTATCAAACTTCTAACCATATAGGCTAAAATCTCATTTGCGCGGAAAAGTTATTCCAATAATTTCATTTTTCCGAATGTAAAACCAAATAGGTTCACATATCATGTTTCGCATCAAGGGACATCGAGGGACAAGTTCACTGTTTATCAAACTTCTAACCACATAGGCTAACAATTCATTTTCGCGACAAGGGTCATTTCAATACTTTCATTTTACCGAATTTCAAACCAAATAGATTCACATATCATGTTTCGCATCAACGGACATCGAGGGACATGTTCAACCTTCATATTTAACAAGCATGTAACAATATAAGCTAAAATCTCGTTTTCGCGATAAAGGTCATCTCATTACTTTCTATTTACCAAATTTAAAACGAAATTTGTTCAAATATTATGTTACGCAATAAAGGACATCGAGGGACAAATTCAACATTAATATTTATCAAAGTTTTAACCATATAGGCTAAAATCTCATTTTTGGGACAATGGTCATTCAAATAATTTCATTTTGCCGAATACAAAACCAAATAGGTTCACATATCATGTTTCGTATCAAGGGAGATCGAGGGACAAGTTCAACCTTTATCAAACTTCTAACCATATAAGGCTAAAATCTCATTTTCGCGACAAAGTGATTCCAATACTTTCATTTTTCCGAATATAAAACCAAATAAGTTCACATATCATGTTTAGCATCAAGGGTCATCGAGGGACAAGTTCACTGTTTATCAAACTTCTAACCACATAGGCTAACATTTCATTTTCGCGACAAGGGTCATTTCAATACTTTCATTTTACCGAATTTCAAACCAAATAGGTTCACATATCATGTTTCGCATCAACGGACATCGAGGGACATGTTCAACCTTCATATTTAACAAACATGCAACAATATAAGCTAAAATCTCGTTTTCGCGATAAGGGTCATCTCATTACTTTCTATTTACCAAATTTAAAACGAAATTGGCTCAAATATTATGTTACGCAATAAAGGACATCGAGGGACAAATTCAACATTAATATTTCTCAAACTTTTAACCATATAGGCTAAAATCTCTTTTTTGGGACAATGGTCATTCAAATAATTTCATTTTGCCGAATACAAAACCAAATAGGTTCACATATCATGTTTCGTATCAAGGGAGATCGAGGGACAAGTTCAACCTTTATCAAACTTCTAACCATATAGGCTAAAATCTCATTTTCGCGACAAAGTTATTCCAATACTTTCATTTTTCCGAATATAAAACCAAATAGGTTCACATATCATGTTTCGCATCAAGGGACATCGAGGGACAAGTTCACTGTTTATCAAACTTCTAACCACATAGGCTAACATTTCATTTTCGCGACAAGGGTCATTTCAATACTTTCATTTTACCGAATTTCAAACCAAATAGGTTCACATATCATGTTTCACATCAACGGACATCGAGGGACATGTTCAACCTTCATATATACCAAAAATGCAACAATATAAGCTAAAATCTCGTTTTCGCGATAAGGGTCATCTCATTACTTTCTATTTACCAAATTTAAAACGAAATTGGTTCAAATATTATGTTACGCAATAAAGGACATCGAGGGACAAATTCAACATTAATATTTCTCAAACTTTTAACCATATAGGCTAAAATCTCTTTTTTGGGACAATGGTCATTCAAATAATTTCATTTTGCCGAATACAAAACCAAATAGGTTCACATATCATGTTTCGTATCAAGGGAGATCGAGGGACAAGTTCAACCTTTATCAAACCTCTAACCATATAGGCTAAAATCTCATTTTCGCGACAAAGTCATTCCAATACTTTCATTTTTCCGAATATAAAACCAAATAAGTTCACATATCATGTTTCGTATCAAGGGAAATCGAGGAACAAGTTCAACCTTTATCAAACTTCTAACCATATAGGTTAAAATCTCATTTTCGCGGAAAAGTTATTCCAATAATTTCATTTTTCCGAATGTAAAACCAAATAGGTTCACATATCATGTTTCGCATCAAGGGACATCAAGGGACAAGTTCACTGTTTATCAAACTTCTAACCACATAGGCTAACAATTCATTTTCGCGACAAGGGTCATTTCAATACTTTCATTTTACCGAATTTCAAACCAAATAGGTTCACATATCATGTTTCGCATCAAGGGACATCGAGGGACATGTTCAACCTTCATATTTAACAAGCATGTAACAATATAAGCTAAAATCTCGTTTTCGCGATAAAGGTCATCTCATTACTTTCTATTTACCAAATTTAAAACGAAATTTGTGCAAATATTATGTTACGCAATAAAGGACATCGAGGGACAAATTCAACATTAATATTTATCAAAGTTTTAACCATATAGGCTAAAATCTCATTTTTGGGACAATGGTCATTCAAATAATTTCATTTTGCCGAATACAAAACCAAATAGGTTCACATATCATGTTTCGTATCAAGGGAGATCGAGGGACAAGTTCAACCTTTATCAAACTTCTAACCATATAAGACTAAAATCTCATTTTCGCGACAAAGTGATTCCAATACTTTCATTTTTCCTAATATAAAACCAAATAAGTTCACATATCATGTTTAGCATCAAGGGTCATCGAGGGACAAGTTCACTGTTTATCAAACTTCTAACCACATAGGCTAACATTTCATTTTCGCGACAAGGGTCATTTCAATACTTTCATTTTACCGAATTTCAAACCAAATAGGTTCACATATCATGTTTCGCATCAACGGACATCGAGGGACATGTTCAACCTTCATATTTAACAAACATGCAACAATATAAGCTAAAATCTCGTTTTCGCGATAAGGGTCATCTCATTACTTTCTATTTACCAAATTTAAAACGAAATTGGTTCAAATATTATGTTACGCAATAAAGGACATCGAGGGACAAATTCAACATTAATATTTCTCAAACTTTTAACCATATAGGCTAAAATCTCTTTTTTGGGACAATGGTCATTCAAATAATTTCATTTTGCCGAATACAAAACCAAATAGGTTCACATATCATGTTTCGTATCAAGGGAGATCGAGGGACAAGTTCAACCTTTATCAAACTTCTAACCATATAGGCTAAAATCTCATTTTCGCGACAAAGTTATTCCAATACTTTCATTTTTCCGAATATAAAACCAAATAGGTTCACATATCATGTTTCGCATCAAGGGACATCGAGGGACAAGTTCACTGTTTATCAAACTTCTAACCACATAGGCTAACATTTCATTTTCGCGACAAGGGTCATTTCAATACTCTCATTTTACCGAATTTCAAACCAAATAGGTTCACATATCATGTTTCACATCAACGGACATCGAGGGACATGTTCAACCTTCATATTTAACAAACATGCAACAATATAAGCTAAAATCTCGTTATCGCGATAAGGGTCATCTCATTACTTTCTATTTACCAAATTTAAAACGAAATTGGTTCAAATATTATGTTACGCAATAAAGGACATCGAGGGACAAATTCAACATTAATATTTCTCAAACTTTTAACCATATAGGCTAAAATATCTTTTTTGGGACAATGGTCATTCAAATAATTTCATTTTGCCGAATACAAAACCAAATAGGTTCACATATCATGTTTCGTATCAAGGGAGATCGAGGGACAAGTTCAACCTTTATCAAACTTCTAACCATATAGGCTAAAATCTCATTTTCGCGACAAAGTCATTCCAATACTTTCATTTTTCCGAATATAAAACCAAATAAGTTCACATATCATGTTTCGTATCAAGGGAGATCGAGGAACAAGTTCAACCTTTATCAAACTTCTAACCATATAGGCTAAAATCTCATTTGCGCGGAAAAGTTATTCCAATAATTTCATTTTTCCGAATGTAAAACCAAATAGGTTCACATATCATGTTTCGCATCAAGGGACATCGAGGGACAAGTTCACTGTTTATCAAACTTCTAACCACATAGGCTAACAATTCATTTTCGCGACAAGGGTCATTTCATTACTTTCATTTTACCGAATTTCAAACCAAATAGATTCACATATCATGTTTCGCATCAACGGACATCGAGGGACATGTTCAACCATCATATTTAACAAGCATGTAACAATATAAGCTAAAATCTCGTTTTCGCGATAAAGGTCATCTCATTACTTTCTATTTACCAAATTTAAAACGAAATTTGTTCAAATATTATGTTACGCAATAAAGGACATCGAGGGACAAATTCAACATTAATATTTATCAAAGTTTTAACCATATAGGCTAAAATCTCATTTTTGGGACAATGGTCATTCAAATAATTTCATTTTGCCGAATACAAAACCAAATAGGTTCACATATCATGTTTCGTATCAAGGGAGATCGAGGGACAAGTTCAACCTTTATCAAACTTCTAACCATATAAGGCTAAAATCTCATTTTCGCGACAAAGTGATTCCAATACTTTCATTTTTCCGAATATAAAACCAAATAAGTTCACATATCATGTTTAGCATCAAGGGACATCGAGGGAAAAGTTCACTGTTTATCAAACTTCTAACCACATAGGCTAACATTTCATTTTCGCGACAAGGGTCATTTCAATACTTTCATTTTACCGAATTTCAAACCAAATAGGTTCACATATCATGTTTCACATCAACGGACATCGAGGGACATGTTCAACCTTCATATTTAACAAACATGCAACAATATAAGCTAAAATCTCGTTTTCGCGATAAGGGTCATCTCATTACTTTCTATTTACCAAATTTAAAACGAAATTGGTTCAAATATTATGTTACGCAATAAAGGACATCGAGGGACAAATTCAACATTAATATTTCTCAAACTTTTAACCATATAGGCTAAAATATCTTTTTTGGGACAATGGTCATTCAAATAATTTCATTTTGCCGAATACAAAACCAAATAGGTTCACATATCATGTTTCGTATCAAGGGAGATCGAGGGACAAGTTCAACCTTTATCAAACTTCTAACCATATAGGCTAAAATCTCATTTTCGCGACAAAGTCATTCCGATACTTTCATTTTTCCGAATATAAAACCAAATAGGTTCACATATCATGTTTCGTATCAAGGGAGATCGAGGGACAAGTTCAACCTTTATCAAACTTCTAACCATATAGGCTAAAATCTCATTTTCGCGACAAAGTTATTCCAATACTTTCATTTTTCCGAATATAAAACCAAATAGGTTCACATATCATGTTTCGCATCAAGGGACATCGAGGGACAAGTTCACTGTTCATCAAACTTCTAACCACATAGGCTAACAATTCATTTTCGCGACAAGGGTCATTTCAATACTTTCATTTTACCGAATTTCAAACCAAATAGTTTCACATATCATGTTTCGCATCAACGGACATCGAGGGACATGTTCAACCTTCATATTTAACAAACATGCAACAATATAAGCTAAAATCTCGTTTTCGCGATAAGGGTCATCTCATTACTTTCTATTTACCAAATTTAAAACGAAATTTGTGCAAATATTATGTTACGCAATAAAGGACATCGAGGGACAAATTCAACATTAATATTTATCAAAGTTTTAACCATATAGGCTAAAATCTCATTTTTGGGACAATGGTCATTCAAATAATTTCATTTTGCCGAATACAAAACCAAATAGGTTCACATATCATGTTTCGTATCAAGGGAGATCGAGGGACAAGTTCAACCTTTATCAAACTACTAACCATATAAGACTAAAATCTCATTTTCGCGACAAAGTGATTCCAATACTTTCATTTTTCCTAATATAAAACCAAATAAGTTCACATATCATGTTTAGCATCAAGGGTCATCGAGGGACAAGTTCACTGTTTATCAAACTTCTAACCACATAGGCTAACATTTCATTTTCGCGACAAGGGTCATTTCAATACTTTCATTTTACCGAATTTCAAACCAAATAGGTTCACATATCATGTTTCGCATCAACGGACATCGAGGGACATGTTCAACCTTCATATTTAACAAACATGCAACAATATAAGCTAAAATCTCGTTTTCGCGATAAGGGTCATCTCATTACTTTCTATTTACCAAATTTAAAACGAAATTGGTTCAAATATTATGTTACGCAATAAAGGACATCGAGGGACAAATTCAACATTAATATTTCTCAAACTTTTAACCATATAGGCTAAAATCTCTTTTTTGGGACAATGGTCATTCAAATAATTTCATTTTGCCGAATACAAAACCAAATAGGTTCACATATCATGTTTCGTATCAAGGGAGATCGAGGGACAAGTTCAACCTTTATCAAACTTCTAACCATATAGGCTAAAATCTCATTTTCGAGACAAAGTTATTCCAATACTTTCATTTTTCCGAATATAAAACCAAATAGGTTCACATATCATGTTTCGCATCAAGGGACATCGAGGGACAAGTTCACTGTTTATCAAACTTCTAACCACATAGGCTAACATTTCATTTTCGCGACAAGGGTCATTTCAATACTCTCATTTTACCGAATTTCAAACCAAATAGGTTCACATATCATGTTTCACATCAACGGACATCGAGGGACATGTTCAACCTTCATATTTAACAAACATGCAACAATATAAGCTAAAATCTCGTTATCGCGATAAGGGTCATCTCATTACTTTCTATTTACCAAATTTAAAACGAAATTGGTTCAAATATTATGTTACGCAATAAAGGACATCGAGGGACAAATTCAACATTAATATTTCTCAAACTTTTAACCATATAGGCTAAAATATCTTTTTTGGGACAATGGTCATTCAAATAATTTCATTTTGCCGAATACAAAACCAAATAGGTTCACATATCATGTTTCGTATCAAGGGAGATCGAGGGACAAGTTCAACCTTCATCAAACTTCTAACCATATAGGCTAAAATCTCATTTTCGCGACAAAGTCATTCCAATACTTTCATTTTTCCGAATATAAAACCAAATAAGTTCACATATCATGTTTCGTATCAAGGGAGATCGAGGAACAAGTTCAACCTTTATCAAACTTCTAACCATATAGGCTAAAATCTCATTTGCGCGGAAAAGTTATTCCAATAATTTCATTTTTCCGAATGTAAAACCAAATAGGTTCACATATCATGTTTCGCATCAAGGGACATCGAGGGACAAGTTCACTGTTTATCAAACTTCTAACCACATAGGCTAACAATTCATTTTCGCGACAAGGGTCATTTCAATACTTTCATTTTACCGAATTTCAAACCAAATAGATTCACATATCATGTTTCGCATCAACGGACATCGAGGGACATGTTCAACCATCATATTTAACAAGCATGTAACAATATAAGCTAAAATCTCGTTTTCGCGATAAAGGTCATCTCATTACTTTCTATTTACCAAATTTAAAACGAAATTTGTTCAAATATTATGTTACGCAATAAAGGACATCGAGGGACAAATTCAACATTAATATTTATCAAAGTTTTAACCATATAGGCTAAAATCTCATTTTTGGGACAATGGTCATTCAAATAATTTCATTTTGCCGAATACAAAACCAAATAGGTTCACATATCATGTTTCGTATCAAGGGAGATCGAGGGACAAGTTCAACCTTTATCAAACTTCTAACCATATAAGGCTAAAATCTCATTTTCGCGACAAAGTGATTCCAATACTTTCATTTTTCCGAATATAAAACCAAATAAGTTCACATATCATGTTTAGCATCAAGGGACATCGAGGGAAAAGTTCACTGTTTATCAAACTTCTAACCACATAGGCTAACATTTCATTTTCGCGACAAGGGTCATTTCAATACTTTCATTTTACCGAATTTCAAACCAAATAGGTTCACATATCATGTTTCACATCAACGGACATCGAGGGACATGTTCAACCTTCATATTTAACAAACATGCAAAAATATAAGCTAAAATCTCGTTATCGCGATAAGGGTCATCTCATTACTTTCTATTTACCAAATTTAAAACGAAATTGGTTCAAATATTATGTTACGCAATAAAGGACATCGAGGGACAAATTCAACATTAATATTTCTCAAACTTTTAACCATATAGGCTAAAATATCTTTTTTGGGACAATGGTCATTCAAATAATTTCATTTTGCCGAATACAAAACCAAATAGGTTCACATATCATGTTTCGTATCAAGGGAGATCGAGGGACAAGTTCAACCTTTATCAAACTTCTAACCATATAGGCTAAAATCTCATTTTCGCGACAAAGTCATTCCGATACTTTCATTTTTCCGAATATAAAACCAAATAGGTTCACATATCATGTTTCGTATCAAGGGAGATCGAGGGACAAGTTCAACCTTTATCAAACTTCTAACCATATAGGCTAAAATCTCATTTTCGCGACAAAGTTATTCCAATACTTTCATTTTTCCGAATATAAAACCAAATAGGTTCACATATCATGTTTCGCATCAAGGGACATCGAGGGACAAGTTCACTGTTCATCAAACTTCTAACCACATAGGCTAACAATTCATTTTCGCGACAAGGGTCATTTCAATACTTTCATTTTACCGAATTTCAAACCAAATAGTTTCACATATCATGTTTCGCATCAACGGACATCGAGGGACATGTTCAACCTTCATATTTAACAAACATGCAACAATATAAGCTAAAATCTCGTTTTCGCGATAAGGGTCATCTCATTACTTTCTATTTACCAAATTTAAAACGAAATTGGTTCAAATATTATGTTACGCAATAAAGGACATCAAGGGACAAATTCAACATTAATATTTCTCAAACTTTTAACCATATAGGCTAAAATCTCTTTTTTGGGACAATGGTCATTCAAATAATTTCATTTTGCCGAATACAAAACCAAATAGGTTCACATATCATGTTTCGTATCAAGGGAGATCGAGGGACAAGTTCAACCTTTATCAAACTTCTAACCATATAGGCTAAAATCTCATTTTCGCGACAAAGTTATTCCAATACTTTCATTTTTCCGAATATAAAACCAAATAAGTTCACATATCATGTTTAGCATCAAGGGACATCGAGGGAAAAGTTCACTGTTTATCAAACTTCTAACCACATAGGCTAACATTTCATTTTCGCGACAAGGGTCATTTCAATACTTTCATTTTACCGAATTTCAAACCAAATAGGTTCACATATCATGTTTCACATCAACGGACATCGAGGGACATGTTCAACCTTCATATTTAACAAACATGCAACAATATAAGCTAAAATCTCGTTTTCGCGATAAGGGTCATCTCATTACTTTCTATTTACCAAATTTAAAACGAAATTGGTTCAAATATTATGTTACGCAATAAAGGACATCGAGGGACAAATTCAACATTAATATTTCTCAAACTTTTAACCATATAGGCTAAAATATCTTTTTTGGGACAATGGTCATTCAAATAATTTCATTTTGCCGAATACAAAACCAAATAGGTTCACATATCATGTTTCGTATCAAGGGAGATCGAGGGACAAGTTCAACCTTTATCAAACTTCTAACCATATAGGCTAAAATCTCATTTTCGCGACAAAGTCATTCCGATACTTTCATTTTTCCGAATATAAAACCAAATAGGTTCACATATCATGTTTCGTATCAAGGGAGATCGAGGGACAAGTTCAACCTTTATCAAACTTCTAACCATATAGGCTAAAATCTCATTTTCGCGACAAAGTTATTCCAATACTTTCATTTTTCCGAATATAAAACCAAATAGGTTCACATATCATGTTTCGCATCAAGGGACATCGAGGGACAAGTTCACTGTTCATCAAACTTCTAACCACATAGGCTAACAATTCATTTTCGCGACAAGGGTCATTTCAATACTTTCATTTTACCGAATTTCAAACCAAATAGTTTCACATATCATGTTTCGCATCAACGGACATCGAGGGACATGTTCAACCTTCATATTTAACAAACATGCAACAATATAAGCTAAAATCTCGTTTTCGCGATAAGGGTCATCTCATTACTTTCTATTTACCAAATTTAAAACGAAATTTGTGCAAATATTATGTTACGCAATAAAGGACATCGAGGGACAAATTCAACATTAATATTTATCAAAGTTTTAACCATATAGGCTAAAATCTCATTTTTGGGACAATGGTCATTCAAATAATTTCATTTTGCCGAATACAAAACCAAATAGGTTCACATATCATGTTTCGTATCAAGGGAGATCGAGGGACAAGTTCAACCTTTATCAAACTACTAACCATATAAGACTAAAATCTCATTTTCGCGACAAAGTGATTCCAATACTTTCATTTTTCCTAATATAAAACCAAATAAGTTCACATATCATGTTTAGCATCAAGGGTCATCGAGGGACAAGTTCACTGTTTATCAAACTTCTAACCACATAGGCTAACATTTCATTTTCGCGACAAGGGTCATTTCAATACTTTCATTTTACCGAATTTCAAACCAAATAGGTTCACATATCATGTTTCGCATCAACGGACATCGAGGGACATGTTCAACCTTCATATTTAACAAACATGCAACAATATAAGCTAAAATCTCGTTTTCGCGATAAGGGTCATCTCATTACTTTCTATTTACCAAATTTAAAACGAAATTGGTTCAAATATTATGTTACGCAATAAAGGACATCGAGGGACAAATTCAACATTAATATTTCTCAAACTTTTAACCATATAGGC
Source organism: Medicago sativa (assembly GCF_051527215.1). Classification (NCBI taxonomy): domain Eukaryota; kingdom Viridiplantae; phylum Streptophyta; class Magnoliopsida; order Fabales; family Fabaceae; genus Medicago; species Medicago sativa. The sequence continues at coordinate 42,319,173 of NC_140751.1, forward strand.
TAAAATCTCTTTTTTGGGACAATGGTCATTCAAATAATTTCATTTTGCCGAATACAAAACCAAATAGGTTCACATATCATGTTTCGTATCAAGGGAGATCGAGGGACAAGTTCAACCTTTATCAAACTTCTAACCATATAGGCTAAAATCTCATTTTCGAGACAAAGTTATTCCAATACTTTCATTTTTCCGAATATAAAACCAAATAGGTTCACATATCATGTTTCGCATCAAGGGACATCGAGGGACAAGTTCACTGTTTATCAAACTTCTAACCACATAGGCTAACATTTCATTTTCGCGACAAGGGTCATTTCAATACTCTCATTTTACCGAATTTCAAACCAAATAGGTTCACATATCATGTTTCACATCAACGGACATCGAGGGACATGTTCAACCTTCATATTTAACAAACATGCAACAATATAAGCTAAAATCTCGTTATCGCGATAAGGGTCATCTCATTACTTTCTATTTACCAAATTTAAAACGAAATTGGTTCAAATATTATGTTACGCAATAAAGGACATCGAGGGACAAATTCAACATTAATATTTCTCAAACTTTTAACCATATAGGCTAAAATATCTTTTTTGGGACAATGGTCATTCAAATAATTTCATTTTGCCGAATACAAAACCAAATAGGTTCACATATCATGTTTCGTATCAAGGGAGATCGAGGGACAAGTTCAACCTTCATCAAACTTCTAACCATATAGGCTAAAATCTCATTTTCGCGACAAAGTCATTCCAATACTTTCATTTTTCCGAATATAAAACCAAATAAGTTCACATATCATGTTTCGTATCAAGGGAGATCGAGGAACAAGTTCAACCTTTATCAAACTTCTAACCATATAGGCTAAAATCTCATTTGCGCGGAAAAGTTATTCCAATAATTTCATTTTTCCGAATGTAAAACCAAATAGGTTCACATATCATGTTTCGCATCAAGGGACATCGAGGGACAAGTTCACTGTTTATCAAACTTCTAACCACATAGGCTAACAATTCATTTTCGCGACAAGGGTCATTTCAATACTTTCATTTTACCGAATTTCAAACCAAATAGATTCACATATCATGTTTCGCATCAACGGACATCGAGGGACATGTTCAACCATCATATTTAACAAGCATGTAACAATATAAGCTAAAATCTCGTTTTCGCGATAAAGGTCATCTCATTACTTTCTATTTACCAAATTTAAAACGAAATTTGTTCAAATATTATGTTACGCAATAAAGGACATCGAGGGACAAATTCAACATTAATATTTATCAAAGTTTTAACCATATAGGCTAAAATCTCATTTTTGGGACAATGGTCATTCAAATAATTTCATTTTGCCGAATACAAAACCAAATAGGTTCACATATCATGTTTCGTATCAAGGGAGATCGAGGGACAAGTTCAACCTTTATCAAACTTCTAACCATATAAGGCTAAAATCTCATTTTCGCGACAAAGTGATTCCAATACTTTCATTTTTCCGAATATAAAACCAAATAAGTTCACATATCATGTTTAGCATCAAGGGACATCGAGGGAAAAGTTCACTGTTTATCAAACTTCTAACCACATAGGCTAACATTTCATTTTCGCGACAAGGGTCATTTCAATACTTTCATTTTACCGAATTTCAAACCAAATAGGTTCACATATCATGTTTCACATCAACGGACATCGAGGGACATGTTCAACCTTCATATTTAACAAACATGCAAAAATATAAGCTAAAATCTCGTTATCGCGATAAGGGTCATCTCATTACTTTCTATTTACCAAATTTAAAACGAAATTGGTTCAAATATTATGTTACGCAATAAAGGACATCGAGGGACAAATTCAACATTAATATTTCTCAAACTTTTAACCATATAGGCTAAAATATCTTTTTTGGGACAATGGTCATTCAAATAATTTCATTTTGCCGAATACAAAACCAAATAGGTTCACATATCATGTTTCGTATCAAGGGAGATCGAGGGACAAGTTCAACCTTTATCAAACTTCTAACCATATAGGCTAAAATCTCATTTTCGCGACAAAGTCATTCCGATACTTTCATTTTTCCGAATATAAAACCAAATAGGTTCACATATCATGTTTCGTATCAAGGGAGATCGAGGGACAAGTTCAACCTTTATCAAACTTCTAACCATATAGGCTAAAATCTCATTTTCGCGACAAAGTTATTCCAATACTTTCATTTTTCCGAATATAAAACCAAATAGGTTCACATATCATGTTTCGCATCAAGGGACATCGAGGGACAAGTTCACTGTTCATCAAACTTCTAACCACATAGGCTAACAATTCATTTTCGCGACAAGGGTCATTTCAATACTTTCATTTTACCGAATTTCAAACCAAATAGTTTCACATATCATGTTTCGCATCAACGGACATCGAGGGACATGTTCAACCTTCATATTTAACAAACATGCAACAATATAAGCTAAAATCTCGTTTTCGCGATAAGGGTCATCTCATTACTTTCTATTTACCAAATTTAAAACGAAATTGGTTCAAATATTATGTTACGCAATAAAGGACATCAAGGGACAAATTCAACATTAATATTTCTCAAACTTTTAACCATATAGGCTAAAATCTCTTTTTTGGGACAATGGTCATTCAAATAATTTCATTTTGCCGAATACAAAACCAAATAGGTTCACATATCATGTTTCGTATCAAGGGAGATCGAGGGACAAGTTCAACCTTTATCAAACTTCTAACCATATAGGCTAAAATCTCATTTTCGCGACAAAGTTATTCCAATACTTTCATTTTTCCGAATATAAAACCAAATAGGTTCACATATCATGTTTCACATGAAGGGACATCGAGGGACAAGTTCACTGTTTATCAAACTTCTAACCACATAGGCTAACATTTCATTTTCGCGACAAGGGTCATTTCAATACTTTCATTTTACCGAATTTCAAACCAAATAGGTTCACATATCATGTTTCACATCAACGGACATCGAGGGACATGTTCAACCTTCATATTTAACAAACATGCAACAATATAAGCTAAAATCTCGTTATCGCGATAAGGGTCATCTCATTACTTTCTATTTACCAAATTTAAAACGAAATTGGTTCAAATATTATGTTACGCAATAAAGGACATCGAGGGACAAATTCAACATTAATATTTCTCAAACTTTTAACCATATAGGCTAAAATATCTTTTTTGGGACAATGGTCATTCAAATAATTTCATTTTGCCGAATACAAAACCAAATAGGTTCACATATCATGTTTCGTATCAAGGGAGATCGAGGGACAAGTTCAACCTTTATCAAACTTCTAACCATATAGGCTAAAATCTCATTTTCGCGACAAAGTCATTCCAATACTTTCATTTTTCCGAATATAAAACCAAATAAGTTCACATATCATGTTTCGTATCAAGGGAGATCGAGGAACAAGTTCAACCTTTATCAAACTTCTAACCATATAGGCTAAAATCTCATTTGCGCGGAAAAGTTATTCCAATAATTTCATTTTTCCGAATGTAAAACCAAATAGGTTCACATATCATGTTTCGCATCAAGGGACATCGAGGGACAAGTTCACTGTTTATCAAACTTCTAACCACATAGGCTAACAATTCATTTTCGCGACAAGGGTCATTTCAATACTTTCATTTTACCGAATTTCAAACCAAATAGATTCACATATCATGTTTCGCATCAACGGACATCGAGGGACATGTTCAACCATCATATTTAACAAGCATGTAACAATATAAGCTAAAATCTCGTTTTCGCGATAAAGGTCATCTCATTACTTTCTATTTACCAAATTTAAAACGAAATTTGTTCAAATATTATGTTACGCAATAAAGGACATCGAGGGACAAATTCAACATTAATATTTATCAAAGTTTTAACCATATAGGCTAAAATCTCATTTTTGGGACAATGGTCATTCAAATAATTTCATTTTGCCGAATACAAAACCAAATAGGTTCACATATCATGTTTCGTATCAAGGGAGATCGAGGGACAAGTTCAACCTTTATCAAACTTCTAACCATATAAGGCTAAAATCTCATTTTCGCGACAAAGTGATTCCAATACTTTCATTTTTCCGAATATAAAACCAAATAAGTTCACATATCATGTTTAGCATCAAGGGACATCGAGGGAAAAGTTCACTGTTTATCAAACTTCTAACCACATAGGCTAACATTTCATTTTCGCGACAAGGGTCATTTCAATACTTTCATTTTACCGAATTTCAAACCAAATAGGTTCACATATCATGTTTCACATCAACGGACATCGAGGGACATGTTCAACCTTCATATTTAACAAACATGCAAAAATATAAGCTAAAATCTCGTTATCGCGATAAGGGTCATCTCATTACTTTCTATTTACCAAATTTAAAACGAAATTGGTTCAAATATTATGTTACGCAATAAAGGACATCGAGGGACAAATTCAACATTAATATTTCTCAAACTTTTAACCATATAGGCTAAAATATCTTTTTTGGGACAATGGTCATTCAAATAATTTCATTTTGCCGAATACAAAACCAAATAGGTTCACATATCATGTTTCGTATCAAGGGAGATCGAGGGACAAGTTCAACCTTTATCAAACTTCTAACCATATAGGCTAAAATCTCATTTTCGCGACAAAGTCATTCCGATACTTTCATTTTTCCGAATATAAAACCAAATAGGTTCACATATCATGTTTCGTATCAAGGGAGATCGAGGGACAAGTTCAACCTTTATCAAACTTCTAACCATATAGGCTAAAATCTCATTTTCGCGACAAAGTTATTCCAATACTTTCATTTTTCCGAATATAAAACCAAATAGGTTCACATATCATGTTTCGCATCAAGGGACATCGAGGGACAAGTTCACTGTTCATCAAACTTCTAACCACATAGGCTAACAATTCATTTTCGCGACAAGGGTCATTTCAATACTTTCATTTTACCGAATTTCAAACCAAATAGTTTCACATATCATGTTTCGCATCAACGGACATCGAGGGACATGTTCAACCTTCATATTTAACAAACATGCAACAATATAAGCTAAAATCTCGTTTTCGCGATAAGGGTCATCTCATTACTTTCTATTTACCAAATTTAAAACGAAATTGGTTCAAATATTATGTTACGCAATAAAGGACATCAAGGGACAAATTCAACATTAATATTTCTCAAACTTTTAACCATATAGGCTAAAATCTCTTTTTTGGGACAATGGTCATTCAAATAATTTCATTTTGCCGAATACAAAACCAAATAGGTTCACATATCATGTTTCGTATCAAGGGAGATCGAGGGACAAGTTCAACCTTTATCAAACTTCTAACCATATAGGCTAAAATCTCATTTTCGCGACAAAGTTATTCCAATACTTTCATTTTTCCGAATATAAAACCAAATAGGTTCACATATCATGTTTCACATGAAGGGACATCGAGGGACAAGTTCACTGTTTATCAAACTTCTAACCACATAGGCTAACATTTCATTTTCGCGACAAGGGTCATTTCAATACTTTCATTTTACCGAATTTCAAACCAAATAGGTTCACATATCATGTTTCACATCAACGGACATCGAGGGACATGTTCAATCTTCATATTTAACAAACATGCAAAAATATAAGCTAAAATCTCGTTATCGCGATAAGGGTCATCTCATTACTTTCTATTTACCAAATTTAAAACGAAATTGGTTCAAATATTATGTTACGCAATAAAGGACATCGAGGGACAAATTCAACATTAATATTTCTCAAACTTTTAACCATATAGGCTAAAATATCTTTTTTGGGACAATGGTCATTCAAATAATTTCATTTTGCCGAATACAAAACCAAATAGGTTCACATATCATGTTTCGTATCAAGGGAGATCGAGGGACAAGTTCAACCTTTATCAAACTTCTAACCATATAGGCTAAAATCTCATTTTCGCGACAAAGTCATTCCAATACTTTCATTTTTCCGAATATAAAACCAAATAGGTTCACATATCATGTTTCGTATCAAGGGAGATCGAGGGACAAGTTCAACCTTTATCAAACTTCTAACCATATAGGCTAAAATCTCATTTTCGCGACAAAGTTATTCCAATACTTTCATTTTTCCGAATATAAAACCAAATAGGTTCACATATCATGTTTCGCATCAAGGGACATCGAGGGACAAGTTCACTGTTCATCAAACTTCTAACCACATAGGCTAACAATTCATTTTCGCGACAAGGGTCATTTCAATACTTTCATTTTACCGAATTTCAAACCAAATAGTTTCACATATCATGTTTCGCATCAACGGACATCGAGGGACATGTTCAACCTTCATATTTAACAAACATGCAACAATATAAGCTAAAATCTCGTTTTCGCGATAAGGGTCATCTCATTACTTTCTATTTACCAAATTTAAAACGAAATTGGTTCAAATATTATGTTACGCAATAAAGGACATCGAGGGACAAATTCAACATTAATATTTCTCAAACTTTTAACCATATAGGCTAAAATCTCTTTTTTGGGACAATGGTCATTCAAATAATTTCATTTTGCCGAATACAAAACCAAATAGGTTCACATATCATGTTTCGTATCAAGGGAGATCGAGGGACAAGTTCAACCTTTATCAAACTTCTAACCATATAGGCTAAAATCTCATTTTCGCGACAAAGTTATTCCAATACTTTCATTTTTCCGAATATAAAACCAAATAGGTTCACATATCATGTTTCACATGAAGGGACATCGAGGGACAAGTTCACTGTTTATCAAACTTCTAACCACATAGGCTAACATTTCATTTTCGCGACAAGGGTCATTTCAATACTTTCATTTTACCGAATTTCAAACCAAATAGGTTCACATATCATGTTTCACATCAACGGACATCGAGGGACATGTTCAATCTTCATATTTAACAAACATGCAAAAATATAAGCTAAAATCTCGTTATCGCGATAAGGGTCATCTCATTACTTTCTATTTACCAAATTTAAAACGAAATTGGTTCAAATATTATGTTACGCAATAAAGGACATCGAGGGACAAATTCAACATTAATATTTCTCAAACTTTTAACCATATAGGCTAAAATATCTTTTTTGGGACAATGGTCATTCAAATAATTTCATTTTGCCGAATACAAAACCAAATAGGTTCACATATCATGTTTCGTATCAAGGGAGATCGAGGGACAAGTTCAACCTTTATCAAACTTCTAACCATATAGGCTAAAATCTCATTTTCGCGACAAAGTCATTCCAATACTTTCATTTTTCCGAATATAAAACCAAATAGGTTCACATATCATGTTTCGTATCAAGGGAGATCGAGGGACAAGTTCAACCTTTATCAAACTTCTAACCATATAGGCTAAAATCTCATTTTCGCGACAAAGTTATTCCAATACTTTCATTTTTCCGAATATAAAACCAAATAGGTTCACATATCATGTTTCGCATCAAGGGACATCGAGGGACAAGTTCACTGTTCATCAAACTTCTAACCACATAGGCTAACAATTCATTTTCGCGACAAGGGTCATTTCAATACTTTCATTTTACCGAATTTCAAACCAAATAGTTTCACATATCATTTTTCGCATCAACGGACATCGAGGGACATGTTCAACCTTCATATTTAACAAACATGCAACAATATAAGCTAAAATCTCGTTTTCGCGATAAGGGTCATCTCATTACTTTCTATTTACCAAATTTAAAACGAAATTGGTTCAAATATTATGTTACGCAATAAAGGACATCGAGGGACAAATTCAACATTAATATTTCTCAAACTTTTAACCATATAGGCTAAAATCTCTTTTTTGGGACAATGGTCATTCAAATAATTTCATTTTGCCGAATACAAAACCAAATAGGTTCACATATCATGTTTCGTATCAAGGGAGATCGAGGGACAAGTTCAACCTTTATCAAACTTCTAACCATATAGGCTAAAATCTCATTTTCGCGACAAAGTTATTCCAATACTTTCATTTTTCCGAATATAAAACCAAATAGGTTCACATATCATGTTTCACATGAAGGGACATCGAGGGACAAGTTCAATGTTTATCAAACTTCTAACCACATAGGCTAACATTTCATTTTCGCGACAAGGGTCATTTCAATACTTTCATTTTACCGAATTTCAAACCAAATAGGTTCACATATCATGTTTCACATCAACGGACATCGAGGGACATGTTCAACCTTCATATTTAACAAACATGCAAAAATATAAGCTAAAATCTCGTTATCGCGATAAGGGTCATCTCATTACTTTCTATTTACCAAATTTAAAACGAAATTGGTTCAAATATTATGTTACGCAATAATGGACATCGAGGGACAAATTCAACATTAATATTTCTCAAACTTTTAACCATATAGGCTAAAATATCTTTTTTGGGACAATGGTCATTCAAATAATTTCATTTTGCCGAATACAAAACCAAATAGGTTCACATATCATGTTTCGTATCAAGGGAGATCGAGGGACAAGTTCAACCTTTATATAACTTCTAACCATATAGGCTAAAATCTCATTTTCGCGACAAAGTCATTCCAATACTTTCATTTTTCCGAATATAAAACCAAATAGGTTCACATATCATGTTTCGTATCAAGGGAGATCGAGGGACAAGTTCAACCTTTATCAAACTTCTAACCATATAGGCTAAAATCTCATTTTCGCGACAAAGTTATTCCAATACTTTCATTTTTCCGAATATAAAACCAAATAGGTTCACATATCATGTTTCGCATCAAGGGACATCGAGGGACAAGTTCACTGTTCATCAAACTTCTAACCACATAGGCTAACAATTCATTTTCGCGACAAGGGTCATTTCAATACTTTCATTTTACCGAATTTCAAACCAAATAGTTTCACATATCATGTTTCGCATCAACGGACATCGAGGGACATGTTCAACCTTCATATTTAACAAACATGCAACAATATAAGCTAAAATCTCGTTTTCGCGATAAGGGTCATCTCATTACTTTCTATTTACCAAATTTAAAACGAAATTGGTTCAAATATTATGTTACGCAATAAAGGACATCGAGGGACAAATTCAACATTAATATTTCTCAAACTTTTAACCATATAGGCTAAAATCTCTTTTTTGGGACAATGGTCATTCAAATAATTTCATTTTGCCGAATACAAAACCAAATAGGTTCACATATCATGTTTCGTATCAAGGGAGATCGAGGGACAAGTTCAACCTTTATCAAACTTCTAACCATATAGGCTAAAATCTCATTTTCGCGACAAAGTCATTCCAATACTTTCATTTTTCCGAATATAAAACCAAATAGGTTCACATATCATGTTTCGTATCAAGGGAGATCGAGGGACAAGTTCAACCTTTATCAAACTTCTAACCATATAAGGCTAAAATCTCATTTTCGCGACAAAGTGATTCCAATACTTTCATTTTTCCGAATATAAAACCAAATAAGTTCACATATCATGTTTAGCATCAAGGGACATCGAGGGAAAAGTTCACTGTTTATCAAACTTCTAACCACATAGGCTAACATTTCATTTTCGCGACAAGGGTCATTTCAATACTTTCATTTTACCGAATTTCAAACCAAATAGGTTCACATATCATGTTTCACATCAACGGACATCGAGGGACATGTTCAACCTTCATATTTAACAAACATGCAACAATATAAGCTAAAATCTCGTTATCGCGATAAGGGTCATCTCATTACTTTCTATTTACCAAATTTAAAACGAAATTGGTTCAAATATTATGTTACGCAATAAAGGACATCGAGGGACAAATTCAACATTAATATTTCTCAAACTTTTAACCATATAGGCTAAAATATCTTTTTTGGGACAATGGTCATTCAAATAATTTCATTTTGCCGAATACAAAACCAAATAGGTTCACATATCATGTTTCGTATCAAGGGAGATCGAGGGACAAGTTCAACCTTTATCAAACTTCTAACCATATAGGCTAAAATCTCATTTTCGCGACAAAGTCATTCCAATACTTTCATTTTTCCGAATATAAAACCAAATAGGTTCACATATCATGTTTCGTATCAAGGGAGATCGAGGGACAAGTTCAACCTTTATCAAACTTCTAACCATATAGGCTAAAATCTCATTTTCGCGACAAAGTTATTCCAATACTTTCATTTTTCCGAATATAAAACCAAATAGGTTCACATATCATGTTTCGCATCAAGGGACATCGAGGGACAAGTTCACTGTTCATCAAACTTCTAACCACATAGGCTAACAATTCATTTTCGCGACAAGGGTCATTTCAATACTTTCATTTTACCGAATTTCAAACCAAATAGTTTCACATATCATGTTTCGCATCAACGGACATCGAGGGACATGTTCAACCTTCATATTTAACAAACATGCAACAATATAAGCTAAAATCTCGTTTTCGCGATAAGGGTCATCTCATTACTTTCTATTTACCAAATTTAAAACGAAATTGGTTCAAATATTATGTTACGCAATAAAGGACATCGAGGGACAAATTCAACATTAATATTTCTCAAACTTTTAACCATATAGGCTAAAATCTCTTTTTTGGGACAATGGTCATTCAAATAATTTCATTTTGCCGAATACAAAACCAAATAGGTTCACATATCATGTTTCGTATCAAGGGAGATCGAGGGACAAGTTCAACCTTTATCAAACTTCTAACCATATACGCTAAAATCTCATTTTCGCGACAAAGTCATTCCAATACTTTCATTTTTCCGAATATAAAACCAAATAGGTTCACATATCATGTTTCGTATCAAGGGAGATCGAGGGACAAGTTCAACCTTTATCAAACTTCTAACCATATAAGGCTAAAATCTCATTTTCGCGACAAAGTGATTCCAATACTTTCATTTTTCCGAATATAAAACCAAATAAGTTCACATATCATGTTTAGCATCAAGGGACATCGAGGGAAAAGTTCACTGTTTATCAAACTTCTAACCACATAGGCTAACATTTCATTTTCGCGACAAGGGTCATTTCAATACTTTCATTTTACCGAATTTCAAACCAAATAGGTTCACATATCATGTTTCACATCAACGGACATCGAGGGACATGTTCAACGTTCATATTTAACAAACATGCAACAATATAAGCTAAAATCTCGTTATCGCGATAAGGGTCATCTCATTACTTTCTATTTACCAAATTTAAAACGAAATTGGTTCAAATATTATGTTACGCAATAAAGGACATCGAGGGACAAATTCAACATTAATATTTCTCAAACTTTTAACCATATAGGCTAAAATATCTTTTTTGGGACAATGGTCATTCAAATAATTTCATTTTGCCGAATACAAAACCAAATAGGTTCACATATCACGTTTCGTATCAAGGGAGATCGAGGGACAAGTTCAACCTTTATCAAACTTCTAACCATATAGGCTAAAATCTCATTTTCGCGACAAAGTCAATCCAATACTTTCATTTTTCCGAATATAAAACCAAATAAGTTCACATATCATGTTTCGTATCAAGGGAGATCGAGGAACAAGTTCAACCTTTATCAAACTTCTAACCATATAGGCTAAAATCTCATTTGCGCGGAAAAGTTATTCCAATAATTTCATTTTTCCGAATGTAAAACCAAATAGGTTCACATATCATGTTTCACATCAAGGGACATCGAGGGACAAGTTCACTGTTTATCAAACTTCTAACCACATAGGCTAACATTTCATTTTCGCGACAAGGGTCATTTCAATACTTTCATTTTACCGAATTTCAAACCAAATAGTTTCACATATCATGTTTCGCATCAACGGACATCGAGGGACATGTTCAACCTTCATATTTAACAAACATGCAACAATATAAGCTAAAATCTCGTTTTCGCGATAAGGGTCATCTCATTACTTTCTATTTACCAAATTTAAAACGAAATTGGTTCAAATATTATGTTACGCAATAAAGGACATCGAGGGACAAATTCAACATTAATATTTCTCAAACTTTTAACCATATAGGCTAAAATCTCTTTTTTGGGACAATGGTCATTCAAATAATTTCATTTTGCCGAATACAAAACCAAATAGGTTCACATATCATGTTTCGTATCAAGGGAGATCGAGGGACAAGTTCAACCTTTATCAAACTTCTAACCATATAGGCTAAAATCTCATTTTCGCGACAAAGTTATTCCAATACTTTCATTTTTCCGAATATAAAACCAAATAGGTTCACATATCATGTTTCACATGAAGGGACATCGAGGGACAAGTTCACTGTTTATCAAACTTCTAACCACATAGGCTAACATTTCATTTTCGCGACAAGGGTCATTTCAATACTTTCATTTTACCGAATTTCAAACCAAATAGGTTCACATATCATGTTTCACATCAACGGACATCGAGGGACATGTTCAATCTTCATATTTAACAAACATGCAAAAATATAAGCTAAAATCTCGTTATCGCGATAAGGGTCATCTCATTACTTTCTATTTACCAAATTTAAAACGAAATTGGTTCAAATATTATGTTACGCAATAAAGGACATCGAGGGACAAATTCAACATTAATATTTCTCAAACTTTTAACCATATAGGCTAAAATATCTTTTTTGGGACAATGGTCATTCAAATAATTTCATTTTGCCGAATACAAAACCAAATAGGTTCACATATCATGTTTCGTATCAAGGGAGATCGAGGGACAAGTTCAACCTTTATCAAACTTCTAACCATATAGGCTAAAATCTCATTTTCGCGACAAAGTCATTCCAATACTTTCATTTTTCCGAATATAAAACCAAATAGGTTCACATATCATGTTTCGTATCAAGGGAGATCGAGGGACAAGTTCAACCTTTATCAAACTTCTAACCATATAGGCTAAAATCTCATTTTCGCGACAAAGTTATTCCAATACTTTCATTTTTCCGAATATAAAACCAAATAGGTTCACATATCATGTTTCGCATCAAGGGACATCGAGGGACAAGTTCACTGTTCATCAAACTTCTAACCACATAGGCTAACAATTCATTTTCGCGACAAGGGTCATTTCAATACTTTCATTTTACCGAATTTCAAACCAAATAGTTTCACATATCATGTTTCGCATCAACGGACATCGAGGGACATGTTCAACCTTCATATTTAACAAACATGCAACAATATAAGCTAAAATCTCGTTTTCGCGATAAGGGTCATCTCATTACTTTCTATTTATCAAATTTAAAACGAAATTGGTTCAAATATTATGTTACGCAATAAAGGACATCGAGGGACAAATTCAACATTAATATTTCTCAAACTTTTAACCATATAGGCTAAAATCTCTTTTTTGGGACAATGGTCATTCAAATAATTTCATTTTGCCGAATACAAAACCAAATAGGTTCACATATCATGTTTCGTATCAAGGGAGATCGAGGGACAAGTTCAACCTTTATCAAACTTCTAACCATATAGGCTAAAATCTCATTTTCGCGACAAAGTTATTCCAATACTTTCATTTTTCCGAATATAAAACCAAATAGGTTCACATATCATGTTTCACATGAAGGGACATCGAGGGACAAGTTCACTGTTTATCAAACTTCTAACCACATAGGCTAACATTTCATTTTCGCGACAAGGGTCATTTCAATACTTTCATTTTACCGAATTTCAAACCAAATAGGTTCACATATCATGTTTCACATCAACGGACATCGAGGGACATGTTCAACCTTCATATTTAACAAACATGCAAAAATATAAGCTAAAATCTCGTTATCGCGATAAGGGTCATCTCATTACTTTCTATTTACCAAATTTAAAACGAAATTGGTTCAAATATTATGTTACGCAATAATGGACATCGAGGGACAAATTCAACATTAATATTTCTCAAACTTTTAACCATATAGGCTAAAATATCTTTTTTGGGACAATGGTCATTCAAATAATTTCATTTTGCCGAATACAAAACCAAATAGGTTCACATATCATGTTTCGTATCAAGGGAGATCGAGGGACAAGTTCAACCTTTATATAACTTCTAACCATATAGGCTAAAATCTCATTTTCGCGACAAAGTCATTCCAATACTTTCATTTTTCCGAATATAAAACCAAATAGGTTCACATATCATGTTTCGTATCAAGGGAGATCGAGGGACAAGTTCAACCTTTATCAAACTTCTAACCATATAGGCTAAAATCTCATTTTCGCGACAAAGTTATTCCAATACTTTCATTTTTCCGAATATAAAACCAAATAGGTTCACATATCATGTTTCGCATCAAGGGACATCGAGGGACAAGTTCACTGTTCATCAAACTTCTAACCACATAGGCTAACAATTCATTTTCGCGACAAGGGTCATTTCAATACTTTCATTTTACCGAATTTCAAACCAAATAGTTTCACATATCATGTTTCGCATCAACGGACATCGAGGGACATGTTCAACCTTCATATTTAACAAACATGCAACAATATAAGCTAAAATCTCGTTTTCGCGATAAGGGTCATCTCATTACTTTCTATTTACCAAATTTAAAACGAAATTGGTTCAAATATTATGTTACGCAATAAAGGACATCGAGGGACAAATTCAACATTAATATTTCTCAAACTTTTAACCATATAGGCTAAAATCTCTTTTTTGGGACAATGGTCATTCAAATAATTTCATTTTGCCGAATACAAAACCAAATAGGTTCACATATCATGTTTCGTATCAAGGGAGATCGAGGGACAAGTTCAACCTTTATCAAACTTCTAACCATATAGGCTAAAATCTCATTTTCGCGACAAAGTCATTCCAATACTTTCATTTTTCCGAATATAAAACCAAATAGGTTCACATATCATGTTTCGTATCAAGGGAGATCGAGGGACAAGTTCAACCTTTATCAAACTTCTAACCATATAAGGCTAAAATCTCATCAAAGTGATTCCAATACTTTCATTTTTCCGAATATAAAACCAAATAAGTTCACATATCATGTTTAGCATCAAGGGACATCGAGGGAAAAGTTCACTGTTTATCAAACTTCTAACCACATAGGCTAACATTTCATTTTCGCGACAAGGGTCATTTCAATACTTTCATTTTACCGAATTTCAAACCAAATAGGTTCACATATCATGTTTCACATCAACGGACATCGAGGGACATGTTCAACCTTCATATTTAACAAACATGCAACAATATAAGCTAAAATCTCGTTATCGCGATAAGGGTCATCTCATTACTTTCTATTTACCAAATTTAAAACGAAATTGGTTCAAATATTATGTTACGCAATAAAGGACATCGAGGGACAAATTCAACATTAATATTTCTCAAACTTTTAACCATATAGGCTAAAATATCTTTTTTGGGACAATGGTCATTCAAATAATTTCATTTTGCCGAATACAAAACCAAATAGGTTCACATATCATGTTTCGTATCAAGGGAGATCGAGGGACAAGTTCAACCTTTATCAAACTTCTAACCATATAGGCTAAAATCTCATTTTCGCGACAAAGTCATTCCAATACTTTCATTTTTTCGAATATAAAACCAAATAGGTTCACATATCATGTTTCGTATCAAGGGAGATCGAGGGACAAGTTCAACCTTTATCAAACTTCTAACCATATAGGCTAAAATCTCATTTTCGCGACAAAGTTATTCCAATACTTTCATTTTTCCGAATATAAAACCAAATAGGTTCACATATCATGTTTCGCATCAAGGGACATCGAGGGACAAGTTCACTGTTCATCAAACTTCTAACCACATAGGCTAACAATTCATTTTCGCGACAAGGGTCATTTCAATACTTTCATTTTACCGAATTTCAAACCAAATAGTTTCACATATCATGTTTCGCATCAACGGACATCGAGGGACATGTTCAACCTTCATATTTAACAAACATGCAACAATATAAGCTAAAATCTCGTTTTCGCGATAAGGGTCATCTCATTACTTTCTATTTACCAAATTTAAAACGAAATTGGTTCAAATATTATGTTACGCAATAAAGGACATCGAGGGACAAATTCAACATTAATATTTCTCAAACTTTTAACCATATAGGCTAAAATCTCTTTTTTGGGACAATGGTCATTCAAATAATTTCATTTTGCCGAATGCAAAACCAAATAGGTTCACATATCATGTTTCGTATCAAGGGAGATCGAGGGACAAGTTCAACCTTTATCAAACTTCTAACCATATACGCTAAAATCTCATTTTCGCGACAAAGTCATTCCAATACTTTCATTTTTCCGAATATAAAACCAAATAGGTTCACATATCATGTTTCGTATCAAGGGAGATCGAGGGACAAGTTCAACCTTTATCAAACTTCTAACCATATAAGGCTAAAATCTCATTTTCGCGACAAAGTGATTCCAATACTTTCATTTTTCCGAATATAAAACCAAATAAGTTCACATATCATGTTTAGCATCAAGGGACATCGAGGGAAAAGTTCACTGTTTATCAAACTTCTAACCACATAGGCTAACATTTCATTTTCGCGACAAGGGTCATTTCAATACTTTCATTTTACCGAATTTCAAACCAAATAGGTTCACATATCATGTTTCACATCAACGGACATCGAGGGACATGTTCAACCTTCATATTTAACAAACATGCAACAATATAAGCTAAAATCTCGTTATCGCGATAAGGGTCATCTCATTACTTTCTATTTACCAAATTTAAAACGAAATTGGTTCAAATATTATGTTACGCAATAAAGGACATCGAGGGACAAATTCAACATTAATATTTCTCAAACTTTTAACCATATAGGCTAAAATATCTTTTTAAGGACAATGGTCATTCAAATAATTTCATTTTGCCGAATACAAAACCAAATAGGTTCACATATCACGTTTCGTATCAAGGGAGATCGAGGGACAAGTTCAACCTTTATCAAACTTCTAACCATATAGGCTAAAATCTCATTTTCGCGACAAAGTCAATCCAATACTTTCATTTTTCCGAATATAAAACCAAATAAGTTCACATATCATGTTTCGTATCAAGGGAGATCGAGGAACAAGTTCAACCTTTATCAAACTTCTAACCATATAGGCTAAAATCTCATTTGCGCGGAAAAGTTATTCCAATAATTTCATTTTTCCGAATGTAAAACCAAATAGGTTCACATATCATGTTTCACATCAAGGGACATCGAGGGACAAGTTCACTGTTTATCAAACTTCTAACCACATAGGCTAACATTTCATTTTCGCGACAAGGGTCATTTCAATACTTTCATTTTACCGAATTTCAAACCAAATAGGTTCACATATCGTGTTTCACATCAACGGACATCGAGGGACATGTTCAACCTTCATATATAACAAAAATGCAACAATATAAGCTAAAATCTCGTTTTCGCGATAAGGGTCATCTCGTTACTTTCTATTTACCAAATTTAAAACGAAATTGGTTCAAATATTATGTTACGCAATAAAGGACATCGAGGGACAAATTCAACATTAATATTTCTCAAACTTTTAACCATATAGGCTAAAATCTCTTTTTTGGGACAATGGTCATTCAAATAATTTCATTTTGCCGAATACAAAACCAAATAGGTTCACATATCATGTTTCGTATCAAGGGAGATCGAGGGACAAGTTCAACCTTTATCAAACTTCTAACCATATAGGCTAAAATCTCATTTTCGCGACAAAGTCATTCCAATACTTTCATTTTTCCGAATATAAAACCAAATAAGTTCACATATCATGTTTCGTATCAAGGGAGATCGAGGAACAAGTTCAACCTTTATCAAACTTCTAACCATATAGGCTAAAATCTCATTTTCGCGGAAAAGTTATTCCAAGAATTTCATTTTTCCGAATGTAAAACCAAATAGGTTCACATATCATGTTTCGCATCAAGGGACATCGAGGGACAAGTTCACTGTTTATCAAACTTCTAACCACATAGGCTAACAATTCATTTTCGCGACAAGGGTCATTTCAATACTTTCATTTTACCGAATTTCAAACCAAATAGATTCACATATCATGTTTCGCATCAACGGACATCGAGGGACATGTTCAACCTTCATATTTAACAAGCATGTAACAATATAAGCTAAAATCTCGTTTTCGCGATAAAGGTCATCTCATTACTTTCTATTTACCAAATTTAAAACGAAATTTGTTCAAATATTATGTTACGCAATAAAGGACATCGAGGGACAAATTCAACATTAATATTTCTCAAACTTTTAACCATATAGGCTAAAATATCTTTTTTGGGACAATGGTCATTCAAATAATTTCATTTTGCCGAATACAAAACCAAATAGGTTCACATATCATGTTTCGTATCAAGGGAGATCGAGGGACAAGTTCAACCTTTATCAAACTTCTAACCATATAGGCTAAAATCTCATTTTCGCGACAAAGTCATTCCAATACTTTCATTTTTCCGAATATAAAACCAAATAGGTTCACATATCATGTTTCGTATCAAGGGAGATCGAGGGACAAGTTCAACCTTTATCAAACTTCTAACCATATAGGCTAAAATCTCATTTTCGCGACAAAGTTATTCCAATACTTTCATTTTTCCGAATATAAAACCAAATAGGTTCACATATCATGTTTCGCATCAAGGGACATCGAGGGACAAGTTCACTGTTCATCAAACTTCTAACCACATAGGCTAACAATTCATTTTCGCGACAAGGGTCATTTCAATACTTTCATTTTACCGAATTTCAAACCAAATAGTTTCACATATCATGTTTCGCATCAACGGACATCGAGGGACATGTTCAACCTTCATATTTAACAAACATGCAACAATATAAGCTAAAATCTCGTTTTCGCGATAAGGGTCATCTCATTACTTTCTATTTACCAAATTTAAAACGAAATTGGTTCAAATATTATGTTACGCAATAAAGGACATCGAGGGACAAATTCAACATTAATATTTCTCAAACTTTTAACCATATAGGCTAAAATCTCTTTTTTGGGACAATGGTCATTCAAATAATTTCATTTTGCCGAATACAAAACCAAATAGGTTCACATATCATGTTTCGTATCAAGGGAGATCGAGGGACAAGTTCAACCTTTATCAAACTTCTAACCATATAGGCTAAAATCTCATTTTCGCGACAAAGTTATTCCAATACTTTCATTTTTCCGAATATAAAACCAAATAGGTTCACATATCATGTTTCGCATCAAGGGACATCGAGGGACAAGTTCACTGTTCATCAAACTTCTAACCACATAGGCTAACAATTCATTTTCGCGACAAGGGTCATTTCAATACTTTCATTTTACCGAATTTCAAACCAAATAGTTTCACATATCATGTTTCGCATCAACGGACATCGAGGGACATGTTCAACCTTCATATTTAACAAACATGCAACAATATAAGCTAAAATCTCGTTTTCGCGATAAGGGTCATCTCATTACTTTCTATTTACCAAATTTAAAACGAAATTGGTTCAAATATTATGTTACGCAATAAAGGACATCGAGGGACAAATTCAACATTAATATTTCTCAAACTTTTAACCATATAGGCTAAAATCTCTTTTTTGGGACAATGGTCATTCAAATAATTTCATTTTGCCGAATACAAAACCAAATAGGTTCACATATCATGTTTCGTATCAAGGGAGATCGAGGGACAAGTTCAACCTTTATCAAACTTCTAACCATATAGGCTAAAATCTCATTTTCGCGACAAAGTTATTCCAATACTTTCATTTTTCCGAATATAAAACCAAATAGGTTCACATATCATGTTTCACATGAAGGGACATCGAGGGACAAGTTCACTGTTTATCAAACTTCTAACCACATAGGCTAACATTTCATTTTCGCGACAAGGGTCATTCAATACTTTCATTTTACCGAATTTCAAACCAAATAGGTTCACATATCATGTTTCACATCAACGGACATCGAGGGACATGTTCAACCTTCATATTTAACAAACATGCAAAAATATAAGCTAAAATCTCGTTATCGCGATAAGGGTCATCTCATTACTTTCTATTTACCAAATTTAAAACGAAATTGGTTCAAATATTATGTTACGCAATAAAGGACATCGAGGGACAAATTCAACATTAATATTTCTCAAACTTTTAACCATATAGGCTAAAATATCTTTTTTGGGACAATGGTCATTCAAATAATTTCATTTTGCCGAATACAAAACCAAATAGGTTCACATATCATGTTTTGTATCAAGGGAGATCGAGGGACAAGTTCAACCTTTATTAAACTTCTAACCATATAGGCTAAAATCTCATTTTCGCGACAAAGTCATTCCAATACTTTCATTTTTCCGAATATAAAACCAAATAGGTTCACATATCATGTTTCGTATCAAGGGAGATCGAGGGACAAGTTCAACCTTTATCAAACTTCTAACCATATAGGCTAAAATCTCATTTTCGCGACAAAGTTATTCCAATACTTTCATTTTTCCGAATATAAAACCAAATAGGTTCACATATCATGTTTCGCATCAAGGGACATCGAGGGACAAGTTCACTGTTCATCAAACTTCTAACCACATAGGCTAACAATTCATTTTCGCGACAAGGGTCATTTCAATACTTTCATTTTACCGAATTTCAAACCAAATAGTTTCACATATCATGTTTCGCATCAACGGACATCGAGGGACATGTTCAACCTTCATATTTAACAAACATGCAACAATATAAGCTAAAATCTCGTTTTCGCGATAAGGGTCATCTCATTACTTTCTATTTACCAAATTTAAAACGAAATTGGTTCAAATATTATGTTACGCAATAAAGGACATCGAGGGACAAATTCAACATTAATATTTCTCAAACTTTTAACCATATAGGCTAAAATCTCTTTTTTGGGACAATGGTCATTCAAATAATTTCATTTTGCCGAATACAAAACCAAATAGGTTCACATATCATGTTTCGTATCAAGGGAGATCGAGGGACAAGTTCAACCTTTATCAAACTTCTAACCATATAGGCTAAAATCTCATTTTCGCGGAAAAGTTATTCCAAGAATTTCATTTTTCCGAATGTAAAACCAAATAGGTTCACATATCATGTTTCGCATCAAGGGACATCGAGGGACAAGTTCACTGTTTATCAAACTTCTAACCACATAGGCTAACAATTCATTTTCGCGACAAGGGTCATTTCAATACTTTCATTTTACCGAATTTCAAACCAAATAGATTCACATATCATGTTTCGCATCAACGGACATCGAGGGACATGTTCAACCTTCATATTTAACAAGCATGTAACAATATAAGCTAAAATCTCGTTTTCGCGATAAAGGTCATCTCATTACTTTCTATTTACCAAATTTAAAACGAAATTTGTTCAAATATTATGTTACGCAATAAAGGACATCGAGGGACAAATTCAACATTAATATTTCTCAAACTTTTAACCATATAGGCTAAAATATCTTTTTTGGGACAATGGTCATTCAAATAATTTCATTTTGCCGAATACAAAACCAAATAGGTTCACATATCATGTTTCGTATCAAGGGAGATCGAGGGACAAGTTCAACCTTTATCAAACTTCTAACCATATAGGCTAAAATCTCATTTTCGCGACAAAGTCATTCCAATACTTTCATTTTTCCGAATATAAAACCAAATAGGTTCACATATCATGTTTCGTATCAAGGGAGATCGAGGGACAAGTTCAACCTTTATCAAACTTCTAACCATATAGGCTAAAATCTCATTTTCGCGACAAAGTTATTCCAATACTTTCATTTTTCCGAATATAAAACCAAATAGGTTCACATATCATGTTTCGCATCAAGGGACATCGAGGGACAAGTTCACTGTTCATCAAACTTCTAACCACATAGGCTAACAATTCATTTTCGCGACAAGGGTCATTTCAATACTTTCATTTTACCGAATTTCAAACCAAATAGTTTCACATATCATGTTTCGCATCAACGGACATCGAGGGACATGTTCAACCTTCATATTTAACAAACATGCAACAATATAAGCTAAAATCTCGTTTTCGCGATAAGGGTCATCTCATTACTTTCTATTTACCAAATTTAAAACGAAATTGGTTCAAATATTATGTTACGCAATAAAGGACATCGAGGGACAAATTCAACATTAATATTTCTCAAACTTTTAACCATATAGGCTAAAATCTCTTTTTTGGGACAATGGTCATTCAAATAATTTCATTTTGCCGAATACAAAACCAAATAGGTTCACATATCATGTTTCGTATCAAGGGAGATCGAGGGACAAGTTCAACCTTTATCAAACTTCTAACCATATAGGCTAAAATCTCATTTTCGCGACAAAGTTATTCCAATACTTTCATTTTTCCGAATATAAAACCAAATAGGTTCACATATCATGTTTCGCATCAAGGGACATCGAGGGACAAGTTCACTGTTCATCAAACTTCTAACCACATAGGCTAACAATTCATTTTCGCGACAAGGGTCATTTCAATACTTTCATTTTACCGAATTTCAAACCAAATAGTTTCACATATCATGTTTCGCATCAACGGACATCGAGGGACATGTTCAACCTTCATATTTAACAAACATGCAACAATATAAGCTAAAATCTCGTTTTCGCGATAAGGGTCATCTCATTACTTTCTATTTACCAAATTTAAAACGAAATTGGTTCAAATATTATGTTACGCAATAAAGGACATCGAGGGACAAATTCAACATTAATATTTCTCAAACTTTTAACCATATAGGCTAAAATCTCTTTTTTGGGACAATGGTCATTCAAATAATTTCATTTTGCCGAATACAAAACCAAATAGGTTCACATATCATGTTTCGTATCAAGGGAGATCGAGGGACAAGTTCAACCTTTATCAAACTTCTAACCATATAGGCTAAAATCTCATTTTCGCGACAAAGTTATTCCAATACTTTCATTTTTCCGAATATAAAACCAAATAGGTTCACATATCATGTTTCACATGAAGGGACATCGAGGGACAAGTTCACTGTTTATCAAACTTCTAACCACATAGGCTAACATTTCATTTTCGCGACAAGGGTCATTCAATACTTTCATTTTACCGAATTTCAAACCAAATAGGTTCACATATCATGTTTCACATCAACGGACATCGAGGGACATGTTCAACCTTCATATTTAACAAACATGCAAAAATATAAGCTAAAATCTCGTTATCGCGATAAGGGTCATCTCATTACTTTCTATTTACCAAATTTAAAACGAAATTGGTTCAAATATTATGTTACGCAATAAAGGACATCGAGGGACAAATTCAACATTAATATTTCTCAAACTTTTAACCATATAGGCTAAAATATCTTTTTTGGGACAATGGTCATTCAAATAATTTCATTTTGCCGAATACAAAACCAAATAGGTTCACATATCATGTTTTGTATCAAGGGAGATCGAGGGACAAGTTCAACCTTTATTAAACTTCTAACCATATAGGCTAAAATCTCATTTTCGCGACAAAGTCATTCCAATACTTTCATTTTTCCGAATATAAAACCAAATAGGTTCACATATCATGTTTCGTATCAAGGGAGATCGAGGGACAAGTTCAACCTTTATCAAACTTCTAACCATATAGGCTAAAATCTCATTTTCGCGACAAAGTTATTCCAATACTTTCATTTTTCCGAATATAAAACCAAATAGGTTCACATATCATGTTTCGCATCAAGGGACATCGAGGGACAAGTTCACTGTTCATCAAACTTCTAACCACATAGGCTAACAATTCATTTTCGCGACAAGGGTCATTTCAATACTTTCATTTTACCGAATTTCAAACCAAATAGTTTCACATATCATGTTTCGCATCAACGGACATCGAGGGACATGTTCAACCTTCATATTTAACAAACATGCAACAATATAAGCTAAAATCTCGTTTTCGCGATAAGGGTCATCTCATTACTTTCTATTTACCAAATTTAAAACGAAATTGGTTCAAATATTATGTTACGCAATAAAGGACATCGAGGGACAAATTCAACATTAATATTTCTCAAACTTTTAACCATATAGGCTAAAATCTCTTTTTTGGGACAATGGTCATTCAAATAATTTCATTTTGCCGAATACAAAACCAAATAGGTTCACATATCATGTTTCGTATCAAGGGAGATCGAGGGACAAGTTCAACCTTTATCAAACTTCTAACCATATAGGCTAAAATCTCATTTTCGCGACAAAGTTATTCCAATACTTTCATTTTTCCGAATATAAAACCAAATAGGTTCACATATCATGTTTCACATGAAGGGACATCGAGGGACAAGTTCACTGTTTATCAAACTTCTAACCACATAGGCTAACATTTCATTTTCGCGACAAGGGTCATTTCAATACTTTCATTTTACCGAATTTCAAACCAAATAGGTTCACATATCATGTTTCACATCAACGGACATCGAGGGACATGTTCAACATTCATATATAACAAAAATGCAACAATATAAGCTAAAATCTCGTTTTCGCGATAAGGGTCATCTCTTTACTTTCTATTTACCAAATTTAAAACGAAATTGGTTCAAATATTATGTTACGCAATAAAGGACATCGAGGGACAAATTCAACATTAATATTTCTCAAACTTTTAACCATATAGGCTAAAATCTCTTTTTTGGGACAATGGTCATTCAAATAATTTCATTTTGCCGAATACAAAACCAAATAGGTTCACATATCATGTTTCGTATCAAGGGAGATCGAGGGACAAGTTCAACCTTTATCAAACTTCTAACCATATAGGCTAAAATCTCATTTTCGCGACAAAGTCATTCCAATACTTTCATTTTTCCGAATATAAAACCAAATAGGTTCACATATCATGTTTCGTATCAAGGGAGATCGAGGGACAAGTTCAACCTTTATCAAACTTCTAACCATATAGGCTAAAATCTCATTTTCGCGACAAAGTTATTCCAATACTTTCATTTTTCCGAATATAAAACCAAATAGGTTCACATATCATGTTTCGCATCAAGGGACATCGAGGGACAAGTTCACTGTTCATCAAACTTCTAACCACATAGGCTAACAATTCATTTTCGCGACAAGGGTCATTTCAATACTTTCATTTTACCGAATTTCAAACCAAATAGTTTCACATATCATGTTTCGCATCAACGGACATCGAGGGACATGTTCAACCTTCATATTTAACAAACATGCAACAATATAAGCTAAAATCTCGTTTTCGCGATAAGGGTCATCTCATTACTTTCTATTTACCAAATTTAAAACGAAATTGGTTCAAATATTATGTTACGCAATAAAGGACATCGAGGGACAAATTCAACATTAATATTTCTCAAACTTTTAACCATATAGGCTAAAATCTCTTTTTTGGGACAATGGTCATTCAAATAATTTCATTTTGCCGAATACAAAACCAAATAGGTTCACATATCATGTTTCGTATCAAGGGAGATCGAGGGACAAGTTCAACCTTTATCAAACTTCTAACCATATAGGCTAAAATCTCATTTTCGCGACAAAGTTATTCCAATACTTTCATTTTTCCGAATATAAAACCAAATAGGTTCACATATCATGTTTCACATGAAGGGACATCGAGGGACAAGTTCACTGTTTATCAAACTTCTAACCACATAGGCTAACATTTCATTTTCGCGACAAGGGTCATTTCAATACTTTCATTTTACCGAATTTCAAACCAAATAGGTTCACATATCATGTTTCACATCAACGGACATCGAGGGACATGTTCAACCTTCATATATAACAAAAATGCAACAATATAAGCTAAAATCTCGTTTTCGCGATAAGGGTCATCTCTTTACTTTCTATTTACCAAATTTAAAACGAAATTGGTTCAAATATTATGTTACGCAATAAAGGACATCGAGGGACAAATTCAACATTAATATTTCTCAAACTTTTAACCATATAGGCTAAAATCTCTTTTTTGGGACAATGGTCATTCAAATAATTTCATTTTGCCGAATACAAAACCAAATAGGTTCACATATCATGTTTCGTATCAAGGGAGATCGAGGGACAAGTTCAACCTTTATCAAACTTCTAACCATATAAGGCTAAAATCTCATTTTCGCGACAAAGTGATTCCAATACTTTCATTTTTCCGAATATAAAACCAAATAAGTTCACATATCATGTTTAGCATCAAGGGACATCGAGGGAAAAGTTCACTGTTTATCAAACTTCTAACCACATAGGCTAACATTTCATTTTCGCGACAAGGGTCATTTCAATACTTTCATTTTACCGAATTTCAAACCAAATAGGTTCACATATCATGTTTCACATCAACGGACATCGAGGGACATGTTCAACCTTCATATTTAACAAACATGCAAAAATATAAGCTAAAATCTCGTTATCGCGATAAGGGTCATCTCATTACTTTCTATTTACCAAATTTAAAACGAAATTGGTTCAAATATTATGTTACGCAATAAAGGACATCGAGGGACAAATTCAACATTAATATTTCTCAAACTTTTAACCATATAGGCTAAAATATCTTTTTTGGGACAATGGTCATTCAAATAATTTCATTTTGCCGAATACAAAAAAAAATAGGTTCACATATCATGTTTCGTATCAAGGGAGATCGAGGGACAAGTTCAACCTTTATCCAACTTCTAACCATATAGGCTAAAATCTCATTTTCGCGACAAAGTCATTCCAATACTTTCATTTTTCCGAATATAAAACCAAATAGGTTCACATATCATGTTTCGTATCAAGGGAGATCGAGGGACAAGTTCAACCTTTATCAAACTTCTAACCATATAGGCTAAAATCTCATTTTCGCGACAAAGTTATTCCAATACTTTCATTTTTCCGAATATAAAACCAAATAGGTTCACATATCATGTTTCGCATCAAGGGACATCGAGGGACAAGTTCACTGTTCATCAAACTTCTAACCACATAGGCTAACAATTCATTTTCGCGACAAGGGTCATTTCAATACTTTCATTTTACCGAATTTCAAACCAAATAGTTTCACATATCATGTTTCGCATCAACGGACATCGAGGGACATGTTCAACCTTCATATTTAACAAACATGCAACAATATAAGCTAAAATCTCGTTTTCGCGATAAGGGTCATCTCATTACTTTCTATTTACCAAATTTAAAACGAAATTGGTTCAAATATTATGTTACGCAATAAAGGACATCGAGGGACAAATTCAACATTAATATTTCTCAAACTTTTAACCATATAGGCTAAAATCTCTTTTTTGGGACAATGGTCATTCAAATAATTTCATTTTGCCGAATACAAAACCAAATAGGTTCACATATCATGTTTCGTATCAAGGGAGATCGAGGGACAAGTTCAACCTTTATCAAACTTCTAACCATATAGGCTAAAATCTCATTTTCGCGACAAAGTTATTCCAATACTTTCATTTTTCCGAATATAAAACCAAATAGGTTCACATATCATGTTTCACATGAAGGGACATCGAGGGACAAGTTCACTGTTTATCAAACTTCTAACCACATAGGCTAACATTTCATTTTCGCGACAAGGGTCATTTCAATACTTTCATTTTACCGAATTTCAAACCAAATAGGTTCACATATCATGTTTCACATCAACGGACATCGAGGGACATGTTCAACCTTCATATATAACAAAAATGCAACAATATAAGCTAAAATCTCGTTTTCGCGATAAGGGTCATCTCTTTACTTTCTATTTACCAAATTTAAAACGAAATTGGTTCAAATATTATGTTACGCAATAAAGGACATCGAGGGACAAATTCAACATTAATATTTCTCAAACTTTTAACCATATAGGCTAAAATCTCTTTTTTGGGACAATGGTCATTCAAATAATTTCATTTTGCCGAATACAAAACCAAATAGGTTCACATATCATGTTTCGTATCAAGGGAGATCGAGGGACAAGTTCAACCTTTATCAAACTTCTAACCATATAGGCTAAAATCTCATTTTCGCGACAAAGTCATTCCAATACTTTCATTTTTCCGAATATAAAACCAAATAAGTTCACATATCATGTTTCGTATCAAGGGAGATCGAGGAACAAGTTCAACCTTTATCAACCTTCTAACCATATAGGCTAAAATCTCATTTTCGCGGAAAAGTTATTCCAATAATTTCATTTTTCCGAATGTAAAACCAAATAGGTTCACATATCATGTTTCGCATCAAGGGACATCGAGGGACAAGTTCACTGTTTATTAAACTTCTAACCACATAGGCTAACAATTCATTTTCGCGACAAGGGTCAATTCAATACTTTCATTTTACCGAATTTCAAACCAAATAGGTTCACATATCATGCTTCGCATCAAGGGACATCGAGGGACATGTTCAACCTTCATATTTAACAAGCATGTAACAATATAAGCTAAAATCTCGTTTTCGCGATAAAGGTCATCTCATTACTTTCTATTTACCAAATTTAAAACGAAATTTGTTCAAATATTATGTTACGCAATAAAGGACATCGAGGGACAAATTCAACATTAATATTTATCAAAGTTTTAACCATATAGGCTAAAATCTCATTTTTGGGACAATGGTCATTCAAATAATTTCATTTTGCCGAATACAAAACCAAATAGGTTCACATATCATGTTTCGTATCAAGGGAGATCGAGGGACAAGTTCAACCTTTATCAAACTTCTAACCATATAAGGCTAAAATCTCATTTTCGCGACAAAGTGATTCCAATACTTTCATTTTTCCGAATATAAAACCAAATAAGTTCACATATCATGTTTAGCATCAAGGGACATCGAGGGACAAGTTCACTGTTTATCAAACTTCTAACCACATAGGCTAACATTTCATTTTCGTGACAAGGGTCATTTCAATACTTTCATTTTACCGAATTTCAAACCAAATAGGTTCACATATCATGTTTCGCATCAACGGACATCGAGGGACATGTTCAACCTTCATATTTAACAAGCATGTAACAATATAAGCTAAAATCTCGTTTTCGCGATAAAGGTCATCTCATTACTTTCTATTTACCAAATTTAAAACGAAATTTGTTCAAATATTATGTTACGCAATAAAGGACATCGAGGGACAAATTCAACATTAATATTTATCAAAGTTTTAACCATATAGGCTAAAATCTCATTTTTGGGACAATGGTCATTCAAATAATTTCATTTTGCCGAATACAAAACCAAATAGGTTCACATATTGATGAGAACCTAATATTCTCACCTTATACAAGAGATAATTTAATAATGGAATAAAATTAACCAAGTTAATTTTGGTTCCAAGTGTTATTTTCGTAGGCAATTATATAGCTGTCTTGTTTTTCTCATATCTAGAGTTCTGAATGTCCGATTGAGGTGATCTTTAATGCGTTGGAAAGCTTAGAATATTCTCTACATTTCGTCTGTTGGACTCAAGAGCAAATTCGGAATATTTCTTGGTGTAAAATGAGCATGAATTGGATGACGTGATTTTGATGAATGGGCTGATGTAAGAGAAGAAACAACACATTAAAGAAGCACAATGGAGGTTTGATGGAGCTGAATTATGAAATTGTAATGTCTCTAAACTATTCAGCAATGATGATTAAAGAAGCAAATGAATGTATAACATCTCCATGCATTGATGCAGCCACCCCCACCTTAAAGTCATTTTGTAACCTTTTATTTGCATTAATCAGCCACCAAAACATTATTGTAATTAGTGGCTGCATTTCCTTTCATTTTCTAAGAGTTTTAGAGTCAAAATCATCATGTAATAAGCTCCTATAAATAGAGCACGAAAATGATATGTAAAGATAGAGAATTTTGATAAAAAAAAGTGAGTAATTGCTCTTTAGGTTCTGGATTGGACCTTGTATCGATCATATCAAGAATCCTTTCTTGTGGTGATTATCATTTCCATAGACTTATCATTTTCTAGGATTAGAAAGTGTGGCGTCCCTAAACTCTCCATTCCATTTCTTGTTTGAATCCACAAATCTGCCTAAACACCAATTGAAACCCAAAATTCACGTTTTCAATTCAAACACTTGTCAAAATTAACCCCAATTACATAATTTTAGTATTCCTTTTGCACATCATTTCATTCACAATATTTTCAGTCTATTTCTTGTGTTTCTTTGTCTACATTTAATCTTTCAGCAAGCAACTTTTATCAATTTATAGTTAAAAGTCAAATATGAACAATGTTCACAAAATAGTGTTCATCAAGTGGTATCAGAGCTAGGTTCCGTTGGGACTGATTTTTATATTTCAATTTCAAAATCTTTTTTCATTTGCATATTATTCTTGAAATTTCTTCATCTCAGTTTCTTTTTGAAGTATTAAACAAAAAAATATGGCTCATGAAATTCAAGCTTCAATTGAATATTTTGATAAAGTATGTAGAGGAAAAATTCTTGAGAATATCAAGAGAAGATTAAGTCCTTCTTCTGCTCTTAGAGAGTCACAGAGAAATAGGAGAGAGGAAATGATGACAATAATTGATAGAGGAATGGCTGATATCTCTAAAATACTAGAGGAAAATCTCCTTCAAATCCAAAATCATTATATAGAGCCTAAAATAAATGTTGAAGAAAAAGAGAGTCTCATTATAAATGAAACTCACGAAGAAGAATGTGAAAAGGAAAGAGAAGAGACAAAAGAAAGTGATGGAAAAGAAGTAGAGGAAAAAGGAGAAGAAAAGGAGAATGAGAAGGAAAAGGAAGAAAAAAATGTTGGGAAGTTTTGGCCTAATATTACATTAGTACCTTCTTCTAAGTTGGTTTGTGTTTTCAAATGTTGGGATTCTTCTTATAATATTATTCAATTGTCTAACATTTCTTTATGTCATGAAGGAAACAATGAGAATGAAGAAACTTTTTCTCAACAGGTGGAAGGAAATTATGTGCTTTGGAAAGATGATCATGTCCACAAATCACAAGGGGGAGAAAATCCAACAAATTCTATAAATCAAAATGAGGAGTTTTCTAAAGTGGAAATTCCATGTGATGAATTCTATAGAGTTATTTTTGACCCCGGAGGTAATCAATCTACAAATTCGAGGTCGAATTCTCTTGAAGAGGGGGAGTATGATGAGAACCTAATATTCTCACCTTATACAAGAGATAATTTAATAATGGAATAAAATTAACCAAGTTAATTTTGGTTCCAAGTGTTATTTTCGTAGGCAATTATATAGCTGTCTTGTTTTTCTCATATCTAGAGTTCTGAATGTCCGATTGAGGTGATCTTTAATGCGTTGGAAAGCTTAGAATATTCTCTACATTTCGTCTGTTGGACTCAAGAGCAAATTCGGAATATTTCTTGGTGTAAAATGAGCATGAATTGGATGACGTGATTTTGATGAATGGGCTGATGTAAGAGAAGAAACAACACATTAAAGAAGCACAATGGAGGTTTGATGGAGCTGAATTATGAAATTTTAATGTCTCTAAACTATTCAGCAATGATGATTAAAGAAGCAAATGAATGTATAACATCTCCATGCATTGATGCAGCCACCCCCACCTTAAAGTCATTTTGTAACCTTTTATTTGCATTAATCAGCCACCAAAACATTATTGTAATTAGTGGCTGCATTTCCTTTCATTTTCTAAGAGTTTTAGAGTCAAAATCATCATGTAATAAGCTCCTATAAATAGAGCACGAAAATGATATGTAAAGATAGAGAATTTTGATAAAAAAAAGTCACTTTATGTGAATTTGGAAGCTTTGCTTCTTTTTGGTTCTGGATTGAACCATGCATTGATCATATCAAGAATCCTTTCTTGTGGTGATCCTCAATCCCATAGACTTATCACTTTCTTGGATTAGGAAGTGTGGCGTCCCGTTCTTTCCATTCCATTTCTCCATTTTATCCAAAAAATCTGTTTGGGTCAAAATTCTGCCATTTATCCATTTTAGCCCAAATTTCCATTTTTTTCATTCTGTTTTATTATCATATTTTATCCAAAATTCACAAAAATACAAAACTAAAATCACTACCCCTTTTTGTCCTTTATCACATATCATGTTTTGTATCAAGGGAGATCGAGGGACAAGTTCAACCTTTATCAAACTTCTAACCATATAAGGCTAAAATCTCATTTTCGCGACAAAGTGATTCCAATACTTTCATTTTTCCGAATATAAAACCAAATAAGTTCACATATCATGTTTCGTATCAAGGAAGATCGAGGAACAAGTTCAACCTTTATCAAACTTCTAACCATATAGGCTAAAATCTCATTTTCGCGGAAAAGTTATTCCAATAATTTCATTTTTCCGAATGTAAAACCAAATAGGTTCACATATCATGTTTCGCATCAAGGGACATCGAGGGACAAGTTCACTGTTTATTAAACTTCTAACCACATAGGCTAACAATTCATTTTCGCGACAAGGGTCAATTCAATACTTTCATTTTACCGAATTTCAAACCAAATAGGTTCACATATCATGCTTCGCATCAAGGGACATCGAGGGACATGTTCAACCTTCATATTTAACAAGCATGTAACAATATAAGCTAAAATCTCGTTTTCGCGATAAAGGTCATCTCATTACTTTCTATTTACCAAATTTAAAACGAAATTTGTTCAAATATTATGTTACGCAATAAAGGACATCGAGGGACAAATTCAACATTAATATTTATCAAAGTTTTAACCATATAGGCTAAAATCTCATTTTTGGGACAATGGTCATTCAAATAATTTCATTTTGCCGAATACAAAACCAAATAGGTTCACATATCATGTTTCGTATCAAGGGAGATCGAGGGACAAGTTCAACCTTTATCAAACTTCTAACCATATAAGGCTAAAATCTCATTTTCGCGACAAAGTGATTCCAATACTTTCATTTTTCCGAATATAAAACCAAATAAGTTCACATATCATGTTTAGCATCAAGGGACATCGAGGGAAAAGTTCACTGTTTATCAAACTTCTAACCTCATAGGCTAACATTTCATTTTCGCGACAAGGGTCATTTCAATACTTTCATTTTACCGAATTTCAAACCAAATAGGTTCACATATCATGTTTCGCATCAACGGACATCGAGGGACATGTTCAACCTTCATATTTAACAAGCATGTAACAATATAAGCTAAAATCTCGTTTTCGCGATAAAGGTCATCTCATTACTTTCTATTTACCAAATTTAAAACGAAATTTGTTCAAATATTATGTTACGCAATAAAGGACATCGAGGGACAAATTCAACATTAATATTTATCAAAGTTTTAACCATATAGGCTAAAATCTCATTTTTGGGACAATGGTCATTCAAATAATTTCATTTTGCCGAATACAAAACCAAATAGGTTCACATATCATGTTTTGTATCAAGGGAGATCGAGGGACAAGTTCAACCTTTATCAAACTTCTAACCATATAAGGCTAAAATCTCATTTTCGCGACAAAGTGATTCCAATACTTTCATTTTTCCGAATATAAAACCAAATAAGTTCACATATCATGTTTAGCATCAAGGGACATCGAGGGACAAGTTCACTGTTTATCAAACTTCTAACCACATAGGCTAACATTTCATTTTCGCGACAAGGGTCATTTCAATACTTTCATTTTACCGAATTTCAAACCAAATAGGTTCACATATCATGTTTCGCATCAACGGACATCGAGGGACATGTTCAACCTTCATATTTAACAAGCATGTAACAATATAAGCTAAAATCTCGTTTTCGCGATAAAGGTCATCTCATTACTTTCTATTTACCAAATTTAAAACGAAATTTGTTCAAATATTATGTTACGCAATAAAGGACATCGAGGGACAAATTCAACATTAATATTTATCAAAGTTTTAACCATATAGGCTAAAATCTCATTTTTGGGACAATGGTCATTCAAATAATTTCATTTTGCCGAATACAAAACCAAATAGGTTCACATATCATGTTTTGTATCAAGGGAGATCGAGGGACAAGTTCAACCTTTATCAAACTTCTAACCATATAAGGCTAAAATCTCATTTTCGCGACAAAGTGATTCCAATACTTTCATTTTTCCGAATATAAAACCAAATAAGTTCACATATCATGTTTCGTATCAAGGGAGATCGAGGAACAAGTTCAACCTTTATCAAACTTCTAACCATATAGGCTAAAATCTCATTTTCGCGGAAAAGTTATTCCAATAATTTCATTTTTCCGAATGTAAAACCAAATAGGTTCACATATCATGTTTCGCATCAAGGGACATCGAGGGACAAGTTCACTGTTTATTAAACTTCTAACCACATAGGCTAACAATTCATTTTCGCGACAAGGGTCAATTCAATACTTTCATTTTACCGAATTTCAAACCAAATAGGTTCACATATCATGCTTCGCATCAAGGGACATCGAGGGACATGTTCAACCTTCATATTTAACAAGCATGTAACAATATAAGCTAAAATCTCGTTTTCGCGATAAAGGTCATCTCATTACTTTCTATTTACCAAATTTAAAACGAAATTTGTTCAAATATTATGTTACGCAATAAAGGACATCGAGGGACAAATTCAACATTAATATTTATCAAAGTTTTAACCATATAGGCTAAAATCTCATTTTTGGGACAATGGTCATTCAAATAATTTCATTTTGCCGAATACAAAACCAAATAGGTTCACATATCATGTTTCGTATCAAGGGAGATCGAGGGACAAGTTCAACCTTTATCAAACTTCTAACCATATAAGGCTAAAATCTCATTTTCGCGACAAAGTGATTCCAATACTTTCATTTTTCCGAATATAAAACCAAATAAGTTCACATATCATGTTTAGCATCAAGGGACATCGAGGGACAAGTTCACTGTTTATCAAACTTCTAACCACATAGGCTAACATTTCATTTTCGCGACAAGGGTCATTTCAATACTTTCATTTTACCGAATTTCAAACCAAATAGGTTCACATATCATGTTTCGCATCAACGGACATCGAGGGACATGTTCAACCTTCATATTTAACAAGCATGTAACAATATAAGCTAAAATCTCGTTTTCGCGATAAAGGTCATCTCATTACTTTCTATTTACCAAATTTAAAACGAAATTTGTTCAAATATTATGTTACGCAATAAAGGACATCGAGGGACAAATTCAACATTAATATTTATCAAAGTTTTAACCATATAGGCTAAAATCTCATTTTTGGGACAATGGTCATTCAAATAATTTCATTTTGCCGAATACAAAACCAAATAGGTTCACATATCATGTTTCGTATCAAGGGAGATCGAGGGACAAGTTCAACCTTTATCAAACTTCTAACCATATAAGGCTAAAATCTCATTTTCGCGACAAAGTGATTCCAATACTTTCATTTTTCCGAATATAAAACCAAATAAGTTCACATATCATGTTTAGCATCAAGGGACATCGAGGGACAAGTTCACTGTTTATCAAACTTCTAACCACATAGGCTAACATTTCATTTTCGCGACAAGGGTCATTTCAATACTTTCATTTTACCGAATTTCAAACCAAATAGGTTCACATATCATGTTTTGCATCAACGGACATCGAGGGACATGTTCAACCTTCATATTTAACAAACATGCAACAATATAAGCTAAAATCTCGTTTTCGCGATAAGGGTCATCTCATTACTTTCTATTTACCAAATTTAAAACGAAATTGGTTCAAATATTATGTTACGCAATAAAGGACATCGAGGGACAAATTCAACATTAATATTTCTCAAACTTTTAACGATATAGGCTAAAATCTCTTTTTTGGGACAATGGTCATTCAAATAATTTCAATTTGCCGAATACAAAACCAAATAGGTTCACATATCATGTTTCGTATCAAGGGAGATCGAGGGACAAGTTCAACCTTTATCAAACTTCTAACCATATAGGCTAAAATCTCATTTTCGCGACAAAGTCATTCCAATACTTTCATTTTTCCGAATATAAAACCAAATAGGTTCACATATCATGTTTCGTATCAAGGGAGATCGAGGGACAAGTTCAACCTTTATCAAACTTCTAACCATATAGGCTAAAATCTCATTTTGGCGACAAAGTGATTCCAATACTTTCATTTTTCCGAATATAAAACCAAATAGGTTCACATATCATGTTTCGCATCAAGGGACATCGAGGGACAAGTTCACTGTTTATCAAACTTCTAACCACATAGGCTAACATTTCATTTTCGTGACAAGGGTCATTTCAATACTTTCATTTTACCGAATTTCAAACCAAATAGGTTCACATATCATGTTTCGCATCAAGGGACATCGAGGGACATGTTCAACCTTCATATTTAACAAGCATGTAACAATATAAGCTAAAATCTCGTTTTCGCGATAAAGGTCATCTCATTACTTTCTATTTACCAAATTTAAAACGAAATTTGTTCAAATATTATGTTACGCAATAAAGGACATCGAGGGACAAATTCAACATTAATATTTATCAAAGTTTTAACCATATAGGCTAAAATCTCATTTTTGGGACAATGGTCATTCAAATAATTTCATTTTGCCGAATACAAAACCAAATAGGTTCACATATCATGTTTCGTATCAAGGGAGATGGAGGGACAAGTTCAACCTTTATCAAACTTCTAACCATATAAGGCTAACATCTCATTTTCGCGACAAAGTGATTCCAATACTTTCATTTTTCCGAATATAAAACCAAATAAGTTCACATATCATGTTTAGCATCAAGGGACATCGAGGGACAAGTTCACTGTTTATCAAACTTCCAACCACATAGGCTAACATTTCATTTTCGCGACAAGGGTCATTTCAATACTTTCATTTTACCGAATTTCAAACCAAATAGGTTCACATATCATGTTTCGCATCAAGGGACATCGAGGGACATGTTCAACCTTCATATTTAACAAGCATGTAACAATATAAGCTAAAATCTCGTTTTCGCGATAAAGGTCATCTCATTACTTTCTATTTACCAAATTTAAAACGAAATTTGTTCAAATATTATGTTACGCAATAAAGGACATCGAGGGACAAATTCAACATTAATATTTCTCAAAGTTTTAACCATATAGGCTAAAATCTCATTTTTGGGACAATGGTCATTCAAATAATTTCATTTTGCCGAATACAAAACCAAATAGGTTCACATATCATGTTTCGTATCAAGGGAGATCGAGGGACAAGTTCAACCTTTATCAAACTTCTAACCATATAAGGCTAAAATCTCATTTTCGCGACAAAGTGATTCCAATACTTTCATTTTTCCGAATATAAAACCAAATAAGTTCACATATCATGTTTAGCATCAAGGGACATCGAGGGACAAGTTCACTATTTATCAAACTTCTAACCACATAGGCTAACATTTCATTTTCGCGACAAGGGTCATTTCAATACTTTCATTTTACCGAATTTCAAACCAAATAGGTTCACATATCATGTTTCGCATCAACGGACATCGAGGGACATGTTCAACCTTCATATTTAACAAACATGCAACAATATAAGCTAAAATCTCGTTTTCGCGATAAGGGTCATCTCATTACTTTCTATTTACCAAATTTAAAACGAAATTGGTTCAAATATTATGTTACGCAATAAAGGACATCGAGGGACAAATTCAACATTAATATTTCTCAAATTTTTAACCATATAGGCTAAAATCTCATTTTTGGGACAATGGTCATTCAAAATATTTTATTTTTCCGAATATAAAACCAAATAGGTTCACATATCATGTTTCGCATCAAGGGACATCGAGGGACAAGTTCACTGTTTATCAAACTTCTAACCACATAGGCTAACATTTCATTTTCGCGACAAGGGTCATTTCAATACTTTCATTTTACCGAATTTCAAACCAAATAGGTTCACATATCATGTTTCACATCAACGGACATCGAGGGACATGTTCAACCTTCATATTTAACAAACATGCAACAATATAAGCTAAAATCTCGTTTTCGCGATAAGGGTCATCTGATTACTTTCTATTTACCAAATTTAAAACGAAATTGGTTCAAATATTATGTTACGCAATAAAGGACATCGAGGGACAAATTCAACATTAATATTTCTCAAACTTTTAACCATATAGGCTAAAATCTCTTTTTTGGGACAATGGTCATTCAAATAATTTCAATTTGCCGAATACAAAACCAAATAGGTTCACATATCATGTTTCGTATCAAGGGAGATCGAGGGACAAGTTCAACCTTTATCAAACTTCTAACCATATAGGCTAAAATCTCATTTTCGCGACAAAGTCATTCCAATACTTTCATTTTTCCGAATATAAAACCAAATAGGTTCACATATCATGTTTCGTATCAAGGGAGATCGAGGGACAAGTTCACTGTTTATCAAACTTCTAACCACATAGGCTAACATTTCATTTTCGCGACAAGGGTCATTTCAATACTTTCATTTTACCGAATTTCAAACCAAATAGGTTCACATATCATGTTTCGCATCAAGGGACATCGAGGGACATGTTCAACCTTCATATTTAACAAGCATGTAACAATATAAGCTAAAATCTCGTTTTCGCGATAAAGGTCATCTCATTACTTTCTATTTACCAAATTTAAAACGAAATTTGTTCAAATATTATGTTACGCAATAAAGGACATCGAGGGACAAATTCAACATTAATATTTATCAAAGTTTTAACCATATAGGCTAAAATCTCATTTTTGGGACAATGGTCATTCAAATAATTTCATTTTGCCGAATACAAAACCAAATAGGTTCACATATCATGTTTCGTATCAAGGGAGATCGAGGGACAAGTTCAACCTTTATCAAACTTCTAACCATATAAGGCTAAAATCTCATTTTCGCGACAAAGTGATTCCAATACTTTCATTTTTCCGAATATAAAACCAAATAAGTTCACATATCATGTTTAGCATCAAGGGACATCGAGGGACAAGTTCACTATTTATCAAACTTCTAACCACATAGGCTAACATTTCATTTTCGCGACAAGGGTCATTTCAATACTTTCATTTTACCGAATTTCAAACCAAATAGGTTCACATATCATGTTTCGCATCAACGGACATCGAGGGACATGTTCAACCTTCATATTTAACAAACATGCAACAATATAAGCTAAAATCTCGTTTTCGCGATAAGGGTCATCTCATTACTTTCTATTTACCAAATTTAAAACGAAATTGGTTCAAATATTATGTTACGCAATAAAGGACATCGAGGGACAAATTCAACATTAATATTTCTCAAATTTTTAACCATATAGGCTAAAATCTCATTTTTGGGACAATGGTCATTCAAAATATTTTATTTTTCCGAATATAAAACCAAATAGGTTCACATATCATGTTTCGCATCAAGGGACATCGAGGGACAAGTTCACTGTTTATCAAACTTCTAACCACATAGGCTAACATTTCATTTTCGCGACAAGGGTCATTTCAATACTTTCATTTTACCGAATTTCAAACCAAATAGGTTCACATATCATCTTTCACGTCAACGGACATCGAGGGACATGTTCAACCTTCATATTTAACAAACATGCAACAATATAAGCTAAAATCTCGTTTTCGCGATAAGGGTCATCTCATTACTTTCTATTTACCAAATTTAAAACGAAATTGGTTCAAATATTATGTTACGCAATAAAGGACATCGAGGGACAAATTCAACATTAATATTTCTCAAATTTTTAACCATATAGGCTAAAATCTCATTTTTGGGACAATGGTCATTCAAAATATTTTATTTTTCCGAATATAAAACCAAATAGGTTCACATATCATGTTTCGCATCAAGGGACATCGAGGGACAAGTTCACTGTTTATCAAACTTCTAACCACATAGGCTAACATTTCATTTTCGCGACAAGGGTCATTTCAATACTTTCATTTTACCGAATTTCAAACCAAATAGGTTCACATATCATCTTTCACGTCAACGGACATCGAGGGACATGTTCAACCTTCATATTTAACAAACATGCAACAATATAAGCTAAAATCTCGTTTTCGCGATAAAGGTCATCTCATTACTTTCTATTTACCAAATTTAAAACGAAATTGGTTCAAATATTATGTTACGCAATAAAGGACATCGAGGGACAAATTCAACATTAATATTTCTCAAACTTTTAACCATATAGGCTAAAATCTCTTTTTTGGGACAATGGTCATTCAAATAATTTCAATTTGCCAAATACAAAACCAAATAGGTTCACATATCATGTTTCGTATCAAGGGAGATCGAGGGACAAGTTCAACCTTTATCAAACTTCTAACCATATAGGCTAAAATCTCATTTTCGCGACAAAGTCATTCCAATACTTTCATTTTTCCGAATATAAAACCAAATAGGTTCACATATCATGTTTCGTATCAAGGGAGATCGAGGGACAAGTTCAACCTTTATCAAACTTCTAACCATATAGGCTAAAATCTCATTTTCGCGACAAAGTTATTCCAATACTTTCATTTTTCCGAATATAAAACCGAATAGGTTCACATATCATGTTTCGCATCAAGGGACATCGAGGGACAAGTTCACTGTTTATCAAACTTCTAACCACATAGGCTAACATTTCATTTTCGCGACAAGGGTCATTTCAATACTTTCATTTTACCGAATTTCAAAACAAATAGGTTCACATATCATGTTTCGCATCAATGGACATCGAGGGACATGTTCAACCTTCATATTTAACAAACATGTAACAATATAAGCTAAAATCTCGTTTTCGCGATAAGGGTCATCTCATTACTTTCTATTTACCAAATTTAAAACAAAATTGGTTCAAATATTATGTTACGCAATAAAGGACATCGAGGGACAAATTCAACATTAATATTTCTCAAACTTTTAACCATATAGGCTAAAATCTATTTTTTGGGACAATGGTCATTCAAATAATTTCATTTTGCCGAATACAAAACCAAATAGGTTCACATATCATGTTTCGTATCAAGGGAGATCGAGGGACAAGTTCAA
Organism: Medicago sativa; assembly: GCF_051527215.1. NCBI lineage: Eukaryota > Viridiplantae > Streptophyta > Magnoliopsida > Fabales > Fabaceae > Medicago > Medicago sativa. The sequence goes on from NC_140751.1 coordinate 42,360,193, forward strand.
CCTTTATCAAACTTCTAACCATATAGGCTAAAATCTCATTTTCGCGACAAAGTTATTCCAATACTTTCATTTTTCCGAATATAAAACCAAATAGGTTCACATATCATGTTTCACATCAAGGGACATTGAGGGACAAGTTCACTGTTTATCAAACTTCTAACCACATAGGCTAACATTTCATTTTCGCGACAAGGGTCATTTTAATACTTTCATTTTACCGAATTTCAAACCAAATAGGTTCACATATCATGTTTCACATCAACGGACATCGAGGGACATGTTCAACCTTCATATATAACAAAAATGCAACAATATAAGCTAAAATCTCGTTTTCGCGATAAGGGTCATCTCATTACTTTCTATTTACCAAATTTAAAACGAAATTGGTTCAAATATTATGTTACGCAATAAAGGACATCGAGGGACAAATTCAACATTAATATTTCTCAAACTTTTAACCATATAGGCTAAAATCTCTTTTTTGGGACAATGGTCATTCAAATAATTTTATTTTTCCGAATACAAAACCAAATAGGTTCACATATCATGTTTCGTATCAAGGGAGATCGAGGAACAAGTTCAACCTTTATCAAACTTCTAACCATATAGGCTAAAATCTCATTTTCGCGGAAAAGTTATTCCAATAATTTCATTTTTCCGAATGTAAAAGCAAATAGGTTCACATATCATGTTTCGCATCAAGGGACATCGAGGGACAAGTTCACTGTTTATCAAACTTCTAACCACATAGGCTAACAATTCATTTTCGCGACAAGGGTCATTTCAATACTTTCATTTTACCGAATTTCAAACCAAATAGGTTCACATATCATGTTTCGCATCAAGGGACATCGAGGGACATGTTCAACCTTCATATATAACAAAAATGCAACAATATAAGCTAAAATCTCGTTTTCGCGATAAGGGTCATCTCATTACTTTCTATTTACCAAATTTAAAACGAAATTGGTTCAAATATTATGTTACGCAATAAAGGACATCGAGGGACAAATTCAACATTAATATTTCTCAAACTTTTAACCATATAGGCTAAAATCTCTTTTTTGGGACAATGGTCATTCAAATAATTTTATTTTTCCGAATACAAAACCAAATAGGTTCACATATCATGTTTCGTATCAAGGGAGATCGAGGGACAAGTTCAACCTTTATCAAACTTCTAACCATATAGGCTAAAATCTCATTTTCGCGACAAAGTCATTCCAATACTTTCATTTTTCCGAATATAAAACCAAATAAGTTCACATATCATGTTTCGTATCAAGGGAGATCGAGGAACAAGTTCAACCTTTATCAAACTTCTAACCATATAGGCTAAAATCTCATTTTCGCGGAAAAGTTATTCCAATAATTTCATTTTTCCGAATGTAAAACCAAATAGGTTCACATATCATGTTTCGCATCAAGGGACATCGAGGGACAAGTTCACTGTTTATCAAACTTCTAACCACAGAGGCTAACAATTCATTTTCGCGACAAGGGTCATTTCAATACTTTCATTTTACCGAATTTCAAACCAAATAGGTTCACATATCATGTTTCACATCAACGGACATCGAGGGACATGTTCAACCTTCATATATAACAAAAATGCAACAATATAAGCTAAAATCTCGTTTTCGCGATAAGGGTCATCTCATTACTTTCTATTTACCAAATTTAAAACGAAATTGGTTCAAATTTTATGTTACGCAATAAAGGACATCGAGGGACAAATTCAACATTAATATTTCTCAAACTTTTAACCATATAGGCTAAAATCTCTTTTTTGGGACAATGGTCATTCAAATAATTTTATTTTTCCGAATACAAAACCAAATAGGTTCACATATCATGTTTCGTATCAAGGGAGATCGAGGAACAAGTTCAACCTTTATCAAACTTCTAACCATATAGGCTAAAATCTCATTTTCGCGGAAAAGTTATTCCAATAATTTCATTTTTCCGAATGTAAAACCAAATAGGTTCACATATCATGTTTCGCATCAAGGGACATCGAGGGACAAGTTCACTGTTTATCAAACTTCTAACCACATAGGCTAACAATTCATTTTCGCGACAAGGGTCATTTCAATACTTTCATTTTACCGAATTTCAAACCAAATAGGTTCACATATCATGTTTCGCATCAAGGGACATCGAGGGACATGTTCAACCTTCATATATAACAAAAATGCAACAATATAAGCTAAAATCTCGTTTTCGCGATAAGGGTCATCTCATTACTTTCTATTTACCAAATTTAAAACGAAATTGGTTCAAATATTATGTTACGCAATAAAGGACATCGAGGGACAAATTCAACATTAATATTTCTCAAACTTTTAACCATATAGGCTAAAATCTCTTTTTTGGGACAATGGTCATTCAAATAATTTTATTTTTCCGAATACAAAACCAAATAGGTTCACATATCATGTTTCGTATCAAGGGAGATCGAGGGACAAGTTCAACCTTTATCAAACTTCTAACCATATAGGCTAAAATCTCATTTTCGCGACAAAGTCATTCCAATACTTTCATTTTTCCGAATATAAAACCAAATAAGTTCACATATCATGTTTCGTATCAAGGGAGATCGAGGAACAAGTTCAACCTTTATCAAACTTCTAACCATATAGGCTAAAATCTCATTTTCGCGGAAAAGTTATTCCAATAATTTCATTTTTCCGAATGTAAAACCAAATAGGTTCACATATCATGTTTCGCATCAAGGGACATCAAGGGACAAGTTCACTGTTTATCAAACTTCTAACCACATAGGCTAACAATTCATTTTCGCGACAAGGGTCATTTCAATACTTTCATTTTACCGAATTTCAAACCAAATAGGTTCACATATCATGTTTCACATCAACGGACATCGAGGGACATGTTCAACCTTCATATTTAACAAACATGCAACAATATAAGCTAAAATCTCGTTATCGCGATAAGGGTCATCTCATTACTTTCTATTTACCAAATTTAAAACAAAATTGGTTCAAATATTATGTTACGCAATAAAGGACATCGAGGGACAAATTCAACATTAATATTTCTCAAACTTTTAACCATATAGGCTAAAATCTATTTTTTGGGACAATGGTCATTCAAATAATTTCATTTTGCCGAATACAAAACCAAATAGGTTCACATATCATGTTTCGTATCAAGGGAGATCGAGGGACAAGTTCAACCTTTATCAAACTTCTAACCATATAGGCTAAAATCTCATTTTCGCGACAAAGTTATTCCAATACTTTCATTTTTCCGAATATAAAACCAAATAGGTTCACATATCATGTTTCACATCAAGGGACATTGAGGGACAAGTTCACTGTTTATCAAACTTCTAACCACATAGGCTAACATTTCATTTTCGCGACAAGGGTCATTTTAATACTTTCATTTTACCGAATTTCAAACCAAATAGGTTCACATATCATGTTTCACATCAACGGACATCGAGGGACATGTTCAACCTTCATATATAACAAAAATGCAACAATATAAGCTAAAATCTCGTTTTCGCGATAAGGGTCATCTCATTACTTTCTATTTACCAAATTTAAAACGAAATTGGTTCAAATTTTATGTTACGCAATAAAGGACATCGAGGGACAAATTCAACATTAATATTTCTCAAACTTTTAACCATATAGGCTAAAATCTCTTTTTTGGGACAATGGTCATTCAAATAATTTTATTTTTCCGAATACAAAACCAAATAGGTTCACATATCATGTTTCGTATCAAGGGAGATCGAGGAACAAGTTCAACCTTTATCAAACTTCTAACCATATAGGCTAAAATCTCATTTTCGCGGAAAAGTTATTCCAATAATTTCATTTTTCCGAATGTAAAACCAAATAGGTTCACATATCATGTTTCGCATCAAGGGACATCGAGGGACAAGTTCACTGTTTATCAAACTTCTAACCACATAGGCTAACAATTCATTTTCGCGACAAGGGTCATTTCAATACTTTCATTTTACCGAATTTCAAACCAAATAGGTTCACATATCATGTTTCGCATCAAGGGACATCGAGGGACATGTTCAACCTTCATATATAACAAAAATGCAACAATATAAGCTAAAATCTCGTTTTCGCGATAAGGGTCATCTCATTACTTTCTATTTACCAAATTTAAAACGAAATTGGTTCAAATATTATGTTACGCAATAAAGGACATCGAGGGACAAATTCAACATTAATATTTCTCAAACTTTTAACCATATAGGCTAAAATCTCTTTTTTGGGACAATGGTCATTCAAATAATTTTATTTTTCCGAATACAAAACCAAATAGGTTCACATATCATGTTTCGTATCAAGGGAGATCGAGGGACAAGTTCAACCTTTATCAAACTTCTAACCATATAGGCTAAAATCTCATTTTTGCGACAAAGTCATTCCAATACTTTCATTTTTCCGAATATAAAACCAAATAAGTTCACATATCATGTTTCGTATCAAGGGAGATCGAGGAACAAGTTCAACCTTTATCAAACTTCTAACCATATAGGTTAAAATCTCATTTTCGCGGAAAAGTTATTCCAATAATTTCATTTTTCCGAATGTAAAACCAAATAGGTTCACATATCATGTTTCGCATCAAGGGACATCAAGGGACAAGTTCACTGTTTATCAAACTTCTAACCACATAGGCTAACAATTCATTTTCGCGACAAGGGTCATTTCAATACTTTCATTTTACCGAATTTCAAACCAAATAGGTTCACATATCATGTTTCACATCAACGGACATCGAGGGACATGTTCAACCTTCATATTTAACAAACATGCAACAATATAAGCTAAAATCTCGTTATCGCGATAAGGGTCATCTCATTACTTTCTATTTACCAAATTTAAAACAAAATTGGTTCAAATATTATGTTACGCAATAAAGGACATCGAGGGACAAATTCAACATTAATATTTCTCAAACTTTTAACCATATAGGCTAAAATCTATTTTTTGGGACAATGGTCATTCAAATAATTTCATTTTGCCGAATACAAAACCAAATAGGTTCACATATCATGTTTCGTATCAAGGGAGATCGAGGGACAAGTTCAACCTTTATCAAACTTCTAACCATATAGGCTAAAATCTCATTTTCGCGACAAAGTTATTCCAATACTTTCATTTTTCCGAATATAAAACCAAATAGGTTCACATATCATGTTTCACATCAAGGGACATTGAGGGACAAGTTCACTGTTTATCAAACTTCTAACCACATAGGCTAACATTTCATTTTCGCGACAAGGGTCATTTTAATACTTTCATTTTACCGAATTTCAAACCAAATAGGTTCACATATCATGTTTCACATCAACGGACATCGAGGGACATGTTCAACCTTCATATATAACAAAAATGCAACAATATAAGCTAAAATCTCGTTTTCGCGATAAGGGTCATCTCATTACTTTCTATTTACCAAATTTAAAACGAAATTGGTTCAAATATTATGTTACGCAATAAAGGACATCGAGGGACAAATTCAACATTAATATTTCTCAAACTTTTAACCATATAGGCTAAAATCTCTTTTTTGGGACAATGGTCATTCAAATAATTTTATTTTTCCGAATACAAAACCAAATAGGTTCACATATCATGTTTCGTATCAAGGGAGATCGAGGGACAAGTTCAACCTTTATCAAACTTCTAACCATATAGGCTAAAATCTCATTTTCGCGACAAAGTTATTCCAATACTTTCATTTTGCCGAATATAAAACCAAATAGGTTCACATATCATGTTTCACATCAAGGGACATTGAGGGACAAGTTCACTGTTTATCAAACTTCTAACCACATAGGCTAACATTTCATTTTCGCGACAAGGGTCATTTTAATACTTTCATTTTACCGAATTTCAAACCAAATAGGTTCACATATCATGTTTCACATCAACGGACATCGAGGGACATGTTCAACCTTCATATATAACAAAAATGCAACAATATAAGCTAAAATCTCGTTTTCGCGATAAGGGTCATCTCATTACTTTCTATTTACCAAATTTAAAACGAAATTGGTTCAAATATTATGTTACGCAATAAAGGACATCGAGGGACAAATTCAACATTAATATTTCTCAAATTTTTAACCATATAGGCTAAAATCTCATTTTTGGGACAATGGTCATTCAAAATATTTTATTTTTCCGAATATAAAACCAAATAGGTTCACATATCATGTTTCGCATCAAGGGACATCGAGGGACAAGTTCACTGTTTATCAAACTTCTAACCACATAGGCTAACATTTCATTTTCGCGACAAGGGTCATTTCAATACTTTCATTTTACCGAATTTCAAACCAAATAGGTTCACATATCATCTTTCACATCAACGGACATCGAGGGACATGTTCAACCTTCATATTTAACAAACATGCAACAATATAAGCTAAAATCTCGTTTTCGCGATAAAGGTCATCTCATTACTTTCTATTTACCAAATTTAAAACGAAATTGGTTCAAATATTATGTTACGCAATAAAGGACATCGAGGGACAAATTCAACATTAATATTTCTCAAACTTTTAACCATATAGGCTAAAATCTCTTTTTTGGGACAATGGTCATTCAAATAATTTCAATTTGCCAAATACAAAACCAAATAGGTTCACATATCATGTTTCGTATCAAGGGAGATCGAGGGACAAGTTCAACCTTTATCAAACTTCTAACCATATAGGCTAAAATCTCATTTTCGCGACAAAGTCATTCCAATACTTTCATTTTTCCGAATATAAAACCAAATAGGTTCACATATCATGTTTCGTATCAAGGGAGATCGAGGGACAAGTTCAACCTTTATCAAACTTCTAACCATATAGGCTAAAATCTCATTTTCGCGACAAAGTTATTCCAATACTTTCATTTTTCCGAATATAAAACCGAATAGGTTCACATATCATGTTTCGCATCAAGGGACATCGAGGGACAAGTTCACTGTTTATCAAACTTCTAACCACATAGGCTAACATTTCATTTTCGCGACAAGGGTCATTTCAATACTTTCATTTTACCGAATTTCAAAACAAATAGGTTCACATATCATGTTTCGCATCAATGGACATCGAGGGACATGTTCAACCTTCATATTTAACAAACATGTAACAATATAAGCTAAAATCTCGTTTTCGCGATAAGGGTCATCTCATTACTTTCTATTTACCAAATTTAAAACAAAATTGGTTCAAATATTATGTTACGCAATAAAGGACATCGAGGGACAAATTCAACATTAATATTTCTCAAACTTTTAACCATATAGGCTAAAATCTATTTTTTGGGACAATGGTCATTCAAATAATTTCATTTTGCCGAATACAAAACCAAATAGGTTCACATATCATGTTTCGTATCAAGGGAGATCGAGGGACAAGTTCAACCTTTATCAAACTTCTAACCATATAGGCTAAAATCTCATTTTCGCGACAAAGTTATTCCAATACTTTCATTTTTCCGAATATAAAACCAAATAGGTTCACATATCATGTTTCACATCAAGGGACATTGAGGGACAAGTTCACTGTTTATCAAACTTCTAACCACATAGGCTAACATTTCATTTTCGCGACAAGGGTCATTTTAATACTTTCATTTTACCGAATTTCAAACCAAATAGGTTCACATATCATGTTTCACATCAACGGACATCGAGGGACATGTTCAACCTTCATATATAACAAAAATGCAACAATATAAGCTAAAATCTCGTTTTCGCGATAAGGGTCATCTCATTACTTTCTATTTACCAAATTTAAAACGAAATTGGTTCAAATATTATGTTACGCAATAAAGGACATCGAGGGACAAATTCAACATTAATATTTCTCAAACTTTTAACCATATAGGCTAAAATCTCTTTTTTGGGACAATGGTCATTCAAATAATTTTATTTTTCCGAATACAAAACCAAATAGGTTCACATATCATGTTTCGTATCAAGGGAGATCGAGGAACAAGTTCAACCTTTATCAAACTTCTAACCATATAGGCTAAAATCTCATTTTCGCGGAAAAGTTATTCCAATAATTTCATTTTTCCGAATGTAAAAGCAAATAGGTTCACATATCATGTTTCGCATCAAGGGACATCGAGGGACAAGTTCACTGTTTATCAAACTTCTAACCACATAGGCTAACAATTCATTTTCGCGACAAGGGTCATTTCAATACTTTCATTTTACCGAATTTCAAACCAAATAGGTTCACATATCATGTTTCGCATCAAGGGACATCGAGGGACATGTTCAACCTTCATATATAACAAAAATGCAACAATATAAGCTAAAATCTCGTTTTCGCGATAAGGGTCATCTCATTACTTTCTATTTACCAAATTTAAAACGAAATTGGTTCAAATATTATGTTACGCAATAAAGGACATCGAGGGACAAATTCAACATTAATATTTCTCAAACTTTTAACCATATAGGCTAAAATCTCTTTTTTGGGACAATGGTCACTCAAATAATTTTATTTTTCCGAATACAAAACCAAATAGGTTCACATATCATGTTTCGTATCAAGGGAGATCGAGGGACAAGTTCAACCTTTATCAAACTTCTAACCATATAGGCTAAAATCTCATTTTCGCGACAAAGTCATTCCAATACTTTCATTTTTCCGAATATAAAACCAAATAAGTTCACATATCATGTTTCGTATCAAGGGAGATCGAGGAACAAGTTCAACCTTTATCAAACTTCTAACCATATAGGCTAAAATCTCATTTTCGCGGAAAAGTTATTCCAATAATTTCATTTTTCCGAATGTAAAACCAAATAGGTTCACATATCATGTTTCGCATCAAGGGACATCGAGGGACAAGTTCACTGTTTATCAAACTTCTAACCACAGAGGCTAACAATTCATTTTCGCGACAAGGGTCATTTCAATACTTTCATTTTACCGAATTTCAAACCAAATAGGTTCACATATCATGTTTCACATCAACGGACATCGAGGGACATGTTCAACCTTCATATATAACAAAAATGCAACAATATAAGCTAAAATCTCGTTTTCGCGATAAGGGTCATCTCATTACTTTCTATTTACCAAATTTAAAACGAAATTGGTTCAAATATTATGTTACGCAATAAAGGACATCGAGGGACAAATTCAACATTAATATTTCTCAAACTTTTAACCATATAGGCTAAAATCTCTTTTTTGGGACAATGGTCATTCAAATAATTTTATTTTTCCGAATACAAAACCAAATAGGTTCACATATCATGTTTCGTATCAAGGGAGATCGAGGAACAAGTTCAACCTTTATCAAACTTCTAACCATATAGGCTAAAATCTCATTTTCGCGGAAAAGTTATTCCAATAATTTCATTTTTCCGAATGTAAAACCAAATAGGTTCACATATCATGTTTCGCATCAAGGGACATCGAGGGACAAGTTCACTGTTTATCAAACTTCTAACCACATAGGCTAACAATTCATTTTCGCGACAAGGGTCATTTCAATACTTTCATTTTACCAAATTTCAAACCAAATAGGTTCACATATCATGTTTCGCATCAAGGGACATCGAGGGACATGTTCAACCTTCATATATAACAAAAATGCAACAATATAAGCTAAAATCTCGTTTTCGCGATAAGGGTCATCTCATTACTTTCTATTTACCAAATTTAAAACGAAATTGGTTCAAATATTATGTTACGCAATAAAGGACATCGAGGGACAAATTCAACATTAATATTTCTCAAACTTTTAACCATATAGGCTAAAATCTCTTTTTTGGGACAATGGTCATTCAAATAATTTTATTTTTCCGAATACAAAACCAAATAGGTTCACATATCATGTTTCGTATCAAGGGAGATCGAGGGACAAGTTCAACCTTTATCAAACTTCTAACCATATAGGCTAAAATCTCATTTTCGCGACAAAGTCATTCCAATACTTTCATTTTTCCGAATATAAAACCAAATAAGTTCACATATCATGTTTCGTATCAAGGGAGATCGAGGAACAAGTTCAACCTTTATCAAACTTCTAACCATATAGGCTAAAATCTCATTTTCGCGGAAAAGTTATTCCAATAATTTCATTTTTCCGAATGTAAAACCAAATAGGTTCACATATCATGTTTCGCATCAAGGGACATCGAGGGACAAGTTCACTGTTTATCAAACTTCTAACCACATAGGCTAACAAATCATTTTCGCGACAAGGGTCATTTCAATACTTTCATTTTACCGAATTTCAAACCAAATAGGTTCACATATCATGTTTCGCATCAAGGGACATCGAGGGACATGTTCAACCTTCATATTTAACAAGCATGTAACAATATAAGCTAAAATCTCGTTTTCGCGATAAAGGTCATCTCATTACTTTCTATTCACCAAATTTAAAACGAAATTTGTTCAAATATTATGTTACGCAATAAAGGACATCGAGGGACAAATTAAACGTTAATATTTATCAAAGTTTTAACCATATAGGCTAAAATCTCATTTTTGGGACAATGGTCATTCAAATAATTTCATTTTGCCGAATACAAAACCAAATAGGTTCACATATCATGTTTCGTATCAAGGGAGATCGAGGGACAAGTTCAACCTTTATCAAACTTCTAACCATATAAGGCTAAAATCTCATTTTCGCGACAAAGTGATTCCAATACTTTCATTTTTCCGAATATAAAACCAAATAGGTTCACATATCATGTTTCGCATCAAGGGACATCGAGGGACAAGTTCACTGTTTATCAAACTTCTAACCACATAGGCTAACAATTCATTTTCGCGACAAGGGTCATTTCAATACTTTCATTTTACCGAATTTCAAACCAAATAGGTTCACATATCATGTTTCGCATCAAGGGACATCGAGGGACATGTTCAACCTTCATATATAACAAAAATGCAACAATATAAGCTAAAATCTCGTTTTCGCGATAAGGGTCATCTCATTACTTTCTATTTACCAAATTTAAAACGAAATTGGTTCAAATATTATGTTACGCAATAAAGGACATCGAGGGACAAATTCAACATTAATATTTCTCAAACTTTTAACCATATAGGCTAAAATCTCTTTTTTGGGACAATGGTCATTCAAATAATTTTATTTTTCCGAATACAAAACCAAATAGGTTCACATATCATGTTTCGTATCAAGGGAGATCGAGGGACAAGTTCAACCTTTATCAAACTTCTAACCATATAAGGCTAAAATCTCATTTTCGCGACAAAGTTATTCCAATACTTTCATTTTTCCGAATATAAAACCAAATAGGTTCACATATCATGTTTCACATCAAGGGACATCGAGGGACAAGTTCACTGTTTATCAAACTTCTAACCACATAGGCTAACAATTCATTTTCGCGACAAGGGTCATTTCAATACTTTCATTTTACCGAATTTCAAACCAAATAGGTTCACATATCATGTTTCGCATCAAGGGACATCGAGGGACATGTTCAACCTTCATATATAACAAAAATGCAACAATATAAGCTAAAATCTCGTTTTCGCGATAAGGGTCATCTCATTACTTTCTATTTACCAAATTTAAAACGAAATTGGTTCAAATATTATGTTACGCAATAAAGGACATCGAGGGACAAATTCAACATTAATATTTCTCAAACTTTTAACCATATAGGCTAAAATCTCTTTTTTGGGACAATGGTCATTCAAATAATTTTATTTTTCCGAATACAAAACCAAATAGGTTCACATATCATGTTTCGTATCAAGGGAGATCGAGGGACAAGTTCAACCTTTATCAAACTTCTAACCATATAGGCTAAAATCTCATTTTCGCGACAAAGTCATTCCAATACTTTCATTTTTCCGAATATAAAACCAAATAAGTTCACATATCATGTTTCGTATCAAGGGAGATCGAGGAACAAGTTCAACCTTTATCAAACTTCTAACCATATAGGCTAAAATCTCATTTTCGCGGAAAAGTTATTCCAATAATTTCATTTTTCCGAATGTAAAACCAAATAGGTTCACATATCATGTTTCGCATCAAGGGACATCGAGGGACAAGTTCACTGTTTATCAAACTTCTAACCACAGAGGCTAACAATTCATTTTCGCGACAAGGGTCATTTCAATACTTTCATTTTACCGAATTTCAAACCAAATAGGTTCACATATCATGTTTCGCATCAAGGGACATCGAGGGACATGTTCAACCTTCATATTTAACAAGCATGTAACAATATAAGCTAAAATCTCGTTTTCGCGATAAAGGTCATCTCATTACTTTCTATTTACCAAATTTAAAACGAAATTTGTTCAAATATTATGTTACGCAATAAAGGACATCGAGGGACAAATTAAACATTAATATTTATCAAAGTTTTAACCATATAGGCTAAAATCTCATTTTTGGGACAATGGTCATTCAAATAATTTCATTTTGCCGAATACAAAACCAAATAGGTTCACATATCATGTTTCGTATCAAGGGAGATCGAGGGACAAGTTCAACCTTTATCAAACTTCTAACCATATAAGGCTAAAATCTCATTTTCGCGACAAAGTGATTCCAATACTTTCATTTTTCCGAATATAAAACCAAATAGGTTCACATATCATGTTTCGCATCAAGGGACATCGAGGGACAAGTTCACTGTTTATCAAACTTCTAACCACATAGGCTAACAATTCATTTTCGCGACAAGGGTCATTTCAATACTTTCATTTTACCGAATTTCAAACCAAATAGGTTCACATATCATGTTTCGCATCAAGGGACATCGAGGGACATGTTCAACCTTCATATATAACAAAAATGCAACAATATAAGCTAAAATCTCGTTTTCGCGATAAGGGTCATCTCATTACTTTCTATTTACCAAATTTAAAACGAAATTGGTTCAAATATTATGTTACGCAATAAAGGACATCGAGGGACAAATTCAACATTAATATTTCTCAAACTTTTAACCATATAGGCTAAAATCTCTTTTTTGGGACAATGGTCATTCAAATAATTTTATTTTTCCGAATACAAAACCAAATAGGTTCACATATCATGTTTCGTATCAAGGGAGATCGAGGGACAAGTTCAACCTTTATCAAACTTCTAACCATATAAGGCTAAAATCTCATTTTCGCGACAAAGTTATTCCAATACTTTCATTTTTCCGAATATAAAACCAAATAGGTTCACATATCATGTTTCACATCAAGGGACATCGAGGGACAAGTTCACTGTTTATCAAACTTCTAACCACATAGGCTAACATTTCATTTTCGCGTCAAGGGTCATTTTAATACTTTCATTTTACCGAATTTCAAACCAAATAGGTTCACATATCATGTTTCACATCAACGGACATCGAGGGACATGTTCAACCTTCATATATAACAAAAATGCAACAATATAAGCTAAAATCTCGTTTTCGCGATAAGGGTCATCTCATTACTTTCTATTTACCAAATTTAAAACGAAATTGGTTCAAATATTATGTTATGCAATAAAGGACATCGAGGGACAAATTCAACATTAATATTTCTCAAACTTTTAACCATATAGGCTAAAATCTCTTTTTTGGGACAATGGTCATTCAAATAATTTTATTTTTCCGAATACAAAACCAAATAGGTTCACATATCATGTTTCGTATCAAGGGAGATCGAGGGACAAGTTCAACCTTTATCAAACTTCTAACCATATAGGCTAAAATCTCATTTTCGCGACAAAGTCATTCCAATACTTTCATTTTTCCGAATATAAAACCAAATAAGTTCACATATCATGTTTCGTATCAAGGGAGATCGAGGAACAAGTTCAACCTTTATCAAACTTCTAACCATATAGGCTAAAATCTCATTTTCGCGGAAAAGTTATTCCAATAATTTCATTTTTCCGAATGTAAAACCAAATAGGTTCACATATCATGTTTCGCATCAAGGGACATCGAGGGACAAGTTCACTGTTTATCAAACTTCTAACCACAAAGGCTAACAATTCATTTTCGCGACAAGGGTCATTTCAATACTTTCATTTTACCGAATTTCAAACCAAATAGGTTCACATATCATGTTTCGCATCAAGGGACATCGAGGGACATGTTCAACCTTCATATATAACAAAAATGCAACAATATAAGCTAAAATCTCGTTTTCGCGATAAGGGTCATCTCATTACTTTCTATTTACCAAATTTAAAACGAAATTGGTTCAAATATTATGTTATGCAATAAAGGACATCGAGGGACAAATTCAACATTAATATTTCTCAAACTTTTAACCATATAGGCTAAAATCTCTTTTTTGGGACAATGGTCATTCAAATAATTTTATTTTTCCGAATACAAAACCAAATAGGTTCACATATCATGTTTCGTATCAAGGGAGATCGAGGGACAAGTTCAACCTTTATCAAACTTCTAACCATATAGGCTAAAATCTCATTTTCGCGACAAAGTCATTCCAATACTTTCATTTTTCCGAATATAAAACCAAATAAGTTCACATATCATGTTTCGTATCAAGGGAGATCGAGGAACAAGTTCAACCTTTATCAAACTTCTAACCATATAGGCTAAAATCTCATTTTCGCGGAAAAGTTATTCCAATAATTTCATTTTTCCGAATGTAAAACCAAATAGGTTCACATATCATGTTTCGCATCAAGGGACATCGAGGGACAAGTTCACTGTTTATCAAACTTCTAACCACAAAGGCTAACAATTCATTTTCGCGACAAGGGTCATTTCAATACTTTCATTTTACCGAATTTCAAACCAAATAGGTTCACATATCATGTTTCGCATCAAGGGACATCGAGGGACATGTTCAACCTTCATATATAACAAAAATGCAACAATATAAGCTAAAATCTCGTTTTCGCGATAAGGGTCATCTCATTACTTTCTATTTACCAAATTTAAAACGAAATTGGTTCAAATATTATGTTACGCAATAAAGGACATCGAGGGACAAATTCAACATTAATATTTCTCAAACTTTTAACCATATAGGCTAAAATCTCTTTTTTGGGACAATGGTCATTCAAATAATTTTATTTTTCCGAATACAAAACCAAATAGGTTCACATATCAAGTTTCGTATCAAGGGAGATCGAGGGACAAGTTCAACCTTTATCAAACTTCTAACCATATAAGGCTAAAATCTCATTTTCGCGACAAAGTTATTCCAATACTTTCATTTTTCCGAATATAAAACCAAATAGGTTCACATATCATGTTTCACATCAAGGGACATCGAGGGACAAGTTCACTGTTTATCAAACTTCTAACCACATAGGCTAACATTTCATTTTCGCGTCAAGGGTCATTTTAATACTTTCATTTTACCGAATTTCAAACCAAATAGGTTCACATATCATGTTTCACATCAACGGACATCGAGGGACATGTTCAACCTTCATATATAACAAAAATGCAACAATATAAGCTAAAATCTCGTTTTCGCGATAAGGGTCATCTCATTACTTTCTATTTACCAAATTTAAAACGAAATTGGTTCAAATATTATGTTATGCAATAAAGGACATCGAGGGACAAATTCAACATTAATATTTCTCAAACTTTTAACCATATAGGCTAAAATCTCTTTTTTGGGACAATGGTCATTCAAATAATTTTATTTTTCCGAATACAAAACCAAATAGGTTCACATATCATGTTTCGTATCAAGGGAGATCGAGGGACAAGTTCAACCTTTATCAAACTTCTAACCATATAGGCTAAAATCTCATTTTCGCGACAAAGTCATTCCAATACTTTCATTTTTCCGAATATAAAACCAAATAAGTTCACATATCATGTTTCGTATCAAGGGAGATCGAGGAACAAGTTCAACCTTTATCAAACTTCTAACCATATAGGCTAAAATCTCATTTTCGCGGAAAAGTTATTCCAATAATTTCATTTTTCCGAATGTAAAACCAAATAGGTTCACATATCATGTTTCGCATCAAGGGACATCGAGGGACAAGTTCACTGTTTATCAAACTTCTAACCACAAAGGCTAACAATTCATTTTCGCGACAAGGGTCATTTCAATACTTTCATTTTACCGAATTTCAAACCAAATAGGTTCACATATCATGTTTCGCATCAAGGGACATCGAGGGACATGTTCAACCTTCATATATAACAAAAATGCAACAATATAAGCTAAAATCTCGTTTTCGCGATAAGGGTCATCTCATTACTTTCTATTTACCAAATTTAAAACGAAATTGGTTCAAATATTATGTTACGCAATAAAGGACATCGAGGGACAAATTCAACATTAATATTTCTCAAACTTTTAACCATATAGGCTAAAATCTCTTTTTTGGGACAATGGTCATTCAAATAATTTTATTTTTCCGAATACAAAACCAAATAGGTTCACATATCATGTTTCGTATCAAGGGAGATCGAGGGACAAGTTCAACCTTTATCAAACTTCTAACCATATAGGCTAAAATCTCATTTTCGCGACAAAGTCATTCCAATACTTTCATTTTTCCGAATATAAAACCAAATAAGTTCACATATCATGTTTCGTATCAAGGGAGATCGAGGAACAAGTTCAACCTTTATCAAACTTCTAACCATATAGGCTAAAATCTCATTTTCGCGGAAAAGTTATTCCAATAATTTCATTTTTCCGAATGTAAAACCAAATAGGTTCACATATCATGTTTCGCATCAAGGGACATCGAGGGACAAGTTCACTGTTTATCAAACTTCTAACCACAGAGGCTAACAATTCATTTTCGCGACAAGGGTCATTTCAATACTTTCATTTTACCGAATTTCAAACCAAATAGGTTCACATATCATGTTTCGCATCAAGGGACATCGAGGGACATGTTCAACCTTCATATTTAACAAGCATGTAACAATATAAGCTAAAATCTCGTTTTCGCGATAAAGGTCATCTCATTACTTTCTATTTACCAAATTTAAAACGAAATTTGTTCAAATATTATGTTACGCAATAAAGGACATCGAGGGACAAATTAAACATTAATATTTATCAAAGTTTTAACCATATAGGCTAAAATCTCATTTTTGGGACAATGGTCATTCAAATAATTTCATTTTGCCGAATACAAAACCAAATAGGTTCACATATCATGTTTCGTATCAAGGGAGATCGAGGGACAAGTTCAACCTTTATCAAACTTCTAACCATACAAGGCTAAAATCTCATTTTCGCGACAAAGTGATTCCAATACTTTCATTTTTCCGAATATAAAACCAAATAGGTTCACATATCATGTTTCGCATCAAGGGACATCGAGGGACAAGTTCACTGTTTATCAAACTTCTAACCACATAGGCTAACAATTCATTTTCGCGACAAGGGTCATTTCAATACTTTCATTTTACCGAATTTCAAACCAAATAGGTTCACATATCATGTTTCGCATCAAGGGACATCGAGGGACATGTTCAACCTTCATATATAACAAAAATGCAACAATATAAGCTAAAATCTCGTTTTCGCGATAAGGGTCATCTCATTACTTTCTATTTACCAAATTTAAAACGAAATTGGTTCAAATATTATGTTACGCAATAAAGGACATCGAGGGACAAATTCAACATTAATATTTCTCAAACTTTTAACCATATAGGCTAAAATCTCTTTTTTGGGACAATGGTCATTCAAATAATTTTATTTTTCCGAATACAAAACCAAATAGGTTCACATATCATGTTTCGTATCAAGGGAGATCGAGGGACAAGTTCAACCTTTATCAAACTTCTAACCATATAGGCTAAAATCTCATTTTCGCGACAAAGTCATTCCAATACTTTCATTTTTCCGAATATAAAACCAAATAAGTTCACATATCATGTTTCGTATCAAGGGAGATCGAGGAACAAGTTCAACCTTTATCAAACTTCTAACCATATAGGCTAAAATCTCATTTTCGCGGAAAAGTTATTCCAATAATTTCATTTTTCCGAATGTAAAACCAAATAGGTTCACATATCATGTTTCGCATCAAGGGACATCGAGGGACAAGTTCACTGTTTATCAAACTTCTAACCACATAGGCTAACAAATCATTTTCGCGACAAGGGTCATTTCAATACTTTCATTTTACCGAATTTCAAACCAAATAGGTTCACATATCATGTTTCGCATCAAGGGACATCGAGGGACATGTTCAACCTTCATATTTAACAAGCATGTAACAATATAAGCTAAAATCTCGTTTTCGCGATAAAGGTCATCTCATTACTTTCTATTTACCAAATTTAAAACGAAATTTGTTCAAATATTATGTTACGCAATAAAGGACATCGAGGGACAAATTAAACGTTAATATTTATCAAAGTTTTAACCATATAGGCTAAAATCTCATTTTTGGGACAATGGTCATTCAAATAATTTCATTTTGCCGAATACAAAACCAAATAGGTTCACATATCATGTTTCGTATCAAGGGAGATCGAGGGACAAGTTCAACCTTTATCAAACTTCTAACCATATAAGGCTAAAATCTCATTTTCGCGACAAAGTGATTCCAATACTTTCATTTTTCCGAATATAAAACCAAATAGGTTCACATATCATGTTTCGCATCAAGGGACATCGAGGGACAAGTTCACTGTTTATCAAACTTCTAACCACATAGGCTAACAATTCATTTTCGCGACAAGGGTCATTTCAATACTTTCATTTTACCGAATTTCAAACCAAATAGGTTCACATATCATGTTTCGCATCAAGGGACATCGAGGGACATGTTCAACCTTCATATATAACAAAAATGCAACAATATAAGCTAAAATCTCGTTTTCGCGATAAGGGTCATCTCATTACTTTCTATTTACCAAATTTAAAACGAAATTGGTTCAAATATTATGTTACGCAATAAAGGACATCGAGGGACAAATTCAACATTAATATTTCTCAAACTTTTAACCATATAGGCTAAAATCTCTTTTTTGGGACAATGGTCATTCAAATAATTTTATTTTTCCGAATACAAAACCAAATAGGTTCACATATCATGTTTCGTATCAAGGGAGATCGAGGGACAAGTTCAACCTTTATCAAACTTCTAACCATATAAGGCTAAAATCTCATTTTCGCGACAAAGTTATTCCAATACTTTCATTTTTCCGAATATAAAACCAAATAGGTTCACATATCATGTTTCACATCAAGGGACATCGAGGGACAAGTTCACTGTTTATCAAACTTCTAACCACATAGGCTAACAATTCATTTTCGCGACAAGGGTCATTTCAATACTTTCATTTTACCGAATTTCAAACCAAATAGGTTCACATATCATGTTTCGCATCAAGGGACATCGAGGGACATGTTCAACCTTCATATATAACAAAAATGCAACAATATAAGCTAAAATCTCGTTTTCGCGATAAGGGTCATCTCATTACTTTCTATTTACCAAATTTAAAACGAAATTGGTTCAAATATTATGTTACGCAATAAAGGACATCGAGGGACAAATTCAACATTAATATTTCTCAAACTTTTAACCATATAGGCTAAAATCTCTTTTTTGGGACAATGGTCATTCAAATAATTTTATTTTTCCGAATACAAAACCAAATAGGTTCACATATCATGTTTCGTATCAAGGGAGATCGAGGGACAAGTTCAACCTTTATCAAACTTCTAACCATATAGGCTAAAATCTCATTTTCGCGACAAAGTCATTCCAATACTTTCATTTTTCCGAATATAAAACCAAATAAGTTCACATATCATGTTTCGTATCAAGGGAGATCGAGGAACAAGTTCAACCTTTATCAAACTTCTAACCATATAGGCTAAAATCTCATTTTCGCGGAAAAGTTATTCCAATAATTTCATTTTTCCGAATGTAAAACCAAATAGGTTCACATATCATGTTTCGCATCAAGGGACATCGAGGGACAAGTTCACTGTTTATCAAACTTCTAACCACAAAGGCTAACAATTCATTTTCGCGACAAGGGTCATTTCAATACTTTCATTTTACCGAATTTCAAACCAAATAGGTTCACATATCATGTTTCGCATCAAGGGACATCGAGGGACATGTTCAACCTTCATATATAACAAAAATGCAACAATATAAGCTAAAATCTCGTTTTCGCGATAAGGGTCATCTCATTACTTTCTATTTACCAAATTTAAAACGAAATTGGTTCAAATATTATGTTATGCAATAAAGGACATCGAGGGACAAATTCAACATTAATATTTCTCAAACTTTTAACCATATAGGCTAAAATCTCTTTTTTGGGACAATGGTCATTCAAATAATTTTATTTTTCCGAATACAAAACCAAATAGGTTCACATATCATGTTTCGTATCAAGGGAGATCGAGGGACAAGTTCAACCTTTATCAAACTTCTAACCATATAGGCTAAAATCTCATTTTCGCGACAAAGTCATTCCAATACTTTCATTTTTCCGAATATAAAACCAAATAAGTTCACATATCATGTTTCGTATCAAGGGAGATCGAGGAACAAGTTCAACCTTTATCAAACTTCTAACCATATAGGCTAAAATCTCATTTTCGCGGAAAAGTTATTCCAATAATTTCATTTTTCCGAATGTAAAACCAAATAGGTTCACATATCATGTTTCGCATCAAGGGACATCGAGGGACAAGTTCACTGTTTATCAAACTTCTAACCACAAAGGCTAACAATTCATTTTCGCGACAAGGGTCATTTCAATACTTTCATTTTACCGAATTTCAAACCAAATAGGTTCACATATCATGTTTCGCATCAAGGGACATCGAGGGACATGTTCAACCTTCATATATAACAAAAATGCAACAATATAAGCTAAAATCTCGTTTTCGCGATAAGGGTCATCTCATTACTTTCTATTTACCAAATTTAAAACGAAATTGGTTCAAATATTATGTTACGCAATAAAGGACATCGAGGGACAAATTCAACATTAATATTTCTCAAACTTTTAACCATATAGGCTAAAATCTCTTTTTTGGGACAATGGTCATTCAAATAATTTTATTTTTCCGAATACAAAACCAAATAGGTTCACATATCAAGTTTCGTATCAAGGGAGATCGAGGGACAAGTTCAACCTTTATCAAACTTCTAACCATATAAGGCTAAAATCTCATTTTCGCGACAAAGTTATTCCAATACTTTCATTTTTCCGAATATAAAACCAAATAGGTTCACATATCATGTTTCACATCAAGGGACATCGAGGGACAAGTTCACTGTTTATCAAACTTCTAACCACATAGGCTAACATTTCATTTTCGCGTCAAGGGTCATTTTAATACTTTCATTTTACCGAATTTCAAACCAAATAGGTTCACATATCATGTTTCACATCAACGGACATCGAGGGACATGTTCAACCTTCATATATAACAAAAATGCAACAATATAAGCTAAAATCTCGTTTTCGCGATAAGGGTCATCTCATTACTTTCTATTTACCAAATTTAAAACGAAATTGGTTCAAATATTATGTTATGCAATAAAGGACATCGAGGGACAAATTCAACATTAATATTTCTCAAACTTTTAACCATATAGGCTAAAATCTCTTTTTTGGGACAATGGTCATTCAAATAATTTTATTTTTCCGAATACAAAACCAAATAGGTTCACATATCATGTTTCGTATCAAGGGAGATCGAGGGACAAGTTCAACCTTTATCAAACTTCTAACCATATAGGCTAAAATCTCATTTTCGCGACAAAGTCATTCCAATACTTTCATTTTTCCGAATATAAAACCAAATAAGTTCACATATCATGTTTCGTATCAAGGGAGATCGAGGAACAAGTTCAACCTTTATCAAACTTCTAACCATATAGGCTAAAATCTCATTTTCGCGGAAAAGTTATTCCAATAATTTCATTTTTCCGAATGTAAAACCAAATAGGTTCACATATCATGTTTCGCATCAAGGGACATCGAGGGACAAGTTCACTGTTTATCAAACTTCTAACCACAAAGGCTAACAATTCATTTTCGCGACAAGGGTCATTTCAATACTTTCATTTTACCGAATTTCAAACCAAATAGGTTCACATATCATGTTTCGCATCAAGGGACATCGAGGGACATGTTCAACCTTCATATATAACAAAAATGCAACAATATAAGCTAAAATCTCGTTTTCGCGATAAGGGTCATCTCATTACTTTCTATTTACCAAATTTAAAACGAAATTGGTTCAAATATTATGTTACGCAATAAAGGACATCGAGGGACAAATTCAACATTAATATTTCTCAAACTTTTAACCATATAGGCTAAAATCTCTTTTTTGGGACAATGGTCATTCAAATAATTTTATTTTTCCGAATACAAAACCAAATAGGTTCACATATCATGTTTCGTATCAAGGGAGATCGAGGGACAAGTTCAACCTTTATCAAACTTCTAACCATATAGGCTAAAATCTCATTTTCGCGACAAAGTCATTCCAATACTTTCATTTTTCCGAATATAAAACCAAATAAGTTCACATATCATGTTTCGTATCAAGGGAGATCGAGGAACAAGTTCAACCTTTATCAAACTTCTAACCATATAGGCTAAAATCTCATTTTCGCGGAAAAGTTATTCCAATAATTTCATTTTTCCGAATGTAAAACCAAATAGGTTCACATATCATGTTTCGCATCAAGGGACATCGAGGGACAAGTTCACTGTTTATCAAACTTCTAACCACAGAGGCTAACAATTCATTTTCGCGACAAGGGTCATTTCAATACTTTCATTTTACCGAATTTCAAACCAAATAGGTTCACATATCATGTTTCGCATCAAGGGACATCGAGGGACATGTTCAACCTTCATATTTAACAAGCATGTAACAATATAAGCTAAAATCTCGTTTTCGCGATAAAGGTCATCTCATTACTTTCTATTTACCAAATTTAAAACGAAATTTGTTCAAATATTATGTTACGCAATAAAGGACATCGAGGGACAAATTAAACATTAATATTTATCAAAGTTTTAACCATATAGGCTAAAATCTCATTTTTGGGACAATGGTCATTCAAATAATTTCATTTTGCCGAATACAAAACCAAATAGGTTCACATATCATGTTTCGTATCAAGGGAGATCGAGGGACAAGTTCAACCTTTATCAAACTTCTAACCATACAAGGCTAAAATCTCATTTTCGCGACAAAGTGATTCCAATACTTTCATTTTTCCGAATATAAAACCAAATAGGTTCACATATCATGTTTCGCATCAAGGGACATCGAGGGACAAGTTCACTGTTTATCAAACTTCTAACCACATAGGCTAACAATTCATTTTCGCGACAAGGGTCATTTCAATACTTTCATTTTACCGAATTTCAAACCAAATAGGTTCACATATCATGTTTCGCATCAAGGGACATCGAGGGACATGTTCAACCTTCATATATAACAAAAATGCAACAATATAAGCTAAAATCTCGTTTTCGCGATAAGGGTCATCTCATTACTTTCTATTTACCAAATTTAAAACGAAATTGGTTCAAATATTATGTTACGCAATAAAGGACATCGAGGGACAAATTCAACATTAATATTTCTCAAACTTTTAACCATATAGGCTAAAATCTCTTTTTTGGGACAATGGTCATTCAAATAATTTTATTTTTCCGAATACAAAACCAAATAGGTTCACATATCATGTTTCGTATCAAGGGAGATCGAGGGACAAGTTCAACCTTTATCAAACTTCTAACCATATAGGCTAAAATCTCATTTTCGCGACAAAGTCATTCCAATACTTTCATTTTTCCGAATATAAAACCAAATAAGTTCACATATCATGTTTCGTATCAAGGGAGATCGAGGAACAAGTTCAACCTTTATCAAACTTCTAACCATATAGGCTAAAATCTCATTTTCGCGGAAAAGTTATTCCAATAATTTCATTTTTCCGAATGTAAAACCAAATAGGTTCACATATCATGTTTCGCATCAAGGGACATCGAGGGACAAGTTCACTGTTTATCAAACTTCTAACCACATAGGCTAACAAATCATTTTCGCGACAAGGGTCATTTCAATACTTTCATTTTACCGAATTTCAAACCAAATAGGTTCACATATCATGTTTCGCATCAAGGGACATCGAGGGACATGTTCAACCTTCATATTTAACAAGCATGTAACAATATAAGCTAAAATCTCGTTTTCGCGATAAAGGTCATCTCATTACTTTCTATTTACCAAATTTAAAACGAAATTTGTTCAAATATTATGTTACGCAATAAAGGACATCGAGGGACAAATTAAACGTTAATATTTATCAAAGTTTTAACCATATAGGCTAAAATCTCATTTTTGGGACAATGGTCATTCAAATAATTTCATTTTGCCGAATACAAAACCAAATAGGTTCACATATCATGTTTCGTATCAAGGGAGATCGAGGGACAAGTTCAACCTTTATCAAACTTCTAACCATATAAGGCTAAAATCTCATTTTCGCGACAAAGTGATTCCAATACTTTCATTTTTCCGAATATAAAACCAAATAGGTTCACATATCATGTTTCGCATCAAGGGACATCGAGGGACAAGTTCACTGTTTATCAAACTTCTAACCACATAGGCTAACAATTCATTTTCGCGACAAGGGTCATTTCAATACTTTCATTTTACCGAATTTCAAACCAAATAGGTTCACATATCATGTTTCGCATCAAGGGACATCGAGGGACATGTTCAACCTTCATATATAACAAAAATGCAACAATATAAGCTAAAATCTCGTTTTCGCGATAAGGGTCATCTCATTACTTTCTATTTACCAAATTTAAAACGAAATTGGTTCAAATATTATGTTACGCAATAAAGGACATCGAGGGACAAATTCAACATTAATATTTCTCAAACTTTTAACCATATAGGCTAAAATCTCTTTTTTGGGACAATGGTCATTCAAATAATTTTATTTTTCCGAATACAAAACCAAATAGGTTCACATATCATGTTTCGTATCAAGGGAGATCGAGGGACAAGTTCAACCTTTATCAAACTTCTAACCATATAAGGCTAAAATCTCATTTTCGCGACAAAGTTATTCCAATACTTTCATTTTTCCGAATATAAAACCAAATAGGTTCACATATCATGTTTCACATCAAGGGACATCGAGGGACAAGTTCACTGTTTATCAAACTTCTAACCACATAGGCTAACAATTCATTTTCGCGACAAGGGTCATTTCAATACTTTCATTTTACCGAATTTCAAACCAAATAGGTTCACATATCATGTTTCGCATCAAGGGACATCGAGGGACATGTTCAACCTTCATATATAACAAAAATGCAACAATATAAGCTAAAATCTCGTTTTCGCGATAAGGGTCATCTCATTACTTTCTATTTACCAAATTTAAAACGAAATTGGTTCAAATATTATGTTACGCAATAAAGGACATCGAGGGACAAATTCAACATTAATATTTCTCAAACTTTTAACCATATAGGCTAAAATCTCTTTTTTGGGACAATGGTCATTCAAATAATTTTATTTTTCCGAATACAAAACCAAATAGGTTCACATATCATGTTTCGTATCAAGGGAGATCGAGGGACAAGTTCAACCTTTATCAAACTTCTAACCATATAGGCTAAAATCTCATTTTCGCGACAAAGTCATTCCAATACTTTCATTTTTCCGAATATAAAACCAAATAAGTTCACATATCATGTTTCGTATCAAGGGAGATCGAGGAACAAGTTCAACCTTTATCAAACTTCTAACCATATAGGCTAAAATCTCATTTTCGCGGAAAAGTTATTCCAATAATTTCATTTTTCCGAATGTAAAACCAAATAGGTTCACATATCATGTTTCGCATCAAGGGACATCGAGGGACAAGTTCACTGTTTATCAAACTTCTAACCACAGAGGCTAACAATTCATTTTCGCGACAAGGGTCATTTCAATACTTTCATTTTACCGAATTTCAAACCAAATAGGTTCACATATCATGTTTCGCATCAAGGGACATCGAGGGACATGTTCAACCTTCATATTTAACAAGCATGTAACAATATAAGCTAAAATCTCGTTTTCGCGATAAAGGTCATCTCATTACTTTCTATTTACCAAATTTAAAACGAAATTTGTTCAAATATTATGTTACGCAATAAAGGACATCGAGGGACAAATTAAACATTAATATTTATCAAAGTTTTAACCATATAGGCTAAAATCTCATTTTTGGGACAATGGTCATTCAAATAATTTCATTTTGCCGAATACAAAACCAAATAGGTTCACATATCATGTTTCGTATCAAGGGAGATCGAGGGACAAGTTCAACCTTTATCAAACTTCTAACCATATAAGGCTAAAATCTCATTTTCGCGACAAAGTGATTCCAATACTTTCATTTTTCCGAATATAAAACCAAATAGGTTCACATATCATGTTTCGCATCAAGGGACATCGAGGGACAAGTTCACTGTTTATCAAACTTCTAACCACATAGGCTAACAATTCATTTTCGCGACAAGGGTCATTTCAATACTTTCATTTTACCGAATTTCAAACCAAATAGGTTCACATATCATGTTTCGCATCAAGGGACATCGAGGGACATGTTCAACCTTCATATATAACAAAAATGCAACAATATAAGCTAAAATCTCGTTTTCGCGATAAGGGTCATCTCATTACTTTCTATTTACCAAATTTAAAACGAAATTGGTTCAAATATTATGTTACGCAATAAAGGACATCGAGGGACAAATTCAACATTAATATTTCTCAAACTTTTAACCATATAGGCTAAAATCTCTTTTTTGGGACAATGGTCATTCAAATAATTTTATTTTTCCGAATACAAAACCAAATAGGTTCACATATCATGTTTCGTATCAAGGGAGATCGAGGGACAAGTTCAACCTTTATCAAACTTCTAACCATATAAGGCTAAAATCTCATTTTCGCGACAAAGTTATTCCAATACTTTCATTTTTCCGAATATAAAACCAAATAGGTTCACATATCATGTTTCACATCAAGGGACATCGAGGGACAAGTTCACTGTTTATCAAACTTCTAACCACATAGGCTAACATTTCATTTTCGCGTCAAGGGTCATTTTAATACTTTCATTTTACCGAATTTCAAACCAAATAGGTTCACATATCATGTTTCACATCAACGGACATCGAGGGACATGTTCAACCTTCATATATAACAAAAATGCAACAATATAAGCTAAAATCTCGTTTTCGCGATAAGGGTCATCTCATTACTTTCTATTTACCAAATTTAAAACGAAATTGGTTCAAATATTATGTTATGCAATAAAGGACATCGAGGGACAAATTCAACATTAATATTTCTCAAACTTTTAACCATATAGGCTAAAATCTCTTTTTTGGGACAATGGTCATTCAAATAATTTTATTTTTCCGAATACAAAACCAAATAGGTTCACATATCATGTTTCGTATCAAGGGAGATCGAGGGACAAGTTCAACCTTTATCAAACTTCTAACCATATAGGCTAAAATCTCATTTTCGCGACAAAGTCATTCCAATACTTTCATTTTTCCGAATATAAAACCAAATAAGTTCACATATCATGTTTCGTATCAAGGGAGATCGAGGAACAAGTTCAACCTTTATCAAACTTCTAACCATATAGGCTAAAATCTCATTTTCGCGGAAAAGTTATTCCAATAATTTCATTTTTCCGAATGTAAAACCAAATAGGTTCACATATCATGTTTCGCATCAAGGGACATCGAGGGACAAGTTCACTGTTTATCAAACTTCTAACCACAAAGGCTAACAATTCATTTTCGCGACAAGGGTCATTTCAATACTTTCATTTTACCGAATTTCAAACCAAATAGGTTCACATATCATGTTTCGCATCAAGGGACATCGAGGGACATGTTCAACCTTCATATATAACAAAAATGCAACAATATAAGCTAAAATCTCGTTTTCGCGATAAGGGTCATCTCATTACTTTCTATTTACCAAATTTAAAACGAAATTGGTTCAAATATTATGTTACGCAATAAAGGACATCGAGGGACAAATTCAACATTAATATTTCTCAAACTTTTAACCATATAGGCTAAAATCTCTTTTTTGGGACAATGGTCATTCAAATAATTTTATTTTTCCGAATACAAAACCAAATAGGTTCACATATCAAGTTTCGTATCAAGGGAGATCGAGGGACAAGTTCAACCTTTATCAAACTTCTAACCATATAAGGCTAAAATCTCATTTTCGCGACAAAGTTATTCCAATACTTTCATTTTTCCGAATATAAAACCAAATAGGTTCACATATCATGTTTCACATCAAGGGACATCGAGGGACAAGTTCACTGTTTATCAAACTTCTAACCACATAGGCTAACATTTCATTTTCGCGTCAAGGGTCATTTTAATACTTTCATTTTACCGAATTTCAAACCAAATAGGTTCACATATCATGTTTCACATCAACGGACATCGAGGGACATGTTCAACCTTCATATATAACAAAAATGCAACAATATAAGCTAAAATCTCGTTTTCGCGATAAGGGTCATCTCATTACTTTCTATTTACCAAATTTAAAACGAAATTGGTTCAAATATTATGTTATGCAATAAAGGACATCGAGGGACAAATTCAACATTAATATTTCTCAAACTTTTAACCATATAGGCTAAAATCTCTTTTTTGGGACAATGGTCATTCAAATAATTTTATTTTTCCGAATACAAAACCAAATAGGTTCACATATCATGTTTCGTATCAAGGGAGATCGAGGGACAAGTTCAACCTTTATCAAACTTCTAACCATATAGGCTAAAATCTCATTTTCGCGACAAAGTCATTCCAATACTTTCATTTTTCCGAATATAAAACCAAATAAGTTCACATATCATGTTTCGTATCAAGGGAGATCGAGGAACAAGTTCAACCTTTATCAAACTTCTAACCATATAGGCTAAAATCTCATTTTCGCGGAAAAGTTATTCCAATAATTTCATTTTTCCGAATGTAAAACCAAATAGGTTCACATATCATGTTTCGCATCAAGGGACATCGAGGGACAAGTTCACTGTTTATCAAACTTCTAACCACAAAGGCTAACAATTCATTTTCGCGACAAGGGTCATTTCAATACTTTCATTTTACCGAATTTCAAACCAAATAGGTTCACATATCATGTTTCGCATCAAGGGACATCGAGGGACATGTTCAACCTTCATATATAACAAAAATGCAACAATATAAGCTAAAATCTCGTTTTCGCGATAAGGGTCATCTCATTACTTTCTATTTACCAAATTTAAAACGAAATTGGTTCAAATATTATGTTACGCAATAAAGGACATCGAGGGACAAATTCAACATTAATATTTCTCAAACTTTTAACCATATAGGCTAAAATCTCTTTTTTGGGACAATGGTCATTCAAATAATTTTATTTTTCCGAATACAAAACCAAATAGGTTCACATATCATGTTTCGTATCAAGGGAGATCGAGGGACAAGTTCAACCTTTATCAAACTTCTAACCATATAGGCTAAAATCTCATTTTCGCGACAAAGTCATTCCAATACTTTCATTTTTCCGAATATAAAACCAAATAAGTTCACATATCATGTTTCGTATCAAGGGAGATCGAGGAACAAGTTCAACCTTTATCAAACTTCTAACCATATAGGCTAAAATCTCATTTTCGCGGAAAAGTTATTCCAATAATTTCATTTTTCCGAATGTAAAACCAAATAGGTTCACATATCATGTTTCGCATCAAGGGACATCGAGGGACAAGTTCACTGTTTATCAAACTTCTAACCACAGAGGCTAACAATTCATTTTCGCGACAAGGGTCATTTCAATACTTTCATTTTACCGAATTTCAAACCAAATAGGTTCACATATCATGTTTCGCATCAAGGGACATCGAGGGACATGTTCAACCTTCATATTTAACAAGCATGTAACAATATAAGCTAAAATCTCGTTTTCGCGATAAAGGTCATCTCATTACTTTCTATTTACCAAATTTAAAACGAAATTTGTTCAAATATTATGTTACGCAATAAAGGACATCGAGGGACAAATTAAACATTAATATTTATCAAAGTTTTAACCATATAGGCTAAAATCTCATTTTTGGGACAATGGTCATTCAAATAATTTCATTTTGCCGAATACAAAACCAAATAGGTTCACATATCATGTTTCGTATCAAGGGAGATCGAGGGACAAGTTCAACCTTTATCAAACTTCTAACCATACAAGGCTAAAATCTCATTTTCGCGACAAAGTGATTCCAATACTTTCATTTTTCCGAATATAAAACCAAATAGGTTCACATATCATGTTTCGCATCAAGGGACATCGAGGGACAAGTTCACTGTTTATCAAACTTCTAACCACATAGGCTAACAATTCATTTTCGCGACAAGGGTCATTTCAATACTTTCATTTTACCGAATTTCAAACCAAATAGGTTCACATATCATGTTTCGCATCAAGGGACATCGAGGGACATGTTCAACCTTCATATATAACAAAAATGCAACAATATAAGCTAAAATCTCGTTTTCGCGATAAGGGTCATCTCATTACTTTCTATTTACCAAATTTAAAACGAAATTGGTTCAAATATTATGTTATGCAATAAAGGACATCGAGGGACAAATTCAACATTAATATTTCTCAAACTTTTAACCATATAGGCTAAAATCTCTTTTTTGGGACAATGGTCATTCAAATAATTTTATTTTTCCGAATACAAAACCAAATAGGTTCACATATCATGTTTCGTATCAAGGGAGATCGAGGGACAAGTTCAACCTTTATCAAACTTCTAACCATATAGGCTAAAATCTCATTTTCGCGACAAAGTCATTCCAATACTTTCATTTTTCCGAATATAAAACCAAATAAGTTCACATATCATGTTTCGTATCAAGGGAGATCGAGGAACAAGTTCAACCTTTATCAAACTTCTAACCATATAGGCTAAAATCTCATTTTCGCGGAAAAGTTATTCCAATAATTTCATTTTTCCGAATGTAAAACCAAATAGGTTCACATATCATGTTTCGCATCAAGGGACATCGAGGGACA
Source organism: Medicago sativa (assembly GCF_051527215.1). NCBI lineage: Eukaryota > Viridiplantae > Streptophyta > Magnoliopsida > Fabales > Fabaceae > Medicago > Medicago sativa. Next base: position 42,391,310 of record NC_140751.1, read on the forward strand.
AGTTCACTGTTTATCAAACTTCTAACCACAAAGGCTAACAATTCATTTTCGCGACAAGGGTCATTTCAATACTTTCATTTTACCGAATTTCAAACCAAATAGGTTCACATATCATGTTTCGCATCAAGGGACATCGAGGGACATGTTCAACCTTCATATATAACAAAAATGCAACAATATAAGCTAAAATCTCGTTTTCGCGATAAGGGTCATCTCATTACTTTCTATTTACCAAATTTAAAACGAAATTGGTTCAAATATTATGTTACGCAATAAAGGACATCGAGGGACAAATTCAACATTAATATTTCTCAAACTTTTAACCATATAGGCTAAAATCTCTTTTTTGGGACAATGGTCATTCAAATAATTTTATTTTTCCGAATACAAAACCAAATAGGTTCACATATCATGTTTCGTATCAAGGGAGATCGAGGGACAAGTTCAACCTTTATCAAACTTCTAACCATATAGGCTAAAATCTCATTTTCGCGACAAAGTCATTCCAATACTTTCATTTTTCCGAATATAAAACCAAATAAGTTCACATATCATGTTTCGTATCAAGGGAGATCGAGGAACAAGTTCAACCTTTATCAAACTTCTAACCATATAGGCTAAAATCTCATTTTCGCGGAAAAGTTATTCCAATAATTTCATTTTTCCGAATGTAAAACCAAATAGGTTCACATATCATGTTTCGCATCAAGGGACATCGAGGGACAAGTTCACTGTTTATCAAACTTCTAACCACAGAGGCTAACAATTCATTTTCGCGACAAGGGTCATTTCAATACTTTCATTTTACCGAATTTCAAACCAAATAGGTTCACATATCATGTTTCGCATCAAGGGACATCGAGGGACATGTTCAACCTTCATATTTAACAAGCATGTAACAATATAAGCTAAAATCTCGTTTTCGCGATAAAGGTCATCTCATTACTTTCTATTTACCAAATTTAAAACGAAATTTGTTCAAATATTATATTACGCAATAAAGGACATCGAGGGACAAATTAAACATTAATATTTATCAAAGTTTTAACCATATAGGCTAAAATCTCATTTTTGGGACAATGGTCATTCAAATAATTTCATTTTGCCGAATACAAAACCAAATAGGTTCACATATCATGTTTCGTATCAAGGGAGATCGAGGGACAAGTTCAACCTTTATCAAACTTCTAACCATATAAGGCTAAAATCTCATTTTCGCGACAAAGTGATTCCAATACTTTCATTTTTCCGAATATAAAACCAAATAGGTTCACATATCATGTTTCGCATCAAGGGACATCGAGGGACAAGTTCACTGTTTATCAAACTTCTAACCACATAGGCTAACAATTCATTTTCGCGACAAGGGTCATTTCAATACTTTCATTTTACCGAATTTCAAACCAAATAGGTTCACATATCATGTTTCGCATCAAGGGACATCGAGGGACATGTTCAACCTTCATATATAACAAAAATGCAACAATATAAGCTAAAATCTCGTTTTCGCGATAAGGGTCATCTCATTACTTTCTATTTACCAAATTTAAAACGAAATTGGTTCAAATATTATGTTACGCAATAAAGGACATCGAGGGACAAATTCAACATTAATATTTCTCAAACTTTTAACCATATAGGCTAAAATCTCTTTTTTGGGACAATGGTCATTCAAATAATTTTATTTTTCCGAATACAAAACCAAATAGGTTCACATATCATGTTTCGTATCAAGGGAGATCGAGGGACAAGTTCAACCTTTATCAAACTTCTAACCATATAAGGCTAAAATCTCATTTTCGCGACAAAGTTATTCCAATACTTTCATTTTTCCGAATATAAAACCAAATAGGTTCACATATCATGTTTCACATCAAGGGACATCGAGGGACAAGTTCACTGTTTATCAAACTTCTAACCATATAGGCTAACATTTCATTTTCGCGTCAAGGGTCATTTTAATACTTTCATTTTACCGAATTTCAAACCAAATAGGTTCACATATCATGTTTCACATCAACGGACATCGAGGGACATGTTCAACCTTCATATATAACAAAAATGCAACAATATAAGCTAAAATCTCGTTTTCGCGATAAGGGTCATCTCATTACTTTCTATTTACCAAATTTAAAACGAAATTGGTTCAAATATTATGTTATGCAATAAAGGACATCGAGGGACAAATTCAACATTAATATTTCTCAAACTTTTAACCATATAGGCTAAAATCTCTTTTTTGGGACAATGGTCATTCAAATAATTTTATTTTTCCGAATACAAAACCAAATAGGTTCACATATCATGTTTCGTATCAAGGGAGATCGAGGGACAAGTTCAACCTTTATCAAACTTCTAACCATATAGGCTAAAATCTCATTTTCGCGACAAAGTCATTCCAATACTTTCATTTTTCCGAATATAAAACCAAATAAGTTCACATATCATGTTTCGTATCAAGGGAGATCGAGGAACAAGTTCAACCTTTATCAAACTTCTAACCATATAGGCTAAAATCTCATTTTCGCGGAAAAGTTATTCCAATAATTTCATTTTTCCGAATGTAAAACCAAATAGGTTCACATATCATGTTTCGCATCAAGGGACATCGAGGGACAAGTTCACTGTTTATCAAACTTCTAACCACAAAGGCTAACAATTCATTTTCGCGACAAGGGTCATTTCAATACTTTCATTTTACCGAATTTCAAACCAAATAGGTTCACATATCATGTTTCGCATCAAGGGACATCGAGGGACATGTTCAACCTTCATATATAACAAAAATGCAACAATATAAGCTAAAATCTCGTTTTCGCGATAAGGGTCATCTCATTACTTTCTATTTACCAAATTTAAAACGAAATTGGTTCAAATATTATGTTACGCAATAAAGGACATCGAGGGACAAATTCAACATTAATATTTCTCAAACTTTTAACCATATAGGCTAAAATCTCTTTTTTGGGACAATGGTCATTCAAATAATTTTATTTTTCCGAATACAAAACCAAATAGGTTCACATATCATGTTTCGTATCAAGGGAGATCGAGGGACAAGTTCAACCTTTATCAAACTTCTAACCATATAAGGCTAAAATCTCATTTTCGCGACAAAGTTATTCCAATACTTTCATTTTTCCGAATATAAAACCAAATAGGTTCACATATCATGTTTCACATCAAGGGACATCGAGGGACAAGTTCACTGTTTATCAAACTTCTAACCACATAGGCTAACATTTCATTTTCGCGTCAAGGGTCATTTTAATACTTTCATTTTACCGAATTTCAAACCAAATAGGTTCACATATCATGTTTCACATCAACGGACATCGGGGGACATGTTCAACCTTCATATATAACAAAAATGCAACAATATAAGCTAAAATCTCGTTTTCGCGATAAGGGTCATCTCATTACTTTCTATTTACCAAATTTAAAACGAAATTGGTTCAAATATTATGTTATGCAATAAAGGACATCGAGGGACAAATTCAACATTAATATTTCTCAAACTTTTAACCATATAGGCTAAAATCTCTTTTTTGGGACAATGGTCATTCAAATAATTTTATTTTTCCGAATACAAAACCAAATAGGTTCACTTATCATGTTTCGTATCAAGGGAGATCGAGGGACAAGTTCAACCTTTATCAAACTTCTAACCATATAGGCTAAAATCTCATTTTCGCGACAAAGTCATTCCAATACTTTCATTTTTCCGAATATAAAACCAAATAAGTTCACATATCATGTTTCGTATCAAGGGAGATCGAGGAACAAGTTCAACCTTTATCAAACTTCTAACCATATAGGCTAAAATCTCATTTTCGCGGAAAAGTTATTCCAATAATTTCATTTTTCCGAATGTAAAACCAAATAGGTTCACATATCATGTTTCGCATCAAGGGACATCGAGGGACAAGTTCACTGTTTATCAAACTTCTAACCACAAAGGCTAACAATTCATTTTCGCGACAAGGGTCATTTCAATACTTTCATTTTACCGAATTTCAAACCAAATAGGTTCACATATCATGTTTAGCATCAAGGGTCATCGAGGGACAAGTTCACTGTTTATCAAACTTCTAACCACATAGGCTAACATTTCATTTTCGCGACAAGGGTCATTTCAATACTTTCATTTTGCCGAATTTCAAACCAAATAGGTTCACATATCATGTTTCACATCAACGGACATCGAGGGACATGTTCAACCTTCATATATAACAAAAATGCAACAATATAAGCTAAAATCTCGTTTTCGCGATAAGGGTCATCTCATTACTTTCTATTTACCAAATTTAAAACGAAATTGGTTCAAATATTATGTTACGCAATAAAGGACATCGAGGGACAAATTCAACATTAATATTTCTCAAACTTTTAACCATATAGGCTAAAATCTCATTTTTGGGACAATGGTCATTCAAATAATTTCATTTTTCCGAATATAAAACCAAATAGGTTCACATATCATGTTTCGCATCAAGGGACATCGAGGGACAAGTTCACTGTTTATCAAACTTCTAACCACATAGGCTTACATTTCATTTTCGCGACAAGGGTCATTTCAATACTTTCATTTTACCGAATTTCAAACCAAATAGGTTCACATATCATGTTTCACATCAACGGACATCGAGGGACATGTTCAACCTTCATATTTAACAAACATGCAACAATATAAGCTAAAATCTCATTTTCGCGATAAGGGTCATCTCATTACTTTCTATGTACCAAATTTAAAACGAAATTGGTTCAAATATTATGTTACGCAATAAAGGACATCAAGGGACAAATTCAACATTAATATTTCTCAAACTTTTAACCATATAGGCTAAAATCTCTTTTTTGGGACAATGGTCATTCAAATAATTTCAATTTGCCAAATACAAAACCAAATAGGTTCACATATCATGTTTCGTATCAAGGGAGATCGAGGGACAAGTTCAACCTTTATCAAACTTCTAACCATATAGGCTAAAATCTCATTTTCGCGACAAAGTCATTCCAATACTTTCATTTTTCCGAATATAAAACCAAATAGGTTCACATATCGTGTTTCGTATCAAGGGAGATCGAGGGACAAGTTCAACCTTTATCAAACTTCTAACCATATAGGCTAAAATCTCATTTTCGCGACAAAGTTATTCCAATACTTTCATTTTTCCGAATATAAAACCAAATAGGTTCACATATCATGTTTCGCATCAAGGGACATCGAGGGACAAGTTCACTGTTTATCAAACTTCTAACCACATAGGCTAACATTTCATTTTCGCGACAAGGGTCATTTCAATACTTTCATTTTACCGAATTTCGAAACAAATAGGTTCACATATCATGTTTCGCATCAATGGACATCGAGGGACATGTTCAACCTTCATATTTAACAAACATGTAACAATATAAGCTAAAATCTCGTTTTCGCGATAAGGGTCATCTCATTACTTTCTATTTACCAAATTTAAAACGAAATTGGTTCAAATATTGTGTTACGCAATAAAGGACATCGAGGGACAAATTCAACATTAATATTTCTCAAACTTTTAACCATATAGGCTAAAATCTCTTTTTTGGGACAATGGTCATTCAAATAATTTTATTTTTCCGAATACAAAACCAAATAGGTTCACATATCATGTTTCGTATCAAGGGAGATCGAGGGACAAGTTCAACCTTTATCAAACTTCTAACCATATAGGCTAAAATCTCATTTTCGCGACAAAGTCATTCCAATACTTTCATTTTTCCGAATATAAAACCAAATAAGTCACATATCATGTTTCGTATCAAGGGAGATCGAGGAACAAGTTCAACCTTTATCAAACTTCTAACCATATAGGCTAAAATCTCATTTTCGCGGAAAAGTTATTCCAATAATTTCATTTTTCCGAATGTAAAACCAAATAGGTTCACATATCATGTTTCGCATCAAGGGACATCGAGGGACAAGTTCACTGTTTATCAAACTTCTAACCACATAGGCTAACAATTCATTTTCGCGACAAGGGTCATTTCAATACTTTCATTTTACCGAATTTCAAACCAAATAGGTTCACATATCATGTTTCGCATCAAGGGACATCGAGGGACATGTTCAACCTTCATATTTAACAAGCATGTAACAATATAAGCTAAAATCTCGTTTTCGCGATAAAGGTCATCTCATTACTTTCTATTTACCAAATTTAAAACGAAATTTGTTCAAATATTATGTTACGCAATAAAGGACATCGAGGGACAAATTAAACATTAATATTTTTCAAAGTTTTAACCATATAGGCTAAAATCTCATTTTTGGGACAATGGTCATTCAAATAATTTCATTTTGCCAAATACAAAACCAAATAGGTTCACATATCATGTTTCGTATCAAGGGAGATCGAGGGACAAGTTCAACCTTTATCAAACTTCTAACCATATAAGGCTAAAATCTCATTTTCGCGACAAAGTGATTCCAATACTTTCATTTTTCCGAATATAAAACCAAATAAGTTCACATATCATGTTTAGCATCAAGGGTCATCGAGGGACAAGTTCACTGTTTATCAAACTTCTAACCACATAGGCTAACATTTCATTTTCGCGACAAGGGTCATTTCAATACTTTCATTTTGCCGAATTTCAAACCAAATAGGTTCACATATCATGTTTCACATCAACGGACATCGAGGGACATGTTCAACCTTCATATATAACAAAAATGCAACAATATAAGCTAAAATCTCGTTTTCGCGATAAGGGTCATCTCATTACTTTCTATTTACCAAATTTAAAACGAAATTGGTTCAAATATTATGTTACGCAATAAAGGACATCGAGGGACAAATTCAACATTAATATTTCTCAAACTTTTAACCATATAGGCTAAAATCTCATTTTTGGGACAATGGTCATTCAAATAATTTCATTTTTCCGAATATAAAACCAAATAGGTTCACATATCATGTTTCGCATCAAGGGACATCGAGGGACAAGTTCACTGTTTATCAAACTTCTAACCACATAGGCTAACATTTCATTTTCGCGACAAGGGTCATTTCAATACTTTCATTTTACCGAATTTCAAACCAAATAGGTTCACATATCATGTTTCACATCAACGGACATCGAGGGACATGTTCAACCTTCATATTTAACAAACATGCAACAATATAAGCTAAAATCTCGTTTTCGCGATAAGGGTCATCTCATTACTTTCTATGTACCAAATTTAAAACGAAATTGGTTCAAATATTATGTTACGCAATAAAGGACATCGAGGGACAAATTCAACATTAATATTTCTCAAACTTTTAACCATATAGGCTAAAATCTCTTTTTTGGGACAATGGTCATTCAAATAATTTCAATTTGCCAAATACAAAACCAAATAGGTTCACATATCATGTTTCGTATCAAGGGAGATCGAGGGACAAGTTCAACCTTTATCAAACTTCTAACCATATAGGCTAAAATCTCATTTTCGCGACAAAGTCATTCCAATACTTTCATTTTTCCGAATATAAAACCAAATAGGTTCACATATCGTGTTTCGTATCAAGGGAGATCGAGGGACAAGTTCAACCTTTATCAAACTTCTAACCATATAGGCTAAAATCTCATTTTCGCGACAAAGTTATTCCAATACTTTCATTTTTCCGAATATAAAACCAAATAGGTTCACATATCATGTTTCGCATCAAGGGACATCGAGGGACAAGTTCACTGTTTATCAAACTTCTAACCACATAGGCTAACATTTCATTTTCGCGACAAGGGTCATTTCAATACTTTCATTTTACCGAATTTCGAAACAAATAGGTTCACATATCATGTTTCGCATCAATGGACATCGAGGGACATGTTCAACCTTCATATTTAACAAACATGTAATAATATAAGCTAAAATCTCGTTTTCGCGATAAGGGTCATCTCATTACTTTCTATTTACCAAATTTAAAACAAAATTGGTTCAAATATTATGTTACGCAATAAAGGACATCGAGGGACAAATTCAACATTAATATTTCTCAAACTTTTAACCATATAGGCTAAAATCTCTTTTTTGGGACAATGGTCATTCAAATAATTTTATTTTTCCGAATACAAAACCAAATAGGTTCACATATCATGTTTCGTATCAAGGGAGATCGAGGGACAAGTTCAACCTTTATCAAACTTCTAACCATATAGGCTAAAATCTCATTTTCGCGACAAAGTCATTCCAATACTTTCATTTTTCCGAATATAAAACCAAATAAGTCACATATCATGTTTCGTATCAAGGGAGATCGAGGAACAAGTTCAACCTTTATCAAACTTCTAACCATATAGGCTAAAATCTCATTTTCGCGGAAAAGTTATTCCAATAATTTCATTTTTCCGAATGTAAAACCAAATAGGTTCACATATCATGTTTCGCATCAAGGGACATCGAGGGACAAGTTCACTGTTTATCAAACTTCTAACCACATAGGCTAACAATTCATTTTCGCGACAAGGGTCATTTCAATACTTTCATTTTACCGAATTTCAAACCAAATAGGTTCACATATCATGTTTCGCATCAAGGGACATCGAGGGACATGTTCAACCTTCATATTTAACAAGCATGTAACAATATAAGCTAAAATCTCGTTTTCGCGATAAAGGTCATCTCATTACTTTCTATTTACCAAATTTAAAACGAAATTTGTTCAAATATTATGTTACGCAATAAAGGACATCGAGGGACAAATTAAACATTAATATTTATCAAAGTTTTAACCATATAGGCTAAAATCTCATTTTTGGGACAATGGTCATTCAAATAATTTCATTTTGCCAAATACAAAACCAAATAGGTTCACATATCATGTTTCGTATCAAGGGAGATCGAGGGACAAGTTCAACCTTTATCAAACTTCTAACCATATAAGGCTAAAATCTCATTTTCGCGACAAAGTGATTCCAATACTTTCATTTTTCCGAATATAAAACCAAATAAGTTCACATATCATGTTTAGCATCAAGGGTCATCGAGGGACAAGTTCACTGTTTATCAAACTTCTAACCACATAGGCTAACATTTCATTTTCGCGACAAGGGTCATTTCAATACTTTCATTTTGCCGAATTTCAAACCAAATAGGTTCACATATCATGTTTCACATCAACGGACATCGAGGGACATGTTCAACCTTCATATATAACAAAAATGCAACAATATAAGCTAAAATCTCGTTTTCGCGATAAGGGTCATCTCATTACTTTCTATTTACCAAATTTAAAACGAAATTGGTTCAAATATTATGTTACGCAATAAAGGACATCGAGGGACAAATTCAACATTAATATTTCTCAAACTTTTAACCATATAGGCTAAAATCTCATTTTTGGGACAATGGTCATTCAAATAATTTCATTTTTCCGAATATAAAACCAAATAGGTTCACATATCATGTTTCGCATCAAGGGACATCGAGGGACAAGTTCACTGTTTATCAAACTTCTAACCACATAGGCTAACATTTCATTTTCGCGACAAGGGTCATTTCAATACTTTCATTTTACCGAATTTCAAACCAAATAGGTTCACATATCATGTTTCACATCAACGGACATCGAGGGACATGTTCAACCTTCATATTTAACAAACATGCAACAATATAAGCTAAAATCTCGTTTTCGCGATAAGGGTCATCTCATTACTTTCTATGTACCAAATTTAAAACGAAATTGGTTCAAATATTATGTTACGCAATAAAGGACATCGAGGGACAAATTCAACATTAATATTTCTCAAACTTTTAACCATATAGGCTAAAATCTCTTTTTTGGGACAATGGTCATTCAAATAATTTCAATTTGCCAAATACAAAACCAAATAGGTTCACATATCATGTTTCGTATCAAGGGGAGATCGAGGGACAAGTTCAACCTTTATCAAACTTCTAACCATATAGGCTAAAATCTCATTTTCGCGACAAAGTCATTCCAATACTTTCATTTTTCCGAATATAAAACCAAATAGGTTCACATATCGTGTTTCGTATCAAGGGAGATCGAGGGACAAGTTCAACCTTTATCAAACTTCTAACCATATAGGCTAAAATCTCATTTTCGCGACAAAGTTATTCCAATACTTTCATTTTTCCGAATATAAAACCAAATAGGTTCACATATCATGTTTCGCATCAAGGGACATCGAGGGACAAGTTCACTGTTTATCAAACTTCTAACCACATAGGCTAACATTTCATTTTCGCGACAAGGGTCATTTCAATACTTTCATTTTACCGAATTTCGAAACAAATAGGTTCACATATCATGTTTCGCATCAATGGACATCGAGGGACATGTTCAACCTTCATATTTAACAAACATGTAACAATATAAGCTAAAATCTCGTTTTCGCGATAAGGGTCATCTCATTACTTTCTATTTACCAAATTTAAAACGAAATTGGTTCAAATATTATGTTACGCAATAAAGGACATCGAGGGACAAATTCAACATTAATATTTCTCAAACTTTTAACCATATAGGCTAAAATCTCTTTTTTGGGACAATGGTCATTCAAATAATTTCATTTTGCCGAATACAAAACCAAATAGGTTCACATATCATGTTTCGTATCAAGGGAGATCGAGGGACAAGTTCAACCTTTATCAAACTTCTAACCATATAGGCTAAAATCTCATTTTCGCGACAAAGTTATTCCAATACTTTCATTTTTCCGAATATAAAACCAAATAGGTTCACATATCATGTTTCACATCAAGGGACATCGAGGGACAAGTTCACTGTTTATCGTACTTCTAACCACATAGGCTAACATTTCATTTTCGCGACAAGGGTCATTTTAATACTTTCATTTTACCGAATTTCAAACCAAATAGGTTCACATATCATGTTTCACATCAACGGACATCGAGGGACATGTTCAACCTTCATATATAACAAAAATGCAACAATATAAGCTAAAATCTCGTTTTCGCGATAAGGGTCATCTCATTACTTTCTATTTACCAAATTTAAAACGAAATTGGTTCAAATATTATGTTATGCAATAAAGGACATCGAGGGACAAATTCAACATTAATATTTCTCAAACTTTTAACCATATAGGCTAAAATCTCTTTTTTGGGACAATGGTCATTCAAATAATTTTATTTTGCCGAATACAAAACCAAATAGGTTCACATATCATGTTTCGTATCAAGGGAGATCGAGGGACAAGTTCAACCTTTATCAAACTTCTAACCATATTGGCTAAAATCTCATTTTCGCGACAAAGTCATTCCAATACTTTCATTTTTCCGAATATAAAACCAAATAAGTTCACATATCATGTTTCGTATCAAGGGAGATCGAGGAACAAGTTCAACCTTTATCAAACTTTTAACCATATAGGCTAAAATCTCATTTTCGCGGAAAAGTTATTCCAATAATTTCATTTTTCCGAATGTAAAACCAAATAGGTTCACATATCATGTTTCGCATCAAGGGACATCGAGGGACAAGTTCACTGTTTATCAAACTTCTAACCACATAGGCTAACAATTCATTTTCGCGACAAGGGTCATTTTAATACTTTCATTTTACCGAATTTCAAACCAAATAGGTTCACATATCATGTTTCGCATCAAGGGACATCGAGGGACATGTTCAACCTTCATATTTAACAAGCATGTAACAATATAAGCTAAAATCTCGTTTTCGCGATAAAGGTCATCTCATTACTTTCTATTTACCAAATTTAAAACAAAATTTGTTCAAATATTATGTTACGCAATAAAGGACATCGAGGGACAAATTAAACATTAATATTTATCAAAGTTTTAACCATATAGGCTAAAATCTCATTTTTGGGACAATGGTCATTCAAATAATTTCATTTTGCCGAATACAAAACCAAATAGGTTCACATATCATGTTTCGTATCAAGGGAGATCGAGGGACAAGTTCAACCTTTATCAAACTTCTAACCACATAGGCTAACATTTCATTTTCGCGACAAGGGTCATTTCAATACTTTCATTTTACCGAATTTCAAACCAAATAGGTTCACATATCATGTTTCACATCAACGGACATCGAGGGACATGTTCAACCTTCATATATAACAAAAATGCAACAATATAAGCTAAAATCTCGTTTTCGCGATAAGGGTCATCTCATTACTTTCTATTTACCAAATTTAAAACGAAATTGGTTCAAATATTATGTTACGCAATAAAGGACATCAAGGGACAAATTCAACATTAATATTTCTCAAACTTTTAACCATATAGGCTAAAATCTCTTTTTTGGGACAATGGTCATTCAAATAATTTCAATTTGCCGAATACAAAACCAAATAGGTTCACATATCATGTTTCGTATCAAGGGAGATCCAGGGACAAGTTCAACCTTTATCAAACTTCTAACCATATAGGCTAAAATCTCATTTTCGCGACAAAGTCATTCCAATACTTTCATTTTTCCGAATATAAAACCAAATAAGTTCACATATCATGTTTCGTATCAAGGGAGATCGAGGGACAAGTTCAACCTTTATCAAACTTCTAACCATATAGGCTAAAATCTCATTTTCGCGGCAAAGTTATTCCAATAATTTCATTTTTCCGAATGTAAAACCAAATAGGTTCACATATCATGTTTCACATCAAGGGACATCGAGGGACAAGTTCACTGTTTATCAAACTTCTAACCACATAGGCTAACAATTCATTTTCGCGACAAGGGTCATTTCAATACTTTCATTTTACCGAATTTCAAACCAAATAGGTTCACATATCATGTTTTGCATCAAGGGACATCGAGGGACATGTTCAACCTTCATATTTAACAAGCATGTAACAATATAAGCTAAAATCTCGTTTTCGCGATAAAGGTCATCTCATTACTTTCTATTAACCAAATTTAAAACGAAATTTGTTCAAATATTATGCTACGCAATAAAGGACATCGAGGGACAAATTCAACATTAATATTTATTAAAGTTTTAACCATATAGGCTAAAATCTCATTTTTGGGACAATGGTCATTCAAATAATTTCATTTTGCCGAATACAAAACCAAATAGGTTCACATATCATGTTTCGTATCAAGGGAGATCGAGGGACAAGTTCAACCTTTATCAAACTTCTAACCATATAAGGCTAAAATCTCATTTTCGCGACAAAGTGATTCCAATACTTTCATTTTTCCGAATATAAAACCAAATAAGTTCACATATCATGTTTAGCATCAAGGGTCATCGAGGGACAAGTTCACTGTTTATCAAACTTCTAACCACATAGGCTAACATTTCATTTTCGCGACAAGGGTCATTTCAATACTTTCATTTTACCGAATTTCAAACCAAATAGGTTCACATATCATGTTTCACATCAACGGACATCGAGGGACATGTTCAACCTTCATATATAACAAAAATGCAACAATATAAGCTAAAATCCCGTTTTCGCGATAAGGGTCATCTCATTACTTTCTATTTACCAAATTTAAAACGAAATTGGTTCAAATATTATGTTACGCAATAAAGGACATCGAGGGACAAATTCAACATTAATATTTCTCAAACTTTTAACCATATAGGCTAAAATCTCTTTTTTGGGACAATGGTCATTCAAATAATTTCATTTTGCCGAATACAAAACCAAATAGGTTCACATATCATGTTTCGTATCAAGGGAGATCGAGGGACAAGTTCAACCTTTATCAAACTTCTAACCATATAGGCTAAAATCTCATTTTCGCGACAAAGTTATTCCAATACTTTCATTTTTCCGAATATAAAACCAAATAGGTTCACATATCATGTTTCACATCAAGGGACATCGAGGGACAAGTTCACTGTTTATCGAACTTCTAACCACATAGGCTAACATTTCATTTTCGCGACAAGGGTCATTTTAATACTTTCATTTTACCGAATTTCAAACCAAATAGGTTCACATATCATGTTTCACATCAATGGACATCGAGGGACATGTTCAACCTTCATATTTAACAAACATGTAACAATATAAGCTAAAATCTCGTTTTCGCGATAAGGGTCATCTCATTACTTTCTATTTACCAAATTTAAAACGAAATTGGTTCAAATATTATGTTACGCAATAAAGGACATCGAGGGACAAATTCAACATTAATATTTCTCAAACTTTTAACCATATAGGCTAAAATCTAATTTTTGGGACAATGGTCATTCAAATAATTTCATTTTGCCGAATACAAAACCAAATAGGTTCACATATCATGTTTCGTATCAAGGGAGATCGAGGGACAAGTTCAACCTTTATCAAACTTCTAACCATATAGGCTAAAATCTCATTTTCGCGACAAAGTTATTCCAATACTTTCATTTTTCCGAATATAAAACCAAATAGGTTCACATATCATGTTTCACATCAAGGGACATCGAGGGACAAGTTCACTGTTTATCGTACTTCTAACCACATAGGCTAACATTTCATTTTCGCGACAAGGGTCATTTTAATACTTTCATTTTACCGAATTTCAAACCAAATAGGTTCACATATCATGTTTCACATCAACGGACATCGAGGGACATGTTCAACCTTCATATATAACAAAAATGCAACAATATAAGCTAAAATCTCGTTTTCGCGATAAGGGTCATCTCATTACTTTCTATTTACCAAATTTAAAACGAAATTGGTTCAAATATTATGTTACGCAATAAAGGACATCGAGGGACAAATTCAACATTAATATTTCTCAAACTTTTAACCATATAGGCTAAAATCTCTTTTTTGGGACAATGGTCATTCAAATAATTTTATTTTGCCGAATACAAAACCAAATAGGTTCACATATCATGTTTCGTATCAAGGGAGATCGAGGGACAAGTTCAACCTTTATCAAACTTCTAACCATATAGGCTAAAATCTCATTTTCGCGACAAAGTCATTCCAATACTTTCATTTTTCCGAATATAAAACCAAATAAGTTCACATATCATGTTTCGTATCAAGGGAGATCGAGGAACAAGTTCAACCTTTATCAAACTTCTAACCATATAGGCTAAAATCTCATTTTCGCGGAAAAGTTATTCCAATAATTTCATTTTTCCGAATGTAAAACCAAATAGGTTCACATATCATGTTTCGCATCAAGGGACATCGAGGGACAAGTTCACTGTTTATCAAACTTCTAACCACATAGGCTAACAATTCATTTTCGCGACAAGGGTCATTTTAATACTTTCATTTTACCGAATTTCAAACCAAATAGGTTCACATATCATGTTTCGCATCAAGGGACATCGAGGGACATGTTCAACCTTCATATTTAACAAGCATGTAACAATATAAGCTAAAATCTCGTTTTCGCGATAAAGGTCATCTCATTACTTTCTATTTACCAAATTTAAAACAAAATTTGTTCAAATATTATGTTACGCAATAAAGGACATCGAGGGACAAATTAAACATTAATATTTATCAAAGTTTTAACCATATAGGCTAAAATCTCATTTTTGGGACAATGGTCATTCAAATAATTTCATTTTGCCGAATACAAAACCAAATAGGTTCACATATCATGTTTCGTATCAAGGGAGATCGAGGGACAAGTTCAACCTTTATCAAACTTCTAACCATATAAGGCTAAAATCTCATTTTCGCGACAAAGTGATTCCAATACTTTCATTTTTCCGAATATAAAACCAAATAAGTTCACATATCATGTTTAGCATCAAGGGTCATCGAGGGACAAGTTCACTTTTTATCAAACTTCTAACCACATAGGCTAACATTTCATTTTCGCGACAAGGGTCATTTCAATACTTTCATTTTACCGAATTTCAAACCAAATAGGTTCACATATCATGTTTCACATCAACGGACATCGAGGGACATGTTCAACCTTCATATATAACAAAAATGCAACAATATAAGCTAAAATCTCGTTTTCGCGATAAGGGTCATCTCATTACTTTCTATTTACCAAATTTAAAACGAAATTGGTTCAAATATTATGTTACGCAATAAAGGACATCAAGGGACAAATTCAACATTAATATTTCTCAAACTTTTAACCATATAGGCTAAAATCTCTTTTTTGGGACAATGGTCATTCAAATAATTTCAATTTGCCGAATACAAAACCAAATAGGTTCACATATCATGTTTCGTATCAAGGGAGATCCAGGGACAAGTTCAACCTTTATCAAACTTCTAACCATATAGGCTAAAATCTCATTTTCGCGACAAAGTCATTCCAATACTTTCATTTTTCCGAATATAAAACCAAATAAGTTCACATATCATGTTTCGTATCAAGGGAGATCGAGGGACAAGTTCAACCTTTATCAAACTTCTAACCATATAGGCTAAAATCTCATTTTCGCGGCAAAGTTATTCCAATAATTTCATTTTTCCGAATGTAAAACCAAATAGGTTCACATATCATGTTTCACATCAAGGGACATCGAGGGACAAGTTCACTGTTTATCAAACTTCTAACCACATAGGCTAACAATTCATTTTCGCGACAAGGGTCATTTCAATACTTTCATTTTACCGAATTTCAAACCAAATAGGTTCACATATCATGTTTTGCATCAAGGGACATCGAGGGACATGTTCAACCTTCATATTTAACAAGCATGTAACAATATAAGCTAAAATCTCGTTTTCGCGATAAAGGTCATCTCATTACTTTCTATTAACCAAATTTAAAACGAAATTTGTTCAAATATTATGTTACGCAATAAAGGACATCGAGGGACAAATTCAACATTAATATTTATCAAAGTTTTAACCATATAGGCTAAAATCTCATTTTTGGGACAATGGTCATTCAAATAATTTCATTTTGCCGAATACAAAACCAAATAGGTTCACATATCATGTTTCGTATCAAGGGAGATCGAGGGACAAGTTCAACCTTTATCAAACTTCTAACCATATAAGGCTAAAATCTCATTTTCGCGACAAAGTGATTCCAATACTTTCATTTTTCCGAATATAAAACCAAATAAGTTCACATATCATGTTTAGCATCAAGGGTCATCGAGGGACAAGTTCACTGTTTATCAAACTTCTAACCACATAGGCTAACATTTCATTTTCGCGACAAGGGTCATTTCAATACTTTCATTTTACCGAATTTCAAACCAAATAGGTTCACATATCATGTTTCACATCAACGGACATCGAGGGACATGTTCAACCTTCATATATAACAAAAATGCAACAATATAAGCTAAAATCCCGTTTTCGCGATAAGGGTCATCTCATTACTTTCTATTTACCAAATTTAAAACGAAATTGGTTCAAATATTATGTTACGCAATAAAGGACATCGAGGGACAAATTCAACAGTAATATTTCTCAAACTTTTAACCATATAGGCTAAAATCTCTTTTTTGGGACAATGGTCATTCAAATAATTTCATTTTGCCGAATACAAAACCAAATAGGTTCACATATCATGTTTCGTATCAAGGGAGATCGAGGGACAAGTTCAACCTTTATCAAACTTCTAACCATATAGGCTAAAATCTCATTTTCGCGACAAAGTTATTCCAATACTTTCATTTTTCCGAATATAAAACCAAATAGGTTCACATATCATGTTTCACATCAAGGGACATCGAGGGACAAGTTCACTGTTTATCGAACTTCTAACCACATAGGCTAACATTTCATTTTCGCGACAAGGGTCATTTTAATACTTTCATTTTACCGAATTTCAAACCAAATAGGTTCACATATCATGTTTCACATCAACGGACATCGAGGGACATGTTCAACCTTCATATATAACAAAAATGCAACAATATAAGCTAAAATCTCGTTTTCGCGATAAGGGTCATCTCATTACTTTCTATTTACCAAATTTAAAACGAAATTGGTTCAAATATTATGTTACGCAATAAAGGACATCGAGGGACAAATTCAACATTAATATTTCTCAAACTTTTAACCATATAGGCTAAAATCTCTTTTTTGGGACAATGGTCATTCAAATAATTTTATTTTGCCGAATACAAAACCAAATAGGTTCACATATCATGTTTCGTATCAAGGGAGATCGAGGGACAAGTTCAACCTTTATCAAACTTCTAACCATATAAGGCTAAAATCTCATTTTCGCGACAAAGTGATTCCAATACTTTCATTTTTCCGAATATAAAACCAAATAAGTTCACATATCATGTTTAGCATCAAGGGTCATCGAGGGACAAGTTCACTGTTTATCAAACTTCTAACCACATAGGCTAACATTTCATTTTCGCGACAAGGGTCATTTCAATACTTTCATTTTACCGAATTTCAAACCAAATAGATTCACATATCGTGTTTCACATCAACGGACATCGAGGGACATGTTCAACCTTCATATATAACAAAAATGCAACAATATAAGCTAAAATCTCGTTTTCGCGATAAGGGTCATCTCATTACTTTCTATTTACCAAATTTAAAACGAAATTGGTTCAAATATTATGTTACGCAATAAAGGACATCAAGGGACAAATTCAACATTAATATTTCTCAAACTTTTAACCATATAGGCTAAAATCTCTTTTTTGGGACAATGGTCATTCAAATAATTTCATTTTGCCGAATACAAAACCAAATAGGTTCACATATCATGTTTCGTATCAAGGGAGATCGAGGGACAAGTTCAACCTTTATCAAACTTCTAACCATATAGGCTAAAATCTCATTTTCGCGACAAAGTCATTCCAATACTTTCATTTTTCCGAATATAAAACCAAATAAGTTCACATATCATGTTTCGTATCAAGGGAGATCGAGGGACAAGTTCAACCTTTATCAAACTTCTAACCATATAGGCTAAAATCTCATTTTCGCGGCAAAGTTATTCCAATAATTTCATTTTTCCGAATGTAAAACCAAATAGGTTCACATATCATGTTTCGCATCAAGGGACATCGAGGGACAAGTTCACTGTTTATCAAACTTCTAACCACATAGGCTAACAATTCATTTTCACGACAAGGGTCATTTCAATACTTTCATTTTACCGAATTTCAAACCAAATAGGTTCACATATCATGTTTCGCATCAAGGGACATCGAGGGACATGTTCAACCTTCATATTTAACAAGCATGTAACAATATAAGCTAAAATCTCGTTTTCGCGATAAAGGTCATCTCATTACTTTCTATTAACCAAATTTAAAACGAAATTTGTTCAAATATTATGTTACGCAATAAAGGACATCGAGGGACAAATTCAACATTAATATTTATCAAAGTTTTAACCATATAGGCTAAAATCTCATTTTTGGGACAATGGTCATTCAAATAATTTCATTTTGCCGAATACAAAACCAAATAGGTTCACATATCATGTTTCGTATCAAGGGAGATCGAGGGACAAGTTCAACCTTTATCAAACTTCTAACCATATAAGGCTAAAATCTCATTTTCGCGACAAAGTGATTCCAATACTTTCATTTTTCCGAATATAAAACCAAATAAGTTCACATATCATGTTTAGCATCAAGGGTCATCGAGGGACAAGTTCACTGTTTATCAAACTTCTAACCACATAGGCTAACATTTCATTTTCGCGACAAGGGTCATTTCAATACTTTCATTTTACCGAATTTCAAACCAAATAGGTTCACATATCATGTTTCACATCAACGGACATCGAGGGACATGTTCAACCTTCATATATAACAAAAATGCAACAATATAAGCTAAAATCCCGTTTTCGCGATAAGGGTCATCTCATTACTTTCTATTTACCAAATTTAAAACGAAATTGGTTCAAATATTATGTTACGCAATAAAGGACATCGAGGGACAAATTCAACAGTAATATTTCTCAAACTTTTAACCATATAGGCTAAAATCTCTTTTTTGGGACAATGGTCATTCAAATAATTTCATTTTGCCGAATACAAAACCAAATAGGTTCACATATCATGTTTCGTATCAAGGGAGATCGAGGGACAAGTTCAACCTTTATCAAACTTCTAACCATATAGGCTAAAATCTCATTTTCGCGACAAAGTTATTCCAATACTTTCATTTTTCCGAATATAAAACCAAATAGGTTCACATATCATGTTTCACATCAAGGGACATCGAGGGACAAGTTCACTGTTTATCGAACTTCTAACCACATAGGCTAACATTTCATTTTCGCGACAAGGGTCATTTTAATACTTTCATTTTACCGAATTTCAAACCAAATAGGTTCACATATCATGTTTCACATCAACGGACATCGAGGGACATGTTCAACCTTCATATATAACAAAAATGCAACAATATAAGCTAAAATCTCGTTTTCGCGATAAGGGTCATCTCATTACTTTCTATTTACCAAATTTAAAACGAAATTGGTTCAAATATTATGTTACGCAATAAAGGACATCGAGGGACAAATTCAACATTAATATTTCTCAAACTTTTAACCATATAGGCTAAAATCTCTTTTTTGGGACAATGGTCATTCAAATAATTTTATTTTGCCGAATACAAAACCAAATAGGTTCACATATCATGTTTCGTATCAAGGGAGATCGAGGGACAAGTTCAACCTTTATCAAACTTCTAACCATATAAGGCTAAAATCTCATTTTCGCGACAAAGTGATTCCAATACTTTCATTTTTCCGAATATAAAACCAAATAAGTTCACATATCATGTTTAGCATCAAGGGTCATCGAGGGACAAGTTCACTGTTTATCAAACTTCTAACCACATAGGCTAACATTTCATTTTCGCGACAAGGGTCATTTCAATACTTTCATTTTACCGAATTTCAAACCAAATAGATTCACATATCGTGTTTCACATCAACGGACATCGAGGGACATGTTCAACCTTCATATATAACAAAAATGCAACAATATAAGCTAAAATCTCGTTTTCGCGATAAGGGTCATCTCATTACTTTCTATTTACCAAATTTAAAACGAAATTGGTTCAAATATTATGTTACGCAATAAAGGACATCAAGGGACAAATTCAACATTAATATTTCTCAAACTTTTAACCATATAGGCTAAAATCTCTTTTTTGGGACAATGGTCATTCAAATAATTTCATTTTGCCGAATACAAAACCAAATAGGTTCACATATCATGTTTCGTATCAAGGGAGATCGAGGGACAAGTTCAACCTTTATCAAACTTCTAACCATATAGGCTAAAATCTCATTTTCGCGACAAAGTCATTCCAATACTTTCATTTTTCCGAATATAAAACCAAATAAGTTCACATATCATGTTTCGTATCAAGGGAGATCGAGGGACAAGTTCAACCTTTATCAAACTTCTAACCATATAGGCTAAAATCTCATTTTCGCGGCAAAGTTATTCCAATAATTTCATTTTTCCGAATGTAAAACCAAATAGGTTCACATATCATGTTTCGCATCAAGGGACATCGAGGGACAAGTTCACTGTTTATCAAACTTCTAACCACATAGGCTAACAATTCATTTTCACGACAAGGGTCATTTCAATACTTTCATTTTACCGAATTTCAAACCAAATAGGTTCACATATCATGTTTCGCATCAAGGGACATCGAGGGACATGTTCAACCTTCATATTTAACAAGCATGTAACAATATAAGCTAAAATCTCGTTTTCGCGATAAAGGTCATCTCATTACTTTCTATTAACCAAATTTAAAACGAAATTTGTTCAAATATTATGTTACGCAATAAAGGACATCGAGGGACAAATTCAACATTAATATTTATCAAAGTTTTAACCATATAGGCTAAAATCTCATTTTTGGGACAATGGTCATTCAAATAATTTCATTTTGCCGAATACAAAACCAAATAGGTTCACATATCATGTTTCGTATCAAGGGAGATCGAGGGACAAGTTCAACCTTTATCAAACTTCTAACCATATAAGGCTAAAATCTCATTTTCGCGACAAAGTGATTCCAATACTTTCATTTTTCCGAATATAAAACCAAATAAGTTCACATATCATGTTTAGCATCAAGGGTCATCGAGGGACAAGTTCACTGTTTATCAAACTTCTAACCACATAGGCTAACATTTCATTTTCGCGACAAGGGTCATTTCAATACTTTCATTTTACCGAATTTCAAACCAAATAGATTCACATATCATGTTTCACATCAACGGACATCGAGGGACATGTTCAACCTTCATATATAACAAAAATGCAACAATATAAGCTAAAATCTCGTTTTCGCGATAAGGGTCATCTCATTACTTTCTATTTACCAAATTTAAAACGAAATTGGTTCAAATATTATGTTACGCAATAAAGGACATCAAGGGACAAATTCAACATTAATATTTCTCAAACTTTTAACCATATAGGCTAAAATCTCTTTTTTGGGACAATGGTCATTCAAATAATTTCATTTTGCCGAATACAAAACCAAATAGGTTCACATATCATGTTTCGTATCAAGGGAGATCGAGGGACAAGTTCAACCTTTATCAAACTTCTAACCATATAGGCTAAAATCTCATTTTTGCGACAAAGTCATTCCAATACTTTCATTTTTCCGAATATAAAACCAAATAAGTTCACATATCATGTTTCGTATCAAGGGAGATCGAGGAACAAGTTCAACCTTTATCAAACTTCTAACCAAATAGGCTAAAATCTCATTTTCGCGGAAAAGTTATTCCAATAAGTTCATTTTTCCGAATGTAAAACCAAATAGGTTCACATATCATGTTTCGCATCAAGGGACATCGAGGGACAAGTTCACTGTTTATCAAACTTCTAACCACTTAGGCTAACAATTCATTTTCGCGACAAGGGTCATTTCAATACTTTCATTTTACCGAATTTCAAAGCAAATAGGTTCACATATCATGTTTCACATCAAGGGACATCGAGGGACATGTTCAACCTTCATATTTAACAAGCATGTAACAATATAAGCTAAAATCTCGTTTTCGCGATAAAGGTCATCTCATTACTTTCTATTTACCAAATTTAAAACGAAATTTGTTCAAATATTATGTTACGCAATAAAGGACATTGAGGGACAAATTAAACATTAATATTTATCAAAGTTTTAACCATATAGGCTAAAATCTCATTTTTGGGACAATGGTCATTCAAATAATTTCATTTTGCCGAATACAAAACCAAATAGGTTCACATATCATGTTTCGTATCAAGGGAGATCGAGGGACAAGTTCAACCTTTATCAAACTTCTAACCATATAGGCTAAAATCTCATTTTCGCGACAAAGTGATTCCAATACTTTCATTTTTCCGAATATAAAACCAAATAGGTTCACATATCATTTTTCGCATCAAGGGACATCGAGGGACAAGTTCACTGTTTATCAAACTTCTAACCACATAGGCTAACATTTCATTTTCGCGACAAGGGTCATTTCAATACTTTCATTTTACCGAATTTCAAACCAAATAGATTCACATATCATGTTTCACATCAACGGACATCGAGGGACATGTTCAACCTTCATATATAACAAAAATGCAACAATATAAGCTAAAATCTCGTTTTCGCGATAAGGGTCATCTCATTACTTTCTATTTACCAAATTTAAAACGAAATTGGTTCAAATATTATGTTACGCAATAAAGGACATCAAGGGACAAATTCAACATTAATATTTCTCAAACTTTTAACCATATAGGCTAAAATCTCTTTTTTGGGACAATGGTCATTCAAATAATTTCATTTTGCCGAATACAAAACCAAATAGGTTCACATATCATGTTTCGTATCAAGGGAGATCGAGGGACAAGTTCAACCTTTATCAAACTTCTAACCATATAGGCTAAAATCTCATTTTCGCGACAAAGTCATTCCAATACTTTCATTTTTCCGAATATAAAACCAAATAAGTTCACATATCATGTTTCGTATCAAGGGAGATCGAGGGACAAGTTCAACCTTTATCAAACTTCTAACCATATAGGCTAAAATCTCATTTTCGCGGCAAAGTTATTCCAATAATTTCATTTTTCCGAATGTAAAACCAAATAGGTTCACATATCATGTTTCGCATCAAGGGACATCGAGGGACAAGTTCACTGTTTATCAAACTTCTAACCACATAGGCTAACAATTCATTTTCACGACAAGGGTCATTTCAATACTTTCATTTTACCGAATTTCAAACCAAATAGGTTCACATATCATGTTTCGCATCAAGGGACATCGAGGGACATGTTCAACCTTCATATTTAACAAGCATGTAACAATATAAGCTAAAATCTCGTTTTCGCGATAAAGGTCATCTCATTACTTTCTATTAACCAAATTTAAAACGAAATTTGTTCAAATATTATGTTACGCAATAAAGGACATCGAGGGACAAATTCAACATTAATATTTATCAAAGTTTTAACCATATAGGCTAAAATCTCATTTTTGGGACAATGGTCATTCAAATAATTTCATTTTGCCGAATACAAAACCAAATAGGTTCACATATCATGTTTCGTATCAAGGGAGATCGAGGGACAAGTTCAACCTTTATCAAACTTCTAACCATATAAGGCTAAAATCTCATTTTCGCGACAAAGTGATTCCAATACTTTCATTTTTCCGAATATAAAACCAAATAAGTTCACATATCATGTTTAGCATCAAGGGTCATCGAGGGACAAGTTCACTGTTTATCAAACTTCTAACCACATAGGCTAACATTTCATTTTCGCGACAGGGGTCATTTCAATACTTTCATTTTACTGAATTTCAAACCAAATAGGTTCACATATCATGTTTCGCATCAACGGACATCGAGGGACATGTTCAACCTTCATATTTAACAAACATGCAACAATATAAGCTAAAATCTCGTTGTCGCGATAAGGGTCATCTCATTACTTTCTATTTACCAAATTTAAAACGAAATTGGTTCAAATATTATGTTACGCAATAAAGGACATCGAGGGACAAATTCAACATTAATATTTCTCAAACTTTTAACCATATAGGCTAAAATCTCATTTTTGGGACAATGGTCATTCAAATAATTTCATTTTTCCGAATATAAAACCAAATAGGTTCACATATCATGTTTCGCATCAAGGGACATCGAGGGACAATTTCACTGTTTATTAAACTTCTAACCACATAGGCTAACATTTCATTTTCGCGACAAGGGTCATTTCAATACTTTCATTTTACCGAATTTCAAACCAAATAGGTTCATATATCATGTTTCACATCAACGGACATCGAGGGACATGTTCAACCTTCATATTTAACAAACATGCAACAATATTAGCTAAAATCTCGTTTTCGCGATAAGGGTCATCTCATTACTTTCTATTTACCAAATTTAAAACGAAATTGGTTCAAATATTATGTTACGCAATAAAGGACATCGAGGGACAAATTCAACATTAATATTTCTCAAACTTTTAACCATATAGGCTAAAATCTCTTTTTTGGGACAATGGTCATTCAAATAATTTCATTTTGCCGAATACAAAACCAAATAGGTTCACATATCATGTTTCGTATCAAGGGAGATCGAGGGACAAGTTCAACCTTTATCAAACTTCTAACCATATAGGCTAAAATCTCATTTTCGCGACAAAGTCATTCCAATACTTTCATTTTTCCGAATATAAAACCAAATAAGTTCACATATCATGTTTCGTATCAAGGGAGATCGAGGGACAAGTTCAACCTTTATCAAACTTCTAACCATATAGGCTAAAATCTCATTTTCGCGGCAAAGTTATTCCAATAATTTCATTTTTCCGAATGTAAAACCAAATAGGTTCACGTATCATGTTTCGCATCAAGGGACATCGAGGGACAAGTTCATTGTTTATCAAACTTCTAACCACATAGGCTAACAATTCATTTTCACGACAAGGGTCATTTCAATACTTTCATTTTACCGAATTTCAAACCAAATAGGTTCACATATCATGTTTCGCATCAAGGGACATCTAGGGACATGTTCAACCTTCATATTTAACAAGCATGTAACAATATAAGCTAAAATCTCGTTTTCGCGATAAAGGTCATCTCATTACTTTCTATTAACCAAATTTAAAACGAAATTTGTTCAAATATTATGTTACGCAATAAAGGACATTGAGGGACAAATTCAACATTAATATTTATCAAAGTTTTAACCATATAGGCTAAAATCTCATTTTTGGGACAATGGTCATTCAAATAATTTCATTTTGCCGAATACAAAACCAAATAGGTTCACATATCATGTTTCGTATCAAGGGAGATCGAGGGACAAGTTCAACCTTTATCAAACTTCTAACCATATAAGGCTAAAATCTCATTTTCGCGACAAAGTGATTCCAATACTTTCATTTTTCCGAATATAAAACCAAATAAGTTCACATATCATGTTTAACATCAAGGGTCATCGAGGGACAAGTTCACTGTTTATCAAACTTCTAACCACGTAGGCTAACATTTCATTTTCGCGACAGGGGTCATTTCAATACTTTCATTTTACTGAATTTCAAACCAAATAGGTTCACATATCATGTTTCGCATCAACGGACATCGAGGGACATGTTCAACCTTCATATTTAACAAACATGCAACAATATAAGCTAAAATCTCGTTGTCGCGATAAGGGTCATCTCATTACTTTCTATTTACCAAATTTAAAACGAAATTGGTTCAAATATTATGTTACGCAATAAAGGACATCGAGGGACAAATTCAACATTAATATTTCTCAAACTTTTAACCATATAGGCTAAAATCTCATTTTTGGGACAATGGTCATTCAAATAATTTCATTTTTCCGAATATAAAACCAAATAGGTTCACATATCATGTTTCGCATCAAGGGACATCGAGGGACAATTTCACTGTTTATCAAACTTCTAACCACATAGGCTAACATTTCATTTTCGCGACAAGGGTCATTTCAATAGTTTCATTTTACCGAATTTCAAACCAAATAGGTTCATATATCATGTTTCACATCAACGGACATCGAGGGACATGTTCAACCTTCATATTTAACAAACATGCAACAATATAAGCTAAAATCTCGTTTTCGCGATAAGGGTCATCTCATTACTTTCTATTTACCAAATTTAAAACGAAATTGGTTCAAATATTATGTTACGCAATAAAGGACATCGAGGGACAAATTCAACATTAATATTTCTCAAACTTTTAACCATATAGGCTAAAATCTCTTTTTTGGGACAATGGTCATTCAAATAATTTCATTTTGCCGAATACAAAACCAAATAGGTTCACATATCATGTTTCATATCAAGGGAGATCGAGGGACAAGTTCAACCTTTATCAAACTTCTAACCATATAGGCTAAAATCTCATTTTCGCGACAAAGTCATTCCAATACTTTCATTTTTCCGAATATAAAACCAAATAGGTTCACATATCATGTTTCGTATCAAGGGAGATCGATGGACAAGTTCAACCTTTATCAAACTTCTAACCATATAGGCTAAAATCTCATTTTCGCGACAAAGTTATTCCAATAGTTTCATTTTTCCGAATATAAAACCAAATAGGTTCACATATCATGTTTCGCATCAAGGGACATCGAGGGACAAGTTCACTGTTTATCAAACTTCTAACCAGATAGGCTAACATTTCATTTTCGCGACAAGGGTCATTTCAATACTTTCATTTTACCGAATTTCAAACCAAATAGGTTCACATATCATGTTTCGCATCAAGGGACATCGAGGGACATGTTCAACCTTCATATTTAACAAGCATGTAACAATATAAACTAAAATCTCGTTTTCGCGATAAAGGTCATCTCATTACTTTCTATTAACCAAATTTAAAACGAAATTTGTTCAAATATTATGTTACGCAATAAAGGACATCGAGGGATAAATTCAACATTAATATTTATCAAAGTTTTAACCATATAGGCTAAAATCTCATTTTTAGGACAATGGTCATTCAAATAATTTCATTTTGCCGAATACAAAACCAAATAGGTTCACATATCATGTTTCGTATCAAGGGAGATCGAGGGACAAGTTCACTGTTTATCAAACTTCTAACCAGATAGGCTAACATTTCATTTTCGCGACAAGGGTCATTTCAATACTTTCATTTTACCGAATTTCAAACCAAATAGGTTCACATATCATGTTTCGCATCAAGGGACATCGAGGGACATGTTCAACCTTCATATTTAACAAGCATGTAACAATATAAACTAAAATCTCGTTTTCGCGATAAAGGTCATCTCATTACTTTCTATTAACCAAATTTAAAACGAAATTTGTTCAAATATTATGTTACGCAATAAAGGACATCGAGGGACAAATTCAACATTAATATTTATCAAAGTTTTAACCATATAGGCTAAAATCTCATTTTTAGGACAATGGTCATTCAAATAATTTCATTTTGCCGAATACAAAACCAAATAGGTTCACATATCATGTTTCGTATCAAGGGACATCGAGGGACAAGTTCACTGTTTATCAAACTTCTAACCAGATAGGCTAACATTTCATTTTCGCGACAAGGGTCATTTCAATACTTTCATTTTACCGAATTTCAAACCAAATAGGTTCACATATCATGTTTCGCATCAAGGGACATCGAGGGACATGTTCAACCTTCATATTTAACAAGCATGTAACAATATAAACTAAAATCTCGTTTTCGCGATAAAGGTCATCTCATTACTTTCTATTAACCAAATTTAAAACGAAATTTGTTCAAATATTATGTTACGCAATAAAGGACATCGAGGGACAAATTCAACATTAATATTTCTCAAACTTTTAACCATATAGGCTAAAATCTCTTTTTTGGGACAATGGTCATTCAAATAATTTCATTTTGCCGAATACAAAACTAAATAGGTTCACATATCATGTTTCATATCAAGGGAGATCGAGGGACAAGTTCAACCTTTATCAAACTTCTAACCATATAGGCTAAAATCTCATTTTCGCGACAAAGTCATTCCAATACTTTCATTTTTCCGAATATAAAACCAAATAGGTTCACATATCATGTTTCGTATCAAGGGAGATCGATGGACAAGTTCAACCTTTATCAAACTTCTAACCATATAAGGCTAAAATCTCATTTTCGCGACAAAGTGATTCCAATACTTTCATTTTTCCGAATATAAAACCAAATAAGTTCACATATCATGTTTAGCATCAAGGGTCATCGAGGGACAAGTTCACTGTTTATCAAACTTCTAACCACATAGGCTAACATTTCATTTTCGCGACAAGGGTCATTTCAATACTTTCATTTTACCGAATTTCAAACCAAATAGGTTCACATATCATGTTTCGCATCAACGGACATCGAGGGACATGTTCAACCTTCATATTTAACAAACATGCAACAATATAAGCTAAAATCTCGTTTTCGCGATAAGGGTCATCTCATTACTTTCTATTTACCAAATTTAAAACGAAATTGGTTCAAATATTATGTTACGCAATAAAGGACATCGAGGGACAAATTCAACATTAATATTTCTCAAACTTTTAACCATATAGGCTAAAATCTCTTTTTTGGGACAATGGTCATTCAAATAATTTCATTTTGCCGAATACAAAACCAAATAGGTTCACATATCATGTTTCATATCAAGGGAGATCGAGGGACAAGTTCAACCTTTATCAAACTTCTAACCATATAGGCTAAAATCTCATTTTCGCGACAAAGTCATTCCAATACTTTCATTTTTCCGAATATAAAACCAAATAGGTTCACATATCATGTTTCGTATCAAGGGAGATCGATGGACAAGTTCAACCTTTATCAAACTTCTAACCATATAGGCTAAAATCTCATTTTCGCGACAAAGTTATTCCAATAGTTTCATTTTTCCGAATATAAAACCAAATAGGTTCACATATCATGTTTCGCATCAAGGGACATCGAGGGACAAGTTCACTGTTTATCAAACTTCTAACCAGATAGGCTAACATTTCATTTTCGCGACAAGGGTCATTTCAATACTTTCATTTTACCGAATTTCAAACCAAATAGGTTCACATATCATGTTTCGCATCAAGGGACATCGAGGGACATGTTCAACCTTCATATTTAACAAGCATGTAACAATATAAACTAAAATCTCGTTTTCGCGATAAAGGTCATCTCATTACTTTCTATTAACCAAATTTAAAACGAAATTTGTTCAAATATTATGTTACGCAATAAAGGACATCGAGGGATAAATTCAACATTAATATTTATCAAAGTTTTAACCATATAGGCTAAAATCTCATTTTTAGGACAATGGTCATTCAAATAATTTCATTTTGCCGAATACAAAACCAAATAGGTTCACATATCATGTTTCGTATCAAGGGAGATCGAGGGACAAGTTCACTGTTTATCAAACTTCTAACCAGATAGGCTAACATTTCATTTTCGCGACAAGGGTCATTTCAATACTTTCATTTTACCGAATTTCAAACCAAATAGGTTCACATATCATGTTTCGCATCAAGGGACATCGAGGGACATGTTCAACCTTCATATTTAACAAGCATGTAACAATATAAACTAAAATCTCGTTTTCGCGATAAAGGTCATCTCATTACTTTCTATTAACCAAATTTAAAACGAAATTTGTTCAAATATTATGTTACGCAATAAAGGACATCGAGGGACAAATTCAACATTAATATTTATCAAAGTTTTAACCATATAGGCTAAAATCTCATTTTTAGGACAATGGTCATTCAAATAATTTCATTTTGCCGAATACAAAACCAAATAGGTTCACATATCATGTTTCGTATCAAGGGACATCGAGGGACAAGTTCACTGTTTATCAAACTTCTAACCAGATAGGCTAACATTTCATTTTCGCGACAAGGGTCATTTCAATACTTTCATTTTTTCGAATTTCAAACCAAATAGGTTCACATATCATGTTTCGCATCAAGGGACATCGAGGGACATGTTCAACCTTCATATTTAACAAGCATGTAACAATATAAACTAAAATCTCGTTTTCGCGATAAAGGTCATCTCATTACTTTCTATTAACCAAATTTAAAACGAAATTTGTTCAAATATTATGTTACGCAATAAAGGACATCGAGGGACAAATTCAACATTAATATTTCTCAAACTTTTAACCATATAGGCTAAAATCTCTTTTTTGGGACAATGGTCATTCAAATAATTTCATTTTGCCGAATACAAAACCAAATAGGTTCACATATCATGTTTCATATCAAGGGAGATCGAGGGACAAGTTCAACCTTTATCAAACTTCTAACCATATAGGCTAAAATCTCATTTTCGCGACAAAGTCATTCCAATACTTTCATTTTTCCGAATATAAAACCAAATAGGTTCACATATCATGTTTCGTATCAAGGGAGATCGATGGACAAGTTCAACCTTTATCAAACTTCTAACCATATAAGGCTAAAATCTCATTTTCGCGACAAAGTGATTCCAATACTTTCATTTTTCCGAATATAAAACCAAATAAGTTCACATATCATGTTTAGCATCAAGGGTCATCGAGGGACAAGTTCACTGTTTATCAAACTTCTAACCACATAGGCTAACATTTCATTTTCGCGACAAGGGTTATTTCAATACTTTCATTTTACCGAATTTCAAACCAAATAGGTTCACATATCATGTTTCGCATCAACGGACATCGAGGGACATGTTCAACCTTCATATTTAACAAACATGCAACAATATAAGCTAAAATCTCGTTTTCGCGATAAGGGTCATCTCATTACTTTCTATTTACCAAATTTAAAACGAAATTGGTTCAAATATTATGTTACGCAATAAAGGACATCGAGGGACAAATTTAACATTAATATTTCTCAAACTTTTAACCATATAGGCTAAAATCTCATTTTTGGGACAATGGTCATTCAAATAATTTCATTTTTCTGAATATAAAACCAAATAGGTTCACATATCATGTTTCGCATCAAGGGACATCGAGGGACAAGTTCACTGTTTATCAAACTTCTAACCACATAGGCTAACATTTCATTTTCGCGACAAGGGTCATTTCAATACTTTCATTTTACCGAATTTCAAACCAAATAGGTTCACATATCATGTTTCACATCAACGGACATCGAGGGACATGTTCAACCTTCATATTTAACAAACATGCAACAATATAAGCTAAAATCTCGTTTTCGCGATAAGGGTCATCTCATTACTTTCTATTTACCAAATTTAAAACGAAATTGGTTCAAATATTATGTTACGCAATAAAGGACATCGAGGGACAAATTCAACATTAATATTTCTCAAACTTTTAACCATATAGGCTAAAATCTCTTTTTTGGGACAATGGTCATTCAAATAATTTCATTTTGCACAAAACCAAATAGGTTCACATATCATGTTTCATATCAAGGGAGATCGAGGGACAAGTTCAACCTTTATCAAACTTCTAACCATATAGGCTAAAATCTCATTTTCGCGACAAAGTCATTCCAATACTTTCATTTTTCCGAATATAAAACCAAATAGGTTCACATATCATGTTTCGTATCAAGGGAGATCGAGGGACAAGTTCAACCTTTATCAAACTTCTAACCATATAGGCTAAAATCTCATTTTCGCGACAAAGTTATTCCAATACTTTCATTTTTCCGAATATAAAACCAAATAGGTTCACATATCATGTTTCGCATCAAGGGACATCGAGGGACAAGTTCACTGTTTATCAAACTTCTAACCAGATAGGCTAACATTTCATTTTCGCGACAAGGGTCATTTCAATACTTTCATTTTACCGAATTTCAAACCAAATAGGTTCACATATCATGTTTCGCATCAACGGACATCGAGGGACATGTTCAACCTTCATATTTAACAAACATGTAACAATATAAGCTAAAATCTCGTTTTCGCGATAAGGGTCATCTCATTACTTTCTATTTACCAAATTTAAAAACGAAATTGGTTCAAATATTATGTTACGCAATAAAGGACATCGAGGGAAAAATTCAACAATAATATTTATCAAAGTTTTAACCATATAGGCTAAAATCTCATTTTTGGGACAATGGTCATTCAAATAATTTCATTTTGCCGAATACAAAACCAAATAGGTTCACATATCATGTTTCGTATCAAGGGAGATCGAGGGACAAGGTCAACCTTTATCAAACTTCTAACCATATAAGGCTAAAATCTCATTTTCGCGACAAAGTGATTCCAATACTTTCATTTTTCCGAATATAAAACCAAATAAGTTCACATATCATGTTTAGCATCAAGGGACATCGAGGGACAAGTTCACTGTTTATCAAACTTCTAACCACATAGGCTCACATTTCATTTTCGCGACAAGGGTCATTTCAATACTTTCATTTTACCGAATTTCAAACCAAATAGGTTCACATATCATGTTTCACATCAACGGACATCGAGGGACATGTTCAACCTTCATATTTAACAAACATGCAACAATATAAGCTAAAATCTCGTTTTTGCGATAAGGGTCATCTCATTACTTTCTATTTACCAAATTTAAAACGAAATTGGTTCAAATATTATGTTACGCAATAAAGGACATCGAGGGACAAATTCAACATTAATATTTCTCAAACTTTTAACCATATAGGCTAAAATCTCTTTTTTGGGACAATGGTCATTCAAATAATTTCATTTTGCACAAAACCAAATAGGTTCACATATCATGTTTCATATCAAGGGAGATCGAGGGACAAGTTCAACCTTTATCAAACTTCTAACCATATAGGCTAAAATCTCATTTTCGCGACAAAGTCATTCCAATACTTTCATTTTTCCGAATATAAAACCAAATAGGTTCACATATCATGTTTCGTATCAAGGGAGATCGAGGGACAAGTTCAACCTTTATCAAACTTCTAACCATATAGGCTAAAATCTCATTTTCGCGACAAAGTTATTCCAATTCTTTCATTTTTCCGAATATAAAACCAAATAGGTTCACATATCATGTTTCGCATCAAGGGACATCGAGGGACAAGTTCACTGTTTATCAAACTTCTAGCCAGATAGGCTAACATTTCATTTTCGCGACAAGGGTCATTTCAATACTTTCATTTTACCGAATTTCAAACCAAATAGGTTCACATATCATGTTTCGCATCAACGGACATCGAGGGACATGTTCAACCTTCATATTTAACAAACATGTAACAATATAAGCTAAAATCTCGTTTTCACGATAAGGGTCATCTCATTACTTTCTATTTACCAAATTTAAAAACGAAATTGGTTCAAATATTATGTTACGCAATAAAGGACATCGAGGGACAAATTCAACAATAATATTTATCAAAGTTTTAACCATATAGGCTAAAATCTCATTTTTGGGACAATGGTCATTCAAATAATTTCATTTTGCCGAATACAAAACCAAATAGGTTCACATATCATGTTTCGTATCAAGGGAGATCGAGGGACAAGTTCAACCTTTATCAAACTTCTAACCATATAGGCTAAAATCTCATTTTCGCGACAAAGTGATTCCAATACTTTCATTTTTCCGAATATAAAACCAAATAGGTTCACATATCATTTTTCGCATCAAGGGACATCGAGGGACAAGTTCACTGTTTATCAAACTTCTAACCACATAGGCTAACATTTCATTTTCGCGACAAGGGTCATTTCAATACTTTCATTTTACCGAATTTCAAACCAAATAGGTTCACATAACATGTTTCACATCAACGAACATCGAGGGACATGTTCAACCTTCATATTTAACAAACATGCAACAATATAAGCTAAAATCTTGTTTTCGCGATAAGGGTCATCTCATTACTTTCTATTTACCAAATTTAAAACGAAATTGGTTCAAATATTATGTTACGCAATAAAGGACATCGAGGGACAAATTCAACATTAATATTTCTCAAACTTTTAACCATATAGGCTAAAATCTCTTTTTTGGGACAATGGTCATTCAAATAATTTCATTTTGCCGAATACAAAACCAAATAGGTTCACATATCATGTTTCATATCAAGGGAGATCGAGGGACAAGTTCAACCTTTATCAAACTTCTAACCATATAGGCTAAAATCTCATTTTCGCGACAAAGTCATTCCAATACTTTCATTTTTCCGAATATAAAACCAAATAGGTTCACATATCATGTTTCGAATCAAGGGAGATCGAGGGACAAGTTCAACCTTTATCAAACTTCTAACCATATAGGCTAAAATCTCATTTTCGCGACAAAGTTATTCCAATACTTTCATTTTTCCGAATATAAAACCAAATAGGTTCACATATCATGTTTCGCATCAAGGGACATCGAGGGACAAGTTCACTGTTTATCAAACTTCTAACCAGATAGGCTAACATTTCATTTTCGCGACAAGGGTCATTTCAATACTTTCATTTTACCGAATTTCAAACCAAATAGGTTCACATATCATGTTTCGCATCAACGGACATCGAGGGACATGTTCAACCTTCATATTTAACAAACATGTAACAATATAAGCTAAAATCTCGTTTTCGCGATAAGGGTTGTTTTATCTTGGTTTTTCGGGTGTCAAACATTGATTACGTTTGAACCTTTTAAACCGGTGATATCTTATTTTTTCTTGGG
Source organism: Medicago sativa (assembly GCF_051527215.1). Taxonomy (NCBI): domain Eukaryota; kingdom Viridiplantae; phylum Streptophyta; class Magnoliopsida; order Fabales; family Fabaceae; genus Medicago; species Medicago sativa. The sequence continues at coordinate 42,426,829 of NC_140751.1, forward strand.
AAGGGAAAAAGTAAGCAAAACCCTTGAGAATCGAGGTCCGGGAGTTGTTTTCGCTACGGGAAGGTGTTAGGCACCCATAACGACTATAGTATCCTATAGGAACCGTCTTTAATTTCTACGCGCGCGCTTTATTTTTAAATGCTATTTGAAAATGGTTATTAAGCCTAAGAATGTTATAAGTGAAGAATTGGAGGGAGAAGGATGTGTTTGAATTTTTATTTTAGTTGAATTGAAGGAGTTTTGATTCCTTGCCTACGTACCCGTTTAAGGGATCAAATCCACCGTAGTTCTCTTCCAAAAATGTTTTTGTTTTTGTTGGTTGATTTTAAGTTTGAAAGTTGGAATTTTGAAGAATGGAGATTGAGAGGCCTTAAAGGCATGAGAAATTAAGAAAAGGTGAGGTTTGATTAGTCATTTGCAAAAGAAGTCAAATATGATTATTTTCATTGAATTTTGATTAAGAAAATGAAAAGGAAAATTCAATGGGATTTTGATCCCAAGGTTTGTTTTGAAAATGGTTTGAATGGAGTTTGTTCATATTTTTTGGAAAATTGATTTTTCTAAGTTTCAAGCCTAATCATCCATCTAAACATACAATCCTAAACATGCATATTCTAACTATATAGTGATGTGTGTGCATGTGTCGGTGCTTGTGTCGGTGTACATTATTAGAGTCCATTGTCCTTATTACATCATTGGCCTAGATACATTCTATGGTCTTGCAAGAAATTAAATTGCATAAAAGTAAAGTACAAAAATTTCCTAAGTGTTTACATTCTAAGCCTTGGTGAAAATTGATATGTAAGAAATTGAGGTGCAAGAAATAAAAGATGAAAATATGATATGAGATGCTTATGAAACAATGAATAAAGGGTTAGTAATAATTGGCATTGGATAGTAGAAAAAAAAGTGGCAAGAAAATGAAGCATATCAACATGGTGAAAAACAACAAAAAGTGGCAAAAATGCACTTAATAGAATACCAAAATTCCTAAGCAAGTAAGAGATCCATTTTGGCATTTTCAAAGGGGTTTTAGGTTCAGCCCCAATGTGAAGGCCACAAGAAAAATTGTAAGCCAAGGAATCATGGTATGAAATTAAGGCAATTTTACACTAATTCACATATTCAAAATAACAAGTAACTTGCTAACTAAGCAAACAATTATCACACATTCAAAACAGCACCAAAACCACCAATCAATCACCAAATGATACCCCAAAATTATTCAACAAATTTACAATTATTATGAACCAAACAATTGGAATTTAAAATGTGCAAAGAAACTTCACAAAATTGGACAAAACAACACAAAAATTAAACAATTTCTTCATGTATTTTCTCTAGCAATTCTCAACATGCAAAAGGTCACAAGAAACAAGTCTTAACCACTCAAAACAAATGTAAAAGAAGTCACAAGGTTTTTACAAGTTTTTCATCAAGATTTTCAACAAAAATTAAAGAAAAAGAACAATAAACCAAAGTAAAAATAATTCTCCAGTATTTCTTGATCAATCTTGACATGTAATATGTCAAAATTGATCAAAAGGTACAAAGAAAATTACAGGAATTTTTTAGGAATTTTTAAAGGACTTTTTGAACATGCAGGGGTGCAATTAGCAAAATATAACACACACACGCAGGAAAGGGAGGTGGATATAGCAAACTGGAAAAAGAAACAAAAAAAACGTTGGGCTTGGAGCAGGGGTAATGGGTATGGATCAAAACCATGGGTCAAGATTTGGACTCTTTCTTCTTCACTTCACAAAACGTGAACACACACACATACCACTAAACTTCTCCTTTCCCAAATCATTCCTTCTCTCTATTCAAGCAAAAATTCATTCAATTCTCTTCTTCTCAAAACACTAAGACACACAAATATGAACAATCTACACAGAAAGCAATATAAACACATATACATAGTTCAATTCGACGCAAGGAAAAAGAAAGAATGGCGGATTCACATGAACTTGCAACAACACAGATTGAAACAAAAGTTGAAGTGGTAGTACCTTCTCTGCTCCTTTCCGCTACCCTTGCTTCGGTTTTGAATCTTCTTCTCCCGCCTCAAGTCCGTTCTTCGCAGCTTCGCCGTCTCGCCGTTACCGGAAATTGTTGCCGTTGCGTTTTTGCCGCCGTTCCTCACGTTCAAGCTTCTTCCTCTTCTTTGATTTCGATTCTGGCTTTGCTTTGTGATGTGCGGATTCTGCTTGGACCAATTCAGCTACGTATGAGGAACGGGAAGAGATTGCTTGCGGATTGTGTGAGTTAGCTAAGCAAGGATTATGGAATTGGTGAATTTTCTTGGTGTATTAGTGAAGGTGGATGATGATGATGAATGTGAGGATGAAGAATTTGCAAGATTGGAGATGAATGTATGGTTCGAAGTTCGTTGGATTGTGAAGGTTATGGTGATTGAATTTGAAGATTGGTGGTTTTGTGGTGAAATTGTGGTGGTTTGAGGTGGTTAGGGTGGTTAAAGGTGGTGGAGGAAGGTTGTTAGAGTTTGTTAGGGTGGTTGAGGTGGTGGAGGGAAGGTTGTTATGGTGGAGGAGTGGTGGAGGAAATGTTGGTTATGTTGGTGAAAAGAAAAGGCCACGTGAGGAAGAAAAGAGGAAGAGGAGAAAAAAGATTTTTTGTGATTTTTGGATTTTTGTGAAATAATGATTGGTGTTGAAAATTGACCACAAGTTTGACTTATATAGGTGATGTGGTAAGCCTTGGACCAATGAGACAATGCCATGTGTACTTGGACTTGTAACAAACTCTTAAGGACCAATAGCATTTGGACACGTGGCACTTGGACTCTAACAAACTAAAAAAAGGGATTAAAATGCAAATAATAAAAGTGCAAGGACTAAAATGAAAATTAAAACTAAAATTGAATTGAAAAAGTAAACTGAAAATAAACGTAAAGCGAGACGATTAAAAACAACAAAGCAGATTAAAACGAATCAGAAATATTATATGAAATGACCAAAACGCCCCTGGGGACTAAAACGACTCAAAAATGACTCAAATGCAATTTTAAAATGGTTTTTAACAAGGAATTAAAGCAAGAGTTTGTACAAACAAATTAAAAGACTCAGAGACAATTTTAATAGATTAAACAGAGCTTTGACACGTGAAAAGACTAAAATGCCCCTAGGGGCAAAACTGACTCAAAATGACTTTAAATGCAATTTTTGAAAAGGATTTTGACATATAATTGAAATGAAGACTTATTCAAACTATTTGAAAGGACTCAAACAAATTTTTAAAAGATTGAAAGAGATTTTATCATGGGAAATGACTAAAATGCCCTTAGGGGCTAAACTGACTAAAAAATGACTCAACTGATATTTTTTTGAAATGAGTTTTGACATGAGATTGAAACAAGGACTTATACAAACCAATTTAACAGACCCAAGCAATTTTCAAAGATTAAAATGAGTTGAATGCAGGAAATGACTAAAATACCCTTCTATGTGAATTTTGCAAATAACATTGAAATAAAATGCAGAAAAAAAGGTGTAATTGATCAGAGATAGTTCAAATGACTTGTAATGCAAGATAAGAAGAATTGAGTTAGTATTTTTAGGTCCAAAATTAGGGTATAACAGCTGCCCCTATTTAAGTTTCTTTGTCCGGAGAGTCAAGAGACGAAGTCTTAGAGTTGACGGGACGAAGATACTTAAATATTAACATTTGCACTGCTTTTGGACATAAAAATTGATGAAGGACAAAAAGGGTTGTAATTTTAGTTTTGTATTTTTTGTGAATATTGGATAAAATATGATAATAAAAGGTGATGAATGGTGGAAATAGAGAGAAATGGTAATCAAACAAATTCCCAATCCAAGGAAGATGTTTAATTTGGTAGAGGATCGCCACAAGAAACGTGGTTTCTTGATAAGATCAATGCATGGTTCAATCCAGAACCAAAAAGAAGCAAAGCTTCACAACACACAAAGTGTATTTTTTTTTAATCAAAATTCTCTTTCTTTACATATCATTTTCGTGCTCTATTTATAGGAGCTTATTACATGATGATTTTGACTCTAAAACTCTTAGAAAATGAAAGGAAATGCAGCCACTAATTACAATAATGTTTTGGTGGCTGATTAATGCAAATAAAAGGTTACAAAATGACTTTAAGGTGGGGGTGGCTGCATCAATGCATGGAGATGTTATACATTCATTTGCTTCTTTAATGTGTTGTTTCTTCTCTTACATCAGCCCATTCATCAAAATCACGTCATCCAATTCATGCTCATTTTACACCAAGAAATATTCCGAATTTGCTCTTGAGTCCAACAGACGAAATGTAGAGAATATTCTAAGCTTTCCAACGCATTAAAGATCACCTCAAACGGACATCCAGAGCTCCAGATATAGCCAAAACAAGACTGACATATCATGACCTGCGAAAATAAAACTTAGAACCCAAAATTAATTTGGTTCTTTTATTCCACAATGACTTTATTATTCTTTTCAAGAGAGATAATTTTAGGATCACATCATACTCTCCCTCTTCAAGAGAATTCGACCTCGAATTTTTAGCTTGAATACCTCCTGGGTCAAAAACAAATCTACAGAATCCATCACATGTAACTTTAACTTTAGAGAGCTCTTCACTTTTGTTGGAAGAATTTGTTTGCTTTTCATCAACTTTTGATTTATGAACATAATAATCGTTCCAAATCTCATAATTTCCTTCCACCTGTTGAGAAAAAGTTTCTTCATTGACTTTGTTTCCTTCATGACATAAAGAAGAAATGTTAGGAGATTGAACAATATTAGAAGAATTCCAACAATTAACAACACAAAGCAACTTAGAAGAAGGTACTAGTGTAATAGTAGGCCAAAACTTCAAACTATTTTTTTCTTGATTTTCATTCTCACTCTCCTTTTTCTCTTCTTTTCTCTCGACTTCTTCAGCACCTTCTTTTCTCTCTTTTTCTTCATCTACTTCTTTTTCATCACATTCTTTTTTTTCTTCTTTTTCCTTCCTTTTCACTTCTTCCTCATGACTTTCTTTTTTTTCTATCTCTTTCATATAATTATTTTGGATTTGAAAGAGATTTTCCATTAATATTTTAGAGATATCAGCCATTCCTCTATCAATGTTTTCCATCATTTCCTTCTTTCTTTTTTGTCTTTCCCTTTCTCTTTGCAATATTTTTTCTCCTTCTATCTTTTCCACCTTCTTTCTTTGAATTTCTCTAAGATGATAAGAAGGTGCATAACGCCTCCTCATCATTGTTTTCATTTCCTCCCAAGTTTCAATCGGTGGATCTCCATACCTCCTTCTTTCCTTGATAGTTTGATCCCACCACACCAATGCATAATCTTTAAATTCAAGAGCTGCAACCTGCACTTTATGAACATTAGAGTAAGTGTTGCATTGAAAAAATTGTTCAATTTTTGTTTCCCACTCTAAATATGCATCCGGGTCTCTTTGCCCTCGAAAAAATGGAACTTTGATTTTTTTGTCACTATATCTTTCCATTTTTTTTCTAGAATCATAAAGATTAAAATGAAGAAAAGAAATGGTAACAATGGAAAGGGATTTCCAAATTAAAATTTTTTCCCAAACGAAACCGTGCTCTGATACCAAATGATAAAGGACAAAAAGGGGTAGTGATTTTTGGTTTTGTATATTTGTGAATGTTGGATAAAATATGATAATAAAACAGAATTAAAAAAAAATGGAAATTTGGGCTATAATGGATAAATGGCAGAATTTTGACCCAAACAGATTTTTTGGATAAAATGGAGAAATGGAATGGAAAGAACGGGACGCCACACTTCCTAATCCAAGAAAGTGATAAGTCTATGGGATTGAGGATCACCACAAGAAAGGATTCTTGATATGATCAATGCATGGTTCAATCCAGAACCAAAAAGAAGCAAAGCTTCCAAATTCACATAAAGTGACTTTTTTTATCAAAATTCTCTATCTTTACATATCATTTTCGTGCTCTATTTATAGGAGCTTATTACATGATGATTTTGACTCTAAAACTCTTAGAAAATGAAAGGAAATGCAGCCACTAATTACAATAATGTTTTGGTGGCTGATTAATGCAAATAAAAGGTTACAAAATGACTTTAAGGTGGGGGTGGCTGCATCAATGCATGGAGATGTTATACATTCATTTGCTTCTTTAATGTGTTGTTTCTTCTCTTACATCAGCCCATTCATCAAAATCACGTCATCCAATTCATGCTCATTTTACACCAAGAAATATTCCGAATTTGCTCTTGAGTCCAACAGACGAAATGTAGAGAATATTCTAAGCTTTCCAACGCATTAAAGATCACCTCAAACGGACATCCAGAGCTCCAGATATAGCCAAAACAAGACTGACATATCATGACCTGCGAAAATAAAACTTAGAACCCAAAATTAATTTGGTTCTTTTATTCCACAATGACTTTATTATTCTTTTCAAGAGAGATAATTTTAGGATCACATCAAAAATACGTTTTCAGATTTTCAAAAATATGAATGCCATGCAATACTTTGATTATGAATGCAAGACAAACAACTGGAGTCCATGGAACATGTCATGTCACTGGGGATTCAGACGGACATTGACAGGGTGGACAAACCAGTGGATAGAAAAAAAGAGTACAAGCTGTTCTTTGGATCGAACTAGCCACTTGACCAAGGAATACAAAGCAAGAGATAGGTGCAAGCTGTTCTTGGGATCGAACTTGGCACTTGACCGGAAACATAGACATATAGGCAGACACAAGTTGTTCTTTGGATCGAACTTGACACTCGGTTGAAGATACAAACAGATAGGCAGACACAAACTGTTCTTGGGATTGAACTGGCCGTTTGGCTGGAGATATAGACAAAAGGGTAGATACAAACGGTTCTTTGGATCGAACTCGCTTGTTGGATTATCACCACGTCATGTGGGAAGGTGCAAACTGTTCTTTTAGATCGAACTTGCCATTTGACCAATAACAAAGCATGAGCTGGGTACAAACTGTTCTTCAGATCGAACTTGTCGTTTGTCCGGAGGTATAGGTATATAAGCAGGTACAAGTGGTTCTTTTTTGGATCGAACCTGGCACTTGACCAGTAACAAGATACAAATTGAAAGTCTGGTTTAACAAGATACCAATTGAGGGTAAATTGTCATTGACTTGATTTGAAAATAGACATGACCATTTTTGTTGGCCCAAGAGTAAATGGAGAGTAAATTGACATTGATTTGAATTGAATTGAAAGTTGACATTGAAAGAGAGATTGAAAGTTGAGATTGATCAGAGACATAGACATAGACATTGAATTGGAGAATTGAAATTGACATTGAGATTGGATTGGAATTTGAATTGAAAATTGACATTGACATTGACATTGACATTGAGATTGGATTGAAAATTGGAGGTTGAGATTGAAATTGAAATTGAGATTGCTTCGAATTTGAATTGAATTGAAATTGAAATTGGAAATTGCTTCGAATTGACATTGAATTGAAATTGAGATTGCTTCGAATTTGACATTTGAATTGAAATTGAAATTGTGATTGCTTCGAATTTGACAGTTGACATGATTTGAAATTGAGATTGGAGAGTTGAGATTGCATCGAATTTGACAGTTGCAATGATTTGAAATTGAGATTGGAGATTGCATCGAATTTGACAATTGAAATTGAATTTGACAGTTGGAATTGAAATGGATTTGACAGTTGGAATTGAATTGGATTTGACAGTTGAGAGTTGGACATGCAACATGTATGTATGGTATAGCAAGATCATTGAATGTATGAGCACATAAAATGCATGATTATGCATGTATGAATGCTCGAAATGCATGTTTGGCTTGTAGTTTGGCAGAGAAGTTTCACAACAGCAGACAAAACATTGGAAGGTTGGGCACGTAGTGGCTCGTGCTGCAACATATTCACAGGGGAAAACCTCTTTGGAGAGACCGTCGTTGAGAGACGTATCAAAACCATGGCTGAGGGCAATAAAACCTGTAGAGGAGAGATCCTTAGAAGGTTCTTGGATACAGGTCGCCGTTGCTAGGCGTGTCAGTGCTGGGTAAACATTGGATGTTCGCATTTGTGGTCAATGCTTTTATATTCTTTTCATTTTTCATTTTTCAATCCCATTTTTGCCTGAACCCCCCTTTCGGGTTTTCGATTCACCGGGGAATAAAATTCTTTTTGTTGCCCCATTTTTGCCTGAATTGCCTTCATAGGTTGTCAATCAGCGGGGTGCTCATTTTTGCCTAAGCCGCCCTTTCGGGTTTTCAACTTAGCGAGCTCTTCATTTTCATTTTTTCAATTTTTTTCATTTTCATTCTGTTTTTTCATTCTTGCCATTGACCACAGATCATCCTGGGGAGTAACCTGCTTGTAACAAGTATTGAAATAGACATTGACATTCGTTTATTCATGCATGTTTCATTGAAATGTACCTTATTGCTCAGGTTTGCTTTCAAAATAGACAGAAAAAGATGTTTCAATTTTCAAAAATGTTTGTTTCAGACATTGACATCATCAAATAGAAAGGAAATATTTTGTATAAAGCATTGAAAATGGAAAGAAAAATAGAGTTTCAAACAATAGAAAGGCTCAAATTGATGTAGAAGAGTGAAAGTCAGCCAAGGGCATGACCTCACGGATTTACAAAGCTTGGAAAATGGTAATTTTATTGGTTGGTGATACATTGAACACGATGACCGCTACATTTCATAGAAATTTTGAATTCACAAGTACAGAAGCTTCTGATGAAGACGATCATTGACAGTTGCGGATGCCCCAAGGGGTGATGGTGATTTGCCAGATATAGTTACTTGTCTTTTATTGTCAACCTCATTTTTGCATGAACCGCCCTTTCGGGTTTTCAGCTCATCGAGGCGCTCATTCTTGCCTGAGTTGCGTACAATCTCAGCGAGCTTTTTCATATTCATTTTTTTGTCCCTAACTTTTGCCTGGATCGCCCTTTCGGGTTTTCGATCCACCGGGAAGCGCATTTTTGCCTAGGCCGCCCTTTCGGGTTTTCGACCTACCACGCTGTTCTTTTCTTTCTAGACAAAGTATTTCTTGACTATATCGGCATTAACAGGATTTGGGAGTTCAACACCATCCATGTGTGTAAGAATCAAGGCACCACCATAGAAAGCCTTCTTGACAACATAAGGACCTTCATAGTTAGGTGTCCACTTGCCCCTTTGGTCGGGTTGCTGACTTATTCTTCTTTTCAGTACAAGTTCGCCTTCCTTGAATTCTCGAGGTCGGACTTTTTTGTCAAAAGCATTCTTCATTCGCACTTGATACAACTGTCCATGAGTCATAGCATCCATACGTTTCTCTTCAATCAGATTCAATTGATCGTACCGACTTTGACACCATTCAGCCTCAGTTAACTTTGCTTCCATGATCACTCGAAGAGATGGAATCTCCACTTCCAGAGGGAGAACTGCTTCCATACCATACACCAAAGAGAAAGGGGTTGCCCCGGTTGAACTGCGCACTGTAGTACGGTAACCATGCAAGGCAAATGGTAGCATTTCATGCCAGTCTTTGTAAGTAGTGACCATCTTCTGAACAATTTTCTTGATGTTCTTGTTAGCGGCCTCAACTGCACCATTCATCTGAGGTCTATAAGGAGAAGAGTTATGATGTTCGATCTTGAATTCTTCACATAAAGCTTGCATCATGCTATTGTTCAGATTGGAACCATTGTCAGTGATGATCTTGTTGGGAACACCGTATCGACAGATGATGTTATTCTTGATGAATTTGACAACCACTTGCTTGGTCACATTTGCATAGGAGGCAGCTTCAACCCACTTGGTGAAATAATCAATTGCCACTAGAATGAAACGATGTCCATTGGAAGCCTTCGGTCCAATTCTTCCGATCATGTCAATGCCCCACATAGAGAAAGGCCATGGGGAAGATATAACATTGAGAGCATGTGGAGGCACATGAATCCTGTCAGCATAGATTTGACATTTGTGGCATCTTTTGGCATGTTTGTGGCAGTCACGCTCCATAGTTATCCAGTAATAGCCGGCTCTTAACAGTTTTCTTGACATGGTGTGGCCCGAAGCATGGGTCCCAAAAGTACCATCATGTACATCATGCATCAATTTCTCAGCTTTTTGTTTGTCAACACTTCTCAACAAGACCATGTCATAGTTCCTCTTGTATAGGATTTCTCCGTCCAGAAGGAATTTACTAGCCCATCGTCTCAAAGTCTTTTTATCCCTGTTGGAAGCACCAGGTGGATATTCACGACTCTGCAGGAATTGTTTGATGTTGTAATACCAAGGCTTTTTATCATTCACAACCTCATCAGCTTGATCTGGCATATTTTCAATGGTAAACACATGAGCGGGTCTATCAAGACGTTGCACTTTGATTACAGGCACATCATTCCAGTGATAGACACGGAACATGGAAGACAGAGTAGCAAGAGCGTCAGCCATTTGATTCTCATCCCGAGGGATATGGTGCAGCTCAACCTTGGTAAAGTATGTCAACAGACGTCTTGCATAGTCACGGTAAGGGATCAGCTTCTCATGATGAGTCTCCCATTCACCCTTTATCTGATTAATAACAAGTGCAGAATCTCCATAGATGTCAAGGTGCTTAATTCTCAAATCCAGGGCTTCTTCGATGCCCAAGATACATGCTTCATATTCAGCTATATTGTTTGTGCATTCAAAGGTTATTCGAGCGGTGAAAGGAATGTGGTGCCCCTGCGGAGTTACAATGATGGCTCCAATTCCTTTACCATAAGCATTAACAGCACCATCAAACACCAATCCCCATTTGCTATTGGGGTCCGGCCCTTCATTGATCAGTGGTTCCTCACAGTCTTTTGCCTTCAGATACATAATCTCTTCATCAGGGAAATCAAACTTAATTGGCTGGTAATCATCAAGAGGCTGACAAGCAAGATGCTCAGCAAGGATACTTCCTTTGATTGCTTTCTGAGCTTTGTATACAATATCATATTCAGACAACAACATTTGCCAACGTGCAATCTTTCCAGTGACAGCAGGCTTTTCAAAGATGTACTTGATTGGATCCATTCGGGATATCAACCAAGTTGTATGATTCACCATGTAATGACGCAGGCGTTTGGCAGCCCAGGCTAAAGCACAACATGTCTTTTCAAGCATCGTATACCGAGTCTCACAGTCGGTGAACTTCTTGCTCAGATAGTAGATAGCATGCTCTTTCTTACCAGTCTTATCTTGTTGACCGAGAGCACAACCCACTGAATCATCTAGCACTGACAGATACATAATCAAAGGCCTTCCTTCCACTGGCGGGACAAGAATAGGTGGCTCTAACAGGTATTCTTTAATGCTATCAAAAGCTTCCTGACATTCATCATTCCATACAACTGGCTGATTTTTTCTGAGCAATTTGAAAATTGGACCACAAGTAGTAGTCATGTGAGATATGAATCTTGAAATATAGTTCAGACGTCGGAGGAAACCTCTGACTTGCTTCTCAGTTTGAGGGGCCGGCATCTCTCTGATGGCTCGGACTTTGTCAGGATCAACTTCAATGCCTCTCTGACTGACAATGAAGCCTAGCAACTTTCCAGATCGTACACCGAATGTGTACTTGTTAGGATTCAACCGCAGCTTGTACTTTCTCAATCTTTCAAACATCTTTTTCAAATACACAACATGCTGCTCTTCATCACTTGACTTCACAATCATATCATCAACATATACTTCAATCTCTTTGTGAATCATATCATGAAACAGAGTTGTCATACCTCTTTGATAGGTAGCACCAGCATTTATCAAGCCAAACGGCATCACTTTATAACAGAACGTTCCCCATGGAGTGATGAAGGACGTCTTTTCTCTATCCTCAGGAGACATTTGTATCTGATTATAACCAGAGAAACCATCCATGAAAGAGAACACTTTGGATTGAGCAGTACTGTCAACAAGGACATCAATATGAGGCAATGGGAAGTTATCCTTTGGACTGGCCTTATTCAGATCTCTGTAATCAACATACATTCGAACTTTCCCGTCTTTCTTTGGTACTGGTACGATGTTGGCAATCCACTCAGGGTATTCAGCTGTCATGAGGAAACCCGCGTCAATCTGCTTCTGCACCTCAGCCTTGATCTTAAGAGCCATGTCTGGACGAGACCTTCTCAATTTCTGTTTGACAGGAGGACATTCAGGCCTTGTCGGTATCCGATGTTCCACAATTTTGGGATCTAGACCCGGCATATCTTCATAGGACCATGCAAAGACATCTGGATAATCATGGAGAAGCTGAGTGATCTTCTTTTTCACTTCTGGCTCAAGTGCTGCACCAATCTTAATCTCTCGCTTGTTCTCTTCAGTACCCAGGTTGATAAGTTCAATCTCTTCCTGGTGAGGCTGAATGGCTCTTCTTTCTTGGTCAAGCAGTCGAGTGATCTCATATGGTATCTCTTCATCATCATCATCCTCATCTTCAGCTTCATATACAGGGAATTCAAAATTTGGAGGAACTATAGGGTCACTGTGTTCAACGGGTTTATTGTGGTTCAATCTGCACAATATGATTGGGATGATTTTAGAAAAAGTGTTTTCATGCAGATTTTTGAAATTAATAAGAAAATACAGATGTTTTGGTTTTTTCTGGCATTACCATTATTTCCAAGAAAAAGGCACTAAAAAGTAAAAAAACAAAGAGTCGTGAGAAAGACGACAACTTTTATTGATAACGGCAATGCCGAAACAAACACGCCCTTACAATGATATCACTTTCGCCTTGGGCAGAGCGAAAGGATTGTTATTTTGAAAACAAAGAAAACATGAGCAACAAGACACATTACATGGAAGCATGCATGACTAAAGGAACATCAATGGCCTCCCAATTTCTCACAGTGCCTCCTGGTACAACAAATGTAGGCACGTAACTACTTTCAGCAGCGTCTTCAGCAATGGCATTGATGAACCCAGCACTGTAGAAAGTTCCTGTTGAAACACCCGAGGTTGGGGAGAATCCAAGGCCCTCTTTACGTTTGTTTTCCAGAATCTGAATCACTTTGCCCCAGCCTGCAGCTTGCCCTTCTTGAACAGCCTTCTGGGCATCCTTCAATGAAGCCATGCTAGTACCAGCCCTCCGGGGTTCTGCTCCTTCAACAGTCAAGCCTTGAAATGACGTCCCTTCAGCGGACCCTGCTTCAACACAAGAGAAAGATGACACTTGGCTAACCAGACATGCTTCTTCACCATGCACAGTGACAATCTTACCGTTCCTCATGAACTTGAGCTTTTGATGCAAAGTAGAAGTGACTGCCCCAGCGTCATGAATCCACGGCCTTTCGAGGAGACAGCTGTAAGAAGCATTGATGTCCATGACCTGGAAAGTAATCTGAAATGTTTCAGGACCAATGGTAATTGGCAAGTTTACTTCCCCAAGAATATCTTTGCGAGATCCGTCAAAAGCTTTAACCAAGTAGCTGCTTCCCCTCAGAGAGATTCCATGATGGCTCAATTGTCTTAGTGTAGACTCGGGCATTACATTCAAGGAGGATCCAGTGTCCACCAGCACATTGGATATCATGTCAGACTTGCAGTGTACCGAGATATGCAGAGCCAAGTTGTGATGTTTCCCTGCTTCGGGGAGTTCATCGTCACCAAACCCCAAGTTATTGCGAGCAGTAATGTTACCCACTATTCCATCAAACTGATCCACAGAGACCTCATGATCAACATAGGCCTGTTCCAGTACTTTCATTAACACTTTCCTGTGAGCTTCTGAGCTCAAAAGCGGAGACAAGATGGATATCTTTGATGGAGTTTGCAGAAACTGGTCTACAATCTTATATTCGCTCTTCTTGATGAGCCTCAAAATCTCGTCCAGATTAGACTCTTCAATGGGCTGGCCCGAGGGGCTGGCATTCTCTTCCTCAAGGTTAGCCATGTTTCTTCTCTTGTACAATCTTGTTTGATGAATTCTAGCCGGTTGGTAAACCTTGCGAACACGAGCCATTTTTCAGACTGCGGCGGAAGATCCAGGAGACAATGAGCACGGGAAGCCATTTGTGACCGATGAATGATGCATATGATGCATGATATGCAAATGTGAAAAGACTCTTTTTTGTCAGAGGACTTTGTCAAAGTGGTTGTGAACATCACGGAGAAACACAGTTTTATTTGAAAATCTTGAGCAAAACTAAAAGTTTAGTTGAGATGGTATCACTTGGTGTTCATATCCGTGATGTTCAAAAGATGACTTGTCTAAGTCCTCTGATAAATGCATGGGAAAAAGTTTATGCATGTATGCATGTATGCATGAATGCATGATTATGTTCAAGTTCGGAGAAAACATGGTGGGTTGAAGTTCAAAGTCGAGGAGTCATGGGTGGACACGGCGTCTGGTGAATCTAGGGCTTTAGGATAATAGTAACCGGGTTCTAAAAAGTTCCCAAGTTGCAACCTCTCCGACGTATATCATGGTGTCACGAGACAAACACTCGCTCCATGATTATCCGTGGAAGGTCTAACTTGAGTGTAGTATCGCGTGATGACTAAAACTCGAGACAACACTCGGTTTAGCCTCCGCACTACGTCCTAGAAAATGGCCATGGATGGGTTTGGTTATCTACGGTTCATAGCGTCATAGAACAATTAGAAGTAAAGTGCCTAAACGCGACAACACGCGCCGACAACATCACCCCCAAAATGCCTTAGCTATGTGGGATTGATCGCATAATCCAAAACACGAGGCAACCCCCGGAATGAATTGTCGATTATATCCCTCCTAAATCCTAAGTTCACTCAGCCCGGGTGCAGGACTTTTGATATTCTCACCCCACACGTTTGCAAGAAATTAAACATTTATCCACATAAGAAAGCAAGTAAAATAAACAAGTAAAAAGAGCGCAAGCGTGGAAATAAAGACTAGGCGTAACTCTTGAATCTCCCCAGTGAAGTCGCCAGCTGTTTTATCTTGGTTTTTCGGGTGTCAAACATTGATTACGTTTGAACCTTTTAAACCGGTGATATCTTATTTTTTCTTGGGAAGGGAAAAAGTAAGCAAAACCCTTGAGAATCGAGGTCCGGAAGTTGTTTTCGCTACGGGAAGGTGTTAGGCACCCATAACGACTATAGTATCCTATAGGAACCGTATTTAATTTCTACGCGCGCGCTTTATTTTTAAATGCTATTTGAAAATGTTTATTAAGCCTAAGAATGTTCTAAGTGAAGAATTGGAGGGAGAAGGATGTGTTTGAATTTTTATTTTAGTTGAATTAAAGGAGTTTTGATTCCTTGCCTACGTACCCGTTTAAGGGATCAAATCCACCGTAGTTCTCTTCCAAAAATGTTTTTGTTTTTGTTGGTTGATTTTAAGTTTGAAAGTTGGAATTTTGAAGAATGGAGATTGAGAGGCCTTAAAGGCATGAGAAATTAAGAAAAGGTGAGGTTTGATTAGTCATTTGCAAAAGAAGTCAAATATGATTATTTTCATTGAATTTTGATTAAGAAAATGAAAAGGAAAATTCAATGGGATTTTGATCCCAAGGTTTGTTTTGAAAATGGTTTGAATGGAGTTTGTTCATATTTTTTGGAAAATTGATTTTTCTAAGTTTGAAGCCTAATCATCCATCTAAACATACAATCCTAAACATACATCTAAACATGCATATTCTAACTATATAGTGATGTGTGTGCATGTGTCGGTGCTTGTGTCGGTGTACATTATTAGAGTCCATTGTCCTTATTACATCATTGGCCTAGATACATTCTATGGTCTTGCAAGAAATTAAATTGCATAAAAGTAAAGTACAAAAATTTCCTAAGTGTTTACATTCTAAGCCTTGGTGAAAATTGATATGTAAGAAATTGAGGTGCAAGAAATAAAAGATGAAAATATGATATGAGATGCTTATGAAACAATGAATAAAGGGTTAGTAATCATTGGCATTGGATAGTAGAAAAAAAAGTGGCAAGAAAATGAAGCATATCAACATGGTGAAAAACAACAAAAAGTGGCAAAAATGCACTTAATAGAATTCCAAAATTCCTAAGCAAGTAAGAGATCCATTTTGGCATTTTCAAAGGGGTTTTAGGTTCAGCCCCAATGTGAAGGCCACAAGAAAAATTGTAAGCCAAGGAATCATGGTATGAAATTAAGGCAATTTTACACTAATTCACATATTAAAAATAACAAGTAACTTGCTAACTAAGCAAACAATTATCACATATTCAAAACAGCACCAAAACCACCAATCAATCACCAAATGATACCCCAAAATTATTCAACAAATTTACAATTATTATGAACCAAACAATTGGAATTTAAAATGTGCAAAGAAACTTCACAAAATTGGACAAAACAACACAAAAATTAAACAATTTCTTCATGTATTTTCTCTAGCAATTCTCAACATGCAAAAGGTCACAAGAAACAAGTCTTAACCACTCAAAACAAATGTAAAAGAAGTCACAAGGTTTTTACAAGTTTTTCATCAAGATTTTCAACAAAAATTAAAGAAAAAGAACAATAAACCAAAGTAAAAATAATTCTCCAGTATTTCTTGATCAATCTTGACATGTAATATGTCAAAATTGACCAAAAGGTACAAAGAAAATTATAGGAATTTTTTAGGAATTTTTAAAGGACTTTTTGAACATGCAGGGGTGCAATTAGCAAAATATAACACACACACGCAGGAAAGGGAGGTGGATATAGCAAACTGGAAAAAGAAACAAAAAAAACGTTGGGCTTGGAGCAGGGGTAATGGGTATGGATCAAAACCATGGGTCAAGATTTGGACTCTTTCTTCTTCACTTCACAAAACGTGAACACACACACATACCACTAAACTTCTCCTTTCCCAAATCATTCCTTCTCTCTATTCAAGCAAAAATTCATTCAATTCTCTTCTTCTCAAAACACTAAGACACACAAATATGAACAATCTACACAGAAAGCAATATAAACACATATACATAGTTCAATTCGACGCAAGGAAAAAGAAAGAATGGCGGATTCACATGAACTTGCAACAACACAGATTGAAACAAAAGTTGAAGTGGTAGTACCTTCTCTGCTCCTTTCCGCTACCCTTGCTTCGGTTTTGAATCTTCTTCTCCCGCCTCAAGTCCGTTCTTCGCAGCTTCGCCGTCTCGCCGTTACCGGAAATTGTTGCCGTTGCGTTTTTGCCGCTGTTCCTCACGTTGAAGCTTCTTCCTCTTCTTTGATTTCGATTCTGGCTTTGCTTTGTGATGTGCGGATTCTGCTTGGACCAATTCAGCTACGTATGAGGAACGGGAAGAGATTGCTTGCGGATTGTGTGAGTTAGCTAAGCAAGGATTATGGAATTGGTGAATTTTCTTGGTGTATTAGTGAAGGTTGATGATGATGATGATGAATGTGAGGATGAAGAATTTGCAAGATTGGAGATGAATGTATGGTTCGAAGTTCGTTGGATTGTGAAGGTTATGGTGATTGAATTTGAAGATTGGTGGTTTTGTGGTGAAATTGTGGTGGTTTGAGGTGGTTAGGGTGGTTAAAGGTGGTGGAGGAAGGTTGTTAGAGTTTGTTAGGGTGGTTGAGGTGGTGGAGGGAAGGTTGTTATGGTGGAGGAGTGGTGGAGGAAATGTTGGTTATGGTGGTGAAAAGAAAAGGCCACGTGAGGAAGAAAAGAGGAAGAGGAGAAAAAAGATTTTTTGTGATTTTTGGATTTTTGTGAAATAATGATTGGTGTTGAAAATTGACCACAAGTTTGACTTATATAGGTGATGTGGTAAGCCTTGGACCAATGAGACAATGCCATGTGTACTTGGACTTGTAACAAACTCTTAAGGACCAATAGCATTTGGACACGTGGCACTTGGACTCTAACAAACTAAAAAAAGGGATTAAAATGCAAATAATAAAAGTGCAAGGACTAAAATGAAAATTAAAACTAAAATTGAATTGAAAAAGTAAACTGAAAATAAACGTAAAGCGAGACGATTAAAAACAACAAAGCAGATTAAAACGAATCAGAAATATTATATGAAATGACCAAAACGCCCCTGGGGACTAAAACGACTCAAAAATGACTCAAATGCAATTTTAAAATGGTTTTCAACAAGGAATTAAAGCAAGAGTTTGTACAAACAAATTAAAAGACTCAGAGACAATTTTAAGAGATTAAACAGAGCTTTGACACGTGAAAAGACTAAAATGCCCCTAGGGGCAAAACTGACTCAAAATGACTTTAAATGCAATTTTTGAAAAGGATTTTGACATATAATTGAAATGAAGACTTATTCAAACTATTTGAAAGGACTCAAACAAATTTTTAAAAGATTGAAAGAGATTTTATCATGGGAAATGACTAAAATGCCCTTAGGGGCTAAACTGACTAAAAAATGACTCAACTGATATTTTTTTGAAATGAGTTTTGACATGAGATTGAAACAAGGACTTATACAAACCAATTTAACAGACCCAAGCAATTTTCAAAGATTAAAATGAGTTGAATGCAGGAAATGACTAAAATACCCTTCTATGTGAATTTTGCAAATAACATTGAAATAAAATGCAGAGAAAGATGTAATTGATCAGAGATAGTTCAAATGACTTGTAATGCAAGATAAGAAGAATTGAGTTAGTATTTTTAGGTCCAAAATTAGGGTATAACAAGGGTCATCTCATTACTTTCTATTTACCAAATTTAAAAACGAAATTGGTTCAAATATTATGTTACGCAATAAAGGACATCGAGGGACAAATTCAACAATAATATTTATCAAAGTTTTAACCATATAGGCTAAAATCTCATTTTTGGGACAATGGTCATTCAAATAATTTCATTTTGCCGAATACAAAACCAAATAGGTTCACATATCATGTTTCGTATCAAGGGAGATCGAGGGACAAGGTCAACCTTTATCAAACTTCTAACCATATAAGGCTAAAATCTCATTTTCGCGACAAATTGATTCCAATACTTTCATTTTTCCGAATATAAAACCAAATAAGTTCACATATCATGTTTAGCATCAAGGGTCATGATAGAGGTTTGGCAAGTGAACCAAATACTATCGAAGTAGTAAAAATATCGATCCCACGAGGACTGTTTTTAACTTCAATAATTCAATTGCGTTATATAATTAGGATGTATAAAAGTTATTTTTGGTTTGCCACTAGGCAGTAGATTAGGTTTGATTTTACGAAATCAAATAAAAGAAATAGGTTTGATTAAGAAAATTTGGAGAGAGATGAGATCAGGTCTTCGAATCCTCTATGTTTCCCCTAATTGGTTACTGCACCTATTATTACTAATGATTCTCTAGTTCCACGATGGTTAACAAATTAGCCCTAATCAATCCCTTGAGTTAGAACCCTCTTTTTAAACTACAGCCCCTAATTCCTTAGGTGGTCTAATAATCATCAAAGGTTTAAGCACGTTAACCTAATATCACTAACAAACGATTATCCATTCCTAGACTAACCATGTTTATTAGAACAATTCAATTAGGTCTAAGTCGAAAGCTATGGTCAGTAGTCATTCGTTCTCACAAAATCATGTTTATATTTGATCAGGATATAAAAAGCATTAAGAACAATTGAATTGAATGAAAACTAGAATATCATTAATACGTAATAGAGTTTCACAGCAACATGTATCAATTAGGGTTACATAGATTCATCTCTGACCTAATCTCTGAGAGATTTAGCTACTCATAATCGAGTTTACAAATAGCATAATCAATGAAATAATTAAAACATACATGAATTGGTAAAAGGATGAAGAAATCGCCCTTCTAGCCGTCTCTGATGTCTCAAAATCGCACTTTGCTCTCCAAAATCGTAACCCTTGTTCTTCAGCTTGAGTGCAGTATTTATAGAAGTCATGGGCCTGACCCATCAAAATCGCGCCGCGCCTTGTTAATTGGCGTGCCGCGATTTCCTCTTTACAGGAAGTGTGTATTTTTGCTTCAAAAATTGCAGCACGGCTTGAAATTGGCGTGGCGCGATTTCCTTCGAACAGACTTCAACATTTAAGCTTTTTGCACTCCAGAACAGTAGAAATTGCATAAGAACTCTATCAAAATGTCACAATAAGTCCCTAATATTACGTAATGACAGAATGTCATCAGGTCATCGAGGGACAAGTTCACTGTTTATCTAACTTCTAACCACATAGGCTAACATTTCATTTTCGCGACAAGGGTCATTTCAATACTTTCATTTTACCGAATTTCAAACCAAATAGGTTCACATATCATGTTTCGCATCAACGGACATCGAGGGACATGTTCAACCTTCATATTTAACAAACATGCAACAATATAAGCTAAAATCTCGTTTTCGCGATAAGGGTCATCTCATTACTTTCTATTTACCAAATTTAAAACGAAATTGGTTCAAATATTATGTTACGCAATAAAGGACATCGAGGGACAAATTCAACATTAATATTTCTCAAACTTTTAACCATATAGGCTAAAATCTCATTTTTGGGACAATGGTCATTCAAATAATTTCATTTTTCCGAATATAAAACCAAATAGGTTCACATATCATGTTTCGCATCAAGGGACATCGAGGGACAAGTTCACTGTTTATCAAACTTCTAACCACATAGGCTAACATTTCATTTTCGCGACAAGGGTCATTTCAATACTTTCATTATACCGAATTTCAAACCAAATAGGTTCACATAACATGTTTCACATCAACGGACATCGAGGGACATGTTCAACCTTCATATTTAACAAACATGCAACAATATAAGCTAAAATCTCGTTTTCGCGATAAGGGTCATCTCATTACTTTCTATTTACCAAATTTAAAACGAAATTGGTTCAAATATTATGTTACGCAATAAAGAACATCGTGGGACAAATTCAACATTAATATTTCTCAAACTTTTAACCATATAGGCTAAAATCTCTTTTTTGGGACAATGGTCATTCAAATAATTTCATTTTGCCGAATACAAAACCAAATAGGTTCACATATCATGTTTCATATCAAGGGAGATCGAGGGACAAGTTCAACCTTTATCAAACTTCTAACCATATAGGCTAAAATCTCATTTTCGCGACAAAGTCATTCCAATACTTTCATTTTTCCGAATATAAAACCAAATAGGTTCACATATCATGTTTCGAATCAAGGGAGATCGAGGGACAAGTTCAACCTTTATCAAACTTCTAACCATATAGGCTAAAATCTCATTTTCGCGACAAAGTTATTCCAATACTTTCATTTTTCCGAATATAAAACCAAATAGGTTCACATATTATGTTTCGCATCAAGGGACATCGAGGGACAAGTTCACTGTTTATCAAACTTCTAACCAGATAGGCTAACATTTCATTTTCGCGACAAGGGTCATTTCAATACTTTCATTTTACCGAATTTCAAACCAAATAGGTTCACATATCATGTTTCGCATCAACGGACATCGAGGGACATGTTCAACCTTCATATTTAACAAACATGTAACAATATAAGCTAAAATCTCGTTTTCGCGATAAGGGTCATCTCATTACTTTCTATTTACCAAATTTAAAAACGAAATTGGTTCAAATATTATGTTACGCAATAAAGGACATCGAGGGACAAATTCAACAATAATATTTATCAAAGTTTTAACCATATAGGCTAAAATCTCATTTTTGGGACAATGGTCATTCAAATAATTTCATTTTGCCGAATACAAAACCAAATAGGTTCACATATCATGTTTCGTATCAAGGGAGATCGAGGGACAAGGTCAACCTTTATCAAACTTCTAACCATATAAGGCTAAAATCTCATTTTCGCGACAAAGTGATTCCAATACTTTCATTTTTCCGAATATAAAACCAAATAAGTTCACATATCATGTTTGGCATCAAGGGACATCGAGGGACAAGTTCACTGTTTATCAAACTTCTAACCACATAGGCTAACATTTCATTTTCGCGACAAGGGTCATTTCAATACTTTCATTTTACCGAATTTCAAACCAAATAGGTTCACATATCATGTTTCGCATAAACGGACATCGAGGGACATGTTCAACCTTCATATTTAACAAACATGTAACAATATAAGCTAAAATCTCGTTTTCGCGATAAGGGTCATCTCATTACTTTCTATTTACCAAATTTAAAAACGAAATTGGTTCAAATATTATATTACGCAATAAAGGACATCGAGGGACAAATTCAACAATAATATTTATCAAAGTTTTAACCATATAGGCTAAAATCTCATTTTTGGGACAATGGTCATTCAAATAATTTCATTTTGCCGAATACAAAACCAAATAGGTTCACATATCATGTTTCGTATCAAGGGAGATCGAGGGACAAGGTCAACCTTTATCAAACTTCTAACCATATAAGGCTAAAATCTCATTTTCGCGACAAATTGATTCCAATACTTTTATTTTTCCGAATATAAAACCAAATAAGTTCACATATCATGTTTAGCATCAAGGGTCATCGAGGGACAAGTTCACTGTTTATCAAACTTCTAACCACATAGGCTAACATTTCATTTTCGCGACAAGGGTCATTTCAATACTTTCATTTTACCGAATTTCAAACCAAATAGGTTCACATATCATGTTTCGCATCAACAGACATCGAGGGACATGTTCAACCTTCATATTTAACAAACATGCAACAATATAAGCTAAAATCTCGTTTTCGCGATAAGGGTCATCTCATTACTTTCTATTTACCAAATTTAAAACGAAATTGGTTCAAATATTATGTTACGCAATAAAGGACATCGAGGGACAAATTCAACATTAATATTTCTCAAACTTTTAACCATATAGGCTAAAATCTCATTTTTGGGACAATGGTCATTCAAATAATTTCATTTTTCCGAATATAAAACCAAATAGGTTCACATATCATGTTTCGCATCAAGGGACATCGAGGGACAAGTTCACTGTTTATCAAACTTCTAACCACATAGGCTAACATTTCATTTTCGCGACAAGGGTCATTTCAATACTTTCATTTTACCGAATTTCAAACCAAATAGGTTCACATAACATGTTTCACATCAACGGACATCGAGGGACATGTTCAACCTTCATATTTAACAAACATGCAACAATATAAGCTAAAATCTCGTTTTCGCGATAAGGGTCATCTCATTACTTTCTATTTACCAAATTTAAAACGACATTGGTTCAAATATTATGTTACGCAATAAAGGACATCGAGGGACAAATTCAACATTAATATTTCTCAAACTTTTAACCATATAGGCTAAAATCTCTTTTTTGGGACAATGGTCATTCAAATAATTTCATTTTGCCGAATACAAAACCAAATAGGTTCACATATAATGTTTCATATCAAGGGAGATCGAGGGACAAGTTCAACCTTTATCAAACTTCTAACCATATAGGCTAAAATCTCATTTTCGTGACAAAGTCATTCCAATACTTTCATTTTTCCGAATATAAAACCAAATAGGTTCACATATCATGTTTCGAATCAAGGGAGATCGAGGGACAAGTTCAACCTTTATCAAACTTCTAACCATATAGGCTAAAATCTCATTTTCGCGACAAAGTTATTCCAATACTTTCATTTTTCCGAATATAAAACCAAATAGGTTCACATATCATGTTTCGCATCAAGGGACATCGAGGGACAAGTTCACTGTTTATCAAACTTCTAACCAGATAGGCTAACATTTCATTTTCGCGACAAGGGTCATTTCAATACTTTCATTTTACCGAATTTCAAACCAAATAGGTTCACATATCATGTTTCGCATCAACGGACATCGAGGGACATGTTCAACCTTCATATTTAACAAACATGTAACAATATAAGCTAAAATCTCGTTTTCGCGATAAGGGTCATCTCATTACTTTCTATTTACCAAATTTAAAAACGAAATTGGTTCAAATATTATGTTACGCAATAAAGGACATCGAGGGACAAATTCAACAATAATATTTATCAAAGTTTTAACCATATAGGCTAAAATCTCATTTTTGGGACAATGGTCATTCAAATAATTTCATTTTGCCGAATACAAAACCAAATAGGTTCACATATCATGTTTCGTATCAAGGGAGATCGAGGGACAAGGTCAACCTTTATCAAACTTCTAACCATATAAGGCTAAAATCTCATTTTCGCGACAAAGTGATTCCAATACTTTCATTTTTCCGAATATAAAACCAAATAAGTTCACATATCATGTTTGGCATCAAGGGACATCGAGGGACAAGTTCACTGTTTATCAAACTTCTAACCACATAGGCTAACATTTCATTTTCGCGACAAGGGTCATTTCAATACTTTCATTTTACCGAATTTCAAACCAAATAGGTTCACATATCATGTTTCGCATAAACGGACATCGAGGGACATGTTCAACCTTCATATTTAACAAACATGTAACAATATAAGCTAAAATCTCGTTTTCGCGATAAGGGTCATCTCATTACTTTCTATTTACCAAATTTAAAAACGAAATTGGTTCAAATATTATATTACGCAATAAAGGACATCGAGGGACAAATTCAACAATAATATTTATCAAAGTTTTAACCATATAGGCTAAAATCTCATTTTTGGGACAATGGTCATTCAAATAATTTCATTTTGCCGAATACAAAACCAAATAGGTTCACATATCATGTTTCGTATCAAGGGAGATCGAGGGACAAGGTCAACCTTTATCAAACTTCTAACCATATAAGGCTAAAATCTCATTTTCGCGACAAATTGATTCCAATACTTTTATTTTTCCGAATATAAAACCAAATAAGTTCACATATCATGTTTAGCATCAAGGGTCATCGAGGGACAAGTTCACTGTTTATCAAACTTCTAACCACATAGGCTAACATTTCATTTTCGCGACAAGGGTCATTTCAATACTTTCATTTTACCGAATTTCAAACCAAATAGGTTCACATATCATGTTTCGCATCAACAGACATCGAGGGACATGTTCAACCTTCATATTTAACAAACATGCAACAATATAAGCTAAAATCTCGTTTTCGCGATAAGGGTCATCTCATTACTTTCTATTTACCAAATTTAAAACGAAATTGGTTCAAATATTATGTTACGCAATAAAGGACATCGAGGGACAAATTCAACATTAATATTTCTCAAACTTTTAACCATATAGGCTAAAATCTCATTTTTGGGACAATGGTCATTCAAATAATTTCATTTTTCCGAATATAAAACCAAATAGGTTCACATATCATGTTTCGCATCAAGGGACATCGAGGGACAAGTTCACTGTTTATCAAACTTCTAACCACATAGGCTAACATTTCATTTTCGCGACAAGGGTCATTTCAATACTTTCATTTTACCGAATTTCAAACCAAATAGGTTCACATAACATGTTTCACATCAACGGACATCGAGGGACATGTTCAACCTTCATATTTAACAAACATGCAACAATATAAGCTAAAATCTCGTTTTCGCGATAAGGGTCATCTCATTACTTTCTATTTACCAAATTTAAAACGACATTGGTTCAAATATTATGTTACGCAATAAAGGACATCGAGGGACAAATTCAACATTAATATTTCTCAAACTTTTAACCATATAGGCTAAAATCTCTTTTTTGGGACAATGGTCATTCAAATAATTTCATTTTGCCGAATACAAAACCAAATAGGTTCACATATAATGTTTCATATCAAGGGAGATCGAGGGACAAGTTCAACCTTTATCAAACTTCTAACCATATAGGCTAAAATCTCATTTTCGTGACAAAGTCATTCCAATACTTTCATTTTTCCGAATATAAAACCAAATAGGTTCACATATCATGTTTCGAATCAAGGGAGATCGAGGGACAAGTTCAACCTTTATCAAACTTCTAACCATATAGGCTAAAATCTCATTTTCGCGACAAAGTTATTCCAATACTTTCATTTTTCCGAATATAAAACCAAATAGGTTCACATATCATGTTTCGCATCAAGGGACATCGAGGGACAAGTTCACTGTTTATCAAACTTCTAACCAGATAGGCTAACATTTCATTTTCGCGACAAGGGTCATTTCAATACTTTCATTTTACCGAATTTCAAACCAAATAGGTTCACATATCATGTTTCGCATCAACGGACATCGAGGGACATGTTCAACCTTCATATTTAACAAACATGTAACAATATAAGCTAAAATCTCGTTTTCGCGATAAGGGTCATCTCATTACTTTCTGTTTACCAAATTTAAAAACGAAATTGGTTCAAATATTATGTTACGCAATAAAGGACATCGAGGGACAAATTCAACAATAATATTTATCAAAGTTTTAACCATATAGGCTAAAATCTCATTTTTGGGACAATGGTCATTCAAATAATTTCATTTTGCCGAATACAAAACCAAATAGGTTCACATATCATGTTTCGTATCAAGGGAGATCGAGGGACAAGGTCAACCTTTATCAAACTTCTAACCATATAAGGCTAAAATCTCATTTTCGCGACAAAGTGATTCCAATACTTTCATTTTTCCGAATATAAGACCAAATAAGTTCACATATCATGTTTGGCATCAAGGGACATCGAGGGACAAGTTCACTGTTTATCAAACTTCTAACCACATAGGCTAACATTTCATTTTCGCGACAAGGGTCATTTCAATACTTTCATTTTACCGAATTTCAAACCAAATAGGTTCACATATCATGTTTCGCATAAACGAACATCGAGGGACATGTTCAACCTTCATATTTAACAAACATGTAACAATATAAGCTAAAATCTCGTTTTCGCGATAAGGGTCATCTCATTACTTTCTATTTACCAAATTTAAAAACGAAATTGGTTCAAATATTATATTACGCAATAAAGGACATCGAGGGACAAATTCAACAATAATATTTATCAAAGTTTTAACCATATAGGCTTAAATCTCATTTTTGGGACAATGGTCATTCAAATAATTTCATTTTGCCGAATACAAAACCAAATAGGTTCACATATCATGTTTCGTATCAAGGGAGATCGAGGGACAAGGTCAACCTTTATCAAACTTCTAACCATATAAGGCTAAAATCTCATTTTCGCGACAAATTGATTCCAATACTTTCATTTTTCCAAATATAAAACCAAATAAGTTCACATATCATGTTTAGCATCAAGGGTCATCGAGGGACAAGTTCACTGTTTATCAAACTTCTAACCACATAGGCTAACATTTCATTTTCGCGACAAGGGTCATTTCAATACTTTCATTTTACCGAATTTTAAACCAAATAGGTTCACATATCATGTTTCGCATCAACAGACATCGAGGGACATGTTCAACCTTCATATTTAACAAACATGCAACAATATAAGCTAAAATCTCGTTTTCGCGATAAGGGTCATCTCATTACTTTCTATTTACCAAATTTAAAACGAAATTGGTTCAAATATTATGTTACGCAATAAAGGACATCGAGGGACAAATTCAACATTAATATTTCTCAAACTTTTAACCATATAGGCTAAAATCTCATTTTTGGGACAATGGTCATTCAAATAATTTCATTTTTCCGAATATAAAACCAAATAGGTTCACATATCATGTTTCACATCAAGGGACATCGAGGGACAAGTTCACTGTTTATCAAACTTCTAACCACATAGGCTAACATTTCATTTTCGCGACAAGGGTCATTTCAATACTTTCATTTTACCGAATTTCAAACCAAATAGGTTCACATAACATGTTTCACATCAACGGACATCGAGGGACATGTTCAACCTTCATATTTAACAAACATGCAACAATATAAGCTAAAATCTCGTTTTCGCGATAAGGGTCATCTCATTACTTTCTATTTACCAAATTTAAAACGAAATTGGTTCAAATATTATGTTACGCAATAAAGGACATCGAGGGACAAATTCAACATTAATATTTCTCAAACTTTTAACCATATATGCTAAAATCTCTTTTTTGGGACAATGGTCATGCAAATAATTTCATTTTGCCGAATACAAAACCAAATAGGTTCACATATCATGTTTCATATCAAGGGAGATCGAGGGACAAGTTCAACCTTTATCAAACTTCTAACCATATAGGCTAAAATCTCATTTTCGCGACAAAGTCATTCCAATACTTTCAATTTTCCGAATATAAAACCAAATAGGTTCACATATCATGTTTCGTATCAAGGGAGATCGAGGGACAAGGTCAACCTTTATCAAACTTCTAACCATATAAGGCTAAAATCTCATTTTTGCGACAAATTGATTCCAATACTTTCATTTTTCCGAATATAAAAACCAAATAAGTTCACATATCATGTTTGGCATCAAGGGTCATCGAGGGACAAGTTCACTGTTTATCAAACTTCTAACCACATAGGCTAACATTTCATTTTCGCGACAAGGGTCATTTCAATACTTTCATTTTATCGAATTTCAAACCAAATAGGTTCACATATCATGTTTCGCATCAACAGACATCGAGGGACATGTTCAACCTTCATATTTAACAAACTTGCAACAATATAAGCTAAAATCTCGTTTTCGCGATAAGGGTCATCTCATTACTTTCTATTTACCAAATTTAAAACGAAATTGGTTCAAATATTATGTTACGCAATAAAGGACATCGAGGGACAAATTCAACATTAATATTTCTCAAACTTTTAACCATATAGGCTAAAATCTCATTTTTGGGACAATGGTCATTCAAATAATTTCATTTTTCCGAATATAAAACCAAATAGGTTCACATATCATGTTTCACATCAAGGGACATCGAGGGACAAGTTCACTGTTTATCAAACTTCTAACCACATAGGCTAACATTTCATTTTCGCGACAAGGGTCATTTCAATACTTTCATTTTACCGAATTTCAAACCAAATAGGTTCACATAACATGTTTCACATCAACGGACATCGAGGGACATGTTCAACCTTCATATTTAACAAACATGCAACAATATAAGCTAAAATCTCGTTTTCGCGATAAGGGTCATCTCATTAGTTTCTATTTACCAAATTTAAAACGAAATTGGTTCAAATATTATGTTACGCAATAAAGGACATCGAGGGACAAATTCAACATTAATATTTCTCAAACTTTTAACCATATATGCTAAAATCTCTTTTTTGGGACAATGGTCATTCAAATAATTTCATTTTGCCGAATACAAAACCAAATAGGTTCACATATCATGTTTCATATCAAGGGAGATCGAGGGACAAGTTCAACCTTTATCAAACTTCTAACCATATAGGCTAAAATCTCATTTTCGCGTCAAAGTCATTCCAATACTTTCAATTTTCCGAATATAAAACCAAATAGGTTCACATATCATGTTTCGAATCAAGGGAGATCGAGGGACAAGTTCAACCTTTATCAAACTTCTAACCATATAGGCTAAAATCTCATTTTCACGACAAAGTTATTCCAATACTTTCATTTTTCCGAATATAAAACCAAATAGGTTCACATATCATGTTTCGCATCAAGGGACATCGAGGGACAAGTTCACTGTTTATCAAACTTCTAACCAGATAGGCTAACATTTCATTTTCGCGACAAGGGTCATTTCAATACTTTCATTTTACCGAATTTCAAACCAAATAGGTTCACATATCATGTTTCGCATCAACGTACATCGAGGGACATGTTCAACCTTCATATTTAACAAACATGTAACAATATAAGCTAAAATCTCGTTTTCGCGATAAGGGTCATCTCATTACTTTCTATTTACCAAATTTAAAAACGAAATTGGTTCAAATATTATGTTACGCAATAAAGGACATCGAGGGACAAATTCAACAATAATATTTATCAAAGTTTTAACCATATAGGCTAAAATCTCATTTTTGGGACAATGGTCATTCAAATAATTTCATTTTGCCGAATACAAAACTAAATAGGTTCACATATCATGTTTCGTATCAAGGGAGATCGTGGGACAAGGTCAACCTTTATCAAACTTCTAACCATATAAGGCTAAAATCTCATTTTCGCGACAAAGTGATTCCAATACTTTCATTTTTCCGAATATAAAACCAAATAAGTTCACATATCATGTTTGGCATCAAGGGACATCGAGGGACAAGTTCACTGTTTATCAAACTTCTAACCACATAGGCTAACATTTCATTTTCGCGACAAGGGTCATTTCAATACTTTCATTTTACCGAATTTCAAACCAAATAGGTTCACATATCATGTTTCGCATCAACGTACATCGAGGGACATGTTCAACCTTCATATTTAACAAACATGTAACAATATAAGCTAAAATCTCGTTTTCGCGATAAGGGTCATCTCATTACTTTCTATTTACCAAATTTAAAAACGAAATTGGTTCAAATATTATGTTACGCAATAAAGGACATCGAGGGACAAATTCAACAATAATATTTATCAAAGTTTTAACCATATAGGCTAAAATCTCATTTTTGGGACAATGGTCATTCAAATAATTTCATTTTGCCGAATACAAAACTAAATAGGTTCACATATCATGTTTCGTATCAAGGGAGATCGTGGGACAAGGTCAACCTTTATCAAACTTCTAACCATATAAGGCTAAAATCTCATTTTCGCGACAAAGTGATTCCAATACTTTCATTTTTCCGAATATAAAACCAAATAAGTTCACATATCATGTTTGGCATCAAGGGACATCGAGGGACAAGTTCACTGTTTATCAAACTTCTAACCACATAGGCTAACATTTCATTTTCGCGACAAGGGTCATTTCAATACTTTCATTTTACCGAATTTCAAACCAAATAGGTTCACATATCATGTTTCGCATAAACGGACATCGAGGGACATGTTCAACCTTCATATTTAACAAACATGTAACAATATAAGCTAAAATCTCGTTTTCGCGATAAGGGTCATCTTATTACTTTCTATTTACCAAATTTAAAAACGAAATTGGTTCAAATATTATGTTACGCAATAAAGGACATCGAGGGACAAATTCAACAATAATATTTATCAAAGTTTTAACCATATAGGCTAAAATCTCATTTTTGGGACAATGGTCATTCAAATAATTTCATTTTGCCGAATACAAAACCAAATAGGTTCACATATCATGTTTCGTATCAAGGGAGATCGAGGGACAAGGTCAACCTTTATCAAACTTCTAACCATATAAGGCTAAAATCTCATTTTCGCGACAAAGTGATTCCAATACTTTCATTTTTCCGAATATAAAACCAAATAAGTTCACATATCATGTTTGGCATCAAGGGACATCGAGGGACAAGTTCACTGTTTATCAAACTTCTAACCACATAGGCTAACATTTCATTTTCGCGACAAGGGTCATTTCAATACTTTCATTTTACCGAATTTCAAACCAAATAGGTTCACATATCATGTTTCGCATAAACGGACATCGAGGGACATGTTCAACCTTCATATTTAACAAACATGTAACAATATAAGCTAAAATCTCGTTTTCGCGATAAGGGTCATCTCATTACTTTCTATTTACCAAATTTAAAAACGAAATTGGTTCAAATATTATATTACGCAATAAAGGACATCGAGGGACAAATTCAACAATAATATTTATCAAAGTTTTAACCATATAGGCTAAAATCTCATTTTTGGGACAATGGTCATTCAAATAATTTCATTTTGCCGAATACAAAACCAAATAGGTTCACATATCATGTTTCGTATCAAGGGAGATCGAGGGACAAGGTCAACCTTTATCAAACTTCTAACCATATAAGGCTAAAATCTCATTTTCGCGACAAATTGATTCCAATACTTTCATTTTTCCGAATATAAAACCAAATACGTTCACATATCATGTTTAGCATCAAGGGTCATCGAGGGACAAGTTCACTGTTTATCAAACTTCTAACCACATAGGCTAACATTTCATTTTCGCGACAAGGGTCATTTCAATACTTTCATTTTACCGAATTTCAAACCAAATAGGTTCACATATCATGTTTCGCATCAACAGACATCGAGGGACATGTTCAACCTTCATATTTAACAAACATGCAACAATATAAGCTAAAATCTCGTTTTCGCGATAAGGGTCATCTCATTACTTTCTATTTACCAAATTTAAAACGAAATTGGTTCAAATATTATGTTACGCAATAAAGGACATCGAGGGACAAATTCAACATTAATATTTCTCAAACTTTTAACCATATAGGCTAAAATCTAATTTTTGGGACAATGGTCATTCAAATAATTTCATTTTTCCGAATATAAAACCAAATAGGTTCACATATCATGTTTCGCATCAAGGGACATCGAGGGACAAGTTCACTGTTTATCAAACTTCTAACCACATAGGCTAACATTTCATTTTCGCGACAAGGGTCATTTCAATACTTTCATTTTACCGAATTTCAAACCAAATAGGTTCACATAACATGTTTCACATCAACGGACATCGAGGGACATGTTCAACCTTCATATTTAACAAACATGCAACAATATAAGCTAAAATCTCGTTTTCGCGATAAGGGTCATCTCATTACTTTCTATTTACCAAATTTAAAACGAAATTGGTTCAAATATTATGTTACGCAATAAAGGACATCGAGGGACAAATTCAACATTAATATTTCTCAAACTTTTAACCATATAGGCTAAAATCTCTTTTTTGGGACAATGGTCATTCAAATAATTTCATTTTGCCGAATACAAAACCAAATAGGTTCACATATCATGTTTCATATCAAGGGAGATCGAGGGACAAGTTCAACCTTTATCAAACTTCTAACCATATAGGCTAAAATCTCATTTTCGCGACAAAGTCATTCCAATACTTTCATTTTTCCGAATATAAAACCAAATAGGTTCACATATCATGTTTCGAATCAAGGGAGATCGAGGGACAAGTTCAACCTTTATCAAACTTCTAACCATAGTGGCTAAAATCTCATTTTCGCGACAAAGTTATTCCAATACTTTCATTTTTCCGAATATAAAACCAAATAGGTTCACATATCATGTTTCGCATCAAGGGACATCGAGGGACAAGTTCACTGTTTATCAAACTTCTAACCACATAGGCTAACATTTCATTTTCGCGACAAGGGTCATTTCAATACTTTCATTTTACCGAATTTCAAACCAAATAGGTTCACATAACATGTTTCACATCAACGGACATCGAGGGACATGTTCAACCTTCATATTTAACAAACATGCAACAATATAAGCTAAAATCTCGTTTTCGCGATAAGGGTCATCTCATTACTTTCTATTTACCAAATTTAAAACGAAATTGGTTCAAATATTATGTTACGCAATAAAGGACATCGAGGGACAAATTCAACATTAATATTTCTCAAACTTTTAACCATATAGGCTAAAATCTCTTTTTTGGGACAATGGTCATTCAAATAATTTCATTTTGCCGAATACAAAACCAAATAGGTTCACATATCATGTTTCATATCAAGGGAGATCGAGGGACAAGTTCAACCTTTATCAAACTTCTAACCATATAGGCTAAAATCTCATTTTCGCGACAAAGTCATTCCAATACTTTCATTTTTCCGAATATAAAACCAAATAGGTTCACATATCATGTTTCGAATCAAGGGAGATCGAGGGACAAGTTCAACCTTTATCAAACTTCTAACCATATAGGCTAAAATCTCATTTTCGCGACAAAGTTATTCCAATACTTTCATTTTTCCGAATATAAAACCAAAAAGGTTCACATATCATGTTTCGCATCAAGGGACATCGAGGGACAAGTTCACTGTTTATCAAACTTCTAACCACATAGGCTAACATTTCATTTTCGCGACAAGGGTCATTTCAATACTTTCATTTTACCGAATTTCAAACCAAATAGGTTCACATAACATGTTTCACATCAACGGACATCGAGGGACATGTTCAACCTTCATATTTAACAAACATGCAACAATATAAGCTAAAATCTCGTTTTCGCGATAAGGGTCATCTCATTACTTTCTATTTACCAAATTTAAAACGAAATTGGTTCAAATATTATGTTACGCAATAAAGGACATCGAGGGACAAATTCAACATTAATATTTCTCAAACTTTTAACCATATAGGCTAAAATCTCTTTTTTGGGACAATGGTCATTCAAATAATTTCATTTTGCCGAATACAAAACCAAATAGGTTCACATATCATGTTTCATATCAAGGGAGATCGAGGGACAAGTTCAACCTTTATCAAACTTCTAACCATATAGGCTAAAATCTCATTTTCGCGACAAAGTCATTCCAATACTTTCATTTTTCCGAATATAAAACCAAATAGGTTCACATATCATGTTTCGAATCAAGGGAGATCGAGGGACAAGTTCAACCTTTATCAAACTTCTAACCATATAGGCTAAAATCTCATTTTCGCGACAAAGTTATTCCAATACTTTCATTTTTCCGAATATAAAACCAAATAGGTTCACATATCATGTTTCGCATCAAGGGACATCGAGGGACAAGTTCACTGTTTATCAAACTTCTAACCAGATAGGCTAACATTTCATTTTCGCGACAAGGGTCATTTCAATACTTTCATTTTACCGAATTTCAAACCAAATAGGTTCACATATCATGTTTCGCATCAACGGACATCGAGGGACATGTTCAACCTTCATATTTAACAAACATGTAACAATATAAGCTAAAATCTCGTTTTCGCGATAAGGGTCATCTCATTACTTTCTATTTACCAAATTTAAAAACGAAATTGGTTCAAATATTATGTTACGCAATAAAGGACATCGAGGGACAAATTCAACAATAATATTTATCAAAGTTTTAACCATATAGGCTAAAATCTCATTTTTGGGACAATGGTCATTCAAATAATTTCATTTTGCCGAATACAAAACCAAATAGGTTCACATATCATGTTTCGTATCAAGGGAGATCGAGGGACAAGGTCAACCTTTATCAAACTTCTAACCATATAAGGCTAAAATCTCATTTTCGCGACAAATTGATTCCAATACTTTCATTTTTCCGAATATAAAACCAAATAAGTTCACATATCATGTTTAGCATCAAGGGTCATCGAGGGACAAGTTCACTGTTTATCAAACTTCTAACCACATAGGCTAACATTTCATTTTCGCGACAAGGGTCATTTCAATACTTTCATTTTACCGAATTTCAAACCAAATAGGTTCACATATCATGTTTCGCATCAACAGACATCGAGGGACATGTTCAACCTTCATATTTAACAAACATGCAACAATATAAGCTAAAATCTCGTTTTCGCGATAAGGGTCATCTCATTACTTTCTATTTACCAAATTTAAAACGAAATTGGTTCAAATATTATGTTACGCAATAAAGGACATCGAGGGACAAATTCAACATTAATATTTCTCAAACTTTTAACCATATAGGCTAAAATCTCATTTTTGGGACAATGGTCATTCAAATAATTTCATTTTTCCGAATATAAAACCAAATAGGTTCACATATCATGTTTCGCATCAAGGGACATCGAGGGACAAGTTCACTGTTTATCAAACTTCTAACCACATAGGCTAACATTTCATTTTCGTGACAAGGGTCATTTCAATACTTTCATTTTACCGAATTTCAAACCAAATAGGTTCACATAACATGTTTCACATCAACGGACATCGAGGGACATGTTCAACCTTCATATTTAACAAACATGCAACAATATAAGCTAAAATCTCGTTTTCGCGATAAGGGTCATCTCATTACTTTCTATTTACCAAATTTAAAACGAAATTGGTTCAAATATTATGTTACGCAATAAAGGACATCGAGGGACAAATTCAACATTAATATTTCTCAAACTTTTAACCATATAGGCTAAAATCTCTTTTTTGGGACAATGGTCATTCAAATAATTTCATTTTGCCGAATACAAAACCAAATAGGTTCACATATCATGTTTCATATCAAGGGAGATCGAGGGACAAGTTCAACCTTTATCAAACTTCTAACCATATAGGCTAAAATCTCATTTTCGCGACAAAGTCATTCCAATACTTTCATTTTTCCGAATATAAAACCAAATAGGTTCACATATCATGTTTCGAATCAAGGGAGATCGAGGGACAAGTTCAACCTTTATCAAACTTCTAACCATAGTGGCTAAAATCTCATTTTCGCGACAAAGTTATTCCAATACTTTCATTTTTCCGAATATAAAACCAAATAGGTTCACATATCATGTTTCGCATCAAGGGACATCGAGGGACAAGTTCACTGTTTATCAAACTTCTAACCAGATAGGCTAACATTTCATTTTCGCGACAAGGGTCATTTCAATACTTTCATTTTACCGAATTTCAAACCAAATAGGTTCACATATCATGTTTCGCATCAACGTACATCGAGGGACATGTTCAACCTTCATATTTAACAAACATGTAACAATATAAGCTAAAATCTCGTTTTCGCGATAAGGGTCATCTCATTACTTTCTATTTACCAAATTTAAAAACGAAATTGGTTCAAATATTATGTTACGCAATAAAGGACATCGAGGGACAAATTCAACAATAATATTTATCAAAGTTTTAACCATATAGGCTAAAATCTCATTTTTGGGACAATGGTCATTCAAATAATTTCATTTTGCCGAATACAAAACCAAATAGGTTCACATATCATGTTTCGTATCAAGGGAGATCGAGGGACAAGGTCAACCTTTATCAAACTTCTAACCATATAAGGCTAAAATCTCATTTTCGCGACAAAGTGATTCCAATACTTTCATTTTTCCGAATATAAAACCAAATAAGTTCACATATCATGTTTGGCATCAAGGGACATCGAGGGACAAGTTCACTGTTTATCAAACTTCTAACCACATAGGCTAACATTTCATTTTCGCGACAAGGGTCATTTCAATACTTTCATTTTACCGAATTTCAAACCAAATAGGTTCACATATCATGTTTCGCATCAACAGACATCGAGGGACATGTTCAACCTTCATATTTAACAAACATGCAACAATATAAGCTAAAATCTCGTTTTCGCGATAAGGGTCATCTCATTAGTTTCTATTTACCAAATTTAAAACGAAATTGGTTCAAATATTATGTTACGCAATAAAGGACATCGAGGGACAAATTCAACATTAATATTTCTCAAACTTTTAACCATATATGCTAAAATCTCTTTTTTGGGACAATGGTCATTCAAATAATTTCATTTTGCCGAATACAAAACCAAATAGGTTCACATATCATGTTTCATATCAAGGGAGATCGAGGGACAAGTTCAACCTTTATCAAACTTCTAACCATATAGGCTAAAATCTCATTTTCGCGTCAAAGTCATTCCAATACTTTCAATTTTCCGAATATAAAACCAAATAGGTTCACATATCATGTTTCGAATCAAGGGAGATCGAGGGACAAGTTCAACCTTTATCAAACTTCTAACCATATAGGCTAAAATCTCATTTTCACGACAAAGTTATTCCAATACTTTCATTTTTCCGAATATAAAACCAAATAGGTTCACATATCATGTTTCGCATCAAGGGACATCGAGGGACAAGTTCACTGTTTATCAAACTTCTAACCAGATAGGCTAACATTTCATTTTCGCGACAAGGGTCATTTCAATACTTTCATTTTACCGAATTTCAAACCAAATAGGTTCACATATCATGTTTCGCATCAACGTACATCGAGGGACATGTTCAACCTTCATATTTAACAAACATGTAACAATATAAGCTAAAATCTCGTTTTCGCGATAAGGGTCATCTCATTACTTTCTATTTACCAAATTTAAAAACGAAATTGGTTCAAATATTATGTTACGCAATAAAGGACATCGAGGGACAAATTCAACAATAATATTTATCAAAGTTTTAACCATATAGGCTAAAATCTCATTTTTGGGACAATGGTCATTCAAATAATTTCATTTTGCCGAATACAAAACCAAATAGGTTCACATATCATGTTTCGTATCAAGGGAGATCGAGGGACAAGGTCAACCTTTATCAAACTTCTAACCATATAAGGCTAAAATCTCATTTTCGCGACAAAGTGATTCCAATACTTTCATTTTTCCGAATATAAAACCAAATAAGTTCACATATCATGTTTGGCATCAAGGGACATCGAGGGACAAGTTCACTGTTTATCAAACTTCTAACCACATAGGCTAACATTTCATTTTCGCGACAAGGGTCATTTCAATACTTTCATTTTACCGAATTTCAAACCAAATAGGTTCACATATCATGTTTCGCATAAACGGACATCGAGGGACATGTTCAACCTTCATATTTAACAAACATGTAACAATATAAGCTAAAATCTCGTTTTCGCGATAAGGGTCATCTCATTACTTTCTATTTACCAAATTTAAAAACGAAATTGGTTCAAATATTATATTACGCAATAAAGGACATCGAGGGACAAATTCAACAATAATATTTATCAAAGTTTTAACCATATAGGCTAAAATCTCATTTTTGGGACAATGGTCATTCAAATAATTTCATTTTGCCGAATACAAAACCAAATAGGTTCACATATCATGTTTCGTATCAAGGGAGATCGAGGGACAAGGTCAACCTTTATCAAACTTCTAACCATATAAGGCTAAAATCTCATTTTCGCGACAAATTGATTCCAATACTTTCATTTTTCCGAATATAAAACCAAATACGTTCACATATCATGTTTAGCATCAAGGGTCATCGAGGGACAAGTTCACTGTTTATCAAACTTCTAACCACATAGGCTAACATTTCATTTTCGCGACAAGGGTCATTTCAATACTTTCATTTTACCGAATTTCAAACCAAATAGGTTCACTTATCATGTTTCGCATCAACAGACATCGAGGGACATGTTCAACCTTCATATTTAACAAACATGCAACAATATAAGCTAAAATCTCGTTTTCGCGATAAGGGTCATCTCATTACTTTCTATTTACCAAATTTAAAACGAAATTGGTTCAAATATTATGTTACGCAATAAAGGACATCGAGGGACAAATTCAACATTAATATTTCTCAAACTTTTAACCATATAGGCTAAAATCTCATTTTTGGGACAATGGTCATTCAAATAATTTCATTTTTCCGAATATAAAACCAAATAGGTTCACATATCATGTTTCGCATCAAGGGACATCGAGGGACAAGTTCACTGTTTATCAAACTTCTAACCACATAGGCTAGCATTTCATTTTCGCGACAAGGGTCATTTCAATACTTTCATTTTACCGAATTTCAAACCAAATAGGTTCACATAACATGTTTCACATCAACGGACATCGAGGGACATGTTCAACCTTCATATTTAACAAACATGCAACAATATAAGCTAAAATCTCGTTTTCGCGATAAGGGTCATCTCATTACTTTCTATTTACCAAATTTAAAACGAAATTGGTTCAAATATTATGTTACGCAATAAAGGACATCGAGGGACAAATTCAACATTAATATTTCTCAAACTTTTAACCATATAGGCTAAAATCTCTTTTTTGGGACAATGGTCATTCAAATAATTTCATTTTGCCGAATACAAAACCAAATAGGTTCACATATCATGTTTCATATCAAGGGAGATCGAGGGACAAGTTCAACCTTTATCAAACTTCTAACCATATAGGCTAAAATCTCATTTTCGCGACAAAGTCATTCCAATACTTTCATTTTTCCGAATATAAAACCAAATAGGTTCACATATCATGTTTCGAATCAAGGGAGATCGAGGGACAAGTTCAACCTTTATCAAACTTCTAACCATAGTGGCTAAAATCTCATTTTCGCGACAAAGTTATTCCAATACTTTCATTTTTCCGAATATAAAACCAAATAGGTTCACATATCATGTTTCGCATCAAGGGACATCGAGGGACAAGTTCACTGTTTATCAAACTTCTAACCACATAGGCTAACATTTCATTTTCGCGACAAGGGTCATTTCAATACTTTCATTTTACCGAATTTCAAACCAAATAGGTTCACATAACATGTTTCACATCAACGGACATCGAGGGACATGTTCAACCTTCATATTTAACAAACATGTAACAATATAAGCTAAAATCTCGTTTTCGCGATAAGGGTCATCTCATTACTTTCTATTTACCAAATTTAAAACGAAATTGGTTCAAATATTATGTTACGCAATAAAGGACATCGAGGGACAAATTCAACATTAATATTTCTCAAACTTTTAACCATATAGGCTAAAATCTCTTTTTTGGGACAATGGTCATTCAAATAATTTCATTTTGCCGAATACAAAACCAAATAGGTTCACATATCATGTTTCATATCAAGGGAGATCGAGGGACAAGTTCAACCTTTATCAAACTTCTAACCATATAGGCTAAAATCTCATTTTCGCGACAAAGTCATTCCAATACTTTCATTTTTCCGAATATAAAACCAAATAGGTTCACATATCATGTTTCGAATCAAGGGAGATCGAGGGACAAGGTCAACCTTTATCAAACTTCTAACCATATAAGGCTAAAATCTCATTTTCGCGACAAATTGATTCCAATACTTTCATTTTTCCGAATATAAAACCAAATACGTTCACATATCATGTTTAGCATCAAGGGTCATCGAGGGACAAGTTCACTGTTTATCAAACTTCTAACCACATAGGCTAACATTTCATTTTCGCGACAAGGGTCATTTCAATACTTTCATTTTACCGAATTTCAAACCAAATAGGTTCACTTATCATGTTTCGCATCAACAGACATCGAGGGACATGTTCAACCTTCATATTTAACAAACATGCAACAATATAAGCTAAAATCTCGTTTTCGCGATAAGGGTCATCTCATTACTTTCTATTTACCAAATTTAAAACGAAATTGGTTCAAATATTATGTTACGCAATAAAGGACATCGAGGGACAAATTCAACATTAATATTTCTCAAACTTTTAACCATATAGGCTAAAATCTCATTTTTGGGACAATGGTCATTCAAATAATTTCATTTTTCCGAATATAAAACCAAATAGGTTCACATATCATGTTTCGCATCAAGGGACATCGAGGGACAAGTTCACTGTTTATCAAACTTCTAACCACATAGGCTAGCATTTCATTTTCGCGACAAGGGTCATTTCAATACTTTCATTTTACCGAATTTCAAACCAAATAGGTTCACATAACATGTTTCACATCAACGGACATCGAGGGACATGTTCAACCTTCATATTTAACAAACATGCAACAATATAAGCTAAAATCTCGTTTTC
This sequence comes from Medicago sativa, assembly GCF_051527215.1. Lineage (NCBI taxonomy): Eukaryota > Viridiplantae > Streptophyta > Magnoliopsida > Fabales > Fabaceae > Medicago > Medicago sativa. Next base: position 42,467,990 of record NC_140751.1, read on the forward strand.
GCGATAAGGGTCATCTCATTACTTTCTATTTACCAAATTTAAAACGAAATTGGTTCAAATATTATGTTACGCAATAAAGGACATCGAGGGACAAATTCAACATTAATATTTCTCAAACTTTTAACCATATAGGCTAAAATCTCTTTTTTGGGACAATGGTCATTCAAATAATTTCATTTTGCCGAATACAAAACCAAATAGGTTCACATATCATGTTTCATATCAAGGGAGATCGAGGGACAAGTTCAACCTTTATCAAACTTCTAACCATATAGGCTAAAATCTCATTTTCGCGACAAAGTCATTCCAATACTTTCATTTTTCCGAATATAAAACCAAATAGGTTCACATATCATGTTTCGAATCAAGGGAGATCGAGGGACAAGTTCAACCTTTATCAAACTTCTAACCATAGTGGCTAAAATCTCATTTTCGCGACAAAGTTATTCCAATACTTTCATTTTTCCGAATATAAAACCAAATAGGTTCACATATCATGTTTCGCATCAAGGGACATCGAGGGACAAGTTCACTGTTTATCAAACTTCTAACCACATAGGCTAACATTTCATTTTCGCGACAAGGGTCATTTCAATACTTTCATTTTACCGAATTTCAAACCAAATAGGTTCACATAACATGTTTCACATCAACGGACATCGAGGGACATGTTCAACCTTCATATTTAACAAACATGTAACAATATAAGCTAAAATCTCGTTTTCGCGATAAGGGTCATCTCATTACTTTCTATTTACCAAATTTAAAACGAAATTGGTTCAAATATTATGTTACGCAATAAAGGACATCGAGGGACAAATTCAACATTAATATTTCTCAAACTTTTAACCATATAGGCTAAAATCTCATTTTTGGGACAATGGTCATTCAAATAATTTCATTTTTCCGAATATAAAACCAAATAGGTTCACATATCATGTTTCGCATCAAGGGACATCGAGGGACAAGTTCACTGTTTATAAAACTTCTAACCATATAGGCTAAAATCTCATTTTCGCGACAAAGTTATTCCAATACTTTCATTTTTCCGAATATAAAACCAAATAGGTTCACATATCATGTTTCGCATCAAGGGACATCGAGGGACAAGTTCACTGTTTATCAAACTTCTAACCAGATAGGCTAACATTTCATTTTCGCGACAAGGGTCATTTCAATACTTTCATTTTACCGAATTTCAAACCAAATAGGTTCACATATCATGTTTCGCATCAACGGACATCGAGGGACATGTTCAACCTTCATATTTAACAAACATGTAACAATATAAGCTAAAATCTCGTTTTCGCGATAAGGGTCATCTTATTACTTTCTATTTACCAAATTTAAAAACGAAATTGGTTCAAATATTATGTTACGCAATAAAGGACATCGAGGGACAAATTCAACAATAATATTTATCAAAGTTTTAACCATATAGGCTAAAATCTCATTTTTGGGACAATGGTCATTCAAATAATTTCATTTTGCCGAATACAAAACCAAATAGGTTCACATATCATGTTTCGTATCAAGGGAGATCGAGGGACAAGGTCAACCTTTATCAAACTTCTAACCATATAAGGCTAAAATCTCATTTTCGCGACAAAGTGATTCCAATACTTTCATTTTTCCGAATATAAAACCAAATAAGTTCACATATCATGTTTGGCATCAAGGGACATCGAGGGACAAGTTCACTGTTTATCAAACTTCTAACCACATAGGCTAACATTTCATTTTCGCGACAAGGGTCATTTCAATACTTTCATTTTACCGAATTTCAAACCAAATAGGTTCACATATCATGTTTCGCATAAACGGACATCGAGGGACATGTTCAACCTTCATATTTAACAAACATGTAACAATATAAGCTAAAATCTCGTTTTCGCGATAAGGGTCATCTCATTACTTTCTATTTACCAAATTTAAAAACGAAATTGGTTCAAATATTATATTACGCAATAAAGGACATCGAGGGACAAATTCAACAATAATATTTATCAAAGTTTTAACCATATAGGCTAAAATCTCATTTTTGGGACAATGGTCATTCAAATAATTTCATTTTGCCGAATACAAAACCAAATAGGTTCACATATCATGTTTCGTATCAAGGGAGATCGAGGGACAAGGTCAACCTTTATCAAACTTCTAACCATATAAGGCTAAAATCTCATTTTCGCGACAAATTGATTCCAATACTTTCATTTTTCCGAATATAAAACCAAATAAGTTCACATATCATGTTTAGCATCAAGGGTCATCGAGGGACAAGTTCACTGTTTATCAAACTTCTAACCACATAGGCTAACATTTCATTTTCGCGACAAGGGTCATTTCAATACTTTCATTTTACCGAATTTCAAACCAAATAGGTTCACATATCATGTTTCGCATCAACAGACATCGAGGGACATGTTCAACCTTCATATTTAACAAACATGCAACAATATAAGCTAAAATCTCGTTTTCGCGATAAGGGTCATCTCATTACTTTCTATTTACCAAATTTAAAACGAAATTGGTTCAAATATTATGTTACGCAATAAAGGACATCGAGGGACAAATTCAACATTAATATTTCTCAAACTTTTAACCATATAGGCTAAAATCTCATTTTTGGGACAATGGTCATTCAAATAATTTCATTTTTCCGAATATAAAACCAAATAGGTTCACATATCATGTTTCGCATCAAGGGACATCGAGGGACAAGTTCACTGTTTATCAAACTTCTAACCACATAGGCTAACATTTCATTTTCGCGACAAGGGTCATTTCAATACTTTCATTTTACCGAATTTCAAACCAAATAGGTTCACATAACATGTTTCACATCAACGGACATCGAGGGACATGTTCAACCTTCATATTTAACAAACATGCAACAATATAAGCTAAAATCTCGTTTTCGCGATAAGGGTCATCTCATTACTTTCTATTTACCAAATTTAAAACGAAATTGGTTCAAATATTATGTTACGCAATAAAGGACTTCGAGGGACAAATTCAACATTAATATTTCTCAAACTTTTAACCATATAGGCTAAAATCTCTTTTTTGGGACAATGGTCATTCAAATAATTTCATTTTGCCGAATACAAAACCAAATAGGTTCACATATCATGTTTCATATCAAGGGAGATCGAGGGACAAGTTCAACCTTTATCAAACTTCTAACCATATAGGCTAAAATCTCATTTTCGCGACAAAGTGATTCCAATAATTTCATTTTTCCGAATATAAAACCAAATAAGTTCACATATCATGTTTGGCATCAAGGGACATCGAGGGACAAGTTCACTGTTTATCAAACTTCTAACCACATAGGCTAACATTTCATTTTCGCGACAAGGGTCATTTCAATACTTTCATTTTACCGAATTTCAAACCAAATAGGTTCACATATCATGTTTCGCATCAACAGACATCGAGGGACATGTTCAACCTTCATATTTAACAAACATGCAACAATATAAGCTAAAATCTCGTTTTCGCGATAAGGGTCATCTCATTAGTTTCTATTTACCAAATTTAAAACGAAATTGGTTCAAATATTATGTTACGCAATAAAGGACATCGAGGGACAAATTCAACATTAATATTTCTCAAACTTTTAACCATATATGCTAAAATCTCTTTTTTGGGACAATGGTCATTCAAATAATTTCATTTTGCCGAATACAAAACCAAATAGGTTCACATATCATGTTTCATATCAAGGGAGATCGAGGGACAAGTTCAACCTTTATCAAACTTCTAACCATATAGGCTAAAATCTCATTTTCGCGACAAAGTCATTCCAATACTTTCAATTTTCCGAATATAAAACCAAATAGGTTCACATATCATGTTTCGAATCAAGGGAGATCGAGGGACAAGTTCAACCTTTATCAAACTTCTAACCATAGTGGCTAAAATCTCATTTTCGCGACAAAGTTATTCCAATACTTTCATTTTTCCGAATATAAAACCAAATAGGTTCACATATCATGTTTCGCATCAAGGGACATCGAGGGACAAGTTCACTGTTTATCAAACTTCTAACCAGATAGGCTAACATTTCATTTTCGCGACAAGGGTCATTTCAATACTTTCATTTTACCGAATTTCAAACCAAATAGGTTCACATATCATGTTTCGCATCAACGTACATCGAGGGACATGTTCAACCTTCATATTTAACAAACATGTAACAATATAAGCTAAAATCTCGTTTTCGCGATAAGGGTCATCTCATTACTTTCTATTTACCAAATTTAAAAACGAAATTGGTTCAAATATTATGTTACGCAATAAAGGACATCGAGGGACAAATTCAACAATAATATTTATCAAAGTTTTAACCATATAGGCTAAAATCTCATTTTTGGGACAATGGTCATTCAAATAATTTCATTTTGCCGAATACAAAACCAAATAGGTTCACATATCATGTTTCGTATCAAGGGAGATCGAGGGACAAGGTCAACCTTTATCAAACTTCTAACCATATAAGGCTAAAATCTCATTTTCGCGACAAAGTGATTCCAATACTTTCATTTTTCCGAATATAAAACCAAATAAGTTCACATATCATGTTTGGCATCAAGGGACATCGAGGGACAAGTTCACTGTTTATCAAACTTCTAACCACATAGGCTAACATTTCATTTTCGCGACAAGGGTCATTTCAATACTTTCATTTTACCGAATTTCAAACCAAATAGGTTCACATATCATGTTTCGCATCAACAGACATCGAGGGACATGTTCAACCTTCATATTTAACAAACATGCAACAATATAAGCTAAAATCTCGTTTTCGCGATAAGGGTCATCTCATTACTTTCTATTTACCAAATTTAAAACGAAATTGGTTCAAATATTATGTTACGCAATAAAGGACATCGAGGGACAAATTCAACATTAATATTTCTCAAACTTTTAACCATATAGGCTAAAATCTCATTTTTGGGACAATGGTCATTCAAATAATTTCATTTTTCCGAATATAAAACCAAATAGGTTCACATATCATGTTTCGCATCAAGGGACATCGAGGGACAAGTTCACTGTTTATCAAACTTCTAACCACATAGGCTAACATTTCATTTTCGCGACAAGGGTCATTTCAATACTTTCATTTTACCGAATTTCAAACCAAATAGGTTCACATAACATGTTTCACATCAACGGACATCGAGGGACATGTTCAACCTTCATATTTAACAAACATGCAACAATATAAGCTAAAATCTCGTTTTCGCGATAAGGGTCATCTCATTACTTTCTATTTACCAAATTTAAAACGAAATTGGTTCAAATATTATGTTACGCAATAAAGGACATCGAGGGACAAATTCAACATTAATATTTCTCAAACTTTTAACCATATAGGCTAAAATCTCTTTTTTGGGACAATGGTCATTCAAATAATTTCATTTTGCCGAATACAAAACCAAATAGGTTCACATATCATGTTTCATATCAAGGGAGATCGAGGGACAAGTTCAACCTTTATCAAACTTCTAACCATATAGGCTAAAATCTCATTTTCGCGACAAAGTCATTCCAATACTTTCATTTTTCCGAATATAAAACCAAATAGGTTCACATATCATGTTTCGAATCAAGGGAGATCGAGGGACAAGTTCAACCTTTATCAAACTTCTAACCATATAGGCTAAAATCTCATTTTCGCGACAAAGTTATTCCAATACTTTCATTTTTCCGAATATAAAACCAAATAGGTTCACATATCATGTTTCGCATCAAGGGACATCGAGGGACAAGTTCACTGTTTATCAAACTTCTAACCAGATAGGCTAACATTTCATTTTCGCGACAAGGGTCATTTCAATACTTTCATTTTACCGAATTTCAAACCAAATAGGTTCACATATCATGTTTCGCATCAACGTACATCGAGGGACATGTTCAACCTTCATATTTAACAAACATGTAACAATATAAGCTAAAATCTCGTTTTCGCGATAAGGGTCATCTCATTACTTTCTATTTACCAAATTTAAAAACGAAATTGGTTCAAATATTATGTTACGCAATAAAGGACATCGAGGGACAAATTCAACAATAATATTTATCAAAGTTTTAACCATATAGGCTAAAATCTCATTTTTGGGACAATGGTCATTCAAATAATTTCATTTTGCCGAATACAAAACCAAATAGGTTCACATATCATGTTTCGTATCAAGGGAGATCGAGGGACAAGGTCAACCTTTATCAAACTTCTAACCATATAAGGCTAAAATCTCATTTTCGCGACAAAGTGATTCCAATACTTTCATTTTTCCGAATATAAAACCAAATAAGTTCACATATCATGTTTGGCATCAAGGGACATCGAGGGACAAGTTCACTGTTTATCAAACTTCTAACCACATAGGCTAACATTTCATTTTCGCGACAAGGGTCATTTCAATACTTTCATTTTACCGAATTTCAAACCAAATAGGTTCACATATCATGTTTCGCATAAACGGACATCGAGGGACATGTTCAACCTTCATATTTAACAAACATGTAACAATATAAGCTAAAATCTCGTTTTCGCGATAAGGGTCATCTCATTACTTTCTATTTACCAAATTTAAAAACGAAATTGGTTCAAATATTATATTACGCAATAAAGGACATCGAGGGACAAATTCAACAATAATATTTATCAAAGTTTTAACCATATAGGCTAAAATCTCATTTTTGGGACAATGGTCATTCAAATAATTTCATTTTGCCGAATACAAAACCAAATAGGTTCACATATCATGTTTCGTATCAAGGGAGATCGAGGGACAAGGTCAACCTTTATCAAACTTCTAACCATATAAGGCTAAAATCTCATTTTCGCGACAAATTGATTCCAATACTTTCATTTTTCCGAATATAAAACCAAATACGTTCACATATCATGTTTAGCATCAAGGGTCATCGAGGGACAAGTTCACTGTTTATCAAACTTCTAACCACATAGGCTAACATTTCATTTTCGCGACAAGGGTCATTTCAATACTTTCATTTTACCGAATTTCAAACCAAATAGGTTCACATATCATGTTTCGCATCAACAGACATCGAGGGACATGTTCAACCTTCATATTTAACAAACATGCAACAATATAAGCTAAAATCTCGTTTTCGCGATAAGGGTCATCTCATTACTTTCTATTTACCAAATTTAAAACGAAATTGGTTCAAATATTATGTTACGCAATAAAGGACATCGAGGGACAAATTCAACATTAATATTTCTCAAACTTTTAACCATATAGGCTAAAATCTCATTTTTGGGACAATGGTCATTCAAATAATTTCATTTTTCCGAATATAAAACCAAATAGGTTCACATATCATGTTTTGCATCAAGGGACATCGAGGGACAAGTTCACTGTTTATCAAACTTCTAACCACATAGGCTAACATTTCATTTTCGCGACAAGGGTCATTTCAATACTTTCATTTTACCGAATTTCAAACCAAATAGGTTCACATAACATGTTTCACATCAACGGACATCGAGGGACATGTTCAACCTTCATATTTAACAAACATGCAACAATATAAGCTAAAATCTCGTTTTCGCGATAAGGGTCATCTCATTACTTTCTATTTACCAAATTTAAAACGAAATTGGTTCAAATATTATGTTACGCAATAAAGGACATCGAGGGACAAATTCAACATTAATATTTCTCAAACTTTTAACCATATAGGCTAAAATCTCTTTTTTGGGACAATGGTCATTCAAATAATTTCATTTTGCCGAATACAAAACCAAATAGGTTCACATATCATGTTTCATATCAAGGGAGATCGAGGGACAAGTTCAACCTTTATCAAACTTCTAACCATATAGGCTAAAATCTCATTTTCGCGACAAAGTCATTCCAATACTTTCATTTTTCCGAATATAAAACCAAATAGGTTCACATATCATGTTTCGAATCAAGGGAGATCGAGGGACAAGTTCAACCTTTATCAAACTTCTAACCATATAGGCTAAAATCTCATTTTCGCGACAAAGTTATTCCAATACTTTCATTTTTCCGAATATAAAACCAAATAGGTTCACATATCATGTTTCGCATCAAGGGACATCGAGGGACAAGTTCACTGTTTATCAAACTTCTAACCAGATAGGCTAACATTTCATTTTCATGACAAGGGTCATTTCAATACTTTCATTTTACCGAATTTCAAACCAAATAGGTTCACATATCATGTTTCGCATAAACGGACATCGAGGGACATGTTCAACCTTCATATTTAACAAACATGTAACAATATAAGCTAAAATCTCGTTTTCGCGATAAGGGTCATCTCATTACTTTCTATTTACCAAATTTAAAAATGAAATTGGTTCAAATATTATATTACGCAATAAAGTACATCGAGGGACAAATTCAACAATAATATTTATCAAAGTTTTAACCATATAGGCTAAAATCTCATTTTTGGGACAATGGTCATTCAAATAATTTCATTTTGCCGAATACAAAACCAAATAGGTTCACATATCATGTTTCGTATCAAGGGAGATCGAGGGACAAGGTCAACCTTTATCAAACTTCTAACCATATAAGGCTAAAATCTCATTTTCGCGACAAATTGATTCCAATACTTTCATTTTTCCGAATATAAAACCAAATACGTTCACATATCATGTTTAGCATCAAGGGTCATCGAGGGACAAGTTCACGTTTATCAAACTTCTAACCACATAGGCTAACATTTCATTTTCGCGACAAGGGTCATTTCAATACTTTCATTTTACCGAATTTCAAACCAAATAGGTTCACATATCATGTTTCGCATCAACAGACATCGAGGGACATGTTCAACCTTCATATTTAACAAACATGCAACAATATAAGCTAAAATCTCGTTTTCGCGATAAGGGTCATCTCATTACTTTCTATTTACCAAATTTAAAACGAAATTGGTTCAAATATTATGTTACGCAATAAAGGACATCGAGGGACAAATTCAACATTAATATTTCTCAAACTTTTAACCATATAGGCTAAAATCTCATTTTTGGGACAATGGTCATTCAAATAATTTCATTTTTCCGAATATAAAACCAAATAGGTTCACATATCATGTTTTGCATCAAGGGACATCGAGGGACAAGTTCACTGTTTATCAAACTTCTAACCACATAGGCTAACATTTCATTTTCGCGACAAGGGTCATTTCAATACTTTCATTTTACCGAATTTCAAACCAAATAGGTTCACATAACATGTTTCACATCAACGGACATCGAGGGACATGTTCAACCTTCATATTTAACAAACATGCAACAATATAAGCTAAAATCTCGTTTTCGCGATAAGGGTCATCTCATTACTTTCTATTTACCAAATTTAAAACGAAATTGGTTCAAATATTATGTTACGCAATAAAGGACATCGAGGGACAAATTCAACATTAATATTTCTCAAACTTTTAACCATATAGGCTAAAATCTCTTTTTTGGGACAATGGTCATTCAAATAATTTCATTTTGCCGAATACAAAACCAAATAGGTTCACATATCATGTTTCATATCAAGGGAGATCGAGGGACAAGTTCAACCTTTATCAAACTTCTAACCATATAGGCTAAAATCTCATTTTCGCGACAAAGTCATTCCAATACTTTCATTTTTCCGAATATAAAACCAAATAGGTTCACATATCATGTTTCGCATCAAGGGACATCGAGGGACAAGTTCACTGTTTATCAAACTTCTAACCAGATAGGCTAACATTTCATTTTCGTGACAAGGGTCATTTCAATACTTTCATTTTACCGAATTTCAAACCAAATAGGTTCACATATCATGTTTCGCATAAACGGACATCGAGGGACATGTTCAACCTTCATATTTAACAAACATGTAACAATATAAGCTAAAATCTCGTTTTCGCGATAAGGGTCATCTCATTACTTTCTATTTACCAAATTTAAAAATGAAATTGGTTCAAATATTATATTACGCAATAAAGTACATCGAGGGACAAATTCAACAATAATATTTATCAAAGTTTTAACCATATAGGCTAAAATCTCATTTTTGGGACAATGGTCATTCAAATAATTTCATTTTGCCGAATACAAAACCAAATAGGTTCACATATCATGTTTCGTATCAAGGGAGATCGAGGGACAAGGTCAACCTTTATCAAACTTCTAACCATATAAGGCTAAAATCTCATTTTCGCGACAAATTGATTCCAATACTTTCATTTTTCCGAATATAAAACCAAATACGTTCACATATCATGTTTAGCATCAAGGGTCATCGAGGGACAAGTTCACGTTTATCAAACTTCTAACCACATAGGCTAACATTTCATTTTCGCGACAAGGGTCATTTCAATACTTTCATTTTACCGAATTTCAAACCAAATAGGTTCACATATCATGTTTCGCATCAACAGACATCGAGGGACATGTTCAACCTTCATATTTAACAAACATGCAACAATATAAGCTAAAATCTCGTTTTCGCGATAAGGGTCATCTCATTACTTTCTATTTACCAAATTTAAAACGAAATTGGTTCAAATATTATGTTACGCAATAAAGGACATCGAGGGACAAATTCAACATTAATATTTCTCAAACTTTTAACCATATAGGCTAAAATCTCATTTTTGGGACAATGGTCATTCAAATAATTTCATTTTTCCGAATATAAAACCAAATAGGTTCACATATCATGTTTTGCATCAAGGGACATCGAGGGACAAGTTCACTGTTTATCAAACTTCTAACCACATAGGCTAACATTTCATTTTCGCGACAAGGGTCATTTCAATACTTTCATTTTACCGAATTTCAAACCAAATAGGTTCACATAACATGTTTCACATCAACGGACATCGAGGGACATGTTCAACCTTCATATTTAACAAACATGCAACAATATAAGCTAAAATCTCGTTTTCGCGATAAGGGTCATCTCATTACTTTCTATTTACCAAATTTAAAACGAAATTGGTTCAAATATTATGTTACGCAATAAAGGACATCGAGGGACAAATTCAACATTAATATTTCTCAAACTTTTAACCATATAGGCTAAAATCTCTTTTTTGGGACAATGGTCATTCAAATAATTTCATTTTGCCGAATACAAAACCAAATAGGTTCACATATCATGTTTCATATCAAGGGAGATCGAGGGACAAGTTCAACCTTTATCAAACTTCTAACCATATAGGCTAAAATCTCATTTTCGCGACAAAGTCATTCCAATACTTTCATTTTTCCGAATATAAAACCAAATAGGTTCACATATCATGTTTCGAATCAAGGGAGATCGAGGGACAAGTTCAACCTTTATCAAACTTCTAACCATATAGGCTAAAATCTCATTTTCGCGACAAAGTTATTCCAATACTTTCATTTTTCCGAATATAAAACCAAATAGGTTCACATATCATGTTTCGCATCAAGGGACATCGAGGGACAAGTTCACTGTTTATCAAACTTCTAACCAGATAGGCTAACATTTCATTTTCGCGACAAGGGTCATTTCAATACTTTCATTTTACCGAATTTCAAACCAAATAGGTTCACATATCATGTTTCGCATCAACGTACATCGAGGGACATGTTCAACCTTCATATTTAACAAACATGTAACAATATAAGCTAAAATCTCGTTTTCGCGATAAGGGTCATCTCATTACTTTCTATTTACCAAATTTAAAAACGAAATTGGTTCAAATATTATGTTACGCAATAAAGGACATCGAGGGACAAATTCAACAATAATATTTATCAAAGTTTTAACCATATAGGCTAAAATCTCATTTTTGGGACAATGGTCATTCAAATAATTTCATTTTGCCGAATACAAAACCAAATAGGTTCACATATCATGTTTCGTATCAAGGGAGATCGAGGGACAAGGTCAACCTTTATCAAACTTCTAACCATATAAGGCTAAAATCTCATTTTCGCGACAAAGTGATTCCAATACTTTCATTTTTCCGAATATAAAACCAAATAAGTTCACATATCATGTTTGGCATCAAGGGACATCGAGGGACAAGTTCACTGTTTATCAAACTTCTAACCACATAGGCTAACATTTCATTTTCGCGACAAGGGTCATTTCAATACTTTCATTTTACCGAATTTCAAACCAAATAGGTTCACATATCATGTTTCGCATAAACGGACATCGAGGGACATGTTCAACCTTCATATTTAACAAACATGTAACAATATAAGCTAAAATCTCGTTTTCGCGATAAGGGTCATCTCATTACTTTCTATTTACCAAATTTAAAAACGAAATTGGTTCAAATATTATATTACGCAATAAAGGACATCGAGGGACAAATTCAACAATAATATTTATCAAAGTTTTAACCATATAGGCTAAAATCTCATTTTTGGGACAATGGTCATTCAAATAATTTCATTTTGCCGAATACAAAACCAAATAGGTTCACATATCATGTTTCGTATCAAGGGAGATCGAGGGACAAGGTCAACCTTTATCAAACTTCTAACCATATAAGGCTAAAATCTCATTTTCGCGACAAATTGATTCCAATACTTTCATTTTTCCGAATAGAAAACCAAATAAGTTCACATATCATGTTTGGCATCAAGGGACATCGAGGGACAAGTTCACTGTTTATCAAACTTCTAACCACATAGGCTAACATTTCATTTTCGCGACAAGGGTCATTTCAATACTTTCATTTTACCGAATTTCAAACCAAATAGGTTCACATATCATGTTTCGCATAAACGGACATCGAGGGACATGTTCAACCTTCATATTTAACAAACATGCAACAATATAAGCTAAAATCTCGTTTTCGCGATAAGGGTCATCTCATTACTTTCTATTTACCAAATTTAAAACGAAATTGGTTCAAATATTATGTTACGCAATAAAGGACATCGAGGGACAAATTCAACATTAATATTTCTCAAACTTTTAACCATATAGGCTAAAATCTCATTTTTGGGACAATGGTCATTCAAATAATTTCATTTTTCCGAATATAAAACCAAATAGGTTCACATATCATGTTTCGCATCAAGGGACATCGTGGGACAAGTTCACTGTTTATCAAACTTCTAACCACATAGGCTAACATTTCATTTTCGCGACAAGGGTCATTTCAATACTTTCATTTTACCGAATTTCAAACCAAATAGGTTCACATAACATGTTTCACATCAACGGACATCGAGGGACATGTTCAACCTTCATATTTAACAAACATGCAACAATATAAGCTAAAATCTCGTTTTCGCGATAAGGGTCATCTCATTACTTTCTATTTACCAAATTTAAAACGAAATTGGTTCAAATATTATGTTACGCAATAAAGGACATCGAGGGACAAATTCAACATTAATATTTCTCAAACTTTTAACCATATAGGCTAAAATCTCTTTTTTGGGACAATGGTCATTCAAATAATTTCATTTTGCCGAATACAAAACCAAATAGGTTCACATATCATGTTTCATATCAAGGGAGATCGAGGGACAAGTTCAACCTTTATCAAACTTCTAACCATATAGGCTAAAATCTCATTTTCGCGACAAAGTCATTCCAATACTTTCATTTTTCCGAATATAAAACCAAATAGGTTCACATATCATGTTTCGAATCAAGGGAGATCGAGGGACAAGTTCAACCTTTATCAAACTTCTAACCATATAGGCTAAAATCTCATTTTCGCGACAAAGTTATTCCAATACTTTCATTTTTCCGAATATAAAACCAAATAGGTTCACATATCATGTTTCGCATCAAGGGACATCGAGGGACAAGTTCACTGTTTATCAAACTTCTAACCAGATAGGCTAACATTTCATTTTCGCGACAAGGGTCATTTCAATACTTTCATTTTACCGAATTTCAAACCAAATAGGTTCACATATCATGTTTCGCATCAACGTACATCGAGGGACATGTTCAACCTTCATATTTAACAAACATGTAACAATATAAGCTAAAATCTCGTTTTCGCGATAAGGGTCATCTCATTACTTTCTATTTACCAAATTTAAAAACGAAATTGGTTCAAATATTATGTTACGCAATAAAGGACATCGAGGGACAAATTCAACAATAATATTTATCAAAGTTTTAACCATATAGGCTAAAATCTCATTTTTGGGACAATGGTCATTCAAATAATTTCATTTTGCCGAATACAAAACCAAATAGGTTCACATATCATGTTTCGTATCAAGGGAGATCGAGGGACAAGGTCAACCTTTATCAAACTTCTAACCATATAAGGCTAAAATCTCATTTTCGCGACAAAGTGATTCCAATACTTTCATTTTTCCGAATATAAAACCAAATAAGTTCACATATCATGTTTGGCATGAAGGGACATCGAGGGACAAGTTCACTGTTTATCAAACTTCTAACCACATAGGCTAACATTTCATTTTCGCGACAAGGGTCATTTCAATACTTTCATTTTACCGAATTTCAAACCAAATAGGTTCACATATCATGTTTCGCATCAACAGACATCGAGGGACATGTTCAACCTTCATATTTAACAAACATGCAACAATATAAGCTAAAATCTCGTTTTCGCGATAAGGGTCATCTCATTACTTTCTATTTACCAAATTTAAAACGAAATTGGTTCAAATATTATGTTACGCAATAAAGGACATCGAGGGACAAATTCAACATTAATATTTCTCAAACTTTTAACCATATAGGCTAAAATCTCATTTTTGGGACAATGGTCATTCAAATAATTTCATTTTTCCGAATATAAAACCAAATAGGTTCACATATCATGTTTCGCATCAATGGACATCGAGGGACAAGTTCACTGTTTATCAAACTTCTAACCACATAGGCTAACATTTCATTTTCGCGACAAGGGTCATTTCAATACTTTCATTTTACCGAATTTCAAACCAAATAGGTTCACATAACATGTTTCACATCAACGGACATCGAGGGACATGTTCAACCTTCATATTTAACAAACATGCAACAATATAAGCTAAAATCTCGTTTTCGCGATAAGGGTCATCTCATTACTTTCTATTTACCAAATTTAAAACGAAATTGGTTCAAATATTATGTTACGCAATAAAGGACATCGAGGGACAAATTCAACATTAATATTTCTCAAACTTTTAACCATATAGGCTAAAATCTCTTTTTTGGGACAATGGTCATTCAAATAATTTCATTTTGCCGAATACAAAACCAAATAGGTTCACATATCATGTTTCATATCAAGGGAGATCGAGGGACAAGTTCAACCTTTATCAAACTTCTAACCATATAGGCTAAAATCTCATTTTCGCGACAAAGTCATTCCAATACTTTCATTTTTCCGAATATAAAACCAAATAGGTTCACATATCATGTTTCGAATCAAGGGAGATCGAGGGACAAGTTCAACCTTTATCAAACTTCTAACCATATAGGCTAAAATCTCATTTTCGCGACAAAGTTATTCCAATACTTTCATTTTTCCGAATATAAAACCAAATAGGTTCACATATCATGTTTCGCATCAAGGGACATCGAGGGACAAGTTCACTGTTTATCAAACTTCTAACCAGATAGGCTAACATTTCATTTTCGCGACAAGGGTCATTTCAATACTTTCATTTTACCGAATTTCAAACCAAATAGGTTCACATATCATGTTTCGCATCAACGTACATCGAGGGACATGTTCAACCTTCATATTTAACAAACATGTAACAATATAAGCTAAAATCTCGTTTTCGCGATAAGGGTCATCTCATTACTTTCTATTTACCAAATTTAAAAACGAAATTGGTTCAAATATTATGTTACGCAATAAAGGACATCGAGGGACAAATTCAACAATAATATTTATCAAAGTTTTAACCATATAGGCTAAAATCTCATTTTTGGGACAATGGTCATTCAAATAATTTCATTTTGCCGAATACAAAACCAAATAGGTTCACATATCATGTTTCGTATCAAGGGAGATCGAGGGACAAGGTCAACCTTTATCAAACTTCTAACCATATAAGGCTAAAATCTCATTTTCGCGACAAAGTGATTCCAATACTTTCATTTTTCCGAATATAAAACCAAATAAGTTCACATATCATGTTTGGCATCAAGGGACATCGAGGGACAAGTTCACTGTTTATCAAACTTCTAACCACATAGGCTAACATTTCATTTTCGCGACAAGGGTCATTTCAATACTTTCATTTTACCGAATTTCAAACCAAATAGGTTCACATATCATGTTTCGCATCAACGGACATCGAGGGACATGTTCAACCTTCATATTTAACAAACATGTAACAATATAAGCTAAAATCTCGTTTTCGCGATAAGGGTCATCTCATTACTTTCTATTTACCAAATTTAAAAACGAAATTGGTTCAAATATTATGTTACGCAATAAAGGACATCGAGGGACAAATTCAACAATAATATTTATCAAAGTTTTAACCATATAGGCTAAAATCTCATTTTTGGGACAATGGTCATTCAAATAATTTCGTTTTGCCGAATACAAAACCAAATAGGTTCACATATCATGTTTCGTATCAAGGGAGATCGAGGGACAAGGTCAACCTTTATCAAACTTCTGACCATATAAGGCTAAAATCTCATTTTCGCGACAAAGTGATTCCAATACTTTCATTTTTCCGAATATAAAACCAAATAAGTTCACATATCATGTTTCGCATCAAGGGTCATCGAGGGACAAGTTCACTGTTTATCAAACTTCTAACCACATAGGCTAACATTTCATTTTCGCGACAAGGGTCATTTCAATACTTTCATTTTACCGAATTTCAAACCAAATAGGTTCACATAACATGTTTCACATCAACGGACATCGAGGGACATGTTCAACCTTCATATTTAACAAACATGCAACAATATAAGCTAAAATCTCGTTTTCGCGATAAGGGTCATCTCATTACTTTCTATTTACCAAATTTAAAACGAAATTGGTTCAAATATTATGTTACGCAATAAAGGACATCGAGGGACAAATTCAACATTAATATTTCTCAAACTTTTAACCATATAGGCTAAAATCTCTTTTTTGGGACAATGGTCATTCAAATAATTTCATTTTGCCGAATACAAAACCAAATAGGTTCACATATCATGTTTCATATCAAGGGAGATCGAGGGACAAGTTCAACCTTTATCAAACTTCTAACCATATAGGCTAAAATCTCATTTTCGCGACAAAGTCATTCCAATACTTTCATTTTTCCGAATATAAAACCAAATAGGTTCACATATCATGTTTCGAATCAAGGGAGATCGAGGGACAAGTTCAACCTTTATCAAACTTCTAACCATATAGGCTAAAATCTCATTTTCGCGACAAAGTTATTCCAATACTTTCATTTTTCCGAATATAAAACCAAATAGGTTCACATATCATGTTTCGCATCAAGGGACATCGAGGGACAAGTTCACTGTTTATCAAACTTCTAACCAGATAGGCTAACATTTCATTTTCGCGACAAGGGTCATTTCAATACTTTCATTTTACCGAATTTCAAACCAAATAGGTTCACATATCATGTTTCGCATCAACGTACATCGAGGGACATGTTCAACCTTCATATTTAACAAACATGTAACAATATAAGCTAAAATCTCGTTTTCGCGATAAGGGTCATCTCATTACTTTCTATTTACCAAATTTAAAAACGAAATTGGTTCAAATATTATGTTACGCAATAAAGGACATCGAGGGACAAATTCAACAATAATATTTATCAAAGTTTTAACCATATAGGCTAAAATCTCATTTTTGGGACAATGGTCATTCAAATAATTTCATTTTGCCGAATACAAAACCAAATAGGTTCACATATCATGTTTCGTATCAAGGGAGATCGAGGGACAAGGTCAACCTTTATCAAACTTCTAACCATATAAGGCTAAAATCTCATTTTCGCGACAAAGTGATTCCAATACTTTCATTTTTCCGAATATAAAACCAAATAAGTTCACATATCATGTTTGGCATGAAGGGACATCGAGGGACAAGTTCACTGTTTATCAAACTTCTAACCACATAGGCTAACATTTCATTTTCGCGACAAGGGTCATTTCAATACTTTCATTTTACCGAATTTCAAACCAAATAGGTTCACATATCATGTTTCGCATCAACAGACATCGAGGGACATGTTCAACCTTCATATTTAACAAACATGCAACAATATAAGCTAAAATCTCGTTTTCGCGATAAGGGTCATCTCATTACTTTCTATTTACCAAATTTAAAACGAAATTGGTTCAAATATTATGTTACGCAATAAAGGACATCGAGGGACAAATTCAACATTAATATTTCTCAAACTTTTAACCATATAGGCTAAAATCTCATTTTTGGGACAATGGTCATTCAAATAATTTCATTTTTCCGAATATAAAACCAAATAGGTTCACATATCATGTTTCGCATCAATGGACATCGAGGGACAAGTTCACTGTTTATCAAACTTCTAACCACATAGGCTAACATTTCATTTTCGCGACAAGGGTCATTTCAATACTTTCATTTTACCGAATTTCAAACCAAATAGGTTCACATAACATGTTTCACATCAACGGACATCGAGGGACATGTTCAACCTTCATATTTAACAAACATGCAACAATATAAGCTAAAATCTCGTTTTCGCGATAAGGGTCATCTCATTACTTTCTATTTACCAAATTTAAAACGAAATTGGTTCAAATATTATGTTACGCAATAAAGGACATCGAGGGACAAATTCAACATTAATATTTCTCAAACTTTTAACCATATAGGCTAAAATCTCTTTTTTGGGACAATGGTCATTCAAATAATTTCATTTTGCCGAATACAAAACCAAATAGGTTCACATATCATGTTTCATATCAAGGGAGATCGAGGGACAAGTTCAACCTTTATCAAACTTCTAACCATATAGGCTAAAATCTCATTTTCGCGACAAAGTCATTCCAATACTTTCATTTTTCCGAATATAAAACCAAATAGGTTCACATATCATGTTTCGAATCAAGGGAGATCGAGGGACAAGTTCAACCTTTATCAAACTTCTAACCATATAGGCTAAAATCTCATTTTCGCGACAAAGTTATTCCAATACTTTCATTTTTCCGAATATAAAACCAAATAGGTTCACATATCATGTTTCGCATCAAGGGACATCGAGGGACAAGTTCACTGTTTATCAAACTTCTAACCAGATAGGCTAACATTTCATTTTCGCGACAAGGGTCATTTCAATACTTTCATTTTACCGAATTTCAAACCAAATAGGTTCACATATCATGTTTCGCATCAACGTACATCGAGGGACATGTTCAACCTTCATATTTAACAAACATGTAACAATATAAGCTAAAATCTCGTTTTCGCGATAAGGGTCATCTCATTACTTTCTATTTACCAAATTTAAAAACGAAATTGGTTCAAATATTATGTTACGCAATAAAGGACATCGAGGGACAAATTCAACAATAATATTTATCAAAGTTTTAACCATATAGGCTAAAATCTCATTTTTGGGACAATGGTCATTCAAATAATTTCATTTTGCCGAATACAAAACCAAATAGGTTCACATATCATGTTTCGTATCAAGGGAGATCGAGGGACAAGGTCAACCTTTATCAAACTTCTAACCATATAAGGCTAAAATCTCATTTTCGCGACAAAGTGATTCCAATACTTTCATTTTTCCGAATATAAAACCAAATAAGTTCACATATCATGTTTGGCATCAAGGGACATCGAGGGACAAGTTCACTGTTTATCAAACTTCTAACCACATAGGCTAACATTTCATTTTCGCGACAAGGGTCATTTCAATACTTTCATTTTACCGAATTTCAAACCAAATAGGTTCACATATCATGTTTCGCATCAACGGACATCGAGGGACATGTTCAACCTTCATATTTAACAAACATGTAACAATATAAGCTAAAATCTCGTTTTCGCGATAAGGGTCATCTCATTACTTTCTATTTACCAAATTTAAAAACGAAATTGGTTCAAATATTATGTTACGCAATAAAGGACATCGAGGGACAAATTCAACAATAATATTTATCAAAGTTTTAACCATATAGGCTAAAATCTCATTTTTGGGACAATGGTCATTCAAATAATTTCGTTTTGCCGAATACAAAACCAAATAGGTTCACATATCATGTTTCGTATCAAGGGAGATCGAGGGACAAGGTCAACCTTTATCAAACTTCTGACCATATAAGGCTAAAATCTCATTTTCGCGACAAAGTGATTCCAATACTTTCATTTTTCCGAATATAAAACCAAATAAGTTCACATATCATGTTTAGCATCAAGGGTCATCGAGGGACAAGTTCACTGTTTATCAAACTTCTAACCACATAGGCTAACATTTCATTTTCGCGACAAGGGTCATTTCAATACTTTCATTTTACCGAATTTCAAACCAAATAGGTTCACATATCATGTTTCGCATCAACGGACATCGAGGGACATGTTCAACCTTCATATTTAACAAACATGCAACAATATAAGCTAAAATCTCGTTTTCGCGATAAGGGTCATCTCATTACTTTCTATTTACCAAATTTAAAACGAAATTGGTTCAAATATTATGTTACGCAATAAAGGACATCGAGGGACAAATTCAACATTAATATTTCTCAAACTTTTAACCATATAGGCTAAAATTTCATTTTTGGGACAATGGTCATTCAAATAATTTCATTTTTCCGAATATAAAACCAAATAGGTTCACATATCATGTTTCGCATCAAGGGACATCGAGGGACAAGTTCACTGTTTATCAAACTTCTAACCTCATAGGCTAACATTTCATTTTCGCGACAAGGGTCATTTCAATACTTTCATTTTACCGAATTTCAAACCAAATAGGTTCACATAACATGTTTCACATCAACGGACATTGAGGGACATGTTCAACCTTCATATTTAACAAACATGCAACAATATAAGCTAAAATCTCGTTTTCGCGATAAGGGTCATCTCATTACTTTCTATTTACCAAATTTAAAACAAAATTGGTTCAAATATTATGTTACGCAATAAAGGACATCGAGGGACAAATTCAACATTAATATTTCTCAAACTTTTAACCATATAGGCTAAAATCTCTTTTTTGGGACAATGGTCATTCAAATAATTTCATTTTGCCGAATACAAAACCAAATAGGTTCACATATCATGTTTCATATCAAGGGAGATCGAGGGACAAGTTCAACCTTTATCAAACTTCTAACCATATAGGCTAAAATCTCATTTTCGCGACAAAGTCATTCCAATACTTTCATTTTTCCGAATATAAAACAAAATAGGTTCACATATCATGTTTCGTATCAAGGGAGATCGAGGGACAAGTTCAACCTTTATCAAACTTCTAACCATATAGGCTAAAATCTCATTTTCGCGACAAAGTTATTCCAATACTTTCATTTTTTCGAATATAAAACCAAATAGGTTCACATATCATGTTTCGCATCAAGGGACATCGAGGGACAAGTTCACTGTTTATCAAACTTCTAACCAGATAGGCTAACATTTCATTTTCGCGACAAGGGTCATTTCAATACTTTCATTTTACCGAATTTCAAACCAAATAGGTTCACATATCATGTTTCGCATCAACGGACATCGAGGGACATGTTCAACCTTCATATTTAACAAACATGCAACAATATAAGCTAAAATCTCGTTTTCGCGATAAGGGTCATCTCATTACTTTCTATTTACCAAATTTAAAAACGAAATTGGTTCAAATATTATGTTACGTAATAAAGGACATCGAGGGACAAATTCAACAATAATATTTATCAAAGTTTTAACCATATAGGCTAAAATCTCATTTTTGGGACAATGGTCATTCAAATAATTTCATTTTGCCGAATACAAAACCAAATAGGTTCACATATCATGTTTCATATCAAGGGAGATCGAGGGACAAGTTCAACCTTTATCAAACTTCTAACCATATAGGCTAAAATCTCATTTTCGCGACAAAGTCATTCCAATACTTTCATTTTTCCGAATATAAAACCAAATAGGTTCACATATCATGTTTCGTATCAAGGGAGATCGAGGGACAAGTTCAACCTTTATCAAACTTCTAACCATATAGGCTAAAATCTCATTTTCGCGACAAAGTTATTCCAATACTTTCATTTTTCCGAATATAAAACCAAATAGGTTCACATATCATGTTTCGCATCAAGGGACAAGTTCACTGTTTATCAAACTTCTAACCAGATAGGCTAACATTTCATTTTCGCGACAAGGGTCATTTCAATACTTTCATTTTACCGAATTTCAAACCAAATAGGTTCACATATCATGTTTCGCATCAACGGACATCGAGGGACATGTTCAACCTTCATATTTAACAAACATGTAACAATATAAGCTAAAATCTCGTTTTCGCGATAAGGGTCATCTCATTACTTTCTATTTACCAAATTTAAAAACGAAATTGGTTCAAATATTATGTTACGCAATAAAGGACATCGAGGGACAAATTCAACAATAATATTTATCAAAGTTTTAACCATATAGGCTAAAATCTCATTTTTGGGACAATGGTCATTCAAATAATTTCATTTTGCCGAATACAAAACCAAATAGGTTCGCATATCATGTTTCGTATCAAGGGAGATCGAGGGACATGGTCAACCTTTATCAAACTTCTAACCATATAAGGCTAAAATCTCATTTTCGCGACAATGTGATTCCAATACTTTCATTTTTCCGAATATAAAACCAAATAAGTTCACATATCATGTTTAGCATCAAGGGTCATCGAGGGACAAGTTCACTGTTTATCAAACTTCTAACCACATAAGCTAACATTTCATTTTCGCGACAAGGGTCATTTCAATACTTTCATTTTACCGAATTTCAAACCAAATAGGTTCACATATCATGTTTCGCATCAACGGACATCGAGGGACATGTTCAACCTTCATATTTGACAAACATGCAACAATATAAGCTAAAATCTTGTTTTCGCGATAAGGGTCATCTCATTACTTTCTATTTACCAAATTTAAAAACGAAATTGGTTCCAATATTATGTTACGCAATAAAGGACATCGAGGGACAAATTCAACAATAATATTTATCAAAGTTTTAACCATATAGGCTAAAATCTCATTTTTGGGACAATGGTCATTCAAATAATTTCATTTTTCCGAATATAAAACCAAATAGGTTCACATATCATGTTTCGCATCAATGGACATCGAGGGACAAGTTCACTGTTTATCAAACTTCTAACCACATAGGCTAACATTTCATTTTCGCGACAAGGGTCATTTCAATACTTTCATTTTACCGAATTTCAAACCAAATAGGTTCACATAACATGTTTCACATCAACGGACATCGAGGGACATGTTCAACCTTCATATTTAACAAACATGCAACAATATAAGCTAAAATCTCGTTTTCGCGATAAGGGTCATCTCATTACTTTCTATTTACCAAATTTAAAACGAAATTGGTTCAAATATTATGTTACGCAATAAAGGACATCGAGGGACAAATTCAACATTAATATTTCTCAAACTTTTAACCATATAGGCTAAAATCTCTTTTTTGGGACAATGGTCATTCAAATAATTTCATTTTGCCGAATACAAAATCAAATAGGTTCACATATCATGTTTCATATCAAGGGAGATCGAGGGACAAGTTCAACCTTTATCAAACTTCTAACCATATAGGCTAAAATCTCATTTTCGCGACAAAGTCATTCCAATACTTTCATTTTTCCGAATATAAAACCAAATAGGTTCACATATCATGTTTCGAATCAAGGGAGATCGAGGGACAAGTTCAACCTTTATCAAACTTCTAACCATATAGGCTAAAATCTCATTTTCGCGACAAAGTTATTCCAATACTTTCATTTTTCCGAATATAAAACCAAATAGGTTCACATATCATGTTTCGCATCAAGGGACATCGAGGGACAAGTTCACTGTTTATCAAACTTCTAACCAGATAGGCTAACATTTCATTTTCGCGACAAGGGTCATTTCAATACTTTCATTTTACCGAATTTCAAACCAAATAGGTTCACATATCATGTTTCGCATCAACGTACATCGAGGGACATGTTCAACCTTCATATTTAACAAACATGTAACAATATAAGCTAAAATCTCGTTTTCGCGATAAGGGTCATCTCATTACTTTCTATTTACCAAATTTAAAAACGAAATTGGTTCAAATATTATGTTACGCAATAAAGGACATCGAGGGACAAATTCAACAATAATATTTATCAAAGTTTTAACCATATAGGCTAAAATCTCATTTTTGGGACAATGGTCATTCAAATAATTTCATTTTGCCGAATACAAAACCAAATAGGTTCACATATCATGTTTCGTATCAAGGGAGAT
Source organism: Medicago sativa (assembly GCF_051527215.1). Taxonomy (NCBI): domain Eukaryota; kingdom Viridiplantae; phylum Streptophyta; class Magnoliopsida; order Fabales; family Fabaceae; genus Medicago; species Medicago sativa. The sequence continues at coordinate 42,492,433 of NC_140751.1, forward strand.
CGAGGGACAAGGTCAACCTTTATCAAACTTCTAACCATATAAGGCTAAAATCTCATTTTCGCGACAAAGTGATTCCAATACTTTCATTTTTCCGAATATAAAACCAAATAAGTTCACATATCATGTTTGGCATCAAGGGACATCGAGGGACAAGTTCACTGTTTATCAAACTTCTAACCACATAGGCTAACATTTCATTTTCGCGACAAGGGTCATTTCAATACTTTCATTTTACCGAATTTCAAACCAAATAGGTTCACATATCATGTTTCGCATCAACGGACATCGAGGGACATGTTCAACCTTCATATTTAACAAACATGTAACAATATAAGCTAAAATCTCGTTTTCGCGATAAGGGTCATCTCATTACTTTCTATTTACCAAATTTAAAAACGAAATTGGTTCAAATATTATGTTACGCAATAAAGGACATCGAGGGACAAATTCAACAATAATATTTATCAAAGTTTTAACCATATAGGCTAAAATCTCATTTTTGGGACAATGGTCATTCAAATAATTTCGTTTTGCCGAATACAAAACCAAATAGGTTCACATATCATGTTTCGTATCAAGGGAGATCGAGGGACAAGGTCAACCTTTATCAAACTTCTGACCATATAAGGCTAAAATCTCATTTTCGCGACAAAGTGATTCCAATACTTTCATTTTTCCGAATATAAAACCAAATAAGTTCACATATCATGTTTAGCATCAAGGGTCATCGAGGGACAAGTTCACTGTTTATCAAACTTCTAACCACATAGGCTAACATTTCATTTTCGCGACAAGGGTCATTTCAATACTTTCATTTTACCGAATTTCAAACCAAATAGGTTCACATATCATGTTTCGCATCAACGGACATCGAGGGACATGTTCAACCTTCATATTTAACAAACATGCAACAATATAAGCTAAAATCTCGTTTTCGCGATAAGGGTCATCTCATTACTTTCTATTTACCAAATTTAAAACGAAATTGGTTCAAATATTATGTTACGCAATAAAGGACATCGAGGGACAAATTCAACATTAATATTTCTCAAACTTTTAACCATATAGGCTAAAATTTCATTTTTGGGACAATGGTCATTCAAATAATTTCATTTTTCCGAATATAAAACCAAATAGGTTCACATATCATGTTTCGCATCAAGGGACATCGAGGGACAAGTTCACTGTTTATCAAACTTCTAACCTCATAGGCTAACATTTCATTTTCGCGACAAGGGTCATTTCAATACTTTCATTTTACCGAATTTCAAACCAAATAGGTTCACATAACATGTTTCACATCAACGGACATTGAGGGACATGTTCAACCTTCATATTTAACAAACATGCAACAATATAAGCTAAAATCTCGTTTTCGCGATAAGGGTCATCTCATTACTTTCTATTTACCAAATTTAAAACAAAATTGGTTCAAATATTATGTTACGCAATAAAGGACATCGAGGGACAAATTCAACATTAATATTTCTCAAACTTTTAACCATATAGGCTAAAATCTCTTTTTTGGGACAATGGTCATTCAAATAATTTCATTTTGCCGAATACAAAACCAAATAGGTTCACATATCATGTTTCATATCAAGGGAGATCGAGGGACAAGTTCAACCTTTATCAAACTTCTAACCATATAGGCTAAAATCTCATTTTCGCGACAAAGTCATTCCAATACTTTCATTTTTCCGAATATAAAACCAAATAGGTTCACATATCATGTTTCGTATCAAGGGAGATCGAGGGACAAGTTCAACCTTTATCAAACTTCTAACCATATAGGCTAAAATCTCATTTTCGCGACAAAGTTATTCCAATACTTTCATTTTTCCGAATATAAAACCAAATAGGTTCACATATCATGTTTCGCATCAAGGGACAAGTTCACTGTTTATCAAACTTCTAACCAGATAGGCTAACATTTCATTTTCGCGACAAGGGTCATTTCAATACTTTCATTTTACCGAATTTCAAACCAAATAGGTTCACATATCATGTTTCGCATCAACGGACATCGAGGGACATGTTCAACCTTCATATTTAACAAACATGCAACAATATAAGCTAAAATCTCGTTTTCGCGATAAGGGTCATCTCATTACTTTCTATTTACCAAATTTAAAACGAAATTGGTTCAAATATTATGTTACGCAATAAAGGACATCGAGGGACAAATTCAACATTAATATTTCTCAAACTTTTAACCATATAGGCTAAAATTTCATTTTTGGGACAATGGTCATTCAAATAATTTCATTTTTCCGAATATAAAACCAAATAGGTTCACATATCATGTTTCGCATCAAGGGACATCGAGGGACAAGTTCACTGTTTATCAAACTTCTAACCTCATAGGCTAACATTTCATTTTCGCGACAAGGGTCATTTCAATACTTTCATTTTACCGAATTTCAAACCAAATAGGTTCACATAACATGTTTCACATCAACGGACATTGAGGGACATGTTCAACCTTCATATTTAACAAACATGCAACAATATAAGCTAAAATCTCGTTTTCGCGATAAGGGTCATCTCATTACTTTCTATTTACCAAATTTAAAACAAAATTGGTTCAAATATTATGTTACGCAATAAAGGACATCGAGGGACAAATTCAACATTAATATTTCTCAAACTTTTAACCATATAGGCTAAAATCTCTTTTTTGGGACAATGGTCATTCAAATAATTTCATTTTGCCGAATACAAAACCAAATAGGTTCACATATCATGTTTCATATCAAGGGAGATCGAGGGACAAGTTCAACCTTTATCAAACTTCTAACCATATAGGCTAAAATCTCATTTTCGCGACAAAGTCATTCCAATACTTTCATTTTTCCGAATATAAAACCAAATAGGTTCACATATCATGTTTCGTATCAAGGGAGATCGAGGGACAAGTTCAACCTTTATCAAACTTCTAACCATATAGGCTAAAATCTCATTTTCGCGACAAAGTTATTCCAATACTTTCATTTTTCCGAATATAAAACCAAATAGGTTCACATATCATGTTTCGCATCAAGGGACAAGTTCACTGTTTATCAAACTTCTAACCAGATAGGCTAACATTTCATTTTCGCGACAAGGGTCATTTCAATACTTTCATTTTACCGAATTTCAAACCAAATAGGTTCACATATCATGTTTCGCATCAACGGACATCGAGGGACATGTTCAACCTTCATATTTAACAAACATGTAACAATATAAGCTAAAATCTCGTTTTCGCGATAAGGGTCATCTCATTACTTTCTATTTACCAAATTTAAAAACGAAATTGGTTCAAATATTATGTTACGCAATAAAGGACATCGAGGGACAAATTCAACAATAATATTTATCAAAGTTTTAACCATATAGGCTAAAATCTCATTTTTGGGACAATGGTCATTCAAATAATTTCATTTTGCCGAATACAAAACCAAATAGGTTCGCATATCATGTTTCGTATCAAGGGAGATCGAGGGACATGGTCAACCTTTATCAAACTTCTAACCATATAAGGCTAAAATCTCATTTTCGCGACAATGTGATTCCAATACTTTCATTTTTCCGAATATAAAACCAAATAAGTTCACATATCATGTTTAGCATCAAGGGTCATCGAGGGACAAGTTCACTGTTTATCAAACTTCTAACCACATAAGCTAACATTTCATTTTCGCGACAAGGGTCATTTCAATACTTTCATTTTACCGAATTTCAAACCAAATAGGTTCACATATCATGTTTCGCATCAACGGACATCGAGGGACATGTTCAACCTTCATATTTGACAAACATGCAACAATATAAGCTAAAATCTCGTTTTCGCGATAAGGGTCATCTCATTACTTTCTATTTACCAAATTTAAAAACGAAATTGGTTCCAATATTATGTTACGCAATAAAGGACATCGAGGGACAAATTCAACAATAATATTTATCAAAGTTTTAACCATATAGGCTAAAATCTCATTTTTGGGACAATGGTCATTCAAATAATTTCATTTTTCCGAATATAAAACCAAATAGGTTCACATATCATGTTTCGCATCAATGGACATCGAGGGACAAGTTCACTGTTTATCAAACTTCTAACCTCATAGGCTAACATTTCATTTTCGCGACAAGGGTCATTTCAATACTTTCATTTTACCGAATTTCAAACCAAATAGGTTCACATAACATGTTTCACATCAACGGACATCGAGGGACATGTTCAACCTTCATATTTAACAAACATGCAACAATATAAGCTAAAATCTCGTTTTCGCGATAAGGGTCATCTCATTACTTTCTATTTACCAAATTTAAAACGAAATTGGTTCAAATATTATGTTACGCAATAAAGGACATCGAGGGACAAATTCAACATTAATATTTCTCAAACTTTTAACCATATAGGCTAAAATCTCTTTTTTGGGACAATGGTCATTCAAATAATTTCATTTTGCCGAATACAAAACCAAATAGGTTCACATATCATGTTTCATATCAAGGGAGATCGAGGGACAAGTTCAACCTTTATCAAACTTCTAACCATATAGGCTAAAATCTCATTTTCGCGACAAAGTCATTCCAATACTTTCATTTTTCCGAATATAAAACCAAATAGGTTCACATATCATGTTTCGAATCAAGGGAGATCGAGGGACAAGTTCAACCTTTATCAAACTTCTAACCATATAGGCTAAAATCTCATTTTCGCGACAAAGTTATTCCAATACTTTCATTTTTCCGAATATAAAACCAAATAGGTTCACATATCATGTTTCGCATCAAGGGACATCGAGGGACAAGTTCACTGTTTATCAAACTTCTAACCAGATAGGCTAACATTTCATTTTCGCGACAAGGGTCATTTCAATACTTTCATTTTACCGAATTTCAAACCAAATAGGTTCACATATCATGTTTCGCATCAACGTACATCGAGGGACATGTTCAACCTTCATATTTAACAAACATGTAACAATATAAGCTAAAATCTCGTTTTCGCGATAAGGGTCATCTCATTACTTTCTATTTACCAAATTTAAAAACGAAATTGGTTCAAATATTATGTTACGCAATAAAGGACATCGAGGGACAAATTCAACAATAATATTTATCAAAGTTTTAACCATATAGGCTAAAATCTCATTTTTGGGACAATGGTCATTCAAATAATTTCATTTTGCCGAATACAAAACCAAATAGGTTCACATATCATGTTTCGTATCAAGGGAGATCGAGGGACAAGGTCAACCTTTATCAAACTTCTAACCATATAAGGCTAAAATCTCATTTTCGCGACAAAGTGATTCCAATACTTTCATTTTTCCGAATATAAAACCAAATAAGTTCACATATCATGTTTGGCATCAAGGGACATCGAGGGACAAGTTCACTGTTTATCAAACTTCTAACCACATAGGCTAACATTTCATTTTCGCGACAAGGGTCATTTCAATACTTTCATTTTACCGAATTTCAAACCAAATAGGTTCACATATCATGTTTCGCATCAACGGACATCGAGGGACATGTTCAACCTTCATATTTAACAAACATGTAACAATATAAGCTAAAATCTCGTTTTCGCGATAAGGGTCATCTCATTACTTTCTATTTACCAAATTTAAAAACGAAATTGGTTCAAATATTATGTTACGCAATAAAGGACATCGAGGGACAAATTCAACAATAATATTTATCAAAGTTTTAACCATATAGGCTAAAATCTCATTTTTGGGACAATGGTCATTCAAATAATTTCGTTTTGCCGAATACAAAACCAAATAGGTTCACATATCATGTTTCGTATCAAGGGAGATCGAGGGACAAGGTCAACCTTTATCAAACTTCTGACCATATAAGGCTAAAATCTCATTTTCGCGACAAAGTGATTCCAATACTTTCATTTTTCCGAATATAAAACCAAATAAGTTCACATATCATGTTTAGCATCAAGGGTCATCGAGGGACAAGTTCACTGTTTATCAAACTTCTAACCACATAGGCTAACATTTCATTTTCGCGACAAGGGTCATTTCAATACTTTCATTTTACCGAATTTCAAACCAAATAGGTTCACATATCATGTTTCGCATCAACGGACATCGAGGGACATGTTCAACCTTCATATTTAACAAACATGCAACAATATAAGCTAAAATCTCGTTTTCGCGATAAGGGTCATCTCATTACTTTCTATTTACCAAATTTAAAACGAAATTGGTTCAAATATTATGTTACGCAATAAAGGACATCGAGGGACAAATTCAACATTAATATTTCTCAAACTTTTAACCATATAGGCTAAAATTTCATTTTTGGGACAATGGTCATTCAAATAATTTCATTTTTCCGAATATAAAACCAAATAGGTTCACATATCATGTTTCGCATCAAGGGACATCGAGGGACAAGTTCACTGTTTATCAAACTTCTAACCTCATAGGCTAACATTTCATTTTCGCGACAAGGGTCATTTCAATACTTTCATTTTACCGAATTTCAAACCAAATAGGTTCACATAACATGTTTCACATCAACGGACATTGAGGGACATGTTCAACCTTCATATTTAACAAACATGCAACAATATAAGCTAAAATCTCGTTTTCGCGATAAGGGTCATCTCATTACTTTCTATTTACCAAATTTAAAACAAAATTGGTTCAAATATTATGTTACGCAATAAAGGACATCGAGGGACAAATTCAACATTAATATTTCTCAAACTTTTAACCATATAGGCTAAAATCTCTTTTTTGGGACAATGGTCATTCAAATAATTTCATTTTGCCGAATACAAAACCAAATAGGTTCACATATCATGTTTCATATCAAGGGAGATCGAGGGACAAGTTCAACCTTTATCAAACTTCTAACCATATAGGCTAAAATCTCATTTTCGCGACAAAGTCATTCCAATACTTTCATTTTTCCGAATATAAAACAAAATAGGTTCACATATCATGTTTCGTATCAAGGGAGATCGAGGGACAAGTTCAACCTTTATCAAACTTCTAACCATATAGGCTAAAATCTCATTTTCGCGACAAAGTTATTCCAATACTTTCATTTTTTCGAATATAAAACCAAATAGGTTCACATATCATGTTTCGCATCAAGGGACATCGAGGGACAAGTTCACTGTTTATCAAACTTCTAACCAGATAGGCTAACATTTCATTTTCGCGACAAGGGTCATTTCAATACTTTCATTTTACCGAATTTCAAACCAAATAGGTTCACATATCATGTTTCGCATCAACGGACATCGAGGGACATGTTCAACCTTCATATTTAACAAACATGCAACAATATAAGCTAAAATCTCGTTTTCGCGATAAGGGTCATCTCATTACTTTCTATTTACCAAATTTAAAAACGAAATTGGTTCAAATATTATGTTACGTAATAAAGGACATCGAGGGACAAATTCAACAATAATATTTATCAAAGTTTTAACCATATAGGCTAAAATCTCATTTTTGGGACAATGGTCATTCAAATAATCTCATTTTGCCGAATACAAAACCAAATAGGTTCACATATCATGTTTCATATCAAGGGAGATCGAGGGACAAGTTCAACCTTTATCAAACTTCTAACCATATAGGCTAAAATCTCATTTTCGCGACAAAGTCATTCCAATACTTTCATTTTTCCGAATATAAAACCAAATAGGTTCACATATCATGTTTCGTATCAAGGGAGATCGAGGGACAAGTTCAACCTTTATCAAACTTCTAACCATATAGGCTAAAATCTCATTTTCGCGACAAAGTTATTCCAATACTTTCATTTTTCCGAATATAAAACCAAATAGGTTCACATATCATGTTTCGCATCAAGGGACAAGTTCACTGTTTATCAAACTTCTAACCAGATAGGCTAACATTTCATTTTCGCGACAAGGGTCATTTCAATACTTTCATTTTACCGAATTTCAAACCAAATAGGTTCACATATCATGTTTCGCATCAACGGACATCGAGGGACATGTTCAACCTTCATATTTAACAAACATGTAACAATATAAGCTAAAATCTCGTTTTCGCGATAAGGGTCATCTCATTACTTTCTATTTACCAAATTTAAAAACGAAATTGGTTCAAATATTATGTTACGCAATAAAGGACATCGAGGGACAAATTCAACAATAATATTTATCAAAGTTTTAACCATATAGGCTAAAATCTCATTTTTGGGACAATGGTCATTCAAATAATTTCATTTTGCCGAATACAAAACCAAATAGGTTCGCATATCATGTTTCGTATCAAGGGAGATCGAGGGACATGGTCAACCTTTATCAAACTTCTAACCATATAAGGCTAAAATCTCATTTTCGCGACAATGTGATTCCAATACTTTCATTTTTCCGAATATAAAACCAAATAAGTTCACATATCATGTTTAGCATCAAGGGTCATCGAGGGACAAGTTCACTGTTTATCAAACTTCTAACCACATAAGCTAACATTTCATTTTCGCGACAAGGGTCATTTCAATACTTTCATTTTACCGAATTTCAAACCAAATAGGTTCACATATCATGTTTCGCATCAACGGACATCGAGGGACATGTTCAACCTTCATATTTGACAAACATGCAACAATATAAGCTAAAATCTCGTTTTCGCGATAAGGGTCATCTCATTACTTTCTATTTACCAAATTTAAAAACGAAATTGGTTCCAATATTATGTTACGCAATAAAGGACATCGAGGGACAAATTCAACAATAATATTTATCAAAGTTTTAACCATATAGGCTAAAATCTCATTTTTGGGACAATGGTCATTCAAATAATTTCATTTTGCCGAATACAAAACCAAATAGGTTCGCATATCATGTTTCGTATCAAGGGAGATCGAGGGACATGGTCAACCTTTATCAAACTTCTAACCATATAAGGCTAAAATCTCATTTTCGCGACAAAGTGATTCCAATACTTTCATTTTTCCGAATATAAAACCAAATAAGTTCACATATCATGTTTAGCATCAAGGGTCATCGAGGGACAAGTTCACTGTTTATCAAACTTCTAACCACATAAGCTAACATTTCATTTTCGCGACAAGGGTCATTTCAATACTTTCATTTTACCGAATTTCAAACCAAATAGGTTCACATATCATGTTTCGCATCAACGGACATCGAGGGACATGTTCAACCTTCATATTTGACAAACATGCAACAATATAAGCTAAAATCTCGTTTTCGCGATAAGGGTCATCTCATTACTTTCTATTTACCAAATTTAAAACGAAATTGGTTCAAATATTATGTTACGCAATAAAGGACATCGAGGGACAAATTCAACATTAATATTTCTCAAACTTTTAACCATATAGGCTAAAATCTCATTTTTGGGACAATGGTCATTCAAGTAATTTCATTTTTCCGAATATAAAACCAAATAGGTTCACGTATCATGTTTCGCATCAAGGGACATCGAGGGACAAGTTCAATGTTTATCAAACTTCTAACCACATAGGCTAACATTTCATTTTCGCGACAAGGGTCATTTCAATACTTTCATTTTACCGAATTTCAAACCAAATAGGTTCACATAACATGTTTCACATCAACGGACATTGGGACATGTTCAACCTTCATATTTAACAAACATGTAACAATATAAGCTAAAATCTCGTTTTCGCGATAAGGGTCATCTCATTACTTTCTATTTACCAAATTTAAAAACGAAATTGGTTCAAATATTATGTTACGCAATAAAGGACATCGAGGGACAAATTCAACAATAATATTTATCAAAGTTTTAACCATATAGGCTAAAATCTCATTTTTGGGACAATGGTCATTCAAATAATTTCATTTTGCCGAATACAAAACCAAATAGGTTCGCATATCATGTTTCGTATCAAGGGAGATCGAGGGACATGGTCAACCTTTATCAAACTTCTAACCATATAAGGCTAAAATCTCATTTTCGCGACAAAGTGATTCCAATACTTTCATTTTTCCGAATATAAAACCAAATAAGTTCACATATCATGTTTAGCATCAAGGGTCATCGAGGGACAAGTTCACTGTTTATCAAACTTCTAACCACATAAGCTAACATTTCATTTTCGCGACAAGGGTCATTTCAATACTTTCATTTTACCGAATTTCAAACCAAATAGGTTCACATATCATGTTTCGCATCAACGGACATCGAGGGACATGTTCAACCTTCATATTTGACAAACATGCAACAATATAAGCTAAAATCTCGTTTTCGCGATAAGGGTCATCTCATTACTTTCTATTTACCAAATTTAAAACGAAATTGGTTCAAATATTATGTTACGCAATAAAGGACATCGAGGGACAAATTCAACATTAATATTTCTCAAACTTTTAACCATATAGGCTAAAATCTCATTTTTGGGACAATGGTCATTCAAGTAATTTCATTTTTCCGAATATAAAACCAAATAGGTTCACGTATCATGTTTCGCATCAAGGGACATCGAGGGACAAGTTCAATGTTTATCAAACTTCTAACCACATAGGCTAACATTTCATTTTCGCGACAAGGGTCATTTCAATACTTTCATTTTACCGAATTTCAAACCAAATAGGTTCACATAACATGTTTCACATCAACGGACATTGGGACATGTTCAACCTTCATATTTAACAAACATGTAACAATATAAGCTAAAATCTCGTTTTCGCGATAAGGGTCATCTCATTACTTTCTATTTACCAAATTTAAAAATGAAATTGGTTCAAATATTATGTTACGCAATAAAGGACATCGAGGGACAAATTCAACAATAATATTTATCAAAGTTTTAACCATATAGGCTAAAATCTCATTTTTGGGACAATGGTCATTCAAATAATTTCATTTTGCCGAATACAAAACCAAATAGGTTCACATATCATGTTTCGTATCAAGGGAGATCGAGGGACAAGGTCAACCTTTATCAAACTTCTAACCATATAAGGCTAAAATCTCATTTTCGCGACAAAGTGATTCCAATACTTTCATTTTTCCGAATATAAAACCAAATAAGTTCACATATTATGTTTAGCATCAAGGGACATCGAGGGACAAGTTCACTGTTTATCAAACTTCTAACCACATAGGCTAACATTTCATTTTCGCGACAAGGGTCATTTCAATACTTTCATTTTACCGAATTTCAAACCAAATAGGTTCACATATCATGTTTCACATCAACGGACATCGAGGGACATGTTCAACCTTCATATTTAACAAACATGCAACAATATAAGCTAAAATCTTGTTTTCGCGATAAGGGTCATCTCATTACTTTCTATTTACCAAATTTAAAACGAAATTGGTTCAAATATTATGTTACGCAATAAAGGACATCGAGGGACAAATTCAACATTAATATTTCTCAAACTTTTAACCATATAGGCTAAAATCTCTTTTTTGGGAAAATGGTCATTCAAATAATTTCATTTTGCCGAATACAAAACCAAATAGGTTCACATATCATGTTTCGTATCAAGGGAGATCGAGGGACAAGTTCAACCTTTATCAAACTTCTAACCATATAGGCTAAAATCTCATTTTCGCGACAAAGTGATTCCAATACTTTCATTTTTCCGAATATAAAACCAAATAGGTTCACATATCATGTTTCGCATCAAGGGACATCGAGGGACAATTTCACTGTTTATCAAACTTCTAACCAGATAGGCTAACATTTCATTTTCGCGACAAGGGTCATTTCAATACTTTCATTTTACCGAATTTCAAACCAAATAGGTTCACATATCATGTTTCGCATCAACGGACATCGAGGGACATGTTCAACCTTCATATTTAACAAACATGTAACAATATAAGCTAAAATCTCGTTTTCGCGATAAGGGTCATCTCATTACTTTCTATTTACCAAATTTAAAAACGAAATTGGTTCAAATATTATGTTACGCAATAAAGGACATCGAGGGACAAATTCAACAATAATATTTATCAAAGTTTTAACCATATAGGCTAAAATCTCATTTTTGGGACAATGGTCATTCAAATAATTTCATTTTGCCGAATACAAAACCAAATAGGTTCGCATATCATGTTTCGTATCAAGGGAGATCGAGGGACATGGTCAACCTTTATCAAACTTCTAACCATATAAGGCTAAAATCTCATTTTCGCGACAAAGTGATTCCAATACTTTCATTTTTCCGAATATAAAACCAAATAAGTTCACATATCATGTTTAGCATCAAGGGTCATCGAGGGACAAGTTCACTGTTTATCAAACTTCTAACCACATAAGCTAACATTTCATTTTCGCGACAAGGGTCATTTCAATACTTTCATTTTACCGAATTTCAAACCAAATAGGTTCACATATCATGTTTCGCATCAACGGACATCGAGGGACATGTTCAACCTTCATATTTGACAAACATGCAACAATATAAGCTAAAATCTCGTTTTCGCGATAAGGGTCATCTCATTACTTTCTATTTACCAAATTTAAAACGAAATTGGTTCAAATATTATGTTACGCAATAAAGGACATCGAGGGACAAATTCAACATTAATATTTCTCAAACTTTTAACCATATAGGCTAAAATCTCATTTTTGGGACAATGGTCATTCAAGTAATTTCATTTTTCCGAATATAAAACCAAATAGGTTCACGTATCATGTTTCGCATCAAGGGACATCGAGGGACAAGTTCACTGTTTATCAAACTTCTAACCACATAGGCTAACATTTCATTTTCGCGACAAGGGTCATTTCAATACTTTCATTTTACCGAATTTCAAACCAAATAGGTTCACATAACATGTTTCACATCAACGGACATTGGGACATGTTCAACCTTCATATTTAACAAACATGCAACAATATAAGCTAAAATCTCGTTTTCGCGATAAGGGTCATCTCATTACTTTCTATTTACCAAATTTAAAACGAAATTGGTTCAAATATTATGTTACGCAATAAAGGACATCGAGGGACAAATTCAACATTAATATTTCTCAAACTTTTAACCATATAGGCTAAAATCTCTTTTTTGGGACAATGGTCATTCAAATAATTTCATTTTGCCGAATACAAAACCAAATAGGTTCACATATCATGTTTCATATCAAGGGAGATCGAGGGACAAGTTCAACCTTTATCAAACTTCTAACCATATAGGCTAAAATCTCATTTTCGCGACAAAGTCATTCCAATACTTTCATTTTTCCGAATATAAAACCAAATAAGTTCACATATCATGTTTAGCATCAAGGGTCATCGAGGGACAAGTTCACTGTTTATCAAACTTCTAACCACATAAGCTAACATTTCATTTTCGCGACAAGGGTCATTTCAATACTTTCATTTTACCGAATTTCAAACCAAATAGGTTCACATATCATGTTTCGCATCAACGGACATCGAGGGACATGTTCAACCTTCATATTTGACAAACATGCAACAATATAAGCTAAAATCTCGTTTTCGCGATAAGGGTCATCTCATTACTTTCTATTTAACAAATTTAAAACGAAATTGGTTCAAATATTATGTTACGCAATAAAGGACATCGAGGGACAAATTCAACATTAATATTTCTCAAACTTTTAACCATATAGGCTAAAATCTCATTTTTGGGACAATGGTCATTCAAATAATTTCATTTTTCCGAATATAAAACCAAATAGGTTCACGTATCATGTTTCGCATCAAGGGACATCGAGGGACAAGTTCACTGTTTATCAAACTTCTAAACACATAGGCTAACATTTCATTTTCGCGACAAGGGTCATTTCAATACTTTCATTTTACCGAATTTCAAACCAAATAGGTTCACATATCATGTTTCACATCAACGGACATCGAGGGACATGTTCAACCTTCATATATAACAAACATGCAACAATATAAGCTAAAATCTCGTTTTCGCGATAAGGGTCATCTCATTACTTTCTATTTACCAAATTTAAAACGAAATTGGTTCAAATATTATGTTACGCAATAAAGGACATCGAGGGACAAATTCAACATTAATATTTCTCAAACTTTTAACGATATAGGCTAAAATCTCTTTTTTGGGACAATGGTCATTCAAATAATTTCATTTTGCCGAATACAAAACCAAATAGGTTCACATATCATGTTTCGTATCAAGGGAGATCGAGGGACAAGTTCAACCTTTATCAAACTTCTAACCATATAGGCTAAAATCTCATTTTCGCGACAAAGTGATTCCAATAATTTCATTTTTCCGAATATAAAACCAAATAGGTTCACATATTATGTTTAGCATCAAGGGACATCGAGGGACAAGTTCACTGTTTATCAAACTTCTAACCACATAGGCTAACATTTCATTTTCGCGACAAGGGTCATTTCAATACTTTCATTTTACCGAATTTCAAACCAAATAGGTTCACATATCATGTTTCACATCAACGGACATCGAGGGACATGTTCAACCTTCATATTTAACAAACATGCAACAATATAAGCTAAAATCTCGTTTTCGCGATAAGGGTCATCTCATTACTTTCTATTTACCAAATTTAAAACGAAATTGGTTCAAATATTATGTTACGCAATAAAGGACATCGAGGGACAAATTCAACATTAATATTTCTCAAACTTTTAACCATATAGGCTAAAATCTCTTTTTTGGGAAAATGGTCATTCAAATAATTTCATTTTGCCGAATACAAAACCAAATAGGTTCACATATCATGTTTCGTATCAAGGGAGATCGAGGGACAAGTTCAACCTTTATCAAACTTCTAACCATATAGGCTAAAATCTCATTTTCGCGACAAAGTGATTCCAATACTTTCATTTTTCCGAATATAAAACCAAATAGGTTCACATATCATGTTTCGCATCAAGGGACATCGAGGGACAAGTTCACTGTTTATCAAACTTCTAACCAGATAGGCTAACATTTCATTTTCGCGACAAGGGTCATTTCAATACTTTCATTTTACCGAATTTCAAACCAAATAGGTTCACATATCATGTTTCGCATCAACGGACATCGAGGGACATGTTCAACCTTCATATTTGACAAACATGCAACAATATAAGCTAAAATCTCGTTTTCGCGATAAGAGTCATCTCATTACTTTCTATTTACCAAATTTAAAGCGAAATTGGTTCAAATATTATGTTACGCAATAAAGGACATCGAGGGACAAATTCAACATTAATATTTCTCAAACTTTTAACCATATAGGCTAAAATCTCATTTTTGGGACAATGGTCATTCAAGTAATTTCATTTTTCCGAATATAAAACCAAATAGGTTCACGTATCATGTTTCGCATCAAGGGACATCGAGGGACAAGTTCACTGTTTATCAAACTTCTAACCACATAGGCTAACATTTCATTTTCGCGACAAGGGTCATTTCAATACTTTCATTTTACCGAATTTCAAACCAAATAGGTTCACATAACATGTTTCACATCAACGGACATTGGGACATGTTCAACCTTCATATTTAACAAACATGCAACAATATAAGCTAAAATCTCGTTTTCGCGATAAGGGTCATCTCATTACTTTCTATTTACCAAATTTAAAACGAAATTGGTTCAAATATTATGTTACGCAATAAAGGACATCGAGGGACAAATTCAACATTAATATTTCTCAAACTTTTAACCATATAGGCTAAAATCTCTTTTTTGGGACAATGGTCATTCAAATAATTTCATTTTGCCGAATACAAAACCAAATAGGTTCACATATCATGTTTCATATCAAGGGAGATCGAGGGACAAGTTCAACCTTTATCAAACTTCTAACCATATAGGCTAAAATCTCATTTTCGCGACAAAGTCATTCCAATACTTTCATTTTTCCGAATATAAAACCAAATAAGTTCACATATCATGTTTAGCATCAAGGGTCATCGAGGGACAAGTTCACTGTTTATCAAACTTCTAACCACATAAGCTAACATTTCATTTTCGCGACAAGGGTCATTTCAATACTTTCATTTTACCGAATTTCAAACCAAATAGGTTCACATATCATGTTTCACATCAACGGACATCGAGGGACATGTTCAACCTTCATATTTAACAAACATGCAACAATATAAGCTAAAATCTCGTTTTCGCGATAAGGGTCATCTCATTACTTTCTATTTACCAAATTTAAAACGAAATTGGTTCAAATATTATGTTACGCAATAAAGGACATCGAGGGACAAATTCAACATTAATATTTCTCAAACTTTTAACGATATAGGCTAAAATCTCTTTTTTGGGACAATGGTCATTCAAATAATTTCATTTTGCCGAATACAAAACCAAATAGGTTCACATATCATGTTTCGTATCAAGGGAGATCGAGGGACAAGTTCAACCTTTATCAAACTTCTAACCATATAGGCTAAAATCTCATTTTCGCGACAAAGTGATTCCAATAATTTCATTTTTCCGAATATAAAACCAAATAGGTTCACATATTATGTTTAGCATCAAGGGACATCGAGGGACAAGTTCACTGTTTATCAAACTTCTAACCACATAGGCTAACATTTCATTTTCGCGACAAGGGTCATTTCAATACTTTCATTTTACCGAATTTCAAACCAAATAGGTTCACATATCATGTTTCACATCAACGGACATCGAGGGACATGTTCAACCTTCATATTTAACAAACATGCAACAATATAAGCTAAAATCTCGTTTTCGCGATAAGGGTCATCTCATTACTTTCTATTTACCAAATTTAAAACGAAATTGGTTCAAATATTATGTTACGCAATAAAGGACATCGAGGGACAAATTCAACATTAATATTTCTCAAACTTTTAACCATATAGGCTAAAATCTCTTTTTTGGGAAAATGGTCATTCAAATAATTTCATTTTGCCGAATACAAAACCAAATAGGTTCACATATCATGTTTCGTATCAAGGGAGATCGAGGGACAAGTTCAACCTTTATCAAACTTCTAACCATATAGGCTAAAATCTCATTTTCGCGACAAAGTGATTCCAATACTTTCATTTTTCCGAATATAAAACCAAATAGGTTCACATATCATGTTTCGCATCAAGGGACATCGAGGGACAAGTTCACTGTTTATCAAACTTCTAACCAGATAGGCTAACATTTCATTTTCGCGACAAGGGTCATTTCAATACTTTCATTTTACCGAATTTCAAACCAAATAGGTTCACATATCATGTTTCGCATCAACGGACATCGAGGGACATGTTCAACCTTCATATTTGACAAACATGCAACAATATAAGCTAAAATCTCGTTTTCGCGATAAGAGTCATCTCATTACTTTCTATTTACCAAATTTAAAGCGAAATTGGTTCAAATATTATGTTACGCAATAAAGGACATCGAGGGACAAATTCAACATTAATATTTCTCAAACTTTTAACCATATAGGCTAAAATCTCATTTTTGGGACAATGGTCATTCAAGTAATTTCATTTTTCCGAATATAAAACCAAATAGGTTCACGTATCTTGTTTCGCATCAAGGGACATCGAGGGACAAGTTCACTGTTTATCAAACTTCTAACCACATAGGCTAACATTTCATTTTCGCGACAAGGGTCATTTCAATACTTTCATTTTACCGAATTTCAAACCAAATAGGTTCACATAACATGTTTCACATCAACGGACATTGGGACATGTTCAACCTTCATATTTAACAAACATGCAACAATATAAGCTAAAATCTCGTTTTCGCGATAAGGGTCATCTCATTACTTTCTATTTACCAAATTTAAAACGAAATTGGTTCAAATATTATGTTACGCAATAAAGGACATCGAGGGACAAATTCAACATTAATATTTCTCAAACTTTTAACCATATAGGCTAAAATCTCTTTTTTGGGACAATGGTCATTCAAATAATTTCATTTTGCCGAATACAAAACCAAATAGGTTCACATATCATGTTTCATATCAAGGGAGATCGAGGGACAAGTTCAACCTTTATCAAACTTCTAACCATATAGACTAAAATCTCATTTTCGCGACAAAGTCATTCCAATACTTTCATTTTTCCGAATATAAAACCAAATAAGTTCACATATCATGTTTAGCATCAAGGGTCATCGAGGGACAAGTTCACTGTTTATCAAACTTCTAACCACATAAGCTAACATTTCATTTTCGCGACAAGGGTCATTTCAATACTTTCATTTTACCGAATTTCAAACCAAATAGGTTCACATATCATGTTTCGCATCAACGGACATCGAGGGACATGTTCAACCTTCATATTTGACAAACATGCAACAATATAAGCTAAAATCTCGTTTTCGCGATAAGGGTCATCTCATTACTTTCTATTTACCAAATTTAAAGCGAAATTGGTTCAAATATTATGTTACGCAATAAAGGACATCGAGGGACAAATTCAACATTAATATTTCTCAAACTTTTAACCATATAGGCTAAAATCTCATTTTTGGGACAATGGTCATTCAAGTAATTTCATTTTTCCGAATATAAAACCAAATAGGTTCACGTATCATGTTTCACATCAAGGGACATCGAGGGACAAGTTCACTGTTTATCAAACTTCTAACCACATAGGCTAACATTTCATTTTCGCGACAAGGGTCATTTCAATACTTTCATTTTACCGAATTTCAAACCAAATAGGTTCACATAACATGTTTCACATCAACGGACATTGGGACATGTTCAACCTTCATATTTAACAAACATGCAACAATATAAGCTAAAATCTCGTTTTCGCGATAAGGGTCATCTCATTACTTTCTATTTACCAAATTTAAAACGAAATTGGTTCAAATATTATGTTACGCAATAAAGGACATCGAGGGACAAATTCAACATTAATATTTCTCAAACTTTTAACCATATAGGCTAAAATCTCTTTTTTGGGACAATGGTCATTCAAATAATTTCATTTTGCCGAATACAAAACCAAATAGGTTCACATATCATGTTTCATATCAAGGGAGATCGAGGGACAAGTTCAACCTTTATCAAACTTCTAACCATATAGGCTAAAATCTCATTTTCGCGACAAAGTCATTCCAATACTTTCATTTTTCCGAATATAAAACCAAATAGGTTCACATATCATGTTTCGTATCAAGGGAGATCGAGGGACAAGTTCAACCTTTATCAAACTTCTAACCATATAGGCTAAAATCTCATTTTCGCGACAAAGTTATTCCAATACTTTCATTTTTCCGAATATAAAACCAAATAGGTTCACATATCATGTTTCGCATCAAGGGACATCGAGGGACAAGTTCACTGTTTATCAAACTTCTAACCAGATAGGCTAACATTTCATTTTCGCGACAAGGGTCATTTCAATACTTTCATTTTACCGAATTTCAAACCAAATAGGTTCACATATCATGTTTCGCATCAACGGACATCGAGGGACATGTTCAACCTTCATATTTAGCAAACATGCAACAATATAAGCTAAAATCTCGTTTTCCCGATAAGGGTCATCTCATTACTTTCTATTTACCAAATTTAAAACGAAATTAGTTCAAATATTATGTTACGCAATAAAGGACATCGAGGGACAAATTCAACATTAATATTTCTCAAACTTTTAACCATATAGGCTAAAATCTCATTTTTGGGACAATGGTCATTAAAATAATTTCATTTTTCCGAATATAAAACCAAATAGGTTCACATATCATGTTTCGCATCAAGGGACATCGAGGGACAAGTTCACTGTTTATCAAACTTCTAAACACATAGGCTAACATTTCATTTTCGCGACAAGGGTCATTTCAATACTTTCATTTTACCGAATTTCAAACCAAATAGGTTCACATATCATGTTTCACATCAACGGACATCGAGGGACATGTTCAACCTTCATATTTAACAAACATGCAACAATATAAGCTAAAATCTCGTTTTCGCGATAAGGGTCATCTCATTACTTTCTATTTACCAAATTTAAAACGAAATTGGTTCAAATATTATGTTACGCAATAAAGGACATCGAGGGACAAATTCAACATTAATATTTCTCAAACTTTTAACCATATAGGCTAAAATCTCTTTTTTGGGACAATGGTCATTCAAATAATTTCATTTTGCCGAATACAAAACCAAATAGGTTCACATATCATGTTTCGTATCAAGGGAGATCGAGGGACAAGTTCAACCTTTATCAAACTTCTAACCATATAGGCTAAAATCTCATTTTCGCGACAAAGTGATTCCAATAATTTCATTTTTCCGAATATAAAACCAAATAGGTTCACATATCATGTTTCGCATCAAGGGACATCGAGGGACAAGTTCACTGTTTATCAAACTTCTAACCAGATAGGCTAACATTTCATTTTCGCGACAAGGGTCATTTCAATACTTTCATTTTACCGAATTTCAAACCAAATAGGTTCACATATCATGTTTCGCATCAACGGACATCGAGGGACATGTTCAACCTTCATATTTGACAAACATGCAACGATATAAGCTAAAATCTCGTTTTCGCGATAAGGGTCATCTCATTACTTTCTATTTACCAAATTTAAAGCGAAATTGGTTCAAATATTATGTTACGCAATAAAGGACATCGAGGGACAAATTCAACATTAATATTTCTCAAACTTTTAACCATATAGGCTAAAATCTCATTTTTGGGACAATGGTCATTCAAGTAATTTCATTTTTCCGAATATAAAACCAAATAGGTTCACGTATCATGTTTCGCATCAAGGGACATCGAGGGACAAGTTCACTGTTTATCAAACTTCTAACCACATAGGCTAACATTTCATTTTCGCGACAAGGGTCATTTCAATACTTTCATTTTACCGAATTTCAAACCAAATAGGTTCACATAACATGTTTCACATCAACGGACATTGGGACATGTTCAACCTTCATATTTAACAAACATGCAACAATATAAGCTAAAATCTCGTTTTCGCGATAAGGGTCATCTCATTACTTTCTATTTACCAAATTTAAAACGAAATTGGTTCAAATATTATGTTACGCAATAAAGGACATCGAGGGACAAATTCAACATTAATATTTCTCAAACTTTTAACCATATAGGCTAAAATCTCTTTTTTGGGACAATGGTCATTCAAATAATTTCATTTTGCCGAATACAAAACCAAATAGGTTCACATATCATGTTTCATATCAAGGGAGATCGAGGGACAAGTTCAACCTTTATCAAACTTCTAACCATATAGGCTAAAATCTCATTTTCGCGACAAAGTCATTCCAATACTTTCATTTTTCCGAATATAAAACCAAATAGGTTCACATATCATGTTTCGTATCAAGGGAGATCGAGGGACAAGTTCAACCTTTATCAAACTTCTAACCATATAGGCTAAAATCTCATTTTCGCGACAAAGTTATTCCAATACTTTCATTTTTCCGAATATAAAACCAAATAGGTTCACATATCATGTTTCGCATCAAGGGACATCGAGGGACAAGTTCACTGTTTATCAAACTTCTAACCACATAGGCTAACATTTCATTTTCGCGACAAGGGTCATTTCAATACTTTCATTTTACCGAATTTCAAACCAAATAGGTTCACATAACATGTTTCACATCAACGGAGATTGGGACATGTTCAACCTTCATATTTAACAAACATGCAACAATATAAGCTAAAATCTCGTTTTCGCGATAAGGGTCATCTCATTACTTTCTATTTACCAAATTTAAAACGAAATTGGTTCAAATATTATGTTACGCAATAAAGGACATCGAGGGACAAATTCAACATTAATATTTCTCAAACTTTTAACCATATAGGCTAAAATCTCTTTTTTGGGACAATGGTCATTCAAATAATTTCATTTTGCCGAATACAAAACCAAATAGGTTCACATATCATGTTTCGTATCAAGGGAGATCGAGGGACAAGTTCAACCTTTATCAAACTTCTAACCATATAGGCTAAAATCTCATTTTCGCGACAAAGTGATTCCAATAATTTCATTTTTCCGAATATAAAACCAAATAGGTTCACATATCATGTTTCGCATCAAGGGACATCGAGGGACAAGTTCACTGTTTATCAAACTTCTAACCAGATAGGCTAACATTTCATTTTCGCGACAAGGGTCATTTCAATACTTTCATTTTACCGAATTTCAAACCAAATAGGTTCACATATCATGTTTCGCATCAACGGACATCGAGGGACATGTTCAACCTTCATATTTGACAAACATGCAACAATATAAGCTAAAATCTCGTTTTCGCGATAAGGGTCATCTCATTACTTTCTATTTACCAAATTTAAAGCGAAATTGGTTCAAATATTATGTTACGCAATAAAGGACATCGAGGGACAAATTCAACATTAATATTTCTCAAACTTTTAACCATATAGGCTAAAATCTCATTTTTGGGACAATGGTCATTCAAGTAATTTCATTTTTCCGAATATAAAACCAAATAGGTTCACGTATCATGTTTCGCATCAAGGGACATCGAGGGACAAGTTCACTGTTTATCAAACTTCTAACCACATAGGCTAACATTTCATTTTCGCGACAAGGGTCATTTCAATACTTTCATTTTACCGAATTTCAAACCAAATAGGTTCACATAACATGTTTCACATCAACGGACATTGGGACATGTTCAACCTTCATATTTAACAAACATGCAACAATATAAGCTAAAATCTCGTTTTCGCGATAAGGGTCATCTCATTACTTTCTATTTACCAAATTTAAAACGAAATTGGTTCAAATATTATGTTACGCAATAAAGGACATCGAGGGACAAATTCAACATTAATATTTCTCAAACTTTTAACCATATAGGCTAAAATCTCTTTTTTGGGACAATGGTCATTCAAATAATTTCATTTTGCCGAATACAAAACCAAATAGGTTCACATATCATGTTTCATATCAAGGGAGATCGAGGGACAAGTTCAACCTTTATCAAACTTCTAACCATATAGGCTAAAATCTCATTTTCGCGACAAAGTCATTCCAATACTTTCATTTTTCCGAATATAAAACCAAATAGGTTCACATATCATGTTTCGTATCAAGGGAGATCGAGGGACAAGTTCAACCTTTATCAAACTTCTAACCATATAGGCTAAAATCTCATTTTCGCGACAAAGTTATTCCAATACTTTCATTTTTCCGAATATAAAACCAAATAGGTTCACATATCATGTTTCGCATCAAGGGACATCGAGGGACAAGTTCACTGTTTATCAAACTTCTAACCAGATAGGCTAACATTTCATTTTCGCGACAAGGGTCATTTCAATACTTTCATTTTACCGAATTTCAAACCAAATAGGTTCACATATCATGTTTCGCATCAACGGACATCGAGGGACATGTTCAACCTTCATATTTAGCAAACATGCAACAATATAAGCTAAAATCTCGTTTTCCCGATAAGGGTCATCTCATTACTTTCTATTTACCAAATTTAAAACGAAATTGGTTCAAATATTATGTTACGCAATAAAGGACATCGAGGGACAAATTCAACATTAATATTTCTCAAACTTTTAACCATATAGGCTAAAATCTCATTTTTGGGACAATGGTCATTAAAATAATTTCATTTTTCCGAATATAAAACCAAATAGGTTCACATATCATGTTTCGCATCAAGGGACATCGAGGGACAAGTTCACTGTTTATCAAACTTCTAAACACATAGGCTAACATTTCATTTTCGCGACAAGGGTCATTTCAATACTTTCATTTTACCGAATTTCAAACCAAATAGGTTCACATATCATGTTTCACATCAACGGACATCGAGGGACATGTTCAACCTTCATATTTAACAAACATGCAACAATATAAGCTAAAATCTCGTTTTCGCGATAAGGGTCATCTCATTACTTTCTATTTACCAAATTTAAAACGAAATTGGTTCAAATATTATGTTACGCAATAAAGGACATCGAGGGACAAATTCAACATTAATATTTCTCAAACTTTTAACCATATAGGCTAAAATCTCTTTTTTGGGACAATGGTCATTCAAATAATTTCATTTTGCCGAATACAAAACCAAATAGGTTCACATATCATGTTTCGTATCAAGGGAGATCGAGGGACAAGTTCAACCTTTATCAAACTTCTAACCATATAGGCTAAAATCTCATTTTCGCGACAAAGTGATTCCAATAATTTCATTTTTCCGAATATAAAACCAAATAGGTTCACATATTATGTTTCGCATCAAGGGACATCGAGGGACAAGTTCACTGTTTATCAAACTTCTAACCAGATAGGCTAACATTTCATTTTCGCGACAAGGGTCATTTCAATACTTTCATTTTACCGAATTTCAAACCAAATAGGTTCACATATCATGTTTCGCATCAAAGGACATCGAGGGACATGTTCAACCTTCATATTTAACAAACATGTAACAATATAAGCTAAAATCTCGTTTTCGTGATAAGGGTCATCTCATTACTTTCTATTTACCAAATTTAAAAACGAAATTGGTTCAAATATTATGTTACGCAATAAAGGACATCGAGGGACAAATTGAACAATAATATTTATCAAAGTTTTAACCATATAGGCTAAAATCTCATTTTTGGGACAATGGTCATTCAAATAATTTCATTTTGCCGAATACAAAACCAAATAGGTTCACATATCATGTTTCGCATCAAGGGAGATCGAGGGACAAGGTCAACCTTTATCAAACTTCTAACCATATAGGCTAAAATCTCATTTTCGCGACAAAGTCATTCCAATACTTTCATTTTTCCGAATATAAAACCAAATAGGTTCACATATCATGTTTCGTATCAAGGGAGATCGAGGGACAAGGTCAACCTTTATCAAACTTCTAACCATATAAGGCTAAAATCTCATTTTCGCGACAAAGTCATTCCAATACTTTCATTTTTCCGAATATAAAACCAAATAAGTTCACATTTCATGTTTAGCATCAAGGGACATCGAGGGACAAGTTCACTGTTTATCAAACTTCTAAACACATAGGCTAACATTTCATTTTCGCGACAAGGGTCATTTCAATACTTTCATTTTACCGAATTTCAAACCAAATAGGTTCACATAACATGTTTCACATCAACGGACATTGGGACATGTTCAACCTTCATATTTAACAAACATGCAACAATATAAGCTAAAATCTCGTTTTCGCGATAAGGGTCATCTCATTACTTTCTATTTACCAAATTTAAAACGAAATTGGTTCAAATATTATGTTACGCAATAAAGGACATCCAGGGACAAATTCAACATTAATATTTCTCAAACTTTTAACCATACAGGCTAAAATCTCTTTTTTGGGACAATGGTCATTCAAATAATTTCATTTTGCCGAATACAAAACCAAATAGGTTCACATATCATGTAATATCCCGCTGTCGGTATCGGTATATTACCCGTTAATCGTGCCAGAGGATATGATTTATGGAAAGTGGATTAATAACAAATATTTTATGACATATCAGCATAACACGGGAAAAGTATCAGAGGCGTTTATAACACGCTTAAGTCAAGGGTATTTTGGTAATTGCACGTCAAGGGAGTATTTAAATGATTTTGGGACAAAATATCTTCATAAACTTTTCCCTTTCTCTTTCCAATAGTTGACCAAGTCTTCTTTCTCTCCTTTTCTTCTTCTTCCATCGCCCTTCCTCTCCTCTCCACCAAATCTTGCAAAAATCTTCTTCTCTCCATGGTAAGCTTCTAGACTTTGTTCCTTTATGATCTATTAAGCTTAAAGAAGTTTGGGTTTTGTTTGATTTCACTTTCTCTCCTCTCAAGAATGGAATCAAGAAACTAGGGTTTGGATGGTTTGAGTGAAGATGATGTTGGAAGCTTGGGCTTGTACATGTTATGGTTTAAACAAGAACAAGGAAGCAATATGAAGTTGGTTTGAGATGATTTTACCACTCCTCCTTAAAGAAAGAATTTCATGAGGCTAGGGTTTGTTATGCTATGGTTTCATTGTTGATTCAAGAGTGGTTTCTTCATGACTAAGCAAGGAGCAAGATGTCATGGAGTACAAGAAAATGAGAAGAAAGCAAAAGAGACCAAGAGCTAGGGTTTTTGGCATGCTTGAGCTAGGAACTTGGTGATACTTCAAGAGTTGTTTAGGTGAGTTCCTTAGTTAGTTTCCCACCCTTTGGGATTGTGTAATTATCTTGCAAAGATAATATGTAACTTAGGGTTTTACAGTAAAAGATAGTTGCCCCTTTTCTTACCATGCTTGCTATACTTGTGCATACTTGTTCTGGGACTGTTTTTACAGGTTTCTAATGATCCTAAGGGTCACATAGCACTTGGAGATGCTTGGTTTGAGGTTTTTAAGTACAAAATATCAATTTTGAAGTTGCAGGACTGTCACAGCTCGCCACGGCGAGCAAATGGCTCGCGAGGCGAGCTAAAGGGCCGAACAGGGGGTCCTGCTCGCCCCCAACTCGCCATGGCGAGTAAGAGCTCGCCTCCCCAGTGATTTTACTCGCCTAGGCGAGCTACACAGTGGGGGAACCCATTGTTTCGTTCGCCTCAGGTCGTTTCGGCGTTTCGCGAGCGGTTTTTCTTGTGCAGTCTTTTTAAGAAAAATAAACCCCTCAAACCAAGATCCTAATTGTTCAAGCTTTAAAAGGAGACCTTCTTATAAATGAAACAAGTAATAGACAAGTATGGTAAGGCATGGTAAACGAGAGGATGATGTTTGAATCGGGTAGCAAGATAAATCTTAAGGAAAGGGAAGAACTAGAGCCTCGGTATAGTATCGAGAAATAGAATAGCTAGAAAGAATAGAATGCTTTGCATTATTAATATGCTTGTTAGACGCGAGGTAATGTGAGAATTATCTTCGCATAGAAGCAAGTGCCATACAAGTATGGCAAGACGTGAATCGATTTCACATCCATTCACAAAGTAAGTTAAGCAAGCATATAAGTTTACCTCTAGTGAATCGTTTAAGGATCCGAGGTATAAAAGATAGTATGTATAGATTTAATCTTCATACATGCATAAGACTAAGATAATCAAGAAAGAAAGAGTGTCATGTCTCTTGTTATCCAAATTGGATTCAAGGGGTTCCCCAAGGGGAATGGTTAAGCCGCAAGGGAGCCGCATTTCACTAAGTTAAGGTGTCGTGTCTTTTGTATTCCTTCCAAGGTCGGGTACAAAAGGTTCTCCAAGGGGGAATGGGGTAAGCCGTAAGGGACCCGCACGTTCACTAAGGGAGTCCGGTGCGCTCTTGCTAAGCACTTCACCGGTAGTAAGGGATTAACTTCCGGGGTTACTCCACTCGGGACTAATCCATAAAATGAATTCAAGATAATTGTTTGTTACACGCTAACATAATCAATGAAGCTAACTATGCATATTCATCATACATTTATGAGTATTATGTCATAGAGCCTTAGCATAGACTGTCAAGAACTAGAAAGAAAATAGAAGTAGAAAGTCAAGAGCTAGCAAGCTAGAAAGAGTCACTTTTGTGGCAAGATTAAGAAAGTTTATTAATACAACTTATCCAAGTAAGTAAGTAAGCAAGTTAAGAGAGTTATACTGTCGACGATCTTAGGTTTCCCCTAATCGTCCGGTTAGAGTCGTGTCATGATTTTAGCAAGTGAAGGCCTTGATGCGTAGATCGTATCTTGGCAATGCGGTTTTAGATCCCCTTAACCGCCATGGCACGTATAAGAAGAGAAGCCTATAACAAGTTAAGAATATTAAGACGGCCCTAGCAAGCACCGCCGTCTAAGAAAGCAAGTCCCCACACACGTATAATCAACCGGCAGGTTGTATTGTAGACACGTGGTGACCGTAGGTTTCCCCCGTGGTTGCCTATAGCCTAGGGTTAGGTGGAACTCACTGAGACATTATGTCTCATCCCAATCCTTATTTGTTTCAGGTATCAGGATGGTTTAACAAGCTAGTAGCCGAATGGATGATGCGACAAGAGTTCGTTCGTACCCGCTGTTGGATGATGTGGATTTTAAAGGATGCATTTATTATTCTTTAGAAAAGCTGAGTTGTAGTATTATTGTACGAACGCCTTTGTTGTATATTAAATTCATTCGAAGTTGTTATGTTGTAAATTTTTAATGTATCCATTACTGAACTAATGCACATGCTAGACTTTCTAGATACGTCTAGTATGGGTGTTACATATCATGTTTCATATCAAGGGAGATCGAGGGACAAGTTCAACCTTTATCAAACTTCTAACCATATAGGCTAAAATCTCATTTTCGCGACAAAGTTATTCCAATACTTTCATTTTTCCGAATATAAAACCAAATAGGTTCACATATCATGTTTCGCATCAAGGGACATCGAGGGACAAGTTCACTGTTTATCAAACTTCTAACCAGATAGGCTAACATTTCATTTTCGCGACAAGGGTCATTTCAATACTTTCATTTTACCGAATTTCAAACCAAATAGGTTCACATATCATGTTTCGCATCAACGGACATCGAGGGACATGTTCAACCTTCATATTTAGCAAACATGCAACAATATAAGCTAAAATCTCGTTTTCCCGATAAGGGTCATCTCATTACTTTCTATTTACCAAATTTAAAACGAAATTGGTTCAAATATTATGTTACGCAATAAAGGACATCGAGGGACAAATTCAACATTAATATTTCTCAAACTTTTAACCATATAGGCTAAAATCTCATTTTTGGGACAATGGTCATTCAAATAATTTCATTTTTCCGAATATAAAACCAAATAGGTTCACATATCATGTTTCGCATCAAGGGACATCGAGGGACAAGTTCACTGATTATCAAACTTCTAAACACATAGGCTAACATTTCATTTTCGCGACAAGGGTCATTTCAATACTTTCATTTTACCGAATTTCAAACCAAATAGGTTCACATATCATGTTTCACATCAACGGACATCGAGGGACATGTTCAACCTTCATATTTAACAAACATGCAACAATATAAGCTAAAATCTCGTTTTCGCGATAAGGGTCATCTCATTACTTTCTATTTACCAAATTTAAAACGAAATTGGTTCAAATATTATGTTACGCAATAAAGGACATCGAGGGACAAATTTAACAATAATATTTATCAAAGTTTTAACCATATAGGCTAAAATCTCATTTTTGGGACAATGGTCATTCAAATAATTTCATTTTGCCGAATACAAAACCAAATAGGTTCACATATCATGTTTCGTATCAAGGGAGATCGAGGGACAAGGTCAACCTTTATCAAACTTCTAACCATATAGGCTAAAATCTCATTTTCGCGACAAAGTCATTCCAATACTTTCATTTTTCCGAATATAAAACCAAATAGGTTCA
The DNA here is from genome assembly GCF_051527215.1 of Medicago sativa. NCBI lineage: Eukaryota > Viridiplantae > Streptophyta > Magnoliopsida > Fabales > Fabaceae > Medicago > Medicago sativa. The sequence goes on from NC_140751.1 coordinate 42,521,716, forward strand.
CATATCATGTTTCGTATCAAGGGAGATCGAGGGACAAGTTCAACCTTTATCAAACTTCTAACCATATAGGCTAAAATCTCATTTTCGCGACAAAGTTATTCCAATACTTTCATTTTTACGAATATAAAACCAAATAGGTTCACATATCATGTTTCGCATCAAGGGACATCGAGGGACAAGTTCACTGTTTATCAAACTTCTAACCAGATAGGCTAACATTTCATTTTCGCGACAAGGGTCATTTCAATACTTTCATTTTACCGAATTTCAAACCAAATAGGTTCACATATCATGTTTCGCATCAACGGACATCGAGGGACATGTTCAACCTTCATATTTAACAAACATGCAACAATATAAGCTAAAATCTCGTTTTCGCGATAAGGGTCATCTCATTACTTTCTATTTACCAAATTTAAAAACGAAACTGGTTCAAATATTATGTTACGCAATAAAGGACATCGAGGGACAAATTCAACAATAATATTTATCAAAGTTTTAACCATATAGGCTAAAATCTCATTTTTGGGACAATGGTCATTCAAATAATTTCATTTTGCCGAATACAAAACCAAATAGGTTCACATATCATGTTTCGTATCAAGGGAGATCGAGGGACAAGGTCAACCTTTATCAAACTTCTAACCATATAAGGCTAAAATCTCATTTTCGCGACAAAGTCATTCCAATACTTTCATTTTTCCGAATATAAAACCAAATAAGTTCACATATCATGTTTAGCATCAAGGGACATCGAGGGACAAGTTCACTGTTTATCAAACTTCTAAACACATAGGCTAACATTTCATTTTCGCGACAAGGGTCATTTCAATACTTTCATTTTACCGAATTTCAAACCAAATAGGTTCACATAACATGTTTCACATCAACGGACATTGGGACATGTTCAACCTTCATATTTAACAAACATGCAACAATATAAGCTAAAATCTCGTTTTCGCGATAAGGGTCATCTCATTACTTTCTATTTACCAAATTTAAAACGAAATTGGTTCAAATATTATGTTACGCAATAAAGGACATCCAGGGACAAATTCAACATTAATATTTCTCAAACTTTTAACCATACAGGCTAAAATCTCTTTTTTGGGACAATGGTCATTCAAATAATTTCATTTTGCCGAATACAAAACCAAATAGGTTCACATATCATGTTTCATATCAAGGGAGATCGAGGGACAAGTTCAACCTTTATCAAACTTCTAACCATATAGGCTAAAATCTCATTTTCGCGACAAAGTCATTCCAATACTTTCATTTTTCCGAATATAAAACCAAATAGGTTCACATATCATGTTTCGTATCGAGGGACAAGTTCAACCTTTATCAAACTTCTAACCATATAGGCTAAAATCTCATTTTCGCGACAAAGTTATTCCAATACTTTCATTTTTCCGAATATAAAACCAAATAGGTTCACATATCATGTTTCGCATCAAGGGACATCGAGGGACAAGTTCACTGTTTATCAAACTTCTAACCAGATAGGCTAACATTTCATTTTCGCGACAAGGGTCATTTCAATACTTTCATTTTACCGAATTTCAAACCAAATAGGTTCACATATCATGTTTCGCATCAACGGACATCGAGGGACATGTTCAACCTTCATATTTAGCAAACATGCAACAATATAAGCTAAAATCTCGTTTTCCCGATAAGGGTCATCTCATTACTTTCTATTTACCAAATTTAAAACGAAATTGGTTCAAATATTATGTTACGCAATAAAGGACATCGAGGGACAAATTCAACATTAATATTTCTCAAACTTTTAACCATATAGGCTAAAATCTCATTTTTGGGACAATGGTCATTCAAATAATTTCATTTTTCCGAATATAAAACCAAATAGGTTCACATATCATGTTTCGCATCAAGGGACATCGAGGGACAAGTTCACTGTTTATCAAACTTCTAAACACATAGGCTAACATTTCATTTTCGCGACAAGGGTCATTTCAATACTTTCATTTTACCGAATTTCAAACCAAATAGGTTCACATATCATGTTTCACATCAACGGACATCGAGGGACATGTTCAACCTTCATATTTAACAAACATGCAACAATATAAGCTAAAATCTCGTTTTCGCGATAAGGGTCATCTCATTACATTTCTATTTACCAAATTTAAAACGAAATTGGTTCAAATATTATGTTACGCAATAAAGGACATCGAGGGACAAATTCAACATTAATATTTCTCAAACTTTTAACCATATAGGCTAAAATCTCTTTTTTGGGACAATGGTCATTCAAATAATTTCATTTTGCCGAATACAAAACCAAATAGGTTCACATATCATGTTTCGTATCAAGGGAGATCGAGGGACAAGTTCAACCTTTATCAAACTTCTAACCATATAGGCTAAAATCTCATTTTCGCGACAAAGTGATTCCAATAATTTCATTTTTCCGAATATAAAACCAAATAGGTTCACATATCATGTTTCGCATCAAGGGACATCGAGGGACAAGTTCACTGTTTATCAAACTTCTAACCAGATAGGCTAACATTTCATTTTCGCGACAAGGGTCATTTCAATACTTTCATTTTACCGAATTTCAAACCAAATAGGTTCACATATCATGTTTCGCATCAAAGGACATCAAGGGACATGTTCAACCTTCATATTTAACAAACATGTAACAATATAAGCTAAAATCTCGTTTTCGTGATAAGGGTCATCTCATTACTTTCTATTTACCAAATTTAAAAATGAAATTGGTTCAAATATTATGTTACGCAATAAAGGACATCGAGGGACAAATTTAACAATAATATTTATCAAAATTTTAACCATATAGGCTAAAATCTCATTTTTGGGACAATGGTCATTCAAATAATTTCATTTTGCCGAATACAAAACCAAATAGGTTCACATATCATGTTTCGTATCAAGGGAGATCGAGGGACAAGGTCAACCTTTATCAAACTTCTAACCATATAAGGCTAAAATCTCATTTTCGCGACAAAGTCATTCCAATACTTTCATTTTTCCGAATATAAAACCAAATAAGTTCACATATCATGTTTAGCATCAAGGGACATCGAGGGACAAGTTCACTGTTTATCAAACTTCTAAACACATAGGCTAACATTTCATTTTCGCGACAAGGGTCATTTCAATACTTTCATTTTACCGAATTTCAAACCAAATAGGTTCAAATATCATGTTTCACATCAACGGACATCGAGGGACATGTTCAACCTTCATCTTTAACAAACATGTAACAATATAAGCTAAAATCTCGTTTTCGTGATAAGGGTCATCTCATTACTTTCTATTTACCAAATTTAAAAACGAAATTGGTTCAAATATTATGTTACGCAATAAAGGACATCGAGGGACAAATTCAACAATAATATTTATCAAAGTTTTAACCATATAGGCTAAAATCTCATTTTTGGGACAATGGTCATTCAAATAATTTCATTTTGCCGAATACAAAACCAAATAGGTTCACATATCATGTTTCGTATCAAGGGAGATCGAGGGACAAGGTCAACCTTTATCAAACTTCTAACCATATAGGCTAAAATTTCATTTTCGCGACAAAGTCATTCCAATACTTTCATTTTTCCGAATATAAAACCAAATAGGTTCACATATCATGTTTCGTATCAAGGGAGATCGAGGGACAAGTTCAACATTTATCAAACTTCTAACCATATAGGCTAAAATCTCATTTTCGCGACAAAGTTATTCCAATACTTTCATTTTTCCGAATATAAAACCAAATAGGTTCACATATCAGGTTTCGCATCAAGGGACATCGAGGGACAAGTTCACTGTTTATCAAACTTCTAACCAGATAGGCTAACATTTCATTTTCGCGACAAGGGTCATTTCAATACTTTCATTTTACCGAATTTGAAACCAAATAGGTTCACATATCATGTTTCGCATCAACGGACATCGAGGGACATGTTCAACCTTCATATTTAACAAACATGTAACAATATAAGCTAAAATCTCGTTTTCGCGATAAGGGTCATCTCATTACTTTCTATTTACCAAATTTAAAAACGAAATTGGTTCAAATATTATGTTACGCAATAAAGGACATCGAGGGACAAATTCAACAATAATATTTATCAAAGTTTTAACCATATAGGCTAAAATCTCATTTTTGGGACAATGGTCATTCAAATAATTTCATTTTGCCGAATACAAAACCAAATAGGTTCACATATCATGTTTCGTATCAAGGGAGATCGAGGGACAAGGTCAACCTTTATCAAACTTCTAACCATATAAGGCTAAAATCTCATTTTCGCGACAAAGTGATTCCAATACTTTCATTTTTCCGAATATAAAACCAACTAAGTTCACATATCATGTTTAGCATCAAGGGACATCGAGGGACAAGTTCACTGCTTATCAAACTTCTAAACACATAGGCTAACATTTCATTTTCGCGACAAGGGTCATTTCAATACTTTCATTTTACCGAATTTCAAACCAAATAGGTTCACATATCATGTTTCGTATCGAGGGACAAGTTCAACCTTTATCAAACTTCTAACCATATAGGCTAAAATCTCATTTTCGCGACAAAGTTATTCCAATACTTTCATTTTTCCGAATATAAAACCAAATAGGTTCACATATCATGTTTCGCATCAAGGGACATCGAGGGACAAGTTCACTGTTTATCAAACTTCTAACCAGATAGGCTAACATTTCATTTTCGCGACAAGGGTCATTTCAATACTTTCATTTTACCGAATTTCAAACCAAATAGGTTCACATATCATGTTTCGCATCAACGGACATCGAGGGACATGTTCAACCTTCATATTTAGCAAACATGCAACAATATAAGCTAAAATCTCGTTTTCCCGATAAGGGTCATCTCATTACTTTCTATTTACCAAATTTAAAACGAAATTGGTTCAAATATTATGTTACGCAATAAAGGACATCGAGGGACAAATTCAACATTAATATTTCTCAAACTTTTAACCATATAGGCTAAAATCTCATTTTTGGGACAATGGTCATTCAAATAATTTCATTTTTCCGAATATAAAACCAAATAGGTTCACATATCATGTTTCGCATCAAGGGACATCGAGGGACAAGTTCACTGTTTATCAAACTTCTAAACACATAGGCTAACATTTCATTTTCGCGACAAGGGTCATTTCAATACTTTCATTTTACCGAATTTCAAACCAAATAGGTTCACATATCATGTTTCACATCAACGGACATCGAGGGACATGTTCAACCTTCATATTTAACAAACATGCAACAATATAAGCTAAAATCTCGTTTTCGCGATAAGGGTCATCTCATTACATTTCTATTTACCAAATTTAAAACGAAATTGGTTCAAATATTATGTTACGCAATAAAGGACATCGAGGGACAAATTCAACATTAATATTTCTCAAACTTTTAACCATATAGGCTAAAATCTCTTTTTTGGGACAATGGTCATTCAAATAATTTCATTTTGCCGAATACAAAACCAAATAGGTTCACATATCATGTTTCGTATCAAGGGAGATCGAGGGACAAGGTCAACCTTTATCAAACTTCTAACCATATAAGGCTAAAATCTCATTTTCGCGACAAAGTCATTCCAATACTTTCATTTTTCCGAATATAAAACCAAATAAGTTCACATATCATGTTTAGCATCAAGGGACATCGAGGGACAAGTTCACTGTTTATCAAACTTCTAAACACATAGGCTAACATTTCATTTTCGCGACAAGGGTCATTTCAATACTTTCATTTTACCGAATTTCAAACCAAATAGGTTCAAATATCATGTTTCACATCAACGGACATCGAGGGACATGTTCAACCTTCATCTTTAACAAACATGTAACAATATAAGCTAAAATCTCGTTTTCGTGATAAGGGTCATCTCATTACTTTCTATTTACCAAATTTAAAAACGAAATTGGTTCAAATATTATGTTACGCAATAAAGGACATCGAGGGACAAATTCAACAATAATATTTATCAAAGTTTTAACCATATAGGCTAAAATCTCATTTTTGGGACAATGGTCATTCAAATAATTTCATTTTGCCGAATACAAAACCAAATAGGTTCACATATCATGTTTCGTATCAAGGGAGATCGAGGGACAAGGTCAACCTTTATCAAACTTCTAACCATATAGGCTAAAATTTCATTTTCGCGACAAAGTCATTCCAATACTTTCATTTTTCCGAATATAAAACCAAATAGGTTCACATATCATGTTTCGTATCAAGGGAGATCGAGGGACAAGTTCAACATTTATCAAACTTCTAACCATATAGGCTAAAATCTCATTTTCGCGACAAAGTTATTCCAATACTTTCATTTTTCCGAATATAAAACCAAATAGGTTCACATATCAGGTTTCGCATCAAGGGACATCGAGGGACAAGTTCACTGTTTATCAAACTTCTAACCAGATAGGCTAACATTTCATTTTCGCGACAAGGGTCATTTCAATACTTTCATTTTACCGAATTTGAAACCAAATAGGTTCACATATCATGTTTCGCATCAACGGACATCGAGGGACATGTTCAACCTTCATATTTAACAAACATGTAACAATATAAGCTAAAATCTCGTTTTCGCGATAAGGGTCATCTCATTACTTTCTATTTACCAAATTTAAAAACGAAATTGGTTCAAATATTATGTTACGCAATAAAGGACATCGAGGGACAAATTCAACAATAATATTTATCAAAGTTTTAACCATATAGGCTAAAATCTCATTTTTGGGACAATGGTCATTCAAATAATTTCATTTTGCCGAATACAAAACCAAATAGGTTCACATATCATGTTTCGTATCAAGGGAGATCGAGGGACAAGGTCAACCTTTATCAAACTTCTAACCATATAAGGCTAAAATCTCATTTTCGCGACAAAGTGATTACAATACTTTCATTTTTCCGAATATAAAACCAACTAAGTTCACATATCATGTTTAGCATCAAGGGACATCGAGGGACAAGTTCACTGCTTATCAAACTTCTAAACACATAGGCTAACATTTCATTTTCGCGACAAGGGTCATTTCAATACTTTCATTTTACCGAATTTCAAACCAAATAGGTTCACATATCATGTTTCACATCAACGGACATCGAGGGACATGTTCAACCTTCATATTTAACAAACATGCAACAATATAAGCTAAAATCTCATTTTCGCGATAAGGGTCATCTCATTACTTTCTATTTACCAAATTTAAAACGAAATTGGTTCAAATATTATGTTACGCAATAAAGGACATCGAGGGACAAATTCAACATTAATATTTCTCAAACTTTTAACCATATAGGCTAAAATCTCTTTTTTGGGACAATGGTCATTCAAATAATTTCATTTTGCCGAATACAAAACCAAATAGGTTCACATATCATGTTTCGTATCAAGGGAGATCGAGGGACAAGTTCAACCTTTATCAAACTTCTAACCATATAGGCTAAAATCTCATTTTCGCGACAAAGTGATTCCAATACTTTCATTTTTCCGAATATAAAACCAAATAGGTTCACATATCATGTTTCGCATCAAGGGACATCGAGGGACAAGTTCACTGTTTATCAAACTTCTAACCAGATAGGCTAACATTTCATTTTCGCGACAAGGGTCATTTCAATACTTTCATTTTACCGAATTTCAAACCAAATATGTTCACATATCATGTTTCGCATCAACGGACATCGAGGGACATGTTCAACCTTCATATTTAACAAACATGCAACAATATAAGCTAAAATCTCGTTTTCGCGATAAGGGTCATCTCATTACTTTCTATTTACCAAATTTAAAACGAAATTGGTTCAAATATTATGTTACGCAATAAAGGACATTGAGGGACAAATTCAACATTAATATTTCTCAAACTTTTAACCATATAGGCTAAAATCTCATTTTTGGGACAATGGTCATTCAAATAATTTCATTTTGCCGAATACAAAACCAAATAGGTTCACATATCATGTTTCGTATCAAGGGAGATCGAGGGACAAGTTCAACCTTTATCAAACTTCTAACCATATAGGCTAAAATCTCATTTTCGCGACAAAGTCATTCCAATACTTTCATTTTTCCGAATATAAAACCAAATAGGTTCACATATCATGTTTCGCATCAAGGGACATCGAGGGACAAGTTCACTGTTTATCAAACTTCTAACCAGATAGGCTAACATTTCATTTTCGCGACAAGGGTCATTTCAATACTTTCATTTTACTGAATTTCGAACCAAATAGGTTCACATATCATGTTTCGCATCAACGGACATCGAGGGACATGTTCAACCTTCATATTTAACAAATATGTAACAATATAAGCTAAAATCTCGTTTTCGCGATAAGGGTCATCTCATTACTTTTTATTTACCAAATTTAAAAACGAAATTGGTTCAAATATTATGTTACGCAATAAAGGACATCGAGGGACAAATTCAACAATAATATTTATCAAAGTTTTAACCATATAGGCTAAAATCTCATTTTTGGGACAATGGTCATTCAAATAATTTCATTTTGCCGAATACAAAACCAAATAGGTTCACATATCATGTTTCGTATCAAGGGAGATCGAGGGACAAGGTCAACCTTTATCAAACTTCTAACCATATAGGCTAAAATTTCATTTTCGCGACAAAGTCATTCCAATACTTTCATTTTTCCGAATATAAAACCAAATAGGTTCACATATCATGTTTCGTATCAAGGGAGATCGAGGGACAAGTTCAACATTTATCAAACTTCTAACCATATAGGCTAAAATCTCATTTTCGCGACAAAGTTATTCCAATACTTTCATTTTTCCGAATATAAAACCAAATAGGTTCACATATCAGGTTTCGCATCAAGGGACATCGAGGGACAAGTTCACTGTTTATCAAACTTCTAACCAGATAGGCTAACATTTCATTTTCGCGACAAGGGTCATTTCAATACTTTCATTTTACCGAATTTGAAACCAAATAGGTTCACATATCATGTTTCGCATCAACGGACATCGAGGGACATGTTCAACCTTCATATTTAACAAACATGTAACAATATAAGCTAAAATCTCGTTTTCGCGATAAGGGTCATCTCATTACTTTCTATTTACCAAATTTAAAAACGAAATTGGTTCAAATATTATGTTACGCAATAAAGGACATCGAGGGACAAATTCAACAATAATATTTATCAAAGTTTTAACCATATAGGCTAAAATCTCATTTTTGGGACAATGGTCATTCAAATAATTTCATTTTGCCGAATACAAAACCAAATAGGTTCACATATCATGTTTCGTATCAAGGGAGATCGAGGGACAAGGTCAACCTTTATCAAACTTCTAACCATATAAGGCTAAAATCTCATTTTCGCGACAAAGTGATTCCAATACTTTCATTTTTCCGAATATAAAACCAACTAAGTTCACATATCATGTTTAGCATCAAGGGACATCGAGGGACAAGTTCACTGCTTATCAAACTTCTAAACACATAGGCTAACATTTCATTTTCGCGACAAGGGTCATTTCAATACTTTCATTTTACCGAATTTCAAACCAAATAGGTTCACATATCATGTTTCACATCAACGGACATCGAGGGACATGTTCAACCTTCATATTTAACAAACATGCAACAATATAAGCTAAAATCTCGTTTTCGCGATAAGGGTCATCTCATTACTTTCTATTTACCAAATTTAAAACGAAATTGGTTCAAATATTATGTTACGCAATAAAGGACATCGAGGGACAAATTCAACATTAATATTTCTCAAACTTTTAACCATATAGGCTAAAATCTCTTTTTTGGGACAATGGTCATTCAAATAATTTCATTTTGCCGAATACAAAACCAAATAGGTTCACATATCATGTTTCGTATCAAGGGAGATCGAGGGACAAGTTCAACCTTTATCAAACTTCTAACCATATAGGCTAAAATCTCATTTTCGCGACAAAGTGATTCCAATACTTTCATTTTTCCGAATATAAAACCAAATAGGTTCACATATCATGTTTCGCATCAAGGGACATCGAGGGACAAGTTCACTGTTTATCAAACTTCTAACCAGATAGGCTAACATTTCATTTTTGCGACAAGGGTCATTTCAATACTTTCATTTTACCGAATTTCAAACCAAATAGGTTCACATATCATGTTTCGCATCAACGGACATCGAGGGAAATGTTCAACCTTCATATTTAACAAACATGCAACAATATAAGCTAAAATCTCGTTTTCGCGATAAGGGTCATCTCATTACTTTCTATTTACCAAATTTAAAACGAAATTGGTTCAAATATTATGTTACGCAATAAAGGACATTGAGGGACAAATTCAACATTAATATTTCTCAAACTTTTAACCATATAGGCTAAAATCTCATTTTTGGGACAATGGTCATTCAAATAATTTCATTTTGCCGAATACAAAACCAAATAGGTTCACATATCATGTTTCGTATCAAGGGAGATCGAGGGACAAGTTCAACCTTTATCAAACTTCTAACCATATAGGCTAAAATCTCATTTTCGCGACAAAGTCATTCCAATACTTTCATTTTTCCGAATATAAAACCAAATAGGTTCACATATCATGTTTCGCATCAAGGGACATCGAGGGACAAGTTCACTGTTTATCAAACTTCTAACCAGATAGGCTAACATTTCATTTTCGCGACAAGGGTCATTTCAATACTTTCATTTTACTGAATTTCGAACCAAATAGGTTCACATATCATGTTTCGCATCAACGGACATCGAGGGACATGTTCAACCTTCATATTTAACAAATATGTAACAATATAAGCTAAAATCTCGTTTTCGCGATAAGGGTCATCTCATTACTTTTTATTTACCAAATTTAAAAACGAAATTGGTTCAAATATTATGTTACGCAATAAAGGACATCGAGGGACAAATTCAACAATAATATTTATCAAAGTTTTAACCATATAGGCTAAAATCTCATGTTTCGTATCAAGGGAGATCGAGGGACAAGGTCAACCTTTATCAAACTTCTAACCATATAAGGCTAAAATCTCATTTTCGCGACAAAGTGATTCCAATACTTTCATTTTTCCGAATATAAAACCAAATAAGTTCACATATCATGTTTAGCATGAAGGGACATCGAGGGACAAGTTCACTGTTTATCAAACTTCTAACCAGATAGGCTAACATTTCATTTTCGCGACAAGGGTCATTTCAATACTTTCATTTTACTGAATTTCAAACCAAATAGGTTCACATATCATGTTTCGCATCAACGGACATCGAGGGACATGTTCAACCTTCATATTTAACAAATATGTAACAATATAAGCTAAAATCTCGTTTTCGCGATAAGGGTCATCTCATTACTTTTTATTTACCAAATTTAAAAACGAAATTGGTTCAAATATTATGTTACGCAATAAAGGACATCGAGGGACAAATTCAACAATAATATTTATCAAAGTTTTAACCATATAGGCTAAAATCTCATGTTTCGTATCAAGGGAGATCGAGGGACAAGGTCAACCTTTATCAAACTTCTAACCATATAAGGCTAAAATCTCATTTTCGCGACAAAGTCATTCCAATACTTTCATTTTTCCGAATATAAAACCAACTAAGTTCACATATCATGTTTAGCATCAAGGGACATCGAGGGACAAGTTCACTGCTTATCAAACTTCTAAACACATAGGCTAACATTTCATTTTCGCGACAAGGGTCATTTCAATACTTTCATTTTACCGAATTTCAAACCAAATAGGTTCACATATCATGTTTCACATCAACGGACATCGAGGGACATGTTCAACCTTCATATTTAACAAACATGCAACAATATAAGCTAAAATCTCGTTTTCGCGATAAGGGTCATCTGATTACTTTCTATTTACCAAATTTAAAACGAAATTGGTTCAAATATTATGTTACGCAATAAAGGACATCGAGGGACAAATTCAACATTAATATTTCTCAAACTTTTAACCATATAGGCTAAAATCTCTTTTTTGGGACAATGGTCATTCAAATAATTTCATGTTGATGAATACAAAACCAAATAGGTTCACATATCATGTTTCGTATCAAGGGAGATCGAGGGACAAGTTCAACCTTTATCAAACTTCTAACCATATAGGCTAAAATCTCATTTTCGCGACAAAGTGATTCCAATACTTTCATTTTTCCGAATATAAAACCAAATAGGTTCACATATCATGTTTCGCATCAAGGGACATCGAGGGACAAGTTCACTGTTTATCAAACTTCTAACCAGATAGGCTAACATTTCATTTTCGCGACAAGGGTCATTTCAATACTTTCATTTTACCGAATTTCAAACCAAATAGGTTCACATATCATGTTTCGCATCAACGGACATCGAGGGACATGTTCAACCTTCATATTTAACAAACATGCAACAATATAAGCTAAAATCTCGTTTTCGCGATAAGGGTCATCTCATTACTTTCTATTTACCAAATTTAAAACGAAATTGGTTCAAATATTATGTTACGCAATAAAGGACATTGAGGGACAAATTCAACATTAATATTTCTCAAACTTTTAACCATATAGGCTAAAATCTCATTTTTGGGACAATGGTCATTCAAATAATTTCATTTTGCCGAATACAAAACCAAATAGGTTCACATATCATGTTTCGTATCAAGGGAGATCGAGGGACAAGTTCAACCTTTATCAAACTTCTAACCATATAGGCTAAAATCTCATTTTCGCGACAAAGTCATTCCAATACTTTCATTTTTCCGAATATAAAACCAAATAGGTTCACATATCATGTTTCGCATCAAGGGACATCGAGGGACAAGTTCACTGTTTATCAAACTTCTAACCAGATAGGCTAACATTTCATTTTCGCGACAAGGGTCATTTCAATACTTTCATTTTACTGAATTTCAAACCAAATAGGTTCACATATCATGTTTCGCATCAACGGACATCGAGGGACATGTTCAACCTTCATATTTAACAAATATGTAACAATATAAGCTAAAATCTCGTTTTCGCGATAAGGGTCATCTCATTACTTTTTATTTACCAAATTTAAAAACGAAATTGGTTCAAATATTATGTTACGCAATAAAGGACATCGAGGGACAAATTCAACAATAATATTTATCAAAGTTTTAACCATATAGGCTAAAATCTCATGTTTCGTATCAAGGGAGATCGAGGGACAAGGTCAACCTTTATCAAACTTCTAACCATATAAGGCTAAAATCTCATTTTCGCGACAAAGTGATTCCAATACTTTCATTTTTCCGAATATAAAACCAAATAAGTTCACATATCATGTTTAACATCAAGGGACATCGAGGGACAAGTTCACTGTTTATCAAACTTCTAACCACATAGGCTAACATTTCATTTTCGCGACAAGGGTCATTTCAATACTTTCATTTTACCGAATTTCAAACCAAATAGGTTCACATATCATGTTTCGCATCAACGGACATCGAGGGACATGTTCAACCTTCATATTTAACAAACATGCAACAATATAAGCTAAAATCTCGTTTTCGCGATAAGGGTCATCTCATTACTTTCTATTTACCAAATTTAAAACGAAATTGGTTCAAATATTATGTTACGCAATAAAGGACATCGAGGGACAAATTCAACATTAATATTTCTCAAACTTTTAACCATATAGGCTAAAATCTCATTTTTGGGACAATGCTCATTCAAATAATTTCATTTTGCCGAATACAAAACCAAATAGGTTCACATATCATGTTTCGTATCAAGGGAGATCGAGGGACAAGTTCAACCTTTATCAAACTTCTAACCATATAGGCTAAAATCTCATTTTCGCGACAAAGTCATTCCAATACTTTCATTTTTCCGAATATAAAACCAAATAGGTTCACATATCATGTTTCGCATCAAGGGACATCGAGGGACAAGTTCACTGTTTATCAAACTTCTAACCAGATAGGCTAACATTTCATTTTCGCGACAAGGGTCATTTCAATACTTTCATTTTACTGAATTTCAAACCAAATAGGTTCACATATCATGTTTCGCATCAACGGACATCGAGGGACATGTTCAACCTTCATATTTAACAAATATGTAACAATATAAGCTAAAATCTCGTTTTCGCGATAAGGGTCATCTCATTACTTTTTATTTACCAAATTTAAAAACGAAATTGGTTCAAATATTATGTTACGCAATAAAGGACATCGAGGGACAAATTCAACAATAATATTTATCAAAGTTTTAACCATATAGGCTAAAATCTCATGTTTCGTATCAAGGGAGATCGAGGGACAAGGTCAACCTTTATCAAACTTCTAACCATATAAGGCTAAAATCTCATTTTCGCGACAAAGTCATTCCAATACTTTCATTTTTCCGAATATAAAACCAACTAAGTTCACATATCATGTTTAGCATCAAGGGACATCGAGGGACAAGTTCACTGCTTATCAAACTTCTAAACACATAGGCTAACATTTCATTTTCGCGACAAGGGTCATTTCAATACTTTCATTTTACCGAATTTCAAACCAAATAGGTTCACATATCATGTTTCACATCAACGGACATCGAGGGACATGTTCAACCTTCATATTTAACAAACATGCAACAATATAAGCTAAAATCTCGTTTTCGCGATAAGGGTCATCTCATTACTTTCTATTTACGAAATTTCAAACGAAATTGGTTCAAATATTATGTTACGCAATAAAGGACATCGAGGGACAAATTCAACATTAATATTTCTCAAACTTTTAACCATACAGGCTAAAATCTCTTTTTTGGGACAATGGTCATTCAAATAATTTCATTTTGCCGAATACAAAACCAAATAGGTTCACATATCATGTTTCGTATCAAGGGAGATCGAGGGACAAGTTCAACCTTTATCAAACTTCTAACCATATAGGCTAAAATCTCATTTTCGCGACAAAGTGATTCCAATACTTTCATTTTTCCGAATATAAAACCAAATAGGTTCACATATCATGTTTCGCATCAAGGGACATCGAGGGACAAGTTCACTGTTTATCAAACTTCTAACCAGATAGGCTAACATTTCATTTTCGCGACAAGGGTCATTTCAATACTTTCATTTTACCGAATTTCAAACCAAATAGGTTCACATATCATGTTTCGCATCAACGGACATCGAGGGACATGTTCAACCTTCATATTTAACAAACATGCAACAATATAAGCTAAAATCTCGTTTTCGCGATAAGGGTCATCTCATTACTTTCTATTTACCAAATTTAAAACGAAATTGGTTCAAATATTATGTTACGCAATAAAGGACATTGAGGGACAAATTCAACATTAATATTTCTCAAACTTTTAACCATATAGGCTAAAATCTCATTTTTGGGACAATGGTCATTCAAATAATTTCATTTTGCCGAATACAAAACCAAATAGGTTCACATATCATGTTTCGTATCAAGGGAGATCGAGGGACAAGTTCAACCTTTATCAAACTTCTAACCATATAGGCTAAAATCTCATTTTCGCGACAAAGTCATTCCAATACTTTCATTTTTCCGAATATAAAACCAAATAGGTTCACATATCATGTTTCGCATCAAGGGACATCGAGGGACAAGTTCACTGTTTATCAAACTTCTAACCAGATAGGCTAACATTTCATTTTCGCGACAAGGGTCATTTCAATACTTTCATTTTACTGAATTTCAAACCAAATAGGTTCACATATCATGTTTCGCATCAACGGACATCGAGGTACGTGTTCAACCTTCATATTTAACAAATATGTAACAATATAAGCTAAAATCTCGTTTTCGCGATAAGGGTCATCTCATTACTTTTTATTTACCAAATTTAAAAACGAAATTGGTTCAAATATTATGTTACGCAATAAAGGACATCGAGGGACAAATTCAACAATAATATTTATCAAAGTTTTAACCATATAGGCTAAAATCTCATGTTTCGTATCAAGGGAGATCGAGGGACAAGGTCAACCTTTATCAAACTTCTAACCATATAAGGCTAAAATCTCATTTTCGCGACAAAGTGATTCCAATACTTTCATTTTTCCGAATATAAAACCAAATAAGTTCACATATCATGTTTAGCATCAAGGGACATCGAGGGACAAGTTCACTGTTTATCAAACTTCTAACCACATAGGCTAACATTTCATTTTCGCGACAAGGGTCATTTCAATACTTTCATTTTACCGAATTTCAAACCAAATAGGTTCACATATCATGTTTCGCATCAACGGACATCGAGGGACATGTTCAACCTTCATATTTAACAAACATGCAACAATATAAGCTAAAATCTCGTTTTCGCGATAAGGGTCATCTCATTACTTTCTATTTACCAAATTTAAAACGAAATTGGTTCAAATATTATGTTACGCAATAAAGGACATCGAGGGACAAATTCAACATTAATATTTCTCAAACTTTTAACCATATAGGCTAAAATCTCATTTTTGGGACAATGGTCATTCAAATAATTTCATTTTGCCGAATACAAAACCAAATAGGTTCACATATCATGTTTCGTATCAAGGGAGATCGAGGGACAAGTTCAACCTTTATCAAACTTCTAACCATATAGGCTAAAATCTCATTTTCGCGACAAAGTGATTCCAATACTTTCATTTTTCCGAATATAAAACCAAATAGGTTCACATATCATGTTTCGCATCAAGGGACATCGAGGGACAAGTTCACTGTTTATCAAACTTCTAACCAGATAGGCTAACATTTCATTTTCGCGACAAGGGTCATTTCAATACTTTCATTTTACCGAATTTCAAACCAAATAGGTTCACATATCATGTTTCGCATCAACGGACATCGAGGGACATGTTCAACCTTCATATTTAACAAACATGCAACAATATAAGCTAAAATCTCGTTTTCGCGATAAGGGTCATCTCATTACTTTCTATTTACCAAATTTAAAACGAAATTGGTTCAAATATTATGTTACGCAATAAAGGACATTGAGGGACAAATTCAACATTAATATTTCTCAAACTTTTAACCATATAGGCTAAAATCTCATTTTTGGGACAATGGTCATTCAAATAATTTCATTTTGCCGAATACAAAACCAAATAGGTTCACATATCATGTTTCGTATCAAGGGAGATCGAGGGACAAGTTCAACCTTTATCAAACTTCTAACCATATAGGCTAAAATCTCATTTTCGCGACAAAGTCATTCCAATACTTTCATTTTTCCGAATATAAAACCAAATAGGTTCACATATCATGTTTCGCATCAAGGGACATCGAGGGACAAGTTCACTGTTTATCAAACTTCTAACCAGATAGGCTAACATTTCATTTTCGCGACAAGGGTCATTTCAATACTTTCATTTTACTGAATTTCAAACCAAATAGGTTCACATATCATGTTTCGCATCAACGGACATCGAGGTACGTGTTCAACCTTCATATTTAACAAATATGTAACAATATAAGCTAAAATCTCGTTTTCGCGATAAGGGTCATCTCATTACTTTTTATTTACCAAATTTAAAAACGAAATTGGTTCAAATATTATGTTACGCAATAAAGGACATCGAGGGACAAATTCAACAATAATATTTATCAAAGTTTTAACCATATAGGCTAAAATCTCATGTTTCGTATCAAGGGAGATCGAGGGACAAGGTCAACCTTTATCAAACTTCTAACCATATAAGGCTAAAATCTCATTTTCGCGACAAAGTGATTCCAATACTTTCATTTTTCCGAATATAAAACCAAATAAGTTCACATATCATGTTTAGCATCAAGGGACATCGAGGGACAAGTTCACTGTTTATCAAACTTCTAACCACATAGGCTAACATTTCATTTTCGCGACAAGGGTCATTTCAATACTTTCATTTTACCGAATTTCAAACCAAATAGGTTCACATATCATGTTTCGCATCAACGGACATCGAGGGACATGTTCAACCTTCATATTTAACAAACATGCAACAATATAAGCTAAAATCTCGTTTTCGCGATAAGGGTCATCTCATTACTTTCTATTTACCAAATTTAAAACGAAATTGGTTCAAATATTATGTTACGCAATAAAGGACATCGAGGGACAAATTCAACATTAATATTTCTCAAACTTTTAACCATATAGGCTAAAATCTCATTTTTGGGACAATGGTCATTCAAATAATTTCATTTTGCCGAATACAAAACCAAATAGGTTCACATATCATGTTTCGTATCAAGGGAGATCGAGGGACAAGTTCAACCTTTATCAAACTTCTAACCATATAGGCTAAAATCTCATTTTCGCGACAAAGTCATTCCAATACTTTCATTTTTCCGAATATAAAACCAAATAGGTTCACATATCATGTTTCGCATCAAGGGACATCGAGGGACAAGTTCACTGTTTATCAAACTTCTAACCAGATAGGCTAACATTTCATTTTCGCGACAAGGGTCATTTCAATACTTTCATTTTACTGAATTTCAAACCAAATAGGTTCACATATCATGTTTCGCATCAACGGACATCGAGGGACATGTTCAACCTTCATATTTAACAAATATGTAACAATATAAGCTAAAATCTCGTTTTCGCGATAAGGGTCATCTCATTACTTTTTATTTACCAAATTTAAAAACGAAATTGGTTCAAATATTATGTTACGCAATAAAGGACATCGAGGGACAAATTCAACAATAATATTTATCAAAGTTTTAACCATATAGGCTAAAATCTCATGTTTCGTATCAAGGGAGATCGAGGGACAAGGTCAACCTTTATCAAACTTCTAACCATATAAGGCTAAAATCTCATTTTCGCGACAAAGTCATTCCAATACTTTCATTTTTCCGAATATAAAACCAACTAAGTTCACATATCATGTTTAGCATCAAGGGACATCGAGGGACAAGTTCACTGCTTATCAAACTTCTAAACACATAGGCTAACATTTCATTTTCGCGACAAGGGTCATTTCAATACTTTCATTTTACCGAATTTCAAACCAAATAGGTTCACATATCATGTTTCACATCAACGGACATCGAGGGACATGTTCAACCTTCATATTTAACAAACATGCAACAATATAAGCTAAAATCTCGTTTTCGCGATAAGGGTCATCTCATTACTTTCTATTTACCAAATTTAAAACGAAATTGGTTCAAATATTATGTTACGCAATAAAGGACATCGAGGGACAAATTCAACATTAATATTTCTCAAACTTTTAACCATATAGGCTAAAATCTCTTTTTTGGGACAATGGTCATTCAAATAATTTCATTTTGCCGAATACAAAACCAAATAGGTTCACATATCATGTTTCGTATCAAGGGAGATCGAGGGACAAGTTCAACCTTTATCAAACTTCTAACCATATAGGCTAAAATCTCATTTTCGCGACAAAGTGATTCCAATACTTTCATTTTTCCGAATATAAAACCAAATAGGTTCACATATCATGTTTCGCATCAAGGGACATCGAGGGACAAGTTCACTGTTTATCAAACTTCTAACCAGATAGGCTAACATTTCATTTTCGCGACAAGGGTCATTTCAATACTTTCATTTTACCGAATTTCAAACCAAATAGGTTCACATATCATGTTTCGCATCAACGGACATCGAGGGACATGTTCAACCTTCATATTTAACAAACATGCAACAATATAAGCTAAAATCTCGTTTTCGCGATAAGGGTCATCTCATTACTTTCTATTTACCAAATTTAAAACGAAATTGGTTCAAATATTATGTTACGCAATAAAGGACATTGAGGGACAAATTCAACATTAATATTTCTCAAACTTTTAACCATATAGGCTAAAATCTCATTTTTGGGACAATGGTCATTCAAATAATTTCATTTTGCCGAATACAAAACCAAATAGGTTCACATATCATGTTTCGTATCAAGGGAGATCGAGGGACAAGTTCAACCTTTATCAAACTTCTAACCATATAGGCTAAAATCTCATTTTCGCGACAAAGTCAATCCAATACTTTCATTTTTCCGAATATAAAACCAAATAGGTTCACATATCATGTTTCGCATCAAGGGACATCGAGGGACAAGTTCACTGTTTATCAAACTTCTAACCAGATAGGCTAACATTTCATTTTCGCGACAAGGGTCATTTCAATACTTTCATTTTACTGAATTTCAAACCAAATAGGTTCACATATCATGTTTCGCATCAACGGACATCGAGGGACATGTTCAACCTTCATATTTAACAAATATGTAACAATATAAGCTAAAATCTTGTTTTCGCGATAAGGGTCATCTCATTACTTTTTATTTACCAAATTTAAAAACGAAATTGGTTCAAATATTATGTTACGCAATAAAGGACATCGAGGGACAAATTCAACAATAATATTTATCAAAGTTTTAACCATATAGGCTAAAATCTCATGTTTCGTATCAAGGGAGATCGAGGGACAAGGTCAACCTTTATCAAACTTCTAACCATATAAGGCTAAAATCTCATTTTCGCGACAAAGTGATTCCAATACTTTCATTTTTCCGAATATAAAACCAAATAAGTTCACATATCATGTTTAGCATCAAGGGACATCGAGGGACAAGTTCACTGTTTATCAAACTTCTAACCAGATAGGCTAACATTTCATTTTCGCGACAAGGGTCATTTCAATACTTTCATTTTACTGAATTTCAAACCAAATAGGTTCACATATCATGTTTCGCATCAACGGACATCGAGGGACATGTTCAACCTTCATATTTAACAAATATGTAACAATATAAGCTAAAATCTCGTTTTCGCGATAAGGGTCATCTCATTACTTTTTATTTACCAAATTTAAAAACGAAATTGGTTCAAATATTATGTTACGCAATAAAGGACATCGAGGGACAAATTCAACAATAATATTTATCAAAGTTTTAACCATATAGGCTAAAATCTCATGTTTCGTATCAAGGGAGATCGAGGGACAAGGTCAACCTTTATCAAACTTCTAACCATATAAGGCTAAAATCTCATTTTCGCGACAAAGTCATTCCAATACTTTCATTTTTCCGAATATAAAACCAACTAAGTTCACATATCATGTTTAGCATCAAGGGACATCGAGGGACAAGTTCACTGCTTATCAAACTTCTAAACACATAGGCTAACATTTCATTTTCGCGACAAGGGTCATTTCAATACTTTCATTTTACCGAATTTCAAACCAAATAGGTTCACATATCATGTTTCACATCAACGGACATCGAGGGACATGTTCAACCTTCATATTTAACAAACATGCAACAATATAAGCTAAAATCTCGTTTTCGCGATAAGGGTCATCTCATTACTTTCTATTTACCAAATTTAAAACGAAATTGGTTCAAATATTATGTTACGCAATAAAGGACATCGAGGGACAAATTCAACATTAATATTTCTCAAACTTTTAACCATATAGGCTAAAATCTCTTTTTTGGGACAATGGTCATTCAAATAATTTCATTTTGCCGAATACAAAACCAAATAGGTTCACATATCATGTTTCGTATCAAGGGAGATCGAGGGACAAGTTCAACCTTTATCAAACTTCTAACCATATAGGCTAAAATCTCATTTTCGCGACAAAGTGATTCCAATACTTTCATTTTTCCGAATATAAAACCAAATAGGTTCACATATCATGTTTCGCATCAAGGGACATCGAGGGACAAGTTCACTGTTTATCAAACTTCTAACCAGATAGGCTAACATTTCATTTTCGCGACAAGGGTCATTTCAATACTTTCATTTTACCGAATTTCAAACCAAATAGGTTCACATATCATGTTTCGCATCAACGGACATCGAGGGACATGTTCAACCTTCATATTTAACAAACATGCAACAATATAAGCTAAAATCTCGTTTTCGCGATAAGGGTCATCTCATTACTTTCTATTTACCAAATTTAAAACGAAATTGGTTCAAATATTATGTTACGCAATAAAGGACATTGAGGGACAAATTCAACATTAATATTTCTCAAACTTTTAACCATATAGGCTAAAATCTCATTTTTGGGACAATGGTCATTCAAATAATTTCATTTTGCCGAATACAAAACCAAATAGGTTCACATATCATGTTTCGTATCAAGGGAGATCGAGGGACAAGTTCAACCTTTATCAAACTTCTAATCATATAGGCTAAAATCTCATTTTCGCGACAAAGTCAATCCAATACTTTCATTTTTCCGAATATAAAACCAAATAGGTTCACATATCATGTTTCGCATCAAGGGACATCGAGGGACAAGTTCACTGTTTATCAAACTTCTAACCAGATAGGCTAACATTTCATTTTCGCGACAAGGGTCATTTCAATACTTTCATTTTACTGAATTTCAAACCAAATAGGTTCACATATCATGTTTCGCATCAACGGACATCGAGGGACATGTTCAACCTTCATATTTAACAAATATGTAACAATATAAGCTAAAATCTCGTTTTCGCGATAAGGGTCATCTCATTACTTTTTATTTACCAAATTTAAAAACGAAATTGGTTCAAATATTATGTTACGCAATAAAGGACATCGAGGGACAAATTCAACAATAATATTTATCAAAGTTTTAACCATATAGGCTAAAATCTCATGTTTCGTATCAAGGGAGATCGAGGGACAAGGTCAACCTTTATCAAACTTCTAACCATATAAGGCTAAAATCTCATTTTCGCGACAAAGTGATTCCAATACTTTCATTTTTCCGAATATAAAACCAAATAAGTTCACATATCATGTTTAGCATCAAGGGACATCGAGGGACAAGTTCACTGTTTATCAAACTTCTAACCACATAGGCTAACATTTCATTTTCGCGACAAGGGTCATTTCAATACTTTCATTTTACCGAATTTCAAACCAAATAGGTTCACATATCATGTTTCGCATCAACGGACATCGAGGGACATGTTCAACCTTCATATTTAACAAACATGCAACAATATAAGCTAAAATCTCGTTTTCGCGATAAGGGTCATCTCATTACTTTCTATTTACCAAATTTAAAACGAAATTGGTTCAAATATTATGTTACGCAATAAAGGACATTGAGGGACAAATTCAACATTAATATTTCTCAAACTTTTAACCATATAGGCTAAAATCTCATTTTTGGGACAATGGTCATTCAAATAATTTCATTTTGCCGAATACAAAACCAAATAGGTTCACATATCATGTTTCGTATCAAGGGAGATCGAGGGACAAGTTCAACCTTTATCAAACTTCTAACCATATAGGCTAAAATCTCATTTTCGCGACAAAGTCATTCCAATACTTTCATTTTTCCGAATATAAAACCAAATAGGTTCACATATCATGTTTCGCATCAAGGGACATCGAGGGACAAGTTCACTGTTTATCAAACTTCTAACCAGATAGGCTAACATTTCATTTTCGCGACAAGGGTCATTTCAATACTTTCATTTTACTGAATTTCAAACCAAATAGGTTCACATATCATGTTTCGCATCAACGGACATCGAGGGACATGTTCAACCTTCATATTTAACAAATATGTAACAATATAAGCTAAAATCTCGTTTTCGCGATAAGGGTCATCTCATTACTTTTTATTTACCAAATTTAAAAACGAAATTGGTTCAAATATTATGTTACGCAATAAAGGACATCGAGGGACAAATTCAACAATAATATTTATCAAAGTTTTAACCATATAGGCTAAAATCTCATGTTTCGTATCAAGGGAGATCGAGGGACAAGGTCAACCTTTATCAAACTTCTAACCATATAAGGCTAAAATCTCATTTTCGCGACAAAGTGATTCCAATACTTTCATTTTTCCGAATATAAAACCAAATAAGTTCACATATCATGTTTAGCATCAAGGGACATCGAGGGACAAGTTCACTATTTATCAAACTTCTAACCACATAGGCTAACATTTCATTTTCGCGACAAGGGTCATTTCAATACTTTCATTTTACCGAATTTCAAACCAAATAGGTTCACATATCATGTTTCGCATCAACGGACATCGAGGGACATGTTCAACCTTCATATTTAACAAACATGCAACAATATAAGCTAAAATCTCGTTTTCGCGATAAGGGTCATCTCATTACTTTCTATTTACCAAATTTAAAACGAAATTGGTTCAAATATTATGTTACGCAATAAAGGACATTGAGGGACAAATTCAACATTAATATTTCTCAAACTTTTAACCATATAGGCTAAAATCTCATTTTTGGGACAATGGTCATTCAAATAATTTCATTTTGCCGAATACAAAACCAAATAGGTTCACATATCATGTTTCGTATCAAGGGAGATCGAGGGACAAGTTCAACCTTTATCAAACTTCTAACCATATAGGCTAAAATCTCATTTTCGCGACAAAGTCATTCCAATACTTTCATTTTTCCGAATATAAAACCAAATAGGTTCACATATCATGTTTCGCATCAAGGGACATCGAGGGACAAGTTCACTGTTTATCAAACTTCTAACCAGATAGGCTAACATTTCATTTTCGCGACAAGGGTCATTTCAATACTTTCATTTTACTGAATTTCAAACCAAATAGGTTCACATATCATGTTTCGCATCAACGGACATCGAGGGACATGTTCAACCTTCATATTTAACAAATATGTAACAATATAAGCTAAAATCTCGTTTTCGCGATAAGGGTCATCTCATTACTTTTTATTTACCAAATTTAAAAACGAAATTGGTTCAAATATTATGTTACGCAATAAAGGACATCGAGGGACAAATTCAACAATAATATTTATCAAAGTTTTAACCATATAGGCTAAAATCTCATGTTTCGTATCAAGGGAGATCGAGGGACAAGGTCAACCTTTATCAAACTTCTAACCATATAAGGCTAAAATCTCATTTTCGCGACAAAGTGATTCCAATACTTTCATTTTTCCGAATATAAAACCAAATAAGTTCACATATCATGTTTAGCATCAAGGGACATCGAGGGACAAGTTCACTGTTTATCAAACTTCTAACCACATAGGCTAACATTTCATTTTCGCGACAAGGGTCATTTCAATACTTTCATTTTACCGAATTTCAAACCAAATAGGTTCACATATCATGTTTCGCATCAACGGACATCGAGGGACATGTTCAACCTTCATATTTAACAAACATGCAACAATATAAGCTAAAATCTCGTTTTCGCGATAAGGGTCATCTCATTACTTTCTATTTACCAAATTTAAAACGAAATTGGTTCAAATATTATGTTACGCAATAAAGGACATCGAGGGACAAATTCAACATTAATATTTCTCAAACTTTTAACCATATAGGCTAAAATCTCATTTTTGGGACAATGGTCATTCAAATAATTTCATTTTGCCGAATACAAAACCAAATAGGTTCACATATCATGTTTCGTATCAAGGGAGATCGAGGGACAAGTTCAACCTTTATCAAACTTCTAACCATATAGGCTAAAATCTCATTTTCGCGACAAAGTCATTCCAATACTTTCATTTTTCCGAATATAAAACCAAATAGGTTCACATATCATGTTTCGCATCAAGGGACATCGAGGGACAAGTTCACTGTTTATCAAACTTCTAACCAGATAGGCTAACATTTCATTTTCGCGACAAGGGTCATTTCAATACTTTCATTTTACTGAATTTCAAACCAAATAGGTTCACATATCATGTTTCGCATCAACGGACATCGAGGGACATGTTCAACCTTCATATTTAACAAATATGTAACAATATAAGCTAAAATCTCGTTTTCGCGATAAGGGTCATCTCATTACTTTTTATTTACCAAATTTAAAAACGAAATTGGTTCAAATATTATGTTACGCAATAAAGGACATCGAGGGACAAATTCAACAATAATATTTATCAAAGTTTTAACCATATAGGCTAAAATCTCATGTTTCGTATCAAGGGAGATCGAGGGACAAGGTCAACCTTTATCAAACTTCTAACCATATAAGGCTAAAATCTCATTTTCGCGACAAAGTGATTCCAATACTTTCATTTTTCCGAATATAAAACCAAATAAGTTCACATATCATGTTTAGCATCAAGGGACATCGAGGGACAAGTTCACTGTTTATCAAACTTCTAACCACATAGGCTAACATTTCATTTTCGCGACAAGGGTCATTTCAATACTTTCATTTTACCGAATTTCAAACCAAATAGGTTCACATATCATGTTTCGCATCAACGGACATCGAGGGACATGTTCAACCTTCATATTTAACAAACATGCAACAATATAAGCTAAAATCTCGTTTTCGCGATAAGGGTCATCTCATTACTTTCTATTTACCAAATTTAAAACGAAATTGGTTCAAATATTATGTTACGCAATAAAGGACATCGAGGGACAAATTCAACATTAATATTTCTCAAACTTTTAACCATATAGGCTAAAATCTCATTTTTGGGACAATGGTCATTCAAATAATTTCATTTTGCCGAATACAAAACCAAATAGGTTCACATATCATGTTTCGTATCAAGGGAGATCGAGGGACAAGTTCAACCTTTATCAAACTTCTAACCATATAGGCTAAAATCTCATTTTCGCGACAAAGTCATTCCAATACTTTCATTTTTCCGAATATAAAACCAAATAGGTTCACATATCATGTTTCGCATCAAGGGACATCGAGGGACAAGTTCACTGTTTATCAAACTTCTAACCAGATAGGCTAACATTTCATTTTCGCGACAAGGGTCATTTCAATACTTTCATTTTACTGAATTTCAAACCAAATAGGTTCACATATCATGTTTCGCATCAACGGACATCGAGGGACATGTTCAACCTTCATATTTAACAAATATGTAACAATATAAGCTAAAATCTCATTTTCGCGATAAGGGTCATCTCATTACTTTTTATTTACCAAATTTAAAAACGAAATTGGTTCAAATATTATGTTACGCAATAAAGGACATCGAGGGACAAATTCAACAATAATATTTATCAAAGTTTTAACCATATAGGCTAAAATCTCATGTTTCGTATCAAGGGAGATCGAGGGACAAGGTCAACCTTTATCAAACTTCTAACCATATAAGGCTAAAATCTCATTTTCGCGACAAAGTCATTCCAATACTTTCATTTTTCCGAATATAAAACCAACTAAGTTCACATATCATGTTTAGCATCAAGGGACATCGAGGGACAAGTTCACTGCTTATCAAACTTCTAAACACATAGGCTAACATTTCATTTTCGCGACAAGGGTCATTTCAATACTTTCATTTTACCGAATTTCAAACCAAATAGGTTCACATATCATGTTTCACATCAACGGACATCGAGGGACATGTTCAACCTTCATATTTAACAAACATGCAACAATATAAGCTAAAATCTCGTTTTCGCGATAAGGGTCATCTCATTACTTTCTATTTACCAAATTTAAAACGAAATTGGTTCAAATATTATGTTACGCAATAAAGGACATCGAGGGACAAATTCAACATTAATATTTCTCAAACTTTTAACCATATAGGCTAAAATCTCTTTTTTGGGACAATGGTCATTCAAATAATTTCATTTTGCCGAATACAAAACCAAATAGGTTCACATATCATGTTTCGTATCAAGGGAGATCGAGGGACAAGTTCAACCTTTATCAAACTTCTAACCATATAGGCTAAAATCTCATTTTCGCGACAAAGTGATTCCAATACTTTCATTTTTCCGAATATAAAACCAAATAGGTTCACATATCATGTTTCGCATCAAGGGACATCGAGGGACAAGTTCACTGTTTATCAAACTTCAAACCATATAGGCTAACATTTCATTTTCGCGACAAGGGTCATTTCAATACTTTCATTTTACCGAATTTCAAACCAAATAGGTTCACATATCATGTTTCGCATCAACGGACATCGAGGGACATGTTCAACCTTCATATTTAACAAACATGCAACAATATAAGCTAAAATCTCGTTTTCGCGATAAGGGTCATCTCATTACTTTCTATTTACCAAATTTAAAACGAAATTGGTTCAAATATTATGTTACGCAATAAAGGACATTGAGGGACAAATTCAACATTAATATTTCTCAAACTTTTAACCATATAGGCTAAAATCTCATTTTTGGGACAATGGTCATTCAAATAATTTCATTTTGCCGAATACAAAACCAAATAGGTTCACATATCATGTTTCGTATCAAGGGAGATCGAGGGACAAGTTCAACCTTTATCAAACTTCTAACCATATAGGCTAAAATCTCATTTTCGCGACAAAGTCATTCCAATACTTTCATTTTACTGAATTTCAAACCAAATAGGTTCACATATCATGTTTCGCATCAACGGACATCGAGGGACATGTTCAACCTTCATATTTAACAAATATGTAACAATATAAGCTAAAATCTCGTTTTCGCGATAAGGGTCATCTCATTACTTTTTATTTACCAAATTTAAAAACGAAATTGGTTCAAATATTATGTTACGCAATAAAGGACATCGAGGGACAAATTCAACAATAATATTTATCAAAGTTTTAACCATATAGGCTAAAATCTCGTGTTTCGTATCAAGGGAGATCGAGGGACAAGGTCAACCTTTATCAAACTTCTAACCATATAAGGCTAAAATCTCATTTTCGCGACAAAGTCATTCCAATACTTTCATTTTTCCGAATATAAAACCAACTAAGTTCACATATCATGTTTAGCATCAAGGGACATCGAGGGACAAGTTCACTGCTTATCAAACTTCTAAACACATAGGCTAACATTTCATTTTCGCGACAAGGGTCATTTCAATACTTTCATTTTACCGAATTTCAAACCAAATAGGTTCACATATCATGTTTCACATCAACGGACATCGAGGGACATGTTCAACCTTCATATTTAACAAACATGCAACAATATAAGCTAAAATCTCGTTTTCGCGATAAGGGTCATCTCATTACTTTCTATTTACCAAATTTAAAACGAAATTGGTTCAAATATTATGTTACGCAATAAAGGACATCGAGGGACAAATTCAACATTAATATTTCTCAAACTTTTAACCATATAGGCTAAAATCTCTTTTTTGGGACAATGGTCATTCAAATAATTTCATTTTGCCGAATACAAAACCAAATAGGTTCACATATCATGTTTCGTATCAAGGGAGATCGAGGGACAAGTTCAACCTTTATCAAACTTCTAACCATATAGGCTAAAATCTCATTTTCGCGACAAAGTGATTCCAATACTTTCATTTTTCCGAATATAAAACCAAATAGGTTCACATATCATGTTTCGCATCAAGGGACATCGAGGGACAAGTTCACTGTTTATCAAACTTCTAACCATATAGGCTAACATTTCATTTTCGCGACAAGGGTCATTTCAATACTTTCATTTTACCGAATTTCAAAGCAAATAGGTTCACATATCATGTTTTGCATCAACGGACATCGAGGGACATGTTCAACCTTCATATTTAACAAACATGCAACAATATAAGCTAAAATCTCGTTTTCGCGATAAGGGTCATCTCATTACTTTCTATTTACCAAATTTAAAACGAAATTGGTTCAAATATTATGTTACGCAATAAAGGACATTGAGGGACAAATTCAACATTAATATTTCTCAAACTTTTAACCATATAGGCTAAAATCTCATTTTTGGGACAATGGTCATTCAAATAATTTCATTTTGCCGAATACAAAACCAAATAGGTTCACATATCATGTTTCGTATCAAGGGAGATCGAGGGACAAGTTCAACCTTTATCAAACTTCTAACCATATAGGCTAAA
The DNA here is from genome assembly GCF_051527215.1 of Medicago sativa. Classification (NCBI taxonomy): domain Eukaryota; kingdom Viridiplantae; phylum Streptophyta; class Magnoliopsida; order Fabales; family Fabaceae; genus Medicago; species Medicago sativa. The sequence goes on from NC_140751.1 coordinate 42,551,522, forward strand.
ATCTCATTTTCGCGACAAAGTCATTCCAATACTTTCATTTTTCCGAATATAAAACCAAATAGGTTCACATATCATGTTTCGCATCAAGGGACATCGAGGGACAAGTTCACTGTTTATCAAACTTCTAACCAGATAGGCTAACATTTCATTTTCGCGACAAGGGTCATTTCAATACTTTCATTTTACTTAATTTCAAACCAAATAGGTTCACATATCATGTTTCGCATCAACGGACATCGAGGGACATGTTCAACCTTCATATTTAACAAATATGTAACAATATAAGCTAAAATCTCGTTTTCGCGATAAGGGTCATCTAATTACTTTTTATTTACCAAATTTAAAAACGAAATTGGTTCAAATATTATGTTACGCAATAAAGGACATCGAGGGACAAATTCAACAATAATATTTATCAAAGTTTTAACCATATAGGCTAAAATCTCATGTTTCGTATCAAGGGAGATCGAGGGACAAGGTCAACCTTTATCAAACTTCTAACCATATAAGGCTAAAATCTCATTTTCGCGACAAAGTGATTCCAATACTTTCATTTTTCCGAATATAAAACCAAATAAGTTCACATATCATGTTTAGCATCAAGGGACATCGAGGGACAAGTTCACTGTTTATCAAACTTCTAACCACATAGGCTAACATTTCATTTTCGCGACAAGGGTCATTTCAATACTTTCATTTTACCGAATTTCAAACCAAATAGGTTCACATATCATGTTTCGCATCAACGGTCATCGAGGGACATGTTCAACCTTCATATTTAACAAACATGCAACAATATAAGCTAAAATCTCGTTTTCGCGATAAGGGTCATCTCATTAATTTCTATTTACCAAATTTAAAACGAAATTGGTTCAAATATTATGTTACGCAATAAAGGACATCGAGGGACAAATTCAACATTAATATTTCTCAAACTTTTAACCATATAGGCTAAAATCTCATTTTTGGGACAATGGTCATTCAAATAATTTCATTTTGCCGAATACAAAACCAAATAGGTTCACATATCATGTTTCGTATCAAGGGACATCGAGGGACAAGTTCACTATTTATCAAACTTCTAACCACATAGGCTAACATTTCATTTTCGCGACAAGGGTCATTTCAATACTTTCATTTAACCGAATTTCAAACCAAATAGGTTCACATATCATGTTTCGCATCAACAGACATCGAGGGACATGTTCAACCATCATATTTAACAAACATGCAACAATATACGCTAAAATCTCGTTTTCGCGATAAGGGTCATCTCATTACTTTCTATTTACCAAATTTAAAACGAAATTGGTTCAACTATTATGTTACGCAATAAAGAAGATCGAGGGACAAGTTCAACATTAATATTTATCAAACTTTTAACCATAAAGGCTAAAATCTTATTTTTGGGAGAATGGTCATTCAAATAATTTCATTTTGCCGAATACAAAACCAAATAGGTTCACATATCATGTTTCGTATCAAGGGAGATCGAGGGACAAGTTCAACCTTTATCAAACTTCTAACCATATAAGGCTAAAATCTCATTTTCGCGACAAAGTCATTCCAATACTTTCATTTTTCCGAATATAAAACCAAATAGGTTCACATATCATGTTTCGCATCAAAGGACATCGAGGGACAAGTTCACTATTTATCAAACTTCTAACCACATAGGCTAACATTTCATTTTCGCGACAAGGGTCATTTCAATACTTTCATTTAACCGAATTTCAGACCAAATAGGTTCACATATCATGTTTCGCATCAACGGACATCGAGGGACATGTTCAACCATCATATTTAACAAACATGCAACAATATAAGGTAAAATCTCGTTTTCGCGATAAGGGTCATCTCATTACTTTCTATTTACCAAATTTAAAACGAAATTGGTTAAACTATTATGTTACGCAATAAAGAAGATCGAGGGACAAATTCAACATTAATATTTATCAAACTTTTAACCATATAGGCTAAAATCTCATTTTTGGGACAATGGTCATTCAAATAATTTCATTTTGCCGAATACAAAACCAAATAGGTTCACATATCATGTTTCGTATCAAGGGTGATCGAGGGACAAGTTCAACCTTTATCAAACTTTTAACCACATAGGTTAAAATCTCATTTTCGCGACAAAGTCATTCCAATACTTTCATTTTTCCGAATATAAAACCAAATAGGTTCACATATCATGTTTCGTATCAAGGGAGATCGAGGGACAAGTTCAACCTTTATCAAACTTCTAACCATATAAGGCTAAAATCTCATTTTCGCGACAAAGTCATTCCAATACTTTCATTTTTCCGAATATAAAACCAAATAGGTTCACATATCATGTTTCGCATCAAGGGACATCGAGGGACAAGTTCACTATTTATCAAACTTCTAACCACATAGGCTAACATTTCATTTTCGCGACAAGGGTCATTTCAATACTTTCATTTAACCGAATTTCAAACCAAATAGGTTCACATATCATGTTTCGCATCAACGGACATCGAGGGACATGTTCAACCATCATATTTAACAAACATGCAACAATATAAGCTAAAATCTCGTTTTCGCGATAAGGGTCATCTCATTACTTTCTATTTACCAAATTTAAAACGAAATTGGTTAAACTATTATGTTACGAAATAAAGAAGATCGAGGGACAAATTCAACATTAATATTTATCAAACTTTTAACCATATAGGCTAAAATCTCATTTTTGGGACAATGGTCATTCAAATAATTTCATTTTGCCGAATACAAAACCAAATAGGTTCACATATCATGTTTCGTATCAAGGGAGATCGAGGGACAAGTTCAACCTTTATCAAACTTCTAACCATATAAGGCTAAAATCTCATTTTCGCGACAAAGTCATTCCAATACTTTCATTTTTCCGAATATAAAACCAAATAGGTTCACATATCATGTTTCGCATCAAGGGACATCGAGGGACATGTTCAACCATCATATTTAACAAACATGCAACAATATAAGCTAAAATCTCGTTTTCGCGATAAGGGTCATCTCATTACATTCTATTTACCAAATTTAAAACGAAATTGGTTAAACTATTATGTTACGCAATAAAGAAGATCGAGGGACAAATTCAACATTAATATTTATCAAACTTTTAACCATATAGGCTAAAATCTCATTTTTGGGACAATGGTCATTCAAATAATTTCATTTTGCCGAATACAAAACCAAATAGGTTCACATATCATGTTTCGTATCAAGGGTGATCGAGGGACAAGTTCAACCTTTATCAAACTTCTAACCACATAGGTTAAAATCTCATTTTCGCGACAAAGTCATTCCAATACTTTCATTTTTCCGAATATAAAACCAAATAGTTTCACATATCATGTTTCGTATCAAGGGAGATCGAGGGACAAGTTCAACCTTTATCAAACTTCTAACCATATAGGCTAAAATCTCATTTTCGCGACAAAGTCATTCCAATACTTTCATTTTTCTGAATATAAAACCAAATAGGTTCACATATCATGTTTCGCATCAAGGGACATCGAGGGACAAGTTCACTGTTTATCAAACTTCTAACCACATAGGCTAACATTTCATTTTCGCGACAAGGGTCATTTCAATACTTTCATTTAACCGAATTTCAAACCAAATAGGTTCACATATCATGTTTCGCATCAACGGACATCGAGGGACATGTTCAACCATCATATTTAACAAACATGCAACAATATAAGCTAAAATCTCGTTTTCGCGATAAGGGTCATCTCATTACTTTCTATTTACCAAATTTAAAACGAAATTGGTTAAACTATTATGTTACGCAATAAAGAAGATCGAGGGACAAATTCAACATTAATATTTATCAAACTTTTAACCATATAGGCTAAAATCTCATTTTTGGGACAATGGTTATTCAAATAATTTCATTTTGCCGAATACAAAACCAAATAGGTTCACATATCATGTTTCGTATCAAGGGTGATCGAGGGACAAGTTCAACCTTTATCAAACTTCTAACCACATAGGTTAAAATCTCATTTTCGCGACAAAGTCATTCCAATACTTTCATTTTTCCGAATATAAAACCAAATAGGTTCACATATCATGTTTCGTATCAAGGGAGATCGAGGGACAAGTTCAACCTTTATCAAACTTCTAACCATATAGGCTAAAATCTCATTTTCGCGACAAAGTCATTCCAATACTTTCATTTTTCTGAATATAAAACCAAATAGGTTCACATATCATGTTTCGCATCAAGGGACATCGAGGAACAAGTTCACTGTTTATCAAACTTCTAACCACATAGGCTAACATTTCATTTTCGCGACAAGGGTCATTTCAATACTTTCATTTAACTGAATTTCAAACCAAATAGGTTCACATATCATGTTTCGCATCAACGGACATCGAGGGACATGTTCAACCATCATAGTTAACAAACATGCAACAATATAAGGTAAAATCTCGTTTTCGCGATAAGGGTCATCTCATTACTTTCTATTTACCAAATTTAAAACGAAATTGGTTAAACTATTATGTTACGCAATAAAGAAGATCGAGGGACAAATTCAACATTAATATTTATCAAACTTTTAACCATATAGGCTAAAATCTCATTTTTGGGACAATGGTCATTCAAATAATTTCATTTTGCCGAATATAAAACCAAATAGGTTCACATATCATGTTTCGTATCAAGGGACATCGAGGGACAAGTTCACTATTTATCAAACTTCTAACCACATAGGCTAACATTTCATTTTCGCGACAAGGGTCATTTCAATACTTTCATTTAACCGAATTTCAAACCAAATAGGTTCACATATCATGTTTCGCATCAACGGACATCGAGGGACATGTTCAACCATCATATTTAACAAACATGCAACAATATACGCTAAAATCTCGTTTTCGCGATAAGGGTCATCTCATTACTTTCTATTTACCAAATTTAAAACGAAATTGGTTCAACTATTATGTTACGCAATAAAGAAGATCGAGGGACAAGTTCAACATTAATATTTATCAAACTTTTAACCATAAAGGCTAAAATCTTATTTTTGGGAGAATGGTCATTCAAATAATTTCATTTTGCCGAATACAAAACCAAATAGGTTCACATATCATGTTTCGTATCAAGGGAGATCGAGGGACAAGTTCAACCTTTATCAAACTTCTAACCATATAAGGCTAAAATCTCATTTTCGCGACAAAGTCATTCCAATACTTTCATTTTTCCGAATATAAAACCAAATAGGTTCACATATCATGTTTCGCATCAAGGGACATCGAGGGACAAGTTCACTATTTATCAAACTTCTAACCACATAGGCTAACATTTCATTTTCGAGACAAGGGTCATTTCAATACTTTCATTTAACCGAATTTCAAACCAAATAGGTTCACATATCATGTTTTGCATCAACGGACATCGAGGGACATGTTCAACCATCATATTTAACAAACATGCAACAATATAAGGTAAAATCTCGTTTTCGCGATAAGGGTCATCTCATTACTTTCTATTTACCAAATTTAAAACGAAATTGGTTAAACTATTATGTTACGCAATAAAGAAGATCGAGGGACAAATTCAACATTAATATTTATCAAACTTTTAACCATATAGGCTAAAATCTCATTTTTGGGACAATGGTCATTCAAATAATTTCATTTTGCCGAATACAAAACCAAATAGGTTCACATATCATGTTTCGTATCAAGGGTGATCGAGGGACAAGTTCAACCTTTATCAAACTTCTAACCACATAGGTTAAAATCTCATTTTCGCGACAAAGTCATTCCAATACTTTCATTTTTCCGAATATAAAACCAAATAGGTTCACATATCATGTTTCGTATCAAGGGAGATCGAGGGACAAGTTCAACCTTTATCAAACTTCTAACCATATAAGGCTAAAATCTCATTTTCGCGACAAAGTCATTCCAATACTTTCATTTTTCCGAATATAAAACCAAATAGGTTCACATATCATGTTTCGTATCAAGGGAGATCGAGGGACAAGTTCAACCTTTATCAAACTTCTAACCATATAAGGCTAAAATCTCATTTTCGCGACAAAGTCATTCCAATACTTTCATTTTTCCGAATATAAAACCAAATAGGTTCACATATCATGTTTCGTATCAAGGGAGATCGAGGGACAAGTTCAACCTTTATCAAACTTCTAACCATATAGGCTAAAATCTCATTTTCGCGACAAAGTCATTCCAATACTTTCATTTTTCCGAATATAAAACCAAATAGGTTCACATATCATGTTTCGTATCAAGGGACATCGAGGGACAAGTTCACTATTTATCAAACTTCTAACCACATAGGCTAACATTTCATTTTCGCGACAAGGGTCATTTCAATACTTTCATTTAACCGAATTTCAAACCAAATAGGTTCACATATCATGTTTCGCATCAACGGACATCGAGGGACATGTTCAACCATCATATTTAACAAACATGCAACAATATACGCTAAAATCTCGTTTTCGCGATAAGGGTCATCTCATTACTTTCTATTTACCAAATTTAAAACGAAATTGGTTCAACTATTATGTTACGCAATAAAGAAGATCGAGGGACAAGTTCAACATTAATATTTATCAAACTTTTAACCATAAAGGCTAAAATCTTATTTTTGGGAGAATGGTCATTCAAATAATTTCATTTTGCCGAATACAAAACCAAATAGGTTCACATATCATGTTTCGTATCAAGGGAGATCGAGGGACAAGTTCAACCTTTATCAAACTTCTAACCATATAAGGCTAAAATCTCATTTTCGCGACAAAGTCATTCCAATACTTTCATTTTTCCGAATATAAAACCAAATAGCTTCACATATCATGTTTCGCATCAAGGGACATCGAGGGACAAGTTCACTATTTATCAAACTTCTAACCACATAGGCTAACATTTCATTTTCGAGACAAGGGTCATTTCAATACTTTCATTTAACCGAATTTCAAACCAAATAGGTTCACATATCATGTTTTGCATCAACGGACATCGAGGGACATGTTCAACCATCATATTTAACAAACATGCAACAATATAAGGTAAAATCTCGTTTTCGCGATAAGGGTCATCTCATTACTTTCTATTTACCAAATTTAAAACGAAATTGGTTAAACTATTATGTTACGCAATAAAGAAGATCGAGGGACAAATTCAACATTAATATTTATCAAACTTTTAACCATATAGGCTAAAATCTCATTTTTGGGACAATGGTCATTCAAATAATTTCATTTTGCCGAATACAAAACCAAATAGGTTCACATATCATGTTTCGTATCAAGGGTGATCGAGGGACAAGTTCAACCTTTATCAAACTTCTAACCACATAGGTTAAAATCTCATTTTCGCGACAAAGTCATTCCAATACTTTCATTTTTCCGAATATAAAACCAAATAGGTTCACATATCATGTTTCGTATCAAGGGAGATCGAGGGACAAGTTCAACCTTTATCAAACTTCTAACCATATAAGGCTAAAATCTCATTTTCGCGACAAAGTCATTCCAATACTTTCATTTTTCCGAATATAAAACCAAATAGGTTCACATATCATGTTTCGTATCAAGGGAGATCGAGGGACAAGTTCAACCTTTATCAAACTTCTAACCATATAGGCTAAAATCTCATTTTCGCGACAAAGTCATTCCAATACTTTCATTTTTCTGAATATAAAACCAAATAGGTTCACATATCATGTTTCGCATCAAGGGACATCGAGGAACAAGTTCACTGTTTATCAAACTTCTAACCACATAGGCTAACATTTCATTTTCGCGACAAGGGTCATTTCAATACTTTCATTTAACCGAATTTCAAACCAAATAGGTTCACATATCATGTTTCGCATCAACGGACATCGAGGGACATGTTCAACCATCATAGTTAACAAACATGCAACAATATAAGCTAAAATCTCGTTTTCGCGATAAGGGTCATCTCATTACTTTCTATTTACCAAATTTAAAACGAAATTGGTTAAACTATTATGTTACGCAATAAAGAAGATCGAGGGACAAATTCAACATTAATATTTATCAAACTTTTAACCATATAGGCTAAAATCTCATTTTTGGGACAATGGTCATTCAAATAATTTCATTTTGCCGAATACAAAACCAAATAGGTTCACATATCATGTTTCGTATCAAGGGACATCGAGGGACAAGTTCACTATTTATCAAACTTCTAACCACATAGGCTAACATTTCATTTTCGCGACAAGGGTCATTTCAATACTTTCATTTAACCGAATTTCAAACCAAATAGGTTCACATATCATGTTTCGCATCAACAGACATCGAGGGACATGTTCAACCATCATATTTAAGAAACATGCAACAATATACGCTAAAATCTCGTTTTCGCGATAAGGGTCATCTCATTACTTTCTATTTACCAAATTTAAAACGAAATTGGTTCAACTATTATGTTACGCAATAAAGAAGATCGAGGGACAAGTTCAACATTAATATTTATCAAACTTTTAACCATAAAGGCTAAAATCTTATTTTTGGGAGAATGGTCATTCAAATAATTTCATTTTGCCGAATACAAAACCAAATAGGTTCACATATCATGTTTCGTATCAAGGGAGATCGAGGGACAAGTTCAACCTTTATCAAACTTCTAACCATATAAGGCTAAAATCTCATTTTCGCGACAAAGTCATTCCAATACTTTCATTTTTCCGAATATAAAACCAAATAGGTTCACATATCATGTTTCGCATCAAGGGACATCGAGGGACAAGTTCACTATTTATCAAACTTCTAACCACATAGGCTAACATTTCATTTTCGCGACAAGGGTCATTTCAATACTTTCATTTAACCGAATTTCAAACCAAATAGGTTCACATATCATGTTTCGCATCAACGGACATCGAGGGACATGTTCAACCATCATATTTAACAAACATGCAACAATATAAGGTAAAATCTCGTTTTCGCGATAAGGGTCATCTCATTACTTTCTATTTACCAAATTTAAAACGAAATTGGTTAAACTATTATGTTACGCAATAAAGAAGATCGAGGGACAAATTCAACATTAATATTTATCAAACTTTTAACCATATAGGCTAAAATCTCATTTTTGGGACAATGGTCATTCAAATAATTTCATTTTGCCGAATACAAAACCAAATAGGTTCACATATCATGTTTCGTATCAAGGGTGATCGAGGGACAAGTTCAACCTTTATCAAACTTCTAACCACATAGGTTAAAATCTCATTTTCGCGACAAAGTCATTCCAATACTTTCATTTTTCCGAATATAAAACCAAATAGGTTCACATATCATGTTTCGTATCAAGGGAGATCGAGGGACAAGTTCAACCTTTATCAAACTTCTAACCATATAAGGCTAAAATCTCATTTTCGCGACAAAGTCATTCCAATACTTTCATTTTTCCGAATATAAAACCAAATAGGTTCACATATCATGTTTCGCATCAAGGGACATCGAGGGACAAGTTCACTATTTATCAAACTTCTAACCACATAGGCTAACATTTCATTTTCGCGACAAGGGTCATTTCAATACTTTCATTTAACCGAATTTCAAACCAAATAGGTTCACATATCATGTTTCGCATCAACGGACATCGAGGGACATGTTCAACCATCATATTTAACAAACATGCAACAATATAAGCTAAAATCTCGTTTTCGCGATAAGGGTCATCTCATTACTTTCTATTTACCAAATTTAAAACGAAATTGGTTAAACTATTATGTTACGCAATAAAGAAGATCGAGGGACAAATTCAACATTAATATTTATCAAACTTTTAACCATATAGGCTAAAATCTCATTTTTGGGACAATGGTCATTCAAATAATTTCATTTTGCCGAATACAAAACCAAATAGGTTCACATATCATGTTTCGTATCAAGGGAGATCGAGGGACAAGTTCAACCTTTATCAAACTTCTAACCATATAAGGCTAAAATCTCATTTTCGCGACAAAGTCATTCCAATACTTTCATTTTTCCGAATATAAAACCAAATAGGTTCACATATCATGTTTCGCATCAAGGGACATCGAGGGACAAGTTCACTATTTATCAAACTTCTAACCACATAGGCTAACATTTCATTTTCGCGACAAGGGTCATTTCAATACTTTCATTTAACCGAATTTCAAACCAAATAGGTTCACATATCATGTTTCGCATCAACGGACATCGAGGGACATGTTCAACCATCATATTTAACAAACATGCAACAATATAAGCTAAAATCTCGTTTTCGCGATAAGGGTCATCTCATTACTTTCTATTTACCAAATTTAAAACGAAATTGGTTAAACTATTATGTTACGCAATAAAGAAGATCGAGGGACAAATTCAACATTAATATTTATCAAACTTTTAACCATATAGGCTAAAATCTCATTTTTGGGACAATGGTCATTCAAATAATTTCATTTTGCCGAATACAAAACCAAATAGGTTCACATATCATGTTTCGTATCAAGGGAGATCGAGGGACAAGTTCAACCTTTATCAAACTTCTAACCATATAAGGCTAAAATCTCATTTTCGCGACAAAGTCATTCCAATACTTTCATTTTTCTGAATATAAAACCAAATAGGTTCACATATCATGTTTCGCATCAAGGGGCATCAAGGGACAAGTTCACTGTTTATCAAACTTCTAACCACATAGGCTAACATTTCATTTTCGCGACAAGGGTCATTTCAATACTTTCATTTTACCGAATTTCAAACCAAATAGGTTCACATATCATGTTTCGCATCAAGGGACATCGAGGGACATGTTCAACCTTCATATTTAACAAACATGTAACAATATAAGCTAAAATCTGGTTTTCGCGATAAGGGTCATCTCATTACTTTCTATTTACCAAATTTAAAACGAAATTGGTTCAAATATTATGTTACGCAATAAAGGACATCGAGGGACAAATTCAACATTAATATTTATCAAAGTTTTAACCATATAGGCTAAATTCTCATTTTTGGGACAATGGTCATTCAAATAATTTCATTTTGCCAAATACAAAACCAAATAGGTTCACATATCATGTTTCGCATCAAGGGACATCGAGGGACATGTTCAACCTTCATATTTAACAAACATGTAACAATATAAGCTAAAATCTGGTTTTCGCGATAAGGGTCATCTCATTACTTTCTATTTACCAAATTTAAAACGAAATTGGTTCAACTATTATGTTACGCAATAAAGAAGATCGAGGGACAAGTTCAACATTAATATTTATCAAACTTTTAACCATAAAGGCTAAAATCTTATTTTTGGGAGAATGGTCATTCAAATAATTTCATTTTGCCGAATACAAAACCAAATAGGTTCACATATCATGTTTCGTATCAAGGGTGATCGAGGGACAAGTTCAACCTTTATCAAACTTCTAACCACATAGGTTAAAATCTCATTTTCGCGACAAAGTCATTCCAATACTTTCATTTTTCCGAATATAAAACCAAATAGGTTCACATATCATGTTTCGTATCAAGGGAGATCGAGGGACAAGTTCAACCTTTATCAAACTTCTAACCACATAAGGCTAAAATCTCATTTTCGCGACAAAGTCATTCCAATACTTTCATTTTTCCGAATATAAAACCAAATAGGTTCACATATCATGTTTCGCATCAAGGGACATCGAGGGACAAGTTCACTATTTATCAAACTTCTAACCACATAGGCTAACATTTCATTTTCGCGACAAGGGTCATTTCAATACTTTCATTTAACCGAATTTCAAACCAAATAGGTTCACATATCATGTTTCGCATCAACGGACATCGAGGGACATGTTCAACCATCATATTTAACAAACATGCAACAATATAAGCTAAAATCTCGTTTTCGCGATAAGGGTCATCTCATTACTTTCTATTTACCAAATTTAAAACGAAATTGGTTAAACTATTATGTTACGCAATAAAGAAGATCGAGGGACAAATTCAACATTAATATTTATCAAACTTTTAACCATATAGGCTAAAATCTCATTTTTGGGACAATGGTCATTCAAATAATTTCATTTTGCCGAATACAAAACCAAATAGGTTCACATATCATGTTTCGTATCAAGGGAGATCGAGGGACAAGTTCAACCTTTATCAAACTTCTAACCATATAAGGCTAAAATCTCATTTTCGCGACAAAGTCATTCCAATACTTTCATTTTTCCGAATATAAAACCAAATAGGTTCACATATCATGTTTCGCATCAAGGGACATCGAGGGACATGTTCAACCATCATATTTAACAAACATGCAACAATATAAGCTAAAATCTCGTTTTCGCGATAAGGGTCATCTCATTACATTCTATTTACCAAATTTAAAACGAAATTGGTTAAACTATTATGTTACGCAATAAAGAAGATCGAGGGACAAATTCAACATTAATATTTATCAAACTTTTAACCATATAGGCTAAAATCTCATTTTTGGGACAATGGTCATTCAAATAATTTCATTTTGCCGAATACAAAACCAAATAGGTTCACATATCATGTTTCGTATCAAGGGTGATCGAGGGACAAGTTCAACCTTTATCAAACTTCTAACCACATAGGTTAAAATCTCATTTTCGCGACAAAGTCATTCCAATACTTTCATTTTTCCGAATATAAAACCAAATAGGTTCACATATCATGTTTCGTATCATGGGAGATCGAGGGACAAGTTCAACCTTTATCAAACTTCTAACCATATAGGCTAAAATCTCATTTTCGCGACAAAGTCATTCCAATACTTTCATTTTTCTGAATATAAAACCAAATAGGTTCACATATCATGTTTCGCATCAGGGGATATCGAGGGACAAGTTCACTGTTTATCAAACTTCTAACCACATAGGCTAACATTTCATTTTCGCGACAAGGGTCATTTCAATACTTTCATTTAACCGAATTTCAAACCAAATAGGTTCACATATCATGTTTCGCATCAACGGACATCGAGGGACATGTTCAACCATCATATTTAACAAACATGCAACAATATAAGCTAAAATCTCGTTTTCGCGATAAGGGTCATCTCATTACTTTCTATTTACCAAATTTAAAACGAAATTGGTTAAACTATTATGTTACGCAATAAAGAAGATCGAGGGACAAATTCAACATTAATATTTATCAAACTTTTAACCATATAGGCTAAAATCTCATTTTTGGGACAATGGTCATTCAAATAATTTCATTTTGCCGAATACAAAACCAAATAGGTTCACATATCATGTTTCGTATCAAGGGAGATCGAGGGACAAGTTCAACCTTTATCAAACTTCTAACCATATAAGGCTAAAATCTCATTTTCGCGACAAAGTCATTCCAATACTTTCATTTTTCCGAATATAAAACCAAATAGGTTCACATATCATGTTTCGCATCAAGGGACATCGAGGGACATGTTCAACCATCATATTTAACAAACATGCAACAATATAAGCTAAAATCTCGTTTTCGCGATAAGGGTCATCTCATTACATTCTATTTACCAAATTTAAAACGAAATTGGTTAAACTATTATGTTACGCAATAAAGAAGATCGAGGGACAAATTCAACATTAATATTTATCAAACTTTTAACCATATAGGCTAAAATCTCATTTTTGGGACAATGGTCATTCAAATAATTTCATTTTGCCGAATACAAAACCAAATAGGTTCACATATCATGTTTCGTATCAAGGGTGATCGAGGGACAAGTTCAACCTTTATCAAACTTCTAACCACATAGGTTAAAATCTCATTTTCGCGACAAAGTCATTCCAATACTTTCATTTTTCCGAATATAAAACCAAATAGGTTCACATATCATGTTTCGTATCATGGGAGATCGAGGGACAAGTTCAACCTTTATCAAACTTCTAACCATATAGGCTAAAATCTCATTTTCGCGACAAAGTCATTCCAATACTTTCATTTTTCTGAATATAAAACCAAATAGGTTCACATATCATGTTTCGCATCAGGGGATATCGAGGGACAAGTTCACTGTTTATCAAACTTCTAACCACATAGGCTAACATTTCATTTTCGCGACAAGGGTCATTTCAATACTTTCATTTAACCGAATTTCAAACCAAATAGGTTCACATATCATGTTTCGCATCAACGGACATCGAGGGACATGTTCAACCATCATATTTAACAAACATGCAACAATATAAGCTAAAATCTCGTTTTCGCGATAAGGGTCATCTCATTACTTTCTATTTACCAAATTTAAAACGAAATTGGTTAAACTATTATGTTACGCAATAAAGAAGATCGAGGGACAAATTCAACATTAATATTTATCAAACTTTTAACCATATAGGCTAAAATCTCATTTTTGGGACAATGGTCATTCAAATAATTTCATTTTGCCGAATACAAAACCAAATAGGTTCACATATCATGTTTCGTATCAAGGGACATCGAGGGACAAGTTCACTATTTATCAAACTTCTAACCACATAGGCTAACATTTCATTTTCGCGACAAGGGTCATTTCAATACTTTCATTTAACCGAATTTCAAACCAAATAGGTTCACATATCATGTTTCGCATCAACGGACATCGAGGGACATGTTCAACCATCATATTTAACAAACATGCAACAATATAAGCTAAAATCTCGTTTTCGCGATAAGGGTCATCTCATTACTTTCTATTTACCAAATTTAAAACGAAATTGGTTCAACTATTATGTTACGCAATAAAGAAGATCGAGGGACAAGTTCAACATTAATATTTATCAAACTTTTAACCATAAAGGCTAAAATCTTATTTTTGGGAGAATGGTCATTCAAATAATTTCATTTTTCCGAATACAAAACCAAATAGGTTCACATATCATGTTTCGTATCAAGGGAGATCGAGGGACAAGTTCAACCTTTATCAAACTTCTAACCATATAAGGCTAAAATCTCATTTTCGCGACAAAGTCATTCCAATACTTTCATTTTTCCGAATATAAAACCAAATAGGTTCACATATCATGTTTCGCATCAAGGGACATCGAGGGACAAGTTCACTATTTATCAAACTTCTAACCACATAGGCTAACATTTCATTTTCGAGACAAGGGTCATTTCAATACTTTCATTTAACCGAATTTCAAACCAAATAGGTTCACATATCATGTTTCGCATCAACGGACATCGAGGGACATGTTCAACCATCATATTTAACAAACATGCAACAATATAAGGTAAAATCTCGTTTTCGCGATAAGGGTCATCTCATTACTTTCTATTTACCAAATTTAAAACGAAATTGGTTAAACTATTATGTTACGCAATAAAGAAGATCGAGGGACAAATTCAACATTAATATTTATCAAACTTTTAACCATATAGGCTAAAATCTCATTTTTGGGACAATGGTCATTCAAATAATTTCATTTTGCCGAATACAAAACCAAATAGGTTCACATATCATGTTTCGTATCAAGGGTGATCGAGGGACAAGTTCAACCTTTATCAAACTTCTAACCACATAGGTTAAAATCTCATTTTCGCGACAAAGTCATTCCAATACTTTCATTTTTCCGAATATAAAACCAAATAGGTTCACATATCATGTTTCGTATCAAGGGAGATCGAGGGACAAGTTCAACCTTTATCAAACTTCTAACCATATAAGGCTAAAATCTCATTTTCGCGACAAAGTCATTCCAATACTTTCATTTTTCCGAATATAAAACCAAATAGGTTCACATATCATGTTTCGCATCAAGGGACATCGAGGGACAAGTTCACTATTTATCAAACTTCTAACCACATAGGCTAACATTTCATTTTCGCGACAAGGGTCATTTCAATACTTTCATTTAACCGAATTTCAAACCAAATAGGTTCACATATCATGTTTCGCATCAACGGTCATCGAGGGACATGTTCAACCATCATATTTAACAAACATGCAACAATATAAGCTAAAATCTCGTTTTCGCGATAAGGGTCATCTCATTACTTTCTATTTACCAAATTTAAAACGAAATTGGTTAAACTATTATGTTACGCAATAAAGAAGATCGAGGGACAAATTCAACATTAATATTTATCAAACTTTTAACCATATAGGCTAAAATCTCATTTTTGGGACAATGGTCATTCAAATAATTTCATTTTGCCGAATACAAAACCAAATAGGTTCACATATCATGTTTCGTATCAAGGGAGATCGAGGGACAAGTTCAACCTTTATCAAACTTCTAACCATATAAGGCTAAAATCTCATTTTCGCGACAAAGTCATTCCAATACTTTCATTTTTCCGAATATAAAACCAAATAGGTTCACATATCATGTTTCGCATCAAGGGACATCGAGGGACATGTTCAACCATCATATTTAACAAACATGCAACAATATAAGCTAAAATCTCGTTTTCGCGATAAGGGTCATCTCATTACATTCTATTTACCAAATTTAAAACGAAATTGGTTAAACTATTATGTTACGCAATAAAGAAGATCGAGGGACAAATTCAACATTAATATTTATCAAACTTTTAACCATATAGGCTAAAATCTCATTTTTGGGACAATGGTCATTCAAATAATTTCATTTTGCCGAATACAAAACCAAATAGGTTCACATATCATGTTTCGTATCAAGGGTGATCGAGGGACAAGTTCAACCTTTATCAAACTTCTAACCACATAGGTTAAAATCTCATTTTCGCGACAAAGTCATTCCAATACTTTCATTTTTCCGAATATAAAACCAAATAGGTTCACATATCATGTTTCGTATCAAGGGAGATTGAGGGACAAGTTCAACCTTTCTCAAACTTCTAACCATATAAGGCTAAAATCTCATTTTCGCGACAGAGTCATTCCAATACTTTCATTTTTCCGAATATAAAACCAAATAGGTTCACATATCATGTTTCGCATCAAGGGACATCGAGGGACAAGTTCACTTTTTATCAAACTTCTAACCACATAGGCTAACATTTCATTTTCGCGACAAGGGTCATTTCAATACTTTCATTTAACCGAATTTCAAACCAAATAGGTTCACATATCATGTTTCGCATCAACGGACATCGAGGGACATGTTCAACCATCATATTTAACAAACATGCAACAATATAAGCTAAAATCTCGTTTTCGCGATAAGGGTCATCTCATTACTTTCTATTTACCAAATTTAAAACGAAATTGGTTAAACTATTATGTTACGCAATAAAGAAGATCGAGGGACAAATTCAACATTAATATTTATCAAACTTTTAACCATATAGGCTAAAATCTCATTTTTGGGACAATGGTCATTCAAATAATTTCATTTTGCCGAATACAAAACCAAATAGGTTCACATATCATGTTTCGTATCAAGGGAGATCGAGGGACAAGTTCAACCTTTATCAAACTTCTAACCATATAAGGCTAAAATCTCATTTTCGCGACAAAGTCATTCCAATACTTTCATTTTTCCGAATATAAAACCAAATAGGTTCACATATCATGTTTCGCATCAAGGGACATCGAGGGACATGTTCAACCATCATATTTAACAAACATGCAACAATATAAGCTAAAATCTCGTTTTCGCGATAAGGGTCATCTCATTACATTCTATTTACCAAATTTAAAACGAAATTGGTTAAACTATTATGTTACGCAATAAAGAAGATCGAGGGACAAATTCAACATTAATATTTATCAAACTTTTAACCATATAGGCTAAAATCTCATTTTTGGGACAATGGTCATTCAAATAATTTCATTTTGCCGAATACAAAACCAAATAGGTTCACATATCATGTTTCGTATCAAGGGAGATCGAGGGACAAGTTCAACCTTTATCAAACTTCTAACCATATAAGGCTAAAATCTCATTTTCGCGACAAAGTCATTCCAATACTTTCATTTTTCCGAATATAAAACCAAATAGGTTCACATATCATGTTTCGCATCAAGGGACATCGAGGGACATGTTCAACCATCATATTTAACAAACATGCAACAATATAAGCTAAAATCTCGTTTTCGCGATAAGGGTCATCTCATTACATTCTATTTACCAAATTTAAAACGAAATTGGTTAAACTATTATGTTACGCAATAAAGAAGATCGAGGGACAAATTCAACATTAATATTTATCAAACTTTTAACCATATAGGCTAAAATCTCATTTTTGGGACAATGGTCATTCAAATAATTTCATTTTGCCGAATACAAAACCAAATAGGTTCACATATCATGTTTCGTATCAAGGGTGATCGAGGGACAAGTTCAACCTTTATCAAACTTCTAACCACATAGGATAAAATCTCATTTTCGCGACAAAGTCATTCCAATACTTTCATTTTTCCGAATATAAAACCAAATAGGTTCACATATCATGTTTCGTATCAAGGGAGATTGAGGGACAAGTTCAACCTTTATCAAACTTCTAACCATATAAGGCTAAAATCTCATTTTCGCGACAAAGTCATTCCAATACTTTCATTTTTCCGAATATAAAACCAAATAGGTTCACATATCATGTTTCGCATCAAGGGACATCGAGGGACAAGTTCACTTTTTATCAAACTTCTAACCACATAGGCTAACATTTCATTTTCGCGACAAGGGTCATTTCAATACTTTCATTTAACCGAATTTCAAACCAAATAGGTTCACATATCATGTTTCGCATCAACGGACATCGAGGGACATGTTCAACCATCATATTTAACAAACATGCAACAATATAAGCTAAAATCTCATTTTCGCGATAAGGGTCATCTCATTACTTTCTATTTACCAAATTTAAAACGAAATTGGTTAAACTATTATGTTACGCAATAAAGAAGATCGAGGGACAAATTCAACATTAATATTTATCAAACTTTTAACCATATAGGCTAAAATCTCATTTTTGGGACAATGGTCATTCAAATAATTTCATTTTGCCGAATACAAAACCAAATAGGTTCACATATCATGTTTCGTATCAAGGGAGATCGAGGGACAAGTTCAACCTTTATCAAACTTCTAACCATATAAGGCTAAAATCTCATTTTCGCGACAAAGTCATTCCAATACTTTCATTTTTCCGAATATAAAACCAAATAGGTTCACATATCATGTTTCGCATCAAGGGACATCGAGGGACATGTTCAACCATCATATTTAACAAACATGCAACAATATAAGCTAAAATCTCGTTTTCGCGATAAGGGTCATCTCATTACATTCTATTTACCAAATTTAAAACGAAATTGGTTAAACTATTATGTTACGCAATAAAGAAGATCGAGGGACAAATTCAACATTAATATTTATCAAACTTTTAACCATATAGGCTAAAATCTCATTTTTGGGACAATGGTCATTCAAATAATTTCATTTTGCCGAATACAAAACCAAATAGGTTCACATATCATGTTTCGTATCAAGGGAGATCGAGGGACAAGTTCAACCTTTATCAAACTTCTAACCATATAAGGCTAAAATCTCATTTTCGCGACAAAGTCATTCCAATACTTTCATTTTTCCGAATATAAAACCAAATAGGTTCACATATCATGTTTCGCATCAAGGGACATCGAGGGACATGTTCAACCATCATATTTAACAAACATGCAACAATATAAGCTAAAATCTCGTTTTCGCGATAAGGGTCATCTCATTACATTCTATTTACCAAATTTAAAACGAAATTGGTTAAACTATTATGTTACGCAATAAAGAAGATCGAGGGACAAATTCAACATTAATATTTATCAAACTTTTAACCATATAGGCTAAAATCTCATTTTTGGGACAATGGTCATTCAAATAATTTCATTTTGCCGAATACAAAACCAAATAGGTTCACATATCATGTTTCGTATCAAGGGTGATCGAGGGACAAGTTCAACCTTTATCAAACTTCTAACCACATAGGATAAAATCTCATTTTCGCGACAAAGTCATTCCAATACTTTCATTTTTCCGAATATAAAACCAAATAGGTTCACATATCATGTTTCGTATCAAGGGAGATTGAGGGACAAGTTCAACCTTTATCAAACTTCTAACCATATAAGGCTAAAATCTCATTTTCGCGACAAAGTCATTCCAATACTTTCATTTTTCCGAATATAAAACCAAATAGGTTCACATATCATGTTTCGCATCAAGGGACATCGAGGGACAAGTTCACTTTTTATCAAACTTCTAACCACATAGGCTAACATTTCATTTTCGCGACAAGGGTCATTTCAATACTTTCATTTAACCGAATTTCAAACCAAATAGGTTCACATATCATGTTTCGCATCAACGGACATCGAGGGACATGTTCAACCATCATATTTAACAAACATGCAACAATATAAGCTAAAATCTCATTTTCGCGATAAGGGTCATCTCATTACTTTCTATTTACCAAATTTAAAACGAAATTGGTTAAACTATTATGTTACGCAATAAAGAAGATCGAGGGACAAATTCAACATTAATATTTATCAAACTTTTAACCATATAGGCTAAAATCTCATTTTTGGGACAATGGTCATTCAAATAATTTCATTTTGCCGAATACAAAACCAAATAGGTTCACATATCATGTTTCGTATCAAGGGAGATCGAGGGACAAGTTCAACCTTTATCAAACTTCTAACCATATAAGGCTAAAATCTCATTTTCGCGACAAAGTCATTCCAATACTTTCATTTTTCCGAATATAAAACCAAATAGGTTCACATATCATGTTTCGCATCAAGGGACATCGAGGGACATGTTCAACCATCATATTTAACAAACATGCAACAATATAAGCTAAAATCTCGTTTTCGCGATAAGGGTCATCTCATTACATTCTATTTACCAAATTTAAAACGAAATTGGTTAAACTATTATGTTACGCAATAAAGAAGATCGAGGGACAAATTCAACATTAATATTTATCAAACTTTTAACCATATAGGCTAAAATCTCATTTTTGGGACAATGGTCATTCAAATAATTTCATTTTGCCGAATACAAAACCAAATAGGTTCACATATCATGTTTCGTATCAAGGGTGATCGAGGGACAAGTTCAACCTTTATCAAACTTCTAACCACATAGGATAAAATCTCATTTTCGCGACAAAGTCATTCCAATACTTTCATTTTTCCGAATATAAAACCAAATAGGTTCACATATCATGTTTCGTATGAAGGGAGATTGAGGGACAAGTTCAACCTTTATCAAACTTCTAACCATATAAGGCTAAAATCTCATTTTCGCGACAAAGTCATTCCAATACTTTCATTTTTCCGAATATAAAACCAAATAGGTTCACATATCATGTTTCGCATCAAGGGACATCGAGGGACAAGTTCACTTTTTATCAAACTTCTAACCACATAGGCTAACATTTCATTTTCGCGACAAGGGTCATTTCAATACTTTCATTTAACCGAATTTCAAACCAAATAGGTTCACATATCATGTTTCGCATCAACGGACATCGAGGGACATGTTCAACCATCATATTTAACAAACATGCAACAATATAAGCTAAAATCTCATTTTCGCGATAAGGGTCATCTCATTACTTTCTATTTACCAAATTTAAAACGAAATTGGTTAAACTATTATGTTACGCAATAAAGAAGATCGAGGGACAAATTCAACATTAATATTTATCAAACTTTTAACCATATAGGCTAAAATCTCATTTTTGGGACAATGGTCATTCAAATAATTTCATTTTGCCGAATACAAAACCAAATAGGTTCACATATCATGTTTCGTATCAAGGGAGATCGAGGGACAAGTTCAACCTTTATCAAACTTCTAACCATATAAGGCTAAAATCTCATTTTCGCGACAAAGTCATTCCAATACTTTCATTTTTCCGAATATAAAACCAAATAGGTTCACATATCATGTTTCGCATCAAGGGACATCGAGGGACATGTTCAACCATCATATTTAACAAACATGCAACAATATAAGCTAAAATCTCGTTTTCGCGATAAGGGTCATCTCATTACATTCTATTTACCAAATTTAAAACGAAATTGGTTAAACTATTATGTTACGCAATAAAGAAGATCGAGGGACAAATTCAACATTAATATTTATCAAACTTTTAACCATATAGGCTAAAATCTCATTTTTGGGACAATGGTCATTCAAATAATTTCATTTTGCCGAATACAAAACCAAATAGGTTCACATATCATGTTTCGTATCAAGGGTGATCGAGGGACAAGTTCAACCTTTATCAAACTTCTAACCACATAGGTTAAAATCTCATTTTCGCGACAAAGTCATTCCAATACTTTCATTTTTCCGAATATAAAACCAAATAGGTTCACATATCATGTTTCGTATCAAGGGAGATCGAGGGACAAGTTCAACCTTTATCAAACTTCTAACCATATAGGCTAAAATCTCATTTTCGCGACAAAGTCATTCCAATACTTTCATTTTTCTGAATATAAAACCAAATAGGTTCACATATCATGTTTCGCATCAAGGGACATCGAGGGACAAGTTCACTGTTTATCAAACTTCTAACCACATAGGCTAACATTTCATTTTCGCGACAAGGGTCATTTCAATACTTTCATTTAACCGAATTTCAAACCAAATAGGTTCACATATCATGTTTCGCATCAACGGACATCGAGGGACATGTTCAACCATCATATTTAACGAACATGCAACAATATAAGGTAAAATCTCGTTTTCGCGATAAGGGTCATCTCATTACTTTCTATTTACCAAATTTAAAACGAAATTGGTTAAACTATTATGTTACGCAATAAAGAAGATCGAGGGACAAATTCAACATTAATATTTATCAAACTTTTAACCATATAGGCTAAAATCTCATTTTTGGGACAATGGTCATTCAAATAATTTCATTTTGCCGAATACAAAACCAAATAGGTTCACATATCATGTTTCGTATCAAGGGACATCGAGGGACAAGTTCACTATTTATCAAACTTCTAACCACATAGGCTAACATTTCATTTTCGCGACAAGGGTCATTTCAATACTTTCATTTAACCGAATTTCAAACCAAATAGGTTCACATATCATGTTTCGCATCAACGGACATCGAGGGACATGTTCAACCATCATATTTAACAAACATGCAACAATATACGCTAAAATCTCGTTTTCGCGATAAGGGTCATCTCATTACTTTCTATTTACCAAATTTAAAACGAAATTGGTTCAACTATTATGTTACGCAATAAAGAAGATCGAGGGACAAGTTCAACATTAATATTTATCAAACTTTTAACCATAAAGGCTAAAATCTTATTTTTGGGAGAATGGTCATTCAAATAATTTCATTTTGCCGAATACAAAACCAAATAGGTTCACATATCATGTTTCGTATCAAGGGAGATCGAGGGACAAGTTCAACCTTTATCAAACTTCTAACCATATAAGGCTAAAATCTCATTTTCGCGACAAAGTCATTCCAATACTTTCATTTTTCCGAATATAAAACCAAATAGGTTCACATATCATGTTTCGCATCAAGGGACATCGAGGGACAAGTTCACTATTTATCAAACTTCTAACCACATAGGCTAACATTTCATTTTCGCGACAAGGGTCATTTCAATACTTTCATTTAACCGAATTTCAAACCAAATAGGTTCACATATCATGTTTCGCATCAACGGACATCGAGGGACATGTTCAACCATCATATTTAACAAACATGCAACAATATAAGGTAAAATCTCGTTTTCGCGATAAGGGTCATCTCATTACTTTCTATTTACCAAATTTAAAACGAAATTGGTTAAACTATTATGTTACGCAATAAAGAAGATCGAGGGACAAATTCAACATTAATATTTATCAAACTTTTAACCATATAGGCTAAAATCTCATTTTTGGGACAATGGTCATTCAAATAATTTCATTTTGCCGAATACAAAACCAAATAGGTTCACATATCATGTTTCGTATCAAGGGTGATCGAGGGACAAGTTCAACCTTTATCAAACTTCTAACCACATAGGTTAAAATCTCATTTTCGCGACAAAGTCATTCCAATACTTTCATTTTTCCGAATATAAAACCAAATAGGTTCACATATCATGTTTCGTATCAAGGGAGATCGAGGGACAAGTTCAACCTTTATCAAACTTCTAACCATATAAGGCTAAAATCTCATTTTCGCGACAAAGTCATTCCAATACTTTCATTTTTCCGAATATAAAACCAAATAGGTTCACATATCATGTTTCGCATCAAGGGACATCGAGGGACAAGTTCACTATTTATCAAACTTCTAACCACATAGGCTAACATTTCATTTTCGCGACAAGGGTCATTTCAATACTTTCATTTAACCGAATTTCAAACCAAATAGGTTCACATATCATGTTTCGCATCAACGGTCATCGAGGGACATGTTCAACCATCATATTTAACAAACATGCAACAATATAAGCTAAAATCTCGTTTTCGCGATAAGGGTCATCTCATTACTTTCTATTTACCAAATTTAAAACGAAATTGGTTAAACTATTATGTTACGCAATAAAGAAGATCGAGGGACAAATTCAACATTAATATTTATCAAACTTTTAACCATATAGGCTAAAATCTCATTTTTGGGACAATGGTCATTCAAATAATTTCATTTTGCCGAATACAAAACCAAATAGGTTCACATATCATGTTTCGTATCAAGGGAGATCGAGGGACAAGTTCAACCTTTATCAAACTTCTAACCATATAAGGCTAAAATCTCATTTTCGCGACAAAGTCATTCCAATACTTTCATTTTTCCGAATATAAAACCAAATAGGTTCACATATCATATTTCACATCAAGGGACATCGAGGGACATGTTCAACCATCATATTTAACAAACATGCAACAATATAAGCTAAAATCTCGTTTTCGCGATAAGGGTCATCTCATTACATTCTATTTACCAAATTTAAAACGAAATTGGTTAAACTATTATGTTACGCAATAAAGAATATCGAGGGACAAATTCAACATTAATATTTATCAAACTTTTAACCATATAGGCTAAAATCTCATTTTTGGGACAATGGTCATTCAAATAATTTCATTTTGCCGAATACAAAACCAAATAGGTTCACATATCATGTTTCGTATCAAGGGTGATCGAGGGACAAGTTCAACCTTTATCAAACTTCTAACCACATAGGTTAAAATCTCATTTTCGCGACAAAGTCATTCCAATACTTTCATTTTTCCGAATATAAAACCAAATAGGTTCACATATCATGTTTCGTATCAAGGGAGATTGAGGGACAAGTTCAACCTTTATCAAACTTCTAACCATATAAGGCTAAAATCTCATTTTCGCGACAAAGTCATTCCAATACTTTCATTTTTCCGAATATAAAACCAAATAGGTTCACATATCATGTTTCGCATCAAGGGACATCGAGGGACAAGTTCACTATTTATCAAACTTCTAACCACATAGGCTAACGTTTCATTTTCGCGACAAGGGTCATTTCAATACTTTCATTTAACCGAATTTCAAACCAAATAGGTTCACATATCATGTTTCGCATCAACGGTCATCGAGGGACATGTTCAACCATCATATTTAACAAACATGCAACAATATAAGCTAAAATCTCGTTTTCGCGATAAGGGTCATCTCATTACTTTCTATTTACCAAATTTAAAACGAAATTTGTTAAACTATTATGTTACGCAATAAAGAAGATCGAGGGACAAATTCAACATTAATATTTATCAAACTTTTAACCATATAGGCTAAAATCTCATTTTTGGGACAATGGTCATTCAAATAATTTCATTTTGCCGAATACAAAACCAAATAGGTTCACATATCATGTTTCGTATCAAGGGAGATCGAGGGACAAGTTCAACCTTTATCAAACTTCTAACCATATAAGGCTAAAATCTCATTTTCGCGACAAAGTCATTCCAATACTTTCATTTTTCCGAATATAAAACCAAATAGGTTCACATATCATGTTTCGCATCAAGGGACATCGAGGGACATGTTCAACCATCATATTTAACAAACATGCAACAATATAAGCTAAAATCTCGTTTTCGCGATAAGGGTCATCTCATTACATTCTATTTACCAAATTTAAAACGAAATTGGTTAAACTATTATGTTACGCAATAAAGAAGATCGAGGGACAAATTCAACATTAATATTTATCAAACTTTTAACCATATAGGCTAAAATCTCATTTTTGGGACAATGGTCATTCAAATAATTTCATTTTGCCGAATACAAAACCAAATAGGTTCACATATCATGTTTCGTATCAAGGGTGATCGAGGGACAAGTTCAACCTTTATCAAACTTCTAACCACATAGGTTAAAATCTCATTTTCGCGACAAAGTCATTCCAATACTTTCATTTTTCCGAATATAAAACCAAATAGGTTCACATATCATGTTTCGTATCAAGGGAGATTGAGGGACAAGTTCAACCTTTATCAAACTTCTAACCATATAAGGCTAAAATCTCATTTTCGCGACAAAGTCATTCCAATACTTTCATTTTTCCGAATATAAAACCAAATAGGTTCACATATCATGTTTCGCATCAAGGGACATCGAGGGACAAGTTCACTATTTATCAAACTTCTAACCACATAGGCTAACATTTCATTTTCGCGACAAGGGTCATTTCAATACTTTCATTTAACCGAATTTCAAACCAAATAGGTTCACATATCATGTTTCGCATCAACGGACATCGAGGGACATGTTCAACCATCATATTTAACAAACATGCAACAATATAAGCTAAAATCTCGTTTTCGCGATAAGGGTCATCTCATTACTTTCTATTTACCAAATTTAAAACGAAATTGGTTAAACTATTATGTTACGCAATAAAGAAGATCGAGGGACAAATTCAACATTAATATTTATCAAACTTTTAACCATATAGGCTAAAATCTCATTTTTGGGACAATGGTCATTCAAATAATTTCATTTTGCCGAATACAAAACCAAATAGGTTCACATATCATGTTTCGTATCAAGGGAGATCGAGGGACAAGTTCAACCTTTATCAAACTTCTAACCATATAAGGCTAAAATCTCATTTTCGCGACAAAGTCATTCCAATACTTTCATTTTTCCGAATATAAAACCAAATAGGTTCACATATCATGTTTCGCATCAAGGGACATCGAGGGACATGTTCAACCATCATATTTAACAAACATGCAACAATATAAGCTAAAATCTCGTTTTCGCGATAAGGGTCATCTCATTACATTCTATTTACCAAATTTAAAACGAAATTGGTTAAACTATTATGTTACGCAATAAAGAAGATCGAGGGACAAATTCAACATTAATATTTATCAAACTTTTAACCATATAGGCTAAAATCTCATTTTTGGGACAATGGTCATTCAAATAATTTCATTTTGCCGAATACAAAACCAAATAGGTTCACATATCATGTTTCGTATCAAGGGTGATCGAGGGACAAGTTCAACCTTTATCAAACTTCTAACCACATAGGTTAAAATCTCATTTTCGCGACAAAGTCATTCCAATACTTTCATTTTTCCGAATATAAAACCAAATAGGTTCACATATCATGTTTCGTATCAAGGGAGATCGAGGGACAAGTTCAACCTTTATCAAACTTCTAACCATATAGGCTAAAATCTCATTTTCGCGACAAAGTCATTCCAATACTTTCATTTTTCTGAATATAAAACCAAATAGGTTCACATATCATGTTTCGCATCAAGGGACATCGAGGGACAAGTTCACTGTTTATCAAACTTCTAACCACATAGGCTAACATTTCATTTTCGCGACAAGGGTCATTTCAATACTTTCATTTAACCGAATTTCAAACCAAATAGGTTCACATATCATGTTTCGCATCAAGGGACATCGAGGGACATGTTCAACCATCATATTTAAATAACATGCAACAATATAAGCTAAAATCTCGTTTTCGCGATAAGGGTCATCTCATTACTTTCTATTTACCAAATTTAAAACGAAATTGGTTAAACTATTATGTTACGCAATAAAGAAGATCGAGGGACAAATTCAACATTAATATTTATCAAACTTTTAACCATATAGGCTAAAATCTCATTTTTGGGACAATGGTCATTCAAATAATTTCATTTTGCCGAATACAAAACCAAATAGGTTCACATATCATGTTTCGTATCAAGGGACATCGAGGGACAAGTTCACTATTTATCAAACTTCTAACCACATAGGCTAACATTTCATTTTCGCGACAAGGGTCATTTCAATACTTTCATTTAACCGAATTTCAAACCAAATAGGTTCACATATCATGTTTCGCATCAACGGACATCGAGGGACATGTTCAACCATCATATTTAACAAACATGCAACAATATACGCTAAAATCTCGTTTTCGCGATAAGGGTCATCTCATTACTTTCTATTTACCAAATTTAAAACGAAATTGGTTCAACTATTATGTTACGCAATAAAGAAGATCGAGGGACAAGTTCAACATTAATATTTATCAAACTTTTAACCATAAAGGCTAAAATCTTATTTTTGGGAGAATGGTCATTCAAATAATTTCATTTTGCCGAATACAAAACCAAATAGGTTCACATATCATGTTTCGTATCAAGGGAGATCGAGGGACAAGTTCAACCTTTATCAAACTTCTAACCATATAAGGCTAAAATCTCATTTTCGCGACAAAGTCGTTCCAATACTTTCATTTTTCCGAATATAAAACCAAATAGGTTCACATATCATGTTTCGCATCAAAGGACATCGAGGGACAAGTTCACTATTTATCAAACTTCTAACCACATAGGCTAACATTTCATTTTCGCGACAAGGGTCATTTCAATACTTTCATTTAACCGAATTTCAAACCAAATAGGTTCACATATCATGTTTCGCATCAACGGACATCGAGGGACATGTTCAACCATCATATTTAACAAACATGCAACAATATAAGGTAAAATCTCGTTTTCGCGATAAGGGTCATCTCATTACTTTCTATTTACCAAATTTAAAACGAAATTGGTTAAACTATTATGTTACGCAATAAAGAAGATCGAGGGACAAATTCAACATTAATATTTATCAAACTTTTAACCATATAGGCTAAAATCTCATTTTTGGGACAATGGTCATTCAAATAATTTCATTTTGCCGAATACAAAACCAAATAGGTTCACATATCATGTTTCGTATCAAGGGTGATCGAGGGACAAGTTCAACCTTTATCAAACTTCTAACCACATAGGTTAAAATCTCATTTTCGCGACAAAGTCATTCCAATACTTTCATTTTTCCGAATATAAAATCAAATAGGTTCACATATCATGTTTCGTATCAAGGGAGATCGAGGGACAAGTTCAACCTTTATCAAACTTCTAACCATATAAGGCTAAAATCTCATTATCGCGACAAAGTCATTCCAATACTTTCATTTTTCCGAATATAAAACCAAATAGGTTCACATATCATGTTTCGCATCAAGGGACATCGAGGGACAAGTTCACTATTTATCAAACTTCTAACCACATAGGCTAACATTTCATTTTCGCGACAAGGGTCATTTCAATACTTTCATTTAACCGAATTTCAAACCAAATAGGTTCACATATCATGTTTCGCATCAACGGTCATCGAGGGACATGTTCAACCATCATATTTAACAAACATGCAACAATATAAGCTAAAATCTCGTTTTCGCGATAAGGGTCATCTCATTACTTTCTATTTACCAAATTTAAAACGAAATTGGTTAACTATTATGTTACGCAATAAAGAAGATCGAGGGACAAATTCAACATTAATATTTATCAAACTTTTAACCATATAGGCTAAAATCTCATTTTTGGGACAATGGTCATTCAAATAATTTCATTTTGCCGAATACAAAACCAAATAGGTTCACATATCATGT
Organism: Medicago sativa; assembly: GCF_051527215.1. NCBI lineage: Eukaryota > Viridiplantae > Streptophyta > Magnoliopsida > Fabales > Fabaceae > Medicago > Medicago sativa. The sequence continues at coordinate 42,581,429 of NC_140751.1, forward strand.
TTCGTATCAAGGGAGATCGAGGGACAAGTTCAACCTTTATCAAACTTCTAACCATATAAGGCTAAAATCTCATTTTCGCGACAAAGTCATTCCAATACTTTCATTTTTCCGAATATAAAACCAAATAGGTTCACATATCATGTTTCGCATCAAGGGACATCGAGGGACATGTTCAACCATCATATTTAACAAACATGCAACAATATAAGCTAAAATCTCGTTTTCGCGATAAGGGTCATCTCATTACATTCTATTTACCAAATTTAAAACGAAATTGGTTAAACTATTATGTTACGCAATAAAGAATATCGAGGGACAAATTCCACATTAATATTTATCAAACTTTTAACCATATAGGCTAAAATCTCATTTTTGGGACAATGGTCATTCAAATAATTTCATTTTGCCGAATACAAAACCAAATAGGTTCACATATCATGTTTCGTATCAAGGGTGATCGAGGGACAAGTTCAACCTTTATCAAACTTCTAACCACATAGGTTAAAATCTCATTTTCGCGACAAAGTCATTCCAATACTTTCAATTTTCCGAATATAAAACCAAATAGGTTCACATATCATGTTTCGTATCAAGGGAGATTGAGGGACAAGTTCAACCTTTATCAAACTTCTAACCATATAAGGCTAAAATCTCATTTTCGCGACAAAGTCATTCCAATACTTTCATTTTTCCGAATATAAAACCAAATAGGTTCACATATCATGTTTCGCATCAAGGGACATCGAGGGACAAGTTCATTATTTATCAAACTTCTAACCACATAGGCTAACATTTCATTTTCGCGACAAGGGTCATTTCAATACTTTCATTTAACCGAATTTCAAACCAAATAGGTTCACATATCATGTTTCGCATCAACGGACATCGAGGGACATGTTCAACCATCATATTTAACAAACATGCAACAATATAAGCTAAAATCTCGTTTTCGCGATAAGGGTCATCTCATTACTTTCTATTTACCAAATTTAAAACGAAATTGGTTAAACTATTATGTTACGCAATAAAGAAGATCGAGGGACAAATTCAACATTAATATTTATCAAACTTTTAACCATATAGGCTAAAATCTCATTTTTGGGACAATGGTCATTCAAATAATTTCATTTTGCCGAATACAAAACCAAATAGGTTCACATATCATGTTTCGTATCAAGGGAGATCGAGGGACAAGTTCAACCTTTATCAAACTTCTAACCATATAAGGCTAAAATCTCATTTTCGCGACAAAGTCATTCCAATACTTTCATTTTTCCGAATATAAAACCAAATAGGTTCACATATCATGTTTCGCATCAAGGGACATCGAGGGACAAGTTCACTATTTATCAAACTTCTAACCACATAGGCTAACATTTCATTTTCGCGACAAGGGTCATTTCAATACTTTCATTTAACCGAATTTCAAACCAAATAGGTTCACATATCATGTTTCGCATCAACGGTCATCGAGGGACATGTTCAACCATCATATTTAACAAACATGCAACAATATAAGCTAAAATCTCGTTTTCGCGATAAGGGTCATCTCATTACTTTCTATTTACCAAATTTAAAACGAAATTGGTTAAACTATTATGTTACGCAATAAAGAAGATCGAGGGACAAATTCAACATTAATATTTATCAAACTTTTAACCATATAGGCTAAAATCTCATTTTTGGGACAATGGTCATTCAAATAATTTCATTTTGCCGAATACAAAACCAAATAGGTTCACATATCATGTTTCGTATCAAGGGAGATCGAGGGACAAGTTCAACCTTTATCAAACTTCTAACCATATAAGGCTAAAATCTCATTTTCGCGACAAAGTCATTCCAATACTTTCATTTTTCCGAATATAAAACCAAATAGGTTCACATATCATGTTTCGCATCAAGGGACATCGAGGGACAAGTTCACTATTTATCAAACTTCTAACCACATAGGCTAACATTTCATTTTCGCGACAAGGGTCATTTCAATACTTTCATTTAACCGAATTTCAAACCAAATAGGTTCACATATCATGTTTCGCATCAACGGACATCGAGGGACATGTTCAACCATCATATTTAACAAACATGCAACAATATAAGCTAAAATCTCGTTTTCGCGATAAGGGTCATCTCATTACTTTCTATTTACCAAATTTAAAACGAAATTGGTTAAACTATTATGTTACGCAATAAAGAAGATCGAGGGACAAATTCAACATTAATATTTATCAAACTTTTAACCATATAGGCTAAAATCTCATTTTTGGGACAATGGTCATTCAAATAATTTCATTTTGCCGAATACAAAACCAAATAGGTTCACATATCATGTTTCGTATCAAGGGAGATCGAGGGACAAGTTCAACCTTTATCAAACTTCTAACCATATAAGGCTAAAATCTCATTTTCGCGACAAAGTCATTCCAATACTTTCATTTTTCCGAATATAAAACCAAATAGGTTCACATATCATGTTTCGCATCAAGGGACATCGAGGGACAAGTTCACTATTTATCAAACTTCTAACCACATAGGCTAACATTTCATTTTCGCGACAAGGGTCATTTCAATACTTTCATTTAACCGAATTTCAAACCAAATAGGTTCACATATCATGTTTCGCATCAACGGTCATCGAGGGACATGTTCAACCATCATATTTAACAAACATGCAACAATATAAGCTAAAATCTCGTTTTCGCGATAAGGGTCATCTCATTACTTTCTATTTACCAAATTTAAAACGAAATTGGTTAAACTATTATGTTACGCAATAAAGAAGATCGAGGGACAAATTCAACATTAATATTTATCAAACTTTTAACCATATAGGCTAAAATCTCATTTTTGGGACAATGGTCATTCAAATAATTTCATTTTGCCGAATACAAAACCAAATAGGTTCACATATCATGTTTCGTATCAAGGGAGATCGAGGGACAAGTTCAACCTTTATCAAACTTCTAACCATATAAGGCTAAAATCTCATTTTCGCGACAAAGTCATTCCAATACTTTCATTTTTCCGAATATAAAACCAAATAGGTTCACATATCATGTTTCGCATCAAGGGACATCGAGGGACATGTTCAACCATCATATTTAACGAACATGCAACAATATAAGCTAAAATCTCGTTTTCGCGATAAGGGTCATCTCATTACTTTCTATTTACCAAATTTAAAACGAAATTGGTTAAACTATTATGTTACGCAGTAAAGAAGATCGAGGGACAAATTCAACATTAATATTTATCAAACTTTTAACCATATAGGCTAAAATCTCATTTTTGGGACAATGGTCATTCAAATAATTTCATTTTGCCGAATACAAAACCAAATAGGTTCACATATCATGTTTCGTATCAAGGGACATCGAGGGACAAGTTCACTATTTATCAAACTTCTAACCACATAGGCTAACATTTCATTTTCGCGACAAGGGTCATTTCAATACTTTCATTTAACCGAATTTCAAACCAAATAGGTTCACATATCATGTTTCGCATCAACGGACATCGAGGGACATGTTCAACCATCGTATTTAACAAACATGCAACAATATACGCTAAAATCTCGTTTTCGCGATAAGGGTCATCTCATTACTTTCTATTTACCAAATTTAAAACGAAATTGGTTCAACTATTATGTTACGCAATAAAGAAGATCGAGGGACAAGTTCAACATTAATATTTATCAAACTTTTAACCATAAAGGCTAAAATCTTATTTTTGGGAGAATGGTCATTCAAATAATTTCATTTTGCCGAATACAAAACCAAATAGGTTCACATATCAGGTTTCGTATCAAGGGAGATCGAGGGACAAGTTCAACCTTTATCAAACTTCTAACCATATAAGGCTAAAATCTCATTTTCGCGACAAAGTCATTCCAATACTTTCATTTTTCCGAATATAAAACCAAATAGGTTCACATATCATGTTTCGCATCAAAGGACATCGAGGGACAAGTTCACTATTTATCAAACTTCTAACCACATAGGCTAACATTTCATTTTCGCGACAAGGGTCATTTCAATACTTTCATTTAACCGAATTTCAAACCAAATAGGTTCACATATCATGTTTCGCATCAACGGACATCGAGGGACATGTTCAACCATCATATTTAACAAACATGCAACAATATAAGGTAAAATCTCGTTTTCGCGATAAGGGTCATCTCATTACTTTCTATTTACCAAATTTAAAACGAAATTGGTTAAACTATTATGTTACGCAATAAAGAAGATCGAGGGACAAATTCAACATTAATATTTATCAAACTTTTAACCATATAGGCTAAAATTTCATTTTTGGGACAATGGTCATTCAAATAATTTCATTTTGCCGAATACAAAACCAAATAGGTTCACATATCATGTTTCGTATCAAGGGTGATCGAGGGACAAGTTCAACCTTTATCAAACTTCTAACCACATAGGTTAAAATCTCATTTTCGCGACAAAGTCATTCCAATACTTTCATTTTTCCGAATATAAAACCAAATAGGTTCACATATCATGTTTCGTATCAAGGGAGATCGAGGGACAAGTTCAACCTTTATCAAACTTCTAACCATATAAGGCTAAAATCTCATTATCGCGACAAAGTCATTCCAATACTTTCATTTTTCCGAATATAAAACCAAATAGGTTCACATATCATGTTTCGCATCAAGGGACATCGAGGGACAAGTTCACTATTTATCAAACTTCTAACCACATAGGCTAACATTTCATTTTCGCGACAAGGGTCATTTCAATACTTTCATTTAACCGAATTTCAAACCAAATAGGTTCACATATCATGTTTCGCATCAACGGTCATCGAGGGACATGTTCAACCATCATATTTAACAAACATGCAACAATATAAGCTAAAATCTCGTTTTCGCGATAAGGGTCATCTCATTACTTTCTATTTACCAAATTTAAAACGAAATTGGTTAAACTATTATGTTACGCAATAAAGAAGATCGAGGGACAAATTCAACATTAATATTTATCAAACTTTTAACCATATAGGCTAAAATCTCATTTTTGGGACAATGGTCATTCAAATAATTTCATTTTGCCGAATACAAAACCAAATAGGTTCACATATCATGTTTCGTATCAAGGGAGATCGAGGGACAAGTTCAACCTTTATCAAACTTCTAACCATATAAGGCTAAAATCTCATTTTCGCGACAAAGTCATTCCAATACTTTCATTTTTCCGAATATAAAACCAAATAGGTTCACATATCATGTTTCGCATCAAGGGACATCGAGGGACATGTTCAACCATCATATTTAACAAACATGCAACAATATAAGCTAAAATCTCGTTTTCGCGATAAGGGTCATCTCATTACATTCTATTTACCAAATTTAAAACGAAATTGGTTAAACTATTATGTTACGCAATAAAGAAGATCGAGGGACAAATTCAACATTAATATTTATCAAACTTTTAACCATATAGGCTAAAATCTCATTTTTGGGACAATGGTCATTCAAATAATTTCATTTTGCCGAATACAAAACCAAATAGGTTCACATATCATGTTTCGTATCAAGGGTGATCGAGGGACAAGTTCAACCTTTATCAAACTTCTAACCACATAGGTTAAAATCTCATTTTCGCGACAAAGTCATTCCAATACTTTCAATTTTCCGAATATAAAACCAAATAGGTTCACATATCATGTTTCGTATCAAGGGAGATTGAGGGACAAGTTCAACCTTTATCAAACTTCTAACCATATAAGGCTAAAATCTCATTTTCGCGACAAAGTCATTCCAATACTTTCATTTTTCCGAATATAAAACCAAATAGGTTCACATATCATGTTTCGCATCAAGGGACATCGAGGGACAAGTTCATTATTTATCAAACTTCTAACCACATAGGCTAACATTTCATTTTCGCGACAAGGGTCATTTCAATACTTTCATTTAACCGAATTTCAAACCAAATAGGTTCACATATCATGTTTCGCATCAACGGACATCGAGGGACATGTTCAACCATCATATTTAACAAACATGCAACAATATAAGCTAAAATCTCGTTTTCGCGATAAGGGTCATCTCATTACTTTCTATTTACCAAATTTAAAACGAAATTGGTTAAACTATTATGTTACGCAATAAAGAAGATCGAGGGACAAATTCAACATTAATATTTATCAAACTTTTAACCATATAGGCTAAAATCTCATTTTTGGGACAATGGTCATTCAAATAATTTCATTTTGCCGAATACAAAACCAAATAGGTTCACATATCATGTTTCGTATCAAGGGAGATCGAGGGACAAGTTCAACCTTTATCAAACTTCTAACCATATAAGGCTAAAATCTCATTTTCGCGACAAAGTCATTCCAATACTTTCATTTTTCCGAATATAAAACCAAATAGGTTCACATATCATGTTTCGCATCAAGGGACATCGAGGGACAAGTTCACTATTTATCAAACTTCTAACCACATAGGCTAACATTTCATTTTCGCGACAAGGGTCATTTCAATACTTTCATTTAACCGAATTTCAAACCAAATAGGTTCACATATCATGTTTCGCATCAACGGTCATCGAGGGACATGTTCAACCATCATATTTAACAAACATGCAACAATATAAGCTAAAATCTCGTTTTCGCGATAAGGGTCATCTCATTACTTTCTATTTACCAAATTTAAAACGAAATTGGTTAAACTATTATGTTACGCAATAAAGAAGATCGAGGGACAAATTCAACATTAATATTTATCAAACTTTTAACCATATAGGCAAAAATCTCATTTTTGGGACAATGGTCATTCAAATAATTTCATTTTGCCGAATACAAAACCAAATAGGTTCACATATCATGTTTCGTATCAAGGGAGATCGAGGGACAAGTTCAACCTTTATCAAACTTCTAACCATATAAGGCTAAAATCTCATTTTCGCGACAAAGTCATTCCAATACTTTCATTTTTCCGAATATAAAACCAAATAGGTTCACATATCATGTTTCGCATCAAGGGACATCGAGGGACATGTTCAACCATCATATTTAACAAACATGCAACAATATAAGCTAAAATCTCGTTTTCGCGATAAGGGTCATCTCATTACATTCTATTTACCAAATTTAAAACGAAATTGGTTAAACTATTATGTTACGCAATAAAGATGATCGAGGGACAAATTCAACATTAATATTTATCAAACTTTTAACCATATAGGCTAAAATCTCATTTTTGGGACAATGGTCATTCAAATAATTTCATTTTGCCGAATACAAAACCAAATAGGTTCACATATCATGTTTCGTATCAAGGGTGATCGAGGGACAAGTTCAACCTTTATCAAACTTCTAACCACATAGGTTAAAATCTCATTTTCGCGACAAAGTCATTCCAATACTTTCATTATTCCGAATATAAAACCAAATAGGTTCACATATCATGTTTCGTATCAAGGGAGATTGAGGGACAAGTTCAACCTTTATCAAACTTCTAACCATATAAGGCTAAAATCTCATTTTCGCGACAAAGTCATTCCAATACTTTCATTTTTCCGAATATAAAACCAAATAGGTTCACATATCATGTTTCGCATCAAGGGAGATTGAGGGACAAGTTCAACCTTTATCAAACTTCTAACCATATAAGGCTAAAATCTCATTTTCGCGACAAAGTCATTCCAATACTTTCATTTTTCCGAATATAAAACCAAATAGGTTCACATATCATGTTTCGCATCAAGGGACATCGAGGGACATGTTCAACCATCATATTTAACGAACATGCAACAATATAAGCTAAAATCTCGTTTTCGCGATAAGGGTCATCTCATTACTTTCTATTTACCAAATTTAAAACGAAATTGGTTAAACTATTATGTTACGCAATAAAGAAGATCGAGGGACAAATTCAACATTAATATTTATCAAACTTTTAACCATATAGGCTAAAATCTCATTTTTGGGACAATGGTCATTCAAATAATTTCATTTTGCCGAATACAAAACCAAATAGGTTCACATATCATGTTTCGTATCAAGGGACATCGAGGGACAAGTTCACTATTTATCAAACTTCTAACCACATAGGCTAACATTTCATTTTCGCGACAAGGGTCATTTCAATACTTTCATTTAACCGAATTTCAAACCAAATAGGTTCACATATCATGTTTCGCATCAACGGACATCGAGGGACATGTTCAACCATCATATTTAACAAACATGCAACAATATACGCTAAAATCTCGTTTTCGCGATAAGGGTCATCTCATTACTTTCTATTTACCAAATTTAAAACGAAATTGGTTAAACTATTATGTTAAGCAATAAAGAAGATCGAGGGACAAATTCAACATTAATATTTATCAAACTTTTAACCATATAGGCTAAAATCTCATTTTTGGGACAATGGTCATTCAAATAATTTCATTTTGCCGAATACAAAACCAAATAGGTTCACATATCATGTTTCGTATCAAGGGAGATCGAGGGACAAGTTCAACCTTTATCAAACTTCTAACCATATAAGGCTAAAATCTCATTTTCGCGACAAAGTCATTCCAATACTTTCATTTTTCCGAATATAAAACCAAATAGGTTCACATATCATGTTTCGCATCAAGGGACATCGAGGGACATGTTCAACCATCATATTTAACAAACATGCAACAATATAAGCTAAAATCTCGTTTTCGCGATAAGGGTCATCTCATTACATTCTATTTACCAAATTTAAAACGAAATTGGTTAAACTATTATGTTACGCAATAAAGAAGATCGAGGGACAAATTCAACATTAATATTTATCAAACTTTTAACCATATAGGCTAAAATCTCATTTTTGGGACAATGGTCATTCAAATAATTTCATTTTGCCGAATACAAAACCAAATAGGTTCACATATCATGTTTCGTATCAAGGGTGATCGAGGGACAAGTTCAACCTTTATCAAACTTCTAACCATATAGGCTAAAATCTCATTTTCGCGACAAAGTCATTCCAATACTTTCATTTTTCTGAATATAAAACCAAATAGGTTCACATATCATGTTTCGCATCAAGGGACATCGAGGGACAAGTTCACTGTTTATCAAACTTCTAACCACATAGGCTAACATTTCATTTTCGCGACAAGGGTCATTTCAATACTTTCATTTAACCGAATTTCAAACCAAATAGGTTCACATATCATGTTTCGCATCAAGGGACATCGAGGGACATGTTCAACCATCATATTTAACGAACATGCAACAATATAAGCTAAAATCTCGTTTTCGCGATAAGGGTCATCTCATTACTTTCTATTTACCAAATTTAAAACGAAATTGGTTAAACTATTATGTTACGCAATAAAGAAGATCGAGGGAAAAATTCAACATTAATATTTATCAAACTTTTAACCATATAGGCTAAAATCTCATTTTTGGGACAATGGTCATTCAAATAATTTCATTTTGCCGAATACAAAACCAAATAGGTTCACATATCATGTTTCGTATCAAGGGACATCGAGGGACAAGTTCACTATTTATCAAACTTCTAACCACATAGGCTAACATTTCATTTTCGCGACAAGGGTCATTTCAATACTTTCATTTAACCGAATTTCAAACCAAATAGGTTCACATATCATGTTTCGCATCAACGGACATCGAGGGACATGTTCAACCATCATATTTAACAAACATGCAACAATATACGCTAAAATCTCGTTTTCGCGATAAGGGTCATCTCATTACTTTCTATTTACCAAATTTAAAACGAAATTGGTTAAACTATTATGTTAAGCAATAAAGAAGATCGAGGGACAAATTCAACATTAATATTTATCAAACTTTTAACCATATAGGCTAAAATCTCATTTTTGGGACAATGGTCATTCAAATAATTTCATTTTGCCGAATACAAAACCAAATAGGTTCACATATCATGTTTCGTATCAAGGGAGATCGAGGGACAAGTTCAACCTTTATCAAACTTCTAACCATATAAGGCTAAAATCTCATTTTCGCGACAAAGTCATTCCAATACTTTCATTTTTCCGAATATAAAACCAAATAGGTTCACATATCATGTTTCGCATCAAGGGACATCGAGGGACATGTTCAACCATCATATTTAACAAACATGCAACAATATAAGCTAAAATCTCGTTTTCGCGATAAGGGTCATCTCATTACATTCTATTTACCAAATTTAAAACGAAATTGGTTAAACTATTATGTTACGCAATAAAGAAGATCGAGGGACAAATTCAACATTAATATTTATCAAACTTTTAACCATATAGGCTAAAATCTCATTTTTGGGACAATGGTCATTCAAATAATTTCATTTTGCCGAATACAAAACCAAATAGGTTCACATATCATGTTTCGTATCAAGGGTGATCGAGGGACAAGTTCAACCTTTATCAAACTTCTAACCACATAGGTTAAAATCTCATTTTCGCGACAAAGTCATTCCAATACTTTCATTTTTCCGAATATAAAACCAAATAGGTTCACATATCATGTTTCGTATCAAGGGAGATCGAGGGACAAGTTCAACCTTTATCAAACTTCTAACCATATAGGCTAAAATCTCATTTTCGCGACAAAGTCATTCCAATACTTTCATTTTTCTGAATATAAAACCAAATAGGTTCACATATCATGTTTCGCATCAAGGGACATCGAGGGACAAGTTCACTGTTTATCAAACTTCTAACCACATAGGCTAACATTTCATTTTCACGACAAGGGTCATTTCAATACTTTCATTTAACCGAATTTCAAACCAAATAGGTTCACATATCATGTTTCGCATCAAGGGACATCGAGGGACATGTTCAACCATCATATTTAACGAACATGCAACAATATAAGCTAAAATCTCGTTTTCGCGATAAGGGTCATCTCATTACTTTCTATTTACCAAATTTAAAACGAAATTGGTTAAACTATTATGTTACGCAATAAAGAAGATCGAGGGACAAATTCAACATTAATATTTATCAAACTTTTAACCATATAGGCTAAAATCTCATTTTTGGGACAATGGTCATTCAAATAATTTCATTTTGCCGAATACAAAACCAAATAGGTTCACATATCATGTTTCGTATCAAGGGACATCGAGGGACAAGTTCACTATTTATCAAACTTCTAACCACATAGGCTAACATTTCATTTTCGCGACAAGGGTCATTTCAATACTTTCATTTAACCGAATTTCAAACCAAATAGGTTCACATATCATGTTTCGCATCAACGGACATCGAGGGACATGTTCAACCATCATATTTAACAAACATGCAACAATATACGCTAAAATCTCGTTTTCGCGATAAGGGTCATCTCATTACTTTCTATTTACCAAATTTAAAACGAAATTGGTTCAACTATTATGTTACGCAATAAAGAAGATCGAGGGACAAGTTCAACATTAATATTTATCAAACTTTTAACCATAAAGGCTAAAATCTTATTTTTGGGAAAATGGTCATTCAAATAATTTCATTTTGCCGAATACAAAACCAAATAGGTTCACATATCATGTTTCGTATCAAGGGAGATCGAGGGACAAGTTCAACCTTTATCAAACTTCTAACCATATAAGGCTAAAATCTCATTTTCGCGACAAAGTCATTCCAATACTTTCATTTTTCCGAATATAAAACCAAATAGGTTCACATATCATGTTTCGCATCAAGGGACATCGAGGGACATGTTCAACCATCATATTTAACAAACATGCAACAATATAAGCTAAAATCTCGTTTTCGCGATAAGGGTCATCTCATTACATTCTATTTACCAAATTTAAAACGAAATTGGTTAAACTATTATGTTACGCAATAAAGAAGATCGAGGGACAAATTCAACATTAATATTTATCAAACTTTTAACCATATAGGCTAAAATCTCATTTTTGGGACAATGGTCATTCAAATAATTTCATTTTGCCGAATACAAAACCAAATAGGTTCACATATCATGTTTCGTATCAAGGGTGATCGAGGGACAAGTTCAACCTTTATCAAACTTCTAACCACATAGGTTAAAATCTCATTTTCGCGACAAAGTCATTCCAATACTTTCATTTTTCCGAATATAAAACCAAATAGGTTCACATATCATGTTTGGTATCAAGGGAGATCGAGGGACAAGTTCAACCTTTATCAAACTTCTAACCATATAAGGCTAAAATCTCATTTTCGCGACAAAGTCATTCCAATACTTTCATTTTTCCGAATATAAAACCAAATAGGTTCGCATATCATGTTTCGCATCAAGGGACATCGAGGGACAAGTTCACTATTTATCAAACTTCTAACCACATAGGCTAACATTTCATTTTCGCGACAAGGGTCATTTCAATACTTTCATTTAACCGAATTTCAAACCAAATAGGTTCACATATCATGTTTCGCATCAACGGACATCGAGGGACATGTTCAACCATCATATTTAACAAACATGCAACAATATACGCTAAAATCTCGTTTTCGCGATAAGGGTCATCTCATTACTTTCTATTTACCAAATTTAAAACGAAATTGGTTAAACTATTATGTTACGCAATAAAGAAGATCGAGGGACAAATTCAACATTAATATTTATCAAACTTTTAACCATATAGGCTAAAATCTCATTTTTGGGACAATGGTCATTCAAATAATTTCATTTTGCCGAATACAAAACCAAATAGGTTCACATATCATGTTTCGTATCAAGGGAGATCGAGGGACAAGTTCAACCTTTATCAAACTTCTAACCATATAAGGCTAAAATCTCATTTTCGCGACAAAGTCATTCCAATACTTTCATTTTTCCGAATATAAAACCAAATAGGTTCACATATCATGTTTCGCATCAAGGGACATCGAGGGACAAGTTCACTATTTATCAAACTTCTAACCACATAGGCTAACATTTCATTTTCGCGACAAGGGTCATTTCAATACTTTCATTTAACCGAATTTCAAACCAAATAGGTTCACATATCATGTTTCGCATCAACGGTCATCGAGGGACATGTTCAACCATCATATTTAACAAACATGCAACAATATAAGCTAAAATCTCGTTTTCGCGATAAGGGTCATCTCATTACTTTCTATTTACCAAATTTAAAACGAAATTGGTTAAACTATTATGTTACGCAATAAAGAAGATCGAGGGACAAATTCAACATTAATATTTATCAAACTTTTAACCATATAGGCTAAAATCTCATTTTTGGGACAATGGTCATTCAAATAATTTCATTTTGCCGAATACAAAACCAAATAGGTTCACATATCATGTTTCGTATCAAGGGAGATCGAGGGACAAGTTCAACCTTTATCAAACTTCTAACCATATAAGGCTAAAATCTCATTTTCGCGACAAAGTCATTCCAATACTTTCATTTTTCCGAATATAAAACCAAATAGGTTCACATATCATGTTTCGCATCAAGGGACATCGAGGGACATGTTCAACCATCATATTTAACGAACATGCAACAATATAAGCTAAAATCTCGTTTTCGCGATAAGGGTCATCTCATTACTTTCTATTTACCAAATTTAAAACGAAATTGGTTAAACTATTATGTTACGCAGTAAAGAAGATCGAGGGACAAATTCAACATTAATATTTATCAAACTTTTAACCATATAGGCTAAAATCTCATTTTTGGGACAATGGTCATTCAAATAATTTCATTTTGCCGAATACAAAACCAAATAGGTTCACATATCATGTTTCGTATCAAGGGACATCGAGGGACAAGTTCACTATTTATCAAACTTCTAACCACATAGGCTAACATTTCATTTTCGCGACAAGGGTCATTTCAATACTTTCATTTAACCGAATTTCAAACCAAATAGGTTCACATATCATGTTTCGCATCAACGGACATCGAGGGACATGTTCAACCATCGTATTTAACAAACATGCAACAATATACGCTAAAATCTCGTTTTCGCGATAAGGGTCATCTCATTACTTTCTATTTACCAAATTTAAAACGAAATTGGTTCAACTATTATGTTACGCAATAAAGAAGATCGAGGGACAAGTTCAACATTAATATTTATCAAACTTTTAACCATAAAGGCTAAAATCTTATTTTTGGGAGAATGGTCATTCAAATAATTTCATTTTGCCGAATACAAAACCAAATAGGTTCACATATCATGTTTCGTATCAAGGGAGATCGAGGGACAAGTTCAACCTTTATCAAACTTCTAACCATATAAGGCTAAAATCTCATTTTCGCGACAAAGTCATTCCAATACTTTCATTTTTCCGAATATAAAACCAAATAGGTTCACATATCATGTTTCGCATCAAGGGACATCGAGGGAGAAGTTCATTATTTATCAAACTTCTAACCACATAGGCTAACATTTCATTTTCGCGACAAGGGTCATTTCAATACTTTCATTTAACCGAATTTCAAACCAAATAGGTTCACATATCATGTTTCGCATCAACGGACATCGAGGGACATGTTCAACCATCATATTTAACAAACATGCAACAATATAAGCTAAAATCTCGTTTTCGCGATAAGGGTCATCTCATTACTTTCTATTTACCAAATTTAAAACGAAATTGGTTAAACTATTATGTTACGCAATAAAGAAGATCGAGGGACAAATTCAACATTAATATTTATCAAACTTTTAACCATATAGGCTAAAATCTCATTTTTGGGACAATGGTCATTCAAATAATTTCATTTTGCCGAATACAAAACCAAATAGGTTCACATATCATGTTTCGTATCAAGGGAGATCGAGGGACAAGTTCAACCTTTATCAAACTTCTAACCATATAAGGCTAAAATCTCATTTTCGCGACAAAGTCATTCCAATACTTTCATTTTTCCGAATATAAAACCAAATAGGTTCACATATCATGTTTCGCATCAAGGGACATCGAGGGACAAGTTCACTATTTATCAAACTTCTAACCACATAGGCTAACATTTCATTTTCGCGACAAGGGTCATTTCAATACTTTCATTTAACCGAATTTCAAACCAAATAGGTTCACATATCATGTTTCGCATCAACGGTCATCGAGGGACATGTTCAACCATCATATTTAACAAACATGCAACAATATAAGCTAAAATCTCGTTTTCGCGATAAGGGTCATCTCATTACTTTCTATTTACCAAATTTAAAACGAAATTGGTTAAACTATTATGTTACGCAATAAAGAAGATCGAGGGACAAATTCAACATTAATATTTATCAAACTTTTAACCATATAGGCTAAAATCTCATTTTTGGGACAATGGTCATTCAAATAATTTCATTTTGCCGAATACAAAACCAAATAGGTTCACATATCATGTTTCGTATCAAGGGAGATCGAGGGACAAGTTCAACCTTTATCAAACTTCTAACCATATAAGGCTAAAATCTCATTTTCGCGACAAAGTCATTCCAATACTTTCATTTTTCCGAATATAAAACCAAATAGGTTCACATATCATGTTTCGCATCAAGGGACATCGAGGGACATGTTCAACCATCATATTTAACGAACATGCAACAATATAAGCTAAAATCTCGTTTTCGCGATAAGGGTCATCTCATTACTTTCTATTTACCAAATTTAAAACGAAATTGGTTAAACTATTATGTTACGCAGTAAAGAAGATCGAGGGACAAATTCAACATTAATATTTATCAAACTTTTAACCATATAGGCTAAAATCTCATTTTTGGGACAATGGTCATTCAAATAATTTCATTTTGCCGAATACAAAACCAAATAGGTTCACATATCATGTTTCGTATCAAGGGACATCGAGGGACAAGTTCACTATTTATCAAACTTCTAACCACATAGGCTAACATTTCATTTTCGCGACAAGGGTCATTTCAATACTTTCATTTAACCGAATTTCAAACCAAATAGGTTCACATATCATGTTTCGCATCAACGGACATCGAGGGACATGTTCAACCATCGTATTTAACAAACATGCAACAATATACGCTAAAATCTCGTTTTCGCGATAAGGGTCATCTCATTACTTTCTATTTACCAAATTTAAAACGAAATTGGTTCAACTATTATGTTACGCAATAAAGAAGATCGAGGGACAAGTTCAACATTAATATTTATCAAACTTTTAACCATAAAGGCTAAAATCTTATTTTTGGGAGAATGGTCATTCAAATAATTTCATTTTGCCGAATACAAAACCAAATAGGTTCACATATCATGTTTCGTATCAAGGGAGATCGAGGGACAAGTTCAACCTTTATCAAACTTCTAACCATATAAGGCTAAAATCTCATTTTCGCGACAAAGTCATTCCAATACTTTCATTTTTCCGAATATAAAACCAAATAGGTTCACATATCATGTTTCGCATCAAGGGACATCGAGGGAGAAGTTCATTATTTATCAAACTTCTAACCACATAGGCTAACATTTCATTTTCGCGACAAGGGTCATTTCAATACTTTCATTTAACCGAATTTCAAACCAAATAGGTTCACATATCATGTTTCGCATCAACGGACATCGAGGGACATGTTCAACCATCATATTTAACAAACATGCAACAATATAAGCTAAAATCTCGTTTTCGCGATAAGGGTCATCTCATTACTTTCTATTTACCAAATTTAAAACGAAATTGGTTAAACTATTATGTTACGCAATAAAGAAGATCGAGGGACAAATTCAACATTAATATTTATCAAACTTTTAACCATATAGGCTAAAATCTCATTTTTGGGACAATGGTCATTCAAATAATTTCATTTTGCCGAATACAAAACCAAATAGGTTCACATATCATGTTTCGTATCAAGGGAGATCGAGGGACAAGTTCAACCTTTATCAAACTTCTAACCATATAAGGCTAAAATCTCATTTTCGCGACAAAGTCATTCCAATACTTTCATTTTTCCGAATATAAAACCAAATAGGTTCACATATCATGTTTCGCATCAAGGGACATCGAGGGACAAGTTCACTATTTATCAAACTTCTAACCACATAGGCTAACATTTCATTTTCGCGACAAGGGTCATTTCAATACTTTCATTTAACCGAATTTCAAACCAAATAGGTTCACATATCATGTTTCGCATCAACGGTCATCGAGGGACATGTTCAACCATCATATTTAACAAACATGCAACAATATCAGCTAAAATCTCGTTTTCGCGATAAGGGTCATCTCATTACTTTCTATTTACCAAATTTAAAACGAAATTGGTTAAACTATTATGTTACGCAATAAAGAAGATCGAGGGACAAATTCAACATTAATATTTATCAAACTTTTAACCATATAGGCTAAAATCTCATTTTTGGGACAATGGTCATTCAAATAATTTCATTTTGCCGAATACAAAACCAAATAGGTTCACATATCATGTTTCGTATCAAGGGAGATCGAGGGACAAGTTCAACCTTTATCAAACTTCTAACCATATAAGGCTAAAATCTCATTTTCGCGACAAAGTCATTCCAATACTTTCATTTTTCCGAATATAAAACCAAATAGGTTCACATATCATGTTTCGCATCAAGGGACATCGAGGGACATGTTCAACCATCATATTTAACGAACATGCAACAATATAAGCTAAAATCTCGTTTTCGCGATAAGGGTCATCTCATTACTTTCTATTTACCAAATTTAAAACGAAATTGGTTAAACTATTATGTTACGCAGTAAAGAAGATCGAGGGACAAATTCAACATTAATATTTATCAAACTTTTAACCATATAGGCTAAAATCTCATTTTTGGGACAATGGTCATTCAAATAATTTCATTTTGCCGAATACAAAACCAAATAGGTTCACATATCATGTTTCGTATCAAGGGACATCGAGGGACAAGTTCACTATTTATCAAACTTCTAACCACATAGGCTAACATTTCATTTTCGCGACAAGGGTCATTTCAATACTTTCATTTAACCGAATTTCAAACCAAATAGGTTCACATATCATGTTTCGCATCAACGGACATCGAGGGACATGTTCAACCATCGTATTTAACAAACATGCAACAATATACGCTAAAATCTCGTTTTCGCGATAAGGGTCATCTCATTACTTTCTATTTACCAAATTTAAAACGAAATTGGTTCAACTATTATGTTACGCAATAAAGAAGATCGAGGGACAAGTTCAACATTAATATTTATCAAACTTTTAACCATAAAGGCTAAAATCTTATTTTTGGGAGAATGGTCATTCAAATAATTTCATTTTGCCGAATACAAAACCAAATAGGTTCACATATCATGTTTCGTATCAAGGGAGATCGAGGGACAAGTTCAACCTTTATCAAACTTCTAACCATATAAGGCTAAAATCTCATTTTCGCGACAAAGTCATTCCAATACTTTCATTTTTCCGAATATAAAACCAAATAGGTTCACATATCATGTTTCGCATCAAAGGACATCGAGGGACAAGTTCACTATTTATCAAACTTCTAACCACATAGGCTAACATTTCATTTTCGCGACAAGGGTCATTTCAATACTTTCATTTAACCGAATTTCAAACCAAATAGGTTCACATATCATGTTTCGCATCAACGGACATCGAGGGACATGTTCAACCATCATATTTAACAAACATGCAACAATATAAGGTAAAATCTCGTTTTCGCGATAAGGGTCATCTCATTACTTTCTATTTACCAAATTTAAAACGAAATTGGTTAAACTATTATGTTACGCAATAAAGAAGATCGAGGGACAAATTCAACATTAATATTTATCAAACTTTTAACCATATAGGCTAAAATCTCATTTTTGGGACAATGGTCATTCAAATAATTTCATTTTGCCGAATACAAAACCAAATAGGTTCACATATCATGTTTCGTATCAAGGGTGATCGAGGGACAAGTTCAACCTTTATCAAACTTCTAACCACATAGGTTAAAATCTCATTTTCGCGACAAAGTCATTCCAATACTTTCATTTTTCCGAATATAAAACCAAATAGGTTCACATATCATGTTTCGTATCAAGGGAGATCGAGGGACAAGTTCAACCTTTATCAAACTTCTAACCATATAAGGCTAAAATCTCATTATCGCGACAAAGTCATTCCAATACTTTCATTTTTCCGAATATAAAACCAAATAGGTTCACATATCATGTTTCGCATCAAGGGACATCGAGGGACAAGTTCACTATTTATCAAACTTCTAACCACATAGGCTAACATTTCATTTTCGCGACAAGGGTCATTTCAATACTTTCATTTAACCGAATTTCAAACCAAATAGGTTCACATATCATGTTTCGCATCAACGGTCATCGAGGGACATGTTCAACCATCATATTTAACAAACATGCAACAATATAAGCTAAAATCTCGTTTTCGCGATAAGGGTCATCTCATTACTTTCTATTTACCAAATTTAAAACGAAATTGGTTAAACTATTATGTTACGCAATAAAGAAGATCGAGGGACAAATTCAACATTAATATTTATCAAACTTTTAACCATATAGGCTAAAATCTCATTTTTGGGACAATGGTCATTCAAATAATTTCATTTTGCCGAATACAAAACCAAATAGGTTCACATATCATGTTTCGTATCAAGGGAGATCGAGGGACAAGTTCAACCTTTATCAAACTTCTAACCATATAAGGCTAAAATCTCATTTTCGCGACAAAGTCATTCCAATACTTTCATTTTTCCGAATATAAAACCAAATAGGTTCACATATCATGTTTCGCATCAAGGGACATCGAGGGACATGTTCAACCATCATATTTAACAAACATGCAACAATATAAGCTAAAATCTCGTTTTCGCGATAAGGGTCATCTCATTACATTCTATTTACCAAATTTAAAACGAAATTGGTTAAACTATTATGTTACGCAATAAAGAAGATCGAGGGACAAATTCAACATTAATATTTATCAAACTTTTAACCATATAGGCTAAAATCTCATTTTTGGGACAATGGTCATTCAAATAATTTCATTTTGCCGAATACAAAACCAAATAGGTTCACATATCATGTTTCGTATCAAGGGTGATCGAGGGACAAGTTCAACCTTTATCAAACTTCTAACCACATAGGTTAAAATCTCATTTTCGCGACAAAGTCATTCCAATACTTTCAATTTTCCGAATATAAAACCAAATAGGTTCACATATCATGTTTCGTATCAAGGGAGATTGAGGGACAAGTTCAACCTTTATCAAACTTCTAACCATATAAGGCTAAAATCTCATTTTCGCGACAAAGTCATTCCAATACTTTCATTTTTCCGAATATAAAACCAAATAGGTTCACATATCATGTTTCGCATCAAGGGACATCGAGGGACAAGTTCAGTATTTATCAAACTTCTAACCACATAGGCTAACATTTCATTTTCGCGACAAGGGTCATTTCAATACTTTCATTTAACCGAATTTCAAACCAAATAGGTTCACATATCATGTTTCGCATCAACGGACATCGAGGGACATGTTCAACCATCATATTTAACAAACATGCAACAATATAAGCTAAAATCTCGTTTTCGCGATAAGGGTCATCTCATTACTTTCTATTTACCAAATTTAAAACGAAATTGGTTAAACTATTATGTTACGCAATAAAGAAGATCGAGGGACAAATTCAACATTAATATTTATCAAACTTTTAACCATATAGGCTAAAATCTCATTTTTGGGACAATGGTCATTCAAATAATTTCATTTTGCCGAATACAAAACCAAATAGGTTCACATATCATGTTTCGTATCAAGGGAGATCGAGGGACAAGTTCAACCTTTATCAAACTTCTAACCATATAAGGCTAAAATCTCATTTTCGCGACAAAGTCATTCCAATACTTTCATTTTTCCGAATATAAAACCAAATAGGTTCACATATCATGTTTCGCATCAAGGGACATCGAGGGACAAGTTCACTATTTATCAAACTTCTAACCACATAGGCTAACATTTCATTTTCGCGACAAGGGTCATTTCAATACTTTCATTTAACCGAATTTCAAACCAAATAGGTTCACATATCATGTTTCGCATCAACGGTCATCGAGGGACATGTTCAACCATCATATTTAACAAACATGCAACAATATAAGCTAAAATCTCGTTTTCGCGATAAGGGTCATCTCATTACTTTCTATTTACCAAATTTAAAACAAAATTGGTTAAACTATTATGTTACGCAATAAAGAAGATCGAGGGACAAATTCAACATTAATATTTATCAAACTTTTAACCATATAGGCAAAAATCTCATTTTTGGGACAATGGTCATTCAAATAATTTCATTTTGCCGAATACAAAACCAAATAGGTTCACATATCATGTTTCGTATCAAGGGAGATCGAGGGACAAGTTCAACCTTTATCAAACTTCTAACCATATAAGGCTAAAATCTCATTTTCGCGACAAAGTCATTCCAATACTTTCATTTTTCCGAATATAAAACCAAATAGGTTCACATATCATGTTTCGCATCAAGGGACATCGAGGGACATGTTCAACCATCATATTTAACAAACATGCAACAATATAAGCTAAAATCTCGTTTTCGCGATAAGGGTCATCTCATTACATTCTATTTACCAAATTTAAAACGAAATTGGTTAAACTATTATGTTACGCAATAAAGATGATCGAGGGACAAATTCAACATTAATATTTATCAAACTTTTAACCATATAGGCTAAAATCTCATTTTTGGGACAATGGTCATTCAAATAATTTCATTTTGCCGAATACAAAACCAAATAGGTTCACATATCATGTTTCGTATCAAGGGTGATCGAGGGACAAGTTCAACCTTTATCAAACTTCTAACCACATAGGTTAAAATCTCATTTTCGCGACAAAGTCATTCCAATACTTTCATTATTCCGAATATAAAACCAAATAGGTTCACATATCATGTTTCGTATCAAGGGAGATTGAGGGACAAGTTCAACCTTTATCAAACTTCTAACCATATAAGGCTAAAATCTCATTTTCGCGACAAAGTCATTCCAATACTTTCATTTTTCCGAATATAAAACCAAATAGGTTCACATATCATGTTTCGCATCAAGGGAGATTGAGGGACAAGTTCAACCTTTATCAAACTTCTAACCATATAAGGCTAAAATCTCATTTTCGCGACAAAGTCATTCCAATACTTTCATTTTTCCGAATATAAAACCAAATAGGTTCACATATCATGTTTCGCATCAAGGGACATCGAGGGACAAGTTCACTATTTATCAAACTTCTAACCACATAGGCTAACATTTCATTTTCGCGACAAGGGTCATTTCAATACTTTCATTTAACCGAATTTCAAACCAAATAGGTTCACATATCATGTTTCGCATCAAGGGACATCGAGGGACATGTTCAACCATCATATTTAACGAACATGCAACAATATAAGCTAAAATCTCGTTTTCGCGATAAGGGTCATCTCATTACTTTCTATTTACCAAATTTAAAACGAAATTGGTTAAACTATTATGTTACGCAATAAAGAAGATCGAGGGACAAATTCAACATTAATATTTATCAAACTTTTAACCATATAGGCTAAAATCTCATTTTTGGGACAATGGTCATTCAAATAATTTCATTTTGCCGAATACAAAACCAAATAGGTTCACATATCATGTTTCGTATCAAGGGACATCGAGGGACAAGTTCACTATTTATCAAACTTCTAACCACATAGGCTAACATTTCATTTTCGCGACAAGGGTCATTTCAATACTTTCATTTAACCGAATTTCAAACCAAATAGGTTCACATATCATGTTTCGCATCAACGGACATCGAGGGACATGTTCAACCATCATATTTAACAAACATGCAACAATATACGCTAAAATCTCGTTTTCGCGATAAGGGTCATCTCATTACTTTCTATTTACCAAATTTAAAACGAAATTGGTTAAACTATTATGTTAAGCAATAAAGAAGATCGAGGGACAAATTCAACATTAATATTTATCAAACTTTTAACCATATAGGCTAAAATCTCATTTTTGGGACAATGGTCATTCAAATAATTTCATTTTGCCGAATACAAAACCAAATAGGTTCACATATCATGTTTCGTATCAAGGGAGATCGAGGGACAAGTTCAACCTTTATCAAACTTCTAACCATATAAGGCTAAAATCTCATTTTCGCGACAAAGTCATTCCAATACTTTCATTTTTCCGAATATAAAACCAAATAGGTTCACATATCATGTTTCGCATCAAGGGACATCGAGGGACATGTTCAACCATCATATTTAACAAACATGCAACAATATAAGCTAAAATCTCGTTTTCGCGATAAGGGTCATCTCATTACATTCTATTTACCAAATTTAAAACGAAATTGGTTAAACTATTATGTTACGCAATAAAGAAGATCGAGGGACAAATTCAACATTAATATTTATCAAACTTTTAACCATATAGGCTAAAATCTCATTTTTGGGACAATGGTCATTCAAATAATTTCATTTTGCCGAATACAAAACCAAATAGGTTCACATATCATGTTTCGTATCAAGGGTGATCGAGGGACAAGTTCAACCTTTATCAAACTTCTAACCATATAGGCTAAAATCTCATTTTCGCGACAAAGTCATTCCAATACTTTCATTTTTCTGAATATAAAACCAAATAGGTTCACATATCATGTTTCGCATCAAGGGACATCGAGGGACAAGTTCACTGTTTATCAAACTTCTAACCACATAGGCTAACATTTCATTTTCGCGACAAGGGTCATTTCAATACTTTCATTTAACCGAATTTCAAACCAAATAGGTTCACATATCATGTTTCGCATCAAGGGACATCGAGGGACATGTTCAACCATCATATTTAACGAACATGCAACAATATAAGCTAAAATCTCGTTTTCGCGATAAGGGTCATCTCATTACTTTCTATTTACCAAATTTAAAACGAAATTGGTTAAACTATTATGTTACGCAATAAAGAAGATCGAGGGAAAAATTCAACATTAATATTTATCAAACTTTTAACCATATAGGCTAAAATCTCATTTTTGGGACAATGGTCATTCAAATAATTTCATTTTGCCGAATACAAAACCAAATAGGTTCACATATCATGTTTCGTATCAAGGGACATCGAGGGACAAGTTCACTATTTATCAAACTTCTAACCACATAGGCTAACATTTCATTTTCGCGACAAGGGTCATTTCAATACTTTCATTTAACCGAATTTCAAACCAAATAGGTTCACATATCATGTTTCGCATCAACGGACATCGAGGGACATGTTCAACCATCATATTTAACAAACATGCAACAATATACGCTAAAATCTCGTTTTCGCGATAAGGGTCATCTCATTACTTTCTATTTACCAAATTTAAAACGAAATTGGTTAAACTATTATGTTAAGCAATAAAGAAGATCGAGGGACAAATTCAACATTAATATTTATCAAACTTTTAACCATATAGGCTAAAATCTCATTTTTGGGACAATGGTCATTCAAATAATTTCATTTTGCCGAATACAAAACCAAATAGGTTCACATATCATGTTTCGCATCAAGGGAGATCGAGGGACAAGTTCAACCTTTATCAAACTTCTAACCATATAAGGCTAAAATCTCATTTTCGCGACAAAGTCATTCCAATACTTTCATTTTTCCGAATATAAAACCAAATAGGTTCACATATCATGTTTCGCATCAAGGGACATCGAGGGACATGTTCAACCATCATATTTAACAAACATGCAACAATATAAGCTAAAATCTCGTTTTCGCGATAAGGGTCATCTCATTACATTCTATTTACCAAATTTAAAACGAAATTGGTTAAACTATTATGTTACGCAATAAAGAAGATCGAGGGACAAATTCAACATTAATATTTATCAAACTTTTAACCATATAGGCTAAAATCTCATTTTTGGGACAATGGTCATTCAAATAATTTCATTTTGCCGAATACAAAACCAAATAGGTTCACATATCATGTTTCGTATCAAGGGTGATCGAGGGACAAGTTCAACCTTTATCAAACTTCTAACCACATAGGTTAAAATCTCATTTTCGCGACAAAGTCATTCCAATACTTTCATTTTTCCGAATATAAAACCAAATAGGTTCACATATCATGTTTCGTATCAAGGGAGATCGAGGGACAAGTTCAACCTTTATCAAACTTCTAACCATATAGGCTAAAATCTCATTTTCGCGACAAAGTCATTCCAATACTTTCATTTTTCTGAATATAAAACCAAATAGGTTCACATATCATGTTTCGCATCAAGGGACATCGAGGGACAAGTTCACTGTTTATCAAACTTCTAACCACATAGGCTAACATTTCATTTTCACGACAAGGGTCATTTCAATACTTTCATTTAACCGAATTTCAAACCAAATAGGTTCACATATCATGTTTCGCATCAAGGGACATCGAGGGACATGTTCAACCATCATATTTAACGAACATGCAACAATATAAGCTAAAATCTCGTTTTCGCGATAAGGGTCATCTCATTACTTTCTATTTACCAAATTTAAAACGAAATTGGTTAAACTATTATGTTACGCAATAAAGAAGATCGAGGGACAAATTCAACATTAATATTTATCAAACTTTTAACCATATAGGCTAAAATCTCATTTTTGGGACAATGGTCATTCAAATAATTTCATTTTGCCGAATACAAAACCAAATAGGTTCACATATCATGTTTCGTATCAAGGGACATCGAGGGACAAGTTCACTATTTATCAAACTTCTAACCACATAGGCTAACATTTCATTTTCGCGACAAGGGTCATTTCAATACTTTCATTTAACCGAATTTCAAACCAAATAGGTTCACATATCATGTTTCGCATCAACGGACATCGAGGGACATGTTCAACCATCATATTTAACAAACATGCAACAATATACGCTAAAATCTCGTTTTCGCGATAAGGGTCATCTCATTACTTTCTATTTACCAAATTTAAAACGAAATTGGTTCAACTATTATGTTACGCAATAAAGAAGATCGAGGGACAAGTTCAACATTAATATTTATCAAACTTTTAACCATAAAGGCTAAAATCTTATTTTTGGGAAAATGGTCATTCAAATAATTTCATTTTGCCGAATACAAAACCAAATAGGTTCACATATCATGTTTCGTATCAAGGGAGATCGAGGGACAAGTTCAACCTTTATCAAACTTCTAACCATATAAGGCTAAAATCTCATTTTCGCGACAAAGTCATTCCAATACTTTCATTTTTCCGAATATAAAACCAAATAGGTTCACATATCATGTTTCGCATCAAGGGACATCGAGGGACATGTTCAACCATCATATTTAACAAACATGCAACAATATAAGCTAAAATCTCGTTTTCGCGATAAGGGTCATCTCATTACATTCTATTTACCAAATTTAAAACGAAATTGGTTAAACTATTATGTTACGCAATAAAGAAGATCGAGGGACAAATTCAACATTAATATTTATCAAACTTTTAACCATATAGGCTAAAATCTCATTTTTGGGACAATGGTCATTCAAATAATTTCATTTTGCCGAATACAAAACCAAATAGGTTCACATATCATGTTTCGTATCAAGGGTGATCGAGGGACAAGTTCAACCTTTATCAAACTTCTAACCACATAGGTTAAAATCTCATTTTCGCGACAAAGTCATTCCAATACTTTCATTTTTCCGAATATAAAACCAAATAGGTTCACATATCATGTTTGGTATCAAGGGAGATCGAGGGACAAGTTCAACCTTTATCAAACTTCTAACCATATAAGGCTAAAATCTCATTTTCGCGACAAAGTCATTCCAATACTTTCATTTTTCCGAATATAAAACCAAATAGGTTCGCATATCATGTTTCGCATCAAGGGACATCGAGGGACAAGTTCACTATTTATCAAACTTCTAACCACATAGGCTAACATTTCATTTTCGCGACAAGGGTCATTTCAATACTTTCATTTAACCGAATTTCAAACCAAATAGGTTCACATATCATGTTTCGCATCAACGGACATCGAGGGACATGTTCAACCATCATATTTAACAAACATGCAACAATATACGCTAAAATCTCGTTTTCGCGATAAGGGTCATCTCATTACTTTCTATTTACCAAATTTAAAACGAAATTGGTTCAACTATTATGTTACGCAATAAAGAAGATCGAGGGACAAATTCAACATTAATATTTATCAAACTTTTAACCATAAAGGCTAAAATCTTATTTTTGGGAGAATGGTCATTCAAATAATTTCATTTTGCCGAATACAAAACCAAATAGGTTCACATATCATGTTTCGTATCAAGGGAGATCGAGGGACAAGTTCAACCTTTATCAAACTTCTAACCATATAAGGATAAAATCTCATTTTCACGACAAAGTCATTCCAATACTTTCATTTTTCCGAATATAAAACCAAATAGGTTCACATATCATGTTTCGCATCAAGGGACATCGAGGGACAAGTTCACTATTTATCAAACTTCTAACCACATAGGCTAACATTTCATTTTCGCGACAAGGGTCATTTCAATACTTTCATTTAACCAAATTTCAAACCAAATAGGTTCACATATCATGTTTCGCATCAACGGACATCGAGGGACATGTTCAACCATCATATTTATCAAACATGCAACAATATAAGCTAAAATCTCGTTTTCGCGATAAGGGTCATCTCATTACTTTCTATTTACCAAATTTAAAACGAAATTGGTTAAACTATTATGTTACGCAATAAAGAAGATCGAGGGACAAATTCAACATTAATATTTATCAAACTTTTAACCATATAGGCTAAAATCTCATTTTTGGGACAATGGTCATTCAAATAATTTCATTTTGCCGAATACAAAACCAAATAGGTTCACATATCATGTTTCGTATCAAGGGTGATCGAGGGACAAGTTCAACCTTTATCAAACTTCTAACCACATAGGTTAAAATCTCATTTTCGCGACAAAGTCATTCCAATACTTTCATTTTTCCGAATATAAAACCAAATAGGTTCACATATCATGTTTCGTATCAAGGGAGATCGAGGGACAAGTTCAACCTTTATCAAACTTCTAACCATATAGGCTAAAATCTCATTTTCGCGACAAAGTCATTCCAATACTTTCATTTTTCCGAATATAAAACCAAATAGGTTCACATATCATGTTTCGCATCAAGGGACATCGAGGGACAAGTTCATTGTTTATCAAACTTCTAACCACATAGGCTAACATTTCATTTTCGCGACAAGGGTCATTTCAATACTTTCATTTTACCGAATTTCAAACCAAATAGGTTCACATATCATGTTTCGCATCAACGAACATCGAGGGATATGTTCAACCTTCATATTTAACAAACATGTAACAATATAAGCTAAAATCTGGTTTTCGCGATAAGGGTCATCTCATTACTTTCTATTTACCAAATTTAAAACGAAATTGGTTCAAATATTATGTTACGCAATAAAGGACATCGAGGGACAAATTCAACATTAATATTTATCAAAGTTTTAACCATATAGGCTAAATTCTCATTTTTGGGACAATGGTCATTCAAATAATTTCATTTTGCCGAATACAAAACCAAATAGGTTCACATATCATGTTTCTTATCAAGGGAGATCGAGGGACAAGTTCAACCTTTATCAAACTTCTAACCATATAAGGCTAAAATCTCATTTTCGCGACAAAGTCATTCCAATACTTTCATTTTTCCGAATATAAAACCAAATAGGTTCACATATCATGTTTCGCATCAAGGGACATCGAGGGACAAGTTCACTATTTATCAAACTTCTAACCACATAGGCTAACATTTCATTTTCGCGACAAGGGTCATTTCAATACTTTCATTTAACCGAATTTCAAACCAAATAGGTTCACATATCATGTTTCGCATCAACGGACATCGAGGGACATGTTCAACCATCATATTTAACAAACATGCAACAATATAAGCTAAAATCTCGTTTTCGCGATAAGGGTCATCTCATTACTTTCTATTTACCAAATTTAAAACGAAATTGGTTCAACTATTATGGTACGCAATAAAGAAGATCGAGGGACAAATTCAACATTAATATTTATCAAACTTTTAACCATATAGGCTATAATCTCATTTTTGGGACAATGGTCATTCAAATAATTTCATTTTTGCCGAATACAAAACCAAATAGGTTCACATATCATGTTTCGTATCAAGGGAGATCGAGGGACAAGTTCAACCTTTATCAAACTTCTAACCACATAGGTTAAAATCTCATTTTCGCGACAAAGTCATTCCAATACTTTCATTTTTCCGAATATAAAACCAAATAGGTTCACATATCATGTTTCGTATCAAGGGAGATCGAGGGACAAGTTCAACCTTTATCAAACTTCTAACCACATAGGTTAAAATCTCATTTTCGCGACAAAGTCATTCCAATACTTTCATTTTTCCGAATATAAAACCAAATAGGTTCACATATCATGTTTCGTATCAAGGGAGATCGAGGGACAAGTTCAACCTTTATCAAATTTCTAACCATATAAGGCTAAAATCTCATTTTCGCGACAAAGTCATTCCAATACTTTCATTTTTCCGAATATAAAACCAAATAGGTTCACATATCATGTTTCGCATCAAGGGACATCGAGGGACAAGTTCACTATTTATCAAACTTCTAACCACATAGGCTAACATTTCATTTTCGCGACAAGGGTCATTTCAATACTTTCATTTAACTGAATTTCAAACCAAATAGGTTCACATATCATGTTTCGCATCAAGGGACATCGAGGGACATGTTCAACCTTCATATTTAACAAACATGCAACAATATAAGCTAAAATCTCGTTTTCGCGATAAGGGTCATCTCATTACTTTCTATTTACCAAATTTAAAACGAAATTGGTTCAAATATTATGTTACGCAATAAAGAAGATCGAGGGACAAATTCAACATTAATATTTATCAAACTTTTAACCATATAGGCTAAAATCTCATTTTTGGGACAATGGTCATTCAAATAATTTCATTTTGCCGAATACAAAACCAAATAGGTTCACATATCATGTTTCGTATCAAGGGAGATCGAGGGACAAGTTCAACCTTTATCAAACTTCTAACCATATAAGGCTAAAATCTCATTTTTGCGACAAAGTCATTCCAATACTTTCATTTTTCCGAATATAAAACCAAATAGGTTCACATATCATGTTTCGCATCAAGGGACATCGAGGGACAAGTTCACTATTTATCAAACTTCTAACCACATAGGCTAACATTTCATTTTTGCGACAAGGGTCATTTCAATACTTTCATTTAACCGAATTTCAAACCAAATAGGTTCACATATCATGTTTTGCATCAAAGGACATCGAGGGACATGTTCAACCATCATATTTAAAAAACATGCAACAATATAAGCTAAAATCTCGTTTTCGCGATAAGGGTCATCTCATTACTTTCTATTTACCAAATTTAAGACGAAATTGGTTCAACTATTATGTTACGCAATAAAGAAGATCGAGGGACAAATTCAACATTAATATTTATCAAACTTTTAACCATATAGGCTAAAATCTCATTTTTGGGACAATGGTCATTGAAATAATTTCATTTTTGCCGAATACAAAACTAAATAGGTTCACATATCATGTTTCGTATCAAAGGAGATCGAGGGACAAGTTCAACCTTTATCAAACTTCTAACCACATAGGTTAAAATCTCATTTTCGCGACAAAGTCATTCCAATACTTTCATTTTTCCAAATATAAAACCAAATAGGTTCACATATCATGTTTCGCATCAAGGGACATCGAGGGACAAGTTCACTATTTATCAAACTTCTAACCACATAGGCTAACATTTCATTTTTGCGACAAGGGTCATTTCAATACTTTCATTTAACCGAATTTCAAACCAAATAGGTTCACATATCATGTTTTGCATCAAAGGACATCGAGGGACATGTTCAACCATCATATTTAACAAACATGCAACAATATAAGCTAAAATCTCGTTTTCGCGATAAGGGTCATCTCATTACTTTCTATTTACCAAATTTAAGACGAAATTGGTTCAACTATTATGTTACGCAATAAAGGACATCGAGGGACAAATTCAACATTAATATTTATCAAAGTTTTAACCATATAGGCTAAATTCTCATTTTTGGGACAATGGTCATTCAAATAATTTCATTTTGCCGAATACAAAACCAAATAGGTTCACATATCATGTTTCTTATCAAGGGAGATCGAGGGACAAGTTCAACCTTTATCAAACTTCTAACCATATAAGGCTAAAATCTCATTTTCGCGACAAAGTCATTCCAATACTTTCATTTTTCCGAATATAAAACCAAATAGGTTCACATATCATGTTTCGCATCAAGGGACATCGAGGGACAAGTTCACTATTTATCAAACTTCTAACCACATAGGCTAACATTTCATTTTCGCGACAAGGGTCATTTCAATACTTTCATTTAACCGAATTTCAAACCAAATAGGTTCACATATCATGTTTCGCATCAACGGACATCGAGGGACATGTTCAACCATCATATTTAACAAACATGCAACAATATAAGCTAAAATCTCGTTTTCGCGATAAGGGTCATCTCATTACTTTCTATTTACCAAATTTAAAACGAAATTGGTTCAACTATTATGGTACGCAATAAAGAAGATCGAGGGACAAATTCAACATTAATATTTATCAAACTTTTAACCATATAGGCTATAATCTCATTTTTGGGACAATGGTCATTCAAATAATTTCATTTTTGCCGAATACAAAACCAAATAGGTTCACATATCATGTTTCGTATCAAGGGAGATCGAGGGACAAGTTCAACCTTTATCAAACTTCTAACCACATAGGTTAAAATCTCATTTTCGCGACAAAGTCATTCCAATACTTTCATTTTTCCGAATATAAAACCAAATAGGTTCACATATCATGTTTCGTATCAAGGGAGATCGAGGGACAAGTTCAACCTTTATCAAATTTCTAACCATATAAGGCTAAAATCTCATTTTCGCGACAAAGTCATTCCAATACTTTCATTTTTCCGAATATAAAACCAAATAGGTTCACATATCATGTTTCGCATCAAGGGACATCGAGGGACAAGTTCACTATTTATCAAACTTCTAACCACATAGGCTAACATTTCATTTTCGCGACAAGGGTCATTTCAATACTTTCATTTAACTGAATTTCAAACCAAATAGGTTCACATATCATGTTTCGCATCAAGGGACATCGAGGGACATGTTCAACCTTCATATTTAACAAACATGCAACAATATAAGCTAAAATCTCGTTTTCGCGATAAGGGTCATCTCATTACTTTCTATTTACCAAATTTAAAACGAAATTGGTTCAAATATTATGTTACGCAATAAAGAAGATCGAGGGACAAATTCAACATTAATATTTATCAAACTTTTAACCATATAGGCTAAAATCTCATTTTTGGGACAATGGTCATTCAAATAATTTCATTTTGCCGAATACAAAACCAAATAGGTTCACATATCATGTTTCGTA
The DNA here is from genome assembly GCF_051527215.1 of Medicago sativa. NCBI lineage: Eukaryota > Viridiplantae > Streptophyta > Magnoliopsida > Fabales > Fabaceae > Medicago > Medicago sativa. Next base: position 42,614,002 of record NC_140751.1, read on the forward strand.
TCAAGGGAGATCGAGGGACAAGTTCAACCTTTATCAAACTTCTAACCATATAAGGCTAAAATCTCATTTTCGCGACAAAGTCATTCCAATACTTTCATTTTTCCGAATATAAAACCAAATAGGTTCACATATCATGTTTCGCATCAAGGGACATCGAGGGACAAGTTCACTATTTATCAAACTTCTAACCACATAGGCTAACATTTCATTTTTGCGACAAGGGTCATTTCAATACTTTCATTTAACCGAATTTCAAACCAAATAGGTTCACATATCATGTTTTGCATCAAAGGACATCGAGGGACATGTTCAACCATCATATTTAACAAACATGCAACAATATAAGCTAAAATCTCGTTTTCGCGATAAGGGTCATCTCATTACTTTCTATTTACCAAATTTAAGACGAAATTGGTTCAACTATTATGTTACGCAATAAAGAAGATCGAGGGACAAATTCAACATTAATATTTATCAAACTTTTAACCATATAGGCTAAAATCTCATTTTTGGGACAATGGTCATTGAAATAATTTCATTTTTGCCGAATACAAAACTAAATAGGTTCACATATCATGTTTCGTATCAAAGGAGATCGAGGGACAAGTTCAACCTTTATCAAACTTCTAACCACATAGGTTAAAATCTCATTTTCGCGACAAAGTCATTCCAATACTTTCATTTTTCCAAATATAAAACCAAATAGGTTCACATATCATGTTTCGCATCAAGGGACATCGAGGGACAAGTTCACTATTTATCAAACTTCTAACCACATAGGCTAACATTTCATTTTTGCGACAAGGGTCATTTCAATACTTTCATTTAACCGAATTTCAAACCAAATAGGTTCACATATCATGTTTTGCATCAAAGGACATCGAGGGACATGTTCAACCATCATATTTAACAAACATGCAACAATATAAGCTAAAATCTCGTTTTCGCGATAAGGGTCATCTCATTACTTTCTATTTACCAAATTTAAGACGAAATTGGTTCAACTATTATGTTACGCAATAAAGAAGATCGAGGGACAAATTCAACATTAATATTTATCAAACTTTTAACCATAAAGGCTAAAATCTTATTTTTGGGAGAATGGTCATTCAAATAATTTCATTTTGCCGAATACAAAACCAAATAGGTTCACATATCATGTTTCGTATCAAGGGAGATCGAGGGACAAGTTCAACCTTTATCAAACTTCTAACCATATAAGGATAAAATCTCATTTTCACGACAAAGTCATTCCAATACTTTCATTTTTCCGAATATAAAACCAAATAGGTTCACATATCATGTTTCGCATCAAGGGACATCGAGGGACAAGTTCACTATTTATCAAACTTCTAACCACATAGGCTAACATTTCATTTTCGCGACAAGGGTCATTTCAATACTTTCATTTAACCGAATTTCAAACCAAATAGGTTCACATATCATGTTTCGCATCAACGGACATCGAGGGACATGTTCAACCATCATATTTATCAAACATGCAACAATATAAGCTAAAATCTCGTTTTCGCGATAAGGGTCATCTCATTACTTTCTATTTACCAAATTTAAAACGAAATTGGTTAAACTATTATGTTACGCAATAAAGAAGATCGAGGGACAAATTCAACATTAATATTTATCAAACTTTTAACCATATAGGCTAAAATCTCATTTTTGGGACAATGGTCATTCAAATAATTTCATTTTGCCGAATACAAAACCAAATAGGTTCACATATCATGTTTCGTATAAAGGGTGATCGAGGGACAAGTTCAACCTTTATCAAACTTCTAACCACATAGGTTAAAATCTCATTTTCGCGACAAAGTCATTCCAATACTTTCATTTTTCCGAATATAAAACCAAATAGGTTCACATATCATGTTTCGTATCAAGGGACATCGAGGGACAAGTTCACTATTTATCAAACTTCTAACCACATAGGCTAACATTTCATTTTTGCGACAAGGGTCATTTCAATACTTTCATTTAACCGAATTTCAAACCAAATAGGTTCACATATCATGTTTTGCATCAAAGGACATCGAGGGACATGTTCAACCATCATATTTAACAAACATGCAACAATATAAGCTAAAATCTCGTTTTCGCGATAAGGGTCATCTCATTACTTTCTATTTACCAAATTTAAGACGAAATTGGTTCAACTATTATGTTACGCAATAAAGAAGATCGAGGGACAAATTCAACATTAATATTTATCAAACTTTTAACCATATAGGCTAAAATCTCATTTTTGGGACAATGGTCATTGAAATAATTTCATTTTTGCCGAATACAAAACTAAATAGGTTCACATATCATGTTTCGTATCAAAGGAGATCGAGGGACAAGTTCAACCTTTATCAAACTTCTAACCACATAGGTTAAAATCTCATTTTCGCGACAAAGTCATTCCAATACTTTCATTTTTCCAAATATAAAACCAAATAGGTTCACATATCATGTTTCGCATCAAGGGACATCGAGGGACAAGTTCACTATTTATCAAACTTCTAACCACATAGGCTAACATTTCATTTTTGCGACAAGGGTCATTTCAATACTTTCATTTAACCGAATTTCAAACCAAATAGGTTCACATATCATGTTTTGCATCAAAGGACATCGAGGGACATGTTCAACCATCATATTTAACAAACATGCAACAATATAAGCTAAAATCTCGTTTTCGCGATAAGGGTCATCTCATTACTTTCTATTTACCAAATTTAAGACGAAATTGGTTCAACTATTATGTTACGCAATAAAGAAGATCGAGGGACAAATTCAACATTAATATTTATCAAACTTTTAACCATAAAGGCTAAAATCTTATTTTTGGGAGAATGGTCATTCAAATAATTTCATTTTGCCGAATACAAAACCAAATAGGTTCACATATCATGTTTCGTATCAAGGGAGATCGAGGGACAAGTTCAACCTTTATCAAACTTCTAACCATATAAGGATAAAATCTCATTTTCACGACAAAGTCATTCCAATACTTTCATTTTTCCGAATATAAAACCAAATAGGTTCACATATCATGTTTCGCATCAAGGGACATCGAGGGACAAGTTCACTATTTATCAAACTTCTAACCACATAGGCTAACATTTCATTTTCGCGACAAGGGTCATTTCAATACTTTCATTTAACCGAATTTCAAACCAAATAGGTTCACATATCATGTTTCGCATCAACGGACATCGAGGGACATGTTCAACCATCATATTTATCAAACATGCAACAATATAAGCTAAAATCTCGTTTTCGCGATAAGGGTCATCTCATTACTTTCTATTTACCAAATTTAAAACGAAATTGGTTAAACTATTATGTTACGCAATAAAGAAGATCGAGGGACAAATTCAACATTAATATTTATCAAACTTTTAACCATATAGGCTAAAATCTCATTTTTGGGACAATGGTCATTCAAATAATTTCATTTTGCCGAATACAAAACCAAATAGGTTCACATATCATGTTTCGTATCAAGGGAGATCGAGGGACAAGTTCAACCTTTATCAAACTTCTAACCATATAAGGCTAAAATCTCATTTTTGCGACAAAGTCATTCCAATACTTTCATTTTTCCGAATATAAAACCAAATAGGTTCACATATCATGTTTCGCATCAAGGGACATCGAGGGACAAGTTCACTATTTATCAAACTTCTAACCACATAGGCTAACATTTCATTTTTGCGACAAGGGTCATTTCAATACTTTCATTTAACCGAATTTCAAACCAAATAGGTTCACATATCATGTTTTGCATCAAAGGACATCGAGGGACATGTTCAACCATCATATTTAAAAAACATGCAACAATATAAGCTAAAATCTCGTTTTCGCGATAAGGGTCATCTCATTACTTTCTATTTACCAAATTTAAGACGAAATTGGTTCAACTATTATGTTACGCAATAAAGAAGATCGAGGGACAAATTCAACATTAATATTTATCAAACTTTTAACCATATAGGCTAAAATCTCATTTTTGGGACAATGGTCATTGAAATAATTTCATTTTTGCCGAATACAAAACTAAATAGGTTCACATATCATGTTTCGTATCAAAGGAGATCGAGGGACAAGTTCAACCTTTATCAAACTTCTAACCACATAGGTTAAAATCTCATTTTCGCGACAAAGTCATTCCAATACTTTCATTTTTCCAAATATAAAACCAAATAGGTTCACATATCATGTTTCGCATCAAGGGACATCGAGGGACAAGTTCACTATTTATCAAACTTCTAACCACATAGGCTAACATTTCATTTTTGCGACAAGGGTCATTTCAATACTTTCATTTAACCGAATTTCAAACCAAATAGGTTCACATATCATGTTTTGCATCAAAGGACATCGAGGGACATGTTCAACCATCATATTTAACAAACATGCAACAATATAAGCTAAAATCTCGTTTTCGCGATAAGGGTCATCTCATTACTTTCTATTTACCAAATTTAAGACGAAATTGGTTCAACTATTATGTTACGCAATAAAGAAGATCGAGGGACAAATTCAACATTAATATTTATCAAACTTTTAACCATAAAGGCTAAAATCTTATTTTTGGGAGAATGGTCATTCAAATAATTTCATTTTGCCGAATACAAAACCAAATAGGTTCACATATCATGTTTCGTATCAAGGGAGATCGAGGGACAAGTTCAACCTTTATCAAACTTCTAACCATATAAGGATAAAATCTCATTTTCACGACAAAGTCATTCCAATACTTTCATTTTTCCGAATATAAAACCAAATAGGTTCACATATCATGTTTCGCATCAAGGGACATCGAGGGACAAGTTCACTATTTATCAAACTTCTAACCACATAGGCTAACATTTCATTTTCGCGACAAGGGTCATTTCAATACTTTCATTTAACCGAATTTCAAACCAAATAGGTTCACATATCATGTTTCGCATCAACGGACATCGAGGGACATGTTCAACCATCATATTTATCAAACATGCAACAATATAAGCTAAAATCTCGTTTTCGCGATAAGGGTCATCTCATTACTTTCTATTTACCAAATTTAAAACGAAATTGGTTAAACTATTATGTTACGCAATAAAGAAGATCGAGGGACAAATTCAACATTAATATTTATCAAACTTTTAACCATATAGGCTAAAATCTCATTTTTGGGACAATGGTCATTCAAATAATTTCATTTTGCCGAATACAAAACCAAATAGGTTCACATATCATGTTTCGTATAAAGGGTGATCGAGGGACAAGTTCAACCTTTATCAAACTTCTAACCACATAGGTTAAAATCTCATTTTCGCGACAAAGTCATTCCAATACTTTCATTTTTCCGAATATAAAACCAAATAGGTTCACATATCATGTTTCGTATCAAGGGACATCGAGGGACAAGTTCACTATTTATCAAACTTCTAACCACATAGGCTAACATTTCATTTTTGCGACAAGGGTCATTTCAATACTTTCATTTAACCGAATTTCAAACCAAATAGGTTCACATATCATGTTTTGCATCAAAGGACATCGAGGGACATGTTCAACCATCATATTTAACAAACATGCAACAATATAAGCTAAAATCTCGTTTTCGCGATAAGGGTCATCTCATTACTTTCTATTTACCAAATTTAAGACGAAATTGGTTCAACTATTATGTTACGCAATAAAGAAGATCGAGGGACAAATTCAACATTAATATTTATCAAACTTTTAACCATATAGGCTAAAATCTCATTTTTGGGACAATGGTCATTGAAATAATTTCATTTTTGCCGAATACAAAACTAAATAGGTTCACATATCATGTTTCGTATCAAAGGAGATCGAGGGACAAGTTCAACCTTTATCAAACTTCTAACCACATAGGTTAAAATCTCATTTTCGCGACAAAGTCATTCCAATACTTTCATTTTTCCAAATATAAAACCAAATAGGTTCACATATCATGTTTCGCATCAAGGGACATCGAGGGACAAGTTCACTATTTATCAAACTTCTAACCACATAGGCTAACATTTCATTTTTGCGACAAGGGTCATTTCAATACTTTCATTTAACCGAATTTCAAACCAAATAGGTTCACATATCATGTTTTGCATCAAAGGACATCGAGGGACATGTTCAACCATCATATTTAACAAACATGCAACAATATAAGCTAAAATCTCGTTTTCGCGATAAGGGTCATCTCATTACTTTCTATTTACCAAATTTAAGACGAAATTGGTTCAACTATTATGTTACGCAATAAAGAAGATCGAGGGACAAATTCAACATTAATATTTATCAAACTTTTAACCATAAAGGCTAAAATCTTATTTTTGGGAGAATGGTCATTCAAATAATTTCATTTTGCCGAATACAAAACCAAATAGGTTCACATATCATGTTTCGTATCAAGGGAGATCGAGGGACAAGTTCAACCTTTATCAAACTTCTAACCATATAAGGATAAAATCTCATTTTCACGACAAAGTCATTCCAATACTTTCATTTTTCCGAATATAAAACCAAATAGGTTCACATATCATGTTTCGCATCAAGGGACATCGAGGGACAAGTTCACTATTTATCAAACTTCTAACCACATAGGCTAACATTTCATTTTCGCGACAAGGGTCATTTCAATACTTTCATTTAACCGAATTTCAAACCAAATAGGTTCACATATCATGTTTCGCATCAACGGACATCGAGGGACATGTTCAACCATCATATTTATCAAACATGCAACAATATAAGCTAAAATCTCGTTTTCGCGATAAGGGTCATCTCATTACTTTCTATTTACCAAATTTAAAACGAAATTGGTTAAACTATTATGTTACGCAATAAAGAAGATCGAGGGACAAATTCAACATTAATATTTATCAAACTTTTAACCATATAGGCTAAAATCTCATTTTTGGGACAATGGTCATTCAAATAATTTCATTTTGCCGAATACAAAACCAAATAGGTTCACATATCATGTTTCGTATAAAGGGTGATCGAGGGACAAGTTCAACCTTTATCAAACTTCTAACCACATAGGTTAAAATCTCATTTTCGCGACAAAGTCATTCCAATACTTTCATTTTTCCGAATATAAAACCAAATAGGTTCACATATCATGTTTCGTATCAAGGGAGATCGAGGGACAAGTTCAACCTTTATCAAACTTCTAACCATATAGGCTAAAATCTCATTTTCGCGACAAAGTCATTCCAATACTTTCATTTTTCCGAATATAAAACCAAATAGGTTCACATATCATGTTTCGCATCAAGGGACATCGAGGGACAAGTTCATTGTTTATCAAACTTCTAACCACATAGGCTAACATTTCATTTTCGCGACAAGGGTCATTTCAATACTTTCATTTTACCGAATTTCAAACCAAATAGGTTCACATATCATGTTTCGCATCAAGGGACATCGAGGGATATGTTCAACCTTCATATTTAACAAACATGTAACAATATAAGCTAAAATCTGGTTTTCGCGATAAGGGTCATCTCATTACTTTCTATTTACCAAATTTAAAACGAAATTGGTTCAAATATTATGTTACGCAATAAAGGACATCGAGGGACAAATTCAACATTAATATTTATCAAAGTTTTAACCATATAGGCTAAATTCTCATTTTTGGGACAATGGTCATTCAAATAATTTCATTTTGCCGAATACAAAACCAAATAGGTTCACATATCATGTTTCTTATCAAGGGAGATCGAGGGACAAGTTCAACCTTTATCAAACTTCTAACCATATAAGGCTAAAATCTCATTTTCGCGACAAAGTCATTCCAATACTTTCATTTTTCCGAATATAAAACCAAATAGGTTCACATATCATGTTTCGCATCAAGGGACATCGAGGGACAAGTTCACTATTTTTCAAACTTCTAACCACATAGGCTAACATTTCATTTTCGCGACAAGGGTCATTTCAATACTTTCATTTAACCGAATTTCAAACCAAATAGGTTCACATATCATGTTTCGCATCAACGGACATCGAGGGACATGTTCAACCATCATATTTAACAAACATGCAACAATATAAGCTAAAATCTCGTTTTCGCGATAAGGGTCATCTCATTACTTTCTATTTACCAAATTTAAAACGAAATTGGTTCAACTATTATGGTACGCAATAAAGAAGATCGAGGGACAAATTCAACATTAATATTTATCAAACTTTTAACCATATAGGCTAAAATCTCATTTTTGGGACAATGGTCATTCAAATAATTTCATTTTTGCCGAATACAAAACCAAATAGGTTCACATATCATGTTTCGTATCAAGGGAGATCGAGGGACAAGTTCAACCTTTATCAAACTTCTAACCACATAGGTTAAAATCTCATTTTCGCGACAAAGTCATTCCAATACTTTCATTTTTCCGAATATAAAACCAAATAGGTTCACATATCATGTTTCGTATCAAGGGAGATCGAGGGACAAGTTCAACCTTTATCAAACTTCTAACCACATAGGTTAAAATCTCATTTTCGCGACAAAGTCATTCCAATACTTTCATTTTTCCGAATATAAAACCAAATAGGTTCACATATCATGTTTCGTATCAAGGGAGATCGAGGGACAAGTTCAACCTTTATCAAATTTCTAACCATATAAGGCTAAAATCTCATTTTCGCGACAAAGTCATTCCAATACTTTCATTTTTCCGAATATAAAACCAAATAGGTTCACATATCATGTTTCGCATCAAGGGACATCGAGGGACAAGTTCACTATTTATCAAACTTCTAACCACATAGGCTAACATTTCATTTTCGCGACAAGGGTCATTTCAATACTTTCATTTAACTGAATTTCAAACCAAATAGGTTCACATATCATGTTTCGCATCAAGGGACATCGAGGGACATGTTCAACCTTCATATTTAACAAACATGCAACAATATAAGCTAAAATCTCGTTTTCGCGATAAGGGTCATCTCATTACTTTCTATTTACCAAATTTAAAACGAAATTGGTTCAAATATTATGTTACGCAATAAAGAAGATCGAGGGACAAATTCAACATTAATATTTATCAAACTTTTAACCATATAGGCTAAAATCTCATTTTTGGGACAATGGTCATTCAAATAATTTCATTTTGCCGAATACAAAACCAAATAGGTTCACATATCATGTTTCGTATAAAGGGTGATCGAGGGACAAGTTCAACCTTTATCAAACTTCTAACCACATAGGTTAAAATCTCATTTTCGCGACAAAGTCATTCCAATACTTTCATTTTTCCGAATATAAAACCAAATAGGTTCACATATCATGTTTCGTATCAAGGGACATCGAGGGACAAGTTCACTATTTATCAAACTTCTAACCACATAGGCTAACATTTCATTTTTGCGACAAGGGTCATTTCAATACTTTCATTTAACCGAATTTCAAACCAAATAGGTTCACATATCATGTTTTGCATCAAAGGACATCGAGGGACATGTTCAACCATCATATTTAACAAACATGCAACAATATAAGCTAAAATCTCGTTTTCGCGATAAGGGTCATCTCATTACTTTCTATTTACCAAATTTAAGACGAAATTGGTTCAACTATTATGTTACGCAATAAAGAAGATCGAGGGACAAATTCAACATTAATATTTATCAAACTTTTAACCATATAGGCTAAAATCTCATTTTTGGGACAATGGTCATTGAAATAATTTCATTTTTGCCGAATACAAAACTAAATAGGTTCACATATCATGTTTCGTATCAAAGGAGATCGAGGGACAAGTTCAACCTTTATCAAACTTCTAACCACATAGGTTAAAATCTCATTTTCGCGACAAAGTCATTCCAATACTTTCATTTTTCCAAATATAAAACCAAATAGGTTCACATATCATGTTTCGCATCAAGGGACATCGAGGGACAAGTTCACTATTTATCAAACTTCTAACCACATAGGCTAACATTTCATTTTTGCGACAAGGGTCATTTCAATACTTTCATTTAACCGAATTTCAAACCAAATAGGTTCACATATCATGTTTTGCATCAAAGGACATCGAGGGACATGTTCAACCATCATATTTAACAAACATGCAACAATATAAGCTAAAATCTCGTTTTCGCGATAAGGGTCATCTCATTACTTTCTATTTACCAAATTTAAGACGAAATTGGTTCAACTATTATGTTACGCAATAAAGAAGATCGAGGGACAAATTCAACATTAATATTTATCAAACTTTTAACCATAAAGGCTAAAATCTTATTTTTGGGAGAATGGTCATTCAAATAATTTCATTTTGCCGAATACAAAACCAAATAGGTTCACATATCATGTTTCGTATCAAGGGAGATCGAGGGACAAGTTCAACCTTTATCAAACTTCTAACCATATAAGGATAAAATCTCATTTTCACGACAAAGTCATTCCAATACTTTCATTTTTCCGAATATAAAACCAAATAGGTTCACATATCATGTTTCGCATCAAGGGACATCGAGGGACAAGTTCACTATTTATCAAACTTCTAACCACATAGGCTAACATTTCATTTTCGCGACAAGGGTCATTTCAATACTTTCATTTAACCGAATTTCAAACCAAATAGGTTCACATATCATGTTTCGCATCAACGGACATCGAGGGACATGTTCAACCATCATATTTATCAAACATGCAACAATATAAGCTAAAATCTCGTTTTCGCGATAAGGGTCATCTCATTACTTTCTATTTACCAAATTTAAAACGAAATTGGTTAAACTATTATGTTACGCAATAAAGAAGATCGAGGGACAAATTCAACATTAATATTTATCAAACTTTTAACCATATAGGCTAAAATCTCATTTTTGGGACAATGGTCATTCAAATAATTTCATTTTGCCGAATACAAAACCAAATAGGTTCACATATCATGTTTCGTATAAAGGGTGATCGAGGGACAAGTTCAACCTTTATCAAACTTCTAACCACATAGGTTAAAATCTCATTTTCGCGACAAAGTCATTCCAATACTTTCATTTTTCCGAATATAAAACCAAATAGGTTCACATATCATGTTTCGTATCAAGGGAGATCGAGGGACAAGTTCAACCTTTATCAAACTTCTAACCATATAGGCTAAAATCTCATTTTCGCGACAAAGTCATTCCAATACTTTCATTTTTCCGAATATAAAACCAAATAGGTTCACATATCATGTTTCGCATCAAGGGACATCGAGGGACAAGTTCATTGTTTATCAAACTTCTAACCACATAGGCTAACATTTCATTTTCGCGACAAGGGTCATTTCAATACTTTCATTTTACCGAATTTCAAACCAAATAGGTTCACATATCATGTTTCGCATCAAGGGACATCGAGGGATATGTTCAACCTTCATATTTAACAAACATGTAACAATATAAGCTAAAATCTGGTTTTCGCGATAAGGGTCATCTCATTACTTTCTATTTACCAAATTTAAAACGAAATTGGTTCAAATATTATGTTACGCAATAAAGGACATCGAGGGACAAATTCAACATTAATATTTATCAAAGTTTTAACCATATAGGCTAAATTCTCATTTTTGGGACAATGGTCATTCAAATAATTTCATTTTGCCGAATACAAAACCAAATAGGTTCACATATCATGTTTCTTATCAAGGGAGATCGAGGGACAAGTTCAACCTTTATCAAACTTCTAACCATATAAGGCTAAAATCTCATTTTCGCGACAAAGTCATTCCAATACTTTCATTTTTCCGAATATAAAACCAAATAGGTTCACATATCATGTTTCGCATCAAGGGACATCGAGGGACAAGTTCACTATTTATCAAACTTCTAACCACATAGGCTAACATTTCATTTTCGCGACAAGGGTCATTTCAATACTTTCATTTAACCGAATTTCAAACCAAATAGGTTCACATATCATGTTTCGCATCAACGGACATCGAGGGACATGTTCAACCATCATATTTAACAAACATGCAACAATATAAGCTAAAATCTCGTTTTCGCGATAAGGGTCATCTCATTACTTTCTATTTACCAAATTTAAAACGAAATTGGTTCAACTATTATGGTACGCAATAAAGAAGATCGAGGGACAAATTCAACATTAATATTTATCAAACTTTTAACCATATAGGCTAAAATCTCATTTTTGGGACAATGGTCATTCAAATAATTTCATTTTTGCCGAATACAAAACCAAATAGGTTCACATATCATGTTTCGTATCAAGGGAGATCGAGGGACAAGTTCAACCTTTATCAAACTTCTAACCACATAGGTTAAAATCTCATTTTCGCGACAAAGTCATTCCAATACTTTCATTTTTCCGAATATAAAACCAAATAGGTTCACATATCATGTTTCGTATCAAGGGAGATCGAGGGACAAGTTCAACCTTTATCAAACTTCTAACCACATAGGTTAAAATCTCATTTTCGCGACAAAGTCATTCCAATACTTTCATTTTTCCGAATATAAAACCAAATAGGTTCACATATCATGTTTCGTATCAAGGGAGATCGAGGGACAAGTTCAACCTTTATCAAATTTCTAACCATATAAGGCTAAAATCTCATTTTCGCGACAAAGTCATTCCAATACTTTCATTTTTCCGAATATAAAACCAAATAGGTTCACATATCATGTTTCGCATCAAGGGACATCGAGGGACAAGTTCACTATTTATCAAACTTCTAACCACATAGGCTAACATTTCATTTTCGCGACAAGGGTCATTTCAATACTTTCATTTAACTGAATTTCAAACCAAATAGGTTCACATATCATGTTTCGCATCAAGGGACATCGAGGGACATGTTCAACCTTCATATTTAACAAACATGCAACAATATAAGCTAAAATCTCGTTTTCGCGATAAGGGTCATCTCATTACTTTCTATTTACCAAATTTAAAACGAAATTGGTTCAAATATTATGTTACGCAATAAAGAAGATCGAGGGACAAATTCAACATTAATATTTATCAAACTTTTAACCATATAGGCTAAAATCTCATTTTTGGGACAATGGTCATTCAAATAATTTCATTTTGCCGAATACAAAACCAAATAGGTTCACATATCATGTTTCGTATCAAGGGAGATCGAGGGACAAGTTCAACCTTTATCAAACTCCTAACCATATAAGGCTAAAATCTCATTTTCGCGACAAAGTCATTCCAATACTTTCATTTTTCCGAATATAAAACCAAATAGGTTCACATATCATGTTTCGCATCAAGGGACATCGAGGGACAAGTTCACTATTTATCAAACTTCTAACCACATAGGCTAACATTTCATTTTTGCGACAAGGGTCATTTCAATACTTTCATTTAACCGAATTTCAAACCAAATAGGTTCACATATCATGTTTTGCATCAACGGACATCGAGGGACATGTTCAACCATCATATTTAACAAACATGCAACAATATAAGCTAAAATCTCGTTTTCGCGATAAGGGTCATCTCATTACTTTCTATTTACCAAATTTAAGACGAAATTGGTTCAACTATTATGTTACGCAATAAAGAAGATCGAGGGACAAATTCAACATTAATATTTATCAAACTTTTAAACATATAGGCTAAAATCTCATTTTTGGGACAATGGTCATTGAAATAATTTCATTTTTGCCGAATACAAAACTAAATAGGTTCACATATCATGTTTCGCATCAAGGGACATCGAGGGACAAGTTCACTATTTATCAAACTTCTAACCACATAGGCTAACATTTCATTTTCGCGACAAGGGTCATTTCAATACTTTCATTTAACTGAATTTCAAACCAAATAGGTTCACATATCATGTTTCGCATCAAGGGACATCGAGGGACATGTTCAACCTTCATATTTAACAAACATGCAACAATATAAGCTAAAATCTCGTTTTCGCGATAAGGGTCATCTCATTACTTTCTATTTACCAAATTTAAAACGAAATTGGTTCAAATATTATGTTACGCAATAAAGAAGATCGAGGGACAAATTCAACATTAATATTTATCAAACTTTTAACCATATAGGCTAAAATCTCATTTTTGGGACAATGGTCATTCAAATAATTTCATTTTGCCGAATACAAAACCAAATAGGTTCACATATCATGTTTCGTATCAAGGGAGATCGAGGGACAAGTTCAACCTTTATCAAACTTCTAACCATATAAGGCTAAAATCTCATTTTCGCGACAAAGTCATTCCAATACTTTCATTTTTCCGAATATAAAACCAAATAGGTTCACATATCATGTTTCGCATCAAGGGACATCGAGGGACAAGTTCACTATTTATCAAACTTCTAACCACATAGGCTAACATTTCATTTTTGCGACAAGGGTCATTTCAATACTTTCATTTAACCGAATTTCAAACCAAATAGGTTCACATATCATGTTTCGCATCAACGGACATCGAGGGACATGTTCAACCATCATATTTAACAAACATGCAACAATATAAGCTAAAATCTCGTTTTCGCGATAAGGGTCATCTCATTACTTTCTATTTACCAAATTTAAAACGAAATTGGTTCAAATATTATGTTACGCAATAAAGAAGATCGAGGGACAAATTCAACATTAATATTTATCAAACTTTTAACCATATAGGCTAAAATCTCATTTTTGGGACAATGGTCATTCAAATAATTTCATTTTGCCGAATACAAAACCAAATAGGTTCACATATCATGTTTCGTATCAAGGGAGATCGAGGGACAAGTTCAACCTTTATCAAACTTCTAACCATATAAGGCTAAAATCTCATTTTCGCGACAAAGTCATTCCAATACTTTCATTTTTCCGAATATAAAACCAAATAGGTTCACATATCATGTTTCGCATCAAGGGACATCGAGGGACAAGTTCACTATTTATCAAACTTCTAACCACATAGGCTAACATTTCATTTTTGCGACAAGGGTCATTTCAATACTTTCATTTAACCGAATTTCAAACCAAATAGGTTCACATATCATGTTTTGCATCAACGGACATCGAGGGACATGTTCAACCATCATATTTAACAAACATGCAACAATATAAGCTAAAATCTCGTTTTCGTGATAAGGGTCATCTCATTACTTTCTATTTACCAAATTTAAGACGAAATTGGTTCAACTATTATGTTACGCAATAAAGAAGATCGAGGGACAAATTCAACATTAATATTTATCAAACTTTTAACCATATAGGCTAAAATCTCATTTTTGGGACAATGGTCATTGAAATAATTTCATTTTTGCCGAATACAAAACTAAATAGGTTCACATATCATGTTTCGTATCAAGGGAGATCGAGGGACAAGTTCAACCTTTATCAAACTTCTAACCACATAGGTTAAAATCTCATTTTCGCGACAAAGTCATTCCAATACTTTCATTTTTCCAAATATAAAACCAAATAGGTTCACATATCATGTTTCGCATCAAGGGACATCGAGGGACAAGTTCACTGTATATCAAACTTCTAACCACATAGGCTAACATTTCATTTTCGCGACAAGGGTCATTTCAATACTTTCATTTAACCGAATTTCAAACCAAATATGTTCACATATCATGTTTCGCATCAACGGACATCGAGGGACATGTTCAACCATCATATTTAACAAACATGCAACAATATAAGCTAAAATCTCATTTTCGCGATAAGGGTCATCTCATTACTTTCTATTTACCAAATTTAAAACGAAATTGGTTCAAATATTATGTTACGCAATAAAGAAGATCGAGGGACAAATTCAACATTAATATTTATCAAACTTTTAACCATATAGGCTAAAATCTCATTTTTGGGACAATGGTCATTCAAATAATTTCATTTTGCCGAATACAAAACCAAATAGGTTCACATATCATGTTTCGTATCAAGGGAGATCGAGGGACAAGTTCAACCTTTATCAAACTTCTAACCATATAAGGCTAAAATCTCATTTTCGCGACAAAGTCATTCCAATACTTTCATTTTTCCGAATATAAAACCAAATAGGTTCACATATCATGTTTCGCATCAAGGGACATCGAGGGACAAGTTCACTATTTATCAAACTTCTAACCACATAGGCTAACATTTCATTTTTGCGACAAGGGTCATTTCAATACTTTCATTTAACCGAATTTCAAACCAAATAGGTTCACATATCATGTTTTGCATCAACGGACATCGAGGGACATGTTCAACCATCATATTTAACAAACATGCAACAATATAAGCTAAAATCTCGTTTTCGCGATAAGGGTCATCTCATTACTTTCTATTTACCAAATTTAAAACGAAATTGGTTCAAATATTATGTTACGCAATAAAGAAGATCGAGGGACAAATTCAACATTAATATTTATCAAACTTTTAACCATATAGGCTAAAATCTCATTTTTGGGACAATGGTCATTGAAATAATTCCATTTTTGCCGAATACAAAACTAAATAGGTTCACATATCATGTTTCGTATCAAGGGAGATCGAGGGACAAGTTCAACCTTTATCAAACTTCTAACCACATAGGTTAAAATCTCATTTTCGCGACAAAGTCATTCCAATACTTTCATTTTTCCAAATATAAAACCAAATAGGTTCACATATCATGTTTCGCATCAAGGGACATCGAGGGACAAGTTCACTGTATATCAAACTTCTAACCACATAGGCTAACATTTCATTTTCGCGACAAGGGTCATTTCAATACTTTCATTTAACCGAATTTCAAACCAAATAGGTTCACATATCATGTTTCGCATCAACGGACATCGAGGGACATGTTCAACCATCATATTTAACAAACATGCAACAATATAAGCTAAAATCTCGTTTTCGCGATAAGGGTCATCTCATTACTTTCTATTTACCAAATTTAAAACGAAATTGGTTCAACTATTATGGTACGCAATAAAGAAGATCGAGGGACAAATTCAACATTAATATTTATCAAACTTTTAACCATATAGGCTAAAATCTCATTTTTGGGACAATGGTCATTCAAATAATTTCATTTTTGCCGAATACAAAACCAAATAGGTTCACATATCATGTTTCGTATCAAGGGAGATCGAGGGACAAGTTCAACCTTTATCAAACTTCTAACCACATAGGTTAAAATCTCATTTTCGCGACAAAGTCATTCCAATACTTTCATTTTTCCGAATATAAAACCAAATAGGTTCACATATCATGTTTCGTATCAAGGGAGATCGAGGGACAAGTTCAACCTTTATCAAACTTCTAACCACATAGGTTAAAATCTCATTTTCGCGACAAAGTCATTCCAATACTTTCATTTTTCCGAATATAAAACCAAATAGGTTCACATATCATGTTTCGTATCAAGGGAGATCGAGGGACAAGTTCAACCTTTATCAAATTTCTAACCATATAAGGCTAAAATCTCATTTTCGCGACAAAGTCATTCCAATACTTTCATTTTTCCGAATATAAAACCAAATAGGTTCACATATCATGTTTCGCATCAAGGGACATCGAGGGACAAGTTCACTATTTATCAAACTTCTAACCACATAGGCTAACATTTCATTTTCGCGACAAGGGTCATTTCAATACTTTCATTTAACTGAATTTCAAACCAAATAGGTTCACATATCATGTTTCGCATCAAGGGACATCGAGGGACATGTTCAACCTTCATATTTAACAAACATGCAACAATATAAGCTAAAATCTCGTTTTCGCGATAAGGGTCTTCTCATTACTTTCTATTTACCAAATTTAAAACGAAATTGGTTCAAATATTATGTTACGCAATAAAGAAGATCGAGGGACAAATTCAACATTAATATTTATCAAACTTTTAACCATATAGGCTAAAATCTCATTTTTGGGACAATGGTCATTCAAATAATTTCATTTTGCCGAATACAAAACCAAATAGGTTCACATATCATGTTTCGTATCAAGGGAGATCGAGGGACAAGTTCAACCTTTATCAAACTTCTAACCATATAAGGCTAAAATCTCATTTTCGCGACAAAGTCATTCCAATACTTTCATTTTTCCGAATATAAAACCAAATAGGTTCACATATCATGTTTCGCATCAAGGGACATCGAGGGACAAGTTCACTATTTATCAAACTTCTAACCACATAGGCTAACATTTCATTTTTGCGACAAGGGTCATTTCAATACTTTCATTTAACCGAATTTCAAACCAAATAGGTTCACATATCATGTTTCGCATCAACGGACATCGAGGGACATGTTCAACCATCATATTTAACAAACATGCAACAATATAAGCTAAAATCTCGTTTTCGCGATAAGGGTCATCTCATTACTTTCTATTTACCAAATTTAAAACGAAATTGGTTCAACTATTATGGTACGCAATAAAGAAGATCGAGGGACAAATTCAACATTAATATTTATCAAACTTTTAACCATATAGGCTAAAATCTCATTTTTGGGACAATGGTCATTCAAATAATTTCATTTTTGCCGAATACAAAACCAAATAGGTTCACATATCATGTTTCGTATCAAGGGAGATCGAGGGACAAGTTCAACCTTTATCAAACTTCTAACCACATAGGTTAAAATCTCATTTTCGCGACAAAGTCATTCCAATACTTTCATTTTTCCGAATATAAAACCAAATAGGTTCACATATCATGTTTCGTATCAAGGGAGATCGAGGGACAAGTTCAACCTTTATCAAACTTCTAACCACATAGGTTAAAATCTCATTTTCGCGACAAAGTCATTCCAATACTTTCATTTTTCCGAATATAAAACCAAATAGGTTCACATATCATGTTTCGTATCAAGGGAGATCGAGGGACAAGTTCAACCTTTATCAAATTTCTAACCATATAAGGCTAAAATCTCATTTTCGCGACAAAGTCATTCCAATACTTTCATTTTTCCGAATATAAAACCAAATAGGTTCACATATCATGTTTCGCATCAAGGGACATCGAGGGACAAGTTCACTATTTATCAAACTTCTAACCACATAGGCTAACATTTCATTTTCGCGACAAGGGTCATTTCAATACTTTCATTTAACTGAATTTCAAACCAAATAGGTTCACATATCATGTTTCGCATCAAGGGACATCGAGGGACATGTTCAACCTTCATATTTAACAAACATGCAACAATATAAGCTAAAATCTCGTTTTCGCGATAAGGGTCTTCTCATTACTTTCTATTTACCAAATTTAAAACGAAATTGGTTCAAATATTATGTTACGCAATAAAGAAGATCGAGGGACAAATTCAACATTAATATTTATCAAACTTTTAACCATATAGGCTAAAATCTCATTTTTGGGACAATGGTCATTCAAATAATTTCATTTTGCCGAATACAAAACCAAATAGGTTCACATATCATGTTTCGTATCAAGGGAGATCGAGGGACAAGTTCAACCTTTATCAAACTTCTAACCATATAAGGCTAAAATCTCATTTTCGCGACAAAGTCATTCCAATACTTTCATTTTTCCGAATATAAAACCAAATAGGTTCACATATCATGTTTCGCATCAAGGGACATCGAGGGACAAGTTCACTATTTATCAAACTTCTAACCACATAGGCTAACATTTCATTTTTGCGACAAGGGTCATTTCAATACTTTCATTTAACCGAATTTCAAACCAAATAGGTTCACATATCATGTTTTGCATCAACGGACATCGAGGGACATGTTCAACCATCATATTTAACAAACATGCAACAATATAAGCTAAAATCTCGTTTTCGCGATAAGGGTCATCTCATTACTTTCTATTTACCAAATTTAAGACGAAATTGGTTCAACTATTATGTTACGCAATAAAGAAGATCGAGGGACAAATTCAACATTAATATTTATCAAACTTTTAACCATATAGGCTAAAATCTCATTTTTGGGACAATGGTCATTGAAATAATTTCATTCTTGCCGAATACAAAACTAAATAGGTTCACATATCATGTTTCGTATCAAGGGAGATCGAGGGACAAGTTCAACCTTTATCAAACTTCTAACCACATAGGTTAAAATCTCATTTTCGCGACAAAGTCATTCCAATACTTTCATTTTTCCAAATATAAAACCAAATAGGTTCACATATCATGTTTCGCATCAAGGGACATCGAGGGACAAGTTCACTGTATATCAAACTTCTAACCACATAGGCTAACATTTCATTTTCGCGACAAGGGTCATTTCAATACTTTCATTTAACCGAATTTCAAACCAAATAGGTTCACATATCATGTTTCGCATCAACGGACATCGAGGGACATGTTCAACCATCATATTTAACAAACATGCAACAATATAAGCTAAAATATCGTTTTCGCGATAAGGGTCATCTCATTACTTTCTATTTACCAAATTTAAAACGAAATTGGTTCAACTATTATGGTACGCAATAAAGAAGATCGAGGGACAAATTCAACATTAATATTTATCAAACTTTTAACCATATAGGCTAAAATCTCATTTTTGGGACAATGGTCATTCAAATAATTTCATTTTTGCCGAATACAAAACCAAATAGGTTCACATATCATGTTTCGTATCAAGGGAGATCGAGGGACAAGTTCAACCTTTATCAAACTTCTAACCACATAGGTTAAAATCTCATTTTCGCGACAAAGTCATTCCAATACTTTCATTTTTCCGAATATAAAACCAAATAGGTTCACATATCATGTTTCGTATCAAGGGAGATCGAGGGACAAGTTCAACCTTTATCAAACTTCTAACCACATAGGTTAAAATCTCATTTTCGCGACAAAGTCATTCCAATACTTTCATTTTTCCGAATATAAAACCAAATAGGTTCACGTATCATGTTTCGTATCAAGGGAGATCGAGGGACAAGTTCAACCTTTATCAAATTTCTAACCATATAAGGCTAAAATCTCATTTTCGCGACAAAGTCATTCCAATACTTTCATTTTTCCGAATATAAAACCAAATAGGTTCACATATCATGTTTCGCATCAAGGGACATCGAGGGACAAGTTCACTATTTATCAAACTTCTAACCACATAGGCTAACATTTCATTTTCGCGACAAGGGTCATTTCAATACTTTCATTTAACTGAATTTCAAACCAAATAGGTTCACATATCATGTTTCGCATCAAGGGACATCGAGGGACATGTTCAACCTTCATATTTAACAAACATGCAACAATATAAGCTAAAATCTCGTTTTCGCGATAAGGGTCATCTCATTACTTTCTATTTACCAAATTTAAAACGAAATTGGTTCAAATATTATGTTACGCAATAAAGAAGATCGAGGGACAAATTCAACATTAATATTTATCAAACTTTTAACCATATAGGCTAAAATCTCATTTTTGGGACAATGGTCATTCAAATAATTTCATTTTGCCGAATACAAAACCAAATAGGTTCACATATCATGTTTCGTATCAAGGGAGATCGAGGGACAAGTTCAACCTTTATCAAACTTCTAACCATATAAGGCTAAAATCTCATTTTCGCGACAAAGTCATTCCAATACTTTCATTTTTCCGAATATAAAACCAAATAGGTTCACATATCATGTTTCGCATCAAGGGACATCGAGGGACAAGTTCACTATTTATCAAACTTCTAACCACATAGGCTAACATTTCATTTTTGCGACAAGGGTCATTTCAATACTTTCATTTAACCGAATTTCAAACCAAATAGGTTCACATATCATGTTTTGCATCAACGGACATCGAGGGACATGTTCAACCATCATATTTAACAAACATGCAACAATATAAGCTAAAATCTCGTTTTCGCGATAAGGGTCATCTCATTACTTTCTATTTACCAAATTTAAGACGAAATTGGTTCAACTATTATGTTACGCAATAAAGAAGATCGAGGGACAAATTCAACATTAATATTTATCAAACTTTTAACCATATAGGCTAAAATCTCATTTTTGGGACAATGGTCATTGAAATAATTTCATTCTTGCCGAATACAAAACTAAATAGGTTCACATATCATGTTTCGTATCAAGGGAGATCGAGGGACAAGTTCAACCTTTATCAAACTTCTAACCACATAGGTTAAAATCTCATTTTCGCGACAAAGTCATTCCAATACTTTCATTTTTCCAAATATAAAACCAAATAGGTTCACATATCATGTTTCGCATCAAGGGACATCGAGGGACAAGTTCACTATTTATCAAACTTCTAACCACATAGGCTAACATTTCATTTTCGCGACAAGGGTCATTTCAATACTTTCATTTAACCGAATTTCAAACCAAATAGGTTCACATATCATGTTTCGCATCAACGGACATCGAGGGACATGTTCAACCATCATATTTAACAAACATGCAACAATATAAGCTAAAATCTCGTTTTCGCGATAAGGGTCATCTCATTACTTTCTATTTACCAAATTTAAAACGAAATTGGTTCAACTATTATGGTACGCAATAAAGAAGATCGAGGGACAAATTCAACATTAATATTTATCAAACTTTTAACCATATAGGCTAAAATCTCATTTTTGGGACAATGGTCATTCAAATAATTTCATTTTTGCCGAATACAAAACCAAATAGGTTCACATATCATGTTTCGTATCAAGGGAGATCGAGGGACAAGTTCAACCTTTATCAAACTTCTAACCACATAGGTTAAAATCTCATTTTCGCGACAAAGTCATTCCAATACTTTCATTTTTCCGAATATAAAACCAAATAGGTTCACATATCATGTTTCGTATCAAGGGAGATCGAGGGACAAGTTCAACCTTTATCAAACTTCTAACCACATAGTTTAAAATCTCATTTTCGCGACAAAGTCATTCCAATACTTTCATTTTTCCGAATATAAAACCAAATAGGTTCACATATCATGTTTCGTATCAAGGGAGATCGAGGGACAAGTTCAACCTTTATCAAATTTCTAACCATATAAGGCTAAAATCTCATTTTCGCGACAAAGTCATTCCAATACTTTCATTTTTCCGAATATAAAACCAAATAGGTTCACATATCATGTTTCGCATCAAGGGACATCGAGGGACAAGTTCACTATTTATCAAACTTCTAACCACATAGGCTAACATTTCATTTTCGCGACAAGGGTCATTTCAATACTTTCATTTAACTGAATTTCAAACCAAATAGGTTCACATATCATGTTTCGCATCAAGGGACATCGAGGGACATGTTCAACCTTCATATTTAACAAACATGCAACAATATAAGCTAAAATCTCGTTTTCGCGATAAGGGTCATCTCATTACTTTCTATTTACCAAATTTAAAACGAAATTGGTTCAAATATTATGTTACGCAATAAAGAAGATCGAGGGACAAATTCAACATTAATATTTATCAAACTTTTAACCATATAGGCTAAAATCTCATTTTTGGGACAATGGTCATTCAAATAATTTCATTTTGCCGAATACAAAACCA
This sequence comes from Medicago sativa, assembly GCF_051527215.1. NCBI lineage: Eukaryota > Viridiplantae > Streptophyta > Magnoliopsida > Fabales > Fabaceae > Medicago > Medicago sativa. The sequence continues at coordinate 42,637,431 of NC_140751.1, forward strand.
AATAGGTTCACATATCATGTTTCGTATCAAGGGAGATCGAGGGACAAGTTCAACCTTTATCAAACTTCTAACCATATAAGGCTAAAATCTCATTTTCGCGACAAAGTCATTCCAATACTTTCATTTTTCCGAATATAAAACCAAATAGGTTCACATATCATGTTTCGCATCAAGGGACATCGAGGGACAAGTTCACTGTTTATCAAACTTCTAACCACATAGGCTAACATTTCATTTTTGCGACAAGGGTCATTTCAATACTTTCATTTAACCGAATTTCAAACCAAATAGGTTCACATATCATGTTTTGCATCAACGGACATCGAGGGACATGTTCAACCATCATATTTAACAAACATGCAACAATATAAGCTAAAATCTCGTTTTCGCGATAAGGGTCATCTCATTACTTTCTATTTACCAAATTTAAGACGAAATTGGTTCAACTATTATGTTACGCAATAAAGAAGATCGAGGGACAAATTCAACATTAATATTTATCAAACTTTTAACCATATAGGCTAAAATCTCATTTTTGGGACAATGGTCATTGAAATAATTTCATTTTTGCCGAATACAAAACTAAATAGGTTCACATATCATGTTTCGTATCAAGGGAGATCGAGGGACAAGTTCAACCTTTATCAAACTTCTAACCACATAGGTTAAAATCTCATTTTCGCGACAAAGTCATTCCAATACTTTCATTTTTCCAAATATAAAACCAAATAGGTTCACATATCATGTTTTGCATCAAGGGACATCGAGGGACAAGTTCAGTGTATATCAAACTTCTAACCACATAGGCTAACATTTCATTTTCGCGACAAGGGTCATTTCAATACTTTCATTTAACCGAATTTCAAACCAAATAGGTTCACATATCATGTTTTGCATCAAGGGACATCGAGGGACATGTTCAACCTTCATATTTAACAAACATGCAACAATATAAGCTAAAATCTCGTTTTCGCGATAAGGGTCATATCATTACTTTCTATTTACCAAATTTAAAACGAAATTGGTTCAAATATTATGTTACACAATAAAGAAGATGGAGGGACAAATTCAACATTAATATTTATCAAACTTTTAACCATATAGGCTAAAATCTCATTTTTAGGACAATGGTCATTCAAATAATTTCATTTTGCCGAATAGAAAACCAAATAGGTTCACATATCATGTTTCGTATCAAGGGAGATCGAGGGACAAGTTCAACCTTTATCAAACTTCTAACCATATAAGGCTAAAATCTCATTTTCGCGTCAAAGTCATTCCAATACTTTCATTTTTCCGAATATAAAACCAAATAGGTTCACATATCATGTTTCGCATCAAGGGACATCGAGGGACAAGTTCACTATTTATAAAACTTCTAACCACATAGGCTAACATTTCATTTTCGCGACAAGGGTCATTTCAATACTTTCATTTAACCGAATTTCAAACCAAATAGGTTCACATATCATGTTTCGCATCAACGGACATCGAGGGACATGTTCAACCATCATATTTAACAAACATGCAACAATATAAGCTAAAATCTCGTTTTCGCGATAAGGGTCATCTCATTACTTTCTATTTACAAAATTTAAAACGAAATTGGTTAAACTATTATGTTACGCAATAAAGAAGATCGAGGGACAAATTCAACATTAATATTTATCAAACTTTTAACCATATAGGCTAAAATCTCATTTTTGGGACAATGGTCATTCAAATAATTTCATTTTGCCGAATACAAAACCAAATAGGTTCACATATCATGTTTCGTATTAAGGGAGATCGAGGGACAAGTTCAACCTTTATCAAACTTCTAACCACGTAGGTTAAAATCTCATTTTTGCGACAAAGTCATTCCAATACTTTCATTTTTCCGAATATAAAACCAAATAGGTTCACATATCATGTTTCGTATGAAGGGAGATCGAGGGACAAGTTCAACCTTTATCAAACTTCTAACCATATAGGCTAAAATCTCATTTTCGCGACAAAGTCATTCCAAAACTTTCATTTTTCCGAATATAAAACCAAATAGGTTCACATATCATGTTTCGCATCAAGAGACATCGAGGGACAAGTTCACTGTTTATCAAACTTCTAACCACATAGGCTACCATTTCATTTTCGCGACAAGGGTCATTTCAATACTTTCATTTTACCGAATTTCAAACCAAATAGGTTCACATATCATGTTTCGCATCAAGGGACATCGAGGGACATGTTCAACCTTCATATTTAACAAACATGTAACAATATAAGCTAAAATCTCTTTTTCGCGATAAGGGTCATCTCATTACTTTCTATTTACCAAATTTAAAACGAAATTGGTTCAAATATTATGTTACGCAATAAAGGACATCGAGGGACAAATTCAACATTAATATTTATCAAACTTTTAACCATATAGGCTAAAATCTCATTTTTGGGACAATGGTCATTGAAATAATTTCATTTTTGCCGAATACAAAACCAAATAGGTTCACATATCATGTTTCGTATCAAGGGAGATCGAGGGACAAGTTCAACCTTTATCAAACTTCTAACCATATAAGGCTAAAATCTCATTTTCGTGACAAAGTCATTCCAATACTTTCATTTTTCCGAATATAAAACCAAATAGGTTCACATATCATGTTTCGCATCAAGGGACATCGAGGGACAAGTTCACTATTTATCAAACTTCTAACCACATAGGCTGATGAGAACCTAATATTCTCACCTTATACAAGAGATAATTTAATAATGGAATAAAATTAACCAAGTTAATTTTGGTTCCAAGTGTTATTTTCGTAGGCAATTATATAGCTGTCTTGTTTTTCTCATATCTAGAGTTCTGAATGTCCGATTGAGGTGATCTTTAATGCGTTGGAAAGCTTAGAATATTCTCTACATTTCGTCTGTTGGACTCAAGAGCAAATTCGGAATATTTCTTGGTGTAAAATGAGCATGAATTGGATGACGTGATTTTGATGAATGGGCTGATGTAAGAGAAGAAACAACACATTAAAGAAGCACAATGGAGGTTAGATGGAGCTGAATTATGAAAGTGTAACGTCTCTAAACTATTCAGCAATGATGATTAAAGAAGCAAATGAATGTATAACATCTCCATGCATTGATGCAGCCACCCCCACCTTAAAGTCATTTTGTAACCTTTTGTTTGCATTAATCAGCCACCAAAACATTATTGTAATTAGTGGCTGCATTTCCTTTCATTTTCTAAGAGTTTTAGAGTCAAAATCATCATGTAATAAGCTCATATAAATAGAGCACGAAAATGATATGTAAAGATAGAGAATTTTGATTAAAAAAGTCACTTTATGTGAATTTGGAAGCTTTGCTTCTTTTTTTTGGTTCTGGATTGAACCATGCATTGATCATATCAAGAATCCTTTCTTGTGGTGATCCTCAATCCCATAGACTTATCACTTTCTTGGATTAGAAAGTGTGGCGTCCCTTTCTTTCCATTCCATTTCTCCATTTTACCCACAAAATCTGTTTGTGTCAAAATTCTGCCATTTATCCATTTTAGCCCAAATTTCCATTTTTCATTCTGTTTTATTATCATATTTTATCCAACATTCACAAAAAAATACAAAACTAAAATTACAACCCTTTCTGTCCTTTATCATTTGGTATTCAGAGCTAGGTTCCGTTGGGACTGATTTTTATTTTTCAATTTCAAAATCTTTTTCATTTGCATATTATTCTTGAAATTTCTTCATCTCAGTTTCTTTTTGAAGTATTAAACAAAAAAATATGGCTCATGAAATTCAAGCTTCAATTGAATATTTTGATAAAGTATGTAGAGGAAAAATTCTTGAGAATATCAAGAGAAGATCAAGTCCTTCTTCTGCTCTTAGAGAGTCACAGAGAAATAGGAGAGAGGAAATGATGGCAATAATTGATAGAGGAATGGCTGATATCTCTAAAATACTAGAGGAAAATCTCCTTCAAATCCAAAATCATTATATAGAGCCTAAAATAAATGTTGAAGAAAAAGAGAGTCTCATTATAAATGAAACTCACGAAGAAGAATGTGAAAAGGAAAGAGAAGAGACAAAAGAAAGTGATGGAAAAGAAGTAGAGGAAAAAGGAGAAGAAAAGGAGAATGAGAAGGAAAAGGAAGAAAAAAATGTTGGGAAGTTTTGGCCTAATATTACATTAGTACCTTCTTCTAAGTTGGTTTGTGTTTTCAAATGTTGGGATTCTTCTTATAATATTATTCAATTGTCTAACATTTCTTTATGTCATGAAGAAAACAATGAGAATGAAGAAACTTTTTCTCAACAGATGGAAGGAAATTATGTGCTTTGGAAAGATGATCATGTCCACAAATCACAAGGGGGAGAAAATCCAACAAATTCTATCAATCAAAATGAGGAGTTTTCTAAAGTGGAAATTCCATGTGATGAATTCTATAGAGTTATTTTTGACCCCGGAGGTAATCAATCTACAAATTCGAGGTCGAATTCTCTTGAAGAGGGGGAGTATGATGAGAACCTAATATTCTCACCTTATACAAGAGATAATTTAATAATGGAATAAAATTAACCAAGTTAATTTTGGTTCCAAGTGTTATTTTCGTAGGCAATTATATAGCTGTCTTGTTTTTCTCATATCTAGAGTTCTGAATGTCCGATTGAGGTGATCTTTAATGCGTTGGAAAGCTTAGAATATTCTCTACATTTCGTCTGTTGGACTCAAGAGCAAATTCGGAATATTTCTTGGTGTAAAATGAGCATGAATTGGATGACGTGATTTTGATGAATGGGCTGATGTAAGAGAAGAAACAACACATTAAAGAAGCACAATGGAGGTTAGATGGAGCTGAATTATGAAAGTGTAACGTCTCTAAACTATTCAGCAATGATGATTAAAGAAGCAAATGAATGTATAACATCTCCATGCATTGATGCAGCCACCCCCACCTTAAAGTCATTTTGTAACCTTTTGTTTGCATTAATCAGCCACCAAAACATTATTGTAATTAGTGGCTGCATTTCCTTTCATTTTCTAAGAGTTTTAGAGTCAAAATCATCATGTAATAAGCTCATATAAATAGAGCACGAAAATGATATGTAAAGATAGAGAATTTTGATTAAAAAAGTCACTTTATGTGAATTTGGAAGCTTTGCTTCTTTTTTTTGGTTCTGGATTGAACCATGCATTGATCATATCAAGAATCCTTTCTTGTGGTGATCCTCAATCCCATAGACTTATCACTTTCTTGGATTAGAAAGTGTGGCGTCCCTTTCTTTCCATTCCATTTCTCCATTTTACCCACAAAATCTGTTTGTGTCAAAATTCTGCCATTTATCCATTTTAGCCCAAATTTCCATTTTTCATTCTGTTTTATTATCATATTTTATCCAACATTCACAAAAAAATACAAAACTAAAATTACAACCCTTTCTGTCCTTTATCATTTGGTATTCAGAGCTAGGTTCCGTTGGGACTGATTTTTATTTTTCAATTTCAAAATCTTTTTCATTTGCATATTATTCTTGAAATTTCTTCATCTCAGTTTCTTTTTGAAGTATTAAACAAAAAAATATGGCTCATGAAATTCAAGCTTCAATTGAATATTTTGATAAAGTATGTAGAGGAAAAATTCTTGAGAATATCAAGAGAAGATCAAGTCCTTCTTCTGCTCTTAGAGAGTCACAGAGAAATAGGAGAGAGGAAATGATGGCAATAATTGATAGAGGAATGGCTGATATCTCTAAAATACTAGAGGAAAATCTCCTTCAAATCCAAAATCATTATATAGAGCCTAAAATAAATGTTGAAGAAAAAGAGAGTCTCATTATAAATGAAACTCACGAAGAAGAATGTGAAAAGGAAAGAGAAGAGACAAAAGAAAGTGATGGAAAAGAAGTAGAGGAAAAAGGAGAAGAAAAGGAGAATGAGAAGGAAAAGGAAGAAAAAAATGTTGGGAAGTTTTGGCCTAATATTACATTAGTACCTTCTTCTAAGTTGGTTTGTGTTTTCAAATGTTGGGATTCTTCTTATAATATTATTCAATTGTCTAACATTTCTTTATGTCATGAAGAAAACAATGAGAATGAAGAAACTTTTTCTCAACAGATGGAAGGAAATTATGTGCTTTGGAAAGATGATCATGTCCACAAATCACAAGGGGGAGAAAATCCAACAAATTCTATCAATCAAAATGAGGAGTTTTCTAAAGTGGAAATTCCATGTGATGAATTCTATAGAGTTATTTTTGACCCCGGAGGTAATCAATCTACAAATTCGAGGTCGAATTCTCTTGAAGAGGGGGAGTATGATGAGAACCTAATATTCTCACCTTATACAAGAGATAATTTAATAATGGAATAAAATTAACCAAGTTAATTTTGGTTCCAAGTGTTATTTTCGTAGGCAATTATATAGCTGTCTTGTTTTTCTCATATCTAGAGTTCTGAATGTCCGATTGAGGTGATCTTTAATGCGTTGGAAAGCTTAGAATATTCTCTACATTTCGTCTGTTGGACTCAAGAGCAAATTCGGAATATTTCTTGTGTAAAATGAGCATGAATTGGATGACGTGATTTTGATGAATGGGCTGATGTAAGAGAAGAAACAACACATTAAAGAAGCACAATGGAGGTTAGATGGAGCTGAATTATGAAAGTGTAACGTCTCTAAACTATTCAGCAATGATGATTAAAGAAGCAAATGAATGTATAACATCTCCATGCATTGATGCAGCCACCCCCACCTTAAAGTCATTTTGTAACCTTTTGTTTGCATTAATCAGCCACCAAAACATTATTGTAATTAGTGGCTGCATTTCCTTTCATTTTCTAAGAGTTTTAGAGTCAAAATCATCATGTAATAAGCTCATATAAATAGAGCACGAAAATGATATGTAAAGATAGAGAATTTTGATTAAAAAAGTCACTTTATGTGAATTTGGAAGCTTTGCTTCTTTTTTTTGGTTCTGGATTGAACCATGCATTGATCATATCAAGAATCCTTTCTTGTGGTGATCCTCAATCCCATAGACTTATCACTTTCTTGGATTAGAAAGTGTGGCGTCCCTTTCTTTCCATTCCATTTCTCCATTTTACCCACAAAATCTGTTTGTGTCAAAATTCTGCCATTTATCCATTTTAGCCCAAATTTCCATTTTTCATTCTGTTTTATTATCATATTTTATCCAACATTCACAAAAAAATACAAAACTAAAATTACAACCCTTTCTGTCCTTTATCATTTGGTATTCAGAGCTAGGTTCCGTTGGGACTGATTTTTATTTTTCAATTTCAAAATCTTTTTCATTTGCATATTATTCTTGAAATTTCTTCATCTCAGTTTCTTTTTGAAGTATTAAACAAAAAAATATGGCTCATGAAATTCAAGCTTCAATTGAATATTTTGATAAAGTATGTAGAGGAAAAATTCTTGAGAATATCAAGAGAAGATCAAGTCCTTCTTCTGCTCTTAGAGAGTCACAGAGAAATAGGAGAGAGGAAATGATGGCAATAATTGATAGAGGAATGGCTGATATCTCTAAAATACTAGAGGAAAATCTCCTTCAAATCCAAAATCATTATATAGAGCCTAAAATAAATGTTGAAGAAAAAGAGAGTCTCATTATAAATGAAACTCACGAAGAAGAATGTGAAAAGGAAAGAGAAGAGACAAAAGAAAGTGATGGAAAAGAAGTAGAGGAAAAAGGAGAAGAAAAGGATAATGAGAAGGAAAAGGAAGAAAAAAATGTTGGGAAGTTTTGGCCTAATATTACATTAGTACCTTCTTCTAAGTTGGTTTGTGTTTTCAAATGTTGGGATTCTTCTTATAATATTATTCAATTGTCTAACATTTCTTTATGTCATGAAGAAAACAATGAGAATGAAGAAACTTTTTCTCAACAGATGGAAGGAAATTATGTGCTTTGGAAAGATGATCATGTCCACAAATCACAAGGGGGAGAAAATCCAACAAATTCTATCAATCAAAATGAGGAGTTTTCTAAAGTGGAAATTCCATGTGATGAATTCTATAGAGTTATTTTTGACCCCGGAGGTAATCAATCTACAAATTCGAGGTCGAATTCTCTTGAAGAGGGGGAGTATGATGAGAACCTAATATTCTCACCTTATACAAGAGATAATTTAATAATGGAATAAAATTAACCAAGTTAATTTTGGTTCCAAGTGTTATTTTCGTAGGCAATTATATAGCTGTCTTGTTTTTCTCATATCTAGAGTTCTGAATGTCCGATTGAGGTGATCTTTAATGCGTTGGAAAGCTTAGAATATTCTCTACATTTCGTCTGTTGGACTCAAGAGCAAATTCGGAATATTTCTTGGTGTAAAATGAGCATGAATTGGATGACGTGATTTTGATGAATGGGCTGATGTAAGAGAAGAAACAACACATTAAAGAAGCACAATGGAGGTTAGATGGAGCTGAATTATGAAAGTGTAACGTCTCTAAACTATTCAGCAATGATGATTAAAGAAGCAAATGAATGTATAACATCTCCATGCATTGATGCAGCCACCCCCACCTTAAAGTCATTTTGTAACCTTTTGTTTGCATTAATCAGCCACCAAAACATTATTGTAATTAGTGGCTGCATTTCCTTTCATTTTCTAAGAGTTTTAGAGTCAAAATCATCATGTAATAAGCTCATATAAATAGAGCACGAAAATGATATGTAAAGATAGAGAATTTTGATTAAAAAAGTCACTTTATGTGAATTTGGAAGCTTTGCTTCTTTTTTTTGGTTCTGGATTGAACCATGCATTGATCATATCAAGAATCCTTTCTTGTGGTGATCCTCAATCCCATAGACTTATCACTTTCTTGGATTAGAAAGTGTGGCGTCCCTTTCTTTCCATTCCATTTCTCCATTTTACCCACAAAATCTGTTTGTGTCAAAATTCTGCCATTTATCCATTTTAGCCCAAATTTCCATTTTTCATTCTGTTTTATTATCATATTTTATCCAACATTCACAAAAAAATACAAAACTAAAATTACAACCCTTTCTGTCCTTTATCATTTGGTATTCAGAGCTAGGTTCCGTTGGGACTGATTTTTATTTTTCAATTTCAAAATCTTTTTCATTTGCATATTATTCTTGAAATTTCTTCATCTCAGTTTCTTTTTGAAGTATTAAACAAAAAAATATGGCTCATGAAATTCAAGCTTCAATTGAATATTTTGATAAAGTATGTAGAGGAAAAATTCTTGAGAATATCAAGAGAAGATCAAGTCCTTCTTCTGCTCTTAGAGAGTCACAGAGAAATAGGAGAGAGGAAATGATGGCAATAATTGATAGAGGAATGGCTGATATCTCTAAAATACTAGAGGAAAATCTCCTTCAAATCCAAAATCATTATATAGAGCCTAAAATAAATGTTGAAGAAAAAGAGAGTCTCATTATAAATGAAACTCACGAAGAAGAATGTGAAAAGGAAAGAGAAGAGACAAAAGAAAGTGATGGAAAAGAAGTAGAGGAAAAAGGAGAAGAAAAGGAGAATGAGAAGGAAAAGGAAGAAAAAAATGTTGGGAAGTTTTGGCCTAATATTACATTAGTACCTTCTTCTAAGTTGGTTTGTGTTTTCAAATGTTGGGATTCTTCTTATAATATTATTCAATTGTCTAACATTTCTTTATGTCATGAAGAAAACAATGAGAATGAAGAAACTTTTTCTCAACAGATGGAAGGAAATTATGTGCTTTGGAAAGATGATCATGTCCACAAATCACAAGGGGGAGAAAATCCAACAAATTCTATCAATCAAAATGAGGAGTTTTCTAAAGTGGAAATTCCATGTGATGAATTCTATAGAGTTATTTTTGACCCCGGAGGTAATCAATCTACAAATTCGAGGTCGAATTCTCTTGAAGAGGGGGAGTATGATGAGAACCTAATATTCTCACCTTATACAAGAGATAATTTAATAATGGAATAAAATTAACCAAGTTAATTTTGGTTCCAAGTGTTATTTTCGTAGGCAATTATATAGCTGTCTTGTTTTTCTCATATCTAGAGTTCTGAATGTCCGATTGAGGTGATCTTTAATGCGTTGGAAAGCTTAGAATATTCTCTACATTTCGTCTGTTGGACTCAAGAGCAAATTCGGAATATTTCTTGGTGTAAAATGAGCATGAATTGGATGACGTGATTTTGATGAATGGGCTGATGTAAGAGAAGAAACAACACATTAAAGAAGCACAATGGAGGTTAGATGGAGCTGAATTATGAAAGTGTAACGTCTCTAAACTATTCAGCAATGATGATTAAAGAAGCAAATGAATGTATAACATCTCCATGCATTGATGCAGCCACCCCCACCTTAAAGTCATTTTGTAACCTTTTGTTTGCATTAATCAGCCACCAAAACATTATTGTAATTAGTGGCTGCATTTCCTTTCATTTTCTAAGAGTTTTAGAGTCAAAATCATCATGTAATAAGCTCATATAAATAGAGCACGAAAATGATATGTAAAGATAGAGAATTTTGATTAAAAAAGTCACTTTATGTGAATTTGGAAGCTTTGCTTCTTTTTTTTGGTTCTGGATTGAACCATGCATTGATCATATCAAGAATCCTTTCTTGTGGTGATCCTCAATCCCATAGACTTATCACTTTCTTGGATTAGAAAGTGTGGCGTCCCTTTCTTTCCATTCCATTTCTCCATTTTACCCACAAAATCTGTTTGTGTCAAAATTCTGCCATTTATCCATTTTAGCCCAAATTTCCATTTTTCATTCTGTTTTATTATCATATTTTATCCAACATTCACAAAAAAATACAAAACTAAAATTACAACCCTTTCTGTCCTTTATCATTTGGTATTCAGAGCTAGGTTCCGTTGGGACTGATTTTTATTTTTCAATTTCAAAATCTTTTTCATTTGCATATTATTCTTGAAATTTCTTCATCTCAGTTTCTTTTTGAAGTATTAAACAAAAAAATATGGCTCATGAAATTCAAGCTTCAATTGAATATTTTGATAAAGTATGTAGAGGAAAAATTCTTGAGAATATCAAGAGAAGATCAAGTCCTTCTTCTGCTCTTAGAGAGTCACAGAGAAATAGGAGAGAGGAAATGATGGCAATAATTGATAGAGGAATGGCTGATATCTCTAAAATACTAGAGGAAAATCTCCTTCAAATCCAAAATCATTATATAGAGCCTAAAATAAATGTTGAAGAAAAAGAGAGTCTCATTATAAATGAAACTCACGAAGAAGAATGTGAAAAGGAAAGAGAAGAGACAAAAGAAAGTGATGGAAAAGAAGTAGAGGAAAAAGGAGAAGAAAAGGAGAATGAGAAGGAAAAGGAAGAAAAAAATGTTGGGAAGTTTTGGCCTAATATTACATTAGTACCTTCTTCTAAGTTGGTTTGTGTTTTCAAATGTTGGGATTCTTCTTATAATATTATTCAATTGTCTAACATTTCTTTATGTCATGAAGAAAACAATGAGAATGAAGAAACTTTTTCTCAACAGATGGAAGGAAATTATGTGCTTTGGAAAGATGATCATGTCCACAAATCACAAGGGGGAGAAAATCCAACAAATTCTATCAATCAAAATGAGGAGTTTTCTAAAGTGGAAATTCCATGTGATGAATTCTATAGAGTTATTTTTGACCCCGGAGGTAATCAATCTACAAATTCGAGGTCGAATTCTCTTGAAGAGGGGGAGTATGATGAGAACCTAATATTCTCACCTTATACAAGAGATAATTTAATAATGGAATAAAATTAACCAAGTTAATTTTGGTTCCAAGTGTTATTTTCGTAGGCAATTATATAGCTGTCTTGTTTTTCTCATATCTAGAGTTCTGAATGTCCGATTGAGGTGATCTTTAATGCGTTGGAAAGCTTAGAATATTCTCTACATTTCGTCTGTTGGACTCAAGAGCAAATTCGGAATATTTCTTGGTGTAAAATGAGCATGAATTGGATGACGTGATTTTGATGAATGGGCTGATGTAAGAGAAGAAACAACACATTAAAGAAGCACAATGGAGGTTAGATGGAGCTGAATTATGAAAGTGTAACGTCTCTAAACTATTCAGCAATGATGATTAAAGAAGCAAATGAATGTATAACATCTCCATGCATTGATGCAGCCACCCCCACCTTAAAGTCATTTTGTAACCTTTTGTTTGCATTAATCAGCCACCAAAACATTATTGTAATTAGTGGCTGCATTTCCTTTCATTTTCTAAGAGTTTTAGAGTCAAAATCATCATGTAATAAGCTCATATAAATAGAGCACGAAAATGATATGTAAAGATAGAGAATTTTGATTAAAAAAGTCACTTTATGTGAATTTGGAAGCTTTGCTTCTTTTTTTTGGTTCTGGATTGAACCATGCATTGATCATATCAAGAATCCTTTCTTGTGGTGATCCTCAATCCCATAGACTTATCACTTTCTTGGATTAGAAAGTGTGGCGTCCCTTTCTTTCCATTCCATTTCTCCATTTTACCCACAAAATCTGTTTGTGTCAAAATTCTGCCATTTATCCATTTTAGCCCAAATTTCCATTTTTCATTCTGTTTTATTATCATATTTTATCCAACATTCACAAAAAAATACAAAACTAAAATTACAACCCTTTCTGTCCTTTATCATTTGGTATTCAGAGCTAGGTTCCGTTGGGACTGATTTTTATTTTTCAATTTCAAAATCTTTTTCATTTGCATATTATTCTTGAAATTTCTTCATCTCAGTTTCTTTTTGAAGTATTAAACAAAAAAATATGGCTCATGAAATTCAAGCTTCAATTGAATATTTTGATAAAGTATGTAGAGGAAAAATTCTTGAGAATATCAAGAGAAGATCAAGTCCTTCTTCTGCTCTTAGAGAGTCACAGAGAAATAGGAGAGAGGAAATGATGGCAATAATTGATAGAGGAATGGCTGATATCTCTAAAATACTAGAGGAAAATCTCCTTCAAATCCAAAATCATTATATAGAGCCTAAAATAAATGTTGAAGAAAAAGAGAGTCTCATTATAAATGAAACTCACGAAGAAGAATGTGAAAAGGAAAGAGAAGAGACAAAAGAAAGTGATGGAAAAGAAGTAGAGGAAAAAGGAGAAGAAAAGGATAATGAGAAGGAAAAGGAAGAAAAAAATGTTGGGAAGTTTTGGCCTAATATTACATTAGTACCTTCTTCTAAGTTGGTTTGTGTTTTCAAATGTTGGGATTCTTCTTATAATATTATTCAATTGTCTAACATTTCTTTATGTCATGAAGAAAACAATGAGAATGAAGAAACTTTTTCTCAATAGATGGAAGGAAATTATGTGCTTTGGAAAGATGATCATGTCCACAAATCACAAGGGGGAGAAAATCCAACAAATTCTATCAATCAAAATGAGGAGTTTTCTAAAGTGGAAATTCCATGTGATGAATTCTATAGAGTTATTTTTGACCCCGGAGGTAATCAATCTACAAATTCGAGGTCGAATTCTCTTGAAGAGGGGGAGTATGATGAGAACCTAATATTCTCACCTTATACAAGAGATAATTTAATAATGGAATAAAATTAACCAAGTTAATTTTGGTTCCAAGTGTTATTTTCGTAGGCAATTATATAGCTGTCTTGTTTTTCTCATATCTAGAGTTCTGAATGTCCGATTGAGGTGATCTTTAATGCGTTGGAAAGCTTAGAATATTCTCTACATTTCGTCTGTTGGACTCAAGAGCAAATTCGGAATATTTCTTGGTGTAAAATGAGCATGAATTGGATGACGTGATTTTGATGAATGGGCTGATGTAAGAGAAGAAACAACACATTAAAGAAGCACAATGGAGGTTAGATGGAGCTGAATTATGAAAGTGTAACGTCTCTAAACTATTCAGCAATGATGATTAAAGAAGCAAATGAATGTATAACATCTCCATGCATTGATGCAGCCACCCCCACCTTAAAGTCATTTTGTAACCTTTTGTTTGCATTAATCAGCCACCAAAACATTATTGTAATTAGTGGCTGCATTTCCTTTCATTTTCTAAGAGTTTTAGAGTCAAAATCATCATGTAATAAGCTCATATAAATAGAGCACGAAAATGATATGTAAAGATAGAGAATTTTGATTAAAAAAGTCACTTTATGTGAATTTGGAAGCTTTGCTTCTTTTTTTTGGTTCTGGATTGAACCATGCATTGATCATATCAAGAATCCTTTCTTGTGGTGATCCTCAATCCCATAGACTTATCACTTTCTTGGATTAGAAAGTGTGGCGTCCCTTTCTTTCCATTCCATTTCTCCATTTTACCCACAAAATCTGTTTGTGTCAAAATTCTGCCATTTATCCATTTTAGCCCAAATTTCCATTTTTCATTCTGTTTTATTATCATATTTTATCCAACATTCACAAAAAAATACAAAACTAACATTTACAAAACTAAAATACAAAACTAAAATTACAAACTAAAATTGCTCTGATACCAAATGATAAAAAACCGAAAAAGGTTGTAATTTTAGTTTTGTATTTTTTTGTGAATGTTGGATAAAATATGATAATAAAACAGAATGAAAAATGGAAATTTGGGCTAAAATGGATAAATGGCAGAATTTTGACACAAACAGATTTTGTGGGTAAAATGGAGAAATGGAATGGAAAGAAAGGGACGCCACACTTTCTAATCCAAGAAAGTGATAAGTCTATGGGATTGAGGATCACCACAAGAAAGGATTCTTGATATGATCAATGCATGGTTCAATCCAGAACCAAAAAAAAGAAGCAAAGCTTCCAAATTCACATAAAGTGACTTTTTAAATCAAAATTCTCTATCTTTACATATCATTTTCGTGCTCTATTTATATGAGCTTATTACATGATGATTTTGACTCTAAAACTCTTAGAAAATGAAAGGAAATGCAGCCACTAATTACAATAATGTTTTGGTGGCTGATTAATGCAAACAAAAGGTTACAAAATGACTTTAAGGTGGGGGTGGCTGCATCAATGCATGGAGATGTTATACATTCATTTGCTTCTTTAATCATCATTGCTGAATAGTTTAGAGACGTTACACTTTCATAATTCAGCTCCATCTAACCTCCATTGTGCTTCTTTAATGTGTTGTTTCTTCTCTTACATCAGCCCATTCATCAAAATCACGTCATCCAATTCATGCTCATTTTACACCAAGAAATATTCCGAATTTGCTCTTGAGTCCAACAGACGAAATGTAGAGAATATTCTAAGCTTTCCAACGCATTAAAGATCACCTCAATCGGACATTCATAACTCTAGATATGAGAAAAACAAGACAGCTATATAATTGCCTACGAAAATAACACTTGGAACCAAAATTAACTTGGTTAATTTTATTCCATTATTAAATTATCTCTTGTATAAGGTGAGAATATTAGGTTCTCATCATAGGCTAACATTTCATTTTTGCGACAAGGGTCATTTCAATACCTTCATTTAACCGAATTTCAAACCAAATAGGTTCACATATCATGTTTCGCATCAACGGACATCGAGGGACATGTTCAACCATCATATTTAACAAACATGCAACAATATAAGCTAAAATCTTGTTTTCGCGATAAGGGTCATCTCATTACTTTCTATTTACCAAATTTAAAACGAAATTGGTTCAACTATTATGTTACGCAATAAAGAAGATCGAGGGACAAATTCAACATTAATATTTATCAAACTTTTAACCATATAGGCTAAAATCTCATTTTTGGGACAATGGTCATTGAAATAATTTCATTTTTGCCGAATACAAAACCAAATAGGTTCACATATCATGTTTCGTATCAAGGGAGATCGAGGGACAAGTTCAACCTTTATCAAACTTCTAACCACATAGGTTAAAATCTCATTTTCGCGACAAAGTCATTCCAATACTTTCATTTTTCCGAATATAAAACCAAATAGGTTCACATATCATGTTTCGTATCAAGGGAGATCGAGGGACAAGTTCAACCTTTATCAAACTTCTAACCATATAGGCTAAAATCTCATTTTCGCGACAAAGTCATTCCAATACTTTCATTTTTCCGAATATAAAACCAAATTGGTTCACATATCATGTTTCGCATCAAGGGACATCGAGGGACAAGTTCACTGTATATCAAACTTCTAACCACATAGGCTAACATTTCATTTTTGCGACAAGGGTCATTTAAATACCTTCATTTAACCGAATTTCAAACCAAATAGGTTCACATATCATGTTTCGCATCAACGGACATCGAGGGACATGTTCAACCATCATATTTAACAAACATGCAACAATATAAGCTAAAATCTCGTTTTCACGATAAGGGTCATCTCATTACTTTCTATTTACCAAATTTAAAACGAAATTGGTTCAACTATTATGTTACGCAATAAAGAAGATCGAGGGACAAATTCAACATTAATATTTATCAAACTTTTAACCATATAGGCTAAAATCTCATTTTTGGGACAATGGTCATTGAAATAATTTCATTTTTGCCGAATACAAAACCAAATAGGTTCACATATCATGTTTCGTATCAAGGGAGATCGAGGGACAAGTTCAACCTTTATCAAACTTCTAACCACATAGGTTAAAATCTCATTTTCGCGACAAAGTCATTCCAATACTTTCATTTTTCCGAATATAAAACCAAATAGGTTCACATATCATGTTTCGTATCAAGGGAGATCGAGGGACAAGTTCAACCTTTATCAAACTTCTAACCACATAGGCTAAAATCTCATTTTCGCGACAAAGTCATTCCAATACTTTCATTTTTCCGAATACAAAACCAAATAGGTTCACATATCATGTTTCGCATCAAGGGACATCGAGGGACAAGTTCACTGTATATCAAACTTCTAACCACATAGGCTAACATTTCATTTTCGCGACAAGGGTCATTTCAATACTTTCATTTAACCGAATTTCAAACCAAATAGGTTCACATATCATGTTTCGTATCAAGGGACATCGAGGGACATGTTCAACCTTCATATTTAACAAACATGTAACAATATAAGCTAAAATCTCGTTTTCGCAATAAGGGTCATATCATTACTTTCTATTTACCAAATTTAAAACGAAATTGGTTCAAATATTATGTTACGCAATAAAGAAGATCGAGGGACAAATTCAACATTAATATTTATCAAACTTTTAACCATATAGGCTAAAATCTCATTTTTGGGACAATGGTCATTCAAATAATTTCATTTTGCCGAATAGAAAACCAAATAGGTTCACATATCATGTTTCGTATCAAGGGAGATCGATGGACAAGTTCAACCTTTATCAAACTTCTAACCACATAGGTTAAAATCTCATTTTCGCGACAAAGTCATTCCAATACTTTCATTTTTCCGAATATAAAACCAAATAGGTTCACATATCATGTTTCGTATCAAGGGAGATCTAGGGACAAGTTCAACCTTTATCAAACTTCTAACCATATAGGCTAAAATCTCATTTTCGCGACAAAGTCATTCCAATACTTTCATTTTTCCGAATATAAAACCAAATAGGTTCACATATCATGTTTCCCATCAAGGGACATCGAGGGACAAGTTCACTGTATATCAAACTTCTAACCACATAGGCTAACATTTCATTTTCGCGACAAGGGTCATTTCAATACTTTCATTTAACCGAATTTCAAACCAAATAGGTTCACATATCATGTTTCGCATCAAGGGACATCGAGGGACATGTTCAACCTTCATATTTAAACATGTAACAATATAAGCTAAAATCTCGTTTTCGCGATAAGGGTCATATCATTACTTTCGATTTACCAAATTTAAAACGAAATTGGTTTAAATATTATGTTACGCAATAAAGAAGATCGAGGGACAAATTCAACATTAATATTTATCAAACTTTTAACCATATAGGCTAAAATCTCATTTTTGGGACAATGGTCATTCAAATAATTTCATTTTGCCGAATAGAAAACCAAATAGGTTCACATATCATGTTTCGTATCAAGGGAGATCGAGGGACAAGTTCAACCTTTATCAAACTTCTAACCACACAGGTTAAAATCTCATTTTTGCGACAAAGTCATTCCAATACTTTCATTTTTCCGAATATAAAACCAAATAGGTTCACATATCATGTTTCGTATCAAGGGAGATCTAGGGACAAGTTCAACCTTTATCAAACTTCTAACCATATACGCTAAAATCTCATTTTCGCGACAAAGTCATTCCAATACTTTCATTTTTCCGAATATAAAACCAAATTGGTTCACATATCATGTTTCGCATCAAGGGACATCGAGGGACAAGTTCACTGTATATCAAACTTCTAACCACATAGGCTAACATTTCATTTTTGCGACAAGGGTCATTTCAATACCTTCATTTAACCGAATTTCAAACCAAATAGGTTCACATATCATGTTTCGCATCAACGGACATCGAGGGACATGTTCAACCATCATATTTAACAAACATGCAACAATATAAGCTAAAATCTCGTTTTCACGATAAGGGTCATCTCATTACTTTCTATTTACCAAATTTAAAACGAAATTGGTTCAACTATTATGTTACGCAATAAAGAAGATCGAGGGACAAATTCAACATTAATATTTATCAAACTTTTAACCATATAGGCTAAAATCTCATTTTTGGGACAATGGTCATTGAAATAATTTCATTTTTGCCGAATACAAAACCAAATAGGTTCACATATCATGTTTCGTATCAAGGGAGATCGAGGGACAAGTTCAACCTTTATCAAACTTCTAACCACATAGGTTAAAATCTCATTTTCGCGACAAAGTCATTCCAATACTTTCATTTTTCCGAATATAAAACCAAATAGGTTCACATATCATGTTTCGTATCAAGGGAGATCGAGGGACAAGTTCAACCTTTATCAAACTTCTAACCACATAGGCTAAAATCTCATTTTCGCGACAAAGTCATTCCAATACTTTCATTTTTCCGAATACAAAACCAAATAGGTTCACATATCATGTTTCGCATCAAGGGACATCGAGGGACAAGTTCACTGTATATCAAACTTCTAACCACATAGGCTAACATTTCATTTTCGCGACAAGGGTCATTTCAATACTTTCATTTAACCGAATTTCAAACCAAATAGGTTCACATATCATGTTTCGTATCAAGGGACATCGAGGGACATGTTCAACCTTCATATTTAACAAACATGTAACAATATAAGCTAAAATCTCGTTTTCGCAATAAGGGTCATATCATTACTTTCTATTTACCAAATTTAAAACGAAATTGGTTCAAATATTATGTTACGCAATAAAGAAGATCGAGGGACAAATTCAACATTAATATTTATCAAACTTTTAACCATATAGGCTAAAATCTTATTTTTGGGACAATGGTCATTCAAATAATTTCATTTTGCCGAATAGAAAACCAAATAGGTTCACATATCATGTTTCGTATCAAGGGAGATCGATGGACAAGTTCAACCTTTATCAAACTTCTAACCACATAGGTTAAAATCTCATTTTCGCGACAAAGTCATTCCAATACTTTCATTTTTCCGAATATAAAACCAAATAGGTTCACATATCATGTTTCGTATCAAGGGAGATCTAGGGACAAGTTCAACCTTTATCAAACTTCTAACCATATAGGCTAAAATCTCATTTTCGCGACAAAGTCATTCCAATACTTTCATTTTTCCGAATATAAAACCAAATAGGTTCACATATCATGTTTCGCATCAAGGGACATCGAGGGACAAGTTCACTGTATATCAAACTTCTAACCACATAGGCTAACATTTCATTTTCGCGACAAGGGTCATTTCAATACTTTCATTTAACCGAATTTCAAACCAAATAGGTTCACATATCATGTTTCGCATCAAGGGACATCGAGGGACATGTTCGACCTTCATATTTAACAAACATGTAACAATATAAGCTAAAATCTCGTTTTCGCGATAAGGGTCATATCATTACTTTCTATTTACCAAATTTAAAACGAAATTGGTTCAAATATTATGTTACGCAATAAAGAAGATCGAGGGACAAATTCAACATTAATATTTATCAAACTTTTAACCATATAGGCTAAAATCTCATTTTTGGGACAATGGTCATTCAAATAATTTCATTTTGCCGAATAGAAAACCAAATAGGTTCACATATCATGTTTCGTATCAAGGGAGATCGAGGGACAAGTTCAACCTTTATCAAACTTCTAACCACATAGGTTAAAATCTCATTTTCGCGACAAAGTCATTCCAATACTTTCATTTTTCCGAATATAAAACCAAATAGGTTCACATATCATGTTTCGTATCAAGGGAGATCTAGGGACAAGTTCAACCTTTATCAAACTTCTAACCATATAGGCTAAAATCTCATTTTCGCGACAAAGTCATTCCAATACTTTCATTTTTCCGAATATAAAACCAAATTGGTTCACATATCATGTTTCGCATCAAGGGACATCGAGGGACAAGTTCACTGTATATCAAACTTCTAACCACATAGGCTAACATTTCATTTTCGCGACAAGGGTCATTTCAATACTTTCATTTAACCGAATTTCAAACCAAATAGGTTCACATATCATGTTTCGCATCAAGGGACATCGAGGGACATGTTCAACCTTCATATTTAACAAACATGTAACAATATAAGCTAAAATCTCGTTTTCGCGATAAGGGTCATATCATTACTTTCTATTTACCAAATTTAAAACGAAATTGGTTCAAATATTATGTTACGCAATAAAGAAGATCGAGGGACAAATTCAACATTAATATTTATCAAACTTTTAACCATATAGGCTAAAATCTTATTTTTGGGACAATGGTCATTCAAATAATTTCATTTTGCCGAATAGAAAACCAAATAGGTTCACATATCATGTTTCGTATCAAGGGAGATCGAGGGACAAGTTCAACCTTTATCAAACTTCTAACCATATAAGGCTAAAATCTCATTTTCGCGACAAAGTCATTCCAATACTTTCATTTTTCCGAATATAAAACCAAATAGGTTCACATATCATGTTTCGCATCAAGGGACATCGAGGGACAAGTTCACTATTTATAAAACTTCTAACCACATAGGCTAACATTTCATTTTCGCGACAAGGGTCATTTCAATACTTTCATTTAACCGAATTTCAAACCAAATAGGTTCACATATCATGTTTCGCATCAACGGACATCGAGGGACATGTTCAACCATCATATTTAACAAACATGCAACAATATAAGCTAAAATCTCGTTTTCGCGATAAGGGTCGTCTCATTACTTTCTATTTACAAAATTTAAAACGAAATTGGTTAAACTATTATGTTACGCAATAAAGAAGATCGAGGGACAAATTCAACATTAATATTTATCAAACTTTTAACCATATAGGCTAAAATCTCATTTTTGGGACAATGGTCATTCAAATAATTTCATTTTGCCGAATACAAAACCAAATAGGTTCACATATCATGTTTCGTATTAAGGGAGATCGAGGGACAAGTTCAACCTTTATCAAACTTCTAACCACATAGGTTAAAATCTCATTTTCGCGACAAAGTCATTCCAATACTTTCATTTTTTCGAATATAAAACCAAATAGGTTCACATATCATGTTTCGTATGAAGGGAGATCGAGGGACATGTTCAACCTTTATCAAACTTCTAACCATATAGGCTATAATCTCATTTTCGCGACAAAGTCATTCCAAAACTTTCATTTTTCCGAATATAAAACCAAATAGGTTCACATATCATGTTTCGCATCAAGGGACATCGAGGGACAAGTTCACTGTTTATCAAACTTCTAACCACATAGGCTACCATTTCATTTTCGCGACAAGGGTCATTTCAATACTTTCATTTTACCGAATTTCAAACCAAATAGGTTCACATATCATTTTCGCATCAAGGGACATCGAGGGACATGTTCAACCTTCATATTTAACAAACATGTAACATTATAAGCTAAAATCTCTTTTTCGCGATAAGGGTCATCTCATTACTTTCTATTTACCAAATTTAAAACGAAATTGGTTCAAATATTATGTTACGCAATAAAGGACATCGAGGGACAAATTCAACATTAATATTTATCAAACTTTTAACCATATAGGCTAAATTCTCATTTTTGTGACAATGGTCATTCAAATAATTTCATTTTGCCGAATACAAAACCAAATAGGTTCACATATCATGTTTCGTATCAAGGGAGATCGAGGGACAAGTTCAACCTTTATCAAACTTCTAACCATATAAGGCTAAAATCTCATTTTCGCGACAAAGTCATTCCAATACTTTCATTTTTCCGAATATAAAACCAAATAGGTTCACATATCATGTTTCGCATCAAGGGACATCGAGGGACAAGTTCACTATTTATCAAACTTCTAACCACATAGGCTAACATTTCACTTTTGCGACAAGGGTCATTTCAATACCTTCATTTAACCGAATTTCAAACCAAATAGGTTCACATATCATGTTTCGCATCAACGGACATCGAGGGACATGTTCAACCATCATATTTAACAAACATGCAACAATATAAGCTAAAATCTCGTTTTCGCGATAAGGGTCATCTCATTACTTTCTATTTACCAAATTTAAAACGAAATTGGTTCAACTATTATGTTACGCAATAAAGAAGATCGAGGGACAAATTCAACATTAATATTTATCAAACTTTTAACCATATAGGCTAAAATCTCATTTTTGGGACAATGGTCATTGAAATAATTTCATTTTTGCCGAATACAAAACCAAATAGGTTCACATATCATATTTCGTATCAAGGGAGATCGAGGGACAAGTTCAACATTTATCAAACTTCTAACCACATAGGTTAAAATCACATTTTCGCGACAAAGTCATTCCAATACTTTCATTTTTCCGAATATAAAACCAAATAGGTTCACATATCATGTTTCGTATCAAGGGAGATCGAGGGACAAGTTCAACCTTTATCAAACTTCTAACCATATAGGCTAAAATCTCATTTTCGCGACAAAGTCATTCCAATACTTTCATTTTTCCGAATACAAAACCAAATAGGTTCACATATCATGTTTCGCATCAAGGGACATCGAGGGACAAGTTCACTGTATATCAAACTTCTAACCACATAGGCTAACATTTCATTTTCGCGACAAGGGTCATTTCAATACTTTCATTTAACCGAATTTCAAACCAAATAGGTTCACATATCATGTTTCGTATCAAGGGACATCGAGGGACATGTTCAACCTTCATATTTAACAAACATGTAACAATATAAGCTAAAATCTCGTTTTCGCGATAAGGGTCATATCATTACTTTCTATTTACCAAATTTAAAACGAAATTGGTTCAAATATTATGTTACGCAATAAAGAAGATCGAGGGACAAATTCAACATTAATATTTATCAAACTTTTAACCATATAGGCTAAAATCTCATTTTTGGGACAATGGTCATTCAAATAATTTCATTTTGCCGAATAGAAAACCAAATAGGTTCACATATCATGTTTCGTATCAAGGGAGATCGATGGACAAGTTCAACCTTTATCAAACTTCTAACCACATAGGTTAAAATCACATTTTCGCGACAAAGTCATTCCAATACTTTCATTTTTCCGAATATAAAACCAAATAGGTTCACATATCATGTTTCGTATCAAGGGAGATCTAGGGACAAGTTCAACCTTTATCAAACTTCTAACCATATAGGCTAAAATCTCATTTTCGCGACAAAGTCATTCCAATACTTTCATTTTTCCGAATATAAAACCAAATAGGTTCACATATCATGTTTCGCATCAAGGGACATCGAGGGACAAGTTCACTGTATATCAAACTTCTAACCACATAGGCTAACATTTCATTTTCGCGACAAGGGTCATTTCAATACTTTCATTTAACCGAATTTCAAACCAAATAGGTTCACATATCATGTTTCGCATCAAGGGACATCGAGGGACATGTTCAACCTTCATATTTAACAAACATGTAACAATATAAGCTAAAATCTCTTCGCGATAAGGGTCATATCATTACTTTCTATTTACCAAATTTAAAACGAAATTGGTTCAAATATTATGTTACGCAATAAAGAAGATCGAGGGACAAATTCAACATTAATATTTATCAAACTTTTAACCATATAGGCTAAAATCTCATTTTTGGGACAATGGTCATTCAAATAATTTCATTTTGCCGAATAGAAAACCAAATAGGTTCACATATCATGTTTCGTATCAAGGGAGATCGAGGGACAAGTTCAACCTTTATCAAACTTCTAACCACATAGGTTAAAATCTCATTTTCGCGACAAAGTCATTCCAATACTTTCATTTTTCCGAATATAAAACCAAATAGGTTCACATATCATGTTTCGCATCAAGGGACATCGAGGGACAAGTTCACTGTATATCAAACTTCTAACCACATAGGCTAACATTTCATTTTCGCGACAAGGGTCATTTCAATACTTTCATTTAACCGAATTTCAAACCAAATAGGTTCACATATCATGTTTCGCATCAAGGGACATCGAGGGACATGTTCAACCTTCATATTTAACAAACATGTAACAATATAAGCTAAAATCTCGTTTTCGCGATAAGGGTCATATCATTACTTTCTATTTACCAAATTTAAAACGAAATTGGTTCAAATATTATGTTACGCAATAAAGAAGATCGAGGGACAAATTCAACATTAATATTTATCAAACTTTTAACCATATAGGCTAAAATCTCATTTTTGGGACAATGGTCATTCAAATAATTTCATTTTGCCGAATAGAAAACCAAATAGGTTCACATATCATGTTTCGCATCAAGGGACATCGAGGGACAAGTTCACTGTTTATCAAACTTCTAACCACATAGGCTACCATTTCATTTTCGCGACAAGGGTCATTTCAATACTTTCATTTAACCGAATTTCAAACCAAATAGGTTCACATATCATGTTTCGCATCAAGGGACATCGAGGGACATGTTCAACCTTCATATTTAACAAACATGTAACATTATAAGCTAAAATCTCTTTTTCGCGATAAGGGTCATCTCATTACTTTCTATTTACCAAATTTAAAACGAAATTGGTTCAAATATTATGTTACGCAATAAAGGACATCGAGGGACAAATTCAACATTAATATTTATCAAACTTTTAACCATATAGGCTAAATTCTCATTTTTGTGACAATGGTCATTCAAATAATTTCGTTTTGCCGAATACAAAACCAAATAGGTTCACATATCATGTTTCGTATCAAGGGAGATCGAGGGACAAGTTCAACCTTTATCAAACTTCTAACCATATAAGGCTAAAATCTCATTTTCGCGACAAAGTCATTCCAATACTTTCATTTTTCCGAATATAAAACCAAATAGGTTCACATATCATGTTTCGCATCAAGGGACATCGAGGGACAAGTTCACTATTTATCAAACTTCTAACCACATAGGCTAACATTTCACTTTTGCGACAAGGGTCATTTCAATACCTTCATTTAACCGAATTTCAAACCAAATAGGTTCACATATCATGTTTCGCATCAACGGACATCGAGGGACATGTTCAACCATCATATTTAACAAACATGCAACAATATAAGCTAAAATCTCGTTTTCGCGATAAGGGTCATCTCATTACTTTCTATTTACCAAATTTAAAACGAAATTGGTTCAACTATTATGTTACGCAATAAAGAAGATCGAGGGACAAATTCAACATTAATATTTATCAAACTTTTAACCATATAGGCTAAAATCTCATTTTTGGGACAATGGTCATTGAAATAATTTCATTTTTGCCGAATACAAAACCAAATAGGTTCACATATCATATTTCGTATCAAGGGAGATCGAGGGACAAGTTCAACATTTATCAAACTTCTAACCACATAGGTTAAAATCACATTTTCGCGACAAAGTCATTCCAATACTTTCATTTTTCCGAATATAAAACCAAATAGGTTCACATATCATGTTTCGTATCAAGGGAGATCGAGGGACAAGTTCAACCTTTATCAAACTTCTAACCATATAGGCTAAAATCTCATTTTTGCGACAAAGTCATTCCAATACTTTCATTTTTCCGAATACAAAACCAAATAGGTTCACATATCATGTTTCGCATCAAGGGACATCGAGGGACAAGTTCACTGTATATCAAACTTCTAACCACATAGGCTAACATTTCATTTTCGCGACAAGGGTCATTTCAATACTTTCATTTAACCGAATTTCAAACCAAATAGGTTCACATATCATGTTTCGTATCAAGGGACATCGAGGGACATGTTCAACCTTCATATTTAACAAACATGTAACAATATAAGCTAAAATCTCGTTTTCGCGATAAGGGTCATATCATTACTTTCTATTTACCAAATTTAAAACGAAATTGGTTCAAATATTATGTTACGCAATAAAGAAGATCGAGGGACAAATTCAACATTAATATTTATCAAACTTTTAACCATATAGGCTAAAATCTCATTTTTGGGACAATGGTCATTCAAATAATTTCATTTTGCCGAATAGAAAACCAAATAGGTTCACATATCATGTTTCGTATCAAGGGAGATCGATGGACAAGTTCAACCTTTATCAAACTTCTAACCACATAGGTTAAAATCACATTTTCGCGACAAAGTCATTCCAATACTTTCATTTTTCCGAATATAAAACCAAATAGGTTCACATATCATGTTTCGTATCAAGGGAGATCTAGGGACAAGTTCAACCTTTATCAAACTTCTAACCATATAGGCTAAAATCTCATTTTCGCGACAAAGTCATTCCAATACTTTCATTTTTCCGAATATAAAACCAAATAGGTTCACATATCATGTTTCGCATCAAGGGACATCGAGGGACAAGTTCACTGTATATCAAACTTCTAACCACATAGGCTAACATTTCATTTTCGCGACAAGGGTCATTTCAATACTTTCATTTAACCGAATTTCAAACCAAATAGGTTCACATATCATGTTTCGCATCAAGGGACATCGAGGGACATGTTCAACCTTCATATTTAACAAACATGTAACAATATAAGCTAAAATCTCTTCGCGATAAGGGTCATATCATTACTTTCTATTTACCAAATTTAAAACGAAATTGGTTCAAATATTATGTTACGCAATAAAGAAGATCGAGGGACAAATTCAACATTAATATTTATCAAACTTTTAACCATATAGGCTAAAATCTCATTTTTGGGACAATGGTCATTCAAATAATTTCATTTTGCCGAATAGAAAACCAAATAGGTTCACATATCATGTTTCGTATCAAGGGAGATCGAGGGACAAGTTCAACCTTTATCAAACTTCTAACCACATAGGTTAAAATCTCATTTTCGCGACAAAGTCATTCCAATACTTTCATTTTTCCGAATATAAAACCAAATAGGTTCACATATCATGTTTCGCATCAAGGGACATCGAGGGACAAGTTCACTGTATATCAAACTTCTAACCACATAGGCTAACATTTCATTTTCGCGACAAGGGTCATTTCAATACTTTCATTTAACCGAATTTCAAACCAAATAGGTTCACATATCATGTTTCGCATCAAGGGACATCGAGGGACATGTTCAACCTTCATATTTAACAAACATGTAACAATATAAGCTAAAATCTCGTTTTCGCGATAAGGGTCATATCATTACTTTCTATTTACCAAATTTAAAACGAAATTGGTTCAAATATTATGTTACGCAATAAAGAAGATCGAGGGACAAATTCAACATTAATATTTATCAAACTTTTAACCATATAGGCTAAAATCTCATTTTTGGGACAATGGTCATTCAAATAATTTCATTTTGCCGAATAGAAAACCAAATAGGTTCACATATCATGTTTCGTATCAAGGGAGATCGAGGGACAAGTTCAACCTTTATCAAACTTCTAACCATATAAGGCTAAAATCTCATTTTCGCGACAAAGTCATTCCAATACTTTCATTTTTCCGAATATAAAACCAAATAGGTTCACATATCATGTTTTGCATCAAGGGACATCGAGGGACAAGTTCACTATTTATAAAACTTCTAACCACATAGGCTAACATTTCATTTTCGCGACAAGGGTCATTTCAATACTTTCATTTAACCGAATTTCAAACCAAATAGGTTCACATATCATGTTTCGCATCAACGGACATCGAGGGACATGTTCAACCATCATATTTAACAAACATGCAACAATATAAGCTAAAATCTCGTTTTCGCGATAAGGGTCATCTCATTACTTTCTATTTACAAAATTTAAAACGAAATTGGTTAAACTATTATGTTACGCAATAAAGAAGATCGAGGGACAAATTCAACATTAATATTAATCAAACTTTTAATCATATAGGCTAAAATCTCATTTTTGGGACAATGGTCATTCAAATAATTTCATTTTGCCGAATACAAAACCAAATAGGTTCACATATCATGTTTCGTATTAAGGGAGATCGAGGGACAAGTTCAACCTTTATCAAACTTCTAACCACATAGGTTAAAATCTCATTTTCGCGACAAAGTCATTCCAAAACTTTCATTTTTCCGAATATAAAACCAAATAGGTTCACATATCATGTTTCACATCAAGGGACATCGAGGGACAAGTTCACTGTATATCAAACTTCTAACCACATAGGCTAACATTTCATTTTCGCGACAAGGGTCATTTCAATACTTTCATTTAACCGAATTTCAAACCAAATAGGTTCACATATCATGTTTCGCATCAAGGGACATCGAGGGACATGTTCAACCTTCATATTTAACAAACATGTAACAATATAAGCTAAAATCTCGGTTTCGCGATAAGGGTCATATCATTACTTTCTATTTACCAAATTTAAAACGAAATTGGTTCAAATATTATGTTACGCAATAAAGAAGATCGAGGGACAAATTCAACATTAATATTTATCAAACTTTTAACCATATAGGCTAAAATCTCATTTTTGGGACAATGCTCATTCAAATAATTTCATTTTGCCGAATACAAAACCAAATAGGTTCACATATCATGTTTCGTATCAAGGGAGATCGAGGGACAAGTTCAACCTTTATCAAACTTCTGACCACATAGGTTAAAATCTCATTTTCGCGACAAAGTCATTCCAATACTTTCATTTTTCCGAATATAAAACCAAATAGGTTCACATATCATGTTTCGTATCAAGGGAGATCTAGGGACAAGTTCAACCTTTATCAAACTTCTAACCATATAGGCTAAAATCTCATTTTCGCGACAAAGTCATTCCAATACTTTCATTTTTCCGAATATAAAACCAAATAGGTTCACATATCATGTTTCGCATCAAGGGACATCGAGGGACAAGTTCACAGTATATCAAACTTCTAACCACATAGGCTAACATTTCATTTTCGCGACAAGGGTCATTTCAATACTTTCATTTAACCGAATTTCAAACCAAATAGGTTCACATATCATGTTTCGCATCAAGGGACATCGAGGGACATGTTCAACCTTCATATTTAACAAACATGTAACAATATAAGCTAAAATCTCGTTTTCGCGATAAGGGTCATATCATTACTTTCTATTTACCAAATTTAAAACGAAATTGGTTCAAATATTATGTTACGCAATAAAGAAGATCGAGGGACAAATTCAACATTAATATTTATCAAACTTTTAACCATATAGGCTAAAATCTCATTTTTGGGACAATGGTCATTCAAATAATTTCATTTTGCCGAATAGAAAACCAAATTGGTTCACATATCATGTTTCGTATCAAGGGAGATCGAGGGACAAGTTCAACCTTTATCAAACTTCTAACCACATAGGTTAAAATCTCATTTTCGCGACAAAGTCATTCCAATACTTTCATTTTTCCGAATATAAAACCAAATAGGTTCACATATCATGTTTCGTATCAAGGGAGATCTAGGGACAAGTTCAACCTTTATCAAACTTCTAACCATATAGGCTAAAATCTCATTTTCGCGACAAAGTCATTCCAATACTTTCATTTTTTCGAATATAAAACCAAATAGGTTCACATATCATGTTTCGCATCAAGGGACATCGAGGGACAAGTTCACTGTATATCAAACTTCTAACCACATAGGCTAACATTTCATTTTCGCGACAAGGGTCATTTCAATACTTTCATTTAACCGAATTTCAAACCAAATAGGTTCACATATCATGTTTCGCATCAAGGGACATCGAGGGACATGTTCAACCTTCATATTTAACAAACATGTAACAATATAAGCTAAAATCTCGTTTTCGCGATAAGGGTCATATCATTACTTTCTATTTACCAAATTTAAAACGAAATTGGTTCAAATATTATGTTACGCAATAAAGAAGATCGAGGGACAAATTCAACATTAATATTTATCAAACTTTTAACCATATAGGCTAAAATCTCATTTTTGGGACAATGGTCATTCAAATAATTTCATTTTGCCGAATAGAAAACCAAATAGGTTCACATATCATGTTTCGTATCAAGGGAGATCGAGGGACAAGTTCAACCTTTATCAAACTTCTAACCATATAAGGCTAAAATCTCATTTTCGCGACAAAGTCATTCCAATACTTTCATTTTTCCGAATATAAAACCAAATAGGTTCACATATCGTGTTTTGCATCAAGGGACATCGAGGGACAAGTTCACTATTTATAAAACTTCTAACCACATAGGCTAACATTTCATTTTCGCGACAAGGGTCATTTCAATACTTTCATTTAACCGAATTTCAAACCAAATAGGTTCACATATCATGTTTCGCATCAACGGACATCGAGGGACATGTTCAACCATCATATTTAACAAACATGCAACAATATAAGCTAAAATCTCGTTTTCGCGATAAGGGTCATCTCATTACTTTCTATTTACAAAATTTAAAACGAAATTGGTTAAACTATTATGTTACGCAATAAAGAAGATCGAGGGACAAATTCAACATTAATATTTATCAAACTTTTAATCATATAGGCTAAAATCTCATTTTTGGGACAATGGTCATTCAAATAATTTCATTTTGCCGAATACAAAACCAAATAGGTTCACATATCATGTTTCGTATTAAGGGAGATCGAGGGACAAGTTCAACCTTTATCAAACTTCTAACCACATAGGTTAAAATCTCATTTTCGCGACAAAGTCATTCCAAAACTTTCATTTTTCCGAATATAAAACCAAATAGGTTCACATATCATGTTTCACATCAAGGGACATCGAGGGACAAGTTCACTGTATATCAAACTTCTAACCACATAGGCTAACATTTCATTTTCGCGACAAGGGTCATTTCAATACTTTCATTTAACCGAATTTCAAACCAAATAGGTTCACATATCATGTTTCGCATCAAGGGACATCGAGGGACATGTTCAACCTTCATATTTAACAAACATGTAACAATATAAGCTAAAATCTCGGTTTCGCGATAAGGGTCATATCATTACTTTCTATTTACCAAATTTAAAACGAAATTGGTTCAAATATTATGTTACGCAATAAAGAAGATCGAGGGACAAATTCAACATTAATATTTATCAAACTTTTAACCATATAGGCTAAAATCTCATTTTTGGGACAATGGTCATTCAAATAATTTCATTTTGCCGAATAGAAAACCAAATAGGTTCACATATCATGTTTCGTATCAAGGGAGATCGAGGGACAAGTTCAACCTTTATCAAACTTCTGACCACATAGGTTAAAATCTCATTTTCGCGACAAAGTCATTCCAATACTTTCATTTTTCCGAATATAAAACCAAATAGGTTCACATATCATGTTTCGTATCAAGGGAGATCTAGGGACAAGTTCAACCTTTATCAAACTTCTAACCATATAGGCTAAAATCTCATTTTCGCGACAAAGTCATTCCAATACTTTCATTTTTCCGAATATAAAACCAAATAGGTTCACATATCATGTTTCGCATCAAGGGACATCGAGGGACAAGTTCACAGTATATCAAACTTCTAACCACATAGGCTAACATTTCATTTTCGCGACAAGGGTCATTTCAATACTTTCATTTAACCGAATTTCAAACCAAATAGGTTCACATATCATGTTTCGCATCAAGGGACATCGAGGGACATGTTCAACCTTCATATTTAACAAACATGTAACAATATAAGCTAAAATCTCTTTTTCGCGATAAGGGTCATATCATTACTTTCTATTTACCAAATTTAAAACGAAATTGGTTCAAATATTATGTTACGCAATAAAGAAGATCGAGGGACAAATTCAACATTAATATTTATCAAACTTTTAACCATATAGGCTAAAATCTCATTTTTGGGACAATGGTCATTCAAATAATTTCATTTTGCCGAACAGAAAACCAAATTGGTTCACATATCATGTTTCGTATCAAGGGAGATCGAGGGACAAGTTCAACCTTTATCAAACTTCTAACCACATAGGTTAAAATCTCATTTTCGCGACAAAGTCATTCCAATACTTTCATTTTTCCGAATATAAAACCAAATAGGTTCACATATCATGTTTCGTATCAAGGGAGATCTAGGGACAAGTTCAACCTTTATCAAACTTCTAACCATATAGGCTAAAATCTCATTTTCGCGACAAAGTCATTCCAATACTTTCATTTTTCCGAATATAAAACCAAATAGGTTCACATATCATGTTTCGCATCAAGGGACATCGAGGGACAAGTTCACAGTATATCAAACTTCTAACCACATAGGCTAACATTTCATTTTCGCGACAAGGGTCATTTCAATACTTTCATTTAACCGAATTTCAAACCAAATAGGTTCACATATCATGTTTCGCATCAAGGGACATCGAGGGACATGTTCAACCTTCATATTTAACAAACATGTAACAATATAAGCTAAAATCTCTTTTTCGCGATAAGGGTCATATCATTACTTTCTATTTACCAAATTTAAAACGAAATTGGTTCAAATATTATGTTACGCAATAAAGAAGATCGAGGGACAAATTCAACATTAATATTTATCAAACTTTTAACCATATAGGCTAAAATCTCATTTTTGGGACAATGGTCATTCAAATAATTTCATTTTGCCGAACAGAAAACCAAATTGGTTCACATATCATGTTTCGTATCAAGGGAGATCGAGGGACAAGTTCAACCTTTATCAAACTTCTAACCACATAGGTTAAAATCTCATTTTCGCGACAAAGTCATTCCAATACTTTCATTTTTCCGAATATAAAACCAAATAGGTTCACATATCATGTTTCGTATCAAGGGAGATCTAGGGACAAGTTCAACCTTTATCAAACTTCTAACCATATAGGCTAAAATCTCATTTTCGCGACAAAGTCATTCCAATACTTTCATTTTTCCGAATATAAAACCAAATAGGTTCACATATCATGTTTCGCATCAAGGGACATCGAGGGACAAGTTCACAGTATATCAAACTTCTAACCACATAGGCTAACATTTCATTTTCGCGACAAGGGTCATTTCAATACTTTCATTTAACCGAATTTCAAACCAAATAGGTTCACATATCATGTTTCGCATCAAGGGACATCGAGGGACATGTTCAACCTTCATATTTAACAAACATGTAACAATATAAGCTAAAATCTCTTTTTCGCGATAAGGGTCATATCATTACTTTCTATTTACCAAATTTAAAACGAAATTGGTTCAAATATTATGTTACGCAATAAAGAAGATCGAGGGACAAATTCAACATTAATATTTATCAAACTTTTAACCATATAGGCTAAAATCTCATTTTTGGGACAATGGTCATTCAAATAATTTCATTTTGCCGAACAGAAAACCAAATTGGTTCACATATCATGTTTCGTATCAAGGGAGATCGAGGGACAAGTTCAACCTTTATCAAACTTCTAACCACATAGGTTAAAATCTCATTTTCGCGACAAAGTCATTCCAATACTTTCATTTTTCCGAATATAAAACCAAATAGGTTCACATATCATGTTTCGTATCAAGGGAGATCTAGGGACAAGTTCAACCTTTATCAAACTTCTAACCATATAGGCTAAAATCTCATTTTCGCGACAAAGTCATTCCAATACTTTCATTTTTTCGAATATAAAACCAAATAGGTTCACATATCATGTTTCGCATCAAGGGACATCGAGGGACAAGTTCACTGTATATCAAACTTCTAACCACATAGGCTAACATTTCATTTTCGCGACAAGGGTCATTTCAATACTTTCATTTAACCGAATTTCAAACCAAATAGGTTCACATATCATGTTTCGCATCAAGGGACATCGAGGGACATGTTCAACCTTCATATTTAACAAACATGTAACAATATAAGCTAAAATCTCGTTTTCGCGATAAGGGTCATATCATTACTTTCTATTTACCAAATTTAAAACGAAATTGGTTCAAATATTATGTTACGCAATAAAGAAGATCGAGGGACAAATTCAACATTAATATTTATCAAACTTTTAACCATATAGGCTAAAATCTCATTTTTGGGACAATGGTCATTCAAATAATTTCATTTTGCCGAATAGAAAACCAAATAGGTTCACATATCATGTTTCGTATCAAGGGAGATCGAGGGACAAGTTCAACCTTTATCAAACTTCTAACCATATAAGGCTAAAATCTCATTTTCGCGACAAAGTCATTCCAATACTTTCATTTTTCCGAATATAAAACCAAATAGGTTCACATATCATGTTTCGCATCAAGGGACATCGAGGGACAAGTTCACTATTTATAAAACTTCTAACCACATAGGCTAACATTTCATTTTCGCGACAAGGGTCATTTCAATACTTTCATTTAACCGAATTTCAAACCAAATAGGTTCACATATCATGTTTCGCATCAACGGACATCGAGGGACATGTTCAACCATCATATTTAACAAACATGCAACAATATAAGCTAAAATCTCGTTTTCACGATAAGGGTCATCTCATTACTTTCTATTTACAAAATTTAAAACGAAATTGGTTAAACTATTATGTTACGCAATAAAGAAGATCGAGGGACAAATTCAACATTAATATTTATCAAACTTTTAATCATATAGGCTAAAATCTCATTTTTGGGACAATGGTCATTCAAATAATTTCATTTTGCCGAATACAAAACCAAATAGGTTCACATATCATGTTTCGTATCAAGGGAGATCGAGGGACAAGTTCAACCTTTATCAAACTTCTAACCATATAAGGCTAAAATCTCATTTTCGCGACAAAGTCATTCTAATACTTTCATTTTTCCGAATATAAAACCAAATAGGTTCACATATCATGTTTCGCATCAAGGGACATCGAGGGACAAGTTCACTATTTATAAAACTTCTAACCACATAGGCTAACATTTCATTTTCGCGACAAGGGTCATTTCAATACTTTCATTTAACCGAATTTCAAACCAAATAGGTTCACATATCATGTTTCGCATCAACGGACATCGAGGGACATGTTCAACCATCATATTTAACAAACATGCAACAATATAAGCTAAAATCTCGTTTTCGCGATAAGGGTCATCTCATTACTTTCTATTTACAAAATTTAAAACGAAATTGGTTAAACTATTATGTTACGCAATAAAGAAGATCGAGGGACAAATTCAACATTAATATTTATCAAACTTTTAATCATATAGGCTAAAATCTCATTTTTGGGATAATGGTCATTCAAATAATTTCATTTTGCCGAATACAAAACCAAATAGGTTCACATATCATGTTTCGTATTAAGGGAGATCGAGGGACAAGTTCAACCTTTATCAAACTTCTAACCACATTGGTTAAAATCTCATTTTCGCGACAAAGTCATTCCAATACTTTCATTTTTCCGAATATAAAACCAAATAGGTTCACATATCATGTTTCGTATGAAGGGAAATCGAGGGACATGTTCAACCTTTATCAAACTTCTAACCATATAGGCTAAAATCTCATTTTCGCGACAAAGTCATTCCAAAACTTTCATTTTTCCGAATATAAAACCAAATAGGTTCACATATCATGTTTCACATCAAGGGACATCGAGGGACAAGTTCACTGTATATCAAACTTCTAACCACATAGGCTAACATTTCATTTTCGCGACAAGGGTCATTTCAATACTTTCATTTAACCGAATTTCAAACCAAATAGGTTCACATATCATGTTTCGCATCAAGGGACATCGAGGGACATGTTCAACCTTCATATTTAACAAACATGTAACAATATAAGCTAAAATCTCGGTTTCGCGATAAGGGTCATATCATTACTTTCTATTTACCAAATTTAAAACGAAATTGGTTCAAATATTATGTTACGCAATAAAGAAGATCGAGGGACAAATTCAACATTAATATTTATCAAACTTTTAAACATATAGGCTAAAATCTCATTTTTGGGACAATGGTCATTCAAATAATTTCATTTTGCCGAATAGAAAACCAAATAGGTTCACATATCATGTTTCGTATCAAGGGAGATCGAGGGACAAGTTCAACCTTTATCAAACTTCTGACCACATAGGTTAAAATCTCATTTTCGCGACAAAGTCATTCCAATACTTTCATTTTTCCGAATATAAAATCAAATAGGTTCACATATCATGTTTCGTATCAAGGGAGATCTAGGGACAAGTTCAACCTTTATCAAACTTCTAACCATATAGGCTAAAATCTCATTTTCGCGACAAAGTCATTCCAATACTTTCATTTTTCCGAATATAAAACCAAATAGGTTCACATATCATGTTTCGCATCAAGGGACATCGAGGGACAAGTTCACTGTATATCAAACTTCTAACCACATAGGCTAACATTTCATTTTCGCGACAAGGGTCATTTCAATACTTTCATTTAACCGAATTTCAAACCAAATAGGTTCACATATCATGTTTCGCATCAAGGGACATCGAGGGACATGTTCAACCTTCATATTTAACAAACATGTAACAATATAAGCTAAAATCTCGGTTTCGCGATAAGGGTCATATCATTACTTTCTATTTACCAAATTTAAAACGAAATTGGTTCAAATATTATGTTACGCAATAAAGAAGATCGAGGGACAAATTCAACATTAATATTTATCAAACTTTTAACCATATAGGCTAAAATCTCATTTTTGGGACAATGGTCATTCAAATAATTTCATTTTGCCGAATACAAAACCAAATAGGTTCACATATCATGTTTCGTATTAAGGGAGATCGAGGGACAAGTTCAACCTTTATCAAACTTCTAACCACATAGGTTAAAATCTCATTTTTGCGACAAAGTCATTCCAATACTTTCATTTTTCCGAATATAAAACCAAATAGGTTCACATATCATGTTTCGTATGAAGGGAGATCGAGGGACATGTTCAACCTTTATCAAACTTCTAACCATATAGGCTAAAATCTCATTTTCGCGACAAAGTCATTCCAAAACTTTCATTTTTCCGAATATAAAACCAAATAGGTTCACATATCATGTTTCGCATCAAGGGACATCGAGGGACAAGTTCACTGTTTATCAAACTTCTAACCACATAGGCTACCATTTCATTTTCGCGACAAGGGTCATTTCAATACTTTCATTTTACCGAATTTCAAACCAAATAGGTTCACATATCATGTTTCGCATCAAGGGACATCGAGGGACATGTTCAACCTTCATATTTAACAAACATGTAACAATAGAAGCTAAAATATCTTTTTCGCGATAAGGGTCATCTCATTACTTTCTATTTACCAAATTTAAAACGAAATTTGTTCAAATATTATGTTACGCAATAAAGGACATCGAGGGACAAATTCAACATTAATATTTATCAAACTTTTAACCATATAGGCTAAATTCTCATTTTTGTGACAATGGTCATTCAAATAATTTCATTTTGCCGAATACAAAACCAAATAGGTTCACATATCATGTTTCGTATCAAGGGAGATCGAGGGACAAGTTCAACCTTTATCAAACTTCTAACCATATAAGGCTAAAATCTCATTTTCGCGACAAAGTCATTCCAATACTTTCATTTTTCCGAATATAAAACCAAATAGGTTCACATATCATGTTTCGCATCAAGGGACATCGAGGGACAAGTTCACTATTTATCAAACTTCTAACCACATAGGCTAACATTTCATTTTCGCGACAAGGGTCATTTCAATACTTTCATTTAACCGAATTTCAAACCAAATAGGTTCACATATCATGTTTCGCATCAACGGACATCGAGGGACATGTTCAACCATCATATTTAACAAACATGCAACAATATAAGCTAAAATCTCGTTTTCGCAATAAGGGTCATCTCATTACTTTCTATTTACAAAATTTAAAACGAAATTGGTTAAACTATTATGTTACGCAACAAAGAAGATCGAGGGACAAATTCAACATTAATATTTATCAAACTTTTAACCATATAGGCTAAAATCTCATTTTTGGGATAATGGTCATTCAAATAATTTCATTTTGCCGAATACAAAACCAAATAGGTTCACATATCATGTTTCGTATTAAGGGAGATCGAGGGACAAGTTCAACCTTTATCAAACTTCTAACCACATAGGTTAAAATCTCATTTTCGCGACAAAGTCATTCCAATACTTTCATTTTTCCGAATATAAAACCAAATAGGTTCACATATCATGTTTCTTATGTAGGGAGATCGAGGGACATGTTCAACCTTTATCAAACTTCTAACCATATAGGCTAAAATCTCATTTTCGCGACAAAGTCATTCCAATACTTTCATTTTTCCGAATATAAAACCAAATAGGTTCACATATCATGTTTCGCATCAAGGGACATCGAGGGACAAGTTCACTATTTATCAAACTTCTAACCACATAGGCTAACATTTCATTTTCGCGACAAGGGTCATTTCAATACTTTCATTTAACCGAATTTCTAACCAAATAGGTTCACATATCATGTTTCGCATCAACGGACATCGAGGGACATGTTCAACCATCATATTTAACAAACATGCAACAATATAAGCTAAAATCTCGTTTTCGCGATAAGGGTCATCTCATTACTTTCTATTTACAAAATTTAAAACGAAATTGGTTAAACAATTATGTTACGCAATAAAGAAGATCGAGGGACAAATTCAACATTAATATTTATCAAACTTTTAACCATATAGGCTAAAATCTCATTTTTGGGACAATGGTCATTCAAATAATTTCATTTTGCCGAATACAAAACCAAATAGGTTCACATATCATGTTTCGTATTAAGGGAGATCGAGGGACAAGTTCAACCTTTATCAAACTTCTAACCACATAGGTTAAAATCTCATTTTCGCGACAAAGTCATTCCAATACTTTCATTTTTCCGAATATAAAACCAAATAGGTTCACATATCATGTTTCGTATGAAGGGAGATCGAGGGACATGTTCAACCTTTATCAAACTTCTAACCATATAGGCTAAAATCTCATTTTCGCGACAAAGTCATTCCAAAACTTTCATTTTTCCGAATATAAAACCAAATAGGTTCACATATCATGTTTCGCATCAAGGGACATCGAGGGACAAGTTCACTGTTTATCAAACTTCTAACCACATAGGCTACCATTTCATTTTCGCGACAAGGGTCATTTCAATACTTTCATTTTACCGAATTTCAAACCAAATAGGTTCACATATCATGTTTCGCATCAAGGGACATCGAGGGACATGTTCAACCATCATATTTAACAAACATGCAACAATATAAGCTAAAATCTCGTTTTCGCGATAAGGGTCATCTCATTACTTTCTATTTACCAAATTTAAAACGAAATTGGTTCAAATATTATGTTACGCAATAAAGGACATCGAGGGACAAATTCAACATTAATATTTATCAAACTTTTAACCATATAGGCTAAATTCTCATTTTTGTGACAATGGTCATTCAAATAATTTCATTTTGCCGAATACAAAACCAAATAGGTTCAAATATCATGTTTCGAATCAAGGGAGATCGAGGGACAAGTTCAACCTTTATCAAACTTCTAACCATATAAGGCTAAAATCTCATTTTCGCGACAAAGTCATTCCAATACTTTCATTTTTCCGAATATAAAACCAAATAGGTTCACATATCATGTTTCGCATCAAGGGACATCGAGGGACAAGTTCACTATTTATCAAACTTCTAACCACATAGGCTAACATTTCATTTTCGCGACAAGGGTCATTTCAATACTTTCATTTAACCGAATTTCAAACCAAATAGGTTCACATATCATGTTTCGCATCAACGGACATCGAGGGACATGTTCAACCATCATATTTAACAAACATGCAACAATATAAGCTAAAATCTCGTTTTCGCAATAAGGGTCATCTCATTACTTTCTATTTACAAAATTTAAAACGAAATTGGTTAAACTATTATGTTACGCAACAAAGAAGATCGAGGGACAAATTCAACATTAATATTTATCAAACTTTTAACCATATAGGCTAAAATCTCATTTTTGGGACAATGGTCATTCAAATAATTTCATTTTGCCGAATACAAAACCAAATAGGTTCACATATCATGTTTCGTATTAAGGGAGATCGAGGGACAAGTTCAACCTTTATCAAACTTCTAACCACATAGGTTAAAATCTCATTTTCGCGACAAAGTCATTCCAATACTTTCATTTTTCCGAATATAAAACCAAATAGGTTCACATATCATGTTTCGTATGAAGGGAGATCGAGGGACATGTTCAACCTTTATCAAACTTCTAACCATATAGGCTAAAATCTCATTTTCGCGACAAAGTCATTCCAAAACTTTCATTTTTCCGAATATAAAACCAAATAGGTTCACATATCATGTTTCGCATCAAGGGACATCGAGGGACAAGTTCACTGTTTATCAAACTTCTAACCACATAGGCTACCATTTCATTTTCGCGACAAGGGTCATTTCAATACTTTCATTTTACCGAATTTCAAACCAAATAGGTTCACATATCATGTTTCGCATCAAGGGACATCGAGGGACATGTTCAACCATCATATTTAACAAACATGCAACAATATAAGCTAAAATCTCGTTTTCGCGATAAGGGTCATCTCATTACTTTCTATTTACCAAATTTAAAACGAAATTGGTTCAAATATTATGTTACGCAATAAAGGACATCGAGGGACAAATTCAACATTAATATTTATCAAACTTTTAACCATATAGGCTAAAATCTCATTTTTGGGACAATGGTCATTCAAATAATTTCATTTTGCCGAATACAAAACCAAATAGGTTCACATATCATGTTTCGTATTAAGGGAGATCGAGGGACAAGTTCAACCTTTATCAAACTTCTAACCACATAGGTTAAAATCTCATTTTCGCGACAAAGTCATTCCAATACTTTCATTTTTCCGAATATAAAACCAAATAGGTTCACATATCATGTTTCGTATGTAGGGAGATCGAGGGACATGTTCAACCTTTATCAAACTTCTAACCATATAGGCTAAAATCTCATTTTCGCGACAAAGTCATTCCAAAACTTTCATTTTTCCGAATATAAAACCAAATAGGTTCACATATCATGTTTCGCATCAAGGGACATCGAGGGCAAGTTCACTGTTTATCAAACTTCTAACCACATAGGCTACCATTTCATTTTCGCGACAAGGGTCATTTCAATACTTTCATTTTACCGAATTTCAAACCAAATAGGTTCACATATCATGTTTCGCATCAAGGGACATCGAGGGACATGTTCAACCTTCATATTTAACAAACATGTAACAATATAAGCTAAAATCTCTTTTTCGCGATAAGGGTCATCTCATTACTTTCTATTTACCAAATTTAAAACGAAATTGGTTCAAATATTATGTTACGCAATAAAGGACATCGAGGGACAAATTCAACATTAATATTTATCAAACTTTTAACCATATAGGCTAAATTCTCATTTTTGTGACAATGGTCATTCAAATAATTTCATTTTGCCGAATACAAAACCAAATAGGTTCAAATATCATGTTTCGTATCAAGGGAGATCGAGGGACAAGTTCAACCTTTATCAAACTTCTAACCATATAAGGCTAAAATCTCATTTTCGCGACAAAGTCATTCCAATACTTTCATTTTTCCGAATATAAAACCAAATAGGTTCACATATCATGTTTCGCATCAAGGGACATCGAGGGACAAGTTCACTATTTATCAAACTTCTAACCACATAGGCTAACATTTCATTTTCGCGACAAGGGTCATTTCAATACTTTCATTTAACCGAATTTCAAACCAAATAGGTTCACATATCATGTTTCGCATCAACGGACATCGAGGGACATGTTCAACCATCATATTTAACAAACATGCAACAATATAAGCTAAAATCTCGTTTTCGCAATAAGGGTCATCTCATTACTTTCTATTTACAAAATTTAAAACGAAATTGGTTAAACTATTATGTTACGCAACAAAGAAGATCGAGGGACAAATTCAACATTAATATTTATCAAACTTTTAACCATATAGGCTAAAATCTCATTTTTGGGACAATGGTCATTCAAATAATTTCATTTTGCCGAATACAAAACCAAATAGGTTCACATATCATGTTTCGTATTAAGGGAGATCGAGGGACAAGTTCAACCTTTATCAAACTTCTAACCACATAGGTTAAAATCTCATTTTCGCGACAAAGTCATTCCAATACTTTCATTTTTCCGAATATAAAACCAAATAGGTTCACATATCATGTTTCGTATGAAGGGAGATCGAGGGACATGTTCAACCTTTATCAAACTTCTAACCATATAGGCTAAAATCTCATTTTCGCGACAAAGTCATTCCAAAACTTTCATTTTTCCGAATATAAAACCAAATAGGTTCACATATCATGTTTCGCATCAAGGGACATCGAGGGACAAGTTCACTGTTTATCAAACTTCTAACCACATAGGCTACCATTTCATTTTCGCGACAAGGGTCATTTCAATACTTTCATTTTACCGAATTTCAAACCAAATAGGTTCACATATCATGTTTCGCATCAAGGGACATCGAGGGACATGTTCAACCATCATATTTAACAAACATGCAACAATATAAGCTAAAATCTCGTTTTCGCGATAAGGGTCATCTCATTACTTTCTATTTACCAAATTTAAAACGAAATTGGTTCAAATATTATGTTACGCAATAAAGGACATCGAGGGACAAATTCAACATTAATATTTATCAAACTTTTAACCATATAGGCTAAAATCTCATTTTTGGGACAATGGTCATTCAAATAATTTCATTTTGCCGAATACAAAACCAAATAGGTTCACATATCATGTTTCGTATTAAGGGAGATCGAGGGACAAGTTCAACCTTTATCAAACTTCTAACCACATAGGTTAAAATCTCATTTTCGCGACAAAGTCATTCCAATACTTTCATTTTTCCGAATATAAAACCAAATAGGTTCACATATCATGTTTCGTATGTAGGGAGATCGAGGGACATGTTCAACCTTTATCAAACTTCTAACCATATAGGCTAAAATCTCATTTTCGCGACAAAGTCATTCCAAAACTTTCATTTTTCCGAATATAAAACCAAATAGGTTCACATATCATGTTTCGCATCAAGGGACATCGAGGGCAAGTTCACTGTTTATCAAACTTCTAACCACATAGGCTACCATTTCATTTTCGCGACAAGGGTCATTTCAATACTTTCATTTTACCGAATTTCAAACCAAATAGGTTCACATATCATGTTTCGCATCAAGGGACATCGAGGGACATGTTCAACCTTCATATTTAACAAACATGTAACAATATAAGCTAAAATCTCTTTTTCGCGATAAGGGTCATCTCATTACTTTCTATTTACCAAATTTAAAACGAAATTGGTTCAAATATTATGTTACGCAATAAAGGACATCGAGGGACAAATTCAACATTAATATTTATCAAACTTTTAACCATATAGGCTAAATTCTCATTTTTGTGACAATGGTCATTCAAATAATTTCATTTTGCCGAATACAAAACCAAATAGGTTCAAATATCATGTTTCGTATCAAGGGAGATCGAGGGACAAGTTCAACCTTTATCAAACTTCTAACCATATAAGGCTAAAATCTCATTTTCGCGACAAAGTCATTCCAATACTTTCATTTTTCCGAATATAAAACCAAATAGGTTCACATATCATGTTTCGCATCAAGGGACATCGAGGGACAAGTTCACTATTTATCAAACTTCTAACCACATAGGCTAACATTTCATTTTCGCGACAAGGGTCATTTCAATACTTTCATTTAACCGAATTTCAAACCAAATAGGTTCACATATCATGTTTCGCATCAACGGACATCGAGGGACATGTTCAACCATCATATTTAACAAACATGCAACAATATAAGCTAAAATCTCGTTTTCGCAATAAGGGTCATCTCATTACTTTCTATTTACAAAATTTAAAACGAAATTGGTTAAACTATTATGTTACGCAACAAAGAAGATCGAGGGACAAATTCAACATTAATATTTATCAAACTTTTAACCATATAGGCTAAAATCTCATTTTTGGGACAATGGTCATTCAAATAATTTCATTTTGCCGAATACAAAACCAAATAGGTTCACATATCATGTTTCGTATTAAGGGAGATCGAGGGACAAGTTCAACCTTTATCAAACTTCTAACCACATAGGTTAAAATCTCATTTTCGCGACAAAGTCATTCCAATACTTTCATTTTTCCGAATATAAAACCAAATAGGTTCACATATCAT
The DNA here is from genome assembly GCF_051527215.1 of Medicago sativa. Lineage (NCBI taxonomy): Eukaryota > Viridiplantae > Streptophyta > Magnoliopsida > Fabales > Fabaceae > Medicago > Medicago sativa. The sequence continues at coordinate 42,682,107 of NC_140751.1, forward strand.
GTTTCGTATGAAGGGAGATCGAGGGACATGTTCAACCTTTATCAAACTTCTAACCATATAGGCTAAAATCTCATTTTCGCGACAAAGTCATTCCAAAACTTTCATTTTTCCGAATATAAAACCAAATAGGTTCACATATCATGTTTCGCATCAAGGGACATCGAGGGACAAGTTCACTGTTTATCAAACTTCTAACCACATAGGCTACCATTTCATTTTCGCGACAAGGGTCATTTCAATACTTTCATTTTACCGAATTTCAAACCAAATAGGTTCACATATCATGTTTCGCATCAAGGGACATCGAGGGACATGTTCAACCATCATATTTAACAAACATGCAACAATATAAGCTAAAATCTCGTTTTCGCGATAAGGGTCATCTCATTACTTTCTATTTACCAAATTTAAAACGAAATTGGTTCAAATATTATGTTACGCAATAAAGGACATCGAGGGACAAATTCAACATTAATATTTATCAAACTTTTAACCATATAGGCTAAATTCTCATTTTTGTGACAATGGTCATTCAAATAATTTCATTTTGCCGAATACAAAACCAAATAGGTTCAAATATCATGTTTCGTATCAAGGGAGATCGAGGGACAAGTTCAACCTTTATCAAACTTCTAACCATATAAGGCTAAAATCTCATTTTCGCGACAAAGTCATTCCAATACTTTCATTTTTCCGAATATAAAACCAAATAGGTTCACATATCATGTTTCGCATCAAGGGACATCGAGCGACAAGTTCACTATTTATCAAACTTCTAACCACATAGGCTAACATTTCATTTTCGCGACAAGGGTCATTTCAATACTTTCATTTAACCGAATTTCAAACCAAATAGGTTCACATATCATGTTTCGCATCAACGGACATCGAGGGACATGTTCAACCATCATATTTAACAAACATGCAACAATATAAGCTAAAATCTCGTTTTCGCAATAAGGGTCATCTCATTACTTTCTATTTACAAAATTTAAAACGAAATTGGTTAAACTATTATGTTACGCAACAAAGAAGATCGAGGGACAAATTCAACATTAATATTTATCAAACTTTTAACCATATAGGCTAAAATCTCATTTTTGGGACAATGGTCATTCAAATAATTTCATTTTGCCGAATACAAAACCAAATAGGTTCACATATCATGTTTCGTATTAAGGGAGATCGAGGGACAAGTTCAACCTTTATCAAACTTCTAACCACATAGGTTAAAATCTCATTTTCGCGACAAAGTCATTCCAATACTTTCATTTTTCCGAATATAAAACCAAATAGGTTCACATATCATGTTTCGTATGAAGGGAGATCGAGGGACATGTTCAACCTTTATCAAACTTCTAACCATATAGGCTAAAATCTCATTTTCGCGACAAAGTCATTCCAAAACTTTCATTTTTCCGAATATAAAACCAAATAGGTTCACATATCATGTTTCGCATCAAGGGACATCGAGGGACAAGTTCACTGTTTATCAAACTTCTAACCACATAGGCTACCATTTCATTTTCGCGACAAGGGTCATTTCAATACTTTCATTTTACCGAATTTCAAACCAAATAGGTTCACATATCATGTTTCGCATCAAGGGACATCGAGGGACAAGTTCAACCATCATATTTAACAAACATGCAACAATATAAGCTAAAATCTCGTTTTCGCGATAAGGGTCATCTCATTACTTTCTATTTACCAAATTTAAAACGAAATTGGTTCAAATATTATGTTACGCAATAAAGGACATCGAGGGACAAATTCAACATTAATATTTATCAAACTTTTAACCATATAGGCTAAAATCTCATTTTTGGGACAATGGTCATTCAAATAATTTCATTTTGCCGAATACAAAACCAAATAGGTTCACATATCATGTTTCGTATTAAGGGAGATCGAGGGACAAGTTCAACCTTTATCAAACTTCTAACCACATAGGTTAAAATCTCATTTTCGCGACAAAGTCATTCCAATACTTTCATTTTTCCGAATATAAAACCAAATAGGTTCACATATCATGTTTCGTATGTAGGGAGATCGAGGGACATGTTCAACCTTTATCAAACTTCTAACCATATAGGCTAAAATCTCATTTTCGCGACAAAGTCATTCCAAAACTTTCATTTTTCCGAATATAAAACCAAATAGGTTCACATATCATGTTTCGCATCAAGGGACATCGAGGGACAAGTTCACTGTTTATCAAACTTCTAACCACATAGGCTACCATTTCATTTTCGCGACAAGGGTCATTTCAATACTTTCATTTTACCGAATTTCAAACCAAATAGGTTCACATATCATGTTTCGCATCAAGGGACATCGAGGGACATGTTCAACCTTCATATTTAACAAACATGTAACAATATAAGCTAAAATCTCTTTTTCGCGATAAGGGTCATCTCATTACTTTCTATTTACCAAATTTAAAACGAAATTGGTTCAAATATTATGTTACGCAATAAAGGACATCGAGGGACAAATTCAACATTAATATTTATCAAACTTTTAACCATATAGGCTAAATTCTCATTTTTGTGACAATGGTCATTCAAATAATTTCATTTTGCCGAATACAAAACCAAATAGGTTCACATATCATGTTTCGTATCAAGGGAGATCGAGGGACAAGTTCAACCTTTATCAAACTTCTAACCATATAAGGCTAAAATCCCATTTTCGCGACAAAGTCATTCCAATACTTTCATTTTTCCGAATATAAAACCAAATAGGTTCACATATCATGTTTCGCACCAAGGGACATCGAGGGACAAGTTCACTATTTATCAAACTTCTAACCACATAGGCTAACATTTCATTTTCGCGACAAGGGTCATTTCAATACTTTCATTTAACCGAATTTCAAACCAAATAGGTTCACATATCATGTTTCGCATCAACGGACATCGAGGGACATGTTCAACCATCATATTTAACAAACATGCAACAATATAAGCTAAAATCTCGTTTTCGCAATAAGGGTCATCTCATTACTTTCTATTTACAAAATTTAAAACGAAATTGGTTAAACTATTATGTTACGCAACAAAGAAGATCGAGGGACAAATTCAACATTAATATTTATCAAACTTTTAACCATATAGGCTAAAATCTCATTTTTGGGACAATGGTCATTCAAATAATTTCATTTTGCCGAATACAAAACCAAATAGGTTCACATATCATGTTTCGTATTAAGGGAGATCGAGGGACAAGTTCAACCTTTATCAAACTTCTAACCACATAGGTTAAAATCTCATTTTCGCGACAAAGTCATTCCAATACTTTCATTTTTCCGAATATAAAACCAAATAGGTTCACATATCATGTTTCGTATGAAGGGAGATCGAGGGACATGTTCAACCTTTATCAAACTTCTAACCATATAGGCTAAAATCTCATTTTCGCGACAAAGTCATTCCAAAACTTTCATTTTTCCGAATATAAAACCAAATAGGTTCACATATCATGTTTCGCACCAAGGGACATCGAGGGACAAGTTCACTATTTATCAAACTTCTAACCACATAGGCTAACATTTCATTTTCGCGACAAGGGTCATTTCAATACTTTCATTTAACCGAATTTCAAACCAAATAGGTTCACATATCATGTTTCGCATCAACGGACATCGAGGGACATGTTCAACCATCATATTTAACAAACATGCAACAATATAAGCTAAAATCTCGTTTTCGCAATAAGGGTCATCTCATTACTTTCTATTTACAAAATTTAAAACGAAATTGGTTAAACTATTATGTTACGCAACAAAGAAGATCGAGGGACAAATTCAACATTAATATTTATCAAACTTTTAACCATATAGGCTAAAATCTCATTTTTGGGACAATGGTCATTCAAATAATTTCATTTTGCCGAATACAAAACCAAATAGGTTCACATATCATGTTTCGTATTAAGGGAGATCGAGGGACAAGTTCAACCTTTATCAAACTTCTAACCACATAGGTTAAAATCTCATTTTCGCGACAAAGTCATTCCAATACTTTCATTTTTCCGAATATAAAACCAAATAGGTTCACATATCATGTTTCGTATGAAGGGAGATCGAGGGACATGTTCAACCTTTATCAAACTTCTAACCATATAGGCTAAAATCTCATTTTCGCGACAAAGTCATTCCAAAACTTTCATTTTTCCGAATATAAAACCAAATAGGTTCACATATCATGTTTCGCATCAAGGGACATCGAGGGACAAGTTCACTGTTTATCAAACTTCTAACCACATAGGCTACCATTTCATTTTCGCGACAAGGGTCATTTCAATACTTTCATTTTACCGAATTTCAAACCAAATAGGTTCACATATCATGTTTCGCATCAAGGGACATCGAGGGACATGTTCAACCTTCATATTTAACAAACATGTAACAATATAAGCTAAAATCTCTTTTTCGCGATAAGGGTCATCTCATTACTTTCTATTTACCAAATTTAAAACGAAATTGGTTCAAATATTATGTTACGCAATAAAGGACATCGAGGGACAAATTCAACATTAATATTTTTCAAACTTTTAACCATATAGGCTAAATTCTCATTTTTGTGACAATGGTCATTCAAATAATTTCATTTTGCCGAATACAAAACCAAATAGGTTCACATATCATGTTTCGTATCAAGGGAGATCGAGGGACAAGTTCAACCTTTATCAAACTTCTAACCATATAAGGCTAAAATCTCATTTTCGCGACAAAGTCATTCCAATACTTTCATTTTTCCGAATATAAAACCAAATAGGTTCACATATCATGTTTCGCACCAAGGGACATCGAGGGACAAGTTCACTATTTATCAAACTTCTAACCACATAGGCTAACATTTCATTTTCGCGACAAGGGTCATTTCAATACTTTCATTTAACCGAATTTCAAACCAAATAGGTTCACATATCATGTTTCGCATCAACGGACATCGAGGGACATGTTCAACCATCATATTTAACAAACATGCAACAATATAAGCTAAAATCTCGTTTTCGCAATAAGGGTCATCTCATTACTTTCTATTTACAAAATTTAAAACGAAATTGGTTAAACTATTATGTTACGCAACAAAGAAGATCGAGGGACAAATTCAACATTAATATTTATCAAACTTTTAACCATATAGGCTAAAATCTCATTTTTGGGACAATGGTCATTCAAATAATTTCATTTTGCCGAATACAAAACCAAATAGGTTCACATATCATGTTTCGTATTAAGGGAGATCGAGGGACAAGTTCAACCTTTATCAAACTTCTAACCACATAGGTTAAAATCTCATTTTCGCGACAAAGTCATTCCAATACTTTCATTTTTCCGAATATAAAACCAAATAGGTTCACATATCATGTTTCGTATGAAGGGAGATCGAGGGACATGTTCAACCTTTATCAAACTTCTAACCATATAGGCTAAAATCTCATTTTCGCGACAAAGTCATTCCAAAACTTTCATTTTTCCGAATATAAAACCAAATAGGTTCACATATCATGTTTCGCACCAAGGGACATCGAGGGACAAGTTCACTATTTATCAAACTTCTAACCACATAGGCTAACATTTCATTTTCGCGACAAGGGTCATTTCAATACTTTCATTTAACCGAATTTCAAACCAAATAGGTTCACATATCATGTTTCGCATCAACGGACATCGAGGGACATGTTCAACCATCATATTTAACAAACATGCAACAATATAAGCTAAAATCTCGTTTTCGCAATAAGGGTCATCTCATTACTTTCTATTTACAAAATTTAAAACGAAATTGGTTAAACTATTATGTTACGCAACAAAGAAGATCGAGGGACAAATTCAACATTAATATTTATCAAACTTTTAACCATATAGGCTAAAATCTCATTTTTGGGACAATGGTCATTCAAATAATTTCATTTTGCCGAATACAAAACCAAATAGGTTCACATATCATGTTTCGTATTAAGGGAGATCGAGGGACAAGTTCAACCTTTATCAAACTTCTAACCACATAGGTTAAAATCTCATTTTCGCGACAAAGTCATTCCAATACTTTCATTTTTCCGAATATAAAACCAAATAGGTTCACATATCATGTTTCGTATGAAGGGAGATCGAGGGACATGTTCAACCTTTATCAAACTTCTAACCATATAGGCTAAAATCTCATTTTCGCGACAAAGTCATTCCAAAACTTTCATTTTTCCGAATATAAAACCAAATAGGTTCACATATCATGTTTCGCATCAAGGGACATCGAGGGACAAGTTCACTGTTTATCAAACTTCTAACCACATAGGCTACCATTTCATTTTCGCGACAAGGGTCATTTCAATACTTTCATTTTACCGAATTTCAAACCAAATAGGTTCACATATCATGTTTCGCATCAAGGGACATCGAGGGACATGTTCAACCTTCATATTTAACAAACATGTAACAATATAAGCTAAAATCTCTTTTTCGCGATAAGGGTCATCTCATTACTTTCTATTTACCAAATTTAAAACGAAATTGGTTCAAATATTATGTTACGCAATAAAGGACATCGAGGGACAAATTCAACATTAATATTTTTCAAACTTTTAACCATATAGGCTAAATTCTCATTTTTGTGACAATGGTCATTCAAATAATTTCATTTTGCCGAATACAAAACCAAATAGGTTCACATATCATGTTTCGTATCAAGGGAGATCGAGGGACAAGTTCAACCTTTATCAAACTTCTAACCATATAAGGCTAAAATCTCATTTTCGCGACAAAGTCATTCCAATACTTTCATTTTTCCGAATATAAAACCAAATAGGTTCACATATCATGTTTCGCATCAAGGGACATCGAGGGACAAGTTCACTATTTATCAAACTTCTAACCACATAGGCTAACATTTCATTTTTGCGACAAGGGTCATTTCAATACTTTCATTTAACCGAATTTCAAACCAAATAGGTTCACATATCATGTTTCGCATCAACGGACATCGAGGGACATGTTCAACCATCATATTTAACAAACATGCAACAATATAAGCTAAAATCTCGTTTTCGCGATAAGGGTCATCTCATTACTTTCTATTTACCAAATTTAAAACGAAATTGGTTCAACTATTATGTTACGCAATAAAGAAGATCGAGGGACAAATTCAACATTAATATTTATCAAACTTTTAACCATATAGGCTAAAATCTCATTTTTGGGACAATGGTCATTGAAATAATTTCATTTTTGCCGAATACAAAACCAAATAGGTTCACATATCATGTTTCGTATCAAGGGAGATCGAGGGACAAGTTCAACCTTTATCAAACTTCTAACCACATAGGTTAAAATCTCATTTTCGCGACAAAGTCATTCCAATACTTTCATTTTTCCGAATATAAAACCAAATAGGTTCACATATCATGTTTCGTATCAAGGGAGATCGAGGGACAAGTTCAACCTTTATCAAACTTCTAACCATATAGGCTAAAATCTCATTTTCGTGACAAAGTCATTCCAATACTTTCATTTTTCCGAATACAAAACCAAATAGGTTCACATATCATGTTTCGCATCAAGGGACATCGAGGGACAAGTTCACTGTATATCAGACTTCTAACCACATAGGCTAACATTTCATTTTCGCGACAAGGGTCATTTCAATACTTTCATTTAACCGAATTTCAAACCAAATAGGTTCACATATCATGTTTCGCATCAACGGACATCGAGGGACATGTTCAACCTTCATATTTAACAAACATGTAACAATATAAGCTAAAATCTCGTTTTCGCGATAAGGGTCATATCATTACTTTCTATTTACCTAATTTAAAACGAAATTGGTTCAAATATTATGTTACGCAATAAAGAAGATCGAGGGACAAATTCAACATTAATATTTATCAAACTTTTAACCATATAGGCTAAAATCTCATTTTTGGGACAATGGTCATTCAAATAATTTCATTTTGCCGAATAGAAAACGAAATAGGTTCACATATCATGTTTCGTATCAAGGGAGATCGAGGGACAAGTTCAACCTTTATCAAACTTCTAACCATATAAGGCTAAAATCTCATTTTCGCGACAAAGTCATTCCAATACTTTCATTTTTCCGAATATAAAACCAAATAGGTTCACATATCATGTTTCGCATCAAGGGACATCGAGGGACAAGTTCACTATTTATCAAACTTCTAACCACATAGGCTAACATTTCATTTTTGCGACAAGGGTCATTTCAATACTTTCATTTAACCGAATTTCAAACCAAATAGGTTCACATATCATGTTTCGCATCAACGGACATCGAGGGACATGTTCAACCATCATATTTAACAAACATGCAACAATATAAGCTAAAATCTCGTTTTCGCGATAAGGGTCATCTCATTACTTTCTATTTACCAAATTTAAAACGAAATTGGTTCAACTATTATGTTACGCAATAAAGAAGATCGAGGGACAAATTCAACATTGATATTTATCAAACTTTTAACCATATAGGCTAAAATCTCATTTTTGGGACAATGGTCATTCAAATAATTTCATTTTTGCCGAATACAAAACCATATAGGTTCACACATCATGTTTCGTATCATGGGAGATCGAGGGACAAGTTCATCCTTTATCAAACTTCTAACCATATAGGCTAAAATCTCATTTTCGCGACAAAGTCATTCCAATACTTTCATTTTTCCGAATATAAAACCAAATAGGTTCACATATCATGTTTCGTATCAAGGGAGATCGAGGGACAAGTTCAACCTTTATCAAACTTCTAACCATATAGGCTAAAATCTCATTTTCGCGACAAAGTCATTCCAAAAGTTTCATTTTTCCGAATATAAAACCAAATAGGTTCACATATCATGTTTCGCATCAAGGGACATCGAGGGACAAGTTCACTATTTATCAAACTTCTAACCACATAGGCTAACATTTCATTTTCGCGACAAGGGTCATTTCAATACTTTCATTTTACCGAATTTCAAACCAAATAGGTTCACATATCATGTTTCGCATCAAGGGACATCGAGGGACATGTTCAACCTTCATATTTAACAAACATGTAACAATATAAGCTAAAATCTCTTTTTCGCGATAAGGGTCATCTCATTACTTTCTATTTACAAAATTTAAAACGAAATTGGTTAAACTATTATGTTACGCAATAAAGAAGATCGAGGGACAAATTCAACATTAATATTTATCAAACTTTTAACCATATAGGCTAAAATCTCATTTTTGGGACAATGGTCATTCAAATAATTTCATTTTGCCGAATACAAAACCAAATAGGTTCACATATCATGTTTCGTATTAAGGGAGATCGAGGGACAAGTTCAACCTTTATCAAACTTCTAACCACATAGGTTAAAATCTCATTTTCGCGACAAAGTCATTCCAATACTTTCATTTTTTCGAATATAAAACCAAATAGGTTCACATATCATGTTTCGTATGAAGGGAGATCGAGGGACAAGTTCAACCTTTATCAAACTTCTAACCATATAGGCTAAAATCTCATTTTCGCGACAAAGTCATTCCAAAACTTTCATTTTTCCGAATATAAAACCAAATAGGTTCACATATCATGTTTCGCATCAAGGGACATCGAGGGACAAGTTCACTGTTTATCAAACTTCTAACCACATAGGCTACCATTTCATTTTCGCGACAAGGGTCATTTCAATACTTTCATTTTACCGAATTTCAAACCAAATAGGTTCACATATCATGTTTCGCATCAAGGGACATCGAGGGACATGTTCAACCTTCATATTTAACAAACATGTAACAATATAAGCTAAAATCTCTTTTTCGCGATAAGGGTCATCTCATTACTTTCTATTTACCAAATTTAAAACGAAATTGGTTCAAATATTATGTTACGCAATAAAGGACATCGAGGGACAAATTCAACATTAATATTTATCAAAGTTTTAACCATATAGGCTAAATTCTCATTTTTGTGACAATGGTCATTCAAATAATTTCATTTTGCCGAATACAAAACCAAATAGGTTCACATATCATGTTTCGTATCAAGGGAGATCGAGGGACAAGTTCAACCTTTATCAAACTTCTAACCACATAGGCTAAAATCTCATTTTCGCGACAAAGTCATTCCAATACTTTCATTTTTCCGAATATAAAACCAAATAGGTTCACATATCATGTTTCGTATCAAGGGAGATCGAGGGACAAGTTCAACCTTTATCAAACTTCTAACCATATAGGCTAAAATCTCATTTTCGCGACAAAGTCATTCCAAAACTTTCATTTTTCCGAATATAAAACCAAATAGGTTCACATATCATGTTTCGCATCAAGGGACATCGAGGGACAAGTTCACTGTTTATCAAACTTCTAACCACATAGGCTACCATTTCATTTTCGCGACAAGGGTCATTTCAATACTTTCATTTTACCGAATTTCAAACCAAATAGGTTCACATATCATGTTTCGCATCAAGGGACATCGAGGGACATGTTCAACCTTCATATTTAACAAACATGTAACAATATAAGCTAAAATCTCTTTTTCGCGATAAGGGTCATCTCATTACTTTCTATTTACAAAATTTAAAACGAAATTGGTTAAACTATTATGTTACGCAATAAAGAAGATCGAGGGACAAATTCAACATTAATATTTATCAAACTTTTAACCATATAGGCTAAAATCTCATTTTTGGGACAATGGTCATTCAAATAATTTCATTTTGCCGAATACAAAACCAAATAGGTTCACATATCATGTTTCGTATTAAGGGAGATCGAGGGACAAGTTCAACCTTTATCAAACTTCTAACCACATAGGTTAAAATCTCATTTTCGCGACAAAGTCATTCCAATACTTTCATTTTTTCGAATATAAAACCAAATAGGTTCACATATCATGTTTCGTATGAAGGGAGATCGAGGGACAAGTTCAACCTTTATCAAACTTCTAACCATATAGGCTAAAATCTCATTTTCGCGACAAAGTCATTCCAAAACTTTCATTTTTCCGAATATAAAACCAAATAGGTTCACATATCATGTTTCGCATCAAGGGACATCGAGGGACAAGTTCACTGTTTATCAAACTTCTAACCACATAGGCTACCATTTCATTTTCGCGACAAGGGTCATTTCAATACTTTCATTTTACCGAATTTCAAACCAAATAGGTTCACATATCATGTTTCGCATCAAGGGACATCGAGGGACATGTTCAACCTTCATATTTAACAAACATGTAACAATATAAGCTAAAATCTCTTTTTCGCGATAAGGGTCATCTCATTACTTTCTATTTACCAAATTTAAAACGAAATTGGTTCAAATATTATGTTACGCAATAAAGGACATCGAGGGACAAATTCAACATTAATATTTATCAAAGTTTTAACCATATAGGCTAAATTCTCATTTTTGTGACAATGGTCATTCAAATAATTTCATTTTGCCGAATACAAAACCAAATAGGTTCACATATCATGTTTCGTATCAAGGGAGATCGAGGGACAAGTTCAACCTTTATCAAACTTCTAACCACATAGGTTAAAATCTCATTTTCGCGACAAAGTCATTCCAATACTTTCATTTTTTCGAATATAAAACCAAATAGGTTCACATATCATGTTTCGTATGAAGGGAGATCGAGGGACAAGTTCAACCTTTATCAAACTTCTAACCATATAGGCTAAAATCTCATTTTCGCGACAAAGTCATTCCAAAACTTTCATTTTTCCGAATATAAAACCAAATAGGTTCACATATCATGTTTCGCATCAAGGGACATCGAGGGACAAGTTCACTGTTTATCAAACTTCTAACCACATAGGCTACCATTTCATTTTCGCGACAAGGGTCATTTCAATACTTTCATTTTACCGAATTTCAAACCAAATAGGTTCACATATCATGTTTCGCATCAAGGGACATCGAGGGACATGTTCAACCTTCATATTTAACAAACATGTAACAATATAAGCTAAAATCTCTTTTTCGCGATAAGGGTCATCTCATTACTTTCTATTTACCAAATTTAAAACGAAATTGGTTCAAATATTATGTTACGCAATAAAGGACATCGAGGGACAAATTCAACATTAATATTTATCAAAGTTTTAACCATATAGGCTAAATTCTCATTTTTGTGACAATGGTCATTCAAATAATTTCATTTTGCCGAATACAAAACCAAATAGGTTCACATATCATGTTTCGTATCAAGGGAGATCGAGGGACAAGTTCAACCTTTATCAAACTTCTAACCATATAAGGCTAAAATCTCATTTTCGCGACAAAGTCATTCCAATACTTTCATTTTTCCGAATATAAAACCAAATAGGTTCACATATCATGTTTCGCATCAAGGGACATCGAGGGACAAGTTCACTATTTATCAAACTTCTAACCGCATAGGCTAACATTTCATTTTTGCGACAAGGGTCATTTCAATACTTTCATTTAACCGAATTTCAAACCAAATAGGTTCACATATCATGTTTCGCATCAACGGACATCGAGGGACATGTTCAACCATCATATTTAACAAACATGCAACAATATAAGCTAAAATCTCGTTTTCGCGATAAGGGTCATCTCATTACTTTCTATTTACCAAATTTAAAACGAAATTGGTTCAACTATTATGTTACGCAATAAAGAAGATCGAGGGACAAATTCAACATTGATATTTATCAAACTTTTAACCATATAGGCTAAAATCTCATTTTTGGGACAATGGTCATTCAAATAATTTCATTTTTGCCGAATACAAAACCATATAGGTTCACATATCATGTTTCATATCAAGGGAGATCGAGGGACAAGTTCAACCTTTATCAAACTTCTAACCACATAGGTTAAAATCTCATTTTCGCGACAAAGTCATTCCAATACTTTCATTTTTCCGAATATAAAACCAAATAGGTTCACATATCATGTTTCGTATCAAGGGAGATCGAGGGACAAGTTCAACCTTTATCAAACTTCTAACCATATAGGCTAAAATCTCATTTTCGCGACAAAGTCATTCCAATACTTTCATTTTTCCGAATATAAAACCAAATAGGTTCACATATCATGTTTCGCATCAAGGGACATCGAGGGACAAGTTCACTGTATATCAAACTTCTAACCACATAGGCTAACATTTCATTTTCGCGACAAGGGTCATTTCAATACTTTCATTTAATCGAATTTCAAACCAAATAGGTTCACATATCATATTTCGCATTAAGGGACATCGAGGGACATGTTCAACCTTCATATTTAACAAACATGTAACAATATAAGCTAAAATCTCGTTTTCGCGATAAGGGTCATCTCATTACTTTCTATTTACCAAATTTAAAACGAAATTGGTTCAACTATTATGTTACGCAATAAAGAAGATCGAGTGACAAATTCAACATTAATATTTATCAAACTTTTAACCATATAGGCTAAAATCTCATTTTTGGGACAATGGTCATTCAAATAATTTCATTTTGCCGAATACAAAACGAAATAGGTTAACATATCATGTTTCGTATCAAGGGAGATCAAGGGACAAGTTCAACCTTTTTCAAACTTCTAACCACATAGGTTAAAATCTCATTTTCGCGACAAAGTCATTCCAATACTTTCATTTTTCCGAATATAAAACCAAATAGGTTCACATATCATGTTTCGTATCAAGGGAGATCGAGGGACAAGTTCAACCTTTATCAAACTTCTAACCATATAGGCTAAAATCTCATTTTCGCGACAAAGTCATTCCAATACTTTCATTTTTCCGAATATAAAACCAAATAGGTTCACATATCATGTTTCGTATCAAGGGAGATCGAGGGACAAGTTCAACCTTTATCAAACTTCTAACCATATAGGCTAAAATCTCATTTTCGCGACAAAGTCATTCCAAAACTTTCATTTTTCCGAATATAAAACCAAATAGGTTCACATATCATGTTTCGCATCAAGGGACATCGAGGGACAAGTTCACTGTTTATCAAACTTCTAACCACATAGGCTAACATTTCATTTTCGCGACAAGGGGCATTTCAATACTTTCATTTTACCGAATTTCAAACCAAATAGGTTCACATATCATGTTTCGCATCAAGGGACATCGAGGGACATGTTCAACCTTCATATTTAACAAACATGTAACAATATAAGCTAAAATCTCTTTTTCGCGATAAGGGTCATCACATTACTTTCTATTTACCAAATTTAAAACGAAATTGGTTCAAATATTATGTTACGCAATAAAGGAAATCGAGGGACAAATTCAACATTAATATTTATCAAAGTTTTAACCATATAGGCTAAATTCTCATTTTTGGGACAATGGTCATTCAAATAATTTCATTTTGCCGAATACAAAACCAAATAGGTTCACATATCATGTTTCGTATCAAGGGAGATCGAGGGACAAGTTCAACCTTTATCAAACTTCTAACCATATAAGGCTAAAATCTCATTTTCGCGACAAAGTCATTCCAATACTTTCATTTTTCCGAATATAAAACCAAATAGGTTCACATATCATGTTTTGCATCAAGGGACATCGAGGGACAAGTTCACTATTTATCAAACTTCTAACCACATAGGCTAACATTTCATTTTCGCGACAAGGGTCATTTCAATACTTTCATTTAACCGAATTTCAAACCAAATAGGTTCACTATCATGTTTCGCATCAACGGACATCGAGGGACATGTTCAACCATCATATTTAACAAACATGCAACAATATAAGCTAAAATCTCGTTTTCGCGATAAGGGTCATCTCATTACTTTCTATTTAGAAAATTTAAAACGAAATTGGTTAAACTATTATGTTACGCAATAAAGAAGATCGAGGGACAAATTCAACATTAATATTTATCAAACTTTTAACCATATAGGCTAAAATCTCATTTTTGGGACAATGGTCATTCAAATAATTTCATTTTGCCGAATACAAAACCAAATAGGTTCACATATCATGTTTCGTATCAAGGGAGATCGAGGGACAAGTTCAACCTTTATCAAACTTCTAACCACATAGGTTAAAATCTCATTTTCGCGACAAAGTCATTCCAATACTTTCATTTTTCCGAATATAAAACCAAATAGGTTCACATATCATGTTTCGTATCATGGGAGATCGAGGGACAAGTTCAACCTTTATCAAACTTCTAACCATATAGGCTAAAATCTCATTTTCGCGACAAAGTCATTCCAAAACTTTCATTTTTCCGAATATAAAACCAAATAGGTTCACATATCATGTTTCGCATCAAGGGACATCGAGGGACAAGTTCACTGTTTATCAAACTTCTAACCACATAGGCTAACATTTCATTTTCGCGACAAGGGTCATTTCAATACTTTCATTTTACCGAATTTCAAACCAAATAGGTTCACATATCATGTTTCGCATCAAGGGACATCGAGGGACATGTTCAACCTTCATATTTAACAGACATGTAACAATATAAGCTAAAATCTCTTTTTCGCGATAAGGGTCATCTCATTACTTTCTATTTACCAAATTTAAAACGAAATTGGTTCAAATATTATGTTACGCAATAAAGGACATCGAGGGACAAATTCAACATTAATATTAATCAAAGTTTTAACCATATAGGCTAAATTCTCATTTTTGGGACAATGGTCATTCAAATAATTTCATTTTGCCGAATACAAAACCAAATAGGTTCACATATCATGTTTCGTATCAAGGGAGATCGAGGGACAAGTTCAACCTTTATCAAACTTCTAACCATATAAGGCTAAAATCTCATTTTCGCGACAAAGTCATTCCAATACTTTCATTTTTCCGAATATAAAACCAAATAGGTTCACATATCATGTTTCGCATCAAGGGACATCGAGGGACAAGTTCACTATTTATCAAACTTCTAACCACATAGGCTAACATTTCATTTTCGCGACAAGGGTCATTTCAATACTTTCATTTAACCGAATTTCAAACCAAATAGGTTCACTATCATGTTTCGCATCAACGGACATCGAGGGACATGTTCAACCATCATATTTAACAAACATGCAACAATATAAGCTAAAATCTTGTTTTCGCGATAAGGGTCATCTCATTACTTTCTATTTAGAAAATTTAAAACGAAATTGGTTAAACTATTTTGTTACGCAATAAAGAAGATCGAGGGACAAATTCAACATTAATATTTATCAAACTTTTAATCATATAGGCTAAAATCTCATTTTTGGGACAATGGTCATTCAAATAATTTCATTTTGCCGAATACAAAACCAAATAGGTTCACATATCATGTTTCGTATCAAGGGAGATCGAGGGACAAGTTCAACCTTTATCAAACTTCTAACCACATAGGTTAAAATCTCATTTTCGCGACAAAGTCATTCCAATACTTTCATTTTTCCGAATATAAAACCAAATAGGTTCACATATCATGTTTCGTATCATGGGAGATCGAGGGACAAGTTCAACCTTTATCAAACTTCTAACCATATAGGCTAAAATCTCATTTTCGCGACAAAGTCATTCCAAAACTTTCATTTTTCCGAATATAAAACCAAATAGGTTCACATATCATGTTTCGCATCAAGGGACATCGAGGGACAAGTTCACTGTTTATCAAACTTCTAACCACATAGGCTAACATTTCATTTTCGCGACAAGGGTCATTTCAATACTTTCATTTTACCGAATTTCAAACCAAATAGGTTCACATATCATGTTTCGCATCAAGGGACATCGAGGGACATGTTCAACCTTCATATTTAACAGACATGTAACAATATAAGCTAAAATCTCTTTTTCGCGATAAGGGTCATCTCATTACTTTCTATTTACCAAATTTAAAACGAAATTGGTTCAAATATTATGTTACGCAATAAAGGACATCGAGGGACAAATTCAACATTAATATTAATCAAAGTTTTAACCATATAGGCTAAATTCTCATTTTTGGGACAATGGTCATTCAAATAATTTCATTTTGCCGAATACAAAACCAAATAGGTTCACATATCATGTTTCGTATCAAGGGAGATCGAGGGACAAGTTCAACCTTTATCAAACTTCTAACCATATAAGGCTAAAATCTCATTTTCGCGACAAAGTCATTCCAATACTTTCATTTTTCCGAATATAAAACCAAATAGGTTCACATATCATGTTTCGCATCAAGGGACATCGAGGGACAAGTTCACTATTTATCAAACTTCTAACCACATAGGCTAACATTTCATTTTCGCGACAAGGGTCATTTCAATACTTTCATTTAACCGAATTTCAAACCAAATAGGTTCACTATCATGTTTCGCATCAACGGACATCGAGGGACATGTTCAACCATCATATTTAACAAACATGCAACAATATAAGCTAAAATCTTGTTTTCGCGATAAGGGTCATCTCATTACTTTCTATTTAGAAAATTTAAAACGAAATTGGTTAAACTATTTTGTTACGCAATAAAGAAGATCGAGGGACAAATTCAACATTAATATTTATCAAACTTTTAATCATATAGGCTAAAATCTCATTTTTGGGACAATGGTCATTCAAATAATTTCATTTTGCCGAATACAAAACCAAATAGGTTCACATATCATGTTTCGTATCAAGGGAGATCGAGGGACAAGTTCAACCTTTATCAAACTTCTAACCACATAGGTTAAAATCTCATTTTCGCGACAAAGTCATTCCAATACTTTCATTTTTCCGAATATAAAACCAAATAGGTTCACATATCATGTTTCGTATCAAGGGAGATCGAGGGACAAGTTCAACCTTTATCAAACTTCTAACCATATAGGCTAAAATCTCATTTTCGCGAAAAAGTCATTCCAAAACTTTCATTTTTCCGAATATAAAACCAAATAGGTTCACATATCATGTTTCGCATCAAGGGACATCGAGGGACAAGTTCACTGTTTATCAAACTTCTAACCACATAGGCTAACATTTCATTTTCGCGACAAGGGTCATTTCAATACTTTCATTTTACCGAATTTCAAACCAAATAGGTTCACATATCATGTTTCGCATCAAGGGACATCGAGGGACATGTTCAACCTTCATATTTAACAAACATGTAACAATATAAGCTAAAATCTCTTTTTCGCGATAAGGGTCATCTCATTACTTTCTATTTACCAAATTTAAAACGAAATTGGTTCAAATATTATGTTACGCAATAAAGGACATCGAGGGACAAATTCAACATTAATATTTATCAAAGTTTTAACCATATAGGTTAAATTCTCATTTTTGGGACAATGGTCATTCAAATAATTTCATTTTGCCGAATACAAAACCAAATAGGTTCACATATCATGTTTCGTATCAAGGGAGATCGAGGGACAAGTTCAACCTTTATCAAACTTCATACCATATAAGGCTAAAATCTCATTTTCGCGACAAAGTCATTCCAATACTTTTATTTTTCCGAATATAAAACCAAATAGGTTCACATGTCATGTTTCGCATCAAGGGACATCGAGGGACAAGTTCACTATTTATCAAACTTCTAACCACATAGGCTAACATTTCATTTTCGCGACAAGGGTCATTTCAATACTTTCATTTAACCGAATTTCAAACCAAATAGGTTCACATATCATGTTTCGCATCAACGGACATCGAGGGACATGTTCAACCATCATATTTAACAAACATGCAACAATATAAGCTAAAATCTCGTTTTCGTGATAAGGGTCATCTCATTACTTTCTATTTACAAAATTTAAAACGAAATTGGTTAAACTATTATGTTACGCAATAAAGAAGATCGAGGGACAAATTCAACATTAATATTTATCAAACTTTTAACCATATAGGTTAAAATCTCATTTTTGGGACAATGGTCATTCAAATAATTTCATTTTGCCGAATACAAAACCAAATAGGTTCACATATCATGTTTCGTATCAAGGGAGATCGAGGGACAAGTTCAACCTTTATCAAACTTCTAACCACATAGGTTAAAATCTCATTTTCGCGACAAAGTCATTCCAATACTTTCGTTTTTCCGAATATAAAACCAAATAGGTTCACATATCATGTTTCGCATCAAGGGACATCGAGGGACAAGTTCACTGTTTATCAAACTTCTAACCACATAGGCTAACATTTCATTTTCGCGACAAGGGTCATTTCAATACTTTCATTTTACCGAATTTCAAACCAAATAGGTTCACATATCATGTTTCGCATCAAGGGACATCGAGGGACATGTTCAACCTTCATATTTAACAAACATGTAACAATATAAGCTAAAATCTCTTTTTCGCGATCAGGGTCATCTCATTACTTTCTATTTACCAAATTTAAAACGAAATTGGTTAAAATATTATGTTACGCAATAAAGGACATCAAGGGACAAATTCAACATTAATATTTATCTAAGTTTTAACCATATAGGCTAAATTCTCATTTTTAGGACAATGGTCATTCAAATAATTTCATTTTGCCGAATACAAAACCAAATAGGTTCACATATCATGTTTCGTATCAAGGGAGATCGAGGGACAAGTTCAACCTTTATCAAACTTCTAACCATATAGGCTAAAATCTCATTTTCGCGACAAAGTCATTCCAAAACTTTCATTTTTCCGAATATAAAACCAAATAGGTTCACATATCATGTTTCGCATCAAGGGACATCGAGGGACAAGTTCACTGTTTATCAAACTTCTAACCACATAGGCTAACATTTCATTTTCGCGACAAGGGTCATTTCAATACTTTCATTTTACCGAATTTCAAACCAAATAGGTTCACATATCATGTTTCGCATCAAGGGACATCGAGGGACATGTTCAACCTTCATATTTAACAAACATGTAACAATATAAGCTAAAATCTCTTTTTCGCGATAAGGGTCATCTCATTACTTTCTATTTACCAAATTTAAAACGAAATTGGTTCAAATATTATGTTACGCAATAAAGGACATCGAGGGACAAATTCAACATTAATATTTATCAAAGTTTTAACCATATAGGTTAAATTCTCATTTTTGGGACAATGGTCATTCAAATAATTTCATTTTGCCGAATACAAAACCAAATAGGTTCACATATCATGTTTCGTATCAAGGGAGATCGAGGGACAAGTTCAACCTTTATCAAACTTCATACCATATAAGGCTAAAATCTCATTTTCGCGACAAAGTCATTCCAATACTTTTATTTTTCCGAATATAAAACCAAATAGGTTCACATGTCATGTTTCGCATCAAGGGACATCGAGGGACAAGTTCACTATTTATCAAACTTCTAACCACATAGGCTAACATTTCATTTTCGCGACAAGGGTCATTTCAATACTTTCATTTAACCGAATTTCAAACCAAATAGGTTCACATATCATGTTTCGCATCAACGGACATCGAGGGACATGTTCAACCATCATATTTAACAAACATGCAACAATATAAGCTAAAATCTCGTTTTCGTGATAAGGGTCATCTCATTACTTTCTATTTACAAAATTTAAAACGAAATTGGTTAAACTATTATGTTACGCAATAAAGAAGATCGAGGGACAAATTCAACATTAATATTTATCAAACTTTTAACCATATAGGTTAAAATCTCATTTTTGGGACAATGGTCATTCAAATAATTTCATTTTGCCGAATACAAAACCAAATAGGTTCACATATCATGTTTCGTATCAAGGGAGATCGAGGGACAAGTTCAACCTTTATCAAACTTCTAACCACATAGGTTAAAATCTCATTTTCGCGACAAAGTCATTCCAATACTTTCGTTTTTCCGAATATAAAACCAAATAGGTTCACATATCATGTTTCGCATCAAGGGACATCGAGGGACAAGTTCACTGTTTATCAAACTTCTAACCACATAGGCTAACATTTCATTTTCGCGACAAGGGTCATTTCAATACTTTCATTTTACCGAATTTCAAACCAAATAGGTTCACATATCATGTTTCGCATCAAGGGACATCGAGGGACATGTTCAACCTTCATATTTAACAAACATGTAACAATATAAGCTAAAATCTCTTTTTCGCGATCAGGGTCATCTCATTACTTTCTATTTACCAAATTTAAAACGAAATTGGTTAAAATATTATGTTACGCAATAAAGGACATCAAGGGACAAATTCAACATTAATATTTATCTAAGTTTTAACCATATAGGCTAAATTCTCATTTTTTGGACAATGGTCATTCAAATAATTTCATTTTGCCGAATACAAAACCAAATAGGTTCACATATCATGTTTCGTATCAAGGGAGATCGAGGGACAAGTTCAACCTTTATCAAACTTCTAACCATATAGGCTAAAATCTCATTTTCGCGACAAAGTCATTCCAAAACTTTCATTTTTCCGAATATAAAACCAAATAGGTTCACATATCATGTTTCGCATCAAGGGACATCGAGGGACAAGTTCACTGTTTATCAAACTTCTAACCACATAGGCTAACATTTCATTTTCGCGACAAGGGTCATTTCAATACTTTCATTTTACCGAATTTCAAACCAAATAGGTTCACATATCATGTTTCGCATCAAGGGACATCGAGGGACATGTTCAACCTTCATATTTAACAAACATGTAACAATATAAGCTAAAATCTCTTTTTCGCGATCAGGGTCATCTCATTACTTTCTATTTACCAAATTTAAAACGAAATTGGTTAAAATATTATGTTACGCAATAAAGGACATCAAGGGACAAATTCAACATTAATATTTATCTAAGTTTTAACCATATAGGCTAAATTCTCATTTTTTGGACAATGGTCATTCAAATAATTTCATTTTGCCGAATACAAAACCAAATAGGTTCACATATCATGTTTCGTATCAAGGGAGATCGAGGGACAAGTTCAACCTTTATCAAACTTCTAACCATATAAGGCTAAAATCTCATTTTCGCGACAAAGTCATTCCAATACTTTCATTTTTCCGAATATAAAACCAAATAGGTTCACATATCATGTTTCGCATCAAGGGACATCGAGGGACAAGTTCACTATTTATCAAACTTCTAACCACATAGGCTAACATTTCATTTTCGCGACAAGGGTCATTTCAATACTTTCATTTAACCGAATTTCAAACCAAATAGGTTCACTATCATGTTTCGCATCAACGGACATCGAGGGACATGTTCAACCATCATATTTAACAAACATGCAACAATATAAGCTAAAATCTCATTTTCGCGATAAGGGTCATCTCATTACTTTCTATTTACCAAATTTAAAACGAAATTGGTTCAACTATTATGTTACGCAATAAAGAAGATCGAGGGAAAAAATTCAACATTAATATTTATCAAACTTTTAACCATATAGGCTAAAATTTCATTTTTGGGACAATGGTCATTCAAATAATTTCATTTTGCCGAATACAAAACCAAATAGGTTCACATATCATGTTTCGTATCAAGGGAGATCGAGGGACAAGTTCAACCTTTATCAAACTTCTAACCATATAAGGCTAAAATCTCATTTTCGCGACAAAGTCATTCCAATACTTTCATTTTTCCGAATATAAAACCAAATAGGTTCACATATCATGTTTCGCATCAAGGGACATCCAGGGACAAGTTCACTGTTTATCAAACTTCTAACCACATAGGCTAACATTTCATTTTCGCGACAAAGGTCATTTCAATACTTTCATTTTACAGAATTTCAAACCAAATAGGTTCACATATCATGTTTCGCATCAAGGGACATCGAGAGACATGTTCAACCTTCATATTTAACAAACATGCAACAATATAAGCTAAAATCTCATTTTCGAGAGACATGTTCAACCTTCATATTTAACAAACATGCAACAATATAAGCTAAAATCTCATTTTCGCGATAAGGGTCATCTCATTACTTTCTATTTACCAAATTTAAAACGAAATTGGTTCAACTATTATGTTACGCAATAAAGAAGATCGAGGGACAAATTCAACATTAATATTTATCAAACTTTTAATCATATAGGCTAAAATCTCATTTTTGGGACAATGGTCATTCAAATAATTTCATTTTGCCGAATACAAAACCAAATAGGTTCACATATCATGTTTCGTATCAAGGGAGATCGAGGGACAAGTTCAACCTTTATCAAACTTCTAACCACATAGGTTAAAATCTCATTTTCGCGACAAAGTCATTCCAATACTTTCATTTTTCCGAATATAAAACCAAATAGGTTCACATATCATGTTTCGTATCAAGGGAGATCGAGGGACAAGTTCAACCTTTATCAAACTTCTAACCATATAGGCTAAAATCTCATTTTCGCGACAAAGTCATTCCAAAACTTTCATTTTTCCGATTATAAAACCAAATAGGTTCACATATCATGTTTCGCATCAAGGGACATCGAGGGACAAGTTCACTGTTTATCAAACTTCTAACCACATAGGCTAACATTTCATTTTCGCGACAAGGGTCATTTCAATACTTTCATTTTACCGAATTTCAAACCAAATAGGTTCACATATCATGTTTCGCATCAAGGGACATCGAGGGACATGTTCAACCTTCATATTTAACAAACATGTAACAATATAAGCTAAAATCTCTTTTTCGCGATAAGGGTCATCTCATTACTTTCTATTTACCAAATTTTAAACGAAATTGGTTCAAATATTATGTTACGCAATAAAGGACATCGAGGGACAAATTCAACATTAATATTTATCAAAGTTTTAACCATATAGGCTAAATTATCATTTTTGGGAGAATGGTCATTCAAATAATTTCATTTTGCCGAATACAAAACCAAATAGGTTCACATATCATGTTTCGTATCAAGGGAGATCGAGGGACAAGTTCAACCTTTATCAAACTTCATACCATATAAGGCTAAAATCTCATTTTCGCGACAAAGTCATTCCAATACTTTTATTTTTCCGAATATAAAACCAAATAGGTTCACATGTCATGTTTCGCATCAAGGGACATCGAGGGACAAGTTCACTATTTATTAAACTCCTAACCACATAGGCTAACATTTCATTTTCGCGACAAGGGTCATTTCAATACTTTCATTTAACCGAATTTCAAACCAAATAGGTTCACATATCATGTTTCGCATCAACGGACATCGAGGGACATGTTTAACCATCATATTTAACAAACATGCAACAATATAAGCTAAAATCTCGTTTTCGTGATAAGGGTCATCTCATTACTTTCTATTTACAAAATTTAAAACGAAATTGGTTAAACTATAATGTTACGCAATAAAGAAGATCAAGGGACAAATTCAACATTAATATTTATCAAACTTTTAACCATATAGGCTAAAATCTCATTTTTGGGACAATGGTCATTCAAATAATTTCATTTTGCCGAATACAAAACCAAATAGGTTCACATATCATCTTTCGTATCAAGGGAGATCGAAGGACAAGTTCAACCTTTATCAAACTTCTAACCACATAGGTTAAAATCTCATTTTCGCGACAAAGTCATTCCAATACTTTCGTTTTTCCGAATATAAAACCAAATAGGTTCACATATCATGTTTCGTATCAAGGGAGATCGAGGGACAAGTTCAACCTTTATCAAACTTCTAACCATGTAGGCTAAAATCTCATTTTCGCGACAAAGTCATTCCAAAACTTTCATTTTTAAGAATATAAAACCAAATAGGTTCACATATCATGTTTCGCATCAAGGGACATCGAGGGACAAGTTCACCGTTTATCAAACTTCTAACCACATAGGCTAACATTTCATTTTCGCGACAAGGGTCATTTCAATACTTTCATTTTACCGAATTTCAAACCAAATAGGTTCACATATCATGTTTTGCATCAAGGGACATCGAGGGACATGTTCAACCTTCATATTTAACAAACATGTAACAATATAAGCTAAAATCTCTTTTTCGCGATCAGGGTCATCTCATTACTTTCTATTTACCAAATTTAAAACGAAATTGGTTAAAATATTATGTTACGCAATAAAGGACATCAAGGGACAAATTCAACATTAATATTTATCAAAGTTTTAACCATATAGGCTAAATTCTCATTTTTTGGACAATGGTCATTCAAATAATTTCATTTTGCCGAATACAAAACCAAATAGGTTCACATATCATGTTTCGTATCAAGGGAGATCGAGGGACAAGTTCAACCTTTATCTTCTAACCATATAAGGCTAAAATCTTATTTTCGCGACAAAGTCATTCCAATACTTTCATTTTTCCGAATATAAAACCAAATAGGTTCACATATCATGTTTCGCATCAAGGGACATCGAGGGACAAGTTCACTATTTATCAAACTTCTAACCACATAGGCTAACATTTCATTTTCGCGACAAGGGTCATTTCAATACTTTCATTTAACCGAATTTCAAACCAAATAGGTTCACTATCATGTTTCGCATCAACGGACATCGAGGGACATGTTCAACCATCATATTTAACAAACATGCAACAATATAAGCTAAAATCTCATTTTCGCGATAAGGGTCATCTCATTACTTTCTATTTACCAAATTTAAAACGAAATTGGTTCAACTATTATGTTACGCAATAAAGAAGATCGAGGGAAAAATTCAACATTAATATTTATCAAACTTTTAACCATATAGGCTAAAATCTCATTTTTGGGACAATGGTCATTCAAATAATTTCATTTTGCCGAATACAAAACCAAATAGGTTCACATATCATGTTTCGTATCAAGGGAGATCGAGGGACAAGTTCAACCTTTATCAAACTTCTAACCATATAAGGCTAAAATCTCATTTTCGCGACAAAGTCATTCCAATACTTTCATTTTTCCGAATATAAAACCAAATAGGTTCACATATCATGTTTCGCATCAAGGGACATCGAGGGACAAGTTCACTATTTATCAAACTTCTAACCACATAGGCTAACATTTCATTTTCGCGACAAGGGTCATTTCAATACTTTCATTTAACCGAATTTCAAACCAAATAGGTTCACATATCATGTTTCGCATCAACGGACATCGAGGGACATGTTCAACCATCATATTTTACAAACATGCAACAATATAAGCTAAAATCTCGTTTTCGCGATAAGGGTCATCTCATTACTTTCTATTTACCAAATTTAAAACGAAATTGGTTCAACTATTATGTTACGCAATAAAGAAGATCGAGGGACAAATTCAACATTAATATTTATCAAACTTTTAACCATATAGGCTAAAATCTCATTTTTGGGACAATGGTCATTCAAATAATTTCATTTTGCCGAATACAAAACCAAATAGGTTCACATATCATGTTTCGTATCAAGGGAGATCGAGGGACAAGTTCAACCTTTATCAAACTTCTAACCACATAGGTTAAAATCTCATTTTCGCGACAAAGTCATTCCAATACTTTCATTTTTCCGAATATAAAACCAAATAGGTTCACATATCATGTTTCGTATCAAGGGAGATTGAGGGACAAGTTCAACCTTTATCAAACTTCTAACCATATAGGCTAAAATCTCATTTTCGCGACAAAGTCATTCCAAAACTTTCATTTTTCCGAATATAAAACCAAATAGGTTCACATATCATGTTTCGCATCAAGGGACATCGAGGGCAAGTTCACTGTTTATCAAACTTCTAACCACATAGGCTACCATTTCATTTTCGCGACAAGGGTCATTTCAATACTTTCATTTAACCGAATTTCAAACCAAATAGGTTCACTATCATGTTTCGCATCAACGGACATCGAGGGACATGTTCAACCATCATATTTAACAAACATGCAACAATATAAGCTAAAATCTCATTTTCGCGATAAGGGTCATCTCATTACTTTCTATTTACCAAATTTAAAACGAAATTGGTTCAACTATTATGTTACGCAATAAAGAAGATCGAGGGAAAAATTCAACATTAATATTTATCAAACTTTTAACCATATAGGCTAAAATCTCATTTTTGGGACAATGGTCATTCAAATAATTTCATTTTGCCGAATACAAAACCAAATAGGTTCACATATCATGTTTCGTATCAAGGGAGATCGAGGGACAAGTTCAACCTTTATCAAACTTCTAACCATATAAGGCTAAAATCTCATTTTCGCGACAAAGTCATTCCAATACTTTCATTTTTCCGAATATAAAACCAAATAGGTTCACATATCATGTTTCGCATCAAGGGACATCGAGGGACAAGTTCACTATTTATCAAACTTCTAACCACATAGGCTAACATTTCATTTTCGCGACAAGGGTCATTTCAATACTTTCATTTAACCGAATTTCAAACCAAATAGGTTCACATATCATGTTTCGCATCAACGGACATCGAGGGACATGTTCAACCATCATATTTTACAAACATGCAACAATATAAGCTAAAATCTCGTTTTCGCGATAAGGGTCATCTCATTACTTTCTATTTACCAAATTTAAAACGAAATTGGTTCAACTATTATGTTACGCAATAAAGAAGATCGAGGGACAAATTCAACATTAATATTTATCAAACTTTTAACCATATAGGCTAAAATCTCATTTTTGGGACAATGGTCATTCAAATAATTTCATTTTGCCGAATACAAAACCAAATAGGTTCACATATCATGTTTCGTATCAAGGGAGATCGAGGGACAAGTTCAACCTTTATCAAACTTCTAACCACATAGGTTAAAATCTCATTTTCGCGACAAAGTCATTCCAATACTTTCATTTTTCCGAATATAAAACCAAATAGGTTCACATATCATGTTTCGTATCAAGGGAGATTGAGGGACAAGTTCAACCTTTATCAAACTTCTAACCATATAGGCTAAAATCTCATTTTCGCGACAAAGTCATTCCAAAACTTTCATTTTTCCGAATATAAAACCAAATAGGTTCACATATCATGTTTCGCATCAAGGGACATCGAGGGACAAGTTCACTGTTTATCAAACTTCTAACCACATAGGCTAACATTTCATTTTCGCGACAAAGGTCATTTCAATACTTTCATTTTACAGAATTTCAAACCAAATAGGTTCACATATCATGTTTCGCATCAAGGGACATCGAGAGACTTGTTCAACCTTCATATTTAACAAACATGTAACAATATAAGCTAAAATCTCTTTTTCGCGATGAGGGTCATCTCATTACTTTCTATTTACCAAATTTAAAACGAAATTGGTTAAAATATTATGTTACGCAATAAAGGACATCAAGGGACAAATTCAACATTAATATTTATCAAAGTTTTAACCATATAGGCTAAATTCTCATTTTTTGGACAATGGTCATTCAAATAATTTCATTTTGCCGAATACAAAACCAAATAGGTTCACATATCATGTTTCGTATCAAGGGAGATCGAGGGACAAGTTCAACCTTTATCAAACTTCTAACCATATAAGGCTAAAATCTCATTTTCGCGACAAAGTCATTCCAATACTTTCATTTTTCCGAATATAAAACCAAATAGGTTCACATATCATGTTTCGCATCAAGGGACATCGAGGGACAAGTTCACTATTTATCAAACTTCTAACCACATAGGCTAACATTTCATTTTCGCGACAAGGGTCATTTCAATACTTTGATTTAACCGAATTTCAAACCAAATAGGTTCACTATCATGTTTCGCATCAACGGACATCGAGGGACATGTTCAACCATCATATTTAACAAACATGCAACAATATAAGCTAAAATCTCATTTTCGCGATAAGGGTCATCTCATTACTTTCTATTTACCAAATTTAAAACGAAATTGGTTCAACTATTATGTTACGCAATAAAGAAGATCGAGGGAAAAATTCAACATTAATATTTATCAAACTTTTAACCATATAGGCTAAAATCTCATTTTTGGGACAATGGTCATTCAAATAATTTCATTTTGCCGAATACAAAACCAAATAGGTTCACATATCATGTTTCGTATCAAGGGAGATCGAGGGACAAGTTCAACCTTTATCAAACTTCTAACCATATAAGGCTAAAATCTCATTTTCGCGACAAAGTCATTCCAATACTTTCATTTTTCCGAATATAAAACCAAATAGGTTCACATATCATGTTTCGCATCAAGGGACATCGAGGGACAAGTTCACTATTTATCAAACTTCTAACCACATAGGCTAACATTTCATTTTCGCGACAAGGGTCATTTCAATACTTTGATTTAACCGAATTTCAAACCAAATAGGTTCACTATCATGTTTCGCATCAACGGACATCGAGGGACATGTTCAACCATCATATTTAACAAACATGCAACAATATAAGCTAAAATCTCATTTTCGCGATAAGGGTCATCTCATTACTTTCTATTTACCAAATTTAAAACGAAATTGGTTCAACTATTATGTTACGCAATAAAGAAGATCGAGGGAAAAATTCAACATTAATATTTATCAAACTTTTAACCATATAGGCTAAAATCTCATTTTTGGGACAATGGTCATTCAAATAATTTCATTTTGCCGAATACAAAACCAAATAGGTTCACATATCATGTTTCGTATCAAGGGAGATCGAGGGACAAGTTCAACCTTTATCAAACTTCTAACCATATAAGGCTAAAATCTCATTTTCGCGACAAAGTCATTCCAATACTTTCATTTTTCCGAATATAAAACCAAATAGGTTCACATATCATGTTTCGCATCAAGGGACATCGAGGGACAAGTTCACTATTTATCAAACTTCTAACCACATAGGCTAACATTTCATTTTCGCGACAAGGGTCATTTCAATACTTTCATTTAACCGAATTTCAAACCAAATAGGTTCACATATCATGTTTCGCATCAACGGACATCGAGGGACATGTTCAACCATCATATTTTACAAACATGCAACAATATAAGCTAAAATCTCGTTTTCGCGATAAGGGTCATCTCATTACTTTCTATTTACCAAATTTAAAACGAAATTGGTTCAACTATTATGTTACGCAATAAAGAAGATCGAGGGACAAATTCAACATTAATATTTATCAAACTTTTAACCATATAGGCTAAAATCTCATTTTTGGGACAATGGTCATTCAAATAATTTCATTTTGCCGAATACAAAACCAAATAGGTTCACATATCATGTTTCGTATCAAGGGAGATCGAGGGACAAGTTCAACCTTTATCAAACTTCTAACCACATAGGTTAAAATCTCATTTTCGCGACAAAGTCATTCCAATACTTTCATTTTTCCGAATATAAAACCAAGTAGGTTCACATATCATGTTTCGTATCAAGGGAGATTGAGGGACAAGTTCAACCTTTATCAAACTTCTAACCATATAGGCTAAAATCTCATTTTCGCGACAAAGTCATTCCAAAACTTTCATTTTTCCGAATATAAAACCAAATAGGTTCACATATCATGTTTCGCATCAAGGGACATCGAGGGACAAGTTCACTGTTTATCAAACTTCTAACCACATAGGCTAACATTTCATTTTCGCGACAAAGGTCATTTCAATACTTTCATTTTACAGAATTTCAAACCAAATAGGTTCACATATCATGTTTCGCATCAAGGGACATCGAGAGACATGTTCAACCTTCATATTTAACAAACATGTAACAATATAAGCTAAAATCTCTTTTTCGCGATAAGGGTCATCTCATTACTTTCTATTTACGAAATTTAAAACGAAATTGGTTAAAATATTATGTTACGCAATAAAGGACATCAAGGGACAAATTCAACATTAATATTTATCAAAGTTTTAACCATATAGGCTAAATTCTCATTTTTGGGACAATGGTCATTCAAATAATTTCATTTTGCCGAATACAAAACCAAATAGGTTCACATATCATGTTTCGTATCAAGGGAGATCGAGGGACAAGTTCAACCTTTATCAAACTTCTAACCATATAAGGCTAAAATCTCATTTTCGCGACAAAGTCATTCCAATACTTTCATTTTTCCGAATATAAAACCAAATAGGTTCACATATCATGTTTCGCATCAAGGGACATCGAGGGACAAGTTCACTATTTATCAAACTTCTAACCACATAGGCTAACATTTCATTTTCGCGACAAGGGTCATTTTAATACTTTCATTTAACCGAATTTCAAACCAAATAGGTTCACATATCATGTTTCGCATCAACGGACATCGAGGGACATGTTCAACCATCATATTTTACAAACATGCAACAATATAAGCTAAAATCTCGTTTTCACGATAAGGGTCATCTCATTACTTTCTATTTACCAAATTTAAAACGAAATTGGTTCAACTATTACGTTACGCAATAAATAAGATCGAGGGAAAAATTCAACATTAATATTTATCAAACTTTTAACCATATAGGCTAAAATCTCATTTTTGGGACAATGGTCATTCAAATAATTTCATTTTGCCGAATACAAAACCAAATAGGTTCACATATCATGTTTCGTATCAAGGGAGATCGAGGGACAAGTTCAACCTTTATCAAACTTCTAACCATATAAGGCTAAAATCTCATTTTCGCGACAAAGTCATTCCAATACTTTCATTTTTCCGAATATAAAACCAAATAGGTTCACATATCATGTTTCGCATCAAGGGACATCGAGGGACAAGTTCACTATTTATCAAACTTCTAACCACATAGGCTAACATTTCATTTTCACGACAAGGGTCATTTCAATACTTTCATTTAACCGAATTTCAAACCAAATAGGTTCACATATCATGTTTCGCATCAACGGACATCGAGGGACATGTTCAACCATCATATTTAACAAACATGCAACAATATAAGCTAAAATCTCGTTTTCGCGATAAGGGTCATATCATTACTTTCTATTTACCAAATTTAAAACGAAATTGGTTCAACTATTATGTTACGCAATAAAGAAGATCGAGGGACAAATTCAACATTAATATTTATCAAACTTTTAACGATATAGGCTAAAATCTCATTTTTGGGACAATGGTCATTCAAATAATTTCATTTTGCCGAATACAAAACCAAATAGGTTCACATATCATGTTTCGTATCAAGGGAGATCGAGGGACAAGTTCAACCTTTATCAAACATCTAACCACATAGGTTAAAATCTCATTTTCGCGACAAAGTCATTCCAATACTTTCATTTTTCCGAATATAAAACCAAATAGGTTCACATATCATGTTTCGCATCAAGGGACATCAAGGGACAAGTTCACTGTTTATCAAACTTCTAACCACATAGGCTAACATTTCATTTTCGCGACAAAGGTCATTTCAATACTTTCATTTTACAGAATTTCAAACCAAATAGGTTCACATATCATGTTTCGCATCAAGGGACATCGAGAGACATGTTCAACCTTCATATTTAACAAACATGCAACAATATAAGCTAAAATCTCATTTTCGCGATAAGGGTCATCTCATTACTTTCTATTTACCAAATTTAAAACGAAATTGGTTCAACTATTATGTTACGCAATAAAGAAGATCGAGGGAAAAATTCAACATTAATATTTATCAAACTTTTAACCATATAGGCTAAAATCTCATTTTTGGGACAATGGTCATTCAAATAATTTCATTTTGCCGAATACAAAACCAAATAGGTTCACATATCATGTTTCGTATCAAGGGAGATCGAGGGACAAGTTCAACCTTTATCAAACTTCTAACCATATAAGGCTAAAATCTCATTTTCGCGACAAAGTCATTCCAATACTTTCATTTTTCCGAATATAAAACCAAATAGGTTCACATATCATGTTTCGCATCAAGGGACATCGAGGGACAAGTTCACTATTTATCAAACTTCTAACCACATAGGCTAACATTTCATTTTCGCGACAAGGGTCATTTCAATACTTTCATTTAACCGAATTTCAAACCAAATAGGTTCACTATCATGTTTCGCATCAACGGACATCGAGGGACATGTTCAACCATCATATTTAACAAACATGCAACAATATAAGCTAAAATCTCATTTTCGCGATAAGGGTCATCTCATTACTTTCTATTTACCAAATTTAAAACGAAATTGGTTCAACTATTATGTTACGCAATAAAGAAGATCGAGGGAAAAATTCAACATTAATATTTATCAAACTTTTAACCATATAGGCTAAAATCTCATTTTTGGGACAATGGTCATTCAAATAATTTCATTTTGCCGAATACAAAACCAAATAGGTTCACATATCATGTTTCGTATCAAGGGAGATCGAGGGACAAGTTCAACCTTTATCAAACTTCTAACCATATAAGGCTAAAATCTCATTTTCGCGACAAAGTCATTCCAATACTTTCATTTTTCCGAATATAAAACCAAATAGGTTCACATATCATGTTTCGCATCAAGGGACATCGAGGGACAAGTTCACTATTTATCAAACTTCTAACCACATAGGCTAACATTTCATTTTCGCGACAAGGGTCATTTCAATACTTTCATTTAACCGAATTTCAAACCAAATAGGTTCACATATCATGTTTCGCATCAACGGACATCGAGGGACATGTTCAACCATCATATTTAACAAACATGCAACAATATAAGCTAAAATCTCGTTTTTGCGATAAGGGTCATATCATTACTTTCTATTTACCAAGTTTAAAACGAAATTGGTTCAACTATTATGTTACGCAATAAAGAAGATCGAGGGACAAATTCAACATTAATATTTATCAAACTTTTAACCATATAGGCTAAAATCTCATTTTTGGGACAATGGTCATTCAAATAATTTCATTTTGCCGAATACAAAACCAAATAGGTTCACATATCATGTTTCGTATCAAGGGAGATCGAGGGACAAGTTCAACCTTTATCAAACATCTAACCACATAGGTTAAAATCTCATTTTCGCGACAAAGTCATTCCAATACTTTCATTTTTCCGAATATAAAACCAAATAGGTTCACATATCATGTTTCGCATCAAGGGACATCGAGGGACAAGTTCACTGTTTATCAAAATTCTAACCACATAGGCTAACATTTCATTTTCGCGACAAAGGTCATTTCAATACTTTCATTTTACAGTATTTCAAACCAAATAGGTTCACATATCATGTTTCGCATCAACGGACATCGAGGGACATGTTCAACCATCATATTTAACAAACATGCAACAATATAAGCTAAAATCTCATTTTCGCGATAAGGGTCATCTCATTACTTTCTATTTACCAAATTTAAAACGAAATTGGTTCAACTATTATGTTACGCAATAAAGAAGATCGAGGGAAAAATTCAACATTAATATTTATCAAACTTTTAACCATATAGGCTAAAATCTCATTTTTGGGACAATGGTCATTCAAATAATTTCATTTTGCCGAATACAAAACCAAATAGGTTCACATATCATGTTTCGTATCAAGGGAGATCGAGGGACAAGTTCAACCTTTATCAAACTTCTAACCATATAAGGCTAAAATCTCATTTTCGCGACAAAGTCATTCCAATACTTTCATTTTTCCGAATATAAAACCAAATAGGTTCACATATCATGTTTCGCATCAAGGGACATCGAGGGACAAGTTCACTATTTATCAAACTTCTAACCACATAGGCTAACATTTCATTTTCGCGACAAGGGTCATTTCAATACTTTCATTTAACCGAATTTCAAACCAAATAGGTTCACATATCATGTTTCGCATCAACGGACATCGAGGGACATGTTCAACCATCATATTTAACAAACATGCAACAATATAAGCTAAAATCTCATTTTCGCGATAAGGGTCATCTCATTACTTTCTATTTACCAAATTTAAAACGAAATTGGTTCAACTATTATGTTACGCAATAAAGAAGATCGAGGGAAAAATTCAACATTAATATTTATCAAACTTTTAACCATATAGGCTAAAATCTCATTTTTGGGACAATGGTCATTCAAATAATTTCATTTTGCCGAATACAAAACCAAATAGGTTCACATATCATGTTTCGTATCAAGGGAGATCGAGGGACAAGTTCAACCTTTATCAAACTTCTAACCATATAAGGCTAAAATCTCATTTTCGCGACAAAGTCATTCCAATACTTTCATTTTTCCGAATATAAAACCAAATAGGTTCACATATCATGTTTCGCATCAAGGGACATCGAGGGACAAGTTCACTATTTATCAAACTTCTAACCACATAGGCTAACATTTCATTTTCGCGACAAGGGTCATTTCAATACTTTCATTTAACCGAATTTCAAACCAAATAGGTTCACATATCATGTTTCGCATCAACGGACATCGAGGGACATGTTCAACCATCATATTTTACAAACATGCAACAATATAAGCTAAAATCTCGTTTTCACGATAAGGGTCATCTCATTACTTTCTATTTACCAAATTTAAAACGAAATTGGTTCAACTATTACGTTACGCAATAAAGAAGATCGAGGGAAAAATTCAACATTAATATTTATCAAACTTTTAACCATATAGGCTAAAATCTCATTTTTGGGACAATGGTCATTCAAATAATTTCATTTTGCCGAATACAAAACCAAATAGGTTCACATATCATGTTTCGTATCAAGGGAGATCGAGGGACAAGTTCAACCTTTATCAAACTTCTAACCATATAAGGCTAAAATCTCATTTTCGCGACAAAGTCATTCCAATACTTTCATTTTTCCGAATATAAAACCAAATAGGTTCACATATCATGTTTCGCATCAAGGGACATCGAGGGACAAGTTCACTATTTATCAAACTTCTAACCACATAGGCTAACATTTCATTTTCGCGACAAGGGTCATTTCAATACTTTCATTTAACCGAATTTCAAACCAAATAGGTTCACATATCATGTTTCGCATCAACGGACATCGAGGGACATGTTCAACCATCATATTTAACAAACATGCAACAATATAAGCTAAAATCTCGTTTTCGCGATAAGGGTCATATCATTACTTTCTATTTACCAAATTTAAAACGAAATTGGTTCAACTATTATGTTACGCAATAAAGAAGATCGAGGGACAAATTCAACATTAATATTTATCAAACTTTTAACGATATAGGCTAAAATCTCATTTTTGGGACAATGGTCATTCAAATAATTTCATTTTGCCGAATACAAAACCAAATAGGTTCACATATCATGTTTCGTATCAAGGGAGATCGAGGGACAAGTTCAACCTTTATCAAACATCTAACCACATAGGTTAAAATCTCATTTTCGCGACAAAGTCATTCCAATACTTTCATTTTTCCGAATATAAAACCAAATAGGTTCACATATCATGTTTCGCATCAAGGGACATCAAGGGACAAGTTCACTGTTTATCAAACTTCTAACCACATAGGCTAACATTTCATTTTCGCGACAAAGGTCATTTCAATACTTTCATTTTACAGAATTTCAAACCAAATAGGTTCACATATCATGTTTCGCATCAAGGGACATCGAGAGACATGTTCAACCTTCATATTTAACAAACATGCAACAATATAAGCTAAAATCTCATTTTCGCGATAAGGGTCATCTCATTACTTTCTATTTACCAAATTTAAAACGAAATTGGTTCAACTATTATGTTACGCAATAAAGAAGATCGAGGGAAAAATTCAACATTAATATTTATCAAACTTTTAACCATATAGGCTAAAATCTCATTTTTGGGACAATGGTCATTCAAATAATTTCATTTTGCCGAATACAAAACCAAATAGGTTCACATATCATGTTTCGTATCAAGGGAGATCGAGGGACAAGTTCAACCTTTATCAAACTTCTAACCATATAAGGCTAAAATCTCATTTTCGCGACAAAGTCATTCCAATACTTTCATTTTTCCGAATATAAAACCAAATAGGTTCACATATCATGTTTCGCATCAAGGGACATCGAGGGACAAGTTCACTATTTATCAAACTTCTAACCACATAGGCTAACATTTCATTTTCGCGACAAGGGTCATTTCAATACTTTCATTTAACCGAATTTCAAACCAAATAGGTTCACTATCATGTTTCGCATCAACGGACATCGAGGGACATGTTCAACCATCATATTTAACAAACATGCAACAATATAAGCTAAAATCTCATTTTCGCGATAAGGGTCATCTCATTACTTTCTATTTACCAAATTTAAAACGAAATTGGTTCAACTATTATGTTACGCAATAAAGAAGATCGAGGGAAAAATTCAACATTAATATTTATCAAACTTTTAACCATATAGGCTAAAATCTCATTTTTGGGACAATGGTCATTCAAATAATTTCATTTTGCCGAATACAAAACCAAATAGGTTCACATATCATGTTTCGTATCAAGGGAGATCGAGGGACAAGTTCAACCTTTATCAAACTTCTAACCATATAAGGCTAAAATCTCATTTTCGCGACAAAGTCATTCCAATACTTTCATTTTTCCGAATATAAAACCAAATAGGTTCACATATCATGTTTCGCATCAAGGGACATCGAGGGACAAGTTCACTATTTATCAAACTTCTAACCACATAGGCTAACATTTCATTTTCGCGACAAGGGTCATTTCAATACTTTCATTTAACCGAATTTCAAACCAAATAGGTTCACATATCATGTTTCGCATCAACGGACATCGAGGGACATGTTCAACCATCATATTTTACAAACATGCAACAATATAAGCTAAAATCTCGTTTTCACGATAAGGGTCATCTCATTACTTTCTATTTACCAAATTTAAAACGAAATTGGTTCAACTATTACGTTACGCAATAAAGAAGATCGAGGGAAAAATTCAACATTAATATTTATCAAACTTTTAACCATATAGGCTAAAATCTCATTTTTGGGACAATGGTCATTCAAATAATTTCATTTTGCCGAATACAAAACCAAATAGGTTCACATATCATGTTTCGTATCAAGGGAGATCGAGGGACAAGTTCAACCTTTATCAAACTTCTAACCATATAAGGCTAAAATCTCATTTTCGCGACAAAGTCATTCCAATACTTTCATTTTTCCGAATATAAAACCAAATAGGTTCACATATCATGTTTCGCATCAAGGGACATCGAGGGACAAGTTCACTATTTATCAAACTTCTAACCACATAGGCTAACATTTCATTTTCGCGACAAGGGTCATTTCAATACTTTCATTTAACCGAATTTCAAACCAAATAGGTTCACATATCATGTTTCGCATCAACGGACATCGAGGGACATGTTCAACCATCATATTTAACAAACATGCAACAATATAAGCTAAAATCTCGTTTTCGCGATAAGGGTCATATCATTACTTTCTATTTACCAAATTTAAAACGAAATTGGTTCAACTATTATGTTACGCAATAAAGAAGATCGAGGGACAAATTCAACATTAATATTTATCAAACTTTTAACGATATAGGCTAAAATCTCATTTTTGGGACAATGGTCATTCAAATAATTTCATTTTGCCGAATACAAAACCAAATAGGTTCACATATCATGTTTCGTATCAAGGGAGATCGAGGGACAAGTTCAACCTTTATCAAACATCTAACCACATAGGTTAAAATCTCATTTTCGCGACAAAGTCATTCCAATACTTTCATTTTTCCGAATATAAAACCAAATAGGTTCACATATCATGTTTCGCATCAAGGGACATCAAGGGACAAGTTCACTGTTTATCAAACTTCTAACCACATAGGCTAACATTTCATTTTCGCGACAAAGGTCATTTCAATACTTTCATTTTACAGAATTTCAAACCAAATAGGTTCACATATCATGTTTCGCATCAAGGGACATCGAGAGACATGTTCAACCTTCATATTTAACAAACATGCAACAATATAAGCTAAAATCTCATTTTCGCGATAAGGGTCATCTCATTACTTTCTATTTACCAAATTTAAAACGAAATTGGTTCAACTATTATGTTACGCAATAAAGAAGATCGAGGGAAAAATTCAACATTAATATTTATCAAACTTTTAACCATATAGGCTAAAATCTCATTTTTGGGACAATGGTCATTCAAATAATTTCATTTTGCCGAATACAAAACCAAATAGGTTCACATATCATGTTTCGTATCAAGGGAGATCGAGGGACAAGTTCAACCTTTATCAAACTTCTAACCATA
This sequence comes from Medicago sativa, assembly GCF_051527215.1. Taxonomy (NCBI): domain Eukaryota; kingdom Viridiplantae; phylum Streptophyta; class Magnoliopsida; order Fabales; family Fabaceae; genus Medicago; species Medicago sativa. The sequence goes on from NC_140751.1 coordinate 42,721,077, forward strand.
TAAGGCTAAAATCTCATTTTCGCGACAAAGTCATTCCAATACTTTCATTTTTCCGAATATAAAACCAAATAGGTTCACATATCATGTTTCGCATCAAGGGACATCGAGGGACAAGTTCACTATTTATCAAACTTCTAACCACATAGGCTAACATTTCATTTTCGCGACAAGGGTCATTTCAATACTTTCATTTAACCGAATTTCAAACCAAATAGGTTCACTATCATGTTTCGCATCAACGGACATCGAGGGACATGTTCAACCATCATATTTAACAAACATGCAACAATATAAGCTAAAATCTCATTTTCGCGATAAGGGTCATCTCATTACTTTCTATTTACCAAATTTAAAACGAAATTGGTTCAACTATTATGTTACGCAATAAAGAAGATCGAGGGAAAAATTCAACATTAATATTTATCAAACTTTTAACCATATAGGCTAAAATCTCATTTTTGGGACAATGGTCATTCAAATAATTTCATTTTGCCGAATACAAAACCAAATAGGTTCACATATCATGTTTCGTATCAAGGGAGATCGAGGGACAAGTTCAACCTTTATCAAACTTCTAACCATATAAGGCTAAAATCTCATTTTCGCGACAAAGTCATTCCAATACTTTCATTTTTCCGAATATAAAACCAAATAGGTTCACATATCATGTTTCGCATCAAGGGACATCGAGGGACAAGTTCACTATTTATCAAACTTCTAACCACATAGGCTAACATTTCATTTTCGCGACAAGGGTCATTTCAATACTTTCATTTAACCGAATTTCAAACCAAATAGGTTCACATATCATGTTTCGCATCAACGGACATCGAGGGACATGTTCAACCATCATATTTAACAAACATGCAACAATATAAGCTAAAATCTCGTTTTTGCGATAAGGGTCATATCATTACTTTCTATTTACCAAGTTTAAAACGAAATTGGTTCAACTATTATGTTACGCAATAAAGAAGATCGAGGGACAAATTCAACATTAATATTTATCAAACTTTTAACCATATAGGCTAAAATCTCATTTTTGGGACAATGGTCATTCAAATAATTTCATTTTGCCGAATACAAAACCAAATAGGTTCACATATCATGTTTCGTATCAAGGGAGATCGAGGGACAAGTTCAACCTTTATCAAACATCTAACCACATAGGTTAAAATCTCATTTTCGCGACAAAGTCATTCCAATACTTTCATTTTTCCGAATATAAAACCAAATAGGTTCACATATCATGTTTCGCATCAAGGGACATCGAGGGACAAGTTCACTGTTTATCAAAATTCTAACCACATAGGCTAACATTTCATTTTCGCGACAAAGGTCATTTCAATACTTTCATTTTACAGTATTTCAAACCAAATAGGTTCACATATCATGTTTCGCATCAACGGACATCGAGGGACATGTTCAACCATCATATTTAACAAACATGCAACAATATAAGCTAAAATCTCATTTTCGCGATAAGGGTCATCTCATTACTTTCTATTTACCAAATTTAAAACGAAATTGGTTCAACTATTATGTTACGCAATAAAGAAGATCGAGGGAAAAATTCAACATTAATATTTATCAAACTTTTAACCATATAGGCTAAAATCTCATTTTTGGGACAATGGTCATTCAAATAATTTCATTTTGCCGAATACAAAACCAAATAGGTTCACATATCATGTTTCGTATCAAGGGAGATCGAGGGACAAGTTCAACCTTTATCAAACTTCTAACCATATAAGGCTAAAATCTCATTTTCGCGACAAAGTCATTCCAATACTTTCATTTTTCCGAATATAAAACCAAATAGGTTCACATATCATGTTTCGCATCAAGGGACATCGAGGGACAAGTTCACTATTTATCAAACTTCTAACCACATAGGCTAACATTTCATTTTCGCGACAAGGGTCATTTCAATACTTTCATTTAACCGAATTTCAAACCAAATAGGTTCACATATCATGTTTCGCATCAACGGACATCGAGGGACATGTTCAACCATCATATTTTACAAACATGCAACAATATAAGCTAAAATCTCGTTTTCGCGATAAGGGTCATCTCATTACTTTCTATTTACCAAATTTAAAACGAAATTGGTTCAACTATTATGTTACGCAATAAAGAAGATCGAGGGACAAATTCAACATTAATATTTATCAAACTTTTAACCATATAGGCTAAAATCTCATTTTTGGGGCAATGGTCATTCAAATAATTTCATTTTGCCGAATACAAAACCAAATAGGTTCACATATCATGTTTCGTATCAAGGGAGATCGAGGGACAAGTTCAACCTTTATCAAACTTCTAACCACATAGGTTAAAATCTCATTTTCGCGACAAAGTCATTCCAATACTTTCATTTTTCCGAATATAAAACCAAATAGGTTCACATATCATGTTTCGTATCAAGGGAGATTGAGGGACAAGTTCAACCTTTATCAAACTTCTAACCATATAGGCTAAAATCTCATTTTCGCGACAAAGTCATTCCAAAACTTTCATTTTTCCGAATATAAAACCAAATAGGTTCACATATCATGTTTCGCATCAAGGGACATCGAGGGACAAGTTCACTGTTTATCAAACTTCTAACCACATAGGCTAACATTTCATTTTCGCGACAAAGGTCATTTCAATACTTTCATTTTACAGAATTTCAAACCAAATAGGTTCACATATCATGTTTCGCATCAAGGGACATCGAGAGACATGTTCAACCTTCATATTTAACAAACATGTAACAATATAAGCTAAAATCTCTTTTTCGCGATCAGGGTCATCTCATTACTTTCTATTTACCAAATTTAAAACGAAATTGATTAAAATATTATGTTACGCAATAAAGGACATCAAGGGACAAATTCAACATTAATATTTATCAAAGTTTTAACCATATAGGCTAAATTCTCATTTTTTGGACAATGGTCATTCAAATAATTTCATTTTGCCGAATACAAAACCAAATAGGTTCACATATCATGTTTCGTATCAAGGGAGATCGAGGGACAAGTTCAACCTTTATCAAACTTCTAACCATATAAGGCTAAAATCTCATTTTCGCGACAAAGTCATTCCAATACTTTCATTTTTCCGAATATAAAACCAAATAGGTTCACATATCATGTTTCGCATCAAGGGACATCGAGGGACAAGTTCACTATTTATCAAACTTCTAACCACATAGGCTAACATTTCATTTTCGCGACAAGGGTCATTTCAATACTTTCATTTAACCGAATTTCAAACCAAATAGGTTCACTATCATGTTTCGCATCAACGGACATCGAGGGACATGTTCAACCATCATATTTAACAAACATGCAACAATATAAGCTAAAATCTCATTTTCGCGATAAGGGTCATCTCATTACTTTCTATTTACCAAATTTAAAACGAAATTGGTTCAACTATTATGTTATGCAATAAAGAAGATCGAGGGAAAAATTCAACATTAATATTTATCAAACTTTTAACCATATAGGCTAAAATCTCATTTTTGGGACAATGGTCATTCAAATAATTTCATTTTGCCGAATACAAAACCAAATAGGTTCACATATCATGTTTCGTATCAAGGGAGATCGAGGGACAAGTTCAACCTTTATCAAACTTCTAACCACATAGGTTAAAATCTCATTTTCGCGACAAAGTCATTCCAATACTTTCATTTTTCCGAATATAAAACCAAATAGGTTCACATATCATGTTTCGTATCAAGGGAGATTGAGGGACAAGTTCAACCTTTATCAAACTTCTAACCATATAGGCTAAAATCTCATTTTCGCGACAAAGTCATTCCAAAACTTTCATTTTTCCGAATATAAATCCAAATAGGTTCACATATCATGTTTCGCATCAAGGGACATCGAGGGACAAGTTCACTGTTTATCAAACTTCTAACCACATAGGCTAACATTTCATTTTCGCGACAAAGGTCATTTCAATACTTTCATTTTACAGAATTTCAAACCAAATAGGTTCACATATCATGTTTCGCATCAAGGGACATCGAGAGACATGTTCAACCTTCATATTTAATAAACATGTAACAATATAAGCTAAAATCTCTTTTTCGCGATCAGGGTCATCTCATTACTTTCTATTTACCAAATTTAAAACGAAATTGGTTAAAATATTATGTTACGCAATAAAGGACATCAAGGGACAAATTCAACATTAATATTTATCAAAGTTTTAACCATATAGGCTAAATTCTCATTTTTTGGACAATGGTCATTCAAATAATTTCATTTTGCCGAATACAAAACCAAATAGGTTCACATATCATGTTTCGTATCAAGGGAGATCGAGGGACAAGTTCAACCTTTATCAAACTTCTAACCATATAAGGCTAAAATCTCATTTTCGCGACAAAGTCATTCCAATACTTTCATTTTTCCGAATATAAAACCAAATAGGTTCACATATCATGTTTCGCATCAAGGGACATCGAGGGACAAGTTCACTATTTATCAAACTTCTAACCACATAGGCTAACATTTCATTTTCGCGACAAGGGTCATTTCAATACTTTCATTTAACCGAATTTCAAACCAAATAGGTTCACTATCATGTTTCGCATCAACGGACATCGAGGGACATGTTCAACCATCATATTTAACAAACATGCAACAATATAAGCTAAAATCTCATTTTCGCGATAAGGGTCATCTCATTACTTTCTATTTACCAAATTTAAAACGAAATTGGTTCAACTATTATGTTACGCAATAAAGAAGATCGAGGGAAAAATTCAACATTAATATTTATCAAACTTTTAACCATATAGGCTAAAATCTCATTTTTGGGACAATGGTCATTCAAATAATTTCATTTTGCCGAATACAAAACCAAATAGGTTCACATATCATGTTTCGTATCAAGGGAGATCGAGGGACAAGTTCAACCTTTATCAAACTTCTAACCATATAAGGCTAAAATCTCATTTTCGCGACAAAGTCATTCCAATACTTTCATTTTTCCGAATATAAAACCAAATAGGTTCACATATCATGTTTCGCATCAAGGGACATCGAGGGACAAGTTCACTATTTATCAAACTTCTAACCACATAGGCTAACATTTCATTTTCGCGACAAGGGTCATTTCAATACTTTCATTTAACCGAATTTCAAACCAAATAGGTTCACATATCATGTTTCGCATCAACGGACATCGAGGGACATGTTCAACCATCATATTTTACAAACATGCAACAATATAAGCTAAAATCTCGTTTTCGCGATAAGGGTCATCTCATTACTTTCTATTTACCAAATTTAAAATGAAATTGGTTCAACTATTACGTTACGCAATAAAGAAGATCGAGGGACAAATTCAACATTAATATTTATCAAACTTTTAACCATATAGGCTAAAATCTCATTTTTGGGACAATGGTCATTCAAATAATTTCATTTTGCCGAATACAAAACCAAATAGGTTCACATATCATGTTTCGTATCAAGGGAGATCGAGGGACAAGTTCAACCTTTATCAAACTTCTAACCACATAGGTTAAAATCTCATTTTCGCGACAAAGTCATTCCAATACTTTCATTTTTCCGAATATAAAACCAAATAGGTTCACATATCATGTTTCGCATCAAGGGACATCGAGGGACAAGTTCACTATTTATCAAACTTCTAACCACATAGGCTAACATTTCATTTTCGCGACAAGGGTCATTTCAATACTTTCATTTAACCGAATTTCAAACCAAATAGGTTCACATATCATGTTTCGCATCAACGGACATCGAGGGACATGTTCAACCATCATATTTTACAAACATGCAACAATATAAGCTAAAATCTCGTTTTCGCGATAAGGGTCATCTCATTACTTTCTATTTACCAAATTTAAAATGAAATTGGTTCAACTATTACGTTACGCAATAAAGAAGATCGAGGGACAAATTCAACATTAATATTTATCAAACTTTTAACCATATAGGCTAAAATCTCATTTTTGGGACAATGGTCATTCAAATAATTTCATTTTGCCGAATACAAAACCAAATAGGTTCACATATCATGTTTCGTATCAAGGGAGATCGAGGGACAAGTTCAACCTTTATCAAACTTCTAACCACATAGGTTAAAATCTCATTTTCGCGACAAAGTCATTCCAATACTTTCATTTTTCCGAATATAAAACCAAATAGGTTCACATATCATGTTTCGTATCAAGGGAGATTGAGGGACAAGTTCAACCTTTATCAAACTTCTAACCATATAGGCTAAAATCTCATTTTCGCGACAAAGTCATTCCAAAACTTTCATTTTTCCGAATATAAAACCAAATAGGTTCACATATCAGGTTTCGCATCAAGGGACATCGAGGGACAAGTTCACTGTTTATCAAACTTCTAACCACATAGGCTAACATTTCATTTTCGCGACAAAGGTCATTTCAATACTTTCATTTTACAGAATTTCAAACCAAATAGGTTCACATATCATGTTTCGCATCAAGGGACATCGAGAGACATGTTCAACCTTCATATTTAACAAACATGTAACAATATAAGCTAAAATCTCTTTTTCGCGATAAGGGTCATCTCATTACTTTCTATTTACGAAATTTAAAACGAAATTGGTTCAAATATTATGTTACGCAATAAAGGACATCAAGGGACAAATTCAACATTAATATTTATCAAAGTTTTAACCATATAGGCTAAAATCTCATTTTTGGGACAATGGTCATTCAAATAATTTCATTTTGCCGAATACAAAACCAAATAGGTTCACATATCATGTTTCGTATCAAGGGAGATCGAGGGACAAGTTCAACCTTTATCAAACTTCTAACCACATAGGTTAAAATCTCATTTTCGCGACAAAGTCATTCCAATACTTTCATTTTTCCGAATATAAAACCAAATAGGTTCACATATCATGTTTCGTATCAAGGGAGATTGAGGGACAAGTTCAACCTTTATCAAACTTCTAACCATATAGGCTAAAATCTCATTTTCGCGACAAAGTCATTCCAAAACTTTCATTTTTCCGAATATAAAACCAAATAGGTTCACATATCATGTTTCGCATCAAGGGACATCGAGGGACAAGTTCACTGTTTATCAAACTTCTAACCACATAGGCTAACATTTCATTTTCGCGACAAAGGTCATTTCAATACTTTCATTTTACAGAATTTCAAACCAAATAGGTTCACATATCATGTTTCGCATCAAGGGACATCGAGAGACATGTTCAACCTTCATATTTAATAAACATGTAACAATATAAGCTAAAATCTCTTTTTCGCGATCAGGGTCATCTCATTACTTTCTATTTACCAAATTTAAAACGAAATTGGTTAAAATATTATGTTACGCAATAAAGGACATCAAGGGACAAATTCAACATTAATATTTATCAAAGTTTTAACCATATAGGCTAAATTCTCATTTTTTGGACAATGGTCATTCAAATAATTTCATTTTGCCGAATACAAAACCAAATAGGTTCACATATCATGTTTCGTATCAAGGGAGATCGAGGGACAAGTTCAACCTTTATCAAACTTCTAACCATATAAGGCTAAAATCTCATTTTCGCGACAAAGTCATTCCAATACTTTCATTTTTCCGAATATAAAACCAAATAGGTTCACATATCATGTTTCGCATCAAGGGACATCGAGGGACAAGTTCACTATTTATCAAACTTCTAACCACATAGGCTAACATTTCATTTTCGCGACAAGGGTCATTTCAATACTTTCATTTAACCGAATTTCAAACCAAATAGGTTCACTATCATGTTTCGCATCAACGGACATCGAGGGACATGTTCAACCATCATATTTAACAAACATGCAACAATATAAGCTAAAATCTCATTTTCGCGATAAGGGTCATCTCATTACTTTCTATTTACCAAATTTAAAACGAAATTGGTTCAACTATTATGTTACGCAATAAAGAAGATCGAGGGAAAAATTCAACATTAATATTTATCAAACTTTTAACCATATAGGCTAAAATCTCATTTTTGGGACAATGGTCATTCAAATAATTTCATTTTGCCGAATACAAAACCAAATAGGTTCACATATCATGTTTCGTATCAAGGGAGATCGAGGGACAAGTTCAACCTTTATCAAACTTCTAACCATATAAGGCTAAAATCTCATTTTCGCGACAAAGTCATTCCAATACTTTCATTTTTCCGAATATAAAACCAAATAGGTTCACATATCATGTTTCGCATCAAGGGACATCGAGGGACAAGTTCACTATTTATCAAACTTCTAACCACATAGGCTAACATTTCATTTTCGCGACAAGGGTCATTTCAATACTTTCATTTAACCGAATTTCAAACCAAATAGGTTCACATATCATGTTTCGCATCAACGGACATCGAGGGACATGTTCAACCATCATATTTTACAAACATGCAACAATATAAGCTAAAATCTCGTTTTCGCGATAAGGGTCATCTCATTACTTTCTATTTACCAAATTTAAAATGAAATTGGTTCAACTATTACGTTACGCAATAAAGAAGATCGAGGGACAAATTCAACATTAATATTTATCAAACTTTTAACCATATAGGCTAAAATCTCATTTTTGGGACAATGGTCATTCAAATAATTTCATTTTGCCGAATACAAAACCAAATAGGTTCACATATCATGTTTCGTATCAAGGGAGATCGAGGGACAAGTTCAACCTTTATCAAACTTCTAACCACATAGGTTAAAATCTCATTTTCGCGACAAAGTCATTCCAATACTTTCATTTTTCCGAATATAAAACCAAATAGGTTCACATATCATGTTTCGTATCAAGGGAGATTGAGGGACAAGTTCAACCTTTATCAAACTTCTAACCATATAGGCTAAAATCTCATTTTCGCGACAAAGTCATTCCAAAACTTTCATTTTTCCGAATATAAAACCAAATAGGTTCACATATCAGGTTTCGCATCAAGGGACATCGAGGGACAAGTTCACTGTTTATCAAACTTCTAACCACATAGGCTAACATTTCATTTTCGCGACAAAGGTCATTTCAATACTTTCATTTTACAGAATTTCAAACCAAATAGGTTCACATATCATGTTTCGCATCAAGGGACATCGAGAGACATGTTCAACCTTCATATTTAACAAACATGTAACAATATAAGCTAAAATCTCTTTTTCGCGATAAGGGTCATCTCATTACTTTCTATTTACGAAATTTAAAACGAAATTGGTTCAAATATTATGTTACGCAATAAAGGACATCAAGGGACAAATTCAACATTAATATTTATCAAAGTTTTAACCATATAGGCTAAATTCTCATTTTTGGGACAATGGTCATTCAAATAATTTCATTTTGCCGAATACAAAACCAAATAGGTTCACATATCATGTTTCGTATCAAGGGAGATCGAGGGACAAGTTCAACCTTTATCAAACTTCTAACCATATAAGGCTAAAATCTCATTTTCGCGACAAAGTCATTCCAATACTTTCATTTTTCCGAATATAAAACCAAATAGGTTCACATATCATGTTTCGCATCAAGGGACATCGAGGGACAAGTTCACTATTTATCAAACTTCTAACCACATAGGCTAACATTTCATTTTCGCGACAAGGGTCATTTCAATACTTTCATTTAACCGAATTTCAAACCAAATAGGTTCACTATCATGTTTCGCATCAACGGACATCGAGGGACATGTTCAACCATCATATTTAACAAACATGCAACAATATAAGCTAAAATCTCATTTTCGCGATAAGGGTCATCTCATTACTTTCTATTTACCAAATTTAAAACGAAATTGGTTCAACTATTATGTTACGCAATAAAGAAGATCGAGGGAAAAATTCAACATTAATATTTATCAAACTTTTAACCATATAGGCTAAAATCTCATTTTTGGGACAATGGTCATTCAAATAATTTCATTTTGCCGAATACAAAACCAAATAGGTTCACATATCATGTTTCGTATCAAGGGAGATCGAGGGACAAGTTCAACCTTTATCAAACTTCTAACCATATAAGGCTAAAATCTCATTTTCGCGACAAAGTCATTCCAATACTTTCATTTTTCCGAATATAAAACTAAATAGGTTCACATATCATGTTTCGCATCAAGGGACATCGAGGGACAAGTTCACTATTTATCAAACTTCTAACCACATAGGCTAACATTTCATTTTCGCGACAAGGGTCATTTCAATACTTTCATTTAACCGAATTTCAAACCAAATAGGTTCACATATCATGTTTCGCATCAACGGACATCGAGGGACATGTTCAACCATCATATTTTACAAACATGCAACAATATAAGCTAAAATCTCGTTTTCACGATAAGGGTCATCTCATTACTTTCTATTTACCAAATTTAAAACGAAATTGGTTCAACTATTACGTTACGCAATAAAGAAGATCGAGGGACAAATTCAACATTAATATTTATCAAACTTTTAACCATATAGGCTAAAATCTCATTTTTGGGACAATGGTCATTCAAATAATTTCATTTTGCCGAATACAAAACCAAATAGGTTCACATATCATGTTTCGTATCAAGGGAGATCGAGGGACAAGTTCAACCTTTATCAAACTTCTAACCACATAGGTTAAAATCTCATTTTCGCGACAAAGTCATTCCAATACTTTCATTTTTCCGAATATAAAACCAAATAGGTTCACATATCATGTTTCGTATCAAGGGAGATTGAGGGACAAGTTCAACCTTTATCAAACTTCTAACCATATAGGCTAAAATCTCATTTTCGCGACAAAGTCATTCCAAAACTTTCATTTTTCCGAATATAAAACCAAATAGGTTCACATATCAGGTTTCGCATCAAGGGACATCGAGGGACAAGTTCACTGTTTATCAAACTTCTAACCACATAGGCTAACATTTCATTTTCACGACAATGGTCATTTCAATACTTTCATTTTACAGAATTTCAAACCAAATAGGTTCACATATCATGTTTCGCATCAAGGGACATCGAGAGACATGTTCAACCTTCATATTTAACAAACATGTAACAATATAAGCTAAAATCTCTTTTTCGCGATAAGGGTCATCTCATTACTTTCTATTTACGAAATTTAAAACGAAATTGGTTCAAATATTATGTTACGCAATAAAGGACATCAAGGGACAAATTCAACATTAATATTTATCAAAGTTTTAACCATATAGGCTAAATTCTCATTTTTGGGACAATGGTCATTCAAATAATTTCATTTTGCCGAATACAAAACCAAATAGGTTCACATATCATGTTTCGTATCAAGGGAGATCGAGGGACAAGTTCAACCTTTATCAAACTTCTAACCATATAAGGCTAAAATCTCATTTTCGCGACAAAGTCATTCCAATACTTTCATTTTTCCGAATATAAAACCAAATAGGTTCACATATCATGTTTCACATCAAGGGACATCGAAGGACAAGTTCACTATTTATCAAACTTCTAACCACATAGGCTAACATTTCATTTTCGCGACAAGGGTCATTTCAATACTTTCATTTAACCGAATTTCAAACCAAATAGGTTCACTATCATGTTTCGCATCAACGGACATCGAGGGACATGTTCAACCATCATATTTAACAAACATGCAACAATATAAGCTAAAATATCATTTTCGCGATAAGGGTCATCTCATTACTTTCTATTTACCAAATTTAAAACGAAATTGGTTCAACTATTATGTTACGCAATAAAGAAGATCGAGGGAAAAATTCAACATTAATATTTATCAAACTTTTAACCATATAGGCTAAAATCTCATTTTTGGGACAATGGTCATTCAAATAATTTCATTTTGCCGAATACAAAACCAAATAGGTTCACATATCATGTTTCGTATCAAGGGAGATCGAGGGACAAGTTCAACCTTTATCAAACTTCTAACCATATAAGGCTAAAATCTCATTTTCGCGACAAAGTCATTCCAATACTTTCATTTTTCCGAATATAAAACCAAATAGGTTCACATATCATGTTTCGCATCAAGGGACATCGAGGGACAAGTTCACTATTTATCAAACTTCTAACCACATAGGCTAACATTTCATTTTCGCGACAAGGGTCATTTCAATACTTTCATTTAACCGAATTTCAAACCAAATAGGTTCACATATCATGTTTCGCATCAACGGACATCGAGGGACATGTTCAACCATCATATTTAACAAACATGCAACAATATAAGCTAAAATCTCGTTTTCGCGATAAGGGTCATATCATTACTTTCTATTTACCAAATTTAAAACGAAATTGGTTCAACTATTATGTTACGCAATAAGGAAGATCGAGGGACAAATTCAACATTAATATTTATCAAACTTTTAACGATATAGGCTAAAATCTCATTTTTGGGACAATGGTCATTCAAATAATTTCATTTTGCCGAATACAAAACCAAATAGGTTCACATATCATGTTTCGTATCAAGGGAGATCGAGGGACAAGTTCAACCTTTATCAAACATCTAACCACATAGGTTAAAATCTCATTTTCGCGACAAAGTCATTCCAATACTTTCATTTTTCCGAATATAAAACCAAATAGGTTCACATATCATGTTTCGCATCAAGGGACATCAAGGGACAAGTTCACTGTTTATCAAACTTCTAACCACATAGGCTAACATTTCATTTTCGCGACAAAGGTCATTTCAATACTTTCATTTTACAGAATTTCAAACCAAATAGGTTCACATATCATGTTTCGCATCAAGGGACATCGAGAGACATGTTCAACCTTCATATTTAACAAACATGCAACAATATAAGCTAAAATCTCATTTTCGCGATAAGGGTCATCTCATTACTTTCTATTTACCAAATTTAAAACGAAATTGGTTCAACTATTATGTTACGCAATAAAGAAGATCGAGGGAAAAATTCAACATTAATATTTATCAAACTTTTAACCATATAGGCTAAAATCTCATTTTTGGGACAATGGTCATTCAAATAATTTCATTTTGCCGAATACAAAACCAAATAGGTTCACATATCATGTTTCGTATCAAGGGAGATCGAGGGACAAGTTCAACCTTTATCAAACTTCTAACCATATAAGGCTAAAATCTCATTTTCGCGACAAAGTCATTCCAATACTTTCATTTTTCCGAATATAAAACCAAATAGGTTCACATATCATGTTTCGCATCAAGGGACATCGAGGGACAAGTTCACTATTTATCAAACTTCTAACCACATAGGCTAACATTTCATTTTCGCGACAAGGGTCATTTCAATACTTTCATTTAACCGAATTTCAAACCAAATAGGTTCACTATCATGTTTCGCATCAACGGACATCGAGGGACATGTTCAACCATCATATTTAACAAACATGCAACAATATAAGCTAAAATCTCATTTTCGCGATAAGGGTCATCTCATTACTTTCTATTTACCAAATTTAAAACGAAATTGGTTCAACTATTATGTTACGCAATAAAGAAGATCGAGGGAAAAATTCAACATTAATATTTATCAAACTTTTAACCATATAGGCTAAAATCTCATTTTTGGGACAATGGTCATTCAAATAATTTCATTTTGCCGAATACAAAACCAAATAGGTTCACATATCATGTTTCGTATCAAGGGAGATCGAGGGACAAGTTCAACCTTTATCAAACTTCTAACCATATAAGGCTAAAATCTCATTTTCGCGACAAAGTCATTCCAATACTTTCATTTTTCCGAATATAAAACTAAATAGGTTCACATATCATGTTTCGCATCAAGGGACATCGAGGGACAAGTTCACTATTTATCAAACTTCTAACCACATAGGCTAACATTTCATTTTCGCGACAAGGGTCATTTCAATACTTTCATTTAACCGAATTTCAAACCAAATAGGTTCACATATCATGTTTCGCATCAACGGACATCGAGGGACATGTTCAACCATCATATTTTACAAACATGCAACAATATAAGCTAAAATCTCGTTTTCACGATAAGGGTCATCTCATTACTTTCTATTTACCAAATTTAAAACGAAATTGGTTCAACTATTACGTTACGCAATAAAGAAGATCGAGGGACAAATTCAACATTAATATTTATCAAACTTTTAACCATATAGGCTAAAATCTCATTTTTGGGACAATGGTCATTCAAATAATTTCATTTTGCCGAATACAAAACCAAATAGGTTCACATATCATGTTTCGTATCAAGGGAGATCGAGGGACAAGTTCAACCTTTATCAAACTTCTAACCACATAGGTTAAAATCTCATTTTCGCGACAAAGTCATTCCAATACTTTCATTTTTCCGAATATAAAACCAAATAGGTTCACATATCATGTTTCGTATCAAGGGAGATTGAGGGACAAGTTCAACCTTTATCAAACTTCTAACCATATAGGCTAAAATCTCATTTTCGCGACAAAGTCATTCCAAAACTTTCATTTTTCCGAATATAAAACCAAATAGGTTCACATATCAGGTTTCGCATCAAGGGACATCGAGGGACAAGTTCACTGTTTATCAAACTTCTAACCACATAGGCTAACATTTCATTTTCACGACAATGGTCATTTCAATACTTTCATTTTACAGAATTTCAAACCAAATAGGTTCACATATCATGTTTCGCATCAAGGGACATCGAGAGACATGTTCAACCTTCATATTTAACAAACATGTAACAATATAAGCTAAAATCTCTTTTTCGCGATAAGGGTCATCTCATTACTTTCTATTTACGAAATTTAAAACGAAATTGGTTCAAATATTATGTTACGCAATAAAGGACATCAAGGGACAAATTCAACATTAATATTTATCAAAGTTTTAACCATATAGGCTAAATTCTCATTTTTGGGACAATGGTCATTCAAATAATTTCATTTTGCCGAATACAAAACCAAATAGGTTCACATATCATGTTTCGTATCAAGGGAGATCGAGGGACAAGTTCAACCTTTATCAAACTTCTAACCATATAAGGCTAAAATCTCATTTTCGCGACAAAGTCATTCCAATACTTTCATTTTTCCGAATATAAAACCAAATAGGTTCACATATCATGTTTCACATCAAGGGACATCGAAGGACAAGTTCACTATTTATCAAACTTCTAACCACATAGGCTAACATTTCATTTTCGCGACAAGGGTCATTTCAATACTTTCATTTAACCGAATTTCAAACCAAATAGGTTCACTATCATGTTTCGCATCAACGGACATCGAGGGACATGTTCAACCATCATATTTAACAAACATGCAACAATATAAGCTAAAATATCATTTTCGCGATAAGGGTCATCTCATTACTTTCTATTTACCAAATTTAAAACGAAATTGGTTCAACTATTATGTTACGCAATAAAGAAGATCGAGGGAAAAATTCAACATTAATATTTATCAAACTTTTAACCATATAGGCTAAAATCTCATTTTTGGGACAATGGTCATTCAAATAATTTCATTTTGCCGAATACAAAACCAAATAGGTTCACATATCATGTTTCGTATCAAGGGAGATCGAGGGACAAGTTCAACCTTTATCAAACTTCTAACCATATAAGGCTAAAATCTCATTTTCGCGACAAAGTCATTCCAATACTTTCATTTTTCCGAATATAAAACCAAATAGGTTCACATATCATGTTTCGCATCAAGGGACATCGAGGGACAAGTTCACTATTTATCAAACTTCTAACCACATAGGCTAACATTTCATTTTCGCGACAAGGGTCATTTCAATACTTTCATTTAACCGAATTTCAAACCAAATAGGTTCACATATCATGTTTCGCATCAACGGACATCGAGGGACATGTTCAACCATCATATTTAACAAACATGCAACAATATAAGCTAAAATCTCGTTTTCGCGATAAGGGTCATATCATTACTTTCTATTTACCAAATTTAAAACGAAATTGGTTCAACTATTATGTTACGCAATAAGGAAGATCGAGGGACAAATTCAACATTAATATTTATCAAACTTTTAACGATATAGGCTAAAATCTCATTTTTGGGACAATGGTCATTCAAATAATTTCATTTTGCCGAATACAAAACCAAATAGGTTCACATATCATGTTTCGTATCAAGGGAGATCGAGGGACAAGTTCAACCTTTATCAAACATCTAACCACATAGGTTAAAATCTCATTTTCGCGACAAAGTCATTCCAATACTTTCATTTTTCCGAATATAAAACCAAATAGGTTCACATATCATGTTTCGCATCAAGGGACATCAAGGGACAAGTTCACTGTTTATCAAACTTCTAACCACATAGGCTAACATTTCATTTTCGCGACAAAGGTCATTTCAATACTTTCATTTTACAGAATTTCAAACCAAATAGGTTCACATATCATGTTTCGCATCAAGGGACATCGAGAGACATGTTCAACCTTCATATTTAACAAACATGCAACAATATAAGCTAAAATCTCATTTTCGCGATAAGGGTCATCTCATTACTTTCTATTTACCAAATTTAAAACGAAATTGGTTCAACTATTATGTTACGCAATAAAGAAGATCGAGGGAAAAATTCAACATTAATATTTATCAAACTTTTAACCATATAGGCTAAAATCTCATTTTTGGGACAATGGTCATTCAAATAATTTCATTTTGCCGAATACAAAACCAAATAGGTTCACATATCATGTTTCGTATCAAGGGAGATCGAGGGACAAGTTCAACCTTTATCAAACTTCTAACCATATAAGGCTAAAATCTCATTTTCGCGACAAAGTCATTCCAATACTTTCATTTTTCCGAATATAAAACCAAATAGGTTCACATATCATGTTTCGCATCAAGGGACATCGAGGGACAAGTTCACTATTTATCAAACTTCTAACCACATAGGCTAACATTTCATTTTCGCGACAAGGGTCATTTCAATACTTTCATTTAACCGAATTTCAAACCAAATAGGTTCACTATCATGTTTCGCATCAACGGACATCGAGGGACATGTTCAACCATCATATTTAACAAACATGCAACAATATAAGCTAAAATCTCATTTTCGCGATAAGGGTCATCTCATTACTTTCTATTTACCAAATTTAAAACGAAATTGGTTCAACTATTATGTTACGCAATAAAGAAGATCGAGGGAAAAATTCAACATTAATATTTATCAAACTTTTAACCATATAGGCTAAAATCTCATTTTTGGGACAATGGTCATTCAAATAATTTCATTTTGCCGAATACAAAACCAAATAGGTTCACATATCATGTTTCGTATCAAGGGAGATCGAGGGACAAGTTCAACCTTTATCAAACTTCTAACCATATAAGGCTAAAATCTCATTTTCGCGACAAAGTCATTCCAATACTTTCATTTTTCCGAATATAAAACCAAATAGGTTCACATATCATGTTTCGCATCAAGGGACATCGAGGGACAAGTTCACTATTTATCAAACTTCTAACCACATAGGCTAACATTTCATTTTCGCGACAAGGGTCATTTCAATACTTTCATTTAACCGAATTTCAAACCAAATAGGTTCACATATCATGTTTCGCATCAACGGACATCGAGGGACATGTTCAACCATCATATTTAACAAACATGCAACAATATAAGCTAAAATCTCGTTTTTGCGATAAGGGTCATATCATTACTTTCTATTTACCAAATTTAAAACGAAATTGGTTCAACTATTATGTTACGCAATAAAGAAGATCGAGGGACAAATTCAACATTAATATTTATCAAACTTTTAACCATATAGGCTAAAATCTCATTTTTGGGACAATGGTCATTCAAATAATTTCATTTTGCCGAATACAAAACCAAATAGGTTCACATATCATGTTTCGTATCAAGGGAGATCGAGGGACAAGTTCAACCTTTATCAAACATCTAACCACATAGGTTAAAATCTCATTTTCGCGACAAAGTCATTCCAATACTTTCATTTTTCCGAATATAAAACCAAATAGGTTCACATATCATGTTTCGCATCAAGGGACATCGAGGGACAAGTTCACTGTTTATCAAAATTCTAACCACATAGGCTAACATTTCATTTTCGCGACAAAGGTCATTTCAATACTTTCATTTTACAGTATTTCAAACCAAATAGGTTCACATATCATGTTTCACATCAAGGGACATCGAGAGACATGTTCAACCTTCATATTTAACAAACATGTAACAATATAAGCTAAAATCTCTTTTTCGCGATAAGGGTCATCTCATTACTTTCTATTTACCAAATTTAAAACGAAATTGGTTCAAATATTATGTTACGCAATAAAGGACATCAAGGGACAAATTCAACATTAATATTTATCAAAGTTTTAACCATATAGGCTAAATTCTCATTTTTGGGACAATGGTCATTCAAATAATTTCATTTTGCCGAATACAAAACCAAATAGGTTCACATATCATGTTTCGTATCAAGGGAGATCGAGGGACAAGTTCAACCTTTATCAAACTTCTAACCACATAGGCTAACATTTCATTTTCGCGACAAAGGTCATTTCAATACTTTCATTTTACAGAATTTCAAACCAAATAGGTTCACATATCATGTTTCGCATCAAGGGACATCGAGAGACATGTTCAACCTTCATATTTAACAAACATGTAACAATATAAGCTAAAATCTCTTTTTCGCGATAAGGGTCATCTCATTACTTTCTATTTACCAAATTTAAAACGAAATTGGTTCAACTATTACGTTACGCAATAAAGAAGATCGAGGGAAAAATTCAACATTAATATTTATCAAACTTTTAACCATATAGGCTAAAATCTCATTTTTGGGACAATGGTCATTCAAATAATTTCATTTTGCCGAATACAAAACCAAATAGGTTCACATATCATGTTTCGTATCAAGGGAGATCGAGGGACAAGTTCAACCTTTATCAATCTTCTAACCATATAAGGCTAAAATCTCATTTTCGCGACAAAGTCATTCCAATACTTTCATTTTTCCGAATATAAAACCAAATAGGTTCACATATCATGTTTCGCATCAAGGGACATCGAGGGACAAGTTCACTATTTATCAAACTTCTAACCACATAGGCTAACATTTCATTTTCGCGACAAGGGTCATTTCAATACTTTCATTTAACCGAATTTCAAACCAAATAGGTTCACATATCATGTTTCGCATCAACGGACATCGAGGGACATGTTCAACCATCATATTTTACAAACATGCAACAATATAAGCTAAAATCTCGTTTTCGCGATAAGGGTCATCTCATTACTTTCTATTTACCAAATTTAAAACGAAATTGGTTCAACTATTACGTTACGCAATAAAGAAGATCGAGGGACAAATTCAACATTAATATTTATCAAACTTTTAACCATATAGGCTAAAATCTCATTTTTGGGACAATGGTCATTCAAATAATTTCATTTTGCCGAATACAAAACCAAATAGGTTCACATATCATGTTTCGTATCAAGGGAGATCGAGGGACAAGTTCAACCTTTATCAAACTTCTAACCACATAGGTTAAAATCTCATTTTCGCGACAAAGTCATTCCAATACTTTCATTTTTCCGAATATAAAACCAAATAGGTTCACATATCATGTTTCGTATCAAGGGAGATTGAGGGACAAGTTCAACCTTTATCAAACTTCTAACCATATAGGCTAAAATCTCATTTTCGCGACAAAGTCATTCCAAAACTTTCATTTTTCCGAATATAAAACCAAATAGGTTCACATATCATGTTTCGCATCAAGGGACATCGAGGGACAAGTTCACTGTTTATCAAACTTCTAACCACATAGGCTAACATTTCATTTTCGCGACAAAGGTCATTTCAATACTTTCATTTTACAGAATTTCAAACCAAATAGGTTCACATATCATGTTTCGCATCAAGGGACATCGAGAGACATGTTCAACCTTCATATTTAACAAACATGTAACAATATAAGCTAAAATCTCTTTTTCGCGATAAGGGTCATCTCATTACTTTCTATTTACGAAATTTAAAACGAAATTGGTTCAAATATTATGTTACGCAATAAAGGACATCAAGGGACAAATTCAACATTAATATTTATCAAAGTTTTAACCATATAGGCTAAATTCTCATTTTTGGGACAATGGTCATTCAAATAATTTCATTTTGCCGAATACAAAACCAAATAGGTTCACATATCATGTTTCGTATCAAGGGAGATCGAGGGACAAGTTCAACCTTTATCAAACTTCTAACCATATAAGGCTAAAATCTCATTTTCGCGACAAAGTCATTCCAATACTTTCATTTTTCCGAATATAAAACCAAATAGGTTCACATATCATGTTTCGCATCAAGGGACATCGAGGGACAAGTTCACTATTTATCAAACTTCTAACCACATAGGCTAACATTTCATTTTCGCGACAAGGGTCATTTCAATACTTTCATTTAACCGAATTTCAAACCAAATAGGTTCACTATCATGTTTCGCATCAACGGACATCGAGGGACATGTTCAACCATCATATTTAACAAACATGCAACAATATAAGCTAAAATATCATTTTCGCGATAAGGGTCATCTCATTACTTTCTATTTACCAAATTTAAAACGAAATTGGTTCAACTATTATGTTACGCAATAAAGAAGATCGAGGGAAAAATTCAACATTAATATTTATCAAACTTTTAACCATATAGGCTAAAATCTCATTTTTGGGACAATGGTCATTCAAATAATTTCATTTTGCCGAATACAAAACCAAATAGGTTCACATATCATGTTTCGTATCAAGGGAGATCGAGGGACAAGTTCAACCTTTATCAAACTTCTAACCATATAAGGCTAAAATCTCATTTTCGCGACAAAGTCATTCCAATACTTTCATTTTTCCGAATATAAAACCAAATAGGTTCACATATCATGTTTCGCATCAAGGGACATCGAGGGACAAGTTCACTATTTATCAAACTTCTAACCACATAGGCTAACATTTCATTTTCGCGACAAGGGTCATTTCAATACTTTCATTTAACCGAATTTCAAACCAAATAGGTTCACATATCATGTTTCGCATCAACGGACATCGAGGGACATGTTCAACCATCATATTTAACAAACATGCAACAATATAAGCTAAAATCTCGTTTTCGCGATAAGGGTCATATCATTACTTTCTATTTACCAAATTTAAAACGAAATTGGTTCAACTATTATGTTACGCAATAAAGAAGATCGAGGGACAAATTCAACATTAATATTTATCAAACTTTTAACGATATAGGCTAAAATCTCATTTTTGGGACAATGGTCATTCAAATAATTTCATTTTGCCGAATACAAAACCAAATAGGTTCACATATCATGTTTCGTATCAAGGGAGATCGAGGGACAAGTTCAACCTTTATCAAACATCTAACCACATAGGTTAAAATCTCATTTTCGCGACAAAGTCATTCCAATACTTTCATTTTTCCGAATATAAAACCAAATAGGTTCACATATCATGTTTCGCATCAAGGGACATCAAGGGACAAGTTCACTGTTTATCAAACTTCTAACCACATAGGCTAACATTTCATTTTCGCGACAAAGGTCATTTCAATACTTTCATTTTACAGAATTTCAAACCAAATAGGTTCACATATCATGTTTCGCATCAAGGGACATCGAGAGACATGTTCAACCTTCATATTTAACAAACATGCAACAATATAAGCTAAAATCTCATTTTCGCGATAAGGGTCATCTCATTACTTTCTATTTACCAAATTTAAAACGAAATTGGTTCAACTATTATGTTACGCAATAAAGAAGATCGAGGGAAAAATTCAACATTAATATTTATCAAACTTTTAACCATATAGGCTAAAATCTCATTTTTGGGACAATGGTCATTCAAATAATTTCATTTTGCCGAATACAAAACCAAATAGGTTCACATATCATGTTTCGTATCAAGGGAGATCGAGGGACAAGTTCAACCTTTATCAAACCTCTAACCATATAAGGCTAAAATCTCATTTTCGCGACAAAGTCATTCCAATACTTTCATTTTTCCGAATATAAAACCAAATAGGTTCACATATCATGTTTCGCATCAAGGGACATCGAGGGACAAGTTCACTATTTATCAAACTTCTAACCACATAGGCTAACATTTCATTTTCGCGACAAGGGTCATTTCAATACTTTCATTTAACCGAATTTCAAACCAAATAGGTTCACATATCATGTTTCGCATCAACGGACATCGAGGGACATGTTCAACCATCATATTTAACAAACATGCAACAATATAAGCTAAAATCTCATTTTTGCGATAAGGGTCATATCATTACTTTCTATTTACCAAATTTAAAACGAAATTGGTTCAACTATTATGTTACGCAATAAAGAAGATCGAGGGACAAATTCAACATTAATATTTATCAAACTTTTAACCATATAGGCTAAAATCTCATTTTTGGGACAATGGTGTTTTATCTTGGTTTTCGGGTGTCAAACATTGATTACGTTTGAACCTTTTAAACCGGTGATATCTTATTTTTTCTTGGGAAGGGAAAAAGTAAGCAAAACCCTTGAGAATCGAGGTCCGGGAGTTGTTTTCGCTACGGGAAGGTGTTAGACACCCATAACGACTATAGTATCCTATAGGAACCATCTTTAATTTCTACGCGTGCGCTTTATTTTTAAATGCTATTTGAAAATGTTATTTACACCTAAAATGTTCTAAGTGAAGAATTGGAGGGAGAAGAATGTTTTTGGATTTTTATTTTAGTTGAATTGAAGGAATTTTGTTCCTTGCCTACGTACCCGTTTAAGGGATCAAATCCACCGTAGTTCTCTCTCAAAAATGTTTTTGTTTTTGTTGGTTGATTTTAAGTTTGAAAATGGATTTTGAAGAATAGAAAGAGGCCTCAAGGGCATGAGATTAGGAAATAGTGAGGTGGAATTAGTGAATTGCAAAATATGGTCAAGGTAGGATTAGAGTTCATTGAAGTTTGATTAAGAAAATGGAAAAGAAAATACAATGGGATGTTGGATCCCAAGGTTTATTTGGAAAAGGTTTGAGTGAAGTTGTTCACATTTGTTTGGAAAATTGGTTTTTTTCTAAGTAGAAGTCCTAGGCATTCATCTAAACATACAATCCTAAACATACATCTAAACATGCATATTCTAGCTACTTAGTGATGTGTGTGCATGTGTCGGTGCTTGTGTCGGTGTACATCATTAGAGTCCATTGTCCTTTACATCATACCCTAGATACATTCTATGGCCTCTTTGCCAAGAAAAAAAATGACATGAAAGTAAAATATTACACAATTCCTAAGTATTACATTCTAAGTCTTGGTACAAATTAAATTGCAAGAAAATAGAGGGGAAAAAAATATGAGAAGGAGATGAAATGCTTATGGATGTATGAAACATAAAATGAAAATGGGTTAGTAATACCAATGATATAGAAACAAAATGACAAGTGCATGGTAAAACAAATATGACTTGCAAGTAAAGTAAACTAACAATTTTAGTAAAAAGTGACAAAAGAACTTGAATTTCAATGTAATCCTAAAGCAAACTCAAGACCTAGATTCTCACAATATTAAGACATTTCAAGTGATTCATTCCAAGGGAACAAATATGAGAACCAAGGGAAATTATCATGCCAAAAATTATACGATTTTCAAGCTCTTTATGCACTTTTATTTCACAAAAGAGTTTCACATTATTTACCAAACACAAGGTCCTCAAGAACTAAACCAAAACAGCATGTAAACTCCAATTTTCATGATGTAAATCATCACAAAAATCACATGTTCAATACCACAAACATAGGCCAAAGCATCAAGTTCAAAGCACGTCAAAATTCCACAAGGTTTTTTAAAAAAAGAACCAATTACAAAGAATCATCGCACATATATTGTGGAGTAGGTTTTAATCATGCAATTATTTCCCAAAGGGCCAAGTCTCAAATGCCAGCATTAATCACAAGAAAGGAGAAAAAAAAGTGACAACATCTTAAAGGTTCTTTAATGAGATTTCTACCAAAGTTAAAACATTAAACTAAACAAGCAATCGATATTTTCCTATATTTTTCTAAGCAGCTTTAACATATGAAACACATCAAGAATTAACAAAAATACCAAGAAGAACGACTAGAAAAAAAAATTAGTAATTTTATCAAGCGATTTGGAACGAATGGGGGTGTAAAAAACAAGAAATCATCACAAACATGCAGGGAAGAGGGGTGTAAATAGCAACATACCTGCAGGAATAGGTTTGGGCTTAGGGAAATGAGGAACTGGATCGGTTTAGCCTAACCGGGTTGGATGAGATCCGACCCGTATATAACAAAGCACCACCGTATCTTGTAATATCAATACTAAATCCCTTTCAACAATGTCTGCAGCGTGTAATCCCTAATGAAATTGAATCACACTTTTGACGGCAAAGATTCTTCAAGCTTCCATCGCCATGAATTCCGTAAAAGGAGAACCCAATTTAACCATTAAGTAACCAATTAAAGAAGGATTCAATAACATCGAACTTGAACCGTGATTCCTGAGAAGAAAATAGACACCATCTTGAAAGCAATACGACAGAGACAAGCAGAGTTCAACCACAAATTCACAACTTTATCGTCAAGAACACTCCCTGAAAGTGAAAGCAAGAGGATCGGAAAATTGAAGAAGAAAGAAAAAGAGATGGTGAATCTCTATTTCCTCTTCTTTATTGGAGAACGATGCATTATTTTGTTGATTTTGATTCTGATTTTCAGTTCAGTTCTGGTGAGATGTTGCTGCTAGATGACTCCGACCTCGTCTTCTTCTTCTTTCTATTTTGCGAAGCGTCCTTCTTTTCTTCTTCTGGATTCGGAACTGTCCAGTGCTTCGTGCGTTCACCCTTGAACCCAATTTGTTACCAGACTAAAGTGTTTGCTTGAATACGAATGGCTTCAAACTGTTGTTGCTGGATTTCGATCCCTTTCCGTTGATGACAGGTTCGTCCGTTCTGAGTTCGCCGCCGTTGTTGTTGTTTCCGGCGAGCGATGATGCAAGTTCGTTGGTCCGAGCAGAATGCGACGAAGCGATCGTGCCGGCGTTCGACTGAATGTGACCGGCTGTGTTGACACCGTGACCGCTTTTGGATGACGGAGGATAAGCGCCGTTATTATGCCTTTTGATCGGTGAAGTAATACGATGAAGGAGAAGAAGAAGATGTACGAATTCGATTGTAACCGAAAGGATGAGAAACGACGGCGAGAAGCTCCACCTTCACAAGCAGAAGCTTCTTGAAAGAGAGAAAGAGAAAGATGAAGTAGAATTTAGAAAGAGGTTGTTATGATTAGTTGTAGAGGTTGAAGGTGGTGGTTGAAAGTGGTGATTGAAGGTGGTTAGGGTGGTTGAAGGTGGAGGAGGAGTTTGTTAGGGTGGTGGAAGAGGTGGTTAGAGTTTGTTGTGGTGGAGGAAGTGGTGGTGGAAAGTTAGTTAGAAGGGAGAAAAAAAGTTGTTAGAAGGGAGGGAAAAAATGAGAGAAAATAAATATGAATTTTGATGATTTTTGTGGAGTTTTTGTGAAAATGGTTAGTTGATTAATTGTGTTGAAAATTGACCACAAGTTTGACTTATATAGGTGATATGGTAAGCTTGGACCAATGAGAGTGGGACATGTGGCACTTGGACTCTAACAAACTAAAAAAGGATTAAAATGCAAATAACAAAAGTACAAGGACCAAAATGGAAATTAAAACTAAAATTGAATTGAAAAAGTAAATTGAAAATTAACGTGAAATGAGACGATTAATAACAACAAAGCAGATTAAAACGAATCAGAAATATTATGTGGAATGACCAAAATGCCCCTGGAGGCTAAAACGACTAAAAATGACTCAGATGCAATTTTAACATGGATTTTTAACAGGAAATTAAAGCAAGAGTTTATACAAGCGAGTTAAAAGACTCAGAGACAATTTTTAGAATTTAAACAGAGTTTTAACACATGAAAAGACTAAAATGCCCCTAGGGGCAAAACTGACTCAAAATGACTTCAAATGCAATTTTTAAAAAGGATTTTGACATAGAATTGAAATGAAGATTTATTCAAACTATTTGAAAGGACTCAAACAAAATTTTGAAAGACTGAGAGACATTTTTGACATAGGAAATGACTAAAATAACCTTGCATGTAAATTTTGCAAATAACATTGAAATAAAATGCAGAGAAAGATGCAATTAATCAGAGACATATCAAATGACTTATAATGCAAGAAAAGAAGAATTGAACAAGTATTTTTAGGTCCAAAATTAGGGTATAACAGCTGCCCCTATTTAAGTTTCTTTGTCCGGAGGGTCAAGAGACGAAGTCTTTGAGTTGACGGGACGAAGATACTTAAATATTAACATTTGCACTGCTTTTGGACATAAAAATACGCTTTCAGATTTTCAAAAAACATGAATGCCATGCAACATTTCATTTATGAATGCAAGACAATCGAACCGGAATCTACGGGCTGTGTCACACCACCAAGGGATTTATAGACATCAAGGTAGAAAGAACGGGCAACAAATAGACAGGTACAAGCTGCTCTTGGGATCGAACTTGGCACTTGACCGGAAACATAGACATATAGGCAGATACAAGCTGTTCTTTGGATCGAACTTGACACTTGATCGGAAGCATAAACATATAGGCAGATACAAGCTGTTCTTTGGATCGAACTTGACACTTGGTTGAAGATACAAACAGATAGGCAGACACAAACTGTTCTTTTGGATTGAACTGGCTGTTTGGCTGGAGACATAGACAAAAGGGTTGATACAAGCTGTTTCTTTGGATCGAACTTGCTTGTTGGATTATCACCACATCATGTGGGAGAGTGCAGACTGTTCTCTTAGATCGAACTTGTCGTTTGACCGATAACAAAGCATAAGCTGGGTACAAACTGTTCTTCAGATTGAACTTACCGTCTGACTGATAACAAAGCATAAGCTGGGTACAAACTGTTCTATCGAACTTGCCGTTTGACCGATAATAGAACATAAGCTGGGTACAAACTGTTCTATCGAACTTGCCGTTTGTCCGGAAGCATAGGTATATAAGCAGGTACAAGTGGTTCTTTTTTGGATCGAACCTGGCGCTTGACCAGTAACAAGATACAAATTGAAAGTCTGGTTTAACGAGATACCAATTGAGGGTAAATTGTCATTGACTTGATTTGAAAGTAGACATGACCATTTTTGTTGGCCCAAGAGTAAATTGACATTGGTTTGGATTGAATTGAAAGTTGACATTGGCAGAGACATAGACATAGACATTGGCTTGGCAATTGAAATTGACATTGACATTGACATTGACATTGGCATTGGATATTTGACATTGACATTTGACATTGACATTGACATTGACATTTGACGTTTGACATTGGATATTTGACATTGACATTTGACATTGACATTTGACATTGGATACTTGACATTGACATTTGACATTGGATATTTGACATTGACATTTGACATTGACATTTGACATTTGACATTTGACATTTGCATTTGACATTGACATTGTTATTGGAGTTGAGATTGCTTCGAATTCGACATTTGACATGGTTTGGAATTGAGATTGGAAGGTTGAGATTGCATCGAATTTGACAATTGACATTGAGTTGAATTTGACAGTTTGACATTGAAATTGAGGTTAGGATTGACATTGGAGATTGGAAATTGCTTCGAATTTGACAGTCGACATGATTGGAATTGAAGTTGGAGAGTGGAAACTTGCATTGAATTTGGCAGTTGAAAGTTGGATATGCAACATGTATGTATGGTATAGCAAGATTATTGGATGTATGAGCACATAAAATGCATGATTATGCATGTATGAATGCTTGAAATGCATGATTGATTGGCAGTTTGACAGAGAAGTTTCACAAAGGCAGACGAAACATTGGAAGATTGGGCACGTAGTGGCTCGTGCTGCAACATATTCACAGGGGAAAAACCTCTTTTGGAGAGACCGTCGTTGGGAGACGTATCGAGACCATGGCTGAGGGCAATAAAACTTGTAAAGGAGGACCCTTGGAAAGTCCTTGGATACAGGTCGCCGTTGCTAGGCGTGTCAGTGCTGGGTAAACATTGGATGTTCGCATCTGTGGTCAATGCTTTTCAATATTTCATTCTTTCATTTTCAAACCCCACTTTTGCCTGAACCGCCCTTTCGGGTTTTCGATTCACCGGGGAATAGATTCTTTTCATTGCCCCATTTTTGCCTGATTTGCCTTCACAGGTTGTCGATCAGCGGGGTGCTCATTTTTGCCTAAACCGCCCTTTCGGGTTTTCAGCTTAGCGAGCTTTTCATTTTCATTTTTCATTTTTCATTTTCATTCTGTTTTTTCATTCTTGCCATTGACCACAGATCATCCTGGGGAGTAACCTGCTTGTAACATGTATTGAAATAGACATTGATATTCATTTATTCATGCATGTTTCATTGAAATGTACCCTATTGCTCAGGTTTGCTTTCAAAATAGACAGGAAAAGAGTTTTCAATTTTCAAAAATGTTTGTTTCAGACATTAACATTATCAAATAGAAAGAAAATGTTTTGTATATAGTATTGAAGGTAGAAAGAAAAATAGAGTTTCAAACAACAGAAAGGCTCAAATTGATGTAGAAGAGTGAAAGTCAGCCAAGGGCACGACTCCACGGATTTACAAAGCTTGGAAAATGGTAATTTTATTGGTTGGTGATACATTGAACACGATGACCGCTACATTTCATAGAAATTTTGAATTCACAAGTACAGAAGCCTCTGATGAAGAAGATCATTGACAGTTGCAGATGCCCCAAGGGGTGATGGTGATTTGCCAGACATAGTTACTTGTCCTTATTGTCAACCTCATTTTTGCATGAACCGCCCTTTCGGGTTTTCGGCTCATCGAGGCGCTCATTCTTGCCTGAGTTGCGTACAATCTCAGCGAGCTTTTTATATTCATTTTTTTTTTTGTCCCTAACTTTTGCCTGGATCGCCCTTTCGGGTTTTCGATCCACCGGGAAGCGCATTTTTGCCTAGGCCGCCCTTTCGGGTTTTCGACCTACCACGCTGTTCTTTTCTTTTTAGACAAAGTATTTCTTGACTATATCGGCATTAACAGGATTTGGGAGTTCAACACCATCCATGTGTGTAAGAATCAAAACACCACCAGAGAAAGCCTTCTTGACAACATAAGGACCTTCGTAGTTAGGTGTCCACTTGCCCCTTGGGTCGGGTTGCTGGCTTATTCTTCTTTTCAATACAAGTTCGCCTTCCTTGAATTCTCGAGGTCGGACTTTCTTGTCAAAAGCATTCTTCATTCGCACTTGATACAACTGTCCATGAGTCATAGCATCCATACGTTTCTCTTCGATCAAATTCAATTGATCATACCGACTTTGACACCATTCAGCCTCAGTTAACTTTGTTTCCATGATCACTCGAAGAGATGGAATCTCCACTTCCAGGGGGAGAACTGCTTCCATGCCATACACAAGAGAGAAGGGAGTTGCCCCGGTTGAACTGCGCACCGTAGTACGGTAACCATGCAAGGCAAAGGGTAACATTTCGTGCCAGTCTTTGTAAGTAGTGACCATCTTCTGAACAATCTTCTTGATGTTCTTGTTAGCGGCCTCAACTGCACCATTCATCTGAGGTCTATAAGGAGAAGAGTTGTGATGTTCAATTTTGAATTCTTCACATAAAGCTTGCATCATACTATTGTTCAGATTGGAACCATTGTCAGTGATGATCTTGTTAGGAACACCATATCGACAGATGATATTATTCTTGATAAACTCGACAACCACTTGCTTGGTCACATTGGCATAGGAGGCAGCTTCAACCCATTTGGTGAAATAGTCAATTGCCACTAGAATGAAACGATGTCCATTGGAAGCCTTCGGTTCGATTCTTCCGATCATGTCAATGCCCCACATAGAGAAAGGCCATGGGGAAGATATAACATTGAGGGCATGTGGAGGCACATGAATCTTGTCAGCATAGATTTGACATTTGTGACATCTCTTAGCGTGTTTATGACAGTCACGCTCCATAGTTATCCAGTAATAGCCGGCTCTTAACAATTTCCTCGACATAGTGTGGCCCGAGGCATGGGTCCCAAAGGTACCATCATGTACATCATGCATCAACTTCTCAGCTTCTTGTTTATCAACACATCTCAACAAGACCATATCATAGTTCCTCTTGTATAGGATTTCTCCGTCCAGAAGGAATCTGCTAGCCCATCGTCTTAAAGTCTTTTTATCCCTGTTGGAAGCACCAGGTGGATATTCATGATTCTGCAAGAATTGTTTGATGTTATAATACCAAGGCTTTTTATCATTCACATCTCTATTAGCTTGATCTGGCATATTTTCAATAGTGAACACATGAGCGGGTCTATCAAGACGCTGTACTTTGATTACAGGCACATCATTCCAGTGATTCACACGAAACATGGAAGACAAAGTAGCGAGAGCATCAACCATCTGGTTTTCATCCCGAGGGATGTGGTGCAGTTCAACCTTGGTAAAGTATGTCAATAGACGTCTTGCATAGTCACGGTAAGGGATCAGCTTCTCATGATGAGTCTCCCATTCACCCTTTATCTGATTAATAACAAGTGCAGAATCTCCATAGATGTCAAGGTGTTTGATTCTCAGGTCAAGGGCTTCTTCAATGCCCAAGATGCATGCTTCATATTCAGCTATGTTGTTTGTGCAGTCAAAGGTTATTCGAGCGGTAAAAGGAATGTGGTGCCCCTGCGGAGTCACAATGATGGCTCCAATTCCTTTACCGTAAGCATTAACAGCACCATCAAACACCAATCCCCACTTGCTATTGGGATCTGGCCCTTCATTGATCAGTGGCTCTTCACAGTCTTTTGCTTTCAGATACATAATCTCTTCATCAGGGAAATCAAACTTAATCGGCTGGTAATCATCAAGAGGTTGACAAGCAAGGTGCTCAGCAAGGACACTTCCTTTGATTGCTTTCTGAGCTTTGTACACAATATCATATTCGGACAATAACATTTGCCAACGTGCGATCTTTCCAGTAACAGCAGGCTTCTCAAAGATGTACTTGATTGGATCCATTCGGGATATCAACCAAGTGGTATGATTCACCATATAATGACGCAGGCGTTTGGCAGCCCAAGCTAAAGCACAACAAGTCTTTTCAAGCATTGTATACCGAGTCTCACAGTCGGTGAACTTCTTGCTCAGATAGTAGATAGCATGCTCTTTCTTACCAGTCTCATCTTGTTGACCGAGAACACAACCCACTGAATCATCTAACACTGACAGATACATAATCAAAGGCCTCCCTTCCACTGGCGGGACAAGGATAGGTGGTTCCAACAGGTATTCTTTGATGCTATCGAAAACTTCCTGACATTCATCATTCCATACAACAGGCTGATTCTTTCTGAGCAATTTGAAAATGGGACCACAAGTAGTAGTCATGTGAGATATGAATCTTGAAATATAATTCAGACGTCCGAGGAACCCTCTGACTTGCTTCTCAGTTTGAGGGGCCGGCATCTCTCTGATGGCTCGGACTTTGTCATGATCAACTTCAATGCCTCTCTGGCTGACAATGAAGCCTAGCAACTTTCCGGATCGTACACCGAATGTGCACTTGTTAGGATTCAACCGCAGCTTGTACTTTCTCAGTCTTTCAAACATCTTTTTCAAATACACAACATGCTGCTCTTCATCACTCGATTTCACAATCATGTCATCAACATATACTTCAATCTCTTTGTGAATCATATCATGAAATAGAGTTGTCATACCCCTTTGATAGGTAGCACCAGCATTTATCAAGCCGAATGGCATCACCTTATAGCAGAATGTTCCCCACGGAGTAATGAAGGACGTCTTTTCTCTATCTTCCGGAGACATCCGTATCTGATTATAACCAGAGAAACCATCCATGAAGGAGAACACTTTGGATTGAGCAGTACTGTCAACAAGCACATCAATATGAGGCAATGGGAAGTTATCTTTTGGACTGGCCTTATTCAAATCTCTGTAATCAACACACATTCGAACTTTCCCATCTTTCTTTGGTACTGGCACGATGTTGGCAATCCACTCAGGGTATTCAGCTGTCATGAGGAAGCCCGCATCAATTTGCTTTTGCACCTCAGCCTTGATCTTAAGAGCCATGTCTGGACGAGACCTTCTCAATTTCTGTTTGACGGGAGGACATTCAGGCCTTGTCGGTATCTGATGTTCCACAATTTTGGGATCTAGACCCGGCATATCTTCATAGGACCATGCAAAGACATCTGGATAATCATGGAGAAGCTGGATGATCTTCTTTTTCACCTCTGGCTCAAGTGCAGCACCAATCTTGATCTCTCGCTTGTTCTCTTCAGTACCCAGGTTGATGAGTTCAATCTCTTCCTGGTGAGGCTGAATGGCTCTTCTTTCTTGCTCAAGCAGTCGAGTGATCTCATACGGTATCTCTTCACCATCATCCTCATCTTCGGCTTCATATACAGGGAATTCAAAATTTGGAGGAACCATAGGGTCACTGTGTTCAACGGGTTTATTATGGTTCAATCTGCATAATATGATTGGGATGATTTTAGAAAAAGTTTTTCATGCAGATTTTTGAAATTAATAAGAAAAATACAGATGTTTTGGTTTTTTCTGGCATTACCATTATTTCCAAGAAAAAGGCACTAAAAAAGTAAAAAACAAAGAGTCGTGAGAAAGACGACCACTTTTTATTGATTAACGGCAATGCCGAAACAAACACGCCCTTACACTGATATCACTTTCGCCTTGGGCAGAGCGAAAGGATTGTTATTTTGAAAACGAAAAACATGAGCAACAAGACACATTACATGGAAGCATGCATGACTAAAGGAACATCAATGGCTTCCCAATTTCTCACAGTGCCTCCTGGTATAACAAATGCAGGCACGTGACCACCTTCAGCAGCATCTTCAGTAATAGCATTGATGAACCCAGCACTGTAGAAGGTTCCCTTTGAAACAGCAGATGTCGGGGAGAATCCAACCCCCTCTTTACGCTTGTTTTCCAGAATTTGAATCACTTTGCCCCAGCCAGCAGCTTGCCCTGCTTGAACAGCCCTCTGGGCATCTTTCAGTGAAGCCATGCTAGCACCAGCCCTCCGGGGCTCTGCACCCTCAACAGTCAAGCCTTGAAACGACGTCCCTTCAGCGGACCCTGCTTCAACACAAGAGAATGATGATACCTGGCTAACTAGATATGCTTCCTCACCATGCACAGTGACAATCTTACCATTCCTCATGAACTTGAGCTTCTGATGCAAAGTGGAAGTTACCGCTCCAGCGTCATGGATCCATGGTCTTCCGAGGAGACAACTGTAGGAAGCATTGATGTCCATAACTTGGAAAGTAATCTGAAACGTCTCAGGACCGATAGTAATTGGCAAGTCCACTTCCCCGAGAACATCCTTGCGGGATCCATCGAAAGCCTTAACCAGATAGCTACTACCCCTCAGAGAGATTCCATGATGACTCAATTGCCTTAGTGTGGATTCAGGCATTACATTCAACGATGATCCAGTGTCCACCAACACATTGGATATCATGTCAGACTTACAGTGCACCGAGATATGTAGAGCCAAATTGTGGTGTTTCCCTGCTTCAGGGAGTTCATCGTCACCAAATCCCAAGTTGTTGCAGGCAGTGATGCTACCCACTATTCCATCAAACTGATCCACAGAGACTTCATGATCAACATAAGCTTGTTCCAGTACTTTCATTAGCACCTTCCTATGAGCCTCTGAGCTCATGAGCAGAGACAGGATGGATATTTTTGACGGAGTTTGCAGCAGCTGGTCAACAATCTTATAGTCACTCTTTTTAATAAGCCTCAGAATTTCGTCCAGATTAGACTCTTCAATGGGCTGGCCCGAGGGGCTGGCATTCTCTTCCTCAAGGTTAGCCATGTTTCTTCTCTTGTACAATCTTGTTTGATGAATTCTATCTGGTTGGTGAATCTTGCGAGCACGAGCCACTTTTCAGACTGCGGCAGAAGAACCAGGAGACAATGAGCACGGGAAGCCACTTGTGACCGATGAATGATGCATATGATGCATGATATGCAAATGTAAAAAGACTCTTTTTTGTCAGAGGACTTTATCAAAGTGGTTGTGAACATCACGGAGAAACACGGTTTCATTTGAAGATCTTGAGCAAAACTAGAAGTTTAGTTGAGATGGTATCACTTGGTGTTCACATCCGTGATGTTCAAAAGATGACTTGTCTAAGTCCTCTGATAAATGCATGGGAAAAAGTTTATGCATGTATGCATGTATGCATGAATGCATGATTATGTTCAAGTTCGGAGAAAACATGGTGGGTTTGAAGTTCAAAGTCGAGGAGTCATGGGTGGACACGGTGTCCGGTGAAACTAGGGTTTTAGGAGATAGTAACCGGGTTCTAAAAAAAGGTTCCCAAGTTGCAACCTCTCCGACGCACATCACGGTGTCACGAGACAACACTCGCTCCATGATTATACGTGGAAGGTCTAACTTGAGTGTAGTATCGCGTGACGACTAAAATTCGAGACAACACTCGGTTTAGCCTCCGCACTACATCCTAGAAAATGGCCATGGATGGGTTTGGTTATCTACGGTTCATAGCGTCATAGAACAATTAGAAGCGAAGTGCCTAAACGCGACAACTCGCGCCGACAACATCACCCCCAAAATGCCTCAGCTATGTGGGATTGATCGCATAATCCAAAACACGAGGCAACCCCCGGAATGAATTGTCGATTATATCCCCCCTAAATCCTAAGTTCACTCAGCCCGGGTGCAGGACTTTTGATATTCTCACCCCACACGTTTGCAAGAAATTAAACATTTATTCACATAGGAAAGCAAGTAAAGAAACAAGTAAAAAGAGCGCAAGCGTGGAAATAAAGACTAGGCGTAACTCTCGAATCTCCCCAGTGAAGTCGCCAGCTGTTTTATCTTGGTTTTCGGGTGTCAAACATTGATTACGTTTGAACCTTTTAAACCGGTGATATCTTATTTTTTCTTGGGAAGGGAAAAAGTAAGCAAAACCCTTGAGAATCGAGGTCCGGGAGTTGTTTTCGCTACGGGAAGGTGTTAGGCACCCATAACGACTATAGTATCCTATAGGAACCGTCTTTAATTTCTACGCGTGCGCTTTATTTTTAAATGCTATTTGAAAATGTTATTTACACCTAAAATGTTCTAAGTGAAGAATTGGAGGGAGAAGAATGTTTTTGGATTTTTATTTTAGTTGAATTGAAGGAATTTTGTTCCTTGCCTACGTACCCGTTTAAGGGATCAAATCCACCGTAGTTCTCTCTCAAAAATGTTTTTGTTTTTGTTGGTTGATTTTAAGTTTGAAAATGGATTTTGAAGAATAGAAAGAGGCCTCAAGGGCATGAGATTAGGAAATAGTGAGGTGGAATTAGTGAATTGCAAAATATGGTCAAGGTAGGATTAGAGTTCATTGAAGTTTGATTAAGAAAATGGAAAAGAAAATACAATGGGATGTTGGATCCCAAGGTTTATTTGGAAAAGGTTTGAGTGAAGTTGTTCACATTTGTTTGGAAAATTGGTTTTTTTCTAAGTAGAAGTCCTAGGCATTCATCTAAACATACAATCCTAAACATACATCTAAACATGCATATTCTAGCTACTTAGTGATGTGTGTGCATGTGTC
Organism: Medicago sativa; assembly: GCF_051527215.1. Lineage (NCBI taxonomy): Eukaryota > Viridiplantae > Streptophyta > Magnoliopsida > Fabales > Fabaceae > Medicago > Medicago sativa. The sequence goes on from NC_140751.1 coordinate 42,756,800, forward strand.
GGTGCTTGTGTCGGTGTACATCATTAGAGTCCATTGTCCTTTACATCATACCCTAGATACATTCTATGGCCTCTTTGCCAAGAAAAAAAAATGACATGAAAGTAAAATATTACACAATTCCTAAGTATTACATTCTAAGTCTTGGTACAAATTAAATTGCAAGAAAATAGAGGGGAAAAAAATATGAGAAGGAGATGAAATGCTTATGGATGTATGAAACATAAAATGAAAATGGGTTAGTAATACCAATGATATAGAAACAAAATGACAAGTGCATGGTAAAACAAATATGACTTGCAAGTAAAGTAAACTAACAATTTTAGTAAAAAGTGACAAAAGAACTTGAATTTCAATGTAATCCTAAAGCAAACTCAAGACCTAGATTCTCACAATATTAAGACATTTCAAGTGATTCATTCCAAGGGAACAAATATGAGAACCAAGGGAAATTATCATGCCAAAAATTATACGATTTTCAAGCTCTTTATGCACTTTTATTTCACAAAAGAGTTTCACATTATTTACCAAACACAAGGTCCTCAAGAACTAAACCAAAACAGCATGTAAACTCCAATTTTCATGATGTAAATCATCACAAAAATCACATGTTCAATACCACAAACATAGGCCAAAGCATCAAGTTCAAAGCACGTCAAAATTCCACAAGGTTTTTTAAAAAAAGAACCAATTACAAAGAATCATCGCACATATATTGTGGAGTAGGTTTTAATCATGCAATTATTTCCCAAAGGGCCAAGTCTCAAATGCCAGCATTAATCACAAGAAAGGAGAAAAAAAAGTGACAACATCTTAAAGGTTCTTTAATGAGATTTCTACCAAAGTTAAAACATTAAACTAAACAAGCAATCGATATTTTCCTATATTTTTCTAAGCAGCTTTAACATATGAAACACATCAAGAATTAACAAAAATACCAAGAAGAACGACTAGAAAAAAAAATTAGTAATTTTATCAAGCGATTTGGAACGAATGGGGGTGTAAAAAACAAGAAATCATCACAAACATGCAGGGAAGAGGGGTGTAAATAGCAACATACCTGCAGGAATAGGTTTGGGCTTAGGGAAATGAGGAACTGGATCGGTTTAGCCTAACCGGGTTGGATGAGATCCGACCCGTATATAACAAAGCACCACCGTATCTTGTAATATCAATACTAAATCCCTTTCAACAATGTCTGCAGCGTGTAATCCCTAATGAAATTGAATCACACTTTTGACGGCAAAGATTCTTCAAGCTTCCATCGCCATGAATTCCGTAAAAGGAGAACCCAATTTAACCATTAAGTAACCAATTAAAGAAGGATTCAATAACATCGAACTTGAACCGTGATTCCTGAGAAGAAAATAGACACCATCTTGAAAGCAATACGACAGAGACAAGCAGAGTTCAACCACAAATTCACAACTTTATCGTCAAGAACACTCCCTGAAAGTGAAAGCAAGAGGATCGGAAAATTGAAGAAGAAAGAAAAAGAGATGGTGAATCTCTATTTCCTCTTCTTTATTGGAGAACGATGCATTATTTTGTTGATTTTGATTCTGATTTTCAGTTCAGTTCTGGTGAGATGTTGCTGCTAGATGACTCCGACCTAGTCTTCTTCTTCTTTCTATTTTGCGAAGCGTCCTTCTTTTCTTCTTCTGGATTCGGAACTGTCCAGTGCTTCGTGCGTTCACCCTTGAACCCAATTTGTTACCAGACTAAAGTGTTTGCTTGAATACGAATGGCTTCAAACTGTTGTTGCTGGATTTCGATCCCTTTCCGTTGATGACAGGTTCGTCCGTTCTGAGTTCGCCGCCGTTGTTGTTGTTTCCGGCGAGCGATGATGCAAGTTCGTTGGTCCGAGCAGAATGCGACGAAGCGATCGTGCCGGCGTTCGACTGAATGTGACCGGCTGTGTTGACACCGTGACCGCTTTTGGATGACGGAGGATAAGCGCCGTTATTATGCCTTTTGATCGGTGAAGTAATACGATGAAGGAGAAGAAGAAGATGTACGAATTCGATTGTAACCGAAAGGATGAGAAACGACGGCGAGAAGCTCCACCTTCACAAGCAGAAGCTTCTTGAAAGAGAGAAAGAGAAAGATGAAGTAGAATTTAGAAAGAGGTTGTTATGATTAGTTGTAGAGGTTGAAGGTGGTGGTTGAAAGTGGTGATTGAAGGTGGTTAGGGTGGTTGAAGGTGGAGGAGGAGTTTGTTAGGGTGGTGGAAGAGGTGGTTAGAGTTTGTTGTGGTGGAGGAAGTGGTGGTGGAAAGTTAGTTAGAAGGGAGAAAAAAAGTTGTTAGAAGGGAGGGAAAAAATGAGAGAAAATAAATATGAATTTTGATGATTTTTGTGGAGTTTTTGTGAAAATGGTTAGTTGATTAATTGTGTTGAAAATTGACCACAAGTTTGACTTATATAGGTGATATGGTAAGCTTGGACCAATGAGAGTGGGACATGTGGCACTTGGACTCTAACAAACTAAAAAAGGATTAAAATGCAAATAACAAAAGTACAAGGACCAAAATGGAAATTAAAACTAAAATTGAATTGAAAAAGTAAATTGAAAATTAACGTGAAATGAGACGATTAATAACAACAAAGCAGATTAAAACGAATCAGAAATATTATGTGGAATGACCAAAATGCCCCTGGAGGCTAAAACGACTAAAAATGACTCAGATGCAATTTTAACATGGATTTTTAACAGGAAATTAAAGCAAGAGTTTATACAAGCGAGTTAAAAGACTCAGAGACAATTTTTAGAATTTAAACAGAGTTTTAACACATGAAAAGACTAAAATGCCCCTAGGGGCAAAACTGACTCAAAATGACTTCAAATGCAATTTTTAAAAAGGATTTTGACATAGAATTGAAATGAAGACTTATTCAAACTATTTGAAAGGACTCAAACAAAATTTTGAAAGACTGAGAGACATTTTTGACATAGGAAATGACTAAAATACCCTTGCATGTAAATTTTGCAAATAACATTGAAATAAAATGCAGAGAAAGATGCAATTAATCAGAGACATATCAAATGACTTATAATGCAAGAAAAGAAGAATTGAACAAGTATTTTTAGGTCCAAAATTAGGGTATAACAAATGGTCATTCAAATAATTTCATTTTGCCGAATACAAAACCAAATAGGTTCACATATCATGTTTCGTATCAAGGGAGATCGAGGGACAAGTTCAACCTTTATCAAACATCTAACCACATAGGTTAAAATCTCATTTTCGCGACAAAGTCATTCCAATACTTTCATTTTTCCGAATATAAAACCAAATAGGTTCACATATCATGTTTCGCATCAAGGGACATCGAGGGACAAGTTCACTGTTTATCAAAATTCTAACCACATAGGCTAACATTTCATTTTCGCGACAAAGGTCATTTCAATACTTTCATTTTACAGTATTTCAAACCAAATAGGTTCACATATCATGTTTCGCATCAAGGGACATCGAGAGACATGTTCAACCTTCATATTTAACAAACATGTAACAATATAAGCTAAAATCTCTTTTTCGCGATAAGGGTCATCTCATTACTTTCTATTTACCAAATTTAAAACGAAATTGGTTCAAATATTATGTTACGCAATAAAGGACATCAAGGGACAAATTCAACATTAATATTTATCAAAGTTTTAACCATATAGGCTAAATTCTCATTTTTGGGACAATGGTCATTCAAATAATTTCATTTTGCCGAATACAAAACCAAATAGGTTCACATATCATGTTTCGTATCAAGGGAGATCGAGGGACAAGTTCAACCTTTATCAAACTTCTAACCACATAGGCTAACATTTCATTTTCGCGACAAAGGTCATTTCAATACTTTCATTTTACAGAATTTCAAACCAAATAGGTTCACATATCATGTTTCGCATCAAGGGACATCGAGAGACATGTTCAACCTTCATATTTAACAAACATGTAACAATATAAGCTAAAATCTCTTTTTCGCGATAAGGGTCATCTCATTACTTTCTATTTACCAAATTTAAAACGAAATTGGTTCAACTATTACGTTACGCAATAAAGAAGATCGAGGGAAAAATTCAACATTAATATTTATCAAACTTTTAACCATATAGGCTAAAATCTCATTTTTGGGACAATGGTCATTCAAATAATTTCATTTTGCCGAATACAAAACCAAATAGGTTCACATATCATGTTTCGTATCAAGGGAGATCGAGGGACAAGTTCAACCTTTATCAAACTTCTAACCATATAAGGCTAAAATCTCATTTTCGCGACAAAGTCATTCCAATACTTTCATTTTTCCGAATATAAAACCAAATAGGTTCACATATCATGTTTCGCATCAAGGGACATCGAGGGACAAGTTCACTATTTATCAAACTTCTAACCACATAGGCTAACATTTCATTTTCGCGACAAGGGTCATTTCAATACTTTCATTTAACCGAATTTCAAACCAAATAGGTTCACATATCATGTTTCGCATCAACGGACATCGAGGGACATGTTCAACCATCATATTTAACAAACATGCAACAATATAAGCTAAAATCTCGTTTTTGCGATAAGGGTCATATCATTACTTTCTATTTACCAAATTTAAAACGAAATTGGTTCAACTATTATGTTACGCAATAAAGAAGATCGAGGGACAAATTCAACATTAATATTTATCAAACTTTTAACCATATAGGCTAAAATCTCATTTTTGGGACAATGGTCATTCAAATAATTTCATTTTGCCGAATACAAAACCAAATAGGTTCACATATCATGTTTCGTATCAAGGGAGATCGAGGGACAAGTTCAACCTTTATCAAACATCTAACCACATAGGTTAAAATCTCATTTTCGCGACAAAGTCATTCCAATACTTTCATTTTTCCGAATATAAAACCAAATAGGTTCACATATCATGTTTCGCATCAAGGGACATCGAGGGACAAGTTCACTGTTTATCAAAATTCTAACCACATAGGCTAACATTTCATTTTCGCGACAAAGGTCATTTCAATACTTTCATTTTACAGTATTTCAAACCAAATAGGTTCACATATCATGTTTCGCATCAAGGGACATCGAGAGACATGTTCAACCTTCATATTTAACAAACATGTAACAATATAAGCTAAAATCTCTTTTTCGCGATAAGGGTCATCTCATTACTTTCTATTTACCAAATTTAAAACGAAATTGGTTCAAATATTACGTTACGCAATAAAGGACATCAAGGGACAAATTCAACATTAATATTTATCAAAGTTTTAACCATATAGGCTAAATTCTCATTTTTGGGACAATGGTCATTCAAATAATTTCATTTTGCCGAATACAAAACCAAATAGGTTCACATATCATGTTTCGTATCAAGGGAGATCGAGGGACAAGTTCAACCTTTATCAAACTTCTAACCATATAAGGCTAAAATCTCATTTTCGCGACAAAGTCATTCCAATACTTTCATTTTTCCGAATATAAAACCAAATAGGTTCACATATCATGTTTCGCATCAAGGGACATCGAGGGACAAGTTCACTATTTATCAAACTTCTAACCACATAGGCTAACATTTCATTTTCGCGACAAGGGTCATTTCAATACTTTCATTTAACCGAATTTCAAACCAAATAGGTTCACATATCATGTTTCGCATCAACGGACATCGAGGGACATGTTCAACCATCATATTTAACAAACATGCAACAATATAAGCTAAAATCTCGTTTTTGCGATAAGGGTCATATCATTACTTTCTATTTACCAAATTTAAAACGAAATTGGTTCAACTATTATGTTACGCAATAAAGAAGATCGAGGGACAAATTCAACATTAATATTTATCAAACTTTTAACCATATAGGCTAAAATCTCATTTTTGGGACAATGGTCATTCAAATAATTTCATTTTGCCGAATACAAAACCAAATAGGTTCACATATCATGTTTCGTATCAAGGGAGATCGAGGGACAAGTTCAACCTTTATCAAACATCTAACCACATAGGTTAAAATCTCATTTTCGCGACAAAGTCATTCCAATACTTTCATTTTTCCGAATATAAAACCAAATAGGTTCACATATCATGTTTCGCATCAAGGGACATCGAGGGACAAGTTCACTGTTTATCAAAATTCTAACCACATAGGCTAACATTTCATTTTCGCGACAAAGGTCATTTCAATACTTTCATTTTACAGTATTTCAAACCAAATAGGTTCACATATCATGTTTCGCATCAAGGGACATCGAGAGACATGTTCAACCTTCATATTTAACAAACATGTAACAATATAAGCTAAAATCTCTTTTTCGCGATAAGGGTCATCTCATTACTTTCTATTTACCAAATTTAAAACGAAATTGGTTCAAATATTATGTTACGCAATAAAGGACATCAAGGGACAAATTCAACATTAATATTTATCAAAGTTTTAACCATATAGGCTAAATTCTCATTTTTGGGACAATGGTCATTCAAATAATTTCATTTTGCCGAATACAAAACCAAATAGGTTCACATATCATGTTTCGTATCAAGGGAGATCGAGGGACAAGTTCAACCTTTATCAAACTTCTAACCATATAAGGCTAAAATCTCATTTTCGCGACAAAGTCATTCCAATACTTTCATTTTTCCGAATATAAAACCAAATAGGTTCACATATCATGTTTCGCATCAAGGGACATCGAGGGACAAGTTCACTATTTATCAAACTTCTAACCACATAGGCTAACATTTCATTTTCGCGACAAGGGTCATTTCAATACTTTCATTTAACCGAATTTCAAACCAAATAGGTTCACATATCATGTTTCGCATCAACGGACATCGAGGGACATGTTCAACCATCATATTTAACAAACATGCAACAATATAAGCTAAAATCTCGTTTTTGCGATAAGGGTCATATCATTACTTTCTATTTACCAAATTTAAAACGAAATTGGTTCAACTATTATGTTACGCAATAAAGAAGATCGAGGGACAAATTCAACATTAATATTTATCAAACTTTTAACCATATAGGCTAAAATCTCATTTTTGGGACAATGGTCATTCAAATAATTTCATTTTGCCGAATACAAAACCAAATAGGTTCACATATCATGTTTCGTATCAAGGGAGATCGAGGGACAAGTTCAACCTTTATCAAACATCTAACCACATAGGTTAAAATCTCATTTTCGCGACAAAGTCATTCCAATACTTTCATTTTTCCGAATATAAAACCAAATAGGTTCACATATCATGTTTCGCATCAAGGGACATCGAGGGACAAGTTCACTGTTTATCAAAATTCTAACCACATAGGCTAACATTTCATTTTCGCGACAAAGGTCATTTCAATACTTTCATTTTACAGTATTTCAAACCAAATAGGTTCACATATCATGTTTCGCATCAAGGGACATCGAGAGACATGTTCAACCTTCATATTTAACAAACATGTAACAATATAAGCTAAAATCTCTTTTTCGCGATAAGGGTCATCTCATTACTTTCTATTTACCAAATTTAAAACGAAATTGGTTCAAATATTATGTTACGCAATAAAGGACATCAAGGGACAAATTCAACATTAATATTTATCAAAGTTTTAACCATATAGGCTAAATTCTCATTTTTGGGACAATGGTCATTCAAATAATTTCATTTTGCCGAATACAAAACCAAATAGGTTCACATATCATGTTTCGTATCAAGGGAGATCGAGGGACAAGTTCAACCTTTATCAAACTTCTAACCATATAAGGCTAAAATCTCATTTTCGCGACAAAGTCATTCCAATACTTTCATTTTTCCGAATATAAAACCAAATAGGTTCACATATCATGTTTCGCATCAAGGGACATCGAGGGACAAGTTCACTATTTATCAAACTTCTAACCACATAGGCTAACATTTCATTTTCGCGACAAGGGTCATTTCAATACTTTCATTTAACCGAATTTCAAACCAAATAGGTTCACATATCATGTTTCGCATCAACGGACATCGAGGGACATGTTCAACCATCATATTTAACAAACATGCAACAATATAAGCTAAAATCTCGTTTTTGCGATAAGGGTCATATCATTACTTTCTATTTACCAAATTTAAAACGAAATTGGTTCAACTATTATGTTACGCAATAAAGAAGATCGAGGGACAAATTCAACATTAATATTTATCAAACTTTTAACCATATAGGCTAAAATCTCATTTTTGGGACAATGGTCATTCAAATAATTTCATTTTGCCGAATACAAAACCAAATAGGTTCACATATCATGTTTCGTATCAAGGGAGATCGAGGGACAAGTTCAACCTTTATCAAACATCTAACCACATAGGTTAAAATCTCATTTTCGCGACAAAGTCATTCCAATACTTTCATTTTTCCGAATATAAAACCAAATAGGTTCACATATCATGTTTCGCATCAAGGGACATCGAGGGACAAGTTCACTGTTTATCAAAATTCTAACCACATAGGCTAACATTTCATTTTCGCGACAAAGATCATTTCAATACTTTCATTTTACAGTATTTCAAACCAAATAGGTTCACATATCATGTTTCGCATCAAGGGACATCGAGAGACATGTTCAACCTTCATATTTAACAAACATGTAACAATATAAGCTAAAATCTCTTTTTCGCGATAAGGGTCATCTCATTACTTTCTATTTACCAAATTTAAAACGAAATTGGTTCAAATATTATGTTACGCAATAAAGGACATCAAGGGACAAATTCAACATTAATATTTATCAAAGTTTTAACCATATAGGCTAAATTCTCATTTTTGGGACAATGGTCATTCAAATAATTTCATTTTGCCGAATACAAAACCAAATAGGTTCACATATCATGTTTCGTATCAAGGGAGATCGAGGGACAAGTTCAACCTTTATCAAACTTCTAACCATATAAGGCTAAAATCTCATTTTCGCGACAAAGTCATTCCAATACTTTCATTTTTCCGAATATAAAACCAAATAGGTTCACATATCATGTTTCGCATCAAGGGACATCGAGGGACAAGTTCACTATTTATCAAACTTCTAACCACATAGGCTAACATTTCATTTTCGCGACAAGGGTCATTTCAATACTTTCATTTAACCGAATTTCAAACCAAATAGGTTCACATATCATGTTTCGCATCAACGGACATCGAGGGACATGTTCAACCATCATATTTAACAAACATGCAACAATATAAGCTAAAATCTCGTTTTTGCGATAAGGGTCATATCATTACTTTCTATTTACCAAATTTAAAACGAAATTGGTTCAACTATTATGTTACGCAATAAAGAAGATCGAGGGACAAATTCAACATTAATATTTATCAAACTTTTAACCATATAGGCTAAAATCTCATTTTTGGGACAATGGTCATTCAAATAATTTCATTTTCCCGAATACAAAACCAAATAGGTTCACATATCATGTTTCGTATCAAGGGAGATCGAGGGACAAGTTCAACCTTTATCAAACATCTAACCACATAGGTTAAAATCTCATTTTCGCGACAAAGTCATTCCAATACTTTCATTTTTCCGAATATAAAACCAAATAGGTTCACATATCATGTTTCGCATCAAGGGACATCGAGGGACAAGTTCACTGTTTATCAAAATTCTAACCACATAGGCTAACATTTCATTTTCGCGACAAAGGTCATTTCAATACTTTCATTTTACAGTATTTCAAACCAAATAGGTTCACATATCATGTTTCGCATCAAGGGACATCGAGAGACATGTTCAACCTTCATATTTAACAAACATGTAACAATATAAGCTAAAATCTCTTTTTCGCGATAAGGGTCATCTCATTACTTTCTATTTACCAAATTTAAAACGAAATTGGTTCAAATATTATGTTACGCAATAAAGGACATCAAGGGACAAATTCAACATTAATATTTATCAAAGTTTTAACCATATAGGCTAAATTCTCATTTTTGTGACAATGGTCATTCAAATAATTTCATTTTGCCGAATACAAAACCAAATAGGTTCACATATCATGTTTCGTATCAAGGGAGATCGAGGGACAAGTTCAACCTTTATCAAACTTCTAACCATATAAGGCTAAAATCTCATTTTCGCGACAAAGTCATTCCAATACTTTCATTTTTCCGAATATAAAACCAAATAGGTTCACATATCATGTTTCGCATCAAGGGACATCGAGGGACAAGTTCACTATTTATCAAACTTCTAACCACATAGGCTAACATTTCATTTTCGCGACAAGGGTCATTTCAATACTTTCATTTAACCGAATTTCAAACCAAATAGGTTCACATATCATGTTTCGCATCAACGGACATCGAGGGACATGTTCAACCATCATATTTAACAAACATGCAACAATATAAGCTAAAATCTCGTTTTTGCGATAAGGGTCATATCATTACTTTCTATTTACCAAATTTAAAACGAAATTGGTTCAACTATTATGTTACGCAATAAAGAAGATCGAGGGACAAATTCAACATTAATATTTATCAAACTTTTAACCATATAGGCTAAAATCTCATTTTTGGGACAATGGTCATTCAAATAATTTCATTTTGCCGAATACAAAACCAAATAGGTTCACATATCATGTTTCGTATCAAGGGAGATCGAGGGACAAGTTCAACCTTTATCAAACATCTAACCACATAGGTTAAAATCTCATTTTCGCGACAAAGTCATTCCAATACTTTCATTTTTCCGAATATAAAACCAAATAGGTTCACATATCATGTTTCGCATCAAGGGACATCGAGGGACAAGTTCACTGTTTATCAAAATTCTAACCACATAGGCTAACATTTCATTTTCGCGACAAAGGTCATTTCAATACTTTCATTTTACAGTATTTCAAACCAAATAGGTTCACATATCATGTTTCGCATCAAGGGACATCGAGAGACATGTTCAACCTTCATATTTAACAAACATGTAACAATATAAGCTAAAATCTCTTTTTCGCGATAAGGGTCATCTCATTACTTTCTATTTACCAAATTTAAAACGAAATTGGTTCAAATATTATGTTACGCAATAAAGGACATCAAGGGACAAATTCAACATTAATATTTATCAAAGTTTTAACCATATAGGCTAAATTCTCATTTTTGGGACAATGGTCATTCAAATAATTTCATTTTGCCGAATACAAAACCAAATAGGTTCACATATCATGTTTCGTATCAAGGGAGATCGAGGGACAAGTTCAACCTTTATCAAACTTCTAACCATATAAGGCTAAAATCTCATTTTCGCGACAAAGTCATTCCAATACTTTCATTTTTCCGAATATAAAACCAAATAGGTTCACATATCATGTTTCGCATCAAGGGAAATCGAGGGACAAGTTCACTATTTATCAAACTTCTAACCACATAGGCTAACATTTCATTTTCGCGACAAGGGTCATTTCAATACTTTCATTTAACCGAATTTCAAACCAAATAGGTTCACATATCATGTTTCGCATCAACGGACATCGAGGGACATGTTCAACAATCATATTTAACAAACATGCAACAATATAAGCTAAAATCTCGTTTTTGCGATAAGGGTCATATCATTACTTTCTATTTACCAAATTTAAAACGAAATTGGTTCAACTATTATGTTACGCAATAAAGAAGATCGAGGGACAAATTCAACATTAATATTTATCAAACTTTTAACCATATAGGCTAAAATCTCATTTTTGGGACAATGGTCATTCAAATAATTTCATTTTGCCGAATACAAAACCAAATAGGTTCACATATCATGTTTCGTATCAAGGGAGATCGAGGGACAAGTTCAACCTTTATCAAACATCTAACCACATAGGTTAAAATCTCATTTTCGCGACAAAGTCATTCCAATACTTTCATTTTTCCGAATATAAAACCAAATAGGTTCACATATCATGTTTCGCATCAAGGGACATCGAGGGACAAGTTCACTGTTTATCAAAATTCTAACCACATAGGCTAACATTTCATTTTCGCGACAAAGGTCATTTCAATACTTTCATTTTACAGTATTTCAAACCAAATAGGTTCACATATCATGTTTCGCATCAAGGGACATCGAGAGACATGTTCAACCTTCATATTTAACAAACATGTAACAATATAAGCTAAAATCTCTTTTTCGCGATAAGGGTCATCTCATTACTTTCTATTTACCAAATTTAAAACGAAATTGGTTCAAATATTAGTTACGCAATAAAGGACATCAAGGGACAAATTCAACATTAATATTTATCAAAGTTTTAACCATATAGGCTAAATTCTCATTTTTGGGACAATGGTCATTCAAATAATTTCATTTTGCCGAATACAAAACCAAATAGGTTCACATATCATGTTTCGTATCAAGGGAGATCGAGGGACAAGTTCAACCTTTATCAAACTTCTAACCATATAAGGCTAAAATCTCATTTTCGCGACAAAGTCATTCCAATACTTTCATTTTTCCGAATATAAAACCAAATAGGTTCACATATCATGTTTCGCATCAAGGGACATCGAGGGACAAGTTCACTATTTATCAAACTTCTAACCACATAGGCTAACATTTCATTTTCGCGACAAGGGTCATTTCAATACTTTCATTTAACCGAATTTCAAACCAAATAGGTTCACATATCATGTTTCGCATCAACGGACATCGAGGGACATGTTCAACCATCATATTTAACAAACATGCAACAATATAAGCTAAAATCTCGTTTTTGCGATAAGGGTCATATCATTACTTTCTATTTACCAAATTTAAAACGAAATTGGTTCAACTATTATGTTACGCAATAAAGAAGATCGAGGGACAAATTCAACATTAATATTTATCAAACTTTTAACCATATAGGCTAAAATCTCATTTTTGGGACAATGGTCATTCAAATAATTTCATTTTGCCGAATACAAAACCAAATAGGTTCACATATCATGTTTCGTATCAAGGGAGATCGAGGGACAAGTTCAACCTTTATCAAACATCTAACCACATAGGTTAAAATCTCATTTTCGCGACAAAGTCATTCCAATACTTTCATTTTTCCGAATATAAAACCAAATAGGTTCACATATCATGTTTCGCATCAAGGGACATCGAGGGACAAGTTCACTGTTTATCAAACTTCTAACCACATAGGCTAACATTTCATTTTCGCGACAAAGGTCATTTCAATACTTTCATTTTACAGTATTTCAAACCAAATAGGTTCACATATCATGTTTCGCATCAAGGGACATCGAGAGACATGTTCAACCTTCATATTTAACAAACATGTAACAATATAAGCTAAAATCTCTTTTTCGCGATAAGGGTCATCTCATTACTTTCTATTTACCAAATTTAAAACGAAATTGGTTCAAATATTATGTTACGCAATAAAGGACATCAAGGGACAAATTCAACATTAATATTTATCAAAGTTTTAACCATATAGGCTAAATTCTCATTTTTGGGACAATGGTCATTCAAATAATTTCATTTTGCCGAATACAAAACCAAATAGGTTCACATATCATGTTTCGTATCAAGGGAGATCGAGGGACAAGTTCAACCTTTATCAAACTTCTAACCATATAAGGCTAAAATCTCATTTTCGCGACAAAGTTGTTTTATCTTGGTTTTCGGGCGTCAAACATTGATTACGTTTGAACCTTTTTAACCGGTGATATCTTATTTTTTCTTGGGAAGGGAAAAAGTAAGCAAAACCCTTGAGAATCGAGGTCCGGGAGTTGTTTTCGCTACGGGAAGGTGTTAGGCACCCATAACGACTATAGTATCCTATAGGAACCGTCTTTAATTTCTACGCGCGCGCTTTATTTTTAAATGCTATTTTGAAAATGTTATTTACACCTAAAAGTTACTAAATGAAGAATTGGAGGGAGAAGAATGTGTTTGAATTTTTATTTTAGTTGAATTGAAGGAATTTTGTTCCTTGCCTACGTACCCGTTTAAGGGATCAAATCCACCGTAGTTCTCTCTCAAAAATGTTTTTGTTTTTGTTGGTTGATCTTAAAGTTTGAAAATTGGAGTTTGAAGCATAGAAAGGGGCCTCAAAGGCATGAGATTATGAAAAGAGTGAGGTGGAATTAGTCATTTGCAAAAAGGGTCTAAGTTTGATTATTTTCATTGAAATTTGATTAAGAAAATGAAAAAGAAAATACAATGGGATTTTGGATCCCAAGGTTTATTTGGAAAATGGTTTGAGTGAAGTTTGTTCATATTTTTTTTGGAAAGATTTTTCTAAGTTTAAGGCCTAAACATACATCTAAACATGCAATCCTAAACATACATCTAAACATGCATATTCTAGCTATATACCTAAAGTGGTGTGTGTGCACGTGTCGGTGCTTGTGTCGGTGTACATCATTAGAGTCCATTGTCCTTTACATCATAACCTAGATACATTCTATGGCCTCTTTGCCAAGAAAATTAAAAGCACGAAAGTAAAATATTACAAGAATTCCTAAGCCTTTACATTCTAATTTTGATACAAATTAAATTGCAAGAAGGAAATAGAGATGAATATGGGTGAAATAGAGATGCTTATGATGAATATGAAACATGAAATGAAAAGGTTAGTAGGACATGACAATATCAAAGGAAATGAAGTAGGAGAAATGCTAGAATATAAAAGATAGAAAATAAGTGCAAACATGGCTAAAATTTGTTCATGAAATGCAAGAACCAAGTGACCCATAATTCTCACATTCCAATTACATTTTAAAGGTTTAGAAACAAGTTTTGGAATGGGAATTAAGGCTACATGATTTACTTGACATTTTAAAACAAATTTGGAGCATATTTACATTATTTAACTACTTAATGACTTGTAAGCTAAGTAACCTACCAAAATTCACAATTATGCAACAAAATTAAGCACAAACAGTGGCTAAACTTCTATGAGATCAAATGGTATAGGTCACCAAAATTCATCAAGCAATTTGGATTGAAATCAAGCAAAGTTCCACTTATTTTTAGCACAAAATATGACAAAACTAGCAAGAAAATTAACACCTCATTTTTTAACCAATTTTAACATGTGAAAATTATCACAAAATACTACAAAAATATCAAGAAATCTATATGAATTTTTTTGAAATCTTTTAAAGGCTTTTAAGCTAAAAATTACAAGAAAATTGCTAGTTTTAACACAAAAACAAGGAAAAAGCTATATATATTTTTTATCAGGTTTTATTATGCAACAAGGTTAGAAAACATCAAGAAAGTCATCAAAAATCTGTGGAAATTTATTTGGAATTTTTAAAGAATTCTTAGGCAAGACAAGGGGTGCAGTGAGCAATTTTTCAGCAAGAACGCAGGAAACAGGGGTGTGTACTTAGCAAACTGGAAAAAATGAGCAAAAAAAACGTTGGGCCTGGCACTAGGTATGGGTAAGGTCCATGGGTTATGGGTTGGACCCATGGGCATGGGTCTGGGTCAAGAGTGGGTTAGTATAAAAACTATGTTGCTGTTAAAAAAAAACATTGTAATTTCTTCTTCTCTCTCACAAACTCACGCTCCCTCTCTCTCTAAGGCAGATAGCGCCGCCAGCCACCATCTTCTCCGGCGAGCATCAAACTTCCGACGCGGTGGTCAGCCGGCGGCGCCACCGTGTCGTAGTCCAAACTTCGCCGTTTTTTGAAACAAACACCATTTTCTACACTCTTTTTCCCTCCTCTTTTCAAAAATCCAGTCAAATCTTCCAAAAAACAAACACAGCAGTCTAGATCTACACTATACAAATCGAATTCAAACCATTTCTCACCTTTAACCGTTTTCAAAAGGAACAGAACGCATTATAATGCACATACACGATGAAAATTAAAGGAAGAAGGATATTACCTGCTTGAAATCGGAGAAAGATGCTTCAAGAAGCTTCAACACTCGATGCCTCTTACTTGTGCCTCACGAATTTGCAGCTATGGCCAGTCCTCCTTCTTTCTCTTCGAAACAGATTCCGATTTGTTGATGATTGGATCAGTCACGTTTTTGCTTGTATTACCGAATTGGAGTTCGAAAAAATGATGGAATTTGGAGCGGTTGAGGTTGAATTGGTGCGGCTAGTTGATGAATCCGAAAATGCTTGATGAAGAATTGGTGAAGGTTGTGTTTGTTGATGTTGTTGATGGATGATGATGATGATTGTTGAATTGGATTTGGTGGAGTAATTGTGAAAATTGAATGGTGAAGATGGTGGATTGTGGTGGTTTTGGTGATGGAAAGTGGCGGTGTTGTGGTGGTGTGAGGTTGTTGGTGAAGATTGATGAAGAATGGAGGTGGTTAGAGGTGGTTAGGGTGGTGATAGAGTTAGTTAGGGAGGAGGAGTGGTGGTTGGAAAAGTTGGTTAGAGTGGAGAAGAAAAGGAACACGTGAGGAAAAAGAAAGAGGGAAAAGAGAGAGAATTTTTATGACTTTTTTTGTGGAATTTGTGAAAAAATGATTGGTGAATGAAAAATTGACCATGGTTTGACTTATATAGGCTAAGTCATTGACCTTGGACCAATAGGATAGAGACATGTGGCACTAGACTTGTAACAAACTCTTAAGGACCAATAGCATTTGGACACGTGGCACTTGGACTCTAACAAACTAAAAAGGATTAAAATGTAAATAACAAAAGTGCGCGGACTAAAATGAAAATTAAAACAAAAATTGAATTGGAAAAGTAAATTGAAAATTAACGTAAAATGAGAAGATTAAAAACAACAAAGCAGATTAAAACGAATCAGAAATATTATGTGAAATGACCAAAACGCCCCTAGGGACTAAAACGACTAAAAATGACTCAGATGAAATTTTAAAATGAATTTTTAACAGGGAATGAAACAAAGACTTATATAAGCAAAATTAAAAGACTCAGAGCCAATTTTTAAGATTTAAACAGAGCTTTGACACTTGAAAAGACTAAAATGCCCCTAGGGGCAAAACTGACTCAAAAATGACTTCAAATGCAATTTTTAAAACGGGTTTTGACATAGAATGAAACAGAGACTTATTCAAACTACTTGAAAGGACTCAAACAAATCTTTAAAAGACTGAAAGAACTTTTGACATAGGAAATGACTAAAATGCCCCTAGGGGCTATACTGACTAAAAAAATGACTTAACTGATATTTTTGAAATGAATTTTGACATGAGATTGAAACAAGGGCTTATACAAACCAATTTAAAAGACTCAAACAATTTTCAAAGATTAAAATGAATTGAATGCAGGAAATGACTAAAATACCCTTTTATGTGAATTTTGCAAATAACATTGAAATAAAATGCAGAGAAAGATGCAATTGATCAGAGACATATCAAATGACTTATAATGCAAGAAAAGAAGAATTGATTAGTATTTTTAGGTCCAAAATTAGGGTATAACAAAAGTCATTCCAATACTTTCATTTTTCCGAATATAAAACCAAATAGGTTCACATATCATGTTTCGCATCAAGGGACATCGAGGGACAAGTTCACTATTTATCAAACTTCTAACCACATAGGCTAACATTTCATTTTCGCGACAAGGGTCATTTCAATACTTTCATTTAACCGAATTTCAAACCAAATAGGTTCACTATCATGTTTCGCATCAACGGACATCGAGGGACATGTTCAACCATCATATTTAACAAACATGCAACAATATAAGCTAAAATCTCATTTTCGCGATAAGGGTCATCTCATTACTTTCTATTTACCAAATTTAAAACGAAATTGGTTCAACTATTATGCTACGCAATAAAGAAGATCGAGGGAAAAATTCAACATTAATATTTATCAAACTTTTAACCATATAGGCTAAAATCTCATTTTTGGGACAATGGTCATTCAAATAATTTCATTTTGCCGAATACAAAACCAAATAGGTTCACATATCATGTTTCGTATCAAGGGAGATCGAGTGACAAGTTCAACCTTTATCAAACATCTAACCACATAGGTTAAAATCTCATTTTCGCGACAAAGTCATTCCAATACTTTCATTTTTCCGAATATAAAACCAAATAGGTTCACATATCATGTTTCGTATCAAGGGAGATTGAGGGACAAGTTCAACCTTTATCAAACTTCTAACCATATAGGCTAAAATCTCATTTTCGCGATAAAGTCATTCCAAAACTTTCATTTTTCCGAATATAAAACCAAATAGGTTCACATATCATGTTTCGCATCAAGGGACATCGAGGGACAAGTTCACTGTTTATCAAACTTCTAACCACATAGGCTAACATTTTATTTTCGCGACAAAGGTCATTTCAATACTTTCATTTTACAGAATTTCAAACCAAATAGGTTCACATATCATGTTTCGCATCAAGGGACATCGAGGGACAAGTTCACTGTTTATCAAACTTCTAACCACATAGGCTAACATTTCATTTTCGCGACAAAGGTCATTTCAATACTTTAATTTTACAGTATTTCAAACCAAATAGGTTCACATATCATGTTTCGCATCAAGGGACATCGAGAGACATGTTCAACCTTCATATTTAACAAACATGTAACAATATAAGCTAAAATCTATTTTTCGCGATAAGGGTCATCTCATTACTTTCTATTTACCAAATTTAAAACGAAATTGGTTCAAATATTATGTTACGCAATAAAGGACATCAAGGGACAAATTCAACATTAATATTTATCAAAGTTTTAACCATATAGGCTAAATTCTCATTTTTGGGACAATGGTCATTCAAATAATTTCATTTTGCCGAATACAAAACCAAATAGGTTCACATATCATGTTTCGTATCAAGGGAGATCGAGGGACAAGTTCAACCTTTATCAAACTTCTAACCATATAAGGCTAAAATCTCATTTTCGCGACAAAGTCATTCCAATACTTTCATTTTTCCGAATATAAAACCAAATAGGTTCACATATCATGTTTCGCATCAAGGGACATCGAGGGACAAGTTCACTATTTATCAAACTTCTAACCACATAGGCTAACATTTCATTTTCGCGACAAGGGTCATTTCAATACTTTCATTTAACCGAATTTCAAACCAAATAGGTTCACTATCATGTTTCGCATCAACGGACATCGAGGGACATGTTCAACCATCATATTTAACAAACATGCAACAATATAAGCTAAAATCTCATTTTCGCGATAAGGGTCATCTCATTACTTTCTATTTACCAAATTTAAAACGAAATTGGTTCAACTATTATGCTACGCAATAAAGAAGATCGAGGGAAAAATTCAACATTAATATTTATCAAACTTTTAACCATATAGGCTAAAATCTCATTTTTGGGACAATGGTCATTCAAATAATTTCATTTTGCCGAATACAAAACCAAATAGGTTCACATATCATGTTTCGTATCAAGGGAGATCGAGGGACAAGTTCAACCTTTATCAAACATCTAACCACATAGGTTAAAATCTCATTTTCGCGACAAAGTCATTCCAATACTTTCATTTTTCCGAATATAAAACCAAATAGGTTCACATATCATGTTTCGTATCAAGGGAGATTGAGGGACAAGTTCAACCTTTATCAAACTTCTAACCATATAGGCTAAAATATCATTTTCGCGATAAAGTCATTCCAAAACTTTCATTTTTCCGAATATAAAACCAAATAGGTTCACATATCATGTTTCGCATCAAGGGACATCGTGGGACAAGTTCACTGTTTATCAAACTTCTAACCACATAGGCTAACATTTCATTTTCGCGACAAAGGTCATTTCAATACTTTCATTTTACAGAATTTCAAACCAAATAGGTTCACATATCATGTTTCGCATCAAGGGACATCGAGAGACATGTTCAACCTTCATATTTAACAAACATGTAACAATATAAGCTAAAATCTCTTTTTCGCGATAAGGGTCATCTCATTACTTTCTATTTACCAAATTTAAAACGAAATTGGTTCAAATATTATGTTACGCAATAAAGGACATCAAGGGACAAATTCAACATTAATATTTATCAAAGTTTTAACCATATAGGCTAAATTCTCATTTTTGGGACAATGGTCATTCAAATAATTTCATTTTGCCGAATACAAAACCAAATAGGTTCACATATCATGTTTCGTATCAAGGGAGATCGAGGGACAAGTTCAACCTTTATCAAACTTCTAACCATATAAGGCTAAAATCTCATTTTCGCGACAAAGTCATTCCAATACTTTCATTTTTCCGAATATAAAACCAAATAGGTTCACATATCATGTTTCGCATCAAGGGACATCGAGGGACAAGTTCACTATTTATCAAACTTCTAACCACATAGGCTAACATTTCATTTTCGCGACAAGGGTCATTTCAATACTTTCATTTAACCGAATTTCAAACCAAATAGGTTCACTATCATGTTTCGCATCAACGGACATCGAGAGACATGTTCAACCATCATATTTAACAAACATGCAACAATATAAGCTAAAATCTCATTTTCGCGATAAGGGTCATCTCATTACTTTCTATTTACCAAATTTAAAACGAAATTGGTTCAACTATTATGTTACGCAATAAAGAAGATCGAGGGAAAAATTCAACATTAATATTTATCAAACTTTTAACCATATAGGCTAAAATCTCATTTTTGGGACAATGGTCATTCAAATAATTTCATTTTGCCGAATACAAAACCAAATAGGTTCACATATCATGTTTCGTATCAAGGGAGATCGAGGGACAAGTTCAACCTTTATCAAACTTCTAACCATATAAGGCTAAAATCTCATTTTCGCGACAAAGTCATTCCAATACTTTCATTTTTCCGAATATAAAACCAAATAGGTTCACATATCATGTTTCGCATCAAGGGACATCGAGGGACAAATTCACTATTTATCAAACTTCTAACCACATAGGCTAACATTTCATTTTCGCGACAAGGGTCATTTCAATACTTTCATTTAACCGAATTTCAAACCAAATAGGTTCACTATCATGTTTCGCATCAACGGACATCGAGGGACATGTTCAACCATCATATTTAACAAACATGCAACAATATAAGCTAAAATCTCATTTTCGCGATAAGGGTCATCTCATTACTTTCTATTTACCAAATTTAAAACGAAATTGGTTCAACTATTATGTTACGCAATAAAGAAGATCGAGGGAAAAATTCAACATTAATATTTATCAAACTTTTAACCATATAGGCTAAAATCTCATTTTTGGGACAATGGTCATTCAAATAATTTCATTTTGCCGAATACAAAACCAAATAGGTTCACATATCATGTTTCGTATCAAGGGAGATCGAGGGACAAGTTCAACCTTTATCAAACTTCTAACCATATAAGGCTAAAATCTCATTTTCGCGACAAAGTCATTCCAATACTTTCATTTTTCCGAATATAAAACCAAATAGGTTCACATATCATGTTTCGCATCAAGGGACATCGAGGGACAAGTTCACTATTTATCAAACATCTAACCACATAGGCTAACATTTCATTTTCGCGACAAGGGTCATTTCAATACTTTCATTTAACCGAATTTCAAACCAAATAGGTTCACATATCATGTTTCGCATCAACGGACATCGAGGGACATGTTCAACCATCATATTTAACAAACATGCAACAATATAAGCTAAAATCTCGTTTTCGCGATAAGGGTCATATCATTACTTTCTATTTACCAAATTTAAAACGAAATTGGTTCAACTATTATGTTACGCAATAAAGAAGATCGAGGGACAAATTCAACATTAATATTTATCAAACTTTTAACCATATAGGCTAAAATCTCATTTTTGGGACAATGGTCATTCAAATAATTTCATTTTGCCGAATACAAAACCAAATAGGTTCACATATCATGTTTCGTATCAAGGGAGATCGATGGACAAGTTCAACCTTTATCAAACATCTAACCACATAGGTTAAAATCTCATTTTCGCGACAAAGTCATTCCAATACTTTCATTTCTCCGAATATAAAACCAAATAGGTTCACATATCATGTTTCGTATCAAGGGAGATTGAGGGACAAGTTCAACCTTTATCAAACTTCTAACCATATAGGCTAAAATCTCATTTTCGCGACAAAGTCATTCCAAAACTTTCATTTTTCCGAATATAAAACCAAATAGGTTCACATATCATGTTTCGCATCAAGGGACATCGAGGGACAAGTTCACTGTTTATCAAACTTCTAACCACATAGGCTAACATTTCATTTTCGCGACAAAGGTCATTTCAATACTTTCATTTTACAGAATTTCAAACCAAATAGGTTCACATATCATGTTTCGCATCAAGGGACATCGAGAGACATGTTCAACCTTCATATTTAACAAACATGTAACAATATAAGCTAAAATCTCTTTTTCGCGATAAGGGTCATCTCATTACTTTCTATTTACCAAATTTAAAACGAAATTGGTTCAAATATTATGTTACGCAATAAAGGACATCGAGGGACAAATTCAACATTAATATTTATCAAAGTTTTAACCATATAGGCTAAATTCTCATTTTTGGGACAATGGTCATTCAAATAATTTCATTTTACCGGATACAAAACCAAATAGGTTCACATATCATGTTTCGTATCAAGGGAGATCGAGGGACAAGTTCAACCTTTATCAAACTTCTAACCATATAAGGCTAAAATCTCATTTTCGCGACAAAGTCATTCCAAAACTTTCATTTTTCCGAATATAAAACCAAATAGGTTCACATATCATGTTTCGCATCAAGGGACATCGAGGGACAAGTTCACTGTTTATCAAACTTCTAACCACATAGGCTAACATTTCATTTTCGCGACAAAGGTCATTTCAATACTTTCATTTTACAGAATTTCAAACCAAATAGGTTCACATATCATGTTTCGCATCAAGGGACATCGAGAGACATGTTCAACCTTCATATTTAACAAACATGTAACAATATAAGCTAAAATCTCTTTTTCGCGATAAGGGTCATCTCATTACTTTCTATTTACCAAATTTAAAACGAAATTGGTTCAAATATTATGTTACGCAATAAAGGACATCGAGGGACAAATTCAACATTAATATTTATCAAAGTTTTAACCATATAGGCTAAATTCTCATTTTTGGGACAATGGTCATTCAAATAATTTCATTTTGCCGGATACAAAACCAAATAGGTTCACATATCATGTTTCGTATCAAGGGAGATCGAGGGACAAGTTCAACCTTTATCAAACTTCTAACCATATAAGGCTAAAATCTCATTTTCGCGACAAAGTCATTCTAATACTTTCATTTTTCCGAATATAAAACCAAATAGGTTCACATATCATGTTTCGCATCAAGGGACATCGAGGGACAAGTTCACTATTTATCAAACTTCTAACCACATAGGCTAACATTTCATTTTCGCGACAAGGGTCATTTCAATACTTTCATTTAACCGAATTTCAAACCAAATAGGTTCACTATCATGTTTCGCATCAACGGACATCGAGGGACATGTTCAACCATCATATTTAACAAACATGCAACAATATAAGCTAAAATCTCATTTTCGCGATAAGGGTCATCTCATTACTTTCTATTTACCAAATTTAAAACGAAATTGGTTCAACTATTATGTTACGCAATAAAGAAGATCGAGGGAAAAATTCAACATTAATATTTATCAAACTTTTAACCATATAGGCTAAAATCTCATTTTTGGGACAATGGTCATTCAAATAATTTCATTTTGCCGAATACAAAACCAAATAGGTTCACATATCATGTTTCGTATCAAGGGAGATCGAGGGACAAGTTCAACCTTTATCAAACTTCTAACCATATAAGGCTAAAATCTCATTTTCGCGACAAAGTCATTCCAATACTTTCATTTTTCCGAATATAAAACCAAATAGGTTCACATATCATGTTTCGCATCAAGGGACATCGAGGGACAAGTTCACTATTTATCAAACTTCTAACCACATAGGCTAACATTTCATTTTCGCGACAAGGGTCATTTCAATACTTTCATTTAACCGAATTTCAAACCAAATAGGTTCACTATCATGTTTCGCATCAACGGACATCGAGGGACATGTTCAACCATCATATTTAACAAACATGCAACAATATAAGCTAAAATCTCATTTTCGCGATAAGGGTCATCTCATTACTTTCTATTTACCAAATTTAAAACGAAATTAGTTCAACTATTATGTTACGCAATAAAGAAGATCGAGGGAAAAATTCAACATTAATATTTATCAAACTTTTAACCATATAGGCTAAAATCTTATTTTTGGGACAATGGTCATTCAAATAATTTCATTTTGCCGAATACAAAACCAAATAGGTTCACATATCATGTTTCGTATCAAGGGAGATCGAGGGACAAGTTCAACCTTTATCAAACTTCTAACCATATAAGGCTAAAATCTCATTTTCGCGACAAAGTCATTCCAATACTTTCATTTTTCCGAATATAAAACCAAATAGGTTCACATATCATGTTTCGCATCAAGGGACATCGAGGGACAAGTTCACTATTTATCAAACATCTAACCACATAGGCTAACATTTCATTTTCGCGACAAGGGTCATTTCAATACTTTCATTTAACCGAATTTCAAACCAAATAGGTTCACATATCATGTTTCGCATCAACGGACATCGAGGGACATGTTCAACCATCATATTTAACAAACATGCAACAATATAAGCTAAAATCTCGTTTTCGCGATAAGGGTCATATCATTACTTTCTATTTACCAAATTTAAAACGAAATTGGTTCAACTATTATGTTACGCAATAAAGAAGATCGAGGGACAAATTCAACATTAATATTTATCAAACTTTTAACCATATAGGCTAAAATCTCATTTTTGGGACAATGGTCATTCAAATAATTTCATTTTGCCGAATACAAAACCAAATAGGTTCACATATCATGTTTCGTATCAAGGGAGATCGAGGGACAAGTTCAACCTTTATCAAACATCTAACCACATAGGTTAAAATCTCATTTTCGCGACAAAGTCATTCCAATACTTTCATTTTTCCGAATATAAAACCAAATAGGTTCACATATCATGTTTCGTATCAAGGGAGATTGAGGGACAAGTTCAACCTTTATCAAACTTCTAACCATATAGGCTAAAATCTCATTTTCGCGACAAAGTCATTCCAAAACTTTCATTTTTCCGAATATAAAACCAAATAGGTTCACATATCATGTTTCGCATCAAGGGACATCGAGGGACAAGTTCACTGTTTATCAAACTTCTAACCACATAGGCTAACATTTCATTTTCGCGACAAAGGTCATTTCAATACTTTCATTTTACAGAATTTCAAACCAAATAGGTTCACATATCATGTTTCGCATCAAGGGACATCGAGAGACATGTTCAACCTTCATATTTAACAAACATGTAACAATATAAGCTAAAATCTCTTTTTCGCGATAAGGGTCATCTCATTACTTTCTATTTACCAAATTTAAAACGAAATTGGTTCAAATATTATGTTACGCAATAAAGGACATCGAGGGACAAATTCAACATTAATATTTATCAAAGTTTTAACCATATAGGCTAAATTCTCATTTTTGGGACAATGGTCATTCAAATAATTTCATTTTGCCGGATACAAAACCAAATAGGTTCACATATCATGTTTCGTATCAAGGGAGATCGAGGGACAAGTTCAACCTTTATCAAACTTCTAACCATATAAGGCTAAAATCTCATTTTCGCGACAAAGTCATTCCAATACTTTCATTTTTCCGAATATAAAACCAAATAAGTTCACATATCATGTTTCGCATCAAGGGACATCGAGGGACAAGTTCACTATTTATCAAACTTCTAACCACATAGGCTAACATTTCATTTTCGCGACAAGGGTCATTTCAATACTTTCATTTAACCGAATTTCAAACCAAATAGGTTCACTATCATGTTTCGCATCAACGGACATCGAGGGACATGTTCAACCATCATATTTAACAAACATGCAACAATATAAGCTAAAATCTCGTTTTCGCGATAAGGGTCATCTCATTACTTTCTATTTACCAAATTTAAAACGAAATTGGTTCAACTATTATCTTACGCAATAAAGAAGATCGAGGGAAAAATTCAACATTAATATTTATCAAACTTTTAACCATATAGGCTAAATTCTCATTTTTGGGACAATGGTCATTCAAATAATTTCATTTTGCCGAATACAAAACCAAATAGGTTCACATATCATGTTTCGTATCAAGGGAGATCGAGGGACAAGTTCAACCTTTATCAAACTTCTAACCATATAAGGCTAAAATCTCATTTTCGCGACAAAGTCATTCCAATACTTTCATTTTTCCGAATATAAAACCAAATAGGTTCACATATCATGTTTCGCATCAAGGGACATCGAGGGACAAGTTCACTATTTATCAAACTTCTAACCACATAGGCTAACATTTCATTTTCGCGACAAGGGTCATTTCAATACTTTCATTTAACCGAATTTCAAACCAAATAGGTTCACTATCATGTTTCGCATCAACGGACATCGAGGGACATGTTCAACCATCATATTTAACAACCATGCAACAATATAAGCTAAAATCTCATTTTCGCGATAAGGGTCATCTCATTACTTTCTATTTACCAAATTTAAAACGAAATTGGTTCAACTATTATGTTACGCAATAAAGAAGATCGAGGGAAAAATTCAACATTAATATTTATCAAACTTTTAACCATATAGGCTAAAATCTCATTTTTGGGACAATGGTCATTCAAATAATTTCATTTTGCCGAATACAAAACTAAATAGGTTCACATATCATGTTTCGTATCAAGGGAGATCGAGGGACAAGTTCAACCTTTATCAAACTTCTAACCATATAAGGCTAAAATCTCATTTTTGCGACAAAGTCATTCCAATACTTTCATTTTTCCGAATATAAAACCAAATAGGTTCACATATCATGTTTCGCATCAAGGGACATCGAGGGACAAGTTCACTATTTATCAAACTTCTAACCACATAGGCTAACATTTCATTTTCGCGACAAGGGTCATTTCAATACTTTCATTTAACCGAATTTCAAACCAAATAGGTTCACATATCATGTTTCGCATCAACGGACATCGAGGGACATGTTCAACCATCATATTTAACAAACATGCAACAATATAAGCTAAAATCTCGTTTTCGCGATAAGGGTCATATCATTACTTTCTATTTACCAAATTTAAAACGAAATTGGTTCAACTATTATGTTACGCAATAAAGAAGATCGAGGGACAAATTTAACATTAATATTTATCAAACTTTTAACCATATAGGCTAAAATCTCATTTTTGGGACAATGGTCATTCAAATAATTTCATTTTGCCGAATACAAAACTAAATAGGTTCACATATCATGTTTCGTATCAAGGGAGATCGAGGGACAAGTTCACTGTTTATCAAACTTCTAACCACATAGGCTAACATTTCATTTTCGCGACAAAGGTCATTTCAATACTTTCATTTTACAGAATTTCAAACCAAATAGGTTCACATATCATGTTTCGCATCAAGGGACATCGAGAGACATGTTCAACCTTCATATTTAACAAACATGTAACAATATAAGCTAAAATCTCTTTTTCGCGATAAGGGTCATCTCATTACTTTCTATTTACCAAATTTAAAACGAAATTGGTTCAAATATTATGTTACGCAATAAAGGACATCGAGGGACAAATTCAACATTAATATTTATCAAAGTTTTAACCATATAGGCTAAATTCTCATTTTTGGGACAATGGTCATTCAAATAATTTCATTTTGCCGGATACAAAACCAAATAGGTTCACATATCATGTTTCGTATCAAGGGAGATCGAGGGACAAGTTCAACCTTTATCAAACTTCTAACCATATAAGGCTAAAATCTCATTTTCGCGACAAAGTCATTCCAATACTTTCATTTTTCCGAATATAAAACCAAATAGGTTCACATATCATGTTTCGCATCAAGGGACATCGAGGGACAAGTTCACTATTTATCAAACTTCTAACCACATAGGCTAACATTTCATTTTCGCGACAAGGGTCATTTCAATACTTTCATTTAACCGAATTTCAAACCAAATAGGTTCACATATCATGTTTCGCATCAACGGACATCGAGGGACATGTTCAACCATCATATTTAACAAACATGCAACAATATAAGCTAAAATCTCGTTTTCGCGATAAGGGTCATATCATTACTTTCTATTTACCAAATTTAAAACGAAATTGGTTCAACTATTATGTTACGCAATAAAGAAGATCGAGGGACAAATTCAACATTAATATTTATCAAACTTTTAACCATATAGGCTAAAATCTCATTTTTGGGACAATGGTCATTCAAATAATTTCATTTTGCCGAATACAAAACCAAATAGGTTCACATATCATGTTTCGTATCAAGGGAGATCGAGGGACAAGTTCAACCTTTATCAAACATCTAACCACATAGGTTAAAATCTCATTTTCGCGACAAAGTCATTCCAATACTTTCATTTTTCCGAATATAAAACCAAATAGGTTCACATATCATGTTTCGTATCAAGGGAGATTGAGGGACAAGTTCAACCTTTATCAAACTTCTAACCATATAGGCTAAAATCTCATTTTCGCGATAAAGTCATTCCAAAACTTTCATTTTTCCGAATATAAAACCAAATAGGTTCACATATCATGTTTCGCATCAAGGGACATCGAGGGACAAGTTCACTGTTTATCAAACTTCTAACCACATAGGCTAACATTTCATTTTCGCGACAAAGGTCATTTCAATACTTTCATTTTACAGAATTTCAAACCAAATAGGTTCACATATCATGTTTCGCATCAAGGGACATCGAGAGACATGTTCAACCTTCATATTTAACAAACATGTAACAATATAAGCTAAAATCTCTTTTTCGCGATAAGGGTCATCTCATTACTTTCTATTTACCAAATTTAAAACGAAATTGGTTTAAATATTATGTTACGCAATAAAGGACATCAAGGGACAAATTCAACATTAATATTTATCAAAGTTTTAACCATATAGGCTAAATTCTCATTTTTGGGACAATGGTCATTCAAATAATTTCATTTTGCCGAATACAAAACCAAATAGGTTCACATATCATGTTTCGTATCAAGGGAGATCGAGGGACAAGTTCAACCTTTATCAAACTTCTAACCATATAAGGCTAAAATCTCATTTTCGCGACAAAGTCATTCCAATACTTTCATTTTTCCGAATATAAAACCAAATAGGTTCACATATCATGTTTCGCATCAAGGGACATCGAGGGACAAGTTCACTATTTATCAAACTTCTAACCACATAGGCTAACATTTCATTTTCGCGACAAGGGTCATTTCAATACTTTCATTTAACCGAATTTCAAACCAAATAGGTTCACTATCATGTTTCGCATCAACGGACATCGAGGGACATGTTCAACCATCATATTTAACAAACATGCAACAATATAAGCTAAAATCTCATTTTCGCGATAAGGGTCATCTCATTACTTTCTATTTACCAAATTTAAAACGAAATTGGTTCAACTATTATGTTACGCAATAAAGAAGATCGAGGGAAA
Organism: Medicago sativa; assembly: GCF_051527215.1. NCBI lineage: Eukaryota > Viridiplantae > Streptophyta > Magnoliopsida > Fabales > Fabaceae > Medicago > Medicago sativa. The sequence goes on from NC_140751.1 coordinate 42,786,350, forward strand.
AATTCAACATTAATATTTATCAAACTTTTAACCATATAGGCTAAAATCTCATTTTTGGGACAATGGTCATTCAAAAAATTTCATTTTGCCGAATACAAAACCAAATAGGTTCACATATCATGTTTCGTATCAAGGGAGATCGAGGGACAAGTTCAACCTTTATCAAACTTCTAACCATATAAGGCTAAAATCTCATTTTCGCGACAAAGTCATTCCAATACTTTCATTTTTCCGAATATAAAACCAAATAGGTTCACATATCATGTTTCGCATCAAGGGACATCGAGGGACAAGTTCACTATTTATCAAACTTCTAACCACATAGGCTAACATTTCATTTTCGCGACAAGGGTCATTTCAATACTTTCATTTAACCGAATTTCAAACCAAATAGGTTCACATATCATGTTTCGCATCAACGGACATCGAGGGACATGTTCAACCATCATATTTAACAAACATGCAACAATATAAGCTAAAATCTCGTTTTCGCGATAAGGGTCATATCATTACTTTCTATTTACCAAATTTAAAACGAAATTGGTTCAACTATTATGTTACGCAATAAAGAAGATCGAGGGACAAATTCAACATTAATATTTATCAAACTTTTAACCATATAGGCTAAAATCTCATTTTTGGGACAATGGTCATTCAAATAATTTCATTTTGCCGAATACAAAACCAAATAGGTTCACATATCATGTTTCGTATCAAGGGAGATCGAGGGACAAGTTCAACCTTTATCAAACATCTAACCACATAGGTTAAAATCTCATTTTCGCGACAAAGTCATTCCAATACTTTCATTTTTCCGAATATAAAACCAAATAGGTTCACATATCATGTTTCGTATCAAGGGAGATTGAGGGACAAGTTCAACCTTTATCAAACTTCTAACCATATAGGCTAAAATCTCATTTTCGCGACAAAGTCATTCCAAAACTTTCATTTTTCCGAATATAAAACCAAATAGGTTCACATATCATGTTTCGCATCAAGGGACATCGAGGGACAAGTTCACTGTTTATCAAACTTCTAACCACATAGGCTAACATTTCATTTTCGCGACAAAGGTCATTTCAATACTTTCATTTTACAGAATTTCAAACCAAATAGGTTCACATATCATGTTTCGCATCAAGGGACATCGAGAGACATGTTCAACCTTCATATTTAACAAACATGTAACAATATAAGCTAAAATCTCTTTTTCGCGATAAGGGTCATCTCATTACTTTCTATTTACCAAATTTAAAACGAAATTGGTTCAAATATTATGTTACGCAATAAAGGACATCGAGGGACAAATTCAACATTAATATTTATCAAAGTTTTAACCATATAGGCTAAATTCTCATTTTTGGGACAATGGTCATTCAAATAATTTCATTTTGCCGGATACAAAACCAAATAGGTTCACATATCCTGTTTCGTATCAAGGGAGATCGAGGGACAAGTTCAATCTTTATCAAACTTCTAACCATATAAGGCTAAAATCTGATTTTCGCGACAAAGTCATTCCAATACTTTCATTTTTCCGAATATAAAACCAAATAGGTTCACATATCATGTTTCGCATCAAGGGACATCGAGGGACAAGTTCACTATTTATCAAACTTCTAACCACATAGGCTAACATTTCATTTTCGCGACAAGGGTCATTTCAATACTTTCATTTAACCGAATTTCAAACCAAATAGGTTCACATATCATGTTTCGCATCAACGGACATCGAGGGACAAGTTCAACCATCATATTTAACAAACATGCAACAATATAAGCTAAAATCTCGTTTTCGCGATAAGGGTCATATCATTACTTTCTATTTACCAAATTTAAAACGAAATTGGTTCAACTATTATGTTACGCAATAAAGAAGATCGAGGGACAAATTCAACATTAATATTTATCAAACTTTTAACCATATAGGCTAAAATCTCATTTTTGGGACAATGGTCATTCAAATAATTTCATTTTGCCGAATACAAAACCAAATAGGTTCACATATCATGTTTCGTATCAAGGGAGATCGAGGGACAAGTTCAACCTTTATCAAACATCTAACCACATAGGTTAAAATCTCATTTTCGCGACAAAGTCATTCCAATACTTTCATTTTTCCGAATATAAAACCAAATAGGTTCACATATCATGTTTCGTATCAAGGGAGATTGAGGGACAAGTTCAACCTTTATCAAACTTCTAACCATATAGGCTAAAATCTCATTTTCGCGACAAAGTCATTCCAAAACTTTCATTTTTCCGAATATAAAACCAAATAGGTTCACATATCATGTTTCGCATCAAGGGACATCGAGGGACAAGTTCACTGTTTATCAAACTTCTAACCACATAGGCTAACATTTCATTTTCGCGACAAAGGTCATTTCAATACTTTCATTTTACAGAATTTCAAACCAAATAGGTTCACATATCATGTTTCGCATCAAGGGACATCGAGAGACATGTTCAACCTTCATATTTAACAAACATGTAACAATATAAGCTAAAATCTCTTTTTCGCGATAAGGGTCATCTCATTACTTTCTATTTACCAAATTTAAAACGAAATTGGTTCAAATATTATGTTACGCAATAAAGGACATCGAGGGACAAATTCAACATTAATATTTATCAAAGTTTTAACCATATAGGCTAAATTCTCATTTTTGGGACAATGGTCATTCAAATAATTTCATTTTGCCGGATACAAAACCAAATAGGTTCACATATCATGTTTCGTATCAAGGGAGATCGAGGGACAAGTTCAACCTTTATCAAACTTCTAACCATATAAGGCTAAAATCTCATTTTCGCGACAAAGTCATTCCAAAACTTTCATTTTTCCGAATATAAAACCAAATAGGTTCACATATCATGTTTCGCATCAAGCGACATCGAGGGACAAGTTCACTGTTTATCAAACTTCTAACCACATAGGCTAACATTTCATTTTCGCGACAAAGGTCATTTCAATACTTTCATTTTACAGAATTTCAAACCAAATAGGTTCACATATCATGTTTCGCATCAAGGGACATCGAGAGACATGTTCAACCTTCATATTTAACAAACATGGAACAATATAAGCTAAAATCTCTTTTTCGCGATAAGGGTCATCTCATTACTTTCTATTTACCAAATTTAAAACGAAATTGGTTCAAATATTATGTTACGCAATAAAGGACATCGAGGGACAAATTCAACATTAATATTTATCAAAGTTTTAACCATATAGGCTAAATTCTCATTTTTGGGACAATGGTCATTCAAATAATTTCATTTTGCCGGATACAAAACCAAATAGGTTCACATATCATGTTTCGTATCAAGGGAGATCGAGGGACAAGTTCAACCTTTATCAAACTTCTAACCATATAAGGCTAAAATCTCATTTTCGCGACAAAGTCATTCCAATACTTTCATTTTTCCGAATATAAAACCAAATAGGTTCACATATCATGTTTCGCATCAAGGGACATCGAGGGACAAGTTCACTATTTATCAAACTTCTAACCACATAGGCTAACATTTCATTTTCGCGACAAGGGTCATTTCAATACTTTCATTTAACCGAATTTCAAACCAAATAGGTTCACTATCATGTTTCGCATCAACGGACATCGAGGGACATGTTCAACCATCATATTTAACAAACATGCAACAATATAAGCTAAAATCTCGTTTTCGCGATAAGGGTCATCTCATTACTTTCTATTTACCAAATTTAAAACGAAATTGGTTCAACTATTATGTTACGCAATAAAGAAGATCGAGGGAAAAATTCAATATTAATATTTATCAAACTTTTAACCATATAGGCTAAAATCTCATTTTTGGGACAATGGTCATTCAAATAATTTCATTTTGCCGAATACAAAACCAAATAGGTTCACATATCATGTTTCGTATCAAGGGAGATCGAGGGACAAGTTCAACCTTTATCAAACTTCTAACTATATAAGGCTAAAATCTCATTTTTGCGACAAAGTCATTCCAATACTTTCATTTTTCCGAATATAAAACCAAATAGGTTCACATATCATGTTTCGCATCAAGGGACATCGAGGGACAAGTTCACTATTTATCAAACTTCTAACCACATAGGCTAACATTTCATTTTCGCGACAAGGGTCATTTCAATACTTTCATTTAACCGAATTTCAAACCAAATAGGTTCACATATCATGTTTCGCATCAACGGACATCGAGGGACATGTTCAACCATCATATTTAACAAACATGCAACAATATAAGCTAAAATCTCGTTTTCGCGATAAGGGTCATATCATTACTTTCTATTTACCAAATTTAAAACGAAATTGGTTCAACTATTATGTTACGCAATAAAGAAGATCGAGGGACAAATTCAACATTAATATTTATCAAACTTTTAACCATATAGGCTAAAATCTCATTTTTGGGACAATGGTCATTCAAATAATTTCATTTTGCCGAATACAAAACTAAATAGGTTCACATATCATGTTTCGTATCAAGGGAGATCGAGGGACAAGTTCACTGTTTATCAATCTTCTAACCACATAGGCTAACATTTCATTTTCGCGACAAAGGTCATTTCAATACTTTCATTTTACAGAATTTCAAACCAAATAGGTTCACATATCATGTTTCGCATCAAGGGACATCGAGAGACATGTTCAACCTTCATATTTAACAAACATGTAACAATATAAGCTAAAATCTCTTTTTCGCGATAAGGGTCATCTCATTACTTTCTATTTACCAAATTTAAAACGAAATTGGTTCAAATATTATGTTACGCAATAAAGGACATCGAGGGACAAATTCAACATTAATATTTATCAAAGTTTTAACCATATAGGCTAAATTCTCATTTTTGGGACAATGGTCATTCAAATAATTTCATTTTGCCGGATACAAAACCAAATAGGTTCACATATCATGTTTCGTATCAAGGGAGATCGAGGGACAAGTTCAACCTTTATCAAACTTCTAACCATATAAGGCTAAAATCTCATTTTCGCGACAAAGTCATTCCAAAACTTTCATTTTTCCGAATATAAAACCAAATAGGTTCACATATCATGTTTCGCATCAAGGGACATCGAGGGACAAGTTCACTGTTTATCAAACTTCTAACCACATAGGCTAACATTTCATTTTCGCGACAAAGGTCATTTCAATACTTTCATTTTACAGAATTTCAAACCAAATAGGTTCACATATCATGTTTCGCATCAAGGGACATCGAGAGACATGTTCAACCTTCATATTTAACAAACATGTAACAATATAAGCTAAAATCTCTTTTTCGCGATAAGGGTCATCTCATTACTTTCTATTTACCAAATTTAAAACGAAATTGGTTCAAATATTATGTTACGCAATAAAGGACATCGAGGGACAAATTCAACATTAATATTTATCAAAGTTTTAACCATATAGGCTAAATTCTCATTTTTGGGACAATGGTCATTCAAATAATTTCATTTTGCCGGATACAAAACCAAATAGGTTCACATATCATGTTTCGTATCAAGGGAGATCGAGGGACAAGTTCAACCTTTATCAAACTTCTAACCATATAAGGCTAAAATCTCATTTTCGCGACAAAGTCATTCCAATACTTTCATTTTTCCGAATATAAAACCAAATAGGTTCACATATCATGTTTCGCATCAAGGGACATCGAGGGACAAGTTCACTATTTATCAAACTTCTAACCACATAGGCTAACATTTCATTTTCGCGACAAGGGTCATTTCAATACTTTCATTTAACCGAATTTCAAACCAAATAGGTTCACTATCATGTTTCGCATCAACGGACATCGAGGGACATGTTCAACCATCATATTTAACAAACATGCAACAATATAAGCTAAAATCTCGTTTTCGCGATAAGGGTCATCTCATTACTTTCTATTTACCAAATTTAAAACGAAATTGGTTCAACTATTATGTTACGCAATAAAGAAGATCGAGGGAAAAATTCAACATTAATATTTATCAAACTTTTAACCATATAGGCTAAAATCTCATTTTTGGGACAATGGTCATTCAAATAATTTCATTTCGCCGAATACAAAACCAAATAGGTTCACATATCATGTTTCGTATCAAGGGAGATCGAGGGACAAGTTCAACCTTTATCAAACTTCTAACCATATAAGGCTAAAATCTCATTTTCGCGACAAAGTCATTCCAATACTTTCATTTTTCCGAATATAAAACCAAATAGGTTCACATATCATGTTTCGCATCAAGGGACATCGAGGGACAAGTTCACTATTTATCAAACTTCTAACCACATAGGCTAACATTTCATTTTCGCGACAAGGGTCATTTCAATACTTTCATTTAACCGAATTTCAAACCAAATAGGTTCACATATCATGTTTCGCATCAACGGACATCGAGGGACATGTTCAACCATCATATTTAACAAACATGCAACAATATAAGCTAAAATCTCGTTTTCGCGATAAGGGTCATATCATTACTTTCTATTTACCAAATTTAAAACGAAATTGGTTCAACTATTATGTTACGCAATAAAGAAGATCGAGGGACAAATTCAACATTAATATTTATCACACTTTTAACCATATAGGCTAAAATCTCATTTTTGGGACAATGGTCATTCAAATAATTTCATTTTGCCGAATACAAAACTAAATAGGTTCACATATCATGTTTCGTATCAAGGGAGATCGAGGGACAAGTTCAACCTTTATCAAACATCTAACCACATAGGTTAAAATCTCATTTTCGCGACAAAGTCATTCCAATACTTTCATTTTTCCGAATATAAAACCAAATAGGTTCACATATCATGTTTCGTATCAAGGGAGATTGAGGGACAAGTTCAACCTTTATCAAACTTCTAACGATATAGGCTAAAATCTCATTTTCGCGATAAAGTCATTCCAAAACTTTCATTTTTCCGAATATAAAACCAAATAGGTTCACATATCATGTTTCGCATCAAGGGACATCGAGGGACAAGTTCACTGTTTATCAAACTTCTAACCACATAGGCTAACATTTCATTTTCGCGACAAAGGTCATTTCAATACTTTCATTTTACAGAATTTCAAACCAAATAGGTTCACATATCATGTTTCGCATCAAGGGACATCGAGAGACATGTTCAACCTTCATATTTAACAAACATGTAACAATATAAGCTAAAATCTCTTTTTCGCGATAAGGGTCATCTCATTACTTTCTATTTACCAAATTTAAAACGAAATTGGTTCAAATATTATGTTACGCAATAAAGAAGATCGAGGGACAAATTCAACATTAATATTTATCAAACTTTTAACCATATAGGCTAAAATCTCATTTTTGGGACAATGGTCATTCAAATAATTTCATTTTGCCGAATACAAAACCAAATAGGTTCACATATCATGTTTCGTATCAAGGGAGATCGAGGGACAAGTTCAACCTTTATCAAACATCTAACCACATAGGTTAAAATCTCATTTTCGCGACAAAGTCATTCCAATACTTTCATTTTTCCGAATATAAAACCAAATAGGTTCACATATCATGTTTCGTATCAAGGGAGATTGAGGGACAAGTTCAACCTTTATCAAACTTCTAACCATATAGGCTAAAATCTCATTTTCGCGACAAAGTCATTCCAAAACTTTCATTTTTCCGAATATAAAACCAAATAGGTTCACATATCATGTTTCGCATCAAGGGACATCGAGGGACAAGTTCACTGTTTATCAAACTTCTAACCACATAGGCTAACATTTCATTTTCGCGACAAAGGTCATTTCAATACTTTCATTTTACAGAATTTCAAACCAAATAGGTTCACATATCATGTTTCGCATCAAGGGACATCGAGAGACATGTTCAACCTTCATATTTAACAAACATGTAACAATATAAGCTAAAATCTCTTTTTCGCGATAAGGGTCATCTCATTACTTTCTATTTACCAAATTTAAAACGAAATTGGTTCAAATATTATGTTACGCAATAAAGGACATCGAGGGACAAATTCAACATTAATATTTATCAAAGTTTTAACCATATAGGCTAAATTCTCATTTTTGGGACAATGGTCATTCAAATAATTTCATTTTGCCGGATACAAAACCAAATAGGTTCACATATCATGTTTCGTATCAAGGGAGATCGAGGGACAAGTTCAACCTTTATCAAACTTCTAACCATATAAGGCTAAAATCTCATTTTCGCGACAAAGTCATTCCAAAACTTTCATTTTTCCGAATATAAAACCAAATAGGTTCACATATCATGTTTCGCATCAAGCGACATCGAGGGACAAGTTCACTGTTTATCAAACTTCTAACCACATAGGCTAACATTTCATTTTCGCGACAAAGGTCATTTCAATACTTTCATTTTACAGAATTTCAAACCAAATAGGCTCACATATCATGTTTCGCATCAAGGGACATCGAGAGACATGTTCAACCTTCATATTTAACAAACATGGAACAATATAAGCTAAAATCTCTTTTTCGCGATAAGGGTCATCTCATTACTTTCTATTTACCAAATTTAAAACGAAATTGGTTCAAATATTATGTTACGCAACAAAGGACATCGAGGGACAAATTCAACATTAATATTTATCAAAGTTTTAACCATATAGGCTAAATTCTCATTTTTGGGACAATGGTCATTCAAATAATTTCATTTTGCCGGATACAAAACCAAATAGGTTCACATATCATGTTTCGTATCAAGGGAGATCGAGGGACAAGTTCAACCTTTATCAAACTTCTAACCATATAAGGCTAAAATCTCATTTTCGCGACAAAGTCATTCCAATACTTTCATTTTTCCGAATATAAAACCAAATAGGTTCACATATCATGTTTCGCATCAAGGGACATCGAGGGACAAGTTCACTATTTATCAAACTTCTAACCACATAGGCTAACATTTCATTTTCGCGACAAGGGTCATTTCAATACTTTCATTTAACCGAATTTCAAACCAAATAGGTTCACTATCATGTTTCGCATCAACGGACATCGAGGGACATGTTCAACCATCATATTTAACAAACATGCAACAATATAAGCTAAAATCTCGTTTTCGCGATAAGGGTCATCTCATTACTTTCTATTTACCAAATTTAAAACGAAATTGGTTCAACTATTATGTTACGCAATAAAGAAGATCGAGGGAAAAATTCAATATTAATATTTATCAAACTTTTAACCATATAGGCTAAAATCTCATTTTTGGGACAATGGTCATTCAAATAATTTCATTTTGCCGAATACAAAACCAAATAGGTTCACATATCATGTTTCGTATCAAGGGAGATCGAGGGACAAGTTCAACCTTTATCAAACTTCTAACTATATAAGGCTAAAATCTCATTTTTGCGACAAAGTCATTCCAATACTTTCATTTTTCCGAATATAAAACCAAATAGGTTCACATATCATGTTTCGCATCAAGGGACATCGAGGGACAAGTTCACTATTTATCAAACTTCTAACCACATAGGCTAACATTTCATTTTCGCGACAAGGGTCATTTCAATACTTTCATTTAACCGAATTTCAAACCAAATAGGTTCACATATCATGTTTCGCATCAACGGACATCGAGGGACATGTTCAACCATCATATTTAACAAACATGCAACAATATAAGCTAAAATCTCGTTTTCGCGATAAGGGTCATATCATTACTTTCTATTTACCAAATTTAAAACGAAATTGGTTCAACTATTATGTTACGCAATAAAGAAGATCGAGGGACAAATTCAACATTAATATTTATCAAACTTTTAACCATATAGGCTAAAATCTCATTTTTGGGACAATGGTCATTCAAATAATTTCATTTTGCCGAATACAAAACTAAATAGGTTCACATATCATGTTTCGTATCAAGGGAGATCGAGGGACAAGTTCACTGTTTATCAAACTTCTAACCACATAGGCTAACATTTCATTTTCGCGACAAAGGTCATTTCAATACTTTCATTTTACAGAATTTCAAACCAAATAGGTTCACATATCATGTTTCGCATCAAGGGACATCGAGAGACATGTTCAACCTTCATATTTAACAAACATGTAACAATATAAGCTAAAATCTCTTTTTCGCGATAAGGGTCATCTCATTACTTTCTATTTACCAAATTTAAAACGAAATTGGTTCAAATATTATGTTACGCAATAAAGGACATCGAGGGACAAATTCAACATTAATATTTATCAAAGTTTTAACCATATAGGCTAAATTCTCATTTTTGGGACAATGGTCATTCAAATAATTTCATTTTGCCGGATACAAAACCAAATAGGTTCACATATCATGTTTCGTATCAAGGGAGATCGAGGGACAAGTTCAACCTTTATCAAACTTCTAACCATATAAGGCTAAAATCTCATTTTCGCGACAAAGTCATTCCAAAACTTTCATTTTTCCGAATATAAAACCAAATAGGTTCACATATCATGTTTCGCATCAAGGGACATCGAGGGACAAGTTCACTGTTTATCAAACTTCTAACCACATAGGCTAACATTTCATTTTCGCGACAAAGGTCATTTCAATACTTTCATTTTACAGAATTTCAAACCAAATAGGTTCACATATCATGTTTCGCATCAAGGGACATCGAGAGACATGTTCAACCTTCATATTTAACAAACATGTAACAATATAAGCTAAAATCTCTTTTTCGCGATAAGGGTCATCTCATTACTTTCTATTTACCAAATTTAAAACGAAATTGGTTCAAATATTATGTTACGCAATAAAGGACATCGAGGGACAAATTCAACATTAATATTTATCAAAGTTTTAACCATATAGGCTAAATTCTCATTTTTGGGACAATGGTCATTCAAATAATTTCATTTTGCCGGATACAAAACCAAATAGGTTCACATATCATGTTTCGTATCAAGGGAGATCGAGGGACAAGTTCAACCTTTATCAAACTTCTAACCATATAAGGCTAAAATCTCATTTTCGCGACAAAGTCATTCCAATACTTTCATTTTTCCGAATATAAAACCAAATAGGTTCACATATCATGTTTCGCATCAAGGGACATCGAGGGACAAGTTCACTATTTATCAAACTTCTAACCACATAGGCTAACATTTCATTTTCGCGACAAGGGTCATTTCAATACTTTCATTTAACCGAATTTCAAACCAAATAGGTTCACTATCATGTTTCGCATCAACGGACATCGAGGGACATGTTCAACCATCATATTTAACAAACATGCAACAATATAAGCTAAAATCTCGTTTTCGCGATAAGGGTCATCTCATTACTTTCTATTTACCAAATTTAAAACGAAATTGGTTCAACTATTATGTTACGCAATAAAGAAGATCGAGGGAAAAATTCAACATTAATATTTATCAAACTTTTAACCATATAGGCTAAAATCTCATTTTTGGGACAATGGTCATTCAAATAATTTCATTTCGCCGAATACAAAACCAAATAGGTTCACATATCATGTTTCGTATCAAGGGAGATCGAGGGACAAGTTCAACCTTTATCAAACTTCTAACCATATAAGGCTAAAATCTCATTTTCGCGACAAAGTCATTCCAATACTTTCATTTTTCCGAATATAAAACCAAATAGGTTCACATATCATGTTTCGCATCAAGGGACATCGAGGGACAAGTTCACTATTTATCAAACTTCTAACCACATAGGCTAACATTTCATTTTCGCGACAAGGGTCATTTCAATACTTTCATTTAACCGAATTTCAAACCAAATAGGTTCACATATCATGTTTCGCATCAACGGACATCGAGGGACATGTTCAACCATCATATTTAACAAACATGCAACAATATAAGCTAAAATCTCGTTTTCGCGATAAGGGTCATATCATTACTTTCTATTTACCAAATTTAAAACGAAATTGGTTCAACTATTATGTTACGCAATAAAGAAGATCGAGGGACAAATTCAACATTAATATTTATCAAACTTTTAACCATATAGGCTAAAATCTCATTTTTGGGACAATGGTCATTCAAATAATTTCATTTTGCCGAATACAAAACTAAATAGGTTCACATATCATGTTTCGTATCAAGGGAGATCGAGGGACAAGTTCAACCTTTATCAAACATCTAACCACATAGGTTAAAATCTCATTTTCGCGACAAAGTCATTCCAATACTTTCATTTTTCCGAATATAAAACCAAATAGGTTCACATATCATGTTTCGTATCAAGGGAGATTGAGGGACAAGTTCAACCTTTATCAAACTTCTAACGATATAGGCTAAAATCTCATTTTCGCGATAAAGTCATTCCAAAACTTTCATTTTTCCGAATATAAAACCAAATAGGTTCACATATCATGTTTCGCATCAAGGGACATCGAGGGACAAGTTCACTGTTTATCAAACTTCTAACCACATAGGCTAACATTTCATTTTCGCGACAAAGGTCATTTCAATACTTTCATTTTACAGAATTTCAAACCAAATAGGTTCACATATCATGTTTCGCATCAAGGGACATCGAGAGACATGTTCAACCTTCATATTTAACAAACATGTAACAATATAAGCTAAAATCTCTTTTTCGCGATAAGGGTCATCTCATTACTTTCTATTTACCAAATTTAAAACGAAATTGGTTCAAATATTATGTTACGCAATAAAGGACATCAAGGGACAAATTCAACATTAATATTTATCAAAGTTTTAACCATATAGGCTAAATTCTCATTTTTGGGACAATGGTCATTCAAATAATTTCATTTTGCCGAATACAAAACCAAATAGGTTCACATATCATGTTTCGTATCAAGGGAGATCGAGGGACAAGTTCAACCTTTATCAAACTTCTAACCATATAAGGCTAAAATCTCATTTTCGCGACAAAGTCATTCCAATACTTTCATTTTTCCGAATATAAAACCAAATAGGTTCACATATCATGTTTCGCATCAAGGGACATCGAGGGACAAGTTCACTATTTATCAAACTTCTAACCACATAGGCTAACATTTCATTTTCGCGACAAGGGTCATTTCAATACTTTCATTTAACCGAATTTCAAACCAAATAGGTTCACATATCATGTTTCGCATCAACGGACATCGAGGGACATGTTCAACCATCATATTTAACAAACATGCAACAATATAAGCTAAAATCTCGTTTTCGCGATAAGGGTCATATCATTACTTTCTATTTACCAAATTTAAAACGAAATTGGTTCAACTATTATGTTACGCAATAAAGAAGATCGAGGGACAAATTCAACATTAATATTTATCAAACTTTTAACCATATAGGCTAAAATCTCATTTTTGGGACAATGGTCATTCAAATAATTTCATTTTGCCGAATACAAAACTAAATAGGTTCACATATCATGTTTCGTATCAAGGGAGATCGAGGGACAAGTTCAACCTTTATCAAACATCTAACCACATAGGTTAAAATCTCATTTTCGCGACAAAGTCATTCCAATACTTTCATTTTTCCGAATATAAAACCAAATAGGTTCACATATCATGTTTCGTATCAAGGGAGATTGAGGGACAAGTTCAACCTTTATCAAACTTCTAACGATATAGGCTAAAATCTCATTTTCGCGATAAAGTCATTCCAAAACTTTCATTTTTCCGAATATAAAACCAAATAGGTTCACATATCATGTTTCGCATCAAGGGACATCGAGGGACAAGTTCACTGTTTATCAAACTTCTAACCACATAGGCTAACATTTCATTTTCGCGACAAAGGTCATTTCAATACTTTCATTTTACAGAATTTCAAACCAAATAGGTTCACATATCATGTTTCGCATCAAGGGACATCGAGAGACATGTTCAACCTTCATATTTAACAAACATGTAACAATATAAGCTAAAATCTCTTTTTCGCGATAAGGGTCATCTCATTACTTTCTATTTACCAAATTTAAAACGAAATTGGTTCAAATATTATGTTACGCAATAAAGGACATCAAGGGACAAATTCAACATTAATATTTATCAAAGTTTTAACCATATAGGCTAAATTCTCATTTTTGGGACAATGGTCATTCAAATAATTTCATTTTGCCGAATACAAAACCAAATAGGTTCACATATCATGTTTCGTATCAAGGGAGATCGAGGGACAAGTTCAACCTTTATCAAACTTCTAACCATATAAGGCTAAAATCTCATTTTCGCGACAAAGTCATTCCAATACTTTCATTTTTCCGAATATAAAACCAAATAGGTTCACATATCATGTTTCGCATCAAGGGACATCGAGGGACAAGTTCACTATTTATCAAACTTCTAACCACATAGGCTAACATTTCATTTTCGCGACAAGGGTCATTTCAATACTTTCATTTAACCGAATTTCAAACCAAATAGGTTCACATATCATGTTTCGCATCAACGGACATCGAGGGACATGTTCAACCATCATATTTAACAAACATGCAACAATATAAGCTAAAATCTCGTTTTCGCGATAAGGGTCATATCATTACTTTCTATTTACCAAATTTAAAACGAAATTGGTTCAACTATTATGTTACGCAATAAAGAAGATCGAGGGACAAATTCAACATTAATATTTATCAAACTTTTAACCATATAGGCTAAAATCTCATTTTTGGGACAATGGTCATTCAAATAATTTCATTTTGCCGAATACAAAACTAAATAGGTTCACATATCATGTTTCGTATCAAGGGAGATCGAGGGACAAGTTCAACCTTTATCAAACATCTAACCACATAGGTTAAAATCTCATTTTCGCGACAAAGTCATTCCAATACTTTCATTTTTCCGAATATAAAACCAAATAGGTTCACATATCATGTTTCGTATCAAGGGAGATTGAGGGACAAGTTCAACCTTTATCAAACTTCTAACGATATAGGCTAAAATCTCATTTTCGCGATAAAGTCATTCCAAAACTTTCATTTTTCCGAATATAAAACCAAATAGGTTCACATATCATGTTTCGCATCAAGGGACATCGAGGGACAAGTTCACTGTTTATCAAACTTCTAACCACATAGGCTAACATTTCATTTTCGCGACAAAGGTCATTTCAATACTTTCATTTTACAGAATTTCAAACCAAATAGGTTCACATATCATGTTTCGCATCAAGGGACATCGATAGACATGTTCAACCTTCATATTTAACAAACATGTAACAATATAAGCTAAAATCTCTTTTTCGCGATAAGGGTCATCTCATTACTTTCTATTTACCAAATTTAAAACGAAATTGGTTCAAATATTATGTTACGCAATAAAGGACATCAAGGGACAAATTCAACATTAATATTTATCAAAGTTTTAACCATATAGGCTAAATTCTCATTTTTGGGACAATGGTCATTCAAATAATTTCATTTTGCCGAATACAAAACCAAATAGGTTCACATATCATGTTTCGTATCAAGGGAGATCGAGGGACAAGTTCAACCTTTATCAAACTTCTAACCATATAAGGCTAAAATCTCATTTTCGCGACAAAGTCATTCCAATACTTTCATTTTTCCGAATATAAAACCAAATAGGTTCACATATCATGTTTCGCATCAAGGGACATCGAGGGACAAGTTCACTATTTATCAAACTTCTAACCACATAGGCTAACATTTCATTTTCGCGACAAAGGTCATTTCAATACTTTCATTTAACCGAATTTCAAACCAAATAGGTTCACATATCATGTTTCGCATCAACGGACATCGAGGGACATATTCAACCATCATATTTAACAAACATGCAACAACATAAGCTAAAATCTCGTTTTCGCGATAAGGGTCATATCATTACTTTCTATTTACCAAATTTAAAACGAAATTGGTTCAACTATTATGTTACGCAATAAAGAAGATCGAGGGACAAATTCAACATTAATATTTATCAAACTTTTAACCATATAGGCTAAAATCTCATTTTTGGGACAATGGTCATTCAAATAATTTCATTTTGCCGAATACAAAACTAAATAGGTTCACATATCATGTTTCGTATCAAGGGAGATCGAGGGACAAGTTCAACCTTTATCAAACATCTAACCACATAGGTTAAAATCTCATTTTCGCGACAAAGTCATTCCAATACTTTCATTTTTCCGAATATAAAACCAAATAGGTTCACATATCATGTTTCGTATCAAGGGAGATTGAGGGACAAGTTCAACCTTTATCAAACTTCTAACGATATAGGCTAAAATCTCATTTTCGCGATAAAGTCATTCCAAAACTTTCATTTTTCCGAATATAAAACCAAATAGGTTCACATATCATGTTTCGCATCAAGGGACATCGAGGGACAAGTTCACTGTTTATCAAACTTCTAACCACATAGGCTAACATTTCATTTTCGCGACAAAGGTCATTTCAATACTTTCATTTTACAGAATTTCAAACCAAATAGGTTCACATATCATGTTTCGCATCAAGGGACATCGAGAGACATGTTCAACCTTCATATTTAACAAACATGTAACAATATAAGCTAAAATCTCTTTTTCGCGATAAGGGTCATCTCATTACTTTCTATTTACCAAATTTAAAACGAAATTGGTTCAAATATTATGTTACGCAATAAAGGACATCAAGGGACAAATTCAACATTAATATTTATCAAAGTTTTAACCATATAGGCTAAATTCTCATTTTTGGGACAATGGTCATTCAAATAATTTCATTTTGCCGAATACAAAACCAAATAGGTTCACATATCATGTTTCGTATCAAGGGAGATCGAGGGACAAGTTCAACCTTTATCAAACTTCTAACCATATAAGGCTAAAATCTCATTTTCGCGACAAAGTCATTCCAATACTTTCATTTTTCCGAATATAAAACCAAATAGGTTCACATATCATGTTTCGCATCAAGGGACATCGAGGGACAAGTTCACTATTTATCAAACTTCTAACCACATAGGCTAACATTTCATTTTCGCGACAAGGGTCATTTCAATACTTTCATTTAACCGAATTTCAAACCAAATAGGTTCACATATCATGTTTCGCATCAACGGACATCGAGGGACATGTTCAACCATCATATTTAACAAACATGCAACAATATAAGCTAAAATCTCGTTTTCGCGATAAGGGTCATATCATTACTTTCTATTTACCAAATTTAAAACGAAATTGGTTCAACTATTATGTTACGCAATAAAGAAGATCGAGGGACAAATTCAACATTAATATTTATCAAACTTTTAACCATATAGGCTAAAATCTCATTTTTGGGACAATGGTCATTCAAATAATTTCATTTTGCCGAATACAAAACTAAATAGGTTCACATATCATGTTTCGTATCAAGGGAGATCGAGGGACAAGTTCAACCTTTATCAAACATCTAACCACATAGGTTAAAATCTCATTTTCGCGACAAAGTCATTCCAATACTTTCATTTTTCCGAATATAAAACCAAATAGGTTCACATATCATGTTTCGTATCAAGGGAGATTGAGGGACAAGTTCAACCTTTATCAAACTTCTAACGATATAGGCTAAAATCTCATTTTCGCGATAAAGTCATTCCAAAACTTTCATTTTTCCGAATATAAAACCAAATAGGTTCACATATCATGTTTCGCATCAAGGGACATCGAGGGACAAGTTCACTGTTTATCAAACTTCTAACCACATAGGCTAACATTTCATTTTCGCGACAAAGGTCATTTCAATACTTTCATTTTACAGAATTTCAAACCAAATAGGTTCACATATCATGTTTCGCATCAAGGGACATCGAGAGACATGTTCAACCTTCATATTTAACAAACATGTAACAATATAAGCTAAAATCTCTTTTTCGCGATAAGGGTCATCTCATTACTTTCTATTTACCAAATTTAAAACGAAATTGGTTCAAATATTATGTTACGCAATAAAGGACATCAAGGGACAAATTCAACATTAATATTTATCAAAGTTTTAACCATATAGGCTAAATTCTCATTTTTGGGACAATGGTCATTCAAATAATTTCATTTTGCCGAATACAAAACCAAATAGGTTCACATATCATGTTTCGTATCAAGGGAGATCGAGGGACAAGTTCAACCTTTATCAAACTTCTAACCATATAAGGCTAAAATCTCATTTTCGCGACAAAGTCATTCCAATACTTTCATTTTTCCGAATATAAAACCAAATAGGTTCACATATCATGTTTCGCATCAAGGGACATCGAGGGACAAGTTCACTATTTATCAAACTTCTAACCACATAGGCTAACATTTCATTTTCGCGACAAGGGTCATTTCAACACTTTCATTTAACCGAATTTCAAACCAAATAGGTTCACATATCATGTTTCGCATCAACGGACATCGAGGGACATGTTCAACCATCATATTTAACAAACATGCAACAATATAAGCTAAAATCTCGTTTTCGCGATAAGGGTCATATCATTACTTTCTATTTACCAAATTTAAAACGAAATTGGTTCAACTATTATGTTACGCAATAAAGAAGATCGAGGGACAAATTCAACATTAATATTTATCAAACTTTTAACCATATAGGCTAAAATCTCATTTTTGGGACAATGGTCATTCAAATAATTTCATTTTGCCGAATACAAAACTAAATAGGTTCACATATCATGTTTCGTATCAAGGGAGATCGAGGGACAAGTTCAACCTTTATCAAACATCTAACCACATAGGTTAAAATCTCATTTTCGCGACAAAGTCATTCCAATACTTTCATTTTTCCGAATATAAAACCAAATAGGTTCACATATCATGTTTCGTATCAAGGGAGATTGAGGGACAAGTTCAACCTTTATCAAACTTCTAACGATATAGGCTAAAATCTCATTTTCGCGATAAAGTCATTCCAAAACTTTCATTTTTCCGAATATAAAACCAAATAGGTTCACATATCATGTTTCGCATCAAGGGACATCGAGGGACAAGTTCACTGTTTATCAAACTTCTAACCACATAGGCTAACATTTCATTTTCGCGACAAAGGTCATTTCAATACTTTCATTTTACAGAATTTCAAACCAAATAGGTTCACATATCATGTTTCGCATCAAGGGACATCGATAGACATGTTCAACCTTCATATTTAACAAACATGTAACAATATAAGCTAAAATCTCTTTTTCGCGATAAGGGTCATCTCATTACTTTCTATTTACCAAATTTAAAACGAAATTGGTTCAAATATTATGTTACGCAATAAAGGACATCAAGGGACAAATTCAACATTAATATTTATCAAAGTTTTAACCATATAGGCTAAATTCTCATTTTTGGGACAATGGTCATTCAAATAATTTCATTTTGCCGAATACAAAACCAAATAGGTTCACATATCATGTTTCGTATCAAGGGAGATCGAGGGACAAGTTCAACCTTTATCAAACTTCTAACCATATAAGGCTAAAATCTCATTTTCGCGACAAAGTCATTCCAATACTTTCATTTTTCCGAATATAAAACCAAATAGGTTCACATATCATGTTTCGCATCAAGGGACATCGAGGGACAAGTTCACTATTTATCAAACTTCTAACCACATAGGCTAACATTTCATTTTCGCGACAAGGGTCATTTCAATACTTTCATTTAACCGAATTTCAAACCAAATAGGTTCACATATCATGTTTCGCATCAACGGACATCGAGGGACATGTTCAACCATCATATTTAACAAACATGCAACAACATAAGCTAAAATCTCGTTTTCGCGATAAGGGTCATATCATTACTTTCTATTTACCAAATTTAAAACGAAATTGGTTCAACTATTATGTTACGCAATAAAGAAGATCGAGGGACAAATTCAACATTAATATTTATCAAACTTTTAACCATATAGGCTAAAATCTCATTTTTGGGACAATGGTCATTCAAATAATTTCATTTTGCCGAATACAAAACTAAATAGGTTCACATATCATGTTTCGTATCAAGGGAGATCGAGGGACAAGTTCAACCTTTATCAAACATCTAACCACATAGGTTAAAATCTCATTTTCGCGACAAAGTCATTCCAATACTTTCATTTTTCCGAATATAAAACCAAATAGGTTCACATATCATGTTTCGTATCAAGGGAGATTGAGGGACAAGTTCAACCTTTATCAAACTTCTAACGATATAGGCTAAAATCTCATTTTCGCGATAAAGTCATTCCAAAACTTTCATTTTTCCGAATATAAAACCAAATAGGTTCACATATCATGTTTCGCATCAAGGGACATCGAGGGACAAGTTCACTGTTTATCAAACTTCTAACCACATAGGCTAACATTTCATTTTCGCGACAAAGGTCATTTCAATACTTTCATTTTACAGAATTTCAAACCAAATAGGTTCACATATCATGTTTCGCATCAAGGGACATCGAGAGACATGTTCAACCTTCATATTTAACAAACATGTAACAATATAAGCTAAAATCTCTTTTTCGCGATAAGGGTCATCTCATTACTTTCTATTTACCAAATTTAAAACGAAATTGGTTCAAATATTATGTTACGCAATAAAGGACATCAAGGGACAAATTCAACATTAATATTTATCAAAGTTTTAACCATATAGGCTAAATTCTCATTTTTGGGACAATGGTCATTCAAATAATTTCATTTTGCCGAATACAAAACCAAATAGGTTCACATATCATGTTTCGTATCAAGGGAGATCGAGGGACAAGTTCAACCTTTATCAAACTTCTAACCATATAAGGCTAAAATCTCATTTTCGCGACAAAGTCATTCCAATACTTTCATTTTTCCGAATATAAAACCAAATAGGTTCACATATCATGTTTCGCATCAAGGGACATCGAGGGACAAGTTCACTATTTATCAAACTTCTAACCACATAGGCTAACATTTCATTTTCGCGACAAGGGTCATTTCAACACTTTCATTTAACCGAATTTCAAACCAAATAGGTTCACATATCATGTTTCGCATCAACGGACATCGAGGGACATGTTCAACCATCATATTTAACAAACATGCAACAATATAAGCTAAAATCTCGTTTTCGCGATAAGGGTCATATCATTACTTTCTATTTACCAAATTTAAAACGAAATTGGTTCAACTATTATGTTACGCAATAAAGAAGATCGAGGGACAAATTCAACATTAATATTTATCAAACTTTTAACCATATAGGCTAAAATCTCATTTTTGGGACAATGGTCATTCAAATAATTTCATTTTGCCGAATACAAAACTAAATAGGTTCACATATCATGTTTCGTATCAAGGGAGATCGAGGGACAAGTTCAACCTTTATCAAACATCTAACCACATAGGTTAAAATCTCATTTTCGCGACAAAGTCATTCCAATACTTTCATTTTTCCGAATATAAAACCAAATAGGTTCACATATCATGTTTCGTATCAAGGGAGATTGAGGGACAAGTTCAACCTTTATCAAACTTCTAACGATATAGGCTAAAATCTCATTTTCGCGATAAAGTCATTCCAAAACTTTCATTTTTCCGAATATAAAACCAAATAGGTTCACATATCATGTTTCGCATCAAGGGACATCGAGGGACAAGTTCACTGTTTATCAAACTTCTAACCACATAGGCTAACATTTCATTTTCGCGACAAAGGTCATTTCAATACTTTCATTTTACAGAATTTCAAACCAAATAGGTTCACATATCATGTTTCGCATCAAGGGACATCGATAGACATGTTCAACCTTCATATTTAACAAACATGTAACAATATAAGCTAAAATCTCTTTTTCGCGATAAGGGTCATCTCATTACTTTCTATTTACCAAATTTAAAACGAAATTGGTTCAAATATTATGTTACGCAATAAAGGACATCAAGGGACAAATTCAACATTAATATTTATCAAAGTTTTAACCATATAGGCTAAATTCTCATTTTTGGGACAATGGTCATTCAAATAATTTCATTTTGCCGAATACAAAACCAAATAGGTTCACATATCATGTTTCGTATCAAGGGAGATCGAGGGACAAGTTCAACCTTTATCAAACTTCTAACCATATAAGGCTAAAATCTCATTTTCGCGACAAAGTCATTCCAATACTTTCATTTTTCCGAATATAAAACCAAATAGGTTCACATATCATGTTTCGCATCAAGGGACATCGAGGGACAAGTTCACTATTTATCAAACTTCTAACCACATAGGCTAACATTTCATTTTCGCGACAAGGGTCATTTCAATACTTTCATTTAACCGAATTTCAAACCAAATAGGTTCACATATCATGTTTCGCATCAACGGACATCGAGGGACATGTTCAACCATCATATTTAACAAACATGCAACAACATAAGCTAAAATCTCGTTTTCGCGATAAGGGTCATATCATTACTTTCTATTTACCAAATTTAAAACGAAATTGGTTCAACTATTATGTTACGCAATAAAGAAGATCGAGGGACAAATTCAACATTAATATTTATCAAACTTTTAACCATATAGGCTAAAATCTCATTTTTGGGACAATGGTCATTCAAATAATTTCATTTTGCCGAATACAAAACTAAATAGGTTCACATATCATGTTTCGTATCAAGGGAGATCGAGGGACAAGTTCAACCTTTATCAAACATCTAACCACATAGGTTAAAATCTCATTTTCGCGACAAAGTCATTCCAATACTTTCATTTTTCCGAATATAAAACCAAATAGGTTCACATATCATGTTTCGTATCAAGGGAGATTGAGGGACAAGTTCAACCTTTATCAAACTTCTAACGATATAGGCTAAAATCTCATTTTCGCGATAAAGTCATTCCAAAACTTTCATTTTTCCGAATATAAAACCAAATAGGTTCACATATCATGTTTCGCATCAAGGGACATCGAGGGACAAGTTCACTGTTTATCAAACTTCTAACCACATAGGCTAACATTTCATTTTCGCGACAAAGGTCATTTCAATACTTTCATTTTACAGAATTTCAAACCAAATAGGTTCACATATCATGTTTCGCATCAAGGGACATCGAGAGACATGTTCAACCTTCATATTTAACAAACATGTAACAATATAAGCTAAAATCTCTTTTTCGCGATAAGGGTCATCTCATTACTTTCTATTTACCAAATTTAAAACGAAATTGGTTCAAATATTATGTTACGCAATAAAGGACATCAAGGGACAAATTCAACATTAATATTTATCAAAGTTTTAACCATATAGGCTAAATTCTCATTTTTGGGACAATGGTCATTCAAATAATTTCATTTTGCCGAATACAAAACCAAATAGGTTCACATATCATGTTTCGTATCAAGGGAGATCGAGGGACAAGTTCAACCTTTATCAAACTTCTAACCATATAAGGCTAAAATCTCATTTTCGCGACAAAGTCATTCCAATACTTTCATTTTTCCGAATATAAAACCAAATAGGTTCACATATCATGTTTCGCATCAAGGGACATCGAGGGACAAGTTCACTATTTATCAAACTTCTAACCACATAGGCTAACATTTCATTTTCGCGACAAGGGTCATTTCAATACTTTCATTTAACCGAATTTCAAACCAAATAGGTTCACATATCATGTTTCGCATCAACGGACATCGAGGGACATGTTCAACCATCATATTTAACAAACATGCAACAATATAAGCTAAAATCTCGTTTTCGCGATAAGGGTCATATCATTACTTTCTATTTACCAAATTTAAAACGAAATTGGTTCAACTATTATGTTACGCAATAAAGAAGATCGAGGGACAAATTCAACATTAATATTTATCAAACTTTTAACCATATAGGCTAAAATCTCATTTTTGGGACAATGGTCATTCAAATAATTTCATTTTGCCGACTACAAAACTAAATAGGTTCACATATCATGTTTCGTATCAAGGGAGATCGAGGGACAAGTTCAACCTTTATCAAACATCTAACCACATAGGTTAAAATCTCATTTTCGCGACAAAGTCATTCCAATACTTTCATTTTTCCGAATATAAAACCAAATAGGTTCACATATCATGTTTCGTATCAAGGGAGATTGAGGGACAAGTTCAACCTTTATCAAACTTCTAACGATATAGGCTAAAATCTCATTTTCGCGATAAAGTCATTCCAAAACTTTCATTTTTCCGAATATAAAACCAAATAGGTTCACATATCATGTTTCGCATCAAGGGACATCGAGGGACAAGTTCACTGTTTATCAAACTTCTAACCACATAGGCTAACATTTCATTTTCGCGACAAAGGTCATTTCAATACTTTCATTTTACAGAATTTCAAACCAAATAGGTTCACATATCATGTTTCGCATCAAGGGACATCGAGAGACATGTTCAACCTTCATATTTAACAAACATGTAACAATATAAGCTAAAATCTCTTTTTCGCGATAAGGGTCATCTCATTACTTTCTATTTACCAAATTTAAAACGAAATTGGTTCAAATATTATGTTACGCAATAAAGGACATCAAGGGACAAATTCAACATTAATATTTATCAAAGTTTTAACCATATAGGCTAAATTCTCATTTTTGGGACAATGGTCATTCAAATAATTTCATTTTGCCGAATACAAAACCAAATAGGTTCACATATCATGTTTCGTATCAAGGGAGATCGAGGGACAAGTTCAACCTTTATCAAACTTCTAACCATATAAGGCTAAAATCTCATTTTCGCGACAAAGTCATTCCAATACTTTCATTT
Organism: Medicago sativa; assembly: GCF_051527215.1. Lineage (NCBI taxonomy): Eukaryota > Viridiplantae > Streptophyta > Magnoliopsida > Fabales > Fabaceae > Medicago > Medicago sativa. Next base: position 42,811,039 of record NC_140751.1, read on the forward strand.
TTCCGAATATAAAACCAAATAGGTTCACATATCATGTTTCGCATCAAGGGACATCGAGGGACAAGTTCACTATTTATCAAACTTCTAACCACATAGGCTAACATTTCATTTTCGCGACAAGGGTCATTTCAATACTTTCATTTAACCGAATTTCAAACCAAATAGGTTCACATATCATGTTTCGCATCAACGGACATCGAGGGACATGTTCAACCATCATATTTAACAAACATGCAACAATATAAGCTAAAATCTCGTTTTCGCGATAAGGGTCATATCATTACTTTCTATTTACCAAATTTAAAACGAAATTGGTTCAACTATTATGTTACGCAATAAAGAAGATCGAGGGACAAATTCAACATTAATATTTATCAAACTTTTAACCATATAGGCTAAAATCTCATTTTTGGGACAATGGTCATTCAAATAATTTCATTTTGCCGAATACAAAACTAAATAGGTTCACATATCATGTTTCGTATCAAGGGAGATCGAGGGACAAGTTCAACCTTTATCAAACATCTAACCACATAGGTTAAAATCTCATTTTCGCGACAAAGTCATTCCAATACTTTCATTTTTCCGAATATAAAACCAAATAGGTTCACATATCATGTTTCGTATCAAGGGAGATTGAGGGACAAGTTCAACCTTTATCAAACTTCTAACGATATAGGCTAAAATCTCATTTTCGCGATAAAGTCATTCCAAAACTTTCATTTTTCCGAATATAAAACCAAATAGGTTCACATATCATGTTTCGCATCAAGGGACATCGAGGGACAAGTTCACTGTTTATCAAACTTCTAACCACATAGGCTAACATTTCATTTTCGCGACAAAGGTCATTTCAATACTTTCATTTTACAGAATTTCAAACCAAATAGGTTCACATATCATGTTTCGCATCAAGGGACATCGAGAGACATGTTCAACCTTCATATTTAACAAACATGTAACAATATAAGCTAAAATCTCTTTTTCGCGATAAGGGTCATCTCATTACTTTCTATTTACCAAATTTAAAACGAAATTGGTTCAAATATTATGTTACGCAATAAAGGACATCAAGGGACAAATTCAACATTAATATTTATCAAAGTTTTAACCATATAGGCTAAATTCTCATTTTTGGGACAATGGTCATTCAAATAATTTCATTTTGCCGAATACAAAACCAAATAGGTTCACATATCATGTTTCGTATCAAGGGAGATCGAGGGACAAGTTCAACCTTTATCAAACTTCTAACCATATAAGGCTAAAATCTCATTTTCGCGACAAAGTCATTCCAATACTTTCATTTTTCCGAATATAAAACCAAATAGGTTCACATATCATGTTTCGCATCAAGGGACATCGAGGGACAAGTTCACTATTTATCAAACTTCTAACCACATAGGCTAACATTTCATTTTCGCGACAAGGGTCATTTCAATACTTTCATTTAACCGAATTTCAAACCAAATAGGTTCACTATCATGTTTCGCATCAACGGACATCGAGGGACATGTTCAACCATCATATTTAACAAACATGCAACAATATAAGCTAAAATCTCATTTTCGCGATAAGGGTCATCTCATTACTTTCTATTTACCAAATTTAAAACGAAATTGGTTCAACTATTATGTTACGCAATAAAGAAGATCGAGAGAAAAATTCAACATTAATATTTATCAAACTTTTAACCATATAGGCTAAAATCTCATTTTTGGGACAATGGTCATTCAAATAATTTCATTTTGCCGAATACAAAACCAAATAGGTTCACATATCATGTTTCGTATCAAGGGAGATCGAGGGACAAGTTCAACCTTTATCAAACTTCTAACTATATAAGGCTAAAATCATATAAGGCTAAAATCTCATTTTCGCGACAAAGTCATTCCAATACTTTCATTTTTCCGAATATAAAACCAAATAGGTTCACATATCATGTTTCGCATCAAGGGACATCGAGGGACAAGTTCACTATTTATCAAACTTCTAACCACATAGGCTAACATTTCATTTTCGCGACAAGGGTCATTTCAATACTTTCATTTAACCGAATTTCAAACCAAATAGGTTCACATATCATGTTTCGCATCAACGGACATCGAGGGACATGTTCAACCATCATATTTAACAAACATGCAACAATATAAGCTAAAATCTCGTTTTCGCGATAAGGGTCATATCATTACTTTCTATTTACCAAATTTAAAACGAAATTGGTTCAACTATTATGTTACGCAATAAAGAAGATCGAGGGACAAATTCAACATTAATATTTATCAAACTTTTAACCATATAGGCTAAAATCTCATTTTTGGGACAATGGTCATTCAAATAATTTCATTTTGCCGAATACAAAACCAAATAGGTTCACATATCATGTTTCGTATCAAGGGAGATCGAGGGACAAGTTCAACCTTTATCAAACATCTAACCACATAGGTTAAAATCTCATTTTCGCGACAAAGTCATTCCAATACTTTCATTTTTCCGAATATAAAACCAAATAGGTTCACATATCATGTTTCGTATCAAGGGAGATTGAGGGACAAGTTCAACCTTTATCAAACTTCTAACCATATAGGCTAAAATCTCATTTTCACGATAAAGTCATTCCAAAACTTTCATTTTTCCGAATATAAAACCAAATAGGTTCACATATCATGTTTCGCATCAAGGGACATCGAGGGACAAGTTCACTGTTTATCAAACTTCTAACCACATAGGCTAACATTTCATTTTCGCGACAAAGGTCATTTCAATACTTTCATTTTACAGAATTTCAAACCAAATAGGTTCACATATCATGTTTCGCATCAAGGGACATCGAGAGACATGTTCAACCCTCATATTTAACAAACATGTAACAATATAAGCTAAAATCTCTTTTTCGTGATAAGGGTCATCTCATTACTTTCTATTTACCAAATTTAAAACGAAATTGGTTCAAATATTATGTTACGCAATAAAGGACATCGAGGGACAAATTCAACATTAATATTTATCAAAGTTTTAACCATATAGGCTAAATTCTCATTTTTCGGACAATGGTCATTCAAATAATTTCATTTTGCCGGATACAAAACCAAATAGGTTCACATATCATGTTTCGTATCAAGGGAGATCGAGGGACAAGTTCAACCTTTATCAAACTTCTAACCATATAAGGCTAAAATCTCATTTTCGCGACAAAGTCATTCCAATACTTTCATTTTTCCGAATATAAAACCAAATAGGTTCACATATCATGTTTCGCATCAAGGGACATCGAGGGACAAGTTCACTATTTATCAAACTTCTAACCACATAGGCTAACATTTCATTTTCGCGACAAGGGTCATTTCAATACTTTCATTTAACCGAATTTCAAACCAAATAGGTTCACTATCTTGTTTCGCATCAACGGACATCGAGGGACGTGTTCAACCATCATATTTAACAAACATGCAACAATATAAGCTAAAATCTCGTTTTCGCGATAAGGGTCATCTCATTACTTTCTATTTACCAAATTTAAAACGAAATTGGTTCAACTATTATGTTACGCAATAAAGAAGATCGAGGGACAAATTCAACATTAATATTTATCAAACTTTTAACCATATAGGCTAAAATCTCATTTTTGGGACAATGGTCATTCAAATAATTTCATTTTGCCAAATACAAAACCAAATAGGTTCACATATCATGTTTCGTATCAAGGGAGATCGAGGGACAAGTTCAACCTTTATCAAACTTCTAACCACATAGGTTAAAATCTCATTTTCGCGACAAAGTCATTCCAATACTTTCATTTTTCCGAATATAAAACCAAATAGGTTCACATATCATGTTTCGTATCAAGGGAGATCGAGGGACAAGTTCAACCTTTATCAAACTTCTAACCATATAGGCTAAAATCTCATTTTCGCGACAAAGTCATTCCAATACTTTCATTTTTCCGAATATAAAACCAAATAGGTTCACATATCATGTTTCGCATCAAGGGACATCGAGGGACAAGTTCATTGTTTATCAAACTTCTAACCACATAGGCTAACATTTCATTTTCGCGACAAGGGTCATTTAAATACTTTCATTATACCGAATTTCAAACCAAATAGGTTCACATATCATGTTTCGCATCAAGGGACATCGAGGGACATGTTCAACCTTCATATTTAACAAACATGTAACAATATAAGCTAAAATCTCGTTTTCGCGATAAGGGTCATCTCATTACTTTCTATTTACCAAATTTAAAATGAAATTGGTTCAAATATTATGTTACGCAATAAAGGACATCGAGGGACAAATTCAACATTAATATTTATCAAAGTTTTAACCATATAGGCTAAAATCTCATTTTTGGGACAATGGTCATTCAAATAATTTCATTTTGCCGAATACAAAACCAAATAGATTCACATATCATGTTTCGTATCAAGGGAGATCGTGGGAAAAGTTCAACCTTTATCAAACTTCTAACCACATAGGTTAAAATCTCATTTTCGCGACAAAGTCATTCCAATACTTTCATTTTTCCGAATATAAAACCAAATAAGTTCACATATCATGTTTCGCATCAAGGGACAAGTTCATTATTTATCAAACTTCTAACCACATAGGCTAACATTTCATTTTCGCGACAAAGGTCATTTCAATACTTTCATTTTACAGAATTTCAAACCAAATAGGTTCACATATCATGTTTCGCATCAAGGGACATCGAGAGACATGTTCAACCCTCATATTTAACAAACATGTAACAATATAAGCTAAAATCTCTTTTTCGTGATAAGGGTCATCTCATTACTTTCTATTTACCAAATTTAAAACGAAATTGGTTCAAATATTATGTTACGCAATAAAGGACATCGAGGGACAAATTCAACATTAATATTTATCAAAGTTTTAACCATATAGGCTAAATTCTCATTTTTCGGACAATGGTCATTCAAATAATTTCATTTTGCCGGATACAAAACCAAATAGGTTCACATATCATGTTTCGTATCAAGGGAGATCGAGGGACAAGTTCAACCTTTATCAAACTTCTAACCATATAAGGCTAAAATCTCATTTTCGCGACAAAGTCATTCCAATACTTTCATTTTTCCGAATATAAAACCAAATAGGTTCACATATCATGTTTCGCATCAAGGGACATCGAGGGACAAGTTCACTATTTAACAAACTTCTAACCACATAGGCTAACATTTCATTTTCGCGACAAGGGTCATTTCAATACTTTCATTTAACCGAATTTCAAACCAAATAGGTTCACTATCTTGTTTCGCATCAACGGACATCGAGGGACGTGTTCAACCATCATATTTAACAAACATGCAACAATATAAGCTAAAATCTCGTTTTCGCGATAAGGGTCATCTCATTACTTTCTATTTACCAAATTTAAAACGAAATTGGTTCAACTATTATGTTACGCAATAAAGAAGATCGAGGGACAAATTCAACATTAATATTTATCAAACTTTTAACCATATAGGCTAAAATCTCATTTTTGGGACAATGGTCATTCAAATAATTTCATTTTGCCAAATACAAAACCAAATAGGTTCACATATCATGTTTCGTATCAAGGGAGATCGAGGGACAAGTTCAACCTTTATCAAACTTCTAACCACATAGGTTAAAATCTCATTTTCGCGACAAAGTCATTCCAATACTTTCATTTTTCCGAATATAAAACCAAATAGGTTCACATATCATGTTTCGTATCAAGGGAGATCGAGGGACAAGTTCAACCTTTATCAAACTTCTAACCATATAGGCTAAAATCTCATTTTCGCGACAAAGTCATTCCAATACTTTCATTTTTCCGAATATAAAACCAAATAGGTTCACATATCATGTTTCGCATCAAGGGACATCGAGGGACAAGTTCATTGTTTATCAAACTTCTAACCACATAGGCTAACATTTCATTTTCGCGACAAGGGTCATTTAAATACTTTCATTATACCGAATTTCAAACCAAATAGGTTCACATATCATGTTTCGCATCAAGGGACATCGAGGGACATGTTCAACCTTCATATTTAACAAACATGTAACAATATAAGCTAAAATCTCGTTTTCGCGATAAGGGTCATCTCATTACTTTCTATTTACCAAATTTAAAATGAAATTGGTTCAAATATTATGTTACGCAATAAAGGACATCGAGGGACAAATTCAACATTAATATTTATCAAAGTTTTAACCATATAGGCTAAAATCTCATTTTTGGGACAATGGTCATTCAAATAATTTCATTTTGCCGAATACAAAACCAAATAGATTCACATATCATGTTTCGTATCAAGGGAGATCGTGGGAAAAGTTCAACCTTTATCAAACTTCTAACCACATAGGTTAAAATCTCATTTTCGCGACAAAGTCATTCCAATACTTTCATTTTTCCGAATATAAAACCAAATAAGTTCACATATCATGTTTCGCATCAAGGGACAAGTTCATTATTTATCAAACTTCTAACCACATAGGCTAACATTTCATTTTCGCGACAAAGGTCATTTCAATACTTTCATTTTACAGAATTTCAAACCAAATAGGTTCACATATCATGTTTCGCATCAAGGGACATCGAGAGACATGTTCAACCCTCATATTTAACAAACATGTAACAATATAAGCTAAAATCTCTTTTTCGTGATAAGGGTCATCTCATTACTTTCTATTTACCAAATTTAAAACGAAATTGGTTCAAATATTATGTTACGCAATAAAGGACATCGAGGGACAAATTCAACATTAATATTTATCAAAGTTTTAACCATATAGGCTAAATTCTCATTTTTCGGACAATGGTCATTCAAATAATTTCATTTTGCCGGATACAAAACCAAATAGGTTCACATATCATGTTTCGTATCAAGGGAGATCGAGGGACAAGTTCAACCTTTATCAAACTTCTAACCATATAAGGCTAAAATCTCATTTTCGCGACAAAGTCATTCCAATACTTTCATTTTTCCGAATATAAAACCAAATAGGTTCACATATCATGTTTCGCATCAAGGGACATCGAGGGACAAGTTCACTATTTAACAAACTTCTAACCACATAGGCTAACATTTCATTTTCGCGACAAGGGTCATTTCAATACTTTCATTTAACCGAATTTCAAACCAAATAGGTTCACTATCTTGTTTCGCATCAACGGACATCGAGGGACGTGTTCAACCATCATATTTAACAAACATGCAACAATATAAGCTAAAATCTCGTTTTCGCGATAAGGGTCATCTCATTACTTTCTATTTACCAAATTTAAAACGAAATTGGTTCAACTATTATGTTACGCAATAAAGAAGATCGAGGGACAAATTCAACATTAATATTTATCAAACTTTTAACCATATAGGCTAAAATCTCATTTTTGGGACAATGGTCATTCAAATAATTTCATTTTGCCAAATACAAAACCAAATAGGTTCACATATCATGTTTCGTATCAAGGGAGATCGAGGGACAAGTTCAACCTTTATCAAACTTCTAACCACATAGGTTAAAATCTCATTTTCGCGACAAAGTCATTCCAATACTTTCATTTTTCCGAATATAAAACCAAATAGGTTCACATATCATGTTTCGTATCAAGGGAGATCGAGGGACAAGTTCAACCTTTATCAAACTTCTAACCATATAGGCTAAAATCTCATTTTCGCGACAAAGTCATTCCAATACTTTCATTTTTCCGAATATAAAACCAAATAGGTTCACATATCATGTTTCGCATCAAGGGACATCGAGGGACAAGTTCATTGTTTATCAAACTTCTAACCACATAGGCTAACATTTCATTTTCGCGACAAGGGTCATTTAAATACTTTCATTATACCGAATTTCAAACCAAATAGGTTCACATATCATGTTTCGCATCAAGGGACATCGAGGGACATGTTCAACCTTCATATTTAACAAACATGTAACAATATAAGCTAAAATCTCGTTTTCGCGATAAGGGTCATCTCATTACTTTCTATTTACCAAATTTAAAATGAAATTGGTTCAAATATTATGTTACGCAATAAAGGACATCGAGGGACAAATTCAACATTAATATTTATCAAAGTTTTAACCATATAGGCTAAAATCTCATTTTTGGGACAATGGTCATTCAAATAATTTCATTTTGCCGAATACAAAACCAAATAGATTCACATATCATGTTTCGTATCAAGGGAGATCGTGGGAAAAGTTCAACCTTTATCAAACTTCTAACCACATAGGTTAAAATCTCATTTTCGCGACAAAGTCATTCCAATACTTTCATTTTTCCGAATATAAAACCAAATAAGTTCACATATCATGTTTCGCATCAAGGGACAAGTTCATTATTTATCAAACTTCTAACCACATAGGCTAACATTTCATTTTCGCGACAAAGGTCATTTCAATACTTTCATTTTACAGAATTTCAAACCAAATAGGTTCACATATCATGTTTCGCATCAAGGGACATCGAGAGACATGTTCAACCCTCATATTTAACAAACATGTAACAATATAAGCTAAAATCTCTTTTTCGTGATAAGGGTCATCTCATTACTTTCTATTTACCAAATTTAAAACGAAATTGGTTCAAATATTATGTTACGCAATAAAGGACATCGAGGGACAAATTCAACATTAATATTTATCAAAGTTTTAACCATATAGGCTAAATTCTCATTTTTCGGACAATGGTCATTCAAATAATTTCATTTTGCCGGATACAAAACCAAATAGGTTCACATATCATGTTTCGTATCAAGGGAGATCGAGGGACAAGTTCAACCTTTATCAAACTTCTAACCATATAAGGCTAAAATCTCATTTTCGCGACAAAGTCATTCCAATACTTTCATTTTTCCGAATATAAAACCAAATAGGTTCACATATCATGTTTCGCATCAAGGGACATCGAGGGACAAGTTCACTATTTAACAAACTTCTAACCACATAGGCTAACATTTCATTTTCGCGACAAGGGTCATTTCAATACTTTCATTTAACCGAATTTCAAACCAAATAGGTTCACTATCTTGTTTCGCATCAACGGACATCGAGGGACGTGTTCAACCATCATATTTAACAAACATGCAACAATATAAGCTAAAATCTCGTTTTCGCGATAAGGGTCATCTCATTACTTTCTATTTACCAAATTTAAAACGAAATTGGTTCAACTATTATGTTACGCAATAAAGAAGATCGAGGGACAAATTCAACATTAATATTTATCAAACTTTTAACCATATAGGCTAAAATCTCATTTTTGGGACAATGGTCATTCAAATAATTTCATTTTGCCAAATACAAAACCAAATAGGTTCACATATCATGTTTCGTATCAAGGGAGATCGAGGGACAAGTTCAACCTTTATCAAACTTCTAACCACATAGGTTAAAATCTCATTTTCGCGACAAAGTCATTCCAATACTTTCATTTTTCCGAATATAAAACCAAATAGGTTCACATATCATGTTTCGTATCAAGGGAGATCGAGGGACAAGTTCAACCTTTATCAAACTTCTAACCATATAGGCTAAAATCTCATTTTCGCGACAAAGTCATTCCAATACTTTCATTTTTCCGAATATAAAACCAAATAGGTTCACATATCATGTTTCGCATCAAGGGACATCGAGGGACAAGTTCATTGTTTATCAAACTTCTAACCACATAGGCTAACATTTCATTTTCGCGACAAGGGTCATTTAAATACTTTCATTATACCGAATTTCAAACCAAATAGGTTCACATATCATGTTTCGCATCAAGGGACATCGAGGGACATGTTCAACCTTCATATTTAACAAACATGTAACAATATAAGCTAAAATCTCGTTTTCGCGATAAGGGTCATCTCATTACTTTCTATTTACCAAATTTAAAATGAAATTGGTTCAAATATTATGTTACGCAATAAAGGACATCGAGGGACAAATTCAACATTAATATTTATCAAAGTTTTAACCATATAGGCTAAAATCTCATTTTTGGGACAATGGTCATTCAAATAATTTCATTTTGCCGAATACAAAACCAAATAGATTCACATATCATGTTTCGTATCAAGGGAGATCGTGGGAAAAGTTCAACCTTTATCAAACTTCTAACCACATAGGTTAAAATCTCATTTTCGCGACAAAGTCATTCCAATACTTTCATTTTTCCGAATATAAAACCAAATAAGTTCACATATCATGTTTCGCATCAAGGGACAAGTTCATTATTTATCAAACTTCTAACCACATAGGCTAACATTTCATTTTCGCGACAAGGATCATTTCAATACTTTCATTTTACCGAAATTCAAACCAAATAGGTTCACATATTATGTTTCGCATCAATGGACATCGAGGGACATGTTCAACCTTCATATTTAACAAACATGCAACAATATAAGCTAAAATCTCGTTTTCGCAATAAGGGTCATCTCATTACTTTCAATTTACCAAATTTAAAACGAAATTGGTTCAACTATTATGTTACGCAATAAAGGACATCGAGGGACAAATTCAACATTAATATTTATCATAGTTTTAACCATATAGGCTAAAATCTCATTTTTGGGACAATGGTCATTCAAATAATTTTATTTTGCCGGATACAAAACCAAATAGGTTCACATATCATGTTTCGTATCAAGGGAGATCGAGGGACAAGTTCAACCTTTATCAAACTTCTAACCATATAAGGCTAAAATCTCATTTTCGCGACAAAGTCATTCCAATACTTTCATTTTTCCGAATATAAAACCAAATAGGTTCACATATCATGTTTCGCATCAAGGGACATCGAGGGACAAGTTCACTATTTATCAAACTTCTAACCACATAGGCTAACATTTCATTTTCGCGACAAGGGTCATTTCAATACTTTCATTTAACCGAATTTCAAACCAAATAGGTTCACTATCATGTTTCGCATCAACGGACATCGAGGGACATGTTCAACCATCATATTTAACAAACATGCAACAATATAAGCTAAAATCTCATTTTCGCGATAAGGGTCATCTCATTACTTTCTATTTACCAAATTTAAAACGAAATTGGTTCAACTATTATGTTACGCAATAAAGGACATCGAGGGACAAATTCAACATTAATATTTATCAAAGTTTTAACCATATAGGCTAAAATCTCATTTTTGGGACAATGGTCATTCAAATAATTTCATTTTGCCGAATACAAAACCAAATAGGTTCACATATCATGTTTCGTATCAAGGGAGATCGAGGGACAAGTTCAATCTTTATCAAACTTCTAACCACATAGGTTAAAATCTCATTTTCGCGACAAAGTCATTCCAATACTTTCATTTTTCCGAATATAAAACCAAATAGGTTCACATATCATGTTTCGTATCAAGGGAGATCGAGGGACAAGTTCAACCTTTATCAAACTTCTAATCATATAGGCTAAAATCTCATTTTCGCGACAAAGTCATTCCAATACTTTCATTTTTCCGAATATAAAACCAAATAGGTTCACATATCTTGTTTCGCATCAAGGGACATCGAGGGACAAGTTCACTGTTTATCAAACTTCTAACCACATAGGCTAACATTTCATTTTCGCGACAAGGGTCATTTCAATACTTTCATTTAACCGAATTTCAAACCAAATTGGTTCACATATCATGTTTCGCATCAAGGGACATCGAGGGACATGTTCAACCTTCATATTTAACAAACATGTAACAATATAAGCTAAAATCTCGTTTTCCCGATAAGGGTCATCTCATTACTTTACATTTACCAAATTTAAAATGAAATTGGTTCAAATATTATGTTACGCAATAAAGGACATCGAGGGACAAATTCAACATTAATATTTATCAAAGTTTTAACCATAAAGGCTAAAATCTCATTTTTGGGACAATGGTCATTCAAATAATTTCATTTTTCTAAATACAAAACCACATAGGTTCACATATCATGTTTCGTATCAAGGGAGATCGAGGGACAAGTTCAACCTTTATCAAACTTCTAACCATATAAGCTAAAATCTCATTTTCGCGACAAAGTGATTCCAATACTTTCATTTTTCCGAATATAAAACCAAATAAGTTCACATATCATGTTTCGCATCAAGGGACATCGAGGGACAAGTTCACTATTTATCAAACTTCTAACCACATAGGCTAACATTTCATTTTCGCGACAAGGATCATTTCAATACTTTCATTTTACCGAAATTCAAACCAAATAGGTTCACATATTATGTTTCGCATCAATGGACATCGAGGGACATGTTCAACCTTCATATTTAACAAACATGCAACAATATAAGCTAAAATCTCGTTTTCGCAATAAGGGTCATCTCGTTACTTTCTATTTACCAAATTTAAAACGAAATTGGTTCAACTATTATGTTACGCAATAAAGAAGATCGAGGGACAAATTCAACATTAATATTTATCAAACTTTTAACCATATAGGCTAAAATCTCATTTTTGGGAAAATGGTCATTCAAATAATTTCATTTTGCCAAATACAAAACCAAATAGGTTCACATATCATGTTTCGTATCAAGGGAGATCGAGGGACAAGTTCAACCTTTATCAAACTTCTAACCACATAGGTTAAAATCTCATTTTCGCGACAAAGTCATTCCAATACTTTCATTTTTCCGAATATAAAACCAAATAGGTTCACATATCATGTTTCGTATCAAGGGAGATCGAGGGACAAGTTCAACCTTTATCAAACTTCTAACCGTATAGGCTAAAATCTCATTTTCGCGACAAAGTCATTCCAATACTTTCATTTTTCCGAATATAAAACCAAATAGGTTCACATATCATGTTTCGCATCAAGGGACATCGAGGGACAAGTTCATTGTTTATCAAACTTCTAACCACATAGGCTAACATTTCATTTTCGCGACAAGGGTCATTTAAATACTTTCATTATACCGAATTTCAAACCAAATAGGTTCACATATCATGTTTCGCATCAAGGGACATCGTGGGACATGTTCAACCTTCATATTTAACAAACATGTAACAATATAAGCTAAAATCTCGTTTTCGCGATAAGGGTCATCTCATTACTTTCTATTTACCAAATTAAAAACGAAATTGGTTCAAATATTATGTTACGCAATAAAGGACATCGAGGGACAAATTCAACATTAATTTTTATCAAAGTTTTAACCATATAGGCTAAAATCTCATTTTTGGGACAATGGTCATTCAAATAATTTCATTTTTCCGAATACAAAACCAAATAGATTCACATATCATGTTTCGTATCAAGGGAGATCGAGGGACAAGTTCAACCTTTATCAAACTTCTAACCACATAGGTTAAAATCTCATTTTCGCGACAAAGTCATTCCAATACTTTCATTTTTCCGAATATAAAACCAAATAAGTTCACATATCATGTTTCGCATCAAGGGACAAGTTCATTATTTATCAAACTTCTAACCACATAGGCTAACATTTCATTTTCGCGACAAGGATCATTTCAATACTTTCATTTTACCGAAATTCAAACCAAATAGGTTCACATATTATGTTTCGCATCAATGGACATCGAGGGACATGTTCAACCTTCATATTTAACAAACATGCAACAATATAAGCTAAAATCTCGTTTCCGCAATAAGGGTCATCTCGTTACTTTCTATTTACCAAATTTAAAACGAAATTGGTTTAACTATTATGTTACGCAATAAAGAAGATCGAGGGACAAATTCAACATTAATATTTATCAAACTTTTAACCATATAGGCTAAAATCTCATTTTTGGGACAATGGTCATTCAAATAATTTCATTTTGCCGAATACAAAACCAAATAGGTTCACATATCATGTTTCGTATCAAGGGAGATCGAGGGACAAGTTCAACCTTTATCAAACTTCTAACCACATAGGTTAAAATCTCATTTTTGCAACAAAGTCATTCCAATACTTTCATTTTTCCGAATATAAAACCAAATAGGTTCACATATCATGTTTCGTATCAAGGGAGATCGAGGGACAAGTTCAACCTTTATCAAACTTCTAACCATATAGGCTAAAATCTCATTTTCGCGACAAAGTCATTCCAATACTTTCATTTTTCCGAATATAAAACCAAATAGGTTCACATATCATGTTTCGCATCAAGGGACATCGAGGGACAAGTTCACTGTTTATCAAACTTCTAACCACATAGGCTAACATTTCTTTTTCTCGACAAGGGTCATTTAAATACTTTCATTTTACCGAATTTCAAACCAAATAGGTTCACATATCATGTTTCGCATCAAGGGACATCGAGGGACATGTTCAACCTTCATATTTAACAAACATGTAACAATATAAGCTAAAATCTCGTTTTCGCGATAAGGGTCATCTCATTACTTTCTATTTACCAAATTTAAAACGAAATTGGTTTAACTATTATGTTACGCAATAAAGAAGATCGAGGGACAAATTCAACATTAATATTTATCAAACTTTTAACCATATAGGCTAAAATCCCATTTTTGGGACAATGGTCATTCAAATAATTTCATTTTGCCGAATACAAAACCAAATAGGTTCACATATCATGTTTCGTATCAAGGGAGATCGAGGGACAAGTTCAACCTTTATCAAACTTCTAACCACATAGGTTAAAATCTCATTTTCGCGACAAAGTCATTCCAATACTTTCATTTTTCCGAATATAAAACCAAATAGGTTCACATATCATGTTTCGTATCAAGGGAGATCGAGGGACAAGTTCAACCTTTATCAAACTTCTAACCATATAGGCTAAAATCTCATTTTCGCGACAAAGTCATTCCAATACTTTCATTTTTCCGAATATAAAACCAAATAGGTTCACATATCATGTTTCGCATCAAGGGACATCGAGGGACAAGTTCACTGTTTATCAAACTTCTAACCACATAGGCTAACATTTCATTTTCGCGACAAGGGTCATTTAAATACTTTCATTATACCGAATTTCAAACCAAATAGGTTCACATATCATATTTCGCATCAACGGACATCGAGGGACATGTTCAACCTTCATATTTAACAAACATGTAACAATATAAGCTAAAATCTCGTTTTCGCGATAAGGGTCATCTCATTACTTTCTATTTACCAAATTAAAAACGAAATTGGTTCAAATATTATGTTACGCAATAAAGGACATCGAGGGACAAATTCAACATTAATATTTATCAAAGTTTTAACCATATAGGCTAAAATCTCATTTTTGGGACAATGGTCATTCAAATAATTTCATTTTTCCGAATACAAAACCAAATAGATTCACATATCATGTTTCGTATCAAGGGAGATCGAGGGACAAGTTCAACCTTTATCAAACTTCTAACCACATAGGTTAAAATCTCATTTTCGCGACAAAGTCATTCCAATACTTTCATTTATCCGAATATAAAACCAAATAAGTTCACATATCATGTTTCGCATCAAGGGACAAGTTCATTATTTATCAAACTTCTAACCACATAGGCTAACATTTCATTTTCGCGACAAGGATCATTTCAATACTTTCATTTTACCGAAATTCAAACCAAATAGGTTCACATATTATGTTTCGCATCAATGGACATCGAGGGACATGTTCAACCTTCATATTTAACAAACATGCAACAATATAAGCTAAAATCTCGTTTCCGCAATAAGGGTCATCTCGTTACTTTCTATTTACCAAATTTAAAACGAAATTGGTTTAACTATTATGTTACGCAATAAAGACGATCGAGGGACAAATTCAACATTAATATTTATCAAACTTTTAACCATATAGGCTAAAATCTCATTTTTGGGACAATGGTCATTCAAATAATTTCATTTTGCCGAATACAAAACCAAATAGGTTCACATATCATGTTTCGTATCAAGGGAGATCGAGGGACAAGTTCAACCTTTATCAAACTTCTAACCACAGGTTAAAATCTCATTTTCGCGACAAAGTCATTCCAATACTTTCATTTTTTCGAATATAAAACCAAATAGGTTCACATATCATGTTTCGTATCAAGGGAGATCGAGGGACAAGTTCAACCTTTATCAAACTTCTAACCATATAGGCTAAAATCTCATTTTCGCGACAAAGTCATTCCAATACTTTCATTTTTCCGAATATAAAACCAAATAGGTTCACATATCATGTTTCGCATCAAGGGACATTGAGGGACAAGTTCACTGTTTATCAAACTTCTAACCACATAGGCTAACATTTCTTTTTCTCGACAAGGGTCATTTAAATACTTTCATTTTACCGAATTTCAAACCAAATAGGTTCACATATCATGTTTCGCATCAAGGGACATCGAGGGACATGTTCAACCTTCATATTTAACAAACATGTAACAATATAAGCTAAAATCTCGTTTTCGCGATAAGGGTCATCTCATTACTTTCTATTTACCAAATTTAAAACGAAATTGGTTCAAATATTATGTTACGCAATAAAGGACATTGAGGGACAAATTCAACATTAATATTTATCATAGTTTTAACCATATAGGCTAAAATCTCATTTTTGGGACAATGGTCATTCAAATAATTTCATTTTGCCGAATACAAAACCAAATAGATTCACATATCATGTTTCGTATCAAGGGAGATCGAGGGACAAGTTCAACCTTTATCAAACTTCTAACCATATAAGGCTAAAATCTCATTTTTGCGACAAAGTGATTCCAATACTTTCATTTTTCCGAATATAAACCAAATAAGTTCACATATCATGTTTCGCATCAAGGGACAAGTTCACTATTTATCAAACTTCTAACCACATAGGCTAACATTTCATTTTCGCGACAAGGATCATTTCAATACTTTCATTTTACCGAAATTCAAACCAAATAGGTTCACATATTATGTTTCGCATCAATGGACATCGAGGGACATGTTCAACCTTCATATTTAACAAACATGCAACAATATAAACTAAAATCTCGTTTTCGCAATAAGGGTCATCTCAATACTTTCAATTTACCAAATTTAAAACGAAATTGGTTCAACTATTATGTTACGCAATAAAGAAGATCGAGGGACAAATTCAACATTAATATTTATCAAACTTTTAACCATATAGGCTAAAATCTCATTTTTGGGACAATGGTCATTCAAATAATTTCATTTTGCCGAATACAAAACCAAATAGGTTCATATATCATGTTTCGTATCAAGGGAGATCGAGGGACAAGTTCAACCTTTATCAAACTTCTAACCACATAGGTTAAAATCTCATTTTCGCGACAAAGTCATTCCAATACTTTCGTTTTTCTGAATATAAAACCAAATAGGTTCACATATTGTTTCGTATCAAGGGAGATCGAGGGACAAGTTCAACCTTTATCAAACTTCTAACCATATAGGCTAAAATCTCATTTTCGCGACAAAGTCATTCCAAAACTTTCATTTTTCCGAATATAAAACCAAATAGGTTCACATATCATGTTTCGCATCAAGGGACATCGAGGGACAAGTTCACTGTTTATCAAACTTCTAACCACATAGGCTAACATTTCATTTTCGCGACAAGGGTCATTTCAATACTTTCATTTAACCGAATTTCAAACCAAATAGGTTCACATATCATGTTTCGCATCAAGGGACATCGAGGGACATGTTCAACCTTCATATTTAACAAACATGTAACAATATAAGCTAAAATCTCGTTTTCGCGATAAGGGTCATCTCATTACTTTCCATTTACCAAATTTAAAACGAAATTGGTTCAAATATTATGTTACGCAATAAAGGACATCGAGGGACAAATTCAACATTAATATTTATCAAAGTTTTAACCATATAGGCTAAAATCTCATTTTTGGGACAATGGTCATTCAAATAATTTCATTTTTCCGAATACAAAACCAAATAGATTCACATATCATGTTTCGTATCAAGGGAGATCGAGGGACAAGTTCAACCTTTATCAAACTTCTAACCACATAGGTTAAAATCTCATTTTCGCGACAAAGTCATTCCAATACTTTCATTTATCCGAATATAAAACCAAATAAGTTCACATATCATGTTTCGCATCAAGGGACAAGTTCATTATTTATCAAACTTCTAACCACATAGGCTAACATTTCATTTTCGCGACAAGGATCATTTCAATACTTTCATTTTACCGAAATTCAAACCAAATAGGTTCACATATTATGTTTCGCATCAATGGACATCGAGGGACATGTTCAACCTTCATATTTAACAAACATGCAACAATATAAGCTAAAATCTCGTTTCCGCAATAAGGGTCATCTCGTTACTTTCTATTTACCAAATTTAAAACGAAATTGGTTTAACTATTATGTTACGCAATAAAGACGATCGAGGGACAAATTCAACATTAATATTTATCAAACTTTTAACCATATAGGCTAAAATCTCATTTTTGGGACAATGGTCATTCAAATAATTTCATTTTGCCGAATACAAAACCAAATAGGTTCACATATCATGTTTCGTATCAAGGGAGATCGAGGGACAAGTTCAACCTTTATCAAACTTCTAACCACAGGTTAAAATCTCATTTTCGCGACAAAGTCATTCCAATACTTTCATTTTTTCGAATATAAAACCAAATAGGTTCACATATCATGTTTCGTATCAAGGGAGATCGAGGGACAAGTTCAACCTTTATCAAACTTCTAACCATATAGGCTAAAATCTCATTTTCGCGACAAAGTCATTCCAATACTTTCATTTTTCCGAATATAAAACCAAATAGGTTCACATATCATGTTTCGCATCAAGGGACATCGAGGGACAAGTTCACTGTTTATCAAACTTCTAACCACATAGGCTAACATTTCTTTTTCTCGACAAGGGTCATTTAAATACTTTCATTTTACCGAATTTCAAACCAAATAGGTTCACATATCATGTTTCGCATCAAGGGACATCGAGGGACATGTTCAACCTTCATATTTAACAAACATGTAACAATATAAGCTAAAATCTCGTTTTCGCGATAAGGGTCATCTCATTACTTTCTATTTACCAAATTTAAAACGAAATTGGTTCAAATATTATGTTACGCAATAAAGGACATTGAGGGACAAATTCAACATTAATATTTATCATAGTTTTAACCATATAGGCTAAAATCTCATTTTTGGGACAATGGTCATTCAAATAATTTCATTTTGCCGAATACAAAACCAAATAGATTCACATATCATGTTTCGTATCAAGGGAGATCGAGGGACAAGTTCAACCTTTATCAAACTTCTAACCATATAAGGCTAAAATCTCATTTTTGCGACAAAGTGATTCCAATACTTTCATTTTTCCGAATATAAACCAAATAAGTTCACATATCATGTTTCGCATCAAGGGACAAGTTCACTATTTATCAAACTTCTAACCACATAGGCTAACATTTCATTTTCGCGACAAGGATCATTTCAATACTTTCATTTTACCGAAATTCAAACCAAATAGGTTCACATATTATGTTTCGCATCAATGGACATCGAGGGACATGTTCAACCTTCATATTTAACAAACATGCAACAATATAAACTAAAATCTCGTTTTCGCAATAAGGGTCATCTCAATACTTTCAATTTACCAAATTTAAAACGAAATTGGTTCAACTATTATGTTACGCAATAAAGAAGATCGAGGGACAAATTCAACATTAATATTTATCAAACTTTTAACCATATAGGCTAAAATCTCATTTTTGGGACAATGGTCATTCAAATAATTTCATTTTGCCGAATACAAAACCAAATAGGTTCATATATCATGTTTCGTATCAAGGGAGATCGAGGGACAAGTTCAACCTTTATCAAACTTCTAACCACATAGGTTAAAATCTCATTTTCGCGACAAAGTCATTCCAATACTTTCGTTTTTCTGAATATAAAACCAAATAGGTTCACATATTGTTTCGTATCAAGGGAGATCGAGGGACAAGTTCAACCTTTATCAAACTTCTAACCATATAGGCTAAAATCTCATTTTCGCGACAAAGTCATTCCAAAACTTTCATTTTTCCGAATATAAAACCAAATAGGTTCACATATCATGTTTCGCATCAAGGGACATCGAGGGACAAGTTCACTGTTTATCAAACTTCTAACCACATAGGCTAACATTTCATTTTCGCGACAAGGGTCATTTCAATACTTTCATTTAACCGAATTTCAAACCAAATAGGTTCACATATCATGTTTCGCATCAAGGGACATCGAGGGACATGTTCAACCTTCATATTTAACAAACATGTAACAATATAAGCTAAAATCTCGTTTTCGCGATAAGGGTCATCTCATTACTTTCCATTTACCAAATTTAAAACGAAATTGGTTCAAATATTATGTTACGCAATAAAGGACATCGAGGGACAAATTCAACATTAATATTTATCATACTTTTAACCATATAGGCTAAAATCTCATTTTTGGGACAATGGTCATTCAAATAATTTCATTTTGCCAAATACAAAACCAAATAGGTTCACATATCATGTTTCGTATCAAGGGAGATCGAGGGACAAGTCCAACCTTTATCAAACTTCTAACCACATAGGTTAAAATCTCATTTTCGCGACAAAGTCATTCCAATACTTTCATTTTTCCGAATATAAAACCAAATAGGTTCACATATCATGTTTCGTATCAAGGGAGATCGAGGGACAAGTTCAACCTTTATCAAACTTCTAACCATATAGGCTAAAATCTCATTTTCGCGACAAAGTCATTCCAATACTTTCATTTTTCCGAATATAAAACCAAATAGGTTCACATATCATGTTTCGCATCAACGGACATCGAGGGACATGTTCAACCATCATATTTAACAAACATGCAACAGTATAAGCTAAAATCTCGTTTTCGCGATAAAGGTCATCTCATTACTTTCTATTTACCAAATTTAAAACGAAATTGGTTCAAATATTATGTTACGCAATAAAGGACATCGAGGGACAAATTCAACATTAATAATTATCAAACTTTTAACCATATAGGCTAAAATCTCATTTTTGGGACAATGGTCATTCAAACATTAATATTTATCAAACTTTTAACCATATAGGCTAAAATCTCATTTTTGGGACAATGGTCATTCAAATAATTTCATTTTTTGCCGAATACAAAACCAAATATGTTCACATATCATGTTTCGTATCAAGGGAGTCGAGGGACAAGTTCAACCTTTATCAAACTTCTAACCATATAGGTTAAAATCTTATTTTCGCGATAAAGTCATTCCAATACTTTCATTTTTCCGAATATAAAACCAAATAGGTTCACATATCATGTTTTGCATCAAGGGACATCGGGGGAAAAGTTCACTGTTTATCAAACTTCTAACCACATAGGCTAACATTTCATTTTCGCGACAAGGGTCATTTAAATACTTTCATTATACCGAATTTCAAACCAAATAGGTTCACATATCATGTTTCGCATCAAGGGACATCGAGGGACATGTTCAACCTTCATATTTAACAAACATGTAACAATATAAGCTAAAATCTCGTTTTCGCGATAAGGGTCATCTCATTACTTTCTATTTACCAAATTAAAAACGAAATTGGTTCAAATATTATGTTACGCAATAAAGGACATCGAGGGACAAATTCAACATTAATATTTATCAAAGTTTTAACCATATAGGCTAAAATCTCATTTTTGGGACAATGGTCATTCAAATAATTTCATTTTTCCGAATACAAAACCAAATAGATTCACATATCATGTTTCGTATCAAGGGAGATCGAGGGACAAGTTCAACCTTTATCAAACTTCTAACCACATAGGTTAAAATCTCATTTTCGCGACAAAGTCATTCCAATACTTTCATTTATCCGAATATAAAACCAAATAAGTTCACATATCATGTTTCGCATCAAGGGACAAGTTCATTATTTATCAAACTTCTAACCACATAGGCTAACATTTCATTTTCGCGACAAGGATCATTTCAATACTTTCATTTTACCGAAATTCAAACCAAATAGGTTCACATATTATGTTTCGCATCAATGGACATCGAGGGACATGTTCAACCTTCATATTTAACAAACATGCAACAATATAAGCTAAAATCTCGTTTCCGCAATAAGGGTCATCTCGTTACTTTCTATTTATCAAATTTAAAATGAAATTGGTTTAACTATTATGTTACGCAATAAAGACGATCGAGGGACAAATTCAACATTAATATTTATCAAACTTTTAACCATATAGGCTAAAATCTCATTTTTGGGACAATGGTCATTCAAATAATTTCATTTTGCCGAATACAAAACCAAATAGGTTCACATATCATGTTTCGTATCAAGGGAGATCGAGGGACAAGTTCAACCTTTATCAAACTTCTAACCACAGGTTAAAATCTCATTTTCGCGACAAAGTCATTCCAATACTTTCATTTTTTCGAATATAAAACCAAATAGGTTCACATATCATGTTTCGTATCAAGGGAGATCGAGGGACAAGTTCAACCTTTATCAAACTTCTAACCATATAGGCTAAAATCTCATTTTCGCGACAAAGTCATTCCAATACTTTCATTTTTCCGAATATAAAACCAAATAGGTTCACATATCATGTTTCGCATCAAGGGACATCGAGGGACAAGTTCACTGTTTATCAAACTTCTAACCACATAGGCTAACATTTCTTTTTCTCGACAAGGGTCATTTAAATACTTTCATTTTACCGAATTTCAAACCAAATAGGTTCACATATCATGTTTCGCATCAAGGGACATCGAGGGACATGTTCAACCTTCATATTTAACAAACATGTAACAATATAAGCTAAAATCTCGTTTTCGCGATAAGGGTCATCCTATTACTTTCTATTTACCAAATTTAAAACGAAATTGGTTCAAATATTATGTTACGCAATAAAGGACATTGAGGGACAAATTCAACATTAATATTTATCATAGTTTTAACCATATAGGCTAAAATCTCATTTTTGGGACAATGGTCATTCAAATAATTTCATTTTGCCGAATACAAAACCAAATAGATTCACATATCATGTTTCGTATCAAGGGAGATCGAGGGACAAGTTCAACCTTTATCAAACTTCTAACCATATAAGGCTAAAATCTCATTTTTGCGACAAAGTGATTCCAATACTTTCATTTTTCCGAATATAAACCAAATAAGTTCACATATCATGTTTCGCATCAAGGGACAAGTTCACTATTTATCAAACTTCTAACCACATAGGCTAACATTTCATTTTCGCGACAAGGATCATTTCAATACTTTCATTTTACCGAAATTCAAACCAAATAGGTTCACATATTATGTTTCGCATCAATGGACATCGAGGGACATGTTCAACCTTCATATTTAACAAACATGCAACAATATAAACTAAAATCTCGTTTTCGCAATAAGGGTCATCTCAATACTTTCAATTTACCAAATTTAAAACGAAATTGGTTCAACTATTATGTTACGCAATAAAGAAGATCGAGGGACAAATTCAACATTAATATTTATCAAACTTTTAACCATATAGGCTAAAATCTCATTTTTGGGACAATGGTCATTCAAATAATTTCATTTTGCCGAATACAAAACCAAATAGGTTCATATATCATGTTTCGTATCAAGGGAGATCGAGGGACAAGTTCAACCTTTATCAAACTTCTAACCACATAGGTTAAAATCTCATTTTCGCGACAAAGTCATTCCAATACTTTCGTTTTTCTGAATATAAAACCAAATAGGTTCACATATTGTTTCGTATCAAGGGAGATCGAGGGACAAGTTCAACCTTTATCAAACTTCTAACCATATAGGCTAAAATCTCATTTTCGCGACAAAGTCATTCCAAAACTTTCATTTTTCCGAATATAAAACCAAATAGGTTCACATATCATGTTTCGCATCAAGGGACATCGAGGGACAAGTTCACTGTTTATCAAACTTCTAACCACATAGGCTAACATTTCATTTTCGCGACAAGGGTCATTTCAATACTTTCATTTAACCGAATTTCAAACCAAATAGGTTCACATATCATGTTTCGCATCAAGGGACATCGAGGGACATGTTCAACCTTCATATTTAACAAACATGTAACAATATAAGCTAAAATCTCGTTTTCGCGATAAGGGTCATCTCATTACTTTCCATTTACCAAATTTTAAACGAAATTGGTTCAAATATTATGTTACGCAATAAAGGACATCGAGGGACAAATTCAACATTAATATTTATCATACTTTTAACCATATAGGCTAAAATCTCATTTTTGGGACAATGGTCATTCAAATAATTTCATTTTGCCAAATACAAAACCAAATAGGTTCACATATCATGTTTCGTATCAAGGGAGATCGAGGGACAAGTCCAACCTTTATCAAACTTCTAACCACATAGGTTAAAATCTCATTTTCGCGACAAAGTCATTCCAATACTTTCATTTTTCCGAATATAAAACCAAATAGGTTCACATATCATGTTTCGTATCAAGGGAGATCGAGGGACAAGTTCAACCTTTATCAAACTTCTAACCATATAGGCTAAAATCTCATTTTCGCGACAAAGTCATTCCAATACTTTCATTTTTCCGAATATAAAACCAAATAGGTTCACATATCATGTTTCGCATCAACGGACATCGAGGGACATGTTCAACCATCATATTTAACAAACATGCAACAGTATAAGCTAAAATCTCGTTTTCGCGATAAAGGTCATCTCATTACTTTCTATTTACCAAATTTAAAACGAAATTGGTTCAAATATTATGTTACGCAATAAAGGACATCGAGGGACAAATTCAACATTAATAATTATCAAACTTTTAACCATATAGGCTAAAATCTCATTTTTGGGACAATGGTCATTCAAACATTAATATTTATCAAACTTTTAACCATATAGGCTAAAATCTCATTTTTGGGACAATGGTCATTCAAATAATTTCATTTTTTGCCGAATACAAAACCAAATATGTTCACATATCATGTTTCGTATCAAGGGAGTCGAGGGACAAGTTCAACCTTTATCAAACTTCTAACCATATAGGTTAAAATCTCATTTTCGCGATAAAGTCATTCCAATACTTTCATTTTTCCGAATATAAAACCAAATAGGTTCACATATCATGTTTTGCATCAAGGGACATCGGGGGAAAAGTTCACTGTTTATCAAACTTCTAACCACATAGGCTAACATTTCATTTTCGCGACAAGGGTCATTTAAATACTTTCATTATACCGAATTTCAAACCAAATAGGTTCACATATCATGTTTCGCATCAAGGGACATCGAGGGACATGTTCAACCTTCATATTTAACAAACATGTAACAATATAAGCTAAAATCTCGTTTTCGCGATAAGGGTCATCTCATTACTTTCTATTTACCAAATTAAAAACGAAATTGGTTCAAATATTATGTTACGCAATAAAGGACATCGAGGGACAAATTCAACATTAATATTTATCAAAGTTTTAACCATATAGGCTAAAATCTCATTTTTGGGACAATGGTCATTCAAATAATTTCATTTTTCCGAATACAAAACCAAATAGATTCACATATCATGTTTCGTATCAAGGGAGATCGAGGGACAAGTGCAACCTTTATCAAACTTCTAACCACATAGGTTAAAATCTCATTTTCGCGACAAAGTCATTCCAATACTTTCATTTTTCCGAATATAAAACCAAATAAGTTCACATATCATGTTTCGCATCAAGGGACAAGTTCATTATTTATCAAACTTCTAACCACATAGGCTAACATTTCATTTTCGCGACAAGGATCATTTCAATACTTTCATTTTACCGAAATTCAAACCAAATAGGTTCACATATTATGTTTCGCATCAATGGACATCGAGGGACATGTTCAACCTTCATATTTAACAAACATGCAACAATATAAGCTAAAATCTCGTTTCCGCAATAAGGGTCATCTCGTTACTTTCTATTTACCAAATTTAAAACGAAATTGGTTCAACTATTATGTTACGCAATAAAGAAGATCGAGGGACAAATTCAACATTAATATTTATCAAACTTTTAACCATATAGGCTAAAATCTCATTTTTGGGACAATGGTCATTCAAATAATTTCATTTTGCCGAATACAAAACCAAATAGGTTCACATATCATGTTTCGTATCAAGGGAGATCGAGGGACAAGTTCAACCTTTATCAAACTTCTAACCACATAGGTTAAAATCTCATTTTCGCGACAAAGTCATTCCAATACTTTCATTTTTCCGAATATAAAACCAAATAGGTTCACATATCATGTTTCGTATCAAGGGAGATCGAGGGACAAGTTCAACCTTTATCAAACTTCTAACCATATAGGCTAAAATCTCATTTTCGCGACAAAGTGATTCCAATACTTTCATTTTTCCGAATATAAACCAAATAAGTTCACATATCATGTTTCGCATCAAGGGACAAGTTCACTATTTATCAAACTTCTAACCACATAGGCTAACATTTCATTTTCGCGACAAGGATCATTTCAATACTTTCATTTTACCGAAATTAAAACCAAATAGGTTCACATATTATGTTTCGCATCAATGGACATCGAGGGACATGTTCAACCTTCATATTTAACAAACATGCAACAATATAAGCTAAAATCTCGTTTTCGCAATAAGGGTCATCTCAATACTTTCAATTTACCAAATTTAAAACGAAATTGGTTCAACTATTATGTTACGCAATAAAGAAGATCGAGGGACAAATTCAGCATTAATATTTATCAAACTTTTAACCATATAGGCTAAAATCTCATTTTTGGGACAATGGTCATTCAAATAATTTCATTTTGCCGAATACAAAACCAAATAGGTTCATATATCATGTTTCGTATCAAGGGAGATCGAGGGACAAGTGCAACCTTTATCAAACTTCTAACCACATAGGTTAAAATCTCATTTTCGCGACAAAGTCATTCCAATACTTTCGTTTTTCAGAATATAAAACCAAATAGGTTCACATATTGTTTCGTATCAAGGGAGATCGAGGGACAAGTCCAACCTTTATCAAACTTCTAACCACATAGGTTAAAATCTCATTTTCGCGACAAAGTCATTCCAATACTTTCATTTTTCCGAATATAAAACCAAATAGGTTCACATATCATGTTTCGTATCAAGGGAGATCGAGGGACAAGTTCAACCTTTATCAAACTTCTAACCATATAGGCTAAAATCTCATTTTCGCGACAAAGTCATTCCAATACTTTCATTTTTTCGAATATAAAACCAAATAGGTTCACATATCATGTTTCGCATCAACGGACATCGAGGGACATGTTCAACCATCATATTTAACAAACATGCAACAGTATAAGCTAAAATCTCGTTTTCGCGATAAAGGTCATCTCATTACTTTCTATTTACCAAATTTAAAACGAAATTGGTTCAAATATTATGTTACGCAATAAAGGACATCGAGGGACAAATTCAACATTAATAATTATCAAACTTTTAACCATATAGGCTAAAATCTCATTTTTGGGACAATGGTCATTCAAACATTAATATTTATCAAACTTTTAACCATATAGGCTAAAATCTCATTTTTGGGACAATGGTCATTCAAATAATTTCATTTTTTGCCGAATACAAAACCAAATATGTTCACATATCATGTTTCGTATCAAGGGAGTCGAGGGACAAGTTCAACCTTTATCAAACTTCTAACCATATAGGTTAAAATCTCATTTTCGCGATAAAGTCATTCCAATACTTTCATTTTTCCGAATATAAAACCAAATAGGTTCACATATCATGTTTTGCATCAAGGGACATCGGGGGAAAAGTTCACTGTTTATCAAACTTCTAACCACATAGGCTAACATTTCATTTTCGCGACAAGGGTCATTTAAATACTTTCATTATACCGAATTTCAAACCAAATAGGTTCACATATCATGTTTCGCATCAAGGGACATCGAGGGACATGTTCAACCTTCATATTTAACAAACATGTAACAATATAAGCTAAAATCTCGTTTTCGCGATAAGGGTCATCTCATTACTTTCTATTTACCAAATTAAAAACGAAATTGGTTCAAATATTATGTTACGCAATAAAGGACATCGAGGGACAAATTCAACATTAATATTTATCAAAGTTTTAACCATATAGGCTAAAATCTCATTTTTGGGACAATGGTCATTCAAATAATTTCATTTTTCCGAATACAAAACCAAATAGATTCACATATCATGTTTCGTATCAAGGGAGATCGAGGGACAAGTTCAACCTTTATCAAACTTCTAACCACATAGGTTAAAATCTCATTTTCGCGACAAAGTCATTCCAATACTTTCATTTTTCCGAATATAAAACCAAATAGGTTCACATATCATGTTTCGTATCAAGGGAGATCGAGGGACAAGTTCAACCTTTATCAAACTTCTAACCATATAGGCTAAAATCTCATTTTCGCGACAAAGTGATTCCAATACTTTCATTTTTCCGAATATAAACCAAATAAGTTCACATATCATGTTTCGCATCAAGGGACAAGTTCACTATTTATCAAACTTCTAACCACATAGGCTAACATTTCATTTTCGCGACAAGGATCATTTCAATACTTTCATTTTACCGAAATTCAAACCAAATAGGTTCACATATTATGTTTCGCATCAATGGACATCGAGGGACATGTTCAACCTTCATATTTAACAAACATGCAACAATATAAGCTAAAATCTCGTTTTCGCAATAAGGGTCATCTCAATACTTTCAATTTACCAAATTTAAAACGAAATTGGTTCAACTATTATGTTACGCAATAAAGAAGATCGAGGGACAAATTCAACATTAATATTTATCAAACTTTTAACCATATAGGCTAAAATCTCATTTTTGGGACAATGGTCATTCAAATAATTTCATTTTGCCGAATACAAAACCAAATAGGTTCATATATCATGTTTCGTATCAAGGGAGATCGAGGGACAAGTTCAACCTTTATCAAACTTCTAACTACATAGGTTAAAATCTCATTTTCGCGACAAAGTCATTCCAATACTTTCGTTTTTCAGAATATAAAACCAAATAGGTTCACATATTGTTTCGTATCAAGGGAGATCGAGGGACAAGTTCAACCTTTATCAAACTTCTAACCATATAGGCTAAAATCTCATTTTCGCGACAAAGTCATTCCAAAACTTTCATTTTTCCGAATATAAAACCAAATAGGTTCACATATCATGTTTCGCATCAAGGGACATTGAGGGACAAGTTCACTGTTTATCAAACTTCTAACCACATAGGCTAACATTTCATTTTCGCGACAAGGGTCATTTCAATACTTTCATTTAACCGAATTTCAAACCAAATAGGTTCACATATCATGTTTCGCATCAAGGGACATCGAGGGACATGTTCAACCTTCATATTTAACAAACATGTAACAATATAAGCTAAAATCTCGTTTTCGCGATAAGGGTCATCTCATTACTTTCCATTTACCAAATTTAAAACGAAATTGGTTCAAATATTATGTTACGCGATAAAGGACATCGAGGGACAAATTCAACATTAATATTTATCATACTTTTAACCATATAGGCTAAAATCTCATTTTTGGGACAATGGTCATTCAAATAATTTCATTTTGCCAAATACAAAACCAAATAGGTTCACATATCATGTTTCGTATCAAGGGAGATCGAGGGACAAGTTCAACCTTTATCAAACTTCTAACCACATAGGTTAAAATCTCATTTTCGCGACAAAGTCATTCCAATACTTTCATTTTTCCGAATATAAAACCAAATAGGTTCACATATCATGTTTCGTATCAAGGGAGATCGAGGGACAAGTTCAACATTTATCAAACTTCTAACCACATAGGTTAAAATCTCATTTTCGCGACAAAGTCATTCCAATACTTTCATTTTTCCGAATATAAAACCAAATAGGTTCACATATCATGTTTTGTATCAAGGGAGATCGAGGGACAAGTTCAACCTTTATCAAACTTCTAACCATATAGGTTAAAATCTCATTTTCGCGATAAAGTCATTCCAATACTTTCATTTTTCCGAATATAAAACCAAATAGGTTCACATATCATGTTTTGCATCAAGGGACATCGGGGGAAAAGTTCACTGTTTATCAAACTTCTAACCACATAGGCTAACATTTCATTTTCGCGACAAGGGTCATTTAAATACTTTCATTATACCGAATTTCAAACCAAATAGGTTCACATATCATGTTTCGCATCAAGGGACATCGAGGGACATGTTCAACCTTCATATTTAACAAACATGTAACAATATAAGCTAAAATCTCGTTTTCGCGATAAGGGTCATCTCATTACTTTCTATTTACCAAATTAAAAACGAAATTGGTTCAAATATTATGTTACGCAATAAAGGACATCGAGGGACAAATTCAACATTAATATTTATCAAAGTTTTAACCATATAGGCTAAAATCTCATTTTTGGGACAATGGTCATTCAAATAATTTCATTTTTCCGAATACAAAACCAAATAGATTCACATATCATGTTTCGTATCAAGGGAGATCGAGGGACAAGTTCAACCTTTATCAAACTTCTAACCACATAGGTTAAAATCTCATTTTCGCGACAAAGTCATTCCAATACTTTCATTTTTCCGAATATAAAACCAAATAGGTTCACATATCATGTTTCGTATCAAGGGAGATCGAGGGACAAGTTCAACCTTTATCAAACTTCTAACCATATAGGCTAAAATCTCATTTTCGCGACAAAGTGATTCCAATACTTTCATTTTTCCGAATATAAACCAAATAAGTTCACATATCATGTTTCGCATCAAGGGACAAGTTCACTATTTATCAAACTTCTAACCACATAGGCTAACATTTCATTTTCGCGACAAGGATCATTTCAATACTTTCATTTTACCGAAATTCAAACCAAATAGGTTCACATATTATGTTTCGCATCAATGGACATCGAGGGACATGTTCAACCTTCATATTTAACAAACATGCAACAATATAAGCTAAAATCTCGTTTTCGCAATAAGGGTCATCTCAATACTTTCAATTTACCAAATTTAAAACGAAATTGGTTCAACTATTATGTTACGCAATAAAGAAGATCGAGGGACAAATTCAACATTAATATTTATCAAACTTTTAACCATATAGGCTAAAATCTCATTTTTGGGACAATGGTCATTCAAATAATTTCATTTTGCCGAATACAAAACCAAATAGGTTCATATATCATGTTTCGTATCAAGGGAGATCGAGGGACAAGTTCAACCTTTATCAAACTTCTAACTACATAGGTTAAAATCTCATTTTCGCGACAAAGTCATTCCAATACTTTCGTTTTTCAGAATATAAAACCAAATAGGTTCACATATTGTTTCGTATCAAGGGAGATCGAGGGACAAGTTCAACCTTTATCAAACTTCTAACCATATAGGCTAAAATCTCATTTTCGCGACAAAGTCATTCCAAAACTTTCATTTTTCCGAATATAAAACCAAATAGGTTCACATATCATGTTTCGCATCAAGGGACATTGAGGGACAAGTTCACTGTTTATCAAACTTCTAACCACATAGGCTAACATTTCATTTTCGCGACAAGGGTCATTTCAATACTTTCATTTAACCGAATTTCAAACCAAATAGGTTCACATATCATGTTTCGCATCAAGGGACATCGAGGGACATGTTCAACCTTCATATTTAACAAACATGTAACAATATAAGCTAAAATCTCGTTTTCGCGATAAGGGTCATCTCATTACTTTCCATTTACCAAATTTAAAACGAAATTGGTTCAAATATTATGTTACGCGATAAAGGACATCGAGGGACAAATTCAACATTAATATTTATCATACTTTTAACCATACAGGCTAAAATCTCATTTTTGGGACAATGGTCATTCAAATAATTTCATTTTGCCAAATACAAAACCAAATAGGTTCACATATCATGTTTCGTATCAAGGGAGATCGAGGGACAAGTTCAACCTTTATCAAACTTCTAACCACATAGGTTAAAATCTCATTTTCGCGACAAAGTCATTCCAATACTTTCATTTTTCCGAATATAAAACCAAATAGGTTCACATATCATGTTTCGTATCAAGGGAGATCGAGGGACAAGTTCAACCTTTATCAAACTTCTAACCATATAGGCTAAAATCTCATTTTTGCGACAAAGTCATTCCAATACTTTCATTTTTCCGAATATAAAACCAAATAGGTTCACATATCATGTTTCGCATCAACGGACATCGAGGGACATGTTCAACCATCATATTTAACAAACATGCAACAGTATAAGCTAAAATCTCGTTTTCGCGATAAAGGTCATCTCATTACTTTCTATTTACCAAATTTAAAACGAAATTGGTTCAAATATTATGTTACGCAATAAAGGACATCGAGGGACAAATTCAACATTAATAATTATCAAACTTTTAACCATATAGGCTAAAATCTCATTTTTGGGACAATGGTCATTCAAACATTAATATTTATCAAACTTTTAACCATATAGGCTAAAATCTCATTTTTGGGACAATGGTCATTCAAATAATTTCATTTTTTGCCGAATACAAAACCAAATATGTTCACATATCATGTTTCGTATCAAGGGAGTCGAGGGACAAGTTCAACCTTTATCAAACTTCTAACCATATAGGTTAAAATCTCATTTTCGCGATAAAGTCATTCCAATACTTTCATTTTTCCGAATATAAAACCAAATAGGTTCACATATCATGTTTTGCATCAAGGGACATCGGGGGAAAAGTTCACTGTTTATCAAACTTCTAACCACATAGGCTAACATTTCATTTTCGCGACAAGGGTCATTTAAATACTTTCATTATACCGAATTTCAAACCAAATAGGTTCACATATCATGTTTCGCATCAAGGGACATCGAGGGACATGTTCAACCTTCATATTTAACAAACATGTAACAATATAAGCTAAAATCTCGTTTTCGCGATAAGGGTCATCTCATTACTTTCTATTTACCAAATTAAAAACGAAATTGGTTCAAATATTATGTTACGCAATAAAGGACATCGAGGGACAAATTCAACATTAATATTTATCAAAGTTTTAACCATATAGGCTAAAATCTCATTTTTGGGACAATGGTCATTCAAATAATTTCATTTTTCCGAATACAAAACCAAATAGATTCACATATCATGTTTCGTATCAAGGGAGATCGAGGGACAAGTTCAACCTTTATCAAACTTCTAACCACATAGGTTAAAATCTCATTTTCGCGACAAAGTCATTCCAATACTTTCATTTTTCCGAATATAAAACCAAATAAGTTCACATATCATGTTTCGCATCAAGGGACAAGTTCATTATTTATCAAACTTCTAACCACATAGGCTAACATTTCATTTTCGCGACAAGGATCATTTCAATACTTTCATTTTACCGAAATTCAAACCAAATAGGTTCACATATTATGTTTCGCATCAATGGACATCGAGGGACATGTTCAACCTTCATATTTAACAAACATGCAACAATATAAGCTAAAATCTCGTTTCCGCAATAAGGGTTATCTCGTTACTTTCTATTTACCAAATTTAAAACGAAATTGGTTCAACTATTATGTTACGCAATAAAGAAGATCGAGGGACAAATTCAACATTAATATTTATCAAACTTTTAACCATATAGGCTAAAATCTCATTTTTGGGACAATGGTCATTCAAATAATTTCATTTTGCCGAATACAAAACCAAATAGGTTCACATATCATGTTTCGTATCAAGGGACATCGAGGGACAAGTTCAACCTTTATCAAACTTCTAACCACATAGGTTAAAATCTCATTTTCGCGACAAAGTCATTCCAATACTTTCATTTTTCCGAATATAAAACCAAATAGGTTCACATATCATGTTTCGTATCAAGGGAGATCGAGGGACAAGTTCAACCTTTATCAAACTTCTAACCATATAGGCTAAAATCTCATTTTCGCGACAAAGTGATTCCAATACTTTCATTTTTCCGAATATAAACCAAATAAGTTCACATATCATGTTTCGCATCAAGGGACAAGTTCACTATTTATCAAACTTCTAACCACATAGGCTAACATTTCATTTTCGCGACAAGGATCATTTCAATACTTTCATTTTACCGAAATTCAAACCAAATAGGTTCACATATTATGTTTCGCATCAATGGACATCGAGGGACATGTTCAACCTTCATATTTAACAAACATGCAACAATATAAGCTAAAATCTCGTTTTCGCAATAAGGGTCATCTCAATACTTTCAATTTACCAAATTTAAAACGAAATTGGTTCAACTATTATGTTACGCAATAAAGAAGATCTAGGGACAAATTCAACATTAATATTTATCAAACTTTTAACCATATAGGCTAAAATCTCATTTTTGGGACAATGGTCATTCAAATAATTTCATTTTGCCGAATACAAAACCAAATAGGTTCATATATCATGTTTCGTATCAAGGGAGATCGAGGGACAAGTTCAACCTTTATCAAACTTCTAACCACATAGGTTAAAATCTCATTTTCGCGACAAAGTCATTCCAATACTTTCGTTTTTCAGAATATAAAACCAAATAGGTTCACATATTGTTTCGTATCAAGGGAGATCGAGGGACAAGTTCAACCTTTATCAAACTTCTAACCATATAGGCTAAAATCTCATTTTCGCGACAAAGTCATTCCAAAACTTTCATTTTTCCGAATATAAAACCAAATAGGTTCACATATCATGTTTCGCATCAAGGGACATTGAGGGACAAGTTCACTGTTTATCAAACTTCTAACCACATAGGCTAACATTTCATTTTCGCGACAAGGGTCATTTCAATACTTTCATTTAACCGAATTTCAAACCAAATAGGTTCACATATCATGTTTCGCATCAAGGGACATCGAGGGACATGTTCAACCTTCATATTTAACAAACATGTAACAATATAAGCTAAAATCTCGTTTTCGCGATAAGGGTCATCTCATTACTTTCCATTTACCAAATTTAAAACGAAATTGGTTCAAATATTATGTTACGCGATAAAGGACATCGAGGGACAAATTCAACATTAATATTTATCATACTTTTAACCATATAGGCTAAAATCTCATTTCTGGGACAATGGTCATTCAAATAATTTCATTTTGCCAAATACAAAACCAAATAGGTTCACATATCATGTTTCGTATCAAGGGAGATCGAGGGACAAGTTCAACCTTTATCAAACTTCTAACCACATAGGTTAAAATCTCATTTTCGCGACAAAGTCATTCCAATACTTTCATTTTTCCGAATATAAAACCAAATAGGTTCACATATCATGTTTCGTATCAAGGGAGATCGAGGGACAAGTTCAACCTTTATCAAACTTCTAACCATATAGGCTAAAATCTCATTTTCGCGACAAAGTCATTCCAATACTTTCATTTTTCCGAATATAAAACCAAATAGGTTCACATATCATGTTTCGCATCAACGGACATCGAGGGACATGTTCAACCATCATATTTAACAAACATGCAACAGTATAAGCTAAAATCTCGTTTTCGCGATAAAGGTCATCTCATTACTTTCTATTTACCAAATTTAAAACGAAATTGGTTCAAATATTATGTTACGCAATAAAGGACATCGAGGGACAAATTCAACATTAATAATTATCAAACTTTTAACCATATAGGCTAAAATCTCATTTTTGGGACAATGGTCATTCAAACATTAATATTTATCAAACTTTTAACCATATAGGCTAAAATCTCATTTTTGGGACAATGGTCATTCAAATAATTTCATTTTTTGCCGAATACAAAACCAAATATGTTCACATATCATGTTTCGTATCAAGGGAGTCGAGGGACAAGTTCAACCTTTATCAAACTTCTAACCATATAGGTTAAAATCTCATTTTCGCGATAAAGTCATTCCAATACTTTCATTTTTCCGAATATAAAACCAAATAGGTTCACATATCATGTTTTGCATCAAGGGACATCGGGGGACAAGTTCACTGTTTATTACTTTCATTTTACCGAATACAAACCAAATAGGTTCACATATCATGTTTGCATCAAGGGACATCAACGGACAAGTTTTCCCATTTATCAAACTTCGCGACATGGGTCATTCCAATACTTTCATTTTACCGAATACGAAACCAGATAGGCACAAATATCATGCTTCGCATCAAAGGACATCGAAGGACAAGTTCAACTTTCAAATTTATCAAGCTTGTAACCATATATGCCAAAATCTCATTTTCGCGACAAAGGTCATTTCAAAACTTTTATTTAACCGAATACAAAACTAAATAGGTTCACGTCATGTTTTAAATCAAGGGACACGTTCAACCTTTCCATTTATAAAACTTGTAACCATATAAGCTAAAATCGCATTTTCGCGACAAAGGTCATCCTAATACCATTATAATTACCGAATTTAAAACCAAATAGGTTCAAATATTATGTTATGCATCAAGGGACATCGACGGACCAGTTCAAACTTCCAATTTATCAAACATGTAACCCGAGATAAGCTAAAATCTCATTTTCTCGGCAAATAGAAGACATAACTCAATAAAATAAAAAGAAATTAAATTTACAAGAGTTACACAACTAACCTTGATAAGACTGCATATTGAATGATTGATCCGTCAATAAAGAAGCTTTGTATTTCTTCCCATTTGATGCATTCTCTTCCTACATTGTTGGATTCAGATGATAAATAGGAAAGCAAAGAAAATACTTTGCTGCAGAGGCATTCTTCCCATTTTTTACACAACCTTACTACATCAGTAATTATTAACTACAGATGATGTTCAAATTTCAAAAAAGACAAAATTAATGTATGTATTAAATAGTAACAAGAGAGTCACTAAAATTCAAGGACTACAAGTTACATTAGACATATTTCCTTAATTGAAAGAAAAACACATTATGTTCACACAGAGGACAAAATGATGTATACCTGGAAAGATGATTATTCAACACCATTAAAAAATATCATTCATAAATCTAACATACTTATATTAGCAGGACATGGTCTTCCTACTTATTCAAAATTTTAAACGTATTCAGGACATATGAAATTGCTCAAAGTTGGGGAGTTATTGTAATGAAATAATGATATCCCAAAGTAGATAAATAACATGACTGAAACTCTAGTAAAGTCAAAGTACTTTTAAATTTGGGATTCAGTTAGATCATATATTTCAAAAATAATTGCAAAAAAGTCACTCTACATATCGCAAAAACAAAAATCTTGAGATCGGTAAGTTGAGCACAACTAGCATCAAACCTTAATCAATGGCAGAAAATTAAAATTGAACCTTGAATTTGCTTTTGTATGATGATTGCACTCGGCAAAAAAATCCAGCTCTTGCTTCCTCTTATGTGACTATAACCGTGAGTGTAACTAAATAGGAATGTGCACATTTATTCTCAACCAGTGACATGAAAGCAGCAAAGCATAAATTAACATATTTATGACCGTAAAGAGATCAATAAATTGGAAAAAAGTACCTACCCTTTTAGATACAAGGTGTCCCATTGAAAGTTGGCGAATTGTAACTGAACCATTGAGTGTCTCTTCCAAAACAGTCGCAGATAAAGTTTTCTTAATCGGTACACCATGTTTGTTGTCGTATGTGAAGAAAAAGATCAAAAATTCTATACTACGCAGTCAAAAAGAAAAAAGGGTAAAGATGCAAATGGGAAGAGAAGCATTCTTACCTAAAAACTGCAGCAATCATGGTAGCATCCAAACTTGAAAGATCCAACTCTAACTCTTGGCTATCAAATACAACGGCCTACAGG
This sequence comes from Medicago sativa, assembly GCF_051527215.1. NCBI lineage: Eukaryota > Viridiplantae > Streptophyta > Magnoliopsida > Fabales > Fabaceae > Medicago > Medicago sativa. Next base: position 42,848,832 of record NC_140751.1, read on the forward strand.
CAAGCGTGAAATATTTAACCACTATCGATCCATTTTCAAAACAAGGGTCATTAAGGCACATTCTTATACTTTCAATTTACCGAATTTAAAACCAACTAGTCTTAAATATCAAGTTTCGTATCAATTGACAAGTTCAACCTTCGTTCTCAAGCTTCTAAACGAGGGTCATAAAGGCACATTGTCATACTTCCAATTTACCAAATTTAGAATTAACTATGCTTAAAAATCATGTTTCACATCAAGTGACATCGAGGGACAAGTTCAACCTTCCCATTTATCAAATTTCTAACTATCTACACTAAAATCCAATTTTCGCGTCAAGGGTCATAAAAAAACATTATAATAGAAGACAAAACTCATACTTCCAATTAATAGTTTTAAACGTCTATGCTCAAATATCACATTTTCGCGACAACTGTCATCGGAACAAAATATTAACTTTCCTATTTATCAATTTTATAATAAACTAGGTTCAAAGCCACAATCTCTTGCATCCAGTTTACCGAAATCTAAACAAACTTGGCTTAAAAATCATGTTTCGCATCAAGGGACAACGAGGTACAAGTTCATCCTTCTCATTTATCATTTTTGTAACCATAAATGCTAAAATTTCATTTTCGGGACAAGAGTCATCAAGACACAATATGATAGTAGAGAAAACGCATGTGTTCAATTTACCAAATTTAAAACAAAATAGGTTCAAATATCATGTTTCACATAAAGGGACCTGAGGGCCAAGTTCAAACTTCCCATTTATCAAACTTGCAACCACATAGGCTAAAATTTCATTTTCGCGACAAGGGTAATTTCAATACTTTCATTTTACCGAATTTCAAACCAAATAGGTTCACATATCAAGTTTCGCATCAAGGGACATTGAGGGACATGTTCAACCTTCATATTTAACAAACATGTAACAATATAAGCTAAAATCTCGTTTTCGCGATAAGGGTCACTCATTACTTTCTATTTACCAAATTTAATAACGAAATTGGTTCAAATATTATGTTACGCAATAAAGGACATCGAGGGACAAATTCAACATTAATATTTATCAAACTTTTAACCATATAGGCTAAAATCTCATTTTTGGGACAATGGTCATTCAAATAATTTCATTTTGCCGAATACAAAACCAAATAGGTTCACATATCATGTTTCGTATCAAGGGAGATCGAGGGACAAGTTCAACCTTTATCAAACTTCTAACCATATAGGCTAAAATCTCATTTTCGCGACAAAGTCATTCCAATACTTTCATTTTTCCGAATATAAAACCAAATATGTTCACTTATCATGTTTCGCATCAAGGGACATCGAGGGATAAGTTCACTGTTTATCAAACTTCTAACCATATAGGCTAAAATCTCATTTTCGCGACAAAGTCATTCCAATACTTTCATTTTACCGAATATAAAACCAAATAGGTTCACATATCATGTTTCTCATCAAGGGACAAGTTCAAACTTCCTATTCATCAAACTTATAGGCATATAGACTAAAATCTCATTTTCGCGACAAGGTTCATTCTAATACTTTCATTTTACCGAATACAAAACCAAATAGGGTCACATATCATGTTTCATGGTATATTAATACAAATGTGTTGTTCACTAAATCAAAAGAAGAGAACAATGGTATTCACACAATGATATTATCTTATAGAGTAGATGCATCGGAAACACAGGCGAACAATATCTAACAATATCAAACAATAGTCACATGCATCTACATCATGTTTAGATCCATATTACCCTTATATGTCTTCAGAATTCTACTTCAAAACCAATAGAAATTTAAAAGCATGTACATATGGCGAAGAAAATAGATGCATTTGCTACTTTAGTGATGATGAAAACCTGCTAAAACCATAACTTACCATCCATCTTAACTAATATATAAGATCTTATTTCAGCTTTTTAGAACAAATTAAGATGGGGCTAGTCCAAAAAAGGTTCAGGGTAATGATGCGAAGCAATGTGTATCATTTTAATATTCTTTGGAGTCACATTTCCGGATATAAACAGAAGTGGTTGCAAAGTACAATGATTAAAATAAGCTGCAAGTAGATGAATGCAAAATATTAGATGGAAAGAGTAAGTCGCAAGTACCTATGCAGTGGACAAGCTTTACATTTGTTACAATACACCAACGTCTCTTCAAAGCCTACATCGCCACATGTAAGACAGACAGGTATCTGCAACAAGTAGACATAGTTTTAATTCAGTGATTCATAAAAGGTATATAGCTCAAAAAACACATATTTCAAGAAGAAAAAAAAACAGTATTATTTGAAACTTCCCAGGGAAGTCAGAAAATGAGAAAAACCTGAGGCAACTTAGCTGTCTCTGACTCGGTGACGAGAACATCCATCTCCACTTTCGATTGACAACTTATCTCTGCAGCTTCAGTTTCAGTACTAACCTCTGCAAGAGCATCAATCTCCACTGGAGCTTCCGATACTTGAGGTTCAACTTCAGTATGTAGATCATGTTCAGTTAGGAGTTCAAAACTTGACACTGATGCATCTGGCGGTGCGGATGCAAGTGGTTCTGTAACAACTTCAATTGCTACATAATCAGTATTCACAACTTTTGTTTGGTTGTTAGTCATATTAGAACCAGCAGGGTCTGTCATATTAGAGCCTGTTGAAGCATTCACCAATTGTGGCTGATTATTCTTTTCCACAATATTTTTAAACTTGTCGAGACTGTATTTCAAAACTAGATCCTTCAACAGGGATTGATGCCATTTTAGGTGAAGCCACACACCCTGATGGTTGTTTTAATCCAGGTCTGTGGAGTAGATTTAACTGAACTTGACTTTGCATTGGCCTCATGTTTTCATGATTTCAACGGTCTTCTTACCCCATTATCCATCGTCGTGTATTTCTCATGTGGCTCCCCTAATGTCACGCTTGGAACCATCATCCTGCACGATTGTTTTAAGTTTCCTTTTGACCAGTGTTATCCCCAAGTTGCCTTGTAGAACTTTCAGCCAGAACATTCTTCTGCTTGAAACTAGGACACACATTTTCCACCTTGAAACCGTGATCCTTAGCACCAGCATAATCCCCAAATTTCAAATTTAGAACCTACAGCTGGAACTTCCTTGTTGCTGAATCGGGGAGCTTCACGACACACATTTTCCTTGTAGTTCAATGGTTCCCGACTGAAATCATCGAATGGCCTATCATCATTCAACGGCATTATCATTCCAACCACCTCTATAATTGTTTTGAAAATCTCCTTTCTGCAAATAAGCATTCAAATATGTAGTATGTTAGATATAAAACCAATCATGTCTTTCACTTAACAACTTCAGCGTTTGAAACAATTAATCTATACTTCTTACAAAGCAGAAATGCAAAATTTCACTGTTCTGTCAACTACCAGCTGAATCCGGCCTTCTCAGCCATTCCTGAGTCTGAGTAGGTGCTATTTCCCTATTTATTTAGGGCTGTGTGGTCTTCTACTGCGTTTTCAGAAGGTGCAGGCCAGCTGCGTTTTCAGGCCAGCTGGGAAAAAAAACACATTGTGTCAGGTTTTCTGCACTTCTCTGGTTCTTAATTTCCTTTTCTGCACTTCTTATTTCTTTCTCTTCCTCCCTCTTACTCTCTCACGCTCCTCTCCCCTTGCTCTTCCCTATTTAAACCCTTTGCCTTGCCATCTCATTCACTCATCTCCATTACGCCAAAAATCCTGAAAAGCCTGAAAATGGAGTCAGCCTCCTTTTGTTGCAATGCATAGAATCATAGCTATATAAGCTGGTTTTTTGCAATGGCATTCCATCATTCTTTTGCTTCCTTCCACTTTGTTTCTGCATTTCTCTTCTTCTTTATGTTTAGGCCCAACTTTTGTTGTTTCAATACTCAATACTCAACAAGTTCGTTTGTTTTTCCTTTGGATCCCTCATTTGCTTACTTATTTCCTTTTCCTGCAGGATTTTTAGAGAGATATCATGAGAGAGAGAATATGTTGATTGAAGAGAAGGAACAAATATGAAAGAATATGTGAGATTGTTTACTACTGCCAGCTACATTATTTAACCTTTTTTTATTTTCATATTCGAATGTATACATCTATTTATGGTATTCATTAAATTTCTAACATCCTCTTCTTTTTTGCAGTTGGAAACCCTGCATATGAAAACCAAAGGATAGATCTTCTCAACACCACAAAAAAAAAAGGACAGATCTTCTCTAAATTGACAAGTTTAAGGTATAACATCTTAATGGAGGGTAAGCTTTATTAAAATCATGATTATTATTTTATTGGAAAGTGTTATTTCTTCATTCACCATTTGTAGGCTTTACTAAAAAGGAATTATTTTATTGAATGTTTTCTTTTTTTCTCACAAGTCACACCTACAACTGGCTTAACCATAGTGTCCAACGTAACATACAGAACTTGTGCTCAGCAAAAATACCTGAATTCACCTTCTCTCAAAAAAGAAAAGGTGAAAAAATATTTGTGTTTGTCCCTAACATTTATAATTATACTTTTAACCCTTTATTAATCTCATCATTCATAACATTCTTAGTACAAAATAGAGTTGTAAGGCTAAATATTTGTGTTTGTGTGTGTGTGCAAATATTATTAAGTGAAAAACCATCTATACAAATCCTGTTTTGCATAATTGTTTGTTTTCATTTATTTTTACTTACAGTGATAATGTGTACTTGGACAGCAGCAAGCAAGCATGTAAACAAGTCCTCATCAGACACTTTGACAACTCCTTCATCCCACAATGTCTCAAAGTGTTTGGATAGAGTCAAGCAAGCATGTCCACAGATCACCTGCAGATTTGTGTAGATTAAGAAAGTAACATCAGGCATAAGATGTAATCTTCATATTTTTACTTACACTAATATGTATATTTCTATATTTTGGAGAGTATCTTCATATTATTTACATTTAGACTTCACCATCATACTTGAAACATACCTAAGACACTTAATACTTTTTCAGCCTCTAAATTTAGCATTCAAAACTAACAAATAATAATACAAAGTTGTTACTAATAAATACCACTTTCTCATATGGTTTCTTAGTTTATTTGGATGCAACTTAGTTATAATACAAAGCTAAAAAGACCTAAAGCACAAGCCAAGCAAAAAAGAAAAAAAGATCCTTACAAAAATAAGAACAGAATAGGATAGTAGGTTTGCCATTACCAAAAAGAAAAAACCAGCATTTAAGGGAAAAAAATAGATGACCTCCCAAAGAAAGAACCGTATGACTGGTATAGGGAGTATACTATTAATGTACAGGTTAGATCATGTACAACTTAGATGCACATATTAATGCAAAAAAGAGTATACTATTTCTAAGCCTAAAAGGTTTGAAATGATAAATGGTTACTTTTAAAAAGCTAACAAATGTTAAAGACCATAGATACCTAAAAAACAGTTGAGTTAGAAGGGTTGAATTAACCAAGACAAACCATGCAAATGAGTTGGTCACCACAAACAACCCAAAACTTTTAGACATTATGTAATAAAAAAAGGATAGTTTTAACATTAAAAATATGTGAGTAAACTACTCATCCTTAAAAAAACAAAAAAATCACGTCTTTTGAATCAAATAGGTGCTAGACAAAGAAAAAGTTTCAAATAACAAACATGTTATGAACACAAGGGACTCACCCAACTGAAATTAACAAGAATTAGAAAATTCAATATGTCATATCATAAAGTTTAACCATTTCCACCTCATCCACAAAAAACATATTAAGAAAAAAATTAAGAATATTGAATTATTAATATATACCAAATTCATTTCCATGTTCAATAGTTACTCTTCTTGCCAGGACTACTTCCACAAAGATGCAATATGTTACTATTTGTCTTCATTTATCTTCATTTGTATTTGTTACTTGCAAACCTGCCAAAATTTTAACAAGAGACAATTTAGAAATACTATTGGACAAATTTTGTAAATTATTTTAGCTAAGGGATCAAATATAGTTTGAAAAAAGGGCCAGATTGTATGTCATATATGGCAGCAAGAAAAATACGGCTATAGCAGAAAAAGGATTCAAATGTGGGAAGAAAAAAAGAAAATGCTTCCATGTAGGTCAGGAATGTAAAGCCTATATCAAGTTCAACCTTCACCGTAAAAGACAAAAGTATTCATTGTACTTCAATTCCCTTACCTTCCCCAAATAAAACCTATAGGATTTTAACAATTTATTCTTACAGGAAGTGGTATTTTAAAGCCTTGCCGTGTCCATAAAGTTAAAGCATTTCATACCGATTGCTACCTTAGTTATGATTATTTTTCCTTCACATTTTTCTTGAAGTCCAAAACACTCATTTGATAAAACGATTTCTACTTAAATCATGTACAATTTAGATAAAAGAAAAAAGAAAAAAAAAAGATGTGTACTGTTTTTAATCCTAAAAAGCTTGAAATAAAAAATGGTTATTTTAAAAAGTTAAGAAAGGTAAAAGACCATGGAAATCTAAAAAAAAATGGTTGACTCAGAAAGATTGAACCAAGAAAAACCATATAAATGAGTTGGTCACAATTTTCCTCAACAACAACTATATAACTAAATTTGAATTCATACAGTGATTTACTCAAATTTTCACCTGCCATTTTCATACTACATATTTAATAAAACAAAAAATTGAAGATTATATCAATTTTTGCATATCTCTCAAATATTCAAATAATCGAAATTAAATGTGTAAGTATTAAAAAAGCTTTGAAAAACAAATTAGCTTAGAAATCTTCAAAAGTTACACATATACAAAGAGCATCTATAGTTCAGTACAGTTGTTCCAAAAAAATTTAATACAAAATGAAAGAGGTAAAAAACTGAAATCATATCACAAATTTCACATATACAGGAGAATATTGACAGATCAAACAAAGTTCAATTGATGAAATGAGAAGGATATTGAAAGTCTTAATCATTATGATGCCCTTTGATTTAGTTATCACAAAAAGATCTATGCAGAAGTTTTGAAAAAGGACCGGAAAAAGGTATTCATCGTTATCAAAATAATTTCAGCGTTAACAAAAGAGCGGCATGCATAACCGTATATCAACATAAAAATGAAAAAGTTACATACCCATTTTGGTTCGATATTCTTCCATGGAAATTGTAGAGGAGAATAAGAAGAGAATCAAGACTTGATTGATGAAAATATGTCGTAGTTGCTTGAAAACTCCCGGAAAAATGACACATTTTTCGGTCTAACCTTTTTGTGAATCTGTTGTGTTAGATAGGTAGATCAGGTATAGGAAAAGACAAAGACGAGGTTGTTTGGGGCAAACAAGGTTGAGATCATATTATTGATATTATTGATAAACATATTATTTTTTAAAATTTTGATCCTTATTCATTCTATACCCAATACCTTTTTTTTTGAATAAATTTTATATCCAATACTATTTGGTAAACTTTTTGAAAATCAAATTCAATAATCCGTGCGTCGCACGGGTTTAATACTAGTTTATGACATAGTGCATGGATAGATATTGTGGCATTATTCAGAAACAACTACCTCTACTCTCTTGCAATAAGGTTCAAACTCTAAACCATTAGAATAATTATATATACCATTCAGAAACCGACTATATCACTCAAAAAACATTAAATTTAATATCATTCAGAAGCATTTTTTAAACAAAATTCATTCAAAACAAGAAGTTACAAATAAAATAGACAAAAAGAGAAAGATTCTTCAAATTCCTCATATGAGAAAAATTCCTCAGGTTGGTCCCCAAAATAACAACAAAATTAGTAACTTTCACTGGTTAAAAACGAGTAAACCACCAAATTAGTCGTTGAAATTATGAATATTTCAAAACGGTCCCTACCTCTAAAACAATGAAGTTGGTCCCTATATTTAACCTTTAATATCATTCAGGTCCCTATGAATATTTCAAAAAGGTCACTGACTCTATTAAATTGTCAAGTTTGTTACTATATTTAACCATTTACTATCAACTGACCACATTTTGTCAAAATGATTAGCATTTTTATGACAGCACCCAAATTTATAGGGCGCTTTCAATTAGGTCTGTAAGATTATGAAGAAACGAACGAAGGATAGATCTTCAAGGGACCATGCATCTCTATGTCGATATTAAAGGTGTGGCTCATATCTGACACATCTCAGTGTTCAACACCGACATGACACCAACAGATATATTCAATCACTTAAATTATTAACTGTTTGTTTCCATATTAGTGTCATGTCCGGTGTTTGTACTTCATGGGTCTTGACCTGTTCGCTGCTATAGAAATAGATTATACATAACTGATTATATGGTATAAGCAGCAAATAAGCTATTTATGGAAACAAGGCCTGAGTCTCTCTGAGAGAATTACTTATAAGAAAACTTTAGACATGACACTCAACTACCAACATATAAGAAAATTTTAGACATAGCACTCAACTACCAACAAAGTGTGTATTTTCTGTCACGGAAAAAAGTAACAACATTGATTTAACTTTTAGTAAAGCATAGACGTTTAATTGTTGTTAGCAAAAAGTGATCAAATCTAACATCTAAATCACATATAAATCACATATTAGCCAGAAGTGATTAAAAGCTTTGGTATTAAGCTGCAAAATTTAGACTACATAACAAAAATAACACCAGTTCAAATTCAATACAAACCAAAGCAATTTTACAAAATCAAGTTTATTCTGAAACACATTTGCCAAACACTCACCCAAACATACACAAAGCAGGCCAACTCATTAATCTCTATTTTCTTTCTGTTCAATTTACACGCACCATTTTCCCATTTACCCTGCACAAATCAAGCATTGATTGACAGCCATGCGGCTTCACTAACTACACCATGGATATTGAAATATAGATAGAGAGAGAACCTCAATGAAAGGAATATCAGACACAACACACATTTCTCCTTGGCATTATAAGGATATTTAGGTTGATCTAGTTAAACTTTATATTGAATTACTTAATCTTCTAAACCCTACAAATCTTCCCAATATTGGAGGAGAGTCTCACTTAAGTGAGAATGAAGTTAACTCCCCTCCAATCCCTTCATCTTCCTATCCTTCCAAAACAATAAACCAAAGAACAAAATTTAAAATAATTCCTTTCATCCACTCTCTCCCCCATCCTATCCCCCACATATCCCCTAAACAAATACTATGTAACGATCCATATTTGCTCATTGTGGATGATAACCTCGCATTTTACATAACTCATTACCAAATTATTCTTTAATCAGCCCCTACTTTCAATGATTGTCCCGCCTAAGTAAATGAAAAGCGTCTAAGTAAATGAAAAGCGACAACTATACAGCTAATATACATTAAGAGATCACATCCCTAAAAGCCTAATATTCTATTACAACATAGAATGTAGATCCTCGTTACCTAAACAAATTAATATAAATGTAGTGGTGACGGTGTCCTATGTTTTTTTACATTAGCAACTTTGGAATGTCATGCCTATGCTTCATAGTTAAATAGCATGTTGACCCTTCATCATGTTTGCACAATACATACCATTATAATGGGCGTACATGCAAAACAACAATAAAAATCCAAGTCTTATCTCACTAGGTTTTGAGACATGATACACAGAAGAAGAAATGGAAAGATACAAATTGTTACGCTAACAAGATAATACCAGCATCAGCATAAAGAACAATATAACAATAAAATAATAATGTTATTAAGGTATAAAGTAAGTAGTATCTATGATTAAAAACAGACAAAAAAGTTACAACAAAAACCTGATTACTAATCATTAATCATTGCGGTATCTTTCATAGACATCTTTGACCATTTTCAACACGGTATCAGCACTCTCAACAATGTTAGGCAGTTTATAATTTTGAGCGACGTAAACTCCGGCAAATAAGCTATTTATGGAAACAAGGCCTAAGTCTCTTTAAGAGAATTACTACCAAATACAATCATAGCATGTTATATGTTATTGCAATACATTAAAATACCCTAATTTCAAAATCAACATTAACCTCATAAACCATAACACACGAAATCGAAGTCAAAAACAAAAATCAAAGAAACGTACTTGATTTCCAGTAGAATTCCGTGAAATGTCAAGGACTTCATTCGCGTCTCGCGGGTGTCGCATCTTTCTTCTCCAACTTGGACGACGTCGTATTCATGGGTCTTGACCATGTGGCTGCTATAGAAATAGATAATACATAAGTGATTATATGCTATAAGCAGTAAATAAACTAAAACCACAAACTATCAAAATCAAAATTAACATTAATCGACATTAATCAATTTCAAAATCAATTTAAAATCGAAATCAACATTAATCAAAATCAAATTCAAAAACAAAAATCGAACCAATTTTCCGGTATAATCGGTTCTCGCTGGCACAGCGAAAAAACTCTCATCTTCTTCCCTATCTCTTTCCCTTCCTCCACCTCACGCTATCTCATTCGAACCACCGTAATCTGATCCTTGCGGTCTCCATGGCCACAAAACCTCGCCCGTGACAGCGCATACACCGCCACCGATTACATGTGCTCGTGACGGCGTCGGCGTCGCTTCTTTCTTCTCCGAATTCGACCGTTCGAAAACGACGTCGTAATACAAAACCGTAATTCGTTTTCAACAAAAACAAAAACAATAATTGGAATCAAAACCGAAGAAAAAGAATTTGTTGAATTCAAGTTGAGAATTTGTGAATGTGAAATCGAAAATGAAGAGAGAGAGAGAGAGAAGAGAACGTTAAAACTCCGAAGAAATAATATGAATTTTTATTTTGTTTTTATTGGTAAAATAAACTATAGTTACTAGGTTGGTTAATTAGGGAGTTAGCCCATATGATATATTTAACTTTTCTTTCTTCACTTAAAAGAGAATTAGGGTCAAATACTCATTATAAAATCTTGGTAAAGGAAATGATGGTTCGTTTAATTTGACATTTATTGTTAAATACTCTCTCTGTCCTTCAATAGATGACCTAGTTGACTCCGACACACGTACCAATGCATATGTTTTATCTTTGATATATTCAATTCTCTACTAAAAAAATTATGAAAATTTAATATTTTAAAAATATTCACCGAGACGAATCCAATAACATCTTACATGATATTATTTATCTTTATGAATTAGTAGAAAAATATGGTCAAAGTATGTCAAGTCAATAATGTATATTGTCAACTAGGTCATCTATTGAGGGACGGAGGGAGTAAATTAAGTTGATAAATACTCCCTCCGGTCCTTATTAAGAAACAATTATTTTTTTTGGTTCATTGTGCAAGTGATGTATCTAGTCTATATTTAAAATAAGATACATTAATTATTCTATGAACCTAAAAAGTCAACTTTTTCTTATAATAAGGACCGGAGGGAGTATATCATTCAAAGAGAAAATGGATCACCCAATAAGGGAATTTAAAATTAATTTGTCAATTTGATTTAGCTAAGCTTAGAAATAAATTTCTCCATGAGTGAACTTTAGAAAAATAATTTGTGCAGTGAAGTCCTTTTGGATCTACTAATATAAATTGTACGGCCTCTAATTTAATCTGTGCTTAAATGTGAATCAATCAGGCGTTCATGTACTTTTTTTTAGGGAAGGCGTTCAGATAATACCTGCTTCATTTTTATTTGGGTTAATTATGTTTCTAGTCCCTATAAAATAGCGACCTTGTAAGTTTAGTCCCTACTTAATTTTAATAGCATTTTTAGTCCCTATAAAAAAAAATTTACTTATAATTTTAGTCCCTGCTAAAACAAAGTTTGATTAATTATCCTTAAACTCTTAAATTTTTGAACGATTTTTTTGAGACAAGATTAGAACACTATGAAAGGTTCGTTTACTAAAATTTAGAATTTTCTGACATGAAATGAATTAAATATGAATTTTTTAAAACGACAAAAGTTAAAGATAAAAAGTAATAAAATCTGGATGTAGAAATCAAATTTTGCAATAATTTTTTGCGGACGAACTTTTAGTAATGTTCTAAACATGTCTGCAAAAAATTGTTCAAAAATTTAAGAGTTTAAGCATAAATTAAACAAATTTGAATTGAGTAGGGACTAATACTCAGTGCAGAAAAACAAAATTAGGGACTAAAAACGTAACACCCACGTCGTGGCTTTCGATATCCCGCTAGGTGGATACGAAAGGTTCCCGACCTAAGGGGAACGGTTTAAGCCGCAAGGGACTCCCACGACAATAGTAGGAACCGAATCACATTGGAATGAGAGGGATCCGGAGGCCGTGTAGGTATGGGACTACATGGTTGAAGGAAGGCTTATAAGAATTGTTAGGTACTACCCATATCAACAAGATGCATCTTCTTTTCGGGAGCTCAATCCATAGGAACTCCACAGTTAAGCGTGCTTGGCTTGGAGTAGTACTAGGATGGGTGACCTACCGGGAAGTTTCCCGGTAAGCATGTGAGTGAGGACAAAGCATGCTGAAAAGACTCGTGTTGGTTTGTGGGGTTAGTCGGCAATCCTGTAAGCAGTCTGGGATGTTACACTTGGTATCAGAGCAGACCTCTCCCAGTACGGTGTGGTTCGGGGACGAACCAGGCGGAAGCTGGTGGGCATGTAACACCCACGTCGTGGCTTTCGATATCCCGCTAGGTGGATACGAAAGGTTCCCGACCTAAGGGGAACGGTTTAAGCCGCAAGGGACCCCCACGACAATAGTAGGAACCGAATCACATCGGAATGAGAGGGATCCGGAGGCCGTGTAGGTATGGGACTACATGGTTGAAGGAAGGCTTATAAGAATTGTTAGGTACTACCCATATCAACAAGATGCATCTTCTTTTCGGGAGCTCAATCCATAGGAACTCCACAGTTAAGCGTGCTTGGCTTGGAGTAGTACTAGGATGGGTGACCTACCGGGAAGTTTCCCGGTAAGCATGTGAGTGAGGACAAAGCATGCTAAAAAGACTTGTGTTGGTTTGTGGGGTTAGTCGGCAATCCTGTAAGCAGTCTGGGATGTTACAAAAAATGTTATTAAAATTAAGTAGGGACTAAACTTACAAGGTCGCTATTTTATAGGGACTAGAAACATAATTAACCCTTTTTATTTTGGTATTATATTAATTAATCGAATATTTTTACGAAATGAATAAGTATTTAATTAACAAAATATTTTCTATGGAACTTTTTGCATAAAATAATTTTTTTATTAGAAATAAAAAGTTTTTTTTAGCAACAATAATGTAAATAAATTTAAACAAAAAAAGCGAAAAAAATATGGGCAACTTAGTCTAACTTATGAGCAATAAAAAATAAATCACATGTAACAGATCGATTTCAACAATTTCCCTCAAAAAAGATCGATTTCAACAATGTTAATTAAACTCGTATTTAATTTAAAATTATCAAGATTTAATTTTCAGCAATTTAAAAAACCTTTAATAGTTCCAATTTAATTTAAAATTATATTGAAAAACTATTCAAATCATGCAATATCTATATTGAAGTTAATAATGCTTGTTATTAGGTCAAATTTTTTAATTTTCTGCAATGTAAAACCTTCTCTAAAAAAATCTAATTTAATTTAAAATTAAATTGAAAAACTATTCAAATCATGTAATCTCTGTATTGAAGTCAATATTGCTTGTTATCAGGTCAAGATTAAAATGGTGTACTAATAAAGATATGAACACAAACTCCAACTTCTCTTTAAACTTTTTTTCTCCTTCATTCATCAAGGAGGGGTAGTTTTAAGTCATTTATTTTCATCTAAAATCACTTCTCTACATCTTTTTTCCCCTTTCCTTTAAGTCTAAATAAGTAATTTTCACCTATATCAAGTTTTACCTTTTGTGTTTTTTGTGATTTCATCGTCTAGGTGCGGAGTTGTGTAGTTTGTCGTTTTGTGCGGCGTTTGATTTCACGTCTTGTCGCGGTGTTCGTTTAGTTCCTATTGAAAGATCGGCATCAGTCAATTACAAATTCAATCAATGATTTGGGTGTCAACGTTGTAGATCCGGAAGCATGAGCATTTCGATACTTAAATTTCATCATATTATTTGAAGGCATTTTGCTGTTGTATGCTAATAACTTGGGTGCTGTGAGTTTTTTTTTTTTTGGTGGTGTCCGGGGTTCGAACCTCGGACCTTGCATATATTATGCATTGTCCTTACCAGCTTAACTAAGCTCATGGGACTGCTGTGAGTTTGTTTGCATGTATTAATGAAATTTTAACTATTTTTAACAAAATTAATTAAATCTTATCATTTATTTTTTTAAATAAAATCTTATTAATTATTTTGATTGTGGAGATCATCATATTGTGGGTCATACAAAGAAGGTGTATTAATATTATTTTATGAATAATATTATTTTATGAATAACGAATCTTTTTATGACCAATTTAACCATACAATAAATTACTTCCAAATTAAAGATGGTTATAAAATAAAAACAAATACAAAAATAACAATTAACTAAAAATAGATGAAATTTTCTATAGAATTTGAAGGTGACGTGTACACTATGTGGATATGTGATTAGGCAATAACGAATAAGCAAAATATATAGTTATTATTCATCCATATTGAAATTCATGAAAATAAAAAAAGTCTTGGCAAACTTATACAATTGAGTTTGTATTCATTCTCTTTTGTTCAATACAATCCAAGATTTACATCACCACCCAAGTTACTCATAGAATACACTTTTCTCTTTTTTAAGTGTTTCTCAAATTTGAATATCAACTTCTTCGCATAATGACATGAATTATATACAAAAATTAGATTAATTTAAATTAAATTCATTATATACAAATAGGCGCATCCATGGGAATCATATCTAGATAGAACGGGTGTCTATCACAGTTGATATTATTAACGAACCAAACATGAATGATTCGAACAACTCGCTTCATGATTCTTTGATCGAGTTGATTTCATAGATGTTATCAAATCTTGGTGTCATGACAATCTTTTGGAGTTTGACTACACTATTTGGAAGAAATGTGCAAGTGGAAATGATGAAAGAAACATATACTATGTATAGGAAAAATAATAAAAGCAAATGATATCATGAACAAATAAAAAATATGATGCAAAATTGGCTAATCCTAAAATGTTTGATTGGCTTACAACCTAAAAATATCTAGAGAGACATCACAAACAAACCAAACACGGACAATCCGAACAACCACGGTCCATGATTCCTTCAGAGGGTTGATCTCAGAGATGTTATCATATCTTGATGCCATTATAATCTCGTTTTTTAGATTGATGGGGAGGTGGAATAGATGAGTGAGACAATTGAATAAAAACGGGGTATATATAGGTAAACAGTATAAATGAAATATTATGCAAAGCAATATAAAAATAAATAATATGATGCAAAAAAGACAAAACGATGCAATACGATTGGTTCAACTACACAATAATGCCACACGTCAAAATGTCATTGAATGATAATTTTTTAATGACATGATTAAGAATTTTCAACCACAAATGATTTTTGGTTACAATTTGATTTAAATCAATAATTGAGCAAAACTCTAGAGATTGTGAAAGCATGATACCAAATAAGATGATTTAAATCAATTATTGTACCGATTTTGTATCCCTTATACACCTTTTTAAGAATTCACAAATTAAAATTATTTCTTAATAAAAACAATGATCATGCTGGTACCTTTTTAAGAATTCACAAATTAAAATTCTTTCTCAATAAAAGCAATAATCACACAAATGAATGATACTACCATGACATATGCCCAAATTAAAACATTTAATGACAATTAGCATAGAGAGAATGACACGTGTACTATCAAAAAAAATTAAGGCAAATATTTATAATAGAGATGGATCCAAAAGAAAAGTTTGATTTTGAAGAAAAATAATTTTGTAAAAGAATTGAGTTTTAATTATTTTGCTTTAATGATTTAACTAAGTTGTGTTGGAT
The DNA here is from genome assembly GCF_051527215.1 of Medicago sativa. Taxonomy (NCBI): domain Eukaryota; kingdom Viridiplantae; phylum Streptophyta; class Magnoliopsida; order Fabales; family Fabaceae; genus Medicago; species Medicago sativa. Next base: position 42,864,718 of record NC_140751.1, read on the forward strand.
ATATTTAAAGAAAATATGATGTAGTTGTGTGTGAGTGTGGGGCCCTATTTTTCCGAAACAACTATTTCATATTTATCTCTTCTGTTTTCCGAAACAACTATTTCATATTTATCTATAGCCCTATTTTTCCGAAACAACTAAAGCTAACCCTAGCCCTAATATTCCCCCCCCATTTTTCCCTCCATTTTTCTAAGCCATTAGATCTTGCACATTTAGGCGCCATTCAATTTTAGCCATTGATCATATTTCATATTTATCTCTTCAATTTTCCGAAACAACTATTTCATATTTATCTCTTCTATTTTCCGAAACAACTATTTCATATTTATCTCTACTTCCGAAACAAATTGGCCCTACAAATATTTCATATTTATCTATAGCCCTATTTTTCTGAAACAACTATTTCATATTTATCTCTTATGTTTTCCGAAACAACTATTTCATATTTATCTATAGCCCTATTTTTCTGAAACAACTATTTCATATTTATCTCTTCTGTTTTCCGAAATAACTATTTCATATTTATCTTTACTTCCGAAACAAATTGGCCCTATTATCTCTTCTGTTTTACGCAAAAACTCTTTCATATTAATTTATGTCATGTGTTTCATCCTTATCAATGTGTCAATCTTTAGTTAACAGAATGTCCTATTTTTCCATGCTTATCAGTATGTCAATGTTTAGTAAACAAAATCACCTATTTTTTATGCAGAGAAGTCAACACAATGTGCATCTTATTTATAAAAGGTCTTAAGTCTCTTAGACAACTTAATTTTGGAGGCAAAAATGTTGTTGCACTTTTCCTTCCTAATTTTTTGTTGTTTATTAATATTTTTAGAAAATGATCGTGTATCTTATTTATCTTATCTTATGTATAAAAGGTCTTAAGTCTCATAGACAACTTTTTGTAGCCAAAAATGTTGCACTTTTCCTTCCTAATTTTTCGCCGTTTCTTTATATTCTTAAAAAATGACCGCATATCTTATCTTATCTTATCTTATTTATAAAAGGTCTTAAGTTGTCTTAAAAAAAATTTTGGAGCCAAAAATATTGTTGCACTTTTCCTTCCTAATTTTTTGCTGTTTATTTATATATTTAGAAAATTATCGTGTATCTTATTTGTCTTATTTATAAAAGGTCTTAAGTCTCTTAGACAACTTTTTGGAGGCAAAAATGTTGTTGCACTTTTCCTTCCTAATTTTTTGTTGTTTATTTATATTTTTAGAAAATGATCGTGTATCTTATTTATCTTATCTTATCTTATTTATAAAAGGTCTTAAGTTGTCTTAAAATAAATTTTGGAGCCAAAAATATTGTTGCACTTTTCCTTCCTAATTTTTTGCTGTTTATTTATATATTTAGAAAATTATCGTGTATCTTATTTATCTTATTTATAAAAGGTCTTAAGTCTCTTAGACAACTTAATTTTGGAGGCAAAAATGTTGTTGCACTTTTCCTTCCTAATTTTTTGTTGTTTATTTATATTTTTAGAAAATGATCGTGTATCTTATTTATCTTATCTTATCTTATTTATAAAAGGTCTTAAGTTGTCTTAAAAAAAATTTGGAGCCAAAAATATTGTTGCACTTTTCCTTCCTAATTTTTTGCTGTTTATTTATATATTTAGAAAATTATCGTGTATCTTATTTATCTTATTTATAAAAGGTCTTAAGTCTCTTAGACAACTTAATTTTGGAGGCAAAAATGTTGTTGCACTTTTCCTTCCTAATTTTTTGTTGTTTATTAATATTTTTAGAAAATGATCGTGTATCTTATTTATCTTATCTTATGTATAAAAGGTCTTAAGTCTCATAGACAACTTTTTGTAGCCAAAAATGTTGCACTTTTCCTTCCTAATTTTTCGCCGTTTCTTTATATTCTTAAAAAATGATCGCATATCTTATCTTATCTTATTAATAAAAGTTCTTAAGTTGTCTTAAACTACTTTTTGGAGCCAAAATTTGAGGTTAATTTTGTCATTGTAATATTGACATCTAATGATTATTATTAGTTAATATATATTTAAGTAATTGAAGAAACTTTTGCTAAATTTGTGCCATAAACTACTAAATACGTTTTTTTTCTTCCATAATCTTAGTTTATTTTTTTTCCGTTTTTTTTTTTAATTTCATAATCTTATTTTGTTTTTCTTTCATATTAGTATTTAATATATAATTAAGCAATTGAACAAACTTTTGCTAAGTTTGTGCCATAAACTACTAAATACGTTTTTTTTTCTTCCATAATCTTAGTTTGTTTTTTTCGCTTTTTTCTTTCATAATCTTATCTTTTATTTTTTTGATGGACATCATAGTTTGTTTACTATTTTCTCTATTTATTTGGAAATATAAACACCGATCCCCATATTTTTTTTTTGTTAACTAACTTTTCCTGAACAAACTTTTGCTAAAAAAAATTTCTCATTAAATTTGTGCCACCAAAGAAAAAGAAAAAAAAACCCTCATCTAATGTTTGTTTTTTGTAACTAACTCTGTCTACATCTGTGCCACTTTATGCCAAACTAATCCTCTCTCAACTCTCTCTATATAAGTAACATCAAATAGCATTTATAAGTCATATTGCACCCCCTTCATCCTTCGATTAAATCATCTTGCTTCAAATTAAAGTACGTCATATTCATTTTTTGCTTTGAATCTCTTTTATTTTTATTTCTAACTTCGCTTTTATATCAACGATTAAAGTATCTCTCTATTAATATTTCTAACTTTGTCTAACTTTATATGATTTATTTTTTCTCAATTCTATGTAGGTTGAATAATGTTATTGGATCTATCATGTATATTCACTTTTCATTTTTCAGGTTTATGGTGCACATTCATGTGATGGATGATAGTGGGTCAACTACTTTTGTGTTGTTTGATAGAGTTATTTCACAATACTTTGGAAAGACTGCAAAAGAACTAATGGAATTGGTAATGAACGTAAATATATTATTTTTTGTTTTCGTTTTTTATGTAATATTAAAACAATAAAAATTGATCTTAATTGTTTTCTAATACAAATCACAAACAAGGAAAGGCCATGTATGATTATCCAACTGAGCTTGACACCTTACGTGACAAGGATATGCTTTTCAAACTGAAAATCAATAAAAAATGTTGACCAGAAGTTTTATACATATGCCGTCAAAAAAGTTGTCCGATGACAGTGAAATCATTAATGAGTTTAAGAAAAAGTATCACATGGAGTGTCATGTTACTCCTCAAACTGGTGAGGAAGATGATGTTGATTTCAAGGGTCCTATTACTCCCCAAACTGTTGATAACATGAAGGTAGTTAAATACACTATAATATCTACATAGTACTCATAAAATTTATTTAATTAACTATTGCTATTGCTATGAATTTTTATTCGTGTAGCTTCTTGATGATGAAGCTAATTCAATTCCTAAACATACTCATCCATCCAAGTCTTTGATAAAGAGAAATGGCGACTGAGATGCAGCACATATTGACATTGATTGCGGAACTCAGACGTCAACCACTAAGTTGCAAAAAGTTGTCAAAATTAAGCAAGAACTCGAAGATTGATATTTTAGCACTTCTTAGTCTAGACTACTTAGATTTATTTTGTTTCGATTTTTTTTACTCAATAAGTACTTTCTTAATTGTTTTGGAAATTTATTCCTTTGACATTTGCTAATTTGGTTCTTATGACATTTGATACTTTGGTGATATGTGTCATATATCGAAAAATAACAAGTTTACGTTTTTTTGTCTACATCAATATTGCTCTATTGGGAGATGCGACGATGACCAAAATCACTTGCGTTGGTGACCAAAATAAATCACCTTATTTTATTTATTGTCTTTCATAACATGATCAGTATTCCCTTTCATATAAAGTGGCAAAAACCCATCTGCATGTGTAATCTCAATTAATATTTTGATCTTGGCCTTAAAATTTAACACTGTCCTACTACAGGTAGAACACGCTACTATATCACATCTTGATTATTCGATGGTCTCTAATATTTTTTTCACATATTGATTTTTAGTAATTATTGCATTTTTGTGTGATTGGTATCTTCTTCTTTTTTTTTTTTTTACAGAAGGTGATAGGTATCAGCTTGATCAACGTTTTAATTCATGTTCATGTATTAATAAATAAGAGAAACACACCATCCTCATGACTTCCATCGCTGTAAACGTTTTGTAGAAACTAACAATATGTCATCTAAAATACTCATAATAGAGAAAATAGAGTTTTTAAGTTTTTTTAATTTGTAGGAGTGAACGAGATAGAATGAAATTGAATGAATAATCTTAGCTTTTATCCTTCTTTAAAAAATTTGGCTTTTATCATTTCTTCTCTTCTTTGATTTCCATTTTATTTTCCATTTCTTATATTTATGATGATTTATGAGTTGATGGTGATAATGTGTCACTTTGGCAACAAAGTTGAAATTATCTGCATTTAGATATTTTACTTTCTCAAATCCACATATTACTCATAGTTTGTCATAAGCACAAAGTAAATTTTATGCGAAAAGCCACAAATAAAACCTTACCGAGATGCACACAATTACGAAGATGTTAATTCTACGGAGTAGGCATTTGAATAAGCACACAAGTGGTAAGAGTTCGTCTTTTTTAACTTAAAATTTATACTATCTAAATTTTCGTTTCTTTACCCCAACAAAAATCACTTTTTTTTTAAAAAAAAAAAAAGTGATTTGAGGCAAATTCTTTCGGTCATTCCAAAGGGAACAAGATATGATGTTGTACATGCTAGCATTAATTCATCATACCTTTGGAAATATTGACGAGTCTTAAAATTGACGGAAAAAATGAGGCTTCAAACTGGATCTTCCTGTTCTGATGTCAATGAAGTCAAAGAGTTCTTAGATTGAATTTTAAATGTTGGAGATGGAAACATCGGAGAAAACAATTATGAGGAAGTTGAAATGGAAATAGATGGTATGTTGATCGAGAATTCAGGTGACCATGTTGCTTTAATTGGTGATCTTTCATTATTTTTTTTCAAAATAGGGCAATTTTAGCACCTACCAATGATATTGTTGATTCATTGAACAATTACATTTTATCAATGATTCCTGGTGAGAAAAAAATATACCTATGTGCTGATAGTCCGTCTACACATGATGAAAATATTAATAGTCCTGATGAGATTCTCGCTCCAGAATTTCTGAACACCGTCAAATCTTCAGGGTCGCCGAACCATGAGTTAAATCTCAAGGTTGGAGTTCCAATAATGTTGTTGAGAAATATTGATCAACCATTAGGATTATATGCAATGGCACACGCCTTATAATTACCCAAATGGGAAATTTCGTACTTGAGGCAAAGATAAATCAAAACACAATATTGGACAAAAGGTTTATTTCCAAAGATTGACTTTGACTCCATCTCCATCTAATTCAAAACTTACTTTCACTTTTCAACTTAAACAGTTTCCTATTGTAGTCTCATTTACAATGACTATCAATAAGAGTCAAGGACAATCTGTTAAAAATGTTGGAATATATCTTCCAAAACCCATATTTTCACATGGATAGTTAAATGTCGCTCCTTCACGCGTTACTTCACGTGTTGGGATGAAGATGTTGATTTTCAAAGACGAAGGACATGTCTCCAACAAACTTTGTCTACAAAGAAGTCTTTTGGAATTTAAGATAGGTAATTTACACATCAATATTTGTATATATTTTCTATTTCATTTTTGTTGTGTGCATCTAGCTGTTTTTAAAGGTTTTTTTTAATTAAAACAATGTATTTCTCTGGTACTATATATATATATATATATATATATATATATATATATATATATATATATATACAATGTATTTCTCTGGTACTATATATATATATATATATATATATATATATATATAATTATTTAAATTTGGTTGTTGCCATAAAAATTAAAACTTATCAACTAAATTTGATTTACAAATTAACAGCATGTTATGCATTTTCCTTATACTTTTTTATGAAAATTATATGAAGATGTAATTTGTATTTCTCTTTATAACTTCTATCATTTAAAAAAAATTCACATCTAATCATACAAATTTATTCTATTTCATGGCAGGTTGATCATCATCTTTATGATGCATTTTTTCATTGGAATTAGCAAAAGTTATGGACACTAAACTGAATTTTACCGATTCAAGTGTTGAGAGTTGATACAGCTTTATTATCTATAAATGTGCATATTATTTCCTAAGGCGAAATTATATTAGTAGTTGCATTTGGTTATTTTTATTTACCTATTTGTTGTGATATCAAGAATTCTAAATTACTTTAGGTTTTTTCCTTCAAAAAAAAAATTACTTTAAGTTTTTATTATTTTTGTTTTGGAAGCATTATTTCATGCTTATTAACAACTAATATTTCATTTACAATATCTTATTTATTAATTAGTGCCATAATTTACTTCCCGTGCATCGCACGGGTCTAAATACTAGTAACAAATTATGCTATTTCCTAAAAATAGCGAGTATTTCAATCTTTCATGCTTATTAAGATGCCAATCCTTAGTAAACACAGTATGTCAATATTAATTTCAGGCTGATTCATATTAATCCTTATCCTAAAATGTTGGCCATTTCCTAATTTTGTTTCACTATTTTGTGCTTAACGTGATAAGTAATACTCTTTATTGCTCAACCATCATATCCTACTCACACGTATTGCACCTTTTTCTATAAATACATCATAATCTATTAGCCAGACCTTCTCAATCTAAGCAAGCATTCTCTTTCTTGGAAAGGAAAAAACCGGCCAATGATGTCTGCCAAATACACTCCAATCTCAGCTGTTTCTGGAGGAAGAAATAACCTCAAAATGTGTGTGTGAGTTGCTCACATTTGGTTGATTCGAGAGAAGCAGGTCCCCACTAGCATCATTTTCATGAACATGTTACTGGTCGATGAAAAGGTTTTTACATGTTTGCACTGTTAGCTTTAAAATTAAACTAATGTCATCGTTGTTTTTTAGTTATGTAATTTAACCAGCTGTTTACTAATGTTGTTGTCGTCAATAGGATAGACGTATTCACGCCACAGCTAGAAAAGATTTGGTGGCAAGGTTCAGGTCCATGGTTGAAGAAGGGGGTACATATCAGCTTGAAAATGCAATTGTAGGTTTTAATGAAGGTCCTTATAAGGTAAATTCACACAAAGATAAGCTTAGTATGATGCACAATTCAACTTTTACCAAAGTACACTCGCCTGCTATCCCTATGAACGTTTTTGAGTTCAAGCCATTCAATGAAATTCTTTCTTCAACTGTCGAGGAAGTGTCTACGGGTAAGACTTCAAAGACTTCAATTCTGAATGTGCGTTGTACATTATTACTACCTATAAGCATTGCTTTAGGAATTTCATACATTTGTTATTTGTTTTTGCTTTTGTATACGTAATTTCAGATGTTATTGGTCATGTAATTGAAAGAGGTGATATAAGGGAAACTGAAAAGGATGGAAGGAAAAGCAGGGTTATTGATCTCACTTTAGAGGATCTTGAGTAAGCTTTGTCTGTTTCTTTGTAGCTGGTTTCATGTAATATAATTTTAATATACCTTATGTTCCTGAATTGATATTTTGGTAATATTTTATTACAGAAACAACCACTTGCATTGCTCTCTTTGGGGTGAACATGATGACAAAATTGTGACCTTTTTTGGAAACCATGACAACCACACACCTACTATATTGATATTGCAGTTCTGCAAGACACACATATATTTAGGTATGTCATGTTTTAAGTTTGTGTTTTCTGCTGATATCAAGAATGAAATGTGAAATTATGTTCACTTGCTGTTGAATTTTTGAAAAATTAGGTGCTATGGGAGTTGCTAATGCCTTTAATGGGACTAAGCTGATACTTAATGGAGATTTGCCTGAAGTCGCTGCGTACATGACAGGTTAACCATTTACATTTTTATATGTTATAGAATAAAGGCAAGTTTTTTTGGTCGTAATTAAGTTGTCTGGAGGTCCTCCCATCGTTTATGGGTAGTTTATTTGGCATACAACCGTAAAGATATCCACTAACAATAGTTTTCTGATGGCATGCTAGAATTCGTAATAAGTAAGAAAGTTTGAGAAGATGTGCACACAGAAAAGGGCAGCACAATATTAATAGTAACACTGTCAAATATTATTGTCCAATTATTATTAATAGGTTACATGAGTTATATGTTGTCGTCCCTTACCTTGCTACTTGAGTCTCGCTACTCTTTTATTGACATTGGTGCCCTTTTATTAGAATGAAAAATGCATCAATACAGTTAACCCGAAGTGTCAGCCAGATTTCAACGAACAGCTCTGCGTCTTTATCAGATGACTTGCTCAACACCAACCGAATGACAATTGAAAGCATGATTGAGTCAACTGAGGTGGCTATCTGTTTAATGAAATTTTTAGATGTATTTTTGGATTCATCTTTGTTAATTTTGTTCAATATTTTTATGCAAAAGGCTACGAAATATTTACAGATTTGTCAAGGTTCGGTGCTTGCCACTATATATGAGATCGAAACTGGGGTTGATTGGTACTTTCGATCATGCACCCAGTGTGCTTCATTGGCCACCATTGACAATGGAGTGCTCCGTTGTCGCAAGTGTAAAACATGCAAGGGTGCAGTCCCAAGGTAAACAAAGTTTATCCGAATATAATTTTTGTTTTTATCATGCGTGGAATTGTATTGATATAGTTGATTATTTGATAGGTTTAAGCTGCATGTCATCGTGATGGACGACACAGGGTCCACTACTTTTGTTCTTTTTGATCGCCAGGTGACCCAGTTTATTTGGCGTAATGTGCAAGACTTGATCAATGAACGTGATGAGGTAGTCGTGTATTATATAATTGTATAAATGTGTGGTCTATATATGAGGTATATCTACCGACGAAAATTTGTACTAACATTTTATTATTTTTGAGCAGGGAGCAGTAGGCAATGATTATCCTGCTGATTTTAATGTGCTGATTGACAAGCAAATTCTTTTCAAGGTTGAGGTTGGTGAAGGAAATGTCGTAAAGAAGTATCAAAATTATGCCGTAAAGAAGGCATCTGATGATGTTGGTGTCATTGAGCAGTTTATGTTTATGTATGATTTGAAGGTAGAACATAACTGATATTACAGTTTTATAATTGTTATAGAATAATGCACATAAAGGAATAACCGTGTTGCTAATTGCTTCCCTTTATTGATGTATATGTGATAGAAACCCGACGATGGATTTGTTGTTGAGCTTAGTGTGGATGGTGCTGCGCCAAACAATTCAAATGTTCAGATGGTAATTATTACATTAATCTTTCATGAGTCCGTAAAGGTTTAATCCGTAACACAATTGATCAAATTGTTTGTCACCAATGTCTGCAGGATGTACCAGAAGCTAAGGACTCATGCAGCAATACATGTGTGATTGACACACCAACCACCAAAACAGGTGCTAAGATGTCCTCTAATAGCATTGACTCTGTGACTGTTGATGATGATGAATCTGGCCAGACGTCGGTCACAAAACCTACCAGTGTTGTTCGTGTCAAAATTGAGCACAAGGACGACAAAGATGTTTAGCTTGCTCAAATGCTAGAGCTGTTTGCTTTGTTATCGAATTCTTTCAATCTGCATAAATCAGACATTAAATAATCTGTGTTTTTTCCTTTTGTTTTTTACAGTTTGGTTTTTAATTTTCTTCAAGTTGTTGTGTCGGCTATATTTACTTAGCTAAGGAAACTTTTTCCAGTCCACCTAAATAAATATATTCATTGGCATAAGTATTATTTCAAAAATTTATTATCATTGTCTTTTATTAGTGCTTCGACCTCTAAATGTACGAAATTTATTTTTAGATCTACCTCCGGAAGGTGTTAATATTTTTCTGAATGTTAGATAGTCATTCACCAAGTTGGTATGCTTGATGAAAAAAACTCAATACTGATTTGGCTTGAGTAACTAGATCCCGCGCATTCACATGTTAAATTAAAAGTACAGATTGACAAAACCAAGTTAGTATGCTTGCCTTTGCTTAGTATGTGTTTAAGTGAAGGAACATTTTATAATGTTTTAAACAAGTATGTAAAAAATCATTAAAAAATTTAAAATTTTAAGCATAATTAAACAAATTTTAATTTAATAGGGACTAAAACTACGTGCTGAAATTTTTTAGGGTTAAATATGTTTTTAGTCCTTATAAATATGTCAACTTTTCGTTTTAGTCCCTCTAAAATATTCCTTCGACTTTTAGTCCCTATAAAATTTTCAATCTCTACTTTTGGTCCCTATTTTTAATTTAATTTTTGTATTTTTTAATGAAATTATGCAGAAATGTGTAAAATATTCTAAAAAAAATTCCTAAAAAAATATTAGAATTTTTTAACAAAACACAAATTAAATATGAATTTTTAACCGTAAAAAATATAAAAATTCATATTAAATTCATGTTTTGTTAATAAATTCTGAATTTTTTTTTTTGAGTGATTCTTATAATATTTTGAATTTTTCTGGAAAATTTTATTAGAAAATATGAATTATACATATGAGTTTACTTTAAAAGAGGGACCAAAAGTGTAGATTGAAAATTTTATAGGGACTAAAAGTTGAAGGAAAATTTTAGAGGGACTAAAAGAAAAGTTGACATATTTATAGGGACCAAAAACATATTTAACCCAATTTTTTTATAGGAACCAAAATCTATCAAAAAAAATTATGAGGACTAAAAACGAAATTTGATATATTTATAGGGACTAAAAACTTAATTAATTCTTTGTTTTATTATGTATCAAATTATTTCAGCCCGTGAGACCCGTGTGATGCACGGGTCGGCGTTCTAGTATTTATAACAATCAAGGGTTGAAGATTTTTTGGATTTCCATTCAATAGAAGGGTTCAACAATCGAACATAACCTTCATCGATAGAAAATAGACACAACAACCCATTGCATGAACCAAGTATACGATACTTGTGTTTGATGCTGAACTCGATAGCTTTAGGAGGCTCTGATAGGTTTTCAAATAATGGCTTCACGGGTATAGATGCGATTCTGCACGGCTCACTATTCAGGGAATGGAAAAATCATTGATGGGTTATGGTTGGATCCACGATTAAGTTCCAAAAGTGAGTTTGTGTAAATTGAGGATCGGAGATTAGGGTTTTCCATGATTTACTCACGCACTTGTATTGAAGGAGGAATTTCACCGGAAGCCTCGAGAGGATTTCAAAGACGAGTTCATCCGGCAAGAATGGTTGCCGATGAAGTAAATCATCACCAAAAGAAGAAAGATGTCATTGTCTCTTAGTGGTGTCGTTTTCTTCACCCATGATTATGCCTCCGCAGCGGTGAAAAGTTTTTAACCTAGTATTTTGACCTAGGATTTATGTTTATTTTGTTTCTTGTTACACCTTTTCTTTTATAGGGTAACAAGTTTTTTTTTAGTGGACAGATAATAAGTTAAGAAGTTTTTTTTTTTTTAAGGATTAAGTTAAGAACTTTAAGAAGAACCTTTGCATTAGAAAGATAAATTTAAACTATTAATATAGGCAAAATTACACTAAAGGTCTTTTATCTTATTTATTTGTACCACATTAGTCATTTATCTTTCTTTTGTCCCATTTAGCTCCTTTATCTATTTTATTTTTAAGGAAGCTCCTTTATCTATTAAAATGTGCACAAGTTTATCAAACTCATAAATTTATATTTTGGATTTAAAAAAAGAAACCTAAAATTTGGATTTTTAAACACGCAGATGCATGCAGCCCAAAATCTAGCATTGGCTCGGTCATCAACATTTGAAGGAAGGATAGAAGGACCTAAACGGGACAAAAAAAGATAAAGGACTAATGTGTTACAAATAAATAAGATAAAGGATATTTATTGTAATTTTCCCATTAATATATATAATGTAATGCACCATTTTCTAGTAAAAATTCTTGTTTAGTTTCTAAACCCTTGCCTCGAGGGAGCAAGTTAGCATTTTTTATGTATACATTACACCCTATTTTTTTTAGATTAATTTATATTAAGCATTGATGTTGTAAAACATTTTACACATGCCTCCAATCAAAGTGGATTTAGAAAAGGTTTATGATTTGATGAGTTCGAGTTTCTTAGACTACATGTTGTTAGAGATTTGGCTTTTGTGAAAATTGGAGCAGACTGAGGAGGGTGTGTCTTTGAAGGAATTGTTTAGGTTCTTGTCAATACAAATTGATAGAGAACGTCGATACAATACAAATTCAAGCCACTGAGATATGCAACGTTAACGACGCAATTAAAACTAATCTTTCAACCTGAATCAAATAAACACCGAACTAAGATGGAAAATCAAGAACACATCGCACAAAGACGGGAAATCAAAGTCGTGCTAGACGATGAAATCACAAAAACAAACGAAAGAAAACTGAAAATATGTGAAAATCACTTAGTTAACTAAAAGAGAAAGAAAAACAATTCGGAGGAGAGATTTCATGTCAAAATTGACCCTAAATCACCCCTCGTTAGTAGATCAAACACAATTAAAGTTGCGTCGGCTACTAGAGTTTGGGAAAGTGAAAGGCAAATATGGTGGTATAAATGTTGTTCATCAAAAAACACTAAAAACGTAATTCGCTTTTTAAAACCAATAAATATCGCAACATATAAATAAATAATTAAATCGTGAATCCATAAACTAATGTAGAATCTCATATTCATAAAGCACCAGTTGCATAAAAAAATCGAGAGTTCACTAATTTTATTAGAGTTTTAGTTAACTAGTAAGAGTTTACTAATATTTACCAAATGTGTGTGATCTAAAAAGCAATTATGAATATGTCAAACTATAATGATCACAGGCAATTGGATTAAAAAAGCCATTTGTACATGATGTTTCACATTGCTTGATGACAAATTTTAACATATCAGAAGAAAATTTTAGAGCAGGCACTTTGTTAAAAAACGAGTGAAAAGTAAGAATGGAAAATGAGACCCAACCATGCTCTGTCCATTGTGTTGTATCTTGTATGAATAGAATAATGACTACAATGTTGTCATTTTTCTGCAGAAAATATGACTAGAATATTGTTACTAATGGAGATGGTTTTACAATATTGTTATATAATTAATATGATTAGCCAACACCCTCCTTTTTTTTTAGGGAAAGCCAACACCCTCCTTATATGTTCAAACTTTGAAAAACACCTAAATTAAATCAACACATAAATGAAATGAACTCTAAAGAATTAATCAAGTCTATAAATTGCAACGTTCATTATTGAGGGAATCATAAGTTCTAAAAATTTGAAGAAAAGATCAATATATTCAGAAAAGATCTATAATTGCTAACGTTATTGAATTAACAAATTTTAAACGATAGCTTGTTATGAATGTAATGACTTGCTCACCTTTTCCATTTTCCAAGAACATAATCTGACGCAGTATGGAAGCGTAGGGTTAGCAAGCGCTAATCCTAGATAGAAAAGAACAAGTTTGCAAGCGACAAACTTGTGAAAATAGGGTTGCAAGCACAAACCTATCAAAATAAGGGTTCCGGAATCCACCAGAAATTGAGAGAAAATCTCGAATAATTTTATTGAATCAAAAAGTGTACCTCTTATGCTACATAAGTTCTACTTATATAGTGAAATATATAACAAACCCGTAGGCCAAAATATAATAAAACGTAATAATAATAGAGTTCTAGAAAATTACTAAGATTTGGCTAAATAATAAATACTACTAAATTACTAAAAAAACCCTCCATAAAACCCTCCTGCATCAGTCTCCTCCACCTCTGAAGAACTCGACCCCGAGTTCTCATTCTGATGAAAAACTCCCATGCATGTTGACTCCTTCAATGAATAAGAGACCACCTGGATCCTATTGTTGGAATTGTAAAGTAGAAGTTATGTGATTCATTCCTTCCACTTTTGATACATCAATTTTTTCATTCCCTAGATAGTGGAATTTCACAGTAGGGTTAAGCCTTGGATCATTGTTGTTCAGTTTAAGGTACCCTTTTGAAAGAGGCATTGCAATGTTAACCCTTGATTTCTTGATGCTTAGTGGAAGTGTTGATGCTTCCACTATGATTTTCAAGTCTTCTGTTATGCCTGCAATTTGTGGTGGATCAACTAAGATTGCTATGCAAGGGTTGTCTTGCATTCCGTGACCAACCTGTTTCATTTCATGAACTAGTGGAATGTTGAATTTTTTTAATTGTTCTTTTGATCCAATGCCACTTATAATTAGAAACAAAAGTTGAGGGCTACCTAATGCACCGGCTGATAATATAACATCACCCCTTGAAGTTGAATGGTTTGGTTTCTATAATATTGTTTAAATAGAGTTTTTATCCTGGAAGACGAAAGGTCAAAAGGTGTGACCTTTCGTCTTCCAGGATGGTAACTCGATTTAAACATTATTTTGGTCAGGTTACTTGAATATATAACCAATGAACAAGTAACGTGACTAAAATATTGTTTAAATAAAGTTTTTATCCTAGAAGACGAAAGGTCACAAGGTGTGACCTTTCGTTTTCCAGAATGATAAATCGATTTAAACATTATTTTAGTCAGGTTACTTGAATATATAACCAATGAACAAGTAACTTGACTAAAATATGGTTTAAATATAGTTTTTATCCTGGAAGACGAAAGGTCACAAGGTGTGACCTTTCGTCTTCCAGGATGATAACTTGATTTGAACCTTATTTTAGTCAGGTTACTTGAATATATAACCAATGAACAAGTAACTTGACTAAAATATGGTTTAAATAGAGTTTTTATCCTAGAAGACGAAAGGTCACAAGGTGTGACCTTTCGTCTTCCAGGATGATAACTCGATTTGAACATTAGTTTAGCCAGGCTACTTGAATATATAACCAATGAACAAGTAACTGGACTAAAATATTGTTTCAATAAAGTTTTTATCCTGGAAGACGAATGGTCACAAGGTGTGACCTTTCGTCTTCCAGGATGATAACTTGATTTGAACATTATTTTAGTCAGCTTACTTGAATATATAACCAATGAACAAGTAACTTGACTAAAATATGGTTTAAATAGAGTTTTTATCCTAGAAGACGAAAGGTCACAAGGTGTGACCTTTCGTCTTCCAGGATGATAACTCGATTTGAACATTAGTTTAGCCAGGCTACTTGAATATATAACCAATGAACAAGTAACTAGACTAAAATATTGTTTCAATAAAGTTTTTATCCTGGAAGACGAATGGTCACAAGGTGTGACCTTTCGTCTTCCAGGATGATAACTCGATTTAAACATTATTTTAGTCTGGTTACTTGAATATATAACCAATGAACAAGTAACGTGACTATAATATTGTTTAAATAGAGTCTTTATCCTGGAAGTTGAAAGGTCACAAGGTGTGACCTTACGTCTTCCAGGATGGTAACTCGACTTGAACATTATTTTAGTCAGGTTACTTGAATATATAACGAATGAACAAGTAACTTGACTAAAATATGGTTTAAATAGAGTTTTTATCATGGAAGATGAAAGGTCACAAGGTGTGACCTTTCGTCTTCCAGGATGATAACTCGATTTGAACATTATTTTAGTCAGGTTACTTGAATATATAACCAATGAACAAGTAACTGGACTAAAATATTGTTTCAATAAAGTTTTTATCCTGGAAGACGAATGGTCACAAGGTGTGACCTTTCGTCTTCCAGGATGATAACTCGATTTAAACATTATTTTAGTCATGTTAATTGAATATATAACCAATGAACAAGTAACTGGACTAAAATATTGTTTCAATAACGTTTTTATCCTGGAAGACGAATGGTCAAAAGGTGTGACCTTTCGTCTACCAGGATGATAACTCGATTTAAACATTATTTTAGTCAGGTTAATTGAATATATAACCAATGAACAAGTAACGTGACTTTAATATTGTTTAAATAGAGTCTTTATCCTAGAAGTTGAAAGGTCACAAGGTGCGACCTTACGTCTTCTAGGATGATAACTCGATTTGAACATTATTTTAGTCAGGTTACTTGAATATATAACCAATGATCAAGTAACGTGACTAAAATATGGTTTAAATAAAGTTTTTATCCTGGAAGACGAAAGGTCACAAGGTGTAACCTTTCGTCTTCTAGGATGATAACTCGATTTGAACATTATTTTAGTCAGGTTACTTGAATATATGACCAATGAACATGTAACTTGACTAAAATATGGTTGAAATAGAGTTTTTATCCTAGAAGATGAAAACAAGGTGTGACCTTTCGTCTTCCAGGATGATAAATCGATTTGAACATTATTTTAGTCAGGTTACTTGAATATATAACGAATGAACAAGTAACGTGACTAAAATATGGTTTAAATAGAGTTTTTATCTTGGAAGACGAAAGGTCACAAGGTGTGACCTTTCGTCTTCCAAGATGATAACTTGATTTGAACATTATTTTAGTCAGGTTACTTGAATATGTAACCAATGAACAAGTAACTGGACGAAAAAATTGTTTAAATAGAGTTTTTATCCTGGAAGACGAATGGTCACAAGGTGTGACCTTTCGTCATCTAGGATGATAACTTGATTTGAACATTATTTTAGTCAGGTTACTTGAATATATAACCAATGAACAAGTAACTTGACTAAAATATGGTTTAAATAGAGTTTTTATCCTAGAAGACAAAAGGTCACAAGGTGTGACCTTTCGTCTTCCAGGATGATAACTCGATTTGAACATTATTTTAGTCAGGTTACTTGAATATATAACCAATGAACAAGTAACTGGACTAAAATGTTTCAATAAAGTTTTTATCCTGGAAGACGAATGGTCACAAGGTGTGACCTTTCGTCTTCCAGGATGATAACTTGATTTGAACATTATTTTAGTCAGGTTACTTGAATATATAACCAATGAACAAGTAACTTGACTAAAATATGGTTTAAATAGAGTTTTTATCCTAGAAGACGAAAGGTCACAAGGTGTGACCTTTCGTCTTCCAGGATGATAACTCGATTTGAACATTAGTTTAGCCAGGCTACTTGAATATATAACCAATGAACAAGTAACTGGACTAAAATATTGTTTCAATAAAGTTTTTATCCTGGAAGACGAATGGTCACAAGGTGTGACCTTTCGTCTTCCAGGATGATAACTCGATTTAAACATTATTTTAGTCTGGTTACTTGAATATATAACCAATGAACAAGTAACGTGACTATAATATTGTTTAAATAGAGTCTTTATCCTGGAAGTTGAAAGGTCACAAGGTGTGACCTTACGTCTTCCAGGATGGTAACTCGACTTGAACATTATTTTAGTCAGGTTACTTGAATATATAACGAATGAACAAGTAACTTGGCTAAAATATGGTTTAAATAGAGTTTTTATCCTGGAAGACGAAAACAAGGTGTGACCTTTCGTCTTCTAGGATGATAACTCGATTTGAACATTATTTTAGTCAGGTTACTTGAATATATAACGAATGAACAAGTAACTTGACTAAAATATGGTTTAAATAGAGTTTTTATCCTGGAAGATGAAAGGTCACAAGGTGTGAGCTTTCGTCTTCCAGGATGATAACTCGATTTGAACATTATTTTAGTCAGGTTACTTGAATATATAACCAATGAACAAGTAACTGGACTAAAATATTGTTTCAATAAAGTTTTTATCCTGGAAGACGAATGGTCACAAGGTGTGACCTTTCGTCTTCCAGGATGATAACTCGATTTAAACATTATTTTAGTCAGGTTAATTGAATATATAACCAATGAACAAGTAACGTGACTATAATATTGTTTAAATAGAGTCTTTATCCTAGAAGTTGAAAGGTCACAAGGTGCGACCTTACGTTTTCTAGGATGATAACTCGATTTGAACATTATTTTAGTCAGGTTACTTGAATATATAACCAATGAACAAGTAACGTGACTAAAATATGGTTTAAATAAAGTTTTTATCCTGGAAGACGAAAGGTCACAAGGTGTAACCTTTCGTCTTCTCGGATGATAACTCGATTTGAACATTATTTTAGTCAGGTTACTTGAATATATGACCAATGAACATGTAACTTGACTAAAATATGGTTGAAATAGAGTTTTTATCCTAGAAGATGAAAACAAGGTGTGACCTTTCGTCTTCCAGGATGATAAATCGATTTGAACATTATTTTAGTCAGGTTACTTGAATATATAACGAATGAACAAGTAACGTGACTAAAATATGGTTTAAATAGAGTTTTTATCTTGGAAGACGAAAGGTCACAAGGTGTGACCTTTCGTCTTCCAAGATGATAACTTGATTTGAACATTATTTTAGTCAGGTTACTTGAATATGTAACCAATGAACAAGTAACTGGACGAAAAAATTGTTTAAATAGAGTTTTTATCCTGGAAGACGAATGGTCACAAGGTGTGACCTTTCGTCATCTAGGATGATAACTTGATTTGAACATTATTTTAGTCAGGTTACTTGAATATATAACCAATGAACAAGTAACTTGACTAAAATATGGTTTAAATAGAGTTTTTATCCCAGAAGACAAAAGGTCACAAGGTGTGACCTTTCGTCTTCCAGGATGATAACTCGATTTGAACATTATTTTAGTCAGGTTACTTGAATATATAACCAATGAACAAGTAACTGGACTAAAATATTGTTTCAATAAAGTTTTTATCCTGGAAGACGAATGGTCACAAGGTGTGACTTTTCGTCTTCCAGGATGATAACTTGATTTGAACATTATTTTAGTCAGGTTACTTGAATATATAACCAATGAACAAGTAACTTGACTAAAATATGGTTTAAATAGAGTTTTTATCCTAGAAGACGAAAGGTCACAAGGTGTGACCTTTCGTCTTCCAGGATGATAACTCGATTTGAACATTAGTTTAGCCAGGCTACTTGAATATATAACCAATGAACAAGTAACTGGACTAAAATATTGTTTCAATAAAGTTTTTATCCTGGAAGACGAATGGTCACAAGGTGTGACCTTTCGTCTTCCAGGATGATAACTCGATTTAAACATTATTTTAGTCTGGTTACTTGAATATATAACCAATGAACAAGTAACGTGACTATAATATTGTTTAAATAGAGTCTTTATCCTGGAAGTTGAAAGGTCACAAGGTGTGACCTTACGTCTTCCAGGATGGTAACTCGACTTGAACATTATTTTAGTCAGGTTACTTGAATATATAACGAATGAACAAGTAACTTGGCTAAAATATGGTTTAAATAGAGTTTTTATCCTGGAAGACGAAAACAAGGTGTGACCTTTCGTCTTCTAGGATGATAACGCGATTTGAACATTATTTTAGTCAGGTTACTTGAATATATAACGAATGAACAAGTAACTTGGCTAAAATATGGTTTAAATAGAGTTTTTATCCTGGAAGATGAAAGGTCACAAGGTGTGACCTTTCGTCTTCCAGGATGATAACTCGATTTGAACATTATTTTAGTCAGGTTACTTGAATATATAACCAATGAACAAGTAACTGGACTAAAATATTGTTTCAATAAAGTTTTTATCCTAGAAGACGAATGGTCACAAGGTGTGACCTTTCGTCTTCCAGGATGATAACTTGATTTGAACATTATTTTAGTCAGGTTACTTGAATATATAACCAATGAACAAGT
Organism: Medicago sativa; assembly: GCF_051527215.1. Classification (NCBI taxonomy): domain Eukaryota; kingdom Viridiplantae; phylum Streptophyta; class Magnoliopsida; order Fabales; family Fabaceae; genus Medicago; species Medicago sativa. The sequence goes on from NC_140751.1 coordinate 42,884,320, forward strand.
AACTTGACTAAAATATGGTTTAAATAGAGTTTTTATCCTAGAAGACGAAAGGTCACAAGGTGTGACCTTTCGTCTTCCAGAATGATAACTCGATTTGAACATTATTTTAGTCAGGCTACTTGAATATATAACCAATGAACAAGTAACTGGACTAAAATATTGTTTCAATAAAGTTTTTATCCTGGAAGACGAATGGTCACAAGGTGTGACCTTTCGTCTTCCAGGATGATAACTCGATTTAAACATTATTTTAGTCAGGTTACTTGAATATATAACCAATGAACAAGTAACGTGACTATAATATTGTTTAAATAGAGTCTTTATCCTGGAAGTTGAAAGGTCACAAGGTGTGACCTTACGTCTTCCAGGATGGTAACTCGACTTGAACATTATTTTAGTCAGGTTACTTGAATATATAACGAATGAACAAGTAACTTGGCTAAAATATGGTTTAAATAGAGTTTTTATCCTGGAAGACGAAAACAAGGTGTGACCTTTCGTCTTCTAGGATGATAACGCGATTTGAACATTATTTTAGTCAGGTTACTTGAATATATAACGAATGAACAAGTAACTTGGCTAAAATATGGTTTAAATAGAGTTTTTATCCTGGAAGATGAAAGGTCACAAGGTGTGACCTTTCGTCTTCCAGGATGATAACTCGATTTGAACATTATTTTAGTCAGGTTACTTGAATATATAACCAATGAACAAGTAACTGGACTAAAATATTGTTTCAATAAAGTTTTTATCCTCGAAGACGAATGGTCACAAGGTGTGACCTTTCGTCTTCCAGGATGATAACTTGATTTGAACATTATTTTAGTCAGGTTACTTGAATATATAACCAATGAACAAGTAACGTGACTATAATATTGTTTAAATAGAGTCTTTATCCTGGAAGTTGAAAGGTCACAAGGTGTGACCTTACGTCTTCCAGGATGGTAACTTGACTTGAACATTATTTTAGTCTGGTTACTTGAATATATAACCAATGAACAAGTAACTTGACTAAAATACGGTTGAAATAGAGTTTTTATCCTAGAAGACGAAAACAAGGTGTGACCTTTCGTCTTCTAGGATGATAACTCGATTTGAACATTATTTTAGTCAGGTTACTTGAATATATAACGAATGAACAAGTAACTTGGCTAAAATATGGTTTAAATAGAGTTTTTATCCTGGAAGACGAAAACAAGGTGTGACCTTTCGTCTTCTAGGATGATAACTCGATTTGAACATTATTTTAGTCAGGTTACTTGAATATATAACGAATGAACAAGTAACTTGGCTAAAATATGGTTTAAATAGAGTTTTTATCCTGGACGATGAAAGGTCACAAGGTGTGACCTTTCGTCTTCCAGGGTGATAACTCGATTTGAACATTATTTTAGTCAGGTTACTTGAATATATAACCAATGAACAAGTAACTGGACTAAAATATTGTTTCAATAAAGTTTTTATCCTGGAAGACGAATGGTCACAAGGTGTGACCTTTCGTCTTCCAGGATGATAACTTGATTTGAACATTATTTTAGTCAGGTTACTTGAATATATAACCAATGAACAAGTAACTTGACTAAAATATGGTTTAAATAGAGTTTTTATCCTGGAAGTTGAAAGGTCACAAGGTGTGACCTTACGTCTTCCAGGATGATAACTCGATTTGAACATTATTTTAGTCAGGTTACTTGAATATATAACCAATGAACAAGTAACGTGACCAAAATATGGTTTAAATAAAGTTTTTATCCTGGAAGACGAAAGGTCACAAGGTGTAACCTTTCGTCTTCTAGGATGATAACTCGATTTGAACATTATTTTAGTCAGGTTACTTGAATATATAACCAATGAACAAGTAACTTGACTAAAATATGGTTGAAATAGAGTTTTTATCATGGAAGACGAAAACAAGGTGTGACCTTTCGTCTTCCAGGATGATAACTCGATTTGAACATTATTTTACTCAGGTTACTTGAATATGTAAACAATGAACAAGTATCTGGACTAAAAAATTGTTTAAATAGAGTTTTTATCCTGGAAGACGAATGGTCACAAGGTGTGACCTTTCGTCTTCTAGGATGATAACTTGATTTGAACATTATTTTAGTCAGGTTACTTGAATATATAACCAATGAACAAGTAACTTGACTAAAATATGGTTGAAATAGAGTTTTTATCATGGAAGACGAAAACAAGGTGTGACCTTTCGTCTTCCAGGATGATAACTCGATTTGAACATTATTTTACTCAGGTTACTTGAATATGTAAACAATGAACAAGTATCTGGACTAAAAAATTGTTTAAATAGAGTTTTTATCCTGGAAGACGAATGGTCACAAGGTGTGACCTTTCGTCTTCTAGGATGATAACTCGATTTGAACATTAGTTTAGCCAGGCTACTTGAATATATAACCAATGAACAAGTAACTGGACTAAAATATTGTTTCAATAAAGTTTTTATCCTGGAAGACGAATGGTCACAAGGTGTGACCTTTCGTCTTCCAGGATGATAACTCGATTTAAACATTATTTTAGTCTGGTTACTTGAATATATAACCAATGAACAAGTAACGTGACTATAATATTGTTTAAATAGAGTCTTTATCCTGGAAGTTGAAAGGTCACAAGGTGTGACCTTACGTCTTCCAGGATGGTAACTCGACTTGAACATTATTTTAGTCAGGTTACTTGAATATATAACGAATGAACAAGTAACTTGGCTAAAATATGGTTTAAATAGAGTTTTTATCCTGGAAGACGAAAACAAGGTGTGACCTTTCGTCTTCTAGGATGATAACGCGATTTGAACATTATTTTAGTCAGGTTACTTGAATATATAACGAATGAACAAGTAACTTGGCTAAAATATGGTTTAAATAGAGTTTTTATCCTGGAAGATGAAAGGTCACAAGGTGTGACCTTTCGTCTTCCAGGATGATAACTCGATTTGAACATTATTTTAGTCAGGTTACTTGAATATATAACCAATGAACAAGTAACTGGACTAAAATATTGTTTCAATAAAGTTTTTATCCTAGAAGACGAATGGTCACAAGGTGTGACCTTTCGTCTTCCAGGATGATAACTTGATTTGAACATTATTTTAGTCAGGTTACTTGAATATATAACCAATGAACAAGTAACTTGACTAAAATATGGTTTAAATAGAGTTTTTATCCTAGAAGACGAAAGGTCACAAGGTGTGACCTTTCGTCTTCCAGAATGATAACTCGATTTGAACATTATTTTAGTCAGGCTACTTGAATATATAACCAATGAACAAGTAACTGGACTAAAATATTGTTTCAATAAAGTTTTTATCCTGGAAGACGAATGGTCACAAGGTGTGACCTTTCGTCTTCCAGGATGATAACTCGATTTAAACATTATTTTAGTCAGGTTACTTGAATATATAACCAATGAACAAGTAACGTGACTATAATATTGTTTAAATAGAGTCTTTATCCTGGAAGTTGAAAGGTCACAAGGTGTGACCTTACGTCTTCCAGGATGGTAACTCGACTTGAACATTATTTTAGTCAGGTTACTTGAATATATAACGAATGAACAAGTAACTTGGCTAAAATATGGTTTAAATAGAGTTTTTATCCTGGAAGACGAAAACAAGGTGTGACCTTTCGTCTTCTAGGATGATAACGCGATTTGAACATTATTTTAGTCAGGTTACTTGAATATATAACGAATGAACAAGTAACTTGGCTAAAATATGGTTTAAATAGAGTTTTTATCCTGGAAGATGAAAGGTCACAAGGTGTGACCTTTCGTCTTCCAGGATGATAACTCGATTTGAACATTATTTTAGTCAGGTTACTTGAATATATAACCAATGAACAAGTAACTGGACTAAAATATTGTTTCAATAAAGTTTTTATCCTCGAAGACGAATGGTCACAAGGTGTGACCTTTCGTCTTCCAGGATGATAACTTGATTTGAACATTATTTTAGTCAGGTTACTTGAATATATAACCAATGAACAAGTAACGTGACTATAATATTGTTTAAATAGAGTCTTTATCCTGGAAGTTGAAAGGTCACAAGGTGTGACCTTACGTCTTCCAGGATGGTAACTTGACTTGAACATTATTTTAGTCTGGTTACTTGAATATATAACCAATGAACAAGTAACTTGACTAAAATACGGTTGAAATAGAGTTTTTATCCTAGAAGACGAAAACAAGGTGTGACCTTTCGTCTTCTAGGATGATAACTCGATTTGAACATTATTTTAGTCAGGTTACTTGAATATATAACGAATGAACAAGTAACTTGGCTAAAATATGGTTTAAATAGAGTTTTTATCCTGGAAGACGAAAACAAGGTGTGACCTTTCGTCTTCTAGGATGATAACTCGATTTGAACATTATTTTAGTCAGGTTACTTGAATATATAACGAATGAACAAGTAACTTGGCTAAAATATGGTTTAAATAGAGTTTTTATCCTGGACGATGAAAGGTCACAAGGTGTGACCTTTCGTCTTCCAGGGTGATAACTCGATTTGAACATTATTTTAGTCAGGTTACTTGAATATATAACCAATGAACAAGTAACTGGACTAAAATATTGTTTCAATAAAGTTTTTATCCTGGAAGACGAATGGTCACAAGGTGTGACCTTTCGTCTTCCAGGATGATAACTTGATTTGAACATTATTTTAGTCAGGTTACTTGAATATATAACCAATGAACAAGTAACTTGACTAAAATATGGTTTAAATAGAGTTTTTATCCTGGAAGTTGAAAGGTCACAAGGTGTGACCTTACGTCTTCCAGGATGATAACTCGATTTGAACATTATTTTAGTCAGGTTACTTGAATATATAACCAATGAACAAGTAACGTGACCAAAATATGGTTTAAATAAAGTTTTTATCCTGGAAGACGAAAGGTCACAAGGTGTAACCTTTCGTCTTCTAGGATGATAACTCGATTTGAACATTATTTTAGTCAGGTTACTTGAATATATAACCAATGAACAAGTAACTTGACTAAAATATGGTTGAAATAGAGTTTTTATCATGGAAGACGAAAACAAGGTGTGACCTTTCGTCTTCCAGGATGATAACTCGATTTGAACATTATTTTACTCAGGTTACTTGAATATGTAAACAATGAACAAGTATCTGGACTAAAAAATTGTTTAAATAGAGTTTTTATCCTGGAAGACGAATGGTCACAAGGTGTGACCTTTCGTCTTCTAGGATGATAACTTGATTTGAACATTATTTTAGTCAGGTTACTTGAATATATAACCAATGAACAAGTAACTTGATTAAAATATGGTTTAAATAGAGTTTTTATCCTAGAAGACAAAAGGTCACAAGGTGTGACCTTTCGTCTTCCAGGATGATAACTCGATTTAAACATTATTTTAGTCAGGATACTTGAATATATAACCAATGAACAAGTAACGTGACTATAATATTGTTTAAATAGAGTCTTTATCCTGGAAGTTGAAAGGTCACAAGGTGTGACCTTACGTCTTCTAGGATGGTAACTCGACTTGAACATTATTTTAGTCAGGTTACTTGAATATATAACGAATGAACAAGTAACGTGACTAAAATATGGTTTAAATAGAGTTTTTATCTTGGAAGACGAAAGGTCACAAGGTGTGACCTTTCGTCTTCCAAGATGATAACTTGATTTGAACATTATTTTAGTCAGGTTACTTGAATATGTAACCAATGAACAAGTAACTGGACGAAAAAATTGTTTAAATAGAGTTTTTATCCTGGAAGACGAATGGTCACAAGGTGTGACCTTTCGTCATCTAGGATGATAACTTGATTTGAACATTATTTTAGTCAGGTTACTTGAATATATAACCAATGAACAAGTAACTTGACTAAAATATGGTTTAAATAGAGTTTTTATCCCAGAAGACAAAAGGTCACAAGGTGTGACCTTTCGTCTTCCAGGATGATAACTCGATTTGAACATTATTTTAGTCAGGTTACTTGAATATATAACCAATGAACAAGTAACTGGACTAAAATATTGTTTCAATAAAGTTTTTATCCTGGAAGACGAATGGTCACAAGGTGTGACTTTTCGTCTTCCAGGATGATAACTTGATTTGAACATTATTTTAGTCAGGTTACTTGAATATATAACCAATGAACAAGTAACTTGACTAAAATATGGTTTAAATAGAGTTTTTATCCTAGAAGACGAAAGGTCACAAGGTGTGACCTTTCGTCTTCCAGGATGATAACTCGATTTGAACATTAGTTTAGCCAGGCTACTTGAATATATAACCAATGAACAAGTAACTGGACTAAAATATTGTTTCAATAAAGTTTTTATCCTGGAAGACGAATGGTCACAAGGTGTGACCTTTCGTCTTCCAGGATGATAACTCGATTTAAACATTATTTTAGTCTGGTTACTTGAATATATAACCAATGAACAAGTAACGTGACTATAATATTGTTTAAATAGAGTCTTTATCCTGGAAGTTGAAAGGTCACAAGGTGTGACCTTACGTCTTCCAGGATGGTAACTCGACTTGAACATTATTTTAGTCAGGTTACTTGAATATATAACGAATGAACAAGTAACTTGGCTAAAATATGGTTTAAATAGAGTTTTTATCCTGGAAGACGAAAACAAGGTGTGACCTTTCGTCTTCTAGGATGATAACGCGATTTGAACATTATTTTAGTCAGGTTACTTGAATATATAACGAATGAACAAGTAACTTGGCTAAAATATGGTTTAAATAGAGTTTTTATCCTGGAAGATGAAAGGTCACAAGGTGTGACCTTTCGTCTTCCAGGATGATAACTCGATTTGAACATTATTTTAGTCAGGTTACTTGAATATATAACCAATGAACAAGTAACTGGACTAAAATATTGTTTCAATAAAGTTTTTATCCTAGAAGACGAATGGTCACAAGGTGTGACCTTTCGTCTTCCAGGATGATAACTTGATTTGAACATTATTTTAGTCAGGTTACTTGAATATATAACCAATGAACAAGTAACTTGACTAAAATATGGTTTAAATAGAGTTTTTATCCTAGAAGACGAAAGGTCACAAGGTGTGACCTTTCGTCTTCCAGAATGATAACTCGATTTGAACATTATTTTAGTCAGGCTACTTGAATATATAACCAATGAACAAGTAACTGGACTAAAATATTGTTTCAATAAAGTTTTTATCCTGGAAGACGAATGGTCACAAGGTGTGACCTTTCGTCTTCCAGGATGATAACTCGATTTAAACATTATTTTAGTCAGGTTACTTGAATATATAACCAATGAACAAGTAACGTGACTATAATATTGTTTAAATAGAGTCTTTATCCTGGAAGTTGAAAGGTCACAAGGTGTGACCTTACGTCTTCCAGGATGGTAACTCGACTTGAACATTATTTTAGTCAGGTTACTTGAATATATAACGAATGAACAAGTAACTTGGCTAAAATATGGTTTAAATAGAGTTTTTATCCTGGAAGACGAAAACAAGGTGTGACCTTTCGTCTTCTAGGATGATAACGCGATTTGAACATTATTTTAGTCAGGTTACTTGAATATATAACGAATGAACAAGTAACTTGGCTAAAATATGGTTTAAATAGAGTTTTTATCCTGGAAGATGAAAGGTCACAAGGTGTGACCTTTCGTCTTCCAGGATGATAACTCGATTTGAACATTATTTTAGTCAGGTTACTTGAATATATAACCAATGAACAAGTAACTGGACTAAAATATTGTTTCAATAAAGTTTTTATCCTCGAAGACGAATGGTCACAAGGTGTGACCTTTCGTCTTCCAGGATGATAACTTGATTTGAACATTATTTTAGTCAGGTTACTTGAATATATAACCAATGAACAAGTAACGTGACTATAATATTGTTTAAATAGAGTCTTTATCCTGGAAGTTGAAAGGTCACAAGGTGTGACCTTACGTCTTCCAGGATGGTAACTTGACTTGAACATTATTTTAGTCTGGTTACTTGAATATATAACCAATGAACAAGTAACTTGACTAAAATACGGTTGAAATAGAGTTTTTATCCTAGAAGACGAAAACAAGGTGTGACCTTTCGTCTTCTAGGATGATAACTCGATTTGAACATTATTTTAGTCAGGTTACTTGAATATATAACGAATGAACAAGTAACTTGGCTAAAATATGGTTTAAATAGAGTTTTTATCCTGGAAGACGAAAACAAGGTGTGACCTTTCGTCTTCTAGGATGATAACTCGATTTGAACATTATTTTAGTCAGGTTACTTGAATATATAACGAATGAACAAGTAACTTGGCTAAAATATGGTTTAAATAGAGTTTTTATCCTGGACGATGAAAGGTCACAAGGTGTGACCTTTCGTCTTCCAGGGTGATAACTCGATTTGAACATTATTTTAGTCAGGTTACTTGAATATATAACCAATGAACAAGTAACTGGACTAAAATATTGTTTCAATAAAGTTTTTATCCTGGAAGACGAATGGTCACAAGGTGTGACCTTTCGTCTTCCAGGATGATAACTTGATTTGAACATTATTTTAGTCAGGTTACTTGAATATATAACCAATGAACAAGTAACTTGACTAAAATATGGTTTAAATAGAGTTTTTATCCTGGAAGTTGAAAGGTCACAAGGTGTGACCTTACGTCTTCCAGGATGATAACTCGATTTGAACATTATTTTAGTCAGGTTACTTGAATATATAACCAATGAACAAGTAACGTGACCAAAATATGGTTTAAATAAAGTTTTTATCCTGGAAGACGAAAGGTCACAAGGTGTAACCTTTCGTCTTCTAGGATGATAACTCGATTTGAACATTATTTTAGTCAGGTTACTTGAATATATAACCAATGAACAAGTAACTTGACTAAAATATGGTTGAAATAGAGTTTTTATCATGGAAGACGAAAACAAGGTGTGACCTTTCGTCTTCCAGGATGATAACTCGATTTGAACATTATTTTACTCAGGTTACTTGAATATGTAAACAATGAACAAGTATCTGGACTAAAAAATTGTTTAAATAGAGTTTTTATCCTGGAAGACGAATGGTCACAAGGTGTGACCTTTCGTCTTCTAGGATGATAACTTGATTTGAACATTATTTTAGTCAGGTTACTTGAATATATAACCAATGAACAAGTAACTTGATTAAAATATGGTTTAAATAGAGTTTTTATCCTAGAAGACAAAAGGTCACAAGGTGTGACCTTTCGTCTTCCAGGATGATAACTCGATTTAAACATTATTTTAGTCAGGATACTTGAATATATAACCAATGAACAAGTAACGTGACTATAATATTGTTTAAATAGAGTCTTTATCCTGGAAGTTGAAAGGTCACAAGGTGTGACCTTACGTCTTCTAGGATGGTAACTCGACTTGAACATTATTTTAGTCAGGTTACTTGAATATATAACCAATGAACAAGTAACTTGACTAAAATACGGTTGAAATAGAGTTTTTATCCTGGAAGACGAAAACAAGGTGTGACCTTTCGTCTTCTAGGATGATAACTCGATTTGAACATTATTTTAGTCAGGTTACTTGAATATATAACGAATGAACAAGTAACGTGGCTAAAATATGGTTTAAATAGAGTTTTTATCCAGGAAGACGAAAACAAGGTGTGACCTTTCGTCTTCTAGGATGATAACTCGATTTGAACATTATTTTAGTCAAGTTACTTGAATATATAACGAATGAACAAGTAACTTGGCTAAAATATGGTTTAAATAGAGTTTTTATCCTGGAAGAGGAAAGGTCACAAGGTGTGACCTTTCGTCTTCCAGGATGATAACTCGATTTGAACATTATTTTAGTCAGGTTACTTGAATATATAACCAATGAACAAGTAACTGGACTAAAATATTGTTTCAATAAAGTTTTTATCCTGGAAGACGAATGGTCACAAGGTGTGACCTTTCGTCTTCCAGGATGATAACTCGATTTAAACGTTATTTTAGTCAGGTTACTTGAATATATAACCAATGAACAAGTAACGTGACTAAAATATGGTTTAAATAAAGTTTTTATCCTGGAAGACGAAAGGTCACAAGGTGTAACCTTTCGTCTTCTAGGATGATAACTCGATTTGAACATTATTTTAGTCAGGTTACTTGAATATATAACCAATGAACAAGTAACTTGACTAAAATATGGTTGAAATAGAGTTTTTATCATGGAAGACGAAAACAAGGTGTGACCTTTCGTCTTCCAGGATGATAACTCGATTTGAACATTATTTTAGTCAGGTTACTTCAATATATAACGAATGAACAAGTAACTTGACTAAAAGATTGTTTAAATAGAGTTTTTATCCTGGAAGACGAATGGTCACAAGGTGTGACCTTTCGTCTTCCAGGATGACAACTCGATTTGAACATTATTTTAGTCAGGCTACTTGAATATGTAAACAATGAACAAGTATCTGGACTAAAAAATTGTTTAAATAGAGTTTTTATCCTGGAAGACGAATGGTCACAAGGTGTGACCTTTCGTCTTCTAGGATGATAACTTGATTTGAACATTATTTTAGTCAGGTTACTTGAATATATAACCAATGAAAAAGTAACTTGATTAAAATATGGTTTAAATAGAGTTTTTATCCTAGAAGACGAAAGGTCACAAGGTGTGACCTTTCATCTTCCAGGATGATAACTCGATTTGAACATTATTTTAGTCAGGCTAGTTGAATATATATCCAATGAACAAGTAACTGGACTAAAATATTGTTTCAATAAAGTTTTTATCCTGGAAGACGAATGGTCACAAGGTGTGACCTTTCGTCTTCCAGGATGATAACTCGATTTAAACATTATTTTAGTCAGGTTACTTGAATATATAACCAATGAACAAGTAACTTGACTTTAATATTGTTTAAATAGAGTCTTTATCCTGGAAGTTGAAAGGTCACAAGGTGTGACCTTACGTCTTCCAGGATGGTAACTTGACTTGAACATTATTTTAGTCAGGTTACTTGAATATATAACCAATGAACAAGTAACTTGACTAAAATACGGTTGAAATAGAGTTTTTATCCTAGAAGACGAAAACAAGGTGTGACCTTTCGTCTTCTAGGATGATAACTCGATTTGAACATTATTTTGGTCAGGTTACTTGAATATATAACGAATGAACAAGTAACTTGGCTAAAATATGGTTTAAATAGAGTTTTTATCCTGGAAGATGAAAGGTCACAAGGTGTGACCTTTTGTCTTCCAGGATGATAACTCGATTTGAACATTATTTTAGTCAGGTTACTTGAATATATAACCAATGAACAAGTAACTGGACTAAAATATTGTTTCAATAAAGTTTTTATCCTAGAAGACGAATGGTCACAAGGTGTGACCTTTCGTCTTCCAGGATGATAACTTGATTTGAACATTATTTTAGTCAGGTTACTTGAATATATAACCAATGAACAAGTAACTTGATTAAAATATGGTTTAAATAGAGTTTTTATCCTAGAAGACGAATGGTCACAAGGTGTGACCTTTCGTCTTCCAGGATGACAACTCGATTTGAACATTATTTTAGTCAGGTTACTTGAATATATAACCAATGAACAAGTAACGTGACTAAAATATGGTTTAAATAAAGCTTTTATCCTGGAAGACGAAAGGTCACAAGGTGTAACCTTTCGTCTTCTAGGATGATAACTCGATTTGAACATTATTTTAGTCAGGTTACTTGAATATATAACCAATGAACAAGTAACTTGACTAAAATATGGTTGAAATAGAGTTTTTATCATGGAAGACGAAAACAAGGTGTGACCTTTCGTCTTCCAGGATGATAACTCGATTTGAACATTATTTTAGTCAGGTTACTTCAATATATAACGAATGAACAAGTAACTTGACTAAAAGATTGTTTAAATAGAGTTTTTATCCTGGAAGACGAATGGTCACAAGGTGTGACCTTTCGTCTTCCAGGATGACAACTCGATTTGAACATTATTTTAGTCAGGTTACTTGAATATGTAAACAATGAACAAGTATCTGGACTAAAAAATTGTTTAAATAGAGTTTTTATCCTGGAAGACGAATGGTCACAAGGTGTGACCTTTCGTCTTCTAGGATGATAACTTGATTTGAACATTATTTTAGTCAGGTTACTTGAATATATAACCAATGAACAAGTAACTTGATTAAAATATGGTTTAAATAGAGTTTTTATCCTAGAAGACAAAAGGTCACAAGGTGTGACCTTTCGTCTTCCAGGATGATAACTCGATTTAAACATTATTTTAGTCAGGTTACTTGAATATATAACCAATGAACAAGTAACGTGACTATAATATTGTTTAAATAGAGTCTTTATCCTGGAAGTTGAAAGGTCACAAGGTGTGACCTTACGTCTTCCAGGATGGTAACTCGACTTGAACATTATTTTAGTCAGGTTACTTGAATATATAACCAATGAACAAGTAACTTGACTAAAATACGGTTGAAATAGAGTTTTTATCCTGGAAGACGAAAACAAGGTGTGACCTTTCGTCTTCTAGGATGATAACTCGATTTGAACATTATTTTAGTCAGGTTACTTGAATATATAACGAATGAACAAGTAACGTGGCTAAAATATGGTTTAAATAGAGTTTTTATCCTGGAAGACGAAAACAAGGTGTGACCTTTCGTCTTCTAGAATGATAACTCGATTTGAACATTATTTTAGTCAGGTTACTTGAATATATAACGAATGAACAAGTAACTTGGCTAAAATATGGTTTAAATAGAGTTTTTATCCTGGAAGAGGAAAGGTCACAAGGTGTGACCTTTCGTCTTCCAGGATGATAACTCGATTTGAACATTATTTTAGTCAGGTTACTTGAATATATAACCAATGAACAAGTAACTGGACTAAAATATTGTTTCAATAAAGTTTTTATCCTGGAAGACGAATGGTCACAAGGTGTGACCTTTCGTCTTCGAGGATGATAACTCGATTTAAACGTTATTTTAGTCAGGTTACTTGAATATATACCCAATGAACAAGTAACGTGACTAAAATATGGTTTAAATAAAGTTTTTATCCTGGAAGACGAAAGGTCACAAGGTGTAACCTTTCGTCTTCTAGGATGATAACTCGATTTGAACATTATTTTAGTCAGGTTACTTGAATATGTAACCAATGAACAAGTAACTGGACTAAAAAATTGTTTAAATAGAGTTTTTATCCTGGAAGACGAATGGTCACAAGGTGTGACCTTTCGTCATCTAGGATGATAACTTGATTTGAACATTATTTTAGTCAGGTTACTTGAATATATAACCAATGAACAAGTAACTTGACTAAAATATGGTTTAAATAGAGTTTTTATCCTAGAAGACAAAAGGTCACAAGGTGTGACCTTTCGTCTTCCAGGATGATAACTCAATTTGAACATTATTTTAGTCAGGTTACTTGAATATATAACCAATGAACAAGTAACTGGACTAAAATATTGTTTCAATAAAGTTTTTATCCTGGAAGACGAATGGTCACAAGGTGTGACCTTTCGTCTTCCAGGATGATAACTTGATTTGAACATTATTTTAGTCAGGTTACTTGAATATATAACCAATGAAAAAGTAACTTGATTAAAATATGGTTTAAATAGAGTTTTTATCCTAGAAGACGAAAGGTCACAAGGTGTGACCTTTCATCTTCCAGGATGATAACTCGATTCGAACATTATTTTAGTCAGGCTAGTTGAATATATATCCAATGAACAAGTAACTGGACTAAAATATTGTTTCAATAAAGTTTTTATCCTGGAAGACGAATGGTCACAAGGTGTGACCTTTCGTCTTCCAGGATGATAACTCGATTTAAACATTATTTTAGTCAGGTTACTTGAATATATAACCAATGAACAAGTAACTTGACTTTAATATTGTTTAAATAGAGTCTTTATCCTGGAAGTTGAAAGGTCACAAGGTGTGACCTTACGTCTTCCAGGATGGTAACTTGACTTGAACATTATTTTAGTCAGGTTACTTGAATATATAACCAATGAACAAGTAACTTGACTAAAATACGGTTGAAATAGAGTTTTTATCCTAGAAGACGAAAACAAGGTGTGACCTTTCGTCTTCTAGGATGATAACTCGATTTGAACATTATTTTGGTCAGGTTACTTGAATATATAACGAATGAACAAGTAACTTGGCTAAAATATGGTTTAAATAGAGTTTTTATCCTGGAAGATGAAAGGTCACAAGGTGTGACCTTTTGTCTTCCAGGATGATAACTCGATTTGAACATTATTTTAGTCAGGTTACTTGAATATATAACCAATGAACAAGTAACTGGACTAAAATATTGTTTCAATAAAGTTTTTATCCTAGAAGACGAATGGTCACAAGGTGTGACCTTTCGTCTTCCAGGATGATAACTTGATTTGAACATTATTTTAGTCAGGTTACTTGAATATATAACCAATGAACAAGTAACTTGATTAAAATATGGTTTAAATAGAGTTTTTATCCTAGAAGACGAATGGTCACAAGGTGTGACCTTTCGTCTTCCAGGATGACAACTCGATTTGAACATTATTTTAGTCAGGTTACTTGAATATATAACCAATGAACAAGTAACGTGACTAAAATATGGTTTAAATAAAGCTTTTATCCTGGAAGACGAAAGGTCACAAGGTGTAACCTTTCGTCTTCTAGGATGATAACTCGATTTGAACATTATTTTAGTCAGGTTACTTGAATATATAACCAATGAACAAGTAACTTGACTAAAATATGGTTGAAATAGAGTTTTTATCATGGAAGACGAAAACAAGGTGTGACCTTTCGTCTTCCAGGATGATAACTCGATTTGAACATTATTTTAGTCAGGTTACTTCAATATATAACGAATGAACAAGTAACTTGACTAAAAGATTGTTTAAATAGAGTTTTTATCCTGGAAGACGAATGGTCACAAGGTGTGACCTTTCGTCTTCCAGGATGACAACTCGATTTGAACATTATTTTAGTCAGGTTACTTGAATATGTAAACAATGAACAAGTATCTGGACTAAAAAATTGTTTAAATAGAGTTTTTATCCTGGAAGACGAATGGTCACAAGGTGTGACCTTTCGTCTTCTAGGATGATAACTTGATTTGAACATTATTTTAGTCAGGTTACTTGAATATATAACCAATGAACAAGTAACTTGATTAAAATATGGTTTAAATAGAGTTTTTATCCTAGAAGACAAAAGGTCACAAGGTGTGACCTTTCGTCTTCCAGGATGATAACTCGATTTAAACATTATTTTAGTCAGGTTACTTGAATATATAACCAATGAACAAGTAACGTGACTATAATATTGTTTAAATAGAGTCTTTATCCTGGAAGTTGAAAGGTCACAAGGTGTGACCTTACGTCTTCCAGGATGGTAACTCGACTTGAACATTATTTTAGTCAGGTTACTTGAATATATAACCAATGAACAAGTAACTTGACTAAAATACGGTTGAAATAGAGTTTTTATCCTGGAAGACGAAAACAAGGTGTGACCTTTCGTCTTCTAGGATGATAACTCGATTTGAACATTATTTTAGTCAGGTTACTTGAATATATAACGAATGAACAAGTAACGTGGCTAAAATATGGTTTAAATAGAGTTTTTATCCTGGAAGACGAAAACAAGGTGTGACCTTTCGTCTTCTAGAATGATAACTCGATTTGAACATTATTTTAGTCAGGTTACTTGAATATATAACGAATGAACAAGTAACTTGGCTAAAATATGGTTTAAATAGAGTTTTTATCCTGGAAGAGGAAAGGTCACAAGGTGTGACCTTTCGTCTTCCAGGATGATAACTCGATTTGAACATTATTTTAGTCAGGTTACTTGAATATATAACCAATGAACAAGTAACTGGACTAAAATATTGTTTCAATAAAGTTTTTATCCTGGAAGACGAATGGTCACAAGGTGTGACCTTTCGTCTTCGAGGATGATAACTCGATTTAAACGTTATTTTAGTCAGGTTACTTGAATATATACCCAATGAACAAGTAACGTGACTAAAATATGGTTTAAATAAAGTTTTTATCCTGGAAGACGAAAGGTCACAAGGTGTAACCTTTCGTCTTCTAGGATGATAACTCGATTTGAACATTATTTTAGTCAGGTTACTTGAATATGTAACCAATGAACAAGTAACTGGACTAAAAAATTGTTTAAATAGAGTTTTTATCCTGGAAGACGAATGGTCACAAGGTGTGACCTTTCGTCATCTAGGATGATAACTTGATTTGAACATTATTTTAGTCAGGTTACTTGAATATATAACCAATGAACAAGTAACTTGACTAAAATATGGTTTAAATAGAGTTTTTATCCTAGAAGACAAAAGGTCACAAGGTGTGACCTTTCGTCTTCCAGGATGATAACTCAATTTGAACATTATTTTAGTCAGGTTACTTGAATATATAACCAATGAACAAGTAACTGGACTAAAATATTGTTTCAATAAAGTTTTTATCCTGGAAGACGAATGGTCACAAGGTGTGACCTTTCGTCTTCCAGGATGATAACTTGATTTGAACATTATTTTAGTCAGGTTACTTGAATATATAACCAATGAAAAAGTAACTTGATTAAAATATGGTTTAAATAGAGTTTTTATCCTAGAAGACGAAAGGTCACAAGGTGTGACCTTTCATCTTCCAGGATGATAACTCGATTCGAACATTATTTTAGTCAGGCTAGTTGAATATATATCCAATGAACAAGTAACTGGACTAAAATATTGTTTCAATAAAGTTTTTATCCTGGAAGACGAATGGTCACAAGGTGTGACCTTTCGTCTTCCAGGATGATAACTCGATTTAAACATTATTTTAGTCAGGTTACTTGAATATATAACCAATGAACAAGTAACTTGACTTTAATATTGTTTAAATAGAGTCTTTATCCTGGAAGTTGAAAGGTCACAAGGTGTGACCTTACGTCTTCCAGGATGGTAACTTGACTTGAACATTATTTTAGTCAGGTTACTTGAATATATAACCAATGAACAAGTAACTTGACTAAAATACGGTTGAAATAGAGTTTTTATCCTAGAAGACGAAAACAAGGTGTGACCTTTCGTCTTCTAGGATGATAACTCGATTTGAACATTATTTTAGTCAGGTTACTTGAATATATAACGAATGAACAAGTAACTTGGCTAAAATATGGTTTAAATAGAGTTTTTATCCTGGAAGACGAAAACAAGGTGTGACCTTTCGTCTTCTAGGATGATAACTCGATTTAAACATTATTTTAGTCAGGTTACTTGAATATATAACGAATGAACAAGTAACTTGGCTAAAATATGGTTTAAATAGAGTTTTTATCCTTGAAGATGAAAGGTCACAAGGTGTGACCTTTCGTCTTCCAGGATGATAACTCGATTTGAACATTATTTTAGTCAGGTTACTTGAATATATAACCAATGAACAAGTAACTTGACTAAAATACGGTTGAAATAGAGTTTTTATCTTGGAAGACGAAAACAAGGTGTGACCTTTCGTCTTCTAGGATGATAACTCGATTTGAACATTATTTTAGTCAGGTTACTTGAATATATAACGAATGAACAAGTAACTTGGCTAAAATATGGTTTAAATAGAGTTTTTATCCTGGAAGACGAAAACAAGGTGTGACCTTTCGTCTTCTAGGATGATAACTCGATTTGAACATTATTTTAGTCAGGTTACTTGAATATATAATGAATGAACAAGTAACTTGGCTAAAATATGGTTTAAATAGAGTTTTTATCCTGGAAGATGAAAGGTCACAAGGTGTGACCTTTTGTCTTCCAGGATGATAACTCGATTTGAACATTATTTTAGTCAGGTTACTTGAATATATAACCAATGAACAAGTAACTGGACTAAAATATTGTTTCAATAAAGTTTTTATCCTAGAAGACGAATGGTCACAAGGTGTGACCTTTCGTCTTCCAGGATGATAACTTGACTTGAACATTATTTTAGTCAGGTTACTTGAATATATAACCAATGAACAAGTAACTTGACTAAAATATGGTTTAAATAGAGTTTTTATCCTAGAAGACGAAAGGTCACAAGGTGTGACCTTTCGTCTTCCAGGATGATAACTCGATTTGAACATTATTTTAGTCAGGTTACTTGAATATATAACCAATGAACAAGTAACTTGACTAAAATACTGTTGAAATAGAGTTTTTATCCTAGAAGACGAAAACAAGGTGTGACCTTTCGTCTTCTAGGATGATAACTCGATTTGAACATTATTTTAGTCAGGTTACTTGAATATATAACGAATGAACAAGTAACTTGGCTAAAATATGGTTTAAATAGAGTTTTTATCCTGGAAGACGAAAACAAGGTGTGACCTTTCGTCTTCTAGGATGATAACTCGATTTAAACATTATTTTAGTCAGGTTACTTGAATATATAACGAATGAACAAGTAACTTGGCTAAAATATGGTTTAAATAGAGTTTTTATCCTGGAAGATGAAAGGTCACAAGGTGTGACCTTTCGTCTTCCAGGATGATAACTCGATTTGAACATTATTTTAGTCAGGTTACTTGAATATATAACCAATGAACAAGTAACTGGACTAAAATATTGTTTCAATAAAGTTTTTATCCTGGAAGACGAATGGTCACAAGGTGTGACCTTTCGTCTTCCAGGATGATAACTTGATTTGAACATTATTTTAGTCAGGTTACTTGAATATATAACCAATGAACAAGTAACTTGACTAAAATATGGTTTAAATAGAGTTTTTATCCTGGAAGTTGAAAGGTCACAAGGTGTGACCATACGTCTTCCAGTATGATAACTCGATTTGAACATTATTTTAGTCAGGTTACTTGAATATATAACCAATGAACAAGTAACGTGACCAAAATATGGTTTAAATAAAGTTTTTATCCTGGAAGACGAAAGGTCACAAGGTGTAACCTTTCGTCTTCTAGGATGATAACTCGATTTGAACATTATTTTAGTCAGGTTACTTGAATATATAACCAATGAACAAGTAACTTGACTAAAATATGGTTGAAATAGAGTTTTTATCATGGAAGACGAAAACAAGGTGTGACCTTTCGTCTTCCAGGATGATAACTCGATTTGAACATTATTTTAGTCAGGTTACTTCAATATATAACGAATGAACAAGTAACCTGACTAAAAGATTGTTTAAATAGAGTTTTTATCCTGGAAGACGAATGGTCACAAGGTGTGACCTTTCGTCTTCCAGGATGACAACTCGATTTGAACATTATTTTAGTCAGGTTACTTGAATATGTAAACAATGAACAAGTATCTGGACTAAAAAATTGTTTAAATAGAGTTTTTATCCTGGAAGACGAATGGTCACAAGGTGTGACCTTTCGTCTTCTAGGATGATAACTTGATTTGAACATTATTTTAGTCAGGTTACTTGAATATATAACCAATGAACAAGTAACATGATTAAAATATGGTTTAAATAGAGTTTTTATCCTAGAAGACAAAAGGTCACAAGGTGTGACCTTTCGTCTTCCAGGATGATAACTCGATTTAAACATTATTTTAGTCAGGTTACTTGAATATATAACCAATGAACAAGTAACGTGACTATAATATTGTTTAAATAGAGTCTTTATCCTGGAAGTTGAAAGGTCACAAGGTGTGACCTTACGTCTTCCAGGATGGTAACTCGACTTGAACATTATTTTAGTCAGGTTACTTGAATATATAACCAATGAACAAGTAACTTGACTAAAATACGGTTGAAATAGAGTTTTTATCCTGGAAGACGAAAACAAGGTGTGACCTTTCGTCTTCTAGGATGATAACTCGATTTGAACATTATTTTAGTTAGGTTACTTGAATATATAACGAATGAACAAGTAACGTGGCTAAAATATGTTTTAAATAGAGTTTTTATCCTGGAAGACGAAAACAAGGTGTGACCTTTCGTCTTCTAGGATGATAACTCGATTTGAACATTATTTTAGTCAGGTTACTTGAATATATAACGAATGAACAAGTAACTTGGCTAAAATATGGTTTAAATAGAGTTTTTATCCTGGAAGATGAAAGGTCACAAGGTGTGACCTTTCGTCTTCCAGGATGATAACTCGATTTGAACATTATTTTAGTCAGGTTACTTGAATATATAACCAATGAACAAGTAACTTGGCTAAAATATGGTTTAAATAGAGTTTTTATCCTTGAAGATGAAAGGTCACAAGGTGTGACCTTTCGTCTTCCAGGATGATAACTCGATTTGAACATTATTTTAGTCAGGTTACTTGAATATATAACCAATGAACAAGTAACTTGACTAAAATACGGTTGAAATAGAGTTTTTATCCTGGAAGACGAAAACAAGGTGTGACCTTTCGTCTTCTAGGATGATAACTCGATTTGAACATTATTTTAGTCAGGTTACTTGAATATATAACGAATGAACAAGTAACTTGGCTAAAATATGGTTTAAATAGAGTTTTTATCCTGGAAGACGAAAACAAGGTGTGACCTTTCGTCTTCTAGGATGATAACTCGATTTGAACATTATTTTAGTCAGGTTACTTGAATATATAACGAATGAACAAGTAACTTGGCTAAAATATGGTTTAAATAGAGTTTTTATCCTGGAAGATGAAAGGTCACAAGGTGTGACCTTTTGTCTTCCAGGATGATAACTCGATTTGAACATTATTTTAGTCAGGTTACTTGAATATATAACCAATGAACAAGTAACTGGACTAAAATATTGTTTCAATAAAGTTTTTATCCTAGAAGACGAATGGTCACAAGGTGTGACCTTTCGTCTTCCAGGATGATAACTTGATTTGAACATTATTTTAGTCAGGTTACTTGAATATATAACCAATGAACAAGTAACTTGACTAAAATATGGTTTAAATAGAGTTTTTATCCTAGAAGACGAAAGGTCACAAGGTGTGACCTTTCGTCTTCCAGGATGATAACTCGATTTGAACATTATTTTAGTCAGGCTACTTGAATATATAACCAATGAACAAGTAACTGGACTAAAAAATTGTTTCAATAAAGTTTTTATCCTGGAAGACGAATGGTCACAAGGTGTGACCTTTCGTCTTCCAGGATGATAACTCAATTTAAATATTATTTTAGTCAGGTTACTTGAATATATAACCAATGAACAAGTAACGTGACTATAATATTGTTTAAATAGAGTCTTTATCCTGGAAGTTGAAAGGTCACAAGGTGTGACCTTACGTCTTCCAGGATGGTAACTTGACTTGAACATTATTTTAGTCAGGTTACTTGAATATATAACCAATGAACAAGTAACTTGACTAAAATACTGTTGAAATAGAGTTTTTATCCTAGAAGACGAAAACAAGGTGTGACCTTTCGTCTTCTAGGATGATAACTCGATTTGAACATTATTTTAGTCAGGTTACTTGAATATATAACGAATGAACAAGTAACTTGGCTAAAATATGGTTTAAATAGAGTTTTTATCCTGGAAGACGAAAACAAGGTGTGACCTTTCGTCTTCTAGGATGATAACTCGATTTAAACATTATTTTAGTCAGGTTACTTGAATATATAACGAATGAACAAGAAACTTGGCTAAAATATGGTTTAAATAGAGTTTTTATCCTGGAAGATGAAAGGTCACAAGGTGTGACCTTTCGTCTTCCAGGATGATAACTCGATTTGAACATTATTTTAGTCAGGTTACTTGAATATATAACCAATGAACAAGTAACTGGACTAAAATATTGTTTCAATAAAGTTTTTATCCTGGAAGACGAATGGTCACAAGGTGTGACCTTTCGTCTTCCAGGATGATAACTTGATTTGAACATTATTTTAGTCAGGTTACTTGAATATATAACCAATGAACAAGTAACTTGACTAAAATATGGTTTTAATAGAGTTTTTATCCTGGAAGTTGAAAGGTCACAAGGTGTGACCATACGTCTTCCAGTATGATAACTCGATTTGAACATTATTTTAGTCAGGTTACTTGAATATATAACCAATGAACAAGTAACGTGACCAAAATATGGTTTAAATAAAGTTTTTATCCTGGAAGACGAAAGGTCACAAGGTGTAACCTTTCGTCTTCTAGGATGATAACTCGATTTGAACATTATTTTAGTCAGGTTACTTGAATATATAACCAATGAACAAGTAACTTGACTAAAATATGGTTGAAATAGAGTTTTTATCATGGAAGACGAAAACAAGGTGTGACCTTTCGTCTTCCAGGATGATAACTCGATTTGAACATTATTTTAGTCAGGTTACTTCAATATATAACGAATGAACAAGTAACCTGACTAAAAGATTGTTTAAATAGAGTTTTTATCCTGGAAGACGAATGGTCACAAGGTGTGACCTTTCGTCTTCCAGGATGACAACTCGATTTGAACATTATTTTAGTCAGGTTACTTGAATATGTAAACAATGAACAAGTATCTGGACTAAAAAATTGTTTAAATAGAGTTTTTATCCTGGAAGACGAATGGTCACAAGGTGTGACCTTTCGTCTTCTAGGATGATAACTTGATTTGAACATTATTTTAGTCAGGTTACTTGAATATATAACCAATGAACAAGTAACATGATTAAAATATGGTTTAAATAGAGTTTTTATCCTAGAAGACAAAAGGTCACAAGGTGTGACCTTTCGTCTTCCAGGATGATAACTCGATTTAAACATTATTTTAGTCAGGTTACTTGAATATATAACCAATGAACAAGTAACGTGACTATAATATTGTTTAAATAGAGTCTTTATCCTGGAAGTTGAAAGGTCACAAGGTGTGACCTTACGTCTTCCAGGATGGTAACTCGACTTGAACATTATTTTAGTCAGGTTACTTGAATATATAACCAATGAACAAGTAACTTGACTAAAATACGGTTGAAATAGAGTTTTTATCCTGGAAGACGAAAACAAGGTGTGACCTTTCGTCTTCTAGGATGATAACTCGATTTGAACATTATTTTAGTCAGGTTACTTGAATATATAACGAATGAACAAGTAACTTGGCTAAAATATGGTTTAAATAGAGTTTTTATCCTGGAAGACGAAAACAAGGTGTGACCTTTCGTCTTCTAGGATGATAACTCGATTTGAACATTATTTTAGTCAGGTTACTTGAATATATAACGAATGAACAAGTAACTTGGCTAAAATATGGTTTAAATAGAGTTTTTATCCTGGAAGATGAAAGGTCACAAGGTGTGACCTTTTGTCTTCCAGGATGATAACTCGATTTGAACATTATTTTAGTCAGGTTACTTGAATATATAACCAATGAACAAGTAACTGGACTAAAATATTGTTTCAATAAAGTTTTTATCCTAGAAGACGAATGGTCACAAGGTGTGACCTTTCGTCTTCCAGGATGATAACTTGATTTGAACATTATTTTAGTCAGGTTACTTGAATATATAACCAATGAACAAGTAACTTGACTAAAATATGGTTTAAATAGAGTTTTTATCCTAGAAGACGAAAGGTCACAAGGTGTGACCTTTCGTCTTCCAGGATGATAACTCGATTTGAACATTATTTTAGTCAGGCTACTTGAATATATAACCAATGAACAAGTAACTGGACTAAAAAATTGTTTCAATAAAGTTTTTATCCTGGAAGACGAATGGTCACAAGGTGTGACCTTTCGTCTTCCAGGATGATAACTCAATTTAAATATTATTTTAGTCAGGTTACTTGAATATATAACCAATGAACAAGTAACGTGACTATAATATTGTTTAAATAGAGTCTTTATCCTGGAAGTTGAAAGGTCACAAGGTGTGACCTTACGTCTTCCAGGATGGTAACTTGACTTGAACATTATTTTAGTCAGGTTACTTGAATATATAACCAATGAACAAGTAACTTGACTAAAATACTGTTGAAATAGAGTTTTTATCCTAGAAGACGAAAACAAGGTGTGACCTTTCGTCTTCTAGGATGATAACTCGATTTGAACATTATTTTAGTCAGGTTACTTGAATATATAACGAATGAACAAGTAACTTGGCTAAAATATGGTTTAAATAGAGTTTTTATCCTGGAAGACGAAAACAAGGTGTGACCTTTCGTCTTCTAGGATGATAACTCGATTTAAACATTATTTTAGTCAGGTTACTTGAATATATAACGAATGAACAAGAAACTTGGCTAAAATATGGTTTAAATAGAGTTTTTATCCTGGAAGATGAAAGGTCACAAGGTGTGACCTTTCGTCTTCCAGGATGATAACTCGATTTGAACATTATTTTAGTCAGGTTACTTGAATATATAACCAATGAACAAGTAACTGGACTAAAATATTGTTTCAATAAAGTTTTTATCCTGGAAGACGAATGGTCACAAGGTGTGACCTTTCGTCTTCCAGGATGATAACTTGATTTGAACATTATTTTAGTCAGGTTACTTGAATATATAACCAATGAACAAGTAACTTGACTAAAATATGGTTTTAATAGAGTTTTTATCCTGGAAGTTGAAAGGTCACAAGGTGTGACCATACGTCTTCCAGTATGATAACTCGATTTGAACATTATTTTAGTCAGGTTACTTGAATATATAACCAATGAACAAGTAACGTGACCAAAATATGGTTTAAATAAAGTTTTTATCCTGGAAGACGAAAGGTCACAAGGTGTAACCTTTCGTCTTCTAGGATGATAACTCGATTTGAACATTATTTTAGTCAGGTTACTTGAATATATAACCAATGAACAAGTAACTTGACTAAAATATGGTTGAAATAGAGTTTTTATCATGGAAGACGAAAACAAGGTGTGACCTTTCGTCTTCCAGGATGATAACTCGATTTGAACATTATTTTAGTCAGGTTACTTCAATATATAACGAATGAACAAGTAACCTGACTAAAAGATTGTTTAAATAGAGTTTTTATCCTGGAAGACGAATGGTCACAAGGTGTGACCTTTCGTCTTCCAGGATGACAACTCGATTTGAACATTATTTTAGTCAGGTTACTTGAATATGTAAACAATGAACAAGTATCTGGACTAAAAAATTGTTTAAATAGAGTTTTTATCCTGGAAGACGAATGGTCACAAGGTGTGACCTTTCGTCTTCTAGGATGATAACTTGATTTGAACATTATTTTAGTCAGGTTACTTGAATATATAACCAATGAACAAGTAACATGATTAAAATATGGTTTAAATAGAGTTTTTATCCTAGAAGACAAAAGGTCACAAGGTGTGACCTTTCGTCTTCCAGGATGATAACTCGATTTAAACATTATTTTAGTCAGGTTACTTGAATATATAACCAATGAACAAGTAACGTGACTATAATATTGTTTAAATAGAGTCTTTATCCTGGAAGTTGAAAGGTCACAAGGTGTGACCTTACGTCTTCCAGGATGGTAACTCGACTTGAACATTATTTTAGTCAGGTTACTTGAATATATAACCAATGAACAAGTAACTTGACTAAAATACGGTTGAAATAGAGTTTTTATCCTGGAAGACGAAAACAAGGTGTGACCTTTCGTCTTCTAGGATGATAACTCGATTTGAACATTATTTTAGTCAGGTTACTTGAATATATAACGAATGAACAAGTAACGTGGCTAAAATATGGTTTAAATAGAGTTTTTATCCTGGAAGACGAAAACAAGGTGTGACCTTTCGTCTTCTAGGATGATAACTCGATTTGAACATTATTTTAGTCAGGTTACTTGAATATATAACGAATGAACAAGTAACTTGGCTAAAATATGGTTTAAATAGAGTTTTTATCCTGGAAGATGAAAGGTCACAAGGTGTGACCTTTCGTCTTCCAGGATGATAACTCGATTTGAACATTATTTTAGTCAGGTTACTTGAATATATAACCAATGAACAAGTAACTGGACTAAAATATTGTTTCAATAAAGTTTTTATCCTGGAAGACGAATGGTCACAAGGTGTGACCTTTCGTCTTCCAAGATGATAACTCGATTTAAACGTTATTTTAGTCAGGTTACTTGAATATATAGCCAATGAACAAGTAACGTGACTAAAATATGGTTTAAATAAAGTTTTTATCCTGGAAGACGAAAGGTCACAAGGTGTAACCTTTCGTCTTCTAGGATGATAACTCGATTTGAACATTATTTTAGTCAGGTTACTTGAATATATAACCAATGAACAAGTAACTTGACTAAAATATGGTTGAAATAGAGTTTTTATCCTAGAAGACGAAAACAAGGTGTGACCTTTCGTCTTCCAGGATGATAACTCGATTTGAACATTATTTTAGTCAGGTTACTTGAATATATAACGAATGAACAAGTAACCTGACTAAAATATGGTTTAAATAGAGTTTTTATCCTGGAAGACGAAAGGTCACAAGGTGTGACCTTTCCTCTTCCAGGATGATAACTCTATTTGAACATTATTTTAGTCAGGTTACATGAATATATAACCAACGAACAAGTAACCTGACTAAAATACTGTTTAAATTGAGTTTTTATCCTAGAAGACGAAAGGTCACAAGGTGTGACCTTTCGTCTTCCAGGATGATAACTCGATTTGAACATTATTTTAGTCAGGTTACCTGAATATATAACCAATGAACAAGTAACGTGACTAAAATATTGTTTAAATAGAGTTTTTATCCTGGAAGACGAAAGGTCACAAGGTGTGACCTTTCGTCTTCCAGGATGATAACTCGATTTGAACATTATTTTAGTCAGGTTACTTGAATATATAACCAATGAACAAGTAATGTCACTAAAATATTGTTTAAATAAAGTTTTTATCCTGGAAGACGAAAGGTCACAAGGTGTGACCTTTCGTCTTCCAGGATGATAACTCGATTTAAACATTATTTCAGTCAGGTTACTTGAATATATAACCAATGAACAAGTAACTTGACTAAAATATTGTTTAAATAGATTTTTTATCCTAGAAGACGAAAGGTCACAAGGTGTGACCTTTCGTCTTCCAGGATGATAACTCTATTTGACATTATTTTAGTCAGGTTACTTGAATTTATAACCAATGAACAAGTAGCTTGACTAAAAAATTGTTTAAATAGAGTTTTATTTGAACATTATTTTAATCAGGTTACTTGAATATATAACCAACGAACAAGTAACTTGACTAAAATAATGTTTAAATAGAGTTTTGATCCTGGAAGACGAAAGGTCACAAGGTGTGACCTTTCCTCTTCCAGGATGATAACTCTATTTGAACATTATTTTAGTCAGGTTACATGAATATATAACCAACGAACAAGTAACCTGACTAAAATATTGTTTAAATTGAGTTTTTATCCTAGAAGACGAAAGGTCACAAGGTGTGACCTTTCGTCTTCCAGGATGATAACTCGATTTGAACATTATTTTAGTCAGGTTACTTGAATATATAACCAATGAACAAGTAATGTCACTAAAATATTGTTTAAATAAAGTTTTTATCCTGGAAGACGAAAGGTCACAAGGTGTGACCTTTCGTCTTCCAGGATGATAACTCGATTTAAACATTATTTCAGTCAGGTTACTTGAATATATAACCAATGAACAAGTAACTTGACTAAAATATTGTTTAAATAGATTTTTTATCCTCGAAGACGAAAGGTCACAAGGTGTGACCTTTCGTCTTCCAGGATGATAACTCTATTTGACATTATTTTAGTCAGGTTACTTGAATATATAACCAATGAACAAGTAGCTTGACTAAAATATTGTTTAAATAGAGTTTTATTTGAACATTATTTTAATCAGGTTACTTGAATATATAACCAATGAACAAGTAACTTGACTAAAATAATGTTTAAATAGAGTTTTGATCCTGGAAGACGAAAGGTCACAGGGTGTGACCTTTCCTCTTCCAGGATGATAACTCTATTTGAACATTATTTTAGTCAGGTTACATGAATATATAACCAACGAACAAGTAACCTGACTAAAATATTGTTTAAATTGAGTTTTTATCCTAGAAGACGAAAGGTCACAAGGTGTGACCTTTCGTCTTCCAGGATGATAACTCGATTTGAACATTATTTTAGTCAGGTTACTTGAATATATAACCAATGAACAAGTAACGTCACTAAAATATTGTTTAAATAGAGTTTTTATCCTGGAAGACGAAAGGTCACAAGGTGTGACCTTTCGTCTTCCAGGATGATAACTTGATTTGAACATTATTTTAGTCAGGTTACTTGAATATATAACCAATGAACAAGTAACGTCACTAAAATATTGTTTAAATAAAGTTTTTATCCTGGAAGACGAAAGGTCACAAGGTGTGACCTATCGTCTTCCAGGATGATAACTCGATTTAAACATTATTTTAGTCAGGTTACTTGAATATATAACCAATGAACAAGTAATGTCACTAAAATATTGTTTAAATAAAGTTTTTATCCTGGAAGACGAAAGGTCACAAGGTGTGACCTTTCGTCTTCCAGGATGATAACTCGATTTAAACATTATTTCAGTCAGGTTACTTGAATATACAACCAATGAACAAGTAACCTGACTAAAATATTGTTTAAATTGAGTTTTTATCCTAGAAGACGAAAGGTCACAAGGTGTGACCTTTCGTCTTCCAGGATGATAACTCGATTTGAACATTATTTTAGTCAGATTACTTGAATATATAACCAATGAACAAGTAATGTCACTAAAATATTGTTTAAATAAAGTTTTTATCCTGGAAGACGAAAGGTCACAAGGTGTGACCTTTCGTCTTCCAGGATGATAACTCGATTTAAACATTATTTCAGTCAGGTTACTTGAATATATAACCAATGAACAAGTAATGTCACTAAAATATTGTTTAAATAAAGTTTTTATCCTGGAAGACGAAAGGTCACAAGGTGTGACCTTTCGTCTTCCAGGATGATAACTCGATTTAAACATTATTTCAGTCAGGTTACTTGAATATATAACCAATGAACAAGTAACTTGACTAAAATATTGTTGAAATAGATTTTTTATCCTAGAAGACGAAAGGTCACAAGGTGTGACCTTTCGTCTTCCAGGATGATAACTCTATTTGACATTATTTTAGTCAGGTTACTTGAATATATAACCAATGAACAAGTAGCTTGACTAAAATATTGTTTAAATAGAGTTTTATTTGAACATTATTTTAATCAGGTTACTTGAATATATAACCAATGAACAAGTAACTTGACTAAAATAATGTTTAAATAGAGTTTTGATCCTGGAAGACGAAAGGTCACAAGGTGTGACCTTTCGTCTTCCAGGATGATAACTCGATTTGAACATTATTTTAGTCAGGTTACTTGAATATATAACCAATGAACAAGTAACGTCACTAAAATATTGTTTAAATAGAGTTTTTATCCTGGAAGACGAAAGGTCACAAGGTGTGACCTTTCGTCTTCCAGGATGATAACTCGATTTGAACATTATTTTAGTCAGGTTACTTGAATATATAACCAATGAACAAGTAACGTCACTAAAATATTGTTTAAATAAAGTTTTTATCCTGGAAGACGAAAGGTCACAAGGTGTGACCTATCGTCTTCCAGGATGATAACTCGATTTAAACATTATTTTAGTCAGGTTACTTGAAAATATAACCAATGAACAAGTAACTTGACTAAAATATTGTTTAAATAGAGTTTTTATCCTGGAAGACGAAAGGTCACAAGGTGTGACCTTTCGTCTTCCAGGATGATAACTCGATTTGAACATTATTTTAGTCAGGTTACTTGAATATATAACCAATGAACAAGTAATGTCACTAAAATATTGTTTAAATAAAGTTTTTATCCTGGAAGACGAAAGGTCACAAGGTGTGACCTTTCGTCTTCCAGGATGATAACTCGATTTAAACATTATTTCAGTCAGGTTACTTGAATATATAACCAATGAACAAGTAACTTGACTAAAATATTGTTTAAATAGATTTTTTATCCTCGAAGACGAAAGGTCACAAGGTGTGACCTTTCGTCTTCCAGGATGATTACTCTATTTGACATTATTTTAGTCAGGTTACTTGAATATATAACCAATGAACAAGTAGCTTGACTAAAATATTGTTTAAATAGAGTTTTATTTGAACATTATTTTAATCAGGTTACTTGAATATATAACCAATGAACAAGTAACTTGACTAAAATAATGTTTAAATAGAGTTTTGATCCTGGAAGACGAAAGGTCACAGGGTGTGACCTTTCCTCTTCCAGGATGATAACTCTATTTGAACATTATTTTAGTCAGGTTACATGAATATATAACCAACGAACAAGTAACCTGACTAAAATATTGTTTAAATTGAGTTTTTATCCTGGAAGACGAAAGGTCACAAGGTGTGACCTTTCGTCTTCCAGGATGATAACTCGATTTGAACATTATTTTAGTCAGGTTACTTGAATATATAACCAATGAACAAGTAACGTCACTAAAATATTGTTTAAATAAAGTTTTTATCCTGGAAGACGAAAGGTCACAAGGTGTGACCTATCGTCTTCCAGGATGATAACTCGATTTAAACATTATTTTAGTCAGGTTACTTGAAAATATAACCAATGAACAAGTAACTTGACTAAAATATTGTTTAAATAGAGTTTTTATCCTGGAAGACGAAAGGTCACAAGGTGTGACCTTTCGTCTTCCAGGATGATAACTCGATTTGAACATTATTTTAGTCAGGTTACTTGAATATATAACCAATGAACAAGTAATGTCACTAAAATATTGTTTAAATAAAGTTTTTATCCTGGAAGACGAAAGGTCACAAGGTGTGACCTTTCGTCTTCCAGGATGATAACTCGATTTAAACATTATTTCAGTCAGGTTACTTGAATATATAACCAATGAACAAGTAACTTGACTAAAATATTGTTTAAATAGATTTTTTATCCTCGAAGACGAAAGGTCACAAGGTGTGACCTTTCGTCTTCCAGGATGATTACTCTATTTGACATTATTTTAGTCAGGTTACTTGAATATATAACCAATGAACAAGTAGCTTGACTAAAATATTGTTTAAATAGAGTTTTATTTGAACATTATTTTAATCAGGTTACTTGAATATATAACCAATGAACAAGTAACTTGACTAAAATAATGTTTAAATAGAGTTTTGATCCTGGAAGACGAAAGGTCACAGGGTGTGACCTTTCCTCTTCCAGGATGATAACTCTATTTGAACATTATTTTAGTCAGGTTACATGAATATATAACCAACGAACAAGTAACCTGACTAAAATATTGTTTAAATTGAGTTTTTATCCAAGAAGACGAAAGGTCACAAGGTGTGACCTTTCGTCTCCCAGGATGATAACTCGATTTGAACATTATTTTAGTCAGGTTACTTGAATATATAACCAATGAACAAGTAACGTCACTAAAATATTGTTTAAATAAAGTTTTTATCCTGGAAGACGAAAGGTCACAAGGTGTGACCTTTCGTCTTCCAGGATGATAACTCGATTTAAACATTATTTCAGTCAGGTTACTTGAATATATAACCAATGAACAAGTAACTTGACTAAAATATTGTTTAAATAGATTTTTTATCCTAGAAGACGAAAGGTCACAAGGTGTGACCTTTCGTCTTCCAGGATGATAACTCTATTTGACATTATTTTAGTCAGGTTACTTGAATATATAACCAATGAACAAGTAGCTTGACTAAAATATTGTTTAAATAGAGTTTTATTTGAACATTATTTTAATCAGGTTACTTGAATATATAACCAATGAACAAGTAACTTGACTAAAATAATGTTTAAATAGAGTTTTGATCCTGGAAGACGAAAGGTCACAAGGTGTGACCTTTCCTCTTCCAGGATGATAACTCTATTTGAACATTATTTTAGTCAGGTTACATGAATATATAACCAACGAACAAGTAACCTGACTAAAATATTGTTTAAATTGAGTTTTTATCCTAGAAGACGAAAGGTCACAAGGTGTGACCTTTCGTCTTCCAGGATGATAACTCGATTTGAACATTATTTTAGTCAGGTTACTTGAATATATAACCAATGAACAAGTAACGTGACTAAAATATTGTTTAAATAGAGTTTTTATCCTGGAAGACGAAAGGTCACAAGGTGTGACCTTTCGTCTTCCAGGATGATAACTCGATTTGAACATTATTTTAGCCAGGTTACTTGAATATATAACCAATGAACAAGTAATGTCACTAAAATATTGTTTAAATAAAGTTTTTCTCCTGGAAGACGAAAGGTCACAAGGTGTGACCTTTCGTCTTCCAGGATGATAACTCGATTTAAACATTATTTCAGTCAGGTTACTTGAATATATAACCAATGAACAAGTAACTTGACTAAAATATTGTTTAAATAGATTTTTTATCCTCGAAGACGAAAGGTCACAAGGTGTGACCTTTCGTCTTCCAGGATGATAACTCTATTTGACATTATTTTAGTCAGGTTACTTGAATATATAACCAATGAACAAGTAGCTTGACTAAAATATTGTTTAAATAGAGTTTTATTTGAACATTATTTTAATCAGGTTACTTGAATATATAACCAATGAACAAGTAACTTGACTAAAATAATGTTTAAATAGAGTTTTGATCCTGGAAGACGAAAGGTCACAGGGTGTGACCTTTCCTCTTCCAGGATGATAACTCTATTTGAACATTATTTTAGTCAGGTTACATGAATATATAACCAACGAACAAGTAACCTGACTAAAATATTGTTTAAATTGAGTTTTTATCCTAGAAGACGAAAGGTCACAAGGTGTGACCTTTCGTCTTCCAGGATGATAACTCGATTTGAACATTATTTTAGTCAGGTTACTTGAATATATAACCAATGAACAAGTAACGTGACTAAAATATTGTTTAAATAGAGTTTTTATCCTGGAAGACGAAAGGTCACAAGGTGTGACCTTTCGTCTTCCAGGATGATAACTCGATTTGAACATTATTTTAGTCAGGTTACTTGAATATATAACCAATGAACAAGTAACTTGACTAAAATAATGTTTAAATAGAGTTTTGATCCTGGAAGACGAAAGGTCACAAGGTGTGACCTTTCGTCTTCCAGGATGATAACTCGATTTGAATATTATTTTAGTTAGGTTACTTGAATATATAACCAATGAACAAGTAACGTGACTAAAATATTGTTTAAATAGAGTTTTTATCCTGGAAGACGAAAGGTCACAAGGTGTGACCTTTCGTCTCCCAGGATGATAACTCGATTTGAACATTATTTTAGTCAGGTTACTTGAATATATAACCAATGAACAAGTAACGTCACTAAAATATTGTTTAAATAAAGTTTTTATCCTGGAAGACGAAAGGTCACAAGGTGTGACCTTTCGTCTTCCAGGATGATAACTCGATTTAAACATTATTTCAGTCAGGTTACTTGAATATATAACCAATGAACAAGTAACTTGACTAAAATATTGTTTAAATAGATTTTTTATCCTAGAAGACGAAAGGTCACAAGGTGTGACCTTTCGTCTTCCAGGATGATAACTCTATTTGACATTATTTTAGTCAGGTTACTTGAATATATAACCAATGAACAAGTAGCTTGACTAAAATATTGTTTAAATAGAGTTTTATTTGAACATTATTTTAATCAGGTTACTTGAATATCTAACCAATGAACAAGTAACTTGACTAAAATAATGTTTAAATAGAGTTTTGATCCTGGAAGACGAAAGGTCACAAGGTGTGACCTTTCCTCTTCCAGGATGATAACTCTATTTGAACATTATTTTAGTCAGGTTACATGAATATATAACCAACGAACAAGTAACCTGACTAAAATATTGTTTAAATTGAGTTTTTATCCTAGAAGACGAAAGGTCACAAGGTGTGACCTTTCGTCTTCCAGGATGATAACTCGATTTGAACATTATTTTAGTCAGGTTACTTGAATATATAACCAATGAACAAGTAACGTGACTAAAATATTGTTTAAATAGAGTTTTTATCCTGGAAGACGAAAGGTCACAAGGTGTGACCTTTCGTCTTCCAGGATGATAACTCGATTTGAACATTATTTTAGCCAGGTTACTTGAATATATAACCAATGAACAAGTAATGTCACTAAAATATTGTTTAAATAAAGTTTTTATCCTGGAAGACGAAAGGTCACAAGGTGTGACCTTTCGTCTTCCAGGATGATAACTCGATTTAAACATTATTTCAGTCAGGTTACTTGAATATATAACCAATGAACAAGTAACTTGACTAAAATATTGTTTAAATAGATTTTTTATCCTCGAAGACGAAAGGTCACAAGGTGTGACCTTTCGTCTTCCAGGATGATAACTCTATTTGACATTATTTTAGTCAGGTTACTTGAATATATAACCAATGAACAAGTAGCTTGACTAAAATATTGTTTAAATAGAGTTTTATATGAACATTATTTTAATCAGGTTACTTGAATATATAACCAATGAACAAGTAACTTGACTAAAATAATGTTTAAATAGAGTTTTGATCCTGGAAGACGAAAGGTCACAGGGTGTGACCTTTCCTCTTCCAGGATGATAACTCTATTTGAACATTATTTTAGTCAGGTTACATGAATATATAACCAACGAACAAGTAACCTGACTAAAATATTGTTTAAATTGAGTTTTTATCCTAGAAGACGAAAGGTCACAAGGTGTGACCTTTCGTCTTCCAGGATGATAACTCGATTTGAACATTATTTTAGTCAGGTTACTTGAATATATAACCAATGAACAAGTAACGTGACTAAAATATTGTTTAAATAGAGTTTTTATCCTGGAAGACGAAAGGTCACAAGGTGTGACCTTTCGTCTTCCAGGATGATAACTCGATTTGAACATTATTTTAGTCAGGTTACTTGAATATATAACCAATGAACAAGTAACTTGACTAAAATAATGTTTAAATAGAGTTTTGATCCTGGAAGACGAAAGGTCACAAGGTGTGACCTTTCGTCTTCCAGGATGATAACTCGATTTGAACATTATTTTAGTCAGGTTACTTGAATATATAACCAATGAACAAGTAACGTGACTAAAATATTGTTTAAATAGAGTTTTTATCCTGGAAGACGAAAGGTCACAAGGTGTGACCTTTCGTCTCCCAGGATGATAACTCGATTTGAACATTATTTTAGTCAGGTTACTTGAATATATAACCAATGAACAAGTAACGTCACTAAAATATTGTTTAAATAAAGTTTTTATCCTGGAAGACGAAAGGTCACAAGGTGTGACCTTTCGTCTTCCAGGATGATAACTCGATTTGAACATTATTTTAGTCAGGTTACTTGAATATATAACCAATGAACAAGTAACTTGACTAAAATAATGTTTAAATAGAGTTTTGATCCTGGAAGACGAAAGGTCACAAGGTGTGACCTTTCGTCTTCCAGGATGATAACTCGATTTGAACATTATTTTAGTCAGGTTACTTGAATATATAACCAATGAACAAGTAACGTGACTAAAATATTGTTTAAATAGAGTTTTTATCCTGGAAGACGAAAGGTCACAAGGTGTGACCTTTCGTCTCCCAGGATGATAACTTGATTTGAACATTATTTTAGTCAGGTTACTTGAATATATAACCAATGAACAAGTAACGTCACTAAAATATTGTTTAAATAAAGTTTTTATCCTGGAAGACGAAAGGTCACAAGGTGTGACCTTTCGTCTTCCAGGATGATAACTCGATTTAAACATTATTTCAGTCAGGTTACTTGAATATATAACCAATGAACAAGTAACTTGACTAAAATATTGTTTAAATAGATTTTTTATCCTAGAAGACGAAAGGTCACAAGGTGTGACCTTTCGTCTTCCAGGATGATAACTCTATTTGACATTATTTTAGTCAGGTTACTTGAATATATAACCAATGAACAAGTAGCTTGACTAAAATATTGTTTAAATAGAGTTTTATTTGAACATTATTTTAATCAGGTTACTTGAATATATAACCAATGAACAAGTAACTTGACTAAAATAATGTTTAAATAGAGTTTTGATCCTGGAAGACGAAAGGTCACAAGGTGTGACCTTTCCTCTTCCAGGATGATAACTCTATTTGAACATTATTTTAGTCAGGTTACATGAATATATAACCAACGAACAAGTAACCTGACTAAAATATTGTTTAAATTGAGTTTTTATCCTAGAAGACGAAAGGTCACAAGGTGTGACCTTTCGTCTTCCAGGATGATAACTCGATTTGAACATTATTTTAGTCAGGTTACTTGAATATATAACCAATGAACAAGTAACGTGACTAAAATATTGTTTAAATAGAGTTTTTATCCTGGAAGACGAAAGCTCACAAGGTGTGACCTTTCGTCTTCCAGGATGATAACTCGATTTGAACATTATTTTAGCCAGGTTACTTGAATATATAACCAATGAACAAGTAATGTCACTAAAATATTGTTTAAATAAAGTTTTTATCCTGGAAGACGAAAGGTCACAAGGTGTGACCTTTCGTCTTCCAGGATGATAACTCGATTTAAACATTATTTCAGTCAGGTTACTTGAATATATAACCAATGAACAAGTAACTTGACTAAAATATTGTTTAAATAGATTTTTTATCCTCGAAGACGAAAGGTCACAAGGTGTGACCTTTCGTCTTCCAGGATGATAACTCTATTTGACATTATTTTAGTCAGGTTACTTGAATATATAACCAATGAACAAGTAGCTTGACTAAAATATTGTTTAAATAGAGTTTTATTTGAACATTATTTTAATCAGGTTACTTGAATATATAACCAATGAACAAGTAACTTGACTAAAATAATGTTTAAATAGAGTTTTGATCCTGGAAGACGAAAGGTCACAGGGTGTGACCTTTCCTCTTCCAGGATGATAACTCTATTTGAACATTATTTTAGTCAGGTTACATGAATATATAACCAACGAACAAGTAACCTGACTAAAATATTGTTTAAATTGAGTTTTTATCCAAGAAGACGAAAGGTCACAAGGTGTGACCTTTCGTCTTCCAGGATGATAACTCGATTTGAACATTATTTTAGTCAGGTTACTTGAATATATAACCAATGAACAAGTAACGTGACTAAAATATTGTTTAAATAGAGTTTTTATCCTGGAAGACGAAAGGTCACAAGGTGTGACCTTTCGTCTTCCAGGATGATAACTCGATTTGAACATTATTTTAGTCAGGTTACTTGAATATATAACCAATGAACAAGTAACGTGACTAAAATATTGTTTAAATAAAGTTTTTATCCTGGAAGACGAAAGGTCACAAGGTGTGACCTTTCGTCTTCCAGGATGATAACTCGATTTGAACATTATTTTAGTCAGGTTACTTGAATATATAACCAATGAACAAGTAACTTGACTAAAATAATGTTTAAATAGAGTTTTGATCCTGGAAGACGAAAGGTCACAAGGTGTGACCTTTCGTCTTCCAGGATGATAACTCGATTTGAACATTATTTTAGTCAGGTTACTTGAATATATAACCAATGAACAAGTAACGTGACTAAAATATTGTTTAAATAGAGTTTTTATCCTGGAAGACGAAAGGTCACAAGGTGTGACCTTTCGTCTTCCAGGATGATAACTCGATTTGAACATTATTTTAGTCAGGTTACTTGAATATATAACCAATGAACAAGTAACTTGACTAAAATAATGTTTAAATAGAGTTTTGATCCTGGAAGACGAAAGGTCACAAGGTGTGACCTTTCGTCTTCCAGGATGATAACTCGATTTGAACATTATTTTAGTCAGGTTACTTGAATATATAACCAATGAACAAGTAACGTGACTAAAATATTGTTTAAATAGAGTTTTTATCCTGGAAGACGAAAGGTCACAAGGTGTGACCTTTCGTCTCCCAGGATGATAACTCGATTTGAACAGTATTTTAGTCAGGTTACTTGAATATATAACCAATGAACAAGTAACGTCACTAAAATATTGTTTAAATAAAGTTTTTATCCTGGAAGACGAAAGGTCACAAGGTGTGACCTTTCGTCTTCCAGGATGATAACTCGATTTGAACATTATTTTAGTCAGGTTACTTGAATATATAACCAATGAACAAGTAACTTGACTAAAATAATGTTTAAATAGAGTTTTGATCCTGGAAGACGAAAGGTCACAAGGTGTGACCTTTCGTCTTCCAGGATGATAACTCGATTTGAACATTATTTTAGTCAGGTTACTTGAATATATAACCAATGAACAAGTAACGTGACTAAAATATTGTTTAAATAGAGTTTTTATCCTGGAAGACGAAAGGTCACAAGGTGTGACCTTTCGTCTCCCAGGATGATAACTCGATTTGAACATTATTTTAGTCAGGTTACTTGAATATATAACCAATGAACAAGTAACGTCACTAAAATATTGTTTAAATAAAGTTTTTATCCTGGAAGACGAAAGGTCACAAGGTGTGACCTTTCGTCTTCCAGGATGATAACTCGATTTAAACATTATTTCAGTCAGGTTACTTGAATATATAACCAATGAACAAGTAACTTGACTAAAATATTGTTTAAATAGATTTTTTATCCTAGAAGACGAAAGGTCACAAGGTGTGACCTTTCGTCTTCCAGGATGATAACTCTATTTGACATTATTTTAGTCAGGTTACTTGAATATATAACCAATGAACAAGTAGCTTGACTAAAATATTGTTTAAATAGAGTTTTATTTGAACATTATTTTAATCAGGTTACTTGAATATATAACCAATGAACAAGTAACTTGACTAAAATAATGTTTAAATAGAGTTTTGATCCTGGAAGACGAAAGGTCACAAGGTGTGACCTTTCCTCTTCCAGGATGATAACTCTATTTGAACATTATTTTAGTCAGGTTACATGAATATATAACCAACGAACAAGTAACCTGACTAAAATATTGTTTAAATTGAGTTTTTATCCTAGAAGACGAAAGGTCACAAGGTGTGACCTTTCGTCTTCCAGGATGATAACTCGATTTGAACATTATTTTAGTCAGGTTACTTGAATATATAACCAATGAACAAGTAACGTGACTAAAATATTGTTTAAATAGAGTTTTTATCCTGGAAGACGAAAGGTCACAAGGTGTGACCTTTCGTCTTCCAGGATGATAACTCGATTTGAACATTATTTTAGCCAGGTTACTTGAATATATAACCAATGAACAAGTAATGTCACTAAAATATTGTTTAAATAAAGTTTTTATCCTGGAAGACGAAAGGTCACAAGGTGTGACCTTTCGTCTTCCAGGATGATAACTCGATTTAAACATTATTTCAGTCAGGTTACTTGAATATATAACCAATGAACAAGTAACTTGACTAAAATATTGTTTAAATAGATTTTTTATCCTCGAAGACGAAAGGTCACAAGGTGTGACCTTTCGTCTTCCAGGATGATAACTCTATTTGACATTATTTTAGTCAGGTTACTTGAATATATAACCAATGAACAAGTAGCTTGACTAAAATATTGTTTAAATAGAGTTTTATTTGAACATTATTTTAATCAGGTTACTTGAATATATAACCAATGAACAAGTAACTTGACTAAAATAATGTTTAAATAGAGTTTTGATCCTGGAAGACGAAAGGTCACAGGGTGTGACCTTTCCTCTTCCAGGATGATAACTCTATTTGAACATTATTTTAGTCAGGTTACATGAATATATAACCAACGAACAAGTAACCTGACTAAAATATTGTTTAAATTGAGTTTTTATCCTAGAAGACGAAAGGTCACAAGGTGTGACCTTTCGTCTTCCAGGATGATAACTCGATTTGAACATTATTTTAGTCAGGTTACTTGAATATATAACCAATGAACAAGTAACGTGACTAAAATATTGTTTAAATAGAGTTTTTATCCTGGAAGACGAAAGGTCACAAGGTGTGACCTTTCGTCTTCCAGGATGATAACTCGATTTGAACATTATTTTAGTCAGGTTACTTGAATATATAACCAATGAACAAGTAACTTGACTAAAATAATGTTTAAATAGAGTTTTGATCCTGGAAGACGAAAGGTCACAAGGTGTGACCTTTCGTCTTCCAGGATGATAACTCGATTTGAACATTATTTTAGTCAGGTTACTTGAATATATAACCAATGAACAAGTAACGTGACTAAAATATTGTTTAAATAAAGTTTTTATCCTGGAAGACGAAAGGTCACAAGGTGTGACCTTTCGTCTTCCAGGATGATAACTCGATTTGAACATTATTTTAGTCAGGTTACTTGAATATATAACCAATGAACAAGTAACGTGACTAAAATATTGTTTAAATAGAGTTTTTATCCTGGAAGACGAAAGGTCACAAGGTGTGACCTTTCGTCTCCCAGGATGATAACTCGATTTGAACATTATTTTAGTCAGGTTACTTGAATATATAACCAATGAACAAGTAACGTCACTAAAATATTGTTTAAATAAAGTTTTTATCCTGGAAGACGAAAGGTCACAAGGTGTGACCTTTCGTCTTCCAGGATGATAACTCGATTTGAACATTATTTTAGTCAGGTTACTTGAATATATAACCAATGAACAAGTAACTTGACTAAAATAATGTTTAAATAGAGTTTTGATCCTGGAAGACGAAAGGTCACAAGGTGTGACCTTTCGTCTTCCAGGATGATAACTCGATTTGAACATTATTTTAGTCAGGTTACTTGAATATATAACCAATGAACAAGTAACGTGACTAAAATATTGTTTAAATAGAGTTTTTATCCTGGAAGACGAAAGGTCACAAGGTGTGACCTTTCGTCTCCCAGGATGATAACTCGATTTGAACATTATTTTAGTCAGGTTACTTGAATATATAACCAATGAACAAGTAACGTCACTAAAATATTGTTTAAATAAAGTTTTTATCCTGGAAGACGAAAGGTCACAAGGTGTGACCTTTCGTCTTCCAGGATGATAACTCGATTTAAACATTATTTCAGTCAGGTTACTTGAATATATAACCAATGAACAAGTAACTTGACTAAAATATTGTTTAAATAGATTTTTTATCCTAGAAGACGAAAGGTCACAAGGTGTGACCTTTCGTCTTCCAGGATGATAACTCTATTTGACATTATTTTAGTCAGGTTACTTGAATATATAACCAATGAACAAGTAGCTTGACTAAAATATTGTTTAAATAGAGTTTTATTTGAACATTATTTTAATCAGGTTACTTGAATATATAACCAATGAACAAGTAACTTGACTAAAATAATGTTTAAATAGAGTTTTGATCCTGGAAGACGAAAGGTCACAAGGTGTGACCTTTCCTCTTCCAGGATGATAACTCTATTTGAACATTATTTTAGTCAGGTTACATGAATATATAACCAACGAACAAGTAACCTGACTAAAATATTGTTTAAATTGAGTTTTTATCCTAGAAGACGAAAGGTCACAAGGTGTGACCTTTCGTCTTCCAGGATGATAACTCGATTTGAACATTATTTTAGTCAGGTTACTTGAATATATAACCAATGAACAAGTAACGTGACTAAAATATTGTTTAAATAGAGTTTTTATCCTGGAAGACGAAAGGTCACAAGGTGTGACCTTTCGTCTTCCAGGATGATAACTCGATTTGAACATTATTTTAGCCAGGTTACTTGAATATATAACCAATGAACAAGTAATGTCACTAAAATATTGTTTAAATAAAGTTTTTATCCTGGAAGACGAAAGGTCACAAGGTGTGACCTTTCGTCTTCCAGGATGATAACTCGATTTAAACATTATTTCAGTCAGGTTACTTGAATATATAACCAATGAACAAGTAACTTGACTAAAATATTGTTTAAATAGATTTTTTATCCTCGAAGACGAAAGGTCACAAGGTGTGACCTTTCGTCTTCCAGGATGATAACTCTATTTGACATTATTTTAGTCAGGTTACTTGAATATATAACCAATGAACAAGTAGCTTGACTAAAATATTGTTTAAATAGAGTTTTATTTGAACATTATTTTAATCAGGTTACTTGAATATATAACCAATGAACAAGTAACTTGACTAAAATAATGTTTAAATAGAGTTTTGATCCTGGAAGACGAAAGGTCACAGGGTGTGACCTTTCCTCTTCCAGGATGATAACTCTATTTGAACATTATTTTAGTCAGGTTACATGAATATATAACCAACGAACAAGTAACCTGACTAAAATATTGTTTAAATTGAGTTTTTATCCTAGAAGACGAAAGGTCACAAGGTGTGACCTTTCGTCTTCCAGGATGATAACTCGATTTGAACATTATTTTAGTCAGGTTACTTGAATATATAACCAATGAACAAGTAACGTGACTAAAATATTGTTTAAATAGAGTTTTTATCCTGGAAGACGAAAGGTCACAAGGTGTGACCTTTCGTCTTCCAGGATGATAACTCGATTTGAACATTATTTTAGTCAGGTTACTTGAATATATAACCAATGAACAAGTAACTTGACTAAAATAATGTTTAAATAGAGTTTTGATCCTGGAAGACGAAAGGTCACAAGGTGTGACCTTTCGTCTTCCAGGATGATAACTCGATTTGAACATTATTTTAGTCAGGTT
Organism: Medicago sativa; assembly: GCF_051527215.1. Classification (NCBI taxonomy): domain Eukaryota; kingdom Viridiplantae; phylum Streptophyta; class Magnoliopsida; order Fabales; family Fabaceae; genus Medicago; species Medicago sativa. The sequence continues at coordinate 42,926,833 of NC_140751.1, forward strand.
ACTTGAATATATAACCAATGAACAAGTAACGTCACTAAAATATTGTTTAAATAAAGTTTTTATCCTGGAAGACGAAAGGTCACAAGGTGTGACCTTTCGTCTTCCAGGATGATAACTCGATTTGAACATTATTTTAGTCAGGTTACTTGAATATATAACCAATGAACAAGTAACTTGACTAAAATAATGTTTAAATAGAGTTTTGATCCTGGAAGACGAAAGGTCACAAGGTGTGACCTTTCGTCTTCCAGGATGATAACTCGATTTGAACATTATTTTAGTCAGGTTACTTGAATATATAACCAATGAACAAGTAACGTGACTAAAATATTGTTTAAATAGAGTTTTTATCCTGGAAGACGAAAGGTCACAAGGTGTGACCTTTCGTCTCCCAGGATGATAACTCGATTTGAACATTATTTTAGTCAGGTTACTTGAATATATAACCAATGAACAAGTAACGTCACTAAAATATTGTTTAAATAAAGTTTTTATCCTGGAAGACGAAAGGTCACAAGGTGTGACCTTTCGTCTTCCAAGATGATAACTCGATTTGAACATTATTTTAGTCAGGTTACTTGAATATATAACCAATGAACAAGTAACTTGACTAAAATAATGTTTAAATAGAGTTTTGATCCTGGAAGACGAAAGGTCACAAGGTGTGACCTTTCGTCTTCCAGGATGATAACTCGATTTGAACATTATTTTAGTCAGGTTACTTGAATATATAACCAATGAACAAGTAACGTGACTAAAATATTGTTTAAATAGAGTTTTTATCCTGGAAGACAAAAGGTCACAAGGTGTGACCTTTCGTCTCCCAGGATGATAACTCGATTTGAACATTATTTTAGTCAGGTTACTTGAATATATAACCAATGAACAAGTAACGTCACTAAAATATTGTTTAAATAAAGTTTTTATCCTGGAAGACGAAAGGTCACAAGGTGTGACCTTTCGTCTTCCAGGATAATAACTCGATTTAAACATTATTTCAGTCAGGTTACTTGAATATATAACCAATGAACAAGTAACTTGACTAAAATATTGTTTAAATAGATTTTTTATCCTAGAAGACGAAAGGTCACAAGGTGTGACCTTTCGTCTTCCAGGATGATAACTCTATTTGACATTATTTTAGTCAGGTTACTTGAATATATAACCATTGAACAAGTAGCTTGACTAAAATATTGTTTAAATAGAGTTTTATTTGAACATTATTTTAATCAGGTTACTTGAATATATAACCAATGAACAAGTAACTTGACTAAAATAATGTTTAAATAGAGTTTTGATCCTGGAAGACGAAAGGTCACAGGGTGTGACCTTTCCTCTTCCAGGATGATAACTCTATTTGAACATTATTTTAGTCAGGTTACATGAATATATAACCAACGAACAAGTAACCTGACTAAAATATTGTTTAAATTGAGTTTTTATCCTAGAAGACGAAAGGTCACAAGGTGTGACCTTTCGTCTTCCAGGATGATAACTCGATTTGAACATTATTTTAGTCAGGTTACTTGAATATATAACCAATGAACAAGTAACGTGACTAAAATATTGTTTAAATAGAGTTTTTATCCTGGAAGACGAAAGGTCACAAGGTGTGACCTTTCGTCTTCCAGGATGATAACTCGATTTGAACATTATTTTAGCCAGGTTACTTGAATATATAACCAATGAACAAGTAATGTCACTAAAATATTGTTTAAATAAAGTTTTTATCCTGGAAGACGAAAGGTCACAAGGTGTGACCTTTCGTCTTCCAGGATGATAACTCGATTTAAACATTATTTCAGTCAGGTTACTTGAATATATAACCAATGAACAAGTAACTTGACTAAAATATTGTTTAAATAGATTTTTTATCCTCGAAGACGAAAGGTCACAAGGTGTGACCTTTCGTCTTCCAGGATGATAACTCTATTTGACATTATTTTAGTCTGGTTACTTGAATATATAACCAATGAACAAGTAGCTTGACTAAAATATTGTTTAAATAGAGTTTTATTTGAACATTATTTTAATCAGGTTACTTGAATATATAACCAATGAACAAGTAACTTGACTAAAATAATGTTTAAATAGAGTTTTGATCCTGGAAGACGAAAGGTCACAGGGTGTGACCTTTCCTCTTCCAGGATGATAACTCTATTTGAACATTATTTTAGTCAGGTTACATGAATATATAACCAACGAACAAGTAACCTGACTAAAATATTGTTTAAATTAAGTTTTTATCCTAGAAGACGAAAGGTCACAAGGTGTGACCTTTCGTCTTCCAGGATGATAACTCGATTTGAACATTATTTTAGTCAGGTTACTTGAATATATAACCAATGAACAAGTAACGTGACTAAAATATTGTTTAAATATAGTTTTTATCCTGGAAGACGAAAGGTCACAAGGTGTGACCTTTCGTCTTCCAGGATGATAACTCGATTTGAACATTATTTTAGTCAGGTTACTTGAATATATAACCAATGAACAAGTAACGTCACTAAAATATTGTTTAAATAGAGTTTTGATCCTGGAAGACGAAAGGTCACAAGGTGTGACCTTTCGTCTTCCAGGATGATAACTCGATTTGAACATTATTTTAGTCAGGTTACTTGAATATATAACCAATGAACAAGTAACGTGACTAAAATATTGTTTAAATAGAGTTTTTATCCTGGAAGACGAAAGGTCACAAGGTGTGACCTTTCGTCTCCCAGGATGATAACTCGATTTGAACATTATTTTAGTCAGGTTACTTGAATATATAACCAATGAACAAGTAACGTCACTAAAATATTGTTTAAATATAGTTTTTATCCTGGAAGACGAAAGGTCACAAGGTGTGACCTTTCGTCTTCCAGGATGATAACTCGATTTAAACATTATTTCAGTCAGGTTACTTGAATATATAACCAATGAACAAGTAACTTGACTAAAATATTGTTTAAATAGATTTTTTATCCTAGAAGACGAAAGGTCACAAGGTGTGACCTTTCGTCTTCCAGGATGATAACTCTATTTGACATTATTTTAGTCAGGTTACTTGAATATATAACCAATGAACAAGTAGCTTGACTAAAATATTGTTTAAATAGAGTTTTATTTGAACATTATTTTAATCAGGTTACTTGAATATATAACCAATGAACAAGTAACTTGACTAAAATAATGTTTAAATAGAGTTTTGATCCTGGAAGACGAAAGGTCACAAGGTGTGACCTTTCCTCTTCCAGGATGATAACTCTATTTGAACATTATTTTAGTCAGGTTACATGAATATATAACCAACGAACAAGTAACCTGACTAAAATATTGTTTAAATTGAGTTTTTATCCTAGAAGACGAAAGGTCACAAGGTGTGACCTTTCGTCTTCCAGGATGATAACTCGATTTGAACATTATTTTAGTCAGGTTACTTGAATATATAACCAATGAACAAGTAACGTGACTAAAATATTGTTTAAATAGAGTTTTTATCCTGGAAGACGAAAGGTCACAAGGTGTGACCTTTCGTCTTCCAGGATGATAACTCGATTTGAACATTATTTTAGCCAGGTTACTTGAATATATAACCAATGAACAAGTAATGTCACTAAAATATTGTTTAAATAAAGTTTTTATCCTGGAAGACGAAAGGTCACAAGGTGTGACCTTTCGTCTTCCAGGATGATAACTCGATTTAAACATTATTTCAGTCAGGTTACTTGAATATATAACCAATGAACAAGTAACTTGACTAAAATATTGTTTAAATAGATTTTTTATCCTCGAAGACGAAAGGTCACAAGGTGTGACCTTTCGTCTTCCAGGATGATAACTCTATTTGACATTATTTTAGTCAGGTTACTTGAATATATAACCAATGAACAAGTAGCTTGACTAAAATATTGTTTAAATAGAGTTTTATTTGAACATTATTTTAATCAGGTTACTTGAATATATAACCAATGAACAAGTAACTTGACTAAAATAATGTTTAAATAGAGTTTTGATCCTGGAAGACGAAAGGTCACAGGGTGTGACCTTTCCTCTTCCAGGATGATAACTCTATTTGAACATTATTTTAGTCAGGTTACATGAATATATAACCAACGAACAAGTAACCTGACTAAAATATTGTTTAAATTGAGTTTTTATCCTAGAAGACGAAAGGTCACAAGGTGTGACCTTTCGTCTTCCGGGATGATAACTCGATTTGAACATTATTTTAGTCAGGTTACTTGAATATATAACCAATGAACAAGTAACATGACTAAAATATTGTTTAAATAGAGTTTTTATCCTGGAAGACGAAAGGTCACAAGGTGTGACCTTTCGTCTTCCAGGATGATAACTCGATTTGAACATTATTTTAGTCAGGTTACTTGAATATATAACCAATGAACAAGTAACGTCACTAAAATATTGTTTAAATAGAGTTTTTATCCTGGAAGACGAAAGGTCACAAGGTGTGACCTTTCGTCTTCCAGGATGATAACTCGATTTAAACATTATTTCTGTCAGGTTACTTGAATATATAACCAATGAACAAGTAACTTGACTAAAATATTGTTGAAATAGATTTTTTATCCTAGAAGACGAAAGGTCACAAGGTGTGACCTTTCGTCTTCCAGGATGATAACTCTATTTGACATTATTTTAGTCAGGTTACTTGAATATATAACCAATGAACAAGTAGCTTGACTAAAATATTGTTTAAATAGAGTTTTATTTGAACATTATTTTAATCAGGTTACTTGAATATATAACCAATGAACAAGTAACTTGACTAAAATAATGTTTAAATAGAGTTTTGATCCTGGAAGACGAAAGGTCACAAGGTGTGACCTTTCGTCTTCCTGGATGATAACTCGATTTGAACATTATTTTAGTCAGGTTACTTGAATATATAACCAATGAACAAGTAACGTGACTAAAATATTGCTTAAATAGAGTTTTTATCCTGGAAGACGAAAGGTCACAAGGTGTGACCTTTCGTCTTCCAGGATGATAACTCGATTTGAACATTATTTTAGTCAGGTTACTTGAATATATAACCAATGAACAAGTAACGTCACTAAAATATTGTTTAAATAAAGTTTTTATCCTGGAAGACGAAAGGTCACAAGGTGTGACCTTTCGTCTTCCAGGATGATAACTCGATTTAAACATTATTTCAGTCAGGTTACTTGAATATATAACCAATGAACAAGTAACTTGACTAAAATATTGTTTAAATAGATTTTTTATCCTGGAAGACGAAAGGTCACAAGGTGTGACCTTTCGTCTTCCAGGATGATAACTCGATTTGAACATTATTTTAGCCAGGTTACTTGAATATATAACCAATGAACAAGTAATGTCACTAAAATATTGTTTAAATAAAGTTTTTATCCTGGAAGACGAAAGGTCACAAGGTGTGACCTTTCGTCTTCCAGGATGATAACTCGATTTAAACATTATTTCAGTCAGGTTACTTGAATATATAACCAATGAACAAGTAACTTGACTAAAATATTGTTTAAATAGATTTTTTATCCTCGAAGACGAAAGGTCACAAGGTGTGACCTTTCGTCTTCCAGGATGATAACTCTATTTGACATTATTTTAGTCAGGTTACTTGAATATATAACCAATGAACAAGTAGCTTGACTAAAATATTGTTTAAATAGAGTTTTATTTGAACATTATTTTAATCAGGTTACTTGAATATATAACCAATGAACAAGTAACTTGACTAAAATAATGTTTAAATAGAGTTTTGATCCTGGAAGACGAAAGGTCACAGGGTGTGACCTTTCCTCTTCCAGGATGATAACTCTATTTGAACATTATTTTAGTCAGGTTACATGAATATATAACCAACGAACAAGTAACCTGACTAAAATATTGTTTAAATTGAGTTTTTATCCTAGAAGACGAAAGGTCACAAGGTGTGACCTTTCGTCTTCCAGGATGATAACTCGATTTGAACATTATTTTAGTCAGGTTACTTGAATATATAACCAATGAACAAGTAACGTGACTAAAATATTGTTTAAATAGAGTTTTTATCCTGGAAGACGAAAGGTCACAAGGTGTGACCTTTCGTCTTCCAGGATGATAACTCGATTTGAACATTATTTTAGTCAGGTTACATGAATATATAACCAATGAACAAGTAACGTCACTAAAATATTGTTTAAATAGAGTTTTTATCCTGGAAGACGAAAGGTCACAAGGTGTGACCTTTCGTCTTCCAGGATGATAACTCGATTTAAACATTATTTCAGTCAGGTTACTTGAATATATAACCAATGAACAAGTAACTTGACTAAAATATTGTTGAAATAGATTTTTTATCCTAGAAGACGAAAGGTCACAAGGTGTGACCTTTCGTCTTCCAGGATGATAACTCTATTTGACATTATTTTAGTCAGGTTACTTGAATATATAACCAATGAACAAGTAGCTTGACTAAAATATTGTTTAAATAGAGTTTTATTTGAACATTATTTTAATCAGGTTACTTGAATATATAACCAATGAACAAGTAACTTGACTAAAATAATGTTTAAATAGAGTTTTGATCCTGGAAGACGAAAGGTCACAAGGTGTGACCTTTCGTCTTCCAGGATGATAACTCGATTTGAACATTATTTTAGTCAGGTTACTTGAATATATAACCAATGAACAAGTAACGTGACTAAAATATTGTTTAAATAGAGTTTTTATCCTGGAAGACGAAAGGTCACAAGGTGTGACCTTTCGTCTTCCAGGATGATAACTCGATTTGAACATTATTTTAGTCAGGTTACTTGAATATATAACCAATGAACAAGTAACGTCACTAAAATATTGTTTAAATAAAGTTTTTATCCTGGAAGACGAAAGGTCACAAGGTGTGACCTTTCGTCTTCCAGGATGATAACTCGATTTAAACATTATTTCAGTCAGGTTACTTGAATATATAACCAATGAACAAGTAACTTGACTAAAATATTGTTTAAATAGATTTTTTATCCTAGAAGACGAAAGGTCACAAGGTGTGACCTTTCGTCTTCCAGGATGATAACTCTATTTGACATTATTTTAGTCAGGTTACTTGAATATATAACCAATGAACAAGTAGCTTGACTAAAATATTGTTTAAATAGAGTTTTATTTGAACATTATTTTAATCAGGTTACTTGAATATATAACCAATTAACAAGTAACTTGACTAAAATAATGTTTAAATAGAGTTTTGATCCTGGAAGACGAAAGGTCACAAGGTGTGACCTTTCCTCTTCCAGGATGATAACTCTATTTGAACATTATTTTAGTCAGGTTACATGAATATATAACCAACGAACAAGTAACCTGACTAAAATATTGTTTAAATTGAGTTTTTATCCTAGAAGACGAAAGGTCACAAGGTGTGACCTTTCGTCTTCCAGGATGATAACTCGATTTGAACATTATTTTAGTCAGGTTACTTGAATATATAACCAATGAACAAGTAACGTGACTAAAATATTGTTTAAATAGAGTTTTTATCCTGGAAGACGAAAGGTCACAAGGTGTGACCTTTCGTCTTCCAGGATGATAACTCGATTTGAACATTATTTTAGTCAGGTTACTTGAATATATAACCAATGAACAAGTAATGTCACTAAAATATTGTTTAAATAAAGTTTTTATCCTGGAAGACGAAAGGTCACAAGGTGTGACCTTTCGTCTTCCAGGATGATAACTCGATTTAAACATTATTTCAGTCAGGTTACTTGAATATATAACCAATGAACAAGTAACCTGACTAAAATATTGTTTAAATTGAGTTTTTATCCTAGAAGACGAAAGGTCACAAGGTGTGACCTTTCGTCTTCCAGGATGATAACTCGATTTGAACATTATTTTAGTCAGGTTACTTGAATATATAACCAATGAACAAGTAACGTGACTAAAATATTGTTTAAATAGAGTTTTTATCCTGGAAGACGAAAGGTCACAAGGTGTGACCTTTCGTCTTCCAGGATGATAACTCTATTTGACATTATTTTAGTCAGGTTACTTGAATATATAACCAATGAAAAAGTAACTTGACTAAAATATTGTTTAAATAGAGTTTTATTTGAACATTATTTTAATCAGGTTACTTGAATATATAACCAATGAACAAGTAACTTGACTAAAATAATGTTTAAATAGAGTTTTGATCATGGAAGACGAAAGGTCACAGGGTGTGACCTTTCCTCTTCCAGGATGATAACTCTATTTGAACATTATTTTAGTCAGGTTACTTGAATATATAACCAACGAACAAGTAACCTGAATAAAATATTGTTTAAATTGAGTTTTTATCCTAGAAGACGAAAGGTCACAATGTGTGACCTTTCGTCTTCCAGGATGATAACTCGATTTGAACATTATTTTAGTCAGGTTACTTGAATATATAACAAATGAACAAGTAACGTGACTAAAATATTGTTTAAATAGAGTTTTGATCATGGAAGACGAAAGGTCACAAGGTGTGACCTTTCGTCATCCTGGATGATAACACGATTTGAACATTATTTTAGTCAGGTTACTTGAATATATAACCAATGAACAAGTAACGTGACTAAAATATTGTTTAAATAGAGTTTTTATCCTGGAAGAAGAAAGGTCACAAGGTGTGACCGTTCGTCTTCCAGGATGATAACTCGATTTAAACATTATTTTAGTCAGGTTACTTGAATATATAACCAATGAACAAGTAACTTGACTAAAATATTGTTTAGATAGAGTTTTTATTCTGGAAGACGAAAGGTCACAAGGTGTCACCTTTCGTCTTCCACGATGATAACTCGATTTGAACATTATTTTAGTCAGGTTACTTGAATATATAACCAATGAACAAGTAACTTGACTAAAATGTTGTTTAAATAGAGTTTTGATCCTGGAAGACGAAAGGTCACAAGGTGTGACCTTTCGTCTTCCAGGATGATAACTCTATTTGAACATTATTTTAGTCAGGTTACTTGAATATATAACCAATGAACAAGTAACTTGACTAAAATATTGTTTAAATAGAGTTTTTATCCTAGAAGACGAAAGGTCACAAGGTGAGACCTTTCGTCTTCCAGGGTGATAATTCGATTTGAACATTATTTCAGTCCGGTTACTTGAATATATAATCAATGAACAAGTAACGTGACTAAAATATTGTTTAAATAGAGTTTTTTATCCTAGAAGACGAAAGGTCACAAGGTGTGACCTTTCGTCTTCCAGGATGATAACTCAATTTGAACATTATTTTAATCAGGTTACTTGAATATATAACCAATGAACAATTAACTTGACTAAAATAATGTTTAAATAGAGTTTTGATCCTGGAAGACGAAAGGTCACAAGGTGTGACCTTTCCTCTGCCAGGATGAAAACTCTATTTGAACATTATTTTAGTCAGGTTACATGAATATATAACCAACGAACAAGTAACCTGACTAAAATATTGTTTAAATTGAGTTTTTATCCTAGAAGACGAAAGGTCACAAGGTGTGACCTTTCGTCTTCCAGGATGATAACTCGATTTGAACATTATTTTAGTCAGGTTACTTGAATATATAACCAATGAACAAGTAACGTGACTAAAATATTGTTTAAATAGAGTTTTTATCCTGGAAGACGAAAGGTCACAAGGTGTGACCTTTCGTCTTCCAGGATGATAACTCGATTTGAACATTATTTTAGTCAGGTTACTTGAATATATAACCAATGAACAAGTAATGTCACTAAAATATTGTTTAAATAGAGTTTTTATCCTGGAAGACGAAAGGTCACAAGGTGTGACCTTTCGTCTTCCAGGATGATAACTCGATTTAAACATTATTTCAGTCAGGTTACTTGAATATATAACCAATGAACAAGTAACTTGACTAAAATATTGTTTAAATAGATTTTTTATCCTAGAAGACGAAAGGTCACAAGGTGTGACATTTCGTCTTCCAGGATGATAACTCTATTTGACATTATTTTAGTCAGGTTACTTGAATATATAACCAATGAACAAGTAGCTTGACTAAAATATTGTTTAAATAGAGTTTTATTTGAACATTATTTTAATCAGGTTACTTGAATATATAACCAATGAACAAGTAACTTGACTAAAATAATGTTTAAATAGAGTTTTGATCCTGGAAGACGAAAGGTCACAAGGTGTGACCTTTCGTCTTCCAGGATGATAACTCTATTTGAACATTATTTTAGTCAGGTTACTTGAATATATAACCAATGAACAAGTAACTTGACTAAAATATTGTTTAAATAGAGTTTTTATCCTAGAAGACGAAAGGTCACAAGGTGTGACCTTTCGTCTTCCAGGGTGATAATTCGATTTGAACATTATTTCAGTCAGGTTACTTGAATATATAACCAATGAACAAGTAACATGACTAAAATATTGTTTAAATAGAGTTTTTATCCTAGAAGACGAAAGGTCACAAGGTGTGACCTTTCGTCTTCCAGGGTGATAATTCGATTTGAACATTATTTCAGTCAGGTTACTTGAATATATAACCAATGAACAAGTAACGTGACTAAAATATTGTTTAAATAGAGTTTTTATCCTGGAAGACGAAAGGTCACAAGGTGTGACCATTCGTCTTCCAGGATGATAACTCGATTTGAACATTATTTTAGTCAGGTTACTTGAATATATAACCAATGAACAAGTAACGTCACTAAAATATTGTTTAAATAGAGTTTTTATCCTGGAAGACGAAAGGTCACAAGGTGTGACCTTTCGTCTTCCAGGATGATAACTCGATTTAAACATTATTTCAGTCAGGTTACTTGAATATATAACCAATGAACAAGTAACTTGACTAAAATATTGTTTAAATAGAGTTTTATTTGAACATTATTTTAATCAGGTTACTTGAATATATAACCAATGAACAAGTAACTTGACTAAAATAATGTTTAAATAGAGTTTTGATCATGGAAGACGAAAGGTCACAAGGTGTGACCTTTCCTCTTCCAGGATGATAACTCTATTTGAACATTATTTTAGTCAGGTTACTTGAATATATAACCAACGAACAAGTAACCTGAATAAAATATTGTTTAAATTGAGTTTTTATCCTAGAAGACGAAAGGTCACAATGTGTGACCTTTCGTCTTCCAGGATGATAACTCGATTTGAACATTATTTTAGTCAGGTTACTTGAATATATAACCAATGAACAAGTAACGTCACTAAAATATTGTTTAAATAGAGTTTTTATCCTGGAAGACGAAAGGTCACAAGGTGTGACCTTTCGTCTTCCAGGATGATAACTTGATTTAAACATTATTTCAGTCAGGTTACTTGAATATATAACCAATGAACAAGTAACTTGACTAAAATATTGTTTAAATAGATTTTTTATCCTAGAAGACGAAAGGTCACAAGGTGTGACCTTTCGTCTTCCAGGATGATAACTCTATTTGACCTTATTTTAGTCAGGTTACTTGAATATATAACCAATGAACAAGTAACTTGACTAAAATATTGTTTAAATAGAGTTTTATTTGAACATTATTTTAATCAGGTTACTTGAATATATAACCAATGAACAAGTAACTTGACTAAAATAATGTTTAAATAGAGTTTTGATCATGGAAGACGAAAGGTCACAAGGTGTGACCTTTCCTCTTCCAGGATGATAACTCTATTTGAACATTATTTTAATCAGGTTACTTGAATATATAACCAATGAACAAGTAACTTGACCAAAGTAATGTTTAAATAGAGCTTTGATACTGGAAGACGAAAGGTCACAATGTGTGACCTTTCGTCTTCCAGGATGATAACTCGATTTGAACATTATTTTAGTCAGGTTACTTGAATATATAACCAATGAACAAGTAACGTGACTAAAATATTGTTTAAATAGAGTTTTGATCATGGAAGACGAAAGGTCACAAGGTGTGACCTTTCGTCTTCCTGGATGATAACACGATTTGAACATTGTTTTAGTCAGGTTACTTGAATATATAACCAATGAACAAGTAACTTGACTAAAATATTGTTTAAATAGAGTTTTTATCCTGGAAGAAGAAAGGTCACAAGGTGTGACCGTTCGTCTTCCAGGATGATAACTCGATTTAAACATTATTTTAGTCAGGTTACTTGAATATATAACCAATGAACAAGTAACTTGACTAAAATGTTGTTTAAATAGAGTTTTTATCCTGGAAGAAGAAAGGTCACAAGGTGTGACCTTTCGTCTTCCAGGATGATAACTCAATTTGAACATTATTTTAATCAGGTTACTTGAATATATAACCAATGAACAAGTAACTTGACTAAAATAATGTTTAAATAGAGTTTTGATCCTGGAAGACGAAAGGTCACAAGGTGTGACCTTTCCTCTTCCAGGATGATAACTCTACTTGAACATTATTTTAGTCAGGTTACTTGAATATATAACCAACGAACAAGTAACCTGAATAAAATATTGTTTAAATTGAGTTTTTATCCTGGAAGACGAAAGGTCACAATGTGTGACCTTTCGTCTTCCAGGATGATAACTCGATTTGAACATTATTTTAATCAGGTTACTTGAATATATAACCGATGAACAAGTAACTTGACTAAAATAATGTTTAAATAGAGTTTTGATCCTGGAAGACGAAAGGTCACAAGGTGTGACCTTTCCTCTTCCAGGATGATAACTCTATTTGAACATTATTTCAGTCAGGTTACTTGAATATATAACCAATGAACAAGTAACGTGACTAAAATATTGTTTAAATAGAGTTTTTTATCCTAGAAGACGAAAGGTCACAAGGTGTGACCATTCGTCTTCCAGGATGATAACTCAATTTGAACATTATTTTAGTCAGGTTACATGAATATATAACCAACGAACAAGTAACCTGACTAAAATATTGTTTAAATTGAGTTTTTATCCTAGAAGACGAAAAGTCACAAGGTGTGACCTTTCGTCTTCCAGGATGATAACTCGATTTGAACATTATTTTAGTCAGGTTACTTGAATATATAACCAATGAACAAGTAACGTGACTAAAATATTATTTAAATAGAGTTTTTATCCTGGAAGACGAAAGGTCACAAGGTGTGACCTTTCGTCTTCCAGGATGATAAATCGATTTGAACATTATTTTAGTCAGGTTACTTGAATATATAACCAATGAACAAGTAATGTCACTAAAATATTGTTTAAATAGAGTTTTTATCCTAGAAGACGAAAGGTCACAAGGTGTGACCTTTCGCCTTCCAGGGTGATAATTCGATTTGAACATTATTTCAGTCAGGTTACTTGAATATATAACCAATGAACAAGTAACATGACTAAAATATTGTTTAAATAGAGTTTTTTATCCTAGAAGACGAAAGGTCACAAGGTGTGACCTTTCGTCTTCCAGGATGATAACTCTATTTAAACATTATTTTAGTCAGGTTACTTATATAACCAATGAACAAGTAACTTGACTAAAATATTGTTTAAATAGAGTTTTTATCCTGGAAGACGAAAGGTCACAAGGTGTGAACTTTCGTCTTCCAGGGTGATAATTCGATTTGAACATTATTTCAGTCAGGTTACTTGAATATATAACCAATGAACAAGTAACGTGACTAAAATATTGTTTAAATAGAGTTTTATTTGAACATTATTTTAATCAGGTTACTTGAATATATAACCAATGAACAAGTAACTTGACTAAAATAATGTTTAAATAGAGTTTTGATCATGGAAGACGAAAGGTCACAAGGTGTGACCTTTCCTCTTCCAGGATGATAACTCTATTTGAACATTATTTTAGTCAGGTTACTTGAATATATAACCAACGAACAAGTAACCTGAATAAAATATTGTTTAAATTGAGTTTTTATCCTAGAAGACGAAAGGTCACAATGTGTGACCTTTCGTCTTCCAGGATGATAACTCGATTTGAACATTATTTTAGTCAGGTTACTTGAATATATAACCAATGAACAAGTAACGTGACTAAAATATTGTTTAAATAGAGTTTTGATCATGGAAGACGAAAGGTCACAAGGTGTGACCTTTCGTCTTCCTGGATGATAACACGATTTGAACATTGTTTTAGTCAGGTTACTTGAATATATAACCAATGAACAAGTAACTTGACTAAAATATTGTTTAAATAGAGTTTTTATCCTGGAAGAAGAAAGGTCACAAGGTGTGACCGTTCGTCTTCCAGGATGATAACTCGATTTAAACATTATTTTAGTCAGGTTACTTGAATATATAACCAATGAACAAGTAACTTGACTAAAATGTTGTTTAAATAGAGTTTTGATCCTGGAAGACGAAAGGTCACAAGGTGTGACCTTTCGTCTTCCAGGATGATAACTCTATTTGAACATTATTTTAGTCAGGTTACTTGAATATATAACCAATGAACAAGTAACTTGACTAAAATATTGTTTAAATAGCGTTTTTATCCTAGAAGACGAAAGGTCACAAGGTGTGACCTTTCGTCTTCCAGGGTGATAATTCGATTTGAACATTATTTCAGTCAGGTTACTTGAATATATAACCAATGAACAAGTAACGTGACTAAAATATTGTTTAAATAGAGTTTTTTTATCCTAGAAGACGAAAGGTCACAAGGTGTGACCTTTCGTCTTCCAGGATGATAACTCAATTTGAACATTATTTTAATCAGGTTACTTGAATATATAACCAATGAACAAGTAACGTGACTAAAATATTATTTAAATAGAGTTTTTATCCTGGAAGACGAAAGGTCACAAGGTGTGACCTTTCGTCTTCCAGGATGATAACTCGATTTGAACATTATTTTAGTCAGGTTACTTGAATATATAACCAATGAACAAGTAATGTCACTAAAATATTGTTTAAATAGAGTTTTTATCCTAGAAGACGAAAGGTCACAAGGTGTGACCTTTCGTCTTCCAGGGTGATAATTCGATTTGAACATTATTTCAGTCAGGTTACTTGAATATATAACCAATGAACAAGTAACGTGACTAAAATATTGTTTAAATAGAGTTTTTATCCTAGAAGACGAAAGGTCACAAGGTGTGACCTTTCGTCTTCCAGGGTGATAATTCGATTTGAACATTATTTCAGTCAGGTTACTTGAATATATAACCAATGAACAAGTAACGTGACTAAAATATTGTTTAGATAGAGTTTTTATCCTGGAAGACGAAAGGTCACAAGGTGTGACCTTTCGTCTTCCAGGATGATAACTCGATTCGAACATTATTTTAGTCAGGTTACTTGAATATATAACCAATGAACAAGTAACGTCACTAAAATATTGTTTAAATAGAGTTTTTATCCTGGAAGACGAAAGGTCACAAGGTGTGACCTTTCGTCTTCCAGGATGATAACTCGATTTAAACATTATTTCTGTCAGGTTACTTGAATATATAACCAATGAACAAGTAACTTGACTAAAATATTGTTTAAATAGAGTTTTATTTGAACATTATTTTAATCAGGTTACTTGAATATATAACCAATGAACAAGTAACTTGACTAAAATAATGTTTAAATAGAGTTTTGATCATGGAAGACGAAAGGTCACAAGGCGTGACCTTTCCTCTTCCAGGATGATAACTCTATTTGAACATTATTTTAGTCAGGTTACTTGAATATATAACCAACGAACAAGTAACCTGAATAAAATATTGTTTAAATTTAGTTTTTATCCTAGAAGACGAAAGGTCACAAGGTGTGACCTTTCGTCTTCCAGGATGATAACTTGATTTAAACATTATTTCAGTCAGGTTACTTGAATATATAACCAATGAACAAGTAACTTGACTAAAATATTGTTTAAATAGAGTTTTTATCCTGGAAGACTAAAGGTCACAAGGTGTGACCTTTCGTCTTCCAGGGTGATAATTCGATTTGAACATTATTTCAGTCAGGTTACTTGAATATATAACCAATGAACAAGTAACGTGACTAAAATATTGTTTAAATAGAGTTTTATTTGAACATTATTTTAATCAGGTTACTTGAATATATAACCAATGAACAAGTAACTTGACTAAAATAATGTTTAAATAGAGTTTTGATCATGGAAGACGAAAGGTCACAAGGTGTGACCTTTCCTCTTCCAGGATGATAACTCTATTTGAACATTATTTTAGTCAGGTTACTTGAATATATAACCAACGAACAAGTAACCTGAATAAAATATTGTTTAAATTGAGTTTTTATCCTAGAAGACGAAAGGTCACAATGTGTGACCTTTCGTCTTCCAGGATGATAACTCGATTTGAACATTATTTTAGTCAGGTTACTTGAATATATAACCAATGAACAAGTAACGTGACTAAAATATTGTTTAAATAGAGTTTTGATCATGGAAGACGAAACGTCACAAGGTGTGACCTTTCGTCTTCCTGGATGATAACACGATTTGAACATTGTTTTAGTCAGGTTACTTGAATATATAACCAATGAACAAGTAACTTGACTAAAATATTGTTTAAATAGAGTATTTATCCTGGAAGAAGAAAGGTCACAAGGTGTGACCGTTCGTCTTCCAGGATGATAACTCGATTTAAACATTATTTTAGTCAGGTTACTTGAATATATAACCAATGAACAAGTAACTTGACTAAAATGTTGTTTAAATAGAGTTTTGATCCTGGAAGACGAAAGGTCACAAGGTGTGACCTTTCGTCTTCCATGATGATAACTCTATTTGAACATTATTTTAGTCAGGTTACTTGAATATATAACCAATGAACAAGTAACTTGACTAAAATATTGTTTAAATAGCGTTTTTATCCTAGAAGACGAAAGGTCACAAGGTGTGACCTTTCGTCTTCCAGGGTGATAATTCGATTTGAACATTATTTCAGTCAGGTTACTTGAATATATAACCAATGAACAAGTAACGTGACTAAAATATTGTTTAAATAGAGTTTTTTTATCCTAGAAGACGAAAGGTCACAAGGTGTGACCTTTCGTCTTCCAGGATGATAACTCAATTTGAACATTATTTTAATCAGGTTACTTGAATATATAACCAATGAACAAGTAACGTGACTAAAATATTATTTAAATAGAGTTTTTATCCTGGAAGACGAAAGGTCACAAGGTGTGACCTTTCGTCTTCCAGGATGATAACTCGATTTGAACATTATTTTAGTCAGGTTACTTGAATATATAACCAATGAACAAGTAATGTCACTAAAATATTGTTTAAATAGAGTTTTTATCCTAGAAGACGAAAGGTCACAAGGTGTGACCTTTCGTCTTCCAGGGTGATAATTCGATATGAACATTATTTCAGTCAGGTTACTTGAATATATAACCAATGAACAAGTAACGTGACTAAAATATTGTTTAAATAGAGTTTTTATCCTAGAAGACGAAAGGTCACAAGGTGTGACCTTTCGTCTTCCAGGGTGATAATTCGATTTGAACATTATTTCAGTCAGGTTACTTGAATATATAACCAATGAACAAGTAACGTGACTAAAATATTGTTTAGATAGAGTTTTTATCCTGGAAGACGAAAGGTCACAAGGTGTGACCTTTCGTCTTCCAGGATGATAACTCGATTCGAACATTATTTTAGTCAGGTTACTTGAATATATAACCAATGAACAAGTAACGTCACTAAAATATTGTTTAAATAGAGTTTTTATCCTGGAAGACGAAAGGTCACAAGGTGTGACCTTTCGTCTTCCAGGATGATAACTCGATTTAAACATTATTTCAGTCAGGTTACTTGAATATATAACCAATGAACAAGTAACTTGACTAAAATATTGTTTAAATAGAGTTTTATTTGAACATTATTTTAATCAGGTTACTTGAATATATAACCAATGAACAAGTAACCTGACTAAAATAATGTTTAAATAGAGTTTTGATCATGGAAGACGAAAGGTCACAAGGTGTGACCTTTCCTCTTCCAGGATGATAACTCTATTTGAACATTATTTTAGTCAGGTTACTTGAATATATAACCAACGAACAAGTAACCTGAATAAAATATTGTTTAAATTTAGTTTTTATCCTAGAAGACGAAAGGTCACAAGGTGTGACCTTTCGTCTTCCAGGATGATAACTTGATTTAAACATTATTTCAGTCAGGTTACTTGAATATATAACCAATGAACAAGTAACTTGACTAAAATATTGTTTAAATAGATTTTTTATCCTAGAAGACGAAAGGTCACAAGGTGTGACCTTTCGTCTTCCAGGATGATAACTCTATTTGACATTATTTTAGTCAGGTTACTTGAATATATAACCAATGAACAAGTAACTTGACTAAAATATTGTTTAAATAGATTTTTTATCCTATAAGACGAAAGGTCACAAGGTGTGACCTTTCGTCTTCCAGGATGATAACTCTATTTGACATTATTTTAGTCAGGTTACTTGAATATATAACCAATGAACAAGTAACTTGACTAAAATAATGTTTAAATAGAGTTTTGATCATGGAAGACGAAAGGTCACAAGGTGTGACCTTTCCTCTTCCAGGATGATAACTCTATTTGAACATTATTTTAATCAGGTTACTTGAATATATAACCAATGAACAAGTAACTTGACTAAAGTAATGTTTAAATAGAGCTTTGATACTGGAAGACGAAAGGTCACAATGTGTGACCTTTCGTCTTCCAGGATGATAACTCGATTTGAACATTATTTTAGTCAGGTTACTTGAATATATAACCAATGAACAAGTAACGTGACTAAAATATTGTTTAAATAGAGTTTTGATCATGGAAGACGAAAGGTCACAAGGTGTGACCTTTCGTCTTCTTGGATGATAACACGATTTGAACATTGTTTTAGTCAGGTTACTTGAATATATAACCAATGGACAAGTAACTTGACTAAAATATTGTTTAAATAGAGTTTTGATCCTGGAAGAAGAAAGGTCACAAGGTGTGACCTTTCGTCTTCCAGGATGATAACTCAATTTGAACATTATTTTAATCAGGTTACTTGAATATATAACCAATGAACAAGTAACTTGACTAAAATAATGTTTAAATAGAGTTTTGATCCTGGAAGACGAAAGGTCACAAGGTGTGACCTTTCCTCTTCCAGGATGATAACTCTATTTGAACATTATTTTAGTCAGGTTACTTGAATATATAACCAACGAACAAGTAACCTGAATAAAATATTGTTTAAATTGAGTTTTTATCCTAGAAGACGAAAGGTCACAAGGTGTGACCTTTCGTCTTCCAGGATGATAACTCGATTTGAACATTATTTTAGTCAGGTTACTTGAATATATAACCAATGAACAAGTAACGTGACTAAAATATTATTTAAATAGAGTTTTTATCCTGGAAGACGAAAGGTCACAAGGTGTGACCTTTCGTCTTACAGGATGATAAATCGATTTGAACATTATTTTAGTCAGGTTACTTGAATATATAACCAATGAACAAGTAATGTCACTAAAATATTGTTTAAATAGAGTTTTTATCCTAGAAGACGAAAGGTCACAAGGTGTGACCTTTCGTCTTCCAGGGTGATAATTCGATTTGAACATTATTTCAGTCAGGTTACTTGAATATATAACCAATGAACAAGTAACATGACTAAAATATTGTTTAAATAGATTTTTTTATCCTAGAAGACGAAAGGTCACAAGGTGTGACCTTTCGTCTTCCAGGGTGATAATTCGATTTGAACATTATTTCAGTCAGGTTACTTGAATATATAACCAATGAACAAGTAACGTGACTAAAATATTGTTTAAATAGAGTTTTATTTGAACATTATTTTAATCAGGTTACTTGAATATATAACCAATGAACAAGTAACTTGACTAAAATAATGTTTAAATAGAGTTTTGATCATGGAAGACGAAAGGTCACAAGGTGTGACCTTTCGTCTTCCTGGATGATAACACGATTTGAACATTGTTTTAGTCAGGTTACTTGAATATATAACCAATGAACAAGTAAGTTCACTAAAATATTGTTTAAATAGAGTTTTTATCCTAGAAGACGAAAGGTCACAAGGTGTGACCTTTCCTCTTCCAGGATGATAACTCTATTTGAACATTATTTTAGTCAGGTTACTTGAATATATAACCAACGAACAAGTAACCTGAATAAAATATTGTTTAAATTGAGTTTTTATCCTAGAAGACGAAAGGTCACAATGTGTGACCTTTCGTCTTCCAGGATGATAACTCGATTTGAACATTATTTTAGTCAGGTTACTTGAATATATAGCCAATGAACAAGTAACGTGACTAAAATACTGTTTAAATAGAGTTTTGATCATGGAAGACGAAAGGTCACAAGGTGTGACCTTTCGTGTTCCTGGATGATAACACGATTTGAACATTGTTTTAGTCAGGTTACTTGAATATATAACCAATGAACAAGTAACATGACTAAAATATTGTTTAAATAGAGTTTTTTATCCTAGAAGACGAAAGGTCACAAGGTGTGACCTTTCGTCTTCCAGGATGATAACTCTATTTGAACATTATTTTAGTCAGGTTACTTGAATATATAACCAATGAACAAGTAACTTGACTAAAATATTGTTTAAATAGAGTTTTTATCCTGGAAGACGAAAGGTCACAAGGTGTGACCTTTCGTCTTCCAGGGTGATAATTCGATTTGAACATTATTTCAGTCAGGTTACTTGAATATATAACCAATGAACAAGTAACATGACTAAAATATTGTTTAAATAGAGTTTTTTATCCTAGAAAACGAAAGGTCACAAGGTGTGACCTTTCGTCTTCCAGGATGATAACTCTATTTGAACATTATTTTAGTCCGGTTACTTGAATATATAACCAATGAACAAGTAACTTGACTAAAATATTGTTTAAATAGAGTTTTTATCCTGGAAGACGAAAGGTCACAAGGTGTGACCTTTCGTCTTCCAGGGTGATAATTCGATTTGAACATTATTTCAGTCAGGTTACTTGAATATATAACCAATGAACAAGTAACGTGACTAAAATATTGTTTAAATAGAGTTTTATTTGAACATTATTTTAATTAGGTTACTTGAATATATAACCAATGAACAAGTAACTTGACTAAAATAATGTTTAAATAGAGTTTTGATCCTGGAAGACGAAAGGTCACAAGGTGTGACCTTTCCTCTTCCAGGATGATAACTCTATTTGAACATTATTTCAGTCAGGTTACTTGAATATATAACCAATGAACAAGTAACGTGACTAAAATATTGTTTAAATAGAGTTTTTTATCCTAAAAGACGAAAGGTCACAAGGTGTGACCATTCGTCTTCCAGGATGATAACTCAATTTGAACATTATTTTAGTCAGGTTACATGAATATATAACCAACGAACAAGTAACCTGACTAAAATATTGTTTAAATTGAGTTTTTATCCTAGAAGACGAAAGGTCACAAGGTGTGACCTTTCGTCTTCCAGGATGATAACTCGATTTGAACATTATTTTAGTCAGGTTACTTGAATATATAACCAATGAACAAGTAACGTGACTAAAATATTATTTAAATAGAGTTTTTATCCTGGAAGACGAAAGGTCACAAGGTGTGACCTTTCGTCTTACAGGATGATAAATCGATTTGAACATTATTTTAGTCAGGTTACTTGAATATATAACCAATGAACAAGTAATGTCACTAAAATATTGTTTAAATAGAGTTTTTATCCTAGAAGACGAAAGGTCACAAGGTGTGACCTTTCGTCTTCCAGGGTGATAATTCGATTTGAACATTATTTCAGTCAGGTTACTTGAATATATAACCAATGAACAAGTAACATGACTAAAATATTGTTTAAATAGATTTTTTTATCCTAGAAGACGAAAGGTCACAAGGTGTGACCTTTCGTCTTCCAGGGTGATAATTCGATTTGAACATTATTTCAGTCAGGTTACTTGAATATATAACCAATGAACAAGTAACGTGACTAAAATATTGTTTAAATAGAGTTTTATTTGAACATTATTTTAATCAGGTTACTTGAATATATAACCAATGAACAAGTAACTTGACTAAAATAATGTTTAAATAGAGTTTTGATCATGGAAGACGAAAGGTCACAAGGTGTGACCTTTCGTCTTCCTGGATGATAACACGATTTGAACATTGTTTTAGTCAGGTTACTTGAATATATAACCAATGAACAAGTAACTTCACTAAAATATTGTTTAAATAGAGTTTTTATCCTAGAAGACGAAATGTCACAAGGTGTGACCTTTCCTCTTCCAGGATGATAACTCTATTTGAACATTATTTTAGTCAGGTTACTTGAATATATAACCAACGAACAAGTAACCTGAATAAAATATTGTTTAAATTGAGTTTTTATCCTAGAAGACGAAAGGTCACAATGTGTGACCTTTCGTCTTCCAGGATGATAACTCGATTTGAACATTATTTTAGTCAGGTTACTTGAATATATAGCCAATGAACAAGTAACGTGACTAAAATACTGTTTAAATAGAGTTTTGATCATGGAAGACGAAAGGTCACAAGGTGTGACCTTTCGTGTTCCTGGATGATAACACGATTTGAACATTGTTTTAGTCAGGTTACTTGAATATATAACCAATGAACAAGTAACATGACTAAAATATTGTTTAAATAGAGTTTTTTATCCTAGAAGACGAAAGGTCACAAGGTGTGACCTTTCGTCTTCCAGGATGATAACTCTATTTGAACATTATTTTAGTCAGGTTACTTGAATATATAACCAATGAACAAGTAACTTGACTAAAATATTGTTTAAATAGCGTTTTTATCCTAGAAGACGAAAGGTCACAAGGTGTGACCTTTCGTCTTCCAGGGTGATAATTCGATTTGAACATTATTTCAGTCAGGTTACTTGAATATATAACCAAGGAACAAGTAACGTGACTAAAATATTGTTTAAATAGAGTTTTTTTATCCTAGAAGACGAAAGGTCACAAGGTGTGACCTTTCGTCTTCCAGGATGATAACTCAATTTGAACATTATTTTAATCAGGTTACTTGAATATATAACCAATGAACAAGTAACGTGACTAAAATATTATTTAAATAGAGTTTTTATCCTGGAAGACGAAAGGTCACAAGGTGTGACCTTTCGTCTTCCAGGATGATAACTCGATTTGAACATTATTTTAGTCAGGTTACTTGAATATATAACCAATGAACAAGTAATGTCACTAAAATATTGTTTAAATAGAGTTTTTATCCTAGAAGACGAAAGGTCACAAGGTGTGACCTTTCGTCTTCCAGGGTGATAATTCGATATGAACATTATTTCAGTCAGGTTACTTGAATATATAACCAATGAACAAGTAACGTGACTAAAATATTGTTTAAATAGAGTTTTTATCCTAGAAGACGAAAGGTCACAAGGTGTGACCTTTCGTCTTCCAGGGTGATAATTCGATTTGAACATTATTTCAGTCAGGTTACTTGAATATATAACCAATGAACAAGTAACGTGACTAAAATATTGTTTAGATAGAGTTTTTATCCTGGAAGACGAAAGGTCACAAGGTGTGACCTTTCGTCTTCCAGGATGATAACTCGATTCGAACATTATTTTAGTCAGGTTACTTGAATATATAACCAATGAACAAGTAACGTCACTAAAATATTGTTTAAATAGAGTTTTTATCCTGGAAGACGAAAGGTCACAAGGTGTGACCTTTCGTCTTCCAGGATGATAACTCGATTTAAACATTATTTCAGTCAGGTTACTTGAATATATAACCAATGAACAAGTAACTTGACTAAAATATTGTTTAAATAGAGTTTTATTTGAACATTATTTTAATCAGGTTACTTGAATATATAACCAATGAACAAGTAACCTGACTAAAATAATGTTTAAATAGAGTTTTGATCATGGAAGACGAAAGGTCACAAGGTGTGACCTTTCCTCTTCCAGGATGATAACTCTATTTGAACATTATTTTAGTCAGGTTACTTGAATATATAACCAACGAACAAGTAACCTGAATAAAATATTGTTTAAATTTAGTTTTTATCCTAGAAGACGAAAGGTCACAAGGTGTGACCTTTCGTCTTCCAGGATGATAACTTGATTTAAACATTATTTCAGTCAGGTTACTTGAATATATAACCAATGAACAAGTAACTTGACTAAAATATTGTTTAAATAGATTTTTTATCCTAGAAGACGAAAGGTCACAAGGTGTGACCTTTCGTCTTCCAGGATGATAACTCTATTTGACATTATTTTAGTCAGGTTACTTGAATATATAACCAATGAACAAGTAACTTGACTAAAATATTGTTTAAATAGATTTTTTATCCTAGAAGACGAAAGGTCACAAGGTGTGACCTTTCGTCTTCCAGGATGATAACTCTATTTGACATTATTTTAGTCAGGTTACTTGAATATATAACCAATGAACAAGTAACTTGACTAAAATAATGTTTAAATAGAGTTTTGATCATGGAAGACGAAAGGTCACAAGGTGTGACCTTTCCTCTTCCAGGATGATAACTCTATTTGAACATTATTTTAATCAGGTTACTTGAATATATAACCAATGAACAAGTAACTTGACTAAAGTAATGTTTAAATAGAGCTTTGATACTGGAAGACGAAAGGTCACAATGTGTGACCTTTCGTCTTCCAGGATGATAACTCGATTTGAACATTATTTTAGTCAGGTTACTTGAATATATAACCAATGAACAAGTAACGTGACTAAAATATTGTTTAAATAGAGTTTTGATCATGGAAGACGAAAGGTCACAAGGTGTGACCTTTCGTCTTCTTGGATGATAACACGATTTGAACATTGTTTTAGTCAGGTTACTTGAATATATAACCAATGGACAAGTAACTTGACTAAAATATTGTTTAAATAGAGTTTTGATCCTGGAAGAAGAAAGGTCACAAGGTGTGACCTTTCGTCTTCCAGGATGATAACTCAATTTGAACATTATTTTAATCAGGTTACTTGAATATATAACCAATGAACAAGTAACTTGACTAAAATAATGTTTAAATAGAGTTTTGATCCTGGAAGACGAAAGGTCACAAGGTGTGACCTTTCCTCTTCCAGGATGATAACTCTATTTGAACATTATTTTAGTCAGGTTACTTGAATATATAACCAACGAACAAGTAACCTGAATAAAATATTGTTTAAATTGAGTTTTTATCCTAGAAGACGAAAGGTCACAAGGTGTGACCTTTCGTCTTCCAGGATGATAACTCGATTTGAACATTATTTTAGTCAGGTTACTTGAATATATAACCAATGAACAAGTAACGTGACTAAAATATTATTTAAATAGAGTTTTTATCCTGGAAGACGAAAGGTCACAAGGTGTGACCTTTCGTCTTACAGGATGATAAATCGATTTGAACATTATTTTAGTCAGGTTACTTGAATATATAACCAATGAACAAGTAATGTCACTAAAATATTGTTTAAATAGAGTTTTTATCCTAGAAGACGAAAGGTCACAAGGTGTGACCTTTCGTCTTCCAGGGTGATAATTCGATTTGAACATTATTTCAGTCAGGTTACTTGAATATATAACCAATGAACAAGTAACATGACTAAAATATTGTTTAAATAGATTTTTTTATCCTAGAAGACGAAAGGTCACAAGGTGTGACCTTTCGTCTTCCAGGGTGATAATTCGATTTGAACATTATTTCAGTCAGGTTACTTGAATATATAACCAATGAACAAGTAACGTGACTAAAATATTGTTTAAATAGAGTTTTATTTGAACATTATTTTAATCAGGTTACTTGAATATATAACCAATGAACAAGTAACTTGACTAAAATAATGTTTAAATAGAGTTTTGATCATGGAAGACGAAAGGTCACAAGGTGTGACCTTTCGTCTTCCTGGATGATAACACGATTTGAACATTGTTTTAGTCAGGTTACTTGAATATATAACCAATGAACAAGTAACTTCACTAAAATATTGTTTAAATAGAGTTTTTATCCTAGAAGACGAAAGGTCACAAGGTGTGACCTTTCCTCTTCCAGGATGATAACTCTATTTGAACATTATTTTAGTCAGGTTACTTGAATATATAACCAACGAACAAGTAACCTGAATAAAATATTGTTTAAATTGAGTTTTTATCCTAGAAGACGAAAGGTCACAATGTGTGACCTTTCGTCTTCCAGGATGATAACTCGATTTGAACATTATTTTAGTCAGGTTACTTGAATATATAGCCAATGAACAAGTAACGTGACTAAAATACTGTTTAAATAGAGTTTTGATCATGGAAGACGAAAGGTCACAAGGTGTGACCTTTCGTGTTCCTGGATGATAACACGATTTGAACATTGTTTTAGTCAGGTTACTTGAATATATAACCAATGAACAAGTAACATGACTAAAATATTGTTTAAATAGAGTTTTTTATCCTAGAAGACGAAAGGTCACAAGGTGTGACCTTTCGTCTTCCAGGATGATAACTCTATTTGAACATTATTTTAGTCAGGTTACTTGAATATATAACCAATGAACAAGTAACTTGACTAAAATATTGTTTAAATAGAGTTTTTATCCTGGAAGACGAAAGGTCACAAGGTGTGACCTTTCGTCTTCCAGGGTGATAATTCGATTTGAACATTATTTCAGTCAGGTTACTTGAATATATAACCAATGAACAAGTAACATGACTAAAATATTGTTTAAATAGAGTTTTTTATCCTAGAAAACGAAAGGTCACAAGGTGTGACCTTTCGTCTTCCAGGATGATAACTCTATTTGAACATTATTTTAGTCCGGTTACTTGAATATATAACCAATGAACAAGTAACTTGACTAAAATATTGTTTAAATAGAGTTTTTATCCTGGAAGACGAAAGGTCACAAGGTGTGACCTTTCGTCTTCCAGGGTGATAATTCGATTTGAACATTATTTCAGTCAGGTTACTTGAATATATAACCAATGAACAAGTAACGTGACTAAAATATTGTTTAAATAGAGTTTTATTTGAACATTATTTTAATTAGGTTACTTGAATATATAACCAATGAACAAGTAACTTGACTAAAATAATGTTTAAATAGAGTTTTGATCCTGGAAGACGAAAGGTCACAAGGTGTGACCTTTCCTCTTCCAGGATGATAACTCTATTTGAACATTATTTCAGTCAGGTTACTTGAATATATAACCAATGAACAAGTAACGTGACTAAAATATTGTTTAAATAGAGTTTTTTATCCTAAAAGACGAAAGGTCACAAGGTGTGACCATTCGTCTTCCAGGATGATAACTCAATTTGAACATTATTTTAGTCAGGTTACATGAATATATAACCAACGAACAAGTAACCTGACTAAAATATTGTTTAAATTGAGTTTTTATCCTAGAAGACGAAAGGTCACAAGGTGTGACCTTTCGTCTTCCAGGATGATAACTCGATTTGAACATTATTTTAGTCAGGTTACTTGAATATATAACCAATGAACAAGTAACGTGACTAAAATATTATTTAAATAGAGTTTTTATCCTGGAAGACGAAAGGTCACAAGGTGTGACCTTTCGTCTTACAGGATGATAAATCGATTTGAACATTATTTTAGTCAGGTTACTTGAATATATAACCAATGAACAAGTAATGTCACTAAAATATTGTTTAAATAGAGTTTTTATCCTAGAAGACGAAAGGTCACAAGGTGTGACCTTTCGTCTTCCAGGGTGATAATTCGATTTGAACATTATTTCAGTCAGGTTACTTGAATATATAACCAATGAACAAGTAACATGACTAAAATATTGTTTAAATAGATTTTTTTATCCTAGAAGACGAAAGGTCACAAGGTGTGACCTTTCGTCTTCCAGGGTGATAATTCGATTTGAACATTATTTCAGTCAGGTTACTTGAATATATAACCAATGAACAAGTAACGTGACTAAAATATTGTTTAAATAGAGTTTTATTTGAACATTATTTTAATCAGGTTACTTGAATATATAACCAATGAACAAGTAACTTGACTAAAATAATGTTTAAATAGAGTTTTGATCATGGAAGACGAAAGGTCACAAGGTGTGACCTTTCGTCTTCCTGGATGATAACACGATTTGAACATTGTTTTAGTCAGGTTACTTGAATATATAACCAATGAACAAGTAACTTCACTAAAATATTGTTTAAATAGAGTTTTTATCCTAGAAGACGAAATGTCACAAGGTGTGACCTTTCCTCTTCCAGGATGATAACTCTATTTGAACATTATTTTAGTCAGGTTACTTGAATATATAACCAACGAACAAGTAACCTGAATAAAATATTGTTTAAATTGAGTTTTTATCCTAGAAGACGAAAGGTCACAATGTGTGACCTTTCGTCTTCCAGGATGATAACTCGATTTGAACATTATTTTAGTCAGGTTACTTGAATATATAGCCAATGAACAAGTAACGTGACTAAAATACTGTTTAAATAGAGTTTTGATCATGGAAGACGAAAGGTCACAAGGTGTGACCTTTCGTGTTCCTGGATGATAACACGATTTGAACATTGTTTTAGTCAGGTTACTTGAATATATAACCAATGAACAAGTAACATGACTAAAATATTGTTTAAATAGAGTTTTTTATCCTAGAAGACGAAAGGTCACAAGGTGTGACCTTTCGTCTTCCAGGATGATAACTCTATTTGAACATTATTTTAGTCAGGTTACTTGAATATATAACCAATGAACAAGTAACTTGACTAAAATATTGTTTAAATAGAGTTTTTATCCTGGAAGACGAAAGGTCACAAGGTGTGACCTTTCGTCTTCCAGGGTGATAATTCGATTTGAACATTATTTCAGTCAGGTTACTTGAATATATAACCAATGAACAAGTAACGTGACTAAAATATTGTTTAAATAGAGTTTTATTTGAACATTATTTTAATCAGGTTACTTGAATATATAACCAATGAACAAGTAACTTGACTAAAATAATGTTTAAATAGAGTTTTGATCATGGAAGACGAAAGGTCACAAGGTGTGACCTTTCGTCTTCCTGGATGATAACACGATTTGAACATTGTTTTAGTCAGGTTACTTGAATATATAACCAATGAACAAGTAACTTCACTAAAATATTGTTTAAATAGAGTTTTTATCCTAGAAGACGAAAGGTCACAAGGTGTGACCTTTCCTCTTCCAGGATGATAACTCTATTTGAACATTATTTTAGTCAGGTTACTTGAATATATAACCAACGAACAAGTAACCTGAATAAAATATTGTTTAAATTGAGTTTTTATCCTAGAAGACGAAAGGTCACAATGTGTGACCTTTCGTCTTCCAGGATGATAACTCGATTTGAACATTATTTTAGTCAGGTTACTTGAATATATAACCAATGAACAAGTAACGTGACTAAAATATTGTTTAAATAGAGTTTTGATCATGGAAGACGAAAGGTCACAAGGTGTGACCTTTCGTCTTCCTGGATGATAACACGATTTGAACATTGTTTTAGTCAGGTTACTTGAATATATAACCAATGAACAAGTAACTTGACTAAAATATTGTTTAAATAGAGTTTTTATCCTGGAAGAAGAAAGGTCACAAGGTGTGACCGTTCGTCTTCCAGGATGATAACTCGATTTAAACATTATTTTAGTCAGGTTACTTGAATATATAACCAATGAACAAGTAACTTGACTAAAATATTGTTTAGATAGAGTTTTTATTCTGGAAGACGAAAGGTCACAAGGTGTCACCTTTCGTCTTCCACGATGATAACTCGATTTGAACATTATTTTAGTCAGGTTACTTGAATATATAACCAATGAACAAGTAACTTGACTAAAATGTTGTTTAAATAGAGTTTTGATCCTGGAAGACGAAAGGTCACAAGGTGTGACCTTTCGTCTTCCAGGATGATAACTCTATTTGAACATTATTTTAGTCAGGTTACTTGAATATATAACCAATGAACAAGTAACTTGACTAAAATATTGTTTAAATAGCGTTTTTATCCTAGAAGACGAAAGGTCACAAGGTGTGACCTTTCGTCTTCCAGGGTGATAATTCGATTTGAACATTATTTCAGTCAGGTTACTTGAATATATAACCAATGAACAAGTAACATGACTAAAATATTGTTTAAATAGAGTTTTTTATCCTAGAAGACGAAAGGTCACAAGGTGTGACCTTTCGTCTTCCAGGATGATAACTCTATTTGAACATTATTTTAGTCAGGTTACTTGAATATATAACCAATGAACAAGTAACTTGACTAAAATATTGTTTAAATAGAGTTTTTATCCTGGAAGACGAAAGGTCACAAGGTGTGACCTTTCGTCTTCCAGGGTGATAATTCGATTTGAACATTATTTCAGTCAGGTTACTTGAATATATAACCAATGAACAAGTAACGTGACTAAAATATTGTTTAAATAGAGTTTTATTTGAACATTATTTTAATCAGGTTACTTGAATATATAACCAATGAACAAGTAACTTGACTAAAATAATGTTTAAATAGAGTTTTGATCATGGAAGACGAAAGGTCACAAGGTGTGACCTTTCCTCTTCCAGGATGATAACTCTATTTGAACATTATTTTAGTCAGGTTACTTGAATATATAACCAACGAACAAGTAACCTGAATAAAATATTGTTTAAATTGAGTTTTTATCCTAGAAGACGAAAGGTCACAATGTGTGACCTTTCGTCTTCCAGGATGATAACTCGATTTGAACATTATTTTAGTCAGGTTACTTGAATATATAACCAATGAACAAGTAATGTGACTAAAATATTGTTTAAATAGAGTTTTGATCATGGAAGACGAAAGGTCACAAGGTGTGACCTTTCGTCTTACTGGATGATAACACGATTTGAACATTGTTTTAGTCAGGTTACTTGAATATATAACCAATGAACAAGTAACTTGACTAAAATATTGTTTAAATAAAGTTTTTATCCTGGAAGAAGAAAGGTCACAAGGTGTGACCGTTCGTCTTCCAGGATGATAACTCGATTTAAACATTATTTTAGTCAGGTTACTTGAATATATAACCAATGAACAAGTAACTTGACTAAAATATTGTTTAGATAGAGTTTTTATTCTGGAAGACGAAAGGTCACAAGGTGTCACCTTTCGTCTTCCACGATGATAACTCGATTTGAACATTATTTTAGTCAGGTTACTTGAATATATAACCAATGAACAAGTAACGTGACTAAAATAATGTTTAAATAGCGTTTTTATCCTAGAAGACGAAAGGTCACAAGGTGTGACCTTTCGTCTTCCAGGGTGATAATTCGATTTGAACATTATTTCAGTCAGGTTACTTGAATATATAACCAATGAACAAGTAACGTGACTAAAATATTGTTTAAATAGAGTTTTTTATCCTAGAAGACGAAAGGTCACAAGGTGTGACCTTTCGTCTTCCAGGATGATAACTCAATTTGAACATTATTTTAATCAGGTTACTTGAATATATAACCAATGAACAAGTAACTTGACTAAAATAATGTTTAAATAGAGTTTTGATCCTGGAAGACGAAAGGTCACAAGGTGTGACCTTTCCTCTTCCAGGATGATAACTCTATTTGAACATTATTTTAGTCAGGTTACATGAATATATAACCAACGAACAAGTAACCTGACTAAAATATTGTTTAAATTGAGTTTTTATCCTAGAAGACGAAAGGTCACAAGGTGTGACCTTTCGTCTTCCAGGATGATAACTCGATTTGAACATTATTTTAGTCAGGTTACTTGAATATATAACCAATGAACAAGTAACGTGACTAAAATATTGTTTAAATAGAGTTTTTATCCTGGAAGACGAAAGGTCACAAGGTGTGACCTTTCGTCTTCCAGGATGATAACTCGATTTGAACATTATTTTAGTCAGGTTACTTGAATATATAACCAATGAACAAGTAACGTCACTAAAATATTGTTTAAATAGAGTTTTTATCCTGGAAGACGAAAGGTCACAAGGTGTGACCTTTCGTCTTCCAGGGTGATAATTCGATTTGAACATTATTTCAGTCAGGTTACTTGAATATATAACCAATGAACAAGTAACGTGACTAAAATATTGTTTAAATAGAGTTTTATTTGAACATTATTTTAATCAGGTTACTTGAATATATAACCAATGAACAAGTAACTTGACTAAAATAATGTTTAAATAGAGTTTTGATCATGGAAGACGAAAGGTCACAAGGTGTGACCTTTCCTCTTCCAGGATGATAACTCTATTTGAACATTATTTTAGTCAGGTTACTTGAATATATAACCAACGAACAAGTAACCTGAATAAAATATTGTTTAAATTGAGTTTTTATCCTAGAAGACGAAAGGTCACAATGTGTGACCTTTCGTCTTCCAGGATGATAACTCGATTTGAACATTATTTTAGTCAGGTTACTTGAATATATAACCAATGAACAAGTAACGTGACTAAAATATTGTTTAAATAGAGTTTTGATCATGGAAGACGAAAGGTCACAAGGTGTGACCTTTCGTCTTACTGGATGATAACACGATTTGAACATTGTTTTAGTCAGGTTACTTGAATATATAACCAATGAACAAGTAACTTGACTAAAATATTGTTTAAATAAAGTTTTTATCCTGGAAGAAGAAAGGTCACAAGGTGTGACCGTTCGTCTTCCAGGATGATAACTCGATTTAAACATTATTTTAGTCAGGTTACTTGAATATATAACCAATGAACAAGTAACTTGACTAAAATATTGTTTAGATAGAGTTTTTATTCTGGAAGACGAAAGGTCACAAGGTGTCACCTTTCGTCTTCCACGATGATAACTCGATTTGAACATTATTTTAGTCAGGTTACTTGAATATATAACCAATGAACAAGTAACTTGACTAAAATAATGTTTAAATAGCGTTTTTATCCTAGAAGACGAAAGGTCACAAGGTGTGACCTTTCGTCTTCCAGGGTGATAATTCGATTTGAACATTATTTCAGTCAGGTTACTTGAATATATAACCAATGAACAAGTAACGTGACTAAAATATTGTTTAAATAGAGTTTTTTATCCTAGAAGACGAAAGGTCACAAGGTGTGACCTTTCGTCTTCCAGGATGATAACTCAATTTGAACATTATTTTAATCAGGTTACTTGAATATATAACCAATGAACAAGTAACTTGACTAAAATAATGTTTAAATAGAGTTTTGATCCTGGAAGACGAAAGGTCACAAGGTGTGACCTTTCCTCTTCCAGGATGATAACTCTATTTGAACATTATTTTAGTCAGGTTACATGAATATATAACCAACGAACAAGTAACCTGACTAAAATATTGTTTAAATTGAGTTTTTATCCTAGAAGACGAAAGGTCACAAGGTGTGACCTTTCGTCTTCCAGGATGATAACTCGATTTGAACATTATTTTAGTCAGGTTACTTGAATATATAACCAATGAACAAGTAACGTGACTAAAATATTGTTTAAATAGAGTTTTTATCCTGGAAGACGAAAGGTCACAAGGTGTGACCTTTCGTCTTCCAGGATGATAACTCGATTTGAATATTATTTTAGTCAGGTTACTTGAATATATAACAAATGAACAAGTAATGTCACTAAAATATTGTTTAAATAGAGTTTTTATCCTGGAAGAAGAAAGGTCACAAGGTGTGACCGTTCGTCTTCCAGGATGATAACTCGATTTAAACATTATTTTAGTCAGGTTACTTGAATATATAACCAATGAACAAGTAACTTGACTAAAATATTGTTTAGATAGAGTTTTTATTCTGGAAGACGAAAGGTCATAAGGTGTCACCTTTCGTCTTCCACGATGATAACTCGATTTGAATATTATTTTAGTCAGGTTACTTGAATATATAACAAATGAACAAGTAATGTCACTAAAATATTGTTTAAATAGAGTTTTTATCCTGGAAGACGAAAGGTCACAAGGTGTGACCTTTCGTCTTCCAGGATGATAACTCTATTTGAACATTATTTTAGTCAGGTTACTTGAATATATAACCAATGAACAAGTAACTTGACTAAAATATTGTTTAAATAGAGTTTTTATCCTAGAAGACGAAAGGTCACAAGGTGTGACCTTTCGTCTTCCAGGGTGATAATTCGATTTGAACATTATTTCAGTCAGGTTACTTGAATATATAACCAATGAACAAGTAACGTGACTAAAATATTGTTTAAATAGAGTTTTTTATCCTAGAAGACGAAAGGTCACAAGGTGTGACCTTTCGTCTTCCAGGATGATAACTCTATTTGAACATTATTTTAGTCAGGTTACTTGAATATATAACCAATGAACAAGTAACTTGACTAAAATATTGTTTAAATAGAGTTTTTATCCTGGAAGACGAAAGGTCACAAGGTGTGACCTTTCGTCTTCCAGGGTGATAATTCGATTTGAACATTATTTCAGTCAGGTTACTTGAATATATAACCAATGAACAAGTAACGTGACTAAAATATTGTTTAAATAGAGTTTTATTTGAACATTATTTTAATCAGGTTACTTGAATATATAACCAATGAACAAGTAACTTGACTAAAATAATGTTTAAATAGAGTTTTGATCATGGAAGACGAAAGGTCACAAGGTGTGACCTTTCCTCTTCCAGGATGATAACTCTATTTGAACATTATTTTAGTCAGGTTACTTGAATATATAACCAATGAACAAGTAACTTGACTAAAATATTGTTTAGATAGAGTTTTTATTCTGGAAGACGAAAGGTCACAAGGTGTCACCTTTCGTCTTCCACGATGATAACTCGATTTGAACATTATTTTAGTCAGGTTACTTGAATATATAACCAATGAACAAGTAACTTGACTAAAATGTTGTTTAAATAGAGTTTTGATCCTGGAAGACGAAAGGTCACAAGGTGTGACCTTTCGTCTTCCAGGATGATAACTCTATTTGAACATTATTTTAGTCAGGTTACTTGAATATATAACCAATGAACAAGTAACTTGACTAAAATATTGTTTAAATAGAGTTTTTATCCTAGAAGACGAAAGGTCACAAGGTGTGACCTTTCGTCTTCCAGGGTGATAATTCGATTTGAACATTATTTCAGTCAGGTTACTTGAATATATAACCAATGAACAAGTAACGTGACTAAAATATTGTTTAAATAGAGTTTTTTATCCTAGAAGACGAAAGGTCACAAGGTTTGACCTTTCGTCTTCCAGGATGATAACTCAATTTGAACATTATTTTAATCAGGTTACTTGAATATATAACCAATGAACAAGTAACTTGACTAAAATAATGTTTAAATAGAGTTTTGATCCTGGAAGACGAAAGGTCACAAGGTGTGACCTTTCCTCTTCCAGGATGATAACTCTATTTGAACATTATTTTAGTCAGGTTACATGAATATATAACCAACGAACAAGTAACCTGACTAAAATATTGTTTAAATGGAGTTTTTATCCTAGAAGACGAAAGGTCACAAGGTGTGACCTTTCGTCTTCCAGGATGATAACTCGATTTGAGCATTATTTTAGTCAGGTTACTTGAATATATAACCAATGAACAAGTAACGTGACTAAAATATTGTTTAAATAGAGTTTTTATCCTGGAAGACGAAAGGTCACAAGGTGTGACCTTTCGTCTTCCAGGATGATAACTCGATTTAAACATTATTTTAGTCAGGTTACTTGAATATATATAAATGAACAAGTAACTTGACTAAAATATTGTTTAGATAGAGTTTTTATTCTGGAAGACGAAAGGTCACAAGGTGTCACCTTTCGTCTTCCACGATGATAACTCGATTTGAACATTATTTTAGTCAGGTTACTTGAATATATAACCAATGAACAAGTAACTTGACTAAAATGTTGTTTAAATAGAGTTTTGATCCTGGAAGACGAAAGGTCACAAGGTGTGACCTTTCGTCTTCCAGGATGATAACTCTATTTGAACATTATTTTAGTCAGGTTACTTGAATATATAACCAATGAACAAGTAACTTGACTAAAATATTGTTTAAATAGAGTTTTTATCCTAGAAGACGAAAGGTCACAAGGTGTGACCTTTCGTCTTCCAGGGTGATAATTCGATTTGAACATTATTTCAGTCAGGTTACTTGAATATATAACCAATGAACAAGTAACGTGACTAAAATATTGTTTAAATAGAGTTTTTTATCCTAGAAGACGAAAGGTCACAAGGTGTGACCTTTCGTCTTCCAGGATGATAACTCAATTTGAACATTATTTTAATCAGGTTACTTGAATATATAACCAATGAACAAGTAACTTGACTAAAATAATGTTTAAATAGAGTTTTGATCCTGGAAGACGAAAGGTCACAAGGTGTGACCTTTCCTCTTCCAGGATGATAACTCTATTTGAACATTATTTTAGTCAGGTTACATGAATATATAACCAACGAACAAGTAACCTGACTAAAATATTGTTTAAATTGAGTTTTTATCCTAGAAGACGAAAGGTCACAAGGTGTGACCTTTCGTCTTCCAGGATGATAACTCGATTTGAACATTATTTTAGTCAGGTTACTTGAATATATAACCAATGAACAAGTAACGTGACTAAAATATTGTTTAAATAGAG
The DNA here is from genome assembly GCF_051527215.1 of Medicago sativa. NCBI lineage: Eukaryota > Viridiplantae > Streptophyta > Magnoliopsida > Fabales > Fabaceae > Medicago > Medicago sativa. Next base: position 42,963,319 of record NC_140751.1, read on the forward strand.
TTTTTATCCTGGAAGACGAAAGGTCACAAGGTGTGACCTTTCGTCTTCCAGGATGATAACTCGATTTGAACATTATTTTAGTCAGGTTACTTGAATATATAACCAATGAACAAGTAATGTCACTAAAATATTGTTTAAATAGAGTTTTTATCCTGGAAGACGAAAGGTCACAAGGTGTGACCTTTCGTCTTCCAGGATGATAACTCGATTTAAACATTATTTCAGTCAGGTTACTTGAATATATAACCAATGAACAAGTAACTTGACTAAAATATTGTTTAAATAGATTTTTTATCCTAGAAGACGAAAGGTTACAAGGTGTGACCTTTCGTCTTCCAGGATGATAACTCTATTTGACATTATTTCAGTCAGGTTACTTGAATATATAACCAATGAACAAGTAGCTTGACTAAAATATTGTTTAAATAGAGTTTTATTTGAACATTATTTTAATCAGGTTACTTGAATATATAACCAATGAACAAGTAACTTGACTAAAATAATGTTGAAATAGAGTTTTGATCCTGGAAGACGAAAGGTCACAAGGTGTGACCTTTCGTCTTCCAGGATGATAACTCTATTTGAACATTATTTTAGTCAGGTTACTTGAATATATAACCAATGAACAAGTAACTTGACTAAAATATTGTTTAAATAGAGTTTTTATCCTAGAAGACGAAAGGTCACAAGGTGTGACCTTTCGTCTTCCAGGGTGATAATTCGATTTGAACATTATTTCAGTCAGGTTACTTGAATATATAACCAATGAACAAGTAACATGACTAAAATATTGTTTAAATAGAGTTTTTTATCCTAGAAGCCGAAAGGTCACAAGGTGTGACCTTTCGTCTTCCAGGATGATAACTCTATTTGAACATTATTTTAGTCAGGTTACTTGAATATATAACCAATGAACAAGTAACTTGACTAAAATATTGTTTAAATAGAGTTTTTATCCTAGAAGACGAAAGGTCACAAGGTGTGACCTTTCGTCTTCCAGGGTGATAATTCGATTTGAACATTATTTCAGTCAGGTTACTTGAATATATAACCAATGAACAAGTAACGTGACTAAAATATTGTTTAAATAGAGTTTTTATCCTAGAAGACGAAAGGTCACAAGATGTGACCTTTCGTCTTCCAGGGTGATAATTCGATTTGAACATTATTTCAGTCAGGTTACTTGAATATATAACCAATGAACAAGTAACGTGACTAAAATATTGTTTAAATAGAGTTTTTATCCTAGAAGACGAAAGGTCACAAGGTGTGACCTTTCGTCTTCCAGGGTGATAATTCGATTTGAACAATATTTCAGTCAGGTTACTTGAATATATAACCAATGAACAAGTAACGTGACTAAAATATTGTTTAAATAGAGTTTTTTATCCTAGAAGACGAAAGGTCACAAGGTGTGACCTTTCGTCTTCCACGATGATAACTCGATTTGAACATTATTTTAGTCAGGTTACTTGAATATATAACCAATGAACAAGTAACTTGACTAAAATATTGTTTAAATAAAGTTTTTATCCTGGAAGAAGAAAGGTCACAAGGTGTGACCGTTCGTCTTCCAGGATGATAACTCGATTTAAACATTATTTTAGTCAGGTTACTTGAATATATAACCAATGAACAAGTAACTTGACTAAAATATTGTTTAGATAGAGTTTTTATTCTGGAAGACGAAAGGTCACAAGGTGTCACCTTTCGTCTTCCACGATGATAACTCGATTTGAACATTATTTTAGTCAGGTTACTTGAATATATAACCAATGAACAAGTAACTTGACTAAAATAATGTTTAAATAGCGTTTTTATCCTAGAAGACGAAAGGTCACAAGGTGTGACCTTTCGTCTTCCATTGTGATAATTCGATTTGAACATTATTTCAGTCAGGTTACTTGAATATATAACCAATGAACAAGTAACGTGACTAAAATATTGTTTAAATAGAGTTTTTTATCCTAGAAGACGAAAGGTCACAAGGTGTGACCTTTCGTCTTCCAGGATGATAACTCAATTTGAACATTATTTTAATCAGGTTACTTGAATATATAACCAATGAACAAGTAACTTGACTAAAATAATGTTTAAATAGAGTTTTGATCCTGGAAGACGAAAGGTCACAAGGTGTGACCTTTCCTCTTCCAGGATGATAACTCTATTTGAACATTATTTTAGTCAGGTTACATGAATATATAACCAACGAACAAGTAACCTGACTAAAATATTGTTTAAATTGAGTTTTTATCCTAGAAGACGAAAGGTCACAAGGTGTGACCTTTCGTCTTCCAGGATGATAACTCGATTTGAACATTATTTTAGTCAGGTTACTTGAATATATAACCAATGAACAAGTAACGTGACTAAAATATTGTTTAAATAGAGTTTTTATCCTGGAAGACGAAAGGTCACAAGGTGTGACCTTTCGTCTTCCAGGATGATAACTCGATTTGAACATTATTTTAGTCAGGTTACTTGAATATATAACCAATGAACAAGTAATGTCACTAAAATATTGTTTAAATAGAGTTTTTATCCTGGAAGACGAAAGGTCACAAGGTGTGACCTTTCGTCTTCCAGGATGATAACTCGATTTAAACATTATTTCAGTCAGGTTACTTGAATATATAACCAATGAACAAGTAACTTGACTAAAATATTGTTTAAATAGATTTTTTATCCTAGAAGACGAAAGGTTACAAGGTGTGACCTTTCGTCTTCCAGGATGATAACTCTATTTGACATTATTTTAGTCAGGTTACTTGAATATATAACCAATGAACAAGTAGCTTGACTAAAATATTGTTTAAATAGAGTTTTATTTGAACATTATTTTAATCAGGTTACTTGAATATATAACCAATGAACAAGTAACTTGACTAAAATAATGTTGAAATAGAGTTTTGATCCTGGAAGACGAAAGGTCACAAGGTGTGACCTTTCGTCTTCCAGGATGATAACTCTATTTGAACATTATTTTAGTCAGGTTACTTGAATATATAACCAATGAACAAGTAACTTGACTAAAATATTGTTTAAATAGAGTTTTTATCCTAGAAGACGAAAGGTCACAAGGTGTGACCTTTCGTCTTCCAGGGTGATAATTCGATTTGAACATTATTTCAGTCAGGTTACTTGAATATATAACCAATGAACAAGTAACATGACTAAAATATTGTTTAAATAGAGTTTTTTATCCTAGAAGCCGAAAGGTCACAAGGTGTGACCTTTCGTCTTCCAGGATGATAACTCTATTTGAACATTATTTTAGTCAGGTTACTTGAATATATAACCAATGAACAAGTAACTTGACTAAAATATTGTTTAAATAGAGTTTTTATCCTAGAAGACGAAAGGTCACAAGGTGTGACCTTTCGTCTTCCAGGGTGATAATTCGATTTGAACATTATTTCAGTCAGGTTACTTGAATATATAACCAATGAACAAGTAACGTGACTAAAATATTGTTTAAATAGAGTTTTTATCCTAGAAGACGAAAGGTCACAAGATGTGACCTTTCGTCTTCCAGGGTGATAATTCGATTTGAACATTATTTCAGTCAGGTTACTTGAATATATAACCAATGAACAAGTAACGTGACTAAAATATTGTTTAAATAGAGTTTTTATCCTAGAAGACGAAAGGTCACAAGGTGTGACCTTTCGTCTTCCAGGGTGATAATTCGATTTGAACAATATTTCAGTCAGGTTACTTGAATATATAACCAATGAACAAGTAACGTGACTAAAATATTGTTTAAATAGAGTTTTTTATCCTAGAAGACGAAAGGTCACAAGGTGTGACCTTTCGTCTTCCAGGATGATAACTCTATTTGAACATTATTTTAGTCAGGTTACTTGAATATATAACCAATGAACAAGTAACTTGACTAAAATATTGTTTAAATAGAGTTTTTATCCTGGAAGACGAAAGGTCACAAGGTGTGACCTTTCGTCTTCCAGGGTGATAATTCGATTTGAACATTATTTCAGTCAGGTTACTTGAATATATAACCAATGAACAAGTAACTTGACTAAAATATTGTTTAAATAGAGTTTTTATCCTGGAAGACGAAAGGTCACAAGGTGTCACCTTTCGTCTTCCAGGGTGATAATTCGATTTGAACATTATTTCAGTCAGGTTACTTGAATATATAACCAATGAACAAGTAACTTGACTAAAATATTGTTTAGATAGAGTTTTTATTCTGGAAGACGAAAGGTCACAAGGTGTCACCTTTCGTCTTCCACGATGATAACTCGATTTGAACATTATTTTAGTCAGGTTACTTGAATATATAACCAATGAACAAGTAACTTGACTAAAATGTTGTTTAAATAGAGTTTTGATCCTGGAAGATGAAAGGTCACAAGGTGTGACCTTTCGTCTTCCAGGATGATAACTCTATTTGAACATTATTTTAGTCAGGTTACTTGAATATATAACCAATGAACAAGTAACTTGACTAAAATATTGTTTAAATAGAGTTTTTATCCTAGAAGACGAAAGGTCACAAGGTGTGACCTTTCGTCTTCCAGGGTGATAATTCGATTTGAACATTATTTCAGTCAGGTTACTTGAATATATAACCAATGAACAAGTAACGTGACTAAAATATTGTTTAAATAGAGTTTTTTATCCTAGAAGACGAAAGGTCACAAGGTGTGACCTTTCGTCTTCCAGGATGATAACTCAATTTGAACATTATTTTAATCAGGTTACTTGAATATATAACCAATGAACAAGTAACTTGACTAAAATAATGTTTAAATAGAGTTTTGATCCTGGAAGACGAAAGGTCACAAGGTGTGACCTTTCCTCTTCCAGGATGATAACTCTATTTGAACATTATTTTAGTCAGGTTACATGAATATATAACCAACGAACAAGTAACCTGACTAAAATATTGTTTAAATTGAGTTTTTATCCTAGAAGAATAAAGGTCACAAGGTGTGACCTTTCGTCTTCCAGGGTGATAATTCGATTTGAACATTATTTCAGTCAGGTTACTTGAATATATAACCAATGAACAAGTAACGTGACTAAAATATTGTTTAAATAGAGTTTTTATCCTAGAAGACGAAAGGTTACAAGGTGTGACCTTTCGTCTTCCAGGATGATAACTCTATTTGACATTATTTTAGTCAGGTTACTTGAATATATAACCAATGAACAAGTAGCTTGACTAAAATATTGTTTAAATAGAGTTTTATTTGAACATTATTTTAATCAGGTTACTTGAATATATAACCAATGAACAAGTAACTTGACTAAAATAATGTTTAAATAGAGTTTTGATCCTGGAAGACGAAAGGTCACAAGGTGTGACCTTTCGTCTTCCAGGATGATAACTCTATTTGAACATTATTTTAGTCAGGTTACTTGAATATATAACCAATGAACAAGTAACTTGACTAAAATATTGTTTAAATAGAGTTTTTATCCTAGAAGACGAAAGGTCACAAGGTGTGACCTTTCGTCTTCCAGGGTGATAATTCGATTTGAACATTATTTCAGTCAGGTTACTTGAATATATAACCAATGAACAAGTAACATGACTAAAATATTGTTTAAATAGAGTTTTTTATCCTAGAAGCCGAAAGGTCACAAGGTGTGACCTTTCGTCTTCCAGGATGATAACTCTATTTGAACATTATTTTAGTCAGGTTACTTGAATATATAACCAATGAACAAGTAACTTGACTAAAATATTGTTTAAATAGAGTTTTTATCCTAGAAGACGAAAGGTCACAAGGTGTGACCTTTCGTCTTCCAGGGTGATAATTCGATTTGAACAATATTTCAGTCAGGTTACTTGAATATATAACCAATGAACAAGTAACGTGACTAAAATATTGTTTAAATAGAGTTTTTTATCCTAGAAGACGAAAGGTCACAAGGTGTGACCTTTCGTCTTCCAGGATGATAACTCTATTTGAACATTATTTTAGTCAGGTTACTTGAATATATAACCAATGAACAAGTAACTTGACTAAAATATTGTTTAAATAGAGTTTTTATCCTGGAAGACGAAAGGTCACAAGGTGTGACCTTTCGTCTTCCAGGGTGATAATTCGATTTGAACATTATTTCAGTCAGGTTACTTGAATATATAACCAATGAACAAGTAACTTGACTAAAATATTGTTTAAATAGAGTTTTTATCCTGGAAGACGAAAGGTCACAAGGTGTCACCTTTCGTCTTCCAGGGTGATAATTCGATTTGAACATTATTTCAGTCAGGTTACTTGAATATATAACCAATGAACAAGTAACTTGACTAAAATATTGTTTAGATAGAGTTTTTATTCTGGAAGACGAAAGGTCACAAGGTGTCACCTTTCGTCTTCCACGATGATAACTCGATTTGAACATTATTTTAGTCAGGTTACTTGAATATATAACCAATGAACAAGTAACTTGACTAAAATGTTGTTTAAATAGAGTTTTGATCCTGGAAGAGGAAAGGTCACAAGGTGTGACCTTTCGTCTTCCAGGATGATAACTCTATTTGAACATTATTTTAGTCAGGTTACTTGAATATATAACCAATGAACAAGTAACTTGACTAAAATATTGTTTAAATAGAGTTTTTATCCTAGAAGACGAAAGGTCACAAGGTGTGACCTTTCGTCTTCCAGGGTGATAATTCGATTTGAACATTATTTCAGTCAGGTTACTTGAATATATAACCAATGAACAAGTAACGTGACTAAAATATTGTTTAAATAGAGTTTTTTATCCTAGAAGACGAAAGGTCACAAGGTGTGACCTTTCGTCTTCCAGGATGATAACTCAATTTGAACATTATTTTAATCAGGTTACTTGAATATATAACCAATGAACAAGTAACTTGACTAAAATAATGTTTAAATAGAGTTTTGATCCTGGAAGACGAAAGGTCACAAGGTGTGACCTTTCCACTTCCAGGATGATAACTCTATTTGAACATTATTTTAGTCAGGTTACATGAATATATAACCAACGAACAAGTAACCTGACTAAAATATTGTTTAAATTGAGTTTTTATCCTAGAAGAATAAAGGTCACAAGGTGTGACCTTTCGTCTTCCAGGGTGATAATTCGATTTGAACATTATTTCAGTCAGGTTACTTGAATATATAACCAATGAACAAGTAACGTGACTAAAATATTGTTTAAATAGAGTTTTTATCCTAGAAGACGAAAGGTTACAAGGTGTGACCTTTCGTCTTCCAGGATGATAACTCTATTTGACATTATTTTAGTCAGGTTACTTGAATATATAACCAATGAACAAGTAGCTTGACTAAAATATTGTTTAAATAGAGTTTTATTTGAACATTATTTTAATCAGGTTACTTGAATATATAACCAATGAACAAGTAACTTGACTAAAATAATGTTTAAATAGAGTTTTGATCCTGGAAGACGAAAGGTCACAAGGTGTGACCTTTCGTCTTCCAGGATGATAACTCTATTTGAACATTATTTTAGTCACGTTACTTGAATATATAACCAATGAACAAGTAACTTGACTAAAATATTGTTTAAATAGAGTTTTTATCCTAGAAGACGAAAGGTCACAAGGTGTGACCTTTCGTCTTCCAGGGTGATAATTCGATTTGAACATTATTTCAGTCAGGTTACTTGAATATATAACCAATGAACAAGTAACATGACTAAAATATTGTTTAAATAGAGTTTTTTATCCTAGAAGCCGAAAGGTCACAAGGTGTGACCTTTCGTCTTCCAGGATGATAACTCTATTTGAACATTATTTTAGTCAGGTTACTTGAATATATAACCAATGAACAAGTAACTTGACTAAAATATTGTTTAAATAGAGTTTTTATCCTAGAAGACGAAAGGTCACAAGGTGTGACCTTTCGTCTTCCAGGGTGATAATTCGATTTGAACATTATTTCAGTCAGGTTACTTGAATATATAACCAATGAACAAGTAACGTGACTAAAATATTGTTTAAATAGAGTTTTTATCCTAGAAGACGAAAGGTCACAAGATGTGACCTTTCGTCTTCCAGGGTGATAATTCGATTTGAACATTATTTCAGTCAGGTTACTTGAATATATAACCAATGAACAAGTAACGTGACTAAAATATTGTTTAAATAGAGTTTTTATCCTAGAAGACGAAAGGTCACAAGGTGTGACCTTTCGTCTTCCAGGGTGATAATTCGATTTGAACAATATTTCAGTCAGGTTACTTGAATATATAACCAATGAACAAGTAACGTGACTAAAATATTGTTTAAATAGAGTTTTTTATCCTAGAAGACGAAAGGTCACAAGGTGTGACCTTTCGTCTTCCAGGATGATAACTCTATTTGAACATTATTTTAGTCAGGTTACTTGAATATATAACCAATGAACAAGTAACTTGACTAAAATATTGTTTAAATAGAGTTTTTATCCTGGAAGACGAAAGGTCACAAGGTGTGACCTTTCGTCTTCCAGGGTGATAATTCGATTTGAACATTATTTCAGTCAGGTTACTTGAATATATAACCAATGAACAAGTAACTTGACTAAAATATTGTTTAAATAGAGTTTTTATCCTGGAAGACGAAAGGTCACAAGGTGTCACCTTTCGTCTTCCAGGGTGATAATTCGATTTGAACATTATTTCAGTCAGGTTACTTGAATATATAACCAATGAACAAGTAACTTGACTAAAATATTGTTTAGATAGAGTTTTTATTCTGGAAGACGAAAGGTCACAAGGTGTCACCTTTCGTCTTCCACGGTGATAACTCGATTTGAACATTATTTTAGTCAGGTTACTTGAATATATAACCAATGAACAAGTAACTTGACTAAAATGTTGTTTAAATAGAGTTTTGATCCTGGAAGACGAAAGGTCACAAGGTGTGACCTTTCGTCTTCCAGGATGATAACTCTATTTGAACATTATTTTAGTCAGGTTACTTGAATATATAACCAATGAACAAGTAACTTGACTAAAATATTGTTTAAATAGAGTTTTTATCCTAGAAGACGAAAGGTCACAAGGTGTGACCTTTCGTCTTCCAGGGTGATAATTCGATTTGAACATTATTTCAGTCAGGTTACTTGAATATATAACCAATGAACAAGTAACGTGACTAAAATATTGTTTAAATAGAGTTTTTTATCCTAGAAGACGAAAGGTCACAAGGTGTGACCTTTCGTCTTCCAGGATGATAACTCAATTTGAACATTATTTTAATCAGGTTACTTGAATATATAACCAATGAACAAGTAACTTGACTAAAATAATGTTTAAATAGAGTTTTGATCCTGGAAGACGAAAGGTCACAAGGTGTGACCTTTCCACTTCCAGGATGATAACTCTATTTGAACATTATTTTAGTCAGGTTACATGAATATATAACCAACGAACAAGTAACCTGACTAAAATATTGTTTAAATTGAGTTTTTATCCTAGAAGAATAAAGGTCACAAGGTGTGACCTTTCGTCTTCCAGGGTGATAATTCGATTTGAACATTATTTCAGTCAGGTTACTTGAATATATAACCAATGAACAAGTAACGTGACTAAAATATTGTTTAAATAGAGTTTTTATCCTAGAAGACGAAAGGTTACAAGGTGTGACCTTTCGTCTTCCAGGATGATAACTCTATTTGACATTATTTTAGTCAGGTTACTTGAATATATAACCAATGAAAAAGTAGCTTGACTAAAATATTGTTTAAATAGAGTTTTATTTGAACATTATTTTAATCAGGTTACTTGAATATATAACCAATGAACAAGTAACTTGACTAAAATAATGTTTAAATAGAGTTTTGATCCTGGAAGACGAAAGGTCACAAGGTGTGACCTTTCGTCTTCCAGGATGATAACTCTATTTGAACATTATTTTAGTCACGTTACTTGAATATATAACCAATGAACAAGTAACTTGACTAAAATATTGTTTAAATAGAGTTTTTATCCTAGAAGACGAAAGGTCACAAGGTGTGACCTTTCGTCTTCCAGGGTGATAATTCGATTTGAACATTATTTCAGTCAGGTTACTTGAATATATAACCAATGAACAAGTAACATGACTAAAATATTGTTTAAATAGAGTTTTTTATCCTAGAAGCCGAAAGGTCACAAGGTGTGACCTTTCGTCTTCCAGGATGATAACTCTATTTGAACATTATTTTAGTCAGGTTACTTGAATATATAACCAATGAACAAGTAACTTGACTAAAATATTGTTTAAATAGAGTTTTTATCCTAGAAGACGAAAGGTCACAAGGTGTGACCTTTCGTCTTCCAGGGTGATAATTCGATTTGAACATTATTTCAGTCAGGTTACTTGAATATATAACCAATGAACAAGTAACGTGACTAAAATATTGTTTAAATAGAGTTTTTATCCTAGAAGACGAAAGGTCACAAGATGTGACCTTTCGTCTTCCAGGGTGATAATTCGATTTGAACATTATTTCAGTCAGGTTACTTGAATATATAACCAATGAACAAGTAACGTGACTAAAATATTGTTTAAATAGAGTTTTTATCCTAGAAGACGAAAGGTCACAAGGTGTGACCTTTCGTCTTCCAGGGTGATAATTCGATTTGAACAATATTTCAGTCAGGTTACTTGAATATATAACCAATGAACAAGTAACGTGACTAAAATATTGTTTAAATAGAGTTTTTTATCCTAGAAGACGAAAGGTCACAAGGTGTGACCTTTCGTCTTCCAGGATGATAACTCTATTTGAACATTATTTTAGTCAGGTTACTTGAATATATAACCAATGAACAAGTAACTTGACTAAAATATTGTTTAAATAGAGTTTTTATCCTGGAAGACGAAAGGTCACAAGGTGTGACCTTTCGTCTTCCAGGGTGATAATTCGATTTGAACATTATTTCAGTCAGGTTACTTGAATATATAACCAATGAACAAGTAACTTGACTAAAATATTGTTTAAATAGAGTTTTTATCCTGGAAGACGAAAGGTCACAAGGTGTCACCTTTCGTCTTCCAGGGTGATAATTCGATTTGAACATTATTTCAGTCAGGTTACTTGAATATATAACCAATGAACAAGTAACTTGACTAAAATGTTGTTTAAATAGAGTTTTGATCCTGGAAGACGAAAGGTCACAAGGTGTGACCTTTCGTCTTCCAGGATGATAACTCTATTTGAACATTATTTTAGTCAGGTTACTTGAATATATAACCAATGAACAAGTAACTTGACTAAAATATTGTTTAAATAGAGTTTTTATCCTAGAAGACGAAAGGTCACAAGGTGTGACCTTTCGTCTTCCAGGGTGATAATTCGATTTGAACATTATTTCAGTCAGGTTACTTGAATATATAACCAATGAACAAGTAACGTGACTAAAATATTGTTTAAATAGAGTTTTTTATCCTAGAAGACGAAAGGTCACAAGGTGTGACCTTTCGTCTTCCAGGATGATAACTCAATTTGAACATTATTTTAATCAGGTTACTTGAATATATAACCAATGAACAAGTAACTTGACTAAAATAATGTTTAAATAGAGTTTTGATCCTGGAAGACGAAAGGTCACAAGGTGTGACCTTTCCACTTCCAGGATGATAACTCTATTTGAACATTATTTTAGTCAGGTTACATGAATATATAACCAACGAACAAGTAACCTGACTAAAATATTGTTTAAATTGAGTTTTTATCCTAGAAGAATAAAGGTCACAAGGTGTGACCTTTCGTCTTCCAGGGTGATAATTCGATTTGAACATTATTTCAGTCAGGTTACTTGAATATATAACCAATGAACAAGTAACGTGACTAAAATATTGTTTAAATAGAGTTTTTATCCTAGAAGACGAAAGGTTACAAGGTGTGACCTTTCGTCTTCCAGGATGATAACTCTATTTGACATTATTTTAGTCAGGTTACTTGAATATATAACCAATGAAAAAGTAGCTTGACTAAAATATTGTTTAAATAGAGTTTTATTTGAACATTATTTTAATCAGGTTACTTGAATATATAACCAATGAACAAGTAACTTGACTAAAATAATGTTTAAATAGAGTTTTGATCCTGGAAGACGAAAGGTCACAAGGTGTGACCTTTCGTCTTCCAGGATGATAACTCTATTTGAACATTATTTTAGTCACGTTACTTGAATATATAACCAATGAACAAGTAACTTGACTAAAATATTGTTTAAATAGAGTTTTTATCCTAGAAGACGAAAGGTCACAAGGTGTGACCTTTCGTCTTCCAGGGTGATAATTCGATTTGAACATTATTTCAGTCAGGTTACTTGAATATATAACCAATGAACAAGTAACATGACTAAAATATTGTTTAAATAGAGTTTTTTATCCTAGAAGCCGAAAGGTCACAAGGTGTGACCTTTCGTCTTCCAGGATGATAACTCTATTTGAACATTATTTTAGTCAGGTTACTTGAATATATAACCAATGAACAAGTAACTTGACTAAAATATTGTTTAAATAGAGTTTTTATCCTAGAAGACGAAAGGTCACAAGGTGTGACCTTTCGTCTTCCAGGGTGATAATTCGATTTGAACATTATTTCAGTCAGGTTACTTGAATATATAACCAATGAACAAGTAACGTGACTAAAATATTGTTTAAATAGAGTTTTTATCCTAGAAGACGAAAGGTCACAAGATGTGACCTTTCGTCTTCCAGGGTGATAATTCGATTTGAACATTATTTCAGTCAGGTTACTTGAATATATAACCAATGAACAAGTAACGTGACTAAAATATTGTTTAAATAGAGTTTTTATCCTAGAAGACGAAAGGTCACAAGGTGTGACCTTTCGTCTTCCAGGGTGATAATTCGATTTGAACAATATTTCAGTCAGGTTACTTGAATATATAACCAATGAACAAGTAACGTGACTAAAATATTGTTTAAATAGAGTTTTTTATCCTAGAAGACGAAAGGTCACAAGGTGTGACCTTTCGTCTTCCAGGATGATAACTCTATTTGAACATTATTTTAGTCAGGTTACTTGAATATATAACCAATGAACAAGTAACTTGACTAAAATATTGTTTAAATAGAGTTTTTATCCTGGAAGACGAAAGGTCACAAGGTGTGACCTTTCGTCTTCCAGGGTGATAATTCGATTTGAACATTATTTCAGTCAGGTTACTTGAATATATAACCAATGAACAAGTAACTTGACTAAAATATTGTTTAAATAGAGTTTTTATCCTGGAAGACGAAAGGTCACAAGGTGTCACCTTTCGTCTTCCAGGGTGATAATTCGATTTGAACATTATTTCAGTCAGGTTACTTGAATATATAACCAATGAACAAGTAACTTGACTAAAATATTGTTTAGATAGAGTTTTTATTCTGGAAGACGAAAGGTCACAAGGTGTCACCTTTCGTCTTCCACGGTGATAACTCGATTTGAACATTATTTTAGTCAGGTTACTTGAATATATAACCAATGAACAAGTAACTTGACTAAAATGTTGTTTAAATAGAGTTTTGATCCTGGAAGACGAAAGGTCACAAGGTGTGACCTTTCGTCTTCCAGGATGATAACTCTATTTGAACATTATTTTAGTCAGGTTACTTGAATATATAACCAATGAACAAGTAACTTGACTAAAATATTGTTTAAATAGAGTTTTTATCCTAGAAGACGAAAGGTCACAAGGTGTGACCTTTCGTCTTCCAGGGTGATAATTCGATTTGAACATTATTTCAGTCAGGTTACTTGAATATATAACCAATGAACAAGTAACGTGACTAAAATATTGTTTAAATAGAGTTTTTTATCCTAGAAGACGAAAGGTCACAAGGTGTGACCTTTCGTCTTCCAGGATGATAACTCTATTTGAACATTATTTTAGTCAGGTTACTTGAATATATAACCAATGAACAAGTAACTTGACTAAAATATTGTTTAAATAGAGTTTTTATCCTGGAAGACGAAAGGTCACAAGGTGTGACCTTTCGTCTTCCAGGGTGATAATTCGATTTGAACATTATTTCAGTCAGGTTACTTGAATATATAACCAACGAACAAGTAACCTGACTAAAATATTGTTTAAATTGAGTTTTTATCCTAGAAGACGAAAGGTCACAAGGTGTGACCTTTCGTCTTCCAGGGTGATAATTCGATTTGAACATTATTTCAGTCAGGTTACTTGAATATATAACCAATGAACAAGTAACGTGACTAAAATATTGTTTAAATAGAGTTTTATTTGAACATTATTTTAATCAGGTTACTTGAATATATAACCAATGAACAAGTAACTTGACTAAAATAATGTTTAAATAGAGTTTTGATCATGGAAGACGAAAGGTCACAAGGTGTGTCCTTTCGTCTTCCTGGATGATAACACGATTTGAACATTGTTTTAGTCAGGTTACTTGAATATATAACCAATGAACAAGTAACTTGACTAAAATATTGTTTAAATAGAGTTTTTATCCTGGAAGAAGAAAGGTCACAAGGTGTGACCGTTCGTCTTCCTGGATGATAACACGATTTGAACATTGTTTTAGTCAGTTTACTTGAATATATAACCAATGAACAAGTAACTTCACTAAAATATTGTTTAAATAGAGTTTTTATCCTAGAAGACGAAAGGTCACAAGGTGTGACCTTTCCTCTTCCAGGATGATAACTCTATTTGAACATTATTTTAGTCAGGTTACTTGAATATATAACCAACGAACAAGTAACCTGAATAAAATATTGTTTAAATTGAGTTTTTATCCTAGAAGACGAAAGGTCACAATGTGTGACCTTTCGTCTTCCAGGATGATAACTCGATTTGAACATTATTTTAGTCAGGTTACTTGAATATATAACCAATGAACAAGTAACGTGACTAAAATATTGTTTAAATAGAGTTTTGATCATGGAAGACGAAAGGTCACAAGGTGTGACCTTTCGTCTTCCTGGATGATAACACGATTTGAACATTGTTTTAGTCAGGTTACTTGAATATATAACCAATGAACAAGTAACTTGACTAAAATATTGTTTAAATAGAGTTTTTATCCTGGAAGAAGAAAGGTCACAAGGTGTGACCGTTCGTCTTCCAGGATGATAACTCGATTTAAACATTATTTTAGTCAGGTTACTTGAATATATAACCAATGAACAAGTAACTTGACTAAAATATTGTTTAGATAGAGTTTTTATTCTGGAAGACGAAAGGTCACAAGGTGTCACCTTTCGTCTTCCACGATGATAACTCGATTTGAACATTATTTTAGTCAGGTTACTTGAATATATAACCAATGAACAAGTAACTTGACTAAAATGTTGTTTAAATAGAGTTTTGATCCTGGAAGACGAAAGGTCACAAGGTGTGACCTTTCGTCTTCCAGGATGATAACTCTATTTGAACATTATTTTAGTCAGGTTACTTGAATATATAACCAATGAACAAGTAACTTGACTAAAATATTGTTTAAATAGCGTTTTTATCCTAGAAGACGAAAGGTCACAAGGTGTGACCTTTCGTCTTCCAGGGTGATAATTCGATTTGAACATTATTTCAGTCAGGTTACTTGAATATATAACCAATGAACAAGTAACGTGACTAAAATATTGTTTAAATAGAGTTTTTTATCCTAGAAGACGAAAGGTCACAAGGTGTGACCTTTCGTCTTCCAGGATGATAACTCAATTTGAACATTATTTTAATCAGGTTACTTGAATATATAACCAATGAACAAGTAACGTGACTAAAATATTATTTAAATAGAGTTTTTATCCTGGAAGACGAAAGGTCACAAGGTGTGACCTTTCGTCTTCCAGGATGATAACTCGATTTGAACATTATTTTAGTCAGGTTACTTGAATATATAACCAATGAACAAGTAATGTCACTAAAATATTGTTTAAATAGAGTTTTTATCCTAGAAGACGAAAGGTCACAAGGTGTGACCTTTCGTCTTCCAGGGTGATAATTCGATTTGAACATTATTTCAGTCAGGTTACTTGAATATATAACCAATGAACAAGTAACATGACTAAAATATTGTTTAAATAGAGTTTTTTATCCTAGAAGACGAAAGGTCACAAGGTGTGACCTTTCGTCTTCCAGGATGATAACTCTATTTGAACATTATTTTAGTCAGGTTACTTGAATATATAACCAATGAACAAGTAACTTGACTAAAATATTGTTTAAATAGAGTTTTTATCCTGGAAGACGAAAGGTCACAAGGTGTGACCTTTCGTCTTCCAGGGTGATAATTCGATTTGAACATTATTTCAGTCAGGTTACTTGAATATATAACCAATGAACAAGTAACGTGACTAAAATATTGTTTAAATAGAGTTTTATTTGAACATTATTTTAATCAGGTTACTTGAATATATAACCAATGAACAAGTAACTTGACTAAAATAATGTTTAAATAGAGTTTTGATCATGGAAGACGAAAGGTCACAAGGTGTGACCTTTCCTCTTCCAGGATGATAACTCTATTTGAACATTATTTTAGTCAGGTTACTTGAATATATAACCAACGAACAAGTAACCTGAATAAAATATTGTTTAAATTGAGTTTTTATCCTAGAAGACGAAAGGTCACAATGTGTGACCTTTCGTCTTCCAGGATGATAACTCGATTTGAACATTATTTTAGTCAGGTTACTTGAATATATAACCAATGAACAAGTAACGTGACTAAAATATTGTTTAAATAGAGTTTTGATCATGGAAGACGAAAGGTCACAAGGTGTGACCTTTCGTCTTACTGGATGATAACACGATTTGAACATTGTTTTAGTCAGGTTACTTGAATATATAACCAATGAACAAGTAACTTGACTAAAATATTGTTTAAATAAAGTTTTTATCCTGGAAGAAGAAAGGTCACAAGGTGTGACCGTTCGTCTTCCAGGATGATAACTCGATTTAAACATTATTTTAGTCAGGTTACTTGAATATATATCCAATGAACAAGTAACTTGACTAAAATATTGTTTAGATAGAGTTTTTATTCTGGAAGACGAAAGGTCACAAGGTGTCACCTTTCGTCTTCCACGATGATAACTCGATTTGAACATTATTTTAGTCAGGTTACTTGAATATATAACCAATGAACAAGTAACTTGACTAAAATAATGTTTAAATAGCGTTTTTATCCTAGAAGACGAAAGGTCACAAGGTGTGACCTTTCGTCTTCCAGGGTGATAATTCGATTTGAACATTATTTCAGTCAGGTTACTTGAATATATAACCAATGAACAAGTAACGTGACTAAAATATTGTTTAAATAGAGTTTTTTATCCTAGAAGACGAAAGGTCACAAGGTGTGACCTTTCGTCTTCCAGGATGATAACTCAATTTGAACATTATTTTAATCAGGTTACTTGAATATATAACCAATGAACAAGTAACTTGACTAAAATAATGTTTAAATAGAGTTTTGATCCTGGAAGACGAAAGGTCACAAGGTGTGACCTTTCCTCTTCCAGGATGATAACTCTATTTGAACATTATTTTAGTCAGGTTACATGAATATATAACCAACGAACAAGTAACCTGACTAAAATATTGTTTAAATTGAGTTTTTATCCTAGAAGACGAAAGGTCACAAGGTGTGACCTTTCGTCTTCCTGGATGATAACTCAATTTGAACATTATTTTAGTCAGGTTACTTGAATATATAACCAATGAACAAGTAACGTGACTAAAATATTGTTTAAATAGAGTTTTTATCCTGGAAGACGAAAGGTCACAAGGTGTGACCTTTCGTCTTCCAGGATGATAACTCGATTTGAATATTATTTTAGTCAGGTTACTTGAATATATAACAAATGAACAAGTAATGTCACTAAAATATTGTTTAAATAGAGTTTTTATCCTGGAAGAAGAAAGGTCACAAGGTGTGACCGTTCGTCTTCCAGGATGATAACTCGATTTAAACATTATTTTAGTCAGGTTACTTGAATATATAACCAATGAACAAGTAACTTGACTAAAATATTGTTTAGATAGAGTTTTTATTCTGGAAGACGAAAGGTCACAAGGTGTCACCTTTCGTCTTCCACGATGATAACTCGATTTGAATATTATTTTAGTCAGGTTACTTGAATATATAACAAATGAACAAGTAATGTCACTAAAATATTGTTTAAATAGAGTTTTTATCCGGGAAGACGAAAGGTCACAAGGTGTGACCTTTCGTCTTCCAGGATGATAACTCTATTTGAACATTATTTTAGTCAGGTTACTTGAATATATAACCAATGAACAAGTAACTTGACTAAAATATTGTTTAAATAGAGTTTTTATCCTAGAAGACGAAAGGTCACAAGGTGTGACCTTTCGTCTTCCAGGGTGATAATTCGATTTGAACATTATTTCAGTCAGGTTACTTGAATATATAACCAATGAACAAGTAACGTGACTAAAATATTGTTTAAATAGAGTTTTTTATCCTAGAAGACGAAAGGTCACAAGGTGTGACCTTTCGTCTTCCAGGATGATAACTCTATTTGAACATTATTTTAGTCAGGTTACTTGAATATATAACCAATGAACAAGTAACTTGACTAAAATATTGTTTAAATAGAGTTTTTATCCTGGAAGACGAAAGGTCACAAGGTGTGACCTTTCGTCTTCCAGGGTGATAATTCGATTTGAACATTATTTCAGTCAGGTTACTTGAATATATAACCAATGAACAAGTAACGTGACTAAAATATTGTTTAAATAGAGTTTTATTTGAACATTATTTTAATCAGGTTACTTGAATATATAACCAATGAACAAGTAACTTGACTAAAATAATGTTTAAATAGAGTTTTGATCATGGAAGACGAAAGGTCACAAGGTGTGACCTTTCCTCTTCCAGGATGATAACTCTATTTGAACATTATTTTAGTCAGGTTACTTGAATATATAACCAACGAACAAGTAACCTGAATAAAATATTGTTTAAATTGAGTTTTTATCCTAGAAGACGAAAGGTCACAATGTGTGACCTTTCGTCTTCCAGGATGATAACTCGATTTGAACATTATTTTAGTCAGGTTACTTGAATATATAACCAATCAACAAGTAACGTGACTAAAATATTGTTTAAATAGAGTTTTGATCATGGAAGACGAAAGGTCACAAGGTGTGACCTTTCGTCTTACTGGATGATAACACGATTTGAACATTGTTTTAGTCAGGTTACTTGAATATATAACCAATGAACAAGTAACTTGACTAAAATATTGTTTAAATAAAGTTTTTATCCTGGAAGAAGAAAGGTCACAAGGTGTGACCGTTCGTCTTCCAGGATGATAACTCGATTTAAACATTATTTTAGTCAGGTTACTTGAATATATAACCAATGAACAAGTAACTTGACTAAAATATTGTTTAGATAGAGTTTTTATTCTGGAAGACGAAAGGTCACAAGGTGTCACCTTTCGTCTTCCACGATGATAACTCGATTTGAACATTATTTTAGTCAGGTTACTTGAATATATAACCAATGAACAAGTAACTTGACTAAAATAATGTTTAAATAGCGTTTTTATCCTAGAAGACGAAAGGTCACAAGGTGTGACCTTTCGTCTTCCAGGGTGATAACTCAATTTGAACATTATTTTAATCAGGTTACTTGAATATATAACCAATGAACAAGTAACTTGACTAAAATAATGTTTAAATAGAGTTTTGATCCTGGAAGACGAAAGGTCACAAGGTGTGACCTTTCCTCTTCCAGGATGATAACTCTATTTAAACATTATTTTAGTCAGGTTACATGAATATATAACCAACGAACAAGTAACCTGACTAAAATATTGTTTAAATTGAGTTTTTATCCTAGAAGACGAAAGGTCACAAGGTGTGACCTTTCGTCTTCCAGGATGATAACTCGATTTGAACATTATTTTAGTCAGGTTACTTGAATATATAACCAATGAACAAGTAACGTGACTAAAATATTGTTTAAATAGAGTTTTTATCCTGGAAGACGAAAGGTCACAAGGTGTGACCTTTCGTCTTCCAGGATGATAACTCGATTTGAATATTATTTTAGTCAGGTTACTTGAATATATAACAAATGAACAAGTAATGTCACTAAAATATTGTTTAAATAGAGTTTTTATCCTGGAAGAAGAAAGGTCACAAGGTGTGACCGTTCGTCTTCCAGGATGATAACTCGATTTAAACATTATTTTAGTCAGGTTACTTGAATATATAACCAATGAACAAGCAACTTGACTAAAATATTGTTTAGATAGAGTTTTTATTCTGGAAGACGAAAGGTCACAAGGTGTCACCTTTCGTCTTCCACGATGATAACTCGATTTGAACATTATTTTAGTCAGGTTACTTGAATATATAACCAATGAACAAGTAACTTGACTAAAATGTTGTTTAAATAGAGTTTTGATCCTGGAAGACGAAAGGTCACAAGGTGTGACCTTTCGTCTTCCAGGATGATAACTCTATTTGAACATTATTTTAGTCAGGTTACTTGAATATATAACCAATGAACAAGTAACTTGACTAAAATAATGTTTAAATAGCGTTTTTATCCTAGAAGACGAAAGGTCACAAGGTGTGACCTTTCGTCTTCCAGGGTGATAACTCAATTTGAACATTATTTTAATCAGGTTACTTGAATATATAACCAATGAACAAGTAACGTGACTAAAATAATGTTTAAATAGAGTTTTGATCCTGGAAGACGAAAGGTCACAAGGTGTGACCTTTCCTCTTCCAGGATGATAACTCTATTTAAACATTATTTTAGTCAGGTTACATGAATATATAACCAACGAACAAGTAACCTGACTAAAATATTGTTTAAATTGAGTTTTTATCCTAGAAGACGAAAGGTCACAAGGTGTGACCTTTCGTCTTCCAGGATGATAACTCGATTTGAACATTATTTTAGTCAGGTTACTTGAATATATAACCAATGAACAAGTAACGTGACTAAAATATTGTTTAAATAGAGTTTTTATCCTGGAAGACGAAAGGTCACAAGGTGTGACCTTTCGTCTTCCAGGATGATAACTCGATTTGAATATTATTTTAGTCAGGTTACTTGAATATATAACAAATGAACAAGTAATGTCACTAAAATATTGTTTAAATAGAGTTTTTATCCTGGAAGAAGAAAGGTCACAAGGTGTGACCGTTCGTCTTCCAGGATGATAACTCGATTTAAACATTATTTTAGTCAGGTTACTTGAATATATAACCAATGAACAAGCAACTTGACTAAAATATTGTTTAGATAGAGTTTTTATTCTGGAAGACGAAAGGTCACAAGGTGTCACCTTTCGTCTTCCACGATGATAACTCGATTTGAACATTATTTTAGTCAGGTTACTTGAATATATAACCAATGAACAAGTAACTTGACTAAAATGTTGTTTAAATAGAGTTTTGATCCTGGAAGACGAAAGGTCACAAGGTGTGACCTTTCGTCTTCCAGGATGATAACTCTATTTGAACATTATTTTAGTCAGGTTACTTGAATATATAACCAATGAACAAGTAACTTGACTAAAATATTGTTTAAATAGAGTTTTTATCCTAGAAGACGAAAGGTCACAAGGTGTGACCTTTCGTCTTCCAGGGTGATAATTCGATTTGAACATTATTTCAGTCAGGTTACTTGAATATATAACCAATGAACAAGTAACGTGACTAAAATATTGTTTAAATAGAGTTTTTTATCCTAGAAGACGAAAGGTCACAAGGTGTGACCTTTCGTCTTCCAGGATGATAACTCAATTTGAACATTATTTTAATCAGGTTACTTGAATATATAACCAATGAACAAGTAACTTGACTAAAATAATGTTTAAATAGAGTTTTGATCCTGGAAGACGAAAGGTCACAAGGTGTGACCTTTCCTCTTCCAGGATGATAACTCTATTTGAACATTATTTTAGTCAGGTTACATGAATATATAACCAACGAACAAGTAACCTGACTAAAATATTGTTTAAATTGAGTTTTTATCCTAGAAGACGAAAGGTCACAAGGTGTGACCTTTCGTCTTCCAGGATGATAACTCGATTTGAACATTATTTTAGTCAGGTTACTTGAATATATAACCAATGAACAAGTAACGTGACTAAAATATTGTTTAAATAGAGTTTTTATCCTGGAAGACGAAAGGTCACAAGGTGTGACCTTTCGTCTTCCAGGATGATAACTCGATTTAAACATTATTTTAGTCAGGTTACTTGAATATATATAAATGAACAAGTAACTTGACTAAAATATTGTTTAGATAGAGTTTTTATTCTGGAAGACGAAAGGTCACAAGGTGTCACCTTTCGTCTTCCACGATGATAACTCGATTTGAACATTATTTTAGTCAGGTTACTTGAATATATAACCAATGAACAAGTAACTTGACAAAAATGTTGTTTAAATAGAGATTTGATCCTGGAAGACGAAAGGTCACAAGGTGTGACCTTTCGTCTTCCAGGATGATAACTCTATTTGAACATTATTTTAGTCAGGTTACTTGAATATATAACCAATGAACAAGTAACTTGACTAAAATATTGTTTAAATAGAGTTTTTATCCTAGAAGACGAAAGGTCACAAGGTGTGACCTTTCGTCTTCCAGGGTGATAATTCGATTTGAACATTATTTCAGTCAGGTTACTTGAATATATAACCAATGAACAAGTAACGTGACTAAAATATTGTTTAAATAGAGTTTTTTATCCTAGAAGACGAAAGGTCACAAGGTGTGACCTTTCGTCTTCCAGGATGATAACTCAATTTGAACATTATTTTAATCAGGTTACTTGAATATATAACCAATGAACAAGTAACTTGACTAAAATAATGTTTAAATAGAGTTTTGATCCTGGAAGACGAAAGGTCACAAGGTGTGACCTTTCCTCTTCCAGGATGATAACTCTATTTGAACATTATTTTAGTCAGGTTACATGAATATATAACCAACGAACAAGTAACCTGACTAAAATATTGTTTAAATTGAGTTTTTATCCTAGAAGACGAAAGGTCACAAGGTGTGACCTTTCGTCTTCCAGGATGATAACTCGATTTGAACATTATTTTAGTCAGGTTACTTGAATATATAACCAATGAACAAGTAACGTGACTAAAATATTGTTTAAATAGAGTTTTTATCCTGGAAGACGAAAGGTCACAAGGTGTGACCTTTCGTCTTCCAGGATGATAACTCGATTTGAACATTATTTTAGTCAGGTTACTTGAATATATAACCAATGAACAAGTAATGTCACTAAAATATTGTTTAAATAGAGTTTTTATCCTGGAAGACGAAAGGTCACAAGGTGTGACCTTTCGTCTTCCAGGATGATAACTCGATTTAAACATTATTTCAGTCAGGTTACTTGAATATATAACCAATGAACAAGTAACTTGACTAAAATATTGTTTAAATAGATTTTTTATCCTAGAAGACGAAAGGTTACAAGGTGTGACCTTTCGTCTTCCAGGATGATAACTCTATTTGACATTATTTTAGTCAGGTTACTTGAATATATAACCAATGAACAAGTAGCTTGACTAAAATATTGTTTAAATAGAGTTTTATTTGAACATTATTTTAATCAGGTTACTTGAATATATAACCAATGAACAAGTAACTTGACTAAAATAATGTTTAAATAGAGTTTTGATCCTGGAAGACGAAAGGTCACAAGGTGTGACCTTTCGTCTTCCAGGATGATAACTCTATTTGAACATTATTTTAGTCAGGTTACTTGAATATATAACCAATGAACAAGTAACGTGACTAAAATATTGTTTAAATAGAGTTTTTATCCTGGAAGACGAAAGGTCACAAGGTGTGACCTTTCGTCTTCCAGGATGATAACTCGATTTGAACATTATTTTAGTCAGGTTACTTGAATATATAACCAATGAACAAGTAATGTCACTAAAATATTGTTTAAATAGAGTTTTTATCCTGGAAGACGAAAGGTCACAAGGTGTGACCTTTCGTCTTCCAGGATGATAACTCGATTTAAACATTATTTCAGTCAGGTTACTTGAATATATAACCAATGAACAAGTAACTTGACTAAAATATTGTTTAAATAGATTTTTTATCCTAGAAGACGAAAGGTTACAAGGTGTGACCTTTCGTCTTCCAGGATGATAACTCTATTTGACATTATTTTAGTCAGGTTACTTGAATATATAACCAATGAACAAGTAGCTTGACTAAAATATTGTTTAAATAGAGTTTTATTTGAACATTATTTTAATCAGGTTACTTGAATATATAACCAATGAACAAGTAACTTGACTAAAATAATGTTTAAATAGAGTTTTGATCCTGGAAGACGAAAGGTCACAAGGTGTGACCTTTCGTCTTCCAGGATGATAACTCTATTTGAACATTATTTTAGTCAGGTTACTTGAATATATAACCAATGAACAAGTAACTTGACTAAAATATTGTTTAAATAGAGTTTTTATCCTAGAAGACGAAAGGTCACAAGGTGTGACCTTTCGTCTTCCAGGGTGATAATTCGATTTGAACATTATTTCAGTCAGGTTACTTGAATATATAACCAATGAACAAGTAACATGACTAAAATATTGTTTAAATAGAGTTTTTTATCCTAGAAGCCGAAAGGTCACAAGGTGTGACCTTTCGTCTTCCAGGATGATAACTCTATTTGAACATTATTTTAGTCAGGTTACTTGAATATATAACCAATGAACAAGTAACTTGACTAAAATATTGTTTAAATAGAGTTTTTATCCTAGAAGACGAAAGGTCACAAGGTGTGACCTTTCGTCTTCCAGGGTGATAATTCGATTTGAACATTATTTCAGTCAGGTTACTTGAATATATAACCAATGAACAAGTAACGTGACTAAAATATTGTTTAAATAGAGTTTTTATCCTAGAAGACGAAAGGTCACAAGATGTGACCTTTCGTCTTCCAGGGTGATAATTCGATTTGAACATTATTTCAGTCAGGTTACTTGAATATATAACCAATGAACAAGTAACGTGACTAAAATATTGTTTCAATAGAGTTTTTATCCTAGAAGACGAAAGGTCACAAGGTGTGACCTTTCGTCTTCCAGGGTGATAATTCGATTTGAACAATATTTCAGTCAGGTTACTTGAATATATAACCAATGAACAAGTAACGTGACTAAAATATTGTTTAAATAGAGTTTTTTATCCTAGAAGACGAAAGGTCACAAGGTGTGACCTTTCGTCTTCCAGGATGATAACTCTATTTGAACATTATTTTAGTCAGGTTACTTGAATATATAACCAATGAACAAGTAACTTGACTAAAATATTGTTTAAATAGAGTTTTTATCCTGGAAGACGAAAGGTCACAAGGTGTGACCTTTCGTCTTCCAGGGTGATAATTCGATTTGAACATTATTTCAGTCAGGTTACTTGAATATATAACCAATGAACAAGTAACTTGACTAAAATATTGTTTAAATAGAGTTTTTATCCTGGAAGACGAAAGGTCACAAGGTGTCACCTTTCGTCTTCCAGGGTGATAATTCGATTTGAACATTATTTCAGTCAGGTTACTTGAATATATAACCAATGAACAAGTAACTTGACTAAAATATTGTTTAGATAGAGTTTTTATTCTGGAAGACGAAAGGTCACAAGGTGTCACCTTTCGTCTTCCACGATGATAACTCGATTTGAACATTATTTTAGTCAGGTTACTTGAATATATAACCAATGAACAAGTAACTTGACTAAAATAATGTTTAAATAGAGTTTTGATCCTGGAAGACGAAAGGTCACAAGGTGTGACCTTTCGTCTTCCAGGATGATAACTCTATTTGAACATTATTTTAGTCAGGTTACTTGAATATATAACCAATGAACAAGTAACTTGACTAAAATATTGTTTAAATAGAGTTTTTATCCTAGAAGACGAAAGGTCACAAGGTGTGACCTTTCGTCTTCCAGGGTGATAATTCGATTTGAACATTATTTCAGTCAGGTTACTTGAATATATAACCAATGAACAAGTAACATGACTAAAATATTGTTTAAATAGAGTTTTTTATCCTAGAAGCCGAAAGGTCACAAGGTGTGACCTTTCGTCTTCCAGGATGATAACTCTATTTGAACATTATTTTAGTCAGGTTACTTGAATATATAACCAATGAACAAGTAACTTGACTAAAATATTGTTTAAATAGAGTTTTTATCCTAGAAGACGAAAGGTCACAAGGTGTGACCTTTCGTCTTCCAGGGTGATAATTCGATTTGAACATTATTTCAGTCAGGTTACTTGAATATATAACCAATGAACAAGTAACGTGACTAAAATATTGTTTAAATAGAGTTTTTATCCTAGAAGACGAAAGGTCACAAGATGTGACCTTTCGTCTTCCAGGGTGATAATTCGATTTGAACATTATTTCAGTCAGGTTACATGAATATATAACCAATGAACAAGTAACGTGACTAAAATATTGTTTAAATAGAGTTTTTATCCTAGAAGACGAAAGGTCACAAGGTGTGACCTTTCGTCTTCCAGGGTGATAATTCGATTTGAACAATATTTCAGTCAGGTTACTTGAATATATAACCAATGAACAAGTAACGTGACTAAAATATTGTTTAAATAGAGTTTTTTATCCTAGAAGACGAAAGGTCACAAGGTGTGACCTTTCGTCTTCCAGGATGATAACTCTATTTGAACATTATTTTAGTCAGGTTACTTGAATATATAACCAATGAACAAGTAACTTGACTAAAATATTGTTTAAATAGAGTTTTTATCCTGGAAGACGAAAGGTCACAAGGTGTGACCTTTCGTCTTCCAGGGTGATAATTCGATTTGAACATTATTTCAGTCAGGTTACTTGAATATATAACCAATGAACAAGTAACTTGACTAAAATATTGTTTAAATAGAGTTTTTATCCTGGAAGACGAAAGGTCACAAGGTGTCACCTTTCGTCTTCCAGGGTGATAATTCGATTTGAACATTATTTCAGTCAGGTTACTTGAATATATAACCAATGAACAAGTAACTTGACTAAAATATTGTTTAGATAGAGTTTTTATTCTGGAAGACGAAAGGTCACAAGGTGTCACCTTTCGTCTTCCACGATGATAACTCGATTTGAACATTATTTTAGTCAGGTTACTTGAATATATAACCAATGAACAAGTAACTTGACTAAAATGTTGTTTAAATAGAGTTTTGATCCTGGAAGACGAAAGGTCACAAGGTGTGACCTTTCGTCTTCCAGGATGATAACTCTATTTGAACATTATTTTAGTCAGGTTACTTGAATATATAACCAACGAACAAGTAACCTGAATAAAATATTGTTTAAATTGAGTTTTTATCCTAGAAGACGAAAGGTCACAATGTGTGACCTTTCGTCTTCCAGGATGATAACTCGATTTGAACATTATTTTAGTCAGGTTACTTGAATATATAACCAATGAACAAGTAATGTCACTAAAATATTGTTTAAATAGAGTTTTTATCCTGGAAGACGAAAGGTCACAAGGTGTGACCTTTCGTCTTCCAGGATGATAACTCGATTTAAACATTATTTCAGTCAGGTTACTTGAATATATAACCAATGAACAAGTAACTTGACTAAAATATTGTTTAAATAGATTTTTTATCCTAGAAGACGAAAGGTTACAAGGTGTGACCATTCGTCTTCCAGGATGATAACTCTATTTGACATTATTTTAGTCAGGTTACTTGAATATATAACCAATGAACAAGTAGCTTGACTAAAATATTGTTTAAATAGAGTTTTATTTGAACATTATTTTAATCAGGTTACTTGAATATATAACCAATGAACAAGTAACTTGACTAAAATAATGTTTAAATAGAGTTTTGATCCTGGAAGACGAAAGGTCACAAGGTGTGACCTTTCGTCTTCCAGGATGATAACTCTATTTGAACATTATTTTAGTCAGGTTACTTGAATATATAACCAATGAACAAGTAACTTGACTAAAATATTGTTTAAATAGAGTTTTTATCCTAGAAGACGTAAGGTCACAAGGTGTGACCTTTCGTCTTCCAGGGTGATAATTCGATTTGAACATTATTTCAGTCAGGTTACTTGAATATATAACCAATGAACAAGTAACGTGACTAAAATATTGTTTAAATAGAGTTTTTATCCTAGAAGACGAAAGGTCACAAGGTGTGACCTTTCGTCTTCCAGGGTGATAATTCGATTTGAACATTATTTCAGTCAGGTTACTTGAATATATAACCAATGAACAAGTAACGTGACTAAAATATTGTTCAAATAGAGTTTTATTTGAACATTATTTTAATCAGGTTACTTGAATATATAACCAATGAACAAGTAACTTGACTAAAATAATGTTTAAATAGAGTTTTGATCATGGAAGACGAAAGGTCACAAGGTGTGACCTTTCCTCTTCCAGGATGATAAGTCTATTTGAACATTATTTTAGTCAGGTTACTTGAATATATAACCAACGAACAAGTAACCTGAATAAAATATTGTTTAAATTGAGTTTTTATCCTAGAAGACGAAAGGTCACAATGTGTGACCTTTCGTCTTCCAGGATGATAACTCGATTTGAACATTATTTTAGTCAGGTTACTTGAATATATAACCAATGAACAAGTAATGTCACTAAAATATTGTTTTAATAGAGTTTTTATCCTGGAAGACGAAAGGTCACAAGGTGTGACCTTTCGTCTTCCAGGATGATAACTCGATTTAAACATTATTTCAGTCAGGTTACTTGAATATATAACCAATGAACAAGTAACTTGACTAAAATATTGTTTAAATAGATTTTTTATCCTAGAAGACGAAAGGTTACAAGGTGTGACCTTTCGTCTTCCAGGATGATAACTCTATTTGACATTATTTTAGTCAGGTTACTTGAATATATAACCAATGAACAAGTAGCTTGACTAAAATATTGTTTAAATAGAGTTTTATTTGAACATTATTTTAATCAGGTTACTTGAATATATAACCAATGAACAAGTAACTTGACTAAAATAATGTTTAAATAGAGTTTTGATCCTGGAAGACGAAAGGTCACAAGGTGTGACCTTTCGTCTTCCAGGATGATAACTCTATTTGAACATTATTTTAGTCAGGTTACTTGAATATATAACCAATGAACAAGTAACTTGACTAAAATATTGTTTAAATAGAGTTTTTATCCTAGAAGACGAAAGGTCACAAGGTGTGACCTTTCGTCTTCCAGGGTGATAATTCGATTTGAACATTATTTCAGTCAGGTTACTTGAATATATAACCAATGAACAAGTAACGTGACTAAAATATTGTTCAAATAGAGTTTTATTTGAACATTATTTTAATCAGGTTACTTGAATATATAACCAATGAACAAGTAACTTGACTAAAATAATGTTTAAATAGAGTTTTGATCATGGAAGACTAAAGGTCACAAGGTGTGACCTTTCCTCTTCCAGGATGATAAGTCTATTTGAACATTATTTTAGTCAGGTTACTTGAATATATAACCAACGAACAAGTAACCTGAATAAAATATTGTTTAAATTGAGTTTTTATCCTAGAAGACGAAAGGTCACAATGTGTGACCTTTCGTCTTCCAGGATGATAACTCGATTTGAACATTATTTTAGTCAGGTTACTTGAATATATAACCAATGAACAAGTACTGTCACTAAAATATTGTTTAAATAGAGTTTTTATCCTGGAAGACGAAAGGTCACAAGGTGTGACCTTTCGTCTTCCAGGATGATAACTCGATTTAAACATTATTTCAGTCAGGTTACTTGAATATATAACCAATGAACAAGTAACTTGACTAAAATATTGTTTAAATAGATTTTTTATCCTAGAAGACGAAAGGTTACAAGGTGTGACCTTTCGTCTTCCAGGATGATAACTCTATTTGACATTATTTTAGTCAGGTTACTTGAATATATAACCAATGAACAAGTAGCTTGACTAAAATATTATTTAAATAGAGTTTTATTTGAACATTATTTTAATCAGGTTACTTGAATATATAACCAATGAACAAGTAACTTGACTAAAATAATGTTTAAATAGAGTTTTGATCCTGGAAGACGAAAGGTCACAAGGTGTGACCTTTCGTCTTCCAGGATGATAACTCTATTTGAACATTATTTTAGTCAGGTTACTTGAATATATAACCAATGAACAAGTAACTTGACTAAAATATTGTTTAAATAGAGTTTTTATCCTAGAAGACGAAAGGTCACAAGGTGTGACCTTTCGTCTTCCAGGGTGATAATTCGATTTGAACATTATTTCAGTCAGGTTACTTGAATATATAACCAATGAACAAGTAACGTGACTAAAATATTGTTTAAATAGAGTTTTATTTGAACATTATTTTAATCAGGTTACTTGAATATATAACCAATGAACAAGTAACTTGACTAAAATATTGTTTAAATAGAGTTTTTATCCTGGAAGACGAAAGGTCACAAGGTGTGACCTTTCGTCTTCCAGGGTGATAATTCGATTTGAACATTATTTCAGTCAGGTTACTTGAATATATAACCAATGAACAAGTAACGTGACTAAAATATTGTTTAAATAGAGTTTTATTTGAACATTATTTTAATCAGGTTACTTGAATATATAACCAATGAACAAGTAACTTGACTAAAATAATGTTTAAATAGAGTTTTGATCCTGGAAGACGAAAGGTCACAAGGTGTGACCTTTCGTCTTCCAGGATGATAACTCTATTTGAACATTATTTTAGTCAGGTTACTTGAATATATATCCAATGAACAAGTAACTTGACTAAAATATTGTTTAAATAGAGTTTTTATCCTAGAAGACGAAAGGTCACAAGGTGTGACCTTTCGCCTTCCAGGGTGATAATTCGATTTGAACATTATTTCAGTCAGGTTACTTGAATATATAACCAATGAACAAGTAACGTGACTAAAATATTGTTTAAATAGAGTTTTTTATCCTAGAAGACGAAAGGTCACAAGGTGTGACCTTTCGTCTTCCAGGATGATAACTCTATTTGAACATTATTTTAGTCAGGTTACTTGAATATATAACCAATGAACAAGTAACTTGACTAAAATATTGTTTAAATAGAGTTTTTATCCTAGAAGACGAAAGGTCACAAGGTGTGACCTTTCGTCTTCCAGGGTGATAATTCGATTTGAACATTATTTCAGTCAGGTTACTTGAATATATAACCAATGAACAAGTAACGTGACTAAAATATTGTTTAAATAGAGTTTTTATCCTAGAAGACGAAAGGTCACAAGGTGTGACCTTTCGTCTTCCAGGGTGATAATTCGATTTGAACATTATTTCAGTCAGGTTACTTGAATATATAACCAATGAACAAGTAACGTGACTAAAATATTGTTTAAATAGAGTTTTTTATCCTAGAAGACGAAAGGTCACAAGGTGTGACCTTTCGTCTTCCAGGATGATAACTCTATTTGAACATTATTTTAGTCAGGTTACTTGAATATATAACCAATGAACAAGTAACGTGACTAAAATATTGTTTAAATAGAGTTTTATTTGAACATTATTTTAATCAGGTTACTTGAATATATAACCAATGAACAAGTAACTTGACTAAAATAATGTTTAAATAGAGTTTTGATCATGGAAGACGAAAGGTCACAAGGTGTGACCTTTCGTATTCCAGGATGATAACTCTATTTGAACATTATTTTAGTCAGGTTACTTGAATATATAACCAATGAACAAGTAACTTGACTAAAATATTGTTTAAATAGAGTTTTTATCCTAGAAGACGAAAGGTCACAAGGTGTGACCTTTCGTCTTCCAGGGTGATAATTCGATTTGAACATTATTTCAGTCAGGTTACTTGAATATATAACCAATGAACAAGTAACGTGACTAAAATATTGTTTAAATAGAGTTTTTATCCTAGAAGACGAAAGGTCACAAGGTGTGACCTTTCGTCTTCCAGGGTGATAATTCGATTTGAACATTATTTCAGTCAGGTTACTTGAATATATAACCAATGAACAAGTAACGTGTCTAAAATATTGTTTAAATAGAGTTTTTTATCCTAGAAGATGAAAGGTCACAAGGTGTGACCTTTCGTCTTCCAGGATGATAACTCTATTTGAACATTATTTTAGTCAGGTTACTTGAATATATAACCAATGAACAAGTAACTTGACTAAAATATTGTTTAAATAGAGTTTTTATCCTGGAAGACGAAAGGTCACAAGGTGTGACCTTTCGTCTTCCAGGGTGATAATTCGATTTGAACATTATTTCAGTCAGGTTACTTGAATATATAACCAATGAACAAGTAACGTGACTAAAATATTGTTTAAATAGAGTTTTATTTGAACATTATTTTAATCAGGTTACTTGAATATATAACCAATGAACAAGTAACTTGACTAAAATAATGTTTAAATAGAGTTTTGATCATGGAAGACGAAAGGTCAGAAGGTGTGACCTTTCCTCTTCCAGGATGATAAGTCTATTTGAACATTATTTTAGTCAGGTTACTTGAATATATAACCAACGAACAAGTAACCTGAATAAAATATTGTTTAAATTGAGTTTTTATCCTAGAAGACGAAAGGTCACAATGTGTGACCTTTCGTCTTCCAGGATGATAACTCGATTTGAACATTATTTTAGTCAGGTTACTTGAATATATAACCAATGAACAAGTAACGTGACTAAAATATTGTTTAAATAGAGTTTTGATCATGGAAGACGAAAGGTCACAAGGTGTGACCTTTCGTCTTCCAGGATGATAACTCGATTTAAACATTATTTCAGTCAGGTTACTTGAATATATAACCAATGAACAAGTAACTTGACTAAAATATTGTTTAAATAGATTTTTTATCCTAGAAGACGAAAGGTTACAAGGTGTGACCTTTCGTCTTCCAGGATGATAACTCTATTTGACATTATTTTAGTCACGTTACTTGAATATATAACCAATGAACAAGTAGCTTGACTAAAATATTGTTTAAATAGAGTTTTATTTGAACATTATTTTAATCAGGTTACTTGAATATATATCCAATGAACAAGTAACTTGACTAAAATAATGTTTAAATAGAGTTTTGATCCTGGAAGACGAAAGGTCACAAGGTGTGACCTTTCGTCTTCCAGGATGATAACTCTATTTGAACATTATTTTAGTCAGGTTACTTGAATATATAACCAATGAACAAGTAACTTGACTAAAATATTGTTTAAATAGAGTTTTTATCCTAGAAGACGAAAGGTCACAAGGTGTGACCTTTCATCTACAAGGGTGATAATTCGATTTGAACATTATTTCAGTCAGGTTACTTGAATATATAACCAATGAACAAGTAACGTGACTAAAATATTGTTTAAATAGAGTTTTTTATCCTAGAAGACGAAAGGTCACAAGGTGTGACCTTTCGTATTCCAGGATGATAACTCTATTTGAACATTATTTTAGTCAGGTTACTTGAATATATAACCAATGAACAAGTAACTTGACTAAAATATTGTTTAAATAGAGTTTTTATCCTAGAAGACGAAAGGTCACAAGGTGTGACCTTTCGTCTTCCAGGGTGATAATTCGATTTGAACATTATTTCAGTCAGGTTACTTGAATATATAACCAATGAATAAGTAACGTGACTAAAATATTGTTTAAATAGAGTTTTTATCCTAGAAGACGAAAGGTCACAAGGTGTGACCTTTCGTCTTCCAGGGTGATAATTCGATTTGAACATTATTTCAGTCAGGTTACTTGAATATATAACCAATGAACAAGTAACGTGACTAAAATATTGTTTAAATAGAGTTTTTATCCTAGAAGACGAAAGGTCACAAGGTGTGACCTTTCGTCTTCCAGGGTGATAGTTCGATTTGAACATTATTTCAGTCAGGTTACTTGAATATATAACCAATGAACAAGTAACGTGACTAAAATATTGTTTAAATAGAGTTTTTATCCTAGAAGACGAAAGGTCACAAGGTGTGACCTTTCGTCTTCCAGGGTGATAATTCGATTTGAACATTATTTCAGTCAGGTTACTTGAATATATAACCAATGAACAAGTAACGTGTCTAAAATATTGTTTAAATAGAGTTTTTTATCCTAGAAGATGAAAGGTCACAAGGTGTGACCTTTCGTCTTCCAGGATGATAACTCTATTTGAACATTATTTTATTCAGGTTACTTGAATATATAACCAATGAACAAGTAACTTGACTAAAATATTGTTTAAATAGAGTTTTTATCCTGGAAGACGAAAGGTCACAAGGTGTGACCTTTCGTCTTCCAGGGTGATAATTCGATTTGAACATTATTTCAGTCAGGTTACTTGAATATATAACCAATGAACAAGTAACGTGACTAAAATATTGTTTAAATAGAGTTTTATTTGAACATTATTTTAATCAGGTTACTTGAATATATAACCAATGAACAAGTAACTTGACTAAAATAATGTTTAAATAGAGTTTTGATCATGGAAGACGAAAGGTCAGAAGGTGTGACCTTTCCTCTTCCAGGATGATAAGTCTATTTGAACATTATTTTAGTCAGGTTACTTGAATATATAACCAACGAACAAGTAACCTGAATAAAATATTGTTTAAATTGAGTTTTTATCCTAGAAGACGAAAGGTCACAATGTGTGACCTTTCGTCTTCCAGGATGATAACTCGATTTGAACATTATTTTAGTCAGGTTACTTGAATATATAACCAATGAACAAGTAACGTGACTAAAATATTGTTTAAATAGAGTTTTGATCATGGAAGACGAAAGGTCACAAGGTGTGACCTTTCGTCTTCCAGGATGATAACTCGATTTAAACATTATTTCAGTCAGGTTACTTGAATATATAACCAATGAACAAGTAACTTGACTAAAATATTGTTTAAATAGATTTTTTATCCTAGAAGACGAAAGGTTACAAGGTGTGACCTTTCGTCTTCCAGGATGATAACTCTATTTGACATTATTTTAGTCACGTTACTTGAATATATAACCAATGAACAAGTAACCTGAATAAAATATTGTTTAAATAGAGTTTTTATCCTAGAAGACGAAAGGTCACAAGGTGTGACCTTTCATCTACAAGGGTGATAATTCGATTTGAACATTATTTCAGTCAGGTTACTTGAATATATAACCAATGAACAAGTAACGTGACTAAAATATTGTTTAAATAGAGTTTTTTATCCTAGAAGACGAAAGGTCACAAGGTGTGACCTTTCGTATTCCAGGATGATAACTCTATTTGAACATTATTTTAGTCAGGTTACTTGAATATATAACCAATGAACAAGTAACTTGACTAAAATATTGTTTAAATAGAGTTTTTATCCTAGAAGACGAAAGGTCACAAGGTGTGACCTTTCGTCTTCCAGGGTGATAATTCGATTTGAACATTATTTCAGTCAGGTTACTTGAATATATAACCAATGAACAAGTAACGTGACTAAAATATTGTTTAAATAGAGTTTTTATCCTAGAAGACGAAAGGTCACAAGGTGTGACCTTTCGTCTTCCAGGGTGATAGTTCGATTTGAACATTATTTCAGTCAGGTTACTTGAATATATAACCAATGAACAAGTAACGTGACTAAAATATTGTTTAAATAGAGTTTTATTTGAACATTATTTTAATCAGGTTACTTGAATATATAACCAATGAACAAGTAACTTGACTAAAATAATGTTTAAATAGAGTTTTGATCCTGGAAGACGAAAGGTCACAAGGTGTGACCTTTCGTCTTCCAGGATGATAACTCTATTTGAACATTATTTTAGTCAGGTTACTTGAATATATATCCAATGAACAAGTAACTTGACTAAAATATTGTTTAAATAGAGTTTTTATCCTAGAAGACGAAAGGTCACAAGGTGTGACCTTTCGTCTTCCAGGGTGATAATTCGATTTGAACATTATTTCAGTCAGGTTACTTGAATATATAACCAATGAACAAGTAACGTGACTAAAATATTGTTTAAATAGAGTTTTTTATCCTAGAAGACGAAAGGTCACAAGGTGTGACCTTTCGTCTTCCAGGATGATAACTCTATTTGAACATTATTTTAGTCAGGTTACTTGAATATATAACCAATGAACAAGTAACTTGACTAAAATATTGTTTAAATAGAGTTTTTATCCTAGAAGACGAAAGGTCACAAGGTGTGACCTTTCGTCTTCCAGGGTGATAATTCGATTTGAACATTATTTCAGTCAGGTTACTTGAATATATAACCAATGAACAAGTAACGTGACTAAAATATTGTTTAAATAGAGTTTTTATCCTAGAAGACGAAAGGTCACAAGGTGTGACCTTTCGTCTTCCAGGGTGATAATTCGATTTGAACATTATTTCAGTCAGGTTACTTGAATATATAACCAATGAACAAGTAACGTGACTAAAATATTGTTTAAATAGAGTTTTTTATCCTAGAAGACGAAAGGTCACAAGGTGTGACCTTTCGTCTTCCAGGATGATAACTCTATTTGAACATTATTTTAGTCAGGTTACTTGAATATATAACCAATGAACAAGTAACGTGACTAAAATATTGTTTAAATAGAGTTTTATTTGAACATTATTTTAATCAGGTTACTTGAATATATAACCAATGAACAAGTAACTTGACTAAAATAATGTTTAAATAGAGTTTTGATCATGGAAGACGAAAGGTCACAAGGTGTGACCTTTCGTCTTCCAGGATGATAACTCTATTTGAACATTATTTTAGTCAGGTTACTTGAATATATAACCAATGAACAAGTAACTTGACTAAAATATTGTTTAAATAGAGTTTTTATCCTAGAAGACGAAAGGTCACAAGGTGTGACCTTTCGTCTTCCAGGGTGATAATTCGATTTGAACATTATTTCAGTCAGGTTACTTGAATATATAACCAATGAACAAGTAACGTGACTAAAATATTGTTTAAATAGAGTTTTTATCCTAGAAGACGAAAGGTCACAAGGTGTGACCTTTCGTCTTCCAGGGTGATAATTCGATTTGAACATTATTTCAGTCAGGTTACTTGAATATATAACCAATGAACAATTAACGTGTCTAAAATATTGTTTAAATAGAGTTTTTTATCCTAGAAGACGAAAGGTCACAAGGTGTGACCTTTCGTCTTCCAGGATGATAACTCTATTTGAACATTATTTTAGTCAGGTTACTTGAATATATAACCAATGAACAAGTAACTTGACTAAAATATTGTTTAAATAGAGTTTTTATCCTGGAAGACGAAAGGTCACAAGGTGTGACCTTTCGTCTTCCAGGGTGATAATTCGATTTGAACATTATTTCAGTCAGGTTACTTGAATATATAACCAATGAACAAGTAACGTGACTAAAATATTGTTTAAATAGAGTTTTATTTGAACATTATTTTAATCAGGTTACTTGAATATATAACCAATGAACAAGTAACTTGACTAAAATAATGTTTAAATAGAGTTTTGATCATGGAAGACGAAAGGTCAGAAGGTGTGACCTTTCCTCTTCCAGGATGATAAGTCTATTTGAACATTATTTTAGTCAGGTTACTTGAATATATAACCAACGAACAAGTAACCTGAATAAAATATTGTTTAAATTGAGTTTTTATCCTAGAAGACGAAAGGTCACAATGTGTGACCTTTCGTCTTCCAGGATGATAACTCGATTTGAACATTATTTTAGTCAGGTTACTTGAATATATAACCAATGAACAAGTAACGTGACTAAAATATTGTTTAAATAGAGTTTTGATCATGGAAGACGAAAGGTCACAAGGTGTGACCTTTCGTCTTCCAGGATGATAACTCGATTTAAACATTATTTCAGTCAGGTTACTTGAATATATAACCAATGAACAAGTAACTTGACTAAAATATTGTTTAAATAGATTTTTTATCCTAGAAGACGAAAGGTTACAAGGTGTGACCTTTCGTCTTCCAGGATGATAACTCTATTTGACATTATTTTAGTCACGTTACTTGAATATATAACCAATGAACAAGTAGCTTGACTAAAATATTGTTTAAATAGAGTTTTATTTGAACATTATTTTAATCAGGTTACTTGAATATATATCCAATGAACAAGTAACTTGACTAAAATAATGTTTAAATAGAGTTTTGATCCTGGAAGACGAAAGGTCACAAGGTGTGACCTTTCGTCTTCCAGGATGATAACTCTATTTGAACATTATTTTAGTCAGGTTACTTGAATATATAACCAATGAACAAGTAACTTGACTAAAATATTGTTTAAATAGAGTTTTTATCCTAGAAGACGAAAGGTCACAAGGTGTGACCTTTCATCTACAAGGGTGATAATTCGATTTGAACATTATTTCAGTCAGGTTACTTGAATATATAACCAATGAACAAGTAACGTGACTAAAATATTGTTTAAATAGAGTTTTTATCCTAGAAGACGAAAGGTCACAAGGTGTGACCTTTCGTCTTCCAGGGTGATAATTCGATTTGAACATTATTTCAGTCAGGTTACTTGAATATATAACCAATGAACAAGTAACGTGACTAAAATATTGTTTAAATAGAGTTTTTTATCCTAGAAGACGAAAGGTCACAAGGTGTGACCTTTCGTCTTCCAGGATGATAACTCTATTTGAACATTATTTTAGTCAGGTTACTTGAATATATAACCAATGAACAAGTAACTTGACTAAAATATTGTTTAAATAGAGTTTTTATCCTAGAAGACGAAAGGTCACAAGGTGTGACCTTTCGTCTTCCAGGGTGATAATTCGATTTGAACATTATTTCAGTCAGGTTACTTGAATATATAACCAATGAACAAGTAACGTGACTAAAATATTGTTTAAATAGAGTTTTATTTGAACATTATTTTAATCAGGTTACTTGAATATATAACCAATGAACAAGTAACTTGACTAAAATAATGTTTAAATAGAGTTTTGATCATGGAAGACGAAAGGTCACAAGGTGTGACCTTTCCTCTTCCAGGATGATAAGTCTATTTGAACATTATTTTAGTCAGGTTACATGAATATATAACCAACGAACAAGTAACCTGAATAAAATATTGTTTAAATTGAGTTTTTATCCTAGAAGACGAAAGGTCACAATGTGTGACCTTTCGTCTTCCAGGATGATAACTCGATTTGAACATTATTTTAGTCAGGTTACTTGAATATATAACCAATGAACAAGTAACGTGACTAAAATATTGTTTAAATAGAGTTTTGATCATGGAAGACGAAAGGTCACAAGGTGTGACCTTTCGTCTTCCAGGATGATAACTCGATTTAAACATTATTTCAGTCAGGTTACTTGAATATATAACCAATGAACAAGTAACGTGACTAAAATATTGTTTAAATAGAGTTTTTATCCTAGAAGACGAAAGGTCACAAGGTGTGACCTTTCGTCTTCCAGGGTGATAATTCGATTTGAACATTATTTCAGTCAGGTTACTTGAATATATAACCAATGAACAAGTAACGTGACTAAAATATTGTTTAAATAGAGTTTTTTATCCTAGAAGACGAAAGGTCCCAAGGTGTGACCTTTCGTCTTCCAGGATGATAACTCTATTTGAACATTATTTTAGTCAGGTTACTTGAATATATAACCAATGAACAAGTAACTTGACTAAAATATTGTTTAAATAGAGTTTTTATCCTGGAAGACGAAAGGTCACAAGGTGTGACCTTTCGTCTTCCAGGGTGATAATTCGATTTGAACATTATTTCAGTCAGGTTACTTGAATATATAACCAATGAACAAGTAACGTGACTAAAATATTGTTTAAATAGAGTTTTATTTGAACATTATTTTAATCAGGTTACTTGAATATATAACCAATGAACAAGTAACTTGACTAAAATAATGTTTAAATAGAGTTTTGATCCTGGAAGACGAAAGGTCACAAGGTGTGACCTTTCGTCTTCCAGGATGATAACTCTATTTGAACATTATTTTAGTCAGGTTACTTGAATATATAACCAATGAACAAGTAACTTGACTAAAATATTGTTTAAATAGAGTTTTTATCCTAGAAGACGAAAGGTCACAAGGTGTGACCTTTCGTCTTCCAGGGTGATAATTCGATTTGAACATTATTTCAGTCAGGTTACTTGAATATATAACCAATGAACAAGTAACGTGACTAAAATATTGTTTAAATAGAGTTTTTTATCCTAGAAGACGAAAGGTCACAAGGTGTGACCTTTCGTCTTCCAGGATGATAACTCTATTTGAACATTATTTTAGTCAGGTTACTTGAATATATAACCAATGAACAAGTAACTTGACTAAAATATTATTTAAATAGAGTTTTTATCCTAGAAGACGAAAGGTCACAAGGTGTGACCTTTCGTCTTCCAGGGTGATAATTCGATTTGAACATTATTTCAGTCAGGTTACTTGAATATATAACCAATGAACAAGTAACGTGACTAAAATATTGTTTAAATAGAGTTTTTATCCTAGAAGACGAAAGGTCACAAGGTGTGACCTTTCGTCTTCCAGGGTGATAATTCGATTTGAACATTATTTCAGTCAGGTTACTTGAATATATAACCAATGAACAAGTAACGTGACTAAAATATTGTTTAAATAGAGTTTTTTATCCTAGAAGACGAAAGGTCACAAGGTGTGACCTTTCGTCTTCCAGGATGATAACTCTATTTGAACATTATTTTAGTCAGGTTACTTGAATATATAACCAATGAACAAGTAACTTGACTAAAATATTGTTTAAATAGAGTTTTTATCCTGGAAGACGAAAGGTCACAAGGTGTGACCTTTCGTCTTCCAGGGTGATAATTCGATTTGAACATTATTTCAGTCAGGTTACTTGAATATATAACCAATGAACAAGTAACGTGACTAAAATATTGTTTAAATAGAGTTTTATTTGAACATTATTTTAATCAGGTTACTTGAATATATAACCAATGAACAAGTAACTTGACTAAAATAATGTTTCAATAGAGTTTTGATCATGGAAGACGAAAGGTCACAAGGTGTGACCTTTCCTCTTCCAGGATGATAAGTCTATTTGAACATTATTTTAGTCAGGTTACTTGAATATATAACCAACGAACAAGTAACCTGAATAAAATATTGTTTAAATTGAGTTTTTATCCTAGAAGACGAAAGGTCACAATGTGTGACCTTTCGTCTTCCAGGATGATAACTCGATTTGAACATTATTTTAGTCAGGTTACTTGAATATATAACCAATGAACAAGTAACGTGACTAAAATATTGTTTAAATAGAGTTTTGATCATGGAAGACGAAAGGTCACAAGGTGTGACCTTTCGTCTTCCAGGATGATAACTCGATTTAAACATTATTTCAGTCAGGTTACTTGAATATATAACCAATGAACAAGTAACTTGACTAAAATATTGTTTAAATAGATTTTTTATCCTAGAAGACGAAAGGTTACAAGGTGTGACCTTTCGTCTTCCAGGATGATAACTCTATTTGACATTATTTTAGTCACGTTACTTGAATATATAACCAATGAACAAGTAGCTTGACTAAAATATTGTTTAAATAGAGTTTTATTTGAACATTATTTTAATCAGGTTACTTGAATATATATCCAATGAACAAGTAACTTGACTAAAATAATGTTTAAATAGAGTTTTGATCCTGGAAGACGAAAGGTCACAAGGTGTGACCTTTCGTCTTCCAGGATGATAACTCTATTTGAACATTATTTTAGTCAGGTTACTTGAATATATAACCAATGAACAAGTAACTTGACTAAAATATTGTTTAAATAGAGTTTTTATCCTAGAAGACGAAAGGTCACAAGGTGTGACCTTTCATCTACAAGGGTGATAATTCGATTTGAACATTATTTCAGTCAGGTTACTTGAATATATAACCAATGAACAAGTAACGTGACTAAAATATTGTTTAAATAGAGTTTTTTATCCTAGAAGACGAAAGGTCACAAGGTGTGACCTTTCGTCTTCCAGGATGATAACTCTATTTGAACATTATTTTAGTCAGGTTACTTGAATATATAACCAATGAACAAGTAACTTGACTAAAATATTATTTAAATAGAGTTTTTATCCTAGAAGACGAAAGGTCACAAGGTGTGACCTTTCGTCTTCCAGGGTGATAATTCGATTTGAACATTATTTCAGTCAGGTTACTTGAATATATAACCAATGAACAAGTAACGTGACTAAAATATTGTTTAAATAGAGTTTTTATCCTAGAAGACGAAAGGTCACAAGGTGTGACCTTTCGTCTTCCAGGGTGATAATTCGATTTGAACATTATTTCAGTCAGGTTACTTGAATATATAACCAATGAACAAGTAACGTGACTAAAATATTGTTTAAATAGAGTTTTTTATCCTAGAAGACGAAAGGTCACAAGGTGTGACCTTTCGTCTTCCAGGATGATAACTCTATTTGAACATTATTTTAGTCAGGTTACTTGAATATATAACCAATGAACAAGTAACTTGACTAAAATATTGTTTAAATAGAGTTTTTATCCTGGAAGACGAAAGGTCACAAGGTGTGACCTTTCGTCTTCCAGGGTGATAATTCGATTTGAACATTATTTCAGTCAGGTTACTTGAATATATAACCAATGAACAAGTAACGTGACTAAAATATTGTTTAAATAGAGTTTTATTTGAACATTATTTTAATCAGGTTACTTGAATATATAACCAATGAACAAGTAACTTGACTAAAATAATGTTTCAATAGAGTTTTGATCATGGAAGACGAAAGGTCACAAGGTGTGACCTTTCCTCTTCCAGGATGATAAGTCTATTTGAACATTATTTTAGTCAGGTTACTTGAATATATAACCAACGAACAAGTAACCTGAATAAAATATTGTTTAAATTGAGTTTTTATCCTAGAAGACGAAAGGTCACAATGTGTGACCTTTCGTCTTCCAGGATGATAACTCGATTTGAACATTATTTTAGTCAGGTTACTTGAATATATAACCAATGAACAAGTAACGTGACTAAAATATTGTTTAAATAGAGTTTTGATCATGGAAGACGAAAGGTCACAAGGTGTGACCTTTCGTCTTCCAGGATGATAACTCGATTTAAACATTATTTCAGTCAGGTTACTTGAATATATAACCAATGAACAAGTAACTTGACTAAAATATTGTTTAAATAGATTTTTTATCCTAGAAGACGAAAGGTTACAAGGTGTGACCTTTCGTCTTCCAGGATGATAACTCTATTTGACATTATTTTAGTCACGTTACTTGAATATATAACCAATGAACAAGTAGCTTGACTAAAATATTGTTTAAATAGAGTTTTATTTGAACATTATTTTAATCAGGTTACTTGAATATATATCCAATGAACAAGTAACTTGACTAAAATAATGTTTAAATAGAGTTTTGATCCTGGAAGACGAAAGGTCACAAGGTGTGACCTTTCGTCTTCCAGGATGATAACTCTATTTGAACATTATTTTAGTCAGGTTACTTGAATATATAACCAATGAACAAGTAACTTGACTAAAATATTGTTTAAATAGAGTTTTTATCCTAGAAGACGAAAGGTCACAAGGTGTGACCTTTCATCTACAAGGGTGATAATTTGATTTGAACATTATTTCAGTCAGGTTACTTGAATATATAACCAATGAACAAGTAACGTGACTAAAATATTGTTTAAATAGAGTTTTTTATCCTAGAAGACGAAAGGTCACAAGGTGTGACCTTTCGTATTCCAGGATGATAACTCTATTTGAACATTATTTTAGTCAGGTTACTTGAATATATAACCAATGAACAAGTAACTTGACTAAAATATTGTTTAAATAGAGTTTTTATCCTCGAAGACGAAAGGTCACAAGGTGTGACCTTTCGTCTTCCAGGGTGATAATTCGATTTGAACATTATTTCAGTCAGGTTACTTGAATATATAACCAATGAACAAGTAACGTGACTAAAATATTGTTTAAATAGAGTTTTTATCCTAGAAGACGAAAGGTCACAAGGTGTGACCTTTCGTCTTCCAGGGTGATAATTCGATTTGAACATTATTTCAGTCAGGTTACTTGAATATATAACCAATGAACAAGTAACGTGACTAAAATATTGTTTAAATAGAGTTTTTATCCTAGAAGACGAAAGGTCACAAGGTGTGACCTTTCGTCTTCCAGGGTGATAATTCGATTTGAACATTATTTCAGTCAGGTTACTTGAATATATAACCAATGAACAAGTAACGTGACTAAAATATTGTTTAAATAGAGTTTTTATCCTAGAAGACGAAAGGTCACAAGGTGTGACCTTTCGTCTTCCAGGGTGATAATTCGATTTGAACATTATTTCAGTC
This sequence comes from Medicago sativa, assembly GCF_051527215.1. NCBI lineage: Eukaryota > Viridiplantae > Streptophyta > Magnoliopsida > Fabales > Fabaceae > Medicago > Medicago sativa. The sequence continues at coordinate 43,007,621 of NC_140751.1, forward strand.
AGGTTACTTGAATATATAACCAATGAACAAGTAACGTGACTAAAATATTGTTTAAATAGAGTTTTTATCCTAGAAGACGAAAGGTCACAAGGTGTGACCTTTCGTCTTCCAGGGTGATAATTCGATTTGAACATTATTTCAGTCAGGTTACTTGAATATATAACCAATGAACAAGTAACGTGACTAAAATATTGTTTAAATAGAGTTTTTATCCTAGAAGACGAAAGGTCACAAGGTGTGACCTTTCGTCTTCCAGGGTGATAATTCGATTTGAACATTATTTCAGTCAGGTTACTTGAATATATAACCAATGAACAAGTAACGTGACTAAAATATTGTTTAAATAGAGTTTTTTATCCTAGAAGACGAAAGGTCACAAGGTGTGACCTTTCGTCTTCCAGGATGATAACTCTATTTGAACATTATTTTAGTCAGGTTACTTGAATATATAACCAATGAACAAGTAACTTGACTAAAATATTGTTTAAATAGAGTTTTTATCCTGGAAGACAAAAGGTCACAAGGTGTGACCTTTCGTCTTCCAGGGTGATAATTCGATTTGAACATTATTTCAGTCAGGTTACTTGAATATATAACCAATGAACAAGTAACGTGACTAAAATATTGTTTAAATAGAGTTTTATTTGAACATTATTTTAATCAGGTTACTTGAATATATAACCAATGAACAAGTAACTTGACTAAAATAATGTTTAAATAGAGTTTTGATCATGGAAGACGAAAGGTCACAAGGTGTGACCTTTCCTCTTCCAGGATGATAAGTCTATTTGAACATTATTTTAGTCAGGTTACTTGAATATATAACCAACGAACAAGTAACCTGAATAAAATATTGTTTAAATTGAGTTTTTATCCTAGAAGATGAAAGGTCACAATGTGTGACCTTTCGTCTTCCAGGATGATAATTCGATTTGAACATTATTTTAGTCAGGTTACTTGAATATATAACCAATGAACAAGTAACGTGACTAAAATATTGTTTAAATAGAGTTTTGATCATGGCAGACGAAAGGTCACAAGGTGTGACCTTTCGTCTTCCAGGATGATAACTCGATTTAAACATTATTTCAGTCAGGTTACTTGAATATATAACCAATGAACAAGTAACTTGACTAAAATATTGTTTAAATAGATTTTTTATCCTAGAAGACGAAAGGTTACAAGGTGTGACCTTTCGTCTTCCAGGATGATAACTCTATTTGACATTATTTTAGTCAGGTTACTTGAATATATAACCAATGAACAAGTAGCTTGACTAAAATATTGTTTAAATAGAGTTTTATTTGAACATTATTTTAATCAGGTTACTTGAATATATATCCAATGAACAAGTAACTTGACTAAAATAATGTTTAAATAGAGTTTTGATTCTGGAAGACGAAAGGTCACAAGGTGTGACCTTTCGTCTTCCAGGATGATAACTCTATTTGAACATTATTTTAGTCAGGTTACTTGAATATATAACCAATGAACAAGTAACTTGACTAAAATATTGTTTAAATAGAGTTTTTATCCTAGAAGACGAAAGGTCACAAGGTGTGACCTTTCGTCTTCCAGGGTGATAATTCGATTTGAACATTATTTCAGTCAGGTTACTTGAATATATAACCAATGAACAAGTAACGTAAATAAAATATTGTTTAAATAGAGTTTTTTATCCTAGAAGACGAAAGGTCACAAGGTGTGACCTTTCGTCTTCCAGGATGATAACTCTATTTGAACATTATTTTAGTCAGGTTACTTGAATATATAACCAATGAACAAGTAACTTGACAAAAATATTGTTTAAATAGAGTTTTTATCCTAGAAGACGAAAGGTCACAAGGTGTGACCTTTCGTCTTCCAGGGTGATAATTCGATTTGAACATTATTTCAGTCAGGTTACTTGAATATATAACCAATGAACAAGTAACGTGACTAAAATATTGTTTAAATAGAGTTTTTTATCCTAGAAGACGAAAGGTCACAAGGTGTGACCTTTCGTCTTCCAGGATGATAACTCTATTTGAACATTATTTTAGTCAGGTTACTTGAATATATAACCAATGAACAAGTAACTTGACTAAAATATTGTTTAAATAGAGTTTTTATCCTGGAAGACGAAAGGTCACAAGGTGTGACCTTTCGTCTTCCAGGGTGATAATTCGATTTGAACATTATTTCAGTCAGGTTACTTGAATATATAACCAATGAACAAGTAACGTGACTAAAATATTGTTTAAATAGAGTTTTATTTGAACATTATTTTAATCAGGTTACTTGAATATATAACCAATGAACAAGTAACTTGACTAAAATAATGTTTAAATAGAGTTTTGATCATGGAAGACGAAAGGTCACAAGGTGTGACCTTTCCTCTTCCAGGATGATAAGTCTATTTGAACATTATTTTAGTCAGGTTACTTGAATATATAACCAACGAACAAGTAACCTGAATAAAATATTGTTTAAATTGAGTTTTTATCCTAGAAGACGAAAGGTCACAATGTGTGACCTTTCGTCTTCCAGGATGATAATTCGATTTGAACATTATTTTAGTCAGGTTACTTGAATATATAACCAATGAACAAGTAACGTGACTAAAATATTGTTTAAATAGAGTTTTGATCATGGAAGACGAAAGGTCACAAGGTGTGACCTTTCGTCTTCCAGGATGATAACTCGATTTAAACATTATTTCAGTCAGGTTACTTGAATATATAACCAATGAACAAGTAACTTGACTAAAATATTGTTTAAATAGATTTTTTATCCTAGAAGACGAAAGGTTACAAGGTGTGACCTTTCGTCTTCCAGGATGATAACTCTATTTGACATTATTTTAGTCAGGTTACTTGAATATATAACCAATGAACAAGTAGCTTGACTAAAATATTGTTTAAATAGAGTTTTATTTGAACATTATTTTAATCAGGTTACTTGAATATATATCCAATGAACAAGTAACTTGACTAAAATAATGTTTAAATAGAGTTTTGATCCTGGAAGACGAAAGGTCACAAGGTGTGACCTTTCGTCTTCCAGGATGATAACTCTATTTGAACATTATTTTAGTCAGGTTACTTGAATATATAACCAATGAACAAGTAACTTGACTAAAATATTGTTTAAATAGAGTTTTTATCCTGGAAGACAAAAGGTCACAAGGTGTGACCTTTCGTCTTCCAGGGTGATAATTCGATTTGAACATTATTTCAGTCAGGTTACTTGAATATATAACCAATGAACAAGTAACGTGACTAAAATATTGTTTAAATAGAGTTTTATTTGAACATTATTTTAATCAGGTTACTTGAATATATAACCAATGAACAAGTAACTTGACTAAAATAATGTTTAAATAGAGTTTTGATCATGGAAGACGAAAGGTCACAAGGTGTGACCTTTCCTCTTCCAGGATGATAAGTCTATTTGAACATTATTTTAGTCAGGTTACTTGAATATATAACCAACGAACAAGTAACCTGAATAAAATATTGTTTAAATTGAGTTTTTATCCTAGAAGATGAAAGGTCACAATGTGTGACCTTTCGTCTTCCAGGATGATAATTCGATTTGAACATTATTTTAGTCAGGTTACTTGAATATATAACCAATGAACAAGTAACGTGACTAAAATATTGTTTAAATAGAGTTTTGATCATGGCAGACGAAAGGTCACAAGGTGTGACCTTTCGTCTTCCAGGATGATAACTCGATTTAAACATTATTTCAGTCAGGTTACTTGAATATATAACCAATGAACAAGTAACTTGACTAAAATATTGTTTAAATAGATTTTTTATCCTAGAAGACGAAAGGTTACAAGGTGTGACCTTTCGTCTTCCAGGATGATAACTCTATTTGACATTATTTTAGTCAGGTTACTTGAATATATAACCAATGAACAAGTAGCTTGACTAAAATATTGTTTAAATAGAGTTTTATTTGAACATTATTTTAATCAGGTTACTTGAATATATATCCAATGAACAAGTAACTAGACTAAAATAATGTTTAAATAGAGTTTTGATCCTGGAAGACGAAAGGTCACAAGGTGTGACCTTTCGTCTTCCAGGATGATAACTCTATTTGAACATTATTTTAGTCAGGTTACTTGAATATATAACCAATGAACAAGTAACGTGACTAAAATATTGTTTAAATAGAGTTTTGATCATGGCAGACGAAAGGTCACAAGGTGTGACCTTTCGTCTTCCAGGATGATAACTCGATTTAAACATTATTTCAGTCAGGTTACTTGAATATATAACCAATGAACAAGTAACTTGACTAAAATATTGTTTAAATAGATTTTTTATCCTAGAAGACGAAAGGTTACAAGGTGTGACCTTTCGTCTTCCAGGATGATAACTCTATTTGACATTATTTTAGTCAGGTTACTTGAATATATAACCAATGAACAAGTAGCTTGACTAAAATATTGTTTAAATAGAGTTTTATTTGAACATTATTTTAATCAGGTTACTTGAATATATATCCAATGAACAAGTAACTTGACTAAAATAATGTTTAAATAGAGTTTTGATTCTGGAAGACGAAAGGTCACAAGGTGTGACCTTTCGTCTTCCAGGATGATAACTCTATTTGAACATTATTTTAGTCAGGTTACTTGAATATATAACCAATGAACAAGTAACTTGACTAAAATATTGTTTAAATAGAGTTTTTATCCTAGAAGACGAAAGGTCACAAGGTGTGACCTTTCGTCTTCCAGGGTGATAATTCGATTTGAACATTATTTCAGTCAGGTTACTTGAATATATAACCAATGAACAAGTAACGTAAATAAAATATTGTTTAAATAGAGTTTTTTATCCTAGAAGACGAAAGGTCACAAGGTGTGACCTTTCGTCTTCCAGGATGATAACTCTATTTGAACATTATTTTAGTCAGGTTACTTGAATATATAACCAATGAACAAGTAACTTGACAAAAATATTGTTTAAATAGAGTTTTTATCCTAGAAGACGAAAGGTCACAAGGTGTGACCTTTCGTCTTCCAGGGTGATAATTCGATTTGAACATTATTTCAGTCAGGTTACTTGAATATATAACCAATGAACAAGTAACGTGACTAAAATATTGTTTAAATAGAGTTTTTTATCCTAGAAGACGAAAGGTCACAAGGTGTGACCTTTCGTCTTCCAGGATGATAACTCTATTTGAACATTATTTTAGTCAGGTTACTTGAATATATAACCAATGAACAAGTAACTTGACTAAAATATTGTTTAAATAGAGTTTTTATCCTGGAAGACGAAAGGTCACAAGGTGTGACCTTTCGTCTTCCAGGGTGATAATTCGATTTGAACATTATTTCAGTCAGGTTACTTGAATATATAACCAATGAACAAGTAACGTGACTAAAATATTGTTTAAATAGAGTTTTATTTGAACATTATTTTAATCAGGTTACTTGAATATATAACCAATGAACAAGTAACTTGACTAAAATAATGTTTAAATAGAGTTTTGATCATGGAAGACGAAAGGTCACAAGGTGTGACCTTTCCTCTTCCAGGATGATAAGTCTATTTGAACATTATTTTAGTCAGGTTACTTGAATATATAACCAACGAACAAGTAACCTGAATAAAATATTGTTTAAATTGAGTTTTTATCCTAGAAGACGAAAGGTCACAATGTGTGACCTTTCGTCTTCCAGGATGATAATTCGATTTGAACATTATTTTAGTCAGGTTACTTGAATATATAACCAATGAACAAGTAACGTGACTAAAATATTGTTTAAATAGAGTTTTGATCATGGAAGACGAAAGGTCACAAGGTGTGACCTTTCGTCTTCCAGGATGATAACTCGATTTAAACATTATTTCAGTCAGGTTACTTGAATATATAACCAATGAACAAGTAACTTGACTAAAATATTGTTTAAATAGATTTTTTATCCTAGAAGACGAAAGGTTACAAGGTGTGACCTTTCGTCTTCCAGGATGATAACTCTATTTGACATTATTTTAGTCAGGTTACTTGAATATATAACCAATGAACAAGTAGCTTGACTAAAATATTGTTTAAATAGAGTTTTATTTGAACATTATTTTAATCAGGTTACTTGAATATATATCCAATGAACAAGTAACTTGACTAAAATAATGTTTAAATAGAGTTTTGATCCTGGAAGACGAAAGGTCACAAGGTGTGACCTTTCGTCTTCCAGGATGATAACTCTATTTGAACATTATTTTAGTCAGGTTACTTGAATATATAACCAATGAACAAGTAACTTGACTAAAATATTGTTTAAATAGAGTTTTTATCCTGGAAGACAAAAGGTCACAAGGTGTGACCTTTCGTCTTCCAGGGTGATAATTCGATTTGAACATTATTTCAGTCAGGTTACTTGAATATATAACCAATGAACAAGTAACGTGACTAAAATATTGTTTAAATAGAGTTTTATTTGAACATTATTTTAATCAGGTTACTTGAATATATAACCAATGAACAAGTAACTTGACTAAAATAATGTTTAAATAGAGTTTTGATCATGGAAGACGAAAGGTCACAAGGTGTGACCTTTCCTCTTCCAGGATGATAAGTCTATTTGAACATTATTTTAGTCAGGTTACTTGAATATATAACCAACGAACAAGTAACCTGAATAAAATATTGTTTAAATTGAGTTTTTATCCTAGAAGATGAAAGGTCACAATGTGTGACCTTTCGTCTTCCAGGATGATAATTCGATTTGAACATTATTTTAGTCAGGTTACTTGAATATATAACCAATGAACAAGTAACGTGACTAAAATATTGTTTAAATAGAGTTTTGATCATGGCAGACGAAAGGTCACAAGGTGTGACCTTTCGTCTTCCAGGATGATAACTCGATTTAAACATTATTTCAGTCAGGTTACTTGAATATATAACCAATGAACAAGTAACTTGACTAAAATATTGTTTAAATAGATTTTTTATCCTAGAAGACGAAAGGTTACAAGGTGTGACCTTTCGTCTTCCAGGATGATAACTCTATTTGACATTATTTTAGTCAGGTTACTTGAATATATAACCAATGAACAAGTAGCTTGACTAAAATATTGTTTAAATAGAGTTTTATTTGAACATTATTTTAATCAGGTTACTTGAATATATATCCAATGAACAAGTAACTAGACTAAAATAATGTTTAAATAGAGTTTTGATCCTGGAAGACGAAAGGTCACAAGGTGTGACCTTTCGTCTTCCAGGATGATAACTCTATTTGAACATTATTTTAGTCAGGTTACTTGAATATATAACCAATGAACAAGTAACTTGACTAAAATATTGTTTAAATAGAGTTTTTATCCTAGAAGACGAAAGGTCACAAGGTGTGACCTTTCGTCTTCCAGGGTGATAATTCGATTTGAACATTATTTCAGTCAGGTTACTTGAATATATAACCAATGAACAAGTAACGTAAATAAAATATTGTTTAAATAGAGTTTTTTATCCTAGAAGACGAAAGGTCACAAGGTGTGACCTTTCGTCTTCCAGGATGATAACTCTATTTGAACATTATTTTAGTCAGGTTACTTGAATATATAACCAATGAACAAGTAACTTGACAAAAATATTGTTTAAATAGAGTTTTTATCCTAGAAGACGAAAGGTCACAAGGTGTGACCTTTCGTCTTCCAGGGTGATAATTCGATTTGAACATTATTTCAGTCAGGTTACTTGAATATATAACCAATGAACAAGTAACGTGACTAAAATATTGTTTAAATAGAGTTTTTTATCCTAGAAGACGAAAGGTCACAAGGTGTGACCTTTCGTCTTCCAGGATGATAACTCTATTTGAACATTATTTTAGTCAGGTTACTTGAATATATAACCAATGAACAAGTAACTTGACTAAAATATTGTTTAAATAGAGTTTTTATCCTGGAAGACGAAAGGTCACAAGGTGTGACCTTTCGTCTTCCAGGGTGATAATTCGATTTGAACATTATTTCAGTCAGGTTACTTGAATATATAACCAATGAACAAGTAACGTGACTAAAATATTGTTTAAATAGAGTTTTATTTGAACATTATTTTAATCAGGTTACTTGAATATATAACCAATGAACAAGTAACTTGACTAAAATAATGTTTAAATAGAGTTTTGATCATGGAAGACGAAAGGTCACAAGGTGTGACCTTTCCTCTTCCAGGATGATAAGTCTATTTGAACATTATTTTAGTCAGGTTACTTGAATATATAACCAACGAACAAGTAACCTGAATAAAATATTGTTTAAATTGAGTTTTTATCCTAGAAGACGAAAGGTCACAATGTGTGACATTTCGTCTTCCAGGATGATAATTCGATTTGAACATTATTTTAGTCAGGTTACTTGAATATATAACCAATGAACAAGTAACGTGACTAAAATATTGTTTAAATAGAGTTTTGATCATGGAAGACGAAAGGTCACAAGGTGTGACCTTTCGTCTTCCAGGATGATAACTCGATTTAAACATTATTTCAGTCAGGTTACTTGAATATATAACCAATGAACAAGTAACTTGACTAAAATATTGTTTAAATAGATTTTTTATCCTAGAAGACGAAAGGTTACAAGGTGTGACCTTTCGTCTTCCAGGATGATAACTCTATTTGACATTATTTTAGTCAGGTTACTTGAATATATAACCAATGAACAAGTAGCTTGACTAAAATATTGTTTAAATAGAGTTTTATTTGAACATTATTTTAATCAGGTTACTTGAATATATATCCAATGAACAAGTAACTTGACTAAAATAATGTTTAAATAGAGTTTTGATCCTGGAAGACGAAAGGTCACAAGGTGTGACCTTTCGTCTTCCAGGATGATAACTCTATTTGAACATTATTTTAGTCAGTTTACTTGAATATATAACCAATGAACAAGTAACTTGACTAAAATATTGTTTAAATAGAGTTTTTATCCTAGAAGACGAAAGGTCACAAGGTGTGACCTTTCGTCTTCCAGGGTGATAATTCGATTTGAACATTATTTCAGTCAGGTTACTTGAATATATAACCAATGAACAAGTAACGTAAATAAAATATTGTTTAAATAGAGTTTTTTATCCTAGAAGACGAAAGGTCACAAGGTGTGACCTTTCGTCTTCCAGGATGATAACTCTATTTGAACATTATTTTAGTCAGGTTACTTGAATATATAACCAATGAACAAGTAACTTGACAAAAATATTGTTTAAATAGAGTTTTTATCCTAGAAGACGAAAGGTCACAAGGTGTGACCTTTCGTCTTCCAGGGTGATAATTCGATTTGAACATTATTTCAGTCAGGTTACTTGAATATATAACCAATGAACAAGTAACGTGACTAAAATATTGTTTAAATAGAGTTTTTATCCTAGAAGACGAAAGGTCACAAGGTGTGACCTTTCGTCTTCCAGGGTGATAATTCGATTTGAACATTATTTCAGTCAGGTTACTTGAATATATAACCAATGAACAAGTAACGTGACTAAAATATTGTTTAAATAGAGTTTTTATCCTAGAAGACGACAGGTCACAAGGTGTGACCTTTCGTCTTCCAGGGTGATAATTCGATTTGAACATTATTTCAGTCAGGTTACTTGAATATATAACCAATGAACAAGTAACGTGACTAAAATATTGTTTAAATAGAGTTTTTTATCCTAGAAGACGAAAGGTCACAAGGTGTGACCTTTCGTCTTCCAGGATGATAACTCTATTTGAACATTATTTTAGTCAGGTTACTTGAATATATAACCAATGAACAAGTAACTTGACTAAAATATTGTTTAAATAGAGTTTTTATCCTGGAAGACGAAAGGTCACAAGGTGTGACCTTTCGTCTTCCAGGGTGATAATTCGATTTGAACATTATTTCAGTCAGGTTACTTGAATATATAACCAATGAACAAGTAACGTGACTAAAATATTGTTTAAATAGAGTTTTATTTGAACATTATTTTAATCAGGTTACTTGAATATATAACCAATGAACAAGTAACTTGACTAAAATAATGTTTAAATAGAGTTTTGATCATGGAAGAAGAAAGGTCACAAGGTGTGACCTTTCGTCTTCCAGGATGATAACTCGATTTGAACATTATTTTAGTCAGGTTACTTGAATATATAACCAATGAACAAGTAACGTGACTAAAATATTGTTTAAATAGAATTTTGATCATGGAAGACGAAAGGTCACAAGGTGTGACCTTTCGTCTTCCTGGATGATAACACGATTTGAACATTGTTTTAGTCAGGTTACTTGAATATATAACCAATGAACAAGTAACTTGACTAAAATATTGTTTAAATAGAGTTTTTATCCTGGAAGAAGAAAGGTCACAAGGTGTGACCGTTCGTCTTCCAGGATGATAACTCGATTTAAACATTATTTTAGTCAGGTTACTTGAATATATAACCAATGAACAAGTAACTTGACTAAAATATTGTTTAGATAGAGTTTTTATTCTGGAAGACGAAAGGTCACAAGGTGTCACCTTTCGTCTTCCACGATGATAACTCGATTTGAACATTATTTTAGTCAGGTTACTTGAATATATAACCAATGAACAAGTAACTTGACTAAAATGTTGTTTAAATAGAGTTTTGATCCTGGAAGACGAAAGGTCACAAGGTGTGACCTTTCGTCTTCCAGGATGATAACACTATTTGAACATTATTTTAGTCAGGTTACTTGAATATATAACCAATGAACAAGTAACTTGACTAAAATATTGTTTAAATAGAGTTTTTATCCTAGAAGACGAAAGGTCACAAGGTGTGACCTTTCGTCTTTCAGGGTGATAATTCGATTTGAACATTATTTCAGTCAGGTTACTTGAATATATAACCAATGAACAAGTAACGTGACTAAAATATTGTTTAAATAGAGTTTTTTATCCTAGAAGACGAAAGGTCACAAGGTGTGACCTTTCGTCTTCCAGGATGATAACTCAATTTGAACATTATTTTAATCAGGTTACTTGAATATATAACCAATGAACAAGTAACTTGACTAAAATAATGTTTAAATAGAGTTTTGATCCTGGAAGACGAAAGGTCACAAGGTGTGACCTTTCCTCTTCCAGGATGATAACTCTATTTGAACATTATTTTAGTCAGGTTACATGAATATATAACCAACGAACAAGTAACCTGACTAAAATATTGTTTAAATTGAGTTTTTATCCTAGAAGACGAAAGGTCACAAGGTGTGACCTTTCGTCTTCCAGGATGATAACTCGATTTGAACATTATTTTAGTCAGGTTACTTGAATATATAACCAATGAACAAGTAATGTCACTAAAATATTGTTTAAATAGAGTTTTTATCCTGGAAGAAGAAAGGTCACAAGGTGTGACCGTTCGTCTTCCAGGATGATAACTCGATTTAAACATTATTTTAGTCAGGTTACTTGAATATATAACCAATGAACAAGTAACTTGACTAAAATATTGTTTAGATAGAGTTTTTATTCTGGAAGACGAAAGGTCACAAGGTGTCACCTTTCGTCTTCCACGATGATAACTCGATTTGAACATTATTTTAGTCAGGTTACTTGAATATATAACCAATGAACAAGTAACTTGACTAAAATGTTGTTTAAATAGAGTTTTGATCCTGGAAGACGAAAGGTCACAAGGTGTGACCTTTCGTCTTCCAGGATGATAACTCTATTTGAACATTATTTTAGTCAGCTTACTTGAATATATAACCAATGAACAAGTAACTTGACTAAAATATTGTTTAAATAGAGTTTTTATCCTAGAAGACGAAAGGTCACAAGGTGTGACCTTTCGTCTTCCAGGGTGATAATTCGATTTGAACATTATTTCAGTCAGGTTACTTGAATATATAACCAATGAACAAGTAACGTGACTAAAATATTGTTTAAATAGAGTTTTTTATCCTAGAAGACGAAAGGTCACAAGGTGTGACCTTTTGTCTTCCAGGATGATAACTCAATTTGAACATTATTTTAATCAGGTTACTTGAATATATAACCAATGAACAAGTAACTTGACTAAAATAATGTTTAAATAGAGTTTTGATCCTGGAAGACGAAAGGTCACAAGGTGTGACCTTTCCTCTTCCAGGATGATAACTCTATTTGAACATTATTTTAGTCAGGTTACATGAATATATAACCAACGAACAAGTAACCTGACTAAAATATTGTTTAAATTGAGTTTTTATCCTAGAAGACGAAAGGTCACAAGGTGTGACATTTCGTCTTCCAGGATGATAACTCGATTTGAACATTATTTTAGTCAGGTTACTTGAATATATAACCAATGAACAAGTAACGTGACAAAAATATTGTTTAAATAGAGTTTTTATCCTGGAAGACGAAAGGTCACAAGGTGTGACCTTTCGTCTTCCAGGATGATAACTCGATTTGAACATTATTTTAGTCAGGTTACTTGAATATATAACCAATGAACAAGTAATGTCACTAAAATATTGTTTAAATAGAGTTTTTATCCTGGAAGAAGAAAGGTCACAAGGTGTGACCGTTCGTCTTCCAGGATGATAACTCGATTTAAACATTATTTTAGTCAGGTTACTTGAATATATAACCAATGAACAAGTAACTTGACTAAAATATTGTTTAGATAGAGTTTTTATTCTGGAAGACGAAAGGTCACAAGGTGTCACCTTTCGTCTTCCACGATGATAACTCGATTTGAACATTATTTTAGTCAGGTTACTTGAATATATAACCAATGAACAAGTAACTTGACTAAAATGTTGTTTAAATAGAGTTTTGATCCTGGAAGACGAAAGGTCACAAGGTGTGACCTTTCGTCTTCCAGGATGATAACTCTATTTGAACATTATTTTAGTCAGCTTACTTGAATATATAACCAATGAACAAGTAACTTGACTAAAATATTGTTTAAATAGAGTTTTTATCCTAGAAGACGAAAGGTCACAAGGTGTGACCTTTCGTCTTCCCGGGTGATAATTCGATTTGAACATTATTTCAGTCAGGTTACTTGAATATATAACCAATGAACAAGTAACGTGACTAAAATATTGTTTAAATAGAGTTTTTTATCCTAGAAGACGAAAGGTCACAAGGTGTGACCTTTTGTCTTCCAGGATGATAACTCAATTTGAACATTATTTTAATCAGGTTACTTGAATATATAACCAATGAACAAGTAACTTGACTAAAATAATGTTTAAATAGAGTTTTGATCCTGGAAGACGAAAGGTCACAAGGTGTGACCTTTCCTCTTCCAGGATGATAACTCTATTTGAACATTATTTTAGTCAGGTTACATGAATATATAACCAACGAACAAGTAACCTGACTAAAATATTGTTTAAATTGAGTTTTTATCCTAGAAGACGAAAGGTCACAAGGTGTGACCTTTCGTCTTCCAGGATGATAACTCGATTTGAACATTATTTTAGTCAGGTTACTTGAATATATAACCAATGAACAAGTAACGTGACTAAAATATTGTTTAAATAGAGTTTTTATCCTGGAAGACGAAAGGTCACAAGGTGTGACCTTTCGTCTTCCAGGATGATAACTCGATTTGAACATTATTTTAGTCAGGTTACTTGAATATATAACCAATGAACAAGTAATGTCACTAAAATATTGTTTAAATAGAGTTTTTATCCTGGAAGAAGAAAGGTCACAAGGTGTGACCGTTCGTCTTCCAGGATGATAACTCGATTTAAACATTATTTTAGTCAGGTTACTTGAATATATAACCAATGAACAAGTAACTTGACTAAAATATTGTTTAGATAGAGTTTTTATTCTGGAAGACGAAAGGTCACAAGGTGTCACCTTTCGACTTCCACGATGATAACTCGATTTGAACATTATTTTAGTCAGGTTACTTGAATATATAACCAATGAACAAGTAACTTGACTAAAATGTTGTTTAAATAGAGTTTTGATCCTGGAAGACGAAAGGTCACAAGGTGTGACCTTTCGTCTTCGAGGATGATAACTCTATTTGAACATTATTTTAGTCAGTTTACTTGAATATATAACCAATGAACAAGTAACTTGACTAAAATATTGTTTAAATAGAGTTTTTATCCTAGAAGACGAAAGGTCACAAGGTGTGACCTTTCGTCTTCCAGGGTGATAATTCGATTTGAACATTATTTCAGTCAGGTTACTTGAATATATAACCAATGAACAAGTAACGTGACTAAAATATTGTTTAAATAGAGTTTTTTATCCTAGAAGACGAAAGGTCACAAGGTGTGACCTTTCGTCTTCCAGGATGATAACTCAATTTGAACATTATTTTAATCAGGTTACTTGAATATATAACCAATGAACAAGTAACTTGACTAAAATAATGTTTAAATAGAGTTTTGATCCTGGAAGACGAAAGGTCACAAGGTGTGACCTTTTCTCTTCCAAGATGATAACTCTATTTGAACATTATTTTAGTCAGGTTACATGAATATATAACCAACGAACAAGTAACCTGACTAAAATATTGTTTAAATTGAGTTTTTATCCTAGAAGACGAAAGGTCACAAGGTGTGACCTTTCGTCTTCCAGGATGATAACTCAATTTGAACATTATTTTAATCAGGTTACTTGAATATATAACCAATGAACAAGTAACTTGACTAAAATAATGTTTAAATAGAGTTTTGATCCTGGAAGACGAAAGGTCACAAGGTGTGACCTTTCCTCTTCCAGGATGATAACTCTATTTGAACATTATTTTAGTCAGGTTACATGAATATATAACCAACGAACAAGTAACCTGACTAAAATATTGTTTAAATTGAGTTTTTATCCTAGAAGACGAAAGGTCACAAGGTGTGACCTTTCGTCTTCCAGGATGATAACTCGATTTGAACATTATTTTAGTCAGGTTACTTGAATATATAACCAATGAACAAGTAACGTGACTAAAATATTGTTTAAATAGAGTTTTTATCCTGGAAGACGAAAGGTCACAAGGTGTGACCTTTCGTCTTCCAGGATGATAACTCGATTTGAACATTATTTTAGTCAGGTTACTTGAATATATAACCAATGAACAAGTAATGTCACTAAAATATTGTTTAAATAGAGTTTTTATCCTGGAAGAAGAAAGGTCACAAGGTGTGACCGTTCGTCTTCCAGGATGATAACTCGATTTAAACATTATTTTAGTCAGGTTACTTGAATATATAACCAATGAACAAGTAACTTGACTAAAATATTGTTTAGATAGAGTTTTTATTCTGGAAGACGAAAGGTCACAAGGTGTCACCTTTCGACTTCCACGATGATAACTCGATTTGAACATTATTTTAGTCAGGTTACTTGAATATATAACCAATGAACAAGTAACTTGACTAAAATGTTGTTTAAATAGAGTTTTGATCCTGGAAGACGAAAGGTCACAAGGTGTGACCTTTCGTCTTCGAGGATGATAACTCTATTTGAACATTATTTTAGTCAGTTTACTTGAATATATAACCAATGAACAAGTAACTTGACTAAAATATTGTTTAAATAGAGTTTTTATCCTAGAAGACGAAAGGTCACAAGGTGTGACCTTTCGTCTTCCAGGGTGATAATTCGATTTGAACATTATTTCAGTCAGGTTACTTGAATATATAACCAATGAACAAGTAACGTGACTAAAATATTGTTTAAATAGAGTTTTTTATCCTAGAAGACGAAAGGTCACAAGGTGTGACCTTTCGTCTTCCAGGATGATAACTCAATTTGAACATTATTTTAATCAGGTTACTTGAATATATAACCAATGAACAAGTAACTTGACTAAAATAATGTTTAAATAGAGTTTTGATCCTGGAAGACGAAAGGTCACAAGGTGTGACCTTTTCTCTTCCAAGATGATAACTCTATTTGAACATTATTTTAGTCAGGTTACATGAATATATAACCAACGAACAAGTAACCTGACTAAAATATTGTTTAAATTGAGTTTTTATCCTAGAAGACGAAAGGTCACAAGGTGTGACCTTTCGTCTTCCAGGATGATAACTCGATTTGAACATTATTTTAGTCAGGTTACTTGAATATATAACCAATGAACAAGTAACGTGACTAAAATATTGTTTAAATAGAGTTTTTATCCTGGAAGACGAAAGGTCACAAGGTGTGACCTTTCGTCTTCCAGGATGATAACTCGATTTGAACATTATTTTAGTCAGGTTACTTGAATATATAACCAATGAACAAGTAATGTCACTAAAATATTGTTTAAATAGAGTTTTTATCCTGGAAGAAGAAAGGTCACAAGGTGTGACCGTTCGTCTTCCAGGATGATAACTCGATTTGAACATTATTTTAGTCAGGTTACTTGAATATATAACCAATGAACAAGTAACTTGACTAAAATGTTGTTTAAATAGAGTTTTGATCCTGGAAGACGAAAGGTCACAAGATGTGACCTTTCGTCTTCGAGGATGATAACTCTATTTGAACATTATTTTAGTCAGGTTACTTGAATATATAACCAATGAACAAGTAACTTGACTAAAATATTGTTTAAATAGAGTTTTTATCCTAGAAGACGAAAGGTCACAAGGTGTGACCTTTCGTCTTCCAGGGTGATAATTCGATTTGAACATTATTTCAGTCAGGTTACTTGAATATATAACCAATGAACAAGTAACGTGACTAAAATATTGTTTAAATAGAGTTTTTTATCCTAGAAGACGAAAGGTCACAAGGTGTGACCTTTCGTCTTCCAGGATGATAACTCAATTTGAACATTATTTTAATCAGGTTACTTGAATATATAACCAATGAACAAGTAACTTGACTAAAATAATGTTTAAATAGAGTTTTGATCCTGGAAGACGAAAGGTCACAAGGTGTGACCTTTCCTCTTCCAAGATGATAACTCTATTTGAACATTATTTTAGTCAGGTTACATGAATATATAACCAACGAACAAGTAACCTGACTAAAATATTGTTTAAATTGAGTTTTTATCCTAGAAGATGAAAGGTCACAAGGTGTGACCTTTCGTCTTCCAGGATGATAACTCGATTTGAACATTATTTTAGTCAGGTTACTTGAATATATAACCAATGAACAAGTAACGTGACTAAAATATTGTTTAAATAGAGTTTTTATCCTGGAAGACGAAAGGTCACAAGGTGTGACCTTTCGTCTTCCAGGATGATAACTCGATTTGAACATTATTTTAGTCAGGTTACTTGAATATATAACCAATGAACAAGTAATGTCACTAAAATATTGTTAAAATAGAGTTTTTATCCTGGAAGACGAAAGGTCACAAGGTGTGACCTTTCGTCTTCTAGGATGATAACTCGATTTAAACATTATTTCAGTCAGGTTACATGAATATATAACCAATGAACAAGTAACTTGACTAATATATTGTTTAAATAGATTTTTTATCCTAGAAGACGAAAGGTTACAAGGTGTGACCTTTCGTCTTCCAGGATGATAACTCTATTTGACATTATTTTAGTCAGGTTACTTGAATATATAACCAATGAACAAGTAGCTTGACTAAAATATTGTTTAAATAGAGTTTTATTTGAACATTATTTTAATCAGGTTACTTGAATATATAACCAATGAACAAGTAACTTGACTAAAATAATGTTGAAATAGAGTTTTGATCCTGGAAGACGAAAGGTCACAAGGTGTGACCTTTCGTCTTCCAGGATGATAACTCTATTTGAACATTATTTTAGTCAGGTTACTTGAATATATAACCAATGAACAAGTAACTTGACTAAAATATTGTTTAAATAGAGTTTTTATCCTAGAAGACGAAAGGTCACAAGGTGTGACCTTTCGTCTTCCAGGGTGATAATTCGATTTGAACATTATTTCAGTCAGGTTACTTGAATATATAACCAATGAACAAGTAACGTGACTAAAATATTGTTTAAATAGAGTTTTTATCCTAGAAGACGAAAGGTCACAAGGTGTGACCTTTCGTCTTCCAGGATGATAACTCTATTTGACATTATTTTAGTCAGGTTACTTGAATATATAACCAATGAACAAGTAACTTGACTAAAATGTTGTTTAAATAGAGTTTTGATCCTGGAAGACGAAAGGTCACAAGGTGTGACCTTTCGTCTTCCAGGATGATAACTCGATTCGAACATTATTTTAGTCAGGTTACTTGAATATATAACCAATGAACAAGTAACTTGACTAAAATGTTGTTTAAATAGAGTTTTGATCCTGGAAGACGAAAGGTCACAAGGTGTGACCTTTCGTCTTCCAGGATGATAACTCTATTTGAACATTATTTTAGTCAGGTTACTTGAATATATAACCAATGAACAAGTAACTTGACTAAAATATTGTTTAAATAGAGTTTTTATCCTAGAAGACGAAAGGTCACAAGGTGTGACCTTTCGTCTTCCTGGGTGATAATTCGATTTGAACATTATTTCAGTCAGGTTACTTGAATATATAACCAATGAACAAGTAACGTGACTAAAATATTGTTTAAATAGAGTTTTTTATCCTAGAAGACGAAAGGTCACAAGGTGTGACCTTTCGTCTTCCAGGATGATAACTCAATTTGAACATTATTTTAATCAGGTTACTTGAATATATAACCAATGAACAAGTAACTTGACTAAAATAATGTTTAAATAGAGTTTTGATCCTGGAAGACGAAAGGTCACAAGGTGTGACCTTTCCTCTTCCAGGATGATAACTCTATTTGAACATTATTTTAGTCAGGTTACATGAATATATAACCAACGAACAAGTAACCTGACTAAAATATTGTTTAAATTGAGTTTTTATCCTAGAAGACGAAAGGTCACAAGGTGTGACCTTTCGTCTTCCAGGATGATAACTCGATATGAACATTATTTTAGTCAGGTTACTTGAATATATAACCAATGAACAAGTAACGTGACTAAAATATTGTTTAAATAGAGTTTTTATCCTGGAAGACGAAAGGTCACAAGGTGTGACCTTTCGTCTTCCAGGATGATAACTCGATTTGAACATTATTTTAGTCAGGTTACTTGAATATATAACCAATGAACAAGTAATGTCACTAAAATATTGTTTAAATAGAGTTTTTATCCTGGAAGAAGAAAGGTCACAAGGTGTGACCGTTCGTCTTCCAGGATGATAACTCGATTTAAACATTATTTTAGTCAGGTTACTTGAATATATAACCAATGAACAAGTAACTTGACTAAAATATTGTTTAGATAGAGTTTTTATTCTGGAAGACGAAAGGTCACAAGGTGTCACCTTTCGACTTCCACGATGATAACTCGATTTGAACATTATTTTAGTCAGGTTACTTGAATATATAACCAATGAACAAGTAACTTGACTAAAATGTTGTTTAAATAGAGTTTTTATCCTAGAAGACGAAAGGTCACAAGGTGTGACCTTTCGTCTTCCAGGGTGATAATTCGATTTGAACATTATTTCAGTCAGATTACTTGAATATATAACCAATGAACAAGTAACGTGACAAAAATATTGTTGAAATAGAGTTTTTTATCCTAGAAGACGAAAGGTCACAAGGTGTGACCTTTCGTCTTCCAGGATGATAACTCAATTTGAACATTATTTTAATCAGGTTACTTGAATATATAACCAATGAACAAGTAACTTGACTAAAATAATGTTTAAATAGAGTTTTGATCCTGGAAGACGAAAGGTCACAAGGTGTGACCTTTCCTCTTCCAGGATGATAACTCTATTTGAACATTATTTTAGTCAGGTTACATGAATATATAACCAATGAACAAGTAACCTGACTAAAATATTGTTTAAATTGAGTTTTTATCCTAGAAGACGAAAGGTCACAAGGTGTGACCTTTCGTCTTCCAGGATGATAACTCGATTTGAACATTATTTTAGTCAGGTTACTTGAATATATAACCAATGAACAAGTAACGTGACTAAAATATTGTTTAAATAGAGTTTTTATCCTGGAAGACGAAAGGTCACAAGGTGTGACCTTTCGTCTTCCAGGATGATAACTCGATTTGAACATTATTTTAGTCAGGTTACTTGAATATATAACCAATGAACAAGTAATGTCACTAAAATATTGTTTAAATAGAGTTTTTATCCTGGAAGAAGAAAGGTCACAAGGTGTGACCGTTCGTCTTCCAGGATGATAACTCGATTTAAACATTATTTTAGTCAGGTTACTTGAATATATAACCAATGAACAAGTAACTTGACTAAAATATTGTTTAGATAGAGTTTTTATTCTGGAAGACGAAAGGTCACAAGGTGTCACCTTTCGACTTCCACGATGATAACTCGATTTGAACATTATTTTAGTCAGGTTACTTGAATATATAACCAATGAACAAGTAACTTGACTAAAATGTTGTTTAAATAGAGTTTTGATCCTGGAAGACGAAAGGTCACAAGGTGTGACCTTTCGTCTTCCAGGATGATAACTCTATTTGAACATTATTTTAGTCAGGTTACTTGAATATATAACCAATGAACAAGTAACTTGACTAAAATATTGTTTAAATAGAGTTTTTATCCTAGAAGACGAAAGGTCACAAGGTGTGACCTTTCGTCTTCCAGGGTGATAATTCGATTTGAACATTATTTCAGTCAGGTTACTTGAATATATAACCAATGAACAAGTAACGTGACTAAAATATTGTTTAAATAGAGTTTTTTATCCTAGAAGACGAAAGGTCACAAGGTGTGACCTTTCGTCTTCCAGGATGTTAACTCAATTTGAACATTATTTTAATCAGGTTACTTGAATATATAACCAATGAACAAGTAACTTGACTAAAATAATGTTTAAATAGAGTTTTGATCCTGGAAGACGAAAGGTCACAAGGTGTGACCTTTCCTCTTCCAGGATGATAACTCTATTTGAACATTATTTTAGTCAGGTTACATGAATATATAACCAACGAACAAGTAACCTGACTAAAATATTGTTTAAATTGAGTTTTTATCCTAGAAGACGAAAGGTCACAAGGTGTGACCTTTCGTCTTCCAGGATGATAACTCGATTTGAACATTATTTTAGTCAGGTTACTTGAATATATAACCAATGAACAAGTAACGTGACTAAAATATTGTTTAAATAGAGTTTTTATCCTGGAAGACGAAAGGTCACAAGGTGTGACCTTTCGTCTTCCAGGATGATAACTCGATTTGAACATTATTTTAGTCAGGTTACTTGAATATATAACCAATGAACAAGTAATGTCACTAAAATATTGTTTAAATAGAGTTTTTATCCTGGAAGAAGAAAGGTCACAAGGTGTGACCGTTCGTCTTCCAGGATGATAACTCGATTTAAACATTATTTTAGTCAGGTTACTTGAATATATAACCAATGAACAAGTAACTTGACTAAAATATTGTTTGGATAGAGTTTTTATTCTGGAAGACGAAAGGTCACAAGGTGTCACCTTTCGACTTCCACGATGATAACTCGATTTGAACATTATTTTAGTCAGGTTACTTGAATATATAACCAATGAACAAGTAACTTGACTAAAATGTTGTTTAAATAGAGTTTTTATCCTAGAAGACGAAAGGTCACAAGGTGTGACCTTTCGTCTTCCAGGGTGATAATTCGATTTGAACATTATTTCAGTCAGATTACTTGAATATATAACCAATGAACAAGTAACGTGACTAAAATATTGTTGAAATAGAGTTTTTTATCCTAGAAGACGAAAGGTCACAAGGTGTGACCTTTCGTCTTCCAGGATGATAACTCAATTTGAACATTATTTTAATCAGGTTACTTGAATATATAACCAATGAACAAGTAACTTGACTAAAATGTTGTTTAAATAGAGTTTTGATCCTGGAAGACGAAAGGTCACAAGGTGTGACCTTTCCTCTTCCAGGATGATAACTCTATTTGAACATTATTTTAGTCAGGTTACATGAATATATAACCAACGAACAAGTAACCTGACTAAAATATTGTTTAAATTGAGTTTTTATCCTAGAAGACGAAAGGTCACAAGGTGTGACCTTTCGTCTTCCAGGATGATAACTCGATTTGAACATTATTTTAGTCAGGTTACTTGAATATATAACCAATGAACAAGTAACGTGACTAAAATATTGTTTAAATAGAGTTTTTATCCTGGAAGACGAAAGGTCACAAGGTGTGACCTTTCGTCTTCCAGGATGATAACTCGATTTGAACATTATTTTAGTCAGGTTACTTGAATATATAACCAATGAACAAGTAATGTCACTAAAATATTGTTTAAATAGAGTTTTTATCCTGGAAGAAGAAAGGTCACAAGGTGTGACCGTTCGTCTTCCAGGATGATAACTCGATTTAAACATTATTTTAGTCAGGTTACTTGAATATATAACCAATGAACAAGTAACTTGACTAAAATATTGTTTAGATAGAGTTTTTATTCTGGAAGACGAAAGGTCACAAGGTGTCACCTTTCGACTTCCACGATGATAACTCGATTTGAACATTATTTTAGTCAGGTTACTTGAATATATAACCAATGAACAAGTAACTTGACTAAAATGTTGTTTAAATAGAGTTTTGATCCTGGAAGACGAAAGGTCACAAGGTGTGACCTTTCGTCTTCCAGGATGATAACTCTATTTGAACATTATTTTAGTCAGGTTACTTGAATATATAACCAATGAACAAGTAACTTGACTAAAATATTGTTTAAATAGAGTTTTTATCCTAGAAGACGAAAGGTCACAAGGTGTGACCTTTCGTCTTCCAGGGTGATAATTCGATTTGAACATTATTTCAGTCAGGTTACTTGAATATATAACCAATGAACAAGTAACGTGACTAAAATATTGTTTAAATAGAGTTTTTTATCCTAGAAGACGAAAGGTCACAAGGTGTGACCTTTCGTCTTCCAGGATGATAACTCAATTTGAACATTATTTTAATCAGGTTACTTGAATATATAACCAATGAACAAGTAACTTGACTAAAATAATGTTTAAATAGAGTTTTGATCCTGGAAGACGAAAGGTCATAAGGTGTGACCTTTCCTCTTCCAGGATGATAACTCTATTTGAACATTATTTTAGTCAGGTTACATGAATATATAACCAACGAACAAGTAACCTGACTAAAATATTGTTTAAATTGAGTTTTTATCCTAGAAGACGAAAGGTCACGAGGTGTGACCTTTCGTCTTCCAGGATGATAACTCGATTTGAACATTATTTTAGTCAGGTTACTTGAATATATAACCAATGAACAAGTAACGTGACTAAAATATTGTTTAAATAGAGTTTTTATCCTGGAAGACGAAAGGTCACAAGGTGTGACCTTTCGTCTTCCAGGATGATAACTCGATTTGAACATTATTTTAGTCAGGTTACTTGAATATATAACCAATGAACAAGTAATGTCACTAAAATATTGTTTAAATAAAGTTTTTATCCTGGAAGACGAAAGGTCACAAGGTGTGACCTTTCGTCTTCCAGGATGATAAATCGATTTAAACATTATTTCAGTCAGGTTACTTGAATATATAACCAATGAACAAGTAACTTGACTAAAATATTGTTTAAATAGATTTGTTATCCTAGAAGACGAAAGGTCACAAGGTGTGACCTTTCGTCTTCCAGGATGATAACTCTATTTGACATTATTTTAGTCAGGTTACTTGAATATATAACCAATGAACAAGTAGCTTGACTAAAATATTGTTTAAATAGAGTTTTATTTGAACATTATTTTAATCAGGTTACTTGAATATATAACCAATGAACATGTAACTTGACTAAAATAATGTTTAAATAGAGTTTTGATCCTGGAAGACGAAAGGTCACAAGGTGTGACCTTTCCTCTTCCAGGATGATAACTCTATTTGAACATTATTTTAGTCAGGTTACATGAATATATAACCAACGAACAAGTAACCTGACTAAAATATTGTTTAAATTGAGTTTTTATCCTAGAAGACGAAAGGTCACAAGGTGTGACCTTTCGTCTTCCTGGATGATAACACGATTTGAACATTATTTTAGTCAGGTTACTTGAATATATAACCAATGAACAAGTAACTTGACTAAAATATGGTTTAAATAGAGTTTTTATCCTGGAAGACGAAAGGTCACAAGGTGTGACCGTTCGTCTTCCAGGATGATAACTCGATTTAAACATTATTTTAGTCAGGTTACTTGAGTATATAACCAATGAACAAGTAACTTGACTAAAAGATTGTTTAGATAGAGTTTTTATCCTGGAAGACGAAAGGTCACAAGGTGTCACCTTTCGTCTTCCACGATGATAACTCGATTTGAACATTATTTTAGTCAGGTTACTTGAATATATAACCAATGAACATGTAACTTGACTAAAATGTTGTTTAAATAGAGTTTTTTATTCTAGAAGACGAAAGGTCACAAGGTGTGACCTTTCGTCTTCCAGGATGATAACTCAATTTGAACATTATTTTAATCAGGTTACTTGAATATATAACCAATGAACAAGTAACTTGACTAAAATAATGTTTAAATAGAGTTTTGATCCTGGAAGACGAAAGGTCACAAGGTGTGACCTTTCCTCTTCCAGGATGATAACTCTATTTGAACATTATTTTAGTTAGGTTACTTGAATATATAACCAATGAACAAGTAACTTGACTAAAATATGGTTTAAATAGAGTTTTTATCCTGGAAGACGAAAGGTCACAAGGTGTGACCTTTCGTCTTCCAGGATGATAACTCGATTTGAACATTATTTTAGTCAGGTTACTTGAATATATAACCAATGAACAAGTAACGTCACTAAAATATTGTTTAAATAGAGTTTTTATCCTGGAAGACGAAAGGTCACAAGGTGTGACCTTTCGTCTTCCATGATGATAACTCGATTTAAACATTATTTCAGTCAGGTTACTTGAATATATAACCAATGAACAAGTAACTTGACTAAAATATGGTTTAAATAGAGTTTTTATCCTCGAAGACGAAAGGTCACAAGGTGTGACCTTTCGTCTTCCTGGATGATAACACGATTTGAACATTATTTTAGTCAGGTTACTTGAATATATAACCAATGAACAAGTAACTTGACTAAAATATGGTTTAAATAGAGTTTTTATCCTGGAAGACGAAAGGTCACAAGGTGTGACCTTTCGTCTTCCTGGATGATAACACGATTTGAACATTATTTTAGTCAGGTTACTTGAATATATAACCAATGAACAAGTAACTTGACTAAAATATTGTTTAAATAGAGTTTTTATCCTGGAAGAAGAAAGGTCACAAGGTGTGACCGTTCGTCTTCCAGGATGATAACTCGATTTAAACATTATTTTAGTCAGGTTACTTGAGTATATAACCAATGAACAAGTAACTTGACTAAAAGATTGTTTAGATAGAGTTTTTATCCTGGAAGACGAAAGGTCACAAGGTGTCACCTTTCGTCTTCCACGATGATAACTCGATTTGAACATTATTTTAGTCAGGTTACTTGAATATATAACCAATGAACAAGTAACTTGACTAAAATGTTGTTTAAATAGAGTTTTGATCCTGGAAGACGAAAGGTCACAAGGTGTGACCTTTCGTCTTCCAGGAAGATAACTCTATTTGAACATTATTTTAGTCAGGTTACTTGAATATATAACCAATGAACAAGTAACTTGACTAAAATATTTTTTAAATAGAGTTTTTATCCTAGAAGACGAAAGGTCACAAGGTGTGACCTTTCGTCTTCCAGGGTGATAATTCGATTTGAACATTATTTCAGTCAGGTTACTTGAATATATAACCAATGAACAAGTAACGTGACTAAAATATTGTTTAAATAGAGTTTTTTATCCTTGAAGACGAAAGGTCACAAGGTGTGACCTTTCGTCTTCCAGGATGATAACTCAATTTGAACATTATTTTAATCAGGTTACTTGAATATATAACCAATGAACAAGTAAATTGACTAAAATAATGTTTAAATAGAGTTTTGATCCTGGAAGACGAAAGGTCACAAGGTGTGACCTTTCCTCTTCCAGGATGATAACTCTATTTGAACATTATTTTAGTCAGGTTACATGAATATATAACCAACGAACAAGTAACCTGACTAAAATATTGTTTAAATTAAGTTTTTATCCTAGAAGATGAAAGGTCACAA
Organism: Medicago sativa; assembly: GCF_051527215.1. Classification (NCBI taxonomy): domain Eukaryota; kingdom Viridiplantae; phylum Streptophyta; class Magnoliopsida; order Fabales; family Fabaceae; genus Medicago; species Medicago sativa. The sequence continues at coordinate 43,033,707 of NC_140751.1, forward strand.
GGTGTGACCTTTCGTCTTCCAGGATGATAACTCGATTTGAACATTATTTTAGTCAGGTTACTTGAATATATAACCAATGAACAAGTAACGTGACTAAAATATTGTTTAAATAGAGTTTTTATCCTGGAAGACGAAAGGTCACAAGGTGTGACCTTTCGTCTTCCAGAATGATAACTCGATTTGAACATTATTTTAGTCAGGTTACTTGAATATATAACCAATGAACAAGTAACGTCACTAAAATATTGTTTAAATAGAGTTTTTATTCTGGAAGACGAAAGGTCACAAGGTGTGACCTTTCGTCTTCCAGGATGATAACTCGATTTAAACGTTATTTCAGTCAGGTTACTTGAATATATAACCAATGAACAAGTAACTTGACTAAAATATTGTTTAAATAGATTTTTTATCCTAGAAGACGAAAGGTCACAAGGTGTGACCTTTCGTCTTCCAGGATGATAACTCTATTTGACATTATTTTAGTCAGGTTACTTGAATATATAACCAATGAACAAGTAACTTGACTAAAATATTGTTTAAATAGAGTTTTATTTGAACATTATTTTAATCAGGTTACTTGAATATATAACCAATGAACAAGTAACTTGACTAAAATAATGTTTAAATAGAGTTTTGATCCTGGAAGACGAAAGGTCACAAGGTGTGACCTTTCCTCTTCCAGGATGATAACTCTATTTGAACATTATTTTAGTTAGGTTACTTGAATATATAACCAATGAACAAGTAACTTGACTAAAATATGGTTTAAATAGAGTTTTTATCCTGGAAGACGAAAGGTCACAAGGTGTGACCTTTCGTCTTCCAGGATGATAACTCGATTTGAACATTATTTTAGTCAGGTTACTTGAATATATAACCAATGAACAAGTAACGTCACTAAAATATTGTTTAAATAGAGTTTTTATCCTGGAAGACGAAAGGTCACAAGGTGTGACCTTTCGTCTTCCATGATGATAACTCGATTTAAACATTATTTCAGTCAGGTTACTTGAATATATAACCAATGAACAAGTAACTTGACTAAAATATGGTTTAAATAGAGTTTTTATCCTCGAAGACGAAAGGTCACAAGGTGTGACCTTTCGTCTTCCTGGATGATAACACGATTTGAACATTATTTTAGTCAGGTTACTTGAATATATAACCAATGAACAAGTAACTTGACTAAAATATGGTTTAAATAGAGTTTTTATCCTGGAAGACGAAAGGTCACAAGGTGTGACCTTTCGTCTTCCTGGATGATAACACGATTTGAACATTATTTTAGTCAAGTTACTTGAATATATAACCAATGAACAAGTAACTTGACTAAAATATTGTTTAAATAGAGTTTTTATCCTGGAAGAAGAAAGGTCACAAGGTGTGACCGTTCGTCTTCCAGGATGATAACTCGATTTAAACATTATTTTAGTCAGGTTACTTGAGTATATAACCAATGAACAAGTAACTTGACTAAAAGATTGTTTAGATAGAGTTTTTATCCTGGAAGACGAAAGGTCACAAGGTGTCACCTTTCGTCTTCCACGATGATAACTCGATTTGAACATTATTTTAGTCAGGTTACTTGAATATATAACCAATGAACAAGTAACTTGACTAAAATGTTGTTTAAATAGAGTTTTGATCCTGGAAGACGAAAGGTCACAAGGTGTGACCTTTCGTCTTCCAGGAAGATAACTCTATTTGAACATTATTTTAGTCAGGTTACTTGAATATATAACCAATGAACAAGTAACTTGACTAAAATATTTTTTAAATAGAGTTTTTATCCTAGAAGACGAAAGGTCACAAGGTGTGACCTTTCGTCTTCCAGGGTGATAATTCGATTTGAACATTATTTCAGTCAGGTTACTTGAATATATAACCAATGAACAAGTAACGTGACTAAAATATTGTTTAAATAGAGTTTTTTATCCTTGAAGACGAAAGGTCACAAGGTGTGACCTTTCGTCTTCCAGGATGATAACTCAATTTGAACATTATTTTAATCAGGTTACTTGAATATATAACCAATGAACAAGTAAATTGACTAAAATAATGTTTAAATAGAGTTTTGATCCTGGAAGACGAAAGGTCACAAGGTGTGACCTTTCCTCTTCCAGGATGATAACTCTATTTGAACATTATTTTAGTCAGGTTACATGAATATATAACCAACGAACAAGTAACCTGACTAAAATATTGTTTAAATTAAGTTTTTATCCTAGAAGATGAAAGGTCACAAGGTGTGACCTTTCGTCTTCCAGGATGATAACTCGATTTGAACATTATTTTAGTCAGGTTACTTGAATATATAACCAATGAACAAGTAACGTGACTAAAATATTGTTTAAATAGAGTTTTTATCCTGGAAGACGAAAGGTCACAAGGTGTGACCTTTCGTCTTCCAGAATGATAACTCGATTTGAACATTATTTTAGTCAGGTTACTTGAATATATAACCAATGAACAAGTAACGTCACTAAAATATTGTTTAAATAGAGTTTTTATTCTGGAAGACGAAAGGTCACAAGGTGTGACCTTTCGTCTTCCAGGATGATAACTCGATTTAAACGTTATTTCAGTCAGGTTACTTGAATATATAACCAATGAACAAGTAACTTGACTAAAATATTGTTTAAATAGATTTTTTATCCTAGAAGACGAAAGGTCACAAGGTGTGACCTTTCGTCTTCCAGGATGATAACTCTATTTGACATTATTTTAGTCAGGTTACTTGAATATATAACCAATGAACAAGTAACTTGACTAAAATATTGTTTAAATAGAGTTTTATTTGAACATTATTTTAATCAGGTTACTTGAATATATAACCAATGAACAAGTAACTTGACTAAAATAATGTTTAAATAGAGTTTTGATCCTGGAAGACGAAAGGTCACAAGGTGTGACCTTTCCTCTTCCAGGATGATAACTCTATTTGAACATTATTTTAGTCAGGTTACTTGAATATATAACCAACGAACAAGTAACCTGGCTAAAATATTGTTTAAATTGAGTTTTTATCCTCGAAGACGAAAGGTCACAAGGTGTGACCTTTCGTCTTCCAGGATGATAACTCGATTTGAACATTATTTTAGTCAGGTTACTTGAATATATAACCAACGAACAAGTAACGTGACTAAAATATTGTTTAAATAGAGTTTTTATCCTGGAAGACGAAAGGTCACAAGGTGTGACCTTTCGTCTTCCAGGATGATAACTCGATTTGAACATTATTTTAGTCAGGTTACTTGAATATATAACCAATGAACAAGTAACTTGAATAAAATATGGTTTAAATTGAGTTTTTATCCTGGAAGACGAAAGGTCACAAGGTGTGACCGTTCGTCTTCCTGGATGATAACACGATTTGAACATTATTTTAGTCAGTTTACTTGAATATATAACCAATGAACAAGTAACTTGACTAAAATATGGTTTAAATAGAGTTTTTATCCTGGAAAAAGAAAGGTCACAAGGTGTGACCGTTCGTCTTCCAGGATGATAACTCGATTTAAACATTATTTTAGTCAGGTTACTTGAGTATATAACCAATGAACAAGTAACTTGACTAAAATATTGTTTAGATACAGTTTTTATCCTGGAAGACGAAAGGTCACAAGGTGTCACCTTTCGTCTTCCACGATGATAACTCGATTTGAACATTATTTTAGTCAGGTTACTTGAATATATAACCAATGAACAAGTAACTTGACTAAAATGTTGTTTAAAGAGAGTTTTGATCCTGGAAGACGAAAGGTCACAAGGTGTGACCTTTCGTCTTCCAGGATGATAACTCTATTTGAACATTATTTTAGTCAGGTTACTGGAATATATAACCAATGAACAAGTAACTTGACTAAAATATTGTTTAAATAGAGTTTTTATCCTAGAAGACGAAAGGTCACAAGGTGTGACCTTTCGTCTTCCAGGGTGATAATTCGATTTGAACATTATTTCAGTCAGGTTACTTGAATATATAACCAATGAACAAGTAACGTGACTAAAATATTGTTTAAATAGAGTTTTTATCCTAGAAGACGAAAGGTCACAAGGTGTGACCTTTCGTTTTCCAGGATGATAACTCAATTTGAACATTATTTTAATCAGGTTACTTGAATATATAACCAATGAACAAGTAAATTGACTAAAATAATGTTTAAATAGAGTTTTGATCCTGGAAGACGAAAGGTCACAAGGTGTGACCTTTCCTCTTCCAGGATGATAACTCTATTTGAACATTATTTTAGTCAGGTTACATGAATATATAACCAACGAACAAGTAACCTGACTAAAATATTGTTTAAATTAAGTTTTTATCCTAGAAGAGGAAAGGTCACAAGGTGTGACCTTTCGTCTTCCAGGATGATAACTCGATTTGAACATTATTTTAGTCAGGTTACTTGAATATATAACCAATGAACAAGTAACGTGACTAAAATATTGTTTAAATAGAGTTTTTATCCTGGAAGACGAAAGGTCACAAGGTGTGACCTTTCGTCTTCCAGGATGATAACTCGATTTGAACATTATTTTAGTCAAGTTACTTGAATATATAACCAATGAACAAGTAACGTCACTAAAATATTGTTTAAATAGAGTTTTTATCCTGGAAGACGAAAGGTCACAAGGTGTGACCTTTCGTCTTCCAGGATGATAACTCGATTTAAACGTTATTTCAGTCAGGTTACTTGAATATATAACCAATGAACAAGTAACTTGACTAAAATATTGTTTAAATAGATTTTTTATCCTAGAAGACGAAAGGTCACAAGGTGTGACCTTTCGTCTTCCAGGATGATAACTCTATTTGACATTATTTTATTCTGGTTACTTGAATATATAACCAATGAACAAGTAACTTGACTAAAATATTGTTTAAATAGAGTTTTATTTGAACATTATTTTAATCAGGTTACTTGAATATATAACCAATGAACAAGTAACTTGACTAAAATAATGTTTAAATAGAGTTTTGATCCTGGAAGACGAAAGGTCACAAGGTGTGACCTTTCCTCTTCCAGGATGATAACTCTATTTGAACATTATTTTAGTCAGGTTACATGAATATATAACCAACGAACAAGTAACCTGACTAAAATATTGTTTAAATTAAGTTTTTATCCTAGAAGATGAAAGGTCACAAGGTGTGACCTTTCGTCTTCCAGGATGATAACTCGATTTGAACATTATTTTAGTCAGGTTACTTGAATATATAACCAATGAACAAGTAACGTGACTAAAATATTGTTTAAATAGAGTTTTTATCCTGGAAGACGAAAGGTCACAAGGTGTGACCTTTCGTCTTCCAGGATGATAACTCGATTTGAACATTATTTTAGTCAAGTTACTTGAATATATAACCAATGAACAAGTAACGTCACTAAAATATTGTTTAAATAGAGTTTTTATCCTGGAAGACGAAAGGTCACAAGGTGTGACCTTTCGTCTTCCAGGATGATAACTCGATTTAAACGTTATTTCAGTCAGGTTACTTGAATATATAACCAATGAACAAGTAACTTGACTAAAATATTGTTTAAATAGATTTTTTATCCTAGAAGACGAAAGGTCACAAGGTGTGACCTTTCGTCTTCCAGGATGATAACTCTATTTGACATTATTTTATTCTGGTTACTTGAATATATAACCAATGAACAAGTAACTTGACTAAAATATTGTTTAAATAGAGTTTTATTTGAACATTATTTTAATCAGGTTACTTGAATATATAACCAATGAACAAGTAACTTGACTAAAATAATGTTTAAATAGAGTTTTGATCCTGGAAGACGAAAGGTCACAAGGTGTGACCTTTCCTCTTCCAGGATGATAACTCTATTTGAACATTATTTTAGTCAGGTTACATGAATATATAACCAACGAACAAGTAACCTGACTAAAATATTGTTTAAATTAAGTTTTTATCCTAGAAGATGAAAGGTCACAAGGTGTGACCTTTCGTCTTCCAGGATGATAACTCGATTTGAACATTATTTTAGTCAGGTTACTTGAATATATAACCAATGAACAAGTAACGTGACTAAAATATTAATTAAATAGAGTTTTTATCCTGGAAGACGAAAGGTCACAAGGTGTGACCTTTCGTCTTCCAGGATGATAACTCGATTTGAACATTATTTTAGTCAGGTTACTTGAATATATAACCAATGAACAAGTAACGTCACTAAAATATTGTTTAAATAGAGTTTTTATCCTGGAAGACGAAAGGTCACAAGGTGTGACCTTTCGTCTTCCAGGATGATAACTCGATTTAAACGTTATTTCAGTCAGGTTACTTGAATATATAACCAATGAACAAGTAACTTGACTAAAATATTGTTTAAATAGATTTTTTATCCTAGAAGACGAAAGGTCACAAGGTGTGACCTTTCGTCTTCCAGGATGATAACTCTATTTGACATTATTTTATTCTGGTTACTTGAATATATAACCAATGAACAAGTAACTTGACTAAAATATTGTTTAAATAGAGTTTTATTTGAACATTATTTTAATCAGGTTACTTGAATATATAACCAATGAACAAGTAACTTGACTAAAATAATGTTTAAATAGAGTTTTGATCCTGGAAGACGAAAGGTCACAAGGTGTGACCTTTCCTCTTCCAGGATGATAACTCTATTTGAACATTATTTTAGTCAGGTTACATGAATATATAACCAACGAACAAGTAACCTGACTAAAATATTGTTTAAATTAAGTTTTTATCCTAGAAGATGAAAGGTCACAAGGTGTGACCTTTCGTCTTCCAGGATGATAACTCGATTTGAACATTATTTTAGTCAGGTTACTTGAATATATAACCAATGAACAAGTAACGTGACTAAAATATTGTTTAAATAGAGTTTTTATCCTGGAAGACGAAACGTCACAAGGTGTGACCTTTCGTCTTCCAGGATGATAACTCGATTTGAACATTATTTTAGTCAAGTTACTTGAATATATAACCAATGAACAAGTAACGTCACTAAAATATTGTTTAAATAGAGTTTTTATCCTGGAAGACGAAAGGTCACAAGGTGTGACCTTTCGTCTTCCAGGATGATAACTCGATTTAAACGTTATTTCAGTCAGGTTACTTGAATATATAACCAATGAACAAGTAACTTGACTAAAATATTGTTTAAATAGATTTTTTATCCTAGAAGACGAAAGGTCACAAGGTGTGACCTTTCGTCTTCCAGGATGATAACTCTATTTGACATTATTTTATTCTGGTTACTTGAATATATAACCAATGAACAAGTAACTTGACTAAAATATTGTTTAAATAGAGTTTTATTTGAACATTATTTTAATCAGGTTACTTGAATATATAACCAATGAACAAGTAACTTGACTAAAATAATGTTTAAATAGAGTTTTGATCCTGGAAGACGAAAGGTCACAAGGTGTGACCTTTCCTCTTCCAGGATGATAACTCTATTTGAACATTATTTTAGTCAGGTTACATGAATATATAACCAACGAACAAGTAACCTGACTAAAATATTGTTTAAATTAAGTTTTTATCCTAGAAGATGAAAGGTCACAAGGTGTGACCTTTCGTCTTCCAGGATGATAACTCGATTTGAACATTATTTTAGTCAGGTTACTTGAATATATAACCAATGAACAAGTAACGTGACTAAAATATTAATTAAATAGAGTTTTTATCCTGGAAGACGAAAGGTCACAAGGTGTGACCTTTCGTCTTCCAGGATGATAACTCGATTTGAACATTATTTTAGTCAGGTTACTTGAATATATAACCAATGAACAAGTAACGTCACTAAAATATTGTTTAAATAGAGTTTTTATCCTGGAAGACGAAAGGTCACAAGGTGTGACCTTTCGTCTTCCAGGATGATAACTCGATTTAAACGTTATTTCAGTCAGGTTACTTGAATATATAACCAATGAACAAGTAACTTGACTAAAATATTGTTTAAATAGATTTTTTATCCTAGAAGACGAAAGGTCACAAGGTGTGACCTTTCGTCTTCCAGGATGATAACTCTATTTGACATTATTTTAGTCAGGTTACTTGAATATATAACCAATGAACAAGTAACTTGACTAAAATATTGTTTAAATAGAGTTTTATTTGAACATTATTTTAATCAGGTTACTTGAATATATAACCAATGAACAAGTAACTTGACTAAAATAATGTTTAAATAGAGTTTTGATCCTGGAAGACGAAAGGTCACAAGGTGTGACCTTTCCTCTTCCAGGATGATAACTCTATTTGAACATTATTTTAGTCAGGTTACTTGAATATATAACCAACGAACAAGTAACCTGGCTAAAATATTGTTTAAATTGAGTTTTTATCCTCGAAGACGAAAGGTCACAAGGTGTGACCTTTCGTCTTCCAGGATGATAACTCGATTTGAACATTATTTTAGTCAGGTTACTTGAATATATAACCAACGAACAAGTAACGTGACTAAAATATGGTTTAAATAGAGTTTTTATCCTGGAAGACGAAAGGTCACAAGGTGTGACCTTTCGTCTTCCATGATGATAACAATATTTGAACATTATTTTAGTCAGGTTACTTGAATATATAACCAATGAACAAGTAACTTGACTAAAATATTGTTTAAATAGAGTTTTTATCCTGGAAGAAGAAAGGTCACAAGGTGTGACCGTTCGTCTTCCTGGATGATAACACGATTTAAACATTATTTTAGTCAGGTTACTTGAGTATATAACCAATGAACAAGTAACTTGACTAAAATATTGTTTAGATAGAGTTTTTATCCTGGAAGACGAAAGGTCACAAGGTGTGACCGTTCGTCTTCCAGGATGATAACTCGATTTGAAAATTATTTTAGTCAGGTTACTTGAGTATATAACCAATGAACAAGTAACTTGACTAAAATATTGTTTAGATAGAGTTTTTATCCTGGAAGACGAAAGGTCACAAGGTGTCACCTTTCGTCTTCCACGATGATAACTCTATTTGAACATTATTTTAGTCAGGTTACTTGAATATATAACCAATGAACAAGTAACTTGACTAAAATGTTGTTTAAATAGAGTTTTGATCCTAGAAGACGAAAGGTCACAAGGTGTGACCTTTCGTCTTCCAGGATGATAACTCTATTTGAACATTATTTTAGTCAGGTTACTTGAATATATAACCAATGAACAAGTAACTTGACTAAAATATTGTTTAAATAGAGTTTTTATCCTAGAAGATGAAAGGTTACAAGGTGTGACCTTTCGTCTTCCAGGATGATAACTCGATTTGAACATTATTTTAGTCAGGTTACTTGAATATATAACCAATGAACAAGTAACGTCACTAAAATATTGTTTAAATAGAGTTTTTATCCTGGAAGACGAAAGGTCACAAGGTGTGACCTTTCGTCTTCCAGGATGATAACTCGATTTAAACATTATTTCAGTCAGGTTACTTGAATATATAACCAATGAACAAGTAACTTGACTAAAATATTGTTTAAATAGATTTTTTATCCTAGAAGACGAAAGGTCACAAGGTGTGACCTTTCCTCTTCCAGGATGATAACTCTATTTGACATTATTTTAGTCAGGTTACTTGAATATATAACCAATGAACAAGTAACTTGACTAAAATATGGTTGAAATAGAGTTTTTATCCTGGAAGAAGAAAGGTCACAAGGTGTGACCGTTCGTCTTCCTGGATGATAACACGATTTGAACATTATTTTATTCAGGTTACTTGAATATATAACCAATGAACAAGTAACTTGACTAAAATATTGTTTAAATAGAGTTTTTATCCTGGAAGAAGAAAGGTCACAAGGTGTGACCGTTCGTCTTCCAGGATGATAACTCGATTTAAACATTATTTTAGTCAGGTTACTTGAATATATAACCAATGAACAAGTAACTTGACTAAAATATTGTTTAGATAGAGTTTTTATCCTGGAAGACGAAAGGTCACAAGGTGTCACCTTTCATCTTCCACGATGATAACTCGATTTGAACATTATTTTAGTCATGTTACTTGAATATATAACCAATGAACAAGTAACTTGACTAAAATGTTGTTTAAATAGAGTTTTGATCCTGGAAGACGAAAGGTCACAAGGTGTGACCTTTCGTCTTCCAGGATGATAACTCTATTTGAACATTATTTTAGTCAGGTTACTTCAATATATAACCAATGAACAAGTAACTTGACTAAAATATTGTTTAAATAGAGTTTTATTTGCACATTATTTTAATCAGGTTACTTGAATATATAACCAATGAACAAGTAACTTGACTAAAATAATGTTTAAATAGAGTTTTGATCCTGGAAGACGAAAGGTCACAAGGTGTGACCTTTCCTCTTCCAGGATGATAACTCTATTTGAACATTATTTTAGTCAGGTTACTTGAATATATAACCAACGAACAAGTAACGTGACTAAAATATTGTTTAAATAGAGTTTTTATCCTGGAAGACGAAAGGTCACAAGGTGTGGCCGTTCGTCTTCCAGGATGATAACTCGATTTGAACATTATTTTAGTCAGGTTACTTGAGTATATAACCAATGAACAAGTAACTTGACTAAAATATTGTTTAGATAGAGTTTTTATCCTGGAAGACGAAAGGTCACAAGGTGTCACCTTTCGTCTTCCACGATGATAACTCTATTTGAACATTATTTTAGTCAGGTTACTTGAATATATAACCAATGAACAAGTAACTTGACTAAAATGTTGTTTAAATAGAGTTTTGATCCTAGAAGACGAAAGGTCACAAGGTGTGACCTTTCGTCTTCCTGGACGATAACACGATTTAAACATTATTTTAGTCAGGTTACTTGAGTATATAACCAATGAACAAGTAACTTGACTAAAATATTGTTTAGATAGAGTTTTTATCCTGGAAGACGAAAGGTCACAAGGTGTGACCGTTCGTCTTCCAGGATGATAACTCGATTTGAACATTATTTTAGTCAGGTTACTTGAGTATATAACCAATGAACAAGTAACTTGACTAAAATATTGTTTAGATAGAGTTTTTATCCTGGAAGACGAAAGGTCACAAGGTGTCACCTTTCGTCTTCCACGATGATAACTCTATTTGAACATTATTTTAGTCAGGTTATTTGAATATATAACCAATGAACAAGTAACTTGACTAAAATGTTGTTTAAATAGAGTTTTGATCCTAGAAGACGAAAGGTCACAAGGTGTGACCTTTCGTCTTCCAGGATGATAACTCTATTTGAACATTATTTTAGTCAGGTTACTTGAATATATAACCAATGAACAAGTAACTTGACTAAAATATTGTTTAAATAGAGTTTTTATCCTAGAAGACGAAAGGTTACAAGGTGTGACCTTTCGTCTTCCAGGATGATAACTCGATTTGAACATTATTTTAGTCAGGTTACTTGAATATATAACCAATGAACAAGTAACGTCACTAAAATATTGTTTAAATAGAGTTTTTATCCTGGAAGACGAAAGGTCACAAGGTGTGACCTTTCGTCTTCCTGGATGATAACTCGATTTAAACATTATTTCAGTCAGGTTACTTGAATATATAACCAATGAACAAGTAACTTGACTAAAATATTGTTTAAATAGATTTTTTATCCTAGAAGACGAAAGGTCACAAGGTGTGACCTTTCCTCTTCCAGGATGATAACTCTATTTGACATTATTTTAGTCAGGTTACTTGAATATATAACCAATGAACAAGTAACTTGACTAAAATATTGTTTAAATAGAGTTTTATTTGAACATTATTTTAATCAGGTTACTTGAATATATAACCAATGAACAAGTAACTTGACTAAAATATGGTTGAAATAGAGTTTTTATCCTGGAAGAAGAAAGGTCACAAGGTGTGACCGTTCGTCTTCCTGGATGATAACACGATTTGAACATTATTTTAGTCAGGTTACTTGAATATATAACCAATGAACAAGTAACTTGACTAAAATATTGTTTAAATAGAGTTTTTATCCTGGAAGAAGAAAGGTCACAAGGTGTGACCGTTCGTCTTCCAGGATGATAACTCGATTTAAACATTATTTTAGTCAGGTTACTTGAATATATAACCAATGAACAAGTAACTTGACTAAAATATTGTTTAGATAGAGTTTTTATCCTGGAAGACGAAAGGTCACAAGGTGTGACCGTTCGTCTTCCAGGATGATAACTCGATTTGAACATTATTTTAGTCAGGTTACTTGAGTATATAACCAATGAACAAGTAACTTGACTAAAATATTGTTTAGATAGAGTTTTTATCCTGGAAGACGAAAGGTCACAAGGTGTCACCTTTCGTCTTCCACGATGATAACTCTATTTGAACATTATTTTAGTCAGGTTACTTGAATATATAACCAATGAACAAGTAACTTGACTAAAATGTTGTTTAAATAGAGTTTTGATCCTAGAAGACGAAAGGTCACAAGGTGTGACCTTTCGTCTTCCAGGATGATAACTCTATTTGAACATTATTTTAGTCAGGTTACTTGAATATATAACCAATGAACAAGTAACTTGACTAAAATATTGTTTAAATAGAGTTTTTATCCTAGAAGACGAAAGGTTACAAGGTGTGACCTTTCGTCTTCCAGGATGATAACTCGATTTGAACATTATTTTAGTCAGGTTACTTGAATATATAACCAATGAACAAGTAACGTCACTAAAATATTGTTTAAATAGAGTTTTTATCCTGGAAGACGAAAGGTCACAAGGTGTGACCTTTCGTCTTCCAGGATGATAACTCGATTTAAACATTATTTCAGTCGGGTTACTTGAATATATAACCAATGAACAAGTAACTTGACTAAAATATTGTTTAAATAGATTTTTTATCCTAGAAGACGAAAGGTCACAAGGTGTGACCTATCCTCTTCCAGGATGATAACTCTATTTGACATTATTTTAGTCAGGTTACTTGAATATATAACCAATGAACAAGTAACTTGACTAAAATATTGTTTAAATAGAGTTTTATTTGAACATTATTTTAATCAGGTTACTTGAATATATAACCAATGAACAAGTAACTTGACTAAAATATGGTTGAAATAGAGTTTTTATCCTGGAAGAAGAAAGGTCACAAGGTGTGACCGTTCGTCTTCCAGGATGATAACTCGATTTGAACATTATTTTAGTCAGGTTACTTGAGTATATAACCAATGAACAAGTAACTTGACTAAAATATTGTTTAGATAGAGTTTTTATCCTGGAAGACGAAAGGTCACAAGGTGTCACCTTTCGTCTTCCACGATGATAACTCTATTTGAACATTATTTTAGTCAGGTTACTTGAATATATAACCAATGAACAAGTAACTTGACTAAAATGTTGTTTAAATAGAGTTTTGATCCTAGAAGACGAAAGGTCACAAGGTGTGACCTTTCGTCTTCCTGGACGATAACACGATTTAAACATTATTTTAGTCAGGTTACTTGAGTATATAACCAATGAACAAGTAACTTGACTAAAATATTGTTTAGATAGAGTTTTTATCCTGGAAGACGAAAGGTCACAAGGTGTGACCGTTCGTCTTCCAGGATGATAACTCGATTTGAACATTATTTTAGTCAGGTTACTTGAGTATATAACCAATGAACAAGTAACTTGACTAAAATATTGTTTAGATAGAGTTTTTATCCTGGAAGACGAAAGGTCACAAGGTGTCACCTTTCGTCTTCCACGATGATAACTCTATTTGAACATTATTTTAGTCAGGTTATTTGAATATATAACCAATGAACAAGTAACTTGACTAAAATGTTGTTTAAATAGAGTTTTGATCCTAGAAGACGAAAGGTCACAAGGTGTGACCTTTCGTCTTCCAGGATGATAACTCTATTTGAACATTATTTTAGTCAGGTTACTTGAATATATAACCAATGAACAAGTAACTTGACTAAAATATTGTTTAAATAGAGTTTTTATCCTAGAAGACGAAAGGTTACAAGGTGTGACCTTTCGTCTTCCAGGATGATAACTCGATTTGAACATTATTTTAGTCAGGTTACTTGAATATATAACCAATGAACAAGTAACGTCACTAAAATATTGTTTAAATAGAGTTTTTATCCTGGAAGACGAAAGGTCACAAGGTGTGACCTTTCGTCTTCCTGGATGATAACTCGATTTAAACATTATTTCAGTCAGGTTACTTGAATATATAACCAATGAACAAGTAACTTGACTAAAATATTGTTTAAATAGATTTTTTATCCTAGAAGACGAAAGGTCACAAGGTGTGACCTTTCCTCTTCCAGGATGATAACTCTATTTGACATTATTTTAGTCAGGTTACTTGAATATATAACCAATGAACAAGTAACTTGACTAAAATATTGTTTAAATAGAGTTTTATTTGAACATTATTTTAATCAGGTTACTTGAATATATAACCAATGAACAAGTAACTTGACTAAAATATGGTTGAAATAGAGTTTTTATCCTGGAAGAAGAAAGGTCACAAGGTGTGACCGTTCGTCTTCCTGGATGATAACACGATTTGAACATTATTTTAGTCAGGTTACTTGAATATATAACCAATGAACAAGTAACTTGACTAAAATATTGTTTAAATAGAGTTTTTATCCTGGAAGAAGAAAGGTCACAAGGTGTGACCGTTCGTCTTCCAGGATGATAACTCGATTTAAACATTATTTTAGTCAGGTTACTTGAATATATAACCAATGAACAAGTAACTTGACTAAAATATTGTTTAGATAGAGTTTTTATCCTGGAAGACGAAAGGTCACAAGGTGTGACCGTTCGTCTTCCAGGATGATAACTCGATTTGAACATTATTTTAGTCAGGTTACTTGAGTATATAACCAATGAACAAGTAACTTGACTAAAATATTGTTTAGATAGAGTTTTTATCCTGGAAGACGAAAGGTCACAAGGTGTCACCTTTCGTCTTCCACGATGATAACTCTATTTGAACATTATTTTAGTCAGGTTACTTGAATATATAACCAATGAACAAGTAACTTGACTAAAATGTTGTTTAAATAGAGTTTTGATCCTAGAAGACGAAAGGTCACAAGGTGTGACCTTTCGTCTTCCAGGATGATAACTCTATTTGAACATTATTTTAGTCAGGTTACTTGAATATATAACCAATGAACAAGTAACTTGACTAAAATATTGTTTAAATAGAGTTTTTATCCTAGAAGACGAAAGGTTACAAGGTGTGACCTTTCGTCTTCCAGGATGATAACTCGATTTGAACATTATTTTAGTCAGGTTACTTGAATATATAACCAATGAACAAGTAACGTCACTAAAATATTGTTTAAATAGAGTTTTTATCCTGGAAGACGAAAGGTCACAAGGTGTGACCTTTCGTCTTCCAGGATGATAACTCGATTTAAACATTATTTCAGTCGGGTTACTTGAATATATAACCAATGAACAAGTAACTTGACTAAAATATTGTTTAAATAGATTTTTTATCCTAGAAGACGAAAGGTCACAAGGTGTGACCTATCCTCTTCCAGGATGATAACTCTATTTGACATTATTTTAGTCAGGTTACTTGAATATATAACCAATGAACAAGTAACTTGACTAAAATATTGTTTAAATAGAGTTTTATTTGAACATTATTTTAATCAGGTTACTTGAATATATAACCAATGAACAAGTAACTTGACTAAAATATGGTTGAAATAGAGTTTTTATCCTGGAAGAAGAAAGGTCACAAGGTGTGACCGTTCGTCTTCCTGGATGATAACACGATTTGAACATTATTTTAGTCAGGTTACTTGAATATATAACCAATGAACAAGTAACTTGACTAAAATATTGTTTAAATAGAGTTTTTATCCTGGAAGAAGAAAGGTCACAAGGTGTGACCGTTCGTCTTCCAGGATGATTACTCGATTTAAACATTATTTTAGTCAGGTTACTTGAATATATAACCAATGAACAAGTAACTTGACTAAAATATTGTTTAGATAGAGTTTTTATCCTGGAAGACGAAAGGTCACAAGGTGTCACCTTTCGTCTTCCACGATGATAACTCGATTTGAACATTATTTTAGTCATGTTACTTGAATATATAACCAATGAACAAGTAACTTGACTAAAATGTTGTTTAAATAGAGTTTTGATCCTGGAAGACGAAAGGTCACAAGGTGTGACCTTTCGTCTTCCAGGATGATAACTCTATTTGAACATTATTTTAGTCAGGTTACTTGAATATATAACCAATGAACAAGTAACTTGACTAAAATATTGTTTAAATAGAGTTTTATTTGAACATTATTTTAATCAGGTTACTTGAATATATAACCAATGAACAAGTAACTTGACTAAAATAATGTTTAAATAGAGTTTGGATCCTGGAAGACGAAAGGTCACAAGGTGTGACCTTTCCTCTTCCAGGATGATAACTCTATTTGAACATTATTTTAGTCAGGTTACTTGAATATATAACCAATGAACAAGTAACTTGACTAAAATATTGTTTAAATAGAGTTTTTATCCTAGAAGACGAAAGGTTACAAGGTGTGACCTTTCGTCTTCCAGGATGATAACTCGATTTGAACATTATTTTAGTCAGGTTACTTGAATATATAACCAATGAACAAGTAACGTCACTAAAATATTGTTTAAATAGAGTTTTTATCCTGGAAGACGAAAGGTCACAAGGTGTGACCTTTCGTCTTCCAGGATGATAACTCGATTTAAACATTATTTCAGTCAGGTTACTTGAATATATAACCAATGAACAAGTAACTTGACTAAAATATTGTTTAAATAGATTTTTTATCCTAGAAGACGAAAGGTCACAAGGTGTGACCTTTCCTCTTCCAGGATGATAACTCTATTTGACATTATTTTAGTCAGGTTACTTGAATATATAACCAATGAACAAGTAACTTGACTAAAATATTGTTTAAATAGAGTTTTATTTGAACATTATTTTAATCAGGTTACTTGAATATATAACCAATGAACAAGTAACTTGACTAAAATATGGTTGAAATAGAGTTTTTATCCTGGAAGAAGAAAGGTCACAAGGTGTGACCGTTCGTCTTCCTGGATGATAACTCGATTTAAACATTATTTTAGTCAGGTTACTTGAATATATAACCAATGAACAAGTAACTTGACTAAAATATTGTTTAGATAGAGTTTTTATCCTGGAAGACGAAAGGTCACAAGGTGTGACCGTTCGTCTTCCAGGATGATAACTCGATTTGAACATTATTTTAGTCAGGTTACTTGAGTATATAACCAATGAACAAGTAACTTGACTAAAATATTGTTTAGATAGAGTTTTTATCCTGGAAGACGAAAGGTCACAAGGTGTCACCTTTCGTCTTCCACGATGATAACTCTATTTGAACATTATTTTAGTCAGGTTACTTGAATATATAACCAATGAACAAGTAACTTGACTAAAATGTTGTTTAAATAGAGTTTTGATCCTAGAAGACGAAAGGTCACAAGGTGTGACCTTTCGTCTTCCAGGATGATAACTCTATTTGAACATTATTTTAGTCAGGTTACTTCAATATATAACCAATGAACAAGTAACTTGACTAAAATATTGTTTAAATAGAGTTTTTATCCTAGAAGACGAAAGGTTACAAGGTGTGACCTTTCGTCTTCCAGGATGATAACTCGATTTGAACATTATTTTAGTCAGGTTACTTGAATATATAACCAATGAACAAGTAACGTCACTAAAATATTGTTTAAATAGAGTTTTTATCCTGGAAGACGAAAGGTCACAAGGTGTGACCTTTCGTCTTCCAGGATGATAACTCGATTTAAACATTATTTCAGTCAGGTTACTTGAATATATAACCAATGAACAAGTAACTTGACTAAAATATTGTTTAAATAGATTTTTTATCCTAGAAGACGAAAGGTCACAAGGTGTGACCTTTCCTCTTCCAGGATGATAACTCTATTTGACATTATTTTAGTCAGGTTACTTGAATATATAACCAATGAACAAGTAACTTGACTAAAATATTGTTTAAATAGAGTTTTATTTGAACATTATTTTAATCAGGTTACTTGAATATATAACCAATGAACAAGTAACTTGACTAAAATATGGTTGAAATAGAGTTTTTATCCTGGAAGAAGAAAGGTCACAAGGTGTGACCGTTCGTCTTCCTGGATGATAACTCGATTTAAACATTATTTTAGTCAGGTTACTTGAATATATAACCAATGAACAAGTAACTTGACTAAAATATTGTTTAGATAGAGTTTTTATCCTGGAAGACGAAAGGTCACAAGGTGTGACCGTTCGTCTTCCAGGATGATAACTCGATTTGAACATTATTTTAGTCAGGTTACTTGAGTATATAACCAATGAACAAGTAACTTGACTAAAATATTGTTTAGATAGAGTTTTTATCCTGGAAGACGAAAGGTCACAAGGTGTCACCTTTCGTCTTCCACGATGATAACTCTATTTGAACATTATTTTAGTCAGGTTACTTGAATATATAACCAATGAACAAGTAACTTGACTAAAATGTTGTTTAAATAGAGTTTTGATCCTAGAAGACGAAAGGTCACAAGGTGTGACCTTTCGTCTTCCAGGATGATAACTCTATTTGAACATTATTTTAGTCAGGTTACTTGAATATATAACCAATGAACAAGTAACTTGACTAAAATATTGTTTAAATAGAGTTTTTATCCTAGAAGACGAAAGGTTACAAGGTGTGACCTTTCGTCTTCCAGGATGATAACTCGATTTGAACATTATTTTAGTCAGGTTACTTGAATATATAACCAATGAACAAGTAACGTCACTAAAATATTGTTTAAATAGAGTTTTTATCCTGGAAGACGAAAGGTCACAAGGTGTGACCTTTCGTCTTCCAGGATGATAACTCGATTTAAACATTATTTCAGTCAGGTTACTTGAATATATAACCAATGAACAAGTAACTTGACTAAAATATTGTTTAAATAGATTTTTTATCCTAGAAGACGAAAGGTCACAAGGTGTGACCTTTCCTCTTCCAGGATGATAACTCTATTTGACATTATTTTAGTCAGGTTACTTGAATATATAACCAATGAACAAGTAACTTGACTAAAATATTGTTTAAATAGAGTTTTATTTGAACATTATTTTAATCAGGTTACTTGAATATATAACCAATGAACAAGTAACTTGACTAAAATATGGTTGAAATAGAGTTTTTATCCTGGAAGAAGAAAGGTCACAAGGTGTGACCGTTCGTCTTCCTGGATGATAACACGATTTGAACATTATTTTAGTCAGGTTACTTGAATATATAACCAATGAACAAGTAACTTGACTAAAATATTGTTTAAATGGAGTTTTTATCCTGGAAGAAGAAAGGTCACAAGGTGTGACCGTTCGTCTTCCAGGATGATTACTCGATTTAAACATTATTTTAGTCAGGTTACTTGAATATATAACCAATGAACAAGTAACTTGACTAAAATATTGTTTAGATAGAGTTTTTATTCTGGAAGACGAAAGGTCACAAGGTGTCACCTTTCGTCTTCCACGATGATAACTCGATTTGAACATTATTTTAGTCATGTTACTTGAATATATAACCAATGAACAAGTAACTTGACTAAAATGTTGTTTAAATAGAGTTTTGATCCTGGAAGACGAAAGGTCACAAGGTGTGACCTTTCGTCTTCCAGGATGATAACTCTATTTGAACATTATTTTAGTCAGGTTACTTGAATATATAACCAATGAACAAGTAACTTGACTAAAATATTGTTTAAATAGAGTTTTATTTGAACATTATTTTAATCAGGTTACTTGAATATATAACCAATGAACAAGTGACTTGACTAAAATAATGTTTAAATAGAGTTTGGATCCTGGAAGACGAAAGGTCACAAGGTGTGACCTTTCCTCTTCCAGGATGATAACTCTATTTGAACATTATTTTAGTCAGGTTACTTGAATATATAACCAACGAACAAGTAACGTGACTAAAATATTGTTTAAATAGAGTTTTTATCCTGGAAGACGAAAGGTCACAAGGTGTGACCTTTCGTCTTCCAGGATGATAACTCGATTTGAACATTATTTTAGTCAGGTTACTTGAATATATAACCAACGAACAAGTAACGTGACTAAAATATTGTTTAAATAGAGTTTTTATCCTGGAAGACGAAAGGTCACAAGGTGTGACCTTTCGTCTTCCAGGATGATAACTCGATTTGAACATTATTTTAGTCAGGTTACTTGAATATATAACCAATGAACAAGTAACTTGACTAAAATATGGTTTAAATTGAGTTTTTATCCTAGAAGACGAAAGGTCACAAGGTGTGACCTTTCGTCTTCCTGGATGATAACACGATTTGAACATTATTTTAGTCAGGTTACTTGAATATATAACCAATGAACAAGTAACTTGACTAAAATACTGTTTAAATAGAGTTTTTATCCTGGAAGAAGAAAGGTCACAAGGTGTGACCGTTCGTCTTCCAGGATGATTACTCGATTTAAACATTATTTTAGTCAGGTTACTTGAATATATAACCAATGAACAAGTAACGTGACTAAAATATTGTTTAGATAGAGTTTTTATCCTGGAAGACGAAAGGTCACAAGGTGTCACCTTTCGTCTTCCACGATGATAACTCGATTTGAACATTATTTTAGTCATGTTACTTGAATATATAACCAATGAACAAGTAACTTGACTAAAATGTTGTTTAAATAGAGTTTTGATCCTGGAAGACGAAAGGTCACAAGGTGTGACCTTTCGTCTTCCAGGATGATAACTCTATTTGAACATTATTTTAGTCAGGTTACTTGAATATATAACCAATGAACAAGTAACTTGACTAAAATATTGTTTAAATAGAGTTTTATTTGAACATTATTTTAATCAGGTTACTTGAATATATAACCAATGAACAAGTAACTTGACTAAAATAATGTTTAAATAGAGTTTGGATCCTGGAAGACGAAAGGTCACAAGGTGTGACCTTTCCTCTTCCAGGATGATAACTCTATTTGAACATTATTTTAGTCAGGTTACTTGAATATATAACCAATGAACAAGTAACTTGACTAAAATATTGTTTAAATAGAGTTTTTATCCTAGAAGACGAAAGGTTACAAGGTGTGACCTTTCGTCTTCCAGGATGATAACTCGATTTGAACATTATTTTAGTCAGGTTACTTGAATATATAACCAATGAACAAGTAACGTCACTAAAATATTGTTTAAATAGAGTTTTTATCCTGGAAGACGAAAGGTCACAAGGTGTGACCTTTCGTCTTCCAGGATGATAACTCGATTTAAACATTATTTCAGTCAGGTTACTTGAATATATAACCAATGAACAAGTAACTTGACTAAAATATTGTTTAAATAGATTTTTTATCCTAGAAGACGAAAGGTCACAAGGTGTGACCTTTCCTCTTCCAGGATGATAACTCTATTTGACATTATTTTAGTCAGGTTACTTGAATATATAACCAATGAACAAGTAACTTGACTAAAATATTGTTTAAATAGAGTTTTATTTGAACATTATTTTAATCAGGTTACTTGAATATATAACCAATGAACAAGTAACTTGACTAAAATATGGTTGAAATAGAGTTTTTATCCTGGAAGAAGAAAGGTCACAAGGTGTGACCGTTCGTCTTCCTGGATGATAACTCGATTTAAACATTATTTTAGTCAGGTTACTTGAATATATAACCAATGAACAAGTAACTTGACTAAAATATTGTTTAGATAGAGTTTTTATCCTGGAAGACGAAAGGTCACAAGGTGTGACCGTTCGTCTTCCAGGATGATAACTCGATTTGAACATTATTTTAGTCTGGTTACTTGAGTATATAACCAATGAACAAGTAACTTGACTAAAATATTGTTTAGATAGAGTTTTTATCCTGGAAGACGAAAGGTCACAAGGTGTCACCTTTCGTCTTCCACGATGATAACTCTATTTGAACATTATTTTAGTCAGGTTACTTGAATATATAACCAATGAACAAGTAACTTGACTAAAATGTTGTTTAAATAGAGTTTTGATCCTAGAAGACGAAAGGTCACAAGGTGTGACCTTTCGTCTTCCAGGATGATAACTCTATTTGAACATTATTTTAGTCAGGTTACTTGAATATATAACCAATGAACAAGTAACTTGACTAAAATATTGTTTAAATAGAGTTTTTATCCTAGAAGACGAAAGGTTACAAGGTGTGACCTTTCGTCTTCCAGGATGATAACTCGATTTGAACATTATTTTAGTCAGGTTACTTGAATATATAACCAATGAACAAGTAACGTCACTAAAATATTGTTTAAATAGAGTTTTTATCCTGGAAGACGAAAGGTCACAAGGTGTGACCTTTCGTCTTCCAGGATGATAACTCGATTTAAACATTATTTCAGTCAGGTTACTTGAATATATAACCAATGAACAAGTAACTTGACTAAAATATTGTTTAAATAGATTTTTTATCCTAGAAGACGAAAGGTCACAAGGTGTGACCTTTCCTCTTCCAGGATGATAACTCTATTTGACATTATTTTAGTCAGGTTACTTGAATATATAACCAATGAACAAGTAACTTGACTAAAATATTGTTTAAATAGAGTTTTATTTGAACATTATTTTAATCAGGTTACTTGAATATATAACCAATGAACAAGTAACTTGACTAAAATATGGTTGAAATAGAGTTTTTATCCTGGAAGAAGAAAGGTCACAAGGTGTGACCGTTCGTCTTCCTGGATGATAACACGATTTGAACATTATTTTAGTCAGGTTACTTGAATATATAACCAATGAACAAGTAACTTGACTAAAATATTGTTTAAATAGAGTTTTTATCCTGGAAGAAGAAAGGTCACAAGGTGTGACCGTTCGTCTTCCAGGATGATTACTCGATTTAAACATTATTTTAGTCAGGTTACTTGAATATATAACCAATGAACAAGTAACTTGACTAAAATATTGTTTAGATAGAGTTTTTATCCTGGAAGACGAAAGGTCACAAGGTGTCACCTTTCGTCTTCCACGATGATAACTCGATTTGAACATTATTTTAGTCATGTTACTTGAATATATAACCAATGAACAAGTAACTTGACTAAAATGTTGTTTAAATAGAGTTTTGATCCTGGAAGACGAAAGGTCACAAGGTGTGACCTTTCGTCTT
Organism: Medicago sativa; assembly: GCF_051527215.1. Taxonomy (NCBI): domain Eukaryota; kingdom Viridiplantae; phylum Streptophyta; class Magnoliopsida; order Fabales; family Fabaceae; genus Medicago; species Medicago sativa. The sequence goes on from NC_140751.1 coordinate 43,056,865, forward strand.
CCAGGATGATAACTCTATTTGAACATTATTTTAGTCAGGTTACTTGAATATATAACCAATGAACAAGTAACTTGACTAAAATATTGTTTAAATAGAGTTTTATTTGAACATTATTTTAATCAGGTTACTTGAATATATAACCAATGAACAAGTGACTTGACTAAAATAATGTTTAAATAGAGTTTGGATCCTGGAAGACGAAAGGTCACAAGGTGTGACCTTTCCTCTTCCAGGATGATAACTCTATTTGAACATTATTTTAGTCAGGTTACTTGAATATATAACCAACGAACAAGTAACGTGACTAAAATATTGTTTAAATAGAGTTTTTATCCTGGAAGACGAAAGGTCACAAGGTGTGACCTTTCGTCTTCCAGGATGATAACTCGATTTGAACATTATTTTAGTCAGGTTACTTGAATATATAACCAACGAACAAGTAACGTGACTAAAATATTGTTTAAATAGAGTTTTTATCCTGGAAGACGAAAGGTCACAAGGTGTGACCTTTCGTCTTCCAGGATGATAACTCGATTTGAACATTATTTTAGTCAGGTTACTTGAATATATAACCAATGAACAAGTAACTTGACTAAAATATGGTTTAAATTGAGTTTTTATCCTAGAAGACGAAAGGTCACAAGGTGTGACCTTTCGTCTTCCTGGATGATAACACGATTTGAACATTATTTTAGTCAGGTTACTTGAATATATAACCAATGAACAAGTAACTTGACTAAAATACTGTTTAAATAGAGTTTTTATCCTGGAAGAAGAAAGGTCACAAGGTGTGACCGTTCGTCTTCCTGGATGATAACACGATTTAAACATTATTTTAGTCAGGTTACTTGAGTATATAACCAATGAACAAGTAACTTGACTAAAATATTGTTTAGATAGAGTTTTTATCCTGGAAGACGAAAGGTCACAAGGTGTGACCGTTCGTCTTCCAGGATGATAACTCGATTTGAACATTATTTTAGTCAGGTTACTTGAGTATATAACCAATGAACAAGTAACTTGACTAAAATATTGTTTAGATAGAGTTTTTATCCTGGAAGACGAAAGGTCACAAGGTGTCACCTTTCGTCTTCCACGATGATAACTCTGTTTGAACATTATTTTAGTCAGGTTACTTGAATATATAACCAATGAACAAGTAACTTGACTAAAATGTTGTTTAAATAGAGTTTTGATCCTAGAAGACGAAAGGTCACAAGGTGTGACCTTTCGTCTTCCAGGATGATAACTCTATTTGAACATTATTTTAGTCAGGTTACTTGAATATATAACCAATGAACAAGTAACTTGACTAAAATATTGTTTAAATAGAGTTTTTATCCTAGAAGACGAAAGGTCACAAGGTGTGACCTTTCGTCTTCCAGGATGATAACTCGATTTGAACATTATTTTAGTCAGGTTACTTGAATATATAACCAATGAACAAGTAACGTCACTAAAATATTGTTTAAATAGAGTTTTTATCCTGGAAGACGAAAGGTCACAAGGTGTGACCTTTCGTCTTCCAGGATGATAACTCGATTTAAACATTATTTCAGTCAGGTTACTTGAATATATAACCAATGAACAAGTAACTTGACTAAAATATTGTTTAAATAGAGTTTTATTTGAACATTATTTTAATCAGGTTACTTGAATATATAACCAATGAACAAGTAACTTGACTAAAATATGGTTGAAATAGAGTTTTTATCCTGGAAGAAGAAAGGTCACAAGGTGTGACCGTTCGTCTTCCTGGATGATAACACGATTTGAACATTATTTTAGTCAGGTTACTTGAATATATAACCAATGAACAAGTAACTTGACTAAAATATTGTTTAAATAGAGTTTTTATCCTGGAAGAAGAAAGGTCACAAGGTGTGACCGTTCGTCTTCCAGGATGATTACTCGATTTAAACATTATTTTAGTCAGGTTACTTGAATATATAACCAATGAACAAGTAACTTGACTAAAATATTGTTTAGATAGAGTTTTTATCCTGGAAGACGAAAGGTCACAAGGTGTCACCTTTCGTCTTCCACGATGATAACTCGATTTGAACATTATTTTAGTCATGTTACTTGAATATATAACCAATGAACAAGTAACTTGACTAAAATGTTGTTTAAATAGAGTTTTGATCCTGGAAGACGAAAGGTCACAAGGTGTGACCTTTCGTCTTCCAGGATGATAACTCTATTTGAACATTATTTTAGTCAGGTTACTTGAATATATAACCAATGAACAAGTAACTTGACTAAAATATTGTTTAAATAGAGTTTTATTTGAACATTATTTTAATCAGGTTACTTGAATATATAACCAATGAACAAGTAACTTGACTAAAATAATGTTTAAATAGAGTTTGGATCCTGGAAGACGAAAGGTCACAAGGTGTGACCTTTCCTCTTCCAGGATGATAACTCTATTTGAACATTATTTTAGTCAGGTTACTTGAATATATAACCAACGAACAAGTAACGTGACTAAAATATTGTTTAAATAGAGTTTTTATCCTGGAAGACGAAAGGTCACAAGGTGTGACCTTTCGTCTTCCAGGATGATAACTCGATTTGAACATTATTTTAGTCAGGTTACTTGAATATATAACCAACGAACAAGTAACGTGACTAAAATATTGTTTAAATAGAGTTTTTATCCTGGAAGACGAAAGGTCACAAGGTGTGACCTTTCGTCTTCCAGGATGATAACTCGATTTGAACATTATTTTAGTCAGGTTACTTGAATATATAACCAATGAACAAGTAACTTGACTAAAATATGGTTTAAATTGAGTTTTTATCCTAGAAGACGAAAGGTCACAAGGTGTGACCTTTCGTCTTCCTGGATGATAACACGATTTGAACATTATTTTAGTCAGGTTACTTGAATATATAACCAATGAACAAGTAACTTGACTAAAATACTGTTTAAATAGAGTTTTTATCCTGGAAGAAGAAAGGTCACAAGGTGTGACCGTTCGTCTTCCTGGATGATAACACGATTTAAACATTATTTTAGTCAGGTTACTTGAGTATATAACCAATGAACAAGTAACTTGACTAAAATATTGTTTAGATAGAGTTTTTATCCTGGAAGACGAAAGGTCACAAGGTGTGACCGTTCGTCTTCCAGGATGATAACTCGATTTGAACATTATTTTAGTCAGGTTACTTGAGTATATAACCAATGAACAAGTAACTTGACTAAAATATTGTTTAGATAGAGTTTTTATCCTGGAAGACGAAAGGTCACAAGGTGTCACCTTTCGTCTTCCACGATGATAACTCTGTTTGAACATTATTTTAGTCAGGTTACTTGAATATATAACCAATGAACAAGTAACTTGACTAAAATGTTGTTTAAATAGAGTTTTGATCCTAGAAGACGAAAGGTCACAAGGTGTGACCTTTCGTCTTCCAGGATGATAACTCTATTTGAACATTATTTTAGTCAGGTTACTTGAATATATAACCAATGAACAAGTAACTTGACTAAAATATTGTTTAAATAGAGTTTTTATCCTAGAAGACGAAAGGTCACAAGGTGTGACCTTTCGTCTTCCAGGATGATAACTCGATTTGAACATTATTTTAGTCAGGTTACTTGAATATATAACCAATGAACAAGTAACGTCACTAAAATATTGTTTAAATAGAGTTTTTATCCTGGAAGACGAAAGGTCACAAGGTGTGACCTTTCGTCTTCCAGGATGATAACTCGATTTAAACATTATTTCAGTCAGGTTACTTGAATATATAACCAATGAACAAGTAACTTGACTAAAATATTGTTTAAATAGAGTTTTATTTGAACATTATTTTAATCAGGTTACTTGAATATATAACCAATGAACAAGTAACTTGACTAAAATATGGTTGAAATAGAGTTTTTATCCTGGAAGAAGAAAGGTCACAAGGTGTGACCGTTCGTCTTCCTGGATGATAACACGATTTGAACATTATTTTAGTCAGGTTACTTGAATATATAACCAATGAACAAGTAACTTGACTAAAATATTGTTTAAATAGAGTTTTTATCCTGGAAGAAGAAAGGTCACAAGGTGTGACCGTTCGTCTTCCAGGATGATTACTCGATTTAAACATTATTTTAGTCAGGTTACTTGAATATATAACCAATGAACAAGTAACTTGACTAAAATATTGTTTAGATAGAGTTTTTATCCTGGAAGACGAAAGGTCACAAGGTGTCACCTTTCGTCTTCCACGATGATAACTCGATTTGAACATTATTTTAGTCATGTTACTTGAATATATAACCAATGAACAAGTAACTTGACTAAAATGTTGTTTAAATAGAGTTTTGATCCTGGAAGACGAAAGGTCACAAGGTGTGACCTTTCGTCTTCCAGGATGATAACTCTATTTGAACATTATTTTAGTCAGGTTACTTGAATATATAACCAATGAACAAGTAACTTGACTAAAATATTGTTTAAATAGAGTTTTATTTGAACATTATTTTAATCAGGTTACTTGAATATATAACCAATGAACAAGTAACTTGACTAAAATAATGTTTAAATAGAGTTTGGATCCTGGAAGACGAAAGGTCACAAGGTGTGACCTTTCCTCTTCCAGGATGATAACTCTATTTGAACATTATTTTAGTCAGGTTACTTGAATATATAACCAACGAACAAGTAACGTGACTAAAATATTGTTTAAATAGAGTTTTTATCCTGGAAGACGAAAGGTCACAAGGTGTGACCTTTCGTCTTCCAGGATGATAACTCGATTTGAACACTATTTTAGTCAGGTTACTTGAATATATAACCAACGAACAAGTAACGTGACTAAAATATTGTTGAAATAGAGTTTTTATCCTGGAAGACGAAAGGTCACAAGGTGTGACCTTTCGTCTTCCAGGATGATAACTCGATTTGAACATTATTTTAGTCAGGTTACTTGAATATATAACCAATGAACAAGTAACTTGACTAAAATATGGTTTAAATTGAGTTTTTATCCTAGAAGACGAAAGGTCACAAGGTGTGACCTTTCGTCTTCCTGGATGATAACACGATTTGAACATTATTTTAGTCAGGTTACTTGAATATATAACCAATGAACAAGAAACTTGACTAAAATACTGTTTAAATAGAGTTTTTATCCTGGAAGAAGAAAGGTCACAAGGTGTGACCGTTCGTCTTCCTGGATGATAACACGATTTAAACATTATTTTAGTCAGGTTACTTGAGTATATAACCAATGAACAAGTAACTTGACTAAAATATTGTTTAGATAGAGTTTTTATCCTGGAAGACGAAAGGTCACAAGGTGTGACCGTTCGTCTTCCAGGATGATAACTCGATTTGAACATTATTTTAGTCAGGTTACTTGAGTATATAACCAATGAACAAGTAACTTGACTAAAATATTGTTTAGATAGAGTTTTTATCCTGGAAGACGAAAGGTCACAAGGTGTCACCTTTCGTCTTCCACGATGATAACTCTGTTTGAACATTATTTTAGTCAGGTTACTTGAATATATAACCAATGAACAAGTAACTTGACTAAAATGTTGTTTAAATAGAGTTTTGATCCTAGAAGACGAAAGGTCACAAGGTGTGACCTTTCGTCTTCCAGGATGATAACTCTATTTGAACATTATTTTAGTCAGGTTACTTGAATATATAACCAATGAACAAGTAACTTGACTAAAATATTGTTTAAATAGAGTTTTTATCCTAGAAGACGAAAGGTCACAAGGTGTGACCTTTCGTCTTCCAGGATGATAACTCGATTTGAACATTATTTTAGTCAGGTTACTTGAATATATAACCAATGAACAAGTAACGTCACTAAAATATTGTTTAAATAGAGTTTTTATCCTGGAAGACGAAAGGTCACAAGGTGTGACCTTTCGTCTTCCAGGATGATAACTCGATTTAAACATTATTTCAGTCAGGTTACTTGAATATATAACCAATGAACAAGTAACTTGACTAAAATATTGTTTAAATAGATTTTTTATCCTAGAAGACGAAAGGTCACAAGGTGTGACCTTTCCTCTTCCAGGATGATAACTCTATTTGACATTATTTTAGTCAGGTTACTTGAATATATAACCAATGAACAAGTAACTTGACTAAAATATTGTTTAAATAGAGTTTTATTTGAACATTATTTTAATCAGGTTACTTGAATATATAACCAATGAACAAGTAACTTGACTAAAATATGGTTGAAATAGAGTTTTTATCCTGGAAGAAGAAAGGTCACAAGGTGTGACCGTTCGTCTTCCTGGATGATAACACGATTTGAACATTATTTTAGTCAGGTTACTTGAATATATAACCAATGAACAAGTAACTTGACTAAAATATTGTTTAAATAGAGTTTTTATCCTGGAAGAAGAAAGGTCACAAGGTGTGACCGTTCGTCTTCCAGGATGATAACTCGATTTAAACATTATTTTAGTCAGGTTACTTGAATATATAACCAATGAACAAGTAACTTGACTAAAATATTGTTTAGATAGAGTTTTTATCCTGGAAGACGAAAGGTCACAAGGTGTCACCTTTCGTCTTCCACGATGATAACTCGATTTGAACATTATTTTAGTCATGTTACTTGAATATATAACCAATGAACAAGTAACTTGACTAAAATGTTGTTTAAATAGAGTTTTGATCCTGGAAGACGAAAGGTCACAAGGTGTGACCTTTCGTCTTCCAGGATGATAACTCTATTTGAACATTATTTTAGTCAGGTTACTTGAATATATAACCAATGAACAAGTAACTTGACTAAAATATTGTTTAAATAGAGTTTTATTTGAACATTATTTTAATCAGGTTACTTGAATATATAACCAATGAACAAGTAACTTGACTAAAATAATGTTTAAATAGAGTTTTGATCCTGGAAGACGAAAGGTCACAAGGTGTGACCTTTCCTCTTCCAGGATGATAACTCTATTTGAACATTATTTTAGTCAGGTTACTTGAATATATAACCAACGAACAAGTAACGTGACTAAAATATTGTTTAAATAGAGTTTTTATCCTGGAAGACGAAAGGTCACAAGGTGTGACCTTTCGTCTTCCAGGATGATAACTCGATTTGAACATTATTTTAGTCAGGTTACTTGAATATATAACCAACGAACAAGTAACGTGACTAAAATATTGTTTAAATAGAGTTTTTATCCTGGAAGACGAAAGGTCACAAGGTGTGACCTTTCGTCTTCCAGGATGATAACTCGATTTGAACATTATTTTAGTCAGGTTACTTGAATATATAACCAATGAACAAGTAACTTGACTAAAATATGGTTTAAATTGAGTTTTTATCCTAGAAGACGAAAGGTCACAAGGTGTGACCTTTCGTCTTCCTGGATGATAACACGATTTGAACATTATTTTAGTCAGGTTACTTGAATATATAACCAATGAACAAGTAACTTGACTAAAATATTGTTTAAATAGAGTTTTTATCCTGGAAGAAGAAAGGTCACAAGGTGTGACCGTTCGTCTTCCTGGATGATAACACGATTTAAACATTATTTTAGTCAGGTTACTTGAGTATATAACCAATGAACAAGTAACTTGACTAAAATATTGTTTAGATAGAGTTTTTATCCTGGAAGACGAAAGGTCACAAGGTGTGACCGTTCGTCTTCCAGGATGATAACTCGATTTGAACATTATTTTAGTCAGGTTACTTGAGTATATAACCAATGAACAAGTAACTTGACTAAAATATTGTTTAGATAGAGTTTTTATCCTGGAAGACGAAAGGTCACAAGGTGTCACCTTTCGTCTTCCACGATGATAACTCGATTTGAACATTATTTTAGTCATGTTACTTGAATATATAACCAATGAACAAGTAACTTGACTAAAATGTTGTTTAAATAGAGTTTTGATCCTGGAAGACGAAAGGTCACAAGGTGTGACCGTTCGTCTTCCAGGATGATAACTCGATTTGAACATTATTTTAGTCAGGTTACTTGAGTATATAACCAATGAACAAGTAACTTGACTAAAATATTGTTTAGATAGAGTTTTTATCCTGGAAGACGAAAGGTCACAAGGTGTCACCTTTCGTCTTCCACGATGATAACTCTATTTGAACATTATTTTAGTCAGGTTACTTGAATATATAACCAATGAACAAGTAACTTGACTAAAATATTGTTTAAATAGAGTTTTTATCCTAGAAGACGAAAGGTCACAAGGTGTGACCTTTCGTCTTCCAGGATGATAACTCTATTTGAACATTATTTTAGTCAGGTTACTTGAATATATAACCAATGAACAAGTAACTTGACTAAAATATGGTTTAAATAGAGTTTTTATCCTGGAAGACGAAAGGTCACAAGGTGTGACCTTTCGTCTTCCTGGATGATAACACGATTTGAACATTATTTTAGTCAGGTTACTTGAATATATAACCAATGAACAAGTAACTTGACTAAAATATTGTTTAAATAGAGTTTTTATCCTGGAAGAAGAAAGGTCACAAGGTGTGACCGTTCGTCTTCCAGGATGATAACTCGATTTAAACATTATTTTAGTCAGGTTACTTGAATATATAACCAATGAACAAGTAACTTGACTAAAATATTGTTTAGATAGAGTTTTTATCCTGGAAGACGAAAGGTCACAAGGTGTCACCTTTCGTCTTCCACGATGATAACTCGATTTGAACATTATTTTAGTCATGTTACTTGAATATATAACCAATGAACAAGTAACTTGACTAAAATGTTGTTTAAATAGAGTTTTGATCCTGGAAGACGAAAGGTCACAAGGTGTGACCGTTCGTCTTCCAGGATGATAACTCGATTTGAACATTATTTTAGTCAGGTTACTTGAGTATATAACCAATGAAAAAGTAACTTGACTAAAATATTGTTTAGATAGAGTTTTTATCCTGGAAGACGAAAGGTCACAAGGTGTGACCGTTCGTCTTCCAGGATGATAACTCGATTTGAACATTATTTTAGTCAGGTTACTTGAGTATATAACCAATGAACAAGTAACTTGACTAAAATATTGTTTAGATAGAGTTTTTATCCTGGAAGACGAAAGGTCACAAGGTGTCACCTTTCGTCTTCCACGATGATAACTCTATTTGAACATTATTTTAGTCAGGTTACTTGAATATATAACCAATGAACAAGTAACTTGACTAAAATGTTCTTTAAATAGAGTTTTGATCCTAGAAGACGAAAGGTCACAAGGTGTGACCTTTCGTCTTCCAGGATGATAACTCTATTTGAACATTATTTTAGTCAGGTTACTTGAATATATAACCAATGAACAAGTAACTTGACTAAAATATTGTTTAAATAGAGTTTTTATCCTAGAAGACGAAAGGTTACAAGGTGTGACCTTTCGTCTTCCAGGATGATAACTCGATTTGAACATTATTTTAGTCAGGTTACTTGAATATATAACCAATGAACAAGTAACGTCACTAAAATATTGTTTAAATAGAGTTTTTATCCTGGAAGACGAAAGGTCACAAGGTGTGACCTTTCGTCTTCCAGGATGATAACTCGATTTAAACATTATTTCAGTCAGGTTACTTGAATATATAACCAATGAACAAGTAACTTGACTAAAATATTGTTTAAATAGATTTTTTATCCTAGAAGACGAAAGGTCACAAGGTGTGACCTTTCCTCTTCCAGGATGATAACTCTATTTGACATTATTTTAGTCAGGTTACTTGAATATATAACCAATGAACAAGTAACGTGACTAAAATATTGTTTAAATAGAGTTTTATTTGAACATTATTTTAATCAGGTTACTTGAATATATAACCAATGAACAAGTAACTTGACTAAAATATGGTTGAAATAGAGTTTTTATCATAGAAGAAGAAAGGTCACAAGGTGTGACCGTTCGTCTTCCTGGATGATAACACGATTTGAACATTATTTTAGTCAGGTTACTTGAATATATAACCAATGAACAAGTAACTTGACTAAAATATTGTTTAAATAGAGTTTTTATCCTGGAAGAAGAAAGGTCACAAGGTGTGACCGTTCGTCTTCCAGGATGATAACTCGATTTAAACATTATTTTAGTCAGGTTACTTGAATATATAACCAATGAACAAGTAACTTGACTAAAATATTGTTTAGATAGAGTTTTTATCCTGGAAGACGAAAGGTCACAAGGTGTCACCTTTCGTCTTCCACGATGATAACTCGATTTGAACATTATTTTAGTCATGTTACTTGAATATATAACCAATGAACAAGTAACTTGACTAAAATGTTCTTTAAATAGAGTTTTGATCCTAGAAGACGAAAGGTCACAAGGTGTGACCTTTCGTCTTCCAGGATGATAACTCTATTTGAACATTATTTTAGTCAGGTTACTTGAATATATAACCAATGAACAAGTAACTTGACTAAAATATTGTTTAAATAGAGTTTTTATCCTAGAAGACGAAAGGTTACAAGGTGTGACCTTTCGTCTTCCAGGATGATAACTCGATTTGAACATTATTTTAGTCAGGTTACTTGAATATATAACCAATGAACAAGTAACGTCACTAAAATATTGTTTAAATAGAGTTTTTATCCTGGAAGACGAAAGGTCACAAGGTGTGACCTTTCGTCTTCCAGGATGATAACTCGATTTAAACATTATTTCAGTCAGGTTACTTGAATATATAACCAATGAACAAGTAACTTGACTAAAATATTGTTTAAATAGATTTTTTATCCTAGAAGACGAAAGGTCACAAGGTGTGACCTTTCCTCTTCCAGGATGATAACTCTATTTGACATTATTTTAGTCAGGTTACTTGAATATATAACCAATGAACAAGTAACGTGACTAAAATATTGTTTAAATAGAGTTTTATTTGAACATTATTTTAATCAGGTTACTTGAATATATAACCAATGAACAAGTAACTTGACTAAAATATGGTTGAAATAGAGTTTTTATCATAGAAGAAGAAAGGTCACAAGGTGTGACCGTTCGTCTTCCTGGATGATAACACGATTTGAACATTATTTTAGTCAGGTTACTTGAATATATAACCAATGAACAAGTAACTTGACTAAAATATTGTTTAAATAGAGTTTTTATCCTGGAAGAAGAAAGGTCACAAGGTGTGACCGTTCGTCTTCCAGGATGATAACTCGATTTAAACATTATTTTAGTCAGGTTACTTGAATATATAACCAATGAACAAGTAACTTGACTAAAATATTGTTTAGATAGAGTTTTTATCCTGGAAGACGAAAGGTCACAAGGTGTCACCTTTCGTCTTCCACGATGATAACTCGATTTGAACATTATTTTAGTCATGTTACTTGAATATATAACCAATGAACAAGTAACTTGACTAAAATGTTGTTTAAATAAAGTTTTGATCCTGGAAGACGAAAGGTCACAAGGTGTGACCTTTCGTCTTCCAGGATGATAACTCTATTTGAACATTATTTTAGTCAGGTTACTTGAATATATAACCAATGAACAAGTAACTTGACTAAAATATTGTTTAAATAGAGTTTTATTTGCACATTATTTTAATCAGGTTACTTGAATATATAACCAATGAACAAGTAACTTGACTAAAATAATGTTTAAATAGAGTTTTGATCCTAGAAGACGAAAGGTCACAAGGTGTGACCTTTCCTCTTCCAGGATGATAACTCTATTTGAACATTATTTTAGTCAGGTTACTTGAATATATAACCAACGAACAAGTAACGTGACTAAAATATTGTTTAAATAGAGTTTTTATCCTGGAAGACGAAAGGTCACAAGGTGTGACCTTTCGTCTTCCAGGATGATAACTCGATTTGAACATTATTTTAGTCAGGTTACTTGAATATATAACCAATGAACAAGTAACTTGACTAAAATATGGTTTAAATTGAGTTTTTATCCTAGAAGACGAAAGGTCACAAGGTGTGACCTTTCGTCTTCCTGGATGATAACACGATTTGAACATTATTTTAGTCAGGTTACTTGAGTATATAACCAATGAACAAGTAACTTGACTAAAATATTGTTTAAATAGAGTTTTTATCCTGGAAGAAGAAAGGTCACAAGGTGTGACCGTTCGTCTTCCTGGATGATAACACGATTTAAACATTATTTTAGTCAGGTTACTTGAGTATATAACCAATGAACAAGTAACTTGACTAAAATATTGTTTAGATAGAGTTTTTATCCTGGAAGACGAAAGGTCACAAGGTGTGACCGTTCGTCTTCCAGGATGATAACTCGATTTGAACATTATTTTAGTCAGGTTACTTGAGTATATAACCAATGAACAAGTAACTTGACTAAAATATTGTTTAGATAGAGTTTTTATCCTGGAAGACGAAAGGTCACAAGGTGTCACCTTTCGTCTTCCACGATGATAACTCTATTTGAACATTATTTTAGTCAGGTTACTTGAATATATAACCAATGAACAAGTAACTTGACTAAAATGTTGTTTAAATAGAGTTTTGATCCTAGAAGACGAAAGGTCACAAGGTGTGACCTTTCGTCTTCCAGGATGATAACTCTATTTGAACATTATTTTAGTCAGGTTACTTGAATATATAACCAATGAACAAGTAACTTGACTAAAATATTGTTTAAATAGAGTTTTTATCCTAGAAGACGAAAGGTTACAAGGTGTGACCTTTCGTCTTCCAGGATGATAACTCGATTTGAACATTATTTTAGTCAGGTTACTTGAATATATAACCAATGAACAAGTAACGTCACTAAAATATTGTTTAAATAGAGTTTTTATCCTGGAAGACGAAAGGTCACAAGGTGTGACCTTTCGTCTTCCAGGATGATAACTCGATTTAAACATTATTTCAGTCAGGTTACTTGAATATATAACCAATGAACAAGTAACTTGACTAAAATATTGTTTAAATAGATTTTTTATCCTAGAAGACGAAAGGTCACAAGGTGTGACCTTTCCTCTTCCAGGATGATAACTCTATTTGACATTATTTTAGTCAGGTTACTTGAATATATAACCAATGAACAAGTAACTTGACTAAAATATTGTTTAAATAGAGTTTTATTTGAACATTATTTTAATCAGGTTACTTGAATATATAACCAATGAACAAGTAACTTGACTAAAATATGGTTGAAATAGAGTTTTTATCCTGGAAGAAGAAAGGTCACAAGGTGTGACCGTTCGTCTTCCTGGATGATAACACGATTTGAACATTATTTTAGTCAGGTTACTTGAATATATAACCAATGAACAAGTAACTTGACTAAAATATTGTTTAAATAGAGTTTTTATCCTGGAAGAAGAAAGGTCACAAGGTGTGACCGTTCGTCTTCCTGGATGATAACACGATTTAAACATTATTTTAGTCAGGTTACTTGAGTATATAACCAATGAACAAGTAACTTGACTAAAATATTGTTTAGATAGAGTTTTTATCCTGGAAGACGAAAGGTCACAAGGTGTGACCGTTCGTCTTCCAGGATGATAACTCGATTTGAACATTATTTTAGTCAGGTTACTTGAGTATATAACCAATGAACAAGTAACTTGACTAAAATATTGTTTAGATAGAGTTTTTATCCTGGAAGACGAAAGGTCACAAGGTGTCACCTTTCGTCTTCCACGATGATAACTCTATTTGAACATTATTTTAGTCAGGTTACTTGAATATATAACCAATGAACAAGTAACTTGACTAAAATGTTGTTTAAATAGAGTTTTGATCCTAGAAGACGAAAGGTCACAAGGTGTGACCTTTCGTCTTCCAGGATGATAACTCTATTTGAACATTATTTTAGTCAGGTTACTTGAATATATAACCAATGAACAAGTAACTTGACTAAAATATTGTTTAAATAGAGTTTTTATCCTAGAAGACGAAAGGTTACAAGGTGTGACCTTTCGTCTTCCAGGATGATAACTCGATTTGAACATTATTTTAGTCAGGTTACTTGAATATATAACCAATGAACAAGTAACGTCACTAAAATATTGTTTAAATAGAGTTTTTATCCTGGAAGACGAAAGGTCACAAGGTGTGACCTTTCGTCTTCCAGGATGATAACTCGATTTAAACATTATTTCAGTCAGGTTACTTGAATATATAACCAATGAACAAGTAACTTGACTAAAATATTGTTTAAATAGATTTTTTATCCTAGAAGACGAAAGGTCACAAGGTGTGACCTTTCCTCTTCCAGGATGATAACTCTATTTGACATTATTTTAGTCAGGTTACTTGAATATATAACCAATGAACAAGTAACTTGACTAAAATATTGTTTAAATAGAGTTTTATTTGAACATTATTTTAATCAGGTTACTTGAATATATAACCAATGAACAAGTAACTTGACTAAAATATGGTTGAAATAGAGTTTTTATCCTGGAAGAAGAAAGGTCACAAGGTGTGACCGTTCGTCTTCCTGGATGATAACACGATTTGAACATTATTTTAGTCAGGTTACTTGAATATATAACCAATGAACAAGTAACTTGACTAAAATATTGTTTAAATAGAGTTTTTATCCTGGAAGAAGAAAGGTCACAAGGTGTGACCGTTCGTCTTCCAGGATGATAACTCGATTTAAACATTATTTTAGTCAGGTTACTTGAATATATAACCAATGAACAAGTAACTTGACTAAAATATTGTTTAGATAGAGTTTTTATCCTGGAAGACGAAAGGTCACAAGGTGTCACCTTTCGTCTTCCACGATGATAACTCGATTTGAACATTATTTTAGTCATGTTACTTGAATATATAACCAATGAACAAGTAACTTGACTAAAATGTTGTTTAAATAGAGTTTTGATCCTGGAAGACGAAAGGTCACAAGGTGTGACCGTTCGTCTTCCAGGATGATAACTCGATTTGAACATTATTTTAGTCAGGTTACTTGAGTATATAACCAATGAAAAAGTAACTTGACTAAAATATTGTTTAGATAGAGTTTTTATCCTGGAAGACGAAAGGTCACAAGGTGTGACCGTTCGTCTTCCAGGATGATAACTCGATTTGAACATTATTTTAGTCAGGTTACTTGAGTATATAACCAATGAACAAGTAACTTGACTAAAATATTGTTTAGATAGAGTTTTTATCCTGGAAGACGAAAGGTCACAAGGTGTCACCTTTCGTCTTCCACGATGATAACTCTATTTGAACATTATTTTAGTCAGGTTACTTGAATATATAACCAATGAACAAGTAACTTGACTAAAATGTTGTTTAAATAGAGTTTTGATCCTAGAAGACGAAAGGTCACAAGGTGTGACCTTTCGTCTTCCAGGATGATAACTCTATTTGAACATTATTTTAGTCAGGTTACTTGAATATATAACCAATGAACAAGTAACTTGACTAAAATATTGTTTAAATAGAGTTTTTATCCTAGAAGACGAAAGGTTACAAGGTGTGACCTTTCGTCTTCCAGGATGATAACTCGATTTGAACATTATTTTAGTCAGGTTACTTGAATATATAACCAATGAACAAGTAACGTCACTAAAATATTGTTTAAATAGAGTTTTTATCCTGGAAGACGAAAGGTCACAAGGTGTGACCTTTCGTCTTCCAGGATGATAACTCGATTTAAACATTATTTCAGTCAGGTTACTTGAATATATAACCAATGAACAAGTAACTTGACTAAAATATTGTTTAAATAGATTTTTTATCCTAGAAGACGAAAGGTCACAAGGTGTGACCTTTCCTCTTCCAGGATGATAACTCTATTTGACATTATTTTAGTCAGGTTACTTGAATATATAACCAATGAACAAGTAACTTGACTAAAATATTGTTTAAATAGAGTTTTATTTGAACATTATTTTAATCAGGTTACTTGAATATATAATCAATGAACAAGTAACTTGACTAAAATATGGTTGAAATAGAGTTTTTATCCTAGAAGAAGAAAGGTCACAAGGTGTGACCGTTCGTCTTCCTGGATGATAACACGATTTGAACATTATTTTAGTCAGGTTACTTGAATATATAACCAATGAACAAGTAACTTGACTAAAATATTGTTTAAATAGAGTTTTTATCCTGGAAGAAGAAAGGTCACAAGGTGTGACCGTTCGTCTTCCAGGATGATAACTCGATTTAAACATTATTTTAGTCAGGTTACTTGAATATATAACCAATGAACAAGTAACTTGACTAAAATATTGTTTAGATAGAGTTTTTATCCTGGAAGACGAAAGGTCACAAGGTGTCACCTTTCGTCTTCCACGATGATAACTCGATTTGAACATTATTTTAGTCATGTTACTTGAATATATAACCAATGAACAAGTAACTTGACTAAAATGTTGTTTAAATAGAGTTTTGATCCTGGAAGACGAAAGGTCACAAGGTGTGACCTTTCGTCTTCCAGGATGATAACTCTATTTGAACATTATTTTAGTCAGGTTACTTGAATATATAACCAATGAACAAGTAACTTGACTAAAATATTGTTTAAATAGAGTTTTATTTGCACATTATTTTAATCAGGTTACTTGAATATATAACCAATGAACAAGTAACTTGACTAAAATAATGTTTAAATAGAGTTTTGATCCTGGAAGACGAAAGGTCACAAGGTGTGACCTTTCCTCTTCCAGGATGATAACTCTATTTGAACATTATTTTAGTCAGGTTACTTGAATATATAACCAACGAACAAGTAACGTGACTAAAATATTGTTTAAATAGAGTTTTTATCCTGGAAGACGAAAGGTCACAAGGTGTGACCTTTCGTCTTCCAGGATGATAACTCGATTTGAACATTATTTTAGTCAGGTTACTTGAATATATAACCAACGAACAAGTAACGTGACTAAAATATTGTTTAAATAGAGTTTTTATCCTGGAAGACGAAAGGTCACAAGGTGTGACCTTTCGTCTTCCAGGATGATAACTCGATTTGAACATTATTTTAGTCAGGTTACTTGAATATATAACCAATGAACAAGTAACTTGACTAAAATATGGTTTAAATTGAGTTTTTATCCTAGAAGACGAAAGGTCACAAGGTGTGACCTTTCGTCTTCCTGGATGATAACACGATTTGAACATTATTTTAGTCAGGTTACTTGAGTATATAACCAATGAACAAGTAACTTGACTAAAATATTGTTTAGATAGAGTTTTTATCCTGGAAGACGAAAGGTCACAAGGTGTGACCGTTCGTCTTCCAGGATGATAACTCGATTTGAACATTATTTTAGTCAGGTTACTTGAGTATATAACCAATGAACAAGTAACTTGACTAAAATATTGTTTAGATAGAGTTTTTATCCTGGAAGACGAAAGGTCACAAGGTGTCACCTTTCGTCTTCCACGATGATAACTCTATTTGAACATTATTTTAGTCAGGTTACTTGAATATATAACCAATGAACAAGTAACTTGACTAAAATGTTGTTTAAATAGAGTTTTGATCCTAGAAGACGAAAGGTCACAAGGTGTGACCTTTCGTCTTCCAGGATGATAACTCTATTTGAACATTATTTTAGTCAGGTTACTTGAATATATAACCAATGAACAAGTAACTTGACTAAAATATTGTTTAAATAGAGTTTTTATCCTAGAAGACGAAAGGTTACAAGGTGTGACCTTTCGTCTTCCAGGATGATAACTCGATTTGAACATTATTTTAGTCAGGTTACTTGAATATATAACCAATGAACAAGTAACGTCACTAAAATATTGTTTAAATAGAGTTTTTATCCTGGAAGACGAAAGGTCACAAGGTGTGACCTTTCGTCTTCCAGGATGATAACTCGATTTAAACATTATTTCAGTCAGGTTACTTGAATATATAACCAATGAACAAGTAACTTGACTAAAATATTGTTTAAATAGATTTTTTATCCTAGAAGACGAAAGGTCACAAGGTGTGACCTTTCCTCTTCCAGGATGATAACTCTATTTGACATTATTTTAGTCAGGTTACTTGAATATATAACCAATGAACAAGTAACTTGACTAAAATATTGTTTAAATAGAGTTTTATTTGAACATTATTTTAATCAGGTTACTTGAATATATAACCAATGAACAAGTAACTTGACTAAAATATGGTTGAAATAGAGTTTTTATCCTGGAAGAAGAAAGGTCACAAGGTGTGACCGTTCGTCTTCCTGGATGATAACACGATTTGAACATTATTTTAGTCAGGTTACTTGAATATATAACCAATGAACAAGTAACTTGACTAAAATATTGTTTAAATAGAGTTTTTATCCTGGAAGAAGAAAGGTCACAAGGTGTGACCGTTCGTCTTCCAGGATGATAACTCGATTTAAACATTATTTTAGTCAGGTTACTTGAATATATAACCAATGAACAAGTAACTTGACTAAAATATTGTTTAGATAGAGTTTTTATCCTGGAAGACGAAAGGTCACAAGGTGTCACCTTTCGTCTTCCACGATGATAACTCGATTTGAACATTATTTTAGTCATGTTACTTGAATATATAACCAATGAACAAGTAACTTGACTAAAATGTTGTTTAAATAGAGTTTTGATCCTGGAAGACGAAAGGTCACAAGGTGTGACCTTTCGTCTTCCAGGATGATAACTCTATTTGAACATTATTTTAGTCAGGTTACTTGAATATATAACCAATGAACAAGTAACTTGACTAAAATATTGTTGAAATAGAGTTTTATTTGAACATTATTTTAATCAGGTTACTTGAATATATAACCAATGAACAAGTAACTTGACTAAAATAATGTTTAAATAGAGTTTTGATCCTGGAAGACGAAAGGTCACAAGGTGTGACCTTTCCTCTTCCAGGATGATAACTCTATTTGAACATTATTTTAGTCAGGTTACTTGAATATATAACCAACGAACAAGTAACGTGACTAAAATATTGTTTAAATAGAGTTTTTATCCTGGAAGACGAAAGGTCACAAGGTGTGACCTTTCGTCTTCCAGGATGATAACTCGATTTGAACATTATTTTAGTCAGGTTACTTGAATATATAACCAATGAACAAGTAACTTGACTAAAATATTGTTTAGATAGAGTTTTTATCCTGGAAGACGAAAGGTCACAAGGTGTCACCTTTCGTCTTCCACGATGATAACTCGATTTGAACATTATTTTAGTCATGTTACTTGAATATATAACCAATGAACAAGTAACTTGACTAAAATGTTGTTTAAATAGAGTTTTGATCCTGGAAGACGAAAGGTCACAAGGTGTGACCGTTCGTCTTCCAGGATGATAACTCGATTTGAACATTATTTTAGTCAGGTTACTTGAGTATATAACCAATGAACAAGTAACTTGACTAAAATATTGTTTAGATAGAGTTTTTATCCTGGAAGACGAAAGGTCACAAGGTGTCACCTTTCGTCTTCCACGATGATAACTCTATTTGAACATTATTTTAGTCAGGTTACTTGAATATATAACCAATGAACAAGTAACTTGACTAAAATGTTGTTTAAATAGAGTTTTGATCCTAGAAGACGAAAGGTCACAAGGTGTGACCTTTCGTCTTCCAGGATGATAACTCTATTTGAACATTATTTTAGTCAGGTTACTTGAATATATAACCAATGAACAAGTAACTTGACTAAAATATTGTTTAAATAGAGTTTTTATCCTAGAAGACGAAAGGTTACAAGGTGTGACCTTTCGTCTTCCAGGATGATAACTCGATTTGAACATTATTTTAGTCAGGTTACTTGAATATATAACCAATGAACAAGTAACGTCACTAAAATATTGTTTAAATAGAGTTTTTATCCTGGAAGACGAAAGGTCACAAGGTGTGACCTTTCGTCTTCCAGGATGATAACTCGATTTAAACATTATTTCAGTCAGGTTACTTGAATATATAACCAATGAACAAGTAACTTGACTAAAATATTGTTTAAATAGATTTTTTATCCTAGAAGACGAAAGGTCACAAGGTGTGACCTTTCCTCTTCCAGGATGATAACTCTATTTGACATTATTTTAGTCAGGTTACTTGAATATATAACCAATGAACAAGTAACTTGACTAAAATATTGTTTAAATAGAGTTTTATTTGAACATTATTTTAATCAGGTTACTTGAATATATAACCAATGAACAAGTAACTTGACTAAAATATGGTTGAAATAGAGTTTTTATCCTGGAAGAAGAAAGGTCACAAGGTGTGACCGTTCGTCTTCCTGGATGATAACACGATTTGAACATTATTTTAGTCAGGTTACTTGAATATATAACCAATGAACAAGTAACTTGACTAAAATATTGTTTAAATAGAGTTTTTATCCTGGAAGAAGAAAGGTCACAAGGTGTGACCGTTCGTCTTCCAGGATGATAACTCGATTTAAACATTATTTTAGTCAGGTTACTTGAATATATAACCAATGAACAAGTAACTTGACTAAAATATTGTTTAGATAGAGTTTTTATCCTGGAAGACGAAAGGTCACAAGGTGTCACCTTTCGTCTTCCACGATGATAACTCGATTTGAACATTATTTTAGTCATGTTACTTGAATATATAACCAATGAACAAGTAACTTGACTAAAATGTTGTTTAAATAGAGTTTTGATCCTGGAAGACGAAAGGTCACAAGGTGTGACCTTTCGTCTTCCAGGATGATAACTCTATTTGAACATTATTTTAGTCAGGTTACTTGAATATATAACCAATGAACAAGTAACTTGACTAAAATATTGTTTAAATAGAGTTTTATTTGAACATTATTTTAATCAGGTTACTTGAATATATAACCAATGAACAAGTAACTTGACTAAAATAATGTTTAAATAGAGTTTTGATCCTGGAAGACGAAAGGTCACAAGGTGTGACCTTTCCTCTTCCAGGATGATAACTCTATTTGAACATTATTTTAGTCAGGTTACTTGAATATATAACCAACGAACAAGTAACGTGACTAAAATATTGTTTAAATAGAGTTTTTATCCTGGAAGACGAAAGGTCACAAGGTGTGACCTTTCGTCTTCCAGGATGATAACTCGATTTGAACATTATTTTAGTCAGGTTACTTGAATATATAACCAATGAACAAGTAACTTGACTAAAATATTGTTTAGATAGAGTTTTTATCCTGGAAGACGAAAGGTCACAAGGTGTCACCTTTCGTCTTCCACGATGATAACTCGATTTGAACATTATTTTAGTCATGTTACTTGAATATATAACCAATGAACAAGTAACTTGACTAAAATGTTGTTTAAATAGAGTTTTGATCCTGGAAGACGAAAGGTCACAAGGTGTGACCTTTCGTCTTCCAGGATGATAACTCTATTTGAACATTATTTTAGTCAGGTTACTTGAATATATAACCAATGAACAAGTAACTTGACTAAAATATTGTTTAAATAGAGTTTTATTTGAACATTATTTTAATCAGGTTACTTGAATATATAACCAATGAACAAGTAACTTGACTAAAATAATGTTTAAATAGAGTTTTGATCCTGGAAGACGAAAGGTCACAAGGTGTGACCTTTCCTCTTCCAGGATGATAACTCTATTTGAACATTATTTTAGTCAGGTTACTTGAATATATAACCAATGAACAAGTAACTTGACTAAAATATGGTTTAAATTGAGTTTTTATCCTAGAAGACGAAAGGTCACAAGGTGTGACCTTTCGTCTTCCTGGATGATAACACGATTTGAACATTATTTTAGTCAGGTTACTTGAATATATAACCAATGAACAAGTAACTTGACTAAAATATTGTTTAAATAGAGTTTTTATCCTGGAAGAAGAAAGGTCACAAGGTGTGACCGTTCGTCTTCCTGGATGATAACACGATTTAAACATTATTTTAGTCAGGTTACTTGAGTATATAACCAATGAACAAGTAACTTGACTAAAATATTGTTTAGATAGAGTTTTTATCCTGGAAGACGAAAGGTCACAAGGTGTGACCGTTCGTCTTCCAGGATGATAACTCGATTTGAACATTATTTTAGTCAGGTTACTTGAGTATATAACCAATGAACAAGTAACTTGACTAAAATATTGTTTAGATAGAGTTTTTATCCTAGAAGACGAAAGGTCACAAGGTGTGACCTTTCGTCTACCAGGATGATAACTCTATTTGAACATTATTTTAGTCAGGTTACTTGAATATATAACCAATGAACAAGTAACTTGACTAAAATATTGTTTAAATAGAGTTTTTATCCTAGAAGACGAAAGGTCACAAGGTGTGACCTTTCGTCTTCCAGGATGATAACTCGATTTGAACATTATTTTAGTCAGGTTACTTGAATATATAACCAATGAACAAGTAACGTCACTAAAATATTGTTTAAATAGAGTTTTTATCCTGGAAGACGAAAGGTCACAAGGTGTGACCTTTCGTCTTCCAGGATGATAACTCGATTTAAACATTATTTCAGTCAGGTTACTTGAATATATAACCAATGAACAAGTAACTTGACTAAAATATTGTTTAAATAGAGTTTTTATCCTAGAAGACGAAAGGTTACAAGGTGTGACCTTTCGTCTTCCAGGATGATAACTCGATTTGAACATTATTTTAGTCAGGTTACTTGAATATATAACCAATGAACAAGTAACGTCACTAAAATATTGTTTAAATAGAGTTTTTATCCTGGAAGACGAAAGGTCACAAGGTGTGACCTTTCGTCTTCCAGGATGATAACTCGATTTAAACATTATTTCAGTCAGGTTACTTGAATATATAACCAATGAACAAGTAACTTGACTAAAATATTGTTTAAATAGATTTTTTATCCTAGAAGACGAAAGGTCACAAGGTGTGACCTTTCCTCTTCCAGGATGATAACTCTATTTGACATTATTTTAGTCAGGTTACTTGAATATATAACCAATGAACAAGTAACTTGACTAAAATATTGTTTAAATAGAGTTTTATTTGAACATTATTTTAATCAGGTTACTTGAATATATAACCAATGAACAAGTAACTTGACTAAAATATGGTTGAAATAGAGTTTTTATCCTGGAAGAAGAAAGGTCACAAGGTGTGACCGTTCGTCTTCCTGGATGATAACACGATTTGAACATTATTTTAGTCAGGTTACTTGAATATATAACCAATGAACAAGTAACTTGACTAAAATATTGTTTAAATAGAGTTTTTATCCTGGAAGAAGAAAGGTCACAAGGTGTGACCGTTCGTCTTCCAGGATGATAACTCGATTTAAACATTATTTTAGTCAGGTTACTTGAATATATAACCAATGAACAAGTAACTTGACTAAAATATTGTTTAGATAGAGTTTTTATCCTGGAAGACGAAAGGTCACAAGGTGTCACCTTTCGTCTTCCACGATGATAACTCGATTTGAACATTATTTTAGTCATGTTACTTGAATATATAACCAATGAACAAGTAACTTGACTAAAATGTTGTTTAAATAGAGTTTTGATCCTGGAAGACGAAAGGTCACAAGGTGTGACCTTTCGTCTTCCAGGATGATAACTCTATTTGAACATTATTTTAGTCAGGTTACTTGAATATATAACCAATGAACAAGTAACTTGACTAAAATATTGTTTAAATAGAGTTTTATTTGAACATTATTTTAATCAGGTTACTTGAATATATAACCAATGAACAAGTAACTTGACTAAAATAATGTTTAAATAGAGTTTTGATCCTGGAAGACGAAAGGTCACAAGGTGTGACCTTTCCTCTTCCAGGATGATAACTCTATTTGAACATTATTTTAGTCAGGTTACTTGAATATATAACCAACGAACAAGTAACGTGACTAAAATATTGTTTAAATAGAGTTTTTATCCTGGAAGACGAAAGGTCACAAGGTGTGACCTTTCGTCTTCCAGGATGATAACTCGATTTGAACATTATTTTAGTCAGGTTACTTGAATATATAACCAATGAACAAGTAACTTGACTAAAATATTGTTTAGATAGAGTTTTTATCCTGGAAGACGAAAGGTCACAAGGTGTCACCTTTCGTCTTCCACGATGATAACTCGATTTGAACATTATTTTAGTCATGTTACTTGAATATATAACCAATGAACAAGTAACTTGACTAAAATGTTGTTTAAATAGAGTTTTGATCCTGGAAGACGAAAGGTCACAAGGTGTGACCTTTCGTCTTCCAGGATGATAACTCTATTTGAACATTATTTTAGTCAGGTTACTTGAATATATAACCAATGAACAAGTAACTTGACTAAAATATTGTTTAAATAGAGTTTTATTTGAACATTATTTTAATCAGGTTACTTGAATATATAACCAATGAACAAGTAACTTGACTAAAATAATGTTTAAATAGAGTTTTGATCCTGGAAGACGAAAGGTCACAAGGTGTGACCTTTCCTCTTCCAGGATGATAACTCTATTTGAACATTATTTTAGTCAGGTTACTTGAATATATAACCAATGAACAAGTAACTTGACTAAAATATGGTTTAAATTGAGTTTTTATCCTAGAAGACGAAAGGTCACAAGGTGTGACCTTTCGTCTTCCTGGATGATAACACGATTTGAACATTATTTTAGTCAGGTTACTTGAATATATAACCAATGAACAAGTAACTTGACTAAAATATTGTTTAAATAGAGTTTTTATCCTGGAAGAAGAAAGGTCACAAGGTGTGACCGTTCGTCTTCCTGGATGATAACACGATTTAAACATTATTTTAGTCAGGTTACTTGAGTATATAACCAATGAACAAGTAACTTGACTAAAATATTGTTTAGATAGAGTTTTTATCCTGGAAGACGAAAGGTCACAAGGTGTGACCGTTCGTCTTCCAGGATGATAACTCGATTTGAACATTATTTTAGTCAGGTTACTTGAGTATATAACCAATGAACAAGTAACTTGACTAAAATATTGTTTAGATAGAGTTTTTATCCTAGAAGACGAAAGGTCACAAGGTGTGACCTTTCGTCTACCAGGATGATAACTCTATTTGAACATTATTTTAGTCAGGTTACTTGAATATATAACCAATGAACAAGTAACTTGACTAAAATATTGTTTAAATAGAGTTTTTATCCTAGAAGACGAAAGGTCACAAGGTGTGACCTTTCGTCTTCCAGGATGATAACTCGATTTGAACATTATTTTAGTCAGGTTACTTGAATATATAACCAATGAACAAGTAACGTCACTAAAATATTGTTTAAATAGAGTTTTTATCCTGGAAGACGAAAGGTCACAAGGTGTGACCTTTCGTCTTCCAGGATGATAACTCGATTTAAACATTATTTCAGTCAGGTTACTTGAATATATAACCAATGAACAAGTAACTTGACTAAAATATTGTTTAAATAGATTTTTTATCCTAGAAGACGAAAGGTCACAAAGTGTGACCTTTCCTCTTCCAGGATGATAACTCTATTTGACATTATTTTAGTCAGGTTACTTGAATATATAACCAATGAACAAGTAACTTGACTAAAATATTGTTTAAATAGAGTTTTATTTGAACATTATTTTAATCAGGTTACTTGAATATATAACCAATGAACAAGTAACTTGACTAAAATATGGTTGAAATAGAGTTTTTATCCTGGAAGAAGAAAGGTCACAAGGTGTGACCGTTCGTCTTCCTGGATGATAACACGATTTGAACATTATTTTAGTCAGGTTACTTGAATATATAACCAATGAACAAGTAACTTGACTAAAATATTGTTTAAATAGAGTTTTTATCCTGGAAGAAGAAAGGTCACAAGGTGTGACCGTTCGTCTTCCAGGATGATAACTCGATTTAAACATTATTTTAGTCAGGTTACTTGAATATATAACCAATGAACAAGTAACTTGACTAAAATATTGTTTAGATAGAGTTTTTATCCTGGAAGACGAAAGGTCACAAGGTGTCACCTTTCGTCTTCCACGATGATAACTCGATTTGAACATTATTTTAGTCATGTTACTTGAATATATAACCAATGAACAAGTAACTTGACTAAAATGTTGTTTAAATAGAGTTTTGATCCTGGAAGACGAAAGGTCACAAGGTGTGACCTTTCGTCTTCCAGGATGATAACTCTATTTGAACATTATTTTAGTCAGGTTACTTGAATATATAACCAATGAACAAGTAACGTGACTAAAATATTGTTTAAATAGAGTTTTATTTGAACATTATTTTAATCAGGTTACTTGAATATATAACCAATGAACAAGTAACTTGACTAAAATAATGTTTAAATAGAGTTTTGATCCTGGAAGACGAAAGGTCACAAGGTGTGACCTTTCCTCTTCCAGGATGATAACTCGATTTGAACATTATTTTAGTCAGGTTACTTGAATATATAACCAACAAACAAGTAACGTGACTAAAATATTGTTTAAATAGAGTTTTTATCCTGGAAGACGAAAGGTCACAAGGTGTGACCTTTCGTCTTCCAGGATGATAACTCGATTTGAACATTATTTTAGTCAGGTTACTTGAATATATAACCAATGAACAAGTAACCTGACTAAAATATGGTTTAAATTGAGTTTTTATCCTAGAAGACGAAAGGTCACAAGGTGTGACCTTTCGTCTTCCTGGATGATAACACGATTTGAACATTATTTTAGTCAGGTTACTTGAATATATAACCAATGAACAAGTAACTTGACTAAAAAATTGTTTAAATAGAGTTTTTATCCTGGAAGAAGAAAGGTCACAAGGTGTGACCGTTCGTCTTCCTGGATGATAACACGATTTAAACATTATTTTAGTCAGGTTACTTGAGTATATAACCAATGAACAAGTAACTTGACTAAAATATTGTTTAGATAGAGTTTTTATCCTGGAAGACGAAAGGTCACAAGGTGTGACCGTTCGTCTTCCAGGATGATAACTCGATTTGAACATTATTTTAGTCAGGTTACTTGAGTATATAACCAATGAACAAGTAACTTGACTAAAATATTGTTTAGATAGAGTTTTTATCCTGGAAGACGAAAGGTCACAAGGTGTCACCTTTCGTCTTCCACGATGATAACTCTGTTTGAACATTATTTTAGTCAGGTTACTTGAATATATAACCAATGAACAAGTAACTTGACTAAAATATTGTTTAAATAGAGTTTTTATCCTGGAAGAAGAAAGGTCACAAGGTGTGACCGTTCGTCTTCCTGGATGATAACACGATTTAAACATTATTTTAGTCAGGTTACTTGAGTATATAACCAATGAACAAGTAACTTGACTAAAATATTGTTTAGATAGAGTTTTTATCCTGGAAGACGAAAGGTCACAAGGTGTGACCGTTCGTCTTCCAGGATGATAACTCGATTTGAACATTATTTTAGTCAGGTTACTTGAGTATATAACCAATGAACAAGTAACTTGACTAAAATATTGTTTAGATAGAGTTTTTATCCTAGAAGACGAAAGGTCACAAGGTGTGACCTTTCGTCTACCAGGATGATAACTCTATTTGAACATTATTTTAGTCAGGTTACTTGAATATATAACCAATGAACAAGTAACTTGACTAAAATATTGTTTAAATAGAGTTTTTATCCTAGAAGACGAAAGGTCACAAGGTGTGACCTTTCGTCTTCCAGAATGATAACTCGATTTGAACATTATTTTAGTCAGGTTACTTGAATATATAACCAATGAACAAGTAACGTCACTAAAATATTGTTTAAATAGAGTTTTTATCCTGGAAGACGAAAGGTCACAAGGTGTGACCTTTCGTCTTCCAGGATGATAACTCGATTTAAACATTATTTCAGTCAGGTTACTTGAATATATAACCAATGAACAAGTAACTTGACTAAAATATTGTTTAAATAGATTTTTTATCCTAGAAG
Source organism: Medicago sativa (assembly GCF_051527215.1). Taxonomy (NCBI): domain Eukaryota; kingdom Viridiplantae; phylum Streptophyta; class Magnoliopsida; order Fabales; family Fabaceae; genus Medicago; species Medicago sativa. Next base: position 43,084,639 of record NC_140751.1, read on the forward strand.
ACGAAAGGTCACAAAGTGTGACCTTTCCTCTTCCAGGATGATAACTCTATTTGACATTATTTTAGTCAGGTTACTTGAATATATAACCAATGAACAAGTAACTTGACTAAAATATTGTTTAAATAGAGTTTTATTTGAACATTATTTTAATCAGGTTACTTGAATATATAACCAATGAACAAGTAACTTGACTAAAATATGGTTGAAATAGAGTTTTTATCCTGGAAGAAGAAAGGTCACAAGGTGTGACCGTTCGTCTTCCTGGATGATAACACGATTTGAACATTATTTTAGTCAGGTTACTTGAATATATAACCAATGAACAAGTAACTTGACTAAAATATTGTTTAAATAGAGTTTTTATCCTGGAAGAAGAAAGGTCACAAGGTGTGACCGTTCGTCTTCCAGGATGATAACTCGATTTAAACATTATTTTAGTCAGGTTACTTGAATATATAACCAATGAACAAGTAACTTGACTAAAATATTGTTTAGATAGAGTTTTTATCCTGGAAGACGAAAGGTCACAAGGTGTCACCTTTCGTCTTCCACGATGATAACTCGATTTGAACATTATTTTAGTCATGTTACTTGAATATATAACCAATGAACAAGTAACTTGACTAAAATGTTGTTTAAATAGAGTTTTGATCCTGGAAGACGAAAGGTCACAAGGTGTGACCTTTCGTCTTCCAGGATGATAACTCTATTTGAACATTATTTTAGTCAGGTTACTTGAATATATAACCAATGAACAAGTAACGTGACTAAAATATTGTTTAAATAGAGTTTTATTTGAACATTATTTTAATCAGGTTACTTGAATATATAACCAATGAACAAGTAACTTGACTAAAATAATGTTTAAATAGAGTTTTGATCCTGGAAGACGAAAGGTCACAAGGTGTGACCTTTCCTCTTCCAGGATGATAACTCTATTTGAACATTATTTTAGTCAGGTTACTTGAATATATAACCAACGAACAAGTAACGTGACTAAAATATTGTTTAAATAGAGTTTTTATCCTGGAAGACGAAAGGTCACAAGGTGTGACCTTTCGTCTTCCAGGATGATAACTCGATTTGAACATTATTTTAGTCAGGTTACTTGAATATATAACCAACAAACAAGTAACGTGACTAAAATATTGTTTAAATAGAGTTTTTATCCTGGAAGACGAAAGGTCACAAGGTGTGACCTTTCGTCTTCCAGGATGATAACTCGATTTGAACATTATTTTAGTCAGGTTACTTGAATATATAACCAATGAACAAGTAACCTGACTAAAATATGGTTTAAATTGAGTTTTTATCCTAGAAGACGAAAGGTCACAAGGTGTGACCTTTCGTCTTCCTGGATGATAACACGATTTGAACATTATTTTAGTCAGGTTACTTGAATATATAACCAATGAACAAGTAACTTGACTAAAAAATTGTTTAAATAGAGTTTTTATCCTGGAAGAAGAAAGGTCACAAGGTGTGACCGTTCGTCTTCCTGGATGATAACACGATTTAAACATTATTTTAGTCAGGTTACTTGAGTATATAACCAATGAACAAGTAACTTGACTAAAATATTGTTTAGATAGAGTTTTTATCCTGGAAGACGAAAGGTCACAAGGTGTGACCGTTCGTCTTCCAGGATGATAACTCGATTTGAACATTATTTTAGTCAGGTTACTTGAGTATATAACCAATGAACAAGTAACTTGACTAAAATATTGTTTAGATAGAGTTTTTATCCTGGAAGACGAAAGGTCACAAGGTGTCACCTTTCGTCTTCCACGATGATAACTCTGTTTGAACATTATTTTAGTCAGGTTACTTGAATATATAACCAATGAACAAGTAACTTGACTAAAATGTTGTTTAAATAGAGTTTTGATCCTAGAAGACGAAAGGTCACAAGGTGTGACCTTTCGTCTTCCAGGATGATAACTCTATTTGAACATTATTTTAGTCAGGTTACTTGAATATATAACCAATGAACAAGTAACCTGACTAAAATATTGTTTGAATAGAGTTTTTATCCTAGAAGACGAAAGGTCACAAGGTGTGACCTTTCGTCTTCCAGGATGATAACTCTATTTGAACATTATTTTAGTCAGGTTACTTGAATATATAACCAATGAACAAGTAACTTGACTAAAATATTGTTTAAATAGAGTTTTTATCCTAGAAGACGAAAGGTCACAAGGTGTGACCTTTCGTCTTTCAGGATGATAACTCTATTTGAACATTATTTTAGTCAGGTTACTTGAATATATAACCAATGAACAAGTAACTTGACTAAAATATGGTTTAAATAGAGTTTTTATCCTGGAAGACGAAAGGTCACAAGGTGTGACCTTTCGTCTTCCTGGATGATAACACGATTTGAACATTATTTTAGTCAGGTTACTTGAATATATAACCAATGAACAAGTAACTTGACTAAAATATTGTTTAAATAGAGTTTTTATCCTGGAAGAAGAAAGGTCACAAGGTGTGACCGTTCGTCTTCCAGGATGATAACTCGATTTAAACATTATTTTAGTCAGGTTACTTGAATATATAACCAATGAACAAGTAACTTGACTAAAATATTGTTTAGATAGAGTTTTTATCCTGGAAGACGAAAGGTCACAAGGTGTCACCTTTCGTCTTCCACGATGATAACTCGATTTGAACATTATTTTAGTCATGTTACTTGAATATATAACCAATGAACAAGTAACTTGACTAAAATGTTGTTTAAATAGAGTTTTGATCCTGGAAGACGAAAGGTCACAAGGTGTGACCTTTCGTCTTCCAGGATGATAACTCTATTTGAACATTATTTTAGTCAGGTTACTTGAATATATAACCAATGAACAAGTAACTTGACTAAAATATTGTTTAAATAGAGTTTTATTTGAACATTATTTTAATCAGGTTACTTGAATATATAACCAATGAACAAGTAACTTGACTAAAATAATGTTTAAATAGAGTTTTGATCCTGGAAGACGAAAGGTCACAAGGTGTGACCTTTCCTCTTCCAGGATGATAACTCTATTTGAACATTATTTTAGTCAGGTTACATGAATATATAACCAACGAACAAGTAACGTGACTAAAATATTGTTTTAATAGAGTTTTTATCCTGGAAGACGAAAGGTCACAAGGTGTGACCTTTCGTCTTCTAGGATGATAACTCGATTTGAACATTATTTTAGTCAGGTTACTTGAATATATAACCAACGAACAAGTAACGTGACTAAAATATTGTTTAAATAGAGTTTTTATCCTGGAAGACGAAAGGTCACAAGGTGTGACCTTTCGTCTTCCAGGATGATAACTCGATTTGAACATTATTTTAGTCAGGTTACTTGAATATATAACCAATGAACAAGTAACTTGACTAAAATATGGTTTAAATTGAGTTTTTATCCTAGAAGACGAAAGGTCACAAGGTGTGACCTTTCGTCTTCCTGGATGATAACACGATTTGAACATTATTTTAGTCAGGTTACTTGAATATATAACCAATGAACAAGTAACTTGACTAAAATATTGTTTAAATAGAGTTTTTATCCTGGAAGAAGAAAGGTCACAAGGTGTGACCGTTCGTCTTCCTGGATGATAACACGATTTAAACATTATTTAAGTCAGGTTACTTGAGTATATAACCAATGAACAAGTAACTTGACTAAAATATTGTTTAGATAGAGTTTTTATCCTGGAAGACGAAAGGTCACAAGGTGTGACCGTTCGTCTTCCAGGATGATAACTCGATTTGAACATTATTTTAGTCAGGTTACTTGAGTATATAACCAATGAACAAGTAACTTGACTAAAATATTGTTTAGATAGAGTTTTTATCCTGGAAGACGAAAGGTCACAAGGTGTCACCTTTCGTCTTCCACGATGATAACTCTATTTGAACATTATTTTAGTCAGGTTACTTGAATATATAACCAATGAACAAGTAACTTGACTAAAATGTTGTTTAAATAGAGTTTTGATCCTAGAAGACGAAAGGTCACAAGGTGTGACCTTTCGTCTTCCAGGATGATAACTCTATTTGAACATTATTTTAGTCAGGTTACTTGAATATATAACCAATGAACAAGTAACGTGACTAAAATATTGTTTAAATAGAGTTTTTATCCTAGAAGACGAAAGGTCACAAGGTGTGACCTTTCGTCTTCCAGGATGATAACTCGATTTGAACATTATTTTAGTCAGGTTACTTGAATATATAACCAATGAACAAGTAACGTCACTAAAATATTGTTTAAATAGAGTTTTTATCCTGGAAGACGAAAGGTCACAAGGTGTGACCTTTCGTATTCCAGGATGATAACTCGATTTAAACATTATTTCAGTCAGGTTACTTGAATATATAACCAATGAACAAGTAACTTGACTAAAATATTGTTTAAATAGATTTTTTATCCTAGAAGACGAAAGGTCACAAGGTGTGACCTTTCCTCTTCCAGGATGATAACTCTATTTGACATTATTTTAGTCAGGTTACTTGAATATATAACCAATGAACAAGTAACTTGACTAAAATATTGTTTAAATAGAGTTTTATTTGAACATTATTTTAATCAGGTTACTTGAATATATAACCAATGAACAAGTAACTTGACTAAAATATGGTTGAAATAGAGTTTTTATCCTGGAAGACGAAAGGTCACAAGGTGTCACCTTTCGTCTTCCACGATGATAACTCGATTTGAACATTATTTTAGTCATGTTACTTGAATATATAACCAATGAACAAGTAACTTGACTAAAATGTTGTTTAAATAGAGTTTTGATCCTGGAAGACGAAAGGTCACAAGGTGTGACCTTTCGTCTTCCAGGATGATAACTCTATTTGAACATTATTTTAGTCAGGTAACTTGAATATATAACCAATGAACAAGTAACTTGACTAAAATATTGTTTAAATAGAGTTTTATTTGAACATTATTTTAATCAGGTTACTTGAATATATAACCAATGAACAAGTAACTTGACTAAAATAATGTTTAAATAGAGTTTTGATCCTGGAAGACGAAAGGTCACAAGGTGTGACCTTTCCTCCTCCAGGATGATAACTCTATTTGAACATTATTTTAGTCAGGTTACTTGAATATATAACCAACGAACAAGTAACGTGACTAAAATATTGTTTAAATAGAGTTTTTATCCTGGAAGACGAAAGGTCACAAGGTGTGACCTTTCGTCTTCCAGGATGATAACTCGATTTGAACATTATTTTAGTCAGGTTACTTGAATATATAACCAACGAACAAGTAACGTGACTAAAATATTGTTTAAATAGAGTTTTTATCCAGGAAGACGAAAGGTCACAAGGTGTGACCTTTCGTCTTCCAGGATGATAACTCGATTTGAACATTATTTTAGTCAGGTTACTTGAATATATAACCAATGAACAAGTAACTTGACTAAAATATGGTTTAAATTGAGTTTTTATCCTAGAAGACGAAAGGTCACAAGGTGTGACCTTTCGTCTTCCAGGATGATAACACGATTTGAACATTATTTTAGTCAGTTTACTTGAATATATAACCAATGAACAAGTAATGTGACTAAAATATGGTTTAAATAGAGTTTTTATCCTGGAAGAAGAAAGGTCACAAGGTGTGACCGTTCGTCTTCCTGGATGATAACACGATTTGAACATTATTTTAGTCAGTTTACTTGAATATATAACCAATGAACAAGTAACATGACTAAAATATGGTTTAAATAGAGTTTTTATCCTGGAAGAAGAAAGGTCACAAGGTGTGACCGTTCGTCTTCCTGGATGATAACACGATTTGAACATTATTTTAGTCAGGTTACTTGAATATATAACCAATGAACAAGTAACTTGACTAAAATATTGTTTAAATAGAGTTTTTATCCTGGAAGAAGAAAGGTCACAAGGTGTGACCGTTCGTCTTCCAGGATGATAACTCGATTTAAACATTATTTTAGTCAGGTTACTTGAATATATAACCAATGAACAAGTAACTTGACTAAAATATTGTTTAGATAGAGTTTTTATCCTGGAAGACGAAAGGTCACAAGGTGTCACCTTTCGTCTTCCACGATGATAACTCGATTTGAACATTATTTTAGTCATGTTACTTGAATATATAACCAATGAACAAGTAACTTGACTAAAATGTTGTTTAAATAGAGTTTTGATCCTGGAAGACGAAAGGTCACAAGGTGTGACCTTTCGTCTTCCAGGATGATAACTCTATTTGAACATTATTTTAGTCAGGTTACTTGAATATATAACCAATGAACAAGTAACTTGACTAAAATATTGTTTAAATAGAGTTTTAATCCTAGAAGACGAAAGGTCACAAGGTGTGACCTTTCGTCTTCCAGGGTGATAATTCGATTTGAACATTATTTCAGTCAGGTTACTTGAATATATAACCAATGAACAAGTAACGTGACTAAAATATTGTTTAGATAGAGTTTTTTATCCTAGAAGACGAAAGGTCACAAGGTGTGACCTTTCGTCTTCCAGGATGATAACTCAATTTGAACATTATTTTAATCAGGTTACTTGAATATATAACCAATGAACAAGTAACTTGACTAAAATAATGTTTAAATAGAGTTTTGATCCTGGAAGACGAAAGGTCACAAGGTGTGACCTTTCCTCTTCCAGGATGATAACTCTATTTGAACATTATTTTAGTCAGGTTACATGAATATATAACCAACGAACAAGTAACATGACTAAAATATTGTTTAAATTGAGTTTTTATCCTAGAAGACGAAAGGTCACAAGGTGTGACCTTTCGTCTTCCAGGATGATAACTCGATTTGAACATTATTTTAGTCGGGTTACTTGAATACATAACCAATGAACAAGTAACGTGACTAAAATATTGTTTAAATAGAGTTTTTATCCTGGAAGACGAAAGGTCACAAGGTGTGACCTTTCGTCTTCCAGGATGATAACTCGATTTGAACATTATTTTAGTCGGGTTACTTGAATATATAACCAATGAACAAGTAACGTCACTAAAATATTGTTTAAATAGAGTTTTTATCCTGGAAGACGAAAGGTCACACCTTGTGACCTTTCGTCTTCCAGGATGATAACTCGAGTTAAACATTATTTCAGTCAGGTTACTTGAATATATAACCAATGAACAAGTAACTTGACTAAAATATTGTTTAGATAGAGTTTTTATCCTGGAAGACGAAAGGTCACAAGGTGTCACCTTTCGTCTTCCACGATGATAACTCGATTTGAACATTATTTTAGTCATGTTACTTGAATATATAACCAATGAACAAGTAACTTGACTAAAATGTTTTTTAAATAGAGTTTTGATCCTGGAAGACGAAAGGTCACAAGGTGTGACCTTTCGTCTTCCAGGATGATAACTCTATTTGAACATTATTTTAGTCAGGTTACTTGAATATATAACCAATGAACAAGTAACTTGACTAAAATATTGTTTAAATAGAGTTTTATTTGAACATTATTTTAATCAGGTTACTTGAATATATAACCAATGAACAAGTAACTTGACTAAAATAATGTTTAAATAGAGTTTTGATCCTGGAAGACGAAAGGTCACAAGGTGTGACCTTTCCTCCTCCAGGATGATAACTCTATTTGAACATTATTTTAGTCAGGTTACTTGAATATATAACCAACGAACAAGTAACGTGACTAAAATATTGTTTAAATAGAGTTTTTATCCTGGAAGACGAAAGGTCACAAGGTGTGACCTTTCGTCTTCCAGGATGATAACTCGATTTGAACATTATTTTAGTCAGGTTACTTGAATATATAACCAACGAACAAGTAACGTGACTAAAATATTGTTTAAATAGAGTTTTTATCCAGGAAGACGAAAGGTCACAAGGTGTGACCTTTCGTCTTCCAGGATGATAACTCGATTTGAACATTATTTTAGTCAGGTTACTTGAATATATAACCAATGAACAAGTAACTTGACTAAAATATGGTTTAAATTGAGTTTTTATCCTAGAAGACGAAAGGTCACAAGGTGTGACCTTTCGTCTTCCAGGATGATAACACGATTTGAACATTATTTTAGTCAGTTTACTTGAATATATAACCAATGAACAAGTAATGTGACTAAAATATGGTTTAAATAGAGTTTTTATCCTGGAAGAAGAAAGGTCACAAGGTGTGACCGTTCGTCTTCCTGGATGATAACACGATTTGAACATTATTTTAGTCAGTTTACTTGAATATATAACCAATGAACAAGTAACATGACTAAAATATGGTTTAAATAGAGTTTTTATCCTGGAAGAAGAAAGGTCACAAGGTGTGACCGTTCGTCTTCCTGGATGATAACACGATTTGAACATTATTTTAGTCAGGTTACTTGAATATATAACCAATGAACAAGTAACTTGACTAAAATATTGTTTAAATAGAGTTTTTATCCTGGAAGAAGAAAGGTCACAAGGTGTGACCGTTCGTCTTCCAGGATGATAACTCGATTTAAACATTATTTTAGTCAGGTTACTTGAATATATAACCAATGAACAAGTAACTTGACTAAAATATTGTTTAGATAGAGTTTTTATCCTGGAAGACGAAAGGTCACAAGGTGTCACCTTTCGTCTTCCACGATGATAACTCGATTTGAACATTATTTTAGTCATGTTACTTGAATATATAACCAATGAACAAGTAACTTGACTAAAATGTTGTTTAAATAGAGTTTTGATCCTGGAAGACGAAAGGTCACAAGGTGTGACCTTTCGTCTTCCAGGATGATAACTCTATTTGAACATTATTTTAGTCAGGTTACTTGAATATATAACCAATGAACAAGTAACTTGACTAAAATATTGTTTAAATAGAGTTTTAATCCTAGAAGACGAAAGGTCACAAGGTGTGACCTTTCGTCTTCCAGGGTGATAATTCGATTTGAACATTATTTCAGTCAGGTTACTTGAATATATAACCAATGAACAAGTAACGTGACTAAAATATTGTTTAGATAGAGTTTTTTATCCTAGAAGACGAAAGGTCACAAGGTGTGACCTTTCGTCTTCCAGGATGATAACTCAATTTGAACATTATTTTAATCAGGTTACTTGAATATATAACCAATGAACAAGTAACTTGACTAAAATAATGTTTAAATAGAGTTTTGATCCTGGAAGACGAAAGGTCACAAGGTGTGACCTTTCCTCTTCCAGGATGATAACTCTATTTGAACATTATTTTAGTCAGGTTACATGAATATATAACCAACGAACAAGTAACCTGACTAAAATATTGTTTAAATTGAGTTTTTATCCTAGAAGACGAAAGGTCACAAGGTGTGACCTTTCGTCTTCCAGGATGATAACTCGATTTGAACATTATTTTAGTCGGGTTACTTGAATACATAACCAATGAACAAGTAACGTGACTAAAATATTGTTTAAATAGAGTTTTTATCCTGGAAGACGAAAGGTCACAAGGTGTGACCTTTCGTCTTCCAGGATGATAACTCGATTTGAACATTATTTTAGTCGGGTTACTTGAATATATAACCAATGAACAAGTAACGTCACTAAAATATTGTTTAAATAGAGTTTTTATCCTGGAAGACGAAAGGTCACACCTTGTGACCTTTCGTCTTCCAGGATGATAACTCGAGTTAAACATTATTTCAGTCAGGTTACTTGAATATATAACCAATGAACAAGTAACTTGACTAAAATATTGTTTAAATAGATTTTTTATCCTCGAAGACGAAAGGTCACAAGGTGTGACCTTTCGTCTTCCAGGATGATAACTCTATTTGAACATTATTTTAGTCAGGTTACTTGAATATATAACCAATGAACAAGTAACTTGACTAAAATATTGTTTAAATAGAGTTTTATTTGAACATTATTTTAATCAGGTTACTTGAATATATAGCCAATGAACAAGTAACTTGACTAAAATAATGTTTAAATAGAGTTTTGATCCTGGAAGACGAAAGGTCACAAGGTGTGACCTTTCCTCTTCCAGGATGATAACTCTATTTGAACATTATTTTAGTCAGGTTACTTGAATATATAACCAATGAACAAGTAACGTGACTAAAATATTGTTTAAATTGAGTTTTTATCCTGGAAGACGAAAGGTCACAAGGTGTGACCTTTCGTCTTCCAGGATGATAACTCGATTTAAACATTATTTTAGTCAGTTTACTTGAATATATAACCAATGAACAAGTAACTTGACTAAAATATGGTTTAAATAGAGTTTTTATCCTGGAAGACGAAAGGTCACAAGGTGTGACCTTTCGTCTTCCTGGATGATAACACGATTTGAACATTATTTTAGTCAGGTTACTTGAATATATAACCAATGAACAAGTAACTTGACTAAAATATTGTTTAAATAGAGTTTTTATCCTGGAAGAAGAAAGGTCACAAGGTGTGACCGTTCGTCTTCCATGATGATAACTCGATTTAAACATTATTTTAGTCAGGTTACTTGAATATATAACCAATGAACAAGTAACTTGACTAAAATATTGTTTAGATAGAGTTTTTATCCTGGAAGACGAAAGGTCACAAGGTGTCACCTTTCGTCTTCCAGGATGATCACTCTATTTGAACATTATTTTAGTCAGGTTACTTGAATATATAACCAATGAACAAGTAACTTGACTAAAATATTGTTTAAATAGAGTTTTATTTGAACATTATTTTAATCAGGTTACTTGAATATATAACCAATGAACAAGTAACTTGACTAAAATAATGTTTAAATAGAGTTTTGATCCTGGAAGACGAAAAGTCACAAGGTGTGACCTTTCCTCTTCCAGGATGATAACTCTATTTGAACATTATTTTAGTCAAGTTACTTGAATATATAACCAACGAACAAGTAACCTAACTAAAATATTGTTTAAATTGAGTTTTTATCCTAGAAGACGAAAGGTCACAAGGTGTGACCTTTCGTCTTCCAGGATGATAACTCGATTTGAACATTATTTTAGTCAGGTTACTTGAATATATAACCAATGAACAAGTAACATGACTAAAATATGGTTTAAATAGAGTTTTTATCCTGGAAGACGAAAGGTCACAAGGTGTGACCTTTCGTCTTCCTGGATGATAACACGATTTGAACATTATTTTAGTCAGGTTACTTGAATATATAACCAATGAACAAGTAACTTGACTAAAATATTGTTTAAATAGAGTTTTTATCCTGGAAGAAGAAAGGTCACAAGGTGTGACCGTTCGTCTTCCAGGATGATAACTCGATTTAAACATTATTTTAGTCAGGTTAGTTGAATATATAACCAATGAACAAGTAACTTAACTAAAATATTGTTTAGATAGAGTTTTTATCCTGGAAGACGAAAGGTCACAAGGTGTCACCTTTCGTCTTCCAGGATGATAACTCTATTTGAACATTATTTTAGTCAGGTTACTTGAATATATAACCAATGAACAAGTAACTTGACTAAAATATTGTTTAAATAGAGTTTTATTTGAACATTATTTTAATCAGGTTACTTGAATATATAACCAATGAACAAGTAACTTGACTAAAATAATGTTTAAATAGAGTTTTGATCCTGGAAGACGAAAGGTCACAAGGTGTGACCTTTCCTCTTCCAGGATGATAACTCTATTTGAACATTATTTTAGTCAGGTTACTTGAATATATAACCAACGAACAATTAACCTGACTAAAATATTGTTTAAATTGAGTTTTTATCCTAGAAGACGAAAGGCCACAAGGTATGACCTTTCGTCTTCCAGGATGATAACTCAATTTGAACATTATTTTAGTCAGGTTACTTGAATATATAACCAATGAACAAGTAACGTGACTAAAATATTGTTTAAATTGAGTTTTTATCCTCGAAGACGAAAGGTCACAAGGTGTGACCTTTCCTCTTCCAGGATGATAACTCTATTTGAACATTATTTTAGTCAGGTTACTTGAATATATAACCAATGAACAAGTAACGTGACTAAAATATTGTTTAAATTGAGTTTTTATCCTGGAAGACGAAAGGTCACAAGGTGTGACCTTTCGTCTTCCAGGATGATAACTCGATTTAAACATTATTTTAGTCAGTTTACTTGAATATATAACCAATGAACAAGTAACTTGACTAAAATATGGTTTAAATAGAGTTTTTATCCTGGAAGACGAAAGGTCACAAGGTGTGACCTTTCGTCTTCCTGGATGATAACACGATTTGAACATTATTTTAGTCAGGTTACTTGAATATATAACCAATGAACAAGTAACTTGACTAAAATATTGTTTAAATAGAGTTTTTATCCTGGAAGAAGAAAGGTCACAAGGTGTGACCGTTCGTCTTCCAGGATGATAACTCGATTTAAACATTATTTTAGTCAGGTTACTTGAATATATAACCAATGAACAAGTAACTTGACTAAAATATTGTTTAGATAGAGTTTTTATCCTGGAAGACGAAAGGTCACAAGGTGTCACCTTTCGTCTTCCAGGATGATAACTCTATTTGAACATTATTTTAGTCAGGTTACTTGAATATATAACCAATGAACAAGTAACTTGACTAAAATATTGTTTAAATAGAGTTTTATTTGAACATTATTTTAATCAGGTTACTTGAATATATAACCAATGAACAAGTAACTTGACTAAAATAATGTATAAATAGAGTTTTGATCCTGGAAGACGAAAAGTCACAAGGTGTGACCTTTCCTCTTCCAGGATGATAACTCTATTTGAACATTATTTTAGTCAGGTTACTTGAATATATAACCAACGAACAAGTAACCTAACTAAAATATTGTTTAAATTGAGTTTTTATCCTAGAAGACGAAAGGTCACAAGGTGTGACCTTTCGTCTTCCAGGATGATAACTCGATTTGAACATTATTTTAGTCAGGTTACTTGAATATATAACCAATGAACAAGTAACATGACTAAAATATGGTTTAAATAGAGTTTTTATCCTGGAAGACGAAAGGTCACAAGGTGTGACCTTTCGTCTTCCTGGATGATAACACGATTTGAACATTATTTTAGTCAGGTTACTTGAATATATAACCAATGAACAAGTAACTTGACTAAAATATTGTTTAAATAGAGTTTTTATCCTGGAAGAAGAAAGGTCACAAGGTGTGACCGTTCGTCTTCCAGGATGATTACTCGATTTAAACATTATTTTAGTCAGGTTAGTTGAATATATAACCAATGAACAAGTAACTTGACTAAAATATTGTTTAGATAGAGTTTTTATCCTGGAAGACGAAAGGTCACAAGGTGTCACCTTTCGTCTTCCAGGATGATAACTCTATTTGAACATTATTTTAGTCAGGTTACTTGAATATATAACCAATGAACAAGTAACTTGACTAAAATATTGTTTAAATAGAGTTTTATTTGAACATTTTTTTAATCAGGTTACTTGAATATATAACCAATGAACAAGTAACTTGACTAAAATAATGTTTAAATAGAGTTTTGATCCTGGAAGACGAAAGGTCACAAGGTGTGACCTTTCCTCTTCCAGGATGATAACTCTATTTGAACATTATTTTAGTCAGGTTACTTGAATATATAACCAACGAACAAGTAACCTAACTAAAATATTGTTTAAATTGAGTTTTTATCCTAGAAGACGAAAGGTCACAAGGTGTGACCTTTCGTCTTCCAGGATGATAACTCGATTTGAACATTATTTTAGTCAGGTTACTTTCGTCTTCCAGGATAAAAACTCTATTTGAACAATATTTTAGTCACGTTACTTGAATATATAACCAATGAACAAGTAACGTGACTAAAATATTGTTTAAATTGAGTTTTTATCCTGGAAGACGAAAGGTCACAAGGTGTGACCTTTCGTCTTCTAGGATGATAACTCGATTTAAACATTATTTTAGTCAGTTTACTTGAATATATATCCTATGAACAAGTAACTTGACTAAAATATGGTTTAAATAGAGTTTTTATCCTGGAAGACGAAAGGTCACAAGGTGTGACCTTTCGTCTTCCTGGATGATAACACGATTTGAACATTATTTTAGTCAGGTTACTTGAATATATAACCAATGAACAAGTAACTTGACCAAAATATTGTTTAAATAGAGTTTTTATCCTGGAAGAAGAAAGGTCACAAGGTGTGACCGTTCGTCTTCCAGGATGATAACTCGATTTAAACATTATTTTAGTCAGGTTACTTGAATATATAACCAATGAACAAGTAACTTGACTAAAATATTGTTTAGATAGAGTTTTTATCCTGGAAGACGAAAGGTCACAAGGTGTCACCTTTCGTCTTCCACGATGATAACTCGATTTGAACATTATTTTAGTCAGGTTACTTGAATATATAAGCAATGAACAAGTAACTTGACTAAAATGTGGTTTAAATAGAGTTTTGATCCTGGAAGACGAAAGGTCACAAGGTGTGACCTTTCGTCTTCCAGGATGATAACTCTATTTGAACATTATTCTAGTCAGGTTACATGAATATATAACCAACGAACAATTAACCTGACTAAAATATTGTTTAAATTGAGTTTTTATCCTAGAAGACGAAAGGCCACAAGGTATGACCTTTCGTCTTCCAGGATGATAACTCAATTTGAACATTATTTTAGTCAGGTTACTTGAATATATAACCAATGAACAAGTAACGTGACTAAAATATTGTTTAAATTGAGTTTTTATCCTAGAAGACGAAAGGTCACAAGGGGTGACCTTTAAACTTCCAGGATGATAACTCGATTTAAACATTATTTCAGTCAGGTTACTTGAATATATAACCAATGAACAAGTAACGTGACTAAAATATTGTTTAAATAGAGTTTTTATACTGGAAGACGAAAGGTCACAAGGTGTGACCTTTCGTCTTCCAGGATGATAACTCGATTTAAACATTATTTTAGTCAGTTTACTTGAATATATAACCAATGAACAAGTAACTTGACTAAAATATGGTTTAAATAAAGTTTTTATCCTGGAAGACGAAAGGTCACAAGGTGTGACATTTCGTCTTCCTGGATGATAACACGATTTGAACATTATTTTAGTCAGGTTACTTGAATATATAACCAATGAACAAGTAACTTGACTAAAATATTGTTTAAATAGAGTTTTTATCCTGGAAGACGAAAGGTCACAAGGTGTGACCTTTCGTCTTCCAGGATGATAACTCGATTTGAACATTATTTTAGTCAGGTTACTTGAATATATAACCAATGAACAAGTAACGTGACTAAAATATTGTTTAAATTGAGTTTTTATCCTGGAAGACGAAAGGTCACAAGGTGTGACCTTTCGTCTTCTAGGATGATAACTCGATTTAAACATTATTTTAGTCAGTTTACTTGAATATATATCCAATGAACAAGTAACGTGACTAAAATATGGTTTAAATAGAGTTTTTATCCTGGAAGACGAAAGGTCACAAGGTGTGACCTTTCGTCTTCCTGGATGATAACACGATTTGAACATTATTTTAGTCAGGTTACTTGAATATATAACCAATGAACAAGTAACTTGACCAAAATATTGTTTAAATAGAGTTTTTATCCTGGAAGAAGAAAGGTCACAAGGTGTGACCGTTCGTCTTCCAGGATGATAACTCGATTTAAACATTATTTTAGTCAGGTTACTGGAATATATAACAAATGAACAAGTAACTTGACTAAAATATTGTTTAGATAGAGTTTTTATCCTGGAAGACGAAAGGTCACAAGGTGTCACCTTTCGTCTTCCACGATGATAACTCGATTTGAACATTATTTTAGTCAGATTACTTGAATATATAAGCAATGAACAAGTAACTTGACTAAAATGTGGTCTAAATAGAGTTTTGATCCTGGAAGACGAAAGGTCACAAGGTGTGACCTTTCGTCTTCCAGGATGATAAATCTATTTGAACATTATTTTAGTCAGGTTACTTGAATATATAACCAATGAACAAGTAACGTCACTAAAATATTGTTTAAATAGAGTTTTTATCCTGGAAGACGAAAGGTCACAAGGTGTGACCTTTCATCTTCCAGGATGATAACTCGATTTAAACATTATTTCAGTCAGGTTACTTGAATATATAACCAATGAACAAGTAACTTGACTAAAATATTGTTTAAATAGAGTTTTTTATCCTAGAAGACGAAAGGTCACAAGGTGTGACCTTTCGTCTTCCAGGATGATAAAACAATTTGAACATTATTTTAATCAGGTTACTTGAATATATAACCAATGAACAAGTAACTTGACTAAAATAATGTTTAAATAGAGTTTTGATCCTGGAAGACGAAATGTCACAAGGTGTGACCTTTCCTTTTCCAGGATGATAACTCTATTTGAACATTATTTTAGTCAGGTTACATGAATATATAACCAACGAACAATTAACCTGACTAAAATATTGTTTAAATTGAGTTTTTATCCTAGAAGACGAAAGGTCACAAGGTGTGACCTTTCGTCTTCCAGGATGATAACTCGATTTGAACATTATTTTAGTCAGCTTACTTGAATATATAACCAATGAACAAGTAACGTGACTAAAATATTGTTTAAATTGAGTTTTTATCCTAGAAGACGAACGGTCACAAGGTGTGACCTTTAACCTTCCAGGATGATAACTCGATTTAAACATTATTTCAGTCAGGTTACTTGAATATATAACCAACGAACAAGTAACGTGACTAAAATATTGTTTAAATAGAGTTTTTATCCTGGAAGACGAAAGGTCACAAGGTGTGACCTTTCGTCTTCCAGGATGATAACTCGATTTGAACATTATTTTAGTCAGGTTACTTGAATATATAACCAATGAACAAGTAACGTCACTAAAATATTGTTTAAATAGAGTTTTTATCCTGGAAGACGAACGGTCACAAGGTGTGACCTTTCGTCTTCCAGGATGATAACTCGATTTAAACATTATTTCAGTGAGGTTACTTGAATATATAACCAATGAACAAGTAACTTGACTAAAATATTGTTTAAATAGATTTTTTATCCTAGAAGACGAAAGGTCACAAGGTGTGACCTTTCGTCTTCCAGGATGATAACTCTATTTGAACATTATTTTAGTCAGGTTACTGGAATATATAACCAATGAACAAGTAACTTGACTAAAATATTGTTTAAATAGAGTTTTATTTGAACATTATTTTAATCAGGTTACTTGAATATAAAACCAATGAACAAGTAACTTGACTAAAATAATGTTTAAATAGAGTTTTGATCCTGGAAGACGAAAGGTCACAAGGTGTGACCTTTCCTCTTCCAGGATGATAACTCTATTTGAACATTATTTTAGTCAGGTTACTTGAATATATAACCAACGAACAAGTAACCTGACTAAAATATTGTTTAAATTGAGTTTTTATCCTAGAAGAGGAAAGGTCACAAGGTGTGACCTTTCGTCTTCCAGGATGATAACTCGATTTGAACATTATTTTAGTCAGGTTACTTGAATATATAACCAATGAACAAGTAACGTGACTAAAATATTGTTTAAATTGAGTTTTTATCCTAGAAGACGAAAGGTCACAAGGGGTGACCTTTAAACTTCCAGGATGATAACTCGATTTAAACATTATTTCAGTCAGGTTACTTGAATATATAACCAATGAACAAGTAACGTGACTAAAATATTGTTTAAATAGAGTTTTTATACTGGAAGACGAAAGGTCACAAGGTGTGACCTTTCGTCTTCCAGGATGATAACTCGATTTAAACATTATTTTAGTCAGTTTACTTGAATATATAACCAATGAACAAGTAACTTGACTAAAATATGGTTTAAATAAAGTTTTTATCCTGGAAGACGAAAGGTCACAAGGTGTGACATTTCGTCTTCCTGGATGATAACACGATTTGAACATTATTTTAGTCAGGTTACTTGAATATATAACCAATGAACAAGTAACTTGACTAAAATATTGTTTAAATAGAGTTTTTATCCTGGAAGACGAAAGGTCACAAGGTGTGACCTTTCGTCTTCCAGGATGATAACTCGATTTGAACATTATTTTAGTCAGGTTACTTGAATATATAACCAATGAACAAGTAACGTGACTAAAATATTGTTTAAATTGAGTTTTTATCCTGGAAGACGAAAGGTCACAAGGTGTGACCTTTCGTCTTCTAGGATGATAACTCGATTTAAACATTATTTTAGTCAGTTTACTTGAATATATATCCAATGAACAAGTAACGTGACTAAAATATGGTTTAAATAGAGTTTTTATCCTGGAAGACGAAAGGTCACAAGGTGTGACCTTTCGTCTTCCTGGATGATAACACGATTTGAACATTATTTTAGTCAGGTTACTTGAATATATAACCAATGAACAAGTAACTTGACCAAAATATTGTTTAAATAGAGTTTTTATCCTGGAAGAAGAAAGGTCACAAGGTGTGACCGTTCGTCTTCCAGGATGATAACTCGATTTAAACATTATTTTAGTCAGGTTACTGGAATATATAACAAATGAACAAGTAACTTGACTAAAATATTGTTTAGATAGAGTTTTTATCCTGGAAGACGAAAGGTCACAAGGTGTCACCTTTCGTCTTCCACGATGATAACTCGATTTGAACATTATTTTAGTCAGATTACTTGAATATATAAGCAATGAACAAGTAACTTGACTAAAATGTGGTCTAAATAGAGTTTTGATCCTGGAAGACGAAAGGTCACAAGGTGTGACCTTTCGTCTTCCAGGATGATAAATCTATTTGAACATTATTTTAGTCAGGTTACTTGAATATATAACCAATGAACAAGTAACGTCACTAAAATATTGTTTAAATAGAGTTTTTATCCTGGAAGACGAAAGGTCACAAGGTGTGACCTTTCATCTTCCAGGATGATAACTCGATTTAAACATTATTTCAGTCAGGTTACTTGAATATATAACCAATGAACAAGTAACTTGACTAAAATATTGTTTAAATAGAGTTTTTTATCCTAGAAGACGAAAGGTCACAAGGTGTGACCTTTCGTCTTCCAGGATGATAAAACAATTTGAACATTATTTTAATCAGGTTACTTGAATATATAACCAATGAACAAGTAACTTGACTAAAATAATGTTTAAATAGAGTTTTGATCCTGGAAGACGAAATGTCACAAGGTGTGACCTTTCCTTTTCCAGGATGATAACTCTATTTGAACATTATTTTAGTCAGGTTACATGAATATATAACCAACGAACAATTAACCTGACTAAAATATTGTTTAAATTGAGTTTTTATCCTAGAAGACGAAAGGTCACAAGGTGTGACCTTTCGTCTTCCAGGATGATAACTCGATTTGAACATTATTTTAGTCAGGTTACTTGAATATATAACCAATGAACAAGTAACGTGACTAAAATATTGTTTAAATTGAGTTTTTATCCTAGAAGACGAACGGTCACAAGGTGTGACCTTTAACCTTCCAGGATGATAACTCGATTTAAACATTATTTCAGTCAGGTTACTTGAATATATAACCAACGAACAAGTAACGTGACTAAAATATTGTTTAAATAGAGTTTTTATCCTGGAAGACGAAAGGTCACAAGGTGTGACCTTTCGTCTTCCAGGATGATAACTCGATTTGAACATTATTTTAGTCAGGTTACTTGAATATATAACCAATGAACAAGTAACGTCACTAAAATATTGTTTAAATAGAGTTTTTATCCTGGAAGACGAACGGTCACAAGGTGTGACCTTTCGTCTTCCAGGATGATAACTCGATTTAAACATTATTTCAGTGAGGTTACTTGAATATATAACCAATGAACAAGTAACTTGACTAAAATATTGTTTAAATAGATTTTTTATCCTAGAAGACGAAAGGTCACAAGGTGTGACCTTTCGTCTTCCAGGATGATAACTCTATTTGAACATTATTTTAGTCAGGTTACTGGAATATATAACCAATGAACAAGTAACTTGACTAAAATATTGTTTAAATAGAGTTTTATTTGAACATTATTTTAATCAGGTTACTTGAATATAAAACCAATGAACAAGTAACTTGACTAAAATAATGTTTAAATAGAGTTTTGATCCTGGAAGACGAAAGGTCACAAGGTGTGACCTTTCCTCTTCCAGGATGATAACTCTATTTGAACATTATTTTAGTCAGGTTACTTGAATATATAACCAACGAACAAGTAACCTGACTAAAATATTGTTTAAATTGAGTTTTTATCCTAGAAGAGGAAAGGTCACAAGGTGTGACCTTTCGTCTTCCAGGATGATAACTCGATTTGAACATTATTTTAGTCAGGTTACTTGAATATATAACCAATGAACAAGTAACGTGACTAAAATATTGTTTAAATAGAGTTTTTATCCTGAAGACGAAAGGTCACAAGGTGTGACTTTTCGTCTTCCAGGATGATAACTCGATTTGAACATTATTTTAGTCAGGTTACTTGAATATATAACCAATGAACAAGTAACGTCACTAAAATATTGTTTAAATAGAGTTTTTATCCAGGAAGACGAAAGGTCACAAGGTGTGACCTTTCGTCTTCCAGGATGATAACTCGATTTAAACATTATTTTAGTCAGTTTACTTGAATATATAACCAATGAACAAGTAACTTGACTAAAATATGGTTTAAATAGAGTTTTTATCCTGGAAGACGAAAGGTCACAAGGTGTGACATTTCGTCTTCCTGGATGATAACACGATTTGAACATTATTTTAGTCAGGTTACTTGAATATATAACCAATGAACAAGTAACTTGACTAAAATATTGTTTAAATAGAGTTTTTATCCTGGAAGAAGAAAGGTCACAAGGTGTGACCGTTCGTCTTCCAGGATGATAACTCGATTTATACATTATTTTAGTCAGGTTACTTGAATATATAACCAATGAACAAGTAACTTGACTAAAATATTGTTTAGATAGAGTTTTTATCCTGGAAGACGAAAGGTCACAAGGTGTCACCTTTCGTCTTCCACGATGATAACTCGATTTGAACATTATTTTAGTCAGGTTACTTGAATATATAACCAATGAACAAGTAACTTGACTAAAATGTTGTTTAAATAGAGTTTTTATCCTGGAAGACGAAAGGTCACAAGGTGTGACCTTTCGTCTTCCAGGATGATAACTCGATTTGAACATTATTTTAGTCAGGTTACTTGAATATATAACCAATGAACAAGTAACGTCACTAAAATATTGTTTAAATAGATTTTTTATCCTAGAAGACGAAAGGTCACAAGGTGTGACCTTTCGTCTTCCAGGATGATAACTCTATTTGAACATTATTTTAGTCAGGTTACTGGAATATATAACCAATGAACAAGTAACTTGACTAAAATATTGTTTAAATAGAGTTTTATTTGAACATTATTTTAATCAGGTTACTTGAATATAAAACCAATGAACAAGTAACTTGACTAAAATAATGTTTAAATAGAGTTTTGATCCTGGAAGACGAAAGGTCACAAGGTGTGACCTTTCCTCTTCCAGGATGATAACTCTATTTGAACATTATTTTAGTCAGGTTACTTGAATATATAACCAACGAACAAGTAACCTGACTAAAATATTGTTTAAATTGAGTTTTTATCCTAGAAGAGGAAAGGTCACAAGGTGTGACCTTTCGTCTTCCAGGATGATAACTCGATTTGAACATTATTTTAGTCAGGTTACTTGAATATATAACCAATGAACAAGTAACGTGACTAAAATATTGTTTAAATAGAGTTTTTATCCTGAAGACGAAAGGTCACAAGGTGTGACTTTTCGTCTTCCAGGATGATAACTCGATTTGAACATTATTTTAGTCAGGTTACTTGAATATATAACCAATGAACAAGTAACGTCACTAAAATATTGTTTAAATAGAGTTTTTATCCAGGAAGACGAAAGGTCACAAGGTGTGACCTTTCGTCTTCCAGGATGATAACTCGATTTAAACATTATTTTAGTCAGTTTACTTGAATATATAACCAATGAACAAGTAACTTGACTAAAATATGGTTTAAATAGAGTTTTTATCCTGGAAGACGAAAGGTCACAAGGTGTGACATTTCGTCTTCCTGGATGATAACACGATTTGAACATTATTTTAGTCAGGTTACTTGAATATATAACCAATGAACAAGTAACTTGACTAAAATATTGTTTAAATAGAGTTTTTATCCTGGAAGAAGAAAGGTCACAAGGTGTGACCGTTCGTCTTCCAGGATGATAACTCGATTTATACATTATTTTAGTCAGGTTACTTGAATATATAACCAATGAACAAGTAACTTGACTAAAATATTGTTTAGATAGAGTTTTTATCCTGGAAGACGAAAGGTCACAAGGTGTCACCTTTCGTCTTCCACGATGATAACTCGATTTGAACATTATTTTAGTCAGGTTACTTGAATATATAACCAATGAACAAGTAACTTGACTAAAATGTTGTTTAAATAGAGTTTTTATCCTGGAAGACGAAAGGTCACAAGGTGTGACCTTTCGTCTTCCAGGATGATAACTCGATTTGAACATTATTTTAGTCAGGTTACTTGAATATATAACCAATGAACAAGTAACGTCACTAAAATATTGTTTAAATAGAGTTTTTATCCTGGAAGACGAACGGTCACAAGGTGTGACCTTTCGTCTTCCAGGATGATAACTCGATTTAAACATTATTTCAGTCAGGTTACTTGAATATATAACCAATGAACAAGTAACTTGACTAAAATATTGTTTAAATAGATTTTTTATCCTAGAAGACGAAAGGTCACAAGGTGTGACCTTTCGTCTTCCAGGATGATAACTCTATTTGAACATTATTTTAGTCAGGTTACTGGAATATATAACCAATGAACAAGTAACTTGACTAAAATATTGTTTAAATAGAGTTTTATTTGAACATTATTTTAATCAGGTTACTTGAATATAAAACCAATGAACAAGTAACTTGACTAAAATAATGTTTAAATAGAGTTTTGATCCTGGAAGACGAAAGGTCACAAGGTGTGACCTTTCCTCTTCCAGGATGATAACTCTATTTGAACATTATTTTAGTCAGGTTACTTGAATATATAACCAACGAACAAGTAACCTGACTAAAATATTGTTTAAATTGAGTTTTTATCCTAGAAGAGGAAAGGTCACAAGGTGTGACCTTTCGTCTTCCAGGATGATAACTCGATTTGAACATTATTTTAGTCAGGTTACTTGAATATATAAGCAATGAACAAGTAACGTGACTAAAATATTGTTTAAATAGAGTTTTTATCCTGAAGACGAAAGGTCACAAGGTGTGACCTTTCGTCTTCCAGGATGATAACTCGATTTGAACATTATTTTAGTCAGGTTACTTGAATATATAACCAATGAACAAGTAACGTCACTAAAATATTGTTTAAATAGTGTTTTTATCCTGGAAGACGAAAGGTCACAAGGTGTGACCTTTCGTCTTCCAGGATGATAACTCGATTTAAACATTATTTTAGTCAGTTTACTTGAATATATAACCAATGAACAAGTAACTTGGCTAAAATATGGTTTAAATAGAGTTTTTATCCTGGAAGACGAAAGGTCACAAGGTGTGACATTTCGTCTTCCTGGATGATAACACGATTTGAACATTATTTTAGTCAGGTTACTTGAATATATAACCAATGATCAAGTAACTTGACTAAAATATTGTTTAAATAGAGTTTTTATCCTGGAAGAAGGAAGGTCACAAGGTGTGACCGTTCGTCTTCCAGGATGATAACTCGATTTATACATTATTTTAGTCAGGTTACTTGAATATATAACCAATGAACA
Organism: Medicago sativa; assembly: GCF_051527215.1. Lineage (NCBI taxonomy): Eukaryota > Viridiplantae > Streptophyta > Magnoliopsida > Fabales > Fabaceae > Medicago > Medicago sativa. Next base: position 43,108,382 of record NC_140751.1, read on the forward strand.
AGTAACTTGACTAAAATATTGTTTAGATAGAGTTTTTATCCTGGAAGACGAAAGGTCACAAGGTGTCACCTTTCGTCTTCCACGATGATAACTCGATTTGAACATTATTTTAGTCAGGTTACTTGAATATATAACCAATGAACAAGTAACTTGACTAAAATGTTGTTTAAATAGAGTTTTTATCCTGGAAGACGAAAGGTCACAAGGTGTGACCTTTCGTCTTCCAGGATGATAACTCGATTTGAACATTAGTTTAGTCAGGTTACTTGAATATATAACCAATGAACAAGTAACGTGACTAAAATATTGTTTAAATAGAGTTTTTATCCTGAAGACGAAAGGTCACAAGGTGTGACCTTTCGTCTTCCAGGATGATAACTCGATTTGAACATTATTTTAGTCAGGTTACTTGAATATATAACCAATGAACAAGTAAAGTCACTAAAATATTGTTTAAATAGAGTTTTTATCCTGGAAGACGAAAGGTCACAAGGTGTGACCTTTCGTCTTCCAGGATGATAACTCGATTTAAACATTATTTTAGTCAGTTTACTTGAATATATAACCAATGAACAAGTAACTTGACTAAAATATGGTTTAAATAGAGTTTTTATCCTGGAAGACGAAAGGTCACAAGGTGTGACATTTCGTCTTCCTGGATGATAACACGATTTGAACATTATTTTAGTCAGGTTACTTGAATATATAACCAATGAACAAGTAACGTCACTAAAATATTGTTTAAATAGAGTTTTTATCCTGGAAGACGAAAGGTCACAAGGTGTGACCTTTCGTCTTCCAGGATGATAACTCGATTTAAACATTATTTTAGTCAGGTTACTTGAATATATAACCAATGAACAAGTAAAGTCACTAAAATATTGTTTAAATAGAGTTTTTATCCTGGAAGACGAAAGGTCACAAGGTGTGACCTTTCGTCTTCCAGGATGATAACTCGATTTAAACATTATTTTAGTCAGTTTACTTGAATATATAACCAATGAACAAGTAACTTGACTAAAATATGGTTTAAATAGAGTTTTTATCCTGGAAGACGAAAGGTCACAAGGTGTGACATTTCGTCTTCCTGGATGATAACACGATTTGAACATTATTTTAGTCAGGTTACTTGAATATATAACCAATGAACAAGTAACTTGACTAAAATATTGTTTAAATAGAGTTTTTATCCTGGAAGAAGAAAGGTCACAAGGTGTGACCGTTCGTCTTCCAGGATGATAACTCGATTTATACATTATTTTAGTCAGGTTACTTGAATATATAACCAATGAACAAGTAACTTGACTAAAATATTGTTTAGATAGAGTTTTTATCCTGGAAGACGAAAGGTCACAAGGTGTCACCTTTCGTCTTCCACGATGATAACTCGATTTGAACATTATTTTAGTCAGGTTACTTGAATATATAACCAATGAACAAGTAACTTGACTAAAATGTTGTTTAAATAGAGTTTTTATCCTGGAAGACGAAAGGTCACAAGGTGTGACCTTTCGTCTTCCAGGATGATAACTCGATTTGAACATTATTTTAGTCAGGTTACTTGAATATATAACCAATGAACAAGTAACGTCACTAAAATATTGTTTAAATAGAGTTTTTATCCTGGAAGACGAAAGGTCACAAGGTGTGACTTTCGTCTTCCAGGATGATAACTCGATTTAAACATTATTTCAGTCAGGTTACTTGAATATATAACCAATGAACAAGTAACTTGACTAAAATATTGTTTAAATAGATTTTTTATCCTAGAAGACGAAAGGTCACAAGGTGTGACCTTTCGTCTTCCAGGATGATAACTCTATTTGAACATTATTTTAGTCAGGTTACTTGAATATATAACCAATGAACAAGTAACTTGACTAAAATATTGTTTAAATAGAGTTTTATTTGAACATTATTTTAATCAGGTTACTTGAATATAAAACCAATGAACAAGTAACTTGACTAAAATAATGTTTAAATAGAGTTTTGATCCTGGAAGACGAAAGGTCACAAGGTGTGACCTTTCCTCTTCCAGGATGATAACTCTATTTGAACATTATTTTAGTCAGGTTACGTGAATATATAACCAACGAACAAGTAACCTGACTAAAATATTGTTTAAATTGAGTTTTTATCCTAGAAGAGGAAAGGTCACAAGGTGTGACCTTTCGTCTTCCAGGATGATAACTCGATTTGAACATTATTTTAGTCAGGTTACTTGAATATATAACCAATGAACAAGTAACTTGACTAAAATATTGTTTAAATAGAGTTTTTATCCTGAAGACGAAAGGTCACAAGGTGTGACCTTTCGTCTTCCAGGATGATAACTCGATTTGAACATTATTTTAGTCAGGTTACTTGAATATATAACCAATGAACAAGTAACGTCACTAAAATATTGTTTAAATAGAGTTTTTATCCTGGAAGACGAAAGGTCACAAGGTGTGACCTTTCGTCTTCCAGGATGATAACTCTATTTCAACATTATTTTAGTCAGGTTACTTAAATATATAACCAATGAACAAGTAACTTGACTAAAATATTGTTTAAATAGAGTTTTTATCCTTTAAGAAGAAAGGTCACAAGGTGTGACCGTTCGTCTTCCAGGATGATAACTCGATTTATACATTATTTTAGTCAGGTTACTTGAATATATAACCAATGAACAAGTAACGTCACTAAAATATTGTTTAAATAGAGTTTTTATCCTGGAAGACGAACGGTCACAAGGTGTGACCTTTCGTCTTCCAGGATGATAACTCGATTTAAACATTATTTCAGTCAGGTTACTTGAATATATAACCAATGAACAAGTAACTTGACTAAAATATTGTTTAAATAGATTTTTTATCCTAGAAGACGAAAGGTCACAAGGTGTGACCTTTCGTCTTCCAGGATGATAACTCTATTTGAACATTATTTTAGTCAGGTTACTGGAATATATAACCAATGAACAAGTAACTTGACTAAAATATTGTTTAAATAGAGTTTTATTTGAACATTATTTTAATCAGGTTACTTGAATATAAAACCAATGAACAAGTAACTTGACTAAAATAATGTTTAAATAGAGTTTTGATCCTGGAAGACGAAAGGTCACAAGGTGTGACCTTTCCTCTTCCAGGATGATAACTCTATTTGAACATTATTTTAGTCAGGTTACTTGAATATATAACCAACGAACAAGTAACCTGACTAAAATATTGTTTAAATTGAGTTTTTAACCTAGAAGAGGAAAGGTCACAAGGTGTGACCTTTCGTCTTCCAGGATGATAACTCGATTTGAACATTATTTTAGTCAGGTTACTTGAATATATAACCAATGAACAAGTAACGTGACTAAAATATTGTTTAAATAGAGTTTTTATCCTGAAGACGAAAGGTCACAAGGTGTGACCTTTCGTCTTCCAGGATGATAACTCGATTTGAACATTATTTTAGTCAGGTTACTTGAATATATAACCAATGAACAAGTAACGTCACTAAAATATTGTTTAAATAGAGTTTTTATCCTGGAAGACGAAAGGTCACAAGGTGTGACCTTTCGTCTTCCAGGATGATAACTCGATTTAAACATTATTTTAGTCAGTTTACTTGAATATATAACCAATGAACAAGTAACTTGGCTAAAATATGGTTTAAATAGAGTTTTTATCCTGGAAGACGAAAGGTCACAAGGTGTGACATTTCGTCTTCCTGGATGATAACACGATTTGAACATTATTTTAGTCAGGTTACTTGAATATATAACCAATGAACAAGTAACTTGACTAAAATATTGTTTAAATAGAGTTTTTATCCTGGAAGAAGGAAGGTCACAAGGTGTGACCGTTCGTCTTCCAGGATGATAACTCGATTTATACATTATTTTAGTCAGGTTACTTGAATATATAACCAATGAACAAGTAACTTGACTAAAATATTGTTTAGATAGAGTTTTTATCCTGGAAGACGAAAGGTCACAAGGTGTCACCTTTCGTCTTCCACTATGATAACTCGATTTGAACATTATTTTAGTCAGGTTACTTGAATATATAACCAATGAACAAGTAACTTGACTAAAATGTTGTTTAAATAGAGTTTTTATCCTGGAAGACGAAAGGTCACAAGGTGTGACCTTTCGTCTTCCAGGATGATAACTCGATTTGAACATTAGTTTAGTCAGGTTACTTGAATATATAACCAATGAACAAGTAACGTGACTAAAATATTGTTTAAATAGAGTTTTTATCCTGAAGACGAAAGGTCACAAGGTGTGACCTTTCGTCTTCCAGGATGATAACTCGATTTGAACATTATTTTAATCAGGTTACTTGAATATATAACCAATGAACAAGTAAAGTCACTAAAATATTGTTTAAATAGAGTTTTTATCCTGGAAGACGAAAGGTCACAAGGTGTGACCTTTCGTCTTCCAGGATGATAACTCGATTTAAACATTATTTTAGTCAGTTTACTTGAATATATAACCAATGAACAAGTAACTTGACTAAAATATGGTTTAAATAGAGTTTTTATCCTGGAAGACGAAAGGTCACAAGGTGTGACATTTCGTCTTCCTGGATGATAACACGATTTGAACATTATTTTAGTCAGGTTACTTGAATATATAACCAATGAACAAGTAACTTGACTAAAATATTGTTTAAATAGAGTTTTTATCCTGGAAGAAGAAAGGTCACAAGGTGTGACCGTTCGTCTTCCAGGATGATAACTCGATTTATACATTATTTTAGTCAGGTTACTTGAATATATAACCAATGAACAAGTAACTTGACTAAAATATTGTTTAGATAGAGTTTTTATCCTGGAAGACGAAAGGTCACAAGGTGTCACCTTTCGTCTTCCACGATGATAACTCGATTTGAACATTATTTTAGTCAGGTTACTTGAATATATAACCAATGAACAAGTAACTTGACTAAAATGTTGTTTAAATAGAGTTTTTATCCTGGAAGACGAAAGGTCACAAGGTGTGACCTTTCGTCTTCCAGGATGATAACTCGATTTGAACATTATTTTAGTCAGGTTACTTGAATATATAACCAATGAACAAGTAACGTCACTAAAATATTGTTTAAATAGAGTTTTTATCCTGGAAGACGAAAGGTCACAAGGTGTGACCTTTCGTCTTCCAGGATGATAACTCGATTTAAACATTATTTCAGTCAGGTTACTTGAATATATAACCAATGAACAAGTAACTTGACTAAAATATTGTTTAAATAGATTTTTTATCCTAGAAGACGAAAGGTCACAAGGTGTGACCTTTCGTCTTCCAGGATGATAACTCTATTTGAACATTATTTTAGTCAGGTTACTTGAATATATAACCAATGAACAAGTAACTTGACTAAAATATTGTTTAAATAGAGTTTTATTTGAACATTATTTTAATCAGGTTACTTGAATATAAAACCAATGAACAAGTAACTTGACTAAAATAATGTTTAAATAGAGTTTTGATCCTGGAAGACGAAAGGTCACAAGGTGTGACCTTTCCTCTTCCAGGATGATAACTCTATTTGAACATTATTTTAGTCAGGTTACGTGAATATATAACCAACGAACAAGTAACCTGACTAAAATATTGTTTAAATTGAGTTTTTATCCTAGAAGAGGAAAGGTCACAAGGTGTGACCTTTCGTCTTCCAGGATGATAACTCGATTTGAACATTATTTTAGTCAGGTTACTTGAATATATAACCAATGAACAAGTAACTTGACTAAAATATTGTTTAAATAGAGTTTTTATCCTGAAGACGAAAGGTCACAAGGTGTGACCTTTCGTCTTCCAGGATGATAACTCGATTTGAACATTATTTTAGTCAGGTTACTTGAATATATAACCAATGAACAAGTAACGTCACTAAAATATTGTTTAAATAGAGTTTTTATCCTGGAAGACGAAAGGTCACAAGGTGTGACCTTTCGTCTTCCAGGATGATAACTCTATTTCAACATTATTTTAGTCAGGTTACTTAAATATATAACCAATGAACAAGTAACTTGACTAAAATATTGTTTAAATAGAGTTTTTATCCTTTAAGAAGAAAGGTCACAAGGTGTGACCGTTCGTCTTCCAGGATGATAACTCGATTTATACATTATTTTAGTCAGGTTACTTGAATATATAACCAATGAACAAGTAACTTGACTAAAATATTGTTTAGATAGAGTTTTTATCCTGGAAGACGAAAGGTCACAAGGTGTCACCTTTCGTCTTCCACGATGATAACTCGATTTGAACATTATTTTAGTCAAGTTACTTGAATATATAACCAATGAACAAGTAACTTGACTAAAATGTTGTTTAAATAGAGTTTTTATCCTGGAAGACGAAAGGTCACAAGGTGTGACCTTTCGTCTTCCAGGATGATAACTCGATTTGAACATTATTTTAGTCAGGTTACTTGAATATATAACCAATGAATAAGTAACGTCACTAAAATATTGTTTAAATAGAGTTTTTATCCTGGAAGACGAAAGGTCACAAGGTGTGACCTTTCGTCTTCCAGGATGATAACTCGATTTAAACATTATTTCAGTCAAGTTACTTGAATATATAACCAATGAACAAGTAACTTGACTAAAATATTGTTTAAATAGATTTTTTATCCTAGAAGACGAAAGGTCCCAAGGTGTGACCTTTCGTCTTCCAGGATGATAACTCTATTTGAACATTATTTTAGTCAGGTTACTTGAATATATATCCAATGAACAAGTAACTTGACTAAAATATTGTTTAAATAGAGTTTTATTTGAACATTATTTTAATCAGGTTACTTGAATATAAACCCAATGAACAAGTAACTTGACTAAAATAATGTTTAAATAGAGTTTTGATCCTGGAAGACGAAAGGTCACAAGGTGTGACCTTTCCTCTTCCAGGATGATAACTCTATTTGAACATTATTTTAGTCAGGTTACTTGAATATATAACCAACGAACAAGTAACCTGACTAAAATATTGTTTAAATTGAGTTTTTATCCTCGAAGATGAAAGGTCACAAGGTGTGACCTTTCGTCTTCCAGGATGATAACTCGATTTGAACATTATTTTAGTCAGGTTACTTGAATATATAACCAATGAACAAGTAACGTGACTAAAATATTGTTTAAATAGAGTTTTTATCCTGAAGACGAAAGGTCACAAGGTGTGACCTTTCGTCTTCCAGGATGATAACTCTATTTGAACATTATTTTAGTCAGGTTACTTGAATATATAACCAATGAACAAGTAACTTGACTAAAATATTGTTTAAATAGAGTTTTTATCCTGGAAGAAGAAAGGTCACAAGGTGTGACCGTTCGTCTTCCAGGATGATAACTCGATTTGAACATTATTTTAGTCAGGTTACTTGAATATATAACCAATGAACAAGTAATGTGACAAAAATATTGTTTAAATTGAGTTTTTATCCTGGAAGACGAAAGGTCACAAGGTGTGACCTTTCGTGTTCCAGGATAATAACTCGATTTAAACATTATTTTAGTCAGTTTACTTGAATATATAACCAATGAACAAGTAACTTGACTAAAATATGGTTTAAATAGAGTTTTTATCCTGGAAGACGAAAGGTCACAAGGTGTGACATTTCGTCTTCCTGGATGATAACACGATTTGAACATTATTTTAGTCAGGTTACTTGAATATATAACCAATGAACAAGTAACTTGACTAAAATATTGTTTAAATAGAGTTTTTATCCTAGAAGAAGAAAGGTCACAAGGTGTGACGGTTCGTCTTCGAGGATGATAACTCGATTTATACATTATTTTAGTCAGGTTACTTGAATATATAACCAATGAACAAGTAACTTGACTAAAATATTGTTTAGATAGAGTTTTTATCCTGGAAGACGAAAGGTCACAAGGTGTCACCTTTCGTCTTCCACGATGATAACTCGATTTGAACATTATTTTAGTCAGGTTACTTGAATATATAACCAATGAACAAGTAACTTGACTAAAATGTTGTTTAAATAGAGTTTTTATCCTGGAAGACGAAAGGTCACAAGGTGTGACCTTTCGTCTTCCAGGATGATAACTTGATTTGAACATTATTTTAGTCAGGTTACTTGAATATATAACCAATGAACAAGTAACGTCACTAAAATATTGTTTAAATAGAGTTTTTATCCTGGAAGACGAAAGGTCACAAGGTGTGACCTTTCGTCTTCCAGGATGATAACTCGATTTAAACATTATTTCAATCAGGTTACTTGAATATATAACCAATGAACAAGTAACTTGACTAAAATATTGTTTAAATAGATTTTTTATCCTAGAAGACGAAAGGTCACAAGGTGTGACCTTTCGTCTTCCAGGATGATAACTCTATTTGAACATTATTTTAGTCAGGTTACTTGAATATATAACCAATGAACAAGTAACTTGACTAAAATATTGTTTAAATAGAGTTTTATTTGAACATTATTTTAATCAGGTTACTTGAATATAAAACCAATGAACAAGTAACTTGACTAAAATAATGTTTAAATAGAGTTTTGATCCTGGAAGACGAAAGGTCACAAGGTGTGACCTTTCCTCTTCCAGGATGATAACTCTATTTGAACATTATTTTAGTCAGGTTACTTGAATATATAACCAACGAACAAGTAACCTGACTAAAATATTGTTTAAATTGAGTTTTTATCCTAGAAGAGGAAAGGTCACAAGGTGTGACCTTTCGTCTTCCAGGATGATAACTCGATTTGAACATTCTTTTAGTCAGGTTACTTGAATATATAACCAATGAACAAGTAACGTGACTAAAATATTGTTTAAATAGAGTTTTTATCCTGAAGACGAAAGGTCACAAGGTGTGACCTTTCGTCTTCCAGGATGATAACTCTATTTGAACATTATTTTAGTCTGGTTACTTGAATATATAACCAATGAACAAGTAACTTGACTAAAATATTGTTTAAATAGAGTTTTATTTGAACATTATTTTAATCAGGTTACTTGAATATAAATCCAATGAACAAGTAACTTGACTAAAATAATGTTTAAATAGAGTTTTGATCCTGGAAGACGAAAGGTCACAAGGTGTGACCTTTCCTCTTCCAGGATGATAACTCTATTTGAACATTATTTTAGTCAGGTTACTTGAATATATAACCAACGAACAAGTAACCTGACTAAAATATTGTTTAAATTGAGTTTTTATCCTAGAAGAGGAAAGGTCACAAGGTGTGACCTTTCGTCTTCCAGGATGATAACTCGATTTGAACATTATTTTAGTCAGGTTACTTGAATATATAACCAATGAACAAGTAACGTGACTAAAATATTGTTTAAATAGAGTTTTTATCCTGAAGACGAAAGGTCACAAGGTGTGACCTTTCGTCTTCCAGGATGATAACTCGATTTGAACATTATTTTAGTCAGGTTACTTGAATATATAACCAATGAACAAGTAACGTCACTAAAATATTGTTTAAATAGAGTTTTTATCCTGGAAGACGAAAGGTCACAAGGTGTGACCTTTCGTCTTCCAGGATGATAACTCTATTTTAACATTATTTTAGTCAGGTTAATTGAATATATAACCAATGAACAAGTAACTTGACTAAAATATTGTTTAAATAGAGTTTTTATCCTGGAAGAAGAAAGGTCACAAGGTGTTACCGTTCGTCTTCCAGGATGACAACTCGATTTATACATTATTTTAGTCAGGTTACTTGAATATATAACCAATGAACAAGAAACTTGACTAAAATATTGTTTAGATAGAGTTTTTATCCTGGAAGACGAAAGGTCACAAGGTGTCACCTTTCGTCTTCCACGATGATAACTCGATTTGAACATTATTTTAGTCAGGTTACTTGAATATATAACCAATGAACAAGTAACTTGACTAAAATGTTGTTTAAATAGAGTTTTTATCCTGGAAGACGAAAGTTCACAAGGTGTGACCTTTCGTCTTCCAGGATGATAACTCGATTTGAACATTATTTTAGTCAGGTTACTTGAATATATAACCAATGAATAAGTAACGTCACTAAAATATTGTTTAAATAGAGTTTTTATACTGGAAGACGAAAGGTCACAAGGTGTGACCTTTCGTCTTCCAGGATGATAACTCGATTTAAACATTATTTCAGTCCGGTTACTTGAATATATAACCAATGAACAAGTAACTTGACTAAAATATTGTTTAGATAGAGTTTTTATCCTGGAAGACGAAAGGTCACAAGGTGTCACCTTTCGTCTTCCACGATGATAACTCGATTTGAACATTATTTTAGTCAGGTTACTTGAATATATAACCAATGAACAAGTAACTTGACTAAAATGTTGTTTAAATAGAGTTTTTATCCTGGAAGACGAAAGGTCACAAGGTGTGACCTTTCGTCTTCCAGGATGATAACTCGATTTGAACATTATTTTAGTCAGGTTACTTGAATATATAACCAATGAACAAGTAACGTCACTAAAATATTGTTTAAATAGAGTTTTTATCCTGGAAGACGAAAGGTCACAAGGTGTGACCTTTCGTCTTCCAGGATGATAACTCGATTTGAACATTATTTTAGTCAGGTTACTTGAATATATAACCAATGAACAAGTAACTTGACTAAAATGTTGTTTAAATAGAGTTTTTATCCTGGAAGAAGAAAGGTCACAAGGTGTGACCGTTCGTCTTCCAGGATGATAACTCGATTTGAACATTATTTTAGTCAGGTTACTTGAATATATAACCAATGAACAAGTAATGTGACAAAAATATTGTTTAAATTGAGTTTTTATCCTGGAAGACGAAAGGTCACAAGGTGTGACCTTTCGTGTTCCAGGATAATAACTCGATTTAAACATTATTTTAGTCAGTTTACTTGAATATATAACCAATGAACAAGTAACTTGACTAAAATATGGTTTAAATAGAGTTTTTATCCTGCAAGACGAAAGGTCACAAGGTGTGACATTTCGTCTTCCTGGATGATAACACGATTTGAACATTATTTTAGTCAGGTTACTTGAATATATAACCAATGAACAAGTAACTTGACTAAAATATTGTTTAAATAGAGTTTTTATCCTAGAAGAAGAAAGGTCACAAGGTGTGACGGTTCGTCTTCGAGGATGATAACTCGATTTATACATTATTTTAGTCAGGTTACTTGAATATATAACCAATGAACAAGTAACTTGACTAAAATATTGTTTAGATAGAGTTTTTATCCTGGAAGACGAAAGGTCACAAGGTGTCACCTTTCGTCTTCCACGATGATAACTCGATTTGAACATTATTTTAGTCAGGTTACTTGAATATATAACCAATGAACAAGTAACTTGACTAAAATGTTGTTTAAATAGAGTTTTTATCCTGGAAGACGAAAGGTCACAAGGTGTGACCTTTCGTCTTCCAGGATGATAACTTGATTTGAACATTATTTTAGTCAGGTTACTTGAATATATAACCAATGAACAAGTAACGTCACTAAAATATTGTTTAAATAGAGTTTTTATCCTGGAAGACGAAAGGTCACAAGGTGTGACCTTTCGTCTTCCAGGATGATAACTCGATTTAAACATTATTTCAATCAGGTTACTTGAATATATAACCAATGAACAAGTAACTTGACTAAAATATTGTTTAAATAGATTTTTTATCCTAGAAGACGAAAGGTCACAAGGTGTGACCTTTCGTCTTCCAGGATGATAACTCTATTTGAACATTATTTTAGTCAGGTTACTTGAATATATAACCAATGAACAAGTAACTTGACTAAAATATTGTTTAAATAGAGTTTTATTTGAACATTATTTTAATCAGGTTACTTGAATATAAAACCAATGAACAAGTAACTTGACTAAAATAATGTTTAAATAGAGTTTTGATCCTGGAAGACGAAAGGTCACAAGGTGTGACCTTTCCTCTTCCAGGATGATAACTCTATTTGAACATTATTTTAGTCAGGTTACTTGAATATATAACCAACGAACAAGTAACCTGACTAAAATATTGTTTAAATTGAGTTTTTATCCTAGAAGAGGAAAGGTCACAAGGTGTGACCTTTCGTCTTCCAGGATGATAACTCGATTTGAACATTCTTTTAGTCAGGTTACTTGAATATATAACCAATGAACAAGTAACGTGACTAAAATATTGTTTAAATAGAGTTTTTATCCTGAAGACGAAAGGTCACAAGGTGTGACCTTTCGTCTTCCAGGATGATAACTCTATTTGAACATTATTTTAGTCTGGTTACTTGAATATATAACCAATGAACAAGTAACTTGACTAAAATATTGTTTAAATAGAGTTTTATTTGAACATTATTTTAATCAGGTTACTTGAATATAAATCCAATGAACAAGTAACTTGACTAAAATAATGTTTAAATAGAGTTTTGATCCTGGAAGACGAAAGGTCACAAGGTGTGACCTTTCCTCTTCCAGGATGATAACTCTATTTGAACATTATTTTAGTCAGGTTACTTGAATATATAACCAACGAACAAGTAACCTGACTAAAATATTGTTTAAATTGAGTTTTTATCCTAGAAGAGGAAAGGTCACAAGGTGTGACCTTTCGTCTTCCAGGATGATAACTCGATTTGAACATTATTTTAGTCAGGTTACTTGAATATATAACCAATGAACAAGTAACGTGACTAAAATATTGTTTAAATAGAGTTTTTATCCTGAAGACGAAAGGTCACAAGGTGTGACCTTTCGTCTTCCAGGATGATAACTCGATTTGAACATTATTTTAGTCAGGTTACTTGAATATATAACCAATGAACAAGTAACGTCACTAAAATATTGTTTAAATAGAGTTTTTATCCTGGAAGACGAAAGGTCACAAGGTGTGACCTTTCGTCTTCCAGGATGATAACTCTATTTTAACATTATTTTAGTCAGGTTAATTGAATATATAACCAATGAACAAGTAACTTGACTAAAATATTGTTTAAATAGAGTTTTTATCCTGGAAGAAGAAAGGTCACAAGGTGTTACCGTTCGTCTTCCAGGATGACAACTCGATTTATACATTATTTTAGTCAGGTTACTTGAATATATAACCAATGAACAAGAAACTTGACTAAAATATTGTTTAGATAGAGTTTTTATCCTGGAAGACGAAAGGTCACAAGGTGTCACCTTTCGTCTTCCACGATGATAACTCGATTTGAACATTATTTTAGTCAGGTTACTTGAATATATAACCAATGAACAAGTAACTTGACTAAAATGTTGTTTAAATAGAGTTTTTATCCTGGAAGACGAAAGTTCACAAGGTGTGACCTTTCGTCTTCCAGGATGATAACTCGATTTGAACATTATTTTAGTCAGGTTACTTGAATATATAACCAATGAATAAGTAACGTCACTAAAATATTGTTTAAATAGAGTTTTTATACTGGAAGACGAAAGGTCACAAGGTGTGACCTTTCGTCTTCCAGGATGATAACTCGATTTAAACATTATTTCAGTCCGGTTACTTGAATATATAACCAATGAACAAGTAACTTGACTAAAATATTGTTTAGATAGAGTTTTTATCCTGGAAGACGAAAGGTCACAAGGTGTCACCTTTCGTCTTCCACGATGATAACTCGATTTGAACATTATTTTAGTCAGGTTACTTGAATATATAACCAATGAACAAGTAACTTGACTAAAATGTTGTTTAAATAGAGTTTTTATCCTGGAAGACGAAAGGTCACAAGGTGTGACCTTTCGTCTTCCAGGATGATAACTCGATTTGAACATTATTTTAGTCAGGTTACTTGAATATATAACCAATGAACAAGTAACGTCACTAAAATATTGTTTAAATAGAGTTTTTATCCTGGAAGACGAAAGGTCACAAGGTGTGACCTTTCGTCTTCCAGGATGATAACTCGATTTAAACATTATTTCAATCAGGTTACTTGAATATATAACCAATGAACAAGTAACTTGACTAAAATATTGTTTAAATAGATTTTTTATCCTAGAAGACGAAAGGTCACAAGGTGTGACCTTTCGTCTTCCAGGATGATAACTCTATTTGAACATTATTTTAGTCAGGTTACTTGAATATATAACCAATGAACAAGTAACTTGACTAAAATATTGTTTAAATAGAGTTTTATTTGAACATTATTTTAATCAGGTTACTTGAATATAAAACCAATGAACAAGTAACTTGACTAAAATAATGTTTAAATAGAGTTTTGATCCTGGAAGACGAAAGGTCACAAGGTGTGACCTTTCCTCTTCCAGGATGATAACTCTATTTGAACATTATTTTAGTCAGGTTACTTGAATATATAACCAACGAACAAGTAACCTGACTAAAATATTGTTTAAATTGAGTTTTTATCCTAGAAGAGGAAAGGTCACAAGGTGTGACCTTTCGTCTTCCAGGATGATAACTCGATTTGAACATTCTTTTAGTCAGGTTACTTGAATATATAACCAATGAACAAGTAACGTGACTAAAATATTGTTTAAATAGAGTTTTTATCCTGAAGACGAAAGGTCACAAGGTGTGACCTTTCGTCTTCCAGGATGATAACTCTGTTTGAACATTATTTTAGTCTGGTTACTTGAATATATAACCAATGAACAAGTAACTTGACTAAAATATTGTTTAAATAGAGTTTTATTTGAACATTATTTTAATCAGGTTACTTGAATATAAATCCAATGAACAAGTAACTTGACTAAAATAATGTTTAAATAGAGTTTTGATCCTGGAAGACGAAAGGTCACAAGGTGTGACCTTTCCTCTTCCAGGATGATAACTCTATTTGAACATTATTTTAGTCAGGTTACTTGAATATATAACCAACGAACAAGTAACCTGACTAAAATATTGTTTAAATTGAGTTTTTATCCTAGAAGAGGAAAGGTCACAAGGTGTGACCTTTCGTCTTCCAGGATGATAACTCGATTTGAACATTATTTTAGTCAGGTTACTTGAATATATAACCAATGAACAAGTAACGTGACTAAAATATTGTTTAAATAGAGTTTTTATCCTGAAGACGAAAGGTCACAAGGTGTGACCTTTCGTCTTCCAGGATGATAACTCGATTTGAACATTATTTTAGTCAGGTTACTTGAATATATAACCAATGAACAAGTAACGTCACTAAAATATTGTTTAAATAGAGTTTTTATCCTGGAAGACGAAAGGTCACAAGGTGTGACCTTTCGTCTTCCAGGATGATAACTCTATTTCAACATTATTTTAGTCAGGTTAATTGAATATATAACCAATGAACAAGTAACTTGACTAAAATATTGTTTAAATAGAGTTTTTATCCTGGAAGAAGAAAGGTCACAAGGTGTTACCGTTCGTCTTCCAGGATGACAACTCGATTTATACATTATTTTAGTCAGGTTACTTGAATATATAACCAATGAACAAGAAACTTGACTAAAATATTGTTTAGATAGAGTTTTTATCCTGGAAGACGAAAGGTCACAAGGTGTCACCTTTCGTCTTCCACGATGATAACTCGATTTGAACATTATTTTAGTCAGGTTACTTGAATATATAACCAATGAACAAGTAACTTGACTAAAATGTTGTTTAAATAGAGTTTTTATCCTGGAAGACGAAAGGTCACAAGGTGTGACCTTTCGTCTTCCAGGATGATAACTCGATTTGAACATTATTTTAGTCAGGTTACTTGAATATATAACCAATGAATAAGTAACGTCACTAAAATATTGTTTAAATAGAGTTTTTATACTGGAAGACGAAAGGTCACAAGGTGTGACCTTTCGTCTTCCAGGATGATAACTCGATTTAAACATTATTTCAGTCCGGTTACTTGAATATATAACCAATGAACAAGTAACTTGACTAAAATATTGTTTAAATAGATTTTTTATCCTAGAAGACGAAAGGTCACAAGGTGTGACCTTTCGTCTTCCAGGATGATAACTCTATTTGAACATTATTTTAGTCAGGTTACTTGAATATATAACCAATGAACAAGTAACTTGACTAAAATATTGTTTAAAAAGAGTTTTATTTGAACATTATTTTAATCAGGTTACTTGAATATAAAACCAATGAACAAGTAACTTGACTAAAATAATGTTTAAATAGAGTTTTGATCCTGGAAGACGAAAGGTCACAAGGTGTGACCTTTCCTCTTCCAGGATGATAACTCTATTTGAACATTATTTTAGTCAGGTTACTTGAATATATAACCAACGAACAAGTAACCTGACTAAAATATTGTTTAAATTGAGTTTTTATCCTAGATGAGGAAAGGTCACAAGGTGTGACCTTTCGTCTTCCAGGATGATAACTCGATTTGAACATTATTTTAGTCAGGTTACTTGAATATATAACCAATGAACAAGTAACGTCACTAAAATATTGTTTAAATAGAGTTTTTATCCTGGAAGACGAAAGGTCACAAGGTGTGACCTTTCCTCTTCCAGGATGATAACTCTATTTGAACATTATTTTAGTCAGGTTACTTGAATATATAACCAATGAACAAGTAACTTGACTAAAATATTGTTTAAATAGAGTTTTATTTGAACATTATTTTAATCAGGTTACTTGAATATAAAACCAATGAACAAGTAACTTGACTAAAATAATGTTTAAATAGAGTTTTGATCCTGGAAGACGAAAGGTCACAAGGTGTGACCTTTCCTCTTCCAGGATGATAACTCTATTTGAACATTATTTTAGTCAGGTTACTTGAATATATAACCAACGAACAAGTAACCTGACTAAAATATTGTTCAAATTGAGTTTTTATCCTAGAAGAGGAAAGGTCACAAGGTGTGACCTTTCGTCTTCCAGGATGATAACTCGATTTGAACATTCTTTTAGTCAGGTTACTTGAATATATAACCAATGAACAAGTAACGTGACTAAAATATTGTTTAAATAGAGTTTTTATCCTGAAGACGAAAGGTCACAAGGTGTGACCTTTCGTCTTCCAGGATGATAACTCTATTTGAACATTATTTTAGTCTGGTTACTTGAATATATAACCAATGAACAAGTAACTTGACTAAAATATTGTTTAAATAGAGTTTTATTTGAACATTATTTTAATCAGGTTACTTGAATATAAATCCAATGAACAAGTAACTTGACTAAAATAATGTTTAAATAGAGTTTTGATCCTGGAAGACGAAAGGTCACAAGGTGTGACCTTTCCTCTTCCAGGATGATAACTCTATTTGAACATTATTTTAGTCAGGTTACTTGAATATATAACCAACGAACAAGTAACCTGACTAAAATATTGTTTAAATTGAGTTTTTATCCTAGAAGAGGAAAGGTCACAAGGTGTGACCTTTCGTCTTCCAGGATGATAACTCGATTTGAACATTATTTTAGTCAGGTTACTTGAATATATAACCAATGAACAAGTAACGTGACTAAAATATTGTTTAAATAGAGTTTTTATCCTGAAGACGAAAGGTCACAAGGTGTGACCTTTCGTCTTCCAGGATGATAACTCGATTTGAACATTATTTTAGTCAGGTTACTTGAATATATAACCAATGAACAAGTAACGTCACTAAAATATTGTTTAAATAGAGTTTTTATCCTGGAAGACGAAAGGTCACAAGGTGTGACCTTTCCTCTTCCAGGATGATAACTCTATTTGAACATTATTTTAGTCAGGTTACTTGAATATATAACCAACGAACAAGTAACCTGACTAAAATATTGTTTAAATTGAGTTTTTATCCTAGATGAGGAAAGGTCACAAGGTGTGACCTTTCGTCTTCCAGGATGATAACTCGATTTGAACATTATTTTAGTCAGGTTACTTGAATATATAACCAATGAACAAGTAACGTGACTAAAATATTGTTTAAATAGAGTTTTTATCCTGAAGACGAAAGGTCACAAGGTGTGACCTTTCGTCTTCCAGGATGATAACTCGATTTGAACATTATTTTAGTCAGGTTACTTGAATATATAACCAATGAACAAGTAACGTCACTAAAATATTGTTTAAATAGAGTTTTTATCCTGGAAGACGAAAGGTCACAAGGTGTGACCTTTCCTCTTCCAGGATGATAACTCTATTTGAACATTATTTTAGTCAGGTTACTTGAATATATAACCAATGAACAAGTAACTTGACTAAAATATTGTTTAAATAGAGTTTTATTTGAACATTATTTTAATCAGGTTACTTGAATATAAAACCAATGAACAAGTAACTTGACTAAAATAATGTTTAAATAGAGTTTTGATCCTGGAAGACGAAAGGTCACAAGGTGTGACCTTTCCTCTTCCAGGATGATAACTCTATTTGAACATTATTTTAGTCAGGTTACTTGAATATATAACCAACGAACAAGTAACCTGACTAAAATATTGTTCAAATTGAGTTTTTATCCTAGAAGAGGAAAGGTCACAAGGTGTGACCTTTCGTCTTCCAGGATGATAACTCGATTTGAACATTCTTTTAGTCAGGTTACTTGAATATATAACCAATGAACAAGTAACGTGACTAAAATATTGTTTAAATAGAGTTTTTATCCTGAAGACGAAAGGTCACAAGGTGTGACCTTTCGTCTTCCACGATGATAACTCTATTTGAACATTATTTTAGTCTGGTTACTTGAATATATAACCAATGAACAAGTAACTTGACTAAAATATTGTTTAAATAGAGTTTTATTTGAACATTATTTTAATCAGGTTACTTGAATATAAATCCAATGAACAAGTAACTTGACTAAAATAATGTTTAAATAGAGTTTTGATCCTGGAAGACGAAAGGTCACAAGGTGTGACCTTTCCTCTTCCAGGATAATAACTCTATTTGAACATTATTTTAGTCAGGTTACTTGAATATATAACCAACGAACAAGTAACCTGACTAAAATATTGTTTAAATTGAGTTTTTATCCTAGAAGAGGAAAGGTCACAAGGTGTGACCTTTCGTCTTCCAGGATGATAACTCGATTTGAACATTATTTTAGTCAGGTTACTTGAATATATAACCAATGAACAAGTAACGTGACTAAAATATTGTTTAAATAGAGTTTTTATCCTGAAGACGAAAGGTCACAAGGTGTGACCTTTCGTCTTCCAGGATGATAACTCGATTTGAACATTATTTTAGTCAGGTTACTTGAATATATAACCAATGAACAAGTAACGTCACTAAAATATTGTTTAAATAGAGTTTTTATCCTGGAAGACGAAAGGTCACAAGGTGTGACCTTTCGTCTTCCAGGATGATAACTCTATTTCAACATTATTTTAGTCAGGTTAATTGAATATATAACCAATGAACAAGTAACTTGACTAAAATATTGTTTAAATAGAGTTTTTATCCTGGAAGAAGAAAGGTCACAAGGTGTTACCGTTCGTCTTCCAGGATGACAACTCGATTTATACATTATTTTAGTCAGGTTACTTGAATATATAACCAATGAACAAGAAACTTGACTAAAGTATTGTTTAGATAGAGTTTTTATCCTGGAAGACGAAAGGTCACAAGGTGTCACCTTTCGTCTTCCACGATGATAACTCGATTTGAACATTATTTTAGTCAGGTTACTTGAATATATAACCAATGAACAAGTAACTTGACTAAAATGTTGTTTAAATAGAGTTTTTATCCTGGAAGACGAAAGGTCACAAGGTGTGACCTTTCGTCTTCCAGGATGATAACTCGATTTGAACATTATTTTAGTCAGGTTACTTGAATATATAACCAATGAATAAGTAACGTCACTAAAATATTGTTTAAATAGAGTTTTTATACTGGAAGACGAAAGGTCACAAGGTGTGACCTTTCGTCTTCCAGGATGATAACTCGATTTAAACATTATTTCAGTCCGGTTACTTGAATATATAACCAATGAACAAGTAACTTGACTAAAATATTGTTTAAATAGATTTTTTATCCTAGAAGACGAAAGGTCACAAGGTGTGACCTTTCGTCTTCCAGGATGATAACTCTATTTGAACATTATTTTAGTCAGGTTACTTGAATATATAACCAATGAACAAGTAACTTGACTAAAATATTGTTTAAATAGAGTTTTATTTGAACATTATTTTAATCAGGTTACTTGAATATAAAACCAATGAACAAGTAACTTGACTAAAATAATGTTTAAATAGAGTTTTGATCCTGGAAGACGAAAGGTCACAAGGTGTGACCTTTCCTCTTCCAGGATGATAACTCTATTTGAACATTATTTTAGTCAGGTTACTTGAATATATAACCAACGAACAAGTAACCTGACTAAAATATTGTTTAAATTGAGTTTTTATCCTAGATGAGGAAAGGTCACAAGGTGTGACCTTTCGTCTTCCAGGATGATAACTCGATTTGAACATTATTTTAGTCAGGTTACTTGAATATATAACCAATGAACAAGTAACGTGACTAAAATATTGTTTAAATAGAGTTTTTATCCTGAAGACGAAAGGTCACAAGGTGTGACCTTTCGTCTTCCAGGATGATAACTCGATTTGAACATTATTTTAGTCAGGTTACTTGAATATATAACCAATGAACAAGTAACGTCACTAAAATATTGTTTAAATAGAGTTTTTATCCTGGAAGACGAAAGGTCACAAGGTGTGACCTTTCGTCTTCCAGGATGATAACTCTATTTCAACATTATTTTAGTCAGGTTACTTGAATATATAACCAATGAACAAGTAACTTGACTAAAATATTGTTTAAATAGAGTTTTTCTCCTGGACGAAGAAAGGTCACAAGGTGTGACCGTTCGTCTTCCAGGATGATAACTCGATTTATACATTATTTTAGTCAGGTTACTTGAATATATAACCAATGAACAAGTAACTTGACTAAAATATTGTTTAGATAGAGTTTTTATCCTGGAAGACGAAAGGTCACAAGGTGTCACCTTTCGTCTTCCACGATGATAACTCGATTTGAACATTATTTTAGTCAGGTTACTTGAATATATAACCAATGAACAAGTAACTTGACTAAAATGTTGTTTAAATAGAGTTTTTATCCTGGAAGACGAAAGGTCACAAGGTGTGACCTTTCGTCTTCCAGGATGATAACTCGATTTGAACATTATTTTAGTCAGGTTACTTGAATATATAACCAATGAACAAGTAACGTGACTAAAATATTGTTTAAATAGAGTTTTTATCCTGAAGACGAAAGGTCACAAGGTGTGACCTTTCGTCTTCCAGGATGATAACTCGATTTGAACATTATTTTAGTCAGGTTACTTGAATATATAACCAATGAACAAGTAACGTCACTAAAATATTGTTTAAATAGAGTTTTTATCCTGGAAGACGAAAGGTCACAAGGTGTGACCTTTCGTCTTCCAGGATGATAACTCTATTTCAACATTATTTTAGTCAGGTTACTTGAATATATAACCAATGAACAAGTAACTTGACTAAAATATTGTTTAAATAGAGTTTTTCTCCTGGACGAAGAAAGGTCACAAGGTGTGACCGTTCGTCTTCCAGGATGATAACTCGATTTATACATTATTTTAGTCAGGTTACTTGAATATATAACCAATGAACAAGTAACTTGACTAAAATATTGTTTAGATAGAGTTTTTATCCTGGAAGACGAAAGGTCACAAGGTGTCACCTTTCGTCTTCCACGATGATAACTCGATTTGAACATTATTTTAGTCAGGTTACTTGAATATATAACCAATGAACAAGTAACTTGACTAAAATGTTGTTTAAATAGAGTTTTTATCCTGGAAGACGAAAGGTCACAAGGTGTGACCTTTCGTCTTCCAGGATGATAACTCGATTTGAACATTATTTTAGTCAGGTTACTTGAATATATAACCAATGAATAAGTAACGTCACTAAAATATTGTTTAAATAGAGTTTTTATCTTGGAAGACGAAAGGTCACAAGGTGTGACCTTTCGTCTTCCAGGATGATAACTCGATTTAAACATTATTTCAGTCAGGTTACTTGAATATATAACCAATGAACAAGTAACTTGACTAAAATATTGTTTAAATAGATTTTTTATCCTAGATGACGAAAGGTCACAAGGTGTGACCTTTCGTCTTCCAGGATGATAACTCTATTTGAACATTATTTTAGTCAGGTTACTTGAATATATAACCAATGAACAAGTAACTTAACTAAAATATTGTTTAAATAGAGTTTTATTTGAACATTATTTTAATCAGGTTACTTGAATATAAAACCAATGAACAAGTAACTTGACTAAAATAATGTTTAAATAGAGTTTTGATCCTGGAAGACGAAAGGTCACAAGGTGTGACCTTTCCTCTTCCAGGATGATAACTCTATTTGAACATTATTTTAGTCAGGTTACTTGAATATATAACCAACGAACAAGTAACCTGACTAAAATATTGTTTAAATTGAGTTTTTATCCTAGAAGATGAAAGGTCACAAGGTGTGACCTTTCGTCTTCCAGGATGATAACTCGATTTGAACATTATTTTAGTCAGGTTACTTGAATATATAACCAATGAACAAGTAACGTGACTAAAATATTGTTTAAATAGAGTTTTTATCCTGAAGACGAAAGGTCACAAGGTGTGACCTTTCGTCTTCCAGGATGATAACTCGATTTGAACATTATTTTAGTCAGGTTACTTGAATATATAACCAATGAACAAGTAACGTCACTAAAATATTGTTTAAATAGAGTTTTTATCCTGGAAGACGAAAGGTCACAAGGTGTGACCTTTCGTCTTCCAAGATGATAACTCTATTTCAACAATATTTTAGTCAGGTTACTTGAATATATAACCAATGAACAAGTAACTTGACTAAAATATTGTTTAAATAGAGTTTTTATCCTGGAAGAAGAAAGGTCACAAGGTGTGACCGTTCGTCTTCCAGGATGATAACTCGATTTATACATTATTTTAGTCAGGTTACTTGAATATATAACCAATGAACAAGTAACTTGACTAAAATATTGTTTAGATAGAGTTTTTATCCTGGAAGACGAAAGGTCACAAGGTGTCACCTTTCGTCTTCCACGATGATAACTCGATTTGAACATTATTTTAGTCAGGTTACTTGAATATATAACCAATGAACAAGTAACGTCACTAAAATATTGTTTAAATAGAGTTTTTATCCTGGAAGACGAAAGGTCACAAGGTGTGACCTTTCGTCTTCCAGGATGATAACTCGATTTAAACATTATTTCAGTCAGGTTACTTGAATATATAACCAATGAACAAGTAACTTGACTAAAATATTGTTTAAATAGATTTTTTATCCTAGAAGACGAAAGGTCACAAGGTGTGACCTTTCGTCTTCCAGGATGATAACTCTATTTGAACATTATTTTAGTCAGGTTACTTGAATATATAACCAATGAACAAGTAACTTGACTAAAATATTGTTTAAATAGAGTATTATTTGAACATTATTTTAATCAGGTTACTTGAATATAAAACCAATGAACAAGTAACTTGACTAAAATAATGTTTAAATAGAGTTTTGATCCTGGAAGACGAAAGGTCACAAGGTGTGACCTTTCCTCTTCCAGGATGATAACTCTATTTGAACATTATTTTAGTCAGGTTACTTGAATATATAAGCAACGAACAAGTAACCTGACTAAAATATTGTTTAAATTGAGTTTTTATCCTAGAAGATGAAAGGTCACAAGGTGTGACCTTTCGTCTTCCAGGATGATAACTCGATTTGAACATTATTTTAGTCAGGTTACTTGAATATATAACCAATGAACAAGTAACGTGACTAAAATATTGTTTAAATAGAGTTTTTATCCTGAAGACGAAAGGTCACAAGGTGTGACCTTTCGTCTTCCAGGATGATAACTCGATTTGAACATTATTTTAGTCAGGTTACTTGAATATATAACCAATGAACAAGTAACGTCACTAAAATATTGTTTAAATAGAGTTTTTATCCTGGAAGACGAAAGGTCACAAGGTGTGACCTTTCGTCTTCCAAGATGATAACTCTATTTCAACAATATTTTAGTCAGGTTACTTGAATATATAACCAATGAACAAGTAACTTGACTAAAATATTGTTTAAATAGAGTTTTTATCCTGGAAGAAGAAAGGTCACAAGGTGTGACCGTTCGTCTTCCAGGATGATAACTCGATTTATACATTATTTTAGTCAGGTTACTTGAATATATAACCAATGAACAAGTAACTTGACTAAAATATTGTTTAGATAGAGTTTTTATCCTGGAAGACGAAAGGTCACAAGGTGTCACCTTTCGTCTTCCACGATGATAACTCGATTTGAACATTATTTTAGTCAGGTTACTTGAATATATAACCAATGAACAAGTAACGTCACTAAAATATTGTTTAAATAGAGTTTTTATCCTGGAAGACGAAAGGTCACAAGGTGTGACCTTTCGTCTTCCAGGATGATAACTCGATTTAAACATTATTTCAGTCAGGTTACTTGAATATATAACCAATGAACAAGTAACTTGACTAAAATATTGTTTAAATAGATTTTTTATCCTAGAAGACGAAAGGTCACAAGGTGTGACCTTTCGTCTTCCAGGATGATAACTCTATTTGAACATTATTTTAGTCAGGTTACTTGAATATATAACCAATGAACAAGTAACTTGACTAAAATATTGTTTAAATAGAGTATTATTTGAACATTATTTTAATCAGGTTACTTGAATATAAAACCAATGAACAAGTAACTTGACTAAAATAATGTTTAAATAGAGTTTTGATCCTGGAAGACGAAATGTCACAAGGTGTGACCTTTCCTCTTCCAGGATGATAACTCTATTTGAACATTATTTTAGTCAGGTTACTTGAATATATAAGCAACGAACAAGTAACCTGACTAAAATATTGTTTAAATTGAGTTTTTATCCTAGAAGATGAAAGGTCACAAGGTGTGACCTTTCGTCTTCCAGGATGATAACTCGATTTGAACATTATTTTAGTCAGGTTACTTGAATATATAACCAATGAACAAGTAACGTGACTAAAATATTGTTTAAATAGAGTTTTTATCCTGAAGACGAAAGGTCACAAGGTGTGACCTTTCGTCTTCCAGGATGATAACTCGATTTGAACATTATTTTAGTCAGGTTACTTGAATATATAACCAATGAACAAGTAACGTCACTAAAATATTGTTTAAATAGAGTTTTTATCCTGGAAGACGAAAGGTCACAAGGTGTGACCTTTCGTCTTCCAGGATGATAACTCTATTTCAACATTATTTTAGTCAGGTTACTTGAATATATAACCAATGAACAAGTAACTTGACTAAAATATTGTTTAAATAGAGTTTTTCTCCTGGACGAAGAAAGGTCACAAGGTGTGACCGTTCGTCTTCCAGGATGATAACTCGATTTATACATTATTTTAGTCAGGTTACTTGAATATATAACCAATGAACAAGTAACTTGACTAAAATATTGTTTAGATAGAGTTTTTATCCTGGAAGACGAAAGGTCACAAGGTGTCACCTTTCGTCTTCCACGATGATAACTCGATTTGAACATTATTTTAGTCAGGTTACTTGAATATATAACCAATGAACAAGTAACTTGACTAAAATGTTGTTTAAATAGAGTTTTTATCCTGGAAGACGAAAGGTCACAAGGTGTGACCTTTCGTCTTCCAGGATGATAACTCGATTTGAACATTATTTTAGTCAGGTTACTTGAATATATAACCAATGAATAAGTAACGTCACTAAAATATTGTTTAAATAGAGTTTTTATCTTGGAAGACGAAAGGTCACAAGGTGTGACCTTTCGTCTTCCAGGATGATAACTCGATTTAAACATTATTTCAGTCAGGTTACTTGAATATATAACCAATGAACAAGTAACTTGACTAAAATATTGTTTAAATAGATTTTTTATCCTAGATGACGAAAGGTCACAAGGTGTGACCTTTCGTCTTCCAGGATGATAACTCTATTTGAACATTATTTTAGTCAGGTTACTTGAATATATAACCAATGAACAAGTAACTTAACTAAAATATTGTTTAAATAGAGTTTTATTTGAACATTATTTTAATCAGGTTACTTGAATATAAAACCAATGAACAAGTAACTTGACTAAAATAATGTTTAAATAGAGTTTTGATCCTGGAAGACGAAAGGTCACAAGGTGTGACCTTTCCTCTTCCAGGATGATAACTCTATTTGAACATTATTTTAGTCAGGTTACTTGAATATATAACCAACGAACAAGTAACCTGACTAAAATATTGTTTAAATTGAGTTTTTATCCTAGAAGATGAAAGGTCACAAGGTGTGACCTTTCGTCTTCCAGGATGATAACTCGATTTGAACATTATTTTAGTTAGGTTACTTGAATATATAACCAATGAACAAGTAACGTGACTAAAATATTGTTTAAATAGAGTTTTTATCCTGAAGACGAAAGGTCACAAGGTGTGACCTTTCGTCTTCCAGGATGATAACTCGATTTGAACATTATTTTAGTCAGGTTACTTGAATATATAACCAATGAACAAGTAACGTCACTAAAATATTGTTTAAATAGAGTTTTTATCCTGGAAGACGAAAGGTCACAAGGTGTGACCTTTCGTCTTCCAGGATGATAACTCTATTTCAACAATATTTTAGTCAGGTTACTTGAATATATAACCAATGAACAAGTAACTTGACTAAAATATTGTTTAAATAGAGTTTTTATCCTGGAAGAAGAAAGGTCACAAGGTGTGACCGTTCGTCTTCCAGGATGATAACTCGATTTATACATTATTTTAGTCAGGTTACTTGAATATATAACCAATGAACAAGTAACTTGACTAAAATATTGTTTAGATAGAGTTTTTATCCTGGAAGACGAAAGGTCACAAGGTGTCACCTTTCGTCTTCCACGATGATAACTCGATTTGAACATTATTTTAGTCAGGTTACTTGAATATATAACCAATGAACAAGTAACGTCACTAAAATATTGTTTAAATAGAGTTTTTATCCTGGAAGACGAAAGGTCACAAGGTGTGACCTTTCGTCTTCCAGGATGATAACTCGATTTAAACATTATTTCAGTCAGGTTACTTGAATATATAACCAATGAACAAGTAACTTGACTAAAATATTGTTTAAATAGATTTTTTATCCTAGAAGACGAAAGGTCACAAGGTGTGACCTTTCGTCTTCCAGGATGATAACTCTATTTGAACATTATTTTAGTCAGGTTACTTGAATATATAACCAATGAACAAGTAACTTGACTAAAATATTGTTTAAATAGAGTTTTATTTGAACATTATTTTAATCAGGTTACTTGAATATAAAACCAATGAACAAGTAACTTGACTAAAATAATGTTTAAATAGAGTTTTGATCCTGGAAGACGAAAGGTCACAAGGTGTGACCTTTCCTCTTCCAGGATGATAACTCTA
This sequence comes from Medicago sativa, assembly GCF_051527215.1. NCBI lineage: Eukaryota > Viridiplantae > Streptophyta > Magnoliopsida > Fabales > Fabaceae > Medicago > Medicago sativa. The sequence goes on from NC_140751.1 coordinate 43,135,727, forward strand.
TTTGAACATTATTTTAGTCAGGTTACTTGAATATATAAGCAACGAACAAGTAACCTGACTAAAATATTGTTTAAATTGAGTTTTTATCCTAGAAGATGAAAGGTCACAAGGTGTGACCTTTCGTCTTCCAGGATGATAACTCGATTTGAACATTATTTTAGTCAGGTTACTTGAATATATAACCAATGAACATGTAACGTGACTAAAATATTGTTTAAATAGAGTTTTTATCCTGAAGACGAAAGGTCACAAGGTGTGACCTTTCGTCTTCCAGGATGATAACTCGATTTGAACATTATTTTAGTTAGGTTACTTGAATATATAACCAATGAACAAGTAACGTCACTAAAATATTGTTTAAATAGAGTTTTTATCCTGGAAGACGAAAGGTCACAAGGTGTGACCTTTCGTCTTCCAGGATGATAACTCTATTTCAACATTATTTTAGTCAGGTTACTTGAATATATAACCAATGAACAAGTAACTTGACTAAAATATTGTTTAAATAAAGTTTTTATACTGGAAGACGAAAGGTCACAAGGTGTGACCTTTCGTCTTCCAGGATGATAACTCGATTTAAACATTATTTTTTCAGATTACTTGAATATATAACCAATGAACAAGTAATTTGACTAAAATATTGTTTAAATAGAGTTTTGATCCTGGAAGACGAAAGGTCACAAGGTGTTACCGTTCGTCTTCCAGGATGACAACTCGATTTATACATTATTTTAGTCAGGTTACTTGAATATATAACCAATGAACAAGAAACTTGACTAAAATATTGTTTAGATAGAGTTTTTATCCTGGAAGACGAAAGGTCACAAGGTGTCACCTTTCGTCTTCCACGATGATAACTCGATTTGAACATTATTTTAGTCAGGTTACTTGAATATATAACCAATGAACAAGTAACTTGACTAAAATGTTGTTTAAATAGAGTTTTTATCCTGGAAGACGAAAGGTCACAAGGTGTGACCTTTCGTCTTCCAGGATGATAACTCGATTTGAACATTATTTTAGTCAGGTTACTTGAATATATAACCAATGAATAAGTAACGTCACTAAAATATTGTTTAAATAGAGTTTTTATCCTGGAAGACGAAAGGTCACAAGGTGTGACCTTTCGTCTTCCAGGATGATAACTCGATTTAAACATTATTTCAGTCCGGTTACTTGAATATATAACCAATGAACAAGTAACTTGACTAAAATATTGTTTAAATAGATTTTTTATCCTAGAAGACGAAAGGTCACAAGGTGTGACCTTTCGTCTTCCAGGATGATAACTCTATTTGAACATTATTTTAGTCAGGTTACTTGAATATATAACCAATGAACAAGTAACTTGACTAAAATAATGTTTAAATAGAGTTTTGATCCTGGAAGACGAAAGGTCACAAGGTGTGACCTTTCCTCTTCCAGGATGATAACTCTATTTGAACATTATTTTAGTCAGGTTACTTGAATATATAACCAACGAACAAGTAACCTGACTAAAATATTGTTTAAATTGAGTTTTTATCCTAGATGAGGAAAGGTCACAAGGTGTGACCTTTCGTCTTCCAGGATGATAACTCGATTTGAACATTATTTTAGTCAGGTTACTTGAATATATAACCAATGAACAAGTAACGTGACTAAAATATTGTCTAAATAGAGTTTTTATCCTGAAGACGAAAGGTCACAAGGTGTGACCTTTCGTCTTCCAGGATGATAACTCGATTTGAACATTATTTTAGTCAGGTTACTTGAATATATAACCAATGAACAAGTAACGTCACTAAAATATTGTTTAAATAGAGTTTTTATCCTGGAAGACGAAAGGTCACAAGGTGTGACCTTTCGTCTTCCAGGATGATAACTCTATTTCAACATTATTTTAGTCAGGTTACTTGAATATATAACCAATGAACAAGTAACTTGACTAAAATATTGTTTAAATAGAGTTTTTATCCTGGACGAAGAAAGGTCACAAGGTGTGACCGTTCGTCTTCCAGGATGATAACTCGATTTATACATTATTTTAGTCAGGTTACTTGAATATATAACCAATGAACAAGTAACTTGACTAAAATATTGTTTAGATAGAGTTTTTATCCTGGAAGACGAAAGGTCACAAGGTGTCACCTTTCGTCTTCCACGATGATAACTCGATTTGAACATTATTTTAGTCAGGTTACTTGAATATATAACCAATGAACAAGTAACTTGACTAAAATGTTGTTTAAATAGAGTTTTTATCCTGGAAGACGAAAGGTCACAAGGTGTGACCTTTCGTCTTCCAGGATGATAACTCGATTTGAACATTATTTTAGTCAGGTTACTTGAATATATAACCAACGAACAAGTAACCTGACTAAAATATTGTTTAAATTGAGTTTTTATCCTAGATGAGGAAAGGTCACAAGGTGTGACCTTTGACTTCCAGGATGATAACTCGATTTGAACATTATTTTAGTCAGGTTACTTGAATATATAACCAATGAACAAGTAACGTGACTAAAATATTGTCTAAATAGAGTTTTTATCCTGAAGACGAAAGGTCACAAGGTGTGACCTTTCGTCTTCCAGGATGATAACTCGATTTGAACATTATTTTAGTCAGGTTACTTGAATATATAACCAATGAACAAGTAACGTCACTAAAATATTGTTTAAATAGAGTTTTTATCCTGGAAGACGAAAGGTCACAAGGTGTGACCTTTCGTCTTCCAGGATGATAACTCTATTTCAACATTATTTTAGTCAGGTTACTTGAATATATAACCAATGAACAAGTAACTTGACTAAAATATTGTTTAAATAGAGTTTTTATCCTGGACGAAGAAAGGTCACAAGGTGTGACCGTTCGTCTTCCAGGATGATAACTCGATTTATACATTATTTTAGTCAGGTTACTTGAATATATAACCAATGAACAAGTAACTTGACTAAAATATTGTTTAGATAGAGTTTTTATCCTGGAAGACGAAAGGTCACAAGGTGTCACCTTTCGTCTTCCACGATGATAACTCGATTTGAACATTATTTTAGTCAGGTTACTTGAATATATAACCAATGAATAAGTAACGTCACTAAAATATTGTTTAAATAGAGTTTTTATCCTGGAAGACGAAAGGTCACAAGTTGTGACCTTTCGTCTTCCAGGATGATAACTCGATTTAAACATTATTTCAGTCAGGTTACTTGAATATATAACCAATGAACAAGTAACTTGACTAAAATATTGTTTAAATAGATTTTTTATCCTAGATGACGAAAGGTCACGAGGTGTGACCGTTCGTCTTCCAGGATGATAACTCTATTTGAACATTATTTTAGTCAGTTTACTTGAATATATAACCAATGAACAAGTAACTTAACTAAAATATTGTTTAAATAGAGTTTTATTTGAACATTATTTTAATCAGGTTACTTGAATATAAATCCAATGAACAAGTAACTTGACTAAAATAATGTTTAAATAGAGTTTTGATCCTGGAAGACGAAAGGTCACAAGGTGTGACCTTTCCTCTTCCAGGATGATAACTCTATTTGAACATTATTTTAGTCAGGTTACTTGAATATATAACCAACGAACAAGTAACCTGACTAAAATATTGTTTAAATTGAGTTTTTATCCTAGAAGATGAAAGGTCACAAGGTGTGACCTTTCGTCTTCCAGGATGATAACTCGATTTGAACATTATTTTAGTCAGGTTACTTGAATATATAACCAATGAACAAGTAACGTCACTAAAATATTGTTTAAATAGAGTTTTTATCCTGGAAGACGAAAGGTCACAAGGTGTGACCTTTCGTCTTCCAGGATGATAACTCTATTTCAACATTATTTTAGTCAGGTTACTTGAATATATAACCAATGAACAAGTAACTTGACTAAAATATTGTTTAAATAGAGTTTTTATCCTGGAAGAAGAAAGGTCACAAGGTGTGACCGTTCGTCTTCCAGGATGATAACTCGATTTATACATTATTTTAGTCAGGTTACTTGAATATATAACCAATGAACAAGTAACTTGACTAAAATATTGTTTAGATAGAGTTTTTATCCTGGAAGACGAAAGGTCACAAGGTGTCACCTTTCGTCTTCCACGATGATAACTCGATTTGAACATTATTTTAGTCAGGTTACTTGAATATATAACCAATGAACAAGTAACGTCACTAAAATATTGTTTAAATAGAGTTTTTATCCTGGAAGACGAAAGGTCACAAGGTGTGACCTTTCGTCTTCCAGGATGATAACTCGATTTAAACATTATTTCAGTCAGGTTACTTGAATATATAACCAATGAACAAGTAACTTGACTAAAATATTGTTTAAATAGATTTTTTATCCTAGAAGACGAAAGGTCACAAGGTGTGACCTTTCGTCTTCCAGGATGATAACTCTATTTGAACATTATTTTAGTCAGGTTACTTGAATATATAACCAATGAACAAGTAACTTGACTAAAATATTGTTTAAATAGAGTTTTATTTGAACATTATTTTAATCAGGTTACTTGAATATAAAACCAATGAACAAGTAACTTGACTAAAATAATGTTTAAATAGAGTTTTGATCCTGGAAGACGAAAGGTCACAAGGTGTGACCTTTCCTCTTCCAGGATGATAACTCTATTTGAACATTATTTTAGTCAGGTTACTTGAATATATAACCAACGAACAAGTAACCTGACTAAAATATTGTTTAAATTGAGTTTTTATCCTAGAAGATGAAAGGTCACAAGGTGTGACCTTTCGTCTTCCAGGATGATAACTCGATTTGAACATTATTTTAGTCAGGTTACTTGAATATATAACCAATGAACAAGTAACGTGACTAAAATATTGTTTAAATAGAGTTTTTATCCTGAAGACGAAAGGTCACAAGGTGTGACCTTTCGTCTTCCAGGATGATAACTCGATTTGAACATTATTTTAGTTAGGTTACTTGAATATATAACCAATGAACAAGTAACGTCACTAAAATATTGTTTAAATAGAGTTTTTATCCTGGAAGACGAAAGGTCACAAGGTGTGACCTTTCGTCTTCCAGGATGATAACTCTATTTCAACATTATTTTAGTCAGGTTACTTGAATATATAACCAATGAACAAGTAACTTGACTAAAATATTGTTTAAATAGAGTTTTTATCCTGGAAGACGAAAGGTCACAAGGTGTGACCTTTCGTCTTCCAGGATGATAACTCAATTTAAACATTATTTTTTCAGATTACTTGAATATATAACCAATGAACAAGTAATTTGACTAAAATATTGTTTAAATAGAGTTTTGATCCTGGAAGACGAAAGGTCACAAGGTGTGACCTTTCGTCTTCCAGGATGATAACTCGATTTAAACATTATTTTAGTCAGGTTACTTGAATATATAACCAATGAACAAGTAACTTGACTAAAATATTGTTTAAATAGGGTTTTGATCCTGGAAGACGAAAGGTCACAAGGTGTGACCTTTCGTCTTCCAGGATGATAACTCGATTTGAACATTATTTTAGTCAGGTTATGCTGTTAGATGAGATTCTCTAAGATCTGATTGAAATCTTGAACACAAGCATACACTGAATAAAATATCTGGCCTAGATTCAGTGAGATATAACAAAGAACCTATCATACCTCTGTACAGCTTCTGATCAACTTTTGATCATGTATCTTCTTTGCTTAAGGTGCATGTTGGATGCATTGGTGTGTTCATCTCTTTACAGTCTTCAAGCTTGAACTTCTTCAGAATCTCCTTAGTATATTTTGACTGATGAACATACACTCCATCTTTGCATTGATTGATTTGAATTCCAAGGAAGAATTCAATTCTCCCATCATGCTCATTTCAAATTCGTCCCGCATTAACTTAGAAAATTCCTTGCAAAGAGATGCATTACTAGAACCAAATATTATATCATCAACATAAATCTGCACAACAAGAATGTCTTTCTCAAGAGTTCTTCTGAAAAGTGTTGTGTCAACCTGACTTCTTTTAAAATCATTTTCAATTAAGAAATTACTTAGTCTATCATAACAGGCTCTAGGAGCTTGTTTAAGACCACATAGTGATTTCTTAAGTTTATAAACATGGTCAGGATACTTCAGATCCTCAAAACATGGAGGTTGTTTGACATACACTTCTTCTTATATCACTCCATTAAGAAATGCACTCTTAACATCCATTTGATATAATATAATGCCATGATTTACTGCATATGATAGAAGTAACATGATTGCTTCCAATCTTGCAACTGGAGAAAATGTTTCAGCATAATCAATGCCTTCTTATTAACTGTAACCTTGATCAACAAGTCTGGCTATGTTTCTGATTACTTCTCCTTGTTCATTGAGCTTGTTTCTGAATACCCATTTTGTTCCAATAATGTTCTTGTGCTGAAGCTTGGGTACCAGATCCCACACATCATTTCTTTGAAATTGATTGAGTTCTTCTTGCATAGCTAGTATCCATCCATCATCTGATAGTGCTTCATCAACTGTAGTAGACTCTATCACTGATAACAATCCAATCATAGACTCTTCTTGTCTGAAGTATGATCTTGTTCTTCTGGGGCTCTCCTTGTTTCCAATGATTAGATCCTCAGGATGTGAAGACTTGTACTTGAATGTATTCTTGGATTGATTAGCTTGATGAGAACCATCTTGAGCTTCATCAGAAGCTACTTCATTTTGAGCTTCTAGAGTGGGTTCAGCTTTTGGACTATCTTCAGACTCAAGAATCTGTTCAAGTTCTGAAGTATCTTCAAGCACCTGTATATCTGCAAAACTTTCACCTTGCTCTGGAGTTTTATTTCCAGGCTCTTTGTCATCAAATTTTACGTGCATTGATTCTTCAATACATAGTGTTTCTTAATTATACACTTTGTAGGCCATTGACCTTTCAGAGTAACCTAAAAAGATTCCTCTTTGGGCCTTGGCATCAAATTTCTTTAGGTAGACTTTATTATTTAAAATGTAACAGGTACATCCAAATTGATGAAAGTAAGAGATATTGGGTCTTTTTCCCTTAAAGAGTTCATATGTTGTTTTCTCCAAGATATGTCTAATATAGATTCTATTTTGGACATAACATGATGTATTCACTGCTTCTGCTCATAAATGTTTAGCCAAATTATTTTCATGAATCATGGTTCTAGCCATTTCTTGTAAAGTTCTATTCTTTCTCTCTACAACCCCATTTTTTCGTGGAGGATAATTCCAAGTTTTTCACAAAAAGTTTCAAATGGCTCATTTTCAAATTCTCCACCATGATCACTTCTGACTTTTAAAATTTTCATTTCTTTTTCAAACTGTATTTGCGTGAAGAAATTGCTGAATACATCATATGCATTGTCTTTACTTCTCAGGAATTTAACCCAAGTCCATATGCTATAATCATCAACAATGACTAATCCATATTTACTTCCATATAAAGATGCAGTATTAACTGGTACAAATAAATGAATATGGAGTAATTCTAAGGGTCTGGAGGTTGAGACATTGTCTTTTATTTTAAAAGATGATTTAACAATCTTCCCTCATGTTCATTAAGAGTAATCTCATCAACCTTGAGAGAGCTCATAAGATCTTCAACACTTAGAGTGTTTAAATCCTTAGCTTCCTCAATAGCAGTAACTTTAGGTCTCCATCTAGCAGGTAAGCTTCTCAGAATCTTGCTCACATGATCAGAAGCTACATAGCTTTTCTTCAATATTTGAAGTCCAGAGACTAGGGTTTGAAATCTTGAGTACAACTCATTCTCCTCAATACTTTCATCATCCTTCATCTTGAACAACTCATACTGATGAACAAGCATAGCAGCCTTTGCTTCCTTGACCTTATTACTACCTTCAAAGTTTGCACAAAGAGAAGAAAACATTGCCTTTGCAGTAGATTTGTCACTCATCTTCATATACTTTGTACGAGGAATAGAAGCAACAAGTATTCCTCTGATCTTGTGATGTTTCTTGTAAAGCGTCTTCTCAGTAGGAGTATATTTCTTTCTCTCAACAACAACTCATTCTTCATCAAGGACCAAGTCACCAACACCATCTTCAATAATATCCCACAGTTCTTCATCTAATCCCATGATGTGACTGTACATATTGGTTTTCCACCAGGAAAATTCTTCAGGATCTCCATTAAACCTTGGAGCTCTGCTGAAGTCAGATTTCTTTTCCTCAGTAGTACCATAATCATAAGGAACAACATTATTGTTCCCAGAAGTGGTATTATCTCCAGACGTGTTTTTCTCAGATCTTTATCTGTTACACTGTTAATTTTAAGACAACAGACCAAGGCTCTAGATACCAATTGAAGGTGAGAAAAACACAAGAAGGGGGGTTGAATTGTGGTTTCTTTTTCTTCTCCTAAAACTAAATTCACTGTTCATAACCTGATAGAGTTCAGCTCTTGAAGTATTGTTCAGAGTCTAGTTGCAGCGAATAAGTAAAGAGAGAGAGAGAGAGAGAGAGAGAGAGAGAGAGAGAGACAAAGCAATTTATAGTGGTTCCTTCCACAATTCGGAAGTAGTCCACTCCTCCTTGCACTTCCAAGGAGAGTTCACTAAATTCAATATCTGATTACAACTGCTCAAACACTAAAGCAAGAGACTTCAAACTAACTCAAGCACAACTGTAAGAGATTTCCTAATGCTTAAGCACAATTGTAAGAGATTTCTATTCAAACATGTTGGGCATTTGTGTTGGCTGCATTATTGCTAAAACAAATATCCTTGATTTGTAAGTTGGAACCAATGTTCCAGCATGTGGTTAGGCGACTCTGTAAGATGTTGAATACAATGTTTCAACATCCTGGCACGGTTCAGTGTGCCTGAGTTCTCGCCTTTGTGTACGCGCGTATTTTATCGTTTAAGGAAACCATATTTCCTTTACTTACTAGCCAAGCAACGTGCATATCATCTAAGAATCAGTTGTGGAATATTTCTAAAGTAGATATTTTATTTTAGGAAATATTTGTTATTATTTGGAACATTCCTATAAATGTTCCGACATTTTAGGACTTTCCAGATTTGTTTTGATTCTTGTTTTGCAGGCTAAGTTAAATCGATCTGCAAGTTTACTGAAGCCCATTGAATTATTTAGCCCAAGCTGCTTCAGTATAAAAGAAAGACTTCAAGACCTAATTGTTCATTCAAGCGGTCATACTAAAAAGTTTAGATCTTTATGGTTTGAATTTTCATGTATTCTGTTCTTGTGTCGTTTGTGATGCAAGTCTAGAATCTTTATTGTGTACCTATCTTGTGTCATCTGTGATACTTGTTTAGAACTGAGTTTGTGAGTATTGATATTCATGTGCACTAAACCGAAGTTGTGAAACAAGGTTTGGTTGTTTGTGTTGGAAGGTAACTTCTATTCTGTTTTGTTTGAGGTTTGATAGGTCACTGGGGCAGTGACTGACCATTAGGATAGTGAGATGGGATCTCAGATCTAGGAGTTCCTATGTTGAAGTCTATACGGGTAGGTCCTAGGTCATATAGTGTAAACGAGGAGTTTGTTGAGATCTATTGAATAAGGAGTACACTAGTGGATTTCCTTCCTGGCTTGGTAGCCCCCAGATGTAAGCGTGTTGTGCTGAATTGGGTCAACAAAACTCACTGTGTTCTTTACTTTTCTGTCCTTTATTTTCTTATTTTACTTCTGTTTTTTCGCTCGATGTTGAAACATTAATTGGAACATTGCAAACATTAAAACATCTGACAGAACATATAAAACAAGTGCGCTAGAATTTCAATTGGCATCAGAGCAGGCACCCTGCCTGTTTTAGGGTGAGCTCCAGGGAGTTCTTTTCTAGCATCATGGACAAGGAAGGTGGATTTGTTAACAGGCCCTCTCTGTTTGATGTCTTAAACTATGATTACTGGAAATCACGCATGAGTGCCTTTCTCAAATCTATTGACAGCAAAACATGGAAGGCAGTTCTGAAAGGTTGGGAACATTCTGTACAACTTGATGCTGATGGCAACAGGACTGATGTGTTGAAACCAGAAGAAGAATGGAGTGCAGCTGAAGATGAATTAGCTCTTGGAAACTCCAAAGCCTTGAATGTCTTGTTCAATGGGGTAGACAAGAATATGTTCAGACTGATCAACCAATGTACTGTGGCTAAGGATGCTTGGGAGATTCTCAAAAATGCACTTGAAGGCACAACCAAGGTAAAAAAATGCTAAAATCCAACTTCTTACCACAAAATTTGAGAATCTGAAAATGTTATAAGATGAGAGCATTCAGGATTATCACTTGAATATTCTAGACATTGCAAATTCTCTTGAGTCCTTTGGAGAGAAAATCCCTGAAGAAAAACTGGTAAGGAAAATCCTCAGATCACTACCAAAGAGGTTTCACATGAAGGTAACGGCTATTGAGGATGCTCATGATATCTCAGGTATGAAATTTGATGAACTTATTGGCTCACTTCAGAATTTTGAACTAGTTGTTGACAACAAGACTGAGAAGAAAGGTAAAAGTGTGGCACTCATCTCAAATACTGAGATTACTGAATCACTTGGAAATCCTGTGAGTAAGGAAGACTTGTCAGAAAATCTTGTCATGTTGGGAAGACAATTCAACAAAATTCTAGAGCAAGTAAACAAGAGATCCAGATCAAATGGGCAGAACATCAGATCCAAAAAAGACCAACAATTCAGTGATGAGAGGAGTGATAGATCTGATGAGAAGAACAGTCAATATAAGGGAGTTCAACGTCGTGAATGTGAAGGATATGGTCACATCAGACCAGAATGTGCAACCTTCCTCAAGAAACAAAAGAAAAGCTTAGCTGTTACTTGGACTGATGATGATGAATCTGACAGAGATTTGGAAAATGAATCTAACAAACATGTTGCTGCTCTCACTGGAAGAGTTCTTTCTGAGGACGAATCTTGTGATGAAGATCTTGTCTATGATGAGTTAACGGTTTCCTATAAAAAAAATGAATGACAGAAACACAGACATCTGTAAACAACTTGAAGAACAGAAAAACATCACCATCAAATTGGAGGAAGAAAATACTGGTCATCTAGCAAAAATATCAGAACTCAACAATGAGGTAGTTCGGCTGAACTCTCAACTTGATCATGTTATGAAACAAGTAAAAATGATGACCACTGGGACTGATGTTCTAGATGAGATTCTGAAAGGACAAATTCAGGGTAAACCAAATGGGACAGGTTTCACCTCTAAACAGTCAGGACAAAGTCAAACTTTTGCTCAGGCCCTAGTAGAATATGGAATGGCCAAGAAGAGGAAGCCTGTAAAAAATATAAAGTTTGTAGTTTCCACTTGAACAAATGATCCAACAGCTAGTAAAGGGATGTTGCAACATACCAAGAAACATCAGGTTCCTAAAGTTGAAAAGGTATCTTTGTCTAGGATATGTCATTTTTGCAAGAAAAAGGGGCACATAAGACCTTTCTGCTATAGATTGTATGGATTGACACAACAATCTTGTCAAAAGAGACATAAATAAAGCATGAAAACTGTCAAGAAAGTATGAAACCTAAGACTTATAATGTAGGATTGATGGCTCACATCTCTCTGAAGACATCTTCTAAGGAAAGCTGGTATTTTGACAGTGTATGCTCTAGACACTTAACTGGGTCTAAAGATCTTCTTAATTTTGAGAAATCTTGTACCAATAGCTATGTTGTATTTGGAAATCAGACAAGAGGTAAAATTCTTGGTTCAGGTAGGCTGATCAGCCCTGAGTCACCAAAACTTGATAATGTTCTGTGGGTAAACGATCTAACCACCAATCTGATTAGTATAAGTCAACTGTGTGATCAAGGGATGAGGGTGGACTTTAGCAAATCTGCTTGTGTTGTGACTGATAAGAAAAGGGAAGTAATAATGAGAGGTATCAAATCTAAAGGTAATTGTTACTTGTGGATTCCACCCTACAAAGATCAGACTAAGGAACTAACTGGTTCTAATCAAGCTTTGATTCTAGAGAAGAGTGAATGTGTGTCTCAATGTACTTGTGAAGATAAGTTCACGTCAGTTGAGAACAGACTCTTAAAACATGTGATACTGGAAAAAGGTTATGTTGAACAAGATGTTTCAAAATTATGCCCCATCAACTTGAGTACAATTATTGTTCCACAAGATACTTCTCAGTACAGTTGGTTAAATTCATATATCTTCAAATTTATCTGTCTCAGTGAGAAAAATACTACAACCTGGATAACGCCTGAGTCTCAAGATAAAGTAGTCACCTTTAATTTAAAAATCTTAGATTACAAGCTTCATAAAGATTTAGGGGGTATTTTAGAAATTGCACTATGAGAAAGATTGTGGCAGTTAATTGCTTTCAAATATGATCCGTTATTGCACACTAATCTAGGGCAGATTTCTCTAACCTCTCTAAAACCACCAACCACACGCAATAACTTCCTTCCCATCATTACCTTGTCTTTCTCTTCACTCAAATTCAGAGAAATCGTGTGTGTTCTCTTCTTCCCGTTCAAACCCCTTTTTACTCATCACGTCTTTGTCTCTCACCAAATCAATCTAGTAGCTATGATCTTCAAAGACGACCCACAAACCACCAAAGAAATCTCAGCTATAGAACCTTGTGAAATTGAATCGTCTAAAATGATCAATCCCATCTCAACTGTGACTTCTCCAAAATTTGAAAAGAAAACTGTAGTAAAGTGTCCTACGAAGAAGAAAATGGCTCCTAAAACAAAAAGGGGTGAATCAAAAACGCCCTTGAGCATGTTTGACTTGTATGAAAAGGAGAATCCTTTCATCTCCACAGTTGTCGAACCTAATGCTGGCACATTCAAGAAGGTTCCTCTCGTTGCTGATAATGAAACTACTACCAAGAATGCCTCACCCAAGGTTGAAAAAGGTAACTCGTGTAAAACCCTAATTTCTGTTGTACCTGAATCTGGTAGAAAATTAGGATTACAGGATTTGAACGAAGCTATAGATCGTTCCGAAGATATGTGTGTAGATGATTCTGATGTTAATGTGGAGGTTGCTACAAAAGACGCTATTCAACCTTCTCCTAAGAAAAGTGATGAACTTGAGAATGGTGAACCAAATGTTGGAACATCCTTGGACCAACAGAAAAAGCAATTTGACAATGCTGGATCACCTGTAGATGAATTAGGTTATGAGAAAGAGACTGATTAGGAACAAGTGTCTAATAATAATTATGTGAACTCTTCCTCTGACAAGGAAAAACATACTGAAGCATAGCAGAATAAGGTGGAGAGTGATCCAGAGGAGGATGTTGCTGGTAAAAAGGATGAAGAAAACATGGTGGATGCTGATGATATAGATTCTGATGATGTTCCACTAAGCAGGAAATTTAGTGGAAGTATGGCCAAAAGACTAAGAAGTAGTAAAGGAAATGCAGTTCTCTCTGAGGCTGAATCTCCAAAGACTAGGGTCAAGAACGTTGGTCACCCAAGAAAGGATGGAGCAAGGAGATGGTTAAAACCACTGCGGGTAGGACAAGAAAGAGGAAGGTTGTTTCCTCTAGTGAATCTGAGTATGATGTTGAACAGGATGTGGCACACATCACCTCCTCAGCTTCGAAGAAATCTGCTGGTAAGAAGGCTCAAAGAACTGTTGAAAATGTGCCTATTGATAAGGTGTCCTTTCACTTACCTGAGAATGTACAACGATGGAAGTTTATTTTTCATAGAAGACTAGCATTAGAAAGATAATTAGGGGAGGAAGCTGACTAATGTCATAAACTTGATCAAAGAAGCTGGTCTACTTACAACTGTGTGCAATCTTGGAAATTGCTACGAGAAATTAGTAAAAGAGTTCCTGGAGAATATTCCTGGAGATTGTGATAACCCTCTGAGTCAAGAACACCAGAGAGTATATGTTAGAGGAGAATGTGTCCACTTCTCGCCCAATATTATCAACAAATTCTTGGGAATTGATGAACATGATGTTGCAGAGCCAAAGGTAATGGAGAATTAGATTTACAAGGAAATCACTGCAAATCAAGTGAAAGTTTGGCCCAAGAAGGGTAAGATTTCTACTGGAAAACTCTCAGTGAAGTATGCCATTCTCAACCGAATAGGAGCAGTAAATTTGGTCTTAACCACTCACTCCTCAGACATTGCTACAGGTTTGGGAAAATTTATCTATTTTGTAGGCACTAAGACTAAAATGAACATTGGACAGTACATCTTTGAACAAACTGTCAAGCATGCCAAAACTGATGTTGTGAGGTGTCCCATTGCTTTCCCTACTCTGTTGTGTGGTGTTATGTTAGAACAACATCTAGGCCTTATAACTGCTGTTGATGTCTCAGAAAAGAGGGAACCACCTCTTACCTTGCACCCCAAATTATTCAAAGCTGATCATGTTTCAGACCTTGTTGCAACATCTGGAAGTGCACCTGCTGTAGGAACCATGACAAAGCAAGAGATTATAGCGGCACTCAAAGACACTTGTGTCATGATGGATAAAAGGAAAGCTCAGTTTGAACTGATGATTCACTCCCTGGAAGGAGAAAGTACAGATGCAGATGAACAAGAGGAAGATGAAGGAACAGATGAAGCAGACAATGATAATGAGGACAGAAAGGGGGACTCTGGTAGCAGTTCTGGAACTTCTGAATGATGCTTCTTTTGTCTATTTTTATTTTGTGGGCTATGCCCTGTTTTTTCTTTTGTTTGTGCACCTGTGTGTGCCTATTTTGATGTGTAATACCTTAATATTCTGGATTTCTATTGGTATTCTACTAGTACTCTGCATTTCTGAACTTATTCCTTTCTCTGGTCTCACTCTGGCTTTATTCTTTCTGTTTGGCATATTTTGTGGCTAAAAATGGGAGAAAAATTGATGTTTCTTTGACTATACTCCCTATCTGTATACATGCTCTTTTGCATGTATCTATAATATGCATGTATATGTATGCCTGAATGTTATTACTGCGCCTGTTGTTCTATGTTGTTACATGTATTTTGCAACTATTTCAGGTTATGTGTAGATGTTGCCCCTCATGTTGCAACATCTTGTTGGTCTTCATGTTATTCTGAAAATTTGTTCTCAGTAATTTTGTTTGTACATGTTCCTTGCTGACATCATCTGATATGTTGGAACATGTCTATGAAGACTGGTGTAGATGTTAGCACTTGTGCTAGAACATCTCTATGCTTCTAAGATTCTGGTTTTCTCAGATGATGTACATGTTCCCTGCAAATGCTCAATACAAGGTTGGAACATGTCTAAGAGACCCTGTGCAGATGTTGGCACTTCAGCTGCAACATCTTGCTGTAATTCTGAGAATTTATTTTTCTTAGAATTCTTAGTGTGCAGGTTTCCTACTACTTTCTTATATTATGGAACCTGTCTGAATGACTTTCTAAAGTCTCAGTGTTTGTGTGACCTTTGATAGGTCTGCTAGCATGTGTCTGCTGATAGGATTGCTAGTTTGTGGATATTCCTTGAATGTTTTATGCCCAGATCCTGAATCTAATCTGTCTATGCATTAGGAGCTTTTAAGTGTTCAGATTTTATGCATGTATTCAGGGGGAGTAATGGAATATTCCTGTAAGTAGTCATTCATAAGATCATATATTCAGGGGGAGTGATACTTCTATGTGTGCTTGTGCTTAGTCCAAGCTGGGTGAAGGATGTTGAGTCAGAAGTTCAAACATCTGTATCTATCACTTGTAAGTTTGGGAATTTGTGTTTCCTGACTTTTATATGATGTTGGTGATAGTTCTCTAAAGGCATCCAAGTCTGTCACATGTAAGTATAGGAATTCATCTTTCTGTGCTTTTATGGTTGGTTGGTGACAGTACTCTGTAGGTATGGGAATTTTATTTTTTTTCTTGCCTCTATGTGTGGCAGATACTCCTGTCTGATGTGCCAAAGGATGTTGGAACATCCTATGTCTGTAGCATTGGAACTTAGTTTTTCCTCTGCTCTTGAGAGAACTTCCCTCTCTCCACTTCTGTGTGGGAAGTTATCTTCCTTGACTGTAGCAAAGGAATTTGTTTTTCCTCTGTTCTTGAGAGAACTTGCTTCTCTTCCTATACAAGAACTTATGTTCCCTAGTTGTAGCTTAGGAATTTCTTTTTCCTTAGCTCTGGAGACTATGCTACTGATCTGATCTGCTGCTGCATGTCTCTGATCCTGTGTAATACCTCTGCCAGCTGAAGCTGTGATTGAAGATTTGTGAGGTATTCTATGTATGCACACTTTTGCTTTCTCTAGAGTGATACTGTCTGCTACTTCTTCTTGTTGAATATGTCTTCGTGATGACTTGAGGAAGTGTATCTATGGTGTCTCTTTGGAATTTGTGTGCTAGTTGTTTCTTCATTGGTGTGTGCTCATGCTCTGTTTCATAAGAATTGGCCTTAATTTGTTTTAGTCAAAAATTTGCCAAAGGGGGAGATTGTTGGGTATTTGTGTTGGCTGCATTATTGCTAAAACAAATATCCTTGATTTGTAAGTTGGAACCAATGTTCCAGCATGTGGTTAAGCGACTCTGTAAGATGTTAGATACAATGTTTCAACATCCTGGCATAGTTCAGTGTGCCTGAGTTCTCGCCTTTGTGTACGCGCGTATTTTATCGTTTAAGGAAACCATATTTCCTTTACTTACTGGCCAAGCAACGCGCATATCATCTAATAATCAGCTGTGGAATATTTCTAAAGTTGATATTTTATTTTAGGAAATATTTTTTATTATTTGGAATGCTCCTATAAATGTTCCGACATTTTAGGACTTTCTAGATTTGTTCTGATTCTTGTTTTGCAGGTTAAGCTGAACCGATCTGCAAGTTTACTGAAGCCCATTGAATTATTTAGCCCAAGCTGCTTCAGTATAAAAGGAAGCCTTGAAGACTTAATTGTTCATTCAAGCCGTCATACTAAAAAGTTTAGATCTTTAGGGTTTGAGTCTTCATGTATTTTGTTCTTGTGTCGTTTGTGATACAAGTCTAGAATCTTTATTATGTACCTATCTTGTGTCGTCTGTGATACTTGTTTAGGACTGAGTTTGTGAGTATTGATACTCTTGTGCACTAAACCGAAGTTGTGAAACATGGTTTGGTTGTTTGTGTTGGAAGGTAACTTCTATTCTGTTTTGTTTGAGGTCTGATAGGTCATTGGGGCAGTGACTGACCATTAGGATAGCGAGATGGGATCTCAGATCTAGGAGTTCCTAGGTTGAAGTCTATACGGGTAGGTCCTAGGTCATATAGTGTAAACAAGGAGTTTGCTGAGAGTTATTAAATAAGGACTACACTAGTGGATTTCCTACCTGGCTTGGTAGCCCCTAGATGTAAGCGTGTTGTGCTGAACTGGGTCAACAAACTCACTGTGTTCTTTACTTTTCTGTCCTTTATTTTCTTGTTTTATTTCTGTTTTATCGCTCGATGTTGAAACATTAATTGGAACATTGCAAACGTTAAAACATCTGACAGAACATATAAAACAAGTGCACTAGAATTTCAAAACATAATTACAAAGAAAATTGTTTGAAGTTGAACACTTGATATACAATCAGTGGTGTTCACAATACAAATCAGAGACTGACTCTTAAAACTCTAGAATTTCTAAGATAAGGAAGTTGATAAGAAATTCTAAGTGAACTTTGATGTGAAACAATTTCAAAAGAGGTTTAACACTTGTAATATGTTGTGAGTCTCTTAGAAATCTTCTAGTTTTCACTCCTTTATATAGAGGTGTGAAAGAGACGTTGTTGATTGCCACCACATCAAAAGAGACGTTATTGAAGCTTGATCAAATCACCAATGATATATTGTTTTATTTGGTTATTGTCCTAGGAGGGAACCATTTCAAATCCATTCCTTGTATAGACAATTATCAGCGTAGTCACAGCTGTTGTCTTGTACTATTGCAGACACAAAATAGAGTAGTGGAGATAGTGGTTGTACAATTGTACTATTGTCCTTTCTCTGCGTTCTTCATTGGATAAGCATCCAATGCCTTCAAATTTCTCTGAATTAGCCGTTGCTCCAGGCTTTTATTTCTTCTGCAATGATGCACAATCAGAATGACAACATTTAACTAACTTCAGCTTCCAGTCTTTAGCTTCTGATGACGTCAGCTTCTGGTAGACAGCTTCAGATAAGAGTGTGTCTGATGACATCAGCTTATGATGATCTTTAGAACCTCTTTTCTTCGGATACTTTCTTGCAACACAAGCTTCCTTTTTGTAGATTCAATTGCTCTTAATTTTCTCTTTCAGAACCTATGCTTTGTTTAGAGACACTTAAATTTTTGTCTATGGTCCTGCACACTTGAACAAATATTAGCATATCCAATTGACAATTTTTAATACCATGTTATCATCAAAACTCAAAGGGTAATTTTAAACACATTTTGTTCCAACAGAAACTTCTAACTAGCACTATAAGGTCTTGATCACACCAGATTAGTCTGTCACACCCTGTATTATCAACCTCAGCAGGCTTCTACAATTTTTTGCTTTCGCACAAGAAAGGTTGTTACACTTCTTTCTTAAACTATCGTTACAGATAAACTTAAGAATTACAATACACTTTGTAATATGAGATTTGGTTTGGATCAAATAAATTCTCAACACTTGTTTAAGATTTTACATAAGCAAATTCGAGAAAGAAGATCCAAGAGATATAGTGAGAGAGCTTGGAACTTGCTTTGTTTGTGAAGAGCTTTGTATGTAGTTATGTTTTTCACTTGAGAGAATATTTGCTTTCAAAACTCTTGTTTTCAACCTTTAAAGCCACTTGTATTTATAGGTGAGGAGTGCCTTGGTGATCAAGAGTGAAAATAGAGTTGTTGGACACATTTTTGATAGCTATCCAAAGTTTCAATTGATTTCACTTTTCTTCTTAAAAATGGGCAGAACGATCTCAGAATGTTCTGACCAATTTCCTAGCCTTGCTTGCACTGTTGCTTGCTTGCGAGAGAGAAATAACCAGTTGTTAGTGAGTTGTTTGCTTGTTGTTCAATTTTGATTATGTCATCCTATTTTCTTTTAGTGATGACATGCCTAAACAAGCCATGTGTTATTATCCATGAATGAGATATTTTATTCTTTATGGGCATTAACTTCCAAATGGGTCAAACTCTTTTCTTATGGCCCAAGAGACATCTTTCAAATAATAATCTGTTATGCTTTCTTGTTGTGCTGACTTGTTTACTTTTGATGTACTGTTTTATTTTCTTCATATATGCCAGAACATTCTCATTACATTCTCACGAAACAAATTCTCACAAAACAAATTAGTAGATAACAAGATTAAATAAATTTAATATGTTTGTAATCTTTAAAACATCAAATAAGGATTTTGTCTCAACAGAGCGCACCTATATAAGGGTGAACTTGTTTCACCCTCAAGGTACAAAACACTTTTCACAACATTTCATAGACTTTCTCTCTCTCAGTTCCATTCCTGACTTGATCGTCTGAGTGCTAACATGCTTGCAGGCACCTTTCGTTCCACCGCAGAAGACGCTTCGCCGCCGCACCAGAAGTCGTTACCGATCACCGGAGCATTCTCTACAACCGTTGTGACTCAACCGTTCTCACCGGACAGATCACTTAGTGTCAGAAGTAACTTGAACTTTAAGTTTTGTTTACCACCCTCTTAGTACAAAGTGTAAAGACAATCTCATTTATTTGTTAAACTTTGATTGTATAAGTCCTCTCGTGTGAGGCAAGGAAGTCTCAACCCTGTGTTTGTTAGTAATTGTAATGTTGTGCGATTATGGTGAAAAATCCATTAAAAGTGCAAGGGGACTAGACTAACCTCTGATTATGGGCTGAACCATGATAATTGCCTCTGTCTCTTATTATCTTTTTGAAGAACTCTCTTATTATCTTAACTGCTTTGTTTTGTTCAAACATTAACAAATTTTTTATTTAAAAAAGTAAACACAATTCAAACCTCCTCTTATGTTTTTCTCATTTTAAATCAAAGATTTGGGTTTGCTACCCTATGTTCTTTTAATGTACTCCCTCTGTCCCACAATAGATGACTTCAAATGTGTAATTTTGACCTAACTTACTTTGATCATATTTTTCTACTAATATACAAAGATAAATAATATCATAGAAGATGTCGTTAGATTTGTCTCGATAAGTATTTTCAAAATATCAAATTTTCATAATTTTTTCTAATATATTATTCAAGATATTTAAGCTCAAAATTATGCATTGACATACGTAATAAGGTCAACTGTGTCAAGTATCAAGGGACGGAGGGAGTATTGAAATCTTGTTTTAAAAAAGAGAGAGAAAAGATACGTAAAAGAATCCGGTGAGTAATCAAAAAACTAATTCATTATTACGTGGACTCGAGAAGGATGTTCGTTCCTTCTACCGAATACCATATATTGGTGGGTCCCACCCACCCTTCTTATGAAAACTTGTAGCCAAGCCCCAACACCACAAATCGACCCTCTTTCTGTCTCCACCACAAGAATCACATTCACAAGTAAGTTCATCCAATTCTCCTTCAAACTCTATCATTTGATTTATTATATTTATCGCTAAATTAATCTCAATTCTTCGTTTTCTGCGATTTTTCACTTCTTTAGTTTTAACTCTGAGAAATATGTATTTGAGGACTTGCTTTCAAATGGGTATGTGTAATGCTTTTTAGGTTTCATTTCAATTTCTGCACTGTATTTTAATTGTCACTGTTACTTGATCAAACAGCGTATTATTCCAATTTCATCATAGAGAATGGAACCAAGTCCAGAGCCATGGAATTTCATGAAAATGATTCGTTTTTAGTAATCTGTTTTATTGTGCGCAAAATTTAAAGAAAATTGAAATTATATGTTGCTGTTAGGTTAGAAAATGAAATTGAGAAATCAACAAAAATGCCACTGAAATTGTAAATTTTAGTCACACATTATATATTTGTTGGAGATTAATTTTATTTTTCGTAATTGATTTTGCTAGGATCAATATGATTTTAAGTATTCATCTTTGGATTAGAACAATTTAGGACTAATGATTTACAATTTTAGGGATGAATTTATCAATACCATATATATAATATGATTGATTTAGCTGTTTTCTGTTTGCAGGTTAACATAATATTTAGTGTTGTGGTGGCACAATGAACTTGGGGTTTCTTGGTGGCATACCTTGGGTTAAACCTCGGAGTAACCAAGATTCAGCAATACATTTAGTTCAAACCACTGCGTTTACTTCGCAAGTCAAACATGAATCATCTGGTATTGATCCCAAATTTACTCCAGATTCAGCGACTCATTTAGTTCAAAAAGCACAACAAGAGTCATCTGTTAATGATCCCAAGTTGTCAGGGTGGCCCTTGTCCTTCCTTTCGTTATTTCCATGGGCAAATAAAGATGGAGAAAAGTTTCAAAGACCAACTACGATCAATAAAGAGTTGAAGAGGCATGCACAAAATCGCGAAAACATTGTTGGAAAAGATAATATGGCTACCCCTTTGCGCTTTAGGCCTTATGTTTGTAAGGTTCCATGGCATACAGGGGTTAGAGCATTTCTTTCACAGTTGTTTCCTAGATATGGACATTACTGTGGACCTAATTGGTCAAGTGGGAAAGATGGGGGATCTCTTGTTTGGGACAAGCGTCCAATTGATTGGTTGGATTACTGCTGCTATTGCCATGATATAGGATACGATACTCATGATCAAGCTAAACTGCTGAAAGCTGATTTAGCCTTTCTTGAGTGCCTAGAGAATCGCCATATTTTGCGTACTAAAGGAGACCCGCACGTTGCTCATCTTTACAAGACAATGTGCATTAATGGTTCGCATTGCAACTCATTAATTATAATAGATTTGTGCTTTTCTGTTATTCGGAAACGAGTTTAATTTGAGCTTATTTACCGCTGACTTTGTTTTTTTTTTCTCTATGAAATGGCAGGTCTTAAGAATTTTCTAATACCTTACAGAACGAATCTCGTAAGTCTACAACAGTCGGGACGATCATTGATCCAGTTTGGATGGCTAAGCAATTTGAAATGGAGGAGTTGGAACTACCAAAAAGAATGAAAATTTAGTAAATGGGGGAAACCTAAGAGCTACAAATTGTGAATTACATCTAATTTTGAAAGCACATGGCCTTGTCACCCTTAATATCTTCAAGATTGCCTGTGGGTGTATAATGAGCTTGATGTCATACCACAAAGTAACTTTTTTTTTTATGAAATCAGTAGCTTGTCTCATTGCTTTATGCGCATAACTTTGATGTTTAGTAGACTTTCGACCCGTGTGATGCACGGGTCCTATCGACTGTTATAATGATCAATAAGTTATGTTTAACATGTGTCATGTATGTGTCTATCAAAAAACACAAATGTGATTATTAGATGATTGTATCCATCATGTGCAAATTTGCACATATTAAGAAGTTTAAAATAATAAATTTGTATTTTTTTTAAACAAAATAATAAGTTTGTATTGAAACGTACATTTTATATTAAATATATAATTTTTTAAATAAAAATATATTTTTCAATTTTTTTTTTACTTTTAGTTGTTTTTTTTTTTTGACCAAAACAAAGTTAACTATTATCATTAATCAACCAGTGTTCAATGCAAGAAGGATAAGAATCAAAGATACGGTGACTAGCCCAAGAACAGGCCGCCCTAGCTAAGCTATGAGCAACCATGTTCGCTTGTCTCCTAACAAACTTCACCTCGAAGTTGGAATGTAAAGATAACTGAAAAATAATACTAGAAACAATAGCATAAAATTCCGAATCACCATGGCCCGGAGACGATACCGCTTGCACTAGAGTAGCTGAGTCGGACTCGAAGACAACCCGGTCCCATCTGTTCCCAACAGCAAAGTGAATGGCATCGAGTAAGGCTACCGCCTCCCCCTCCAAAACTGTCATATTTGCTCGTTGCCATTTCGTTTGAGCCTGAATGAATTGCCCACGGGAGTCTCTAACATAACACGTGAATCATGTAATATGTTGACGGTCATGAAACGCGCGGCATCCACATTGCACTTCAACCACATCTCACGCGGTTTCTCCCAAACTGAGTTGTTAGCTTGCACTCTATTCTGCCCGTGTTGCACAACTGATGATGAGGGTTGTTTATGAACCTCCTGCCATTGCTGCCATACATCTAGAGCTGTCCTCCCAATGCTTGTTAAAGTGTGATGAGCGTCATTCCAAATGACGTCATTACGTGCAGCCCAAATTTGCCAAAGAAGTAAAGCCACCCGACCAGCAGCGTCTCGATTTTCGGAACAACATATGTCAAAAATAAAATCTGCCAAACTACGTGCAGTGCCAACTCGTGATTGCAGCACAGTCGAAAGCCCTGCCCAATACCAGCTCTCACGCGCCACCGTACAACCCACAAAAGCATGTCAATCATCCTCAACAGCCGTATCACACCACGGACATAACACCTCACATTGTACATGTCGTGATTGTAGTCGGAGACGCGTCGGAACACAGCCCCTGCAGATCCTCCATAACAAATTACTCGCTTTATGAGGGGAGTTCACCTTCCAGATTCTATGACATTCTCCTTTAACATGAAATCGTTCAGTATGTAACAACTCCATCATAGCCAATTTATAACCAGTCTTAACGGTATACCTCCCACTACGTTCCATCATCCACGTTATTATATCATTATGAACTTCCGCAAATAGTGGTGTGTCGAGAATAGCTTGCACCATATCATCTGGAGACAAAGATTCAAGCTTATCAATATCCCAAACCCGTTCCTCGTCAACTATCAAATCAGACACACGCAAACTATGGACACCATGGCCTTGTGGGGATTGAATCCAGTTTCCATGAGTACCTCGAACCCATGGATCATTCATCACGCTGACTTGCTGCCCATTTCCAATTGTCCATCTACATCCATATAAAAGTAACTGACGCGAATTCCAAATACTCCTCCAAGCAAAGCTCGGGTTATACCCGAGTTTAGCACTCAAAAAAGAAGAATGGGGAAAGTACTTCGATTTAAAGACTCTAGCAACCAGTGATTCAGGTTTAGACAGAAAGCTCCATCCTTGCTTAGCAACCATAGCGAGATTAAAAGCTTTGAAATTCCAAAACCCCATTCCACCAAATTCTTTGGGGCATGTCATGTGTTCCCATGCCATCCATTTAATCCCTCGGTTGTTACTCATTCCTCCCCACCAAAATGAATTGATCATCTTCTCAATATCATCTAGAATTGAATTCGGCAGAAGATAAATACTCATTATGTAAGAAGGAATAGATTGTAACACAGATTTGATCATAACTTCCTTGCCCGCCTTCGATAATGCTTGTCCCCTCCATGCATTTATTCGTTTTCAAATATGATCCTTGATAAAAGAAAAAACGGACCTCTTATCTCGACCAATCATCGAAGGTAAACCCAAATACTTTCCGGTACCCATCACATGTCGGACACCAATAATGCGTGACAAATCATCCTGCGCCGTCCCACTCATATTGCGACTGAAAAACACTTCAGACTTTGATAAGTTAATTTCTTGTCCAGACGCTGTCTCATAAGTTTTAAGAATATAGAGTAAATGTTGTACTTCCACCACATTGGCCCTGAAAAACAAGAAACAATTGTCCGCAAACAATAGATGGGACACCACTGATGCGCCGCGACATACTTGTACCCCATGAATATCACCTATGTTAACTGCCTTATGTATTAGAGTTGAGAGGCCCTCTGCCACCAATATGAATAAATATGGAGATAACGGGTCACCTTGGCGCAACCCTTGGCTGGGTACAGTAGGCCCTGCCCTGTCAAAGTTCATAAGCACCGAATAAGTAACAGAACTAACACACATCATCATCCACTGGATCCATTTCTCACTGAACCCCATTCGCATAAGCACACCACGAAGAAACCCCCAATCCACTCTATCATAAGCCTTGCTAATATCAATCTTGAGAGCCAATTCCCCTCTCCATCCCTTCGTCTTCCTCTTCATTGAGTGAATTATCTCAATAGCTATTAACGCATTTTCCAATATAGAACGGCCCTCGACAAACGTTGACTGCTCCTCTGACACACATTTATCCAAACATCGTTTCAGTCGATTGGCGAGCAACTTTGACACCATCTTATACAACACATTACAAAGAGATATAGGTCTAAGATCCTTCATATTATCCGGGTCGTCGCACTTCAGGATCAAACAAATATTTGTTTCTGTAAGGTTTGAAGGAAAGTAACCACGATCCAACCAAGTAACCACTGCCTGAAAAATATCATCACCACACACATGCCAGAATCTCTGATAAAATGCCGGGTTAAAGCCATCTGGACCTGGGGACTTGTCCGTTTGCATCTAAAAAGGGCATGACACAATTCTTCCTTTGTAATAGGTGATGTAAGCATTATATTGTCATCCATCGAAACACACTGGCTCATCAAATCCAGCACCGGTTCATGGACTCCCGCATTCGCAGAAAATAATTGCTCAAAATAACCTTGAGCTACATTACACATATCCTCTTGTGACGTAGCCATCCTCCCATCATCCGTGCGGAGCTTACTAACCTTCTTCACTTTACCGCGTGCTATCGTTGATGTATGGAAGAACTTAGTATGCATATCCCCTTCCTTCAACCAATGCATTTTCGCTCTTTGCTTCCAAAAGGCCTCCTCCTGTACAAGTAGTCGAGCATGCTTCTCGCGCGTTGCAACGTATTGCGTATACAACATACCATTTGGTTGGGCACGAATATCCTCCAAAATACAAACACATAGGTTAATTTCTTCTTTAAACCGAAATCTCTTCCTCCTACCCCAAATTTGCAACTTTGTAGAACAATTCACAACTCTATCACCGAGCTCCAACCCCATAGTCCCACCCCAACCATCCACCACCACCTCCTCAATATCTTCCTCTAAGAGCCAACTATTTTCAAATTTAAAAGAATAATTATACCTCTGACGAACCGTAGGAAAAGTATCAAGAAGTATTGTAGTGTGATCTGAGTGAGAAGTAAGCAAGTTTGTAAGTTTGACTTCTGGAAAACCTTGCAGCCATTCAGAGTTTCCCATAGCCATATCCAATCTTTCTTCTAGCACTCGATTAGTACCCAGACTCTTGATCCACGTAAATGGGTGACCATGCAATTTAATATCGGATAAGGCACAATCATCAACTGCTTCACGGAAACCCATACACAACCAATTAGGATGAGGATGAATACCATCCTTATCTTGTTGAGACAACAAGTCATTAAAGTCCCCAATGATACACCACGGAAGATATGACATATCCCGCAACTCCCGAAGTAAATCCCAAGCATCACGACGACGAGCACGTTCAGGAAAGCCATAATAACAAGTTAATCTCCAATCACCAGCTTCTTTATCCTCCACAATCATATTAATGAAATTTCGAGAGTAATTTAACACACGACAATTAGAAACATCATTCCAAAACACTGCCAACCCACCGCTCCTGCCTTCCACATCAACTGCTAAGCATGAGTCATATCCCAACATGACACGGATATTTTCCATGCTTCGTGTATTAGCCAACGTTTCAGAGAGGAAAAGAATGTATGGTTTGTGTCCCCGGGCCAGGTTTCGTATATTTGGAACAGCACTCGGGCTGCCCAATCCCCGACAGTTCCAACTCAAAATAATCATTGGTCCCGGCAGTCTTGGCTGCCAGGACATGCCGATAAAAATTGCTGGTTTGTCTGATTTGTGGAATCCTCAACAGGTTGTTTATCCTCTCGCATACGTTTTCTCTGAAACTGATATTCCATGTCTGCATTATTTTCCTTCTCACTAGTACTGTGCACCTGATTTTGGTTATCAGTAGTTGAGGAAATGACTGAACATGATGTACCCGAGCTTATATCTTTAGTAAAAGTCAATAAAGGATCATTTGCATGCCTTAACTCCTTCACACCAATGATGGTCCCACCTGACATAAGCGTATAACCAGTTTGCTTACCCGCTAGAACCTGACACGTGGTCACTCTCTCCATAGAAGTCGGAGATGCTGCTGCCTACTGGACTCAGATTGTCCATCTGTTTCGGCTCTCCTCCCTCCCTCCTTTGCCACATCAGCCTTAGAACCTCCATCTTCCCGCAACCACCGTGATGACGGCTTCCCCCTGGCTTCCATAGATTTGCCCTAATAGTGTTTGACCACCGTTTTGGAATCGTAACATCTGGCTGAGAGAACCTAACCTCACACTTATTCTCACTATGTCCTAGCACCCCACACACAAAGTAGAAGGTTCCTAACTTCTCATACTTGAAATTCACCACACACCATTCTCCCCCATTTGCCTTGATCTTCTTCCCTATCTTCAATGGCTGTCTGATATCAAACCTAACCTTCAACCTCATGTACTCACGCCAGAAGCTAGAATTGTTATTTCCATCATACTCCAAAAACTCACCAATATAGTTTCCTAGCCCCATTCCGACTTTCTCCTTCATCATACCAGTTGGCAAATTGTAAACCCTAACCCAAAGATTCATGTAGTTCAACTGTATATCCTTCAACGGCACCCCTATTAGCAACTTTTCCAAAACCAAAGAATGGTTGTCATATGTCCACGGACCGCCTTTCAGTACCTCCTCCATATCCAGTTTGTGAAAGAATTGGAACAAGAATAGTCCTGGCTGGGCTTCCTTGACCGCCACCCCCTTCACCGGTCGCCACACCTCAGACATTTGTATCTTCATCTCCTTAAGTTGAATAGGAAGATTGACAAGAAAACGGCCGACCAAATATAGGCAAGGATCATGTTCAGAACTCTCTTCCTCCTCAATGTCAAAACTCAGTCCTTCATCGTCACTTAATAATAAGTCTTCCAAACTCACTTCTGTCATTTTACCAGCACCACAAACTCTTACAAGAAGAGAAACAAAATCCTTATTAGACATACAATATAGCGATAAAATGTACCTCAATATGTCCTTCAACGACATATGAATCGTACCAAATTTGTAACGTATTTGAAAACATAATTTATTAAATGATTTGCTTGCATTTGATAATAAAAAAAGAAAAATAAGAATTATTACCTAATTTAGAGTGAACCCAATTTATAGCCATATAAAAAATGAAAATGGTAAATAAGCACAAATTGCATTACAATAATTAATGTTTGATTAAAAAATGTGGTCAAATTGCAGCTTAAAAAACTGAATAAAAACTAATTATTTAGAGTACAAAGTTAATAATACATATCAAAAGAAATTATATAACCTGGTAGATCATTATCTTTGCCTCCTTGCTTTAAGTTGACAACAAAAAAACTGAATTTGGATGTCCTTTCATGGAAACTGCTCGAACCGAATATATAAGTACATATCTATATGTGTTATGAATAATTAACTTTAGTGGATGTCCATCCTTAGTCTTCCATCTTCCTATAACTCCCATAAGTAAATGGATGGTTAGTGGTCTTTAATTACTTTGATCATTCACTTGCTCATATTGTATCCTATAAATAGGGTCTGCATTTACATGTAAAGGAGACACTTGTGAAGAGAATACTACAAGTGTTTTCATCTTCTTCTTCCTCTTCTTCTTTGATTTTGTGCTTTTAGATTATTTCTTAACAATATGTACTTATTTATTTTACATGTGCTCATTCTTTTTGCACTAAATACACAAAAGAAGATATATTTTTTTTTAAAAAAAAAACTCAATGATTGCAAGTCTTTTTCAAAAACTCATAAGTTGCAACAAAACATGACACTACAACTTAAAAGTGTAAACATTTAAAAGCATTCATACATAAAACTCAAACAAATTTTGTGACTGTCTTACAATCTTAATTGGAATGATTTATTTATAACATTTTTTTCTCTTACAAATGCTACATAACATGAACAAAGGATAGCAAATATGACAAACATTGGCTTTACAAAATCAGGTATGTTATCAAACATATCTCTTTTAGATGGTACTATACGTGATAGGTAGGTCATTTGAAAACGAAAATGCAGATAAAGATAGCATCTTTTGAGGAAAAAAAATCTCTTTGGCAGTGAATGGGGAATTTTGTGACATTTATGGCAGATTTGCTGTCCATCATGGCTACCTCTTTTGTAAAGGGGGATATCTTTGTTGTTATGGCAAAACAAATCTCTCTCTCTCTCTCTCTCTCTCTCTCTCTCTCTCTCTCTCTCTGTGTGTCTGTGTGTGTGTGTGTGGTACTTGAAATAAGTCAATTGTGAAGGTGAGAAAAACATAAGAAGGGGGGTTGAATTGTGTTAGCTTTTTCTTTTTTTTCTCCTAAGCAGAAAACACTTGGTCAGAAGTAGATAGAGTACTGCTTCTGAAGTGATGTTCAATACTAAACTTGCAGCGGATAAAAACACACACACAGAGAGAGAGAGAGAGAGAGAAGAAAGACACAAAGCAATTATACAGGTTCCTTCCACAATCCGAAAGTAGTCATGTCCCCCCTTGCACTTCCAAGGAGAGTTCACTATAATGTAATATCTGATTACAACTGCTCAATGCTACAACTAGCAAGAGACTTAAAATGCTCAAGCACAACTGCAAGAGACTTCCTATGCTCCTGAACACAATCAAGAGACTTCTAATGCTCAAGCACAACTGCAAGAGACTTCTAATCAAACAGAATTACAAAGAAAAATGTTTGAGGTTGAACACTTGATATACAATCAGTGGTGTTCACAATACAAATCAGATACAGACTCTTAAGACTCTAGAATTTCAAAGATATGAACTTTTGAAACATAAATTCTACGTGAACTTTGAATGCAGAACAAATTCAGCAGAGTTTTGGCACGTGTAAATTGTTGTTGAGTCCTTGTCAATCTCTAAGTCTTCACTCCTTTATATAGAGGTGTGAAAGAGACGTTGTGAATTGCCAGCACATCAAAAAGAGTCGTTTGAAGCTTTGATCAATAATCAATGATCTTTTGCATGATATGGTAGTTGTCCTATGAAGGATCAATTTCAAATCAATTCCCATTGTGAAGGAACATCGTTGCAGGCAGAGTTGTTTTTCTTGTCTTGTAGCAGAGACAAAAACAGAGTAGTGGAGGTAGCGGTTGTACACTTCGTACAATTGTACTTTATCAACGCTCTTTAAAGAACAAGCATCCAATGCCTTCAAATCCTCTCAAAAATGACTGTTGCTTTACACGTCCAGTCTTCTGCAATGCTTAGACGAGTTAAAATCCATTGAACAGCCCTTGAAGGTTTAAGTTTTGCATCTCCTGATGAACTTCAACTTCTGGTGATGAACTTGCTTCTGATGACGTCATTACTTCAGGAGCACTTTGTCTTCATGAGCACTTTGTCTTCAGGAACACTTCTCTTCAGACGCTTTAAGCTTCCTTTATGTTGATTCCTTAGCTCTCTTTTGTTCATCCAAAACCTATTTAAGATGTCAAATTTTGTCTATGATCATGTACACTTGAACAAATATTAGCTTATCCAATTGACAATTTTTAATACTTTGTTATAATCAAAACTCTCAAAGGTTTATTGTTAAACACATTTTGTTCCAACAAATTGTCCATTAAGCTCATTCCCTTCGTGGTCCTCATAGGCATTCATCACTAATAATGATACTTAATGTGCATGTCTATTTCCAATGCTAATTAATTATTTTGTTATATAACTTCCAAAAATGGTTTGAATGTCATTAGTACACATTTATATCAAGTTTGTATATTCCAATGGACAATTAAAACACACATTCATTTGCATTAAAAGGATTTAACAGTCACAAATGCTTTTAAATGAGAAAGTCAAAGGATATTATGAATGATGATAGGAGTGAATTTTTGAATTTCAAATGAATGGATGATGATTAAGATAAGAGTTTATGAGCATTTAATTTCTTTTAAATGAAAAGGTCAAACAGATGAACGATTTGAATGAATTAAATGCAATAGAAGAAAGTCAGATCGGCAGGAGTGAATTGTGCGTGCGATTGAAACATAAATTTTTTTAGGAAGTTCTCATCATTCTTTAGGAAGTGAAACATAAATTTCAAATGAACTGCTGGTTAGGATATGCATTTAATAGAAATTAATGCTTGAACATTGGAGGGAAAATATTAGGTTAAGAATTAGGAAATGCAATTGAATAAATTCAGATCGACTGATTAGGAAATGCTCTCAAATTTGAAATAAATTGCCTTAAATTATTTAATGAATGACAAACAATTTGAAATGAAATGAATTTATTGCGTGTTAAAAGGGTAAGGAGGTCAAACCTGTGAATTAAATGCGTTAGAATGGGAGGGAAATTTCTAGGTTAGATTTAGGGTTAGCTTGACCAGACAAGCTTTAGTAAGTAAGAAAGTCAGATCGGCAGGAGTGAAAGGTGTGTGGGATTGAAACATAAATTTCAAATGAACTGCTGATTAGGATACACACTCAATAGAAATTAATGCTTGAACATTGGAGGGAAAATATTAGGTTAACAATTAGGAAATGCAATAGAATAAATTCAGATCGACTGATTAGGAAATGCTCTCAAATTTGAAATAAATTTCCTTAAATTATTTAATGAATGACAAACAATTTGAAATGAAATGAATTTATTGCGTGTTAAAAGGGCGAGGAGGTCAAACCTGTGAATAAAATGCGTTAGAATGGGAGAGAAATTGCTAGGTTAGATTTAGGGTTAGGGTTAGCTTGACCAGACAAGCTTTAGTAAGTAAGATGAATGACAAACAATTTGAAGTGAAATAAATTTATTGCGTGTTAAAAGGGTGAGGAGGTCAAACTTGTGAATTAAATGCGTTAGAATGGGAGGGAAATTGCTAGGTTAGATTTAGGGTTAGGGTTAGCTTGACCAGACAAGCTTTAGTAAGTAAGATGAATGACAAACAATTTGAAGTGAAATGAATTTATTGCGTGTTAAAAGGGTGAGGAGGTCAAACCTGTGAATTAAATGCGTTAGAATGAGAGGGAAATTGCTAAGTTAGATTTAGGGTTAGGGTTAGTTTAACCAGACAAACTTTAGTAAGTAAGATATAAAACTATCTTACAAAAGAGAATTGTTTTTAAATATGTGAAAAGCTTAGACAGTTAGAGAAAGGAAGAGATCTTAGAAAGAAAGAAATAAGTCAAATCATTAAGATGCATTTGGACCTAAATATAGTCTATGATTAGGCATTCCACGTAATATCATTTGATCTATGTCGTCAATTTCATCTGATAGATAAACTTTTGCTTGTTTTTCTTTATGTTAAACAATTGTGTACTTTTCCTAGTAAGAAGATGCTTATATACGAAAGGTTTTTCTATCATGTGTAAATTTGCACATGTTAAGAAATTTAATACGGTAAGTTTGTATTGGAACTTGTAAATAACAAAAATAAAGCGGTAATAAAAAGTAATATTTCTAGATCCATATCAGTGTTAAATCGATGATAGAATTTTTAATTTTTTAATCATCGAAAAATTAGGGTACTAGTCTAATATAAATTCTTAATGAACAAATTATTCTTTTATTTTTAACGGTTGTAGTACTATAACATAACATGACTCACTCCATAAAACAACAACACAACTCATTTCCAGTTCGTGGATCACATGATCCACCTTTTGGATATCCCCTCGATTTGCAATCAGCATCACAGTTTGGACTACAATCCTCTATACAGCAAACTCGCCGGTTTTCTTTACTCTGGAGAACACAGCTTGAATCTAATGTTGGAATTCTCAAACTTGTGACAAATCCTGAACAAACAAAAAAAATTAAAAGTTTTATGCACATTAATATCATTTAGGACTTCATAAACTAGTTGTGGAATCATTTTTATCTAAAAACTCAAACTATTTTTTCTGTTGAATGTTAAAACTATGGGTAGTAATATAACAAATAGTTACAATTTTCAATGTAAACTAGTAAATTGTTTATAAAAATATATATTGAAAAAGATAGAACTACTTCTTTCTTACCTGAAATCAAAATCAAAGTAATGCATAAAATACCCAAAATATAAGAATACTGATTGCTTTGAGAAGTCATTTTTTAGATTTTACCTTATGTTTTGTTTTTGTGTTGCAATACTAACATTGTTTCATTTATATAGACTCAAAAAATTGTCTTAATGTTAATAAATTTTAATTTTTCCTTTATGACAATTCATTAAAACCCTTTTGTTCTAGTTTGACCAGAATTCATTTTTTGACCAGAATTCATATTTTTTACAAGATAACCAAATGAATTTTTAACCTTTTTTATACTTGTTGACCAGAACTACTTTCTAGTAATAAAATTGCATGATTACATTTATCATTCTAGAAAAAATATACAAAAGTTATCAATAGAGTCAAATACATTTAGTGTGTTTGGTATGGCGGCAACGAAAATTGATTTTGATAGAATTGAGTTTGAGAATTGATTTTGGTTAAAAGTGAGTTTGATGTAAATTGATTTATGTTTTGATACATTAAATTCTTGTGAGTTGATGTTGTTTTGATGATTTGAATCAAACTTGATTTTAAATATGTAATGACCAAAGTATCCTTTTAATTGTATTTGAAATTAAATAGCTCATTTTAGATAAATATTTCAAGTTATCTTCCTATTTTCTTTAAAAAAAAAAAAAAGTTATCGTCATATTTGAATTTTTATTGCTTCATTATTAACCGTATCTATCTCTCGGTTCATTTGTTTTCTTATTAATTCATCAATTAGTTAAAATCATTTTTAAAAAAATCAAATAAGAATTCTCTAGAACTTAAAACTCTTAAAAAAAAAATCTCTAGAATTCTCCTTTAATTAATACTAATAAATAAAATATATAGTAGTGGGTAATTATTTTATGAAATGCACTCCAAACTCCAGAACCAAATTTGTGTACAACATGTTCCATCACATCAGTGCAACCATGACTTCGGTTAAGGCATTATACGATCGTGATCCACCTCAATTCATTTGCACCAAGGGTAGTTCTCAATACCCTACGGATGTGCAAATGTAATTGAGCCAACGAGAAGAATTGCTTCATCAACTTCAAACCAATATACTCAGGGTCTAACAACACATGAAGAACTATGCGAACAAGGGACATCACCCCTTCAAGCTGAAGGTCAGTTGGTGATTTGGTTCTAGTTAAGTTACAGTCGTGCTGATAATCTTCTATTGCTCTTTGCAAGCATCAAAAGATTAGGTTGCGCTACTTTGATCCCTTGCCTATTTTAAGTTGTATGGGGATGTAGCTTACGGGATCCAACAACCTCCGAGAGCAAACATTCATCCAGTATTTCACATCACACAACTGAAACCATTTTTTGATTCTGTCAATACTCCTTATATGCCTATCACATCTACTGAATATGGTCATGTTTTATAACCTGGCATGATATTGGCAACATACATATTGGTTCAAGGGGACAACAATACACACTAGATTCTAGTCAAGTGGTGTCATATGGATTAGCAACATGCCACATGGGAGAACACCTGTGAGTTCAAGGACCACCCCAACTATAACCTTGAGGACTAGGTTAATAGGAAAGCCGCCAAAAGACTACGACGATAATCTTCATGGGGGAGTGATGTAAGGGAATCAATTCAGTTGAGTCATGGGAGGAAAAGGACGGATCACACTTGTGTACCATAGAAGCGTCAATATTATATACCATTGACCAATTAAGGTGTGCCATATATGCACACCTTTTTTTCTTGATGTAGAAGGAAGGAAGAAGAAGAAAAGGGTGTGGACTGTGGAGCTTTGAGTTTTCTTCCTTTTTCGCGTGTTGGTTCTTTTAGTCTTTTTTTCTAAAAAAAGGTGTGTCATGTGGTACACCCTAATTGGTCAATGATATAT
Organism: Medicago sativa; assembly: GCF_051527215.1. Taxonomy (NCBI): domain Eukaryota; kingdom Viridiplantae; phylum Streptophyta; class Magnoliopsida; order Fabales; family Fabaceae; genus Medicago; species Medicago sativa. Next base: position 43,170,474 of record NC_140751.1, read on the forward strand.
AACATTAATGCCTCTATGGTACACAAGTGCAATCCGGAAAAGGACGGAGGATTAAAATTGTTAGCACTAGGCTCAAAGGCTATATAACCAAATGATTGAGTGTGAAAAAGTGTGATGTATTTCTCCCTTATCTAGATTATATTCTCTTTGTACTACTAGGCTCAAAGGCTATATAACCAGATGATTGAGTAATGATTGTGTGAAAAAGTGTGATATGTATTTCTCCCTTATCTAGATTCCATTTCCTCTCTGTATTCTCATTTGTGATCACTATCCCCCATTAGTTCATATTTTGGTTGTGATTTATTTCAATCGATATTTAATAGCACAAAGATCCTTAGTTTCTGATTTTAACACATACAGACTACAATAGACAAAGTAGGGTGATATATATTTTAAAGAATTTAATGTCACAGCCAATTCCAACTCACAACCAAAGTTCATTATAGACGATTTAAAAAATAAAGTCCTATAGGATGTATGAGATGTGCCCCGTTAGGTTTAATTTGTTGATGTTTGTAACGCCCCATTTTCCATAACGTTAGAAAATGGTGTTACGTCTTAATACTTAAGTGTCTAACGCGAATTAAGTTCATAAAACTTTCTTTTACTAGTAAATTAATTTGGTTACTAAAAATTTAATTTAAATAAATATCTTTCTTGCATTTTTTTTTTTAAATAAAAGTCTTAGCTCTTGATCGTAAAACATAAAAATAAATAAAACACAAGGATATAAAATATGCATCAATATATTCTACACGACGTTAATTATCTTGCCCTTAGGCTTACATACTCAGGCTTGTCAGGGTTAGTTAGATATTTTACAAACACCTGCAAGTTAAAGTACGTCATATTTAAGTCAAACTAATTAAACATAATGAGAGATAACTAGTTTTTCGATTCCTATGGTTGTCCTACTTATTCCTGTGCATATCAGTGTTTGGGACACCATATCCAATTCCCAAACTGCATCTCCTATTTCCTCCAGACACTCAATCCTTCGGTTCCCCGAGTGACTCAATGACTTCCCCGACATTATCTGCAAATTGTAAGGGTGAAATACTCGCACACAAGGTTAACTAAATGCTAATAATATTACATGATGATATATAATATTTTATAGTTACATATAATGTTTTTCAAATAAAGAAATATATAACAAAATTATACATGTAATTTCCTTCACTATTAAATCCTACAAAAATTTAAATAACCACATAGAAATTAAATAATCACAAGAAAATATAAATCAATTGAGAACACAAAAAATTTATGGCAACCACACACATCAAAGTTAGTCAAAACAAAGATCACTTAACACTTTATCATAATCAATACAAAGTTTATAGTTTTGACTTGTTAGTAGCATCTTGGTTAAACCTACTCCATGGAGACCTCTATTATGAGTGTAAGGCCGTCTCAACTGCCATAACATGATTGTTTGCAATGAGTAGATATACAATCTCTACTCCAACCATTCTGGCCCGATCGCTGCACCTTATTATAGATAGTCCTGCACAGTCAGGTATCACTGCGTCGGGTATTATGATTTCCTCCAGTTAGAGAAGCCATCACTAACTATTGGTAGGAGTTCAAAACGCCTGTGATCCCCAGAAGGTCTGTAGTCGACCCAACCGAACCTATCCTCAGTCTTATATACGTTATCGTATTATAAGAAACAACCTGTATTACTCTTTACAAAAATTATTATTTTTGTAAATCTTCAACACAACTGTTTTCATCAACAATCAACTTAACAATTTAATTGTCAAAAGTCATAAATGTACCTTAAGAGAAATTTCTTCAAATAAAATTAATAATAATAACTGTGAGTTAGTTATAAGATAAATAAATTAAGAAAAATATATTATATATACTTACAATACCACGTTTAACTGATTACTTATCATATATATATGTATGCATAATATTTAGAATGTTTTCTAGAATTTCTTCTTTCTACTTACTGTCCATTTCAATAAATAATATAGATAATCAAATTTGCTCATTAATAATATATATTTAAAATATATTAATACTACAATTAAATACACAAATTTTCTTAATCTCATGTGATAATATACATATATATCTTGGGCGTTCTCTAAAGTATATCCCCTTACCTTTCAGCTTTTCAAAACTTGAGTAATCACCTTCTTCAACACCTAATTACTCATCAAAATAATTATCTCTTAACTAACTATCATTGAAATAAACACTAAAATTATTAAATGCTAAAAGTTAAGGTAATTTTAATAATTATAGAGTTGACCATAAATTTGGAACGTAACAACATTAACATTGAAAAAATTCTAGAGACAATTTTCCAACAGCTACAATTAACTAGATTATTCACGTGGTGTAAGTAATGGTTATTTTTTTTCTTACTTAGAATAACTTTAGAAATTTTAACATGATGGATTTCTATTAATTTTAACCAAATCTTACAAAAATAATTATGAGTTATCAAAACTTTACAAAAATAAATTCTCATACGTACTAATTTATTTATATATATCAATAGATACAACTTAATTAAATTTACATAATTAATATAGTCAAGTGTTTAAACTCCTAAATTTAATAAATAATTTCTTGTTACTAATCAAAAAAAATGACTATTCCCTTTTAATCAGCTCCATCACTAAAAATATGGCTAAGTTAAACATAACTCATTATTTTTGTTAATTTGTGAAGATCTAGTGAGATTTATAGTTTTGGTTCTCTAAGGCATAACATTAATTTCAACAAGAGTTTATTGAAAGGCCAAATTATTTTATAGTGGTTAGCTAAGTTACAGGAAGAAACATTTTGGACTAAAATAATACAAACAAAACAAAGGAATAAAAGAACTAGTTTGTTTTTGGAATATTAAACAAAGTAGTTAAAAAGAGTAGAGAGAACTAAGAGTTTACCTTAGTTTTTTTTTGTTCTGCTATAAGGTATGTGCAGGTTTTGTGATTTAATAAGGAGTACCAATTGCCTATTTATAAGTAAATAAGTGGGTGGCATTTCACATGGGAAAGGTGAATCCTTTCCCACCATGGGAAAGGTGATATCTACCATTAGATTAAATAGGTGCACCGATTTTATTGTGGTCTATCTACATCATATCTTCTCTCCCTTTATCTTCAACCTTAATATCATGAACTCATGCGACTTATCTTCAACCTCACTAGACTGAAAATCTGCAATTGACCCAGCACCATCACCTATTACTTTATCTCTTTGTTTCACCATGATTACTTGGAACAAGTTAACTAACACAATCATTTTCCTTTTTCTTTTTTTGGAGATGATGGAACACAAAACACAATCGAAGGAAAATTTATCATTTCTATTTTGAATAAAAAAATAATCAATGTTTCTACTTTGAATAAAAAAAATGATTGATGTTTCAATTAGAACCATTATTTAGATTAAATCATCGAATAAAAATCCAGTAAGCTTCAGTCGCATATCCAAAATTCCATTGGTGTTAAAATAAAATTGAAACAAACAAAAAACCCCAAAAGATAGTAACTGTAATTTACCAAATTAAAAACAAAATCAGAGGCATCTATTATTTTAGCTTTCTAGATCTGAATGAATGGAATCTCCACCTCCACCACTGGGTTTCCATTTCCTCGCTGAATTCTGGTTTCATTGAACTAAAAAAACAAAGTTCCTTTGGGAAAAATCTCTGGTTCTGACGCTGAGTTTTGGCAAGGTAAACGACGGTTGCATTGCAGAAGCGGTTACAATCACGGCGGTAGCGGTGGTGCTAATGTAATCTCGAATTTCTATCGCTGCAAATAGTGTGGCATGGAAGGGAGAGAGAAAAAGTGATGGTGGAAGATAGTGTGGAAAAAATCCAATGTGGAGAGACTATCACAATGCGGTGCTCCTTAATTGATCTATTGGACAAAAATCAACTTGTCCATGGTGGGAAAGGATTCACCTTTCCCATGTGAAATGCCACCAAGTAGGTGTAGTCTATTATGGTGAACAAAGCAACACGTCCTTAGTTTAATCACTGTAAGAGATATACTCAAGTAACCTTCATGTATCTGCCACGCCAATGGATAAGCTAATGCTAGTAATTCTTATCAGTAAACTGTATATTCTTATCCAATTCTGTTTTTAAAAAAATCATAAATAATATAATTAATCATATAATCCTATCATATATATTTTTCTGGTTTCAAAAATATATTTATTTATTTATTTCAGTAATAAAATTTATACAGTCGAGCAAATCGCTGTCCGAAATCCGGTAGAATTTTAAGCTGAAATTTTTATCATAGCTTGTTATGATATTATAGTACTAATATATAACATTATTTTTCCTAAATTCACTTTCTAGAAAAGAATTTAATTATCAGTTAATTCAGAATAAAATACCGCAAAAACACACTAAATAATGCATAAAAAAATAGGGTGTCACAATGTTAGCTGATGTTCCGGGGATAACGACCCCTAGAGTTGTTAATGTTTAGTTTTCTCTTCTTCTGGACTTAGGCCCCTTTGTTACCCCAAAAAAAAAAGTCCCATATTGCTGCACTAACTTCATTTGCTATATCGATTAAAATATTATACTCCATTGGCGAGTAGTAAATAAATACCACTGTATTATTCCATTGACCTACAAATCATTTTCAAAGTTGTCACTGTGATTAGAATAGTAATGTTGGAGAACTTACAGAATTGACAACTCAATGTTCGACAAAGGATGAGAGTTGAAAAGGGCCTAGCAAGGAGTTGTAAAATGAAAACCGAAACCTTTCCTTTTCCATTGAGAACACAAGGGAAGGGGGCAAGAATTGATTTTCCCATCTTTTGATTAAAAGAGACTATAATGACAATTTTCTACCATTAAAATGAGAACACAGTTCGTAGTTAGGTTTCTGTAACAAGTAATTTCTTTACATGGACTAACTTGTGTTTGCTAGCAATTACCTAATGTTCCCACAGATCCAGAGCTGTTACACAGGCACCCGCCTACCTCGATAGCGTTCAAACAGCTGCATGTCGACAGAAAAGGCTCAGTTTGATAATTTCAGCATGTCATGCAAATTAATGCATGGAGAAATCAACATGTAGCAAAAAGCTGAAATATTCTACATCATATTTACAGATACTACTCCTGCCATTCAATAATCACTTGACAGACAAACTGAACTAACTATCTTTTAAGACATTTATTTATCAAAGAAAAATAAGATCCCCCACAATCTGTCACAGCTGCAATAGATTCTTACTGCCATGAACATCCATTAATTATGTGGTACCATGCATACTGGTATAAATGTAAAATACTATACACAAATAGTAATAATAAAATGCCTATATAAATATTTGAATGAAAGGTAACAAGACAACTTAGCAGAATTGCTTACAGATCGAATATATGGCTGTTGAACAAACCAACCAAGAACAGGAATCCTCTGCAAGAAAACTGACAGTGTAGGCCAGAAGCCACTGCAAAATATAATCCCACCATTAGCAATTAGATATGACAATACTTGATAAAATAATTTTGTTAAATTTCAACAAAACCTGAAGAGTACGAGGAACCCATAAGATTCCACAATCATTCCCAAAATAGGCCATCCCAATATAAGAATCAAGAATCCTATCCCAAATGAGACTGTCCCCTACACAACCACATAATGATAAGTTGACGTGGAAAATTTACCACGAAAGAAGATCAGAGAAAATTGAACACAAAATGAAAGAGTGGGAAAATGCATAACTCATTTACCTTGAAATTACTACGTTTCATGAAGAATTGCATGGTGGATTTCAGTCCAATGGTCAGGGATACTCCAGAAACAAAGAGGATCTGATTTGAGAGATGAAACAAAGGACGTTGTAGAAGTTCTTAAGTGAAATCATACAAGCAAAATATCAAAACTTAAGCAAGAAACTTAACAATTATCATAACACAACTTACATTTCCCATTGCTAGCAAACCCTTGTCGAAGAAGAATATAACGCCAAGGAATGAGAAAAATATACCAAAGCCTGTTAATCCCAATCCAATCTCTGTTTTATGTTCCAAATGCAAACACGTATATTAGAATTGTAACTACAATTACATGTAAATACAATTACAGATAGGACAAGTAGATGGAAATGTAAATACAATTACAGATAGGACAAGTAGATGGAAACTGCGAGTGTTCAAAAATAACATGCCATGTCAGAATTGAATTTACAAATAATTTATTTAAAGAGCAACTGTACTCTAACAAAAAAATATATACTATTACATATGAGTACATAAGATAAGATAGAAGAGCAAATCATAAGATACTATTTTTTCCAGCATAAACAAAAATAAAAATAAATCAGATTTCACTTACTCTTGCGATCATTCATCTCAAAGGAAACCATTTTACACCAATAATTAAAATGTTCACGTGCTTGTTTTTAGTACTGAAACAAATGAATAAAGACACAAAGTCAATTAATATATTTACGAGAGAAAAATACTCTGATCAGACAATTTGACTCAAGAAGATCACATTGGAACATAATAACCAGAGTAAATGGGATAAAAAATGCTAGAAGAACCAACTCTGAGGTATGAGAAATCAATTCAAATCCCACCGAACATATCAGGATGTTTTCAATTGGAAAAATGAATATTTTCATGGAGAAATACAAAGAAACAATGTTAGAAAACATTTTAAACAAAAACTAGCTTGGAAGCTTAGTGAGAAAAAGACATGCATATAAAATTATAAATTATTAACTTGTAGCCAATATTTAGATTCAGAGAACTAAAGTATTATAAAAATTGAAGTAAACTACAATATTGGTTCTAGAAAAAAATTACATCAATTTTCCATGTGGATGTTGATTTAGAAATTCCAAGCTCTCTATTAAAAAAATAGGCTTAAATGCAATTTTAGTCCCCCAAGTTTTCTAAATTATGCAATTTTGGTCCCCTTAGTATTTTTTTAGCAATTTTAGTCCCCCACATTTACACCCTTTTTGATTTTAAAGTCCCCACACCCATATGTGGTTGGATTTGTTTGAAGTCTATGATAGCAACATAAACCTTTCACACCTGATCAATTTCCCCTTTGCATTTGTTCTCTTCCATTCTCCCTCCCCTCAGCGGCACAATTGACTCGGATGAACAGCCCCACCGTAATCATCAACCACAAATCAACAACTCCCATCCCCACCACCACAACAACCTTCCACCACCCACCACAACCATCGTCATCACACACTCCATCCCCCTCACTCTCTTCCTTCAACAATAATTTGCCAAACTCCCACAAACCCTCTCTTCCTCACCACCACACTCGAACTCCCTCACATTCTCTCCAAACAACAATTTCATCAACAATAAACATATCAACAACAACAACGTTATCATGATCCAACAACACATATTCGAAGCATTTGATACTATTTGATCTGAATACCATTATTTCAATGGAAAACGGTTCAGAATAATCAATGTCATCTTCATTAGGAGGAATACGTTGAGACGTAGAGAGACAAAGTTGAATGTAGTGAATGAGGATACCACATGCAGAAAGAGGAAACGTAGAGAGAGGAAAATATTCCTGTTTGAAATTATGGGCAAGGCTTAATTGCATTGAATTGGATAATCTTGGTTGAATTTCTGTATTTAGAATCGAATTTTTAGGCTTGTGTTTGGTGGTAATGAGAAAGCATATGAGTCATGGTGCTTGTTGAGATGGGAATGGAAGAGATGAAAAGGGGAAAAAGTGATCAGATGTGAAAGGTCTATCTTACAATCATAGACTTCAAACAAATCCAACCACATATGGGTGTGGGGACTTTAAAATCAAAAAGGGGGTAAATGTAGGGGACTAAAATTGCTCAAAAAAAACTAGGGGGACCAAAATTGCACAATTAGAAAACTTGGGGGACTAAAATTGCATTTAAGCCTAAAAAATATCTATATATAGAAGCCATAATCAAATCCATTCTCCAATTGGCAATACTGACATAGAGAGACACATGCTTTCATTTTTGTTGCCATCCTTAGCTACTTTGAACTCAAAAAGAAGGCATACGGCGAAGCAACACACACACACACACACACACACAGAGGTCTGAAGAACACAAGCAACCAGGAATTCAGTCTGTTCAAGCTTCTACAGTAGGGTGCAATAATACAACCAAAAAGATTTACCACAAGAGACTGATCAAGCGTTACTCCAAACCCATAGAAAAACCATACTTCTAGCAGCACAAGCAAAATCACTTAACCATTCCAAAACAAATCAACCACAAAAGCAAAAATACATAAATATCGGGTAGTCCACAAAAAATCAAGATATCTTGTAGTCGTTAATAACATGTAGCAACTATAATAACTCCTAAATTTATAAACAGCCATCGTTTACTTACAAAATAATTTGCATAAACAACAAACTCATCCAACAAAATCTTCGTAAAAAAATAAAATAAACACCCACATCAATTCAGGATCACCTCCACCCTTTGCAACCACCACATCAATCCCTCGCAAAATAAATCAGAATTTAACCTATACCATAGGGAGAGCAAATCACACAGAACAGCAATAGATCATATACCACATGTTGAACAAATTTTGAAACAGAACCACACTAACCTAAACAAACCCATCATCACTCACAAGCAACCTCATAATCTACAATTCCCTATCTCCGGGATTCCTCAGACTAGAAACCTAACCCACCATAGCAAAATTCATTTCCTTCTCTACCACTAGACCCGTTATGCAAATCTTATGTGTAGAACAATGAAAGCTCTGAACCACAATTAGCCTAAAACAGCAATAGAGCAGAATTTAGTCTAGTCGTGTTGACCTTTAAACGTATACCCGTGAATGCCAAAGTGGCAATAACGCAAGACAACAGCAATTAACATAACATGTAACACTCTAAAATAACTTCCCCGTGAATGCCAAAGTGGCAATAACACCAGCCCTGGAACACATACAATTTCCAGCTTCAAAACATAGGACCAAATGCACTGAAACAGGAAATACAACTGGTTTCTTAATTTGGCACCAAAATCTTATGGTTGAGGTCCAGCAGTTGTTGTTGATCTTTGAAGACATCGATGTGAACTTCCAAGGTGGCAGTAACACGACACAAGAGCACCTAACATGCCATTTAAAGCTCTATACAAACAGTAAAAGAAGGAGAAAATGTGATATCAATTTGTAATTTATATGTTTCAAGTACTAAATTGATCCCAAACTGAATAATCACACCAGTGTTGTTAAATGGCAGCCATGACGTGGCAGATTTTTTTACAACCACCATATCCAATTTGTGAAGGAATGCCCACCATGGCAACAACAAAGGCCACAATGGCGTGTTATATGGAAAAATTTTGACCTTCCCCCATTGACAACACTAAACCCCACCACTGCAGTACTCTACTTTCTACAAATTGAATAAGATTTTTCATAATGTCAGTCCCTACTCCCTGTTAAGTACCAAGAACTTCAGCATTTTCATGAATTAAATTAAACTACATCAAGCCACACTAGAATACCTTATATCCCAAAGCTAAAACCAAAAAATCAGAGCTACATTATAAAAACTAGAACTATAGGTCAAAGAAAACTAGAAAGCTAATGAAAAAATCCGTCCAAATGTTGCATAACTAGTTAGACCGACTTTTATCACTTCCACAACAACAACCAAGCCTTATCCCACACAGTGGGATTGACTACATAGATCAAACAAAGCCATAATGTTTTATCATATAACTTATTTCTATCCAACTCATTAATCTCTAAATCATTTTTTAATAGTTTTTCTAGGTCTAGCTCTAGTGATTTGAATATTGTTCATTTGATCTAGCCTCCTTACTACAGAGTCCACATTTCTTCTCTCTACATGCCAAAAATGTAGTCTAGTCTACCTTATCTCCAACATCTTTTTTACTATACATGTTATCTCAACTCTCTCTATAATGTTGTCATTTTTAGTTCTTTCTATCGTCTCATTCACATTAACAAATTTCAACCAAAAAGTAAAATTGGCACAAACAAGTGATCACACACCAAAGATTCACGTAACAATATCTTCACCGTGGATTCATGCCTCCGAAAGCACAACCGCGAAAAAAAGAGAAAACTCATTCGTGCAAAAATGCGAGCTATAAATAATAATAAGACGAAAATTTCAAATTTCTTCAAAATCGAATGTAAAATTGGTCCGAACAATTAACAGGAAGATGAATGATCCGTTTTTAGGATCTCAAATCATACCGTAGTTTCGAATAATGAACGAAATGGATCCAAAAACCGAAACAGCAAAAAAAAAAATTAAGATTTAGAGAAAATTTGTAAGGTTACCGATGGCCGGAGATTGTAGACACCGTGACGCGGTGGCGATTTGTGCCGGAAGCGGTGGCGATTTGTGCCGGAAGCGGTGGCGGAAGTTACAGAGAGGCGCGTGAGAAGTTGCAGTATGAAGTGATTGTTTTCACGGTTTTTCAGTTTCTTCGCTTTGTTGCTTCTTCTTTTTTATTGCATGATGAAATGTTAATGATGATGTTGTTTGGCCAATAGAATTCGAGAGTTTTGTGTCTTCTCAACTAAGGGAAAAAAATAAAGAGGGTCTACTTTTTTAGTCTTTTTTATTTATTTATTTTTGGCTTAATAGCAGTTTTAACCCCCTAACTTTTTCAAAGTTGCGATTTTGGCCCCCTAAAAAAAACTACAAAACCGCCCCCTAAGTTTTGCATATGTGGCAAGGCCAATTTTGACTCGGTCTACGCAGACGTGGCACCCTAAGTGAGGTGCCACGTGTTTTTTTTTTTTGTCTTTGGGAGCCAAAACTGCTACAGTTGCAAAACTTAGGGGGCAGTTTTTTTCTTAGGGGGCCAAAATCGCAACTTCGTGAAAGTTACGGGGCGAAAACTGCTATTAAGCCTTTATTTTTTTTTAGGCAAAAGAATGCAAGCCTAGCAAGAAGCCAAGCTGCCTAAATAAACCAAGAGAAAGCAAAAAGAACAAAGAAAAGGAGGGGTCAAACCAAAACCTGCTTAGTGATTAACAAACATAAAATTAGACATATTTATAATTAGCCCTAATACAATCAGGGATAATAGACCAGATAGTTAAATGATTATAAGTTAAACTTATATTAGCTAAAGTATCAGCACATTGATTCCCTTCTCTAAACACATGTCATGCAATGAAATTCATTGATCTGGTTTTGGCATTACAATTGTTCCATCTCTTTCTTAGCTTCCAAGGAACTATGGAGGGATTCATAAATGCTTGTACCACCAATGCAGAATCTAGTTCAAGCGGAGATTGTTCCAATTATTTTGATAGGTTATCTCAATAGCCCTCAAAGCTCAAAATAACTCAGCAAAGAATGCATTTTCAGGCCCAACATTTTCAGTAAAACAAAGGAGGAATTATGTATCATTGTTTCTGAATATTCCTCCACAGGATGAGGTATGGGAAAGTGATGATCCATCAGAGTTGCACTTGATCGAAGTAGAAATAAGAGGTTGCCAAATGACCTCTATAATCTTAAGAGCTTTTTTTGGGGGTTTTGGGGGGATGCAAGTTGACATTAAATTTCTTCAATATCAAAAATTCAGAGATGCAAGAAGATGCAACAACCTTTGTGTTATTACCTGATGCGGATGTGCTGGAAATGATTTTGGAAATTGAGCTTCTTAAGTGTATTTGCTTGTTATTGAAAAGATTAAATAAAGCAGCAGTGATCATAGCTTTACATTCACGACTCCAAGATTTGTTACATATAGACCAAATTTCTTCTTTGGATTGAAATTGAAGGGTGCAGTTGATAGAATAAGCCAACCAGTTCTATATGTTTTGAGCATAAACACACTCAAAGAATAAATGAAAAGATGTTTAGACATTTTTTAGACAAAGAGAGCACATTGAAGGTTGCTGGCAACCTCTAGAAGACAAATGTTCATCAGTTGCAAGTTTGTTAAGCATGCATCTCCAAACTAGTAGAGATTTAAAGGGAGATATGTCTTTGGACCAGATGTTCTTTGTAACACCCCGTTTTCCCAACGTAAAAATTTCATAAATAAAATCAGAGTTTTTCATCATAAAACGGAATGTCACATTTCTTAAAAATCATAAATGGAATAAATAATAATTTATCCTTCAAAACGTTCAACAACAATTCTTGAAAGATTCATAAAGTAATACGTAAGGAACAGAAAGTAAAGACATAATCCCATCCCGTTACGTATCAGAGCACCTAAGACACACTTGTGAGGAGTCCACTCACGACCGCAACTAATCTTGGTTACCTGCAAGTTACCCATACGAAGAGCAACATTTTCAAGCAAAGGGGTGAGATTTCACCAAACAACAATATTAAGCATATGATTCATCAATCACATTTAACAACTTAAACTTCATCAACTAGTATCATTAATCTTCCTACATTAGTCATAAACTTCATCTTATATTATCATAATAAATAATCATAAACATCATATATCATCTTAATCATAACATCATATATCACCTTAATCATAACATCATATATAGCATCATAAATATCACAAACATCATCACATATCATCATTAGTAAACATGTAGCATCTTATCATAAATCACATAGCATCATATCATAAATCACATAGCATCTTATCATAAACAACTTCATAATCAATCTTCATAAGCAACTTCATAATCAATCATCATAAACATCATAATCATTCATCATCTTAAGCATCATAATCATTCATAAAACACTTCATTAATAGCTCATCAACTTGACATCTTAACATCTTAACAACTCGACAACTTGACATCTTAACATCTTAACAACTCGACAACTTGACATCTTAACAACTTCGACTCGACTATGCAACTTCAACTTCTCAAATCATCTTGACAAATGCAAATGCATGTGGTACCATTCTGGGGCATAAGCCCTCATCGTCGTGGTTGAGCATAAATATACTCCTAGGGCATAAGCCCTCATCGTCGTGGTTGAGCAAAGGCTCCATCGTCGTGGTTGAGCAAAGGCTCCATCGTCGTGGTTAAGCAAAAGCTCCAGGGCATGAGCCCTCATCTTTAAATGAGTATGCATGGACTCAACATCTTACGTCTTAGAAACTTCATGAACATCTATGACATCTTAACATCTTAACATCTTGACAACATAACATCTTAACAACTTGATGACTTCATAACGACTCGACGACTTAACAACTCTTATCATCTTAACGTCTTAACATCTTAGCATCTTGACAACATATGGATCACATAAATAATTCATGTCATATCATAATATAACAATATCAAATGATAATAAACAACATCTTAAAACATCATATTCATCAATCATAAACATCATCATATAACATCATATTTAAACATCAACAATAATTCACTACGTATCTTTGTAAAAACATAATAAATTATCCACAACATATTTTCATGTCAAACCAAAGTTACTGGAAAGATATCACAAATATCAACAACTTTCATGTTTACAACAAAGATCAATTCAAAACAGAAACATATGAACAAAACGCAAAAACAAAAAACATGAAACAGAGAATGTTGTCACTGTGCAATACCGCTGAGACCTCCCTGTAGTATTTTCATCATAACTCAAAGACCAAACATCATTTTCACGTTAAGCCAAAGCCACTAGAAAGCTAACAAAATTATCTAAAACTTTCATGTTTACGCCTAAGACCAATTCTGTACCGATCAATACCAGTTTTCATTTTAAATTCGGAAAAGTTGTGCTGAAAGTCCATAAAAATTCACTGTGACCTACGTGCAGTAATTTGACCATAACTCAAGTTCTATAAATCGTTTTGACGTGAGACCAACGACATTAGAAAGCTAACATCCATACCTACAACTTTTGTGTTTACACCTAAGACCAATTCTGCACCGATCAATACCAGTTTTAATATCAAAATTCGGGCAGAATGCAAATTTTCTCCAAGTTTCACCTAATCTCATGGTTCTAACCTCAAAACTACTTCCAATAATCATCCTATGTATTATCTAAGGTCTGTACACAATTTCTACATCAATTCAACAAGTTTTCATCATCTAATCATCAAATCTCTCTCAAAACCCTAATTCTCAAATTCTCATAAACTCAACCTACAACATGTTAAATCTAATTATCAGAATTACAGACTTAATATTATTGAAAGTTAGTCTCACCCTTACCTTAGAATTATCGATTGGCAACCCTTCTCTCTTCTCTCTAAACCTTGTTTTCTCCAAAAACTGATCGTACGTTCTATGTCTTTCTAAACCTAACTTCTCTTATTTATAACCCCTCATCTAATTTCTCTTACACCTCAAAATTACTCTTTTCCTCATAATCTTATTTATTTCTAAATTAAATATATATCCCTCCCACTTAATAATATTAATACACCAAATAACAAATATACCTCTTCACTGAATAAATATATTTCTACACCAGATAACATATATATTTCTACACAAAATAACAAATATATTTCTACATTAAATAACATATATATTTCTACATAAAATAACAAATATATTTCTACACCAAATAACATATATATTTCTACACAAAATAACAAATATATCTCTACACAAAATAACAAATATATCTCTACATCAAATAACAAATATATTTCTACACAAAATAACCCCACAACTTAATATTTATTTTATTTTCGAATCTTATTTTATTAAACAATAAAATAAGTCACAATGTCTCATAAATTTCTCTAAAATCATATAAATCACATAAATCTTATAAATCACACTAATCATATAAATATATTCTAAAACTCATTTAAAATAATTAAATAATCGAAACGGACGTTACATTCTTAGTCCAAGGATCTTTTGGAAAATGATGTTTCTTAAAATTGTAAACATCTTTCAAGTCAAGATCTCCTTTGGCACTATGTTTCCAAACCAGTCTATATGGTTGACAATGTAATGGGATGGTTACTTAAGTAACAAGTAACCACAAATTAGGAAAGAGTCTTTGCAGATCTTCAAGGATGTGCCATTGATGATTTATAATGTAACTATTTAATTTGGGAAGAAGTTGTTGGAGCACTTGAACAGTTACATTGAAGGTTTGAGCAAGAGTTTCCCCACATCTAGAGTCTAGCCAGAAATTGATCTTCATTTCATCTCCTACAAGCCAAGTTGAATTCTCCACAATAATTTGGTATTCCATTTTGATGTTGCTCCATAATGAAGAGAAAATATGATGAGTGATGTGACAATTGTTTCTTAAGACCCTGCTTCTTAGAATGCAAGCCCATTGTTCTTCTAATTGCAAGAGGTTCCAGCATATGAAGCCTACATAGTTTTTACTTTATTTGTTTTTGATAATGTTTTTGTTTTTAATGATGTTCCTTAGTTTACCTTTTGATGATCGTTTTGTTCTTTAGTTTTCTAGCATATAGCATGTTAAAGCACCCAGCATCTATGTCTCATTGTCCTAGGATTCAATTGTGTCATGTGTATTGCTTGCTTATTTGAAAATCAGTCATATCTCATTTTTCGCTGACTGAATCGATTCATCATGCTTTGAATCGTATCATCTGAAGTTTCTAACTTAAATGAAACGATTCACCAAAATTTGAATCGAATCACTATTGAATCGATTCATCACATTTTGAGTCGCATCAATTTTGAGTCGCATCATAAAATCTTCCTGACTTGCACTGAATCGATTCATTAAAGTCTGAATCGCATCATTCTTCATCCTGGGTTCACATGAATCGATTCATATTTACAATGAATCATATCGATCTTCATAGGTCTATGGCTTGTATTTTTGATGTCTGAATCGATTCACTCATTTAATGAATCGATTTACAATTATAACTCAACTATCAGTCCAACTCTAGCAACAAGGTGATACAAGAGCGGCTCACAAACAACAATGGACAGACTAAAACCCTAATTGACACTTTCAGAATTTCAGCTTTAGTGATCTTCTTAGGTTTAGAGTGTTCCTTTATATAGCCTAAAAATAGCATGGGCTTGATGAGTAAATCGAGCTAAACACACAGTTGATCCAATACGCTCTTCAACACAATATTCCGGATGCATATATATTGTTTCCTTAAATTTTTTGACATCATTATTAGGAAACACGACAAAGCTTAAACCGCCCTTTGTTGGTTCTAGAAAACACACGCTTCTTAGTCAACACTCCACGTGTATCATATCTTCATATAATCTTCAGAGATCTCACGCTTTAAAACAAATCTTCCAAGAAGGCGAAACAAGACACGCTATGATGTCCTACCAACATGTCAAGACATCTTCTCCAACATCTTTCTTGGACACTTGTTTTAACAAAATACGGTCAATCACAAAATACAAACCTAACAACTTCGTCGTTAATTACATCAACACCCTAAAATTGTTATGTTTCAGGAAGAATAGAATTACAAACTCAAATATAATAAACAATACAAATATCCCGAAATCTTAGGCAATTGATCTAATACTCCTCTGGTTTGCTGGTAAAACCTACTGAAAATGACTGAAAAACATGCTAAGAATAATGTAAGATGATCTGTCATCAAGGACGTGCTCATATGCGATACAGTGCATTAAAGTTGGTGTGTTCCTTTAGGCGCGGAGCCTTAAGGCGGTGTAAGTGAGACCATGTGTCAACGTGTGATTTATCTTCTGACCGGTCCAGAACAAATATTATTTAGAATATTCATTCTGTAAGTATATCATAGCTTAATCTCTAAACTACTTAACTCCTATATAATAAACATTTTGTAGTGCTATAAAACCTTCAACAACATCTAAGTTTAGGTGACATTACAGTTGCATAAAAATCATGTCCCTTTATTTTTAAAAAAACTTCAACAACATCTAAGTTTAGGTGACATTTACCATGGAAAAGGCGAAAACTTTTCCACTTTTAACCATTAGATTAAATGAAATAAATAGTTTTATCATAGACATCCAACACACAATCTCTCACCACCCTTCTCACTCCTCCACCCTTCTCACTCCGTCCCTCTAATGTTATTGTTTGTAGTGGACTTTGCATCCTGGTTTTTATTTATAGAAACAATAGGCGGTGAATATTAAAGTCATCAATGTGAAACTAATTGGCTTTGCGTAATGGGTTTATTTCACTCTATACATGTTAAAACTTTTGATTTTTAGATGAAACATGGATATCATCGACTTAGTTAATAACTTAGTCAATTAACTTAAAAATGTTCAACTTTTTCAATACAAGAGATAAAACTGTTAAATGAGTTTCCTTAAAAAGAAAAAACTGTTAAATGAGTTAGGGTAACCAAATTAAAATCTTCGTTTCCTTTCAAACAACGGATTGATAAATTAATTATTTGATGGCATTTCTTATATAATGGCATTTATTCCAAATTTAAATGTTGAAGATTTCAAATCTGTTTGTAAAAACAATCCAGATCTGAAAAAAGTTGCTCAGAGCTTCCATCGATGATTAAAGAGAAGTGATTTTGAAGAGATGAAGATTGGTGTCACTATGGTAAAGCAATAACTAAAAAGCCTCCAAATAAAATCAACATATGAAGAAAATGCAACAGATCTGTAAAAAGTATTTATCTTTCATCAATGAACACAGGTCAGTGATCGATATTTTCAACCCATGCAAAATATTTATAATGTTGATGTTCGAAATGAATATGATGTTTTGGTCCTGGATATTTGATTGATCTGTAATCTTAACAGTTATTATTTGGGGATGCTGGAAATGGAGATGAGAAAGAAGAGGAAAGAAGGAAGAGTATGGTGAAAAAAAAAATATTAGTGTTGAGAGAGCATGATAAAATTGTGTTCCCCATTTGATCAAATGGTTAAATCAAACTGACCCATGGTGGAAAAGTTTTACACTTTCCCATGTTAAATGCCACCCAAAGTTTACATAAAAAGAGAACCAATTTAGATCTTCCTACCCATAGTTCACCTCAATCCAATTCCAAACATTGAAAACCACAATAATATGAAAACCATTATCGGCACTAATTAATAATAATCATAGCAATAATATTGTAAGTACAACCGAATAACATAAAAAAAATAAAAGAAACTAACACGACCAGTAATAAAAATGCCAAATCCAAATGATATGTCATTGTATATTCATACATACCAATTTATTTGCAAATTGCAAGTTCGAGCCAACACCTCGACTTATAAAAACATGAAAATGAACCATATAGCACTCATCAAACACAACAAATCATTATGATCCTTAACAAAGACGCAACAACTAAACACATTAACTCACTAACTCAAGTGAGTCCCCACAATGCTTATATATCATATATATCCCATTATCCAAACTTGACACCCACTTCTTACCTAGCAACTTTCCCAACTATATAGTCTGAAGCACTATGTAGTATCATTTGCAACCAGATGATGTTGTTAACAACGATTCTTATAGGTGCATCATCATGGCAACTCCCCTCGATATTTGAACGAACCATTGTAACACCACCATTTCTAAAAGACACAAGCTCCAACACGACTGAATGATTAGTCTTTTATTTATCACCACCTATCCACCCCAATGGAACCAGACAAGGCATTTACTTCTTAAGAACTTTGAACTGTAAAGATGCTTGTTTATCTTCCTTCGTCCGGGCTTGAGAGTCCTCAGCATAATCTTGTAATAATTAGCAAGAAAAAAAGTTAGAATTATTCAAAAATTAAGCAGCAGCAGACAAAATTCTCTGAACCTGCCACCATAGTTTGAAAGTTATTTCTAGAGACCAGGCCCAAACAGAAATACTAGATATTTAAACCAAGACCAAATCAGCCTCTTGAAAATACAAGATAAAGCTGTCTACAATGTATCCACATAGGGTCTGATTCTTTACGGATTCGGTCACAGTGGGATCTTCAAAGCCACTAAGTCGCCCTTTTTACCCAAGACTAAAATTCAACAGCAGAATATGGAGGTCTGATTTGCAAAATTTTAAGTCTTACAAAGTCAAAGATAACCAACAAAATGAAGAATAAATTGGCACTTACCTTTTGTAGTAGCAACATCCTGCAACAAGTCAAGGCCAAAGGAACTCCAACAACATCCAATAACAAGGCCACAAAGCTGGAGTTTGAATGAGTAGCAAAATGATGCAGCCCATCCACAATAATCCTTCAAATACATAATTGTGTTAGCCATCCGAAACATTAAACAGAATGAAAGGAAGACATCAAACAAAAAGCAATTAATCCATGCGACAACATACCATCTATATTCTCATACTGACATCACACAAAGTAACGACCGGTCCAAATTGATTGTCCTTGAAATTTCTCAGGATGAGGAGGAAACTGCTGATTTCCATTTGTGAGCTGCTGTTGAGGTTGCAGCTGCTGATCTGCGTCTGATTTTAAATGCTCGTATGTTTGATACTCATGCCAACCATTCTGTTTATCAACCTGAAGAGGCACAGACGGAAATTGTTTTCCAGGGAAGGGAAAGCTGACCGTCCCACTAAATCCATTGTTACTGACTTTATGAGAATTTGATTGAGAGTAAGCCAGAGGCCCAGTGGGGCCTAAACCATTAGATGATGAATCCAAATGATATCCATCCAACCAACCATAATCATCCATAATAGGATTCCCGCTTATTGAATCTGAAATAGAGTATTCACTACCTTGTTTAGAAGGAAAGGGACTAAAGCCAGGAGGAGGTCCAAGGTGCCTAGCAGGTCGACAGACTGGGGATTTTCTCAAAGTAGCTTGCAAGGCTGATGTTGTCATCCCAGATAAATTATCAGTAATTACTCCAGAAGATGCAACAGCATCAACTTTGGATGGTACCACAGATTCTGAAGCTTTTGGGAGACCGTAAAACACACCATTACTATCAGCAGCGACAGATTGTTGAATTGGAATAGGGAGTGCTGCGTGGTTTGGGAAGCCTACAGCTTCTTGTAGGCCATCTTTCATTACATGCCCATTCTCAAATAAGGCAAGACCTTTAAAATTGTTGCCAAGAGATATATCCTCCTCAATCCGCCTTGATGTTTGTCGTGGTTGCAGGTTTTGAGGCATCATACTGCTAACAGAAACAGGCGAAGTTTGAAGGTTTAGATTATTAAGAGGGTTGGAAGTAGAATTGACATGAAATTTTAAATCCCCTCCAAATGCTTTTAGAGCAGGCTCCAAACCATCATGGGGAGCCCATGATGAGACAACCGCATCAGCTCGCGTCTCAGACACAACAGGCTTGAAAACAATAACTTCATCATCCTCATCTCCCTCCATATACTGGTCTTCGTTTGATTGAACAACTTCGACAATTGATTCGTCTCCTGGATTTTCTTGCAGCAAGTCTTCTGCATTGAGCATGCCTGAATAGGAGGTAGTAAGAACAAAATCTTTTGAGGCTTGAGGCTCAATACCAATTGTAAATTTCTTCTCCTTTGAATCAAAATATATCACTTTCTGATCAACACTAACAACATTTGCTAAAGCCTTCCCTGCAGCTAAAATCCTTTTGACCCTAGGTTTTCTTTCTTTTTCACCATCATTTCCAAGGGAATGCTTCCTAGAAAAATCCAAGATAGTTTGTGCAGGAAGCAGTGGAATAAACCCCCTTAACTCAAAGTCTTCAAACAAAGCAAGTCGGTTTTCGGTTTCCCCTTCTTCATACCTGCTCATGTTATTAAAGCAAGACTCATCCTCGTTAATAACCAACATAGGCCCAACCAAAAGCAGTCTATTCAAAAGGGATATATAATGGTTCCAAAATTTTGATCTGAGAGTTGCCTGATTCTCATCGACGTCATTACCTTTAGCTAGATCTGGATAACAAGCTAACCACTCAACAAAAACCAAAATGCCGGGTAAAAGATAACTAGAAGATGGATCACGCAGCTCAGCACATCTCTCTATTATGTAACCCATCAATTGAAATGCAGCAGCAAATGCATTCTGAAGAAGAACAGCACGCTGTACAATTTCGGCATAAGTTTGACCTTCAGACTCCTTATTCACATTATAAATTGTAAATACTATGATACAGACAATTCTGACAATGACAAGCCCATTATCAGCAGCATCAATGCCAAAATTCAGTTCTTCATCTTGCCCTGAAGACAGAAGTTTACGCAGGCCAGCGCTAACAACAGCAAGAACTTCATTGAAGGTCTCGAGGCTATCATCACGGTATAAGAAAACCAAAAAAAATGACAGTCAGAACAGATAAATCACTAGCAATGATGCACCTAATAACATACGAACTGAAAATGTTCAGAATATATATACCTTGTACGAGAAAACAAGATTCCATTTAGACGGACAAAGCGAGTACAGAAGTATTTATAAGTTTCTCGTATACTGGATGCTCCTTCAATTCTAGGACTAGCATCAATGCTAGCTGCCTTTGTTGAAAGTTTTGTTTCAACTTTTCCTCTTCCTTTGCCAGTTGGTCTTGCTGAAGATTCCTTGACCGCAAGAACTTTGGCATCACCAGGTAGCTGAGAGAAACTTTGACGATTCTGTCATTGAATTGTAAAAATAGCCAGTCAGAATTATATCATAATGCTAAATATCACGGTAAGAGACGATAAACAAATTATACAAAAGGGTGAAAAGTAAAAACAAAAAAATCAAGACACCCCAGACACCAACACATGAAACAAAACATAGAATCAACTCAAGGCCATTTCATTAAGCTACAATATGATCCATGCCAAATAAACAGACTGGCTTTCAAAGGGCTGCTCTTTTCATCAATCCAAGACAGGTATGCATAATATTTAAAACAAGCAAAAACATAATCTGAAATGTATAGCCTGCACAATTATAAGACACTAACAGTAAAATTGAATGAATCTCATACTCAATAATAAATTAGTACGCATGCAGAAATTGAGATAGAAATATCCATAAGATGAGGAAAACAATGAAATAAGAAGTACAAACTACTCAATAACAGTTTCAAACATTTTGGACGAAAAAGTGGAACATCACAAGAGTAGACACATGGTCGCATTACCTTCTCAAAAGCAACTATCAAGTTTTCTCTTGCAGTTGTAAATGGATTATCCACAGCCAGACTACGAAAATAGCGATAAATAACCACCAGCTCATCTCCAGAATATGAAGCCAATAAAGCAAGCTGATAAGAACATAAAAGTAAAAAAATGGATTATGGCAGCTATACACCACAACTAAAATATTAAGCAACATTTAAAATATCACAATTAATGGAAGAATGCAAAACCTGATGATGGGGATTTCCACTAGAAGGCAAAATAGATGCAGCTTGTAAGTAGTAGCTAGAAGCTGCTGTGAACTCCCGGTTTATTGAGTCACCTTCACCATACATTCCTTTATAACGAGCAAGATCGCCCAAGTATATCAGACAACGATGACAAGATACTAAACCTATCTTCATATCAGCATATTTCTTTCCATCTTTCTCCATCACAATCCGATTGTCTGCATCCTCAAAGTGACCAAGTGGAAGCCTGTACTTTGCTCTGATTTTCATGATAAGATCATGGTAAAATCCTGTTGCCTCTGAAAGGAAAGTCTTAAACTGCAGCCTTATTTTAGTTATCCGATCAGGTCGCACATGGCCTTTCCCTCCCTGAGACGGGTTTGATTTTGCAGAAGAAAGAGCGGCATTGAAGTATGCCCTAAACTCCTCAATCCGCTTATAATGCAACTGCCAAAGAGCAAATTCAATATTGTGCTGCTCAGAGAAAGCGTGATCCTCGAGAATAATTGCTTCATAATTCTCACGCATTTGTTGCCAAGCATTTGGATCTGACGGGACTCGCACTTGAGCAGACCTCCTGCGCTTACTCTCCAATTCGAGGTTCTAAGTAGCAAATAATTGAAATGTTACAAGCCAGACAATAATCTCACTTAAAACTTATGGAAGTAATTTTTTTTTTAAAAACAGTATCTTATAAGCCCTGCTATATTTTTCATTTTGAATATATGTTAATTTTTTAGGTGGCAATCCAAGATTTTAAGGTGACAATCCAGGATCATTAAGAATTCTTAATAACATCTTACTTGTTCATTTAAACGTATAACTCATTTCTTGGAAAATTATTTATAGATGAGCAGTTTTATACTCTATTCTAATTAGGGCCAAAGTTGTGTCGTTCTCTTGGTTAATAAAACTAATGTAAATCTTGTGTAATAAGATATTCAAAGACTTGACGACTCAATTTCGACAACATAAAATCATAAATACAAAATAGACAACAAAATTCTTAAAGAGAGGGAAGAGCATTCGACGTTATAGTTGTGACCAAGTAGCCAAACAGTAAAGCTTCAAGTTGAAATTCAGTGCACCAAATGTTCAAATCAAGATACTTTAACAAGCAGCACATAATATAAAGTAATAGTTCTGGGCAACGACGAAGTGTATCCGTATGTAAAGTCATCCGCTCTTTAGAATAAAAAAGGGCACTGGGCACTCATTTATCTATCACACCAACTAACCAGATTCCTACTATATTTAGCTTAGAAGACTGTAACAGACTTGCACCGACAAGACATTGATTGGTTATCTAGTATCTATCTACTTTCTAATATTAATGTTTTCAGCTTAGTGAATGACCAAAAGAGAGAAAAATGAATACCTTTTCATAAAGGTGTTTCGCACGCTCCCGTGATGAGGGAGCAGACATGTTATCCATTTTTACTATCATCATCCATCAATTATTTGTTGATTAACTCTATACGCCAGCTACATGAAACCTGCAAATAAAAAAATTTACACAAATTTCTTCTTTCAATGATTTCATAGAGAATACTTAGCAAGTAACCGAAATAACAAGTAATACTGCTGTCAGCTGTCACACAAAATCAGGCAACAATATCGGAACCCACATAAAAGTACCGGATCATAATTAAACAATACACACATCATATAACTAAGCTTTTCCAAAGTAAAACTAAAAAATAAATTCTAGTCAAACACGGACTTAACATAACATGATTGTAATTGTACCCTAAATCATTACCCAAATTAAGCTAAGTTATCTAACAGATGATGTTGCATGCCACAAATATTCAAACCTTCAAACAAAGTTAGTACTTTCGGATGCATTTTCGCATGAATTAGTAAAACCCCATGATTAGATTATCGAAAAGGGGATTAAACAAAAAACATATTAATGATTATTCAAACCCACCAAGTAAAATTAAAACTTTAGCTCGATTTAATTAAAAAATAAATAAATAAACTATGCAAATTGAAAACCCAAAACATTTCCTTCATTCACAATCCCAATGAAAAAAATCAAAAAAAAAAAAAAACAACACTCCTCAATATTAATACTGGATCTGGAATACCAATCTACAATTGAACGTATATGAACCAATCACATCCAGAAAAAGTAAACGCGTCGAAAAAAGGGGTAAAATTGAAACAGAAAAATTGAAATTGAACATAAATTGAAACAGACCTGATTGATGAGATGAAATCAAGACATGGGAATGAATTTAAAGGGAGAATGAAGAAGGGTCTTCGCTAGGGTTTCGTTTCGTTGTGTGCGATATAGAAAGTGATTTATTTTTTTGTTGTTTATTTTTTGGCGTGTGTTTGGGGTTGAAAAGTGTTTGGGGTTGAAAAACAAGAAAAACAAATAGGATGAGATTAGGAAATTCAACCGTCTTCTCTCTCTTTGTATAGTGGGTTAAGTATGTTTCTGGTCCCTATAAAATAGCGACCTTGTAAGTTTAGTCCTACTTAATTTTAATAGCATTTTTAGTCCCTATAAAAAAAATTTACTTATAATTTTAGTCCCTGCTAAAACAAAGTTTGATTAATTATCCTTAAACTCTTAAATTTTTGAACGATTTTTTTTGAGACAAGATTAGAACACTATGAAAGGTTCGTTTACTAAAATTTAGAATTTTCTGACATGAAATGAATTAAATATGAATTTTTTAAAACGACAAAAGTTAAAGATAAAAAGTAATAAAATCTGGATGTAGAAATCAAATTTTGCGATAATTTTTTGCGGACGAACTTTTAGTAATGTTCTAAACATGTCTGCAAAAAATTGTTCAAAAATTTAAGAGTTTAAGCATAAATTAAACAAATTTGAATTGAGTAGGGACTAATACTCAGTGCAGAAAAACAAAATTAGGGACTAAAAATGCTATTAAAATTAAGTAGGGACTAAACTTACAAGGTCGCTATTTTATAGGGACCAGAAACATAATTAACCCTTATATATACCAGCGAAAAGACGAGCACGTCGTCTCTCGCTGTTTTTTTTATTGTATTAACGTTTGAATTTATTATTTTATTTTTTTAACAAACCAAAATGAGATATATTAACAATAAATTCTGCTTTTTAGCACGTGCCGAAAGAAGCAGACCAAAATTACAACAACTAATCCTGATAAGTCAAAAAAATGGTAACCAACGGTCAGCGAATCCCCAAACAAATAAGGGGTTGTTGCCACCACATATGGTAACCGAAAGGAAAGCAAACATTCTTAGTTTTTAACCAGGTAAGTGAAGTGATTTTTACCTTCTCCAAAAGCTGCATAATTGATTTAAATTTATTAGAGAACAGCCGATGGTTCCGTTCATTCCAAAGGACCCAAATACAATAGAGTCAAATCATATGAAGGAATGAACGGCGAGGAGTATATCCTCTGGTAGAAAATCTGAATTGATAAAAATGATTGACAACATGTTGGGGATCCAGAGAATACACGTCAAGCCATTTTTTCACGTGTTGCCAAAGAGAACCAAAAATAGGACAATGAATAATTAAATGTGTTGCTGATTGATTTTGACTGCACCCTGAAACTCAAAGTTGAGAGTCGAGGGGAATAATTTCACGTCGCCTTAAGTTGTCCTTTGTTGGCCACCTATTGCGGAATAGACGTCACACACAGATAGAAACCTTCAAATGAACACTTTTATGACACGCTGCGTCCGACACGTCATCATGAACGTGCATCTTCTGCCTCATGAGCATTTGATACACACCACAAACAGTATAACCATCTCCTGCATTCGGACGCCAAAACCAAACATCCTGTCTAGAATCATGTAAAGACACATTAGAGAGTAAAAGCTTAACTTCCCCCACTAACTCCTCCTCACAGGCCATCAACCTATGCTTCCACCTCCAAGCCTCCCCTTCCTCCCCCAACCCAAAACACTCATCTCCCCCACCGTCTTGAAAATTATGAACGGTGTTTTTTATGAAACCTTGATTTTAATTAAAAGTAAAAATATAAATGTTTGTTGCATTCAAACTAAACTAACCATGTTTAATTTATCTATTTCAATGACACCAACGATATAACAAATAAATATAATCTAAATTCTTATTTCTTAATAACACCAACAACAATCTTTATTATAGAAAAAAATTATTTAAGGGTATAATTGGGATAATGAAAAAGTAAGTATAAATATTAACATCTAGTTTGTTACATTTTTTAAATGATAAAGGAAAAAAAAATCAGACATATATATACTCATCTAGTTTGTTCTTTTTTGGAGACAGAAATTCAGCTTATTTCCACAGGTAAGCGAAAATAAAATCCTCTTTTATGCCGATTTCTATGTTAATGATGGGAGAGGTGCGGTTATCTGAGCCTAGTGAAATTTGTTGGTCTATATGGCTAGATGGTTACCAAGCTAGGGGGTGAATAACGCGTTTGAAAAACTTTTCGGAGATTTAGTGAAAAACGATTTTAACAAATTGACTATTAAAGTTGTGCTCGAATTATCACAATCAATGAATCGAAAAGACAATATATGAGTAATAAGATTTGACTTTAGAATTGAGAGATTCACTAAACAAATCTTATTAAGAATCAAACTTTAATCAACCTTGAACAATATACAAAACTTATAACAATTTCAAACCAAACCTATATGAACAAACATGTTATGCTATCAACTTAAATCACATTACAAGTGAAATTGAATAATTGAATTGATGTTGCAATCAATTGATCTAAGTGAAGTGTTTAAACCCAATTCAATGAATTGGCCAATTTTCAATTAAAACTACTTAGATCAACACTAGCAATTAAACTATCAATTATTCAATTAATCACTTGCAATATCAAAAATGTAAAAGGATAGGGAAAGAGAGAGAACACCGGTGTTTATAGTAGTTCACCCTTTTTCGTCCTCGTCAAGGGTTACGTCTACTCTACTTGATGAAGTACGCCTTCACCAAGGTCATCCACTATGTAACATGTTGATTACAATGTTTACAAGAGTTCCTTCAAATTAAAGCCCTAATTCTTCAACTCGTATGTAAAACACTCCCCCAAACTTCAAGTACCCCTTGAATTTGGTGCTTCTTGAATCTTCGGATCCTTGAATTACCCGTGCACTCCTTCGAACTCTTCCCACGAGTCTTCAATGCTACGTCTGGTAAACGAACCCCCTTCGACTTCAAGAACGGTTAAAAAGACTCCCAAGCCCTTTGGAGGTGGAATGAGATTATTCAATTCACTTCGAAGCCTTGATTAATCCCAACCAATCTTCTTGAGAGAACCAACTTACAACCCCTACTAGCACCCTAGCCAATCTATAGACTTAAAGAACAAAGTGATTCTAAGAAAAAATGTTTAATCATGAAGAATGTATGAACAATGAGTTTTTGAGACTTAGAGAGAATAGTTACAAATGATTTAATGAATTGGGATTTGTAAGGAGGAAGCTATTGATAGAGAGAGGTGATAATACTGATTTTTCGCACAACAAAGTGAATCGATTCAATAAATGAGTGAATCGATTTAGATAGCAAAAGACAACACATATTTGTATGAAGAATGAATTGATTCAGTGTGTAAGTAAATCGATTCAAGTGAGCCCAGGATGAAGATTGATACGATTCAACCTTCTGATGAATCTATTCAGTGAGGACCAGAGAGTTTGGTGAGACAATTCAAATATAAAATGAGACGATTCAAGTATGAATTGATTCAAGAAGTTGTGAATCGATTTATCAGAAGTTAGAGACTTTGATGATTCGATTCAGTGTATAATGAATCGATTCAGAAGGCATAAAATGATATTTGACACATTTTCACAAGGACACACAAGAACCCAAACTCAAGGCATATAGATGCTAGGTGCTTTAACATGCTAGTCATAATGTGATAACAAAACAATAAACTAAACTAAAGAACATCATCCAAAACATATAATGTAAAACATGATATACTACAATCTCCCCCTTTTTGATGATGTCAAACGGTTGATGATGGCTCCCCCTGTCATATAGTATTAACAAAATAGAAGAAGAGGGATAAAGGTAACAAAGAAACATAACATAGAAACATGAACATTATCTCCCCCTTTGACAACGTCAAAAAGGATTAGTGTGCAACAAAAAGAAAGAAAAAAAGAGAACAACACAAGTGACAATCACAATTGAACACAAGTGCAACATGCAAAAGAGAAAGGCACAAGATAAAGAAAATATGCATGAAAAGAAAAACATGATTGATAAATTAAGAAGATGTTATTGTTTATTTAAAGCAAGAGGTATCCAAGATACCTAGTTCCATACAGATCTTGAGAAAAGGTTTGGATGGTAGAGGTTTCGTAAAAATATTAGCAAGCTGATCTTTAGTGTCAACATACTCAAAAGTTACATGCTTCTTTTCAACATGATCCCTAAGAAAGGGATGCAGAATCTCAATATGTTTAGTCCATGAATGTAAGACAGGGTTTTTGGTTAGGTTAACAACACTAGTGTTATCACATTTGACTGGAACACAGCCTAATTTTAAATCATAGTCAAGGAGTTGTTGTTTGATCCACAAAATTTGAGAGCAACAACTCCCGGCTGCAACATATTCGGCTTCCGCGATAGAAAGAGCAACGCTATGTTGCTTTTTGATATGCCACGAAATCAAACAATTTCCAAACAAATGACATGTACCACTTATGCTCTTTCTATCCGACTTGCAACGGGCAAAGTCGGAATCCGAAAACCCGACTAAATAGCAAGAACTTCCCTTAGGATATCACAGACCAAAATTTGTGGTTCCACTTATGTATTGAAAAATTCTTTTTACTATTTTTAAGTGTGACTCCTTGGGGGAGGCTTGATATCTAGCACACATACAAACACTAAACATGATATCGAGTCTACTTGTTGTTAAATAAAGCAATGAGCCAATTGTATCTCGATATTTCTTACCATCTACCTCAATACCGGCTTCATCTTTGTCAATTGATAGTGCGGATGCCTTGGGAGTGGAGATAGACTTGCAATCTTGCATGTCAAACTTCTTGAGAAGTTCTAGTGCATACTTTGTTTGACTTAAGAAGATACCATTGCGAGTTTGCTTAATTTAAAGACCAAGGAAAAAGGTAAGCTCCCCCATGAGGGACATCTCAAACTCCCCCTGCATCATCTTAGAAAATTCTTAACATTTAATGTCATTAGTAGAACCAAAAATGATATCATCGACATATACTTGAACTAATAAGATATCTTTACCTTTACGTTTACTAAACAAAAAGTTGTCTACGTTTCCACGAGAGAACCTTTTTTCTAACAAAAACTTGCTCAAACGTTCATACCAAGCTTTTGGAGCTTGTTTGAGTCAGTATAGAGCTCATTTCAATTTATAAACATGATCTGGATACTCAATATCCTCAAATTCGGGTGGTTGGGAAATATAAACCTCTTCATTTAGCAAACCATTCAAAAAGGCAGATTTAACATCCATTTGAAACAATTTGAAATCAAGACAAGACGTGAATGCTAAAAGTAGTCGTGTAGCTTCGAGTCCGACTACCGGAGCATAAGTTTCCTCATAGTCGATGCCCTTTTCTTGGTTATATCATTTAGCAACTAGTCTTGCTTTGTTTCTTGTGATAATGCCATTTTCGTCCAATTTGTTTCAAAAAACCTATTTGGTTCCAATAATTGACTTTCCTTTTGGACAAGGGACAAGGTCCCAAACTTCATTTCTTTTAAATTGATTTAACTCATCTTGCATGGCAAAGTGTCCAAAATTCGTCAACTATTGCTTCCTTAATGGTTTTAGGCTCAATTTGAGAAACGAAAGCCTTACGAATATTGTAACATCCCGATTTTTCGATAGATTTATTTTATTATTTATTTCTGTGCTCGTATGTGATTATTTGCCTCTGTGTATTTTTGGTTGGGAATTGTAGAATTCGGTGCTAGAAGAGTATTTTAGTCATTTTGGACTCAGAGGTATTTTGGTCATTTCACGAGTAGGGGTAATTTTGTAATTTTGATGAGGATTACTTTTAGTGCTTAGTGAGAGTGGTATTTTACTAAGTTACTAGAGAGAGTAGTAATTATTTTATTAGCGGTAGTTGACCGTTGTTATTACATTTTACCGTTAAGTGAGTAGTAACACTTTGGGTTAGAATAGAAATGGGTTAGGCCCATTAAGGCATTATGAGTTGAGCCCAATTAAGTAAAGCCTATTTAAACACTAGTGTTAGTAGAGGAATAGGGTTTCTACCAACATTTTCACATTTGGGAAGAGATAGAGACAAGAGAAGAGAAAGGGTTTGAAGAATGAGAGCTAGAGACAGCTAGGGATTCAAGTGGTGGGAGCTAAATTGAAGCATTAGCTTGAGTTTGTGGAGAATTAAGGTAAGGGGGTTAGTCTTTACTCATAATCACTTAGTTGTAGCTTCTACCCTAATTCTTTACTTAAGTGCTTATTTGAATAATTGATTATTGTGGAATTAATTGGTAAATTCGTGCTTATGTTGTGATGCAATGTTTGAGTATGTAAATTGAATGTTAATTGAGTTGTTGATGATGAAATTGCAAGCTTAAATCATGTACATATGTATCCTTTGTGTTTTGCCCAAAATTGATGATATGAGATGTTGTTGTTGATGAATTGTGATGAATTCATGATTGGTTGTTGTTGTTGATGTTGTGAGGTGTTGTTGTTGATGTTAGAAACCTTGGGTAATCATAATCTTTGATGTTGTTATGAATTTGTGTTGTTCTTGAGGTTTTCATAAAAATGGGTTGATAATGAAGAAGTTTGATTTTGATGATGTTGAATGAGTTAAGAAGATTGTTAGAATGGTTAGGATGCTATGATTTTCTGTTTTAATCACTTGGTTTTGGGGAGAAATCATTTTGGGAAGAAAATGGGTTTTTGAGTAAAAGTCATTTTAAGAGCTTTTGCAAAATAAGTCATTTTGGGATGAGTTTGATTAAGTTGTTTTAATGTTGAAATGTCAAGTTTTCAAGTGTGGTTTGTATGGTCTAAGTGTTAGGAATGCATTGGCGAAAACGGAACTGAAATCGGATTCGAAAACAAGATTTTATGCACGAAAACGTAAAAATGCATTTTGCTGTACTGGTGAGGTGACACGACCGCGTGCCTAGATGACACGACCGTGTCAAAGTCTTCTGTAAGGGGTGACACGACCGTGTGTCTATATGACACAACCGTGTCAGATTCTCCTATAAGGGATGACACGACCGTGTGTCTTGAAGACGCGACCGTGTCAGTTCTGCATAATCCCAAAACCTTGTTCTTTCGTGTTTTTGTGTACTTTTAAGCATGCCAATGGATTCCAAACACCTAACCTTATTCAATCAATTTATAATTAAGCTTCTAAGAGTATCATAGCTTGGATCTAACTTGGTTTTGTTTTGGAAATGAATTGATTTTGCAAAGTGATAAAGTGAGACGAACTTTGTGATTTTTATGATTTCGTCGTGTTTCGCCGGTGAAACGCCCAAGTATACTCTACTGCACTTATATGTGGCCTAGAGATATGCTTAGTTGTGACATTGGGTCTTGTTTGCTTGGTTTTGAATTATTTATCTCAAATATTTTTATGTTGTACATGAGAGACGAACTTGTCGAAAATGGTTCTTTTAAACCAATTACCTTATAAATCTTTCATGAATGGTTTTATATGATTAATTTATGATATGTGGATGATTGTGGATGATTGAATATGATGTTTATCATGAAATGATATGTTGTTCCATTTTACTTGGTTTATGAGAAGTATATGGAATTGTTGTGATATTTTGTAATTGAGGTTGATGTATGTTGATCCATGTTGATGACTCTTGTTTGAATTGTGATATGTTGAATGTGTGGACATGTATACTTGATAATGCAATGTTGTTGAGATGGTCAATGTAATTGGAGGTGTACTTTTACATTGTCGTTGTTATGTTGAAGTTGTGCATTATTGGGTCGTTGTTGTATGCCCATGCATCATATCATATTGAGTCATATGTTGAAATGTAAAAGGATATGTACTTTTACATAATTGTTGTAAGAGGAGGTGTACTCTTACATGTAAGAGGAGGTGTACTCTTACATAGATGTGCGGTTGGCATCTAATGACTGTTGTTGCGGTACCACATGCATATATGTGTCGAGTATAGGCGCATTGCATATTGAAATGATATCTTGTTGTTGCATGTGAATGGTGATTGTTGATGATAAGTGTGTTTGATGAATACATACTTGTGACATTTGGAATTTAATGGTTGATGAGTGGTGACATAATTGAATATGCGACTTGATGAATTTGTGCAATTTGCTGAATGTTGTGATCTATGTGGATTGGTGTATATGCACATTGGTGAATTTTGTTGATGGTTGTGAATAATTGGACTATGCTCTAATTTCATGTTTTACTTGTTTGTGCTTATACACTTGGGGAATCAATTTGATGATAACTATTTTGATAATAATGATGAGACGAGAATTGTATATATATATACATATGACGTGGTGATTTATTTGATAATGACTATTGCTTGCTTATTGTAACAGCCCGGTGGGCCCCTCGCAAGGCACTGCACCCACCGCACTGCACTGTTACTCACAAGCTTAATCACTAGCCCCCTCACCATACTAGTGTTTTTTGCCTCCCGTGGGAATCGAACCTAGTACCTGGGGATAAGTACTACTTCAATGCATTCCCACTACCAATTGAGCTAGCTCAATTGGTAGTGGGAATGCATTGAAGTAGTACTTATCCCCAGGTACTAGGTTCGATTCCCACGGGAGGCAAAAAACACTAGTATGGTGAGGGGGCTAGTGATTAAGCTTGTGAGTAACAGTGCAGTGCGGTGGGTGCAGTGCCTTGCGAGGGGCCCACCGGGCTGTTACAATAAAAAGGCGCCTTTTTATTGTAACAGCCCGGTGGGCCCCTCGCAAGGTACTGCACCCACCGCACTGCACTGTTACTCACAAGCTTAATCACTAGCCCCCTCACCATACTAGTGTTTTTGCCTCCCGTGGGAATCGAACCTAGTACCTGGGGATAAGTACTACTTCAATGCATTCCCACTACCAATTGAGCTAGCAGCTCAATTGGTAGTGGGAATGCATTAAAGTAGTACTTATCCCCAGGTACTAGGTTCGATTCCCACGGGAGGCAAAAACACTAGTATGGTGAGGGGGCTAGTGATTAAGCTTGTGAGTAACAGTGCAGTGCGGTGGGTGCAGTGCCTTGCGAGGGGCCCACCGGGCTGTTACACTTATAACTTTGAAATGATGAATTGTACTTGTTGAGTTAAGTATAACGAGGAATGAGGTGAGTAATCCTTTCATTGGTTGATGTTGATAAATGATGAGCTTATGTCGATTACTTGATTAGAGATTGAATATGCATGCTATGCTATGTTAGTAATGTGATAGCTTGAGGTGTTTGGAATGGGGGATAATAATCATGTGATGCTAGTATTCTAGGAGGGATTATGTATATGTGTTATCCATGAATCCTTGAATGCTTATGTTTGTTTATGTTGATTATGATTAATGTAATGCTTACCCCAGTGGTTTTGACCGCCTACCTGTCTGTATGGATAGGTAGACGTTGTGCAAGATTAGTTGCTTGGTGAGTTACTTGCTGGATGTTTGGATTATGGGAGCTTTATCCGTTGTCGTGTCAGAGTCGTAGGTCTA
Organism: Medicago sativa; assembly: GCF_051527215.1. Taxonomy (NCBI): domain Eukaryota; kingdom Viridiplantae; phylum Streptophyta; class Magnoliopsida; order Fabales; family Fabaceae; genus Medicago; species Medicago sativa. Next base: position 43,204,381 of record NC_140751.1, read on the forward strand.
GGCTCTGATTAGGCTTTAGTGTCTGTTTATTGTTTTCGGATTCTGTTGCTATGTTGTTGATATTGTCCACTTGTCGGATTTGGAGGATTTTTATATGATGATGTATTTTGACCATGGCATGTATATGTTGAAGATTTATGAATTATATTCCGCTGTGCTGTTGAGATATGATATATATATATATATATATATATATATATATATATATATATGCATGTATGATTGGATTTTTGGTTGAGACGTAGCGTCTATTTCTTGAATATTTGTAATATTCGCGTGTTTTATCGCTTTAATAGAAGTAGGGCGTTACAAATATCGCCTAGAACATTTTCCAAGGGATGATCTCTCGTGGTGATCCAATCATTAAGAGACGATGGTGAGGTTTCTTGTTTTTTGTCCTCTTGTAAATCTCCCTGAAATTCCTTATCCTTGTTGTCCTCATTTTTCAGAGGAGCTTCTTGTTGGACACCATCTTTGACAATCTCCTTGGTATCTATTCCTACAACATCAAAACCAAAAGTACCTTTCCTAACTTCTTGGGGAGGTGCCTCATCAAAAGCAACATGAATTTACTCTTCAACCGTGAGAGTCTGTTTATTGAAAACTCTATATGCCTTGCTATTAGATGAGTATCCTAAGAAGATACCATCATCGGCCTTTCCATCAAATTTGCCAAGTTTATCCTTTCCATTGTTTAAAATAAAGCATTTTCATCCAAAGACTCTTAGGTGTGACAAGTTTGGCTTCATTCCCTTAAGTAGTTCATAGGGTGTCTTATCTAGGATAGGTCTAATGATAATCCTATTTAAGACATGACATGCGGTGTTAGTAGCATTCGCCCAAAAATACTTAGGGAGGTTCATCTCATTTATCATAGTTCTAGCCAATTCCTCCAAAACTCTATTTTTCCTTTCAACAACACCGTTTTGTTAAGGAGTTCTAGGACATGAAAAATTATGTGAAATATCAAACTCATCACAAAAGTTCTCAAAGCGATGATTTACAAACTCACCACCATGATCACTCCCAAGATAAATGATTTTCAAGGAAAGTTGATTTTGAATGACATTGGCAAATTTAATAAAGGCTTCAAATGTATAATCCTTGCTTGACAAAAATAGTGTCTAAGTAAATCTAGAGAAATCATCAACAATAACAAATCGGTAATAATTACCACCTAGACTTCTTGTCCTTGAAGGACCAAAAAGATCTAGGTGGAGAAGCTCTAGAGGTTTTGAAGTGGAAACAATGTTTTTAGGTTTAAAAGACACTCTAGTTTGCTTCCCCTTTTGACAAGCATCACATAATTTGTCTTTTTCAAATTTTATTTTTTGCAAACCAATCACTAGATCTTTGGACACAATTTTGTTTAGCAAATCAAAGTGGACATGACTAAGTCGTCTATGCCATAACCAAGAATCTTCATTTTTGGCCATGAGACACTTAACACCACTTAATGATACATCATTTAAATCAAGAACATATACATTATCAACACGTAAACCCTTAAACATAATATCCTTAACATTGTTGTGCTGAATTATGCAACATTGAGTGTTGAAACTTACTGTAAACCCATTGTCACAAAATTGACTTATGCTAAGGAGGTTATTCTTAAGCCCATCAACTAACAAAACGTCTTTTATGGTGGTAGTGGAGGCATTTCCCACAACACCCTTACCTAAGATCTTACCTTGGTTGTTATCACCAAATGAGACAAACCCTTTTTTCTTTCCTTGTGAAATCAATAAACATTGACGTGTCCCCCGTCATATGCCTTGAGCAACCGCTATCCAAATACCACTTTCTTTGCGAGGTTGCAAGGCATTCCTACAAGATATTTAGGTAAGATTTAGGTCCCCAACATAAGTTGGGTCCTTGGGATTAGTGACAAAAGTAAACAATTTGGGTACCCACTTCATAATGCCTTTTGGAACTAGACTTTTCATTACATGGCAATTTGGTGTGGTATGCCCAATTTCTCTACAATAGTTGCACCTTACTTTGTGCTCGTGAATTTTGCATTTTTGATTGTCCCTTTTAAATCTTCTTTTAGAGGGTTTTTTAAAGCTTGAAGGTTTTGCAATTCAATTGGCGAAATTCATCGAGACATTGTTGAATTGTTCTATCTTACTTTTTAGAGAAACATTCTCCAATTGTAGTCTAGGACAAGCCAGGAAAGCATTGATGTCCTTATTTGTTGACTAAGGATCATCAATAGTAGGTGACTCTTTAGATTGAGTTGCAAATATTTCTTTCTTTAGATATGCATGTTCATTTTTGAAGTTTTCAGAATCTTTTCTCATTTGTATAATTTCGGCTTCCAATTTGAGAATAGCTCTTTTGGGTTCCAATAGTTTTAAAAGCATTCATGGTATCTCCATCCATTTCTACAAAAACATTTTGCAACTCATCATATGAAGGATTAAGTTTGGATTTTCGATCACTAACCTCAATTGGTTTCTTTCTTTGTCCCATGAAGCATAGTTGAGCAATGTCATCATTTTCGGAGTCGCTTATTGTGGATGATGCTTCATCCTCTTCCCATGCTATGTATGCGCTCCTTCCTCTTGACTTATCAGATGACCTTGCTCTTCCTTTAGACTTAATTAGCTCGGGGCATTCACTTTTTAGATGACCAATTTTGCCACAACCAAAACAATTTAGGCCATTTTCCTCTTTGCTATTCCCTCCTTTTATTTGTGGTCTGTAACATCCTAAAATTTTAAGTCTATATTCGAATGTAGTTAAAAATATAAATCATAATAGTATAATTATTTTTAAAATACGCGAAGATAAAAATAAAGACAAAGTAAAATCTTCTCAGAGTTAAAATGTTATTAAGACAAATAAATATGATACAATTTCTTATTCATAGTTAAATTTTATTGGATAAAAAAAAAGAGAAAGAAAGAAGGAAAAACAAAAAGGGGGTGCAAATAACAGTTTTTTTGTTAGAAAAGAAAAAAAAGTTATATACTTTCTCCCCACGTTTCTCAAAAAATTGTTTCTAAAAAAAAATAATAAAAAGAAATAGATATTGTAGAAAGAGAAACCGTGAGATATTTTTTCAATAAGTGTACACCTACATTTCTCATCTGCCTATAAATAAGATCCTTAGCTGAACACAAACTCACACCACAAAACTCTCTTCTCTCTAGAAAATAAGGTTAGTCTCTCTCTCTCTCTCTCTCTCTCTCTCTCTCTCTCTCTCTCTCTCTCTCTCTCTCTCTCTTCATTTCCTTTTATGAACTTTCTCTATTCAATCTATAGTCATTCTTTATTCTTTTAAAAGAGACTAGATTTACTACTAAAATAACCTCAGATTTGGTCCCCACAACCCTTCTTTTTGGAAGAAAACAACAACATAATATTAGAATGTTCTTTTATCAGATGAGAAAGTGACAGTAGGTTTAGTTCTTTTCAACCTAATCAAACCAACTGATGAAAAATAGTTTAGTTTTTTTTCAACCATTCTTTTTCAACAAAAACATCATTCAATAAAATAAAATAAAAAGATATCAGATCTATTTTAGACTTTATGTAGAAAAATTACACGATTTAATTATTGTATTTTTATACTGATATAAACTATGAAGGTTGAAACAAAGTTCAAAAGAAAGTTGAGATCTATTTTTTTTTTAAGGAAAGAAGCTTATATCATTTCATTACTTAAAATGTCTTCAATACAATCTAGTATTTCTACCAAAATCTGGAAACTAGCTGAAGATGTGGCCTCCTTAGCTAATCTATGGGCTGCCTCATTTGCTTGTCTCCTTACAAACTCAACACTAGAGTTGACATAATATTGTTCAAAGATAGTTTTACAATTATGGATAATCATCCCAAATTCTGTAACATCTTGACGTGTAGATGAAAAACTATCCACCACTTTTTTGGCATCAAGCTCAAAATCGATAGGTCCCAAGTGTAATTGATGAACCCATTCCAAAGCTGATAACAATCCAAGAGCTTCGCCAACATGTACCTCCCAGACTGGAGTAAATCATTCAATTTTTGCCAAAACAAAAGTGCCTGTATCATCTCTTATACAGACTCATATTCCCACTCTATTAGAAAGCTGTGAGAAAGAAGCATCAATATTGCATTTAAATCTTCCTTCAGCTGGTTTGATCCATTTCACATTTCCTTCTTGTCGCGGCTGTGCACAAGATGTATTACGAAACCTACGTGCATCTTGCCAATCATGAAGCATAGTTTTTGCTCTTTCCACAACATAGACTTGAGTATCAATTACCTCATTCCACACTTTGTTGTTTCTTTTTTCCATATCTTGTTGTAGCAAAATAGAAATAGAAGAAAAGAAAGGAAACATACTCCAAACATTTAAGCTACTTGGGCATTGAAAAAATAAATGAAGTGTATCCTCACTGCCCACCGTGCACAGTGTACAATCTGTAGGACATGTGACTCCTTTATCTTTTAGACGTACACGAGTTGGTAAGCAATTCCTACAGATTCGCCACATAAAGTTTTTTTTACCTTTGGGGGGAATCTTGAGATTCTAGATTAGATTCCAAGAGCCTTGTACCTTGAAATGAGTTGTATCAAGTAACTCCTGCACATAAAAACGGTATGCACTACGAACAGAGTATTCACCATGATTTTCTTTTTTCCAGATGAGTCGATCTTCCGTCACTGATGGGTAGAGCGGTGTGTTCACTATATTTTCAACTACATGGTAATCAAAGATTGACTGTAGGAAAGGTAGATTCCATTCCTTGCGGTCATGTAGCATACAATCTGAGACACCTAGATCAGCTAGAGGAAAATCTCCATTAGCATGTGGGATAAGTGTAACATCACTTGCAATCTACTTGTTATACCAAACTGAGATATCCTCACCATCACCTATCCTCGATCTGCTTCCAGCTTTGAGAATAAATTTAGAATTACATATGCTTCGCCATACAAAGCTAGGCTTATGTCCCAAAGTCGACTCAAAGAAATTGCACCTAGGATATTATTTTGCCTTATAAAGTCGAGCTACCAACGAGCCAGGATTTGTCATAAGTCTCCAGCCCTGTTTTCCTAACATAGCTAGATAAAGGTAGGTAGATTTTTGAAACTCATACCTCCATCATTCTTGTGCATCGACAGTTTATCCCAAGAAAGCTAGTTAATACCTCTACTTTGACCTCCCGAATTACCCCACCAAAAGGAATTCATCATTCTTTCAATTTCATCATAAAGAGAGACAGGGAGAGTGAACAAACTCATAAAATAGGTAGGGATAGATTGAAGCATAGATTTGATGAGAACTTCACGACCGGCTTTTGATAAACTTTTACTACTCCATGAATTGATCTTCTTCCAAATTCTATCTTTGATAAAGCTGAAAGTGGATTTTTTACTCCTTCCTATCATAGAAGGAAGCCCCAAATATTTGCCAGTACCTAGAACAGCCTGCACGCCCAAAATGCTTGCAATATTATTATGATCTGCAGTTAAAACATTTCTACTACAATAAATCTCCGATTTTTGGAGGTTTACTGCATGAACAGAAGCTCTCTCATAGGTAGATAAAATGGCTCACATTTTATTTGCTTGGTCCACATTGGCTCTAAAAAGGAGGAAACAATCATCAGGAAACAAGAGGTGAGATATAATTGGTGCATTATTACAAATTTTGACACCATTAATTTCACCCATCGCTTCAGCTTTTCGAATAAGCGCAGAAAGACCTTCAGCACAAATAATAAACAAATATGGGGATAGTCAGTCTCCTTGTCTCAAACCTCTTTCTGGAATGATTGGACTTGTGGCATTACCATTAACAAGCACAAATTAATCCACAGTTTCAACACACATCATAATCCATTTAACCCATTGATCAGAAAACCCCATCTTTGTCATAACCCCTCGAAGATAACTCCAATCAATCTTGTCATAAGCTTTGCTAATATCAAGTTTTAAAGCAACATCCCCTTTCTTACCTTTAACCTTTGATTTCATGTAGTGAATTATTTCAATAGCAGCCATGGCATTATCTTAGATAGACCTCCCAGGCATAAAAGTTGATTGACTATCTGAGATACATTTATCCAAAACTAATTTCAGCCGGTTTGCTAAAACTTTGGCAACAATCTTATACACCACATTACACAAAGCAATTGGTCTCCAATCCTTCATTGTGACTTGGGAGTCTCCTTTTGGAATAAGAGCAATATTAGTCATATTCAAGGTAGAGGGAAAGGTACCTATCGAAAGCCACTCACAACATTGAGTAAAAATTTCTTCTCCACAACTTCCCCAAAATTTCTAAAAAAACCAGGATTGAATCCATCTGGTCCTGGACATTTATCTAGCTTCATAGAAAAAATGGCCTCCTTGAATTCATCTATTACAAAAGGTGCTGTCAACAAAGTGTTATCTTCCAAAGATATAGATTCATGAATGACATCAATAACCGGTTGAATGTCACAGTTTTGAGCTTGGAATAGATCAACAAAGTAATCACATGCAACCTCATAAGTTTCTCTTCATCAGAGATGCAGTTATTATTGACATAATTGAGAGAAGTAATACGGTTCACTTTCCTTCTTGAGGAAGCTGCATCATATAAAAAATTAGAATTAAGGTCTTCGTCTCGTAACCAATGTGTTTTAGCGCGTTGACGCCAAAATGCATCTTCTTGCACAAGAAGTTGATTCATTCGATTCCTTAGAGAATTAAAAGAATTGATGTTGTCACAATCCACTTGACCACGCATGACATCGAGTTTCTTACGACAATCATTAATATCTCGCCGGAATCGTTGAAAATGAGTTTGATTCCAACTCGAGAGATCCATTGCACACATATCCAATTTATCACCAATTGGTTGAGCACCATAACCACTCCAATTACTGAAATCAGGATCATGGAGCCAAGCATTCTCGAATTTGAATCGTGATTGCATTCTTCTACCTCTTATACATGGTTTGCAAAGCAACATAATCGGATATTGATTTGAAGATGGCGCAGGCAAGTTTTCTAAAATTGCATTTGGAAAGAGATTTCTCCAAGTATCAGTAGCTAAAGCATGATCAAGTCTTTCTTCAACTGCTATATTCGTACCAAGGCTTTTGAACCAAGTATAAGCATACCCTTCCATATGAACATCTACAAGACCCGCATCTTGCACAGCTCTACGAAAACCACTTATTAACCAATTATCCCTCTCATTCCTTCCTTTCTTTTTAGTAGGAGTAAAAATGTCATTAAAATCACCCAAAATACACCAAGGCAAACTAGAGGTATTTGACAGTTGTGGTAAAAATTGCCAAGCATCTTTCCTTCGACTATTTTCTGGAAAACTATAATAACGAGTTAAACACCATTTTCCTTTACTCATATCCACCACTTCAACATCTATATGATTATTTGAGTAGTTTGTAATGGAACAATTAACTGTAGATTTCCAAAATAACACAAGACCTCCACTACGACCTTGTCGGTTAACAGTAAAACAAGAATCAAATCCCAGAACATATTTTAATTCCTCAGTTTTATCAGAATTTGTGATAGTCTCGCATAAGTATAGGATATCCGGTTTATAAACTCGTACTATGTACTTCAACCTAGGAACTATTAAATGAATACTGTTAAATATAGTTTAAAGAAAAATAAAGAAATGAATACTGTTTTAAGAATGATGTAACGACTATTAAATGGCATTTAAACATTTTGACTATATAAGAAGGTAGTAACATAAGTTTTAGTGCCTGTTTGGTTCCGCGTTTGAGGGCCTCCAAATGCTGTTCCGACACTCAAATGCGGTTTCAAGTATTTCTTTGATGTTTGGATAACTGCAAAATTAATTTCCGAAAATGTGGTTTTTGTTCCACACGCGAGTCCCTTCAAAAGCTACAAATTCGAGCTTCTGCGGAAAAGCAGAATTGATTCTAGTCAATAATTTTCAGTAACAAGTTTAATTTACATAATTACCCTTAACCTCTTCTCCAATTTCCTACGCAAGTACACAAAAACAGTTATATTCTTCTTCACATCACCTAGATCCATCACTCCTTACAAAACCCACAACCACACAGATCTGTCTTTCCCCTCTATAAGCTTGAGGCCATCTTGCAAGAATTGGATCATGGAGAGATGGTAGAGTGGGAAAATAATGTTGAGAGATTTTGAAGGAAATCGAAATGGTAGACTACCATTGGTAGTGTAATGGAAGAAACAAAAGAGAAGAGTGTTCTGAAGAAAGAAATGAAAGTGAGGTTGTTGGGACTTATGATTTCAACAAGAGAGACACATGATCTTATTTTATTGGATTTTTTTATTGGGTTGGGCTAATGTTTTTTTTCTCAATGGTAGTGCTATTTCACTATCGTGTTTTTTCGCATACGCTGAATGTTTTTTACACCCTCTTATTTTTTTAAGGAACCCTTTAATTCTTATATTATATTAAAAATCACTCAATTGAAAAAAAAATGATATTAAAAATAAATCTTATAAATTAATTATTTTAAAATGAATTTGTGAAGCAATAAAAATTCTAATATGGTAAGTTTAAATAATTATCTAAAATGAAAATGTGATATTTATTCTTAATAACATTAAAAGGATAATTTGGTCATTACACATTCAAAATCAATTTTGATTCAAACTATCCAAACAACATCAACTCACAAGAATCACTTTTAAGTAAGTGTACCCAAACATAATCAATTCATATCAAACTCACTTTTAACTAAAATCAATTCTCTCAAACTCAATTCTATCAAAATCAATTCTCACCACCACCATACCAAACACATACTCAATTGGAAATAAAATAAAATAAAATTATTATTAAAATATACCTAATATAATATGAAAAACGTGATACAGAGAAACAAAAGAAAACAAAGGAATTGGAAAACTTTAACTAGTTATTTCTATTATTATGACCTTGATAATGACTATAGTCTAATAGGTAGTTTATTTTGGGTGAGTATTCTAGATGATATTGGAGCTGCTTTCAACGAAAACGATATTCCAACAACTTTCGAAGAATCCGAAGGTAAGGGGAATTAATACTAATAAGTTTTAAAGATTTTGCATAAGTTATGTGCTTAAGTTATTATATATGAGTAAATAACTCTACTTGTGAGAGTTAATTTCTCGATGATGTGGTAATTTCTTGCGATCAAGTAAATGTCAAAGGACATCGACTTATATGTGTTTTAGTTAATATAATTAGGAGTTTTTGAAATATAATACATAAGTAGAATAAAAAGTTTTGTAAATGATGAATTGATTAGATAGTTCTATTATGTTTATTTGGTATTACTCTTGTGTAAGTAAATGAGTATATAAATTTTCAATAAGTGTTAAATGATTTCGAAGACTGAAATTAGTTGGAAATATATGATTAAAAGTTACAGTAGAAAAATTACACGATTTAATTGTTGTATTTTTATACTGATACAAACTATGAAGGTTGAAACAAAGTTCAAAAGAAAGTTGAGATCTTGTTTAGTTCATATTTCTTTAAATATTGTTTAAAGAAAAATAAAGAAATGAATACTGTTTTAAGAATGATGTAACGACTATTAAATGACATTTAAACATTTTGACTATATAAGAAGGTAGTAACATAAGTTTCAATTGGAAATAAAATAAAATCAAATTATTATTAAAATATACCTAATATAATCTGAAAAACGTGATACTGAGAAACAAAAGAAAACAAAGGAATTGGAAAACTTTAACTAGTTATTTCTATTATTATGACCTTGATAATAACTATAGTCTAATATGTAGTTTATTTTGGGTGAGTATACTAGGTGATATTGGAGCTGCTTTCAACGAAAACGATATTCCAACAACTTTCGAAGAATCCGAAGGTAAGGGGAATCACTACTAATAAGTTTTAAAGATTTTGTATAAGTTATGTGCTTAAGTCATTATATGTGAGTAAATAACTCTACTTGTGAGAGTTAATTTCTCGATGATGTGGTAATTTCTAGCGATCAAGTACATGTCAAAGGACATCGACTTATATGTGTTTTAGTTAATATAATTAGGAGTTTTTGAAAATGTAATACATAAGTAGAAGATTTTTTTTTGTAAATGATGAATTGATTAGATAGTTCTATTATGTTTATTTGGTATTACTCTTGTGTAAGTAAATGAGTATATAAATTTTCAATAAGTGTTAAGTGATTTCAATGACTGAAATTAGTTGGAAATATATGATTAAAAATGTCGATTATGATTCGACGCGATAAATTATAACGTTAATCGTGATTAAAAACTTCTCTTAAAAAGAAATAGTCTAAGAGAGAGAGTTGTATCTCACCTTATTAATTTTATGGTATCAACTTAATAAGACCTTACATGTTGTAAAGGAAAAGAAACTTAAGAATGCCAAACTATGATCACTAACTTAAGTACATAGACATAGTATATATAGTTATACTGTACGTGTTGGTGATTCTTAAAAACAAATGCATATGTGCTGTTTAACTAGGCAACATGAATTATTCCATGTTGAAATCTCATGCGTGTACATCAATAAATAAAAAGAACATGTACTAGTTTAATTGAATTACCTAAATTCTTACTTGCTGCTGGAATTTCTATGCTTATACATAAATGAAAAAGAACATATGCTGGTTATTAATTGTTGAGTTATTATGTACTGGCTTAACCGAATTACCCAAATTCTTACTTGTTGGAAGTTCTATGCTTATACATAAATGAAGAAGAACATATGTTGGTTATTATTTGTTTAGTTATTATGTATTGGTTTGATTTACATCATTGTACTAATTGAATGGCTGATTTACATCACTGTACTAATTGAATAAAAATTCTGAAGTGGCTAATCAATTTTATAAACATAATGGTTAATTGTTTGACATTGTGAAATTCTGGCACGTTAGACTTCAGATGTTCTACGAGATGTTTCAACATTAGTTAAACGAATTATAATGTTGAAACAAAGGTTAGAACAATTTACTAATAAAACAAACGCAAATGAACGAAACAAACAGAAAGGTAAAAGATGCACATAGAGTTTGTTAACCCAGTTCGGTGCAACGTCACCTACTCTGGGGGCTACCAAGCCAGGAAGGAAATTCAATAGTGTAGTCCGTATTCAAAAGCTCTCAGCAAACCACGTTTGCACTGATGACCTTGAACCTACCCCAACCTGATTTCAACCTAGGAACTCCTAGATCTGAGATCCCATCTCACTCCCTTACAACTGATCACAACCCCTGTGATTCTCAAATTACAGACACTATAAAATGAAGTTACCTTCAAAACACAACACCTTTACACCGTGCTTCACAGCTTTGGTGCAGTGCTCAAACTACCTACCTCTTTGCTTAAAAGCTTCAGAGGAGTGAACAAAATACAACTCAAAACACAGTCCTAAACATGCATCAAGGTGATACACGAAAGGCTCACAAACAAAAGACTCAAAACCCTAGATGATCTATTCTTCAAAATGATGGCTTGAATGCTTCTCCAGGTCTTGCAACCTTGTTTAAATACTGAAGCAATACGGGTCAGATACTTTTTTGGGCTTCAGATCAAACTGGTGATCCATTACTCAGTCAACAGGACCGGATAAGGAAACTCCTAAAACATAGGCACATCTTTAGGAACATTATGATCACCTTCAAAGACTTTCCTAAGTCGTTAGCACTTCCTCAGGAAATCACATCTGTTCTGATCTTCTCATAACAACACGCAAGTTGACCAACACTAATGAAGGCGTGGATTCCTTAAAACAAGCGAGCGCGTGCGTACAATAAGGCTAGGCACAGAACACATAAACCAAGCCTGGATGTTGGAACATTGTGTTCCACATCTGAAGTGAATATTTGTTTTAGGCAAAAGTGAAGCCAACATACAAATATCCAACACATTGTTGAGTTGAGTATGAGTGTTTTGTCTTGTTTAGAAAGTAGGGACAATTAAGGAGCTATAACAGGTCCCTATACACTCAAGTGTAGATGGGAATGAGGATAGTTTTGGTTTGGTTACTTTGAGCACCTATCGAGGGAAATTGTGTTTCGAACGCCTATCAATAGTTGGGGATTGCTTCCCCGCTGAAGGTACTCGTACTACCAGACACGGTGAGCCTGACAAAACTAGACTATCTATGATAAGGTAGTGCGATCGGACTAGAATGATTAGAGTCTAAGCATATCTTGCTCAAAATACTAATAGTCATGATATAGTTGCCAAAACGGCTTTATGCTCATTAGAGTGGAATCTCCATGGAGTAGTAAATTGTGAAATGAAAATAAACTAGAGTCAAGAGAAAAGTCAAAAGAGATCAAGCATGTGTCATGTTGAATTTCATACTATTAAATTTAATTTAACCTTTTAAAAGATACTTTTTTTTATAATATGCTTTGTAATTGTTGTTGGACAGTGAATGAAAAGAAAAATATTATATCTATGTAATTATCATATTATCTTGATGTATATATATAATTTTCTTTTTCCTTATGTAATAAATCACGTGGAAAACTTGTGTACGAGTAATTCACCCTTCTTTGTTTGTTTTTGTGTCTTGTTGTTTTCTTTTGCATATGTTCGGACGTTTTTGTAGATGATGCCCAGAGGAAACTTAGCTCATTCGGTGACCTGCAGGATCGAGTTCATTGAGGATCCGTTGAACGACATTCGGGAAATAAATCTGGCAACCCAAACATTGTTTTTCACCGGACTTGTTCAGATCACTACGGGACTTGGAGGCCAACCTACTAGAGCTATTGTTACTCATGAGATTATAGAAATAATACTACAATTGCAGAGGTTGTACTTGGCTCTTAATGACATGGGAATTGTCCCACCTGGACCAGTAGGACCAGAGCCACATGAGCCCTTTGTTCACCATGTTGAGGATCCTGCTGGAGTTGCTGAGAATGGAGCAGGAGGAGGCATTGTAGCCGTGGAGGAGGATCCAGATGAGGATTTGGAGGATGGAGAGTTCATTGGGGGAAACACTAATGGACATGTTTAGATATGACTTCTAGTGTGCGGGAAAGAGTTTAAGAGTGCTAATTAGTTTGTTATGTACTTAATGTCTCTTAAAACTCTATTATTTTGGATGGTAGTCAGCCTTGGTAACATAGTAGGACTGCTGTAGTATGACTAAGGCATTATGACTATAGCTAGATGGTAATTATGCTTTGTTTATATTAGGTCTCATGAAGATTTATGGATCATTGTAAAATATTCGCTATGATGACTTTAGCCTTATGAGCCATAGGCTTAGACCGAATGATATATATATATATATATATATATATATATATATATATATATATATATATTATGACTATGTGTGCTATTGATATTCGTATTTTATTTAGTAGCAATTCCTTTAGGAAAATAAAATGATAAGAATAATGTTCAAGAAAGGAAAAAAATGTGTAATTGAGACATAGATGAAAATAATATCATTTTGACGCACCTTTAATTTTTTTACGCTCTCAGATTTTATTTTACGCGCCTTATTACATGTGACGTGCCCTATCGAGTGGATTAAAAATAGGGGCGTTACATGGTCTTTTAGGAACCTTGTCGCTTCGTCTTAGTCCATGCTTTTTGATGTAACAGTTGAATCGTTTCACAAAGAGAACCATATCTTCTTCAAATGGTGATTCTCCTCCGGAGTCATCTTCACCATTGTTAGATGAACTTGCCTTGGACGAAGAGGCTTTGAACACAACCGGTTTATTTTCTTTCAACTTGCTTTCATCTCCACTTGACTTGAAGCGATTGATCTCCTGCTCATGTTCCTTTAGTTTGCCAAAGAGTGTGATCATGCTAAGAGCATTGAGATTTTGTGATTCCTTGATAACGGTAACCTTGGGCTGCCATTCCTTTGTCATACATCTCAAAATTTTATTAGTGCAATCTTGGTTTGAAATTGTTTTACCAAGGTTTTGCAACTTGTTTACAATATGAGTGAATCTGATGAGATGGTTTCACCATCATTCATGCAAAAAAGCTCATATTGTTGCACAAGGGTATTAATTTTTTATTGTTTAACTTCATCGGTTCCTTCATGAAGGGTTTCCAATGCATCCCAACTATCTTTGTAGGTCTTATAGTGAGATACGGAATGATACTCATTTACCCCAAGAGAGGAGATGAGGATATTCTATGCCTTCAAATCGTATTGGACCTTCTTTTTATCAACATCGCTCCAATCGGCTTTTGGCTTATCTTGTGCTACATCGCGGTTGAAACAGCCCATTGGCCACGGTGTCCCACACATCCATATCCACCGATTGGATTTGAACACTCATGCACTCCTTCCAATAGTCATAATTTTCTCCATCGAAAATAGGTGTTCTATTATACGCCCCATTAGGCTCCTTGTTAGCCATATGGATCAACTCTTCCGGTAGTTAGCCGTAAGAAGAGACCAAGCGCTCTGATACCACTTGTTGGTCTATATGGCTAGATGGTTACCAAGTTAGAGGGGGGGGGGGGGGTGAATAGCACATTTGAAAAATTTTTCGGAGATTTAGTGAAAAACAATTTTAACAAATTGACTATTGAAGTTGCGCTCGAATTATCACAATCAATGAATCGAAAAGACAATATATGAGTAATAAGATTTGAATTTAAAATTGAGAGATTCACTAAACAAATCTTGTTAACAATCAAACTTTAATCAACCTTGAACAATATACAAAACTTATAACAATTTCAAACCAAACCTATATGAACAAATATGCTATGCTATCAACTTAAACCACATTACAAGTGAAATTGAATAATTGAATTGATGTTGCAATCAATTGATCTAAGTGAAGTGTTCAAACCCAATTCAATGAATTGGTCAATTTTCAATTAAAACTACTTAGATCAACACTAGCAATTAAACTATCAATTATTCAATTAATCACATGAAATATCAAAAATGTAAAAGGATAAGGAAAGAGAGAGAGAGAGAGAACACCGGTGTTTATAGTAGTTCACCCTTTTTCGTCCTTGCTAAGGGCTACATCTACTCTACTTGATGAAGTACGCCTTCACCAAGGTCATCCACTATATAACAAATGTTGATTACAATGTTTACAAGAGTTCCTTCAAATTAATTTCCTAATTCTTCAACTCCAATGTAAAACACTCCCCCAAACTTCAAGTACCCCTTGAATTTGGTGCTTCTTTAATCTTCGGATTCTTGAATTACCCATGCACTCCTTTGAACTCTTCACTCGAGTCTTCAATGCAACATCCGATAAACGAACCCCCTTCAACTTCAAGAATGGTTAGAAAGACCCCCAAGCCCTTTGGAGGTGGAATGAGATTATTCAATTCACTTCGAAGCCTTGAGCCCAACCAATCTTCTTGAGAGAACCAACTTACAATCCTTATTAGCACCCTAGCAAATTTATAGACTCAAAGAACAAAGTGATTCTAATAAAAAGTGTTTAATCTTGAAGAATGTATTAACAATGAGTTTTTGAGACCTAGAGAGAATAGTTGCAAATGATTCAATGAATTGGGAGCTGTGATGAGGAAGTTATTTATAGAGAGAGTTGATAAGACTGATTTTTCGCACAAAAAGACAAAGTGAATCGATTCAATAAATGATTGAATCGATTTAGACAACAAAAGACATCACAAATTTATATGAAGAATGAATCGATTCAGTTTGTAAGTGAATCGACAAGTGAGCCCAGGATGAAGATTGATACGATTCGACCTTCTGATGAATTGATTCAGTTAGGACCAGAGAGTTTGGTGAGACGATTCAAATATGAAATGAGACGATTCAAGTATGAATCGATTCAAGAAGTTGTGAATCGATTCATCAGAAGTCAGAGACTTTGATGAGTCGATTCAATGTATAATAAATCGATTTAGAAGGCATAAAATGATATTTGACACATTTTCACAAGGACACACAAGAGCCCAAACTCAAGACATATAGATGCTAGGTGCTTTAACATGCTAGTCATAATGCGAAAACAAAACAATAAACTAAACTAAAGAACATCATCAAAAACATATAACGTAAAACATGATATACTACAATATTGAAAATCATATGCTAGAATATTTTCAAGGTATCTTTGGTGTCGACAATGATTTTATTCAAAATGATTTAGTAAGAAAAGTAATTCCTTCTTTGGTCACGATCCAATATAATTTGATGTTGACTGTGGCCCCTGGTTTGGATGAGATTAAACGGGCAATGTTTGATTTGAATGGGGATGGTGCGCCTGGTCCTGATGGTTTTGGCAAACATTTCTTTCAATTTTTTTGGGATATTGTGGCTTCTGACGTGGTTTCTTCGGTTCAAGATTTCTTCTATTCAGGTGTTTTCGCTCCAAACCTTAACTCTTATGTAATTGTTTTGATCCCGAAAGTGCATGGTGCTTGCTCCATGAGTGATTTTCGGCCTATTTCTCTGGCTAATTTCCAATTTAAGACTGTGACAAAGATTTTGGCAGAAAGGCTGGCTTCTATTTGTATGCATATTGTTTCACCTTATCAACGTGGGTTTGTTCGTGACCGCAACATTTCTGATTATGTTATTATAGCCTCGGAGGTTGTTAACATGCTGCCAAAGAAGAGATTTGGAGGTAATGTGGTTGTCAAGGTTGATATTAGGAAGGCATTTGATACCATGGATTGGAATTTCCTTCTTTTGGTTTTAAAGTCCTTTGGTTTCCATTCGGTTTTCTGTGAATGGATTCGTGCTATTTTACACTCTTCCCGTTTGTCTGTTTTGGTGAATGGTAGTTTGGTGGGTTATTTTCATTGCAAGCGTGGTGTCCTCCAAGGTGATCCATTGTCTCCGCTTCTATTTTGTCTTGCTAAGGAAGTTCTTAGTCGAGCCATTGATTTGGAACGTGTCTCTGGTGCTTTGCAGCCTATGCCTTGTTGCAGGAATATGTTTCTACCTACCCATATTCTTTATGCTGATGATATTTTCATTTGTTGTGCGGGAACTCGCAAGAACATCAAGTGTCTAATGCGGATTTTTAATTCTTATTCAGAGGTCTCTGGTCAACTAGTGAATTTTGAAAAAACTAAATTGTTTATAGGCGCTATGACTTCTGCAAGAGCTCGTAATCTGGCTAGATTATTTGATTTTTCTTTGGGGACAATTCCTTTCGATTATCATTGGGGATAATTCCTTTCAAGCAATTGTTGATCGAATTAAGGTAAAGCTGGCTTCTTGGATAGGCTCTCTCTTAACAATTATAGGGAGAGTGCAGCTGGTAAAATCCATCATCCATATGGTATGTTGGTTTATTCTTTTCATATCAATCATTGGCCTCGATCTCTTTTGAAAACAATTCACCGTTGTGTTGGAAAAAATGTGTTTAACAATGAACCTTGAGAGTTTTGATGATAACAAGGTATTAAAAATTGTCAATTGGACTAGCTAATATTTGTTCAAGTGTACAAGACCATATACAAAAAATTAACATCTTAAATAGGTTCTGGATGAACAAAAGAGAGCTAAGAAATCAACAAAAAGGATTGCAGAAGACTTGGAATGTGAAGCAACGGTCATTTTGAAAGGATTTGAAGGCATTGGATGCTTATCTTCAAAAAGCGTTGACAAAGTACAATTGTACGAAGTGTACAACCACTACCTCCACTACTCTGCAGTGTCCTTGCTACAAGACAAGAAAACAGCTCTGGAATACAGCTTTGCCTGCAATGATGTTCCTTCACAATGGGAATGGATTTAAAATTGATCCTTCATAAGACAACAACCATATCAGGCAAAAGATCATTGGTGATTGATTAAAGCTTCAAATGACTCTTTTTGATGTGCTGGCAATTTTACAACGTCTCTTTCACACCTCTATATAAAGGAGTGAAGACTCAGAGATTGGTAATGCTGAACGTTAGACTCAATTACAATTTACAAGTGCCAAAACTCTACTGAAATTGTTCTGCATTCAAAGTTCACTTAGAATTTCTGTTTTCAAGTTCATATCTTCGAAATTCTAATAGTCTTAAGAGTCTGTATCTGATTTGTATTGTGAGCACCTCTGATTGTATATCAAGTGTTCAACCTCAAACATTTTTCTTTGTAATCTTGTTTGATTATAGGTCTCTTGCAGTTGTGCTTGAGCATTAGAAGTCTCTTGATTGTGTTCAGGAGCATAGGAAGTCTCTTGCTTGTGTGCTTGAGCAATTTGAAGTCTCTTGCTAAGTTTAGCAGTGAGCAGTTGTAATCAGATATTACATTTTAGTGAACTCTCCTTGGAAGTGCAAGGGGGACTGGACTACTTCCGGTTTGTGGAAGGAACCAGTATAATTGCTTTGTGTCTTTCTTCTTCTCTCTCTGTTTTTGTCCACTGCATCTTAGTTCTGAATTCCACTTCAGAAGCAGTTCTCACTTTGCTTCTGATCAGTGTTTTCAGCTTAGGAGAAATGAAGAAAAATCAAACACAATTCAACCCCCCTTCTTGTGTTTTTCTCACCTTTAATTGGTATCAGAGCCTTGGTCTGTTGTCTTAACACTTAACAGTGTAACAGAAAAAGATCTGGGAAAAGCATGTCTGGTGATACTTCTAGTTCTGGATCTGGTCCTAATCATACTGCTGTTTCATATGATTATATGGTCACAACAAAAAGTCCAACTATGGAAAAGTTCCTAAATTCAATGGAGATCCTGAAGAATTTTCTTGGTGGAAAACCATTTTCTACAGCTATGTCATGGGTTTAGATGAAGAACTATGGGACATACTTGAAGATGGTGTTGGTGACTTGGTTCTTGATGAAGAAGGAGTTGTTGTTGATAGAAAGAAACATACTCCTGCTCAGAAGAAGATTTACAAGAAGCATCATATTATTAGAGGAGCACTTGTCATTACTATTCCTAAAGCAGAATATATGAAGATGAGTGACAAGTCAACTGCTAAAGCAATGTTTTCTTCACTGTGTGCTAACTATGAAGGCAGCAAGAAAGTTAGAGAAGCAAAGGCTCTTATGCTGGTTCATCAGTATGAGTTGTTCTAGATGAAGGATGATGAAACTATTAAGGAGATATTACGTTGCTTCTGACCATGTTAGCAAGATACTAAGAAGCTCGCCTGCTAGATGGAGACCTAAGGTTACTGCTGTAACACCCTACTTCTAATAAGCGGTAAAACGCACGAATATACGAATATATTCTAGAAATAGATGCTACGTCATCAAAACGAAAACAACATACATGTATAAATTATCAAGTTTCATGAACATAGCAGCGGAACATGTATATAATCCATATGAATAATATCTCCAAATCTCATGATAATAAATACATCTCTCGATCTCTGAAACAATAAATATCTCAACTCCAAAATTGCATAGTCAAAACAGAATCCAGCAGGCAAGTACTACCCTTAATCAGAGCCCTAATCTAGACACTTGCACGTCAAAAAAAAAGAGGAAGTCCGCTCCTCGGCAACATCAAGCATACAATCTAAGCATCCTGCACTCCATCTACCCGTCCATACGGAAAGGTAGGTTGTAAACCACTGAGGGTTAGCATTACATCATCATAATCCATAGTAGAATTAACAAGAACATTGGGAATGAAATATATATTCAAGAACGATGAATAACAAATCCTACATGTACTCACAAGTATTCACAATGTTCATATCATTCAAAAACATTCAATATCATCATTCCAAGTTCAAATTAACGAGTGTATCATACACATATCACAATTTCAACCATATCGATTATCCATTACAAATTCAATCATCATGCACAACTCAGATGCATTTCAATTCACCAACAATGTATGCAATGTCTCTAGACTCATCTAGATGCATGTGGTACCAAGTCTCCTCCAAGGTCGTCACCTCTGATGCAACAAAAAATCGTAATCACCTCAGTTGGATATAAAATCCACCACCATCAGTCATGAATGCATGAACATATGACTCGACTACAAATGCATATGTTCACACAAACAAATCACCACACCATCACCAACATTTAGTATATATGCATTAGACAACAATTCACCACAACTTGACATATATACAATCAACAATATCGTCGTCTTCACATAGTTCACCATGAACAACCAATACTTCCTATAATCTGGGTAAGGAAGACAAATACACAAGAATATGATATATAATATTATCATCATCCAACATCCACTCACAAGTCTATAATTAATCATAGAAATCCATTTACAAAAGGGTTTATCAATCAAAGGAACCTTAAAACAAGTTGGCACAAGTTCGTCTCACATTTCACAACTTTGAAAATATTGGAGGTTATGAACCAAAATCAATTTAACAAGCTCAATTGCCTATGCCATGTATTCTCACAAGTCACATATGCGTGCAGTAGAGGTTACATAAGCATTTCATCAGCCACATATGAAGAATTCACAAAAATTCTGAAGTTTACCTCACTTTGCGATTTTTCCCAAAATTCTAAGTTTTCAAGGTAAAACAAGTAATTAATCCATGGAATCAGTTGTAATCGACATTAAAAGTCATATAAACATTGCTCAAGTATAATCCCACTTGGTATCCTTGAAAAGAGTCAAGTTCCGGAAAGTCCGTGTTCTTGACCACTTTCAAGTTTCAAGTTCAATCTCTCAAAATTTGATCCAAGTCGATTCAGATGTTGTTCATGTAGGATTATTGATACAAACAGAGGTTAAACAAGTCAAAAGAAACATTTTAGAAAGCTCAGATTGGCCCCCAAGTGCACGAAGCGAAGAAATGAAAGTGGCTGAACTGGAAGCTGCACGCTTAAGCGTCCAAGTTCCACTAGCTTCTGGACTTAGCACGCTTGGGGCACGCTTGGAGCACGCTTAAGCGTCCTAACTCCAGAAGCTACTCGCTTAGAGCACGCTGCAGCACGCTTAAGCGTGTTGTCTCAGTTTCTGTCAAAATTATTATGGTTTCCAATCCCTTTCACCCCAAAATTCCCAATTTGATTTTCTAAATGCCCCCACTTGTTCCAGAAAACGTTTATGGGTCAATATAGGTTCAATACACTTAAACAAACATGAATCAAGCATTAGAAACAACAATTCAACTCATTTTGCCAAAATCATAGAAGTTTCTCAAAACACCAACATAACCACCAAATTTCTCTACAAATCCACAAACAACGATTCCAGTTACACCAATTTGATTCCAACAGTTCAACAATCATCAACAACAACTAATGAACATGAATTCATGCACAATTCAACATCACAACTTCATTTCTCATCAAATTTGCTCAAGAACACAATATACCCATATTTATGCATTTCAACATGTTAATTCGCATACAATCATACAATTATCATAGATATACATATATATATATATATATATATATATATATATATATATCATGTTCTCAAACATAACAACATCAATTATGCACGAATTTACAGCAATTAGAATCAATTCATCAATTTCACAAAAATGGGTAGAAAGAAAAAGTTATGAAATTATGAGTAAAGCCTAACCCTCTTACCTCTAGCACCAAGAATCTTTAACCAAAGCTACAATTTAGCTCCTAAAGATGAAATCCTCTTCTAGCTCTAGCCTCCAACCCCTTTCTCTTGTTCTTCTTTCTAGCCCCAAGTTCTCTTCTCGTGTTTGTGTGAAAAATAATCAAATTTCTAACCCTAACCACTAATGACTTAGCTTATATACTCCCTCTCCCTTAATGGGCCTCAACTCACAAAGTCTTAATGGGCCTAACTCATTTCTATTCTAACCCAAAATGTTACTACTCACTTAACGGTAAAATGTGATACTAACGGTCACTTACCGGTAATAAAATAAATTACTACAACTCCCTAGCAGTTAGTAAAATACAACTCTCACTAAGTACTAAAAATAATTCTCAACGAAATTACTAAATTACCGCTACTATCAAAATGACAAAAATACCCTTCTAACACCGAATTCTACAAATCCCAACAAAAATACACACAGAGGCAAATAATCACACACGAGCACATATAAATTCACATAAAAGCAATTAAATAAATAATAAAACAAATCTAGCGAAAAATCGGGCTGTTACAACTCTCCCCCTAAAAGAATTTTCGCCCTCGAAAATTTACCTGAAGGAAACAACTTCGGATACGAATCCTTCATCCTACCCTCCGATTCCCAAGTAGCACTCTCGCCAGTTGGTCCAAACCATATCACCTTCACCAAAACGATCTCCTTACCCCTCAAACGCTTCACCTCTCGATCTTTAACTCTAACTGGCCAAGTCTCAACGGTCAAATTATCTCTTACTTCCAAATCATCCACTTGAATCACATGAGACGCATCATACACATACTTCCGCAACTGAGACACATGAAACACATCATGAAGATTCGACAAAGACGGTGGTAACGCAATCCGATACGCTATAACCCCAACCTTCTCCACAATCTCAAACGGTCCAACAAAACGCGGTGTCAACTTCCGACACTTTAGAGCACGACCAACACCGGTTACAGGATTCACCCTTAAAAACACATGATCACCAACTTGAAACTCAATGTCCTTCCTCCTCTTACCATGATAACTCTTCTGCCTACTCTGAGACGCTCTCATCTTCTCTTGAATCATCTTAACCTTTTCCGTAGTCTCTTGCACAACCTTCGGTCCAAACAAAGCACTTTCACTGACTCATACCAACACAACGGAGTCCTACACCTCCGATCATACAAAGCCTCAAACAGTGCCATTCCAATAGTAGAATGAAAACTGTTGTTATAAGTAAACTCAATCGACGGTAAACATTCAACCCAATTGACACCTTGTTCCAAAACACAAGCTCTCAACAAGTCTTTCAAACTCTAAATAGGCCTCTCTGTCTGACCATCAGTCTGGGGATGATAAGCAGAACTCAACCTCAACTTAGTTCCCAAAGCAACTTGCAAACTCTCCCAAAACTTAGAAATGAACCTCGGATCCTGATCCGACACAATACTAGAAGGAATAGCATGCAATCTAACAATCTGCCCAATGTAGATCTCAACTAGCCTCGCAACAAACATACCAGTCTTAATCGGAATAAAATGTGCCGACTTCATCAACCGATCAACAATCACCCAAATCGAATCAAAATCCTTCGCAGTCTTTGGCAAAGCTCCAACAAAATCCATAGATATAATATCCCACTTCCACTATGGCACAAACAACGGTTGCATCAAACCCGACGGTTTCTGATGTTCAATCTTAGACTTCTGACAAACCAAACAAGCATACACAAATTCTGCGTTCTCTTCCAAGATATTAATCGTCAGCTTCAGCATTACTAACCTCACACCCTCCGATGTCAACTCACTAACCAAACTCAAATCTCGAAACTGTTCAATCAACTCCAATTCTTTAACCATCAAAGCAGACATATGCAACAACTTCCTACTCAAAGCATCAGCAACAATATTCGCCTTACCAGGGTGATAACTCAACTGAAAATCAAAATCCTTAAGATACTCCAACCATCTCCTTTGCCTCATATTCAACTCATTCTGATCAAACAAGTACTTCAAACTCTTGTGGTCACTGAACACTTCAAACTTAGAACCATAGAAGTAATGCCTCCAAATCTTCAACACATACACAATGGCCGCTAGTTCTAAATCATGAGTCGGGTAATTCTTCTCATGCACTTTCAGCTGCCTCGAAGCATAAGCCACAACCTGACTATTCTGCATAAGCACACCACCAAGACCCATCTTAGAAGCATCACAATACACAACAAACAATTCCTTCAGATTCGACAAAATCAACACTGGAGCTGAAGTCAACCTCTTCTTCAACTCTTGGAAACTTTTCTCACACTTAGCATCCCGAACATAAGCTTGTCCTTTCCGAGTCAACTGCGTAAATGGCAAAGCCAACTTAGAGAATCCCTCAATGAACCTCCGATAGTAACCTGCCAACCCAAGAAAGCTTCTAACTTCAAAAACAGACTTAGGTGATTCCCATTGCAACACTGCCTCAACCTTTGACGGATCCATCGCAATTCCCCCTTTAGAAATCACTTGACCAAGGAAACTCACTTCCCGCAACCAGAATTCACACTTCGACAACTTAGCAAACAACTTCTTCTCCTTCAAGACACCCTACACAATCCTCAAATGCTCGCCATGCTCTTCTTCAGACTTCGAATATACCAAAATATCATCTATAAACACCACCACAAAACAGTCCAGAAAAGGATGAAATATTCTATTCATATATTCCATGAAGACACCTGGAGCATTAGATACTCCAAATGGCATCACAGAATACTCATAGTGTCCATACCTCGTTTGAAACGCAGTTTTGGATATATCTTCCGTCTTTACTCTAATCTGATGATATCCTGATCTCAAATCAATCTTGCTGAACACTTCCGCACCAACCAACTGATCCATCAAATGATCAATCCTCAGAAGCGGATACCGATTCTTGATTGTCACCTTGTTTAACTGCCGATAATCCACACTCAACCTCATGCTTCCATCTTTCTTCCTAACCAACAACACTGGAGCACCCCACGGAGAAACACTCGGCCTAATAAACTGATTCTCAAGCAACTCTTCCAACTGCTGCTTCAACTCACCCAACTCTGATTCAGACATCCGATACGGCACAATCGAAATAGGATTCGTTCCTGGTACCAAATCAATTGCAAACTCAACTCCTCTCTCTGGCGGCAACTCGGTAGTGTCGTCCGGAAAAACTTCTGGAAACTCTTACACTACCGGCAAATCACCAACTCCCTTCTCACTATTTTCCTTCAAGGAAGCAAACATCATGAATACACTAGCTTCACCATCCAACGACTTCTTCACTTGCTCCGCGGTCAAGAACTTCCCACCTTCCTCAGCTACCGGATTAGAAAACGTTATACTCTTGGTCAAACAATTAATGTCAACACCAAAAAATAACATCCAATCTATACCAAAAATCATGTCTATATGCTTCAACAAAAGACACACAAGATCCAACTCAAAATCAACATTGCCAAAACTAACAGGACACTTAGTGTAACAACACGTTTTTCGCTAGAGTTATTTTATTATTTATTTATGTGTGTTATATGTGCTCTTATGTGATTAATTGCCTCTATGTGTATTTTTGGTCGGGAATTGTAGAATTCAGTGTTAGAAGGGTATTTAGTCATTTTGGACTTAGGGGTATTTTGGTCATTTTGAGAGTAGAGATAATTTTGTAATTTTGCGTCGAGAATTATTTTTAGAGCTTAGTGAGAGTTGTTATTTTACTAAGTGCTAGAGAGAGTGTAGTAATTATTTTATTACCGGTAAGTGACCGTTAGTATTACATTTTACCGTTAAGTGAGTAGTAACATTGTTGGGTTAGAATAGAAATGGGTTAGGCCCATTAAGGTGTTGTGAGTTAAGCCCAATTAGGTGAACCTATATAAACTCTAGTTGGTAGAGGGAATAGGGTTTTGCCAACATTTTCATTTTCAATTGAGAAGAGATATAGAAAGAGATAGAGAGAAGACAAGGGTTTGAAGAGGAGATCTAGAGAAGGTTAGAGGGAGGTCAAGCTTCAAGGATTGGAGCTAGGATTGGAGCTAAAGTGAAGCCTTAGTGTTGATTGTGAAGAATTGAGGTAAGGGGGTTAGGCTTTAATCATAAACCTTTAGTTTAATTCTACCCTAATTCCTTGTATCATTGTGGTTAAGTGTTAATTTGATTTTGGTTGTAGAATTTCGTACTTAATTTTGTTGACATGATTATATGCATAAATTGAATGTTAATTGTGTTGTTGTTGTTGAATTTGTATGTCAAAATGGGTAGATATGAACATGATATGTTTTTGTATGAAATTGATGATGAATGAAGTTGTGGTTGTTGAATTGTTGATGAATTCATGTGATATGTGACCGTTAGGACCGTCTTGAAAAAAGGTAACTTGACCCTAACCGCGACCTGCCGGTAGAACCAAAGTTATCAAATAAAGTGTGACCCCAACCGCGACCTGCCGGTAGAACCAACACTATAAAAGTTCTTGACCCAAGAACAAAGGAAAAGTTCTCACAATAGAGAAAACTCAAATTGATTAATCTTCAAATTGTGATTTGAGAAGTACATGAGCTTCTTATTTATAGCCTGGTTTGAAATACTAGTAATAAATTCTCACTACCAAGCATTTATCAAATACAATGATAAGTGCATGTTTATTACCTAGAAAATAGACACTAACATGATTAAAATTTCCACTAGCCACTATAATGACTTAGAGCACTACTTTGAGGCATTTGGAGAGGCTAGGAGTATACAAAAGACCATCTAAAAATTCACCCAAAATAAAAAACGAAAATTGCTTATTAAAATGATGAAAATTGGACTTTTAATGTTTCTTGTCATGTGAATTTTTTATAGGTTTCCTTCCACATGCTTAGTGAACTCTTGATCTCATCATTCTCCCCCTCTTCAAGAGGATTTGTCCTCAAATCCAAACCAGTATAAAATGGAAGTGAATTATGTGGAAATTGTTCTCCTTTTGATTCTTGGACATAAGCATATTTCCAAATCTCATAATTGTTTCCTATACTTTGAGGAAGTTCTTCTTCATTCACTTGATTGCCTTCATGACTTAGAGAAGAAAGGTTAGTATATTGAAAATTATCAGAAGAATTCCAACACTTAACCACACAAAACAATCTAGATGAAGGTACAAGTGTAATAGTAGGCCAAAAATTTCCAACATTTTTATCTCTCTTTTCATTCACCTCATTCTCTTCATTTTCCAAACAATCTTTTTTCTCTTCATGAATTTCTTTTTTCTCTTTTTTGTTATCGCTCTCTTTTTTCTCGATCACTCTCTCTTGCTTTTCCTCATTGACCAAACTCTCAACCATTTCTTTCTTGGTCTCTCTTTTCATGATTTGATCTTGATCCACTTGATCATGTGCAAGAGTGATTTGACGAGTTTTAAATGAAAATGTGTATGCTTTGGTGTGTCGATCATACTTTGCTCCACATTGATGTTACCACGGACGTCCAAGTAATAAATCCCTCGTTTTGGAAGGCACCACATCACATAGAACCTCATCTTCATGTTCTCCAAGTATGAATGACACTCGTACTTGTTTCGTCACAAGAACATCGACCATATCTTTAAACTCCGGATCCTCAAGACTGTAAAGAATATATGGTTTTGGATGCTCAAGTATCGGGAGTTTGCACTTCTCCACCATAGTTGCACTTGCCATGTTAATCCAATATTTTCTATCAATGTGCAAACCACAAACTTTATCATTCACAAGACATCTTGTAAAGAAAATACCTTTCTTTTGATCGGCTTCCATGAAATAGCACTAAGAAAATAAAAATTGAAAATTTTGATTTTTTCCCCTCTTTTTTTATTTTTTTGCGTAAAGCTTCTTTTTCCTTTTATTTTTTTTATCTTTTTCTTTCAATTGTTTTTCTTTTTGGGTATAAAAAGATTAGGCAAAATAAATTGATTCTAGATAGTACAATTGAGAAAATAGTGTTGACACTTGACACAATAAACATAACAAGAAAGACAGCACGATATTAAAAGAATAGGAACAGGAATCACAAACAACAATAAACAAATTCTTTAATTTTTTTTTTTAAGCTTTTAGGAAAGAAGACGCAATATATATAATGCAACAGCGGAACAGAGACCTCTTTTTTTTTTTTTTTAACAAGATAAAGTGATAGATGGTAGGATAACACCTAATTTCAAGAGCCGAAGCTCTGATACCAACTGATACGTGACCGTTAGGACCGTCTTGAAAAAAGGTAACTTGACCCTAACCGCGACCTGCCAGTAGAACCAAAGTTATCAAATAAAGTGTGACCCCAACCGCGACCTGCCGATAGAACCAACACTATAAAAGTTCTTGACCCAAGAACAAAGGAAAAGTTCTCACAATAGAGAAAACTCAAATTGATTAATCTTCAAATTGTGATTTGAGAAGTACATGAGCTTCTTATTTATAGCCTCGTTTGAAATACTAGTAATAAATTCTCACTACCAAGCATTTATCAAATACAATGATAAGTGCATGTTTATTACCTAGAAAATAAACACTAACATGATTAAAATTTCCACTAGCCACTATAATGACTTAGAGCACTACTTTGAGGCATTTGGAGAGGCTAGGAGTATACAAAAGACCATCTAAAAATTCACCCAAAATAAAAAACGAAAATTGCTTATTAAAATGATGAAAATTGGACTTTTAATGTTTCTTGTCATGTGAATTTTTTATAGGTTCCCTTCCACATGCTTAGTGAACTCTTGATCTCATCATCATGTCCAAATGTTGTTGTTGTTTTAACATGTGTTGTTGATGAATTGATGCATTGGGTATCATGAATTGATGAATTGGTGATGAGAATTGTTGTTGTTGAAAGTTGTGGAAGTTTGGTGATTTGATGAATTTTGTTGTGTTGATGTTTTAATCTCAAAACTTGGGTATGTTTAAATGTTTTGAATGTTATATGACCTATAAACACCTTTGGGATTAAGTTTTGGGGTTTGAAATGATCAAAATTGGGATTTTTGGGTGAAAATGGGTTGAAACCCGAAAGTTTAATTTTCTGAACCAGTTCAGAAGCTGAACCTGTTCAGAAGCGGAACCAGTTCAGAAGCGGAACAAGTTCAGAAGCTGAACCAGTTCAGAAGCTGATCCTGTTCAGTCAGCACGTCTGTTCTGTGTTCTTGTGTCTTTTTTTCACATTTCTGTTTTGATTTGGCTTTTGACATAAATATGAAAGTTGTAGATAATTTTGTTAGCTTTCCAGAGGTTTTGGTTTGACTTGAAAATGATTTTCGGTTTGTGAGTTATGAGGAAAATACTCCAAGGTGGTCTTAGGGAAATTTTACGAAAATTCCGCATAACTATTTCTTAGTCAACCCAAACTTTATGGAATGTTTCTTAATTTCAAACTTGAGTTCTATGAGTTCAATTAAGGTGTTTAATGGTATTTAAACTATGGTGTGATGGATCTAATTTGTTTTAATTTGAAAATGGAAATTTCTTAAAAAGTGATAAAGTGAGACGAATTTTGTGATTTTCATGATTTCATCGCATTTGGGCGGTGAAACGTAATTGTATCCTCTACTGTACTTATAAGTAGCCTAAAGGTATGCTTAGTTGAGGCTTTGGAACTTGTTTACTCGGTTTTAGCTTAAATGCTCAATTATTTCTAATGTGGTGATTTTGAGAGACGAACCTTGTTGAAAATGATTTTAAGAGTTGATTACTTTATGAATCCTTTGTGGATGGTTACTATAACTACATGGAAATGATTGATAATGACAACTATATGTTGATTGAATTATGGATGTTGTTGGTGATTGTATATATGTCAAGTGGTGGTGAATTGTTGTCGATTGCATATATACTAAATATTGGTGATGATGAGGTGATTATTGTTTGTGTGAACATATGCATTGTAGTTGAGTCATATGTTCAAACATTCATGACTGATGGTGGCGGATTTTATATCCAACTGAGGTGATTACGATGTTTTTGTTGCATCGAAGGTGACGACCTTGAGGTGATTTGGTACCACATGCATGTATGTGTCAAGTTTAGGCATATCACATTGCATGAGTCTTGTTTGTTGTATTGAATGGTGGATGTTGATTGATGAGTGTGCTTTGTAAATACATACTTGTAATGATTGAAGTTGTTATAGGACTATGTCTGTGGAGGTTATATGTTCATGACGATTAAATGAGATTTGAACTGTTTTATATACGTCAAGTTATATTTATTGATTATGATTGATGTAATGTTAACCTCCAGTGGTTTGACCGCCTACCTGTCTGTATGGATGGGTAGACACTGTGCAGGAGTAGTCCGCTTACGGTGAGTGCTTGGATAGCTGGAGTTAGCCCCCACTATCATTTTGGCGTTGTAGTTTAGGGCTCTGATTAGGTTGAGTTGGTGTCCTAGTTTTGTTGGATTATTTTATTTACTTGAGATGTACTCATTGTTGAGATTTGGAGAACTGTATCTTGATGTAGTTTGACCATGGCATATGTATTGATTTGATTTGGAGATGTATGATTTTATATCTGCTACGTCTGTTGAGATTTATATATATGCATGTTGAGATTTTGGATTATGTGAAGACGTAGCGTTTAATTCTTGAATATTTGCTATATTCGCATGTTTTATTGCTTTAATAGAATTAGGGCATTACAAGTTGGTATCAGAGCCTGGTTGGTCTTGTCCAGACCAAAACCCGTTGAATTTCCTGTTTGTATGTGACATGTACGGAAGTACTGTCGGTACTTGTTGTGTTGTTCCGTTCTTTCAGGTGGGTTTGAGCATAGTGGGGGAGTAGCAGGTTGCTTCTAGTGTGTTAGTTTGGCAAGGGAAGGTATCTTTGGATGCGGAGGCTAATTGTGTTGAGCGTTTGGGTTTGGTTGTGAGTCCGTTGTCGCGAGGGATGGTTATCGACACCCCGGCTAGTGGTTCGGTGACTACTTCCTTAGTGTGTGCTAAATGTCCTGTTAGTTTTGGTAACATTGATTTTGAGTTGGATCTTGTGTGTCTTCCGTTGAAGCATATGGACATGATTTTTGGTATGGATTAGATGTTGACTTTTGGTGTTAACATTAATTGTTTGACCAAGAGTGTAACGTTTTCTAAGCTGGTAGCTGAGGAAGGTGGTAAGTTCTTGACCGCGGAACAAGTGAAGAAATCCTTGGATGGTGAAGCTAGTGTGTTCATGATGTTTGCTTCCTTGAAGGAAAGTAGTGAGAAAGGAGTTGGTGAATTGCCGGTAGTGCAAGAGTTTCCAGAAGTTTTTCCAGATGACATTACCGAGTTACCGCCGGAGAGGGAAGTTGAGTTTGCAATTGATTTGGTACCAGGAACGAATCCTATTTCGATTGCTCCGTATCAAATGTCTGCATTAGAATTGGGTGAATTGAAGAATCAATTGGAAGAGTTGCTCGATAAGCAGTTTATTAGGCCGAGTGTTTCTCCGTGGGGTGCTCCTGTGCTGCTAGTCAAGAAGAAGGATGAAAGTATGAGGTTGTGTGTGGATTATCGACAGTTGAACAAAGTGACAATCAAGAATCGGTATCCGCTTCCGAGGATAGATGATTTGATGGATCAGTTAGTTGGTGCAGAAGTGTTCAGCAAGATTGATTTGAGATCAGGATATCATCATATTAGAGTGAAGGCGGAAGATATATCCAAAACTGCATTCCGAACGAGGTATGGACACTATGAGTATTCTGTGATGCCATTTGGAGTATCTAATGCGCCAGATGTCTTCATGGAATATATGAATAGGATATTTCATCCTTTTGTGTCCCTTTTTGTGGTGGTGTTTATAGATGATATTTTGTTGTATTCGAAGTCAGAAGAGGAGCATGTCGAGCATTTGAGGATTGTGTTAGGAGTCTTGAAGGAGAAGAAGTTGTTTGCTAAGTTGTCGAAGTGTGAGTTTTGGTTGCGGGAAGTTAGTTTCCTTGGTCATGTGATTTCTAAAGGTGGTATTTCCGTGGATCCGTCAAAAGTTGATGCAGTGTTGCAGTGAGAATCACCTAAGTCTGTTTTTGAAGTTAGAAGCTTTCTTGGCCTGGCAGGTTATTATCGGAGGTTCATTGAGGGATTCTCTAAGTTGGCATTGCCATTGACGCAGTTAACTCGGAAGGGGCAAGCTTACGTTTGGGATGCTAAGTGTGAGAAGAGTTTCCAAGAGTTGAAGAAGAGGTTGACTTCATCTCCAGTGTTGATTTTACCGAATCCGAAGGAATCGTTTGTTATGTATTGTGATGCTTCTAAGATGGGTCATGGTGGTGTGCGTATGCAGAATCGTCAGGTTGTGGCTTATGCTTCAAGGCAGTTGAAAGTGCATGAGAAGAACTATCCAACTCACGATTTGGAATTAGCGGCCGTTGTGTATGTGTTGAAGATTTGGAGGCATTATCTATATGGTTCTAAGTTTGAGGTGTTCAGTGATCATAAGAGTTTGAAGTATCTGTTTGACTAGAAGGAGTTGAATATGAGGCAGAGAAGATGGTTGGAGTATCTTAAGGATTTCGATTTCCAGTTGAGTTACCATCCTGGAAGGGCGAATGTTATTGCTGATGCTTTGAGTAGGAAGTCGATGCAAATGTCTGCTTTGATGGTTAAAGAGTTGGAGTTGATTGAGCAGTTTTGAGATTTGAGTTTGGTTAATGAGTTGACACCGGCGGGTGTGATTTTGGGAATGTTGAAGTTGACAAGTAATATTTTGGAAGAGATCAAGAGTGGTCAGAAGGAAGATTTGGAACTTGTAGATCGTGTGGTGTTGGTTAACAAGGTAAATGTGGAAAATTCAGGTTGGGTGAAAACTGTGTCTTTGTGTTTCGTGATCGTGTTTGTGTACCAGATGTTCTTGAGCTTAAGAGACGGATTTTGGAAGAAGGTCACAGAAGTAGTTTGAGTATTCATCCAGGAGCGACTAAGATGTATCAAGATTTGAAGAGGTTGTTTTGGTGGCCTAGAATGAAGAAAGAGATCGCGGAATTTGTGTATGCTTGTTTGGTTTATCAGAAGTCTAAGATTGAACATCAGAAGCCGTCGGGTTTGATGCAGTCGTTGTTTGTGCCCGAGTGGAAGTGGGATAATATCTCTATGGATTTTGTTGGAGCTTTGCCGAAGACTGTTAAGGGTTTTGATTCGATTTGGGTGATTGTTGATCGGTTGACGAAGTCGGCACATTTTGTTCCTATCAAGACCGGTATGTTTGTGGCGAAGTTGGCTGAAATCTACATTGAGCAGATTGTTAGATTGCATGGTATTCCTTCTAGTATTGTGTCGGATCGGGATCCGAGGTTTACTTCTAAGTTTTGGTAGAGCTTGCAAGTTGCATTGGGAACTAAGTTGAGGTTGAGTTCTACTTATCATCCGCAGACTGATGGTCAGACGGAGAGGACTATTCAGGGTTTGGAAGATTTGTTGAGAGCTTGTGTGTTGGAGCAAGGTGTCAGTTGGGTCGAATGTTTGCCGTTGATTGAGTTTACTTACAACAACAGTTTTCATTCTAGTATCAAAATGGCACCGTTTGAGGCTTTGTATGGTCGTAGGTGTAGGACATCGTTGTGTTGGTATGAGTCAGGTGAAAGTGCTTTGTTAGGACCAGAAGTTGTGCAAGAGACTACGGAAAAGGTTAAGATGATTCAAGAGAAGATGAGAGCGTCTCAGAGTAGACAGAAGAGTTATCATGATAAGAGGAGGAAGGACATTGAATTTCAGGTTGGTGATCATGTGTTTTTGAGAGTGAACCCTGTAACCGGTGTTGGTCGTGCTTTGAAGTGTCAGAAGTTGATTCCTCGTTTCATTGGACCGTTTGAGATTGTTGAGAAGGTTGTGGTTGTAGCGTATCGGATTGCGTTACCACCATCTTTGTCGAATCTTCATGATGTGTTTCATGTGTCTCAGCTGCGGAAGTATGTGTATGATGTGTCTCATGTGATTCAAGTGGATGATTTAGAAGTAAGAGATAATTTGAGCGTTGAGACTTGGACAATTAGGATTGAGGATCGTGAAGTACAGCGGTTGCGTGGCAAGGAGATTGTTTTGGTTAAAGTGATTTGGGTTGGACCAACTGGTGAGAGTGCCACTTGGGAATCGGAGAGTGGGATGAGGGTTTCGTATCCAGAGTTGTTTCCATCAGGTAATTTTCGAGGGCGAAAATTCTTTTTAGTGGGGGAGAGTTGTAACAGCCCGTTTTTCGCTAGAGTTATTTTATTATTTATTAATGTGTGTTATATGTGCTCTTTTGTGATTAATTGCCTCTATGTGTATTTTTGGTCGGGAATTGTAGAATTCAGTGTTAGAAGGGTATTTTAGTCATTTTGGACTTAGGGGTATTTTGGTCATTTTGAGAGTAGGGATAATTTTGTAATTTTGCGTTGAGAATTATTTTTAGTGCTTAGTGAGAGTTGTTATTTTACTAAGTGCTAGAGAGAGTGTAGTAATTATTTTATTACCGGTAGGTGACCGTTAGTATTACATTTTACCGTTAAGTGAGTAGTAACATTGTTGGGTTAGAATAGAAATGAGTTAGGCCCATTAAGGTGTTGTGAGTTAAGCCCAATTAGGTGAACCTATATAAGCTCTAGTTGGTAGAGGGAATAGGGTTTTGCCAACATTTTCATTTTCAATTGAGAAGAGATAGAGATAGAGATAGAGAGAAGACAAGGGTTTGAAGAGGAGATCTAGAGAAGGTTAGAGGGAGGTCAAGCTTCAAGGATTGAAGCTAGGATTGGAGCTAAAGTGAAGCCTTAGTGTTGATTGTGAAGAATTGAGGTAAAGGGGTTAGGCTTTAATCATAATCGTTTAGTTTAATTCTACCCCAATTCTTTGTATAATTGAGGTTAAGTGTTAATTTGATTTTGGTTGTAGAATTTCGTGCTTAATTTTGTTGACATGATTATATGCATAAATTGAATGTTAATTGTGTTGTTGTTGTTGAATTTGTATGTCAAAATGGGTAGATATGAACATGATATGTTTTTGTATGAAATTGATGATGAATGAAGTTGTGGTTGTTGAATTGTTGATGAATTCATGTTCAAATGCTGTTGTTGTTTTAACATGTGTTGTTGAAGAATTGATGCATTGGGTATCATGAATTGATGAATTGGTGATGAGAATTGTTGTTGTTGTTGTTGTTGATAGTTGTGGAAGTTTGGTGATTTGATGAATTTTGTTGTGTTGATGTTTTAATCTCAAAACTTGGGTATGTTTAAATGTTTTGAATGTTATATGACCTATAAACACCTTTGGGATTAAGTTTTGGGGTTTGAAATGATCAATTGGGATTTTTGGGTGAAAATGGGTTGAAACCCGAAAGTTTAGTTCAGAAGTTGAACCAGTTCAAAAGCGGAACCAGTTCAGAAGCGGAACCAATTCATAAGTTGAACCAGTTCAGAAGCTGATCCTGTTCAGTCAGCACGTATGTTCTGTGTTCTTGTGTCTTTTTCTCACATTTCTGTTTTAATTTGGCTTTTGACGTAAACATGAAAGTTGTAGATAATTTTGTTAGCTTTCCAGAGGCTTTGGTTTGACTTAAAAATGATATTTGGTTTGTGAGTTATGAGGAAAATACTCCAAGGTGGTCTTAGGGAAATTCTACGAAAATTCCGCATAACTATTTCTAAGTCAACCCAAACGTTATGGAATGTTTTTTAACTTCAAACTTGAGTTTTATGAGTTCAATTAAGGTGTTTAATGGTATTTAAACTATGGTGTGATGGATCTAACTTGTTTTGATTTGAAAATGGAAATTTCTTGAAAAGTGATAAAGTGAGACGAATTTTGTGATTTTCATGATTTCGTCGCATTCCGTCGGTGAAACGTAATTGTATCCTCTAATGTACTTATAAGTAGCCTAGAGGTATGCTTAGTTGAGGCTTTGAAACTTGTTTACTCGGTTTTAGCTTAAATGCTCAATTATTTCTAATGTGGTGATTTTGAGAGACGAATCTTGTTGAAAATGATTTTAAGAGTTGATTACTTTATGAATCCTTTGTGGATGGTTACTATAATTATGTGGAAATGATTGATAATGACAACTATATGTTGATTGAATTATGGATATTGTTGGTGATTGTATATATGTCAAGTGGTGGTGAATTGTTGTCGATTGCATATATACTAAATATTGGTGATGATGAGGTGATTATTGTTTGTGTGAACATATGCATTGTAGTTGAGTCATATGTTAATGCATTCATGACTGATGGTGGCGGATTTTATATCCAATTGAGGTGATTACGATGTTTTTGTTGCATCGAAGGTGACTACCTTGAGGTGATTTGGTACCACATGCATGTATGTGTCAAGTTTAGGCATATCACATTGCATGAGTCTTGTTTGTTGTATTGAATGGTGGATGTTGATTGATGAGTGTGCTTTGTAAATACATACTTGTAATGATTGAAGTTGTTATATGACTATGTATGCGGAGGTTAAATGTTCATGACGATTAAATGAGATTTGAACTGTTTTATATATGTCAAGTTATACTTATTGATTATGATTGATGTAATGCTAACCTCCAGTGGTTTGACCGCCTACCTGTCTGTATGGATGGGTAGACGCTGTGCAGGAGTAGTCCGCTTGCGGTGAGTCCTTGGATAGCTGGAGTTAGCCCCCACTATCATTTTGGCGTTGTAGTCTAGGGCTCTGATTAGGTTGAGTCGGTGTTCTAGTTTTGTCGGATTATTTTATTTACTTGATATGTACTCATTGTTGAGATTTGGAGAACTTTATGTTGATGTAGTTTGACCATGGCATATGTATTGACTTGATTTGGAGATGTATGATTTTATATCTACTGCGACTGTTGAGATTTATATATATGCATGTTGAGATTTTGGATTATGTGAAGACGTAGCGTCTAATTCTTGAATATTTGCTATATTCGCATGTTTTATTGCTTTAATAGAATTAGGGCGTTACACTTAGCACACACTAAGGAAGTAGTCACCGAACCACTAGCCGGGGTGTCGATAATCATCCCACGAGACAACAGAGTCACAACCAAACCCAAACGCTCAACACAACTAACCACGATAAATGAATGAGTAGCACTAATATCAATAATTGCAATCAAAGGAGTACTATTGATAAAACACATACCTCAGATGAAATTATCCAGATGCTCCACCTCTTTCACATTCAATGCAAACACCTTCCCTGCCGCCTTCTTTGGCTTGGTACACTTAGTACTGATATGCCCCTTCTCACCACAATTGTAGCAAGTGATCTCCTTCTTGCACTCAAAAGCCTTGTGACATGCTTCCCCGCACTTGTAGCAACTCTCTCCTTTCTTGTAATCATTAGAGTAATGACCCAAAGTTCCACACTTGTAGCATCTCACCTCAGCAACATTCGACTTAGAGCCT
This sequence comes from Medicago sativa, assembly GCF_051527215.1. Taxonomy (NCBI): domain Eukaryota; kingdom Viridiplantae; phylum Streptophyta; class Magnoliopsida; order Fabales; family Fabaceae; genus Medicago; species Medicago sativa. The sequence continues at coordinate 43,241,220 of NC_140751.1, forward strand.
CCACTAGATTCTTTCTTCTTTCCCTTGTCCTTGTTGTACGGTTTCCCAAATCCATGACCCTTTCCCTTCTTCTCATTTTGAGCCTTGTAGTGATTAGTTTTAGCCCTTCTGGCATCATCAAACATACGCACTTATGCACCAAAGTGTCAAAGTCACGGATCTCCTGAATACACATGTACTGATAGATGTCGGGCCTCAAACTGCTTTCAAACTTCACACACTTGGAAACCATCGCATCCTCCGCATTGATGTACGGACAAAACCTCGAAAGCTCTTCAAACTTTGCAACATACTCAACCACTGAACGGTTCTCTTGCTTCACGTTCAAGAATTCCGCTTCCTTCTTAGTCCTCAAATCCTCAGGAAAGTACTTCCCCAAAAAATCAGTCTTGAACCTAGCCCAAGTCACAACTCCACCACCGGCCTCAAGCCATCCCTTGGCATTGGTCCACCAATACTCAGCCTCCTCTGCAAGCATATGAGTAGCCAATCTGACCTTCTGATCCTCACTAGTCACCATAGCACGAAATATCCTCTCCATGGCCTGCACGCATGTCTGAGCTCCATCCGGGTCATACCTACCCTTGAACGTCGGTGGACTGTTTCGCAAGATCAAGCCTCCGCTCATCAGCTTCTCCAGGATCACGATGACCAACCGCCACCTGCTCATTAGCCTGAGCCAACACTTGTGCCATTGAAGTCAAAGCCTCTGTAATTGCTCCATCATCTCTACCATCAGCCATCTCAAGACTACACAAAACCAACCACAGATAAGAACAACAACACAACAAGTGGATCTGGTCCTAATCATACTGCTGTTTCATATGATTATGGTCACAACAAAAAGTCCAACTCTCGAAAAGTTCCTAAATTCAATGGAGATCCTGAAGAATTTTCTTGGTGGAAAACTAACTTCTACAGGTATGTCATGGGTTTAGATGAAGAACTATGGGACATACTTGAAGATGGTGTTGGTGACTTGGTTCTTGATGAAAAAGGAGATGCTGTTGATAGAAAGAAACATACTTCTGCTCAGAAGAAGATTTACAAGAAGCATCATATTATCAGAGGAGCACATGTCACTGCTATTCCTAAAGCAGAATATATGAAGATGAGTGACAAGTCAACTGCTAAAGCAATGTTTGCTTCTCTGTGTGCTAACTATGAAGGCAGCAAGAAAGTTAGAGAAGCAAAGGCTCTTATGCTGTTTCATCAGTATGAGTTGTTCAAGATGAAAGATGATGAAACTATTGAGGCGATGTACTCAAGATTTCAAACCCTAGTCTCTGGACTACAAATACTGAAGAAGAGTTATGTTGCTTCTGACCATGTTAGCAAGATACTAAGAAGCTTGCCTGCTAGATGGAGACCTAAGGTTACTGCTGTAACACCCTACTTCTAATAAGCGGTAAAACGCGCGAGTATACAAATATATTCTAAAAATAGATGCTATTTCATCAAAACTAAAACAACATACATGTATAAATTATCAAGTTTCATGAACATAGCAGCGGAACATGTATATAATCCATATGAATAATATCTCCAAATCTCATGATAATAAATACATCTCTCGATCTCAAATACAATAAATATCTCAACTCCAAAATTACATAATCAAAACAGAATTCAGCATGCAAGTACTACCCTAAATCAGAGCCCTAATCTAGACACTTGCACGTAAAAAAAAAGAGAAACTCCGCTCCTCGGCAACATCAAGCATACAATCTAAACATCCTGCACTCCATCTACCTGTCCATACGGAAAGGTAGATGGTAAACCACTGAGGGTTGGTATTACATCATCATAATCCATAGTAGAATTAACAAGAACATTGGGAATGAAAGATATATTCAAGAACAATGAATAACAAATCATACATATACTCACAAGTATTCACAACGTTCATATCATTCAAAAACATTCAATATCATCATTCCAAGTTCAAATTAACGAGTGTATTGTACACATATCACAATTTCAACCATATCAATTATCCATTACAAATTCAGTCATCATGCACAACTCAGATGCATTTCAATTCACCAACAATGTATGCAATGTCTCTAGACTCATCTAGATGCATGTGGTACCAAGTCTCCTCCAAGGTCGTCTCCTCTGATGCAACAAAAAATCGTAATCACCTCAGTTGGATATAAAATCCACCACCATCAGTCATGAATGCATGAACATATGACTCGACTACAAATGCATATGCTCACACAAACAAATCACCACACCATCACCAACATTTGTATATATGCATTAGACAACAATTCACCACAACTTGACATATATACAATCAACAATATCATCTTCTTCACATAGTTCACCATGAACAACCAATACATCCTATAATTCAGGTAAGGAAGACAAATACACAAGAATATGATATATAATATTATCATCATCCAACATCCACTCACAAGTCTATAATTAATCATAGAAATCCATTTACAATAGGGTTTATCAATCAAAGGAACCTTAAAACAAGTTGGCACAAGTTCGTCTCACATTTCACAACTTTGAAAATATTGGAGGTTATGAACCAAAATCAATTTAACAAGCTCAATTGCCTATGCCATGTATTCTCACAAGTCACATATGCGTGCAGTAGATGTTACATAAGCATTTCATCGGCCACATATGAAGAATTTACAAAAATTCCGAAGTTTACCTCACTTTGCCACTTTTCTCAAAATTTTAAGTTTTCAAGGTAAAACAAGTAATTAATCCATGGAATCAGTTGTAATCGTCATTAAAAGTCATATAAACATTGCTCAAGTATAATCCCACTTGGTATCCTTGAAAAAAATCAAGTTCCGGAAAGTTCGTGTTCTTGACCACTTTCAAGTTTCAAGTTCAGTCTCTCAAAATTCGATCCAAGTCGATTCAAATGTTGTTCAAGTAGGATTATTGATACAAACAGAGGTTAAACAAGTCAAAAGGAACATTTTAGAAAGCTCGGATTGGCCCCCAAGTGCACGAAGCGAAGAAATGAAAGTGGCTGAACTAGAAGCTGCATGCTTAAGCGTCCTCTGCACGCTTAAGCGTCCAAGTTCCAGTAGCTTCTGGACTTAGCACGCTTGGGGCATGTTTGGAGCACGCTTAAGCATCCTAACTCTAGAAGCTGCTCGCTTAGAGCACGCTGCAGCACGCTTAAGCGTGCTATCTCAGTTTCTGTCAAAATTATTACGGTTTCCAATCCCTTTCACCCCAAAATTCCCAATTTGATTTTCTAAATGCCCAAACTTGTTCCAGAAAACGTTTATGGGTCAATATAGGTTCAATACACTTAAACAAACATGAATCAAGCATTAGAAACAACAATTCAACTCATTTTGCAAAAATCATAGAAGTTTCTCAAAACACCAACTTAACCACCAAATTTCTCTACAAATCCACAAACAACGATTCCAGTTACACCAATTTGATTCCAACAGTTCAACAATCATCAACAACAACTAATGAACATGAATTCATGCACAATTCAACACCACAACTTCATTTCTCATCAAATTTTCTCAAGAACACAATATACCCATATTTATGCATTTCAACATGTTAATTCACATACAATCATACAATTATCATATATATATATATATATATCATGTTCTCAAACATAACAACATCAATTATGCACAAATTTACAACAATTAGAATCAATTCATCAATTTCACAAATATGGGTAAAAAGAAAAAGTTATGAAATTATGAGTGAAGCCTAACCCTCTTACCTCTAGCACCAAGAATCTTTAACCAAAGCTTCAATTTAGCTCCTAAAGATGAAATCCTCTTCTAGCTCTAGCCTCGAACCCCTTTCTCTTGTTCTTCTCTCTAGCCCCAAGTTCTCTTCTCTTGTGTTTGTGTGAAAAATGTTCGAAGTTCTAACCCTAACCACTAATGACTTAGCTTATATACTCCCTCTCCCTTAATGGGCCTCAACTCACAAAGTCTTAATGGGCCTAACCCATTTCTATTCTAACCCAAAATGTTACTACTCACTTAACGGTAAAATGTGATACTAACGGTCACTTACCGGTAATAAAATAAATTACTACAACTCCCTAGCACTTAGTGATGTGATCATGAGTTCCTTAAGCATGTTGAATTTTGATAAAAAAATACACTTTGTGTGTTGTGAGAGCTTTGTCTCTTTTTTTGGTTCTGGATTGAACCAAGTTTATCGAATCTTATCAATGGCTTCCTTACCATTGTGACGATTTTTCATGGCTTAGCATTCCTTCTTGGATTGGAAGTGAGTGTGACGCCTTCTTTACCAATCCTTTCCCCAAAATCCATCTTTTTATTTTACTTTTATTCCTATACAATTTCTGACCTTTATCACTTAGTAAAATACAACTCTCACTAAGCACTAAAAATAATTCTCAACGAAATTAGTAAATTACCCCTACTCTCAAAATGACAAAAATACCCTTCTAACACCGAATTCTACAAATCCCAACCAAAAATACACACAGAGGCCAATAATCACACTCGAGCACATACAAATTCACATAAAAACAATTAAATAAATAATAAAACAAATCTAGCGAAAAATCGGGCTGTTACAACTGCTATTGAGGAAGCTAAAGATTTAAACACTTTGAGTGTTGAAGATCTTGTCAACTCTCTCAAAGTTCATGAAATTAGTCTTAATGAACATGAACCTTCCAAGAAGAGTAAATCTATTGCTCTACCATCTAAAGGGAAGTCATCAAAAGCTCTTAAAGTTATTGAATATGAAGATGAGTCACCTGATGGAGATTCTGATGAAGATCCTACTGAGAAGATGGCTATGCTTTCCAACAAGCTTGAGTATCTGGCAAGGAAGAACAAGAAGTTTCTGAGTAAGAGAAGTGGTAGCAAGAGTTCCAAGAAAGAAGATCAGAAGGGATGCTTCAACTGTAAGAAGCCTGGACACTTCATTGCTGATTACCCTGATCTTCAGAAGGAGAAATCAAAGGACAAGTCAAAGAAATCAAGCTTCAACACAAGGGAATTTAGAAAGCAGATTAAGAAGAGTTTAATGGCAACCTGGGAAGATTTGGATAGTGAATATGGGTCTGAAAAGGAAGAAGCTGATGAAGATGCTAAAGTAGCTGTTGGGTTAGTGGCTACTGAGACTTCAGAAGCAGATCCTGATTCAGATTCTGAAGATGAAAATGAGGTATATTCTAAAATTCTTAGAGAAGAACTTATTGAGTCTCTTAAAGAACTCTTTACTCATTTTGTGTTGAAGGATTTAAAAGAAAAATATGTTGTGTTGATGAAACAACAAGAATCAACTCTATTGGATCTGAAAGCTTCTGAAGAAGGACTTAGAGGCTTTGACTTCATTTGTAAAACTTATGAAGAGAAGCTCAAGTATCTTTGTCAGAAGCTACAAGAAAAGTGTAATGGAAAGTCTTTAAGCAAGCATGAGATAGCTCTTGAAGATTTCATTATATCTGGTATTGACAGAAGCAAAGTTGCTTCAATGATCTACAACATTTACAGAAACAATGGTAAAGGGATTGGATTTTCAGGAGGGAAACCTAATGAAATCAGTCTCAAAGCTTGTTGTGAATGCATCATGGAAGGATTGAAAACCTTCTTTGTACCTGAAGGTGCTAAGTTGGAAACTGTTGTTCAATCAGAACCTAAAGCTTCTAGCTCTAAGGCTAATATTACTTGAAAGCCAAAGAACTCTAAGCCAAAGGCAATGATAAACTCTGATTCCAAGACTTCAAAGATCAGGATTCTAAAGAGATCAGAACCTGTTCCTCAGAGTCTGTTGAAACGTGAATCTGAGGTCCTGAAGTCTAAGGTTCAGAAGAAGACAGTTACTGCTTCTGAAGTACCAAAACCAAAGGTTGTTAAACCTAAGGTAATGGTTAACCAGAAGCTACCAAACTTACAGCACAAGGTACAAGAAGTGAAGAGTAAAACTTCTAGTACTAACCTGAAAGGACCCATAAAACAATGGGTACCTAAATCTGAAAATGTCAATACTGCAAAGGAAAAGCAAAAATCATGGTAACTAGACAGCGGTTGCTCAAGGCATATGACAGGAGAGAAGTCTATGTTCCTCACCCTCACTATGAAAGAAGGAGGAAGTGTGAAGTTTGGAGGAAACCAGTCTGGAAAGATCATTGGTACGGGAACTATTGGTAACTTCTCTATCTCAATGAATAATGTGTGGTTGGTAGAAGGTCTTGAACATAACCTGTTGAGCATTAGTCAATTTTGTGACAATGGTTATGATGTGATGTTTGAAAAGACCAACTGCACTGTAATCAACAAAGAAAACAAATCCATAGTATTCAAGGGAAAAAGGATGGAGAATGTCTATAAAATTAACTTCTCTGAACTGGTTGACCAGAAGGTAATTTGTCTTCTGTCAGTGAATGATCAGAAATGGATGTGGCACAGAAGGTTGGGACATGCTAAATGGAGATTAATCTCTAAGCTTAGTAAGTTACAACTTGTCAAAGGCCTACCAGACATTGACTATCATTCAGATGCACTTTGTGGAGCATGCCAGAAGAGAAAGATTGTGAAATCATCTTTTAAAACAAAAGACATTATTTCAACCTCCAGACCCTTAGAATTACTTCATATTGATTTATTTGAATCAGTTAGCACTGCATCCTTATATGGAAGTAAATATGGATTGGTTATTGTTGATGATTACAGCAGATGGACTTTGGTAAAATTCCTGAAAAGTAAGGATAATGCTTGTGATGTATTCAATAACTTATGCACTCAAATACAGTCTGAAAAAGAAATGAAAATTTTGAAAGTTAGAAGTGATCATGGTGAAGAATTTGAAAATGAGCAATTTTAAAATTTTTGCGAAAAACTTGGAATTGTCCATGAATTATCTTCTCCTAGAACTCCACAACAAAATGGGGTTGTAGAGAGAAAGAATAGAACTTTACAAGAAATGGCTAGAACCATGATTCATGAAAACAATTTGGCTAACGTTTCTGGGCAGAAGCAGTGAATACATCATGTTATGCCCAAAATAGAATCTATATCAGACCTATCTTAGAGAAAACAACATATGAACTCTTTAAGGGAAGAAGACCCAATATCTCTTACTTTCATCAATTTGGATGTACATGTTACATTCTAAATAACAAGCTCTACCTAAAGAAATTTGATGCCAAGGCCCAAAGAGGAATCTTTTTAGGTTACGTTGAAAGGTCAAAGGCATACAGAGTGTATAATTCAGAAACACTATGTGTTGAGGAATCAATGCACGTTAAATTTGATGACAAAGAACCTGGAAGTAAAACTCCAGAGTAAGATGAAAATTTTGCAGAGATACAGGTTCCTGAAGATACTGTAGAACCTAATCAGATAGCTGAATCTGAAGACAGTTCAGAAGCTGAACCCACCTCAAAAGCACTAGATGGCGTTGCTTCTAATGAAGCTCAAGATGGCTCTCAGCAAGCTGATCAATCCAAGAATACATTCAAGTATAAGTCTTCACATCCTGAGGATCAAATCATTGGAAACAAAGAAAGTCTTAGAAGAACAAGATCATATTTTAGACAAGAGTAATCTATGATAGGACTGTTATCAGTGATTGAACCTGCTACAGTTGATGAAGCACTTTCAGATGATGGATGGATACTAGCTATGCAGGAAGAGCTTAATTAGTTTCAAAGGAATGATGTGTGGGATCTGGTACCCAAACCTCAACATAAGAACATTATTGGAACAAAATGGGTATTCAGAAACAAGTTAAATGAACAAGGTGAAGTAACCAGAAACAAAGCAAGACTTTTTGCACAAGGTTATAATCAACAAGAAGGCATTGATTATACTAAAACATTTTCTCCAGTTGCAAGATTGGAAGCAATCAGGCTACTTCTTTCCTATGCAGTTGATCATGGCATAATATTATACCAAATGGATGTCAAGAGTGCGTTTCTAAATGGAGTCATTGAAGAAGAAGAAGTGTTTGTCAAGCAACCTCCTGGTTTTGAGGATCTTAATCATCCTGACCATGTTTACAAACTTAAGACATCACTATATGGCTTGAAACAAGCAACTAGAGCTTGGTATGATAGACTAAGTAATTTCTTAATCAAAAATGAGTTTAAAAGAGGCCAAGTTGACACAACACTCTTCAGAAGGACTCTTAAGAAAGATATTCTTGTTGTGCAGATATATGTTGATGATATAATATTTGGTTCTACTAATGCATCTCTTTGCAAGGAATTTTCTAAGTTAATGCGTGATGAATTTGAAATGAGTATGATGGGAAAGCTGAAGTTATTCCTTGGAATTCAAATTAATCAAAGCAAAGATGGAGTATATTTTCATCAAACAAAGTATACTAAGGAGCTTTTGAAGAAGTTCAAGCTTGAAGATTGTAAAGTGATGAACACCTGCACTTTAATCAAAGAAGATACTGGAACAAAAGTAGACCAGAAGCTGTACAGAGGTATGATTGGTTCTCTGTTATACCTCACTGCATCTAGGCCAGATATTTTATTCAGTGTATGCTTGTGTGCAAGATTTCAATCAGATCTTAGAGAATCTCATCTAACTGCTGTTAAGAGAATCTTCAGGTATTTGAAAGGAACAACTAACTTGGACTCCTCTATAGGAAATCCTTAGATTATCAGTTGGTTGGATTTTGTGATGCTGATTATGCTGGTGATAGGATTGAAAGAAAGTCAACCAGTGACAATTGCCAATTTCTAGGTGATAATCTGATATCCCAGGCTAGCAAAAGACAAGCAACTATTGCTATGTCTACAGTAGTAGCAGAATACATTTCAACTGCAAGTTGTTGTACACAACAACTTTGGATGAAACATCAGTTGGAAGACTATCAGATTAATGCTAATAGTATTCCCATTTATTGTGATAATAGTGCTGCAATTTGTTTGTCTAAAAATCCAATTTTGCATTCAAGAGCGAAGCATATTGAAATCAAACACCATTTTATCAAAGACTATGTTCAAAAAGGAATTTTAGATATACAATTCATTGATACTGAGAATCAATGGGATGATATATTTGCTAAGCTTTTAAGTGTGGAAAGATTTGATTTTATAAAGAAAAATTTGAACTTGCACTCTGTGTCTGATTAAAAGTTTGCTTGCTCCTGAATAGGAATTTAGGATCTGAAGTCTGTTCAAAAGTTGTGGTCCATCAGAAGCTCTTTATTGAGGTTCCGAGGAAAATGTGCTTCTGATGATGACGTCAGCATCTGAAGTCCAGAAGCTGGATTTTGTGCTTCTGAATATCAGAGTTAGTGGAAACGCTGGAAGTTACTTTTTGATAACACCTGGCCCACTAACTTGGCAGTTACTCTGAGAACTTCTGACGTGGCTTATTTGTATTGGTGTATAACTTAAGAGGGAAATGATGAATTTAGCTTTGAATGTACTATCACGCGCCCCCTTTGTCATTAATGCTATGTTTGTTTGTCATTTCAGAATTGCAAACGTTTTATTCAAAACACTTAGACAATTCACACACTACTCACTTTACAACAAACACTTTCCTCTTTCAACCTTAGTTGCGAAGTAAGCGCAATCTTCGTTCTCAAAACCATAACACCCTAAAACTTCTTCAATCATCAATGGCATTATCAAGTTCGCAACAAGATATCCCTGAATCAACATCATCAAGTAGGCAACAACAAGAAGTACCATAATCAACTTCTCAAGAAGCACCTGCATATGAAATTGCTGGAAGAACTATGAAACTAGAGGAATGGGAGTTAACCATTCAAACTGAGAATCCAGTGGATTTCAAATCTCTAGCACATCATGGGTGCGACATCAGTAGTTACTATGAAGCGCATGACTTAATGGATTATTTCACTATGTTGAATGGACCAACATATGAAGCTCTGGTGAGACACTTCTGGGTAAGAGCCTCAGTCTACAACAAAGTTGCTTCTGAAGTTGAAGAGAGGCAGAAGATTCTGATAAACCCTTCTCTGGCTGAAAAAACAAGAGAAGAGATGGGTTTGGAACCATACAGATGTCTGGAGATCAGGTCCAACATCTTGGGTATCCCAGTGTTTATCTCTGAAAATACTGTTGCTAAAGTACTCAGAAGAGATACTTCTGGTAAATTTGAGGGATCAGAGATACCCAATCCAAAGACAAGTCCTTGGAAGCCAATTGTCAACGAAACAATCTATGGAAGCAAGAAGGTTGGCAAGTACTGTGATTTAAGCATTTAGAAGAAGATGCTTCTGAAAATCCAGAATGAAAACCTACTTCTAAAAGGTGGTGGTAATGATCAACCTTTTCTTGCTCATAGAGTGTTTCTACATCACTTCATCAACAAAACCAGGGTAAATGTGCCCAAGTGCATCTTCAGGCACATGATCAAAGAGCTTAGAGAAAGTCAGGACAATGGCAGAACCTGGGTTCCATATGGGAGACTTATTTCAAAAATTCTTCATCAAGGAGGGATTCTGAAGGCTATCAGCGAGGTTAGAATCTACAATGATACTCATCTGGGCACTGTCACAGGGAAAGTCATCAGTGGCAAAACTCTTAGGAATATGTCATTAATTCCTAAAGATGGTTTCAAAGAGCTTCCTACAGATCTGAAGGAATCAGATGCTATATCAAATCTGATGGAAGGCTTCCCACCTATTTGTAAGCAAGAACCTCTGGATGTTTAGATGTACTACATCAAGGAATACCTTGCTCTAACTGGTGAGAAGCTCAGATTAGAAGACATTTCTGATACAATGTATGGTGGAGCCTTGCCAGTGGCCAAAGGAAGAAAGGACAAGAGGAAAGCTATGTCCAAAGAAGAATACCTTGAAGCTGAACAACCAAAGGCCAAGAAAGGGAAAGCTGCTGCTGACAAGCATAAAATTGGTGGTTCTGGCGTACCATCAATCCAAGAGGAAGTTCAGGAGCTGGATACTAATGTGGTTTTGAACAAGAAGACTAGTAGTGGAAAAGTTATTGCTTCTTCACAAATTGCTTCTGAACTCAATCCCTAAGAAGAAGAGGAAGGTTGTAACAAGGAAGCTGAAGGAATCTGCTTATGTGACTCAGGAAGAAGAAGAAGTTGAAGATGTTACTGGTTTGGTCACCAGGGAGGTAAAGAAGAAGAAGGCTGTGGATGCTGCAACACTAGCCAAGATAGGAGAATTGGCTAAAGGTATTGTTGAAGTCCCTACTTCAAGCCTTGCAAGAGAGGATGCATGTGTTTTAGCACAACAAGTTGTTGAATCTACTAAAGATGTGCAAGCTTTAGCACCTTCAGAAGCTGGCAAAATGTTGATGGTAGTAAGTGATCTTGAAGATGTCCAGGAGGACAAAGCTGTTGTGTCAGAAGTTGCTGCTCCAGAAGATGTTACAGGTATTCCTGATTCTCCACACTCTCATACTGTTGTAGACATAGAATTAGGATCAACCCAATACTCATCATCCCAACCCACCTCATCTTTAAACTCTTATGAGTTAGATTATTTACCCATAGGCTTAGTCTTTCAATCTACTAAAAAGGGCCAATCATAAAAAACCAAGACTTACAAAAAGCCTTCTCAGACTCTTTTGAGCTATGATTCCTTCAGTTGATGAAAGGATAGGTGAAATGTCTGAGATGAGGAACAAAGTTTGTGAAAACCTGCCTCTGAACAATCCTTTTCAACCACAAATCATTCAACCTCTCAACATGGTTGTATCTGATGAGGTAAATGTTGAATCCTCATCATCTTAACCACCCCCAGCCAACCAAACACAAGACCCTTCTGTCCTAGACAATCTGGTTAGTCACTATTCTGGTGAACTACCAGAGGTTAGACAACACTCCGAGAAAGCCTTTGAAGTTGCTTCTGAAGCAGTTGCTTATGAAAAAGTCACTTCAGAAATCCCCCAACAACAAACACCCAACCCACAGATAGCCCCACAAATGAGCTCTGATAATATCACTAGTCCTGAACATGTCTCTACATCTGAGTATGTTTCAGTACCTGAACTTGTTGTTCCTGAACAACTTATTCCTGATCAACCCCAATCATCCACCATCCCATTACCTAAACCTATTTTCATACCAACCTGCATTGACAAGTCTGTTTCTATTACCACATCTATGGACATTGTCTCTGAGGATGATCAAGTTGATCCTCAATCTTCTACCATGGTTATAGAAACTACTCCTGATCAACCCTCAACCAGCAACACTCAAACACCAAACTCCACAAATGGCCAACCATCATCATCCTTAGCCATTGTACCAATAGATTCACCCAAACGTATAAAGATACCCTCATCACCATCCATATTTCTTGATTCTACTCTACTTCAAAATGTGTGTGAGAATATAGGTCAGGAGTTGGTTCATCTTATCCAAGCAAGAAATGATCTAGTGCATAAAGAAAGTTATGGAAAGAGATGGAGCAGACTCAATGACAGAGTTGATAACATCTTGTCTGCACTCCAAACTACCTGCTTAGATATTCAAGATCAAGCTCATCAGAAGCTTCAAGATTGGCTAAAAGGAATCAATGACAGCCTGCATGAAGTCAAGATTCTCAGGACATGGGTGCAAAATCCTCCAAGCATCAAAGGAAGAGAAGTTACAGACTTCATCCCTTCAGGAGTGCATCCAAAAGATCTGGACTTGACTTTAGCCTCTCCTGATCTAGCTCTTATTCAAAGGAATACTATGTTGAAGAAGGAAGTTAAGAAGCTTCAGAAGGATTTGATAGAACAGAAGCTACTCATGCTAGAATACAAGTCTTCTACTGAAGCAAAGCTAGAAGAAGCCAAAGAAGCATTGAGAGAAGCTAAAATCAGAGAAGAGAATCTGATAAAGAGCAATGAGGCTTTCAAGCTTGAGATCAAGATCCAGTTGCCTCTGAATAAGAGCATATTCCATTGCTTTTGATTCCTCCTGTTGCTTGGCCAACTTCTGATTCAGCATCTTGAAGATTTTAGCTTCCCTTGTCATGTAGTCTGCTTCTGAGTAGAAAGGCTCATTTGTTAGATACAGCATTGAAGTTCTAGCTTGCTCATCTGATGTCAAATTCTTCGAAAATCTTGTAACACTAGCAGCTTTAAGCCTGATACACTTTCTGCTTACAACATCTATCAGATCAGTAGCTTTCTTCTTCAAAGATGACCATTGTTCTTCATAAGCAATTGGCGGGTCAATCAATCTTTTGAGCTGGACCAGATCTTGCATCTCTGAACTAATTTTGAGTAGCTCAGATTCATTGTATTCAGATTCTAGAATGTCTTGGGGTGGCTGTTCAAGGGTTTCTAGGTATGGGGGTTGGTCAGAAGCACTAAGGGAAAGGGCTTGAACAGGTTCAGACTCTTGAATTGTGAGATTTTGATCAGGTTGGGTTGAAGAGGATGGTTGGTCAGAAGCAATGTGTACAGTTGAGGTTGAAGCTTGGGGATTGACTTGATCATTGTCAATATCCATTGGAATGACTGTAGGTTGGGGTGATGTTTGTTCTGGTTGAGGGTCAGGTTGTGGGTCAATATGAGTGTTGGTTGGTTGTTGTTGGGGTGATGGAGTCTTTTGTGGTTCTGATGTATGTTGTTGGGGGCTTTCTGAAACATCTTTATCAGAAGCAACTGCTTCAGAAGCTGTTTCAGAGGCTTTCTCTGAATTTGGGTTAAGTTCAGATAGTTCACCTGAGCAGTGACTAATCAAATTGTCCAAGACAGAGTTGTCTTCTGTTTGTTTAGGTGCTGGTGATTTAGATGAAGAGGGGTCTGGAATCTGACTTACTTAAACTGCAGTGCCAACTTCTGCAGTGCCAGCTTCTGAACCAGCAGCTTGTGGAATTGCTTCTGAAGTTCCAACTATTGGAGCATCCTCCACAATGATCATCATTTCTTCTTCCTCGTCATCTTCAGCAGCCTTACCAGCCATTTCCCTGACTACAACCAACTTTTCTTTGTAGAATTTGTCACAGTCTCCTAACACAAGAAACTTGAGCTTCTCATCTCTTTGATGAGTGTATTGTGCTTTTAAATCTTTCTTATCTGCCATAATGTTAGAAGCACGTTCATTTGCCAACCTTTTCAATCTTGGAGTCATCTCAGTCATAGGACTTACAATTTGAAGAGGAGCCTTCTTCTTTTTGGGCTCATGCTCTTCTTTTTCTAGCTCAATAAGAGCTTTCTCTGTTTGCTCTTTGGTGAATACAGTGTCTGCTTTACCTCTTCTTCTTTTTGTAGCATCAGTAGCACTGACATTAGTTGCTTCAGACTTAGTAACCTTCTGCTTCTTGACCTTTTTACCAGCAGCTTCAGAATCAGTACTGGTTCTGGCCCTTTTTCCTTTGGATACATCAGGAGCAGCAACAACAGCTTCAGTGTTGACTTCTGATTCTTTGGCATGAGCAGCTACCAGACTGGCCAGGACTTCAAGACTGCTTTCTTAAATAATGGAGGGAAAGTTCTTTAGAGGTTCTGACTCAGCTGTGGTCAATTCAATCCACTTCTCATCAACAGGAGGTTTGCTGATGATCTTCATAGCATACAGAGACTTGCTATTTAAGATACGGTCAGAAGTGGTAACTGTGAAACAGCTATCAGATGCTTGTTTGTATCTCCTCAAAGTCTCCAACATCTTACTTTGGTGAAAGATTTCTGACAGAAACCTTCCATAAGGTACTTGCTTCCTTTCCTTGCTGATACCTTCTTTGATAGCCCAGCACAGATGTTGAAAGAGGTATTTTGGGAGGTCAATCCTTTGAAAAGTAGCCATGGAGTACATTGCTAGTTGATGATCCTTGTTGGGTTGATCAGCTCCTCCTCCTCTTTGAAAGAAGCAATTAGCACTGAACTTCAGGAGCAATCTGCGACAAATCTCCATTTCAGTAGTCTTAGCCTTTGGGTTTCCTTTACAGAATAATCTTACATAGCTTTCCAACAGGACATCATCCTTGACATCCCACTTAAAATACCCTTTTGAAGATACCCTGCAGGCTTTAGCAATGGCTCTTTCCGTGATGGTTATTGGAATACCCATCACTGCTGACCTAATCTCCATCCCTTCAAAAGGTTTCAGACCCATTTCTTCTCTAGTCTTCCCTTTCCGACTAGAATCTCTTTCTACAGCTTGTTTCTCTTCCACCTTTGCAGCTTCCATGTCGTACACTTCAGCCCTTAACCAAAAATCTTTTACCAGATTCTCAAATGTTGGTCCATTCAACATATGGAAATAACCATGTAACTTCTGAGGTTTGATGAAAGCTTCCATGTTCACACCGTATTTCTCCAGAGAAGCGAAGTCAAACGGTGTTTCCTTTTGAACAATCAAAGATTCTTCTGGAATGGACATGGTCTTTGGTTTGATAGCTGACCCTGACTCTGGAGCACCTTGTCGTTGCATGTTTGAAGTAGATACTGGAACGTCTCGTTAATTCGAGCTTGATGATGCCATTTAGTGATGATGATTATGATGATTTTGGGTTTCTAGGGTTGAGATTGTGCTTACTTCGCAAGAACAAGTTTGAAAGAAGAGTGTTTGTTGTGAAGTGAGTAATGTGTAAATTGTCAAAGTGTTAAGAGTAAAAACTATTGCAATTCAGTAAAAGAGACAAACAAACATAACATTAATGACATTGGGGGCGCGTGAAAGTACTTTCAAAGCTTTTAAATCATCATTGCCCTTTTAAGTTATACACCAATACAGACAGGCCACGTTAGAAGTTCTCAGTGTAACTACCAAGTTAGTGGGCCAGAAGTTACCATAAAAAGTAACTTCCAACGTTTCCACTAACTCTACTATTCAGAAGCATAAAATCCAGCTTCTGGACTTCAGATGCTGACGTCATCATCAGAAGCATATTTTCCTCTGAATCTCAACAAAGAGCTTCTGATGGACCACAACTTCTGAATTGACTTCAGAACCTAAAATCCTATTCAGGAGCAAGCAAGCTTTAATCAGACACATAATGCATGTTCAAATTTTTCTTTATAAAATCAAATCTTTCAACAGTTAAAGGCTTAGTAAATATATCAGCCCATTGATTCTCAGTATCAATGAATTGTATATCTAAAATTCCTTTTTGAACATAGTCTCTGATGAAATGGTGTTTGATTTCAATATGCTTAGCTCTTGAATGCAAAATTGGATTTTTAGACAAACAAATAGCAGCAGTATTATCACAATAAATGGGAATACTGTTAGCAATTATCTGATAGTCTTCCAACTGATGTTTCATCCAAAGTAGTTGTGTACAACAACTTCCAGTTGAAATGTATTCTGCTTCTGCTGTAGACATAGCAATAGTTGTTTGTCTTTTGCTAGCCCAAGATACAAGATTATCACCCAGAAATTGACAATTGCCACTGATTAACTTTCTTTCAATCCTATCACCAGCATAATCAGCATCACAGAATCCAATTAGCTTATAATCTAAGGATTTCCTATAATGGAGTCAAAGATTAGTTGTTCCTTTCAAATACTTGAAGATTCTCTTGACAGCGGTCATATGAGATTCTCTAGGATCTGATTGGAACCTTGCACACAAGCATACGCTGAATAAAATATCTGGCCCAGATGCAGTGAGGTATAACAAAGAACCAATCATACCTCTGTACAGCTTCTGATCTACTTTAGCTCCTTCATCTTATTTGCTTAAGGTGCACGTAGGATGCATTGGAGTGTTCATCACTTTACAATCTTCAAGCTTGAACTTCTTCAGAAGCTCCTTTGTATATTTTGACTGATGAACACAGACTCCATCTTTACATTGATTGATTTGAATTCCCAGGAAGAACTTCAGCTCTCCCATCATGCTCATTTCAAATTCATCCTGCATTAACTTAAAAAATTCCTTGCAAAGATATACATTAGTAGAACCAAATATTATATCATCAACATATATTTGCACAACAAGAATATCTTTCTCAAGAGTCCTTCTGAAGAGTGTTGTGTCAACCTGTCCCTTTTTAAAATCATTTTTGATTAAGAAATTACTTAGTCTATCATACCAAGCTCTGGGAGCTTGTTTCAAGCTATATAGTGATTTCTTCATCTTAAAATCATGATCAGGATATTTAATATCCTCAAAACCAGGAGGTTGCTTGACATACACTTCTTCTTTTATGACACCATTAAGAAATTCACTATTGACATCCATTTGATATAATATTATGCCATGATTAACTGCACAGGAAAGAAGAAACCTGATTGCTTCCAATCTTGCAATTGGAGCCAATGTTTTAGTATAATCTATGCCTTCTTGTTGACTGTAACCTTGTGCAACAAGTCTTGCTCTGTTTCTTGTTACTTCTCCTTGCTCATTCAACTTGTTTCTGAATGCCCATTTTGTTCCAATAATGTTCTTGTGCTGAGGTTTGGGTACCAGATCCCACACATCATTTCTTTGAAATTGATTTAACTCTTCTAGCATAGCTAAAATCCATCCATCATCTGAAAGTGCTTCATCAACTGTTGTAGGTTCAATCATTGATATCAGTCCAATCATAGACTCTCCTTGTCTGAAGTATGATCTTGTTCTTCTTGGACTTTCTTTATTTCCAATGATTAACTCCTCTGGATGTGAAGACTTGTGCTTGAATGTGTTTCTGGGAGGATTTGCTTGATGTGAGCCGTCTTGTGCTTCATCAGAAGCTGCTTCATCTTATGCTTCTGATGCGGGTTCAGCTTCTGGACTTTCTTCAGATTCAGCTTTCTGATCAGGTTCTGGAGTATCTTCAGGAACTTGTATCTCTGCATAACTTTCACCTTGCTTTGAAGTTTTATCTTCAAGCTCTTTATCATCAAATTTAACGTGCATAGACTCTTCAACACAAAGTGTTTCTGAATTATACACTCTGTATGCCTTTGACCTTTCAGAGTAACCTAAGAAGATTCCTCTTTGGGCCTTGGCATCAAATTTCTTTAGGTAGATCTTGTTATTCAGAATGTAACATGTACATCTGAATTGATGAAAGTAAGAGATATTGGGTTTTCTTCCTTTAATGAGTTCATATGCTGTTTTCTCCAAAATAGGTCTGATATAGATTCTGTTCTGGACATAACATGTTGTATTCACTGCTTCTGCCCAAAAATGTTTTGCTAAATTGTTTTCATGGATCATGGTTTTGGCCATTTATTGTAAAGTTCTATTCTTTCTTTCTACAACCCCATTTTGTTGTGGAGTTCTGGGAGAAGAGAATTCATGGACAATTCCATGTTTTCACAAAAAGCTTCAAATGACTCATTTTCAAATTCTCCACCATGATCACTTCTGATTTTGAAAATCTTTGATTCTTTTTTAGATTAAATTTGAGTGCAGAAACTACTAAATACATCAAAAGCAACATCTTTACTCTTTAGGAATTTTACCCAAGTCCATTTGCTGTAATCATCAACAATGACTAATCCATATTTACTTCCATATAAGGATGCAGTACTGACTGGTCCAAATAAATTAATATGAAGTAGTTCCAAGGGTCTGGAGGTTGAGACAATGTCTTTGGATTTAAAAGATGATTTCACAATTTTCCCTCTCTAGCATGCACCACAAAGTGCATCTGAATGATAGTCAATGTCTGGAAGGCCTTTGACAAGTTGTAACTTACTAAGCTTAGAGATTAATCTCCAGTTAGCATGTCCCAACCTTTTGTACCACATCCATTTTTTATCATTCACTGACAGAAGGCAAATTACCTTCTGGTCAGCCAGTTCAGAAAAAATTGATTTTGTAAACATTTTCTACCCTCTTTCCCTTGAACACAATGGATTTGTCTTCCTTGTTGATTACAGTACAGTTGGCTTTCCCAAATAATACATCATAACCATTGTCACAAAATTGACTAATGCTCAAAAGTTTATGTTCAAGACCATCTACCAACCATACATTATTAATTGAGGTAGAGGAATTACCAATAGTTCCTGTACCTATGATCTTGCCAGACTGGTTGCCTCCAAATTTCACACTTCCTCCTTCCTTCATTGTTAGGCTGAGGAAACCGGACTTCTCTCCTGTCATGTGTCTTGAGCAACCGCTGTCTAGGTACCATGATTTTTGTTTCACCTTTGCTCTTAGACATACCTGCATTATTGACATTTTCAGATTTAGGTACCCATTGTCTTATGGGTCCTCTCAGGTTAGTACTGGAAGTTTTACTCTTCACTTCTTGTACCTTGTGTTGTGAGTTGGGTTGCTTCTGATTAACCATCACCTTAGGTTTTCCAACCTTTGGTTTTGATACTTCAGAAGCAGTAACTGTCTTCTTCTGAAACTTAGACTTCAGAACCTCAGATTTTGATTTCATCAGACTCTGAGGAACAGGTTCTGATCTCTTTAGAATCCTGATCTTTGAAGTCTTGAAATCAGAGTTGATCATAGCCTTTGGCTTAGAGTTCTTCAGGTACAAAGAAGGTTTTCAATCCTTCCTTGATGCATTCACAACATGCTTTGAGACTGATTTCATTAGGTTTCCCTTCTGAAAAGCCAATCCCTTTGCCATTGTTTCTGTAAATGTTGTATATCATTGAAGCCACTCTGCTTTTGTCAATACCAGACATGATAAAATCCTCAAGAGCAATTTCATGGTTGCTTAAAGGTTTTTCATTACACTTTTCTTGTAGCTTCTGACATAAGAACTTGAGCTTGTCTTCATACGTATTACAAATGAAGTCAAAGCCCCTAAGTCCTTCTTCAGAAGCTTTCAGATCCAATAGAGTCAATTTTTGTTGTTTCATTAAATCAACATATTTTTCTTTTAAATCCTTCAACTCATTGGTTCTTACTTCAAAATGTGTAAGAAGTTCTTTAAGTGATTCAACAAGTTCATTTCTGGGAATTTTGGAGTATACCTCGTTTTCATCTTCTGAGTCTGAATCTGATCCAGCTTCTAAAGTTGTTGTTGCTACCAACCCAATAGCTATCTTTGCATCTTCATCAGCTTCCTCTTTATCAGATCCAGATTCACTTCCCAAATCATCCCAGGTTGCCATTAAACTCTGCTTAATATGCTTCTTGAATTTGCTTGGTTTGAATATTGACTTCTTTGACTTGTCCTTTGACTTCTCCTTCTCAAGATCAGGGCAATCAGAAATGAAATGTTCAGGCTTCTTACAGCTGAAGCATCCCTTATGATCTTCTTTCCTTGAGCTTCTGGAGTTACTCCTTCTGGTCAGAAACTTCATATTCTTCTTAGCCAGATACTGAAGTCTGTTGGAGAGCATAGCCATCTCAGCAGCATCTAGTTCAGAATCTGAACATGATGGTTCTTCTTCTTCTTCAGATTCAACCACTTTGAGTGCTTTTGATGACTTGCCTTTGGATGGAAGGGCTATTAATTTACTCTTCTTAGCAGACCCATGTTCATTAAGACTTAACTCATGAACTTTGAGAGAACTAACAAGATCTTCGACACTTAAAGTGTTTAAATCTTTAGCTTCCTCAATGGCAGTCACCTTTGGTCTCCATCTAGCAGGCAGACTCTTGAGTATCTTGCTCAAATGATCAGAAGCAACATAGCTCTTTTTCAATATCTGTAGTCCAGAGACTAAGGTTTGAAACCTTGAGTACATCTCCTCAATAGTTTCATCATCCTTCATCTTGAACAACTCATACTGATGTACAAGCATAAGAGCCTTTGCTTCTCTGAACTTCTTGCTGCCTTCATAGTTAGCACAATGAGAAGCAAACATTGCTTTAGCAGTTGACTTGTCACTCATCTTCATGTACTCTGCTTTAGGAATAGCAGTGACAAGAGCTCCTCTAATGATATGATGCTTCTTGTAGATCTTCTTCTGAGAAGGAGTATGTTTCTTTCTGTCAACATCAGCTCCTTCTTCATCAAGAACCAAGTCATTACCAACTCCTTCTTCTAGTATGTCCCAGAGTTCTTCGTCTAAACTCATGACATAACTATAAAAGTTGGTTTTCCACCAAGAGAATTCTTTAGGGTCTCCGTTGAACTTTGAAATATTTCCAACACTGGATTTCTTAATATCACTATAATCATGTGCGACATTATTATAGCTAGTATGACCAGTAGTAGGAATAGGAGATTCGCCAGACATGTTTTTCTCAGATCTTGGACTGTTACACTGTTAGGTGTTATCAATAGAACCAAGGCTCTAGATACCAATTGAAGGTGAGAAAAACACAAGAAGGGGGGTTGAATTGTGTTTTGAAAAATTCTTCAATTCTCCTAAAAACTGAACACACTGGTCAGAAGCTAAGTGATACAACTTCTGAAGTGATAAACAGATTCTGAACGCAGCGGAATAAAATAGAGAGAGAGAAGAAGAAAGACACAAAGCAATTATACTGGTTCCTTCCACAATCCGGAAGCAGTCCAGTCCCCCTTGCACTTCCAAGGAGATTTCACTAGAATGTAATATCTGATTACAATTGCTCAAGCACACAGCAAGAGACTTCCTTTGCTCAAGCACACTTTGCAAGAGTCTTCCTATGCTCAAGAACACAATCAAGAGACTTTTATGCTCAAGCACAACTGCAAGAGACTTCCTAATCAAACAAGATTACAAAAAATAATGTTTGAGGTTGAACACTTGATATACAATCAGAGGTGCTCACAAAACAAATCAGATACAGACTCTAAGACTTAAGAATTTCTAAGGTAAGAACTTGAGAAACAGAAATTCTAAGTGAATGCAGAACAATTTCAGCAGAGGTTTAGCACTTGTAAAATTGTTGAGAGTCTTTCCTTCAGCATTACCAAAACTCTAAGTCTTCACTCCTTTATATAGAGGTGTGAAAGAGACGTTGTGAAATTGCCAGCACATCAAAGAGTCGTTGTTGAAGCTTGATCTTTCACCAATGATCTTTTGCCTGATTTGGTTGTTGTCCTATGAAGAACCAATTTGAAATCCATTCCCGTTGTGAAGGAACATCTTTGCAGGCATAACTATTATACTGGAGCTGTTTTCTTGTCTTGTAGCGTGGACACAAAACAGAGTAGTGGAGAAGGTGGTTGTACAGTTCGTACAAAGTAAAATGTCAACGCTTTTTGAAGATAAGCTTCCAAAGCCTTCAAATCTTCACCAAAATGACCGCTGCAAGGTTTCACTAGTCTTCTGCAGTGTTTTTGAATCCAATAGACAGCTTTTGAAGTGTTGATCCTTGAATATTCATCTTGTGGTGATAATCATCTTCTGATGAGCTTCAGCTTCTGATGAGATCGCTTCTGAACTATCCGCTTCTGATGACTTTCAGCTTCTGATGACTTTTAGCTTCTGATGACTTTCAGCTTCTGATGACGTCATCATACTTCAGGAGCACTTTTGTCTTCTGATGCACTCTTCAGATGTTTCTCTTCAGATGCTTTCAAGCTTCCTTTTCTTGATTCCTTAGCTCTCTTTTTGTTCTTCAGAACCCTTATATGATGTAAATTTTTAACTATGGTCTTGTACACTTGAACAAATATTAGCTAGTCCAATTGATAATTTTTAATACCTTGTTATCATCAAAACTCTTTAAGGTTCATTGTTAAACACATTTTGTTCCAACAAAAAGAATTTTTGCCCTCGAAAATTACCTGAAGGAAACAACTCTGGATACGCAACCCTCATCCTACTCTCCGATTCCCAAGTGGCACTCTCACCAGTCGGTCCAACCCAAATCACTTTAACCAAAACGATCTCCTTGCCACACAAATGCTTCACTTCACGATCCTCAATCCTAACTGGCCAAGTCTCGACGGTCAAATTATCTCTTACTTCCAATTCATCCACTTGGATCACATGAGATGCATCATACACATACTTCCGCAACTGAGACACATGAAACACATCATGAAGATTCGACAACGATGGTTGCAACGCAATCCGATACGCTACAACCCCAACCTTCTCAATAATCTCAAACGGTCCAACAAAACGAGGAGTCAACTTCCGACACTTCAAAGCACGACCAACACCGGTTACCGGATTCACCCGCAAAAACACATGATCACCAACCTGAGACTCAATGTCCTTCCTCCTCTTATCATGATAACTCTTTTGCCTACTCTGAGACGCTCTCATCTTCTCTTGAATCATTTTAACCTTTTTCGTAGTCTCTTGCACAACCTCCGGTCCTAACAAAGCACTTTCACCTGACTCGTACCAACAAAAGGGAGTCTACACCATCGACCATACAAAGCCTCAAACGGTGCCATCCCGATACTAGAATGAAAACTGTTGTTGTAAGTAAACTCAATCAACGGTAGACATTCAACCCAACTGACACCTTGTTCCAAAACACAAGCCCTCAACAAATCTTCTAAACTCTGAATAGTCCTCTCCGTTTGACCATCAGTCTGGGGATGATAAGCAGAACTCAACCTCAACTTACTCCCCAAAACAGCTTGCAAACTCTCCCAAAAATTAGAAGTAAACCTCGGATCTCGATCCAACACAATACTAGAAGGAATACCATGCAACCTAACAATTTGCTCAATGTAGATCTCAGCCAACTTCGCCATAGACATACCAGTCTTGATAGGAACAAAATGTGCCGACTTCGTCAACCGATCAACAATCACCCAAATCGAATCAAAACCATTCGTAGTCTTCGGCAAAGCTCTAACAAAATCCATAGAGATACTATCCCACTTCCACTCTGGCACAAACAACGGTTGCATCAAACCCGACGGTTTCTGATGTTCAATCTTAGACTTCTGACAAACCAAACAAGCATAGACAAACTCTGCGATCTCCTTCTTCATTCCAGGCCACCAAAACAACCTCTTCAAATCTTGATACATCTTAGTCGCTCCTGGATGAATACTCAAACTACTTCTGTGACCTTCATCCAAAATCCTTCTCTTAAGCTCAAGAACATCTGGTACACAAACACGATCACGAAACATCAAAACACCGTTCTCACCCAACCTGAAGTCTCCACCCTTACCTTGGTTAACCAAAACCACTCGATCTACAAGTTCCAAATCTTCCTTCTGACCATTCTTGATCTCTTCCAAAATATTACTTGTCAACTTCAACATTCCCAACCTCACACCATCCGGTGTCAACTCACTAGGCAAACTCAAATCTCGAAACTGTTCGATCAATTCCAACTCCTTCACCATCAAAGCAAACATATGCAACTACTTTCTACTCAAAGCATCAACAACAACATTCGCCTTCCCAGGGTGATAACTCAACTGAAAGTCGAAATGCTTAAGATACTCCAACCATCTTCTTTGCCTCATATTCAACTCATTCTGGTCAAACAAGTACTTCAAACTCTTGTGATCACTGAACACCTCAAACTTAGAACCATACAGATAATGCCTCCAAATCTTCAACACATACACAACGGCCGCCAATTCCAAATCATGAGTCGGATAATTCTTCTCATGCACTTTCAACTGCCTCGAAGCATAAGCCACAACCTGACGATTCTGCAAAAGCACACCACCAAGACCCATCTTAGAAGCATCACAATACACAACAAAAGATTCCTTCAGATTCAGCAAAATCAACACTGGAGCTGAAGTCAACCTCTTCTTCAACTCTTGGAAACTATTCTCACACTTAGCATCCCAAACATAAGCTTGTTCTTTCCGAGTCAACTGCGTCAATGGCAACGCTAAATTAGAGAATCCCTCAATGAACCTCTGATAATATCCTGCCAATCCAAGAAAGCTTCTCACTTCAAAAACAGACTTAGGTGATTCCCACTACAACACTGCATCGACCTTAGACGGATCCACGACAATACCACCTTTAGAAATCACATGACCAAGGAAACTCACTTCCCGCAACCAAAAACTCACACTTCGACAACCTAGCAAACAGCTACTTCTCCTTCAAAACTCCCAACACAATCCTCAAATGCTCGGCATGCTCCTCCTCAGACTTCGAATACACCAAAACATCATCTATAAACACCACCACAAAACGGTCCAGAAAAGGGTGAAATATTCTATTCATATATTCCATGAAAACACCTGGCGCATTAGATACTCCAAATGGAATCATAGAATACTCATAGTGTCCATACCTTGTTCGGAATGCAGTTTTGGATATATCTTCCGCCTTTACTCTAATCTGATGACATCATGATCTCAAATCAATCTTGTTGAACACTTCCGCACCAACCAACTGATCCATCAAATCATCAATCCTCGGAAGCGGATACCGATTCTTGATTGTCACCTTGTTCAACTGTCGATAATCCACACACAACCTCATGCTTCCACCCTTCTTCTTAACTAGCAACACAGGAGCACCCCACAGCGAAACACTCGGCCTAATAAACTGCTTCACGAGCAACTCTTCCAACTGCTTCTTCAATTCACCCAACTCTGATGCAGACATCCGATAAGGCGCAATCGAAATAGGACTCGTTCCTGGTACCAAATCAATTGCAATCGAAGGTAACTCATTACCATTCGCATACTAACAGGAAAAATCAACGAATACAAGTCCGGACAAGGACTGACCACGGCTCTGATACCAACTTGTAACACCCTACATCTAATAAGCAGTAAAACACGCGAATATACAAATATATTCTAGAAATAGATGCTATGTCATCAAAACAAAAGTAACATACATGTATAAATTGTCAATTTTCATAAACATAGCAGCGGAACATATATAAAACCATATGAGTAACATCTCCACATCTCATGACAATAAATACATCTCTCAGATACAATCAATGTCTCAACTCCAACTACATAATCGAAATGAGATCCAACATGCAAGTACTACCCTAGATCAGAGCCCTAATCTAGACACTTGCATATAAAAAGGAGGAACTCCGCTCCTCAGCAACATCAAGCACACAATCTAAGCACCCTGCACTCCATCTACCCGTCCATACGGAAAGGTAGGTGGTAAACCACTAAGGGTTAGCATTACATCATCATAATCCATATAAGTTTTAACAGGAACATTGGAAATGAAAGATATATATATATATATATTCAAAAACAAGTCATACATGTGTTCACAAGTATTCCCAACACTCACATCATTCAATATCATCATTCCAAGTTCGTATCAACAAGTGTATCATACATATATCACAATTTCAACCATGTCAATTAACAAGTCCAATCATCATGCACAACTCAAATGTATTTCAATTCACCAACAATGTATGCAATGGCTCTAGACTCATCTAGATGCAAGCGGTACCATATCTCCTCAAGGTCGTCACCTTCGATGCAACAAAAACATCGTAATCACCTCAATTGGATATAAATCCACCACCATCAGTCATGAATGCATGAATATATGACTCAACCACAATGCATATGTTCACACAAACTAATCACCTCAACGTCACCAATACTTGTACACATGCAATCAACAACAATTCACCACCACTTAACATATGTACAATCACCAACAACATCCATAATTCAAGCAACATATAGTTGTCACATATATACACCACCAAACATCTTCACATAAGGTATAACAACTATCCATAAAGGATTCATATACAATTGGCTCTTAAAACTCAATTTCAATCAAGTTCGTCTCTCAAGGCCACAACATTGAAATAATTGTGCATTTAAGCCAAAACAAAGTAAACAAGTTCAATTGCCTATGCCATGTTTCCTCGCAAGTCACATATGCGTGCAGTAGAGGTTACATAAGCATTTCATCAGCCAAATACGATGATTTCACAAAAATCACAAAGTTCGTCTCACCGAAACACTTTTCAAAAAAATTTCCATTTTCTAAGCAAAACATGTTAAACCCAACACATCACAGTTTGAAATTTATAATTGAACTTATAGAACCCAAGTTTGAAAGTAGGAAACAATCCATAAGGTTTGGGTTGACTTAAAAGTGGTTATGCGGAGTTTTCGTAAAATTCCTCTAAAACATCCTTAGAGTATCTTCCTCATAACTTAAAATCCAAGAATCATTTTCAAGTCAAGCCAACATCAACAACAACAACTAATCATGAATTCATCACAATTCATCAACAACAACATCTCATATCAACAATTTTTGGGTGAAACACAAAGCATACATATGTACATAATTTAAGCTTGCAATTTGATCATCAACAACTCAATTAACATTCAATTTACAAACCCAAACATTGCATCACAACATAAGCACGAATTTCACAACTAAAAATCAATTCATCAATTTCATAAAAATGGGTAAAAGGGAAAAGTTATGAAATTATGAGTGAAACCTAACTCTCTTACCTCTAGCACCAAGAATCTCTAACTCAAGCCTCAATTTAGCTCCTAGATGATGAATTCCTCTTCTAGCTCTAGCCTCCAACCCCTTGCTCTTGTTCTTCCTCTTCAAACCCTTATTTCTCTCTATCTTAATTGAAAATGAAATGAAATGTTGGTAAAGCCCCAATTTCACTACCAACTAGTGTTTATATAAGCTCTACTCAATTGGGCTCATCTCACAATGTCTTAATGGGCCTAACCCATTTCTACTCTAACCCAAAAATGTTACTATTCACTTAACGGTAAACTAAATAATTACCCCACTCTCCAACACTTAGTAAAATAATAACTCTCACTAAGCACTAAAAATAACCCTCAACAAAATTTACAAAATTACCCTTACACTCAAAATGACCAAAATGCCCCTAAGTCCAAAATAAACCCTTTTGTAAATGGATTTCTATGATTAATTATAGACTTGTGAGTGGATGTTGGATGATGATAATATTATATATCATATTCTTGTGTATTTGTCTTCCTTACCCGAATTATCGGAAGTATTGGTTGTTCATGGTGAACTACGTGAAGAAGATGATATTGTTGATTGTATATATGTCAAGTTGTGGTGAATTGTTGTCCAACGCATATATACTAAATGTTGGTGATGGTGTGGTGATTTGTTTGTGTGAACATATGCATTTGTAGTCGAGTCATATGTTCATGCATTCATGACTGATGGTGGTGGATTTTATCTCCTATTGAGGTGATTACGATGTTTTTGTCGCATCGGAGGTGACGACCTTGGAGGAGACTTGGTACCACATGCATCTAGATGAGACTAGAGACATTGCATACATTGTTGGTGAATTGAAATGCATTTGAGTTGTGCATGATGATTGAATTTGTTAATTGATAATTGACATGGTTGAAATTGTGATATGTGTATGATACACTTGTTGATGTGAACTTGGAATGATGATATTGAATGCTCTTGAATGATATGAATGTTGTGAATACTTGTGAGTACATGTATGATTTGTTCTTGAATATATCTTTCATTCCCAATGTTCTTGTTAATTCTACCATGGATTATGATGATGTAATGCTAACCCTCGGTGGTTTACCACCTATCTTTCCGTATGCACGGGTAGATGGAGTGCAGGATGCTTAGACTGTATGCTTGATGTCGCCGAGGAGCGGAGTTCCTCTTTTTATGTGCAAGTGTCTAGATTAGGTCTCTGATCTTGGGTAGTACTTGCATGCTAGATTCTGTTTTGATTATGTAGTTTTGGAGTTGAGATATTGATTGTATCTGAGATCAAGAGATGTATTTATTATCATGAGATTTGAAGATGTTATTCATATGGTTTATATATATGTTCCGCTGCTATGTTTTTGAAACTTGATAAATTATACATATATGTTGGAGTTTGTTTTTGAAGTAGCATCTATTTCAAGAATATGTCTGATGTATTTGTAACACTCCGTTTTCCCAACATAAAAATTTCATAATAAATCAGAGTATCTTTCAATCATAAACGGAATGCTACACTTCTTAGAAATCGTAAAATAGAATAGATAACAATTTATCCTTCAAAAATTATTCAACTTAATCTTTAAAACTCCGCAGCGGAATTAGTTCAACATCATAAAAGTCTTTGGCAGGCAGGCCTCATCATAAAAATCTCATAAAGTCTTTGTTCATCATTTATTTCATGAAAATTAAAAGGCTTAATTGCATGTTTGGTCCCTTATGTTTATTTTAGTTTTCAAGTTGGTCCCTTACGTTTTGAAAGTTTCAAGTTGGTCCCTTACGTTTTAAAAATTTTCAAGTTGGTCCCTTACGTTTTGAAAGTTTCAAGTTAGTCCCTTATGTTTATTTTAGTTTTCAAGTTGGTCCCTTATGTTTATTTTAGTTTTCAAGTCGGTCCAAAACATAAGGGACCAACTTGAAAACTAAAATAAACATAAGGGACCAACTTGAAAACTAAAATAAACATAAGGGACTAACTTGAAACTTTCAAAACGTAAGGGACCAACTTGAAAACTAAAATAAACATAAGGGACCAACTTGAAACTTTCAAAACGTAAGGGACCAACTTGAAAACTAAAATAAACATAAGGGACCAAACATGCAATTAAGCCAAATTCAAAAGCAATACGTAAGGAACAGAAAACAGTAGCATAATTCCCATCTCGTTACGTATCAGAGCACCTAAGACACACGTATGAGGAGTCCACTCACGACCGCCTTTAATCTTGATGATGAGATCATGAGTTCATTAAGCATGTGGAAGGAGGCATATAAAAAAATGCACTAAAAAAAATAATATTTTATTCTGTTTTTTAGTCCATTTAATTCCAAGTCAGCATCATATTTTCTAATTGAATAATTTCTTCTATGAGCTATTATTCTCACTGCTTTGGTATTAACTAGTTGAAGATTCATGGCTTAAATCTCTAGTGTCATTTGATTCATCATTGCATAATTTGATACATGAAGTGGAGTATTAAGTCACAAGCTGCTCAAGGGACAATCTCGTTGGTTTTTTATTGTTTCCAAAGTAGAGAATTATTTTGATTCATGGTACTAGCTCACCAAAGACCAAATAAAACGTGAGTTTTAATTGTCACAATCATTCAGGTCAATTCCAATGAAGATAAATGGGCTGGTTCATAACAGTTTTAGAATTAAAATGTGGCAGCTTGATAGTAATTACAACATTTAAAGGTGGCAGCTTGCAACAGTTTTGGAATTTGTTTGGAGCAGCTTTTATCAATTGAAAATGAAGATAACAAGAAAGTCACGTTAATTCTCAAAGAATAATTTTATGGCTATATTTTTTTTAAGGCTGATTATATGCCATATAGATTAGGGTTAGTTTTATTTGAATTAATTAGGGACTGTTGAGTTTATTAGAGCTGGAACTCTATAAATTGTAACATTTTCTATAAAATAAGATATGTAGAATTTTGATAAAAATATACCTTTGTGTATGTGTGAGAGCTTTGTCTCTTTCTTTGGTTCTGGATTGAACCAAGTTTATTGAATCTTATCAATGGCTTCCTTACCATTGTGGCGATTCCTCCTGGCTTAGCATTCCTTCTTGGATTAGAAGTGAGTGTGACGCCTTCTTTACCATTCCTTTCCCCAAATCCATCTTTTTATTTTACTTTTATTCCTATACAACTTCAGTCCTTTATCACTTGGTTACCTGCAAGTTACCCATACGAAGAGCAACATTTTCAAGCAGAAGGGATGAGATTTCACAAACAACATATTAAACATATAATTCATCAAAATATATTTAACAACATAGAACATCATAAACATCAACAACAAAATCATTAGCATCTTATAATCATCATAAATAGCTTCTTAATCAACTCATAATCGACTTCATAATCAAAATCATAAACAACTTCATAATCGACCCAACTCTTGACTTGACAATGCAACTCTTAACTCGACTATGCAACTCTTAACACCTTAAATCATCTTAATCATCTTGACAATGCAAATGCATGTGGCACCATTTCAGGGCATCAAGCCCCCAACATATTTTGAGCGTAAAATGGATCCAGGGCATCAAGCCCCCAACAAAAGTGAGCAAAAGCTCCAGGGCATCAAGCCCCCATCTTTAAATGGGTATGCAATGGATTCAACTTCTCACAACTTAGATCCTCATGAACATCTTTAACGACTCCAAAAATATGGACAACTTCTTACATCTTTACAACTTAGACCGACATATACAACTTCATGACATTAATGGTCAACAACAACAAAACAGCAATAGAGGCAGTGTATAACAGTGCTTAAATATCATATCAACATTTAGGAATGAATCACATCAACTTATTCATCATAGTTAATCACATAATGCATATATAACAATTTCACTTCACCAATGATAATCTCAGTCATCTAAATCAGGCTTCTGGACAGCTTATATTGTTCTAAACAATCTTCATTCTTACTTCTAGGATCAACCCATAACTACACGTGCGAAAGGATCGCAAGGAAATAATTTTTGGGCAACTAACAGCTTAACTCGCGAGGCGAGTACTATTGCTCGCAAAGGCAAGCAAAACATGCTCACTGGACCTTTTAAAATGACTTGCTCGCGAGGCGAGTTGGTTTGCTCGCAGTGGCGATTAACTGGGCTGCTCGCTATGGCGAGCGATCTTGCTCGCGAAGCGAGCGATGAACTTCATCACTCGCGAGGCAAGCTATGCTACTCGCGGTGGCGAGCGATGAATGTCAGCTTGGGCAGAATTCCAATTTTCTCAAATTTTCACCTAGTCTCATGGTTCTAACATCAGAACAACATCTAATTATCACCCTATGGAATATCTAAGGTTTGTACACAAGTTTTACCTCAGTTCAACAAGTTTTCGTGGTTCAACCATCAAAATCGCTCTCAAACCCTAATTCTCAATTCTCACAAAACTCAACCTACATCATGCTAAATCTATTTTTCAGAATCAAAGACTTGATAATATTGAAAGTTAGTCTCACCCTTACCTTATAGCAGATGAAATCGGCACTCTCCAGGTCTTTTCCTCTTCTCTGACTTTTTCTCCCTTTTTCACCAAAAACGTACGTTCTCTGTCTTTCTACCTAACTTCTCTTATTTATATCTCTTCTATTCTTTTCTATTTCCTCTTAAATCACTAAACTCTCTAAAGTTATAAAACAGCCCCACATCTCAATAATTATTTTATTTTCGAATCTTATTTTATTTAATAATAAAATAAGTTACCCCATCATTATAACTTCACAAAAAATCATATAACTCACATAAATCTTAAAAATCACATAAATCACATATAAATCATATATTCTCTCATAAATCACATAATTCATATAAATATATGCTAAAACTCAATAAAATAATTAAATAATTACGACGGGCATTACAACTCTCCCCAACTTAAAGAATTTTCGTCCTCGAAAATTTACCTCAAGCAAACAACTCTGGATAAGACTCCAGCATCTTACTCTCTAGTTCCCATGTCAAGCTTTCACCAGTCGCTCCGTCCCAAACGACTTTCACAAGAGGTATCTCTTTGCCTCTCAACTTCTTCACTTCACGACCTTCAATCCTCACCGGTAAGGTCTCAACCGTAAGGTTATTTCTAACTTGCACATCATCTCTTTGGATCACATGAGATGGATCAGGAACAAACTTCTGAAGTTGCGACACATGAAACACATCATGCAAATTCGAAAGGTGAGGTGGTAAACCCATTCGGTAAGCCACCGTCCCAACTCTTTCTGATATCTGATACGGACCAATAAACTTTGGAGTCAACTTCTTTGACTTCAATGCACGACCCACACCAGTCATGAGAGTAACTCTTAGGAACACGTGATCTCCCTCTTGAAACTCAAGGTCTTTCCGACGCTTATCATGATAACTCTTTTGTCGACTCTGTGACGCTTTCATCTTTTCTTGGATCATCTTTACCTTCTCAGTAGTCTGCTGAACAATTTCTGGTCCTAAAACCACACTCTCGCCTGACTCAAACCAACACAACGGAGTTCTACACCTCCGACCATACAAAGCCTCGAATGGTGCCATTCCAATACTAGAATGGTAACTGTTATTGTACGTGAACTCTATCAACGTTAGATGACTATCCCAAGTTCCACCTTGCTCAAGTACACAGACTCTCAACAATTCCTCTAGCGACTGAATCGTCCTTTCCGACTGACCATATGTCTGAGGATGATAAGCCGAAATCAACCTCAACTTAGAACCTAAAGCCTCTTGCAAACTCTTCAAAAATCTAGAAGTAAACCTTGGATCTCTATCTGACACAATGCTCGAAGGAACACCATGCAGCTTCACTATATCTCGAATATAAATCTCTGCCAACTGAGCTATAGGAAAACTAATATTAATTGGAATAAAGTGAGCCAACTTTGTCAATCTATCAACAATCACCCAAATGGCATCATTCCCTTTAAGAGTATTGGGCAAACTCGTCACAAAATCCATGGATATACTATCCCATTTCTACTCTGGCACATCTAAAGGTGTCAGCAATCCAGCAGGTTTCTGATGCTCAACTTTCGACTTCCGACAAATCAAACAGGAATACACAAACTATGCCACATCACGTTTCAGTCTAGACCACCAGAACAACTTCTTCAAATCATGATACATCTTTCTAGCTCCCGGATGAATACTCAAGCTACTCCTATGACTCTCTTCAAGAATCATCTTCTTCATCTCATCATTGTCTGGAATACAAATCCTACCTCAAAATCTCAACACACCTTGATCATCGACCTTAAAGTCACTATCTTTAGTCTGATTATCAGCAACCAACAAGTCCACAAACTTAACATCAACTTTCTGCGCCTCTTTAATACTTTTCAAGAAATCACTATCAATCTTCAGCATTCCTAACTTAACACTCTGAGGTGACATTTCACAGACTAAGCTCAAATCTCTAAAGTGTTCGAGCAATTCGAACTCCTTAACCATCATAGCAGACATATGTAAAGTCTTCC
Organism: Medicago sativa; assembly: GCF_051527215.1. Classification (NCBI taxonomy): domain Eukaryota; kingdom Viridiplantae; phylum Streptophyta; class Magnoliopsida; order Fabales; family Fabaceae; genus Medicago; species Medicago sativa. The sequence continues at coordinate 43,274,831 of NC_140751.1, forward strand.
TACTTAAGGCATTTGCAACGACATTAGCTTTACCCGGATGATAATTCAAACCAAAGTCATAATCTTTCAATAATTCAAGCCACCTTTGCTGTCTCATATTCAATTCCTTCTGATCAAACAAATATTTCAAGCTCTTGTGATCACTGAACACTTCAAATCTCGAACCATACAAGTAATGTCTCCAAATCTTAAGCACAAATACAACTACAGCAAATTCCAGATCATGTGTAGGATAATTCCGTTCATGAATTCTCAACTGTCTTGATGCATAAACAACCACTTTACCATCTTGCATAAGCACACCACCTAGGCCTAATTTTGACGCATCACAATATACAACAAAAGGTTCATCGGACTTCGGCAAAATCAAAATCGGAGTCGTCGTCAAACACTTCTTCAATTCATTAAAACTATTCTCACACTGAACATCCCACACAAAGGCTTTTCCTTTACACGTCAACTGCGTTAGCGGAAGTGCCAACTTAGAAAACCCTTCTATAAATCTTCTATAATAGCCAGCTAATCCCAAAAAGCTTCTAATCTCGGTAACTGACTTAGGAGTCTCCCATTGTCATACCGCTTCAACTTTAGATGGATCAACTGCAATACCACTACCAAAAATAACATGGCAAAGAAAACTTACCTCTTTCAACCAGAATTCACACTTTGACAATTTAGCGTATAGCTTCCTCTCTTTTAGCACTTGCAAAACAATCTTCAAATGCTTAGCATGTTCCTCTTCAGACTTAGAGTATATCAAAATGTTGTCGATGAACACAACCACGAAACGATCCAAAAATGCATGAAAGATGTGATTCATATACTCCATAAACTCACCAGGAGCATTCGTAACTCCAAAAGGCATCACTTTATACTCATAATGTCCATAACGGGTTCTAAAAGCAGTCTTCTGCATATCTTCATCTTTTACTTTAATCTGGTGATAACCGGATCTCAAGTCAATCTTGCTAAACACACATGCACCCACTAACTGATCCATCTAGTCGTCAATTCTTGGAAGTGGATACCTATTCTTTATCGTCACTTTATTCAACTGTCAGTAATCAATGCACAACCTCATACTACCATCTTTCTTCTTTACTAGCAACATCGGCGCTCCCCAAGGTGAAACACTCGGTCGTATAAACTTCTTATCAAGCAAATCCTCCAATTGTTTCTTCAACTCAGCCAATTCAGAAGCCAACATACGGTAAGGAGTCATAGACACAAGCTTCATACCCAGAATAAGATCAATGGAAAATTCCACTTCTCTTTCTGGAGGCACATCAGGAATCTCATAAGGAAAGACTTCTAGAAAGTCGCATACAACCTGTAACCTATCAATCATTGCTTGACTCTCAACAGATAAGGACGCCATCAATGAAAACATTAAAATTCCATCACGTTCTAACTGCTTCAGCTGCTTAGTAGACAAAAACTCTGCTCCACTTTCTTCTTCAGCAGAAGAGAAATACACTGACGTACTAAAACAATTAATGTGAACATGGTTGTACTCTAACCAGTTCATACCAAGAATTACATCCATCCCACTCAAAGGTATACAAACCAAATCAATTTCAAAATCTTGACAAAACATAGACAAGGGACATCTTAAACAAACAAGAGAAGTGGTCACCGAACCCTTAGCTGGAGTTTCGACAACCATCTCTCCATTCATATCAGACATAGAAAGACCAAACTTAGAAGCACAATCAATAGCAATAAAACAATGCGTAGCACCAGTATCAATAATAGCAACTAGAGGAGTATTATTAATGTAGCAAGTACCTCTGATCAAGCGATCCTCATTCTCTGTCTGAGTACCAGTCAAAGCAAAAACTCTCCCCGTAGTCTTAGTCGTCTTCGGTTTCTTGCATTGAGACCCAATATGACCTTCCTCATTGCAATTAAAGCACACCACATCCTCATGTTTACACTCTGCAAGCGAATGTCCTTTCTTGCCACAACGGAAACATAGTTTCTCATCCTTAGTATAAGCATTACTCTTGTGGCCTTTCTCGCCACAAGTGAAGCAAACAATCTCAGCAACCACATCATTCTTCTTCAGCCTTCTATCATCATTAACACTTTATTTTCCTTTATCAGCAGGAGCACTGTAAGGATTTGGGCGACTTTGCTGATCCTTACCTCTCTTCTCATTCACAATCTTGTAATGGGCTCTAGTATCCTCTTCATTGATTCTGTAGCTGCTCACTAGTTCAGAAAAGTCATGAATCTGTTGGTAACCAATGGCCCGCTTGATGTCAGCACGTAAACCATCCTCAAACTTGATACACTTGGAAAACTCAGCATTCTCAGCTGTGTAGTGGGGATAAAACTTAGCTAGCTCCACAAACATTGCAGCATACTCTGTCATAGTCATGTTACCTTGCTTCAGTTCAAGGAACTCAATCTCTTTCCTTCCGCGAACATCCTTCGGAAAGTATCTGTTTATAAACTCTCTCCTAAACACAGCCCAAGTAACAACCGCAGCATCTTGTTCTAAGGTAGGTAGAAGACTCACCCACCAGTCATCAGCTTCCTCAGCCAGCATATGTGTACCAAAACGCACCTTCTGATCATCCATACATTGCATAACACGGAAAACTCTCTCAATCGCTTTGAGCCACGTATGTGCTCCATCAGGGTTGTACCTTCCTTTGAAAGTATGGGGATGATTCCTTAAGAAAGTCTCCAACATTCTCACTTCAGCATTAGCACCAGCACCAGCATTTGGATGTTGTCCCACAGCTTGAGCTACAGCTTCCAACGCAGCAGCAATAGCAGCATCATTTCTTCGAGCCATCTTAGTTCTCTACACAACACACAACAATCAGAACAATATAATAATGGTATTCCAACTGTTAAACCACACTACTCGACTCAACTACTTGGCCGGACGGACCGACCTGCTCTGATACCAATTGTAACACCCTGTTTTCCCAACATATAAATTTCATAATAAATTAGAGTATCTTTCAATCATAAACGGAATGCTAAACTTAGAAATCGTAAAATAGAATAGATAACAATTTATCCTTCAAAAATTATTCGACTTAATCTTTAAAACTCCGCAGCGGAATTAGTTCAACATCATAAAAGTCTTTGGCACGAAGGCCTCATCATAAAAATCTCATAAAGTCTTTGTTCATCATTTGTTTCATGAAAATTCAAAAGCAATACGTAAGGAACAGAAAACAATAGCATAATTCCCATCCCGTTACGTATCAGAGCACCTAAGACACACGTGTGAGGAGTCCACTCACGACCGCCTCTAATCTTGGTTACCTGCAAGTTACCCATACGAAGAGCAACATTTTCAACCAGAAGGGGTAAGATTTCAAAAACAACATATTAAGCATATAATTCATCAAAATACATTTAACAACATAGAACATCATAAACATCAACAACAAAATCATTAGCATCTTATAATCATCATAAACAGCTTCTTAATCAACTCATAATCGAATTCATAATCAAAATCATAAACAACTTCATAATCGACTCAACTATTGACTTGACAATTCAACTCTTAACTCGACTATGCAACTCTTAACACCTTAAATCATCTTAATCATCTGGACAATGCAAAAGCATGTGGTACCATTTCAGGGCATCAAGCCCCCAACATATTTTGAGCGTAAAAAGGCTCCAGGGCATTGTTAGCCAATATATTTTACTAGCTGTAATAAATGTGGTCAAAGTATAGTTGACCTAGATTTAAAGAAGATTCGAACAGAGTGTTGTATTGAAAGCAAATATGGGTTCGAAGATGGTAGAAGACTTCGATAAAGCAGTTTTCGAAGGTGGTTATCAACGGTTATTCTTTAAGTCAGTTTGTATTTTAAGTTTGTTTTCAAATAAGTAAAACTGTCAACTTGTGGCAGTTGTAGTTTGAATTTCAAAGAAGTGTAGTTATTTCTAGACTTAGTATAAATAGTAGTTTTTCATAGGAAAAACGGGTCACAATTCCATCATACAAACTTACACTCAAAGTATCCGTATGGAAGCGAGAAACGAGTCACAAGTTGCAATGTATGAATCTGTGTACCAACTCTTATTTAATCAATGCAATTTACCCTTTTTTCTTTAAGTGTTCTTGCACTTTACTTTGTTAAGTTCGATTGAGTTCAAGTGGATTGAATTCGATTGTTTTTATTGTATTTCTTATATTTTCGACACCAAAACACAGAATTTCTAACAACAAGAACAAACACAATATGTCCTAAGATTTACTGGTTGATCTTGCAAGTTACCATGTGTAAACCAGCGGTTGTTTACGAAAATCCAACGTAAACAAATTGGCACGCCCAGTGGGACTGTTTGTGTTTTTTTTTTTTTGTTTATAGTTTTTGTTAGAGTTTCTTTTAATTCTGGTTTGTTTTGTTGTGTATGCAATTAAGAAACAAGAAATTGCTTCTTAATATGACACGCGCTAACAACCAAAAGAAAACAAATCCAACATCTTCAAATGAAGATGTGGATCAAGTGACGGTTGAAGATGATGTTTCATCCCCAGGGAATGTTAGAACATCACAGGCTGTTCCGATTAGTAATACAGTCACTCAAACATCGTCTCAGGCCATGCCTTCGATGGCCACAGTAATTTCTCAAGCCATACCTTCGATGGTTACCCAAACTTCCCATGATTATCCAAATAATACTTCTATTCAAGGAGTTTGGGATCATAGATCAATGCCATATGGTATGCCATCATCATTGATGCAAGGCTTACAAACTAGTGGTAATATGTTTTCAGAGAATTTAAATGTATCATTACCACAACTTTTTGGTCCTGGGATATCTACAACATATAGAAGTTCCCAACAAAATTTAACCAACGCTTCTATGGCTGCCATTAGGCAAACTATGGAAGAAACTAATCATGATATGGTTAATATGATGACCCAACAAATTGGTACTGTCATAAATCCTTTAATTCGAGACACCAATACTAGTTATCAACGGTTGTCTGATCAAATGGAAAGAATTGCCAATTTCTTTGGCGCTCCACCAATCCAAAATACCCAATCGCCTCAAAATCGAAATTTGAGGGCAATTGAAATAATTGCTGATGAACCAGTGGTTCGAAATCATGAAAATATTGTCCAACCACAAGTAGTACAACCACAAGTTCAGGCAGAACCTGAAAGACAACCCATTTTGGTTAACAGAAACCAAGATGCCGATCAAGTGGTTTTACAAGCCCGTCGAAACAATTTCGATGGTCAGAATAATATAGCGGGTATTGTCGAGGCTTTGTTAGCCCAAAATGGTTTGAATATGGGTTTACATAGACCAAATTTTGTGTCTCCTTTGTCTGAGTATGTTTTAGACGCTGAATTGCCTAGAAATTGGAAAATTCCGAAGTTTACCAAATTTGCTGGAGAAACTAATGAATCTACTGTCGAACACATTGCTAGGTTTCTCATGGAAGCAGGAAATATTGCAGAAAATGAAAATTTGAGAATGAAATATTTCCCAAGTTCTTTGACAAAAAATGCTTTTACTTGGTTTACAACTTTACCTCCTCACTCAATTTATAGTTGGAACCAATTAGAAAAAGCCTTTCATGAACAATTTTACATGGGTCAATCTAAGATTAGTTTGAAAGAATTGGCCAGTGTTCGACGTAAAAGTCATGAGACAATCGATGATTATCTCAATAGGTTTCGTCTCCTTAAGGCTAGATGTTTTACTTCTGTTCCAGAATATGAATTGGTCGAAATGGCTGCTGGTGGCCTCGATTATTCTGTTCGAAAGAAATTAGATACCCAGTACCTAAGAGACATGGCCCAATTGGCAGACAGAGTTCGACAAGTTGAAAGACTTAAAGCTGAAAAAACTAGAACTCATAACAAATTTCCTAAAAAGGAAAAAATTGCCTATATAGAAACAGGAGATAGTGAATCCGAATTCGATTGGGGTTTAGATATCATTGAAGACAATGATATAAACCTAGCAGAATTAAAAGATGGACCTCCATATGCTTGTAAAATGTTGAGGCCATCCAATGGAAAAAATCCTGAAGATCCCAAGAGTGACAAATATCCTTCTAAAACTTATACTTTTGATATTACTAAAAGTGATGAAATCTTTGATCTTTTAGTTAATGATGGCATAATATTAGTGCCACCTAATATGAAGTTGCCTCCTTTGGAACAAAGGAAGAAAAGAGGATTTTGTAAATTCCATGGGTTTTTAGGTCATAACTTATCTCGATGTACTCGTTTCAGGGATTCTGTACAAAAAGCTCTTGACGAAGGGAGGCTGAAATTTGGAGAGAAATCAAAACAGCAAGTGGATGGAGATCCTATGAAAAAGGCAGAGTCCATGTTTGCTGATGTTTCTGCCAATGTGGCAGAATCCATGTTTGCTGGTATTTCTATCAATATGGTGGAAATTTCAGATAATATTGATACAGAAATGGTTACTGAGGACCATCAAATTGAAGAGCCAGTGGTTACTGAAGATCAATTGGCCAAGGAAATGGAGAAAGCATATCCAAAGGCTGAAGAAGATTTGGTTGATTTTTTAAACCGATGTAAAATATCTAACACCAATGCTATGCTTTGTCCTCGATGCAGTGCAGTGTTCGATAAAGAAGCTGCAAAAGCAGTTGAAGGATATCAACCTCAAACAAAACGTAAAGGAGGGTGGTTCGAGAACCGTTCTAAATTTGGCTTTAACAAAAGAGGTGTTCCTTACAAGATGAAAACTTCAGAGAAGTATCAAGTGAAGAATCATAAGAAGACGTTCGTTCCTTCATCGAAGTCTCCTATTGATACTTGGGTTTTCTCTGGGGGCAAGAAAACTGGTCATTCTGCGCCTCCAGCACCACCAACAAAATGGGTAAAAAGAGCTGTCAAAGTTCCGGACCAACCGGAGAGTTCTAATCCTAACAAGTATGCTTACAAAAATAACTATAAAGGTAAGAATCCTATGACTAGAACTCAATGGCGCCGTTTTCAACGCCAGAAAAAGGAAGGAGTTTTGAAAGATGTCACTAATGATGACAAAAGTAAGGGAAAACAACCAATAGTTTTCGAAATGGTTAAAAAACCAGCTACTGAAAGAATTTTCCCGCCATTATCTTCTGCTTTAAACATCCCCAAAGGGGATGATGATATTCTAACTTCTACTTTTTCAGATTCTGAACCAAGTCTTGACATTATATGTGTGGTTTCTGTACTACCAATTGAATATGCGTATGATGTATCTTCGAAGACCAATCATGATGATGAATGTGATTTCACTGAGGAAATGGCTCGTCATAGGCCTCTGTGTTATTATGTTATGAATAATGGCTGCATCGAAGATCAACATGCAGTGTTCGAGAAACCTGATGATAGCATGAAGCTTCATTTAAAGCCTTTGTTTATTCAAGCTAAGTTAAATGGTGTTGGAATTAACAAAGTGTTAGTAGATGGTGGTGCTACTGTTAATCTCCTACCACAATCTTTTCTAAGGAAACTTGGTATTTCTGAATGTGATTTGAAACCACATAATGTAGTGCTCACTAATTATGAGGGCTCTACTGGACAATCTCTTGGTGCTATCGAACTAGAATTGGTAGTAGGAAGCATAACCAGAGCAACTGTGTTTTTGGTAGTTCCTTCTAAAGCCAATTTCAATGCATTATTAGGAAGGGAATGGATCCATGCTGTAGGTGCAGTTCCTTCTACAATGCATCAAAGGATTGTGATTTGGAGGAAAGATGGTTTGGTAGAGAATATTGAGGCTGATCAGAGTTATTATTTCAAAGCTGAAGTTGCTAATCAAGATATCAACAAAAAGAACTTTGACAAACAGCTTCAATATATTGCACCATTCATGGAAAATGATGCATCAAGTTCTATGACTAAAGAAGAAAAATTCTTTGTAAAACTTGCACCAGAATGGGGTTTTCGTTGGAAAACTGCATTCGATGATGACTTCGTAGTGGTGAACAATGAAGATTGCCATGAGAAGATACCTGTAAAGGAAAAAGATTTGCTGAAGACAAGAAGTACTTCGTACAAGAGGGTTACTGATGACCAAGAATATTCAGCAAATGGAATCTCACCAACTGGGTGGGATATCAATAATTGATCGATGGTTGAGCCCAGCATATGGGAAAAGATTACGGCTTATGTAGCCGAGAAAAACTTCGATTTGGCTGAAACAGCCAAAGAAGAAGAGGTCTTCGATGCTTCAGTAGAAAATAATTCTGATGACCTCATTGATGATAAAAAATTAGACTGTATTTATGATGATGAACCTTTGGGTTTTGAAGAAGATCCAATGGGATCTACAATAAAAATGAAGGCCCAAGATCCTCTTGAAGAAGTGGATATAGGAGATGGTTCTGTAAAAAGACCAACATACATAAGTTCAAAGATTCCTAAGAGCTTCAGAGATCGAATTGTGGCGCTGTTGAAAAATTACAAGGATTGCTTTGCTTGGGATTATCATGAAATGCCTGGTTTGAGTAGAAAGGTAGTAGAGTTGCAATTGCCAATCAGGACAGACAAGAAACCAGTGAAGCAAATTCCAAGAAGGTTTGCACCAGAGATTCTACCAAAAATAAAAGAAGAGATCGAAAGACTCCTCAAATGTGGCTTCATCAGACCTGCAAGGTATGTTGATTGGTTAGCTAATGTAGTTCCTGTTAAAAAGAAAAATGGAAGTATAAGAGTTTGTATTGATTTTAGAGATTTAAATCTCGCCACTCCTAAAGATGAATATCCTATGCCAGTAGCAGAAATGTTGGTAGATTCTGCAGCAGGTTTCGAATATTTGAGTATGCTTGATGGTTATTCAGGTTATAATCAAATATTTATTGCTGAAGAAGATGTTTCTAAAACAGCATTTCGATGCCCAGGGGCATTAGGATGTTATGAGTGGATAGTAATGCCATTTGGTCTTAAAAATGCTGGTGCTATATATCAAAGAGCAATGAATTCAATGTTTCATGATTTTATTGAAGATTTTATGCAAATTTACATTGATGATATTGTTGTGAAATCATCTTCTGAAAACAAACACTTAGAACATTTACGTTTATCATTCGAAAGGATGAGACAATATGGATTAAAAATGAATCCATTAAAATGTGCGTTTGGTGTTTGTGCAGGTGATTTTTTAGGATTTGTTGTCCATAAAAAGGGCATCGAAATCAATCAAAATAAGACTAAAGCTATAATGGAGGCTAAAGCACCCTCTACCAAAAAAGAGTTGCAGTCTTTATTAGGCAAAATAAATTTCCTCAGAAGATTTATATCTAATCTAAGTGGCAGAGCGCAAGCATTCTCGTCATTACTTCGATTAAAGAAAGAGGAAATTTTTAGATGGGAGCCTGACCACCAAAAGGCATTTGAAGACATAAAGTCATATTTATCTAATCCTCCTATTCTTTCACCTTTGTTGAAAGACAAAAAGATGAAGTTATACATAGCATCATCTGAAAGAACTATAGGGAGTATGTTAGCACAAGAGGATGAAAATGGTGTAGAAAGAGCCATTTATTATCTTAGTAGAGTTTTAAGTGATGTTGAAACAAGATATCATCCTAGTGAGAAATTATGTCTTTGTTTATATTTTTCATGTATGAAACTTAAGCATTATATAAAGCCTTTTGATGTTTATGTTTATTCCCATTTCGATATTATTAAGCACATGTTATCTAAACCTATTCTGCATAGTAGAGTTGGTAAATGGGCTTTGGCACTCACAGAATATTCTTTAACTTATCAATCTTTGAAAACTGTGAAAGGCCAAATAGTGGCTGACTTTATTGCTGATCATTCCATTGAAGAACCTGTGACTGGGGGCATCGAAACATTTCCATGGACATTATATTTCGACGGGTCTAGTCATAAAAATGGTTCTGGAATAGGTATAGTTATTGTTTCACCAACAAATGAGGTAACCAAATATAAATTTCGAATTAGCCAATATTGTTCGAATAATGAGGCAGAATATGAAGCCTTAATAAATGGTTTAGAGATTTTGCTCGAACTGGGGGCGAAATGTTTAATTATTAGAGGTGATTCTGAATTAGTAATAAAGCAAATAACAAAAGAATATAAATGCCTCAAAGAAACTTTGATAATGTATTACACTATAGTTAATGCATTACTTAAACATTTTGCTCAAATTGAAGTTCAACATGTTCCTAGAGCAGAAAATCAAGAAGCTAATGATTTAGCTCAATTGGCTTCTGGGTACAAACTTTCGAAGGAACAAGAGCAAGAGGTTATTGAAATTAAAACAAAGCGTAATTCGATAGATATTGTGCCTAACAAATTGTTAAGACCAAAACTTGGGGGCATGGAAGCATCTCAAGGATACCTTCAGAGTGAAAAATTTTCTGAAATTTTGGTCATTAACAATTTGGATGATAATGATTGGCGAAAACCCATAGTCAATTTTTTGGAAGATCCAGATGGCACAACTTGTAGGAAAGTCAAGTATAGAGCCTTGAGTTATGTGATAATAGGCAATGAATTATTTAAAAAGACTCCAGAAGGAGTTTTACTTAAATGCCTTAGTGAAGCAGAAGCATATTTGGCTGTATCGAATACTCATAGTGGTGCTTGTGGTACACATCAAGCAGGCCATAAAATAAAATGGCTTTTGTTTCGACAAGGTGTTTATTGGCCAACCATGTTAAAAGATTGCATAAATTTTGCTAAAGGTTGTAAAGAATGTCAAGAACATGCTGGAATTCAAAAAGTACCAGCTAGTGAATTACATTCAATAGTGAAACCTTGGCCATTCAGAGGATGGGCTTTAGATGTAATTGGGGAAATCAAACCTAAGTCATCCAAAGGCTACAAATATATTTTGGTTGGAATAGATTATTTCACTAAATGGATAGAAGCTGTTCCACTAAAAGATGTTACTCAAGATGAAGTTATAAACTTCATTCAAAAATTTATTATTTATAGATTTGGCATACCAGAAACTATTACTACGGATCAAGGATCTGTATTTACTGGTCGAAAGATGGTAAAATTTGCTGAAGAAATAGGATATAAGTTGTTGACTTCAACACCATATTATGCTCAGGCAAATGGTTAGGTAGAAGCAGCAAATAAGAATTTGATTACTATAATCAAAAGAAAAGCTAGCCAAAAGAAAAAACCCAAAGAATGGCATGAGTTTCTTTATGAAGCTTTATGGGCAGTTCGAACTTCTCCTAAAGAATCTATAAATACTACTCCTTTTCGATTAACATTTGGCCATGATGCTGTATTGCCAACAGAAATCTTACTTCAATCTACTCGAATTCAAAGACAAATCGAAATTCCAACAAATCAATATTTGGATATGATGTTGGATGAATTAGTAGATATTGATGAAGAAAGATTAATGGCTTTAGAAGTGCTTACAAAGCAAAAAGAAAGAATAGCAAAAGCCTATAACAAAAGAGTTAAATCGAAATTATTCCTGCAAGGGGACTTAGTTTGGAAAGTTATCTTGCCGATGGATAAAAAGGATCGATGTTTAGGAAAATGGTCTCCTAGTTGGGAAGGACCATGGAAAATTCTAAGAGTTTTTTCGAATAATGCGTATGAGATCGAAGAATTACAAGAAGATCAGAGAATTATACGCATAAACGGTAAATATTTGAAAAAATATAAACCGATGTTACAAGAAATTAAAATTACACAAGAGTAATTTGATTCGAAATAAAAACTTGGCATTAATTTAAAAATGCCAACTGATGGGCTGGTTACATCGAAATGCTTAAAATGGAAAAACCATTACAAAAGAAAACACAAAGTACTTAAAGACTAAAAGCATTTAAAGATGGTTTTCACCATTCAGTTACAATCCCAAAACGATCGAGAAACCAGCGAATTTCTGTATCGAGACGACACTTGAAGCAAGCATTGACCAAGTAGTATTCATGATCTGGCCCAGGTAAAAGTGAATACCAACCTCCAATTCTCCCATCTCCTGCACAGTTGTGGTAGTTGTTGCAAAAACGACGCCTAGTAAGCCAAATAGGCATGGGCCTATTCCACCAAGGATAGCGAAATCGATAAGTTGAAGTTCCTCCCAAAATGTCGCTTCGAAATTCTGCCAATCGATGTGTCCATGCAAGATCTTCGAAGTTTTCGAGGATGTTTTCTGGCATAGGCATGGAGAGCGCGTTGATGAGAAGAAGGTAGTACCTTGCACTCAGAGAGCCAGTGGTGTTGATAGCAGTAGTAAGGAGGCGTTTTATTTCTTCAATGTTTGGATTAGCATCCAACATGTGTTGAGTGCTTCGAAGAATACAGAACATGGCGTTGCCATGATTCCAGAGTCTAAGTTTAAAAGCAAACTTAGAATGAGCCACCATAGCATTGTTGTACCATTCATTGGGGTCGTAGAGGAAGTAGAGGACATCATTTCCAAAAGCCCTAGAAACTTCAGAATCCTCACTGACGCGCCAATGCCTGCTATTGGTATGGCGAAAAGCGAAAAGATCTTTCCTGCTTTGAGCAGCAATCTTTGCAGCAATCTTGACTAAAAGATCATCACTCAGATTATCAATGGTGGTCATGATGATTTAAGAAAGAAAAAGCTTTGAGTAAGAAGGATTTTTCAGACGAAGACGAAACAAAGAAAAGAGTGATTTTTATAAAAAGGAAAATCATATTTATAGTGGAGGGAAGTTGAAAGAAGTGGCTCAATCAAACGGTTCTTCTTGCTTTGAAGATGATGACACGTGGGAACAGTTATTCCGATGGCCAATGGTTACTTAACTTCGTAACCTGAGGGAAGTTTTAAAGGTTTTTTTTTTTTTTTAAAAAAAAAAAGGATTAATCTGTGTTAAAAGGTCATTTATTTGTTTTATTTCTTTTCAACTTCCTAGGCAAGTTTAACTTGTTGGGTTAAACAAAAAAGTTACTTTTTTGTTTCCTCATCATTAAAATGTCTTGGAAATTGTTCCAATCTTATTTGGATTTAAATAAAATTTAAATTCGATATAAGAAAATAAGAAAGGAATTTCGATGATTGAAAAGAAATTGTCGTTCGAAATAGAAAATGGTCCACGAATTGTTATAAAGACATTACAGACCAAGATATTCGATAAGGCTGAAATAAAATAAAAGTCTTAGAGAATAAAATAGAAACAGAACTAAATCTCAAATGATGAGATGAGTTTCTCGATTTGGCTCTTGTATTCAGCCAGTTGAGTATCGAGAGCATGGTTGTCACTTGCAAGTTGAGCAATGGTAGACTCTAGTTCCTTGGAGAGCTTGAATTTGTTAATAGCTTCATTGGCTTCTCGATTTCTGGCTTCATCCTTAGCCAAAATTTCAGCTTTTTGAGCTTCCAGTTCTTTAATTTTGGCATCGATGTCAACCACTTGCTGCTTCGCATTGTTTCTTTCTTGCTGAAGAGTTTTAAATTTCTCTTGGAAGGATGACAGTTCGATTACAATTTGATCATGATGCGCTTTCTTCTCTGCCATTTGAGCTTGATCAGTTTTCCTCTTCTGGAAGTTTTGATTAGCACTCTCCAACATTGGTTCAAGATAATTAAACAGGTTTCGAAATTTCCAACCAGTTGGGAGAGCACCAAGTTTTTCAATTAAACTCCTAATTTCAGCAAGAGCTCCAGCATCTTTTTCAATCAACTCTAGCAAGTTGGCTTCGATGATCTTCTTTTGAAATTCTGCTAGCAGGTTGTTCTTTGAAGTCTCAGAGGGATTTCCCTTGGATGAATCAGAAGTTTGGCCAGTGCTAGTTGAGAAAAGAGTATTACTCTTAGCTATCAAGGCAAAGGCATTGAAAGGATCATCTTTGGCCAATCGATCGATTTCTTCTAGATCGATCATAGGGGTATCTTGTTGAGCAATCATTTCTGCATCACCAGGAGCATTTTGTCGAGTAGTTATGTTTGTATCTTCAGTAGCAAAGTTTGATACATTATCTCCAAGGGTGGGTGCAGAATAAGATTGATCATTGTTGAGTGATTCATCATTTACCAAGTCATCAGTGGGTGTTTCTGTTTGTTGTTGTTGAGGAGGATCCACTTTAAGACCTTCTGGACTGCTAGCATCATCATGCTCATCTTCTTTGTCTTCAGCAATTGGTGAAGTGGTCTTCGAAGAAGGAAGAACTTGCCCATGTTGTGATGGATTAGTTTGTTCTTGTTCGATACCCTAAAAAGAATAAGATCAATGCTTAAAACAAGATACTTAGAAACATTGCGTATAAAATATGGTTTTGATAAAATACCTTCGAACCATTATCACCAACATGTGAATGAGCACTAGAATGAGAAGTCTTTCGAAGACGTTTGAATGGTTTAGATGGTGAGATGGGGGGAGAACCTTCAGAAGCTTCCACTTCGACTTCCTTTTCTTGGACAAGTGAAATTTGTTCTTGTTTTCTTTTCCTTCTTCCTTCAGTATGGACTTTGGGAAGTGTTACTTTGGAAGCTTCAATCTGTTCTTTAGTTATCTCCACCTCGCTATCATCATCAGAGAGATCGACAGTTGCTTGTTCTTTCTTGTTCTTTGATCTAGAAGATCTTTTTGATGAAGTTGTTTTCACTTTGGGTTCCTTTGATTTAGAAGGTTCCTTTGATGCAGTCTCAGATTTCTTCGATTCAACTTCTTTAGTTTGGGAAGCTTTCTTTTTCTTCTTGTCAGACTTGCTTTTCGAAGTGTTCTGGGTGCTGGCATCATCGAGCTTTGCTTCTCCTGGAGTTAAAGGCAAAGCTGAAATATGTGATTATACAGATAAGTACTATTTCTTCTAAAAATAGTATTAATATATTTTAGTAAAAGAAAAATCATACCCATGATACTGGGAGTTTCGATTCGAACTTGGGATAATTCATAGCCAAGTTCACCATTATATTGGTATAAATGGCATTTAGCATAGGTTACTAAATTATTTTGTGGGAATTTGAAATTATAAAGTAACCATTTTGGGTATGGTGGCCTAAAGGCCAAAGCAAGATTACAAGATGGAAGTTTTGCTAGTTTCATTTTCTTTTCTAAAACATAAAGATATTTATTGGGTGTTCCAGGGGGAAAAATTGTTTCTGGAATTTTTTCTCGAACTTTATCTCTCAGAGTTTGAGCAGCATAATATACTGTCCTCTTTGGATGTAAAGGGTCATATGTTGTTTGATAATATCTTTGAAATTGCTGAATTTCTTTAATGTGCGTACCTCTAGTCTTCTTGTCTTTGTTCTGCAAAGTGTGAAAAGTACTGGTCAGTTGAGGCAGCAATTCATCAGGATTCCCTCGATTGGATTGGCGTGTGTAATAATTTCGCCACCATCGAAAGAATGCTTCAGAGCATGCAAATGATGTTGAGAAATATGTAGGCTCGAACACAGTTGTTTTCCTGGCTTGAATTATGGATTTCCACACAGGTTCGATCAGAGGAATTTTCCATTCACTTATACTTTTGAACAAAGAGCTGGGTTTCGATTGAACCATACCAAACTGTCTAGCTACATGGTTAGGTTGATAACCATATACTCCATAAGGACTACCAGGTGTAAGTCTGCTAGATAGATAGGTAGGGGTCAAATAAGCTTCCCATATAGCATTGATTTCTGTTTTGTTGGCTGCTTTCGAAGTAGTGGGAAAGTCCTCTTTGAACCAGTTAGGTCCATATTTCCTAGTGGTAAATGGTGCCATCATAGGGGTGAAAATGGGACAATCAAGCAGGGTTTCATAAGCATTCTCAAAAAGTTGTTGTGAAGACTTATTCCCATCGGGGTGAAACATAGCTAAGCCTATACCTTCAGTGGTCTTGTCTGAGTATGCTGATGTGTAAGAGGAAGGTAGGATCGAAGCAAGTTTTGATCCAAAAATGGCTAAAAGCCATAGTTGGAACAACCATATGGGTCCTGATACAACTAAATTCCCACCAGTTTGGGGATAATCTCTAAGATTATTAGTTGTATGGTTAAGGGTTTCATACAAAGAACCTAGAATCAGTTTGCTTAAACAGATATCTGTTCCTTCATGTAATTGACTAGCTAGACACATGAATTTCTTAGGGACTTGTACTGACCTTGAGCAAAAAACATGCATAGATAACCAGTAGGTCAAGAAAGCTACATGTTCATCTGCAGATACTTCAGCACATTCGGTATCATGGTTGTTAGCTATAAACAAACCATAGGCAGGGCTATCGAAATTTACTGAGTATTGAGAGGTGGTAACATATGGATTAAAGGTGTATCCAGTTGGTTTTAAGCTAGTAAGGCCAGCCACATCTAAAAGGGTAGGAGTGAGCATTCCACATTTCAAGTGAAGGCTGTTGTTCGATGGGTTCCAAAAATGTAAAGCAGCAAATATCAATTCATTATGGTATTTTGGACCATATCGAGATATTTGGATGAGATCAAAAATCCCTTTCTCCTTCCAGAATTGTCCCTTTTGTTTTTGAACTTTGTCTAACCAAGCAATGTATTCTGGATAAGTTTTTGGTTCAGTCCTAATTTTGGATTTTACAAAACTTAGGTCAAAAGGACCTTTTGTGAAAATTAAAGGAGGTTGAGTTTCGATGCATGGGAAAAGAGAGTTAATATCTGGAGTTTCAGGTTCTAGAGAAATGGGGCCTAAGAATGCATGTGGAGTATCAGTACAAGGGATGATTACCTGGGTTTTCCAGATAGCTTTTTCAGCTTCATTGATCTCTGGTTCATTCATAAAAGCAGGAGCAGCACTGGCGATTTCTTTAGTAAAATCAATGGGTTCTTCGCGATTCACATGAGAAGTTCCTGCTGCGTTCGTCATTGTTTAAGTGTTTTTGTGAGAATTTGATGAGTAGTGAAGATTTCGTGGTTAAAGATAGAAGTTGCAGAAAATTCAAAGTGTTTTCTTCGAGAAAATTTTTGGCGGAGAAGAGGAACGGTGAAAGTGAAAATGAAATGGTGAAAAGTGAGAAGAGTAAAGGTGAGTTTGTTTTTATATGGACCTTTGATCATGACACATGTCAAGATCTTATTTTGACAGTTTTACCATTAAAGTGTTGTCTTTTCCAATGTTAGAGAACGTGGCCCACTAACTAAGATTGTGGGGTCAGTATTTAAAGGAAATTTGAATTAGTTTTGAATTAAATACTGACATCATTCATTTCGATGGAGAATGTTAGTTATTTTTTTTTTTCAAAAACGTCTTTTTCTTCTTCGGTGAAATCGAAAATGGCGTTTCTGGGGGGCAATTTGTTAGCCAATATATTTTACTAGCTGTAATAAATGTGGTCAAAGTATAGTTGACCTAGATTTAAAGAAGATTCGAACAGAGTGTTGTATTGAAAGCAAATATGGGTTCGAAGATGGTAGAAGACTTCGATAAAGCAGTTTTCGAAGGTGGTTATCAACGGTTATTCTTTAAGTCAGTTTGTATTTTAAGTTTGTTTTCAAATAAGTAAAACTGTCGACTTGTGGCAGTTGTAGTTTGAATTTCAAAGAAGTGTAGTTATTTCTAGACTTAGTATAAATAGTAGTTTTTCATAGGAAAAACGGGTCACAATTCCATCATACAAACTTACACTCAAAGTATCCGTATGGAAGCGAGAAACGAGTCACAAGTTGCAATGTATGAATCTGTGTACCAACTCTTATTTAATCAATGCAATTTACCCTTTTTTCTTTAAATGTTCTTGCACTTTACTTTGTTAAGTTCGATTGAGTTCAAGTGGATTGAATTCGATTGTTTTTATTGTATTTCTTATATTTTCGACACCAAAACACAGAATTTCTAACAACAAGAACAAACACAATATGTCCTAAGATTTACTGGTTGATCTTGCAAGTTACCATGTGTAAACCAGCGGTTGTTTACGAAAATCCAACGTAAACAGGCATCAAGCTCCCCAACAAAAGTGAGCAACAGCTCCATGGCATCAAGCCCCCAACGTAATTTTGAGCAATGGCTCCAGGGCATCAAGCCCCCATCTTTAAATGAGTATGCAATGAACTCAACTTCTCACAACTTAGATCCTCATGAACATCTTTAACGACTCCAAAAATATGGACAACTTCTTACATCTTTACAACTTAGACCGACATATACAACTTCATGACATTAATGCTCAACAACAACAAAACAGCAATAGAGGCAGTGTATAACAGTGCTTAAATATCATATCAAAATTTAGGAATGAATCACATCAACTTATTCATCATAGTTAATCACATAATGCATATATAACAATTTCACTTCACCAATGATAATCTCAGTCATCTAAATCAGGCTTCTGGATAGCTTATATTGTTCTCAACAATCTTCACTCTTACTTCTAGGATCAACCCATAACTGCACGTGCGAAAGGATCGCAAGGAAATAATTTTTGGGCAACTAACAGCTTAACTCACGAGGCGAGTACTATTGCTCGCAAAGGGAGCAAAACATGCTCACTGGACCTCCTAAAATGACTTGCTCACGAGGCGAGTTGGTTTGCTCGCAGTGGTGAATAACTGGGCTGCTCGCTATGGCGAGCGATCTTGCTCGCGATGAGAGCGATGAACTTCATCACTCGCGAGGCATGCTATGCTGCTCGCCGTGGCGAGCGATGAATGTCAGCTCTGCCAGAATTCCAATTTTTTGAAATTTTCACCTAGTCTCATGGTTCTAACATCAAAACAACATCTAATTATCACCCTATGGAATATCTAAGATATGTACACAAGTTTTACCTCAGTTCAACAAGTTTTCATGGTTCAACCATCAAAATCGCTCTCAAACCCTAATTCTCAATTCTCACCAAACTCAACCTACATCATGCTAAATCTATTTTTCAGAATCATAGACTTAATAATATTGAAAGTTAGTCTCACCCTTACCATATAGCAGATGAAATCGGCACTCTCTAGGTCTTCTCCTCTTCTCTAACTTTTTCTCCCTTTTTCACCAAAAACGTACGTTCTCTGTCTTTCTACCTAACTTCTCTTATTTATATCTCTTCTATTCTTTTTCTATTTCCTCTTAAACCACTAAACTCTCTAAATTTATAAAACAACCCCACATCTCAATAATTATTTTATTTTCGAATCTTATTTTATTTAATAATAAAATAAGTCACACCATCATTATAACTTCACAAAAAATCATATAACTCACATAAATCTCAAAAATCACATAAATCACATATAAATCATATATTCTCTCATAAATCACATAATTCATATAAATATATGCTAAAACTCATTAAAATAATTAAATGATTACGACGGGCGTTAAAGTATTCGCGCGTTTTACCGCTTATTAGAAGTAGGGTGTTACAAGTTGGTATCAGAGTCGTGGTCAGTCTTGTCCGGACTAGCATCCGTTGAATTTTCCTGTTAGTATGCGAATGGTAATGAGTTACCTTTGGTACTTGTTTGTTGTGTTGTTGTTCTTATCTATTGGTTGGTTTTGTGTAGAAGTGAGATGGTTGGTGGTATAAATGATGCAGCGATTGCGCAGGCTTTGGCTTTGATGGCTCAGGTGTTGGCTCAGACTAATGAGCAGGCGGCGGTTGGTCATCGTGATCCTGCAGAAGCTGAGGAGCGGAGGCTTGATCGTTTCTTGCGAAACAGTCTGCCGACGTTCAGGGGTAGGTATGACCCGGATGGAGCTCAGACATGGATGCAGGCCATGGAGAGGATCTTTCGTGCTATGCTGACTAGTGAGGATCAGAAGGTCAGATTGGCTACTTATATGCTTGTTGAGGTGGCTGAGTATTGGTGGACCAATGCTAAGGGAAGGCTTGAGGCCGGTGGTGGAGCTGTGACTTGGGCTAGGTTCAAGACTGAGTTTTTAGGGAAGTACTTTCTTGAGGATTTGAGGACAAAGAAAGAGGTGGAATTCTTGAACTTAAAGCAACAGAACCGTTCAGTCGCTGAGTATGCCGCAAAGTTTGAAGAGCTTTCGAGGTTTTGTCCGTACATCAATGCGGAGGATGCGATGGTTTCCAAGTGTGTGAAGTTTGAAAGCGGTTTGAGGCCCGACATCTATCAGTACATGTGTATTCAGCAGATCCGTGACTTTGACACTTTGGTGCACAAGTGTCGTATGTTTGATGACGCCGGGAGGGCTAAGGCTAATCATTACAAGGCTCGAAATGAGAAGAAAGGAAAGGGTCATGTATTTGGGAAACCGTATAGCAAGGACAAAGGAAAGAAGAACGAATCTGGTGGAGGCTCTAAGTCGAATGTT
This sequence comes from Medicago sativa, assembly GCF_051527215.1. Classification (NCBI taxonomy): domain Eukaryota; kingdom Viridiplantae; phylum Streptophyta; class Magnoliopsida; order Fabales; family Fabaceae; genus Medicago; species Medicago sativa. The sequence continues at coordinate 43,294,989 of NC_140751.1, forward strand.
GTTGAGGTGAGATGCTACAAGTGTGGAACTTTGGGTCATTACTCTAATGATTGTAAGAAGGGAAAGAGTTGCTACAAGTGTGGGGAAGTAGGTCACAAGGCGTTTGAGTGCAAGAAGGAGATCACTTGCTACAATTGTGGTGAGAAGGGGCATATCAGTACTAAGTCTACCAAGTCGAAGAAGGCGGCGGGGAAGGTGTTTGCATTGGATGCGGAAGAGGTGGAGCATCCAGATAATCTCATCTGAGATATGTGATTTATCAATAGTACTCCTTTGATTGCAATTATTGATACTAGTGTTACTCTTTTATCGCGGTTAGTTGTGTTGAGCATTTGGGTTTGGTTGTGACTCTGTTGTCCCGAGGGATGGTTATCGACACCCCGACTAGTGGTTCGGTGACTACTTCCTTAGTGTGTGCTAAGTGTCCTGTTAGCTTTGGTAACGTTGATTTTGAGTTGGATCTTGTGTATCTTCCGTTGAAGCATATGGACGTGATTTTTGGTATGGATTGGATGTTAACTTTTGGTGTTAACATTAATTGTTTGACCAAGAGTATAAGGTTTTCTAAACTGGTAGCTGAGATGGGTGAGAAGTTCTTGACCGCGGAACAAATGAAGAAGTATTTGGATGGTGAAGCTAGTGTGTTTATGATGTTTGCTTCCTTGAAGGAAAGTAGTGAGAAAGGAGTCGGTGATTTACTGGTAGTGCAAGAATTTCCAGAAGTTTTTCCGAACGACATTACCGAGTTACCGCCGGAGAGGGAAGTGGAGTTTGCAATTGATTTGGTACCAGGAACGAGTCCTATTTTGATTGCGTCGTATCGGATGTCTGCATCAGAGTTGGGTGAATTGAAGAAGCAGTTGGAAGAGTTGCTCAAGAAGCAGTTTATCAGGCTGAGTGTTTCCCCGTGGGGTGCTCCTGTGTTGTTGGTTAAGAAGAAGGATGGAAGCATGGGGTTGTGTGTGGATTATCGGCAGTTGAATAAGGTGACGATTAAGAATCGGTATCCGTTTCTGAGGATTGATGATTTGATGGATCAGTTGGTTGGTGCGGAAGTGTTCAGCAAGATTGATTTAAGATCAGGATATCATCAGATTAGAGTGAAGGCAGAGGATATATCCAAAACTGCGTTCTGAACAAGGTATGGACATTATGAGTATTCTGTGATGTCATTTGGAGTATCTAATGCGCCAGGTGTCTTTATGGAATATATGAATAGAATATTCTGTGATGTCATTTATAGATGATATTTTGGTGTAATCGAAGTCTTAAGAAGAGCATGCCGAGCATTTGAGGATTGTGTTGGGTGTCTTGAAGGAGAAGAAGTTGTTTGCTAAGTTGTCTAAGTGTGAGTTTTGGTTGCGGGAAGTGAGTTTCCTTGGTCATGTGATTTCTAAGGGTGGTATTGTCGTGGATCTGTCGAAGGTTGGTGCAGCGTTGCAATGGGAATCACCTAAGTCTGTTTTTGAAGTTAGAAGCTTTCTTGGTTTGGCAGTTACTATTGGAGGTTCATTGAGGGATTCTCTATGTTGGCGTTGCCATTGACGCAGTAGACTCGGAAAGGACAAGCTTATGTTTGGGATGCTAAGTGTGAGAAGAGTTTCCAAGAGTTGAAAAAGAGGTTGACTTCAGCTCCAGTGTTGATTTTTCCGAATTCGAAGGAATCGTTTGTTATGTATTGTGATGCTTATAAGATGGGTCTTGGTGGTGTGCTTATGCAGAATCGTCAGGTTGTGGCTTATGCTTCGAGGCAGTTGAAAGTGCATGAAAAGAATTATTGGACTCATGATTTGGAATTGGCAGCAGTTGTGTATGTGTTGAAGATTTGGAGGCATTATCTGTATGGTTCTAAGTTTGAAATGTTCAGTGACCACAAGAGTTTGAAGTACTTGTTTGATCAGAAGGAGTTGAATATGAGGCAAAGAAGATGGTTGGAGTATCTTAAGGATTTTGATTTTCAGTTGAGTATTCATCCAGGAGCGACTAAGATGTATCAGGATTTGAAGAGGTTGTTTTGGTGTCATGGGATGAAGAAAGAGATCGCATAATTTGTGTATGCTTGTTTGGTTTGTCAGAAGTCTAAGATTGAACATCAAAAACCATCGGGTTTGATGCAACCGTTGTTTGTGCCAGAGTGGAAGTGGGATAATATCTCTATGGATTTTGTATGAGCGTTGCCGAAGACTGTTAAGGGTTTTGACTCGATTTGGGTGATTGTCGATCGGTTGACGAAGTCGGTACATTTTGTTCCTATTAAGACCGGTATGTCTGTGGCGAAGTTGGGTGAGATCTAGATTGAGCAGATTGTTAGATTGCATGGTATTCCTTCTAGTATTCTGTCGGATCGGGATCCGAGGTTTACTTCTAGGTTTTAGGAGAGTTTGCAAGCTTCATTGGAAACTAAGTTGAGGTTGAGTTCTGCTTATCATCCGCAGACTGATGGTCAAACGGAGAGGACTATTCAGAGTTTGGAAGACTTGTTGAGAGCTTGTGTTTTGGAACAAGGTCTTAGTTGGGTTGAATTTTTACCGTTGATTGAGTTTACTTATAACAACAGTTTTCATTCTAGTATTGGGATGACACCGTTTAAGGCTTTGTATGGTCGGAGGTGTAGGACGCCGTTGTGTTGGTATGAGTCAGGAGAAAGTGCCTTGTTAGGACCAGATGTGGTGCAAGAGACGACCGAGAAGGTCAAGATGATTCAAGAGAAGATGAAAGCATCTCAGAGTAGGCAGAAAAGTTATCATGACAAGAGAAGGAAGGATCTTGAGTTTCAACTTGGTGATCATGTGTTCTTGAGGGTTAATCATGTAACTGGCGTTGTTCGTGCTTTGAAGTGTCGGAAGTTGACACCGCGTTTTGTTGGGCCGTTTGAGATTATGGAGAAGGTTGGAGTTGTAGCGTATCGGATTGCATTACCGCCGTCGTTGTCGAATCTTCATGATGTGTTTCATGTGTCTCATTTACGGAAGTATGTGTATGATGAGTCTCATGTGATTCAAGTGGACGAGTTGGAAGTAAGAGATAATTTGACCGTTGAGACGTGGCCCGTTAGAGTTGAAGATCGAGAGGTGAAGCGTTTGAGGGGTAATGAGATCATTTTGGTGAAGGTGATATGGTTTGGACCAACTGGCGAGAGTGCTACTTGGGAATCGGAGAGTAGGATGATGGATTCGTATCCGGAGTTGTTTCCTTCAAGTAAATTTTCGAGGGCGAAAATTCTTTTAGGGGGGAGAGTTGCAACAGCCTGATTTTCGCAATTATTTTATTTTGATTGTTTTATGTGTGTTTAATTATGTTTGTGTGCATTTTCATGTGTTTGGGCATTTTAGGGGTAAAATATTAATTTTGAGAGAATAGTGTTTTATCATTTCTAAGTTAGAACCGTTTTATTAGTGAGTTGTCGTTATGAGAGAATTAATTAGAGCCGAGGTTGCTAATTAATTATCGTTAGTGTGATAATTAGTGGATTAGTGTATTTAGTGAGAGCCCATTTATTTTTAGTGTGTTAAGGCCCGTTAACGGAGAGGGAGTATATATGCTAAGTCATTAGTACCTAGGGGTTAGAACTTTGATCATTTTTCACACAAACACAAGAGGAAAGAACTTGGGGTTAGAGAGAAGAACAAGAGAAAGGGGTTGGAGGCTAGAGCTAGAAGAGGATTTCATCTTTAGGAGCTAAATTGAAGCCTTGGTTAGAGATTCTTGGTGTTAGAGGTAAGAGGGTTAGGCTTCACTCATAATTTCATAATTTTTACTCTTTACCCATTTTTGTGAAATTGTTGAATTGAATCTAGTTGCTGTGAATTCGTGCATGAATGTTGTTGTTATGTTTGAGAACATGAACTACGTGATAATTGTGTGATTGTATGTGAATTAACATGTTGAAATGCATAATTGTTGGTATATTGTGTTATTAAGCAAATATGGTGAATAATGAAGTTGTTGTTGTGGAATTATGTAAGAATTCATGTTCATTAGTTGTTGTTATTGATTTGGAACATGTGGTTGTTGAATTGATGCTTTTGGTATCAAGATTGATGAATTGATGAAGAGATTTTGTGTTGTTGTTGAAAGTTGAGAAAGTGATGATAATTTGATGAATTATGTGCAATTGATGTTATAATTCCAAGTTTGATGTATGCTTGAGTACTTTGTAACATGTATGACCTATAAACATCTTTGGGATTTAGTTTGGGGCTTTAAAATGATCAAAATGGGGATTTTTGGGTGAAAATAGGTTGAAACCCGAAATCTAAAATTCTGGAAATCAGATTGCACGCTAAAGCGTGCGGTAAGCGTGCGGCAAGTGTGCAGAACCCAAACTTACGACTTTGTGGACGCTCAAGCGTGCGTCTGGACGCTTAAGCGTGATGGGTTCTGTTCAACCGTTTTTGACTTTTCATTTGTGATCTTTGTGACTTGTCCGAGCATTTCTTAACACTTCTTTTCACCTCTATAAACACTGTTTGCATCAATAATCCTACTGGAACAACATTTGAATCGACTTGGATCGAATTTTGAAAGATTGAACTTGAAACTTGAAAATGGTCAAGAACACGGACTTTCCGGAACTTGATTCTTTTCAAGGAGACCAAGTGGGATTATACTTGAGCAATGTTTATATGACTTTTAATGATGATTACAACTGGTTCCATGGATTAATTACTTGTTTTACCTTGAAAACTTAGATTTTTGGAAAAGTGGCAAAGTGAGGCAAACTTCGGAATTTTTGAGAATTCTTCATATGTGGCAGATGAAATGCTTATATAACCTCTACTGCACGCATATGTGACTTGTGAGAATACATGGCATAGGCAATTGAGCTTGTTAAATTGGTTTTGGTTCATAACCTCCAATATTTTCAAAGTTGTGAAATGTGAGACGAACTTGTGCAAATTTGTTTTAAAGTTCCTTTGATTGATAAACCCTTTTGTAAATGGATTTCTATGATTAATTATAGACTTGTGAGTGGATGTTGGATGATGATAATATTATATATCATATTCTTGTGTATTTGTCTTCCTTACCCGAATTATAGGAAGTATTGGTTGTTCATGGTGAACTATGTGAAGAAGATGATATTGTTGATTGTATATATGTCAAGTTGTGGTGATTTGTTGTCTAATGCATATATACTAAATGTTGGTGATGGTGTGGTGATTTGTTTGTGTGAACATATGCATTTGTAGTCGAGTCATATGCTCATGCATTCATGACTGATGGTGGTGGATTATATATCAAATTGAGGTGATTACGATGTTTTTGTCGCATCGGAGGTGACGACCTTGGAGGAGACTTGGTACCACATGCATCTATTTGAGTCTAGAGACATTGCATACATTGTTGGTGAATTGAAATGCATTTGAGTTGTGCATGATGATTGAATTTGTTAATTGATAATTGACATGGTTGAAATTGTGATATGTGTATGATACACTTGTTGATGTGAACTTGGAATGATGATATTGAATGCTCTTGAATGATATGAATGTTGTGAATACTTGTGAGTACATGTATGATTTGTTCTTGAATATATCTTTCATTCCCAATGTTCTTGTTAATTCTACCATGGATTATGATGATGTAATGCTAACCCTCAGTGGTTTACCACCTACCTTTCCGTATGGACGGGTAGATGGAGTGCAGGATGCTTAGACTGTATGCTTGATGTTTCCGAGGAGCGGATTTCCTCTTTTTATATGCAAGTGTCTAGATTAGGGCTCTGATCTAGGGTAGTACTTGCATGCTGGATTCTGTTTTGATTATGTAGTTTTGGAGTTGTGATATTGATTGTATCTGAGATCGAGAGATGTATTTATTATCATGAGATTTGAAGATGTTATTCATATGGTTTATATATATGTTCCGCTGTTTTTGAAACTTGATAAATTATACATATATGTTGGAGTTTGTTTTTGAAGTAGCATCTATTTCTAGAATATGTCTGATGTATTCGCGCGTTTTACCGCTTATTAGAAGTAGGGTGTTACACAATTGGCACAACATTTGGGTGGAAAGTGATTCTTCTGCGGCGGTTCTTGCTTTCAAGAACTCAGATCTTATTCCTTTCCGTCTTCGGAACCGTTGGCATAATTGTTGTATTGGTATAAATGTTGTGTGTTCTCATATTTACCGTGAAGGAAACTGCTATGCGGACCTCTTGGCTTCTCTCAGAAACGACTTGTCTGACACTGTCTGGTTTGACATATTACCACCTCGGTTGGCTTTTGATTTCTCTAGTGATAGAAATGGCTTGCCTAATTACTGCTTTCCCTAAGATTTCAATTGTTTTTTATTTCTGTTTTGCATTTTATTTCTTTTGAGGGTATTGGCCTAGTCCCCCCTTTTTTATATATATTTTTCCTTTTTTAATAATATATATGGAGTAGTCGGCATAGGATGGGAGTCCCAGTGGGGTGCCAACCTAGTTGGGATGTCTCTTGGCTCCTTGATGCCTCACCTATGCCTTATCCAAAAAAAAAAACATTTTTTAAATATTTAAATTTATCATTATCTATATGTTACATCTGTTATTTATTTGTACTGAAAATTGATGGTATTTTTGGTAAGAAAAATTCAGCCCAAAAGAGCTGAAAGTGGTTGTTTTCTTTATATATATAGTATAGAAGATACATAAAAACTTATTTATTTGCATAAACTGTTTTATATAAGCTCTAAAATAAGCTAATCCAAATGGGTCCATATTTATATTGTGTTTATTACATTTTTTTATTTTTGAATATTGAAATTTATTATTATCTATTTGTTACATGTGTTATCAATCAATCAATAGTGTGTGTGTGTGTGTGTGTATATATATATATATATATATATATATATATATATATATATATATATATATGTATATGTATATGTACTTGCTAAAGTACAATAATCGTAATTAGGGTTTGTATTGTATTGGTCATGCCTTGAGAAGGCTCTCAAGTGTTGTATTTATAGCCCTCTATGGGCATGATTTATGGTTACTTAGCCAATAAGTAACGGGGGTATTTATGTATTTAGGGCGCGTTCTAGATGCTTCTAGAAGCGGATGAAGGCGGCACCCTGTGAGGACGTGCTCTGAGCCTCAGGATCCTTTTGGAAGACGTTGAGGCCTTTGTGAGGGTCTAAAATAGGTCCTTAGGAATATATTAACGGTCCACAACCCCCTCAAGCAAAGTCTTGGGACAAGGCGAAGTGATTGATTTGTTTTGTAATTTTGGTTAAGCTTTGTTTATATTTTATTGTGCCCCTTTGGGTGCTATCATCCGAATGTAGAGGGTACCCCCTAGGATGATTCTACCTCGTTTCATAGTCTCTGAGGGGGGTGCATATGTTAATAACATGTGTTGACGTGTATGTTCTGCTGGTTAAACCATCTGTAGCCCCCCAAGCACGAGGCTTTTAGTATAAGGCGAAGTGATTTATGTTCTGAGGGCGACAATAACTTGAGGCGGGTTCATTCTATTTCATCCAAATGCAACGGTTCAAATCTCATGACCTTTCGATAGTGATGACGTGTTCGAATCGTGGCGTTGTTCTCCACGTGTCTCCACTCATTGAGAGAGTTAGCACATTTTTCGAGGCCTATTAAAGCGCGTCCGCTCCTCATTTCTGTCAATCTATTTCCTCTTTTCTCGTTTACTCCTTGCATCCGTTTCTGTCAGCTGGTCTCTGGATATTAGGTCGGCCTCCTCTCAATCCATTCAGGTACTTTCATTTCAGTCCTTTAAACTTTTAGTTTTCCGATTTCGTAGCGCTTTTCCGTTCATAAATGGTTTTGATTAGAGAGTGCGATGATTCGGGTATGGTGATTTCTCCCACTAACTCTGTTGAAAGGGATCAGTTAAAGAGGGATTGCTTGAGGCATGCAGCACATCCGAATGGTTTAATCGATTGGGAGGCATACGAGTTAGGTCTTCATGGTCACAATCTGTTTAGCGATTTGTCTAGTGATAGCGATAGTAGTGATTGTTCAGGTAGTGATAGTGACTGTGTGTTTCTGTATGCCAACTCAGGAGCAGATCCTAGGTGTAACACCCCAAATTTTTCATATATTATTATCTCCACTTATTTTTGTATGTTTCCTTATAAATGGTTAGATGCAATCTCTTCAATTTTGCATGTACACATGTTTGATAGTTATTGTGACATTTTATGTGATTTTGGAGATAAGTGTAGTCATGATTATACTATTTTAACTACATATTTATATTTAGACATGTATGCCTTAGTAATTACTGTGAAAATCGTATTTGAGGTTTGTTTCAAAATATATGTAGTAAAGTGACCTATTATTTATTTTATTACATACATTGTTATTTTAAAAGTAGTAGGATGGAATCAATATTCTATTTTTTTTTTAGATTTATTTGAAAATGAATTTGATGGCTATTGGGATTTAAAAAGGTATGCAAATGACAGTTTTAGACACTTTTACTTAGCGTACACGCTTCCTCATTAAATCATAACCGCAGTTTCAACTCATTCAAACCCTAACTCATTTTTTTTCTCTTCGATTCTCCCTCATCACTCCATGGAAAAACGTGAAACTTTGGATTCCAACTCGAAATCATCCATTGAATCCATTTTTGGCATCAATTTCGTCAATTATGGCCTTGTTTTCATGTTTCTAATTTTAGTCGAACTGTAATTCACATTTTTCGACCACCACATTCGTCCTTTGGAAAAACGGATATCATTTTCGGACTCCTTGCGTTGAAATCTTCAGCAACCATTATTCATTTACGAGTTTTGGTGAAGTTGATGTCAAACCCTTTCAATGCTTTGCGGTGTCGGTGAGATTTTTTTCAGTCATATTTTATATCTTTTGGATTTGGTTCCTGATTCTAATAATTTTAGAAATTGCGTAAGACTGATTTTGTACTCAGCTTAATGTAGCAGTCGTGTTTCACTAACTTTGTAAATTCGTCGCGGAACAAATCAAATTGAGTCGGTTCATTCTGTTCACTATGAATTTTCTGCTGCTGCTGGATTTTACGCATCGTAGGAGATCGTCAAATCAGTTATCGTCAAATCAGTTATGGGGTGAGAGAGAAGAGTTCGAGTACATGAGTATAAAATACTTGTAATGAACGGGAAAGCTATATTTCCCAAAATTCATTTTGGGTACGCTGCGATGGTTGTAGCCCTTTGAGAGAATAATTAATTAATATGCAAAGTTAGAAGTGTGAGATTAAAAGAGGAATTAGAAACATTATTAAGGTCTTGATTGATTTAAATTATATTGAATGTGTGGTATTGATGTCATGAATAAATTTTATGTTGTGCCCATGTTTGATCATTCTAGTTGATGAATTATTCGACGATGAATATAAAAGTGATGTTGAATCTCGTTGAAATGAATTTTCGGTATGCAACATATATATGATGACTGCGGATACTAAGATATTAGTTGGACTAGAAGAGGTGTTGTTGAAAATATGATATGTGGATATAGTTAGGCAAATGAGATGTTGACAATGAATATTCTTGATTACCCTTATTAGATTCAGATTGACGTGACTAATTGGAGACGAATGAATGTTATTGATTACCCTTGTTGATTTCCCTTAAACCATAAGTTAGTGTTAATTTTGATTTGGGTTTTACCCGATAGAACTCGCCCTCGGGCTCCAGCTATCCTGAGGGAAACTTCGGAGGGAACCAGCTACTAGACGGTTCGATTAGTCTTTCGCCCCTATACCCAAGTCAGACGAACGATTTGCACGTCAGTATCGCTGTGGGCCTCCACCAGAGTTTCATTTGGCTTCGCCCCGCTCAGGCATAGTTCACCATCTTTCGGGTCCCGACAGGTATGCTCTCACTCGAACCCTTCACAGAAGATCGGGGTCGGTCGGCTGTGCAACCCACAAGAGGATCCCACCAATCAGCTTCCTTGCGCCTAATGGGTTTACTCGCTTGTTGACTCGCACACATGTCAGACTCCTCGGCCCGTGTTTTAAGACGGGTCGAATGGGGAGCCCACAGGTCGACGCCAGGAGCGTGCATGTGCCGAAGCACGCCGAAACAGCGTGCGCTGCAGCCCACAATCGTGATGATGACGTCTCCACGAGCATTTCAACAACCCAGGCTTGGGCCACCATCACAATCCGCGTCGGTCGATGTCCCGAGCCGATTGGCGGACCGACACAAACCGTTCCACATCCGACCAAGACACATCGCCGGCCCCCATCCGCTTCCCTCCCGACAATTTCAAGCACTCTTCGACTCTCTTTTCAAAGTCCTTTTCATCTTTCCCTCGCGGTACTTGTTCGCTATCGGTCTCTCGCCAATATTTAGCCTTGGACGGAATTTACCGCCCGATTGGGGCTGCATTCCCAAACAATCCGACTCGCCGACAGCGCCTCATGGTGCGACAGGGTCCGAGCACAACGGGGCTCTCACCCTCTCCGACGCACCTTTCCAGGGGACTTGGGCCCGGTCCGCCGCTGAGGACGCTTTTCCAGACTACAATTCGAACGCCGAGGGCGACCGATTCTCATGGTAGGCTTATCCCGATTCGCTCGCCGTTACTAAGGGAATCCTTGTTAGTTTCTTTTCCTCCGCTTATTGATATGCTTAAATTCAGCGGGTAGCCCCGCCTGACCTGAGGTCTCATCACGAGCGTTACAAAACACATGTGGGTAAAAGAGTCCACGTTCAATAGAGCTGCACATGATTTGCTCCTGTGGGTCACACATCCACCATCTATCATGGCACACCCTACCAAGGTCTCAATTTTCAACCAACCACGAGACAGAGCTCACGGGAGGCCAACATATTCACCCTGCACGCAATACCTAATAAATAGGAAATTGGCAAGGGGATTCGATATGTGACACCCAGGCAGACGTGCCCTCAACCTAATGGCATCAGGCGCAAGTTGCATTCAAAGACTCGATGGTTCACGGGATTCTGCAATTCACACCAAGTATCGCATTTCGCTACGTTCTTCATCGATGCAAGAGCCTATATATCCGTTGCCGAGAGTCATTCTATATCATGTGTCAAAACATAACACGCACGAAAACCATTGACGCATTCAGCGCCGGGGTTTGAGTTTTGGCACAAAGGAGGACACACTTCGTCGTCTTCCTCTGAACCAGAGGTAAGCCGAGGTGTAGAACACCTCAAGCCAACCCATATGTATTCAAACTGATTCACATGTTGGACTGCATGTAAGGCATCGACAATGATCCTTCCGCAGGTTCACCTACGGAAACCTTGTTACGACTTCTCCTTCCTCTAAATGATAAGGTTCAATGGACTTCTCACAACGTCGCGGGCAGCGAACCGCCCACATCGCCGCAATCCGAACACTTTACCTGACCATTCAATCGGTAGGAGCGGGGGGGCGGTGTGTACAAAGAGCAGGGACGTAGTCAACGCGAGCTGATGACTCGCGCTTACTAGGAATTCCTCGTTGAAGACCAACAATTGCAATGATCTATCCCCATCACGACGAAATTTCAAAGATTACCCGGGCCTGTCAGCCAAGGCTATAGACTCGTTGACTACGTCAGTGTAGTGTAACACCCTACTTCTATTAAGCGGTAAAACGCGCGAATATACAAATATATTCTAGAAATAGATGTTACGTCTTCCAATTAAAACATACATGCATAAAGACCATGTTACATCACATAGCAGAGGAACACATATATAATCCAAATCTCATGATAATAAATACATGATCTCAAATCTCAACATAATAATGTCTCAACACCAAAACTACATAATCAAATAGAAATCCAACGTGCAAGTACTACCCTAGATCAGAGCCCTAATCTAGACACTTGCTCATAAAAAGAGGAAGCCCGCTCCTCGGCAACATCAAGCATAAGGTATAAGCATCCTGCACTCCATCTACCCGTCCATACGGAAAGGTATTTGGTAAACCACTGAGGGTTAGCATTACATCATCATAATCCAATTAAAATTAACAAGAAACTTTGAGAATGAAAGATATATTTAAGAACGATGAATAACAAACTATACACGTACTCACAAGTATTCTTAACATTCACATCATTCAATATCATCATCTTAAGTTCATATCAACAAGTGTATCATACACACATCACCAAATCAACCATGTTAATCAACAATTAACAACTTCAATTATTATTCACAACTCAAATGCATTTCATTTCACTGACAAAGTATACAATGGCTCTAGATTCATCTAGATGCATGTGGTACCAAATCACCTCAAGGTCGTCACCTCCGATGCAACAAAAACATCGTAATCACCTCAATTGGATATAAAATCCACCACATCAGTCATGAATGCATGAACATATGACTCAACTTTAAATGCATATGTTCACACATACCAATCACCTCAACATCACCAAGACTTAGTATATATGCAAACAACAACAATTCACCAACACATAACATATATACAATCTACAACAACATTCATATTCCAATTAACATGTAATTGTCACATATATACACCATTAATCATCTCCACTTAAGTTATAACAACTATCCATAAAGGA